>NW_026900624.1:7520590-17125452 GCF_033783945.1 Neopsephotus bourkii
ATGCCTGGCCAAAGCTGTGGCAAAAGCCCTGGCAAAATCTTTTGCAAAATCCTTCACAAAGTCTTCGGCAAAAGCCCAGCTGAGGTCCATAGCAAATCCCATGCCATAATCCATGACAAAATCCCTGTCTTTGAAAAGGCATGTGTAGGGTTTTGCCAAGATATTTTTTCAGTGATTTTACCAAAGTTTTCCCAGTGATTTTTCCTAGCCTGTTGCCAGTTTTTTTCTGAGTCTTATTCCAGGGCTTTTGCCAAGTCTTTTGCCAGGGATTGTGCCTGTCAAAGTTCCTGGCATAAATGCCTTTCAAAATTCCTGGGAAAAGCCCTGAATCTATCCCTGTATATAGCCCTCGCAAAAGCACTGGGAAAGCCATTACAAAATTCCTGACAAAAGCCCTGTTTAAAGCCTTCACAGAATATCTGGCAAAATCCCTTCCAAAATGCATGACAACATCCATGGAAAAATCCTTGACAGAGAATCCGTTGGAAAATAAGTGGAAAAAGCTTTGAGAAAAGCCCTGGAAAAGCCCTGTCAAAATCACTGGGAAAATCTTATCAAAGTCCAGAGCAAAAGCCTTATAAAAATCACTGCCAAAATTTCTGTGCTGTTTTTATCCCATCAGCTAGATATCCATCTGCACAACTATGGGCTTTGAAGTGCCCTCCCCTGGGTCTATGCTAAGAATGCATGTAGCTTCTGGACCAGTCATATTAGGGTGCTTTTGCCTCTTCTTCCCGATTAGGTTGATTTCACCCTTAGTACAGCCAGCTGTTGGGATCCTCCTGTCATTCCAGAAATACAAATGGATTCTACCCCTTGACAGCTTGATGACATCAGTGTACACTGTGCACTGGCATCAACCAGAGCCTTATACTCCTGTGGGACTGATGTGCCATGCCATCTGATCCACACAATCCCATAAACCCGATTGTCCCTCTATATAACACTTCTATAGTCCATCAGCCAAATGCTCATCTCTGCCACTCTTGTCTTTGAAAAGAAGGTATGTTCTGTCATGATAATCAGCAGAGAATAAAGTCATGGGGAAATCTGACAGCAGCAGCAGGATTCTCCCACAGCTGTCTTCAGATCAGCATCAACTGACCCTGACTTCCCTCCAGTCATCACCCCAGCAAAGAATGAACTTTTATGAAAGCAGACGAGCTCAGCAGTGAGCAGGTGATTTCATCGGTGTCGTCAGAAGGCCACAGTCCAACACTGCGCGCTGTCTCTACTGCCCTGAAAGACTGTTTCAACAGATGGAGCCTGACAGCATGGACTGAATGAACTCAGCAAACTTTATAGGGATGTTCCTCTTTGTGTGTGTGAGTGTGTGTGTACATATACATATGTAAAAATACAAAAAGCCATGGTATATTGAAAAATGTGGGATCTAAGCATGATGTCAATGGTATGGAATAAGGGGTGGATACTGTCCTGAGTTCAGCTGTAACAGTCATTTTTCTCCTCCTTAGTAGCTGGTGCAGTGCTGTGTTTTTGACTTCAGTCTCAGACTAATGCTGATAATGTATCAAAGTTTTTAGTTGATGCTAAGTAACGTTTATCCTGATCAAGGAATTTTTCAGTTACATAATCTGCCTGTGAGGAGAGCACAAGAAGCCGGGAGGATGCAGAGACAGGACACCTGATTCAGACTAGCAAAAGCAGTATTCCGTACCACAGCATGTCGTGGCCAGTATATAAATTGGGGAGTGTTGCCCAGAAGGCCCAGATCACTGCCCAGATCTCAGAGGTGAGCCCATCAGTTGTGGTGGATATCTGTGAAAGGATATTTAAGAAAGAGTAAAATATAAAAATTAAAAATGCTGTACACATGTGTTGAGACGAGAGGAGTGAAGGGAAAGAAAGAAGTGTGAGAAACCATCCTACAGATATCAAAGTCAGAGAAGAAGATGAGGAGGTGCTCCAGTCGCTGGAGCAGAGATTTACCCCACAGTCTCTAGAGGAGGCCAGGATGAAGCAAGTATTTCACTGCAGCCTATGGAGAGGACCACACCAGGGCAGGTATCCATACTGGAGCCCACAGAGCACCCCAGATCACAGCAGGTTGCTGTGCCCTGAAGGAAGCTGCAGCCTGTGGAAAGCCCTTGCTGGAGCAGGCTTCTGGCAGGAGCTGTGGCCTATGGAGAGGAGCCCATGCAGGAGCAGTTTGTAAAGGACTGTAAATGGGGGAAAGGACCCACAAATGGAGCAGGGGAAAAGCGTGAGGAGGAAGGAAAATTAGAGAACCGTTATGGACTGACTGCAGCCTTCCTTTACCAATATATCTGCATTGCTCCCAGGGAGGGAGCAGAAGAGCTGGGAATAAAGGAGTAAAGTTGAGTCTGGGAAGAAGAGGAGGGTGGTGGAAACATGTTGTAGTTATTTTGCCATCATTTCTATTTTTATTTGCTAATAAATTCTTTTCCTCCAGATCAAGTCTGTCCTGCATCTGATGGTAATTGGTGGGTGATTTTTACTGTCTTTATTTCAACCCATGAGCTTTTCCATCTTATTTTTTCTCTGTCCTTTTGAAGAGAAGGATTGAGAGAACATCTGTGGGGGCATCTGACAGCCAGTCAAGGTCAATCCACCACACTGTGAAATCCTCTGGTTGCCCATGTCAGATCACAAAGGAGTTTATAGTCTGATGGGGCTCTGATGGCTGTTGTTTGCTATAACCCCATCATGAGAAGAACAAATTGTGGTAGAGCCACAAACTGTTCACCCTTGATCTGCATGGGGGATTTCATAGCCCTAATTGTTCTCTGACAGTTGCAGAGACTGGCACACTTTCAGAGGGAATAAAGCAAAATAAAAGATAATGTTATAGCAATCCTTTAGGTTATGTAAGATAAAATGTCTTAGGCTTAAAACAAAAAAACCCACAAACAACAATCCCCCCCCCCAAAAGAAAAAGCTAAGAAAATGAAGCTGAGATTTGCTATCTGTCTTGACAAACACAATTTAAAGTAGTGAAGCTTTCAGACACAAATAGAAAAAGCATTCTGTTCTAAATCTTCATTTATTCTTCCAAGAAAAATACGTAGTCCCATGGTTCTAACTGAAGCACTGTAACAGATCCTCATTATTCTGTTAGTTAGGAACTGCCTTCTCCATGTCTATCTAAACTGTCCAGAAATGTATCATTTGAAAGACCCATCTATCTTGTAACTAAAGTGAAACGTGCCTCAGATTCAGGAACTTGGTATATAGACACTTGGGAAACTCTTATCAATTAAATTATTGAAATGAGAAGAAATGAGGGCCAAGTCCCTTAGTGGCTACAGATGCTGTAATTCTTCTGAAGATAGGAAAGCAAGCAGAGCTATTCTGATTTATGGTAACTGAAGATCTTGCCCTTGTACTGGTAGGAATGTACTTAAAAATATAAGCAATGGATTTGATTTATAACTTTTTATGTACCAGCATGAATTTCAACTAACGTAAATCAGGAGCTATTCAGTAATTTTTAATTCATGGACTGATACTTTGCAGGTGTAAAGGCAATGTAAAGGAGAAGAGAACCAGGCTCAGTATCTGATGAAACTTTTAATTTGATTGCTCTGTTTCAGCAGTCTTTGACTTTCAGGATATGGACTTCATGTGGATGCTGGACTATCCCTGAAGGGTCTAGTAAATGCAAGCTGAGTGTTAGTAGACCAGAAGGATATATACCTCCACCAGAAAATGTCTAGTGTCCAGGAAAGTACCAGTTGCAGTTAGTTTATATAAGAGTACTTCAGAGCTCCATCCTGCTTTTCTGAAGTCAAAGAAAGTTTTGCTAATGACTTAGCAGCAGCAAGATGCGCTTCTGCTCACCATATTCTTCTTGTAGCCAGGTTACTGAGCCACATAGCTGTTACTGCCTTAGCTGTTTGAATGGTCCTTTTACTAACAAATTGATTTAAATATGTCTGCTGAACCTGAAACCAGGGCAGAGTAGTATTGAAATGTCCATAAGTTCCCTCTGGCTTGGACATGGTACAAATAGCTGTCACAGTCTTTAGCATGATACCCACCCCCAGTACCTGCAATGGAGCTTGGTGGTGCCTGAGGAGGCAACGACAGAACTGGCTTGCTTCTATTTGTTTCAAATACACTTGTTGTCTGTCCATATTTACGATGGGTTAGGTGTTGCAACCAGAAACCATTCATCGGAGTTCTTGGCCTCTCAGAAATGGACCTTCCCTGTTCACAGTTTCTAGGGAGCCAAACTTGCATGGGTACCATTTTAAGTGTATCAGCCAAGTGACTATAGTAATGATGATAGCCATATATCAGATGAAGAAGAAAAGGTTATTTTCCACCTGAAAGGTGGAGAAAGAATGCTTAGAGACTCATTTCTTTTAATAGATGGCTACAGAGCTAGGACATCTGCCAGGGGTTACTGCTGTAGGTGGGCTATGCTAGTAAATTCAGTGTGCCTGTGACTGTTTCTTGGCACTGAGGCAAACTGGCATGGAATAGCCCATGTCCAGACTGTTCAACACTTCTCAGCCTTTGAAACAGGATGGCTGCATGCAAACTGCCTGCTGGGAATGGTTTCAGACCATTCTGACATAACTCCTGAAATGTGCCCAGGAAGCTGCTTGACCCAGAGATTATTCTAACGATTTGAACGTACCAGTGATGAAGATGCAGTGTCCAGTGACAGAACCCAACAACTCCCTTATTTGCTGCATGCTAAGCAGTGGAGGACATCTACTCAGATCTGCTGAATTTCTGTTTGATAATGTGAAGATTGCTTACATTGTCAGAAAGGTGTTTTCTCTCCCTTTCCCTTTTTCTCCTCACACCCTTCCCCCCCACCACCACCATCCGCCCCAATTCTCCCTAGTAGTCCAAAGCACTGAGCTACATATTAAAGACCTGAAGCATTTGAGCTGTGGTGGTTTCATTTGTTTATTCAATTTGGATGGGGAGGGAAGAGGAGGAAGAGCTTCCCTACCTGTGTAGAATGCTGCACAATGCTGCATTTTTGCTAGACAGTTAGTAAGTCTTCCTCTCATCCCACTGTTTTTTCTCTTGGCCATGAAATGTCTGCTTTATTTTCACTTCTCATCTCCCTTACAGAGAATTGACTGAGCCTCCTTATATGACTTTTGTCACTTGTATACAGCAAGCTGGATTTTCAGAAGGCTACAGAACTCAGAAAATTCTATGTGCTAACATTTGCTCTCTATACTGTGGTAACTGAATGACAGGAGCAAGGTGCAATTGATTGGCACATATCAGAGAGGAGGAAATATATTATACAATCCAAATGCTACTCAGTTTGGGAAGAAACCAGATTTCTAATTTTAAATTAGGTTTTTAACAGAGGAAATGGGGGCTTTAAAAATATTTCCTTTGAAGTGTCTGATTGTGTTAACTATGAAAGTATCAATAGAATCACTCCATGATCCAGTGCATCAGACTGCTGAGATTGGAAAGTACTTTTGTGACTGATGACTGTAAAATGGCATGGAAAAGATTGTGTGGTAGTGCTGTCACCTGGGTCACCCTTATTTTATTAGCACTGAACCCATGTTCCATGTGGGCAAAGACACGTCTCATAAGCCCCAGAAGGACATCTCCCAATGTTTTGAGCAGTAGAGCATTGTCTGCTCTCAGCACTCCTACCAAGAGCTCACGTAACAGTGCAATCACAGGTGCTGTTTAAGTTGTATGGCTGTGCAGAGCAGGTACAGGTGGTTTGACATTGTCTAGCAGGTCACCTGTGAGCCACACTCACCAAACTGTTGCATATGCTGTGCAACACTGTCTGATTGTTATTTTGCCAGTTAGCTCTTCTGTTTATGCTTACCGTATAGTTTGCCTCAGATTTCCTGGTGCAGAAAATTAATAATAGCTCTTCATAAAACAGAGTAATTAGTGTAATGAGCTGGCATCTGGTATATGCATTTTTCTCCTCTGAAAGCCTGAAAGTCTAAATAAACATCTAAGCAACTGTATTGCTTAATAAAATAGCAGGCTTTCTTAACTAGAAGGTTGTGCTCTTAAATATTTTTAGAGGCCTTCAAAATAATGGCCGGAAAGAATTCCAGAGATAATTCTGTGTTATTTGGTAAAGGAGTTAGTCTACCACTCCAGTTTCCTACCCTAAACTACATATCTGAAAGTGCTGGCATGGGAGATAGTATCCATCACAACCACAGAAACTGTGAACTCCTCTCATCTGGCCACTGCTGCTCAGCAAGAACTATCTCAGTCCCTATTTTTGTCGTCAAATCAGATCTTGTATTAAGAAACCAGGTTTTATCGCTCTTGTTGCTGTTGGCAGCCACACTGCTTCTTTTTGTGTCCTACATTGTGGTGTGTTCTCATAATCCTGTTTTAAACTTAAGGGACACCACAGCCAGAGTGACAACTGCAGAAGACCTCAGTGCCTTGCACCCTTCACTCGAGGCATCAGATTTACCCCAGGACCTCCTACACAAAACAGAAAACATCATTGTGTGGCAGCAGGTGGCACTCAATTAAATTGGCTGCAGGTTTGTACCAAAGTCTAAGTGTTCACTTGGAACTTTAAATCAAAATCCTTCTGTTGCTCAGAGGACAAGCACTGTGTGACTTGCAGACGGCATCACCCTCTCAGTCCTTCTGTTCTAGTGTTTGGGTTTCAGTGGCGCCTTTCAATATAGCAAGTTGCAGTGACCAAGGAACCCTTGTGCTATTTAGGGTTTGGGGCATGTCTCCCTCAGAACTTCGACAGAAGTTGTCTGTCACAAATACACCATGTTTGCTGGATCCTGTGGAGGTGAACAGAATCGGTCTGGTTTTAATTACAGAGAGAGGGGAAAAGAGGAAGCCATGGCCCTTCTCACCTACTTCTTGTTACTCCTTGTTACTTGTGAGGAACCAGAGGTGATTTTTTTTTTTGCTTCTCTGAAGTCCGTTGGAACTTAAGAGAGATGCCACTTGTTGGACCACTGTCTCAGAACAGACTTCTGTTCTGAAGTCACTACAAGCCCACTGTTCCCAATTATAACACATTACCAGATTTGATATACATCCTATCCTTTGGAAACTCATTTGAGATGACCATGCACTTGCCACAGAAAGCTCATCATACTGGAGCAGTAAGATTTATAGTTTGTTCCAGTCAAGTAAGATTTTGCTGCCCCAATGTGGGATTCATTTTGCAAGTAATTTTTAACTATTATCATGTGAGGCTTCCCCCACCACGGTTCATGTCACTTTTCGTCCTCTCTTTGACACGTAGTTTTAGATTTAGGGTCAGAGTCATTGTAGAAGGAAGCTGTGACAGCTCTATTGATTTCACTGAAGCCATATCCAGCTGTGAATTTGAATGCTTTCTTTTGTTGGAATGGCTTAAAGTTGAAATGAAATGTGAAGGCGTCCATGATTGTATACTTTCCTTGTAAGATAGAGACGAACACAAGAAAAAAATTGGCTTTTATAAAATCACAGCAAAGCTGTAAATAACAAAAAGCTGTAATTTGCTGTCGTGCTTTCTATAAACACGGCTTCTTCTGAAGGCAGTTACATTTCGTTTAAGAGCAGATCCTAGATTAAAGTTTGGAAAAAACAGAAATGCCTATGAAGTAGCCGCAGTGTTCAGATTTGTGTACAAAACCTCCTTTGATTCAAGCAGAAGGTAATTAAATGCTCATAGCTGTGGTTGAATTTGGCTCATTATGAATAAAATTAAAAAAAAAACAAAAAAAAACAAAAACCAAAACCATCAGGCCAAATCTTTTGGTGCTCTTTAATTCTTATTGAAGTCTAATAAGGGCCAGAGGTGTCTTAAGTAATATAAGGCATCCCTGTACACCATATTGCACTGTCCGATACTTCCATTGCTGGTTGTGTTTTCACACATTGTGGGAATGGGGTTGGCATGCGCTAAAATACTTACCAGCCATACAGACAATGAATGTTGACTCCGCTGCTATGTGAAATCTCTATACCCAAAGCTCAGAGTCCTGGGTTTAGCAGCAGCAGTCATTTTTTCTCCTTCTTGGTAGCTGGTGCAGTGCTGTGTTTTGACTTTCGGGCTGGGAACAAAGCTGATAAAAATGATGTTTTGGTTTGGCCAAGGACTTTGTGAGTCTCATGCTCTGCCAGGGAGGAGGGGAAGCCGGGAGGAAGCAGAGACAGGACACCTGACCCAGGCTGACCAAGGAGTTATTCCATACCACAGCATGTCATGCCCAGGGGGGAACTGGGAGGTACCCAGAAGGACAGGGGGTCGGCCGGGTTGGACTGGTGGTTCGGCGCGTGGTATTGTACTCCTTTCCTTTGCTATTTTCTCTTATCATTGTTGTCGGTGGTGGTAGCGGTGGTGATTCGTATTGTATATCAGTTGCTGGACTGTTCTTATCTCAGCCCGTGGGAGTTGCATTCCTTCGATTCTCCTCCCCACCCCTCTGGGAGCGGGGAAAGGGGGCGGTAGCCCCTGGGGAAGGGGGGCGGGGGGGGGCGGACTAACGTGGGCCTCAATTGCTTCCAGGCTGGCACCACTCACTGAGAGTAAGTGCACAAGCTGTCTTGGTTGGGGTTAAACCACGACACTCAGTAACTGAATAAAGCCTCTACATTTTACAGGTCAAAGAGATCATCTCTGCAGTTTGAAGTGGAAGGGCTGCTGTCATAGAACACATCTATGTGCTGTAACTTTATTGGTTTAGAACTTTTAAAATTTAAGCATATATTCCAACCTACTCTTTTGGCCATAGTAGCAAAAAAAAAAAAAAATAAAAAAAAAAAAATACCATGTAATCTTTAATTGAAATAGTTGCAAATGTGTTTGATTATTTATTGCTCTCAAATCAGTGGATGAAAAATAACTGATTGATTTATATATTTCTAGAAATGAACAGACTTGTACTGAATTCTCAGAAAAAATGATTTTCCAGACTTAGGAATATCTGATGACTGCCTAGTATATTTTACAGCTGCCTGTGAGCTCTGTCCCAGATCCCATGTTCATCTCCCGGGACATTGGGCAGAACTTAATGAGAGAGTTGAAATAGAAGAGAAACTGAAAAAGCACTTCAGATGCTTGATGTTGATCTGACCCTGGCAATCACAAAGGGTGAGTTCAGGAGAGTGATCGAAACCTTTCTCTTCCTTCTAACAGAAGCTTAATTTGACGCTGTGCTGGCAGAGATATGCTATGTCATTGATGCTCATAATCATTGAGAGGCTGTTCCTATTTATGTCAAGAGCAAAATTTCAGTGGGAGCAGGTTCCAGACCAGTGTTATCAAAAAGATGCTAGACATGGTCAAAACCTTTGTTCAAGTGAAAGTCACAGAAAACTTGCAAAAATAAAGGGAGCTAAATTTGACGATTGGTATGTTTATACAAGGATTTTGTCTGTGTGATGTGTCTCACTATTTGAAAGAGTTGCAATTTATTAGCAGATTTTTTGATTAAAAAAACAACTCACAGCTTAAATTCATATACATGCAGTGTTATGAATATGCATAGATTACGTTGTGAACCCTGAGTCAGAGACCAGCTGTTTTTTGTCTGCACAGGGAATTTCTCAACTCACTTTTGGTATTTGCTACCTTATAAACCCTTGTCAGATTGGGTTTGAAGGAACGTTGGGTGTATATATGATACTGTGACTGGCACTTATCAAAAACAGGGGGTGAATCTCATGCAAATCTTCACCAGCATTATTGTACACTTACGTTTCTGTCCTGAAAGTGCGCATGACTAAGTTTTATATATTTTTTCCTAATGTATTTGACACTTGTTTGTTTCTTTAATTTGGTGAACTCATTTATTGTGTTTGCATTTTAAACTAGTCAGCCTATAACGTGTTAAGCCCATTTCAGCAAAGATGGATGCTAAGTTCTTTGCTAATGCTAAATCGTCATTAGGGGGACACATATACAGTTGAAGCATATTGAACAGTCTTTTGAAACAAGAGAAGGATGCATCAGTGAGACTGAGAATGAATATACTTCCATATATACGTGCGAAAGATCATAGAGCTAGAGAGCTGAGAAATCCATCTTGCATGAGGGAAAAACTTGTAGGTTGTAACTTTTTGGGGGAGGGATTTTCCACATATTAAGTTTATGTTCTGCTTAATTCTAGATAAGTTGCTGAGAATTAGTAATGCATAATACACAAAACAAAGTTGTGAGATAGATTTATATTTTTTTGTTGTTTAAGAAAAGAATGAGGAATGCAAATGGAGTATTTAAAAAATCTGATACCACTGTAGAACTTATCCAGGTATATTGAAATACAGCTCCCAAATAATTTCTGTCAAAGTTCACTAAAATTGCCAGAAATATTAACACACTTGAAAAGTTTTCTATACAATGCAGCAAAATTGCTCAAAACTCATAGCCGTGAATCACTTGTGAGTTATCCAGCTCTGAAAGCAGAATCTAGCTGTTAATGTGAGCCTCAGGTGACATAGTGACAGGATACAAGTTTTCCTAAATTGCCTTTTCTGCACTTATACCTGGAGTAGTTGCCATAGGAATGTTTCCTGATTGCCAAAGAGAAGCGAATGGTCTGCTAAGCCACTGATCTGCTATTGGAAAAGTATGAACCTTTAAGATTAATCAGTCTGTTCTCTAAATTAATAGTGAAAGTTGTTGTGTATGAAAGAAACTGTAACAGATTCAGTTTAATAGGGATTTGAAAACGTGTCATTCTGCTTGATGTGTCTTTAGGTGAAAAACAAAAGCTAAACCAAGGGACCCAGCAGTGGGAAAGTTACAATGTTTCAGGCTTCGATGGTTTAGGACTGAATAACTCACAGTGTAAGTAATTTTTCAGCAGCAAAGTTGAGAAGACACCAGCTGTGTGTGAACTGGGATTAAGTTTAGATTCTTACCTTCAATGAAAATTAAAACCACACTCTATGTAAAAACAGAAATAATTAAAAACCAAAACAAAACAACCCCACAAACCCCAAACCCAAATCTGTCTTCTCACACTAGTTTTATTAGTGTGAGAACTAAATATTTTTCACACCTCATCCCCTCCCCCAGTGACATTAAAGGGTGAAATTCTGCAACAAGATCTGTGGGGAAATTCCTTTTCCTTCAGTTTGTCCTGTGGGTTTCTATGATCTTGCCTTCAATAAAGAGTTGCCTCAAAAAATATTCTGTAAATTCCAGTCCAACTTTGTTCCCAGCCAGTGCAAAGCTAAAAAACCTCTCAGACAAAGAGAGAATGGGGGAATGTAATACTGAGGATACAAAAATGGGATTAGGACTTTGAAAGGAAGCAGGAGGAAGAAGAGGAGCAGCAAAAGAAAAGAAGAAAAAGGGAGGGACCTAAGCCACTTTCTCCCAGAGAGACAGGGGAGCTTAAAAAATTCTAATTAATTAGCGAAAACTAATTAAATAACAAATGAGGGATCTTTCCTGGAATAAAAGGTTAATCTTTTCTTTATTGCATGCAATATAATAAAACGTTAAAGCTTTTTGTATGCTTGGGGTTGGATTTTCTTCCAGTGTTCAAGGAGAAGAAGATGTTATTCTTGACTTCCTTTTAAACTCTGTAAAATGTGAGAAGTAAGGATCATGCTTAGACGATCTTGTCTTTTGACCAACTAGTTTGCTAGAGAACTTCCCTGAGACTGCAATGCATGAAGGCAAAATTAATGGTAGGTTTGTTAAAGCTATCAGGCACAGAGATGGAATCTTACCACTAGAGGGCACTACAGGTGCTGTTTTCCAGGAATTTTGCTAGGAAGCGTTACCAGAGCTGGTTTGTCTCTGCAGTTAAAACTCAACCAATTCCACTAAATTCTGAGGCTGAAATGATGGCTGCGCTTGTCTTCTAGGACCTCATCCCACAAATAAAGACATAAACAAAATTGCACAAGGCCTTTCAGAAACAGTTAGTTAAGGCTGAAACCAGAGAAGGCTGTGCAGAGAGTGGATTTTGGCACCTGCATAACCCACTAGTGAAAGAAAACTTGACCGCTGGTAGCTAACTCCTGAAATGACCTGCTCTGGTGCTTGGTGCGAGTCAATAGGATGCAGAAACAAAACCAAGGTGATATGTTTTTAATTTTTACAAGAACATTAAAAGTAACTGGTGGCAAATAGATCTCAGGTTTGTGCTGGATGAGAATAGGAGAAGTTGTAACCTGAAGAAAGCTGATGGGAGCAGAGAACAGGGAGAACTGGCACTATAACTTTCTTGACCTTGGGACTCCTGAGTACTGTGTCCAGTACTTGGGACTCCTGCGTACCCTGATCCCAAGGGCTAGATCATCACTTTGTGTGCTGTTTGCCAGCCAGAAAAATACTTCAAGACAAAGTTTTTTATGCTAACAGCCATCGCTGTTACTGCTCACTCTACTTGTGTTAGAGCAGCAGTTGCCTGAGCAAACCTCATAAAGTTCAACTAGATCTTTTGTTCAAAAGGCCCTGCACCTGGGTCAGGGCAATCCCAAGCACAGAAACAGGCTGCGCAAGGAATGGATTGAGAGCAGCTCCCAGGAGAAGGTCTTGGGGGTGTTGGTTGATGAGAAGCTCAACATGACAGCTCATACTTGCAGCCTAGAAAGCCAACTGTATGCTGGGCTGCATCAAAAGGAGCATGACCAGCAGGTCGAAGGAGAGACTTCTCCCCACCTACTCCACTCTTGTGAGACCCCACCTGGAGTTCTGTTCAGCCCTGGGGCCCCAACACAAGAGGGATGTGGACCTGCTTACATGAGTCCAGAGTTGGCCATGAAGATGCTCAGAGGGCTCAAGCACCTCTCCCATGAAGACAGGCTGAGAGACCTGGACTTCTTCAAACTGGAGAAGAGAAGGCTCCAGGGAGACCTTAGAAAAGCCTTCCAGTACCTATAGGGGCCTACAGGAAATCTGGAGAGGGACTTTTTACAAGGGCATGTAATGACATAACAAAGGGGAATGGCTTTAAACTGACAGAGGGGAGATTTAGACTAGATATTGGGAAGAAATCCTTTACTGTGAGGGTGGTGAGGCAATGGCACAGGCTGCCCAGAGAAGTTGTGGCTGCCCCATCCCTGGTAGTGGGCAAGGCCAGGTTGGATGGGGTTTTGAGCAACCTGGTCTAGTGAAAGGTGTCCCTGCCTGTGGCAGGCAGACAGTACTAGATCACCCAAACCATTTTGTGACATCTGTTCTCCTTAGGGACCCAGATTTGTGGTGGTTTTCTCCAAGGGCAGTGTAGAGCTGTGAAGAACAGCCTCAGTGAAGGCTACTTTCTTGCTTTTGTTCACATGCAAAAGAAATACTTTCCCACTGGTGTCCCTACAGTGATCTTCCACAGTATACGATACATTTGTGATTTATATTTCTTGATGTACTTGTTTTATGTTCATTAATCTTTTTTATTATCTTTATTTTCAGGACGAACAGTCACAATCACCAAATAATGATGTTAAGTCAGCTAGAATCCCTGCTTAAGGAGAAAGTATGTTGATGAGGGTAACAGCAGAAACCACATCCTGGGGTAGTAATTCCTTTCAGAGAAGTAAAGGTTGCTCATGATATACAAAATTTAGTAACAAGTTTAAAAGTATATCGCCCCGTTGTGTTATGAAGATCTGGTCATTCTTGTATGCTTAGGGTTTTCTGGTGTGTTGGTGGTTTGTTTGTTTGTTTGCTTTTGGTTTATTATGCTAAAGTACAAAGTAACATATTAAAAGCCTCTCCAATCCACACTTTTTAGCATCCAATACCTAAATACTCTTTTTCTTTCAAGTAGTCTTTCAACAGATCTCTGGTGTAGGGTTGGCATAGTCCCACTGTGAATTTATTTCCTAGTTACTAGATGTTTGTGGCTCGAGTAACAGCACTTGACTTATTTAAGAAACTAGATTGTCCATGGCGGTACGTTTTTTGTAATTGTTCAGAGCTTTGCAAGGCTGATGTAAAACATCCTGTCCCATCAGAAGAACAATATCTTAGGCATTTTGCACTCCTTTTTTTTAGAAGTATCCAGCCACTTGAGAGCTTGGTCAGCTTAAATCTCAACTCACATTTTAACAGCACAAAACCACGTTTCAAAATCCAGGACAAAGTGGTGGTGTTTCTATGGAAAAGCTAGATTTTTATTTTTATTTTGTACAGACTGAGCCATGAATATTTGTTTGTAACATCCTGGCTTTTTAGTATATTGGAGCACTTGCAAGTTAACCTGATGTCACTTATCATGCCTAATAATAGTTATTATTTACAAGGACACAGAACAGTATTCCATGCTTTTGGGAGCACTGTGTAACAGTCTGTTGGCTCTACCCTAAGACTGCTCATAGAAGAAGAAATACATTAAACATAACCTGATGTAAATTGCAAGGAAAATCCAATCTCCTGCTGTGCTTAGCGTGGGCTTGGCCTGTGGTTTGGGAGGGAGAAATAAAATCTTTCTGATTTCACAGCTGTTACTGCACCTCAGGGCTGCAGTAGTATTTGCAACCCATTTGCTTCCCTTCTACTGAGTAGGACATCTGAATATATCCTCACTGTAGTCTGAACAAAATGTTAACATATCGCAAAGGCTGTTAGGACAGATTGTATCCAAGACAATCTTTTCTCACTGTAGAAAAGCCTATCAATCATAACTTAGTATAGTTGTTATTAATGTCATAGCTTTTATTCATTTGGCTGTATACAGCTAACTAAAGAGTAACATTTATGTTTTCATGTTAAGTGTTTCCTACCACAAAAGAAACTGCTGAAATATCTTCTTGTTATAGAACTTATTAATTGAAAATATCGTCCAAACTCCTAATTAGAGGTACATTTAATTTACAAGGTTATATGTTATTTTTAACAGCATTGTTAAACGGAGCTGTTATGTATATTTTAGTACATTAACAGGAAACACCATTAACTGAAGGCAAGGTTACTGCTACATATATATCCCAGGAACAATTCAGTTAAAGAAGTACTGCAAGATATGTAAATGCATGATGTACACAGGTAATTATTCAGATACACTTAAGAGTTCATATACTCGTTTAAATATTTATCTGTAACATATCATAGTGGTTATTCCCAAGCCAAACATTATTCTGCTTCTGTTTGGATGCACATAATCAGCCAAGGACAAGGTTTTGAATTTGTATGTGCAAACTAAAAAAAAAAAAAAAAAAAAAAGAAGATTCAGCAAGCCCAAAAGATAAAGCTTCTAATGTCCTCAGTAAAACATGGAATAGTGGTTTTTTCCTTGTATAGGCAGAAAGACACATTTGGACCATCTACTGCATATATCTGTATTTAGCCATCATAACTAGCATACTGGTCAAGATGACTGTGGTGGTTTACTCTGGATGGATGCCAAGTGCCCACCAAAGCTGCTCTATCACTCTCCCATCTCAACTGGACAGGGAAGAGAAAATACAACTAATATCATGGGCTTTCCACAGGGTCACAGCCTTCTTCAGGCATCTCTCTCCTCCAGGGGTTCCTCCACGTAGGATATGGATATCTGCTCCACCATGGATCTCCACGGGCTGCAGGGTCACAGCCTGCCTCACCATGGTCTGCACCAGGGACTGCAGGGGAATCTCTGCTCTAGTACCTGGAGCACCTCCTCCCCTCCTTTTGCACTGGCCTTGGTGTCTGCAGGGCTGTTCCTCTCACACGTTCTCACCCCTCTCTTCCACCTACAATTATTCCTGTGAAGTTCGGTGGGGGGTTTTTTCCCTCTTCTTAAATGTGTTATCCCAGAGACACTACCCCTGTTGTTGATGGGCTCAGCCTTGGCCAGGAGTAGGTGTGTCTTGGAGCTGGCTGGAATTGGCTCTCTTGGATGTAGGGGAAGCTTCTAGCAGCTTCTCAAACAAGCCACCTGTGTAGCCCCCCTGCTACCAAAATCTTTCCATGCAAACACAACACCATAAAGAAAAGTGTCAAGTGGTTCAGAGCATCTTCTAGCCAGTGAAAAGACATAGGAGAACAGGCAGCCTTGGGTTTGTCATCACTATCCTGCACTTAGAAATTCTTGCCGTGCTGGTGGTTCACTTAACCAAATGACCCAAGGCTGAACTTGCCTGGTTTTATGACACTAAAGTTATGTGCTGTGTTTGTTGGAAGTAAGCCTTACTGCCTCTGTAGTCATTATTACTTGCTCAGAAAAGTATAGATAAGCTAGGTAACAATTTTGAGTATTTCAAATGCCGGTATTTCAAATCTCTATGTTTAGCTTTGACTATAGGAGTCCTTCCATCATTTACAGTCAAATATAGTAGAATGTTACTCCTGAAGGTCACTGTCTTGGGAAAAGCAGAGATAAGGAAAAAAAACCCACAAATAAAACCAAACCAACAACTGATCAAGAAAGAAAAGTAACAGCAAATTGTAGGAAAATGGCCACAGTGTTGTCTCCTAAGAAAAAGAGAAAAGCCTGCAAGGAGGGCCAAATGCTGAACCCTGTGTGTGGGAATATAAATAACGGTACAGCAGAAAGCTCTTTTCTATTGACTCAGTGAGCCCTCAAGGTAGTAGGCAGCAACGTAGTTAGGCTACTTCAGCACTTCTTTATGTGCTGTGGGTAACAAGAACCAGAACTTTTATACCATACCAGAAGCTCAGAGTCGTTTTCATGCTCCTGGCCAGCTGATACCCTGACTGCTCACTACTGCCCTGGTGCAGCAGAAGCCTGTTGTTGTAGGAATATTGTTTTAGCTAAATTCAGAACTTAACTGTTTCTCTTTAAAGATTACTGAAGTACTGTGATTGATTTGCATTTGCAATAAGGCTGTTCATGTAAAGCAGAATGTAAAGAGGACTGAAAATTGATTTATTTTTGTGTACTGATTGCACAAATTTCAAGGTCTCTAAACATTTTTAATGAGTTGTAAAGGGCTATCAATATGAACAAGCGTCAGGTCCATGTATTTTCCTCACTTCCACTACTCTTATCTCCCCTCCCCCATTAATTTTTGATTTTATGTTTATGAGGATCTGAAAATAGTCTAATTCTTTTCTATCTGGTTTGGGCCTATCTTTACCAGCTGGTAAATAGGAAATGTTCACTGTAGGAAGCCAATACTCTGCAGAGTGTAAACAGATGGAATCAATATAAAGTGACAAGTTAGACTGTGCTACTGAGAATACAGAGCCAAAACTAAGAGCATAACAGTCACGATACTTATTTTGTTCCAATTCATTTGGTACTGAATAGCACTTCATATATGCACAGCTGTGTCCTTCCGTTTTTTACTTTCTTTCTTCTGGTTTGATGATGACAATTTCAAAGAAAAACTTTAATTAAAGATTTTACACAGAATGGCCCAAAGTAGAATATAGGGAAAATGAGAACTGATGTGTTTATAGCAAAAAAAGAATATTTTTCAGGCATATATTTTCTTTCTTTCTTTTTTAACAGAGCAAAATCTGATGTATCTCTCTGTGTATTATAAGCTAGATTGATAGATCTTCTCAGGTGGAAATCTTCCATTTGGTGATAAGGTATATAACCATACCTCTAAGAGCTTCCCCATCATCCTGTTTCTTCCCTGGTACCTGTTACAACAGGGTGTCATGAAGGGCAGGAAATCTAATTGTAAATCTCTGCATGGGTGTGCTGGCCAAAGAGAAGGGGACACTGCTACAGACTGCTGTCAGACTGCCCTGAGACACACCGGAAGCAAAGTGACTGAAAGTCTTCCTTTCCCTTCCCTGGCTAGCTTGCCTCATACGTACCTCTTCCACTCTCAAGAAGGGTATTTTGGAGACCGAGGATCTGATGCATGGTCGATTTACCAGGGTGGTAAACTTCCAAGCTGTCCTATGTTGTAGCGTTTGCCTTGAAAGCCCATCTGAGTTCTAGTCTTTTTTCCAGGTGTTATAGTATGGGTCTATCTTTACTAATTTATGCATTTTTGACACGTTTTCACAAAAGTGGAAGAAGGCAGCATATTTTACCACTCTATACCCAACTTATTCCTTGCAGTATATTTCTTAATGCTGCCATTAAAATTTTGCTATTTTTGCTTTCTTGGCAAATAATAACCCCAGATTTCCCATATGTTGTTTATTCGGGTGACTGTATGTCTCTAATGAGGGGCAGCAGCCACAAATTTGAACTCAGATTTTGCTTCTGATCCTCATGTCAGGGTCAAACAGCTTTTGTTTCCTGCAGGAGAAACACTGGGTCTGTCCTACTCTCCTCCATGCGTATCTCCCTAGATATGCAAGCCATGTCAGTGCATCTGCACAGGACTTTGCCTCTTCATCCAGCCAGCTGCCTTCTCTGCAAAGCACAGTTCTTTTCCTAACTATAATACTAGGGGCCTGTTGGTCTCAGGGATTTCCTAAGACCTCTCTCAGAACTGTTCAACAACAGAAAGAAGGAATATGGTATTGTAGGCAGAATTCAGGAGCTTGAAGTAATGGGAATGTATGAAAGACCGTTTCCAGATCTCCTTCCCACCCTTGACAAATACCCTGAGCAACCAAAGAAGTTCCATAAAGGCCGGGAGAGGGAAATTACACATGACACAGGTGGCACCTTACAAGCCCAGATCCATGGGGCACACAGTTGCTGAGGAAAATGCCTCAATAACGCTTGTGTGGGCAGGAAAACGGACTTCAGTGATTTGTGGCAGGATTTTTTTTGTCCAGTATGTCTGCATAAGGGTGTGTCTGGAAGTTCTTCCTGTTTGCGATACATGTGGAAGAATTGTTTTCAATGGCTATCCTTTGTGCTCCTGAAGTAAAAGAATATATTTCAAATATTCATTGTCTTCCTTCTTCCCAAGGGATCCCCAAGTGCTTTACATGCGTAAATGCTGCTGAAATGCAGTCACTGCTGGGGTGGGGAGAAGCAGCCAGCTGGCATGTGTCAGTGACAACAGAGCACGTTATGCCAAAGACACTATGGCAAGGCCCTGTGGTTGCTAAAAGTGCTGTGGTATCACTAACGCTCCAGAGAACAAACAAGAACATTGCTTCTAGTGTCTCTGCTGAGTGATTCTGATAGCATAAACTGATTGCTATGTAGCTTATCTAACCTGTAAGGACAAATGGTCACATCAAGCTGGCAGAAAAATGTATCACTGGTGCCAGGCACCACAGTATCCAAACCTGTGCTTCACTCATTAAATAATACATTTTGGTTAAATCTGATTACAGGGGAAATGAATCAAGATTTCTGCATTTCATTCTCTATGAAAAACTTGGAGTTGTGATGGAAACGTTTTTCCAGTCAAGGCAAGGAAGAGAAATCCAAGCCTACTCTGATGGAATCTAATCCTTTCTTTGAATTTGAATTCCCTTTGTTGTTTTATATATATTGCCATAGGAAAATACACTTTTAATTAATAAAAACTGTTTTTCCTTCTTCATGTCTTTAGTCAGATGAAAAGCTTTATCCTCTTCCACCTTTTTTTGCCAGGTAGAGTTGCCAAGAAGTAGTCAAATCCACCCGATCTATAGCTACTTACTTTGGGCAACCTTTGCTTGTATCAGTGGATGGCTGTAGCCACAAATAGGCCTATTTACTGTGCATAAATGCTCTGCAGTAGGAGTACTGGACTTGGAACCTTGACCCTTTTGGTGAAAACAAACAAGATACAAAGTCTTGGCTCCATTGAGGTACTGACTTCACTATGATCAGGATTCCCTCCAATGATTTTCCTGCCTATTCCTGGTAGCACTGCAGAGTATATGCAACTGAGCTGGATTTAATTCTGTCTCAGGCAGTCACATTCAAATAAGTAAGGAGCAGAGGCAGAATCTTTATTATTGCTGCTATTATGTGAGCCAGAAAGTACACAGCCTGATTCAATTCCCCAGTCACATTTGCAGAAATAGCAGTTAAAAAGAGTGATTATTTTTGAACAAGGCTTTATTCTTGTAAGCTGAACAATTCAACACAGAACAGAGTAAGCACGGAAGCCTTCGATACTACTTTTACTGTCAGTTTTCAGGTTTTAAGATTACTTTAAGGTCCAGGCTGCTGAGATCATTTACAGATGTAGAGAAAACAGTTGCAGTTTCTAGGATGTTAATATATTTGTTAGTTTGTCCCATGTATACATTCTCTTTCAACTCCTAAATCTTCTTGATTTTGGCAATTTTTGAAGTGAAGTAAAAAAAAGAATGCTTTGGTATATGTAGAACAAATAACTCACTGATATTCTGGAGTTCACTGATACAAAGTGTATACCTGCCTTGATCTCTGATATCTGGTTTCCAGCAAATCGCTAGGTTTCAGTCATTAAAGGAAGATCATTCTACTGTTTAAAATATATGAATCTTATCTGAAATTCATTGCTTTGCCTGAAAGTGTTTTGAAGTTTACTAGTGTCATTTGAAGAGGAAATTGCCTTACACACTAAGTAAATGCAAAATATTCATTTCTCTTGGAGTCTTACTGTAACACTTTCTATTGTGCCAGGGAATTACTCTACTGTATTATCAAAATAGGCATAAAATATCATTTTGTATTATATGTTAGGAAAGCTTTCCACTGCTTGCAATTGTGTCAGTTGTGTCAGTATTAGTTTCTTGTTCATTGAAATCACCTGTAATTTGTAGATTGCAAAGAATGTAAAAAAACATTACCAGGTGCTGCAGACTTTTTGACTACAGCCACACAGGATGGGTACAGAGGCACACAAAAAGGCAGGTTCTTGAGATGACCTGTTTTAGGATGAAGGACTCAGAATTTGAGAAGTAAGTAAAGAAACAGCATGATTTTTCTGTAAGAGTAATAGTACAATAAATAATGGGGACTTTGTGATCTGTTGAATGACAGTGGCTGGGGGCTGCTTGCAGCCAGCTAATTTGCCAGTTTATCTTCTGTATGCAAGTTACAGCCTTCAGCCTTTCTCTGACTAAATGGATGCAACAGTATGCAAAGATAAATATGTTGGTAATTCACTCCAAAGGGATGACTCCTGCATCAAAATTCATCCAATCAGCTTGATTTTCAGGATGGGGGTTAAGATACTGAAGTGACAATGTGGACTCCCTTGCCTGCAGTCTCACAAAGCGACACTGGTGCTGCATGTACTTGGCCTCAGATCCAGGACAGCGTTGAGCAGTCTGCATGGAGATGCTCATGCATAACCCTGTCTGAAAGCTGAACAGAAGAGAGAGTGAGAACCCCAGAGGATCTTCCAGAGGAATACTGAAAAGAGGAAAAGATTTTACTCTGCTTATAAGAGGTGTTAGGTCAGCCTGTTGCTTGACCCCTTTTGTTTGTTTGGCTGACATAGGATATACATAAGGTCTGCTTGAAATATTCTATGTTTCCATTATATATATATATGATTCTATGATATATACATATATTTATTTGATTCTGTGATTAGTCAGTAAAACCAGTGTATCAAGAGGACAAAGTGTGTGCGCAGAACATACCTGCAGGACCCATGAGCCTTCCCTTTCACAGCTGATTTGAAAATGTTTGCTGTTCAACAAGAAAATGGCTTCCCACTCTTTTTGAGACCAGTGAGTGGAGAAAGATGAGAGCCATTGCCTCTCACTAAAGAAAAGATCCTAATGACCAGGTGACTAGTGAAATCTTGCCTTTGAAAAAGGCAACAGCTGCCATCAGCTCTTTCATGCTTTTGCTGAATTCCTGCAAGTGTTTTAAGTATGACTGGGTTTTTTGCCCATAGGGTAGAGGAACACAGTTATTTGAAATAAGATGTTGCATGGCACATCTTCACATCCAGTGCAACTTGAGGCAGTGAACAGGGAAATGTTATATCATGGGTATTATACTCTGCTTCCTGCTATCTTTGCACAGTTTTCATGTGAAGTGATATGGTGAAATGGAAACTCAGAGGCTGCCTCCAAGTAGGGTGAAGCCAGAAAGCAAGGAGCATCTTGCTTCAGTGAGTCAGCCATCTAAGCTGGCAGTTAGTTCACCAGGAACCTCAGAAGAAACATTTAACCTTTTAGAGCTGTAGTGTGCATATCTACATAAGGAAGTAGTACTTGCTTACCTCAGAGGGATGATGTGAACCTTGATTGATGTTTGTATAGCATTTGGAAACTAGATTGGTTTGCTCTTCAGTGGCAGAACAATGGCTAAGTATTAATACTGGGAGTCCATATGTGCTTCAGACAGGATGGATCCAGTGCCTGTATTAGTTCGTACTGGACGAAGCTGTAGCAGATCCTGCATTCACAGAGCAGAGATGTGGGGATGGGAAGTAGCTGGAGCTTTGACTGCAGTAGGGTTTGCACAAAGAGGGATAGTTCAAGCATGATGGGGTAGGAAATTACATATCTAAAGAGCATGTGGAATATTTCTGTAGGATCTTTGCTGATGGGTTGCTGTGAAATTGTGCTTATAAGGCACCATGATGGAAATGTTGAAAGAGATCAAGTGATAACTGCCTGTGAATTGATGTCTATGCATGCTGGGAGACCAGCTACAAACTGCTTTAAACCAATGTGAGTCTGTTAGCTGCAACATGTACCTCAAGGGCAACCTAAAGAGACTTCAGGGCCTTAGAATGCCCTTCCAGTTGCATGCAGTGACACTGGAAGAAATAGATGGCCCAATTCTATTATTATGTGGCCCCATGGATGGTGTCACCACCACAGTTCTGGGGTTTTCAATAATGGGATGGCTTACGTGGCATCAGGCTTGCTGGCACCAGAAGGGATTCACCTTTCTCAAAGCAGGAAGAGCCAGCAGGGCTCATTGACAAAGGACTTTGGAGGGGAGGGGGATAATATGAGGCTTACTCATGATAAGCTGTGGGGTGACATACCAAGGTTAGAGGGACGGGTGTTACCAAAGGCCCTCAGCCTGTTGTCTGGGACATGATGGCCACACTGGAGCACACTTGAAATCTTACGGAGATGAGCTAGGGCCTCCTTAGATAACAGGAGCCATGAGGGAAATATCAGTGAAATACCTGAAAGGAATTAAGGGATGTTCTTCTAAGAAGGTGACACAAACGACAGCCCAGCTGAAGTGTCTCTACACCCATGCACACAGCATAGGCAACAAACAGAAGGAGTTGGAAGCCAGCCTGTTGCTAGAAAGCTAAGACCTAGATGTCATTACTGAAACTTGTTGAGACAAATCCCATGACTCCAGCACAGCTATTGATGGCTACAGGCTATGAAGGGACAGGTGAGGAAGGAGGGGCAGAGGTATTGCCCTCTACTACAAGAAATGGGTAGAGTGTGAAGACCTGTCTCTGAAGAATAGCCACAAGCAGGTTGAAAGCTTATAGGTAAGAATTAGATACTGAGGCAACAAAGGGAACCTTGTGGTTGGTGGCTTTGACAGGCCACCCAATCAACGGGAGCTTATTGAAAAAGCTACAGGAGACGTTGTGCTTGTGGACTCTCATCCTAATGGAGTATATTGGCCACCCTAACATTAGGTCAAAAGAAGCACGGAGAGCTGTAGGCAGCGTTCAGTATCAGGTTG
Source organism: Neopsephotus bourkii (assembly GCF_033783945.1). NCBI lineage: Eukaryota > Metazoa > Chordata > Aves > Psittaciformes > Psittacidae > Neopsephotus > Neopsephotus bourkii. Next base: position 7,543,936 of record NW_026900624.1, read on the forward strand.
GACTGAACTCTGACCAATCTGCTCTAGTGGAAGGTGTCCTGCTCACTGCAGGGGAGCTGGAACTAGATGATGTTTACAGCTCCCTTCCAACCGAAACTATCCTATGATTCTCCATGCTCTGATTCCAAAATAAATTTTGTCAGTTCATATTGCCTGGCTACACTATTTCACTTTGTATATTTTTTTCTGTTTGGGACACTTTCCAGAATCAGATATCAACAAAACCGATTAAATAATTTGGTACAGGCAATTACAGAACAGAAGCAATACTCTTCTAAAGCAAGCAATCAAAACCCAAAAAGATGCTTTATTTGACAATAAACCTTGTGTTTGGCATTGCAATCCGAAAGGTAATAAATCTATAAAAATTTTACTGCATCTCATAAGTGCTGAATAATAAAAAAAACCCACAAATTTTCATTTTGGGGTTTATGGCTTTAAAAAGATGAAGTTTTGTTGAAAAGCTTCTGAAGCTTAACAAATAAAAATAATGGTACTGAGTCACACAAGCATCCTTTGAAGAAGCCTATTAAATTTGAGACCGTTTAAATATACCCAGATTATACCTGAATTTGTTATTATGGGCAAACCTTAAAGCAAATGAAAGTATATTCTCTTCTCAAAGTGCAAACTGCAAGATGTTAATGTTAGTATGTTTATGGAAGGACATTAATGTCCTAGTCAAAAGAATAAAATGGCTTATTTTTTTAAAGTGTGGTAAATTCATGGGTCAAATTCACTTCTGTGCTGGTAATTTTGCACTGATCCAGTTAAATCTTAAGAACAACATAAAAAAGCTAAGTCTACTCTGTTCCTCTGTCTGCACACTTATTATTGTACAAAAGCTATACATCCTGTAACCATCATGCCCTAAAAGAACAGTGTCCAGTTGAGTGATTTAGGTCATGTTTACTGTGTTTATGTTGTCTGTATCACAGGTGGCTGGGAAAACACAGGCAACTCAAGATATTTGAATCTAAATGCTCTCTGCTATTTCAAGTATAACCATGTCTCACTCTAAGTTCCTGATAAATTGGGAACATACAGTACTTGTTTTGTCTGTTATGAATAGCAAGATACCTAACTAAAATGATCTCCAATTGAATATTTAAATTCTCCACATCACCATTCATGAAATTCCTTGTCAAAAAATCAATAATCATTGGGCTTCAAGGTATTTTTTAGCATGTTGAGGGCAGATAAACAGGTAGACAAAGTAAATGCTAACAGTTTTTTAGACTGTTTAGATGTATCTATACCCCTTTCTTCCCTCTCAGTTCCCTTTCTTGAGCAAAAGATTGGAGTGTCATACTCCAAACCCAGAACCCTAAAATGTTGGTTTCATTAGAAAGATATTTTCTTCTGTTTTTAGGTTCCCTGTGAGGTAGCATCCAGTTCAAACCTGCGGGTCCAGTGACATTCTAGGGCATTGGATGCTCAACTAGCTCCTAGGCTGTGTTTCTTTAACACAATTATCTCACATTTCTCTGGACTGTATACCTTTCATAGCATAGTCCTCTGCCTGTGATATTTGGAGAAAATGTCTTATTTGATAAGCCTTGGTCTCCTGTTGTCTTTCAGGTGTCTACTTTTGAAATACAATGAAATATACACCACTTATAATTCACTCTTTCTGCATTGATCTAGAAAAAGCCTCTAACCCAGTATCGTTCTTTGGACCAAGTACTGCTGCCACTTTTCTTCCTCCTGTCCCTTCACAGTGTGGTCTCCTGACTGATTTCTGCCCTTGGACTCTGCAGCTGTTCCTGATTCAAGCCAGAGCACACTGAATATTTGCCTTGGATTGATTAACAAACATTTTTTCCCCATAATACTGTTATGGTTGTTCTGGGACACTCTGTCAAGTCTCTCAATTAACTTTAATGGACTTTGGACCGGTCCTGTAATTATTAAGAAGGCTTATCCTGTCAAGATCCTGACATAAGGCATTGCCCATATGTATCTTTTGGGCTGGGGACACTTGCTTTGTAGTTATGGGAAAATATTAATTTCTGGAGATGTGTTTTGGATCCACACACTCTGCCAGACAGCTCTGTGACCGCGCATAGCATTTCTTTTAGGTAGGTCAGCCCAGCTCCAGAGAGACAAAGCAATTGTATTAAATCACCACAAGGATATTGAAAATATTCTGGAAAAATACCTCAAACCAACCAGCTCAGAATTCTAACAGTCCTGAAACCTACTCTGTACTAGGGAGAAGTGAACCGTTTCTGGATGGACCTCCCATTTAAAGGTTTACTTGACTCTGAAAAATGAAACTCTTCTTAAGACCAGATCTCAGGACTTCAGTTTTTAGGCTTTTACAGTTGGGCAGTCTTGATCATCTAAGCCTAGTAGTCAGGAAAGTGACTCAGGGTTCATATCAAAGCTAAATTCTTCAGTTTTGTGGGCTAAATTCTTCAGTTTTGTGGGAAAAAACAACCATGAACTACATATATATATACACACATATATATATACCTATTTCCTTAAGATCCCAATGATGTCCTGAATTCATTGCAACCAGGCAATATAAAATTTCATTATTACAAAAATGACTGGAAACACAGAACCAAAACCGGTCTGACTTCTTCCTATATGTGGTAACTGGATTTAATTTTAAAATCGGAGAAAGAAAGCGGATATGGCAGGAATTTTTCAATATTGAACTTAAAAGTGTTTTCTTAAAAGTCACATGCTCAAGATGAAGCTGTCCCTAGGCACTTTTAATGTACTCATGTGGCAGTTATGCAGCAAATAACTCAAGGTTATTTTCTTTGGCAGTGATTTCAGAGCAAATCTTTGTGTAAAGAGTGATTTCTTTTCCTTGAACAATGGGCTGGATTCATAAAAAGTATAATGGGTATGTTTGTTTGTTTCTCAATTTTAACAATTAGGAGGTATTTGTATGTGTGTAAAAATAGAAAGTTGGAAAAATAATGAATAGTTTTACTTACAATTAGCATATTTTGATACTTAGGAAACTAGAACCCATTTCTATGCTTATTAAATGTGCATTGTCAACTTCAATTTTTTGAAAATTACTAACTAAAAAAATAATTTTGGACGAAGCATTGCTTAAGAAATACATACTGAAATTAAAAGTAAACCCAGACTTTAAAATATATAGAACAATATTTGTGCTTAGAATCATAGAATAGTTTGAGTTTAAAATCATTACCCTTTATCCTATCACAACATTAAAAAGTACGTCCCCATCTTTCTTATAAGATCCATCAGATTTTTATAAGCTCACTTGTGTAATAGTCTTAGCACTAAGATATGTGCTAGCCTTTAAGCAAAAATTGTGTAAAGATCTCTCACTGTGGATTTGGGCAGTCCAACTATATTCATGGATTCAAGAATATTTGAGAATTCAAGAATATCATGGCTGCACAGGATTGGATGTTTCAGCCTATCACAGCCAAAACTAGCAGTAAAGTTAATGTAGGTGGGATTTGTGTGCTCTGAAAGACCATGTGTTTGCAAGGCAGGGCTTTAGAGAGGGTCTGATTCAGTGCCCCTTGACTGTGGTGAACATATTTCCACTGTTCTCAACTGATTTCAATCCAGTCCTTCCATCTTGGGTGTAGATAGGAAACTATGACCAAATTTAAGCAAGCATAGAACATAAGCAGGTACCAAAATATTTTTTTTCAGTTGATAACCTATGAATTGGTTTAGCTTATAAAAATGAGGAAATAAATAAGAAAGTCATAGAAATAAATAGCAAAATCATCTACTGACAGGAAGGGCAAGGCAATCCAAGTCTCCTATTAATTTTTATCATGAAAATGGGCTCTAGTCCAATTTTAATAGCTGCTGCAAAGACCAACTCAAATCTCCGTTTGTGTCCAGATTGTATCCCATCCCTTTCGTAAGGATGTGGTTTATGGTGTGAAAAGCATGATGGTAATCCTTGCCTATTCATGGGGATCCTGTAAATACTTTCTACACCAGAACTGGAGGGTAAAGAACAGAGGGGAAAACTGCAATTTTGAACCAGTAATTAGTATTGTATTTCTATTTGTTTATTAAATGGTATTGGCTTTCCAGCCTTGATATATGCAGATCCATAACAAACCATTTGGTTCAAATCAGCAGAAATTGCCTGAAAGTAACAGTAGGAAGTACCTAGGGAGAGGAGTGAAACCGTTTTCATGTGACAGAAAACAGAGTACCCCCTGGGTTGCTTGAAAACAGTCTCTACTGTAGAATAATGACTGAAGAGTGCTCTTATTCTGAAGTAAGACCATGGTAATTTGTGTATGTATCTGTTGTTTATTGTAGGTTGGGGTTTTTTGGTAGATCAAAAACTGAGCTGCAAACAAGGGAGAATTTCAGATACTCCTAAAATGTGCCAAAGTATAATTCCTGTTACTGAGGTTTATTATTAACCTCATCTTTCTCATGACATTTTCTAAAATAGAACTGTCAATCCCCAAATAATCCAATCACATGAATGTTTTTGAAGTATTCCTTTTATTTTGAATATGTGTGAAAAGTTTGTTCGAAGTGGATCAAAATCTATCAATTTTATTAGATATGTCTCTCCTGCATTTCACGTTAGAGCAACATCCGTATATTCATTCTGTATTTCCATATGTACAGCTCACAGCTAAAATAATCCTAAACCCTTTAAAATTTCCTTGAAAAGAAGTTAAAAGACAAACCTCACCCTCCAGTAAGACACAAAGAGAAGGCTCAAGGGGACATAGGATGTGAGGGAATAGCTGAAGAAAAGAAGTGAAGTCCTACATTAATTATGCAGATACCCACGGCTTACCTGCATCAAAACTAGGTGTGTGATTTATTGTGATAACTAGGATAGCCTCCTGTTTTGGGCAGGATTATAATTCAATTGTTACGAATGAGAAACTGAGGCAACAGGCAAGTCAATAGATTCCCAGGTTTGTTAAATAAATTTAATATTATAATTGGGCATTTCTGTCTTTCTGTGCCCCACAAAAGTGAAGCTAATTGTACCTTCACACTTTCCCATGCAAAACAAATAATATAGAGAAAAGCAGGGTATGTTACAGTGCAACTCTATTTTCTTGTCCCAAATGGAACTTGCCAAATGGCTAGTCAGATTCTTTTTATCACCTAAATGGAATTTTTTCCCCTCACCATTTTGATGCAAGTAATGGGTTATGAATGGTGAGATCTGGCTTTTATTTTCATAAAATCTCTTCTTTTACTATGAGTCTCTCCAAAAAGGTTAATATCCAAAAGATGTCGGGAAAAAAAGTACTGAGCAGAAATAGGACTTTTACTTTCATACTTTGTCAAAGTCAAAACCAGAGCACAAATTCACAACAGGTGCTCTCATTCCCAGGATGCTGGAAAATTGTGAAGCCAAAAAAACTGCCTAAACCCCTAAAAAAGCCACAATAATGATTCAAGGGGTGGTGCAGGTGCTTAGATCTTAATGTTAGCATACAATCCGTGTAGCCTTTGACAAAGGAGCTTACAAAGTGACTACATCATACGGTGTAGTATCTTCACTAAATAGGTACATTCAAATGAAAAAATAAGACAATCCATTTCTGGTTTTGGAAAAAATTCATCAGGACTAAGTAGATTATTTTTTTTTTCCAGACATGCTGAAATCAAGCACAAGTTTTATTGTATTTGGAGGCTATGGGACCAATGCAGAGGAAGTTGACTGATACCATTTCAGCTTTAGACTTTACTGATCGTCTTTATGTAACAGAATTGTAATTTTCATTTTAAAAACTACATCTTTCTGGGTTTCATGATTAGGAAGATTAAACATGATCATGAATCACAGCAGCATTTTCTGAAGGGGACTGGAATTTAATCTCATAGTAACTTGTGATAAACTGGCCCTGGTTTCTTTAACAAACTGTCATTCTGGAAGGTGAAAACTGCCTATTTTTTCAAAGTATTTGGATACAATCTAATGATGGCAAGGGTACACAGTATTAATAACTTCCCTGCTGATCAGGGGAAATATCTAGGAAATAAATGCTTCAGAGACTAATTTCCAAGCTGTAGAAGTTAATTCTATGTGTAAATGAGTTCTAATTGCAGAGTGAGGTTCCCATTTAATCCAGATGAAGCTGCTGCAATTTTTCCAGCCTGCTATAGTATCCAGACAACTTGCTGCAGAATTTAGGTGTGACTTATCATAAGTTACACTGCAATTTGTTTAAGAATATCATAATACTCTTATATTATTAGAAGAAAAATGTCCCTTTGCAGATATATTAAAATTCATGTTCATGTAAATGGCCAAGAAAATGGCACTGTATGTAGGATTTAAATTATATTATTCAGACAACTCGTATACTATAGACAATCTTTGGCAGAGGGAAAAGAACAGAGAAAAATGCAGTGGGAAGCTAAAAAAAGTAATTCACTGATTGTTTTTCACAATCTTTTACAATATTGCATTTCTAAATACTTAATAAATATCCTATTTCTTCAATTCACTACCAGTAAGATCTATAATAGCTGTGTTCTGTAAAAAATGGCTTCTTCTCTGGGCTCTGGAACCGTCATTGTGTTAGAGACTCTAATGTGATGGATTATAAAGAATTTCTGAAGAATTTTGGCATAAGTACAGACACAGTTAAAGAAAAAAGCACAGAAAATGAAGTTCCAGGTATGTGCTCAGAAGAGAAGTGGAAACTTGTGTACTTCCCGTCTTTCCAGTTATATCATTAGTAGCTTTCTTGTTGGCCTTGATGGATCTGGTTTGCAATTTTGTAGGACACTGATAGCCTCTGTTTCTCAGCAGAAACAACTAGGACAGGGAGGAAAAGAAAGCCAAGCCTTTGGTGTGGGACATTCTACCAATGGCGTGTGAAAAGTGCCTTTGAAATCAAAATGTTACACATTACATGGGACAAAAAAAAAAAAGAATAACACAATTATAAGCTTATAAACCCTAGATAAAGATCTTGTTACTGCACCTTGGAATCTTATAGCCCTTGGCAACCTCTGTTTTCACCCAGTATCCAATCATACAGTACTTTACAGGTTCAGTAACTTTGTAACAAAAGACTTACACTCTAAGACAGTGATAAAACAATGAACTTAGGTTGGGAAGGTGAGTGACCATAGGACATTTTTTGTCAGCATGACTATAGTTTCAAGCATAGCAGCAACCTAACTTATTAGGGTGTTGGGAATGTCTTTGTACGCATCAATTCAAAGAAGGATGTTTGAAAAGTATTGATGGTCAGTAATTAAGTCAGTTTGTGAATGTGTATGGACAGGTCCTCTTAAATGTAAGGGTCAGCATAGAATTAGATACAAAATGTATTTCTTTGAAATTGCAAGAACCAGCCAGTCCAGGGTGGCACAAGGGGTCATTCTTTAGAGAAAGCTGATTGTCATGGAGGACATGGGCCATGAAGACCTTTAAAATGAAATCATTAGCTTTTTTCTGGTTGTCTAGGGAAGGAAGTGTCATTGGTAAGAGCAGGATATGGTTGTTTTCCTCAAAGACAGAAAAAGTGTGTTTCGGTAATTCACTTGCCGGATGAATGGAGGCAGTGAAGAGACTTAGTACAAGGCATTTTCTTCATCGCATATGTACACACATGGTATTTTGGCAGTAGGATTTTTCAGGAGCATGTGCCTACATCCTGATTTCTGCTGGGACAGAATTATTTTTCTTGCTAGTAGCTGGTACATTACTGTGTTTTGGCTTTTGTCTGAGAATAATGCTAATTATTCTAATTACTGCTAATTACTTTTTCATTCATTTTTGTTTAATAAGAAGCATTTAAACTTACTGTTGCTGAAGAAAGCCAGCAAAGACTTATCTGTACTTTGTAGGCTAAAGAGCAGTAGCTTCAAAGACCATCTCTCATTTCTACTATTCAAAATTTAGCACTTAATGAAGAGAACTACAGAAGAATAAAACAAAATCTATCCTGGTCTAGAAAAGAGAAGCCAGAAGTACAGAAGTCTGAATTATTATTATCCTTTTCCTGACAAAAAGTCTTTCCTTGGGTGGTACGAGCTATTTTTGAACGAATTTGGATAGATGGCCTGGTGTTCAAAGGCCCTGAATACCAGCAGCTCACACTGGCTTCAGCAGGATCCAAAGAAGCTGAACCCTTTGGAAATCATTAAGTCAGTATATCTAGTATTTTACTAATACTGTTTCATCTCACCATTTTATAAAGCCATGGTTCAACTATGTAGAGGTTGGTATGTGCAGTACTATCAAAGGCTGTTTTGAAACTATTACTAGAGGTAACTAGAAGTACCAAAATAGAGTTGTTGGTTTTTTTTTCCCATGGAGGGTACTGAAATTGTGGAAAATAATTTTATGAATTAAAGCTCCTCCTCCTTTCTAGTACTTGCTGTACCTAGCATTGTGCACAATTAAGCCTCTTAATTAGCCCATCTAGTTAATGGCACCTGGGACACAAATTCCCACCCATTACGCCATAGGATGTCTCAGACATTCAAAGACCTAGCTTGTGGGGTGCTCCTGCAGCCCTACTGTACTCACAGTGTCTTGAATTCATCTCCTGCCATCTGATTCCCAGTTTCATCTTCGTCGTGGTTTAAGCCCAGCCAGCAAACCATAACCATGCAGCTGCTCTCTCACTCCCTCCCCTTCCCCCCCCCCCCCCCCCCCCCCCGCTCCCGGAGGGATGGGGAGGAGAATGGAAAGAATGTAACTCCCATGGGTTGAGATAAGAACAGTCCAGTAACTAAAGTATAACACTAACCCACTACTGCTACCACCAATAATAATAATAACAAGGGAAGAGAATACAACTGCTTACTACCCGCCGACTGATACCCCTCCCAACCGAGCAGTGATCTAGCCCTTCTGGGTAACTGCCCCCAGTTCTACATCCTGGGCATGACGTGCTGTGGTATGGAATACCTCTTTGGTCAGTTTGGGTCAGGCGTCCTGCCTTTGCTTCCTCCAAGCTTTCTCTCCTCCCTGGCAGAGCATGAGACTCACAAAGTCCTTGGTCAGAGCAAACATGACTTAGCAACAACTAAAAACATCAGTGTTATTAGCGCTACTCCCAGGCTGAAAGGCAAAACCACAGTACGGCACCAGTTACTAAGAAGGAGAAAAATGACTGCTACTGCTGAAACTAGGACAATCTTTCATCTACTCACTTTAAGAAGCAGACCTTTGTCCATGAAAAACACTTATGAAAAAATTACCAATCAACACTGATCTAAAAATGGATTCTAAAATCATCCAGATAAATTAGTAATAACCTCTGTGGTTCATTTCTGTGGTGCATAACTGAGTGATATTTGTTTAATAAATAATTAACACACAAGCAAAACTAAATTGAAATAGAGCAGTTCTAAATGGAATTAAGCATTCACACAAATACTTTTCAAATGTTTTGAGTAATAAAAGTATAGCTTTATTTAAACAGGAGGGAAGATCTGTGTTTAGCAGGCCACTCAGTGGGCAGAGGGAACAATGGCGAGTATACCCTAAGCACACACTCTTAGGGTATAACATTCTCAGAATGCCTGTGCTTTGTCTGTCACAGTGATTGCTGCTGTGCTCTGAATCAAGTATAACAGATCCATAGCAGAATCGTTATCTCAAAGAGTGTACATGCCAACAGCACATTAAGCAGTGCAGTATACAGCAAACTACCATTACAGCCCATCTGCAATAAATATTCCACAGAACCAGTTTGGGTTTGGTGGTGGTTTATTTGATGGGGAATCATTGAAGAGAGCTGCTTGCCTTAGAGCAACTGGAAGCTCTTCCAAATATCGTGGGAGCTAAGATGAGGCAGTGAAATGGGAGTATGTGAAACCAATGGAAAAGCGCCTTTTCAAGGTCAGTAGTCATGTTTATTACCCAAAGTCTATAAGGACATTGTCCTCCACTTCCTGCAAATATATTTTTGGTGATGGATAATTCTGGAAACATTGACAAACAGAGGGAGTCAGTTTCTAGTAGTACCTTCTCATATGAAATGTAATAAAGTTACCTGTAAAGATTATAAGTTATGTGTATTATGATTTAAAAGAAATATGAAGTGAAAAATAACTACAACAAATGCACAGTTTAGAGAACATAATTTTGAAATACTGATCAAGTAGCTTTCTTGAAATACAAGAAAATACAAGAAAGTTGTATTTCAGGCTTGGTTTAGTCTGTTTGTACATAAAGATTCATCAAGTTAACAGAAACATTCTTTAAGAGTTTTAGATGGCTTTATTTCTTTGAAGCTGACAAAGCTGTGGACTTTGCTAAATCAGTTTTCTTAACAGCACTAATCTGACAGAAAATAAAAAGAAGGAACAGAAGCAGAAGTAACTTTTTCTACAGTCTTCACCAGCTAAGTGTGCTGTGACAGACTGCAGTCTGGGTAGCACTAAGGCATTTAAGGAAAAGGTAAGGGAGTGTCATTAGTACTTCAGAGTACATCAACAGGTGGAGAAGCTGAGCCAGGCATCACAGGAAAATAAAACTGCCAAGCTTTGAGGCCAGTTAACTATATCAGCTTCTTTTATAAACAAATTCCATGCACAGGGCTTCTTGTTTGCTTTTACAGCTGGTTAGCAGAAGCACCAGTTTTGTTTCATTTTGTGCATTCCAGTCCTGCTTATTAGAATAACAGCATTAAAAATGTATGTATTAGAACTCCAGATTCCTTAGGCTAAACAAAATGAGAGTACATCAAGGCTTGATGTCTAAAGTGCTTCATAATGTGAATTGCTAGATCACTCTGTCAGTTCAAAGTAAGTAATGACACTGTATAATGACTAGTTGTCATTGTCTGACAATTATTTTCTGACCTGCAAGAAATAAATTATTAGTGAATAGGTGCTACTACAGGAACACTTTTTATGTGAGATTGTGGGACTAGACTAGAGAGCGGAAATGGAATAGACATGGCAAATCACCTCTCCACATGCCCTTAAGTGTGATCATAAGAGGGTTGGGAAGTGTGATGATGGAATGTAACTGTGTTCCACCTGCTTTCTGGGAAGGTGAAGAGAAAAATAGTTTTTCAACATTCACTCATGTGCTTTCATGCCATGAAAATCCTCACTCTCTAAAACAAGAGAAGCTGATACTGTGCATTAAGACTGCATATTCTACTACAAACTCAATTACAAAGACCTGTAGCTGTGTTTTCTCAGCCTTGAAAAGACGAGAGAAGAGGGACAAACAAGGCTATAGGGGTATTCAACATCTTAACCCTTTTTCATCTTGGTTATCTTTGATGTGGAGGTCAAGGTTCAGACTGGAAGCACATTACATCTCACCTGACAAGCCCTTCTAGTCCTTGATGTTTATTTTGGGCCTCCTAAAGTCTCACAATACATTATCTTTACACTGTGATTTCAGCAGTTTTGAATGAACAATAATCAGCTTAGGAGCAGATGGGGTACTTGCAAAAAATGGCAGGGGGAGGAAAGCCTTAGGGATGCTCACAGTATTCAACAACCCAGTGTGAGCTAACATTTCAGAAAAACAAACCAGCCTTCCTATTGTTTCATGAGCCTTATCAAAATCTGCAGTAAGTCAACTTTCAGGCATTTTACAAGTCCCATAAGCAAAACCGCATCCACATAGCTCCTTTGCAACAGCCCATGAATTAGAAAAAAACCAAAGAAATGTGTGATATGTTTATACCACAGCTATGTTAACTATTCCATGTCTTCTAATGTTTTCCAGTATTCAGTGTGCTAATGACCTATTTTTGATAAAGGGAACTTTGTACTAGGTTATACCGTGGATGGTTTTAAAGTTATATTAAGACAGGTGTTATGAAGCGGTCAGATCCACCAGGTATTTTTACCTCTGAATTCTGAGGCAGTTATTATTTGAGAAACTTGTCTGACTTGTCATTTGAGTGTGTGATTGGGAATACTGTTTTGTAGTGAGCTTATTAATTAAACATCTGACGGTCAGAGCATGCCAGTGTAACCCATTTGATCAGTTCACAGAGACAAACATTCAGAAAGGTCTTGTAAAAAATGCATTATTGTTTTAAAAGCTTCATGAACTTGATTTTTCTGAACAAAACACCATAAATTGTATTCATTACATCTGTGTTCAGCCTATCAGGACATTGAAAAAGCCTTCAGAGCAATTGATGTCAGTCAGAGTGGATTTGTGTCTCTGGATTGCTTGAAGTCAGTCATAAATGGCCTTTATATTTCCTTTGCCAAATGAAACTTTTCAAGAGCTAATGAATGGGTAAGAATCATATTATTTTCTTAGGGGACATTTTTTAGCAGTGCTGCCTTATAACTTTATTATTGTTTTTTGAGACTACCATCATTAATTCATCTTACTTCTGCCTTTATCGCAGTATGTACGGCACAGCAGGTAAAAGCTGATATAGTTAGGTATAAAACCAGGGTTTTTTTTCAGTAAGGTATATAGTTTTAATGGAGTAAAATCTTTAAGTTACTGCTTTCTTACTTCTATTTGCTCACAGATTTGTATTTAGTTTCCTAAAGGGAGCATTCCTCTCTTGCATTCAAATGACTAGTGATGTGGGATGGTGTGAATTTGCTGGAAAAGCAGCTTCAAGATTGTTAGCACCATGTTCACATGGTGATAGTGTACTCTACAAACCTCTCCTTTTTAAATATGCTGGTGCAGTAAGTAAAAGAAAGGAAGAAATGAAACTGAAGTGGATGGATGAACGAAGCCATGCTGAAAGCTTTCACTCTGCACTGCTCATTATCAGTCACTGAAAAAGATAACTGAAAGGACAATTCTGTGCCACATAACAAAGCAATTTTTTACTTGGAAACTTGAATTTTAACTAAAATGAGGCAAAAATCTTTTGAACTGAGGTTTTGACATGGTAAATATTTTTATTACAGCTGCTGCAAAGGTTGAGAAATCATGCCAACTACTGGATTCAATTCAATGTACTTTTTTTGTCTTAACCAGCCATCTTTGTAGTATTACAACCAAAACTCAAATCATCCCATGGACAGTATAGTGTACAGAAGATAAATGGACAGAAAACATTTTCCAGCCCAGCCTCAAGGATCTAAGGAGACAGAGTTTAGGCCACAAGACATTTTCCAAAATACACTTTCCTGGCCATGATCACTTCAGCATATGCTGAGTAGCTTCTCAAACTCACATTTCCTCTTTAAAGCCAAAATATCACAGGAGTGGATGTTTACATGGATTTTGGTTAAATCTACACCAGGATCTCTCATTATTAATCTTTTGTACTCAGAAACCATAAAGTGTGAGAAGAAAACTGCCAGAATATACTTTATACTTGTTGGCAACAGTGCCAAGGGCATATGGGCAGTCAAAGAAAAAGGAAGAACAACTTAACTCTTGCATAACATTTGTACACCAAAATATTGCTTAAGCTTACAGCAGCAGAGCAAGGCACCCAAATCCTACAGTGTGAGGAGGCCAGTAACTAGATAATGCATTACTGCTTAATGATTCCATAATTCATAGTTTATCTATTTAAATTATTGGAACAATTGAATCATCCATGTAAATAACAAGTTATTTTTTTTTCTTTATATGCACTAGTTAGCTGTAAAGAGCTCAGTGCAGATATACGTTTTATAGCAGCAGGTGCTGTACGAGAGTGTCATCTGCAGTAACCATATTGCTTTGTGCATTCAGCAGATAAATCTGATTTGCTTCTAGTCATTCACAGTGTGATATAACAAGGATCAACTATTACTTTGTAAAAAAATTGCTGCTATAGGTTTTTTTCAATTAATGCCACTTGCTAGTGTAAATCTTAAAGTAAATCTTGCTCTTAAGAGCAGTTGCGTAATTGAAGGATTTCTGCATGAATTTTTTCACTTGAGCTTTTTCCACCTTTTGAAAAATATAGTGACATTTTAATGATGCAGTAAACAGAAATGTTCAAGCCTATGTATGCCATATCTCTTAGGTGATGTTTCTCAGATAATGTCATTCAAGAGCTCCATCAGGTGAATGGAGCAACAGCAAAAGTTTGTCATAGGTATCTAATTCTAATAATGAAGTAACTTCATTGTGTAGCTGATAATAAATGTAGGAGTAATTGATGGGCAAGGGACATGATTTGAAGGGTTTTAAGATTCTATTTAAATAATATGACATGAGATGTGCCAGGGAGCTGTTTATAAGAAATAATACATGACAGCATTTTATGGTTGTTTCAGGTATTTACATCTCATGAGTTCCTGATATAAAATTCAGGGTCCATTGAAGTCAATGCAATTTTGCCTTAGACTTCAGTTAGGACTTCATCGTTGACTGGTTTAGGACCAGATTACCTATACACTTATCTCTCAGTGTATGTCCCCACTGCAGGAAGATCATATACATCAGAGGCAGACCATTGAGGTGTACTTCATTCAAAGGACATCACTCATCTGAGTCTGAAATTCCCTGATTTCCATCACTTCTGCGCTTGAAAATTCATTCACTTAGAACTAAAACATTGTGAGCTTGAGGTTATATATAGAGTTGCAGAAACTGAAGGAATTAATCTCACAGTATTTCAGTGTTCCCCTGTGAGAAATATTTTGGTGATGTTTTGGAGCTTTCCTGTGAACTGTGTTCCTTCACAGGCTGAGGGATATGAGTGAAGGGAATTTTTGTTGACAACTGTGAGCAAATCATACTTGACCAATATGAAGACTTTGCCGATGGAAGTCTTAACTTCTAAGACTGTTTTCTGATGGCTGCTGGGATTTCTAATTGGTGACTTTTATTTATGATATGAGGTAAATAAATTTGTTCAGTTTGTCAGGACTTTGGTGGACATAATGTCAGCTAAACAAACAAAGAATTTTCAGCACAGAGGTATTTGTAAACTTTTTGTGTTATCCTCATGCTTCTTTAATTTATGATTTGTATAAAAGTATCAGATGCTAAGGCACTGATGGCTAAAAATTTCCCAATGGGTAGTATTTTGTAAAGGATCCCTACGAGATGATACATCACATGGCCTTACTAGGTATTCGTTATGTTACAGCTCTAATCATTCAATTCTTTTGGAAGTACTGTCTTTTGTATTTGGACATAACCATAAGCATACATCCAAAAAGCCGTGAAGAATTTATTTATATTACTTTAATAAATTAGCTGGCTTTCTATAGTAGATAAAATGATGGATTATCACTTACAAAAGAAAAGCATTTTTTTCTGGCCCTACAGTGGAATGATCTTCCTATGCCTCAGTTATATCTACCTATGGCATCTAAATATTGTATTTATTGCCCTTCTAGCACAGCTTGAAATCTGAGAGCCAGTACTTTAACTATAAAGCGGGATTATTTTGAAATTAAAAAATAATAAAAATACTCCAAAGACTTTCCTTGGGTTTTATTCAAACTGATTTAGCTTTTTCTAAATGGGGGTTTCTTCAGTTTGATCCATGAAACTTAAGGCTGGGGAGCTCCTCCCCACCTCCCCTATCCCAGCCCCTGTGAAGGTCTGATTCATTACTTTCCATGATAAAACCTGCAAGATTCATGTGCTGCACTGATTAGCCACAAGCAGAACTGGAAGAGATCTACAGTCCTTTACCTATCTGTAGAACAGGAGATAACCACTGCACCTTGTGGACTGATCAGTGGCACCACAAACATAATGCCAGACCTTCACACATCTGCATTAGTATTTCTTCCTAAGTTCCCTTCAGCTCCCAGGATTTTGGTAATTGTCATTTTCAGTATCTGAGAGGCAATTGTAGGGCGTCTGAGCAAGAAGGTGAAAATTGAGAGGTCTGTTGCTCTGATTGACACAGCTTTGGCTGGTTGCTCGTTTTCAGTTTCAGAATTGCTCTCTACAGTGTGATTTGAGTGATTTAGTAGACCATAGACATTTGAGTGTGAAGAGATCTCTGTTGGGGGCTCAAAATAACAGTTGTTATCTTGGCCTTAATTTTAAAGATCATCTGTTATTTCATACTGTTTGTTTCATATTTATTTATCCAAGACAAAAATCAGATATGAAATACCTATTCTTCCCACAGCTTTTTTTAATAACCTGTCCCCCAATAACATTGTTGGCAAAGTCCTTCCCTGCAGGGAATGAAATGGCTTCTCCGGTGATATCTGAATGCTAGCACTGCCTCTGTCTTAATTTACCTTGAGTCTTTGGTGCTTGGCCCTCCCAGCCCCTCTTCTGGTCTGTGGTGCAATTGTGCAGCTTGTGCAAAGGGAAACACTCAGCCCCTTCAGCCACCGAGCCATGGTGCATGCACACTACTAACAGGCAGTACCACTGTAAAAAGTCAGGTTCCCTCCCCACGCATTAAATATCCTGTGCTGTCAGGTTGCAGTCAACCAAAGCCTGAATGCTGTGATTCTCGTAACTTGCTGTTTAGCTTTGTTGGCTGAGCTCAAGAAACTGCTGTGTAGTCCAAAAACTGGAGTTTTTTTGTAAAAGATCCAGGAAGTCTTGCATACCTCTTGGTAATTTTTTAACTTTGTCCTATGCATCCTGGATTAGCAAATGCTCTAAACACCATCTGCCACCATTTTAAGGAGCATTAGGAGTTTTAAAAGCTTATCTGAGATGATTAGAGTAGCAAGTCAGCACGTTTCTGATAATATGTGAGGGGTGTAATTGCCTACAAAACACCATCTGAAATAGCAGTGCGTTTACCCATGCTCATTAGAGCTTTCTACAGTACCATTCAAACTGAATAGGAGATGTATCAGTGGTTTGGAGGGGTCATAGGATCAGGTCCTTCTTGATTTTAAAGTAGTTATTCATGGAATATGATACTAGCTAACTTCTCACAATTTTCAATATAGTTTAGCACTTCCAGTACTTTCAAAGTTTTCAAATTTGGATACAATGAACATCATAACATTTAAAAAACCCAACATACTATTCCCCTTAGTTTTTCTACAGTTATGTGTAAATAATGAGAAGGGATGCATTAAATAAGATCTCATTCTAGACATCTGTAATATCTATGCCTGAACTGCTCCTCCTAGACTCCATTTTATAGTCACTGGAGAGAAACAACGGGCAGGAATCATCTAATCAGTTTTAGATGTCTACTTTAGGGTGAGATGAATCCTGTCCTGAAAGTGCCTGTCTCTCCCCAGTGACTATAAAGGGAGCTTAGAGTGATTCACTCAGGTGCAGGCACGTACATTTGGTTAGATGAATTCTCACTTGGGGTCTAGCTTTTCCACAGCTAGATATTTGGAACTGAAAAAATAAGTTGGCTCAGTTTGCAGATTTGCTATCAGAGAAAAGCTATGCAAGCTAACTCTAATTATGAACGTTGCACACATTGATATTATAATGATGATGTGATTTTCTAATTCAAAATTCTTCTTGGAACATAGAGTGATTTTATAAGAAAACATTTTAAACCAGTTTTCTTTTTTAGAAATCAGGCTTGGACGGAAAGCCACAGGTAAAATTGCTTGACAACTGTTCTTAGAAAAATTCCAGGGTCCTGGGAGAACCTTTGAAAACAGGCAGACAATTCCTATGAGAAAAAAAACAAACCATGAGGAAGTAGGAAGTTCCTTTTTTATGCAAGTAACCTGTGGAATACATATATATGTATATATAATAAGTGTATCCATTCAATGGTCACCCTTCATTAAATTCAGTTAAAAAAAATCTTTTGGCAATGCTTTCTCTAGGTGCACTCTTATTTTAAATCCTATCAGACTCTGAGGCTTGATGCGTTGATTTGTTCTTCCTGCTCTGAGAAGAAAATGATGAGCAAAAGAGGGTGAGACATGAAAGCATTGCAAAGACTGTCTTTTTTCCTCTTTGAGATTAAATCCAGCTAGAGGAGATGAAGCTTTCTCCAGTGAGTGACACTGTTTTTCAGAAGCTGTGCAGATACATCCAAGATGCTTATCCTTCTTTAAAGCAGGGATTCTTTATGCTCAGTGAAGTAAGAGCAATTAATTTTAGGTGTTTCCTCAGTTAATTACTCTTACAGCTGAACATTTTGTATCTTATATCTGCTTCAACGTAATCTGGTGGTTGCCGGTCTTTGTTTTCTGTTACTGCAGCAAGCAGAGTCTGGTTTTCAAGTTTCTTTAACATATATATGTGCAACTGGGGACTAAATAGTCTGTAACAACCTCTCTGATAAACAAAAATTATTGACCTCCTACAATTTCACTGGAAGTCATGTCGACCAGTTCTTTAATCATCCCTGTGGCTGCCTTTGAAAGCCTGCTAGTTTTTCTGTATATTTCATGAAATGTTATGACAGAAATGAGAATTGGTGCTTTCATAGAAGTTGCACTGGTACCAGAAAAAAATAAGTAATATAACTTCTCAGACACTGTTAAGTGTTCCCCTGTTTCTATATCCAAGGATTGCCCGAGTCCCTTGTGCCTAACATCATAGTGGCAATTTACTTATGCTTCGATTATACATTATGACCTGCAAATCTTTAAGAGTAAGTGCTCCTTATAGTTAAGATCCCTCTTCTCTTCTTGCATATTTTCTCCATTTCTCATTGTAAGAATTCATTAGAAAGCTTATTCTTTCCTTGTGCTTATTCATCCCAGTCATGCTGTTTTCTTTGTCGTTTGTTCTCTTCATCATTTTACCATTCCATTTTTCTTTCAGTTATCTATGGTTGTCTCATGTTTTAGAGTTTCTGGGCTGTTGTTTTGTTTGTTTGTTTGTTTTCCTTTCAGGTTATTTGTACATGTGTCTATGTATATATATGTATATAAATATATATAGAAAGGAAGAGACATGTTTACTCTGTTAGAGACACATGTATATGTGCATGGGTGCATAAAAAGGATATATAGCACAGGGCTAAAAATTAGCCCCTACAAGACCACATTTGAAACAGGCCTGCTTGAGAATGAGTTATTATCTACAATTCCATTTGAAAGTTTCTGTTATCTGGTTCTGTTATCTATCACACCTGTTTGGTATCTGTCATTTGCATCCACAGTGCTCTCAATTCTAAGTCAAAATGGCATGCCACTAGGCATAAGTAAGGTGTACAATTGCCTTAGGCAGCAGACTGCCCCTCCACAGTAGTGCAGGCAGGGCCTCAATGCCTGTTTTGCCTCTGCTAGAGTCCTGAACAGCTTTATTAGCTGCTACTTCCAAGAGAGTGGTCTAGATGTGTTAATTTGCAGCTGTTGGCATCCCTATGTTGACTGGTACCACTGGTTATCTCATGTTAGGCATTATATCCTGATTATGCAGGGTTAATCTCCAAACCTGGCTCTGTGTTTCCTCTCCCCACCATTCCTCCTGCTCAGGGCTGTCTCTAGGCTTAAGTGGATCTCCTCCTCTCCATGCCTACAGCAGTCTGTCATGAAGTGTGGTAGCTCCTGGAAAAGCTGGTTTCCTTACTGGTAAAATGAAATGTGATAACTATTGGCTTTGACACTTAATGAAGAGGGAATGAAATGAAAAATGTTCAGTTTCACATGATCAACACAAAAAAAGTCTTCTTGGATGCCATATTACCTTTTCACATCAAGATCTGCATAGCAATATTTAGCAGATACTATTCTCCTGCTAGGTTGCTGTATGTGGTACTTCAACAGAGCAGTCACCTCACCACTGAACTCATTATTACTGTCTAAACATATGTGAATTCGTAACATTCCTAAATATTTCTGTAACTCTGTGAGTGGGTATTCAGCTATTGTGCAAAACCCATGTAAATCAAGTACGTCTTAGAGTTAACAAGTTTCTTGCTCTTTTCTTTTTCTCAGGAGGTAGAAATTGATTTGAACTTGAATGTCTTCTGTTCCAGGACTTAAATATATCCATGTTCTTATCTAAAAGTTTTTCATAGATTCATGCAGCATGCTCCTGATTCTAATCACATCACTGTCCAGCCCACAAGCAACTGCCTCCCCCCTTTTTCTTCTAACTGATGTTTTTTTGGAATCGTTCTTGATGTGTTGGAGTCTAAAATGCTATCAGTCCTGACCTGTTAAGCCATATTCTGAAAACAAAATCCCAACCTAGTAGCAGTGTTTTCTAATGTGCACGCTAGAAATGCAATGTTCCCTGTAACTATAATACAAATTTGACTTTAAAATGTTGAACCAGTTAGATGTTTTATAAAAGGATGAATGAAGCACCCTTTGATGTTCTTTCATGAGTCTTGCAGCACTTTGTAATTTACTTTAAAACTCAGATCCCGGAAAAAAAATAGTTATACAAGTGTTTCAACACTAAAGAATTAATAATTAAACAATTTCTCTAGCATTCTAAAATGTTTTCAGAAAGTTTCTTCATATATTTTGAAACACAGAAACAAAAAATTAAAAATTATTTCAGTGGGCAATATTCAATATAAATTAGTTGAGATTTTAAAAAATAAGAAATATCATTACTCTATGCCATTTTTATACATACCATTATACGGAGTGCATTTTTTTATTGTTCTTGTTACTGATCAAAATGTCGTGTCACCGTCACCTGAGGCATTGGCATCTGTGTCAAGATGTGACATTAATTTTTATTATAAATTTCATACTGTTGCAACTCCTGCAAATTCAGAAATTTAAAATTACAGTATCAGGTTGCAGTTTCTTACCTGCATTATTTAATTGATTGGTTTGGGGGTTTTGTTTGTTGTGGGGTTTTTCCGTCTCTTTTAAAAGGAGGTTTCTCACCTCAGGGCAAGGAATTCAAGTATTGGAAAGTCTCCTAACTTAAGTCTTTAAATGCATCAGATTCATAAAAGAAACTAAACTGTTTCTCTCTTGTACTGAAATGTGGCATCAGGCAAACTTTAGTGTTCCTAGCATTATAAAATGCTTACAGGATCATACCTAGTGTTTTTAATATTTTATCTAAATACTACAGGACATAAATACTTATTTAACATTACATGGTGAAGGCGGCTGATTGGTTGTGTTTGACATTTAAATTAAAGATAGACATTAATATCTGCAGAATAAGGCTACACCTTAATCTGAGATACAAGCATTTTGAAAAAGAAGGGAGGTGTCCTAAGTGTCTACATCCAAACATACTGCTTAGCAATAAATATACATCCCCATGGTCCCTGTTCACTCAAGAGAAATTAGAGCTAAGGCACATATCTTCTGATAAAGGGATAAAATCAGTGTGATAGATAAAGTTAATGAGAATCAGAACTGTGTAGTAATTATTATAAGCTCGTATTATACAATATAAACAGAGAATGCTATCGTGTATTTGTAAAAGGTTGTTCACCTGACAGGTAGACTGGAACTTAAATATGGTATTGACAATGTTAAGCCTACTTTCAAAAGTACCTTCAGCTGACTTTTTATAGACTTTGGATTGCCTTTACATGTTTAGTTCTGGATTATGAGTTTTTGATAAGAATCATAGAATAGTTAGGGTTGGAAAGGACCTTAAGATCATCAAGTTCCAACCCCCCTGCTCTAAACCATATTACCCAAAGCCTCGTCCAACTTGGCCTTGAACACTGCCAGGGATGGAGCATTCACAACCTCCCTGGGCAACCTATTCCAGTGCCACACCATCCTAACAGGAAAGAATTTCCTCCTTATATCCAATCTAAACTTCCCCTGTTTAAGTTTTAACCCACTGTCTATCCTTACCAGTTCTGGGGCCCACACGACGTACACAACTATACTAAAATGACTTTCTGTCAATTTTGATGGAATGTCATCATATGTATGTCCCATACACTGGATTGCATGATCATCTCTTTAGTGGACAAGCTGGATTTTTTTTATTACTTTGATTTGCTACATATTGCTCTTCCTAAATTGCGACTCTCTTCTTCTAAATTGAATGAGCAAATAATAGAGTAAAAAATTAAAACGCTCAGTCTGGTTGACAGAAGCAAAAGGAGCACTGGGCATATCTTCAGAAGTACTATTGGCATTTTTTATTAGATGTTTCTATATAGATGATATATCACAATCCCTTTCTAATATCATTACATAAAGACTGTTCCTTTAAGCTCTGTAGTATTTCATCTATATACATACATATATGACCACAAAAAGAAAGAATTCACCTAGCCATTTATAGGAAAAGTAATCAGTTTAATACATTGAAGTAGATAATAATTACACCTACAGCATTCAGGGCATGATTCAGTAATGCACTTTACTACATTATTTTAATTCATTTATTGGACTGGAGTATTACTGAATGAAATTGTTTACAAAGACAGAGGTACTGGAAATGGTGGAAAGACAGGCAGAAGAAAGAATTATTTAATCCCCAGCATCTGGAGCCTCCTAGAGTGAAATAAATACTTGTGAGAATGGTTTATAATTATACATAGCATCATGGGTTTTTTTGTTGGAATAGACCAGTACATCCCCAGTCACATCACTGATGCTGGACTGACTGATGTAGGTAATGGCCTGAGCAATAAAATTAAATCTTTTTTAGTAAATAAAATTGAACTTGCATGGTAACCAAATAAACAAGTGCAACCTGCTTAATAAATCCTGATGTTGCATATCTTAAGTTTCCCATATTATCTAAGGTTTGAACAGATGTAATATATTTTTATCAAAACAGATATTTCATCTTCATGGGTAAGACCTAGATATTCTGCACAATTGTTTCTTGTAAAGTACAAGCTCTCAGATTCCCTAACTTATTTACTGGGGGAGGTAGGTATATTATCAGGTTTTGCTTCCATATGATTTAATGCAGTGACAACAGTCTCTAAAGAAAATTCAAATACCAGATAGTAGTTTCACAAGACTATTATCTTTTGATTGCCAAACTTTAAAGTGTTTCCCAGACCAACAGATGAAGTAAATAATTGCTTATCCTCTATATTATTACTGCCACCCTGGATCTCTGTGGGGGACTAAAGGGAAATGGAATTTTCTTAGGGTGAATTTCATAAACAGAAAGATATTTGTCTAGTGCTTAGCCAAGAAAACTGAATCACTGAAGGAACTATTTGCTCCTAATTTTTCTTTTATTGTTCCAAACCCTTTATTCCACTTTCTTCTTTTCTCCCCATTATCTTTCCACAGGTTTCTTTAGAGAAAATAAAGGAACAATTAAAAAAAAAAGAAAAAAAAGAAAGAAAAGTTCAGGAACAAAATTAAAATTATAAAAATGCAATAGACAGTTGAAGAAAAGAGTTGGTACAAACCCATGTTTAAAACTTTGTCACATAATTTCTGGGTACTCCTTGCATGGGAATTGAGAGAAAAAACTATGACTTAAGTGTAGTAAAATAACAGTAGCCTGTTTCTCCTGCATGAAACATCCATTGCCCATTACCTTACAGTCCAAATGATGGACTTTTGTGTGGACTTAAGGCAATGGCTGAAGTACATGCTAACAGCAACTTAGACTCAACTTGACTCAGCTGAGTCAAGTTTACTCAGACCCAGCATGTATTCAGTCAGAACAACTTTGTGTGAACACTGGTTAGAGACCAGATAAGGCATGAAATGCAGCTCACAAACTGACCTGAATGTGAGCTGGTCTGTGCAAAGCAAGTTTACATATCCATTCGCTTGTAGCACAGTTTACCAACAAACTAAATAATCTAACCCAAGGTAATGGAAAGATCATTTTAGTTTAATTCCCATATTTTTAGCCTTCCATCCAACAAGTATCCCACTTGTATGTTCACTGGGAACTGGAGTATATTCAGCCTATTGAAACAGCTATAGGTGTGTCAGTTATTGTAGGCCAGGATGATCTGGCCTACGATATGTTAAGGCCAGTGTTGAATGACATGTTGGAATCAGCATTGCTTTAGTAAATGCTAGGTCTTTTTTATGTATGCTTTCTTTTTTTGTCTTAGAAATGAGATGGAAAGATCACAAGAAATTACCTTCATGTTTTACGTAACCTGGTGTTTCAAATGAAAAACAAAGACTTCCAGGACTTAATTGAGGTAATTGATCCAGAAGAGACACCTTGACTACCATGAATTTTTAGGCTTGTTTGAAGAAAAAGAATTAGTAGAAAGTGTTTACTTTTAATTCTGTAATCATAACTTCTTTTATAATAGCTGTGGCAAAGCTGGATCATGTTTTGGTAAATTTTTATGCTCTGCATACAGTTATTGTCAACATTAGTAAGGTCACATTTGTTCCAACAATGGAATAATCATAACCAGCACTTCAAGATAACTTTTTTTCTGAAGCATCAACTGAAAAGCAGTCTCATACTTTTACTCCAGGAGAATCACTAGCTCATACCTGTGCATACAGCAGAGAAAGAACAGTAGTAGCACTTCTCAGCTTTCAGTTGTCAGGTCTGTTTTGCCAGTGTTTTGCTGTTTCTTGTTTTATCCGTTTTTTTTTATAATACATCTTGGTTCAAAACATATGCTATACTATACAGGCATTGCATATATTCTGGGTACAGCTCTGACACCTTCTGAATTTGCAGTCATCTTACAATTTTTTTTCTTTAGAAACATTCACTGGAGGTACAGAGTGGTTTTGCTCTGTGCATTGTCCATTCCTTTTGACAGAAATAAATCAATATTTTTTTTGCTTACTGAATTATCATAAGGTCAACCTCCAGTTTGCAAATCTACTTCCTAATATTAAGAAGCTGCTCATAATTTTCAATATCAACTTTCAGGTTTGCATTAGTATGTCAACTGACTAATTTCATACTTAGCTTTGTTTTAGGTAGTCTGGATAGTGTTTATGAGAGATACCAAAGGAGCACATTAATGTCAAAAGACATATTAGATGCACAAAAAAGAAGGTCCCATTAAAAAGCCCTGAATGGTGTGCATTGCTGTGAAACACTTTGATGTTAGGAGCTGAAATAAGTTGCTTTCCACTCCGATTGATCAGCAGTAGCAACACTTGATGTAGCAAGCTCGAGTCACTTCCAGCTGGTTATGAAAACAATAATGGTATAGCTGAAATTCTGGGGCAAACTTTAGTAGCTGTAAAATTAGCATGCTGCAGAAAATGCAAATGCTGACAGTGCCTACACGTGCAACTGATGTGCACACTAAGTCGGATTTACAAATTAAGCTGGTTAGACTCTAATTAGAGGTGTACACAGATTATTAGTTATTTTCTCATGGAAAATAAGCATCCCAGATGATGTAAATGCTAGCGTGATGAAAGGCAGGTAAAGGAAATGTTAAGCATCAGAGAACATTGTCACATTGGGGTGAAATACCACCAGTGATGGCACAGTAGCCACACATGATCTTGGCAGTTGTGGTTTCACACACAAGAAGTGATTCTGCCCAGAGGAGTAGGTCTGTTCTAGGCTCTGTGGCTGGGTTTGTACCCTGCTCTTTATGAAAAGTAGCTACGAATAAGCCTGAGTGTCTGGGAATTCTTTTCTTGTGTGACTGAGTAGTGATGCCAGCTGCACCAGTATGGCTCATCCTGTAGAAAAGGCAGATTACAGGTTGTAGCAATAAAAGAGGACAACTTTTTCAAGAAATATCTTCATTTTTATCATTCCTCTCGGAAATTTTTTGGTCAGAGGAATCTTAAAAGTAGCAACAGGCAGAGCCAGAACCTGGAATCAGCCTAGGTCCCCAGTCACCTAAGACAACCCAAGGGGCATCTCAACGTCCTTCCTTTCACCTGAAACCTTGCATAGTACAGTGTTTGGTCAGAACTTCAGTTATGCTGAGTTTTTTTTGTCAAAATGGGATTCTGGTTTTGTTTCTTCTCAGAAACTTCTGTTTTTAATATACTCAATTTGCAAGTGAAAACCACTTTTATTCTAACTGCTAGTGCTACAGACAGATCCTAAAGTGAGTTCAGTAAGCCAGACTTTGTCATTATTTTCCCCCTGTGCAAGCCCATTGTCTTCAAATTATGCCCTGAGTAAGCTGAGTGCCACTTGCAATTCATTCAGTCTTTGTGGATTTTGTTTTAGAGGACTGAGGGGAGAAACAGAAAAAGCTCTGTGTTAGTGTCAGTCAGTATACATGACTCTTCAGTCACTTAAAGAAGCAGATGCATGAAGTGAGATATATGTTTCTTCAGTCAGTTTTCAGAACAAATATTTTCAAGGGTAAATTTTGGCCCTAATGCTGCATTATGCTTTGAAATTAGTACACTAAAATTATTTTAGCTGAACATAATTTTATTTTAAATTAGATGGCTCATGAATAGCTTAATGAAACAAACCGAGCAAAGAAGCACACTCTTCTTGTTGCTTGTAGTACTGTAAGCGGTATCATACTCATTTTCAGTAACTGTTGGTCTTCCAACATTAGATTTATCATTTCAGTACATTTTTTCATGTCGTAATGTTATCATAGTTTAACCTCAGTGACCTTCTTTTTTCTTTCCTACATTACTAATTCATTTGGTTGCTACGTGGGAAAGATCCTTTCAGATGAAAACACAGAAAACTGGAAAGATTTCCATTAGGCTTTGCAGTCTTATGATCCTAAGTGTACTGGCACTATTAACAGAAGTCATCTAAGAAAAGTCCTAGAGCTGTGTTGTCCTTCTTTGTCAGATCCACAATTTATGATGTAAGTTGATGATGTCTGCGTTCTAACAGATTTAATGTAATTTCTTTTCTTATCGTATCTTTCTTCCTGTCTTTTAATATAGCAGCTATAGCTGAAGGCATTAAGCATTTTGGTTTGCCTTAAGCATATAGAAAAAAGATTGGTGGAAAAGCTCACTATTGCTCATATCATCAGCTTGTAAATCCCTTATTTATTTTCACAACAATTCCATGTTGGAAACTCTTGGGAGTTTGGTAATATTTCAGCATTTCAAAGGTGAAACAATCCTTTTTTACAAAGGAAGAACTGATGTGCTGAAGATCCAAGACATTATCAAACATTATTTTGTATTTCCAAACACAATGTAATAAAAAATTAATTAAATTAATATTTTGTCTTTCCTCAGTAGACTATTGTTATAAAGAACAAGAAATTGAAATTTAATATTTTCAATATGAAATTTCATTTTCAATACCAGCAGGCTCCCCAAAGTGGGGAGTCATAAGAGCTACAAACATGGGGAACATTAGGCCAAAATATCTATGTCCAAAGAAGAGAGGATTGTAATCAGCATTTTATTGCAGTAACATTTCAGTCAGGTTATAATCGGATCTAATCTACTCTTTCAGATGCTCTAGTTTTCTCTGCTTATAGCCAGTGACTTTCAGAAAGAAGGGGAATTCTTTCCTACCTTTGAAAACATAATAGGAAAATCAAAGAAATCAGGTCTAGTCTGACCCTTACAACCCAGTGTCCTGCTGATCATTGTGTGTGAGCAGCAAACACAACAGCATCAATAAGAAATGGCTTTTGGAAAATAATCTTTGATCCTGAAATATGAATGAGGATGAGTGTGATCAGTAAAACCAATTCTACTGTATGCATTTTCTTTTCTATAAATGTCTTAGAGAAAACTTCGGGTGCTGTATATTGGGTTCATAAAAGTCATGTTCCCAGCACAGTATAACTATATGCTTTCATCATCTGTCAGCTTTATAGTTCTGTGTTGTGTAGTATATAATTAGTGGTCATTGATCATAAGTAATTATCCTTTGAATTACCTGGGACACACAATTGTACAATTTTCTAAATAATGTTTCTACCATTATTTGTGTCAATGAAATATCTGTACTATAAGAAAAGTCAGGAATTATAGCCACTTTGGATTGAAAAGTGATCTTTACTTGAAATTCTAAAAATTCCCTATAAAAATAATATAGAATAAGATAACGAGAGTCAACCTGTTTAAGTTTCATTCATTCATCATTTTGGTTAATGGCTGCTTTGCTTTTGTTTTGAAAAGATACAATATAAACCTTGTGGATTAGTCTAGTGAAATGCTGAACACTGAGCTTGTATTCTAGCAAAGCCTAGGAAGAATATTTCTAGGGTTTCTGTTAAGATGACCATTGAGTATACTGTGCATCTGCATTATTGAATTGTGGCATTGTTGAAACATGCAAGTAACTGTGTTTAGCAAAGAGAGATGTGCAACACCACAGATGGGTTAAATTGGGAATACTTTCATGGGAATAGTATCTAAAATATACATCTAAATGGTAAGATTTGTATTCCACTTTCAAAGACATTCAGGGACACAGAGTCTTGCATTGGCCATGTTCAGTCCATGAAAACAGTTTCACTCGCGCCGTATTATTCTTCTCAAGCAAACATTTCTAAAGGCACCTGGTTTTAGCAGTATCTTTCATCAGGGTTGTGTTCTAGAGAGTTGATGATCACACTGGAGAGGAAATTTAATTCTTATAATGAGATGAAGAGAGAATTTATACTTAACTGGGCAATAGATGGCCCAATTGATTGGAGAGGTATTTGGGTTTAGGATAAATGAGTAACAATATAGCTAATGACATTAAAATGGCTCATTCACAGATGAAGAGATAATTTGAAAAATCCTTTGTTGTAACCTACTTTTAGAGTTGTTATTCTACAATTTAGGCTGACTCCTTAAAAACACATTTTGACCTGCATCTATTTACCAATCTACATTTCTTTGTTTCAAATTTGGTATTAATATTTATATTTAATCTTATTTAAGACTATTCTAGGAAAATGTTGTGGATTATTCAGAGAAACAGTGGATGGCACTGTTCATTCGCTGCTTTAAAGTGGTAAGAAACACCAGCTTTAAAAAGGCTGCCTTTTAAAATAATAATAAGAAAAAAAAAAGAAAGAAGTAATTGACTCCTCCAAATGCATATACACTGGGCTTAAGACTATTACATCTCTGCTGACAATGTCATAACCATATTGGGTTTTTAGCACGGGTGCTTTAAGGGATGCAGGGGTTTTGAGCAAAAGGTGATGAAGTGATTGAATTACATTCTGAAGTCCAGTGGTTCAGCTACATCAGTCTTATTTATTTGAAATGATACTTCTGCTTTGGGGGCTTCTACTATAATAGGACTTTTGCATTGATGTGACTCATCCTGAGGCACTTGAGGACAATACGGCTATCGCTGCAGCAGAATATCTGGCATGCTTGTCCCAGATGGCTTCCTGTGAGATGACATTCAGACTGGGGAAAAGAGGGAACAATTTTTAAGGGCATTTGGAAGCCTTTTATGGTTTAGACTCACAAAGCAGATGTTGCTCTGTAGTGTTCACAGCCACTTTCTGTGTGAAGGCTACACTTGTTTTAGCTGAGCAAAGCTCCACAATTACTAGAAAATGGAGACACTTTCCCCTCCCTCTCACCCCCCTGACACGTTCTCCCCTGCAGTGTGTGGTGACATGGTGTGCATTAGATTTTTCAAAGGAAATTATAGCTTTGATTTGTTTTTCTTTTCCTAAGAAGGAAGACATTGAGGCATTTGATATGTTAAATTGCAAGTGCTTTTTTACTACAGGTATTTTTTTAGTGTCATTCTAAATAGAACAGGCACTTGGAATAAGTAGAGTGCAGAGAATGCCATGCATCCCTAGCACAAGGACAGGAGCCTTCTGCTTTCATCCAGGAATGCCCCAAAGCTTTATGAACATGAATGAAATCCTGTAAGGCTGATCAGCTCAGTGAAGTAGCAATACAGTGATGACAAGCACTCTGATTCATGAGCTCTGGTAATTTATACAGGGATGATTTAAGAGGGTATTTTAACAGGCCCAGGGAACTATTAAGTTGACCTCTTCACTGGAAGTTACCCTCAGAATAACAGAAAGGGCTGAACAGTGTGTCTGCTCCTTGGCTGCTAAGGTGCACATCCACGAGTAATAACTTAGGCTGCTAGTGACTTCATGTTATATTCATTTGCCAGGTAGCAACTTAAGGTAAACAAGAGCCTTCACTCATGATTTCTGACAGATTTCATAGTGCAGTGGCTGTGATTCTGGTTCCCTCTTCCATCAGTCCAGCTGAATTTGATAGGTCAGTGTCAGGTGAGCCAAGTTTCTTCCAAGAGTCCACCATATAATTCAAGCATTGATTACATAAGGTATTCACAAAGGGTAAATGTACGTAGGGAGAGGCTTGTGTCCTTAGGCTCCTTCTAGAGTCAATGGGGCTCTTCCAGAATGATAGTGGGTTTAAGTTAGTTTCCTGATTTCCTGTAAGCTACAAAGGAGCCTGGGAAAACTAGTTTCCAGTGCCTAAGGATAGCCTTCAGAACAATGCCCTTAACTATATATGGAAAGGAACTGTATTACTTTGATTGTCATTGCCTTAAGACATTTGTATTACGCATTGTTCTCAACCCCCCATATTATTTCAAATTCTTATTTTATCCAGGTTATGCTATAAATACAAGGATAACTCTTCTGATGGAATCTTTCACAAGATGCTTTTTGATAACTTAAAAGCTGCTGTTCTTTCTGGTGACTTGAATGGTAGCAGCTCACATATATCAAAGGAGAAAAAAAAAAACAAAGAGAAGAAAAAAGACAAACAGAATCTTCAAAAATGTACTGTTATTACAGACAATTTTCTATTTAATGCAAAGAAAAAATATGTATAGAAAGACTTTCAGATAGACTGAGGATACATGCTGGTTTTCTAATGGTAAGCACTGTCCTGGGCTGATCTCTCCTTTCAGAGAGATACATTCAAAATTGCACAACAGTCAAAGCATTGCATCAGGAGAGCAAACACACATGGATCATTCATCAAAGAATCTAGGATGCAGGTAAAAATGGTTGAGCTCATATTACAGGCTCCATAAGGGTTATATCTCACTGCACCATCCAAAAACTGGGGTTTTGCCCTCTAGATAACGTCTAAAGAGTAAGCTCGTGACCCTCTGTAAAATCAGTGGGGCTCACTACTCAGGAGCCTAATTTGACCATTCTCAGAGGATCAGGAACTCAGACACATATGATGGCTGTGACTATTGCAGGCCATAGCTACTGCCTCCAACTGAACCATCATCATTGATAGTGGCATCCAGGTTATGAAGATCTACGATTTATTGATTCTCCTCACTTTTTAGTATTGAATATACATAAATGTATGCATAATCTGGGGGGGGGGGGGGGGGAAATGCAAACTTTCCTTTGTAATGTGAGGTGTTTCTCTTAAAAATATTTTTTCTCATATTTGCATGATAAACTACATTTGTGGTCACACATGGGACACGTTTCCTTTCACTTGAACCTAGATAATACTTTAATATGTCCATGCTCACTGCCCATCCTCCCCCACTTTTAGGCTGGTGTTCTGTTGCATGAAACAGAATGCCCTACGCAAAACTCACATTTCTGTTAACAGCTCTCAAGACAGGAGCATGCCCTGTCTTGCCCCCGAGCCTCCTCAGACTTCTTTGTTTCCTCTTCAGTGATCTCACCTTTTTGTGTTTCTTAAGTCCTCATCTGAATCCCCTCCAGAGCAGCTCTAGGGATTGCCTTGTCTGTGCATTCACATGTTAGAACTGGCATCTTATTCCTATGGCTCAGAAAGCCCATTTCTGTTGTCTCTCTTCTGTTGTCTCAGACCACTGCCACAGGCTCTCCACACACCTCTCAAAGGAGGGCAGATGTTGCAGGGACACCAAGCATAGATACAAACAATGAACTCTGAGCTCTGATGCAGAGTATCAATTTCAGTACTGCTCTTAATACAACCTGCAGCAAAGCTCTCACAAAAAATAATCTGTAGGCCCACCAGGACCTTCACAATTCTGTCATGAACACAGAGAAATTGGCAGTGGATATTTGGCATCTGAATCAACAATATGAGTCATTAAAAGCCTGCCGAAGGACCCTTATGAAGGACAGCTTGCATTCACCAAAATTCACTTACCACTCTAACCAAGCACTGCTTTAAATAGGTAAAGCAGAGGAGGAGCATGCTATCCATCTTCTGAAGGCCACTCAAGCACCGCAACATCTTTCTGTCTCTCTTAGTGAGGTCTTGGGGATATATAACCTGCTGGGACATTTTATAAAAGACTACAATCTCCTTTACCTTCTTGCCAAGGTGACTATTGGCTGTAAGATCTTTAAACTGCTTTATGCACTGTGGTCAGTTGCTAGTGGTCAGTTTCTATCTACTGGAAGAAACTCAACTGTTTGGAAACGTTACCTGGCTATCTGACAGCAATTCATGTGGAACAAGTTCTCAGCCATATGGCTTGAGTCAGGCCCACACAGGAGGGAGACAATCCCTTGTTGCAGAAAGCTGCAAACGTACCAAATCTTACCTAAATCATTTATGCCGTTTATTTATGACAAGAGCTATCGGTTTAGGCATTCTGACAAGCTTAAAAGAGAACATTTGGATATTCAGCTCCTGAATTGGTTAGTGTTTTGGAGCTACGTCAGGTAAGTTGCTCCTTCTGTGGTTTACATCTCCCCAGTTTCTCTTGGCCCAGTGATGTTCTTTGTTGGCCAAATCAGTTCTGGTACCAACAATTTCTAAGCCTTCTAGTCTGGAGTTCAAGATTTCTGCCCCTCCTGAAATTGCTGAAATGACACTTCAGTATACTTATGAATCTTACTGTTACCACTTTCCTGGTTATATAACGGCTGTGTGGCTCTCATTCTCTCTTCAGTGAGAATTTGTGA
The DNA here is from genome assembly GCF_033783945.1 of Neopsephotus bourkii. Lineage (NCBI taxonomy): Eukaryota > Metazoa > Chordata > Aves > Psittaciformes > Psittacidae > Neopsephotus > Neopsephotus bourkii. Next base: position 7,576,311 of record NW_026900624.1, read on the forward strand.
TTAGTGATGAAGAAGAAAATAAGTCTCTAGGAAACCAAGCCTGGTCTCTTTCTTACCAAAGTTGTGATTTTGGACCAATGGTCTGCAGATGGAATCCTGTAAGTAATTTAACAGGTTGGTGTGGTTAAAGTGTCACTACATGTGAAAGATCCTGTTCCACAATGGCATTCATCTTAATGCTCTGGACTTCTATCCGACTGCATCTGTCTCTGAAACTCTTTCCTAATTTGCTTTGTATGAAACTAGGAAATATCTAAGACTTATTTTTACTGAGGTTAAATTCTATTTCTACTGACAGACTATCAAAGCAGAGAGTTGGCAAGATGAAAAAAATGCAGATGATCCACCAGCATGGAATTGAGTCCTGTCCACAGGGGACATTACTCTGAACTTGAGATAAATCAGTGGTCTCACTAATAAATATATCTCTGTCCCTAACATCTGCTGAGACACCATCTGGAGCTTTATTCATACCTTCAGCAAGTATTCTGGCTGTTGAAGTCGACAGGTTAGGTTTGTCAGGCCTGAATGAAGAACTTTGCCACCCAGACCCAGTGAGATGGGAATGTGCAGGGAGTAGGGTTTGGTGTGTCACATAGCTGGTAAATGTACTGTGGCTTATTACCTGAAGGTAGAAAAATAACGTGATTCTCACTGAGCCCTTCAAGCTGGCAGCTGGGTAAGAGACAGTACATGGCTATCCCAGAGAAGCACATACGCTGATTACTTGACTAGCTGGGAACGGATAGAAAAGATAATGTCCCTCCCTTCCCAGTTAGGAGAATGAAGAGGCTCTCTCCTTTGCATGACTGTCAATTTCACAGAACTTGTCAGCACTCTATCTGAAGACCTCCCACCCCTCTCAAGTTTGACTGAAATTAGTAGATGGACTCCAAATTTAGGGGGAAGGCTGACAGATGTGGATGAAAAGGCAGAGTGCATTATTCTTCTTTGCCTAAGAAACCAAATTAAAAGTGATGCTGGTTGGAGGGAAGTATAATTTAAAATATAAGCTTGCCTGAAATCAGGGTAGATCTTGAGGATCCCTTGTGGCTCTTGTTTCTCTCAGCAGGCTTTGAACTCTTTGTGACTCTGTAATTACTGCCTGAAAGTAGGAATAGATTTCTTAGAAATACATCAGTAAGTCTCCAGTTCTTTTCCTTCCTTCTTTCTAAAGCTAGGTAGTGTGTTTGCTTTTCTGCATAAATTTGGGAGACAATTTTAGGCAGTCATTTAAGAACCAATACGAACACACTGTGATATTTTATAGTTTGTTCTTTCCTTATTTTTTATTAGCATTCATTGTTTAAGAAATGAATATTAATATACTGTGTATTATATGCATTATATACATACAGAATCATAGAACAGTTAGGGTTGGAAAGGACCTTCAGATCATCAAGTTCCAACCCCCCTGCCATGGGCAGGGACACCTCACACTAAACCTTGTCATTCAAGGCTCTGTCCAGCCCAGCCCTGAACACCACCAGGGATGGCGCATTCACAACCTCCTTGGGCAACCCATTCCAGTGCCTCACCACCCTAACAAGAAAGAATATCTTCCTTATATCCAGTCTAAACTTCCCTTGTTTAAGTTTTAACCCACTACCCCTTGTCCTATCACTACAGTCCCTAAAGAAGTGTCCCTCCCCAGCATCCTATAGGCCCCCTTTCAGATGCTGGAAGCTGCTATGAGGTCTCCATGCAGCCTTCTCTTCTCCAGGCTTAACAGCCCAAACTTTCTCAGCCTATCTTCATATGGGAGGTGCTCCAGTCCCCTGATCATCCTCGTGGCCCTTCTCTGGACCTGTTCCAACAGTTTTATGTCCTTTTTATGTTGAGGACACTAGAACTGCACACAATACTCCAAGTGAGGTCTCACAAGAGCAGTGTGGCAGGATCACCTCCTTCTACCTGCTGGTCACGCTCCTTTTGATGCAGCCCAGGATGCAGCTGGCTTTCTGGGCTGCAAGCGCACACTGAAGCCGGCTCGTGTTAAGTTTCTCATCGACCAACACCCCCAAGTCCTTCTCCGCAGGGCTGTTCTGAATCTCTTCTCTGCCCAACCTGTAGCTGTGCCTGGGATTGCTCCGACCCAGGTGTAGGACCTTGCACTTGGCATGGTTAAACTTCATGAGGTTGGCATCAGCCCACCTCACAAGTATGTCAAGGTCCCTCTGGATGGCATTCCTTACCTCCATCATATCAACTGAACAACACAGCTTGGTGTTATTGGCAAGCTTGCTGAGGGTGCACTCAATACCACTGTTGATATGTATATGTTATATATATATGATAATACTAATAGATATATAAATATATGTTACTCTTCATCCAAGACCAGTACAAAAAGAGGCTTTAGGTGTTTCATCATCCTAATTGAAATCTGTTAGTATATTTCCTTTTCTGTTGAACAGAAAGATAATTTTTTTCTTGATCCCTCTTCTATTACTGAAGCATCTCTAGAGTGAGTTCTCATTACTCTTAATATTTTTTATATTGAATCTCACATTGTGTTGTGGCCTTTCAGATTTTGAATGTATATGCTCACACTTCTCTTTTCTACCCTGACAGCATGTTTCACTGATGCACTGCCAGTTCTCCTTAAGTTATTTTTCCTTTTAGATCCATTTCCCATAAGACTTTAGTTCCTTGAAAAGGTAGAAATCTACCTTTTTTCACTATTCTACTATGTTTCTTTTACAAGTGTCATAAACACTGTCATTCCACAACATTCCTGCCTGAGCTGTATTTCACCTTTTCAAGAAGTTTCTCTCTGTTAATTAGGATAAAATTTAGAAAGACTTTCCCTTCACTAGATTTTGCAGCATCAACAGGATGACACAATCTGATAATCTGCTGGACAACCTACGTTCTGCTGCAATCATTACCCAACCAATTACAAAGAGCTTTCTCTTTTACTTTTTTTTTGTAAAATTCCAGGATCTTCCAAGAACCATAAGGATGTCCAGGTCCCCTTTTCTATATCATGTTTCTTACATTCATGTACTGACAGCCAGCATGCTTGATCCATTCTATTTGGCTTTGTCTGTTCTATGACCCTGTAATGTATAACCCTACATCAAGTAATTTTAGCTCCTCAGCTGAGTGTCTGTTAATACCTTCCTGTGAGCTTTTATGTCAGCTCATTCCTTCAAACTAGTCTAAGGCTTTCCTTCAAACTAGTCTAAGGCTTCCCTAGTATTTTATAAAGCTAGTAGATAAAGAGAGCTTTTTGTGAATAAACCCCTGACAGGGAAGATGGTCTTTTAGATGACATCCTTCAAGTAACCATTCATTTCCAGAACACATCCAGCCTTTGTTTCAGTCTTGAACTTCAATAAGGAGGAAGGATATAAAGAACATTTGAGATTATCTTCATCACCTGTCCTGTAATTACTTTTTCATTTTCACACGGTCATTCATGGCAAGGCCAGTGTTGATAGGCAGGAGAACACAATAATCAGTGTGATGGGACAGATAAAGCTGGTGAAGTTTTGGCAACCTCTTGCATTCAGGGAAGATAGCAGATATCAGAAGACTACGTGCCTTCAGCAGATGAGTCCATCTAAGAGACTCAGAAGGGAGTTACCAGTCATTGTCATCTTTTGATCCTTTTGGGAAGGCTTAATCTTCTGTGTGCTGCTCAGATCAAAGTAAAACTCTTTTTATTAGCATATTTTTAGAATAGGAGTTAAAATCCTAAGATTATCTTCAAGTTTAGGGAGAACTGTAAAACACACTTAGTAAATCTATAAGGTAAGACTGCTGAGTATTTCTGCATTTTGCTTATATGGAAATACATCCTTTAAAATTTGATGAAAATAATTGTTCTAACTTTCGTTTTCATGGGTTATCGTAAATCCATTGCAGATATGAAATAGGTACAAGTGGGATACATTACATGCCCTTTAATTTAAATTCTTTTCTGTCTTTAAAAGCTATTAAATACTTAATTTTTATTTATTTTAATGTCTTATTGATGAAGGTTGTGGTATCTCAACAAGATGAATATGTAGTCTGCATCTATGGACTTTTTATAGGGCCCAAGAAAGAAAGGTATTCTTGTCATTCCTCCAAAGGGAAAAAGTGTGGAAGCAATTTATTTGGAATCCATAAAAAGAGAAAATGTCATAAGAGATATTTTTCCTTTTAAAGTCAATGGAAATATTTTCATTAACTTTTTTCATCTCAGCTTAGCCATCTCACATTAACTGAGGAGGAATTAAAGGACAATGGTGGCTCCTTAGCTGATGTAGAAACTTGGGCTCATTAGAAACTAAGCCTGTGATTTGGAGGTCAAGGATCTCTATTTTCAAAATAAATACTTCAGAGCAATATTAATCAATTTTTTGTTTTGGGTTGTTTGGAGGTTTTTCCCTTTTCTGTAAAGCAAGCAATACATAAGAAATGTTTGCACAATATCATAGAATAGTTAGGGTTGAAAAGGACCTTAAGATCATCAAGTTCCAACCCCCCTGCCATGGGCAGGGACACCTCACACTAAACCATGTCACCCAAGGATTCGTCCAATCTAGCCTTGAACACCACCAGGGATGGAGCATTCACAAATTCTTTGGGCAACCCATTCCAGTGCCTCACCACCCTAACAGGAAAGAATTTCCTCCTTATATCCAATCTAAACTTCCTCTGTTTAAGTTTTAACCCATTACCCCTTGTCCTATCACTACAGTCCCTAAGGAAGTGTCCCTCCTCAGCATCCTATAGCCCCCCCTTCAGATACTGGAAGCTGCTATGAAGTCTCCATGCAGCCTCTTCTCCAGGCTGAGCAGCCCAAACTTTCTCAGCCTATCTTCATACAGGAGGTGCTCCAGCACCCTGACATCCTCATGGCTCTCCTCTGGACTTGTTCCAACAGTTCCATGTCCTTTTTATGTTGAGGACACCAGAACTGCACACAGTACTCCAAGTGAGGTTTCATAAGTGCAGAGCAGAGGGGCAGGATCACCTCCTTCTACCTTCTGGTCACACTCCTTTTGATGCAGCCCAGGATACGGTTGGCTTTCTGGGCTGCAAGTGCACACTGCCAGCTCATGTTTATTTTCTCATTGACCAACACCCCCAAGTCCTTCTCCACAGGCCTTGGAATGTTTTTCTCTCTATATATATAATTAATTATATATATTATATGCTATATTTTATATATATAAGTATTATTATATATTTTATATATATAGGCCTTGGAATCACTATCTCTAACTTGACCAACCTTTCACTTTGTTTTATGGCAAAGAAGTTTCTTCAGTGTCTACTCTTGTTTGTCATTAAAGCAGTCTTCTTCATTATTGCTGATTCAAATGTTTGAAACTACAAAAAATAAGTGACTTGTCTTCATGTACAATCTTTCCATTTTAGAATCAAGCAGATTCTTCAAGCAGAAGCTAAAAAATGTGCCCAGAATAGAACTGTTGATGAAATAATTAGAAGGCTGAAGGACAGTGATACAACAAGCAGCAACTACTAAAGACAGCTTTTTTGCCTGTAACAAGCAATTACATGGGAAAATTAATAACACTGGCTTGCCGAAGGTAAGGAAAGTGTTAGCTATTTTTCTCTCCCATACTTTCCCAGAAAGATACTTCTAGTCTTGGCAAGGTGCTTGCTCACACAGCTAGAGTTGAATCCTCTAGGATTGTTTCTGTTACAGATGAGCTAAACAAGTCTCATGCAGGTTGAATCCTCCAGAAATCATTATCAGTCACTGATGAGCTAAACAAGTCTTATACAAGTTATTGTATCAGCAAGAATCCCAACTTGTCTTTAAAGATTTAAAATTGTCATCCTGTAGCAGCACTACACCTTGAAAGCTTCAACTGCTTCTATTCATTAAAAGGAACACGTATGAATTGGGACTGGCAAGATACAGTTGGGACATTGTCTAATATCAATCAACAACACACCTCTTATGTGAAGTGAGTGGGCGTATCTTAAAGAATCACCTAAGCCTTAACTCAGAGTCCGTAAACTGACTTTGAACCTCTGGAGTGGTAGCTGGTAGGAACTGGGTATAGGTAGGTGAAGCATAAGATTCTTAATAGATACAGCATGATACTTCAGGGAGAATGATTAAAACTAATTTTTATCATCTTTTAGAATGCTGAGCCTTAGCTTCCTCTGGACTGCTCTTGGACTGCAGTGTGGCTCGTAATCACACTGGGTCTAGGGGGTACCCCTTGGGGTCCCCCGCTCTCTTCCTTGCTCGCTCTACTTTCAAAGAAACCTACAGTGATTGTTACAGGGAAATATCCCCCAGACATCCAGTAGCATTTCAGGGCATAAACTGGTCCCCAACAGGAGAGAGAAACTTTCTGTAACTCTTACTTGAATTTAGTGAATTTGATCATGTTGCAAATTTCCAACATAATTATTTGATGTTGGGTAGTTTTTGAAGCTGACTTAGCTGATTTGGGTACAGCATCTCAGTGCTGAGAGGATCCAAATAATACAAATGTATTGAAATTGTATAGTTTTTACTTGCCAAGGCTTCCAATTGAATTTTGTAGGTGCCTTTTTTGAGGTAGGGTTTTCTGAGCTATTCCCAGGGCACACTGCAGACTTGATGGCTTATCTGAGTGCATGTTGTGCTTTGGATGGACTTGTGAGGGCATGGATTTGGGATTGTAGCTGTGATGCTGATGGCACCCAAAAGTACATTTTTTTTTTTTTCACATTTCAAGCAAAATTCTTTGCTGAAAGTTGAGACTGAGCATAAAAAGAGACATGGTGGCAGTAATATTTCCCTAGTCTTCCTCAGTGTGAGAGCTGCTGCTGAATAGTGTTATGACAGTAATGCATACTCCGCCTTTTGTCCAGGTGCTGAAATAAAGGAAGAGTCAGCAAGGATTAAATCAGAACTGTACCTCTGAAAGTGGCCTGCATAGTCCCTTGAGAAAGTTTGTCCTAATCTGTTTTCACTTTGGTTCAGTAATAGACATAATCTCCCCTCCATGTACCATGGACTGTACAAGTTGTCACCAGCTACAGTTGCAGGGCCAAATGTACTGACTGTAAGGAGATGACAAGCTGTTGTCTTCTCCCCTTCTCAACATATTCCCATGAGGTATGCACTCCACATCATATGACAGGACGAAAGCCTTTACTATAGAGCCTTCTCCCACAAACACTATACCTGCATTCAGGCACACATCTTTTTACCCTCAGGTGGATATCTTTCTGCAGTTGGTGCAGGAAGTGAAATTGCTTTGAAATGAAGGAGAGGGTGTCCTGGGTTTAGCAGTAGCAGTCATTTTTTCTCTTTCTTGGTATCTGGTGCAGTGCTGTGTTTTGACTTTCGGGCTGGGAACAGAGCTGATACCAATGATGTTTTGGTTTGGCCAAGGACTTTGTGAGCCTCATGCTCTGCCAGGGAGGAGGGGAAGCTGGGAGGAAGCAGAGACAGGACACCTGACCCAAACTAGCCAAAGAGGTATTCCATACCACAGCACGTCATGCCCAGGATGTAACTGGGAGTTACCCGGAAAGACGGGGGGTCTTCTGTGTCAGACTCAGGTTTTTTTTTGGCAGGTGGTATTGTACTCTCTTCCCTTGTTATTTTCTCTTATCATTGTCGTTGGTGGTAGTGGTGGTGATTTGTGTTGTACATTGGTTGCTGGACTGTTCTTATCTCAACCCGTTGGAGTTGCATTCATTCGATTCTCCTCCCCATCCCTCTGGGAGTGGGGAAGGGGGGGGGAGCCTCCGGTGGGTGTGACGTGGGCCTCGACTGCTTCCAGCCCGGCACCACTCACTGGGAGCGACTGCACAAGCTGTCTGGCTGAGTTTAAACCATGACAGAGGGAAAGATGGAGGACAAAGCACATACAAAATTTTCCATTTTTCTTACAATTTTTTTGTTAACAATATTCTTACTAAGAATGTGTAAAGCTGCAACCCATCTTCCTATAGAGATCTGACATCTGTGGCACCTACCTTTGGGACATTAGCTTTGGTTGCTGCAATTCACACTACAGTGTGATACCTAAGAGGCTTGTATGTTGCCTGCAGCTAATGCACTAACATGCATTTTGTCAGTGTTAGGCAGAAAAAAATCATTCTACCTGCTGCTTTTTCTTCTGCATTGGCTGTCTGTGTACAGCTCACATTTAATGTATTTGTATGGCACCAGAAGCTACTGAACAGTTAGTCTTTGTGATTTCATTGTTCTTTTATTACATTACAGATGATGCATTTCTCAACATTTGGCAATGCACAAAAGATAAAATATCATCATGTATCTGCAGCCAGGTATATGCATCACTGCACTGTGATGTTCTTGGACCCTTCAAGCTCAGCAGAGTCCAGCTGGGTGGAATATTGCCCTGCTGCTGCAGCTTATGATCATTCATAAGGGGCATGCTTCCCTGCTGCAGTCCTCTTCTGCTTCTCCTTGTGCCAAGTGAAATAAGCCTAACCTGGCGTGACTGAGGATGAGAGCTCTTTGCAGATAAGGAGGTTTAAAAGTAATTCTTGATCAGAACTGAAGTGACAGACAACATACGTCTCTGTGAACTGACTGGGCATATATGTTTGCAGGCTGAAACTGGTTATCCGTCACTCATAGTCTATAAAGATCTCTGCACCTTTTGCTAAAGAAAGGGTTTTTCCTCATCATCATATAGGTAGAATTCCAAGTTAGACTTTTCATATTCTTCCTTCTTTGATTTCCATGACAATTCTACAGAGTTGTTCATCAATCCCTGCCCTGGGAGAACAGCTGCTTTTCATCCCAGAGCTGATGGAGTCTCAGTGGTTGATAAAAAACATTTGGAAATGTGGTAGGCATTGTGGAGAATCTACATTGTCTTCCAACTGTTGTTTCAGAAGGAAGTTGGATTCTCTGTATCACATCTGCCAGCTTCATATAGATGTTTTCCGATATATTAGTTATTGCAAATGATGCAGGCAATATGACTCGTCCAAATGCATTTAGGTGGGTAGATTGTGAGGCATACTGGGGTCCCACCGAAGTTAAAGTGAACTACAGTGTTTGGCTGTTCTTTGGATCCTGACTCTGTAGCTGTAGGCAATGTCATTGCCCTCCTTATTGGGACTTTTGAAACTGCTCCTCTGATCTACAGCTTTGTTTAGAGCAGCCAGGTAGCTACCGTACAACTGAGCAGAGTTGCTTGTCCTTAGAGGTGGAATAGGTTACTCAAACAGTAATAGTGTAGTGTGCCAGGGGTAAACATAAAAGCATACTTGATTTCTGATTTGTTATTTCAGGACAACCCATAGAAGTGGGAAAATCTGACTGCTCAACTTGGAACTGGATAAGCTCTGTTTATTTGTAAAACATTATGTTACAACAACAGCATTAGGGGCTGGGCAGAATGCACCCTTTCACTCCTGTGAAGGCTAATTGATCTTGCTGTGCCTGAATAACCAAAAAATGCAAACATAAAATCACCAGCTAACCTTTGCAGGGTTATACTAACACTGCTGGTTCTCTGTGTTTTTCTTTACAGCTTACAGCATAAGGACACCTTTTAGTTGCTTGCCTGTGAAATACCAAAGGTGTGAGGCAGGTTAGTGAAGGGGGATGCTGAACTCCACCTCCTTTAACTCTGGCTTCACTGGCTGGAACAGGGAGAGTAGGTACAAACCCTGCCTTTGCACTTTTGGACTACTTTTTAATTGGACTAATTTTCATGATAGTTCAAAATCAGGAATATGGTAACTGAAGCTCTGTCAGGGGTCTGCAGGTAATATCCAGAATTTGTGTGTGTGCCTTCACTTTTGTGAAGGATTACAATATTTCCTCCATGTAAGGTTGTCATCAATCCTCATCCTTTAAATAAGACTTAGAAACTATGACTTTTGTGAGCCATTCAGCACAGGTCAGTGACCTAGTTGTTCAATTTAATATTACTTAATCTTGAATGCAGTTTTCACAGAGTTTTATCACTTTTTTCTCTAGATGAAAGTGCTAATAATTGAGACTGTAGCCACCAAAATTAGTATTACAACTAATTCTCTCCAGCTTTGATTAGATTTGTGCAGCCAGATTTCCTTATCGCTACTATTAAGCATTTGATCTGATGGTAAATACTTGTTCAACAGAACATAAAATGTACTTGCTTATTCAGAAGCTTTACATTCAGACAAAGGAATAATAATTTCCTAATTATTCTCACTTTTTTAACACTCCTTATGCTGTTCAGCTATTTAATGATTTTTTTCTTTTAATCTCTACAATTAGCTAAAATATAATGGCAAGAGGAATAGCTGTAGGAACACTTGGAAAGTCAGGAGAGAGTGGTGCAGGACAGTTACAAAGAAATACACCCAAATCAGGAGTTACAAAGCAGCTGAAGGAAATGGAAGGTTTGCAGAAGGCCCTCAGAAGCAGCAGGGGCTGCAGCTACAACTGTTCAGGGAAACAGGAGGTGGGAGTAGAAGAAAACGAGGAACCCCTCCTCGGTTGACTGCCAGGTAATGGTAAGAAGGCACAATGTCAGACTGCTGATACTCTGTGGTGCTCCATCTCTTACACACAGTGAGGTTAGAGGGTCTGAAAAAAAACCCAGAAGGGAACATGGGAGTTCCCACGTGGGAAGATCAGAAAGCTCCTTGCCAAAACAGATTACCTAAAATGGATCCCCAAATCTGTTTTGAAGAGCAGCAATGAAGAATGAATTGTGCTTCCACCTTACTGCAGCTGTATGTGGTTCATGGGCCTGAATCCATTCTGTGGCATTTGTTGTTCAGCTGGTAGTTGTGGCAGGCTTCTGGGGAAAAGTGTTAGCAGCAAATTCTACAAACGATAGTTTTCCTCCAGTGTGCTAAATGAGCTAATGTCACTTTTTATTCTCCAGGTGAAGTTTAAGCTTAGCCTGCCATGCAGTGTTTTTGCTTAAAATGTCTCAAAATATAGTCAAATTTTATTCCCTATCTCTTTCAGTATAGAAATGAAGTTGTACGGAATACATCTATATTTAAATGGCTTCCTATAAATATAAGGAAAAGAGATCTATTTTCAGAGTAATTTCAAGTTCAGCCATAGGATAAAACACACAGATATTAACTATGCAAAATAGTATATTAAGCAAGAAAATATGCTATTATATAACTTATTTTATTTCCCTTCTAACAGGTGTTGGAAGATCATGACATGCCAGTGGATGCCAGTCAATTTAATCTACTAACAGAAAAGCTAGGGTTACCAGATGGAGGGTTGAGTTATCTGGATTTTGTGACAATACTGAAACATAAAGGATTCTCAACAGCAATAAAGCATGACAGAAACCTCTCCTGGAAGATCCAGAACTTTTCTCTTCCAAGGAAAGGCTGTTGGTGAAATTAGGAAGAGATCAGTGATAAGATTTTTAGCACCCAGATAAACTTCCTGTATGTAGTGCTTTGATTCCTAATCCAGATAAAATGCCAAGTATCTAACTGGAGAGAAACTGGAATGTGGGGGATGTGAAGTAACTATACACAGGTAGATACCATGGAGTTGTCACTAACAGATTGCAAAAAGTAATTTACTGATTGCTCTGTCTTGAGTAGAACCTTGTCCTCAGCATTTCTCTTATTCACAGTCTTGGAGTTATGCTGTATCCTAGATTACAGTGGGTGATTTTACAGTAGTGGTGTCCAGCAACTTTTTCTGTTGTGAGTAAAAAGCCAGAAGACAGCAACTAGTCCTTTCAGGAAAGACAGATATGTTAGGAAGACATTAGTGATGTGTTTTTGTGGCAGTATATACAACTGGAGCTCTGTGGTGTGGTCTGGTTACTTATTGGTTTGTGGGTTTAATTTAAATTACTGCTTTTGAATGTTAAAGCTGTTAAGGGACATTGCTGCTAGAGAACACTGAAATGTTGTTATCTATAATGTAATTGACATTTTTATTAGAGTATCAAGAATCACAGCGAGAGAGGAAGGTTTACTGTTTGCGTGTCTACCCCAATAATCAGGATGTGGTCTTCAGTGATTTACTATTGTTGAGGAATGAATACCAGAGGAATATATTCATAATTTGGGAGTACAATTTTTTACTGGGCTACTTGCCTTACCCTATTCGTAATTTCACTGATTTCAAGGCACTGTAAGGGGTTTGATTTTCAACTCTTAAAAGTGAAGCTGATGGAATATGAACTGATTGCATAGGGGGGAACCCTGAGTGCAGACTAAAGCTAGTAAGTAATTATTCATTTCTCCTTTCTTTTATACTCATGTTTTAAGTCCAGATTTTACAGGTGAAATTCTGATGCCACTGAAGACAACCGCACTTTTGCCATTGGCTTCAAGGCCTATTTTAACTTCTGTATTATGCTTCTTATTTTTCCTCAGAGGTGCACATTTACCTTTCTCACACTGCTCCTATTATTTTCTGCTGCCATTATTTCTTTTAGAAGTAAGACAAGAGGGAGAGCTGACTTGTGGCTGGCTGACATAATATTCAGTTTTTTTCTGTATTCAGTCCTAGAAGCTTAGAAGTTTGTGAATATAGTCAGCTAATCATCTGTCCACCAAAATATGTGTGCCTTCATCCAATAGCCTAATAAAAGATGTTTAAAACAGGTTAACCTCAGGAGAAATGAGTGTGCCAGCTCTTTGATTTAAATCAAGAATCAACAGTATTTTGGCTGTATTTAAAGTTTTTGCTTTTGCCGATCATGAGAATCACAGCTTTTCTTTCGACACATTACTATATCTCATAGCTGTAAAAGGAAGTGTGACCCACATTTAACATAAAGCAAATCTCCAAAATCAGAAGGCAAAGAAAAAAACTTAACTTCTATTTCCAATGATTCATGGTTCACTGGGGTGGAGGGGTAGTCTGAGACCTGATTTTCTTCTTACAAGCTTTAGTGGGAAGGCAACAGGAGTACAGATTTTCTTGACTAGATTTCAATAGAAATTGAAATTTAAAAAAGGAAAGGACAGTGCATGTCTGTAGGAGGGAATAGGACTTAAAGGGTAAAATCAGGAGGGATTGAAATGATGCAGTGAATACTATTTAGTGATTCTTCACAGTAGTTGCAAAGGCACTCATGTGTCACTATGTAAATCTTAAAAAGAAAATAAATTTTTGTTTAGAACAGGCCATTAGCATTTTTTTTTATCAATCAGCAGTAAGGTGTAGTAAAATGTTAGTGTGTACATTTTTCTTTGGAAGTTTTTCCCATTTTAAAATCTGATGTGAATTTCTTCAGTTTCCTATGGCTTATATGTTGCAGAAAAAAAATCTAAAATGCTCAAGAGACTACAAAAGATGCTTAGTCTCTTTTCCCCAAGAAGCAAGGCAAAATAGGTTCCTAGAGTATCACTGCACAATGAGAAGAAGGAATCAGATCTGTAACAGTGACCAAAATAGCTTTTCTATGGCCTAAAAGTAACTTAGCTCTTCAGGACTGGAAGTATATGATTGCTCTGCTGGGAAGCTATCTCCCTTCCCTGATCCTGCTGGCCTTTGGGACAAGAAACTTGTGACAATATGAAGCTGCCATTTGTGTAGGGCTGAGTCTTGTCAGAACAGAACATCAGGCAAAACAGGTTCAGGGGTGACAGTCTGTTAAGTCAGGAGCGTTTTCATGGCAGATCTCCTGAAATAACTCACATCGGTTCAGACTGGAGGAGGGCTTAGCCAGGATAGAATTGCTCCAGGGAATGTGGTCTAGTGTGCAGTGGTTGTGCTGTAGAGTCAAAGATGTAAAAAACTGCTTTCGTTGACACTGTCTGCAACTCCTGTGTTCCCTCACTGAGACAGACGGGCAATATGACAGCAAGTCGTAGCTTTCACAGGGCTCTTTTTCTCTCCCTCCAGTCTGATGATACCTCCCTTTCTCAAAGCAGTCAGGCACCAAAGAAGGCTAAAGCAAAAGAAAAAGGTGTGTCTTAGCTGTGATTTCTTCAGCTGACATTACCTTCTTCACCTTGTGCTGAGAAAACTATAGCAGCTGAGTCCATTATTGTAAATTCTGTGGACACCACTAATACTGCATACAGCTACTGGGCTTCATCATGTTTGGGCTGTAAAGAAAACAAATGCTTTTTTTGTTGTTGTTTTATTTATGTTATATTACTGTGCTATTTTCAGATATGTTTAATATCGTCTTTTTGATGTTTGCTGTACTTTGATTTCATTATTGTAGATGCCAGTTTAATTGGGCCAGGAGCTGTGCTATGTAACAGCCCAAACCACAGAGTAAACGATGTTAAATTCACTACATGAGTGCTGAAGAATGTCTCAGTCAACTTAATGATAAGCTGATGGAAGTGTATGGGGTAAATACGTCGAGCCACAGTTTGCTTTTGGCAGTGAAGCTGGTTGTCATTTTGATACAAACATTTGCTGGTTTGGAGGAGCTCTCAGGAAAGTTACTCTAAAATTATGTTGGATATCTTGTCTTCTTTTTTCTCAGAAACTTCCAGTTCAAATATATTCAGTTTTCAAGGCAAAAAGTTTGGTTTGTTTTGGGTTGGGTTTTTTTTCACTAATTGTCTTCTCTATAGCCTTCACCAGGAAAATAAGACCTTAGTTATTTTTTTCCCATCCTTTTGTGAGCATAGCTATTAAAGCTTCCACAATTAGAAAATAATAACTGTGTTCTACTCAATGATGGAATGATCCATCTATTCATGAGAATGATCTTTCAAGAAGTTCTTAGTCCCTAAATTTTGCCACACAGTGATATTAATCTAAGTTTGCTCATTATTTTCTGCAATTACTATTAGAATGTACTCCTTGAATTCCCATCATGGATATGTACAGAGTAAAAGAGATCACATTTTACAAAGGAGAGAAGACGCAGTCCTTACCCTTTTGCTCAGTCCATCCCATCCCTATTTCCTGGGAGCAGTGGAAAGATCAGCATTCAGGAATGGGATCCTCTGTGCAAACCAGCTTGGACACCCCTAGCAAAGTTTATCATATTGAGCAATACTACTTCAGATTTGTGAAGAACTACTTTCTTTTTTTTTTTTTTTTTATCATTTTGCAACTATTTCAATGGAAGCAGCTTTGCAGTCGGTGCATCAATAGCTGTGAACTCTCTCTTCATTACAGGTTTTCTAAGGGTGCTCACAGGTTGAAATGAGGTACCTCTTAGTATAGTACTGATGGAAAGTGGAGGTTAATTTGCAAGTTTGCATGAGGGTGGCTTTTTGATGCTCTTTTGCTCAGTTCTGTACGTGCTTGAGATGAAAGCAGAAAGACTGCAGTTTAACATGGACTTTCCCAAGTGTTTAGTAAAGCAGTATTATAAATGTATTCTCAAATGGCATTAAAATACTTGCTTGTTGTCAAAACAAGTCTAGAACAAACATTTGTTATTTATGTTTAAAACCATGTAGTTTACATGTTAAACATATTTAGTTAAATATTCCTTGTTAGGACACCTATTCTGCCTTCCATAAGACAGACAGTACTTATGATGATATCATCAACATGCCTGACTTTCAACAACTCTTGGGCAGCCTTATGCTTCACCTTAGAGATGAGGAATTCCTTTGCCTCCTTGGTGTGTCAGGAATGAACCTGACCTCCATGTTAAATTACCAAGAATTCTGTCAACTGTTCCACAGCCAAGAAACTGTGGAGGAATCTCCTCAGCTCATGCCACCTCACAAGTAAGATAAAGTTGTGTAGTACTTAAAGTAATCTGATGTGTTTACAGAAAAGAATATACTGTGTGAAAATTTCTATTGGGTATAACTGAAAAAAATATAGTATTAAAATATGTCTTTATTAAGCTGGAGTTGGGTGGCTTTACCAAGTTCTCAGTGATTTATGACTCCATTAAGCCAGATATTGAATCCACTACTGGGTTAAAATGCCTGAACTACCTCTGGGGACTGTTTAAGTCTGTAAGTTCAAACATGTATACTGGTTCTGGAGTTGGAGTGTTGGAGCTGGGTTAGCCTCCAAACTGGACAACTTGGTGGCATCTTCCAAGTAGCAGAACTGGGGACGTGGTTTGGGAAATCAGATGACTTTTTGGCTGGAGGAACAGCCAGGGTATTAGGTGTCTAGCACAATATCTGTCAAATCTGAGACTCATGTTGTCAGTATACATTACAGTAGCCCCAAGCTTCATCGTCCAGACCTTTTTACTACCAGGGCACCGAGAGCAGACAGGCTCGGGGGGGTGCATAGTAGCACCAAGATACAGTGAATTGGGTGGAGGATAGAAGAAAAGTGCTGCAGCCTCCCTTCCTGTGAAAGGCGATCCTGCTTAAAATGTCTGGAACTTTAAAGTCTGAGCTCAACTTTAATGATAAACAGTGTTTAGGCACTAAAAAATTCATTATAAAAACTCAGTGTGAAACTCTGTTTAACTATGCAAACAGATAAATTCATAAAAATAATGACAAGATACAGCAGGACTGCAAAAAGCTCCTGATCAGCAACTCATCTCTGCTGTGTCAGTGAAGATGTGATATATACACATAGGATTATTTCCCAGTTTTTATTAGTCTTTTACAGCATTGCTGTTGGCTCTGATGTTGGTAACATTTATCTGCTTGGTTTGTTTTTCTTTTTTCCTAAATTGGACAAGTTGGTGAATCAAGGACATCAGCCCAAAATAAGAAAGGAAACTGATGATGATTGAGTCCTGCTAGCACTTGGAATGTGAGACCAATTACTGTTGCACTCTTGCTTCTGTTTCAGTTTGGACTTAGCAAAAAATTGAAACATTCTGAATACAGTTCCAGAATTTCCTCATTTCAAATATTATTACTTTTTCAGAAGTCCAGCAAATAAAATAAAGTGATTGATGCCTTAAGAACGATTGCATTTCCCTGCTAAGTTTTTAGACTATTTTTGTTGATCAGTTGCTTAGGCTTATGGAATCTTCTGTCCAGCAGTGGGAGTGGGTAAAAATCAGAACACTCCCAGGCACCTATAAAACAACAGTATGGCATTCATGTTTCTAAATCCAAAGGGAGCCCTCAGCAAAACCTTTCAAGGCCCAGAGTCCTAGGGGCTCAGAAGTGCATGATTTTGCAGTGCTGCAGTTCTCCAGGACTTAAGTTCCTGTCTGCACATGCCATGGGTGGTACAGGAGCTCAGTGCGTAGGTCAAATGTAGTTACCACATTTTGCCTGGTCTGCAGACCCAATATTCCTCTGCCTCTTATGTGAGAATCTTTGTCAAGGAAGCATATTCCTGGAGGGTGGCTGAACCAGGCTTTGAAGCCCTATGTCTGCACTGTTTCCTTGCAAATCAATAGCTGGAGTAGAAACAGGTACTAGGATGCAGCATGGTGAGGGTAGCTGTGTGTTAAGAGAAATAACCAGCCTTTCCTCAGTTTTCTAACTGGAAGTGCTTTGAAAAGCTAAAGAGAATTGGGCACCAAAAGAAGGGCTGCTCTTCTCAGGTGAACGTAGGTGTATCATTGAGACGTAAGGTCCCCTTGATTCTCAAGAAGGTGTGTCCTTATGTAGCACATCGTTTTAGTCAGCTTTCTGTGTACTGCAACAGCTATGCTGGATCCTCATTTGAGGCACCCATATTCCTCTGCATGCTTGGACTCAACCAGAAGCACAAGGGCCCCAAAAATTAGGCGCTTGTAATGGTGGCTGCTTTTGAAAATGTAGGTCTTACTCCCCAGACTCACAAGCCATGCCTTGGTGACTCATAAAGAGTTTTGATCTACATTATTGACGTAAATCAAGGATAATCTTGCTGGAGTCACTCCAGGATATAATTGTTTCTGAGATAATTAACATTTCCTTCTATGCGTATAAATGATCCGTGCTGGCTCTTGAGTTTGAGGGAGAATTGAACAACATTGATTTGAAAATAAATAGGGAATTACAAAATTTAAAACAACTTCGCTAACCTGCAGCTAGGGAAATAAGGCAGTATTTAAAGAATTAAGTTTACACAGATGTGAAGTAACAGTCTTTAATGGGTATCTTAGAAACTAGGAAACAAAACCACCACTACTGTGAAGAACAACAAAAGGGAAGAAAACTTGTGGAGATTAAAGATCCCACTAAAGTAAAACATAGTTAGTCGTTATTATATTTTTTCTTTTCTGAGAAAAAGCCAGATGATAACGGATGCAGAGCTAGCTTGTGATCACGCTCATTACTACCTTATTATCAAAGCAAGAACCAGATGGCATGACCTAGCAAGGGTAAGAAGAATGTTTTCTTTATATAAATAAGCAACACTAATAGTTTTCAGAACATTATGCAATGTTGATCTTCAGATTCTATAAATATTCAAAGAAACCCTTGCAAAATAGCTCATTAATGATAAAAAATTACTATGTGATTAAAAAAATCAACAGTTTCAGTAATATTCAAGTTTTGTTAACGATTCTGTTGTATATGTATATTTCTAAAACTTTCTTCATATTTTACTATTGTTGGGTTTATTTAATATTATTATAAAAGTAGTAATAATGGGCTTCATCTGAGGCCAGTTTGACTATGTGTTGTACACAGACACCTACTCTTAAGCTGATACCCAGTGTTGTCCAGTACCGTGAATCATTGACTGCAATGCTTACACCATCCAGAAAGAGTCTCACTAAACTGTCCTATAAAAATTATATCTATCTTTTTATCTTCTTCAACTTGTTGAATAGTTGCAATATTTGAACAAAAGAGTAGCACATGGGAAAAGGAATATAATTTTCATTAAATGTTTCTGTAAATCTTAGAATCATAGAATCTTAGAGTGGGGATTATGTTTTTATAGAATCACAAAATCATGGAACGGTTTTGGTTGGAAAGGACCTTAAAGATCATCATCATGCTCTGCCACGGGCAGGGACACCTTCTATTAGACCAGGTTTCTCAAAGCCTTGAACACTGCCAGGGATGGGGCAGCCCTAACTTCTTTGGGCAACCTCTTCCAGTGCCTCACCACCCTCACAGTAAGGAACATCTTCCTAATATCTAATCTAAATCTCCCCTCTGTCAGCTTAAAGCCATTCCCCTTTGTCTTATCTCTACATGCCTTTGTAAAATGTCTCTCTCCAGATTTCTTGTAGGCTCCTTTTGGTTACTGAAAAGCTGCTATGAGGCAGGCCTGGTAGTCTCAGTTTGCAAGACGAGTGGTAAGAAAAACAATAAACCCAGCCAACCAGCTAGAAACTAAAGCAAATTCAATTCATGTTAGGTATAGCATAAGCTGAGGAAAAAAGTTGAAGGTCTCCTATCTACCAGTGCCTTCATCCTCCACTGGCATGCTTCAGCAGTGGGCATACCCACAGCTGCATGCAAGCTTCTCACAACCATGTCCCCTGTGTTTGTCATTAGTAAGAAACTTTGTGTGGCAAGTACA
Source organism: Neopsephotus bourkii (assembly GCF_033783945.1). NCBI lineage: Eukaryota > Metazoa > Chordata > Aves > Psittaciformes > Psittacidae > Neopsephotus > Neopsephotus bourkii. The sequence goes on from NW_026900624.1 coordinate 7,595,581, forward strand.
TCACATAAACACCTGTGATGACAATCCTAATTCAAGCTTTTGTGAATTTCACATGCATAGCAGAAAGCAGGAAACAGTAAAAATCAAATGAAAACACATTAAAAGATTAAACTCAGACATGCATGATTTTCCGTATTTCTCAATTCCCATTATTCATTAAGCTTATAGAGAGATCAAACGTTTTGTCAAACTTGTTGGTTCTTATTAGTGATGATTTATTTTACAATCCAGAGTTTCCAGGAATTTGACAGTGAAGGAAATGGCATTATACAGCCGAGGGACTTGAAGAAAGTCGTGTTCAGATTTGGCATTCCAATCACCCTGGAAGAATTTAAGCAGCTTTGGGCAAGGTATGACAACTCTAAATTATTAGCTCTTGCAATAATACATCTTTTATAGGATTACAGAGCCTTTGGTAGTGCAGCGACTGACAATAGATTACACTGCATGAGAAATCTTTTGTTATGATTGTGACCTCAGATCATGACACTGTTACAGGAAGCTATGTTTTATCATACTAAGCTCAAGGATACAGTTAGATCCATCAGTTTCCAATTAATTCAAGCCTAGGTCTTTCTCTCTGCTTCAGCGTTACTGATCCTTTTAATTCAACACACATTTTATTCTTGAATGGCACCTTAGGTTACTGGTTAAATTAACTTGTTTTTCATCAATTTTGCTTATACACAAAAATGCTTACCTGAGTTTGTGATGGCGGAAAGTCAGTTCCAGGTGTCTTGGGTCAGGTTGGAACTGCAGACAAAGCTTCCATAAAGGAGGTGTGGACAGTCCACATTGCATACCTGTCTGAAGGCAGTGCCACCAGCCTCTCATCCTCAGAGCACTAAATTTACTTCCAATATTTTCAACACAAATAAAAATCATTCAGTCAAAAGAAAAATGCTACATACCAAAATACATAACAAAAGAAAGGTAATTTCATGCTGTGTAAAGATGGCAAGTAATATCATGACATGTTTTTATAGACAAGTAATTTTTTGTGAAGTGGGGGAAAATATTTGTCTGCCTACAACAGAGGAGCTGTGCTACAAACTGTGTGTGAAATGGCATAGATGTCAGCTGTATGTGACATCATATAAAAAGCTACCTTCATTATGGGTCTGTTTAAAAAAATAATCACTCTCTCAAACATACAGAACCTGAGTGTATTTCATTGGGGTTCCAAACTGCATTAACTACGTAGATATTTTAGCATAGATTCATCTCTGAATTATTTTCTACCCCATTAGATTTTACTTTTTTTTTTTCTCTTATTCCTCATGGATGCCACAGCACATTGAATAGTATCCTTTTCATGCAGTTTTCTTCTGCACAACTTCACTCCCATCAGCCACTCCTTTTATAGAATAGCTAAAATCTCTTACGTGCCTGATATGTCTGTAACTTGAATAAAGGAACTAGAGTGGAGCTGTGTCTAAATTAGACATTACCATGCATCAGAGCACTAGCCGGGGAGAAACTGCAATGTAAAGAGCTTATGGAAGAGTTTATACCCAAGAAAATACAGAAAGTGTTTATGAAGCTAAACCTATGTTTCTGAAGTATGATTACAATTCTGAGTGTCTCAGACTTGTGTGACCATTTTGAGACACTCGAAACTGTATTTTTAGGAGCCCAGTTCTCTGTATCTCAAGCCAGACACTGAAAGGCAGCAGTACTGAGAGCTGGAGAATAGTCCTGACAATTTGGTCGTCAGGGTAGTATTTTCAGAACCGACTCTGTGACTACAATGCATATGCTCTATCTTTCAAGTCTCATATAAAGAGACATATTCATTGATATTCTTGGTGTGGTATGGCGCCTCCATAAGGAAGGGAAGACAGTGAGATTTAAGCTGCTAAGTCACTTAAGGACATCTGTAATGCTTCTCTGTGAGGAACACATGAATATTTAAAAGGAGCATTTTTTTCTTTCAAGGTGTGATACAGATGCAAAAGGATGTCTTACCAAGGATTTTTACAGAATCTGGGGATAGAGTTTGCACCCACTGACACAGGACTCAGCAGACAACTATGACATGCATTGTCAGCAGAAAACACAGCAGACATGAATGGACATTCACAAGCCCAGTATACTAATCAACAGAAGAAGCAGTCAAAGCAGAAACAGCAAACTAAAGCTCTGCATGTAAAATACATTAAAAAGCGGATCAAGTAATTTATTTATGAGCTTAGCATATAACTTTCTGTTGTTTGTGTTCAGTTTGTTAAGATGACACAAGATTACTATGCTACAACTGTAATTAAAAACAAGACTCTGAAAAGCAGTCTCAGAAGGTCCTGGGCCAAGCTTATTCATAGTGTAACTCTCTTGATTTGGGCAAGGTACACCTAGCTCAGTGTGTACTGTGAGACTTTTTCACAGACATTCTCCATGGCTCATATGATTTATTTTACAGACTTTATGGCAGCATCTATACTGACAATAAGAACACCCAGAGACATTCCCAGACTCAGTCACCTATGCTGCTAGACTGCCAAAATGGTTATTATCATGCTTGCCCTGTCTCAGCTCATGTTTTCCCTGATCACTCCGAGCCATAGTTTGGGAGCAAGAATACTTCAAGGACTGTTCCTGATAGGCAGTTTGCAGGCAGCTGCTCTCTTTCAGCATCTCTGAAGGTTCACAAGCAGAGATGTGCCAGCTGGCCTCTGTGCCTGGAGCAATCCCTGGCCTGTTTATTGATATCCTCTCAGCTTGTGGTTCCAGATCTAACACTGCTATCAGCTCAGATTGAGGCAGAAGAGCAAAAAGAGCTTTGTCACCTGCAAATTTCTTCTCAGACTGCTCCAGGCAATGTAGACTTAGACCTACCTAATTACAGGGGCTTTTCCTGCAGCTGGGCTGGGTGGGGTGTAGGACATCTTGGTCCTATATCCTACCCTGTCCCTTGGATGAAGGCTAAGTAGCAACCACAGTTGGTTTCACATCCCTCTAGCAGCTAGTTAAATTGTTAGTAAATGGCTTTGTAGATGCAGCAAAACCAAGCCTTAACAAGGGTGGACCCTGGCTTCACGTGACAGAAATAATCATGTTGTCTCCAAGCAAGAGGACTCTCTGCCCCAAACAAAACCAACACTCACCAAATTAATAGGTCACTGCTTCTGAGAAAAGTATTTGACAAACATATGACAAAATTATATCCCACTCACAGTGAAGTCTAATGATCCACGCTTGCCTTTGTGAGTTAGTAGTGATTAGCCCGTTGCTGCTATAGGATTCCTGTACCTGCCAGCAGATTGAAGCAGCAGGAGAATCCTCTGCCCCAGCACAGTGCTGATAAAATTATTTTTCCAGGTTATGGATAGACACCACCTGGTTACTTCTGTTTTCCGCTTGTGCTTTCACTCTTCTCCTGAACAGTTTCTTTATTTATTTGCTTGTTTGTTTATTTAGGAATATAAACCCTCAGGAGCAAAAAACCTGCACAAACATGCCCCCAAGAGCACAGATTTGCTTTTGTTTGTGCTTGGGAAGTGTCTGGAAGTTGTAGGAACTAATAAATTATTATTGATAAAAATTGTAATTCCCCATGACATTGTTGGTAAAGGTGATACTCTCATAAACAAAGAGCAGCCTTGTCTTACAGATAAAGTGGCAGCTTGGGAAATCATTACACGAAAAAACCCTCACGAAACACAGGGAGAAGCCTGTGAGCTTTTTTACCCTGCTTCTTTAAATTCTGGCTTTCAGTATCCCAAATAGGCTGAAGGAATGAAGAGCAAGATTGTCTTTTCTGCACCACAACTCACCCACCTGCATTGCATCTCTCTGGCATAAAGATGCACTTATGACACCCACAGGTACCAACGAGCTTTCCACAACAGAGATGCTTAGGCAGCTGCTGTGCTGTCGGCATTGCTTATTCCTGTATTTGTAGCTGCTTGATGTGAAACTTAGGCCTTAACTGTCTCATACTGGGTTCTTCTGCTCTATTTGTTGTACCAGCCAGTTATCTCTAGGCTTACACTTGGATGAAGAGCTCTTTTGGTCAGAACCTTCTATTTCTTTCCTAGAAACTTTCTTTTTTAGTGCAATGCCAAGTACAAGGCAATGCTATAAATAAGAAGCAGCTCTGCAAGTTGGGAAGATGCTGTGCTGCAAGCAGAAATTATGCGGTGTGGCTCAAAGATGCAAATACTCATCCTGAAGCAGCTGGAGAGTAATTAAACAAATGGGGAAGACATGCTGGGTAAAAATAAAATAGTCATGATATGGCATGCTGGCAGGTCCACATCCTTTAGAATTATTTACTTTTGAGAACCTATCACAGCAACCACTATGAATAGAACTATGTATATGACAACTATACACACAAATACATACATGCAAGTGCAAAGCAGTTGCTTAACCATAATTTGGAGGAAAACAGAAATTATGAGACTGAGTCAAGTATAACAATTCAGTTACCTGCTAGCAGCCAGAACCAGATGTTTCTGGTAGAGGTGGAGCAGCCTTCTAATAGGAATAATGTGGAATATTCTACCCCCTGCACTGGGGCTGTCTCATCCTGGGCAATGACAGCATTTGGCTTAACTGTGCAGTTAGGACTTATATACCTTTCAAAAATTATGTTCTAATTATTCATTAGATTCTGCTTGTCTTGATTAATATATAGGACATCCAGTTCTGTTCTTAATCTGATGAAATTTCTGGCATCTGCAGCTTCTCCTGGGAATGAGTTCACAGCAATAGCTCGTGGTCTGCAAAACTATGTCTTGTTATCGATTATTGCCACCTCTCAGTTCTGCTGAATGTTCTGGTTTTGTCTCCCACACTTCCTCACCCACCTCCTGGCTGGTGGGAGCAGTCCTATGGTAGCAGTTCCTGTCTGGTTTTCTCTCTTGGAAAGCTGGAAGTGCAAGAAGAGTTGAATCCAGGCCTCGTGACTCCTCAGATTTCACATAAGGCCCTGGAAAGACATAAACGACTCTTAAGCCGTAGTCATTGTCCACGTGGTGGCTGTGAAGGCAGAGATCCAGTCGGCTGTCAGCCTTCCACTCCAGGACCACATCAGGACTGCTGAGATACAGGAAGCGCATGTGCACACCATACCTTCCTACTGTAAAGGTCAGTGTAAGGAGAGCTTTTCTCAATCAGGAAAATGGATGCAGTGGCTGCAGAACCTAAGCATGGTGATCCGCCTGGGTCTCGGCCCCCATTTCATTCTCAATGAGTTGGAAAACTGACTCCTTCCACCTGTTAAATTTGGACTGAGAGAAGGTATTCACCTGAGGTGTGAACTTGGTGGTTATAAGATCCACTTCAGCAGCACTGGGAAAAGCACACACTTCCCCTTCTGTGATCTTGCTTAAGCCCTATTTACACAGTGGCTGCATCCAGCCTGTGTCCTTTCTTCTGGCTTTCTGCAAGGGCTGTGAACCTCACCCTAAAAGCTTTGGAGCAGTTTCAGTGCCCTGTGATTACACACTGTGAGGCAGACAAAAGCTCTGGACATCTTACAATTCAAAACATACTGCTGTGCACTTCCTTTTTTTTTTTTTTCTTGTTTCCTTTTGCTTTTGTTGTAACTCACAGGAACAAATTGCCCAAATTAGAAACAGACATTGAACAGTGGCTCTCCAGCTCTTCAAGAAAAATACAAAACATTTGCAAGAAAATTGTATTTTTTTAGCCTTGTAGCTTGATACATGGTTTTAATCCTCATTTTCTCCATGCACATATTTACTGCTGTGAGTGGAACAATTACTGCTTTGAAACCTTTTATCAGCCCAAGAATGTTGAATGCCTCAGTTTTCCAAAAATATGAATTTAAAAAACTGTTGTTATTTTACTCAAGATTTCACTTTCTCTGGGAAGATTTAAGCAGAATATGACAGCAATGATGAAGACTGACACTAAAGGTAATATACAGTTGAGAAGGGTTCCAGGATTTTTCTGCTGTGAGGATACAATGTGGACCATATGACACCTTCAAGGCACACTCTTGAAAGATGAAAGGAGCAGTGCTCAATAGTCTTCTGGGGCTGGAGGAGATCGGTCTCTCACTGAAATCACAAAACTGCCTTTAGTGTGTTCAGCTGGTTTTGGCTTTTTTTGGCTGCTGTATCCTGCTTCTTATGTGTGACTGTCTTGGCCTCTTGCTGGGCCTCAGCACACATCTTTCCCCACTATTGCCACTGTAAAGCCATGATTTTTAAACTGTGGCACATTACAGTAACTCAAAACAAGAGAAAACCCTCTGTCAGGAGATTTTAGATTTGTGTCTCTGCTGGAAAGTCTGTAGGCTTCTGAACATAATAAAAGTTAAAACTCAGAGATGTAATTAGCAGATGTTGGATCTCTAGGGTCTCATATCTAAGAGGAGGTTGAATGAGTCTAAGCTGGTTAGTCAGTAATTAGATACATAGAGACTAAAGACAGTAAAAGGAGCTTCGGTGCAATGCAAGTGCTCTTTGTGTGATGTGCACCCTCTGCAGAATAGTTCTATGCTCTTTCCAATACAAGCCTTGCTGTAAGTGTAAACCAAGTACCACATGGTAACAGGAGAATAATGTGAAAAAGAGGAAGGAATTAACTAGAAAAAAAAAAAAAAAAAAAAAGATATTTGAAAGTAAGAGAAAAGGTGATAGCTCTTTAGGGGCTTTTAGAGACTCTAAAACACACTGGCAATATTGCAGTTTCCCTGAAAAGATTCACATCATGCTTCAAAACCTATATACAGTGGCTAGATTAATCATAAAGAAGCTCACAACTATTTTCTGGAATATTACAGGAGTAGGAGCTATCAAAGTTTTTAATGGCATGAAACCAAGCCAGGGTGAGAGGGCAATCCACGCAGCTACGAAAAGTAAGTTGAAGGCGTATTGCACTCCTAAGGAACCTTGAACTTTTGAAAGGTTTCATATGAGAATGCAGAAGGAAGAATCCTTTGAAGAATTTTTAGCTGATCTTAAAATAATGGATCAGTCAAGTAGGTATGCATTTTCAGAGATTCCATTTTAAGGAATCAGATAAGACATGCAGATGTGGTTAGGATATGCTTTAGTGGTGGACTTGGCAGTGTTAGGTTTATGGTTGGGTTCAGTGACCTTAAAAGTCTTTTCCAACCTAGACAATTCTATGATTCTACGATCAAAGATCCAAAGACACAGACTGCTCTTTAGTCAAGGTAGGACAAAACTGGTGCTCGGTCAACATTACCTCCAAACACACTGTAAAAATTTTGCCTGAGGAATATCTACATATGAAGAAAGTCTGCTGAAACTGGGGGCATCTACTGAGAATTTAAATCCTACTAAAGGATTGTGTGGATTTAAATTGCAAAGTGAAGATAAATACTGCAATTTAAGTTTATAAGCAGAAAGAGCTAATATTTGGTCTAAAATATGCCTAGCCTTGGGCTTGGTTAAAGCAGTGAGTCTGATGAAGGAACATACAGGAGATCAGTACCCAGCAGTGTCAGAGATAAAGTAGCCACAGAATATAGAGCTGTATTTTCACAGCAATGTGTGCTACTAGAAATATTCCACTGATTCTGAGAGAGAAGCTCATAAAGGAGCTAGATTATGTAGGAGTAATGGTGGGAAGTTTAAAAATGGAAGAGCCATTTAGCAACAGCAAGATGAAAAGACAAGTCACTAATATTGTTCTTACATCCAATGTGGCTAAATATATGTTTCAGACAGACACTGTCTTATAAAGAATATTTTTAGGCAAAAGGACTGCATATGTTTTTACAAATATTAATACGTTTTACAGAAATTGCAAATTCAAGTTCTTCTGCTGTATCCAACCAAACTTCCTTTCATGAGAGAAGTTAAGACCAAGCATTTTTAGACCACTGTACAGGAGATTCTGCCTTCAAAGACTTCATATAGGCTTAAAGCCCACTCTTGAGTTTTCACAGTAAAGTGTAGGAAAAGCCATTCACTTGAAGCAGCTGTGACTGTTTAAACAGATACTGAAGATATCAAGTAGAGAAAAAAACAGTAGGGAATCTGGGAATATAGTATCCAAGAGGGCCGGGGAAGTAGGATTAGACAGAAATGCAAATGTAAGGGGAGAAAATTAACGTAAAAGATTAACTGCCAACAAGGTAAACCAGAGTCATTGCAAATATGCCATCCACAAAGGTAACGAGTGTCCAGAGTCCTGCTAGCATGTAAATGCTGTATGAGAGTTTGTACCGCATGGGCAATCTGTACAAGCCACTTTTGAGTTGCTTACACAAAACAGACATACTGGGCAGTAAACCTAGAAAAAGAATTCCCAAATTAAAGGCATCAATAAAGCCAGCTCTTGACCTTAGGTATATTGGCACTAGAAGATGGCTTATAGGCAGTATTATTTAAAAAAATCCATGAATGGAAATGTGTGGCCTGCGTTTCTAGGGCACTTGTCAACACCATGATTCGAGGCATAAACCAAAAGAGCAGAGCTCTAGCTGTGCACTCAATTGTAAGAAATATTGCATATTTGTCTATTGATATGTTATGGTCAGAGACGAACCACTTTGTAGGCAAAAGGAAAAACAGCTTCTAGAACATAAAAATAGTGTGACTTTTAGTGGGTATTTTTAGGTAAAACCATTCAATTTGACAATAATGTTGAAAAAATAATTACTAATCAAAAACAACTAAACAAAAACATATTTTATAGAACATTCAAGGAGTCTTCTCTTAAAAACAACACAGAGAATGGCAGAACTCCTGGAAATACAATTATAAAAAAGTAATAACCTATTTTAGAAGAAAGTGGTGAAAGAAAGGTTTGTAAAGCTGTACAGAAGATGACACAGTGCAGAAAGTCATGAAGGTTACCACCTGTGGGTAGCGAGGGCATTGCATACCAAGCCTATATATACCAATCAGATCAGAGTCTTCTGTGTTTAGCAGCACACACTTCAAAGGCAAGAGCATAGTAGTGTCAATGTGTTAAGACCTGACAAGCCTCACAGAGAACAGGACACTCACAAAGCTGCTAAAAAATGTGAAAGGAAAGACCATATGTTGGCTCATCTGAACCTGTTGTAAGTATCTGACCAGGGCATTAGCCTGAAATTGCATTTGGATTGAATTTAACATCAGAACATGTTATGGCATACGTTAATGCTCTATTTGTTTGGATATTGAGTCCCAGAACTTCTGTTTAGCAACGGTGCCCTGGTCAGCGGCTCAGACATGAAATGATTTGTAAGGAATGAAGGATAGCCTGATGTTATGAATACAATGGTGAGCTGAGTTAAAACTGATAAAAGGCAGTTCAAGTAACCTGTGCAGCTGAGAAGTGATCCATACTGTCACTGAACTTGAAAGAAATACCATTGAAAAATGGTTTCTTGCCAGCTGAAACTTGCTTAAGCAGAGATTCTGGTACTCCCGATTTAGTTCATAACAGTATAATGGGTCTGAAGCATATAATAAATTGCTAAGAACCCTCCTAAGTCATATCATAATTCAGATTTTTTTAATGTAGGTGATGATGTTTGCACACACAATGGCGTTTCCTGGACCCCGAGGGCTGTGGGGAAATTACTCTTCTTTCATATGAAGTGCAAACTCCAAAAAGACAGATTCCTAGGAGAAACACTGACATGGAAAATGTATTGTTCTTGTAAAGGCTATACTGAGCTTCAAGCTTCTTGAAAACAAATGAAAAACCAAGGATTCTGCAATGCTCTGAGAGGAAAGACAGCATCAATAACTGGAGCTGAGAACAGACACCTCTGAGTAGATCCGTGAGAGTTTGTAAAGCTCTGAAAAGACTCAGTATTGCTAAAAGGCATATGAAATTTATTCTGTCCTATGTTGGTCTTATAACAACTGATTGCACATATTCATGCAATGGAGAAAATGTAAGGCTCAGATACTGACTGATAGTGTAACAGGCAGTGAAGTGAACTGGTCTGAGCTGTTAGATCCACAGATAGGCTCGATGAGAGGCTGAGGCAATGAATCATGAATGATTATTTGGGTTACACTGTTGAACTGTTCTATCACTGTAATAAGCCTTTTATACTACAAATGCTGACCCTCTAAAGAACCCAGACTCCACACTCTGAGCCCTAGAGCTGTCAGAAAGAGCAATCCCAAAGCAAATGGAATGTGGCTGTAGGTATTAACCCAGATCCAAACTTGTTATTTTTGCCATAAGGGTAGCATCTTGTAAGTAATGAATATATGTAGATAATTTATGTATACTTGGTACTCTACATCAAGACATAATTCACGACTATTCTCATTTACATTAATCTTAGGCCCCTTTGCTAGTTGAAGACATGCTGTAACTAGAGATATTTGTGCCTGCTTTGTCTTCTTGAGCCACAACGTGGAGAAGCTTGGTTGAATCAAGAGGCAAAGAGGTATATTGCTTGGGTTTCTAAGGTTTGATCAAGAGATCCCTGATGTCACTAAAATATAAGTGACAAAATAAAAGTAGGATGAAGACTCGAGATTTTTTTACTTAGTTGTGGGCCAGGGCTAAACCACAACAGGCCTGAATTCAATTACGCATAAGAAACGTAATTCAACTACATGTAAGGTGCTGATCCAAAGTCCATGAGTCCACAGAAGCTCTGCACTTGTTCCCTTGGGCAGGGATCAGGCCCTGTGCTAGTTCAGGTTTCGGTCAGATCTAACTGGTTTTGTTGAAATAGTTGTTCTTGCTACGTCAAAGTTTCAGGGCCTCAAACTGCAGAAAGGAAGCAGCTGAACCTTTACCATTTTAATGGTTGTATTAAACATTTTGTAACTCTGCTCAGGCCAGACTTTAAGAGGGAGATCAATGGGGTTGCACCTGCAGTTCTGAGTAGGCAGTTAATCTCCCAAGAAGCATTTCTTTAAAACAGGCGCTTGAGCCATGCAATTCTATGTGCAAATTAAATGGGAGGGGGAGGGAGTTGGGTTTGAGGTTTATTTGTGAACAATTTGGCAGTCTTTGAATAAATTATACGAACTTACCACACACAAATAAGCTCAAACTCTTTCTCTGCCCCTCTACCCCTATTTTTTATATTTGTTTATATCCTTTTTATCTGATTTAACAAAGAAGCTAAAATAAACATCTGCTCTCTTTCAGGGATAAATTTAGGGATTACTTCCAAGATTTCAAGAAGGCCTTTCATAAAGTAGATAAAAATAGAGATGGCTACGGCACACTATGTGACCTGCACAGGATACTACAAAAATTCAACTATTACCTTGATCACAATCAATTCAACAGTATTCTAAACAGGTTTGTATGATTACCTCCTAAGCACCTCTTTGGTCACACCCAGCAAAGCCTTAGCAGAACTAAGCTTCTATTTAGTGTTAAGCGTATAATCAGCTCTGTTAAAACAAATGGATACCAGTATGTGTCGAAACTGCACAGGCATGGAAAATCCTGATTAATTCTGCAGGTAACAGGAGTGAAATGGCTTCTTACATAAGAACTTGTATTTGTTTGCTGGTTTGTTCTATTTATTTAATTTCAATTTAGTAGAGCAGGTGTGTGAAACATGTCCTATTCAACACAGAATCAGAATTAATTCAGGTTATAAAATAGCAATAATCAAATAATCCGATGCTGTTGCTATGCAAGACTGTGCTTTTAATTGTCTGTGTTAACATGAGTAAAAAGAAAAATCTTTTGTAGAGGCTGAAGAGCAAAAAGGGCTTGCTCTAACATTAGGTACTGTGGTTCTTTGCACCAAATAGTCCCCTGAAGGTTATATGCCTGGCAGCACTGGGTTTTGTTCTCCAGAGCCTATGAGACCAGACTCTTTTTCTGAAATAAAATTAGCAAAGTCTTTTCACAGTTCACCTTTAATTGGGTGATCAACTTTTTATGAATTGAAACCTTAATAAGAATCTGCTGCTTGTTTCTTTCTCAAAGACCTCTTGATGATAAACACCTCCATTCATTGTAATTTTGTGCAGATTATTCCTTTCTTGATCCAAAATAGTCTTTTCTAAATAATGCGGAGTAGATTAGCATATGCATTTAGTTTTATTACTAAAATTTTAATGCCCACTTGGCAATTTATTTCTCTGCTGAAATGGTGTTGATTATTTCCTTTTCCACACAGTCTCCAATATTGGAGCCAGCTTGACACGGGTAGTATGTGGGAGTGCTGTGCAGCTGCAAGATGCAAAATCAGGGCTCTTGAATATTTTTTTTTCTTACTAGCAGATATGGGGTCTATAGTTAATTTATTTTCCAGCCTGTTTTATAAAGCTTCTCCTTTGTTTTACTGGCTCTCCCCATTAATTAGGCATTCTTGTAACTGGATATGTTGGTGATTGGTAGCTGAGGCATTGGTCCCCAGTGATTTACTGTGGAAACAGATGATAAAAGTACATTACAGTAACTCAGATTTAAACAAGAAAATCGAGGTTGTGTAGTGGGGCCATTTCCTCTGTCAAGTCTTGGGTTACTAGGACTTGCTTTGACCATAATTCTAATAAAACCTGAATACAAGACTAAAAATGTCCAGCCTTTCCCCTGCAGCATAAGAGTTGTTTAATGTAATACATGTGTGAAAGGAACCTACAGTTCTTGCCATTGACTATGAAATTATTAAAGTCTATTAGAAACCTCTACATAGATGATAACTCTAAGGTCAATCTGGAATAATTCCACAGGATTCAATGGTTCTGTACCAAAAAAACCCTAATATATACTGTGCTCTGGCGAAACTGTCGTTCAGTGGTAGAAAATTCCCCAGACTGACTGCATTAGCTTTATACTGGCTTTATAAGCAAGAGCAGGGCAAGCCCCTACTATCGAATCCCTTGTGGTGATGAACTCTACAGGCTCATTAGGTTTGAAGTCCTTGTTTAAAATATACCAGGTGTCTTTTCATGAAGTGGTCACAAGTCACAGGACATTGGAGTAAAGTAGCTTTTCATATAATGGTTAGTGCTATTCATCTTTTAGTGTTTCATCCTGAATAACTTTAATAATGTTGTATTTTCTATATATGTGAAACTTGCCTTAATTCTGGTCTTTTTATGGTAAAATATATTTGAATTAAAATAATTCAGTTTGGTAACAAAGTCCTTTGCAAAAACAATTTCCCAAATCATATGCAAGAGCTCGTCGTTCCCCACACTGATATTTGATGCAAAAATATATTCAGTGTTTTTACCTGGAGCTATCATAGTCAGCTCTGCAGCCCCCTGAATTTCCAATGTGAGAGAACATGAAATTCCCCAGCGTCTGTGATCCAGCAGATGTTTCAGCTGACAGGCAGAAATTCAGCAAGTTGTGAGTGCAGCCTGCAATGCCCATGGGCTGGGCTCCCAGATACAGCCTGGCCACAAGCCATCAGAGGAGAAACCCTCCCAGGACACTGCGTGCCACAGGTCAATGGTGGCAGCAGCTGATGGGCCAAATGTAGCAGCCCCTTATGCGGCTCAGTGGATGGGTGAGAGGGAAGGAAAGGCCTTCCATCACAAACATAAGGAGAAGAATTGAATGGAGGCTGGTTTGGTTTCCTTCCATGTGGTAGAGAAATCGTGAGCGAGCATAGAGCTGTGCTGGTACATCCATGAAACATATGGTGAAGTGGGACTAGATGTCTTAGTTTGTGTCTGGTAACAATTTACCAGACATGGAATGTGGTTCTGCTTCTTTCTTTCCAAGTTGTAACAACCACAACGTATTGGGAGGCTTAGGCAGCACTTCAGCATCTGTGAGTCTAAGTATTTTTGTAAAGTCAATGCCCAGAAAGTCAAGGGAAAATACCAGGACTTGGCACAATGAACATCTACTCCTCAACAGAGTCTGTTAGACTGTGTTTGCACTGTGACGTGAAAAGGAGATTCAAGGACAAGGTTGAGACCTACGGTGACCTCCAGCCACATTTGGAACGGTAAGTTCCGCAGCAGATTGTGATCAAAGAACTGTGCTGTGTTTAAAAACCACCAAGTTAATGCTGATGGACTGGAAGGTTGTGCACTTGGGTCCAGGCTAAATCAGGGCTCCTCTTGAGCATCTGGAGATTAGCCTAGAACTGCATGTGCGAGTATGGCTGCATTTAAATTACAGGATTGGTGTCTTAGACCTGAGAAAGAGCTTGGGTTGTAACTAACAGGATTTATACACTGACAGCACAAGCATATCCTGAAGTGCTGCTGCAGTACAAATAATACTTCATAATAATTAATGAGCACAGACAACAGTGGGATAATTATTCAAAATCATTGATATCTCATTCTGTGTTTTTCCTTTAGCTTAGGAATCAGCATTCATGACAGCAAGCTCTCTTATTTTGATTTCCTAAGTGCAATTGATGATGGCAGAGCATCTAAAAACCAACAGAGACAAAAGCAGGATGCACCACCTGCAAGTTTTGTAGTGCTCAGCTTAGAACAGACCCTAATTAAGATAAAAGAAATAGTTGCATCATCTCATGATTTGTTGTACAAGGTAAGTTTCATGTGGTCACCACATCTTATTTAATGTCTATTTTTTCCTGCCTGGCTGGGGACTAATACAAAGACTTCAAAACTTTTCTGCTATTAATTGAGTGCTACCAGCAACCTCAGCCTATGTAGAAATAGCATCTTCTGACAACTGCAGACTTCTTGATTGTATTCTAGTAACTCCACAAAACAGGCATATCAAATCATGCCTAGAGTTTTTGTGAAGGTAAGGATTGGAAATGAAAAAGTGAACAGCACATTATCAGGACCTTAATCTCTTCCCCAAACCTCTTTTCCTCTTTCAGTTGCCTCTAAATTGTGTTCCAAGCATGTAAATTATCACGTCTTTCAAACAGCTCTGTTAAGTTTCCTAAGCTGAGACTTATTATAGGTAGATATAATGTGCTACTGCAGACAGGCATTATGGTTTTATCAGACAAAAGGATCATGTAGCAACTGAGGGTAAAGACAAACGATCAGATGTGAGCGCATTATAGTGGCTGCAGAAGTTAGCACCTGTCAGCTGGGGCTCTGTAGCTATCTGCATTTATGCTCTGGGCCACTTCTGATTCTGACACAGACAGATAAGGTGCATTAGCTGTCGAGCAGCAAGTTTCCTGGTTTTCCCACCTGTAAAATGAGAGCAATAAATATAACCACTTCTCTGCAGAATTTTGAAAGCCCTGAATGAAAAAAATGCTGTATATTAAGTAGTCTTAGGCTGTTGTGTTGGAGTCTACTGAAATGCAGCAGCCTCTAGAGTAAATAATTCTTGATGCCACAGCAAGATTGTTTTCAAGCATAGGAAAGAAGAATCAAAAGTACCTTGAAGGAAACATTGCTATTGCAAAGAACTGTAGAGCCATCTCATGTGCGCTTGCAGTTTCAGGTCTAGTTTAAGCTTATGGATTTAGAGACAGGCTTATGCCTGCAAAAGTGGTCTCACTACCCCTGTATCCCCAACAGTGTGGTCTTCCTGCCTGCCTTGTGTCAAAACCAGTGCTTGTCTTCCTGCCCAATGACCTGGGTCAGGGAACTTCAACCTGACAAAAGCCTGATCAGTTGTGTGTGGCCATGGGGGAGCTGATACCCGCACAGAAGAGGGGAAGGGAACAGTGGCTGGGGGTAGAAATTCCCTGCCATCAGTGGCTGTATTTCCTAAATCTCAACCTGAAAACTCTGTCCTGCAGTTAAAGATAACACAGGTTTCCAGCAAAGACATCACTAGTGGTGTCATTTATACAAACACCCAAAATAGTAGTACCATGGGAGGTGCTGTTTTTTTACAGAAATCTCTTTTTTTCACACTATTTGGAGACTTCTGTGATGTTTGTAAATTTGCTGGGGCCACATTCCTATTTTGGCCAGATAGATTAACTGTTGAACAGGATATTGAAATATTTATATAATCACTTTACATTTTTCACAGTAAGTGGGGGAGGGAAAGCCTTCCTGTGCTCCATGTTATTGGAATAAGAAATAGATAAATTCAATAGCCCAGGTTAGTGTTAGCCACAGGTTAACAGAAGATAATATCTGTCCTGTCATCCCTGGGTATCGTGGGAATCACAGAATGGTTAAGGTTGGAAAGGACCTTAAGATATCCATTTCCAACCCATTTGCCATAGGCAGGAATGCCTGGAATTTTTAAAGGTCATAGTTTTATCTGCTGAGGATATGATTTAAAAATGGCCTTCAGCATGAACAAGTTGGCCATTTAGTTTTTTAGGATACCAGTTGACAGTTAATATAATTTTAGGGATCAAGGGATTTTCTTCATGGAGAGCCAGGCTTTGTCCATGACACTATGGAAAAGCAGAACTCTTTCTCACATCTTTTCATTTGTTAAGAGGCAGACCTGAAAGCACAGTTCCCAGAGTCCAGAGAGTTGAATAAAATAACCCAAAACATCGCATCCCATTCATGACATTCTACAAATGAAAATTCTTCTACTTTGAAGTTTAAGAATTCAGATGTGTCTCTGTCAGTATAATCATGTCCCATGCAGTTTCACCACACTTGGTGGAGTGCATGCTATATACTCAGTGCTTTTGGTTTCCTGTAAGACTTTCAGTAAGTAAGCAAAGATCAAACTTTCATGTTAAGAAGGTACAAAATCCTCTTTAGTATCCAGAGGATTCCTTTCCAATGACCTTTGGATAAGGTAGCATTTGTTTTGCCAATAGACACAGTTCAGGTTCAATAAATACACATTTTTAAACCCATTATTTAGAATACTTCTAATGATAAAACAGAAATTGCTGTATTACACCAATGTGCAATAGTATTAGCAAGCTAATAGGACTTTAACCTGACATTTAGAAAGGCATAATATTCCTTTTCATTTATGGAATCAGTGATTTATATGTGCAGCATCATAAGGGGCAGAATAAAACAAGGGGTCACAGTGAGTCAGTAGCAGAATGCGAGGGGATGTGACCCACACCTTTTCTAGACCTTTGTATTTCTGCCACTCATTTGAACTACTCTCCTGTATGCCTCCTGCTGCAACTGTGCTAAACCAAGTCTGTTTCCCCTGAGAAACCTTTGGAAAACTCCTGTGAAGGATAGGTTGGGTGTTCTGAGCAAGGAAGGACAAGAATAGAGCAAGTAATCTTTCAGGATGAGGTGAAACTGATGAGAATGAAGGCCTATAAAGTTCTTTACAGAGTAGAAAACAAACTTGTCCCACCAGGGACAATGAGCTGAGGAGAGAACAAAAGGCAAATTGCACATGTTCAGGTGAGCTTAATTAAAACCACCTTAATTTAAATTATTTAAGGCAGCCGTCATATTTTTGTTTCTTTCCTTTCTTGTCTTAACCACTGCCTTTTCTGGAAAGTTTGGGTACTTGTTAGAATGCCTTTTTGCTTTTACTGCAGGTTGTTGTTCATTTCCATATTTATATTTACATGTGGCACAGAAATACAGCCTATTTTTGTCTTATTTCAACAATTACATCTCATTTTTTAAAGAAAGGAAAGCTTCAAACTAAATAAGGTTCCGAGAAATGTATTTTATTTCTCCCTGTATAAAATACCTGCAAGTAAAGGGCATGTGGGTCTCAGGTATTTCCATGTGAAGTGCTAAGTAGTTGCTAAGAAAGACTTCTCTTCTGAAATGTCTACGTTTGCTTAAATAATTTGAATTCTTGCTTCTCAGGCATTTCCTCTATTTGATAAAGAAGGTACTGAAGTAATTAAAACACTAGAATTTCAGCAAGTACTTGACCATTTCTGCTTTAAATTATCAGACAAAGCAGTTCAGGCACCTTCTCAAGTACCTTACCTACGTGAGGACTTCATAGTAGACTGGAAAGTTTTCCTAAAAGATATGAACCACCTCACAGAGATAAGAAGAGCTATCAAGCTGTAATATATTTCTTTAAAATATAGATTTAAAAAACTGACTAACTAAGCACTCACAGTTCATATATATTTCTGTTAAACTCCATGAAGCCCTTATCTCCTAACAAACTGCCCTAAGGAGTTACATCTTACACTCAGGTAGATTTAGGTCTGTCCATGGGGCAAGCTGAAAGTATGCAGCCATACTGCCCCAGCTGAACAATGCAGGACATGAGATATCCAAATATGCCCAGTGATCCCTAAACTGTCTAGATGGACTGGCAGTGGCAGGATAGAAAAATGAGTAGAGTAGGAAGCCCACCAGGTTCTTGGTACAAATAATAATAGCAGTGTGGTTGTAGCAGGAATGTCAAATACGGAGGTTAGTCAAGTACAGAGCAAATCTTGACTGCAGTCATAGAGAGTCTTCTGATGCTCTGAATATGCATGTTGCAACAACTCAAATTAGAGTTGCTGTTTCTCTGTGGCAGAGGTTTGCGTCCACAGTGCCTGTCTTGGAGTCATTCACTTGGTACAGACTGCAGGAACAGATCCTTTAGTCCATAATCACATCCTTTTATCAGTACAGCAATCCCTACTCTATTTGTAAATAGCAGGAACATTAGCAAAAGTGTAAATAAAAGAATCCTCTGTCCAATTTTAATTTCATCGTCCTTCCTTTCCTTCTGGTTTTTCCCCTCTTAGTCTGGCTTACCAGTGGGAAGAGCATGTAAATACATCTGAGGGTGCAGGAGTCCAAACAACATTACCTTACAGCTCATTTCTGAACTTGGCTAAGGATGTGAAAGCTGGTTGCTAGCTGGATAAAAACTGCTTCTAATGGAAAAAAAGAAAAAACCACAAAAAACACAAAAACCACAAAAACACATTAATTTGCATCTTATATTCTGAGAAGTAACTATGTTTCATTTTCAAAAGTATATGCTCAAAGCACAAATAAAATGAGAAAAATAATAATCATCATCCAATGGAAAACCGTATAAAAAGCCTACCACTTTATTGCCATGGCGATAATAGAATGTTGTGCTAAACAAATCTGTATGGAGCTGTATTGTGATTAAGTCTTGTGTCATAAAGCAGAAGCTGGAAAACCAGTGAGATCTGCTGCAGCCTCTTCATGTCCCAAGTCCAAGTCTGTCAGGCTTCAAATAATTGCAGGACTTGAGTGACTCATGGGAGGAGAAGAAGGAGGAGGAGGGACCACAGATTTCGAATAAAGGAGGAACCACTAACAGCTCCAAATGTATGTAATGTGTTATAGGTTTCTGTAGCTGGTTAGAGACTTTATCTATACATGTCAGTTACCAATAGGCATAGCTTCACCAAAGTGCTTGTTGTAAGTGTAGCTTTAGTAAAAATTTTATAAGGTTGCTTAAATGTATTTTATTCTCTGCAATTTTAGCATTAATATTTATAGTAGTGCAACTGTTACTTTGTCCTTAGTGGCAGGGCTACATTTAATTATAGTTATTTAAAAAATAGTTGGGGGGGATTTTTAAACATTTATATTTTCAGCTTATTAAAATTAAAATGCAGTCTTAACAGATATAATAGATTACATGGTTCTGAAGTGTGAAACAGTGGATTACTTTGTATAGGTTAGAAAATGCAGCATTTCCCCCTTTCCTACTTTTATGCTGATACAAATTTGGTAAGTTTCAACTGAGTCATATCAGCACAAAGACCAATTGTATGAAATATCTGTATAATTATTCTAAGAATGTATTTGTGTGCTGTAATATTGACCTGCCAGCAAGCTTCCATTTTAACTTTAGAATAAGTAGCTGCTTTTGTTAGGGAAGGGTTTGCTGTAACGTCTTCTCATGCTCCAAGTAGGTGCTAAGCTTCCTTAATACCTTGTCAAGCTGCACAATTCCTGGGATCAGGTTCTGCAAGAGTGTATGCTCAACATGAACTCTCTTTAACAATTAGTCCTCCAAGACCCCAAATACCTTCCACCTGAACTTAGCAAAAAAATTAGGTACTTGGTCCATGACAGGACTGGCGCCTATACTGCTTTTTCAGTATCAAGCATTCATCTTGAGCAGTTTTCTGTGCTGGTTTAGAGGTAGAAGGGATAAAATCATCATTAAAATCCCAAATTAATCCACAAGGGAACATTTTTGAAAAGACAAAACAAATACAAACCAGGTTCACAGTGCTGGTTCAGCTTCCAGATGCTCTCAAATCTCATGCTTTCATTTTGGGTTCAACCCAAAATTTCCCATGCCTTTGCAATTTCATCCCACCCTGGGTTCACACATATTCCTGGGCTCCTGTGCAGGTTCCGAGAGAAGGGTGGTTGTTAAATTATTCAACTTCATTCAAACACACTGCAATTTTGGCCTGTAAAGTATGTATCTAAATTAATGAGGTATGCGACTCATTCAGGCACGTTAGGAAAACTGATCATTATGCTATACAATTTGATCACTGAAGTATATTAAAAAGTAACAAGTAAAGTATGCAGCTTGATCATTAAAGTATGGAAAATTTACTGAACTAGTAAAGTATGAGCCTGGGATGACTTTTGTCTCAAATGGCACCTCATAAATAAAACCCACAACCACAAAGGCAAACATTCACAAACCCAAAAGCTATATAGGTTTAAGTTGTATTTTTCCTAGAAAACAGCTGAATAAGGGGACATGAAAAAATTCTTGTGGAAATTATTTCTGGGTGTTTTATGCATCGTGTGGATCTTTTGATGGCTTTGACATATGTTGATGAGCTTTACATTCTGATTAACTCTCTAAAATACACACTACAGCATCTGTATATGAGCAGGATGTTCACTGAAATACGGCTCTATAGAGCTTTAGGGCTACACTGTACAAAAATAGAATTAGGGATGCAGAGTATTTTAAGCAATATGACTGCAGCTTAATATTCAAATAAGAAAAAACCCACAGTTATTACACTTAGCTTGGATGTTGCTAACCAACTGCAGAAGAGCAAAGGAAGAAGACAGAGAGGACATTGTCTTAGATGGGATGCTACTAACCACAGGTGGACTCTATGAGGATGTTTGTAAAAGCCCAGACCCCAGAGCTAGGAATATGCATTGTGAACTTTCGGCTGGCCTGCCAGTCTTGTGATCAATAAGGCCTGAATGGAGCTCTTCTCCATTAAAGTAAGCGGCTAATGCATTCTGGCCTGCTGAAAGCTGCAGATGGGAATCAGACTCCCCCAAAAGAAAATGTACTCATCTGTCCTTCCCCACTGTGAGCTATTTCAGATGCAGAAAGGGAAAAAGTAGAGAAAGTGTAAAAAGCAATAGTTCAGGTCATGCTGGTCAGGCCTAGAACAGCAAGATATTCATATAGCATCGGCACAGCTGCCTCTAGGGGGGAATATATGGGGAAAGGATGGATTATAATCAATGTCAAACAATTTGTTGTTTAGCCTTCCTGCAGCTGAGGTCACTGAGTGATTTGCTGCAAGCTTACTAAACCTTTACCTGTCAAGTCCAGTAGGGAGGAGAAAGAGGGCAAGGCAGGTTGAGGTGATGTCAAGGAGAAGAAACAGATTACCACTTGCACCTGTTCAAGAGCAGAAACTGAGCTAGCTAGGGGTTTGCTGACATGTGTGTCTCAGCTGACAAAGGGAATGAGTAGAAACATATTTAGCAAAGTTTTTTTCTTTTCTTGTTTTTTTTTTTAGTGATTTAATCTGAAATTATGAAATTTAGAAATCAGATTCTTTGCAGAAAAATTTGCAGAACATTTCAGTATCAAATCAAGCATTTGGTTTAGCTTCATCCTGAACTTTTTGTTTTCAAACTAAATTCTGCATTTTTTGTTTGTGCTTCCTCTTTTGAGTTTCTCTGCAGTCTCATGCTGCAGAGTGCTTTCATCACCAGCTGAGTGCATTTTGTTTCCAGCCACTTCCATCTGATCAACCTGCCTGCAAAACTGCAGGCTTGTTCGTTCATCCTTGGTGTTCTTCCTGCCAGAGAGAACATCCTGCTCCTCCTTGGACCAGTACCCATGAGAGGATTCCCCTGAGTACAGCAAGTTTATGTATCTCTCTGCAGAGCTAAAGCCACTTGCTTTCACATTGCTCTCAGCAGTGGTTGCTACAACCCCTTCCTTATAAAAACAGGTTCCTTGTGATCTTGGAAACTATTCTTGTATCTACAGAGGGGACAGCACTGACACAGCTTACCAGTTCTACAAATGGAGAGTGGCTGCGCTGTGGCTCCCCAAGCACTGATTTGCTTGCAAGTGATGGAATGCACAGAGTGCAACTCTGTAGTGTATCTGTTGTAACCATAAAGTTTTAGAGCTCAAAAACCCTATGCAACACAAAAGTTACATCCTTGGTCTTTCCACAACCCTGTTTCCTAAATCCAACAGTGTTACTCACCCAGCCCTTGTGCACTGTGTTCAGGCAGTTAAGTTCATTTTGCTGCAACGATCTACCTGTGAAATTGCAGCAGGACTACATAATGACCTCCTCTACAGAGGTGGTGCTTTTCCCTGTCTTGAGAGTGGGTATTTTACAGGTTTATTCATTACTCATTGTCCTCATATGTTGAACCTCTTGGCCTTCCTGTTCTGGGCCACTGATACAACCAGATAACTGACTGTTATCCGTCATGATACACTGCACCAGTATCAGAGATTGCAGGCCTGCTGATTATGTCCCTACTCTGTCAGCAGCACCACAAACTTTGTCTGAGCTCATGTAGAACAGCTGTGCTCCAGAGAAATATCCCCTCTAGGGTGCCTGCATGTTTGCATCTATTTCTGAATATTTCGCCTGCTTCAGGCTGAGAAACGTTAAAGCTTTCCTTACACCATGATTTAACTCCATGTTCCTCTTTATCCATTGCAAACCTGGTTTGAAAATTCCCCTTCCTTGCCCTGCTCTCCTGTGCAGTGCCCTTTCCAAGACTATAGCATGCTGTCCCTTATTGTGCTAGGGTATCTGATTTGGACTCTTTCCTCAATGATGAGTGAATAAAAGGTTCTAATGGAATTTTAAAATGGCAAATTCTTCTTTGGGAAGCCTTTCACTCTATATTTACTAAAAGTAGAGGAAAAGGGAAAAGAAGGAATAACGGAAAATAGGGAACGTAATATTAGGCCATCAGCTGTACTGCTGATGGGCTAAACACTGTTGGGAAGACAGAGGAGCAGGGAAGTCTCGCTGTGGCTACTGTTTCTTTAACAAGTTCTATCTAGGCTTAATATTTCATACTCGTTTAATACAATAGTTATTTTAATTACATTTAGGGGAATGTGGCTCTTCTTTTTTTCTAGCCAAGGCAGAGATTGGCATGTGGGCCACCTCTGACTTGTGTCAAATCATATTGTCAAACCATTTTATACCATTACGTATTCTAAACACTACCAAGGGTATTTTATCCTACAAATGTGACCCCAAAACTTGAATCTGTTTGTTGCAAACACTTGGTCAAAAGGAAAATGGTAACACTACAGAATGCCCCTCGATGGAGTTTTCATATTTTGTTTATAATTGGGTTTATTGTTGCAGGCTCCTGTTACACATCAGCTATCAAATCCTCAGCAGGCATAAATCAGCACTCAGGTAATGGAGCTAGACTGATCACGGCCAGATGAGGATACAGTTCTACTTGTAACCCAGGGATAAAATATAAGTTTTTCTATAGTGCTGAGAGCTAGAACAGGCTGGCTGGTTATTACTGGTTATAACCAGGAATTCACCAGTGCATTTCCTCCCCAATCCATGCTCCGACAACTAACTGCTTCTTCCACACATCTTTAGGGAAGAGCATTTATGGAAAATAACTTGAAGATATATATTGTAAGGATAAAGACCTATGGGCTGAGCTCAGAAGCCTCTAAAACTGTGTAAACTGTCAAAAGGATGATTACTTCTGGCAAAGGTCATTCCCATCTACAAAGAGGGAAATATACATGTCCCCTTTTTCAGGGAAAGATACAAGGGCTTTCTTATGTAAGCTATTTCCCAAGACCTTTTCTGTCTGAGCCTTCCCAGAAAGGGATGGAGGTCAGACTTGTGGGAGGGTAGGGAGAAGGGCTAGAGAAACTGTAATTTTTCTTGATGTACTGATTTATTTTCTAATTAAGAATTCCTCTTAATAGAAAAATCTTCCAGAAACAGGAAGGAGCTGCGGGAATGGAGCTTCACTAAGCAGGTGTGGGTGGCAGAGCCTTCTTTTATTACTAATCAGCATAGTTATGCCATTTATAGAAAAGGACATGAGGCTCTGAAGGAACTTTCTAAAGAACAAAAATACAGCCCTGCTTTGCAAAGCAAGCAAGCTACATAGAGTAGCCCATAAGAAAAGCCTCCTAATAATGCCTCCCCTTTCTTGGTGAAAGCAGGAGGCGAAAGTGGATTTACATGGTCCCCCCAAAGCACCTCAAATTCTGTTAGGAAGACGAAGAAAGCCTGTACAGAGCTGAGCAGTACAGCCAGGTAATCCAGACTTCACAGCCAAGGACATTTGGCCATAGCGTGGGACAGGTACTGCTCAGAGGCCATGCGGTAGTCTGAGAAGCTGTGAAGCAGGACCCATGGGGGTTCTATGGGTGGAGCACAAGGAACCAAGTATCAGGAAATCACTAAAAGAGAAATAACTATTTTTCTATACAACAGAAAGTCTTCTGTAAACAATCTGTAAGTGTATGCTAGGGCATGTGCTACACAGCTCTGAGACAGCTTCATTCCAGTTCCCTTTCACTCATGAGGTTAAGTCAGACACAGCAAAGCTAAGAAATGTACCCGCACTGTGTATACGGTTAATTTCAAATGAAGAAATAACACTTAAATGTCTAGATACCCAGTCCAGAGTGTGAGATTTTAGGTTCCAGCTCCATTATTTCAGCTAAAGGTGATTCTTTTAACAGCAGATGATAGTGTCATAGATACACACTGGATGCACTAACTGCATGTGGTAGACGAATGTAATGCAATAACTGAATATAAAAGCTTTCCTGTTTTTCAATGTGTGGTTTGCAAGAAGAAGAAGTGATTTATTTTTTTTATTGGCTCTCTAACCGTTCTAAGATCAAAGTGCATTAGGTCTTATGAAATAAACAAAAAGCTCTTGAAATTAAATAAATTAGGAAAGCTTGCACTTACAAAATATGTTCCTTTAAAAGGTTGCAGGGTAGTAACACTTTCCCTGAGCCTTTGGCTTCATTAGGATAATTAAAACCAGCAGTACAGTGCTTTCTAGTTGCAGTAATATTAGGCAGGCAGAAGGTGCGCCCTGCACTGGACCATGCCTGGCAGTCTTCATTTCCTGACTACGGCACAGTCTGGCTTCTGCCTCTGCAGCCGCAATTCCACTTCTCATATTTCTTCCCTTAGTAATAATGCAGCCGCAATGCCTGTCCCACACGTATGTTTTATGTAAAGCATGGTTAATATTGGAAAGTGTTATTTGCATCTGAAGATAGTGGAGTCTTTTCTGATTAGGAGGCAGGTTTCTTGCATTTGGGTAAGAAACATGTTCTCTTTTCCATCCAGTTATAATGATCATGTGAGATGTGACAAGGGAACAGGAGCGCAGGACCAAAAGCCATCTGTTTCTTTTTTGGTATTTCATATTGCATGGAGCAAGAAAGTGGCAAGGCTTAAATGCTTAAACATGGTGGTATAAAACATGATAGTAACATTTAACATGTTGTAAAGAAATGTCTGAACCTAAACCAGATTTTCTTTTTTGGTTGGTTTTACCACGACATCTTACCACAGCCATAGTAAAACTGGCTGCTACTTGTGCTTGTGAAAACTTTGCTCTCAAGATATTTTACATATTTAGTTTAGGCAGTGCAGTGGGTGGAAAGCCAGCTTCCACTCCTGAAAATAAGTAGTTTCATCTTCAAAATTCTGAAACTGCCTATTATTATTATTATTATTATTATTATGCACTGTGCCATTCTTTACACTAATTTTATAAGTAAAACTTGGTTTGATTTTAAAAACTGCAGTTTACTGCTAATTCTGGAGGTAGAATGTAAATGTTGAATAGACTTCGCTGATATTTAACTTTATTAAATGTAGCCTTTTGCATGCACGGCTAGGCTTTTGGCATTTTCAGGTATGTCCATACCAAAGCCTACCAGCATTTTATTCTGCATTTTTTTCCAACCAACTGGATTTTGTCATTTTTATTTCTGCTTGCCATATGACCTTCTCCTGTATTTACCCAAAGTGTGCTTTTCCCTGTGCAGAATGCATAATGGGAATTTAATCAGTAATAAGCTCCAGTGGTAAAGTTTAAAAAACATACACTGCTGTTAGATTTGAAATCAACACACTGAAAAAAAGGGGTTTGCACACACCTTGTGCTAGCATTAACACTCTTGCACCCAACCCTTTCCCTGCTTTCCCCTCACACATTCTGTACCTTTGCAGCCTTCAACTGCATCATTTAGCTGTAGTACCCCTGCTGTGGATGACCAGATTAAAAAGTACCGCCATAAATATGCCTAGAACTTAAAAAGGAAAGGAACATAATTGCCCTCTCTTTCATCTCAGGACTGAAGTGCCTTTTCAATCAAAGAGATTTCCACTGCTTGCTAAAGACTATTCAGATGAGAAGAATACGTTTGGGATATTTGGGCTAGTTAGCGCTCACTTCCCTTTTTTCCGTATTAACAGAATAACCCTCTTTGTATGATCACCCAATTTTTTTAGACCCTTGCAAAAGTTTAGGTCAGTCTTGGAATCCTGTGCTTTTGTTGGCCTGTCACCAGTTGGATCACATTTGTAGTCTATTTTTTCCCTTAACTACTTTCATAGCCCCTTTCTTTTTTGCGGTGCAAGCCAGAGTTCCTGGAAGCAGTTTTTACTGCCTGTGGGATCTCGAAGGCCACCTTCTCCATGGGCTGTTTGACTGGCTGAATGCCACACCACAATTTATAATTTATTCAGTGGATCCATTAGTGATTCTCTGTGTATGTTTTTTGTCTAGACTGAGGAAGGGCAAAAAGTCACTCCTCCTTAATCTGCTTGGGAGCTGTCAGAGAGAGGCATCTTCTCACAGATAGAAGTAGTGACTGCTGGCTTTAACACAGTTGTACAGGAGTTTAAAGATATTTACTCTTCAAAAGATACTACAGTATATCAAAAAAGGAGTTCTGGGATATATGTAGCCAACATTTTCAGCACCTGACTGAAGAACAAGTAAGAAACCTATATTATTTTGTCTTGTTAATTTAAGTGTACAACTGGGTAAATTGGCTGTAGCTAGAGACATGCGTTTGTATAATGCTGTGTATAGGCAAGTAGTTTAAAACTGTGGATGAAATGAAAATGTTTTAAGGCTATCATTCCATGAACATTTGTTGCTATATTTGTGGGAGATTATTTTTTTCCTTATCTCTGAGAATGGTTATGAACTATAATAATCGCAGGCTTTCTAAAGCAAAGTCAGGGAGATGCTATTGCTAATAGCGAAGGTGTGAATTTAAAGCACAGTACTTCTCTTTCACTAGCTCTTTATCTGTATATTTGCTATTTCAAAAGTTTCTTTTTTTTTTAATTTTAAATTAATACACTTCCAGTTGATGGGGGAAAAAAGCCTTCTCAGCATGGAATAAAAGGTATTTCCATGGGGAGCTAATTCCTTTAATGCAAATTCCTTTTTCTCAGTAGCTATTTTGAACTGCTTGGACAAAGACAGGGACAAGCATTTGACATTTCCCGGCCACCTTTCAGCTGCTTTTCTGGGTAAAAGATTCCACCAGATTAGTGTTAGCAGAGTTTATGTAACCCTGAATTTAGCTTGAATGACTGAAGTCATGGCATGAATCTGCCAGTACAAACCATCTTATTAGCCCAGTGCTAGTCTCAGGGCAACCTGAGAGGCCAGTCTTTCATAAGATTGCGCTTCTGCTGAACTCAGAATAAAAAGAGCCATATTTTTGTCTTTGTTAATGCTGGTTCAGTGTGGTCTTTCCTAGTCCAAATATGAGGTGAGTAATAAAACAGAGGGAACCTTGACTAAAAGATTTCAGATTTTACTTAGCAGCATTCTAACCTTCAGGCTCATGATTGCATCAGTGCCATTTGGCAGCAAACTGAAAGACAAGACACAGAGCCTCCAAACTCATATGCATGTCTGCACTACAGAAAGATATTTTGGTACTTTGCTCATTACAGGTATTTTTTACTATAAATTGCAGACAGGAGCAGGGCCTGCTTGGGATTGCAACAAAGAGATTGCAGAGTCTGCCATGTTATCAGGTGCTGCTGCACATGTGTAAAGTTGCAGACAAAAGCACACTAAAAATTAAAATATCTTCCATTTCCCTCTTGAAAATAACAGAAAACACCAAATGTCCTACGTGCTCTATTGCTGCGTACTCTGTTCCTCACCACACTTCTCGTAAGCAACTAAGTGCAAGTGCTTTATTTGAACCTGAAGCCTCAATGCCAGTTGAAAGCAGAAGTGAAAATGTGGTGATACTCTTTCCTCACCCCTGTGAATCACTAACCAGAAGTACTGGGGTGAGCTCACAGCTGAGCCCTGGCCAAGGCAGGAGAGCACACACCTTCCTGGGATGTGAAAAATATCTCCATTTTTTCTTATTTGCTTTTTTTTGGAAGCATAAGACAAGCATCTCCAGCTGAAGAGTCCTCCAGACTAGATTCTGTCTACACTCAAGAAGCAGCAAAGGGACACAGGAGCTATTTTATACTTAAAAGAACCTCAGGCAACTGAATAAAAAAAATCTCGATAGAAACTGTCATCCATAATAGCAACGAGAAACAGTCCTGAGGAGCTTCATTTATATAAACAGCAGCCTTTGTGTGAGTGAGACTCAAGCCCTGTATTTCCAGAGATATTTTGATTTTGACAGGCTTCTCAAAGATATGCCTACGTATATCTATATGAAGATGCCCCAGGAGAGCCTTCCAATCTGGGTACAGGTTTTGCCACTGCTAATCCAAACCCCTGCCATTCTGGCAGTTGTCACTGCTTAGAGTTGTTACAGAAGTGTTTCTAAAGTCATAGTCTGGACGACTTCACAGAAAACATCTTCTTTTATCCTGTCCTGGATGATGGCCACTTACTGTTTGCTATTAGCATGGCTCAGCTGCAGTCCACATCAAGTAGTGGGAGAAGAATTAAGACTGGGTTCTTGGTCTTCTTGGTCTTTCAGAATTTCTGATACTGTGACCTTTTTCATAAAAGGCTAAGGATGGCAAAAGCTCTCCAAGCAAGGTGTTGATTAATATCTCACCAGCTGGCGTCCCCTTTTTATCACAGGCACTTTTTTTGCTTGAACTCCCTTGACTTGCTTGAATGATATATCGGCAGTGCCCCAAATGGCTGAACTTCGTTGGGTGTTAAAATCGTTTCTATAGCTAATCCAGCTCATCAGGGTTTTGTTCTATTTAATTAAAGTTTTTAATACACTTTGAGATCCCCGTATAAAGTGCAAAGTATAATCAGAAGCGCAAAATAGGATTGTTTATAATTCATAATGTGGTAGCAGCCAGGCCAATGGGGGAAAGTTGAAAGGAAATTCAAAATGTATCCTTTGCCCTTTGAAGTTTGACTGCAACTTGGCACATGCATCAAAGAGGTGACTGGTTTCCTTTAGGGTTTAAGTCTCTGCCAAAAAAGATCAAATCAAAAGGAATCTGAGGTTCCCAATTAGATTTATATTAAAAATCAATAATGAAGACCCTATAAGGGCATACTGATGACTCTTGAAACACAAAATGAGTGCACTTATTTAAGGGCAGGCTGTGCTAATCCTTGCTTTGATTTGTAGTAGTCCCATTTAATTCAGTGCAGCTACTTACTGAATAAATGCTGCTCAGCAGAAAATCGACCCAGCTGATTCCATAGGATTCCATACAAAGCCCAGAACGTGGGCTACCTGCCCTGTGCCAGGCCAAGCAGCCACATGAACCTCCATGGGCAGCAGAAGCAAGGGTATCAGCAGCTGCCCCCGTCTTCTGTAGGCTGGCTGTACATCATAACTATATGTGATTCTCAAGGCTGTAAAGATTTCCTGCTATGTTCTTTCATGCTGATTCATTTTTTCCCTCAGGGTGGAATAATTTGTTGATGCAAATACAATAACTGAGGAACCTTAATGGCCTCCTGAGATGGTGATATAAACTTAGGTGCACCTGATAGCATGAGAAATTTGCCTCAGTGGTACTTAACCAGGATATAGGTGCATCATGTATTTGATTTACATCTCATGTTAAAGCATTATCCTTCTATACTGCAGCTCAATCACTGTGTCTAATCACAGGGTTTAGTAGTTGAAACAGCACACTAAGGGCCCAATTCAATTAAAAAATGTCCTGCAGAAATCCTCTTTTTTTCATTGTTTTTCCAGTGTTGTTCAGGCTTCTGCAGAGAAGCTTTGATTTTATTTTTTTTTTAATAAGATGGGCCCTAGGATTCCTTCTATTCCAAAGCATCCTCACGCGTTTTTAATGCATGTTTTGTCATATTATTAGCACATAAGGGGATTCTGGTTTTGTAAACTAGAATTTACAAAAGCCATCTTTTTCTTCATTATTAGTTTGAGAATCTTTGGAACACCTTGGATGTCTGTGATAGTGGACAGTTAAAATAACAGGACTTTCTTGAAGAAGTTCAGCTCTGAACTTGTAACAATACCATCAAGCACTCCCAACAGCCAACTCATTCTGCAACTTCTACCAAGTCAGCTACTACTTGTGCAGTGCATGATCCACACATGTCTTCTCAGGCTGAACATCCCAAGACGTCATCTTCTCCAGTGCAAAACAGCGTAAGTTTGCTTTTCCTGTGAATTTTCTGGACTTTCATTTGTGTGAATAGGTTGAAAATAATATCTGTGGAACTCAGTGAAGGTATTCTTATTGATTTCCCATGAAATCAGACACAACCACCTGCCAATAAGCAAACAATGTAATTTGCAAAACTGTGTTACAATGACGAAAATTGGGCTAGACAGTAACTCTACTGAAGTCAAAGGATATGTGTCAATGTTTACTAATAGCATTCCCTGCTGTTACCATACACATAGCCGTCAGTGCTGTGCAGCTAATAAAATTTCTGTCTTTAAGCACAATCAGGCTTCTGAAAACAAAGAAAATCCAAACTCCAAGTGCCCAATAGCTGCAAAAACAGCATACAAAAATGCAGACAGCTTATCTGTGATCATCTGACAAAGCTAGGCAGGATTGGCAGTTGCAGTTTTCCAAAAGGTGTTTGCTGGCCTGTCCTAAAACATTCTGGTGGTCTTGCCTGCTTTCTGGTAGATACCAAACAACAGCTGTTAATGCCTGATGGTCTGACTGATAGACTTACCATGAAGGACACTGATCCAAGGGAGGTAGCAGAAATGGATTAGGAATGCAATAGTTTTGTTTCATTTTTGCATCCAAACCTACACTTCCTGTCAATAATGCAATTTGGCTCTCTCCACTGCCAATTCTTACCCAAGTGTTAGAATTCACAGAAAGATGGGGAAATCACTACAGGAATTGAAATATCCCACTTGCGGAGCTGCGCTTACTTATTCTAGTTCTTCAGCTACAACCAAACCTACCACAGAAAAATAAAATATTTAGAATTATTCAGTGCCTGGAACATACTTGGATTTTCTGACTACTGCTACATGGAGATGTTTAGCTACTGAAAAAGAAATAACAGATTGAGCAAATTAAAGATGCAAACAACTTGTCAGGGCTGGTAAAACTAAACATTGTCCCATCTCTGGCTCAATTATTGCATTAAGTTCTTTCTCGAAAGCCCGGACAATTGCTTACATGCATCCTTTACGCTTTGATCCAGTTCCCAGTGAAAGCAACAGAAAATTCCTTGTTACTGCCTGTGAATGTTAGATTGGGCAGCAGGAACAGAACTTAATTCTTCCCAAACTTACAGCTGTTGGAAAGACCCCAGCCAGCCTGAACACCAATCAAGATGAATGTTCCTGCTGCATTCATTGCATGCGTATACGTGTGAGGCCTCAGCAAGTCTGCACCAGTGAGACCCTGAAGTCTCACTAAATATGAGATTATACACCGGATCTGGAAGCATAAATACCGCTTATGCATGTATCATAGGCTGAGACTGTGCTCCCAGCTCACCTACAGTACTTCTGAGGCATCAGTCCAAAAGACGCTGCTCACCAAGATCCTCTCACATTACTCAGTCTGTGGTTCTACATAGGACCACTGCAGAACCGAGTCCTCCCAGTAACAAATCAAAGCAATGTTATTTCGTAATTCAGTGACTGTCATTGGTTTGTGTTTGGTCTAAGATGGTTCTACATAGCTTTTGTTGACTATGGTATCTGTTGTTTAATACAAAACATCAAGCCAAATTAAGAAAAAATGATCAAGGCCCGCTAAATGTACAGTGTCATTTTGACACTAAGAGTGTTCTCATATTTTCACCTACAGTTTTGAAGACCAAATTCAAACCAGACTTAGAAGTGACCCAAATGGTACAGTAATCTCAAGTCTGGAAGACCAGAAACTGGATTTGTCATCTGGTGATTTGTCTACACAACCAGTAAAACTCAATAGAAAAAAAACCTAAACAGCATTATCTTTTGCTTTTAGATACCAGCATCCAGTTGTCCTCAGAAAAGAACTTTTTCTGCGTGTGACCTTAACTGCAAAACAATAGAAAATAAGATAAGAAAGAAAATCAAACATTCCTGGAAACGGATACTGAAAGTGTGCAAAGAGAAGGATATCAGCAATGTAGGAGAAATCCCAGTGTCAGACTTCCTAGGTTTGTTACCATCTGAAAAGTGCTTTATCCATTCTCAGATGTGTTCTGTTGTCTTTTTGGTGTCCCAGCCATAGGAACATCTGGCCTGAAGTTAAATGCCACCCACTGCATGATTTCTCCACCTTTCTATTGCAGAGCAGAATAGCCTTGGGTGCAATACATTCACATTCCTATTCAGAATTAGCTACTCCTTGAAAAAGGAGTGCACGGCTTTGCTTGTGGGTGTGTTAGCATGCATACATGTTCCTCATTACCTTCCCCATTCACTATCCTTTCTGTGCCTGGGGATATGTCAGTAAATAAATCCACCAGACTTTTCCTTGTGAGCTTGTGTGTGTTTCTATTTGCACTGGTTTCAATGCTCAACACCTGCTGATTTGAGAGGACCCTGGATTTTACTCTTAGAAGCACACACATTTGTGTGTGTGTGATGAGTGCACACCTGTATAATCAAATGTAAAGTCATGGCTACAAGAACATGTTAGCTTTTATCTCAGTTAACATCAAGGAATACTTCTTGTGCATTTAAAATCAAAATGATGTGTTATCAGTCCGCTGAAACCATGTAAAAAGTGAACTACCACCCCATAGGTATATGCATATGCGTATACCTGCATGTATCAAGCTCTGTATAACACACAGCAGTCACTGCAACTGATGACCTGGCAGCATATCCCAGGTAAAACTTGTGAAGATATGACAATGACTGGCTATTTTTAAGAATGACAAAATTAATATTCTTTCCTTGCATTTCAGATATAGCAGGGAAGTTCAATTTGGATTTAAGCGAAGGGGAGAGTAACCAAATAACAGCAAAATATGATTCCAAGAAAAATGGAACATTTGCATACTATGACTTTCTTCAGAGTTGTGTCTTGTTCTTAAAACCAAAGGAAACCTCACTGATGAAGAGGGTGATTATACAGAAGCCACAAAAGCCGGTAGGTACACAGCTCACAAAAATCAAAGCAAAATTTGTTTTTTTCAGTTTCTGCTATACTGACAAGTTATTTCATGGCCCATTTTTTAGTCACTTTTAAATAGTGATTTTCCTTTCTCTTATTTAATACCATGGTACCAATTGCCTAGTATTCATTTGGTATCTCTTTCAGTTAGAGGATTTAACTCCCTGGGAACATATTTGGTGTATCCAGGTTATAAGGTAAATTGGCCAAATTTGCTAAAATTTGGATACTAATTCCAAATAGAAAACATGGGAGCTGACAGTTCAGGAGCTTTTGTTGAACTAAATGAAATCAAGCTAGAAATCAGAAATGCATGGGATGTGTCTTAGGATGACCCCAATTTGTCAGTGCTGTGCCTCTGCTCCACACCCAGCACCCTAAGAAAAGTCCAGAAGAAGCTCTCACTTGCAGTGCTGTTAATGGACATTAAAAATATCTGTTATCCAGGACTGGTCAGCACATATTGTGCCCTTGCAGCTCTCCCTGCCACATATACCATCTCCCTAAGCTACAATGAAGAGGCAAAAGAGTCCCAGCAAAATGGCTACACACAGGCTGTTTTCCTCTGCCTGCAGTACTGCTTTAGGGCAGAAAAGATCAGAAGCGACACTGAAATCTGGCTCTGGTGGGCCAGAAAGGAAGGCCTTGGTAATAGCATCCCAATCAAGTTATGTAGTAGGAACGGTGCCAAATTCCAAATCTGCTCATTCAGCGAGCCTGCTACATTTTTAGGCTGTTTCTGACTGTGCCTAATTAGTTTAGATATGGTTAGTAGCAGCATTTTATAGAGAAATTACATTACTGAACTGTTTTCGCATGTGGAATGAACAGATTGCTACCAAGGTATGAAGAGAGTGTCATTAGGAATTACCAAGTATTCACTACCAATAGGGACAGTAAGGTAAACCCATTAAGTTTTGCATTAAAGAGCTTCATTATCTTCCATAAGATCTTCCTTTATACACAAACTTGATGTTGTAGAATTCCATCCCAGTGTTCTGGGGTGTATAAAGCAGTAATTATTAAGTCCTTACGTAGTTGTCTCAAATAATTTTTATTTTATTTATTCTATTAAAAAAAAATAATGAAGGTCTAAGTCCCTGTTCTGAGCACCTTTATATAAGGTAATATGCAAAGCAGAATTTCCTCATAGATTGTTCAGTCCATTTCACCTAATAAGTGTACAGATACACATCAAAAGGAATCATAAAACCCAAAAATAAACCATTTTTCTTTCAGTGGCAGGCACAATTCCTTATCTTTCTCAAAAGCCTGAGAGAATCAATGGCCTAGGGCTTCATGGAAGCATCCAGGCTCTGAGCAATGAAAATAATCTATGTTGCAGTCACCATAAGGCGCTCTTTCCCTCCCTTCAGCCCACAAGGAGGGCTCAGTACTTTGGGTTGGAAACTGCATTGTTCATGTACCCACTTATTCCTTAGCTGCATAGTCTGTCAGAGTAATACCCCAAGAGCACAGAAAGATGGTGCAGCTGCCTCCCAGGCCTCTTATAGCACATGTAGGTGCAGCACAGCCTCTGTGTATTCACAAAGCAGATGTATAAAGTCAACTGTGTGCTTCCTTCACACGCAGATGCTTGTGGAGGCTGCAGTGGCACTTGCAGCTGGCACCCAGTTACCGTAATATATACCAGGAAAGTGAGATGGAGATGGGTTGGTTTATTCTTTAAAAAAAGGTAGTGGAGCAGGTCCAGAGCCTGCAGGTGGGCTGGGGCTTGCTGGCTTTGGGAAAAGCCCCTTACTCATCACACCAGTGTTAAAGCTTTGTACAAGTGGAATTAATTTTGCCTCAATGAATAGTC
The DNA here is from genome assembly GCF_033783945.1 of Neopsephotus bourkii. Classification (NCBI taxonomy): domain Eukaryota; kingdom Metazoa; phylum Chordata; class Aves; order Psittaciformes; family Psittacidae; genus Neopsephotus; species Neopsephotus bourkii. The sequence goes on from NW_026900624.1 coordinate 7,630,857, forward strand.
CTGCAGTTTTGGGGTGTTCAGGGCACACCAGTGTAATGAATTTAGCCAAGCTAAAAACAACGGATCACAGCACGTCCTAGTGAAAGTTAACCTTATGGACTTGTGAAAACAAAGGCTCAAAAACTGGTTACAAGTTATTTTTAAACTGGGAAAAGTGTATAGTAAGGTTTTGGGTTTTGTTATATACTGTACTGCTCCCACAGTTGGCTTATGCAGTCACTTGGAAAAATGAACAGTGCAGAGAATTAAAAATGACTGAAAGAAGGAGTTGAGAAAAGGCAAGCTGAATACATGTGAAAACACTGAGATCTGAGCAGAAGTAACACTGACTTCGGAATCAGTTTCAAATAACAAAAAGTTAAGGCTTTGACAGTGATTAAGTAAATATACCATCTGCACTTCCCAAGAATATCAAAATGTTATAGGTTAAAATGATCTTGTGTAAACAGTATCTTGCAATAATTTGTAAACAAATTATTGTTTACAGTATTAAGACAGTATTACAGTCCAGCATCTTTTCTCTCTGCACTATAGTTCTTTTTCCCAGTTGTGTCCATGATCTGTTACTAAATGTGAGTCTTTCTCATCCAAATTCACTAGCTGAGTCCTGGACCACAAACCACATCATTTTTCAGTGCAACGCTGAGAATTCAGCCCAAGATCCTGCACTGCTGGAGACCAATGGAGCGAACTTTTAAATCCCATGATGAAACTCGTAGCGGTCTGTTAAATGTTTCAGATTTCAAACAAGTAGGTTGCGGTTACAAAATAATGATCAGAAATTTACAGCTGTCTAATCTAAGCTTCCAGATTGATTTTTTTCTGGAAAATGGTGCTGAACTGGAGCATATAATTTCATTCTGGATCCTGTCTGTGACTTTAGTTCTGAACATCACTCACAGTAACCTTTCTCTACATGTAATTACAGTTCCTTGAGGTCTGAGGTCTTGGTGGGATCCTGGCTAGATATAACAGAGAAAAACCTACCTTAGCCCTTACACCAAGTTTAAATGTGTATCTTTCACAAACAAATGGCAACAAAACACAAGCGTACTTGCCGATAGATCTCTGTACAGGCACTGCTATATCTGCAGGATCCTGTGACCCTCTGACTGCTGTGGCCGCTTCTAAATTTATAATGGACTCAAGTAATCCTGATTTGAAAGCCTCTGTTTCTGTTTTCTGTTTCTGTTTCTGGAATCCTTTCTCTTGTGCATGCAGCATAATTCTGTATTAGGTAAGGGATCCATATCCTCTGCAAATATTTAGGCATCTCAAATCTCCTCAAACAGCAAATACACACCTGTGTATTCTGGATATCAGTGATTCTTCCTCAAGATCAATGGGTAGTTTGATTTTTCCTTAGCTTTACTGATTTAAAAATCTTTGACACTGTTTTAACTAATAATAATCATCACTGTTCTGAAGTAATTCTGACTACTTTCTATCCAGTTGCAAGGAAAAACAAAAAACCAAAAAGAATAGACTGGGGCCTGAACCCATTAAATGCTGTGTGCATTAGGACACCCCTTGGTATCACTACTACTGCGCAACTAGCAGACAGGATGCTCACAGTATACAAATGCCTGGATGCAATAAGCAACAATAAAGTGTGTTTCTGACTCTCCTCTTCCCCTGGAGCTGCAGGAAGGTGTGTTGTTGCCTGATAGGTATAAACCTGTTCAATATACTGGTCACAGAAATGCTCTGCCAAATATTTACTCATTTAGGACAGGTGGGAATGTGGTATGTTCTGGCACTGCCACATAGCTGAAACCCGAGTACCTGCCTGCTCTTCTACAAAGGCAGAGGAGCTAGATGTGTCAATGAGGCCATATCAAATTCTTGCCTGAGGCTCCCTGTCTATTGCTGCAGCTTTCTGACTGCTTGGGCACTGCCTCAGCAGACTAGGCTCAGAGGAGGAGGAGTGAAGATCAGGCTCCTTTGCATTTGATTTTAATTTGTTATGTTCCTCTAGGACATATGATGATTACTATTTGTAGTTAAAGCAACGTCAACGACTTTCATATCAAGCTTCCTAACATGATATAAACTAAGCAAAAAAACCAACAACAAAAAAAACCCCAACCAACAAACCCACACCAAAAAATTAACTCTATGTGGATCTAGATCCCTGAAGAAACAATCCCTGATTACACAGTCCTACTACAAAGGTGTTTGTTAATCTGCTGTTTGACAAGATATCAAGTGATTTATGGAGGTACAGATCCCTTTATCTCCTAAGTAACTTAATTTACTGAAATGGGGAAATCAGCTCTCTACTAACTTCAGTACCACTGCTATTTATGGCTGTACTATCTTGCAAGGGGTCATTAGTGATTTCTGATGCTGAGCTGCTAAAAGGGAAATGGGCAGACTAATCTGAAATTGCCAAAAAACTAATGACAACTGGCATAGCACACAAGGACACACCATGTCGCTGGTCATTTTCAGGGTTTAAATTCTGAAGTGCCTCTAAACCCAGAAGTAACCCTCAGAAATTAATGATTTTCTTTTACATCGGGGCACTGAGAACACTTCAAACCACTGAAGTGCTGAAAAACACACTGGGTCAAATATTTGAAAGATGCAGGTATCTAAACCAGCTTTTACCATCAGGTGAAACAGATGCATCCTGCTCAAGATGGGCTCTCACTGAAGTGCTAGGAAGCTTTCAGGCTGAACATTTGTTCCATGGAAATTAAAAGCACCGAGTGCATCAAGAGCATTATCATATACATCGGGGTTTGTACAGTTTGAGGGACTTCTGTTTCTCTGGATGCAAAGGCTTCAGATCACCCAAGAAGGATAGAAAGGAAGATTCCACCCCTTCATCTCATCTCCAGATAGCAGTGGATGCCTTTTAAATATGTGCTTTCTGTAAATTACCTTCTATGCATATAGATGCTACGCATTTCCCAGTGTGTCCTCAGACAAGTGCTAGTTGGGCTAGTGGACAAAACCCCTGCGTATGCAGGTTTTCAGACACATCCGAGGGAGCCAGTATTGGCACAGACAGTGTAAGGGATAATGAAGGAAGGTTTGATTTTCTAACTCTGAGAAACCTAAGACAGAGTGGAGCTGAACCATCAAGATACTTTGCAATGAAATTATAGCAAGATAAACAAAAGTTTTTACTTCTTGCTCACCCAAAGCACTGAAATAAATTTTAAAGTTGTCTATGTCTTTTGCAGGTTCTTCATGACTACAACATTGACCTAGCTGAAGAGGACTTATTCAACATTTTGGAATACTATGATAAAAATTTGACTTCAAAGATATCCTATTATGATTTTCTCCAGGCATTCATACAGTAGGATTTGGTCAAAAGCAAAAAAATCCAGATAAAGACAGTAACTGATTTACAATTTCAAATTTCAAACTAATAAATTATTTGACTATAGCTTTTTGTTTTTAATCTTTTCATTAGAAAACTCAAAATACTTCTAAATTCTGACAGTGGTCTTGTGTTGTGGATTAAATCTACATAGTGAGAGAATTAATTTTGCATAATCCTTTTATCACAAAAAAGAAAAAGATGACAATTAACACTGTCAAAATAATGCTTCCGAACATGTCTCCAAAAGTAATTCATTTAATTGTATGCATTTTATTAATGACATACTCTTAACTTCAGTAAAAAGGTTTACAAGACATATTATTGAATTTCCTCAATTGTCATTTTCCAGATTTATTACTTTTAATACATTAGCCTTCATTATAAAAAAAAAAAAAAATCATCCTATTTCTTGGAGCATCGTTTTCCTCTCCTTGCAGTGCCATATGTGCATTGTCAAAGAACACATTCATAGGGACTAGCCGTTGAAATCTGAGCAGATGCCAACTGTGTGTGGACACCACACCTTTCTCTGTTAAAACTATCCTTCTTCATCTATCAGCACAGTTTGGAAAAGAAACTACTTTACTATTAAACATTGGCTTCTGAATTGCAGAGAAATATTCCCAGTGCTAGCCATGAGGTTTATTTTTTAAGGTTACTACATATATATTTATACAGCAAGCAGTAAACTGCAAATAAAATCCCTGGTTGGATTTCCCAATTTTAGAAATACTCTGGTTTAATATCATCTTGTGAAGTACATTGATCTTGGTGAAAAAATCAAAAGATATCTGACTGTTGAACTCTTGTGATAATTAAAGGATAATATGATCATCAGAGCCTGCTTCCTAAGATTATATTAACAATTAAACACATACCTGCTCTGAAGAACTGTTAGATAAATGTTCCACTGTCTGGTTCCTGAATTCGCTTTCATCAGTACACGAAAGAACCCTGTCCTCACCACCTGAACCGATTTGGTATCTTCCTTTCTCCCAGGTAATATATAAAGATAAGTCAATAAAAAATAATTTTTTAAAAAGAGAGCAAGTTATGGGTGTACAAACACACATGCACACACACACACACACACACACACATATATCTCAAGGGAAGTCTTTGGAATGGGAAAGGGTAGTAGAACGTAACCTTGGTTTTCTTATTACTTCTAGTGAAAGTGTGAACCATTGCGATGAACCTGAAAGATTCCCAGTGCAGAACACTTTACTGCATGTTTTTTTCTGAGAAAATGTTTCTTTGCATTTGGGGCTTTTCAGGAGGTATTTTGAAGATTTTGAGTAAAAAGCATTGGGGATGTTTCAGGTTGGATGTTCTGTATTGTTACTCGTTTAGCTTCCAAGATTCATGTAATTTGTACTCTAAGAGAAATACATTTGGAGTTTAATATATTTGAAATAATAACATAAAGAAATGCTTCCTACACTTTTTTTTCTTTTTTTCCAAAACTGATCGCTGTCTGTAAGCCACTGAAATTGCTGCTTAGATATTTGATTAACAGAGGAGACTGAAATTACTGGTATTAAAGGATGTTCTCCCATGCTAAATCAATACAAAATAATCCTAGTTCAATTAATAGAAAACAGTAGGTTTTAAGAATACACGTACATATATAGCAAGTGACTAAAAAGAGCTTCTCCTGGTTCAGTTGCAGGAACACAGGCACAATTTAGCTACTCCCACCTGGCTACCCTGGCAGGTCGTGTGTTAACCCCAGCTAGCCCCACAGGGCTGTCTCCAGTTTCGAAGGACTTTTCAGACAGCAATAGGTAACTGTGCTTCAGCAATTGACCTGAGCCCAAGAAGGGGTCAGTTTAGCCCCATTTATGATCCAATTGGGCCATCTTTGTTTCATTTTATCCTTGTAACTGGTGCGGAGCCTCACGCTGCTTTGTGCTCTAACGCCAACTTCTTCCCTCCTCCCCACTCATTCCTAATTTAATTTCTGTAAGTATTTCATACAATTCATGTACTGAATTAATCATTCATATCAGTTAAAAAATAATTGCTATTTGGAATACCAATGATTAAAACACAAATACAACATTAATTATTTTAAAAATAGTGGATTTCACTGCACTGATCTAGGTGAGGAGATAAAAATAAACTACATAAGTGATAATCCAGTAGTGTTGTTGCCGGGTTTGGTAGCTTGTTGTTTTTTTTCCCAAAAAAGTCTTCTCCTGTACCTCCTGTTTGACAATTGGGTCTAATTTTATATCAAATACAGACTGCCATCCTTGCGCTGCTTTCTGGCACAGAGCACGGCTACTGTGTTTCACAAAGGGATGCAGGAGTTGTGTCCCTTGCCCTGCCATTTTCAGGATACCCACCGCCATCAGGAGAGGTGATGTGGCAAGGGGATGGATGTCTCTGGGTTTCCTCACACATCCTGACAGAGGATTTTTCATTAGTTCAACTGGCAGGAGTATCAAATCCAACAACTCCGAGGGGATTAAAGAGCAATCTTTTTGCTGTACAAACAAATCAAATCACACTGGGGTTTTTTTTTAGTGAGTTCTTACCAGCTATTTCTCCAACCTCAAAATCAAGCCAAACCCAAAACAAACTGAATTTTAACTGCCAGTGTTTTGAAATAACCAAGGTAAATTTTCATATTAAAATTGCAAACTGATGGATGGATAAACTTTGTAATAGAAGAGGGCTTATTTGTTTTGCAGCCGCTCCACCTAACCAAGGGTCAGCCACCCAGCTATGGAGGGCTGGCAGAGATCCCGTGTTTCCACTGTGAGGCAGATAATGTCAGTGGGATTGAGCATTATCCCAGGGTAATGCTCTCCTGCTGCTGTATGTAAACACTGCAGCAAAGCCGAGGTGGCTATGAAAATAAAAGCATCAATGCAAAGCTCAGAAATGTAATCTCCAAGTGGAGGACAGCGATCCTGTGTCTGCTCCAGCAGGACAGGCATTTGCCCTGTTATCCCTGGGGGCAGCAGCACAGGCATATGGACTGCTGGTTTGGAAACTTGGGAAGGGGGAGCAAAGAGACGGATTTTGGCAGCACGGGTCTCTGCCAGCACTCCCTGTGAGGCAGCATCTGCTGCCACTGAAACACAGCAGCAGGTGACAGCCCATTGCTGGCTGTTCCCTCCAGACATGCCCCTTCTGGGCTCAGTGCAGAAAAGCCCTTAGGCAAGGTCTCTCACCTCCCTCCCCAAGGGTCCTGCTGCCGGTGTTGGGAAGAGATGCGCTGACTCTCGCACACCAGAGTCAGGGCCTCCTGATTGCAGCCCAGCCCTTGCACTTGGCTTAGCGGCAGGTGGCCATCAAGCATCTGACTGGGCTGATCACGATTAATGCATCTTGTGAGGCGTGAAGGAGGCCAAGCACATCCCATAGTCAGGGGAGATGTCTGCCTTCAGCAGCCCCTCCAGCAAAGCCTGGGGAACAGCAGGCATGGATCCCCAGGGGTTAACTCAACTGTGGATGACAACCTGCATTGCCAGACCTGCCTTAGTGCTTCCCTGCCTCTCTGCCCCCGGACCCAGTCTCTGTGACTGCTTATTTGCCTCTTCTGAGCTGGAGACAAAGGGCTTCTTAAGGCTGGAGGAAAATGGGTTCTTCTGCAGTGCTCTAACATTGGTTTAAGTTTCATTTCCTTCACTCTGAGCATAATAAGCTCACTGAATGAGACTGAAGACATTAACAGATCTGCTGCTGCACAGGAGCCCTATGTCACTGCCAGGTCACCCACAGTCCTGCTAGACCCATCTTGTTTTCCCACCTGCACAGCCAAGTTTGGCCCATTGATACATCCCTCAGCAAAACAGCCAGCCACTCACATATGGCACCTCTGACTTAGGGGTGTACTGCAATAAAGCTCACATCAGACAAGCACCACAATGGTTCCAGGGAGTTAACGTACAATGTAAATACCCATCACCACACAGAAAGTGAATATCAGGTAGAAGCAGACTATAGAAGAAGACAGTGTCTGTCTCTAAATTTTCTTCTCCCCCATTATTCCTTTCAGGTTTTTCTCACTTCAAAGCCCCAGTAAATATGGATGCTCACCAGAAACATGTGCTGCTCATTAGCACATCCCCAAGCCCACCTGAGCTACTTGGCCTCTTCAAATCTCCTGCCCTGAGGCCAGCCTGCTGCTATTGCCAAGAAACAGGGGTTGGCTTAGGGGAAGGAGCAGCCTCACAAGAGCCCTTTTGGAGCAGAGTAGAAAGACATGGCACAAAAGCTGTTTGCTAGAAGCATGAGGAAACAAGGGAAATGAAAGATGGGAATCAGTCAGAGGAGTGGAAGGAAGAAGAGATTTGTAGACTCTGTACCAGCTATTTCAGTCCTAGGGCTTGGTGTGGAGCCTGCAAGAGTGGGAACAGAGTGTGCTCAAAGAATGAAGAAGTAGGGAAGGGCAGAAAGAGGGCTAAGGCTAGGAAAAGGGACAGAAGCGAAAGGAAAGAAAGAATAGATTCATATGGGCCATCTTCTATACTGGCAACTGGCATAAAGCCCGCAAGGGCAAAAAATAAAGTGTGCTTCAGGGAAAAAAGTCAAACTTCTTCAGAATGCAGTCATTTGATTAAGGCATTACTGTGTGAAGTGCCTATATCTCTGTGCAATTACTGGTTTTATCTGGATGATATGCAGCAGGTCATGAGTACTAAAGGGATGCTCCAAATAGGGGAAAATGAAAACCAGGTTTAAAAAAAAATCTGTTTCCTAAAAAATAATTTTATTCTGGTTTTGTATTTTTCTATGCTAAAGGCTGCCATGCAATGGAAGAGTATTATTATGCTCTGAAAAGAGTCATAAAGAGAATTTATATATATCAATACTTAAAATATGCAAATATGATATCTTCACAACGCCCCAAAATTATGCTTGGCATGAGTTCTTAGCAACAATACAAATATCATCATCTTCAAATAAGCAGGTATACCGTGCTGCTCAAATAGCTGTAAAAATAACCTCATCACAGCTCTGGGAGCATCCAGATTTCATCTTTGATGTAGATAGATTTTAAGTGGGAAAGCGAAGAAAGTTGTCTTAAACATCAGGGTGTGTAGGATTGAGCTGTAGTGGAGCAATCGTATATTCAACATGGAAAGGAGACCTGCTGGCATTCATTTACAAAGCTGCTGTTGTTATAAAACCCCAGTTCTGGTACTGTGTGTGCAGAGCTACAGGGGCTGAGTGCTGTGGCACAGCCTCTTCCTTCCCTCCTGAGTCCCCACTGGAACAAGGTTAGCCCCAGGCTGCAGTCCAGTATGCTTGAGTCTTAGGTTAGGCAATGGTTACCTAGCATCTGGCTTTACCACTGCATGTAAATTGGCTGTGATTTAATAAAGAAAAGGGCGCGATAGCAAAACTAGTATAACATAGACATTTCCTTGTGGGGTGAATACCTTTTCTCTCCTGCTTTCAGTGTGTTTATACAGGGCTTGATTTTGATCTCGTTAAATCAACAGTCTACCATGACTGCTTTGACTTCAGTGGATTTACCCCGGCATCTGAGATCAGGATCCGACCTTGGCACTTTTTTTCTTTTTTTTCTTTTTTTTAATCTTTTTCTGTAGTCAGGTTTCTAAAAAAGTAGCAGCTATTTCTGCTCACTCCAGAGCGAGAGTGGCGGGAGGGTTTTGCCTGAGGAACAATGCATCTTTCTCTGTACGCTGTGCAGAATTCCCATCTTGTGCATTAGAATAGATGTTGAAACAGTTCTAATTAACATTTATAATTTGCATTTTAATTGCCTGCCAGGGTGTGAAATGACATGTCTGGGTAAAAGGAGCGTTCTCCTTAGTTCCAGTGGTTTGCACAGTCCCAGCGAGGCGACGGGGTGGAAGCACCCTGGCCAATGGTCCTTCTGCACCATTCCTCCTAATTAAGGCAGAGCCTGATCCAAAGCCCAGTGAGTTAAGCTGAAAGAGTTCACATGGGTGTGTGTTTGTTTGTTTGTTTATTTTTAATGAATGGGACTCCCATAATTAATTTTTGTCTGAAGATACATATCAGATCTTGATTTTAAAATTGCCAGTTACAAAGAATCAGCGCAATCATTTGAAGGTTGTTTTAGTGGCTAATTACTCTCTTCTTTATGAAGAAAACACCATGTACATACATATGAATACATATATATGTATTTTTAAGATGTTCTTTTAGGTAAGAATGTGCCTCTGTGCAGCTTTCAGCTTGTGCACGCTGCAGTTACATAAAGGTCATGGTGAAATCATAGAATCACAGACTGGTTTGGGTTGGAAGGGACCTTAAAGACCATCAAGTTCCAAACCCTCTTCCATGGGCAGGAATACCTCCCATTAGACCAGGCTGCTCAAAGCCCCGTCCAGCCTGGCCTTGAACACTGCCAGGGTTGAGGCAGCCACAGCTTCTCTGGGCAACCTGTTCCAATGCGTCACCACCCTCACAGGGAAGAATTTTTTGCTTAATATCTAATCTAATGAACCTCTCTTTCAACAGCAAGACAAAGTGAGCTCCCTAAATTTTCACCTCTTAGAGCAAATTTTCCAGTTCTTTTCCTATTTCCACAGGTCCTTCTGGTGTTGATTCCAACTTCTCAAAATCATCCTAGAGTCAGTGATTTATGAACTCGGAAGTTTTCAAATCTTAGCCATAAGGGATGCCAAATACAGAGGACATGTAACCTCTTTCTGACAGCTTTGTCCACTCAACTGCTGCATTTGCTCTTCTGGCCATGGCACCAGCTGAGCACACCAGGCACTTTTTGCTAACCAGACCCATCTTCAAGTCCTGTTCTTAGAGCTCTTCTCCCTGAGGCAAAGTGACTCTGGCCCATGTCCTTGTGTTTAGTGATACGGCTTCATATGTGGCCATACTGAAATGTAGACCAATTTGCTGTACCTCATTTTCTAAAATAAAAACATATAGATCAGACTGTACCTGTGAGCCCTTGTATTCAGTATTCCCTGGGGTCCAACACTTGGCTCATCTGTAAAAAGTTTCAGTAGCACCTTTTTTGGCAGGGTAAGGAGCAGGTTTCCTGGTCAAGATCTAGCAGCTAAATCATGTCGGGACAGAAACCACTACCTGGAGGACCCTACAAAACATATAGCCTCTTAAAGATAATTCCTCATTTAATTACATTGGTTAGGTGGTTTTTAACTCATTTAACGTGTGCCATGCTGAAATTATATCATTCCCGTTTCCTCCGCAAAATACTAGGCAATGGTGCCAAGTCATGTGCCTTACAGAAGTCTATTACCTTAACACTATTTCATTTGTCATCCAAATTTGTAATCTCATAGAAAGATATCAAATTAGTTTAAGAAGATCCATTTTACTTAAACCCACCTTGATTAGCATTTAATTTTATTAGCCCCTTTTAATTCTTTATTACTTCAGCCTTGTACAATCAATCCAGTCACCGCTTTTTTCCAAGGATCAAAGTCAGGCTAACACTCTCTGACTTTGACCATCCTATTTCCCTTTTTCATAATGCTGGCACTGTTTCAGCTTTCTATGGACTGCTGAGATTTCTCTCATGTCCTAAAGTGTCTGAAAATTCATTATTAACAGTTTAAAAAGCTCCTCAGCTTTTCAGATATAAAGTTCCCAATTCATAACATTTGGTAATTGCTATTTAACATGCTGTTCAAGGACTACTGGGCTGAAAAGCCAGCAGCACTGGGTAATGCTCACTACCACCTGGCCTTTTTGTCTGCCCACTGCAGAGAGATTTATTTTAAAATTATACCTTTTTAATAATACTGTTGAGGAATCTGCCATTTCCATCGTTCCCATTTGATTTTGTATTCTTATCATCACTATTTCAAGCCATTGATACTCCCTCTGCATGTTTGCTTTCCGCATCATTTTTAACACGATTTTCTTCCTTGACCAGTTTGGTATACATCTTTCTTTTTCATTCATTTTGCATTTATTTATCCTGAAAAATGGATTTTTAGGTTGGGTTGGTTGGGGTTTTTTTGTTTGATTGATTGTTGGGGTTTCTTACCCACTTTGGGTGTTCTTGGATTCTGGGACTGTTCTCTGGCAAACTTTCTTAAATAGTTTTCAAATACCATCTATGTTTTCCTCTTTAAGTGTTTTTTCTCCCCATTGATTTGTTAGTTTTTGGCTTTCTGAAATTCCCCTTTTTGAAAGACAAGAAGCTTATTTGACTTGTTCTATCTCCTTATTTTACATTCACACAGTGGATGTGATCAAAGTCATGGCTGCGAATGCCACAAGCTGCATCAATGTCCTCATTCTCTGAACCCATTCTTGTCCATCAAAAAGAGAAGTGGTGACATCCTGCTGAAAGTAGCCTTTTTTGTCAGAAAATTGTCATCTGGAGGTTGTAGAAATCATGGCAGAGTGTAATCTCCACTTTACACCATTCAGAACAAACCGCCTCATGATGCCTAGTGTGGGGAGTGTCGCAACCATTTTTGATCTGTGTTTAAGTAGTGGTCATCCTCTATAGGGAAGACTGCATAAAGCTTAATTCAATTTAATAGTGTCAAGTGCATACCGTCTGGAGGGACACCACCAGCTTTACTTCTTAGGTCCAGTGGAAGAAAAAATATTCCAGTTGACTGACTTCATCATTGCCAGCATCACCATTTTATACTGTGAGTCAATTTTATTTCCCTTTTGCCAAGTTGATCTTTTCTAAAGAGATTATAAACAACTTAATCAACATTCCTGTCATGTGTCATCCTATTAGGTTTCATTAATATCAGCTAGTTCTAATGCATGTTTCTAAACAAGCAATTTCTATTCCTTGCATTTATTACCTGGGCTTTTAATCTTGATGAATTTCCACACAGCACAGTCTTTGTCTCTGTTACATGTTGCCAACACACAGATTTCGTACAGTCTGAGTGTTTGATGGTGCCGCCTTTTCACACACTTCTGTTAACTGTAGCCCCTCCTTGCAGCTCCAGACAGGCACGTCTTCTGCAGAACCCCATATCCTTTAACTTGTATCTCCTACTTAAGCAGCATTTTCACTGTCAGGTCCTTGCATCTTCTGATTTCCTTCATTTACTTCCATGATGATACATAGAACATCCCTTTCCTTCAACATCTTTTGGAGTGTAATGTTTATTAAACTGCATCATGAATCAGTGCAGCGGTGTCTTCTGATTTCATGATGTGCCATCCTTTGTGCTGTGGCTCTTTGAGTCAGTTCATCACTCTGATGCCAGCCTGTCCTTTGGAGAATATTTCTTCCTCCGCTTGTTCATGCCACAGGGGTTGATCTGCCTCCATGCAGATCAACTGCCTCCCCAACTTTTCTGCTTCTTCCAGGTATGAAGTGAGGGGATGCTCCCTGCATTTTACTGTCCCAGTATACAAAGTTTCTTAGACTTGTCTTGTGGAAATAGGAAAGGCTGTGCACTGTATTTACTTATCAAAGGCAACCATCAGTCAAACAGCTTCTAAAGCAGTTTTTTTCCCCCCAAAGAATTAATCTTTTTGCTTGCTGTAACTCAGGTTCCTGCATTTGAACTGTCATATCCCAGCTAAACCCTGAACCAAACTGCCATGGTTTTCAAAATACTGCATAGTCCAGCACTCCGAGCGTCTGACTTACAGGGGTAAAACCCTGGTGACACAAGGGCACACACCGGAGGAATCATTCCACTTTGAAGATGAAATAACTTGAAAAGCTGAAATGTCCCTTGGAAAACAGTCACAAAAATAAAGTGCAAGTTGATCATAAATTCAGGCATAATGAGCACAGTCTTCCATTAAAACATGATCAGAGTGTTTCTCCTGGAAAGGAGGCTGCTCTTACGTGGCCAGGCAAAGCGAAGGTCCAGGATAGTGGGTGTCCCTCTTGACTACTCCAGCTCAGCTACAAAAGGGCACAGTGCAGAGATAAAACTACTCTTGAAACATTGTGAAAAATTGCATACGTTTTAGGGTGCAGTCACAGACGAGGATGCTCATTTTGCTGAGGTCAGTGCTCATACTTCTGCTGATTCCAACAGGACCATTTTTCATCACGTTTCTTCAGAGTAGGTTTTCTTCCTGCTCTCCAACAACTGAAGGAAATAAAGTTGTTGCATTGAAGACATCAGAGCAAAAGAAAGAAATGCAGCAAGTTCCAGAATTTTGATGTGCTGTCTCGCACACATGAAGTTTTGGAGCGGCTGGGTCAGGCAGGCAGTGCAGGCGGCTTCCATTGGTAATGCAGGACATAAAGCTTTCCCTTGTACAAGGAGGAGCATTTTACACCATGAGGGTGGTCAAACACCCTCACACAGATGTCCAGAGGGTGATGAGCTCTCCATCTTTGGAAATACTCAAAACTCAGCTGGAGGAGGCCAGCTAGATGTGCTTGGAGTGGGAGGTTGGGCTGGGTACCACCAGAGGTGCTCCGACCTGAGCGACTCGGAAACCAGACTTGGAACATTTACTCTTCAGGGAGTAAATTGGTTTCAAGGTTCAATGGACTGTGGGCTTCTGAGAGTCTTGCACAAATTCAGCTCAGTTTTGCCCTCCCACTGATATCAGCACCATCTTGAGTGAAGAACTTTGCCATCCTCTGTAGCCATGCACACAGGAAAGGAAAAGCTGTTGTGAAGCCACTGAGGAGTCAAGAGAAGTAACTGCCTTTTACATCTATAATGAAGTTTTAAAGACTTTTCTTTATTAAAAAATAAAACCCTCATATACCACCTTCCTATTTCAACTCTACGTGTGGGCTGTGAGCTCCTGATGATGTTTAGACCAACACCACAATTGCTAAACACAACCGCTGCTGATAGCGCCAGTGCGGAGACTACTGATTCAATACTGTTCTTTAAAGGACACTCTCCCTTTTCACTCAGAAATAGAAATGAAGCCAATAGGGAGCACAAAACATCATCATAGCTTCTGAAAGCCCCATTGAAGTCATATGCTTTCATACGTTTTGTTGCTTTCCATCTCTCAGCATTGAGTTTCTTTTGTTGTTTCTTATAGATAACACCAGCTTCAAAGTTTGGAGGAACCGTTCCCCTTCTGCCGCTGTTGTCCTTTCTTCTTTTATTCCTTTAGCAAATGTTGATTTCTTTGCAAGTTAAAAGGAGCTGCTTTAACAAAGCACACCCAGGATCCAGGAGAGCTGGGTGTCTCGCACTGCAGCATCCTGAGCTCATGGAAGGGTGAAAGGACCCTTTCCTGACCAGCAAATGCAGCTGCACGCTTTGCCCTTTTGGTCTACCCAATCCTGTGGCCTTGGCAGAGATTTCTACTGTACAGGTTAAAGTCTGTGCTCTTGGCAGAGAGTTCTACTGTACAGGTTAAAGTCTGTGCTCTGTAAGTTCATATGCCTTCATTTTAAGGGATGGCATGTGCTCAGTAGCAGGTGAATTAATCGCAATTAAGACATACTTTACTTTTAACTTAGAAGAGAGCACAGTATTTCCAGGTTTACCGCAGCATTAGTGAGTGCTGGCTGGTTACATCTGACACACAGCTAGCTCAGCCAGTGTCAGCTCCAGTGTAACACACTGATGTGGAGCTAAAGGCAGCCGAGGAAGTGTCTTCATCATGGTTTGCTGAATGCCTTGTCTGTATTTTCATGATTTATTACTTCCTTGACTTTCTTAGGTGTTGGGAGGAACAATGAATCAATCCAAGCATTTTTCAGAGCAGGGATTGCTAATTGTGTGAGCTCTACTTACTGCTTGAGAGCTCCAATTTTGACAAGTCTCTTGACCGCATGTTAGTACATATGATTAATTATTGTTACAGGCATCCGCAGAAGCAAAGTGGATAGGTAACATTTTAGAGCTATGATTTCTTTCTGAACAAGCAATAAACATAATGATGTACACTCTATGTTATAAGCATAACAGGTGGGGAAACAAGGTGCTTTTGAAGGTGTGCAGGTAAAACATCCCTCCCCAGCAATGGGTACCCAGAGGGCACAGGCTGAAACAGTGGGGCAGCAAGTTAGGAAGAAGTTACTTCTCTTGACTGCTTCACAGCAGCTTTTCCTTTCCTATGTACATGGCTACAGAGGACTGCAAATGAGGTGCTGCATCACCTGGCACATGAATGAGGGGTGGAAGTCCTGGTCACTGCGTTGCAGGCAGACCATGAGGTTATTGAGGTGTCAAATGTTTGCACACCACAAACAGATGGGACAAATTCCGATGCTGGGCTGCTGAGGGACCCTGCTGGGCACTTCTTTCTAGAGGCTTGTCCTGTCATACTTCTGCTTGGCCACACTGGTGAAGAGCTGCCTTTGCTCTGGGTGGTGTTGGCATTTGCTCCTGCCAGAGCAGAGCTCTTCCCTCCTCATAGAGAGGATCTACCCCATATGAGGGTAGTTACCCAGAGAGGCTCAGGGTGATGCTGAGAGGTGTCCCCAGGATCACCAGAAGTACCTGCCCCCTCATCCCACAGTATTCTTGGCTTGTTGCAAGTGCTTCAAGCTGGTGCTGCTGGGGAAGGTGGCTGGTTTGTCTGTGGGCTCAAAAGCAAGAGCAAGGTTAAGGCTTGCGTGTCATCCTTGGGGAGGCTATAGAGGCATCTAGAATGGGGTGCCCATGATGAGAAGCTGCTTGGGGGGCCCCACCATGAGTGGCATTGAGGTGACAAGGACTGACAGGACCGGCTGTGGGAAGCAGAGGAGTCGGTGACAAAGGAAAGGCAATCTGCAGCCAACACACGTCTGCGTGAAGCAGCTCTCTGTTCATTTTAACATATCAGGTAACAGATGCAATCAGAATGCCTGTGCCATGGAACAGCCTTATAAAACAGTAGAAGAAATATAAATACGGTTTTAATTGCTCACTCCATTTGAATTGCTTTATCCTCTGTTACTTCAGTATTTCTAGAAAATTTGTCCTAAGCCATTACGGTGGGAAGCAAAGTTTGCAGGAGGCTATGAAATTTCCCACTGCAGCAGCAGCAGCCTGCCAGAGCAGGATATTACACCATGCAGATGAGAGTATTTCTGTCTGCACAAAGCCCTCCATCAGCACGCTGGAAGCGAGGCACCGTGCTGTGCAGCTGGGAACCCTACCATCACGTCTCCACGTCCCTTGTGTCTTGGTGGAGAGGCAGCACCATCAGTCTGAAATGGAAACCTGAACCGCCATGGGGAAGGCTTTCTCTGAAATGCACAGCACACAACAGCAGAGCTGCCTGACTGCACCATGCAGGGGTGCAGACGGAATCACTTACCCCAGCACCATCGGCTTTGGCCCAACAGACCTGCAGGCAGGGTCACTGCCAGGATGCATGCTGTGGCATCCCCAGTTTTCTCCCCATGAACGAGTGGGCACTTGTTAAGGGAGGCATCCCAGGACCGTTTATGACCCCTTCCCACTGCTACAGTGGCCTCTGTGGAAAGGTCTGTGCCACCAACCTCAGTATCTTCTTATATTCCCAATCTGCACTCAGGAAACTGGGGCAGCCCCAGTCCCTGCAGCTGGACTCCAGGTACAGCAAGGAAGGGGCAGCCTGGGCTTGGCTGGCAGGATGGTGCTTCAGCGTCACCTCTGACTCTCCTGGGCCTTTGCTGGGTATTGGATAGCTCAGCTGATGGGCAGAGCATTTTCCTTATCCTGATTCTGAAGCTTAACACTACCGTAAACCATTGTAGTGTGTTTATTGCATCCAGTGTTTTCCCATCCAGCCCTCCCCAGGCTGCTCATCCCTTGCACAAGGGCAGGAAACATTACAAGAAATACGTTTGAGAGTAACTGAAAGGGCAAACCTGTCCAGGTCACTGTTTCTAATGGCTGGCCCCTCTCCCCAGGGCTTGCTGCAAGCCCCTAGCACCCCCTCACCGTGCAGCTGTGCCCCTCTGGCAAAACCAGGGGAGAAGCATCCACACTGCTGGCATCAGTCCAAGCAAGCAAACAGCCTCTTCTCCAGTGGTGGGAATCGACTTGTCCACTAACTGGGCCCAGATTGTGCTGAATTGGAGCAAATGAGTGGCAGAAGTGCCAGGGCATGTTGTGTGCACTACCAGGTAGTGAGGTTAATTGCTCTGCTCAGTTTTAGCCCATTGTGCTCTAAAGGACGAATGCACTTCACTGGGTAGGGGAGTGGAAAACAAAGACAACTGGTTTGTGCAAAAAAAAACCAAAAAACAACCCTGCTCCTTTAATCTGTTTGAAAGCTTTTGGGACATCAAAGTCCTGGCAAGAAGAGGTATCGCTGATATAATTGGTGTGGACACTTGCAGAGGTTTTGATAAAGACCTTTATGAAAGAGCTATTTGTGGGAGGCAAAAAGGGGTTGTGGGCTGGGCACGAGCCAAGAAAGGAAAACCCAAAAAGCAAGATGAGGACTGTGCAAACGTTACTTGGCTCCATACTCCACCCAGCAGCACCTCCAGCCCCAGGGCTGCTCACCACATACGGCAGATGAGGTGCCCCTGACAGTAAAGCCTGACCATAGGAGACAAGGATTGCCAAGGGCACCTCAAAGCCAAGGGACCAGGCCAGAGCAGGGGAAAAGGATTCCCCCCATGAATACACTCTGGAAAGGCTCCCTGAGAGGAAGGGGATGATGGTTGTGAAAACCAGGTAAGTCCAGTCCAGAGGAGCTGCCACCTCTTCAGAAAACCCAACTAGCGCCATGAATAGCTCACCATAGTTGTCCACTGGGGATTGCAAATATATGCTATTACCCCCCTGAAATCCTAAACAAATGAAGAACAGAGTTGGATAAAGATCAGGAGAGAAAGTAGCAGGGAACTGTGTCCAAATGCTTGTATAGGAAGGGAGGTTCTCTTCTGGCATCACTGCCTCTCACTGATTCCCAAAGGACACATCAGAAAGAGAGGAGGGGAACATTTCAGAGCTGGGAAAGTTAAGAGAGTTAGAAATAGAATCTAGCTAGAATTGAAATGATTTTAATTTCTAAACAAAGTGAGTAAAATGCAACATAATGGCAGTTTACAAAATAATGAATGGCACAAAGAAGGTACATATAAGTACTCCTATTTACACTTTTCACAGAAAACGAGAAGAAAGGGACAGTCAATAAACCCAAACAGCAGCACACGTACAAGGATAAGCTAAACAGTGTTGTTCTAATGCGCTGTGCATAATCACCCGGGGAGCTCGCTGTTCCACAATATCATTAAAATCCCAGATGCAGAGAGACTTGCAGAAAAGGGACAGGAATGTACCTGAAAGAAAAGAACATTTGGAGTTATATTCACTATGTGTGAGTTATATCAGCAGTGAGCAATAATATGGGGTTTTAAGAAAGAAATTGCACAAACAGGAATAAATGGGAGCGGGGCAAAGATCCCCATGGGCAGATTATTTCAAACATTGCCTTCTACAGAATGTTGTGTTTCTCCTTTCTCTGAACCATTTACATTGGCTATTATGGCTTTAAAACAACAGAGGGTAGATTTAGACTTGGTATTAGGAAGAAATTCTTTCCCGTGGTGGTGGTGGTGACACTGACACAGGCTGTCCAGAGAAGCTGTGGCTGCCCCATCCCTGGCAGTGTTCAAGGCCAGGTTGGATGGAGCTTTGAACAACCTCTTCTAGTGTGAGGTGTCCCAGCCCATAACAGGGGAGGTAGAATTAGATGGTCTTTAAGGTCCCTTCCAATGCAAAACATTCTAGGGTTCTATTAGCAGCTGTCAGCAACTGGAGAAGACAAACCACTTCTTATCCCCACAGGCTCCCTCCTGCAGCAAGGCCAGAGCACTTCACACCCGCTCTGTTCCTGTGATCACCCAGAGAACAGAGCTTTTTCCCTTCCCTGCCCACAGCTACCTGGTCGGTGGGGCACCCGCCAGGGCCAGGCAGGCGAGCTGCTCCCACCCGCCTTGCTCCCTGCAGCAACTTCCTTGAAGACCGCTGCAGTTTTGGAGCCTGGCTGTAGGTGCCACCATGTAGCATCATGTGGAAGCCTAAACGCAGTTCCACAGGTTGGACTACCAGCTGTAGTGGGTTGGGGCTGCCTGGGAAAAGGCAACTGAGTCCCAGCTTGTCCATTGCTTGTAGCCAAGGAAAGTTTCACATCCTCAGCCATATGTGACTAAGGGAGGTGAAAATAACATTGGTTTTTTTCATTGACGTGCAGTGCTATCTCCCCTATTCATGGTCAAAATGAACTGAAATCAAACTTGGTTAACAATTCTGCAGTGTTGGAAATGTGGAAGGTGGGAGGTATCCCTGCTCGTGGCAGGTGGGTTGGAATTAGATAAACTTAAGATCCTTTCCAAACCAAACCATTCTATGATTCTATACACTTACTAGCGATACACATCAGCTCACTTTTGGGAGCAATGCTGTCTGGATAAGTATCAGTGAAGGTCAGCAATGGGAGAGGTGGTGTGGGAGAATGATTTGAGAAAGCATCCCTGAATTTAAAGAGCCGACAAATGAAAACCCTGTTTGGGGAAACCTTCCTTTTCACGGCCTCCCTAGTCCGAGGTACACCAGATTTGAGGCAAGAAGCCTAGGCCTTGACTGTGCCCACAAAGTTAAAGTCACCTCACTTTGTTCTCCCTCTCTGTGAGTTTCATGTCTTTACACTCAGAGCACAAACCATCCTTCCCCTGACTGCTGCCCATTCCCAAAGCATGGCACCCCCGTTTCTTACTGGTTCACAGCCCCATTGCAGCACTTCCTCACGTTAGCTTTGCCCAGCCTCACAGACACATCTGGCATATTCCCCCACCAGAACACATTGGTTACAGGTTAGCAGCTGTGGCTTTCCCCTCTCTGCAAACCCGACTTCCGATCTGCTGCCTTCTGCAGATGTGGTGGCCAGAAGAAGCTGTCAGGTGCAGCAGGGCACCTTCTGTCTACCACCCCCCAGCCCCTCTGCCAGATGCCTCTCAACTCCTCTTGATAACACCTTTCATGTCCTGCAGCCTGGCTCCTACTCCTGGAGCAGACAGGCAGCCTTTCCCACAGAATGCATGAGGTGGACATAAAGAGGCTTTGTTTTTTGTTTGTTTCGGGTTTTTTAAGATTTTATTTGTCCAACATGCTTGACCAAAAAGTACAACAACAATCAAGTTATGGCAAAATGATTAAATAATCTTTAAGCTTTCATACCTCAAGTACTTTAAACGATATTCTGAAGGAACAGCTGCTTTCATATCCTTTCCACATAAAAATACACAGTATTTTGAAGATGCCTTGGGAAAAATTATTTTTAAGAGAATAGTTTATGGTCAACATACAAATTTTGTTGAGCCTAATAAAAGGACCTCTTCCCCAACTTTAACACTTTTTAGTCTCTTAAGTGCCGTGAGCGAATGTAAACATTTCAGACTTTTAACATACAGCCAATTTCCTGCCACATTTGTGGCAAATTGCTTGAATTGTGACTAGCTAAGACACTTTTATTCTAACTATGTGCTATTGCTCATCTTCCCAGTGATGGCCGGAGTTCATATCTGACTCAATTTCAGTGCGTGCTGATTTAGGAGCTGATCCTGCAGTTTCTATACCAATAGTTTCGACAACAGCACTCATCTGAATTCATGGCAGGCTACTCATGCACTTGTGAACTATTCACCCAATAACCAGCTGTGGGCATCACTGGTTGGTTTGGGGTTTGTTTCAGGAAAAAGCAGCACGTTAGTTTAGACCCCAAATTACCCAAAAGCTTACAGGGAACGACAGACCTGCAACTTCTCATGTTTTCTGTTGGTTTCTGGTGGGTCCACAGCATGAGTCAGTTACGGGGCTCGAAGGCCACGGCTCCCAGCAGCAGCTGGAAGAGCTGCTGTCCATGGGAAGCCAGCAAAACACAATGTTTCTGCCCACCTTGCTTAGAGTTGAGTCTGACATAGCCTGGTTTTGTGACACAGGCATTTTAAATTGTGTATGCATATGAAGTACATGCAGCTGCTACGTGAAGCTCATTTACACCCACAGATTAAGCGAAAAGTAACATACACAATTATCCAATGCATGTGTGCAGATGTGGACTATGCACGGACCTGCAAACAAGCCTGTATTGGTAGCGTGATGGTCTGCCCAATATATGTGCACAAGATTAATGTCTAGATGCCATCAGCCCCAAATTCAGGATGCAGCAGTTAAATTAAAACAGCTCCTCTCTGCACACAGAGTTATTGATGAACTGACCATTGTCAGCTCAAGACAGAAAACCATTTCTTGTAGGGCACATCTGAAACATTTTTTTTTCTGGCAGGTCTGTAATCAACTCTCAACCTTCTGCCCAGGAAGGTTTTAATCCCAGCAGCTTCAACACCTCTGTTAACCTGCAGGAAAGACGTATGGGCAGTACCATAGCACCTGGCCACCCCAGTAAGCTTCTGACACATGCCCTGCTTTACCTGGCGTCACATGCAAAACAACAGATGGGTTTCAACTGAGTTGACAATTTTGTCTTGGGCCTTTTTTAGCAGTGTCCATAAGTCAGGGAACACCAATGACAGATTTTACGAGTCTCTGTACCCACTAGTGTGTACTTGCACTGCTACATAGCTACCCAAAAGTGAATGCCCAATCTCCACCTTGGGAAGACCCCTTACCCTTGACATCTGTAACATTCCCCAAGGACAAAATGATGACATTTAATCACTTTCTGACTGGGGCCAAATTCAAATCAGTAACCTCATTATTGGCTGCATGTCCCATTAACACGTTTTAAATAGTCCCAGTGGATTTTATTTAAAATACCACTAATGAACATACAATCACATATCAGCTGACCAGAAGAAAACACAGTTACAGTTTTTTCTTTTCTGTTTTTTGGTGTGTTTTGGTGGTTTTTTTTTAAGGGAAATGCCATCCTTTTCTGTTTTTTTTTGCACAGGTGAGGCCAGGTTACAAATTCCTGAGTTTATACTGCACTTAACACAGTCGCCCTTCTTGAACGTTGAGCTGTTTACAGCATGCTGGCAATATGCACTATTTCCCTTACCATCTGTAACGCCAGATGTAGTAAAACTTCATTTCAGTACAGTGAATTAGGGCCTCTATTGCATTGGTTTTGAATAGATGCAAAGACATAGACCTGGAGGACTTGAAGTAACAGCTTTCCTCCTGTGACTGGTCATTCGTGCACCATCTTTTATATTTGCCTTGTTAATTAAGGGAACACATCTTTACCATCATTCTTCTTTTACCGAGAGCTCACTGGGAAACATCTGAAATGAGGAAATCCTAGTCTAAACACTTAAGTTTAAACTGCAAACTTTCTTAGAGAAACATTACTTTGAAAGACATTGTTCTTTTAATAAGTCCAATATAATGTACGGTATATACAAAAATCCCTGCTTGATATATATATATGTATATGTATATTATATATGTGGAATGCATTCACTTTTCTGTGTTCACAAATATTTTAATGGTGAAATGTTAAGAGTCTTTAATCTGTTTCTGGCACCAAAATGTCTCTGTTCCTCATCCACTTTCGTCACTCAAAATTTATCTGTTAGAGCTAGCAGGGAAAAAAAGAAGATTTTTGCTTTTTTTTTGTTGAATGAATCCCTATTGGGATTCTCAGCCAGCAATATAAAGTCGCTAATGTGTTGGGTACAACTTTAAATCCTCATTATAATCATGTGTTCCTTGGCGTAGGTAAGTCAATAACTATAGGTGGATTAAGTGGCTGGTAATTCACAGTGCACACAGATGCGTTCACATAGGTAGTAGTTCCATCAGCCATGACACCATAGCCTGTGAAGAAAGACAAACTCTGGTTACTCTCATTATTCATTACTATCTTCTTCCCTTTTTAATTATTTGCCTTTATCACACAGCAGTAAGTGCCACATTTATTACTCAGAAGGAATTTAAAAATTCTCTTCATGCAAAACATAGAGGTCTCCTGAATTCACACCATCTTTGTCCTACAGCAGAAGTTTTTGTCATCTTTTAAATTGTGTAAGAAAATCAAAATGGACCCCCTCCCTAGCTAGTGGCTATATTCTCTGGTAGCCAGCTCACCGAACCTTCCTGGAAAGGCAGGTGGTTTTCTCTGCAAAGCTTTTTTCTTAAAACCTTCTCAGTTTTGGAAAGGATAAGAAGATAGATAGAGCTTAGGCAATTGCAGCATTGAAAAAAACCCATAGTTGTGATCATTTAGGTTTGCAGTCATCAGTGCAGCAAACTCTAGACAATTTTCATCTTTCCACCTTTTTTCCTGTCCTGTGTTACGTATCTTTTAAGCAACCGATAAGGATAAAGCATTGCTTGACTAAGGGGAGTACGTGTGCATGTGCGCCTGGGCGGGATTTGTCTAGTAGGAATCTCTTGTCACTATGTGCTTGAATTTGTTGACCAAGTTCCACCAAATTTGCTGGAAAGACACTAAAATGCCTGACCAGTCGAAGAAAAAGCATGGCTATGACAAGGTGAATTTAAGACACCATAGCATTTCCACAGGAGGAAACACTTTTCTGTAAGTCTCATCAGTTGTAAAAGAGCTTTAACTACATCTCATGTCTGACTAGACACCCAAGCCAAACAATTCCAGAGCTAAATCTGCAAAAAAAATCAGACTTCCAGCTCTAATGCCTGTAAGAAATACAATGAAATGCTGTTTCAGAGAGTGAAGCAGCAGCCCTTTAAATGCCCTCATGTTATGAAAAAGTAGACACACTCTCCATTGCCAGAAACCTTTTCATGAATGACTAGGAAAAAACAGAAGCTTGATTCATCAAAACTAAAAGCTTAATGTTGGAAACTTGCATTAAAACATTATGATCATCGTCATTCAAAATCAGAAATATATGATTTTGGGGAAATCACATGATAGAAAGCATTTGTACTAAGATTCAATCCCACTATCATTGAAGTTAATAGTGAAATGTATTCGTTGCTACATACACTGAGGTACAGCTATTCAAATCCTAAGTGCTTAGGTTTCTACAGTTTTTCTGAGTGCAATTTTATGTCTTATGGAAGCATTGATAGATGCATAATTTACAAACAAAGAAACAGTAGCCAAATTCCTCTCTTTTTTGTTCTTTACAACACCCTGAATAATGCAAGGCCTCCTGGACTCCCCATGGAAAAGCCACGCTATAATTAGGGACAAGGGAGGGAAGAAAACTCTGTCAGGTTCCTGTCACAGACATTTCTTTAAATCATTTGCTGTTGCCACAGAACAATTGTTCTGTGTAAAACACAAACTGCACAGAGGACAGTCAGCATTGCTGCTGGGACTTTCTGTCTCCTCGGCTACATCTTTAGAGAGAACAGAATCAGCTTGCTCATATGTTCGTTTTGCTGAAAGATTACTAATGCTACAGTTCTCACTCACACCCTACTGCCAGCAGTTTCCTTGTCCATTACCCTGGCCAAGTACTGGCTGCAATGGGCAAAGCAGGATTTTAGCCAGAGTCCCTGCCATACTGCTAGTCACTTCTGTGGGTCAACCAGCAGCAAGCCCATGTGTAGAGGTATTTTTTGGCAGAGACAGCAGTGCAGAAGGGGAATAAAGAAGAAACATCTCTTCTAAGCATCTTTTCCTCCTGGATACTCAGTAAATGACTGATGCAGATGTAGCTATGCTCAGTCAGGGGAAGAACTCATCTGTTCAAAATCATGCACTCCCTCTACAAAGAACAGCTTCGTTTGCACAGGCTGTCTGCAATGGGAATTCTCCTCTGCAGAGATTTAGCATCCCACTGCAAAACAGGCTATGCAGTTCCCCATTTGCTTTCTCTAAATTATGAGAGTTAACAAGACGAGTACCTTGTTTCTGTGCTCTGGTATCTGCTGTGCCAACTGTATTAATTCACAGGATTTACTATTCTGTGGAGGTGCCATTCTCTTCCCTTGGGAGCCAAAGTTGGGTTTGGTCTTAGCAGATGTGATTTTGTTTATCTGCCTGAAGCTTCATGGCTTGCTAACTGTTTGCTTATATCCCCTGCAACCCACTTGGCTTACTATTTCTTAAAAGACAATGAGTTTGAACTGTATTCACCAACCCTCTTGTACAGAATCTCAAAGACTGCTCTAACAGTGGAGGGTTAGAGAAAATACTGTCTATGTATTGTGTGTTCACTCTGTGATTTAACAGCACACTGGACACTAGCTAGGCATTAACAGGTCACCACAGACAAGACACATGAGGAGAATCGACTTAATCCCTGAGCTGTAAAATAATGATTTGAATGTCTTCTTCATCAATTTCACACCAGCACACCTCTCAGCAAAGTCACTTCTAACTTAGCATTGTGAAAGCCCCTAGCAGCAAGTTGGAGTGGGATTTCTTGGGAAGGGTAATGATTCTTCACAAAACCAGAAATATCTGCATTCCAGCTACTCCAGTGTTCCCACTTGTTCATTTCTACACTGGTGAGACCTACAGAAATCCTACATCAAAGGCTGGAGCAGTCCCAGAAGCAGAAAACTGGCAGTTATGGAGCACCTTTTTCTGCCAGTAAATTAATGTTGCCAAGGACTAAGCAGCTGATAATAACATGCTTACATGCCAGTGAGTACACTTCTGCACAGCCCAGTGGTTTCTTTGGGTGGGGGCACTGCTTGAAGTCTTGCTGCCACAGTATGTGAATAAGACAGACATCTCTACAGCAGACAGCACCTACTTCCCCTTTGTCTAGAAACAAACTCCCCTGATCACTGACTTCAGTGGAGCATATTTGTCACCAGTTACTGACTTATGTGAAGGGAACTCATTTGTTTCCAGTTAAAAATGAAAATAGTCAGGGGAACCATTTTGTTTTGTCTGAGTACAAAATGTTTTCCTTGCCAAAGCAAACAAATACACAAATAAGTATCTTAAACTTCTGCCCAAGACAGTGGTGACATCCCTCTTGATTTTAATTTCATATACATGCTGATGAGGAGAGACAACCTTTACTGTGCAATCTTGAAGATTTAGCCTTAGAAGCACCCCTCAAAGTATTCTTACACACACAGAAAACTGAGACACAGAGATCTTACATGAATTATCTGTCTTAGGTCACAGAGACTCAGCAGAGGAAAATACAATCCATCAATCCTAATATTTAGTCACTTTCTGTAACTACTGGACTCATGTTCTTGTTTTAAAATTCACAGTAATCCTCTCTGTGCAGGAGGCATCACCCTGTTTTACAGACGTAGAAAAGAAGCCATAGTACAAATACTGAAATTAGAGTTATCAGCCAATTTCCTCTCTATATATGCAGCTAAATAAGTATCTGAATTCCGGAAGTGCTTCAGTTCAGACATTCAAGTTTGAAAATGCTGTTAAACCAGCCAACTCCTGTGTTTGTGGTTTCCACATATATATGTATGGAGAGAGAGAAAGAAATGTGTTCTGACCTTCATGGATATGTCCAAAAACATGAAGCCTTGGCTGTATTCGTCTCTGGACTGTGTTCAGCAGCTCAACACATCCTACCCGTTGCATTTTCTTAGGAACCCAGTCTAGAAAACCTTGGAAAAAAAACAAAGCTTTAAAAGAAGACAGGGTATCTGCAAAGCTGTACTGCTATACAGCATTTCTGAGATTTAATGGTTTGTGGCTTTTCATACGCAGCCACTGAAGAATGGACATGGAAATAACAGTGTTTGCCTTGGTAAGTGCAGGAAGGAAGGAAAAATACTTGAGGAAAACCATAAAAACTCATCTGAAGAAAAAGGACTATGGTAGCACTTTGCCAGGTGTCTTCCAGGGAAAATAAATCACTGCAATTAAAGCATTTTTAATGTGAAAACTCAATGCTTTACGAAGTTTTCTTCCTTTAACAGAGTGAGGTTCAAAAGAGCAGTATGTCCAAAGTCAGTCTCCTGAGAATTCAAATCAACATTTGGCTATTTAAGTCTAGCCCTGAGATGTAGTTTTTGAAATCGAACAATTTAACTGACGTAATGGAATCTGTGTTATTAGTAATAAAACTGTACTGTTATCACATTCAGTCTTACAGTAGTGGAATTCACATGGGCAACCCAGCGCATACCTAAACCCAACCTTATCAAGTAAATGAGTTTAAGCAGCTCATGAGATACCAAGGCCAACTAGCCTAAATCTATGAACCTCAAATAGGAAAAGAAACTCAGCCCATCTGCAGTAGATGTTTTTAAGAGCTATAGTTAGTTGCACCACATTTGTACAAAAATTCATTTTTTTTTATATATACAGACAAAAACATACACCAACTTGCTTTTAATGTCTACAAACATACCGCAGGGGTACGCTTGCTGCAACTGAAGTCTCATGTTTCCTTCAAAGTAGTAGTATAAGAAGGATGTTGTTTTATTAGAGGGTTTGCAATAACCATTCTTGTTATCTTTCTATTGTTCTGACATTTTCATCAGTCTCAAATTTGGAAACCTAAAAGATATAATCACTCTCTTTAGTTCTTCTTTCCCTGTGTACCTGTCATAGCTTTGTATCTCTTAAATTGCTGCGACAGAAGGAATATATTGTGCTTCTGAGAAAACAGGAATCAGCCAGAGAGGTATAGAGCATGGACCTAGTTTTCATATGTTTACTTTTGACGTCCACTCGAGCATGGCTAAATAGCAGCTAACCAGCTGGCTTAAGACCAGGACTGCGGCATTCAAGCTTTTGGAAAAACTCACAGATTTGCTAGAGCTTCAGGGTAGGTTCACACATTGAGATGATCATCTCTAGATGCCAGTGCTTGAAAACTGGCCTCAGTGTAGTGTGGAGTTTTATGAAAATTGAAAAAAAATTGCCCTTTTATCATAGTTACTCAAAGAGCAAAGTTCAATTTTCATAAATGAGTTGGGAATGAGGCATCCTAAATGTCAAAAAAAAAAAGGAAGTTCTCACGATGGCCATAGACTCCTAATTAATTCAGACACGAAGATGTACAAAGAAAAAGCCCTGATGAACTATAGAGGGAGCAGAGCAATGTTCGGTTCTGGTAACTGATTTTTATCAGTCACCCCCGGTATCCAATGCAGGTCAAAAATTCACCGTAGGAAATAATAAGTATTTAGGATGCCAAAATGAGGCCAGAAACTCCCCTGGAATCCAGTCAGGCTTTTTTTCAGAGCAAGAGTGTTATAATCATAGGCTTTATTACTGCAGTGATTTGAAATAGTTAATTGTCAAAATGTCTGTGGTGAACATAAAGCTGAAAGTATTTCCACTTCAAAAACTTCACAAACAAAAATTCATAAAATTAACTTCTCCATTAAATTAAGCATTATTTATGTTGAACATGTTTTTGTTTACATGCATTATCACCCTTCTGAAGCTTTCCCATATGTTTGCAGCTTATTATGTACACCTGACTACACAAACTAAGAATAATTGATTACACCTAGCTAACAATTAGAGTTCATCTTAGGGTTTTTTTAATGTTTGGTTACTTGAAACAGGTTTCTGCAGCTGTCAGGAAAGTATAAATCTTTGTCACTGACAATCGAGCAGACAGCTACAAATGAAGACTTAAAGGTGAAATTAAATTAAAAACAAACAAAGAAAAGTAAACTTTGTGAAGATGAATAAAAGAATCATAAAAGCAGACCTTTAGGAATCAGGGAAAAGACTTGATAAGTTATACCATATATAAATGTAACAAAACCATGCCGATATAGAAATGAGCGTTAGCACTGATCCCATAATCACGAATACAGTATTTCATAAGCTATGAAATATATATCTTATCATAGTTAACAACACACAGGTCACATAAAATGGTCAATAATAGCTGTTTTAACCTTTGTTTTCTCATCCTGTGTGAACCTCCTGTGTATCCCTCCCCCGGTTTCATCCCAAAGCACTACTCAGAAAAGAAAAATTACTCAGAATTTTGTTACATGCCTAACTGATTTAGAAACACTAAGTCCATTAACTCTTAATGGTGCTTCTGCACCTAAATCATGCAGGCAATTTAAAAATATATCTAATAACGTAGTATTAATTAGTTTAGAAGGATGCGTGCTCTTTTGAAGTGAGTGAAGGAGAAAGCAGCACAAAAAATAGACGATGGACAGAATTTAGGCAGCCATGCTGGAGAAAAAAAAAAGAGAAGAGGAATTTGCAAGAGCACTGATTGCTATTTATGATCATTAGGAACAGCTCTGGTGATGCTGTCCAAGATCAGAACAACAGTAATCAGTTTTCTGGTTAAAATAATTGGCTGGGAGGGTCAAGGAGGATCCTGTCTCCCAAAATGTCTGTGGACCGAGCTACACCATAAGGAGGTACTGTAAGTTAGGCAGAGTGCTAATTTCTTTTGAAGCATCATATATTTGTTGCAATGGGTGTCAGGGAGACCAACAGCTGATGCCCTCATGCAGAGGGTTCTGTGCCTGAGCCATCTATTAATGCATCAAAAAGAAAGACAAAGAAATGGGAACTTTTAAAAAACTAAACCCTTGGAGGACAGTTGAAGCTTAAGAATCAAAAAGAGAATAAATACTGAGACATGGAGATGGGGGAATTAATGTTTCCCCATTACAGTCAGTGGAGATGGGCAGCTCTTCATCAGAATTACTACGATTACTAAATTCATTATTAAATTTATTATTAAAGCATGTCCACTGAGTGGCAGCTCTGCAGTGTGCTCTAGAGGTTCTCCTGCCTCTGCTGATCCCAGAGGCTGCCTGGAGAGGCCTGGTGGCTAAATTACCAAGGCAGCTAAAGCTGGGTGGCGTGAACCCCTCTCTCCACTTTCCAACATTAGATTTCATGTGCTAGATACACGGATATTACTGAAGGTTGGATTACTTTACAGCTATCAGCTGGTTTTAAAAATTGCTTAAAAATGCTGAAAAAGCTTCTGAAAAAGTTTTAAATATGCCTTATAAATAAAAGTATATCAAAGGCCCAGTGTCATGCCTTGCATCCTAACAGGAATTATCCCCAGTAATAACCGTTTGGAACTGATATCTCAAGGTCTAAATAATTAATTTCTGCCATCCACTTTTACAATAGAGGTCCATATTAAAATCAGTCAATGGTATGACATGAGGCTCCACTTAGGTGAAGTATCAAAACACATGCCTCCACTGTGAGAAACCGTGCTCACAAAAAAGCCCTTTCCCCCAGGATTAGTGAGCAGTGGAATGCAAACATGTCTTTCTAAAGAAAACAACAAAACACAAACCCCTTAGATACTTTCTCCTCCAAGCTCTGAAAGAGGAGAAGAAAGGGTGGAAGACAAGAGGGTCTTAGCTTCCGGAAATTGGGGAATCTAAAGGTTTAAAGAAACCAGCTGCCTTCATTTCACACAAAGCACTCCACAGTAAGGCTCAGCAGACCACTTAAGTACATGCTTCAACTTCGTGTCCACTGATTAAATTAGTGAGAGCTACATTCACAGCTGCATTAAATGTAGCCTGCTGTATCTTAAATACATTGAAAACCATGTTAAAAGCTTTACTAAATCTGGACAAATTTCTGAGATTACATTATTTCTGTAACACACATTCACTTTTTTCTAGGAATACAAGAAATCTCTCCTGACTTTTATATCACCTATATTAATATTTGTAAAACACAAATGCAGAACTATTTCTTGTTGGTGTGTTTGTCTTGCCAGACTGTATTACAGATAGGCAATTCACCCACACTGTTCAAAGAACAGGCAAACAACGACAGCATTTGGGTTTGTGAGGCAGGAGATGCACCAAGTCAGCATGATGAGGAAAAACACAGACTCTGGGTACTTGTTGGTAGGGGAATGCTACTGAAAGTGAAGGACAAAAGCAGCGCTAAAAATAGAAGAACCCGATCCTGCATTTCTTTCAAGCAGGCTCCATGCTTTAAACCTACCAATTTCAGCAGTGACAGAGTGGACAGATGCATAGGAAAATCAGATCTCTCATGTTTATAAGGCTCATTAAGGCTTTATATGTTAAGGCTTTATTTTTAAGCCATTATTTAATTCCCTACCACTGAGCAAAGGTAATCATTAAACATAAACCTGGGCTGGAGTCCTGGTGCTTCTGAAATCAGTATGGATGTTACTTTTGACTCTTGTAAGTCAGGATTGCACTCTTTGTCTAAGGAGAGGCATCAGTTACTCATAATAACATAATTTCAGATAATCATCTGAAATACACAGCTAAGAGCACTAGTATTTTCTTACCGAGAGGTGGTCCATGTGTTATAAGAATATCTATTCCATCTGGAATAAGGTTCCATTTCTCTAATAGTGCTTGGCCTCGTGGAAGATTAAAGCCCCAGCCATAAAACCAAGGTTGCCTGCCAAGAAAGGAGGAGAATGTCTTCAGTGCTACTTCCATATACTGGTTATCTAATTAAAATACGGAGATTGACTCTCTACTAGCATGGAATTTGGAGACACAAATAGCATTCATTGTCTTCTTTGTGTGCACAGTAAAACTCTCTTTCCATACAACCAGTGTTATTTAGCTTGTGTGGAAAATCAGTGCAGTCCTTACCACTTTCAGTAAGCAGCATACAGTAAAACATTCACAGTATTCCTCTAACTAGTTGAAAAGTAACTCTTGCAAGAGCTGGATAACAAGATCTCCATGTGTGGATTAGCATGCTGCACTCCCACAACATCTAAAAGAACACGTATCTCAGATACATAGGTGTGGATCTATGTTTCAAACTGGCTCCTGTCTTGTTTGGCCCTTAGCCTATGACCAGCTGGGCAAGGACAGGCCCTGGCACAATGACAGATCCCACTCCAAAGTCGGAGGCATCATCTATGCTGCTTTGTTCCCCTAATTGTAAGCATCCCATCATAACCAGAATACTGCTTCTATCCTTACACATAATTTTCTTCTGTCCTTGGTGTGCTGACTTCCTTTTAAGTAAGACTTTCCATATTCAGGATTTCTTATCATATGGGCATTTACATTTTTTAAAACATATTTATGGAGCAGCTCATCATGGAACAGTGGGACTGTAACACTGCCAGTCGGAACACAATTTATCCATGTCTTGCTATCCCATTGATTAAAAAACTGTATTTCACAGCAATTATATCACGGTGGTAAATTATGTCTTGCTGACTATGCTCTGATTCTAGGTCATAAAATTGAAGGATTAGTTTTAGGTTGGAATTTTTTAATAATTTTTTGACTGACATCTTCTGGCCAAATCCATATTTGGAGAACAACAAATAGGCTGCCTTTCTTCCACAAACAAACAGCCTAAACAATTCTAGACAGGTAACTGAAAGGCTTTCTGTGTCCAAAGCTAAGGGCTTATCTTGTAGCTCTTCATCACATGCCATGGATAACCAGGGTCTGGATAAACAGGTGTCCCAGGGAAAAAGAATAAAAGGTAAAACTTTCTACATCTGCCACTGGGACCGGAAATATATCCCAGGCTCCCAAAGCTGTGATAAGGGAGGTGAAGGTGTGTGAAAAAAAGATGCTAATAGCAGTAGCAATGAAGCAGAAACCTTGCTCTGAGTCACGCTGCTCAGACCAAGGCATCTGGCTAAGAAACACATATCCCTATATCAAGGATATGAAATCACAGTTTTCTGGTTACCTGTTCAACTCCTAGCAGCCTTTCCTCATAGGAATAACAGCACCTGGCTCACAGGTACATGACTTCTCACCTTCTGGGGGGTAACTCACAGTCCAGCTAGGAGGCTCAGAAGGGACCTTATCACTCTCTACAAGTACCTGAAAGGAGGTTATAGTTAGGTGGGTGTTGGTCTCTTCTCTCAAGTAACAAGTGATAGGACAAGAGATGAAGGCCTCAAGCTGTACCAGGAGAGGCTTAAACTGGATATTAGGAAAAATGTCTTGACTGAAAGGGTTATCAGGCATTGGAACAGGCTGCCCACGGAAGTGTGCAGTCATCATCCCTGGCGATATTTATCAGATGCATAGATATGGCGCTCAGGGACATGATTTAAGTGAGGAAACTTGGCAGTGCTGGGTTAACGGTTGGACTTCATGATCTTAAAGGTATTTTCCAACCTAAATGATTCTTGACTGTAGTTACTGGCTTATTCTGCAGTAGGCAACCAATGATGTTACCATGATGCTACAACGCTGTTACACAGAACCAAACTCCAGCCTGTCTTTACGTTCAGCTCTCCATTGACAAATGAGAGTATTTTTATCTGACAGGAATGCCATGAAAATAAATAAAACTGAAGTCTGTGAGGCACTCAAATATTACAGAAGTGGCAGGCTTTATAAAAATATACAGAGGTTAGACTGCTTCTAAACTCTCCATCCATTCCTGCCTTGAGACTGCGTTCCACGACTTACATGCTAAGCACCATGAAGATGAAAAATATTCAACTGTTTGGCAAATTGTCTACAGGCCCAGAGCAAGTTTTCCAGGAGCAGAATCTCAGCAAAATATTTGCAAGGGCAAATAGGATGCAAACAAAGTGTCAGAATAGTAAATCATGCTTTTAAAGCCCCTGACAGATTCAGTGAATACAGGCCCCTGCTCCCATCTGCTGCTGGCACCAGTGCTGTTGGGCACGGACAGGACTATCCCCAGGTCCTCAATGGGAAGTGAGGTGAGGCACTGTCCTGCACCCCACAAGTCTGCCGGACACAGCACAATGGGCCATGGCCACTCCACGGCCCAAGAAAGAAACCAAGGGGAAAGACTGGTACTTGTCCAAAAAGAAAAGATCAAAAACCTATGGAATGATATTAAGGTGCAAAGTATTTATAAAGAGAAATAATTATGACTGCCCCAAGTCTTAACAAAAGTCAGCTTAGTCCTGCTGAAATCCGAATGGCTGAAAATGGCACATGCAGCTGCGAGAATCTCTGCCTGCCTCTACTAGGGCTAGCCTGTACACAGCCACTTTTTAAAAAGCCCGTTTCCCCTTATGAATAGGCATGATCTGCTTATTAAGACAAGAAGCACTTTCCCTCGTCCCTCCCTCCCTCCCTTTGTGGTGACTGCAGCGTAGCCGCCTGAGCGCAGGGCTGGTAAGTTATGCATGCTGGAGCTGTTCTTTTGTGAAGGGGAGATGTTACAACTTGTGTGATTTGCCATTATGCTGTCTTTTGTGACAATCCCAAGATCGAAAGAAATGTCTGGAATATTTCTGGGAAAAAAAAGGGAAAATCTGAAGTCCAAGAAAGGATTCAGGGGAGGATGTTGGTATGCTTTACATCTGAGAGAAGAAAGACAAATCATACATATCAGTGCCCCCACCCCAAAGCAAAACCATCTTTGTATGCGCAGGGATTTTATAAATCCCCAAAGACCCCTTCTCTGCAAACTTGCTGCAAAGTTTCTGATTAGGGGAAAAAAAGTCTTCTCAAATACCCAATTAACAAGTGTGTGACCTGGGTTTCGCACAAAGAAAACTTTGTCTAAAATTTGCATTTACAATAGAACCTGAAAGTAAGTTAAATTCTTCATATGAAGCACCAAATTTCTGGAGCCCCACTTAATGATTGCTCAGGAAAAGTGTTATTTTTTTTTTAATTATTTTTCAGTATATCCTGGTTTCAGACATATTGAATGTTTTACATTTACATATTACATACCATAATATTTTACATTTTACAAAGACAATACTGTTGTCATGTATGTTCCATAAGAGAAAAACCCACTGTTCCCTAAAAACCCCAAATGTATTTGGCAATTAAAGACATACAGTATGAATGCATTTCATCTCTGAAGTGCTCATATATAGAAATGTACTTTGATTTAGGTCTTCTTACACTGAACAGTTTGAGTCTCTCCATATACTACTGAAATTCCAACAGTTATTATTATTATGGCTAGAATAATGATTGTCAACATGTAAGACGCTAGGGGTAAAAGACATTGGAAGTGAATTTGTTTACAGCACAATTAACCTTATGTTAAAAACATATGAACAGGTTTTGCAGGTCAAATAATCCACCATACAAAAAGGGCTGAATTATCAGAGTTTGTGCTAGCAATCGGATGTTGCTTTATGTACTGAATTTCTATCTTTCTGTTCTAAAGTAACCATTGGAATAATTTTCTTACAGAATGATAGTTGCTATGACAACCATAGCAAATTTTCCTTTTCTGAAACAGATGTCTCATTTAGTTGAAAATTAGAATGTGAAAAACCCATGGGAAAAATTAATTCAAACTTTAACAGAACACTGACTACAATGTAATCTCTTATAGGTTAACCCCTTAACATCTTTCTGCACTCTTAGAGTAACCTTCTCATAAATTCTAATTAAACCAGTTTAACCTCCCAGGAATGACCTTCTTAGCTACCATTAGAGCTTTAGTTGTCTTTGAAAGGAGCATTTCTGTTACAATAATAACAGAAAAAAGTCATGCTAAAAAAAACAGTGGTCAAACACATTACTGCCTTAATTATTTGGGCAAACACATTACTGCCTTAATTATTTATTAGTTTTTCTTCTTTTATTCAGCTGTTATTGGAAAGGGCTACCATGTAGTCCAAGCACTCTTCTGTCATTTAAAATGAGGCATAACTTAGCTTTATGTGTGATTTACTGTAAAGGGTAGTGAAGTACTACACAGATTTGACCTGGAATTTATGTGAAAATTTAAGGTTTTCAATTTTCAAACCCCTGGTATCCATTTCAATCTGCTCAGCAGCTGTATAAAAAGGGGACATAAAAAGGGACACTTGTCTGGGGAAAACTATCGATGTGAATGGATTTTTCCATTACAAGAAGTGAAGATTGAAATCTGATTCTCCATTACTTTGATTCAATGTAAATGTTTAAACTTACAGAATGGATCCCTTCCTCTCTGTACACCGGAAGGGGACCCTCCACAGCACTTGGTCATCATCTACAAATGAACATAGCAGGCAGCCAGTGGGCAGTTGAGGAAATATCCCCACCACAGCACTGCCTGTAGTGCTTGTGGGACGTCAGCTAGCACAGGAACTTCAAGACTGCAAGATTTACTGCAGCAGCCACATCTAGGTTGTCCAGATGAGTAAAATCTTGCCACCAGCAGGCACACAATTACTCTCTTGGACTTCGAGGGCAAATTCCCTTCCACAGCACAGTACCTATGAAGCATAACTGAATGGCCATTAGCGTATCAAAGGGACT
This sequence comes from Neopsephotus bourkii, assembly GCF_033783945.1. Lineage (NCBI taxonomy): Eukaryota > Metazoa > Chordata > Aves > Psittaciformes > Psittacidae > Neopsephotus > Neopsephotus bourkii. Next base: position 7,667,073 of record NW_026900624.1, read on the forward strand.
GGTGGGCAGCATCTTGCAAACACGTTAATAGCAAGAAATACAGAACTAAAACACAATGCACAGACACTGTACCTCCTCATTTCTATAAAGCTTCCTGCAGAAACCTTTTTTTGCAGCTGAAAGGCAAGTTATCTCCCTAGAATTCCTTTGCTTACAAAATAAATTTCAAAGGTTCGCAAACACATGACTTGCGCCAGTCTTTCCTCCACAACAGCTGTCATTTTCCTCCTATCAGAAAATAAACAGCTATTGGCCAGTGACTGTAAAGAAGCACAGTGGGAAAAGAATAGACCAAATCAGTTTTCCCATTCCTGCTTCCCTTCCGGACAACTGCAGAGCTGCACATAGTCAGCATTTAGAAGATTAGTCTATACACGCTGAGAATCACACTGGTAAAAGCGACTGGCCGAGAGCCATGGAGCACCAGAAAGCAGTTAGATTCAGCAGTGGCAATCACAGCCAAAACTCTGATACATCCTGATTCCCAGCCCAAGAAATCTCACTACTGGATCTATAATCTCACTATTTAAGTCTAACTTTTCCTGGTCTTGATTTAATCTTATTATTGTAACTAGCTACTGTCCTACGAATACGGGTATACAGTACTAAATACACTATCTACCTTCCTTCACCTGCCTGGAGTTAATATCCTGCAGGTATTCATATTTTTACATCCCAAATCGCAGTGTTCACTGAATTTACCCAATCTCCATAATTGCCATTTTAGCCTTTCCTCAGTAAGCAACTAATCAGTTTACTAAATATTTCCACTGCTTTTTACTCAATTTTCTCTAACAAGTATGCAGAGAAGTTCACCTTTGCAGGTGGGGGTATTGCCTGCTTCAACATCTAAAGGAGTTGTGAAATAACACTCATCTTTCTGTCTTTTCTTCCTCACATTCAAGACGATGGTCCAAAGGAGGCAGGGCTGAAACTAGCCGTGAGACCCGAAATGCTAAGAAGGACTGGCAGAGCACTGTTTGCTTACAGCTTTTGAAATAGCATTCAAAATCTTGGCATCTAAGCATTTCAAGAGCATAGCTGAGATTTAAAGGAAGACAGGTTTCAAAAGTTTTAAGGAGTATGAGGAGACTTATATTTTGGTTAACCTCCATGTGACAGAGACAACGGATGGTTTGATTTTAGAGAAGAGGTATGAAAGCAGTATACAGAGAGAATTAAAACTGCACAAAAAAGAAACTCATATTCACTCATTCATAATATTGGAACCAGGGTTTTCTTAATAAAATCTAAGGCCTTATACTTTAATAAATGCAAATGATGGTTAATGTCATAGAAGATTATCTCCTAGAACACAAGGCCACAAAGTACAACTCAGCAGGTGTAAAGGAGAATGCAGAAGAAAGGAAAATTAGGTGCTAAGATGGAGAGGCTTGCACAGTATTAGTTCAGGAAACTGTAGTGAGCAGCAAACTGAAGTCAGATCTTCTATCAGTCTGCTGGCTGCATTAGACAACATTTCTTCGATGAGGAAGTTTGTTGTATTCTTTGTTTTTTTGCCTTACTAGCTTTGCATCCAAGGTTGTCCTTCTTGAAACTCTGAATCTAATTAAATTATAGTTTTCACAAAAGGATAAAAATTCGAATATGGCCCTTTGTCATTAATTATTTCTCTTGCAATTTGAGTTACACATGAAATCATTCATCTTTTGTTTAGTAAAGGATTTTCTCTGACTGGAAAGAAGATGGAATAAGCTGTGACTAATAGGAACTGATAATTTCTAAACATTAATCTGTTATAAAACAATGAAAAATAAAAGGAAATCTACTTTATCTTCGTAACAAGAAAACAGAAGATAACAGGTAAGGAGAAAAATTAATGAAGGACTGAATTTACAATATGCCAACAACAAATGCAAATAGTTTATGTCATTTTGCTGGGAGGCAAATGATAATATCCCATCTGATAGATTTTAAAAATAATAAAATAAACCCCACAAATAATTAACCAAGAGATTCACGGATGATGATGCAGACGTAGAACTGTACAGACTTTCAGTACGCTCTTACATATTTAACACAGAGCTAAGTCCTTGAGCTCCTGATGCCTCACAGCGTGTTCCCTCAGTCTCTCTGATTCTTAATATGTAAAAAATATACGTACAGCCAGGTTATCCAGTTTGTACTTCAGATACTGACAGCTGACAGCCATAGAAAGAAGAAGGGTAAAGAGAGAGGAGGAGTTAACGTGCCCTCTGTACACAGTACAGTCACCATCTCATTTTAAATGTAACTTACCACAAATGAGCCAATCTGTTAGGAAAAATAATTTTAGGCCCATCTATGTATGGCATCCCTACAGTTTTTCACTATCAGATGACCAGACAGCTAAAGAGAAACGATGTTCTTCCACACATCCAGCTACTGTTTACTGCAGTCCCCCACCCAAGACCTTGCAGAAGTTCGCGAACTGAGAAGATTTACTATCCCTCCAAATTGAGACACTAGTGGGTTTTTTTAAGATTCAGCTACTGGAGGGACTCTCCTAGATGAAACATGGCTGAAATAGGTGCACTAAGAACTGAGAAGAAAGGTCCTCAGAGTAACCACTTTGCAGTTTAGTAACTCTCCAGGATTACATTCTTTTCTCAAAATACCAGGAGTAATTAGGCCATATGGACTAACTGTCTGCCAGTTCTTTTCTGTTTTTCTTTTTTTTTTATTTTACCTTTTCTGTTGAAAATTCAACGCCATTTTGAGTTAAACAAGCATGAAAATGCTTCCAAAACTAATAAACTAATATAGCACATGCGCATATACTCAATAAGTATTTTTAACATTTTTAATTTAGCAACAGATGAGCTTACTTCTTGTATACAAAAGAAGTACTGATACCTCATATGCCATGTTTCTACCTGAGGTGAACAACATCCAAGTTATCGTAAATTCCAAATCCCTATTTTCCTGAACTCCTAAATTCACCTCACAGTACAGTGGTGGAAACCAGTTGCTGCAATGTAACTTTCTATATGAAAAAGGTACAGTTTTAACACCTGGATGCTCTTTCAGCTTGCTGGGAATTATGAGACAAACGTAAAAAGTCATATGCTTATCTGATATAGATTACATCATTAGAAATATCTGACACATACAGGTGCAGCCTTGTGTTGTAATATTAGTTCCAATTTACCTTCGTGCTAGAGAAGAAAATCCTCACATTAATTCATATTAAATTATGCTAATTTATTAAATAAAATTAATCTATGAACATCAAATCCAAAGACAGTGTTCTAATGTTGAACAGCTTCACAACAAGTGGTAAATTACTTTTCAGCTTAAAATCTGGTCAGGGAAAAGAGAAAGAACTCAAGACAACTGTGTTACAATTAGTTACTCTGATGGTGGCTCCATTTACGGTTCTTCATGTAGAGCGCAATGTAAAGTCACCATCTAGTACTTGATGTAGTAACACATCTACTGTGTAAAAACCTAGGAAAAATGCATACATACAAGCTACTGTGGAGTAGGGAGGCTGATCCTCACCAGGTGTAAATGGCTCAAAAGCCAGTGGAGCTCTGCCAACTTACTCCAGCTGAGAATCAACTCCATATAGATCCGCTCCAAACTAGTTAGCTATTTGTGTTTCTCTTGGAATACTGCCAAAGGGCTCAACTCAGTACCCAACTGTGTTTACATCTTTGAAACATCCTGAAATTGCTGCTGTCTGAGACAACAGCCGGGACTACAGATAGAGCTGGTAGTCCTTTTGTTCAAGTAAAAATGGTGGGAAAAAAGCACCAAAACAACAACAGAAAACCCACTTTAAACTTTAAAATCAGCTTGTCACATAAAATTAAGCTTTCAAGTAAATGTGAAAAATAAAGAGAAAACTGCTGTGGGGGATTGCAATTTCACTCTTGTGGTTTATGAACTGCAGGAAAGTGAAGCCAATTCCCTGTAGTGAGATTACAGGTCTTCTCTTCTATAGGTCTTAAATTAAAAACCAGCTGAATCCAAAGTGAGCTCGTTTACTGGATCAGAAGATTCAATTATTTCTGCTAAGTAACTGAATGTGAACTACTTCCTTTTAGTAATATACGACTAATAATTACCGCCTAAGAAAGGACTTTTTTCTACCAGGCTAATTAAACTAAAGCAATATATTTTTCAACTGCTCTCAAATTTAACTAAAACTAGAAACATTGCAACAAAACAAGTAAATGAAATCTTCACTCACATACAGAGATACAAAGCCACACAATGTATTCAGGCATTACAAGAAACAGCACTTGCCCAAAAATGTTATGTGAAATCAGTGTAATTTCTGGACTATATTCAGCATACATGCACACAAAGGCAGTGCAATGTCCTGTGCACTTGTACGGACACAAGGGAGGACCACAACTGAAAAGTGGATGCAAAGCGTCTTTGGCTTCAGTAACTGATTAAGCTCACTCTGCAAGAGGTCACTGTGAAATGTGTTAAAAAAAAATGATTCATATCCCTAACAGGTAAACACGTAAAGTAAGCAGCATGCTAAGGTGTTCAACTTACTGTTTTTCCTCTACTGTGCCTATTCTAGGATTGAACTGTTCCAGACTCCTCAACCCTGAGCAATGTTGGGAAGCAATTTTATCTGAGAGAAAACATTTTCTGGAATGTTCATTAATGGCAAAAGGATATTCTAAACTGCTGTGACTTAAAAAAAATCTTATGGGAAACAGAAAATAAAATTTTCAGGAAATAAAACTTCTAAGGAGCTCGTAATAGCTAGAATTTAAGGTATTGGTCTGACTTGGGCTACAATAGGCATAGTTCAGCTTACATCTTCATTCACTCACATACCTATTGCAGAATTCAATTAATAGCAACTATGTTCCTTTACCATGCTACAGAAAATTCACTTGGAGTCTGAGAAACTTTTATTTTGTTCTACACACCTTTTTTTTCAGCAATGTAATGATTCTTGCTAATTCATTTCAGTCATTTAATTTGTACTGCAGTGTTCATTAAAAAACCTCTCCTGAATTCAGTATGATTACTCACATGAACAATAGCACCTGTATACCTACTGCCTACTGAACGAGATGCAACATTTCCTGTATTTTCAAATCATGTTAAAAAAAAATGCTTTCCAAGACGTTTTTACCGCAGGAAATGCACCAATTTTAGCAAACTGCCACTAGTAAAAAAGATGACAAAAAAAAAAAAAGGAGAAAAACAATCCAATGATCTGTTTCTGATGTTAAAACAGCCAGAACGAACTCTTAAAGTCTCACTTTCTGCCACTGAAAAGCCTTTCATACTTCAGGAGTTCAATATATTACATTTCCCCCCACAACATTCCCTGAGCGGCTGAATTTAAAAGATCAAAATCATTTTCCAGGAAAAATACCCATTCTTATGATCTTCCATATGCTGCAAACTAAACTACAGCGTATTGTTGTTTTAAGCATTTCTAGAAGCAGCACTTTCCAAAATGCAAAATGGTTTCTGATAAGTACAAAAGAGGAAATAAAAATATCACTCTAGCATTCTATTAAAATACAATTAAATCTGTATCCATGTGCCTCAGACTCTTAATTAATATATTTTAACAGGATGATGAATTTTGCTTTCTCTGTTCTAAACACATTGCTATTTCTTACACATCTGTCACATCTTACCTACCTTTTACTGAATGCCTGAAATAAAACATCTCCAGCATTCTAACCACAGTAATGCAGCCACATCAGGTAGGCTTAGATGCCAACATTCTCCCCAATCTTTCTGAAACGTGAGATGTCTCAATTCTAAGTAACAAGTATAACCTATTGTTCTCACTCATGATTTTCTTCAAGAACCGTATCAGTCTACCCAAATTACTTACTTATTTTGCCTGCCTTGATGTTACTAATTAATAAAGCTCCACATAGTTCCCAACTTAAAAAAACAGTGAACGTCTACTGTTTTTAAAACATACTTACGGGCAACGAAATCCCATCACAGTAATATGTCCACATCCAGCATTTCCACACCCATCCATACAAAACTGCAGCACTGACAAAAACTAGACACTCATCCATACAAAAACTGCAGCACTAGACAGGAAAACAAGCCACCTGCTCAAAAATCTACCTAATCTGAGGCTTTCACGAATTTTAAAGTGGTATTTTATTGCTTTAGAAAACAGTACAGAAGTAATTGCAGTATAGTTATCTGTATTCTTATCTTTTGACCAAGTGAGGGTGCAGAAAGAACACAGGAGGATCAGCTATTTTACTTCAGAAAGTCTAGTATGGTTTTGTACAGTAACACACATTTTTGGTCTCTATATATATTTCAGGCATGTGCAAGGTACTGAATAGGAAGGGTTTTTGCAGACTTGAAAGAGGGCATAAGAACTAAGAATCAGAGTGGTCACTCTGATGCAGAACTTACTACTTGCTGTGAATTTTACAAAGAATGAAATCTGCAATGTAACGTCTTGCACTGCTGCTGCTGGAAAGCCCACTCCCAACTTGGGAGGTATATTATGTTAAATGAAGTCAGTATTTTATTTTATTACAGTTTCATTTTAATTGATGTTCACCTCAATGACTAAAGATTTGTACAAGGTCTAGGAAAGTAAACATCAGATGATTCATCACTGGTAAAATGAAAGCGTGTCCCTCTCATGAAATGAATCTATAAATCCTTACTGCATTATTTTACTGATGGAAACTAAGTTCAGCGAGGAATGAAAGAGACTATTATAGCTGTTCTTAAAAAGATGGAGGAGGAAGGCGGTGAAATGGAGATCTAGGGTATGGGTGGCCTCAGTTCTGTGTGGAACAAAAATAAGTCTGCCTCATTTTGCCCTCTGCATGCTCTTTCAAACTACCAAAATACACATGAAAGCTGTCAGTCTTTCTATCCAAAGTGCACATGTGCATGTGCATACATGCATACACACACACTCACACACATACACACAGAGAACATCTGAGAAGGGATCTAACAAAATCAGCTAATTTGAGATGAAAAATCAGATAAGAAAGTAACAGATGACAGTTACGCACCTACAGCTAAGTACTACCGATCACACTGGACTAACACAGCTTGAGTAAAGTTGGCAGCATACTGGAACAGTACAGATAGCTGCAGTGCACCAAGAAAAGGGCCAACAGGTTGGAACAAATTTCCAGCTCTCACACTGAAGAGGGATAATGATTAAAAAACAAGCTCCCTGGCAAGGCTCCTTTGGGCTGAGTTGGTGACTGATACTCACTAATGCAACCTGCAAGTTGGAATGGAAAGAATTCAGCCATCTTCTCTAACGTATTTCACTTAAAAAAACCTGACTGCGTAGCCCTGACTCAGAATGCTAAACTCAGTAAAAACAACTCTCTACATACACACCCCTAACTTTCAGCACTCAGTTCCCATAATCTGGCTAACAATGCTGCATGAGAGCTGTTGGCCCATGGGTAAACGTGCAGGGGCCACATCTAATCAGTGTTCCACTGGAGGGAGCTAAAAAAACCCAGGAGTGCAGCCCAGGCATCTGTCACTTCAGGATAAACGATCACAAATGTCTTTGTAGGCTGATATTAATCTTCGCTTTCCCATTTTCCCTAAGTGGGAAATGAAAGTTTCTGAAGTTCCAGATGGCCTAACAAAAGAATGAAGGAGGAAATGAGAATACATAGACCCTAGAAAAAAATGTAATTCTGCAAAAAGAAAAATGAGGTTCTGTTTCACAGAACACATCCCTCCAGATAATCAAAGCCAAGCAAAAATCCACTCTCTGGATAATGAATCTGGAGGCAATCTCCTCCTAAATGTCTTCTTTTTGCTATTCAGGCCAGTATGTCATTTAGAATAATGAAATTATCATATGTTTGGAGAGAGGGCTTTGACTGTCCCTTCCTTTCCCACACTGTGGAAAACTGAAAAAAAAAAAAAAAAGCAAAACACTGAAAGAGGTAAAAAACTCTCCTGTCACCTTGTATGCTTGTTTGAAAGCAGGAGGACCAAAGCTTCTTCTCCAGTTGTGTACTGCTGATCAGTATTACGGAAATTCAGTGGCTAGGAAGAATACATTTTTCTTCAGCCAGTTGCGTTTCTCTCGCTGTGTGAAGTGTGTACTCTAACCTTGCCGTTAATGCAGAATAATCCATTTTTAATAGAAAATTCCACTGGAATTCCTGCCATTTTTTACAAGATCACACAAAGAATAACAGCTCTTCTGCAGATACACATCTTTTTCTATAAATTTGAGGCAGGGATACATTATTACACACTGGTGGAAGGGCCTGTATAAACTGTGCAAGACACTAACAGCTTCTGATTATTGACCAGGTCAACTCATTAATCTTCAGGTCTTATCATTAGTTACTGCATGCAACTTGAGAACAGAGAGCAAAGTTACTTACCCACTGACTTGTAAAAAACTCAACAGAAAAAACATTTAAGTAAGGCAGAGTCCCTTGTTGGAACCTTGTGCAGCAGAGAAGCAGACATAGCAATACTCAGATCACACATGCAAGTACAAATCTCAGAGAGGTATTCCCATGTTGAAAAAAAAAAAAAGTACATGCACCTGTACAGGCATTTATTTTTGCATAGGAAAATGGAGTAATACGTAGTTAACTCATTAAACACAGAAGATCTTGTGCACTGAATGCATCAGGAGTTTTTGTGCAAACACAGTGTGTAACTGTGCAATTAAAATCTTTAGCAGAGGCGCAAGTGGATTGTACAGCCTATCTTCATTCCAGCTGTAGCTAACACTAAAACTTTTACCTGCAAATAGTAACACACTGTGAGGATAATGAGCTATAACAGAATGCTGAAAATCTGTAACTGAAATACTCACCAATCATTTATTAATATGGTTCCGTGAATGATGTCATCAGAGAGATAATAGTCTGACAACACAGAAAAGACCTTCTGCTTCAAATCCAAATCCAACTTTCCACTATAGTCTTGGCTTCCTGACTTCCAAGCCACCTGTGAGGACCATCTACTGCTTATAGAGTTTCATATCAACAGCAGTACTTACTGTAAGGACTTTGTTGATACCTGTTTATTTCAGGGATCAGTGCTGACACCTAACTCTAGCTCCACAGTGGGATGGAAAGAATCACAGAAACACTGCTCAAAAGGGACCTCTGAATATCTTTAGTCCAACCTACCACTGCCTACCACCGCTCACCATCGTTAGATCTGGTCAGCCACAACTGTCCAGCCAACTCTTGAGAACACACCTGAGGATGGATTCTCTGCTCCTCTCTGGTGTTCCTGCTTGCTGTATTTTTACTTACATGTTATGATTTCGTATGTGATACTGAAAAACAAATTAAACTCTTCTGGAAGATGCTTTCATCTTTGGGAAAGCTTAGCAGTTAAATGTTAATTATAGAATTATTCTGTAGAATTATTTGGGTTATTCTGGCTGCCAGTTTGACTTTTGTTACAGCAGTCCAGAATAAATAAGAGTGTTTAAAAGTACTTTCCAATCAGAAGCTTTACAATTTATAACAAATGCTGCTGAGAAACCAAAATCTTTGGTTTACATTCCTAGCAACTATGGCTATTCTCTACACAAGATTGCTTCCAGGTCTGTGAATACGTTCTGGCCATGCCCTTGGTTTTGCTGGGATGACACTAGGGTGCATCTTCCTTTGCCTAGCGTTTTGTGAAAAAATTCCACAACAGTTCCCAGTGTGTGGGCTACACTAGAATGAAGCACGATGCATTCTTCCCGATGTCCTGCTCATCCAGATCTGGCAACCAACACTGTATGGTGCGCTGTCAAGCATCTTACTTATTTATACTCCTCTCACTTACAATCTATGCTGATAATCCATAGTCCAAGTGTTGCAAATACCAATTCCTAAATAGCAGATTTTGTGCTTTGCAACTTGATTTCAAAATGGGTGCTCCCTGCTTGATGATTACACTAGAGTAATTAACATTTAAGGCAGTTAAATTTTCGTTAGTGGGTAGAGGCTCAATCTGGCACTTGAAATCTTGCCCTTGGAGCCTAGGAGAGTAAAAGCATTGGTTTCTGAGACAAAACTGTGTCTCATTTCTTCTATGCAATTAAAAGTAACCACTAAATTTTAGACAATAATAGAGGTCAAAATACCCAAGTGCTATTGAAAACATTTAACCACACACAAATGGTACGTATTTAAAAGGCCTTAGAGACTGGCATATTATGCAAACCAATCAAGTTCTCACAGTTTATTCTGCAACTAAAACATCTTAAGCATAAGTATAATCTAATCTTGTACAAGTCACATATAAAAACACAGGTGGCTACGAGTAAACACACTAAATTAATGCTCGTTGACATTGATGCAGACCTTACTCCAGCATTCTTGAAGTATTTTGCACCTATTGATTAACCTGTTTTATAAAGCAGGGATATCTCTAGCTTGTACTTATTTTTACAAAAGATGAAGTTAAGGTCAGGACTGTAACCAGAAATAGAAAGGCAGGATCTAAAAGACTAGGGCCCCAGTCTTTTCATTTCTAGACAGCTCACCTTCTCATTAAATAGAGTCAGGCATGGACAAAAACATGTACTGTAATTGGGAGTTCTACCATTAAACAAATCCATTCAAAAAGCTAGATGTACATTTTCAAGCCTGGAAAAGAAAATTATTTTAGGATACTAAACAAGCAACTGCATGAAATTTAGCTTTCTTACTGAGTTCTAAGATCTTAAAGAATTCTGAATACTGAAGTCTTGGCTAAGTTCATAAGCATTTTCTGAAGGACTGGCTTCATGATGCAAGGGCAAAAATAGATTCACCATGAAACACTCACCAAAGTTCTGTAGTTTTTTAGAGATTACATTAGTATGACATGGAAAGAACCTGAAACTGATTTCCCAGGGAGGCTATAACAAACCTCTTTTTTTCACAAGAAATGAAATATGGAGCCAAAAAGAACTGCTAAGGAACTGTAGTGATCAATAGGCACAGACTTGTACTACAGCCTTCAGTATAGCAGTAAGCTAGTTTAACCTACACAAAATTGCTACTTCTCTCCTAAACGGTGAGCTGGCTGATGTGACTTGGTTACTCCTGCATCTGCTGTTCTGATAGACTAATGAAGAGCGACCTAAATTACTGCTATTGCTGTTTCTGACTCTACTGGACATGACATCAGTTATCATGGAAACTTCATTTGGCATTGCACAATAACAAGCAAATAAAAAAAAACCCAGTTTGGCTGGAAGACTTTCATCAGGACTTTCTCCCATATGGAGAAAGCAAAGATCTTCAAAGGACCTTACAACACTCGTCTTCCAGGACCATAAGGGGGTGGGAGATGATTTAGCAACACTGTGAAACATGTAGCGAGGAAGTTTAGATATGACCTGAAGATACATAGATGGAAAGCAATCTTTTTTCATGCAGGATAGGTCATGCCAGATAGCTCAGACAACTTGCGCAAAATGACAGGATTAGCGCACAAAGGGAATGCAATGCGGCAGATCTGAATTTACAGAAACATTATTTATGGGTTAGTGGGTGGACAAAAGTTTTCTCAACAGATTTTTGCACATCGAATCATACACAGAGTTCAAGTGGTTTCTTTAGCCTCTACTTAGTGCCACTTTCTAGATAATGTTTTGCTGTAATTTAATTTATCTAGACTTTAATGAGACTTTTGGTACTTTACTGCTTAGAAAATTATTACTGACACTGGAAATATGGTGCCTGGTTACGAATATTGCAATGAAGATATGAAGTTGCCAGACATATTGTAAACAGAGCATAATTACAGTATATTTACAGCAGAACATCAAAATGGGAAGAGATGCCAAGTGGCATTTCTCAGAAGTTAATATTGGGACTGATACCATCTAATATCTTCCCTAATAATTTGGAAAATGAAGTAAATTGTACATTGATTGAATACACAGTAGACACATGAGGAACATCAACTACAACACAGCAGGTGGGTGGATTGAAAAATACCCCCAGAACAATCTGGAGATCTAAGAGGGATAGAGAGAAGGGTGCATTTAAAAGGGAAGATATTTAATGCAGACAAATGTAGAATAATAAGCTTAGAGAAAATTAACACCCATCTCAAGTAACCAAGTGGGAAAATGCCAATTTTCATTAAAAAAAAAAAATTAACAAAAAACCAAGAGATTTCACAGTTTATTCACACTGAAAATTCACATTGGGGTATATGCATCAGGTTTGACAACTTGTTTGCTACATTCCAGCCTGATGTGATTTTAAAAGGAAGAGTAACAGATTCCCTTAAAAATCTGCCTTTTAAAATAAATTTTTACTTATTTTATATGTATAGCGAATGCTCATAAAAGACTCAATTTACAGTCCTGTTAGTGGAAGTAACACAGTAGTAATGTAACTTAAGTAAGAGACACAGAAGCAGTACATACAAGGGCCAAGGTGGAGGTCAGGAAGCCAAAGCCCATCTGTCTCCAGTACTGTCGAGGAATTCTAAGTGTTCACTCGATGCAACAGAGCAAAATCCATGAAATACTAGGTTGCCACTGTTTTGTTGACTTCAGATTAGAAGCTCAACTATGCCTTAAGGAAAGCTATTACCGTATTAAAAAAATAAGATTCTGAGGGATATTTAAAAAAAATGAGGCTTAAACAAATGCTGTACAAGCTCGCTATGTTAAATGACTACTGTATACAGTAATGAAACTTAAATATTATCTGTAGGATGGAAATTGTCAAAAGAATATACCCTCTTCAATAAAATTAACTGTAATTACATAAACTCACTAAGTATAGAAACATATTTTATGACACAAAAAAAGCTACACAGACTATGTTACAGAACTGCTACTGGCTGAGAGTTAAAGAGCACACTATCTTTCCCCCATCATTATTTGGTTAACAATACCCATAGTACATTGTTTTGTCACAGGAATGATTCATTACAAGAAAATATAAAAACTTTATCAAACTGAGTATTACTTTTCTTCCTAAGACAGCAATCCAAATATAGCTGATGCATACAAAATGGCTGATGTGATAGCAATCAATAATATTTTTTTAGGTATGTTTAAAAACCTGCTTACCAAGGGGAGCCATATATTCTGAATCCCCTCACCGACACTTCAGAGTCTTGAAGATAGATGCAGTTTGTCAGAAGAGACTGTACATTTTCATAGCTCTCTGGCTTCAGCTTAGAAACAGAGGGGAAATAGTAAAAGTCCTGCTTGATCAAGTCAGCCATGAATTCCTGGTCAAAGGTCAATTCATGATTTCCTGCTATCACAATCTTGTACTCGTAGGGCAGGCTACCTAGAACAGTGAAAAGCAAACAAATTATGTGTTTTATGGAAAATCTGATAAAAGAAAACAGACAGACTCACAGACTATTATCAATTCCTATAATATGCTCACATACTGAAAACAACAGAGCATACCCCTTACTATGTTTTACTGCAATTCCTGGTGATTTCAGGTAAATGACATTACTGTCTTTTTCAGGGCACACTATGATTTAGCATACTTAGCATTAATGTGTTGAAATTACTTTCAACTCATCAACCTTAAAAACCAGTCTGCAGACTTCTGCTCTACTATTTACTTCTAGTTAATTGCCATTTGTGCTGCAAGTATCACTTACTGTGACAGTGATGATAACTCTTTGACAGAAATTAGGGTTCAAAGAAGATCAGCCATAACGCTTCACAAAATAATGTCAGCTCTTCTCCCAGAGCTGTGGTCTTTATCCGCTTGTATTGAGGAGGTCTTACAGACTCAAAACTTGGGTCAGCCAGAGGTCTGCTGCCCTCTTTGCCCTTTCAAATCAAGCCTTCAACCAAGACAGGGATGGGGTTTAGCTGTCAAAACTCCACATTCCACAAAGAAGTCTTGCAGTTTGCCTCCATCCCATGTTTTTTCCTGCTCCATTTTCTCAGTGACTTCCTTAGATCCATGGACTATAATTTAAAGTGACTCATGTTCAAGAATACTTTACAACCTGTATTTAGTGAAAAACCTTACAACCTCCTGCTGACTGCAAGAATATACATGCCCACATATATGGGTTCTCCCTGAGAGCAGCACTGTAACAGGAACTTTCTACCTAACTCCACATTTGGTTATCACCTGGATTCTGTCCTTGAGAGCAGGCATCACCTGTCTCAAGAAGCTTAACAGAAACCTTCTGAGTACATCTGAGAGGAAACAAAGACAGAAACTGTGTAAAGCTGCATTCATTAGCTTTGCTTCTGCACTGTTACTGTGCATCAGGATGAAGACAGTCAGAAAAGGAGATCGGAACCAGAAAGAAATATATTCTTGAAAATGAGACCAACTGTGCATAGCAGCAATCTTGTCATTTTTAACATGTATTGCTGATAACATAGAAATGACCACAACCATAACCTAGAGGTAGCATATTTAGAGAAGGGAAACCACCACCCAATATGCAGTGGCAAAAGTTGGCATGTATAGGACTTAAGAATAAAATGCAAGAGTGTAATTCAGAGTTACAGAAATAGAAAACAAAGAACAGTGCTAGCCCAGAGGAGATGCCACAAGGCTGAACTCATTATTTGCCATATTAAACGATCTGGGTAACTGAAGTGTAAATTTCAGACACCTGGAACACCTGTATTAGGAAAATTGATTGATTGTACATTTTCCAGTCTTTCCTGTGGGTTCAATACATATGTGGTTTTAGAATATTTACTAAGAGAAACTGTTTTCAGGTATCTATAATTACATCCTGAATGCTGGAGATCCTTTTTTTACTTGAAAGACTACCTGAGATGTACATCTTGTAATTTTTGTCTCTGAAATGCTTAGCATTTTGCAGATGAGCACTCCATCTCTACAAGTTTTCTGGGTGTGTGCACATATATACACCTAAGTTAAAAATGTTACTTAGATGCTACAATATGCATGGGCATCTATATGCCCTAAAGCATTCTTGGAAAAAAAAGGAAAATAAAATCCTGAATACTGCAGTGCTGTTAACAATTCTATTTCTATTGTTTTGTACATCTTTTCCAGCTCATCTGATCCATCCATCTAGCAGCCAAGAACCTGCACGAGCTTGTTATAGTTGTTGCTTTCACTAATGTATTTATGTCATGTTGCTGTCTGTGGGTGTTACTTAGGCAAATTAGCAAATTACTCTAAATGTACAGTTACATTTATTATAGTGGCGGCCAGAAGCGCTGCTGTAGTTACAGGTCTGTCAGCTTTTCAATTAACAACTGTGTTTTTGATGAGTTTGCAGCTCAAGTTTTTTTTTCTTTCATTCCATACCAGGTGGCACCTTGCTAAACCCATTTCCCTCTGTTTGCCTCCACAACCTCTCTTTACCATTTAAATATATATTTTTTTTTATCTAACATTTTTTTTTGTTGCTCATGCATGTTTTCATTGCTTCTTATAGCAACTGGAGACATGGTGGAACAGCTCACCGGACTGCAGAGATGCCACGGATGGACACAGGCTTATAACCTATCACACCTTTGAAAAGTCAGGGGGATTGTAGAAGTTCCCCTTGGCTGGAAAAAGGCAAATGTCCTACCTACCTTCAAGAAAGACAAGAAGGGGAATCTGTGAAACTACAGGCCATCAAGCTTGACACCAGACCTGGGAAAATTATGGAACACATCTCTCATAAAGTAATTTTCCAAGCAATGAAGGTCAGGAAAGTGAATGGGAACAGCCATCAGTGACGGCTAAATCATACCTGACTAACAATTGCCTTCTATGAGGAGATGACTGGCTCTGTGGTGGAATACTGGATGCTGTTTGCCTTGATCTTAGCTTTTGACACAATCTCCCACAGAATCCTTATATCCAGATTGCTAAGATAAGGATGGATGATAAGGTGGGTCAAGTAGCCTGTAGAATACTGAGCTCAAAGGGCTAAAATCAGTGGTACAAAGTCCACTGGAAATAAGTCACTAGAGGTATCCCTCAGCTAGTGATGTTGGGGCCAGTACTACTTCCCTTCTGTAATAACAGCCTGGATAATCTGATGGAGTGCACTTTCAGCACTTTTCAGGAGACCTTTCTCCTCTGTCTAGCACTAGTGAGATCAAGTCTGGAGTGTGGTGTTCAGTTCTGGGCTCCTCAGTAAAAGAAAACATGCAGACAAACTGAAGGAAGTCCAGCAGACAGCCACCAAGATGGCTGGGGAATGTGGTGTATGGGAAGAGGCTGAGATGTGAGTCTCTTCAGCCTAGAGAAGATGAAGACCTTACTGCTGCCTGCAACTACCTGATCTCAGGATACAGAGAAGCCAGAGCTAGGTTCTTCTCAGAGGCGCACACAGATACAAGAGGCAACAGACACAAGTGGGAATACGGTACAAGGAAAGAATTTTACCATGAGGATGGTCAAAACATGGAATAGGTGCCAGAGCAGCTGTGAAATCTCCGCTCTTGCAGATATTCAAAACTCAACTGGACACGGAGGCTCTGAGTAGCCTGCTCTAACTAGGCCTGCTCTAACTAGGGCTGCTCTGACCAGGAGGTTGGACTCTGACCTCCAAAGGTACCCTCCATCCTGTATGATTCCAGGTTTCTGGAAGTCTACACTGGAAAACTAACAGTAATTTTAAAGAACCTGCAATGTTGCAAGGAATTAAAAACTCATTTCATGCTGTGATTCTAATGGAACAAATCTACAGTAGGCAAGCAATTTAACAAGACTAGAGAGTACGTTCTACTAACTGGTATAAGTTTGCATACTATCCATTTTGCACATGAGTAGGACTAAATACTCAACTGATAGCTAATTAACATTTGATGCTAGTATATGGCTTTACTGGAGGGCAGTTAACAAACTTGGTAAATAGAGAAGCTAAATACAAAGGTATTATAGAAAATTTACGGTTGTCACAGGAATTCTGCACACATAACCAGGACAAAACTCATTCCCCAGTAAAATTAAGGCATCAAACATGTAAGAAATAGATCTGCCCTTCTGGAGTGCCAGGAAACACATATAAGAACATATGCCACAGGAGTCACAGATGTATTTTTGAAGCAAAAAACAAAAGGCAAAGTTACGAATTTGGTGGAAAGTTATTTTCTTTTTTGACTTCTTATGTTGAGTAGTCAAAACAAGACAAGTGTTTCTGCTTGAAGACCAGGGAATCCCCTGTTCTTGGCAACTGAGAAGCTTCTCCTAAAATATTTCTATAAGCTGGAGAGGAACTGGAACTAGAATTGGTTGAAAACAATTTACCTTAACAGCATTCTATATTAAAATTATTAAAATACCACTTGAATGGAATGGAATATATTTGGAAATTCATGTAGTGATTTTGACATTACCAAGGAAAGAAAATGAACCAAATGTCAGTTTAAAATATCTGGGGGTGAATAAAAAATCAATTTTATTTTTTCTAAAATAAGGGGGTTTTCCCTCCCATAATATCTAACTTGCAAGAAATTAAAATTATTTTCCTCCATAATCAACCTCTAGCCACCTCATCCTACTTGGATTTGCAATCAACAGGAACCTTTACACATCAAAATTGTCAGAAACATACTGGCTCAAATTTAGTCCTGGGCTTCAGGGCTTTTAGGCCACATCCAGCTTTTGCCTTCTACCAATTTGGAGTGAAGCTCCAAGCCACCATTCGCTTGCAGACAAGCAAAGCATGAGAGATTTCTCCCTTCCTTTTCCTCCATCTACCCACTATATGGTTCTTTATCTTTCCTGCTGCATTTTCCCCCTCCTCTCCTTTTTGTAATTTCCCCCAGTATGCAGAAAAATGCTGGAGACATTACCTTGCACTTAATTTAGCTTTTTACCAAAGGGCTTTTTCTTTTTCTTACAGAAACAAAACTTGCAGAAGTACGATGCTTCAGACTTTGGTATGTTTGTTTCTCAATATCCCTCTGAAAATGCCCAGCAGATTCAGAAGTTATTTGTTATAGTCAGCAAACTAAGCACCTCAAAGGTTACTTATGTTGCCTTGAGCTTCCTCAGTATGTCTAAGAAGACTAATGCCCAGTCTGAAGGAGAGGTTTCAAAGGAATGAGACACCTAAGGATCCACAGAAAGTCTAGGAGACAAAATCCATGAAGTCAGGCAGCAGTGGTTCTCCTCCCAGAACAACTAAGCAGATGAAGTTTCTGCCCTAAATGCCCTAAATCAATGCAATTTAACTATTTTTTGAGATTATCTTACTATCTTACTTTTTTGACAGCTACGGCAAGCCCTCCTGAGAAAGTTTCTTAGCTTTTGTTGCTTAGTGTAAGAATCTGATAGCAGTTCTGGTAATACATAATGTATAAGAATATAGATATTGTTCAGCTAATAACATCTTTGTTTATTCCCTTCATTACTGTAGATTGCTAATTAAGAAAATCAACTGAACATCTAATTTTTTGCATGTTTATGCACCAATTACAAAATTATTACAGCAATTCTTAACTTCTAAACTACAGTAGGCCCTTTTTATGGCAAACATAATTTTTACAAAATAACTTGAAATGCTGGGGAACCATTACTTGAACTACAAACTGCATCATGCGAAGCACTGAACAATGCACCTCTGTCTGCTATTTCTCTGCATCTGAATTTGTTCAAAGAAGAATTCTGTGTGCTTAAAGGTTCATCCTGTTCTATCAGTCATCTTCGCTGTAAACTAGATCAACACTGGAAATAGTTCAAAAGCAAATGCATGATGTTTATACTTCGGGCTTGTCTGGTACTAAGAGGTTAGGCATCTTTATCAAACAGTAACCTCCTTTGCAGCTTAGAGTTGTTATCAACTTGCACCTTGACCAAGATAAATGCAAACTTGTACACGCAGATGTGCTTTGCTTCTCTCCTGGTATTGTAGTGAGCAGAATTTTTAGTATTCATTAAAAGCAGAGACAATCATGTAAGTGCCCGCTTAATGCTTCTTCTCATTTAAACCTTTTGGAATACAGCAGTGAGTGATATAGTAAAAAGCCTGCATAACTGTCTCAGATTGCTTTTTAGCATCTCTTTGACAGTTCTGTGTTTAAACACTGGGGCTGATGTCTGGGAAATTCACATTAACATACTTTTTGTATGGTGTGTAATCTGGAATAACACTGTAAATGAACACTCCCTCCTAAGTCATCTGTAACCTGCTAGCTCTAGACATTCTTGCATTGTAAAAGCTAGTAATTATATCAAGCACTAAAACAGCAACCGCATACAATACTGCTCACATTTACAAAACAGGATTTCTTAGTATAAATAGATAAAGGCAAATCAAACTAAAAAATACCTGATAATGGCCCAACTTAGGCTCTTTGATATACTGTGTTTTATATGCACACACGCATATGTATAATAATTGGCCAAAATTACTTCTAAAGGAAGACGGACTTCCTTTTATCCTGGTTTATTTAATTACCCTGTAATTATGCAGAATGAACTCAATGCATGTTGCAAACTAGGCCATTAGAGTGGCTGTAGTGAGTAAAATCAAAAGATTATGTAGGTCTGTACCTTCTGTCCACTAGCGGTCAGTAACAGACACCTAGAAAACTGCATGACTGCAAGGTTTGCCTAAACTGAACCTTCATTTGATATTGCCTTACATTATGGCAATGGATGGTTTGAAAACCCCCAACTGTGTAGGCCACAGGGTCCATTTTAATAAATACTTTTTATTTCCTGGAATAGTTGTAATCTTAAAAAATATGCATTTCTGTGGAGATAAATGTTTACAACAGCTTTTCTGCCCTTTGGAAGATTCTATTTCTGGTTTATAACATGCGCAACTGGGGAAAATGAAAGAAAAGAAGATGGAGAACTGTGTTAAAAAGTAACAATCAAAAATATTTCAGACTTCCTACATGGATCTTGCCACACACTGACACAGATTCCTATTCAGATCTTCAGATACCACAAAGGTGCTTTTAGTACCTCCCAGTCGTCACCTTCTGGAAGAGAGGACTACAAAGAGCTGTGTCATGTCACTGTACAAGGTGCACAGCACTAATAACAGGATTTAATGTTTGTGTACAGTGCTTTGCAGTAGATGTTCAAAGTGCTGCACTGATGATAACTAATCCTCCAACACATTCATGTGGTAGGTGGATCAAGCATCATTTTCACAATTTTACAAAGGGGAACAATAAAGAGGCTGTCAAGTCTGAAGACAACTAACCACAATTTAGTCACTTGTGTTCCTCAGGCTCTTTCAAATATCTCCACCAGAGGCCATGACAATTCAGGGAATCATACTCCAGATCTCTCAGTTCCCTGGTTGATCTCTGCACATCTGGGCCACACTGCTTTCTTAAAGCTACACTTGTTTCCTAGTCTGAAATAAGACTGGGTGTTTTTACTCACATGTTATTTAGAGGGTCAGGGATCTCCACATTTATGAAAATCACAGGCCATTTTTAGGTGAGACTAGGAATCTTTAAGTCTGGCTACTTTCCACTCCACCAGTGGAAACAAGCAACCTCAGTATTAATGCACAGTGCAAGAAATCCCCCAAATGCATACGTGTGTTTGGAAGCAGGAAATTAAGAGAAAATCTTTTAGCACCTACCACTCCTACAGCTTGTCACCACTAGTATGGGAGAAATACTTGGAGAACAGCTGTTCTGAGTCATCTTGCCAATACAGGGATGTAGTTTAAATATTCCCTGAGACACCCAGACAGTTTAGTGTTCAGAAGTCTTCAGGACACACTAACTCCCCAGAACTGGAGAGTGTGTTGCAGTGCACTTTTCTGTGATGTACTGTCTGAATCTTAAGACGTACAAATGGATCTGAGCCATTGCACATTTAAGAAATGCAATAAAAGCCAACACCTTTTTTAGTATTCCTAGTCTTTTAAAAATGACATCTGTTCTAAATCCCTACACAGCTCAATGTTTTTCACTGCATTTCCAAAGCCATTCTTTTGTAAATAGATAATTAGTACTTAAATACTTCTTTCAAAGGGTTTCCACATTAACATAAAAATAGTGTAATTACCGATGGTCAAAATGGCATGACTACAATTTATAAATTCTAATTTCTTTTGCTGCTTGGAAGATTATTTTTCTTTCCTTCTTCAACACATTTTTTATCTGTTTTAAATGCATTATTGAACCTAAAAATATAACATACCTGTTAAAAGAGGAAGAAAAATCACTGCCATCATTTTGCAAGACTGAACAGTAAAGCAAATGTAAAGATAAGCCTAGTTATTTCAGGCTTTTCTGAAGAGCTTTTATTTTTTATCAAGAGCTTAAAAGTAGGGATAATGTTTATTGACAAAAATTAGCTGATTTTCTTCTATAACCTAATACTAGAAACAGGTAATTCTAGTAGTGCTATTTACTACAGCTGGGATGGCATCTTCAGACTAAAATAGTTTTTAGTCTGAAATAAAAAAAAATATCCTTTGAGATGAATCTGCCTAGGTCAATTCCTGATGTGCATGTCAAATAATTTAATCTAGGTTTTTTGTGTGTGTACGATAATACAGGTAAAATTCACATTTTCAGGAAAATACTCTAAAGAGCTAATTACTGTTTTCCATGACAATGCAAAGCCACCATTTTTTTTTGTTTCGAATTTAGCTTGAACTTGAATTTCAAATAGGAAGACTGCCTTTGACACTGGAAAATCTCAAGCAAACATACTGAAACAATGGATATTAGTTTAAATAATCTTTTCAATCCATGCACAGAAGAGAATTCACAGATAGAATACAAACGCATGTGTTGCAGCTTACATCACAGATTGGTTATTTAGTCAAATTTCCAGGAAAGTAACCTAGAAGCTCAAGGCGACAGTGGGTCCTGGAGCATATACAATTT
Source organism: Neopsephotus bourkii (assembly GCF_033783945.1). Lineage (NCBI taxonomy): Eukaryota > Metazoa > Chordata > Aves > Psittaciformes > Psittacidae > Neopsephotus > Neopsephotus bourkii. The sequence goes on from NW_026900624.1 coordinate 7,688,794, forward strand.
GGAACTGATATTACAGACTTGAGCAAGGGGAATTACATGAGCAACTGAGCCAAGCAGGCAATTTCCAGTGCCAACAATATAGGATATGGAAAATAGACATGGTTTTGGAGTCATTATTTGATGAGTGCACTAAAGCAGGACACATGTCTTTGTATTTGTCCTACAACACTGATTTATATGCAGGTAGGGAATAAACAACAAAACCAAAAATAATGAAAAAGCTGAGCACAAGGATAGCTACAGTGCACAGTCAGCCTGATATATCTTATCATATAATCTACCTTATCTAACCTTGATAACAAAGAATCACACAATTATTTGGGTTGGAAGGGACTTTAAAGATGATTTAGTTCCAACCCCGTGCCATGGGCAGGGACACCTTCCACTAGACCAGGTTGCTCAAAGCCCTGTCCAAGCTGGCCTTGAACATTTTCAATGATAAGACATCCACAACTTCTCTAGGCAACCTGTTTCAATGCCTCACCACCCTCATAGTAAAATATTACTTCCTTACAGCCAATCTAAACCTCCTCTTTTTCAGTTTAAAACTGCTGCCTATTGTCCTATCACTACATGCCCTTGTAAGAAGTCCTTCTCCAGACTTCTTATAAGCCCCCTTTAGGTAATGAAAGCCTGCAATACCCCCCCCCCCCAACCCCCGCCCCAGCCTTCTCTTCTTCAGGCCGAACAAGCCCAACTCTCTCAGCTTGTCTTCATAGGAGAGGTGTTCCAGCCCTCTGCTTACTTTCATGGCTCTCCTCTGGACCTGCTCTAGCACGTCTGTGTATTGAGAAACAATTCCCCAGAATTATTGTTGGCTGTTTAAAGTGATGTCATTAAAATCTCCTGGACATACTAGAAAATTAGTGTGTGTTCAAAGCTGTCATACCATGCATCCTTATAATGTCATTAGAAAGTTTCACTGGCTTCATGCCCTTCCATGCAGCCCTGCCATAATACATATTTAATACTTCATTTTTCTCATTCTCCAAAATTGGATTTTCAAATTTGGAAGAAAAATAGTCAGAGAGGAAAGTATGTAAGAAAGGTAAAAAGTAAAATACAAGAAGAGGAGAAAGGATAATTCCTAAAATGAAGGGAGGGAAATTATCAGGTTGGCACCACTGTCAAGCTTTGTAAACTGACTGTTCATCCCTGTTTCCCCTCTTTTTCTAAGCTATTCTGAATAAGGACAGCAAAATAGAAAACTGACTTGCAAAAGTATATCATGATACTGCATGACTGGGCAATAAGATGACAGATGAAACTGAACATAAATTTATGCAGAATAATTCAAGTGCAGGAAAATAGATACCAACTACAGATACACACTGATGGGCTCTGAACTAGATATTACCATTCAGGAAAGAGTTCACAGAGTTATAACAGGCAATTTTATGAAAATGCCATCTCATTGTTCAGTCACAGTGAAAAATAAAAACAGAATAATCCACAACACTAGAGAGGAAAAGAGAACAAACCAGGAAATTTCATTATGCCAGGGGATAAATCTGTGGTGTTCTCAGCTCATGTGCAGTTCTGGTCTCACTGTTTTTAAAAGGATACAGAACAAAAGGGTACAAAGAGCGACACATACGATCAAAGGCATTTAAGGGCTTCTAAACAGGCTTCAGACCAAAAAACATCTTAAGGGCAGATACTGGAAGAGCCTATATTCTCAAGCAGAATGAAGAATGAAATTGTTCACTTTTCCAGTATCAGGAAACACATTATGACACTAGTGGGTGACAGGTTCAAAATAAGCATAGCACTTCACACAAACAGAGATTGGTTTGGGTTGGAAGGGAGCTTAAAGACCATCTAGTTTCAACACCCTGCCCAGACCATCTAGTTTCACCACCACAGGGCAGGGACACTTTCATGGAACTTTGATGTTAAACTGCCGGCACTCAAAATTTGCACAGACCCAAAAGGCAATTAAAAAACTAAGAAGAAAGATCTATATATTGAAAACAAAGTAATGCTGTGGCTCAGGATGTCCTTGGACTGCCTACTAGAGAAAGCTGACAAAATATGCACATCCAGTTATCACCAGCATTTAATCTCCTCCATAGAGTTCGGCATCTATCTAGCCCTAGTAAAACCTCAAATTACTCCCTGAGAAGCAGGGGGGATGGGGAAGAAAAGTAAAAGAAAAGAACAAATTACCAAAAAGAACAAAGTGAAATTAAATGGAGGGCTTTAGGGGTCAGATGATAAAAAATACAAAACTAAGTAACTAAGGGGCAGACAAAGCACCTTAGCTGCTAGCTACAGTCGAAGACAATACGGTGCTAGAGACATGTATCATCTGAGCTGGTATAGGCCTTCCTGTGTACCCACATACAGTCAGCCTAAAAAAGAGAGAACATATTTTAGGGTATGACTCAGCAAGCCAACATGCCTCTATTAGCACAACACTTGAGCATGTGGTCGATATAGCCATAAGGCCCATGGAAGTTAATGATGTTAATGTAAAACATACTTTGCATCAGACAGGAACAGAAATTTTATGTACAGCAGAAAGATAAAATCTGAACTTGCTGAAGGGCCTACTGAAAAGATGGAACAGGCTGATAGATAAGAGTGGCACAGACCCAAGAGGATCCAACGGAACAGAAAGCTAAAAGGTAGGAATCAATGCTACACATAAAGATATGGAGCAAAAGGAGTAGTAGGATACGAATCTAGTGCCCAAGAGGAAGCTGAGATCAAGAGAAAGTGTAACAAGCAAATATTCTAGCATTTATTCCAAGGCATAAACAGAGTTGTAGTCTAATGATGCAGAAGACATAGATTTCACACAGAACAAAATTAAGTGGGAAGCTGAGCCCTGTGCTATGGGATGAAGGGACAGAGAAATTTGGTGGCAGCAAGTTAAGAATGATGCTGGAGGTAAAAGTCTGTGCCAGAGTCTGTCAATTGCTTTCTCACGAAACTAGTCAAATGTTAAGACAAGGAAGAAGGAAAAGGCTGGATAAGCTGTGGGAGTTGCAAAACCATGGAAGGTACTGGAAGCAGCTATCTAGAATAATCAAAACTGTTGCAGAAAAATGCCTTTAAAAACAAGATGCACAGCTAGCAAGAACTTTTTTAATTTCTTCTTCTTAAAGAGAACACTTTAACCATACTACCATTTACTATAGATTTTGCAAACACTCAGGGTATTCTAGTGTTGCTAAATTGTTCATTAAAAAAAAATTAAAAAAGCTAAAGCTTCCATTTTGAATTCTGATGCTATTTAAAGAAATAGTTTACAGTTCTGCACTGGAACAAAACTTTAAATGCTAGCTGATGAAACCTACATCATTTATTTTTCTCTTGCATCTTCCAGAATAAATTTAAAAACTAAGTTAAACTTCCCCTTTCTTCAAATTGCCAAGAAACTGAAAAAAATCTCTGACTTGTTAAATCTGCGTATCTCAAAGATGATCTTGCAAAAATACAGCTGAAACCACCAAGATCACCTTTTCTCAAACTGCATGTGCCTCCCTGAAGTTGGAACATGCCTGTAAAGTCAGAAAATGAAACCTTCTTTTGGAAAAAAAAATAATAAAGAGACCATCACAGAAATGCCTTGGGAAATCTCTCTGCCACACTGAGAGTCTTTCAGCTTATGGACTTCTTCAGAACACTGTACAGATGTGACCAGCAGGGAGGCAGATGGAGAACAAGGGAGACAAAAACTGTGCAGCAAGTAATGTGTGTAGCCACCATCCTTGCTTGCTAACAATATCCCAAAGCACTTTTCTTCCCACACTAGCAGATAAATAAAATTGGTATTATTTAGAAGAGCTAACCATATGGTTTGTGTAATCTTTATATGCTATTTTCAGTACATTATTATACTACATGATAGAGACCTACAAAATAGGATTAAAATTTGCTTTGTTTTACAACCAACCTGTTCCGTTTGAATACCATTCTATGATTCAATGATACAGAGACAGAGGTGAGGGCAGTGTACCAGAGTGTATTACTTCCACATGCTGTCTCTACCTTAATACTCTTAGAACAAGGCAATTCTTCCATGTGAGGCATATTACTGGGTTCCCAAGCTCAAAACAGGTATTTATCAGCCTTGGTGATAATTATTTGTTAGTAAATATTTGATTAAATTGTAAAGTCCTGACTTTTTTTATATTCCATTTCAGCCTACATGTATCTGTCTGCTTCGTGTCTTCCCAATGTAGAATGCTGTAATATGTAGCAAAAAAAAAAAAAAGAAAAAAGAAAAAGACAGGAATAATGCAAAAATATCAACTACAGGAAAGAAACTAAACCTAAACCCTGAAACCCATTACTCATAAATTGTGTCCTCTCTCTCAGCCACTCCTTTCTTTCCTCCCACTCTTTTTTGATAATGAAATATCAGAATCCAGAAGCCATTTTCATTCTAAATCAAGGTATCCACACTGCTGTAAGAACAATACAGATCAGGGGTTTTGTCTGGGTATGTTTTCCCATTTTCACTGTCATTTTTGTTTTAGCATATACAAAATGTTGCAGAAGCACATGTAAATCACCACTCTCTTGCCCACTGGAACAGAATTTCAGTTACCAATGCCAACAGTTGCCTACAGAAGGCATCTACATCTGGTCTGCTACATCCAAGACAGCAACCACCGGCACACGTTTTGCTTTGTTTGGAATTCATCACCGTGGTGCAGCTGAGCCTCAGATAAAAAAAAAACAACTATGAGCCTCCAGGGTTAAACAGACAAATGTTTTCAGTCACAACAACTTTTTTTGGGAAGGAAGCAAAGCCATAACAATGTATGTAAGAGGTTTTATGTAAATCATTAAAGGCCTTCTGACTTAAATTGTTGCTAACACCAAGAAGTTGCTTAATGTACACTTGAGAGTGTGAAGGCAGAACAGATGAATTGTCTCACAAATCTTACTTGCTCAGTTGGAAAAATGCAAAAATATTTGTAAAAAAAAAAAAAGAAAAAAAATCAGACTCCTCACTGCCATTGAAATTTAACAGTCTAATTAATATTCATTATTTCTGAGTGCATGATGGCTTCTACTGAGAGGCAGAAGGGGTAGATACAATCAGTAAACAAATTTACTGTCAAATCCACAGAATTCAATACCTACCTAGCCACTCGTTGAATTTTTTTACTTCACTAGGAAGTCCCAGCTCAGTAAAATCACCAGCATGTATTAACACATCTCCATATGGCATTTGGATGGGATCAGTTCTTGAGTGAGTATCAGAAATACAGACAAATCGTGTATATCCTGGAGGTTTGGGAGCATCATGGGGCACCGGATCAACCCTGTAGGAAATGCATCATAACAAGGTTATAAAGTACTTTTGTACTTCTTAGTGTCTACTTTGCAATTCTAATACTACTTTTTACCTTTACAAAAGATTACACTGACTTCTAGATCTGGCTGATGGAAGGGATTTATTAAAACAAACCTAACACTAATGGGAGGTGTAAAAATTCTTGATGTTCACATCACAACATTTTCAGTATTTGTTGGGTAGACGGATTAATTTAAAGAGATTAAGGAAAAAAAATTGGACTATGGCAGTCACTCTGACACAAATACAAATAAATCAAAGGCATCACCAGTTTCAAAGGAATACTTACTATCCCGTTTCATTGTTTAAATATGATTACACAGTATACAGGGAAAAGTTTTATTTTAGATACATAAATACATTTAAATGTATTTTTTCTAATTATAACTTTTTTTCCCTGCGAATTATGTAATTCCAGCAAATTTCATTAACACATTTTGGAGATATGTTTCAGTGTGTTAACGCAAAGCAATGTAAGAACTCTCCTTACAACAACTGTAAATGTACATTCGAGTCTGACTATTGTCAGGATAAATGTGGCAACTTTCTGGGCTTAATTATACTAAAAGACATCAGATGCTGTGAGGGGTGAGGCTGCATTGTTCAGAGCCCAATCTCGATATTCAAAACTGAGGAAACTAAAAGATCTGACCCAGTTTGATGAGACTTATGGTTTAGAAGACGAAAGCAGAGAGCACTTCTCTGCTATATGAGGAATACTTATTTTCAACTCAGTCTTTTTACCCTCAATCCATATTTTTTTAAATATATAGAAGCAAATGTATCTATATGCAGCTATACTGTATCTGCTATTCCAGTTAGGGAATTCTGGTGGAAGAAAATTTAAATGCGAGAGATGCAAAGAGTTGTATTTATGTCGCCTGAAAACTGAAAGAGAGAACTGTTACGAATTGTTTTACCTTTTCAAAATATATTTGGAAAAGACAAAATTAGTTGGGTTCAGTGTTGCAGGATATGTAATACATATCCTTATTCCTTGCTGGTTTGGCTTCAGTTCAGGAACTTACTTTTATATAAACTCAGAATAAAAGTTAGAGATCTTTGCTATTAATACTACCTGTTTACTTCGTAAGTTTTCAAAATGCATTTTATTACTTGAAAGACATAATAATCTTTATGATCACATAATCTTTTCTCCAAGTCAAAGAATTCTGCGAAATTTATAGGCTGGTAAACTGAGGTGGTTTTGACAACTCCATGAGATTAGTAAGAGAGTGAGGAATAAATCTAAAACCTTTAAACCTTACTAAATACGGAGAAAGTTCTTAGCATTTTCCACAACATAACTACACAACTAGAGTATGAACAACTTATTTCATACCAGTCTTTCCCATACCTTTTTAGGAAGAAGAAATGTTGGGTTTTCTACAGCAGCACCGGAGAAACAGCTTTTTAGCACAAGTACCTTGGAGCTGCCTTTTTGAAGTTTCAGGTTTTGAGCAGAAAGTAACCAAACAGGAGGTAAGGAGAAAAACCAGCTGTGATCAAATCATACCTAATGAATATCCAGCAGTATATATATGCTAGTGGGATATGTAAGCAAGCATGTACTTCAAGTTGTAAAAGTTGGCTTACAAACAGTGGAACACTTGGACTTGAGAGAGCAGCTGCAAACACTGCGTGTAAGGTTGAGGAAGCGTGCATGTTCCAAGAGAACAACAAGCACATGTAGAAGGGCAGGTGAAAAAAAAAGTGTTAAGATGCAGGAGGAGTTAGGCATAGGAGGTCACAACCTCAACCATACAGCTGCATTACTGCCATCATGTATTAAAAACACCTCTGTTTGGAGGGAAGAGAGCTGCCATAGAGAAAGTTCCATGGGTGGTTAGTGGAAATAGCAGGGTTGCAAAAGAATATACATGGTGAATGGTGGGGTTTAGACTAGTGAGTGAGACTTGTCAGAAGGTGTGAAGGGTAATGCAGTCAGTTCACTAAGTTCCTCCACAAAATGAACTGTAATGGCTAGATAAAATGATGAGATGCTGACCCTGGCTATCACTGCTGCCATTTAAGCTAAAAAGATTAAACATCAGTCCAGTAGACAAATTTTTGATTATTCTTTGTGTCCACCATGTGAGTTATGGGTCATAATGGTAAGCCAGCTTTAAATCATGCTTACTACCCTGGAACAACCTAACAATATGGATTGGCCTAAAATACCACTTTTTGACTTTTAATGGTAGGGTAGTCTTTAAAGCTGGTACTGCTTCTCCTTCAGAAATCTGTTAAAGCTCAGCACAGCAGGAAGTTGGGTGTTGGGGAGTAGCACGCATTTCACATGTTGCTCCTCTGAGGCTGAATGGAAAAAACAACAGACTTACCATGGCAACCCACGCAGCACATAATATACATGCTTTTTCTTATAGTTTGAATGAGGATGGGGAAGATGTGGACAGCATGTTCCTGGCTGCTGAAGTATATATAACTTTTAAAACCTGTGCAATGGACCAGGTAATTTTCAGGGGGAAAAAAGCATCAATACAAAAGAAAAAAACCAATAAATGAGATGCAGATTTTTCACATGGAAGTGATATGCACACACTGAGGCCATATATAGGTAAAAACATATGTCAAGTTTCACAAACGCATCAAAGTTATATTACTGGAAATAATTTCTGAAGGCTCCATCCCCATATTCTTGTGTAACGCATTCCCACAGCAGCTGTCACACCAACACCCAATGCACCGCTTGCAGCATGAGCAGAGGAATAAAGATGTGGTGATTATTTTTGTGCAAATGCTTTTGCTTTTCTTTAAGCCAGTATGAAAACTTGCAGAGAAATTGAAAAGCAAAGTAAAAAAACTCAGACCAAAACCACTGCCAGAGGTTAGCTTATACATTAGGTTTCAGTGGTTTCACAAAGGAGCAAGACAGGAACTTTCCAGAAACAAGGGATGGACTTGAAAACACTGCCGGAATTTACCACCTTTGTCAGTGGCAACCCAATCATTGCACAAGTACGGGTATGACAGACCAAGATGGGGCTATGAATGGGATTATCAGCACGTTATGGGTGCTAAGAAGTGAAACAAGAAATGTGGAACTGCACAAAGGACCAAGCAAGAGCTGCAAGATTGAATTCAGAAGAAAAGGAGCACGCACAAAAAAATATAGTTTAAGTAGTTTACTACGAGTTCATATGTTAACAAGTCTATGTGAAATCTGTTTGTGATTGACTGCAACATCACTTATATAGTGGTATTTTGAACTATACACAAAGACACTGAAAAGCCCTCACCTCTCTGAAGTCAGTGACAAAACTTGAATGGACTAAAGCAGGGCTAAGATTTCACCCATAACAATCATGTGAATAAAAGGTGCTTTTGTTACACTTTTTATGTCTACTTCTCCCTTCTTTGTTATTATTCTATTCAATCCTGCTGGTATTGAGAAACATTACTTACAATTTCTGTACCAAGAAGAAGAGGTCAGATTGTGGTTAAACGTTTCAACTGATTTAGCCTGTTCTTCTAGTTGTACAAGCTTCTTCGATAGCATTAATCATTTATGAGAGATTGCTAAACTCTTCTGAGGATCCATTTTCTATGGATAGCTTATTTTCAACTACTTGCTTAGGTGCTGAACTTCTATCATGCAGCTGACTGTCTAAGCCCTCCAGTAATATGATTTGCTACTGGTTAGAAGTTGTAACAGTACATCGCTGAGTACCAAGTGGATACTAATAAATAACTTATTTTCAGCCCAGTAAGAAACACTCAGCTTTTAAGACCAGTGAACAAATTCATGAGTGCCCAGGAACTGTCTGGATATCCACAAATAGCGAAGCCTCAACAAATAAAGCAACCTGCATTTGGAATTTTCATTCGTAGAAGTATTTCTGAACCCGCATTTGTTTGTTTGTACTTTTGCTACCATTTGCCAGCTCTGCAAACAAAAGATGTTTCCCAGTGCTAACGCTTCACTCATTTTACTGTTTGCATTCCAGTGGTATCTAAAAAACAAAAAACACCACAGACCATAAGCTAATACACTGCCCCCAAAACCTGACTGTTTGCTCACTACCCTGATATATATGTCAGTCTTAAGATTATTTTTTTTAATAAAGTATCATTTGTGCCAAAGAATGTACGTAAGCATTCACTAAATAGACACAGAATTCAAACAGCCATCACTGACGAGTTTTTTAGCTATAGAAATCATGGCCTGTGTTTGTAAATTATCAGGTCATATTTAACACCAAAAATGTGAATGTGATTTTTTTATCAGTCTTCCTAAAGCAAAAAAAAGTTTCTATCAAGAAAAAAATTAAAAACCAGCTTTCTGATCTAAAGATAAGTCTGCTTCTCTCTATAATAAACACAAAGAAATGGTGCAGACATTTTTATTCCCCATAAAAATATTTTACAGTGGATTTTTATATTTAATTTATTTGTAATAGCTTTACTGTTTTGCTCTTCCTTCTGGCTTTAAAGTTTATGGCAGGTTTCATTTTGTAATTATAATTCTCCACTTTACATTACAAGTAAATCATTTAGAGTAGTTAATTTTACTGATGTTGTCATTACATAAGAAGTCAGAAACAAACACATTATTTTAATTACTCTTTAAGTACTTGGCATCTTCAGCCCATCGGTATGAAAGTAAGTTGTCGGATGGGTGCCCACACTATTTTATTTATTGATGCTATTTTTCCCTTGTATGTAGCGGCAATATAACTAACCAAACAGTATGTGTTGTACAGAAACAGGATGGTATTTTCAACAGCTATTTACATCAGTAAGTGAGTGCACAATACAAACAAATATTATCAAGATCACAGAAAATATCCTTGTAGCATCTCTCATCTTATTACCACTGTTTGTTGTTTTTCCTTTAATACAGTAAGTATTATGTATTAAAGTAATGCTAGCTGAGTGATCTTTCTCCCATCCTTCAGCAAACTTATACTTTCCAAAAGGACTGATTTTGTATCATTACACTAATTATTATAAGAAAGGCAGCAAAATGGTGTTCTTTAAATTCTTTTTGACTGGTCCATCAAATACCACATTGACAAGGCCATAACAATTCAGAAGGCTGTGCTAGAGCAATAACAAAACTATAATACTTACATTTGCACATGTGGGGGCTGGAAACGTCCCTGGTTAATGTTGTAGAACGTGAATGCCTGTGTGGGGTTGGAGCTGTACTCATCCACTTCAATTATGAGTCTACTGTGCTGATGCCTTCTAGCTGCCATAATGTGAGACTGGGAGAAAGCCATGCTTGCACTGCGTAGTTCGGCTTTTTCAGGCAATCATAACTGCTATCTTCCTACATCGACGGAAGCAGACCATGACATCTCCTTACCTAATCAGCACACTCCCCTTCAAAAAACCTAAAAGCAGATTGAAGAGAAGGAGCATAACTGTTTGACAGTTAATATGTTTGGAATTGCTTTATTTAATATGAGATGAAGGGAGGATATTGAGGGGTGAAGACACACAGCTCCAAGAACTCATCACAAACCTTTCCAACCCAGCAATTTGATGATCATACTTTAGCTGCGAGTGGGAAGCGGGGTGAGAAAGTAAACTTGCTAGAGCACAGGGGCAACTTGCTCTAGTATTTCAGACATTTAATACAAAACTTACAGACATGGCAGTCACTCAGAATGGTGTGTCAAATAATAATGTTTCTTCAACCCAATCATTTCCTTTCTTTTTTATTGCATTGTTGAATATTTATTACCCACCCACCTTCTAAAAAACAAAACAACCTACTAAGCCTAACATTGACTACACGGCTATGCACAACTAAAAGGTGAGTTAATTAAACAAGAATGAGTTTAACCAATTATTCAGAAAGTCTGAACCATTTATTACCAGGAAGCATTTCAAGTGGTTGCTCTTTACATCCTAAGGAGCAGAGCAAAAAGCCTTCTGTGCCCTTGCTCCTAGTTTTATAGCATCACTGAAAGAAGTTGTGACACAGATATGGAGGGCTCCCCCCTTCAAACACATTCTCTTTGCAGTCAACACTAACCCAACATTCTGAATATACTGGAAAAGAAAGCAATTCAGAGGCTAACACACAGTTAAATGTTACTAAGTACTAAAAAAAAAAAAGTAAAATCCGTACAGGTTTTATGCTTGGGAATAAATTTTTCCCTGAAGGTTACACAAGTCTAGAACAGCAGCACTGAAAACTGGCAGAGGAACAGCAAAGTGAAATCAACCGAAATGCAGAGTATCCCCTAGAAACAGCAGAAAGTAATTTAAATGTGAATTTTACTTTTATTTCCCAGTTTTAATAAAAAATGGATTATAAGATATAAAGGTGGGTATTTTTACAGTGTAATTTTGCATCCTTTTATAAAGTTGTCTGTCTTAAATATCTACTTTCATGCAAGTGAGGGCTCTTCTCTTCTACGGAATACAAGTGATCTGCCTCAGAAGATGTATTTCATGAGAAGCCATGCTAGAATGCAGCAAGTCACTTAATATATGCAGTTTCTGGAAAGCAGAGCTACAAGTATTTTATGTGACCTTGATGTTGTGCCTAACTTCCATTCTGAAGGGACCACTGCCAACAGTGATGGATGTCTTCACAGTCACTCGAATTTTTAAAGCTATTTGCAGGTATTTAGGTCCAATTCAGGTCTAGTGGCAGTCAAGCACCTAAGCATCTTTAAAAATCTGGGCTTCAGTCTTTGCTTAACGACTGCAGATGTTAAGTGCTCCAAGAAGTGGCAGTGTTATTTTTGTTTTGGGAATTCTTGTTCTTAGTAAAGTAAAATGAGGGATTCAGCTTAGTTTTGTTAGTTGCTGAATGGCTATAAAATGATGACAACTTGCTGTCACTAACAACTGGCAGGAAAACAGTCTGAGAATAAAAGAGCAGATTCCTTCATGCCCTCCCCTAGAATTGAGTGGTAAGGAAATGGCAGAGTAACAACAAAGAAAATTTTGGATTTTAAACACTCTCAGATGCCGTGTTCAAGCTACGGAACAAGCAGCAGCACAAAGGAATGTGCCAGAGCAGGAGGAGGGAAGGGAGGCATGATCCTTGTAAGAATAATCAAGTACAAATTGCTGCATTTAGGAAATAAGAAATTATGACAGCAGATGTGAAGAACCCTCCCTGAGGAGCTTTCTGTATTAAATGATGCATTTGTAAAGAAGTTTGAATAGGCAAGGTCAGAGATTTTATAGGGGGCAAACTGTTCTAAGTGAACCTACTTCTGTTTGAAAGAAACTATTAGAACTGGTGACCTCTAGAAATATTCTCCAGTAAGATTAATAATTTATGATTCCACAGCTCTACATAAGGATTTCAAACTACCTGAAAGACACAGCCTTTGTTTTGTAATTCAGGGATTATGCCCACTTTACACACAACTGCAGTTACAAAGGAGTCAAGGCACTGCCTTAGGGACCTAGAATCTCCCTTTGGCCTTAGGAAGTTCTCAGGAGCTCACAGCAGCTGAGAAAACAGCTTCTGTCAGCCTCCTCTTCAGGTCCTGTCTTTCATGACTTATCTCAAGTTATACATCACATCTCCTGCAGAATCAGTATATTTATGCAGGTACCCTAATATCCACTCTTGAGCTCTGCCTCCTCATTCTGGTTAAGTGGAAAATAGCACTTACCAACACAAACTCAAAAGAACAAATTTGTTTGCAAACAGAAACAAAACCACAGCCAGCACACCGCCAATATACCCTTTAGTGCTGAAGAGTTCTCATAAGCAGGGAATCAAGCCATGCACATGGGAGAGTGTGTGAATCATACCATTAGGCCAGCTTGAGAGGATGCTAGCCACAGACATTCAGCAAGAAGTTCACCATATAAACATGTAGGAGACAGAAAGACAACATATTTACTTGAGGTAAGGAAAAAAAGAAGAAAACAAATTGAAAAAAAAAGGAGGAAAAAAAACCCAGAATTCCACAGCACTGCTAATCCTTCTGCCAAATGACAGTCACCAAACATCAACCCTGCACACATAAAAAGCATCCAAGACTTGAAAAGAAAGAGCCAAATCCTGCAATAAAAATTAAATAACTAGCAATCATATGAATAGCCTGTGATAAACAAGAATCAGATATGTAACACACATAATCAGTAAGCATAATTCAATAGCCAGCTTCATTCAAGCTCATTTCAGAAACATACACAGATGTCTTTGAACCTTACCTTTCAGTCTAGGGTTTTCTTCCTGCATAAGTGGTTGGCTGACTACTAACATTCTTGGTGTTCGACAGAACAAGCTGTCTCTTTGCAGCTTGACTGATAACCAGACTGACACCCATTACTCCCCTCTTTCTGCTTCCATTTTGAACAGTCCCCAAATCATAACTTTTTCTTTATTTTAATATTCAGAACTTTCTTCCTTTCCCAAAACAGGGTATAAAATGCAGCAGGGAAATAATTATCTGCTTCTATAGCATGCAAGTTTTAAGATTATATGCCCAGCATTACCAACACAGAGCATTAAAACTCAAATCCCCACAGCAACAACATGCTAACCATCCTCTTCCCCCAGACTTATGGAGCTGCGGGATGTCTGCCAGGGAAAAACAGAGAAATGTAAAAAGGACTGCAAGAACATGAATACGAAAATAAATATCAGAAACCTGGCTGTTAGAATCACAGACTGAGAAAAAGCTATTAAATCAGCTAAGCCATCTTCTTACTGATGGCATGAATGTTCTCCATACATTATATTTCTGCTGCTTTCTCTAGCATATGGTCAAATGTTCTCAAGAGCTCTGACCCAAAGCACATTGTGTACAATGGACACTGCTCCACCGTCTTCAGAAGGCTTTGCATCAGGCCATAAACTACATGAGTTGCAACATCTGTCCTGAGGCAAGCCCTTGAACCCAGATGTATATCTAAACCTTTTGATGAGGTCCTCAAAGAAATCTTTGTATTAAGATTTTTCTTTTTCAGCCTGAAATTTCTGGTATTTTCATCTCACAGCCTTCTTGTATAGCTGGCATAGTTATTTCCCTCTTTTACATAAATTTTCCAGCCTTTTTATGCATCCTGTTTCTCTCCTTTTTTTTTTTTTTCCATTTCAAGCCAACATTTTATTATAATCTCACTTCTTCATTCTCAGATTCTGGTTTATTCTGTGTTCATCCTTCAGTTCACTCTCATGTCCACTAATCTCTTGCTATATCTCACTCCATCATCCCCACTGTTCCCTTCATCACCTGCTCTTTGTCTCAAAGCCTAAAAACAACAAAAACGGGCGTTTTCATGCAGCTATAAAACATCAAAGCCCTTTTTTCCTTTTTTCTTTTTTTTTTTTAAGGGAAAGACAGACAATAGCAGTAAAATACCTGAAAGAAGCACATGAGAGTCTGTGATAGACCACACAGTGTGACACACTTGCTTCTTGAGTAAATTTTGGATACTGTTAACCAGAAACCCTTCCATGAGTTTGCCCCGGGGTTCAGGTCTTCCCCATGCAGCACTGCAGTGCTTTTCATAAGCTGCCAGGTCATCCTTCAAACAGGGAAGTAGACCCTTTATTTAAACCAAAAAAAAAGCATTACAGAGTATTTCACAGCAGTGGTCCCAATTGTCATAGTAACATTTCTATAACCACTAGTGATTGGCTTCATTACCACAAATTACTATTTTTGTCTTAAACACATCCCCCCAAAGCTTGCTCTAGACTGACCACCATGAAACTGGTAAAGCAATTGCTCACTACGAGAAACAGGTTGAAAATGGTAAAGGGTTTTTGCTGTCTAAAATACCCATTCCAGATAGAAGACAATCAAGGGAACTAGTGCGCTATCTTCAGTTCTGCTATCTGGAAACGAATACTGAAATAATCCTAAATCATTATTCTGTGGGAAAGGATGAGCCAGGCAAATCAATCTGCAAATGAAAGCTTTACTAAAGAGATATACTCTCCATTTTCTGAAACACAATGCAAGACCTGGCAAACCAAAACCACCAAGTCTTCCTTGAGAAGACTGGACTTACTTGACAAAATTAGGACTCTAAAGTGAAGCCAGCATAATCAAATGTCATTAAGACACTTTTAGAATTAAAGGTTGATTGTGCACCTTTCTACTTTTCTAAATGAATATGATCTATTGCAGACAGAAACATTTCTCGCTGCATTTTAAAATAAACAAAACTGCAATGTGTGGAAGTGAAATATACACTTGCAAGCCCTTTTCCCAAACCAAGTGCTTTATGTACCTGCAATTTGTGTCAATGAGAACCAAACAACATCATTAAAAAATGAGCAGGTTCCTCAAGGATATCTGAATTACAGTCTCCCAACCTGCGGTGCCATTTAAGGTGTTTACCACCCTTACAAACCTCCCAGAGTCCATCATGATAAATGGAGTGATTTAGATACCCTGCCAGGAAACCTAACCCTACTTCAGCCCCAGCAGCAGTACAGCATCTGAGAGCATTAGTTCTTCTAAATGCCAGTTTAGCAGTGGTGAACATACCAGGGTGACAGCCTTCAAGCCTGCAGCCCTCCATCCCCAGTCCAGACAGCGTGCAGAGAGGCTGGCACCCGCACCAGGCCTGGCGCCATTCCCCAGGCCACTGGTGCGCCTCAAGCCTTCACTGCAGAGACCTCCAAAGCACTCCATATCCATATAGGCCAAGAAATCCCCTGGTTTAAGCATCAAATAAATGTACAAATGGGTTCTGTAATGCAGATTTCTCTTAAAAAAAAAATAAAAAATTGAAACACACTCACTGGTCCATTCTGTGAGTACCATGAGAAGGCTATACACACTGCTCCATCTGCTCCTCAGAGGATAAAGTGTATGTATATTGCTGTGCAAGTCTGTAAAGTTGTCCTAAGGTCAAAATACAGAATAAAATCTTTACAAATGGTTCTTTACCAAGCCTTTTACTACGGATTTCACAATCCTCATCTAGTAACTAGAGCACATATGCTTCACCATGGTATTTTCAAAAACCTCTGCCCATGGTGTATCTTTAAGTGAAAGATTTTAAGCATCCCGTTTTTCAGTCTCTGCTGTCTTCAGTGGCTTCTGCTGAACGAAATTATACCAAACCCATGATTTATTAAGGAAACTCTTTGGATGGTCTTTTTAAATCATGTTTGAGATGGTTCTCCATGCCAATGAATCCAAATTTGCTAACTGTTATCAGTCAAATACTCATTTCTGTGACTGTGCCTTTATCCTCAAAGTCAGAGCTATTTCCATTCACACAGCCAAAACCAAGGGGCATAATTCTGAGTTACTGGTATGCCTCAAAAATACTTCTGTGAGAAGAAAGGTAGTGTATCTACCCTCTTTCGTTTAGAATCTCCTATTTCACCTACCAATGAACGCTTCAGTGCCTCATCTTATATACCACGTTTGTTAACTGCAGATCTACAGGGCACTGTGCAATCTGTTTTGCAATGTGTAAAAAGATCAGTGACTTAAATAAGACCTCTTATTTCCCTGTACTTACAATCACCTTAACCTGCATTACAAAAAACAAAAAAACAAAAAACAAAAAAAAAAAAAAAAAAAAACCCACAAAAACCACAACAAAATCCCCCAAGATACTTCTCACCATGCTAAACCACACATCATTGTTCTCCTTTGCTGATTATAATGACCTGTCAAATACGGTATGACAAAATTTTTCAATGAAATTATTTTTTTTCTTCAAATTAGTTTTCTTCCATTGCTCTCAAACGCAATTATTCTATGTTTCTCTCATAACTTTATTTATAAAGAACACTAACATACTTGTTAGCTTAAACTGCCATAAAAAAAATTATATAGACACATCAAGTACAAAATGAGAGAAATTGTCTTTTTTGAACTGTGCCTTAATATCCACCTTCCTCCAAAAATGCACTGTAGCTACTATATGTCAAAGTTCTTACCAAGAATCCAGAAAAAAAGATAAATAAATGAGTTCAGAAAACACAAAAATCATACATATACCTACGAAATCCAATTCTGTATTTATTTAAAGGTTAGAAACCTTCTTAGCTAGTCTTATTTTGAATGATGACTTTATGATTTAAAATTGCTTTTTCTCATTTCCCTACCTAGGTTCCCAGAACTACAGTATCTGAATATGCTATTTATGAGGATTTAATTTTATTTTGGCTCAACAGCAGTATCATTTCCTAATCAAATTCTCATCCATATAACTGTTCTTTTATTCAAATTAAAAAATAAACACAAGCTAATAATACTGCTTTTTTTTCACCTTTAACTTCCACTTTACAATATATCCAATATATTTTAGATTTAAACACTGCAAGACTCTAAGATTTACAAATAGATTGAACATTTGTCAAGGCTAAATGCATTATTGTAATCTTACATATGATGTTGCCTAAATGTATAAAACATCATATTTGGATAAAATATTTAAATGCATACATTTTTCTTATGCAAAACCAAATCTTTTCCCTGAAAATTATACTGTTTTGGCTCAATACTACCCGTATTTATTCCAAAATACCTGCAGAGGTAGCTAATCTATTTAAGTAATTAACTCTAGGGGAAGGAAATTTTAAATAAATATCTAAAAGCCACAAAACTCATTCCTCACTCTAACAAATTTGCCTTCAGTATTTAAAAATCTATTGCGTTACTGAAAATCATGAGTATACATTCATAAAGAACAAATTACACGTCCCAGAATTAGGGACAATAGCTAAAATACAAATTGGGGGGGGGGAGGGAATTATCAAAAATGGACATTCCAACAGGACTAAAGTAGGGCTGTGGGGATTTGATTCTACATTTCAGTCTGCAATTTGGGCATGTGATCTGATTAACCTCTTGAATCTCTCAAAACATTATTTACTGAGAAGAAGACTAAGTAAGTACTCAAATGTTACATACTTAAGAAACAGTTTGGTTACATTTTTAACTGAAGAATGTTTTTTGTTTTCACCCTTTTGTGACAGCTGGCCTTACATTCATTTCCTAGCCTTAACCTGTACAACCTCTGCTGGGTCAAGTCTCACCTGCCTGCACCACATACTTTATCCTGACCAACTCCAATGGAAATTGTCTATAAATGCACAGAATTTGACCAATTTGATCATTCATGCATATCTGAGGGCAGAATACATCCCTTCTGGTTTAGTGTGTTCACTCTGATACCAAACTTGCATCAGAATATGTCACGTCTATTTAGTAGACAGCTGTGGTTTACATATAAGCAATCAAAACCAGCATTGGTCACCAACAGCATTAGTGTGTGGATCAGCAACATACAGCAGAGGTGAATGGCACACAACACCCCTGGAACAGCCAGCAGTAAGGACAGCAACTCCCCTGCTCTGAGTTTAGCAAGAGCCAGGAGCTGCTGCTTCATATATAGGAATATTAACACTTTTAAGACAGTTCATAAGATCTTCCCTATTTGTGCAGCAGCACCTCTCGGCTGTGGATGAATTTCTATTGCAAATAGTCCTGTAAGTTTCAGAAAGAAATCTGACACTAACAACTCTTGAAATGTTGCTGATCTCTACATCAATACAAAGAACAGAAAATGGAAATGGTGAATCTATTCCAGTAGTTTGAGATGAATGAAATGCCAAAGTACCAGCACACAAACATATATATAAGGTGGAATGCAGAACACAGCTTACACGTAAATATATTTATAGTGACACTACTTCTGAGATCAGTGTGCCTTTTTCTGTTAGGGCCTGGAGTTAAATTATAGAGTTAATCAAGCAAATTCTTAACAGCTACAATTTTTTTCTTGGAAAATTAAGTATAAACTTGGAAAATTAAGTACACTGTCCTATTAATTTTGTTGGTTTTACTTTTCACTTATTTAGCTGCATCCATCCCACTGAAATTCTTCATTTCATTTGATTCATGTTCAGGAAGGGACTCTCTGGGTTTGTTCTGTCTGTTTTTCCAGGCATCTTCCCCAGGACTAATACAAGGAAAAAATACTCAACAGTTCTTTTTGGCCACTCAATTTTCTTACCCAAAAAGTCATGCCCACAAAGAGCCCCCTACATGGTCCATATGAAACTGAAACAAAGGCAACCAAACCCTTTCCTTAAAAGTGACAGGAAAGATAGAATGGGGGGAAGTCCCAAACACACAATCCTGACGGGAAGCATTTCAGGTCAAACACCTCTGGATATTCATCAGACCTAAAATGGATCCTACTGATTAGCACAGCATCCAGTCCACAGTGCCCTTCTCACACAGGGATGCTTCAAATCACTGCTCTCCCTGAAGCTGAAGAGCTCATAAAAGAAGCAAGGTTCAGGAGAAAAGCTGCATGGAGAGCGCACACATGGCACTCAATGGCAGCTAGGCTAGATCAGGTGGAAGCTATCACACTGCAAAACACCGGGAAGGCTGTGACAAGTGACAGGAATAGTTGGGGGACAGTGACAGGGCTGGATGCCCCAGAACTGTGACTCCAAGCTGTATCAGCTGATTTGCTGGCTGCTTAAAAAACTGATTTGAAAATTGTATTTGTACTGACTACAAATGTTCATGCTACACAAAAGTGCTAACACAAAGCCAAACAGTTTAGGGGTGAAAAGCAAAGGAAGATCGAAATGAAAAAATACTTAAGAGGAAAACACTTAAGTAGTGAAATGATTTGAGGATGCATTTTTGGCTTTTCCTTTCCGCCTTACTTGATGAACATGGTGAAACCAGAACATTTTTTTGGTGTTGCCAAATCTGAAGTTTCTACTGAAATGCATTGAAGCTGGTATTTTTTACGTTTGGGTTCTTGATCAAGGTACTAGATTATTAACTACTTGCACTATCTAATCCATCCCATCCTTGTTGCAAAGTATCTGGAACTTTTACCAGAAACTACTACAGTCAAAGTGTTGAGGGGCAAAATTGAGATGCATTTCAGAACAGCAATACAGTAAAGAATGAATAAGATTTTTTTTTATTTTTTAGCAAAGAACAAGAATAATGGTTGTCCCACAGAATCAAAATAATCCTAGTATTCCAGTATTAATATGTATTACAAGTGTCCACAGACCAGGTGAAATCCAACAGCAAACAATCCTAGACACTGTACAACCATACAGTAACAGAAAGTCTGCCCCAAACAGCTTAGTCTCCAGAAACTCAACAAAGGATATGGGAGAAAAATAACACAGCCACAGAGAGAAATTGTCAGTGCAGTGGCAGAACACTATGTTCTTTCCATTTTCTTCTACGGAGAAGGAAAAAATAAGCAAGATTAGCGTCACGAAAGACAAAAGCAGCAAGAAGATGGGGTACGACAGAGACAGTGAGAGGAGGAAAAAGGGGGTAAGAAATAAAGTGGCATGCAGGATGTTTGAGCTATACAGCACGTTAAGCAAAGTGATGTGACTGTGAGAGCTGGCAAAAAGGAAGCTTGAACAAAACAGCCAATTAGGAAGAGGCAGAGAAAAAACAGTCAAAAATATCAGTAACCATCAGTCTCCTTTGTATGCTGCTTCTACAGCTGCTCTGCTGGCTTCAGTCTTTGGTTGAATGGCAAAACCATCACCTGCCATAAGGGAAACTGGACCGGCTGTATGGCAGAGGAACTGAATTTAAAAGGTCGAGAGGACATGACACATGAAAAACAGCTTTCAAAGTAATTCATACTAAATATAGTGACCTTGGGTTTAGCAGAAATATATACATTAAAAATATACACCAAGTAAGTGCAAATACTTGCAACTGAAATATATTATACATCTGTATTACACCTCTGAGTAAGAGAGAAGTCCTTATTATACTAATATTAGTATGGCTTTCCAAAGTCACACAATACAGCATATTTAAATGACGTGAACACAATCTTACTCCCATAGTAAATAATGGCATTTTAAACAGTGACTGAATGGAAAACATTAAGTATTTTGTATTTAGGCTAGTGTAATGAATCCCAAATGAGTTATGACTGCTAGTACATATATACCATGATGGTTATTTGCTAATCCTAATGCAATTTCCACTGTCTTATCAAATCACAGCAGAACTGTGACACCTGTTGACAGTTTCAACAATGAGGTCAAGCAGTGGACCAGCCATAAAGAATGAACTGCTTCAGCCTCCAGAGGTGGTCACTGCAAGAAGCCATTACCATAACAGCTCTGCTCCTTTTTGCAACAGATCTTATACTGGACTGTCATTCTGCAACCTTACCTGAAAAGATGACTAAAAAAGTCAAAGGACAACAGCCAGCTCGCTTACCTTTAAGGACTCTCTTCAATTACTAACTTTGCTTACATTTTGAAACATAACCAGGAATATCCAGGATTTAAACAGAAGCATGTATTTTAAGTTAGAAATAACAATTACAAAAACACCTTTCCCTCAGACACTCTCACACAGACCCAATTTTCTTATGGACAATGATCACAGAATCCAAACTGGTGTACAATCCAAAACATATAAATTAAAGTTTCCAGCACTACACTGAAGTCTTACTCTGATAGCTGATACTCCATGTTGTAAGATCCTAATATATCTTACTGTAACGGAACATGCTGAAAGGCTTTTCCTTCAGACTATCTTATACATCCTCCCTGAATTCTTCAAACCAGGGTTCAGCAAGAATCAAATGGACTGCATTGATCTGTTTTCACTGTATTATCATTTGAGACGAAAACTGTTTTCATGGACAAAATATTAAAATTCTCCATTATAAATGCACTTTTTTCTTTACTATATTATATTGGTACCATATGTCTGAAAAAATAAACTGATCTGAGAATTAACTAAGCAGTTACACATGGTTTCAGGACATTAGAGTCTCCTTCCTTGTAATTCAGTGGCAGAACTCTAGCTGACTTAAAAAACAGTAACCTTTTTATGTACTTGTGGGTGTTTCACTATGTAGAAGAGCTCACTCCTGTGTAATTCTTCAGGTGAGGAGGACTGCACCTGAGGCAGCAGATTTGTTATTTGGTTCCTAAAATACCCTAATCCAGACCTTTTTTTTCCAATTCCTTATAATAAAATCAATTAAATAAGTATGATCACAAACATCACTATATTCTATGAGCCATTAACTCAAGGAACAGAAACATGAATGTCAGAATTGACTACGTATGCCAAATCAGAAGTCCACTCTGCTTTACATTCCTTATGACAGAGCCCATAATGAGCATGCAGCATTAAATAAGACCATGACCTGTTTAAACAAAGATCAAAGCGCCAGCTTTATCTTTGCATTCTCTCATGTTTGTTGTTTGGCATCACAAACCAATACCAAAACAAGTATCTTGTTAACACCAGCCCAGTAGGTTTTTGTACAGGGCATGAGGGGTTTGTTCTCATCCACCAAGTACATTCATGCATCTTTAAAACGGGCATTTTTCTTCACACAAACTTATACAGGTATTCTTAGCGGTTACTCTGCTTTGAATTAGACTGAAGGAGAGGAGGGAGAAAAGAGAATGGGAATAATGTGCAAGGAAGAAATTTTCAGATTCTTCTGTCTCAGAAGGCTTGAGACAATGAAACAAACCAAATGCCAAGATAAAACTGTTTAAACACCATTAAAATTTCATGGGTTAATTATTAGTATTAAACAGTTCATACATTTGTATCGTATATGAGATAACCACTACATTAAATAATTTCAAAAAAATACAAATGTAAAATAGAAATTAACTCCCCCCTATTTCTGTAGTACACTACCCGAAAATTTACAGTGCCTGGCATCATTAAACTGTTCATTATGAATGGGTGCAATACAGACTGCCATCATATAACCCTTCAGTTGTCATCTCAAAAGAGATACTCTTTATCGATTGCCAAATTCCAGACATGAACATTTTAAAATGTTGTCTTATATTTTAAATATCTATTGATATTCTTTTGAAAAAACTGAGGGTTCACTTCACCAGGAGCCAATCACAAAGTTTAATAATCTTGCCTAGTTATCAATTCATCCAGAATATCCGAAGCTCCTTTACTGTAGTAATAATTATGTGCAAAATTCATTAAGCCTTAACTGAAGTTGAAATGGCTATCAATCCCATACATTATCAGCGGATCTCTTAATTATGATATTGTCAAGGTAGAGATTGTGTAAGCAGAAATCTTCAACTATTGATCTTCTGTCAAAGAAAATGGAATGTTTAAGATCTGTCTAGTTTCTGCATGTTCCCCATCTTTATGCCCTCCGTTAATCCACAGACAAGAATACGCATTTATGAATGTATTCCACACTACCCATCTGAAAGTGCAAAATATAAAATGCAGGTGTTAAGAAAGCAGTGTATTAAAAGTAATGAAATCCTTACCGAAAAGTCCCTAATATTTTTTTCCTTCTCCTCCACTGCTTTGAGCATGCTGGATACCAAATAACAGAGCGATAAACTGCATGAAAATCAGCCCGAATCTTGAAAACATCATCAAACTTATCGAGCGGTTTCCTCCCGGAACAAAACTTTAGAGGTCACTAAATCCTTTACTACGACAAAGGAAAGTTCTTCCACTTCCATCACC
This sequence comes from Neopsephotus bourkii, assembly GCF_033783945.1. Classification (NCBI taxonomy): domain Eukaryota; kingdom Metazoa; phylum Chordata; class Aves; order Psittaciformes; family Psittacidae; genus Neopsephotus; species Neopsephotus bourkii. The sequence continues at coordinate 7,712,542 of NW_026900624.1, forward strand.
CCTTCCTCCGACTACGCGAGGAGGGGAAGCTATCGCGGAAGGTGCACACCGATTTTCCCGGGGGACTTCTTCCCTCCCGGAAAGTCTCCGCCGGCCGCTGGTGACACCTGAACACGGGGATGGGGGGTAGGATGAGCGGTGCGGGCGCCCGAGGGTCGCTGCCCAGCCTCCGCGGGAACTCTGCGAACAAAGTAACTTGGCGGCGGGAGGCGGCGGGACACGCGTGGGGCAGGGACACGCACTTGCACGCCGGGGAGAAGAGCCCCCGGAGAGGCAGGCGCTGGCAGGGCAGCGGCAACCCTCAGCCCTTCTCCGGGAGCACACTGACAGCCCTTACCTTCACACACCCCTTCGTCTCGCCCGCCGGCAGGCGACCTCCGACAGAGCAGACGGAAGCAGAGCGAGGGGAGCTTCGAGGCTTTCGGCGGCCCTCCCTCCGCCTCTCTCCCGCTCCTCAGAGAAGCCCTTCCCCGCCCCCCCGACCGCCTCACTCTCTCTAGCTTTGGGGCATATATATAATTTTTTATTTTTTTTAAGCAGCAGAGAGAAGCCACGGGGAAGCTTGGTTGGGAGAAGCAAAGCCCTGACGCGCTCGGGGGTGGGTAGGTGGGGGGTACAGCTGGGGGGGGTTCAGACCCTCGCACGGCAACACAGGCAGACCCATCCCCCCCGTCCCCCCCCTTCAGTGCCCAGCCGTGGAAGGCAGCGCTGAGGCTGTAACCTCGCTGTCTCGAACCGATCCCGCACCAGGGACTGGGCCCTGCGTACAATCCCCCCGCCCAGAGCCGGCAGGGAGACCCCGCCCGGGGCAGCCGCACGCATCCTTCCCCCGATCCCAATCTCTGCAGGGGCAGGGGAAGCGCCGGGGGCAGGGAGGTCTTCCCCAGAATACTTACCCTGCTCGCCGGGGCTGCTTTGAGGACGCAGGATTTTGTGCGAGCGATCGCCTCCTTCTCCGGGAGCCCAGCCTCCCCTCCCCCCGGCCTCCCCTCCCCCGCCTCCTTTGGGGGGCCAGGAATCCCCCACTGCCGGCCCTCCCTCCTCCCCGCCCGGCCGGCCGGGGAGCCCCGCCGGCCGGCCGTGCCCCGCGCCGCCGGAGCTGAGCTGCCCGGGGCCACGGCCGGGCCGGGTACGGGGCCCGCCGTACTCCATAGCCCCTGACCGGGACCGGGAAGCGCTGCTGGCCTGCGCTGCGGCGGAGGCACGGGTTGGCGCCCTCCCGCCTCGGGTGGGGGTCAGCGGGGGGCGGCGCGGTGCCGCCTCCGGCGGGAGGAGAAGACTGCGCCCCCAGCCCTCTGTATGAGGGACCCGGGGCAGAGTTGAGGCAGCACCCTGGGGGGCGCTTCTGTGTGTAGGGAGAGAGGCAGCAGCTCCGCGCCGGGCTTTCGGGGGGTGAGGGGAGGCATCCCGGCCTCCCGTGCCCGGTCGCCCCCCCTTCTCCTCTCAGCAAGCGGGGGGAAGTTTGGCTACAGGGTTCCCGGGGTTTCTGCGTGCGGGCAGGCCCCGCCGCGGAGCGCTGGCCGTTAGGCGGGAAGGCGACCGTTAGGAGGGCGGGCGGGCGAGCAAGCGCTGGGGTCAGGGCCAGCCGCCCCCCAGTGCCGAAGCTCTTGTCACCGCCGCGGCTGAAGTTTTCCTCCCCGGGCAGCGACTCGGGGCCAGAGAAGCCACTGGGTGTCCCTTCAGCAGTGCCAGGGGGCTGCCGAGGTCCTATCCGGTGTGAGGTAGCAGTAGGGCAGAGGGGAGCATCGCTGGTGTCGAGAGGAAAGGCCCCTTTCCTGCCGGCGCCTGTTGTATTTCTCAGAGGCACTGAGCATGCACAGCTTTCTTTCGCTTCGAAATCAGGCCATGATAGAATCATAAATATATAATATTACACTCCTATGATATTATGAATAGAGAGCAGGAGAGTTAAATGCACACATCGAGGAGAGGCAAATTACATATAAAGGGCTTTACTGCACAATTGTTGAGCGATTCTAAAATGAAATATTTTAAAATCCTTCCAGGAATAAATTTAATTCCTGCGCTCTTGCTCCCGTATTGCCTTCTAGGCAAAGAAGCATGCTGGATATCTAGGAACAATTAGTGGAGTTGCATCTGCTTTTAGTGCACATGGTAACTTTATCGCTGATCGAACTGTCTGTTTAATCCTGAACCAAAAAATACCTGTTGTATAAAAGAAAATTGCAGTTTGGACATTTGTTCTATATCAGGATGAAATAGGAAATTTTCTGGAGGAAACAGAGGAATGCATCTCAGCCTAGCCCCATAGTCAGTGTGTTACCGAAACAGAGGCCAAACTTGAACACAGGCCTCCGCACAGGGTGGAAAATACCTCATCTATCCACTGAGCCATTATCTGTTATGCGGGCAGATGGAGATGAGGCTGGGCTGTGTATCAGAAACCAAAGATTGGACTTCAGAGCCCTCCTGCACAGTTTTCTGTTACTGGCAAACATATATTTATCTTGAAGGTTTGCATTTTGGCATGTCAGCGTTTTTTATAACAATACAAATGTGCTTGAAAATTTTTTGATCAGCCTAATGGTTGAGACTTATTAGAAGCTGCAGAACATAGTCACAATCAATTCACTTATTCAGATGCATGAATACAAGCTTAGGAAAGTAATTACAGGCACCTTTTTTTGGAAATCTTGAGGCTGTGTAGTTCCCCCATGGGAAATATGAGTAATAAATTCCTACCAAAAAAAGAAAAAAAAAAAAAAAAGAAAAGAAAGCAAATGTGCTAAGCATCTTTCTTATTTATTTTTATCTTTAATATTGAAAGTTGTTGATTAAATGTTCCAGGTAGGGTAAAGGTAGCTGGCTGTAAATCCTTCATTTTAAATACTGTTTAAAAGAACAAGAAGAAAGAAACTGATCATGGTAATTTAAATCTTCCTTTTTTAGTTTTTAGTAGTTTTTCTTAAAATAAATTTATTTCTGTTTTTTGGAGAAGATGTAAACATAAATTTGCAACTGACCAGTATTACCTAATCTGGCTATTTTGATCCTTCAACTAAGAGATGACATTGTATCCATACACATTGAATTCATCATCTTAGCTTTAAAATCATTTATTCAGAATATTGACTTCTCACCCTTTAGTGTTATAAATAGTGGTGTCTTATGTTTTAGTTGTTTATGATTTGCATCAAGCTCTGTATGAAAACTGACATTCAATTATAATTTCCATGTGGTCATTTTAAATTGTTCATCGATACTACCTTAAATGTGCTTGATGCATTTCAAAAGCATGTTTGCATTTTAAAATATTTCATGAAAGAACTGAAATAACGGCCTGTAGAATGGGAATTAAATGGGAAATTTCTAGTAGCTATGTCCTTCACAGTCTTGGAGAAGGTAGGTCTTATCCTCTCATAGCTAGTTTTAGCTGTAGAGTGACAGAGGAAAAGAGGCAGTCTTACTTTTTCCACTCTTAGGTTGATTTTTCGGCTTTGAGTTAAATAGTTCTTAACTGAACTACTTGAATAGATTGAAACAAAGAAGATATTCACCCTGCCTTCAGAAGAAACTGCAGCTCTTAAAAATTGCTTTCCTGCATCAGCTATCTCTTGCTCTATCTGCTTGGCAAATGACTTCAGTCAGATCAGTCTAAACTTAAGCAGCAAACATTTTTTCACTATCTTAACTCACATCAGTACACAACAGCAAGTATAAAACCAAATTTAGCAACAATATCAAGTATAAAAAGAGATGCAGATAAAATACCAAAATGTTAAATTTTTCAAAATAGTGAATTTTGGGGAAAATACTATGCAATAACGTTATCCTGTTAGAACAGTAGTTGTAGTGGGATTTTGATCCAATTCATGGGATAATGAAGCAAGTAACCCCGAAGTACTTACCCTTGGTTGTCCAAAGAGATTATTTTAAGGTGGAAGAGGTTCTATATCATATTTTTTGAATTATTAATTTTGTTGACAGAAAGTGCTCTTACATGAACCTTCACTTACATAGCAACAGACAAAAATGAATTTCAAGTGATAGCGGAGAAAATGATCCATTATCTAAAGTGAAAGGTAGTTGGGCAAGTGAAGTTCAGATCGCTGGGGAAGGCAGGAACAGATAATAAATACAGTACTATATAACAGTGCATCACTTCTGCTGAATTTTTGTACTTAATTTGGCTTTTCTGTGGTTGACAACTATTTATGTGTAGTTTTGTTTAAATCTGTTTTTTAAAAAACACCCATTAAGTGAACAGATCTAGTCTACTTCAGGATTTTTTATATTTCACGAGCAGTTTGATTTTTACAGATAAGAGTTTTTGCAGCCTTCTGTCAGCACAGCGTCACTGCAGAAGAGGAACAGTAGACCACTGCTGAGTGACAGCCTATAGCTCTGAAATCTGTAATCCATCCTCTTTTACGTTACCAATTTCCCATCCTCTGTGCTTCTTTGACATGTCAGACTTCCTGCACATGCACAGCTAGTCTATCCATATGCACTGAAGTCAGTTCTTCCTAAACTTGTCTGACTTATGCTCCTAAAATGCTTTCCTGAAGGATCGGATTTAATGCACATGTGCAAGTAACAGTGCAGTTTTAGCCAGGACACTTGAATATATAGCGCACATGACCTCTGATGCCTTCCTGCATGTCCATAAAACCTGGACAAATGCAGAAAAACATCAGGTTGTGCCTAGCCATAATTATCACTGGGGAAATAGTGTATGCAGGAAGGTTTGTATGTAAAGTAGCCTTACTCTTCATTGTCCAGAATGGAAAGACCTGTTATTTGGGCAGTGGAACTTCACTGCTAACACAAAAAAATGTGTTACAGCTGCTTTTTTACTCTAAATTTTACATCTTTTCCACATAAATTTAAAACTGTCTGGTGTGCAACTAATATCCTATTGTCATTTCTTTAGTGGAGAGGCAGTCTCTAACATGCATTATATTTTTAATATAATAAATACATAGGTAGTTCTTAACTTATCAATCAAATCAGTCTCCTGTAGATTTCCAGTAAACCTCCGTGGTCTTCTTTCAACTGTGGTGAAGTGTTTCCTCCAACTCCTCATAAAATACAAAACTGCAGTGCTCTGCCTGTGGGGAAAAAGTCTGCAGCCACATACTAATGTATCTTTTCAACAGTGTGAAAGAGAAATTACCTATTCACAGCCCTACATAGTCAACATTACCTGCTGGTAAACTGAGTTGCTTAACATCATCATTAAAAGCCATTTGTTTGTTTCTTGTATTGTGTTGTGTTTGACAAAGTAGAAGAGACAAAAGTCTCACAATTGTTTGCATACCGAACAATTGTACATTGTCCAATTATACAGGTTTTTCTTATTCTTAAAACTATGGTCTAGTAATACTATAGATACCCAAATGGAATATAATAATACTGTTGAATCCCAAAGTACAATTATGTGGAACTGTGAAACTGAGTAGGTATATCCAGCAGCTACAGAAAAATGACAGGACAGAACTTCAGACAAGCCAGCATTGTTTCTTCCTAAGGATGCCAAAAATTGCTTTGGAATTATATCCAGCTGTTAATGAAGACAAATGAGAAATGTCACAAATCATCCATTGTACAGGTCACAGCAAAACCACGTAACTACAGTAGAATATCTCCTTCCTAAACACTGATGTAGTTCCCAGTTTCATTTAGCTGGAGGGGTTTTTTTGAAGTTTATAACTATGTCAGAGGCTGGAGTACTACAAATAACTGCAAAGCCTGAATAGCTGTTGCTTATGTTACCAATAGTAAGATGAAATATCTGCATTCTCCTGTATTAAAAGGAGAAAATTAAGTAGAGTGAATAAAAAAGAAAAAGTATTTGTATTTTGAAAGATCTGGAGTTATGTGTTTGGAAAAGCTCTAAAGAAGGCCTTCTTTTCTGTGGTCTAAATTTTAAAATAGATATCATCTATAGTGGTGAAAGGTGGGTGGTTTTTTTTAACAGTGATACATTTCCTTCATCTGCGGGGAAAAAGTCCATTTAAACAATCAAGTGGATGTATTTGTGCTCCTATTTTAGGAATGCAGATCCCTTTTATAGACGTTAAACATAGCTTACTGGGGGGAAAAATTTATTGTAACTGCTTCATGTGGTGTCTTTCATGTAAACATAAAAAAGATTTAGTGTTTGATTTGGAAGTTCGGGTTGGGGTGATTTTTTTGCCCTTTGTTCTTGTTTTGTATTTTATTTCTTTGGAGAACTCTTTTTTTCTCCCCCCTTTCAGGAAAATTCACATAATCTTTTCCATTCGTCATCAGCCAGGTTGCTGATTACCAGAGTAACTGCCAAGCTTTCAACTCCTTGTCATCAATGGGCTGTGAATGACAGACAGCATTAATGTTGGCAAGCTCCCACTCTCCCTTTTGCCTTTCCCAAATGTAATTAAACTGCACTAATACAGCAAAAGAAAAGCTGCAGCTTTATTTTACTCACCCTAATAACATAACAATTAAATCACAGAAGCACACAATACAGTTAAATAAAACCATCATGACAAGGAAATTCAGAGGTAAGGGGAGTGTGTATCTACAATTTAAAGAAAAACATGAGTAAAGAATCTTCCTTTCCTAGCACTACAGCAACTGCACTGTTTGACCTTCAGCAAGATAATATGGCCAACAAGCAACCACACTGATGTAGCCTGGTGGAAGGCCTCCAGTGTTTCCTCTTCTCTTGCATCTTTGGTTTAAGCTTAAAAGGAATAATTAGCTTCTTCCTTCAAATGATCTGTTACCTCCCTGGTAAGGGACAGCTGGATAAGGAACGGAAAGGTTGTGGGTCATAACGTATAGTTCAAATGGTACTGCACAGCCTACCCACCACAAAAAAGATGGCATTATCCTGATCTTTGAGGAAGTTTTATGCCTTTGGTTTAAAGGCTCTAGGGGTTAGAGGATAGCCAAGAGTCAGGAAGACACCAGAGTCCTCAGCTCACTTACAGAGGACTATGGAGGCTTATAGAATGTACAGGCACCACTGAACATTTCTGAAGTAGATAAATTGTCAGTGGATTAATTTATATGTTTCTCTGGATGAAGAAGAGTGAAGAAGCTGCTGGCTCTCAGAAAGGCAATGGAATTTACCCATAAACCTGTCATTCCTTCCAGCAGTGCTCTAGGATGGGAAGCAAGCCCTTAAAAGGAGGCTGAGGACTCACTGCCATGAGCTCTGCAAACAGCTCTGGGGCTAGCATGCATGCTGGCATGATAGCCTGTCTCATTTTTCAAGCCATCAATAAAAATAATATATTTTGGCTTATAAGACAAAGTAAATTTACAGTAACGCAAAGAACCAGTTTGACTAAATGCAGACACAAGAAAATAAACAGGAACAAAGAGTACCATACTCAACAGAGAAAGCATGGAAAAGCCAGGACCCTCCCTGGTGTATCCTTGAGTAACCAGAAAAGGAACTTGGTTACTGACCAAAGTAGATGTAGATTCAACCATGACAATTATTAGGCCAGTCTGGCTAAATGAGACTGTGCAATTTTGGTGACTAATAGTGACTGATAGCTGACAGGTGGTACCTTATAAATCCAGCCTGTGCCAAATTCTCTGAAGATCTGTTAGTGTGGAGTAAGTAATTTACCACTGTGAACAAACTGTCCTGCAATATTAAATGCAGTTCAGTATGATGGTAGTCCTCCAGAGGAAGAAATCTTTGGCTGAAATAATCTTTTAGACAAAGCTTACAGCAGGAACCTGTGCGTTACATTTTTAGTAGATCTGGAGCAGAGGTGGATTTTTTACATGTTTGATAATATGGCTAACATGCAGCGAACAGCAAAAAGGAAAGGGTTGCGTGTAGAACGTAAAAATGTAAACCCACTGAAGGAAATGTGTATAGGAGAAATATTAAAAGAGATGAAGGTTTCTGCTTTGATTTGTTCTCATACACTACTGTTGCTTTAAATAAGCAGTTGCAAAATGGCCCAAAAGACCTTTTGGTTAAGTGTTCATGATTTTCTCCTTGATTCAGCAAAGATCGAGGCTGCAGTGTTCCAAGCCAGCTCCAGGCCATCAGAGAGAGAAACAGCACATCAAACACTTACCTCATCTGGTTTTGCCATCAAACAAAGAAGAGACCACAAAGGACATGGAAAAAATCTGTCAGAAGAGCATAACCGAGCCTTCAGCTGTTCTTGTCTGTCCACCATAATTCTTGTTGGGAAAAAAAAAAAAAAGGCAGATTTGTTCCCTGTGTAGAAACTGCCTTGAACACTTTAAAAGGCTTTCTCTGAGTGCCCATGAATAGATGATTTCCCAGACCCTGTAGAAATTTAATCTGATTTTTCAGACCGAATATTAAGCCAAGATTGGCAATAGAAATTGGCCCTAAAAATGAGAAAAAGGGCTTTTATTGCAAGCAAGGCTTGCAGCATTTCAATGTGATGGACTTTGATTTTCATAGTGGGCAGCTACATTGGAGGGACCACCAGAGGAGGCTTTGGTCCAGAACTACTATTGGCCTGTTCACTATACTTAGATAATACCCTAGACACATGCTAGTATGTTTGAACAGAATTAGAGATCTATTTACAAATAGGCTGGTATCAGCTCAAGGTTGCTGTACCCAAAGCAATAGGAATTGTATTTAAAAGAACGAATTTAGGTCTGATGCACAGAACAGTGAGGAGGGAAATTATACTCTTTAGATTTTTTAACACCAGCCAGCTCCCCAGAGACTCCCAGATGTGCAGTTTTGTGGGACTTTAATCCTACCAAAGGAAGTTTATTTCTGTGTTTTGCAATATTACATAACACTTGCATAAAAGCGGCAGGGAAAGAATGTTATTTCATCACTCAGTGTGGGATTTAGTATTCAGAGATGAAAAGGTTCTTCTGACTTTTTCCCTGTTAGCTGACCAGGGCTACAGACCTTGTTTTCAATTAGGTACAAAGACTAGTGTTTACGACTGGGTATTGATACAGAAATGTAAATGACTTGAGACAAAGAGAGTTTATTAACAGTCAGTGGCTAAACTCTCCTGGGAAAAATTGTCGTATAATCTGCCAGTTATTAAAACTATGGAACATGTTCACAACTACTTGTCTGTAAAGAAGCTTGTGATGAGAATGGACCAGCAATAGTTCTAGCAGAGGGACAACTTACTCCAACCACAGACTGGAATAACTGTGGTATTATGGGTTTTGTAGTATCCCAGAATCTTAGATTTGGGCTTAACAATGACTGCTATTGATGTTTTGTCCAGATAGCTTCATTGTGGGATTGGTTGCAAATGCCAGTCTAACCAAGCAAAGAGAGTTGATTGTTCAGGGGAATGAGCATGGTTGGGAAGAGGTGATTGTTTCTGCTTTCTGCACCTTGCAGAAGTGCAAATCCAGTGGAACAGTAGCTACCGGGATTCCCAAGAAACCAAGTGAATCCCACTCAATACCAGAGTACTGTGCTATTGGCAACAGTTACTCTGGAATATAGTCTCTCCCTTAGTATACCTTGGTAAAAGTGCTATTCACAGTGGAATGGCTCAGGGTTTAAGATCAAGTTCTGTTGAAAAGATGGGAAGAAAGCAATAAACTTCATTAGCTAGCTCTAGATCCATGAAAAAGAGGTCTGTAATGTAATGTCATTATTTAAAAAGTGGATATTTAAGGGTTTGCAAAGTGGTATGATTTCATTTGCAAAAAAAAAAAATTACAAAATAGATGTAGAAAAGGTGGCTAGGAACTGTTAAGAGAAAAGGCCTCTGTTGGGCAGTATTTTGCTAGGCAGATCTTTCTGCTATTTTTGAAGAAGGACCAGTAATTATTATTTGTTTGGTTGTTTTGTTTTTTAACTAGTTCACAAAATGGCATAAAGATTTATTAGTGTCCAAGTGCACTAATAAGTCTTACTAGCCCTGACCAGTCTCACCTGAGGCCTCCAACCACACCTATACGGGCCCAGGAGTTCTATTTAAGCTTAGCCTTGGTTCTTTGCTCTCTCCCTGAGCTTTGCTGGGTGAGTCACGCCCATGCTATGCAGCTACTTGATCTGGATCTCAACCTTTGGACCAAGTTAGATGGCTTGACCTGGGACCTGCCTTGTTGCTCTGCATTTGTCTGGTGATCACTGGACCTGATCTTAACCTGAACCTATGGACTGACTTTCTAGTTTGACCTGGTACCTGCCTTATCACTATGGTGTTGCCTTAAGATCTGGTTTCTTTGTTAAGTCTGCCCATCATGTTGGGTTTGTCCTACTAACTCTCTTTGAGTTCTGTGGGATGGGCTCTGGTTAATGAGACACCTGTCCTGGTGGCCCCAGTGTTCCCCTTGGCCCGCCTTCCTTTAGGGAACAGCCCTGTCCTGCCTGCTCCCTTACAGACATGAACTAGAGCAAGCTGTAGCAGAGAGGATGGATTATATTTGGGATTTTTGAGGTGGGTTATACACAGGTCAGGGAAGAAAATTTGAATCAAAAGTTTCTGTAAATTTATAGTAAGACTACAGGAAATCAACTACGATCTTAGTGCACCAATTTCTGATGAGATAGTATAAAGCAATTCAGAGTAGATGATGACAGTTCAGATGGCTTCCTTATCAACAAGAGGCAGGGATTAGCATTTTTCATTCCTTTTAAGCTAATAGGCGAGTGCTCCTCACTCTTGGGTGGGGGCTGGAGAATTCTGGGAATCATCTACCTGCCATTCCTGTAGAGTAAGAGTTATTTAGGTCATTCAAAGTTTTAAATTCCAAAGGGAGAAATTTAATTGTTCTGTGCTTGCTGGAATATATTTTAAGGCAACTGCTGATAAATGGGACTATCTACTACTGATGCTTCTAGTCTGTAAGTCAGAAGTACTTACCTGGTCTTGGCTCTGGGTGCTGTGCAGGGCAGGATCCAGAGTACATCAGCCCTTTACATATCCATCTTCACTGAGTGATTCAAAGGAAGCTTGGTCTTTCTCAATTGGAGAGATCAGGTGCCATGGGTGATACTTTTTCAGCAGCAACAGTGCTATTCCTGAAACAAAGATGACTTGCTAGAAACATCTCAAGCCCTGTTCAGTTTCACTGGATCTAAGATAGATCCTGAGTTTCTGGCAAACTTTGGAGACTATCATGTCCTTCCCACAGAGCAAATCACAGATGGAACTACTTGGAACTGGGAGTTTGAGTCCCTATCACTGCTTTGTGAAGTCAGTGCTCATTTTAGCTGTGATAATCACTGAGCAGCTGAATGGTTTGGGGAACTTCCAGTTCAGAAGAATTCCTGAAAATATCTCACTTAGATTTGATTTGGACTGAAATCAAATCTGAAAAGCCCCCTCAAATTTCCATTGAACTGCAGATCTTGCTTTTGAGCCAGATCTGACTGGAAACCTTAAACTGGGTAAACCTTGGATAGAACCCTGTGTAGAACTGATGTGAATACAAGCAGTGTCATTGAAGATAATTTGGGGTTCAGTCTTGGAAATAAATTGTCCTGTCCAACTGAGAGCATTTCCAGTGTTAAGATTATTCTCTTCCCTTTCTTATCCTAAAAGTTGAGAGAATACCTGTCAATCTTGAAATTGCAAAAGCTGTTTCAGTAACAAGCTCACTCTGTTCAGATAAACTGTGTGGGGTGCCTCAGCCAGCAATTTCTGCTCATACAAAAGACACTGTTCAGGAGCCTGTTGTAAGGGGTCCCTCCAAGCAGCCTGGGAGAAATCTGGGTAGGGAATGGAGAACTCCAAAGACAGATGCAGTGAGGTATAACTGGTTTGGAGTACCACATGAAAACATCCAAATATAAATATAGAGCTGCTTAAAATTATATAATTTGTAATGAATCTTCTATAAAGACTCTTTAATCTTTATTCTCTTTTGGAAGTGACTCAGAGGTGTTAAACTTTCTGTCCTGATCTGCAGTGAGGAGTAGATGAGGTTTAGCAAGATGTGGCAATGAATTGCCTTGAATCTGATCCTAATTGCTGCCTTGTACTTCTAGCAAAGCTCCCTGATGAAATTGCAGAAGTGATGCAGATTTCAATCTAAAGCTCATTGTCCAGATCCAAAGATGAAAAGCTGTTTAGGAATTTACAGTATGTGGCCAGAGAGTCTTCGGTGGGAATCCCTTTGAAAGGAATGCAGTTTGTATGCATGAAAAATAGAGAAGAGAAAGCTAATTATGCAAAATGGACAAGTATTTGGAGTATAATTCTAACAAATAGCCAAAGGAGAAGTTTGGCGGCTGGACTGGCATTTTGAGCAGAGACAGTCTACTGCTGTTTGAAGAGTTGTCTGTCTGTTCAGGCAAACAGGATGGCATCAGGGAAATAGCTGACCCCACTAACCAGTTTCTCCTCCTAACTTGAACAACCTGCAATGTTCACAGTTGTGACTCAGCAGATAAGAGGGGTTATAACACATATGCATTACTTGCTAGTTATGATGGTTTAGAAAATGGTTTCCTCCATTCAGTGTATGGAACCAGTCTGTCATCTCATCGTTTGCGAAGGGCAGTAGAGAAACAAAAAAGTACCAGCACCAGAGGTGGATCCTGCACACTGAAGTTAAGGAACTGAGGCAAGCACAGATCTGAAAGGCCACTGTAGGAACATTTTTGTTCGTATTGCCAAGACAAAGGATGAATGATGAACCTATTAAGCTTGGAAAATAGGAATCTCATGCCAGTGATGTTAGAACCTCAGAAATAATGTGTCAAAGATGTTGGAACAGTTAGAGTACAATCTTCTCCTGTTTCAATGTCATCAACATGTTGTTCTCACTGTTTTCTATGACAAGAGAATTTATTGAGTCAATTTGTCTTCAACATGCTAAATGCACTATGTGTAGGTGGGTAAGCTAACCTTATTTATATAGTATTACAAGGGAGAATACTAACTGCATTCACTTTTCCACTCTTGAAAACTATTTCTTCTAACAGAAAACACCACACATCCATTTTCACACATCCATTTTTCAGAGTTGCAACACTCGGCAGGTGTGAGAATACTGTCTGTGGAAAGAATGGCTTCAACAAAGAAGAGATGGGGTTGGGGGTAATCTTATCTGTGCTGTTGAAATTATACTGAAGTTGTTTGGCTCTTGATACTTCGCTTGAACTGCTTTACCACCAGATACTGGTCCATCTTTCCTACAGAAAATATATCTTGGAATGAGACCCCAGATAATCAGTCTTTCCTTGCTGTCCTTGAAACATGTCCCTTTCTGTTTCATGCATTACTTCAATCTTAGCTCCATTTTTTACTTCTTTTTCTGTCACTCTTTTTGATTTACAGGGAGAATTTCTTGTCTCTGCCTTATGTTAATTTATTTCTGTTGACATTGCTTGTCCGCTTCTCTCTCTCCCCGCTCCTTTCCTAGTATTTTGTATTTTTGTTATCTTTGACCCTGGCCACTTCAAATCAGCTGTGTGCTTTCAAGGGGCTCAGTTCTCCAGCCCCCTGCTTCTAACTGAGTTGCTTTCTTGTCACTGTCTGGTATATCTTGTGCAATACAACATTCCTGTCCACCACTGCACACGCTCGAGCCCAAGTGGGTGTCTTTATGCTAATTTCACACATTTTATTGCAATCTCTGAGTCTCGAGGGCTCAGAGTTGCTGCCGACTGAGGTGCTCTTTGTACTACTGAAGTGGCTGCTCTTTTCATGTCCTCTTCTCCACCTGGTGGCTCTTTGCCACCTTTGGTGTTTTCCGTGTTACTCTTCCTGTATACCCATTCCCCGACCACAGGTAACAACTGAGATTGTGACTGTGTATTCCTGTGCTTATGTTCCCTGACATTTTCCTGCAATCTGGTTGAGATCAGCAGTTGTTTATTTGAAATTTTACCCTGACTATCTAGCTAAGAATATACTCTTTATCTTTTTTAACTTTTGCCCCTCCATTTTTCTGTGCAAATTTCCTTTTCTTAAGATAATTCCACTGGTCTCATAATTTTTACTCATTTTTTATATGCTTTCGAAGTAGCTTTGTCTATTCTACTGTTTAAATGGCTGGTAGTGAAAACCCAGTACCTACATTTGAGCAAAGCAGTCATCCCATGCAAGGAAAATCTTGTAACAGCCCTTTCCCCCCCAAGCAAAGGTAGGGTTGGTAGTATTTCTAGACAATTAATTAATCTTTCAGTGCCTTCATGTTCCTGAGAGGGGTGCCATATGCTTGACTTTCTCCCCTTCAAGCCGAGGTGACATAGCTGCTTTTGCTAATCATGTGAAAGGTGATATTATATGCAGAGATAGGATAACAAGTAAACTGGAGCCAAACTAGTCCAAGGGGTTCACAACTCGAGAAGCATGGTCTGACACCTCATTCCTTCTTCTCCCCACTCTTGCCAAGTATTTTTTCAAAGCATGACATGAGTTTCTTCTCTTGCTAAAATAGCGGTCTTTGCCATACTCTCTCTCTTGTCATAGATACTGCAATCTGCTCTCCTTTGTATTTATAACAGTAACCTTACTAATCCAGTCTAAGACATTAGAAGGAGCAGTCCTTGAATTTTAGTCTTGCAATCAGTCTCTTTTCCCCTTCCCACTTTAATCACTGCATCTGCTTTTCACATCAGGCAAAAGCTCATACTTGTTACCTTTCAGCACCTGTCTGTTGACGCATCCATCAGCAAACACCCTACTTTTACAAACTGGTATGGACTATCCTCCTTCCCTGCTATCTTTTCTTTAACCAAACCCATACACCTACAACATTGTGCTGGATGCTGTGCCCTGCAGCCTCATTTATCTTCAGGTCCTTTTCAGTTGCACTGCAGTAACCTTTCCATTCTTCTGAGCTTTGCCATTAAGAGCCTTAAATGTCCAAAAGAAATAATCCATTCCTTAAATATCGAAACTACTCTGATGCTTTATACAGATGTACATCTTATCATCCATTATGGTGTCTAAGGAAGAACAATCTCTGACTGAAACTTTTTTAATGGTGGTTTGTGAGGTCACTCTCAAGTGCATGGATACCTGACATCCAAAAATATCTAAATGGCACTTTTCTCAGTTGAGGCAATTGTAGGTTTTCTGGTCACTTGAATTCACTATTGTTGTAAGAATTCAGTTACTCAGTTTGAAACCTTTGCTGTCTGACAAATTTGGTTAAAAGCTGTTAACGACTTGGAGAGGTACTCTAGGAGGGACAGATGTGCATGGATGGGCACACTGAGAACATGACTGCACAGGTAAAAAGCCTGGAAAGAAGCTTCTAATGTTTGTAGGCATGATATTCATCTCAGACAATTTCATTGTTGTAGACCTCATTTATCTTCCCTGACTGTTCTACACAGTCATTTGTGGTAATGTTGCCTCACCTACTACACCTTCTATTGGGCATAATGTATTCTTGTACAAGCCCTTCCTTAACTTTGCATGAGTATAAGGTTATAGTGGCATCAGGTGTTTCCTTCTCTTTTCTGTTGTTCAGACCATCACATGGCAAAACAGGACTGCAAAGGCACTAGTGTAGGTATACTTTAAACATAAAATTTTGTATGTAAACTGCATTCAAGAAGTTCTACAAGCTTGTACGTTTCAAGATTTTGGAATTTCACACAAAGCAATTGAAAATAGTTCTGTATCAGTGTGTAGAGAAGGAGAAGTCGAATACTTCTTTCCTCAGTTTTATTGCTGTTGTTGAAATAACAAAGAGTTCTGGTGGCAGAGGTCACATCTGTGTCTACATTTTGTACAGTGGCAAGCACTCAACACATAATCATTGATACATGGGCAGGCCAATTTGCAAATTGTGGTGCTTCAATAACGTATCTAAACACAGAACTTGGGCACTCTATTAAGGTCCTCCAGGGCTTGTGCAGTTTGAATCAATTTGGAGATAATATTGGGTGCGTTATAAAAGCAAGACTAAACAAAATGAAAATTAAAAATAATAATAATTAAAAAAAAACCCTCACTTGTGACATGGAAATTTGGACATTATTCAAACCACAAAACAAAACGGTTGTGGGGCAGTACAGGTCAACTGGTAGCTGTTGAAACAGATCTGGAAGTTGGAAGAATCTCCACTTAGTTTCACTGTGCAAGTCTATTTGAGGCACAAACTCAGTGCACTGCAACTTTCCAAAGCTTTAGCATGTAAAAAGATTTGAGCTGTTTCTCTAAAGTAGATGAAATGACAGCAGCATAAAACCATCTTTCCAATAGCTGATTGTGTTAGGGCTTTAGCTAAATTGTAATGATGCTCAGAAAGCATGACTTGTAATGGGACACTGTAAAATATAAGAGGTCTCTGCACACATTGTAACCTTCATGTTGTTTAGATTTTACTGTGAATGTAATGCATTAAAGAACTAGCTTTGTCTAAATATGAGCAATAATGAGAGAAGTATTTAAAATTCAGGGTTGAAGAAGAAAACGAGAAGATGGACTTACAGTGTCCATGTAAGCTCCATGGGACAGGGTGTGATTCTTTGACAACACTTCTCTAAACCATGCCAAGATTAATAGAAGGACTGATTATGGATCTGGACAAACTAGAAGACAAATGAATTTTTAACATACTCAAATCACAAAGCAACAGCATCTGAATGAAAATGTCATTAAACATGCTGAATACGTACTAAAATCCTCTAAAGGCATGCTTAGTCAGAAGATTTTGTGAAGTTGGGGCTTTGTATACAGAATTAATATTACTTTCTGCATATATATTAGGCAATAATTTCCAGCTTTCTTAATTCGTTGTTTACATTTTTCCTAATTACTATCCTTAATTTTGTTTTATTACTTCCCACAATGTTAAACCACATAAAAGAACATCTACAAAGTGAATAGTACTTATTACTATCCAAATAGAGTAACAAAGCTTAAACCTGTTACTTCTTCAACTGTGTGAAGGCATCTGTGCTATAGCAAGGTCACAGCAGAAGACTGCGAGGGATGACTTTAAGGTCCTCCCATAAGTGATTTTGGATGCTGTCCAGCTTTCACTGATGTTAACATTGAAACTTGCACTAAGTTTAGTGACTTCTTTCAAGTCACACAGTCTTTTTATGCCATGATTTACTCCAACTAAAAAAGGAACTGAATGAAGAATAGAAGAGAGTGAACTTGTTTCCCTACAGAAACATTTCTAAGGAGAGGAGGAAGAAGAATAAAACTGCAGGAACTGGCAAAAAAAAAATATCTAAATAGGAGAGAAGTCAAGTGATTTGGGTTGCAAGACAAAGGACTTCTGAGCAATGTTCAGATGCACTGTTAAACTTTGTCTTGTACCTGAAATATCTGTGAGGCAAACTCGAGTTCATACCTCTGATGCCTGGCTCTTGGGAAGCTAATGGGTTCTCTGCTTTCCTGGAGAAGCCCTATCTAAAGAGAAAATATTTTTCTGAAATAGATCCATCTTCAAATTGCTTTCCTTATTTTTCCTTTTTCTCCAAACCAGACCTATTCACTGAACCACACAAGAGCAAATAATAACCTCCATTTTATTTGAACAACTTGCCTTATGAATCTGGGCATTTCTTTCCAAATTTTCATTTTTCAGAAATAAAACACTTTGGGTCAAACAGAATGTTTCCTTTCAGTTGAAAAGGAATGTTTTCCCTTCCCCTAAAGCCAAAAGTGTTACTGTGTGTCACATGGAAACCAAAAAGTATATTAGATTCAGCTACCAAAATCATTTATTCACACACCTCCATGGCAGGGTGTTTTTCATGGCAAATTAACAACTGTAGTATGCTTTGGGACCTTTGGATGAAAGGGTCTATAGAACTTCAAGGGATTATTAGGTATATTTAATTTGCCTTTAGAAACATGATGGAGGAAATAATCAGTATATTAAACATACACAAAATATTTTTGGAATGTATAGTCTGTTGGAAAGGAATGAACGGTTTGTGTTATTAGCTGGGAAGTGAAGTATATATAATCCACTGTGTGTGGTTGTCATCAAAGTCCCACCAGGAATGCAAGACTAAATGTGCTATTTTTACCTTCTTTTTATTTCATGCTTTGTTTGTGGTTTTGGCAGAACAAAAAGAGACCTGGATGAAATGAGAAAGATTGTTTTGCATTTATCATGATTGTGTTTGAGGCACTGTCTTCAGTGTGAAGGCACAATAAGCTTTTCATTTATTATTTGCATTGGAGTAGAGCACAGAAGCCTATGCTGATATTAAAACCTCACCATCCAAGGCACTCTGTGTACTCATGGGAAGGAAGAGTCTCTGCATCCAAATAATTTATGATAAAATAGTTATGGCAAATGATGAGGAGTGAACAGTCACGGAGGAGTATCTCTGTGTTTACTTCATACCTAGAACATAACAAACCCAGTGCTTGGGTTCATGTGTGCTGCCTCCCTTATTCCTTACTCTTTTGAAGCATGCTGCCTTCTTCTGGAACTACAGTCCTAACAGCCCACAATCCCAGTAAAAGTATCATCATTTCTGTCCACAGATTTCAGCAGGAGCAATGAATGAGTGTGATATATGATTCACTAGAAGGTGTACACACGGGTACACGTGTTATTTTAACTTTGTTTTGACAGAAGTTTAAAAATAAACATACTCCTTTCATCTCCCAAACCTGACCTGGCAAGAACAGTCATTTAAAGAAGCTGGTGGTGATGCCATACAAGAGACTAATCATCCTTAAATCCATACCATTTGTAAAAGAAAATGGAATAGCACAAGCCTAGTCTTATTTTATTTCACTATTTTAACAACAGATGCAATGCTGCCTTTGTTATTATCCTTTATTTCTCAGACAGTGTTCCCCCTCCTAATTATTACTTGTCTTCTTTAGTAAGATTGAGAAATGGCGTTCTTTGAGCTCAGGTAAATATCAAAGCAGTCTTATGCGTAATGACAGAGTTGTTTTCACTGGGGAGTGAAGTGTAATAAACTAAAAAAGGAATTTAGTACACTTTTCAAATTAAATAATGTATTACATTCTTCTGAACAGAGGCCACCAGCCCCTCTTGAAAACAATGGTGCTTATAAATATCTGCAAAGTTTGTGGGCACTTTAGCTAATGTAGCTAAAGGCAAAGGACATTAGGGCCACCTCCTTCACTAGAATGCTGTGTGTGAAATAGCTGGTGATGCACAAACTCACCCATCGTACTTCTGTGTGGGCTTTGTCCCACTGCCAGCCTGGTGCACCCTGTGCAGGGATTCGCTCCGTGGGAACTAGTCTGTATCCATCATCTCTTCCTTGATTTTTCCCTCTTCAGCCACTGGCAGTGAAACACGTTACTGCTGCAGCTTTTGCTGCCATTCCCCACCATCTGAGCATCCCTTCACAAGGGCTGCTATCTCTTGCAAGTCATCGTGACATGTATCATTTTCCTTTGCGCCTCAGCTGCTGGAACCATGATTATATCCCCTTCAAAAATGTCTGGTTTTCAGCCTTTGTGATTGCAGAGAATCGTTTGAATATAGAAATTCTAAAGGTTTGAAAATCAAAGGAAAGTTAAAAACCAGGGTTTTTTCTTTAATATTTTCCTTTAGGCAGATACTCTTTTGTTTTACATTTGTGTTTATTAAAAAGGAGTAAGGGAAGACAAATTCATTCAGTTTGGTAGTTTTAACCTTTTAGAGAATTCTTTAGGTCTGTGCTGAAAAATCAGTGTGTTGAATGACTTTTTCTGGCAACATTTTTCTCTCTGAAACATTTATGTCAGGAAAGGTTTGGAACAAAAATTCGCAACAGTTTTGTGTAAAATGTAGTGATTACTCCTTGTAAAGTGGCTTGAGATCATTGCTGAGAGCAAGTATGGGTACAGGCATGCTTCACTACGTGGAGACGAAAGCATAGACTTATTCCAGCAGAGAGGTGAAGTGGGAACTGTGACTTTTTAATCTGCTCATCTCAATGAAGCTCCATGTAGTCTAAACTGCTCTGAACACATTTGTATGTGTAGAGTGTAAAGCTATGGATGAAAACATATAGAGCTAAAACAGAGAAAGCGTGGAAGCCTGTATTCCACCACTCTCTTCAGCATAACCATAATTAATGCATTCTTATTTAGGTAGAGAGAAACAGACTTCCAAAAGTGTTAAGAAATAAAGGAACATTCCCCGAAACTGAGAAATTTGCAGACTATCACAGATACAGCAAAACTGACAGAGCTGGCCAGAAATTTACCATTTAAGAACTCCTTCAAAAAATCTAATTTTGTTCATTAGATTCAAATCTATCTAATTTAAATCAATACTTAATCAGTGAAATTATCATTCTTCACTTCGGGGACAAAACTGGGAACCTGCTTCACAGGCTTTGTTTAACAGCCTTCTATGTATTAATCTTAGGCTATTTCAAAAGAAGCCAGTAGCAGTCATAGAAATCCTCCTGTTTAGACTGAAGTGTCAAAATGTCATTTTTTTTCATTAAAATATAAACAAAAAGCTGTTTCAATCAGAATTCAGAAATAGCTACTCATATTTGAAGTAGAAGTTAGTCTTTTACTGAGTGAACACTGAGTGAGTGTTCGCATCGTTCATTCTTCCTAATACCTAGGGCTGAGGTAAAGGTAATAAAAATACATAAATCGTCATCATCATCATCATGGCTTGACTTTGCGAATGAAGATTTGGGAAGGGCATTTACCCACGCTTACTACAAGCGCGCTGATGACTAAGAAGGCCAATGTGGGATAGGCAAATCCGGCTACAAAAAGCACAGCAGAAGGTCTCCTTGGGTGGAACAGGTGGGACACGATTCTTCCTGCGTTGTCTTTTCTCCTCGAGACTAGTTCTTCGTGAGCACTCAAAGGAGTCAGCGGCATTATGTATGGTGTGCCTCCAAGTCTCCCGATTGGAGGCCAAGGTGGACCACTGATGGTAGTCAATATGGCCAAGGCTAAGGTATTGTTTCAGGGAGTCCTTATATCTCTTCTTTGGGGCACCTCTCTTGCGGCCACAGGTGGCAAGTTCACCGTAAAACACGATCTTGGGGAGGCGGTGATCCTTCATCCTAGAGACGTGCCCTGCCCAGCGCAGCTGCAGTTTCAGCAATGTGGCCTCGATGCTGGTGACCCCTGCCTGTTCGAGGACAGTGACATTAGACACATAGTCAGTCCAATGGATGTTTAGAATTGAACGGAGGCAGCGCTGATGAAAGCGTTCCAGGAGTCGCAGGTGATGATGGTAGATGACCCATGATTCAGACCCATATAAAAGAGTAGACAATACAATGGCTCTGTAGACACTGACCTTTGTACTTTTCTTCAGGTGTTTATTACACCAGACTCTTGTGTTTAATTAAGACCTTTCTCCTCCAAAGTGATTATTTCTTTTTTCTCTTTTTTTAATAGGCTCTTCACTCAGTCGGGAGGGGGCATTGGAAGGCGTTTCCTGTGATGTACTTAAAATATCTGGGTTTACTCTGACTTATAACGGGGGGGAGGGGGGCGAGTCAAAACCTCTGGCATCTCCTGTGGCAGGTGACAGTACCCTGAAGACACACAAGGCTCAATCATATTCCGCCGGTAAGACCCCAGTGGGTCTCCTCACCTACCGCCCGCCCTGCGTAATGCAGGGCCGAGGCAGGAGGGGCTCCGGAGGGGCAGAGACCCCCTCCCGCCCCGCTGTAAGGATTTATGTAGGCAAGAAGAAATCCCAGTCTCCCCCCGAACCCGCGGTAACACCGTAAATTTCCGCACCAATGCCGCGGCCTCCCCGCGGGGCGGAGGCGAGCGGCGGGCGGCGGCGCCCCCTCGTGGCGGGCTACGGGACCCGCTGCAAGGCTCAGCCCCGGCGGCGGGGCAGCCCCGGCCCCACGGTACAGGGCGGGCGGCGGTCGGAGCCGGGAGGCGCCGTGCCCTGACCCGCCCGCGGACCCTGCGCCTCTCACGAAGGCGTTTCGCTGATCTGTGCACGCGTTGTCTTTCCCTTCAGGGCCTGGTGACTCCTTGTTCCTGCTTTTTCCCTTTCTGGGCTGGCAGTGAGTGCCGGGTTCGCGCGGACCGTAGCGTCAGGCAGCGCAAGTTGGCTGCAACTGCCGCATTTGTCACAGCTCTGCTGTAAATCCCTCCAGAGCTTCGCTTGAGAAGTTCTCAGGCCTGCAGGGAGGCACGGTGCTGAGTTGCTGCAGGCGTTTTCCAAGGAAAGTGAGGTGCTGGCTTGGAAGTTTTCTCCATGGGGCAGTCGTTCTCATTCTCCGCTCACGGTAACCGGCTCCAGAGCACCTGAGGGTTCTGAGGCACTGGCACAGGTTGCCCAGAGAAGCTGTGACTGCCCCATCCCTGGCAGTGCTCAAGGCCAGGTTGGATGGGGCTTTGAGCAACCTGGTCTAGTGGAAGGTGTGCCTGCCCATGGCAGGGGGGTTGGAACTGGAGGATCTTTAAGGCCCCTTCCAATACAAGCCATTCTGTGATTCTATGATTGCTGGAGCACCGGTTAGCCAAAATCTGAAGCCAAGAAGTTCTCCAAGTAGGTCACACATGTAGGTAAAGAAAGAAACTGAGCCATTTTCTCCCGTCTCAAGAGACAGGAAAGGGAATAAATGAACCGTACTACACCAGACTGCAACCCAAACATGTTTCTTCCTTTTTCTTTCAGACTGACTGGAAAAACTGCCTGTCTCAAGCAGATTCCCATCAGTGTGTGGCCAGCTGTTTGCCTGAACTATGGGCTCTGTGCTCCACTGTTACTACTGAGTTTCTAAGATTGTCTTGTGTGGGAATGGGGCCTTGTGAAAAGAAGCTTGCCATTCTTCCAAAGAAAGGAAATACATGCATCCTCTGCCTGCTTGTGCTCATCAGATAACTATGTGGAATCACAGAAGGGTTGGAAGGGACCGTAAGATCATCTAGTTCCAAATCCCCTGCCATGGGCAGGGACGTCTCACTCTATACCATGTCACCCAAGGCTCTGTTCAACCTGGTCTTGAGCACCACCAGGGATGGAGCATTCACAACTTCCCTGGGCAACCCATTCCAGTGCCTCACCATCCTAACAGGAAAGAACTTCTTCCTTAAATCCAACCTAAACTTCCCCTGTTTAAGTTGTAACCCATTGCCCCTTGTCCTGTCACTGCAGTCCCTGATGAAGAGTCCCTCTCCAGCAGACTTGCAGGCCCCCTTCAGATACTGGAAGGCTGCTGTGAGGTCTTCGCACAAATTTCTTAGCCTGTCTTCATATGTGAAGTACTTGAAGGAGTGAATGGGAGGACGGCACTGCTCAGATTCTCACCGCTGGAAGCCTTAAACATGCAGTCAAGTATTTCTTCTAAAGACCACACCACACACAGTTCATCTCTACCACTCTACCAAGCTCTCAATACTTAGGCCCATTATTTTTAATATTTGGTTATTGGAAAATATTAAAAACAGTGGCCTCAGGGTCTGATCTCACAGCCACATGCAGAAGAAACACCTGTGTCCAGGTGATACTCGGATATGCAGTAAGTAGGTAGGTAGACAGATAAAAACATAAATTGCTCACTCAATTTGTGCATCTTCTAGGTCATTCATTAATCACTAACACAGCCTCAGAAGTGAAGCATTAAAAAGTAAATATTTCACAGGGTTTGGGGTTTTTTAAGCTTTTGAGACAGCTTGAGGCTTTTGAAAAAACAGGAACATTTGACTCATTTAAAATACACATATTCTTTTATTTGGCAAAGGGAGCAGAATTCCCGCCTTTTTAAAGCTTTCCTGTTCTTTTGCCTTACCCGCAGGTGAAAAAGCATGTAAACAACAGAAAGCACCAAACCCTGTTTTTCTTAGTAATTTATCTTTTCCCTTGAAAAAGGGATTTGCCTTCCTTGTTTTACTTGAAATGTGAGAGAAGACTTGTGTTCCAAATTTTTTGGATGGAGAATGGGTGAAAAGAAAGTAAATGCGAGTGCTTTTTGCTCTTTACTTACTTTGTTATGTTTTTATTCCATGGAAGAAGAAAAATGGTGACAGAACATTTCTTCCCACACACTCTTATTTCGAGTTCTGTGCCCTTTTCTTTGAGAAAAGGGGTTTGGAGAGCACAGAACAGGAATAAATCCCCTCCAAGAAAAAAGGAAGAGAGATGCTAGATAGCAAATAACATTAAGAGTGTTTTCTTTTGAAAGCAGGACTAGGAATTACAGCAGTATTTTTCTTAGGTTTCCAAAATAACTTTCCCCTTCCCTGAAGTGTCTGCTGTTTTGTGGAACTTGTTCCACTTTTCAGTCAAAATCTGCAAACTGGAATTTTGTTTCAGGATTTCAACAGAAGAAAAGAAAAAACAGTGAGAAATTTGGCAAGAAAAAAAAAAATCCTGCTAACCAGCTTCCATCGTTACATGAAGTGGAAAACGGAGCCCTTGCTGCTGTCTCTTGCTCAGCTGGCATCTGGTCTGGATGAGTAACTTCACATAATCAGCATGTAGCATGTAAATCAGATGAGATCCCATGTCCTTCCTGCTCTTTCTGTAATTAGGAACAAGGTAAAGCCTCTGCTCCAAAACTGTCCAGGCCAGCCCTAGACATGTGGCCAACCTAGACAGAACAACTTCCACCCTCACAGGAATTAAAAAAGATCAGGAAAATGGAGGAGCAAACCAAAATTAATGTTTGCACGTTGGCGCAGTCTGAGCTATGACACAGAGTTAAGTACAGATTGAGGCTTTTTTGTGACAAAAAGGCAATCTCATATTTTTAGGAGTTGTTATTTTTTCAGGCTGCTGCAACATTTAATGTTAATAAAACAACAGATTGTGAATATTTGAAGATCAAGCTACTTCTGCAGGTGAATTGCTCTGATAGTCTCCTTAAGCACTTTCCAAGCTGGGTGGTGTCCTGCTCTTCATTACTACTCTATGGACTAGGTGTGCCCTCGTATGTTAAACATACCCTATGAGGAAGATGTGACAGTAAATTTCTGTGGGAAATTGTTGCTGGAAATACTTGTTCTTAGTGTTATTTCACTAGCTGTTGGCAGAACATACATTGGGGCCTTCTGCAGTTTTGGTGGCTTCATCAAGATCTGTTGGAAGACAGAAGAGTCTGATGCAGTGATCTCAATAGTCTGTGCTGGCCTGTGCCTGGACAGCAGACCATCCACTTGCAGCGGTTACAGTGTCACTCCCCAGTGGACCTGTATTCCCATGTGTTTGCCTTATCATGCTTCCTGGGAAAGCACCATGGAGAAGCTGATATAGTCAGTGGTATGTTGTCCTGGGTATGATTAGTGAGTGCTCCCAGTCCTTGCTTAGCCTGTTGCTATTAATCCCCTATAATTTCAGGCACACAAATCCAGAAGCTCCACTGAGTTTCTTTTATCATCAGTAGGGGAAGATACCCACTGGTAGTAATTCAATTTTTAGTAAGGAGCAGTGCATCTCCAGAGGATGGGTTGGCTCACTCAGGTGGCTCATATGAGGTGGAATGCAATCACCACCTCTTCTTTCTTCCCCAGCATAAATGCCAGTGAAGGCTCCATTGCATCTGGGTCACATACCAGTGAGAGTGCTGGTTGCTAAATAAATTTGGGAAGTAGAAATATGAGATGAGGAATAACAAAGATCTGATCAGTCCTTCCACTGCTGGGCAATGCTGACCTGCTGACATGACCTTATTCTGGCAAGCAGTGCTTGCTGAGTCAACAGTGGCTCATATCTCCTCTGGTGCTAGCCAAGAAGTGCAGCTGGTGCCCCATCTTCTCCTGTGGTTGCTCTGTGCCCAGTTACTCCAGTGCAACAACATACTTCACTCCCTACAAAAGGCTTCTCCAGAGCCTCTTGTTTGTGCTAATGTATTCTGTAAAATGAGTGTTGTCTTCCTCACTTAATGAAGGGTCAGAGTTATTTGTCTGCCAGTTTACTGCTTCCCTACCTTCACTAACTCTCTAGAGGGCAGATTTGGGGCTAAACCAGTAGAAAACAATTTTTTGTTCTTCTTCTTAAGTTTAGTTTAGGAGTAACTAAGCGGGAATGTGTAGCAGAATGTCACAGCAGTTCCTTGCTTACCCAAAGTGCAGCCCTAGCCACTAGTCCAACAGGTACAGAGCTCAGGGACTGTGCAGCCACCAGCACAGGTGCACCTTTAGTGGCATTTCCTCCTGTGGGCTGACCAGTGAGTACTTCAGCATCCTTCAGCATTCATCTGCATTGCTCCACACAGGTAATTAGAAATACTCTAGCAAATTGGCTTCAACTAAAAATGCTCTTGCACTTTTCACAAGGAATTGTAGATAAGGCATCCCAGTCTCCACAGGGAGGCAGCAGAATACCTGTCAATTTGTTTGCAAGCTTAAACAGGCTGATGATTTTTCTTTTTAAATAACTCTTTTACCTGGTGTATATATATTGTTTGGATAAGAGTTTTAAAGAATTTTAAGTTCAGATGAATATTCTGGGTTTCTTGCCAAGATCAACATCCTCCATATTTCCCTCTGAGCTGCCACCAGAATGATTTACAAGTTATATAAGGGCCAATTTTGAAAGAAATATGTATTTAATTAGAAACTAAAAATCACAGTGTCTCATTTGAGACAGTACAGTTAAAGTTCTATCAGTATTTCTATTATTTTCAGGGATTTATCCCTTGAGGAGAAGAAAACATTCTACTCTGCTGAAACTTGGAATTTTAGGCCTCAATACTATAAATATAAAATAGGTAGGAAATAGTAATACTATAAAGTTTAGCATTTCAGAACTAAGCATTCAAATATCATGGAGCAGACACCCAGCCCACCCCGCAAATTATATGATTGGCTTAAAAATCATGAAATTTTTAAAACAATAAACATAAGGTTATTTTTGTCTTCTGACTTGTGAGAATTTATGATCCATATTTTCAAAATGTTTCTATGCAACCACAAGGGCTGAAGACTTAACTTCTTTTGGGGGGTTTTTTGCCTTTTTTGGCATTTTTTACTTCTTTTTTTTTTTTTTTTTTTTTAGATTTTTCACATGCCCACATGCCCATGAAAGCTGGGTTGTGAAAAAACTACCTGTAACTTTCCTGGGCTGCCCATATTCTTAGAGTAGCTTGCTAGGAAATCAATAAAAGTCAGGAATGCTATAAATAAAACAGAATGCACAAGCCAGGAAGATTTAAACTGTGTATTTACTTCAGTCAGAAGCAGCTGACTGTAAATGTATCCTTCAGGAAAAGACAGATTTTCACTTTCATTGGATTTTTTTTAAATGCAAGTGAATTCATCCTTTATAACTGTTAGCTTTATCTACAGAAGAGGTATCTCATTGCTAGAAGCAGCATATATTTCTTTCATACTGTTCTGAAACTGGGATCAGTCTACCTCTGAAGCTCATTTCACAGGAGAAATTCCAAGTCAGCTTTCTCAGCTCCGTTGCAGCCCTGTGTATTTGCAAAAATACTCCTCTCACTTGAGGAGTAAGTTAAGTGATCCAGTGTGGCAAATCTTACATTCCGGGTAAGACTGGGGGTTTTAGACTATACTCACACATTTGCTAACTTAACATCTAGTCTTCTGGAGACAGGAAAGAAAAGCCATGCTCTCTTCATGGTCATTTCTATTCCACACAGTGCTAGATTTGCTTTGCACAACTCCCATCTGCTTGGGAAAGACAAGAATATTTCATATTTTTCTGTCCCCATAAAATTCTATTGAAAGTAAGAGCCTTAAAAATTATGTTCATTTTTATCAAATGCAGATATTTTCTTTATATGCTTTGAACACTTCAATTCCCAAATTGATCTGTGTGAAAAACTTTCAGATTTTTTCTACAAAACCACAATTCTTTGGGAAGCATTCAACCAAAATGCCTGTCAGGGGCCTGAGCATGCCAATAGGCATGGTCACTCCAGGGTAATACCAAGCGCCTTAGTGGCCCTGGCTGGCCTTGCCTGGAGCTCCCACCACACCCTCTTCCCATTTAGGCTGGGCCTTCAGTCCCAGCCTGACCTGTGCTGCTGGTTTGCCTGTCTGTAGTGATGTTCATGTGATGTTTGATTTCCTAACTTGACCTTGGACCTGCCTTGTTACCTTGCTTGATGCTTGCTGGGCAGGAGTGCTTGCTGTCATCATCCTTCTCTGCTTGCCTGTGCTTGGCTCTGGGGCACTGTGCCTGGTTGGTGAGGTCACTGCTCACCCTGTGTTGTCTCCTGTTCTGTTCCTTGGTAGTAGCCCACTCTTGTTGTACCAAAATGATGCTGTTCTATTAAAAATTACCTTTTTTTTTTTTTCCTGGTGAAATGGGGAGAGAGAACTGACCTGCAGTGAGCAGCCCAAAGTCAGTGAAAGCACCAAAGGATGGTTTGCAGTCTTAACTGAGGGAGATGAGGAGCTTGTAACCTCAGGGTGAAAAGCTCCAGAACTGATTGCCAGAGCTGTGAACTGTGTAGTGCCTGTGAAACACGATTATAGGTAGAAGATGAATGATAGCAATTCAAAGCCATTGATGGTGTAAAGCTCTGGTGAGCCACTGGCTTCTTTCTCCAACATGAGCATTATTCTTGCTGCTTTGGAGATGCTTCATTCCTAATGTGAGCTGTTATGCTGAGCCGAAGGGAAGAGTTGGGTATCCCAAGGTGAGATGGACTGTGTGGTATTAGGAAAGAGCCAAAGAAGAGTTTCAGCTCTGAGACAGATGGGAAACGGGAACTCAAAGATTAGGCACAGCCTAGCAGCAGTTAGGAAGATGTCCTAGAACATACTTCATTTTCACAGCAACAGCCAGAAGTGAGGCCACCAAACTGCACTTTGTCAGTCCTATTGCATGATCCTGAGGGTGCTTTAGACCTGAGCAATTGTAGCCCCAAACCCTGCTGGGGTTTGTCCAGTTCCCAAGGAGAAAGGGGCTAGTCCTCAGCCTCTGCCTAGAAGCTTTGGCAGGGCTATGACACTGTGGTCTAATCTGAAGAACAGCTGCTGGGTATGGGGGATGTGAGCCTTCCTGGCCCTTTGGTTTCTCCTCTGTGTAACTGATTACCTTTACTTCACAGAACTGTTGTGAGGATGAATGCATTAGTGCCTGTGAAGGACCAGAACTACAGGGATATCTCTTGTCAGGTAATTTATTATCAGCCTTTCCTTCTGTGCTGCCTTATCTTCAGTGTTTGGACCTCGTGCAAGTCCTACTGGTGTTCGCAATTAAATTTAAAATAATGGTATTATGATTAAAGAACAATTGCACATCAGAACTGCTGCTCAGGACCACTGTGTTTCAGCAGTAATGGGGAGCCAAAGAACCTGACAGTAGGACACTGTGACATCTTCTATTAAATAAGTGGGATTTAAAGGCTCTGGTTCAGGCTCAAGTGGTTAAAATTCATCTGCCCTCAAAATTAGCCAGTTTATTTTTCACATCATTGCTGCAGTGTTTCCATTCTGTGTCCTCCCTTTCTCTTCAGATGTAATCACATTTTGATGGCAGATGAAGTGATTCCTATACATAGCATGCAAAACACTTTGGGATCCTTCCAGTGAGTAAATCCCGGGTGCGTGTCAGATACTCATTTAGCGCAGCACTTTATAGTAGGCATCAGAGTCAAGAGCACAGCCTTGGAGCACTTTCTGGCTTCAAGCTCAAAGCTGAACCTGCTGTGTGTGTGGCTTGACCAGAATGTTTGAGTAGTAGGTGTGCTGAGAAGAAAAAACAATTTTGTCTGCATCTTTGTTATGGCAATAAGCTCCTCACCCTAGATAAATTGCAGTTTCCAAGGAGGCTGACAGTTCTGCCCATTTCCATAGGAAAGGAAATACCAAAGAGTAGGCTCAAAGGAGGCCTTTCCAGGAATTTAGGATTTGCTATAACTATCAGGTCAGATATCCTGTTCCTAACAGCTGTCAGGACATGGTGCTTCAAAGGAAGTGGACTAAGTTTACCTAGCCAAAGCATGACTAACTAAGGCTGAAGAGAACTGAGGTAAGAATCACTTTAGGTGGTGCAGGACTCAGCTTTCTGCCCGGAACATGAGATCTGGTTACCCTGGCTCAGTAAGTTGTACAGCTATAATGTTAGTAGCAATCATATTCAGGCTTCTACAGCTTTGCCAGCACTTTTCATTGTCCCTTTCAGTTACCTGTTCAGCATCTGCTGTTTTCCCAAAGGTTTTACAACCAAAATAGGGTACAGCTCAATGGGGAGGCACCATATAATTTTGTGTGATCAGTTATGTGATCTTTCTGCAATGTATTTTCTGATCGGTCCTGATTTTTGAAACAGATGGGAAGTGGGCAGAGATCTGAAAGCCTTAGGACAGCTAAGCTTCAGCTGCTTTCCTGCCCTCTAAATTGCAAGATCTGGCCTTCCTTAACACTTCTGAAAAGTGCCATATGCTAGTGATACCACCGGTCCTTTCAAGTTTCTATTGACTTCAGAGGCCAGACATCTTAAGTTACCCTTTACCCAGTGTGCCGCTGAGCCTGCACAACACCAGATATTTTATTCCATCTATTCTTTTGATGTGTTTCATCTTTCGAAAGCTTCCAGTGTTAAATTTGTCATCCAGACAAAAATGGACTTGAGGTTTTCTAAATACTCCAATAATCAAGAACTCACTTCTCATCCGATCCTTGGAAATGACAGTTGTATGTTGGGCACTAGTGTTATTTCCTTGCATCTAGGAATGGGCTGACATGAAAGAAGGGTTGGTAATTTAACCAGACTTATTTCTAATTACCTCTACTTGAAAAGGATTCCTGAAAACATTTAGTAGGCAAATAAAACAGTGAAACAGTACCTTATTTCATACTTTCCTAAACTTGTATTTTTTTTTTTCTGAAGTATTAGACACAGTAGAGGGAGAATATTTATTTTAAATCTTGGTGGGGAAAGGTAGAAGATTAAACAGTCTTTACCATTCCAATTAATTTCATCTTATAATGGAAGGTTCCTTCTCTAAGTCTCTGGAGATACCATATCTTCTAGCATAGGCAAATCAATACAAAGGTTCCAGTTCAGTTTCCCCTGGATGTGATCAAGTACGTTCAAATATTAAGTGATAAATGGGCTAATTTACACATCTGCAAAACTGGCATTAGCATTTTACTGACTCCCTGCAGTACGATGAAGTTTAATTAACAGTTGTAAAGCACTCCTCTGAATGAAAGGTATGACTTCTAACGTCTGAGATTATGTAGATCCATAAGGTTCTGCTGTATTTGTAACAGCCATCTAGAAGACTAATAGCTTTGCAGATTTACTGCTGTGCTCTGCTGCTTTCTTTGTGCTAGCCTGCATTTTTTGTGAGTTTGAAATTGGAGGTAACTCTCAGAGATTGAGGCCAATCCTATATTTGTATTCAGCTGAATGACACCTCTTAATTAATTAATTGTTCAAGGCAATTTCCTGGCATTTTAATACCTGTAGCTTAAACTGTGTCAAATTAATACAAAGTGCACCACATTATTCACAAGAACAGTGGTTTTCAAATAGCCATGGAAAAAGAAACATCTTAACTTCATGCAGACAACACAGCATAGAAGCGAAATCTGTCCTGACTGCAGCATCACCAGGACAGTAAACCAGCTTCTGGCTGCAGAACCAGGGCTGCATGCACTGGAACCTCTATCGATAGTCTTAAGAAGAAGCCAGCTGAAGTGACGATTCAAAATATTTGTGCAGTTCTTACCTGAAGGGTCTTTCTCAATTCCTGCTATTAGATCAATATGGTTTTGTATGTTGCCCCCTTGAGACTGCCTTGAGACTACTTTAAGATTGCCCAGAGTGTTTCAATGAGACCACCAGTCCTAATTAAAGATCAGGATGAGACTATCTTACTGGGGTACAAAGGTTTGGGTTTTTTAAGCTCCCTACCCTCCGTTCTACTCTGTCAATGTCTATCCTGCTAACTTGGTATAACAACTCTCTTTCTGGGTGAATGGAAGGGAAAGATACGGCAGTCAATGCATGGCTTTAAGTTCAGCAGCAAAAATCTGCGGCCTGGTCAAGTACTTAATAATTTTGGCCTTTGCCTTGTGGAGTGTTCCACATAATTTACTATGTTCTCTTGTTCCAAAAGTATCACTTTTTCCTAAAAAACTAAAGAGAGACAGATACAAAATGTGATTTCATCCTGAAAGTGTCATATCCCCAACTCAGGTGGAACTATTGTATCCTTTCTGAAACCAGGAATATACCACAGCTCTGCAGCTGAGCCCCAAGTAATCCACTGTGATGTACCATGCCTTACTCCAAATGGATTTAATGGTCTCCTGAGGCTGACACACAGCTGTCAAATGTTAGCAGAATGAGAAAACACCAGGTAGGTTTTTGAGTATTATTCTGTAATTCCATTATATATATATATCAATATTATATATGGATCAAGCCAGGGTATCTGGGGCCTAGGCAACTACCAAGAGAATTACTGTACTTAGAGAAAGGCATGATTTCTGGGCACATCAAGTAGAGCAATTAACCTGAAGTTACATTATGCATTCTTTATTTCTCTATTGATCTCAGATATCTGGGACTGGTAATTACAGCCATCTCTGCTTCTGCTTTAATTATTTGTATTTATATTGGCAGCATAAGGATCAGGAATATAGCAGCACGTGTCTGAAGTGTTCACTTTTTTCCTTGCCTTTCTCAGGATAGCCAATTTATGTTCAATTACATTTATAACCCAGCATATCTCTGTCAAGTTATACAAACCAGAAATAATCCTGACTCAGTCCAGATGGTGATATGCATTTTGATGATTCCTTGACTCACTTTCTAAGACAATGTTTGAGATGTATTTTTTTAACCAGCACATCTTGTCTGAATAGCTAGAAAGCAGTCTTGCAAATAATTATCACCTCTGCATTAGTGTTGGAGCAGGATGCAATACTATACCAATGCTAGTGAAGCACAGAAAAGTATAGCATGGTTTTTGGAGCTCTGATTATTGGGCAGTAACTCACTCTGCAGGAGTTCAGCAGCAAACTGCAGTGTCATTCTATTATCCTGTTTCAGTGTTTCATTTTCCTCTGAGAATTATGGCCAAAAAAAGCCTGTGCAAATCTTAGATGAGCTATGTGTGACAGCAGAAACATTCCAAGAGAGAAAAATCTCATTGTCAGTGACTTTAATCACTGTATTTTGAAAGGTTGTGAAAGATGCCTCTGTGGAATGCTTTAGGATATGAACTGATATTACAACTAGTACCTGGGAGTATGCAAGAAGACAGGACAAACAGAGAAAAGAGTCACTGCTCTTACACATAGCAAAGTATGTCTAAAGGGCTTCAGTTATTGTAGGACAAACAGTTTGAGTTCCCCTGTGCAGCTGGTCAGCCTCTCTCATCACTGTCATCCCTATAGTGGGGGCAACTGCTCCTGTATGGCGGTCTTTTGCTCAGGTGGCTTCCTGTTAAGACAGTAGTTCTGGAGTTCTTTGCCAGCCTCCTGCCATTGACAGAAGCAATCCCAGGGGCAGACACTATGAGAAAACATGGGTAAGGCACCCATTAAACTCTCTGTTTTCTTTGCATGGAAGCAGAAGCCAGCAGGAGTGAAATACACTGCCTCTTGGTAGGGAGTGGACAAGTGCTGCAGCCATGCAATGTCCTGCTTCACTATGGCAGGAAAGAGCTGAGGTTCAGCCGGGCTGCTGTGATGGCCTGAGTTAGACCTGTTCAAATAATCCATCTGTACAAGTGAAGTGGAGGGGAATGGAAGAGGGAAAAGGAAGACATTTGTAGATATTTTAAAGCAGAGAATGAAAGATTGGCTTAATAAACAGAGTTGTACCATAATGTTGTAATATATCCAGAGGGTCTTTATATGCCTCCTTTGTATTGCCACCCACAAAGTTTTAGGGACTGCTTTGTGTAGCTGTGTGGTGCAATCTGCAGACCAAATGAAGGATGTGCCATTCCACTGAAATCTGTCATTTCATTGCTTCTTTTGTTTGACAGTAGACCACATTTGTACTTCCTGAATGCTTTTTCCTCTTGGCTTTTCAAGAATTGGATGGTGTTTCTGAGTAAAAGTAAATCCATCCATCCTCTGTCAGGAATGCTTCACTTTTAGGCAAACAAAGCGATCTGTATTATTCCGTGTAATCTTTGTTCTTCTGTCAATTATTCTTTAATCTTTATTCAATGTATTCCTTTTACCTGAAACACCAAGTAGCCCTGATGTTATGCTTCACAGGCTCTGTACTTTCTTTACTGATACTGATTTGTCTTTCAATTTCACTGGTGAGTTTCACTGGGAAATTAATGTGAAAGCACTACATGATGCAAAACCAGGCAAATTGTTCTGTGCAGTCACTGTTCTGTACAGCACCAGCTAGTCTTATTAGGATGTCAGTTCATGGGCAGTTCTTGCAGAGCACTGACAGCCTGAATTGACAAGATATTTTTCTCCATTGCTTTGAACGGGTAAGAGAGGAGTATGCCATTTGTCTTTGTGCTTGCATGTGCACCCACAGGCCACCTCTTAACCTTTATTAGCTATGGACTGTGACTGCTTTCTTACTGTTAGTGAGATTTTTACAGCATTAACTGTTGAATAAGACATTGTGTCATTGCTTTAAGATGTCCAGTTGGAGGATGCATTCCGTCAGTGGAAACATGAAGTTGGGTTATACCCATTTGTCTAGGAAGACAAATAAGTTCATAAATGTTCATTCAGTGGTTTAGTATTGTGGTATAGTTCAGTCTTGCAGTCAGCCACTCCATAGGGAGCTGCATCATGTAGAAAGTGATGTGCACCCACAGGCCACCTGCTTCTCTGGTGATGTAATTTATAATGTAGCTAACAAGATTCCATTCTGGACAGAGGCATCACAGTGTGTCAATAGTTGTCCAGATGAGAAAAAACAGAACAAAACAAAAAAAACCCTAACACTGTAAATTGAAAAATTTTTGTTGTAGTTTAGCATGGCAGGCAGCTAACACAACACAGCCATTTGCTCACTTCCCACCAGAGGCATGGGGGAGAGAACTGGAAAACAGGTAAAACTCACAGGCTGAGATAAAAACATTTTAATAGGACAGAAAAGGAAGGGAAAATAATAATACTTATTAAAGAATATGCAAAACAAGTGAGGCACAATGTGCTTGCTCACAACCCGCTGGCCAATGAATTCTTCTGCACTTCCTTCTTCCCCTTCCTAGTAGGAGTTACTAAACAAGCTTTCACACCCAGTATTTCTTCTTGACTATAGGGGCAACTGATACTGGCATGGGTTGGTGCTCTGGTTCAGCTGCAGTGCCTGCTGCCAGGGTTGGAGAAGCCAGAGTGCCTGTCATTTTGGCACCAAATCCAGAGACCTTCTCTTTCCCATGAGGCTGCTGAATAGTGTTGAACAGGACTGGTAGGCATGGTTCAGGTCCCAACACATTACAGGGACCTGTGTCTCTCTAGGATTGCAAGGGTGTCAGAATACTTATTCCAAATATTTTACTAGTGTTTCAGGATCCTGCACGTGTTCAGGGTGAAGTTCCAAAGCACTGGAGGTGCCCACTCTTCTACATACTTGCCCATACTATCCCATGCACCCTGCCACTCATAACTGTCCAGCCTCAGGACACATCTCTGGATGCTATTCTTAGATGGCTGTTTAACCTTAAACAAGACCTGAAGCACATTCAGAATATATAGCAATAGCAACATGCTGGTTTGTATATCCCAAGGGTATTCAAAATTCTCAAGAGCTATTTTAACTCACCTGGAGGAGAAGGGAAAGGTAAGGGAGTAGGGAAAGGTGTCCTCCATTGTCTCCCACACATTTTGGCTCTTCAAGGAGAAAAGGTAGAGTGTCCTTATTAACATTTTTCAGTAGATGGTTCCCAAAGTACAGAGATAATGGCAGTGCTGAGTACAAATACCAATTAGTCTCATGACCAGTAACTTATCATATCATAAGCCAATATAGAAAAATTATAACCTTAACCCAATCCCCAGAGATGGTAAACAGCATAACAAGGAACATTTACAGCAAGTAAGGTGCTGCGTAACACAACTCTGAGAACATATGCAACAACTCTGAGAGCAAATAAATCAACATTATGACCAGGAACTATTAAACCAATACAGTGAATGCTTATAACAAATGTGTTTCAACACTCTCTGGTTAGATCTGTCATTATCTCAATCCTTCAAGACCCATGTTCAGCACCAAAAAAAAAGGACTGTTACTGTTTAAGCCCAGCCAACAACAAAGTACCACAGAGCTACTCACTCATGCCCCCAAGGGGGATGGGGGAGAGAACTGGAAAAAGGTAAAACTTGGGGGTTGAAATAGAGATAGTTTAATAGGACAGAAAAGGTAGGGGAAATAATACTAATGATAAAATATAAAACAAGATGAAACAAGGACATTATGAAAGTGTAATTTTGAAATTGTCAAAGCATAGCAGGAGTCACATCCTATAATACAAGGAGACCCAGCCTGGAATGGTAGAGCCTCTTAAGTGGTAGAGTCCTGACTAGTCTCTGCATTCAAATGTCGCTACTGAATTCTCATGTCCCATTATGCTAAGATGTTTTATGTCAGTGGTTTTGAGACAAGAAGTTTAGTCAGACACTAGATGTCTCATTCAATAGTATGTTACTGTTTTAATTATACTGAGATTTAGTTGTACTGGCACCAAAAATTTCAGCAAATGTCAAGCTGGCTGCAAATGAGGCAATTCCAGACTGGACTTTCATTGAATTAAATGGATTATTTCCTTCGTGCCTTCGAAATCTTCAAATATATTTGGAATCTTTTACCCATTTTTATAAGTCTGCCAACATCAGATTATTAAATGGCCCATTTTCCATAATATCAGTCTGGATTTTTCTCATCAGTCCCCTGATTATTATAAATTGCATGGAATGATATTTCAGAAGATTAATATTCCATCTGCCCTGCACGCTGCCAAGAGATCAAAACGATTGGCTGCTCCAACTCAGACTTAATCTGCATGACAGGCTAACCGCTGTAAACACCCTATGTGTTCACAGTGGGCTTGTCTACATGGGTGGTTTATGCTGGTGGAAAGCTGACTCTATCAGTACAAAGAAATCCTTGCATACATCACTGACAAAATGCTTTGGAGCTTTTAATTCTGTTGAGATTAGTAGCAGTGTCACAGTGGAATAAATACTGTTGAGTACCAATCTAATTTTGTCTGTGCTACCACATCTTTTTATCTGTCCAGTCACCTTCCTGTATTTCTTTGTATCTAGTCCTACATGGCTGCCCTGAAGATTCCCACTTATTTCTGGTCTCCGGCTGCTGCACATTAGTAAATGAGAAAAACGAGCTATTTCACATTTTAAGGGAACTAGCATTAGTGCAAAGGTGTGGAGGACACCTACCCAGAAGCCTGTATACATAAAAAAGTAAAAATTCCATCAGTAGTAGCTGCTACCCAGCAATTTGTTTGGATATGGTTTCTGTGTATTGGTTAATGTGATCTGAATGTCTTTGCACCTCACATTTAGGTATAATACATGGGATGGTCTTCTTTCCACACTAGTTTCAACATGAAGGCTACTAGAATGAGGATAGTAACAATAAACCCCATATTTGTAACCCAGAAGAGAGTAAAAATCAGTTTTCCAAGCTGTCACCTGTAAGTATGGTGCTTCGCTGCCTAGACAAATGTGTGATTGATAGTGTGGTTCTGCCTGCACAGGAGCTATTGACTAACCTCAGTTCCTGGCAGTGGGAGTAAAAGCTGCTTAAACTGATGTTTGCAGGACCCCTGCAAAGAGGGGGCTCCAGGAAGGCCACTATCATCCTCTGTATCAGAACACGTATAAGGGCTTTTTCTTGGCATACTCTGAAGTATGAGGCATACATCTGGCAGCTGCCAGCTGTGGACTTAAGAGGTAGATCAGGAAACTGTCCGACTCTTTGGTTCTCATTCTTTTTTGGTTTTCAGAGTCTTATCCCAGCATTACAGTCTGTATCACCCTATTCACAAACTGTTCAACTCTAAGGGGAAGTGATGTTGGCCTAATAGTGAGCCAGCAATGAATAAGTATAACGTGGCAATTTATACTTTTGAATTATCAGTGACAAATGTGAGCTTCATCTCACAGAGAAGGTGATTCTGGTAATTTTTACACTCAGAACTACTCTGGACTCTAGATATTTGAACATAGTTGTGACAGAATAGTGTTGCTCACTTGTAGGAACATCTCCTTTCTTCTTCCTCTGTATTTTTATCCTTGTAGCCTTTGCTGACCAGCTCTGTCCCAATGTACTTCTGGATGCCCAAAGGGACAGAAAAACATTCTGAGAAATGAAACTGTAAGTGCTTTCACAATGCTTACTTGTGCTTGTATGCATTTTGCACTGAACAGTGTCAGCATGTTAAATTCACCTCTGGGTACAACCCCACTGTAATACTATAAATCGGGAAAGAATTTGGTATATTGTATCTAAGTGGTTGCTGAAGTCAGAGTATGTAGGCTGTATAATCCTGTGTTTAACATTGTCCTGAATCTAAACTTTCCCCAGCTGAAGAAGTTTTCATTGCTAATGCGCTCTTTTTAGAAGCCCTTTCCCGACTCTTTTTTTGGTCCCTGGTAATAACAACCACATTTGACCTTCAGAAAGACATTGAATCTGTGTGTGAACAAAACCATATTATCTGTTATTTTTATGTAGTTGAAGCTAGCAAGGCCAAACAAAACCAGCCCTGCTGAGTTTCATACAAACATGTGTGAAGTAATCATCACCCTGAAGGTTTTGCCATGAGGCAATGTAAACTTCACAGAATGCAAAGCTATTCCAGCCCAGCTTCTGAACTGAGGATGCTCCTCTCCAGCCAGGTCAGAACCTGTGCAGAGAAGCTGGTTATTCTCACCCGGCAGATATAATTTCAATATGCAAAGCAAGCATTGCAGTGAAGTAAAGATTACGCAATAAGCAAGTGCTGTGACAAAGTACAGGATATTGGAGGGGTTGTGGCAAATACCTATGTAGCAGGTCTCATGCTACCTCTGTTTGATTCTGTTCTCTTTGATTATTCAGTTTTCAGTGTTTTCTGAAGGCAGATCTTTTCTTTTTCCTAATAAGAGAATCTATTGTCCTCCAGATATTTTTTGCAGACAGAGCACCTTATAAACTAAAAAACTGTGACTCTGCCCTT
The DNA here is from genome assembly GCF_033783945.1 of Neopsephotus bourkii. NCBI lineage: Eukaryota > Metazoa > Chordata > Aves > Psittaciformes > Psittacidae > Neopsephotus > Neopsephotus bourkii. The sequence continues at coordinate 7,751,441 of NW_026900624.1, forward strand.
GACAGCAGTGGGACAGAGCAAGAGAGATGGTGGGGGGTGGAGGGGAGAAAGCAAACAGAAATTCAGCCTGAATGGTGAGTGTCTGATTTAATTTTTTTTATCTTCTGTGGACACTGTCAGTACCCAGCAAATGACTGAATACCATTGAAACACCGCTATTTTAGACTTTTACATAAAAGATTTCAGCTTTGGATTTTTCAGGTAAAAATGGGAAATGATTGCAGCAAGCACATCATTCCTGCAAGAATTTTGATTCTGCTGAAGACCTGATCTTCAACTATTAAAAAAAAAGTCACATTTCTCATCTAGCTCCTTCTGCCCAGAGATTTTGTTCAGCACATTCCAGATAGAGCCAGGGTACATCATTATCTCCTTCATGGAGATATTGATCACAGTAGCCCTGTAATGCTACTTGTGCTTATTTAAACTCTCAGAATAGTTACTAATGGCTTTCACCCTGCCCTTCCACTCCCCTAAAGCTGTTGTCAGGCGGAACTGCTGTAAGGGTTGAAGCACTAGTGAATGCAATTAGAAAGCTAAACGGTTCTTGTACTTCCTACAGAATTTCCAGTTGAAGTAAAATTTAAACACCTTTTTCTCTTCTGTTTTCTCTCTTCTGTTTGTAGATGAAGAATCAGACTTTCTGCTGTTGAAGGCTGACATTAGTAGAGCTGTATCAGGCTGCCAGGGCTACTTCTACAGTCTGGTCCACTGTTTTTTAGCTCAGCCCACCCAGATAGGGCAGAGACTGATCACTACTTTTGACTTTGGGGGCTTAGGGTATGTCCCTGGACGTAGATTTCAGTCTAGTGTTCTCCATTACCAAGATTTAGAGGCTTCCCAAAACATCACACACATTTCTCTTTGAGTCCTACGTAGTCTTTGAGGACTCTAAACTGGTGTTGAATTTCTAATTCAACTGATCTGGAAAAACACAGAGGCAAAGAACACAGGTTCTTACCATAGACATTGTATTTCTAAAGCACCTAGCTGTACAGATGTTAAAAAACAAAATCAGCTACATAGCTACATTGAGGCAAATGTACCACTTCTGTAGGTCTACAGTTTTACTGTTATTTTGGGAGAATCCCCTCCCTCCCGCTTTCTGTCTTGGAAGAAATCCACTGTATATAGTAGTGATTGACCACACCGCTTCAATGACCGCTTCAGTGTATTCCTCATCTCTCTTCTGTGTTCTCCACTGGGACACTGCTCCTGGAGTCATTATGCTCCAGCTGGTAGTCTCTTGCACAGAAAATGTCCTGGTGAACAGTGAAGGGCCAGGAGCAGAGCTGATGTCCCCAGCACATACCTCTGAGGTTTTCATTGTGATGTGTTCCTTCAGTGGACCAAGTAAGTAGTTCTGCTTGGCTAATCAGTGTGGACCTTACCCACCTAACTGTCCTACTTCTCCCTTGTTTTTTGGATGCTTTGAATGATAAAGCTGCAATATAAAACAATAATAATAATCATAGAATCAGCCAGGTTGGAAAAGACCTTTAAGATCATCAAGTCCAACCATTACCTCTGGATTTCCAAATCCACCACTAAACCATGTCATTAAGGGCCTCATCTACATGTTTTTTTAATGCTTCCAGGAATGGTGATTCCACCACCTCCCCATGCAGCCTGTTCAATACCCGATCACCCTTTTGGTGGAGAAATTTTTCCTAATACCCAACCTAACCTTCCCTAGCACAGCTTGAGGCCTCTTGTCCTATCACTTGTCACTTGTTACTATCACCAACCACTTTCTTACTCCATCCTCCTTTCAGGTAATTGTAGAGAACAATAACAACTCTGAGAGCAATAACTCCCCCTGAGCCTTCTGTCATCATCATCATCATCATCTCTTAGGGACACAAAGGTGCCAATTTGGAGCAGCAGAATACCATGTGTGTTCAGGTCATTCTGTGTCACTAACCTAAGTGCCAAGAATCGCTTTTTGAAGCAGATGTGTTTAGCAGGGTAAATAGAGCCACTAAATGGTAAGGATTATTATTGGAACTTAATTGTAAAAGTCTCTTGAAAAGGTCCTGGATATTCCAGTTTATACTGATATTTTTTAAGGAATAATGGTCTGAATTTTTTTTCATGCCAGTGCCAAGCAGTATTATCATGGTCTTGAAGATGAAACCATCTGTTGTTTCAGTGTCCAGTCACAGTGAAAGTCCAGAATGCAAATTGCCCTATTAATTTCACAAAAGTAACAACTGCTCTCCAGAATCCAGTTTTCTACCAGTTGCTTGGAAAGTCAAGAAAGGGACAGTTTTTGTGACCCTGAGAAAATCCTATTGAAACGTGCTTTGTCCAGTGGAAATGAATACAAAATCTGGTTGTAATGAAAACCACCCGTTCTATTAGCAAAAAAATATTACAAGTGGAGTGAAAATATCCAAGCCAACTTTCAAACTATTTCTTTCTAAAGTATTCCATACAATGAACTATGGGATTCAGTCTTTCACCTAACCAGTAGCTGCTAACTTGACACAAATGCAGAGGGAGAGCACATTCTGAAAAGTAATCATTCTTCAAATTTGAATACATCGTACTGGCTTTCTTTACTTTTACAGAATAGCATTTTTTATCTGAATAGTTCAAAGCATTCCTCAAATAACTTGTTACATCTCACCACCCCCTCTCTGAGGCTTCTAAATATTATTTTCCTCATTGCAGAAGATGGAAAAACGGAGAAATCAGAAAAATTAAGTTGCTTTCCTAAGACCACACAGTGAGTCAGAATCAGAGTGAAGAGTAGAAGTCTCAAGTGATAACTTCTGCTGTGCCATTCCAAGTACTGGATTATATAGTTTGCCTGTGACATTCCCTACAGTGAGAAGTAAGAGCTTTCTAAAGATCTGCTGTAATTCAACCTGGAAGTTACTGGGACAGATGTGTTAATTACCGGGTGAAATTCTGTGACCTAGCTATTCAAAGGGTCAGACTAGATGGTCAGAAAGGTCTTGTCCAGTCTTAAAATATAAGAGTCATTACCACCATACAAACCCATTTGCCCTTTCTCTCCTCCCAACAAAAATCAGTAATTAGTCATGTTAAAAGCTTGCTATGAAACTGCATTTTTCAAATCTAAGGCATATTATACTGGAGGTTAACAAAAATAGCTTCAGAATTCCTGAAAAATTGACAGATTGAATCAATCAAATCCAGTTTTAATTTTATTTTGACAAAAATTCAAGCTGTGGCTGACAGCTCCTTGTAAAAACAACTTTGCTGACTGCAGTTTGAAACACATGCTATAAAACCTTGGGAACTGTATTTATAATAGCAACCTGGCTGTCTCCTAACTCTACCAGTATTATCACCATGTGTGACAATAATATATTAGGACCATACTTCAGAGCTCCTTCATTAGATTCTGACATATGGAGAAGAAAGGACAGCCTGAAAAGTAGGGAGAACATAGAGTGCAGCCTCAGCTGGCATATTTATCATCTAAATCAAGTGAAGGCTATTTATTGACTTATTGATTCTAATTCAAAATGAGAACTTAATTAAAAGTTTAGTTCATCACCACACAATTACATGGCCCTCAAGACATTTCTAGGCTAGTGAAGTGCATGCTTAATCATGTGGTATATTGGGAAGGCTGGATCTTCAGTTGTTATAAATCAGACATGAGTGGTGCCATGCTAATTTACACCATCTGGGGACAGGGCCTATTAGTTTTCTGTGCAGGAGACAGTTGTTATTGTTTTAAATAAGGGAACTACAATGTAATGTTGTCCTTTGCTGAGCAATAGCATATGTTAACTTCCCAGCAGAAGGGAAAGTAGTGATGAGAAATTTAGTCTCAGTGCCATATATACCACATATATATACCAGCCTCAGAACAGAAGTGCTCACAAACAGCATAAAGGACTGTCTGCCAAAATGTTAATACCAGACCCAGAGAAGCTGTTCAGCCTTGGAAATGTGCTGTAGTGACTCTGCTAAGAGAGATTTTGGCAGAGAACAAACTTTCCTGCCAATTGCTCCAAAGAACCATAGCATACATGTATCAGGATGCAGCAACATCTACACAGATGTGCTCCACAAGCTCTGACAATCCTTCTGGTTCTCAGCCTCCCAAGGCTGCACCTATATCTCACAGCTTGTCATGCTTCTCCCCCCCTGTGCAGCTAGTGGAACAGTTTGGTTACATAAATTGGCTTCTGAGGCTGAGGTTCTCTGAATGCAGCAAATGTAGGATTTGTCCCTGCAAGGAGGACCAGCGTCCTGGCTATATTTTCAAGCATATAATGGAGCATCCCAGGACTCTAGTTTTGAGCATTTTTCTATGTCTACATATTTTTTGAACATTTTTTCATATTTACAAATTATCAGAACTTACAGTCTAGGAATCAACTTGTGAAAGACTTCCACATGCCAGTGCAAGGTATGTTAAGGTATAGAGCTTTGGAAGACGCATAAGCTGTTCATGCAGACATACATTGTGTGTCTTCAATGACTGAAGTTCATGCTCTAAAAAAGAAGCTCAGCAAAATCACACCAAGTGATACTGTTCAGTATGAAGTCTTTGGATTGTTCAGTCTGAAGTCCACACTTTGCCTGGCATCTTTATTCCACTAACTCTTCCCATCTCTGAGCCTCCTAAAAAGGATTAGGGGAGGCTTTCTGCATATGCTCGTATTTTGGACTCTCAGCATAGGGCTTTCAGCAGTAATGTTGGGTGGGCTACTGTTAAGGAACACAAATAAATTTTACTGCACTCCCAACCTCAGGGGCTAAAATATTTTTCAGCTTCTGTGTACTGTACTTAGTCTGACTTCAACACATGAGTCAGACACCAGCAAGAAAGCAGGAATAGAAACAGTTTTCAGTCAATTCTTTGTTAGCTATGGGACTGTTATTTGCAGTTGAAAGGATGTGCACCCCTTAAGGCAGAAGGCGAAAGGTGGCTGTGTGAACAGCAAAGAATTTACCTGTTCAATCTGAAGTGAGTAAAGGTCACAGGCAAATGAGTTCAGAAGGGCACCAGACACAGCCAGGAAGCTGCATTCATGTGTATGCCACCCAGCAAAAATGAAGCATGCTCTGCAGGAAGCAGGGTGATTAACCTAACATAGGTACACATGGTTGTGTGACTGCAGTGGTGGCAGCAACAGAGCCAGATAAGAGAAGCCTTAAGTGACAGAGCTTTTGAAAACTGATACATCTGGAGGCCAAGGAGTGTCTGTGTAAGGGATCGATTGGGGGAACAGGCATTTTAATAGCTGCATAACAGGTGCACCTGCTACTACTCAATGTTCAACCAAATAGTATTTTCCAACCATTAATTGAGCACAGCCCAGAGCTGCCAAGGAGTTGTTTTCTCCATAATGCCAGATGATTGCTCTTCTGTGTTGTCTTGGACATTTCTGGAACAAGAAGACATGGACTAAGATGGACTCTACTATGCTTGGGTTGCAGTATCTCCAGCTGGCAAGGACCCCCATTTTATCCATTGCAATTAGATTAATGTTTTGTGCTTTTCTAGCACTCAGAGCTCTGAGCCATCAGAGTCTGTGGCAATAGCTGTGCGAAACTTTCTGCTGTCTCAGGATCCCACTTACTGTTGCACTAATTGTTTTTTCTCTCCCTGCTTGTGCTTTCTCCAGGGTCTGTTTTGATAGGCTGAGATCAAGCAGCCCTTTTGTGTGTGGCCATTACTGGAATAGACAGAGGCATGAGTAGGGATAAAAGACTTTGCCTTGCAGCTATGTATGCTCTTGCCATAGCTTGTAAACTGGAGTCATTTTCATTTCGCGTCTTTGCTTCTGGTATGTCTGTCTGTTTTTTCCATCCAAGAAAACAAACCATGGTTTTGCCCAGTTCCCTTTGCAGAACTTCTGGCATCTGAGAGAGAATTTCCCAGACACCTTATGAATCCCACCGAAGCCTGAAATAGAGCAGTTCAGGGCTAGTAGAGCTCGTTATAAAACTGCCATCAGCAGGCGTGTTAACAAAGCACTGCCACCAAGCAGTTTATCACTACTTTTCAGGCTTGCAGAAACTCGTTGGATGGGGAAGAGCTCATGCTAGATAAATTTTACATTGATTTCAGATAGTGTCTTAGTAGGGAGGGTAACTGAACATTACAACAATAGATGAAGGGGACAGCATGATTGACATCACTCAGAGTCTTAAGAGGCAGTTTGGATATCTTTCTAAAATATATTCTTTCGAACTGGCTTTGGCTTGAATGGTCCCTTCTGGTCAAGGAATCTGTCCAGAATGTATCATTCATTCACCTTTTTCCTTCATATGTAACAGGCAGAATAGGTCCTCAGCATGATCATCATTTGCATAAAGATAATGGTTGTAATAAAAGCTTGTGCTTCAGGGGTTTAGCTGGGTAACCACTGGGGTCAAGAAAGATTTTTGGCTCCCACTATACAATTAGCCAGATGTACTCTGGGCTCATGTTTGCTTAGTTCATCTCAAGCGCTGGAAATTGGCCATACCCAGAAACTGACTCCTCAATGGTGAACCTCACAATGGCCTGGTCCTCTCTCCAGTACCCAGGGGAAGTGGTTCACTCATGTGGTCAGACCTCAGAGCATCTCTTGCAGACTGCGAGTATTGGCTTGCTGGGTGTATCTCACCAAGCAATGCCTCATATCCAGACAATCCCCCAGTAACCTGTGAGGCTTTCAAAATGTAACAACCTGCAGTAAAGATTAAAGTAAATCCTTTGTTTCTAAACTTTTCTGTTTGCAACACAATTTCTGAAGTTGTAAATTCCTTTCTGTGTACATAACGTCATTTGGGGAAGACAATTCCAACATGGAAATATGTACAATAACTAATCAGTAGTTTCTTACAGCCTCTGGTGCTGCATTTGTATACCCTGCATAGGCATAGCCACTTTCACCCCCATGTCAGTCACTTTCAGGGACTCTGATTGAAAAAGGGGCTGCAGGTGGGTAAGCCCAGTCACAGCAGGGAGAGTCTGCAGAAGCAAAGGTGAGTTGCACCAGCCACACCCTGTGTATTAACAAGCAGCTGGAAATGCTTAGAGAAGCTGTCTGCAAGAGGTTGCAAAGCAGCCCTGCTGGGAGAATAAGAAGGTAAAGCCTCCGGTTGTCTTTGGGAGTCTTGGTTGGTGGGGTTTGTTTTATTTTGGGGAGTGGTGAAGGCAGACTGAAACTGGTAAGTCAGCTGTGAGGATAACATGACAGTCTCATGTTTGCTTTCAGGGCTGCTGTATCTTTTAGGCATCTAAGCTATGCGTTAATCCAAATTTACAACATGCTCGTGTCAGACTTATTTCTACCTTGTGGGAACCAAGAGTTATTTGTATTATGCAGATTCTTAGAGAAACTGTAATCTCTGGGCTGAGTCTTACCTGTGTGAGTAAAAAGGTAAGTATAAAGACTGTACCTAAGGATCTGCATCACCAGGCATCAGAAGGTAGATTTGATCCTTGTTTTCAAGCTCTGGTGATCTTAATGGAGCAGGAAGAAGCCTAATAAGATTTGCCAGGAGGCATTACTGAGCTCTGGTGCCTGTGGCAGCTGAATGCTGCATAAAATGTGCAACTGTTCCTATGCTGCAGAGCCCTTAGGTTGAGTCATTGGCCTTTTACTATGATTCTCTTGGCAGTAAAACTTCCATCTTTATGGCAAAGAGTCAGATTAATTTAATACAAGTGCATTTTCTAATACAGGGCTCCTGTGGCTCAGAATGGGTCTTGGTCCTGCAGCTGTGATTGTACCTATTTTCATTATTGTAAACAGTTGTTTTTAGTAGAGCTGTTCACAGGAATGCATCTGCTGCTAATCTTGTCCAGTGCTGGAAAGTTTTACTTTCAAACATTTTCTTACTCAAAGTGTGACTTCCTGTGGCTACTGCACACGTTTGGCTTTTAATAGGCTTTGGGCTATAAGCTAATTCTTTTCACCTTGTACACAGTAGCCTTCCTCCTCTTGCTCTGTTAGGAACTTCCATGAAGCCTGATCTTGATGCTTTTTTTAGTTGTTGAAAACAAGGCTAGGTAAGGGAATATACTTAATGTACTCTAAATTCATAGAGCAACAACTTGGCACAGAACAAGATCTGATTTGCAGTCTTCATTTCTTACTGCTACAGAATGCTAACAGAAACATGGTAGAAACAGGAATTATTTTATGTAAAACCAAAAATCTGTCTTGTGTAGGAAAGCTTCAAGTTTCTTAGAACCGAGTGCTGCAAGATGAATGCCTGCTCTAAAGAATTTCCTTTCAAGCCATTCTTTCAGAATTTTCATGTGTTCTTATACCATATATTTAGACAGTGCTCCTGAGCAGGGCTAGATTTATCACATTAGGGGTTTACAAAATCGCCCCCCGTTTTCTTTTTGGTAGTAACAGCAGAGCTGCCTCAGAATTTTCAAAATCTAAGTTAACAGTTTTTCAGAAAAAAAAAAAAATCTGCCAAATGCTGTGTGTTTTCAACCCCCCTGCAGAGTGCTAGAAGTCAATGCAATGTCTTTTCACTAACAAAGCCCAAAGTCTAGTTTTACTTAGAATTTTTGGATCTTTTTCTAGCTTCTTCTAGCTTCTGCTGGACCCTGGGGTTTGTGCTGTTTGAGAATCTTTTTTTTTTTCTCTCTGCCAGGAATAATAGCACCCGATTTACCCTTAAATCTGCTTTCTCTAGAACTCTCTCACCATTCAGTGACTCAGGTGTGGGGGTTTTCCCCCTTCCTTTTTGAAGGGAACAAGTATTCCAGTTACAAGCCAATTGTCTTATAACAACAGTATTCCAAATATCCGTTGATTCTTGGTCCCACCTTGCTTAGTGAAACTTATGTTGTCAGTGACGTGCCAGTGCATTACACCAGGACAGACATTTGCTCAGCAGCAGCCAATGTGGGAATTTGGGGATAATAAACTGCCTTTTACAAGCCTTGCAAAAAAATGGGAATTTTAGTTTAGGTTATATTGACTGTTAAATATGAAGTGTTACCTTTAAAACAAAATCACAGCTGGTTAGCGTTATACCAGATGCAATTCCTTTCTCTAAAAATACTTAAGTTAGGGTACAATCTTAAGAGCAAAGAGCTTACATTTGTCCAACCATTAATACAATATCCTTTAGTGAACTGTATTAATTTCAAGCATTTTAATTGGAGCTGCTGCTACCACTTCCTGCAAGGTTTGGATTTGATTGTTTGCCCCACTAACTGACTAGTGTTACAATCATCTGTAAACACGGAACATTTAGAGTTAATAAAAGGAAAACATTGAAGCTTTGATCAGGGAAAAAGAAGGAGGTGGGGTTTGGTTTTCCATTTCTTCTTCATGATTTTACAGTTTATTAGCACCAGGTTAAACAAGCTAATGGGTTCAAATTATAACAAAATAATTGCAGTGGTTTATAGAGTGACTATGAAATATCCCCCCTCCCCTTTTTAACCTTTCATCTTAGTCTCATTCTTATCTGTGGACTGCCCCTTTTCCCTCCTCTTCCCCTTCACCTGAAAAATAACCGGAAAATACAGTTTATGTTATAGCTGTACACATTTCTAGGATTTTTTTAATACATCCCCAGAAGAAAGTGGATGAACAAATACAATTATTTCTGGCAGTTGTAAAGCATTTGCTTAACACTGGCTAAGTCTCCAATAACTAGCAGAAGATTATACATGCAAATCTAATTTTCTTGCTAACTTAAGTCTCTCTTGGGGAAACTTGGTGGCTGCCTGCAAACGTTTTCCCTGAATCAGGAGTATTGGCAAAGATGTGTTATGTTGCTAAAAGTATATAATGTAAAAAGTGAACTAAAAAATTGAAGAAGATTTAGAAAGTAGGAGGAGATGGAAAAGGGAAGTACTATAAAGGAAAGGGCATCTATAAAGACAGAGGGGTCTAAGCCTTTTACAATAGAGGCAGTCTGAAATAACCATGGTTTCTTCTTCGAGTCGTGAGAATAGCTATTTTCTTGTTTAAAAGCTTAAAGAGCTATTAAGTTGGGCAAATCACTGGTAAAACAGCTGGAAATGTAAATAGCAATTTAAACAGTCCATTGCCCCTCAATCCAAATGTGGAATGTGCAGATCTACTTCAAAAAAGTTCCTCTGGTTTTATTATATTGTCAACGGTAAGAGGATTGAGTAGGCACCCTTTCTCTGTGAACTGAATGGAGATGGTGTGCTTTATTTAGAAAATCTACGTGTTTATTTTTTTCCTTTTTTTTTTTGTTTCCTCCCTTTTTTCTTTTTTCCTTGTTCTCAATTTTATTTTTTATTTTTTTAATATTTTTTTTTCCAAGTGATCAGACGTGTCTCTAATTTTCACACCATTCTCCCTTAGAGACCTCCTTCAATTGCACCATTCTTTCATTATGTGGAACTAATGAAGTGCTCTGCAACCTTTAGGTCTCCAAAGAATCCATTCCATTGCTCTAGGAATATAGTCCTTAAATAAAACATGTTTCATTGGCTGACTTCAAAACACTGTTCTTAAGGGGGGGAGAAAAGGGGGGATAAATAATTGGCCTGGAATCACTGTGTGAAAAAAAAAAAAAAGAAATTACATCGGACAATGCTTTTAAATTATAGTTACAGTCAAAGGATACATTCAGCAATGGCAGTGTTGTTCTTATTCTAGTGAGTTGCCAAAATTGGAATATACTTTTTTGAACTCCCAAATTACAAATCTTTTTGTGAGTATTGTCTTTTTCAGTGCCTGCCTTCTACTGAAAACTAATGGGGTTTGTGGTGCAAAAAATAATGCAATGTCAGATCAATAAGGCTAATAAGTCAGCAGCTGAGTTTGAAGGCTGGCTGCCTTGGGTGTCTTAAGAATAACACCTAACATTTTATACATTGCTTTTCATCTTCAAAGTACCCACCAAACACTAAGTCAGTCATGTGGCTTGTTTATTCAGCCTGTGAAAGCATAGATCTATATTATCCATGATGTATCAGATGCCTTATTCTCCCATGAATATTTGTGGGTATGAATGCAACTTATTTTTGTTTGCTGTTAGGAACCTTGTAGTTCATAATGGCATAGCTATTTGAAATTTGTCAAAGTCTCTTCTTTTTCTAAGCAATGTCTGCCCTCTGGCATTTTTAATTGATTTGCCTTTCTTTAAAGCTTTTCATTGGTTTGAGCCCTGTTTGCCTTCCCCTGTCCTAAAATAAATATCCTTACAAGCAAAATGTGCTCTCTCATAATATTCTTGTCTGCAAAGTCTGCCTTTAAATTAAAAAAAAAAAGGAAAAAAAATAAAAAATAAAGGGATACAACAAAGGGGGAAATAGAGCTGTAGTTCAACATAAGATTGCTTGTATATGTCAAGCTTGTATCTGAACACAGAAATGTAAACATTTCATTTTTATTAGTATTCATTTCCTTTAGCATTTCTTATCTTCTGCTTAATTTTATTTGATGCTTGATCTAATTTGTAACATTTTGGATTTTGTCATTGGTAAACTGAAATAACACTATCAGCATGATTATTGTTATAGTACTGGCATGAGAAATTTGCTGGCTTTATTTCAGTGAAAACTAGAACAAACTGTAATGTCTGTCTTTGTCAAACAATTTATAGAAACTGTTGTAATCATCTATTTTTGAGTGAAAGTATTTCTTGGAGCATAACTATTCTACAAACCCCAGGACTTATCCCAAATTTCTAGTCTAAAAATAACCTATTTAAGCTCCTTTGAACAGATTAGAAGACAAACCAGTCCTTAAGCAACATAGAGCTTTAGTTTTTGGCTGGCTGAGAAGTTACAGTCTTCAATTAGCTCCCACCATATCTTGGTAGGACAATGTTTTGCAGCACTGAAAACTGGAGCAGGAGTCAGGAGTATGGACTCGGTTTTGCCAAGGTCATTAGTAGCAATAGTTATCTGATTGTGGATACTTTTGAGTAGCCTGATAGCAAACATGTGTGGACCTTACAGTTGCTGTCTTAAGCCATTCTGAGTTGTATAATGGAGACACCTGAAATTCATTTGGAAGTCTCAGCTCCGAAGCTATTTCTGAGTTTCCAAACTTCCCATATGAACCTCAGAATTGTTTAACTGCTCCGTATGTTCTTTCCCTTATCTCTTGTTTAACTGCTCTGTATGTTCTTTCCCTTATCTTTACTAGGGAAGCATAATACTTCCCTTTTCTGTGTTATGAAACCTAATTCATTAATGTTTATCAATGTCTTTGTGCAGAAAAGAGTTGTATAGTACTGGACTATTCATAAATAATTTTTGAAATTGCAAATTGGAAACCTGCTGGAGTTTCTATAGCTTCGTATGAGCCATTCTTCAGCTGTATCCTGCTAGTTCCTAGCAGGATAGAACTTTTTGTGACTTTGGTGCCTAGAGAGGAATTTCCTATTGTGCTTCTTTCCCAAACAGTGTAGGTAGTCCTAGGCTGACAAGCTGTGGTTGGCAAGCAATGGGAACATGAAGTGGTGGACAGATGATTGGCTGGCACAGCTGAAAGTGCTTGCAGTTGTTGCCTGGCTGCTTGTGGTATCCTTCCTCTACAGGTGCAGTTTCGTGGGTTCTACTACACCTCCATTGTGTGCAATTTGAACTAGGTCATGCAATGCAAGCTTCTCACAGGACTGACACTACTGGTTTGCAGTCTGCAGAGTTGTTCATCTTGCTGCTTAGATCTGGCAGGGTTTGGACACCCTTGATGCAAACCTGAGTGTATAACTGAGGGCTGAATGAAGTCAGTAGGAAGTTGTACAGCTTTCTGAGTTGTTGGGTTGGATGTGCAGAGGTAGAAAGCAGATGAGAATTGAGACCTTGTTTTGAACATTTGATCACCTGCTAGCTGAAGGCCAAATGTACAGGAAAAGCTGTAGAAGGTAGATATTGTCATGTTCAGTGTCAGGTCAATAAACATGTAGATTAAGTTATCTACTTCTAGGTGTAAAGAGAGAAACCTGAGATGCTGTGTTTAAAGAATGTTCTGAACATCAACAAGGTCTTACATATGATATCTGCAGTCTTGGTCTTGACCCATATAGATATTTACATACACCTGATCTGCCCTTTTTGGAGTCCAATGGTTGTTTACATTCACTTGGTAATTGGTGGGACGAGTATTGATTCTTACTTCTGCTTCTACTGTAGGTATTTTATTGAAATTAATTCAAAATGATTTTAGATGTGTAATTAAAGCATGATCAGTTGAAATATGATGAGAGTCTGTCTAGGACTTCTCAAACAGTCAGTAGCTTCTGCTTCCTGTATTTTCACTTGATGAGGATATGCATGTTTTCCTGATGAGCTTTCTGAGCACACCTTTGTGAACCACTTACCATCCTGTTCTCTTCTGTAAGCTTCTTTTACTGTAATTTAGTATACCTGTGTTAATCCAATCCATCTCTAATGATATAAGAATGCAAACAAACTACAACATTATTAATGGGTCCAAACTGTGCATTTTATATTGTTTGAAAAGAGAAGCAATAAGCATATGAGACCAAATCCTGCCATATTTATTCATACAGCTAGGCCCATTCAGTTGAACAGGATAATATGCTGGATTAAGGTGAGTGGAATTTTACCCGTTATATATCAAGGCCTCCTGAGGATGCTGCATTTAATTCTATTTCATAATCTTCTCTTTTATTTGCCATTTCACACCACCTGAAACTGCAGCTGCCTTTCAGGAATTGAGTTAGTTTGAGCTTCAGCTTTCTCATAGGTAGCTTAGTGCACTAAAGCATTGGCTTCTCTGGAGAGCCCTTAGGGAGAAGAACTCATTTAGTAGAAAATGGTAATACGGTTTTCCAAATGGTTCTGGAATTGTCACTGTATATTTGGATTGGATGATGTATTTTAAAAGCCCCTGCAAGTATGTAACCACGCAGGCTGTGCTTTAAGGATGAAGTAGGCTACTGGGTGACCATAAGTCCTGTTCCTATAAAGATAATTACTGGGAAAACATGTAAGTGAGATAACAATTCTACCATAGAGAAGCAGCAGGCTTTCAGTATGAGGGTTTGTGGAGGGATGTTCACTTTCTATGCTGGAGAAGGATTACTGCTGTGTCCTTCACAGCAGTATTGGGAAAAGGGGCTGATGAGCATGGCCCATGAGCCCTGGACTCCCTGACAGCAACTCTAATTGCACCTGCAGTAAGAGTACGACTCTGAAATACAATCTTGGAACTTGGGGAAAATATCATAGAAGGAATGAAAATGTGCTGACCTTTTGTTTTGATAAACTCCCTTTAAACTCGGGCTGTAAGATCTGCAAATATCATCACCCATGGGTGTATAGACTTTTCTAATTTCTTTTTCTTTTTTTCTTTCTTTTTTTTTTTTTTTTTTTTTTGAGGAGGAGGAGGAGACATTGCTTAATGTTGTTTAAAAGTGTGAGGCAGTAATTTGAGCTTGGGTATTTTCTGTGACATTTTTCTCTCTTGGAAGTTTCTCTTAAACCACTAGTTGCATGCCATGCAATTTGTCTGGTGTGTTGAGAAGCACAGGATGATTCTACTCCAAACATGGGTTTTGCCTATTGCTGCATAGTTGTGTGGGAGCTGAATTTTGCTTGTAGTGTACCCATATGCACACAACGGTATAGAATAGAATCATAGAATAGTTATGGTTGGAAAGGACCGTAAGATCATCTAGTTCCAACTCCCCTGCCATGGGCAGGGACACCTCACACTAAACCTTGTCATTCAAGGCTCTGTCCAACCTGCCCTTGAACACCACCAGGGATGGAGCATTCATAGCTTCCCTGGGCAACCCATTCCAGTGCCTCACCACCCTCACAGTAAGGAACTTCTTCCTTATATCCAACCTAAACTTCCCCTGTTTAAGCTTTAACCTGTTGCCCCTTGTCCTATCACTACAGTCCCTAATGAAGAGGCCCTCCCCAGCATCCCTGTAGCCTGCCTTCAGATACTGGAAGGCTGCTATGAAGTCTCCACGCAGCTTTCTCTTCTCCAGGCTGAACAGCCCCAACTTTCTCAGCCTATCTTCATACAGGAGGTGCTCCAGTCACCTGATCATTCTCGTGGCCTCCTCTGGACTTGTTCAAC
Organism: Neopsephotus bourkii; assembly: GCF_033783945.1. NCBI lineage: Eukaryota > Metazoa > Chordata > Aves > Psittaciformes > Psittacidae > Neopsephotus > Neopsephotus bourkii. The sequence continues at coordinate 7,766,443 of NW_026900624.1, forward strand.
AGTTCCATGTCCTTTCTATGTTGAAGACACCAGACCTGCACACAATACTCCAAGTGAGGTCTCACAAGAGCAGAGTAGAGGGGCAGGATCACCTCCTTTGACCTGCTGGTCACGCTCCTTTTGATGCAGCCCAGGATACGGTTGGCTTTCTGGGTTGTGAGCACACACTGAAGCCGGCTCATGTTCATTTTCTCATCGACCAACACCCCCAAGTCCTTCTCCACAGGGCTGCTCTGAATCTCTTCTTTGCCCAACCTGTAGCTGTGCCTGGGATTGCTCTGACCCAGGTGTAGGACCTTGCACTTGGCATGGTTAAACTCCATGAGGTTGGCATCAGCCCACCTCACAAGTGTGTCAAGTTCCCTCTGGATGGCATTCCTTCCCTCCATCGTATCAACTGAGCCACACAGCTTGGTGTCATCAGCAAACTTGCTGAGGGTGCACTCAGTCCCACTGTCCATGTCACTGACAAAGATGTTGAACAAGACCGGTCCCAACACCGATCCCTGAGGGACACCACTTCTTACTCGTTATTCTTAGGTCTAGCTTTTTTTGTTTACTTTGGTTAGTCTTTCAGACTAAAACATGCTCAACTTCCCTGGGTAATGGTCGCAATAGTTCTCAGCATCCTATGTTTGAATATCTAAAAATGTGGGGAACGCAGTTTGTCCTTCCATAAAAGAATCTGCTCAATTTTCTTAAAAGTTAAATGATATTCTGGTAGTTTAAAAAGCTTCATCCAAGTATTTTAAAATTCCTATTGTGAGATTAAAAAGCTGTTTTTTGTGTTATTTTCCTTCTCTCTTGAAGGTCAGTAAGAAATATCTTCTCCCTGGTTTGAGCACTTCTCTCTTCAGAAGCACTATTCTGTTTACTGGGAAGTGGTTGAAACTTTTTATCTTTCTCAATCCTTGGCTTATCTGAGCATAGCTAGAGATGGTAACAGAGTCGCTTACTACAGGGTTGTAGAAGACCTTGCTGTTCTCATTTTGAACCTTTGACCATCTTGCGGTGCTGCTCTGCTAGTCTTTCCTCATCAGGTGAACACCACAGTTCTCATGCTACGAGACTATTGTCCTAATTTTCCGTGGCCATCTATCAGATACACACTTGTCTTTCCAGGTGACAGCTGGGGTATTTTATATTCATTTATCACAGCTGCAGGAGCCTAGGCTACAGTCAAAGCAGGGGAGAGGCAGGCTCCTTGATCAGTGCCAATCTCAGTCCAGCTGTGTTGGATTAACAGAATAACTGGATTAAAATGTTTTTAATTGCAGTACAAAGAATTACACATATTTCAATATAGGCACCTACTTTGGAATAAAACTTTACTTGGTCAACACAGATTTTGTCTCAGATAAAAGTTGTTACTGGTAATAGACCAGGCTTACTAGATAAAGTCAGGGCTTGATCTGTGGCAATGGGCTTTTATGATATGGATCATATAATGTGTACTAAAGATTGCAGCTAAACAAGGTGATAATTACATATAGGCACTTGCACTAAAATAAGATGTTGTAATTTAACCCCAGCCACCAACCAAGTACCAAGCAGCCACTCACTGCTGCTCACTGTGGGATGGGGAGGAGAACTGGAAAAAGGTGAACCAGAATATAAGCATATTGGGTTTAGAAAATCTGTATGGAAGTCTCCACCATTATGTAGCTCCCCACTACATAGCTAGCTAGGACTCGAGTTGGTAAAGAAATTGATGCTCTGGTTTGGTCCTTCCAGATCTTTCTAATAGAAGAGTTTTTCTCCCTGCAGTATATTGTAATATATTGAATGGATAATGCAACACAAAATTATGTCATTTCAGCAGCATTGGACACTTGTTGTAGTACAGCAAATTAAAGTCTTGAGAGTAGCTTTGGCACTGTGGGCCTCTCTGAAGAACACAGAATTGCAAATTGGTACAGAAATCTCCCTCTAGCTCTCGGTGGCAAGATAGGTGGGTGAGGAATGCGAGGACAATTGCAGGAGCAGGCTGCATTACAGATGTTTTCCTTTCCTGTCTGTATGAAGGTGTCCTGAGAAACAAACTTGTATTGTTTGTGGAGTCAGGAAAGATTTTGATTAAAGAACTTGTGTTGGAATTTTCCTAGAGTCTTCTTGCTACTGTTAATGTTTAAACTGAAATATTTTGGGTTTAGGAAAGGTTTGAAAGAACTGATGCAGCAGTCTTAATGGATCTTACCATGCCTTGTCAAGGTGTCCTGCCAACTCACCCACCTCTACAGCTGGTCTGCCAGGCTGCAGTTGAAATTTGCAGCCTCTGGAAGTCTTGGAATGGTGGGGTTTTATTTGTGGGGTAGGCAGGGCTCTGAATTGGAAAAAAAAAGAAAATAAATTCCACAATATTAAATCCTCTGTGAAGCTGAATCAGCTTTTTTCTCTGAACTGCTGTCATGGTATGTTCTATAGAGCAGAGTTTTGCCAATGTGGATTAGAGCCATGTTATTCCCCACATCTGGTTTTAAGCTAAGATGAAGGATAAAGGGACTTGTGAGTGGAGGCTGTGGCCCCTTCTCTTTATCTTGCAGTATACGACTCTGAGCCTGCTGAGACAGTCTTTGCAGAAGTCTCTGTATTGGGTATGGTCCTGCTGATGAGTATGTACATGCTTCTGTGTATCTTGCATGTTCAGAGCCTTGATTAGACTGGGAAAGCACACAGATAACTGACTGCAGCTCGTGGGTAACAGTATGAAAGGGAACAGCAGAAAGTACCTCTGTTTGAATGCCCTAATCAGGGCTTTGAAGAAGAAATCAGAGCCAGATGTAGCTATTTTTGAAGGACAGGTTCACTTTAAAACAGCTTATTATGTCTCCCAAAACAACCCAAAAGCTTTCTTATCTGTTGGGTTGCTACAGTTCTTGTTGCTGTTCTGTGCAGTCAGAGCAGTAAATGACTGTATAGGATTTAGCATTAGAAGTGACTGGCATAAACCTAAAATACCCAAGACAGTACTTCCTTTGGAGTTTCTTGGTATTTTTAGACTGTGGAAACTTGGGAGTTCAAGAGGATAGTGTGTTAAGCAGCAGCTACAGACATTTCTTTGCAATCATAATAATTAGTGAAATTCATTAGGAGAGTAACTGAGCTGCCAATGATAAGAATATAATGGTAAGTACTTGGTACCAGATCAGGAGCCAGAATTTGTACTAGCATAAATTCACTGCTTTGAAGGTTTCTATGGAGGAGTCACCGAGTTAAGATTCTGATCATACTCTGATCTAAAGTTAGTGGATAACAAAGAGTAATTAGATCCTACTCATTTCATCCCCTTTGTAGTCAGGATAGAATTCAATGGCAGCATTTTTAGCACCTCCTACATCTTTCTGTGAAGTTCAGGTAAATACACAGTGGCTTAACTTCCGTCAGCTGGTATAGATGGGATCATGTTCTCACCATCTATTCTCTTTCTCTATAATGTCTACTGGCACAGAAATTGAAGGTTGCCCATTGCTTATTCGTCCTATTTTAGTTTTGTTTGTTTGTTGAGAGAGGGGTTGGGTTGGGGGTTTTGTTGTTGCTTTTGTCTGTTTGGGGGTTTGTGGGGTTTTTTGCCTTGATATTTATCTTCTGGCTTCCTTATGCCTTCACTTCCTAAAACCAATCCATTTCAGAATGCTGTTACTTGTCTGTTTGTGAGCAAAAACACACATCACCACCTCTAAAAGCATTTTGGCAACAGAGTTTAACAGGACTTTCAGAAAGGTATGTGTTTCAGTTGCATGTTTCCTCAGGTCCCTGCCCTCTTTTTCCATTTGCTGTGGTGTAATCTCATGACAGATAGTACATACAACCTTGCTTTGTACAATTTCCCTTGCAGCTTTCATAGGTGTCCCTTATTCATTTTAAGGCAGACTACTGTAACCAGTCTTCTGCATAATGCAGGTCATGAAGTTTTACCCAACTCTATGCATCAAATCCTCCTTCACCTCTTTGAGATGTAACCTTCATCCTTGTAAAACATGCCTAATTTCACCAAAGCTATTTGATAGATATTCCTTCTTAACTGTTAACAGCCACTGCTATGTAATTCCCCACCCACTCTGAGGGAAAAGAAAAACTCTCCTCCTCCCAGACACCAAGTTTTCTTGTACAAAGCTTCTATTATGGATTATGGTAGATGACTTTGTTGTTGTTCTTTTTTTTTTTTTTTCCTATGTACAAATAATTTAAATTCTTCAGCTGCATGCAGATATGTAACTTCTGGGAAATTTAAATGCTGGAAAGAAGTAACATAGCATTGAGCATGTGGTGCTGTGCATCTCCACTGCCTCTAGTTTCAAAAGCTTCCCCTAAGTGTGTGCAGAAATTCAATATAGTCTATATTGTTTTGAAGAGCTGTTTTTACATTGCTTCTTTCATCTTAATAGAAAAGATTTAAATAAAGTTTGGAGATACATAGTTCAAAGTATATATGCTCCCTGCACAGATTCTGTCATATGGCCTCCTTGTCCCCTATCCAATGGAGCCAGGTTTCACTCGCTTTCACTCACTACTTTTTCATACTACACTTCAGAAAAAGAGAAGAACTTAAGTTAAATAAAAGGATTCTCATGTTAGGGTTTATATGTTTTAGTGGCTTCATGAGCATCCTAATTGGAGAGAGAGATGAAATAAGTTTAGTATGTTATTTTGTAAGGTGTTGTATTAATACAGTGATAGGCAAGGCCTGCTTTGGTGGGCTTGCCCTGTACATGGCCAAGATGGACAGAAGGAAGAAAGGGAAGCAGAAACACAGCGGTACAGCATTTTACTCAAGTTTGCACAGCCTGACCAGTGATTGCTGTGACTCCTAGCCTTGTCTGTAGCTTTTATTGCCTCCTGAGACATCATTGGTGTTCATAAACAGCAAACTGGAAAACCACGTAATTCTGCAGATGCTGTTCTGTCTTCTCAAAGTATTTTTGTAATGGTGCATGTCTGTGAGAGGTGTTCTGAGGGTGAGGCTACTGTTCTGCAACCATGCTTCTACTTATGTCCTTGGTCTTCCCAATATGTAGGTGTTTGTGGACTTTCTACTCTGTAAAGAGATGAGTCCTAATAAACTCATTATTATTTTATTGGAATATTTCCTGAAAGCTTTAAAGACACTGGTATGGAAGAACATTTAAAGCCCATGCAATCCATTAACATGCAGGATGTTGCTGCAGGATGCCCAGAGGTTTTCAAGCAGAGTTCAGGTACATTGGCAGAGAGCTAAAACAACAGCGGTGGTTCCCAGGCAGCTCCTCCACCTTCAATTCAAGTAGCTCTTGCTTACCCTGGTTATACAGAGCAGGTTTACAGTCATGACTCTGGCTCTTAGTTTCCACATTACCAGATGCTGCTTGGTCATTAGTTCCAATATTAAATTTCCATGGAAGCATCTGTGCAATTGATGTAGGAATGATGTTAGATGATAAGCGAGCACAGAAGCATAATTACAAGTAGAAAAGGTGAAAGTCTGCAATGATCCCTTTTCTAGGACATGGCCCCTGGCAAGAACAACTGTTGAAAAGACCCTCTGGAAATATTCAGCCTGCTACTGAAGATCATATTCCTTCTTCTGTGTGATGATCCTGATTCAGGTTCAGGCCCTCTTTTGGAAAGCATTGTACTACTGTATTTCCTTATGTTCTGTCAGTCAGAATCTTGGTTTTAGAAAAGTGAGCTTGCTAGAAGATGAGCACCTGATGTAAAGGGTCTTTAGCTTTCAGTTACATGCCACCCTTGGAGTACTCAAGGGCATATATAGACAGTGTGTTATTTGGATCAAGGTGACTCCTTTTCTTGAGTGTCATACAGGTAGTGTTAGTACTGTGCTGATAATAAATGCATAGAATCAGGGAAGACAAAAAGCACAAGTGTACTGATTTCTGTAAGAGTAACATAACAGATGCAATTAACATGACACAGTTTATGCTAGAGAGCAGCTCACCAAGGCAGTTGGAGTGTTTTGGTGCTTCAGCAAACCTTTTTATTACATTGTGACTTTTTTAAAAGGTTGAGATAGTTCATTTTTACACATTTCTAATGAGTTCCTTTATGGAAAATAAACTTTTTGGACAATTTATCCCATGGTAAATTGCAGGATGATTTTATTAAATGGAATGTCAAGGCAAATTATGAAATATATATTTAAAAAAAATAGGCGGCTTAGCCTTATTTTTCACCTAAGTTAAAAACCTCACACTTACAAAGCCTTTGAAAACAAGAGCCTTTTCAGAACGGTCGGCGTGTGGTCTTAACAAGGTAAAGATCACCGTGCCAGGGGATACAACTATGAGGATGACCGTCGCTCTCCTACAGCATACCACAAAACTCACTAGGTGGAGCTCTAAGGTACCAGGTAATCTCTCTGGGGACCTACATGGGAGAAACGCTCAGTGTATTCATGGGAGGACTCGAGCGTGGAATTCACACTGCACCTCAGCGTAGTCACACAAAAATATGGGACGGGAATTAAAATAATAATACCCCTGCCCCACCACTGAAGGATTAAGAACGAGAATGCTCAGAGCAGAGGTCTAAACATTCAGAAAGCAAACAGCTTCTGTGCTGTGCACTAGTTCCTTAGTTCTAGGAAGGAAAGAGAGTGGCATGTACTTTCACTGACCAAGCAGCTGGGCTGAGCAACTTCCTTTACATTTCCTTCCCTTCCCTTCCGGCTGAAATGTAATGAATAGTGCTACTCTATGGGCAAGTGTGTTGTACTGAAACAGGCAAACTTTGGGGAAGAACTTGACAAAAGGAGACATCTAAGGCTATGGTGGGATGTATTACCCAGAAGACAAGTGTATGTCACATGCATCAACAATCTTGCTGTGGAGTTAGGAGTTAAAATAACCTAAAGAACAAGAGGCAATGGTCTCAAGCTGTGTCAGGGGAGGTTTAGGCTGGGTATTAGGAAAAACTTCTTCACCAAAAGGGTGATCAGGTATTGAATCGCTGTCCCTGGAAGCGTTCAAAACCCATGTAGATGTCACTGAGGGCCTCATGGTTTAATGGTGGTCCTGGCAGTCCTGGGGTCATGGTTGGACTTGATCTTAAAGGCCTTTTCCAACCAAGTTGATCCTGCAATGTCAGAGGGTGGGCATCTACGAAAAGTGTGAAGTGAATAGGGGTGCAAGGTCATAATGAGGAACACCTGCAAGCTATGTCAGTGCTTTAAAAACCATCAGTGTGCAGGACTTCAGGGTTATGCAACTGTCTCTGAGGGGGTAAATTTTCATGTTTAGGTTTAAAACAGTAAGATATTTCTGCTTCCGAGTGATGGTGACTTTCGCACTCGTAAATTCGTATCTGCAGCAAGAGCAGTTTACAGCTTCCCTGATGATTGTGGGGAGAAGGCCTGGCCCAGGCCAGGACACAGTCACAGGCGGAGACTCGGGTGCAGCGAGGTTTGGGGAAGGCTCTGGCTAGGGCAAGCACTTCCAGCAGCCAGGCGTCTAGTCATGATGCGAAGGGAGTGGGGACGGCCGCGCTCCTAGGAGTTAGTTAAGGCTGAGAGGAAGGGGGGGGACGGGGGACGGACGGGGCGTTTTCCTTTAGTCTGAACCTAGTGAGGGTGAGAAATCCCTCTCAACGGTTGTCAAGGAGATGGGCGGCCGGGTCGGCCGGACTGTCTGCCCTCAGAGCCCGCAGATAGGGGTGGGGGAACCATTTCCTGGTGGCCCCCTGCGAAGGGCACTGAGAAGGAGATGCGACCCCCTCCTGCCTCCCAGAGCCGCTCCCGGCCGCGGGGGGGCGCCCTCCGGGGTAGGGGAAGAGCATAACGGTCCGCACGCGCGCCCCAGTCCCTGAGGGGAGCAAAGCTGGAGCAGCCGAGGGCGCCCGGGGCCGGAGCCCGGTGAGGCCGGTCTGCAGGCTTCCTACCTGCTGGGAGATGTAAGGGGGGCGCGGGTGTCACGCCGGTAGGCACCTAACAGACATCTCTTGGGGCGGTAAGAGTTCGACCGCCTCACCCACCGCCCCCACTCCGGCGGCGGCGGGGCTCAGGGGCAGTCTCGGGGGCGGTGGGAACGGCTCGGCCCGCCCCGGCCCGCCTCCGCCGCGGGAGCCCCGGCGAATCAGCGGGGCGCTGTCAAGGCGTCAGCGCCGGCGGCTCCGCGCGGCTGGCCCCGAGCGCGTCCCTTATCGCAGACAGGCACCGGGGGCCGGGGATCGCATCTTTATCATGGGCACTGTTTGCTTTTCGCGGCGCTGCTGTTTGCTCTTTGCTCTCGCCTGGGCCGGCAGGTTGGCAGGAGGCAGCGGGGGCGCAGGTAAGAGGGGACTTCTCTCCGGGGAGCACCGTGTTTGTCCGCTCTCCCCTCCCTGGTGTAAGGTGCCGAGGGGGAGGTTACTTCTTGCTGCTGGTAGCGCTGGGGGTGTTGGAAGTTGCGGTGGAGCGGCGTTCTCTCGCGTGTTTGACGCTACCGGAGCCAAGGGACGTCTGGAGGGAAGGACGGGGAAAGAAAAGTTACTTTCCTTGAGTGCCCAGAAGGTACTGTGTGCTGAATCCCAGGGACTCCGCAGGGGAAGCGTTGGCTGTTCTCTCTTCACAGGTTTTCCCTGTCTGCGCATTAACCCAAAGAACTAGCGTTTCTTCACAGACGCGCTCCTATCTCTTACATAGCAGTAATGGTATTAAGTCTTTGCTATGGTATTTAAGAAAAAAATCCAAACCAGCATAAACACCCCCAAGCCCCCATCTGTCTAGGAATTTTGTAAGCCTAAAGTAATTTCTTAAAGATGTGTATGCAGTCTCTGAAGTTGTGCTAGAAGAAATCCTTTAAGGTAAAGTAGTGGTGGGGGAAAAAGGGGGCAGTGGAAAATCTCCCTCAGATACATAAGTTTAAATGCAACAAAATGAACAAGGTCAGCGTCGAAGTTCTTAAAGTCTAAGCAATGCAGTGTGAGATGTGGAGCAGAGCAGGGGCTCATATTTGGTTTTGCCCTTTCATTTGACTCATTGGCATTCACGTCTGACTCCCAGGCATCCTCTGGTTGCTGTGAAATGTCCCCCTTGGCTCAATGTAGTTTGAATTTTTGACGGCATTATAAAGAGTCCAGCTGTCACTTTCGCTGATCTTGATGGGAGATGGGTGCTGGTTTAATGAGTCAAAAGTATAAACCAAAACATAAAAAAAAAAAAAACACAACCAACCAACCAACTCAAACCTTTTCATTTTGTGCTTGACCAGATCTGTGTCTGATCCGGGCAAGATCCGCAGACCCCTAAACTAATTTGCGTAAATCATAGCTAGACCTGAACCGGCTCAGAGGTTAAAATAAACGGAAAAGAAATGAGGAAACATTACAGCAGCCCTGCGTTTCTCCAAAAAAAAATATGACGCCCTGCGTTCTGTACCCCTCTTGCTTAAAAAGATTAAAAAAAAATACATATATATGTAACAACAATACAGAATGCAGGCAGCTCTCTTGGTGGGGTCCTCGAGATGCCCCCCTCGGAGCCGTCCTGGTCCGCACCTCTTGGAGCAGTCCTCTGCTGTGTGCCATGGCACCGTGTCTGATTATTCTTCCTCTTTAAATAGCCTTCTCCAGTCCCCGGTGACTTTGAAGGATCCGGGTGTTATCACTGGAGATGGCTGAGTGAGCACTTCTGAAACAATTAGCGTTGGGATTTCAAGCTAACAATAAAACTGTTTTCACTTTGGTGCCCCTTTTTTGAGGATCTGTTAATCTAATTGGCATGAAACCAACTGCACGTCTCTCAATGGATGCCCCCTTTTCTCTCTGCTCTCCTTCCTTCCCCCCTCCGCAGTACCCCTCTCTCCTGAATACTTCCTAAAAGTAAAACGGAGGCTGTGCTGTGTGCTGCACTGCTCGTTGTTACCGGCTGCTAGCCCGCCCCTCCTGGGCAGAGCGCTCCCCTCCCTGCCCTCTCCCGCGACCCCCAGATGTGAGGAAATCATTGCGAGGTGCGTTACTGACACGACGGCCGCGGCTGACAGCGGCGGCTTGGCCCGGCCCGACCCGGCCGGACTCCCCGAGGCAGTCCCGGCCTCTGGCAGCAGCGGCCCCACCGCAGCCCCTTGCGTAGGGGGCTGCGGGTGACTGAGGTGGCCGGGACCATCTGTGGGGAGCGAGGGGGGCAGGGCCGGTTAGGCAGGGCTTTAAATGTTCCCATGTTAACTGCACACCCCATCCCTCAATAGGTTGGAGCTTTTTTTTTTCTTTCTTTCTTTTTCTTCTATGTTCACTTCATTAACATTCCCACGACTACCAAATCTCGACTCTCTCTCATCCCCCGCCCTCCCCCATCGTCTTTAAATCAGGGAGAGAAAACGACTGCCCGTCACTGAAATGTTTGTAAAGGCTTCCTATCCTGAAAACAAGGAAAGCGGTCTGGGTCCCCGCTGCCCGTGTCTGTCTCACCAGTGCGGCACCCGCCCGAGCAGGGCCTGGGGGGACTGCTCGGACTTCTGCCTTCTAAATGAGTTTTGCTTCGTGGAGAGGATGTTGTTGCAGGTTGCTTTTCTCCATGCTAACTTCCTCAGTTTAATATGGTATTCACTTTTTTTCCTTTTTTTTTTTTTTTTTTTGCCTCTTAATAAAAAGGATTAATGTGGGTTTGCTGTTCAAATATTTCTTTTTCTCATTCCCCCGCCAGCATAGTTTATTTAAACTGGGGTCTGTCTTTCTAACTTAAGAAGATCTCTTTGCTAGAACATGAAGATGGACTCCCCCCCTCCCCCCTTATAGGTAATTTAAACGCTTTCTTGCTTCTTTAAGATGTGGGTCTCCAGCACCAGACCTATAGAGCAGGAGCTAATTTTTAGTATGTCTCATGATTTCCTAATGCAAAAACGTAGGACCAAGTCCCTCTACCTTGGCGGAGCAATGCTTATAAATGACTTAAAAGGAATATCGCTGGTTTGTTCAGTTACTTAACGTCAGATGTTCTCATTTCCAGGATGGCACTCAGAAGGCAGACAAGCAAACAGCTTCTTCAAGTGGGCTATCTATTCGTGGCGGTTTTGTGTGTCTCAGATCTCCATTCTTATCTGTCCCCCTGGGGTTCCTTCTGTACTTCCAGATGTTGACGAGTGCGCAGAAGCTACGGATGACTGTCACATCGATGCGATCTGCCAAAACACGCCGAAATCCTACAAATGCATCTGCAAGCCGGGCTATAAAGGCGAAGGGAAACAATGTGAAGGTAAGTACAGCTCGGCTCTTCTATTTCTCCTCCCCTCCCTTCTCTTATTTGTTTGGTCTTTAAAAGCTTTTGTAAATAGCTGAATTCCTGAAACGATTAATGCAGATTTACAGCTGCTTGACCTCAAATCTCGGTGTTTATTGGCAAGCATCCCCCTGCTGCTTTTGCTAATTGTCCGGCATCAGACGCTGCGTCCGCGAGCCTGATGTTAAAACCAAAAACTAAAGTGTGGTAAGACGCGACGTTCCCCACGGAGGAGACAACCCGTGGATCTGCACTAGCTTGTCCCGGGCGGCGCTGAGCCCGTTGCCGGTTGAGGCTCGAAGCGTCGCGCCGAGCACGTGGTTCCGCCCAGCCGGGGTGCGCCCGTGGGGTGGGGCCGGCCCGGCCCGTCTGGGGTGGAGCGCCTGACTCGCTCCTCGCCACAGGCTGGGCCGGGCCGCCGTGAGTAGCCGGGGCCTCCCTGTGTGTGGCCGTTCCTCGGCTGCAGGCGCCCGGAGTGGCCTCATGCCGTCTCCCGCAGCCGGGCCAGCCAGAGGGGCTGCGGAGAACCGGAGCCGCCGCCCTCCACCGTGGGGCCGCGCCTGCCAATGCGGGGTCTGCGGCCTCTCCACCCTGGCCCAGCCTGGTGTTGTGGGCTGCGCCATTAGCTCTCCGTAGATTACAGCGAGGCACATGGAAGCTTGCACCCTCCGCCTGGCTAACGTGTTATTTACCATCACTCTTCTCTCCCAGTGAAAGTCTCCTCACACCTGGGCCATTTACAGTCGATGTTTTTTAGTATCAACTCACATAGGATACTGGAGCTTGCTTTATTTTGGCACTTTGCATGTGTCATTGTCATCCACTTTTAGTCTGTGGAACGTTATTTTAAAAAGAACTATTTCAAATTACTGTACTTACACAGACATAAGTTGTTTGACTTCTGTATGTCCTTGCAACTGAAAAAGACCTAGCATGAGTTGTTGGGTGCTGTGTACACTCATTTCAGATTTTATGAACTCCATCTTGCTATTGAACTTCAGCAGACAGATTGTTCTCTGGTGAAAAGAACAAATACTGCAATCACAGCAGAAGGCCTTACAAATAAAAGACACAAGATTATTTTTCTTTTTCCTACTTGTAGATGCTTAGCAGCTATAAAAATTCTGTTTCCAAGTCTTCTCTATGGCAGTCTGAAACGTTTTCAAAGCCTATATTGTCAGTCTGTTAAAAAGATTAGATACCTAGAAATTACTTTGCTGAAGTCTCCAAAAGTTTGAAACCGCATATTATTCTCCATGGACTTCCAAAGTGTTTGTTCAAGTGCCTTCATAAAGCATTTTTGTGGTTGTCATTTTTTTCCATTTTGGGCTTAAACTGACAAATTTCTACTATCCATCTGTTGGTGTTCTAGTGTCTCTTAGGTGCTGTTCATTTGCAAGCCAGATCTTTTTTCTTGCAAACAGAATACTCATTCAGCATCACTTCTTCCCCTATTCATCCTTTCTAGGGAAAGAGCTCTGTGTGGAGAAAATATACTCAGGGCCACAGCTGTGGGTGTTACAGCATTCTCAGAATTGGTGGCACTTGTATTGGGTTTCCACATCAGAAGCTTCCTGAAAGCTTTAACCAGATTTTAGTTGATCTCTATTTCATGGTAGACTTGGCTGATACTCATGCTTATTTTATACCCATATTCCTCTTTGCCTGACTTACCTTGGCTCAATAAAAAAGAGAGCTCAGTAAGGAGTAAAAAAGTAGATTTCTCTATGGATTGACATACAGAATCATGGAATGTCTGTGGTTGATGTAAAACTTGTATCTAATGGATTTTAGTATCCGACAAGCTTGGTAAGTAAAGTAAGCTGGGGCAGACTGCAACACATTCTGCCCGGATGTTAATTGTTCAGTGTTAGGTAAATGGACATGAAGTGTCTAAACCAGGTACTACTATGCATGATAAAAAAATCCTTTATCTTTTTTTTTACGCTGTTACTATAAGAGTTTGAAAGATTTTGCATCAGCTCTGTACCTTAAGTTTGTAATTAATATCAACCTTTGAGATGAGCAGAGAGCTTGAATTTTTTTTCAGATGCTTCCTTTCTGAAGCTTATTTTAGATTACTTAAATAGTATCTCTTAATTTGATCCCAGAGTACTTTGAAACTTTGTTACTGAAATTATGTACTTCCAGTGACAGGCAGATATCATTATGTTCTGTCTGTAAGTGAGTAAACTGAAAACTAGAGAGGTGAAGGAAGGGTCATATAAGTCAGACCTAAGATCTGCCTGAGGTCTGTTGTTCACATAGAGTGGGTTTATTTTGCACCTTGAGGTCAAGTATTCAAAACCTACAGAAATAAACAGACTAGCAATATTGATTGGTATTTAATGTTCTGTCGCAAGACAACATGGTAATCAGCCATTAAAAATTACCTTTTAAGATAAAAGTGACTGTGCTTATAATAACAAACATGAAATACACCAAATGTTTTTTTTTGTTGTGCCAAAAACAAAGCTGGGTCATAAAACAATTCTCAGTCTTTATAACTGAGCTTTTCTAAATAAGCTTTTTTGACCACTGAAACCAGTTACCTGTGAGAAAAACTTCTTTTGTACACATTTTGTGTCTTTTCTCTTTAAGTTTGTAGCATTCTACCTGTATTGCTTCATGTCTAAAGAACATTTATTAAAGCATAAGTAACTCCCTTACAATGCAAGCTCTCGTATAGGGCCAGATTTCACTAAATAAGCAGAATTGCAATTTCTTAATACAGTGAGCTTAAAGAAATGATCCTATATGATAAAATTTATTCTAAGTAATTTTAGTGAGCTGCCAGTTTGGGTTATACTGGGGTATTAGAATTGATTCAGAAGCTTGTGGTTGTTAATTTATTTTAAACATCAGTCTTAAATACCGCTTTCATTCACTTAAAATCCATTTTTAGAGAATGGGATAGAGTGTGGGAACCAGCATGATTTGGTTGATTCTTGAGTTTTATAAGAGAAGTGGAGGATGTATTTGTAGTGCAGTATGTGAATAGGTATCTGTGTACTTTTGTATATTTGTGTAGAGCTTTTTAATCAAAGAAAATTATTTGTTTGCAAAATAGGATCTTTGGGCTAGTGCAGTAGTAAATGTGGAGCCCAGTCACTCGTGTAGAATTTTGTTCATGTTTTGCTGCTCTGACCTAAAGGGCGGGGAGAAATACATAAGACAGAAATGTTTAAGCACATGTGGAGAGCTCTAGGAGCAATTCTACTGAAATAAAACATTTTCTTGACAGCCTCTTAAATTCCTTTAGCAAGGAGTTTGTTTCGGAACTTTTATTTTCTCCCAAAATATCTTTTGGATTGGGTTTCTCCAGAGTTTCTGAGGATTTGGGGTGAATTCTCAGTTCGCAGATCTACTGTATCTTTTTTCTTCTTCTTTTTTTTTTTTCTTTTTTTCCCATGGTAGCCTTCTTGCCTGCACCAACTCACCTGTTTCTTTCCAAAGAGCACAGTTATTTATCCAGACAGAAGAGCTGTTCTTCCTGTGTCCTGTCTGCTTCCTTCTGTAGATTTCAGTTCACCTTGTTTTTTTCAACCAACTATCTGCTATGCTTTGTCAAGCCATATGGTCAGCATTGCTGTGATGGTATTTCCCCATGTAACAACACATATCAGTAGGCTTTGACCACAAATTTTCTAGGTAGCATTTTCATATGTCCATTTCTATTCAATATACAAAAACTGTTAATCAAAAACCGATTCAGTTGCCCTGGCAGATCTACTGTTACATCAGAAATCTTTCCTATTGTGATTTTAGTCAGTGTATCAAATGCAGTGACCTGCATTCAGCTCTTTCATGTTCCCATGTTTTTTCTCTTTTTGTCTTTACCTTCTCTGTATTGACTTTCGGTCTCACTACAGGTTGGTAATCTCCTCACAGGCTGATATCTGAATCATAGAATAGTTAGGATTGGAAAGGACCTTAAGATCATCTAGTTCCAACTTCCTTGCCATGGGCAGGGACACCTCCCACATTAGATCGTGTCATCAAGGCTCTGTCCAACCTGCCCTTGAAAACCGCCAGGGATGGAGCATTCACAACTTCCCTGTGCCTCACCACCCTTACAGTAAAGGACTTCTTCCTTATATCCAACCTAAACTTTCCCTGTTTAAGTTTTAACCCATTACCCCTTGTCCTGTCACTACAGTCCCTAATGAAGAGTCCATCCCTACCATCCTTACAGGCCCCCTTCAGATACTGGAAGGCTGTTATGAGGTCTCCACGCAGCCTTCTCCAGGCTGAACAGCCTCAACTTTCTCAGCCTGTATTCATATGGGAGGTGCTCCAGTCCCCTGATCATCCTCGTGGCCCTCCTCTGGACTTGTTCCAACAGATTCATGTCCTTTCTATGTTGAGAACACCGGAACTGCACACAGTACTCCAAGTGAGGTCTCACAAGAGCAGAGTAGAGGGGCAGGATCACCTCCTTCGACCTGCTGGTCACACTCCTTTTGATGCAGCCCAGGATACGGTTGGCTTTCTGGGTTGTGAGCACACACTGAAGCCGGCTCATGTTCATTTTCTCATCAACCAACACTCCCAAGTCCTTCTCCACAGGGCTGCTCTGAATCTTTTCTTTGCCCAACCTGTAACTGTGCCTGGGATTGCTCCAACCCAGGTGTACGACCTTGCACTTGGCATGGTTAAACTTCATGAGGTTGGCATCAGCCCACTTCACAAGTGTGTCAAGGTCCCTCTGGATGGCATTCCTTTCCTCCATCGTATCAGCTGAACCACACAGCTTGGGGTTATCGGCACACTTGCTGAGGGCGCACTCAATCCCACTGTCCATGTCACTGACAAAGATGTTGAACAAGACTGGTCCCAATGCTGATCCCTGAGGGACACCACTCATTACTGGTCTCCAGCTGGACATTGAGCCATTGACCACAACTCTTTGTATGAGGCCATCCAGCCAGTTCTTTATCCACCGAGTGGTCCATCCATCAGATTGATGTCTCTCCAATTTAGAGACAAGGATGTCGTGCAGGACAGTGTCTGACGCTTTGCACAAGTCCAGTAAAATTGTTAGCTGGAAAATTTTGTCAAAGTAATGGAAATTCCAGAGGTTTCAAAAGGATTCCAAGTCCTGAAGTTCCCTAGGCCTTGACAGAGCCTGCTTTGTCCCTGATGCCTGTGTTGGGTGTATGCTCTTGTAGGGTACTCTGGCTTTGAACATTTTATGAAGGTGTTTAGCTCTCAAACTTAGTTAATTTTTTTTTTTGCCTGTGCTACTTCTCAGGCTATTACAGTCCTCACCCTGTTGTTAAAATGCATTGTATAATTTCTGGTTGATCTTCATTCATGCCTATTTTATATCCAGTTAGTGTGTTCACTTTATTTAAACATTCTTTCCCCTCAGGCTACTTTTTATCCCCAGTGGAACTGTATTTTTAGTGAGCTTCTCTAGCTATAGTTTCTTTATCTTTTGGATGATACCTTACTTATAGGAGTCTTTCTCTGTAGCATGTAGAGAATGTGACTGGACAGATGTTTTTTTAATTAAGACATGTTTGCTGGGATCTGTTGCTTTTGGGTTGCAAACCTCTGCTCTGTACTTTTCCATATAGAATAGTATTTCCCTCTTGGTGCTGTTTTTTTGTCTTTCATAGTACTTGCATAGCAGTTCTTGAGTTCTTTTAATACTTGGACTCATGCAGTTATTGTCATGTTTCTTGAACTCTCTACAGATGCTCACAACTTTCATCTGTATTTTTAATTATTATTTTTTTTATTCCTGCTGCAAAGCTTCATAATGTTGTTGATGGATTTCTCACTGAGGGCAACATACCTGTACCATGGCAAACTATCTTAGCAGAGTCTGCCTTGAGAGGGTGATTTTTCAGGTTTATGCTCATTTTGGAAATTTGTACTCTATCAGCAGCAGTTCTGCTTGACTGCTAGTTGAGCAGGCCAGTGCAGTTCTAGTGCTGTAAATTTGTCCTATGTTGATGTACATGAAGACCTTTTCCTATTGTAAATAACCATTCCAGATAAACAGGGCATGGACATCTGTAAAGGAGGCTGTTGTTCTTGATAGCACCTCACTGGTTTTAGGCATGATACAACTTCAAAATAAGGTAAACCATTCCAACCTCAATCACAGGTATATTCAGACCCACAGCAGGTTATATTCTATGTCCATTTGGAAACAGACTAATTGTCCTTTCTGAACCCCAGTGCTCATCTAAGGTCTGCTTAGCTGGAAAATGTACAACCAAACAAGCTACCAAGGCATCTCCTAATCTGGGGCTGATGCTGTTCATCATAACTTCTGCCATAGTTCCTGATGTCTGTGTACAGTGAATAGAAATACTCAATATGGTGTCTGGAAAAATACTGTCATTGATGTACCTAGATTTTATTTCCACTCATTCTGTGACATCTGGCTTTATCTCTGACATTGTCGCTACAGACAGAAAAGCACAGAGTACTCTACAGATCATCTCTAAATTGTTAGCTAAAAGCCCTTTTCTGAACTAGGAATTCTAATTTTGTGGAAACAACAGGATAGTGAATTTCATCCTTTGGCAAATGTTTGAGGCTTGGGTCTATCATGTCTAATCCATCTTCATGCTGCAGGTAACGTCCCTAAGTCAAATTTTGAACTACTCACTGTGTTTGCAGCAATCCACTAAAGTTTAAAATGAGAGTTGATTGCATTTACAATGAATCAGAAATGGTATAGATAAACCACTCAGTCTCATCTTCAGAAGTTTTATGGATGTGAGGCCAAGTTTCTTCTTATACCTACTTGTTAGATTTTTTTTTAAAGGATATTAAACAAATCATAGCAATTGGAAAAACATACAGGAAATTTATCTCCTCCTCATTTTCATTTGAATAGCATTTTTTGTTTCTCCAGGCTTGACTTAATATTCTTCTCAAAATTTTAATCTTGTTCACCTTTTTTATCTTTTGTTTTCTTAAGAAGCTGGTGTCACTCACTTATTTTTAATTTTGCTGTGGTTTTTCAAATATCTGCAGTGTTCTTCTCATCCTCTTCAAAAATGAATCCAAATATTGTGACAGGGTTGCTCTGAATCAGTCAACCTGGAGAGAGCACAGATCATTTCAGAGCTCACATTTCCCAGCTCCTGGTCCAGTGTCTCACACTGAGGCCTTCTCTTATCTTCAGGGCTAAGTAAGTCTGGGGCTTCTGGGTGTCTTTCTAATGGAACAATGACCCCATTTCTTTTAAGAGCTCCAAGGTGTCCCATCAATCCAGTCTCAGCAGTTCTTTAAGTGGACCATCTTTATCAGTGGTGTTGTGTGAGAGTAAATGAAAACTGTTGGGTGTCCTTTCGTTTCTGAAACTTGGGCATCTTTGATGCTTGCACAATTCTAGTGGTGCCAGGCTTGTGCTATCTGTCTGTCTCACTCTGCTGTATAACTGAACAAGGCAGCTTAAGGGACTTCTTCCTAATTGATGATTCTTCTAATTGCAATAGAAGGTGGACTCATTCCTTTAAGGACTCCCTGAAAACACCTCAAATATCTACATCCTTTGTCTGCCTGTTCTGAAAAGCTGCAGGAAGATGGAATGTGAATATGTGTCCTAAATATTGTTTCATCCTTTGTTGATATCCTTATTTTAATTCTGTTATTTTGTATAACCATCTTGTGACTTGATCTCAGTTCAGAGCTTGAGGCTTTGACACTAATCTTACTACTTTTGAACAGGTTCTCTAGTAATCACGAGGTCTGTAGTGAATATTAGGTATTGAAACTGCTGTACCTCCTAGTTTTACAGTTGTAATATCTTAACAGATGGCATTAATGTCATGTGTTGAACTTCATGTTACCCTCTCATAATGACTGTGGTTTTGGATGGGATCTTTGCTACAAGTATGTGATGCTGGTTTTGACGTGTTGGTTTGCAGGAGACCATAGAAAGAAATACTCTGCCACCTCCCACTCCCAGTTTTGTGGTGGTTTTTATTTCAGGGTCAAATTTCCTTCCAGTTTTATTCACACAGATTATACCTTTACTCTGGGTGAGCCATTGTGCTAATTTCACTAAATGGCTTCCAGAATGAAGCAGCACATGTCAAAAACTGGAAGAGGGAGAATGTAAACTGGCTTCTTTGATTTGAGCTAATAACTACTTTTTTTTTTCTTTTTTCTTTTTTTTTTTTCTTTTTTTTTCCCCTTTCTCTGTAAATCCTACTTATCTGATTAGGTAACTTGATGCATCTTTGTGGTATAGGCTGATAAAAGTGTTTCTCAAATTCCAGTTCTGAGGTCTTTTATATCTGCTCTTTTTTTTTAATTATTATTATTTTTAATTGTCTGGTACCATTTAATATTTGATTCCTAGCATGCCAGTTTTCTGAATTACATCAGGGAATGGAGTTTCTTAGGGCATGAAAAAGTAGCAAGCAAGAAAATACTCCTGAGAACACTTTGTAATAAAAGATGGGTTTGTTACAGCCAATGTGAATTAACATAATAACTATTTTTTTTCCCTCCTTCATGCTGCTTCTGATCCTTGGATAGGGCTTTTGTTTCTCTTCAAGGCTCAGCCTTGAATTTATTTTATGTTTTACTTATTGATTGCTTTATTTTTTCTGGCTTTGTTCAGCAGTTTATCCAATAAAACTAGAATATCCCTTAGTTGGGATGACATGACACATTTAACTGCTCACAGTGCCATCAGTCCCCATGTGTCACACACCCTGTTGTTTTCTCCTCTCCCTTTTCTTCCCTACCCTGTTCTATCTCTCAGAGCTGCTTCCTGGCAGACCAGAATGTTCCTTTACTGACCAATTTCCCTGGTGGTCCAGTTTGGAAATAGTCCATTTTTAAGTAGTAAAAGAACAGTTGCTCCAACTTCTCTTTTCTCTCCTCTCCTCTCCTCTCCTCTCCTCTCCTCTCCCCTCCCCTCCCCTCCCCTCCCCTCCCCTCCCCTCCCCTCCCCTCCCCTCCCCTCCCCTCCCCTCCCCTCCCCTCCTCCCCTCCCCTCCCCTCCCCTCCCCTCCCCTCCCCTCCCCTCCCCTCCCTCCCCTCCCCTCCCCTCCCCTCCTTTTTATTTTCTCTTCCCTTCTGATTCAAAGAAAACTCCAGGAACAAATTTGCCAACAAAGTTTTGTTCCTGGAGTTTTCTCCAAATCCCTTCCCTTCCCTTTTCTTCTTTCTTCCAGAAATTTTTCTTGGATACAAATATCACTGTATTTTGCATAAACAAATACCATGCTCCTAGAAATATGGCCTCATTCTTCAGCAGCATTACGTGTAATTCTCAATTTGGAAAAAATATGTGTTTTCCCAATGACACTTCTCTAAATAGTTGATAAGTTCCCTGTCCGTTGGATGGTCTATGGGTACTCTGGGAACTTATAAATATATATAAAATTTCATCAGTCTTAGCAGTTGCTAAGCTGCAGAACCCAGGGTGGCCTCTTGTGGTGATGTAAACTTGGTATTTAGAAGGAACTTCTCCTTTCCACAAAATATACAGTGTAAATTATCTGACAGGAAAGCTCTAATAAAATAAATTGTAATTAAAAAAGGAACACAAATAGAATATACTAAGCTCAATATGTAAGAGTCTGTTCTTCTTTTGCCTTCATTCTTTCTACATCTGCCAGACACTGTCTGATTTTCCTCATTTTCCCATTTGTCACCTTTACTTCTGGTGCAGTTCCCTTTCCTTACAGTCTTCGTTATGTTGTCTTGTATGCTCTGTTACTCAGCTGTCTCTAAACATTGTTATTTCCCTACAGCAAATTCTACTTTTCTTTCTTTTGTCATCTCCTAGTATATCTTCACCTGCTTCTTTTTTATTTTATTCATTTTTTTCTTCCCTTGTCCTCTCTCAGTGGCTTATTGCAATTACAGCCATATTATTCTGAAAGCCAGTGTCACACAGCAAGACCTCTGGAACTGGTGCAAGCTCTGAGGACCCTTTTACCTTCCTTGACTTCTATTTTCAAATCAGAACAGCTCCTACCAGATCTCAGAGTTGTCCCTTTTCCTTCCTTTTCCCTACCTGTTTCCTGGCCCCCACTGCCATCTCAGAGTTCAGCTGTCCCTCAGCACATTTGCGCTGTTCCCACTGCTGCAGAGCCATGCCTGTTTCCTCAGGTGTCTGGCTGGAAAGACATCTTTGCATGGCTGTTTGCCATTATTTGTTAGCTTCCATTTGATTATGGGGACTGTATTCATGTGTATGCAGATGAACATTCTACGCATTGTGCATTCTGAGGCTAAATGTAAGGTGATCCCTTATGTGGTCAGGGAGCCCGTGGTTGGCTGATGGCAGAGTTGAGGAATGTGATCTGCTACTTCCCTAAGCCTTGCCAAATAAACTCCACTAATGTGGCTTTTGTCTCCTCTGCATTTGAGGCAGGAAGCATTCAATGTGATGCTGTTAGGGCACTGTAAAGGTAATGGGAATGACGGATGGTGGGTACAGTCTCCGTACCTGTGGAAGAGGATGGTGCATATAGTTTCTGTACCCATAGTACTTAGTCAGATGCTATTCTAGACCAGGATACCTGTGCGACTAACTACAGGGCAAGTTTGACCAAGCTTCAGCTAGCCTTCGAATGGAGGATGTATGGCAGGAAGTTGTAGGAATAATGTGTGTAGAGTCTGGCCGAAAAAGCATGATGCTCTCTCAGAGCACTGATTTAGGAAGTTCCTGTTTGCTTGATCATGTTGGGTTTTTTTGCGCACAGGCACTTGATGTGAGGCTATACTGTGAAGAATATCACTGGAATAAATCCCCCCCAAAAGTGGAAAAAAAACCCAGTGGATTACAGCATGGCTCTATAAGCTGTTCTACAACGAAAAAGCAATGAACTGGGGTACAGAGGCTGAAACACATGACAGGAGAAGGTGGTAGTGGGCAAAGTGAATAGATTTCCTAATCTGGTTTACTTTCTGGAGACACTAGCCTAAGGTTGTAAAAACACCAACCAAGAAGAATATTTTGGAAACTTTAGCTACCTAAATGTCAACAGATGCCTGCTGAGCTTGTGATTTATTTGATTGTGGTTTTGTGTTTTGTTGTAGTATTTTTTTCTCTTAATATTTTTTCATTGGCTGTTTTTTCTTTGGTGAATGCTCAGCTGTTTCTGAGCCAGCTCTTTCTGTCCCAAGAAATGTATGAAAGGTAACTCCCTGCACCCTTACAGAATCAAAATCTGAGAGTGTTAAATCTGTCCAAGTATTTGGGGGAAATTTTTTTTAAACAGAGCAAAATGGTGAATTTTTGTTATAATCATTTTAGAAAAAAATACTTTGTTTTTTTTTTTTTTATTGTTGGCTTTAGTATGTATGTATTTGTTTTAAATTTCAGCTGAAAAAAAAAACCCAAACCAAGCCAAAAATCTGCTTTAAAGCAGATACCTTGCATGAAAAATTCTAGCCCATACATAAATGTTTGGCGGAGTTATAAGAAACTGAAGATACGGTCTGACTCCCTTGAAATTTCAGGACTTTCCTTACACATGTAAGATGCTCAGCAAAAGGAATACACTTACATTATATTTTCAAGAGTTGTTTTGTTCAAATGCCTTGAATGATCAAAGTACCTGAGCATGTGCTGAATCTTAAGATGCTTTAAAGTAATTCTGTTTAAGTGCTTTATTAAGTTGAAGATACTCTGTTATTTTACTTTATGAAGCTTCTTCTCTGGAGCTGTAGAAGATGACAGCTCTTCCTTCAGTGACCAAGGTATAGAAAAAAATAGATATGGAAGTTGTCTTCCTGTTCCAGTGAAAAAGTTATTGAAGTAAGTGGGTAGTTCCTTTGCTGAATGGGGAGTGTAGGTAATGCGTATCCAAATTGTTTGGCATCATGAGTGTAGGAGGAATTTTTTACCTGAATTTATACCTCTAGAGATGTTAGTCTCTTTATTGAGTAGAGTTGTGTCTTTATTCTTCTTGCATTTTTCTGTTTGCTAAAATTCCATGGAAAAGGATTCCATTAGAACTGTGGCTTGGAGAAATGTCTGTATTTTATCTAACTACAAAGCACTGAGGTCTGACTTTATTTAGAAATTTCAATTTTTCTGGTGCATTCCAACCTTTGTAAAGACGAATATGATCAAAGTTCCTCTTTCCACATCCTTCCCTCCACATGCCACTTTTCTCTTAACTAGCCCAGTTACTGCTCGCACAGTGATACAGTTTGTCTGATCCTTAATAGTGGCATTACTATACCACACACTGGGAAGGCAGGTGCTCTGAACTGATTGCTCCTTCTAACTGCAAGAGGATTTTTCCCAGTGGCTCTCATAGTGGCTTTGTGTGCACGGGCACAGTGAGGAAAGACAGTCTTGTTTGGCCTGTGTTGCAGACTGACCCACAGCCACAAGGCTGCTTCACTAGGGAGACTAACTGTGAGCTATTGGGCTACTAGAGGGCTGACGTGAGTGGAGCCTTGTGGCTTTTGTTTGGCTTGAACTCCTAGGAAAGCAAATTTACCTCTGTTCAGACTGGAGGGTGTAGACATATTCAGAGTGCACGGAATAAATGCGGGAAGGAGATTTGACAGAACTGCTCTCACCTGTGACTGTTCTGACTCCTAAGAGTGAGCCAGGGTGTAAGTAAAAGGCAGGAAGAGGCAACCTCATCCCGTTTTCCTGATTTCCCAAAATAAAACCCTGAAGACTAAAATGATTTGGTTGGGTGTAGTCTGTTTCATTAGGTATAGACTGTTTCATTATGTGAAAATGGAAGTAGCTTATTCTGTATGTAAACAGTTTTACATTTAAGAAGATTATGGCTTCAGAATGGAAGAACTTTTCTATTACAGTTCTCTGAAAAGCTTTAAGAATTAAAACAACCCCTTCAAATAGTTTATAGTCTGATTAACCATTACAATTGACTAGGAAACAACTTTTTTGTGTGGTATGGATAAAATCCAAGGTGTTGTCACTGAAGTTTTATGTTAACAGTCACTTCTAAACCTATATAAAAAGGATTTCTATTCTTTATGCTTCTGGCACTTTCCATCCTTTCACTGTTTTACTTTGAAATCTTTTTAACATTCTTTTCCTTGAGGAAAATGTGAGAACTACATTATGAAAAGAAAAAAAAAAAACAACTTTTGACTGCATCACATGTGGTCTTGTGAAAAAAAACAACAACAAACCAAAAGCTTTAGCATTTATTCTGAATAGAAAATACACACAATTCAGGATAGGAGCAGCAATTGTATCCATTTTCTAGAACAGCTTATTGGTATCATTTACTTTAATACCAGAGTTTCCAATGCACATTTCTGAGTGCTTTCACTGGACTTCGTTGCACAAGGTGAATGCATATGTATATATGAATACCTGTGTGTGTCCACAGTCCTTCAGAAAACCTTTGTTATAGTGTATCATAATATCTTTGAGTATCTTGAGGAATTCCAATTTGAAAATGTGCATGTTAGCCTGTATCAGAGTAGAACAGAGTTACTACAATATGTTCCTGTACTGCTTATCCTGGAATGCTTTTAGTCATTCACATTAATATTGATGTTATGATTAAGTGCTGATGGCTTTTTTTAGATATTTTTAAGACAAGTATTTTGGCAATCTGTATGGAAGGTAAGAGGCAGTTGCTGTAGCCTAGTCCGCAATAGGAAGAAAATATCAGTCCTTATCCTGAGTAGGATTACATGATATAATTGCCTGAGTTAGCAAGAGGATGGCTTCAAGGGATGGAGTCATGAAAAGGATGCTTTCCAGAAGGACTAGCATGTTTTTGCTAATGTTGCCATTCATTGAGGAAAAGTTCCACTGTTTGTAATAGTGAAGTCACCTGAATGATCCTGTTTGTACACTGTGTATTCTGTAGGTCTTGTCCCTAGTCAAAAGGATAGCCTGGTGTCTTGATCACGGTATCTGATTCATATATGCAAGATTTGTGTGCTCGTGAGGGAGTCCTAAGGAATCCAGAAAACATATGAGAGGTTTGCTGTTTCGGTATGTTAACAGAGGGCCCTGTTGGGTGAGGGCTCTGCCCCGCTGGGAAGGGTATGTCTAGTTATGTGTCTTGCCCTCAGAAATACAGTCCTCAAGCTTGCTCAGCTGCTTTTGCTTGAACTTGCTAAAATAGCTTGATCTCAAAGGTGAGACTAAGCATGCAGAATTTCAGTCTTTGCAGAAGCTGTGAAAATAGGAAGCAGAAGGGAAGGTGGGAATGCTTTGAAAGGTGGTTTATGTCAGTAATACAGATTGTAGTATACTTCTTTCTTTACCTGTGAGAAGTACACAGTGTGTCTGCTTAAGACCATTATGCCAAGTATGAATCCAACAATCAAATGGGAGAAATATGCTGTTGGGAAGTTTACTATATATTTTCATTACTAAACTATATACAATTAAGGGAGGAGAGCCATAACAGGATCAAACTTTATACTATATTTATAAAATTACAGAATTTTGTACTTTGTTTTGGTTTTTAAATTATGCACAATAAGCTGTAGCTTACAAACATATAACAATGTCACATTCCACTGAAAATCTAGTTTACCAATAGATTCTTCTTTAGTAAACTTTATGATCACCAAGGAAGTATAAAACTTAAAGGAAATACATGTCTTCTGGTCTGAATTAGTCATTCACATAGCCTTTTCTGTAATAGTACTTGAAGCAGGAGGGAGTGCTTAAGTGCTTCAACCCATTTAAACTTAATTGCTCAGTTTTAATAGACATTTGCTAACTAAAGGAACCAAATTATAGCTTGAATTAGACCTTACTAATCTTAATTGATAGCTCTACTTTATAATCGGAAAGAGCTTATGGTTAAAACAGTAAGCCTTTCTTAAATGGTTTATTTTAAAATGCTAAGGCACTTTTGATAATAATTGTTTAGACTGAATATGGGTAACCATTATTCTCCTTATATTGCACTTAATTAAAAATATCTCCTCCATGTGGTTTTGTGCCTTCTGCTGGTTGTAAAATTGTTTGACTGGTGGGGGGTGGGATTACTTTACTTTTCCTGTGGTAATTTGAAAACATGTTGCTGCCATTTGTTTTAAAAGTTTTCTGGGGTCACGAGTTACAAAATTAACATGTGAATCAATCCAAACTTTAGCTTCCTATCCTCAAGTGAACGCTTGCCAGTCACTTACAACCATTAATAATACATCCTATCACTCAGTTTAACATTTAAACTGTGTTCAGACAGTTGGTTATGGGCTTTACCTTACACTCCTTCCTGAGGCCTAACTTTCAGTAAAAGTAAGACTTACTTTGGGCGGGAGGCCCTGGCTATTTGGTATACTCAGAGAGTTTCTGTTCATTTCAGAGGTATCTGAAGAGGAGAATGGGTGGATTTCATCTGTCCAAATATGAATTTCAGTAGTACGGTTCAGTAAACCTAAGCTGTTTGCCTTGCTTTCCATATGTAGCTGATGGAGAGAAACAGGAATTTCCTTGGTGCAGTCTGCCTTGTATTAATGGAGACAAAAATAGACCAATCATGTCCTGAAAATAACAGTTCTAACACACATGTGGACATCTACAATGTAGGCATATAAAGTTGGATGAGGTGTATCTGGGCCGAAGAGCCTGCAGCAATGCCATTCAAAGTTTATTGAAATTAATGGAAGATATTCTGTGTTTAATTGTGCTTTGAATTTAACCAGAACAGGGGATATCATTTGGTCATTAGGAAATTCATCCTTCCAGTCTCAGCTTTACATTTTTATTCTTTAATTAAAATAGGCCCCACTCTTTAGCACTGGCATATAATTAAAAAAACAGCCAAACAACACAAAACAAAACAAAACAAAAAACCTAAACAAAACAAGTGTCCACAACTTCATTTTAGGAAAAAAAGCTGACTTTTAAATTGTGTTATTTTAGAACTCAACTTTAAGATTTTTCTTGGTGCATCCTACTCAGGAAGCCCTGCTAGGCCATGTGATCATACATTTGTTTAAATTGCATTGCTTTTAATTCCAGTAGCTGAGTTTCCAGCTTGCATAAACTAAACTGAAATTAAGTGTCATTTACGCTAAGCCTGCTAGACCTTTACATGCACTTAGAAGTAACTTCTCTGAAAAGTCATTTGTGCCAGTTACGGCGTTGGACAGATCTTCTTGATTGAAGTATTGTTTGCTTAGTTATCAGATCTTTGGAATACCCTTTAAGCATTTTTTAAAATATCTTCTTATTGTCCAGTTTGTTTTATGTTCTGTGCTGATGGAGTATACAAAGGTTGTTAAATTATACCCATTACAGGAAGGTAAACCTAGGGCTCTTTACAATGGGTTGAAAGAACTCTGATCCCTGCCTATGCTACATACTGATGTATTAGTGTGCAAACTGGTCAGGTCAAGTCTGACTGAAGGTCTGCTTAGCTTGATGTGCAGTCTCTGACAGTGGCCATCAGTGATTGCCTAGGGTGGATTATTTTTTTTATGGTACAAATCTAAGAGATTTAGAGACTTCTTGAACTGGAAGTTTGATACAAATCACTGTGTTTAATGGTGTCTTCAAAATAGAAATGGAAAATGAGTATGTTTGTACAGGTGTTTGGCAAAACTCACAGCTGGTAGGTTGGTGATTAACCATGCTCAGTATACTGACTGTAAAGGAATTGTGCAGGAATAGGTGATTGTATTCACCTGCCTCCCATCTACTGTTGTTTACTATGAGTGTTACATCATGTTTCTCTACTTGGCCAAACTACAAAACCAGATGTTAATTTTTGACTTGGCAGCCAACAACATCTTCAGGACGGCTGCCCTTTCTGCTTTCCTTATGTCCTGGTTTCAGCTGTAACATTTATCTTCCTAGGAGCTGGTGCAGTGCTGTGTTTTGGCTTCAGTCTGAGAACAGTGTTGATAACACACCGATGTTTTAGTTGTTGCTCAGTAGCACTTCCCATGATAAAGGGCTTTTTGGTCTTTCACGCTCTGCCAGTGAGGAGGGACACAAGCAGCCAGGAGGAAGCAGAGACAGGACACCCAGAAGGGACCAGTTGCTGCGTGAGTCAGGCTGGGTATTGGTCTGTGGGTGGTGAGCAATTGTATTGTGCAGCACTTGTGTTTTCTGAGTTTGCATTTCTTCTCTTGTTTCCTATTATTATTGTTGGTATTGTTTCTATCATTATCACGATATTACTTTAGTTACTAAACTGTTCTTATCTCAACCCAAAATGGGGTTTACATACTTTTGTTTCTCCCCATCCCACCTCAGAAAGGGGAGAAGCCAGTGGTGAGTAAGTGGCTGTGTGGTGCTGAGTTACTAGCTGTGCTTAAACCATGACACTTGAAAATGAGACTTCAGTAAGGAGAGTCTCAAGTCAGTTGCAAAAAATGAATAGGTACTTTGAAAAGCTTGACCTGGATGTTTAATGTAACCTCAGATGGTTACATTGTTAAATCAGGTGCCCTGGATAAACACCCATAACCCTGTTATTTTGTTTTGAGCCTTATGATGAGGGTGAAGTGTATTAATTATGAGTGAGATAAGTAGTCAGGCCTTGATGTCCTGTGTTCAGTGGATAACCAAGAACGCTGTATTGTGTTTTCTCCTGGACTTTTGTTTCATGCATCTTAGAAATACTATGAATATATACAAGATACAGCCTTACAAAAGGGATTGTCTAGAAAGATGGGAAGGAGGAAGGGTAAGAATGGAAAGTCATCATGAACATTAGCTCTTATGTCTAGTTTTATATTGGATGTACTATCCAATTGAAGAAAACAAAAAACCCCAAACATCTGTTTATGAAATCTTTAGTCAAGAGATTGCTGCATTTTGCTTAACTGTGCGTAATGAAATAGTATTGCTGCAAAAGGCATCTCATGAGAAATTATCTAAATGTGAATATTGGGAATGACTCTACGGGACTAAACAAATATTTATATAAACTTACCCACTTTTACCCCTTTACTAGGGAGGAGGGTGGAACAATTAGACTGTCTGGTTTTCTGTTGTAAATTCTGTCAGATGAATATTATTTGAATACTGCACAGAAGTTGTAGGCATTCTTTGGTTCTTTCTACCTAACATTTTCCTGAACGTAACAAACAGATGCAATTACATAAAATTACCAAAGGAAAACTTCCGGGCTATGAATATGAGCTCTCTCCAGATTTCACCAAATGTTCATGTTACATTTTTCATATCTGCAATTTCATTCTTTTTTCACTGAATAGCATTAAGGGTGCTGGAAGCTTTGTGTGCTTTCTAGTGTATGATATTTGAACACTGGAGCAGAAAAGTCTAATTTCTTGGGAAATCCAAGATTACGTCTGTTTGCTCTATCTTTCTTGTCCAATCATCAGGTGTGAGCACAGTTTATAATTGAAAGTATTTGATGATTCACAAGACAGCAGTGGTGTTTTTCATGTTTGAATTTTAAATTTCATCCTTACCACTTCTTTTTCTTTATTTTCTTAATTGTGAAATAGGTGTTTTGTACAGCCTGCCCTGGCCTCATCAATCCTTTACCCCTGTGTGCCAGACAGAGGTGTGTGTAACTTCTTCAGTTCTGCTTCAGAGAGACCCTTCTCTTGTTTATTTCTCTAGTGGCCAAAGACTTCAGGCAATGTTTTGAAGTATAAAACATAATGATGGGTGGCATGCTGGTGTTTGCTATCTGTAGATCTATGTTTCTGCTGGACAGTTGCACATCCACAGGTCAAACCCCACTGGTTTTCACATTTGCTCTATTATTATTTGTCTTTGGTGATAAATAGAGCTCTGGCTCCCAAGACCAATTTCTTTGTGGCTTTTTGGAAGGCTAAGAGCCTACATCGTAACTGATGAACATTCTTTGTGAATAAAATTTTAGAATTGTCAGTATGTACCAGTAGGACAGGGGTTTCTCTTTGATTTTTCAGTACATTCTATGTTTGGTTTTGCTGTTATGCCATCATGTGGAGCTTCCTAGTCCAGGTAAACACTTCTCTAGTTGGAAAAGCTATTTACTGATTCTGAAGCAGACAGATCTGTGCTTTGATGATCCAAGTTATCCTTCAGTCAGCTGCTGTTTATTAGGTGAGGAGCTATAGTCTTCATACTTGTGAATGACTTAAAGTATCAGGCTGCTCTTTGCTGTTCACTGCAAAACAAAACACTGGGAGGCCTTCTGTTCATAAACAGTGTTATTGGGGAACTGTATGAATTTGCCTGCATTCGGAGAACAGGTGACAAAATAATAGCAGAGTTGGTTTCTTGGGCATCATAACTATTAGGTTTGGCATTGTCAGTGGAGACAAATCCATGGATACCCATGTATCATGTTTAGAAGGAGCCACATGACTTCAGTAAATGATGAAATGAAAGGCAGCCCTGAACAGGCCTTTTGAGTATACGCAATGATTCTGCCATGGCAGTGCACAATAGCATACGTAATACAGAGTTGCTCTGCTCATAGATAGATTATATAACATTCGCAGGGAGTTCCTGTAGGCTGGTTAAATTAATGTCCGATATGTGTCCTGTAAAGAGTTGGGAGTATGACCAAGTAATACAGGATGACAGGAAGCCCTACATTTTACAAATCCTACGTGATATAAATTATATTTCCCAAGTGGTTAACCAGCACAGCAGAGCAGTTCTCAGCCAGGAGTCTGCAGTAGCCCAAGGACTACTGGTAAAACACATGTGGAAAAAATAGTTTTAAAATGTAAGCCTGCTGTCAGAAGACATAAATTTGCAATACAAGGATTTGCACCTCTGCTGGAAAACAGCAGTTTCTCATATCCAGGAAGGATGAAAATTGCTGCTATATAGCCTCTCATACTGCTTGTGGCCTTAGCTGTCTCAGCCTGAAACTGCAGCAGTATTAGTCTGCCAGGGACTAATGAAGTATGTGCTGTATGATATTAAGAAATCTTCCATTTTACAGTATGTGATACTGTGTTCTTGCCACTGATACATTCTGAAATGAGCAAAAAGGGATAGACACCTTCTGTTCTCCCACTTGAAAGGCTACAGAAAATAAGTTAATATTCATCCACTGACAGGTAATAAGGAAATTTATTTCAGATTTGAAGCTTGGGATTGTTTTGTCAATGGACAGAAATTTAAAAACTAAATGCAAAGGAAGGTTTGAGGTACACAATCTGAGAATGAGGGAGATACCTATGAAGGTTGGGAAAAAAAGTATGTGAATGGTGTCTGTATCAATGACCTGGTTTCACTGTCTTAAACCTCTCCCTCAAACTTTTTAGATGCATTATTTCATTTTAAAGATCTAGGAATAGCCTTCTACCATGACTAACTGAAATGATGACCATCAGGATGTATGAGTACCAGTTGTGGCCTTAAGGCACACAAAAATATTCTCCTATTAGATCTCCAAGAATTCACAAGATCAGATGTGGAATCAGACATTTCCCATTATATTAAAAGAGGGAATTGTGGTAAAAATAGCTGTGATTTAGAAGTGGTGGGAAAAATGCTGTCAAATGTCATGTTTCACATTCATAACAGCTTGTGAACAGGAAATCTCTCTGCTTGAGCTTGCCGGGCATGGCAGCTACTAAATAAAGACAGACTCTAAAACTGCTATGGGCTCTGCAGGTATCCATCTTTATTTGGGTATCTCACTAGCAGTTCAAAGAACTTGTAGCCAATCTGTTTAAATATCAATTGAGAAAAATGTCAGACCACAAAAACTCTAATCAAGGCTTCAAGATGTGTAATGCAGGATAACAGTAATTTGGGTTTTATTTGGTTTAAAATACTGTATTAAACATAAATGGAACTGCCATGGTCCCAGAGTTTCCATTGTGCTGGTTGAGATGGAAAATGTCACATAGTGATAATATTCACATATACGAACAGAAAATACATTGTTCCACAGGGAAAGAATTCTGCTTAGTTATTTTTTTTTTCCATAAATGATTGCAGCTCCAAAATTTTAGACCCTCAAAAAGAATTCTTTATAAAGAACTGCTTTATAAACCTGTTGTTAAGGCAATAGGAAGAATTGTCAATTAAGCAGTCTAAAACTCTGTTAAGGTCCTAAATGAGGAGTGTTCCATATCATTTATTTGATCACCTCTCCATTCCTGCTCCTGGAGTGTTTGCAGCCATAGAGAGTATGAGGAGGCTGGAAAATTGCACCAACTTCATGCAGAATCTCAGCTTTTCAGGTTTTGTAGGTTTTTTTTATATTTTTAAGCATACTTTTATTCCCCTGTACTTCAGGGATAAGTACATTGCCAAAGTGCATATACACTGAAGCAGTAATATCTGCCTCGAACTGCAGGCATCCTGAGAGTGAATCAAACATTTAGATTCTTTTCTGTTACCAGTTTGATTGACGTATCAATGTCCAGCCGTTAAAAATGCTCTTCTGAGTCTTTGAACTAGGAGTTTAAGCAAGGAGGAAAATGAACAGGAAAGAATAGACAGGGAGGTGAGGATGGGAAGGTGAATTTAAGAAAAATGTAAGGAAGGGAGTCTTCAGAGACTAGATTTGCCAGGGCAAGAGAGTTGCTCTTGTTCAGCCTGGAGAAGAGAAGGCTCAGGGGAGCCCTTGTAAGTCTTCTAGTACCTAAAGGGGACCTACAAGAGATCTGGAGAGGGACTTTTTACAAGGACATGTAGTGACAGGACAGGGGGGAATGGCTTTAAACTGAAACTGACAGAGATATAGATTAGGCATTAGGAAGAAATTCTTTATTACGAGAGTGAAGAGACACTGGAACAGGTGTGTATGAAAGTTTGTCTTTTTTTTTTTTTTTTCCCCAAGCATCAAAGATGACTCTTACAAGGACATTCTTACTCTATGTGACTTGAAGATTTGATTCATGCTTGTTGTGAGAAGTGTAATAATAGGAAATTCAGACACAAGACAGAATAATCATCTGCTATAGGTCTCTCTGCTTTATTGAAAATTAGGAGGTAATAACTGTGGTCAAACAAAATATATTAAACAAATAGAAAGTAAAGAAGTCCCATTCTGCAGCCAGGGATAAGTGGGATGATGACTCACTTGCCTTCTAAATGCATCATAAATGCTTTTAGGCATGCTAGTTCTAAATATGAAGCTGTTCACACTTCATATTTGCTGTTTAAGCAGCTGGATATACCTCTACATAGTTTGGTTTGTATTCCATTTCCCCACACACACCTCCTTTCCTTTTTTCAAATAAGTATAAAGCATGGTATCAACAAGGTATAAATTATAGCATGATGAACTTTGTGCTCAGCTATCACAGAAGAAAAGGAAACGGAAAAACACCCCAACAATATCACAGATTGCATCCAAATCACCTTTGCTAAATTGGCATGGCATTTTCATTTTATTGCTGTTTTAATAATGGAAAATAGGCGATTGTGACATCTTGGATGGAAGATGTAAAACTTAATTTTAGTTTTTTATTTGTGAATGAGTTAATGGAGGGGCAGTACCCACAGTGGAAAAGCTCTTGGGAAATTTGCACTGAATAAACGCTTACGCTAAACAATCTGTTGTACCTGCTTTTTTTCCTTTCTCCACCAAGGAACATCAGGCTGCTTTTTCTGATTTTACCCTATTGCCAGCCTGTTCACCCTTGACCTTGGCTTTCAGAGTAGTCCTAATGGCTATCAAATTTTACAGTTTTCTTGGGCACAAGCATCTTGAAAACATCATGACCACTTGCAAGCTGTAAAAGCTGCCCTGTGTGTTCCTCTGATTGGTTAAATTGTAACATTTCCAAGGTCATAGCATCTAAAGAAAAAGATGTTAATGTTTATGAGTCAAATCCTAAAGTACCTTAGGAAAAACTGGTATATCAAATGATAGATTTTAATTTGTTTTCTTTCATAGAAAAAGTGACTTACGAAGCTTTTCATGGAAGGGGATTTTCGGAAACTGACTTGACTCTGAGGTGAAGGTCAGGGTTTCATTTGGAGTAGGAAAAAAAAATGAATTAATCTTTATGACAATATTTTCTTCACAAAATTTGGACTTGGAGTAAATGCTGAATTCTGCAATCACCAAACTTTCAGAGGGAAGCAGCATTTTAGCAGATCAGGTTGAGTGGAATTGGTGACATCTTCTCAGCTGATTCTTTATACATCTAGCTGGGTGAACTCTTGCAGATTTTCATACCAAAACTGAGTGGGCTTCAAGTAATTTTGAACATGTGGA
The DNA here is from genome assembly GCF_033783945.1 of Neopsephotus bourkii. NCBI lineage: Eukaryota > Metazoa > Chordata > Aves > Psittaciformes > Psittacidae > Neopsephotus > Neopsephotus bourkii. The sequence goes on from NW_026900624.1 coordinate 7,800,691, forward strand.
AATGTGCTCATGCTAATCTCCTCTGGAGAATCTGGTAATTTTACTGTTCTTGCTGGGGTTGAATGCATTCCAGAGAGCTGAAATTTTGGCCAATTTGCCCCACACTTAACCAGAACGGTCCTTAACCTATGCATGAGTTTTTTCTGGCCTTTAGATCTGGATCTGGTTCCCTTCTTAAGGAGAGTGCAACTTGATATTAGAAATACAAGTGCCTTAGGTTCAGGTTATCCAATGTGTGTGTGTATAACTGCTGAAAGTACATTAGAATCTACCAAAGAAACAGAGTGTATATAAATATTCCCATATTGGTTTTATTTATTTTAATGGCTTTCACTGTCCCCAGATCCATTAATTAAAAAGAATAAAATGCTGATCTGATTATGATGCAGGACTTGAGTTTGTATTCTTGTCAGCATGCGTGTTACTTCATTTCTGCCCGTTTCCTTAAAAGTAAAGTAATGGTGTTGATGCCTCACTGCTGCTTGTTCTCATTTGGAAGTGGGAACAAGAAATTGAAATGCTTGTCTTGTCTGGCATATCTCCTTACTGTGAGACCCAGGAAACTTGTCTTCCTGGCTTCATAAAGCCAGTGGCAAAAATGCCTCTTGGAGTTTGTAGGATTCACCTTTGGGTATTACAATGCCACTTCTTTCCCTAGCGTCTGACATCAAAGTTGCGTAAAACTATACAGTGATCAAGACAGCTCTATTCATACTGTAGCTCTATTCTTAATTATGTAGGATTTTGAACCTAGGGTAGGGCTCTTCTTTATTTTTCTTTAGAAATGAGGATATTGCATTAGTCGTAGGAGAACAGTGACCAAAACTCAGTAGACAATCAGTAAAATTTTTTGAAAGCTTTCAAGAGGGAAGCCATATAAGTGCAAAATATTATACATGGAAATACGCGTTCCAGCATTTTACAATGTCTTTTACTGCGTACCAGTTCTGGAAAAGCAGGCAACATGTTGCAATAGCAGAACTGTTGTGTGACTTTTTTTTTTAGCACAAGACAACCGAGAGAATTCTGCAAGAGGTGTGCTTTGTCCTCTGTAGGGAGCTGGCAGCAACCTCTCATGGAGCAGGAAGGTAAAAACACAGTTTTTTTGCTGGAAAGTTTGTAAGGACAATGGTATTAACTGTCTCTGTAATGCCTCTTTGGAGTATTTTGGTTAAAGCAGCTAGATGAATAGATGAAGATGAATGCCAAAATACATTTTTCTTCAGATACTGAATGAATAAGTGGATTTATTTGTCAAGATACAATTACAAAGGCTTTAATATTTATTTTTCTAGCTGCTTTATGGATCCAGCTCTTTTAAGAAATAGTTCACATCTGCATAATACACCGTTATGCTAAGTTCTGTTTGTGGTTCTCTAAATTAGAAGAAATTGATGTGGGCAGACAGCTTCCTTTGGCTATTTATTTTAAAATGTCCAAGCACATAAATTATTCCTTTCAAAGTCAATTGAAATTTGTGTTCAGTAAATTAATTCCAGATCTTTTTGTTATATTAGTAGTCAAGAAATACTTCAAAATTACCACGAATTTTACCGAATCTTACTCCTATTTTGAACATTTTCTGTTGCACTGCAAGTGTTGGGATATTTGGCCTTGACAGATGCCAAGATAAAGGTTGTGCCAATGCACACTTCCCCTTATTCTCTAGAAATCTTTGGAATTCAATGCTAAAAGCTGAATTTGGCTCATTGACTTTCAGGCCTCAGCCATTCTTCCTTTTGCATGTTAAAATCCATAAGGCTTCTATGACAGTTTAGCAGTGACACTCATCCAAAATTCATCAACACCATGCAGACGTTTGCTTTGGTTTCAGTAGCTTTCCCCATGAAGATCTGTAGCTGTGCTGACAAGTGAATTTTGGTTTATGTGTTGTAATGATTTTGGAACATTTAAGAACTTCAAGAACGGCAACTGGTATAATGAAGAGTGGGGATGGTTTTTGCTGGAGGTAAATTTTGTACTTTCCTGGCTTATAGTTTATGCCACCTTCTAGCAAAGGTTGTTAGTGCTTGGAAAAGATGGTTAGCATGCAATGGGTTTCTGCTGCTGAAAGCGTTTAGACAAAACGGGAATTGGCATTTTCCTTACCTTGTTTTGCAGTTTGGTTTGTCTTTTGAATGTTAGTTATTTCATGCTGATGTGTCTTCTATTCTCTGCTGAAGCAGAAAGCTGAAATGCTGTGATACTGGAAGCAGAAGAGGCGGATTGTTTTATTTTGAACATTTCTTAGTCAAGTTGTATGTGCTCCTGGAACAGCTGCTTCTCTGCAGGGTGGCCTTGTGAGACTTATGAGAGTGGCATACCTTTGTTGCAGAATATACAAATGCAATAAATCTCTGGGATAGTGTCAGTCTTACTTGTGATAATGAAAGAAGAATCAGCCCCAGTTATGTATGAGGTAGATACAGGTCTGCTGAGACTAAAAAGAATTAGGTCACTTAAGACATTTGACATTCTTTTCCTATAACTGAAATAGTGATTGTAAATTACAGCATTTCCACATGGTAACAAATGCTCGATTTTCTCAGATACGTGTCTAGGTTTTTTAAATTTATTGGATGCTTAAATAATAATTGCAGTCTCATGCAGTATGTAATCTTTAAGTAACACTACTGCTTATTGAGGAAGACAACAGCAGAACATGGCAGTGCTGTTCCCTCGGGCTACTGAAAGAGTTATTTCCAGGCTGTAACAAAAGATTAACTTCTGCTTTCCATAAGGAATTATGATTTGATTTCCAAGCTTCTTTCACCTTGACTAATAGCTGAACTGGTACAGTTACTAGTATATCCAAGTAAGCAAGCTTCTTTTTATCTCTTTTTTAAATTCCCCCAATAACTTTTTCCTTTAAGACTTTTGAAACAAGCAGTGGATTTTTGAGATTTCCCAAACCAGTTCCAGAAAGAGATGGTCAAAATTATCTTGCCAGCAGCTGAGAGATGCGGTTGCATACATCCAGGTCTGGCACTGGGAGTTGTGGTCTCATTTGAACATAGTAAGACCAAATAGGTTCTTGGTAGACTGTCACTATTATAAATGGCCCTACACCTTCTTAATCATTTTGATGCATTTCATTTTTTTCCAGAGCTCCTGTAATTGCTGCCATTGTAATATCATATGAAATGAATTCCTCTTAACAGGAAATAGCAATACTTTTTTTAAGGTGTTTTCTTGACTAAACACCCAAGATTTGCCTGTCTGCACAGCCAGATTTTACTGGAGTGAAAACTTGTAAACAGTTTTCCAGGACAGATAAAAATTTAGGTTTCCTTTTGAGAGCTAGCTTGCAGTAAACCTTGCTAATTCAACAGTGTATTCACCAGCATACAGCACAGCAATTTTGTGGTCAGATGGCAGCATTTCTCTGTTTCTCTTGTTTCATTCTTGTGTTACGGTAATTCTTTCATGGCAAAAGACTATTTTAAGTGATCAAACAGTAAAAATGTTATGGATGGTTGAAGCTACAAAATTAGTGGGAAGAGTTGTCTGAGTTAAGAGGTGTTTGGAAGCAAAAGATTGGTTCTGTTTGATTTTGATAGAGCCCAATTCTACCAAATACAGGCAAAAAAAAAGAATAGCAGGATACAACCTAACCAAAAGGGAATGAACACAGCTGGCCTCTGCAAATTTTGAGTTTTACAATAGGTAAAATGAACAGCAAGACTGCAGGTTTCATGTGTTCGCTTTTATCAGTCTATTAAGCTTTATAAGCCATATCCTGCCATGTCAGTTGTAATATTCTACATGTAAATTATAGTTGTTCAGCACTTTCACTGAGGCATTCTTTAAAGAATGTCCTCCTCCAGGTATGTGCAAAGAGAGGATGGGGTAATGTTCACAGTGTTTGCAGGCACATATTGTGCTTTTCTCTTGATGCAGCTGGAGTTTGAAAACAGTTCAACATTTGGATATTGCAGCCTTTGTGTATGCTTTTGGTTTGATTGTTTGGTTTCATTTTTAAAAACGAAGTGTTAAATTTACCAGTCTTAGTCACTTCGTGTTTTACTAGCAATACTGGAGATAGAAATTCCAGCCATCCTGCCAGGCAAAGTCTTCTTAAATAGCAGTGTGGTTTTGGAAGGGAAAGAAGCACCAAAAAAACCTACAACATAGCTATCAAAATTAGATAGGATAGTTGGCTCCGCTCCTAATTCTGTACAACTCTTGGGATACAAAAGGGAGAAATAATCTTCTAATCCTTTTGCAAAATGTAATGTAACTGGAACTTCTTGAGAGAGATGAAAAGAATCTGTTCCTTTCGTCATTTTTCTGGTTTATGTGTCTGTTAGATTACCTTTTCTGGAACTTAAGTGTTTGTATTACATCAGCACCTTGAGGTGCTAATCACAGTACAGCTTTTTAGAATTACGTATAAGAGGTAGACATTCAAAAGGCTTCATGTTTCTTTGATTTTCATCCCTTTTGAAGGCTCCCACATTGCTTATTTAAACAGATAGTCCTATTTCCAACCTTAGCTATTCTATGATTCTATGATTTGGTTCATTGTTTGAAAAAAGGGAATGAATTGATCAGCCAGTGCTGAGTAACATCACAACGAATAACAGTTTCTTCTGAATTCCCTGTTGTGAAGAAACTTGGTGCTGGATAAAAGTTAAGGGCAAAACTTAAAATGGTGTTACCATTTTTCCTGAGTGTCCTGAGGGAATGCCCAATGCATCTGACATCAAAATCACGTTACATGCTTTTTGATTATGAGTGGCCTGTTTAAACGTGGCGTTGCTGTACAGCTCTATTTTTGTCCCTGTAACCTGCAGATGACAGGGAGTTTCTGAACGATTAATGAATGGTTATGAAAGCTGCAAATAACTGCTAAGTGGAAACCTTACTGGAACACTTTGGCAGTATGCACCCAGACGTGCTGGGCTGTAAATAAAGGAGGAGGGTTCTTGGGGGCTTTGCACTGCCATGGGGTGTGTTCAGAATGAGCCCAATACACTGTAATGGATTTGCTGGTTATTGTTTTCAGGAAAAATCACAGCCTTATCTTTTAGTTGTCATACTGGGCTCCATAAGTTAGAGCACATCTGTCCTGACAAAGCAGATTGTCCTGACTGGGCACTTGTACAGCTAATGGATTAGTAAAGGATGGGAACTTTCTGAAATAGAGCAGTAGTTGAAATACTAAGAAATTTATCTTAAACAGCAAGTAGTACTTTTGTTAGGAAGTTCCTTTCTTCTGTTTATTTCCAGCATTTTTGTGGTGCTGAATACAAAAACCTAATCAGTGTTGCAGACAAATTTGTAGCTCCCGTTTCAAGTTTCTGAGGAGATTATAGAAAGCTGTTTGAGGGAAGTGAACGGAGAACCTGAGCTATTCTGAGTTTAAGGTAGGCTTCTGGGAGGGACCAACCTGAGGGGTTGCCCAGGGGGGTTGTGGAGTCTCCTACATTGGAGATATTCAAGGCCCGCCTGAACAAGTTCCTGTGTAATGTACTCTAGGTTACCCTGCTCTTGCACGGTGGTTGGACTAGATGATCTTTTGAGGTCCTTTCCAACCCTTGGGATTCTGTGATTCTGTGATTCTGTGATTTGGGGATGGACTCTTCATTAGGGACTGTAGTGATAGGACAAGGGGTAATGGGTTTAAACTTAAACAGGGGAAGTTTAGATTGGATATGAGGAGGAAATTCTTTCCTGTTAGGGTGGTGAGGCACTGGAATGGGTTGCCCAAGGAGGTTGTGAATGTTCCATCCCTGGCAGTGTTCAAGGCCAGGTTGGACAAGGCCTTAGGTGATATAGTTTAGAGCGAGGTGTCCCTGCCCATGGCAGGGGGGTTGGAACTTGATGATCTTAAGGTCCTTTCCAACCCTAACTATTCTATGATTCTATGAGGCGAAAGGCTTGCAAAAGCACTTGGGAGAAGCCTGTGCTTGCTCTGAGAGATCAGTCTTCTCAGGGGATTATGCAAGGAGGGACAAACCTAGCCTGACTCCATTCAAGGGCCAAAAATACTGAAAGCATTGAGTGACTGAGTCTCAGTGGCTTTTCCAAAGAATATGGTTTTACCAGACTACCTTGTTGTCTTGAGATTGCAGCTGGGTGTGATACCAGGTAGCAGAGCTTTTCCTGGAAAAGTAAAAAATTAATAAGGCTGTATGGATATGAACCTAGTTCAGAAATACTTCAACTCCCTGTGCAATGGAAGGCATGTTTGAAATGCACTGCCAGGATAGCTCTTATGTACTAATAGGTGATCTTTTAAAAGGTTACTTTTCCTTTTATTGTGTGCTGTCAAAGGCACAGTAGGTGGGGTTTTTGATCTAGCACACCACAGGTATAGAGCTGATAGTTATCAAGCTGTGAGGCTGTCTATAATTATTTATGCATTTTCAGTTGATTGATACACACCACTGAATCATTCACAGCAGGGACTGTGATGCTGACATTCCATGTGTAAGCCAAGATACAGTCTGTAAAAAGAAGAAAGTTTGCACTTTCTAGAATGAGTGAAGAAGTGAATTTTGCTTTGTATGAAGGAGGGACGATCATAATAGGGTTGTTTGTAGTTGAAGCGGAACGCATCTCATAATTTGTGGTACTCTTTCGTAAGGAGCAATGTACAAAAATAATTCTAGTATACTTTCTAAAAATAAAGCATTTTCCTTGTATTGCTGTTGTTGTTGCTGTACATGAATTAATACAGAAAATAATAATAAGGTTTATTTTGAGGGGAAGACAATTTTTTTATTAAACAGGGCATACTTTGTTCTTGTGCCATATGAATAGCACACTTCAAGAAGTTGTGACAGCGAAGTCAAAGGTTTATCTTATTGTCTGCTTGATAATTTTAAAGGCTAACCCCCAAACCTACATTTTAAATATTAAAAAAAAAAATCCAAAAGAGGTGTTTCTTCTTAATTTTTGACAACATATCGTTGCTTAATGTGATGATACCACAATTATTTGGGGAAGGAGATTTCTATACATTGACTTGCTGCTTTTTGGTCACATGACCCTGATGTATTCATCACTCTGGTCATGATGTAACTCCCTGAGACATCTCTTGGATGAAATATGCAATACAAGTATACAGAAATATTAGGAATATGCATATATTCAAAGACCACGCTTGTAAAAACTTTTCTGCATTCTTAGTATTCTCTTTTTACAAAAAGCTTGTTTTTCCTCTTCTTGTGTTTTAGATATTGACGAGTGTGAAAATGACTTCTACAATGGGGGTTGTGTCCATGAGTGTATCAACATTCCAGGCAACTACAGGTGTACATGCTATGATGGGTTCATGTTAGCCCATGATGGCCACAACTGTCTTGGTAAGTAGTGAATGCTGGCATGAAATTTTCGTTTCATGGCTGTGGTAAGAAGGCCTCACCTGCTTGCTGCTTTTTGTCAGCTGCTTTTCAGTAAAAATGTGATACAGATTGATTACACACTGAGTAAGTTCAAACCTATCCGTTGACTCTAGTGTGGTTTAGACTAGACTCTTAAAGTTGGCATTCTTAATCCTAACTCAGATCAGTTTGCCCATCTTTAACATTGCTAAACCTTTGCCCCCACCCCCAAAGGATGTGCTGCATGTTTGGGATTCTATTTTAAGAGAAGTAATCTGTCACATTCACTTAAATATATTTTGTCTGTTTCTTCCAACTTCTGTAATTCCAGTTATATCCTTAGAGCTGCCCTTTCCCTTTTTTTCTCTTTTAGGTTAACATAGTTCTAGGATATGCTCCTTGAACATAAGTTACAGAATGTTAAAAGTGCAAGTGGAGTATTTGGAATATCTTTCCCAGTATTCCCAATATAAATGCAATGACCAGTGTTTGGTACAGTCCCAAATCAATTTCAAAGTGATGTTTATAAAACTGTGTGGAGTGGGAGGTTTATTTTTTAGTGGTTTTTTTTTTCTGTGACATGCAGCACCTTTACTGTGGTAAAAACTGAGATTCTTTGCAATAAAAGGCAAGAAATCAGGTAGTGAACCAGAAATAATGAAGTCCACTAATATAAGTCTGCAGTTTTTGAAGCTATGGAACTGGAATTTCTGAGCAAGGATTTGGTTAGCCTTTCAGTAGATGTGTTTCCTACAGCATTCATTTTCAAACTGAATAATATTTGTTCAGATGGAACCATTGTCAGGCTTTTGACTCAAACTTCAAATTTTGTTTGTTACAGAGCAGACTGAATAGATTTATTTGCCTCAGCCTGAGGTGGTCAAAAGATTAATTGTGCAAGAGGTATTTCTTTTACAAAGAGAAGCCTGCCATTCCTTTGAAGAAGAAAGAAAAACTGTTTGTACTAATGTCCATAAGTGTCTCTTAATAAAACGGAACACAAATCAAATAGTTCAAATAGTTCAACTATTTGGAATTCAAATAACAGTGCATGTACATTGTTAAAAAACGACTTGCTATTTTCAACTTTCTTTCCAGATGATTCCCATGGTAGTGGGGAAAAGTAGGTTAACAAGTATGAACAGGAAAAGGAGTGACCTGATAAAGGATGATAAAGGAGATCTGTGAGGGTTTTTTGGCCCCCTGTGGTCTGTGGCTTTCCTCTGTGGTCATGAAACATGCAGGCTGGATCTATAGAGACAGCCAAATCTCTATTTTCTTTGCATTAATTACTGTTCAGCCACTTGAGGTTTTTTTGGAGGGGGAAAGGCCTATAATAATATAAGCACGTGGCTACAGTTAAAATTATTGATCCAAAGCCTGCTAAGAGATCTTTCAGCTTTTGTGCAATTGGTGTCTGCTCATATTCATGGTCTACTGTGAGCTGACTCTTTGTGTTACCCCAAAAATGTTAGGAACCATTTTGCTTCCAGAAGAGGTTCAGTGAACAGATGAGTGGGAGTACTAGCAAGGGCTCCCTTTCTCCCAGTGTACAATTTTAGGACACAAAAAGAGGTTACAGTTGCCTTTCTAATTTTGAGACCACTGTCTGGGGAAGTTTCTGTTCCTGAAATGCAGATTGAATATTTGCGACTAGTGCATGGTCTTTGGTATGTCTCAGTAATATAACTGCTTTTACCCAGAGGCACTGAAAAGAGAATCAAGGCACGTTGCTCTTTCTCCCTTCTTTAAAATTTGTGTGCATTTATTGAGGTCTAGTGTCTGGTTGTAAGGTCTCACACTGGAGTTTTTAATCCTGACAGTGGCCAAGCAGATGCTGCTATGACTGCCTATTGTGAGCTAACTCAGATTTGAGACACCATTGCTAGAAAAGAGAGAACTTAATTTTTCTGTCATCATTTGGTCCCTAGCTGGTTGTTAGCGTTATCAGTTATACTAACTGCTGGGATAGCCTGTTTGCTCCAATTAGCACAGTATCAGTTTTGAAAAGGGGGACATTTCTAGTCTTTTCCCTTCTGGACTAGTTACATTCTCTTTCACTTAGGGTACCAGAAATGTGTAAATGCAGCTGGCAGGTTTTAAGAGGATGCAGTGAGATCTCAAATCAGAAACAGATCTCATATTTGCACATGCTTAAATTAGGATTTCCAGAACCTTTTGCAAAATTGTCCCAGAATGTAAAACTTGGTTAGTTTATTCAAAATATTTATTTCCCCATGAAGAAATTAGACATTGAAAGAATTAAAGTTTTGATGAGTCCACTGATTTCCACGTCTTCTTGCTCTTTCAGAGACCACTTATTTTTCATGGATTATAAGGAGACAATACTTCACAAGCTTAGTGGCAATGTTTTTCACCTTTCAATGCATTCTACTACTGCAGGGGTTTTTAATCCCTTCCCCCTCCTCGCTCTGTCTCCCCAACCTTTATAAGGATTTTACAAAACCGTCAAAATGAAGACTGCCAAGTTAGATACCGTATCATATATTCTGTGTATCAAGTTGGTGCTCCTCCTAGAAAAGGCCTGTAATTTATTAGCATGCTGAAATTAAACTTGTATTCACATTAAGTAAGGCTGTAGTAGATCTTGTATAGAATTATGTCATTTCCATGAAATTTGTAGATGAGCCTATAAAACTTGGGGCAGGTTGGTTTTGAAAATCCTGCCTGAACCTCCTTCTCAAATAGCACTGTGAATGTGTATGTTCATGGACAGAAGACTTGCTAGGGGTGGCCCAATATCAAGCTATATTATTCCTATTTCTCCCTCATCCTTTGGCCTTCCAGGCACTACTGTTGGGTCCATTTTGTTAGCGCATAAAGAGCCATAGAGCAAGAACTCTTAGGGGGCAATTTGACTGCCTGAACATAGGAGCCTCGTGACACCGAGAACACCCTGGAGCTGGTAGATGTGATTCTGAGGTTATGGGATCATAGAATATCTCAAGTTGAAAGGGATCCGTAAGGATCACTGAGTCCAGAGAACTACAGGAATAGAGCTGGAGTGAGATGGATGCTAGATAGACTTAATATTAGGAATCTAAAATGGCATCTGACACCAATGTTTAGACAGCTGAATTGCTCTCTCAGTGACTTGGACTGCATTTTGTCACATACACATCACTAGAAACCTTTAATGATTTTAGATAGAAGGCCTAGGGATGGAACCCCATGGTAGTTCACTGGTAGTCCTGTAGGACATCTAGGAAACAAGCTGTAATTGACAAGACTGTTATATTGGGGTTGCATCTACATTTGACTGTAGTCTATGCAAAATCTTAAGCCATCTCTAGGACGAAAATTAACTCTATCCTTTCTGAAACAGGGATATCTTGTCAGGGTTTATATTACTTCTTAAATCTTCACTGGATGTCTTTCTAATAATATCAGCATAGCAAGATGATTAAAATCTTCATTATAAATAGCAAATTTTGAGTATTCATGACTAATTAGATCAGCAACATTCGACAGGTTGGTTTTTTTTCCTGTGTTCTTGTTTCAATATTTCCTTCTTTCTAATCAGGTGAAATTTGTTATTTATTTATTTGTTGGGAGAAGGTGTTTGGTTAAGAATTGCTGGTTAAAATTTGCACTGGAAAATGTCCAAAACTATCCTCAGGGGAACTCAACTTGCTCTATATTTCACATTTTTATTGACGAATTCTTCAAATATAATGTGAAATGATACCACAGGGAATTCAAACTATTATGAGATCCTTGTCTGGCTAAAAATAATATATTTTAGCACTGTAATCACTTGAAATAGCACTATTTCTTTTTCAAAATTGCTCTAAATTCTGCTCAGTGGCTGCAAGACTAATATTTGGTCTCATGCAATAGGTTTTCTTTATCCTTCATTTGAAACCAGTCATGAAATATGTTTTCCTCTCTCACACACAAAATACCAGTCTGGAGTTTCTTTTTCATAAGCAGTTAGCTCACTGATCCAGATGTTCTTTCCTGTTTTCATTTTTTTTCTCCATGATACTACTAATAAATTGATTTTTCCTTCTTTGTGTCTTTCACATTTTGAAGCATGCTATACATTTCTATTCTCTCTTGTCTTTAGGAGAGATTATGGCATGCTTCCTGTTAGCGCTGAATGCTTTACCCATCTCATTTATAGTATATCAGGGTATCTACTCAGGTATGTGGTAAAATCTGTGAATCCATACTACAGAGTGTCACTGAATAAGACTTTAAAACTGGTCGTTCAAAACATGCTCCCTGCTCTTATCCAGCATGTCATTTAAAGTAAGAAGACTGAACTTTTGCATATGTGTAAGTACATTATTGATTTAATGCCTTTTTGGCAGTTGGGTATCCTTGTACTATGTCTTCATGTTCTCTTGGAGGTTTTCAGTAGGACAGAGAACAGAGAAGGTAGATTGAGCCTGGAGTTGTAAGCCTGGGTGTACGCAGAGTGGTATGTGATGTGATGGATAGGGATACCAGAGAGAAGGCTTGAGAATTTGTCTTCCTTTTCAGTGAGAATTCCAGGAAAGCTTGGCATGGCTGCCCCTATGGTCACTCCAGAATGTACCCTGGAGGGTAAAAGAGAATTTCCTGGCGGTTTTAGTTTAGCTTCAAGATGGAGATAGGCTTTGGGATAAGAATTGGCATATGGAAAGAAACTCCCTGCTCTCTCAGCAGCAGTGAGTCTTCAGCTAGTGGAGGACTGCAATTCAGGGCATTGCACTTGGATGAAGTCAAAAGAGAGCAATGAGAACAGTGAGTGATCTAGAAAACATAGAAATGCAATATCTTGAATTGGAAGTGACCCAAAGGATCATAAAATCTATTATGGCTGATGCCAGAAGAATGAAAGAAAAGTATAGTTTTCTTCTAGGGAAGAGAAGATGAAAAAGAGGATACAATACTCATCAAATAATAATAATAATAATAATAAAAAAGGCTTCTGTGAAGAATTACATTTTTACTGTTTTGTTTTATATCCCTGCACAATTGAATGAGGTAGTGCAGCAGTATTTGCTTACTCCACTTGGGAAAGTCAGAAAGAGTGTTGAATTATTTTTCACTTCTCCTGAAGGACTCTCATGTGGAGTACTATTATCGTCCATTAATCTCTCTCCTACTGTATAAAAAAGTAAGCTTCCTGGTAGAGTATTATGGGCTGTGTTGGTCTGAATTGTCACCAGCAAAGAGAGTTCTGAAGCTTATCATGGATTACTAACCTTGGGATCTACCCAGGAAAAGCTTGCTAGAAACCTTGGTGAAAGCAGCTCTTGCTGGTATTCCTGACTACGTCTTAACAAATTTATTCAGCATCCGCCAATAGAAGGTGGAAGAGTGCCGTAACCATTCAGATGAGAAAGCAGAGTGCCCTGCTTCACAAAATTTCCTTGCCAAAGGACTCTCATATCAGCTGATACTCCAGCTGTTCCAGGTCTTTTGTAATTCACCTATCTCTGATGAGAATGTGAAAAATAAGAGGAATTAAGAGTGTACAAGAAAAATATGTAGTAAGAAAAGCTGACTGTCATTGGTTCTTACTTGAGAAAACCATGTAATTCTGCTCTTTTATCCTTTTTTCTCCTGGAGGCAGACTTTTGTATACATACAGTTAGGGAATTCTTTCTAAAAATGTACATAATTCATTGGTTTGTTTGTCAAACCAAATCTGGTGTGAAAAATATTTTGGGTTAAAGAATGATATTGCATGGACTGATGATTTTCTTTTGCTTATCAATTCAAATACAAATATGAATAGCTATGAAGTGCCACTCATCTCTGTTTTCTGAGGGTTTCTTTTTATTTGCTTTTCAGCTCTGATTTGTGATTGCCCCTTTTGAATAGAGAGTAAGAATTGCTTTGTTTTGCAAAAACACTTCTTGCTTTCAGGTTGCACTCATCTTAACTCTTCTTTCTTCCAAAGATTCACATGGATTTCATGAAGTTCTCTGCTCTTTATAATTTCTATAAATAATAAAGTGTGCTCAGGAAAGTTGTAAACTCTTCTTAGAAATCATCAAAAAAGATACAAAGAAACCCAGACAAAAGATTTATCATAATGTATTCAGAGATGTATTTATTTTATTTATAGGCTTTTCTGTTGTATCAGTTGCTGTGACATAGAAACATACATGAACACCTTGCAAATACTAATAGATTTGTCCTCAAAAGTCCTGTAAGTTCCTGTAAGGAAACAAGGCATAATTTTCATTGGTTTATAGATGAGTAATTGGGGCAAACAGATTAAGTTACTTCTCAATCTTCATACAGACTATCTGGATGTATGCAGCATAGCCAAGAATAGAATACCTTACCCTTCTGAATCCCTGCTTACACATTCATATTTCAAATATTCAGTGTAACTTTGATTTCTCTTACAAAAAAAAATAACAATTACTAAATTTGGACATAGAATCATAGAATAGTTAGAAAAGACCTTAAGATCCAACCCCCCCTGCCATGGGCAGGGACACCTCACACTAAACCATGCCACCCAAGACTCTGTCCAACCTGGCCTTGAACACTGCCAGGGATGGAGCATTCACAGCTTCCCTGGGCAACCCATTCCAGTGCCTCACCACCCTTACAGTAAGGAACTTCTTCCTTATATCCAATCTAAACTTCCCCTGTTTAAGTTTTAACCCATTACCCCTTGTCCTATCACTACAGTCCCTAGTGAAGAGTCCCTCCCCAGCATCCCTGTAGCACCCTTCAGATACTGAAAGGCTGCTATGAGGTCTCCACGCAGCCTTCTCCAGGCTGAACAGCCCCAACTTTCTCAGCCTGTCTTCATAGGGGAGGTGCTCCAGTCACCTGATCATCCTCGTGGCCTCCTCTGGACTTGTTCAACAGTTCCATGTCCTTTCTATGTTGAGGACACCAGACCTGCACACAATACTCCAAGTGAGGTCTCACAAGAGCAGAGTAGAGGGGCAGGATCACCTCCTTTGACCTGCTGGTCACGCTCCTTTTGATGCAGCCCAGGATACGGTTGGCTTTCTGGGCTGCAAGCGCACACTGAAGCCGGCTCATGTTCATTTTCTCATCGACCAGCACCCCCAAGTCCTTCTTCGCAGGGCTGCTCTGAATCTCTTCCCTGCCCAACCTGTAGCTGTGCCTGTAGGACCTTGCACTGGGCTTGGTTAAACTTCATGAGGTTGGCATCTTCCCACCTCACAAGCGTGTCAAGGTCCCTCTGGGTGGCATTCCTTCCCTCCAGCGTATCAACTGAACCACACAGCTTGGTGTCATGGTCAAACTTGCTGAGGGCACACTCAATCCCACTGTCCATGTCAGCGACGAAGATGTTAAACATGACTGGTCCCAACACCGATCCCTGAGGGACACCACTCGTTACTGGTCTCCAGCTGGACATTGAGCCATTGACCACAACCCTGTGTGCGGCCATCCAGCCAGTTCTTTATCCACTGAGTGGTCCATCCATCAAATTGATGTTTTTCCAGTTTAGAGACAAGCATGTCGTGTGGGACAGTGTCGAACGCTTTGCACAAATCCAGGTAGATGACATCAACTGCTCTACCCCGTCCATCAGTTCTACAGCCCCATCATAGAATGCCACCAAATTGGTCAGGCAGGATTTCCCCTTAGTGAAGCCATGCTGGCTGTCACCAAGCACCTTGTTGTTTTTCATGTGCCTTAGCATGCCTTCCAGGAGAATCTGCTCCAAGATTTTGCCAGGCACAGAGGCGAGACTGACTGGTCTGTAATTCCCTGGGTCATCCATTTTCCCCTTCTTGAAAATGGCGTTATATTTCCCTTTTTCCAGTTGTTGGGAACTTCACATGACTGCCATGATCTTTCATATATGATGAACAGTGGCTTAGCAACTTCATTTGCCAGCTCCTTCAGGATCCGTGGATGGATTTCATCAGGTCCTATGGACTTGTGCACGTTCAGGTTCTTAAGATGGTCTCGAACCAGATCCTCTCCTACAGTGGGCCCAAGGTCTTCATTCTCACAGTCCCTGTGTCTGCCTTCCAGGACCTGGGTGGTGTGGTCAGAGCATTTGCCAATGAAGACTAAGGCAAAGAAGTCATTAAGAACCTCAGCCTTCTCCAAATCCAGTTTAGCCAGTTCTCCCAATAGCTTCTAGAGAGGACCCACGTTGTCCCTACTCTGTCTTTTATTTGCAGTGTACCTACAGAATCCCTTCCTGTTATCTTTAACATCCCTAGCCAAATTTAATTCTAACTGGGCCTTAGCTTTCCTAACGTGGTCCCTAGTTTCCTGGACAACATCCCTGTACTCTTCCCAGGCCACCTGTCCTTACTTCCACCTTTTATAAGCCTCTTTTTTTCCTTCAAATTTTCCTCAGCAGCTCCTTATCCATCCAAGGAGGTCTCCTGGCCCTCCTGCTGACCTTCCTTCTAGTTGGGACACAATACTCCTGAGCTATATACAGGTGACATACACA
Organism: Neopsephotus bourkii; assembly: GCF_033783945.1. Taxonomy (NCBI): domain Eukaryota; kingdom Metazoa; phylum Chordata; class Aves; order Psittaciformes; family Psittacidae; genus Neopsephotus; species Neopsephotus bourkii. The sequence continues at coordinate 7,816,450 of NW_026900624.1, forward strand.
CAGGTGATATATACACAGGTGATCCTTGAATATCACAGTATCACAGTATGTTAGAGATTGGAAGGGACCTCAAAAGATCATCTAGTCCAATCCCCCTGCCGGAGCAGGAACACCTAGATAAGGTTACACAGGAACGTGTCCAGGCGGGTTTTGAATGTCTCCAAAGAAGGAGATTCCACAACCTCCCTGGGCAGCCTGTTCCAGTGTTCCGTCACCCTCACTGAGAAGAAGTTTCTTCTCAGGTTTAAGTGGAACCTCTTGTGTTCCAGTTTGTACCCATTTCCCCTTGTCCTTTCATTGTTTGCCACTGAGAAGAGCCTGGCTCCATCCTCGTGACACTCCCCCTTTATATATTTATATACACTAATAAGGTCACCCCTCAATCTCCTCTTCTCCAAACTATAGAGACCCAGCTCCCTCAGTCTTTCCTCATAAGGGAGATGCTCCACTCCCTTAATCATCTTAGTTGCCCTGCGCTGGACTCTCTCCAGCAGGTCCCTGTCCTTCTTAAACTGAGGGGCCCAGAACTGGACACAATATTCCAGATGAGGTCTCACCAAGGCAGAGTAGAGGGGAAGGAGGACCTCTCTCGACCTACTAACCACCCCCCTTCTAATACACCCCAGGATGCCATTGGCCTTCTTGGCCACAAGGGCACAGTGTCGGCTCATGGTCACCCTGTCGTCCACCAGGACCCCCAGGTCCCTCTCCCCTACACTGCTCTCTAACAGGTCGTTCCCCAATCTATACTGAAACCTGGGGTTGTTCCTGCCCAGATGCAGGACTCTACACTTTCCCTTGTTATATTTCATCAAGTTATTCCCCACCCAACCCTCCAGCCTGTCCAGGTCTCTCTGGATGGCAGCACAGCCTTCTGGTGTGTCGGCAACTCCTCCCAGCTTAGTGTCATCAGCAAACTTGCTGATAGTGCACTCAATTCCCTCATCTATATCATTGATGAATATATTAAATAATACTGGTCCCAAATATCAACCAAGAGTCAATATCAACCAAGAGTCTTGGGCCCCCCTGCCCTCTAGGGCTATATCCCATGGAACCTTACTAAGCAGGTTCCTGAAGAGGCCAAAGTCTGCTCTCCTGAAGTCCAGGGCAGTGAGCTTGCTGCACGCTCTTCTCACTATCCTGATGTCACTGACATCTGTAATATGATATCTCAGTTCTTTTGTATGTCAGACCTCCTGAAAATAACTATAGAAGTAGGTTTTGATGATGCAGTATAGTTTATGGTTCTTCAGCAGTTGATCCTGTGTCTGATTGAAGAAAGTCATGGGAAGCAGAGTGAACTTCTGATTATAAATCAAGCCAGAAATGCAGTTACTGGTGTGCATTATAGATTCCATGGAGCTCTCTGCAAGAGCTGAATGTGCAATAGAGTAGATAAAAATGCGAGCACAGTGTCAGCTGTTAATTCTGTAGCAAAGAATTGAATAGCAAAGTCCTGGTTATATCATAATCTTGAAGGTGTTCTTTGGCCTGAAGGCCTGATTTTCCAGCCTGAAAAGGGGGCATTGCTGTTTTGTCTGTTCTCAGATGCTGTTTTGCATTTCTTGACAAAGTGACTTAAGTTACATGGAAGTCCCTGTGGGAAAGGAGGCATGGAACTTTCCATGAAGCAGCTGAACTTGCTCCAGGAGTGGTACTAGTCTGTCGGCTCTGGTAGGTGGAGCAGAACAACAATTGCAATAAGGCATTTGTGAGTCTGCAACTAAAGGAGAAGCTTCTGAGACAAACAAGGATCAGATGGTCACAAGCCTTGAAGTAACATCTGCCTGTTATAAAACTTGCTTTGGGATCCCAAGTCAGTATAAAAATGAGGTTCATGTTCGAAGTCACACCATTTCTTTTCTTCTGAAGTCAGAGGTTAGGATATAAACCCAATTTACTGTCTTTCAGTGCTCCTTCAAAAATCTGTTGGTTTATTTTCTTTTTTTATCACATGACATCCTTGTCTCTAAACTGGAGAGACATAAATTTGATGGATGGACCACTCAGTGGATAAGGAATTGGCTCGATGGCTGCACACAGAGAGCTCAAAGTCCAGCTGGAGACCAGTAATGAGTGCTGGCCCTCAGGGTTGGTGTTGGGACTGATCCTGTTCAACATCTTTGTTGGTGACATAGACTGCGGGATTGATGCACCCTCAGCAAGTTTGCTGGTGGCAGTAAGCTGCATGGTTTGATTGATATACTGGAGGGAAGGAATGCCATCCAGAGGGACCTTGACATGCTTGTGAAGTGGGCTGATGCCAACCTCATGAAGTTTGACCATGCCAAGTGCAAGGTCCTACACCTGGGTCAGAGCAATCCAAGGCTTTAAATCCCAGGGTTTAAACTTAAAACAGGGGAAGTTCAGGTTAGGCATAAGGAAGCAGTTCTTTACTGTGAGGGTGGTGAGGCAGTGCAGCAGGTTGCCAAAGGAAGTTGTGAATGCTCCATCCCCGGCAGTGTTCAAGGCCAGGCTGGACAGAGCCTTGGGCAACATGGTCTAGGGTGAGGAATCTCTGCCTATGGCAGGTGGGTTGGAACTACATGATCTTAAGGTCCTTTCAACCTTAACCATTCTATGATTTTAAGAGAGGAGAGGTCTTAACCCTGACATGTAGGCTTAATTCCAGACTGGGTAGTAGTAGTCCACAATCTGATGCAGATGATGAGCAAATTTATACATACGTGTATGTGTATTACATCTTATCATTCATCCCCTTTCAGTGAATTTTCCAGTGTTCTATGTTTTTCTTTCAAAGCAAGCACAAAACAGAATCCGAACAGTTAGAACCCAAAATCAACCTATTCCTACCCTTCTATTTGTGACAATGTATACATTAGGATGGGGGATTATGGCCTGTTCTGCCTGTGAACATGAAGTGGGAGGAGAGTTGCAAGTATGTGAGAAATCATTTCTACAGGTCCCAGATGTAGTATGTCAGGAAGTGGTACATAACGCATTTAGGATTGCATAATCACTGGTATAATTAAAAAGACCAATGTCTTCCTTTTAATTTAGCTTTATTTTAATTCTTCTCCAGACAGCTGTGCACAATGTGCTGCTTGCTTGAACTCCAGAAAAATGCTTCTGTTACTGATGTTTATTTTTCTTTATGTTTCCCAACAGTTAAAATAGATTTTTTTTTAATGTGAATATTTTTAATATAAAACTACACATTTCCTGGAAAGTTGATTTTAGTTTCATAAAAACAAATATTTGAAAGTAAAGCTGTGAAAAATGGTCCATTTTCTTTGTGGCCTTCCAGTTTGTCTTGCCGTTTTTTTTCCTAATCCCAGGAAACTATTAGGTGAGCCAGTGGTGAAGTATTGTCCTCTTCTAGCACATTACCTGGGCCTCTAGTAATATAATCAGTCGTAAACTCTCTTCCAGATTTTCATGGTTGCTATTTTTAAGGTCCTTTGCAGGTGGAGGAGGGTTGAAAACACCCAATAGCCTTTTCATAATTCTTCAGTTTTATTAAAACACATGTAAAATTATGGTATTTTTGTAGAGAAAAAATATTAATCTAGATCTTGGAAGTTCTTGCTCATTTCCAATGATTCTAGTGAAAGTTTTGCTTGAGCAGAACTTCAGGACTTGGTAGTTGGTTTAAGAGAAGGAGGCCAGATTCCCAAATCAGGGCTCAGTGGTTGAGTAGCAGGGATCTGCTCTAAATGTGAAGGGACAAGGCAGAAGAAAGGAAATTGGGCACTAGTTAATACATATTTACAGATAGGATGGAAAGTGTTGAAATGCAAGTTTTAACAATAGATGTATCTGTATGTTTTAAACTTTTATGTGTTCTGTATTTCTGTGTAGTAAGAACCTTGGGATTAGAGGAACCCTGCAAATGGGGGCACAGATGTATTAAGCTACGGAGCCTCCCTGAGACAAGCTGCAGTGAGTGCATACACACACAAAAAAAAAGAGACTGCAAATTGCATGGACAACTGAATTTTAGTGATGAATGCTTTCTTTCAGGATGAAAAACTTGAGTGCATTTTTTAAAGTTCTTTGTTTTTCAGATACAAGCCTAAATGAAACAGAAAGTTACATTCTATCATTCTATTTTACCATTCCAATAGGTTTCTTCAGCAGACTGATTTTTACTACATTACTGGTTTCAGATCTTCTATCAGTCTTGCTTGGCCTGTACATTAGGTTAATGGTAACAGCTGTGATTCATCGCAGCAATTTAAATTATCCAGTATTTGTGGTCCAGTGGCATGCATCAGATTTTGTAACATGTACTACTATTTCACTGTAGCCTTCCGCTGATGAGTAGGAGCTGAGGAAACATGAATAGCTAGGATGATAAGTAAATGTTCTACAGACTTCTGTAGAAGTTTACATATTACTTCTGTGTACATGTGTTTACTTTTATTACTTGGTTGCCTTCATCTTGTGAGTTTGTGGTGCAAGTGGTAGACAATTGTAGAAATAAGTTAAATCACTCTTTCAAGATGGGATTATAATGTGTTAGTTCAGATGATCTTCCTCTCCTAAACTTCAGATTTAATTTTATGGCACCTGTAGAAATTTCCAGACTCTGAGCTGCCTCCCCTTTTCATGACAGATTCCATGATGGGCAGATGAGAATCATTATCATGGTGTTTGCGCACAAATCTGAAAAACATTTAACAGACAAGAAGTCAGACCCTACATTTCTATAAAGCTTATGAAGCCCTCAAGAGTCGCTTTGAAGGTTGTAGTCTGTGCTTCAGCTGATGGAGTGTAAATGTCTGCTTATAAACCATGTATCTGTATTCACCTTGGAGTCATTAGAGAGAAATAGGTGTTTTTTTGTGTGTGACTGCCACTATCCTAAAGCATCTATTTACTGTAGCTGAGATAACTGCTCCCTGTTTTTTCACGGGTACAGTCCCATAGACTTCAGTTAACACCTTTGAAAATAAGACTTTCTATCAGAAGTTTGGAGGCCTAGACTGGAGACTGATTTTGAAAATATGTCCATCTTCACTCTGGAAATCCAACAATAACATGGAATTCTCATTTTGATTGATGGAAAGGCCTCTGATATCCAGCTGTCTCTGAAGCTGGGTTCTGAGCACACTGCTTTTCTTATCCTGCTTTTTCTATTTCTGTATCTGAAAGTTTTCCCCTTCAAAAGTACCCTAATGTTTGGTCACCCCACATTAATCTTCTGAGTTCAAGAGAGATATAACTTTCTTTACATGTTAGTTTGCCATATGTTTGCTTTCTTAAGCCAGTGTGATCTAAAAAGTACCAGAACAAGTGAGAGTATAAATCAGCATAGTCCTAATGTTTTTTGTTAGGTACGGGGAAATAATCAGGAGTGTAGAATAAATCTTGGTTGCTGTCAACTGTGAAGTTAGATTCTCAGTCTGTCATAATAAATTAAGAAGCTGGGAGCTATGTGACAGCAGCATCAATCTCAGTCTCTTGTTTCTGCAAGTCATCTTGTTGTCTGAGTCTTTTTATTTTTTTTAATACTTACTCCCTGGAGGAGGTAATCAATCACAGTAAAGATTTCTCTACATGAAACACTTGGGAAAGTAAAGAATAATCAGCTTAGAGTGTGAAGTTAGTATGTACAGGTTAAATCAGTTAAATCCCATATGGGTGCTTTTATTTGGTCTCATATGGCTGTAGATATTAGCCATATCAGTTCAGCAAGGTCAGTGTTTTATTCTGCATTATTTATTACGCATCCTTAACTGCTTTATTTAAACTTCTTCATAATAGCAAGTTTCTAAGCCAGTGTGGTCCATTTTGATGAATATCTGAAGAGAAAAACTATAACATCATCAAATGTTATAGAGAGCCACACCGAGTTTAGTGCTTAATTAAAACAAGAGAGAATGTGTATTCACCAGAGAGTGCAGTATTTTAGCATATAATAGGTGTGTTTACCAGTCAGATGTATATGATGACATTCACACCTTTCCTAATGGAATGATGTCTTTGTCTATCCTATGAATTACATACGTCCATTTAAACCACTGAATTAGTATGGATTACGCAAAGACATCAGACAATGTGGAGGGCGGCGAAGTCATCAGGTGTCCAGTTTCAAATGTAGTCACTGTCATCATACTGTGCTTAGAACACAGTCGATTCTTGGTAATATTGATTTATGAAGAACATTATGATCTATACAGTCAAATAGTCATTGAAAAGAATAGCTGCTGCATAGTTGCTTACTGTATTAGAAAATAAAATTAAACTCTTTTCCAGGATGGATGGGTACCAGATGAAAGTTTGCTAGTGAATTTCCTGATTGATTCCAGGGTCTCAGCTTTCTGTAGTGCCCTGCTTTTGGTAATACTTTGTATGAATTTCTGCATCTTGACATCATCCTTTCAACTTACGTGTGCAATGTGCAGACTTAAAAGTTTGAATCAAACTACAAAACTAAAATGGAAGATTATTTTTAGTCCTTCCATTGCCTTCTGCAGACTTCAATGCAGATCTTTCTCAAGTATCTCAAAATATTCCCTGTGTACACATTCCTTACTGGAATTGTATCAGAGGACAAGATGTACTTTTGCATAAAAGAGGGGCAGGAAGGAACATGAACTACTTGATAGTAGCATATTTTAATATGACTTTGTGATGACTGTAGGTTATATCTAAATAGTAATAACAATAACTTGTTAATTAAAATATTAATTAAAAAGACACTTCACATACTTTATAAGAATGATTATTTAGAGAATTTGGGAGGTTTGGGATTAAGCAAAATTTATAATTAAAAGACCATATGGGACATGGAAAATGTTTGGAAACAACTGAAATATACTTTGTTAAATGAATAAGGCCAGTGTGACACATGGTATTGTGCTGTAAGACAGAAGCAGAAATGAGAGCCACGGTAAAGCTTTTTCAAACCATCTTAACAAAAGAACATTTTAACTAAAGAGAAATTTGCTCGGGTTAATCCCTCACCTGAATCTAGGGAGTCCCCTAACTGTGTTACTGATAGGTAACAGAGAAAATCATTAATCTAGCCATTTCCATGGCTTTTATTACCAGAGCTGAGGAACAAAATGCATCATGTTGCATAGGCCTGGAAAATGTTATCAACTTGCGAGGAAAATACTGTTTAGTTTTTCATGTCAAGTTGTATGTCTAGTTTGACAAAACTCGACAAAACAGCAAAATCTTTTTAATTTTTGTGAGGGGAAAAAAAAAAAAAACAGCCAAACGAGCAGTTTTGAGTTAACCCAAACTAGACTTTTCTGATCCTGGCAGTGTTTTTAAGTCGGTGTAAAAAGAAGCAGGTGTAAGCAGTAGTTATCCTGGAAGAAGGATAGAGAATATTGCTTCACTTGAGTCTGCAGCAGTTAATGATGCTCCAGAGAAAGCCCAGGGGCAAGACAGAGTTAAGGGCATTATGATAATAAGCTGATAATTTACTCAGCTTGTCCCAGATTTTTCCTTCAATTGATCAGGACTGCTGCTTGCTTGCATTTGTAATTAACTTCCCTCCTTTTAGTTTATGGAGGATTGTTAATCCAGCATTGCAGTTTGGTATGCCCTACACACATCTAAACATCAGTAGGAACTGCAAGCGTATTGCTAATGGGGCTGTGGCTGGCTGAGCCTCATGCCAAGCTGGAGGCTGCTGGCATTCCCTGGACAGTGGCACTGTAGATGAAACAAAGCAGGATAAACTTCATATAAATTTGTTTTAAAGCCCTGTGTTAGAAGAACAGATAAAGTATTAAAAAGGATTGTGAAATTTGTTGTATTAGTCACTGTTGTAAGGAAGCCTCCATGTGTATGTGTCTGTCTAAAAAGCAAACATGAGAGGATAGAAGCTACAACTAAGACATCACGTTAAGGGGCTTGGATGTTTATTTTGGAAATGCTAAAAGCTGTGAAAAGGGTTTTGGTGTCTTAAAAGGACAGACAGTGGTGCCCTGTTGTTTAAGAAAGGAATAAACAAGTGACATCAAGAGACTTGAACTCAGTTGCAACATTCATGCAATGTCTGTGGGGCTGTTTACTTCAGCTCGGCAAATGGGCAGGTATCACATGCAGCAGAATTAAGCCCTTGCATTAAGTGAATATTTCCTATGCTACATACAGCAAAGATGACTGTTGCAGCCACATTTACACTGTGTAGTGTGAAATTTAAGGACTTCCACTGTGTGTCACAAAATAACAACAGAAAAAAAAGACTTTAAGTATTCTTTTTCAATGTGCCCACATCTATAACTGTGTAGACAGACAAGAAGTCTAGTTGGTGGGTGTGGAGGTGATAGGTGATTGTAGCCTATTAAGAAACCAGATTCTGAGGAACAGACCGTGGACATCACTTTAGATATTATATCCTTCTATGTGAGAGATGAGTGGTTTTGGGGGTCAATGCTTTGATTATTTTATTTTAGTGTTCATCACCCAGTAGCATCCTTGTGATTAGCACTTAACATTTCTCTTCTGTAAAATGTTCTTTATTTTTCAGGAAAAGGTAATTCTTTCACTCTTCTTGTTGCTTTGTTTTGTGTTTAACGTGTTCCAGTAAATATTCACTGCTGTAGGATCTCTTTTTCTGCAAGTGGATCTTTTGTTAGCAAGGGCTGTAATGAAGATTTTTGCAGCTGTGGTAGTGAACTAACTACTGGATTCAAGGCTGTGGTGTTCTTTTTGCCTTTCTTCACCAGATTTTTCAATTTCTGAAAGAAGGGGACAAAAAGCAGAATTCTAGCCTTATGTGCAGATAGTAGAAAATTTGGGCCCTGCCTTTAAATTCTTGGTGAGGTCTGATTTCAGATCTCGTGGAGGTACAGATGCTGTATACATAGATACTGGTGTCACTTCTAATATTTCCTTTTGCATGTGCATATAAAGTTGGTCTAAGAAAGTTTAGCTTTTATTTCAATTAGCAATGATTCCTGTTTCTATGGCCCCCTCAGCTGATGCAGTGTATCACCCTCCCTACTTTGACAGCATGTCACTACTTGTATGACCATTCCAGCAGGAATACCTGCCTACAACCTCTAATCTGGTATCACTTGCCCCACTCCTATATGCCAGATTTACTCTTTGGGCTTCCACAGGTATCTTGAAATCAGATCTTCTAAGACACCCATTCTAATAGTGCATTATGGTACTTGGAGGGAATGGAATAAAGGAGTGAGAAGAATATGTGCTAAATGTTGCTGTCATTAAGTTTTACTTCTAGAAATTACGACTTTCTGTATTAAACATGATACACTGAGGTAATTCAGATTGCCTCTAGTTACCGTATTTGTTTATTGCTGTACTTCAGGACTCAAAATAGATGAGGGGAATCTGTAAGATCAAGAAAGATGCAGAAAAGGCAAGTAGGAAATGAATATGTACTGTTTCTTACAATAATGGAATTAGGGGGAATTCATTCAGACTACAAAGCAGCATGTTTGAAATAAAACAGAAGTATGGCTTTTTTTGGTAACTCCTAATTAAATTGCAGAAATAACTGTTCCATCGTATAGGGGATTAGACAAATCAATACAGAAAAGATTCAGCAGGACAATGGACTAGCAAGTGGTTTAGGGAGGTTAATAGGTACATGACTGCTGAAAGCTGGAACAACCTGCCAGCAGTGGTTCTGTCCTATCTCTACCATCTTCTCCTGAGTATCATCTATAGGGCAGTGTCAAAGAGAGGATGCTGGACTAGATGTTATCCTGGTGTAAGAATGACTATTAGTAAATCCAGGAATGTGATTTTTTTTTTTTATGAGGCTTTCAGCCTCATTTTCAAAATATAATGATTTTAAAATTACAGAATCAGGCTTTTAGATTCTCTGAGTTTCCAGTTGCTAATAATTTCTCTTATGAATACCAGATATGCTCTGTGGTGTATTGTGGCTACCATTTGAGGACAGTCTGCAGTATTGCTATCAGTAGTTCATCTATTTATCACTATGTTCTGCACTGGTCCAAAAGGCATCTTAGAGAAATCTTCCAAAATATTCAAAGATTACCTTAGAGAAAAACTAGCAGGATCAGCTCCCTGAATCGTATGTCAAGGTCCTGTTTTTATAAGTCTCCAGAGAATCTTAATGCTGTGATAAGTGAATTGTACTGTGGCTCGCCAGTGTTTTGGAGATTTTTAAGATGAGACTCAGATTTCCAAGGGGCTTAAGTGCTTATGAAAAAGCTGACGTCAGAAGGAAGGAAGGGAAGCTCATGGGAGGAAGTGGATGGTGGACAAACTGTTCTTGATATTGACTCTGTGTGGTGTTTCCACTTTTATATCTTCCTGCTTGTGGCTTTGGTTTCAGATACCCTTAGCAGACCTTTCTGTCTCAGTGGTATCCAAACAGGACTCAATCAGAATATCTTCTTCAGGCCAAATACTGCAGGAAGCTCTGAGCCAGATCAGAGTGAAATTCCAGTGGAGCTAGTTTGGAAAGTTCATCAGATAAATGAAATGATAAACTAAAAGCATTTGTTTATTTAATAAATAAAACATCCATCTTTACCAACTGTAATGTTTCATACCCTTTGATACTGTTCCACAATACTGCTCTCTAGAGGATCTCATCTTACCAAGATGCAGAATACAAGTTTAATTATATGAAGGCAGTGGGCCAAAAAGCTAGAGGTCTTACGCAAATTCAGATATGCATTAATTTGCCTAATGTTTCTGATATATAGATATATCTATATATGTATGTATATATGCATCCTTTATCTCTCCTTCTCTTTTGAAAGATACTTCTCCTTTCCCAGCCTCTCCCTGAGCTGGCGCTTCCCTTATTCCTTATTGTCCCTGATGATGACTGGCCAATTTGAAGTCCAGGGCCTCATCTCCCTGGAAACATAGGTTTGTCACTCTGTACTAAATTCTGTATAAGTAATTTAGCTCTTGTGTTGATTATCACCTTAGCTATTTATTTGCACTGGTAAGGAGTAGTTAAGAGCTGTGGAAACTGAGTTATTTCTAAATGCTTCCAGCAGGGATTGTCTTTGGTAAACATAAACACAGAACAGTACTTTGGTGAATGTTACACAGAATGGCTTAAGGACATATATTCGCTTTCTCCTGGTTTGTACTCCTCTTTTGAGGATGAGGGTTAGAGCAGCCATGTGGGATAACCATCTGAGCTCAGCTCAGGTGAGAACCTTTTTCCATCCTTTTGTGAGTTTGGATTGTGTAGGTTTGCTGCAACCTTGCTCCAGCTTCCACCTTGGGATCATCAGGAGAATTTTGAGGCTCAGTTCTCCCATAAGCAGTGAATAATGTACTCTAGGAATCAGCACACTGTTTCAGGTGGTGAGGCTAACCTGGATGAAAGAACTTTTGGCAGATAAGGAGCCTAGGAAATGGATGTGAGTTTCCATATAGCAGTTTAAAGGAAGGGAGACTGCATGTGCTGTCTTGTGGCTGCTGTCCTCAGGGAGGCAACCCTGATCCTGGATAAGATGACCAGTGGTAGGTGATTTTGTGCAACAGATTGCCAAAGACACTTCTGGTTGCTCTAGAAAAAGAAAAAATTGCTTTTTATAAAGAGTAGAGTAATAAATAAAGTAAGTTTTGCATTTGTGCTCAATAAATTTGAAAGTTTTTAAAATGGGTTTAGCTGGGGCTTACAGTAGATGTTTGACTGAAGGGGTTTTACATCCTAAGTGACTATATCTAGAGTTATGTCCTGGAGCACAGGTCTCCAGCAGGTGCCACATGGAGTAGTAACAATTAAAGCTCTTGAGGATCCACCCTCAGTTTTTCAAAACAGTTAACAGCTGACGTGTAGAGCCTCCAAAACTGGAGCCAGAATTGCTTTACTGAAAACCTGGCTACTTATTTGGGTGTTTATGTGGAACTTAATCTCTAGAAAAACTGGTCCAAAATGCAGTCTCACATATGTGGCATTACTGATGTTTACATTTTCAGCTGTGTATCTTGAGCTTCATTGAACAAGAGTTGCACAAACAATGAAAGAAAAAAAAAGCCCCTTTGGCAGCTATTTAGTTTGTGAGCTTTGAGAAAATTCAGATAGGAATTATTCTGCTAGATCTGCCAAAGCTCAAGCTCATTGGAATCATTGGAGTTCTCTCTCCTAACTGCAGAGTTTTTCACCCATCCTCTAAACTGGGTTCGTAATAGGGTGATTATAAAATAACTTTATTGGAAAGAAAGTTTGCCAAGTAAATAATTCAGTAAATATTTTCTGGGCACCCATGCCTGATAGATTGCTTGGTGTGCTGGCTAATAAGCAATATTGCCTTTTAAGACTGCCATAACACAGAGTGCTCCGAAAAGCCTGACCCAGGATTGAGGCCTGAGAAGAGAAAATGTTAAGCCTTCAGCACCCGGCCAAATTTTATTGGAAGGCATGCAATATGGAGATAGGGCTGTAGTAGTTGTAGATCTCAGCTGCTCCCTTTCTTAACTCCCTCTGTTCATAAATACATGTTAAAATAATTTTGAGTCAAGTAATTGAAAACAATTGGAAGAAATTCCTCATAGTAAAACTTTTAAAAGTGTTTAAATTGTAGTAACTTTTATTTCAGCATATGGATCTGGGGCTTGGTGGTAAATTGAGCTCGCTCTTTATGGAAGTGGTAAATCACCAGCAGTTGCTATCAAGAGTAGAAAAATAATGTTTATAAATCATTGCATTTGTTTCAGATTATTCATCAGAGCTGGAAGGCAATGGTTGGAGTTACTTTGTGATACTATAAACAGAGAAGGCTGTGTACTTTGTGGTGAAATTTTGGGGTTTGTACATGTACTAACTGAGACTTTTTGCTTCAATTCAAATAATTTTCCAGAGAGGAGTATCTATATTCCACTGTGCTGTTTTGAAGGAGCAACATGGCACTAATAGGACAGCGAGGCCTGCTGACTCTCAGAGGAAGGGTCTCACAAAGTCATCTTATATGGCTTTCCTTCTTATACTGCAGTAGGAAAGTCTTCTCTTTTTCCAGTGTGCTTCCAAACTGCTCTGATGGGTTATGAAAAGGTTCAAATCCGGAAAGAGTAAGAACTGAGCACAGGGAGGTTTTTGATACAGAAATTTGGAGGCAATAATCCTTAGTTTCCCTGTAAATAAAAAAGCAGGATTGTCTACACACTTGCCTTGTAGTTCAAGACAGGAGAAGGCTGCCTGGTTTCCCTGGGTAATTCTATAATTACCCTCAAGCTTTATTTCTCTATGAGAAAGAGCTACAATTTCTGTCATATGAAGCGCAGGCAGCACATCAGCACAAATAGCAACAGCAGTCTTCGCTGAGCAAGCTGCCGGAACTAGCCAGCTCCTTCATTGGTTACTGGCTGAGTTTCTGCAGTATTTCAGAGATTCCTGGCCTTGCCTGCAAGAGTATTGGCAAAAGCAGCTTGGTTTTACCTTAGCGTATTGTGGAAAGTCCTGGGGGAATTAAGTTTTGCAGGAGCTGTGCCAGCTCTTCTGAGGTTTTGAGTGTTGTGGATCATTTAGCTTTGTTGTGTTTTCCCACCCTCCAAAAAGAAAATGAAAGCAAAACACTTACCAACTCCTTTACTGACTTGTTGGCACATACTGTGAAATAACTAACTGGTTGCAGTCTCCGTAAAAAAGGAAAGCATGGAATTTTCAGGTGGCAGATTGCTTTTATCCAAAGAAAAAATAGAAAATTGGTATGATATACCTTTTATTGCAAAACAGGAGAGTTACAAGGTTGAATATGGGTCAGATATCTTTCACTGGCAGTGGCTTCCCCATACTGGAGTATATGTCTCTGTTAAACACAACAGCATAAAAAGTTTTTTTTATACTTTATGCCAAAGAGGGGCGATGGGGGGTAGGAAGGGACCCTCAAAACAGCCAGTAGCTAATGCTGCCTTTGTGGTTTTATATATTTGCCTATTAAAATGACAATATGGACATGGAACATTTAGATTTAAGAAGCCTTCTTTTCATTAAACAACATTAAACAAACTGACAAAGTAGGGGGTTATGACTCCAGTAATTGAAACATGCTGTTCTGTTCAAGACCAGAACTCTATAAAGACTCTTTTCACCCAGTAATGCCCTTTGTGTTTGCCTGCTACCCCTGCTAGAAATTACTGTAGGCCTGAAGTATGTCTTTCCAAGTGGAGTGGGAATGACAGAGTGCAACACCACACTTGGCAGGTGGGGTCACAGCCTTTTTAGGACATTAACATTCATTGTGCATTGGAAATCAATTTGCAGCTCAGAATGCATGGAGTCTTAGATGGACTTCCCTCCCCACTGTTTTTTTATGTTAACTTTAAACCTAGGATGCAAGAAAAAGAATTAGATGGATTAATTTGGATTAACTCTGATGGAGTTTGAGTAGTTTTCATTCGCTTAATTTACAGTGTGCCTTTTCATGGATTCCTTGCTCTTCTAGATGTATATTCCAAGTCTGTACATTATCTTGCATTTCTTTTTCCTTCTCTCTTCTAGATGTTGATGAATGTCAGGATAACAATGGAGGATGCCAGCAGATTTGTGTAAATACTATGGGCAGCTATGAATGTCAGTGCAAAGAGGGCTTTTTTCTGAGTGATAACCAGCATACCTGCATTCATCGCTCCATTGGTAAGTTTTCAGTGTGTAAATCGTGATTTTTAGAATAGCTGTGTTCAGTCAGAAATGCGGAAACTGCCTGGGTTTTTTTTTTATCCCCAGAGTTCCCAAGATTGTTTCACTGGTTGGCTGGAATTGATTGATTCTTCTGCTACCCAAACCTACAGTAGAGCTGTAAGAAAGGGGGGAAAAGACTAGTTTGACATAGAAACTGTACTTGGTTCAAACAGCAGGTTCTTTGGGCAGGCAGAGGCAGATTTTCAAATGATAACTTTCTGCTTCTGAGTTTCCAAGACTTAAAATTTTCTCATCTGTTCATTGTATAATAGCTCTGCTGTCTTCTACCTTAGAGAGCATGGTATCTTTAATCAACACAGCTTGTTTTTTCTGGAAGTTATACAGGTTATGGTTTTCTGCCAGTCATATAACTTACTGCTTTGTTGCAGACTGATGATGGCTGATATTATATTGACACAATATTTTTCTTTGGTTCAGTACCCTGTCTAGGGTGGATTAGAAAACTGCTTCTCTGTTGCCTATACAAGTAGCAGTAGAAATAAGGAATCCCTGCAAACCTCTGATCCTTGTCTGCTGCTGATTTTGACCAGAAAAAACAGCTTTCCCTTTTCTATACATGTCAGACATGGAAGATAAGTTTGAGTGGAAAGGGAGAAAAGAAAACAGCATAGCTATAAATCTTTGCAATTAAGTGGACTCTTTTCTGTATTCATTCAGACTTCTGGTGACCCTGGCAGCAATGGGAATATATGCTAGCAAACTCATTTACCAACAGGCAATACAGAATGACAAAGTAGCAAGATGAGTCTGGTGATCAACAATGTAAGCACGCCGTAAATTTCAGCAAGCCACACAAATGGTTCTGAACTATTTTAAGTCCCAAGAATTAACCAGAAAAATCCTACTTGAGCACAAGAGCATGAATTTAGTCACTCTGTTGACAAGAAAGCAAAGCGTCGTAGTGTAACATCTCAGAAATGTAAATATATTTCTGGCACTGTGTGTCTGCTTACACAGAATCAGAATTCTGTGTAAGCAGAATGTAGTGATTTTAATTTTCAGAAGTGTGAATCTCCAAAATACATTCCACTCTTCAACATGATTATTAAGTTTTAAGCAATTGAGGTATTTTGATTCAGACAGGAATATACAATTAAGCTCTATCAACCAGTGTGGTTTAAAGGTTATTATATAATAGGTTTTTAGTCATTCTTTTCAACATAAATTGTTCAAATTTCTGTCCAGCATAAAGTAACCCTGACACAAAGTTATCCAACAGAGCAAGGAATAGTAGCTGGAGGCTTAATGAAAACCACTTGCAGAGTACTGCGATACAATCATTATTTCAATTTGCACATTGTAAAAATTCCCAGGTCTAATAAAAGAGAATTTAGTTATCTGAGATGGAAACTAATAAACTAAATGAAAAATGAGACTGTAAAGGCAAAAGCTTCTTCTAAGGAATAGGTTACTTGTGGGAGAGGGTAATTTTTTATTGGAAAGAGGATTCCTAGTTTGCCAGAAAGACTGGGGGAGTAGATCTGAAGGTTGACTGCTATATGCACATAATAAATATGCATGGGAATCATATATTTGTGTTAACTTGTTTACAAAGAAAATGCCATATAAACACGGATACTTAATTTGAACCAGCATCAAATTATTTTAGATCTGAAAAACCCCAAGCAACCTGCCAAGTAGAACAATGATGATTGCAAAGTGTTTTATGAACAAACGGTTTGTAGCTTTTCAAAAATAAAGTGCCAGTTTACAGTAATAGCAAACATTACACTGTAGTGCCATGATCCCCCACAGAAATACATTGGGTGAGTATGCTGGAGGAAGGAAATAAGGTTAAATGATCCCTTTCAGTTGTCAGAGGTGACTGAACTGCAAATAGGAAATATGCATGGTGAGAAAGTAAATGGCTTTCTTACTATCTGTGTTTACTCACTTTCATCTGTCTCGCATCTAAGTGCCTCTACAGAAACTGTTGGAACACAAAAATACGCAAAAGTATTTAGGCAGAACTGTGCCTAGGGCTAGACTGTATCTATACCTCTGTTGGTAAACAAGGCTGCAGTAGGCAAAAGCACACCACACAGCCAGCACTGCAATCCAAACACAGAGATGCTGACTCACCAAAGACCTTTAGCAAGCTTGTTGACTTTGAGCATAATAAGATCCATTAATTGCCGTGGGATTACTTTTCTGTCTGAAAAATACATGTGCAGTGCCATAATCTCGGTGTCCTTGACATTACCTAAAGACTCTTCAAGGACTCAGCTAGTCTAAAACAATCACAAGGTTTGTACTTTCCTGCCACCTTTTCCCCTCTGTTTTCAAATGCCTTGGGAAAAGTGAAGAAGCACTGCAAGGTGCAAGTAGGATGTACTCAGAGTTGGGATGAGTTTGGGATGAAGGGAGCAGTACCAAGCCTCAGCAATGCCCTGTCTGCAGGCCCAGCTCACCTGCCTCAGCCACCAGTAAGGCTGGTGCTGATCACATGCTTCAAGCTTATCAACACTTTCAAATGGTGTGGTAGTTTCAGAGATCGAAAAGAGCATTCCATATTCTCGTGGGGGGTTGAGCAGAGGAAGGGATATCTCCCTTTTTGCACTATCCAGCTACGCAAGGGTGTTTTCTCATATGAGGTACCCTCCTGAAAATTGTTGGCTGCTTTGTGAATTTCCTCAGCTTCGAGAGATGCATTGTGCCTGTGCCAGTGTTTCAGGGGTGTATTGTACCATCATGCTCCTACCCACAAGCTGTGGTAAAAAGCCACACCAGAGTTCATGGTAGGGGCTTTTAATGTCATCTTTGTGTCCCAAATGATACTTGCTTGCCATCTGGAATTGTTCTTCTTGTTTCCTGTGGACAAGAAAAAATAATGATCCACAAAGAAATGCCAATTTTATACCCATGGAAGGCCAGGCTGACACTAAAGTGAGGGCAAACCCTGGTTTCCCAGTATTTGCTTTATTTCACTGTCTTCATTATAGGCCTGTTGGTTTCTTATGTTTAGTCTCAGTATCTTTTTGGGAAGATACTATGCCAAGTACAACTTACCTCATTTATTTTTTTTTTTTTGCATAAAACTTAATTTCCCTTCACTGAGTCAGATTTTGAACTGGTTTACTCATAGTAATGATGGCACCAACAGGGAGAAAGAATGGAAGGGAGGATGGATTGTAAAAAATAGGGAGAACGTAACAGTTGTTTATCTTAATACACCTTAATTGCAGTAGTAGGTGTGAACATGGTGAATTATACCAGACACGTTTGTATTTGTTTCCTCATGACTTAAAAAGAAACCAGAATAAAGCAGCTGTTACTGTATCATCTCCAGCTCCAGAGGGAGCATGTGTTTAATAAATGTGGAGATTAGTGTGGTACATTACAGCTGTGACTGAGTCAGGTGACTAGATTACATCATTTTTTCCCTTAATTTGATGATAAGCCTAAAGCCCCAATTCAGCAAAGCGTCTGGGCACATCCTTAAAGTCCTAGTGATAGCAAAGTTGGTAAAAAATGTGAGTTGGGCATAAAAAGCTCAAAATAGACAGAATTCAGCTGTATACCTGCATCTCCGCTGAAGTTCAGAGTGATCAGAATGAAAGCTATGGTATGCCCCATTTGCATTACAAATATAAAAGTTACTGTGATCAGGAGTCTTGGCTACAGACCGCTTCACCAAAATTCTCAGCTGAAGCGTTATGGAAAGCTCTTACTGACCCACCTCCAGAGGGTTAAGTCTGTTAAAACACAAAGGTTGTTTGCTTACAAGCAAGATACTTCAGTTCTGTGCCTAGGAAGACTTCGTCACTTTAAATTCCATCCCCTGAATGTCTACCTAGTTATATTAATGGTTTTATATCTGCTAATCATTCAGTGTCAATGTTTTTATTGAGTTAATGCCAAGTAAACTAAAAGGCGGGTGCAATTATGAGTGCTAATTGTAAGTGGAACAAGAGAAGTACCAGGCTATAGAAGACTGGCAATGACAATGGTGTTGTCAAATGATGGAAAAGCTTTTTACACAGTTGTCACTATCATTTTCAAGCCTGTTAAAAAAAATATTTGGCAAGGCTTTTTCACTTCCCCCTATCCCATTAGCCTTATGTTCCTAGCAGAATTAAGAAGTTTGACATAAAGTCAAGCTACCACAACTTAGCAAATTACTGTGTTACAGACAGTCTCAAAACCAGCTTGTTTCTTTCTGCTCTAGGAGCGTAACAGTTTACTCCCAGGGGGAAAGTGAAATGCTTAGCCAAGTTGTCTTGCATTTGTCATGGGTAAGTGGTATTACAAAATGGCTTACCATGCTTGTGCTGATGCATAGTAACTTGTTAAACTTTATTATATTTTAAAGTCCTTGTTAATTCTGCAGTAGTAGCATTGGATGCCTTTGGTAAACGGACAACAAACTATCAAATTTCTTCTTGTTCTGAGGATTATAATGCCACCTTTGTTCATAGAATCATAGAACAGTTAGGGTTGGAAAGGACCTTAAGATCATCAAGTTCCAACCCCCCTGCCATGGGCAGGGACACCTCGCTCAAACCATATCACCCAAGGCCTCATCCAGCATGGCCTTGAACACTGCCAGGGATGGAGCATTCACAATCTCCTTGGGCAACCTATTCCAGTGCCTCACCGCCCTAACAGGAAAGAATTTCCTCCTTATAACCAATCTAAACTTGCCCTGTTTAAGTTTTAATCCATTACCCCTTGTCCTATCACTACAGTCCCTAATGAAGAAGCCCTCCCCAGCATCCCTATAGGCCCCTTTCAGATACTGGAAGGCTGCTATGAGGTCTCCATGCAGCCTTCTCTTCTCCAGGCTGAACACCCCAACTTTCTCAGCCTGTCTTCATATGGGAGGTGCTCCAGTCCCCTGAGCATGATCATGGCCCTCCTCTGGACTTGTTCCAACATTTCCATGTCCTTTCTATGTTGAGAACACCGGAACTGCACACAATACTCCAAGTAAGGTCTCACAAGAGCAGAGTAAAGGGGCAGCATCACCTCCTTCAACCTGCTGGTCACGCTCCTTTTGATGCAGCCCAGGATACAGTTGGCTTTCTGGGCTGCAAGCGCACACTGCAGCCGGCTCATGTTCATTTTCTCATCGACCAGCACCCCCAAGTCCTTCTTCGCAGGGCTGCTCTGAATCTCTTCCCTGCCCAGCCTGTAGCTGTGCCTGGGATTGCTCCGACCCAGGTGTAGGACCTTGCACTTGGCTTGGTTAAACTTCATGAGGTTGGCATCAGCCCACCTCACAAGTGTGTCAAGGTCCCTCTGGATGGCATTCCTTCCCTCCATCGTATCAGCTGAACCACACAGCTTGGGGTTATCGGCAAACTTGCTGAGGGCGCACTTAATCCCACTGTCCATGTCAGCGACGAAGATGTTAAACATGACCAGTCCCAACACTGATCCCTGAGGGACACCACTTGTTACTGGTCTCCAGCTCGACATTGAGCCATTGACCACAACTCAATTTTTTTATTCCTACTTTCCATGATTTACTTTTATTCCTTACCTGTTTTCTTAGTTCAGTGCGTTTTATAGTGGTAGAATAATGTGTTAGGAATCCTTGGGAGGAAGCACAAACCCCAGTCAGTGCAGGAAAGGTTGCAGGTTGGGATTCTGAACTTTATTCCCACTTCTGGTATTGATGCCTTGTGGGACTCTGGGCAAGAAGGTTACTGTGACTCAGAATTTCTGCAAAGCACTTTAGAGGACAGAGGTGCTTTTTCTACAGAAAGCACAATAATCTATTCATATTTAGATTAATGTGGAAGGGTTACTTTAAATAATTAAGTGTTGCCAGCACTGTTCCAGACTTTATGAAGTAAAAGGTTTCTCATCTCCACAGTGAAAGCTCTTTCGTGGTGATGTAACCAGCTAAATTACTCCATTACTTGACTATGCTTTGCCATAGCTATCCCCAGTACAGGCATCCCATTCACTGGAGCAGAACAGTCCTATTTGTCTTTTTGAATTGGAATCCTAATATGATTGTAGAGTAGAGGAATATACGTAAAGCAAGTTTTAAGGAAATTAGTTAATGTGCTTTTAGGTAACATAGTACAACATCCTTCCAGGCAGCATTAAGTTTTACTTAGACAAATATACTATGAACTTGGAAGCTTTTTCCTAAAACTGCACACAGTATGACCTAAGTGTAATAGAAAGTTGTCTGTTTATACATTCCCATGATACATTTTGAATAAATAGCTCGATTGATTATCTTTCACAGAATATAGGATACCAAATGTATCCAGGAAAAAAGGCTTAATAAACCATTTTAAATATTGTGCCCTTTTAGAAGTGTGTAACCTTTTAAAGCTGTGTATAACCCATCAAAATTGGTTTCTGGGATTCTTATTTGCTCCAGCAGCCTGTGTGAAGGGCAACTTACATTCACTTTCTCTATTCCTCTCAGATGGAGCGAGTTCGTAATTTGAAGGGAAAACACAACAGGTGAAAGCACATGGTATGGGTGAAAAAAGAAAAATCTGTTAGGCCTGGTCTCCCTTCTCTTATGTATCCTTGGTGTATCGTGATTAGGACTAGTAAAGTTACACTGGTGTGAAACTAGTTTAATCTGACTCAAGTTCAGCTGTGAGGGGAAGCAGTAACTATATAATCATAATAACTATTAAATGAAAAGTTTAAGAGTAGATGTGGCAGTAAGTTGTCTGATAGAATCATGGAACAGCCTGGGTTGGAAGAGATCTTGACAGATCATGTGGTCCAACCTTCTGTCGGAAAGGGAGCCTAGATGAGACTATCGAGTGCCCTGTTTAGTTGAAAAAAACCTAAAAAAACGGTATCTTGAAAACCGTCCATGATGGGGACTTTACTATGTCCCTGGGGAGGTTGTTCCAGTGAATTTCTTTCTATGTCAAGAAAACACCTCTCAGTGCAACCTGTACCCATTGCCCTTGCTCTCCTCTATGTAGCTCCTGTGAAAAGAAAGCCTTCATCCTCTTTGTTGCTGCTCTTTGCTATCCAAATAAAACTCGGTCTATACAAATAAAACTGCAAAAGCAGAGTTTTATGTATCAAAAGAGTCAGTATTTTTTGTTATTGTGTTTTTTTCCCCTCAGCTTTTCACATTAAGGCCTTGGGTAAATGTCAGCTTAAGTGCTGACCATTAGAATTGGAGGCAAAAGCATGTCACTTTTGGCTTATAAAAATGTTAAACACATCTGAAACCTGAGGCTGCAATCTGCCTTTTATAGATAAGAAGAAAATTAAGGTGTAAATAGTACAATATTTTCTAAAACTCTTGGGACTGTGTTTGAACTTCAGGACAGATTCACTCCATTAGAGCAGCTTCAGTCCTGGCAGAAACCAGGTTGTGAGGAAATTATATAGGACATGAAATCAAGATAAATTTTCAGTATATCCCAATTTGCAGAGTTGAATACAGCTAGGTAAATTTGATTGCAGGCCCTTGCTGAGTTCCCAGGGACCAATTCAAACCCATGTCAAACTTAGACTCAATAAAATATGATGATGTCTCTACATAGTCAACCTTAGCTTTATCGCTTTTCTGAAGGAAAAAATCTTGTGCTTCAGAATTTTCTGTGACTTTGAATGAGGTTTAATTCAGAAAGAATTGTAGAGCAATCAGTACCTTCTGCTGCTTTGCTTCAGCTGAGATTGAATGCTGCAGTAAACCAACTGCTTAGCAGGATGCTATGGTGGTGAGTTTGTTGAAACTCAAAGGAGAAATCTCCCAAACCTCAGAAACAATAGCAGATTGCCATTGCCAAAATCTGCGACTGTATTCCAAGACTGTTGTGCAGAAGCTGTCCTGTAACAGGTCCCAGATATACGTATACTGATCAGAACAGATGTAAGTATTTTAAAAAGGAAAAAGAAAATGATACTAAAAATGTAAACCCCAGAAAACATCAACTGGTAAATAATCCGGAAGTCACATGTGTAGTTTGCGTATAGAGCTTAAACAGTAGTAAAAGCAGATGCACAGCTGAACATGACGAACTACATGGTAAACTAGGACATGCAGATTATTCCTCAGTGAGCCAGAAACTGAAATAGTTAATGGCATGGTGGTTGTTTCTGCATGGCTCCATTGCCAATGCCTTTTGGTATGAAAAGGATGAAACAAAAGGGGGAAAAGTGTGTACGAAATAATGAAGCTGGAGATGCAAAGAAGTGTGTCTTGGAAAGAGCAGCTGTTTGAAACACCCTGCAGCAGCATGAGAGCCAGCCAGCTTGCCAGGGGGAGCAGGGTATTTGTAAGTCAGATCAAAAATCTTTCCACACCTGTGTGACAGGAAGTGCAATGAACAGTCTGTAGCCCAGCAACTGACTGACGGGCAGTGCTGACAAGATGGGAAAGTTATACGCACGAATGGGAAAACACACTGGAAAGTAGTACATTGAGAAAAAAAAGTTAAAGAGAGAAAATACGCAAAGGGGGCTTTCACACTCAATCATTCAATAGCATTGGAAGTGAACCAATGTTCTGTTCATACTGTCTGCCCTGGATATAGCAGGATTATACTAAATAAAAGAACTGACATGTTTTTTAAAGGCCTCTAGCATCCAGTTGACTGAAACATCAGGTGAGAAAGATCTGGGAAGAATATTAAGCCAGACTGTACTGGAAAAAAGCTTGCATTCACACATGCACACAACAAATGGTCTGTGTTTTAGGTATACCATACGTCATATCTATCATGATGTGTCTCTCTCATGCCATCAGGAATACAATGCTGAATTCAGGGACTGCTCTGAATACTGTGTGAAGATACCCAGCATCTTTCATACCTACTGTAGTCACTGTGGGTCTCTCCATGTATGTCTCATATTTTTCATTATGCACAGAAATCAACCACAGCCCATGTTTCAGGCACTGTTCCTCTTTCCTGCTGTTCATGACAAATCAGAGATGTGGTCCAGCAGGAGCTCTCTAGGGGCTGGTACCGCAATGTGTTTTTGGCTAGAAACCAGTAGGAAATCAAGATAAGAATGCCAAATACCTGTTTATATATACCGTTATCCTCCTGTGTATATGGTATGCATATTATGCATTTAGTGAGTTCTATTAATTATTCAATTCCATGTAATTATGTTTGAGGCTGCTTTGAGCTATTCTGAAAAAATGTAGGAGCTAATGGAAATAAGAAGATCCTTGTATTTAATAGCAGTGTATGTTTTTAAGTGTAAGACTACTTGCACACTCTGTTAAGCTTTATATCTTAGAAATGCCTGAGTAGTAAAAATGTTGGGATTTTTACTATTCTTGATGGTATTATAATAATAATTTGCTTAAGCACCAGTCAAGAATGGGGCCAGATTTCAAGGGACCTTGCACAAACTGGGAAAATTTACAGCTTAAGTAAACAAAGCAAACACAGGGCAGAGGACAGCACAAAACGCATAGTCACTGTGAATTCTTTCCTGGCAGAAACACTGTAGTAGCACCATGAGATCTTTTTAAGAGGGGGCACAAAGGAAGAAGGGAATGAGACAAGGATATGTCACATAAACAGAAAGAGAAGGAGGGAGAGAGACAGCCAGCCGGGTGGGAATGAGATGAAGTGGAGGACAATAGACCAAAGAAGAAAAGAAGGGTGTGAAACAGCACAAGGCAAAATCTGTACTTCTTCTCTGTCTTTTTAATTCCCAGACTTGCTGATGCCATTTCTTCTCAGTATCTTCTTCCTTAGAGTTCTCTTTCCCTTTAACTAAGTCATCTCCTGTATAAACCACAGTACAATCATAGTATAATCAAACTGCAGCAACGTCTTTGAAAACTGATGGTTTTCTGTGTGGAATGGGTCTTGCTGAGATTTCAAACCCAACCTCCAATCATGCACAGGTCATCAGGATGATACCCCTGCAAGGGTTCAACTCCCTTCCTGCTCTCAGTAGTCAGGAAATTCAGAAACAGAGGCATTAACAGAGAGACAAGCATTGTGTGTGGTTTGGAGTTACTATCTGAACTGTGTTCACCATTGATAAAATTACTGAGCTTGTGCAGTGAATCAGTTTACCTGCCTTTAGTGCATGATGCGTAGTATAATTGAGCACTTTCAGAAGGCTTTGCCTGACTTACCAGTGCTGAGAAGCTGCAAATTTTTTTCTCCTGTTCCAACATAAAGCATTCATTCACCTTTGAGTAAAAGCAACAGCACTTTTGTCTCTCTTTGATATGGAGCACCTCCTTTAAAAGTTCTTCTCTGTGTTTATAGCTGACTAAATCACTCCACATGCAGTGTAAGTCAATAGTATCCAGTACAGTGTGCTGCAAGCATTGGTGATTTACCAGAGTTGGCAGGTTTTCTTTCTGTAGTTAACATGGGCTGAGGATAATATAATAGCTGCTATCTTCAATCCATATCAAACTGCAAAGTAGTAGACAGGCCAAAACTAAGAGCCTCTGTACTCAAATATTATTTTTTGACAGAAATTCACGTGATCAGTGTTGGCATTTCAGTATTTAGTATAATCAGAATTGGTTATTTAAACTGACATTTGTTTGGAATACTACAAATGCCAAGATGGGGAAGCAGCAGTGTGAATTGTTTTTATGTCATGCATTTCTTGTTCAGCCTGTTTCAGAAGTGAACTTCTAGTTATTTGCTTTTCTAATCACTAATTCACTAGAGGATGTTGCAGGAGTCTACAAAAACTACCTCAGGACTCTAAACCCCCTCTGAGATAGGAGCTATTATGCCATGTGCTGTAAGTTACACGTACGGGAGGCAGAAAAGTAAAATAATTTTGCTAGAGTTACACAGAAAGGCTGTAGAAATCCCAAGATCCTTCCAGAAAAGCTGTTAAGGAAGCATTTGACAGAGCATGCAATTTAATTAATACTGTGTGGATTTCACCAAATTTGTTTTATAAAACTGAGTATTTGTTTTTGTGTATGCTCCTACTAGGAACAGAATGCAGATATCCTGAGCTCCATTCTTTTGGTCTGTTATTTAATTCCCTTCTTTCATCCGTGGTGCATTTTAACATCAGTGATTGATGAATTACATGTGCATGTTCAGAGATCAAAGTGTAGCACAGGGGGCTGGGTGGGTAACAGTGCACTTTGCAAATCCTGTCCTCTCACCTTTCTTACCTACGCTTTTCATTCTGTTTATTCTCTGTTGGCTTGCTGTTGTAACTAGAACAATTTCAGATGGTGTCAGGCAGCTTGACTTCTTATAGAAATTCATGATGCCTGATGACTTTGCACCATGTCCTTGTACTGGGAAATTGATGCTGGGAATTTGTAGGTTCTGAAAAGTGAGGTGGGAACAACTACCTGAACAGGTCAACCAAATGCCAGTTATTTTTGAAGGAAGTATATTCTTTCACTAAACCAAATTTTGTTCTCTGAAGTAGCTGCTTTTCTTGGAAGAATAATAACAATACTTACACAAAGAAAAAAGACCTTACAGAAATAAATAAAACAAAAAACCCTAAAACAAACAAAAAACCCAAACCCAAAATCAAACAATAAAACCAAACATTAAAAGTTTGAAACATCCAGACCTAGAGGTATTTTCCGTGACAGTCTATGGTAATGGTGGCTAGGCAGCCTTGTCTGCCTCTATAAGCATGAGTATCCATGAAGCCCACTTACTCAGAGGACAGCTCGGGTGCTTACTGCAAGAACAGCTCAAACATGAAGCCTTATTCGCCAGATGAAGGAGCGTATTACTGGTAGCGTTCCTGAGTTGCCTCTTTCCTTTTAAAGGTGAAATATGTCAGTGATTTTGGGGAGCTTTCCAGGAATTGGGCAAACCGAACTAAAAAAGGGTCCTGCTAGCTCTGTCAAGGGGCAGCATACAAGCTGGGCTTGAGGTGAGACTGGCCTACCCTGCCCTTATGAACAACCGCATGTCTGAATGCTCT
This sequence comes from Neopsephotus bourkii, assembly GCF_033783945.1. NCBI lineage: Eukaryota > Metazoa > Chordata > Aves > Psittaciformes > Psittacidae > Neopsephotus > Neopsephotus bourkii. Next base: position 7,842,887 of record NW_026900624.1, read on the forward strand.
TCCCCAGTACTGTGTTTCTGCTCCCCCTCTCTCCAGCCAAAATGCTTTCAGACTCCCTTCTAAGCTCTCCAGGTATAGCTATCATTTGGCCTAAGTGCCTCCTTAATGGACAGTTAATTACTCTGCTCTAATTGGAGTCTGAAAACCGTATCATTAAAAAAAAGCCTATAATAAGCCATTTTAAACCAGGATTTGGTGAGCAACACTTTCCTAGCCTAATCTAAACTTGAATCCTGAACTGTAGTCTTACGTGAAGATTTGAGAAGGCTTTTTCTGTAGATCTCAACATGACATTTTAGCATTTGGCATTAGTTGAAAATACCTTGTCCTGTTCAATCTTCCAAGCACTCACAGAAAGAGATAATGAGCTGTCATTCCCATGCTGTCTCTCAGAGAAACTGATCACTTATCAGCCAAATGAACTCTGAATTAATCTGGAGGATTACTTGTCAGCAGCTCACTGAAATGCCTCATGAAACAGCCCCGTGCTAGAGCAAAATGCCAGAAAAACAGTAAACTGAAGGACACGGGGGGTAATTTTCAGTAGTTAGATCCTTTAAAAGTACAGCCTTGGTGGGAGTAGAGAAGCCTCTTTGAATTTTTATGTTGCTATTATTTTCATGTGAGGCGGACATTAGGTGGCTAAAGGAATTTTCTTGTTGTCTAGACTGTGGATATGTTATTCTGAGCTCTGAAACTTTCAAGACCTAGTGTAAATAATGCCACTTCTGAGTGTTCATCAAATTCACTTTTTGCTATTAGCTATTGAGTGCCCAAACCCAGAATGTAAATATATCTCCAGGGTCTCAAAGTTTATTTATGTGTCATTTGGTTAAATATTTTATGGGGTTGTTTTCTTTCATTGTTTCTTCTAAACACACCTGTAAAGGCCTTATTTTCTCTTAGCGTTTATTATGACTCACTTCATGGAGATACTTCTGTGCTGAGCTGTAATAAACTGAGCTCTCAAAAGCAGCATTGTGGTTGGAAGTGTGGCTGTTTTGGATGACATCTGATTTTTCCTGTTCACTATTTATTCTCTCAGAATTACAGTCTATTTATAGGCAGAAACAGGATTTCCTTGCTTTCCAGTAGGACCTGATAGCAGGAGAAACACTTCCATTTTTTTCTGCATACCTTGACCACCACCAAGTACTGCCCAAATTAAAATCCATATTCAGTGTTTAGCTGATGCTTTTCATCAAAGTGTAGAAATCAAATAGAGCTGCTTCTCAAGAAGAATTCCTTCTTTCCATGTCAAGCTTTGCACAGTAATACTGACTGCACTTTTTACTACCTCAAAGTCTTTTTGACCTCTTGCAAACAGCTCATGGCTGCCAAAGGATTTTCTTCACCTTTCTGAAATGGTTACAGAGAATGTAGCTGAGGATGGCTACAAATCAGATATGCTTCTAGCAGGTGTCATGCTTATTTCCATGTACAGCTCTGCCAATGTATTTTCATTTTCAGTCATCCTGTCCTTCCACCTCCTTGCTCTTGTATGCCATGTATACACCAGTTGCACGTATACATCGCAACTAGGTTGAAATAATACAGCTTTGTTAGTTCGTGAAGTCTGTAGAAGCTAAAGACTACTCTAGTTTCAGCTGTAGTGTTCTTTCTGAATTCGAGATGAGATCAAACCAGTTCAGAAGTCCACAAACTCCCAGCAGTTTCAGTAGGATTTGAATTGTTATCATGAGACTGTAAACATCTGTCAACAACAGATCGAATCACAAGGTGATGCAAACTGTGATTATTTCTTTGGGTTACACCATTACACAGGTAAAGAAAGCTGTGAATAACTGTACTACCATCGTAAACATTTCACTTCCTGTGGAAGACAGTAGCAAACCATTTCACTGATCTATAAGACAGAAGTGTCTAAAACCTACACAGAACTTTGAGAAAAAGGTGCCAGAAAGAAACCAAGAGGTGATAAGTGGATTAAAGCCAGCTCAGTACTGAATAATATGCTTGCAAGGCAATTACATAGTCTACTAATCCCAGACACAACTAGTGATTGTCGCTGTGGTAAGAAGTCAGGACACACTGTAGCAGAGCAATAAACAAGTGCTGAGAGGTGACTTTGGCACGGAAGAGCCTGCTATTTTTAAGCTGAAGAAACTGTTTTGCAATGACAAATAAGCCTCAATCCACAGAAAAAGAGCAATAATATGAGAGTAACAGTGGTTCGTGTACACACTGGATGTATCTCTGAACGTGCAATCAGAGCATATAGACTTCTGAGACAAGCAGGTTCTTCCACTTTCACACCACTGTTGCCCTATAAACATTTCATTCATTCATTTCTGAAGTGCAACTTGCAGATTAGGCTTCCACTTATTGTGTTGGTGATAGCATTTAGTCTTAAATGGCTAATAACATAGGACTGCTATTTCAGGTGCGTCCACATGAAATCTGATGCTGTGTGCCCAGGAAAAAATTAACTGTTTGTGACAGGAACGGAATTGATTTTGCTGCTGTATGGAAAATGTGTTTGCCTACATACCAGCTGTGTGTCTGAGTTTGGTGCTGGTTGTAGCAGTTGAACAGAAAAGCAAGATTATTTTGGTGAATATAAATATTAACGAAAGGAGGAGGAGAAATTATAACTGTGCTTCAAATGGTCCTCTTGGTAATATTCTTGCTCAGATAACAAAGGATTTTTCTGCCTGAGGTCACCAGAAAATGTTTTTTGAATGCCTTCTTGGTGCCAGCTGGGCAAATCTTGATAGCAGGTAATTTTTATCAAATAGCAATATATTCATCATCTCCATTTCACACCCATCCTTGCTGAGCAGCTCTCACTTTTACCCTGACCTAGACCCTGTGATGTCACCTTCCAGACTGTGAATCTCTCTCCCTTGTGCCCTCACCAAATGTTATCATCATGCTTGCTTGAACCCTGACATTTGATTTGTGTAAGCAAAGACTGATGCCTGTTTCTGACTGACATTTTATTCAGATTCCTTCTCAGAGGAAAACTTAAGGAAAACAGCAGAATTTCCACGAAATGGCAAACTGTCTTCCCATAAAATCAAACCCAGTAGAAAGTTTGGAAGCTTTTTTCATAGCTATATGGCCCTTTTGTATTGCAGATATGCTGGACTCTTACAACACTTAGAAAACAATATGTAATACCACCAATGCATGTGTATTTAAAATTTGTATATACAAACACATATGCATTTTGTAAATGCCATTTCCTAAGCTGTCCTTGAATGTGGCTACTATGACCCCACTCTTTGCTTCCTATCCCCAAGGGAAGGAGCATTGATTTTGTTCTTTGAATTTTGTAGGTTTTTCTGAAAGCGAGGGAGAGGCTTGTGCCTACACTGCATTTTACTTTAATGTGTGGGCAGGCTTTCAGGCCTTTGTTGTTGGAACTATTCATGTGCTTAAGTGTTTTGCTGGATTGGAGCCACAGAGCAGTTAATGAATTAGTGCACATACCAGGGTATAGCATTCTATTTCTTCTTTCCAGACAGTTTACATTTCCAGTATTTGTGTAGGATATAGGGTGACCAGCAGCCTGTTTTCTTTATTTATTAAATTCTATGTAAAAATGTCTTCTCAGTAGTTAGTATTTCTGCATTGGCTTCTGATAGATGCATTATCTTCCCCCTCTTCTTCCCATCCAAACTCTGTTACCAAAAGAAAAAGTGTATGTAGTGGCCATTGTTGCCATACTTTCTTCTAAGAAAGTGGCAATGTATGAACGTATTTTTCTCATGGTATGTCCCAGACAGTGTTAGAAACAGAATTTAACTTCCAGATAATGAGAGTGAGAGTGGCAACAGGTATTCAAGGCAGGCTGACAGAAGCTTCTCTAAAAGCATTTGTCTAATTCTCTGCTTCCAACTTGGAGATTGAGAGAGTAGTTGTGCATCTCATTGTCAATTTTTTCCTTTGCTTTGTATGGCATGTGCTCTCAGTCACCAGCCCTTTTGTGTCACAGATGTGTTGGGTACTGGATTCCACTTTTGGTTAATATTTGCTGGCTTTCTCAAAGTAAGGTCATGCCCCTATAAAGCTAAAAGCATCAGAGTTCCACCTTACAGGAAGCAGTGCTGCTGACTGCATCTTATCTTGCATCTCAATACTATTTCCTAGACTGCTAGGCCTTTTTCTTTCATGCATTGTGATACCGTCTCCAATGCTTGGTTGCATTAACTTTTAGTTCCTGTGTGGACTAGCAGCCTTAGTAGACCAGCAGTAATTTTAAGGCATTGATATGTACTGTTTTCTCACAGTGCTAGTTCTGAGATAGCTGTTTTATAATAGAGCACCTTTCATCCTGAAGTATTCCAGGGTGCTTTACAGATGTGATCCTAGGAAATGCCATTTACTCTGAGCAAAGATGCTCAAAGACATGGGCATTGTGGGATGGAAGTACAGCGTGCTCTGGGCTTTACTAGAAGCAAACTGTAATACTACCAGTAGTGATGAACACTAGAACCAAGTGAACTGGAAGAGGAGTAGGGATTGTTCTCCCTTCACCATTTCCCTGAAGATCAAGTGGGACTTGTCAAGTAAGGGGGCATAGAGACAGGCGGATGCAAAAGCCTCCAGGTGGAGGCAAAAACCCCCTAAGTTTGATGTTCTATAGAGTGGGTATGCTAACAAGCAACCAGGGTCAAAGACTGAACAGTAGATGGACTCCTTAAAGAGCGATAGCTCCTCCGACACAGAGAAAAATAAGGACCAGGGAGGGTGGGGTAGGGTTGCTATAGAGACAGCAAAGTTGTAAGTGGTAGCTACTGTCTGGCTACTTTCTAGGTGAAGAGAGGAAAATTGAAGTGGTAACTTGTAAGAGATGTTATGACGGAAGAAAGCTGGCAGTGCTGTAGCTGTTGGCCAGTATTACATCAATTTAGGAGTTGGATTCAATGGTCCTCATGGATTCAACTCGACATATAAGTCTATAATTAATGGAGTTAGGAAAAAAAAAGACAAACCCATACAACAGAGAGAGGACACCTCAGGAAGATCTAACTAGACTGGGGTCAGAGAATGACAGAACAGGATGAGTGATAATTAAAGGAATAAGCAGGAAAAGAATTCCAGATCCCTGTTTGAAAGTCTCCCTTGCATTATCTTACCTTTTGCTTCATAAGAGGAGGCAAGTAGTTTGGCTTTCAGTGCACCTTACCCTTTTTTACGTACCCAAGGCCTCTGAACGTAAGCCCCACTGAGATGGAGCAATAAAGAGAGAGGTTCTTGCCAGGATATGTTGCACTTATTTGGGCAGTTGGACAACAGACCCTCCATAATGCTAGAAGATACTTTAAGAAAGTACATGCAATTTTTGTATTTCCAGGGACTTGCAAGATGCATCCGATCACTCTGTTGAGCTCTATTACCTTCACTGGGATATAGAAGGGAGTTAGGTACACCCTGGAAAGTTAGGAAATAATCTCGTGGTATCCTTTCCATCCCTCTTATATTCGTTAACTTCTGTACAACCTGACTTTCATCTGTTGAGCTGGGAAGGGGATGAGTGGTTCTAAATTAGTCTTTTAAATTGCTGTAAAACAGCCTCAGAAAAAAAAAGTAGTGGTAACTGCATAGCATACAGTACAGTGCTGTAGGTTTGTTTATCCATTGGAAAAGTAAGTGGGAAGTGTGAAACAAAACATATCTGTGCACAGTAAAATACGTCTGTACTTATAGACAGTCAGTGTATTCTTATATGCTGATTCACATAAGTGTATATCCCTTCGCACAGCAATGTCATTCTAAGAATCCTAGAGTTTTCTGAAGATGTATTGATATTAAGCATGTGAAGAATAACTGTTGATGTTTTGAATTAAGGAGGAGATATTCTCTAACACAGTGTAAGCATAGTGAAGTATTTATACAATTGTTAAACTCTGCATTGGTTTGGTCATTTGATAAGCTAATTCTCCTTATAACATTAGCAACAGGCCTCAGTTGGCAGTATTGCTACTACCAACACAGATCTCAGGCTAACACTACCTGCTGTATTGAGTCTCTGATTACAAATAAATGGATTCACTCTGAGATGCTGTGAGGGAAAAGGACTTATTCCTGCTTTCAGACTCCATGGAAAGTATAAAGTCATGCTGCCTTTGACTGCTCCTGGTAGATTAATACAGTGACTGTGTGTAGCACCCTCCTGTGGTGCCTTGTGGCTTTTACTGCTAATTTCATTTTTTCTCCTCTCTTTCTACCAAAATTTGTGTCTTGATATTGACTCACAAGTTGTAGCCAAGACTAAGGACAGGGTGCTTTACAGATGTGATCCCATGAAATGCCATTACATCTGAGCAAAGATGCTCGTAGACATGGGCATTGTGGGATGGACACACAGTGTGCTCTGGGTTTTCCTGGAAGCAAACCGTAATACTGCCAGTAGGGATGAATACTAGAATCTAGTGAACAGGAGGAGGAGTAGGGACTGTTTCCCTTTCACCATCTCCCTGAAGATCAACTGGAACTCGTCAAGTAATAGGGCATAGAGACAGGTGGTTGCAAAAGCCTCCAGGTGGAGGCAAAAACCCCCTAAGTTTGATGTTCTATAGAGTGGGTATGCTAACAAGCAACCAGGGTCAAAGAATGAGCAGCAGATGGACTCTTTTAAAGAGAAAGGTGTACTGTAGTGAGCAATTCATGTGATACTGTCAGCTCCACATGGGTCTTATTTCTGGATACTGTCTTATCTTTTCCCAAATCTGTCTACCATCAGATGTTGAAAAATATTTTATATTTTAATATGGTTTCTGAATGTGTTTAGTGTAATATTTAGAATATATTTGAAAAGAGAAATATTATGCAAAGGTAGGAATAGCGTAAATAATTACTTTTCATCACACCTTTCAAAATTCTTTATTCTTATTTGTTGGTAGCATCCTTTTTACTCCATTTCTGACCCCTTGCCTCAACAAGAAATTATCAGTCATGCTGAAATTAAAGACTTTGTATGGGAACACTCACCTGAATGGTCCCTTTCTACAGTTTACTTCAAAATTGAACTTGCATTTCCAGGGTGTAGATCAAGCTGTATTAGTCTGTTGTGATGCTATTCCATTCCATATATTCTGCTGTATCTTAATCATCTTCATAAAAAACACTGCATTATTATGCTGCATCAGCAGCAGCAGTTACTTCTGTTGTATATTGCTTGTTTGTATTCTCATATTTTCCATGAGATGCATGTACAGGATCTCATAATTCATTTCCTCTTTTCTGATTCACTTCCAGGAATGATGTTTTTCTATCATAAACCAACTTCACCTTTCTCAGGGAGAATTATAGCTCAATGAATAAGTGAGTTTTTAACTGGGCCATTCATCATCTTTGAAGATTATGAGAAACTAGGTGCAGAAATCATTTAAGATAAGAAACGAAAATTTGATAATGCTTTGGTGGCAAGCCAGTATAGAAGATGGAGGACACATTTTTTGTGCCTAATCTAGGTAATGCACTGCAGTTTTCTGTAGTCTAGCACTAGTATTTCCTAAGCACTAATGGTTTTGAGCCTGCGTGTATTACCTTGCTGAAAGAGAAGAACAGCATGAATTATTGAAACCAGGATTAGTGGCCAGTCTCCTTTTTATCCAGAAGGTATAGAAGGTGTTAATTGTGAACCTTGCTGTGTTAGGATTTTCTTGGCAAGGAATGCAGGAGGCTTCTTCAGCGAGGGATAGAATCAACCAGTTAACATTCAACCAAATGAGACTGCAGAGTATCTGCAAGCTAATCAAAATACTATATTTGTCCAGCTGCATCGTTTGAAAGTCACAGTTTTTCATAGGGATACTTTTAGATTGCTAGCTGAAATGGAATAACAATAGAACAGACTGCTTCAGTTACCGAGAACTACTCATCAATGCATTTCTACAAGGGATTTAGTTACAGATTTTTCAGATTATGCTTTGTAGCTCCATGTTTAGGCCTTTGGTTCTCTCAGGTACAAAATAAGTGGGGGGGCTTTTCAATGAATTAACATCTGCTACTTCCATAATAAAACCGGACACTATTCCATATGAGTCTGAAAAATAGCTATATCGAAACTAGGTTAAATTGGTATGTTTCAGCCTCTTGTTATCTGTTAGAGAATGTTGTGCCTTTTGTATGATATTAAATTGCTGTTACTTGTCAGTGTAGAAGCAAGAATGGTTAGGTGAGTGATGGGAGAAAGGCTGACAGAAAAGCACTAATTAAATACTCTTTTGCAAAGCCCTCATTGAAATTCATAGCTTGGTACCTTTGGAGACTTGGAAGTAGTGGAGATGGAAAGATTGCAATTAAAAAGGTATTTGTATGGTTCTTTCTGAAGCCAATCATTGCTTTTTTAATATAAAGCATGTATCTGTGTAATACGCTTTGCAAATATCAAACATTGTGCCTTGAAACGAGTGTTTTCGTAGGTCTCAGAGCAAGATACTTTGAAATAAAATAAAAATCACATAGAGCTAAAATTTTATTCAGATCAAGGCTCTGGATTTGCTGGTTTGGGGATTTGTTAGCAGAAATTCAATCTTAAGTAATTTTTGCATTTATTTTTATTTGGTTTTAATTCCAGGGATTTCTGTAGCATGGCACCTCATTGAGCTGGTAGTGTCCAAGCAACTTCAGTCAACATGTAACAGGAATATAGCAATATATGTCTAGGAAGAACTACGAGTGCCATCAGCTAAAGTCAGTTGCAAGAGATATGTAGTTCAAAAAGGTTCAGAAAACAGCTATTCCAGATGCAATTAAATACCACAAGCCACAAAATGCTTGTCAGCAAAATAAATTCAAAACTTACAGTAGAACCCCAAAAGCCACAACTGTAATTTACCACAGTTAGGAAAAGAAAAAAAACCAAGCTATTGCCAGGTCCTCAGACCCTTGGAGTCATGGGGAACTTAAATGAAATTCCCAGATAACCCTAGTGTTTTAACAGTGCACAGTTATAAAAGACAGTAGATCCAGAATGACCACTGACAGTAAGTTCCTAGAGCTCATTGTCAAAAATTAAGTTTACCAATAAACATTGGCAATTGCTTTGGGTATTTATTGTAACAGCAATAAAACCTATGCAGTCTAAACAGTATTCTTCATGTTCTTACCAAATCACAAGCTCTGTTTCCTACATATCCAAGCAAAGCCAGGAGTTTTATAACATGCCTCAGAGAATTCCTAGAACCAAGTAAGTACAGATAGTGGGATTCAGGACAAAGCGCCTGAGCAGAATGGAGTTAAGGCAATTTTATGGAAAGGTGCAGAGTCATTTGGATGTCAGTAGATCTCATGAAACACTTGTCTTGAAGCTACAAGGTTTCGACTCTATGAATCTCTAGAGCATTGGCCTGAAATGAGCAGGATTTCTTGGCAGGAGCACAAATGGCAGTGTATAAAGTCAGTGCCCTTTCAAGGGAAAATTGCGCATTAATTTCATCAGCTTAACTTTACCTTGGTTTGTGTGGGGCATCCGATGACACTTGAACCCTTAACTGCTGCATCACTGGAAGCAGCAGAGTGAGTAACAGGCTTTACAGGAAAGACAAATACCAAAAGACTGGTGATTCTGCAAAGATAAATTCTACCTCCTTTACGGAAACAGAATGACCAAGGAGGATGTAACAATGCCTTGTTTGAAATTAGTCCTTTTACCTAATACCACACACTCCCAAGTTCTGCTCATCAACTTTTATTTTCAGAAATTACTTTAACTTTTTGCTTGATCCAGGAGTTCATCTAGTGAAGGACTCTGCTGATTTTTTTCCTCAGATTTCCTATGTGGAACTGCTCAGGTTATGTACAAAAAGGAACTTCATTACGGTTCTGTTATCAAGAAGAATGAATCAGTAGTTAGGAAATAACTGTGGTTTAGGACCTGTTATCTCATGTCAGTGGAACACTTTGTCCCTTCCCATGATCACACACTACTTACAGCAAGAACCCCTGTTACTTCTGTCTCCTTTATGACCTTGACCTCAACCATGCCCTTCCTATGTCCCAAGTCTCCTGTGAAGACAGAAGCCATGTGTGCTGTGACGGGTTCTCAGCTGTGCTTTTGTCAAGAAGTCCTAATTTTTAGCTGCATGCTGACTGAACGGGTGGTATGCCAGCTGAAACAGGTAACTCTTGCGCTAACCTTGCTGTTTTTCCCAGCTAGCAATACCAATCTCTTCTCAGAACTTGTAGGAATATAATCATCTGTGATACCTCTACCCTCTAGCTAGACGAGTTGGGATTGCCAGTGCGTTCAAAAGTGACTAAATGGAAGGGTTGACAGATGGACAGACAGCACAGTTGCCTGAGTATCATTTCCTTGTAAACAAAAATAATGAAAAATGTCCATTAATAATAACCAACTGTACCAATAGTAACAAGTAATAACAATAAATATAAGTTAATTTATTTCGTAATTGTAGCTGCATTTTATTTTAAAGTAATAGTTACTTGAAAAGTTCAGATGTCCAGGCTTGCATGTCTCAGTTCTGAGATTTTCATAATTTTCTTCCCTTAAAGTTCTATACATAACTTGAATGCAAATATATGCTGTCTTAATATTTATTGTAATTCTTGGCCATCCATGCTTAATAATTATGGTTGCTCTACACAGGTTTAAACACACTAAAAACATTGTCAGTGGCAAAGTTCATGCATTTTACACTTTGGAAAAGCATGTAACTATCATTTTAGTGATGAATATTTCAGCAGAAGGGCTGGCATTGAGCAAGATGATGCTGTTTTCTTTTTATACCGCTAAGATTTTTAGAAGATTTACTTCTCTGTGGTAACTACAGTACAAGTGGTGAAAATCTGTAATGCAGTGCATTTGTTTTGTAAATGCTACCGTGGCCAAAAAATATATTTAGGCAGCATTACTGAAGTGCTTGTGGAAAACTAATATTAATTTGAATTACAGTAGCTTTTAGGTCAGGGTCTATTGTGTCAACTGCTCTACACTCTATACAGAGAGACTGAGAGGTTGAAACTCCCCCTTGCCATTCAGACAAGACAAAAGATGTGTATCCTTACTTTACAAACAGGAAAGCATGGTGTTCAGTTGGGCTCCCTAGGGAGAGAATGCTGCCTCCTGATTTCTAGCCCACTAGATTTCTAGCCTTCACTTCTGGTGTTGGGTAAGCTTTCACAGATAAGCTGTTCATGAGCTGAAAAATCATGTTTACATAATTTAGAATGATAAGCAAATTCACAGAGAAATCAGATAAGTTATTCAGGCAGAGAAACAATATCTTGAAATAAAATGCACATAAATTTCATTTAGATTTTAGGGGCGGAAAAAGGCTAAAATACCTGAAATAGTTGCAGATTTAAAAGGATATTTTGACTGTTCAGCATTCAGCCAAAGTGAGTAGTAAGGATGACTATGAACTCTAACCAAGAAGTGATTCAGACCACTTGAGTTTAGGAGATGAGGCTCTCTTTGGACAAACAGAAAGCATCTCCAGAAGGACACCAGGAACATTGCTATTCTATACCTAAAGTTAACAGTGCAAATACATCCTTTTGTCTTTGAATTTGATAAGAGTTCAGTCCTGTAATGTAATATCAAAAGCTGTGAAGATGAGCCTACTTCTACATTAAAAAGAAGCAGCCAGTTACATCCTTGTATCTGTCTACTAAGAGAGCAAGGAGCAGGATTTATCCCACCCGTTTTACAGATATAAGCAGAATGCCTAGATGTGTAAAATATATAGCATGCATGTAACATTTGTCTCAGTGGCAATTAAACCCCCAGTGAGTAAACTGAAAAGTGATTTTCCTTCAAGTTCTGAAATAAAAGTCCATGGCACCCCACATTTTATTTTATATGGTAGGAAATCGTTGAAAATTATTTAAAACTTAACAACTTAGCCTTTAAAAAAATATTTGCCAGTATTTTCCATTATACACACCTAACTTTGTTCTGCATTTTTAGTCCACCCTTAATGATCTAGGGAAATGGTCTCATTTTCAGTTCAGAAAGCTGTTCGATAAAAGTAAAGGGGAGTCAAATATGCAAGTGTGTCTTCTGGTGCTTACTTGCTAGTTTACTTCTGTAAAGTAACAGCAGAACGGCTAAAAAGGAAAGTTCTTAAATGCCTCATCTGCCTTATGAGTAATTTCTTTGTTATCCAGGAAAACTCTGGAATGCAATGATCTGTTAATAATAGGGAAAAAAAAGAACTCAACAAAGCCCCAGAGTATGCAGGTGTCGTGGTTTAACCCCAGACAGACAGCTCGTTCACTCACTCCCCCGCTTCTTGCCCTCCCCCTGCTCCTGGAGGGACAGAGAGGAGAATAAAAAAGAACGCAACTCCCACAGGTTGAGATAAGAACAGTTTAGTAACTAAGGTATAACACAAATCACTACTGCTACCACCAATAATAATGATGATAAAGGAAATAACAAGGGAAGAGAATACAACATCTCAGCACCAGCCAACCAATAACTCGCCCCCCCAGCCCAACCAGGCACCGACCGATACCTCCTCCAACCCTGCAGTCCTCTAGCCCTTCCAGGTAACTCCCCAGTTACATCCTGGGCATGATATGCTGTGGTATGGAATACCTCTTTGGTCAGTTTGGGTCAGGTGTCCTGTCTCTGCTTCCTCCCGGCTTCCCCTCCTCCCTGGCAGAGCATGAGGCTCACAAAGTCCTTGGCCAAACCAAAACATCATTGTTATCAGCTCTGTTCCCAGCCCGAAAGTCAAAACACAGCACTGCACCAGCTACCAAGAAAGAGAAAAAATGACTGCTACTGCTAAACCCAGGACAGCAGGCCATAGGGAACATGCTTAAGGGACAGGTTCTTAGCAAGAAGAGTGGTGCCTGTTTCAAGTACAGGTCCAATTTGCCTGCTATTCTTTCTTTAATAACAAGGAAGTTGCTTTACTAGGTCCTCCAGGCTCAGGTGAGCTGCTTGGGCTACCCTGTACATTCACACCATGATGTGCACAAGGCCAAAAACCTTTCCAAAGCAATTACAAGTTGAGTACAAAGATTTGCGAGTGCCCCACAGAAGTTAGCTCAGGTACAGTCACTCTTATGAACAAACCAGCACGCAAAACCGAGCAGATTGCTTCTGGTGGAAGATGATCTTGTGAGCATACAATACCCCATGATTTTGCTGTTAGCTTAGTCTGACCTGAATTAATTAGCAGCTTCACTAATCCTCAACCTGGAAATCTAGCTAACAGTGAAATAGAGGAGGTTATTTTACTTGCATGTGATGCCATTTGCCCCCCATATCTAACCAGTGATTTACTGGTTATCAGAATGCAGTGAGGTTTTGCTACTAGCTGTGGGTTTGAAGTAGGGGATCCACGTAAGTAAGGGAAGGTGAGGTCCACTGAGGTTTTCTTTCAGCCCAGATGTATTATAATGAGTAAAATGGATACTTCTAATTTTGGTTCCACCTGTTTTAGGATGAATCCAGAACAATGGAGATTCATGTTGGTGTGCATGAAAGAGCCATGAGAAATAATTAAGGGTTTGCTTGCTTAAAGATTACATGGCATACTGTATTTGAAAAAATACTACAGGAAACCCAGACAAAATATGAAGCATTAGAAAAATTTCTGAGTAGTTGAAACAGGACTTGTTTAGCAAAAACATCAAATACGTTTCAAAGTAAATATTGAGTGTAGCTGAAAAAAAAACTGTGACTATATTTCCTTCTCAGACTAATTGACATGAAGTTCTGTTTCATGTGGGTGGCTTGTGATTGAGCAGGATTATTTTTGTCGCACTTGGTAATACAGAAAGGTCACTTTTTCTCACTTTCTCAAGAGATACATTGCTGGTTTCTGCCCGAGTACAGCTAACCAGGCAGGGATAGTGCTTTGGTACTTTCTGCTGCTTTTCAGCTGGTAATTCTTCCTTCCAAATGCTTCAGACTATCTGATATAACTGATATTACAGTTTTGTTTTCAATCTAAGTGCATCATTTTCTGTAGTGTACTCTACAGTTCTATTGCTTTCCTGAGGCATTAAGTGGATACAGGTGTGGGCTGAGGCAAGAGGAAGCAATTAGACTGAGTATCAAAGCTCCAGCTCTGTACTGATACCAGGTGGAAAATACAAGTAGCAGAACTTGTTAAGTGTGTCAGGATATTTGAATACCAGGGAAAACAGATGGAAATACGTTGTTAAAAATGCCTTGTTGGGGTGTTGTTCACTCCTTTCTTTGAATTACAGAAATAAATTTCTATTATCCTTTTATTAAGTCATTACTCTAGGTCCAATCTTGCAGACTTTTAGAAGCATACTTACTTGTACTCCATAAAGATGATTTAATGTGCTATCAATGTGATTCTTTGCTCAAAGTTGGCACAGTTTTCTGTTGTCTTTCTAGGAAATAAATCCATAGAAAAGGGAATTAATGGAGCCATGTTCTGACTGTAGTAGTAGCTTGCATTCTAGATAATATTAAGGCCTCTGTTATGCACTTAATCAGTTCTGAAGAAAGGAGCTATGGAAATTATATGGAAAACAAAAAAAAAAATTGTCTTTTTTTTTTTTTTAAAAGAATGACATCTGACCTGTATATTTCTGAACAAGTAAAAACAGTTATTGCATTAATCCAACACTACTGATATCAATACATATTTAAGTTGAATTTAGCAGGATTGAACAAATAACCACTGAGGGGTTTTAGTTCCCTAAAGGGGAACTTTAGTTCCCCTAAAGGGAACTAAAGGAGTTTTTCATGCTGTTCTACTGGAAGGGGGTGTTGCCTTGCTTGCTTTGCAAAATCATGTCATATGATTTAGTTAGAGTTAATAAGTTATGATGAGCACGCTTCTGAAAGCAATAGGTCTTGCTATGATTTATATCGATAAACCATTTTTTGCAAATAAATGTCTTTTTTTTTCTTTTTTCTTTTTTTTTGTACCACCTGATTCTTTCTTTCCCCTTCTAGCTGTATCATTAAATGAGCCTGTGCTTCACACATGTCAGCAGTGAAATTAGCTTTTAACTACAGGAGGAATCAGTCTCATAAAACAGAACTATTTTTTCAGCTGACATTTTGGAGTAGCAGGTGTGTTCCTAAAGCAGAATGCATGGGCATAATGCAAGTAAACTCTTCACCCTTCTGAACAGTGGAAAGTTTCTGTTTCTGTGCATACCTAAGGAAGAATAAAATAAAGGCTATACTGGGGACTGACACAAATACTGTTTACCTAATGCAGGCCTTTTGGCACTATCTTTTACTGAGCAGTTTTGCTAACAGCTTCAAAAAAAAAAAGGAGGGTGGTGCTTCAGATTGGAGCCATTTGAATTTCTACTCTTCAGAAGTGACAGGTGTGCCTGTAAGTCTGGTTGGCTACAGCCTGGCATTAAATGGGCTAATTTCCAGGAGAGTGGCTAGTAATTTCTGAAAATCATACTGCTTAAGCAGAAACCAAAAGTTAGATCCTGAATACTGACATACCCATTTCTGAAAGCCAGCTTAAACAAAAAAGGAGTGGATAAGTCACTGTCTCAGTCAGTGGGAATGCTTCTGCTTACTACTAATGGATGCTGCATCAGACTCAACACACCTATAACAAGTGAATGCTGATATCAAGAAGAATGAACTTCATTTCATAAAAGGAACAGGGAATATTTGTGTTTAAAAGAATAAGTGATGCAACTATAAAAAGCTCCAAACTATTTTCTAGTTTTCTCTGACCTTTCCTCCTAATTTTTATTACACAGTTTTCAAAGCTATTAGGTGTGATTCAGCTTACTTTCTCTTCCTTTGCAACCACCTTCCAATCACAAAAATAAGCTGAAGTGGATAACAGCTCTGGCCTTTTGCTCCCATCTCTCTATTTCTACTACAGTATGTTGTTTTAATGGAATGACTTAGGTGGTCTCGGTTCAGATCCCAGTTGACTGTAGACCATATTATAAAACCACTGTGTACAGATTCAGTGGAATTGGCAGCCTTTACTTGAAATAAATCCAGGGCCAAACAAGCATAAAGAATGAATTATTTCTTGCTTCTAGAGAGGGTCTCTTTAGGTCAGGTTTGAAAGCATTGGCAGGCCAGTGTAGGGAAGCTTCCACTCCAGCTGCCTGCATTGAAATTAGGCTCTCGATAAATAGAGGACTACAGTTTTCAGGACTGCCAACTCCTTAACCTTCATTAGCACAAATATTTGCTCAGGGTTTTATGAATGTTGTATTTTCAATGTCTACTGTTGTATTTCATTCCTAGAATGACACTGTTCAGCACAAAATATTAGGGAGTTGTCTTTTTGTTTAACAGACATGCAGAAGCATGAGTAAGGTGTACAAGATTCTGCAATTTGCAAAGATAAGTTTCTGTGAATTTCTCAGAGTATTTCCTCTTGTGTATGGGTGTTGGGTTATATGGTAAAGAGGTAGCATGAGTTTTTCCTTTATAAAATAAGCAGGGGACCCACAGGGACTCATAACCTGACTTCAAAAAACTGCTTTCTTAAGCCACTCCTTATGGCAGACAAGGAATCCCTGAAGACCCAGGTTAGTCTGTGGTCTTGGCAGGGTTTTCTCCTGGCCCACCAGGTCTGGTGCAAGCACAGGTAGTCCTAGGCATAAATAACTCTGATTTTAATGAAAAAGATTTATGTGGTCATAAAGGAAAAGTTTCCCAGTAAGCCAATTCTGTACATGCCTAAATACCTAGCCACATATGCACAGAGAAACACTGTCTTTTTATAAATCCGTATATACATATATACATACACATTCTTCCACCACATAAACAATAGATGGAAAAAGCTCTTACCACAGAGTACATTCACTTGTTGGAAGTGTCTTGTCAGATGCACATAGATTTGACCTACTGTTTGGAACAGATTAAATGAAAAAATTGGAAGTGAATATCCCACAAATACATAAAACATAGAAAAGTACCTCATTTTGGCTCAAAGAACACCATTTTGGTTTTGAATGATAGGACTTTTTACTGGCTGTAAATCCAGTGCAGCATCAGGGTTAGAGAAGTGTAGATCTAATGCTTAAGTTAGGATGATCAGTTGAAAATATTTTTTCTTTTGCACCAGAAGATCTTATAACTCTCATCACCCTACACGCAGAGCTTAGTCATAGGCAAGGGGCACTTGAACTCTCCCCTGATGACAGCTGCTTTGGCAGATTTCAAGGCAACTGAGGGCCATGTCCTAGCTTGCAGAAACAGGAGCTGACTTGAGTCAGATGTCGAATCTCTCCATCCTTTTCCTAAACACAATATAGGGAGGATTTAAAATAGTATCAAAAGTAAAAACTTAGTTATATTGAAATTTCAACAAATTTTAACATTGTCTTAAAGCTGAGGATTTACCCAAACTGCAAAGGACTTCACAGTGTGAAGCAGATGTCTTGTTAGAATAGTAAGGCAGTCATAGCTAGGATCATCTAATTGCATAAGAAAGTTAGGGATTGTTAGCAGAGAGTATTTTTTCAGACTTACTCTATAGACATGGAAGCCCTGGCAAGCTTTGAGCATGTAAAGTCTTCAGGTCTGGAATAGAAACAGGAATGTTCAAAAGTTAAATATGAACTGAGCACAATTGTTCCATGTTTGACTCGATGCACTGAGGGAAACATTTGCTGTAGTGATCAGGGGAAGAAAGGGTGATAAGGTCATTACCTCCAGTGGGAGAAAAGAGGAAAAAGAAGGGGAGGACACACTGGTAATTGTTCTTCAGGTGATACTGTTTCAGTATCTTCTCCATGCAGATAACTTGGTTTATTTTGTTACTTTTTTTTTTTTTTAATAAAAGCATATTTCTAAGGTGGCAAAAGTACTGCAGGGTTTACTATAATTGGTGTTCTCATGATATGATGGTAAGGATGTAGAAAGAGAGGTGTGTAAAATGGTTGGGCTAGAAGAGTATTCTCTGTATCTGTGTTGCAATTGTAACCCTGGGAGTAGCTCAAAATGAATGTGTAGAACAAAGTCAGAATCATGTGATGTGCTTTTCTCTCCATATTTGTCACTTTTTGGAGAAGCACTGGGGGAGAAAAAAAGATGACAAAAAACTTTTTTGTAATTGTTTGGAGGGACCTATGTAAGTGCTTCTAAAATTGCCCCTGAATGAATATGGAAAAAAATCATCTCTGGCTGCATGACACTGAAACTGTTCCCCAGTGGCCTTCAAGCTCAATTTCTTGCTCAGGAATAGGGTAAATTTGTTTAAAAACTCTTACAGTGGAGTCACTACATACAGTGATCAGGTATTAGTTCAGGAGAGGATATGAAGAGAGAAGGTAAGATTTCTCAGTATGTATTCGCCTTACTTCTTTGCATTCCCAGACTAGGGTGCCATGCGCAGCTCCTTTCCACTCTCTTTCAATAATTTTATTTTATTTACAAAACAAATTCTAAAGTAGCATACTTTGAAACTCTCCACAGGTGGCTTTTCGCTTGGAAGACTGCACAGCCTATACCTTAGATACTGCATCCCAGGAACCAGTTCCTCTCTCCTTTAAATCCAGAGGCAGTGGGTTGGCCATAACCCTTTTCCAGCCCTTCCAGTCTTAGCTGAAAGATTGAAATGTTTCAAGCATGTCATACTATGACAAGGGCTTATTAGGAAAGAAGAAAATGCACTGTGCATTTTTCCTACATAAGAATGCATAGAGATATATAGATAGTCTGTAGTGAAGTGTTAAGCACAGTGGGTTATTTTGCTTTATCTATATTACATTAAATGTGTTCATTTCAGACCCTCCTTCAGAAATCTTTTTTTTCTTTTTGCACCAAAGATCTGTAATTCAAACATCTTACATTATTTTTTTAATATCTGTTTCAGTAGACTTGCACATGCATGTCAGTAAAGCATAGCACAAGTTCCATGAGTTCTGCTTGGCAATAGAATTTCTTAATTTTCACAGAATCACTAAATAGTTAAGGTTGGAAGGCAGCTCTGGAGATCATCTACTCCAACCTCTCTTTGCTTAAAGCAGGATTAGCAAGAGTAGGTTGTTCAGGGCTGTGTCCAGTTAGGTCCTGAATATCTCCGAGGATGAAGACTCCACATCCTGTCTGTGTAACCTGTGACAGTGTTTGATCATCCCCACAGTAAAAATGGCGTTTCTTATGTTTCAGTGAAATTTCCTGTATTTCAGTTTGTGCCTATTGTCCTGTCACAGGGCACCACTGAGAAGAATCTAGCTCTGTCTCCTTTACTTCCCTGTCAGGTGTTTATGAACACTGATAAGATTCCCCTGAGCCTTCTGTTCTTGAGGCTCAATGAACCCAGCCGTCTTTGCTTCTCCTCATGTGAAATGCTCCAACACCTTAATCATATTCATAGCAGCTCTCTGGACTCTGGTGTGTACATGTTGAGCACTAGATGCCCAAACAAAGAATAAGCTGCCTTCAAATGTGCAAAGCTTTTGCTTCTAAACACTATCTCCAGACTTAAAGAATCACTGCCATGTCCTGAAAGCAAATTCACATGGGCTTGGAGGGGATCACATTTGGAAGTATTTCTCACACCCCCCAGAAATCATAGATGGATATTTCTGATCATCTTTACTAAACTCACTGGCAGGTATTCTTTCTCTGGTTGTAGATCATGGGTACTGAAATGAAGTTGATCTTTATTGGATTCAGTGGCCCAGTTGTAATCCAGTAGTAGTAATGATTAGTAGAAATACTTTATGGGACCTCAAGTGCTGCAGTAGCACCAAAGAGGAGGCTTAGTCTCTCCAGTATTTACAACTCAGAACCTTCATTCACAGACTATTAGATTAAAGCAGATTTTTCTGTCCATATGCACATGCTCCATTAGAATTCCTATCCTCATGATTTATATAATTAGGATGACTAGCAGTGGTGGGTCTGTTCCTACATCTGTGTTGCTAGCCCCATTCATTCAGGCAGCGAGCAAGTACAGATCTGAAGCAAAGATCAAAAGGTCTAAGTAGGAAGAAGGGACTGAAGAGGGAAACGGAGGCATGGGAGTTTAAGTGAATTTTCTTCAAGCATTACAAGAGATTGGGCTTCCTGAGTCCTGTACTCAGTCCAGTAGAGCAGCCTTTGAAGGCACAACTTTATCTGAATACTACTGCATCTGCAGCATTATTTTGTTGGCTGCTGTTCACAATTTCTTTGTATTTAAAACGGATTTCTGATTAAAAGCACATATCATAAAGAAAAAACTTTTTCATGAGTGGGCAGATGGATTTCTGAAAATCAGAGCTTAGGTGTGAATTCTTGCTCACATACACTCAAAATAATTCTTTTCGTAAGTAACATGTAATTCCAGCTTAAAATTCACTGTTTCAGCAGATGCTTTTGCCAGCAAATTGTTTGTGTGAAATTCATTGAAAGCATGCCTAGAAAGAGAATGCAACGTTCCGAGGGCATTTCTTTTAAAACTCTAATATGTATTGGGCATTAAAAAAGAAAAAAATATCTATTGTGTTCTAACTCAGAATTGTATTGCTCAGAACATTCAAAAAAAAACATTCAAAACCCGCCTGGACACGTTCCTGTGTAACCTTATCTAGGTGTTCCTGCTCCGGCAGGGGGATTGGACTCAATGATCTTTTGAGGTCCCTTCCAATCTCTAACATACTGTGATACTGTGATACTGTGAACCATCATCTGTGTAGACCATACAGGTGATGACTCGTGGTAAGTACAGCACCATGTAATAGTAGGGTTTATCCCTGAAAAATACCATGAATTTATATAACTATCTCATCTGCTAAGCCATAGTGCAAATACATGGTAAATACTTGGGGAGCCATTTGAAAGTAATTATCAGGTGAGCTGCAAGGACATGTAATTATTGTGAAGGCCTGCCTATGATATTTACTGGTGTAGTTACCACGTAAGTCAAATATACATCAGGACTCTGTGCTCATTCTCTCCATGTAAAGTATTACCGTTACTTTTTGTTACGGTTTTTCTCCTGGAGTTCTTCTATTTGTTGATTTTTTAGCTCATGTTTCCTATTGCATCCTTATTGGAGCTGCCCAAGGAAGGGCTCAGCGCACTTCTCACACAGGAGAGTCCTGAGGGAAGGATCAAAAACTTTCCATGCCATCCATCTTCCTGTCTTTCACTTCCTTCAACATGCAGGTAGTTTTAATCACTTTGTTTTCTCTATTATTATATGCTTCTGGACTGCAGTCCCTGTGGAAAACAGCCAGTTGAAGCAGCAAACCTGACATCCTCAGGACTGCATTTCCAATTTTTGTTAAGTTTGCTTGTTGTAATAAAGTGCAGTGGCTAAAGTGGAAGGAAGGTTCTATGCCCCTCCAAAAAGAAAGACAACAGCTTTAAGAAGTGATTGGTACCTGTATTTCTTGGTACTTGCATAGACTGATGGGAACATGTAAAGCTGAGGCACAGCCATGGCATAAATGGTCATCAGTGATACTGATGGAAGGGAAGGCAGAGAATAATAGGATGAAAGTAAAGCTTGTGAGAAAACATTGATAGATTCTCTAGAGATAGTTTTTTGCACTTTCTGAGTGAAATAGATTTGTCAGCTTTTCTGCTGTGTTTTGTAGTTTGGAGGTGTAGGTGCTAAGTCTTTTGCTAATCAGCTTTTTGTTCCACTGTGCCAGTATATTACACTTAGAAATTTTTTATTTTCATTAGAAGTAGTCTTGACATCTTTGTTCCCTTTACTGCATTTCAGATTTTCTCAGAAACCAGGTTTCTTCAGTCTTAACATTTCACAGAACAAGAATATCATAGTTTAACTGAAGCTGAACACAATAATCTAGAGGCTGAATCTAAGTAGTCTCAAATGTGGGTTTATTGTTTGTTCATGTAAGAAGCAGTTGGTTTAAAGATTTCTGGGAAGCAGTATTTTTGCTGTGAGAAGTAGCATTTAAAATTGTTGGCTTAACTGGCCTTACCATGAGAACAATGCTATGAGAACAGTGCTGTTTAATTTCCTTCAGACTTCTTTATTATCTTTGAAAAGCTTTTGAAGGTGTTGAAACCAGGAATAATTATCACAAAACAATCTGAGTAATGCTAGAAAACTCTGGCTAAATTACATTTCCTACTTTGGATTTTCTCTTTGACACTGTTCCTATAACACTGATTCTTCATGTCACTGAGTGGCATAGGAATGCACATTTATTTAACCTTACTCCTAGAAAATTAAGTTTAGCACTTGAGGCCTTTGACCTTGTCTGAGAGGGTGAGAAATTACTAAACTTCTTCAGTTGCCAACTCAGAATATTTGTTATAGAAACAAAAGAAGTTGTCGATATTAAACTAAATATAATACTTTCCGTTTATAACAGATCTGTCCACAACTTGTTTCTCTTGAAATGGTACCTATGTAAAGGTCATAATTAAAAAACTAACTTTCACAGTTCGTGAAAAAACTAGCTTTCACAATTTGTGCTAACTAAGCCATGCCAGGTTATCACAATCCCTGTTGAATAATTTTCAGTAACAGCAACAATGGCAATTTATACAGCATGACAAGAAATTAATCCATCATATCATTCACATAGCTGCAATAGCTGCAATAGTCATTCAGCCAGCAGATAGCATGTTTAGTTTGCATCATCTTAGAAGAAGGAACCTGTATAATTTTCTATCCAGACAGGCAGTGCCATTTCAAAGTCCTTTTACACAGTTTCCTCAGTGGCTTCCAGGATGGGTTCTGAACAATGACCACAAAACCATTTTTCAAACAGTTTCATTTTTGTTCTAACATCAGTGGCTTGGGGCCCTAGGGCGACCAAGTCAATGACAGTTTTTTCTGGTCAAATGGAGAGCCCTTCCTAGCTATTCCTTCAATAAGAAAATAGGGTGGTGGTTGTGTGTTGAGTAAAATAATTGCCTGTGATCATGTGCTGTACTATAGCTTTTGGATCTGACAGCTCTTGCAACATCATAAATTCCATGCAAAGAGCAATGACTCTTCCAAATTATCTATCTTAGATTACTCAATGTTTCATTAAAAAAAAGAAGCAACAATTTTGTAGGGCTGTAACTGCAAATGTCATCTTAGAAAAACATCAGTGCAAAGGCTCTTACAAAGTACTATTTATTTATAAGATTATGTAGTTTTAGTTAACATTAGTCTGATTCCTTATTATTTCTTAAGCCACTGATGTTAATAACTCTTGCATGCAAGAGAGAAGACCTGGAAGACGAAAGTCTGGGTCAAAAGTAACACAGCAACCTTCTCAGTACTTGTGAAATATGGCAATTGCCATGGAGAAAAAAAATAGAGTGGCTGCCCATAGGGTTTCACAACAGTAGATGGAAGGAAAATCTCTGTCCTTTTGCTAATGCTGTGAAGTTGAAGTTGAATTGGGAAACTCAGCAGCATCAGCGTGGAGCTGCAACATTATAAATAATGTAAAATGGCTTCCTAGTGCTGGGAAGCGCACTGTTGTTAGACTGGGGTAGTACAAATCCTATTTAGCAGATGTGCCAGACTTATAAATTTGTGTGTCTGAGCAGTGAAGGAGAGTCATAAAAGCAGCTTCACAGAAGAATTACAGGCATTAGGGAAAGGAGAAATGCTCCCTGTATTGTCTCTGAGGGGCTTAGAGGGTGTTGCCCGAGTTTGGCTTTCTGGCACCCAGCATTTGGCCTATCTTCATTCATTTTGGCAGAACAAGTTCTACTCAAAAAGGGAGGGTAGTGCTTCCAATCCTGTGAACATGCATTGTGTTCCCTTCCTTGGCTGGCCAAGTGAGGTAGCTAGAGTTTGTGCATATGTTGGGTTTAATTCAGATTATAGTACCCTGTAATTTTTAAAGATGTGGATTACCATCAGACTAGATTTTTATATTTGAAGTCAGGCCTAAGTGCATGTTCCTTGCTTTCTTTATTGTTTCAACAACTGTAGAAAACATGCATCAGTGATACCCAAAACCAACATACAACACCTATTAAAGCAGAATACGACTCACACCCTGTGGCAACTTTCCAGGTCCACAAATTATTCTAAATGATGGCAATAACACAACTAATTACAGATTTTTGATAATTTTTTTTTTTGGTTGGTTGGTTGGGCTTTCTTGTTGTGGGGCTTTTGGGTGGTTTTTTTTGGGTTTTTTTTGTTGTTGTTGTTGTTGTTTTTGTTTGTTTGTTTGTTTTAAATAAGACACCTATTATAAACACCCAAAAAACTTAACTTCATAAGTACTCAAGAATGCTAAGCTCATCCAGTATAGCACCTGGAAACTGAAACTCTTGTTTGTATCATAGACTATTTGCCCAGTACTTTGCTTCTGAACATACAGAGTTTCTGCTGTTACGCTTTGCTGGATATTGATAATGATGGTACTTATGCTAATGGCAGAGAGGAATGCTCATAATATTTCTTTGGTCTGATGTCACCCCACAAGCAGCCTGGTTATACAGAGCTGTGGTGAAAAAGACTGTAGTAGAGGAAATCAAGCCTTCCCACAAAACTCTACTAAAGATGCTGAAAAACATACATATCCTAGAGCCAAGAACATTAGTGGCATGCAAGCAATTATGATATAATGTCATTGAGTAACATGGAAGAAAACTGAGTGGTACACCTTTTACTGGTAAGCCTGAAGACTATAGTCATCAGTTTCTTCTGTCAGCCATCCTTTCCATTCATTTCTCCATTATTCCACTTTTTCCATGTTATTTTTTTCCTGTTATTATAGGTCCAAGAAATTTAACGTGCCAGTCTTTTCAGCATGCTGCTTTCTCTATTGCGTATCCACACTAGATCACTTCCAGGACTTCATCAAAACTAGCTTTGCTTTCCTCCCCTTTATGGGACTACCCTTTCCTTCTCCATTATGGGACTGTGACCGAAGACCTTCTCTCCTGATTGTTTATATTCTATTTGCCAGAATTATTACTCATGTCCTCTACAGGCCTCTGTCCAAATCCTCTGACTCAGTGGCAATGACTAACTGACCCTTCATTGCTCTGTAGCCTCCTTCATCTCCTTATTTTGCCTCTACCACAGAACCCATCTCTCATTTGCTTTCTCCATCTGAGCAATGCCTACACACTCACAGCTTTCATTTTTCTCTTAGCCAAGAATCTGCAAGTTTCTTAGCAAAGACGTGTCACAAAAGTCTACCCTGTGTCACAACAAGTCACCTATGTGGTGATAAAAGCACAACTGTAAGATTTACTTGCTAGTTTTTGTTGTGCAGGTTGTGGCCAGAAATATGTCACTAAAGCTTTTCAGTGCTATCTTTGAGAACATTTCAAAAATACTCTTGTGATTTAAGTGTAGGGGAAATGCACCCATTAAGTAGAAATGGTGATGATGTAGAGCTGGATGCATTCTTGCGGAGGCCATGAAAACAACTGAAATTTTAATTGGGATATGGCATGATGCAGTTTGTTATTTGTATGTATGCCTTTTGCTACAGTAGAAATTTTATTAATTAGAAATAGCCACAAAGACACACTTCTGGGCTCCATTCTGCAAGCATCCCTAAAATAGAAAGATCATTCACTTTTGAGAAGCACCATTAGTATTCAGAATGTGTTGGCATAGAGGAGTTTAAATTTTGTCATCATTCCTTCTGTGTTTCCGTAGAAAAATGGTATAATTTTACATGATCAAGTGGAGGAAATTCCTTCTAAGGATTCAGGAGACAGAAAAAGAGAATGATTTAGCTAATGCCTGTTAATTGTTAGGAATTTGATTTTTTTAATTATTATTACTGATGAAAGAGAATAATATTGTAAGTAGTGGCATAGTTTTTAAAAATGTTTCATTTCAGAAACCTTTTTCTCTCTTCATGAAAAAAATAAAATATTGTTTTCTCAAAAGATCTGAGCAAGAATGTGTTCACATTGAAGTTACCCTTACGTATTGCACTCATTCTGAGGTAACCCATAAGCAATTAAATTACTGAGCATCCTTCCAGTCACAGAGTCCAGTAGAGTTAAGAAACTGTTGCTTAACAAAACAAAGTTCACTTTTAATACTTACTCCATAAATTAAGCATATAAACTTCCAATGGCCTTTAAAGCATCTCAGGAGACTCTCACCAATTCATCAAAACCATTGGTTAGGTTTGTTGACAGCCATGCAGAAGTGTTGATCTGAGGGACCGTTAAACTGGGAATTACCGTTCAGCTTTCAGCCTCTTGAGTCCAGCTAAGAAGTTACAAAAGTAGACATTTTCTTTTGAAGTCTCAGGCAAACCAGAAGGGAAAGGAATTATAACATTGCCTTCCAAGAATTTGTCTTTTATCCTTCAGCTTGAGAGATAAAGGGTGATGTTTGGATACTGAGAAACAGATTTCACTGATTTTTGTTTTGTGGGGAATTTGGTGACTAGCCCCTCAGATAAGCTGAGTTAGCCTGTTAGCTGCCCTATTAAAGCCTTTCAACAGAACTTTTAAAACAATTCTTAAATGTGTTGAAATCTAGGCAGAACATGGAAGTTTTTTTCCATGAAAGAGAACCCAGTCTGTGTTAGCATTTAAACTGAGTTGAATAGTGAATACTTTGAAATGTTGCAGAGGCTCTGAAACAGAAAGGAAAAGAATAGGTTCCCGCCATCTCCATATGTTGTTCATCTTTACTGGCTCACAATTCCTTTAGGATTTCCACAGTAACAAGTGGAGAACTGAAGGAGCTATCCAAATGAGCAAGCATTAGCTCTCACTTTAGAGGTGGAGAGACAGAAGCGGTGAGAAATCAAAGGATAATGCAAGACAATAGCGTGTTCAGGAAAAGTATTCAAACATCTTGAATTCCCCTTCCTAACTCAGCTCAGACTTTCCACTGTAAATGCAGCCATATGGTTGTTATCTTTTACTCATAGACGACTCTCAGCTAAAGATTGGAATTGCATCATCTTAATAAATTCATTTTACTGCTTTAAACCTGATTAAAGTTTTCTGCTATGTGTCTTTGCTGTCGTTAACCATAACAGCCCTTTTGTCTCACTATAAGACATACGTGTCTGAGATTACCAAATCCTAGACTCATCTCCAAGTCACATACTCCAACCACCTTTAAAATTTGTCACTCCTTTCTTCGTTCCCTCTGCACTTTTCTCTTAAGTTCATTTTACTACCAATAGGCAATGACAAGGAAGCATTTTTTTCTGATCATCATCCTCAGTCTCTGACTATAGGTATGTAGGGAAAGGCCCAAAAGATATAAACAAATCATTGCACAACAGGTTGACCTTCACTTTGTGTAGAAAACCCCAGGCAGTACATTGAACTCCCATTTGCACATCACCCATCAGTCAGGACAAAGGCCTAATGTTTCATAAGGGCTCCCTAATTGCATGTTACATGACTCTTGAAAGTCCGTGCAGTCAAATCTTGCTTTGGTAAAGGTTCCATTATTTATGAACTGACTTTGTGTGGTAAGTGTATCTACCATTTTGCTTTGGTCTTTTGAGCTTTTAAACTTAACAATGTTTTACAAGTCTTTGGTAATCATCTAGTATTGAAATCCTGTTTCCCCTGTTCATATAGAATCAGAATAGCTTCCTGTTACTATACTACTTAAAAAGCCAGACTTTCCCACCACAGACAAGTTTAACCTGCTGGCTTCAAATTTATACAGATTATGTCACTAATCTAGTTGCTTTTGATATGAGTCTCTTAGGTGAATGTGCAGGGTTCTTTAATTGCAGCAGATGTTTCTCTGGGTTTTCTCTCTCCCATTTCACTCTGGATTTTAGTTGCTTTTCCTTCGAAAGGTACATGAAAGGGAAATCCTTGTATAGTCAAATGTTTGTTTTACCATCTAAAGCTTGCAAAGGGTCCTTAGCCTGGGCTGATTTCTTCTTGAAGAGCTGTAATTATTCATGGAAAAAAAAAAAATCCTTTGTCACTAATAGGCTTCTTGGTGCTTCTTGTAACAGTCTTTATTATTCCTTTCTACATAATTTTCTATTGATGAGGTGAAAAAAAGGCTTCCTCTGCTATTGAGAGAGAAAAAGTAATTGTTCTTTTTTCACATTTACCAATGCTTGTTGCGTTCATTATGTGTTTAAAGGACAAGGATGCAGAAAATGATGTTATTGATGGCATCACCATGGCAACAGTTCTTTGGAATAACACATTCTGGCATTGTTATTCTTCACACACAAAAAAGGGGGACTGTCTTTTAAGCACAAACAGATTGTGCCCCTTTTAAATGCACCCATGAACTTTGCTTTTCTGAAGATTTACAGACTGGTTTGGGGCAGAAAGGATTCTGACATCATTTACCTCTCTGTGTACATCACATTATGGTGTTAAAAAAAAAAAATAAGCACTTTGAAAAAGCCAGTGGTTTAAAGAGACAAAGTATGGGAAGGATACACAAACATTTCTTCGATCAGAAGTGCAGAAAAAACCTTTGAAGAATTTTGAAATTTATGAGCTCTAGCACCCGACCCACTGAATAATCAATCAGGAGACAGAAGACAATGGAGGAGCCAAACACTCAGAGCTTATTAAAGTAGTTATTTAGTTATGATGGTGCTCCAGATGACATAGCTTTTACCCCAGCCACTATACACGCCATAAAACATTTTGATAGGAAATCGAATTGCCCATTCACAAGGCAGTTCACAAACATATATTTTGCCTTTCATATTCAGTTTTCTTTTGTCCTCAGGTACTGACAGTTGCTAGAGTAATATTTTAGAAGCGATAGCATTTTCTAGCATAGTATCATTTTATTCTTTTTTCACTCCACTGCAGTTCTGAGTTGGATTACTTCATTTCTCTGATACTCATCAGTGAAATATATGTGTTTTTCTTCAAAAAAAAAAAAAAGGGGAGGGGGGAAATGGTATCTATTGAAATTGGGAAGAGTTTGAAATCCATGCTGCACTCTGCACTCTGTCATGCTGTTTCTGGCGTGCAAGTTTACACGTCACAGCTTGACTTCCCAAAGGGACAAAGTATTTCCTGCACACCAGTGGTGCATGAAAGTGGGCTGTACTAACCTTGAGGTTTGAACACAAGAAGGCTTTGCACCTAAAAAGAAATTGTGTTGTGTGAAAACATACTACTTACGTATACCCAGAATCTTATTTTTTGAGAGCAACTATAGTTGACTCAATAGCTCCAAATGCACGGATAGATTTTGGTTCCAGGTTGTATATGAATTTTCTGAAAGTCACCACAGCTGTTTAGTTGGTGGACAATAACTTAGAGCATTGGACTTTTCTACTGCCAAAATGTTCATGGAAACATGAGGCTCTGGGGCCTGTAGCACAACTACATATGAATGTTGCTTCACATTCAGCTTTATAAAGCTGAAACAACCACAAGCACACACACACACACACACACAAAAAAAAAAAACAACAAAAAACCAACAGAACAGAAGGCTAGAATCTCTACTGCTTTGTCCCATATCCCTGAGAAACATGACCACCTTTATGCTACATGGTGCTTTCTGCACAGGGGCAACTCTACGAATTTCTTAGCATCTTGGTCAGTGTTTTATTTTGTAAGGAACAAAATGAGAGACTGAGCTTTGAGTCTTGGTCATGTTTAGCCTTACAAAAATGCTAAGCCTGATGTAACATAATAATTTGCTCTGTGCTTCTTATTTACCTGTAAAAGAGCAGCCAGCCTTCATTTCTTGCAAAATGTATTTTTATGTTTAAATAGCTTATATGCATCAGTATATTTAGCATTGTATATAATTATAAATATCCATTATATATAAAAATGAGAGCATATCTAATGATACAAATATCTATAACAGTATAAAATAGATACAATTATGTGTAATATCATATCATGTATCATTTTGCTAATTAGTTCTACAGTATGTTTTCAGTATATTACTGAAATATATTACAGTATATTTATGTCAAAAAGAAAACAGGAAAAAGTCTGTTGCATGTATGAAACTTTTTCCAGACTTAAACACTTAAAAATGTATTTACATGTTGTGTTCATGGTAATAAAATAATCCTACTAGAATAGCGAAATTGGTATCAGATTTCTTCAGACAGCTGAATTGGGCGGAGTTATGCCTTAGAAAGGTAGGTGCCATAACTCAAGGCCACGGGAGACTGTTACTTCCCTGAAAAAGAATTTGAGAGTTGCAAGAATATTCCCAATGCAGAATAGGCATTGCTGAGGTTGTTCTTCCACTTGGAGCTTGAAAGTAAACCCTTGCACACATCCAGGGCCCTTCATCATTGGTTGGTTCCATGAGGAACAAAGCGTCTCAGTTAAAGCTTTATAGGAATGTAAAAGAAGAATCTGTTTCATCATGCTGTTTTGCAAAGTTTATTTGCTACACAGCTCAGAAAGTAAACCTAAATATCCTAAAACTTAAAACCTAAATGTCTGTTCTTGCTTCCAAAGGTGCTGATCAAGCACATACTCATTTTATGTTTAATTACATGATGTTGCAAGAAGTTATGAAATTTTCCTGGGAAGAGTTTAGGATGTGAAGGAGTTCCTGCAAAGCAAAGTCTTGTTGAAATATTTACTGTTACTCTATTTGTTTTTGAATATACTCTATGTGTTTGAAAAAGTGCCCTAGAAATATTTATTTTTAAAATATTTCACTAGAAATATTTCTTTCTGGAAACCAAGGCTGTCTCATGTCAGCTGTGCATCTTACAGAAGAAGGAAAAAAGACAAGATTTTAATATTCTTTTTTTTAATCCCATCATGCCATCTCCTGCCTTATCTTTACACAAATGATACTGTAATGATTTAAACTCTGGTTAGACTCAGTTCAAAACCTTCTCATGAAAAAAGCCACCATATGTTCAATTACATTATTTATATTTGTGGAAAGTGTCTGCCTTCTGAGATTATTTTAAGTCTTTTTATTGGAGGACTAAAAACTTCGCAACATCTTTATGAGAAGTTTCACCTGGTAGAAGTGAAGAATGTTTAAATACTGAGTTTTCCTCTGAACAGGGAGGGAAAACATTTTCTTGCTATTGTCTGGTCTAATGCTTTACCATTTTCCCATGTTATAAATGGGTACTTTTTATCCCTAGAGAGAACCTTTCAGAAAAGAGCGAGCCAGGTTTTCTTATCTCTGAGTATGCTATGAGGCCCAGAGGCCTAGTGTTTTCAAAAACAACCTGGGAGTTTCTCATTTTTATGAGAACTTGGGACTTCTTTATAGTTACTGAACTCCTGCTCATCTGAGGGTATTTGAGCATGCCTTGATGATGCTGTCATTTGCTAGGTCTGCTGTAGCACCACATCTCTGGAGGCCAGGATGTCAGTACTCAAGATTTATTGGCTCCTACCAAGCCACCAAGAAATAGGACAGCAGTGATGAAGACTCAAATAGAGAAAGCTCATTGCTCATCTATGCCTCGTGCATGCCCTTGTCTGCCCTCAGAGTCGCCTCCATCTCTCAGGGAACTTTGTGTGACAGTGACTCCCCAAAACCCAACCTTTTCTTTTGCTTTGCTTTAGTGTTTGAGGAATTGAAATTCAAAGATAAAACAAAAATAAAAGCAAATTGTTGTAGAGTTGGGTATGTTTTGGTTTGATTTTCTTTCTTGTCCTTCTTTTTCTCTTCCCCTGCCATTTATTTCCTTTTGTGTGAAATCAGTGGTAATGTCAGGTGCCAAGTAGATACTGGCAGAGACTGACAGCCTTAAATTTTGCCAGAGCAGCAGCAGCACAGGTTCCCTGGGTTATCTTGCTGAATTTTGTTTGAGACAAACCATATCTGTGTGTGAGAAGGTAGCACAGACTTTTGGAGGGGGTTTCAGTTGTTATCTCTGCAGCGTTGGAAACAGACTGAGATTGCCAAACTTCTTTCATGTGGTCCACCAAAAACCCATCACACAATCACAAGTCAGTGACAACCAACCTAGACTGGATTGCAGCCAGTCTTTCTTATTCTCTATTCTTGGTCCCTCAGGAGTTGCTGCCATTTTCTAGAAATTTCTGAATCTATTTCCTTTCCCTACCTGCATGGTTTTTCTGCTAAATTAATCCATTCACTGCTATCACTCACTGTCTTTCTATCCTCATTTCTGAAATTGCAGTACCTTTGCAGAGCTGGAAATCTTTGCTTTTACTGCTGACAGAATGAAGTTGTATTTCTGACACATGCCTATTTCTGAATCTTAAAGACAAAACCCCTTTACAGGGCTGGATGACACGTGGTTTTCTGGCTGCCACTCAGAGGGGGAACATCTTGTCAGAGATCAGACTGTAAGCTTGTCTGCTAAAGATGCTGTCCCTAAGCACATTTTATATCCAAACTGAAAACACATGTAATTGCTAAACAAACTTGAATTTGTTTATTTTGTAATATACCAGCAGCTGTTTCCTTGTATGATGTCCAGGATTTCTCCAGCCAACCCTACTAATAGTGTAGAATTCTGCTTCCTTGGGTCAGTTTGCCTGCTTTATTTGTTTTCTTTTCTTGTCAGTCTCTGTTGGGGTGAGTTGTAGTCACTGAGAAAAAATGCATTTTCCTAAAGGTTTATGCAGAACCAAGCAACTTATTTCAGGAATTAGGATGGAGAGAAAACCTGGTGTTCATTCAGTTAACAATACCAAAAGCAGTGGACCATGACATAGATTATTACATTTCCAGAATACCCAATGAGAATATGGGTATGAGGAAAATATGATCCTGGGTGGATGCTTTGTACCCATGACATTGTGATCAGCTGAGGAAGGGTAGCTGCCTCAATCAGTTAGTTTCATCCTTCATTTTCTTACTGAAGAGAGTACATGAGGGCATACTCAGTTTTGAGATGAGAGCTTCTTAGGCTCTCACTGGGGAGCAGAGCTCACCCACACATTCTTCATGTCCCAGAATTGGGCCCTTAATACTAAGCCAGAAACGTCCAGACGAGCTGATGCAACTGTGCAGCATAAAGGTTCAGGATGCTGTAAAACAATCCTTTGGCTTCAATGAAGCCAAGATCTGTCCATATGTATTTTTTTACTATAACTGGGTTCTTTAGCCAAATGTTGAATTTTATTACTCTTGTGAAGCACGCAAGATGGTGGAAGTAGGCCAGAGCAGGGACACTTACAGGTATAGACGGGGAGCTGCTTTTCACAAGCCAGCCAAAAAATTAATTAGTATGGGGGGTTTTTTGATAGTCCACTATCTTACTGCATTTATATGACCAAAAATTTACATACAGAATGTAACATTTGGCTTGAAATAACCATTTTGTACTTTCGCTAACATCATGTTTCTGTCTCCGTCAGACACTTAGTATGTTTTGTTTAGCTTCCATTCCTAACAGAGTAAAACAAAAGCTCTCAGAGAGGAGTTGTCTCTGTCAGTCTTCTAAATTGCTTGGTCATTGAGCAGTGTGTTTTATTGTAGCACTGTAGTTTTTCACATGAATTTTTAAAAAGAAAACAAACTGAAAAAAATCCCACCATGTTAATAGTGTAGTAAACAACTAAAATGAGAAAGCTTGTCTCCTCTGCTATTCTTTCCTCTCTCTGCTGCTGAAGATATATTCCCCTCTTTCTAGCACTGGGCATTGAGAAAATGACTGTAAGTGACAATCAGGTGATCTTAACACATCCCATATTCTGTTTCTTACTTTATAGCTATTATAATTGAAATATATTTGGTATGATTGTATTTTGCTATAGCATGTAATACATATTGACACAGTTAACTGTATCAGTTGATCCTGATACAGTTGAACTCTACCATTTCTTAAATAAGTAGTTTTCCAAAAGACAAAAGTCCTGAAATTCCTGAATATCACCAGTAGCAGTTTCATAGCACCACATGGATCCCCTGCTCAAGCACAACTGTTTATCCCCTATAACTAAGATTGATGGAGGGAAACTAGCCACAGCAATTGCTTGTTGTTTGTTTTATAAAGATTTATGCTTTACTTTACATACAAGGTATGTTCATAAAAAGTGTGTAAAGCAGTTCATAAACAGTTAAACACTGTGGCTTATCTAAGTCCAGCAATTCAATGACATGCATATAACTTATATTTAATGTCTTTTAACTCTTCTGGATGTTTCTGGAACAGAATCATGCAAATAATGTGCCATATATGAATTTCATAAATCACTTTTGCAACTTTTTAAATTATTTTTATACAGCTCTCTTTTTTGTTAAATAAGAATGCAACTGTAATAAGAGATTTCACTGTGTAGCTGGTGCTAAAATTAACATCAACAAAAAAGAAAATCCAATTATGTAGTTTTGAGGATTGAGCATAAGTGTACATACATGTGTCAAGTTCAAGAATTCTTGTATTTTCTTACCACATTCAACCACATATATGTCTGACAATATTCTAAAAGTTATTACTGCATTATGTCTTTAGTGCAATGTAAAGAGTCTTTTTTAGATAGTATTCGCAATCATCATTTTTATTTGGAAGTTATAAAAAATAGCAATATAAATACAGAGTGAAATCATGACAACATAGTGTCATAGTGTAAGCATAAATGAAGAAACACGGAGTAAAATGATTGCTAGAAGTCTTAATTAAGATGAGAACAGGCAGTCTTAATGAAAAACAAAGGCTCATCAGTACATCAGTTGTCACAGTCAGCCTGATTTAAGCACTTTCAGAGCCACTGAGCTGAAAACATTTTTTAGATCATAATACAATGGAGAGGTCATTGTATCAGGCTGAACATTTTGCAGAACAGCACTATTAAGAGGTTTGTGATAACTGGTTGGCAGACTGGGCTAATGTGGTAGACTTACACCCAAATCTCTCCTAGCCCAGGAACAAAAATGAACGTGAATTGTGGGTCATGCAACAATGTCTGCCATTCTCCCATGAACAGTCTTTTCTAAGTGAAAGTAAGAGAAAATCCAGGAATGCAGTAGGAGTTTCTCAAGTCATGTCTAAAACACTGAGAGAGGATTTAAGTTAATTAGATTAGTGTTTTCCTTTCTTAAGTGGCATTTCTCTTTCTATTTTCCACTGAATTCTGGTTTGCTCTCTTTTTATTAGGTGAATTTGCTGAGAATGCGTCTGTGTTTGAAAAGTTTCTTTTGCTGCCTGCCAGCACTGCCAAAGAGAATATGCACCCGTTTTTGTGCTGGCCTTAGAGACTACCTTGAGTAGCATCATATAGATTTAAGATACTACTTTTCTTAACAACTAACATAAAAAACCTAGAACCTTTCAACACTGGACACTTTAGTGTCATGACAATAAAGTAAGGATTTTTAGGTGCACCGACTTCACTTTTATCAACATTTAGTATTTCCCTTGATTTAGGAACTATGGTTTTCATTTGACTCATAGTCCATCAGTTCTGGAAGCTGGGACACACATATCACTGCAAAAATCAAGAGAAGCAGCTAGGGGCAAATTCTTGTGTTCAAAACCAGAGTGATGTCATTGCATTCACGATGGGAGAGAGAGTGGGGGGCCACACATCGGTGCAGTAAAAAATGTAGTTCTGCAAATACTTCCTGGCTAAGGCTCAGATGGAAGATACCTTGCCTGATATTTTGTGCAGGCTGTGCTTCCCCTCTCTTCCCTGGTTCTGCATTACATTGGTCAGCTCTAGGAAGGAGCAACATGTGAAGCGCAGGGCAGTCCTCTTGGTGCTGGGGCCCCTCTGCTGAATTGGGTCTTATGGTAATTAAGAGAAAAACTTCAAACGTATTTAAATGAGCAGAAGAATCCCAAACAAATTTTCCATGATGGTGTTTTTCACTTGAATTACTCGTTTTCCAGCCATTTCTACAAATCAATCTGTTTCACTTTGATTGTGCCTTTTTGGACCGTATCCTACTAAAGAGACTACTGCAAAAATTAATTTTAGGAGTATTTGTCTCTCCTATTTATATATATCATAAAAGGTTCAGTATTATCTGAAGAGCCAGCTTGCAAAAAAAGTATATGATTCATAAATCCTTTATATATGTAGATTGATACAGGGATGTCTGGCCAACTGTTGCATTTGCTGAAAAATTAAAATTTCAAATGATTAAAACTATTTGCAAATTAGCACTAATTTGTTTTTAAACATTTTTAAACAAGCCAAAATATGTATTGGCTGCATTTTTATCTATATATTTTTTCAGGCTTAAACAAAATTTTGTTCAGGTTTTTTTTTTTTTTAATTCTTAGGGATTTGCAAAAGTACTAACATAAAAACGAGAACTTTTCTTGTGGATGAGCTCCTTGCTCTTGTCTGATAAATAATGGTCTTTAATTTCATCAGAAAACTGATGTTTACCGAAAAAATGGTTTTCAAGTGTAGGAGATTTTTATGGTGTTCTCCAGCTAAACATGGAACTCAAATATTTTTTCTACAGCTCCAACTGCTTAATGAATACAATAACTAAGATGATTAATACAGTAACTGAAATACTGTGCTCTTACACACAAATACCAGCATGATATTCTCTTTATCTTTTGCTTCAAAATGCGGTAATTGAGATCTTTGATTTCTCCTGATATTTTTAGCAGTGCACAGATTCTGTCTTCCAAGTGATTTTGACAATGGCATTTATTCAGTATCTTCAGTATCACTTGCTTCATTACACTTCTGGGCCTTTAAATATCTTCTTTCATCTAATTCCTCTCTTCTCATTACCTCAGCAGTGTGACTCAATCAGCCATGTGTTATCTTTCCCAGATCCTTTTCTGAACATGGTGTAGTGTGCAGGAATGCAGTTTGTCAAACACATTGTGTCTGAAATCCTCTGTTGGGATAAGTGGAGAGAAAGAGATTATAAAATACCTCAAAATGTTCAATAAGGCCATTCCCAGGTTTCTTGTACCTGTTCAGCCAAACAAAACATTCATACCTCTCTTCGATCTATGGTATATAGTTTATAGTGTGTAGTATGTATTGTATCTTCCAATAATATCTGTTGTCCATGATACAGTTTACAGAGAATAATGTTATTTCGTGCTTTGGCAACATTTTTAAACTCATCAAGGCCAATACAGAGGAGAATTTAGAAGACAGACATGTATGTGTTTAGACAGCCAATATAATGTTGGTTTTCAAAGGCAGTGCAATTTGAGGTCCTGATATTTTTGGTAGGAGAAATGAGCAAAAATACCTTGGTAATGTGTGTTTTTCATTGCTTTGCTAATATAAACCTTTCTGAGGTAAGTTGAGCAGTGCAAATAACTCCTGAAGCTTTTAGCTTCTGTCAACCTGAGGGAATCTCTGGCTGACTTTCTGTAGCATTTCCTCCTTCAGATGTTTCTACCCAAAGTTTCTTAGTAGCTGATTTATGCACTAACTTGTGTTCAATTAAAAATGATTTTGTGTCCAGAGAAACTTCTGTTCAATGTGAGACCAGCCTCACCCTAAAGGCAGTTTGTGTAGGTGCCAGGGTGGCAGGTATGTTCCTGTTTCTGTAAGAATAAAAAGGAATGGCAGTGATTGTTTTTACTTTTGGAAGCAAAACCTTTGCAACAGCCCTGAAGAAAACATTTCTTTACAGTTCATTGTCACTGTAGGTTTAAGTTGAACATTCTACACCAGAGCTGTTTTGAGAAATTATCCCAGAATAGGTAGCAGTAGCCATGTTCCAAAGTGACAAATGAGTTGCTGAGTCCATACTGATGTTGCATGTACCAGCGTTTCGGAGAATACACACTGTTTCCACAGTGGTAAACCAAGTTACACTGTGAATTCTCTGTCAGTGTACTCTCGGAGAATTTGTCTCTCCTTTCCAGGTCAGATATCCAAGGGGAAGTCTGAGAAGGCTTTGTAATGCAAATCTGGCTTGCCTTCGTTCACACAAGGAATGCTAGATGCTGACCCATGAGGACTGTGTTCAAGATTTCTGTGAATATGTGGGGTTTGAATTAAGTCAGTAATGTAAGTGTCCAAGAGCATAAGGCACATTCAGTATCTAAATCACTTACATGGTTTGGAAAGCTAAAATCGGCCCTATGATGATTAAGAGAGACCTGGTTGATACTATGCCTTGGCATAAACAGTAACAGGAATCCACCTATTGCACTTGGACATTTGTTGAACAGCTCTTACACTTTTTTAATATACTGAAAGAGAAAAGTGGTAGTAGGTTTGTTGGAGATGGGCTACGCTAACGGTGGATGACCCAGATAATTGAGATGTATAACAAATAGCAAAGAAACAGATCCAAGCAAAAATGATAGCATATGATCTTTGGTAAATTCTGTGTATTAGAAAATATAAAACACATTAACAGGCAGATGAAAGTGCACCAGACGATAACGATTACGTTTATACAAGGTAAAAATAACAGTGAGGTCAGTTATTCAACTCTGGTAATTACCTGTGGGGCAGGTAACTTCATGGAGTATCCTTTAAATCCATGATGTTTTTGTGAAAGATTAGAATATGGATATGGGATAGGAAAATCACAAGTCCTGTGTTCCTATAAGCACCACAGTTACTCTAAATTCCACAGCAGTACTCATTGCATTTGCCCCAGAGGAGTTTTGTTCTTTATTACGCTGTTTTGTTGATTGTATACCTCTTTTCAGCTTCATTCTTTTGGCTTGCGGAACAGAGTCCAGAGGCAAAATAAAAATTACAATTAAAATTACTGGAGAACTGGATGCGTATAATTATTTTATAATTTTATTTCAGTACTGATGTTTTCCATTTCTCTTTCTTTTTTTTTTTTTACAGAGGGTATGAACTGTATGAATAAAGATCATGGGTGTGCACACATCTGCCGGGAGACGCCCAAAGGTGGGGTTGCCTGTGAATGTAGGCCTGGCTTTGAACTTGCCAAAAACCAGAAGGACTGCAAATGTAGGTAGATGAAGATTAAATTTCAAATGCCCCAAAATGCCTTATTTTCTTCATTGTTGTTATTTTCCAGAAACAAGAAATCAACTTTGTTTTGGCCAAAGGTGATTTGTAATTTTAGTAGTGTGGGTTTGCTGTAGAAAGTGCACTTGGGATGGATAAGAGGGAGTGAATAATAGAATGTTGGCTGTGACTCTGTTGGCAATGGTAGCAACTTTTCTACCTTCCTATGAATGCAGGAATGTGAGGGGAGCCAGGCTGTCCTTGTAAAATCAAAACAAATAAAGCATAGAGAATTATGGCTTGCAGTAATTTGAAGGTCCACAATAAGAGATCCATTGATGAATCTAGTAATGGATCTAATGATAAACCCACTAAAGCTATCAAATTAAGAATACGAATTCCTCTTTTTTAAAGAATAGAAATGTTTGCTCTAGTCCTGATTCTGCTGCCCACAGACTACTTTTTTTTTTTACTACTTGGAAAACAGGCAGCTGTGTCTTCAAAGGAAAACCCTGAGTGATGCATACTCAAAGCTGGGATAATGAAGTTGTAGGTACTCATTAGCCCACAGAATTGGAAATTGTTCTATGCAGGTTAAAATAATTGACTGTCTGTGACTTAGCACTGATTACAAAGGAAGAAGCAGGTCTTTCTCATGGCTTCAGTGAGTGTTAGATCTGACTCCTGGCATCTTGCTTTCCTGCTTCGTAGCTTTGAGAGAGACCAAAAAAAAAAAAAAAAAAAAAAGAAGTGCATTAAATGATATGAAACATGTTTTGTGCTTTCCATAGGGCCAGTATTTTTGTGATAGTTTTTCTTCCACTTAAGTTTTTTAATTCATTAGGTCTGTGTAAACACGCTTAGCTGATATTAGCTCCCAAGTACAAGGTCAAAAGAGTCATCTCTGAGTATCATCAAGAAATGCCACAGGATATTGTATAGCCTGATTGCCCCTCAGTTTTAAGAGGCTACACAAGGCCAAAGAAAAAGCACAGAGAAAAATTGCCTTTATGGTAATTTTCATTCCCAGTGTTTATTAAAAGTGAACATTGTGTGCTGTTAATTGCAGTGCAACATCAGCTCCATTGGTAAAATGGGAGAGGATGTTTATTTATGTTGTTTATTATTTGTTTCCACAAACTCCTACATTCCCTAGGAATTATATGACCCTTTTGCATATGAGATGATGACAGAAGGATTAGAGTTTTTCCTAGAACAATGTTTCTAAATGCCTCAAGGTTTAATAGAACGAAAAACTTGAATTTATCTTGTGCCCTGTGGAGTTTAAATTATAGTGGAAGTATAATGAACTTTTGCTGGCAGACCTGTAAGTAGGGATGGTGAATTTTTCAAGGCTGCAGAGCTTGCTGCAAAGTACACCTAAACCCACAGCACATTCACAAATACGTTCCCATAGTCGTATTTAAAATAACTGTGCTTCTAGCTCTTCCAAATGCAAAGAAGTGTAATGCTGTAGCCAAGTAGCCTGGGATGGTAATTGTGAGATTATAGCAGGCTATTTAGAAAGGTCTAGTTCTGAAACAAAATCTTGACTTTTTAAAAAAAGCTTTTTCACAGCTAACTGTTTCAGTGGAATTGGCTTAAATCTTGAGCTGCAGCTTTGTAAAGACTGAGTAGAACTGTGCCAGAGAGCTGAAGAAGAGATACTTGCCTTTTGTCAGCCTGGACTAGGTCTGTAGCCCTGTATACCAGGGACTGGTAGGGTTTGATATATCAGTATCCCTCTCAATTTTTCTGATCTGTCATGGTCTTTCCAGGAGACTGTGCCTTTCAGGGTCTGTCAGAGCTTGCTTTTCTGTTTTCTCATGTGAACAAGTGGCAAAAAAAACAATACCTCACTAGTGAATTTGTATCAGCCAGTTTGCAACTGAATCAGAATACTGGGTGAGGTTTTCAGAAGTATTGGCCCAAGTTCACTAGTAATAAGATGTGTTCCTGAAAGGAAAAAAAGATGCTAATGTAAGTTAGAAAGCATGAAAAATTGGAGGAAGACTCCCTACTTTTTATGCATGCATTACAAGATTGTCGATGGTCTTAAGGTCTTTTCCAACCCGAACTATTCTATGATTCTGTGATTACATCCTAATTACATGATCCCACATCACCCAATCATATCATTGCATGATAATAAGGCAGTCACTATTCGTGTCTTGCTTCCTTCACTATATAACATGGTCAGTGCTCATTAAACAGGCTTTTTTGTTCATTAGCTTCCTCTCCATAATTCAGTGTCATGCCTTTCCTGCTGCACAGTATTTAAACCCTATTGTGAACATAAAAGTTTAAATTTCCTCCTGGATTTTCCCATGATACTCATTAATATCAAAGTGTTTTGTAGGCATTGGTAATGTATTTTCAGAACATTCTTGTCAAGTTAAAAAGTATTAGCTTGCCTATCTTATAAATGGAAAATGAATATAAAGATGTTACTGTCAAAGTCATTTGGTAGTGATAAATCATTAACAAGAAACACTCAGAACCCAGCTCAGTATTTATAGCACTTTAGTATGATCAAAGCCAAGCTCCCAGTAGCTCCAGCTGTAGTTGCAAATGCCATGAAGAAAGGACTATAATATTAGTAACCTGTAATAGATGTGATTCAAGTGACTTGCCATGCTCTAAATAGGAATTCTATAGCAGGGCAAAATTGTGTAAGAGTTTTTATGGCTGTGTTAAGTGCCTGAACATGAGCATCCATTCTTGGCAGTCCCTTTCTGATTTGCTACTCATTCTGTAGCAAATGAAACAAGATGCTCCACCTGTTTCCACAGACCTGACATTCCCCAACTCCACTGTGCACTAGGACAGGAGTATTTTCTGCATTTGTCATTAAGGATGGTTATCCTGGTACCATAAGTCTGCGTACTAGAAGTCTGGTATTTTGTAGCTTTTGAGTGCTTAATTTTTCAACCTTAAAGGTTTCTTAGTGTAATTTTTAAATATGCACCCTCACATGGCCCACCATGCCAGGAAAACACAGAAGTGTTGAGACTGGAAAGGACCTCAAGAGGTCACCTAGAAATACCCCAAGCAGAATCATACAGATCCATACACAGTTCCTGAGAAGAGCTGCATCCTTTATATCGTGGCAAACCACCTTCTCCTGTGTACACAAGCCATTAGAAGAATATGCTTTGCCAGTTATTTTTATAGATACTTGCTGGCGGCAGAAAGAGGAGGCTTAGGCATAGTGAATTTGGTTCCAGATTATAGTGGAAAAAGGGGAAATGACCTTCTTTTTCTGTATTTGCATAAGGTTTTCAGATCCTACCCCTGAGCATGACTGCATTAGAAATTTTTTGATACACTGATTTTTTTTTTCCCCAAACATAAACAATCCAAGACAAAACCAAGACATTTTTTGTTGATCTCAGTATTAGCTGGACCAGTTTAGCTGAAAAATGAAAAAGGGGAAAGCTAAAGGAGATACAAATACCTGCAAATTGCAACCTAAAAGAGTTATAAACTGAATCTTTTAATCAAAATGCTAGATAAGCTTAACTACAATTATTTCTATCTGACCCCTCCAGTAATGATGGTTCAAATGAGCAGGAGGGCTAGTGCTAAGCAATTCTAAAAGTCCTGACAAGTATGTTTATAATAAAATTCTGTCCCACCTATGCCAAACGGCAACTTTTCAGCTCCTGCTGACAGTGTTTTCATGCAACTATTTGCTCTCAGAATTAAGATCTCCAGAATGTTAAAAATGTAAGGCCATAGTAGAATGAATAATCAATATTGTGTGCACAGCTTTATAACATAGAAACAAATGCCTATATATTTATATAAATTATATATTTAATGACCTATTTAGTTAAAAAAGTGGTGCAGTTTTAAATTTCTCTGAATTACAATGTGTTAATTTAAACCATAGCAGACAGCCATGCTACGAAAAAGGATCTGTCTTGTTGCAAATTCTGTGGCATCTTAGCCATAGTACATATTTCAGTTCACATGCAGACAAGATCAGGACATCATTGTTTTTAGAGGATTTTTGAGTTGGTAGGTACTACATACTGGATTTAGTAATTGGCCGTATGTTTTCATATACTCCTCATGGGCATGTGGGATGGAAGAAAACAGAAAAAGGATTATATGAAAGTTGAGAGAAACGCTGACAGCAGGATTTAGGCTGCAGAGTGAGGCTGAATTCTGGTATTTTCTATCTTCTGGAATATCACTGTAATTATTTAGTGGAATACTTGCATTAAAATTGATTTTGTTCTTTGAGATGTCATTTGTTTT
Source organism: Neopsephotus bourkii (assembly GCF_033783945.1). Classification (NCBI taxonomy): domain Eukaryota; kingdom Metazoa; phylum Chordata; class Aves; order Psittaciformes; family Psittacidae; genus Neopsephotus; species Neopsephotus bourkii. Next base: position 7,885,746 of record NW_026900624.1, read on the forward strand.
CCAGACAGTTGTTTCTTGTCTTTCATCAGCAAAATGTCATTTCAAGATTAGTCGTTATATTTCTATGGATGTAAGCACTGGCCCACATGCAAAGCTTTCTCTTAGGAGTGTTTAGCTCAGCCCAGTGAAATTGTATAGATGCTGCTGCTTACAGGATGAGCAGGTGGACAGTTAGGGAGATCATGCCATGCTGCCAGCCTGCAGGCCCTGAAAGGGAGCTCTCCAGTTCAAGAGCCTCAGCATTATAGTCAATGAAAAGAATTAATCCAGTCTGAAGATGCTTTGAAGTGCCAGTGTTAGGGATTCAGCTCAGGGTGATCCCCCCATAGCTCTTCATTCACAGCAGAAGCAGTGCTGGGAAAACACATTGGTAACTTGGCCACCAGCATTACACAGCTGGTGTGCATCTTTGAAGGGCTTATGTGCTGTTCCTACTCATGTTTGTAGCCACCACAAGCAAAGCCTTCTCTATGAGACATTGGTTTTAGCCAGTTGTACAGTGGTATTTTTCCCACTATGGGGAAGAGCCCAGAATTTTGATTACACTTAAGACATGCACTGATGCTGAAGCAGTGTCAAAAGCAATAGTGTTACTCTGTTTTAAAGTCTGCTATGTTGGGGATAAGTATATCTGAGTTCTAACAGATATGTATATATTCTCCTTTGTTGGGGAAAAAAAATAGTATTTTCCATCTCCTTCATTATAAAATGATTATAATAGTTGAAAGTGATGTGTGTCAGAATTTACTATTTTGCCTCTTTTTTATTTGCCCCTTTAATGTCACAGACTCTGAATGAGCACACAGCCTTCTGCAAAGCTGTAGAGTCCAAATATATTAGAAATAATTTTTAAAAGAACACTCTGAGTTTTTTCATTACTTTAATGCTTTCTGACAAAAATGGAGTAGATCTGGATGTCCCTTTGCTTCTGAATAATTTTGGTTTTCTTCCTCTAAGAGAAACTACTCACTGTGTAACTGCCACAGAATTGAGGCTGGAAGAAGATTGAAATGACATATTTCACAACTGGATTTTGTACCAATTTAACCTGCAGAGCTGTCAAGCTCCAGAATTTTGGCTCAAGTTGCTTAAAATAAATAAATTGTAGTCTAGACAGTAATTCAAATCCTTCAAAAACATGATTTACTAATATTTGTATGAGACAGGAAAAGGAACTGCCCTACATCTGTGTTCATTGACTAGGTATATAACAGGAACCAGCAACTTTAATGTACAGGGAAACTGTAAAAGGAGTGTGCGATTCTGCAGGATTTACTATAAACCCCATCAATCTAGTGTGATTTTTATAGACAAATATTGTAAGGAAATGTCCCTCATATTATGTGGATAGGAGTGAACGTCTTAAGGTATTTTCATCTCTGCCAGAAGAGGCTTTCAGCAAGGAATGCCAAAAATAACCACTGCAGTCTAGTTATTTAAAATACTCACTTTGTTGCTGATTGCACTTTAAAATCCACAATAAAAATACTGTTGGCTAGAAATGTATTTAAACATCTTGCATAAACAACATCTTTAAGCTAATTTGTGATGGCACTGCAGTCCAGCAGGGGTAGAAACATTGAATGAACCTCCACATAGTCCAAGAGCCACATGGGGTCAAGAAGTAGGGGAGGATAGGTAAGCAGAAATTACTGTATCTTGTATTAGCTCTGCCCAATACTGTGGATATTGTAAGCAGCTGCTTTCTGTACCACTTACTGCCCCTGCTTGATCACATCCCAGGCACAGCAGGCAGAAGATTGCTCATGTTTGCCATCAGGCTACACCCAGCCAATTCAAACAACCTCTGTCTATTCCTTTAGTTCTCAGCTGAGCTGCAAGCCAGTATTTCATCTACCTCCAGATTAACCAAGAAGTAACTGCTGGACACATAACATGGTATAGAAAAAGAGCCACAAGGAAAAGATTAACCCCCAAAATTGCAAGACAAAGAATTGGGAAAAAAGAAGCGAATAAGATCAGGCTTAGTGTTGAGCAAAAGAATTATTTTTCAGCCTGAGTGAACACCTCCCTGGGGTAGGAGGTTTAAGAATGGAGAACTGACATAAAATTTTAATTCGTTTGTTTTGCATCAAAAAAAAAAAGCTAAAATAGTACTGTGTGCTGAAGCAAATGAAATGTTGCCTCCATTTGATGCAAAGCAGAATGGTTTGCTTCCTATGTTTTTTCACAAAAACAAATTAATATTTAAGTTATATAACTAGAGAAGGACAAAGAATGTCTGAAGGTGGTTGTTGTTTAAGGGGCTTTTTTAATTTAGTGCTTTGGAAGTTTAGGATTCTTATGATTTGGTGGATGAATTCTATTCCTTCTGTCTGGTGAGACTAAACCCTCAATTCCCCTTTTCCAGCCTAGTGCCCTAGCTGTCTTGCTCTGAGAGGAGAAAGTGTATCAGCTGCTCACCATCTTACTCACTGGCATTCTTTCCAATTGGATAGAACGGTTGGAGGAGAGGTGGGAATCCAGGCAGGCGTTCTTCTTGGGGAATGTTCTTACCACTAGGCCACAAGACTATTCCCTCTCAATCTCTGAATAATGCAAAGATTTTATTCAAAGTGTGCGATGTGAAGGACCAATGGTGCTTGCACCTGTATTGGCCTCTGGTCTGTACTCACTTTGGAGATGAACAAGTCCTGTTGTGATCTCTGCCAGACTTCAGGGACTGTGGGTGTAAATTGCAGTTCCCACACTGGCAGGAGGTTTTAGTTGGGAAATCTGTTGGGTATGCAGTTGCTTTCCTTAGAACTGATCCATTTTAAGCTAAATAGTTTGGTGATTACTGTGAGTGGTATGGCTATTCAGCAGTGGGACACTCACACCAGAGGTGGGATATTTAAGAGCTAGTTACTGTGACTGCAAATTCCAGTCCACTCCCATTTCAAGAAGCTAGTGGTAAAGCAGAGACACTGAGGTCAGTGGGAAATTATATGAGCTTGGCCCTAGTGGACTAGATAGAACCTCAATTTAAATATATGGTTTTAAAGCCCTGTTAACTGTCATCTTAGTTTTGTTCTATATTGCAGTATACTACCCTGACTCTTTTTATAGTCTCTTATCTAGGAGGGAAATTCTGCTAAGACCAATGTGAGCAGGTTCCTTCTGATTAGTAGGAGTCAGTATTTAAATTACTGTAACATTTAAAAATATTTAAGTTTTGAAATTATGTCCTCTGAAATTATGAGTATGATTCAACTGAATAATCGGATTTCTCCTGTATCTGCCAGTATGCATATACCAGTAAAGAACTTGGTCCAAATTACCTGTGTGTAAAGATAGTCGGTTGAGTTCAGAATTCAGTCAGATCAGAATTGTGCTGTTCGGCATTAAGCTATGTAACTACAAACGATCAAATGGAACAGGGGCAAATGAGAGGCACTGTTTATGTCACTAGCCAGCTTAATATTTAAAAACTGGTTTGTCTCATTAGTCAGAAATTAAATCCATTATGTGACAAAGGAAATTGTATCTGATGTGTTAGTTCATGTAAACTTTAAAACTCTACCTGTCATGAAAAATGTTTACTTTATTCTTAGTATTTTTTCACCAGAGGACGTTTTAATTGCTCTAAGCCATTTTGCACTGTATGCTTGGGAGTTAAAGTGACATCTCCAGTGTTCCTAGTTGAGGCCAGTGCACTACAGGGCCATAACAACCATGTATTTTTTGTTTCACAGAAAAAAAACAAACAAAACCAAACAAACAAACAAAAACCAACCCCCTCCCCCCCCAAAAAAACCCAACCAAACCACGTTTCCTTGTTTTATATTTAAACAGTCTTGTGCTTTAAGAGGACCAGTACATGAAAATGGATTTCAAGACTTACAGGGTTCTGGCTTTGCTGTTTGGTCTCCGCTTCCTCCACTTAGAAAATGAAGGGGAAGGAAAAGAGAAATGCTGTCTATAGACTTGAAAATACACATCCATATTAGTAGACCACTCATTTCTTCATGCCATTTACATCATGGATATAAAGCATATAGCTTTTATGAAAGGATGGAGTTGGCTAACCACTCATACTAAAATTATGAATACAAATAGACTGGGGGAAAAGTAGCATGCTTCTCTTTTTTTTCCTTTCTCTTTTATTCTTCACTGCATGGACTGAAAGCAGGGTATGAGAGGAACATGGCTAAGATGAGGGGAAGATGAGGCAGAAAGATTAAGAAATGCAAATAACTGCAAATACAAATGTTATCTTGCCTTATGTCTTGGTATGTTACTGCTTTTTCTTTATTCTGAAGGGCCCTCAAGACTAATTGGTTTCATTGTCATTTTATTTATATATATATATATACACATTCATTTGGGGCTTAACTAGTAACCTGTAACTATGGGAATGGAGGCTGCCAACACACCTGTGATGACACAGATACTGGTCCTGTGTGTGGTTGTCATCAGAAGTATGCCCTACATTCAGATGGCCGTACCTGCATTGGTGAGTACTTCTCTGTCATGCATTTCCTCTTGTATTCCTCATAGAATATATATGTGCACATATGTATGTGTGTATGTGTGCGCGTGTGTGTTTGTATCTCACGGGTGTTTAGCACCATTGCTGAGAAGAGCGTCCAACAGCAGTTTCTGGCTGTAGTAGCTAAGGTCAAGCTAGAGAGAGGGGCATTTGTGCATGTTTTGTCAAAATGTTTGTTAATGAGGTATTCCTTTGTTACTCCTGTGTAACTTTTATTTCTTTTCATAACTCTAACCATTTTGGAAGTTAAAAGGTGTAGAACATTCATAATGATGAATGAAAGTCAGCTCTTCCTTTCACTTTCATGAGTCAAGACTTCCTTGCGCAAGCAAGGTGAGGAAAATGATCCTCTTTTCTAAGCTGTTACTAGGGATAATCATTATGAGCTTTCTTCCTTGTTAGGTACCTTATGTTTCTAAAAATTACTGCACATGTAGTGAGTAAGCTTTCACTCAGAATATCATTAGGGCAAAAGCATTAAAGAGGTGGAGCATCTTGGAAGATGTTATGCAAACATTTATGATTATAAAATGCATTATTTGCTTAACACCAGTTCTTTCTGCTCTGCTTTCTCTTTTTTTTTTTTTTTTCTTTTCCCTACAGGATATTTTTGCATACTGCAAATTAAAATTTGGGAAATCTTACTCATGCACCAGAACCTAAAATCTCTAGTGGTTTTCATTAACATTGTGGTCATGTTTCCTTTTTGTTGTTGTTGTTGTTGTTTTTTTTGTTTGGTTGTTTGGTTGGGGTTTTTTTATTGCAAATTGATATGAATTCCTAGTAATTTCCTAAGGTGACAAAAGCATGGACATGTATTTATCATCTTTTCTCTCTTTTATCAATACTGCATGACAAAGCACTTGAAACCCATGGAAGATTTTAGTGATCCCTTGGTGAGATCCATGGTATAAAACTCTGTGGCTGCCCAGTGTGTCACTCACTTCTGATGGGTCTGAGTGCACAAATTGAGTGGTAGGGTGAGGGTTCTCCTGGCAGAGGTAGAGCTGAACAAAGTTCAGCACTGGACTCTGCCTCACTGTATACACAAGGTTTCAAGGTTTGTCTCAGCTTACAGGATCTCTTAGCTAGTCACACAGCTGTCATACAGCCCCTCTGCTTAAATAACTGTCCTTGAAGCCTGTGGCAGTTCCAGATGCAGAGAATTCACAAGAGCGAGAGCCTTGAGAGCAGGTTTTATTGAATGAATAATTGATCTTCTGTTTATTAGCATTCACTGATATCCTTGGATTGATGTTTTCTTTTGTTCAGCATGTAAACTGATTTTAAAAGCTGTGTACACTGCACTTGTTATTTACTTTTTTTTTTCCCATTTTTGTAATGTAATACATACAACTCCATTTACATTTCTTGGTCTTGTGGTGTAAGTCACATACTACTGCCTCTGCTGATTTTCTTTCTCCTAAGTAGTTCTTTCTCTTAGAATACTTTTAAACTTTTATTTATTTATTTTTTACATTTTTATTCCTGCTTTCTGGTGATGGTTCCTGATTGCCTGTCTTGTCTGATAACTGACGTTCATTAATTATTTACAGAGCAAAATAAAAAAACTCAAACAAAAGCCTCTATTGCAGCCTGATCCCATCTAGAACTTGTTAAAAACAAAACAAAACAACTTCTTGCTACCACTCAACCATGTAGTGTTGCCACAAACAAAACCTGCCAGCCTCCTCCTCCTCCTCACTTCAGTGATTCCAGTGTTTGCTGTCTTCAGTGGTGTACATATTCCAGGCATCACTGCAAGAATGCAAACTTCTGCAATGCCAGAGAAATACTTGTTGACCCTTTGTCTAACATATTTTGTCTTTGTTTGCTTGACTTATCCCTTTATTCTTTTATGTTTGCTGCATGTGGAAGTCCCCACCTGCTTTTTGGTTTTTGTTTTCCTAATAAGCATTTCCCTCTCTGTATAAATCATTTTATTTACCCAGCTGCTGTTTCTCCATTGCTTTCCTGTGTCAGAAATCTTTATTTTTATTTCACTTACTGATGATCTCTTCCCACACCTGTGACTGTTTCTGTGTATTTCTAACAAAGCATAACCAAACTAAAGTCCTCATATGCTGTATGAAGCTCTTACATGTAGGATATCAGAGACTACCTTGTAAAACCACCTTTGCTGACATCATCTCGCTTACTGCATGCTTTATAAAATTACTAAACCCTGTTCTTGCAACATCTTTCCTAGCATTGAATGTTTAGCTAGTAGTGTTCCATAGACAAGCAGGCAACCAGCACTGCCCAAATTGATCTTTTTTTGTGTTTGTTTGGTTTGTTGTTTGTTTATTTTTGTTGTTGTTTTTTGTTTAATTTGCATGCTGTTGTTTGGTTTCTCCTCACAATGTGTCAATGTGTACGAGACCATGGTGCATCCGTGCCCATCCATCACCGGACTCTTCTAGTTCTCTCTGTCTTCTATCTACCACCTTCAGATCCTGGTGCCACCATTAGCCTGAATCACTTTGCAGTTTGTCTTTGGTAGTTGGTTTAACTGGCATCCCTGAATTTTAATTTTCATCATTAACACCTCTCTGGGGCACTCATGTTAGCTGTCTTGTTCTCCAGTAGGAATCCAGCTTCCTGTATGTGGTTAATTACTTCTTCATAGTTGACCATTCTTCCTTCTCCCCCTCTTTTCTTCCTCCCTTCCCTAAACACCCTTTAATTTTTTCCTGGGATCTCAAAGGGAATTAACTCTCTAACGGGGATTTAGTGCTTTCATGCCTTGCTTCTTGGCTTTGGCTGTGCCATGCCAAGAAACTTGTCTTAGGCAGCGGAAAATTGGGCTTGTGATTAACCAACTGCTCCATGTTTGTCCCTTACTTGTGTTTTAGAGAAGGATGAGGCTGCAATTGAGAGTTCTGAGTACAATGCCACGTCAGTAGCTGATGTGGACAAGCGGGTGAAACGGCGGCTACTTATGGGTAACACTTTTCTTCCACTTCCTTTGTTGTGCTCTCACTTTTGTCTGTATGTGTGTTGGGGGGAGGTTCTCTTTTGGTCTCATTTGGTCCCTTTGGTTTTGGTTTGGTTTGGTTTGTTTTTTTTTAACCTGACTTCATCTGTGTGGAAAGGTCACCAATTTCATTAAGTTCTCATCTTTTGTACGACTTCATTTCTTGTTTTTAAACTTTTTTTTCCTAACGCTGCAGCTTTAATGTTCAATTTCTTCTGCATAGAAAGAAGCTTTTGCCATTAACCTTACTCACCTTATGCAAGCTACTTCTTACATGTGATTTGTGTGTGTTTGTGTGTATGTGTTGCTGTAGGATTCCTGAAAAACCTCATATTGCAGACCTGGCTAATGGCTTTAAAGTGAATGATGATGATGATGATGATCATGATCATGATGTAAAACCATGTTCCATTATAAACGTGGTATTAAATGAACAACTGGGTTTGCCTACTTAAAAAATGCCTATATTTTTGATTGAAATGTAAATATTGTGACTAGAAATTAATTTCTTTCCTTTGTGCAGCTATGTTAGTAACCACTGAAAGATCTTTCTCTAATGACTAGTGAGCTTCCATATGTTCTTCTTTCAAGACTGAAGCATAGTTTGTTTCTCTGTGTTGCTGGAGCCTGAGAGTGGAAAAGATGAGCAAGTGCATTGAACAATAAAGATGACTCTCTAGCTGTTGCTATGAGTTAACCCACTGTGCACCCTTGTGCTTGTCTTCTTCATGTTACATTTGTGGCCATTAGCCGTAAATGACTTTTTGGAATAGAAAGGGTAGAGTGGCTGGACCTCTGCCAGTCGCTTTTTGTGTGACAAAGAGCACAGGGTAGCACAGATTGGTGGATTATGCCATTGGTTTGGATGTTTTCAGGTGGTTTGTTACACTGTATTTTCCATTCTGATGCCCTGCTCACCACATGTAATTATTTCCACTAGGTTTTAACCATAATGAGCATTGGTGAAATGTACCCAATGAAATGTTTACAAGACAGGGATTCTCCATCCACAGATGAGATTCTGGCAGGACAAGGTTCTGCTCTCTTCCCTTCTGGTCACTATTTCATGTCTTAAACCCATTGAGTCCATTGCAGACTCTGTCCTGCTAGCTCTTGGAAAGCTCAGGTCTGGCTTTAAGCATCCACACATATCTGGAAGGGCCACCTTTAGGAAATCAGAAGCCTCACTTTAAATATTTAGTTGATTGCTAACAGTTGCAGTAAATGACAATATTTAAAAAGTTTCCATATCACTTGTATCTTGCCACCAATTACAAACTATTCACTTAATCATAGGTCAGCATGCAGCTAGTGTGTAGGAAATGGCACAGGGTTATAACTCTACAGTGGTATTACTTGGTAACATTGAAGTAAAATATTTTCCCTCTTGTGAAAACCTGGGCATATGTTCCTGTATTGTTACATTATCTACAATTATTAATTTGCACTTTGTTTGCAGACCCAGCGAGTGACACATATCAATCTAATGTTTAATGTTGCACTGTTTAAATTAATATGACAAAAGGTGTGAGGCAGTTCATCTTGCTTCTAAAGGTGCTGTTAATACTTTTAGCTGTAATTTCAATAAGATACATAGACTCACAGGAAATTAGGAAAACAAATGTGCAAAGGACCTTTAGACCACTGGAAAATTCAGTCCTCTACGTCTAAATGGTGAGTTTGTCCAGCCACTAACAGTATATACGATATTGGTTAGAGGGACCGAGCAATGTAGTGCAATGTGTTACTGCCTCACCCTCTGATAAAAGTAATTATCCAACCTGAAAATTAGCTCACACTGTTTACAAGAGTCCAAGCAAACAAATTTTAAAGTTACAGTTAGCAACAAGCTTCTTAGTTATACCAGGTCTGTAAGTTCCACTCTAAACATAGACTCTAGAAATAGGTTTAGGGAGATAATTAAAAATCCAGTTTCCAAAATACATTTTTTAACTCTTCAATACCTCCTGTATTAGCAGATATCAGCCAAGAGCTAAGAGTTTATGGACATGCTGTGTTTGTACAACTGATTCCTTGGAAAAACATTAACTTGAGCTGATAAGAAATGTAATTAGTGAGATCTGGGTGGGTGGCATATTATATAGGGGCTTTCCTACTTGTTTATTTCTAATGATTTCTGATGCTCAGAAAATCCACAATTTATTTTCTTAATGGAGTCTTATTACCTTCCAAAATTATAGTGGCATTTCCATGGAATTCCATGTATCTTAAGATGCATTCTAAACAGCTATTTTAGAAAGTACTGGAAAACTCCTCGGGAAACTTTGTTACCAGCTTCTGTTAATGGACTGTGATTTTTGACCCTTCTGCAAGCAGACTTGGGAGAATGGGAAGGGTAGATGACTGTGTAATTTTAGTAGTCTGATGAAAGATGCTGTCAATTGCAAGCCCTGAGACAATAATTTCTAGTCCCGTTATTTTTCTGCATGCTATTAAAATGTCTATTATCTGTATAACCCTTAATATCAAGTTAAGACTAAGCTTGCATGAGAACAGGACTGCTGTCAGACATGTCTGCCTATGCCAGTCATTTTGCTACAGCAAGATTGGTCACCTCTGTAGCTTAGACTGACTCTTACAGGGGCCTGTGTACTAGTCATGGTGTGGGCCAGTGACTTGTGGCTAAATCCTGAATATAGAAAAGAAGATACACTTCCTTCCATACTATTAGATGCATTTTTTATCTAGATCTTGTGGGGCAGATGAGAAATTGGTCTTCTCTGATGATCTACAAGAAACCTTCCTTTAGAGCCATCCGATGATTCCTATGAATCCAACCTTTTTCATAATGTTCAGAAAGACTTTGAGGGCTTCCAGCTGTCCTTTTATCTCCCCTGTTCAGAGAAAAACATTTGGATTCAGAGTGTAGATCACTCTTAGTAAAGAAATGGCACTGGATGACTTTTCTCTGAGGAGTCAATGTTGCACCATATTGCTGTTCATACAGCTCATTCACATTTCCTTTACTCCTTGGGCAACTGCCATTGTAGAGTGGAAAGGAGTACAGCCTTAATTATACTCCAGGTGGGCTTCTGGTCAGGTTCTGCCATATGCCAGAGGTCTGTGGTGGGTATTATAAACTGGATATTGAGCCATGTGCATTCTGTAGATTAGGAAGTGCACATTCTTCCTGCAGAAGTGCACACATCCAGGAATTTAAAACCAGAACCTTATCATTATCTGTAAGGTAAGTTTACATCCTCTTGTTGCAGAACACTTTGCACTTACTATAAATCAGTAGGACACAACCAATATCTTCAGGTCTTCTTAAACATCTGGTATAGTTTATCTTGCACTTAGCTGAGCACTGCCTTCAGCTCTTTAGATTATGTTCAAGTCTCTGGTTTTTGTGGTGCATCATATTTTTTTCTGAAAATATTTTCAGTGTATTTCTTAAGGAGCAGTCACAACGACATTCTCATTTTCCTTTACCTTCTTTTCCTTGAGAACCTATTTGCCAGGACTGTTTTTCCTGTCATAGCATCATAGCATGAGACTGCCCCACTGGATGAGAGGAGTGTGCTAATCCAGCATCAGTTTGAAACACAGTATATTGTGACCTGCATACCTGAATAAAAACCATTCTATTGGCTTTAGAAGTACCAAATTTCCACCCATTCAGTACGCATATCCTCAAATTTTTTTTGTCCAGTATCACATGTTCAGCAATGGGAGTTGCTCTTATTCATAGAATCATAGAATCATAGGATAGTTAGGGATGGAATGGACCTTAAGATCATCAAGTTCCAACCTCCTGCCATGGGCAGAGACACCTCACACTAAACCATGTCACCCAAGGCTCTGTCCAACCTGGTCTTGAACACTGCCAGGGATGGAGCATTCATAACCTCCTTGGGCAACCTATTTCAGTGCCTCACCACCCTTATAGTAAAGAACTTCTTCCTTATACCCAATCTAAACTTCCCCTGTTTGAAGTTTTAACCCGTTATCCCTTGTCCTATCACTACAGTCCCTAATGAAGAGTCCCTCTCCAGCATCCCTATAGGCCCCTTTCAGATACTGGAAGGCTGCTGTGAGGTCTCCATGCAGCCTTCTCTTCTCCAGGCTGAACAGCCCCAATTTTCTCAGCCTATCTTCATACGGGAGGTGCTCCAGTTCCCTGATCATCCTCATGGCCCTCCTCTGGACTTGTTCCAACAGTTCCGTGTCCTTTTCATCCATCCAGTTTCCAAATCTCTTTTTTGCTGTTGCAGCCTTGGACTGAATTTGTAAGTCCAGCAGTCCCACAGTCTACAAACTGTAATGATGCATCTTCCAGTAGTCTAGCACATTATCATACATGTTGTAAATGAACAAGTCTCTCTTCTTGGGTGCTGTCTTCTGTTTCTAAAGGCTACAGGGTTTTAATAGACCAGTTGTCTTTTGGTATCCTGAGACTTTCTTTTGCATAGAACTTGATACTGTGGACACGAAAATAGATATTATAGCATCTGTTATGCCAGTGGGCTGCCTCACTACAAGTAAGTCAGCCATTTACAGAGGCAGTTCCTCCTCTTTCAGGAACCAGAACTGCAGAACTTTCTGGTCTTAAGACTAAAGAAGTTCTAATCTCTTAATCAAAGGTAATGCTTTGGTCTAGCTACTCTTTGCATCAGCTCTTAAAGCCAAGCAATTTTATATTTTTTATATTGTCTTTTTATGTTGTCGTAATCACAGGCCTTAAGGTGCTTTAGAAACACAACTATTATGTTATATCCAGGGCACTTCTTAGCTCTTCTCCTCTGATCATCACTTTTTGAAGAGGTGGGCTGACCCATTTCTCACCATGTTTCATTTCCATCCCTGTACTCTTTAGCAGTCAAATGGATGAGGTTAATTTGGGCTTGAGCTCAAGTGATTTCAGAACAACTGAAAAGGCTATATTTTCCTCACTTTCAATCCACTTTTTCCATTCTTTCCAGAAGAAACTTGTAAGAGCTCACTTGGGCAATAAAATGTTTTTCCTCTGGCCCTAGAAGATAAAAGGTTGGTTTCTTACTGTCTCAAGATAAGAGTTTTACGAAGTTCTCTTCAGTGTAGTAAAGAACAATAGGACATTGAGCCCATTTGAAGTCAAGGAAGTGCAGTAATTTCTCTTGCATGTTTAAAGCCAGGATAATGGTGCAAATGGCAGTAATGACATCATTGCACGTATCTTCAGAAACCCGAACTCTACCCTGAAATTCACTCCTTCACAAGACATGGTCAACTCTGTGTGTGTCAGAACAGCTTAAGGTTTTGCCATTGGACACCGACTTCTCAGGTCATCATTAAGGCTGTTTGCAGCCTACCTCAAGATACAGGGATGTATACAGGGTTGTAATTCTCTTCTCTTCCCTTGAAGCTGGCTCCCAGGACCCCTACAAATTATTTTTCTGTCAACTGAAGTGCTTGTGTAAACTGTTAAGTACATTGAAACTCTCCTGGACTTTGTTACTGCTATAGTTTACCTCTGCCTGGCTTGTTTGCATAACATAGGAAGTGCTTCGAGTAATTTAGAAAATCACACCAACAAGGACCATCTTTGCCAGGCTGGACTATATTATATGTGTACATATATTACATTCCATCCCTGATTTCCCAAGTGGCTTACATGCAGGGCTCTGGTTTGTCTATACTCATGGCACATAGTCAGCAATTAAGATAGTATTTTCACTACTTCTGTATTTTCCCTTGTTGTGACTAGAATAATTTGACTTCTGCAGATGGCTCCTCTTCCATTTTTAGTAGCCTTCCATCCATTTATAATGACCACCCAGCCACCTGCCTGGAGAGACAAGTGCGCAGTCCACTAAGACCATTTGCTCTTCACAGCTATCACTAGAGATGTGAGCTATAGAAATTGCTATTTGGGCATTTCTGCCATGGATTAGCTTAGGACAGAAACATCACTGCATGTCATATGGGACAGAATTATCTGGTTTTTTGCTTTAACGTGGGCTTGCTTTAGAAACTGTACTTCCACTATCAGTTCAACTCCAAGGATCTCAAATGTTGCACCAGATAGCGGGAGCCGGTTCAGACTAGTAGATCACAAGTGCAGTTTCTGCTTTGTCCACTTTCATGACAAGCCAGTACTCCTTCCTGTGTGCTGGTCAGCTTTTCATCCCAGGCTTGTGCCTCCTGAAGGTACTTAGAAACATCAGACAAAGTAACTGTGTTTATCCTGTCCTGGCCAAAACTGTTTTCATTTCAGGAGACTTTTAGCCCAGTACCTACAATGAATTTTAATGAGCTGCTCCCATCATATTAAGAAAAATGAAACAAAACAAAACCAGTATTTAAGTTTATGGTCATGACTTACTGCATTTGCAGCAAAGGCAAATGTTTTACAGTCTGTGACATCAAATAGGAGAGACTTACTTTAGAGCTGATCCTTACTCTAAGTTTACCCATTTGAACCCAGAATGGTACCCAGCTTTATATATCTTGAGTTATCTGAGCTTAATAATCAGCCAAATGGTATTTTTTACTAAACCACAATTATCTAAGGATTAGGCTATTCACCATATTCACCCTGGACATCTAGCATGCTTTGACTTTTATTTATCTGGGAGCAGATCCTTTAGGAGCACCAACTGCCTGAGTGGTAGGAATGTACTTAATTATAGCTATTTCCACCACAGATTATCATTGCAAGTGACAGATTGTTAACGAACAGGTAGAACATCAGATGTGAGCTGAACATACCAAGAGTTCAAGGCAGAAAGGCCATCTAAAGCACCATCCTTTTTTCTGCAATTGCCCCTTACAGAGCCTTCTGGGCATTTTGTAGCTCTTAGCAGAGCAGTCCTCTACATTCCCTGTTTCTGCTGAACCAAGATTCTCCTTCAAGTAGCTTGTATAAAATAAGGACTACAGAGGGCATGCACCCAGTGTGTGAACTTTATGTTGTTAATCATGGGAGGAGAAAGCAAGGTGGCTTACTTAAGATGCATTGTCCAGATGCACATTCATATGGTCAGCCACCCTTCTCCCCTTCTTTCTCCTAGTCCAGCTGGAAATTATTGGGATTCCAGACTTGAGAAGAACTGATAGTATGGGGCTCTGTCATCTTAAAGCTAAAAAAAAAATGGCAGGTCTTAACTTGCAAGGATCTGTGCCCTCTATGAACATGTATGTAAATACCAGATTGAAACCTCCTAATTTCTCTAATATGCATTCTTTGTTTTACTTCTGCCTCTCTATGAAACACTGTAAATTTGTGTGTTGGGCTGTAAAGTCAGATTAAGTCATTATTGCCTCATGAAGGTACTCTACCTTTGGGGACAGCATTGATAAATGATAGAATGATAAGAGTTTGGGATTCTTCATTTTCAACAAACATAAAAGAATAGAAAATGGGACCTTGTTTTCTAACATGGCATGTAATGGCCTAACTACCAAGCCATTGGAATAAAGGGTATTATGAGCTCTGGCTTTCTATTAGAAAATTTTCAGAAGTCTTGGGTTGTTTTATTCCAAGGTGAATTAAAAATGGATTCTGGAGACTTCATTTTTGGTCTCTTTCATATTGGAATGAGAGTTTCCAAATGATCCTATATCCCGTTTTCTACTTTGAAGAGCAGGGAGATGGACAAGCTAGTGTTTGTTTTCAAGTATTCTTCCAAAGCAATTAACTTCTATCATGGTTCCAGCCTACTAAAGGTCACTTTAAGCCAAGAGCATCTTTTCAGTGTGTACTTCAGTTCCTAGCTTTGTTGTACTGCCTCCTAGGACTCTTTCAGATTACTTAAAATATGTCTTTATTTCTCTGAATGGCATATGTCTGACTTAGAAATGCTTACTGTCAGAAAGCCAAGTGTGCTGTGCTGTATGCATCACAATCTTTTTGTGCTTTAATCAATAAAGAATTTAAAGCGTATTATTAACAGGTGTATTGCCAGGGGGATCGCTGACTTCGTTACTAACTGTGAAACCAAGACCTCACTTTAACTCCTTCTGTCAGTTCTATTTTGCTGTATGAAATTACAGAAAATGGGGAAGGAATCCCTGCGGTCATTCATGCATTCTGTCTCTCCCAAGGGCAGATCCTTTCATCTTGAGTTATCATCACTTTTATTCATTGAGTTTGGAAATGGTGTGCTATTTCCTGTAAAAATCCCTTTTCTTCATTTCTTTGCTGATGATAAAGAGTCTGACCTTATCCAGAATTCCTACAAATTTGCTTTTGCATTTTAATTCAAAGGATTTGTCCAAGGTCAGGAGATAATGCTCCTTCGCAGTGTTTCGAGTATTTCAGTTTTTCTTTAATACAGCTTCTCTACTTAGAAAAAGCACCACAATACAACCAATACTGCTGTTTTTATGGGACCAGTCTGGGCTCATTCAGTTCTTATAAAACACCAAATCAAGGAACATCCCCTAAATATGTGGTGCTCCCTGAAGAAGAATTGATCTTTCCTGAAATGAGAGCTGCAGGATTCATGATTCAGTGCAAGATTCGCCTAGTTGTTTCTTCACATATTCCATATGTAGTAGTGCAGAATTCTCATCCTATTTTCATGCAAATAAAATTCTACCAATCATGAAATTGCAAGGAAATGAGGAGACAAGCATAACGGAGGGAAGAATTCCACATCCTGCAAGTTACCCTTTCTGTCTCACCTTTTTCATTCCCTGAATATGAAGCTCTTTCAGCTTCTCCTTCATCTGTTCACAGCTATTTGTTTCTTCTTTATACTCTTCTGAATGCTCTTTCTCTATCCTTTCAGCATCACAGAGCATAATTTGCATGAGAATAACATAGTCCTCACTTAACTGAAAATTCAAATATTTTAGTTGTGGTTTTAGTTTCTCCTTGAGTTTGTTGTCCCTTGGGTCCCTCCTTGTACCCTGTTCCCATGCCATATACTGCATGTACTGCCGCCTGCAGTCAAATTCTTTTTATGGATGGCAGCAGCAGTCTTACCATGTGTTCTCTGTCTCATTACTTTCTTACACATACTGTGTATTCCCTCAGCAGTGATGCTGCTAGTGATTAGAATTATTTCTGTAAGATTCTCCTACATAGCATAAATGTTAAGAGGAGTGTACTATGCACAACCCCAGTATGCCTGTAGTTTAGAAAGAGCTGTATTTGGTGGAGATTGTGCTGTGGTAGCAGCATGAAAGCAGCAGATAAGATGTCAGCACAGGCTGCCTTTGAGCCAAACTGAGCAAAGAGCATTTTGGGGTGTGAGGGGAGATGAGTTACAAGTTATAGGCTAATTTGATTCCAGATACTTTCTGTATTAAACTGAATGAAATCAACATTCTTTAAGCTGAGGCAGCCAGTGCCACTCAGCCAAGCAGGATCTGACCCTCACATAGGACTGCTTTAATACCTTAGGATCATCACTGTTTCATAACTGTAACTTAATTTTAGCTGGCACGGTGGAGTCCTGGTGCCAGTCCTTAAGAGGGCTCCAAAATACTACAGTGATGCAAAGAATCATTACAGATGATGGCAATTAATGGTTTAGGATTAGGTCTTCTCAAAATAAGCCCAATCATGAGTATGTACTTTTTTCCATTTTAAAGTGGCTGTTCCCTTTGAAATCTTAGAAAATACATCCAGTTTAAATTTAAGGTAGGACTTACTGATATGCTGTGTGCATCACCTGGGACTGGTTCTGCAAGTTAATTTCTGCTGAGTGGTACTCTAAAATTTCTTGGGAATTGGTGCAGGACAGAAAGCAAATGAGAGAATGGCAACTCATTTTTATGTGTTCACAATACGTAAACAGGTATCTCCTGGTTCAGACACCATAGCAGTTTACAATAGCTTTTAGTTACAGCACATCTGCTGAGGGACAGAGATTAATAATAGTTTAACCCTTTTTGCCACTCCAGTTGCCTGGCAATATTACTTCACAGGCACCTCATTAGGAAAAAAATGGTCTAAAGTAATCCATATACCTCATAGTTGCACTGGCTAAAACAGTGAGTGCTCCAAACCTGCCATTCTTGCAATCTTTAGCTTTCAGTTACGTCAAGATTGACTCATTCATGTGGCTGAGCCCTAAATTTAAGACACTTACTCTGAGCATAAGATACTGTGGTCAGATCTTGTGCAGAATGTAGACCAAGTGTAAAAGTAGACAGGATTACATTCATTACAGGTATTATAACTTTGCTTGGGCTATGACCTACTGATAGCATCTGAGAGCTACTTTAAATGCACAGCTGCAGACTGCTCCATCATGAATTGCTCTTTGGCTGGCATAAAAATTGGCTCAAAATAAGTTTCTCTAATGTGGCATAGGTTTGGAAGTAAAGCCCAACCAGCCTATTTCTGCTGACCTCAGTGAGCTTTAGGGTACTGCAAATGAATTCCAAATGAAAGGCAGTTGAATTGATGGTTTGCTTTAACTTGCCCTATGGTCAGTGTTATCATTTGGCAAATCATAGGAAGTAAGCAGGGCAAAAAAGCATTTTTCCCCTTTCATGTCTTCCTTTCAGCTGTACTTACTGCTTACCATGTCAACCTAAATGGTTTACAGATATGTGGCAAACTTAGAAAAAAATCTTTGTTTTGGGGACTGCTATCATTTCTTCTCCTTTTTGTCCTAGAGACAGACATTGCCCAGATTTGTGTCTTTAGAGAATATTAAACACCTCAATGGCCTTTTAAATTTGAGAATCAGCTCAACCCTGCTTTTCCATGTTTCCAAGAGAAATTGCCTTTAAACCAGTTACCAATCACTCATCATTGTTAACTAGTGAGAAAAGAGGGAACATGCTGCACATTTGCAGTGTATGGATTTCACTCTTTGGATTCTAATGTCATAAACTTGAAGATGTGACCAAACCTAATCTTATTGCCCTTATTGTCCTTTTCCTCTGCACAAGGCCTTAAGACAGGAGGTCAGTCCAACCTTCCTCTCTGATTCAGAGGATATGGCAAACATTAGCTATACAGAATTTTTTTCATTTCATTTATTACAGGAACAACTTTTTCTGTTGGAAAAGGTGCCATTAAGTGTTCCTCTCATGCTTTTTCTACAAGATAGAGATCAAGACAGTAGCTGCTGCAAGACTCAGTTGAATGTAGGTGATGAGTTAAGTGGCTTCCTTCTTCATTTTCACTTGAGGCTGTATATGAATTCTTTTGTTTTCACGACCACTGGCCACTTTTGGTCTTCTGTTAAGGCTTCTTTGCATGTTTATACACACATTATTAAAAATAGCTCTTTCGTTTACAGTTGTTCTTTGCTCTTTCCAGTCATTGTGTTGTGATCAAGAGCTGGAAACAAAATAGGGCTTTCTGGATCCTACTGACTGCAGACTGCTGTGCTGGGTAACGGAAAACATCATAGAATCAATTCTCTGTATCTCCAAAGCACCTTGATGCTAGATGGTCTGCTTTTGCTTTCATGCCTTGTGGCTTAAAGGCTTTTCATGACAGGGATATGTGTTGATCAGACAAAGGAAAGTGACATTGATCACTAGTGTAATATTTCTATACTTTTTATGCATTCTGGGCATAACACGAAGATAAGATCACCCTCCATCATACAGAGGTCCACATAGCACTCATCTGTCTTGCCAGCACAGGTCAACACAGCAGCAGTACACTGCACAATGGCACAGTCACTGCAAAATGGCATTTGTGCTTTAGACAATAATAGTACAAGCCTATGTTATATTCAACATCTTTTCCTGAGGGTTCTTTGTGACTGCCACCTGCTCAGCCTTCTTGTGTGATTGGCAGGATTACACCCTTACAGTGTAAAGAGGATGCTTGCATCTTTCTGAAATTAATTTCTTGCCAACCACCCAAAGAAGCTTATTTTTCTTTAAGCCTTCTTAAAAAACATAATTGATCACTTTGTTACTTGTCCATTTCTTTCCTTATACCCATGTAGAACACCTTTAGGGGGTTTTAATCTTTTTTTATCTTTTAAGATAATAATTTGAAAATTTATGTTAAGTATATTTTTATCACATGGAACAGTACACCCAGTATTTTAGCAGGTTGACTGAGAATGGGAGAGTTCTGTGTATAAGTGAAGGTATATTTAAACATTCCAGAGCTTATGTGGTTAAGTTTTCAAGTAGATCATAATTAGAGCCAATGTAAAATGACTGACTGAGGTTAAGGTAAAATAGAGACATAACCTGTCTGTTATATAATGCTTTTTTTCTATAAATCTTGTTGTGTTTTATGCTAATCTAAAGGAATTTAAGAATGGATAGAAAAGATTAAATTCTCTTATCCCTGTAAAAAGTATGTCCATGTCTTTCTTGCACTGGAGTGCCCAGAAATGGACACAGCACTCCAGATATTGTTACTCCAAGCATCAAATAGAGGGGTAGGGTCACTTCTCTTGATATTCCGGTTGTACTTTGACTAATGCAAGCCAGCATGCTGTTGGTCTTCTTTGCCTTAGGGAAATACTTCTGATTTCCATTCAGCTTGTCCACCGATGACTCCAGGCTTTTCTCTACACTGCTTTCTAGCCAGCCAGATCAAAGCCTGTTCTTTTGTATGGGAATATTCCATCCCATACACAGGACTTGAGTTTGCCTTCACTGAAGGTCATTAATGTTCCCCTCAGGCCTTTTCTTCCAACCTGTTAAGGCCTCTCTGAGCAGCAGCCTGGCTCTCTGGTGTATTGATCACTCTTCCAGTTTGGTATCATTCACAAATTTTCAGAGAGTGCCATTTGTTCCATAGTCCAGTTTGTTAGAGAAATTGGGCAGTACTGACCTAAATACCCCCCGCTGAGGCTGAGGGATAGCTCTGGTGACAGACTGCCAATTGGACTTTGTACCACTGATTCAATCCTTTGAGGTCAGCTGTACAGCTAATCTTCCACTCCCTGTATTATCCACTTATACAGTCTATCTTTCACCACTGTGGCCATGAGGACATTATGGAAGACGATATCAAAGCACGTGCTAAACTTAAGGTGAAAAGCATCCACAGCTCTCCCCTTACCCATAGTGTAAGCAAGTCAGGTTAATCAGGCATGATTTGCCCTCACTAAGTTGATGCTAGCCATTCCTAGTCATCTCCTTGTCTTTCATGTGCTTTCAAATGGCTTCCAGGATAGTTTGCTCCATAAACATATGGGGGTCTGATGTGAGGCAGGCTGGCTGGCCAGTAGTTGGCCAGACCTCTCCTCTTGTGTTTTTGATGTTTACCTTGTCCAGTCATCAGGAACCCTACCATGTCCTCATGCCTTACCAAAGATTATAGAGAATGACCTCACTGAGGCATATATTACTGTATGATCTTCAGATGTATCTCTTCTAGTCCCATAGACCTGGATAAGTTTATTCTGCTTTGCACCATATCTCAGTTCCTAAAACATTGGTTTGGATATTACTCAAATTGACCCAGGCTGCCAAAATGAATAATAAAGATTCTAAGATTTGCCTGATTTTGATTAATACCCTTAAAATAACACCATGTTCTTTTGATCGTAGAGATCAAATGAAATCGCAAAAAAATGGAGGCAGATTTTAGAGGCACCTGTCTTCAAGGCAGTTTTTCAGTGGCTTTATGATATAATTTGCCACCTTCAAAAAAAACCCCACTAGATTTGAATAGAAGCTTACCTTTTGAACAGTTGTGTTTACCTGTTTTATAAAAGAAACTGAAATTTAGTTTTCCAGAAATATACCTGACCCATGGCACATGTTCAGAGTTTCAGGCATTTAATAGCATTCAAAGCCAAATACATCCTGTCTGCTGTCAGAAGTCTTTTTAAGAAAGTGACCGAGCTCCATTGCCACCTGGTATAGATTCTGCTTTCGGAATATCCTAATTGAGAAATCATAGGTATAGCATGTTGGTAATGATTTTCGTTACTTCTTGCCTACAGACCCAGGGAGCGGATTCATGAGACATTGTCTCAGAATTGTTCACAGTGTAGAAACACAATGTAAGGTGTCCCAGACTGGGGGGATGTCCTTTTTTTAGATCCCTACTTCTGTATGAGGTTTCTGGTGAGAATTTAATAGGATGTAAATGTGGCTGCAAACATCACCTTAAATTCACAATAAAGTCTAATAAGTTGAAGTGATGAGCTTTATCATAATTTGAAAGGAATCTAAATGTCAGTTACATGACACTGCTTTGTGTCTTCCAGTTTTTGTTCTGCTCCCTCGTCAGAAAAAAGTTGTGGCAAAAAGTGTGAAAGGAAAGAAAAAAAAAATAAGCTGAGGTTGCCTTTCACAGAAAAAAAAACAAAAAACAACAAAACCAAACCAAGCAAAACAGTGGAAGATGGTCTGTAGGATCAATACCATCATGAAGATCTGATCACATTTTGAACATCCATTCTTTCCCTTCCATATAAGTATAGGTTCTCCAGCATGAAATAAGTCATTTACTTCTGCTCTTTGAGACCTAAAACTTATATTTGTCTTTCAAATATATACTAAAGTTTGATAGTGGTGAGCTGAAGAACGAGTTGAATCCCTAACAGAAACAAAGGTGGTGACATGCTTCAGTTTATGTTATATATAGGCCTCAGCTATTCTATTTGATGTAGCTCACAATACCTCTTTCCCACATTCTGCTGTACAAATTCACTTTCTTTTACCAGTGTTTTCTCATGACCTTGAATTTAAGGAATTTCATTAATACATCTCTCCAATTATCCAAAACATTAGCGGTACTGTCAGATGTCCTCTTGCTTGCTTGGATCTTCATTCTCTTAGGGTTTGTCATGTATTAGAGTCACCAGGAAAGTTGAAGGGTATTTATCCTTTTTGGTTTGTGTTACTAAATCTCTGTGAAAATAAGAAAAGCTGGCTTGATTCTCTCTATTTATACATAGAAATAACTCTTGTTCACTGAATGACCCTTACCCTATAGATCCAGTCATCCATGCCATGGGAAAAAAAAAAATGTTGTGTCTATTCATTTTCACTGGATGTCATCCAGAAAGCAGAAATATTACTGCTTATGTTCATCTCGTGTTGATGAACTGCAATAAAGGACTCTTCATATGCCAAAGTTAATCTGCTAACGTAAGATTTACTGCTCTTTGCAGTGCCATGCCAAACTTCAGCACTTTTTCCTGGTTTTTAACCTTAACTCTTGTTATTCATGGCAAATCAACCTACCATTAAACTGTACCCTGATATAAAAGTTTTAAATGACCTGAAACCTTTTTCCTTCTTTGAAACATAAAATCGTTTGATCCATTGGCCTGTGAGGACACACATATTCACACACAAATGAAATGCTAACACTGTCATTTACAGAAGAATTCTTCAAGCAGCAGTTTCAGCCTGTAAGTCTATGAAATAGGCCTTCACGGGGAAGTAAATGAAAATCAGAAGTATATTACTTAAACAGTTAGGTTCAGGTCCTGCAAGTCATACCTAAGGTGAGCAAGAATTCCCCCTGAAAATAAGGAGTTGCAGACTCAGCTCCTTTTGCAGAAAGCTGATCCAGAAAACATGTCAATCCATTTGTTAGCTGTACTTGCTGGCAGTTATATGCAAATATAACTGATTGCTTTTTCTACGTGATGTTATTACATAGCACACATGGCATAAAAAAGCACTAAAATCTATCTAGTAGAGCATGTATGAATATATATGAATGGCAGAGTTCTGTCCCATGCTGTTGATATATGTGTGCCCCAACCCCTTGCTTTTGGTTTGTTAGTAAGTGCCAACAGCTTATTCCACAACTGATGTAGAGGTCTGTGCTAGTGCAAAAGGAAACAAGAAAAACAGTTACACTTTTATTCTCTTATTTCAAAGCAGTGATGCCCCTCCAAAGAGCCAGTCTGAGTTCACCTTGAGGGCACTAGCAGAGGTTACTTTAAAATAAAATCTTTCAGTACTAGTCAATTGAAAGAGAAAGCCTTTTCTGTTCTGTGTAAATAATTTTTGATCAATGTACTGTTCTAAGGCAATTCCCGATTAGCATATCCTATAGCTTATTGTCAGACCCTGTCCACAGGGTACAATTGTGACACAGGCTGTGAATATTCAGCAATAGGAGTCTGTAAATCTGAGCAAGTAATGACAAAGCTTCTTTAGGGAAGGCCAGAATGAGGTGAGCTGAGTAGAATAATGGCAGTCTTGGGGGGCAGGGAAGTATTTTAATTTAATCAAAGACAGAGCAAGTGAAAAAGATACTATTAAAAGGACTTGCTCTCTGAAGTAAATACTTCTCAGATAAATGCACAGTTCAGACTGACATGCTAAATTGGCATCCTTACATCCACTCTATTCTCTGGATCAAAGCAAAGTTAATCATTTCACTTGCCTTTTATCTACTTTATGGATGTGTGTGTGGGTATGTGTGGGTATGTATGTGTACAGTGTACGCATGTGCACACACAAGTAACAGAAAATAATGGCAATGAGGGAGGGTTTTTTGCTTTTTCTGTAATGAAGTTGAAGATTATTTTTAATGTGGTGGTACCTAATAGCCATTGCCCACTGTTGTAAAAGCTTAGAAGTATTGCAGCTTTCTCTTGCCTGTGTTTGCCCAGCCACCCTTCTACATACTACAAGCACTGGGAAATTTCAATGACACAGCTTGGAATGGGTTCAGTGACCTCAATTATGCCCTCCCACCCACTCCAAACTCCTTTCAATTTGCAAAAAGCTTTAAGTGGACAAAACCCAGATGCCTTTTGCTTGTAGTTCAGTAAGAACAGATTGGGCATGTAGATTCTTGTCAAAGTGATATATGTAGTTCATTTTCCATTAACTCTTTCTTAACTAAGGATTTTAAATTCTCAGTTCGAAGTCTAGCACTCTGCTTTGCTTTCTACTTCTTTTTAAAGTTCATTATGCCTACAACATCATTTTAAGAAAATGAACCTTAAAAAGCCTCAGCTAGACATTGATACAAAACAGACTGAATGTTTGGTTCTGCTTTTAAAGGCAGAATCACTTTTTTTTTTCTTTTTAAACTTGTTTCATATGTAATAACCCATCCTATTGTCTAAGAGAGTTCAAAAGCACTAACTAAATATAATAAATAAAAACACCAGCTGGGGGGGAGAAATAAATCGTGACTTGTGGAAATGATTTACTGGTCAAAACCAGTACATGGGGCCTGATGACCTTGAGAGCTTGCTTCAGTTGGCTTGCTTAAACTTAGATTGCTTTCATAATGTTGTAATATTGCCCCATAAGTGTCGGTGTCTCTCCCCTCCCCCAGAACATTTCATTACACTCCCTTTCTCCCTCTCTCTCTTTCTCTTTCATTCTGCAGAAACATGTGCTGTCAATAATGGAGGCTGTGATCGGACTTGCAAAGATACTGCGACAGGGGTACGATGCAGTTGCCCAGTTGGATTTACCCTGCAGCCTGATGGGAAAACGTGCAAAGGTCAGCTTCTGTTTGCTTTGCAATGCATCATTTGCCTTCAGTGATTCCAGTACAAGATGTAAATATTCAGTTATTTAATCGATACTTTTAAGTTAAGACAGTGCTGGCATAGTGGTTGCAATTGAGTTCGTTAGCTTTCTCCTTACCTACTTTTTCTGTGTTTACCCATTTCAATCATTTTTTTCTCTCTATTTATTAGAGGGTTTTATAACTGCAAAGAAATGAGATACAGAGGTCAAGCTGTTTCAAGATGACCAGAGATTTAGAGGAACAACTCTGGATGCAAAAAGCCTCCAGTTTCAAAGGATAGTCTGCTACCCTTGTGAAACTTCAGTCATCTAATGGTGTCTGAATTTGTCTGTTCAAAAAGCAAGTTACTATTCTCAACCAGTACTTTGTTACCTGCAGATAATCAACTGGCTACTATTAAGTTAAGTCAAGCAAAGGATGCAGAGGTATTGCTCAGGAAAACACAGACAGTTGTCCATTTCTGTCCCTTCAAAACATAAGTAGCCAGCTGCAAAGGAAAACCAGAACAGCATTTACTAGTGCACAGGTCTAAACTGATGCTCAGATTTTCCTGTTCCAAAGACAGCACAAAACCTTGGCTTTTTGTCCTTTGTCAGTGTGTTAAAACTGAGTTCAAGGAAGAGAGAAAAGAGCATCTGATATCACTGTCAACCTGTGTTCTCAGTTAAGGAGACAGGGACGGTTCTCAAATGACCCTGCAGAATCACACTTAGTGGCACATGAGTAGATTTGGATACATGCTAGTAGGACCAGGCCCTCCATCAACCATTTTCCCAGCTTCATATATATTTCTTTTGGGCTCCGTTGCCCAAAAGACATGGTGATGGACATCCAGGAGGACATTGCATGCATTGTTGTCACAGTGAATAATTTTTATCACTCAGTGACTTAGTCTAAGTTGACCTAACTTGCTAAGAAACTACTGGGACTTTTTTCCTTCAAATTAACCAGAAATGTCAGAATATTTTCAGTCCAGAGTTTGAAGTTGCTTAAAATAGTAAAACCCACAAAAATAAACAGAAAATGTGTGGTTTCCTCCTGCTCCAGGCTGAAAAATCCCAGCGCTTGGGCATGATCCTGTTAGTATTTATAGAAATAACAGTCCATTTGCCTGTTTATTTGAAAATAAAACATTTAAACTGCCATTGCACACAATGTTAATAGCTAAGGGTGAGCACACATCAAAAATCAGTCAGTTCAGTTCAAGCCACACAAAAATAAATCTTCGTTTTTACAGACAGACAGGCTAAGCCATAGCAGACCAGTTACAGTGATTCTGACGAGTGCTTAAAAAGAAGGCATTTTAATACTGTAACATACACCTAGACTCGATCATAATGTTTATTATAGAAACTACATCATTAAAAATAAAGGTTGATTCTAAATTTAGACCTTTGGCCATAGAACTAATATGAAACAATATTTATATAATAATCAAGTCTATAATTAGTGCTGCAGACAAAAAGAATATTCAGCTGATTCTCAAACTACCCCAGCTCTAAGCTCTTTCACATTTTTTTCTTTCCCTCTTTTCTATGAGAAGAAAATAGAAGAAGCAGAATCTGTACTTTTATGATACTGCAGAGTCTTTCTCACTTTCTTAAAGTAAGCAGCAACTGGAAATTAGCTTGCATGGTTTAACAAATCAACCAGGCCATTTCTTGTTAACCTTTATTGACATTTTAGGAAATACTTATCATCATAAAATGGTAAAATATATGTTTTGCATTTAATTCAACTATAATTAATTATTTTTCTTTAATGTATTGCTCTGTGAGATTTCTGGGCTAGATTCTGCTTCCCTGAAGCTAAAGTAACTTCCCATTTAAATCTGTGTACAAAGGACCCTGCACTTAAGCTGACCAGTGAAGCTTCTTCTGTAGCTTTCACAGACAGGCAGCTCTTAGTCCAGACCGCTCTCTAAGATTTACATCTTCTGGGTGCAAAAAGTGAGCATTTTGGTGGAATGAAATTGATGCCTTCTCTGCTCCTCTTGCTTGTAGGTAAAGCCTGGAAAAGGCTGGGGTGGGAAAATCCAGTGTGTGCATATTCCTTGCTCTGAGTTCTATAGGAAACAAAAGAAGATAATTATCAGCTCAAGTTTTCTCCATTGCTTTTCTTTTCTTTACTGTCATTGATTTGACTGGTCTACAATTTCTTGTATATATAGTTCAGTTGCCTCTAGCTGTAACATTACATATGTGTGGTAAGAGCACTAGATTTATCTATTGGATGCCCTTTAAAGCATCTTCAGGGATCATGCAGCTGTCACACTTTCTTGGGCAAAGTTTTCAAGTCCGTCAAGTGTCACAGGATCTCCAGGTGATGTTTTTTATGGAAGCATCATTTTAAGGTTGTATTACTAAATACGGAAGAAAGATATACCATTATTTGTTAAAGGAAAGTAGAGAGACAGGGCATGTAAGAAAAGCTGAGAGATAATTGATATATTAACCAAAAAATGCAATTGTGGGTTGACCAAAATGATTAATATGTTTAGGTTGAATATAGCAAATAATGTTGACCAAAAAGAATGTTTTTATTGGAAAGTCTGTGATTTTTCAGTTCATTTTGGCATCTTCCTCTCTAAGACATTTTACATAGTGCAGCTACTATTTGAAATTATGTAGTTGCTTAGATTCAAGAGGCTTAAATATGACTCAAAGAAACATCTGAACTTTTGAGTACTCCACGGTACACATTGTGTGATGTATTAATATGTAATTCTAGTTTACTTGTAGGTGACTTCCTCAATAGCACAATTCTATCATACTGGTATTTTGTGGAAATCTATTGCTACTTTTGTTCCTTATTCTTTAGAAGGGAATCAGGTAAATTAAAGACTTTTTTTTTTAAAATCAAAGAAATAAATATAATATATTTTTAAATAACAAAAATTCTATTAAAAAATCAGGACTAGTCTGGTTTGGGCACTGGATAGACATATAGTGGGAAAAGGAGTTTACTGTCCAAAATGTTCACAGTTTTTTGTTTGGTAGTTTGAATTTCATTAACTGTTTAATATAGAAAAAGGCAGGTATATGTACAAAAGGAAAGGCATTTTTTTTTAAGAAAGAATATATGTAAACATGCTTTATTTGCCAAATGACAGCAAATAAAGCCTATTAAATGTAGCTAATTGTTCAACACTTTGTTTGCGATACTCATATTCTATAGTTTTGTCATAAGAGCCGGGATGGATTCAAATCACAGCGTACAGAACTGAGTCATGACTGAAGCTCTGGTATTTCTCCTGGCCCTTTCCCAATATATCAAAGAACAGAGGTTGCAGGAAAGCAATTTCCAAGTCATACAAGGGACCTACCTTCAGCAGTTTGGGATGTCAACCTCATTCACAGGCTCAGTGGGAAATGAGAGTTTATTGGACCTTGAAGAATCAAGGTCCTTTTGTTCATGTGGAGCGCATTCTGGTTTATATCAAATGTCAATAAGATAGGAAAAAAATTATTGTGGAGAAAGCTTTAGCATGGACTACGTACAGGTAGCTGCAGAGCCACTAGGAAGTCTACTGTAGCAAAAGATTGTTTTGGTTTCTGGAAGCTGAAAAAAATCTTTTCTCTCTCTGATTCTTTCTCCCTTACATGTATTATTTACCTGATCTCATAGTGACATAAAAGTGCTGCCTGTGGTCTAGTTAGGGGGACCTTCAGATGTATTAGTGGTTTCTGGGATAAAAATTCATCAAGCTTTTCCTGATCTTTAGAAGACAGTCTCAAACTCAAGTCTTCCTTCAGGTGGGTTGGCGGACAATAGACAATGCTCCTTTTTTCCCTTCAGCTTTCCTATCAACTTGGCTCTGAATAAGCCAAACCAGAGAAGCTTTTGTCAGCTAAGAGATGAGACATATCCCAGACAGAAAGAGTTCCATCTAATTAATGCTATTTAATTTCTCCCACCATTGTAACTGGGTGATCCCAGCTTGGTGCTGAGTTCATTTGATGCTCTCAATTGTTGTTCTACACATGACAAAACAGTGTCATTCATTTTCTTAAATACCTAACCAGTCATCCCACAGAAGTCAGCTAGCGCAGACAGAAGGGAAACCAAAGGATTAAAAGACATAGTGGGCTGGGATGTTTATTGCGCATTGCCTCCTACCCGATTTTTAATATCCTATATACTGTGCATATCAGGGGTTCTGTGGTCCCTAGCTCCCTTGCTTGTTGATTTCTATGCACCCTTCCTGCTGAGTGCTCTTTTCATGAGTCCAGCTGTAATCTGCCCTCAGTGAGAAGCTTGATCAGTTCAGCATTTTAATTGAATTAAATACAAGTTACGTAGCTGATGAACCAGAGACTCATATGCAAAAAACTTGTGGGGCTCAAGAGGAGTGAAGTCAGAGTAGATTAGACTCAGAACAGATTCTGACAATTGTTTAAACCCAGCTGCCAAACTGGATCAAACAATAAAGGGCTGGTCTGCCCAAGGGCAGCTACAGAAGGATAGAAGACAAGCTGAGCAAGGCAGCATTCTTCTGGGACTTAGAGCGGAGAAGAACCGGGAATAACTGCAAAAGACATCAGAGAGAGACAGGGCTTTCTTTGTGGGTTCTCTTAAGAAGTGGATTAGAGCAAGAGGAAGGGCCACAGGCTTCTGGCATGGTGCAGAATGTGCAACCAAGTGTCTGATGTGCTCCATCTCTGCCTTAGTGGTTTAACAAAGAAACTGTCCCAGAATAATACAGCTTCCCAGCGCTGTACACATAGAGCCAGAGGAACTGTGCAGGGTGCTGCACTTGCTGAACACCTGGGGTCAAATGGCAGATCAAATACCAGTTTTAATCAGGAGAAGAGATGCATAACTGGATTTCTAAGGGTTATGGAGCAAAAGCCACATCTCAAATATGGCTTTTCTATAAACATCTGTAAAGTGCCACCTAACTTTGCAGTGCCCCATAAATGTTTTATAATAGCAAGGTGTGTATTATTTTGTATAGCTAACTTCCTATTTTTCATCATTTTCACAGGTAAGCTTGACAGTGGGATCTTGGGGAGGTAGGCACTCAGCTGCACTAGAATGACAGTGGTTTTATTAGCAATATGATGTTACATTGATAATCTGCCACCACCTGGGGTTAAATACAGCAGTATTAATTCATGTGCACAAATAGGTCTTTGCCAAGCCCAGCTGATCTCATGGACATATAATTAGGAAGCAGAATGGTTCCTGCACATCTCCCTCTAAAGATGGTGCATTTTATCTACTGTGAAACACTAGGAAAGCCCTTCTTAGTCCCTCCGGCATATTGTTTAACTACAGCAGTGTTACGCTGGGGTTATGTGACTGGATGCTGTTTAGGCAAACATTTCTTCTTCCTGCTGTCTCATTGTCATGGTTACCCAGTAATGTGGTGTGCTCTCTACTTCCTTGAAACAGGCCCCCATCCTTTTGCATTCAGATGTAGCAAAGAAATGTGGCACTTACATGCTTAAATACTTGACTGTGCTGCAGTGGGAGCATCAGAAATGCCTTAGCTGTGAATGGTTTGTCCAGTATCTGAACTCTGTAACCTTCCTTATCATTAAGCAATCCATAAAAGAACAGGAGCATAGAGAATAATGAACAATTTCAGTCAAAGGACTGAATCAGAGTTTATTGAAATGAAAGGGTATTTTTGCATTGCCTTTATTAGGTTGACATTGTAATTGCTCTTTTTATCCTTCTTAATTGCAGCCTATTTTAGCAGGAAAATGCATTTTAAATTAGTTTTGGATACAAAAAAGTGAAACCCTGAAAGTGACTGAAATTTAAAAAATGGAATTGTTTCTGTAAGGACTTTGTTTGTTACAGAATGAGTTTCAATGAAGCAAAATATGTCGAGTTTTGTTAAACATTAAATCAAAGTTTTCATTAAATTAAATGTTTAAATAAATTCTTAACATCAGTTTTGTATGAGAATATAACTCAGATGTCAAAGGCTTTCCTCTCTTTTCATTCAGAACACACTAATCCTAAGTGAAAAGCTCACAATGAACAGTTTAGCTGGCCAATTTGGCTTCATTTCCTGGCTACAGAATATCTGTGAACAGTTATGATTTCCTCCATCATTCCATTAGCCCAAATTACTTAAAATTTGTTTTAGTTTTTTTTTTCTCTGAATTGGATTAAATTGACTAAAGCTTTTAGAATTGCGTCTTGTCAGTCCCGATCAATTCATATGAAACTGAAAATGTTTCCTGTTTTTTTAGAAAGGAACACCAGAAGGAGTTGCAGGTTATTTTTATTGTTTATTATTGCTAAGATGCGGTTGTTAATCTAGGACATCAACTATGAGCTTGCTTGAGTTGTGATGCTACCTTTGACTGTGTTTGATTAGATAAGTTTCAGAGTGGTGTATTTTTTTCACTGATTGCCTAAATGGAGAAGCTTTTGCAATAGGAGTAATTACCTATAAAGAACTCAGGTTTTGTCTGATTAATATGATCAACTTGACTTTGTTTTACATGCCAGTAGAGTTTCCCAGTAAAATATATTCTTCTGCAAATATATTTACAATATATTGTAAAATATATGTATAAGCCAAGCTTACACTGGGGCTGATAGAACTGTAGTGGCACATATGACCACACTTTTTCACACCATGTAGGTATCTCAGTGCCTTTAGGTTCAAGTCTGTAGGTTTGGAGGAGGTCTTCTGAACTAAGATTTGTCTCACCTAAGAGGCAAATTCAAGACAGGCAGAAATGAATTCATGTGAATGAATTTCTTTATTTTTTGGCTTGGGCACTGCTTTAGTTTTCTTCTTTAGCTATAAAGAGACCTCCTTGAAGGTAGTCACCCAAGTACAAATTTTCCCTCAGTTAGGTTGCCACAGAAAATTCTTAGGTTTGCATCTGAGACCATCATTTTACCAAAGGTGTACATGACTTTTTCATAAATGTACAAGAACCATTAGAGAAGAGATCACTAAAATAACCTGCTGAAAGGTCATCTGAGTTCCCTGCTGAAGTGTGTAACTTCCATTTGAAGGTGCACAGCCACAGGATTTAGATATTTAGCTTCTGCATAACTCTGAGGAACATATTGCATTTAGAATCACTAAGATACTGTGCTGTAAAGCTGGAATAATGTTCCCTCTTGAATTCATTCACATACATCAGCATTTTAAATTAGAAGGAATTTAAATCATCTCCTCAAGAGTTTAAACTTCTAGAGGTCACTTATAGAGGCAAATCTGTTCATAACAGCCTGACTACTCCTACTTGAGATCTGCAGTCTACTTTCTGTGCATCTCCTATTACCATTATCCTTCTGTGTGATATCTGTGATACTTTCTACAGTGAAAGGAATATTGGTGCCTACTCTACATTACACAGTATTAGAGTCAATAGGTATTGTATTGCCACCAGAGCAGGTCCTGAGTCATACAAAAAGAGCTTTTTCCAGCTCACCTTCCTCTAGCAACATGAGTTTTTTTTAACACATGTGAAGAGGTCAGTTCAGCTTCCTGCACATTAAACACATGCAGGTTTTGAGGAACATAAGCATATCTTCCTCAGCATGAGGAAGAACTTCTTTATATTGAAGGTGGCAGAGCACTGAATGGGCTGCCCAGGGGGCTTGTGGAGTCTCCCTCTCTGGAAACATTCAAAACCCACCTGGATGTGTTCTTGTATAACGTACTCTGAGTGGCCCTGCCTTGGCAAGGGGTTGGACTGGATGATCTCCAAAGGTCCCTTCCAACCCTAATGATTCTGTGATTCTGTGAATATGAGCCATTATCCATATCAAGCCATTAACATTTTCCAGTGCTCTCCCTCAACAAAAACCAAAAAACAAACACACACACACACCACCCCCCACCCCCCCCAAAAAAAAAGCAAATGGTGCGAAGCGACTTTCTGGCAGTCATCACCTCCACTGCAGTCAGGCTGCTGTGGTACCAGCAAATGCCAGCATAAATGTCAGTCACAAGATTACAAGCAGCAGTGGTTTTTTTTTGAAGAGGATGTCTGGCAAAGCCAGAAGGGGCAGAGACCTGCTGCTTCTTGGTTTCCCTTCTGATTACATTTCCTTTGATAACTGCAACACCTGAAATAGCTATTTACTTATGTGTCACAATATATGTAGTGTGCAGTATGATAATATATGTAGTTAATAGAGAAATTGTACTCCCTTCTTTAATACTGGTTCATACCATTGCTGCTGGATGTCAGAATAATTTGATGTAAAGTGCATGAAATTCTGTTAACATTCTGCTGATACGGTGCCTTATATTCATAGTTTGGTTTGGAAAGTAGCACATGAAAAATGGTCCCTTAGCCTTACTCTCAGCCAAAGGTACAGTGGTGAGTAGTGAGAGCAGCTTTTCATTTGAGCTAATAAGTAGCTTCTCTTTGCTTGCTGCGGATAAATAAAGCTATCTGGGTTGGACTGCTCTGGGATATCCCAGAGCAATAGTATGCATGTTCTTTAGAGTCTGTCAGAAGTAACTGAGGGAAAGACAGGATTACTGTCAGTAGGCTTTAATTTTCTATTTTGGTATCTCCACTGGAAAAAAATGCAAAACATTGCATATGGAAACAGACTGAGATACACTGAGTGCTTAAACTCTCTGTGAAGCAACTGACCCAAGCAGACAGAACATTTTAACCATGATTCCTGGGAGTGGTATGTGATGCAAGTTTTTTAGGTGATCAGCCAGATACACCTCAGACTTCTTAGGGGAAAATTTATTAGACATTTCAGGAAATTGAGTCGTGCAATTTCAATTCGAGAACCTCAGGAAAAAAAAAGGGGGGGGCATTGACAATTACTATTTCATTTTTAAAATAGAGGTTGTCATCCCTAGACCTTTGTATAGCTTGAACCTTCTGTTACTCTTCTTTTGATTCGCAAGGCCTGTATTGCCCTGCTATAGATACTGAATTAGAATGTTTGTCCTCTCTTCTGCTCATCACTTCTCAGTGGGCATCAACTTTGATTTTGGACCTTGTGCCTTTTTCTTCTCTCAGGAATCCCACAGTGTCCCATTTTTAGAATATGGTCAGAAGAATAGGTGGCCCTAAGGAAAAATAAGCACATCAGCCTTGGTAATTCCTGATCATTTGGCTTAGCTACCTCTTATTTGCACAAGCTTAAAGATATGTGCATTGGGAAATGACGTGGAACAGCTGGCACCCTCTGAATTCATATCCTATCACAGTAATATGCTCATAAGCACATCCAAATAGTCTAATCCCAGCCTATAAGGTATCCACTTTACTTGCCTTGAAAATATCTCTGAACTGGGTTACGAATTCCAGTGCTCTTCACTCTGACCAGTGAGGAAAAAAGTGACTCTTCATATCTCAACAATAAAAACAAAATATAAGAAAAATGCTGCGAAGAGGCCTATGTTCTCCAGTCACATGTGAAAGCCAATGCAAGACAAAATTCCAGTCCCTCTCTGGTTTCCTTCTACCTTCTGTGTCACTCCCTCAGAAAAACCTCCTACTCCAGAGGAATTAGACTTCCTTGATTTTTATCAACAGCAGGCTATAGCCTGTTGTCAGAGCCAGCCCACAAGCTGTCTGGAGTCGGGATAGAATTTTAGACATTAGTTACGTGTTGTCTTTTAACAACCCTTGAGCGTTTACTGAAGTGGTTTGTTTTGAGCCGTTCTTTCTCCCTGATGGCTTTCTCCCTCTATCTCATCAACTTAAACCAAGAGTAAACTTCCCAATGCTCAAATCAAGATCTAGGTAAGTTTTCTAGTTTTCATAATTCATTATACAGTAACTGTACTTCCATCAGACCCCTTACATGACTCTGCTTTCAGGCTACAGCTTACTCTTCTAGTGCTTGTAACTAGAAATAAGTGCATGTTTAAATATAAACATTATTTGAGTTTGGTTCACTGTACATATAAACAAAGAGCTATCAGAAAATAGAAGAGATCAGATATAGAATCCTAGAATGGTTTGGGTCGGAAAGGACCTTAAGATCATCTAGTTCCAAACCCCCTGCCATGGACAGAGACTCCCCACATTAGACCATGTCACCCAAGGCTCTGTCCAACCTGGCCTTGGACTCTGCCAGGGATGGAGCATTTGCCACTTCTTTGGGCAACCCGTTCCAGTGCCTCACTACCCTTACAGTAAAGAACTTCCTTATATCTAACTTGAACGTCCCATGTTTATAATACCAAATGCCCCTCTGTGCCCCTCTACTCTGCTCTCGTGAGACCTCACTTGGAGTATTGTGTGTACTTCTGGTGTCCTCAACATAAAAAGGACATGGAACTGTTGGAACAAGCCCAGAGGAGGGCCACGAGAATGATCAGGGGACTGGAGCACCTCCCGTATGAAGATAGGCTGAGAATGTTGGGGCTGTTCAGCCTGGAGAAGAGAAGGCTGCATGAAGACCTCATAGCAGCCTTCCAGTATCTGAAGGGGGCCTATAGGGAAGCTGGAGAGGGACTCTTCATTAGGGACTGTAGTGATAGGACAAGGGGTAATGGGATAAAACTTTTAAGAGGTGAAGTTTAGATTGGTTATAAGGAGGAAATTCTTTCCTGTTAGGGTGGTGAGGCACTGGAATAGGTTGCCCAAGGAGGTTGTGAATGCTCCATCCCTGGCGGTGTTCAAGACCAGGCTGACGAGGCCTTGGGTGGCATGGTTTAGAGTGAGGTGCCCCTGCCCATGGCAGAGGGATTGGAACTTGATGATCTTAAGGTCCTTTCCAACCCTAATTATTCTATGATTCTATGATTCTAAATGATCAATTAAAATAGCTGAATTTTCTTTAAATTGCTTTCTGGCAACAAGTTCTGACCATTTTCCAAGCTGCTGCATACTTAAGCATCATGAGATCCCATGCTGTTTTCAGGAAACAGGCAGATAGCTTCTTTGTAAATGCAGATTTGTGTGACTCTCAAAACTGCTTAAGTGATTGATGGAAGCCAACAGTTTTTCTGGGTAGATGTTGCAGCAACAGCAGCAAAGATCTCCATGTTGCTTTTGTTTCCTAATGTTCCTCTTCTTCTCACAAAACCCATATGATTGAGAAAATAGAGGCATTTGTGCCAACGAAGTAACCAAAGGCAGCTAGTGGGTGATTTAGGACTATGAAACAATAGATCCAGCTGCCTAACCAAAGAAAAAAGTAACAAAACCAGCACTAAATGAGAGGAAAGTCAGGACTTCTGTCGTGAAAACAGTGATCCTGTTCAGTGCTTCAGTACTGGCAAGAGTTTCTGAGAACACACACTTTGAAACCTCTTTGGAAAGCATCATGAAGATTATGTTCTAGTGCAACCCAGTAAATGCTTCTATTGGGAATTCTTTGGCATATGAATCAGCCATGTACTATGCTGCAGAGATAATAGGTAGACTTGTAGTTAATGAATGAAGAAGATGCAAAAGAAATTTTCTAAGTTTATGTGATAAGAGTGACAAACAGAACACTAAAGCCAACTGGGAATATTAAATAACACAGGCAGTTCTGAGCTTATTTTTGTTTTGATGGGGCTTAAGCAAGATGCAAGACCATCTGTGTCCCTAAAAAAACTCATAAAGATGAGGATTTAGAGAGGAAAAGCTGAGTATCTGATGGAAGATCAATGGTCAAGTTCAGTTTATCAAAAGAGCTGCATGTTTTAGAGGAGATGGGTAAAACCAGGAAATCAGACCTGAGCACAAGCTCCCAGGTACCTACAAAAACATTTTCAAAATAACTACCTAAATGTGAATTAAAGAAGCAAACATTAAGATCTGACTGCTATAGCCTCTCTGCTGAGACCACAGTCATTTTATGTGCTTACATCGATGTTATCCAGTCTCAAGACAAAGAACAAATAAGATCAACCCAATGTGAGGAAAACAGTAACAGCATCTGGCAGGCAGCTGCAGCAGCTCAGTGGAAAGCTGTGTCCAGTGAGGGGGCCATAACCATCTGTCCTACTGCTGCTGTCCTGGAAACAACTGTTTCAAGTAAAATTGGGAAGCAAAGCAGAATTACGAGTCTTTTTTTTCCCCCACTTTCTTAAAGAAGAGAGGGAGTTGACTGTCATCAGTGCAGAGGCAAATCTGGCCTGTGATAAGATGATAGAGCATCTGACTGAGGAGCAGAGGAGAGCACAGAGAGAGGAAAAGGGTCAGCAGGGTTGGTGGTAAAACCACAGGTGGTGGATGGGATATTGGAGAGACAGAAAGATTCTGGTCACCAGCAGAAAATGTGTGGGATTTAGGGGAGCAAAAGGTAGAAAATTCTTGGTGGTACACGGCTGCAAGCGATCAGAAAGCCTACACGGATGAGAAAAATAAGCAATTGGATGCTGACCGATGCTGGGTCTGTATGTTGACTGAGCATCAGCATGGCAAATTTTAGAGATGCAGACAAAATTTGATCCAGACTTTTTAAAAAAGAATTGAAGTTCCAGGCCACAGTGAGGCAAAATGAAATTACAAACACATGGGATTGGGCAAATTTCAGATACTAGCACAGGTGAAATTTGTCAGAAAGAGGAAAATGGAATGGAAAATAAAACAATACAAAAGGTGAAGAGCAGAATCCAGCAAATAAAACTGTGCATAACATCTGCCTTCTAACCATTGCTGCAGATTTATCTCATCCAGAATCTGTGTGGAACTTTCACTACCCTTTCCCTATTATGGTCGGAATTTCCTTTTATTTTGTTTTTAGGTTAAAGACATACAATTCATTTGTCTGCTGTAGACTTGTTCATGACAGACAAATATAACAGATTATCTTCCATTTAAAAATTGCAGACTTGGGTCAGCTGCCATATAACTCACTGAATTTCATTACCTCCCAAGGGTTCCATCTATCCCCACAAAATAAATTCATGTGTACTAAGTTAGTTTTTTTTCATGACTAGGCAATATCCCTGTTCCCTGGAAACTTGCAGTTGTTATTTGTCTTTGTGAACCTCCCCTTTGAAAATGCCAAATCCTTTAAATTAATGCTTGGGAGGGTCATATTTTGCATTTCAGTTGTTGAAAAGACATTGCATTTATTCAACAATATAAAGCTCCCTGAGGATCAGCAACCACAGTTTATTATATAAGTGTGGCGTGCTTTCTCTAATTTGGGAGTTGACTACTCACATAATCACAGCTACCAATATTCAGAGCTTACAGTATTTTTTTATTCTCTTATTATTGCTTTTTTTCATCATAAAATACAACTTGTGTTTTATATGGCTAGATGCTGCTCTCAATGAAGTATTTGGTTTCCCTGGTACGGAACAGATCCCTAGTTGGTTGAAACAATGTCTCAAAAAAGTTTTGGAGGGTTAACTTTTAATCTTCAGCCAGATTTCTTTGATTCATTATCAGCTATGAGGCATTGGAATGATCGTGGGCTAATTGCTCCTTATCAACAGGAGTAGCTTTATAATAGGAAAAGGTAGCATAGCTTCAATTGGATTTTAGAGGGAGCATCAGTATCTTCAACTGTCCTTAATACCAATTTTATTTTTAATTTCTACTTAATTAAACAAAACATTCAAAAGCCAACTGAGATTCTTGGAGTAAGCACAGAGCTTTCCTGAGCAGATAATAGTTCCAAGTGGGAGAAATGAAAGCAACTATGAGTAAAGGTAAATTGAGTTAATATGCCAAGTCTGGGAATTCTTGTATCTTAGTCCGGTAGTGCACATTCAGTAGTTTACATCTTGTGTACATGCCCCTGTGCTTTTTCTTGAGATTACACAGAAAATTTGAATATTGTAAGAGCAAGGCCTTGTTTTTTAGTGAGATCTTGTACAGAGAAGATGCACTGGGATGTCAGCTCCTCAGATTTATACCTTAAGAAACACTGAACTCCTTTACTGTAACTCCTTTACTGTTGCTAATGTATGTAACCTTCATCAAACCCAGTAGTTATGCTGTCTCAGCTCCTCCTGCATAAAATGCAGAAACATTAAACGTAGAATTATTGTGGTCATAGTGGCTGTGTGAACAATTAAAGTAGATAAGTAGTCAGCCCAATGTATCTGCACAGTTCTGTACCACCATTTTAACCACAGCCACCATCCAGGTCTGTGCATACTTACATGGTCACTGTTGCCGCCTGAGGTTCCCAGCATCTGATGTACTGTACTTTCCATATGCTTTGGAAAACAGAGACACATTATTTGTTGTCCCTGAGTACAGATGGGAGTCTCAACTGCACACTTATTTCTCCCTCACCAGTGTTTATAAAAAGCATTTTGATTGATCAAAAGTTACAGTAAGAGGAAAACTAACTTTATTTTCTGGGATTCCTATGACTTGGGCAGGGATTGCACTAGTTTCGCATTTAGCTCAGCCTAGATGGCAAAAGATTTCATCAGTCCATTTCTTTATGTCTCCCGTCCACTTCACATTCTAGTGTCACAGCCAAAGTGAGCTTGCAGTGTTTAGGTTCATAGCATTGCACTAACATGTTGTTAAGTTTTAAAAAGAATTCAGTGCTCAGCAAAAATTTTAAATGAAAATCCTTTCTTTTCACATTAGATTTAGTAAATCCCTTTCCTTTCACAAATGAGAAATCAGGGCCTAAACTATTCTGACAGCATTTAGAAGTTTTTCACTTTCGAAGCTTTTTGTGTTTTATAAATCTAATTAACTGTAATAAGAAAATAATAGGACATAATGTTTGTTTTACAAGGTGATTGATCTCTTGGCAGCCTGGCAGACTCTTTTATTGATTGGTTGGTGGATAATGTCAGAGTGGATATGTCCTGGAGGAGAATAGCTGACACCTAAATCCATATGTGACAGATTACCATCTGTGTTGGAAGACAGGTTTCTTCATGAAATTGCAAAGATAACAGGTGAAAATGGAGAAAGTGACATGAGGGAAACGTGTTGAAACCTGCCTCAACCTTTCCATGCTCTAAGAGCATTTACACAAAGCGCTCTATTTTGTGGGCAGCTTGTTTTCAGGATGAGGGAGATTAACT
Organism: Neopsephotus bourkii; assembly: GCF_033783945.1. NCBI lineage: Eukaryota > Metazoa > Chordata > Aves > Psittaciformes > Psittacidae > Neopsephotus > Neopsephotus bourkii. The sequence continues at coordinate 7,925,476 of NW_026900624.1, forward strand.
TTTAATTACATTCATTCCTGTCTGCCCAGTCTAGTTTTAATTCTGTTAATTAGGGAAATGCCTTGCCCCACAACCTAGCCATAAAGCTAATTAAACAGGGAACCTTCATTTGCTACTTAGTGGGACTTCAGTTCAGTAATGCTTATCATATATTACAGTTAATTAGCACTGTGGGAGGGAAAATGAGGATGTCACTGAAGTGCAAAACTCAAATTAGAGGTGCTGTAATATATGCTTTATTTCATTTTGCAGCTATCTGATGCAGGGAAGTCACACGCTACCCTACCTGCCTTAGTTTCACATTTGTTAAAGGAGAATTCATTAAACATATCTCTCTTGCAAAAGTGTTGTGTAGGTTTAATGTAATGAAGTTGATAAGCTGTTGGCCTTCGAAATCCTTAAGTAGAAGACACTGCATAAATAGAATTATTTCTCCCTGAAGCATGCAAACCATGTTGGAGGCAATGAGCTATGCAGTTACAGGTAGAGGGGTGGAACAGCAGATGTACTTCCTGAAGTAAAGACAGACGTACAGTTCTGCACATACTCACAAAATCTTCCAGGGCAAAATACAACCAGCATGGACTGTGCTTCTGTCTCAAACCATTCAGAAGCCCAGACCACAAATTAAAAGAAAATGTAATTTAACTGAAAAATTCTGATGGTAAATGGCTTTAATTTGTAATGCTTTGTTTAATTATAACAATACATTTTAAAGCATTGTTCCTGAAAATATCAAGTGATAATTACCAATATCCCACTGTGCAGATGAAGTAAAGCAGAGAAATGTTGCAACTCGCCCAACCTGCTAGGTAAACCCATTGTAAAACTGGAACGAGGACTTACAACTCCCTGTAAACTACCAGACAGCAGCTGGCTTGATGTTTTCTGGAGGAAACAGCAGAACCTCAGTTCTACTTTGATTTATATTTTCTCATAGTGGCACTGAATCCTGAGTCTGAGGATATGAAATTATACCTTAATAGGTTACCCCTTTCATGCATTAAGATTCTACAGAAAACGTTACCTAGAGCATTGCAAGTGTAGCCCAGTAGGTTATGCTTATGTGAATCCTGAGTTACTCAATATATTTCAACATTTAGTGCAAGGCAGCAGGCAAATATTAAAAAATAATTGCAGTCTTAGCATTGGTATCTCTGGTAATGTAGAATAACGTGTTTCGTGCAAGGCTGTGCTTACTGACACGCTATCTAAGCAAGGTGGCTGGCTGGGTTGCGCACTGGACCTCGATTCAAGTGTGGATGAATCCACATTGTTTTTCTGTGCCTTAATTTCCCCATTGCTGGCATGGGGTTAAAAAGTTTTGTGGATGCTTTATAAAGCACTCTGTAGTCTGCATGCGTTAGGACACTAATACCTGTGTCAACAAGGCACTGCTAGTTACAAAGTTTAGGGGACAGTAGTGATTTGCAGAAGTATGAGAAAAGAGAAGGAAAGAAAAGGAAAACTGTGAAAGAAGGGAATAAGAGCTAGCAGACTACCCCACTTTGTAGAAAATACGATGTCCAGCCTGTGCTGGTAATAGCATTATTAATACTAACATGCTGTCATTAATACAAACAAGAAGGATGTGAAGTTCCTGTAATTATTTCAGGTTGATCTGGGAGTATATTATTTTCCTGGAGCTAGGTAGCATTTTAAAACTGAAAAGGATTAGACAGACACAATCAGTTCAAATATTTGTCCAGCCATTGAAAGGAGAAGCCTCACTTCCGCCTGTGATAAGGCTTTGGAATTCTGCATATCCATCATTGTTCAACAGCTAAGTGAAGATTGCAGGTTTATTACCCTTGCAGCTGCCTTTAAGCAGCTTATGTGAAATGTTAAGTTCTAAGTTGCCTAAAATCCCTACTTTTTAATTTGTTTTCTGACTTGTATGCAGCAAGGCAAATCTCTGTGAGTTTATATGCATACATGCACACATATGTGGTCAGACACCCCTGATAAGAGCCAGGTCCTTCCAAATGTGAATTACTCTGAGCAGAGCTTAAATTATGTACAAGTAGAACAGGAACAGTCATTCCCATTAATATTCACAAGGACGTGAAAAGAAAAATAATGGACTGCCTGTTTCTTTTAGTGAGATTGTGGCTATACAACATATCATAAAGCAACTGAGTTTCTGTTCCTTTATTTAAAGCTGAGAGGTTGTATTTTACACTGATTCCACTGCCTCCCTCATATTTTGAAACGCTCAGAAAACTCAGCATAACTTATTTCAGAAACATTTTATTTATTCCTCTTTCATTCTTTTAAAATATTGCCCATTCCATTCTTCAAAAATTAGCTTTTGAGTGTCAGAATATGGAGAGCTTTGCAAAGTAACTACAAAGAAAGGATATTTAAAAAGAGTACTTGGATCTCTGTGCCAAAACTGTACTTACTAGCAAATTCCACAAGGCTCTGGGGTCACATAAGTAGATCCAGAGTAGTTATGGACTTACATTTAACAATGCATATAGAGATGACAGTGAGTCACAGAAGCTGGAGTGGAACCTCTCCACTCTGTGAACAGCAAGTCAGGGTTTGTTTCTGGTGTTCAGACGGGCCCACAGCTTTTGTGATGGTGTTGCCGAGTTCCATCTCCAGACTAATATTTACAATTGTTTTGTTCCACAAAATATAAAAAATGTAAGAAAGTTTAGGTACTTTTGTGCAAATCCTATGTTTGCTTTTGCTTTTTTTTTTTCAACTATATGTCGAGGAGTAAACCATTTTCAGGGCTAACAGGAGGCTTGAGTGCTTAGTTGCCCTCACCTGCTATTTTGACTAGTACACTTTAATGCTTCTGTGATTTTTCATTGGCCTGTATTTTCCATTTCTGCATGTGTCCCATTTGTGCTGGGCACATCAGTTGGTATTTGTGCCAGATAGGCAGCTTGTATGAGCAAGTTATCATTTAACAATCTTGATTATTGCATTAAGAGAAATCTTTTGGGATTTCATTGCTAATGCACTGAAAGCCTATCAGACCTCTTAGTCTGAAATGACCTGCACGTTGTCTGAACACTTATGACCAGGGCATTTTATGTGCAATCGCCCATGGGGACATACAGTTCTTTATATACTTTTGCATTCCTGGGGATACAGGGGAGCAGAGCAGCGTGGAAAGTTTGAGCCATTCTTCTGCAGCTTGCATCATCAGTTGAAAAGGAGCCACTTGAGAACTATGTTTTAAGACACCAAGTTTACGTCTCCTCCACAGACAGTTCCAATAATAGTACAGCGATATTTGACTAAATCATTCAAAGCTGGAAGAGATACCATGATGGTTTCCATTGTGTTTTTCTTCCCCATATGATAGGCAGACATACATACTCTCTGTGAAGTTCAAACAGGCACTTGACAAAGTTGGGTACCAGTCAGTTTAAAGATAAATGAGGCCTCACCTCACACAGTGGAATCATTTATTTTCACATGACTCATAACAAGAATTATTTATAGCTGTGGAAAGAAAAATAGTGGGGATATAGGTGCAATTTCTGTGAACCAGTTAGACATGATACAGTTGGATACTGCTCTCTTCCAAGTGAAATGCAGCAATGCACTGCTCTCCATAGAGTGAAATAATTTTTACATGCCTTGTCAGTCTCGCTATGGCCGTGGAAAGAAATACAGTGAAAGGAGAGACGTTGGCACTGTTTGTGTTATTTATAATGTTTTTGCAGCTAACAGTTTTGACCTCTATTCTGTTTTGATGGTCCTGGTTTCAAAAGGCCACATCATGTTTTTCAGCTAGAAGAAATGAATGCTTTCTTTTCCTGTGGACTCACCCATCTTTTACCCAGTTCAGAATATTCCTGGTTCAAAATATTCCAAAGAACTGCTGGTGTAGAACTGATGCGCTGCCTTGTCAGTCGAATAACAATGATAAACAGCTTCAAATCTACCCTCTGAAGCCAGGAGGGTTTCATTTTTGTCCCTTATGGTCTTCAAACACCCTGAAAAGAAAGTTAGACTGGAATTTTGAATTTAATGTGTGAAATCCAGGAGCCATCATTTAAAACATCAGTCCTTACTTCAGAATGGTGTTTGACAGGCTGCAAGTAATTTCTGCTTCAAGCAGTCTCAGGCAGCAGAGTAGCCCAAAGGTCATGTTGGTTTTATCATGGGTAAAAGATATCTTCTTGATGATGGATGACTGCTCTGCATGTTTATGATGCATAATATATTAGTAATTTTAATTGACAATTCCATTTGTCCAGCAGTTTTGTCAGGTACACACCTGCACTGTGCAAAAGCATGGGACTGTTGTAATCCATCAAGACCTGCAGCACAGTGCTGGTTGCAAGTACTGTGGCTGGGAGGAATCACTTCTACCAAAGGAAATGTCAGCCTGCAGGACTGGACAAAGCTTGTGACTGAAGCCACTGACAGGTCAAGATCTGTGCTGGTGGTCACAGCTGAAACCAAACAGGTTGCTCCCTCAAGTCTCATGGTATAATGTATAGCAACCCTCAGTGTGCTCTTCATCAGATTTATGAGATTGAGAGGCTAAGGTTATCTGTTCTTGACTAGCTTGATCACCAAAACTGAGGACCAGACAACAAACACGAGTGCTGGTTTCAGATCACTTTGAGAACTTTGTTACCCGAGACATGAAGATTTCAGCTGTCTTTGTGCAAAGCACTCAAGGCATAATACCACCCCAGCTGCTACCTACCATTTTACCCTCATGCTTTTAATAGGACTGAGTGCAAAAGCCACTCCTCTGCAGAGCTAGACACAAAAGTAATAAGGAGTAGTATTAGTTCAGAGAGTGTCAGAGCAAATTTGCTTTCTCTTTGCACATATGCAACTCATAAGCAAACCTTTGTAACAATATGCATTGTTCTTGCTTATTTCAGTAGTATGGTCTCCTGAGGATATTTCTGTCAATGTCAGTGAAGCAAAGTGCCTTTTAGAAAAGATGGCTGAATTTGCCTTTTAGCTATTGCATGTCTAGATTTACCTCCTTGCTCCTCCTGCTTCTGTTTATATTTTACATGCAGAAACATGGTAAGAGCCATACTACTCTCCCATGTCAGTAATAATATGTTTTCAAAAATGAATGAATGACATCCACTAAAAGTAATCCTAAATTCAAATCGTTTTTAAATGCACCCTTCATTCACCACCATCATGCTGTGTTTGATAAATTTCCATCTCTTCATATTAGCTCTTTTGGCACCTAGGTTTGCATTTTGTAAGCTTTGCTTTTTATATGGCCAGCTGTTACCTCAAAGTTTCAAAGCCCTTACAGCAAGAGGCTTTTCAATAGGAAATACACTCTCCACTTGGTTTTCTGAAAGATCTTGTTTTCACTTCAGAAGTGGTCAGCCAAGGCTTTATATGATGTTACTTCTTCACTGTATGCACACCTTAAAAAGAGCTATTTTTGCACTGTACTAGTAATATAAAAAAAAAAAAAACAGAAAAAAAAACACACACATACAAGAAAAAATAAAAGAAGCCAACCACATTTTTTTTCTCTTTCAAATGAATGTGGATCCATAATTTTACAAGTGAGGGAGGATGGAAAGATGCCCTATATTTTAAATGAGGTTCTGTGACCTGTTATATACTTATTGTGCAAGCTTTTCTTTATCGGAAAAGGGACTGATCATTCCAGTTCTTCAACATCTTTGGAAGAGTTATAAGGTGGAGGAAGCAGATTCAGCAGTCTGAAATTCAGAACAGAGGTCTTATCAAGTTCATCAGTGCTGTTCATAATGATTATGTAAAGTAAGAGCCGTTGATCTCATCCTTCATGCATATATATATACATATATATATATATATGGCTTCAGAACAACTGAAAAAGCAACATTTCACATGCACTTGCAGTTGCTCTTCTATTATATCAAATCAAGAAAGCAAGACACATGAAAATGGGTATTTAGTGACTTTGTATTCCTAATGGAAAAACCAGCATATAATGCTAATTAAAAAAACAACTATACTCCTACATTTGTTTATATAGGGATAATGGAAGTATTTCCAGAATTCATGTATGTTTTACTTTGTTGTTATTTCAGTTTTTCATGTGTCTTGGGTTTTGATAGTTCCTGTACAAGGCAAGAGATTCACATCTTACACAGGCTGAAGTCCTCTGTTAAGCAGACCGCTACATCTACAAAGAAGCTTCTTTAAATGTTCTTTAACATCAAAGTGCCAACTTGGGTCATCTGTCAGTTCCAGTTGTGAGAGAAATCTCTCTGCCTCCAGAACAATTCAGCCCATAGCTGTTTGGTAAACCTTGCAAGAAAGTTTTGGGAAGACTTGGATGGCCTCTGGCCATCCTCAATCCTAAGAGGGCCAACAGCCTTCTTGGGGATCTGAGTAAATTTCTGTACTCCTGCCCTGAACTACTGAATTGCTGTCATGAACTCAATTTTTGCTCATTCATTCTTTGCAGATATTGATGAGTGCCTGGTAAACAATGGTGGCTGTGACCATTTCTGCCGAAACACAGTTGGCAGCTTTGAGTGCAGCTGCCAAAAAGGCTATAAACTGCTCACAGATGAACGAACCTGCCAAGGTAATACTTCATTTCTTTTACCTCTTCTATAATGAGGATGTTCTTTTCAGTGGATTTGGGGTTTTTTTTAAGTCATTTGTACTACAGGTTTTAATTGTACGTAATGCATGTAATTTAATAGGACGGAAAGTTAGAAAAGACCTACTAGATTTCAATTTTCTGAGGTGGGTTTAGAAGATTTTTGGAAATGTCTTGTTTCAGTGTTTATAGTAGTAGGAATGCCAGTGTCCTGATGAAGCGCGAAAATCTGTGTGGTGCAGTGGAGTAGCCTCAGGCAAAGAGTCTTATGTGCAGATCCTCTAATTTGCTATGATCTGAATGGGACAAAGGCTTATCTTACACCGAAGTCATTTAGAGTAATTTACTGGAATGGAGCATTTGCAACATTTAAACTGAAAAAAACCCCAAGAGTCTAATTTGTGAGCCCACCTTTGCCTGGCAGAATCTGTTTATGGAGAGATAATGGAAGTGTTCTGTGAGAATTCAAATGATGTGTGGTTTATATCGTTTGCTCTGTGTGTCATGATTTGTTATCTAAGTCATGTGATGTTATATATTCTATGACTAATTAAGTGCATAAGCATTTTAAACTTAAGTTCTGACCATGTGCCTTTGGAGAAATGATACTTTAAGCATTTGAGCTCTGTAACTTTACTCTTTAAAAGCCTCCTAGGAAAGGCTAGAGAGATGAGCATGCATAAGCAGAGAGAGAAGAGGAAGGATGATGTATTCAATTAAAATTATGTTCCGGAATTGCCTCTTTATCAATACATAATTATTTGCATGGATTTTAAACATGTAAAAGTTTTGTAGTCCAAAACAGCATTAGTATTTTAGAAGTTCTTTGTCCATCAACAAAAGAGAAACCAAGGTAAAAAAACTATTCCACTGCATCTCATTGCTACTTAGAATCATGGAATCATAGAACAGTTAGGGTTGGAAAGGACCTTAAGATCATCTAGTTCCAACTCCCCTGCTATGGGCAGGGACACCTCCCACATTAGACCATGTCACCCAAGGCTCTGTCCAACCCGGCCTTGAACACCGCCAGGGATGGAGCATTCACAACCTCCCTGGGCAACCCATTCCAGTGCCTCACCACCCTAACAGGAAAGAATTTCCTCCTTATATCCAACCTAAACTTCCCCTGATTAAGTTTTAACCCATTACCCCTTGTCCTATCACTGCAGTCCCTAAGGAAGAGTCCCTCTCCAGCATCCCTATAGGCCCCCTTCAGACACTGGAAGGCTGCTATGAGGTCTCCATGCAGCCTTCTCTTCTCCAGGCTGAACAGCCCCAAATTTCTCAGCCTATCTTCATATGGGAGGTGCTCCAGTCCCCTGATCATCCTCATGGCCCTCCTCTGGACTTGTTCCAACATTTCCATGTCCTTTTTATGCTGAGGACACCAGAACTGCACACAATTCTCCAAGTGTGGTCTCACGAGGGCAGAGTAGGGGGGCAGGATCACCTCCTTCCACCTGCTGGTCACACTCCTTTTGATGCAGCCCAGGATACGGTTGGCTTTCTGGGCTGTGAGCACACACTGAAGGCGGCTCATGTTCATTTTCTCATCAACCAGCACCCCCAAGTCCTTCTCCACAGGGCTGCTCTGAATCTCTTCTTCGCACAACCTATAACTGTGCCTGGATTGCTCCGACCCAGGTGTAGGACCTTGCACTTGGCGTGGTTAAACTTCATGAGGTTGGCATCAGCCCACCTCACAAGCGTGTCAAGGTCCCTCTGGATGGCATTCCTTCCCTCCAGTGTGTCAACCGAACCACACAGCTTGGTGTCATCAGCAGACTTGCTGAGGGCGCACTCAATCCCACTGTCCATGTCACCGACAAACATGTTAAACATGACCGGTCCCAACACCGATCCCTGAGGGACACCACTCATTACTGGTCTCCAGCTGGACATTGAGCCATTGACCACAACTCTTTGTGTGCCACCATCCAGCCAGCCCTTTATCCACCCAGTGGTCCATCCAACAAATTGAAGTCTCTCCAATTTAGAGACAAGATTGTCGTGTGAGACAGTTTGAACACTTTGCACAAGTCCAGGTAGATGACACCAACTGCTCTACCGCTGTCCATCAGTTCTGTAGCCCCCTCATAGAATGCCACCAAATTGGTCAGGCAGGATTTCCCCTTATTGAAGCCATGCTGGCTGTCACCAAGCACCTTGTTGTTTGTCATGTGCCTTAACATGCCTTCTAGGAGAATCTGCTCCAAGACTTTGCCAGGCACAGAGGTGGGACTGACTGATCTGTAGTTCCCCGGGTCATCCATTTTCCCCTTCTTGAAAATGGGGGTTATATTTCCCTTTTTCCAGTTGTCAGGAACTTCACCTGACTGACATGCTTTTTCAAATATGATGGACAGTGGCTTAGCAACTTCATTTGCCAGCTCCTTTAGGATCCGCGGATGGATTTCATCGGGTCCTGTGCGCATTCAGGTTCTTAAGATGGTCTCGAACCAGATCCTCTCCTACAGCGGGCCCAAGGTCTTCATTCTCACAATCCCTGCATCTGCCTTCCAAGACTTGGGTGGTGTGGTCAGAGCATTTGCCAGTGAAGACCAAGGCAAAGAAGTCATTCAGAACCTCAGCCTTATCCAGATCCAGGGTAGCCAGTTCTCCTGATAGCTCCCAGAGAGGACCCACGTTGTCCCTAGTCTGTCTTTTGTTTGCAGTGTACCTATAGAATCCCTTCCTGTTATCTTTAACATCACTAGCCAAGCTTAATTCTAACCGGGCCTTAGCTTTCCTAACGTGGTCCCTAGCTTGCCGGACAACATCCCTGTACTCTTCCCAGGCCGCCTGTCCTTACTTCCACCTTTTATAAACCTCTTTTCTCCTTTGAAGTTTCCTCAGCAGCTCCTTATCCATCCATGGAGGTCTCCTGGCCCTCCTGCTGCACTTCCTTCTAGTTGGGATGCAACACTCCTGAGCTTGTAGCAGGTGATCCTTGAATATCAACCAAAAGTCTTGGCCCCCCCTGCCCTCTGGGGCTATATCCCATGGAACCTTACTAAGCAGGTTCCTGAAGAGGCCAAAGTCTGCTCTTTTGAAGTCCAGGGCAGTGAGCTTGCTGCACGCTCTTCTCACTGTCCTCAGGATCTCAAATTCGACATCTCGTGATCACTGCATCCAAGGGTGCCCTGGAGCATCACATTTCCAACAAGCTGTTCCCTGTTGGTGAGCACAAGGTCAAGCATGGCACCTCTCCTTGTCGGCGCCTCTATTACTTGCAGAAGGAAGTTGTTTTCCACACAACCAAGGAACCTCCTGGATTGCTTGTGCCGGGCTGTACGGTCCCTCCAACAGATATCAGGGTGGTTGAAGTCCCCCATGGGAGGAAGTCCTCCAAGGGAACAGCGAGCATGAGGCTGTTTCTGTCTACATAGTGCTTCATTCAGAGTCCTCTTGATCAGGCGGGCTGTAACAGATCCCCATAGTAATGTCTCCCATCGCTGTTCTCCGTTTAACCCTGACCCACAGACTCTCTATTGACTTCCATCATCTGAGAAGCCTACTCCACCCTGAGTGTGGATTAGATACAAAGGAGTCAGTGCCAGGTTAGTTTCAAGCTGGAACAGGATGGGAAGGGCAGAGAATGGCACAGTTAGTGCACATGACTAGGCAGAAATAACATTGTAGAATCATGTCAGACAAGAGTAAGTTGTTAGGTTTTGACGTACCTGCTGAAAATAGGAACAAAATGTTTAAAAAAAGCATTGCCTTCATGATGTATTTAGAGATAGTTAGGAATACTTTCTGGTTCATGAATGTCATGTTGTGACATGCTGTCACTGTGGTATCAGAGGTTTCACCACTGAAGTAAGTGTAATTACACCAGTGCAAAACTGGCGAGAGAAAAGTCAAGCCCTGCATTCTTGTTAGGCTAGAGCCAGTGCAAAATTTATTTGCTCATTATGCAAAGTCTTAGTAATAGTCTTTGAAAGCTACCTATAAATAATCAGGTGTCTACCTTGATAAAGGGAAATAGAAGCAGCTCTGTAAATGCTGTTCAATAGAGTTTTGTTTCTTCATGGGCCTGGGTTACACAAAACGAGTGAGTCGCCAGTAACAGGACATACCATGAAAGGAATGAAGCAGTAGCTGAACTTCTCTTCTCCCTCATGTGATCAGGCATGGAAATATAAACATGACCTGGCTGTTCTACTTTGCCTGTTGTCAGTGAGCAAGGGAAGGCACTCTGTCTCCTTCTACAAGGTACTTTGACCGACGCATCAATTGTAGCTTATCTGTTGCAGTAACAGATAAGTGCAAATCCAGAGGATTTCTGACCTGGAGAAGTCCCTAAAGTCCCAGGATCACTGGTTCTTCGGAGTGTGAAATGGGAAGGACGAAGTTATTTCCTGTTTGAAATCTGAGGTGTTTGGGCCCAGAGACTGATTACAGCAAACACTGTATGATGCCTGCTTTGTGGAGAGAGCACTGTGATAATTTAGTTCCTCTCTGGTCCTTAGAGTGATAATGTAGTCAGTAGGGCTGCTAATAAGGAAAGAAGGAAAGTGAATATAGATCAAGAAATCACTAATGATTCACTGCGAAGAAGCAAAGTACAGGTAATTTCACTTTGCTGCTTCTGCTGCAAAAGTAATATAGTTAGTTATTAATGTTAGGTCTGACAAAAAAATGTGGTTTGGGGTTAGTGACTGCTGGAATATAAATCATCCATGGGTTTTTTTGGTAACAGCGTGTCAACACTAACCATAGGACACTACTGAGGGATTCAGGGGAATTTACTTGGGGCATATGAGTTTTTCCAATGCATGAAATAGAAAAGTCTAACTTGTATTTATAAAAGATGCTGTTGTTTGTGTTACATCTGTTGTTTTGATTCATAATAGAGTTTCTGTGACTTACGATCTTGCTGTCAACATTTTGTTTTTTCTGGTTTTCATTTTTAAAAGGAAGATTTATTTTGTTTGCAAATCAACGTGTTTACAAATTACTCATTTTTAGGACCTTAGAAGGCCACATTGTTTTGGGGCTGAATCCTATTTAGTTTAGGTGGCCTTCTTAGTGCATAGGAAGCTTATCTCCAAATGAGCTCATCGCTAACATCAAGGACCAGATTCTGCTAACCTTAGGCAAATTGGCCATGGAAAAGGCTGGTAATCTTGCCCTTTTACCACCTGCAGAACCCCTGGATAAGTCTGTGACTCTGTCTGATTCACGAGAAAGAGTGAGGAAGAGCAAAGCCACAGAGATACAGTTCATGTTAAGCAACATTTTTCAAACTGTTGAAAAATATACATAAACTGTTGCTGCTTAACTTTCTTCAGCACAAGTCAATTTTACATGTTTAAGTAGAAAGTTTCCTTCATATTCCCTGTGAAATTCAGAGGTTGTCCCACCTGACCTCATTTCCTTGATGTCCTCTCATTGTAGATCTCAGAGCTGACTTTAAGATTGAAAGGAACTTGTATCAAAGTCTCAGACTTTGTTCCTGGTTGTTTGCAGAGCTCCCAGTGTCTTCATAGTGAGTGCCTTACACACATTCATCCTCTCTGTGAAGAATCAAGTTTTTCAGTTTTTCAGGCAGAAAGGGTGAAGCCAAATATAGCAGCCTGCCTAAGATCACACGTATGAATGCCTGGACTGCCTGGAGAATAAACCTCCAGTTTTTGTGAATCTGCCCTCTGCAAGTCTGCTCATTACAAGATATTTGTTTTCTTCTCCTGTGTTTGTGCTCATACCCTGATACAAAAATCCACTGGTTTGGGGGAACTCTGAAGTGTGCTGCCTGCTTGGTGCCACTAGATAGCTGCCCAGCATGTAGAGTACTTGTGTAAGCAGCGTTTGCATATGTAAAGGGCATCAAAATGTTCTGTATTTGTCTATTTACAACTAAACCATTTTTAGCCCTGGCTGCAAAGAAAACCATTGTCAATCACAGATTACTTCTGCTGGGGAGTGGTTCTCACGCTGTGGCTCCTTGTGAGACAAGGAGAGTGTGGGGGTTTCCCTTCCTTTCCCCTCCCCTGCATTCCACCCTTTTAAAAGGAAACTTATTTGTAACCCAGAAGGTGAAGAATCCACATTGCCCTGCCAGTGATACTTTGGATGGAGACTGATACCGCTTCCCCAGTCTCTCTTTTCCCGCAAACTTAAAAATAGTTTTCTGCTTTGACAGTGAAATCACTGTATGACAATACCAAAGTCATCTATTGTGTATTATTTTAACAGATCCCTTAAGTCTAAGGTATTGTAAATTCTTTGATACAGGAAGAAACGGTTGGATCTGTTTGTATAAACCTAGCAAAAGAGGTCTGCATCTCTTTTGAGCATGTAATACAAATAACATAGCTATATTTATAGCAAGGAGAACTTGTGTTTGTAACCTTTGAGGTAATTAACAGCAGGACAACAACTCAGATTAGTTTTAGAACCACATCAGCAACAAAACAGCAAGCGAGACTGTTTAAAGCTGCAATGAATGTGTGTAAGCCCAGACATAATTACCTTAATCCTCATCCAATATGAGTTTTAAAGCCAGTTAACTTAATTGCTTATTCAGTTTCTGTTTGTTGTGCAGTGATCTCAAAAAAAAAAACTCAACAATAAACACTCTCTCTGCTCCACTCAAGTTCAGGCTTCATTAAACACCCAGAAAAATGTGTGAAACTCTAGCATAAATAATTTTCTCTTCCTGCAATAGAAACTGTCTTTTGCGAAGCAAGACAAGGGGAGACAGCACACAAATTTATGGTAAATCTCTTCAGAGAATGGTAGAATTGGAAAGATGAGTTACATTATGGAAAAAAAGTGCTTTTAGTGGGAACATCCAGTGATCAACACGTAATAACTTTGGCCTGATAAAAGTCTACACTCTCACCCTCTGCCCCTCACCACCTCTGTCTTAAATAGAGCCAAATCATCCTACACTGAGGAATTAAAACCTTTTCAAGGGGCAGTTCAAGGCATTTGCATCATTCAGCTCCAATGCAGGCTTAAGTGGGGCTTGGTGATTGCTAGATCTTACAGACATGATGTTCAGTCATAATGAAGTATGCCCAAACTAGCTTTCTCACCAGCCATATGAATTGATACAGCCACTGTGAAAGGAGTGATTGTCCACCAGATGAAAGTAACCCTGGGGCATGTGGAATACCTGCATGGGCTGTCTGGCGTTCTGGGGGCTTCTTTAAGTCCATGTGTTCATACACAGTATGTGACAGCATTTTTTATTTGCTTTGGTTCATTACCTGTTGCACTGTTGATTATTCTTTACTAGCTTCCTACCAGATTTTAAACAAACGTGATTGACTCTTTTATAACTAAGCACTGGAACACAGGGGCTTATACTTTGCTGTTGGTAATGCCAGTGTATGTCCAAAGGAAATTCAGTGATGCATGTTTATACAACAGGAGATCCCAAACAGAATTTGCCCCCATAGGGTCATGATATATTAAATTTTCCTTGTAATGATTTTCTGTGAGCACATTTTGCTAAAGGTTTAGGGTTTTTTAACTCTACAAAGCTATCCAGTGGAAGTCCACATATAGCAGATTTGAGGTGGTTTTTTCCTCTCATTCAAGAGAAAGACATGAGCATATCCACTGTCATATTTGTGTATGAGGACTTTTCTTTCTGTCTTTTAAAACAACTGTGTTTCTTATTTGCCCCACTGTAGCCCTGCTTCTTCTCATCTTCATTTCCAAAGTGTTCGTCAAAACCTCAGTTCTCATGGTGTAGAGCAATTGGAAATGATAGCTAGAGCCAAGGATACTATGAGCAGATATTGAGGTGGTTTTTGTACTAACTCTGCCAGCATATTGCAGTGCTGACCTGCAAAACACCTCAAATCTTGTTGAGCTGGATTTTTGTTTCTCAGGTTGTCTCTGAGCAAACTTGATGAGTGTAGCAGGTTTTGCGATAGCTTTCTAATGTCTTACAGGATATACCTACCAACTCCTATCCACAGCTGGTTTTCACTTGTGACCTGAAATATAATTTGAACACAGCCTCAAGCCTGCTGTGTTAACGCGCTGCACCACAGAACTATAACCCATGCAATCCTAAAGTGATACTGTTAAATGAGTGACATTTCTTTACTGCCAAATAGGTCTTCATTCCAGAGAATTTGATGTGATTAGACCTAGCTGACCTTATGATGGATTTGTTGCTAAAGGGATGCTTTACATAGGGCTCCCAATGCATAATTGTCAAGAGAAGCCTTCATTCATTCCAGAATGAGAGAAAGAAAAATAGCACCTTGAAAAATACAGTAACTGTCTATGATCCAAGGATCCTACAGACATGGTCTTGAAACTTTGCCATAGTGACTGGATATGTAATCCTCTCTCATAACATCCACCTTTTCACTTATCTGTACAAAATACACACTATTAGCCTTCTAAGGGCAGGATTTGAATCTCCCAGCATGGTATCTCCATTTTGAAAATGGGTATGAAATGAGGGATTAATCATACAGGGAAGGACAGATAGAAAGTGTTTGTGGGAATTATTTTTGGCCTAAAGAAGCCCACACAGATTAGCTACAAAGATCTCACTATACTCTTCTGTATGGAACCATTGATGATAAATGTGGCTGTACAGCACCAGTTTAATCCCAAATAAATTAGTGCATCTACACCAGCAGCAATGAATCCCCAGACATCTTTGACATAGAGCAACCAAATTAAAAAATAAAAAGGGGGACAAAGAGGATTTGCACCCTTGGCTTACGTGACAGTGACCTGCCACCCACATTTGGTCATGTAACTCTCTAAAGCAACTGGCCTTGACCCAGTCATATTACCTGCTGAAGGTCTCAGGATGAAGATACACCCCTTGTATTGATTCATGTAGGGCACAGTCACCCATCTTAGATTACTTAACTAAATGCATGGATAGAGGTCAGGGCTGGAGCATCTGTCCCTCTGTCTGTCATTACAGACTCTGAAAACAGAAGACAGGGAGAATCCCATGTCCTGTGTTGCAGTTTTAAAATGCTGAGGAAATTTCTTGGACTAGCAGGACAGGGGAATTTTATGTCATGATTCTCCAAGCCAAGCCAAGCTATCTGTTTACCTTACTGCTACTTTTCTAACTCTTCTTGCTCTGAGTTACAGCTGAGTAGAGCCTAGTGCAGTCCTAGAGGCAGTGAGCTGTGAAAAATGTTAAATGGGTACAGCTGCACCATACAGCAGTGAAGAGACTGACTAAACCCTTGAGCTAATCCGTATCAGTGCTAGATGTGCTAATCAGTGCTAATGCTTCATGTAAGTCAGTTTAAAAGGCAATGGGTGAGGCCCAGGCCCCTCAAATTCAATCATCAACATTACAGTTAGGCCAACTTTCCACTGAAAAACGTTAGAAAGTTTTGTTATTGGTCTACCGCTCTCTTTCTTTTCTCCTCCGATTAAATACATAGAAGAACCAAATGTTCAATAAAAGTAACATTATTTAGCCTTCCCCTTCCTTCTAGAGCAGCAATAACATGCAGCTTCACAGGCAGGTAAGACATTATAAAGAGGACAGCAGCAGAAATTTTACTGTTTTGTGTGGTTTTTCCTACAATAGGATAGAATAATTGGTGTTGGAAAGGACCTTAAGATCATCAAGTTCCAACCCCCCTGCCATAGGCAGGGAAACCTCACACTAAATCATCTCACCCAAGGCTTCGTCCACCCTGGTCTTGAACACTGCCAGGGATGGAGCATTCACAACCTCCCTGGGCAACCTATTCCAGTGCCTCACCACCCTAACAGGAAATAATTTCCTCATTATATCCAATCTAAACTTCCCCTGTTTAAGTTTTAACCCGTTACCCCTTGTCCTATCACTGCAGTCCCTAATGAGGAGTCCCTCCCCAGCATCTTTATAGGCCCCCTTCAGATACTGGAAGGCTGCTATGAGGTCTCCACGCAGCCTTCTCTTCTCCAGGCTGAACAGCCCCAACTTTCTCAGCCTATCTTCACATGGGAGGTGCTCCAGTCCCCTGATCATCCTCGTGGCCCTCCTCTGGACTTGTTCCAACAGTTCCATGTCCTTTTTATGTTGAGGACACCAGAACTGCACACAATACTCCAAGTGAGGTCTCGCGAGAGCAGAGTAGGGGGGCAGGATCACCTCCTTCGACCTGCTGGTCACGCTCCTTTTGATGCAGCCCAGGATACAGTTGGCTTTCTGTCGACACTGCCAGCTCATGTTCATTTTCTCACTGACCAGCACCCCCAAGTCCTTCTCCGCAGGGCTGCTCTGAATCTCTTCTCTGCCCAGCCTGTAGCTGTGTCTGGGATTGCTCTGACCCAGGTGTAGGACCTTGCACTTGGCGTGGTTAAACTTCATTAGGTTGGCATCAGCCCACCTCACATGCGTGTCAAGGTCCCTCTGGATGGCATTACTTCCCTCCAGTATATCAACCGAACTGCACAGCTTGGGATCATCAGCAAACTTGCTGAGGGTGCACTCAATCCCACTGTCCATGTCAGATAATGTAAAATACATTAATGTATAATACATTTTTACCTGAACCACCACAAACCTCTCACTGACGTTGCTACCCTCATAGTCAGGACTGAACTGTCAGGAAGGAGAGCATTAGCAAACCATTAAGGTGCTGCTACCTATGTCCTTGCAAGGGAGGTAGCATCAAGGGTCCCAGAGACCATGTTTGCTGTCTGGAGTGAGGTGCAAGCAGGCTTACGAGTCCTCTCACTGACTTCTGCCTGAGTTTGCATGTGCATTCAAGGTCTTCAGTCAGAGAAAATCCCCAGGGCTTCATTTATATCAGAGAGAAGGCTACTTTATGCAGCAGAGTTACAGTGCTATCACACTAAGGCAACCTGCTGGTCTTTGTTCTCATATACCACTTGAATGGAGTGAGTCTGTCAGTGCAGAGTGATTAATTAAAACATGTTGAAGGGACTCAAGCCATTCCTTTATCGACGCTCATTTGTGTGATACACATGAAGGAGAGTGATTTTGCCTTGTTGAACTCAAACACTCACCCATATCAGATAGGTGTGCTGATGTAAGGGTATAAAATGCTTTGACTTGATATAGGCTGATTTTCAGCCAGTCCAGCTGAGTCTGGCCCAGTATGTTTAATTGTGTTGGCACTTGCTGGTTCAGCTCCCAGTGCAGCTCAAGAACCAGTGAGACTTGGTGGTGCACTGGAGAAGGAGATATTGGGAGCTGATTGTGGAAATCAGATCATAAGAAGAAAATTCAGGATGATTTCCCTGTCACTGATGATGTTCATTCCCTATGTAGATTTTCTCTTAGGCATTCTTTGTCACTGAGCCTTACAAAAATATCTTGCTTATGACAAGCACCATATTGCTTCTAGCATCAGATTAAAAAATACTCTGCTGGGAAGCAACATGTTACACTGTCAATAAAATGAATACTTCTCAAATCTTTTCTGTTCCACATGGTGCTTACTCTTGGTGTCACTGAGATTGTGAATAGTGGTACAGGCTGCCTTTGTGAGAAAAAAAGGGTTGCAAGATCATACCCAGAAACAATAAATGCCCCAGGCATGAAGTAAAAACAGCTCTAGCCAGTACAAGTTTGTTTGCCAAGTGATAGTATCTCCCATGTTGGTTATAGCAATTAAGTCTGCTGAAACATGAAAACAAATACATACCCCCACCTCCAGTTCTCCTTTCTGCAGCACAGTGTTATCATAAGTTAAAGGTGAATTTTATTTGGTTGCTGATCCCTGAAAAGAATATTAAACCTCACAATCTAGGCTTTAAATCAGTTTCTAATGGGATGAGACCTAATGTGAGGAGGGCAGATGGGAGAGATTATTCCACTTGTGTTTTCCCATGCAGCTTTTGAGACGGGCTACTGTTGTAAGATGGTAGATTGGTTCGACCTCAGGTCTCATTTAGTATGGTAGCTCTTATATTTGTATGTTAAACTCTATAAAGTATACTGCTATCAAATTGCTTTTTACAGCTTTGTCTGGCCCTCTCCCCTTGTTGATCTGTGTGGGAAGCCAAGCAAAATGTTCCATTAGTGTTTAGAAAGAGAATTTGAGATATATTTTTCAGTTGATGCTGCAGGATTTATGATGTGTATAGTGCAAAAATGATTTTACTGGACCAGAATCATGTTATGTATTAATGAATTACCAGGATATGAGTCAGCTTTGGAGTAGTTTGAGCAGGAAGGTAGCATTCTTCCACAAACAATAATCTGTTGATAAATAGTGCTGAAAGCTGTAATTCAATAGGAATTGTTTTTAAAGAGAATCAGAGAAACACTATATGTGTATGTATTTTCCACTACTGCAGTGGTGCACATAGAGGTGCCTATTACTGTGCCCAATTATTTAATCATGTTGATTAAGGTCAGATATTCTTTACACTGGGCTATACAGAATTGCAATAAAATGACAACCCTATCCCAAATGTTCAGAAGAGTTTCATTTTCCTGTGCTTGCATCTGCTGGCCTTCTAAAGTGCACTGTTTTGTGTGCACTTTTCTGGGCCTTTTAAAGTGCACTGTTTTGTTTATTGTGTTCTAATAAGAACAAATTCAAAGCAAGCTTTCAAGTCTCCTGTGGAAGCAAAGCGGTGTGATTTTCTTCCAGTAGCTATGTTATGAACTGCTACTGCTTGTTTTGATAACTTGGAGTTGAGGCCTTGGGACATGAAAACAAAAATCTAAGCTCAAATATGAAGAGGTAGTGGAGTGGAAGAGCATCCTCTGGAGGTTTTTTGATGTGTATTTGCAAAACATTTATGTTGGTGGTTTTGGAGGGGCACCTTCTGTTCATCAACTCCATGAAGGACAGCCTTTCTAGGCAGAATTTTTAAGCAGGCCTTTGAAGTAGAGCCAGAGAAGTCATTCTTACGTCTGTTCAGTGGCCACTGACTTCAGCAAGACATTGAAGGAAGCTGGGAATACATGGTCAGGTCCATGGGAGGTGAAGTGTTGCATTTGAGTTTTCAGTTGAAAACTGAAACTGTGTTGCACGTACTCTTTCGGCACCATCAGATAACATTAGGCACATTTTCACCCAGCCTTGTCCCTTGTTCCTTCAAGAAGTCTCACTAGCTGCTCCCACTAATGGGTAATGGAGACAAATACCTTAGCAAAGAGAATATTTTCCTCCTTTCAGTAATATGTCTAAAAATCAAGTATATTGAAGGATAGAGACTAGTCTCTGATTGACGCAGAGAGGGTAAAAACCTTTATTATGTTGTCTCATCAGGCTGTTAAGCTGTTCTTACAGCCTTGCTGTGTAAATAGTGGCTCGAGCAGAGTGCAGGCTACCAAACACGTTTATGTTTGTAGGAGAACAAACAAACCTACCTGAAGTTTCTTTGAAGGCACTTCTCTTGATACATGCTTCTCCTAAGCAAAGCACTTCAAGAAGTAGCAGGGTTTATTGCCATAATAGCACTAGATAACTCAACTTGCCTTTGCCTTGAAAAATGATTGGTTTTGGAAAAGGATACATGTTTGCTTATACAATCTTGGCAATGTTTTGATGAAAGTACTTTGTTTTCTTAAAAAGTGTTGGGAAAGTATTGACT
This sequence comes from Neopsephotus bourkii, assembly GCF_033783945.1. Lineage (NCBI taxonomy): Eukaryota > Metazoa > Chordata > Aves > Psittaciformes > Psittacidae > Neopsephotus > Neopsephotus bourkii. The sequence continues at coordinate 7,945,553 of NW_026900624.1, forward strand.
TTAATTGCATTTTAGATTGCCCTAGCAAAACAATGGTAAGAGGATAAACGTAATAGGAGCCAAAGCCAATTGCCTCCTACTGGGTTCCTCAGGCTAATAAAGGAACCTGAGCACAACAAAGCCCTCATGTAATAGAGAGGGGTGGGAAAGATCTAGAGCAGGTAAGTATAGATCTAAGAGAAAGGTAGTATCTGGGAAGTCTACAGGCAGCCTAAGCAGTGACAGAACTTCAGTCTCCAATTTCAAAATCTTCATCACTCAGAAACTTAGCCTTTTGCCTTTCTTGTCTCTATCTTTCTCTTTCACCTTGTACCACAGCAGATTCAGCCTTTGAAGCTTGGAGGCCCTTTTGTTCCCACTGAGCAATTGCGTCCAACTGTCCCATGCAGAAGTTCCCATACAAGCAAGTTGGCTCAAAATCATTTTTATTTTCCTACCATAAATAATTTTGTTTCAAAATCTTGTGACAATCTGTACATAATATGGGGAGGCTATGAAGCAAATAAAGTGAATGTCAGAGATCTCTTGGGGATGGTGGCCCCCCAGATCTGCCCAGCAATTCCTTTGTTAGCACATGTGTGCACCTGAAGTGCTCATACAGGGCACTGAGAAGAGCTACACATCCAGATGCCCACATGCAGTGCCACAACTTTGTTGGTACTAGCATTTGTAACAGATTTGACTTACCATGAATACCACTGACTGTAGTTGCACTTTCATTATCCACGATGAGCATTCAGAGGTACATTTTTAGGTCGGTCTCATTTATCACAGCTATGCTGACCTTTCTTTGATTTGCTAGCACTGGAAAGTTGCAAATGTACTTAGACTTTCTTTGGCACATGGCCTTTCACCAGGCAGTTCCTGCCCTTCCTGATGCAATAGTGAGTAGACTTTGTAGCTCTTAGGAAAAAGCTGTGATCTGACAAAGTGCTTGGCTCAACTAATTGTCTATTGATTCTAAGAGTAATAGGTTCTAAAACCGAGCAATATCGTTAAATGTATGTAGGCTTTTTTGGTGCTATTGTTTTTGGTTGTATTTAGAAGATAGTGGTGCTTTACTCAGGTTCAGATCCCTACAGTGCATTTTAAATCTTTGAAAAATACATTAAAAATCCTTTAGAAATTCTGTAAAGATTGTTACTCACAAGAATAACAATACGGATTAAAAATGAGAGCAATTGCCAGGAACTTATAGTGAGGCTAAGAGCGATGTGCTTGATACCAAATACAGGTAACAATTTTAATGTTCTTTTCCAAGTGTCTTTATAGAACACCTCGCTTGGCTCCCTTTGTGTCTGTGACCTTGGGCAGACTTACTAATTTTATACTATTGTGTCTAGTTATTAGTAGGGGGGGTTGTGTTCCATAAAAGATCCAGCTAACTTTATTACCTGCAAAATAATTCCTTACTTTTATTAACTTTTCTGTTTGAAAGTATTTGCAGAGCTGTCACTGGTGATTGGCATGTCTCTCTGCAAACCCTCTGCAGAGACTCCCCTAGCTGAGAGTTCTGCCTTTCTGCCTCCTTCCCCTATCTGAGAGCAAATGGTTTCTTCTCTTGGAGTACATAGATACTCCATCTGCGGGTGTCTGTAGAGAAAGGATGTACAGAGGGTGCTGCATAGACAAATACAGAGGTGCCTTGGAGTGCAGCCTCACAGGAGGTGATCTGCCCTCAGCTGCAGCACAAATCTGTGGCCTCTCCATAGCTCCAGAAGCTCGTACATCTGATGCTGCTGGTCATTAAATTGAACACCAGGTTGGCTAAGGTTTTCTGTCAAGTGATTTCACAAACTAGGGGAGAAGTCGTAGCAGGGTTGGTTGAAATATGCTCAAAGGGATCAGGGAGCATTAGGCTAGGGAGAGTCCTGAATGTGTTTCCTGGTGTGAGTGACAAAGTGAAGTGCCTGCACAGAAGAAACAAACTTACCCCATTTGATATGAAATGTACTGCTGCCTGCCCCTCAGAAAGCCTCTGGACCCAGCATTGATTTTCTCATTCCTCTCTCTGCTAGGACAGCTGACCAAATTCAGAAATGCTGAGCAGTTCAGCTCAGCTGAAGAAATGGAGGAAGAGGGAAGCTTGGCTTGGCACTTCTGAGGCCAGGCACCTTTTCCTCCTCAGCAGTCCCATGGACAAAAGCTGCCACTGCTGTTCTCCAGCTCTCCTTGCAGTACTGAGATTTAGCAAGTAGTTTTGCACAACCATGTTTAAAAAATTAGAAGAAATTATTACCTGCCAAAAGGGAATTTATCAGGTAATTCTCTCCATTATTCTGTTTTTTAGTTTGGTGCTGCTAACAAAAAAAAAAAGGTGGTGGTGGGGTCCTTCATAATACTGCAGGGAAGAATGTTTGAAACCTTTTTCTTTGCACAACAGCAGAGAAATAATAAGGTAATAATAATGGTGATGATGATGTATTTCATTATAGAAATGTAAAAAACCTTGGGCCAAAACCCACCGACTATAGTCAAAGATACCCCCAAAGACCCCAAAGTTAACCGCTAACTTTTGCACAGCTGACATTGCCAAATTCTCCAGTTTCCATCCAAAACCATAAATCTTCCCAGCCCCTCAGGCAAAGCTTTTGGTGATCTGAAAGCAAGCAAATACTTCTGTGGCTGATGCATGAGGCAGAACAAAACCATACTCACTGACTGACTCTGCAGCGCTGACAGGAAGAGGAATGTATGGTGGTCAGTTGTCCTGGCACATCTGTTAACACACAGGCAACACATAGGGAATAGGTATTTACTGCATTAAGATGTCATTCTGCAGCCCCATTTCTGCAGACTCTGAGGAAGCCCTGAGGGAAGCTTGTGGAAGAGAATGAGCTTGTGAACTTTGTGTGGAAGAAAATTAAATAGGCAATTTTTGAAAGAAACTGAAAAGAGAAGGGAAAATTAATCTGTTGGTACTTGAGATCACATAAAAATCTCTTGGAAGAGTTCCTAAAGAAGGAATTGTGTTTACTCTGGAGAGGGAGCAAACAGTTTCAGCCTACAATTTTATTGCCAAGTCTTGTTTTTTAACCTGCTTTCCTTCTGTCTTCAAATCCCAGAGATAGCACAGTGGTTCCCAGAAAGTGCAACTGGTCTGTTTTGGTAATGTCTGATAGCAGAGATAAGGAAAACAAGCTGCCATTTACCTTTAAAACCTCTACCAAATATACTGTCTTGTTCTTCCCAAGGGCAGTTCTGTTTGCTGTAGCTTCTAGGTAAACAGTGGGGAATCAGTTGCTCTGATGTTAATGAGGGTGATGAGTTTGCTGTGTTAAGAGTTGTCCCCTTGGTGCATAGCACTGAAGAAGGGTCTAACTACTGCAGTTCTTCTAACTACTGAAGGGGCCAATGAAAGATTACTGCCTTCTGAACTGAGCTGCTCCAGCAATAGCAATTAATAAAGCCAGCCAGCCGGCCCAAGGGAACTACTTACTTGGAATCCCGCTTTATTGTGTGTAACCTCAGAGCCAACAAAATAAATGAGAAATATATCAAGAGGTACTTGCTGATTCCTGGAAGGATCAGATATTCATTACACTCTTTTAAGAGAAATTATTCAGCCTTTACCAAATTTGGCAATTAAAAAGGATCACACCAATTTGAACTCTACAATATAAACTAATGGAGAAGACTTAGAGGTCAGGCCAAGGAGAGCCCTAGACAATCCTTTCTGGAACTGATGCTTTTGGAGGTTACCAAGCAAAATGCTAAAGGCTGCTTAATTGCAGGAGGTCACACTAAATTAGTACAGTCATCTTGTTGGTGTTAAATATACTCATTCTACCAAAATAAACATCCAGTTTCTATCCACACTTCTAAGATTTTGAAGATATAATTCAACTTTAGACCTGTGGCAGAAGTGTGAGAGCACACAGAGAGTGGAGAAATCAGTGGCCCAGATGCATCTTTCAGGGCATTTGGCTGTTGGGCAGAGCACTTCTTGCTTAGCCAGATGGGAAGAGAGCTGGCAGGCGCAAGGTCCATGAAGACTCTTGTTGCTGTGGCAGAAGCTCAGGCTGCTAAGTAGCTTGCAAGAAAGCAGGCTTTTCAGTGTATTGAACCCTGGGGAAGGAATGGGCCATAATTACTGAAGTCCATGTTAAGCCACTTCTATGCTAGAAAGTATTGCTCTCCAGGGCAGAAAGTACCTTCTTTGGGTTGCAGAGCAGAAGTAAAATTGAGCCTAAATTCCTTCAGTGGGAGTGCAACTGGAGGCACATCTGCATGACACTGGTGCCACTGCAGGTCCTCATTGATTTCCATGATTCCACGTGGAATGAGACATGGACCTGCTTGTAGCATTATGGCCTAAATCTGTTGCTAGAGATGAGAGACATACTGTCTGGAATGAGTGAATCGAGGGTACAAATAAATGCTTTGTCTGGTCTGGAGAAACTAGGTTAGCTCTAATGTGTTACAAGCAAATTTCTGTTCCTGAGCTGAACTGTGGCAGCATGTTTAAATAATGCATGGAACAGTGGTGTTACCTATATTAGAATGAGTAGGAAGCAAAGATTCTGCAGAATTTGTGACTAACTGCTACTGTGTGCCTGTCCCTGAAGCTGAGTAATAGTAATTTCATTTTGTATTGCTAAATCCTTAAAATACCTCCTCTGTTGGATGCTTACATAATAAGTCACAGGTTTCCAATTATTTATTGCCCCTGTCTCAAGTATATTTTTCAGGTTTCTATTGCAGTTTATATACATTTATTTCTTTTATTACCACTTTGCATTCTAAGAACAAATCATCTCTAATAAAAACCACATTTCCTTGCAAGCAGAATCAATTTCCTTCAGAAGTCTTTCATTCCCTGATTAGTGTGCTACATTTGGTCTTCACTAATCACATAGTTAACTGTGAGCAATAAAGTTCTTAAATAAATAAATGCTCTGGTCCGAGTCAACGTTAGTTATAATGGACAGTTTCCCACTTAAATTTCTGAAATGCAAGATGTGACTGTTCTATTTAGGCACTTACATTCACATTAAAAGTATAGCAATTAATACCAGATCTGTTTTTCTGCAGGTCATTAGTATGTTATTAATCATTAAGTCTCAGTAACAAGTTGACTTGATTGCAAGTCAGTAATGCAGTGGTAAGTCTAAATGGGAATGGGTTTTCAATTACTTTTAAAGGTTTGAGGTTATGGCTCCTTTTTTTGTTAGACTGCTCCAGAAGCACTCAGTGGGAAGGTAATGAAGTAAAAGGTTTGTACATTACTACATCTTTCCATGCTTCCTCTTTGTTGGTTTTATTATTGTAGACTTTGAAACATAAGGAGAAGTTAGCTGTAAGCCATTCCTTCTGGTCAGTGTTGGATGTGTATTTGAGTTATGTTTTCAGACGGAGGATACATTTTTACTTACTGTGAACAAGGGTAAGTCACTGTGGATGAGAAAACATGAGATGTGGTGGAAACCCCATCATATGGCTGCTGTAGCAAAATAATACCTTTCCCAATAGTGAATTTAAATCGGCATTTGTTGGAGAATATAGCTTGAATTCCCTATGGTCCAGCAGCCACTCAGATTAAGATCTGTGGTTTTCCTAATGTCTGTCAAATATTTTTGGGAACCACACTGGCTAGGCTGTAAGGTGAACAACATTACATGGGTGGTATCAGTTCCCTGCAGAAATCAGAGGGGAGGGGGATAGACAGAAAATAACATTCAGCCAAAATACATATAAAAAAGCATTAGTGTTTATTTTAAAAACATCATGTAACACTCCTTTAGAGTTTCTATGTATGTGTGCTTAATGAATGAGAAAAAAGACAGGCTCTGTTTCTCTCAGAGAAGCCGATAACTTGGAAACTGAGAAATATGAACACAAAACATTCTGACTAGCCTTGGGTTTGGCTTGTGTGCATGATCAGTTGAGTGGGGTACTCCACACTGAGTCTGCGTTTGGCCTGGGGGTTAAAAATAAGCCAAGGTTATGCAAGACAGACAGAACAGAACTATCTATTGTGGAATTGTACATTAGGAGGGTGCAGCCACATGAGGAGATAACTCCACTGTATTGAGCAGTGGCATTGCTGTGCACAGTTCGGTGGGATACCCAGGCCATTGCTTCCAGCCTGGGGTCAAGCACTACTAACACATGAATCCAATAACCAGAGATTCCATGCTGATGTTCTTCACAGTATCCTGGCCAGCAATTAGGAGATACAAATCTTTGCTGCCATAATGAAGGTATACTTAAGCTAACTGGAAGAATTGCGCATGTATGGACTCATGACTGTGATAACACCTCCAAGTATTACTGTAATACTGTGACAATTTTTGCAGGGATTCAGTGTCATGGGTCACTTCTGTTGATGAAGGAATTGATAGTAGAGATATTTTGTTTTATTTTACTTTGTATTTCTAAGCACAAAGTATTTATTTTCTATTTTATTTCTATTTGAAATAGTATACTTAAATTTAATGTATATTTTTATGTATATGCAATGCTTTAGTGTATACTTCATGTCTTGCCTCATTGAACACAGACAAATCAAGTATAAGATAGGTTCTTTGCTTGTAGAGTCCAGAACCATTACAGGCTGCACTTTGTCCCACATCCCTGTTACAGCTTCTATTGATTGTCTTTGAGCCTCTCCTGTCACGTTCTCTGTAGCATAAATAGCACCATCAAATAACAGTGATCTCCCGTTGGTCATGTTTATTTCCAGACCACACAAAAAATACTCCAAGCAGCAAGACTAAGCTTTTATTCAATTAACATGTGGCCTGTGTTTTGGAAGGAGGCTCCCAGTTTCATGAATTAAGCTAGTAATGTATGTCTCAGAGAAAAGCTGTTGTGGTAACCATTAGTTTTCTCTAACCAGTCTTTTCACTTGTTATTAGCAAACAGAATGATACTAAGGAAGAAAGAGAGGGGGAAATCCTTTCTTTTGCAGTAATATTTTAATGTGAGGTTGGGCAAACTGGGCATTGAATTGTTCAGTTCTATAACCACAACCCCCAAAACACAGGTGTACCTCTTTGCAAGTGAATTTTGCATGTGTACATTCTGTCAGGGAATCATAGCAGTGTCTACATCATTGTGCAGCCATCAAATATCTCAAAATCCAGTGCTATTATTTACCAGCCTCATCTGCATATATTTAGTGTTGAGCTGCATGCTTGCAAGGCCAGTGCTTTTTGGAAATGCATTACACTTTAATTTCCTGGTCATTGGTTTCTTTTAATTACGCTGAAATTTATCTTAGAGAAGAAAGCAATGACAATCAAGAATACAGGGGTCTGCATTTGAGGACTGGGAACAGAGTACAGAAAGGAGCCTTTTGCTTTGGAGCTGCTGGTAGCAGTCCAGCCCAGTTTCAGACTTAGCAAAAATCATTACTGTGTGATGGCTTCTTGGTGCCCTGCTCTCTATATCCACAAATGAGTCAGCGTCCACATCACATAAACCACGAGAACAATTGGTGCTACTGTAATTGGGAGTCTACTGGCAGCATCAGTGGAAAGGGCAGGGATTTAAATGATTAGGGAAATGAGCTGCTTTCTCCCTGCTCCCTCAGGTCATCTTTGACAGACATCTGTTTGAGGAAACTTAGGAGAAATTTGATCAGTGGTAGCTCCCTTCTGGAGATAGATGGAAGATTTTACTTCTCAGTACTGACAATCTGACACCCACTAACAAGCATTATATTCAAGAAAAATAAAGGTCTTTATGGGATCATTTAATATATGAAAGCATGAAATGAAAAAGAAAATGCTAAGTATGGTTGAAAAATCAACAATAAAATCCAAATGCTGACTTGACATAACAGGAACAGAGCCAAACAAATATTATCAAGCATGACCACTGCTGGCAATAATTGCTTCTCTGAAAAACACAAGGAAATTCTGCTCTTTTATTAAACTGTTCAACAATCTCTTTGAGTAGAATCCCTTCTAGGCAAAAATAAAGGAGTGCTTCCACTGTTGAAACATTCTCTTTAGAAATGAAAACATAGATCGGTAGAAGAAATGTTGGGCTTTATTGATGTCATGGAAACAGAAACTGGAAGGAGAGCTCTTAGCGGCACAGGACCCCATAAAGAGAGTGCCCTTAGAGAGGGCTGGGACTGCCAATGTGCATATGAATCAGTGGTGGAGGTTGGAAGGGACCTCTGAAGGTCATCCACTTCAGCACCTGAACTAGGCACTTCACTGGGTCATCTGCTGTGATATAGAGAGGTCCTTATCTTAGAATTTATATGGCACCATTAGTAATGATGAAAAAACCTGCCTCTGGTAAGAAGCTAATCACGTACTACCAGAGATGCATTTAACCTCAGACTTCTTGTAAGCTCAAATAGTTAAACTGTGAAGATTTCTCTTAATATGCTGAAACGACACAGTCACATACAGTGATTACAGTGGTGAATGTGATACGAATTTTTGACTAAGTGAAAGTAAAAAGAATGTGTTTGATGTCAAATAAGTGCATTAGCAAATCTGAAATGTTCTGAGACAGCTTGGACTATTCATGAATTCATGCCAAATTCAACTAAAAATAGAATAAAACTTCAACCTCAAGTTGCAGCTTTCCCCTGAAGTTCCTCGAAAACAGAACATTTTGACTTTTCATGGTCAAACACTTTAAAAACTTAATTTAAATAACTTTAAACTGGTTTAAGAGTGCCTCAGACCCAGAAGGTTAATTTCTCTGTATTTATTTTGGTGTTTGGGAGGGGGGAACTTCAGAGCAACCCAATAAAAAATGTGTGTGTGTTTGTGTGCATGTGGTGGGTGGGGGATTGACCACAAAACTGAAAGAGAAGTTACATGTTCTCAGTTCTCTATCTGTAACCTGCCACATCTCTGCTTTTGAGTTTGTTTGGGGTTTTTTGCTTTTTTTCAGTAGATAATATGTGTGTAGTAGATTGTGTGTAGTGTTGTTTGTGCAGAGGAGACAAGATTTAAATACCTATGTTCCTTCTCAGTTATGTGGTAAGCAGTACTTGGACTTGAATATGGATTTGAAGCCCAGTGCTGTGTAGGTGAAACCAGGTTTAAATTCTTGCTCCTTCATCTCTTACACAATATAGCTGTATCTTGAGGGTGGTGGGAAAAAGAATCATAGAATAGTTGGGTTGGAAGGGACCTTAAAGCTCATCCAGTTCCAACTCCCCTACCATGGGCAGGGACACCTTCCACTAGGCCAGGTTGTTCCAAGCTCCGTCCAACCTGTCCTTGAACACTGCCAGGGATGGGGCAGCCACAGCTTCTCTGGGCAACCCATACTTGTGTTTCACCACCCTCATAGTGAAGAATTTTTTCCTTATATCTAGTCTAAATCTGCCCTCTGTCAGTTTAAAACCAATACTCCTTGTCCTGTTGAAAAAAGGACATCCTTTCAGGGTAAATATGCAGAAATACTGTGGAGCACTACAAAAGTGCAAGGGCCAACTTCAAAGTTTCTGGGAGCCAGGGTATAACAGCACCCAGAGCACAGATTTCAGTTTAGAGAAGAAAACAAAGTGAAAGTATTTCAGCATCCTGTATCACACCACCGTTTCTTCTAGTGAAGGGTATGTGGTGCATATTTTTCCCTTTTCTATCACCAGTGCTGAATTCCTCAGGGGACTGGTGATTCTGCAGATAGGGCGCCGAGGAAAGCTCTGTTCCTTGGGCAGAGCCTCGCCCTACCATCCACAGGCAAGGAGGAGAGGAGGCAAGGGGCTTGGTGTTAAGCAAGGAAGAATCTGCATGGAGTCTTTCCGCATTCGATCAGCCAAAGCAAGATTCTGAATTCAGCAGAGGTTGAATTTATGAGAACAGCAGCAGGAGGTGGGATGAGGGTCTTAAATGGTGAAAAAGCTTTTAATAGCAGTCTTTGTATTATAATAAAAGTGTTTCGGTGTCTCTGTCAGCCAGTGTAAGCAATATAGGTTTATGAGTAGCTGATATTTTGTGCAGTAGAAATGCATTTGTCCATTCTGAGTGTCTGTTACGTAGCAAGCAGATGACTGGTGATGTTATTAGGCGGACCATTGTTTCCACAGGCAAAGAGTCATCCTTCTTAATGCAAAAAAAACAAACCTGTAACAACCTATAAGCCATAATATGTAACAACACGAAGTGGTATGTGTGGAAGCAATGCATAAACCCCACTGCCTAAACTAGTACAGGATAAGATCACTATTGAGAAATCTTAAATTATTTTTTAAAAAGAGCCTTCCAAGGTAAGTCAGAGGCCAGAAAATCAACTGCTTTTGTAAATTTCCTGCAGTACCATACAGGGCACAAGGTCACACATGAATGAGACGATGTTGTATGATTTGGCTTCTTAGGCATTAGAAGTCTTTTAAAACCATAACTGCAGTGTTCATTCCAGAATGATTTTACTTTATGTATTTATTTAGAGAAAACTGAAACAGTTTGCCATTGATATGTATTCAAAAGCTGCATATTTCCAAGGCTATAAAGGAAACCTAAAAAAGAAATTACTTTCAGAACTCAAATAATATTTTTAAATGCATAGAAAAATGCATTTAAAATTAAATAGATGTAAAGAAGAGAAAATCTCTTTCCTCTTTTTGCTGCTTGATCATAACAAGTGATTGTGATGCATACATAAAACTGGATAGCATAGATTTTTGTTTATGATATGTATTTCATTTTCTGTTATGCATTTGCCCGAACAGTTGGTTTCCACATTGTGAATTCTCTTTTGCATGAATGTTTTGAAACACTTAAAATTGGAGATCATATAATGAGAGCTGTTTACAACATTCTAAATTTGTGCAGAAACTCTCACACAGATTTTGGGTTTGTGTACACATACACAAAATCTTATTTCTCTAGTTCTTGAAGTTACATATTTGCATTTGTAACAGCAGGATGAGCCCTAGAATATTTCATTAAACATCAAAACTGTATAAATAATACTTGGATCTAGGAGTTGGGTAGCACACCCTTAAGTATTGGTGAGTTTTGTAGTTTTTTCAAGCACCCACAGCTTTCTAAGCATGTGCAATATGAAAGTATGAATTATCCATAGTAATGGTGTTGCTCATAATTATGTTCTTAATAAGCTACTTTAGAAAGTGTGCAAGCTATTAGGCAAATACTATTTCATTCATTTATACCTCAGGAATATTGGAGGAATGAGATTTGTTGAAATTATCACTTTCAATGTCATTGTATTAATATCTCTAGCCTTTTAATGGAAAAATTAATCACGGAAGAGGATTTTAAAAAAGTCGTTTTAGGATGAAATTCACTCAAAAGTGTTATTTTGCATGCATTGCTATCTAAGGTACCTTTAATGTAATGGTTTACAGCAAGTCCATTACGTCATGACAGCTGTCAAGTAAACCTTTGATGTCGTCCTGCTTAGCGAAACCTTTATACTACCTTTGAAGCAGTGTGCTGTTAATTGCTTTCTTCATAGGCTGCTGGATAGAAGAGACTATGTAAATAAGGGTTTCGCATTAGTGAGCAGTGATAATTAGAGATGCCTGACTTTTTTAAGGGGAAGAGGTCAAATTTTGTTGAATTAGGTAGAATGTGACTTTGGGCTGAGATTTCCTGTGTTTTAGGTTTAGCCCCACCATTCCTGACATTGGCATGTTCTCAGATGGTATTGTGCTTACTCCCTTGTAGATGTGCTACCGTGTGTACAGTCTGCACAGGCAGAGCAGGCTCCCTGTCCTGGTGGGCAGGATGGCAGAGGAATGGTCAGTGAAAGAGGGAATGACTTGATCCAACCCGAAACTTTTTCCGTTGTGCCACTAACCCCCCAAAACCTTCATACCCCATTGCCCGGCTGGGTAACGATGATCAGAAGTTAAAGGTTGCCATCTAATGGTGAACATGTATAATACGGTGTTCATGGTTTTGTTTCTGCTCTTTTCTCACCCTTCTCCATGTACCTGCAAGTCCTTTCCGTATAAGGCACTAGAGGAATGAAAATGATATTTTATTCAGAGTTTACATGGGGTGATGTTTGATGTTTTATCAGTAACAAGATGTTGCAACTCAATGTGAAATTCCAGCCATTCAGTTTACCTGAATTCTAATTTCCTAATGCTTTTTCTGTGAATGTAGATATCGACGAGTGTTCCTTTGAAAGGACCTGTGATCACACCTGCATCAACTACCCTGGTAGCTTTGAATGTCTTTGCCATAAAGGCTACACCTTGTATGGACTGACACACTGCGGAGGTTTGGAAACCAAGTTTTACTTATGTATTTGTTTGGTTTGTGAACTGTTTACTCAGCCACGCATTCTTTCAGCTGAAGCATTTAGAACTGGAGATGATAAACTAATAAAGTTAAAGTTAAAATAGCAAGCTCATGCTATTTTAGCTTTATTTTGTGTGACTGAAATTTCAGCATCTCAATCTTGCTGAAGAATTTTCAGGAGAAGAACATAAATAAAAACCAATGTCCTGGAACTTTTTGATGGTGGTACATATCAGCACCAGTATAGGTGAGAAGCCTGTAGCTGTGATGCTTGCATCCACTGCTGCATGGATGCATGGATGCATGGATGCAACCATTCTTCCACAACCATCGCAAAGCAGCTTCATGGCTGGGGTTCATTGCACTGTACAGGGTAAGCTTCGTTATAGAGTTTACGAGCACAGAGTACTAATTGGTACTTTCACAGGAGTGAGGTTAGTCGCAGTTATATTTACAGAAGGAAGGCTGCAAATGATGAGCTACAAAGAGAATAGGAGAAGGATGTCGGTTTTACAAAGTTTACAAATTTTGGCATGCAAACTCATGTAGCAGAAACAGATGCCAGTCCCTCACTGCCATCTGAGTGTTGAGTTCAACATGACACACTGCTAATCATATCTCTGCCAGCCCCCTCTTTGGAAGAAAGGGGTAGGTGGTGTATTCTGGTATCTCTTGTATAGAGCAGTAAAAGTAACAAATGAATTCACTGTATAGTAGAGGCAGGCAGGAAGAAAAATTGGAGTTCATCTGAGGAAAGAGTTTGGGAAAAGACTTCACTTAAGGGCAGTTCTGAAAGCAAAAGCAGAGTCTGGAAATTTTGGGGACCTATGCTATGCAGGGTATGAGAGACTGATTCTCAGTTTCACTGTTAATTCCTTAACGACTTAATATATGTCTTAATTTAGGAAAAGCCTCAAAGTCTGGGGTTCAACATCAGGCTTTAAATAATCTTCAGCCTTACTTCAGCTTCAGCCTTTTAAATAAGACTGAAATAGAACCAGAACTCTAACTGGAAGTGCTCAGTGCTGAACCTCTGACAAAAACATGACCAGATCCAAACTGCCTGCTTTTTTCCTTATTGGGCAGATCCAAATCACTGCTCTGAATCCACCCTGAGCTTTGGTGCTCAGGCCTATCATTAGTTTTAGTCAGCCCCTTCAGAGTGATGTTTATAGTGGAACGAATAGCTTACCCCGGCCACCATCAATGCAGCACTAAGCAGAACTCAAAACTAGGGAGAAATAATGAGAACCTTCAAAAAGGTTTGGTGCAAGCTTACCTCTTAGTAAGCTTTCTCTCCATCTCGCTTCCCCTTTGTTAGTAATTAACGAACTATGTGGCAATGTCCTTGTTCTGGGCCTTCATGCTGAAGGACAGATCCTGTTGCAGTCTGATGTCTTCTTCATGGCACCTCTTGTAATAGAAGTTGTGTGTCATAAGGGAAACTTATGGACAGTGGGAAACTAAGGGAAACTAAGGACAGTGCTAGCATTTATACCACCTGTTGATGTAAAGCCCTACTTTCAGTGTAAATTGCCTTGTTAAGTGACCTTAGGAAAGTCAGTAGAATCTGCAGGTCTATTCAATGCCTTGGGGAATTTGGCTGCTGCTTTCAGGAGCTTGGTTCTGGGCTGAGGTACCTGACAGCAAGAGCTTGGGTTTGAACAGTTCAGCCAGAGTTCAGTGGCAAGAGCACTGTGGGTAATATGTGTGTTTCAAAGTATGGGTTCACAAGCAGAGAAGACTCAGCATAACCCCCACCTCTATGTATGAAATTTCCCAGAAAAAAGTTTTTTCTCAGGCTATCTCCCTTGTGTGTTTTTAGAACTGCTGACCGAGGACCTGCAGAAGTTCTGACTCTGACCCAAAAATCATAACATTGTCCAGAAACGTGCCCATCATATATGGGTGTCTTTCTCAATTTATTTTTTGCATATTTTCCATATTTTCCAGATTTTTACTTAACCACATGGGCTAAAATCTTGTATCAGAAGAAGAAAGACATTTCTAGATTTCAGCAGCTACCCCAGTAAATACTCCCATGTTCCCATCAAGTGCCCCAAGATGCCAGAGGAAAACTTGCCTGATGTGTATGGGTCCACATTTGTTAACCAGATGATTTGTTAATCAGATGGGGTCACTGGGATGCAACACTGGGGCCTGGGGAGAACTGGCTTGAACTCAGGCAGTGTTCATGCAAACCACATGGATTCACACAGTGGCAAGCACATGGCAGTCAGAGGTCAAGCCTGGACTCTACGCATGGTTCGTAAAAGCAGTTAGATACTCAGCCTGGGAGCATTTATGGCCAGACACATTGATGGTTTTCCTCTGTAGTTACATTTTGAGGCCTATCATTAAGCCAAAGTATTAGAAATTCAGTATATCTCCCATTGATTTGATGTCATTCTAGCTCATTTCAGCATATGTCAAATGGCACTACCTATGTGCCTTGTAAAAGTATTACAGTAATGCTACTGTTTTAGCAAGCAAATGAACATAGCTGTGTTCAAAGGGCAAAAACCATTTGTCATTGAGGTTAGTGCAGTGCCTAAAATAATGGAACTATAGTTCATAACAAGGGCTTTTAGGTTATGGCTATATTAGTGAATTAAGGACTCTGGAGCAGCAATGTGCAACTGATAGTCCACTGGTGCCATAAGACAGTTTTGGCCTGTGCCATCTGGGCGTGATCCAGAAGCAAGTACATGGCAGCACAACTCCTGTTGAGTATGATGGATAAGCGTTCTTTCTGCTGGTGGGAAGAGAGGAGATGGGAGATTGGCCACGTCAGCACAAGTATATAAATGCTGATTGCATAGACTAAAAGAGTGCACCTCACATTGACTAAATACTTTTCTAATGTAACAAAAGTTGAAACATTTTATGTGGAATATCAGTGATAATATATCCAGTAATTGCTTTACCTTCCTGCAAGCTTTTACCTTTCATTTTCATTGGAAGAGTAGAAGACTAAATAAACTACACTTCAGCTGCTAGGTTCCTATCAAATACGCAGTTTCTTTCTCCATCTGAATCATTTCTAAAAGCAAACTCTGTGAATCACTATGGAGAATTTATCTCCCTGTTATGCAAGAGATCTAATCTAACAGAAGTTTATGCCTTTGACATTTTTCCATATAATGCAATATACATTATTGTCCAGATCCTGCAGAGGCTTTTGAGCATGTTTTGTATCTTGTAAGTACTTCCAAGAATTTCAGTGCAATACCCCTAGCAAGTATATTGTATCATATGCATAAATCCTTGAAAGGGTAGGAGCTATACATCTATCTAAGGACAGATACATGCAATACACACTAAAATTGTTTGGCATGAGTATTGTCTGCATTTATACGTGTTTATATAGACTTAAATGTAAAAGATATAGTAGAAACAGATATCCTTATGCACATACTACCTTAATGCACAGTATACATGTGTACATGTGGTTAATACTCTTCTCAACTTTAATTACACTTTCAGATATTGATGAGTGCAGCATCAGCAATGGTAGCTGTGACTATGGGTGCCTTAATACAATGGGGAGCTATGAATGTGTCTGTCCACCTGGAAAGAAACTGCACTGGAATAAAAAGGACTGTGTTGGTAAGTGTGGGAAGCTGACTTGGAGGTGACTATGGTGATGCTCCTGTCCTCCAGGAGGGTGGAAAAGCCCGTGGTTTTGCCTGAGGGATGCTGCATTTTCACAGTATAGATATTGTGAAAATATAGGTAGATCTCCAAATTAATTCTGTAAAGTCAAAGAACACCTGATCCTATGAGGTCCATAAACCAGAATGTAACTCCAGGTGGATTAGAGAATGGGCAGTCTGCTGGAATTTTTTGTGTAGACAGGGGAGTTTTTTAGGAGTCGATTCACACATATCTAAGTCATCTTATTATTATGTTATGTATTTTATATTTTCATCCTTAATTTGTCCTTTGTCCATCTCTGTGGCCCCAGCTATAACTCTTTGCCTTTAAGACTAATTTAGAATATTCAAAACATGTAACTGCTTACAAGTAGGACATAGTATTCATGTTAATGAATAAATCTACATTCACAGCACCATACCCCAGTTTTTCAAGTTATCTCCAAAGGTATCCTGCTTAATATAAAGTACTAACACTAGCTGTGTATTATTTGCAATGAGCACAGTCCTGTGACCATTAAAATTATGGCACTTGCTTCTAGTGCCACTTTGTGACAGATCTGAACTTCTGTATCCTTCTAGTAGATGACTTTTTTCTGGGGTCTTATTTGAAGCATAACACATCTTGGCCATGGCTACAGCCATTCAAAGTATTTTCTGGGAGATCTTAATTCCATTTTCACATTTTTAACGGGAATGGCATACCTGAGGTCTTTCATAGTCAAATTTAGGTTGTGGGGGTTTGTTTGGGTAGGGGGGTTTAGAATCACAGAACCATAGAATAGTTAGGGTTGAAAATGACCTTAAGATCATCCAGTTCCAAACCCCCTGCCATGGGCAGGGACACCTCCCGCTAAACCGTGTCACCCAAGGTTCTGTCCTACCTGGCCTTGAACACCACCAGGGATGGAGCATTCACAGCTTCCCTGCGCAACCCATTCCAGTGCCTCACCACCCTAACAGTAAAAATCTTCTTCCTTACATCCAATCTAAACTTCCCCTGTTTAAGTTTTAACCTGTTACCCCTTGTCCTATCACTACAGTCCCTAATGAATAGTCCCTCCCCAGCATCCTTATAGCCTCCCTTCAGATACTGGAAGGCTGCTACAAGGTCTCCACGCAACCTTCTCCAGGCTGAACCACTAGTAATTTCTCATAGATAAACTTGGGGCCTAATACTTAACTGGGAGGAAGACAGAACAAGAAAGGGACTTAACGGAATCTCTGCACATACGGAAGAAAAGCATTACAGTCTTTTATATACTTTTATATAGCCAGGGTGGGGTTGTGGGTAAATATCTCAGGTTGGGTTTCAGCCTTTGCCATTGACTTCTCTCCTAACCACAACTATGTACTTCATTTTTCCTGCTTAGCTTTATCTATATTAACTTTCCCTATTATATACAGAATCGAGTTCTGTAGGCATAAGAAATGATTAACACTGGTGGGTTTTAGTTATCCAACAGGTCTCTCTTGCAATGTACCAGTTACTCCTCTGGAAATGAGTTTGTAAATTAACAGCAGGGACTACAGTTTTGAGGTCTGCTATATAGTTAGACCTCATAGTTAGACAAAAGTTTTGTGCTATATTCCCTCTCAGCCTGCTAAGAATGCTGTTCCCATGGTAAGGGGCTGGTTGAAAATATTTTCCTAGTTGTAAATTTCTCTTCATTATTTGTAATACTCAGAAGATGGAAAATAGAACACTTCTCTATTAGTATACACTGTTTTATTTGATGAATTTAATGAGGCTTAAAATGAGTGTCATCTCCCTGCTGATCACTTGCCTTTATTACCATCATTGTTTAGAGGCAACTGCATTCTATATTGTTATAAAAGCACAAAAAAGAAGTAGAATGATATTTAGTGATCCTGAATGCCACATGATTTGGTGATATTTGCAGTAACAAAATCCTCTTTTGCTCAGCAATGACACTTTGCGCTTGCTTTGTTTCCTCAGTCCAAAGAAACAAATTCTTTAAAACCATCACCGAAGCCACATAAAAGACCTTAGGAGGGAAGTAAGTGGAGGATGATTATTCCCGTATTAAAGATGTGAACATCAGGTGTGTTTAAGGGACTTGTATGTATTTATACTTAACCAGTGAGGCCAGGGGTGCGAGCCAGCTGGTGGCTGCTGCGACCCTTCCTCTGCACTCAAGCCAAACCAGGCAAGGCTCATTACAGCTCCCACACTTGAATTGCCCTGTTTCATCCCAGCTTTACTGGGCTTTTCCCAGATGCTGGCAGATCCAAACCAGTCTGGCTGCTGCAGCTTTGGTCTCCCTTGGTGTGGTTCAGTGGTGAGCTGACAGGAAAAATGACATTTTCAGTAGCACAGTCAGGCATGAGCAAAACAAGAGTCAGCCACATCCATCTTGTAAGGTGAGCATGTTCAGAAGAAGTAGCAAGCAATTCATTACAGCTTTCTGTAGTTTCAGCTAAAACACAAACAGTCTCTTACCCAAATAAGAGCAGTTTGAGACCTGCAGGATACTCTGTCTTCATCCTGCCGTGAAGCCAAGAGAAGAATCTGGGTATTTCCATTGCACAAGCTGCAACGTGCCTCATGTGGTGGACATTGATGAGAAATGGCTGATGTCTCTGTGTGTCACTGTCTCCATTTCAGCAGTGGCTGAAAGGACTGGTGGGACTACCAGCATCTCCTGCCTCATCCCTGCCTGGCTGGAAAGTTTTCTACTTCCAGAGGCTACAGCATGGAGCTAAAAGTAAAAAGTCGTTGAGAGTTAGAGAAGTGGAAAATACCACTTTTGCAGTCACCTAAATAAACAGATCCTTGTGAGGGTGACTCCTGTGCATGGTTGGTAGTTGGCCTGTTAAATCGGAGAGCTGTTGCCTCCAAAAGGGAGGAAAGGACATCTCAGGTCATTAATATTACCTGTTGCTTCTGAGATCAAGATGTGCATGCAGAATTGTCCTTGTACTTAGATACCTGCCTTCCAGAGTGCAGATCTTGGACCTGAACAGTCCTTAAGTGAAGGATAGGAGGGAAAGATTGATCAAGAGTTTAGGTCAAGAACTTCGAAGGAGTTTAATTTCAAGTCTAAGCTGAAGATCCAGATACTTTCTCCCTAACTGAGCTTGTGATTTTGCTTTGTTTCCACTTTCCTTTCCTCAGCACTGCATGCAAGTGGATGCACAAGGATCTGGGTTGGGCAGTGTCTGATTTTTTTTTCATTTCTCTTTTTTCTCTCCTCAGAGATAGTGAAATGTCTCCCGAATGCCAAACCAGCTCCCAAGGCTCAGCTAGTGTGTAGTAAGACAGGAGGCATAGAAAGCTGCTTCCTGTCATGCCCATCCAATACTCTTTTTGTTCCAGGTTTGTACAAAACGTTTGTGCTCCCAAGTATAGAATGTGACTTGATGGTATTCCTCTGCCAATGTGTTTGCAGTTCTTACATTCAGTTTTTGTTCTGGACAATTGGAAATGAGCAAAAATATCTTTATAGCTTGAACTGGGCCAGATAAGTACATCACTAAATAGAAGAGCTGATTACCACTTACATTAGAGTTTTGGCCCTTCATTGTTTAATTTGAGGTGTCATTTGGAGGGGTGGGGAATTTCAAACAAAAACCTGAGACATGTCTACCCTGGGCAGGAAGGTGCGAAAGAAAAATTTTAATGCATTGAACTGCTGTGTCAAAAAGAGAGGGAGAAAAAAAAATCGGCAATTGATTTCAGTGGATTCCTACTGATTTTCAGTACCAGGTTTTTCAGCTTTGAGTCAAGTCCCCTGTGCCCATCCAGGCATCTGTTTAAAATGAACTTTGCATCATGGCCTGAAATACCCTGTAACTGTGTGATTGAGCAGGAGCAGAAATGCATCCCAGAGCAGAGAGACCCCTGGGAGGAACTTGTCTTGGTGAGCACATTCTGAGGCACGAGCAGAAAAAGGACTAGTAGGACACCCTGGGAAATTTAATACTGTGGCTGCCACAGCACATGATCAGGCTCCCAGATCAGCTGGGATGGCATAAAACTTCTGTCAGCTCAGCCAGGGGCACTGTGGAGCAAAGATTGACCTAGCAACACCTTTAAAACAGTCTTACTGTCTCATAAAAAATGAATGCAACCAAATCTGTCTCAGGAGGCTATATGGCAAAAAGAATCTCTCAGTATTATCTGCTGTGGTTGCTGAGTTTTAATACATTTTCCTGGTAGTAGTTTAGCAGAGTGTTATTTATAGAAATTCATGCATTTTGTCTTCTCCCTGCTTTGTATCATTTGCTCCAGGTAATTTTCATGTACAGTTTTGCAGGTCAGGTGGGGAAGGGGATTGCTACTGCTTTTTTGTGCATGTTCTGTTACAGACAAAGAATTATTTTCCACAAGAATATTTCCACTTTTAGTAGATAGTCTAAGGCCTATTAGTCCTGGCATTATGTGAAGTAGAGCTGTTCACACTTTATTTTCAGTTTAGCAGGGATTCGTGGAACCATGCATTTATCTAATTTGTATGCACCAATACACAGTCTTATCTGTGCAATATGTAAACCCTGTTATGGTTCTAAGTATGTTGGGTTTTGTTTCTGCCAGTAAGTTCTGTCAGAGTCAGGAGTTAGAATTATTATGAAAGTACATGGTTTCTTTTTTAAATTAAAGAGATGATCAAAGCACAAGGACTCTGCCATGGACAAACAGAAACTATTTTCTACTTGGGCAGCATGGAATTATTTGCAGCTAACCGCATGCCAAATTGTTTATAAAATGTAACATTTCAGTGCTGCAAGAAACAGAACTTGCAGTCAACAGTGACACATAGCCTCTGGCAAGCTATTTCAGCCATTTAAAATCCAAGTTCAGCACTTAAAATGCCTCCTTATTTAGCAGTATTAATCAGTTTGTCAAAGATTAATGCTGGGGGGGTGACGAGAGAGCAGATGCTTTGAGAGGCTGTTGCCACACGTTCTGACACTGCATTCTGCCCTGCAGATTCAGAGAACAGCTACACGCTGAGCTGTGGCGTTCCTGTCCAGCAAGGCAAAGCTCAGCAGAAACGCAACGCAACCCTGCCCAGCTGCGCAGGTAGGTGATCTCCTGCTTGCCTGGGCCTTGGTGTCCAGGAGGTGGGGAATGGAGGTCCTCCAAACCATTTGGGAGTTGCAAGACCTACAGCACTGAAGTTACACAAGACCAGAATTAAGGTATCCTGTGTTCCATCACGTGCACACTTGCTTTTCTGCATCCTCTCCTTGAGGGGCGGAGGGTACACAGTTGCATTCCAGTGTGGCATGTGTTGGTAGGTCAGTATAGGAGTGGTGGAGGTTTGAGATGTATTCAGTAGTGACAGATATATAGAATAATTTACTTTCCATAGTTCAACAAGGCAATAGCAAGCATATCAAAATGGTATTTCTTCTCATGCTTGGAAGTAAGCCAGAGAGGCCCATCAGTAGCGCAAGAGCAGAAGGCTTATTGCGGGTTCCAGGCCTTGCCTGCAAAGCCCTTCCGTAGGAACATAGATACTCCTACTGGGGATTCCCAATAAAAAGGTTATGAGACTTTTATGAGCACATATTGTTTCATTTATCTTGTTCTCAGAAATGGCTGGATTATGTTTGCAGACATTTCAAAATGTGTCTTAAAGCTGATACTCAGCATAAAATAAGGTTCAGCTCAAAATGGTTGAGGTCTGGCAAAATTAGAAGCACCTTGAACAGCACCCAACAGTGGGAAGCGTCATCTCACTTTATGTATCATTATCTGCTGTACTTCTCTCCAGTTTGCCAGATCTCTAACCATGTATTTCTTATATATTTGCAATGTGTGAGGAGGTGCGATGCTGAGGAGTGCAGTAACAGGACAACAGATGTGTCTGCCTGTGGCACAGGGGCAGGTTACCTCTATAGTCCTAGTTTGGCAAAGCCCTCCCAAGGAAAGAGGGACCCACGCTGCAGCACTTACCTGCAGCCACCCCTCCACCTGCTCCAGGTCCCATAGGCAGCCTACAGCGGCTGGCAGGTGATGGGCCAGGTCCAGCCTTTTCCACCATGGACTCTGCGAGGAAGTCAGCCAGCAGCCACATTTCCTAAGTGATTCGTGGCTATATAACAGCCTTTAAAGTCACAAGATGAAACTGGCCTGGATTTAAAGCTGAAGAATAAAGCTTGCAAGCCATAGACCACAGTCAAATAAAGATGTTTCCTTTGGATGGTTTTCAACTGCCAACACTGTAGCTCCCTAAATTAATCTTATTCCTGGTTGGCATTACCAAGAGCAGAACTACAGCCAAGTAACATGGGAAGTCGCAGACAGAGTCCGGAAAAAAAAAAGGCAAGAATTATTTCTTTTTCGTAGTAACAGACAAATTTGCTCAAATTCCACAAAGATGTGCAGGCCTGCTGGAGGGGAAGCCTATGTGCAGTGCATGTGTGACACCAGCAAGTTCATTGATCTTCATGGCCTCAAGAATAAGTGCTTATGCAAAAAAAATTAACTTACAGAGACGGATCTTCTTGTACAAAGCGTGTAACCCTTGGGCTGTCTCTTTTCTTTGTCACTAGAAGACGTCTGAGTCTGTTTTTAAAAATGAGTTTCAGATTTCATTTCATCTGCATCCCAAATGATAGCTTTTTTATTTTACATCAACAGATTCATTAGCCCCTCCTATCAAGCAGAAAGCTCGTTTTAAAATTAAGGATGCAAAATGCCATTTACGGCCTCGCAGCAAAGAAAAAACAAAAGATTCTGGGAAGCAAGCTTCTCTAGGTATGTGGTTTCTTCTAACATGTAAACAGCACTCTTAATTTTTCATTTGCTTGCTTGCTTGTTTGCCTATTTTGTTTTCATACTGCAGACAGGAAAAAAAAACAACGTTTGTCATATTTGGATCTGAATGTAAGTTCAGGCCAAGGTTCACACACTAGCTGAACATTGCATTCGGTTTGGATCTGACAGTATTGAAATGTCACCAGGTGCTTTGAAAAATCTTTGTTCACAAGTACATGAGTTTGGGATTCAGTTGAGCCTTTTTCTAGCACTGGTAATAGGAGAAATATCCTGAGGCAAAAAGCTGTGACCTATATGAAGTTGCGTGAAACAATGCCTGTTTGCTTTGGTTTAGTTTTCCCAAGGGTGGTTTATGAAAGAAAACAAAAGATGTTATTTATTTGCTTTATTGTGGATTAGTATCTATATTACTTGCAGCAGCAAAGATAAAACCTAAGTGATAAAGTTATATTTCAGCTCTGGTGCTACGCAGCCTTAGATCTTTTCTTATGTTGGAGTGAGTAGTTACAATGTTAGAAAAAAAAATTAAAAGATTTAGACATAATTACCAAAACTCTGAAATTAAAAAATGTTTATGTGAGGATGAATCAAAGTAATCAAATGTTCTTAAAATTCAGTGTGACTGGGCATGTGGTGTTATTGTTTTCTAACATCATTTTTGAAGTTGGATAAAAAAGATACTTGAAAAGTTATGTCTATTGAACAGATCTTCATGACATTTATTTCTTGTCCTCTATCCCCTTGATACTATGATAGGGACAGTTAAAGAGTGTTTGGATGTTACTGCTGTGCATTTCCACAGCTTAAAAGTATTTGGCATTCATTTGAATTTAATATTAACTCAACATTTTCCACATTTTAATACACACTATTGGTGTAATTGCAACAGCTCATACTGCAACATAACAGCATGCAGCAAACTTCTATTGTGGTGACTGCCTCACCACCACTTTTGCTAGAGAGTGAGTCATACATGAGCCCTGAATAGAGGAAAGTAAAAAATAGCTATCCTAAAAAAATGCTAATGGTTTAAAGATTTTATTTTTTAAATTTAGACTCGTATTTTATCTTTACCTTGAAATCTAGACATCTATGACTCTAATTTTCCAAGTGCCCACTTAAAACAAGTCTCAGTTGTCAAGATGCTTACCTTGTCTTTAGGGATTTTCTTCTTTTAATAAGATTTGATTTTCAGACTCATTTTTAAAGTCATGCAGTCACCATGGGAATGTATTTTGTGGATTTATATCCTTGTCCTTTGCTTTGCTTTGTTTTTATTATGTCATCTAAACTTTTGAGTCTAACAGAAAGATTATATAATACAACCACACGCTTGAAATGAAATCCTCCTGGTGGCCTCACTGCTAGAAATTTCTCCCTGACCTGGAAGGTCCATTGCCTATCAGAAAAAGGATGTTTTTCACTAAGATTTCTTTGTATAGGGAAAGAATGCTCATGTGATTATGCCCCAGCGGATTGCGGCCTTTTCCACGTAATTGACAACAGCGTTCAGTTCCTCTGGCTTGTGATAAGATGAAACAGCCACAAGTTGTGCCAGAGGAGGTTTAGATTGGATATTAGGAAAAAAGCCTTCATCAAAAGGGTTCTCAAGCACTGAAACAGGCTGCCCAGGGAAGTGGTGGAGTCCCCATCCCTGAGGGTATTTAAAAGTTGTATCGATGTGGCACTCAGGGACATGGTTTAGTGATGGGCTTGGCAGCGTTAGGTTACTGGTTGGACTAAATGACCTTAAGGGTCTTTTCCAACCAAAATGATTCTGTGACTTCCCCTCAGATAAAGCCTTCCAATATAGTTTCATAACCTCCCAGTCAAATGATTTAAAACCTCTGATACCTGGCGATTGCTGAAAGAGATGGAATACCAGCTGGTATTTTCTAGAGGCCTAAGCCTGCACTCTCATGAATTTATGAAAATTGACTGTCTTGCTTTGTTTAACCATCAAATACATAGTACTGTTGATCTTAGAAAATTTCTGTAAAGAACTTTCTAATTCTTATGCAGAAAAGGGACAGGCAATTGTAGACATTAGAGGTACCACTGTGCAGCTCAGCACCACCACACTGTGTTTTCATGCCCTACATTCACTAGCAAACCCAAAGTTGCACAGAGAAGGAGGTGTCTCACAATGTGCATGAAATACTGTGAAGCTTGTCACTGCAGTCATGATAACCCTGCTGAGATATCGCTTATTAGCCTGTCACTTGCTACTTTGCTACTTGATTTCTTTTCTGTGTTGCTTCTCTTATGCAAAGGAGGTCAATTCCCTTGTACAGACAACTGCCAGGTGACCTTTGTGAATCTCAAGTGTGATTCCTCCAAGAAAAAACGTCGAGGCCGTAAGTCCCCATCAAAAGAGGTATCCCATATCACCGCAGAGTTTGAAGTGGAGATGAAGTCAGAAGAAGTTTCAGGTTTGTGAAATATCTGTCTGTGGAGAGAAATCAGAATTCAGTTCCTTTGTGTGTGGGTAGAATCTCCTTGATGCTATTTCATCAATCTTTCATGCAAACTTTTTAGCACAAGCCTCATTCAGCAGCCTTTCCAAACTCAAATTTTCACAGATTTAATTGAAAGGAATCAGGTATGAAATTAAGATGAAGGAACAAAGATTGAACCTGCAGCAAAATTCCTTCAAAGCCTTAAGTCATGTACTTTAATTTAGTCTGATTTCTTTAAACAGAAGTGCTAATTGATGCACAGAGAATGTAAGGACTAGGTAGAAGTTCTGCAACAACAATGATAAAAATAGGCTCCAAAATATATGTTTCTGAAACTTCAGTCTGAGAATCAAACATTTTTATCACACATTTGGAAAACTCACGTTTTCATAACAAACTGCAGAAAGAAAAATAATTGCTTCAAGTTATTCATGAGCTGTAATATTATGCTATAAAATCCAGCCAAAGAAAATGTGGGCTGAATTCTATAAACACATCAGTCCTCAAAGGCAGGTTTGTTAACCCTGAGGGGTACCTCACTAGCCAACTGATTCAAAGAGTAATTGTGCCAGAAAGTACCTTTCTTTGTTAGAGAAATGTGAAGGATTCCTGATCAAATAAGTAGAGCATGGGCAGATCAAATTCAGAAACAGTAGTTGTGGCAGACTGAAGGCATTATCTGGAAGTACAACACAGGGAGATTGATGCTTGCTGCAGCCCTTTTCCTGTGCATGCACTCAGTGTACCCAGATATTTTAATGCTAACGATAAGATGCCAGCACTCAGTGTGCGCTTATAAAGCCATGAAACTCATTCTGATGGACCTCAGCTACTGTCTTGTCCCTTTAAAAGGCCTGATTTTTAATACAGTCGGCTGCTCCTACAATTGATACAGAGAAGACAGTGAAACAAACAGAGGTGTCATAGCGTGTTGCAGGCTCAGCTTTTTGTTAAGCACCTTGTTTTAAACATGAATCTCAATTGCTTCTAGTTTTGTTATCATTTCCCATCTAGACACCTGTAACATTGACTGTGTTCGGAAAAGGATGGAGCAGAAGCTGCAAACTGCAATCAAAACATTGAGGAAATCTATTAATAAACAGCAATTTTACATTCAGTTTTCTGGGACAGAATATGAAGTGGCTCAGAAGCCAGCTAAAGCTACTGAAGGGCATGAAGCTTGCAGTACAGGGCAGGTGCTGCAGGATGGAAAATGCGGTAAGTCCCAATAACCTATTCAGCATATCCCCCAAAATAGGCAATCCAAAATGAGCTTGTCCCTAGTGAGCCCTGCAGGAAATCTTTGAGATAACAGATTATTTAGATCAGTATCACTCAACATATATGCATGAACCACTGGCAGTTAATCAGACTTTGAAGGGAGTTCATGAAATGATTGCAAGAAAAGAAAAGAAACATGTCTGTGGCTACATTCCCATGCTGTCAGCTGGTATGTATCAAGGCCTACCACAAGGCAGTGTTGGCAATTAGTTCTCAGTTGCTCCCAGCACCTTATGAAAACATAATTACAATTCTGTAGAACAATAATATGGTATTTACCCAGATGCCATTGTCACCTCACTCACACTCCTCACCACCAAGTAATCTGTGACCCATGGATATATTTGTATTTAACACTCAAGAGGTCCAATTTAAAAAAAAAAAAAAAAAAAGAAATCTGTTTTAACTTTATGTAAAATACGTAATGTCTTTAAGCTTTTCCCAGATTATCAGGCTCTAGCGCTTTACTAGAGGTAAAGGTGCTAGTGCAAAGGTAACTAGGCGCAAGGTGCTAGTGCAAACCTGTTAATGGCAGCTCTCAGTATGGCAAGTTTCCTTATCATCTTTTCAAAATCAGCATATCTATTTTCCCAGCTGCTTTTAAACACTAAGTTATTTACAAGCACACAGAAATAGTTGACTGCAGATCTGATAGGTGCCTTTAATGAGTTGGTTCAAAGGCTGTTTTCATTACAGAGGAGAGGTGATTTAGAAGCTATTGAAAGAGTTGCTATTAGTGTCTAGGTACCTGTACATTTTAACTACCTATATCCAGCAGAGAAAAATGTTTAATCGAGTTATGTGCCCTGTTGCAGCAAGAAAAGCATATGTATTCATATCTGTATTTAAAACACTTTCCAGTTGGGGTATTTGAGTGTCAAGAGACATAAAGTATTACATGGGATACATTGCCATCAGAGAAATTTCTAGACTGGACCTCAGGGGACAGACTTCTTGTAGTCATCTGCCATAAAAACAACATGTAAATTCACATCACTTCCCATGTGTTATGCACCGCTATTTTAATTAAACTGCAAGATTTTTAGACCGCATCAGCTTTATTAACATTATATTTCTGATGAACACTTGAATGCAGTACAATGCCATTTAATAGCTTAAACGATAGAAGGACCAAGCCCTGATGTAAACTGACATAGACCACAGTGGAGATGGGTCTGTTTACATTAGGTGAGGATCCTGGACTAACATATGCAAAACATATGCCACTGTAATACTGAGGCCAAAGAGATCCATCTTCTCTAAATGTTTGATATAAAGGCAAATAATGATCAAAATGAAAGTCCTTATGTAGATTCCCCTTTTCTTTTCTCAGTTACCTGCAGCACGGGCACCTTTTATAGCGGAGAACATAATCAGTGCGTTCCTTGCTCACCAGGAACATACCAAGACACAGAAGGTCAACTTACCTGTGAGCCCTGCCCAAGTAATGATGGACAGGGCGTAGCAGGCGCCCGGAATGTCTCAGAATGTGGAGGCAAGTTTCATTTGATTATAAAAGGGTTAGTTGTTGCCACACACCATGTGAGGCATGGAGGCTAAAAGAGGGGAGAGCCTTCCACACTTCTGTCTTGTAAAGGTAACAGAAGAAATCTCTGTGCACTTACAAGCAACATGCCAAATGTTTTGGCTTGTTCAATCCACTGACATTGCTCACAAGAAGATGGGACCTGCTACAGCAATGTGAATTATGGTATGGAAATGAGCAAGCCAAGCAAAGCTTTGCTTCAAGTCAGGTATGGGATCTGGCCATACCTGGACTTGTAAGGACTCGTCAGGTATACTGTGAGCCAAAGGGATGGATTACTTTGGACTGGTATTGGTGAGTCTAATGAACCTGTTGATTTTTAATGTTTTGCATGAGATGCAGCTTACCTGGTCTAATCAGCAGCAATCATAATTTTGATAGTTATGCTGCAGGGATCTATAACCTGGACTCAGAGCTAATGACTGCAAGTTTCAGTGCTGCTTAAATTCACTGTAGCTTTTGGCAAGTGATGTAGTATCTCTGACTATTTCATGATGCATAAATGAGATTATAATGATTATAATACCTGGTTTCAGAAGTGAGCTGTGCTTCTGTTATAACTTGATCAAGATAAGGTTTTAAGACACAACTGTTAATTATTTTCTTTACCTTATTTCATTACAAATGAGCAAAATCTAATTTACAGCAGATAATTTGACTTTGAAAGAAATCTGTCCTATCTGCCATGCAAGTTCTAACTTTAAAATTCATCCATGTAATTTACATTAATGCTTTCTTCAAGGATATCTACAGGGAACATACAATGAATGTCACCTGAGAAACTGCCACTTTTTTCCCATCCAGTGAATAAAAAATAACTCTAGAGTCTCCAGTCCAAACATATGGTAGATTTTGCTGATTTGCTGTATGAAGGAACTATTACAGGAAAACTGTTGAAATGCCAGTGTATCTTTGTTATGTTGATTTGTATTTATCCAAAATCCAACAAGAATAGATTACCAAAATCAAATCTGAGTTTCTGCAAGTTGACTATAGTATACTGACCAAAGTGGCATGTCAACTGCAGGAAAAAGACTGGTTTGTTTTAAGGCTTGCGTTTGAATTACTGCTCTGCACAACAGCAAAAAGAAACCCATCTGATTATTTTTGCAGAGTGGATCTGTCTCAAAATGTTTGCTGTCAGATCACAACAGTCTGGTTTTCTGCTCAACTCTCTGCTTTTCTCTTTGTCTGAAAGTGGCAAGGGAAGAAGTCCAATATGCTTTGCACTTCATAAACCTGCCTGTCAAAGATTTTATCAAAATCAGTATGTCTCCGTAAAATATGTCAGCATATGTGATGAAACAGTGTATTTTGATGAACGCAGATATTGTTAGAAATGTACTCACCACATGTAAGCAATAGTATTTTTTGCATCATATCTTCTGGAGCAGTAATGCCTATGTGGCAACAAATAAGGTATGACTGAAATCCTCACCCTTACAGGTGAGGCACATATGACAAGTATGGAAAACGGTTTTAAGTACCTGTTGTGTAGAACTCTGTGTTGGAGCTGCAAGTGAATAACATGCTGTGGTAGTTAATTTACATGGCATCCATGTAGGTCCAAGGCCAAACACAACAGGAAACCTAGCCATTTGGTGCATTTCTCAGAGAAATCCCCTCAGATCTATTTTTTTGGCATTTTCAATACAGAAAGCAAGAAGGGAGCAAGTTAGCTCACTCTGATATACAGGTGAAGCACGAGACATTTTCATGTTGAAAGCATCAGGTATTTAGCAGTTCTAAAACCCAACTGTACCTCTTCTTTAAAAGGATGTCTGTAAGCCACACCTCACAGGTGCTTAATCTTCACACTAAAATCAAGATCCAAATCCACACTTCATTAACTGCCTTCATGTTACAAGCCCAGTGATAAACTGGACCAAACCAGGTGGAGCAGTCTTGCTACAAAAACAATAGCAGAACTGTCTTCAAATCAATATCATAGTATTTTTCAGAGATCTGTGTCACAACAGCCAGCTTGTACAGTCATATTCCAGCCAGCTGCGATGGAAGTGCAACTAAATCCCAGAGGTGTCCATAGCAGTTTGACCTTTTTGTGGGAGCAGAACTTGAACTTTGCTTTTGTTCAAGAGTTCTAGTTCATCTAAAGTGGCAAGTTACCCCAGTTACTAGATGCCCCAGCATTTATCTCCCAGCAAGTATTGGGGTTCTTAAGAGAACCCAACCCCAGCTATAGCTCTCAGAACTTTCAGATTTTCAAGCCAGTTGTTTCCGCCTGCTGTTCAGTTCTCAGGGAAGCTAAATTACAAATTTGGGATTAGCCAACCTTAGGGAACACCATACATCTCAAAGTGCTGGTCTCCCAGACTGGGGTGGTATCAAGATAGGCATTAATGCCATAATCTTAAAAAACTTGACTTCCTGATTCTCAGGTAGGCTGTCAAGGAGTAAAGTACTTAAGCTAGCAAGAACCAAACCAAACAAATGCCTATCAGAAACTGCTTGGAGAGCAAATTTGGAAATCAGGTTGTATCTGTCAGTAGACTCATTCACAAAGTGCTTTGCTTTACACAGACCAGAGCTTCTGACAAGCACTTGTTTTCACAGCTAGCTGGAAAGCTGCTGATGTCAGCTGTTCTCATAGACAGGGTGCTGGACTGGTAAATCCCATGATCTACTGCTTCTGTATCTATAAAATGGAGATACAAAAAAAAAAAAAAAAAAAAAAACCAAAAAAAAAAAAAAAAAAGCTATTACTTGCTTCATAGTTATGGTGCAAAATTTATTTTTTTCCTACAAAGTGCTTTTAAATTCTTAGATGAGAGACATGGTGAAAGCACAAAGTTCTAACGTCTTTATAAAGCCCTTGCTAAAAAGCAAGAAAAAAAGGCAAACAGGAACATAGGTAGCAAAGAGCTACCACTGGTATTTACTGGTGCTGGTTTTAGGAAGCAGCTACAGGAAGAATACCAAATCAGCAGGTAAGATTAGAGTTTGATCTGCAGGTGTCTTGCTGTCATGTGTTTAAGTTAAAGGAAGCTTTGCTTTGTCCAGAAAAGTTGGCTTACTGATACAGATAATCATTTTCAATTTCTAGGGCAGTGTTCTCCTGGGCACTATTCCCCAGATGGTTTTAAACCTTGTAGAGTCTGTCCTCTTGGTACATACCAGCCTGAACCAGGAAGGACCCTCTGCTTTCCATGTGGCGGTGGGCTTGTGACCAAGTATGAAGGTGCTGTTTCCTTTCAAGACTGTGAAACCAAAGGTGAATTTGAAATCTTTCCACAATTCATATTCCTGCTGCTTGCCCTTTTCTTTGTAATCTTGAATACCAAGGGGGTTTGAAAGGTCCCAAACCAAACATAATCACTGTATGTAAAAACACAGTGTGGAAGTAAAATAAATGGTTGGGAAATCTGTCAACTAGGAATGATTTCCCGAGGTTGCAGAGACTGAACTGGCTTTATGGCTTTCTTTGGAATTAT
This sequence comes from Neopsephotus bourkii, assembly GCF_033783945.1. Classification (NCBI taxonomy): domain Eukaryota; kingdom Metazoa; phylum Chordata; class Aves; order Psittaciformes; family Psittacidae; genus Neopsephotus; species Neopsephotus bourkii. Next base: position 7,976,892 of record NW_026900624.1, read on the forward strand.
CACGGGCAGGTATGGGGTCAGCATGCAACTGGTGAGTGAATCAGCCCCACCGAATGGCAAGAAATAAGACACACTTGCATTAGATAATGCTTTAGCTTTCACGTCCTGTATATTTTATTTATCAAATGAGAAAAACAACACTACAAAAGTTACATGAAGTTAAGGACTGATTATTAACGGGCTAGAAACTGTAAGCATGCAACACGTTTTGTGTTCCATAATGTCAACTTCCAGTGCAAAGGCTGAAGAAGGAATGACATGGTGGCCCTGGCAAACAGACACAGAAACATCTCTCCCGCTAGTGTGAAAGGCATTTTTATTGCTTAGGCAGACATGTATCAGCTTCCATTTATTACAAACTTATTGGAAACCACTGTATTAAATACAGTGAGAGACAAATGTAGCATGTGTTACTAGTTTGTAAGGGTTTAGCTCTAGTCTTTGGAACATAATTCTAGTTAGAAGGTCATTTGCAATGCAAAACACAGGGAGCTGTTGTCTTCTTCTGCCTTTTCTGGCCTAGTAAGTATATTGCAGAACTGAGACTGTGAGGTATATCCAGGGTAGAAGAAAGTTTTCTGTGCACTGAAGATCACTACTTTCTGAAAATAACGCATCTCATACCTTACAGTTCATTGTTCTCCTGGGCACTACTACAACTCCACAACACACAGATGTATCCGATGCCCTATGGGAACATACCAGCCTGAGTTTGGTCAAAACTACTGCATCACCTGCCCTGGGAACACAAGTACAGATTTTGATGGTTCCACTAATGTTACGCATTGCAAAAGTAAGTTACTTCTATGTAAGTTGTGAGGTGAAGCGTATCTTCAGATCTGAACAGCAGCTAGAAGGTTCCAGCTGTCAGGCTGGGCTTCAATTCTCTAATTCCTAGTTAGCATTCACCTCCTGTCAGAAGGAATAGTAAAAATTGGGAAAACAATGAGAAAAAAGCCTGAAAAGTACCACCTGATGCATATGACTGGTTGAGCGTTAATGTAATTTGGCACAGTGCCAGCAGCAAGTTAAAGGTACAGAACTTTTGGGTTCCCAGATCTTGTAAGGGATCTTGCAGTGATGCATATTCCTCCGTGTCTCTGCAGAGCACAGTATCTTCTATCAAAGCAACTGCCATTTTATAATAATTATAAAACACTGGGAGAGATGGTCATGCATACTGCAACTGCCAGCTAATCGCTTATGCCAGTGAAATCTTCTCGCAGGCATTTCTGCAGTACTCAGCCTCCTATCTTCAATTACCATTTTAAACATCCCCAAAGATTCCAGTACAATTTTGTTTGATCTTTGTGAATGACTGATTCTTTTAGGCAAGCAATTTCTTTCATCTCTACCATGCTAATTTAAGAGAAGGTGTCTATAATAATTAGGTAGCATCATCTAAACAAACTGTTCATGTGCAAGTCTGTCATGAGTTTTTATTCTGATTATGTCCCACGTGTCTTTGAAGCCCTTCATCATTTCTAATGTAATTTGAATATATTAGATATTTGTAAGGGATTTGAAGAGTTTGATGATTTTCCTATAAAATAAAACCACCCTTGTCACTTTGCTGTCTTAGATATTCCCTGTTTGCAAGTCAGTTTCTGATCTTGCATGAACTCTGAGGCTTGGATTAAGCAAAATACTTGAACATGTATCTATCTAGTTTTGTAACTAGGCCTGGAAAGATCAAGCTTAAGTAACTCACCGAATCAGGCTTCTGTGGCAAATTCAGTAGGAGATTTGAAAACTCAGAAAGTGAAACTGACCCATCAGTGAAGATTCTTTATTAACTGTTTTAAACTAAAATGAAGCCGGGCAAACCTTTAATTAAGATAAGGTTTGCTATTAAGTTCATCACACTCATTGAGCTAAATCAGCTTAAAAACCAAGTGAAGTTAAACCAGAATACCTTCTGCATTTCAGGATGGTCTCAGTGGCAACCACTCTGTGAGCACCTCCACAGTGGTATCATGTTCACTTACCTGTGTTCGTTTCTTAATCAAGTGTTAAAGCAGCCTGGATGACGTGTTGAATCAGACTATACACTGGAGATTAAGTTTTTGCAAACCAGTTGGAACAGCCCTGCAGATCAGTTATTCCTTTAAAGGCTCTCCGTGCTAAACAAAGAGGCAGTTGGAGAATGTATGCATTTCTAAAGCCACAAGGAGGAGTTTAGACTTGCTCTTGACAGATCTAGAAGAACACCCCAAATTAGCTAATGGGCTAACACAAATGCTAATTCATGTTTCTCCACAGACCAGCACTGTGGAGGAGAACTTGGTGATTATACTGGCTACATTGAATCACCCAACTATCCTGGAGACTACCCAGCTAATGTTGAATGCATTTGGAATATAAACCCACCCCCAAAGAGGAGAATACTCATCGTAGTACCTGAGATATTTCTCCCAATTGAAGATGAATGTGGTGATGTTTTAGTAATGAGAAAAAGTGGTAAGTTGCCAGACATGGGTTATAAAAATATTTACTGCAAACTGGCTGAGTGGAAAGTTCATACTGAAGGGAGAACTCTCTTCATTTACCCAGTGTTTTTAAAAGGATTGGTGAATGAACTTGGCACAGCAAGTTAAAACAGAACAGTGTACCAATAACAATTAACAGACTTACATTAATTATTCAAGTGTCTTGGCTGAATCACAGAGCGGTTAACAGGCTTCTGTCTGGCCCAATTATGACATGGGATAAATCACTGCCATTATTGAAGTCAACAAAGCTATGCTAAGTTATACTGGGAGAGCTATTTCCAGTCATCTGTACAAGCTGTACTCTTAACATAGCCTTTGCAAGTATGTGTACACTGCAGTTACTGCTAAATCTGGGCAGTGACACAGGTTGGTACACCTGACACCCACAGGAAATCCAAAGTTTTCCCAGTTTTATGAGGAGTGGGGAAGTTGTGAATGCTCCATCCCTGGCTGGGTTGGACAGAGCCTTGGGTGACATGGTTTAGTGGGAGGTGTCCCTGCCCATGGTAGGGAAGTTGGAACTAGATGATCTTAAGGTCCTTTCCAACCCTAACTATTCTATGATTCTATGATTTTATGTGGTGTGTCTTTAGGAAGTTAATTCAACAACTTCTGAATATAAGGTGCCAATGAGATGCACTCCTTCAGTCCTGTTCAGGCATCCAGCTGCTGCTGATCTGTTGCTGAATCTCCAAGATTCTTCTATCCGTTCTATCACAAGAAACTTCTGCTCTCAATGTCAGCTGAGAAGCATAGTGTCAATTTGACATTTGTCACTTCTCAAGAAAGGTGCAAAAAGTTATTTTATAAAGAACATTTATTTATTTAACCTTCTTTCTAGCTTCTCCTACTTCAATTACTACATATGAAACATGTCAGACTTATGAGAGACCTATTGCATTTACCTCAAGATCAAGGAAACTTTGGATTCAGTTCAAGTCAAATGAAGGAAACAGTGGCAAAGGATTTCAGGTCCCCTACGTGACTTACGATGGTGAGAATTGCATTGTTTTCCACCTTCGTGTTATATCCGAATTATGGAAAATCATCTTGTAGAACATCTCATACACTGATTACAGGGAGAGAGGAAGAGGAAAAACCTGATATAACTCATTCTTAGTCCAGAGAATTACATTAAAACTACTTGCAAAGACTTCGAAATAATATCTACTTTTATTTTTGTTACTTTTTCTAATACTTTAAGGATGGACAGCACATTACACAGAATGCTTTAAGCATTAAATAAGACTCTTTTTAACTGACATTTATCATATGCATAATGAGAATAACATTTGCTGTGCATTTTGGGACACCTCTTCATCAATCCTATTGGTAACACAGCCAGTTTTGAAAATTCTAAATTAATAAAATCACAAGTCCAACTGAGAAAGAAAAAAAAACAGTGATACTAAAAGAAATATCTTTTCAGTAACCACTTTCATAAATCACATTTTAAAACACCCTGGTTTGTCACATAAATTATGTATTGAACTGTGTATTTTGGACTTTGGGATGATTTCTCTTTTAATGAAACAAAGACTTTTCTGTGGTACCTTTGGCAGCTGTTAGTTCTCTTTTCCAAACACCAGTGAAATTTTGTGAATGATGAGAAAACCTGGATTAAATTGGTCATTCTGGAATGAAAATAAGAGCTGTTTTCAGGGCAGAAATCTGGATCTGCTTCTGGCTGTACTGCTGACTTCACATATAACCTCTGACTGTTATTTCATATCCCTGGTCCTGTTTCTTCATCTCTAGAACGTAGATAGTAAAACATTATCTGAAGGGAGTAGTGTTCTGGGGCTAAGTTAGTATTTATGTGGATAATTCAAAATTAGTGTTCTAAAGCAGTGCAAAGTTTCAATGTGTTTAGATTAGACTACAGCAGCTTGAGAGACACTGAATAATTAACTGGATACTAAATTTTTGCCCTTTGTTTTGAAGAGAAGTTCTAACTGATGTCTGGCTATTACCCTTCCAAAGGATGTCACAAACAGTCACTCATCTGATCTTTATTTTTCAGAGGATTACCAACAACTAATAGAAGACATTGTTCGAGATGGACGATTATATGCATCAGAAAATCATCAAGAAATTCTAAAGGTGGGAAAGTTCTGCTTTATCCAAGGCTAAGCAAGAATTCCCTTTACAAAATATTTTTCCAAGATACCTGACAGGGTCACAATATTTAAAGCTTTAGTGTGACCCCAAATTAAATTCTCTGCCTTCTGAAGTTTATGTCTGTATTTGGAGCAACACAAACTCAGTAGCTCAGCTGGGCTGAGCATGTGCTTAAGTCCTTTGATGAATCAGGAACTAAAGTAAAGGTAAGCTAATATGATTGTATGTTAGAAAAATTAGTCAACCAAGAATAAAGGAACTATTGTTTGAAGACCTGCCTTCTGGCATGTGCTTAAATGAGTCATTAAGTTGGCATTTCCTGTGCTTTAAAAATGTATTTGCCTAAATCGCCAACCTGCCTCAACAAGACATAACCATAATGTCGCACTGTAAGCTGCCCATGAAATGGTTTTCCAAAGGTGCAAGCAACGTATTGGAGAGAATTGTGGAGGAATGCTGCTAGGCTGCCATGTCTAACAATCAACTAATTCAAGTTGAAAAAAGGCTGTTCAGGTAGCAAAATTCAGCCATGTAAATATCCAACTTGGAAGGACAGGAACTGAGTGTTAGCCAGCTCCCCTGGCCAGCCCTGCCAGTATTCTTTCACTAGATCTTTGAGGTTGATGAGGTCCCAGCTGCAGTGGATACATAACGGTCAGGCACAGGCTCAGCTGAGGCTCTGAACCAAGGCTTTACCAAGGTACGGGAGAGGAGCAGGGCATCACTTGAAGGCCAGCCTTCTCTCTTGCTTGAGCAGGGAAGGGACAACAGCATGGAGCAGCCTGGAAGGGCACCCAGAGGCAGTCTGTAGTCCTAATGCCTAACTTTTGCAACCAGTTTGTGGTTAACCCAGCTGCTGCCCTCTCAGGGCCTTCCAGGAATGCTAATTGCAAAAAAACTATCCAGCACAGCAGAAAGATGTATCAGTATAAAACCACAGCAACATGGAGTAGTTGCCCTACAGCGCTGTACCCAGAATCAAGCTTTGAAAAAACCCAGGTTGCTGTTCATTAATGTTGAAAGCTGTGCAGGCACTAAATCCAGACCCTAATTTTATCTAATATATATGTTGTCTCCCACAGGACAAGAAACTGATTAAAGCTCTCTTTGATGTACTGGCACACCCACAAAACTATTTCAAGTACACAGCACAAGAGTCAAAAGAGATGTTTCCAAGATCATTTATAAAGCTACTGCGATCAAAAGTTTCCAGATTTCTACGACCATACAAGTAGTCCAGTGGTATTGAATTGTTGGTTATTTTGCATTCCTGTCAAATATTGTCTTTCCTCCGTAGTAGAAACATTTGCTAATTTGAAGGCTCTTTTTTGCAGTCTTTGTTCTCAGTTGTATATCGAAGAATACCTATAATGTTTTATAAGCATTCAAAGCCAATGTTCTGAATGGGATTTTTATTACAAAAGAAAAAAAATGTGCATCCTTGAGCACATCTAGTAGAAAATCCAAATTTGTGTCTGCACTAGTGTACCTTCACTTCCCATTTGAAATTACATGAGATAGAAAGTATTCTTTCCAGCTTTTTCTTTTTCATCAACAATAACTTTCATCAAGCAAAGATGGAATTTCTTCAAATTGGATTAAACTACCTGCAGATAAGTTCTGTTGTAGAAAGAAGTGTGTAATATAAAATTTGCATTTTGAATTGCACTTGAAGTTTATATTTGAATCTCTAGAAGAAAAAACTATCTAAATTTTGCTATCTGTCCTTTGTGGCTGAGTGGAACCTCTGTCCAGGTAGACATCAAAAGGGAAAAAATTAAAAACAAAAAAAAGAAAAAAACCACAGATGTATAATTTTGTTTTGTGACTTCAATGAGATTTGAGTTCCTTGTCCTGGCCTCCTAATGTTTTTGTCTGTCCTCTTCTAAACTTCTTCAGAGGTTTGCCATTGTCAGTAACTTCACTGAAACAGATTTAGCTCTGGATTTCCATACACCAATTGGTCCCTTTGAAGACATTTACAATAGGATAGGTGAGAAATGAACAACAACAGTAGTAGTCTTTTTTTTTCTTTCTGTTAATAGAGCATCTAATTAATTACAATATATAAATATATAAATATATACTTCTATTTGTGGGTACATTGGTAATGTTATCTTTAGTTACTGTAAATATTATTCATGCTTAAATCTTAAATCCCACTCACCCTATTTACCCATATCTATTTGTAAACTTTGCTTAGATGATTAAATGACTTCTCCCAGTACTTGTCACTTCCGTTTACAACAAACTGAAGCCTTTTGGCGTTTTGTAATACTGGATAATGGTTTAGTCTGGGACAATCTCTTCTGACATACATTATTCCAGGAGAAATGAGTTAAGATGCAAATGCTGTCCAGTAAGGGGTCAGCTGTTGTCTCTTCTTTGGGCACCCCTCATGTGCAGACCAACAGAGTTAACCATGAGGATGACACGCATAGAGGTGAAACTCTTCATTGAGGAGGAATTTCTGTAGGACCTGCCACCTCTGAAATGCTGGGAACAGACCTGTGTCACAGGCCCAGGCTCTGTGGAGGTGAGGGGTGAACAGGACACAGATGAAAGCAGGCCCTGCAGTCTTGAGAGACCTGGCACTCCCTTTTGTCACAGAATTGCAACCACGGGAGCCAGAGGGGCTGCAGGAGAGCATTAGCCTTGTGGTCAGGCCTTCCTTATGGAGTGACATGTACTGGTGGGTTAAGAGGATGATAAATCCTATGTTTTCTAGCACAGGAGATAATTTCAACGAGAGAGTAGCCTTTTTTTAATACTATTTCAGCCTCTTTACTCTAAAGTCCCTTCCTTTTGTGTATCACTTTCCCTTTTGATCCTATGAGTTTATTACATGGAGTAAATATCACACTAGCATACTCTCAGAAAGAGACTAGCACACCATTTTGCTTCACTGTTGGGTTCAGGGTTTTTTCTGCATATCTATCTACCCTTTAGTTTAACATACGACTGAATGCTCTCAAAGACATACATTAAGGGTAGTTATGATTAACTTGTTACACATTTCCCTTTGATCAAGTACTGATTAAATTTACAAATCTGGTTTCTGTTGGCTACAAGTGGTTGAATATTCCATTTCTTAAGTATTCTGTTGAGCTTTCCTACGTAGACATCTTGTAATTTTGCTTGCCTTCTTTCCTTTCCTGTTGAAGAGTATAGTTTTTTTATTTCCGTGTCTGAACAGTTTCAACTTAGAGGTCTAACAACTCATCTTTTCCACTCATGGATCTTAGGTCTTTGACAAATTTCTCTTTAGTATATATATATTCATATATTAACCCTCATTTTAAAATGCAGTATCTCCACAGAAGTCCTTTGTTAAAGGCTATTAAACCTAACCTTCTATGAGGATGTTGAAACTACTTTTATTAAGTATTCATCATGGGTTACTATAGGTGGACATTTGAAGGAGTACAACTCAGCAGTCCTAGACTCAGTGCATGTCTGGAATTAAAAGAAAGTTGTATGTATTTTTTTCTTTAACAGGAGTTATTTGTAGAAAATAATTAAAAAGGCAAAAAAATTTTTTAGGTACTCAGTTATGTAAAAGTGCATAGCTAAAAAACTACTTCAGCTGAACAATATTCCAATGTCTGATATGTTCAGAATGATCAGAATGGGTCAGGAGTGCAGCCACTCTACTGAAACAAATGAAGGAAAAGATAGGAAAGATACGGAGAAAAATAACTTACTCCTTTGCTGAAAGGTTTGCAGCAATCATTAGTATCTCAAACTTTAGTAAGTAAACTTTAGAACCTGATGCTGTGCAGTGAGTTTAGTAAAATCCTTGTTAAATTTTTGCTTAACAGCCCACATATTTGGACATAATACCACAGTATGACACTGGTGCCAAGCTGAACAAACCTACTCTCTGAAGTGGGGCTGAAAGTCATTGCCTTACAAATCCTGAAACCACTAACATTTTCCAGGTTCTTTAACTACATTGGAACCTAGTATTAGCGACTACAAGAGGGACATGTCCCGGTCATGGCCCCTGTTAGTGGGGCTTTGGTAGAGCTGTGAGAGGTGAACACAGGAGGGATCAGCTACATTTAGCTCTGGTACCACTTGCCCTTACTTACAACACATTAGTTCATCCTGACAGACATCCTCAGAGTGTGTGTTAGCTCATATTCCCTGGAGCCATATCAGGGCATGGAGTACATAGTCAGGACAGGGCACTAGAGGATTTCTGTAGCAAATGCAGACTTTCTGTTGCTGAAAGAAGTAAAAGAAGAATAATCGAGCCATCAAAGTGAAATGTTTCAGAATATACAGGGGTTTCACATATATTTAGGAAATAAGTCAGGTCTGAATGTTGCGGCTTTGCATAGAAATGGACGTGCAAATTTCTAATGAAAAAATTAACAACAGGTGGTCTATAATACTGCCTGAACTGACTTCAGCTGTACAACAGCACAGTGTTTTTACACGAGCTCTAAAAGTGCTTTTGCTTTCACACTAGATTTACAGTTACAAAAACTGGTGGTCACCACGTAGGTGAGCTCAGCTCTTCACTTGTTAATGTAGGTATAGAGTGCCTTCATTGTCAGAAGAGAACATATTGCTACTATAAACCAACAATACAACAAGGAATGTCTTCTTCAATGGAGAAGGCCTAGACACGTTTGGGAATCAAAAAAACATAGAAGGAGAAATATAGGTGCCTTTAAGAAAACCAGCTTTGTGAAATGAATCAACACATCACAGAGTAGAAAATTTTGGCTTTTAACCTAAACATGAAATATTGCATTTAAAAATATTCAATAAATACAGCCCTGTATTTGCTCTTATAGAATTACATGTTGTGTGCAGGATAGGTGCAACAGCACATTTATGTGTTATTACAGGAAGGCTGGAGAAGTGTCCATTTGTGATTGCCCAATTCCACATCACAAAATGAGCTTTTCATTTTCAGTTTGCAAATGCCTGTATGCTTAAAAGCTGCACCTGTAGCACTTAGAATTTTAAGCCTCTCCTCCTGCTTTAAATACTGCACTTACTTTCAGTGAGGTGGTGGTGAATCATCCCTAAATATTCTCCTGTGCCACCACATCACTGCCTGGATGCCTGCTGTGGTCCAGGAGACTGCAGCAATCAGAAGTTGCTAATCAAGCTCTAAGTCCTGTGTGATTGCTGTGGCAAAGTGCCCGTGTGTGTCCTTTAAGTAAGGAAGCATCAGCATTCAGTGCTCAATGGTTTGCCACCTGCACCTTGCTTGCAGTAGCAAGATTTATTCTGCCCGATGATTTTGCTCACCGAAACTGGATTTAAAGCTGCTGAAGTCTTCTTTCAGCTCATTTTCTTGCCCGCCCTTCCCCCAGCAAACATTGGATTTTTACCTGAAGACCAACTTTTCAAAAGAAACGTATTTTCTCATTGTGCCTCCCCCATAGGACAAAGTTAAATTACAGTACAATATAACTACTAAGATTTAGACTTATCTTTCCTATATGTTAGCTTCATATTAGGGTATACTTAAAAGTAAGTAAGCTTACTTAAAACTAGCTTACCTAGTAAGCTAGGTTTAGTTTAGTTAATATCATTTTAGACTATCTTAAATACAGGCTTGGTCACAGAGTTTTCAGATTCTGCATTCTGAGTTTTCAGCTGTTCACCTGCAGCCCTGTGTCTGTAAGCAGAATGTAAAGATGCAGCCACATGAATAAGGAACATGCTTATATGCATTAAACATTCAAAGAGGAAAGCCAAACCCCACCCCCTGCCCTGCTGGTAAGCACACACAACTGATCCAGATTTCTCAGGGTAATCTTATCCATATGAACAGTCCAGTTTTAATCTTGCAGATAACAAGTTACAAACTTCAGGAGCAGAGCAGTGGTTTAATTCTTACGTAAGAACTGCTGACTGGTATTTGCCAGCAAAACCCAGCTGCTCCATGACAGTTCCCATGTCTGGACTCTAAATACCTTTGAGCACTCTTAAAAAAGATGCTGGAATGAAATCTTCAACAGGTGAATCCAGTGGTGAATTCTCAGCCACCTCAGGGGTCTGGATTTTCCCTTTTCCAGTGATGGGAATGAGCAACACACACAGTTACTTGTACCTGTGTCATGAGTTCAAGTAGCTGCATTTTTGTCATAGTTTAAAACCACTGATTGACAGGGATGGTACTAACTGGAGAAGTTCTGTAGACTCTCAGTACTTTGAGACTTTGATGAAACTGTTTTCTAGGATGCAAGACTGTTGTAAGCACTCGGCAGGGAGGGGGAGACTTTTGTCTTCAGTAAGAATTTACATAATAAAGTAAATTTCTGTAAGGTAGTAGGAACTTATTCCTCAATGTGAGACTTGGATTCAGAGAGAAGTCTCATGTTTTACCATAACATTTTTCATCTGAATAGAAACAGAATGGGAGTTGAACTCCGAATGTCAAAAACTTGCTATCTAAGTATCTGAATATATACAATTACAGTTTGTTCTTTCATTTATTTATTATTTTTCATCACTAAGCTTTTAATCTATAAAATTAATATGTAATATACAAGAGTAAAATGTACAGAAGTACCTTTAGATGTAATAATTTAAACCATCTGTATTCAGAAAGCAGACATAACAAGCTTAAAGACATACAAACAACTGCAGTTCAATTTTAGCTGAATTTCTCAATATCTAGAAAAAGAAGTGGCTTTGCTTAATTAAAGTTTATTTTAGTGATTGTGAAAATATCTTTTTTAGAGTTTTTGTTACTTTTTAATTAAAATTATTTTGTAAATATTGTTTTCTATGTTTTATACCTTAGAAAGGCCATTAATTGGCATTGACAGCAGCAGATACTGAGCACAACAATGAAAAAGGTACTGTAGGAGACCGGGGTGGATGTAGTCAGCAGCCAGATTTATCCTTCCAGGTTACTGCTCTTAGTATTTCTGCAGTCACACTGGCATCAGAGGAAGAGTTTTATGGGGCAGTTTAACCTGCTGAATTTCAGAGAACTGACTATCAAGTGTCATTCTGAAGTGCTTATTATTTTCATAACATATAACGAACATTTTAAAGTTAGTACTAGTTCTTCTTCCATTGTTATGATAAGAAACAACACAAAACTCAGAAATAAAAGGGAATCCAAAGGATGATGCTCAAGTATAGTGTAAAGACAAACAAAAGCAGGGCATCTCTGTGCTTCCAGCTAGCAGTGGAAGTGCTAAAACCTCATACTGGATCAGATCATAGAGCCTTTTTTAGGCAAAACTGCCACTGAGGTCAGTGGTAGCTTCACCTATATAAAATTCACTATGATCACGTCCATCATCAGTTAAGCAGGGATTTCTGGTAGATTAGGTTTGGGGGGAGAATACCTTGAGCGTAATATTGGTTCCTATACTGATTTGCTCTGTGTGATTCGGTGGGCAAGAGTGACATTTTGAACTAAATGCTTATAGATGCTGCTGGGACTCGGAAGCTTTATTACCAATGTAAATTATGTACAAACAGCTATTTCCATATGAAATGTACCATGGTAGTTTAGGGCAAAGATAGTGAATAACTGTACAAAATTTGATACTTAGAAAATAAAACACAGGGGTCTAAGCCTTACCAATATTTTAACAATACTGTCAGATTAGTAGTAGAAAAGGTTGTTGTAAATGTACCTTATGAGAAAATACATTTCCTTTTGCCTCTGTATATTAATAGCTTTGATTTCCATGTCAAAGCTAAGAATGAAGCATGTAATAAAATTTTTGTTAAAACTGCTTTCATAATAAATGTAAAATGGAATGGATGTCCCTGCCTGACATTTATTTGTGTACATGAAAAAGGCTCCATGCACCAGTATAATGCAGACAGAAATCAGAAGAGAACTTCGCCTTTTGATAGCATTCACATACTCCAGTCTGATTTTCATCTTGAGGCAACAGAGAGCTTGCTCTTCTTCATCAAACAACTGGAGTTTGTAAGTCCTGGGGCATAGAGTTAAGTGCCTTCCAAACAGACTTCAAGAAGAGTTTTTCAGAGCAAGAAGAAATCCTGACCACAGCAAAGCCCTGCATCACCAACATCCCTTCAGGACCTTTAACATCTCTTAAAATAACTCTGATTTTACTAACTGTACCTCCTGCAAGTGCCCTTACCCACACACCTCTCTTGAGAAGCAGCCTCAAAGAAAAAAGAAAGAGGAAGGAAGCTTTCTTGTGCTGGTGGCCTGATGGGCTATTCCCACCACAAGCTGCCACTGAAAAGACCACTGACTTCCAAACTCACCTGCTGCTTGTTCCACTGAGGACTAAATTGAAAGAAAACTACACTTGCACTTTGAACCAATGATTTAAAGAGAGATCAAAAGTGTCCTTTCTCCCTCTAGCCCTGCCATAGTAAAAATGTATTTGCCCAGGCCTTCCTTGCTGCTGAATTTTACAATGATAGATTTTCACAGTCCAAGATTACAAAGCAAGCAGATATCGTACAACCAGTGGCCCAAGTGATGCTGGCAATGATGAAAATGGATGATGACAAACTGACAGAAAACAGACTATCATAGGTCAATTAGATCTGATTTAAGCCATCTTTTGTGCTACAAGAAGTACAAGTCACTAAGGATACACAGCATGCCAGACCAGACAAAAATCATGGATGTTGTTAATGGAATTGCTAGCACCTGGTAACAGGTTTGCCACTCAGCAGTGCTTGTTCAGAAGTGAGCACAGCTTGTCAAGCATTGTTAAGACTACAGCAGCCACCTACTGCAGAACAGACAGGAGAGCTCATCTACCAGCATGGTGCTCTTCTGATATGTAAGTAGTTTATCTTATTAACAGAAAGCATTTATCATATGACAGTATGCACTGCTGTTTTTATATATGTTGTAAATGATGTAAATACTGTCTGTATGACCGATGACCTGTCACTGGCAGGTTTGAAAAGTAGAGAGAAACAGATAAATTCTGACTGGAAAAAATCAATTACTGCCTTTCCCAGCTAATAGCACTTCACTCAAGTAATACAGCCAGTTATCCTCATTGCACTCCAAGAAGATACAGCATCACTTTAATCAGAATACAGATGTGCCATGTGAGATGGCACTCAGCTGCCTTTATCACTTCAAAGCTCTAAAGGAGTAACAGGAAAAATCAGCTCCTGTCAAAGGCAGGGAAAAGCTGACCTCAAAAGTTCCTAAAGGTCATTGGAAGTCAAGTTAATTACTGCTAACGAAGTATCTGTGTACAAGGGCAAAAGGCATTAAAGGTTCAGCAAATGGTTTATTTGAGAGCATATTGCAGCATTTACTGTAAAATACACCAGAAATATGTTCCCTCGCCTCCTTTTTATTGTTAGGTTAAGGGTTTCTCCTGCTCCTTACATCCCAACCTCTCTTTGGGAGAAGGTTTTCGTGACATGCTGCCAAAAAGGAAGGTTCTAACTTGAAACAACAGGAAAATGAGGTATGGAATGCTCATCAGATCTATCAGGATCAGAGCGTCATAAGCATTTGGAATAAAGCGAGAAACTGCCAGGCTCACAAAACTTTGTAAAACTCCAGTTGTGTTTGGTGGGGGCAAGTGCAGCTTCACATATGCTAGCTCATGATAAATTTCTGATACAAGGCAGGAACTAAAGGAGATCGTGGTGGATAAGTCATCAGGACTGCCATGACAAAGAAGTGCAACAACTGCATGGGTTGGCCCCCTACAGATAGTGCCAGATGGGTAAATCCTCTTATTATAGCCCAGGGTAGCATTAAGTAAGCTCAGCCTTGCTGAGAATCTTTTGCATTCTCCACAAATACCTATGTAAAGTAACCCATTAAATTTAACAAGCACTTTGCCTGAGTAAGGACTGCATTGTTCAGGCACTAGTAAATTAGTCACTCTTCCTCAGAAAACAATCAGAATAATATACTGGGGTGATTTTTTCTTTACGAAGATTATCCACAAATACCCGCTTTCATAATGAGAGGCTGACAGTGGTATCTCTGGGCTATGGTTCTAGCATCACAGGTCATCTACAGCACATAGTAGGAATAACTGCTCCTGAAAGCCTCACTGTGTAGCTGGTGGTTGAAGCCCCGACAGGAGTGGTGAGTGCTGGGATCCACTCTCTGCTCCTGGAATTACTCCTGCTGTGGGAAAACAGCAAAAAGCAGGGTAAGCTGCCAAGGGCAGCAGCTGAGTAAGAATATATTAGGTAACTGTTTGACAAAGTCAGGGAATAGGCCACTTACTGTGGCTTCCGAGTGTCAGAGTCTTACCTACTCTTAACCCTGGTGATTCTGACTGTTTTACTACTACTTGGAGTTTATCAGCAGCAGTGCAGCTTGCCCCCAGTCCTACAAGCTCACCCAAACATCCTGTAACCACAGACAGATGGCCGGTGGCCAGAACTCCTACCAAGGTGAGGTGGAAGTGCAAATAAGCAGTGGGAAAGCACCTGCCTGCACTTGGTGAGAACAAGAATTATCTAAATCTCATGTTGGAGCAGGATCACGTTCCCCTTGCCTCTGGACAGGGCATGATCACTATGGCTCTGCAGAACAAAGACATGAAAATACATCCCACTACTCTTACTTGGTCTCTTGAGGGAAAGTGATTGACTTCTTTAGGTAATTAAAAGTTTGACTTCACTATAGAATCATTATATATTTTCTGTGAACTCTCTCATTTTTATAAAGTCACCTGGTAAAACGAAGCAACCAACCAACCAGTTCAAATTAGCAGTAACCAACACTCCCAGGTCGAGACAATGTTTTGCGTGGTGAAAAAAATCTATGCAAAAAAAGCAAGTTGTGTAACTTGCTATACTCGATACAGGCTGTGTAGAACCATATCATGTTGTGCGCATACATAACATGCTGACACGTACCAGTCTATGGCAAAGACAGAAAGGGAAGGGTGTCTCTGGGAACCTTTTCAGTAAGGTCCCCATGAGGACTGAGAAGGGATCTAGTATCCGCATTTTGTAATACCTGTGCAAGATCACCACCACAGGCATCCCCTTCTTCCAAACCATGATATTAGCAAAACCATCCTCAAGCTCAGAGCAGGAAGCCCAATCAAGAAGCACTGGAAATACACCTGTTTTTTTGATCTGCTGCTGTTTGATCATGAAGGACTGCTCGGTGACAACCCAGTAAAGCCTTTATGCTGCGGGGAGTGAAGGAACACAGCACATGGCGAGGCAGATGCAGTCTCAGGCAGAGGAAGATTTGCCTACATTTACTATTCAGATCCCCAGCCTGAGGATCATGCTAGATCTTCAGCTGCAGAACGCTGATGTATCATTACAGCACGTAGGCATTGTTTTTAATCTCTACTTTCCTTGCGCCTGGCCAAGCTACTGCAGCTTTTGACCCTCCTGGTAACTGTGACCTTGTGGAGAGAGGGACTGCCGCTCTGGATAGTTACTTGGACCCCAGTTCAGCAAGACGAGACAGGGCAGTGAGAAAGAACGTATTTCTTCAACATGGTACTCATGTACATCCTCCAATGCCAGCACTCCATGAATTTGAGGCTTTCTGACCAGCTACTGACCCTAAATTCTTATGTCTAGAACCTGCCCGTAGCCCTCCTAGCACTGTGTCATGCTGCCAGCAGCACTTAAATCAGATGCTGCCTTAATCTGAGGACAGGCTGGTAGGAAAACCAGCTTCCACGGTCCCTGGAGCAGACAATCCACAGCCAAAACAATGCAAGCGCTGTCAGCAGCAGCTCTTTGATAGGCACAGCAGAGCCCTCAGCTCCAAGCAGCTGCCAGATGCCTAGCTTTGCTCTTGTTGTCTTACAGCCATACTTGAGACCAAACTACCAGTAATGTTTAGGGAGCCTCAGGTTAAACTGGTTTAGGCTATTCCTACACAATTGCAGAAGGAATGGATTTTCTTAAAAATTTAGAAAGTTTCTTCTAAAGAACACAATATTGGGAAGCTGCTACATGTGCTTCTGAAGAACACACTTCCCTCTTAACGCTGACACTCGGGAGAGGCCTTAAAGTTCACTTGTCAAAGTTTAAAAAAGATTAAAAAAGGCTTTAATTTAAGAAGTTACTGTTCCATGCCACACGTGATGCCAGTTTTTCCGCTGCACACACAACTTGAGGAGAGCATTTCCCGTGGCTGCGGCCAGCAGTTAGCCTCTGTCATGCCCCTGTAACTCACTTCACAGAGGCTATGGCTGCGGCCTTCCCAAGAAGTCCCATCGTCATAAAACACTAAGAAGCAAGTATGTTGTGGCCAGCACGGCGCCACGAATGCTGTTATTTTATTAAAGATTAAGGGCAGGAGAAGCACAGAGCACAGGCAGAACTCGCACCTCTTTAGCAGACTAAAGCCCCCTCAGACCCCCTTTCCTTGGGGATGACTACGAGCGGCCGCCGCCCCCTTGAAGCCAGCAGACACTGATCAACGCTTCCCCTCCCTCCACTCAGCGCTGAGAAGCCGCCGTTGGCACCGCCTCTCCCCTCCCTCTGAGGGGCGGTTCTTGTTCGGCATGTTCCGGTCTGCGCCGGGGTGGGTAGTGGGAGTTGGTGGCTTTGGTGTTTAGCCATGTCGGGAGATGGTGAGGAGGATCTGTCGGCCTTCGTCGCCCTGCATGGAGCCGCGCTTCGAGCCTCGGGGGTCCCGGCGCTGTACTGGGAGAGCCTGTACCGCAAGCTGCGGGGCGAGGTGGGTGACCGTGGGTCCCTGGGGGAATGGCGCTCAGGGAAGCTCATTCGCCGGGCCGGGGGTCTTTCCTGCCGAAGGGGCTTCCTCAGTGAGGAGGCGATGGCGGAGCTCTCTCTCAGCCAGGTCCTCGTCTTTCGGCTGGGTGAGGAAGAGAGCCAAAAGGTTATTGCTTAGCAGGGGAGGGTGGTAAAAGCTTCGAGAGGGTCGTGGTACCGAAGGTGCAGCTGGGGAGTGTAAAGGAGATGGGAAGTATTGTGTGTAATTGGTTTCGTGTTACCGTTGTCAGCGTAAAGCTTGAAAGCTTTTGCGGATACGGGGAACTGGAGATCTGATACTGGAGGGAGGCGATGACTGTCTTAAAGCCTTCAGCCCTTTTTGCCAAAGAGGCATTTTAAAAGGCAACAGTAGTAGTATTAAAGTCAGGACATTGTCACGTGTTAATGCGTTGTGGTTTGGGTCGGCTTTTACCTGATGTGTTTTTTACTTTTTCTCAGTTCATTTCCACACTGGTCTACCCTGTTCTGAGTCGTTTATAACTGTGCAGAGCCAGCTCAGTCAGCTCCTGTTGTGTAGGCACAAGTTGCCTGTCTCAGGCATGTCTTCTGGGAGCGTTTTCAGCCAGTTGGTTTGTTCATTTATTCCGGAGCCGAGTAAAAGCTGTTCAGCTCTGTCAGAGGACAGGGTGGTGTGAGAAGATTGTTCTGGTAATGTTTCAGCTGAAGCTTGCACCAGGAGTCTCTGGATCTGGCCCTGAGCTAAAGGAGTCTGGGTGGGCACGGGCCCAGGGGGGAGAATCCCTTTTTGCCCATGTTTTTAGCAGCCATCTGCTTGCTCCCTGGGGCTTTGTGATGAGGAAGGAAGGTGAAAAATAAGCTGAGGAAAAAAGAGTCATTTTGGGCAGAGAGCTTGAAAAGATGTAAGTTGAATCTAGAAGGTCTTTTTCACTTTGCACATGGACAGCTGGCCTTAGTGGTGAGGAAAGCTGCCTTGGATTTGTTGGAGTAAAGGAACAAGGAACCAAAGAAGAGGCACAACCTGAAACATTGTCTGGAGACTTGAAAGTGCTCCAGGGAGTCTGGAGGAGTGTACTTGGAGAAGGAAAAAGAATGAGGTGAACTTTCAGCCTGGTAAAAGATCTGGTGGAACCTCAAGGTATTGAGAGAGAAAGGAACTAGCGGTGGGGTGCCAGAGGGCACGATGAGCAGTGGAGAAACAAGAGAGGTGGGATGAGACGTTTGAACAGGAAGTACAGGACAGTGGGGAAGGAGAGGGGACTATAATTTAACACCCATGTACAAGTAAACTAATCTGTAAATACCTGAACGCTTCTTTTCCCTATCTCAACTTTAAAGTCAGGACAGCAAGCCATGAGATAACCTGAGTGTTTATAGTCAGGAAGGATCTGAGTATGTTCCTGCTGCTTTGTAGCTGTTATGTGTCTGGTACTGCTAATAACAAGAATCTGTATGTATTACAGAGAAAATAAATCTACATTAACTGAAGCATATGCCCAGTCATAAACTTTCTGTTGTATTATGCCTCCTAACAAGCAGACATGCTAGTGATTTGGAGCAGGGAGCATCTTCTCCTCTGCTTAAACAAGAAGGGGTGTGTTGGAAGTGGAAGGCATATAAAGCTGATAAGGAAACACAAAATTGCAAGCTGTTGCATTGCCATATGCCAGTAATATGAAGTTGGAGGTAGCTGGCAACTCTAGGGGTGTGGGAAATTTAGAAGATGAGACAGTAGAGTGAGAGGAGATCCATGGTCCCAATCTTTCTAAGGGAGGCTAGGAGGGCACAAGGCCAGATCCAGAAAGCATATGCCCTAAGGTGGCAGCCTGCTCCTTCTGTTTCATTTTGCTTGCAGTAGTGGCTTCTTCTGTCCTAAGTGTTCCAGTGTGCGTGGAGAGAAAGATTTAATGACTTCATCGTGCTTAGGAAGATAAATTAGGCTGCTGATGGTGCTTGCCTCTACTGTTGCAACTTCTGGGGTTTTCTCCAGAAGGACAAAAGGATATGGAGAAGACTGGGATGTCCAGGGAAAATTACTATGAGGAATGTTGTGGACTGAGATGGGCTCTTGGGGGGGTGGAGACTGAACTGCAGTACCTTAGAACTGAGCTATGTGGAGTGGCTGGAGGAGCAGCAGTAAAGAAAGCAAAGGAGGTGAAGGCAAAGGATGAAAATGTTTTGGGAGACTAGGTAACAGAAATAACTGGGAGGTTGGAAATCAGTGCAGCATGGAACATTGCAAGAGTTTGTTTCATGTGTGAGGGTGGGAGGAATTTTTCATTTGCCCTAACCTGCCTCAAAGATTAAAACTTTCTAGCATGGAAGTTGGAAAATTTGCATCAGATAAAAATCTCTCTTACATCAGTGCCTCTAGAACCCAGCCCAGGCCGCTGTTTTCCAATGCACACACGTGCTTCAGCAGAGTGAGTGCATTATGTAACCATGAGTTAAATTGGATTGCTTGTTCAAAACACAGCATATCTGTGAGATCAACAAACCTGCTTTTATTTATTGATCTTGCATTTAGCATTGGGTTTTTGTTGGGAGGCAAACTTTTCCGTGTTTCTGGCAGAAACTTGAAAAACATAAGTATGTGTAATGTTTACTATAAGCCCTAGAATTCTATTTCCAATGTAGTGGTTGTTTTATATGTTACTGGTGAAACCATGTATAAGACTAGCAAATACAGTGCCTGCATCTAATTTAATTCATAATCTCTTTTTACTGTTCAGCCATATGCTGAGTTATATGGCAGGCTTCTCTGTATTGCAGCAAGAGTTTTGTGGCCCTGGGTTGTTACTGGCAAAGGACTGCTTAGCATTTCATCCCAGACAGAAATGAAGGCTTGTAATTAATTACTAGAAGGAATGCAGCCTGATCAATACTACTAGACTTTATTTTCCCCAGCAGGGGAGGGCAGCCTGTGGCCTTCAGAGCAGTTTGCAATAAGTCTAAAAGGAATTTGCTGAAGGTGCTTGTGCATGGTAATTGTCATGACATGTGCCTGTTTTGTTATCCCATTCTCTGGTTTGTTAGGTTTGTTGAGTTGGAATAGCACCTGTATATGAAGAGGGAGTAATTTTGCCCAAGCATGTTTTGTTTGCCAACTGTTGTGCTACTGAAATGTGTTGCTACCCCTTTGCTGTCTTCTAGAGGTTACTACTTACTCTGGTGGAGTACTTCATGCAAGTTCTCCCTATTCCGCTTCAAGCAAAAGGTTATACTTTTCAAATTGGTAGCATGATCCTATCCAGTGTTCTTTTGCTTAAGTAGTTTAAGATTCCTTTAACGGAGCTGCTGCATCAGTGGGTTCACAGTGTGACAGACCCTCAAAGGGAGGGAGGAAGAGAGGAGGACAGCAATGTCACCCACAGCCTACTCAACAGGTTGTATCCACACTGCGCACGAGGTGCTTCTGCCAAACCCACCAGTTCACTACTTCACTGTTTGCATTACCAATGGTGAATTTAAAAATCCAACAAAAACCTTACCAAAAGCCTCTTACTAAGGTTGTCTTGAGCTGTGCTCCAAGAAGTGTAAATTGCTTCAGGTGAGGTATACACCTAATTCGCTATTTCAAGCTTGTAAATTCTCTAGGAGAAAATTTTTGTTAAGCATAACTCTGTTGAAAAGGTATTAAAAGTGGGGATTTTATTTTTTTTTTTCCTAACTGCAGCTGCTACAAGCTCATGCAGCTGATGCTGTGTTGAAGAAAGAAAGCATGGCTTAGGCAATTCAAAGTCCCTTCCTTTTTAAGTCTCTAGTTGATACTTAATAAAATGTAAAGCCAACAGCTTCTTTAGTTGTAGAACTTGATAATAACACCCATCATGGGTGTTTGGTAAATGGGTAGAGCCTGTGGTGAAGTGAAGGCTGATCTCTGAGTCAGCAGCTGGCTCACCTCATGTCCCCGCTCTTACAAGCTCCTCAAGACAAAATGTCAAGTGCAGAAAGCATGTGTAGTGCCATGCTGTACCAGGTGTCAAGTGGACTCCAGTGAATCACACTTTTACTTTCTAATGATTGCCAGACACTTAGCTGAGGTTTCTTCTGCTGGCTGATGAGGTTGACAGGGGGGCAGCTCTTGATCCAGGAGCAGGAAGTGTCACTCAAGGGAGGAGTGGAATTTGCGTCCCCTGTTGTGGTTTTGTGCTGCCTGCTGTGGGCTGGGATTAACACTTGTACAGTGTGGCAGATCAGGGAGCTGATCCAGATGGGAGCTAATCTGACAAAGTAAATCGTGAGCACCACTGACTGCCACCCAGGGAAGGACTCTCCCTTTTGCTGGGACCTGTCTGCAGTTACATAAGTGACTAGAAATTTTACAGGCAACTGAGCAGAGACTTAAAGAAATGTTGATGGCTGCTCTTACAACAGCAAGAGGTGGTGATATTGCTTGCTGTTGAGAGTATTGTTACCCTCTTCTAGCAAAGCTGGAAAACTAGGAATAAATTAGAAATGCTGGTTTGATACCTGCTGAACTGGAAGATGTGAAGGCAGTTTCTGATTTTTTTTTTTTTTTTTAAATGGATGTATTTTTAACCACCAGGGAGGTTGTTTACCCTAAGAAAAATGTGTATGTGGAATTAGCCAACATATTGTTGGCATCTTCTTTTCTACCCCACACCCCTCCCCCCCCCCCCCAGCCTAAAGGAAAATACCGTCCCCTGCTCCTCAAGGGAATTTCCAGCACTTCTCCACTTGGATCTGGTCTTTGAAACCATGTTGTGGCTTAAGATATGAAGTAGATGTTGTTTCCCTGCTGCCTTCCTCCCTTGCAGCTGTCTTTGGGCAGCTATCTGTTTTGTCTGGGCGGCGTTGCTTTGCAAATGTGGGGTTGATTTCCTCACCCTTCTGTTGGTGCCTAGCAGAAATAGTTATCCTGACAGGACACTCGCATAAACAAATAAAAGCTTGTCTCTGCTGCTGGGATTTTACTGCTAGTAAGTTGTTGATGTCTAAAAGTAATGACTTCTAATAATGTGTCAGAGGCTAGGTGTACCTGGACTTGGCATGTTAAACCAGTAATTACAGAGGTCACACTTCTAGATCTTTCTCCCTCCTTGCTATGTTCTAGTGAGATCAGATTGGGGCGAATGTTTTGTCTACTCCTTCCTGGTTCATTATGTAGTGTGTGAGTGACTTAGCAAAATAACTCTCTCTTTGAAAGGATTTGAAAAGTCTTCCCAGGCTTTACACATTCTTTTTCTTCTGAAAAGCATATGTTCACTTTGAAATCACGAAAGTTGTCAGCATAGTCGT
Organism: Neopsephotus bourkii; assembly: GCF_033783945.1. Taxonomy (NCBI): domain Eukaryota; kingdom Metazoa; phylum Chordata; class Aves; order Psittaciformes; family Psittacidae; genus Neopsephotus; species Neopsephotus bourkii. Next base: position 7,999,409 of record NW_026900624.1, read on the forward strand.
AGTTCTGCAAAAGATATTCAAGCCCACCATTTGGCAAGATTTTGGGCAGAAGGGAAACTTGAGTAGACCTACATGAAGGTGTTACGTCCAGTGCTGGCAAGAATGCAAGCAATTCCCTTTCAGCACATTCATAGAGGTAATTGTATAGACCCTAACTTGCAGCAGTATAAGGAATCTCCCAGTTCATCCAGAGGTGAGTGAGCACTGAGCATGGGCTCCCTTTTGTAGGGAAAGAAGAGAGGGGAGGAAAACATGCTGGGATTTTTTAACTGGTTCAGAGCTCAATTGGTAAAAGCTCTTTTTCTTCAGGGATCTTAATATACTTTATTATGGTTGTGGAGCCTGGGTAATACTGGGTTTTGAGGGTCTTAGGTTGTTGATTTTAGCAAAGTTGAGCAAAGATTTTTCTGCTTTATGAGCTGACAGACAATCATCAGTAGACCTCTTGGTACCAAAGAAACCAGCAAAGCTTCCTGCCAATATTAAATGAATTTCCCAACAAACAGTTATATTAAATGAACAGAAGTATTTATTCTTTCACATTTTAGCTCTTAAGTTAAAAATGCCATTTTTTTAATAGGACTGCAGTCCAAAAGTGTCTACAAGTGCCTTTCAGTGTTGCATTATGGATATCAAGGTATTGCCTCAACCAGCTGCTTAATATTTTGTGCACTTTCCATTTCAGGTATTTGATGCTGGTGACTTCTTCGGGATAATGCAAGTAGAAGAGGTGGATGAGGAGGAGGAAGGTGATGAAGAAATGGAAGAGGAATTGAAAAAGAAACCAAATCCTGGAAATGAACCTTGTTTCAAAGTTATCGTAACAAATGAGAATGGGCTTCAAGCCTCCAATCCCAATAGGTGAGTAGTGATTTCAGAATTAGTGTTCAGTCTTTGAATAGCCTTAAATCCTAAAATTATATAGACAGTTTACTTTAAAACTTGTTTGATCCTATTCAGAAATCCTCTTTTTTTTTTTTTTTGTATAAGACATACCTGCCTGTTTGAGAAAAGGTGTATGCCATGAGGCACGTCTTGAAAAGGGTACTAGGAGTGCAAGTATCTTAACATTGTTTCTTTTTCAAATCATGAAAGAAGATGCTTAAGAATTGGTTTTAGTGAACTGAGGGAGAGAATAGGGAAAAGGCAACCTTGAAATGAATTCTGCAGAAATAAAACTTTGTACCTACAAGACCACGTGTCCTTGGAATTAAAAAAGAAAAAAAAAAACCCACACCAACCCAATATAATTGTGACCTTTACAATGTAAACCTGAGATTTACAAATCTCAGGTTAAGGAGGTACTAAGCAGCTTCAAAGTAATGGTCCATTGACTATTAAATTTCCTCCACCTGGCTAAAATATAATTCAGGAGTGTCATCATGCGATTGCATGCTACGATGCATACATAATTGAATATATCAAGTTAATGTTGCCTTTCTTCAGAATCAGTTTACCTGTCATGGATATGAGACTAGTATGCAGCTAGGAAAGAAGTTGCATAAGAAATAATTTAATATTGCAACACAGCTTTTTGTGTTCTTACTGATTTCAAACATAGAACAGGCAATTTGTCATACATTAATAAACAGCAGTGAGGTGAAGTCATCTTTGCTGGAGAGCAAAATACAATTCTGCTCAGTTGTAAAGAATTTCTTTTGCCAGAACTTTTATGCTTTTTTAGACTTTGGATATTTACCCAAGATCTAAAAATCCGAATTTAGCCTTGATAAGTAAAAACAACACAAAATACAGGTATCTGCCTTTACATGCCTGCTTTAACGTAAGTCATTGCCTTTTTAAATCGGAAAACATGCTTGAATTGTGAAATTTGAAACAGCACCTATGAGAATCTTGGGTTTCTTTGTATCATTCAGATGTGTGTGTGAATGCAGGAACAGAATACCAACACCCCTGTTCGCTAACGTTTCCAAAGAGCTTGACCGTAGCATTCTCTTAAGTCTTTAATTTTAAAATTAAATGAGGCTTCTTCTGTATGTGGTACCTGAGATACAATAATCGTTCAAGGAAACTCGCTGTACGTGACAGCTGACATGTGTTCAGCTTCCTGAAATACGTGTGATGGGGTGGTTTTGTTTGGGAAAGTTGTTGTGGGGTTTTCTGTCTGTTTGGTTTGGGGTTTTTTAGCAAGTAGAATTCAGATCTTTCTCTGACTTGGTTCCCTGAGAGGATATAACCAAAATGTGGAGAACCCTTCTGTTGGAATAACTGTAGTTTTTGTAAAAAGCGTGCAGCCTAAAGACGGGTTAAACTTGCCAAGGGAAGCTGTGCAACTGGAGTATGGTTTTGGTTTGGGTTAGATCAGTAATTCTTTTAAGTTTTTTTTTTTCTAAGAAGACTGGGGGAAGGGGATGAGGGACAGGATGACAGCCCCCCAGAAAACCCCAAAGAGAAACAATCAAAAGTACCTTAAAACTTAATCCTTTTGTAACATCACATATAGGGCCGGAGCTCTCCACCTAGATGTACAGATGGCACAACACTCATGGCTAACAAGGTCCTTGAATAATTTTGCAAAATAATGTATTGTTTTCCTTCTTTAGGCAAGAATATCAAGTTGACACAGTGGAGTTAATAGTGAATAAAAGGGAAGAAACTTGTTTTCCCAGCCTTTAAAGGGAACTAGGCTTAGAAATAGAGTGCCCTGTTCTGTGTTTGCTCCTTGTTTTCATGAGAATACCAACTAATGCACAATAAGCTTTCAACAACAAAAACAGTGTAAGTTACTGCTGAGAAGTTCTTCCTAACCTGTAATTTCACCGTGTGTGCTCTGGGAGTGACTTCAGGAGTAAGAGAAGACTTAGTCATCGAACCATCTACAAAGAAGTGTTGCTCTTATCCATGGAACATTTGTATGTGTGCCTTTAAAAATGAACCGTTGTAACGTTACCAGAATTCTCTTTCAGTGTTTTCCTCATTGACCATGCCTGGACTTACCGTGTTGGACACGCCCGCCAGCAGCTGCTGCACATACCTGGCTTATTGCACAGGATGACCAACCTCATGGGCATCGACTTCCACGGAGAGATCCCAGATGAGGGCAGTATCGACCAAGTGTTGCAGGAAATGTGGAAATACAATCAGACTTACCAGCTTTCTCAAGGGGTATGTCTCGAAAGCCTCATTAGGATGCTAAATGGTTCTGAGCAATCCTGAGTGAAGACATTCCAGTCTATGGCTATTAACAGAGAGAAATTTTCAATTGAAAAAACAAAAAAGAAGAAAAAAGTCCTTTACAGGCATTTCAGAATAAACTTCCATTTGGAAGGAAAGCAAATGCCACATGGGACTAAAATGCACAATGGCTTGCTACCAGCTTTCTGATGAGGACTTTAAAGGGAGGTTTATAGGGAAAGGAAGAGTATGCCCCAAAAGAAGAGGGGGGGGTAGAAGGATGAGATCTGCTGCATGTTAATGTGAGTGTTTTCCACTCAAACTTTCTCATTGTGAAGGAAATAGCCTCTCGTTAATCAACTGTCTCACACCAAAGTGTGCATCTCGGCTACACTTGTGGTTTTCCTTGCCTGTATATAATGCTTTACATACCAGGAATATATCTACACTGTCAAATAACTTCCTGGTTGGTATTTGGCAACTGGTGTTAGCTCACCCTCAGGTGAGAACTGAGTAGCTTCAAGATGGAGCCCAAATGTTTCTGGGCACAGCTTACTCCAAGGGCTGCTACTTTTAGGTAGTGTGGATAAGATCTGTCTACCCTGTGTAGTCCTTCAGCATTGTACCAGCATGTCTTGAGCCTTCAAGCACCTTCAAGTGCACGCATACTATTTCAGAGGAAATACAACCCTCGGGGTTTAGTTAAAATCTTTTTTGTAGGGTCTGCAGAGTAGCTCCTAGGCTACTGTAAGTTCATGAACCCTTTGGGCCAGGCCCTGATTCAGAATGGGCAAGGCTAACCTCGAGCAGTGTGAGTGCGACCAGCCTGCCCTGTTAGCTCAGGGACTTGAGGTCAGTTTCTGGAGTGGGCATCTTGCACTAGTTAAAGGTATCAGCTTAGCTCACAGTAGTATTAGGTCTGAAAAGTCCCTGAGAAGGATATCTGATGTGACTTGCTTTTTCTTTAAATACAAGGGAGATCTGAGCAGTATCTCTTTCTTTCTACCCTGTGTCTTTGTTTCGTGGATGGTTTGTGAGCCACGTGAAATTAACTGTGTTACCATTTGAAATGTGATTTCCTGGAAGACAGTTAATTCAACCTGTAGTTGAACTTGTCTTCTGTTCCTGTTTCTGGCACTGACCTGCTTGAATATCTGAAGTCTAATCTCTGTGCTCCATTTCTGCCTCTGTAAAAAGGCCACAGTAGTGCTACCAAGGAATTTAAAGTTTACCCATTCAGATTTTATCATGTCAAGTGTTAAAGGAAGGGGTGCTTTGGTGATGCAGCCTCAGCAGTCTCACAACCAGCTGTTGTGGCAGGAGGCAGTTCTGCTCTCCTTAACTCTTATGCTGTAAACTTCAAACTCCTTTTAGCACACTTATTCTGATAGAAACTGAAGAAAATTAATCCTACCAAACAGCCTTCTGCTGGTTTAGCTCCCTGAACTGGCTAGGTTGGTACAGGGGAAGCAGATGGCAATAGCAGTAGGCATTGCCATAAGAAAGAGGATGGGGCTGTGCAGCTGATACAAGAAAGCGCTGTTCCCAGCAGCAGCTGGATGCTAGGCTGGCTTAGCCTCAGAGTTGCAGGGATGAGAGTGTTACTCTGTACCTAAAACCTGCTCACACTCCTGGCTAGAGCAGGAAACAGAAATGTTGTAGGGGTTGCTGCCTGCACCTTCTGTCTTGAAGTGCTTTTTTAGCAATTGATATGGGCAGGATGTCTCACTCTCTTTAATCATACAGACTGCAGAGGAGAAGGTTCCTGTCTGGTACATTATGGATGAATTTGGATCACGCATTCAGCATTCAGATCAGCCTAGTTTTGCAACAGCACCTCTGTTTTATATGCCTCAACAAATTGCTTACACTGTCCTCTGGCCTTTGAGAGACCTTGAAACTGGTGGTAAGTGTGTGTTGAGTTTGTTATTTGGGGGTTTTTATGCTCACAATAGAAGACAGGCCATATTCTCACAAATTATTCACTTCACAGTAAAACAAATATTTCAAGACCAAAATAACTGCATATTTTGTAATGCTATCAAATTTAAAAGTTCTCTGCCTGGTATTTCCATAATTTCTGTGATATAGACACCCTTGAGTTGAAAAATTTTGCTGATGTTTTGTTGACAGGGAGCTTAAATCTTGCATCACTGTCTCAGTGAAACTACTGATTCAGTCATCCAAGAGTTTAATAAAGTTTCCTGAAGTCTGTGTTTGTAGCTTTGAGTTGGAAAATCAAGTACTGTAAGTTAGGAAATGCCAGGCCAGCAATTTATTCCTGTAGTCTTTGAGGTAAGTGTTCAGTTATCTGAATACACTGGCATAAATCAGATGGTTTCAGACTAATTTTTGCATCCTAAATAATACCCTTATCAATGTTGTAAAATTAGAATTAATTAAGGAACATTTAACTAACAAAAGGTTGTGGTATTGTTAGCTGTTCAGCTGTCATTTATATGGTAGTCCATGAAGAAGATTTTCAGTGGAGAATGAAAGGCAGTTCATAAACGTTCTCCTTGTTTTGCTGCAGATGAAGTGACTCGTGATTATGCTTATGGAGAAATGGATCGCTTGATCAGGAAGTGTGTTCTGTTACCATGGGTGCCTACTGAAGTGTTGGATGTAGACTGCTTTACACCAGAGCCATCAGATGAGTATTACCAGGTATAATTTTAAGAATTAAATCTAATATTTCATCTCCCTTAAGATGAGGCAGTGTCTAAAAGGCATTGCAAGAGTTCTGATTTTTGCTTCTTTTTAGGCTTAAATATTGATTCAGAATATAGCTATTAAATAAAAAAGTGTCATGAGTCAACAAGTGTCTTAGATACAGTTTTTAACTGTTTAAAAACTGAAGCAACACAAATGAGTTCAAATATGCTACTGCAGTATTGCATAATGTTTTTATAAGCATGTTATGAGGTACTCATCTTCCAGTTATGTAGTTGGTATGTTTTCTGATAGGCTTACTGATTGAATTTGTTGTTGTAGCACCTCTGGTCAGTCTTGAGTTACAGAAAGACTTTAGTATTTTAGGAGTGGTTATATTTTTCAGCCTGGCTACTCGTTTAATGTTGTGGTTTAGAACCATGAAATATTGGAGCAGAGATCTTTAATTTGATGGCACTGTTATAAAGTTCTTATCTATTGTGTTTTGAGCTCTCCTTTCTGCTAAAGGTTTGTGATATTTTTAAGGGTGTGAAATTTATGTTGTTTGGGATCTCCTTTTCATGAAACAAGCCTGCTTGAGATTCCTTTTTAAGAAAAATGAAGAAACCTGAAGCCTGTGAGGATGCTGTGCTGGCCACTAACAGCATTCACAGTGCAGCATCTAAAGATGAATCTGTAACCCATCTGTTTCTTATGATAGAAGATATGCAGAAAGTACTGGATCCAGCTTGTTATTAACAACATCTAGTCAGAAGTGAGGTTAACCTGCTTCTGCCAAATAAAGGTATACATTCAAAATAGGCTGGCTGTAACCTAAGTCAGATTGGTTGGTTGGGATTTTGCATTTTTGGAAGAGAGAGAGATGTGTTTTGCATTTACAGATGAGAAACAACAATGTACCCAAAGTTGATGTCCTACAGGTGTTCTCTTAGCAAAAGTGCCTAGATTTCAGATAAGGCAATTCTTTGCATGTGTGTTAATCCTGTTTTGGGATGATCAGATCAAGTTAAAGAACTGTGTGTGCAAATGCATGCAAAGAGGATCCTCTTTTATCACCCTACCTTAAAAACATCTCCTCAAAGAAAGGTGTTTTACTGTGTCTCTGCTGCTCAGCTGCTCAGAAGAGATGACAGCAAAATATTAATACTGGAACTAACCAACAGAGCTTTCTTTTACCCTAGTATGTTTAGCTGTAGATTCAAGTCTTAACTGGTGACAGACCAATGAAGAATAGTTTAGGACACAGCATATCCTTAAACACTGAAAGTGAGATGCCATGGGAGAGATACCATGTTGCTGACACTTCTAATTCCCCTATTTTCACAGAAGCAGAGCTGCATGCACAAAAATATACAGACTACTTCAGAGATCTGTTTACAGCATTAATATGTGAACCAGCAGTTCTGCAGGGAAATAAAATTAAGTGAAAATGTTTCCAAAGGTTTATGCAAATCATACAGTTTCAAAATGGTTTGCTGCTATTGCTGTGCAGTTCCTGCAGCTGCTTTACTACTGTGGGTAAATAATCTTCTGTTGTTAAATGGGCTGTTGATTTTTACTGTAGCTAAGGATGTTACATTTCTTATTCTAATTTTGCTCTAAATAAACCTGAAGGCTTCACTGTTCTATATAAAAGCATTTCAGAGTTGTTAAGCAACATTGTCTTAACTTTTACCTGGTTTTGTTACCTAATTCTGGTCTCCAGCATAGACCACAAAGCTTGTAATTTAAATGGTACTATGGGTAAGGATTGGGCAACCATTGCAGAAACCAGTGTCAGGGAAGGCAGCTTTTAATAAAGTGTCTGGGGTGGAAGAAGTATCTCTTGGGGCACCACAGTAGTTGCTGTTCTGCAGTAGCTCCTTGTGTTCAAGTTGTGGAAAAGACAGCTGTGAATCCCCTGGTACTGTTCTGAGAATTGTAGTCATCTTTTAAATGTAAGGCTTACATTTCTTCCTGTTCTTAGGTAATTGCAGGGATTATTTTGTATTTGTACTGTCTAATCTGTTTTACAAAGTGATGTCTGAGACATTTGATTATGACTGTGATTTTGTTTATTCTTCCCAGTTCTGTATGACTGTATTCCCTGTAAAAGCCATAAAGGTAAAGAGGTATGTCTGTGGCTGGACAGACATTTCACCACTGCAACTCACAAGGGCCACCTGCAGCAGCTGGGATTTTGGGAGCTGTTGCAGAACACTAACTACTCTGGTTTCTCAAGATGCACTTTTCCCATTCCAGAGTTTCTGCAAGCTGCTTGCTTTGGCAGGGTGTCAACAATAATCCAAATGTCTATTTGCTTTCAGCAATCAGAGGTGGTGTAAAGGTGAAGTGAGATTTCTCTTTTCCCCAAGCCTTTTGCCTATTTTTACAGGAGCAGAATTATGCTTCTGCCTCCTATAACCTTTTTAGTTATCTGTAATTAAAAAAAAAATGGCTAAATGGCCAATTTTCCATTTTGTTGGAAATACACCAATTTTGTCTCTTACTGCATATGATCATCTATGATTTGGTGTTTTGTTAATATTTAGGAGAAATAGGAATTTCTCAGCATGCTTTTGACAGTATTGATAAGCCCTGGTCTTGAAGCTGTATTTGTTGCTACTTTTTTATTAAGCCTCTTACCTCTGACTTCCTTCTGCCTCTGCTTTTGTACTGATTGTTTTTTCTGAGCAGCGTATTACACAGTGTTCACGGGATTCACTTGCATTGAAAACAGTGGGCTGATGAGACATGCAGGTGGACTATTGTTTTTACTATGACTACAAATGCACCTGCATGTATGTAGTAAGTACTTACATGGAGATAAGGAATTGCAGGAAATGACCTGTAAAGGTTTGCAATTTGAGAAAATTTCAGCAGGCTGTACTTCAGCTGGCTCTTGCTAATAAAGCACTTGGAAAAACTTTGAGTCATACTGGATATTTTACCTGTATCTTCCCCTTAAAAACTGTGGTTTTTTAATCACTTCTTTTATAAACCTGATTATGCACATGTTAAAATTCAGTTTGGTCAAAGCAGCTGTTCATATCCGCTAAATATTGCGGAGTTTGACATGAGGCTGTTCATTTATTCTCTGTTTCTTTTCTTGTTGTTTTTTCAGGCTATTTTAGCAGAAAACAAGGAGAAACTGCCTGTAGCGATAAACCCACCACTTTATGACAAAGAGAAAGTTTTCAAGTACGTATCTGCAAACAAAATACATTTAACCCTGGTAAAAAAGCAATGATTGCAGTGTGCTAAGGCTGAACGGCCTTTTCAAGCATCGAACACCAGAAGCAACTTGCAGATGTGTTTGTATGTAGCCACCTGCTTCAGATTCTGCCTTACTGGTTCTTGTTGGATTCTTCAGAGTAGGTGGATTGTCACAGATATAGTAAAAACGAATTTTAGTTTTTAAATAAGTGCCACCTTGTGGGTGAAAGAGAAGTTGCATAACGTTGTAATACTTTTCACTAACGAGTATAATTGAAGTGTATGAGAGGCTAAAAACCTCTTTTGCATTACATCGTGTGTATCCAGCAGGGTACATGTGCTTCTCTGTGCTGTGTGAATATAACAGACTATTCACTTTCTTCAGATGAGATTGCCAAACGGGAATCTTGTCAAAACCTGGGATGTTTTCAGTTGGATATGTGCCCAACTACAAAAATGGAGTAAATCTAGAAGAGCATTGCAAAGCCAAGAGACTTTAGTGACCAGAAGCAGTGGCACTGCATGGCTAGACTGCCTTATTACTAGTTTGTTCCAAAATAACATACTGTGACATAGAATGTGCTGTGAGTCGCACTCCATGGTGTTTGTAGTCTGACACTGGGATCCAAATTCTTGCTTGCAATGATTTACTTAAGGGGTGGCATTAGGCTAAAATGTATTTGGAAGGTATTCTCACACTCCAGCCTGTTTCGTTGAGGGAACTCATTATTCACTAGATTGAATTGACTTGAGAAGAACTACTGAAAATCAAAGTCACTGAGTTAGGAGGCATTTGTTGAGTTGCTCACTGATAGTCTAGGTTTCATTATGTAATTGAAATCTGTCTTTACAGAGGATGACCAAAAGCTATTTTTTCATCCAGTGTACTTGCTTCTGTTACAGATAAGGGAGTCAAAGGTAAATGCATTCTGATAAAGATGGAAAGAAACAGTGAGGATGTTGGGAAATGTAGACTTACTTTTCACTGCTACATTTTTATTTTGCGTTGCATATTTCAGGTGAATGGCCTTCACTTCAGGGAGGGAAGGAAACACATACCAAATCTTTGCTGCTCTCAATGTTATCAACACCCCTGTCCCTGTACTCCTAGGGGTTTTCCTCTCTTCTTTATCCAGTTCCTGTCTGAAGAGGAGAAAGGGGGAGAGCTTGACCTCTGCAGGAGGCTAGAAGGTCCTTCTTGTTGTTTGCTGAATTTCATCTACTAAAGTTCCTCTAGGAGCAGGATACCATCTCAGAGTCCAGATGACCTAGTGGGAGCTACAGTCTTCCAGAGACAGAGAGACCTCTGGAAAAGCTTTAAAGTTTTTAAGGCTGCTATCATGGTTGGGCAGATAGGAATGTGTGAAGCTGGGTAGATGTGGGTAGCCTGTCAATGTGCATGCTCTACCTTGTGCATTACCACTGTTTTAGGGATGTCTAAGAAATTAAATCATGAGGTTGCAAGTTCAGAACCAGGGACGAATTCTGTCATCTTGTTTCAAAGATGACTAGTCATCTTGTTTTAAAGACAGATTTCAACTACATAATGAAACCTAGACTAAGAAATTAAATGCATGAGGTTGCAGAGTTCAGAACCAGGGATGAATTCTTAGTCATCTTGTTTCAAAGTAGAGCTAAAACAGAGAATGGGAAGATGAAATAAATGTTTAACCTGAATCCTGAAAAGCAGGGAAGCAAATACAGGTAGTTTGATATAGCAGAATTACAGGTTCAAGTAGGTCTTGTAGCTCTCCTGCCTTAGGGAGATTGTTTTGTCCAGCTGTGCTCATTGCTGGCTTGAGAAAAAAAGTGGATAAAGAACTAAATGTTTCAAAGACAAAGTTCATATGAAAAGTCCTTTCAGTTTGTGCTGGGCGTGATCATCTGTTGATCTTCTCTTTAATGTTTCTCTTTGGCTGCCTCAGTCATTTTTTTTTAAAGATGCCCAAAATTACTGGTTTTGAGATGACAAGTCTGTTTTGATTGGTCTTGTCAGCTCTGTGCTTGGGGAGTTGATTCTCATACCTGCTTCTTAGCTTTAAATACTTTGAGTAAATTAAGTAAAATCTAGAATGTTTTATCTTACTTGCAGAATTCCATTGAATAATACCTTTTTTACCCAGACTTTATAGTATTCCTACCCAAGATTTTAGTATGAGTGGGGCAGCAAATCATTCAGGAAGTATGGTTAGCTGGCTTTATTCATTCATTCAAGTGTGTCATCAGTACTAGAATGAAAGGTCCCAAATACGACAGTATTGCAGTGTAGAGGCTATGTCATTTGTCAGACTGAATGGGACTTGGTGCATTTCTTACCTGCCTGTATTTTTATGTACAGATGTGTAGATGTTGGAATGTGTGTTACCAGTTTAAGTAAAACCAAGAGAAATGCCATGGAAGATCCTACATGCTCCTTAGATAACAAAGGAATTGTCCGGTAGTTGTCAGGTCTGGCCGTGTTCTTCAGGGCAGAGTCTTGACTTTTCCAAATGTATGCATTAATACTGGGTATACTGAAGTACCTGTGGGAATCTGACCACCAAAATCAGTGCTTATATAGTGTTTCTATGAAGTCTTCATTCTCAAAATTAAATTATCTGCCTTCAAAAGCCTTTGCTATCCCAAAACTTTTATGGTAAGAGAAGTGGTTATAGAATGGATGAAGTAACTGAAAAACCTGGGACGAGTGGAATGGCTGTATTTTCCCTCTTATCTTGACCTCCATCAGTTTATTTCAGTGGTCTTCCTGCACTTAGTGAAGATAGATTGAGCTCCTCTGCTGCTTTTGTGCTGCATTTTTGCGTTCTATAAGGAGGTCTTAAAATACATAATCCAGAGTGGTCTGGCACATGAAATCACTTAATTCAGAAGCAAGACTTCAGGATTAAGAAAGCAGGTGATTTATTATTAATACGAATAGCACCTCTAAAATAGCATGTATAGCTGTAAGCTACTGGGGCTGGGGTAGTCTTTCTGGTAGTTGTTGAAAGCTATATGTTACAGAAGATACCAGTATCTTCTGTGTATCTATAAAGGCAGCTCAGTGTTTAGTGGGAGATTTTTTACAGAGGAGTCCTAATTTTAATATGTAACTGGGAGAAAAAGAGTACCAGAACCTTTCTTTAAGCCTGCTGTTTGGAGTGTATGAATGTAGGTCACTACCTGTGTGGCATAGGGCTTACGCAGAGCACTGAAGTGAATTAGCGCTAGGGAGACATGGATTTCTGGATGTGCAAGGGGAGATGACCTACCTCTCACTGAATCCCTGAGTTGTGTAAAGAATGCTCAGCTCTCCAGTTCAGAACATAGAATCACAGAATCATCAAAGGATGTCTAGGGAATGATGCAGATTAAGATTTATTGGAGTTACCAAACGCTGTCAGGCGTTCCAGGTGTTCTTCCATGCTGTGTAAGGCCAAATGCCTTGTCCTCAGGCCTTTGTTAGAGCAGTATTTTTCATACTGTTGCCTCTTTTTTTACTGAAGTAAAGGAATTTGCCACATGGGTTATGTTTTCATCTGGCCTTAAGCACGATTAATCCTCTGTAACACCCCTAGGTTATAGTTCAGCCTCATCGTTAACCTAGCTGGAAAAACTGAGAACCAGTTGATGTGTTGATGAGCTAAAGGTTTCAAAGGTATTTGTAGTAGCTGCAGCTGGAGGGGAAGAAAGCCATACTGTTTTGACTCCCAAAGATTCCCTACTGAGTTACGTCCACTAATTTCAGTAAAAACCTTTTTTTGAACTTTTAAGTGCATTCAAGGTCTCTGGTAGTTCATATGCAGATATGGTGTGGTTTTTTTAATGGGGCTGGGAGGGAATCTGTATCAAACCTTAAAGTCATGTTTACTTCCTGCACCTATGTAATGTACATACTTACATATGTTTTGATTGTTTAGAAATGGCTGTGTGTGAAGTTCTAAACAAATGAAAGTAGTCTTCTGAAGCTACTGAGTTAACCTGACAAGATTTCCATTAACTTCCTTCTTCTGGATGACAGCAGGTTGATTTTTAGAGCTGTTCCAGCAACAAAGGCATTTAGGAGGGATTCTCTCTCATTTAGGGACCTTTTGTATAGAATTCATGTTAGTGCTTCTCTGTCAGGGAATCATTGTCTTCTGAATTGCTATTTTTGTGAAGTTGTAGAGCTAAACTGTGTTTGAGATTTCTATGTTTAAATACAATTTTTTTTTAGTCTGTCCCTCTTCAGTTTAAAGTCTTGTATTGGTAAAGCATAATTCCTGTAGAAAGCCAAGCTTAAAACTTTTTTCTGTTCAGGCACAAGTTGATCAGTTTCAGAAACCAAACTGATGTTTTTCTTCATATGCCTTTTTCTTCTTCTAGGGTTTTCACAGACATTCAGCAAGTCCTCCACAACTTGACACATCCCCGGTTTGTGTTCACAGACAATGAGGGAGAAGCAGACATCCTCTACAACTTCTCACACTTCAAAGATTATAGGTTGCAATTGTTCCCCTGATCATACAAATTATTTTTTTGCTATAAAAACTGTGTTCCCAAAGGCATCCCCAACCCTGCTCCTTCACCCAACAATTTCTCTGTTTTGTAGGAAGCTAAGCGAGGAAAGGCCTGAGGTAATGTTGAATCAGTTCCCATGCGAGAACCTCCTGACTGTCAAAGACTGCCTGGCATCCATTTCTAGACGAGCTGGAGGACCAGATGGACCGAGATGGTTGCCTCGTACTTTTAACCTCCAAACAGAATTGCCTCAGTTCATCAGCTACTTCCAGCAACGTGACAGAAGGTGGCTCCACTTCCTTGTTTTGTGTTTTCTTGATCCCACTTTTCCCAAAACACCAGTAACCTGCATTTGGTGCTTGACAGCAGTTACACCACCATGAGTTTGCTCTGGCTGCATTTATGTTCAGGTGAATTTTACCTGGAATATGTGAGTTTTTTAGGTACTTTCTTTAATGTAAAAGTAGTTAAGCAATGCATTTTGAAACAGAAACTTCACCATGACTTGCGTACTGAAGGCTATTACTTTTTGTCTGGTCAAGATCTTACCTCTTGTATTTAACAGATAGACAAAGGATCAGAGCATGTTTGCAACATATGTTGGTGATTGTATTTTTCCCCAGGGGACGAGCAGCAGTCATTCTTGCATTTAAGCCAGAATGAAAATATTTAAAGTACTTGGGTTCTGTAAGGTTGTGAAAGTAAAATTGAGTTTTAGTTGAATTAGCCTAGAGCAGTTGTGGAGCTTTAGGATTTAAATCCACATTCTTTCTGCTGCTGCAACTACCTTCGAGTGGATGGAAACTGAGATTTTTCTTTTGGTAAAAGAGAAAGAGAGCTATAGGGTACTGCTAGTGGAATAACCTCTTATGCCTAGCATGGAGTATTCTGGTTGAAAGGTTGCTGCTTTGGTGATATTTTCATATGTTGCCACCTGCCAGGAGTCTCATTTGGCCGTTCTTTGCTCTATGTATTCTGTTATTGACTGGCATTACCAGCAGAGAGCATTCTTTCCACATATCCTTTGTGTGTGGTGGTCCGATTTCCTTTTTAATATCAAGAATTGGCAGTAGATGCAGTGGCATGTAGAGAATGGGGAGAAGGGGATAGGAATCTTCAAATAAAATGGACCCTCTTAACATTACTAACTTCAGCTCACTTCATAAGTTTATCATGCAGCTCAGGAAGTTTCTCCGGATGCTTTAGTAGATGAGGAAAGGAAGGCATCAAGTTTCACCCTGCCCTTACTCAGAAAGACATATTGAAAGAACAGCATGCTCTGGTTTTCCTCAAGGACATTTCAAAGAATTTTGCCTCTTGAGGTGACTAGGTACTGGAAAGTGAGAGGATGGTGGTGTGCTTTCATTTTCTTGCAATATGAACTGTTGAGATACTGTGTGATTTCTTCCCGAAGAGATGAGTTATGGTGTTACTTAGTATGAATGATTTGAAGGCGTTATTGGGAAATCAACTTGGAAAATTGGATGGTACCCTGCCAGAATGATCTCAGACTCCTGGCAGAATGACTTCCACACCATGACCTGAGTGTGTTCATGATGACACTGTTGTTGGGTTGTTTTCCCCTTTTGAAGGAGTCAAATGCAGGAGGAAACTTAACAGTGAGAGCATGCCAGGACCTAACTGAAAGAATCAGTGGAAGCTACCACTGCCTTTTCTCCTCTTTATGCCTAAGGCCTACTGCTCCCAGCTGTCAGTCAAAAAGTCCTTAGTTCTTGCACTGTAACTCACACTATTTTTTCAGGACAGTACACAGATCAGTTCAGGTGGATGTTCAGACAGATGAATGAGGTGGATACTTACAGGTGTTGGCTTTTCTTTCTGTCTCAGAGGAGAAGATAATCACTGGATATGCAAACCATGGAACTTGGCCAGAAGCCTGGATACCCACATCACCAACAGCCTTAACAATATCATCAGGCATAGAGAAAGCAGCCCAAAGGTTAGAGAGCATGGGTTTGAATGTGGTTTAAATGGGAGAGCTGAAAAACCTGCTTCATAAAGGAGGTCTGAAAATGCAAAGAAAGGAATTTTTCTTCTTCAGAATTCCTATGCTGACCATAAGCAGAGTTTCAATCAGTTCAGAACTGATTGATTCAAATTGGTCAGCTTCATTGACTGCAGTGATGAACTCAAGGAGCCTGGTGTTTTCTTATTTAGAAAAATAAAACTTGCCCTGACAGTAATGAATCCTCCAGTGTGATGCAGCTTTAACACTTAATCCTCAGACTGGCAGGTGAACACATATTAGCTATAGTTAATGTTGGTTGTAAATTGTGGAACTTTATTGCTTGTGTCCCCTAGTTGATCGTTAACTGCTGATCCACAGCTCTGCACAGTGGCACAAAGCACTATCTTTGCCAGCAGTAGATGAATCATGGAGGTTTTTACAAGGAGTTTGCAATATGTGGTTATACCTCATAGTGTCACTTCAGCTTTATTTCATGTGGTGTGTGGACTGCATGTATTTTCTGGAATGCAGGAATGCACAAAGAATGGCTTCACCTTTCTAGTGCAAAACAAGGTTACCAAAATCATAAATAAAATTAAATGTTTTGGGGTTGTTTTTTTTTTTTATGAGTGTATCTGGCCTCCACTTCCCCACCCCAGTGTCAATGAGTTTGATAAAAGGTGTCTGGATAACAACATTCTGTATTCATGCACATGCCTAAAGAGAAACTGAAATGCATACAAGGATACCTTTAATCAAGATCTAGCGACTCTTGGCTTTCATTTTAGTTGAGTTATATTTATTGTGAGTGGTTTTCCTTTGTTGTAGGTAGTGTGCAAATATATTGAGAACCCAGTCTTGTTTCACCGTGAAGATGTGGGGATGGTTAAATTTGACATCCGTTACGTTGTGTTGCTGCGGTCCATCAAACCACTCAAGCTGTACATCTATGATGTGTTCTGGCTGCGCTTTTCAAATCGGTAATTGCCTTCCCCCCATTAGGGTGGAGGGGCTTAGAATTAAATCTGATAGCTCGGAAACTAAGGAATTGTTTTATTCACCAGGGCATTTTCACTTGATGACTTGGATGACTATGAGAAGCATTTCACAGTCATGAATTATGCTCCCGGTGTAACATTAAAACAGGTAAGCAAACAGTCCAAAACACTCCTCCCTTTTCTGTCAGAAAATCTTCCAGTGCCTCTTCTGTGACTATGGTCAAATAGCCTATTTGACATTCACTTAAACAAGCAGTCAAGGTGGTGGAAGTACCCAAAGCAAATACTTCACTAGACTCTTCCCTACTTTGCCCCAGTCATCTGTGATTATATGAGGTAATACAGACCAACATCCTGAATGTAACTCGCAGTGATAGACCAATAAAAGAAGCATTGAAATGGCTGGTAATAGTTGTCAAGTGATCTTCAGAAGAAGAAATACTGTAGCAAGGAAGGTATGCAGGAACTGTCTAATTCTATAGTTCTGTACCTAGGTTTGTGTAAGTGGAAAAATCTGTTCAGTGTTCCATTCTCTTGTCATGTGATTGCTCCGTCATTCCCAACCAAAACAGTCTTTGATGTTGCTAAACTGTTTTAGGTACACTGTGAAGAATTTATTCCTCTGTTTGAAAAACAATATCCTGAATATCCTTGGGCAACAGTACAAGTAAGTCAGCAATTCATCTTTCTTGTGTTAATGTTTATGAATCCTTTTTTTACTCGTCAGATTAGCTTTTCAAAAAGTGTTGGGTTGCATGGTTGGTTGTTTTTTTCCTCATAAAACACACTTCATGTCTATCAGTACCACAAAGGACATCAAGTATTAACCCTTACTTCAGAAGCTTTTTTTAACCTAGTGCAATTCCCCCTCAGAAATGTTGTTGTTAGCATTTGAGGGGTTTATTTCATTGTTAACACTATAAAAATTCTTTATATTTGAGTTGGTAATGAAGCCAGTCCTTACGACCCCCAGGAGCCTGGGACAAGAGTCTTTCTTTGTGCAAGTTCCATCTTTTTTTGCAGAAGGTCGCCTGTAGTCTAGGCCTATGGTTGTGAAGGTTTATTATCTTATGCAAAAAGGCAGGGAGGTCCAGAATACAAAGTGTGCAAATCACTACAGGTTTTGCTCACATGACTGTGGAAAAGTTGTTTTCAAAGTTTTCACTACTCTTAGGCAGAATATTAATTCTGATTCTGAAAGGCTGAACCGCTGAGGTATTCAGCCTTTTGCTTCCTTTGTTTGAGATGGCTTCACAAGACAAGGAGGTATCAGAACAAGCAGGAAACAGGAGTAAATAGGACATTACAGTACATAGTAATCTCAGGGGAATGGCATCACAGGTTTTGGTTTCTCTATTCTAAGCAGATCTGCCGGTACACTTCCAGATCAGTTTGCTGTGCAGTGCCCTAGAGCTCACTAACAGCATAGTATCTCTGAGTTAGTAAGTTGGAACCCCTGTTCGTTAAATTAAATCTTGCCTTTAAGACTGCAGTGCAGAATTTCCAGCTGCTGCCCAGCTGCTCTGTGTTAGCAAGCTGGCCAGAGCCCTGTCCCTGGTCACTAGATCATACTTCTCACAATAAAACAGCTAGTTCCCTAATACAAGGGCATCTTTTACCTGCAAAGAAGCAGCTCCAAATACTATAGTTCCATAAAACAGGCAGGAAGGTGGATGAGGAGCTTCTCGTTGATTAGTTTTTTCTTGTAATTCATGCTTGAAAGAAAAAGCTGAATGTAAAGAAATGGTTCAGAAACATGCACAAAACTGAATTGTTGCATTCTTTCATATTTATCAGGAGCTAGAAGATGCAGAATGAATGGTAGCTGAGCATTTATGTGCCTCTGCTTTCAAAAGTGAATAAGTTACCCAACTGTGGATTGATTTCCATAAATTAATTGACATCAGTTTTAACTAGAACCTCATATTCAATCAACAATACTCGGAGAATGACAGGTTTTGCAGCATTAGGCTTAAAATAGCCTGGAAGAAGATACTGCAAGGGGTGAGAAGAGAGATGTCAAAATATGTACTGTAGGTTCCTCAGAGGAGTACTGTGTACAGAATAGGAGATATTACACAATCTTCTCATTTGCAAGAAGGAATGGTTCACTGCAGTATAAACTCAATGCGAAAATTCACACCTGTATATTCTTCCTGGTTTATATCACTTTCATGGTGGATATCTGACTGTTTCTCAAGATACCAATGTAGTATGTTCTTAAGACCTCCATGTCCCCACCATGCTTTTTGGAGTGATATAAATGGCTAGAAGGTTTTTCATTGCAGAACAAAACAGAGCTAGAATACAACTTGATAGGCAGGGAGAAGGGACTTAATTCTAATATGAAATGCCCGTAGTACTGATTAGCTCTCCAGAAAAGTGCCTGGATGTTGCAGGTTGCTTGGCACTTCCACTGTATTGTCTTCAGGTCTAAATGTACATTTTGACACTAAGTGTTCAGATTTTCAGCTGTTGACTGGTGTAATTTATACACACTCTTTAAAAAGCTGTATGAATGAAGCAATTGAAAACATGTTTCTTGCTTTTGTGGAACCTCACTTCTCATTCAGAGACCTTTTTCTATTGTTAGGCAAATATTTGTAAGGCATTTGCTGAATTGTTCCAAGTTGCTTCAGCTAAACCTGCACCTCTTGGCATCTGTGATTATCCATCATCAAGAGCAATATATGCTGTTGACTTGATGCTGAAATGGGACACCAGCAGAGATGGTGAGAAGCTCACTGCTTTGAATTTTTTGTATTTGTGGGCTGTTTCAGAAATGTATTTCTTCTGTCTAAACTCTTACTGTTTCTCAAGCAGTGTGAGCTGTGTGCTCTGTGCCTCACACTGACATTAAAGCACAGCTGGAGTTGCAGATCTGTGGGGTTATTAGCATCTGCCTTGCTGGTTAACAGGAATGCTGGGGGGAGCTGTTAACTACTTGGCTGAGGTTTTGCTCCCTTCTGCCCCTGCTACTGTTGTTCCCTGCTTTTAAAAACAAAGCAAACAAAAAGCCACAAACCAACACACACAAACCCCAATAACTGTACAACAATCTTGTCACTCTACCAGCAGCAAGTGTTCTTTCCCTTTTATGGTGACAGAACATCTGAAATACCTGTCTCGCTGTCAAAGCCTTAAACAGCCTACTGAATGTGACTTCCAGACTTGGCCCAGTGTCTTCAATGTATGGTTACTTATTAAAACAAGGAAGGGACTACGTTCACCATGGCAGTGCTATTGATGTCTTCAGGACCATCACTTAGTTGTTGCCAAGTCTCTGCAAGAACATGTGTGTGAAGCTCTTTCATGTCAGTACTGCACCATAGCTGACTACCCAGAGTCTTTCCTTCAGCCAGTTGTGGAGAACTGGTAGCAAAACTTGCCAAACAGGGCAAATTCTTTGTTATTTCACCAGGAGGCTCAAAAATGTTCTTACAGTGTGCCCAGCCCAGACATGGGTCTCTTATAGGTAGAAAAGCAGCAGAGGCACCAAGACAAAAAGGACTGCTGGGGGGTATTAAACAGAACAAAGTGTACCCTTTTCTTCTGAAACTCTGATCACTGGGACACAGGAGAAAGTCATTGCTTGTGCCCAGGTTTGCCGGAGGAGTTACTAGGTGATGCATGTTGGGTGGTTGCCCCTAGCCTCCTGCTGGAGTGGCTGAATCTTAATTATATGATAGACACTAATCACTTTAATGGAGGGAAATGATTGAGAAACAGGGGATATAAGATGGAGCCTTTGGCATTCAGGTGGAGCAAGGTTTTGAATCTGGATCTGCTACATCAACCTTGAATGCCTTTTACCTGTCTCAGTGCTGTCTTTAATGGGAGAGGCAAAGCAACTCTACTATTACTAGCTCTAGGAAGGCTATTGTAGTAAAAGGACCAAACTCGCATTACCTCTGTGGCTGAACGTGAGCTGCATGGGTCCCTGGCCTTCTTAAGATGGGGGTGTGGGTACCAAAGTCATGGCTGTGATCCTGTGGACAAATAGGTTGGTTGTTTTTGTGCAGAGCAGAGTACGGTTACCTGTGCATCAGAAACTTGTACCCTCTTACAGGCTCAACACCAGACAGGAAATCTGATCCTCTGTTTCTCTTTGCACAGAATGCAGTTGATTCTGAACTGTACTGATGAAGTTTTAAGAGAAAATTTAACTTGATTTCCCTTAGGAATGAGTTGAAGTGGCAGGTGGGAGTGGCTGGAGTGTAAAGGAACAAGACTGCTTAAAGTAGAAAGGCAGATATCTAAAAGCTTTAAGAAAGGAAGGTTTGTACTGAAACATGAAAGGAGAAGCAGTTTTCTGGAAGATGTTTTAAGACTGTCAAGCAGATAGCTGCCTCAGGGAGATCCTATTAAATTGCTTCAAATTCTCATTGAGTGAGGCATTGGATTAGCACAGTGAATGCAGAATCTGTTGGATGATTTTTCCTCTGGATAATGGTGGTAGAACAGACCTCCATCCTTCCAGAAAAACCCAAACCAAACCCACTGAAATAAACCCACCCTTCCAGTTTGCCAGCTTGGGTCATAAAAGATGGCTTTTCCCAGTCACTTTGTATAATCTCTGGCTTAAAGACAGTAGTGATTCTGTAGAGCTTGTAATAAGAGGCAATGTTTGTGTTCCCCTTCACAGGGAAAAGAATCATGCAGCCTCAGATCTTGGAGGTGAACTTTAATCCTGACTGTGATAGAGCCTGCAAATACCACCCTACTTTTTTTAATGATGTCTTCAGCACCCTATTTCTGGATGAAACAGACAACTGCCATGTGACATGCATTGTCTAGCCACAGGAGGCTTCACTCTGTTAATTTCTTTCCCAGATAAGCTTAACAGCAAGATTTATATTTCAGTTCTGTGAGCTGCTGAGGCAACTATTTTCCTATACTGGTAAACCAGGAAAAAAATTGTATCAGAAGAATATGCATATACCATACACTGTATTCATAATCATTTGTCTGTATTTTCCTTGTCTTGCTTAGTTCTTTAAATCATCAGTTTGTGTTGACCAAATGTCTTGTTTGTTGAATATGGGGGACCTCAAAATAGCACAATAACTGGAGCAATTTACCTTGGTTTTCAGTAGCCTGATTGCTTGCTTGCTTGCTGGGAGATGTTGCACAAGTTCTCTGTGTTGAGAGTAAAATTATAATTTACTGGATCATGTTGGAGTTTGTATGTCTCTTATTTGTCCCTCTCATACGAAGATCTAAAATATTATGACGGGAAAATAGCTTTTCAGTGCAATGAACTCCTAGGCTAAGGAAATTAAAGATTTGATGACTCTTCCCATTTTTCTTATTAAAAAAAAAAGGGCACAGCATACCATTGTGACAGCCTTGTGCTGCTGGCTGTCATCCTTAGCCTGCCCCTTAAAGAAACTAGGGTTTTGGGGGGTGAGGCAGGAAATGAGAAGGATGTAATGTCTAGAGCAGCACAGGAATGCAGAAGCGACCTGAAGGAATGAAAGGGGTCTGGAAAACTCTGCTAGGAGCCCCAGCAGTATTTGGACTTCAAGGTTTAGGGCTTAAGATAGAGGTATTTGGGACTGGGGTGTCAGTTTGTAATGAATCATTCCTAATCTCTCCCCTCAAATCAGGGTTAAGTGGCTGAAATTTAGCAGTTTAGGCCGTATTTATCTTGCTTTGCGTGTATGTACAAGTTGCAAAAAGATACTCTGTCCCTCATGCAGTGTGTGTTACCTGGGTAGTATTTTTAAAGTTAGTTTGCACCAATCAGGATCTGTTTGAGAGCAAAGTACAGTTATGGAATTGTACAGATGTTCTGAACATTGATTCAAGCCTTGCAAATACGCAACATTATCCCTCATGATCAAGAAGGGAGGGGGGAATTTAGGCTATTTCAGGATGGGCTGCAGAAACTACTTTTTTCTACTGACTGGAGCACAGGCTGGAGAAATAAACCATCTTTGTCTTAGGAACATTCAGCCTGCACAGGTAGGCAAAGGGAGAGGGGATTCCTCAGCCAGGAATGGTGCTGACAGCTCTATCGGTCTCCAGCTCACGAGTGAGAACTTTTTTGGACTGCTTACTTAAATGTGACTAAAGAAAACATGAAGTGCTTAACACAGATGGCGTGACTACTTCTGATAGATAGTAACGGCTGCTGGAGAATGGACATAGGAGGCATGCAGTGCTGCTCATGGAATGCATTTGCTCTTGTGGGAGAGCAGAAGGCACTTTCTGCCTGCAAAGTACCTGAAAACATGAAGTCCCTGGGGATCTAAGGGGGGAGGTTTCCCTCATCACAAAAGGAAAGTGATGTTACACTTAGTAAATGAGAAGAATGATGTCTAGAAAGTAGTGAGATTCGTGTAATGGGACCAGAAGCTGTGGGCAAAAATAGTCTGTTGTGCTCCTGGACGGAAGAGCTCTTTTTATCTTACAGGAAGCAACTGGTTGAACTAAACATCCCAGATCTTCCTGTCCGCTGTCATAACCTCAAAGAGGAGAAACCCTGGTTTCTGTTTCTAAGCAACTGAAGCAAGAAGGTACTGGTAGGAGACATGAATAGCCATGGTGCCAGTACTGCCCTGCTGGGCAGCAGATGTACGAGTGACCCAGCTGCTATCTCCCCTGTTAGGGGCTATCAGTGAACTGGCATCTGTCTGAGGGTCCAGGTGGAGTATGTTAGTGCTGTTGGGCCAAAACTGCTGGTGATGCCTCAGAGGTGTGTGCAGGGGTCTGCTGAATATTTGGGTTCTCTCAGTTTCTGCCCTGGTGCTCTGAATTTCCTGTTTTGTCTTGCCCATCACATGGGTGAGGAGTGATGAAGGGACTGTCTTTAAAGCTAGAGCATCTTGTTGCTTTAAGGTGTTTTTCTGCTCAAAACCATTTAAAAACAATAAAAACAGGAGTAAGGTCAGTAAGCTTACATGTACTTTAATGCATTCAGCCAACACTAAATTGTACAGTGCTTCCAAGTGAGAAGGCACAAATTGTGATAAAGATCTCGTCTTAAACATCCAGAGTACAATGACCAGATGAGAAATCTGGCAGCTGTAGTGGTACACATCACAGCACTAAAGCACCGAGTCTAGTGGTAAACACGAAAGAGTCAGGCCACAATCATGGCTGTCACTGTTGATTCACACCACAGCAGCGTCTGTCGCTGTTAGGAGCAGGTTTCTGGAAGCTGTGTTAATATATGGCTGGATTTCTTCCTCTGGACATCACAAAGTTGGAGTTCATGCTTATTTCTTGTAACAGAATGCTGTTGTCATATAAACTATAATGCTGTAATATAGAAAACTAGTGCTTTTATAGCAAACTAACAGGTGGTACTGATTGAAAAGCCAGTCAGGGATACAGCCCTTTGTGACTTGCCTAGTAAAGGCATATCTGCTTTAAAGGAGTACTGCTTTATCAGCTTGTAACAGTAGAAGTAATTCAGCTAAAAATAAAATAAGGCTATAACTTTATTTAGAAAATTATTTTGGGGGAAAAGAGAATCTTTTTGGCTGAGAACTGTTTATTTTGATTGCTTCTTGTCACGATTGTCTTTCCAGACATGATAGTTGAGTGCAGAAGCCAGGGTTAGCCAAGCTAAATAAGGAATCATCAAATAAGCTGCGGTTTTGCTGACTTTATACCAGGAAACAGTTGCAGCTGTCGCCGTTCCAGTCGTGAGCAGGAGAATCACCAACCCCTGAAACACAGGAAGGTGGTCAGCATTGGGTTTACTTGATGCGTTTTCTTGACTTGTGTGCCTCTTTCACTCTGGCACTTGTTAATTCCTTCTCAGAAAACCAGCCAGCAGCAAAAAAATAGAGATGTCTGCTGAATTATAAGTCAATTTGAGTTATAATTCAATGCAACAGTCACAACAAAGGGTGTTGCTGCTGGGAGCAAGAGAGGGAGAATAAAATCCCACTCACCCATACCTTTTTTTGTTACATTCGCTACAAACCCAGTGTAACTTTGAGCAAGTCGCTTAGCTAAGTAAACGTGTCCAGTTTTTTCATGTCACAGATGCAGCCTGATGAGATGTGGTGTGAATGAAGGCTCATTTTCAGGGAGCAATGATTATCACATTAAACTTTTGACTCTGCACCTCGCCAGTGACTGCAGAAGTCTATGATTAAGAAACTTACTTTTCCACTTACCCATCCCATTTTGTGAGCTCCAAAAAATATTGGAGTCCATGACCAGTTTAATGCCAGCTGCCCTGCATACAGGCCCAGAGGAATCACCGACTTCTTGTTGAAGCCCCCCACTTCCTTCCACACCAGGTAGGAGCCATATCTGGAGAAAGCAATTGGAAGCTATAACTCAGCACACCAGTTAGAAAGCAACCGCACGTCCTTGATCGAATGAAGCAACTTTAGTGCTAGGGTCTAGGTTGATTTCAAAAAGTAGACATCCAGGCACTACCTGGCAGAGTAACTGACAGCACAGGGTTGATCACCTGCTGTGGACAACAATAGAGACAGATTAATTCCCTATCCTGCCAGAGTACTCATTTCTAGGTGCAGAGCAGCAGATGACCTCCTGTGTTCCAGTCTTAAAAGAGAACGCCATGCTGAAATGGAAGCAAGTCCAAGAGGCAAGGCTAAAAGGTAAGTCTCTAAATAGTGGAGAAACTGCTAATTTTGGTACTGGGAGATGGTGCTTTAAAAATAAATTAAAAAAAAACCCAAACCCAACACAACCCATTGTTTAAGTGGATGAAATAGGAACTGAGTGGCATCCCAAAGCACTGGTGAGGGTGGGGATCTATGGTGTTAGAGCAGGAGGAACTCTATAGCCCCTTTTCAGAAGGAAGGGGGATGAAGATGGGGAGAACAAAGATTTTTAGGAGTTCTGTGAAAAGAATCAACCAGGAGGAGCACCCAGCACCCTTCCTGTCTGCAGTATCCCAGCTACTGAAAGATCTTCCACAAACATTCTGAACAGATCTTCTTAATGCTACAGAACATTGGTTTGCTGGAGGATCCCAGAATGTAAGTTGCTAAAGACAGGAATTCTCAGGATCTCTGGATCTCAGGATCCAGATGACTGCATAGCCATTCCAGGTGACCACAGTAGAATGCCCTGGATAAAATGCCAACATCTGGAATTACACCCGTCTCAGTAAGTGTAGACAGATTCTATCTCGGCTGGATGTGAACCGGACTGTACACAAGGCTGGACAGCAGGGGGCTCCTGTGTATCTATGCTGGCAGCGGAGCAAAGATGGAGACCAACTTTAAGCGTTACGGTTTTTAGGAGCAGACAAACATCCATAGGAGTCATAGCAAGAAGTTTTGTCTTCATTTGTAGGTCATACAAGAAGGCCTTATTTTTCCTGTTTAACCCAGTTAGTGACACAAGCTTGTTTCCTGGCCGTTACTTTCATAAGGGCTGAACTCTATTTTCAAACTGCTCTGAAATCCCAGCAGTTTGATTGCAGAGTTAAAAAAAGGAAAGGGGGAGCAGGGTAAGGTAAAAGGCATCAAGACCCCAATCTGTTCCTAAGTGATTTACAGAGCCACAGTGTGGGCTTAGAGTTGTTCATAACCCAACCTTAAATTCAGACCAATATTACAATGTACAAATCTAAAGTTAAATGTCAAGGAAGGCATGTAAGCTTATTAAATCCTGCTTTTAGTTACTTCTTGCCTTTAATATATTCAAGAGATTCTAAAGGAACCAGATGTCTTGATCAGTCAAGGAATGCATGCACATGATGGATTACAGAAGAAAAGGTGTGGTAGTAAGTATGATCTTTTCACTGATGTATATAATCGGGACCATCCACCTCCGAATATACTGATTCTGATAGTATCAAAGTAAGCGATAAACTGTCACAACTTGAAGGAATGGCTTCACAGGAAAGCCACTCAGCTCTTGTCCCTTTGATCAAGGCATTCTTTAACTCTCAGGACAATAATGATCGGATTCAAATGCTAATAACTCTTGGAATATACAAGAGTAGAACAGCACTTTTTAGAAGTACACAGTGCAAACAGAGGAAGCAAAGAGAATACTGATGGGAAAGGAGGGACATGAGGCTATAAAAATGACAAAGCTTTTCTGAGAAGCAAATGAAACCAAATGAGCAAATGTGTGAGAGCCAGTTTAGCATTCAGATACAGTTTCAGACACTGCATCATTGCTGTATTCTGCAACAAGTGGTGTGGTATTTAAGATAACCTGCAGGGTGACTTATGCAATGTCCACTTGGAAAAGATCTGAAACTTCATATAGTTAAGCCAGTGCTATATACACACCACTTAAAATGTACTGTTGTGATGGATGAAATTAATGGGAAATGAGAGGGATTAAGCCATAAAAGGCATATTGCAACCTAAAAACTATTACTATTGCATTAGCAACAAGGTGTATTTGATAGCTAGGAAGAAGCATGATTAATCTTGCTGTGTAGTTAGTTCTTACTTACCAGCTTCAGGAAGACAAAGCATCCCTTTGTGCTTGGGGGCTGCACTGACCTCTGCTGAGGCTCTGGGAGCAGAGTGCACCCTCTCCTCTGTGGCACAGCTCACCAGAGTTAACATAAAAGCATGCAATGTTGGGTGGACAGCTTCTGAAGCAGTCTGTGAGGAGTATCAAAACTGCCCAGTCTCCTGAGACATCCTACCTCTATAAATATTTTTACCACATCTTATTAAAAGTCACAGCTGCCAAAATACAATATTATAAGGTCCCTTTGGGGATGGTATTTAGCCGTGTCATTCCTTGTTCATTTGACAGAAATTGCTCTGCTGTTAAATAAGGAGTCAGTAGATGTTTCAAATATTTAGAGTTTAACACATATGTTTTGATTTTGTTTTCTTTTAATTGAGCTCTGTTAGAACAGTTCTATCCTAATTCTCTCCCTCCCCCCCGCCTGTTTTTTTTAGTATCATTTTCCTGAAATTCCTGAAGGACATGCATAGAAGAGCTCCCAGTGCTGCCTTACTCCACCACTGACAGCTTGGCAGGTATTCCCCTCAGGATGAATGAGGAAAGCAAGTTAATGGCAGCTTTTCAAACTCCTGCTTTTGATGTGGATACTTGTGCATACAAGATGTCCTATCAAACCCACACACAACTCCCAAAGCATGTATCTACCTGTTAAACAGGCAGCTTGACACAGTTTCTTATGAACTGAGCCACAAGAACACAATCATAATTCTCTGGTACAGCATTATACAATAAGCAAATTTGATATCAGGCAAATACCTGAATACAATGTGAAAAACATACCCCATCGACGTATAGATAGCTCCCCAAACAGGAGCAAACACCCAGTTAGGTGGGCACCAGGATGGCTTCCGTAGAGATTCGTACCACACTGGCAATTCCTTTTTGGTTAGAGTGCTTCCTAAGAATCCTCCTGCAGAGGGCAGGAGTGTGAAACCCACTGCCGGGGCCCAGGCTGACACCACTTCCATCGAGACGGTGAATCTGGAACAAACACGAACATGTGGATTGGCAGAGCGATTTTAAAATGCAACTACAAAACATGTCCATTTCTAGCAGATTTAAAAACATCCACATGTATGTGAGCCGCAGCCTGAGCCTGTTACTGGGAATGACTGCAACTGAAATGAATGGATCTTGTACCAGGTCCACTGGACGATACCCCCATAAAGGAACCTATTACTTGGTGGGGGGGAAGTGAGGCATTTACTTCCCTCTCAGCTTCGTGCAGTATGATTACTGAATTTTATCTGCATAAATATCTTTACCCAGTTTGATATCATATGGACTACACTTGGGGGGGGATTGCACACTAAGAATTCCTGTGTATTCCTGTATTCACCAAAAAGCCCATTCACTTTTTGAGATCGTACCGTCAACAGTAAGAAAATAGTGTGTGTTTTCCTGTGCTCAACCCAAATAATTGTATCTGCTGTGTGTTTCATTTCTAGCCTCAAAAAGGTGCTGAGGATGCTCAATGGCTGGTAAAAGTGATGTGAATTAGTAGCAGGCACTTGAGAAGCTGACGCTGAAAATAAACACCAGCGAAGACAAGGAGAAGATAAGTACTTAAATGATGTTTTGCTAAACAAGGAAGATGTCTGGTGGAATCATACAATCAGTTGTAGCAATCTTACCTGCCAAGCCCATAAAGTGTGCTGGATTCAACTTGCCCACAGAAATAAAACCAAATCATGCCTTGCTCTGGTAGGCCATGCTGGTTTAGAGTACAGGCAGCAGTAAAAAAGTAAGCAAGGAAACAGGAAAAAGCTTCACTGCAGATTTTCTGGCCAAAAGCCAAATGCTACAGAAAAGCAGTGTTTAGCTTGCTAAAATATAAACAGATTAGAGGCATGATAAAAAAGGGCAGAACCAAAATGCAATGCGTTATTTTTTCAAGTATACAGTAGGCAAATACACTCAATTCCTGTTCGTGTGTCCTGTGGGAGGGGGAGAGATTGCAGCAATGGGGAGAGGGCAACTGTGGAAGCCCCAAGAGAGAAAACAGAAGTTTTAGAACAACCAGTATTTTACAGGCTCATCAAAGAAAAGTGCTGTATTGACCTGCCTGTTCTCTTGGCCTACATTTAAAAGGTTTTATTGCTGTAGGTGTGATTGTTGGGATGAGGAGGCAGGTAGTGGGAAGAGGAAATCCCCCTTGTAACAGGTGTCCTTAAACCAAAAGGAAATGGCTCACAGATGACGTTGCATTGTCACAGTTCTGCTGCTGCAGTGGATTTCTGTTTGGAGAACAGGTATAAGCTTGGCCAGCAATTGCACTGGTTTTTGTCCCTGTACTCAGAGGCCTACCCCAGTTATGCAGATTTAATGAAGAGATTTCAGGGGCTGGGACCACAAGCCAGATGGGCTTTAGATGGGCTTGTTCAGCCTGGAAGAGAGAAGGCTCCAGGGAGATCTCACAAGTCTTTCAATACCTAAAGGCACCAACAAGAAACCTAGAAAGGGACTTTTTACAAGGGCATGTAGTGACAGGACAAGGGGGAATGGCTTTAACCTGTTAGATGGTATATTTAGATTAGACATTAGGAAGAAATTCTTCACTACGAGGGTAGTGAGGCACTGGAACAGGTTGTCCAGAGAACTTGTGGCTAAAATGCCTGGCAGTGTTCAAGGCCAGGTTGCTTTGAGCAACCTGTCTAGTGGAAGCTGTCCTTGCCCATAGCAGGGGGTTGGAACTGGATGATCTTCAAGGTCCCTTCCAACCCATTCTGTAATTCTATTGCATGGGATCGTGAAAAATCCTGGTGATAGAAGCAAAGCAGAATTTTGAGGCAAAACTGCATGGAGGGACTGGTAAAGCATGCAGGATTAAAAAGCTTGCAAGGGGTAAGCAAGAAAGCGTGTGTAGGCTGCTGGGCTGAGGGCATGCCTTAGGGGAGAGTCGTGGGAGGGCAAGGAATAGGAATGAACACAAAAAAGGCAGCAGACAAAGTAGGACAACAGTCAAAGTCAAAAACAGAACAAAAGAACAAACAAGAAAAAAAGTTAAGTAGGGAAGAAGCTCATTGCTGTTGTTACTGCTGCCATATGGATTCTGCTTACTATTTACCAGGGAGCATCTTAAATGTTCTCCTTGCCTAGATCTGTAGTGCTACTCTCCTGAGGGAGCAGGCTGTCAGCTGTGGCACACACTACTTGTCACCTGTGTTGACAGCATGAAAGGCTCTGCTTTGACTAGGATGCGAAGGAATTGCTATGTGCAGGAGCAACAAGATGCAATGGGAAAAGAGCTCCAGCACAATAATTCCCTTTGGTTGCCTTCAGATAAGGAGGTTAAGTTAGAAATTTAAAGTTACTAAGATCTCATTAATTCCTAACTCTGTTGGTCTTGCTTTGCTTACAGGGGGAACACTAGCTTTGGTTCTCTACACATTCTGCAAAGTGCTGGTCGCCTGTGCAGCTCCAGCATACTTGTCAAATGCCAATATAATTTTTAAAGTGATAAGCAAGGACCCAAAGGGGTTTATGCTTTATTTGCCTGTAACAATACCAGGGTGGCTTCCTGCAGGCATTAAGCAACTGCACTTTGTCAGTGGTTCTGTCAGCTTCTCCCTAGGGAAGAGTCTGAAAGTGTTCTGCAACCTGAAAGTGCTAAATGCTATCAAATTGGAAAAGTACTGCTCTGCTGCAGTTACTGGTGAATAAATGATGTTGCTACATTATTTATTTTTGCAGGACAAAAACCATAATCTGTCTTCATGTCAGAGGAACAACACTGAAATAATTCTTAAGCAACAAGAGAAAGAAAATCAGGCAGGGAAACAGCAATGGGGAAGGCACAAAGAACTGGGGAAAGTGCAGCCATGCATGAAGAGGAAAGGGAAAGGCATAAAAGAGATTGAATGTACTGGCTGGAATTGAGTGTTGGTGTCCCAGTCTTTTGACTACTCTTACTAGTAACTATATACTATGTTTTCCAACAGTATGTCTCATTACTTCTCAAGCTCTCTTCTTCCAAAATACTCTCTCTTGCATAATACCAAAGAGACAGAGAAAAGAAAGAATATGCAGCAAGATCAGAACATACCTGTAGGGTAGACCACAGCTGTCCATCAGCAGTGGCAGTTGATTATTTTAATCCACAAGAAATTAAATACTGATGTCAATTTCCCATAAAAAGTAGTAGCTAACTAGGGAGCAGCACTAGTTGACTGTTGAAGAAGCCATGCCCATCTTGCTCTGCTTACCTGGTGTAGGTCTTTAATAACAGCGTAAGTAAAACGCAAAGATGTACTAGAGAACCCGTGCACTCAGCCAGTGCCGCAGTGTGCATTTGGTTAGCTATGCAGCACGGATCTCTGAAAGCAATCACAGAGTATATAAAGAATTATCAGCCCTTATCCTTTTAGAGTACAGCTGATAACCCCAAAATTACTTGGTGATAACTTACACAGCACAGGTTTGCTAACACAGCCCCTCTGGCTGCAGGTGAATTACACAACCTAGAAATAATTGCTATTTTCCCAATCATATCTCAGCTATACTTCAGGGCGAGATCCGTTTGTGCAATATTCTGGCACCCTGATTTTCATCCTGAAGAAACCTGCATGCCTGTAGCAGTACCTGCAGTGTGTGCCCAGCGGATACTGCCTCCGAGAACCACCAGTTAGAAATCTTTCCTTCCACACACACTTGTTTATTTCTGTTTCCACTTCTTATCTCTGCCCTGCAACACTCTGTTCATCATCCTGGCCATTTTCTGTTTAGCCCTACTCTGAGTTCAGGCAGTTTAAGCAGTGTAGTGAGGGCTGCAGCAGGCCAGTTTGTTTTACAAAGATGTTAAAACAGTTTTTCTAGGTACTCAAAAACATCCGACTTGCCCAAAGCTGTTTCCAGCTACATAAAGGAACAGGAGAAATGAAGGTGGGGGACAACAGTGGTGCAACTTGCTGCTCAATGGGCTTCTATTTTTTTGCAGGTCATTTCTCTATGGTGGTGTAACATGCAGAAAAACAGCAGCTTTCAGTGCCCTCCTCTTCATAGGATGGGGTGTACTTACTATAGGTGGGGATATATCACGACAGAGGCGCTGGTTTGTTTTCAGCCTGATGAAAAATGATCTGAAACACTTCTTGGCTTTGAGCAGGTGCCAAAGGCAGTGGGTCCCCTGCCCTTCTCCAGGTGCTCCCAAAGGAGAGCTCAGTCAGCAGGAAGAAGGAAGGACCTGCTCTAGGGTGATGTGTCCCTGCCCATAGCAGAGGGTTAGAACTAGATATCTTTAAGGTCTCTTTCAACCCAAACCATTTCATAATTCTATAACAACTAGTTTAATTGCATATGGTTAACATGAGCCAGCAGTGTGTGCTTGCAGCCCAGAAAGCCAACTGCATCCTGGGCTGCATCAAAAGGAGCGTGACCAGCAGGTCGAAGGAGGTGATCCTGCCCCTCTACTCTGCTCTCATGAGACCTTGCTTGTAGTATTGTGTGCAGTTCTGGTGTCCTCAACATAGAAAGGGCATGGAACTGTTGGCACATGTCCAGAGGAGGGCCACGAGGATGATCAGGGGACTGGAGCACCTCCCATATGAAGATAGGCTGAGAAAGTTGGGGCTGTTCAGCCTGGAGAAGAGAAGGCTGCGTGGAGACCTCGTAGCAGCCTTCCAGTATCTGAAGGGGGCCTATAAGGATGCTGGGGTGGACTCTTCAATAGGGACTGCAGTGATAGGACAAAGAGTAATGGGTTCAAATTTAAACAGGTGAAGTTTAGATTGGATATAAGGAAGAAGTTCTTAACTGTAAGGATGGTGAGGCACTGGAATGGATTGCCCAAAGAAGAGGTAAATGCTCCATCCCTGGCAGAGTCCAAGGCCAGGTTGGACACAGCCTTGGGTGACATGGTCTAATGTGGGGAGTCTCTGCCCATGGCAGGGGGGGTTGGAACTAGATGATCTTAAGATCCTTTCCAACCCTAACTATTCTATGATTTTCTTGCACCCCTATGCCAATAAGCCTCTAATCCCTTCCTTGTGCAACTTAGTACTAGCTCCCCAGTCACAGTGAGCTTAAATTATAGCTACCACATTAAAAACACAAAGGAAATTCTCTCAGCAGCACTAAATCAGCCACATGGTTCTGGGTTTTCCAGTCCCTACTGGTTTAAGGTAGATTGATAAAGCTGTGAGCACACTGTTGAAAGGAGAGGGTGTACGCAAGACAGATACTCTCCCACTCACTCTCTGCAGTATATTTTTTTTTGAGGGCAGATGAGGTTCTACTCAGGTCTGAGAGGCAGCATGCAACTTTCCCATGGGGAAAAGGCCTCTTCCTGAGATACTGCTGGCTGAAGAATTAAGGGGTATATTAATAGACAATTTATGTGTGTTGTGGCTTTAACTCCAGGGGAACCCCAACACTAAATCCAAAGTTACATCACAGTCTGGGAGATAGAATATGTCTACCACAAAAAAAGCAGTCTTATCTTTGTCATCTGACCTTGAGTAATAGAGACTCTTAAAACAGTATTATATAATTTAAATATAAATATCTAGCAAGTATACAGTTTATGTTTATAATATATAACTAAAAATAAAGAATATGGTATTTATGGATCTCATGCAAGGTGCACTCATCAGGTCTAGAGACAGCTCTCACTGCCCAGGCTTCACTTCTTTTAAAACACCATAGCACAAGTTGGACAAACAGACCTATGACTTGTTGAAGATTCACCTACTGAGAACTGGAATGTATGCTACAGCAAAAGCTTCCCAGCTGATGATTTGCCAATTACTGCTCAGTCTCTTCTAATCTTTCCCTGTGTATGTTTGTATAAAATCCTCTGCAGGGAATGTAAAGAGAAAACATCCCTTTGACTACCTCCCTTCCAGACAGCTACCCAGTGTCCTGATGTAGGCTATTACTGTCATCAGTATTGCTAACATAATTATCATTATTATTATTTATCCATCCACTTAGAAAGCACTATAGAATCATAAAACAGTTGGCTGGAAGGGACCCTGAAGATCATCAGGTTCTAACCTCCATTCCAGGAGCAGGGACACCTTCCACTAGACCAGGTTGCTCAAAGCCCCATCCAACCTGTCCTTGAGCACTGCCAGGGATGGGGCAGTCACAGCTTCTCTGGGCAACCACTACACCTATTTTTGAAAAGGCTGGTTCTCCTATATTCTGGATATTTCCAGTTTAAGTGCTACCTAGGCCTGACTCCCTTCAGCTTGCTTTAACAGGTTAAAATATCACAAGCACCACATCCAAGGCATGCTTTAGTAGCAAGAGGACGTTCATGGGGCATCACTACTGGTAAGTCTCAAGTGCTCTACAAGCAGTCTGCTCCCTTTACAGTGAACCAGACACAAAATGGCTGTACTGAGGTGCCCTCAGTAACAGCACCCAGGCTGCAGAGGGGGCCAGTGGTTTGCAGGAACTGGTCTCTGCCCTGGTCTTTGTCTCTGAATGCAGCAGATGGGAAGGTCACCCCCGTGACTCTTCCCAGGGCCTGATGGGCACCCAGTGGCACAAACTCTAACCTGTCAGCCTAGGCAGAAGGGCACCCCTGCTGCCAGGGCCTACAAGGGAGCTGGCTGTAAAGGTGCCTGAAGCTCCAGCACACCCACTCAACACAATGTGTGCAGTCGTTACCCTCAGTTCTCCCTGAGGTGCCACCTCCGCTGGCCCATGTGGTAACTTGCCATCCAGCATCTCAGCTTGCCTCAGCACAAGCGCTATTGCTGCTTGCACTGTTGGTAGAGGCAGGCACAGAGTGGGATGTGGTGATATAGGTGATATGTATATTCCGTATTGCTGCCCACATAGTTCAGATAACCCAAGAAAGTCACTGGCTTTTCCAGCTCTTGTACCTGGAGGCTTACAGAAATGAGGCGAATCCTCTTACCAAGCAGCACAGAACAGAGATTAGGAAAGTGAGTAAATCTGCTCACCGGGATCCTTCTGAATGGATCTGAATTAAAACTCAACAGAACTTCTTGCTATTCTGACCCATTTTCCTTCTCCCAAGTTACACTGCTGCAGTCTCTTTCACTGAACTGCCCCATGAGGTCTGACTCCCAGCTAGACAGTTTCATAAGCTTAAAGTTATGCAAAGTCCTTGCACAACTGCAACTTTAGCACGGCAACTTTCACATTTTTTTTGTGATCTTGCCACTGAATGCTCGAATTAGTAACGTGCATTTTATGCTGATTTATAAGCATTACTTGTAAACTCGGAAGGAAAAAAACCCTTTCTTTCGCCCTTCAAAAGATGTCAAATTAAAAGCAAATCAGAGACCCTTGAAAGAAAACACCGTCAGTTTAAGAGCGGCCTGAACTGATCGTCGCCGGGGTGCTCAGAGCGCAGGTGAACCGCGTGAGGCAGAGCAGCAGGACTCCCAAAGGCCCGGGCAGCGGGCTCACCCACCACCTCTGACCGGGCGGCTGCACAGCTGGACAGCGGTACGCGACCGGCGAGCTCCGCCGGCAGAGCGGAGACGGGCAGAGCCCCGGCCCGGCCTGCCCGTGGGGTCCCGCCGGCCTCCGACCCCCCCAGCCCCTGACGCAGCCGCAGCGGTCCCTCCGCCGGCTTTTTCCTTCCCGTTCAATCCCGCAGTCAGAGCCGGCGTTACCTCTGTTCCCGCGCTGCCACGGCCTGTCCCTCCTCCTACGCCGTGAGGCGGCGGTGCCCGCCCTCCGGCCCGTCCGCGCCCCTCCCACCGACTGAGCCCGCCTCGAGGAGCGGCCTCCTCCCGGGCAGGGCGGGAGTAGCGGTGTAGTGTGGTGTAGTGTGGTGCGGCCCAGGCCAGGCCTAGGGCGGCGAGCGCCGGGGCGGCCTCCCTCCCTCTCTCCCTTTGCTCCCTCCCGGCGCCCGGCGGGAGGGCGGTTGCCGGCGGGGGCCGCCCGGTTCCCGTGGCAACGCGGGGCGCGGCGGCGCAGGCGGGCGGGCGGAGGCCATGGGCAGCTGGGCCGCGGCGACATGGCGGCTTGGTGGCTGCAGAGGGCGCGGCGGCCTCCGCGGCGTACCGCGGCGGTGGGGCAGCTCCCGCCCCGGCGGTGGGGACCGGGCGGCGACCCTGAGCGACCTGCTGCAGAGCTCGGTGGGGGGCGAGGAGCCGGACGCGGCGGCGGCGGCGAGGCGGGAGCGGCGTTCCCCCCGGGAGGGCACGGTGCTGCTCTTCCCCGGGCAGGGCAGCCAGTTGGTGGGGATGGGCCGCGGGCTGCTGCAGTACCCCGGCGTGCGGGACATGTACAGCCTGGCAGAGAAGGTGTTGGGCTACGACCTGCTCTCCCTCTGCCTGGAGGGGCCGCAGGAAGAGCTGGACCGCACCCGGCACTGCCAGCCCGCCGTGTTCGTCGCCTCCCTGGCCGCCGTGGAGAAGCTCAACCACCAGCGGCCTGAAGTGAGGGAGCGATGGGGCGAAGAAGGAGGGGGGGGGTGAGGTCGGGCCCCATCGCGGGGAGGCCGGGGCCTGGTCTCGGCGGCACCCGAGTTGCAGTGGGACGCGGAGTGGGCCTGGCAGCCCCCCGCGGGAGCCGGCTGATGTGTGGCCTCGGGTCTGTCTCCGTGCAGGTGGTGGCGAAGTGCGTGGCGGCGGCGGGATACAGCGTGGGGGAGTTCGCGGCGCTGGTCTTCGCTGGAGCCATGGGTTTTGCCGAAGGTGCCCGGGGAATGTGCTGAACCCCTATAAGGGTCTCCCCTCTGCCCTGTGCTTTTCCCAAAGCATCACACTGTGTCCCTAGCGCTTTTGGTTTTTAATTAGAGGCTATATCTTACTTTCTACTTCCACTGTTCACTCTGTGTAATACAGCATTAAAAGCGTTGACGTTTCACAAGAGTAAACAGCCGCCCTTTCTTGCGCCGCAGATGGAAGGCGGTGTTGGGTTCTCGGGGCTCCTGTTTACCGAGCATCTCTCTTTCTCTCCTTAGCGCTGTACGCGGTCAAAGTGCGCGCCGAAGCCATGCAAAAGGCGTCGGAAGCCGTCCCCAGCGGAATGCTCTCGGTTATCGGTCGGCGAGAGGCAAATTACAAATTTGCCTGCTTGGAAGCCCGTAAACACTGCGAGTCGCTGGGTATAGAAAACCCCGTGTGTGAGATTTCAAACTATTTGTTTCCAGACAGCAGAGTCATTGCAGGACACTTACAGGTATTGCTTCAGAATAACTATCCCTTCAGCTGAGTTTAACATCTCTCTTTCCTTACTTAAAACTTTCACTTTGTGCATCTGCGTGGAAGTTATGTACGGCCTTAGTTTGCCCTCAGTTGTCGGGTAGGGAAAGAAATCCCTTTGCCACAATGAGGTGGTTCTTGTGGGGTGAACTGGGTAAACCTTTGTCATGCAAGACTCTCACTTCTCTCTCTCTCTTATAGGCTTTGGAGTTTTTGCAGGAGAATGCCCGAAAATATTATTTTACACGTACAAAAATGCTTCCGGTCAGTGGGGCTTTTCATACCAGACTTATGGAACCAGCGGCAGAGCCACTGGCTGAAGCCCTAAACTCGATTAAGATTGAGAAACCTCTGGTCTGTGTCTATTCCAATGTTGATGGCAAAAAGTACATGCACTCAAAGCACATTCGGAAGCTGTTAGTGAAGCAGGTGGTTTCACCTGTTATGTGGGAACAGACCATGCATGCTGTATATGAAAGACAGCAAGGAACAGAATTCCCTTACACATATGAAGTGGGGCCTGGGAAGCAACTAGGAGCTGTTCTCAAAAAGTGTAATTTAAAGGCCTGGAAACAATATAACCATGTAGATGCTCTGGAAGATGAGGAAGCGGCAAAGATCTAAGTAGCCTTTAGAGTAAAAAGTCCATGCAACTTGTTTTTTTCTACCTAAATTTTAAAAACCATAAACTTTCTGTGCTCCCGGAAGTCTTAAACATTTGTAGCTTCCTGTGATGAAAAGAGTGCATGTAATCCAGATGAACATTTTCCTTTCTTTGTGTGCCTCAGGTGTGGAAGGGGAGAGCTAAGTCTGGCTCTTCCATCTGTGTCAGGACTGCAGAACTGCCAATAAAGATGCCAGACAGTCGCCTGTTTGGCCTCAATCCTGCAAGCAGCTTTCCCCTCTCTTTTTCCTGTTTAACTGGCGGGGGGTTGGGGGGATGGTGCTGGAATGGACTCAAGTTGAATGTAGCTTTGGCTGTGTACTGTATCTTGTATCCACATGGAAACAAGGTAGAGAGAGCCAGGCTGCTGGCTCCCGGTTGCTGAGGGCTTTGCGCTGGGCTTGAGGGTGTGTTGAGCCAACTGGTTGTTACAGTTTTTGGTATATTGATGTTCCTGTTTCTTACCTCACTTGGTTTGCAGGACTCTTATCCCTGTAAAATTCTTGCCAGGCAGGAGATGTTACGAAGAACACAATTTTCTACATGCTAAGCTATAAATAAACTAGAGCTTCTCCTGGTATTTTTAATGTTGTGGGGTGAAGTGATTGTTTAGTCTGGAGAAGGCTCTGGGGAACATTATTTCTCTCTGCAACTACCTGAAAGGAGGATGGAGAGAGGAGGGCGTCATTCTCCCAAGTAACAAGTGATAGGACAAGAGGTAACGGCCTCAAGCTGCACCATTTGAGGTTTAGACTGGGTATTAAAAACAATTCCTTCACCAGGAGAGTGATCAGGTATTGTATGGGCTGTGCAGGGAGCTGGTGGAATCACTGTTCCTGGAAGCATTCAAAAACCTGTGTAGATGAGGCCCTCAGTGACATGGTTTAGTGGTGGGCTTGGCGGTGCTGGGGTAATGGTTGGACTTGATGATCTTAAAGGTCTTTTCCAATCTGTCTGATTCTATGATCACTGGCCTATAGTCCACACATAAACAGAGCTGATTTTCCCTCCAGCTGTCCAGTGTTGGTTGTGCTGAGTTACACAAGAAATGTTTTGCTGAAAGAAAACCTCCCCACCCCCCCTGCAGAAGTGCAGGGCTGCTGTCCCTGAGTGAGCTTCAGAGGCTGCGTAGGCTGAATTAGCCTTTTGGTGACTTTTTTTGACAGAAGCAGGAAACAGCAGTGCTAGGAACTTTGCAGAAAGATCTTGTTGGAGGCACCTTTGTGCAGAGTGAACCCTGTGGTGACAGAGTGCTGGGGAGGAGGGTTTGAATGCTGGTATTTCAGTTCTGTCCATATTCCTGGCTGTTTTGCCGGCTCAGATGTTTTCTGGAAGCAGGTGATGAGCTGCAGAGGAGTGGGTTCTCCAGAGCCTTCCTAGGAAGAGCTTTCCAGGTCCCTTGTGGGCACTGCCTGTCCTTGGATGGGTTGGGGCTGGTGGTGAATTTTGGAGTTGGCAGGCTCTGAGGAAGCACACACTAGCTCCAGCACCTTCTCTAGTGCCTGCAGTGCTTGAGGGGACACTTAGAATGGGATTAACACCACATTATTGGGTTTGGATTCTGTAGCCAGCTTTTGGTTTCTTAAAAGAAGTCCTGTCATTCTACAGCATGGCACTGCCTGAACAAAGACACCCATAGGGTGTGTAGAAAACATGGGCTTGCTTAGTCTGCAAGAGGCACAGGAAGCTCTAGGAAACAGGAGAGGGTGGTATTTGGTAGGGAATCATGAACAAACAAGCAAGGAAAGGTTCCGTGGTGCGTGTTGAAGTGTGCCCAGGAGCTCCAGCTGAACTCTAGCCTTTTTCCTGGTTTAGTTTTGGTATTTTGATGATATGTTTAAGAGATAGAATTCAGGATTGGTTATCATTACATGGTTATTATTACTTAAATAACCATGCACATCTTCAGTAATATATTATGAAATGCAGAATAACTTTGTTACAGTATTAACCATTTCATAATTTCACATTTCTGAAAAGCGAATTAAAAATATTGGCCTCAATTAAATTATGATCGCTTAGTAGAGTGTATTATTCAGCAGTTATTTTCGTGACCTGAAATTGGCAGCTGGGCCTACCTTTACAGTACAAATTCCACTTTTGGCATGTGTAAACATTAACGATTAGTAAAACCCAGAGGAATTTGTCGGCCTAATCGCTGGACTATCAGCGGCTGCCAGTTAACGGCTGGCATCACTGTCAACAAAATTACTTACATGAAGGCTCCCGTGTTCCATGTGAGGTGCTGACAGTTCCATAAGTGTACCAGAGTTATCACTAGTTAGATGGTTAGAATATCTCAATTAAATCCCATTCACATTGCTAAATGCTGAATTATGTGCTGTTAGAAGCTTCGGACTACGTCTTTTAAGACCAAATGCCCCATTACTTTGAAGCCAGCTTTTATGATAGTTGGAACTGAGCTTGGCATGTTGGTGGCAATTTATATCAGCTAAAAAAGTGTGATGGAGGCCTATATACTTCTGAATCGAGAGCGTTTGGGACTTGATTGCTCGTAGTGTCTGGCAGCATGCCATCACATTGGTGGTATAGCTGTAGATGAGCAAGAGGGTGTCTGCTGTGTTGTGAAACTTGCCTGTGGCTTGGTAGAGAGTAGCGGCATGTGAAGTAATGAAATATCCTGGATCTTAGTACTGTTATCTGCATTTCTTTTACGTGCTTACTCATCTATCCCTTCTGCTTCTGGAAACTGAATGTTTTAAGACATGAAAAGCCAGGGCGGTTCCCTCATCTAGAAACAAGCAGAAACAGGATGTAGGAGGAAAAAAAATCAAGTGCCGTAAACTCTGTCACATGAGGAAGTGTGCAGTAAAAAAACAAAGATAATTAAATTTGGGTCTCATGAGTCACAGCGCGGAGCCTCTTTGCTCAGCTCCACAGGTAAGAGGAGCCTCTCAGTAATGACCAGTTTGCACCGATTCTTGTTGCAGATGCTGTTTGTGTTTCACTTGCTTCATTGGTTTGATTCCATTTCTGTATTCCTTGAGACTGTGTTTTCCTCCGTACACGCTGGATGCTGAACTTCCCCTCTCTTGCAATTCAAAATGTTAAGGTTATTCATTGTGAGAGTATGAAAAAGCAGTTGCCCCACACAGCTCTCAGAGGGAATGGGCAGTGCAGCAGTCTCCTGTTTATCATTGCTCCCCTGGGCATAAAGACTATTTTTCTAGAAGTAACTGGGGTTTTTTGTAGTGTTTAAGTGACTCAGCCGGTTCAGAATCAATTTTTTGGCAGCGGGTACTTCTGTTACATGTGCACAGATTGTTTATTAGACCTGCTTGGTGGGAATTTCTACCTTTCACTAAATAACAGTAACTTTAACATAAATTCTGTCATGCTGCTGTTACGGAGTTGAACAGAGCAGTCAATCTGCTCATGAATTTTCAGGCTGGGGTTTAGTTTTACAGGCAATTCAGCAGGCCAGCTTCTGGCCCAAGAGAGACCAAGTTTCCAGTGTGCTCATCATTCTTTTCTAGGAAAAACCTGCCTGTCTGCTGCTGATGGGCAAGTCAGCCTGAGGGCATTTTGAAAAAAGGGGACTACTAGAATACGTGAGCTTCCAGGGTATACTGGAGCTATTGTTCTCTATGTACCTTCTTTGCCTAATTTGGTTTTGCTCTGCATTTCAAGTCAATCAGAGATGTTTCAGAGTCTTTTAACATGAAATGATTGAATGAAATACTCCAGTTGAGCCTTTTTAAGATTTGAGATGGGTGGTTGGGATCATAATGGGATTTGGGTACCATTCATGAAAGAAACAAGTTCCTTAATCTGGTTAAGCTTGACTGGGTTTGGCATTTGTTTCCACTGAAGAAAAGAGTGGTTCCAGTTGCTTCTCTTATGTAAAGCAGGGACTCGAACTTGAAACTCCCACCTCTCAGGTGAGTGCTGAAATCACCAGGCCATTACATATTATATTTTCCTGTTTCAAAAGTGCGCTAACTGTAGTGGTCGCTCGCCTAGGCAGGAAGCAGGTATCCCGCTACTGAGGGGAATACCCAAACCACAGAGATGCACTTTCATTTTTTCTCAAAGAGTCTGCAAGTGTGTACAGTGAAAGACAGCTTCAGCAGCGAAGAGTAGGGAAGATGCACCCAGATAGAGAGAGGAACTTTGTATGGTTGGAGCGCATTGTCGAGAGCTGGAACTCAGAGGTGTCCTGATGGCTGTCTATGGACTATGCACAGGGCGACACACCATCTCGATCCTGCAGGCTGTGCTCAGGTTTCCCTTAGGCATCTCTTTACCCCTAAGCACATGCCTTCCAAAAAGACATGTGTCACCAAGAAAATCTCTTTTTCAAATTCAGTCGAATTCTTGATTTTTTGTTTTCTGGGTAACTCAAAAGTTTTACTTTGAAAAGAGGCAGAAGAATATAAAAGCTGTTAGTAGATTTCTGACAAATTCTGTTGAAGGTAATAGCTTGGCTTGAGTGGCTCTCAAGCACTACCAACCCAACCAACTTGCTTGCTAGCTCATCCTAACCTTTCTTCTTCCAATAAACTATATGCTAGATGCTTCCAATAAACTATATGCTAATTTTACTAAGAATCAAATCAAGCCTGTCCCTTAGTCTCAGATAGCAAAATGCACAAGACAAGACGTTGTTAGTAACGTGTGATAGCACAGTCTTGGAAAATAAAGTAGGGTAACACTGTGAAACATCTGAAGCAACAATTTATTTTTTTAAAAAAGTATCATGGTTTTAATCTTTACTATTGCTTTTACAGTGTTAAAATTTAAAGGATGGCCAGCATGCCTTCAGTCCTCCTCACATCCAGAATCTCTTTAAGAAACTCATTTATAGGAAATAGACACTTTATATTGCAGTAAAACAAACTCAAAAAGACAGACTTTCTAATCGCCTGGAGTCACATTTCAAAACTAGCAAGTCAGGCAGTTATCCAGCAACAACCTCCTTATTTTACATGTTTTTCTTCTTAAAAAAGGTATGAAACAGCAGTGACCCAGCACTAGCCTAGGTTTTAAATATAAAAGAGATTTTTATCAGTGTAAATTTGAAAAACAAACCAACTGCCACCACCTGGGTGTTAATGATATTGGTCAGAGTCCAGCAATGACCTCCTATTGTAATTCTGTGTTAATTCTGCAGTCCATAATTCACGGCCCACCAAAAGGCAACAACCAGCAACGCTGCAGGCACCAGCTTCTGGCAGACGCACCTAAAAGGAAGCCTGCAAATCTGTGGAAAGAAAAGGGAAGGGAATTAGAAATAACAAAGCAGCAAAAAAGGTGGTGCAGGAAAGCTAACAAGAATGCCTCCATGCACAGTTAGTGTGAAATTGAGAATATGGTCTGTGGCTACTGTGAATACTGCAGTGGCAGGGTTATATCCAGCCTCTAAAGAATCCTCTTTCTTCTGGAGTAAGCATGGTGAAACACCACTGGCAGAAGGCCTGTTGATCTCCCCTAGGGAGACCCTTACAGCTGCTTATGGTGGGGGAGCCCCATGAGCTGTGTGGAACTTGGGCAGCTGTCTGCGGACATTTGGCATGTCCTGCCTATAAATGAGAAGTTTCAGCCTGAAAATTAAAACCAGGGCAACAGGGAGACACTAACAAGCTAAGGAATAACCCCAAAACTAGAGCAGCACTGTACGCTTTACTCATTGACGCTTCCATGGAAGTCAGGCATTGCTGTTACCTACTTGTCAACCAAAAGGTGGGAGAAAACGGAGAGCGCATACCCAGCTTCCATAATCCATGATCCTCTTTGTCCAGTTATTATTCAAAAGAGTTCCAAAGCCTCTTATAACACTTCTAACAATATTCCATGTCTGGAAAACACTGATAGCAACCCTGAGGATTAAAAAAAAAACAAAAACCCACAGGGATAGAAAATTTATTCTAAAAATTTGCAAATAAAACACCAAGGTTTAGAAAGCTACAAGAAGAAATCTAAAACTCTAGTATGTTCCTGTCTATATGTACATGTATATTTCTCTCAGTACTTAGGAAGAAGACTTGGCAACTTCGTAGGGCTTTGAAAGCTAGAGATAATTTGGTTTCAGAATTAAATAAGCAGTAACATCAGACAAGGAAACATGCAACCTTGTGCCTTTGCCATTGTTTCAAACCGAGGACAGCGCAACCCAGAGAGAGCTGTTGACCTTCGGGGCAGCGGCGTAGGACTGGCAGCAGACAGCAGAGAACTGCATTCTCTGTAAGTCTGCCAGAAGTGACCACCATCTTTCTGAAGCAAGAAGAGGTCGAACTGCATGTGAGTACTTGGGGGTTCAGGCACAGATTATGTATCTTGGGTTAGGATGTTACTGCAAGGCAGTTAACTGGCAGTTAATGACTCTGACAAGCATGTCAGCTCACAGCAGATAAAAGGCAATTCAACCTACTCTAGCCACATTTCCTTGTAGTGCATGCAGTAACATGTTTGTTCCTGAAGCATCACACTAGGCTGCAGACCTCTCGTTGCTTAGTTGTGCTTAAAGACACTGTCTAACCTAGAAAACTACTGTGGTACTGTGAAACTTTAAATACCCAGAAACTACATTTAAGCCTTTGACTGTAAATGGCTGTAGTCTGTGGCAACAATTTGCATTATAAAGCTCTTCCTTGTAAAAACAAGCTGCAGTACCTGTTTTGGTGGTTTAGCTGCTGTATGAAGCAGCAGTAGTAGCAATAAAATTTTTTACTTTGTGTACAGAAACTGTATTGTTTATGTAACAAAACTGTATGAATTATCTATCTCTCTATCTCACATGCTTTTAAAAAGGATTTGACAGTGCCTGGAAAGTAACTTACCCATGTGCCAGGTGAAGCAGCGTGTCTTCAAACTTCCTGTGGTACCTCCTATTAAACTCATCCCCAATCAGGGCTAGCTGACGGCCAACCTGGGTAGCTGAGCTGTAAGGCATTTGGAATGGGCACATTAGGGGAAAATACTGCAACTGCAGTTCTCTAAAAAGCACTCTGTAAACATCTGACACAGTTGCTCCCCTAGCAGCTGGAATAAACTGGGCATGTAAAAGAGAAATGTTCGGGGTTT
Organism: Neopsephotus bourkii; assembly: GCF_033783945.1. Classification (NCBI taxonomy): domain Eukaryota; kingdom Metazoa; phylum Chordata; class Aves; order Psittaciformes; family Psittacidae; genus Neopsephotus; species Neopsephotus bourkii. Next base: position 8,044,136 of record NW_026900624.1, read on the forward strand.
CTTTCCCTGTTATTTATGGGTTTATTGATGAGGCATCTTACACCTCTATGTAGAAGCATACAGAAGTGCTTTGCTGTTTTCATAAAAAGCTGCGTATCTGGAGCTCTTGAGAAAACATGCTGTTTTTTTTAGGCACCTCATTTCTTTATACAAGGCAATGGAATTCTGGTTTAGGGTGGTTGTTTTGTTTTTCTGTCCCCCTAAAGTCAAGATACTGAAACAACCTTCACATCAGACCTTTGAAAATATTTCATCTTACACAGCCACTGGCTTCGTCATCCAACAGGTTTACACCAGTGATTTCCACAATGCAGTGTGGGTCTCCAGCTAATGGGTGGCACCAGGGTATGAACTGACCAAAACCTAAAGGCTCTCAGGAAGGTCCTGGAGTGTGTAAAACCTTGAACTACAATGTCTGTGGTACATGCTGGTGCCAAAAACTGCCTACACTTTCCTGATGAAAATTTCAAACTTGACTTGGCTAATTCAGATTTTTTGTTTTGGTAAAAAAATAGTATGACTATGCATTTTTATTATAGCTTGAATTTCTGCTGAGATCTGTTTATGAGATCTGCTGAATAGTAAGTGGGCTTAGGAGCTTAATTCTAGAGATCTGCTTAAAAAAACTTGGGCTTGGTTTGGTCAGTCCAACTACAAACAAAACACAGAAAGGAATTTTCACAGATGGGTGAAAGGCAGCCCCTGGCTCTTGAACTGGAAAATATGTATGGGATTAAGAAAAACCCAAAGCAGCACCATCAGTTCATTATGAGAGGCGCCTGGAGAATTATGTAAAAATGGCTTCCTCAGCTGCTTGCTATAACAGGTGGGTTTATAATGAAGAGCCACATCTGTGTCCCTGTGCAGGATAAAAATTTACAGACATTTAATGCAGTATAATCTGGTGTGGTCAGTGTTAAGCACTACAGGTTATCTACACTTGCATCTATTCCATTTCCAGTAGTATACACTGTGATTATTTGGCTTAGCAAAGTCTTCTTGAAAGTCTGGGGCTTTGTATATGGGGGGAAAAGGGGGGAGAGATATGCGACAGGAAGGACAGAAGTATTAATGCAGCATGATACCTGATATTGAACTCCATTTGCTCTGTGCTGTCTGGAATTGTTTGGCGGTTACTGTAGGTTTCCTCTTCTGGTGCTCCATTGGAGTAGCTGGAAAGGATGAAGTGCCCGGGGACTCTCCTTGTTTCAGACATCTTACTCTGCAACGAGTCATGAAAGAAAATCCTGTGGCTTCTTGTAACAGAAGGGCTTTTTTCAGTTTAGATGGAAATTGTTTAATGCGCTCTTAAAGTTGCCCCTTTTACTTCCCCAGTCAGAACGCGAGCATTGCGAAGGTAACTATTTTGAGAGTAGTCAAAGGAAAGTTTCGGTGACCCAGCAGATGTACAGCAATTCAGACATGCACTGTTTAGATGGCTGTCACTTCCTATTGGCTCAAAACAGCCTAGAAATTGGAAAATCTAGGTAAATATAGCTAGTGTAGGTAAGTATAGTTTCTCAGTAGTTTCACTTAGTACAAGACGCTTTCCGGCACCGTTTGCAATGACCTGGCTGTCAGTAAAAGATCCCTGGGCAGCAAAGTAGAAAACAGACAATTTGAATGGGTTTTTGTAAGTCTTTAACTTAGCTCCTGGTTTATCCTGCTTCTTCAGCTAGAGGCTGCTACCATGGAAATTACAAATAGCTCACCATAGAAAGAGACTACAATAAAGACTTAAACAGATGAGCAGCTTTCCAAATGGAAGAGTAGACAGTAGGAACCACTAAAATCAGTGGAGCTGCCTGCCTGTACAATGAGAAAGTTACTCACAGCCAGTATACAGGTTGTAGCACCTAAGTACTTCATAGGATGTTGTCCTCTTCTCAGCGGAAAAAAAATGGCAAAACTTAACAGGTTTCAGTATTGGTGGCGCATCTCATTTCCCCGACAGCACTACAGAGGTGCAGTTCACCAGCAGCAGAGCTTGGAGTGGAGCTGGTGTTTTCGTAGTTGTTACAGTTGTTTTACTTGGCTTATCAAGAGAAATGACATCAGGGCTGCAGACAGGGGTTATTTCGAACTACACACATGCCCTTGGGCAGGTAACACTCCTCCTGCCCCTCAAGCATTTGCTGTGCTGACAGGCTCTGCCTGTTGTCCCAAGGCTGCCTGATAATGAATTTAACGACAATCTTCTGGAGATGCTCTCTTTTTCTCTGGCATGTTTCTGGCCAGCTCTTTTATGATCTCTGCTTCCAGCTCCATCATTGGAGAACTGACCCCCCTTTGTCAGTGGTGTGATCCTGGACAGCAACAAAGGGGATTTCCCCTGGCTGTATTCCTCCTGGCTGGATTCCTTTCTCCTTTTAAGCACGCTCTCGGCGGGTCAAATGAATAAAACTCACATAAAATTTTCTCAGAGATGGAGCTAAACCAAGCAAAAGGTATCTGTCATAACGCTACTTGGCATGGATTTGGTTTGCCATGTTTCTGCAGTCCTGTAAGCTCTTTTTCCTTAAGCTTTACACTTGGGATGAAGTTGGGGCTTTTATGCCCTGAGGGAGCCTTGATCTTCTTTCAATATTTAGATGAAATTTACATTTTCCACAAACCAAAAGTATAAATAATAAATGTGTATGCATTATTTCATAAGCAAACATGCATAAATGTGTTACTAAATAAATGAAAACACACTCTGTCCTACAGAAGTAAACTGTTCCTCTTACTGATGACTGATGTGGCTGGGGAAAAGCATGCTATGGATTAATTTCTGTTGGCTAGGAACGGTCATGTGCCATAGAGTTTGTAGTTTAATATTCTGTTTTCTTCCTTCTAATTGTACCATTTCTGCTTTACTCATATAGAACTTTATAATCTAGGATTTTAAATATATCCAGACTTCTGAAGAACTGTGTAGTTTAGCAGTGCCAAAGATGAGCTGGGGTCAGGCTCTCCGTATTTTACTGCAACCGCTATGAGGGAGTTTTATGACCCAAATCTGTTCCTGAGGAGAAATACCACAGTGCTTTCTTTGAAGGGGGCACCTATGGATCTGTACATAGGAGTGCCAGAAACTGAACATGTTTTACAGGTGAGTTAAAATGCTTAATTAATAAGATAATATTTTTTAAAAGAGAGTAGTTTCAGATGCTTTATTTTATTCAAGATACGCTCTGTCCTGGTTTAAACACTTCCTTTTTTGCTCTGTGTCTCTCTCCCCAGTCCAAACAAAATTCATGAAAAAGAAGGTAATGTCCATGGGCAGCCTTTGAGCTATCCAGCACCATACCTGATTCCCAGATACCCAGTCACTCCAAAGACTGTGTAGCTCTGAATCAGGTGAAAAGGCTCAAAACATACCCCACAGTAAAGCTCTATCACTTTAAATACATCTGTATTTACTGGAGCAGGCACTTGAACTGACTCCTTATTTCCCAGGGGATCATCTAGACCACTGGGTTACTGGATGTAGTGGTGTCAATGACTAATCATATTCCCACAAGCATGCCCCTGTCCATTTTTTGTGCAAGGTCTGATGTGACACATGCTATTGCAGTACAGACTGGATCACGCAGGGCAGCTCCTGGTTTGAGACCTCCACCAAAACTCAGGCAGGAGCTCCAGAGGGTCTTGAAGATCCATGAATGAGAAACTGGGAATGGCTGAGCGAGGGCAAAGTACTCACTTGGACATGCAAAGTGTCAGCTCTCTAGATACATTAGTCTCAGTGGACTGCACAGAGAAACAGTCAAAGGATGTAGTGTTGGATTTTTTGAGGTTAAGCAACCCAACAGTATGATCACGCGTACAAAGTAAACATCTAAGTATGTAAGTGATGTATTCCTGTAGCCTGTGAGCACCACAGGGAGACTCAAACAAATGGAAACCTATTAACATTTTTTCTTCATAGCTTATAAAGTCATTAAAGGTGTCTAGTAAAGTAAGTACTATAGTGGATAAAATGTATTAAAACCCAGCACAAAAAGTCCATTGTCTATTGCATAACTAGGCTAACTGTTCTTAGCCTTTACAACTGTGCATTGTAAAGAAAAGAAAACATCTAAAAAAGGTATTTTCTTTTTATTTCATTTCTAGACTGGATGCTAGTTTCAAATTCATAGGCCCATACAATGGAGATGTCTGTATCTATGAGATGAAAACTGTCTTCTGAAAAAGACCTGTAGTAAGTCAGTGCACTACAGAACTCAGACATGTAAACAAACAATGCCACAACAAAAGCCCAAAGCACAACATATGCTACCTCACACCTGTTAGGATAATACCTTCTCCCACAGGCTAAAAAAGGAACTGTTGTAGCTCATGCTCTGCTCAATTCAGCTGCAGCCTGGTATGCTGGCTTTGCCCACAAGTTGTCTCGATGTAAGGGCAAGCCAACAAAGAGGGGATTTAGAATGTATTTTACAGGATAGACATACAGCAAAGGCAGTCTGGTACAGCTACTTCTTCGAGATGTACAAGATGGGTCTGCCTTAGGTTCAAAGCAAAGCTTAGCAATTGCCTTCCTGGCAAGAAAGCAACAAATCAAGACCATTTACTGATTTCTGCTATTGTTTTTAAAATCTACGTGTATACAGACATGCATGTAAAAGGTGCATTAATATGGACCTGTTCTGTTCCTCAAGTCTGCACCCATGCAGGACTGGGCAAAAGGAGTGTGCGTGACACTCCACAGGCTCTTCTGATTCTCCAAAGCAGGATGTGTTGATCTTCTATCCCTCATCTCACACTTTCCTTCTTTCTCTCATTTATACAGAAAGAAAGGCAAACTGATTTTGGTTTATAGAAACCAAGAAGTTTTACATTTGCATGAATAGTGGCTTGTGATTTAGAAAGCAAGTGATCACAACAGAGTCCTCACAATGCCTCTGAGGAGGTGGCAGGAGAATCCTATGAGAGTGACAAACAACATTTCCGAATTAGCCAGCCAGACCAAAAAAGCTTATGCTCCTCTGAAAGGCTTTGACCAAGCAAGCTAAATGCTTAGTTTCAATAATGAAATGCCTTCAGCAGAATAAACAATGTATTTCAAGCTAAATGCTTACTTAATGTTTTGTTGAATAGAAGCCTAGATCCAAATTTATATCAAAAGCCAAACAGCCCTCTAAATGCCCAATTATATGATGGAAATTATGGCTTTTATGAACAGAATTAAGACTGAATAATGAAGTACCTTTGGTAGAAAAGGTATGCTGACGCTGTCTTTACTTTGCAGTGTCAGTTTTTTCTATTTGTGGCTTTTTTTACCTAGCAAAAGAGAACAGAAATCTTGAAAAAGGAGCATGTTGCTAAACCAGGGATGCCAGCAGGTGATTTGGGGAAAACAAATGGTCCTGAAATTTACTTGTAGTCAGTTTAATTAGATTTGCTGTGGTAATACTTTTTAAGACAAACACAATGATACTTAAGTATAATGTACTGAATGCATTAATTACAATTTATGTATTATCTTTATGTATTTTATGACTTACATATAGCGTAATTTATGTATACTTTGTCTGCATGTACAATCTTAAGTATTTTATGCAGACACGACACAGTAAAGCTGTTAATAATTACAGTATGTGATTTAGTGTGTTTTAAAGCTGGTTTTGAAAGTATAGAACAACTACCAGAAATCTAATGTCGGTGTTCAGGCTCAAAATTCCAAGCACCTACATACATAAATATGGATTGCCACATAGGACCCTCATCTTTTTCCTCTCAAGGCATCAAAGCGTATCTCAGACTGTTTCAGATTCTACCAGCTGCCCATGCAAACTAAATTTAAATGAAAAACAAACAGAGGCTTGGTTGTTTGCATATATAACCTCCAATCCATAGCAAACTCCTTCAAAACATGACATCATCCTCCCTGTTGCAAATACAAATCTCTATGCCATTTCACATGGACAAGTCTGATAAGATGACTGAGAGATTAAGAGCTAGTTGAGGTCTCATAGAAACAGGAATTCTGGACTCCCAGGGTGCTGTAGTGAGGAAAAATACACTCCAAAATCCCAGGAAGTTTTTGGTTTGTTTTCTTTAAGTTCTGGGCTCTCCTATGACCCTTGCCTGTTGACTCTCCTCCTCCCTTGCAGGACAATGTGTAAGCCATGGGCAGCACACAGACTAGGAACTCCAGCCATGTCTACAAGATACCTCTGCCCCTTCTCTTGTAGGGACACCTGGGCTTCCACAGGCCAGCCTCCTGAACGACCACAGCTGAGAGCAAAGCACTGCAAGGTAGTCATCAGCAACAGCAGTTTCTCTTCCAAAGATGAAAGGTTAAGTTGCTGTTACTGGGTTTTGGATAGTGCAGGCTAGTTAACCCAGGTTGCTGGATTAACTCTTAAAGCAGTATCAGGTCAAGGACCAAAGATAAATTAATTCTTTGTCTCATCCTGTGTTTCCAGTCAGCTTAACATCAATGACCTTGGAGACTATTTATGCATAAACACTTCTTCATATTGCCTCAAACAGCTATTTAAAGGCACACTTCTGTAAATCTACAAAATACACTCTATTTCTTGCATTTTATTTCATTTATGTTTTTATGCTCAGTAAGTCAAAATTCCTTCACTGGAAACTTAACACAGGGTTTGCTACCTCACACAGGATAGGAAAGAAGCGTTTGATTATATTTAAAAGTAAAAAAAAAAAAATGTATTCCTGAAGTAAGTCCTGTAACCTCAGATGAGAAAGAAATGCATACAGCAAACTTCAAATGGAGGAAACCTTTTATAGTAAAGATCTTGCACAGGGATTTTCTGTTTCAGTCTGCTGAAAATGTTTAAGTGGCCCTGACTGAAATTCTAAGTCAAGACTTCAAGAATCTCTCAAGACTTTTATGCATCATCAACATTTGCATGTTGTCTGCTGGAGCACTCAGAAAACACCAGTCCTCATGGTGACATTTAATATATGACTGGAGAAAAACAAAAGGTTTCCACCTTGGAAAGCAGATAGTACTGTTATGTCCACATTAAAAACCTGTGATCTGATAAGCCTACAAAATAGTTTAAGTATTATTTTCTTTGAGGAGTCTATTGATTACTTCAGTGCTCCCAAGCTTATTTCAGCAACCTCTAAATACTCAAGAGAAACATGGGGGGGAGGTAAGGGTGGTGTCTTCAGGAAAACATTAAACTTCCACAAAGTTTTACAGGAAAAACCAAGAACACTGAAGAGAAATATATTATTGATACCAAACTGAAACTAACCATTTCCATTTAAAAAAATAAACATTTTTCTGCCACACTCAGATTTTTGTTTTGTGACAGCACCACGTATCTCAGGGATGTCACCTCTGTTCTACTTGTTCACAAAGAGTTAAGGTTTGGATTCTGTCAGAAAGCTTCTGCTGTAACATTTACATTTCCTTTTCAAAACATCTTCTGACCTTTGTACTTCTCTGTCTCACCAAGAGGTCAAAATTCTTTTATGATAAATAAGAATTTCCTTAAAATTGTTACCTGAATTTCATGGCTAAGCTGTAGGAGGTAAATACGACTATGTATATAGTTTAATAATCCATGAAAGAACCATAAACCTATGGAAAATGTTTCTTTGTTCACATTTATTCAAACATTTTGTATCTTAGACTTTTTATGTTTTAAATCTCTTAAAGAGTGATGCAGATAGAAAAGTTGTTACTGGTAGGCAGAAAAATTCATGCAGTGCTCGTAACTATTAATACAGATACATAATAGAATTGGAACACTTCAATCTGACATTAACATTCATTCATTCAAATTGGGAAAAAAATAAAACCAGAAATCTGATGTACTTAAGAGACCTCATTCTACCATCCCCTCCACTTGAAGGGTGAAGTGCCTGCAATGAGCCTGCCAGCATCCTCAGCAAGCAGATTACAGAATTAATACCTGTATGCTTCATTCAGGATTAAAGGATGCTGATCGCCAAGGTAATAATGTATAAAATATTTAGGCAGATGCTTAGCTTCAACAGACCAAATAGTACCATTAATCTAAACCGGCTCATTCATATTCTTAGCAAGCTGGCATGTTTGAGATAGCTATGGGCTGCCATTTTCCCTCAGCACTACGCAGCACAGCACACATGCTGTCATGTAGTGCCACCTCACACCTGCAGCCTGTCCCATTCTACAGGGACTCCTAATTGGACTTGTCAGAAAACTCAGCATCTTCTATGACCTTTGGTGGTCTTCTCCTACAGGCACCTCTGCGATCCCACCTACTACTGTGAGATTGGGAAAATGAGATTAACTCTTGATGCGCAGGTACAGTGTAACCCTAAATCTAAAAACTTAACTCATTATTTATGCTGTCTTTCTTGTTCTGTATGTCTGTATAAAGAATTTAAATGAATGCTGTTCTCAGTTTTACTTAGGCTTCCTGTATTGGTAAAATACTGACAGTAGTAACAGTCAAACACTGCAATAAAATTACTATGATTTATAATCATAGTTCACCTACAATATTTTAGTGGTAAAATACTAATTAATTAATTACAATTAAAATATACTAGAATGATTAACATTAACTATTAAAGCTATTAATGACTATTAAAACTATTTAAAATAATAAATGTAAAATAATATTAACTATATAATAGAATTAATTACCAGGTTGCCATTGGTAAGGTATATTCCACACATCTTGCAGACAATGGAATTAACAATAAATATAGGGTGTCTTGTTAAATAAAGCAAATGTATAAAACCAAATAAAGAGCAAACAAAGTAAGGTTTTATGCACAGGAGTCATCTTGCCCCAGTGCAGCACTGTATTTCTTCAAACGCTATGTTCTGAACTCATTTTCTATTTGTAGCCCTAACTCATATTTTGATTTCAATATTTCGCTTTCCAGTTTCATTTCAGATCCTTACTGCGTTTGGAGGGGTTTTATTACTCCCTTTGGTAACGGCAGGACCAAGCTCTGGCCTTGGCTAGCAGCCAGTTACCGTGAAGAAGCTGAGCGCATTCAGTTTTAATTACTCCTCTCCAAATGGGCTTACTGTCAATGGCCTATTGATACAAAGAATCCTTAAGAAGCGCTACCAGACACCTAATGACCAGGTGAAGCAGGCACTTTTCTTGAATTTCTTCTTTCACAGGCAGGGTCTCTACAGAGGTGACATTCTGACATCAGATCAAATGAATAAACATTGATTTTCTTCTTCATTATACTCAGTCCTAACTCCCGTTCAACTGACATACATTCAATAGTAATAAAAAAATAATCATAACCACAAAACTCAAATCTGTCAATGTACCCATGAGAGAAAATTACAATGGCAGACCGCTCATCTTGGTGTACATATGTCTCTCTGATATGGCCTAGCACAGACTCTGGCTAATATTCTGCAATTTAGAAATCACTCTGCACCTAGAAATCTTTTTAATCACGGAATTCACGATGCGCCTGTAATCACTCCTTGTGAAATTGCTTAAACGTTACATATACTGCCATACAGATTTCTTTCTCCCTCTCTGCTGTTGCACATCAGTCCTGTTATCAGTAGCACTGTTATGAACGTATACAGAAAATGAGTTATTCGGGAATATTTAAAAATGTTTATCAGTGGCACATGCTGCTATACATTCTATTGTGCACCTCAGACTTATTTTGAGGGCTGTTTCCTGCTTTGCTAAGAGTGAAAGCACACGTACTTCGCTCCTCATTTGCTTAGACGGTAGCAGCCGAGCACAGAGCACGCAGCGTCCCACCACAGCATCATTTGGAAGGGCTCACGGACACACACACGTCCGTCCCGGAGGTTGAGCAGCCGGGACAGGTAGCTCGTTGCCTACGCGCGCTTTCGCGCTACGGCGCCTCCCGCCCCAGGCCCGGTGCACCCGGCGGCTCCCGCCACCCGCTTCGCTCACGGTGTTCACCCCCCGCACTGCGTATGCTCTAGAAGACGCCGATCTCCCCTCCGAGGGCCAAAATATGTTGCGGCGCCAGAGCCGGCAAAGGTGCATGGGATCGGGCTGCCCGTGAAAACGTGCCGGGATTCCCCCCAGGGCCGGTGTATATAACCCCCACACCCTGGGGGCAGGCGCGCAGGTGAAGTCTCGGGGTCCGGACCGCCGGCCTCTCTCAGTCCCCGCACCACAAGCCGGGTCTTGCCGGGAGATCCCGGCTAGTTCCTCCCCGCTCCTCCCTCCCCAGGCAAAGGCTCTGCCGTGCCGTGCCGTGCCGTGTCGTCCCTCCTCCCGTCGGGACCCGCTGCTCATCTCATCTCACCTTGGCTCGGCTCGGCTCTGCTCCACTCGGCGCCCCGCGCTGGAAGCTACCACCGCCGCCCTGCGGGCACACAGACCGGCGTCAGGAGAGAGGGGTTCCCGCGCCCCCCGGCCCGGCCGCTCCGCGCCGGCCACTCACCGCGGCGTCACTCGCAGACTGCCCCTATTGTCCGCCCGCCCCGACCCGCTCCGCTCCGCCCCGCCGGGGAAACCCGCCACCCCCGCGGGGCCGGACCCGCTGCCGGCCGCTGCCGACGGATGAGGAGGGCCTCGGAGGCAGCGGGGCCGCGCCGGCGCCGCCGGGCGCGTCTGCGGCGGCGGGGTTGGGGGCGCCGAGGTGGAGGCCCCTCGGGGGGACAACAGTCACCGTAGTGCGGTGGCCCCTCATCGGTGACGGGAGATGATGGGAAATGATCTTCGTGCTCTCACCGGTGGAGATGCCAAGTGCAGGACCAGGCCCTACCGTCCCCTTTTGCCCATGGACCCCTTTTCCAACTGGCTGGCTGTAGGTGGGCCCGTGTCGTTTTTTCAGCACCTCAGCGTACTGGAGCCCACCCTCGTTGTGGGCTTCGGGGTAGTTTTGGTTTCAGCGGCGAGATCTGTGCTGCTCAGGAATCCCTTTGGGCTTCAATACATCATAATTTGAAGATAGTCTTTAAAATGTTGGGAATGCTGTGGTACTGTTCACTTTTAAACAGGGAGGAGCAGGTTTTCCTCTTCATTCAGTGTAGCAGAAGCAACTGCGATGAGCAGGCATCCGCAACGGTCCCCAGGGAGCTTGGGGAGGAGAGGGGGGGACAGAAAGCAGGAGGAGCCATGGCAGTGCAGCCAGAGCAGAGTTCCTGAGGGGTTAAAGAGAGAGACCTTTTTTGAGACTTACTCAAATCCTACTGACCTCATGCCAAAAAAAGTTTGGAGAGGTCAGGGGACTTCAAGTGTTTTTCTTTTTCGCTATTGATAACAGTGCTGTGAGCGATTCAGTTGGTATCTATCACCCGCATCCCTAGAAGAGCTTTAAAGAACCCAAACCCCCTGTTGCTCCACACTTTATTGTCATGTCAAACAGGAGACATCACTGGTTAATGCTTCAGAGTGGACTTTGCCCTCTATTTATAGTATGATCTCATGTCAGTATGAGGGAAGGTAAACACCAGGAGGAGCAGAATGGTGGCATACAGCACTCCACTGAAGCTGCGATATCCACACACTTTTGTAGCTAAGTTTCTAAATGGAGAAAAGTGTGTGTGTGTACATACACTTACACAACCCACTTCTTTTTGCACTACGCATAATGATCCTCCTTGGAACATCCTTCTCTCCCATCTTCCGAGCATGACAGTGCTTATCTTCCAATTCATGCCAAGGACTGTGTTGCGAGGGTGGTGTTTACATTTACACATGCAATTGGCTAGATAAAAATTGCCTCCAGAGTACAATAAAAGGGAAATTAACCTTGGTAATATTACTTTGTGCCAAAGATTTGTCCTATTTACCAGTTCTGATATTTCAGATTTAGTGTTTACTTTGCTTCACATCAGTAATAGTTCCCCTCCTGACACCAGGCTTAGTTTTGTACATACAGGTAACTTTGTTTAATTGAGCTGACTAAAGCTTAAAATAAAACAAGCAAATGTCATCATATGAGTGATTTCTGTTGCAAAGATAGTGCATTGATGCTACTACAGCATTTCCTGATAAAATAATAAGCATTATTGAGCTGCTCTCAAATTCTCCCTGACTTCCCTTGTTGGAACAATAACGTTACAAAGTGGAGATGCATTAAAAACTAGAGCATCTATTATTAGGTTTGATGTAACACTGTCAATGTAATTGTCAGAGAGACGGCAAAACAACAGCTTTTTATGCCATGGAACTGTAACTTCAATTAAGGACTATTGAACTAAGCTAAAAGACTCTTATGTTAAAAAAAAAAAAAAACCAAAACAACAAAACCTGTTTCTGTCCTTAATGAATTATTTAATATATTTCTAAAGTGGTACTTTTTCAGCTTTCCCCTGAGGTATGATGCATTCAAGGACAAAAAAAAGGATTGATGGCAAGGAAAAGAATCAGGTTTGCTTTTCTTGCTGCTGGATGTCACAGCAGACATACCTTCTTGGTTGGAAGAAGGCTGTGAATACTGCAGCATGTTCTCTTTTGCTGTCAGAGGTGTTGTGGTGCCAGAAAATTTCCACTGCACGTGAATGAAGGAAGATACACTGCATTTTGCGGCTTCTTTCACAGTTAAGCTAGGGAATATTCAATAGCTCCAGTTATATGAATTATTAAATTTAACTATTTCTTTGTAGTTGCATCCTTGAAACTATTACCATAGGATGATCTGGTAAATCATAAAGCATATTTATTATCTTCAGACTATTGGGGGAATTAAGGCTTTTAGGAAATACAGGTTCGTATCAGTTATTTGCTGTATGCCAACACACTGCAAACTGCTTAATTCAGCTACTGCCTTGAGGGATCTAATTTTTTTTTAAAATCAGCTATTTGTCCTACAGAATGAGTAATTTGTTTTTTCCATAGAGACTCTTCAGATCTCTGGAGTTCATTAAATACCTTATTATCGTTTTGCATTGAGCCTATCGTGATGTCAGTAACCTTAATGTACATCTCTTTTTGGAAGGAATTTTGTGTATGTAAACCGGACTTCTTTGCACAGGCACTAATGGCATAACTGCTTAGGTACTACTTCTCTCACCCAGTTTTCACTGCAAAACACAGTTAGTGGTAATTTGACGCAGAATTCACGTTTCCTCAGAACAGTATCAATACAAGAGGAGATACTTCTGCAGCCATGTGGTGATGAACCTCCTTGCATCCGATGTGCTCAGACAAGGACTTGAGCTTTGGCATGAGAGACCCTGTGTATCACAGGTATCACAGAATCATAGAGCAGTTTGGGTTGGAAGGGACCTTCAAAGCTCATCTAGTCCAACCCCCTGCAATGAGCGGGGGCATCTTCAACTAGATCGGGTTGCCCAGAACCACATCCAGCCTGGCCTTTGAGGATAGCGCATCCACCACCTCTCTGGGCAACCCGTGACAGTATTTTACTATCCTTGTTGTAGTTTTTTCCTCACATCCAGCCAGAATCTCCCCTCTTTTAGTTTAAAACCATCATCCCTCGTCCTGTCGCAACAGCCCCTGCTAGCATCAGCTCTCCTCGCTACAGACACAAGATGGCGGCCGCCGCGCATCTCCTTGGCAACTGAGCTCTCCCTGCCGCCGTCATCACCGCCACCGCCCCGGAAGTCCCGCCCCGGCGCGTCGCAGTTGCTATGGAAGGTGCCGGAAGGGCGGGCCCGCGGTTTGGTGGAGCCGCCGGCCGGGGCGATGGAGGCGAGCGGCGGGTGTGGCTGGGTTTGAGGGGGAGTCGCGGCCGTCTCTCTCGCCGGCAGGTGAGCGCGGGCAGCGGGCTGGGTGTCGTCCCTCTCGCAGACACACGGTGCGGGCTGCAACCACCCGCCGTTGGGGGAGATCACCGGCCTTCCTTCCCCCACCGGGCTTATCGCGACAGCTGAAGATCTTTGTGGGATCTGACCCCTCCTCGGAGATGGAGGGGTGAGGTAATCACCTCGCTTAGGTTCACCCTGCGGACCCACTCTCGGAGGGTCCGTGGCAGGGACAAGGGCAAAGCTAGACAAGAGTCAGCATGTTCGTCGGTTGTCACGACATGTCGCGACATGTTGGTGAAGGCCCAAGTCCACTGTGGTTCCCTGCGGGAGCATGTGTACGCGCGTCTGCTCCTGGCGCGTGTGGTGACCTCCTGCTCCCCGGGGTCCTCGTTGCCCACAGCTCAGCCACGCAGCCCTTCCAGGCTTCGTCTTCTTTTTTTCCCTAACATTATGGGAATACCTGTGGCAGGCCCTCCCAGTCTCCTTTAAAGGAGCAACTGCATCAGCAGAACTGGAGTTTCCAGTAATAATTATGAAACACAATTACGTCTTCCAACTGTTAGAAGCAAATAGAGCTTGCTAGATCAGATGCTGCAGGCTGTGGCACCACTTGCTTACGCTTATCTTTGTAGTGTGAAAAGCTGTTCTGCAGTCAGCATGAGTAGCTTCCATAGTGGCAGTAATGACAACCAGGGTGCTTTTGGATCTTGCCGTCACTGCATGAATTTGTGCCAGGGCAAGAGGCCCTCACTTTGGGATTAGGCTGCTGCCAAAGCTTCCTTATGTTTGCTTGCTGTCCCTGGGACCAGAAATGGCAGTGTTTTGGGGAAGTGTCAGGCCTGCTGTACCTATATTAAACATGTGTTGTCTCCTGAGTAGGAGGTCTGGTGCTCTGTGAAGGATTTGACTTCATGAACCATTACCCTACTATATGCAGTAGGCAGGCTGGGGCTGTGTTATACAGCTGTTTGCCATTTTAAGGATCTCAGCTGACCAGAAGTTTGGACACACTGTTATCTTGTGCAATCTCATCGGGTTGTCTGGCATACCTAACTGCAGATTAGAGGATTCCTGTGGAAAACTATGTTGTATTAAAATTGTATCAAAAATTCTTATTTTCAATAATATAGCTTAATACGACTCCTAATTTGTCGGTTACACAAAATGAGAAGATTTTATTTACAGGCCAGTTAAGCATCATCTGAGATGGTCAAACCATCTGCATAAACCAAGGACTAATTTTTAGTCTGCTGTTGTATTGCTAACCTTTCAATCATCCTGCCAGGTGATGGGCCTATAAGGCCTAAAGTTTCCAAATCAGGAGAAGAATATTTGTGGCAGAAGTTATCTTCAATTTTTAGCTTTGGTTTCATTTTTATTCACCTTCCTGTGGGCAAGTCTTCTGTTGACTTGTCTCTAGCTTCTGAAATCAAACCATGCCATTTCTGGGAGTTGTATAGCATAACTAGTCATGGAGCAGTCCCACCTGCCACCTACCACAAAATCCACTTGCTGGATCAGCACATGCAATCTTCCAGGGTTCCTAGCTGTAGGATATGTAGTATGTGTTGAAATCTCTTCATAAAGAATCCTACAGAAAGGATGCTGTAGCAGCTGTTGCATCCAAGGGTAAAAATGAGATTACAGCATCAGAGGTGTTAGCAAAGCAGCCCTGCTTATGGCAGTGCTCCCAGTATCCTAATCTTTGCCAGGCAGCAGCTACATGCTTCTATGAAGGCAGAGGTCCAGGTGGCTACATTTGTCTGATGCAGCACTGCTGGAAGAACAAGCCCTGAGGGCAGTTGCAGCTTAAGGATGCTGGAGCAAGACACACTGGGGAAGTAGGGAGATGGATCAAGGAGTTGGGTAATAGAGAAATGGGTATAGGGTTTGGGCTGGATGTTGGTAACCTTAAGGGGTAGCTTGGAGATGTGGAGCACATGTTTTAAGGCCTTTTGAAAATTTTACGTTGTGTTTGGTTAGTGTTATTTAAAGCATTTCCTTTTGGAGGGGCAATTCTATTCCAAGCTGACTAATCCCTGAACTTTTAAAACCACAACAAGCATGTGTGTGATACTAGTGAGTCACTGCTGATGAATCATGCATACTTGAGTACAAATAAATGAATCCCTTTGTTTCATTTATTTTTGTTTTGGTAGTACCTGGAGGGCCTACAGAAAGATCATGACCTTGTGGAACCAGGTGTTGTCTAAGCACAGAAAAAGACAGACCCTGAGCCTTCATACACTCTTTTTTTGTCTATTTAAGCTTGATTTCAACTTGTCTTATCATCATGAATAAAAATAAGTATGTCTAAACCTCTTTAAAATTGAAGTCTAATAGTAAACATTTCTGCCTTGTGGAATTTGGCAATTTAAGTGGTCTAGGAAGGAGAAGATGGGAGCACTATATAAGGGACTATGCCTCCCAGGAAGAGAGAAATCGTAGGGCTGTTAGCTTGCTGACAAGTGTATGTCTCCACATGTAGTCCTGAAAATTGAAGACCCCTTGAATTCCAGCTCAGTATCTTAGTTGCAGAAATTGTATTAACTACATTCATTACTTCCATTAATTACACCACTACATTAGTAAAGGTGATTTGAAGTTTTAATTGGCTTTTCAATGGAAAATTATATGTAGAAGGAACAGTAGGGGGTGTTACATGTGTGTGTATCTGCTCTCTCTCACTCCCTTGCATGGCAGTTTTTGTCCCTGGAAGAAGGGTATGCCAAAGAATCTGCTTTTGGCTTAAGATTTTCTTCTGAATTAGCACTCTTCTGCACTTGATTTCTGTGAAACAACTATGAAGATTCACTAGGCTGCAATTGTAAAAGTAATTTGTGAAATGAACTGCAGAAAGACTAAGCAGCAGCATTGAAACTGCTTATGAGAGCTTTAGCAATCATCATTTGCTCATGAATGTATGTTAGCTTGCTTAAGTTACATATCAATCAGGCATAGATCCTGGGATCAGCACTTACTTAGAGATGGGGTAAATAAGTTCTTTGTGGTATATAGTGTACTGTCCACATCAACTGGATTGTAGAATTTTGGCTGTTGACTATGTATGCGCAAAGGATGATATGCTTCAATTCATGCGTCTGTGCTCCCATCTTCACTGGTATTGCATTAAAGCACAATTTAAGACGGTATAAAGGTGATCTCACCAAACAGCCCTTGTAAGCTGGTGAGTGCCTGCTGCTTTCAGAAAGCTTCAGCCTGCACTTCACAGAAGGGGCTAATCGTGGGTGCTGGGCTCATCCACGCTTCTTCAGTGCATTTGTTCTGCATTCCTACTTTGCTAGATTTGCCTGTCTTTCTCAAACAAAAAGGACAAGGATGCAATACAGTATATCAGAGGATTGACAAAGTCACGCAAGCCCTCAGAACAAGACAGACAGTAATAAACTGGAGTGAGTTGAGCGGGGACTTTACCAAGATGGTCGGGGGCTGAAGCACTTGTCTGGTGAGGTGAAGCTGAGCAGCTGTGTTTCTTCAACCTGGAGAAGAATAGGCTCTGGGATCACAGCCTGCCTGTGAAGAGGTTATTAAAAAAGACAGACCAAGGCTCTTTAGCAGGGTGAAGGGTGGGAAGGTGAGAGACATCAGGCACAAGCTGAAAGAAGAGTTCCAGAATATATGAGACAATATGTGAGGGAAAAACAATACCCAACACCTTTTCCCATTGAGACCAGTCAAGCAGCGACACAGGATGCCCAGAGAAGCTGTGCTATCTCCATTTTTGGAGGTTTTCAGAATGTGGCTGAGCAACCTGGTTTGACCTTATAGCTAACCGTGCATTGAGCAGGAGGCTAGACAAGAGATCTCCTGAGGTCACTTCCAGACAATCCTGCAGCCGTAGCAGGAAAGGCTGACCTGGACATGTGAGAGATCTAATGTAGAAGGTGACACCTAGGCGTCATGAAGTGAAATGCAGCTTATAAGCACTTCCCAAGCAACCATAAATCTGCAGAAATCCTGCTGTCAGTGTTTTAATCATAGAATGGTTGGAGTTGGAAGGGACCTTAAGGACCATCTAGTTCCAACCCTGCTGCCTTGGGCAGGCAACCTTCCATTAGACCACGTTGCTCAAAGCCCCACCCAACCTGGCCTTGAAATAAACCCTGCTTGCAGTGCAGCCTTTTCCAAACAAGTTTGTCTGTCAGTCTCCAACATTTCACCTCTATTTCACATTTCCCACCTTTCATCCTCTTCAGCCCCCTGGGGAGGTGCCTTTTCCCAAGCAAAGCAAGAGGTAGGCAGGGTCCCCAGTGCCCACCTATGGCCTTGCTAATGATATCAATTTACCCATCTCCCCCTTCCCCACTAGAGCAGAAGGCAAAATCGGAGCTGCATGAAGTACAGAGAAGACAATACAAAGTTGGTAATGTTACTTTGGTTCCCTTCCTTGCAGTATAGGAAATCATGATTCTTGGTAGAGTACGTAAGGGTTTTCTCTTGGATTTTCTTCTACAGTCATGAGGTGATTCATATGAACTCTCCTACTTCAAAATAAAGCAAAAAGGTATATGCATGTAAGTCTTGGTTAGAAATCATAGAATCACAGAATGGTTTGAGTTGGAAACCCATCCAGTTTCAACCCCCCTGCCCCAGGCAGGGACACCTTCCACTAGACCAGGTTGCTCAAAGCCCCATTCAGCCTGGCCTTGAACACCGCCAGGGATGGAGTATGTACTACTTCGCTGGGCAACCTATGCCAGTGCCTCACCACCCTCACAGCAAAGAATTTTTTCCTTATGTCAAATCTAAATCTACCCTATTTCAGTTTAAAGCCATTTACCCTTGTCCTATCCCTACATGGCTTTACAAATCCTCCCACTCCAAATTTCTTGTTGGCCACTTCAGGTACTGGAAGCTGCTCTGAGGTCTCCCCAAAGCCTTCTCCAGGCTGAAGAAGCCCAGCTCTCTCAGCCTGTGTCCATAGGAGAGGTGCTGCAGGCCTCTGATCATCTTTGTGGCCCCCTCTGGACTTGTTCAAGCACAACCATGTCCCTCCTGTGATGTGGGCCCCAAAGCTGTCTATGCTCTATGTTTGGTTCTGTAATCATTATACAATAAGTGTACAACAGTGATTTCTGGCATTAAGGTATTTAGTGAGGGATGTGAGTTGTGTGCCCATTCAGAAAAGGTGGATTGGCTGGGGAGCATGAAAGGTCCTTGTAACTAGTGTCCTTGTTTGCAGTTGTCCAGTTCACAAATGCAGTCCTGTTCCTTGATTTTTAATTTAATTTGCTACTTTTATCTTTACGTTAGAATGCTTTCTAGATGTCACTTTGGAGGTTTTCAGAACATGGCTGGATAAAGCTCTGAGCAACCTGGTTTGGCCTTTCTAGGTGCCACTTTTCATCTACTTTGACCATCCTGGTTTGTGTCCTCCCCTGTTTTCAAGTTCACATCTTTAAACTTTTCTTTACTAATAGGTTGATTCTGCTTTAGGATAATGGCAGGAAAAGTAAAGTGGGTAACTGACATAGAAAAATCTGTTCTAATAAACAACTTTGAAAAAAGAGGCTGGATTCAGGTGGCAGAAAATGAAGACTGGAATTTTTACTGGTAAGTGCATTAAAAATACCGATTTCTAATTTTATGAAGCATTTTAATATATTAGTATCATCAATAATATAAAAAAATGTATATTAAAAAGTGAAAGATACAGAAGTTATCATTGATTTATCACAGTGCTCCTAAGAGTATAACATTGTTTCTGTAATTTCTTAGGCTACCACTGATCTTCTGTTCAGAGTTGCACTGGTAGACTCCTGTATATGTGCAGGCCTGCTAAAGTCATTGGGGTTCCTCAGAGTAGAAGGTCCCATCTGCATGGATCCATTCCCATGCTACTGATTGCATGTATCTTTGCAGTTTGTCAAAGAGATGGTCAGGGAGTGGAAAGTCAGTGACCTAGCAAGATACCGATCACTTCTGGGAATGCCAGTTGTGAACAGCCCAGGGGGAAGGCTGTGCTCAGTGTTTTTTGAACTGTGATACCTGATTTTATTTGATTTTGGGTTTGTTTGTTTTGGGTTTTTTTATGCAGTAAGCAGAAGTTTTCCATTACTGTTGGAGTGGATATGTGGCCTGAGGGGAATCTTTGAATGTATCTGTTCCCCAAATTTTCTGGCAACTCAACATGAAATAATCCAAGAATACACAGTTCCTATATATGATTAAATATTCTTTTATGTGTGTGGTGGAGTCTTGCCCTGTTACCAGAGTCCAGGCTTCTATAAGGGCTTTGAGGACTGTACTTCTTCATGATAATGATTTATATACAGACTGATTATTCAGCATTTCAATACTTAGAATGAATGTGAAGTTAAATCAGAACAATGGTGAAAGGAGGAGAGTAAAGAATCTAGCTTCTCTTTTGGCATTTGTGTAATATAAGACCATGAAATGCTGTCCTAGAATGCAGTAATCTATTAATTGGCAGAAACAGTACTCTGTACGTAAACCAAACAATTTATATTGTCCCTTTCAAATATGACAGAATGGTGGTTTGTGCTGCCAAGTGTGCCCTGTGTGAACCACTTATTCAAATGGGTAGGAATCTAGTAATCTTCTCATGCTTTTGGAATGTGGTTGAGGGGAAGTGGTGGAACAGGGCACTCATAGAGACTGTTGTGTGACTGGTTGTTTTGTTTTGTTTTTTTCTTCCTGAAATAATAACGTAGCAGATTGATAGCAGTCAGAAAATATTCTTAAATTTCCAATATGAGACATGCAATAAAAATTTTCTTCATATCTACAGTCCCACTCTTATCTTCTCTGAAAAATAAAGTAGATATGTGATGGCATTGTCACTGCAGCCCCTGATCTGGCATTTACGGGTGATTTTAGTAAGCTCTCTGAATCACTGTTTTGAATTCATATGCTTGACAATCTGAATAGCAAGGTAGTCAGTAGGAGGTTGGTTTTGTGGCTTTTTTTAAGAGAGAAACTGAGTTTACAGGAAGAGAAGTAACAGAAGTTGCTTCTGTAGCACTTGGGGGTGTTTTGGGCATTTTTAGATCTTTCTGGGGCTTAACCTGATATCAACAAGGCAGAGTCCAGTAGGCCCAAGTTGTCGTCTTCCTTTCCTCTCTTTTTATGCCAATTTTAGTCGTAGTAGAGGGGTCAATAAAACCTCTGGCAGGATTTTCTTAATAGAAGGTGAGCACATCTTGCATTGTCACTGCAGCAAGGTGTTAGAGTATAAAGAGAAATGAGGGAGAAAAGTTGAAGTGTATGTAACAAAAAAACCACCCCAAAAAACCCAACCGACTTTATCTTTCTGGATTGTGTTCCTTGGGTAATGGATTTAAACTTAAACAGGGGAAGTTCAGGTTAGATATAAGGAAGAAGTTCTTTACTGTGAGGCACTGGAACAGGTTGCCCAGAGAAGTAAATGCTCCTTCCCTGTCAGGGTTCAAGGCCAGGCTGGACAGAGGCTTGGGCAACATGATCTAGTGTGAGGTGTCCCTGCCCACGACAGGGGGATTGGAACTAGATGATCTTAAGGTCCTTTCCAACCCTAACTGCTCTATGATTCTGTGGAGTCTTTTGGTATCTGTCTTTGCTTGCAGGATGAGCGTACAAACAATCAGAAATGTTTTCAGTGTGGAAACTGGTTACCGCCTCTCCGATGACCAGATTGTCAATCATTTCCCAAACCACTATGAACTGACCAGAAAAGATTTGATGGTAAAGAATATCAAGCGATACAGGAAAGAACTTGAGAAAGAAGGAAGCCCTCTTGCAGAAAAGGATGAAAATGGGAAATATATTTATTTGGGTATGTGGTTCTCATTATCAGCGTTCATATTTTTTCCTGTGCAGTCAATAACCTGGAACTGACCTAGCTTTTCTGTGCATAAAGCACCGAACTCCTGAAGTGTTAGAACATTAAAGTAACTATCTTGAAATGCTCTGTCCCCGTCAGTGAAGTGCACTTTGTCCTAAAATTGTTTGCTGTATTCTGCAAACTTTACAGCCTTTTCTCTCTGTGTTCTCCTCCTTTTCTCTCCCTTCAAGTCTGAACTAGAGCAGAAGGAAACAGAGAATAGGTAAAGTGATAAAAACTGTTGTAGTGAATATTTTGTAAGAAATACTGTATTTTCAAAGCTTTTCACAAACTTTCCTTTGAAGAAAAATAGCCAATATTTTACAAATTGAGAGAAATAGAGGGGATGCCACTTGTTCAGGATCTTTGTTGAAATTGGAGAAAAAGTAGGAATAAAAGACTGAACATTTCTGTTTTCTTGTATTACCAAAGCACCAAGGCCCAATTCCTCCACTGTATACTTGCCAGTATTCAGCAGTATTCAAACAGGAGCACAAATCCAGCTTGTGTGCATGGAAGTTGTATTTAGACTATGTTTTGTTAGGAGTAAGATCCTTAAAGAAGACTGAACTTAACAGTGCAGCATTACCTGAAGCAACATTGGATGAAATGATAATAAAACTACTATTTTTAAGTATAAGGGTATAGAACTAGATTTGTAACTAGGCATTTTATGGTTGGGGGGGTGGTGAGGGAGAGGTGGGTTGTTTGGTTGTGTTTTTGTTGATTTTGCTTTGTTTTAAATTATTTTGAAGAGGGAAAATTGTGGGATTAAGGTACTCTGCATTAAGATTAGTGATGAAACCAAAGGCCTCTGGAACTTCACATGAGATGGGGCTGGAGTTTCTTTAATTCAAAAGTGAAAAAACATTATCTGAATATCTTATACTGGAGCAAAAACTAAAATTAACTTTTTCAGAGAGGCTCTTGGCAGAACAGAATGAACAAACTCTTCAGAGGAGAAGTTTGGGGGAAGTTGGAAAACAAGTAATGACTGCTAGGAAATACAACTAAACAAACAAAAGGCAAACCAGCAGTAGATCAGGAATGAGGAGAATGAAGTTGTTTTGGAGGTCAGAAAGCATTGGAGCGAAACAGAAGTGGGGATACGTTGAACTGATTTACATCTTGGGAAAGTGAAAGGAAAGCACTGTTCATCCCTGAAAAAGAGCAGCAGTTCTGTATGGATGGAAGTGAAAATAATTTGACAGCAAAAAGTGACAAATGATTTTCTTTACATTTGAGTAAGCATTGTAATACTGATTGTGGGAGCAAGTAAGTGACTAATGGGAGTTACATGGAAATAGAAATTACCTCATCCAAAGGGGAAGCGACACCAGCATTCACGTTTGGTGCACAGAGGATGATAAGGTGGTTAATTGGATGGTAAAAACTGACATAGGAAATTGAGGAAGTTTGATAAAGTTAAGTTGGGATGCTATGTAGTACTCTAATTTCACAGCATATAAACAGAATGCAAAAACTAATGAATGTGAATTAAAATCTACTTAGCTGAAGTTAGCAGCAATATTTTGCAATTGTTTGTTCAAGTGTAAACCTAAATGTAGAATTTAAATGAGATGAAAAGCAACGTAAGTCTTAATGAAGGTGGATAGTGCCAGACTGGAAAACTGAAAATACAGAAATTTTTTAGTCTGTGTGTGCCAATGGCTTTATCAGACACAGTGTCCTTAATTGTGCACCTTATGTGGGTTTTTTGTTTTTCCTTCACTCAGATTTTGTTCCTGTTACTTTTATGCTTCCGGCCGATTATAATCTCTTCGTTGAAGAATTCAGGAAAAATCCCTCCAGCACTTGGATTATGAAACCTTGTGGCAAAGCTCAAGGAAAAGGAATATTTCTAATCAATAAACTCTCCCAAATTAAAAAATGGTCTCGAGACAGCAAAACGTCTTCGTAAGTTCTTAAAACCCAAACCCTTTAGCGTACTTTCTGTAATGAGGTGAACCGTATGCTAAGTATCTGATTCATGGAAAAGTATTCCATTATTATTGCTTTGTCATTATATAGTTAGTTTTGTATTTAATCTCAGTTGTTATCTGGCTTCCTCCTTCAAGCAGGTTTTAATGCAGTTTGTTTTGGTATGAGGAGGTACAAAGCACTGTTCAATTAACTATTCTTTATAAAAATGCTTTCAATGGTGTTGGGGCAAAAACTGTGCAAAAATAAATCGTTCTGCTTCATAGCATTAAATAACAGGAAATGAGAAAAATCTTTCCCTAAGCAATTTCAGTCATTATTAAATACATATTAAATAACTTTCAATTAGTAGAAAGGAAGAGTGCATTTATTGCGACATGGTCTAGTGTGAGGTGTACCTGCCCATGGCAGGGGGGTTGGAACTAGATGATCTTAAGGTCCTTTCCAACCCTTATGATTCTATGAAATACATTATCCATTTGGAGCACAAAAATGTTGGTGATCTACTTCCATATGGATGAAGCAGTTCAGCAATCTGCCTTTTTCTCTGACTAGTAAAGGTTTTGATCACACAACTAATACTGATTTTTTTTACTGTTTTAAAGTGACTGGTTGACTATCGCTCAAGCCTTCCCCCCCTTTTTGACTTTGAATCTGAAGAATGTCACAATCTGAAAGTTATCTTAGCTTTTCACAGTGGTTTGCCAATGCACACCAAGCATAAATACAAATGTTCTATATGACCTTGACTAATGAAGGTTATGTACTGCGTACTCTTCGCTTGTCTGAACTGTGCCAAGCTCTAAGTGCTCTCCAAAGAAAAGACTGGCTTGTAGAGCTGCATTCTGCGTGGTGCAGTCAGCTACCCTGTTAACTTCAAAACTGAGTTTAAATGGTTAATTGATCTTGGTCATCTGAGTAGTATTTTAAACATTTTTTTGTGTATGTAATACCTGATGCCAAGTGTGTATTATTAACCACTATGGCTTTATACATTGTACATGCAGAAGATAAAGATTTCAGCCAATCCACAATGTACAGACTACTAAAGGAGAAAAAGATTTATCAGATCGTATCATTGCAATTGTTACATTCTGAAACATGATTTGTGTTTTTCAGGTTTGTATCTCAGTCTTCCAAAGAAGCCTATGTGATTTCTCTCTATATTAACAATCCATTACTTATTGGTGGAAAGAAATTTGATCTTCGTCTGTATGTTTTAGTATCTACATATCGTCCCCTGAGATGTTACATGTAAGATTGTATGTATTTGTGTTTTGCTTTGACAGAACATTTAATGTAGTCAAAATCAGTATCCTATAATGTTTTTTTTCTGATTTCTTGTTGGGATTTAACACATTTTAATGACTTTGCATTTAAGGTATAAACTTGGATTTTGCCGGTTTTGCACAGTAAAATACACACCAAGTACAAGTGAACTGGATAACATGTTTGTACATCTTACAAACGTTGCCATTCAGAAACACGGGGTAAGTGTACTTAGTTCTTAGGTGCTCTTTTGTAGCAAGACTCTTTTTCTTAAATTGTCCCAGAACCTTGGAATAAAATGATTTTATTTGTCATATTCTTCATCATCTTGCAAAATACTTCAACTTGAACTTCTAAATAAATAAATTTTAGAAGACTGCAGGTCAAAAGTATGCAAGATAATGAGTTGCAGCTCTGTAATAGAGTGGGATATCTTCCGTATTGACTTGCAGTAGTTGAAAGCAGGGGTTTCCTTCCAAGTCTCCTGTCATTTAAATGCTAATATGCTTATTTAGGAATTGGTTCTCTGAGCAGCGGAATTAATGAAGCCTGGTTCCTGTAGATTTGTATTTTATAATAGCATTTTAATATCAGCTTCCTGATCTTCCCTTCCCATTCTCTCTCTCCCATGAAGTTAATTCAGCTTTCCTATTTTCAGCACTTACTCATCACAATACTTTCCAGCTTCTTCTCATGTTTTCCCTGCTCCGCCCCCCTCCTTTCATTCCCTGGGTAAGAAAGGGAATGCACAGTTCTGAGCTTGGAGATGGATGTTTGCTGCCTGGCCAGCTGGTGGCTTCCTTTTGAATGGACAGAGTTCTACCTGTGAAACAGTCCTGTCCTGTAATTTGCCATTGATGTTCATAAAACATGTGGAAACCTGATAGCTTTGACAGGACTTCCTTATGTCACTGTAGGCTGAAATTCACCAGTGGGAGGAAAGGCCAGTGGGTCAGGGGGGACATGCACGGATGGACATGCATTATGACTGCCCAAGCTTTGTTTCTTCAGGGAATACACTTGATGATGATGACTGTCCCTTTTGCATTTTTAGCGGATGTCCGTGATTTATAGACTATGCCTCTGTTACAGTAATTAAAACTATACTGCCGTGCTTCCTAATTTCATAGTTTTTAGTTTAGGGAAAATAAATGTGTGTGTACATAAACACACATATACACTCATGCATATATATTCATGTGTGCATACACCAACACTCAACAAGATACATTTAATGTATCTTAAATTCCAACCATGCTAAATGTGTCTATTATTGTTCTGTAAGATGTGCAGCATAGCAAAACTGCTTTTATCTGGACATTCTGTAGAATCATAGAATCAAGTCCAACTGTTACCCCAGGACTGCCGGGTCCACCACTAAACCATGTTACTAAGGGCCTCATCTACATGGTTTTTGAACACTTCCAGGGGCATGTCATTTGTGGTGGTAGTTATAAACTAGGGTAAGTGTCAAAATATGGCATTTTTCAGTACTGCAAACATTTTCTTGCCCAGGTGCTGATTTGTAAAGTGCTTCAAACACATTATGGTTCTGACAGGGCTCACTGATAATTGATTGTGGTGAAAGTAGATCCCATATGACTCAGAGCATAAATCATGGTGCTGTTTGCAGTAGTAAAGAGGTGAGGCATGTGATATGTTGCCTATCCCAAATAAAAGTAGATGTGACAGTAGTGGTGAGGTCACCTGAAGAGAAGACAACAGAAATGTGTATAGAAGTAGCAGTTTAAAAGTGTAGAGTCGTTACTGGAATATATGAAAAACTATATAATTTTGGAACCGCTAGTATTTGTTTTGTAGAAAGAAGTGAGAAGTTTAATGCAAAGCCACTCTATCCTTTCTATGTGCCCTTGTGTTTTAAAATTGTCTAACTTTGGAGGCACTTAGGTTGTACAGTTTTATATGAACCTGATTTGAACTGTCAAGTAATTTATCAAAATCATTATGTAGTTTAGAAAAACTCTTTGTGTTCTAGCTGTTAATCTCTTCTCTAAGCCCTGTGTGAACCACAGTGTTCCAGTGTGTTTGTATCGTACTAAGTAATGGGAAAACATCCCTAATTTGAAAAGTGTACAAGTCTATATTGGGAGAGGGAAATGGTAAAATGCAGGAAGGAAACTAAGTCACTATACCCATTATAATGTTGGTACTGGGAAACATAGTTCTAGGTCGTTATTCACTGCATGTGCAATACAAACAAAACAACAGTAATTCAACATTATTGTTTTTAGTTAGTGATCTTCTGCATAGCCTGCAATACTTTAATATTTTTAATTAAACAGCTGTGATTGTGTAAGGCTCTACCCAGTTGCAATCTGTTTTGATTTGAGTACTTGTTCTGCAGTGCAAAGAAGGTTGAAACTTTGATCTCTGGAATCTGGTCTCAAGACATTTTTTCTGTGCAGCAAGTCCTGAGAACCATGTTTGAGGGTCTTGTACAGCCCAGTTTTACAAATGTACTAAGGGGGGAGCTGTAGAAAAGCCTAAATATAGATAGAGGTTCCTCTGACCTCATCTTAGAAGATCACAGATTTCGTTCACTTGAGAACTGTTTTCTGCATTGTGTTCTATAATTTAGCAGGCATACAATCATTAATCATTACAAATACTCTGAGGAGAACCTTTTTAAAGGGGCAAAGCATGTGTCTTGAGAGTTATATGAGGGCTTAATGCATGTCTTTCCATCAGTACTAACACCCCCAGTTTGCTGTTCCCATTTAAAGAGAATGTAGTGCAGAGCATTCATAGCCTCTGAAAAGACAAATACCTCCTTTTCCCCCTGTTCTGTTTCAGTAGCACTTAGTGTTTTTTTCTATATCAAAATACTGAATTACTTGAAAAGTTAACCTTTAAAAATCAGGTCATTTCACTGTCCTCTTGAATGTAACTGTTGGTTACCATTAAGATGATACCATGTTTGCCTTTGGGGAAACAGACAAGTCACATTTTAAATGAATAAACAGAAACAAGCACTTTCGAGTGCTCTGTTCTAAAACAGCTTACTTCAGTGAAATTTAGCTGTTGCTCACTTAATTATTTCTCCCTTATCCCAGAGGAAGAAAAAGTTCAATTCTTTCCTTTCACATTTTAAAAGTTGTATTTCCAAACCATAAATTATGTTTTACTATAAAGCTGTCAAAGTACCGGTTGGTGTCTTTCTCTGAAGAAAGATTTATTACTTGATTTGCAATGTGTGATATAAACATATACAGCTATAGTAAAAACAGTTGTTTATATAGAGGGCAGTTCAAAGTAAAGCTGAAGTCTTCATAAAGCTGTAGAGTAAAAATAACTTGCTGAGGTTTTTATAGAGCACTACTTGTATGTAAGTGTAAGTGGGCTTTTTGTGTGAATGAAGCAAAACTGCAGAACAACTTAAAAATCTTAGGCTAAACTAACTCCTTTACTTTTCAGGATGATTACAATCATATCCATGGAGGCAAGTGGACAGTGAGTAACCTGCGCCTGTATCTAGAAAGCACACGTGGAAAGGAAGTCACAAACAAATTATTTGATGAAATTCACTGGATAATTGTGCAGTCACTGAAGGCTGTGGCGGTGAGTACTGTTGTTCCTGGAATGCTGCCAGCGACAGCACTACAGCTGCAGGCTGCTCATATCCATGGAAGTGAGTTTGCCATCAAAACCCCTAAAGTATTTTTCCTGCTATGTGAGTGATGGTGTTGATGCTGATTTCTAAAATTCTGTTGTGTCCTGACTTCTCTGAGTGGACTTGAATTTTGGGTGAGTGAGTAAGCTGACTGCATACTGAAGAAGTGGATGAATCCCTTTCCTTGAGGGCTCTGTGAACTAGCTAATATGACATGATACTGCTCTTGTGAATAGTATTAAGCTCTGTCAAGGCACATGATGCCATTTCAGCAATAACAAATGTGTCAAAGAAAAAATAGCTCTGGAGGACAAGCTGTCAAAGCAAACATGAGGCTTTTAGTTCAGCAGAGTTGCATAACTTACTTTCACCTCACGCGTCACAGTTATCATGAACTCTCACTTAAAAAGTAGAAACCAATCCTCTGCTTAAGTGACTTTCTAGTGTTTGGGTAATGTCCTGTGATTACAGTAGAGAGCAGGTATTGCTCTGTGAGTCAGCTGGGGTAATTTAAGAGCTCGCCAGTGCCAAGGACTATCCTGTTCCCAAGTACATGGTCCTGTCATCTCTCTGGCACCTTCTTGAGCTGAATCAGCTCACTCGCCCAACTGACAATTACTCTATTGCTTTATTGATGGGTTAGTATTGTGCCAGTGTAATAAGCTAAATTGCCTCACTGAAGGACCAGCTGAACACCAGAATCAGCACAAGAAAGAAGGACAGGTTATGAAGCTAAGGTCACTGGAAGGTGAGGAGGCATGGCTCAACTCACTGTCTGCTGTGTAATCCTATTTGAAACCAGATGTGAGAAGAAAAGGGGTTTAATCCAAATGTTAGAAGAACCTTAGAAGAGGAAAAAGTGTTGAGAATTATTGAGCATGAAATCTTTTGCTCCTCTGTCTTTCTGACAATGGCAGGTGTAATGAGAGATGCTTGTTCCTCCTGTCCCTTTCACTCCCTGAAGAATGGAAAAGCTTTCATTATTAGCCTAGGGGAAAACATCTCACTAACCTGTTATAAAGGTTTCTTTAAAAGATCTGATGAGATTTCCATAGGAGAAAAGTATTGCCATGCACACCAGAAATGGTTAGCAGATGCTGGAGAACTGCTGATTCTCTAGAGAATGTACATCCAAGCACAACTTGGTCCTTGGTTTCTGTTGACTTCCAGGTTCATAGTTGACTTGAGCTAATTACAGTTTTTAAATGTATCTGGTAATTGTTTGACCTCAAATTTCTACTCTACATGTTTATATTAGCAGAGTGAAAGAAACATCTTTGAATAAGTATCCTTTTTCTGAAATTTAAATAATTCACAATTATGCAAAGCTGTGTTATGTAGAACTTCCTTATGTCTCCTGATGCATGCAGGCTTTAAATATTGTTATTGCTTTCGCAAAATATGAAAACACGCTTCTTTTCATAACATAATGGAAAATTAATATGTTAGTATTAATTTTAATGGCATTAATACAATCATTAATATTGAAATACTACTTCCAGCTTGGAAAAAAAGAGGCAATCCTCAACTTACTAGTTAGCACACTTGTATTAGAGTAAAACCACTGAAAACTTGTAGAATATTCCTAATGTAGTCACAGTGGTCATAGTGATTTATAGCAAACAGAGTATGCATTCAGGTTACATAGTGAATTATTCATTTTAATACATATTGATATCTTTTTCTCTTTTTTTAGCCTGTAATGAATAATGATAAACACTGCTTTGAGTGTTATGGATATGACATTATCATTGATGACAAGCTTAAACCATGGCTAATTGAGGTAAAGTTACATAAAATACAGGGAAAAAAACTTCCTTCTCATTTCACAAAGTAAAACTGGCTAGATTTCAATATAGTCTTTCCTCTTTTGAAACAATGTCTTTTGTTCCTCAGGTAAGCATACTAAGAAAAATGTTGGAAAGTAGAACGGTCTGAGTGACCGAGCTTGCATGTGCTTTTGTTTCCTGTTTATTTGGTGTTTCTATTTGTTTGTGGATTTATGTTTTGTCTTTGAAATCCAGTATGTCCATGCAATTGGGATTCAGTGGCAGCCTGAATGATAGCAGCCCTATTATATACTGTATCAGTAGCTGGAAAATTAGCATTGGCTCAACGGAGCATAACATCAAACTTAGGTTTTAAATGCTGTTATGGCCTTAATGTTGCAGACTGTGAGGAAGGAAAAGGGGTAGATGGTGGGTAATTGGGATATTTGGAAGGGGTTTCCCCCCCACCATCTCCCATATAACACTCTTTAGTGTACTGACTTTGGGTCTGTGTTCAACATAAATCTTTTCCAGCTCTCTTCCTTCTCAATCTGATTGAAAGTGAAAGTTCAAACATGAATGAACTTTATTAAAAAAACTCCAAACATTTATTGTTCTGATACCACTTCTCCATAATAAATGTGGCACACAAGAGATACGTAAAATGAATCCCAGTTTTAATTAGTACAAGATGCAATGTAGTGCTTTGAATAGAGAGCATGTGTGTGCTTCTCCAGCTCACAAGTTAACAGGAGAGAACTTGGATTAGGAACATAAATACAAGCTATTTACCTAGAAGAAACCCACAGGTTCAAGTGTAGAGCAGCTGCTGGAGTGAACCAGGCAAACTGTAAGCACTGGAATCTATGGGGTTTGTATCTATGTAGGCTTATAAAATTAAACAAAAATCTGTGTTTTGTCTGATTCACCCTAGTGCATCTAGTCTCAACAAAAATCTTCAGGCTGACACTGCAGACATTTAGTGGTGTGGGGCTTTTTTTTTTCTAAGTAAAAAGAAAAATGCCCAGTGGGGGATTCCTTCCAGTGTCTGAGGAACTGAAAGATGTGCTTTGAGACGCTGAGTCTTAATTTCCTAAATAGTACATGTAGTCATCACACACGCTGTTTGGAGAACTATGTACCACTCAAAACCTGATGCTGACTGGGTTTTCTTTTCCTTTTGTAGGTTAATGCTTCCCCTTCTCTTACTTCCAGTACTGCTAATGATCGAATCTTGAAGTATAATCTTATTAATGACACACTTAACATTGCTGTGCCTAATGGGGAAATTCCAGACTGTAAATGGAATAAATCTCCACCAAAAGAAGTTCTTGGCAATTATGAAGTCCTGTAAGTTTTATCAATGTTCTATATAAATGGAAACGTTTTCCAGTCACCTCGCTTTTTTAATGTATAGTGTAGAGATAAGGTGAACTTCGTTCTGTTGTGAAAAATGCACACAAAGTACCACTTTGGTTTTTTGGAGTTGCAGTAGCAATGTTGGAGGGGGGGAGTGCATTAAAGCAGAGCTGCCTTGCCCGTTATCCAGAGAGAATGTTACTTTCTGCACCTTCTGCACTTTCAGCATGTAGATTTGAGGGGTAGAGGCTAAGAGACTGTTTTGTCTTCTACATGTGTAGAACTTTAGTTGTATTTAGTATAATATATAGATGGTAGTTAAATCGATACAATAGCAATTTTATACAATTTTTCTCTCACTTCATAGAAAAGACACCTCTTGACTCCTGTAATTCATGGATGTAATAGTAATGCATTGTCAGGTCTTTTTTTATTTCCCTAATCTGGATTACAAAGAGAGAAATTAAGGAGACAGATCTTTATGTTGGAGTGTGTGAAGGATTTATCTAGGATTGATTGGTCTTATGCAGAAAAACACTGATTTAATACCATGTTTTTAATAGTTTCTCATATTTTTTGAGAGAATATTTGGGTAGTTTCTCTAGCACTAGTGGTACAGTTGTTCAGTATGTCAGGAATGTGTTATGTACATAGGAGATCCACTGCTTTATACTGATCTTAAATACTCTTTATATTCTAGTAAAGACAGTTAAATGTCTGAATGATGACTTAACTTTGAATGGATGTTTTATACATGGTAGCTGTGAATACCTATGCAATAGTGTGATTAAATATATATTATGACTGTTCAAAAAATATTGTAGTATTTTTATAATTATAATTACACATCTATAGCTAATTTCTGCTTGGAATTTGTGTGGCAGCTGAGAGGTAAGTATATATTGAGGTTATCTGAGACCATAGTGGACTTAGATACTTGTCACTGTGGTTAAGTGTTACAAAATGCATGTCGTCAGATAAATTTAATTTAAGCACAGTTGTTTGTTCACCTCATTCTTTCCCTACTTGCTCTCTGATGCAACAGTGGAGTTTTTTAACATGGCAGCTAACAATCCTGTTTGAAGCAATAGCTTAAGACTTTATTAAACTGCCAGCAGCCTGACGTTCTGGCTTAACCACAGACCTGTGTAGTGAGGAGAAATACAGAAGTACATGGGAAATTTCACAAGTATAAAATTTCACAGACTCAGGAGTTTAACCAAAGCTGCCAGATGTTTTGTTTCTTTCAAAAAGTAGCTGAAGATATTTCAGTTGATCTGTATTGCAACATCATGTGGTAGTACATTTCCTCGAATAATAGCTGTGTTTCTTTCTGTGCATGTGTAGAATGCAAGCTGTGTGTAGAACAGCTTGTTTTAAATGTTAGTGCTAGATATTAAGCAAAATAAAATATAGAGGACCCACTCGTGTTTGTGTAGTGAATAACAGGACAAGGCATTGAAGAGGTTATCTTATTTTCAGATATGATGAAGAGATGGCACAAAGTGATGGTCCTGACCGTGACTTGCGAAGTCGTCCTGGGCAATCCACTGGAGTAAAAGGAAATCGTGCAAGAGATTCAGGAAAGCCTGTACTGACCACCTGGAAGTGATAACAGGAGAAACGGCTGCAGTTGTGGTAGGAAGGCATCATGAACAAAAATGCAGGTTTTGAACAGATTCGTCTACTTTGCTACCTTGCATATGGGAACTATTAAAAGAGGACAGTACAGCTGTTGAAAAGAAGTAAAACAAACAATCTAAAAGCAGGAACTGTACTAGACATACATTGATTTAATGATTATTCCAATAATTATATGTATAGTGTGTATGTATATATGATTATTTTGTACATACGTACTTTGTATATACTAATATTCTCCCAGTAATGATTGAGAACTTTCTTTATAAAGATGATAACTCAAAATGTGCATTCTGAAAGAAACCCCCTGCTGTTCCGAATATAATTTATTTCCTCTGTAACCTGTCCCTAGCTCCCTATAATAAATGAGCTGTGGATTCTGTAAGAGTGTGGTGTGGTGAGTGTTAATATTGTTACATGAGGGTTTAGATTCTTGCTAGTAAAAGAAGAGAAACTAGGAAAAAGAGTATTGGACTTGAGGCTATTGTCAGTTAAGGCAGCTAATGCTTTACAATTAGTAGTAATAAACTGAAAAGCAATTCTTTATATGCTGAGGATTTTTGGTTTGGTTTTGGTTTGGTTTTTAAATTTCCTTTAATTGTTTTGAGCTGCTAACTCTTTAAAGGTAGAAAGTTTCATAGGCAGAGGGAGTGTTTCAAATGGTATGTTGATGCACTTTTTGACTAGCCATTAATTTTTATTTCAAGGTGATGCATGCCTGTAGAGAAACAGAACAGTAACAAGCTGTAATAAATCTCATTGCTTGAAGCGGATGAGAAATCCTTATTTGCACCAGTAACATGAGAATATCTTTGCGTAATTGTGCTTGTATATAAGTAAAATATATGTATATTTTTGTGTGAACTATAACAAGAATATTGTTGCACATGGTATTGCTGGTAGCTATGATAACGAACGTTGTGATGATTAGCTACCAGAATGTATAGAGCAAAATTTAAAAATAGGTATTTCAGTCTTCTAACAGTGTAGCATATAAATAAACTAGTTGGGTGTGTGATTGGCTATTGCTTCCACTTGCATTTCCACCAGTTATTTGTAAATGCCAAGGCACAGTTCTGGTCGTCTTTGGTCTCCTTCCCCCCCTCACTTGTTTTTGGTTTTGTTTGGTTTGGTTTTCTTTTTTGATGGTGCAGCACTGTGGAGAGAAAGATGAAGGAGGCTAAGAGTTGCAGATGTCCACGTAACCATAACATACTCTAATCTGGAAGCCACCAGAACAGTAATAATTTCCCTGCCAGGGCAGGCCATGTGCTTTGCCCTCCTTTGTGGCAGGCTACTAATGTGCATGCAATATAAACTTTACCTCTCCCAGAAGTTTTGAGTTTCTTGAACATGTAAAACAGACCACCTCTACCACAGAACATGTGGGTCCTTTTTCTGCCTTTGAAGTCCCTCCTAGAATAGGGCAGCTGCTCACAAACTTGCCTTTGGGACAGTTGGTGCTGATGACTCTCAGTCTGAACACCATCCAGCAAGAGCAGTTTGAGCTGGGGATGGAGGGCAGATGTGGGCTGGGCTGACCAGTATCCTTACACATGACCTGAGATTCATCCTTGCAATACAGAAGGAAATGCGTAGACTGAATGAGTCACTCAAAGTATAATCCTCATCTTGATTAATTTTGCATATTCCATTAAAATAACTTACTCTCTGGTCATCAGACTTCTCACTGGCCTCTACAGAAGCATATTCAAGTTGGTTTTTGAAATAAAGCTAAGAAAAGATGATTAGTGCAGGTCTCATAGGTTTTGGTTAGGGTTTTGTGTTTGAGCTTGTTTAGTTTTTTTTTGTTCCTGAGTCTTGCTTGTGTATTTGAACATTGACAGGTAAGTGGCTTTTAAGTAGATGTGTGGTCAGATATTACCCCCAGCTGCCTGTTGGGTGTAAAGTAGGAAGTAGTGACAAACTTGGGAACTATGAGACTGTAGGAGGTAGTATTTTGTAGTAGTTACATTTCTTACAAGACAGGCAACACAACAGGGATACTGTGATAGCTGGAAATGGAGCTTTCTCTCACTTCTCTTTAGTAGCTTTGACAAATAATGTTGTTGTAGTCTTGTTGTATCATAACAGTTGTGCTAGCAAGGATGGCTACAATAGAATGATTACTCCTTCCCTTTAACTTCTTTCCTATTCATGCAGCCTACACTGGCGTGACTATATGGGGAATATATTGAGAAATGCAAGATTAACTTTATGATTAGCAGTGACAAACA
The DNA here is from genome assembly GCF_033783945.1 of Neopsephotus bourkii. Classification (NCBI taxonomy): domain Eukaryota; kingdom Metazoa; phylum Chordata; class Aves; order Psittaciformes; family Psittacidae; genus Neopsephotus; species Neopsephotus bourkii. Next base: position 8,079,471 of record NW_026900624.1, read on the forward strand.
AGCCCAAAAAATCCTGTAAGTAAGCAGGAAGTCTTCCTTTTCTGTGAAGAACATGAGGCCTCATGTACCTAAGCGAAATGTTCTTGGGAAATTCAAAATTAGGAATGTCTATTGCTATATAATAGCTACTTTTTCTGAGTAAGGCCTGTTGCAAAACACAGTGGTTCTCCGAAAGAATTTGAGTAAGGAAAGGGTCGTGTTCTGTGTTAGCTGGAATGAGCATTTGTGCATGAAGCAGCTTGTCTGCAGACTCCGGAACAGCAGGATGATGAGGAAAAAAAAGGCAGTCATAGCTAATAGTTCTGGGGGAGGAGGAGGGTAGTATGTGGATATCACCCTGTGAGATGCTTGCTTGTGCATGGCCTTGAAAGGTAAAGGTGAAAATCTGATAAGGAGGAAGAGAAACTGGAAATGAAAACTGAAATTGCCTGCTCATGCAATTAAACCTCTTTTTACTCCTTTTCATTTCTACATCCTTAACTAAATCTATTCCTGTAGTAGGGCAGAACTAATGGTACAAAGTGATGTACAAACTGATAGCAGCTGGGGGCATGTTCTGCTGTCAGATGGAAGTGAGATGATTAGGGGGATATGTAAGCCACTTGGGGAGTGGCTAACTCCTAACACTATAGGAGTTAAGGGGAATTGGCTAAAGGTAGGATGCTAACATGTATGATAAAAGATGTTAAACCTTGTGTGGGTGTTCTCATTCAAATGTAAGGTAGTAGCTCTTTTTGCTGGAACCTCATTCTCCAAAAGATTAAAACCTGGTTTACCTTTGACTGAGTGGGCTTAAATCTGAGTGACTGCAAGCAGACAAGCTATTAGTTCTGAGTAACTAACTGTGGCCCCAGGCAAACCATCCTCCAAATGTATCTAACTCTGGATAAAGTAACTGTTTTGACTTTCAGTAGAGCAAAATAAATCAGAAATAACAGTTCTCGAAAGTTCTGACTTCAGCTAGTGTAGTAACTTGCCAGGCAGAGCCAAAATAAATGTGTATCTCAGTCCTAAAATACTGTTCTTCATATGCTCAAGTGATCACTGGCATAAAGACAGTATTGTATGAAGAATTAAATAGACAAGCTCTAAACAGCTATGGGAATTGTTATAATGACATCAGTGTTGAAGGAGCTTATTGCTAGAGTTGAATAGTGGGGCTTGCTTCCTGGGCACTAGCCTTTCTCCCTATTAATTCTTTGACATGGAAGGAATTAATAAGATTCTCACAGAATAGCTTCTTTATATGGCTTTAGGAACTTAATTAGTATAAAAGAAACAGTATTATCCCTAAAGCCACTTTGTTGCTGTTGGCTTCACAATAGAACTTCTACCTAAAATGTCCTTGTCTCCTGATTCACTTCCTGCTATAAACTTAGCGAAACAATAGACATTTCACAGAAGATACGTGTTCTGCTACTGAAAAGCAGGACTATGTCAGGCAGAGCTCATTTACCTGTAGTAAAGGAAGGGCTTTACTCTGTCATTGGAAACTAGTGCTGTTTCTGAAGTAGTTGCTGTTCAGTTTACTTAGGTGGAAAAAAGAGAGGGGAACTTGCATTCTTTTCCTGCTTTATTACATTCCTCAAGCCTTCAGGTCAGTGGGAAGGACTCGATGTCTGCTGGTGCATAGGTATCAGATGTAACAGCAGTGTCAGTAGCTGGTTATACTAACCTGTAGGGTTCCTTAACAAATACAAAAATTTAATTCCTGGATTCTGTGCATAAAATAAATTAAATGCATATAGCTGGGAAAAGCTGACTTTAGGCACAATGTTGTTAAAAATTTGATTATTAAGAGGAAATAGGAACATAAATTAGTATCTTGGAAAAGCTGATTGGTTTTACTGACTAGGAGGAAGTTGTTTGTGCTAGGCTGTATTTTTTCTGCTTTTCTAAAGTTGCCATCAAAGCTTAGAAGAGCTTGAAGAAACTCTCCATATTTGAAGCTAGCCCATAGCCAGAACTTTTCCAGCTGTTACAATGACACAGAGATGTCTTTACCAGTTACAAAGAGACTTCTGTGCCTTAATCTGAAATAATTTTGCATCTATTAAAAAGTACAAAAGGTATTCACATCTGAGATAATCATAGACAATTGTTGTGAAATAGAAAAGTTTAGACAGTATGGAATATTAATTAAAAACATTAATGTGAAAAACAAGGCAATAATAAAGGATATTTCAGACAAGAACATGTCTTATATGTAAAAAGTTCTTTCCCAGTGAAAGCTGGGCAGTGAAACAGTGAAATTGATTGATATGAGTGGAACAAAATTTAATATTCTGAACTTCTGTGTCATTGGTTGGCATATATAATCACTAATGGCATTAGATTTGCAATCAAAATATGGCTTAGGATTTAAATTTAGATTTAAATTGTAAATAAATAAATACATATTTAATACTCGAGCTGTCTTAGCTAGAGGGAAACGTTCTTAAGAGAATTCTGAAATGTTATTGGAAGAGTCAAGAAACACCAGTAAAATTTACACTGAGAGAAGCCAAGAGACAGAATTTCTTTACAGAGAAAGAATTAGTGCTTAAAAGGACACACGGAATTTCTGAGGACAGCAGAAGACACAAGAAGCATATTTAAAAATAGACTGCATTAAAATTAAAAATAACCGTGGGATACTTATCTAAAATGAGGATTTCTTCTCCCCCCCCCCCCCCCGAACTTCCTGTCCTGTTCCTGACAGCCTAAATCCAATGCTCACCAACAGGGCTGCAAGGATTGTAGCCTTTCTTCTAAGAAAAAAAGATTGAGATAATCTTTCCAAGGATTCTGAATCAGGGAATTCTGAATCTTCATTCACATCCTGTACATAACTGAAAATGTTCAGAGACCAACTGAATTTTAGTATTTAGGGAAAAAAATACTAAAATCAAAATGATGAATATTTTAAAGTATGATTCACTATATCAGTAAATTATTTAGGGCATCATAATAGTGTCATCACGCTGGGAGGTTGCATGACTGATGGTAGATATAATTAGACCATTAATGTCTTTTAATTCACTACAAGTAAAATTCAGCATTTGAATATGCATAAAAGTTACATTTTCAAATTGAAAAAAATAGCACTTTATTAACCACTGAGGTGTATTTCCCCAAGCAGTTTCCAAGTGCATATATGTATTTATTCAGTGCATGTGGCCTCAGGCCTGTATACATTTATACATACATTAAATTGTGTTACTGTAAGTAATGAAGTCAAATTACTGCACCAGGGTGTGTATTAACCCCAATGCAGACAAATTCTGCTTTCACGTATAGAGGTAATTCACAGAAAGAACAGTAGTGTTCATACAGAAAGTAGACCAAGATGAGTTTAATAATGTTGCTTCTGAATTCTTTCAAATGGTACACTTGGAAAAGGGGCAAAAACTTTGCAATTAAAAATGTGTTTTTAAAAATCTGATAACTGTTATTGTCTTATTGCCCTCCAAAGGCATCTAAGTATGAAAAGCATAGGAAACATCTTGCAACCAGAAGAGAATATTCAGCAGCTTGAAAACACTGTTCCCTAAAGTGGTGCCTCGAGAAATCTCCAAATATTGAATTTAAATGTTCATATAAATTGCTTTTGGTGAACTTTATTTTTTCCCCAATTAATACTCCTTCCCTTACCTTTTTATTTTTAATTTCTTTATAATATCTTTAATTTATAAAATCTTTATAATTTCATTGCATTTATAAAGATGCTTAAGTGAAAAGTTGGAAAACACAATTGTTATTTCTCAAGTTGCACTAAAATCTGAATCCAGTTGTTAGTACAAAATGTGTAAATTACTCATTTCTGGTCACCATCTATTCCTCTGGAATGCAGAACCAGATCAAGTTCATATGAAGAGGACTCTCAAAACAACAACATGAGACTTAAATTTGTGGTACCTATATGTGTATATATATATATATAATATACATAATAGTAAATATATGTATCTAAATACAATCTGATAGTTTTTGCAACCAGGCTCAAGGCCTGAGAGCACATCTCTTGCTCTGTTTCCAGTCACTGTCCCAATACTGGCCAAGAATATGAGCCCTGCTTTATACAGGAGGTAGCATATATTGGCACTGTTTACGTGCACACTGACGTGGTTTTTGGGGCACAAGGTGGTACCCAGTGAACTCTGTGTGGCATAGTTGCGGGGTTTTTTGTGTCAGTCTACCACTGGTTACACGTTGAACTTCTGTCCTCTGCAGAAATGGAATTCCCTTTCATCATGGTGTGAACTTAGTTCTACCAGGGAGCACTATGATTTATGCTGAATTCCTGTTCTGTTTCTTCAGTCTTTGAACAAGTTTGAGCATTATTTGACCATACAAAGAGATGAATGACTGTTTTGAAGTTGAGGTTGAAGAAAGTCTAAGTGTTCTGGTAGGGAGAATTTCCAACTTTGACAACGCTGTAGGCAAAACGGAAGCTTGATTCTTGTCCATACAGAAAGGACTGTATTTACAATTATATATATGTACCACTTAAAATCTCCTGTAAAGAAAGCTGGGTTATTCAAAGTTTGACTTCGTATTGAAACGAGAGAGACTGTGTAGGCAACAAAACCACATCTGTGGTCACAAGTGAGAGAAGAAATAATTCCAAGATTCCCTCTCTCGGACGTGAACTTTTAACTTCCAACACATGAGAGAGAAGATTAGGGAAGGGAGACACCGTGTTAAAGCTTAGAAAGCTTACCAACCTGACCAGATTTTGCAGTAAGATTAATTGCAATTAATTCACAGAATGACAGAATCACAGAATGGTTGGAGTTGGAAAGGACCTTAAAGATCATTTAGTTCCAAACCCCTGCCCAAATCGGTTTATTTTTTATTTTTTTTCCCCGGGATGTTTCTTTGGAAGGTAAAATGTACTCCAGTGCTATTGTTTCACAGTCCTACTGAGCTAATCTAAATTCTCAGTGAATTTAAAACTCTTTAAGTTAATAAGTCACACACTTAGTGAAAGAGTACAGGAAAACCTGGCATCTGTCCTGCTTCTATGCAGACTTGCATAGGAAACACGGCCAAGAGGGAAGTACTCACGGGACTGTTTTAGCAGTCCTGCCCAACGACCCAAAGCTCTCGCTGTCCTCAAACCCAGCTGTCCTCTGGGACAACGCTGGAGGCAGATCGGTGATGAGAAGGGCAGATGGGAGGGAAATGCTGAAATTGGTGGGGGAGAAGTCAAAGGCTGAAGGGACGAAATACCCTGATGGCTGCTGCTTGGAACTTGGAATAGTCCTCTAAAACAGAGTTTGAAAGATAGGCAAGGGCTGGAACAACAGTTCTGCCCGTGATAGCATTCAGCTATCGCGTACCTCCGCACACCGAGGTTTAACCAGAGCAGCAGTGTTATTCTAGAGGTGGCTCTGTCCTTGGGACACCCCTGTCCCCGGGGCAGCTGACGGAAAAGCCCCACGTCCGCGCTGCCCCTCCCGCAGCAAGACGCGTATTCAGCAGCCAGGGGAGAAGTGTAATAAATGCAGCACCCTCCCTGCCGCATTGGGGTGTGAGAGGGCACTGCGTTACTGCCGCGGGACAAGAAGAGAAAATAAAGCCCTCGCCACTTTCGGGGCCTTAAAAACTCCCCGTCACTTTTCCGGATCTATCGACTCGGTCAAATTCCGCTCCGGGAAACAAAATCTGCCCCTTCACTTGTCCCCCGCAGTGTAAACGGGACACAGACACAATGTTTTCAATCACGTCTTGCCCTGCCTTTTCCCGCAGCGTTACCGCCAGTGGTTTCCGACCACGTACACACCTATCTACCCGTACGCAGCGGCTGCCCTCTCGGCAGGCCGGTCGGTCGGGGCGGGCAAGCTGCCGGGCAGGCGGAGGGGGCAGGTGGGGGTTGGCCGCTGCTGCATCAGCCGCCGCCGGCGGGCACAGCGGCCGCAGCCCCTTCGTCAGGTGCTCCTTTTGAAGTAACCCCCTTAGGGGCACCCGGCGCTAACGGCTGCCGCCCGCCGTTGGGGAGCTCGAGGCGGGGGCACACGCAGCCCCGCGCCGCCTCCGCCGCCCCTTGCAGCCCTCGCCTAGGAAGCAGCGCTAATTGGCAGCTGCGGAGAGCCAACGGGCGGCGGCGGGGCGGGAGCTTGAGCTTCGCTCTCGGCTGGGCGTCCGCCAATCGGAGGGGTGGCGGAGGCGGGCGGTAGTCGGTGCGGAGGAGAGTCGGGAGCTGGGGCTCGGGTTGCGTTCCTCCGCGCTCTCTCGCCGCCTCATCGGCCACCTCCTTTCCTCTCCTCTGCTGCTGCCGGGCACAGGAGACGGGCAGATCCCGGCACTTCAGGTGAGGGCGGCGCCGTCGTCCTGGGCCCTACCCTTAAAGGAGAGGCTTGAGGCGAAGGCTGGGGTTTAGGTCCCAGTCAGAGGCTTTGGCGGGGGAGCGCGGCATGGCGGGCGGGGTCCCACCGGCGGGCCCGGGGAAGGGGGTTCGCCACGGGGCTCACCCCTGGCGCCTGGGCCCGCGCTGCCCATGGCGGGGTCAGGCCGCGTGGGGTGGGTGCCGTACTGGGAAGGCCCTGTTGGGTGCTGGCGGGGGCTCGGCGGTGACAGTGCTGAGGCGCAGCGGGAGCGGACGGACGGGTGAATGTGTGCGCCCCGCGGTGGTGTCGGGGCTTCCTGCCGCCCGAGCGCGGGGAAGGTGAAGGTCTCCTTGCAGGGCGGCCGGCTGGGAAGGGCAGGGCTGGGGCTCGGCGGGATGACGACACGGGCTGTGGGGAGGCTTGGTTCCTGTTGGGGGGAAGAGCGCTGCTCGCTATTCAGTGACCCACTCGGTGGTGGCGACGGCTTTGGTTGTGGGGCGGGAGGGTAGGGAAGCCTAAAACTGAGCGGTTGGGTTTTTCTTCCCAGTTTTGAAATCTCGGGGTCCGGGATGATGGTAGGTAACTATGCTAGTTTGGTGGGAGGAGGTGTTTGTATGGGGGCGAGCGAGGTTTTAAGCAGCTAACAGCCTCCCGAGAACCAGTAATGATCTAGCTAAGTCAGGCTTATTGGTTTTGCCATTGCCGCCTTCTTTCTTAACTTTCCCTTTTTTGGCTCACGGAAAGAATCTCCTCATCTCCCAGAGTAACGTCTGTGTGATAGACAGAAGTTTCTTTATGTGCGTCGAGACTACCTGGTTCGAGAAAGACTGGGTATCTACAGTGTCTGCCTGGCTTGCTGCATCCATCTTTCCCAGCTGCCCAGCTGTCTCGGGTTAGAGTGACTCAGAAGCTGATAGGCTCGGTCTTCTGAGCCTTCATCCCTGTGCCCCAGCAGTGAAGGAAGCCAGAAAGGTGCGAGTGCCATATGCTGTCCTTTGTAAACTGAACGTTTGAAAATGAAACTTAATCTTGCAGTTTTAAATGTTCGGTTTTCTTGGTAGCTGTTTTTGATCAAAACCACAGATTAGTTAGGATAACAAGTACACCACTGCTCACATTTCCTTTACCTGTTTCGGTAAGTTTGATCATTTCTACGTGATGCAGACTGGGGTAAAACCTGAACCTTTGAATGTGCTAGACACTTCTGTTTTCTTCTGTTGCACTGTGTGACCTTACAAAAGATTGCTTGAAAGGTTGCCGTAAGACTGTTTTCTCTTGCTATGGGGGAGGGAGGGATTTTTTTCCTTCTGCTAATTTGGATTTAAGTCCAGAGTTTGTTTAGCCTTCTCTATAAAGACAAACCCTTTCCTCCTATTTGAAAGGGTGAAAACCATTAACAGTGCATTATTATAATAGTCATAGCAAAGACTGTGTTATGTAAGTGGCTGAGTTTTCATCCTGTTTTCAGTGCAACCAAAGGATCATTCTTATATGTCTGTGATAAGACCAGTAGAGAAATATTGTTTCATTGCTTTGTTAGGTGGGGAGAAGACTTATATTTTGGCTTTAAGGTGAGAGGCAACCAAAACAGTTTGCCTTACTGGGCAGGGGGAAGACTTATATTCCAGCTTTAAGGTGAGCGCAACTGAAACAGTTTGCCAGCTGTAGTTTGGATGAGGAAAACTTCTTAATTGTGTTTTTGACTATTAAGGTTATTAGCACCGAAGGCTAATGTGCTTGCTCTTTCTCTGTACCTTCCTGAAATCATATTTTGTCAAACTTGCGATTTGCCTTCAAAGATAATAGGGTTACATTCTGCCAATTATGACTGAATCAGCTTAACCAGCAGTGGGTATTAGTGCACGGGGCATGTCTAATTAGCACAATGCAGCCTCATTTGAGAGATCTCTGATCATACCCTACCACAGTTTAGGCACGGGAAGCAGGAGAGGAGTGCAGGTGCTACCTTGTCCTCTGTAGTGTTAACCTTGGCATGGCTGTTCACTGTTCAAGGGCTCCAGACTCCCCTTGGTGCATAGTTTACAGTTACAGAGTTGGTTTCTTTGGCTCAGGGTCTAATAAACATTAAAAACTGCCCTGGGGGTTAAACTGCATACCACATATCAAGCAACAATATCAGTGTTAACAGGAAGATACATAGCACAATTGTAGTTAGAGATTAAATAGTTTATTAGTGTTTGATAGGCAAAACTGTTTTGGGATTAATTTTTTACTGATTTTGTTTGTTTGTTTTCTCTCCTTTTGAAGAGGGTGCTCTCTGCAAGTGGTTGCAGTAGGTAATACCAAGATGACAAATTAGATGGCAGTTACGATTGCTGGGCTTGATGTTAGCTGTATACATCTTAAGTGATGGTCTTAAGTATTCTTAAACTTTTCTTTAGCTGCCATAGGTTTATGAGAGATTTTATGTATTCCACAAGTCATCTCTGTAATAAAAACTTGATTTTACTTTATAGTGTGTATTTACTTGTATTGTTCCAATTTTTATGTTTTATTCCTTTAGTATTTGCAATACCATTGCAGTAGCATGGCTTTCTGACTGGTGGTATTCTGCACAGCATCTTGATATGTAAACGTTTGTAAGGTAATAATTTCAGAAAATGCCTAGATGTATTTCTAATGGGTAAATGTCTGGTTTCTTTTGCTCTATCAGGGTACTTGAATGTTGGTCTCAAAATCAGGATTGTAGACTTGCAGCTTTTACCAGGTGACGTGTTTGGATGATATAGTGGTAGGCATGGGAAGTTTTGTTCTCATGCTCTGTTCATCCAGCATATGGGTACCTTTTCCTTCTCTGGAGCTGAGTGAACTACTGGGTTAAACATGTCCTTATGTCAATTCTGTGCTTCCCTGATTACAGTTAAAATGAGCCTAAAGGTTACTGTGACTTGAACTGGTAGCCTGCGGGACAAAAAATGTTTGTCACAGGAATGCAAAGGATAAAATGCTTAGCAGTGCTGCTAGTCAAAAATTGTCTGTGCTTCTGTGAATCTGTGGGAGTGAAACAAATTAGCTAAAAGGTAGCTTTCTTCTTGTGAGATGATATATGGTTTTCTCAATATGGGAGTAGCAGGTCCTGGAAAGAGTTGCATCTTCTCATACAATAAGCAAGGAGGATTGTAAGTGCAGATTGAAGGGGTTCTTTCAATACATCTCTTTAAACATGCATGTAAGCTAATATACATTGGAGTAGTGTTTTGTTGGTTCTTAGGATCTCTGCTTTATAAAAGAAATTCTAAAGTCTAATGACTTGAGACAGAGACCTGGAAAGACGTCTCTAATGCTTGAAGACTAGTCTGTGAGATGAGCAAATTTTTGTAACATAGGATTTAATTCAAATTCTGTCTGAATCCATAAAACTTTAAGAAGTGTCGTTCCTCTCAACTAAACCTAGTTACTGTTTTTTGGCTTGTCTTAATGTAATGATGAATTGTTCTCAGGGCATTAAAAGGAAGAAAGTGGGAAATAACAGTGATATAACTGTGCTGAGATAAACTGAGCTAAGTATTCAGAGTCTGTGGTTGAATAAAATGGTGTACTTAATATGAATGTTATTTGGCTATTTGGCTCACTGAGGATGGAATGAATAATCTGAAGTTGATAGTAAAAAGGCTGTTGTATCCTGGGCCGGTTCACAGTCTGTAATCATAGTTGAGTTTGTCACAAGACTTGAATGTCATTCCTTTATAAGCTATCCTGCAAGGTACCTTGCTTGGGGGAAGGGAACAGCCAAAATTTCTTTTAATGGTGTTGGTCTAGAATCTGCTTTAATGCGTGCTGTGAGTGATTCTGCTGGAGCCACTGTGAACAGTTATGCATTGGTAGAGCCCTGTGAATCTTGGTGGACAGGATGTGTCAATATTTGAGAAGGTTCCCAGCCCTAATTGGTAAATAGGGATAGAGCAAGTATGGGTATTGTACTGCTGCACTGTAATGAGCTTTGAAGCAAAACCTAAAACAAGTACCTGAAGGCTTTAAGTGATGAGATCTGGTTCAACATTTTAGAATATGCAAACGTTTAAAAACTCTTCTGGCTTATGCAACACACTGTAAATATTTTGATAGTGTTGGAAACCTGCATCTCGCATTGTTTGGTTTTGGGCCAATGCATGTTATTAACACTTTTTGCTTGTGTAGGTCTCTGCTTTAAAGTAAGAGTTAATTCCAAGGCATCTACAAACCTGAAATTTTAAATAAGCTTCTTTGGCTTTTATTGTGTACTCTATACCAGTGAATAACAAACCAGAGTACAATGTAACTGCAAAAATGGTGAAGAACAGCATGTCAAAGCATGTTGGTAAACATTTGTTTCAAACAGTTTTACTGAAGCCAAAAAAGGCTGTATTTTATGTAATATTTTCTCATAAATGTATAGATGTGACATAGAGATGCCCTGAGAATGGGTGCCATGCAAATTTTAAGTGACGCTGTGACTCAGGAGTTCACAAGTATGTATTTTAAATATCTTCTTATGCCTGTTGTGATTTATGTATCGCAGAATCGTGATGCACTTGCAAGCTCTTAGCTTTTGATTATAAAGTAGCAGGTTGTTTACTAATATTAAAACTGGATGATGGTGGTATTCTGTAATTTTCACTGTGAAGTGTCGTTTTGCAGAAGTGTGATCTTTCTTTCTGTCTTGTTATTATTGTGGCTTTGTATATGAGTACCACAAATAGGACTCATAAATCTGATTTTTATATAAGATAATATGTTAATCTCCCCCATATATCAGCCTGATGCACTGCCAGCTGGTGATTGTAGTAACAAAAGGTGTGTATTGACTGAGCTCTGAGAGAACCAGCAGAGTTCTCGTACGTGGCATCTCTAACTCGGCTTTCTGAGCGTAGCCAGGGGTTCTCAGTTCCAACACCAACTTGCACAGAACCTTACTTAGCACTGTAATGGTAGATGAACCTCAGAGTAAGAAGTCTGTTGGTTCTCAGTAGCAGATACATACTTCATGCAGGCATACTTCACTATTCTTTTAAGCTTATGTGTTTTGGGTTTTTTTTTTATTAATTTCTGACTTAATAGGTCAAGTAAAGGGTGCAGGGTGAGTATGCTTAATGTGCCCTTCTTAAAAGGGGTAATGTGAAGTACAGATTTCAATAAATGATCTGCCATGAGTCACAGGACTAACAGAGCATCTTTTTAGCTTAACTTGCACCTCTGATCGTCTCCATTAAAGAAGCTTTCCTTGGCAGACTGGCAGTTACCTGGATCACTGCAGAGTGGAATAGTGCTGGTTTCTTGTCAGGAGTAATGATAAATCGATGACAAACAGATGTGTATATATATGTGTATGTGTGTATATATATTATATATATGACATATATATATGTCATTTACCTGAAATAATACAGCCAGTCTAATATCCGGTCAACATACAGTTGTGCTTATCTTGAACAGCGTGGTTAATCTCAAGGGCAAACTTAACTGAAGGTGGTTTTCCCAAGTTCTTGCTGTGTTGAGGTGATGGTTCCCTTCCAAAATGTGAGCTCTGTTTTAAGTGTAAGAACTGAAACTGGGTAACCATTTCCTTTCAACAACTTATCTTTAATTTTTGTGTTAGTTGAGAGCTTCATATAAAGAATGTTGTCAATCTTGTCATTTGTAAAGTGAGATATAAATTGAGTGGCTAGCTGTTCCTCTTTTTTGGCAATTAAATTTCTTGGAAACTCTTACGCCCACAGCTGAGAGTATTGCCATGTCATTGATGAGTTCTACTATTATGGTAGGTCACTACCAACAAGTGTGCATGGCACAGCCACTCACTCTCCTCCCCGTGGGATGGGGAGAGAATTGGAAGAGAAAAAGTGAAAAAACTTGTGGGTTGAGATAAATACAGTTTAAGTAAAGCAGAGCTGGTTCATTTGAAAGTAGGAAGAACCAGCACGCATGGATCAACCAATATATAGTGCCACCTCCCAAAGCAAATTTTCATGCTGTCTTGAGGAACAGAGTCCTAGGTGGAAACAAGTGGATTAGTGAAACAAGTTGCATAGTGTTACTGTATGATTGATGGGTTGTGGTGATTGACCCTGGCTGGATGCTAGATGCCCACCAAAGCTGCTCTATTGCTCTCCCGTCCTCAACTGGACAAGGGAGAGAAAATGTAATGAAAGGCTTATGGGTTGAGATAAGGACAGGGAGAGATCACATATCAGTTACTGTCAAAGGTGAAACAGACTTGACTTGGGGAAATTAATTTATTGCCAATCAAATCACCGTAGGGTGATGAGATCTTGAAAGATCTTCCACCCACTCCTCTCATCTTCCCAGGCTCAACCTCACTTTCAATTTTTCTTTATCTCCTCTCCCGGGGCAGTGTAAGGGACAGAGAATGGGGGCTGCAGTAGTCTCTGTTGCTCCTTCCTCCTCACAGTCTTGCCCTGCTCCAGCATGGGGTCCCTCCCACAGGGGACAGTCCACCGTGAACTTCTCCAGCGTGAGTCCTTCCCACAGGCTATAGCTCTTCACATAATGCTCCAGCATAGGTCCCTCGCAGGGTTGCAAGTCTTGCAAGCAAATGTGCTCCAGTGTGGGCTCCTCAGAAGCATGTTTTGGGGATGACTTTAGCGAATAGGTACTTTTTAAACTGTAGATAACGCTTTAATGTTCTATAGACATCTAAATAAGTGATATTTGATATAAACAGTTTTTAAACTGCTGCTCCTCTTATTGTTGAAGTAATTTGATTATTCAGTTGCTAGTAGTACACAGTACAAATGCAAAAGAATGATTAATAGATTTTAATCCAGAAAGTAACTATTTGTAATGATCTCATTATCTGAAAAGGACAAGCCATGGGATTTCTGTGAATGAATCCCCGTTGGAATTAGATGTAGCCACAAAGAAAACTTCCCATTTATAAAGAATGGATGTAGGGTCCACCACAACCCTGATAGCTAGCTTTTGTTATATTTATTACCATGAACTTCCCCTATTTTCTGCTTCAGGTATAGATAGTTCTGTAGCCACAGTGTTTTGATTTTGGTTGTGGTTTTGTTTTTTTTTGCATTCTCCTTCACACATCAGCTTGCTGCAGAAGGAGCTGACTATGTTGTGTTAGGTAGTGTGCTCTGGTGATCTCCAGTAGGTATCAGTTCCCATGGGGTTCATGAGCTATTAAAAGATATTCTAGAATATCTGGAGTGTTAGTATTCATTAAAGTTGTTAATAACTCAAACAACTAATGAATATTATTGCAAGAGTGTCACCACACCTTTCTTGACAACTTAATCCTCTCTACCTACCTATTATAACCACTTACATGCTGTTCAGCCATGTGACTTGTACAGTGAGGTTTCAGTAATATTAAATGGGCTTGATTTATGTTGCCAAATGCAAACATCTTATCTCTTGTGTGCATGCCACTTGCACATAAACAATGAAAATATATTTTTGCTTGACTTTCAGGGTCTCATAATTTGTGTTGTATGTATACTTGCTTATTCTTTTTGTTGGCAAAACATCTGTGATTTGTTAAAACTGAAGCTTGTTGCCATTTCTACTCACGGTGATGAAGCAAGTAGCTTCAAAACCAGTACTGTCTGCGTTTCTCCTAAAACAGGAAGTCAGGTTGTTTCCCTGATGCCCTGCTATTTGTTCTTGCTACATGCTGTGTGTTGGCTCTCTTTATGTGGCTGTGCTGTGACCAGAGTTAGTTCCCTGGTCCAGCTAGAAGCTTCTTATTTTTTGGCAGAGTAATTTTCAGCTGGATAAAGCTTAGCACCTGGCTTCCTGAATATAGTCAAAGGCATAGGTCAGGAGGAGTGACTGGGCATGTGGGAGAAGACCAGATCAACCTTTGTTGGCAGAACAAGTTTGTACTGTAATAAAGTGATCAGGCAAGGTATTGAGATGAGCAGTACAGTGAATAATTTCTATAAAGTTAGGCTGTAAAGTGAGTGTCAGATATAAGTAAGTCTTCGTATAAGTGCTTTTATAATCCCATGTATGCCAAAAATGGTCAGAAGTAATAAAGTGAGGAAGATGCAGTGTATATAAATGGAACAGTGTTGCTCATCCTACCAGCTGAAGCTGTGCTACATGAGCTGCTGAAATACAGCTGAGAAAGATTTAATACTTATTGCCTAGACTTACTATCTTTAAACTGTTAAGGGTATTGAAGATGTGATTAAACTTACGTTTCTCAATTTTTACCAATTTTAAATGCATGGCTGGGTTAGTAATAAGTATCAAATTATCTTCAATTAATAAATTTAAAGGTAAATGTGCTGCTTTCTTGAATTGAAAGACAGAATTGAAATACTTCTCGAAGTTGAACAGATTCCAAGTCTTTGCTTTTTGGCTTCTAGAATACTCATGTGTAAGTAACTTTTATGTGTATCTCTAACGTGTACTGCTGATATATATTCTTGTGTAATGAAATAGAATCATAGAATAGTTAGGGTTGGAAAGGACCTTAAGATCATCAAGTTCTAAATGTTTTTTAAATTCCTAGCAGAAGGCTTAATCTGTTAACACTATTGTTCAACCAGGTTTTGAAGAACTGGCTTTGAATTTCAACTCAATATTTAATTTCCAAAATGAACTCAGTCTTGTGGAAATAATCAAGTGAAACTGCTTACATACCTTCTTGTAACCTTTTGTTTGTTTGTGATTTTTTTTTATTTGGTTGGCTTTTTTGTTCTGCAAAAGTAAGTGCACAGAATTAGTTGGATCTTCCTGTTACTTTTGTTCTGTGATAGTGCCAGTCTGCTGCCTTGGTTATTCTCAGCAAAGCACTGTTCCACCTGATGGTGGCTTTTTTTTCGAAGGAGGTGCATAGATACGCAAATGGACTAGTAGAGAACAGTGTCACAAGGAAGCAGACTGAGCAGTATTGCAGAACACATTATGCTTTGCTTTGCTTTTTTAATTTGTTCTCTGCACTGGGAAAGGTGAAAGGTCATTCACTGGATATCATGAATATCTTGTCTGTGCATTGAGGTAGGACCAAATCTGTTATTTATGTTCCTAAACACAAATTTAGGGAGATGAAAGGTCAGTCTGTACGGTTTTAAAGGTGAAACCTAAAGTAGGGTGAACCCTAAAATTGGTTTGAAATTCAATTTGATCTTAAAATTGGTTTGAATTTGGCTAAGTAATCCATTGTCCATATTAGCAGCTGCTTCTGATTTGGCTTGTAGTATCCCTGTATCAGGGAACAATATGTGGGTCTCGTCTGTATCTAATTATTTTTAGCACTTGGTTTAGATCAGGCTGTTGCATCGTTTCTGGTGCAGTATAAATCCCATGAGTTCTGTGGGTATTGTGAGGGAAATCTGTGCTGTGCAATTTTAATCATTGTACGTCAGTAACAAGTAGTTCAGCGACTGATACGTGCAAGTAGATAAAACAAATATCATGCATTCTGCATTTATTTTAGGTTATGCAAGTCAATGTATAGCTTATTTGCTTTAGATTTTAATCAGTATAATAAAATAGTCTCGCTTTCTCAAAACATCCATTGTCTTAGGTTTTTCACTAGCCCTGTAGAGAAACTAGAAGTGCGATTGGTGATCTTTCTGCCCGTTTTCACTCCTCTCCTTTCTTGCATCAGAGGCTAGATAGGAAGCACGTGTGCTTCTACATGTTACTAGGTATAGCAGAAACACTTCGTTTAATTAAGGACAAACTGATAAATTTAGTGCATAATGCTTACCAGTGTATTGCTGAACAAAAGTACTAGTTTTACAGTAATAATTTTAGCAGGCTTTATGCTGTTTCCAAGATATCTTACTGCATAGCAAGGAAATACAGAGAGAGTTGAACAGATTTGATGTCTTCAAGTACATCAAAATGTATTTTCATTGTGTACATTTAATGCATTTTTTTTTGCATATGCAGTGTCTATTTGTCATTTCATACCTATGGATAAAATACCACTTTTTTTGAATGAATACTGCTCTCCCAGTATCATATCTTTTGAGGTTGTTGTGAATTATGTTAGTAGTTCAGCTGTGAAGTTTATAAAGTTTTTATGAGATTTCTAATTTTCAGGGATGTGTTGGTGTCTGATTTGGCTAGTGTATTACATTTGGAATTCAATTTATTAGGTAAGAAAAATAATCTGAAAAGCTGTTGTACGAATTGGCTCTTTAAAGTTGACGATCTTATAAACATGCTTTTATAAGTATGTGTGTTGAATTTGATGAAAAAAATCACATGAATAAATTTTTATTGCAGCAAGTAGAGAGCAAAGTTCTGTACTCTCATTTCAGAAAAAAAGGCTTTTATAAAAGTCTTGTGAAACACTTTATTATGCAATAGCAATTGATTTGGGCAGTGTTTAGCCCTGCAAATGGGCAGAAATATGCAATGTAAAACTTGTGGCTGTTGTTTGATTGCTTTGTCACTGTTGTGAGTACTGTCAAGGCTATATTCATTATTTACCAATAGTCTAAAATTTCTGAACAAGGGAGCACTAGCTCATACTCGTTGAGGGTTAGTTGCTGTCTGTCCTATATATTTATATAATAAGTAAGAGGATGCTTGTGCTTGAATTTGTTTCTCCAGGAATCTCTGCAGTCTTCTTTAAAGCATGGGTCTGTTTTCCAGAATGAATTAAATTTGAGCTACTTTCTCTAGTTATGCAGATGTGTTGGGTCATGAGAATTATTGGGATATGCAAAGAATAGCATATTGCACCTAGTCATTTACATCAGAGTCAGCATGCAAGTTTTAAATTTGGAGTACTGAGAAAAATCTCAATCTGGCTATAGTATCTGCCCTAAAAGAGGAAGGAATGCAAGTCATGTCTTCCACCTAACTTTTCCATCACCCAATTTCAAGTGCTTAACTGCTCTGCATAGCTGTGAATACTGAAAGGGATGTGGGAAATCTTAACTACGTAAGCTTAAAAAGACATTTTTAAATCTTGTTTTGGAGTTGGACAACTTTCTTTAGCAAAGTTTTTCTCTTTTAAGGGGGGCGGAAGGAAAAATCACCATCTTGGGTGAAAGACGAGTACAAGTAGGGATTTGGCATACCTAGTCAAATGCATGAAATGAAAATGAAACAATGTGAAATTTTGTCTGAAGCTAGCCTACTGAAACTTAAATATTGAAGCAAGTGATAAGTTAACCTACTTGAAAATCTGCTTTATTTGTTATTGAATTTTTTGTGATTTTGTGTAGAATTTAAAACTCGATATAGAATTATGGTGTTAAGCTAAATGAATTCAGATGGAAACTTGCATCCAGATCCTGAAATTGTTGAATAAATTGTTGGAATATTACTATTGAAATAGAGGACAGTAAAAGGTGAGTAGAGTTTTTCAGAATTTGAATAGGGCTTCAGTGCCTTTATAGGCAAAAGTGCTCGATTTCTACCTTTCTACCTATTTTACTTATATTGGTGCTAACCTCTGTTGACTTGTACCTTTTCCAGAGACTAGAAATGGACAGTGGTGTTGCGTTTTGTCTGTCACTTGGTATCATGTAGCGTTTTACTAACTAATTTCAGTGCTAGTTTTGCTAGGATTTAGTCAAAGCTGTGAGTCAGCACTAAATCCATTTGAATGGCCTTCTTTGCACTGGTTTTAGGTTGAAAAGGCTATCTTTAGTAACTACTTTATTTGATTAGTACAGTAGGGTTATATACAAGCAAGCAGGGAGAACTTAGAAAAACCCCTTTTCTGGTATCGCATAACACTACTTCTGTTGCAATTCAAAATTGTTCCAGTTAGTGCCAGGCATTGTTAGTCGGAGCCTGAGAATGAAGAGCAACAGAAGATTTTTGTGTTAACTACTGCAGCTTCTTTTACAAAAGGCCCTCAAAGCTGAACCACGGGTGGATATTGGATTGTAACAAAATAGTGGCTAGGCTCAGACTGGTTTGATGTCATTAGAATTCTTTAATTTGTTTAAAAATCAGAATAAACAGGTAAACATTTCTGAAAGAATAGCTGCCTTCCTTTGGAAGGAGTTTTAGATACCAGTGGTAGAAATCCAAAACTGAAATACTTGGGGTTTAGAGCTTTATCTTTTTTTGGAATGTAGTTGGGAATTGATCATTACGGAATCTCCGCAGTCTTGTGATTTGCATTGAGAATTGTAATATTGGTTTGCCTATGATTAGGCACAAGATCAGATAATTGAATATCTAATAATTGTGTGAGAATAATACGAAATAACAATGCAAATACTGAGAGGGGAAATAAAAAGAACAAACCTCATGCCAATGAATGTTACAATGAAAGTATATTCATATGATAAGAAGCAGTTCTACCAAGACATAACAAGCTCAGGACAAAAACTGTTTTGTTGAATAAGTATTTACCAAATGAATGTTCTTTAAAAGTGTTAGTTACTTGTTTGTTTGCAATTTACATTAT
This sequence comes from Neopsephotus bourkii, assembly GCF_033783945.1. NCBI lineage: Eukaryota > Metazoa > Chordata > Aves > Psittaciformes > Psittacidae > Neopsephotus > Neopsephotus bourkii. The sequence goes on from NW_026900624.1 coordinate 8,098,149, forward strand.
ACAAAATGGACTATAAAGGAAAACCTGTATCATTACATGAATTGGGTATACTTTACATTTTTCTGTGTTGTACCAGCAAAATGTTAAGTTACTGTGCCATTTTTCTTCAAGTAGTAAAGTTCATAGCTTTGTGGCTATGGCTGTGGCTGCAAGGTTCAACTGTGTAGCCTTCTACTTTAGCATAAAAAGAAAAATGGGCTACAACTGTGTGTGTACGCAGGAGGTAAACAAATGAAATGTAACTGGCTGTGAGAACGGTGCTCTCGTGACTGATGTAGTTCTTGTCTTTTGGAAGCCTAATGTTTGAAGATGTCTTGTGAATTGATAGGTGATTGTAGAGTTCCATCACAAGATTTTCAAGATGCAACTAGAAGGGTACTAGACAATCTCATCTAGGCTCCATTTGCCAAGAAAGGCTGGATGTTTTTTTTTGAGGTTCCTTCTAACCTGGGCTGTTATGTAATTTCTGTGATCATTATAAATTGACAAATGACTCAGCTCAAGTATTTCTTACAGGAATTGATTACTGTAGTGAAGTGTGGCTGTTGAACCCTCTTTGAAGACCTGTTTGACATACTGAGTAGTCCAGCCTCATCAATTTGGTTGTGTTTTCAGGATCCCTCTGACCATTACTGTAATCCTCATCTTGTGCCAATCTACTAAATTATTGTAGTGACTTCCCATTAAAATCTAGCATTAAAAATGTGTACATAACTTACCTTGATATTCTGGGAAGCTGAAAGGAAGAGGATTTCTTTCCTGTTCAAAAACAGTGTCTGGTAGACTGTTCTCTGTCATGGTTAAGTGGCTCACTAATTGTCTGAGTCAAATGGAGCAAGGTGTTTCCAATGCTTAAATGAGCAGGCACCAGTCCATGAAGGGATCAATAAACATTAGCCACCTTTCTCTCAAATTGCTGTTTTGTGTTGAAATTGTAGGCTTTTTAAGGTAGTGTGACAAATGCAAACTAGGTAATAAAGCATTCTCTTCCTATGAAATGACTGAATAGTTCATAGAATCACAGAATAGTTTGGGTTGGAAGTAACCTTAAAAGGCTGTTTTGTTCCAACCCCCTGCCATGGACAGGGACACCTTCCACTAGACCAGGTTGCTCAGAGCCACATTCAACCTGGCCTTTGAACACTGCCTGGAATGAGACATCTACCATTTCTCAGGGCAACCTGTTCGTGCCTCACCATGCTCATAATGAAGAATTTCTTCCTAATACCTTTTTATTTAATTTATTTATATTTAACTTCTTTTTAGCAGTTACAAGGGGAAAAGGTAGGCAATTTGTTTTAAGATGTTAGAATTGGACATAATTTAATTTTCAGTTTCATAAATTGCAAGGTACAGAATAATTGCATGTTGTCTAAGGAATCAGCTTAAGGTTATTAATCTCAAACGTGCTGTATAGCACATTATTAATGCTGGGGTTTTAGATGTGGTGAAATACAATTAAGTATAATACCTGGGTTTTTTTGGGTGGCTCTGATGCATCAGATGTACAGATATTTTGCCTCAGTGAAGCATATCTTTCAGATATGGGCAGTGTACAGGTTCTTTCAGTATAAACCAAATTTCAAGTTAAATAAATACTAGTATTCAGGCTTCTGCTGGGAGGGCAGCCTTCATTTTGCAAAAGGAAAGAAGGAAACTTTGCTACGGGAGCACGTGTGTGTGGACCTTTCAGGTTGTTGTACCAGATGTTAATAATACTCAATGACAAGAAAAACCTTACAGCTAGACTCACCATCTGCTTTATAGTGTTCTTATTCTTTAAAGTATACATATATCTGAAAAACTTCTTTGCTTGTTTTGAAACAACCTTAGTAAATCAAAATATACATCTCCCAAAGTCTTTTTTAAAAAGACTTTTGAAATTACTTTGTTCTTTTGAGTGCTTTGTACCCTTAAGCTCTAGAAGTCAAGACAGTTGATTGCTCTTTAAGACAACAGTGGTCTTGGCTGTGTCAGGGTTACTAGAGATGGTGGCTTTTAGGTATTGAGCTGCCTCTCTTAAAAAGAAATATTACTGAGCTCATAGCTGTAATTACTGGAGGGATTCTTTTAGTGAGTTAGAGAAATTTCTGGCCTTCCTAAGAAAGCTTACAAAGAATGACTGAGGAGTTACCATGCATACTGTTTATTACTAGAGCTGACATTAGCTTTCTGGGTCTAACTGGACTTTTGTCAATCTAAAGCCTCCTGGATTTGGTATGCTTTGCTATTTGGGCAGATCACAGTTTGCTCTGATTTATGCTAGGGACTACAGGGAGAATGTCTGCCTCTCCAGTAAAACTATTGTGTTTTGAAGTCATGAAAATAAAAAAATGGTGTTCAGAAGTAAGAAATGAAGATGTTTTGGAACATTTTCTAGATGCAAGTTTACTTTTTCTAATGGTGCTTCTATCAGATGATTATATTAAGGCTTTAAGCCTTCAGACCCAGAAATGGAAAATGCCTGTATTTGTTTCACAGGTGCTCTCAGCTGAGTTCTTGACTTGACCTGTGACACTAAAGAGTATGATTATGAAAAGGGTCATTATATGTTATTTGTAAATATTACATTTTGCTTATAAACTTGTCACACTTTCTTCACAGTCTTGTCTAAACTTTTCTTGCAGTATCTTTGAATTCTATATACCTCTTTCATTCTTCCCACTACCATATGGTAACGATAGTTAAATGTTAAATTTATTATTCATTGAGTAAGCACATAGCTTGCTTTTCTTATTCTTGGGGAATATTTGGTCAAATAGAAATCTTATTTTTAGTGATACCTTTGAGGCATTTCTGCTTAATTGAAGCTTTCAACTTGCAGCTGTTTCAGCTGTTTAACCATTCAGTGTTTTTCTTTTTTGATTCCTTTGCTGCTCAACCTCTTAAGTGACGAGCCATATGGAGATACAGCTTTGTAAACGTAGTCATATGTAGACAGGTGACTCATTTCAGTAACCACAAACTATTCTAGAACTCTAGCTGTGATATTAGTGTGCCCAGTGACACAGAGCCCTGCCTTTGCTGTGTCATGGTGCAGTTCTATCTGAATGTCATTGTCCCCCTGCCCAGTCCCAAGGCTTTGAAATAAACATGGTGATACCATCCAGCTGTCGGCTAAACTACAGTGCATTCAAATCTTGGAAGACAAATGTGGTATGTAATCTATTCAGACATTCAAGATGAATTCATAAGCACAAGAGCACTAGCTAGTTAGTAAAATCTTGAGTTGAAGGTGGACCCTGATGGCACCTTTTATAAGACTGCTGTGAATATCCAATGTGTTAAGCGTAGCTTTAGGCTAATGGCACAAAAACTCTGTAGTACTGAGAAGAATAATTTTCCGTTCCTGGCTGGTTTTCTCTGTGTGTGTGCATATAAGTGATATGGTTTATGCATGGAGTACATTTTGGAGGTTTCACTTAGCCATTCCTTCTGTGTGTGTGCAAGTTTGATATTTTAATTCCAGAATGATTTTATTCCATGATACTAACTTTTTCTGTTTTGATTGCTTCATGTTACGATGCATCATGCAAAAATAGCAATTGAATTCTATTTTAATTGAAGATGGGAAGTTGCAGTTGAATGTAGTGACTCCAGACTTTCTGGAGTCTAATGTTATGCAGTTTTTCATTTTGATTACAGTGTGTAGACTGATTTGCAGTAGATGAAATAGCTTGAGAAATTTGATCACTTTATGCTGAAGCTATGGTGCCGCCTTTCCTCAGCTGTTACGATTATTAGGATACCACTAGTTTGTGAGTGTAGAGGTTACTGACATGAATTTTGATTAAGTTAATGCATAAAGCAGAAGTGTATAATTCTACATTTAGTAGCAATTGATTCTGGTTTTAAGAATAATTGTGGAACCATTTAAAATGCTGAAACTGCTCAGGAGCATGTATGACAGAAAAGTAATTTGTGTATTACGTGCTTTTACTGACTGGGCTTCAACACTGTGATCTGCTTTGGATCTAGACTGTATGTATTTTAAAAAGTAGTCTTGTATGTTTGAATTTTTGACACTAGGGTTTTTCAGACTCTAATTTTGAGAGTGCGCTAAAATCTGTTTTGTAATTGTTGCTGAGATGCAGGTCAAAGGCTGTTGTTTAATGCTCCATAGTCAGTGATGGCACAGCCTTATTAAATAAAAAAACACATCTGTAATTGCAAGTGCAAGAGCTGGTAGCTACTGGGGCCTCTTGTCCCAGTTTCCTTGAACTTCACTCTGATTTAGGTTGTAGAGTAGATGACTGACCTACTTGTACTTCAGTCAAGCATTACTTGAAAACGGCATAAAAAGCTTTCCTTTTCTTGAAAAGCAGGAGAAGGGTAGAAAAGACCAGTCAGAATTTCTGATGCTAGTTGACCAAATTAAGCATTCACTTCACATTATTGCATTTAGGGATTCTACATTTGAGTGATTTGTGTGTTTGAGAGCTATGTAAGGTCAAATAATGTGTATCCAGATCTCTGACAATCATGAGGAAGACTGGCCACTCTGTTGTGTGTGGGGGTTTTTGGGGTGTGTTGTTGTTTGGGTTTTTTTTTTTTAAACCTTTAATAAGATTAGTGAAATCTTTGGTTCTCAAGATAAACTTCCACATTCTTTTTTGCTTAACCTCGATCTCATATGAGCTTTTTAAAGCAGCGCCTTGTTTTGCACACTGAAAACTTTATAGATTTTCAGTTGTGTTAGGGTTAAAATATGTTTAACTGCATTGCATGTGATTTTAAAAAACAAACCGACCACACACACACAGAAAGAACTTTTAGCTTAGCTTGTCAAATTATGTGTACAAGGAAGGCCATAAAATGAGATCAGTGACCTTAATACTTAAGTGAAACTTCCAGCTAGCTTAGATCAATGAGTTTAGTACATGGTAAGGAGTCAGTTTGTTATTTATTAAGATGAATTTTAGGGAATATTTAATTCTGATGGGTTAGCAACCCCTCGTGTGTAGTTTACTAAGTGGTAAGTAAAGGTCTTCTGCCCTTGTTGCAGTAATTACCATTTCAGGACCAGAAAATTAAATTGCCTAGAGGCATGAGGATTCCTGGCTAAAGTTTACCTCAGATTCACTGAGCTGAAAATCTGTTTAAACAGAATTTAAGAGTTTCTTTTTTCAGTGGCCGTGTTAATGAAACTGAGTATTAAGCAACCTTCTCCTCCACCTTAAGACAAGCAAACCATTTAAATGCTCCTAACTGTTCTTTAGAAGCTGGATTCAGTTTGCTTTAAAATCTGAATTAATCTTACTTAATCTGAAATATACTGTCACATGGTCTTTTGTACTGTTACAGTATACCACTGATTTTGAAACACTTGAACAGATCTTCTCTTATTCCTAAAAGAATAATTGGTTGTTTAACTTACAGGAAAGAAGGATAGTTGAAGCTAAGTGTGCCTGTTGTTGTTTTCCGTCTGCATTTATGAATTGCATTCTGCAGAGGTGTATAAATTCTGTATCAATTGCAGAAATGACACTGCTGACGTGTAAGGCTTACATGACAGTGATAACAGAGAGAAATTTTGCTTTAAATTGTAAGGGTATCTTTATTAGCAGTTTTTACATTGGTAGTGTTTTCTCCAAATACTCAAACTACCCTTGGATGTATTTTGAGAATTGAGCAATGTTGCACGCTGATTTGCCCTGCTTTTTGTCAGCAGAGGCAGGAGAGTGAGGGGATAAAGGCTGCAGAAAGAATTGGTAGTAATTGGAACTACTGTTTAGAGCTGTTTCACAGCTCTGAACTAAGCCAACAATTATTTCATTTCCGCTTTAGTAAGGGTCCTAGGGTATAGTTCTGTACTAACCTAGGTTGGTCCCTTGAACAAAAGCTATACTAACAAAATATTTCTGGTGTTAATATTACTTCTTTTACTGTACATGTGTGTTGAGTAGCTATCCTAGAAAGCTGGCAGTTTTGACTAGTAGGGAATTTATTCAGCTGTAGAGATATCTACGTGGAAGTGTGATGCTTCGGCACTGTTTTAAGTTAAGTATAATGTGAGCACATTGTGGTCTGAGAAACTTGAGTTATTTTACTAGGTCTTGTAGTCTTTTCCTCTATTGTCTTCAGTAATGTTATCTAAGACACTATATAGGAAGATCTAGTTTTGTTTGTGCCTTCTTTTACTTTTCCCATTGTAACAAAACCATCACTCCCCATTTTGGTTTTTTCTTTACATTTCAAAAAAGTGACAGAAAAAATAACTTTACACTTGAAAATGCACAGGTTTGTCTGGGTCCACCTGTGCAACTAGCTTCCCCTGCCCCAATCAGGCTTACTAGTTTCTGCCAAGCATAATCATCTCTATCTCGCTAATAATAATACAAGGTAACACATGCTGAGATTGTTCATACATATATTACAATATGTAATAGTCCTTTAGTCTCTGGAAACAAATATCTGTTTGAGACAGTCCCAGGGATAGGTTTAGCTCAGATGAGATCTCTAGCCTGGTTCTTTCTCGAAGTAAAGAACAGTAGCTCCCCAGTACAACCTTCAGATTCAGGAAGACTGTCTTGTTTCACCATAATTTAAGGGTTTAGATGTGCTTCTGTTCAGTGCACGTCAGTATTTCATTAATTAACATTACAGCCCCATATTTCCTGAGATGGAAAATTACAGCTTTTGACTATGAGACACCGGAGCACCACAGCTGTTTCCTAAGTGACGCATCTGCAAAAATGTGCCTACATGTTTCACTGAGGTATTTAAAAACAGTGTTCTTCACCAAACCAGCTGTATGACTAAAAATACCTTCCCTTAATATGGAGTACCTGCGATCTTTCCTAAAGATTATAGTAAATCTGAATGTTTGACTTTACAGCTATATGGAACCATTAGATGCGTGTGACTGAAAACGTGTTGGTTTGAGTGCTGCAGTGGGTGTGGGGGGTAATAAATGACCTTAGCTAGAGCTACAAGGTTTTCATCAGCCTACAGGAAATGAAGAAATATGCTCTGATGAGAGAATTCTGTTTGTGGAAACTGAGGTTAGGCAAAGCTGTGCAGGTATCCACGCTGTTAGGTTGCTGAGCGCTGTATTTAGAAAAAATGCCAGTGAATTAAGGCCTGTCTTTTAGGGTAAGTATTTTGCAAGCATTGTATTGAGTGACTTCCCAGAGAACTCTTGCAGTTGCTTTTTTTGCCCTACCAAAAATTTACTATGCCATGTCATAGATGATATGAGAGTATTTTTGGCCAGGTGAATGTGGAATTTTGCGATATTTGAATTTAAGAGTGTTTGATCATGTTTGAAATTATATTTCTGGGCTCATGCAGTCTGCTGTTTAAACACATCTTTCTTACTAGAATGGTTATTGTATTACTTTTTATTTATGTACTTTTGGGGGATTTTCTATTTTCAAGTACACCAGCATTCATGTTGTGTGGTACTTCTGTGGACAGATAAGTACCATGACACTTCTTATCTTGAGAAAGTTTTGATGTCTGAGGCAATGCTGCTTCTAACATTCTATTTTACTTCTTAATTATATGCCATTTTAGAGCAGTTGTATAAATGTCCCTTTTCTATGCAGCTGCTCTGTCAGTGCAGCTGTAAATGCTGTTCTGTGTTTGCTGGAGAATACATCAGTACTACTCCTCTGCACAACACTTGCTAACTAAATGCTTACTACTGAGTATAATTTGCAAATTGAAGGCATGTGGTCTTGTGTCCCCTTCCTGCTTCTTTGAAACAAACCTAAAGGCATATTTATCTCAATTTTATTTATTTGGGGAGGATGCCAGAATATTGTGATTAGTTTCCTTTTAGGAGGCCTTGACTCGTGAATTAGTGGATGATGTCATGAACACTACGAAACTGAACATTAGTAAATTATACTGAAGTTTTTCCTGCACTTTTACATTTTAATTGCTGAAATAGAAATAATGGAAACCTCCAATTAAAAAAAAAAAAAAGCTCCTCTTTGATCTTTCAAGTTATTTTAATTGTTTAATTTTTAGTTCTTCAGGTGGGACTTTTTGTTTGCTTTGGCAAAATCTACTTGAAGCCAATTTTGGTATTCCTTTTTTTCTGCAGTGAAGAAAATGTTAATGTGATTTTTTTCCTTGATTAGGAAGACCTAAAGCTCTGAAAGAAACAAATTTTAAAGATTATTTAGAGAACAACCACTTAATGTTATGCTAGATAACATAATGTGTAGGCCTTACGGTCCTTTCCTGGATCTCAAATTCAAGCAGCATGTCTTCAGAATGGGAAATTTCTTTATAAAAAATGAAAAGCCCCAACCCAACACAAACCAGTGTTGCAGGTTTAAAACCTAAAACACAAGTGTGTTGTGACAAGTCTACTGTGAAATTGTTCTCTTACGCCTCTGCTTTTCTGTGCCTCTCAACAGAAACAGGAGAATTCTTATGGTTACATTTTGTACCTAATGTCAATGAAGAATACTATTCAAACTACTTTGTCTTGCATTCCTTATTACCCAAAGACTCTGCAGTAGTACTCGGTACTCAACAGGACAGCACACCTCTGAAGGTTATTTGAAAAACTAAATATTGATTGAAACCACGATCAGTCTGTTTGCAAAACAATGTAATAGTCTTATTCATTATAACGTGATCTTGTGACATGCTTTTTTGAAAATTGAGTTTATTTTGGGTTTTGTTGTTTGGTTTTTTCCTTAGCCTAATTACAGTACTTTAATTTTAAAATCCATTATTTTACAATGTTTCCTTTATGTTTCTAAGAACAGTTAAAATAGAAACCAGTCTGAAAAATTTGGAGAGAGAATTTGGGGAACAGTTATCTTCCTTCAGTGGCTACAGATTAATATACAAGAGTTTGTGGTAAGATACATATTCTGCAACATGCAGAAGTGAAGACATAAGTGTTATGGGTTGGCCCTCTTCACGTGACTTAGTAACTACTTTCTTTTCTTGTATCAAGGTCACCTTGACTTCAGCTTCAGATGTGTTGCTAAGTTTGCCTTTTTCTTGTACAGGAGAATACTGAAAGAAGTGTTGCTAAGAACGATTTCAGTAGGGAGAATTAATTTGCCAGGAAGTGCTGTTGATTCAGGAAACACACTATACAGAGTTGTATCTTATCAAAGCTACTCTAAATTGAAGACAGTAATTTTTAGAGCATAGTATACGAACAGATGAGGAGTTTTTATCCTCCAGTTGGATAAAATGAAATAGCTGATCCTTTGGCTCTAGCTAATTTCTGTAGTGAGTTCAGGTTTCTCTTAATTTTAAGATATTTTTTTTTAAGTAATGTTAATGTGAGAGTTTAAAAACCTATGTGGAATACTTAATAAGGGTTAATTCTTTATGAAACAAATTATATTGTCTAATATGTAATAATTTCACAATTCCTTTTATACTGTGTATTTATCACATACATTACTGAGGGAAATTATAAAAGAAAATTAAGCTTTTTGGCTGCTGATGCTCTAGATAAATTTGCTCAGAACCCCTAATGGCTGTCTTGCAGGTTAATTTAAATGCATTTCATAGCTTGGCACTGGTGTTTGTCTTTTAAAGCAGAAAATTAAAGCTGGCCTCTACACTTTTGAAATGGTATTGCTGCTATCCCTTGAGAACATAAAGGTGTGTTTTCAAAAAGGTACATTTCGATTGTTTTTTAGCAGACATGGTTGAATTCTTAACTATGGTGATCTTCTACTCTGTTTCTGGATGTAAATACTGATACTACTGAGGTGTTTTAAAAATGGTTGAAACTGGAGTTCCTTTGTGTGAGAAGAATCACCTGAGTAGTGTTGTTTCAGAATTCAAATGTTAGGCGAGATCATCAAAGCTTATCTTAAATGAATATCTGAAGCTTCTGGAAGTGCTGGGAATATGGTATATTTCATAAAACCTTTATTTTGAATTACATATTCTTCTCATACTTCTGACAGCATTTGTGGCAACTGTGTGCACACACGATCATTTAAGTTGTTTACATTTCCTTTTTAAAACAGAATGATGTTCAAAAATATTAACAGGCTCCATTTTTGAGAAGTGGAAAATGGATGAAACTTACTTAACCCGTCTGTAATTTAAAACTTGTAATCAAAGGTGAAAATGCTCCCATGTTAGAAAAAAGGTTAATACACCTCATTTCTGTCTTCATCTTGAGTTGAAGGTCCTGTTTTCGCCTTCTGCATAGGCCTAACAATGATATAGAATGAAGTACTTTGCAGTGTATTAAGTAATTTGAGATCTTATTCACTACTTGAGGACACAGTAAGTATCACATGGTATTCAGACAGTATCTTGTATTTTAAATGAAGATCTCTGTCTCCCAAAATATGAAAGCAAGTGCACAGTTTTTAGTAAAGAATACATACAAAAGCATGTCCTTTTTAAAACACTCGAAGTAGTAACTTGTTTTCCTTTTAATGACACTTAAATTCATGGAGATATTCTTTAGCAACAAGCATGACTTCGGTACTAGGTTGGAAAGGCAAAAGATGACTCATTGTCTCTGTGTAGCACTCCATGTAATCTCTGCAGGCTTTTTTCTGTCATTTGTATGATACTTAATAATCCATAACTTAAAGTTCATTGGTTGCTGCAGACAAGAGGGAATATGGGGGGGGTGGGGGGGGGGAACCCTGAACAGTACTTAAGAAATTCTGGCATGCTAAAATTTTGGCTTAATGAAATTTAAGTTTTTATTATTCTTAAATGCTTGTACTGTTGAGTCAGTAGTTTGATATATCTCCTGCAGTACCCAGTCACCTGTGGAACTAAATTTGCAAAGCTGTGGATTTGCTCAGTGGTAGTTCAGCTGGAGTTGAAAATAGTGCACACTTCTGTCACTGAAATAATAGTTTTAAGGGCTCTGAACTTAATCTTCAAAGTCTGCCTGAATAAAGCTGAAGAGTCATTTGCGTTTTTGTTGACATGAATCATAATTCCTCAGACTTCTTTGCAATTGATTTTTCCTCAGACATTTAAGGCACAGGAAAAATCGTATCAGAACACGTTCATGGGAATCAACTTCCAAGTTTAACCAGTTAACATTGTGCAGTGATGGTCATTAAAAAAAAACAAACCTCACAAACTATTTAATCAAGAAAGCTTGATTTCACGAGAAGCATGCTGTCCTCGTGTCGAAGCCAGGTGATTCCTTCCCTACCCCACTCCCATCATGTTTTTATGCCCTGGTGGCTCATACCCCCCCCCCCCCCCCCCTCCTATCAGCTTCTGTCTGCTTGTTCTTTTTCCTGCAGCCTCCAGGTCACAGAGGTGCAAGAAATCTGTAGTTACCTTACAGTTATGAATCACTTGTACAGTCTAGTAGCTTATTACTATTTAATGTCATTTTATGTTGTTTGGTAAGTGAAAAATGCCCAGGTGACAAAATACTCAAGGATTCGAACTAGCAAGCATAAGAATAAATATTGCTGCAGTTCTCAGAGGAGTGTGCCTAATAGGAAATAAGCTTAGACAGTTTGTAACAGCATGTATTTCCTAGATTCCTTCCTTTCAGTGCTCAGGATACAGGGTTCAACAAATGGGTTGCTGTCAGCTGCTTTGAAAAAGTCCTTTGGCATATGTTAACTTTAATATCCAGGCTGAATGCCCCAGAAAGTAGTGATTCAATTTCCTTTTATGGACTTTTCTCTGGTACTTGTTGTTGTAATTGTTTTCTTGGTGGAGACTATGGGATTTTTTTAAATCTCTGAAAAAGGGTGCTATTCTCCATATTTTATAGATTGGAGAGTAAGAATTAGGCCAAAGTAATTGGTTTGAGACTCTGCCTTTGAAAGTCTAAGGTCTGACTACTATTAATAACATACACTAATGTCTACTGATTGCAATTAGAAGAGTTCACAGCACTGAGTAGTGGTGAATAATCATGGTTTGATGCATTTGTTCTGTGCACATAAGGGCTAGAATTCCTTGGTGGCATGTGAATGTGTAAACCAAAGTGACCTTTTTTCCTATAGTTATTTGTTCTATTAATTTATGGACTTCTCAGTGTCAATAGCTGTGATTCTTAACAGGTTTTGGTACATGATTTCATAATATTGCTAAAGAAGTTGTGTCACTTAATTTGTTCTATGTAAAGGGTAAACAAATTGCAACCATGAAGAAACGGGGAACTCTTATAGAGCAAGTTCTGTGGATAGAATAGATACGGAAGCAGTGTCAAATTGCTTTATGTAAACAGGGAATACAAGATACAGCATATTCATGGTAGCTACACTTTGTAACAAACCACAATAGTTTGCACTTAAAGCATAGGATATATTTGTTTCTGTACAGTGAAGTCCTGTTTCCTTCCTATTCTGTAGGGAACGAAACCGGAGACCTCATTGAGTAATAAGGGAAAATAGTGTAGCTGAAAGTTTTTATGAGCAGCTAATCCAAGTTGAGTGGTGTCCTTGTGCATAAGTATTTCACTCCCTAGTTGTGAAACTTGGAATTCTGCTGAGTCAGATCCATACTGACAAGTCCTGGTGTTACAAAAATAAGTTGAAAAGGTAATGTGACCAGGTGCTTTTCTCTTGTAGAGGCTGGTAGACTGACTGTGATCTTGCTTTTGTAGAGTCCTTAGAGACAACACAAGGATAATATTAATAGCTGGAGACATCATTTATTTTTCTAAGTGTGGGTTAATTAATTTTCTTCTGTCTCTCACCTTGAGGACAGTTAAAGACAGAAATATGTTGTACGGAGGGATTGTGCAGCACCCATCCTTGGAGGTTTTCAAGGCCTGACTGGATAAAATGCTGAGCCACCTGGCCTGACCCTGCTTGAATGATTCTGTTATTCTGTGATTAGACCAGTTTGTCTCCTAGACCCACAGTACTAGTTATTGCTTTGCTTTAATGAAGCCCATTGTACGGCAGAGACTCATTGGAAGAGGTAAGTATTATGTCACATTGGCACTGAGAACTTCTGTCAGTTCTTTCTGTTCTAGAAAGTGTGACGTTCTTGAAGTAAGGAACAAGGAATCGTGCCTCCTGTTTGTCATCTGGGTTGTACATAGTGGGAAATGTTGATCAGGTCTGCAGGTCAAAGTTGTGTGGTGGTCTTCTGGTTTCAAGTACTGAAGTAGTGTTTTATCTGCAGCCATTCTTTGTGTTAGAATATTGGACTTTTAATCTGTTATTTCTTATCATAGGATTCAGTAAGCAGAACTGAGACCTTAATTAGGTGTATATTTTTAAAAGTTTTAATACTGTCTTTTTGAATTGTAGTGAATTATCTAACCAAAACAAGCATCTTCCAGGGGTGGTTCAGAATCTTAAAATCTGTCTTTCAACAAACACAGTAAGTGTTCATCAAACAAGTTAATCTGTTATTGGGAGCTGGGGAGCATAAACGGATTTCTTTAAGTGTTTTTTCCTCCTCTTTCTGTTGGAAAATACTTTAAGAGAAGCTTTGGGATTCACTGGATTATTTTAGCGTTTTAAAAGTCTGCATTTGTTGTGCAGATTTTTGCATGTTGTGTGTTGTGGTAACCTCCACCACCTGACACATGAAGAAAAAGGGAGTGAAAACAAAATCAAGTAGTTCAACATGAATGAAGTAGGGATTTTTGTACGCTGCTTTCAAGGTAACAGCAGCAAAACCAGCTTCTTGAGAGTAGAGTCAACATATTCTATTCAGATCTAAACAGATATTTGTGTTGGTATCTGAAGGGCTGCTTGCTCATTATTAGTTGATATTTTTTTAAAATCCTTATGTGTTAAGCCATCAGGATATTTATAGCAATTTTTTTCACACTGTAGGACCCTAGCAGTAGAGAAGAAATTCAAGGTCTCTAGCATATAGCATTGCTAGGATGTTCCTCAAGAGGAAGCTTTATTAAAAAAAAAAACCCTGTCATTTATTTACTGATCAATTTTCCTGTGTCCAAGATCAATGTATCCTAATTTACAAAAATTGCTTAAAAATCACTAAGTAAAGAAACTTGAGCCTTGCTTGTTTGCACTGTTTCTGTAGCTATTACAGTATGTTCCACTTAGTATAGAGTTACTTCTTCCAGTTGGACTTCATGGTTATTTTTAGCCTATATAAGTTCTCTTAGCTGATGTGTGCTGGGACTTTCTATGACAATAGGCAACAAGGGCTCTGAACTGGTAAAGCTTTCTCTGCTGCTTCACCTATGGTGGACTGTGTGCCTGTGGTGCCACAGGTAAAAACTTGTTTTAACCCCTTTGGACCTGATGATTAATAAAATATTGAGAATTTGGGCTTCAGTGGAAATTCCAAAGTTCTTTGACACGGGGAAAGAAAATACCCTGAGAAGTACGAGTTACGAGATTTCATTCATGTTGGCCAAGAGCATGCTGAAGAAAAGGCACAAAGCATGATCCAGAGGCGACTTCTGTTCATTGAAGATCTTTAATCTGCCTTCTAAGGAAAAGAAGGTCAGTTTCAGACACATGTTAAAGAGGAGCAGAAATAAAGGTACACATTTCTTGCCAGTTTTGTGAAAATTGGCAGCTGTGTGAGAGAAACCTAAAGTGATACACTGGCTCAAGTAAATCTTAATGCAGGCTTGGTAATAATTTGTCCTGCTTGATGAGCTGGTTTACCCGTCAGTGTGAATGTGGGTGGAAACTGCTAGAGCACACTGCTCCTGCTTGCTCAGCCAGGTGGTTGAGGGGTAACAAAAAGGCAGTGTAGATACTCTTGAAGAGTTGGGCCTGCAGTTGTGGAATGAGTACATAAAGGCCAGAGTGGATGAGGCTAAACTGCTCTGGAACTATAGGAGCTAGGTGTTGGCAGTGTACTTTCCAATGGAGTGCTTGATTCTGCCTAAATGTAGCTGACCAAAGAGCCCCCAGCTTTGTGAGATGCAGGTGATCATTTGCAGAGGGAATCTGTGCAGAACTTCTCTTTTGTAATCTTGGTCTGAATTTCCCAGATTTTATACTGACAGCCTCAGTTCATAGGTTTACTTCTTACAGTGAAATGGAAGACCCTGCAAATCAAAGCGCAGGGAACATTCATTGTGAAACCTCTACAAATTCACTTGAAGGATGGGAGAACCAAGCCCTAACAAAAAATGTGCTAAAGGACTGGCTGCTGTAATAGTTCTATTTCATGAGGGTAGCATGACTCATACTGCTTAATGTTCCTATCTCAGTATTCAGTTTATTTTTAAGTAGTGCTGTACAAATAGTGTTTTTTTTGTGCCAGTTGTTGCTATGACTTCATAATATTTCCCTAAATACGCTTGCTCATACTTTCTCACAGCATAGTATTTGGCATTTAAAAACCTTAAACCCATCAGAATTTCCTGAGTGCTGATCATTTTCATGCTTTTATGGAAAAAAAGGATAGCTCTGTGTATTATGCAGTTTTAGTTGAGGTGGAATGGAAGTTTAAGAAAAAGTCCCCACAACATGTACTCTCACTTAAGAAAATGTTCCTCTGTTTCAGCTTTTCCAGTTTTTCCATGTAGCTTTTCAGATTAAATTTCCAGCAGTGGTGTAGTGTGTGGACACTGTATTATTGCTCCAGTTTGTTTTTGTAATTGGAGGGGCAAAAATACTTTGTGTGTGGTTTGGGGAGGAGGATGGGGTGACTTGTTGAAATTTTCCTTTAATTTTATACTTTTGCATAAGGGTTTCTTTTTTCAAGGCACTGAATGCCACAGTTGTCTGCCTGATCTCTTTCAAAGGGTAGTAAACACTTTGGTGTGCTAAAGAAAAGCAGCTGTAACGGTTCCTGAGAACCTCTTCCATCTCGTTCCTCCCCTTGTTCTGCACGGCATGCCTTGGTCAGACACTTGCTTCCACAGCTTCCTTGGCTTGAGAGTGGTATGAGTGTTAGTGCTGCCTTAATGGGAAAAAGGCAAGAAAACACAAACAGTTTACAGAATCTAGCAAGCAGTGTTTATTGATCTAACAAATTGTCTTTAAACTTGAGGTCTCCCTTTGATCGGATAAAACACCAGAAATTATGGTTAAAGATACCACTTCCTAACTTTATATTTTTGTGAAAACTTTAAAATAAACAAACCCTTAGAAAAAGCTGTTTAATGTTAAACTATTCTTTTGAGTTCATCCAACTAGTTGGAAGTTTATCACGCTTTTGGTTCCTCCTTGTGCTGCTTAAGACTGTCAAAGGAAGGCTATTGGAAAATATAAATGCTTACAAACATGATCTCTGCTTACTTTGGTGTGGTGTTAGAATTGCAAGGGCCAACATTTACCTGGAAAACACATTCCATGTCAAGGTGTAATGCCGAGAAACTGGCAATTGAGTAGTGTTTTAACACAGTCTTCGTTCAATAAAAGCACAGGTGGAAAAGGGTTTTTTTTTGGCAGTTACTAACAACCTAACAAGCAGATGACTGTTACACTGGCATTTTAAAACTCTTGTCGCAATAGATGATCATCTTTTCTAGTTGTGCCGTTTTGCAGAAGCATTCCTGTATTTTTGACTATCATTTCAAAATAAAAATAGAACAACTGATATTTCTGTTGTAGTTTTCAGTTCTGTATGCAGTGTTCATGTTATTTAAGCTTTCTGTGAATTGCATTATGGAAATGAATTAGATGAAAAACTGTTCAGGAGAAACAGCTTGTCTTCTCAGCCTGAGCAGTTTTGTTCTGTTTGTGCTGTAACTGTCCAAACAACTGTTTTGTTTCAGGAGCTAGTTTTTGTTACAAACAAGCAGTGTATGCCTACAGTTATGGCACAGTTATTTTCATAGTGTCCAAGAAATGAGAATTTAGTGCTAAATTCTCTTTAGCCGTGGAAGCTTTCACTGCTGTTTCTGTCAGCAGTGCGTTAGAACTACTAGGTTGTAAGGTAGGCCAGGTTTGTAGATGCTTTCTGCTCTTCCTTTTGCACTAAGGTAAACCACATGGGGCATTAAGGAAATTCATTAGGCAAAAAAGAGGGAGCTTCACTTTACATCCTACTGAAGGTATTCATCCTAGAAGGGGTGTTAAAATCTACTTAACCCTGGCAGTAGCTGTAGCAAAGTTGGTAAGAGAAACCCGAACAGGAGAACTCTACAGATGAAGTATCTGTAGAGACGAGGCAGAGATTTGCATGTGTGTGTTGTGGGAAGGAGCTGCTTCCTTCCTCTCCTACATTTTTATCTCCACTCCACAAACCACGTTTGTGGATGTAAATGCTTGAATTTTTGCCTTGGTACTGGGTTTGATACTTACCTTAAATGTTAGCTTAGGGGAGCCCTAATTTTTTCTTTCTCCCCCCCCCCCCCCCAGTATTTTACAAACAGTCACCTCTTTTGGTGAAGATAGATCATGTTTTTCTTCCATGCAGCTGTGTCTGTGTAAGTGAGAATGCCTGAATCGTTAAAGTAATGACTTTTAATAAAGATCAGAATTTGGATTTGATACCCCCCCCCATTTGTTTGTTTTACTAAAAGGTAAATGCTCAAATAAATATTAAATACTATGGTAACATGTTACATAATTCAGTAAAACTGCATGTGGAAGTTTGAACTTCTAGGCAAAGCAGTTGTCAGCTTCCAGGAGAGCTTCTGTCATGCAGCCTTTAAAGGCTAACCTTTCACTTGCACATGTGGGAACAGTATATAAGGGTATCGTACCATCATTTACAGTCCATTATCTGCTTTAAAATGCACAAGAGTTGTGGCAAGAAGATGACAAGCAGCTCGGTTACTAGCCCAGTAAGAGATCTAGTCACAGCTGGCTGGGTGAGATAACAGGCTGTCTGAATATCATAAACTGTACTAAGACTGGGGAAGGAGGCTGGTCTTGTCTCCTGCTACTTACAGAGTTGCAATGCTCTTCATGTTGGTTTTGCTTTACAGTGTGAAGGAAGCTCTGTTTTGTATTTGTAGATGCCCTTGGCTTTCAAGTGGATGGTTTGAATCTAAAATTCTTACAGAAATAAAACATCTTCCTTCTGAAAGAGGACCTTTATTTAAATCAGCAAGTTGTTTTGGCCTTAAGTATTTGCATTTGGTTAAATGATAGAACAGGATTGAAAAAGGAATAGGAATCAGTGCAGGCTATGGTATCGGTAGTGAAGGTCAGTTGATTGCCTCTTCTGGAATGCTTTGAAGTGGAATACTTACTGAGTAAGCATCATGCTGCAAATCTTTTTTTTTTTCTTTTGTTATAATAAGAAATTTTATGACAAAATAAAATCAGTTTGAAATGTGGTATAGGCAGACGGACCAAACACGTTCTGGACCACAAATGCAATAGCAAGAGCCAAGAGCTTGTGTGGTAGAACAGTGTTCTGTTGCAAAATGCACTTCTCTGCGTGCCCTGTGTTGTTTTTATTTGGCATACCTAGATATCAAGAAATTGAAGGATGTTACCTAACTTCATTTCTCTTTTGATAACTGTTTTTCATTAATAATGCTCATAAATATTTTTTTTTTTCTCCTTACAGATTCTGGAAGTGTTTTAAGATCTGAATACTTACAAGCTCTCCATACACAGAAATGTCTGGCTCATATGATGATTCTGTTGGAGTAGAAGTTTCCAGTGATAGCTTCTGGGAGGTAACCCAAATATTTTATCACAATATTTTTATTTTACTTCTTTCTATTATTATAGAAAATATGTTTTTTTATACATTGTAAACTGTGGGAAGAGCTGCAATAGAAGACTCTTTTGGTTATTGTGATCTGCAGAAATAGCCTTCAGGGTAGAAACGACCTTTTAGATTTTGGCCTAGTTCTGTCAAGGGTTTTTAACTGGCCCGAACTTGAGAATCATCTGTTTGGGTAGGGTATGCCATTCGGAACTGAACCTTTGTCAGTGTTTATTGTTGATGAGGGCTGTGGGCAAGTAGTTTTTAAAATGACCAAGAGGGTTAACTAATAAATGTCAGATCTAAATTAACTGTTAAAGGCTACTGTAAGCATACATAAATTACAAATATAGTGTGTGACTGTACTGCATGTCTCCTGTTTGTCTAGATACAAGTATAAACTTCGAGAGGCGTTATCTTATGCTTATCCCGATGTAAGAGCATGCATGCAGAATGATAATACAAAGCACATTGTAGTATCAGTAGCTTGTGCTGCCCCAATCGGAAGAAGGCTTTCAGATGTTATGATAATTTGATTAAACTTTAAAGAGAGCAAACTTCATAATACAGGAAGCATTTTACAAAAAAAAAGAAGCTTATTGCAAGAAAAAGAAAGGTGTGTAACAGTGTCAGTGCTGTCATTAGAGACAAGTACCAGTTCTGTCCAGATGAACTGTATTCAGTAGGGCAAACTTCTGCCATGTGACTGGGAGCTCTTTTGAGCTCTTATAGCAAACATGAAAACGGCTAGGGGGAAAGTGTCTGAATATTTCTGTTATCAGAGACCGATGTAAGACACCTGAGTTTAGTGACCTTACATTATGCTTCCTTTGAAATGAAGGCTCTCCTAGATCACTAACCTATGTTGGTGGCGGTGAGGACATACTGTGTTTTGATGCAGATCTCCCGTTATTTTTTGATATGTTATCTAAAAGATCTAATGCCAGTGAGGTTCTTGTTTAGTAGATGTCTAACTTTTTTTGAGGAGATATATTTACTATTGTATTAAATGTGTCTATCCTATTTATAAAGTGATATATTACTGAATTACTGAGAAATTACTGAATTCTAAGTTGTAACCCATTTTGTTCTAGGGGTACTCTAGTGTGACTGCAGAGAGGATGTGGGACCTCTGCTCACGGGGGTGTCTAAGACTCAGCTGAATATAGTTCTGAGCAATCTGACCTATCAGACCTGCTTTGAGCAGGGGGTAGGACTAGATAATATTCAGAAGTTCTTTCTAACTTCAGCTATTCTGTGTGTTTTGTTTTATGCTGAGGCAGCTTTCTGGGTGGGCTGGATTTTAGTGTAAAACATGTACTTTTTCCATAGGTTCTGAATAAGTTATGTTGTTTCTGAAGACTGTAACTTTGAATTCCAGTCTTAATCTTTCATAATGGATAATTAAACTGCTTTGACCAACATGTTCTATCTGACTTGATTAGAAAAGATGCGGTGTCTCTGGAATGCTAGTCTCAGTACTTCCTGCCTCAGGTGACAGGAAATGAAGAACTCTTAATCGATTTGGAAGTTGTATTGTTACCGGAGATTTTGTCATTCTCACCATTTCACCAGATCTTTTTTAAGATGCCTGATGCAATAGGTTTTTCATTTGTTTTTAAAGACAGCCTGCAGTTTTTTGAAAGCCACTTTGCTGTGTTTTACTGCCACAGCTGAAAGCAGTGAATGTATTTAAACCTGGCCATGGCACAGAAGAGACAATCTGGCAGGGTGTTCTTTTTGAGTTTGTTCCCTAAGGCTCCAAAATAGCTCAAATTTATTTACTTTTGGAGTGTGCTGCAAACCCCATCTTTTTATTGAAAGACATTTAGGAAAGGGTGAGGTGGCTGGATGCGGAACCATATGAAGAGCTTACTGTGGAAACTGTTTCTTGCTCACTGCTTATCTTTGAAACTAAACTGCTTGTATTTCTTGAATGTTGATGTTCTGTTGAGCTGATCAGAACTGTTCTTAATAAAATGTTGAGGAACCAACTTCAAAGTTTTTGCCATTGCGGTTGACAGAAATTTCATAAAATGTTGTCTCTAGCAAATAAACCGCTTGGTTTTTAATCAGGCTTCCAGTTCTAGAAGCATTTGTTTTCCTTTGAAGTTATCACTGCCTTTGCTAGGGTTCAGTGTAAGACAATTACTAGCAGTTTTCTTACACTTACAAATGTGAATCTATATTATATGGTTGCGTAGTATTAAGCTTTCTGCTCTAACCTTGTCTGGTTGCGTATGTTCACAGTGTGCATGGAGCAGTTCAATACAGGTTACTTCATCTATGAAGCACCTTTTTTTCAGTGCTGTTCGTGGAAACTTCCAGTTCTGCATTGAGGTGAAGATCAGAACTTGAAATCCAATGCAAATAGTAATTTGTTCCCTTTAAATCCTAGTATTTTTTTATTACTGCACAGATACTGTTACCAGGTTCAGATCTGTGGTTGGGAAATAGTTGTCTTGTTGAAAGGGAATGGGAGAAGTTATTCCTTGGACTTGTGTTCTTGGTGTTGACTTACTGTAGATCTATGTCAAAAAAAATGGGTAGGGCAAGGCATGAATAGTATCTTGATCAGAACAGCTGATTCAGCTGAAAAAAACAGGCTTTCAGAATTATATGTAGTTCTTTAGCATGAAACAGAAATAGAAGCAGCTTTCACAATTAAATTGAGGATTTTTTCTGTATTTAGTTTAACCCAAGCAACTACTAAAAGCTTTTTGTCTTCTAGCAGGATGATAAATCTTTTTTAGGACAGGTATTTTATTTTCCTGTAATTTGTCCAAATGTTTACCAAATAAAAGTACTTTTGCAGACAGAGAACATGTTCTCACGTAGGGTTGGTTAGAGAGCAAGGAATTGCAAAATAAGAAGACAAGACATTCTGAAAGATAATTGCCATCATAACAGTGGAGGAGTTGGTTGGGTTGTAGTAATGACTTAACATAAAAAATGGACATTTCTTTCTCTTTGTTCATTTTCCTAACAAGCCTCCAAGCATCTTGATGTATCTGATTAAGCTTACGGCTCTCTCTTAGTGTGGAAATTTAAAACCAAGTAGTCTTGTTGATACACTTCAAGAAAGAATACCTTCATCTGTGTTGCTTAGCTGACAAGGGTGACTGAGTAATCAAAGATTATTGCTGGTAGCCTGGAGCAGGATAGAAGCAACTTTTCCAAGGGAAAGTGGAAAATTTGGATCTTGGCATGCAATTTGAAACCCCCTGTATTTCTTTCTTATCTGTCATATGGGCCCTTAAAGCATTTGCATGACTGCCATAAATGCATGTCGGTTTATCATAATCATTTGTGCCACTTGCATCCGAAAACAGACTGTGGCAGAACTGCTGGTTCCAGCATTGCACTGCTTCGGTAAAACACAAGAAACAGACAACCCTATTGGCTTTGTTCTACTGAAGTAGTTTTGAAATGCACATGAAAGAATTTGGTATATTAATGAATGAATGGAAGGCCAATTTTCTGATGTGTTTGGTTGGTTTGGCTCTGGCCTTATGATTGCTGATCACTATTATGGTCATATTAAAAGAAAAAATGCCTTGAGCAAGCAGAGACCAATGCTATTGTTCACTCAGATGCCAGTGAAGGTAAGAACAACGAAGAATAAGTGTTCCTAGAGATCAAAGTACAAGTGTATGCATATCCTGCAAAGTAAGACATCAAAAGGAGCAGCTACCCTGCCTGTGGAAGCACTTACTTCTAATGAGCTGTAGGTCCCTCACAGGCTGCGTGCCACTCATACCCTAGATGTGCGTCCTTACTCTCCCTGATTTTCTGCTAGCTTCAACAACATGAGCCCTCAATTTATTGCAGGGGTGTTTAACTGCCCTGTGAAAACACCTACTTACTCAAATGAAAATAGCCATTCTGAATAGCTGCTAAACTGACAGCTGGCATTAGCTCTATGAACTTAAGCCTGTGACTTGGCCCTTGGAGGACAGGACCTGGTGTGCATTTTGAGGTGCTGAGCACATGGCTTTCATTGAATTCTGGAGTATTTGCTGAGATATTCACTAGCAAGATAAGATTTTCATCTCATTCAGAAGGGTGAAATTGGCCCCATATGTAGTTCGGATGAGTTATATGGATGCCATCACATGCATTCCCATTCTTCTTCCCCCCACCCCCACAAACCCCAAAGCAAGGCCCAAGCCCAAAACTCAGGATAGCAGAAGCGGCTGATCTGGGACATGCCTCCTATGGCTGCCTTATAAGCTGTCTGCTTAGATGGTCTTGGTCCTGCCTATTTGGTACTCCCACTACCAGTGCTTAATGCATACTGCTGTCAGCCAGTATCTACATGGGATATCTGTTTGCTCAGGGGGAGTGCGATTAGATGCAGGGAATTTGAAAGAGAAGCTCCCAAAACTCACTCTTGAATACTGGGAAGGTATTCCTGTGTTGGGGAATTTCAGTTACTTGTCAGTAAATGCTTTTTGCTAGTGAAACACTGTTCTGTTTTGCTTTTTCAGTTAAAAATATTTGGACTCTGCAATAGTAGATTTCTGTTATCTCCTATATGCTTTTTTTTTCTCCTAATATTGAGCAACAGTATTCTCTGTTCACATTGCCAGGTGTTTGCTTACTAGTATGTTTGGCTTTAGATTTTGTGGATTTAAGAACTTCCTCAAGATTTTTCTTTCAATCAGTGGTGAATGTATAGAGGAAAATGTACATAGAGATAGTGCTCATAGGTACTTGGACTGTGTATGGGCTAATTATGCACGAAGATAATTCTGTTTAATTAAAAACCCCACAGTATTACAGATGTTAATGCTGGTTGGAGTGTTTGGAAACCTTGTTTGATGTAGCTCAAAAGAAATTGGGCTCATTGTTAAATGGGATGCTGGAATTACTGTGTCCCCATATTGGCCATCAGTATTCATGGGTTTGTCTGTGAGCCTTCAAAGCTCATTATTGTGTTTATTGCCTATGAATATTTGCCTCCCTAAAAAAAAAACCAACCCTGTTGTATGCTGTGGTGACTTTCTTTCACATGGTTCCAGTTCATAAAGACTGATTAGTTATGAATAAACTAGACAAGCTTGGAGAAAGAGGTGCCATCATGTATTTCTTCAGGCATTTGAAACTCCTGAAATATTTGTGGTTATAAGGATTATCATGATATATTAGAATTAACTGACTGAAGCTTAGCAATAGCTGAATGTTTGCCACCTTCTGGGCTGCTAATAAATTGAAATATTGTAATTTTTCATTCGGTGTACCAGAAGACCAGGTAAGTGTGTTTAACTCTTCATAGGCTTTTACTCTGCTCTATGCATATGCCAAAAAAAAAAGTCTATTAGTTGAGGTAAAGGAGCCTACATAATTTAAGACTACCCTCCCCTGTGTTTAGGGCTGTGAAATTGTAAAATAACGAGGTTGTAAGCTCTTAAATATTCCCACTGAAGATGGTATCAGCAACAGTGCTTGGTTATGGTATTGCACTGGTGGTCACAAAGGATGCTGAATTCCTCATCACAGTGTGCTTGTGTGTTTTTATTCTGGTTATTAGATTATCTAAATCTGAGATTTGACAAAGGATTTGAGGTGACATCACTTTGTGCATGAGAGGAAATATCAAAATGAGAAGGGATGTTTTCTTGACTAAGCAAAATGGAGATCTGAAGGCATCTGTAATGTCTGTGAGAAATAAATGGGGCAAAATAGGATCAACTGAAGCTTGTTAATATCAAAGCTCAGTTGTTTGGTTTTTTTTCCAGTGGAAAAGAGGAAACTGGTGATTAGCTCAAAGTGTGTGTGTGTGGGGTTGACACAAAACTGAATCACAATTTTCACAGAATTGCCTGATTGCATGAAAGTGACCATTAGAGTGGTATTTTGAAGAAATAAACTCTTGTGGCAGTTTCCTTTTGACACGCTTCTGTCAACTAAGGATAAACAGCAACTGAACGTCATACTGCGTAATAAAATGTCTTTCAGATGGGTCAGGTGTTGATGCTAAATGAAAGCTGGATATAGGTTTTAAATAACTCTTATTCTTGAAACTGTAAAAAAGTTTATAATCTTACAACTTACCTTCCTGAAACAAATGTTTCACTTGTAGAACAAGGAAACTAATAACTTTATATCTTAAGCTGTCTGCTGCCTGTTTATAGCCTAATGCTCAGAATGATCAGAAAGTTATTCTAACTGGCAAAATTCTATGTTCATGTACAGTGCTAGTTGAGAAATGTGGAAATTGGGAGGCATTATGTGAATGTGGGTCTTACTGAAACAGGATATTCTTATTTTCATTTTTCCTGGTCATTTGCTACAAATAAAAGACTGTCATTTTTGCTTCAGCTCACATACTTCTTGTGAAGGGGGAAGTCTTACAGAATGATTGCAGTCTACCTTAAGAATTGGAGCAAATAGTCTTGAATAAAACAATGTATTAAGTCATGTTCTTCTTCAGAATCCAGTGCATCTTTAGTATGTTTATAGGCTTTGAATTTAATTCTTTTAACTACAGTTAATCTGGTAGTTCCTTAGCTGCATGAACACTTGAGTTCTTTTCCCTTGGCTCTGTGGTCTAAATACCTTCTGCACTTGTACCTTCAAGTCTGCCTCCTGCAGTGGCAGGCTGCACGTTCCACTCCTCAAAAAAAGTGGTTTTGGTGTTTGTTTTTTCTCCGTGCATCATCCATACCTTTAAAATGTATTTTTAAAATAAACCACTAGGTTTATTTAACATTTTAACATTTTAAAATGTTAAATGCAAAGGATATAACCTATATTCTGTGTCATGAAACAGAGGAAAATGCTGCATTTCCAGAGTTCAAGCAAAGTTCCTCCTAGGGCATGAAAGTTGAATGTGATGCCCAACATGCTTTAAACTACTGTTTCATAAAGCAGTATGAAACTGCTTGAAAGTGTTAGTATAAAGGCGTTGTTTGGAATACAGGGTTGTCATTTTTGTAGTATTGTAGGCCTGGTTCTTCTCTATACTGGTTCTGTAATGCCAGTTCCTTCAGTTCTCCTGAGAAGGAGGTAGAATGGGTGAATTATCTGTGGTTTGCATGCAGCTCTTTTTGACCTGGCCTTATGTGTGGCCTTATGTGACAATAGTGAGTGGGCCATGATAGGTAGGTTAAATTCAGTTCTCAAAATACCTGCCTGAAATTTGGCAGCTATTAGGTATTACCATGAGGTTAGAATTTGCTCAGACATCACAAAATTAAAGCATTAAAAATACTGTGAGGCAGCCTGTTCCCATTCAATATTACTATTTAAAATGCTAATTTAATAGTGGAGATTTATGAAAGGAAATGTTCATGCTACAGACATAAATCCCTGGCCACATAACTGGAGACACAAATTTATGCTTCAGTAGTTGTGCCAAGCTAGCATAACCTGTTTTAACAGTCTGCGTGGCTGTGAACCTACAGCTGGAGTGATTTTGAGCAGATGAATGATTGGGTTAGAAAGTATTCTTTGAAGTACCTGATTTTCTTAATGCTTTGATTACATATGTATGTTTCTTAGTGTATGGTGCTAGTTTATTTCTGTTTACCCTGAAAATCAGAGTATACCTTCAATTATACTGTGAATTACGTTTAAAAGCAGGGGTTGTGTATGTACATTTATTTTTTCTTAACATGATTTGGAATCATAGAATAGTTAGGGTTGGAAAGGACCTTAAGATCATCAAGTTCCAACCCACCTGCAATGGGCAAGGACACCTCGCACTAAACCATATCACCCAAGGCCTCGTCCAACCTGGCCCTGAACACCGCCAGGGATGGAGCATTCACAGCCTCCCTGGGGAGCCCATTCAGTGCCTCACCACCCTAACAGGAAAGAATTTCCTCCTTATATCCAATCTAAATTTCCCCTGTTTAAGTTTTAACCCATTACCCCTTGTCCTATCACTACACTCCCTAATGAAGAGTCCATCCCCAGCATCCCTATAGCCCTCCTTCAGATAATGGAAGGCTGCTATGAGGTCTCCATGCAGCCTTCTCTTCTCCAGGCTGAACAGCCCCAACTCTCTCAGCCTGTCTTCATATGGGAGGTGCTCCAGTCCCCTGATCGTCCTCGTGGCTCTCCTCTGGACTTGTTCCAACAGTTCCATGTCCTTTTTACATTGAGGACACCAGAACTGCACACAATACTCCAAGTGAGGTCTCTTGAGAGCAGAGTAGATGGGCAGGATCACCTCCTTCGACCTGCTGGTCACGCTCCTTTTGATGCAGCCCAGGTTACGGTTGGCTTTCTGGGCTGAGAGTGCACACTGAAGCTGACTCATGTTCATTTTCTCATCGATCAACACCCCCAAGTCCTTCTCAGCGGGGCTGCTCTGAATCTCTTCTCTGCCCAACCTGTAACTGTGCCTGGGATTGCTCCGACCCAGGTGTAGGACCTTGCACTTGGCATGGTTAAACTTCATGAGGTTGGCATCAGCCCACCTCACAAACGTGTCAAGGTCCCTCTGGATGGCATTCCTTCCCTCCAGTGTATCAATTGAACCACACAGCTTGGGGTTATCGGCACACTTGCTGAGGGCGCACTCAATCCCACTGTCCATGTCAGCGACGAAGATGTTAAACAAGACTGGTCCCAACACTGATCCCTGAGGGACACCACTCATTACTGGTCTCCAGCTGGACATTGAGCCATTGACCACAACTCTTTGTGTGCGGCCATCCAGCCAGTTCTTTATCCACCAAGTGGTCCATCCATCAAATTGATGTCTCTCCAATTTAGAGACAAGGATGTCGTGTGGGACAGAGTTGAATGCTTTACACAAGTCCAGGTAGATGACATCAACTGCTCTACTGCTATCCATCAGTTCTGTAGCCCCATCATAGAAGGCCACCAAATTGGTCAGGCAGGATTTCCCCTTAGTGAAGCCATGCTGGCTGTCACCAAGCACCTTGTTGTTTTTCATGTGCCTTAGCATGCCTTCCAGGAGCATCTGCTCCAAGATTTTGCCAGGCACAGAGGTGAGACGGACTGGTCTGTAACTCCCCGGGTCATCCATTTTCCCCTTCTTGAAAATGGGGGTTATATTTAGACAAATCAGTGACTGTCAACTAACATTTTTCTTAGATGCTACCTAAATTTCTTTGATTTGTTGAAATGGATCTAGCCCCAAACCAAAAACATGCCCCAATGAATCCTTTGAGGCCACTCTCAAAAAAAATGAGGAATTGGTTTTGTCCTGTTATTACAGGCTTCAATTTCTTCCCCTCCCCCCCTCCCTCCCCCTCGCTTTGATGAGGTGTCCTAACATATGCCTGTATTTATCAGCAGTCACTTGCTTTCCCAGCACTTAATACAGGCTTTTTCCCCTCTTAGAGGTATTTCCCTATATAGTTTGAGGAGTTTTTCATCAAGCAGATAGCTTACATCTGCTGACAAAGTTCTGAATAAATACAGACCTGAAGTTGGGTGGTTTCCTGTGTTTAAGATGTGAATGGGATATGATTCAAATGTAAAAATTACAAACGTGCTTGAAGTATTTGAGCACTTAAGCTGCGGCCTTATTGCTAATCTTTATTTTTCAGTCAGGTGGCTAGGGCAGATAAGAATGTGATATTTAATAGGCTGTGCAAATTCTGTTAACCAAGTTCTTACGTCTTGTTTAATGTTTACAAAGTCAACCCGAGTGACCTTGAAATGAGCAGAAATATTATTCTGGGAGCAGTATCAGGTTTTTTTCCCTTCAGTTGTCTAGGTTGGCGATTCCATGTTGGTGTGTATGCACAAATGAAAGGGGGGTTGTTAATTAAATACTGAAATTTCATTATGTAGTGTGCATTTTTCTCCATATCCTCATGCTTTGTAGCTTGTGCTTTGTAGCTTGTACTTTGAGCAACTTTCTCTCCTTCCCTCTCTCCTTCCCTCTTTCTCAAGTTAATTCTAGGTATAGGAGCTCCATGTCATTGCTGTGACCATCTTCCCACATTAAATACTACAGTATACATTTGCAACTGAAAAAGGTAGACTTATATTAGACATTAGGAAGAAATTCTTCACTGTGAGGGTGATGAGACACTGACACAGGTTGCCCAGAGCAGGTGTGGCTGCTCCATCCCTGGCAGTGTTCAAGGCCAGGCTGGCCAGGGCTTGGAACAATCTGATCTAATGGAAGGTGTCCCTGCCCATGGTAGTGGATGATCTCTAAGGTCTCCTCCAATAAAAACCGTTTTGTGATTCTATGAAATAGTTGCTATCTAGTTTGTCAGCAGTGAAGCCCAGCTGTAGCAAAGGGCATATCCAATATCTGCTGTATATAGAGTGGTTATGCTTCTTTCACACTGCATTCTTAAAACAGAAACTATTATTATGCTTGACAGATGTTGCAGTACTCCTTTGCATGTCTTTGCAGTTTTATTGACCCTGAAAGATTAAACCCATAAACGTAAGGCATTAGGTACTTCGTAATAAGGATGGAAGAGGGAAATGTATTTGTGTTGAATTATCTTGATTATCTAAAACATTACCATGCAATAATAATGCAGAACAATTGTGATGACTGCCCATAATTACATTGCAGGACTAATAAAACAAGTTTTAACTTTTAAAATTAAGAACTTTTTTACAGTACTTGTGACCTCTCTAGTACTGTTTCAGTTAAGTTTTAAGTTTAATTAAAAAATACCTTATGCTCTAATTGATTAATTCCTGCTACTAGATTATCTTCTCCTAGGTAACTGTGTTTGTGTTGGAGATTTATTTTCAGAGCTTTTAAGCAGGAATTGTTAAGTATTTATCTCTTTATAGGTTGGAAATTACAAGCGGACAGTAAAACGGATTGATGACGGTCACAGACTTTGCAATGATCTTATGAACTGTATTCATGAGCGGGCACGAATAGAGAAGGTCTATGCGCAGCAGCTTACAGAATGGGCAAAAAGGTGGAAACAACTTGTGGAAAAAGGTAATGTATTCTGATTTTGAACTCTGAAACCTTTCTCAAGTGGTTTCTGTATATCTTTATTTTGGTAAGTACAATGTATAAATTGTGTGCTTTTTTTTAGCCTGTAATTGAGCCTTTGCAAAAGGCTTAATAATGTAACAAATGGCCAAGGTTTTATTGATTTAAAACAAACAAAGCCCTGCTCCTTTGCTGGTTTGCTTATTTCTTACTGAAGCAGATGAATCTTGCCTCCAGTGTTGAGGTATCCAGATAGATTCAGTTCTGGAATATAGCTGGAGAGCCAGCTGTTTCTACTGGTAACTGCTGGTATAGAACATAGTTTGAAAGTGTATCTGAATAATGAGGGGGCAGTGGCTGTGAGGGAAAGACTAGTAATAAAAGACATATTCATTGCTCTAATGGAGACTAATCTGATAGCATTTTAATATATTCTGAAATAGTTTGTCCTTTCCTGGTTATCCTTGTTGAGAAACTGAAGGCAGCTCATTAAGGAGGTAATAAGTGGAATATTGAGAATCACAGTACAGGGAGAAGGAGGCCAGGCTAAACGAATATTGTTCTGGTGTCAAAATTCGTACCTGAATTCGTATCTGAATTTATTTCAAAAGCAACTGTTCTGTTTTCTAGGTTTGCATTGATATTGCTGTTTACAAGTGAATATAAATCAATAGCTTCAGGTAGTTTCTTGGGAATATAAGTTCCATGTGGGTGATGGTTACTGAGAATGACACTTTCTGTTGTGTTTAGGCCCACAGTATGGAACAGTAGAAAGGGCTTGGTGTGCTTTTATGTCAGAAGCTGAAAAAGTGAGTGAACTACATCTAGAAGTAAAAGGTTCACTGATGAATGAAGACTTTGAAAAAATCAAGAACTGGCAGAAGGAAGCCTTTCATAAGCAAATGATGGGAGGATTTAAGGAAACCAAAGAAGCAGAAGATGGATTTAGGAAAGCTCAGAAACCTTGGGCAAAAAAGCTGAAAGAGGTACAGCAGTAGATTATGTATTAGATATCCTCTGTTACAGTATATTCATGTCTCAGATCTCTACAAGGGAGTAAACTCCTTATTCTCTCTGCTGGACCCTCCTTTCTTAAAAAGATCTCTTGCTTTCTGTCCTCTTCTGAAAATAAGTATTTTTCTGTTGGTCTTTCCTTATCTTGGTGACTTCAGTGGAAATCTGGGAAAAGTGGAATATAAGTTAGCATTTTAACAGTATCTGATTTTCTGCATTTCAAAGTTAAAATTTGCTCAAAGAAATGAGCAGGAGGAAAGTGTTTGTGTTTGGGTTTTCTTTTTCAGTTTTTTTCAGTGTCATATAATATTATTCTTAAATAACAGGTTTATAGAAGAAGGGAAGCAGGAGAACATGGGTATCAGGAAAAACGTTCTGGTGGGGGCTCTCTGTAAACCTTTCCTTGAGAATGTTCCACACTTCTCTAACATGCATGAATGACAATTTTTCTATGGTGAGAGAATGCTAATTCATAAGTACTGCAGTGCTTTCCTTATGTTGATTCTTGTGTACTGTTTGTTCCTTGGCCTAAATTAAAAACAAAAGTATCCAAAAAAAGAGAGAGAACATCCTGAAACAAAACCTGAGACTTAGGCATTGCAACATGATTATAAGGCTAAAAGATTCAGTTGATGGTTGTTGTATAAACTGTCCCAGGTGCAAATAATCAAATCGACTTTGTAGGTGGAAGCAGCAAAGAAAGCGTACCATGCGGCCTGCAAAGAGGAGAAACTGGCTATATCCAGGGAAACAAACAGCAAAGCTGATCCAGCACTAAATCCTGAACAACTTAAGAAATTACAAGACAAAGTGGAGAGAAGCAAACAAGATGTACTAAAGGTATACTGTATGCTAACATACCATTTGTATGCAATCATTTTAACCTATAGTTTTGTGCATATTTAAGCCTTTTTTTTTTCCTTCCTGAATTTGCCATGGACTACAGTGTAGCTCACTTTCAGTTACAGTTCTTTACTAAAATATGGTATTCTCTCCAAAGTGTATGTTATTGCCAAGTTCTTCTGTGAAGAATTAATAGTGTATTGCCTCTATTTCATATTAATACTTTCAGCAAGGAACAAAGTAGAGCAAGACAGGGAACTTCTGGGACAGCATTGTACTCATTTAGTAGTGAGGGTTGAGTTATTTCACTCGAGATGCTGGGAGATAGCTGCTTAAAATTTGCTGACAGCATCTGAGCTTGTAGCCATTCTTGACTGCAGAATGCATTAGTTTTTAGGAAAGCTGGTAGCCATTTAAATAAATAAATAACTACACTTTATGACATGCTGTTATATTGCATTCGTTCTCCTCAGCAGGCTGGTACAGAGAGGCTTTTCTTGCGTGACTTTCTTCAAAGACATCTTTTCCCTCTGAGGATGCTGTTCTGTGATCCAAAGGACTGATGTTGTATCATGTGGAGTCTTTTAATGCCTGTCTGACTTATTTCTGTAAATTAGGTAGCATCCGATGTTCTGTCTGTTAACTGAGCTTGCAGAAATGCAATTTATGTTCATAGGGATGTATACAGTGTTCGGGTTTTTGTCACAACTCACAGTGGACTATGTAAATATACTGAAGGAGAAAAGATGACACTTGGGAGTTATTTGAAGAACTTTAAGTAAGCAATCTGTAACTTGAAAGACTGCCTGCTGACTTGCTCTGTGGATTCTTGGGTTTTTATCTTTAATATTACATTAACATTTGTCATGGTTTCTCCTAAAAAGCCAAGAAGAGGTTTAGAGCTTTATTGTAACTATTCTGCATTTTTGGTAAATAACTGTTATTGTGACCTAGCATAGGGACAGTGGTCATGAAAAGCAAATGCACTTTGGGAACTTCTGGTCTAAATCTTACCCATTACTACACTGGTAAGTCTGTTATGTAGGATAGTAATAAAATATATTGCTAACAGTTTGTTTTTCCACCCCTAGACAAAAGAGAAGTATGAAAAATCACTGAAAGAATTAGATAATGCTACTCCTCAGTATATGGAAAACATGGAGCAGGTATTTGAACAGTGTCAGCAGTTTGAGGAAAAACGTTTACGTTTCTTTCGGGAAGTGTTACTGGAAGTGCAGAAACATCTTGATTTGTCTAATGTTGCAAGGTAAAACTGCAAAACTTCAATATTAATGCTCAATAGTTTTCAATGAAAAGTAAGCCATGCTTCAAGTAGAGTTTGGAACCTGTTTGTTTCTAATGTGTTACAACAATTTGCTTGAAGTGTAAGTGAAAGAGCATAATTCTTTCTTTTGTCTAAGATCAGATTAGCATCTATCCCTAACATTTGCTAGTTTTATTTAACACAGTATTAAATGAACCAAGACCTCATTCTTGTTGCATTTTTACAATCAAACGTGTGCCAAAATCATTGCACAAAAGGATTCAGAGCTTAGGATCAGAAAATGTTGGATCAAAGATTGGAAAGGAGGGTTTTGAAGTATTATGTATCTGGCATGTTTATTGGAAAACAATCTAGAATTTGTT
Source organism: Neopsephotus bourkii (assembly GCF_033783945.1). Lineage (NCBI taxonomy): Eukaryota > Metazoa > Chordata > Aves > Psittaciformes > Psittacidae > Neopsephotus > Neopsephotus bourkii. The sequence goes on from NW_026900624.1 coordinate 8,131,054, forward strand.
TGTGCGAGACAGCATGACCTTTGTAGTATAAACACATTTATTGTTAAAATATTAGACCTCCGTCTGAAGGAATTATCTTAACTAGGAGATAAATGTTAAAGATCTGTTGGTTGGCCATTGCTGAACTCTTCTCCATCTTAAGTTCAAAGTCTTCTCCATATGCTGTCATGTGTATAAAGCATATCTTGTATTTTATTCTTCCAAAGAACAAAAGCGTAGGACAAATCTCCAAAACAAAACAAAAAAATGTAGAACAAAACTCCAGAAAATAGCCTTGCCCTGTTTTCTACAGATGTAGATCTCCATTTTATTGTTGATTTAATTGATGGTGAGTGAGTCATTTGAAATGATTTATTCTCTCTCTAAAAATACAAGACTTTCTGTTGTTTAAATACATTCAAAGAGTCATGAACGGGGAGGGTGGGCACAGCCATACTGTATACATATTAAAGCAGTCAAGCAATATATAGAATCTGAGAAATTCGGAAATATGTTTTAAGAGAGTTTGACTCCTTGACATGTAGCACTAACGAATTCAAATTCTAAATTTGGAGTGACTTGGTTCTATACATCTAGAAGGATTTTCTCTGATTTCTCTAGCTTGAATAAAGGGTAGCGGTTCTGTGTCTCGTACTATAAGCTTTGGGGCTGTTGTGTTAAAACCTCTTTATACTCTGAACTCTGTGTTGCAGCATACTGGGAGGTTTTTTGTATAATACAGTTGTAATGAAATGCAATTGTATTTGTAGTCATTGTCTGTAGAACAAATGTGTCATGCATGGCTTAGGATCAGAGGATCAAAGTTTCATCTCCAGCATGACTTCTGTAAAATACTTTTTACTTATGAGAACTCAACTTCAATGAAAAACAATTAGACTAAGAGATAAGTAAAAGTAGTAAGGTTCTTTTTTATAATATTTGGTATTTGTCGACATAGCACAGTTAGTAAAATCAGAGAGTAGCTAAAATAATAAAAGCAGTTAGCAGATATTATACCTGCAAAGGAAAATTGTTTAACTCATTTAATTTCAAGTTTGAGATTTTTATTTTTATGGATTCATTGGATTAAAAAGGAGTTTTCTCAGAGTGCTAGGGGCTTATCACAAAAACAGTTTCTCCTGTCTTGTAGGCAATCTTTAAAATTCATAAAACTTCAAGATTAGCATTCAGTAATTTAAATACATTCTTATGTATATCCTACATTTAATGACAGCCAATGAAGTTACTTTATACAACAATCATAATTCTAAAGAATTGTCCACAGAATTCAAAAATCTGGCAAATAAGGGTTTTACGGTTTTGTGAACTTTCAGCAAGCTTACTGGTTGGGCTACTCCTTTTTTTGCAGGTCATTGATAGGTCTGTTAGTTTTAAAACGTCTGTCTTGCTATAAGCTTTTTGAATACTATCGTGAACTTTGAAATACGAACTTGTTTTTTTAAACCTGACTAGGGGATTTGGCGTGTTTCTAAATGTCATTCTAATTTTGAAGACAAATTTGTTTTGCAGTTACAAAAACATCTACCGTGAATTGGAACAGAATATCAAAACAGCAGATGCTGTTGAAGACTTGCGGTGGTTTAGAGCTAATCAAGGTCCAGGGATGTCAATGAACTGGCCTCAGTTTGAGGTAAGATCCCAGTACTTATAACCCAGATTTGTTTTGTCTATTTTTTTTCTCTTTGCTCTCTGTCATATTCTTTCTGGTGTAACAACTACATTCAAGCTTCTGGCAGTGAATGTTGTTGCTTTTACAAGCCATAGTAGTTTTCATTTCTTGATTTCCGTTGGGCTCTCCTTATCTCCCAGCTTTTTGAGGTTAATTATATCAGACACCTACTTAAAGGTAAAGGGGTAAAACAGAAAATTCCTATAGTGAGGTTTGTTTTTTTTTGTTGGGTTGTTTTTTTTTTAACCTAAAAACTTACTGAAGTAATGAGTATGCCATGGTTTATTTGATACACCCCTGACAGCTGTATGCGTTACCCTGTTTTACTTCTCCCCTTGGGTGTCAGTCTTCAGTTTGAATCTCCTTGCTGTTAGCAGATAATTACAGTGTAGGCAGCAAAGCCTGAAGTAAAAAAGTTTGAAATAAATACTTCAATCAGTCCTGAAAATTGGTATTTATAAATCTTAACTATTTTTTTCGATGTTGTTATATTAGAACAGCTTTAGCCAGTTGGTAATTTTACTGCTGAATGCCATCTTCAAAAGAAAGGAGTTGGTTTTTTTTAAGTAGTATTCTGCTAACTATTACAGGAAGGAAGTACCAAAATGTATCAGTGCAGAACTTGTTACCAGAGTATCACATAGCTGTAACTGAGATGAGTTTGTCTGACCGGAATCATGGGTTTAGTTGCAATAATTTCTAGGTTTAAATTAATGGAGCGGAAGCATCAGTTCTGGAGTGTTCACTGTTCCCTTATTAACCATAATGGAAAATAGCAGTTGGTTTTTAAAATACTGACCAACTTCAGTTTAGAAAGTTTGAGAAATAAAACTTGTAATATTACTGCAGAGTTGCTTTGCCCAAAACAGTTAATTCTGTGTGGGGGAATTACCATCCTTTTTTATAAACATTATAATTAAGAGATTAAATACTGTTACTGTGTTTCTAATCAAGTTGGTTTTTCTCATTTACATGCTACAAGGATGATGTAAGTAAAAAAACAAAACATGATCAAATGAATATAAAATTGCATTATAAACTGCAAATATGCTTAGGTCAGTGGTCTTTAAACTATGCTAACTCAGAAATCCAATATGTATTTGTACAAAGTTAAAATAATGAGGTATGTCTGAAAAGTTAGCCAGAAATCACTGAAGACTGACTGACTATGCTAGATGAATAAACCAATAGTAACAGCAACTTGCAAAACCTTAGTGTCCCATTAAGTATTAAAAATACGTATCTTAAATGGTATCTTTTGTATAGCAAACTATCTCTGGACTGTATGTTTTTTATTTTCAAGGCTTCTGAGATCAAACATGTCTAAGCATAGGGTATTTGCTTGAATCCAGTTTGTTCTCTGTTGGTTCCTGCTTTATATAAGTAGGCAGCTTAATTTGATTTGATAGGTAGAAGTTGTGTTTAGGCTTCATCATGCCTGTCTGTCTGCCTTCTGAAACATCTGAATGGCTCAGAACATCAAGGAGGAGATACTTTACAAATGCATCATGAGTTGTGTTGTCAACAGTTGTGTTGGTTTGAGCCTTAATTCTTATGGATGGCTTTTAAGGACAGTAAGTTTCACTAAATGTAGAATGAAGTAGCTTCAGGGCTCCAATCTTAGGGACAGGAGAAGTGATACAGAAGTTTAAAATTAGCTTCTTCATAGGTCATTCTTGGAGCACTTCTTGAGAAGTAAGCCCTGTTTTAAGTTAGGTTATAATACCTTCTTAAATTAAATGTAAGGTTTACCTTTTAAAGCCATGTCTTGGCTTTATTTAAAACAGTGAGCCCTCTCAGTACAACTTTTTAAGAGGTGCACTGGCCAACTCCTTTTATTTCCCCAGTTGTCTGCCAGATGTCTGGTATTCTAAGTCTTTTCAAGGTGTTCAGAATACTAAGCAGGGTAGTACAGGTAACATTGGGGTTTTGTGAGTGGCACAGATACTGCTTTGCATTTCTAGGGTAGGAACTAGATGAGAACTATAACTGAAACACTTAAAGTAACTTACCTTTTTCATATTGTGCTGTTATATGTATAAATCTATGTTCTGTAACTCAGTCTGAAAACTAAATGTGATCGTTCAATTAAATTTCTCAATCATGCTTTACGTTTATTGACAGGAGTGGTCTGCAGATCTGAATCGCACTCTCAGTAGAAGAGAAAAAAAGAAGGCTTCTGATGGGGTGACTCTAACTGGTATTAATCAGACAGGAGATCAAGTTTCACAGCCTAACAAACATAGCAGGTATTTAATATTTTCATGCCTAAAAAGACTAATTGGAAAGGATTGTTATCTTCAAGTACACTAAGCTCTATAGGATCAAAGTCACTGTCCAACCAAGTGTTAGTTATTTGTGATGTGATTCTGCAGGTTATAAAACATTTTTTGAATTATTCTCCACTTTACAGTTCTCTTTAATTAAGAAGAGCAAAGAGTAATTAAAAGAGCTCAAACTGAATGAGAAACTGAACTTTCTGTAGCTAATCTGGTAGTTAAGTCTGTTGCTCTCTTTCCATCTCTAGAAATGACAATTAAACTTTGAAATCTTAGAATCACAGAATCCACAACGTTAGAAAAGACCTTTAAGATCTTGGATTGCAAAACATGTAGTCGCTTCAGTATTTAGGATGTGATTAATATAAAATTGTTAATACCAATTGCTGTAGAAAGAAATGTAACTGGCTAGAAAAATCACACTGCCTTTTATTGCAGGCAGTAGGAAAAAGAAATTATGGTCCATGAAGGATATTGTAATTCTGGAGAAATGTATCGTGTGTGAGATTTTGTGAACTTCCTTGAGTCTTAAGCTGTCCTTGATAGATATTTGGGTTTCTGTTTGGTTACGGTTTTGGTTTTTGCCTGGAGAAAGGGGTCTGGTAAGAAACTGCATAGTGGGACACCAATGTCAGTGTTCTACTCTAAAACAGATAGGGTCACCATAATGCTCTTTCTTTTCCAAATTAGCAGTCTTAGTGTCCAGAGTAACACAGTGCAGTCAGTACAATCAAGTTACAATCCCTTTGAAGATGAAGAAGATACTGGGAGTACTGTCAGTGAAAAGGAGGACAATAAGATCAAAAAGTTGGTGAAATGTTGTTTTTTTAATTGTTTCACACTTGCACTTTCTCTATCCAGGGTTTTCTGTTTTGGTTTCTGTAACACTGCTGGTCAGTGCATGAAGTCCTTTTAAGCGGTTATGTAAGCAACACTGTAACCTAACTTGTCTTTCCTAACAGATGCCATATCTGTTGCCTTGATCTATGGTTTGAAACTGCTGGGGTTAATGGCAGTTGCTAACAGAACTGCTGCTGCTTTTTTTCCTTCCTTTACCAGTCCTGTAAACTGTTAAAACCAACAGGTTTTTGTACTGCAACTACTTCTGGAGCTTTACTGCTCTGTCTGTTCTTGCTGTATAAATCTGCTTTTACGGTTGCTTTCTTTTTGTTTAGGACCTTCTCAAACAGCTGCCTGTTACTTCAGTGTACACGCTGGGGGTGTCATACCACTCTCTTAAATGGCATGTGCATGCTCAACACTGAACTTTTGTTTAAATGATCAAGTTGTTGCAGTGTAATGAAGTTCTCTATTGGTGGATTGCAACATGCAAAAAGCGTTGAAGGCTACTGTAGAGGTGCATAGAGACGTGGGAGGCAGGTTCTGCAAAGCAATTTAAATGTCTTATCCTAAACCAGATAATAGATTATTCCTGTCATCTAGTACCTGCATACCTTTAACCTTCTAGAGTAAATAATCCTGTTGATTGCACAGGCTGCTTGGTAGAGAAGGTTTTGGAGTTCATGGGGAGGTTGTCTTTGATACCTTTTTTAATTTTGCCTTTTTCTAACTTTGTAAATGTATTGCAAGAATGCTGCTGCTTTTCTGCCTTAGAGTGGAGGTTAAGCTTAACTAGGGGAACTCGTATCTTGGTGGTATTTCTAGTCTCCTATTTTAAGAGCAAAAAAGAATAATTGAAAATCTGTTTTCAGCGTTAGCAGCTATGAGAAAAACCAAGGCTACCCTACAGATTGGTCTGATGAGGAGTCCAACAATCCCTTCTCTTCCACTGATGCAAATGGAGACACTAATCCGTTTGATGAAGATACCTCTCCTGCAATGGAAGTGAGAGTACGTGCACTCTATGACTATGAGGGCCAAGAGCAAGATGAGCTCAGCTTCAAAGCTGGTGAGTTTACAGCATTCACTTAAATCATCCCCACCCCCCCTCTTTCTCCTTTTTGATAAATACTTTTTCTCTTCAGCTTTTATTTTCTGAAGTGGTACCTGTCCTCTGAATGTGCAACTTGCAATATCCTACTTAAGCCTCCCCCCTCCCAATAGTGCTGCTTAGTATCCCCCATTCAGAAGCACTGATTTCCGATCTGTTTGGAATGTGTTTGGATGCATCTGTTTGAGATATTCTTACAGTTCTACATTAAACAAAATGAGTTGCCGAACTAATAGAATCCTATCTTCTCCTTTTCTTTCTTGATGACAGGAACAGCTGCTGCTTTTAGCTGTCTAGAAATGTTAACCCAACTTTATAATGCTGTTGTTTTTAAAGGAAAAGACACAGCAGTTAATTTTAAAACAATATCTGATCAACTGATTTTTTTTTTTTCTGTTTAAACTGGAAGCATCCCTTTTTTGGCCTCCAGCTTCCTACAGTGCCAACTTTTTAAGGTTCAATACTTAACCATGGACAGATAACTTTTTCCTTTCTTTCCACCCCCCTCAGTAAATGTTAAGCTCAGTAGCTCTTTTTACCTGTTTTCATCTTATATTAGGCTACACTTACTAGACATCTTCCTTTTAGGATGTTGTATTTCCCTTGAGCCATATACCCTTTACCTTTTTTACCTTACTGCTATAGGAGAACAGAATAGAGGCAACTGACAGGAGACACACATGCCACAGTATTTGACACATACGAAGTTGGCACAAGGGCATGATGGCTGCATGCCCTGGATGCTTGGATGCCCTCCAGTTTGCCTGGGCTAGCACTGCCAGCTGCTGTGCACGGGCAGCTTCCTCAGCCCCCAAAGTGGGAAACTTCGTTTTTCATGATCCGGCCAGCCCGTATGCAGCACCCTCTAGTGATGAAAGGTGAAATCTATGCCGTGATTATGCCTTCAAGCTCTAATTTCAGTCAGTTGTTCTTCTGTCTTGCTCGGAACCACACATTAAAACTTTACCGACCAGGAATTCCAGAACAAGATTGCATGTGAGCAGTTTAGCAAAAGCAAACAGAACTTCACCATCTACTATGAGTCTTGGATGTTACAGCTGAAAGTTAATAGCCAATGATGTACCTGATCAAGAACTGCCAGGCTTCTATTCTGCTTATGGAGCAAGCTGGTGCTCACAGCAGTGTTTTTTCAGGGCCTATTATAAATGCAGTTTGTGTGGTTTAAACTAAAAAGCCCCACAACTCAGGTGTTGGTGCTCCTGCCTTCCACTCGCCTCCCTCCTTTTTCAGTAGTGAAATCTCTAGCCATTTGACTTTTCTTCTTTGTAGATAACTGTAGGCTCCCAGAGAGGGGCAGTGAGTTGGTTTGTCCATTAACTGTGCTGAATTCTGCCCTGACACGACAGTAGTAAGCAAACATCTGGAGCTTTCTTTGGAACGCAGCTAAGTTTGTTCTTCATTCTGTAGCCTTTAATGCTTCTTTTCCTTAGCAGGGGATGGAAGTATGCTAATCCTTTTGAAATACATGTATTGTGCCTGTAAAGCAAGAGGGTGGCATTCCAAGGGTTTACAGTAACAAGCCTTTCAGTAGCAAAATTATGCAGTGTTTATACACAGAGATGTACTGGTTAAATACAAAGTTAGCTTTCTGGTGCTTTAGTACCAGCTGTGTGACTTTGCATCAAACTGTTTGAACCGAGTGGTTCTCTGAGTGAAGTCTGTAAAACTGAAGTACATGGAGTATGAACTCTGAGATGTACGTATGCTTAATTTAAAATAGCTTAATTTGAAGGAAGAGCATTAAAGTACGTTGTAACACCAAATTACATGATTGTATCACTCGTAGGGAAGGGATGACATGCTAGGCTAAGAATCCACTTACAGAAACTGAATTATAGAATGGCTGCAGTAAAACTTAGTTTTGAGGCAGAAGTATTAGTGTGACTAGGTTTACACTGAACTTAAAAAGCCTAAGGAAAAAAAAACCTCACCAGGTCATGCAGGAGCCAATTTAAAATGTATTCATGCCTGTGCTCCTATGTAGACTACGTGTAGACTCCTAAGCAGCTGTCAACAGAGGATTAATGCATTTTAGGGATTGGTTTAAATGTACATGGATATTCTCAGATAGGATTTCCTTGGGTATTCAAAGAATCTGCCTGCAAAGCTTTTGTGATCACTTCTGGGTGCATGCTGTAGAAATATATTCTGCATAGTGTCCATTGAATGTACTTTAATACATGAAATTCCTTGTTATTAGTGGAATACTTTATACATCTTTTGGTGATTTGTTCTGCCTCCTTTTTTTTTTTTTTTTTTGCCTTTCTTTCCTTTTCTTGGCAAATGACTGTGGGAGGCTTATAAAGAGGAAGAGTAACTTTGTTTATTCCTATCTTATGAGAGCTTTTATAATCATGTAACAGGATGGGATGCAACCATCTACTAGATGTGCATCTCACCCTACTGTGTCTCTGTCTTTGAGAATGAATAGCTACAGTAAATGTAGTCCATGCAGTGTTGCCAAAATGTGTTATTGTATATTTATTTATACAATAAGTAAACGTCTTTATTGCAGTTGTTAGACTGTTTTCTGTAACTGTTGTACAGATGCTTAAAAGTGGTAATAGTTTCATAGACCTCCAAGATCAGTGAGCTTCCAAGCCTTAGCTGCTACTACATGTGCAACTGCATTGGGGCTTACTGTTAATGCAGTGTGTCTTTTTGATAGTCTGGTTTTGCTCTGCATTAACATACACTTCATAGAAGTAGAGGGAATGCTTGGCACTGTACACTCTCTCGTTCTGCCACACTAGAAATAGTGGTAAAATGTCTCCATAAGCTAAGTACAGCCTGCAGTGCCAAACACTTTCCTAATGTTCTTCTATTAGCTCTCTGGTGAACTTAGAAACTGGAGGAGATGAGGCTTTAACTTTTTTATCTAACAGAGGAGCTATGGGAGATTGATATCTTGCAAGGATTTAATGTGAAGCTTGTCCATTTCTACCAAATAATTTATAGTCCTTAGGCTAATTCATGTTGTTCTAAATGATACCAAGACTGTATATTTATTGCCATTTGGGATTGCATTGTGGTTAGTAATATCTTCAGCATGTATTTCCTACTGCTAACTAAGATGAAACACGAATCAGTTTATCTAGGGGAAAAATTTGACACAAATAAGTTGTACATGAAGAAATAATTATTACTAAGTGTGGTCTCTTTTGCCTGGCTGAAGTGGACATTCATTTGCTCATATACAGCATCTTGGTGTCTGCAGTAGACATGCAGATAACTGTCATATTACCTACCTGTTATTACTGAAAAGGTTACAGTTTATTAACAATGCTCCTTCTTTTTTCAGGGGATGAGTTAACTAAAATGGAGAATGAAGATGAGCAGGGTTGGTGCAAAGGACGCCTGGACAACGGACAAGTTGGCTTATACCCAGCAAACTATGTAGAACCAATCCAGTGACAAAGGACAGCTCTAATACAGAAGTGTTACAAAAGCTCATAGGCTTGTACAGTACATATTTAAAGTAAGAGGAAGCTGAATGATGTATAGAGTGTATATATTTTAATGAAAAGGCAAGAGCTTGATGCCGAAATCATGGTGATTTAAAGACAAAAGTTTGAACTTTGATACTGGTTTCACAGCTTGTGCACAATGCAAAGGAGAGTGGTTAGGTTGAAAAAATACTATGATAGGAAATATATTTTTAAGCTTTTTCTTCCCATGTGGTCTCTTATTGTGAATCCTAAACATTTTTGCATTTCTATGCTTGTGCCTCATCCTACCCTAGGTATGTGGCTTACGCTCACTTTTGTTTAATCAGTTATTTTAAGTGACCTTCAGTAACTTGCAACTTGAATTTTAAAGATTATTATAGTTAATTTTCTATTTGTTCTTAGCGATGTCTGAAAGATGCAGTATTTTTTTATTTAAATGCTATGTAGTTAAGCACCTTTTTTGTATGCTTGGATTTATCAATCAATACTTAAATTATGACATAGATTTAGTCACCAGTTGACTGAATGAAAACTCCTTCCATGTTATAGTAATCTTTCTATCTTGTCAGCATGGCTTGAAGTTGTAAAATATTGTAATAAATATCTGTTACAGAAGGTTATTTGTAGCAGAGCTATCTGCAGGTGTCATGGGTTGGGATTCTATTATGAATGTTGTTTACGTGGTTTGACGTTTAAACTAAGAGTTTTCCATCTAGACCTTAAATGGCACTCAGAAAAAAGATAAATTATATGTAAGCCCCAGAATAGTAGGTATTTCCTGCACATGTTTGCAGGGAAAAAAGATGATCTCCTTTAAACTGCTAATGATTTTTGGGTGATTTGAAATGTTAAATCTGTGAAGGCTAATTTTTTTTGAACAGAGAAGACTGTAAAATATATGAAATGCTTTTTATTAAGAGCCTATCTATGTTGTGTATATGTACATATAATTTGATATTCCAAAATATAAAGAGCATGGCTATTAGTTATCAAGCCTTTTTTTGTCAATAAGATTTAGACTGTTTTAAGAGTTTAAATTATAGGTATATTTAAATCTGCTTTCCTGCCATATTCATTACTGTACCATAGACAAAGTATTCTGTGATTAGATTTTCAGAAGTACAGTAAATACACTAACATACTCAAAATCAGTATTTGTGGATAAATCTATGGGTCAAAATATAAACTAGCTTTAGTCCTTACATGGATTATTGTAGCAGAACACTGTAAAATCTACATTTGTTTGCAGTTACAGCTCGGCCATCTGTAATTGTGTCAAATAGTATGCATTTGTTACATTTAAACTGGGTTGTAAAATTACAGCAGATTTGTGTTTAAAAAAAAGAAAACAAAAACCCAAGTATCAGGTAAGTAGATATATTCTATGTTAGGAAGCTACACTGTTATGAAGCTAACAGATCTGTTTTGAGGTAACTATAAAACACTGTTGGTAGTCTTGGATTTTATTGTTTGCTTTTGAGCTTATAGATATATTTTGTCGTCATTTTTCAATGAACCAAAATGTGCAAGCTTAGAAAGTGGATGTTATGTATATGTCTGTCAAGGAAAACTTACCAACATAATTGTTCATCCACAAGACGGTTACTAAAATTGTCAGGAATTATTGGTTTGGGTCTCTGTATTGCAAAATATTTTAGAAAACAATAAAATCTGTTATCTCTTAAATACACAGAATGCACCTTTTACTATTTCAGTGTACATGAAATGGTCTTATGAATCAAATGATCTCTGCGGTTTATGGCAGTTCAAGGTGACAAAATCTGCATTGTCTAAGCAGGCCATAAAGAGAAGTATTATATCAGTGGCATTGTGCTATTGTTAACAAAAAAGGGGAGGTGCAGTCAGTGCACTGGGCAAGGGGCTCTTGGCAAGACACTGAAGCATAACTCTTTATGGAAAGAGAGACCACATCTTTTATGTGTATGCAGAATCTATCACGATGCTGCTTTTGGTGGTATAATAAATCTGGTAGAACTTGGGTGAGCAGTTAAGCTATTTATAGCATCTGAATATTTTCTTCCTTTTGCAAGTTGTCTTGTTGACTGGCAGTGATTGATGTAGTAGTGTTTGTGATGGCTAGCTGAAAGTTGCATTTCGTCTTTCTCATCAATTCTGCATCTTTTAATATAAACAAAGTACCAGTTCCTTATGCTGGATGTCCAGTTTGGTCAGCACACCATAGAATCCAAGTGGGAGGGACCAAGGGAGGTCTTTGGTCTGGTTTCCTATTTAAAGCACAGTCAGCTCTGCATTCAGACCAGCTTGCTCAGGCCTTTGAGCTAGTCTGGAAAACTTCCAAAGTCTGATTTCATAACCTCTCTGTTCAAACTCTTACAATGCTTAATGATAATATTTTTCCCCTTTTAATTTGTGGTTAGGACCTGCCGTATTGCAGTTGATGACTATTGTGTGTCATTCTGCTACGCTTGGATAGAGCCTGGCTCTGTGTTTGGTAGCCTCCTTGTAGGTGCCGGAAGGCTGCTGATGGGACCCCCAAACTAATATCTTCTCCAGGCTGAACAAGCCCTGTTCCCTCAGCCTCTCCTCACAGAGCAAGTGCTCCATCCCCTGACGTCCCTCCACTGCTCCTGCTCAAGTTTATCAGGCTCTTGTACTGAGCGCGGGGGTAGACGGGAGGGTGTCTGAAAGTGGACAAAGTCTTCCATAATGCTGAGTAGCAGAAGCTAATGGCAAATTTATAAAACATTTTAAAAATAGTAAAGTATTTTTACACTGCTGCTGACAAAGTATAAGCAATAGGCTATTTAAAGTGTTTTGATACTCTTACTAAACTTCACTTAAATGGGAACTTTGGGAAACAGAATTAAGCTTGGCCAAATGAAAACAACTAGTTTCATCCTCATTTTGAATGGACAGCTGAATTCAATTGAAAATTTTGCTTCAAGAACATAAATGTTATCTCATATGTAGTATATGGAGTTTGAATATACTCATCATAGCCAAAATTAGAATGGGAATGCAGGGGACATCTGGAGGCTACTTAGTGCAGCCAGGTTGCACTCAAAGCACCTCAAAGCAGGTCCAATTACAGCAGGTTGTTGAGGGCTTGTCCAGCTGAGTCTTGAACATCTCTGAGGAAGAGGAGTCCACCATCTGTCTAAGAAACCTGTTTTAATGGTTCCTTGCTTTCATTGTGAGGAATTTTTTTTCTTACATGCATCGGAATTTCTCACATTTCCTCTTGCACTTAGCTTGTACACCTCAGAGTTTGATACCATCTTCACACTTTTCCAATTAGGTAGCTTTAACCTGGTGGCTATACTCTTTGCTTATACAACCTGGTGTGCCGTGGGCCACCTCTACTGTAAGCACATGCTCCTGATTCATGTCGTTCACTCGGATACTCTGGTCTTTTTATGGAGAGCTTCTTTTTATCCTATCAGCATCTGGCCTTTCCTGCTGCATTGGAGTAGCTCTGCAGGTATAGGACACTGCATTTGCCTTTGAGGCTCATTTTTGCATTCTGCATTTGTTCGTGAGGTTCTTGTCATCCTGTTTCTCAAGAGTTGATCTCCCACTGAGCAGTGGCCCTCTATAATTTGGTATCATCTGCAGGCTGTTGAGAGTGTGTTTTGTCCACCATCCAGGTTAGAAAGGCATTAAGTACATCCACCTTGCCATGACCTCCTTGCAGGTAGTTGTAGAGGGCAATATGGTCTCCCCCAAGTCCCCTTTTCTCTCAGGACCCAGCATTAAGCCTTGTTGAACATCACACAACCTTCAGCTCATCCATCTATCCTGTCGAGATCCCTCTGCAGAGCCTTCCCTACATCAACACTCCTGCCCAACTTGGTGTCATCTGCACACTTGCTGAGGGTGCACTCGATCCCCTCATCCAGATCATTGATAAAGATATTAAACAGAACCAGTCACATCGCTTGTGACCAGCTGCCAACTGGAGTTAACTACATTTGCCACAGTGATACCTGCAGTGATCACTGAATGAATTAGGTGCTTTGTCTTTTTAGTGTAAAATTGGTACTTGCCAGTAATTGATAGCATTGATGAATTTATCTCGTTAAGATGGAATATCAAGAGAATCTTTTCAGGAAAATAAGAGGCTGTTTTTATTAGAGAAGGTGTGCATAATACAAAGTAACACTAAAATTCCCTGTAGATCGTTATTTCTGAGGCTGAAACCTTGACACAAAGATGCTGAACGCACTCCCCAAACTGCCCTCTTGCTTTGCTTGAAAGCTACATGTACCTACGTACGTCTGAAAGTTTTACTGCACAACTGGCCACATTTCAAAAGGTGTAACCTCATCTCTGAGAACGACTATAGTAGGTCAGACTAGTGGGTGCCTTGGGAAGAGTGTAAGAACACGTAGTGATATTTTAAACATATTATTTTCAGCTTTCAAAAAAATCTGTGTTGGTCCTATGAAATGAGAAAAAAAAATGTAGTTCTTTCCTCATAATTTTGGAAGTTCAGTTCACTGAACACCACACTATTGTTCATACAGGTCTAAATGAGTACTGCAGAAAAGAGAACCCATGATCAATTCCAGAAAGGGAACCAATAATGTTCATTCTTAATAGCAGCTACTTCTGACCCCATTAGAGAAGTTCAGACTGTATTTTTATTTGGCATTTGATGTTTGAAATTCCCTTGTTGCTTTATCTAGGCAATCAGTACTGTACCAGATCCTTTTGCAGCTATTTTCCACTTCTGTGATCATAAGTTATTTAATAGCAACAAACTGCCAGCTTTCTACTCACTGGTTTTGTAGATAAATATTCAAATCTGCAAGTCCATGCATGAATCCCTTTGGGGGACACACTGGTAATCTCTCACTTTTTATTACTGTAGTCAGTAACTGATTTATGAAATGACCAGTTATTTCACAGCAGTTTACTTCAGCTTTTATGAGGGACATCAGCAAGAACCTTTTGAAAATCCAACTCTCCAGTCACCTCACCTGGATCACCTTTCTTCATGACCTGTGAAATCTCCAACTCTGTGAGGTAAACAACCATATCAGTTGCGAAGTACTACAACAATAGATATTTCTAGAATCCCTGTGCAGAAAACACTGAAATCTGATTGCCCTGCTGTCAATGAAATGCTGTCATGCAGCAAATACAGGTGGGGTTTGCAATGGGATGCTACTTCTAGCTGTAGCTTGGCAAGTGCCTTGTGTTGCTAATACAAGTGGCTTACCTAAGCACAGTAAGGATTGAGTGTGCAGCAGGAATGTAAATTCCAGCATAGTAACTTCTTGGCTTTGTATTGAGCAATGTTTTTGAGATGTAGGCTGCTTTCAAGAATGGAAAGCTCCAAGAAACCTCCCCTGTTAGAAGTGGTTATGCTTCTTGATGTTATCAGTACAAACAATGTGTTAGTACTAAGTAAAAATGTATTACTGATGTGTTGAACTGGTTTCAACTAGGTTTTGATGTAACTACTAAATTTCATTTCCATATGGTGGGAGTAGACATTTGGGTGCTTGATCTTTCTGTTCTAGAGATTTTCAGTGTAGATTATTTGTACTGGAATGATACATGTCTGGGACTGTGTTGGGTCTTTGAGGATATCATTTGCAGAGAGAGGCTGGCCTGAAACTTTGAGCTACAACTGTCATGAGGTGACATATTTTCATTATGCACAATATAGTTGTGAGCAGCGACAAATTGTTCAGTGTGACCAAGTTTTGCAAAGGGCATCAAGTACACTTTATACTTAAATACCTCTGGCCCTAAGGGAACCTTTGGCACTGGGAGGGTAATGAAGCTGTAGCTTTCATGAATCACTGAATGGTTTGGATTGTAAGGAACCTTAAGATCACCCAGTTTCAAGCCCTTACCATGGTCAAGGACACCTTCCACTAGACCTGGTTGCTCAAAGCCTCATCCAGCCTGGCCTTGACCAGGTTGCTCAAAGCCTCATCCAGCCTGGCTTTGATCAGGTTGCTCAAAGCCTCATCCAGCCTGGCCTTGAACACTGCCAGGGATGGGGCAGCTACATCTCTGGGCAACCCATTCCAGTGCCTCACCACCCTAACAGGGAAGAACTTCTTCCCAATGTGTAATCTAAGTCTACCCTCTGTCAGTTTAAAGCTGTTTTCCCATGTCCTATCGCTATATGCTGTTGTAAAAAGTCCTCTCCACATTTCTTGTAGCCTCTTCAGGTACTGGAAGCTGCTCTAAGGTCTACCTGGATCCTTCTCTGCTCCAGGCTGAGCAAGCCCAACTTCCTCTGCTTGTTTCCATATGAGAGGTGCTCCAGGCCTTGGAGCATCTTCATGGGCTTCTCTGGACTTGCTTGAACAGGTCCATGTCTTTATGTTGGGGGCCCCAGAGCTGAATGCAGAACTGGAGGGGTGTCTCATCAGAGCAGAAGGGGATAATCACGTCCCTTGATCTGCTGGTCACACTCCTTTTGATGTGGCTCAGCACATGGTTGGCTTTCCAGGCTGCAAGCAGGTCATGTTCAGCTTCTCATCAGCCAGCATTCCCAAGTCCTCAGGGCTGCTCTCAGTCCACTCTCTGCCTAGCCTGTAGTTGTGCTTGCCAGAATCTTCCCTCCATATCAAATTGGAACTCCCTTCTGGTTTGTTAGTAAGATCCCTTGGTTTTTTATTTGCAAATTGGCAACACCCAATGTCATATTCTGGCATGCTGGCAGTGAGTCACCCTGCATCTGCACCTCATTAGAGAACTTGTAAAACACACAGCAGTTCCAGGGAATGTTGTACTTGCCAGGCACTTGTTTCTGAGTGCACCTATAGCAGCCTACTTCTGTGTATATCTTTTTCAGACCAGCTGTCATGGAAGTAATTTTTAACTGATTCTGTGTGCACTGGGAATACAAATATGTGTATTTTGGACATTCTTAGAAACCACTAGGTAAGGTGTGATACTACTACACCGAGGCATGACTGACAAAGCAAAGTTGTGGTCCACTTTGTCTCCACTGCTGCTATTCTCTTTCTATGCCTTCCCTCTTTCTGCAATCCACTCAAACCACCAATGTGCTGAAGAACAAGAGGCCCGCTTCTATTTCCTGGAAACATTCCGTCACCTTTCAGGGCTGATTATGATGGTTTCCATTATTTAGATTCAAGATTGCTTCTCCTCTGGGGATAGGCAATATCACCATTAGTGGGGTAGAGTAGGATATGGAGGCTACTTTCAAAATTTCTCGAAGAAATCAGCATTCTTTCTCAGTGACAAAGAAAATGTCAGCACACCATGGTGTGGATATTGGAACCAGGGAAGGAAAGTATGTTCCTTGGACAGGTTTTTTTTTGTCAAGATGAAAATCTGTTGAGGATCGAGGACATAAGCCATGTTTGGCCACGTGACTCCGTCTTGCTCATGGTGCTGGTCTTTGAGTAAGGACTTGCACAGCATGTAATGGCTGCTCACCAAAGCAGAGTATACTCCAGTGCTCAGTCTATAAATACCCTTGCAAGTAAGTTTTGTTGTCTTTTTGCAGGGTTTTCTTTATTATTATTATTACTATTTTACTCAATGTACAGAACAGCCAGTAAATTACAAGTACTGCCTTTTCCCTGATGGAGATGGATCAGCTTATCCCTTGCTTCTACTGTTATCTCCTTTCGCTATAATACCTTTCTCCCACAACCTACATGCTCCTCTAAGATTGCCTCTAACAGCACCTGCTTACCTCCCTCAGGTTTATAAGCATGTGCTAAATGTTTTTCTCCCATCTTGTCTAGAACTCATGTCTGAGCAGCTGAACTTGCAGTCTGCAACAGGAATCTGTCTAGTATGCACATTCACATAGCTGAATTGCAAAATATGGCCTTAGGATAGAGGCACTGCTTGAGACCAGGTAGGAACAGTGCAGTGTGGTTTTAAACGCTATCAAGGCTGATACACTTCTTACTGCCTGAATGGAGGCTGTGTGCACAAGATGGCTCTGGGCAGCTAGGAACTTTCTGATGTCCCAGCTCAGGGGACAGATAGATACCACCTCCTGAAATCGGAGGCCAGCATAAGACAGAAGAACCAGCCTCCTTGTGCTGTTACTTGCCTGTGCTTCCCAAAAACGCGCTTTCGGTCTCCCAGGTTGCTGCAGTGGCAGGTGCTAGCTGCCTTTGCATGTCATTGCCTGGGGAAGCAGCAGCGCAGCTGGGAGAAGTATGGGACAACAAATAGCATACTTTTTTAGGATCATGCCAGACAGATGAATCTGCAGGATGACCTTGTTTTTCTGATGTTAATTGTTCCAATTAACTGGCAAGGTTGCATGTCTCCTTGGCAACTCTCTCTCCTTGTGAGGCCAGTGGCTGCAGGCTGGGATGGCAACCCTCATGCAGTCAGATGGGATCTGGAAAGTGTTTCTGGAGGAGATCACACTGTAGGGAGCAACCTACAATGACATGGGCAACGTTTTCCTGAAATGTAAGCTTCATTTGTAAGGGAGGTCTCTTAATAGGCGTTCTTGATCCCAAGTGATTGTGAAGGAGGGTGATTGCTGGATGGAATACGCAACAATTTATGCTTCTACAGGTTCAGATGTTTTAACTCTGGTCTCCGTGTTACTTGGATATATGCATTATAAATAGATTTTTGGACACCTATCCTATACTTCGATCAGGTTCCCAGCCTGTGATAGCATCAATCTAGAGTAGAGGTTGCTGGCCTGCTGTTGGCAAATGTCCATGCTCTGAAAATGAAAGTAAATTGTTTGGCCATTCAGCTGCCTGTCAGGGTAACTAGTGACTGACCCCTGGTGATCAACAAGGTGCTGCAGGGGCAAGGTATGCCTCTGAATTGAAGTGCTGAGGGCCCAGCATGGGGATAGCACACGGAATTTGCTTCAGCAGAAGGCTGTGCTCACCAACTGGCCAGAATCAGGGTGGTAATGGGTCTCATCACCCTGAATAACTTCCCCACCAACCAGAAAGAACTGGGGATTGTTAGCTTCTGCGGGAGATGGTGAACCTCTTGTACTTTAGGCCCTGAGGATGAGGCAGGTTTGAGGCTGAAGGGCTGAAGCTAGATTTTCATGCAAAGCTTTGAACTTCATAGAATCATAGAATACCCAGTTGGAAGGGACCTCAAGGACTGCCTGGTCCAACCTTTTTAGGCAAAGCATCACCTAGACTAGATGTTGCAGCACCCTGTCCAGCCAAATCTTAAAAGTGTCCAATGTTTGGAATCCACCATTCACTGGAGAGATTATTCCAATAGCTTACTGTCCTGAAAAATTTTCCTCTCGTGTCCTGTTGGAATCTCCTTAGGAGTAACTTGTGCCCATCACCCTTCATCTTCTACAGAACTCCTTGTAAAAAGGGTGACTCCACCTTCTTTGTAGCCGCCTTGACTGTTTAGACAGATAGATACCTCAATCAGTGGCCCTGTTTTTAACAGGATGCTAGAGCAGACAATCCCCAGAGGTCCCTTCCAACCTAGACTTTCTAAACTAAATGACAGAATTACAGAAATAGGGTCTAAAATGTTTTTTTCCATATATGGATAACTGAAGTCTTAAGCGTCTATGAAGAGTAGGGGAGAAGGGAGTACAGCCTTGTGAGATTTGATGATCTCTCAGAAAGAGTGCTGTGATGCCAAGCTTCGAAGATCTTGTTACGGATCATCTTACCGCTGCTGAGCTGAGTTCTGTACAGCCACGAAACTGTCTTTGTGCTGCTTTGTGAGGGGCACTCTTAGGGACTTTGCACCTTTAGTATGGGGCTGGCCATAGGGGGCCTAAAGTGGCTCCTGTAGGACCCCTGCAGCATCCTGGCCAGTGTTCCAGCAAGTATCTACTTTAGCAAGAGGGTTCATCTCTGCCCTTGCTGAGCTTCGTGCCTCAAGCAATAATGCTCCTGTAAGGTGGAGTGTGAGGGGGAACGCTCTGACACAAGGTCACTGGGTGCAACCATACTCAGCACAGCATGCTTCAGGCACTCTAGGCTTTTGAGGTACGGATTACCAGTGTGTTACACGTTTCCCGATTGTATTTCTATTATTGTTTCCTGTTCTGAGAAGATTCATGATTTCAGATCTATGATCTGAACATGCTGCTTTCGAAAGCAATTTAAACCTGTACGCTTTTTGTTCTGTGGCTTTGTTCCTGGCTGTAGGGAAGAGGAAAAGATGGTTTTAACTAAACTTTTTTACAGAGCGCTTGGAACCCACTTGTTGAGCAAAACCAGGTCTAGTCCCAAGCGTAACAACCTGCTGTTACCTCTCTTGAGGGGAAGGTGCCTGCTTCCCTTTCCCCACCCCCCTGAACGGAGCGGGAGGTGCTGTCCCTGCGGTGGTCTCCCCGGACCTCCAGCTCTCTCCCCATCGGAAAGCGGGGCGGACGTGCCGGTGCTATCCCCTGCTCCCGGACCCGCCTCACCGCTCTCCCGCTCGCCGCCGGCCGTTGGAGCTGACGTAGCAGGGCCGCTCGTCTCCAGGGCAACCGGGAGGCGGCGAAGCGTCGCCCCCTCGCGCCACGCCGGCGACCGCAGGCCGCGCCCCGCCGGGCTGAAGGGGTGCGCGCGTGGCGTGGCCGCCTCCCGGGCGGAGCGAAGCGTCCTGGCAGTGCGAGCGAGCGAGCGAGCCGGCGGTAGCGGCTCCGGTTCGAAGCCCTCCCGCCTCGCCACCACCTGCCGCCATGTGCGAGCCCAGCAAACAGGACATTGCCGCCATCTTCAAGCGGCTCCGCTCCGTCCCCACCAACAAGGTAGGGGCGCCCGGCCAGGGGGGAGGAAGTGGGGAGCCCGCAGCGGCCGCCGTCCGCCGTTGTGACACGTCGCACTGCCGGCGGCCCGTCACGCCCCGCCCGGACTCCGGCGACCCGGCCCGGCTGTCCACCGGCGGGGGACCCGGTGAGAGGAGGGAAGGGCCGGGCAGGGCGGTGGCACCGGGGTCGGCCGGCCTGGAGGTGGGGGAAGCCCTTTTCGCTGTCGGCCTGGCAGTGGTGCTGTCAGGCGGACGGTCGGCAGGCGGGTGTCTGCTGGGCGTCCTGGGCTCAGCTCTTAACTAGGGAAGTGCAGCTCCTCCGGCTGCCAGGTGTCTAGGGATTGCTGGAAGGAGAGTCAGTCTGCTGAAAATAAAAAGTAAGTTCCAAAATAGTGACAACTTAGAGTGGTGAACGTCGGTTTCTACCCACCCTCTCTCCCCGCTTTTTTTAACCAAAAAAGTTCTTCCCTGTGAGGGTGCTGAGGCACTGGCACAGGTTGCCCAGGGAAGCTGTGACTGCCCCATCCCTGGCAGTGCTCAAGGCCAAGTTGGACAGGGCTTGAAGCAAGCTGGTCTAGTGGAAGGTGTCCCTGCCCATGGCTGGGGTTTGGAACTGGATGATCTCTAAGGTCCCTTCTGACCCAAACTGTTTTGTGATTCTGTGAAGTAAATAAAGCCTGCTGTGGCACCGCCATTTCTGTGGTGATAAAAGTTCCATGTTTTCTTATCACACTGGCCTCATCCAGAGCCAGGTTTAATTTGTCAGAGTTGTAAAGCCCTGTTTGGTTTTTAGTATCCGTTACCTATGAAGATGTGCAGTGGCTAGCTGTGAAGTGGGACAGGTGCCTCAGACTGCAAGGTGACCCAGCAGAAGTGTTGGAAGGCGGGACTACCTGCAGGAGTTACGTGCTCCTGCACTGCTTTTTAGTACCATCTGCTCCACTGTCTTGGCTTTAGGACATACACTGGAAACATACCTGAAAAATAACACTGAGAAAATTTGGATCAGCGTTATGAAAGAACACTGTGGTTTTGTTCTCTGGGAATATGTATCTGGAGGTCTGCCTTTGGTTCAAAACTGGCATCCAGTCTTTGAACACCAATTATTAAGACTGTACAGGCCATGGAAACACATCTGGTTTCTCAGAGAGCAAAGCTCAGAGGCGAGCGCTCACCAGTTGGTTTCTGACACAAGTATTTCTAAAACCTGCCTTTGCAATGGAATAGAAAGTTCATCGAAGGAAGGTCCTAGTCCTAACAGAAGCTCAAATAGAGTATCTTTTACAAGCTAACTGGCACTGCGTTTAAGAGGACGAGTAGTTCTGTAATACTATTCTGATGCTTCTTCTGAATTGAGATCACAAGAGCATCAGAAAGTATTGCCCACAGCTAGTGAGAGGGGAAAGCCTAAGGATGGAGTGCCTTGAACTGTTCCCCTGTTTTGAACTCCTTGTTACCATGCTAGACTTAATAAGGTAGATGTGGTACCTATGGTTGCTCAGGCGTATCTGTCTCGCCTTGCAGTCGAGCCTAGTGCTACGTGGAAATGTTAGTGCTGATGTTGACAAAGCAGTGTTAGCACAGTGTGTGCTGCCATTCACACTGGGTCAGTTTGAAAGAAGGACTTCAGGCACAGAAACCTCATTACCCTGCAGTGAAGCCCAGTCTCTGACCTGTAAAGACAGAGGAAAGGGAGTGGGAAATAAACAGCTTGGATCTCACAACTCCCCCATGCCCATGTATCTAACCAGTCTTCTTAAGTAAAAGTTGCTGACATCAGTTTATCCTCTTGTGTTTGAGCACATCTTGTTTTGTTTCCTTTCCCTTGCGTTCTTACACAGTCTGCCCCTTTTATTTGTAGGGCTTTTCTGCTGGGAAAGATAAATGTGGGGAAGTGCAAATACTGGAAAGGTTCTGTATTAAAAGCTTAATAATTTGCTTAGCTGTGGTGTTTATACATACAGTTTGGGAAGAAGTGGTGTCTGTTCTGTGCAGCATCTGGGTTTACTGGCTGCCTGCTACGAGCAAGCATCCACATTTACACTGTGCTAGTGCTCTGCAGTGGTTCTTAGTGCACATGAGTTTAGGAAGGTAATTATCACTTAAATAAATGTACAGTTTAATTTGTGGCTTATAGTGTGTTTAAACTGATATTTGAATAATTGTCTTGAAATTAACATCTGTAATTTCATCTTAGTTTCCTTTGTATAACATGAGAAATAGCTTCTTTTTCAGTTCTTGGTGTGTCCTTGAGTATTACTTAATACAGAGCTGCCTGATGGCAACAAACATGTTAAAATTATTAAATAGGGTGTATTTTGTACATATGCAAGTGTTCATAGTCCTTAAGCTACCAGATATTGTTAACTTGAGTGCTTGTAAAGCCCACCTGGTTTTGAAGACTTGCATACTGAGGCTCTATAGTCACTTTTAATCTGGCATAGTTCTACTCCTCTGAAACTGTTAAGTCTTTCATTCTTTCTGGCTCTTTCTTTTGTTGATGATAGTATTCATGTCCCTGCTTGGACACCTAGATCAAGGATCTGAACTGACTGAAGACTAAGGATGGGTGTTGTGGTGGTGGTTTATCAGCTGTCAATTTTGTTATTACCGTGTGCATTGTGGTGTGGTTTGTGTGTGTGTTGGAGGGTGAAAGGTTTTTTGCATCAGCATGAAGTGTAGTATATCATGCGTCACATCAGTCATTTTAAGACCACAACACTTCCTAGATGGGCAGTCCTGTCTTCTAAGGGCAAACACTTCTGTTCCCTCTCATACATTGGCATTATTGGTCATGTGGCTGTGCTGTGAGTTAGACTTACCTTTGCTCGAAGTCAAAGCAGTGCAGTGCAGTATGATCAACAAGTGTGACTCTTACTGCTGATGCAAGAGAAGAAGGAAAGCATATCTGGGTACGGTGGCTGATTACTAAGAGAGTAGCTGCTTGGATTTAGATCACCTTTGACCAAATGTGAAACTGGCTCCTGAGTTTAGTGTTGTGGCCTGGCATGCTTGGAGTGACAAGCACAAGCAAATGCAGAGCTACCCTGTGGCAGCAGCCCCACTACACGGGGGGTTAAAAGTGTCTGTGTAGAGGTTGAAAATGTCTAACCATGACCTCAGGGATAAAAGGGTTTGCTTGCTGAACCTGCTCACGTCTTCAGAGTGCCAAAAATAACATTTCTATAGGCTAAAGATTATTACATTTCCATGTCCAATAGCAATACATATTATATATTTATTTATTAACATAGGCATCTTGTGCAAGGTGGATGTTGTAGGATCTAATGATTACTTGCTGAGGGCTATACCCAAACCTTTGTGTTTGCTGTTGTGCAAATATCTCAATTAGGGCTTTTGCTGGTTTTGTTTTTTGTTTTTTTTTTCCCCAAAGTGACTGTTACACCTTTACTGCCCTGAGTGCTTTAACACAAAGTAAGCAAAAAGATTGCAAGTGTATTTTAAATGTAATAGATTACTTAAGCATATCCTTCAAATAGATTTTCTAGATAATTATTTCGATATTTTAGTTGCACCTAGATCAGTACAGAAAATACACTATCTGTTTTTAAAATGGAAACAATTTCATAGAGTGGCTCTGAAATGGTTTTTGATTTTTTTTCTTAATTCTTGTTAAAATTGATGTGGTAGGAATCACTTTAAAAATTGAGAAAATTAAGCAAAATGAGTCTAAACGTTAATGAAACCTGCTTCTGTTTCTGTTTCTATTGCATAATGTGTTGGAAGTGGCAGTTCTTACATTACTTTCCACAAGACAATTAGATGCTCCTGCTTGCATCACAATCTTAAAAGCTGCAGGTTTTATTAATATGAAAAACTTTCACATGTATCTGGTAAATAGCTGATAGAGCATCCTGCATGAGTGAAGATTGTGAGCTATCCTGCTTTGTGGCAGCTAGCTTCCAAGGTGATGCAATGGACTTCTAAGATGTTGAAACTAGGAAGTAGTTATAATTGTACCAGGGAGGGAAGCAGAATCCTTAGGGATGTTTGTAACTGAACTTTTTAAACCTGTGTTCTTTTAACCACCCACTGATACTCAAGATTCTCATTTCTCATTTGTATGCCAGGGAATTTCAACAAGATTTAGGACTTCTGCTCTAATGAAGTCTTCTTTGCTCTCCTGCACTAGAAGCGAGACCAGGGCTTCCTTGCATTTGAAAAATTGATTTGCATGAGATAAATTTTTTGTTCTTGTTATCCTTGGCACAAAATGCGGAACAACTGAAACAGACTTTAAAGTTGTGGTCTGCAGACCTGCAAGGCATATGAGATGTAGACACACACACCTTTTGTATTTCTGACTGTTAGGAGTCTTTTGTGGTGGCAGAGAATAAGAAGGTCATGGTTTTGTCCGTACAGAAGTTGTGGACATGTTTGCTGTTTAACCAGTTCATGATGGACAGTCAAAAGGTTGATACAGCAAATACATCATGCAAATAGTCATGTCTGGCAGAGGGAGCTCAGCTACACAGTGCGCAGAGTGGATGCTTTCTTCACAGACCTGGGTTTCAGTCACTTGCTCTAAGGATCAAGGATTCTATATACAAAAGTAGATTGTCATGTCATTAGTTCTGCTGATAGCTGCAGTTGCATGTATGTTCTGAGGAAAGAGGAGGCTCAGTCCTATGTCATAAAGAGAGCCTGCCCTTGGGGAAGTATTTCTTAAAACACTTTTGTTATGTCAGTAGTGCTGGAAATACTGCATTGAACATGTATGTGAACTAGTCTGATGTGGGTTCTCCGGCCCTGTTTCTCAACCTGTGGTCCCCATCTACACTAGTTGTAGTCGAAAAATGGGAGGGCATGTAGTCCTGTCTAGTTAGGGCCCTGACACACAGGTGTGGGCAGATTGTGTAGCTCCTCTTTATATTGCAAAATTAGGATAATAAAAAGTCATCATGTCAACAAATGCTTTATTAACTGATCACTGAAATGATGTTAGCATGACCTGTAACACAACTGTAACACATGGTTATGCTCAAGTCCTGTTACTGATCTTTATTTCTTTAAGGTATGTTTTGACTGTGGAGCAAAGAACCCTAGCTGGGCAAGCATAACATATGGAGTTTTTCTGTGTATTGATTGTTCAGGGACCCATCGATCACTTGGTGTTCATTTGAGTTTCATTCGGTAAGTAGCTTGTATATTTTTGTAGTAAACATTGCATCTTTTAATGTTTCGGTTTGTTCAGATACCTGCTCAGAGGGGAAAACCCATTCTTTCGGCTACTGATTCAGACCTTTCTAATGTTTGCATTGGCTTTGGTATATCTGACATCTGCTGGGAATTAGATAATTAGGTAGGGTTCACAGAATTTTTACCATGCACTGTTTGTGTTAGTAGTGCACATCTGTTGGCAGGTCTGTTTCTACAGTGAAGATAAGAAAAATGAAGAGCAATGTGAGCATGTTGAAGTATTTTATCATTCCTTCAGATGGAGACTGAGGCAAATACTAATTTACCATCATCAGAGGTATTACAGTGTATTGATCATAAAAATAATCTGACCCCCAGCAAGCCAGGTCAGAGAGCTAAGTAGCACTTTGCCAACTTTACTTCCTAAAATAGTTCATGGTGGTGTCACCTGAGTGCTAGTACTGGGGTAGTGTAAAGGGCTAACCCTTTCGGCAGCTGTTTATCTCACTTAATCAGTTGGTGCAGTAAATCTGGACCCTGAGCTTGTCACATTTCAGGTGAGGATCCTAATTGATGGCCTGTTGGCCTTTTTGGCCTCATAAATAATTACATATCTGAAATGTAATGAATGTTCTGCTTGAAGTGCATGACAGCAATGCATCCAGGAGTGGATTGCAGATAAAAGTAGCTGTTTTCCATCAACTAAAATGTTCCTTCTGCTGCCTTTTCACTGTATACAAGTGTTACAAAAGGCCTCTCAGGAGTCCATTCCTAATGATCACAGTAATAATTCTCCTCATAGTCACTCATTTTTGTTGTGATATGACATTCAAATTGTTACTTTGTCCATTACATGTGATTGTGATTTGCTTTTGACGGAGTTCAAATGTTACCCTGAAAATGTATCTTACTGGTGCTTTCTAAAAGGGAAAGCCTGACAGAGGGTACTTTTTTTTTTTTCCCAAGCTTTTACAGTTGGTAAAACTGTGTCAGTTCTACATGGCTTTATTAACCTCTCTTGCACACTGTGTATTGTCACAGATTTATTTTTTTTGTGTAGATGCATGTTTTCACTTTTTTTTTTTAAAGGGGGGAGAGAAACATTTTACAAATAAAAAAGGTAGAGAGATTTTAAATGGCTTGGGAGATAACATAAAAAACATTTCCTTCTTTTTAGATCTACAGAACTGGATTCCAATTGGTCTTGGTTTCAGCTGAGATGCATGCAAGTTGGAGGAAATGCAAACGCTGTATGTATTCCTGAGAATTTGCTTTGCACATTGAAGCTTGTTAGGCTTGGAAGCTATGTCCCTTGGCTCATATCTTGGGGATATTTTTATTTTCCCAGTCCATTTATCCTCTTTTTTTTTGTTGTTTTGTTTTGTTTTGGTTGGTTGGTTGGTTGGTTGGTTTTTTTTTTTTTGTATTTTAAGAATTCCTTTGATTTCTGATTTCATCCTCCATACTTGCAACTTTTCCTTCTTGGTATAATCTGCAAAATGTTTTATTTTTTCTTACAAATCATTAATAAAAGTCACTGTACTTTAGCAGGGAAACATTGGCAGCTCCTGAAAGATGGCTTACCAACAGCTTGTAAACCTACCTTATGGTCATTTTTTTGTGACTGTATTTCCTTACATGGTTTATGAAAATATCATGCCAAAAATCATGTAATTGTGAAAAGTCACACTGAAGTTAAGATCTGACTTACTCTGGAGGTACAATTGAAGCCAAGATAAGATACGCTATACTGACATATACATGTATGTTAGAGAGGAAATAGCAGTGTTTTGGTGTGGCCCATTTCATATTGGCTGTTATTTCAGTTTGATTTTTTTATGTAATTACAGATAAGTTTGTTATACAATATTTTTGTAAGTTGAAGTTACGTTGACAGGTGCAGTGGTCTCAATCTCATTTTCATAGGGGGATGTCTTCCTTTGTCAACTCTTCTGCAATATTGCCTGTTTTCCCATATTTTTTCAAAGAACAACCACCAATAACTGAGATTACTTCCTTAAATTGACCCACCCAGTGTGGAAACATGCAACTTTCCTAAGAAATTTCTACTTTTCTTCTAATTCCCTGAAAGCTTCCCCTTATCTTTCTTTATTTATGCTTTACCCATAATGTTTCTTGAAGAAACTTCATCTAAACTTGCTTTCCATAGGCTTTTACTTAACAATTTTCGTAACAATCTGTTTTCCTTTCTAACAGTTTAATACTCTGCTATTTTTTTTTGTATTTCCATAAAAAAAAAGAAGAAGATTTTAGGATCATTATTACCTCCCACGTTTGCATTTTCCATAAAACCTTTTTCTTTGTATTAGGCGTTCAGGTTTCTGTCTCTGGCTTACAAATCTGAACAGTTGCATGGTGTCTTCTCCCTCTTCTGCCTACTCTTAAGTTACATCTTTCTATATTAATACTGCTGTTATATGAATTTACTCATTGGGTTTCTGTTATGCCACTTACTACATAAACCCCACAATTTCAACAAATCAGAAGAGGGAGATTTTGCATGAAAAATATTTTCTATTTTAGGCAAAGGCTTAAAAGCTTTGGTTCAACTATATAAACTTAGCAATACAAAGAGTTTAAGGTAGTTGGAAAGAAGATGGCAAAGTTTGAAAAGTACTTTTGTTAATCTTAGAAAGCTTATTACCAGAACAACAGTAAACCTTTATTATTTAATTTTATGAGGTTTTGTCTTTCTGCTTGGATGTCACTGTTTCTTATCATATATTTTAGCAAGGGGTATAATATACCTACAGCCACCCCTCACATACCTCAAATTCACAATGGCCTGTTTTGGATACCTAGCAAGATTAATACCCAAGACTTTAAAGACCGGTTTAGTAAACTGTTTGGACATTTTAAAAAGTAAAATTAGTTTTTTTCTTCTAATTGCACCAAAAAAAAAATCCCTTTTTGTCCCAAATTAAATGGCAAATTCTGTTTTTACTAACTGAGGTTTAGAAGCACTGTCAGATTAACACTAATAATTTGTATTCTGTAATTGTCTGATGATACCTTATATTGGAGAACAGCACTGATGTGCTTCATAGCTATGTATCAGTTTGCTAGTAAATCTGAAGTGTTCTCAGTTGCTTTTGTTTTCAGAATAAATCTCTACAATGATGGGAATCAGGGCTTACAAAAAAAAAAAAAAAAAGCTTCTAAATATCAGGTTCATAGGTGCATGTTTAACCAAGCCAAGTGCAAGGTCCTGCACATGGGTTAGAGCAATTCCAGGCACAGCTACAGCTACAGGCTGGGAGGAGAAGTGATTCAGAGGAGCCCTGCCAAGAACAACTTGGGGGTGTTGGTAGATTAGATACTGAGCATGAGCCAGCTTCAGTGTGCACTCGCAGCCCAGAAACCAACCGTATCCTGGGCTGCATCAAAAGGAGTGTGACCAGCAGGTCGAAGGAGGTGATGCTGCCCCTCTACTCTGCTCTCATGAGACCTCACTTGGAGTATTGCCTGCAGTTCTGGTGTCCTCAACATAAAAAGGACATGGATCTGTTGGAACAAGTCCAGAGGAGGCCACGAGGATGACCAGGGGACTGGAGCACCTCCCATATGAAGATAGGCTGAGAGAATTGGGGCTGTTCAGCCTGGAGAAGAGAAGGCTGTGTGGAGACCTCATAGCAGCCTTCCAGTATCTGAAGGGAGGCTATAGGAATGCTGGGGAGGGACTCTTCATTAGGGACTGTAGTGATAGGACAAGGGGTAATGGGTTCAAACTTCAACAGGTGAAGTTTAGGTTGGATATAAGGAAGAAGTTCTTTACTGTAAGGGTGGTGAGGCATTGGAATGGGTTGCCCAAGGAAGTTGTGAATGTTCCATCCCTGGTGATATTCAAGGCCAGGTTGCACAGAGCCTTGGGTGACATGGTTTAGTGTGAGGTGTCCCTGCCCATGGCAGGCGGGTTGGAACTAGATGATCCTAAGGTCCTTTCCAACCCTCCCTATTCTATGATTCTTTGTATTTAAATGCAAAAATGCGCAGTCTTTTTGGCATCTGTGATGTTTACAGCTGTTTCTGTTGGAATCACAGTTGACTGGCATTTTTCTCTCTCCTTCATGGTTGTTGCTTATTTTTTATACAAAGTCAGGTACTTGTATACTACTAGATTTATGCTTTGCAGTTCCAGCATGCGAGGCCAATAACCCTAGGTTATCTAGACTTGCTGATCCTATCAGAAACTTGTTTATCATGTTTTATGGTAACATAAACCAGTCTGTTCTGTTCTTCAGTGCAGGAATATATGGTTTGGTTTGCTAGCCAATTCTAGATATTGAGAAAATAGTTGTTTGTGGGCTTTTTTAATCTTCCAGAGAGCTTGTGAAACTCCAATGTAAATGTACTGATTTGCTTTTGGTTTAAGAGCCTAAATAGGAATAGATTTTTTCATTTATATAGCTATGTTTTCATATAAATACACAAGTATATAAATGCATATGGGTACATATATATGTGCATTTGCACACTTTTCTTTTGAAGGAAGACAGTTTTTATACAGTCATTTTGATGCTATCGAACATACATTGTAGAGATGAAGCCAAGCAATGCCTTTTAGAATATCAGGAATGTCCTTTGAAACACAGGTATTGGCAATCAATTCCCTCTTCCTTTCTACACTTAATTTCAGAAATAGGATTTTTTTTTTAATATGATGGCAAACTTACATTTGTAGATGCTTTTGAAGTATCCCACTAATGTATTTGATTTTCCTATATGTTATTTATATGTAAAGAGGTTTCCAGAATTGAGTTCTCTTTGCATTTTGGAGATCTATGTAGACTTCATAATTGAAAAGGTTGGATTTAGGTAGAAGAGCAGCATATTTTGCTGCTCTGCAGTATATTTTTATATGAAATGGCATTAGTTTTTAAACCTATTTCTCATGGCATTTTCTGTGTTCTGCTTCGCAGTCTGCTTTTTTCCATCAACACGGATGCACAACAAATGATACCAATGCAAAGTACAACAGTCGTGTTGCTCAACTTTACAAGGAGAAGATTAAATCTCTTGCAACACAGGCAACAAGAAAGCATGGTACTGATGTGAGTAGTGTGCATCCTGTGCCTGTAAGATTTCTGAAAATCTTGATCTTCTCTCCCCTGAAGTAATTTTATGTTTCCAATTAGTAATGCAAAAGATAATCTGTTTTTGGGGGGTACTGATACACATTACAGTGAATAGGCAAACTGGGAAGTAAACTGTTGGTGGCATACCTTTTTTTGTCTGGAAAAAGAATATTGAGCTAGAGCTCAATTGGATAATTCAGAACATTAACATTTTCAGTAACGTATGTGGGTTCCAGGCAGAAACTTCAGGTATCCTTCAGAATGGAAACTTCTTTGTTTGCAGGTGTGCTCCAAAATTATTTTAGTGGTATTGCATAACAAAAATGTTTTTATTTTTGCTTATCAGGAATGGAGTTCTTATTGAGAAGTACAGCATGTAAAAATGTCAAAGTGTTGATAGAAGTAACTACAGAATATTTGTGATTTAAGTGGGATGTGATTTAAACGGGTAAATGTGTGGTTTTGGGTTTGTGCCCTACGAAAATAATATTTGAAAATTTAGGAGGCTATGTATGTCCTGAACTTGCTGTTTTCCATTAAAAATGCCGGAAGAGTTCATGCATACTATCAAAACTTTGTTAGGTTGCTGACAGGAATACGTTCTTAGCGAGGTATGCAGAATTGGTTTGCTGAAGTGACAAGTTTGACTACAGTTCTCTTCTGCATACACAGAAAACATGTTTTGATTGTTTATTTCAGCTTGTTAAAGTCTGCGACTGATTCATTTGAAGTTGATCAGATGAGTGGGAATTAAAAGAAAAACAAGAAGGCTTGGGGGTTTTCCTGATCTGTGCATCAAATAGCATGAAATTTTATGGATTATAATAATTTTATGTTACAAATGTTATAGACAGTAGTTCACATCACTAACTTTAGAGAATATGTCTTTTTACTTACTAAACAGCTTTAGATACAAAACCTGTTCAAGTAAGTAAGATACACTATGTGCATTTAAGTTGATCATAAGTTACCCAAATGACACTTTGAAGAACTGTGTTTATCTTCCTTCAATTATGGATTCCATCGAATTGTTTAATATTAATTATGCTTGGTTTTTTTTTTAATTAAAATACTTTGTAATTATGTAATGCAAGCTGAAATGATTATGTGCTAAGTTGCTAAAGTAACTTATTCAGATAGTTAGGTGTAGTATCAAGCATCACCTCTTCCACATGGTAAAAAATTTCTTCTCTAATTTAAGGATAGAACTGATTTTTGAATGGTGAGGTAAGCTTGTTGCACATTCAGTAAACTTTTCAACAGTGGTCATTATTTTTGGTCATGTATCATGAGAAGTGATTTGCCTATGAGTAAGGTGGGAGTGCAGATCACAGCTTATAGACCTGTTTTGCACAATGCTAAGAATACCTGTGGCACTGTGGACCTGTCAGCCTGCCCTGAGGTCAGGCATTGCTCAAAGCTGGTAGCATCTTGCAAAACTCTGCTTTAACTCTAGCAGAGGTGATGGGACTCTGAGAGTAGGTGGGAAAATTCATCAGAGTACAAGACCACATTGGTACAATTCTGAAAACTGTTTCCAGTGACTGCTAGTGTTATGTTTTCAGTTTTGGTTTGGGCTTTCGTGCTTTGGACAAAACAAGAGTATTAGAAAGAAAATACCTTATATGAGAATATGAAAAAACTTATTATGAAGGTCTAGTGATATTAAATATTGACAGTATTACTGCAACAGAGCTTATATTGAGCATTTTGTTAGGAAGGAAATGGGTAATGTGAAGGAACATATCAAAGTTGTATGAAATTTAAAAAAAGGAATGTCATGTATTGAAGCTTGAATAAATTTGTAAGGAAAAATTATGTACCAGAAAAAAAAAAGGAGTTTTCAGATTAGTGTGTTTGGAAAAAAAATACATACATGTAATATTTATGTAAAATTCTCTCTCTTCCAATTGTAGCTGTGGACAGATGGATGTGGAATGCCACCTGTGTCACCTCAAAACAAAGAGGAAGACTTTTTTGCATCCCATGTCTCTCCCAAGGTATAGATTACCTGTATTTCATTTGTATTAGCTTTCTGAATACTAGGTTAACTGTGTGTTTATGATGAAGATTAAATCCTGAAGGAAAATGTTATAGAGAAAGGGTAGGTCAGTGAGTTAACGTTTATCTGCTTTTCCTTCTGTGGGTTTCAAAATTCTTCCTGGATGTGAACTACTTTCTAAGGTGGTAATTTAGAATGACCCAAATAGTAGCTAAATGTGGAATGAAACTATATTTTTTGTAGGCATACAATTCCATTTGGACTTATGATTCCTTGATTGGGAGTGCTTTGATTTAAATATACTATGTGATAATTTTGTTTTTTAATCAGTAAAGTTTAACAGTTCTTAAAGCATTTGCTAAACAATTCTTTTTTATTCCTCAAATTTTTTTCATCCTGTTTGAAAACGTTAACTTTCTGAAGACTGTTGCTCCTGTTGGTTTTCATTTATTTGATCCTACGTCCTTAAGGTGATAGGTGCTGGTTTTGATTCACAGATTAATGTTCCAGAGACTCTCTTGCCTCTGGTATTTGAGAAATAGATAACAATTGTCATCTTCAACTTAAAGCTATTAAGTTATTCCTACACCTAGTACTCTTTAAATATTGCAACAATATTAAGTGTTCTAGTACAATTGCTTTCTAGTACAGTTACAGTCTGTAACACATAAAACACAAGTATAATCACAAGGCATATTCTGGGATAGAGAAGAATTCAAAGGGCTTGGGTATATCAAATTAGCCCATTGTGGAGACTCTTTTCCAGTTCACATGCAAGTTAATTTCCTTGTCATGACATTGTCGTTGTGCGTGTGCATTATCAGCAAGTAATAAAAATCTGTACAATTTGCTCATATCTGCACTTGGGTGAAGAGCACAGTAAAAATGACATGACGTTTTAGTGACTTTCTAGTGTATATGGGATGCTTAAGGAAAAAAAAATGTAACTTGAATGAATTATTTTTCCTTTTGGTTATTCAGTTGTGACATTTCAAAATGTAACTTTGTTGTATTTGTGAGGTTTTGAAAATGGTGTTTTTGAAGGGAAATTCAGCCTTTTTGCTATTTATTTGTTTTATTTTAGGAATTCGTACTGCAGCCAATATTTGAATGTCTTCTGAAAATAAATTTCAGCATCTTTATAACCGTGAAAAGGTGTTTATATTTTACACACTGGGAGGATTGCTGTTTACTCAGAAATGCTTATTGCAAAGACCCCCCCAAAAAAATCAGTTGTCATGAATTATAGTCTAGTGTCTTCACCAGAAGATACCTGTCTTCATAGTAGAAAAGAAACTGAGTATTTCTGTTTGAAAAAAGCAGCTTGTAAGAATGCTTGCAGTTGAGTGGGAAAAGCATGAATTGAGGCAAGCTAAAAGAAAAGAAGTTTAAGCAGAAAAGTGTTGTATTTTTGTGGTTGAGGACAAGAAGTAGAAACTTCATACAGATGTATGGGTAGAATAAAGTAAATCTTTACAGCAGACTTTTCAGGTAGCTGCAAAGGCAAGAGGTAGAGAAAAGCAATTTGTTTACCTCAGGGCAAGAGATTATTTGGGTATGGACATTTTGACAGAGATGTTGGGAAGTTCTGAGATTGAGGTTTTAAGGAAGAATAAGCATGTTCTCAACATTGAGAACAGTGGCTCAACATTGATGGAAAAGATAATTGTTGATATTACTGTGACAAGGTCACAAACCTGCCTGTTAAGGAGAATGTCTCTGAAGGAAGTGGGAGGACTCACTGGGAAGACTTGGGAGGACTGCTCATAATCAAAAATTCAATGTTAGAAAACTGGAAGTGCAAGAGCTTAGTGTGGGGAGAAGGGTTGGTGATTATATGTAAATAAATGGTCCAGATTTCCTGTACTGTATTACTGTTATGAATTAAGACAGTTAATAGCCAACATACAATAATTAAACATAAAGCATATTATTTTTTTGGATGGTAAACATACTGAAATTGCTAAGACGAAAATACAGGTGCTCAGTAGTGTTTTGAAACCAGCTCACTTCTAATAAAAGTAGGCATTTCTTCTAACTTTAATAACTGCCCTTCTGAGAACAGGTTTAAACCTAGAAGCTGTGATCATAAGAATCCAGTATTAACTAGTCAGTGCCAGTATTAACTAGTCAGTGCCAGTATTAACTAGTCAGTGATGCTTTGGCAGTCTTTGAGCTCAGTGCTCATATTTATTCGCTGTATTCTATTTTGTGTACGCTTTCGATTGTTGTAATTCTTTTCAAGGGAAAGCATACAGAACGGGTGTTATCAGAGCCAGTTTGTCTACAACAGAAAACTCCAGAAAATAGTCCGGACTGCTATGAAGGTAGGACTGTTTCTTCATTAACAATAAGCTGCATTTTTTTGGTACTCTCTTTATTTATGCTGGTTTTTACCCTACTTTAATAATAAAATAACCTAGTCTACTAATAATGCAAGAATTTTGGAGAGGAAGGACTACTTAGAAGGGCTATGCTCAGATGTGTGGGACTGCGCGTTCCTTTAAGAATGTTTAATAGAAATCCAGACTAATATTAGATTCAAAAGACTGTGTGAGTCATTGGGTGCCTGCTGCTTTTAGTAACCGGTAAAGCTGTGATAGAAATAACACATTATGCTATATGAATTAAACAGTACCCTGTGTACTGTGAGTTGTATTTTGGTACTGTAGGTATTCTAAAGAGCCTTCTGATGTTCTTACCCTTGTTATTTATTATGTTTTAGGACCAGAACACGGACCAAGTGTTGATTGCCTCAGTACGTCACCAAAAGCTGCATTAGGTAATGAGTGTAAGCAGAAGAAGGTAGCAGCCAGTATATATTCATTTGTACAGGGAATGTATGACTGGGAAGAGACGTAATTTTTTTTAATATCCATGTGCACAAGTTGAAACATCAGATTTTGTATGACAACTTTTTCTGTTAAACCGTGCACTGCTCCTAAGACACAAATTTTAGTCTGTGTTGTTCTGATATTTACCTATCTTATCTTAGGCAACCTGACGAATTTAAATGCTACAGGTGTCACACCTAATAAAGGTGACCATTAATGTTTTACACCTCCTGTTAGACTGCTTTAAGTTCTGTGTTTAAAGCACACAGATGCAGTAGAGCATTGTGCTGTGATTAATGGCCTGCTACTAATGCTAAGCCAACACATCTTGTACTAATAGCTCAGTCTTTCCATCTAGATACAGTTTTGTTCCCTTTTCAGAAAGTGGAACGTTAAAAATTCAGAGTGGAAAAAATTTGTATTGATTTATTCGAAATATAGAATATATTCAAAATATTGATATATTCAAAATATTGAATATCTTCAATGTTCAGAATCTTAATTTACTTAACACTGAAGAGCGTATCATACTGTAAGCAAGTAAAAACAAGCTGAGGAAAACAATAAAATACATCAGTGATTTGTCATATCGGAGATCATTCTGCAGGGGTAGGTTTTCAAGACTACTCATTCTCAGCAGCACAGGGGTAGTAAAGAAGTGATGCCTGGGACTAACTCAGTACTTCAGGAAGGTATGGTCTTTGTCGCTGTTTGTATATTCACTTGATTTTGGTTTTTGTTGGTTTGGATTTGTTTTTTTTCACTTCACGTTTTATCTGTATCATTGGTGGACTTAAATGTAGCCAATACCTTTCTAACCAGGAAGCAATTCATCTTGGAAGTGATAAGGGATCAGGTGGACCTCTAGTCAGATTCAGAATAGCAAGTCCTGCATTCTTGTTTGTTTACTAGCAGGTATTTACAGCTGAAGACTGTGATTTTATTCCTGTTGTATATTTGCAAGAGATTCCATGCCCTCAATCAGAGGCAGTTTCTTGGAGATATTCACAGCTCTGTTCCCTGTAGCTAAGTATCTCAGTCTTGTAGTTTAGAAATTGTAATACTTCAAGGCATTAAAATAAATTCTCAGAGTTTTGGGAATTCAGTTTTGAGGCTGGTATTACGCAAACCATTTTCTGCAGTTCTGGAATTAATAAAATTGCATGTCAAGTAATGTACGTTTAATCCTTGCAGAGAACACCACCTTCATAAAAAAGAAGCCAAATCAAGCTAAGAAAGGGGTAAGTATATAAATAATACATATTTATAACTCTATTCTAAATTTCTGGAAATATGTAGATTGCAATTTGGAAATGAATCATGTAAGTTAGCACTAAACAATACTTGTGTCAGTAATAACTGATGAAACTAAAATGGAATTGAAAACTATGTCTGTGTCAAAACAGCCAATGGTCTGTTTGAAAACAGATTATTATTAACTTGAATTTGTCTAACAGGTTATTGTTCCATGTAGTAGAGTGCTTCAGATCTGTGGGTTGTTTTCTGACCTCAGATATTCAAAGTCTGTTTACATGTATGTAGCTCACTGAACTGTGTAGGCTTCCACATACATACCTGGGTGTCATTTTCCTTGTGCTGTCTGGGCCTGAGCAGCAGGTCATATTTTTTCAAAATTATGTAAAATTAAAATGACAAAGCATATATTGATGTCAAGGTCTGTATCCCATTTCTCCCGAGTTCTTTTCCCAGCCACTGTCCCTGCAACTCCACTGATGCCATGTAAATTTCGTCTCGTTTTCTGATACTGGGTTGCAGGGCTTCTTCAGGCTTTCAGCTAAGTTAATGGGCATTGAGATCTTTTTGTAGCAAATCTGGAAAACAGAGGGAGTTCCAGTAACACCTTTGAGTGGCTAAATATGCATGTGTGACATAATCTGTCAATACAGATTGAGACTTCAGATCTGTATTTCTGGAGGAGTTCTCATCTTGTATCGCACAGCAGTACGGTATTTGGTTGTATTTATAGACAGCTTGCAGCTGCATTCAATTTAAGATACTTTCAAGATAGTTTACAGACTTATTTCTGGATGGGGTCTTAGCACTTTCTTAGGCATCTGGTCTCCCTCAAGAAGACATGAGGAGAGTTGAGTATCTCAGAATGATGTGTTCAAGGAACCTGAAAAATGAGTAAGAGAGCTCAAGTTAACTCAGGTAGGAAAAACTAGGTTTTGAATGTATGGCTGTTGAGGCCCAAGAAAATAGCCTAATGTTAGGCTATTAGAATGACAGTGTGTTACAGAGAGTCACTTCTTTTAAGTTGGGGCTGTTCTATGGAAAAAGATTTGAAAGGTTTATTGGAACATATTTAGATTGAAACCTATTCTTTCTTGTTCACACTAGAGGGCCCTAATACACAGAAGAAATTCTAAGTGGTATGTGCGGGTGTGTTCCCTTTACAGTAAGAAGAACATGTCTGGGTTCATGGGTGCGTGTACAGTTTGTGAACTGTAGTGTCAGAGCCTGTAAAAAACCCCTGTATTTATGGAGGCCAGAACTTTTTATATGAACACATTAAAGGATCAAAATGTTAGGATGAATGTATTGTGAAAATTAATATTGCTGCAGCGTTGGAGATGAGGAATTACACACATGGGGGACTGTGAAAAGCAATTTGAGTGCTGTGCCACTGTCTGAATCAGCGTTATCGTATCTATTTATATTTGTAGTGTTTAGTGGGTTTTAAATCTTCAATAATCAGAATGAAAGAATGTGTATCGCTGTATTGAAGTAATACGAGCTAGGAATAGAATTCTTTTAAAGAATGAGTGCAAAACTGGAACCTCTCTGTGACATGTTTAAAAAAAGTTTACAATGCTTTGCTACATGTAAAAGCTAATCATGCATACACTTATATACAAAACCTGTGTATTGTTCTCCTACCATAAATTAGTAAGTCAGTAATTAATCTTAAGATAACACACTAGCACTGGACAGGGACAACTAATTGAAGAATGTTTGCCACTTCTAAATGTAAAATCTGAGTTAAGTGCATAAACACCAAATGGTTCCATTGCAACAAGTTTTACTATGTTAATCCTATGCAACAAAATTCTTTATTAAGAAACTGAAGTTGTGCTATGTATTATTTATTTGAACATGCTGACTTCTGAACAATTAAAACTATAATAGTTTCATTACCCTGTGATGCTTGACTGCAGAGCTAACAAAATTTGTAAGAGTTAGTAGGAGCAGCATGTAGAAGAGGGTCAAAACATGAAAAAATATTTTCTCTGCTCCAGATTTTAATTGTTGTTTGCATATGCTCCTGAACAGAGTATAGTGTTTGATATTGCTTTCAAGCTTACTGTTAAGTCAGTTGAAGTCATTGTCTCCCTTATAATGCTGGGGCTTTTGTTTTTTGTTTTTCAATAAAACAAGCTCGGTGCCAAAAAAGGTGGTTTGGGGGCACAAAAAGTGAGCAGCCAAAGCTTTAATGAGATTGAAAAACAAGCACAAGCTGTAGATAAAATAAAGGAACAAGAGGATCTTCATGGCAGTAAGAAAACTGATAAGGAAGAGCCACTGTAAGTATGAATTAAATATACAGTTGTAAACCACAAAGCCTAATTTCACGTTAATGAAGTAATTGCCAACATTTTAAATACTACTGGAGATTACCTCATGCAAATGAAACTTCAGTTCTTGCTTTAAAAAAAACCCCGATGTTGATGAGGTGGGCCAAATGGCAGTCTTCCCATTGCCCTTTTTTTCTGCCATTTTGCTGTATGTTTCTATAGTTTATTATTTACCCCAGAAATAGCCCAGTGCTATCTTTAAAAATAACTTTAGTGTTATTTAACAGAGAAAATAAGGGGACATTCTGCTGATACACATGAATAAAATGTGAAATAAACCCCAAACATGTTGAAGTATTACAGAGAACACTCTTGGCTCTTGAACTTTCTTTACCTCGCGTTAGTTTGTTTTGGGTAGTGCACTGAATACTATTTAAAGTAGTCTTTCTAAGAGCAGGGGGAACATACAAATACACAGCTTTATTTGTACTTATTGGGTAAGAGTTTCTATGCTGAAGGCAGGGGATAGTTTAAGTATGACTAGAATTGTCTGCTTGAGTTTCAGCTGTTTTATACTGGAGCTGCTTTCATTTCCCCTCAACCCTTTGAATATTTTTGTCTGAAGCCAGAAATCTGTTAATCCATCTCACTTAATAAACACTTAGACCTAAAGGACAGAGGGTGGTGATTCTGGTTCCTTCCACTGCATTTCTCTGCTACATGTTTTTTGGTTTTAACATTTTGTTAGTTGTCATCAAAATTAGACTGCTAAATACTTGGTTAGTGTACGCTTTTACTGTTGTAAAGTTTAACATCCTCTCTTGAGTGCTAAGATGCATCATGTTTATCAGCTGTAGAAAAAATCACTTGGAACTCATGATACCAAGCTCTTTGGTCTATAATGTCCTCCCTTGCTCATTTTGCTTACTTTATTTAGCCTCCACATAAATGGATATTTTGTGTGCTGCAAAAACATTAATTGCAAGGGGATAATTCATTTTTCCTGAAGTATTTTTACCACAAAAGTCATGCTTCTCGGTGGCTGACAAAATCTACCTGTAGAGTGACTCGGAGGAGTGGGCTACTAAATAACAAGAAAAATGACTGTTCATTATTATTTGTTATTATTATTTAACGATAGTATCTTTAATTATATTACTCAGTTTGGAAGAAAATCTCACTTAGCTATTTGTTTTTTGTGTCAGAAATGCATAGATCTGTATAGATTCAAGGCAACCTTTAGTACAAGGTTGCTGTAATCTTTCTGCAGTGGCCGGAACCCTCTAAAAATGTCTTCAAACATGAGGGGTGCACATACACTTCAGTTTATGGATCCGATTAGAGCAGGGCGAAGATAACTTTTTTGCCCTTGAAATTAACTTTTTTTTATTTTTAACTGTAGATGGCAGTATATACCTAAATTAAACAACGGTGAATACCTCTAAAATTGCATCTGCTTCCAACTAATTTGTGTGGCAGCTTTAATTTTAAAAGCTTGAGTAATGAGTTTTAGTAAATTAATTCGATGTGGTTTTGTTATGTGGCAGGAACTGAAGTAATTCTTTCATGGGCTAGTATTTAGAAAGTTAAAGAGTTCTGAGACTTAAAATGTTACTTTATAATCTATACACCTTTTTCTGCTGTACACTGACAAGAGACTAGATAGCTGCAATTACTTTTAAATTGAACCTACTTGTTTTAATCAACAGGAAATAAAATTTTTGGTGTTCATAAATAATATTTCATAAAGATGGGCTGCCAATCTTTCTACTTAAAGTGCTGAATAGATTTTTATCAGTAGTGGTTTCAAGTTGAACTTTAAAGAACATTTTTAATTTTCTGTGTAACACTAGGTCCTAAACTGTAGGAATTAATTTAAAATGTTCCTGAACGTACTCTGTGCTTTAAGGATATATTTTTCTGATTTTATTGGTTTCAAAAGTCATTCCACAGACGCATCCTTTTTTGTATCATCTTTTATTGTTATAAGCAACTGAACATAAGATACAGGGATTTTTTTTTTTTTAGTTATGGCTCTAAGTCCTCTTAAGGCCCCAATCAAAGGATATCTAATCATCCAAGATTAAGATTGCTCTCCTTTTTGAAATGACTCATCAGTGGAGGAGTGATGTCCCTCCCCTACCTTATAGCAGGCTGATACCTACATCCCTTGTCTTTGAAAGAAGACCAGACTCTGTCCTTTTCATTTT
Source organism: Neopsephotus bourkii (assembly GCF_033783945.1). NCBI lineage: Eukaryota > Metazoa > Chordata > Aves > Psittaciformes > Psittacidae > Neopsephotus > Neopsephotus bourkii. The sequence continues at coordinate 8,171,953 of NW_026900624.1, forward strand.
AACACATTCAGCCACACAGCTCCTGTCTTGCAGGAGATGCGCTAACCAGCAGGGCATGAACTTTGGTAGAGGCATCTTGTACTCTTGGTTAAGTCAGTATGCATGGGACCAGAAGAAATCAAGCTGGCAAGAGCTGGCAAGTTTCAGTAATCAAATAGTTAGGAGACACACTGGAAGAAAATACTCCATGGTCAAAAGCTTGGTTTCATTCCTGTTCCTGCACAGAATTGATAGAAAGTTACAATGGTTTTCAGGCTTAAGTGCTTACTCCCTAGTTGCAGCATGATGTCTACCGGCAGCATCCTAAATCTCATTTACCTTTCTTCTGATAGTGTTCATTCGTACTTTATGCCAGTCACAACTTATGAATTAAAGTACTGCTGCATTGCTCATTAAAATTACTATTTTTGTCACTTTTAACCTAACAAGTTAAATGCAAGCAGTGTTTCTACAATCCTGTAGTCAAGATTAAAAGCCTGTCTCTGCTGCACTAGTATTACTGGAAAATAGTTGCAATTGCTTTGAGGTACAGGAAATTCGTGGTATCTCAGAATGACATTTTACAGTGTCTGAACTCTGGGGATGTTTCGAGTGACAAAATGTGTTGCCAGCTGTGCAACAAATTACAATATTTGGATGCTTCAGAGTTTCCATAATACAGAATATATTCCATTTTGGGAGTACAAAGACTCCTCCCCTCTCCTGAGATACTCTTTTGGACATATAAGGAAGGGCTGTATCAATAAAGAATCATGGTCTGCCTTGAGCACTTGTCTCAAGAGTGTATATATAGCAAGTGTTAAAACCACTGACAGCATGAGGCAGGGGTGGAGTGAGACATAACAAGGCCAAGCTGGATATTAGGGGAAAATATTACTAGTATTTTATCATGAATACCACTGTACTGTAGTACATGAGAGTTGCTTTTTTTGACAATTATTTGATTTCACCTAGAATCAGGACTGTGGAAAAAAAAACTCTTTCAGTTTGACTTAAAGGTGATGCAAAACTGTCCTGAACTTTAGTAGCAGCAAGTTTCACATTCATTTTGAAAAAGATCACTTGCTCATACACAGACTAGGGTACTGTTTCCACAGCCTTCTCTACTGACTTTCTCCCATCCTTGTAGTTTGAATTTTATCCAATTAACAATTAGTATTTTCAGTAAACACAGTAAACTGCAAATTACAGTGCTGCAATATATGTTGCTAATTTTCTACCATTATTATTGGGTTGGACATCGTATAGCATTTTCCAGTTATGTTTTAACTGTATGTTTTGTTCTAGCGTATCATCTTTACGGTTGGCCTACAGAGATCTTGATATTAAAACAAAAGAAGAAAATTTAAATCTGTCTGGTAAGAAGAAAACTGAATTGGAGAGGCTTGGCATAGGATTCGGCAGCAACAGGAGGTATGTGAAGTTCTATAAACTGTATTAAAAATACTCTGTGGCTTTATGCAGTTATCCTTTGTTTTACTTAGGAAATGAAAAAACATACTAAAGTGTGTTATGGAAACTTAAATAATATAATCAAAGAATCTAGTATTTGTCGAGGGAAGGATCAGAATTGCTTCTGATTAAGTTTTAACCTGCAAGACAGGTGTTAAGCTAAACTGTAGGATGTCTGTAAGGTTTTTGCCTCCATTAGCTGACTGTGAGGAGGGTAGAATGTTTTCAGTGAACACTACCAACCCAAGTGTATTCTGTCTTTTCCAAGCAAAAACTCTGAAATTGCTCTGTTTTCCAGCTGTTGGACTGGTCTGTGTGTTCAGAAGTCCTGTCCCTACTTCAGATAATTGCAGTTGAGTTTTCCAGTGCTTTTTCTTTGTTCCTTTATTTTTTAAATTCCTCCTTTCTTCTTAAATGTTTGTATAGCTTGGGCTTTATCAACAAGCTTCAGAAACTAGATTTGGGCTTAAATTTTTTTTATTTTTAGGTGGGAGCTTTGTTATCTCCTTATATACTTACTTTCTTCTTGTCCCCAGTGGCATTTCTCACTCAGTCACCTCAGATATGCAAACAATAGAGCAGGAAACACCTGTAATTGCAAAGTCGAAGAAAAAATACACTGATGATGTCGAAGACTCATATTACTCTGCTAGTTCAAGGTAATTTATAAGCTTTTTACTTGGGGTGGGGGGCAGAAATATATGCAAGTTATGTATTCAAATATGCACAGTATATTTGGAGCTTAAGATCAAAACAGAAGATGACTGGACATGTCTACACAGCATATTTTCAGGGGACGTCTGGATCAGAAAAGTTGTAGAATAGTTGACCTTACCTTGATGACACATGTATTTATAAAGAAGAGGAGTTACTTTTTCTGAGGATAGCCTGAATTAATGTGTTTACAGGTTTTGTCTTGTTCAGGGTCTACTCTCTGTTTGCACAGACAGTTGCCATGTAACCTTTTAATTGCTGTGCACCCAATCCAGTGATTTTTTATTTTTGGCAGAATGATTTGTGTTTATTCCTTTTTTTTTTTTTCCCTTTCTTTCAGTGTTACTTGATAGACTTTTATATATTTAAATTAAAAAAAATGCAAAAATGAATTGATGAATTTTTGATCGAAGTATGAATGCAGTGCAAATTACAAAATACCACTGTTGGGAGGGAGGGAAAAATGAGTTAGTTCTGCAGGTACTAATTGCAATGAAACAGTTGTTTCTGAACTGACAGATAGAAACAGGTGTTGCTTTTATAAACCGCCTTTATTGGATTGGTGCCACAGAAACATGAAAAATTGTACCTAATTACTTGTAGACAGGCAAATAAAACCACAAAGGCTTTTGTCATTACTTTGTAGTGTAATCGCTAGTGGCAGAAATGCAAACATGGTACCAAGTCTTGTAAAATAAAACGTATCATTTCAGTGCTTCTCTGTTTGTTCCTTGAACTGTTACTCTCTCGAATTATTCATAAGCCTACTAGCAGGCAAAGGATAAATTATGGAAGAGGTTTTTTAATGTGTTTTGGTTCAATAATTAGAGGATAAATTGTAACCTGGCTGCTCCCAGATCATCTTCTAGTTATAGCAACAGTAGAATCTAATTCAAGTTGGTGTACAAATTCATTCTCTTTAAAGAAATTATAAAGTCAGATTGTTAGTCTTGGTAAGGTTTGTAAGGTGGTTATTAGCCTTAATTCCAAAGGTTGGCTTTGAAATAGAGGTGAATTTAACATCATCTTCATATAGGCCCAAAAGCAAAATAATCGCACTCAGAGTTCTGACAAATATCTGTAAATTAATCAAGCTAAATATCTGAAGATTTAGAAATATAATTGAAGCTTCACAAAATCCTTGGATTTTGATTTTTCTTTTCGCTCCAATTAATAAAATCTATTAACATAACAATGTTAAATTTTATTTTCTGTTCAATGCTGGTTTTCTGTCTCCTTCCACTCACACCCCTCCCACACTCCCTGAATACTGAGAATGCTATTTTGCAAAGTTAAGAAAATCTGAGAGGGAAGGATAAAGAAAGTAAGTAATGTTATTCAAATCAGCTCTTGTAGCCCCTGTCCAATCCTGTGATTAGTAAGCAATGTTATTCAAATCAGCTCTTGTAGCCCTTATGTGTATACATATACACATAAGTATACATATATATATGTGTGTGTGTGTGTATATATATATATATATGAACACCTTGTTATTACATGTCCATATAAAACTTCGAAAGATTGTTGTGGGTTCTTTTTGTCTGTCAGAAGGGAAGGCTAGAGACTCTTGCTTCTTATAGTTCATTCCAGATCTGTCCCTACTATTTTCCATGTGCAGAGGTGGAGGCCTTGCTGCTGAAGGTGTCACATTTCTCATAAACTGCAAAAACAAAGTGTCCTGACTATTCATATAACACAAACATGAAGGACCTTGTTGTGGGTGGGGTTTTTTAAGAGTGCTTTTCAAAAAACACAGCTGCAGACTTTCATATCCCATGCTTGTTCTACTGAATCATTCCATTCTGCTAGCCTCTTGTTGATCATTTTGCTCCTTACCCTGGTCGAATCCAAACTTTAAAAAAGTCTATTTAACTACAAAAAGAAATTCTTAATCTTTGGTATTTTAATAGGTTGGGGTTTTTTTTCAAGTATTCTCCATATATGTTCAGGTAAATGTAGCTAACCAAAGGGGAATAGGTCAAGATAACATACAACCAGAACTGAAAAACATGCTTATTCTTTTCCCCTCTTTTCTTTCTGTTTGGGTTTTCCCTGCAATTTTGATATGCAAGAGAAGATTATTGTATTAAGACTTGTTTTTATGTGTTATTTTAACAAAACGTTACAAAACTGAGAGGTACTTAATATTTGTATTAAAAAAATACAAAAAAATTATGTAAATAAAAATTTATTTAAATAACACACAGAACCAAAGACAAGGGCTATCTTTACTGTTCTGAACTGTTTGTGGATGCCTTAGAAAATGAGGCCAGATTCTCTGCCTGTATAGTTTAAAGATTGACTTGTCTGGATCTGTGAGATTAGCTGCTATCAGCCCCTTAGTGAAAACACTGCCTCATGTGGAACCAGAGCACACCTGGATGCCATGGGTTAGCTCTGTGTTCTTGGATCTCTTGAGTGTTCAAAGTGCCTTGAAAGTACGGTGACTTTTTTTGTAGCTGGTATCTTAGCACGAGGCCTCTATGAGCAGACTGCTTTTTAGTGTCGTCATGGTGCCTTGCTTGCAGAGTCTGTCCTTAAGTTTTCTTAAGGAAATGATACCAGCCAAGTATCTTGACAGTGTCTTTCCCAGTGCTTTGCCTGACACTAAGAAAGACGTAATACTTTGAAATAATGAGAACTTTGCTGGTTTTGGTGGGACCGTGTCTTTCAGGCAAAGATATATTGCAAATTCATGGCCATATTCAGCCAAAAGAAAGGTTGAACTTTCTAGTCAGTCAGATATATGCGTAAAAACAAAAAAAATCAATTGAATTCAATTCTGCAAAGCTTCTAACCAATATTATGAAGTCCTGATTATTCATTGACAGCTATCATTGTGCTGAAAACTTGCCAGTGTACACTCACTATAGCAATATTTATTCAGCAATATAAAGTTCCCACTTTTTCAATAGTTATTTTTACTTCCTTTATTTTAGGTACTATGATTCTTCAGATTTGAGGAGCAGCACTTTCTCTAAATGGGACGACAATTCAGATTCCTTTTGGAAGAAAGAAAACAGTAGTAGAGATGTTGATATAATGTTAACTTCAAAAAGTCCAGGATTTTCAGACAGGTATACCAAGAAAACCTAACTGATTTTTGTACAGAAAGCTAAAGCTTTGAGTTCTGGTCAGAGTAGTGGGATTTTTTTCAATCTAGAAGGAGAATTTAGTTGCAACTTTCATTAGCAGTCAAGAGATTTTTTTTTTTTTATTTTTTTTTTGCAAGCTGAATTTCCTATTTATATTTTAAGCACTTGGCTGTTTTGCTGGGTGCTGCACAGTGTATGTACTGGAGGTAATTTCCAAAGCGTTTCAGCAAAAAAGGAGTAGACAAAAGACGTTGAGAGAAACTCAAATATTTGTACTGTTCTGAGAGCATAGGTGCTTTACTTCTTTGTTTATTGCCTAGTGAACCAAAGAGAACCCAGTTACCTGGTGAATGAAACTGTAGGGTATTCAGCTTTTAGGATGAAAGTATTGAAGACAGGTACAAACAACACGTCTAATTGTTATGATGATAAAAAATGAATATTTCTTTGACAACTGCATTTTTATCTTTGTAATCAAGTAGGAAATGTAAGAATGTGGGGCTTTGTGTGCTTGGTTGGTGTTTTCTCCTTCTGTTCTTACTTAAAACTGTTTTTTTCATTTACCTGTAAAGTACAGTTCGTGCATGTAAGTACAACTTCTTTAACACAAGCATGTTCTGCTTCTTCCTCTCTAGTGGACCAGTGATGCATATTACACAAAATAGGGGTTTATGTCCATAATACTGTTACTTCCTTATTTGCTTACATTTACTTTGGAAAAGTTGGAGGGGAGAAAAAGGGAAGCGACTGTTTTGAAGATGTATGTTTGAGGTGGAAGGCAGTGACAGTTTAAAGGATGTTAAACGTTTTTGTGCTGTTACATTTAAATCTGAATTTCACTGACATTGTGTGTTCTGACATTTTGTAGAAATATTCTGTCCTTGTTCACGTAATTTAGCTTGCTTTTTAAATGAACTTTGAAAACAAAGATACAAGATTGAGGAATTTGAAATGCTGTTTGTTCACCATCTTGTAAAACTGTCACTGAAATTTTATTTGCTGCTCTGTCAACTTAGTTATCTGAATTTCTTTGTCCTGGGTTGATACTGATTTTATTTTTTGTTGCAACGTAAATAAAAGTGAGGCTCACAAATACAGTTTATTTTTCTTTTAGGCCTGCGTCTCGTCGTAAGCCTGAATATGAACCACCTTTAAACACAGATGAGGCACAAAAGAAATTTGGCAATGTAAAAGCAATTTCATCAGACATGTATTTTGGAAGGCAAGATCATGCTGATGTAAGTAGAAGCAGTGGTAAATATTTTTTAATATTAAAATAATCTTTGACTATAAACACAGTGTTCTTATACAGAGAAGGCCATAAAGAGTTAAAATTGGTAGAATTAGTAAGCTTATAGAATTATGTCCAGTTGAATATTTGCCTGATAGAGATGTAGGCGTTTCTGATAACTCTGATAGTTTATCATCTGGTTTTAAGGAGTTGCCACTGCAAATAGGACCTTACCTCCAACATCATTCTTCCCTGATAGAAGTAGTCAGCAGTCTTTATTTTTGAAAGAAACAGCCTGATGCTGGATGTAGGCTTACTTCATTTGTTCTTAATACCCAAATTGATGCCAACAAACTGTTGTTAAAACAGCTGTCCTGTCTGTGTTTGTTGCATGGAAACATTATTACTATTGTAAGGCCAACTGAGTGATGAATTATTCAACAAATGACATGTAATTGATCCAGCCTAGAAATAAAACACAGATTAATATTATGTTTCATTTTAGAGGTGGGGGGTCATTTTGAAAACATACTTTTAATGAAAAATTAGCAATGTAATGAGGAATGTAAAAATATAATTAATTTATTATAATAATAATCATCATCAATTATTATTATGTTTCCAGGGAACTCAGAAAAAGTTGAATTAAAAGCATGGTATGATTAGAAGGGTTACCATGATGCTAGCTGCAGTGCTTTTTCCTTATCTTATCCTATCTAATCACTCCATTTCACAATTTTTAGTTGCTTTTAATGGTTGCGTAGTTTTTCAGCAATTTTAGGGTAGCTAACAGTGAATAGGCCTCTTGGTGTTGCAGTAGTAAATGTCACTCTGATGAACTCAGAAATGAGTTGAGAATATGACATACTCACACTGTATAAGTCATGTGAAAAGTACAAAATGGGAGCAACTTGCAGAAGGGTCAACTTCAGCTGGATTTCTGTGTTCTAAAACTGTACCTATTGTCTCATGAATTATCTAACATGACCTCAGAAGATGACAGCACACTGTTACAACACTTCTCAATTCTTTTCTAGTATGAAGCAAGGGCTCGACTAGAAAGACTTTCTGGAAGCTCATCTATAAGTTCATCTGACTTGTTTGACGATCAGAAAAAACAACCAACAGGTACCTATTGAACAGAGTGAGAAACTGTATTATGGAGTGAATACGCTCCTGTACTCTGATTCTAGTTCCACTATCAGCTAGCTGTCACTGTGTTCTGCCAGAAGTGTACAAAGTGCAGTACATGTTAGTATTGCTAATAGGTCAAGCAAGCATAGCCAATGTATTTATTATTAAAAAAAATATAATAAATCTTAAATTTCAAGTTCCGTGTTTTCAGTTCACTGAGTTCAGTGTATTATGTTGGTTTTTACATGACTCGTTGAAAATAATAGACTTTATGTTGTAAATTTTTATCGAAGGGAAATTGTAATATTTTGTTATAAAACCAAATGAGGTAACACCTACACTGACTGTTAGGTAGGTTTTTTGATAAGTGACCTTAAGCAACTTACGTTTCATATATGTGAAAATAGCTGTCATAATAATATTGGAGTCTAAGGAAAGTCTTTAATAAAATATTAGTGGCCTTGAAATTCCCATGTTAATCTGTTGCATGGCATATCATATCCATTCATCATAGTATCTGCTTCTAAAACTGGTCTTGCCAAATTATTAAGGACAATTTTCTGTTGTTTTGTCTGTGTGAAGGGTTTGTTGGAATGCCAAAGTTAAAGATGGGGCAAATTGATGTGAAATACATATCTCTGTGTTTATATATGTATGAATGTGTCTTTTTATGTACACATGCGTATATATAGGTAGTAAAATTCTCACCCTGTTCTGAAGAAGGGTAAGATAGGCAATTATACAGTGTTTAGTAGCTGTACATGAATTATGCACACACTGTTATTCATCACTAGCCACTTGGAAAGGTTCTTGGGGCTTGTGGAGGAATGCAGAGATTCCTAATAATGGGATGAAAATACCTGCCTGTGATTTGAGGTTAGTTACTGTTTGTGACTGGTGTGCAACCCAACAGTAAATTTAAAGTTTTATGTTGCAGAGACTAAACTTCTGCTAGATTTTGTGGGTTGTTAAGTGCTCTAAGATAATAGTGAGGAAAAGATAGACCGGAAATTATTTTGTATATTGTAAATTCACGCTATATTCAATCTAAAAAAATCTTCCTTTCCTGCATTCCTGTTACACCTCCTACCCCAAAGACTATCTTTTGACAGTGGTCCATCTTGGAGAAATTCTACTGATAGCTTGCCAAGGGCATCATTAGTTCCATAAAATAAAGGTAATTAGGAGACCAGAGGCTGGCAACAAAAACACTGCTGTAATTCTGGGGTCCTTGCCAGAATAAAATGTCCTTTGAATCTAAAGTTGTTTTTATGAGCTCTGCTGAGATTTAGGGTAGAACAGTTTTGGGATGCTTTCATTTGTACAGAAAGCTGTAGGAGCCATTTACCAAAAAGAGGGCTACAAGTAAACACTTTTACTTTGCATTATTTCGGACCAGTTGCTTATGAAAGATAGCATGTTGGATAGCTGAAGTGTAGATGCTGATTTTGAAGGAAATCACAAGAAAAGGAGTTGCTTTCCTGTCTCATTTACAAGTTTTTCAGACAACCATACATAACCAGGAAAACATGAGAAAATTAATGTGGCTGAGAAGTGGTTAGAGCTTTTCCCAGGTTATTTATATCTGCAAATTTTATTTCCATGACTCTGACTCTAATATCAAACGCTTCAGCATTTTTGTTAAGTGGAACAGTTTGTCAAAATTACAGTTCAGAAATAGGGCTCTCTCAGTAACAGGGAATTTTTGAAAATAACCTATTAAAAAGTATGCCCATGCATTGTAGGAACAATTAATAGCAGGCCGTAAAGAATGGAGTGGGAAGCATATACCACGATGAACCAGCCAATTAGCTTAGCTAAATCACATTGTCTACAGTAATGTTTTATCAGCCTGCTAATGAGGCAGGTGCCTTTAATTTCCCATGAAAGGAGGAGCTGCAGGTTCACTCTCTTTCCCTCCTCCACCCCTGCTCAAAACAAAAACAGGGAGAAGAATGGGTTGCCCATGGGTATCAACGTGCACTATGGAGCTCCTGTCAAAAGCAGTTATAGTTGTATAGGTTGGGGAGTCTGAGGCTGGACGAGCTTGTCCAAGGTTCAGTAACTGTTTGCAAGTTACTAGTTGTGTCCTGACTGGTCATGATTATCTGTTGACTGTGTGTCTTAAATGAAGGCTACAGATTACAGTCTCCATTTTGATACAGGTATGTTTTGGGATGCTTCTTCTCAGGAGCCCCACTTATTCCCAAAATCATGGCCTGTGATGCTGGTTTACTGACATTTGTGCTTTTTACAGTATCAGGTATTTAATATTAAGGCCTGCCAGTAATTCTTTTTGCAAATGAGTGGGTGATTGTAGTTGTCAGCATGTTAATACTTATCATGCAGTTAATAGAAATCAAAGATGTTTCAAAACTATCTTCAGGACTATACTTTTCACAATAGTAGAGCTAACAGTGGCCACACTATATTGGCTTTAACAAAGGCCGCGTTGCCAGTTTTGCCTTGGAGTTTTAAAACTTAATTACATCTGCTATAATTTCTATAGAGCTCTCCTAGCCTCAGATGTAGTAATGCAAAATGTGTGTTTATACAGCATGCAAAGCATACCTGTGCATGCACATAATGACAGAAGTGCATTCATATTTTAATAGCAATGTAATAAATCTGTTTAGGATACCAGACAAATTAACATCACAGTGGATTGAAAGTGCAGAATAAATTATATATTATCTGAACTTTTATTGCTTAGCTGGGAATATAGAGTGTAGAAGATGCAACTCTGGGTGAAATTTTGAACAACTGAAAAAAATTGAGACATATTTAAGAAATTTGAGATGTGTGCTCAGTGGTTTTTACAGTGTCAACCAGACATTGGTATTTAGTGCTCCTAGTAGTATCTTGTACTTCCAGGGGAGGAAAGGCTACTTTTAATATAAAGTTCTCTTTTCTTCTTGTGTGCATGTCCTTTTAGGAAGCTACAATATTACAAATGTCTTGCCTTCAGCTCCTGATATAGCTCAGTTTAAACAAGGAGTAAAGTCAGTGGCTGGAAAACTTTCTGTACTTGCTAATGGGGTCATGACATCTATACAGGTTAGTAAAAATATTTACAATATATTAATCATCTATTAAAGTCTTTTTATAGGATTTAGTATCATGGATGCTGCCATTGAATCATCTTAGGGGAGGAAAGAATGAATTTGAGCTTTGTATACCTCTCATGGTAGACAGTAGTCTTTCTAAAAAGAAATCTGTAGCTGTAGAATAACTTTTTTTGCCTTTTCCTTATATACTTTATTTCTTTTCTTACAACTGAAACAAAATTTCCATAACAAAGTTATTTGCTGTCACTTAATTTTTAAAGTAATAATAACTCAGAACATAATAGTTTAGTTGGAAGGAATCTGTAGCAATCATCTGGCCCAACTCTTATATTGGCTCTTTAATTAACTTGACATAAATACCTTTGATCCATGTTTGTGCAGAAAATTAAGATATCCTTGTTTCAATAGTGTAAAGCATGCTTCATGCTTCAGTTTGCATTTCCTAGATGAGGTCAGTGGGAGCTCTTGGATGTTTGAAAATCAAGCTAATTATCCTGGAGTTTAGCCATAAACTGCAGTTCTTGGAAGCGCTGGTCAAATTTCTTTAAGTCTTTAAGAACTAAACTAGGCTTTATGTACAAATATTAATTAAAACAGATTTACTGCAATGGAAAACATATTCATGTCTGTCTGATTTTTTTACTTTTCTAGGATCGATATGGTTCGTGACATCTTTTGTATCAACATGATTAAGTACCCTAAAGAAGGATTTCTCTTCAGATACACAAGTGATCACACTGCTGATTGGAATAAAAGTTGCCTTAAGACTGTTGATATTTTTACTTGTTCCAGCATATTTTTTCCTTATGCAGCTTTCTGGCTCAGCCTCTTCTTACTCCTGTTCAATCTCTACAGAGGAGAAACCTTGCGGCAACTTGTTACGTAGCATGTACTTTTTTGATTTCCCCTCCTTTACAGTCTTGCATTTGTTAGCAACCTCAATGTTAGATGTAGGAAGCTTTATTTTATTACTGGTTTCAGCTGTGAGGCAGGAATGAGAAAGAAGGATGAATGAAAATTGAAAATGAGGGTTCCTAATAGAAACCTCAGTGCAGTTTTATCCTTACCAGATGTAGCTTGTCTTCCGACTCTCACAAGCTGTGGGGAAGAAAATGTAAATGAAGTACATGCTGAGGTGTTATTTAGTAGACTGTTGCAAAATACAGGGTTCAGTTAAACCTGCGCTTACCAGGAAGTAGAAGCTCTTGCAGTCATAAATGGTTGTGCATTAAAATGATGGGGAATTAAGTGTTTTAAAACAATATTCCTGCTAGAAAATTGTATGCTTAGATGAGACGTATGGAGAAGACAGGACATGGTATATTGAATAGTGGATTTCATCTTGTTACGGGAGCAAGCTATTTATTCGTACTTTTGAAAGTTACAAAACATTGCAATATAGAATCCTTAAGTGCTTTTTAAAAATCTGTATTGTGTACAAATTGAACTAAAAAATCTAAATATATAAAGGGCCCAGTAGAGTAGTTAATTAAATACTTGTTTAAAATGTTTAGAACAAGCATAGATTTTTTGTTAAATTATGAAATATTGAATGAGGAAATAGTGGGGCTGTGTTTTAGACAGTCTAGAGTTTTTTGCTGATGACATTCTGTATAAAAATGATTGTGACCTTAAAGAAAAAACCATCACAACCAAGAATGAGCACAAGATAATTCCATTCTGTAACTTTATTCCTTAATTCAAATTTGTAAACGTTGCTGTCTAATAAAAATAATAGCTATAAACTCATTTTAAAATTAAATTTCTATGTGCAGACATGAGCCTCCAGCTTTTTAAATACTGCCATCTGTATTCTGTCTATACAATGTTCTGGTAGAATTAACCTTTAATTTCAATTAGTGAAATTAGCTTTCTTATTAAATTACTACAATGATTCAGAAATCAAAACACTAAGGCTGGGGTAGAAAATAAGCTACTGTATTAAAATACTATGAATACTGTGTTGAAATGCAGTATACATTATACAGTATAGCTGTATAGCTGTATTTACTCTTGAATTTCTAGCTGCCTTTTACATCTGCCTCTCAGTTCTGGTAACTTTCTCTTGAGGATGTTACACTTAGATTTATTAATCCAAAAATGATCTTGCTTGTTTTGTATTACTCTTAAAAAAGAATTTCTTTTGCTTAACTGTAGAGCTTTACAGTAAAAGTCTTGCTTTGATTTCTCCTTTCTGACCCTAAAGAGGTGATTTTGCTAATATAAAAAGCAGATGTACTGGTCAGGGCTTGCTTCAGTTTTCTCCAATTACAGGTAATGATTCTCAGACTGCTCTTTCAGTTATGTGTACACAAAGAAGTAAATTTATTGCAAGTAACAAGTGGTCTGATTTTTCAGATACCAACAACATCCAGTGACTTGCAGAAGAGCTGCTCCTCCAGTCACTGGGCTGCATATTTAGACGTTTATGTATGGATGCAGTTGCTTAAATTAAGGCAGTGAAATATAACAAAATGTAGTTCTGTCCCATCCCATGTTTTCTCATATGTTACAGTGAATGGGAGATCACCTACACTGAATAATAGTTGTGTGCATTTTTTATGTCATTGCAATAGAGTGAACCACTCACAGATGGAAAAATACCAAAAAAAGGAGATTTTCAGTGCAAAATAAGAAGAAATTGTAAGAGAAAACAAGTATGGGGTTATCTTAAATGCCATAAAGTATGTTCAACTGTCTAACAGCTGTATATCTGGATGAATAGGTCTTGAATGCCCTCTCCCCATACACCTTTTTGTGTCTTTAATAAATCCGTGAGGTTTCACTGATTTTCATCAAATTACGGTAGGGAGGGTTTTCCATGTATGCTGGAAGAGACAGCTTTAACTCCTCTAGTTTCCTGGGAATTCAGCATACCATGGCACCTCTGATTCTTCAGGATGGTACTGCATCAAAGGGAGAACATGTCTCAAAACCAGGTTTGTTCCTGCTTTCTTGTGTATCCTTTGCCTGCTAACACATCTGTCAGTCTCTGGTAAGAGGGGCAAATGGCTGATGCTGCTGCAAGCATCACAGGTTTTAGAATGTGCGATAAAACCGTGTGTTGGATCTGGTTTTGCAACAAGTTTCCAAGTGAAACTTGGCATTGGTTACCAGTTGTGTTTTGCTGCAGTTCTTCTTCCCTTAATCCTCTCTTACTACCCTTATACATCTTCCTTTTTCAAAAATGGAACTGAATGATGACAGCAGCAACTGTGAACCATTCAAGTTAAACTTCCTTCCTGTTAAAGTCCAGTAAGGACACTGCATATCAGGGGAGGAGAAAGAGGATTATTCAATACTTTGTATTTCTGAGAGTTTATTTTGCAGGTTAAATTGAAAAGGTTAGAAAAATGTTTGTAGCTAGTTGTTAAAACACCACAAACAGCATTAATTCAATGCAGAGACCTGTATTCTCTTTTCCTGAGTAAAGTCTGAAGGGGATCTTGTAACTATCTGCTCCTGTAGCTTTCTGCAAAGTGGAAAGTGTTCAGTGCTGTCATTCTGCCCTGCTTCACATCAGTTTGTTCCACTGCTGGGAGAAGCAATTCCAGAGCTGTTCTGGTGCTCATTTAAGCTTTTTGTTTTAGAAGTGCAAGAGTGGGCCGAGCGACTCCTTAGTATAGGAGCCTGTAAATGTTGCTGTAGCTACATGTATTTTAACACTGCTCTTGCCCTGCTCCTGAGTCTCAAAGAAGTGTAGCTGTCATTGTAAAGCAAGGGTGAAGCTGAAGACCACGTAAAACGGTGTGTGCTTGACTTGGGTTTGAGAGACTTCCACACCTCATTGCACATCCATGCCTGTGAGACTGGGTTCTCTTTGATCAGTAACAGTCAAACTGGTGTCACACAGACCTGGAAAGCACTGATGTGATACCAAGCAGAAAAAATTGCACTTGTCCTTTGTTCTGCTGCTCACAAGTTGAAAAACAAACACTAGCGCTGCCAGTGTCTTCTTGCAGGATCAGCTGTAACTGTCAGAGTATGTTACTTCTAATTTCAGTGCTTCCAGTTTAAATTTGCTCTTGGTGTCTACTATGTAAAACCTTCAAAGGGAGTCTGTCAATGTGGTCTCCCACACAAAGCAATACAATCTCATGGTTCTTTTTGAACTTCGATTTCTGTGTGCCTTTTCCTTCCATTTATGTGATAAGCAATGTCCAATGTTGCTTTCTTCCCAAGGAGACATGAAAATAGAGAATAGCCCTGTTGACGCAGTCCAGAAAGCCTTGTGGTGCTTGGAGTGTAAGTAGAGGGTTGTGTCTGTCCTGTTTGCAAACTATGCAAGAACAGTTCAGTATGTGGTTTGCAAGCCTCTGAGGGTGCACCTTTATCAACAGTCTTCCTGATCTTAGAAAAAGAGGAGCAACAGAGAACTTGGAACTTCTCCCCACCTGCAGCTTGGTTTGCAGCTGAAGATGGGGAGAATTGTTGCAGAACTGAAGCACTGTAACACTTCCTTCATTTGTACCTTTGAATTTTGTGTGGTTAGTCTGACCTTTCTGTTGTCTTCAGTTATCTCATAAGAACATGTTTTGCTCTTAAAGATAGCTATTTCTGTATCTTAGCTAATGAGAGTTCAAACCAATTCCTACTTACAGACAGTTGCCATTAGAAAAGCAGGGAAATATCCAGGACCCATTACTCAAAATGATAAAATGGAAAGGGAACAGAGATTGCCAGTCTTTCCTCAGAGAAAGATTTCATTTGTTACCCAAACATGCCCCACACTCTGTGCAATCTCTGACTGAGCAGTGGCCCCAGTGGAAGGCAGCCTGTGAAGCTCACAGTGCTTGGGCATGGGATAAAACTTCTAACTCCACATGGAAATCCCTTTTATAAGCTGATGTAAAACTGGATTCCTGAAGTGTAGCAGCCAACCATTGAAGAAGCACATGCTTTTTCAGTTTTCTCATTATATTGATGTGAATTTCTGCATTCTTTTCTGGTAGTATGTAATCTTGTAATGTCTCCTATTTGTCTGACAGCTCTTTCCTGTTTATATCAAAATTATTTGATGCAGTAATAATTCATGATTAATTTGATTACAAATGTGAGCAATGCTGGGATATCCAGCAGGATTAATAGGGTGCTTTGGAGACATGCAGTTTACAAGAAGCTTGACCAATTGGAAGTGAATGGGCTGTACTGTATTTGTGAGGAGCTGGCTGGCAGCTCTTAGGGCCATGGAGACAAAATGCCGCCATCGTGTCTGGGGGAAGTTTTCAGATACCCTAGCCTGCAGGGTCTGTTCTCTATTAGGCTGATTAGATTGGGGGTCCTGAAGCAGCAACGTCCTGTTGTCCAGTGGATCTAAGGAAATGTGCACATTGCTGTACCACTTCTATAAATGCAACTGAAAACAGGATTTCTCTGCACTGAGAGAAATCTCTCTTGAAACATGTTGAGAGCTCCAGTTCATCCCTGAAGACCAGTGCTGAAGGTAAGCACCACAACCATTACCTGCTTTGTGAAGGCCAGATGAAGACTTACACAGGCCACCACAGTATTCCCAAACCCTTAAATGTTTTCCAGCGAGTGTGAAATGTGAAGAAAACCTGTGATTATGGATGTGAAAGGGGCAGAATTAAGGCAGATAATGATAAAATGAACCCAAACATCCTGTTTTGGGGGAAAAAAATAAAAGTTGCTTACCCTTGAGTTTATACTGAAAATGCTGCTTCTCTGTGAAGTTAGGCATATCTGAAAGGAAAATGCGGGGGAAGAAAAGAGGGTTTGAGTACCCCTGGATAGAAGAATGTTGAAATGATTCATTTTTTCTTTTTGTTGAGTGAAAGGCCTTAAATCCTTCAGACCCAGTTCCTGACTGGAACCAGAGCTGTGTGTCACATACTGCTGGGGGTGGCAGGAGTGCTTGTTTAGGGAGGGAAGGGTCACCATGCACCAGGTGGTTCTGCTCTGCATGACCTTCAGAGATTGGAGGTGGTGCTGTGGTGGTTGGTTTTGTTCTTACAGCTAAGGTTATTAAAAGGCTTTCTGGAAACTGTCGACTTCGGTAATCTTGCCTGTGTTTGCCGTGTTGTAGGTTAGTGGTACAACCTGCTGTGGTCGTTTGAAGCACTAAGTCAGCTGCCAAAAATAATTATTTAAATCCCAGCAGTATTACCTACATGTATCCAACCACGTTAAAAAATTAAAGGAAGTTTCCAATCACAAAGTTACCCAGTGGTTATTTTCCGGAGCTGACGGTGTGAATTAAAGCCTTACAGAGATGTTTGCGCTGAACCTGGGAAATGGGCTAAGACTTTTGTCCCCTTGCTGGAGTAGGATTTGAGGTTAAAAAGTTGTTAAAAACACCATGCAAATTCATGGAAACCACGAAATGAAACCAGTCTGCTCTGATGAAGAAATAAAGGAAACAAAATATATTAGCAGCATGCAAATACCTAGGGCATTTTTTAATGCTTTATGATTTGTGAGGCATTATCAGTTACATTGGGGGAAAATGATTTAAAATACATAAAAGCAAATGTTTGATTTTTAATTTTATTTTTTCTCTGTACAAGATGCACCTTATTTGTGTCATTCATCCTACTGGCATTTCTACCGAACCGCCAAGCAGTTCACCTGCCCAAGGTGAGACAATACTTGATTAAAAGGCATGCATGATGCTTGCCTGGGCTCTGGCACCCCACTTTTGCTTGGTGAATGTCTCATCCTATTGTGCAATGTTTTTCCTGCCCAAGACACTTCTCTGTCACCACGTGGCGTTACCGGTATCCTCCTCGTGTTCTTCCCTGGTAGGGGAGGAGGTTTGTGGAACCTCTCTTGTTTTGGTTGGGTTCTTGACAGCTGCTTGTTTTCTAAATGCAAGTGCTGGGATGTGATGGCCCTGGCGGGAGAGGCCTGCAGTGCTGAGGTGGCTGGGCCGTTCTAGGCTGCCAGGGCTGGAGGGAAGAAACCCCTACTAGAAGGATGCGCCTCATCATCCCTGTGTCTGGCTGGGGTGATGCAGGGGGTGCCTGTCATGGGAGCTCCCCAGAGGAGCTTCTGGCTTGATGCCAGGCAGTGGGAGGACCTCAGAGGCAAGGACTTTGTGCTCTGGCAGTCATTTACAGCCTCTCTGGCAGCTCTCACCCAGCCACTGTGAGCCTGTGTCCTGCATCCCTGCCCTGGGCTTTCTGTCACAGCAAGAAGAGAGACCGTGGCTAGAAACCAGGACAGGGTGGCAAGACAGGGAAAGACCAGTATTTTACCGTCCTTGCCCGGGAAACACAGACTGGGGCTTGAGAGCCTCTGGGCTTCAACCAGTCTCTGCCAGAAGCTGCTGAAAGGGTGACTGAGCAGAAATGTGGGAGGTGCACACATGGGCAGAAATAAGGGGCAGGCACCAGCCCCCCCAAACTAGACCCTCATCTCCAGAAGCAGAAAGTCCAGAAACACCATCACGGGCAAAAAATGGCTTCTACAAGCTTCCTTGCTCACCATCTTTACTTTGCAAGCTCTTGATCCTTCCTGGCGGGACAGTATTAACTATGTCCCGTGTCCCTTGGAAATTTTACCTTCTCTGTCATGTTTACCCACATCACCACCTCCTCCTCTCCCCCCATGTCTTTTTTCTGTCTAGAGCTATCTGCCTGCGCCCTTCTCTCAGCAATCATTTTTTCCAGTTAGGCAATGCTAGCTTTTGTAGCCTCTGACCTCTTGTTCTCAGTGCTTCTACCACTCATCCCTTTCTGCTTTGTTTCCTTCCCCTCAAGTGATTTGCTTTGCAGCTATTTTTAACAACATGAACCCAACCCTTTAAGGCACTGTTTGTACTTAGAGTGGTGGTTTGGTTTCTCCCATTTCTAATGACATTAATACCACTTACATGGTTTCAGTTCTGTGCTCGATTTCTCTTCATTTCCCTGGACCTAATAGATGAGTGCAAAATAGCCTCACGAAGATTGTCATCCACAGGTTTTCATAACCCTCAAGGCTGTTTCCATGGCGGCAGGAGGCAACCTCCAGCATGTATTAGTCATAGTGCCTTCCCTCCCCTGCTCTCCGTTCTAAAGATATGATGTGTTCTGTCACCCACATGGCTGGTGTAGGGTGAAATCCCGCTGAGGCTGGTGCCTCAGCTGGTGGCACAGATGTAGGTGTGACCTGATGCAGAACACCAGCTCGTCCCTCTCCTATGCCCTTTGCTGGTTATTTTGATGTTACAGTGCGAGTCCTGCTAGCAGCACCAACTCAAGTTCAATTCAAGTTTATGCTCCCAGATGACCAGTTCCAGCTCCTCCACCTGCTGGGGATGGATGGAGAGCTGAGGCTCTTGGAGAGCGTGGCTGTAGGAATCATTCATGGTGATGTGCACCATGGACCAGGCATTGCTGCTGGGATCTGGTTTGAGATTGACACCTCCAGTCCATGTTTGAGCTCCCTTCGCAGCTGGCAGAGACCCTAATGCTGGGCCCATGGGAGCATCTGGTGAGCTTTTGGTTGGTGTTGCCTGGATGTCTGTGGATGGAGAAGGAGGTTGGGCACATCTGCCCCAAGTCCCACTCCCCACACGCCTTTATTTCTTCTTGCACAGCCATTAAATTGCACTGCTTTGAACAGCAAATATTTCCATGAGGAATTAATAAATGGGGTGTCTGGCACTGACGTGGTTTTGGCCACGATGAGACTAAGTGTGTGTCTAAGTGCAGCTGGGACATGCTGCAGCTCCATAAGCTGCTGCTTGCTGCATCCCATCTCCCAAAATCAGCATCCCTCTGCTGCTATTGTCTTCTTCCTGCCCGTACTTCTTCTACCCCCCGGTAATTGCTTTTACGGTATGTACACTGGCTCTTGCTGCTGTCTGAGACCGTGTGAGCTTTGTTTTACAGCCGATGCAGTGTGCAGGAATGGAGCCATGGCATTAAGTGTGAAAGCTTTCCTGGCCAAGCTGGGCAGAGAAGAAGCCACTCAGACTCAGGATCTCATTCCCTTGGCTTTGATGGAAAACAATGGTGGCTTCTGGAAGCTATTACAAACGCAGTCTGCAGGCTTCAAATGCAAATACAATGTGCTTGCTTGAAATGAGACATGATGGGCCAGCGAGGCGGGAGTGCATGCACCCAAGGCTGGAGACACTAGGGAGTGGGCAGAAATGTAAAGGAAGGCATCACTTGTGGAAATGCATAACTGAGTGACAACTGCTGTGATCAAATGTGGCTGATAGAGGAGAGCTGACACAGCCAATCAATAGCAGGTATTTAGCTTTTTGCCTTGTCTCAAACATCACCCTCTGGCTTCTTTCTCTTTATCCTAAGCTTTCAAAACATCCATGGAAATACAGTTCAAGACTTTCACCTCCCCTTTCCCTCAGTGAAAGCTGCGGTGCTTCACCTTTTGCAGGACCTGGCAGCCGGCTGGATCTGTGCACGTATCCCCAGGTTGCAGTGGGTTTCTGCAGCCCGGGAGGTGGATTTTAGCAGCAGTGAAGGCAGCAAGTGTGCAAGAATGCAAAGCAGCTCAGCTTTGTAAGGCCTGGGTTGCAGCCGGGGTGTCCCCAGCCTTGGCTCTGCACCTCTCTGGGTTGATTCACGTTATGCTCCCCTGAAGGGAGATGGGTGGTATGAAATCCAAGACACCTCAGGCAGTGAAAAAATGCTATCTGCTCTGACTCATCCCCAGGACACACTGGCCTGTCTTCATCCATGAGAGAGGAAAAGCCACCTCACTGATTTCAAAGAGTCAATGGGATGCCATGAGTGTGTGGGAGAAGAGCTGCAGCCCCCACTGCACCGCAGGCAGAGAATGAGGTCCCGGGCTGTACGAGAAGCCTATCTGCAATGAGGGCACATATGCAGGTGTTTTTACTCCAGCTGCAGCCTGTCCTTTGGTAGATTTAATACTGGGCAAAGGGAGGAGTTTTCTGAAACCTCATGGAATTTCAACCAAAAGGGGGCATCCCTTTGGGAAAGCATCAAAACTGTGATGGAAATGCTAATAAATACGAGTGAGTACAGGCTTTTGTGGAGATGAGGGGGTCCGTGGTGCAGAGCAGTGTATATGCAGCCATGTGAATAATTCCATTTTATCATTAGTTTGGGGGGAAAAAATAGAGAAGGAAAGTTTCATTCTTACCCAAAGCAATTAAAAAATATCAGGCAAGAAGAACAACAAAACAAAGCAGAGAAATATGTTTTGTATTAAACTAAATGTGATGTTCAGCTTGCGAGACAATGTTTTCTTTCAAGTCGGAGACCTTTCAGTTGAAAGACGTATCACTTAAATGAAAATCAAAAAGAGTGATCAAAACTGCCAGGAAGGAATTCTCTTTTCTCTGACTGTTCCCTAGTATTTCTCCATTTGTTTTTTTGGCATAAAGATTCTGGAATCCACCAAATGTTTTGTTGGCATCAGATCTGTACTTCATGCTGCAAAAAGCTTCTTCTGGGTTTGCTGGGGTTGGGTTTTGTTGTTGGTTGGTTAATTTGTTATTTTTCCCTGGCCTCTCCCTCACTACGTGCGTGGGATAACCCTCAGCCAATTTCCCAAATTGCTTCCAGCCCTCCTCCTCCACTGGTGTAGGAGAGGAGAGATCTCCTCACTGGGGTTGTCTGGAGTGAAGCAGGGAAGCAAGGGAAGGAAGGAAGCCCAGTATCCCCATGTAGAAACACGGAGGCATACCTAAAAGACATCCAGGCTGGGTTCCTATGCTCTGCTCCTGCCTTCTTGGGTCAGGATGGAAGCCTACATGCTGCTCCAAAAAAGTCTTTTACCTAATTAAAGAGCATTAGAGATGGGTGAAGGAGAAAAATAACCGGGGTGCCTCAGACATGCACCGATTTAGCCATTCCCTCAGAAGCAGATAGAGAAAATCCCATCCCTCCATCTCAACCCAGGCTGGTGCAAGGTCGAGTGCCTGCGCAAGTCCTCAGCCCCAGAGGTGACCTTGGCAGGAGGACTCAGAACCCTGTGCCAAGGTGCGGCTGGCCTGTGTGCACACACCTATATTCCCTGGCACATTAAAGCCAGCCTTTATTTGCACCGGTCAACAGCGCTGGCAGTTTCTGTTTGCTTTCAGCTCAGGCCAAACAGTGTCCACAGTGTGCCCAGGTGAGCTGGTGTTACTGGATATAAAGAGCTCGCCGCACCCCGACCTGAAAGGCTGCTCATGCAGCACTGGCAGCTTTTCCATGCATTGCCCACCACTGCCCTAAGGCTTTTTTTGTGTGTATTATGTTTGAGTTGCCAGAACATTCAGCAGGGCATTTGGAGAGTGAAGGGTAATACAAACCTGATTTGAGAGAGTATGTTATAAAGGTAACCTCACCTCCTACATTTTGTATTTCAAGGCATCCTTTTTGACAACAAAACTAATGCTTAAGAAATTCAGGCTCGAGGAATATGGTGAAGCTACACAACAGAAGCATCCAGTAAAGCATCTTTAGGGGGATTCCTGTTTTCACGAGAGTATTCACATTGTGCAAAATCTAAGTTTTCACTAAAAATTAATTAAAAAACCCCTACCCTTGCACTCATAGCTGGGGAAATAACTCAAGATCTTTGTAAGTAGGTCTTACTTCTGCCTGAGCACCTACAAAACCTGCAGCAGCAAGGATAATGTCCCGGTTCCCCACAGCTCTTCCCGCTGTCCAGGTGATGAGTTGCTCCCCTTTTTGCAGTGGCTGTAACCAGGGAGCCTGGATGCCCCATGGGATCCCAGATGGTAAAGAGAGGTGAGGGGGGCAACCAGCCACTGACACAGCAGATGCCTGGTCGGGTTTCTTCCTTTTTTGCCTTTCTTTCCATCAGCGGAGTGGGCAGATGGAGGGCAATTTTAAGCTTCTTCCTCACCTGCCTGCTGTGAGCATCTCCAGGTAAGAGGATGACCGGCTCTGACCTCCAGCCTCTAGCAGAGGGACATGGCCACCATAGCTCACCTGAACAGCAGGGTGTCCTGCCATGGAGGTTCATCAGTGGGCCTGGTGTGATTTCTGACAGAATCCTCTTGCCCTCAGCAGTGAGGTGAGTGACACCTCCACAGGAAAGCACCTCCAGCCAAAAGGCAGTGGCATGGCCAAAGCAGTGCAGGATGAGGAAGCTGTGCCTGAACCTGGGTGCCTGCAGGAGAAGGGTCCATGGAGCTGGGCAGGGTTAGAGTGGCCGCACACCCCTAACCAGGGCCACAGAGGGACCTTACCACTGGGTCTCTGGGGAGTAAGTGCCATGCTTTGGGCTGCTGGGGTTGGTCAGGGGCCTACTCTGCTCCAGAAATCAGTGGTCAGTGACAGGCAAGGTCTGCCCAGGCAGGTTTTGCATGGGGTTGATTTTTGGGAGCGTGCTTAGGAAGGTCTGTGGGCTGCTTGTGTTAGCTGCAGGTCTGTTGGGAGGAGCACAACACCGCTGCAGTGCCCTGTGTAAAATGGCTTGTGCTCCTCATTTGGGTCCGAGGTTTTACCACATCTCTGCAAAGACTTGTGTTGCAGCTGCAGCGCTGTTTCCTCTTTCTGATACCAGAAACTGCTGACGCTTTGCATAGGCAGCGTGTGTGATACACGGTCATGGGGGAGAGAAAATTCAGCACTTTGATAAAGCAGCAGCTTCCCCAGGCAGGCAGATGGAAATCTCTGTGCGCTGAATGATGGGTAACATCTCCTTGCCCAGCATGGGGGT
The DNA here is from genome assembly GCF_033783945.1 of Neopsephotus bourkii. Classification (NCBI taxonomy): domain Eukaryota; kingdom Metazoa; phylum Chordata; class Aves; order Psittaciformes; family Psittacidae; genus Neopsephotus; species Neopsephotus bourkii. The sequence goes on from NW_026900624.1 coordinate 8,195,265, forward strand.
CATCACTGTTTCTCTGTAATTCGCAGAGTGCCATGACTCAAAGACTATATTTTCCTCATCAAACGCATTTTATGTTGAAATTTTCATGTAAAACCAGATATTCCTGGTTTGCACATCTTAGAAATAAGATATCCATGTTTTTGTGGAAGCACAGACAGGTTTCATCTCAGCCTGGCTACCTGTTCAATGGAAGCCCTATTTAGCTGGAGTGCCCCACGGTTCCTTTGCCAAATTACCCCGTTTTCTCTCCCCTTCATTTTCCCCAGCCATGGAGTGGTTTGACCTAAAACCTCCCCATCACCCCTGTGGGTGGGAGCTGAAGTCACCTGACCTGGGGCCGCCCATGTGTTGTTGCAGGTGGGCACGGCCATGCTTCTGCCTAGAGAGGGGGCAGGTGGGGGGTGTCCATGCCCCTGCAGGGCCACGGGTTCCACTCCCACCAGCATTTAATCATTAACATCCTGTTGGCGGCTTGCCAGAGGCCTTGCTCCTGCCATCATCCCACTGCGGCGGTTGACAGTGCCATGAGCTGCCTCAGCCATTGCCTTGGTGAGTCCCGGCTTGCCACAGCGAGCTCCAGGTGTCTGTGTGTGGTTGTAACCTGCTGGTGTGCCTCTCCCCTGGAATGTCCCCACGGAGACCCCTTCCTGCCTGCTTCCTTGGCATTCCGGGAGGGCAGCGGCGGACACTGCTTCTTGGCAGCGCTTGGTTCCACCGCTGGCTCATTTCAGCCTCCTCACACAGGGTGTCCCTACTCTAAAAGAGATCCAAGTGCTCAATCACTTGTGGCTAATTGCTGGCTGTAGAAGGAGCCTGGGGTGCCATGTGCTGCGGGAGCTGCCCTGCACTTGCAATGGGTGCCAGGACGGCAAAGGAAAGTGCATCATGCTGGGCACAAGCAGCTATTGGGTACACAGGAGGTGGTTTGGGATTTTTAGAGCTGGTTTGTGTGGCGTTGGGTACAGACTCTCACAGGGATAAATCTCCGTGGGATTTTTTAAGAGAGACTTATTTCCCTGCTAGTTTTTCCATGGCAAGCGCCCAGTTAAGGCCACTGGCTGGAGCATCCTGGCACAGATGGATTCGCTGCTGCCTGTACATGGGTTGTGGCAGGTTTTCAGCACTGCCACTCAGCTTTTCCTAGGGCAAACCCCCAAAAAACTAGTGCTGTCCTCCCTCCCACGTAGGCTCTGTGGGCCAGTATGGGCTGTGTTGCCACACAATTTCCTACGCTCCTGGAAATAATGAGGTAAACCTTCAATGGGAAGGAAATATAGGATAAAAGAGACATTTGGTGATCCCCACGCAGAGGCATTTGGGAAGGCAGACATGAGCTGTGGTAGGTCAGTCATATGCTCTTGTCATGTCATTTCCGTGACTATAACATTGCATCATGGAGCCACTCTAGATAGCGCTGCAAAAATGATGCTATTGATAAGTTTTACAAGTAGAGAGCCTGAAAACATTTTGGAGAAGTGCATGTAAAAATATCTGCCTATCTAAAGTGAGTATTTAAGTGTCCATTGATAAATTTAGGAAGCTTGTAATGAGACCTGGCCTGAACTTTATGGGTTGTATTTTCCTGAAGGCAAAGGCAGGATTTTATTAAGTGGGCTACATTCAAATGGTTAATAATACACCGAACTGCTTAGCTGAGGGGAAGGGGTTTACTTCTTGTGAGAAACTCCTTTGAAATTACCTTGTTTTGCGTCAAAAGACACATGCTTCTGAGCTGTACAGGATTTTGTGGTTGCACTAATGGGCGTCCCAGCTGATGCAGAGAGGGCTGATGCAGGGCTGAGGGGGACCTTGGTCACAGTAGGGCACATCTGCTGAAGGGGCCTATAAGAAAGATGTGGAGAGATTTTTTAGCAGGGCCTGTTGCAATAGGACAAGGGGTGATGGTGTTAAACTAAAAGAGGGGAGATTCAGGCTGGACATGAGGAAGGAATTCCTTACAATGAGGGTGGTGAAACACTGGCACAGGTTACCTATAGAGGTGACGGATGCACCATCCCTGGAGACATTCAAGGCCAGGCCGGACGGGGTTCTGGGAACCTGATCTAGTTGAAGATGTCCCTGCTCACTGCAGGGCAGTTGGACTAGATGAGCTTTGAAGGTCCCTTCCAACCCACACTGCTCTATGATTCTGTGATTCTACTTCAAGCGGTCCCATCTGCTCTTCAAAATTGATGACCTCTGGAGATTTAAACCTTCAGCTCCTCAGCTTGCTGCATCAAAACAGGATTTTGGAGGATGGATGAAGACCAAGTGAAGTTGCTGGGTTTCTGTTATCAGCACACACATCACTGAAGGTAAGGAAACTCGGTGGTGGTGGTGGTGGTGTGCAGGAACCACTGGTAGCCCCCTTCATGACAGGTGGTGGGGCTGCACATGAGCCGGTGATGTATGTCAGCCCATTTTGGATGCAGGTGGGAGCGAGAGGCTGGGTCGCCCACAGACGCATTGGGAGAGCCAATGTCTCCCTTGTCTTTTGGACTATGGCTTGCCCACAACAGGAGTGCCTCAGTGTGCATGGTCTTGCACCCTGCACTCTGCACTGCATCTGGGCACACGTGTCTGGCTGGTCCTGCACCAGTGGTGGGAACACTCAACTTCTGGGGGGTGATGGTACCCCATTGGTATGGATGGGCCACCAGCCATTGGCAGCCCCTTGTTGGGCAAAGCCATGCACAGAAACAGGGGCAGAGGCATTCCACCCCTGTGCAACTTTTCCTTATTTGTTTCAATCATGACAACATGATTTACTTTATCTATAAATATCCCGCTGGCACAGGGAATAACGTGCTGGATGACATTTCCCAGATGATCTCATGTTTATGGGCGAGGTGATCGCCTGGCATCATTAGAAAAGGGAAAAGAATGTGATCTGCAAACCCCTCATACCATTTCACAAGCAACTTAAAAATCATTTCAGGTCCATCCCTGCTCTCAGGATAGAACAGGAAGAGCCCACTCCCCACATTTTGACACAATTCACAATCCCCTGGCTGAGACCCAAGAGTCGAAACCCGTATGCTGAAAAAACCCCCCTTAGGCAGAAGGCAGTGGGTGGCCTTTCTTCTGCCTTCCCCTCTCCCCTTACCCTTTCCTTCATTTTTCTTCAGAAAAATGCTTTTCTTTAAAGGTGTGGGGGGATTTGAGCATTAAGAAACTGAAAACATGGCTGCTGCTGTTCCTTATTATGAGTTTTGGGGGTTTTTAGTTTCTTGAAGAGCTATTCAAGGCAGGCATTTACAAGCTACCATAGAGGTTCAAAACACTGTGTATTTTCAAGGCCTTTGGAAGGAGCATCCTGCCCAGGCAGCGCCAGCGGACCATGCTGTCATTAGCTGCCATGAAGTTGTTCAGATGAAGCGATCTGCCTCCCGCCCACAGTTGAACAAGCAGGATCACCCAAGCGTGCCGTGAAGCTCCTGGCTGGCTTCCCCAGGAACTCAGCATCATCCCTGCAGGCTGGGCTGGCTGTGGGGACAGAGTGAGAGGCAGAGCTGGAAAATGGGGTGCCATGGGAAGCGCTGAGCAGGATCATCCACACAAGGAACCATGTGCTTCATGGGGTGATGGACCAAGTTGTCTGAAACAGGGTGTCCTGTCCCTGAGCAGTGTGCCTGGGACATGGCATTGGGCATGCAGGGGTGCTGCTGAGGTGCACTGCAGGGGTCGGTGAGGTATGTCTGCCTGCACAGAAAGACCTCGGAGCAACCAGATCAGGTCAGTGGACAGGCTCCAGTGGGTAGATGTTACCCCACTGAGAAGGGACAGCCAGTTGGAAAGGTGAGGAGACCCAGGATCTTGAGCAGAAGGGATAAGCAGAATTAGCAAGGTGCATCATACAGGTGTGCAGCAGGTTTGAGCTGACTGCAGGAACCCAGGGCACTAAGTGCAGCATGGTGGCCTGGCAGAATAACCAAGTATTTTGCATGAATCCAAACATGTATTTCTTTACAGTAATGACCTATTGATAGGAAGTTGCTAGCTAGGATCCAAAGATGCCTGTGCACCTGGAATGACGTAGGTATCCTCAGAGCCCTAGAAGGGGTCTTGGCTGTTATTTTTACACATTTGTGGAGCATGTAAGAGCACAAGAAGGCAGCTCTGGCCTCAGTGACCATGACTAACAGCACTGGCTCCTGCACCCAACCTGATGGCAGCCACCTCAGGGACAGCTGACATGCACATTGGGAATCCCCTTTTGAGCCATTGTGATTCACAGTCTGGCATGTTCAGAAGCTCCCCTGGGTCAGCTCATGTTTGCTTTAATAGATTGCTCTCCTGGGAGCTGCTTCCTAGGGTCTGCACGTCCCTGTTCAGCACAGGGGCCAGGAGCAGGTGGCATGAATGCAAGGGCTGGGTCTACAGGAAGAGAGCACTCAGATCACATGCAATGGCAGTCAGCAACCCCTCGCTTTGCTGCTGGTCTTTGTGCCATTACTTATCCTGGCTCTCTCACTGCTAGCTGTGTGCAGCAATATTAGGGGTTTTGGATGGCTCCTCAGTCATAGGGAGGTTGGCAGGGCCATTTCCAGCTGCAGGAACAGGGATGTTGTTGGGTGACCATTCCCCAGGCAGGAGCACTGGCCATGGGCAGCAAGAACTGCCTGGCCACAGCATTGGTCCTGGAGTTGAACAGAGCAGAAGGGGCATAAAACACACACAGACACTTTGCCTGGTACCTGTGACATTTCTGTGAAGAGGAGCCCTGAAAGCCCTTAGGGTGCAGGGAGTGCATAAGAAGAATGCAGCAGGAGAGACCGACCTGGCTGGGCTGCAGCTGCTTGCCATGAGCACCAGGCATATTGCCATGGAATGAGTTCCACTTTGGAAAGAGCTGAAGGTGCCTTTTTTAGGGCCTGTGCCTTTACTCATGGAGTAAAAGGGCTGGGAAGAGGCAGGCACAGAGACCATGCTCTCGGCAGACATTGGCTCCAGGGGGATCTCTAGAGCTGTGCCTCATGGTGACACTAGCATTTTCTGCCTTAGGTGTTCTTGAGGAAAACATGGGGAGGGTACGAGCTTCTACACCCCCTCATTGAGTCCTTTGAACCTCACCTCCTCATGACACACACAAGCGTAGCCTCTCCAGCTGACCATCCCCGCACTGCTAGCATCACTGCGCTCAGCTCTGCTGGTTTTAGCTTTGCTTTATTTTGGGTTCATTTTATTTCAGTTAACTTGCTGCAGATTGGATGGTGTTTTCATTCCCAAGCCAGAGAAAGCAAAAATGTGCACTGCTTATCAAGGCTTCCCTGCCTGATGCAGTTCCCCAGGCAAGCTGTCTGCAGTGGGCGAGCACTGAGCACGAGCAGCTTTGGGGAAAGTGTGGGCTCCTCCTGTTTGCACCAATCTCCTGGTGTCCTGTTGGACATCCAACGTGCAAGGGTCTCCTAAGCTGACCCCAAGGCTGCACCTGCTCCAGGCTCTTAATCCTGGAAAACATTTTCCCAAGGCAGGGAGAGCCTGTCTTCCCAGGACTGGGAGTCCTGCAGTCATGGAGGTGTGATTAACACCTAGTCCACCCCTGCCACTGAAAGCAAAATCTCTCTTTCTCTCTCTGTTGTTGTATCAAGGGCTTAAGGCAGACCTACCTGGTGTTATGAGTGAATATACAAGTTATGCACCAGTCAGGAGGAGGAATAGTGTGATCCTGACATGTTTACTGACTGCATGACTACTGCAGATAGCTACTCTGGTTTTTATGCCCGCTCCTCCTTCCTTGTCAATCCAGAGGTGGATAGGATGAATGATAAGAGGAAATGGCAAACATTACGCATGTGCTAGCAATTCTACTTTTCAAATTAAAACCAAACAAAATTGAGCCTGACACAATGCCCAGGAAGGACACTGGGGTTGTTGAAAGACCATTAAATTTGAAAGAGAGGATGAGTTGCAGAAAACCTTATGTAATCAACACCAGCTACCCACAACCTGCTGGAGATCCGGAAACCCTCAAGAAACAGCAGCAGTTCTGTGTATGAACAAAAGGACTCTATTTCACTAGTTAAACACTTTGGCCTGATAAGTGAAGTGTGTTGGCATTGGTTGTCTTGGGGGGAGTGAAAAATCCTCTGTGACTGTGGTTTTCCCTGGCATTTCGGTGGTTCTGTTAACCCTGCTGTCACACCCCATCCTGGAGCTGGATAGATTTCACTGGGAGCCGTTAATTTGTGACTTGTGTAAGTGTAGTGGGCTTTTTTGGCTAGGTCAGTGCTTAAGCACCTGCTAATCCTTTGGACTCTGGTTCTGGCCTCATACTTAGGAGTCTGGAGCTCTGCTCAACTGGATCAACAGGGATCAAGGTGGGACCAAGGAGAGATACCAGCAACCGGAAAAACAGACAAATTGGCCCGGACAAATGTCAAACCCTTTTCGACACACAAAGAAGTGGAAAGTGTGCTCTATTACACAATATCTCTGTGAGCTGGATGATGAGTGAGAATGTACCCACACCTATTCTTGTACTTGAGGGGTTTTTTTGCCTGTTTCACAAGTTAGTTTCAGTGGCTCAGAAATCTCAGACGCTCACATGCTGCTTTTAAAGTTTCACACCAAAACACTACATCTACTTCATATGAATGGTACCTCTACTTGAATGGAAATGCCCACTCAGACTAGACCATCCTCATTGTGGAAGGTGCATCAGGACCTTGAGAGAGCAGCCCCAGATCAAGTAACAAGCCAGGCAGATATTTTGAAAATGGACATTCTGGGTCCACCTATGTTTGTAGTCTTAAACGTATTTTACTTCCAAATAGCCTCAGAGTAAAGACTGTTTCTCATTTTAAATGTAATATTTAACTCAATGAATATCCTTAAAGATCTCACTGAACAAGCAGCAACAGAGGACTTTATGGATGACCTTTATTTGTGTAGGAACACAATGGTCAGTTATTTTTAGGACTATCCTTGCTGTCTTAATTACAAGTACACCCCAAAGTAGGTTAAGGTCTAAAAAACAGTATTTCATTGCATACTTCACTGGAGCTGTGAAATGCGGCATTTGCTTTCCTTATGTTAGGAAAACTCCACGTTATGCTCGTGGATAGTAGTATTAGTCTGATAATTGATTAACAAATATATGTAAGCACAGGGACAAGGGAGAGTCAGACACTGTCTGTTTGTAACTTAATCTCAGTGCCCAAATCAGAATCCCTTGATTTCTGGGAACTGGCACTCTTACCGACCACTGCTTTACACATTAGGGCCCTCACTATTAGCTACAAAATTTGTCCTAGAAATCATTGCTATAATTGGTGAATCAGTTTGGGATTTTCCAAATGGCCTTCTGGCAGGAAGGGGTAAATTTTAGTGAATATCAAGATTAAAAGAAAATATGGTGGGGGGAAATAAAGGGGGACAAAAGATTTCCAAATTGGGCACTTTCTTAGCAAATGTTTTTCTTCCAAATTAAAGCGATTATTGCTTTTGAAACATTATTTGAATTTCAAGTTCTTTAAATACAATAGAAATTAAAATTAGTCAGTACAATCAGCACAAAACTTTTAACTATATTCCAACCCAGCTTGGTGGTGATTATTAATTCAGTACTCCTTTACTTTGGCCTTGGGCTAGGGAAAGCTTTTGCTGTCTCAGGCTCCTATAGAGAGGGAAAAACATCCTTGATTTCCACGTACTCCAATGTTTCCAGATCTTCCTGCAGCTCCCCTGCTGCCAGCTGCAGATACATGGGGGTCACCCTTACCAGTTCCTGTCTCAAGTGAGCTTGGCTGCTAGAAAGCTGCATTGGAGACACACTTGGCCTGCTCTTGTGCAAAGCAGATGGCTCCTGGTCTTTAGTGCAGCTGAAAGCTCTTACACCTGTGGCAGCGTATCTCTGGGTTTGAATTATGTAGCAGACATCCTGCCTTCTGCCTGAAAGTACCACGCTGTTCCAATTCCCCTCTTATCATACCTTCATTTCTAATCCACTTGCTGGATATGGCACCTATCAATATGCTTGGCTCAATTGGCCAGATTTATCAGACAGAGTGCATCCCTTGTTGGTGCATACTGATCAATACATATGGCAGTGTCCTAACAGCACTGAGCTAATGCTTCTGAAAAGATTTATCCTATCTGCCAACTTTATTTAAAAAAAAGATCTCTTGGTAGAGGCTCAGCAGCTTCACCTCACGGGGTGTCTGCTAGCAAAACCACTTAGGGTTTTTTATTCTTCTTTCCTCTCACAGAAATTGGATAAAGAAAACCTGGCATCAGGAGCATGCTCCAGTTCTGATGGCATGGCGCTGATCAGGAATACTGTTTCTTTGGCACTGTAGCACAAAAATGGCACGTGGTTTAAGGGCCTCAGTTTCCAATCTGGCTCTTCTCAGAAGACTGGATAAGGGCTGGTGGGTGAATCTTGAAAGGGTTTGACCTGCTTTTCTGAAGAGAGGGTTTGCTTAAAGCCAATGCCAGGAGAGACAGCAGGAGCGAAGCCAGCAACTGAGGTTGAAAAGCGAGAAAAAGGAGCAGCGCTGCACCAGATGTCCCAGTGCTTGCAGGAGGTGGCCCTCAGGCAGGTTAAAACTGCCCCAAGAGCAAGACTGTGCTCTCGGTTATGCCTGTCAAGGAAAAGGTACATATAACGGCAGTGAAGCGTGTGTAATACCTGAGAGACCGATACTACAAGGGCTTAATGATGCTGCTGGCCTTCTTCCTTATTCCTGCACTGCATGCAGGCAGTCCAAAGCCTCTGGTATGTGCTTCCTCTGCATGAATGAACAAATGTCCTTTCTCCTCCACCTTCTCCTCCCACCTTGCCCAAGTTGTAGGACATTATAATCTAATCACAGCCATGCCACACCCTTCTCCCTACCCACTTTTGATAAGTCACTTACTGATTTCCCAGGCTGAAACCAGTGCTGCGATTACACCTCTTTCATAGGAACAGTTTCTGCGTGAGCTCTTTCCAGCACCAGCACCTTAGTGGCTGTCATACAGACCTTTCCAGCAGCTGGTCTCAGCCTTGGTTGGCTGCTTGCTGGCTTATTTTGAAACAGGGGTGAGGATGAAAGCCACCTGTAATGTCATAGCAACCAGCTCCAGCAGCTCTCCTCTCCCATTTCAAACCGAAGCCACCTCTCTGGCTTACAGAGCAGGTAGGAAACTGCTCATCAAATCGAAACCAGGCTAAAAGTATTTGAAATCTGTTTACTGAAGTGATTTTTCAGCTGCGAAATTAGCTCACAGATGATGCTGCTCTGTTCTGCTAGGTGCTTTGGAGGAGGACTTGCATGGTGCTATGTTCTTTACGGTGGCTGGCGGTAGGTCATTTGCCTTCTGCATCCTGTCTTGGCTCCCTGAGACCAAGCATACTCAAGATCTGCTTTACAACCAGGGCAGGCTAGCATCCTTGTGTTACTCACCAGGTCCCTCACATCAGTGCTATAAGGCAAATCCAGACCAAGCCAGTGGCCGTTCAGGAACTAATAATAAAGTAGCCCAGAGGCATGTGGATGATCCAAGTTCTGCTGCTTAGGTACATCTCCATGTCCAGAGATCAAGACTCTATTACCATCCCTGCTGTAGCAGCCCCGTGGGGGCTAAATCCTGGCTCAGGCAATCTTCTGGAGACATCTTCTGGTTTCTGATCCTCCTTCCCTACATTGTTACCATCCCACAGGGTATCTGCATCACCAGAGCTGTGCTCGCTCTGCACTCACCCTGCCAGCTCCCAGGATGGGGCTGTTTGCCCCTGAATGCACCTAGCCCAGATTCACAAACCCCGTTGTGTCTTCCCCTGTGCCCAACATCTGCTTTCACCCAGGGATCAGCTGAGGAACAGCATCCCTGGACTCAGCCACTGGCTGCTGAGGATGCTGCCCTTGCAGCTGGGAAACACTGGGTAGGAAAGACCACCAGGAGGCCATATAGTCCAAACCCTTACTCCACAGAGAGTGAGTGAGTATTGACACCTTCAGTAGCAACTCTGTCTTGTTAATCCAAATTCTACTCAGTGGGGCAGACAAGAATATCTTGAAATTGATTTAATCTTCAAATCTGATTAAGATTTATTCTTAGAAATATTTTAATATTATTGGGGAAAGGGGTAGTTTCAGACTACTTCATTGCAAGGAAAACACGTTTTTCATTTAAAACAATGTGAACATTTCAAGGAAATAGTATGTCATAGGTACATTGTTTTCTAACACGTAAGTAAGATACTCTATCATGGGAACTGTAAAAAAAACAGGGCTGGAAGGCATTTGGAAAGAGCTTGTGTCCAACCCCTGCTCCAGGAAGGATTACCTCCTAAACCATCACTTAACCTACCTCCCAAAATCTCTGGTGATCTTCCCATACAATTTGCTCCACCCTGCAGTCAAAAGTGCTTTTCTAAACAAAAGCCCCAATTTCTCTTCTTTATTCACGCTCATTAAGAACTTGTTAAGCAATCATTTGCCAGGAATAATTTAGGTAAAACTTCCTCCTGCCTGAGGGTAGGTATGAAACTTGCTTTGCAACATGGAAGCAGCTGATCTGCGGGTTGCTTTTTATTTGGGTTTTAACTGAAATTTTGAGTTTCACATCTTTGGTTCACTCTTGTTAGCTTCCTAATCCTCTCCCTAACGATGGGGGAAGCTCCCAGCCCACCCCTGCTCCTCCTCCCCGAGGCTTACGGGCCCTTCAAGCCGTGAGGTCTCTGACCAGGGTCGTTTTAATCAATCCCCTGCCAAGCACCCACACGCATCGTGACTTGAGCTCCGCTTGGTATATCGCAGCGTGACAAGAGGTAAAGCTGGGATGGAGAGCGTGGATCGGATTGACAGCTCCGGACCAGCCGTGGGTAGAGGAGTAATTCCCGGAGGCGGGGAAGAGAGAGCGAGATAAAAAGAAAAAAGAAACAAAAACCCCTACATCAGTCTGAAGCGGCACATTATGAATTAACCCCCAAGCCACCTCCACCAGGGCAGCAGTGGCTGTGCCCGGGGAGGGGCCTTTTCTCTTTGCCGTCGGGAGGGGCGATGCCGCTCCCTCCAGGACACGGGCCGGGCCCCGCTTCTCCGGTGAGTAACGGGCTCGGTTCCCCGACGGGACTGCCCTGGAAGGAGGTGGCCTGGGCTAGGCCGGAGGCGGGACCGGCGAGGGGGGGGGGCGGGCGGGCCGGAGCCGCTGCTGATGCTCTGTGCTGCGGGAGGGAGCCGCAGTGCTCTGCGGACGAGGAGCGGCGGCCCCGGAGGTGAGCAAGGATGGGGGGACCGGGGGCAACCGCCGGGGCAACGGGAAGGGCTGCGCAGCCCCGCGACGAGGAAGCGGGTCTCGGATTGCCCGTGAGCCCAGGCTGTGTGGCTTCGTCCCCCCTCGCCGCTTAGGAAAAAGTGTATTTTTCCACGGGGAACTTTTCCATGACCAGTGCACGGCGGTGGTGGGCAGCAGCCCTTACGTGCGGGTTGGAGCCCACCTGCCCGCGGTCTTGTCCCAAAACTGCTCTGCTCGCCTCCTCAGGAGCAGCGTCTGGAAGGGCTGCCAGGCTGGAGACGGACGGACGGACGGACGGACTAGCAGCCGTGCTGCCCTCAGCCGGGACCCCCGGGCAGCTCTGAGCTGCTCCGTGCGGCTGCCGTGCCCGGTGGGAGCTCTGCAGACAGCAGTGACCGCGGTCCCGGCAGGCGGGGAGGTTTTCCCAGTGGTAATGAGGCATTCCGGCTGAGGCTTGTAAAGGGGAGATTCTCATAGATCCCTGCACAGCTCTGTGAGGGTTTCTGTGCGCAGGCACCGCTGTCGCGGGGTGCTGGCGAAGGTGCGGTTGAATATAGCAGCCCTGGGGAAAGGGAGCTGCTTGTACAGTGCCAGCCGCTGAAAGTGCTCCATCCCACCTGAGAATGGGAGCATCCCACTTGAGAAGGGCTCAGTCAAACGCTGATGCTGTGAGTCCGTGGGATAGCAGCAGCACAATAGAAGGAGAAAAGAGTTGGATGGGATGGAGAAATGTGGAATTCCTCTCAGACAGCAGTGACAGGCTGGCTTGGGTGAGAGGGTGGAAAAACAGCAGAAGTGGTGGCAGAGGAGGATGCAGTTGGCCGGCATGTTCCTAGGCAGACGTGCCCTGAAAAACGTCAGTCTGAGCAGGGGTAAGGTCTGAGGAAGAAAGATCAAGACTTGCAATAGAACTGTAGAAACTCTTCCTGTGGCAAGAAGGGGAAGAAAGCCCCAACCGAAGAGGTGTAAGAAAATATGTAACTCCTACAGTAGTAAGACTACAATAGTAAGTCTCACAGTAGTAAGACTACTAAAACTACAGCTGTGGAAAGAAAGTGAATTCAGAAACTTTGGCTAAGAGTGAACTATCCCAGTGAAAATAACATGTTGTTTCCTAACATGAGAGAAGTTGCTCAGAATAGACTGGATATTGCTTAACCCTGAAGAAACCCTCTCTAGCTTCTGCTGAGCTCTGATGGTTTTGCACTATTTATTGTTCACGGGGTTTGTTTCATGGAAGACAGAGATCCTATAAAACTCTAATTCCTCTTTTTTGGTTCTTGTAGCAATTCAGCAGCATCTCAAGTCTCTGTAGGAGGGAGCACTGACTAGGGAGTCGTATGTGAAAGCCATTCTCTTGTTCATGTGCACTTGACAACGCAGAAATGGCAGTCATCCTTGAGGGCCTGAGAATGTAATGTTGGGTGAAGAGCAGTCTGCCTGACATGAATTAGTTTTAGTGTGTAGTTCTGGTACCCATGCCCCAAGTTCTCCTTCCCACAGGATTTCTACTGGCTCTCAAGGCACTGTCGTGTCTCCATCTGACAGTGGCTCTAATTAAGTTCTATCTTCACAGAGGTATCCGGGGGCCAAGTTCAGTAGCTGTGGATTGTCAAGGCCTCAGTGTGCAATTTGGTGTTACCACACAACTAAGTTTCAGTTCTTAGAAGGATGCAGGCCCCTGGCTGCCTGTTCTTGCATCCATCTCCCTGTGCCAGTATTTGTGCCTGTCTCACCCTGCGGTGGAGCAAAACCAGTTCTGGGAGCTAAAGAAGTAAGAAAACCAAGTTCTGCATCAGAATCGACTTTTTGGTGCTTTAGCTTTCAGGGCCAGTCATAGCAGGGTCAGAGGAGCATCAAGGAAAAGCCTGAGGAGGTAGCCCAGTATTAGTTACCCAATCGGTTACTCACTGCCCTGGTTTTGTTGCATCAGCAGCAGATGCTTTGGCTTGAGGTGCTTATGAGTAATTCTACTTCCATCTTACTTTTGCTGCAGTTGTTTGGTCATCAGTATAGAGAGAAGCAGCTGTGTGCCAGTTATAGTTATCATATAAAACCGTGCCTACTCCATACATAGAGGGGAGACCAGAGAAAAAGTGTATAGGGCTGGATAAGCCTCATTATCAGCACTGTTGTGGCTCATTATGTGACGGCAGGAGAGGCTGGGGACACCCCTGTTGTCTGTTCTGGCAGGCCCTCGGTAAATTAGCCTGGCTGTACTATCATTTAGCTCCCTAAGTGCTGCAATTTCCATACTGTTAAAAGCTTTTACTGTGTTGTCTGGCTTTGAGTTCCATTTCCCTGCTCTCATCTGGGGTTCGTTTTTTCTCACAGGCACTCCTGACCAAACAAACACTCAAACTCCTTATGTTGCTGGGCTGTTCAGATTCCAGAACAGATTCACAAAGTTTATTTTGTGCAGTGCTTTTGCTGGGAAACAAGTGGTTCGTTACCAACCCCCTTCTTTGCTTGCAACTCACTTCTTCGCTTGTCTCCTCTGGTTTTTACAATTACCTTAAACTGGGGCTGAGAACTCTGCTTAGATGAGGTCTGGTGGAACTTCAGATTATGGCACTGTGACCCAACCACTCCCCTGCAAGCAAAGGATTAAGCATAAACATGTTAGTATTTAGATTTTTTTCTAATAAAAAGGAAAATGTTCACATAGTGTTCACATTCTTTATTTTTGTATAACTGCACAAAATCTCCTATCTGTGCAAGATATATGAGTTAATATCTCCCAGTCTTTAATATGTTCAGCCTTCCAGTGGCTCTGTCAGATAGGAAAGCACTTCTTCCATATTCAAGGGAGGAAGGTTGTGTTAGAGACAGAAAAACAACCCCTGAGATCATTGAAGAAATTTAGACATCTATTTCCTTATGGTTTCAAGTAGGAGGTGAGATTTTGTGTTTGGGTTTTAAGGGACCTGTTCCTTGGCCTGTGAGAAGGCTGTTCTAGATCATTAAAATAAATAGAAATCCCCCGAATCCATGTGTAGTCTACTGTTGGGCCATCTTTCCCCTCCAGTGTGTCCCTGGATTTTAAAAACTGAAAGTGCAGTACAGATCAGAAGAAGGAAAAACCACTATATATCGATCTATTAGGCTTGAAGTGTTTAATCATTAGTATGATCTGATACACTGCATCTCTTCACTTGGATGCAACTAAGGCATCCAGCAGCATTAACAACTGACTACCCTGTAGAAGAGGACAGCATCTTCAGCATGTTTGCAAGATCCGCTATGAAGCCCTGCATAAGCTTCTAGGCACCAGTAATACTGGTGATTAATGAGATTTGCACACTTGATGACCAGGCATAGTTCTGACTTCCATATTCCCACAGTCTCCTTGTATGTGCACATCATTTCAAAAAGCTGCTCCTTTTCTAGCCACGTGCCAGTGTTTTATTGAGTGGTGAGGGTTAAAATATTGTTTAGACTTAGATTTCATACATAGCTTTCAGTCCTATTATACAATGAGTGTGCATGGCTTTCTACAAATACAGTAATAGGAAACTACTATTTGAAAGCTGCTGGTGGCAAAAGGCTGTATCAGTTTGCTAGCTGATCTACTGCTAGCATCTGTTGCTTTTGTTTCTATTTTCCAACCAAATCCTGCCTTCTATTTATTTTAAGTATTGATGAGGGGGTTATATGGTCTGTATCTTGAAAGCAAAAAGCTGTGAGATACAAAACCTGCTCCTTTCAGTTAAAGAAGACCTAAACACTAAGCTCTATAAAGAAAGCATTGGGAAACTTCTTGAAAGGGTGCTGAATAAGATGGTCCTGTACTATTTTGGATAAAAAGAAGATCAGTCTGACTATGCACTCTAGCTGGGTTCCTGATGTTGCCAGGCTTTCCATACCCAGGTTTGTCCATAAATGCTCCTCCTCTCCTTTGTGCCACACAGTGACCCTGGCATCTTTCCTCGGTCCACTGCACTCATCACATTGCTTTGTTCTCCCACTGGGACGTGATGTACCCTTTGGAAAGGCCACCATGTTTCCTTGTTAGGCTATGACCATGGAACAGGTTGCCCAAGGGAGTTGTGAATGCTCCATCCCTGGCAGTGTTCAAGGCCAGGTTGGACAGAGCCTTGGGTGACATGGTTTAGTGTGAGGTGTCCCTGCCCATGGGATTGAAACTAGATGATCTAAAGTTCCTTTCCAACCCTAATTATTCTATGATTCTATGAATGGCTTCATACAGACTGACTTCCATCTGCTTCCATATAATCTGTATCATGGGAGGAGAACCAAAAAGTATGGCACCAAACATGAGTCCTTTGTCCACCACTCTGCTGTAGGCTGTCTTATTCCAAGTATTTCTAAAGACCAGCCTTGACCATAACTCTCCACAGCACATAGTAACAATTCAGAGCATCACTTCCTACTTACTTTTCTTGGCAAATGTGGAAACGTGAAAGAGCAAAGGGATAGAAGTGGAGGGACAGTGCAGAGCAGTGTTGTGTATGGTCTTTGCACCGAGAGATGATGCACACTTTGCTTTGACAATTTGTGTAATATGTAGCTCTGTTTTTTTCCTACTTTGTTCCTGGTGAAAGCTTTGCAAGCTTCTGTTTTCCACTGTGCTTGAAAGGAAGGAGATGCATACCTGTAGCTGCCGTGAAACACAGTAACTGGCAACTGGGATTTATGTAAACTTTTCAGCAGCCATTTTCAGGTTTTTTGGTTATATTTAAGGGTGCCTTAACACCAAATGTATTTGGTGGGAATAACCCACTGGTTATTCTAAATTCCTGTAGCTCTAGATTCAAACTTAATATATTTAATTTGGTGCAGCAAACGTTATTTAAAACTCTACCTTTTGACATTAGTTTGAGACTTTAAAGATTGCATGTATTTTCTTGTGACTTTTGTTTCCAGTGCTTTTAGAGGAAAAGCTATAGGTGCATCCCCCCAAAAAAACCTTGCCATGGCTTTCTGAGATAAACAAAAGCAAGGGCTAAAACGTGTCAGCAGAGAATAGTGGAATTATGGCTTTGACATTCTTCATGAAGCAGCAGTAGAAAGACTCTGAATCTTTTCTAATGCTAATCTGGGAAAACTTGATATTAGGGAGCATATTTAACAAAGCATTTAAAACCAGCACTTAACCTGGCCTGTGTAGAAATGCTCTAAACTTCTGCTATACCACCTTCAGTGAACTGCAGCTCTATCTGCTGTATGGCACCTCTTCAATGGCATGCTCTGTGCCTTGCTGAGCCAACAGCGTATTGCTTCAGCCATGGTTAACTAACTGTTGGGGCTGAAGTAGGAGGTGGTATCTGTCAGCATGTGAAGGTCACTTTCTGGGATAGATGTTGTGGTTGACGCTGGGGTGTGACACACTGTCCTGCACAGAAAGTACTATACTAAAGGTACTTGAAAATAACAAGTTTTTTCCATGGTGTGTGCACCACAGTAAATGAGCTCAACAGATCTGGCCCCTGCCCCCTGGAACAGTGCAGTCTGGTTCCCATGAGGGAGGACGTGGCTCTTGACTCTCATTGCTGTCATACCTTTTTGTTGCTAAATCATCTCTGTGTTGTCCCAGCAGTCTTGAAGTGACAAGAAGTCTTCCTGACAGGGCCAGGAAACTCCTTGCTCAGAGCTCACTCATGTTTGTTTTGCTTTTCAGACACAAAGCATCTCTAAAGTAAAAACACGAGTGAATTTTAAACAAACGCAGCTGCATGTTTGCACTGGTGTGGCAGTCATTTCTGTGGTTGTGGTCATTCCTCTTCCTTTGTCTCATCAATCAAAATCACTAGATGGGACTTCAGTGATGTATTACCATCAGCTATCTTGTAGATTCAGGTAAGGTGATAGGAAGATGACATAATAGGAGACATGATAGAAGAAATGGAGCTTTTGCTTTAGCTCTAGAGGTGCTTTCACTGCCCTGGAGGAGCCTATGGTTTCCCTGGTGGTTTTGCTGTTCTTGCTGAAAAAGCAGCTGTTGTAACGTGTTGCACTTATTTACTGCTTGAGATATCTCTTTCTTGTTCAGTTGGTGAGTATGTTTAAAATAAATCAAACTGTGACGTTATTTCCTCACTGTTCATCGGGGAGAAGTGCTGAGGGAGCTCTAGTGCTCTCTTAAGTACTCAGCCTCAGATTTGTGCTTCAGTTGAGCTGTTCTGTGTAAACTAAACCACCAGAAAAGCTTCGTATTTCTCTTGTAGGTGAAATTTTCTGCCTCTGATTCTTGGAGGAATCCCTGTTTCATTGGGAACTTTTCCTTAGGTTGGCTTACCTGCAACACAAAACCTTGCTTTCTGAAGAATGTACGGGTAGGTGGCAGTGCTGGGGCATCCTTGTCCTTATCTTCCTGCTTAACGGGTAGATCCCTTTCATGTTCTAAGCAGATGTTTAGTGTAAGCTGTAGACAGGCTTGAGCAAGTTACAAAACGAGTTCTCTGGAAGGTGAAGCCATCAGTGCATTGCTTGGGAGCCCTCTGCACTGCAAGTAGGTAAATGGGGACATGACACAGTAACTCTTTTTTTCTTTCCTTGTTTAAGCAATTTCTAAATCATTGTTCAGGGAACTTTTGGAAGCAGATGTTACCACACAGGGAAATAAATACATGAGTCATTCAGGAAGTCAGTAACCTTGCCCACTACAGTGTTCTATAACCAGTTTTGTTTGCACTGTGTAGCGAAGGACTATTCACCAGTTGGTAATCCGACATTCAAATCGAGATTTCATCCTCACAGGGAAAAACCCCCAACAATTTAGGGACTTCCCTGTATTTAAACATGGCAAGGTACCCTGTATTAGCTGTAGCTGGCAGGGTGTGGGCAGCAAGAAGTTGCAGGGGTAACCTGTGTGGATAGGGGCCCTGTGCAAGTTCCAGCTGGTTCCAGCCAACTCCAACCAGACAAAAACGGACCATTGCATATCAGAACTGCAACTGGTCAGAGCAGCACACAGTGCTTCTGTTCAAATGTATTGAAGAAAGCTGTTAGGGACAGGAGTCACAGAAAGGAGACATGGGAGGAGGCACATGAGGAAATACAGAAGGGCACACGTGAGGACAAATAAGGGAGGACAAATGTGAAGATGAAAGAACAGAGACATGAGGGGTCATAAAAAAGAATATGAAAAAGTGACATGGGGGAGTAGGTGCAAAAGGACATGTGTGAGGACAAAAAAGGAAACACTAAAGCAAAGGAGACAGGAGGAGATGTGAGAGGAGATACAAGGAAACAGGCAAAAAGAGGTAAGAGTCATGTCTGGAGTCATGATAGGAGACATGTCTGGAGTAAAGGGTGGATGAAGTGGAGAAGACATGCAGAAGGGGATGCTGTTGGGTTCATGGAGGGAGATGCTCTCTTGGAAGGAAGCACTCTGTGCTGGAGGAGATACCCTTGAGGGACTGCAATCCATGCTGGGGCAGGGACACCCTGAGGGACTGTGATCCATGGAGAACCTGTGCCAAGGGAGGCACACATGGAGGAGCTGCAGGTTGTGGGTGACCTATGCTGGAGCAGAGGAGCAGTAAGAAGCAAGGAGCAGCGGAGGAAATGTGAGATGCAAAAAGTAGCCAAACGAAACTGTCATGCACTGCCCCATGGTCTCCTGTGCCTGTTACCTCACTAAAGGAATTGGGACAGACTGAGTGTAACCCACAGTGAAAACAAAGGGAAGTTGAAACAGGATAGAGGTGAGGAGAGGTGTTGTGCTGAAGGTGAGCCTGTGGAGAGAGGAGGAAAGGTGTTTCCCAAAGTGTTGTTTAACTTTTGGTTGCTGTGTCCCCATCCACTCCCCCCCTCCCCCCAGTATCTGAATTGGTAATTTAAAGTTTATGATAATTTGTAATAAATTAAGTTAAATTCTCCAAGTCAAGAATGTTTTGCCTATTGCAGTCTATTAAATATGCTGGGATGTAATGTTCAGCAGTGGCATGGCCAAACAGTACAAACCCCCTGTGGACGTAATCTGTGCAAAGTTTTCCCTCTCCCTGTGTGAGACTGGTGTTGCCCCTGTATTGCTGTGTCAGTGCTTTGGTATTTTCCCAAGTAGAGCTTTCTAGAGGAGGGCCAGTGCCAGCCATTTGCAGGCATTCACAGGTGGTGATCTTTGAACAAGTTGGCAAAAGCCATAGAATAGATGCAGTTTTATTTCCAAAGCATTATCTTCTGGCTGTAAAAGACTCATTGTGGGGCAGAGCTGGAGCAGACACCTGCCGTTGATGGAGGGGAGGTAGCAGGGTCTTGCTATTTCTTGTAACTATAAGGAAAGAATATGTGTGCTACCCTCCTAGAGTCTCAAGGAAAGTAGAGGGTATGGAAAAGAATGGCAGCTCACTGTGATGTAGCTGTTCCCAGGCACACAAGTGCCCGGTGCTACCAGCTGGATGATGTGTCATTGTCTACCCTCTAACACAGTCTCTCTGAGAGACTGCAGGTATGTTGAAGACTGATAGGATGACAAAGAAGAAAAAAACTGAGAGAGAAAAAAAGATCAGTGGAGATTTTTCTTTTTCTTTTTTTTTTTTCATTTTCTTTTTTTCCCAACTGAAGAATGATTAATAGAAATGGAAAATTCTGTTCTGTTATTAAGCTAACCCACAGCTATCTGTAGCAGGCATAATGGAGTTCTCTCCTATATTCTGCGCATTTTTGGTTTGTCTCACAAAACTTCTGGTTTCACTGTTGGACTGTATTGGTTTTATTCCTTTTAAATTATGTAAACTTTTACCAAAAGGGCAACAGAGGTTAAAGCAGAAAAGACACTAAAATGTTTTTCATCTTTTGGACTTTTTTTTTAAATTACTTTATTTTCTTTAAAGAACATATTCCTTGTGAAACTTTACTGGTTTTGATTCATTAAGAGCCTGGCACCACTTTGACGATGGAGGCTTTGAGGGAGGCATCGGCCCATTGACGACAGCGGCCTTCCATTAGGCTGTGCCTTGACACACCTTATTTCAGACTGTTAAAGACTATTTCTGGGAAATGAACTCTTTATGGTTAAATCTGTGTGTGGACTTCAGAGATGTAGACTTGAGGCCTGGCCAGGACAGTCACACTAGGCTTGTAAAAGCAGAAATAGCACTGTGTATCCCAACTTAGCTGCCTGACAGGAGGGTACCTATATAGGTGTCACCCTACACTTGGGTCTGGCACTGTGAGTAGAATAGTTGGAAAAAGAGAAGAATGTGTCTTTTGAAGATGATTGCTGTACTGAAGGCTCACCAGTCATAATGTTCAGTTCTCTTTCACAAAGTGTGAAAGGGTTTTTAAAGGGTGAAAGAAGAGAAAAAGATGTTTGGTTTTTGGTTTTGTTTTTGTTTTCCAGTGAAAGGAAGTGTTAAGTTCTCTAAACCTAAAGTCTTGAATATAAAATTAATAGCATGGTCAGGAATGGAGGTGCTGTGTGAAGGAACATAATGAACACTACCATGTTGTGGAGCTTTGTAGCAAATATGGGACACAGGGTGGTTATTGGGGAATAAATGGAAGGGAAACAAGTACCATTCTGTGATTATGGGAGATGAGACCATTTGGCAGGAACAGATGATAGCACTGGGTTTTTATGTGAGTTCTCAGTTTTGGGAAGGCTGGCTTCTCCTCTTGGGAAATGAAAAAACTCGGAAGCAGCTGTCCCACTCACTGTCAGGCGCTAGATTCAGTAGTACGGCAGCAAACTGGAGGACAGAAGAGAATCTAAAATTACACTATCTGAGATTCTCTGTGTACAGGTCTGGTTTGCAAATAATGGACTGATGTGAAAATATAGACTGATGAAGATAAAATGGACCAAGTGCTGTATTTCCTTGTAAGTAGCAAATACAGTATGTACCCAGGGAACTAAGGGTCAGTCTTGGTTTGTGATAAACAAAGGAAGAGGTTTGACTGTGTTTTATTTTTTTGAAGGAGAGTCATCTTTGCTAGAGGACAGTGTATCATACCAGATCCAACAGCCCAAGAGAGGTGAGACTGCTGCTGCTCTGTGTCCAGACAGTAGTGAGGCTGAAGATGTATTCACCAGGCACGCACATATAAAGCACATGCATACACTGTATATGTATGTACCTATGCATGGCTGGCCACACAACTCCCAGGCAGACACTCAGAGCACCCACATGAACATAGGCAGCACTGACAGCCTCATCCTTCTCCCCTCTATGGCTGTACAGGATGGAGGTCCACAAGTGAGAATATACATAGGTGTTTCCTCCCATCAGCTGGGATTAAACCCCAGTTGTTGACACCCCAATATGCACAAGTGCACACAGATTTGAAAGCTCTCATCCAGGAAAGAGTCAGAAAGGAATTTAATAAGAAGACAAGACAGCCTGATCAGGCACAGGACATTACCAGACAAGTGTACTGACCAGCAAGCTATTCACCTGCATCCGGCCCTTGTAATCTGCTTACATCTCTATTTTGCCACTCTTGTTCCTCCCAAAATCGAGTTAAGGCCTTGCCCAGCCTTTGGTTCCTAAATATAGTAAGTCCTGTGTAATTCCAAACTGTTCTTCCCCTGCAGCCCATAATATGTCCCACCCCTAAGCTGTAACCCCCTTACTCCAAAGGGTGATCTATAGAGCTGCTTCTGGTGATGGGTTTCATGCCTGGACAGCCCTGGGACAGGCCTAGACATGGTGCTGGTTCCTCTAGGGTCCTTAATGTGGGATCCTGCCTGCCACTGTGCTCCCCTAGGCTTCAGCAGGTGGGATTTTGATGATGGCCCCTGTGATAGACCTGGCAGGGTTTCTTCGGGCTCCCCCTCCTGTCACTGTCCCTTTATGCATTTTGTGTGTGTGCAGATGAGCTTTGTCACATAACCTCGCAGCCTGAACATGGGCTGTTGTTTCTAACGGAGCGCTGTGGGCATGGTGGCAGCATGAAGAAGCCAGGATGCTTTTTTAAAAGTGACTTAATGGCGTAGTTGAAGCACACTTGCATGAAGGAGAGAGTTCAGCATGCAGCTCTGCCATAGCGCTGTCTCAAGGCTCGAGGTCTGTTGCCTTCCCTGTCAATATATTTTTCTTCTTTCCTCCCCTCCAGATCACGGCTGTCTTGGGAGAGCAGGCTCTGACGGGAGCAAGAATGCTCAGGATGCCCAGCTGCCTCCTAAAACTGACCAGGGTGGTGCTGAGCCACAAGCTCAGGGCTCTGTTTATCCTTGCCTTTAAGTTCATGTCCTTTGCCTCCATCATGTTGTACTGGAGAATGGTAGATGACTCTAAGGGCAGAGGCCAGCTCTACAGCTTGCCTCTTGAAATACACTGTGCTCACTCTGTGCCTTCTCCACGCACCATTGCTGGTGGGCCCCCTCCTTCCCCAGGGAATGTGTTTTTTGTGGAGACATCGGAGCGAACTGACCCAAGTTACCTGTTCATGTGCTCTGTGGAGTCAGCAGCAAGGATGCACCCTGGGACAAGGGTCGTGGTGCTCATGAAGGGCTTGGCAAACAGGAACGCCTCATTACCCAAACACTGGGGCTTCTCGTTGCTGAGCTGCTTCCCCAATGTGGAAATCCGGCCCCTGGACTTGACAGAGCTTTTCTCTGGAACACCTCTGGCAAAGTGGTATTTGCAGGCTCAGCAGCGCTGGGAGCCTTATTTCTTACCCGTCCTGTCCGATGCCTGAAGGATTGCCATCATGTGGAAATTTGGTGGCATCTACCTGGACACGGACTTCATTGTGCTTAAGAACTTGAAGAACCTCACCAATGCCCTTGGTATCCAGTCCAAGTATGTACTGAATGGGGCCTTTCTGTCCTTTAAGCCCAAACACAAGTTCATGGAACTTTGCATGCAGGACTTTGTGGAGAACTACAACAGCTGGATCTGGGGACACCAGGGCCCACAGCTCCTAACACGTGTGTTTAAGAAGTGGTGCTCCATCAGGAGCCTTCGGAGCAGTACAAGCTGCAAAGGAGTGAGTGCTCTGCCCCGTGAGGCTTTTTATCCCATTCGGTGGCAGGACTGGAAGAAATACTTTGAAGTGGTCAGCTCCTCGGAGCTTCACCACCTCTTTAATAACACCTATGCAGTGCATGTATGGAACAAGAAGAGCCACGGGACAAGATTAGAGATCACATCCCAGGCTTTGCTGGCTCAACTGCATTCTCACTTCTGTCCTGCCACGTACGATATCATGAAGAAGGACTCCGTACGGCAGTGACTCAATGGTCAGCTAAGAGATGTTGCCTGAGAGCTCACAACTCTCCAGGTGTTCCATCACAAATGAACTTCCTTTTGAAGTGAGAAGGTGAGAGTTGAGGATAAAAGCCATTTGTGGGGTGTAGGTAGAGCCTGAAGCTTCAGCCAGTGTCTATGCAGCTCTTTGTCTTGACTATAACTGCCTACCAGTAACACCTGTTTCTCTGAAGGACCTTTCTTCTGCTTTGGTCAGGCAAAGAAATCTCAGGAGAAGAGCAAGTACCAGTCCACTTGTGGCAGCCTACATCAGCCTTTCAGAGGAATAAGGCCCCTTTCTGTGGCTGTAAACCTGCAAAAGTCCCTTGTAGAAATGCGTATCTCACTGACTGATTCTTAGGACTTCTAAAGCAGAGTCCTCAGAGCAATGAAAGTGCAGAAGAGCAAAGAACAGGAACTTAGGAGCAAGTTAAGGATGTGCTAGAGAAGGTGCCCTGAGAAAAATGTAGAAGAAAACAGACAAGAAAGAGCTAAGGCAGCTTCTTTTCCTTTTATTTCCTTTCCTTTCTCTTCTGGTCTTTGGTGGAGGAGACTTTCTCATGTCTGGTTTGAGCAGGCAGCAGGATGCTGCAATCTCTGTTTGAGGTCCTAGGTCTAAAGATGTAAAAATCTGGTGCAAATCAGAGCATGAGGATCTCAGTCCAGCTCATTGTTTAGAAGGAGCTTTTGCAAAGCAATGACTGATTTTGTAGTAGTGGCAAATTAACACCCTGCGATGAACACGAGAGCTCACCTAAATCACACCTTAAATTGTACCTGACACAGGAAAAGCTGAACTTTTACACTGAGTTTGTCTTTGTGACCAAATGTCTGTAACTGCGTCTAAGAAGCACCAGACCTTTCAGCACTTGGATGGATCCTAAAAGAAATGCATTCTGTTTCCAAATATTTCCAAGGTTACAGAGAGGACAGACAGGGAACCTGTACTGTCTGAATTTGTTTATGAGTTATTTATGGTGGACCTCTTCAAGTAGCCTGGAGTACTCCTGCACTTCACTGTCCAGCAGCACAAATCTCTTCTAGGACGTCTTGTGTAAGACAGTGAGAAGTTTTACTTTTCTCCCTGAGCATCTTCCTGAATTGTAGTGGGGAAAATTAACATATCTTTCACAAGGTGCTGTTGTGCCTTTGAGGGTTCCCCCCACAGAGGCAAGCTTGGACAAACCGTGGGAGAACATCTGCCCCTTTATGGCCAAAAGGATTTACTGATGTTCTTACTGTTCTTGTCAGAAAATAATGGGGAAACAGCAGTGAGAAACAAGAATATGACCAAGACCATCAGCATCGTTACATCTGGTCCCCACCACACTCTAAAGGGGATTGGTAAGGCACATGAGCTTGGCACTATGATAGGCTTAATGCAGATGGGCAAAGCATTGGCCATTTCCTCTTGTACTGTAAAATACTTTCTGCCTCCAGTGTGTCTCATATTCTTATGCTTTGTAACAGCAGTGGGGTGGTCCAATGGCCCCTTTGATGAGCACAAGTCAGTCAGATCATCAATGTCAGCTGGCCTCAAAGTGAGAGCTCTTTCACATGGTGTTTCCTGCAAGCCCTCTGAGTGTGATCCAGATGATTTCTAGGGCTGCAGTTGTCTGAGGACTCTTCTGTTTCCCAGGTTAACCAAAAGCAATGTGAGGTTTGCTCAGTTCAGCCAAAGCAGTGGTCAGAAATGGAAAGGATTGTGCATGCAACATTTCTCTGGTTTTTCTCAGGTTTGTCTCTTCTTTGATGAGAAAGAGACATTCTTATAAAGATGAGAAAGACAAATTACCCATAACTTTTACGAAACAGCTCCCTGCCCCTCAAAGAATATGGCCATGGGAGCTTAAGGAGGATGTGCACTACTTGTCAAATGCTGAGCTGCTTTGACTGAATGCCTGCCTATGAGTCTGGCAGGGTGTGAGGCCAGTGCACATGTAGCTACTCTGGAGTGAGAGAGGTGCTATAAACACCCCTCCAGTGGCTGGCATCATGTGTGTGTGTGTGTGTGTATGTAGTGCTGCCCTTTCGTTCTGCCCAGTTTTATGGTATATCCTGGAGGCATTCAGGATTTTGAATGTCTGCAGCTCTCCCAGCACTGAATATCTTTAAGAACAAAGACTGTGGGGAACCAGGAGATCTTACTGACTATATAAGCATTCTTCAACGCACTAAATGGTATAAGTGGATGCTGTTTTCACTCTCTACTCCCTGTCACTACTCTCTGGGGTGTTTTTTTACTGCTTTCTTTAGAAAGCAGTTGCAAAGTTTACAGCCCTGTTTAGTGTGTGATCAGTAAGGTGTGGTTTCTCCTTCTGTAGCTCCGTCTATTTTGGGTTCTATGGGCTAAACAACAGCAATCTTAGTGAGCTATGAACCCCTAGCACAGATGGTATAATGGTGCTTGATAACCATGAAGGTGTAACATGGGACTATACTGTGGCAATACCTTGAACTGAATATGGGAGTATTTGGGGCTCCACTGCAATGAATATCTGGCTTGATGTAGCACTGCTTATTCTAGGAAAGTGCCTTTTTGGATAAATGGACTGGTTTGTTTTTGTTTGTTTGTTTTCCCCTGTAGAGTCAATGTTCTGAGGTTTGATAAGGAGAGAATCAAACCAAAGCAGCCTCTGGCCTTTTCTGCTCTGTCTTGTGAAAGAAAAATAAATACAGCTTTTACTATTTTTTCTGTCTACCAAGATGTTCCATTTTGTTTTGTGAGGCATTGGTGGTTAAATCTGAGCAATCTGTTAGTTATTATGCAGAAAAGCATTTTGAAATCGTGTCCTGAAATAACTCACTGAAATTAGGAGTGTGGAATGAACATGAAACAAGCTGAGCATAAGCACATGTGGAAAGGAGGCTCTGTGACCATGACTATATGCCATTTTTGGCACTTGAGTGGAGGGAACAGAGTGCAGTTTGTGGAACTGATTCCTAATTCAACCAGGTATCATCCCATCATTCATAACCTGCAATCTATCTCAAGCAAAGGACTTTAGTCTTGCTCTGAAGTTCTGGATGTTATGGAATAGGCAAGTTCATGAGAAATTGTGTTGCCTTTTTCCCTGCATGATGGGCTACAGCCTTTCTTAGCAGTGACAGTGTCTGTGCTCTTGTAGATCTAAGGGGGGAAACTTGTGCTGCATCTGTACATTTTCCCACCTGCCTTTTCTGAGCCTGATCTAAAGACCCTGGAGTCCAGGTGAGCATTCTGAGAGGCTGTGAAAGGACTGGTATGATCTGATGTGCAGAGGAGTTTTATTCCTGTTCCCTGGCTCTTGTTTCCCTTGAGTCAAGAGCCAGGGAAACAGTTTTCCCTTGAGATGTCAGAGTTGCCTGTGTTTCCTTCGTGGCTGATATACAGTGAAGGATGATGGGCAGTGGTGAGAAGGCATGAGTTCACTCTTCCCGTTTCATTGGCCTTGAGCTCATGAAGGTTAGCAGGTACACATGTGTGCAGTACATGAAGGAGAGAAGCCAGGGGTGGGGGTTGAAGATGCAGAATTGGACAGTGCAACAGAAGGGGAGTAAGGAAGGATCAGGAGGGTAATCCTGGACCTGGTATCCTGGGAAAGGACTGAAAGATTATTATTTCCCCTGTGCTGGCTGGGAGCTCTCCTATATCAGGAGCTCCTGTATTGTGGGGATCTAGGATGTGCAGTAAGTTGTAATGCTCTGTAGGACTCTTCCCCTACCACCCCATTATCCTCCTCCCTCTTTCTTCTCCCTTCTCCCAAAATATGTAGTCCAGGGAGGCTCTGGTAGCTTAAAAGCCCTTCTTGTGAGCGAGTGCAGCTACTTGCCTTAATCTTATATGTTGGGAGCTGTGGTCTGCATGGGGCTGTTTTGTCCTTAGCAGGAATGTGGAGTTAAAACAAAGCTGTCCACATCCTCTGTTTGGATATGCCATTTATGAACACCAGCACTCTGGTCTTCCAGGTTCATCTCTCTCAAGTATCTGAGAGCATTCCCTCTATGCAGGTGGCTTGTGGTCTCTGTTATCTTCTTGCAGCCATGCCTGGAACTCAGATGAATAGGCATAGCCCAGAAGAGAAAACTACAGAAGGACGTCACTTCATCTGCACCATGCCATTACAGCTCAGTCTGCGATCTTGGCCTTTAAATTTGTGTATAATGATGGAGCCAACTAGCAGCTTGCCATGGCTCTGCAGTATGTTGGTAGAGGTATGACAAGTAAGAAGTTTCACAAGCTGGAATATATATATAGGAGAAAAGTCTGGCAAGTTACATGTGAAAACACTATAAGGCTATAGAAAACACTGTTTGGAAAACAATTTTCAAAAGATATTGAAGCTACCAATGTTGTTATTTGTTTTTTTTCCATCTATTGTTATTTTTTTTCCAAAGAGCAGGAAGCCTCCTAGAGAGGCAGAAGGTCAGTAGGAGGTGAGAGACTGAAAGGGAGTTTAGAGACTGGTTTGAAGCAAATCAAAACTCATTTCTACAGGTAAGAGAAACGTGGAGATGATTCACTACATTGTAATTTCTCCTTGTGGGGGGTGCATGCCAGTCTCTTGCTCATGGCATGTCAGGACTGAATGAACAGATTGATGATCAGATAGATTTAGCTTAGACATTAGGAAGAAATTCCTTGCTGTGAAGGTGGTGAGGCACTGACACAGGCTGCCCAGAGAAGCTGTGGCTGCCCCATCCCTGGCAGTGTTCAAGGCCAGGTTGGATGTGGCTTGAAACAACCTGGTCTACTGGAAGGTGTCCATGGCTGTGGCAGGGGGATGGAACCAGGTGGTCTTTCAGATCCCTTCCAACCCAAACCATTCTGTGATTCTACGACAGGAGCTGATGGGATGCATCCATGAGTGCTGCGGGAGCTGGTTGCTCTCATTGTCTCATAATGACATATGTGATGTGATGCTTGTAAGGTCTTAGATATTGGGGGAAGTGGAAGGAAACAACAGTCACTCCTATCTTGCTTGTCTTCAAGATGTGCAAGGAAGAGAATCCAGAGAACTACACGCCAGTCAGTGTCACTTTGAACCCTGGGAAGGTTATCCTCCTGGAAGTCATCAACAAATATATTGAGAACAAGAAGGTGATTAGGAGTAGCCAGCATGGATTTATAAAAGGGAAATTATGCCTGGCAAAACTGGTAGATTTCTATGATGAAATGTCCAGCTCAGTGGATAGGGGAATTGTTTATTGTGACTTTAGTAAAATTTTGACATGGTCTCTACAACAGCCTCATAGACATACTGATGAAGTGTGGACTACATAAACACAGTGAGGTGGATCAAAAACTGTCTGTACTTCTGGACTTGAAGGATTTTGATGAATGACACGAAGGCCAGGTTGAGAGCGGTAACTAGTGATATACTCCAAGGACCTGTGCTGGGGCCAGTACTATTTAATGTCTTTATTAATGACCTTTATGACGATGGGATGGAGCGCAACCTCGACAAGTTTGAAGATGATGCAAAACTGCGAGGAGTGGCTGATCCACAGGGTGGTCAAGCTGCCTCTGTGCGTGACCTCAGCAAGCTGGAGAAATGAGCCAAGAGGAATCTCACTGAGTTCAACAGGGAGAATCTCAGCTGGTGGGGAATAACTCCATGCACCTGTGGACAAGAAGTTAACCAGGAGCCAGCAGTGTGTCCCTGTGGCAAAGATGGCCAACACCCTGCTTGGGCTGTGATAAAAAGAGCATCACTTGTAAGGTCAGGGGGAGCAGTCCTTCCCACTACTCAGCACTGTTGAGGCATACCTGCAATGCTGTGTCTGGTTCTGGGCTCCCCAGTTGGCTCAGGGGTTGGTGTAGCACTGCACTATGTCTTCCTAGTGTTTTTTCACAATTGATGAACTACTGGCAAGATCACTTACCTGAAATTGAATATGCCTGGGTTTTTTTGGAAGCTGTTACATCTCTATCTTAATTCATTTAGCAGATTTCCTGCTCTAAGTGTAATGGCATTAGTGAGCATTTTTCACTCATCTTAGATTGCTGCTTATTGTATTTAGGAAAATTGAAGCAGAACTGAAAAACTTAAATGATGCTGCCGTGACTGACTGTGATTTTTCTGTTTGTGGCCATTACTTAACTGGTCCTCTCTGTTCCAAACAATACACAGAGGCCATACATTTTTTTCTGGGTAACTTCACTGAGATGCCATCAAGCTATGGCCACTTTCTGTACAGTGATCTGGGAATCAGCAGCTATAAGAAGCCTGCAGTGTCATCTCTTCCCACAATCTGTTATTTTTTTTTGCAGAAACATGCTATTATCATCCTCCAACTCTTTGCTGTGGCTTGCTTTTAATTCTTCTCACCTCATGGAGTGTCTGTCCAGCACTGCATTACAGCTCTATGAGTGGATATTTTCAATGTTTTTTTCTTTTATTTCAGGGGAAAATTCAGTTCTAAAAACCGTGCAAATGAAATTGGATATTGCAGAGTTCACTCTGGAAAGGTGAATCTGTGATTAAGTACAAAAGATGTAGTTAAGAGACAGGTATCTTAAGCATCCTCGGCCTATAGCTGCAGTATCTCATGGCTCAATCTTATGTACCCATTACGATTAGGATACTCTCATTTCACCTCATTCACACGTGCTTTGTCTGCCATTCTTTCTAGGGTCAGAAGGAGGAGCTGTTGCTTAAATGCTGAATACGAGGGGAGTTAGTAGAGCAGAGTGGTGCCAAACAGCATGGTGACAGAGATGAATCCATCAACTAATTGCCCTAAACACTATATATAAATATATATACTATCAACTAAACACTATGGGAATTGGATGGTGGACTCATCCCTGTTTGGCATCGTGCTGCTCTTCCATGTCTAAAAGACTGCGGAGTCACCCACTGAATGTGGGTATTGTCAAATCTTACCTCTTCTACTCTTTTTGGTAATGTACCTCTGAGGAAAATGTAGGTCTTCAGCTGTTTTCTGACAGGTCCCCAAAATACTCCTACCAGGCGGCTTGTAATCAGTGATATTGTTCAGGACCCTTAGCAGCTATCTTGGTATGCAGCAGCACTTTGCTGGTCCTTTTTCTTTCTCTGTTTTTGTTCTGAATTCATAGCAAATTTCCATACCCCCTCCCAGTGCTTTTCTGTTCATATGACCATATGCTTACTTGAAGGGACATCACTAACCTCAAAAGTACCTGGTTTATTTTCCCAAAGACAACTGGGACTGGTGCAATCACTTCTTCCAAGGCTTATGAGAGCTATGCTGCTGTCTTTCTACTTGATGTACCTTAAATGTAGCTTTAGAATAAGGTAGTTGAAGTTGCATTAAAATTACATGACAAAGACAAGCAATGATAAGACAAAGAATGAAGGGAGGGTATAGCACTCTGCAGGAGTGACAGTTAAATTGGCCGTAAGAGGGCACAGCTGTTGCTTTAAAATGTTGGCTGTGGAAGGGACAGTCCAAAGCATCTTGCTCAGCTTAAGATACAAAACCATCTCTAACCAGTCTTTCTTGTAAATCCACATTTAAACATGTTCTGGGGGACATGAAAGAATTTGTACAGCTTATTTCTTGCTATTTATTCTCACTACTTGAACTACCACAAAGTTATATGTGTTTTATAACAATATCTCTCAACAGTATACATTTTTTCCCATTAGGAATTATTTGCCAGATTTCAGGGTCTTCTGAGACTCTGTTGTTACAGTTTGAAAAGCAGAGAATTGCAGGAAGTTGGGATGCTTGTTTGGCTTTGTGTAAGTTGCCTTCATGTACAATTCAAGTTGTACCATCATCTAATTATCATCCAGTTTTGGCTGTTTCCATTTTTTGCTGTTTGTGGTTTTGTTACCATGGAAAATATCAGTGAAGCACATTTGCAGTCATGCAGGGCAGGAAACTCCTTTGCTCAGTGTAGGGTGCTCCAGTATTCCTTAGGGGCACCAAGAGTAATGAGCATGTGCTGATCAAGCAGCATCAGATCGGTTGCATGGTGGAGTTACAAGATCTTCTATGGTAACAGCCCTGTGTCTGTTCCTTTTCATACTGCATTTAATCCTTTTTGTCCTTGAAATAAGGGAAACCATTTAAATGCCAGCCTTTACCTTATGCAGTAAGATGTCTCACTACATTTTACAATTTTTGTTTGGGTGGGTTTGGTTGTTTGGGGTTTTTTGTTTTGTTGGGGTTTGTTTTCCTGGTTCCAGCACTGCATTGGTTAGCTAGGCTTTTAAATTTAGCAAGCAAGCTTGTGAAAATCATATACAATAGTTTGCAAATCATGTATTGTCAGAAAACATGCATTAGCAGGTTTCTTGCCCTGTGGAAGAAATTCTTGTGGCATGTGAGTATATAACAAGCCTTGTCACACTCTCAGAGGACCTCGGTATTTGCCTGTTTCTGCACTGTTATGAGAAGAAAGAGCATTACATTCCTTTCACTGGAGTATTGAACACACTGTGGAAAAACAGAGGCAGGCATGCCCCCATCAGCAGAAGGACTAGTGACCAGGTCCAGGACTGGGCCTGGTGTCCTCAGTGACTATAATAAGATGTCAGTGGGGTCTAGTAAATGGATTATGCAGGGTCATTCATGCAGGTTGCACAAGCAGGTAAGTGACTTCAGGCATTGCTGCCTGTAATGGGAACACAAGTGCCTGTACCATGGACTTTTAAAGTTAGGTGAGATAAAGCTGTCTGTGGCTTCTACAAAACCTGGGCAAAGCTGATGCAGTGATAGACCTGAGAAGTACATTGGCTGATCAGCTAGAAAGCATCTTTGCAGAAAAGGACCTGGTTGGTTCTGTAGGCAACAAGCTGACCAGGAGCCAGCAGGGTGCCCTTGTGGGAAAGGCAGCCAGCAGCCTGCTGGCCTGCATTCTGTAGAGCAATACCAGCAAGGCCAAAGGAATCAATTCTTCCCAACTGCTTGGCACTGGTGAGACACATTGGGAGCACCGTGTCAGGTTCTGGGCTTCCCAGTAAAAGCGAGACACGGATATACTGGAGATTATCCAGTGAAGGGCCACTAAGATGAGAAAGGGAATGGAGCATGCGCTGTGTGACGAGTGAGAGAGCTCTTGATCATTTCTCTTTAAAAAGAGCAGGTTTGGGAGGGGTCTTGTCAAAGTGTGTAAATACCTGATTGAAGGTGGCTGGGGCAAAGAAGACAGGCCAGGCTCTTCACTGCGGAATCCAGTGATAGGATAAGACGTGGTGGATACAAACTGAAACACAAGGAATTAGAATGAAAGGAATGGCGGTGAGCCACCGGAACAGGTTGCATAGAGAGGTTGCAGAGTCTGTCCTTGGACAAGGTTGAAAGCCAAGAGGATGTGGTCCTGAGCAACCTGCTCTAGGTGATGGTGCTTTGAGCAGGGGAGTTAGACAAATGGTCTCCAGAGGTGCCTTACCACCCCAGCTATTCTGTGATTCTGTGGCTAGATGAGACCTGAGGCCTGGAGAGATACATTGATGAAAGGGCTGGGAATAACTTAAGGTGCCTTCCAAAGATCTTCCCTAGTATTGTCATCTTATGAGTCTATTCAGGGTGCTGCAGTGCTTGGAAGGACGTAGGGAGGGGAGAGTGGTCAGGACTACATAGGCCTGACATTTGTTGCAGCCAACTTGATAGAAACTGCAGTAAACACTACACTTAGTGGCTGAATGGATAAAGGTGACATTTTGTAAATGCATGAATATGTCTTCTGTAAGGGACAGTCAGCCACCATTGAGTACAGGGACAAGGGGAACCTGTCAAGAAAAGAGGGACACCTGAATTTGGCAAAGTCATTCAATGAAGTATCTGATGTAAGAGGGATTATTCCCTAATGAATGAGTAAATTAATTGGTCTAAAGAGTGTGTGTTCAAAGGAGCATTCAGA
Organism: Neopsephotus bourkii; assembly: GCF_033783945.1. NCBI lineage: Eukaryota > Metazoa > Chordata > Aves > Psittaciformes > Psittacidae > Neopsephotus > Neopsephotus bourkii. The sequence continues at coordinate 8,228,484 of NW_026900624.1, forward strand.
ACTGAAGTCTTGGAGTGGGAGGAGGCAGCCCTGTGAAACTCAGCTCAGTTATCATGGCAGCTACCCAAACAGCATGAGCACTGGGAATTCTAAGCAAGGGAGGAGAAAACAAAACTAACCGTTTTCCTGTTGCAGTAGAAAGCTTAATGTGTAGTGATAATCGGTTTCAATTCCCTCTTCCTCTTTGAGTGTTGGGGCTTTTTCTCCTCATCAATTTCAAACTAGATGGGTTATTCACAGCACAGCTGCCTGACCTTTGTATCAGCACTGTAATAGCTGAGTATATGATGTCACATCCTCCCCGATCTGTTTGCTGTCTCCATGTGTTCAGACTCTATTTCTTTTCAGAAAAAGGAAGTGCAAGAGCATGGAGTTCTAGGTGCTCTCAGAGACACTAACCTCTTGAAAACCTGGTCCAGCTGAGCAGTCACTTCTGTGGTGTCTTGAAAGCAGGAACAGGTGAGTAGTATTTGCAGTTTCTGTGCAATGGGACTTGTAATTTCAGAGGAAGGTAGAGAGCCACATTTCCTGTGTTTGTTTTGTGAAATAGATGGACTGGCTAATGCAGCGTCTAGAATGTCCTCTTATCCACTGCAAAAGCGGGTAAGAGGATTTCTGAGTGTATCGTAGTAGACGTTCTTGCTCTTACTAAAAATATGCATGTAACCTTGAAGCTTGATCACTGTTAGCGCCGCTCTTTCCTGCTTCCTCTACAGCAGAGACTCTGTCCCCTCCAGCCTGTACCTCCCTTCTCTTCTACAGCTTATCAAGCTAAAAATGATTTACATGATTCAACCAGTTGTGGTGTGGAGGGAGAAATGGGTATGTAGAAACCAGTGTGTTTTCTCTTCTTTATGCTTTTTTTTTTTTTTTTCCTGCCTGTAACACAGCACATGCTGGTGGTTTTTTTTTTAGGAGAAAAAAGTGTTCCGCAAATCCAGACCTGATGATTTGTGTACTGGCTGCCTCTTCTCTGTCCCCCAGGCCCCATTGCCTTGTGAAGGGAGAGTGGTGGCTGTGTGCTGTTGCACTGGAAACCTCCCAGTGTGGCTGACAAGGCATTTTCTGGCTACATGAATTGTTCAGTGTGTCACCCAGCCGCAGTACCTAGGGATGAATGACAAATGGAATTGTGCCAGCTTGGTTCTCTTTCCTGTCTGTTTGGTTACAGTTGTTTGATTAAAGCTTTTGCTGTAGCCTGAAGCTCTCTGTTCTGGATTATGGGGATCCGGAGCTGGATCAGAGGGAGGCAGGAGAAATCATAGAATTATTTAGGTTGGAAAGGACATTTAAGATCATCAGGTCCAACTGTAAACCTAGCACTGCCAAGTACATCACAAAACCACGTCCCTAAATGCCACCTCTACATGTCTTCCGGCATAGAGACTTAACTACTTTCCTGGGCAGCCTGTTCCAATGCTTGACAATCCTTTAAGTGAATAAATATTTCCTGAAAACCAGTCTAACCCTCCTCTGGTACCAATTGAAGCTGTTTCATCTCATCCTAAATGCCTCGCTGCTTCTTCATGTGCTTTTGTGAACTGATCTTTGGGGCCCCAGTGGTGCACCCAGGAGGTGCTGGTTCTGTTGTTCTTCACTTTAAGGGAAGGCAAGGGACGAAATACTGATGCTAATGCTGAGAATGTAGATAGAATGACTTCTTTTTTTGTTGTTGTTGCTGTCAAAGAGAGAAAGTAAGCATAGGGTGGAGGCGAGATTGCATATCCATCACCTGGCAATTCCACCAGCAGGGCAGAGCAGGTCACAGTCAGCATGACCTTTCCATCCTGGGTTGGTGACCATTTGGTTAGACAGCACTACCTATCAGAGGAGGTAGGAATGAGGACTTGGCAGGGGAGTAGGGTTGGGAAGCAGCCTAGAAACTCTCTTTACCTAGTCAGTTCTTATCCTTTCTGTCTGCAACTGCCTTCAAAGCTGCTGCTGCTGCTTTGTATCAATTCCCCTCCCATTATGCATGCATTTTGCTATGCTACAGTGCCATGAAAAATGGGCCAGGCTCTGTGTAGGGGCAGGCAGTTGTTTTTGAAAGGCAGCAACTGCTGGATCCACAGCCTGGGAAGCTAAGGGCTCTTGATAGGAACTGACAGAACTGGGGGCTTGGTATTTTTGTTTGGCTGTGGAACAGGCAGATTGTGTATCAGGAGAAATATACCATGAGAAGTTTTCATCAGGGCAGCAGTTCCACACAGTAGCTGTTGGCAGAGCTCCAGGAATATTCATCGAGTTCATTCCTATTTCCTTGTCCTAGGGTTTTTTGCAGATTTGTCTCATGTACAGAATAACCTGAAATTCTAGATGATAGGTAAAGCCTGTGATGGTGCTCCCAGTTTGTTGCGCACCAACATGAAGGCATGCCATTTGTGCATCAATTGCCATAGGTCCTTCCAAGCAGCAAGCACAACTTACATGGGTAACATACATGGACAGAATGGGGGATCAGTCTGGGTTTGTGGTACACAAGAAAGAGAGACTTGTGTTTATTTTATGTTTGAAACACGGGGATGGAAAGATGGGCAGTAGTTTCTGATGTGAGATCTGAAGGCCCTGTGACAATATGGAGAAGCCAGGAGACTGTTTCAGGATGACCAAAAGGCATAATTTAGGCATGCTGCCCTGAGGTGGCAAAAGGAGAGTTCTGCTGTGCTGTGGTGCTGTTCAGAGGTTCGTCGTCTGCTGCCTTTTCGGTCAGTGCCTTTTTCTTCTTTTCTCCTCTTCAGATCACGACTGTCTTGGGAGAGCAGGCTCTGGCTGGAGCAAGACTGTCCAGCATGTCCAACTGCCTGCCAAAACTGACCACAGTGCTGCTGAGCCACAGGCTCGGGGCTCTGTCTATCCTCACTGTTTCCTTTGTGTTCTTTGCTTCTGTCATGTTCTACTGGAGAACTGGAGAGGACGCTGAGAGCCAGCTCTACAGCTTGCCTACACAAAGCAGGTGTGAACTGGTTTTACCTTCCCTTCCCCAACCTACTGCCAGTGGGCCCCCTCCTTCCCCAGGGAATGTGTTTTTTGTGGAGACATCGGAGCAAACTGACCCAAGTTACCTGTTCATGTGCTCTGTGGAGTCAGCAGCAAGGACGCACCCTGGGACAAGGGTCGTGGTGCTCATGAAGGGCTTGGCAAGCAGGAACGCCTCATTACCCAAACACTGGGGCTTCTCGTTGCTGAGCTGCTTCCCCAATGTGGAAATCCGGCCCCTGGACTTGACAGAGCTTTTCTCTGGAACACCTCTGGCAAAGTGGTATTTGCAGGCTCAGCAGCGCTGGGAGCCTTATTTCTTACCTGTCCTGTCCGATGCCTGCAGGATTGCCATCATGTGGAAATTTGGTGGCATCTACCTGGACACGGACTTCATTGTGCTTAAGAACTTGAAGAACCTCACCAATGCCCTTGGTATTCAGTCTCCAGATGTGCTGAATGGGGCTTTTCTGTCCTTTAAACCCAAGCATGAGTACATAGAGCTTTGCATGCAGGACTTTGTGGATAATTACAACGGCTGGATTTGGGCGCACCAGGGGCCGGCTCTCCTAACACGTGTGTTTAAGAAGTGGTGCTCCATCAGTAATATCCAGAGCACTATGAGCTGTAAAGGTGTAAGTGCTCTTCCCCCAGAAGCCTTTTATCCCATTCCCTGGCAGGACTGGAAGAAGTTATTTGAAGCCATCAGCCCCTCAGTGCTTCACAAGCTCCTTGAAAACACCTATGCAGTGCATGTATGGAATAAACTGAGCCATGGGACAAGGTTAGAGATCACATCCCAGGCTTTCCTGGCTCAACTGTATTCTCAGTTCTGCCCTGCCACATATGCAAAGTTGAAGGACTCTTGAAGAGCAGCCAGGGCCTGCGGTATGACCTGTGGACCTTTGGCTGCAGGGAAGTTCTCCAACCTGAAGGACACTCAGTGCCTTTCACCTGCCACAGAGCAGGTATTCTGTGTGACAGCTCAGTGATTCTGTACCATTTCCAATAACTGCCTCAGACCCTACGTGCTTCAAATGAACCAGAACCTTATTTTGGACTCTTTTGTACTTCAGTAGCTCCTGGTGCTGCAGAGAAAGGTGAACTTGTTCATCAGTGCCTATCAGTTGCTGCTCTATTGCTGTTATCTCATTGTTCCTCTTGTGTATTATACCTCAAAAGCCTCTCTGTAGTTTCAACAGCTGTAGGAACCCTTGGCTTACTCTCTGTAATGTTTCTAAGTATGTAATTAATGCCAGGCTGTGCTATAGGACACAGTATACTGGAGCTTAGGACCAAATTCCATGAGTGGTAAAGACTCCTATGGCTGATGAAGTATATGGGGAGTATATGAAAAATTCTTAAAGAAAGGGAAAACATTTTAAATCCCTGCATGGGTCTGTGTAAAGTCTTTTCTGTTTTCCAAAGGTACTTTATTTCAAATGATTTTTTCTGCTGTTTTACATTCCACAGCAATAGGCCAATTTTTCTGGTCCTCTTCAGGAAAACAGACAAAAGCAGTTTTTACCAGTGTGACTAAAGATCCTTGCTTTGTTGAAAAAAATCTTGTGGGATGTGCATATCTAACCAGTCCTTGACACACTGAGGGTGTCAGTATATGCCTTTTTCTGCATTGCTATAAGAAGGAAAAGCATTACGTTCCTTTTCACTTGAATATTGAACACATTGTGGAAGAACAGAGGCAGGCATGTCCACATAAGCAGAAGGACCAGTGACCAGGTCCAGGACTAGGACCAGGTGTCCTCAGTGATCTCATTACTGTCACTGGGGATCTAGTAAATGGACTATGTATGGACATTCATCTAATGCTTATGCAGGTTACACAAGCAGGTAAGTGACTTCAGGCATTGCTGCCTGTAATGGGAACACAAGTGCCTGTACCATGGACTTTTAAAGTTAGGTGAGATAAAGCTGTCTGTGGTTTCTACAAAACCTGGGCAAAGCTGATGAAGTGATAGACCTGCTGTTGATCTGATGGATCTGATGACCATTCTCACAGCTGAAAGCATTTCCTCTGTGTCCAAGGCACTGTAATTGTAAAAATGCATTTGAAATTAATGTTGTATTAAATGAGAAGAAAAGAACACCTGGTTCTGTTTATGCCAAATCAAAGTTCCTGTCAGAAGGCAACATGTAAGCAATGTGTGATTATTTCTTTTTCAGATATGCAGTAGCTAACAAATAAGAGAAATATGTGTATCAATTTTAATATGACCTTTCCCTAAATTCCATTATCTGTTTAAAAGTATAGGGTTATCATACATAAAGGAAGGCTGATGTAAGTTTGATGCAACAGTATGAGCAGAAATATGTCTCAAGACTTGTCAGACACTGAGCCATGGCACACTGTTGATTAAACACTCCATTGCAGACCAAAAGCAAATGAGTCATCAATTTTTACTCAAAATCAGTTGTATAAAGCAACACCTCAGCTTACTCTGCTATTTGTTCCCTATTCCTTTCCCTTCCCCTCACCCCCCAAAAAAGTTGCCTGATCACTCTAGGTACTAGTCTTCACTACCGGTGTTGAGGAGTACTGGATATGCTGTTCCAATGTGGTGACCATGGCGGCAAACAACTATCTGTAGCTTGTATTCCTCTATCGTCACTGTTTCACGTGTGACTTTTCCTTCAGACAGCAGGAAAATGATGGTGTAAAGGGCAAATTCAAACTCCGGGCTGACACCAATAAAGGTGCTTCCAATTGGCTTGACTGAGCCCTTCCAGCTGAACTGGATGTTCAAAACTTGGTCATCTTTGTCAGGCTGAAAGCGTAAACAGAACAACAGAATAATTTTCAAAACAGCTGCAGCCAGGCAGATAGAATTTCTGTCTCAAGATTTTTGAGAGCATTGTGAGATTCAGTCATCCTTGCTTTGCCAGAGTGCTATAGCTGGAGCACAGCCTTTTCCCTGTCTTCTGGAGCATGTGTGATCATTTATCTCAGTTAAGCTTCAGCAGTGTTCTGATTCTGTAACCACCATTACTACTTTTTAAAATAGGGTTTACAAAACAAAAAAGAAGCTAGACCTGAGGACATGCTCATATTTCTTCTTACACCTGGGCAAATCAGGTTCAAAACACTTGAGCCTATGATGGCATCGTTGTGCCTTGATTCATTGCCACAGCTTTTATCTCCATATCCATTTGTCTTACTTGCAAAGGCACTCTGCTTATTCTTACCCTGGTTTTGTTCTTCTGAGTGACATATCCCTTGTAATCAATTTGGTTGCGCTTTTCCTGAAGGTAAAATTGAACCCAGTTGTGCAGACCTAGTATCTGTTTACCACGCCTTGTTTCTCCAACAAAAACATGTTCAAAACCACAAGAATCAGGGCTGTAATAAACCAAAGAATAATATATAGGTCTCTCACACTGTTTAAACATTTAAATAATTCAGATGGGCATAGGTGAAAGGTAAGATGTACAAGCTTGGTTAGGCTGATTTATGAGTAGTTTTTTTATCTGTCTGGTTTTGTTAGGGTTTTTTTCTTACTTTGCACAAAAGTTGCAATAAGATCTAGCCACAGCATCTAAATTTGATCATGAAGGTTGCTAGTAAGTGCCACAGATGCATCACTGCTGCTTATCCAGATTTTAACAGGGCTTCTGGCACTGTCTCCCATAACAGATTCATAGACAAACTGATAAAGTACAGATTAGAAAAGTAGATGATGTGGTAGGCTGAAAGGTGGATGAATGAATGTATGTCTGTGCTTGAAGGCCTGTGATTATGGACATAAAGTGCAGCTGGAGGCAATTCACCAGTTATGTACCCCAAGGGTCAGTACTGCTAGTATCAGTAAGTCTTTAAACACAGTCTCTGTGGGAGCAATGAACACCTGAGGCTGTCTTCCAGCCCTTTGTGTAACAGGCAGCAGTTTGGCTTATATTTACCTAAGTCAGAAGAGAGATTAGTAGGGGCCATATCCATCCAACATACCTGTCTCCTCCTTTCCTGGGATAGAGCTGGAACCAGATGTCATAGAGCTGATGTTTGAAATCGTCAACGTTTGGCTTTGCTAGGTTTCTTTTAAGCAGATATTCATGAGCTAGCTGAAGGATAGAATACCAGGATACATGCAACAGTTTAGCTTTTAATTCAGTGTTTTCAGTGACTAAAAAATACCTGTGTTACTCACTTTCATTACTTTTGTCGCTAAGATAGCATCAAGAAAACGATTGTTTTCAGCTATTTCTTCTGGAGTCACTACTTCTGCTACACCAGTTGATGTCTCATAGTTGTCCAATAAGGAAATAAAGGCTGCAGAAAAAGAGAAACTTTCAGCATGCTCATTCTGATGAACGAAGGCTTAATTGTACCTGTGATCCAGGCATTGGAGAGTGCCATAATGGAAAGATGCCACATAATATGCCTTGACAGGCCTTAGAGAACAATGCTCCTTTATTTGTTAAGTTTCATTCTTGGCTACTTTGTTTGTTAGGTGTAAGTCTGGGGGTGACTACAGGCTAGAACACTGCTGGACTTCTTTTTAAGATACACAGCTCACTATTGATCTTCTTTATGGAACCAAGTGCTGAAGCAGTAATGACCTTCTACCAAAACAGATTATATTTGGTCACCAAAATTACAGACATAGGCTTACAAACTTGAGCTAACCTGGCAGGAGGCTTTGTGGGCATTAACTTCAGGAGAGGAATAACACAGCATAAACCTACATGAGATGGCTTGAGCTTGGGCATGTGGGCACGGAGTGAATGGGTTAATTTTCTCCTTTTCACCCCTTTTGCTTCCTGATCCCTGCCATCACTTCATCTACTCATGCTCATCGCACCAGACTGATAGAAAAGTACATGAGGTCAAAAACCTAAGTAATTCCCTGCCAGGTTAGTGAGCTGAAGGGACTTGGTGTAGGGTTTGCTGAGTACCAGAGCTGCCCTCACTTAAGGACAGGATTGTGTGGCTCAGAGAGGAGTGGGGGAAACAGAGAAAACCAGTGCTTCCCATTACAGTGGCTGTTTGATTAGCTTAATGTAACTCTATCTGGAGAAAAGAAAATCAGGGAAGGAAACATGCATTCGTACACATGCTTAAAGTATAGCCTTCCACATTGATGTAAGCAGTAGCTGTGGACTTCGTGTTATCTGAAAGGGCTAGAAGCTGTGAGCAAAGGAGAAAAGATGACTGACATCTTTTTTCAATACCCAGAATAACATCAAAGCAATGGTAAGAGTCTCTTCCATTTCACCTTGTACTGGAAGAACCACAGAGAAATTTAGATCTGGCTAAGGACAAAAGGATGTTCTGTCTGAGGCTATAGGTAATATCCATGCAAATGTTGTGGGAAGTACTTTCAAATTACACGAGGCGTGATCCTCATCACAATCTAAATTAAATAGGATGTTACATATTAGCAAACACTTAAAACCCAACACAGATTCTTCATGTCATTTCCATCATTAACAAAAGAATGTGTCTCACTTGCAAAAGTTTTTATGCTCTTCAGTCGTTTTTCATTTACATTGTGAAACAGACGTCTGGCTGCGCTGTCACCTTGCTCTGCATCACCTGCTTTTCCCTAGGAGAAACATTAGAGTAAAACAATGAAAGAAGTAAGATGTCCTTAGAGGAGACAGTGCCTGCCTTTATAATAATCAAAAAAAACCCCATAATGCTTTTGGGATTCTTTGTTAGGAATTGTCTTCCTATGAAACTACAACATCACAGTTTGTCATCATCTGCATAATTGGAAAGGTTGCACTCCGTCTTCTCCTCCAGGCCACTGATAGAGATATTAAATAGGACCCAAGTTAAAAAAAATATTTATAATATATAAATATATATTATAGGACCCAATACAGACAACTGAAAGACTTTTCCACTTGGAACCAATGCCCAGGTAGCGTGGATCATTAATGTGTTTTCTGTACTGTTCCCTCTCCCATTATTAGGAAATCCTGCTTATGCATTTAATGGAAATGATAAAGCATGGGCAAAATGATGTTTTGCCAACACCTTTTCCTACAGTACGATATTGCCCTTAATCCTTATGTGACTTAGCAATTGGTTACCTGCAAATCAATTGTGTAGTCTTTCCCAGGCATAAGGCGGTTAACATCCATATCCCACATCTCATTGAAAATTGTAGAAAGTTCATGATTTAGGGCTTCCCTGTCAAGAAATACAGTGAAAAAAGATGGCGTGCTATTATTTCTGCAAATCACTTCTAGCATCTTCTGATGTCACTCTATGTTCTGAATTTCAGCTTGACATCAGGAGAGCTTTCTCTTCTCCCCTTGTTTATAAAAATTTAGCATAGACAGGGTTTTGGTCCAAATTTAATTTATTTACAATTTATTGAGAAGCAATAAGCAAGCAGCGCTGGGTGCGCAGGGGAGCCTTCACTCCACCAGCAACGCACGCCGAGAGTTCTGGGGTACAGTCTCTTATACTCCTCGGTCTTGGGTTTCAGCCAATCCTGTCGTCTCCTTCACCCAAATACCGACGTGATTCTTTTTTATTGTTCTCCTCCTGTTGCTGGGATCTTATCTTTGGGTGATGAAACTTCTTAAAAAGTCATTGAATTCCTTGGCAATACATTAACAGGGAATGTCTGTCACAAGCTTAACCACTATCTTAGCCCCCTCAATTCCATTTCTTATATAGTTACATATCGAATACACAAGTTTCACCTCATCCCGTAACAGAATGTATCCCTTGATTACCTAACCCCCTTAAGGTATTCAAGCAGTTAAACAAAACACCCTCTGTAGTTAGCAAAGCATCTGAGACATTCAAGTAGTTAAACAAAGTACCCCTTAAAGTAACAAAGACTTTGATTAGGAAGGATTATTCCTTTGTTCCTTCTTTTCTTTCATCATTGTATTTACAGGAACTCCCATCTTAATCTGATCATTCCTATACATTCTACACATGATTTCCCATTCCTCCCAAAGTGCAATGATGACAAGGACTCCTAAGTTTCTGACACGAATCATTCCTATATACCTCACACCCTCACCTTCCTGTCAGTGTTGCTCTAAAAAACATAGAGCTCACGGTTCATGTTCCTATCTAAAGAATGCAGGTAACCTGTAATAAAACGAGCCTTCCCTCAGGTTAGAGTCCCTTTTAACAAAATTTTTGCTAATAAGCCTTCCTGCAGTTTTCCATGCACTGAAATAAACATGAGGATGGTGGTGGTGTTCCATTCAGGAGCATTCTACGTACAAACAAGCAGTGTAAAGCAAGCAGGAGATTGTTATCAGCGTGTAGCAACACTACACAACAGAACAGGAAGCACAGGAAGCAAAGCATTCTCTCTATGTTCTCTAGCAGCAATCTTTTATACACCCTTCCTACCTTCCTGCAAGACCCCATGCTAGAGTCACTTTTCTTCCCCCATATGTGGTTATCCCAGCAAAAAGTTAGTGATGAAGGCTGACCAAGACTCATTTTAAACACAGGGTCTGCATACAACAAAATTCTCTCATGCACTGATCTCTGATGCACATACAAACCTACCCAGGCTGGTCCTTTCCTCATTTTAATAGAATTTTATCCTGCATAATAGCTTATAGTTTTCAGAAGTCTATCCAGCCATCCATCAATAAGATTAGGAAGGGTTATTATTGTGATGAACCGCCCAAAAGCACCTCCAGTTTCAAGGGCATTAAGTCTAAACTAATACATAAGACCAAGACAAAGAACAGAGTGAAGAAGAAAGAGAAGTAGATTAATCTTCAAATGACTCACAGTTCAATTAATCCATTACAAACCAGCACATGCACTGATACCCAGAGAAGGACTGCTTGATGATTCTGAATTTCTCCTCCAAAGTAGAGGCCAAGTAAAGAAAAAAATGTGCCAACATTTGTCAACAATGGGCATTTCTTTCAAATAGTCATTTGGGCAACTTGCCATGATTTTAACTGATTCTCCCAGACTGAACCAAGGCACTTTCAAGCCCAACTCTGAACTTCCTAACTGATTACTCTTACATCTTCTCCTTCTGGCCAGGATGGAGAGGCTTGCTGCATCCACCTGCCAGTGGCAAATTCCATGCTTTTCAGCAGAAAGAGCAAACAAATATTGTGGTAAGCTGAGAGTCTTCTGATGTGCCAGCTTGATGCAAGGAGCTTGAGAGCCAGGAAGAGCAAAAAGCCATCTAGGTGGGCACCTGCCCATTATTGCCAGGGAGGAAGCAGAAGTCAGAGCAGAAAAGAGGGCATTAATCAAGGGGGGGGGGGGGAGCAGTACAGAAAGATTTCATGAGAATTCTCTTGTCCCGGACTGCGCTTCATGACTGGCTCAGAAACTGCTGGTCTAAGCTGTATATTGAAAGAAACAGAACCAGAAAGTAACAGAACTGTGCCTGTAGAACTGAGACTTCCTCTCCTCTTCTCCTTCCATTATTGAACAGATTTTTTCCCTGGAATTGTCTGTGTGACTGCGGGATGGAACTCATACAGCCTAAGGTTAGAAGCTCCTGAAAAGCATAAGCAATCTGCGCTTAACTATTTGAGAGCTTGTTGCCTACAGAAATTCATATCCCTGAGATAAAAGTCAAAAGCAGCCAGCTGACATTAATGCACCAGAGGATAAGCTGCAGCAGCTGAGGAGCATATGAACATATGTGATTTTATATTATATGCAGTATTAGAGCGGGGAAAGAAACCTCCTACAGAAGGGTGGGGCAGACAACCATAACTACTTCATCTGCCACAACTCAGCCTGCCTGCACTGCAGTGTGAGCCGTCATGTACCTCAGCTATGCTGGAGGCACTGACAGGCTGGTTTTGCTCAGGTTCTGCGATACTTTGAGATCGTTGTTGATGGGAAATCTACAAGGTTCACTTGAATTTCGAACTGGGCTTCAATAGGTGTCAATACCTGAAAAAAGGAAAAGGACTAAAAATTCTAGTATATGGGAGCCAAAGGATATGTTTGTTGTTAGGGTTAAACCCAAATATGAAGGAAGATTTTGGTTTGGAACAAGTATTTGCATGGATCTTACAGTGGAGCAGAAGGAGGCTGTCACAGAGGAACCATATTCAGCCCTTGCCCGAACCTGAGGTTCTGCTTATACTGCAGAAGTGTGGCTTGTGGCATCACATTATCAATACTGGCTATGCAGCCCAAACGGGACACCTGCTCAACTTCATGCGGAGTCAGCCTCAAGCTGTAGCACAGAAGCCACCAACAGCAGCATTTTTGTTTATTTTCAGCCATTCATTCTTTCCAAAGTCTTGAGAAGAGCCATTCGTTCTCAAAAGAGCTTACAAATCCACACATTTCACCAGCTCAGCTGAAGTCCCATGAACAGGATCAGCAAATTCACAGAATAGGACCAGAGACATTTTTCAAACTTCAAGCCTACATTCATGTTACCTTGGACTGACCTAATTTTATTGGATCACTTTTCTCCTGTGCTCTGGACCCTCCTGCTATCTATTCCTCTGCATCAGGCTTATCCCATCTGTTGGAGTGCCGCCATATTGTATTTGATACAGTTTTTACTTTGGAAGTAACTACCAGTGGCGGATAGGAGTCTGCTGTCTGATGAACATCCAAGGTATGTGAAATATTAGGGGCAATGTCAGTTGTTTGTTTTGGGGTGGGTTTTCTTTTTGTTGTTGTTGTTTGATGGGGTTTTTTTTAATATATATATTTTGTTCAAAATACGTAGTATTTTATGTACATATATTTTAGTATGTATGTATTTTGGTTAAAGTTACCTATACAGGAAACCTGTCATTCTTTCAACACCTACTGCTCATTCATTGCTCTTGGCAGATTTGTCCTATTTTTATAAAGCCTACAAGGCTCTGTTTGATCTTTCCTCCTCTAGAAATGTTATGGAATATTGCATGAGCTTATGGAGGGAAGCTCAGGGTGTCTACTCAGGAGAGGGTTATAGCGAAAGCATACCTACAGATTTCAAGCCTCATATTTGTTTAATAAAGATACTTCTACTAAATGTATTCCTGCATTCAGAAGATGTGTCCCAAACCTCTATAGTCATTTAATATTATAAATTAAAAGCCTTTTCTCTCCTTCTTCTCTGAAGGGTGCTATCACACTGTCATCATGAACTTTTCCTCTCCTTTTTGTTGCCCCTTTAGTTCCCAGAGGCACAGAGGTCCTGTACACATTGTAACTTCAGACTGAAATAAAGAAAACTATATCCCTGCCAAAGCAAAGAACTTATTCAGTGGCTTATATAGTCATCTTGTAAAAACTCTTTCTGGACAGTACTTCTTTAAAAAATGTCCATAAACTTAGCTTTCATGTAAGAGGTGAAACAACTTCAAATAGAAGAAGCCCAACACCTTTATGCAAATCCATGACGCACAGCATTTATGTAAGATTCTTGGGAAAAGAGTATTGCATATTTACTCTCTGCTTTTCCATATGATTACATGTATGACTCAAACCAGAGATTTTTATCATTAATGCTCAATCCTCTCCCTGTGTTGAAATCTCTCAGTTGTTAGATCTATGCTTTCACAGGGGATAAATTATTTCTTTGCAAGAAGTCTGTCCAATTGGATTTTATCCAGTTGAAGTCCTGCTTAGATGTGCTTACGTGCACAAACCACCCAACAACAAGAACACTAAGCCTGCACTTGTAAGAGATGAGAAAACTTTCTGGGGAGGCTCTTTGCAATAGTAACTCCAATGCACCAGCAATGTGGCTAGAGCAAAAGAATCTAACATCTCCATTTTGTTGCAGCTTTTACGTGAAACATTCACATGGTGTGTCTGTTTTGTCCAAGTTATTTTCTTCTATGAAACCTTCATTCTACGCAAAACAATGCCCCAATAAGTCTTTCATTGCTATAAATCAGAAATGACTCAAGACATGAAGAGAATGAAAAGGTCAGTGGCAAACCATGTGAGCAAGTCAAAAGTGTCAAAGCAAGAAAAACATGTCTTGCAAATGGGTCAGATGAAGCCCTGCAAAGAAGGTTTGATTTAACATCTCTAAAGTAAATTTACCTTCAATCCTTTGAACATCATCCAATTTTAAAAAGCCTTTAATCGTGGCATAGAGAAGAAAAGCATTTGGAAAGCCTGGTGAGCAACCATTTACAAGAAGTTCCCAACCATTTAAAAATACGGTTCAAATGTTGTGAAATACATGCGGCAGCTTATATGGTTAATAGCAGATACAAACGATTATCTTGATTTTCCTCTTATGCCAGTGTATATGTATTTTTACTTGAGTCTAGTGATAGTTTTCTTAGTTTAAAGCTGGTAGATGAAATAGCAAAGGACAAATAAGACAGATTTTGTAGGTGGGAAGAAAAATGTTGTCTGTGGACAAAATAAGGGTAGGCAGTTACTGTGCACTTTGTCAGAGTCCTGGGAAGGCACGATAATGTTTGAAGAACCAATTCTATGTTATCAGCTATGTTTAAGTAAAATCTGGTCTCAGCATGAACTTATTTTAGCTAAAGCAGCTTATGTTTCACTTGTCTCTCCCATTTCTTAATCTGAGTTAGTAAAATAGAATGGAAACAGGAAGTGGGGTTATTGCTGTGCTGCATTTCACATAACTCCCTTTTATGCGTCTACCAGAACAATATATCCCATCCCCACTGCCCTTCGCATTAAAGAAGCATTAGTATGATTTTCTCTTACCCATCAGCCATGACAGGAATGAGTTGTTCTCTCAGCAAATACACTGAAAAGGGATACGGCAACTGGAAGCTCAGAAATCCTCCTGGTAGTCCAAAGCATAGAGCTGTCTCCCTTTTATACTCCGTCTGCTAGCTGAGGACTGTCACTCAGACTGACAGGCAGCTCAGGAATGCAAGGGAGAGGCAGGAGGTGCCAAACCCCACAATAAGGCATAGAGTGTAAGGACAAAATGACATCTCATGCCTCTCCTGGTGCAGGCATGCTCAAACCAGGAAGTCAGAGCCACCACTACCAGGCTCCTGCTTCATTTTATCGTTGCAGGCAATCAGTATGGTAAGGAAAACAGAAGGTGATGGCAGAGAGACACATGGTGACCACCACCTTCTCCACCTGGGTTTTCAGATACGGTTTTGAGATCCTTGTATGAACTTCAGACATGAGTCACAGCATTGTGCCTGGATTATTTGTTAGCAGATTTTTAGATGGCTAGAAGAATTTTGGCCCTGAAATAAACACTGCAAGTCTGAAAGCCTTGACTGAAATGGACAAGGACATTCTCGACTTGCTGTTCTATATACAGTTATTATTTGACAATAAAAAGGAAGATGATAATAAACAGAGGTCAAAAAAATTACAGGTGGGGAAGAAAAAATAAACAATTTATGCTTGTTTATTTACAGCTTAAATTGCTAGTTACAACCTTGTAAATATTAGGAGGTATTATAATCAGGAAATATTGTATAAAGGCAACACTTTGCATATACCACTGGAAGCAAATGGTAGCAGGTGCTGGCAAGTGGAGGTACCCACTCCAGTACCTGTCCTGGGATGCATGCATTCATCATGTGGCTAAACTAACCTTCAGGTGGTTGAATGCTTATTTTTGTTTTATAATTTTCAAATTCTGTTCTTCATAGCTATTAATTTCAGAAAACCATAGCTTTAGATTTAAACTGTATATATGCGTATACAGAAGCCAAAATGGTTTGACATTAGGCCACCAGTTATAGAAATGGTTGTGTACTTCTGGTCCACATAGCCTTCAAACAATTATATTAGAGCCAAACAAAGCTCCCAGTAGTGGAGATACCTGACACATGGAAATGTACAGGGGACAAAACACACAGCTAGCTCACTTAAAACACTTAAAAGTGAAGATTCCTTCTTACATTAGTAGGGGATACTTACGTATCTCAAAACTGAATATCCTTAATTTTAACTGAAATTTTTTTTACTATTTATTGCAGTTCTGGGTAAGCAAGGACAAAAAATACAGTTTCTGAATGCAGGAGTTATTTATCTAGGCTTTAATTTAAAATACAAAAGCCAGTGGGCATAGTCTATCTGTAAGAAAGTTTCAACTCCTTTATTCACACTAGCAGAAGGAGCCCTGATGGGAGCCCAGGGAATTTCCATTTACAAGCGGCAGCATCACTGGAGTCAGCAATTTTCAGTTAATCTTTGATAAAATTACAGGTCTGATCAGTAGCATCACTAGTAATTTCATAACCATGTACTTAAATCTCTTGTAAAACTTCTATCCTATGATTTAGATGTTGAGCTAAGAAAAACTTAAGGATCCCAAAGAGTGTAAAATGGTGTAAACACTGCCAACAGAAATGAAGCGCTGATCAAAGGCAAATGAGATTGGTTCAGAATCTGGGTTATTCCCGGCTCTTACACAGGCAGTAAGAAAACCTGAGTGTCCATAGAGCAACCTTGGTAACACCACAGGTTGGCTTTCTCTACTGAGATCAAGCAGTGCTTTGTCAAACTGGGGGCACTGTTCGTTTGCTGTGCAGGAGCTGAGGTCAGGTTTTGCCTGCTCTCTGTTCTTCCTGTCTGGCACAAGGGAAAGGGGAGAGTATTTAGCACTGTCTCACTCACATGTGAACAGCATTTCCAAAGAAATAGGGCAATAGACTTGTGGAAGATGCTTTGCCTGACAAAACTGCCACCTCAAGCATCAGATGCTGACCTATACTAAGGTCAATGATCAAGGAAACCCTGTGAATAAGACCTGTTTCTAAAGCATGTAGGCATCTATGTGGGTTTCTGGCCTAAGTATTGCACTTTTCCAACCAAGGTAGCCAGTGGATAGGTGCTGGTTTTTTCCACCTCTGGTCAGGTGCCTAAACTTCCCTGAAGAGGCAAGAGGCTCATTCAGCATTAATTTAGACATCTTTGGTGGATCTAGAGAGGGTGAGTGAGAACACTGTGCTTTGCATTCTTCCAGACCAAAGCAGCCAAGAGGGCTCACACATGCACAAGGGGCTGGAGAGGCTCACTCAGGAAGACTGAGTAAAAGCTGGCAGCTAGAACAAATACAGTGCAGATTTATAGCAGGCTCAGTCCTTTCCCCAGAGAAGCCTGAACAGGCCTTTGGGTCATGTTTTACATGTAGATATAGGGAAAAGGAAAGTTTGTGAGACACTTGAGTTTGCTAGACATTCCTATGGGAGCTTTAGCTATTGCCTCTGAGTCTCCTTAAACTGACCAATACTGAAAAGCAGTGCAGACATGGGCCTGGGCTGGTTAGTGGGAACCACGCCAGGTCAGAGCTCACTCCAAGCAGGAACCGGGGAACATGAGGACTCCACCCTTCCCTAAGTGACAGTGGTGTTATAATCCCTTCGTTTACTGAGTTTCTGGTGCAGCAGGGGTCTTCAAAGCGAAAACTAAGATGATTACGTAGCCAGGCATGTTTCTATCATATTCCTGCAGCTAAATGTCTTCAGCTAGACTGTGCAGTGATTTGACTTGCTTACCTTTCGATTAGTCTGTTAACTTGCCAGTGCTAATTCCAAGGTTTAATAGGTAAGCCATGGCTGACTTACGAGTGTTCCCACAGCTGGACAAGCTGCCTGCACAGTCAGCAAACCCATAGGCTAGGAGAAAGCAAGTGCAGGTGGCTCATTACCCCTGTGTGAGCAGAGGGGCTAAGGCAGGATTTTATTTTTTTTTTTAATCTTAATGTTAGGATTGTGAAGCATGTACCTTCCTTGATTTTGTAAGCAGGAATTGCGCTTAGGAATCACCGCGGCCTGTCTACTGCAAGTAAAGACATCTTAATTACAGAGTTTTGAAGCATTTCACATTTAGCATGTTTGCTTATTAATAATAATTTTGTATACATCGATGTAAACCAGAATTTTAGGTGGTCTGGCTGAAACATCCTGTCTTTTTGCACAGCTCAGTTCTTGTGTTTTTCAATAAACATCACCATTAATCACAAAATCGCGAGTCATTAGGGTGAAGTGACCTCTGGAGATCATCCAGTCCAACCCCCTGTCAAGGCAGGGCCACCCCAAGCAGGTTACACAGGAATGTGTCCAGGCATGTGAGGATGGAGGCATGGACCCAGAGGTAGAGTGCAAGCTGGATCATTTATTGCAAAGATTACACAATATTTATATGCTTCCAAGCAATTAGCCAAGCACATCTGTGTTTGCCTTGCGGTTACATCAGGTGAAAGGTCTATCAGATTTTCTTACCGACATCCTCTTCCCAGTTCTGACGTCCTTGTTCCTTGTCAGTTCCAACATCTTCCAAGTACCAGTCAGGGACGGGTCACTCTTAATTGCCTGCTGTGGTTCTTCCTTCCTATGGTCTCTGACAGTTTTGATACATTCTAACCCCACAGTTCCCCCTTCTTGTTTTTGCAATGCAGTATACACGTCTTTCAAAGCTTGGGATAACATTCGCTGCATACATTGTAATAAGCAAGGTACAACACATATGATGGTGAAGAGAGCAAGCAGAAAGATCAATCCTGCCTTAACCAAAGTCAACAGCCACCCAGTTATAACCCAATTAGAGAAAAGTGATGATACCCAATCTTTATCATCTTCCCTTAACTTCATTACACTGGCTTTTAATTTACGGATACTGTCATGTATGGATTCTGAATGGTCTGACAAATTCATGTAACACATTCCTTCCAAAATTTCACACCCATGTCCATGTGCTAAGAAGAGAAAATCGATCGCTGCTCTATTCTGTAAAGTTGCATGTCTTATAGAATCAACATCAGTGAGCAATGCAGAGAGAGCGGATGCTGTAGCATTAGCTTGCTTAGGAAGCCAACATCCTAACTTATTCAATGTTGCTAAAGCTTGGGAGCTAGCTACTCCAGGAGCTAAAAATGAAGCAGCTATTATTTCACCTGGGTTCCAAAAATTTACCTTGCCATCGCAGCTCAGTTGAAAAGCCTCCGTTGACCTTCGAGAACGCGATCCTCGTTTATTCATTATCATGGTGTTATTGGGGCTGAACATGCCTAGGGTCCCTACTGCACATGGGCTGCCTTTTATATGGGATGGTACCCCTTGCCAAGCCCGATCTTGTGGCAACTGAGGCATGGACTCTGTTTCTGGCTACAAACAAAATCCCTTATTGAGTGAGCTTACAGGTTTTTATAGTATTCTGCTTAGCAGTTAGTAGCAGTTAGTTCCTTTGGTACTTTTCCATCACAAAACAATCTTATTGATCACTTACTCTTTCAGCCAATCAGATTACTGTCCACTCGCCTTTGCTTGAATAATTATTTCTAAACATAGTTCTTTGCTATCACTACTCGTTACATTGTCACTTCCACTTCCCCTTGACTACACATTCTTTATCTTGTCTTAAGCATCCTCCTGTTTCCAAATTTACAGTCCTTAGAAATTATCTTGATGCTCTTTCTTCGGTTCCACCCGATGTTCTTTCTCCAGTTCTTTCTCTGTTTCTTCTCCACTTGTCCCGTTCACTTCTCCCAAGGTTTGTGGCTGATCAGAGTCCAGATGTCCGGGCTCTCGTCCAGGCCTACTTGCGCAGCTTCTTGTGCAGCATTCCCCACATCTCCCCCTTCTTTATAAGCTAACAAAACATTGTTAGCAATGACTTAGCAATCAAACGATTTATACAAGCAATTAAACAAGGAACTGTGATTAAAACATATAAAAAGATTTTTACACAGGCTACTGCGATTTTAATAATGTCTTTCAAGCATGCACTGATGCCCTACTCTGACAGCAAACTTCTTAGCCAATTCCAGCTACTCTCCACCCACAACATCTGAACTCCTTTAGGTTTTGAACTGCCTCATGGACAAACTCAGAATGATTAGACAGGTTCATGTAACACATTCTATCAAAGTCTTTACAACCGTGTCCTTGAGCTAACAGCAAAAAATCTATGGCAGCTCTATTTTGAAGGGTAGCATGTCTGACTGAATCGTTATCTGTTAACAGACCATTGCTGTGGGTGAAAAACCTCCGGAGCACAGGCTGGGTTTCTTCCTGCCTCTGACCGGGAGGAGTGGACCCCGCTCCGCCCCGCAGAGCGCATCTTGGCGGGCGCAGCGCGTACCTGGGCCTGCGGGAGCACACAAAGGTGAGGGGCGGGCGAGTATCACAGCCCTCTGCCCGCGGGCAGACAATGGGGGGAGCCTGCCGGAGCCTGCTGCTGCAGCCAATGCCAGGATCAGGCGAGAATAGATCTGGCTCACTTTCTGGGTCTATCGGCCCCAGGTCGAGAGGATCCGGAGTGTTGTTTGCAAGAAGAGAAGGGGTGTTGTCTGTTGGGACAGAAGGGGTTGACGGTGCCGACCCTTGCTGTACTGCCCTGTCAAGTGCTTCATAGACTGAGCGCCATACCCCCAGCAATTTGGGTGCTGCCACATCATCCCTTGTGGCTGCGTCCCAAAGGTAGACCCCAATCTTGTCCCACACTCCCTTCTGATAAATACTAGTTGATGTTGCCTCTGAGGCATGGGCCGAGAGGCCCATATTAGTAAGTCTGTCAGTTTATCTTCATTTACAGTAATCCCCTTCTTCGCTAGGAATTTTACTAGTGCTCTGTACACTGATTTGTGCTCGGGGAATACTGAGTTTCCCATGTTCCCGTTCCCAGCCACTTACCTCAGAGGTACCGGTTAATTGCTGCAGGCTTTCGGAGTTTGGCTGGGCATCCTCACTGGTTGCCGAGTCACGGCTCTCTGTCTTGCTCCACGTTGGGGTGCCATTTGTGAGGATGGAGGCACGGACCCAGAGGTAGAGTGCAAGCTGGATCATTTATTACAAAGATTACACAATATTTATATGCTTCCAAGCAATTAGCCAAGCACATCTGTGTTTGCCTTGCAGTTACATCAGGTGAAAGGTCTATCAGATTTTCTTACTGACATCCTCTTCCCAGTTCCGATGTCCTTGTTCCTTGCCAGTTCCAACATCTTCTAAGTACCAGTCAGGGACGGGTCACTCTTAATTGCCTGCTGTGGTTCTTCCTTCCTATGGTATCTGACAGTTTTGATACATTCCAACACACACACAGGCAGGTTTTGAGTGTCTCCAGAGAGGGGAACTCTACAACTCCCTGGTCAGCCTGTTCAGTGCTCTGCCACCCGCAGTGCAGGAAAGTTCTTCCTCACGTTGAGGTGAAACTTCTTGTGTTTTTGTTTATGGCTATAGCTCCTCATCCTGTTGCTCGGGATCACTGAAGAGAGTCTGGCACCATCTCCTTTGAGATATTGATCTGCACTAATGAGATCCCCTCTCAGTCTGCTCTTCTCTAGACTAAACAGGCCCAGCTCCCTCAATCTCTCCTCATAAGAGATGCTCCAGACCCCTGATCATCCCTGTGGTCCTCCACTGGACCCTCTTCAGTAGCTCCTTGTCTTTCTTGTACTGAGGAGCCCAGCACTGGACACAGCACTCCAGATGTGTCATCACCAGGGTCGAGTAGAGAGGGAGGATCAGCTCCCTCGACCTACTGCCACACTCCTCCCAGTACAGCCCAGGATGCTATTGTCTCTCCTGGCTGCAAGGGCAATTAATGAATCAGGCTGTTGGCTGTCACTGGCCTAGATGAGATGGAGTAGATTTGCAGAAGGATTTGGAATTGCCATTGCCAGTGCAGGGCATCATGGCACCCAGGGCACCTTTCTCCTACAACTCTATGTTGTATGCAGGTGCAGGCTCTGAAGCAGTATAAGTGCGGGAACTTAAGGCTTGAGAAATTTATTTGATATAATAATGAATTGTGGTGCTGATGTATATGAAGATCGGCTGAGAAAGTTGGGGCTGTTCAGCCTGGAGAAGAGAAGGCTGCGTGGAGACCTCATAGCAGCCTTCCAGTATCTGAAGGGGGCATATAGGGATGCTGGGGATGGACTCTTCATTAGGGACTGTAGTGAAGGACAAGGGGTAATGAGTTAAAACTTAAACAGGGGAAGTTTAGATTGGATATAAGGAGGAAATTCTTTCCTGTTAGGGTGGTGAGGCACTGGAATGGGTTGCCCAAGGAGGTTGTGAATGCTCCATCCCTGGCAGTGTTCAAGGCTAGGTTGGACGAGGCCTTGGGTAATATGGTTTAGGGCGAGGTGTCCCTGCCCATGGCAGGGGGGTTGGAACTTGATGATCTTAAGGTCCTTTCCAACCCTAACTATTCTATGATTCTATGATTTATGTTACCCTCTTTTTTTACCTAACAAAATAGTGAGGGCTTTGACTGCTGGTTAGAAAAGGTACTGTAATTTTATTACCCTTGGTTTCCCCATCATTATTTATGCAGTTAATAAAAGGCAAAAGGGCGTTATGCACGACCAGTGGTAACACAGTTGGCTCAGGTGGCACTGATGAACACCGCGCGTGTGCATGCTCGCACAGCATGGGAAACAGAGACTACCGGTTTCCACGTTCCGCGTCCTTGCCACCCGCAGCGCCGCCGCAAGGGCCGGGGACCGGAGCCCGCAGCTCCGCCCACAGCGACCGGCCAGAGGAGCACTAACAGGAACAACGGGGACAACGCCCCCTACGACGCCGCTCCGTACCTCCCCCGACCTCCGCAACAGGAAGCTGCCCCTCCGCTAGGTCCCGGAGACCCTGGCGCCTCCCCGTGGAGCGGCTTCCCCCTGGCGGCAGCACAGCTCGGCTCCGGCGGCGGCCAGCAGGGGGCGGTATGGTGACGGCACTGATTGGTGGGACTCCGCGCGCCGCCGCGGGGCGAGGTGCGCTGGGCGGTGCTGTCGCGGGTAGCCGGGGGCAGTGATGGGGGCGCCGCTCAGCACGGTGAGTGATCCTTGTGCGGGCTGGCGCGGTGTCGGGCGGCGAGACCTGTGGCTGCGGATTGCGGGCGGGGGTTGGCGGCTACGTGGCTCTGCCTCCTGCCCCGCTCCGCCCGCCGAGGTCCGGAGCGAGCTGTGTTCAGGCCCCGAGGCCTGCCTGCTGGGAAGAGGAGAGGCGCGGCCTCACCGCTAGTCCTGCACGGCGCCGGGGCGGGCTGTGTTGGTGCCGGAGCAGAGCGGGGGCCGCTGGGCGGTGTGACAGGGTACCCCAGGCCTTTGCTGCCTCCGCTGCCGTGTGCCCAGCCGCGATGTGGTGGCCCTGGGACCTCTTCAAGGCTGGCGTGGGCTGGGGCCCGTGTTCCCGTATGTGCACCCTTTGTGCGTGCGAGCTGTGATAGTGAGGGTGCTGTGTGCTGCGGTGTGTGCGGCTACTCTCCGTTCCGTTCTCCGAATCATTTTTCAGCACTTGTGCTGATGGTTTTAAAGCCATAAGCCTAGCTGTTGCTGCTGTAGCGGAGAGCTCTTTGGGGATCATGTCTGCCGAACGGTGGATTTGCGGTGCTGTTAACTGTAGCATGCATCATAAAATCAACTAGGTTGGAAACGACCTTTAAGGGTATCATGGCCAACCGTTACCCCAGGACTGCCAAGTCTACCGTGAAAACGTCACTAAGGGCATTACCTTCTTCCTGATGCAGCCTGATTATGTCTGGTCTTTCCTCTGATGCGTTTGCTCAAACGTTTCTGGCTCTGGGTTTGTGAGAGGAGCAGGACTGAGCTGGACACATGTGCTAGTTTGGGTACAGTTGATTACTAGGTTATGTGAACAGAAGAGGATGAGGCAGATGCTAAAGCTGCAGAAGAAATACTTGTCCATTAATCCTTTCATCATTTTCTAAAGCAGATGAGAAGAATGTTTAAAATACTAGAACTAAATAAACTGCTCTCTGTGGCCCTTCCTTGGCTGCGGGGGTTGGACTGGATGATCTCCAAAGGTCACTTCCAACCCTAATGATTCTGTGAAAATCACTTAAAAGTAGGGTCTAAATGAAGAAGTGGAGCTGAGGGCACAAGAGTAGGCGTGCCAAAGCAGCGTTAGGTTTGTGTGTTTGTAGGGCAGTTGGGTGATGGAGTATCCTGCCATAAGCTTACCTGTTTAACCCTGTCTTGCTCACAATGCCTTAGTGGAAGGGTCTGGCAATCTCAGTGCTGTGGCTTTTTTCTCAAGGCCTTTTTTGTTAATACTGCAAAGGTCTGTTTCCATTAATAAAAATTCCTGCTGTATTACTGGTTTTGTGATCTCTGTTAGCAGAGATTTGTGCAGCTGGAAACTGTGAGTCACCAGTTCTTCATTTAGTGATTGCTGGCCTTGTGGTCAGCCAGTCGTTCGTGCTGCTGCTCCAGTTCTGATGCAGCTGCCATGATTGCAGTGCGGTTATCATCATAAATGTCTTGATACACTCTGTGATAAGAGTATATAGATCAGTTTTAACCCCAAGAATGTATTTCTTGACATGGGTAACTTTTTGTAATCATTCAGCCTTCAGTTCTTCCCCTTTTTTCTGCCCATCAGTTCATACTTCCTAAGTAAGGAACTAAAATAGCTACCTGAATTAACAGGTTTGTTGTTTCTGTATAGGCTAAACCCCATTAGGCTTTTGCATTAATTGACAGTAAATAACAAATGCCTTCTACAGGGCTGACACTGTGCTAAAAGTATTTGTCAAAATTAAACTTCATTCTGTACCAGTAGACTCAGACACAGTGCATTGCTTCAGAAAGTGATGATGATGCTCATGTGGGGGAAGAGTGTTTATGTCATTTACTGAACAGCTGTGGTAGCTTCCACTTAACAGCTGATGACCCAGAACTGTTTGCAAAGATGGGGAAAGCACTTATCTCTGCACACACAGGTGAAGAAGCTGACGTAGAGGTAATATCTTGAACCTGCTCTTCTCCTGTCTTCCTGATCAGCTGTTCCTGGCATACATTAGTGTTGGAGTTGGGAGCAAGCCTAAGCTTTTTAATTCAGTGACTGTCAATTTTGCTAGACCACAGCTGTGCTTCTTTGGTCTGTTTTAGATGCCTGCATCTGTACATGAAGCTAGTTTATTTTAACATTAATGCTTTATTTTGAAGCATCATTTGCTGTGGATTTAGCTTGCTATCTCCAACAGGTCTCATGCATCTGTTGCAGTTCTTATCAGGGAGTTTATCTGCTGCTCTGTCATTTTCTTAACTTCCCCCCTTTTTTTGTGATTCAAAAGTTCTTTCTGGAGCTAAAGTAATCAGGTGGATCTGTATAATTAAGGAATAACATTCCTGTAAACTCCAGCTTCTTCAGGAACAGCCTGTGTGGAGCTGTTTCAGTGTTTTCAAATAAAAGTGAAAAAGGCAGTGTGTGCACGGCATGGTGTGTCTTCAAGCTATACCAAATGTTGATACATTTTAAACCTGTACAGCAGCATTTTAGGAAGAGAAAGCTTATGTTATGTCCCTTTTTTAATTTTACATTTGCCACAGTTTAGTAATAATAATGTTG
Source organism: Neopsephotus bourkii (assembly GCF_033783945.1). NCBI lineage: Eukaryota > Metazoa > Chordata > Aves > Psittaciformes > Psittacidae > Neopsephotus > Neopsephotus bourkii. The sequence continues at coordinate 8,253,678 of NW_026900624.1, forward strand.
TAGTGTTTATAGCCTCCTGAGAAGTGTCACACTCACAGAGATGAGGTTCTAAAACACTGGTCAGATCACTTGAAAACAGAAATGAAAGTTAACCAGGCAGGACAAAGATGTGCACTGTATACAGCCTAAGTACTTTGCTCCTCGCCTTGCTTCCCGTGGTCATGCTTTCCCCTGTCTTCTGTTAAAGTATTGAATACTAAATTAGAGAATTGGTGAGGAGTTTTGTAAGTAGATGATCAGTTTATTCTCTAGTCCTAAGTTAGGACCACATCTACCTACACGGGTGATTTTGTAGGTTGCTACAGTGCTTATCTAATCTGGCAGCACATGTCCCTGGGAACAGGCACTGGAAACCGAAACAAATGCACAGGCTTGTAGCCTGTGGGTGACTCATTTTTAGCCCTGTAGACCCACCAAGTGACTGAAGTGTCTGGAATTGGGTGGGAAGGTGACATTTTCCTTCCATCTTGTCCACAAAGCTGTAGTTGCAGTGTTGTGGTCTCTTCTGTGCTTTCCTGGGCTGGTGTGGTCACTCAGTCTCTCCCAACTAGGCAACCTGTGCATGGTGTTGGGCATGGAGATGGTGGTGTGATGGCATAACCTATTCCCATCTTGTGGGGCTTCAGCCCCCAGGGTGAAGTTCATCCCTGCAGCAGGCTATGCAATCACAGAATCATAGAATGGCTCTGGTTGGAAATGAGACCAAAATATTAGGCCTTAGCTGAAAAAACTTTACTTTTCATCATGAGCATGACTTAGCACCTAAACGTGAATGCTTGCTCAACAGAGGGCCCCTCTGAGGGTGGGAATCTGCCCTTCTGGTGAGGCATGATAAATAATACATTAGAATTTGGGCCTGTAGATGGCTTGCATCTGGTTCTGTAAATTGCTTCTAAGCGGGGGCATCCCTAATGGTAAGATACAATAACAACTTGAGCAAAGAATTAAGCACGTAGCTCCAGGTATTAGCAGTTGAAAACTAAAAGGTGATCAGTAGACTGTCACTGTAGCCCTAACTGAAATGTGCAGTAGGATAAGAGGACTACAATTCTATAAGTTACCAAATTGTATGTGAGGATGCTTTAGATAAAATTATATCAAGATGAGAATGTAAAGTATAAAAACTCTGAAATTTACTGTGCTTTGGAGACATGTATGGAGGTTTGAACCCCCACATGCTCCTGGCGCCAATAAAGGTCTGTGCTGTGATTTCTTTGAATTAGAAAGGACATTAAGATCATCTAGTTCAAAATCCCTGCCATGGGCATGGACACCTAAGACTAGACCTTGTTGCCCAAGGCTCTGTCTTGTTGCCTCCAGGTGCTGTGATATAAAAGGCCCAAAGCAGTGGCATGTGTTGAGTGATGTGGTTGGGAAGCCTGTCAGCACATCCATGCACCAAGGAGCGAAGAGGCATGAGTGTGGGAGGAGCCTGGGTAATACCCTCACCCAGCTACTCTTAGGTCCATCACAAGAGAGCAGCCAACTCAGGAAGGTTTACCTCCATACAGGTGCACACAAAGAAACACTGGCAGGCTGAGGACCTTCCTAGAGCTGTTTTGCCCCCTGGGTCAGGGGTGAGGCAGGCACCAGTGGGAGGCTGGCTCCCCTTGAAGGCTGGGGTAGCATGGGATTTAGGGGGTGAGTGTTTGAGGATTGTGGGACGTTTAGGGGAGGAACCAAAGGCAGTGATTGAGGCCTTTGGAGAAGAACAATTTTGAGGAAAATAAAAGGATAAAGGAACAAAAAGGGCTGACCCTGTATAAACAGGCCTGCTCTGTAAACCGGCTTGCTTGGCTGTGTCCTGCAACCTGTCAGCATAGTCTACCCTGTCCTCATTAAACTCCATAGCTGCTTTTCTGGGGAAGGGATACTTCTTTGCATGCATGGATCTTTGTGGGAGAATAAGTGCCGGTGCCTGGAGCCAGACCGTGGGCCAGAGGGCTTGTGTGTCCGTGGTGCCAGCACCCAGCATGAGTGTGTGATGGCTAGCAAAGATCAAGCTGGACTAACCAGTAACTGGGTGAGATGGCCTGGGAGCCAGGCATGTGTGTATCTTGAAGGGTGATACTGCAGTGCATGTGGTCCTGTGTGAAGGGGTCTGTGCGAGAGCAGCTCATGCCCAGATGTGAGCAACTGGGGGACTGTAGTCTGGGGACAGCTGCTCTGGGGTCTAAGCCAGCTACTGGTGTACATTTCTGTGTACACATGCCTGTGGGATGTCTTTTATCCCTGATCAGTCAGGGAGGGGATCAGGATGACAGCCATTAGTGCTGTTTGTGTGAGCCTCTCTGCGTTGATCAGTGTGGCCAGCCACATGTATATTTGGGCACGTGTTCTGTATGTGTGCCTGTGCATGCTGGGCATGCATACTCAGCCTTGCTAACAGCTGGATCTGGGGACCAACTGTTAGCAAGGACATGGAGCTGTGACAGCCTCGCTTCTGTCAAGCTTCCAGGTCCCTCCTGGTATGACAAGTGCTTCAACGTAGGAGTAATAACACTAGGTATTTATAAAGGAAACTATTAAAGTAGCTGGTGTATTTTTAAATGCCTCCTCTTCCTTCTCATATTAGTACAAAGAAACATGTTTTCTTCTGGGGCTTAGATTGTTATGTCAATCTACTGGATTCTTTCTCACCAAAATAAAAACTTTCTTTTGTTATGCACATGTGTCTAACACTCTTTCTCTATCGCTGCAGTTGGGATGGGTTGTGACATACCCATTAAAGCTCATCTACACCATCTTCCAGAAGTTTTTCAGGAATCCCCGTCCTGCAATTACTCTGCAGGATCCTGAGGTGAAATACGCATTAAGGCTGATTGACAAGGAGGTAAGTGCATGTACAGTGCTGAGCATGCCCTCTCCGTGGGTACTGTGAAATGCTTGTAGCTTCTTAAATCTTGGGTGATGTTGCAGCAGGGTGAATACTTGCATTTTAAGTAAATTGTTTATAAATGCTCATTGTGTGATATAACCAAGATCTGCACTTCTGCAAGCAGCTTTTTTCCAAGCAAGATAAAGTGGAGAATTCTGTTTTAGAAATGACCAGTCTTGGAGTTTCTGTCACGTGTCTCATGTCATGTGGTATATCAGCAGAAATTCCTACACTCTGTACTGCTGGGTTCTCTGTAAGGCAGAGTTATGCTGTCAGGCAGAGCAGGCAGATTTTTCATGCTAAGTAGTGTTCAGCATAGTAGTTGTCATACCTATGTTGATACTGATTCCTGTTACTGGATTTGTGTATTCTAATATGTTACAGGAAAAAAGATGTTTAAAAGTTGTAGTCCTGACAGTACCTGAGCTGTTTCAGCTTCTTTTTCTCTCTGATAAAAGTAGAAGCCATTCTGTATCTCCCAGGCTCCTCCACTAGGTTTCTAGATGGAAGTCATGATGCTTTCAGGGGTACACTCAACTTGAGGGAAGGAGGCCAAAGCCATAAAAGGTGAAAAGTCCAGATTTCCCTTGGATAAACTCACCGTCAAAAGCATGAGGTAGAAGTCTTGGCTTTTCTGGTGTGAAATCACACCTGAAGATATTTGTAGTGTTGACTTTTCAAATAAATGATCTAGTCAGAAATTTACTGGAAAAGGACTGGAGCAGAGCTTTGTTTGATGTACAGGGAGTGTGCTGATAGTTTGGCTTTCATTTGTTCTGTTTGTCAAAGAAAAGGATTACTGTCATTCTGAATCCTGGGTTTTGTGGGAATTGAAAGCTTCCCTGTGGTTTGGGCTGCGTGCCATTATTGAATTTATTTCCCATCTGTGCTGCAACAATAGTATTATTATATACTCCCCACTTTTTCATGAGAGCTGTAGCACCTGGTTGCAGGTACAGTCTGTCTGACCTGCAGGAGGTGAGGGAAACTTGAGGCACTGTACATGCCTCTGAGAGTCAAGCTACTTGCAGGTTTCTGCTGTAGCAGTTTATAACAGAAGAGAATTCACAGTTCACTTGATTTTTATTTTTTATTTTTTAATAAATGACTGATATTTTTCTCACCCTGTTGTTATTTTGATATGCCTTTTTCAAATCTTGGGAACAGCTCTTACATAGCCAGGTCAGATGCTGCTGCTTGTGGTACCTTGATCAGCTGGGAATATTTGACTCATGAGTGTTTATAAATTTTTTCCTGAATGGAAAATGTGTCCTGGAAACAGAAGTTAGTTCTGAAAAATAACAACCTCGTACAATAAGTGCTAATATCTTCTAATATCTTGCCAAAAATCTGGTGCAAACACTCTGATCTTCAAAACTTCTGATTCCAGGCCAGGTTGGACAGGGCTTTGAGCAAAGACAGCATCTTAAGATGAAGGATTTATTGGCAAAATCCAGCTTTGAAGTGGCCTAGCTGGTGCTGAAATCTTCATACAGAAACAGCAGTGGTCAGTGTGAGAGCAGCAGTGTTAAGTCCACCTTAGCTGTCTAGTGGATTATTCAATGGCAGTTAATGTTCCTGAATAGACACAAGTACAGAGAAACTCCTTTTAGACTGCCACTCAGTTCCCTTCTTTGTTTAGCATTTCCTTTAAAAAAGGGCTACAGTATTTTCGAGGATGTTTATGAAATTTACTTTAGAAGGGTTATTATTTCCCATTCGGCTTTAAAGAAAGAAATTGGATGAGGAATTAGGCTGTATGTTGTCTCTCTTTTTTTCTGACTTTTTCAATCCCATGAATGTCACCTGATTTTTAAGAGATAAAACTTACACAGGATAAGAAATAACATTTTATTTACTCATTACCAAGCTTTTATTTAAGTTACAACATTCCTGGTAAAAGAACTGTCATAATTTTGTAATGAAGTACTTATCTAAATAGAGGGCTCTTTTACATTTTAACTGAGTATTAATTCCATTTTTATGGGGCAGATATTTTTAAGGCTCTTAGCATAGCGGACCAGGTTGCTACTTCATAATCATCTTGGCAGCCACTAGTTTTCTGATATAGTTAATTCATCTGATTTTAATACATCAAAATGATTTTTTTTGGCCTTGAACTGACGTATATTTAAACTTAAATGAGAACTGAAGAACTGACTAACTTCTGTCTAGTGGCCTTCTTACAGAAGGCAGTGTAAATGTTCATACTGTGTAGAAGGTTATAGTTCAGTCTCAGTCTGCATATGTTACTAAGTTTTGCTATTCACATGTAAACATACAAAACAGTATTTGCATTTGTCTGCTTTATTTCTATTTTTATTTCTGTATTGCTCCTAAAATATCTTGAGATAAAGTTAAGTTTTCAGGGAGTTTGAATGAAGAGTTGACCTCTGCAGGATTGCCACATTTAAGTCAGGATGCTGCACTCCCCCAGGTATTCAGGAAGCCAGAGGAGTGCAGTGGTTTTACAAGTGAAATCACAAGAATTAAATTGCAATGCCATAGCTGACTGCTTTATTAATTTTCCTCTTTCAGGAAGTTAGTCATGACACAAGAAGATTCCGATTTGCTCTCCCTTCTATAGATCATGTTCTGGGCCTTCCTCTAGGTACGTGTTGTCTGTCCTTCCTGAGAATCCACATGTGGTTAATTATATTATGAAAGGTTTTGGAGGGATTTTTTTCCTATGTTTTGAACTGTTGAATTTTGAATATTGTCCACATAGTTTGAGCTAGTATTTAGAGCTTTGCAAGATTATCCTCATGCTGTGAGTCATCTGCAGGGCCTGAACTCTTGTATACTTACAGAGGGTGTACATCCAGCTTGTTTCTGTGAAGACGGTAGAAACAAACACTGGTCTTTACTTATTTTTTCAGTCTCAACATTCCAGTGTGTGTTATTTCCATTGTGCTTGGCCTCAGTGGTCCCTTTCCATCCCTTGAAGCCATGTTCTCTGCAAATTCTCCTCTAACACATGTGGTTTACCAGATGATCTAGTCACTTCTGAATTTGCAGCCAGTCTTATGGAACATCTTAATCACCATGTAGTAGATGTTTCCTTAGGCCTTGCCATGTGGTATGTTGCCTTCCTTAATAGCTTAGTGCTGTTGTTTCCTACTGCTTATGTAAAGAACATTTAATTATCACTTGTGTTTAATAGGGACTTCTGCTTTAGCAACCTGTTGCAATGATCTGTAAATCAGGTGTTTCACGGTAGTCCTGCAGCATCTTTCCAGCATTACAGTCCATAGTGTTTAGGTTCCCTGTTGTTTGGGATGTGTTATTTTCTTGATCCTGCTCAGTAGCCGTGAGGGCAAAGCTGGTTTCCTGCCCTTGCCCCCTGATGAACATTGAGGAGTGAGCTGTCTCACCTCTCTAGTTGCTCTTGTCCTGCAGGCTAACAGAAAAGAAGCCATCTGGGGTGAATTTGGCCTGCTGCATGCCATGGCTTCCTCCAGTTTTAGTAAGATCAGGGCAGATCAGCCAGTTACTTCAGCATAGCTCGAGAAGGCATGTCCCTGGCCCTGCACAGTCCCAGGAACAGCACAGTCATGCTCCCCAGGGTCCTCTGCACGGTCTAATCTGCGGGTGACTGAGTGAGTGGTTTACTGGGTGAGACTTGGGAAGCAAGGAGAACTGAAAGCTGGTGAGGGTGGTGAAAGCAGCTGGGAGCAGCAGGCGTGGCAGCCATGGGACAGATACTGGTGTGCACTCTGCGTCTTTAGTCCAGCACCAGCATTTCGTTTCTACTGCTAGCTGGGGTGTTAACAGGAAAAGAAGTGACTCACTAAGAGTGGGATTGTGTGTGGCTCCAGGGGGAGGCTGCCTGCTGCTGTCCTGTCAGGGTGGGGTAGAGCTATAACAAGTAAGAGCCTAAGGTGTGTTTTCCCTTTGGAAGGAGCACCTTTTGGGGATTTGCACCAATTGTGAGACATGCCCCAGAAGTGGTCCTGTGTGCCTGGGTTTACTGTCTGCAGTGGTCAACAGGGGGCTCTTCTTGGAGGAGGGGGTGGTGAGGTTGCCCCTAGCCTGAAAGAGGAATGGGAGATTGCTGCAGCTGCCTTCAGGTCTTCCATAGCAGGAAATATGAGTCATACCAGATCTGTGTAGGTTTTGCTGAGAGGGTTATTTGAATCACCTTTATATGATGTCTTCAAGTGAGTTATGGTTGCTCATTTCCCAAGTCACCAGGTAGCACATGTTCATTCACCCACTGCTTTGCCTTACTGGTCCTGTGGGTTGGCAGACTGGTAAAATCCCCAGTTTGTGTTCCCATAGCAGGCAGATGAACTGCACCGTCTTTGGAGAGCTGCATTCTATCCTAAGAGGTAGTTTGTTCTGTTGACATAGTGGTGACAAAATAACAAAGACCAAATCCTCCCTTAGGTACTCTTCACTTGGGTCTCTTCAGTATGTTGGAATTTTATAGGAAACCCTTTCAAAAGAGTTAATTCTAGGTGGGTTTTTTTCATCAAAAGCATGGACATTGAGAAATGAAACTGTTTGTAGAGAGTTCAGTGAATGTGTGACAGATTGAAATGGGATCACTGCATTCAGATCCTAAGCTGGAGAAACAGCAGAGTTAGAAAAGTGCTTTATGTCTAGGCAGCCTGAGCAATGGCGGCTAGAAGACCTCCTGATAGACACGAGCCATTTGTGATCAAAGTAAGTACAGTTATAAACTCAGTTGTAACAAAACTTTTAAGAGTTTATAACTAACATGTTAATAAAGAAGTGTGAACAGAACTTGACAGTTTTCCCCTCCGGAGTTCTTTTTACTTGCCGGCATGGGACAGACATGCCACATCTTTTGCAAGATCTCACATACAGTTAGAGCTTTGGGAATTGTAAAAGCCGTTAGAACAGATATGATCGACACATAAAATCAGCAGCAGCGTTGTCTGCCCTTCCAGATAGAATCTGTGTATGGTTGAATATGCAAGGTGCTACATTCTAGGAGCATGAGAGAGGGAAAAGTGGCTCCCCAAAGCAAGGTTGTTAGGTCAACTTTGACACGGAGTTTGCAGTCTGTACCAAATCAGTACATCCACCAAAAGAAAAATCTTTTGAAAGCAAACTGCTTTTTCTCTTCCCTCCACACAGGACAGCATATCCACCTGTCTGCCCGGATTGATGGAGCTCTGGTTGTGAGACCTTACACTCCAGTTTCCAGTGATGACGACAAGGGCTTTGTGGATCTTGTTGTCAAGGTGAGAATGTCACACTCTTTTACCAGGCTAGGCAGCTTCTGACCCCACCTTTACACTTGCAGTGCTATATGAAGTCTGATGTGCTGGCTTCTGTTCAGGTGCGTGCCACTGCAGACTTCCACTGTTTTAATGGGTGATCTGGAGTTACCTACAACCCATACGGCATTTTGCAAGCACTTCTGCAGTGAGTGTGTCTCATGAGATGCTGCATAATTTTCTGTATTTGCATATTGCTGTTTTCCAAAATCTGTGTAGACCTGCAGATGTGTACACACCTTTTTAATCCTTCTGAAATAAGGAATTAACCTGGCCTGAACTGCCAGTTTCTTCTGAAGTGAAGGTAACATGGTCACTATAATCATGTAAGTGTGGTGATCATTATTGTTACTGATCCAGACAAGAGTAAATGACTGATTTAATTGGCAAGAATGTGGTTTTGAGTCTTGTGATAATGTACTTGGGTTTTGTCTCTTGCTAGCTGGACTAAGCAGATATATTTAAAGCTGACAGAAGTTTAAAACCTGAATATCTGCACTGGATTTTCTTAGTATTTTACTCAAGTGGTTTTCTTCTTCTTTACAACTAATAACAATTTATTCATTTATTGTGAAACTGGACATGAATTTGTCTTTTACTGCCTACTTATCTTCATGAGCATGGTGTTGAAGACATGACAAGGGAAAAATGTAAATCTCTGACCTAAAGAGAAACATTTCACAAGACTCCTTCTTCCCAGTGTGGCTCTTCATGCATGCAAATGATGCTGCTCTTGTGAAAGTGTAGCTAGTCTCAGCTTGAACCCTTTCACATCCATGGGATTTAAAACAAAAACCCCAGCAGAGTTCCAGCAGTGTAACTACACCCACTGATACCTGTTGGTCAATGGTTGAATATTCATTTAGTTGGTATGCACTTTTTTTGTTACTCTAACTTCGAGATGCAAACAGTTGGCATTGCAAGAGCGACATTTGGATACATCCCTTTGCAGCTGAGCTGTCAGGGATCTTTCTCAGAAGTTAGTTTGATTGTTTAGAGATATGTTCTATGTTACAGAAATACAATGGAAAAATTGCCAGTCTGTGTCCAATCTGATCAAAACTGGGGCAAGAGGGGCATTTTAATGCTTTTCAGAAAACTCAGTGCTTCTCTTTTATTGTCAGTCAATTCTGCAAGTATTCCTTTATGTAGTAATTGTGTTCTTTGCACGAGGAATATGGGTACTTAAATATTTGAAGGGAAATGCTCGTATTTGAGCTGTGAGATAAATTGCTTTGTTGTTATTTTTAACAGGTCTACTTTAGGGGTGTCCATCCGAAGTTTCCTGATGGAGGGAAGATGTCTCAATACTTAGACAGCCTGAAAATAGGGGATACTATTGACTTCAGAGGACCAAGTGGCCTACTTGTCTACAAAGGAAAAGGTAAGGCTGACTTGGAAGATATAATTAATCCAGACGAAACCATGCAGAAAAAAAAAATCATTATAAAGCAATAGTAATACTGATCACATTTTTTTTCAGGTGGATTCAAGTCTATATAGCATCACAGAATCATGGAATGGTTTGGGTTGACAGGGACCTTTGAGGATCATCTAGTCCAATCGCTCTGCAATATATCAGATTTCTCAGAGCTCTGTTGGACCTGACCTTTAGTGTTTCCAGGGATGGGGCATCTACCACCTCTCTGGGCAACCTGTGCCAGTGTTTCATCACACTGTAACAAAAATATCTTCCTTGTGTCTAGTCTAAATCTATCCTCTTTTAGTTTAAAATCATTACCCCTTGTCCTGTCACAACAGGTCCTGCTAAAAAAGCCTGTCCCCATCTTTCTTATATGCCCTTTTAACTACTGAAATGCAGCAGTAAGGTCTCCCTGGAGCCTTCTCTTCTCCAATCCCAACTTTTTCAGCCTTTCCTCACGGGAGAGATGTTCCATTCCTCTCATCATTTTTATGGCCCTCCTCTGGATTCACTGGAACAGGTCCATGTCTTTCCTGTGCTGAGATCTCCAGAGCTGGTTGAGGTACTCCAGGTGGGGTCTCATGAGAGCAGAGGAGCAGAATCTCTGTTGGCTACATTTTAATTACAGCTGGTACATGAACTGAATGTTGGCTGCCACTATTATTTGGGCTGGTACTCTCAGTATACTTGCCCTCTCCCACTAGACGTGGGTATTCTTTGCTGTTGTTAGCATCTCTGCATAAAAGAAATTGCTCATACCTTAATTAAGTCAAAAGCCATCTTGAGGGGGGTTGTTACATAACTATGGAAGTGCTTGTTAATCATGCTGTTCTCAAAGAAGGGCATACTCTGCTTATATGGACATAGTTTATACGCTGATAAAAACATTTTATATTTGTGCTGTCCAATGCTAATGTCTCAAATGAAAATTAGCTTTATTAGTAGAAAGTATTTTTATGTCAATATAAAATATCTCACTTCAGCATAGTGCAGCCACAAATGTGTCACAAAAACCTTCTGGCAGCTTTGTGAGCAGCAGAACTCAGACAAGTGTTTTTCCAGAGTTTGTGTGTTGTGTTCATATTATCCTGGATGAAGAGAGGTGTGAATACAACAAATACAATATTTTGGGAAATTTCAGACTGTCATATTTGGCTGAAACTGGCACATAAGCTCAAAAAGAGGATATAAATATACAAAAAATACACCCTGCATATTTTGGTTTTCCCTTGAAATAATATGCATGGGGCAGATAAACTCTCTGAGCAGATTGATTCCTTTGTGTAGAACTGTTTGCAGAATCTGGACTTCTGAGTATCACTGGTGGTTTGGGACATGAACAAATAGAAATACAGGTAGTGATGGCTTGATGCTATAGGCAGGAATAAGTAATAATCTGTGTTAGTGTCTGATGTCATCATCGTGTCTTGCAGGCACTGATTATCTTTCAGGATTTGTTTTAATTTGTGACATCTTTGCCTTTGTCTGTTTCCTGCTCTTGCTTTATGGAGGGAAAGCAGGGTGACAGGGCTGAAAGAGAGTCAATTATCTGAACATGCTGGGAAAGGATCACAGGCACTGTGTCCTGCTTGTTTTAATGTTTTCCATCTTCTCTCTGCAGGCACGTTTGCTATTCGGCCTGAAAAGAAAGCTGAACCAGTTACAAAGACAGTGAAATATGTGGGGATGATTGCAGGTGGGACTGGTACGTAAGATTCATCCATGGTTTCTGGCAGCTGGTAGATGTATTTGTACCTATTTTCTCTCACATGCTCACTTGCTCACTGTTTGCTCCTTTGCGCTTTCACATCATTGGCCTGCCTTGCTCTTTCAGGGATAACACCTATGCTGCAGATCATTCGAGCAATCATGAAAGACAAAGATGACCCTACCATTTGTCAGCTGCTGTTTGCTAACCAGGTAATTCTGTCCTTTGTTCTGCTTATAAAGTTTTAATTAACTAATGGAACTCCACCCAGCAAATGAAATTCTTGCTGAGAAAGCCTGGTGCAGGAATACAAACCCTGAGGGGAGAAGTGAACTGAAATGTCGGAAACTTCCCATATGAAAGGACTGTAATGAATTGTGGGTTTAGTGTTACTAAGAAATGTCACTTTCCTCCCAGCTAATGCTGGCTTTCCTGTCTCTCATTGTTTCTAATTCAGTTTATAAATGTTTCAAAACTCTGCATTCCTTGTGCAAGTTGTTAATATTTTGGGCAGGCTTTCAGGGCTGTCTTTGTGAGTGGAAACATGAAAGAGGTGGACATGTGTCTCCTTCAGCAATTGTAACTCCCCAGCTTTGCAGCAGGGTTGAAGTTAACAGTTGGCTCCCTCAGCTATGGGTGCTGTGATTCTGCACGGCTGTTGCCTTTAATTTCCATCACTTTTGTCAGTTCTTCATGTGTTTCTATTGTTCTTTGAGGTTTATCATACTGCTGTGCTTCAGTGACCAGGCAGCCCAAATGGTGGTGTGCTGCTGAACTACAACACCTCTTTCCCTGATATTTTTCTGCTGTTAATCCTTTGCTTTTAAATTTCTCCATAATAATGAATATTCGGTTTTGGAGTATGAGCCATTTTTTGTAGTGAACCTTACTGCCTGCCCTTAGTTTATTATCTTCTTTAGGTTCTCCTCTGTCATTCCTCATTTCCTTTGTACCACATCTGAACTATAAACCCACGATTTTTCTACCCAGAAGCTATGATGCAGGTGCAAACAGGTGCCCTGTTCTGATGTTTTACTGCAGTAAAGCAGCTCCCTAAGCGTTATGCCGGTGCCCTCTGGTGCTGGCTGGTGCTGCTGCAGCAGCTGGTCTGCTGAGCCGTAGGAGTTGGAATAAAGTGCAGTTAGTGTCAGGGCAAGAAGACCAGGATTTGCCATGAGTAATTCAGAATGACTAACACGGGGCTAGAGCTGCTTCAGTGACATAGAAAACCTGTTGCTTCTTGCAGGGAGGACTTGGGGAATAGTTGGCTGGGTATTAGCAACAGCTTGTGTAAACATCGGTCCTTGGCTTTAAAGAGTCCTTGTACCCAGTAACTACCCTAATATAAAGCAGCCTCATGACAAATGGTCAGTCAGGAAAGCCTACAGACTAGATGGTTTTAATATTTTAATAGTTTAAAATATGGCTGGTTTTGGGTTGGGTTTTTTTTAAGGTTGTCAAAACACAATTTATTTTGGCCCTCCTGAAAGAACTGTGTTGGATTACAGATGGCAGTGTACATGGGCTCATACAGTGCTTTTGACCAGCATGCTCTGAATTGGTCAGACCCTGTAGTAGCTTTTCTGGAACATGTGCAACTGCAGAACCAGAAATAAGCACCTTCTCAGCAATAGTGGCTGGCACATTCCTCCTTACTCCTACAGTTACAGACGTGGTGGTGTCCTCAGTGCCAAATTACTAAGGCTGCAGAGGATAGTGCCACTTTAGTCTCTACCCTTTTTCCTCCTTCACAAATGGCAGCTGCTGTTAAGGGAATAAGGGTTTCTTTTGTCCTTCAGTGATGTTGCATCATGGAGGAACAGAACTTGGTACCCTGGGTAGCCTTTATTGTTCCAGTCAGAGCTCAATACCCTTCTAGTCATTTGTTCCACGTCCTGTTTAAAAAAACAAGCAACCCACAAATGTCAGTGCTGATGAACCTTGAAGTGGCAGAGGTGAAGAACCTGGCAGTTTCCTGACTGGATGGCACGGTATGGAGGGCTAGGGAGATACTTGTGAACAGTCATGGTTAGTTTTGTGATTAAAGTTGCGTTTGTAATGGGAGTGCTAAAAGAGGGCTTTACTCTTCTTATGTTACCACTAATTCCCTGAACAAGACTCTGTGTTCTGTTTGAGGTTTTCCTTTGCTTTATTTTTTAGGGGAAATGCATTGCGTGATCAGGGTTTGGGAATGTTATAATCCTTTTTATTAGCTCTGCCACAGGATAGTCATGGAAATAACTTGTGTTTGCTCTCTTCAGCCTGTGAAACAGAGTTGAATAATGCGTTCCATCTTACAGGGCTGTAGAAAAGCTAATGCTCTGTGGTCATCTGAGGATTGCACTTAAATGCAGAGCATAATCATTGTTTTCCTTATCCTGCAGACTGAGAAGGATATCCTGTTACGTTCCGAGCTAGAGGAGATCCAGGTTCAGAATCCTGGTCGCTTTAAGTGTTGGTACACACTGGACAGAGCACCTGAAAGTAAGAGCTAATATGCTACTTCCACTGAAGCTTAACTTACGAGTTACTAAAGTATGTGTTTGCCAGGAGACATCCTATATTGTGTGCATATTTCTGAGCTCCTTTCTTGCTTAATGTGTCATGTCTGAATGCATCCAGTAGCATCATTCTTCACACAGTGATGCACAGAAACTCTCAGGTGTAATCAGGCAGCCTTTCCAAAGCTATAAGGCTCACCTCAGGTACTGGTAGTGCAGTGTTCCTCCCATGACTACACCTGAGTATTTACCATTATTTACTCTGGAAGGTGACCTTCCTTTGACCTTCCTTTCTCTTTTCCCACAGACATAAATACAACATGTTATCTTACTGTCTCATTCATGTTTAGAGCATGCATTAAGACAGCTGCAGTGGGAGTGTCAAACACACTGTGTCTCACAGAGATGTGGCCAAGTGCAGACTCCTACCTAGCTGTCATTGTGCGACAGGCAGTTCATTGTAGGTGATCTTCCTAGGCAACGGAATTGCCTTTGTATTAACAGTGCTTTTCACTGAAAATACTGTTCCAGCTTGGTTCAGTTCAGTTTCAGAGATAATGAGATACAGTTGGCTGGTCTAGGTAAGAGGATGAGTGTGCTTCCCTCAGCTGTGCAAGTTTGAGGAAGAAAAGGCTAAATACTTACTGCCATTGTGAAAAGGCCTAATAGTTTCCATGTAATTCCTTGTCATTTTCCTATCTTACTGCTTCTCATCATGCTCACCCACATCAGGATAGATTCACATTCCTATTCAGTGGTAGCTTGGGACAAACAAGCAGAAACCATATGCCTTCTCTTACGTTGTGACCAAGCATACGCCTACAGTGGGGTTGGGAGAAAGGTCTTGCCTTCCCTACAGTCTGTTGCTGTCATGTCATCTTCTGCAATTACTGGAGAATCCTGGAATTTCTAATTATCGTTCCTTTTCTTTGATAAGTGTGAACTGATCTTAGCAGTTGCAATAAAACTTTCTCCTTAGACCCCCCTGCCCCAACATTGTTGTGCAGACTTTCACTGCCATATGTGGAAATGGACCAAAGCTGGAAATCTTTTTATAACCTGTGGGAGAAAAATATGTCAGTCCTACTGTGTCCAAAGGTTTGGGTCGGCAGCTTTTTGTATCCAGAGCTGGGGGTACAAAGAGTAAGCTTGAATCCTAGTATTAACCGATGGCACTGTGAGTGTTCCAACTGGGAACAACTTCATCAGCTAGATTTTCCCTAGTGGACTAGTAAACAGTCGGGTGAAGAGGGTGGATGTTACTTCATAGTGCTGAAGCTAAAAAGATTCACATTCTGTTCAACAGCTCTGCTTGAGATTTCCCTGGGGCTTTTAGCAGGTTTTATTAGAAGCTAGCTCTTGTTTTCTCCATACATCAGTTTTGTGTCTTAAAAGTGGAGGTGGCAGATTTCCTATGTAGCATAACTTGAGGACACTTGTGCCAGTGGAGTGTATAAATGCTACAGTCCAGAATGTTACTAAAAAAAACCCCAAGCCCCCACATTTCATCCTAAAGTGACATATCTATAATTGCTTCCTTTTTCCCTCATTCCCCTTCCCCCTCTTTAATTTTCTTCACAGACTGGGAGTACAGCCAAGGATTTGTGAACCAAGACATGATCAGAGAACACCTGCCCCCACCTCAGAATGATGTTCTGATCCTCATGTGTGGACCTCCTCCAATGATCCAGTATGCTTGCATTCCCAACCTGGACAAACTGGGCTACACTAAGGACATGAGGTTCTCCTTCTAAAGAAGGCTGATAATTCACTGGTCTTGTGTAGACGGGAAGAAAAAACATTTAGTGGGGAACAGGGCAGAGTTACAGAGATTGCTGATGCACAGTGCTGGGAAGCTACATTTACATTAAAGATGCTTCATTTTTTCTGAATCTCTGGCAACTAAGACACTTAAGCTCAACTCTACCAAAACCTACTGGGTGCTGCACAGAAACAACTGTGTCGTGGAAAGGTAGTTGGTGCCCAGTGCTGGGTTTGCAGTGTGAACTCCATCTCAAGGGAGGACAGCATAGCTGCTTAGGGTAGTAAATACTCATTTACTCTTATTTCTTAAAAAATGGCAGTAATACCCTCCTTCCTAACACTGTGCACACCCAGTATTGTATTTGGGGTGGAGTATGAATATATATAGAATGTACTGGATTATTCATTCTCTTTGCTTAAGCCAAATTTTAATCCTTACAGAGATTTCACAGTATGAGGGCCAGGAGCGTTTGCCTTGATGCATAATCTTTGCAACATCAGGAGCCTAAGAATACTTGTTCTGTTGAAGGATTATTAACCATTTATTGCAGTTGCTCAAACTGCCTTGTTTAAAACAGAGAGGTAGGCAGCAATACAAAACTTGTTTCCTTCGTATTTTGGAATAACCTCTCGAATTGCAGACACTTTCCCAGCTGGTCACAGTTCTCATCCCTGGGCAATGAAAGAAACTAGAGAAAGCAGATGGCTTTCTGTAGTGTTCCACAAATAGCTGGAATCTTTTGGCTTATATGTGTGTGGAATACTGGAAAAAGGATACTAATGTTTGTGTTTACTTTTAAATAGCGGATGATGCCATAGGAGTACAAAGTAGTTCTGCGTGTCCTATGCAGTGAAAAAAAAGCTGGGTGAGAACTGGATTTATTTCTAGTTTCTTGTTTCCCAGAGGTGGATGTGGAAGGACGGGAGCTCAGGTTTCACTGCCAGGGTGGGTTTCAGCAAGTGGGGCAGCTTCAGATGACATATGTATATAGCTGGGGGACTCACCTGCGTGGTTTGCTCAGGCAGAGCTCCAAAGGGTTTTGCTTGGTAAGGATGCATGGGAACAGCCTTAAGTCACCAAACTGACAGCAAAGTCAAATGTCTCACTGAACCTAAACCTGTTTCTTACATGCTGTTTACTATAGCTCTGATTTTTTATTTTAATATACTTCTTTTACAGCAGCCTTTCCCCTAGTCTTTAGGAAACTTCAGGCATCTTGTGTGCGGAACCTTCCGCTTCTAAGTAATGGAGATGCTGCTGAGATTAGAGCTGTCCTGCAAGGAAGGAACCTATGAAACTAAAAACCGTATTCTTGTGATGAAATCAGAGTGATTGAAAGGATGTTTAGTCAGATATGAAGTCATGTGGGTGCTAGTTAGCTGCTAAGTGTTGGTGTGTAATACCATTTTGTTAAGGATTCCTGTAGGTATTTGAGGTTCTAGCTTGGAGGTTTTCTTTTGTGCCTGTATGACAGATGGGTACTGTGCAGTTATAAGGTTAATTTTAGGCATGAATTAAGAAGAGAAAAAGATACTACAGTTAATTTAAGGAACCTCAAATGGATAATACTGTTATTAGTTTTATTAATTAGACGCTTGCCTCTGAAGTCTTGAAGTTTTGATGTGTACTTCTGAAACTTGTTCTTTAATAAATAGTGTGTTCCAAAGTTCATACTCAAGTAAGTTTCAGTCCCTTCTTAGGAGGCAAAAAGCAGAAATACAAAAGAAATTATCTTGCTGCTGATTTACATCCTTGTGGGATACACACAGATTTTTCTCATCAGTGTATTCAATGCAGTTTTCTCATGAAAAAATAACGGTAACTGATCTCACACATCAACTATTTTGTATTACTTACTCTGCTTATTCAAATACTGCCTTTTCTTTCACATCTGTGTAAGAAGTAAAGTATCTTGCAGGTAGTCACCTGTGTGTTACTGAGCACATCGTCTTTAACCCTGTGAGAGAACAACTATAATTGTAAAACACTAGAAAGGGAAGGTTCAACAAAAGGAAACAGAAAGCCCATTTGATTTGTTTACTCAAGCGCTTCTCTCTCTGAGTGTGATGGAAGCAGCTGTATTTGGATGGCAAATCAAGGAGAGTAAGTTGTCTCTGTTTTCTTTGCTATCACTCCAATATCCTCTTTTGACCTTTGTTTTGTACGTCTTCCTTGTGAACATGAGGCTCTTTTAATAAATAAAAAGAGGGATTTTATATAATCTGCTGAAACAAAACTGTGTCACACCTTTTGCTTATGGTCCTGCACTAGAGCATCTAAACAAGTCAGTGGTAAAAATACTTAGTTACTTTCTTCGAGCCAGTTCATCTCTTACAGAAAAGACGAGTGTTCTTCCAGTTTTCTGACAGGACGTGCTGAGTATCACTAAAGTGCATGTTACAAAGCAGCTGGGGAAACACAAACCTTCCATGTGAGAGGCACTTTGTGGAAGGTTTCCTGAGAGAAACAGGATTAAAAGGGCTGCTGCTGCTTTGGCTTCACCAGAGGTGGGTCCCCTTCACTTAATGGCTTATGGAGCTTACTTCAGCTTTCTGAGCTAACCACAGAAACTAGAGTCCTTGCAGCAGCAGAAGGGAAGTATCTGGGCAGCAGGGAATGGAGGTTTTATCCTCCCAGGGTATGGGAGATGGAAGAGACAGCAGAAGTGCACTGGTGATGGATCATCCAAGGCAGAAGGCTGGGAGAAGGGTCTCTGTGTGGCTGAGGGCTAGGATGGCTATAGATGAAGGCCTCTGTCAGGCAGTGTTCACACAGCTTGGGGTACGCAGACCATGCTGCTTCTTTTGCCACAGGGGAAGGGAAGGGAGGTTTGTGCCAGCCACCGTCTGGAGTAATAGAACCCTGGCACCAGGGGCCCAGATCTTCTCTGCTTGAGTCGGAAACTCCTGGTGGACCCAGGTTGGGGTGGATATCTGCATCCTGTGATAAGCTAATCATGGTTCTTAAAGTTTCTTTAAGAAGGATGGGGTGAGGTGTTCTACTGTGTTTTTCTTATTATGAAGACCTACCTGGCTAAGCTCACCAGCCAACAGCAGCAGCGCTGCAAGTCTCTTCTTTTGGTAGCCTTTCTTCACTTCAGTTATGCTTCCATGAGCTCTTGAGCTCACCTACAGTCTAAACTATGTAAACTATACATTATACTAAACTATACATTAGCAAATGATGCCTAAAGGAAAAACAACAACATGACCCAACCCCTTCACTTTGGTTTTAGTAACCAACCTTATTATACAAATTATGATGGGATTAAACTGCCTGAGGTCAGCACCTTGCCTGGTAAATCAGTGTGTCTGGTTACAGAAGCACATGGTATGGCTGTGACTCACCTGAGCTGAGGCTCCAGCTTGGCTGAATAAATGAACATTCTCAAGTTTATGTCGTTAAATACTTGGTTGTGTATCATCTTCACCATTATCAGCCATGATACAGAGCCTGGGCTGGTTTCCATCACTGCTGAGGGCCTGGGCTCCTGAACCAAAACCCACAAGGTGAAGAGTGTAGTGCTGCCTGGGCAATGTACCCTGGCTCCCAGAAGAAACGCCAAGCCTGCATGACATGTCTGAGGTACCAGGGACACTTCGAAGGACATGAATCACATTGGCACCTGCCCCAGGGTGTAACTGCCATAGTTTGAACTCTACATAGTCCAGACACTTTGATTTTCTTCTTCCAACACCAAAAAACCATGCAAAACATCCAAAGGAAAATGCCCAACCAGTTTTCAGAGAAACATTCCTGAAGAACTGAATAGCTTAAGAGACATATCCTAGTTGCAAGTAAGATACCAATTTAATGCAAACTTAAAGCTCTTTTGCTGGTCCTTTATAAACCAAGCACTCCTGCTGCAGCAGTGGTTATTTAAATGGGCAAAAAAAAACCCAAATCCCAAACCAACACAACTCTCCTGATTAATGGCACATATTCCCACTATCTGTCATCTATATAAAACTATGCATGTTTTCTATGTAAAACACCAGAACTTTCCCCTTTGCCCCACCAAACCCCTGCTACAAACAAAGAAACCACAGTGATGGCAGCTCTTTAAAAACAAACTGTCTTGCAATGAACTGTTTTAAACCCAAAAGGCCTCCCTTCTCCATACCCAGCTACAAATTTCACAGTTCTACGTGTGCTTGTTTTATTTCAGTTCACCTCTCAGCCTCCACACCTATGCTATGGAAAACTGTCTAAGTAACAGCCTTTATTTCTCAGCTGCTGCAGTTTCCCCATCCTAGCCCTCAGCCACACAGAGACCCTTCTCCCAGCCTTCCTTCCGCCTT
Organism: Neopsephotus bourkii; assembly: GCF_033783945.1. Classification (NCBI taxonomy): domain Eukaryota; kingdom Metazoa; phylum Chordata; class Aves; order Psittaciformes; family Psittacidae; genus Neopsephotus; species Neopsephotus bourkii. The sequence goes on from NW_026900624.1 coordinate 8,273,503, forward strand.
GGGTGATCAATCACCAATGCACCCCTGCTGTCTCTTCCACCTCCCACACCCTGGGAGGATAAAATGTGAATAAGCTTTTGAAATTACTTTTTTTTCCTATTAAATAAAAGGACTAAACTTACAAGAAAACTACAGGCAGAGGAGCTTTGCAGTGACCAAACTATTCAGACCACTACAAAGTTGAGTTTTCCAATTTGACAACTTAGCAGGTCTTCCTTCCCTTGCTAACAGTGGCTGAAAGAAAGTAATTACAATGGTGCAGTCCCAAAGTCTTACTCTATCCACTAAAAGCAGAGGGAAATGGAATAAATCAGTCGCTAAATGCAACCAGCCACTGAGCTACTCAAACCAAATTCAAAGTTTTGCCTCCTCCAGACTTCTGCTCTCTGCCACACGTGGTGAGCAGTTGCCACTGCTGCCATGAGAAGTGAAAACTCCCACCAGCATCCCCAGGGCCAGGTTTTGTCCATACTCACTGATTTTTAACCAAGTTTTCTGTAGCACCTGCCACTGCCTTCAGCCGCTCCTTGCCCTCACACAGTGCTTGGCAGGAACAGGCCTTGCAGCTGGGACCGACCCTGCCCCTGCCTTTCAGTCACAGTGCTGAAGCCCTCCAGAGCCTGGCACTGATCTACTATTAGGGGGCAGGTAATAGGTTTCTCATACAGTCCATTTCTAGCCATTTCTAAGAGGAAGGGTTTTTACCTCTTAGTTGGGAACCAGCTCACGCCTCCAAACCAGCATTTCTGAGCTCTGATACTGTCCTTCAACCTAGGTGCAAATCTTGACCATTCCATTTTATTACAGACTCAACACTTGCCACAGAGGCACTAAAGGCTGTGAGTCAGCTCTACCATGACTGCCCAAAGGCTTTTAGGGTGATAAAGCTTTCACTGGCTCCAGCCAACACTTGATGTCTGGTGAACAAAATGTCCTGGAAAAATGACGTGTCTTCTATAAACACATTTTTCTGGCAGGTGAGTCCTGTTGTTTCAAACCTGGAGAGACTGACTCAGCTTGGCTCCTGCAGGAGCCAAGGGAATGTGATGGTTGGAGGGGAAGGTGGGAATTAAGGGGGTGGAGGGAACGTTGTGTGAGAAGAAAAGCCGGAGGCAGCACTGAGCCCCACGCAGCCAGGGTGCAGAGTGCCACTGCTGTACCCAGTGGTTTACAGGAAGCTTATGTACAATGCTGCCCACCTCCTTCAGTCCAGTTTTTGTGCCAAGGCAGTTTTCCAACATGTCTTTCATGGGCAGGAAGCTGTCAGAACTGGTGCCAAATTGCCATAGCGCATCCCTGCCCGACAGGCGGTAGTTTTGCTCCTCCTTGGCAACGCTGTCTAGCATGACTCCTCGGATGTCCTTGGGCTTCCCTGGCACACCGACTATGATGAACAAGCCCAGGCAGTCCTGTCCCACCAGGTGGCAGAACTCCACCAGCTTCTCAAACCTGCTCCTGTTCTGGAAATGCTCATCTGCCAGTGCAGCTTTTTGGCAGCAATGCTCCACCACCTCAGCTATGGAAAAGATCAGCCAGCTGTAAAGCCTGTATGGCAAGTTGAAATTTGATTTGCTTGTCGGCTCCAGACAGGGTCCAGATCCAGCCCACCCCAAACAGTGAAGACTGCTGCTTGGTCATTGTGCTAGTTGTGATGCGTGCCTCCACCCCCTTTTTCAGGCAGAAGATGATGAAGTTGACCAAAAGTTTCACTCAGCGTGTTTGTGGCTGGCTGGAATTTGCTCTGGGGTTCCAAGGTAGCTCTTCAGCCTTTGGGATACATGGACCACACCTCAGCTGAAGACTTCACAGATGATGAGTTTCAGCCTTGTTCTGCTGGTTGTCCTCTTTTGAGAACTTCTGGCCCATTTTCCATGCAGGAGGTCACTTCCACAGGCAGACCACCTCAGGGAAGTCCCTTCTTATTCCATCAAAGGCTATGTAGGCACTGGGTTCAGCCAGACCTATTGAGCATGCATATGGCTAACCTGCCACCCTCCAGCTGAAGGTCATGGCAGTGGCAGAGCTGAGCCCTGTGAACCCGCTGCTGTTCGGCAGGGCAGGCAGGCTTCCTTGTGTGTGTTTCTCTGCAGGTGACTGAACAGCAACCAGCCTGACAGGCCCAGTGGCTTTCACACCTACTGAATTCATCTTTGCTTGTTTCCTTGTTGTTAACTCTGGCACCATTCCTTTAGCTGATGCTATCTCATTCCAGACTGATCACCTTTGATCTCTTTCTAGGACTACTACAGAGAAGTCATTTTCATTGGCACTGGGTGTTTCCTGGACATGAAACAACCTTTTTCTTTTAATCACCCCAAGAAACGCATGAATCCAAACCTGAGGACTTCCACAGGGCACTTGAAATGAGCCAGTGGTCTTTTCTGATGAGCTGTTGCCTGTATCCCAGTATTAACTGCTGCTATAGTTGTGCCCTGGCAGTGCACATGGAGCAATGGCCATAAACTGAAACACGAGAGGTTTCACCTCAGCATGAGGAAAAACTTTATGCTGAGGGTGGCAGAGCACTGGAACAGACTGCCCTGTAGAAGTCCTCAGGTTGGGAGGCACGCATGTAATTTAAGCAAACAGTAAAAAAAGATGGGTTTAATTTTCATAGGCTCTTGATGGATACACATCTATCTTTTCCTCATTACTGTAAAAAAACAGACAACAACAGTTTATTATAGTCTAGGTTTCAAAGTGTTTATCCTCGGTGTTCCCACTGAAATGTTCATCTGCTGATTAACAAAAGCACAGAAATCAAGGTCACAAGATAGGGATCCTGCATTTTCTGGTCTGTTATCTCGGCTATGCTGGGTAAAACCTTGATCATCATTCATACCTTCATCCCAGCAACACAATGCAGTAGCTGGAGCTCCCATGACTGATGAGGGCTGTGAGGGCACAGGGACAGGAACAACACCTGGGACCAGAGAGACAGTAGCTCTGTACAGGTAGAAGGGCCAGAGCTGGTCTTTCCTTTGGCACCCTGTGAGGACTCCCTGAGGAGTACACACCGAGCAACAAGAAAGCACTTCCTCATTACGCCATAGCAAACAACCCGAGATGACTCAAATCTGATTCCAGAAATAAATAAAAAGACTGAGGGTAGTTGATTTCCTAGCTGAATCCTTCTGCAGACACTATTGACAATCAAACTGAATCCACAAAAAATGTGCGAGTTTGCCCCTCTTCCCTCCTGTGTCTTTTAAATTGAACAAAATAAGTTTTCTATGAAAGTAACATGGGAAACAAGGATATTATATTAGAAAGGAACCAGCGTTCAGAAACACTTGGCATTTTCCACAGACTTTATTGGATTTTACGTGGCAATACACAATAGTTATGTTGCCCTCTTCAAACACACACAAATTTAAATACCCCAACAGTATCATTGTGTGCACATGCACATCATATAAACTTCCTGACTTGATCACTTGCTTTCATATTCCAGCCCCATAAAATAACCAAGGTTCAGGGACAGGCACCTTTGAAGCGATGACCTTACTTCCAGCTGGTGAATGCAGGAATGGGGTTGTTGGGAGCAGAATGCTACTTACACGGGACTTGCTTAAACCATCATCACCATTAGTGCCTCAAGGGTCGGTACTGGGACCAGTATTATTTAATATATTCATCAATGATTTAGATGAGGGAATTGAGTGTACTATCAGCAAGTTTGCTGATGACACTAAGCTGGGAGGGGTGGCCGACACGCCAGAAGGCTGTGCTGCCATCCAGAGAGACCTGGACAGGCTGGAGAGTTGGGCGGGGAATAACTTGATGAAATATAACAAGGGAAAGTGTAGAGTCCTGCATCTGGGCAGGAACAACCCCAGGTTCCAGTATAGGTTGGGGAACGACCTGTTAGAGAGCAGTGTAGGGGAGAGGGACCTGGGGGTCCTGGTGGACGACAGGGTGACCATGAGCCGACACTGTGCCCTTGTGGCCAAGAAGGCCAATGGCATCCTGGGGTGTATTAGAAGGGGGGTGGTTAGTAGGTCGAGAGAGGTCCTCCTTCCCCTCTACTCTGCCCTGGTGAGACCTCATCTGGAATATTGTGTCCAGTTCTGGGCCCCTCAGTTTAAGAAGGACAGGGACCTGCTGGAGAGAGTCCAGCGCAGGGCAACTAAGATGATTAAGGGAGTGGAGCATCTCCCTTATGAGGAAAGACTGAGGGAGCTGGGTCTCTATAGTTTGGAGAAGAGGAGACTGAGGGGTGACCTTATTAGTGTATATAAATATATAAAGGGGGAGTGTCACGAGGATGGAGCCAGGCTCTTCTCAGTGGCAAACAATGATAGGACAAGGGGTAATGGGTACAAACTGGAACACAAGAGGTTCCACTTAAACTTGAGAAGAAACTTCTTCTCAGTGAGGGTGACGGAACACTGGAACAGGCTGCCCAGGGAGGTTGTGGAGTCTCCTTCTCTGGAGACATTCAAAACCCGCCTGGACACGTTCCTGTGTAACCTTATCTAGGTGTTCCTGCTCCGGCAGGGGGATTGGACTAGATGATCTTTTGAGGTCCCTTCCAATCTCTAACATACTGTGATACTGTGATCATCTGCCTTTGTTGATAGGCTAGCACTGGATTGAAGAGAAATCAGAGACTATTTGTGCCTCTTTCAGCACATAATATTGTGTTACTGGGTCCCCTTATTTTTTCCTGTGAATATCCAGTCATATTCACTAGTGAGATCAAATCTGGAGGAATACTTTAGCTCAGAGGCCTGCACCATGTCTTCCCAGTGCTTCTGCAGCATTTGGGAGAACAGGGTCTTAAACTCAACTTACATGTGAGTAATAACCATATTACAGAGTATTCACAGAAAGCGAGCCCTGAATTCCCATCCCAAGCATCTGCACCCTAAAGCTGAGAGCAGGCGTTCCACAATGGGGTATTTCTGCCTGAATAAAATGGCTCAAACACCCTCAAGACTGCAGAGGAATAAACAACAGTCAGCAAATTATTTACAGACAGGAATTCATCAGGAATACTGAATAAAGCTTCAGTTGGGATCTGTTTGTAGATAACTGTTAAGCAGCACAAACTATTTTATGTATACATTATGGATTGTTTGCCTGGCTCCAGTAACTAAAGAGAAAATGGCAGCACTTGATATTATGTGTAACACAACTGGTCCACATCAAGTCTTTCATCTTGCTACATAAATAATAGTCTATGCTGCACATCCTTCAAGGAACCAGGCTGGCAACAGCTTATCAAATTACAATAATACAATGCTAGAGTGTGTCTCCAATCTATGACTTGAGCTCCCTGGAAGCCCTTGAACCCTGAACCCTGTAAGAACCTTTCTTCTCCTAGCTTTGGTAATAGTGTTTCATAAACACCCACAAGGTCAGCACAATCTGACACCCCTTGCACCATGTCAGCAATGTGTTGGGAACAGTCTCACTTCCAGCAAGGAGAGCAATAAAACAAGCCACAAACGCTTGGTACAGCAACACACCACCACGGGGAACAATTCCAGATGTACTTTTTTTGCCCTTACAAAGCAAAGAAGCTTCATGCCATTGTGCTAAAATACATGCAACGTTCAACACCGTACTAATGACCACTGTAATAAACAGAGTTACATTTTTGCCATTTGCTTTTGGCTAGGACACCTTGCAATACCAAAGTCTGACAAAAGATTTGCATTGGCTTAGTTATTAAAATCTGATGATCTTCAAAAGCAGAGGAGCTGTGCTTTGAGAAGGTAAAATGATTTTCATAACTGAATTTTGGAGAAAAAGTCCCACCTTAGGTTTAATATTCTGAAATAATATATTTCCTATACATTTCTCTATATAACATTATACTTTCTTGCAACTACACCATCTTTACATTAGTCACAGCACAGAAATATCTCTTCCATATGCAGGGAGTACTCTCAACTCAGAGGAAATTTTTATGGCACAGAAGTGTTAATCACCTTGTTTGGATGCTCTAACTACTGCTGCTGGGAACAAGAAAGAAGATGTTTTAAGATGTGCAGCTCCTGCAGAGTCATGGCTAGAAGAAACCTGCTTTGTACTTGTTTCACCATCCCAAATGGAAGATCATTGAACTGTGCACGTAAGTAAAAAGCAATGAAAGAAAACAGTTCCAAAGGTCAGCCTGCCTTTTCCAGTAACCAGCTGGTATGCAAACTGGCATAATTTTTTTTTTACAAGCCTCTCCCCTTCCCCCACACCTCGAACTTTCCATCACTCTCTCTCACAAAATCTAAATTTCTGCTTTTATATGTACTTCATATATTTCTTTTTTCCTTTTTCTTTTTTTATAAAACTGTATAAAAATAAGAGCAACAGTCAAGAGCTACCGGGGGGTTTATGCAGGGCATGGATGATTAAAATTCTACATTGGATACTGTAGGAAGGGCAGAACTGGCATTTGTGCTGAACAAACGAACTTGAAGAAGAGCAGGAACAGCTATTTTCAGCTGAGAGCCTAGAAAAAGCTTGTGCATGATATCTACAGACTTCTACCTAACAACTTCTGTTATTTTGAAACAATATAAGGTATTATCTGAGGCCATGAATAAGCAAAAGGAGCACTATTATACCACATAAAATTAAATGCAACACTCTGAAACGTAATCACCAGTTTGTACATTAAATATAGTAAAAACAATTACCATTCACCAGTGTCAGGGTGTTTCTTATGGCAACTTTAGAGTAGGCACCTTTTTGTTTTCCTAAATTCTCCAGCCCCCAGTGTTACTTCTAAGAAACAGAAGCAAGAGCAATGTGATGTACATGATCTGCTGCCCGTCATGTATAATGATGACGTTTCTTGCACATACGAAAGTGAGCCTTTGCCAGTGCCTGGTGGTTACTGTCACACGTTGGAGTCCTCATCCGTTATACTGGTGCTAGGAGAGCGAGTTGCAAAGTCTTTAAACATTTCATCTTCCTTCAGCATGTGCTAGAAGGGAAAGGAGGGAAAAGTCAAGTTTCAGGCCCTTACAACTGAAATCAGGCACGTGGGATGCTCCAGTCATGTGCCTGGCAGCAAACACCACCATCACCCTGACAGCCACTGCTTTGCTCTGCTGAAAAGCCAGCTAGCTCACCACCCACGCTGCTGAAAAGCCAGCTAGCTCACTGCTGCCTGCTGGCCCAAATGGCTCGGGAAGCATAGACTGGAGCTGGGCTTCCACCCAGAAGATGTGCTGTGATCCTAATGTGGCAACTCACCACCCAAGGGCAAAGCACTGGCCTCTGCCCTCGCCAGAGGGTGGCGATTCTGGCAACCATGGGCTACCAGCCAGCAGAACCTGCTGCCACAGTGGGCAAGTATCTTCTTATAGCACCAAGTTTTCTTTTTCCCTCCATCCATACACAAAACCCAGAGAACCTCAACTAACCCCAAGTCTGATAAGGCTTCACTATATCCATAATTTACACTGTATATATTTTAGCCCTCCGAGACCAGTAGGCTAGCCAAAGACTAAGGCCTGCCACAAGCTGAGATTGATCAAAGCACCTGCCCCCAAACTACAAAACTCAGCTGCTTGACAGAGCCACTAACAGCAAAGAGAAGTTGTACTTAGTGTATTTGTATTAAACAGCATCACTATTTAATACTAGTGACTGCCAAGGGGTTTATACCCATCTTAGAGTAACAGAGATCTTATTCCACAGACCCCACTTTTAAGCCTTACTGTCAAGTTGTTGATGCCTTCAGAAAACACTCCTATTTGCCTCACTGTTCCCTCTGAATCTTCCATCTACAAAAAAAAACAGTGAATACTGAATCAATAATAAATTCATTGTTTGCCATGACAGAGTGGCAGTTAAGTGCAGCACATAATGTAACTGCTTGATTACAGCAATAATGGTCAGAGCAAAGGAGGAGTGTGCACCACCAGGAGAGAACAGTTATGCCAGAGTAGGTCCTAAAGTCACTGCATTCACAGCTTGAACCTCCCCGGGCTGAGAGACACTTTGTTGGTAATGCTGTGTGACTGCAAGAAGTCAGGATCTTCAGAGACCAAAGCAAAAGGAAGGCCTCCCTGGCAAAAGCAAGGTTTTCCACCAAACCTGACTGCACAGTCAAGGACTCCAGACTGCTAGAACTGGCTTACCTGCTCCAGCCTGTCCAAATCATCATCATCATATACTCGGATATCCAGGCCAGGCTTAAAACCCTTCTTTGACCCACTTCCAGATGCCCGTCCCAGCTCCATAGGACATACATACTCTTCCACATCATCTTGCTTCTTCTTCCTCAGGCTTCCAAAACTGCTGAAGGCAAGTTTCTTTGGCTTACAAGTGAAGAGAAAATTGACAATCAGCAAAGAATTAACAGATCTCTTACTGCTGCACTGGTGTTTCAATAATGGTTAAAACCCCACTACTCTAATAAATAAAGATCTTCTAAATAGCTGTATTTCATGCTAAATGCATCTAAAAGAACAAGATGTGTCCCCTCATTCTACAATTGTTCAGACAACACCATTTAAGGATCTCAAATGAGATCAGAATCCCACTGCATTAAACCATGAGCATATAAATAGTAAGAGACAGTCTCCCTTCTAAGACATCTTACAGGACAGACAGAAGGACAACTACAAGAGTTCTACCTCTTGTCTGTGCATGTGAGAGGATGAGGTATGGTGCATTCATGTGTCAAACATGAATGTCAAACAAGTGCCAGATCCAGATCTGCTGAGTTTTGCTTTCATGCATCTTTCATTAGCAGCCAGACCCTTTTCTCAGATTTTACTGAACTGCCCTCCAAACACAGATAAAACCAGCATAATGGAGATCTAAATGCTTGCCTGGAAGCTCGTGCACCAACCCAGAACAACTGACTTACCTTTACTTTGGCAGTGGCTGTTAAGAGGACGTAGTCTGGGGACTCCATGGCTTCACGTTTCTGCTGCTGGGCCTCCTGGCCAATAAGGAGGTTGAAATGAGTCGCCAAGTGCCGTCTCAGCAGTGTTTTGTTTGGTGGGATGTTCAGCAACTGTGCCATGGTTTCTACATTGAATCGAGGCTCCAAAACCTATTAATCAAATCACAGAGAATCCAGCTGAAGCCAGCACTGTGTGATGAGGTCTCACGTACACCAACAGATATGCCTATCTTGGTCACTTCCTAAGATTGCTTTGTGGTTTTTGTTTGTATATTAGAGGAAAGACACAACAAAGAGCGAGAAAAGAGAGTTAACTAAAGGACTGATAAAATGCTACCTCCGGGCTTTCCTTCTTGAGTTATAAATAGAGAAAAAATGGCAGGTAAGAAGAAAGGAACAGATAAATCCACCCTTAGCTCACATAACGCGTGAAGCTGCCACAAAATGTTTACCTATAGTCCTCTTTAATTCAGGAAAAATAGCTAGAGGAATCATGGAAAATAAACAGATGTAAAATGTTTGGAGCAGGGATATTCCTCTCAATCACCACAACAAACTTCTGCAAGTGTAAGTCGTGTCTGGAGTTTGTGATGGTAATTAAAGCCAATCCTGGTTTGACACTGAAATGGCAAATTTTACAGAAGTAACAAGCCTTCCTCACAAAATAAGAACATATCCAGGTCTAGGACCAGATCTAAGAAGGAAGACGGCGGCTGTTTAACAGCAAGATAGCAGTGTACAGCACTGTAGGACAGAGGGTGGAGAATACCATACACAAATTAAATTGTGAGGAGAATACACATAATCAAACCCATTGCTGCCCATCCTAATTCTGCCCAAGACAGTCATGTCCGTTAAGAAAAAAGGTACTACACCTTGATAGCGACTTCTCACTAAGCAGGATAAGAAGATGAAGAGTGTGCAGCACAGATAACTTCAGAACTTTGCTCTTGCAATTCTCAGCCATGTGGTTTTTTTAAATAAGATGGAACAAGCAAGCCAAGAACCTTACCATCAATCCCCCATGCACACCGCTCCCCCGCAGGTTAGGTGCATACTCTGCCAGATCAACGGAGCGTAACCACTCCATCACGCGATGGTTGGTCCATTGGGTGACCTCGGAAGGTGTGACATTATTCTGTGAACAGGAGGAGCAGGCAGTTAAGGAGACTTCCCATCTCAGCTGTCCCAACCCCAGTCTTCACTGAAACAAACCTCTCCTGCACTTAATGAATTCAAGCCCACTTTGCACTTGACAAAAAAACAGACAGCTCTTTCTGGATTGCTGTCTTGAAGCAATACCAATGTGGCCATGGGTCTGGACAGTGGACAGGTCTGTATTATGCTTCACACCATTTGATCACCTGTTGTGCACTAGGACTACATGCAATTTCTACCAATAGAACTGAAAATTTAGCTAGCTCCATGAGCTGCTGTGCTTTTCTTGCAGATACACATCACAAATCTAAATCCAAAAGTCTGGGTTGCTTCATCATCCATTGCTCTATCCAGCTTCCAAAACAAACTGATGGCAGTCTCCTGTCTGGTAAGAGGGCCAAACTCCCCCTTTTACACGGAACATTTTGACACAACCTTCAATATTCTAGAGAGTTACACAAGACTTATGGGAACAGTGCGCTGAGTTCACAATGATTTATGTTCCAGACATCAGAGACTAAGCCAAAACAGCCAGCTGTTGCTTAAGAAGAGAAGAGGGAGATTTGGCAAGGGGAGCATGAGTCTGGGACCACGGCAGGTGGAGGAAAGTAAGTGGTATTGCAGGTAGTAGTGGCAGAGCATGAGGCTGGAAGAATAAGATAAGAAAAAGGAAAGCAAAAATGAAATAGAATGAAATAGGAAGGAGGCAACAGAATGAGAGAGCAGAGCAGGAATAATTAGAAACACCAGGGGATAAAAACCTAGAGGATTCCTCTTCACAGCTTCATTTTATGGCAGTACCTCATCAGACGGCCTCCTACGCAGGCAGTTGGGCTCAAAGTTATTTATTCTCAAAACCTGAATGGCTCTCTTGATGCTGAGGTGGTGGAGGACACTGACAACTTTTAAGGACAGCAAGTCATCCTGTCAAAGAGGAAGGAGAATCAAACATAAACACTTACTGGTGGAAGAGCACCCAATTGGAGGAGAGTGCTTCAGACCCTGGCTTTAAAAGACACATCTGATTGATACATTCTGGATTAAGATTTTAATATATGAGACATGAGATTAATGTCAAACCATCAGTCCCAAAAGAAAAGCTTCCTATGTTGCACTGTACTAGCTGCTGGGTGATGTTTTCCCAGTAGGGTATGGAGCTCTGTGGGGAAACTGGGGTAACAAGGGGGATAGAGGATAAGATGACATACCCTCAGCCATCCATTTAGAACCAGGGCAGCTTTCCAAACACAGTGCATCAGACTCACCTGGCATCTGCATTTATTCCTGACAAAAGTATTAATACCACAAATGCCCAGCTAAAAGTTTAACTGAAAACAATAAATTACACTGAAAAGTGAGGCGTTCTGTATGTTTAGAATGAAAACAGAGAAGGTGTGCCAGGTTGGTCTCCCACAACTGCAAATGCTAAATCTTTCATAAATGCTTGTCACAAATGATGGAACGATGGAAAGGGTGACCATACCCAGGCTGCAGAGAAACTCAGTTTAAGTCTCCTTTGCCCCAGCTCACTGTCATGGTAGGTCCTACCTTGCGCAGGCACTGCTGCACACACATGAAACGTCTCAGAAGTCCAATTCTCCACCGATACAAGTTGGCTGACTTTGATACATTTATACGTCCTTGTGTCAGGGCTAACCTGGCTTACTTAGTATGTTTTAGTGCTACTTATGTGCTATGAATACTGGACTCTATTTGGTCAGAATATGTACGCTATGTGCCTTCGCTGTTAACCTATTACTTTTCTTTCCTTTTTTAACACAAGAAAGACTGACTGTTGAATACTAAAAGTTCCCTTCCATTACAGCCTATGCTGCATCTTAACCCACATTCATTCTCATTCAGCTAATACAGTAGTAGTAATGCCTCCTAACACAAGACCAAGCTCTACTATTTTATACTAATGTACAAACCCCAAACCCCACACTACATAAGTAGTGAGTAACATTTGATCAAAATGGACTCAACAGCATAGTCATGCCAGGCAGGTGAGGCAGGTCAGTCCTGGGCAGTGGCTGCAGTTCCTCAGCAGCGCTGTGCTTGTCTTACAGGAGGAGAATGACATTGATCAACCTTAAGCTTTCTCCCAGTGCAATTGCAAAGCCTACATAAAACACATGCAAATACTGCATAAAAAGGTAACTTTTACTCTGTCCATGGCATGGCTTATGAAAGAACAAGAGTGCGACTGATTTCTTCTTTGTCATACAGAAGGAATTAGTATTAGCGATGCTCAGTTTGCATTTCTGTCTCCAGAGAAGAACAAAGGTCTTATCTCATCTTACCTGAGACCTTACACAAAGGAAACCTGCTGGGTTGGCTTTACCTGACCGGCAGTAAAGTGGGATGTTGATGCTGGTGCTAAGCATTTTGAAATACATAATGTAAAAGCTATTAAATGTAGCTTGTTTTCAAACAAGTTGACTCTTAAAACTAGAGTCTTCTTCAAAGGAAATGGCTTGGGTTTTTTTCACTTAAGCACCCACATGAATAGGTAAGTAGGCTGAATGTTTGCTCACTGAAGAAAAAATTCCACCTGCTGCTACTAATTAATACCAACCTGAACAGCAAAGGCCCAGCTGCATGAACTGTGACCACAGAATTTGCACTTCTGCGTACTTACTAACACCGCCTGAGCACATCAGTGTCACACATAAATGTTCAGCACAAGATCACCCATTTCTCATGTGTGGGTCTGGGCTCTTGCTTACTATGCTTGCTTTTCCATTGTAAGATAGTATCTTTGAAGCTGGAAACAATATAGGAAATACCTGCAGGTGAGCAGCAATATCAGGCCTTCTGTTTTCCATAGGTTACAGATATTAGCATTAACTTAACACATGACACCCACTACAGTTTCAAGGGGTCCTTTAAACACTGCAGTGAAGCACACAGACAAGTATGGCATTCTGGCTTATCCTTGTAGCAGTAGCAATGCCTTTGACACTATGACCTTCCTCAGCTTTCTCCCTGCAATCATCCATAAAATTTGAAGACCTGATTTATGAATCATTCACAGAATCACAGACTGGTTTGGGTTGGAAGGGACCTTAAAAGATCATCTAGTTCCAATGCCCCCCAGACCCCCAAGCTTCCACAAGACCAGGTTGCTCAAAGCCCCATCCAACTTGGCCTTGAACACTGCCAGGGATGGGGCATCTACACCTTCCTTGGGCAATCTGTTCCAGTGTCCAGTCCAGGAGGAACATGAAGGTTGGGATGGAGAGGTTGGAGGGTGTTACATGAATTTAGTATCTCTGCAGTTGCAACAATAAGCTCAGTGACAACAGGGTTTCTCTAGTCTCACCTGACCTTTAGTGAGCTATCTGGAGGTACACCCATGTGCATAAAAGCAGAGTGAAACTAAGAACATGAATAAGATGTCAGAATAAAGAAAAGCAATGTACTTACCACACTCATGTAATGGAGCATTCGGCCATCCACCTTTCCTTCATCAAACTGGGTCTTATACTGGGGGAGGCCAATGTCATCCAGCCACCCTAAGGCAGAGACAGACACATTAGTGGGGTATCCAAGTTCTCATCTTTTGGGCCCCAAGTTAGCTACAATTAGGAACCCCTAAGTTGCTGCTTCAGCATGTAATAAAATCTTACTGGTAACCCAGTGGTAATCCAATTTTCCATGATTGTTTTCCTCTTCAGATCCAAGTGCCTGCAGAGCAAGCTGAAGCTTCTTCCGATGCAATGGGTGCTTTATCCCAAGCTCCTTTGAATGGAAGGAAAACAACAAATCTAGAAACAATACTGTATTTTATTTCTCCCTCTGCTTAACTATAAATGATTTCAGAGTCACACTGCACACAGCACTTGCTGGTGACTTGGCAGGTGTATTTCCTATTTGCTGAGTATCAGCATCATTTAGCACATGTTCAGCACTAGGGAAAGGCCCGCTCACTGTGGTGGGCTGGTTTCAAAATAGGGTGGATTCCAAACTGCACAAAAATATTGGCCATAATATTCTCATACCAGGTTAAAAAGAATCCCACAGTATAGACCATGTTAGCATTCAGAAAAATGCTTGATGGGACTACTTCCTTCCCCCCCACTTAGGCAGGTAAGGCTAAGAGATTTATTTTGTTAAGAGCACATGAAAGTCCCACAAATTACTAAAAGTAATGCTTCCAAATGCATAACACCTTCTTCGGTTTAGTTGCAAGTGCAGCCATTCTAGGACCTCTTCAATCCCATATACACTTCCGCCAGTGCTATCTCTGATAACACCATTACGTGTCACTACGTGCATATCACACTTTTCTTACTCCAGCTGTATTGTAACTACAACTCTGAATTATCCCACTGCCTGACTAAGAAAACAGGCTATTTGGTGAGTGACTTTTTTAAAAGCTGAAAACTCACACGTTAGCGAGTACTGTGAATTCAAAGTATAAACTGACCAATTTTTTTCTCCTGTTTCTAATTATAGAAAAAGACAGCTTTGTAATGATTTAAGACAAAGAGACTGACCACCTTGTGTGTAACAAATCTTTATTCCTCTGGGTAAAATGGGCAGAAAATACAACCAGACCAAACCAGCAGCTTTTTACACCCTTCTCACACAGGCATAAAATAACTGCACCATACATGACTGCTAATGAATCAAGGCTACAAGCCCATATGATAATGAAGCACTCTCATGTGCATATTTTTAGAAGGTGGCATAGCCAACTGGTATGTCCATGCTTAATGAAGTTAAATCACATTTAATTATTAGTTTAATTGCAGAGAATTGCAATTCAACTAAAAAGAGACGTATCTGGCATCACTGCAGATGACAATATTTTAAAACCTCATCTTGTTTTATTTTTATTTTTCCTGGGCGCACCTTACAAACATGATTTACATGCACAGAAACATCAATGGTTTTGTGATTCTGACATGTCTCACCTTTTCCAGATCCTGCTGAGAAGCTTGCAGAAGTGTTTGCCCCGACAGTATCCAGTGTCTGCCATTACTTATGTAAGAGCCTAGCCCTTGGTCCTGGAGCCAGTTGCAAACCTGCTCCTTTGTCCACTTTGCGAATGGCATGTCCAGCTCACTACAGAAGATTTTACCAAAAAAAAGACTAATTAATCCCATTCCTCAAATCTCCTATTCTCATACATAATGATAAACCCCAAACCTGAGCCTAACATATTAGTATTTGTGGGAACTGGGACAATCTCTGGGGAAGAACATGCATCATGGTCACATTCTTTGTGAGTCTCACAAAGAAGAGGGTGTCTCTATTCAAGGACAGCCTGGATGGGGCTTTGAGCAACCTGGTCTAGTGGAAGGTGTCCTTGTCTGCAGCAGGCGGTTGGAACTAGGTGATCTTTAAGATCCCTTCCAACACAAACTATTCTACTATTCTATTCTGATTCTGAACTGTTAGCACCATGAAGTGCTGATTGTTGCTGATCTCCTGCCATTATCACAATACACACAGTCTATATATACTACTGAAAACAACCACTTTGCTGCTTTGTGCAACTAAAACTCTGAATTGAGATCATGATTTTCACATTAGCCTTTAACACCCCAAAATGCACCAGAAAACATACCAGAGGAGTATCTATCATTGCCATGTGAGGGCTTATGCCCTGCTTCAGATGGGCTCACAACTGTACTACTCTTGAAGACATGAGCAAGGAAGGCTCCACTCTGCAGCAGGACCCCACCACACAGAAAACAAACTCAAGCCTACAAAGATCATCTCTGAAAGGAGGACACAGCCTAGATATGCCCGTTTCTGTCTGTCATGAGAGGAGACATTTCATTTCATCACTGCACTTCTCCTTTAAGTCACATGCTTGACCTGAGCTGCTGGGAAGGCAAGCACCAGCATGCTTTGCACTGCTTGTCTTACTTGTGTGACTGCCCCAGGTCTCGAGACCAGCCCAGTCGTGGTCCTGCAGTTGCTCTTGTCCCTCCTCTTTTGAACTCCGTCTCAGACATGTCATCTGGGTTGAAGGTGGTGGACTGGCTTCTTTTGAGCCTAGTTTAAATGGAAGGAAGTGTATTCACATTTGGCTAAGGAAAAGGCATGCTGCTACTGCTGCAACCAATGTAGTCAAGATCAGGGTTTGTAGCTCTTCTTCTACGTGCCATCAAATGCCATACTGGCTCCTGCACTTGAGACAGTAAACCATGAAGCCATGCACTGGAGAGGGGAAAAAGGGAAGATGTGTTCCCAGCAAACCCCTGTGCAAACCCCGTCTCTGGAGAACAGTAGTTTCTCATCTTTTACTTACTTTCCAAATAACCTCTTAATTCCCCTGGCCTTTTTCCTGGAATCTGGAGAAGATGGTGTCATCTGTAGACTATCCGCTTCTTTTGCGCAAGGAGGCAAGCCAGCCAGATCCAAGTTATCTGCAGATCCCTTCTCCGTTTCAGCTGTCAGAAAACAATAGCCCCATGAAGACCCACTCAAGAAGCACTGTACAGACACACTCTTGAACTCAGGAACAGCTCTTGCTAAAGTTATGGAGAGCCACCATGTTAAGGAAATAGGCCAGAGAGGGATGGGAAAATCCAGGAGAATCAACATGTGTTCCTCCTTTATGGGCCTGACTGGGAACACTCCAAGGCAAGGCTCTGCACCAGTTAAGTGCCTTGCATCCAAGATGGGCAAAAACACACCTTGTGAATCAATCAGTGAATTAAGTCCCGAGTTTACTCTTCTCGGGGAGTGCTCCTACGGTCCTTTCACAGGAAGAGCCAAGGCACATGGATGTCCAGAAATAATTCAGTGCCATGGCAGGGAACCAAACCAGGAGTCCCCAAAGCACAGAAAAATAAATAATTTTCCTGCAGGCATCTTTCCTAATAACCTGCAGTATTCCGTAAGTTCCCCATCAAGGAAATTCCGGCAACAAACAACTCCTGTCCCAGGAGCAGGAGGGCCCTTTTCCTCTCGTTTCTGAAAATTGTGGAATATTTTGTTCCTCTGCAGAGAAACACCACAGAATTTAGGATCTTTTTGAACTTGATCTTCTGAGTGATGCACAAAGCCTCTCTGATTAGAGACCCTATACATTACCACCCACTCTAAAAACATTAGGTCTTTGGTCTGTAGCTGTTGTTTTCTATGACAACAAACTTGAGGGCTCCTGTCCCCAAAAGGGAAGTTGTCGCAAAAGCCAAACTTACAAAGAAGAAAATTATTTTAAGATCATTTAAAATAACTGCAGTACCTACTAGGCTACATAAGCAGAGATGTGCCAGCAACTGCCAAATAGCTGAATTAAACTACCATGTGGAGTTTATGCCATTTACTTGCTGAGAAACAGTGATAGCATGAGCCTGTTCAGATGAAGCAGCTATGGCAAGGCAGCCTGCAGCAGGCTGACAGTCAGACCTGTAACCATTTTTACCATGTTTTAACACATGCTGTTTAATTAGATGACCATTATTTGGAATGGACTCTTAGGCTTCCAGGATTAAAACAAACGAGTTATGTGAATCAAGGTAGAGCGTATATTGCTGGGACACGTGGTCTCAAGCCACAGAACTACCACTGAGGTGGCCACAACCTGCCACAAATGGCAATAAACTGCAGGCTTTGCTAGCTGGGCAAAGTTTAGATGATTCAGTCAGAATACATTTGAACATGTCCCATTTTCCATTAATGCTTTAGATGTTAAACTGTGCAGTGAGGCAACAAGGTTGCACAGAAGATTATTTATGGGCACTCTGGTTTGATCACTGTTGAATACTTGCCAGTGAGGGACAGTGCTAACGTCAAACCAGGCTTTCGCATATGTGGTTTTTGCTTTACTTGTAGAAGAAAAAGTGCTAGCTTAGAAAAAGTACAATTGAACAGCTTTCTAGAGAGAGAATACTAGGATAAGGTTGGGTGCATTAGTAGCAGAGATTTGCGGGTATTGCAATATTTGCTCCTTGTACCTGACTCCCTTCCACACACTGACACAACCCCACAGAACACTCAACATTTAAGAGGCCCCATGGGAAACCAAAAAGGCCCAGAGCACTTGGTCTCTTCCTCAGCAAGGGGCACACAGTGTGGCTGTATGACAACCCTGACTGACACAGCTCTGCTTGCTAAGGAGGCACCCTGCAAGTCTTACCTGCCTTTGCCATAACCACCCAGGGAACACTCACACCCCTGGACTGGTTTTTCCTATATGAATCGCTCCATCCCCGTTTGCCCTAATTATTTCTCATTTGTTTGTTATATAGTAAATAACTGCATCTTAGAAGAAGACTTATGTATCCTACTCTCACAGTGAACACCTGGGAAATATACCTCATTCCCTTCTTCGCAACCCTTTAAGCTCTCTCCAGGACAGATGAGAGCACAGAGGTGCCTCTAGTACTTAAACATCACTGATTCTCACCTACTACTTTGTCTGTGGGTAACTTTGTGCTCAAAGTTACAGCAAAGGTTTCTGCAAATTAACCCGCAATCTCTCATTAGTAGCAGTTACTGCGAAATGGCACAGCTGACTTTTAGCAGAGGGCAGATGTTACATGAAAACTCCTTTTAGCGATGGACAAAAATTCCAATGCAGAGCTCTGGTGTCTAGTTCTTGTTTGAAAAGTGTGTGGCCATAACCAGCTGTTAGCAGCAGTCACAACACAGCGCTGGTACAGGCAGACATGCAGGACTACTATACCTAAAGTAGGTGCACTTGCACTTCGACTGCGATCTTCAGATATCCAAACAACGCACATAACCACACGCAGCACAACGGGAGAGAACACGCAGAGGGACAAGGTAAAACACAGTTCAAAACTTACATCAGCAAAATACAAGACAAAAGGAGGGGAGTACATGAGACACATGCGCCACACACAATGCTGAATTCACACAGAGGTTAGGATTACCAATTCACTGTTAATCCCCTTTTAAAAACAAGAAATGCAGTGGAGCTCTCTACGGTGGAAGGGTAAGAGCACCGCAGTCACTTTGCTGCAGGAAGGTCACTTGCTCCATGACACATGGGGCATGTGACTCACACGGGCTCTCATGACACGGCAAGTATCGGGACACCAGCTTTACAGATTTCAGAAGCACTGAAATGTGGATAACATACATAACTTACTCAGATTTACAGGACCCTGATCTAGACGGCCCATCTTCCAATACTTTATGACAGTCACAATACTCCACTTTGTTAGACAATTTCAGGATGAAACAAACAATTACACAAATGCACACATGAAATAAACCAAAGCTAAGAGCCTAACCCTCAGAATAGACTGTACATCTATTCCAAGTAAGCTAGCAACTTTCCATGCTATGCCACAGGCAAACACGGGTAACATATAATAAATGTGTAGGTATGTTATTTCTTTCCAACAAAAGTCTAAAATTTTCTTTGAGTAGGTAAGAACAAGATACTTTTCTACTCAACAAAGCAGAAGCTATACCCCTTTGGGTTTCTGAAACATAGCGATAAATTCCTGTATCTTGTGCAAGAGTAAGCCAAAAACTTTACATGAACGGCAGTAGATCTGATGCACCAACTCACTTGATGCTTGAACTCGAACAGTGGAAAGACTACTACAGCAGTGCAGTGAATTCATGTAGGTTTTCATTTGGTGGCAACAATGATTTCAGCATTAAGCAGAACATTTTTGTTTATTTCTTGGTTAAGTGTAAACATCATCAAATGACAACATCAAAACAACCTCCCCTCCGTTCCAGGTGAGCTTGAACAACTTGTCAATCCTGTTCCTGTTTTTGCCATCACTTTTGCAAGGCTAGTTAAATACACATAAAGAGGAAAACTGAGGCTGCTGCCTCATTTCTGTACATCTGAAAATCTAATGAAAGATAAACTGAGGATGTAGCCAGGAGAAGAAAAAGACCACAAATCCCATGTATGAACTACTGCCAGACAGCTAGCATTTCAAAACAGCATCAATCTACTACAAGGTCCCAGAAGAGATACCACAGCAAGGCTGAAACAGATCAAATACTTCATTACATCAGTGAGGGTTTTTTTTATTGCTGTTTGATGCTTTCCAAATCTTCTACTGAGAAAAGTGCCACCAAGTCACAGTGAGACTAAGGCTTCTTACAGTTACAGCAGTTATTAAGATCATTCAAAATACACAGAATTTGCATGTAGGTGCATGATACCTACCCAGATTGGGGGCACTTGCAGTCCTCTTGTTGTTTTTTATCTTGAAAAAGCCTCGTCCAAACGAAGATCTGGCTTTACGGGTACCAAAACTATCCTCGTCGCCTGTGCCACCATGAGAAGGAGACTTTGGAGGGAGGGTTGCAAAGTTATTACCTTCCACAGGAGGTTTAACCTGCTCAAGTTAGGGAAAAAAGATTCAGTATCAGGAAATTGCTAAAGATCTTTTGAGAAAGACTGTGAACTGACTGCCTACAGATATTCAGGAGAGTCCCCCTCATTTCTTATTACAAGAAAACAGAATGTAAAAGCCATAAAGGAAAACATAAACAAGATCTTCATTTCAATATGTTCAGGAGCCAAGATTATTATCTCTACTAAGAGTAACATGCCTTTTTTAAGATGTCTCTCAGTTTCTGCAAGGCTGGCTTACAAGTATGGACAAGGTAAAAATACAGTCCTGGAAGGCTTTGAACTTTTTCAGCTTTCTAGGGTTTCTGTCTCCTTCACTGCTAGATGTAAGAGCAGTGGGAAACAAAAGAAAGAGAGGAGACCCCTACAGTATACTGGTTTTCTGCCAAGTGCCAGACAACTCTTTTTGTCTATCACTGCTCTGCAATTCCAGAATTAATGGATTGATTGACTATGTCCAGGCAGGCAGTATAAATACCAGGACGGACATCAGACACACTTCGACTGTCTCTTTAAAAGAAGGAGGAAGCAAACCCATTCACAATCCAAATATTATCCTTTAGCTCTTGCTGAATCGATACAGCATTGACTCTACAAGAGGTATGTCATTACTGCTTGGGTCTTTTTATAGGTAATAATTGTTGCACGCAAACTATGTTCATGTGGTAACTGCAGGGTAACCGTTCTGCAATGACAGTCTTTTTCAGGCCACAGTTGCTAGTCACAGAAAACAATCTGTAAAGCCAAAGTTTTTTAAAGAGACACTAATCAAAGGTAATTACAGGCTCAGTAAAATACTTAACTTTGCTAGTTATCTAGTGGTAGAATATGTGGGGGAAACGTTAGCTTAGATGGCAACCTTATGCTCAACCAGACTGAAAGATAATCCATGTGTGAGAAGACAAGAATGTGTGAGACACTATATGCCTGACGCTGAAGGGATGGTGACAACCATCATATACTCCTCACTATCTTGTCTGCAGGTCTGCTATTCCCCCTCTGGAACTGCACAATTCACAAACTGAGCTTTTCAACGCTTGCTCACTGCTTGCTTCTCCGTGTACATGCGCACACATTACCTCTGTTGGCTTCTGTGCAGAGTCTCTGTCCTGTTTGGAAAAGATTAATAAAACCATTTAAATAAGTCATGGTTTATAACCAGCATTTAATTCATTACCCTGAGTTAAATTCTGACTGTAATACCCTTCCTTGCCTATTTTTCCCCATCCAAAATAAATCTCTTCAGAGCTGTATTTCACACAGATTAATTCTTGCTTTCTTTGAGGTCAGTGAGCTGACATGAAAATATGGTTGCCTTGCTTTACTTCGTAAAAGATTAGCTGTGTACTTAATTAGCGACATGCAGTCTGTTAAGGCACTAGTGGAAACAGCTGGAATCAGACAGGGCAGAAGCCAAGCAGATAAAACATCCACAGCCTCCACTCCCTGGCTGTCCAAATGAACAAAAAAACCCTAGCCCATGAACTCCAGCTGTCATCATCAGTTCTGGTTACAATTTCAGTCCTGTCAACATCCCTCCTGAGCTGTAAGGCACAGCTCAGTGGTTTGGGTATCAGGGAACTCGGGAGCTTTAAAAAATTCAGGCTGTCAAAAATGAGTACAGGATTGCCCTCATTTAGTAACACAGTTAGAGGCTAGCTGATTTTGATCTCTTCAAGAGACCTAAACTGAAGCTATCATCAGACAAAGGCTCAGTATTCTTTTGTTCCTGATCACTTAAAATGTAATCATCCCAGACTGTACATGCATTAATTTACACAGCCTTCCAAAACTGTTTGCTTTAAACAGAGGTAGGAAGTGGTAGTGGGACTTACTTTGTTCCTGTATAAAATCATAAAAGCCTATCAACTAAAAAACCCCAACCTCATTATCTGAGGAAAAACACAATATGAGAGTCTTCAGTAAATGTCTCAAGTAAAAATCAAAAAAGCTCCTGTGTTTCCACAAACAGATTTCCTCCTTTAATAAAATCTGGACAATGTCACGTGTATGAGATCATTGCTAACACGGACACGAGGAGTCCTACTCTGACTCAGAATTTCTCAGAAGGTGGCAACAGAGTGTCCACAGGGTCACTTCACAAGAGATGTCACTCCTATTTCTAAGGGGATGGGAGGAAGTAAGAGACCAACCAACCGCTTCAGATATCTCTTTTCTCAAACTGCTCAGACTGCTGGACTTCTGCAGTGAAGAAGTTCTGAAACAACAACATAAAAACCAAGTTACTGGAATTGAATTTGCAAACATAAACACACTTTCAGGAATCAGCTTTAAAGAAAGCATTATAATACATGATGAGATATACTAAAATAAAAATTGAATTAAGGCAATCAGTGCACTAATCAGAGCCCACACAATATGATGAGATACTGTAAGAACCTCCACATCGCAATTAGTGCTGCTAATGCTTCAGTGACGTGATGCCTACCTTTGGATATTTTTGGCATCTTCTTTAACACTGTATTTCCAGAAGCACAAGCAAAAGTTACACAGGCAAAGCAAGCGATACAAACAAAAGCTATGAAAAACAATATTTTTAGCAATAGGCTTCTGACTAATTTAATCCTTAAAGAAGTCAAGTATATTAAGTCAAGCATGTTATCTTTGGTTCCATTTTCCATTTTGGACCATATAGCCTTCATCTTCCGGTAGTCTAAAACATCTAAGTCTGATTAAAAAGAAAATTACCACTGAAGTTTTTCCCACAAACAGGTATAAATTAAGAGTAATTCCACTGCATTTTATACAAAGTTACTCATATTTATACCAGCATAGCGAGAGTAGAATTTGGCTCTGGGAATACTGTTGTGGTACTAAGTCACTCAAAATAAAACCAGCTGCAGAGCCTCACACTGTGTACCAGACTAACCCTGTTGACTTAGGCACCTTACTAACAAACCACTTTGACTCAACTCCGAGTTCATACACTCCCACTGATTTCCCTAGGGAACATGGTTATGTGGCAGAAACTAAAACTATTTTCTCATTGTAGTCAGCCATCTCCTTTCCAAACTATCAAAAGAAAAAAGCAAATCACATGCACATATACTACAGAAAATGTAAATTTCCAAGTAATACTGTGTACAAACAAATTAGAGATGCTTCACAATGTGAAAGTAATTAACTGCACACACGCACAAATGAAGTCTTGAAAAATAATGATCATGAAAACACAGGACATGGCATGAGCAGAAAGCTACCACCTCTAAATAAATACCACCTTGGCTACAATTAGTTGCTATATTTACATGCGTATGTAAAATGGGTGGGGATAGGGAGGTTCAAGTTGACAATCACATATAAATATGTTCCCTAAACATTTTTGATTATGATACTTACATTGGACTATCACACAGCTGAGTTTCTGGGGAAGAGCCTATTGATCTTCCTTCACTGCAAACAAAAAAAGGTATTAAAAAAGCAAGGCATTTGGGGATCCCATCCAAATACCTTGCTGACATAGAAAACCTATCTTCCCAGCCTGCTTTAATCCTGTTTTCACTTCAGCTGTTATGGTACTGACACATTGCAAATCTTCTCCTCCATGGTGGCAAGTCTTGTAAAAGACTATAGAATCATAGAATGGTTTGGATTGGAAAGGACCTTAACATCATCTAGTTCGACCCTGGCTGCCATGGGCAGGGACACCTTGCACTAAATCATGTCACCCAAGATAAAGAACAAAGGTGAGCTCAAGAGTCCCAGAAAAGACAACCTGCATTGCAAGTTGATGACAACACTGCACTATTTAGCTTAAATAAATACTGAGGTTACAGCCTGTGCAGGGTCTGCAGCAGCACCAAGTAGTGGAGGTCCCTGCCTCCCTCTCAGTCACCCCAGTTGGGGAATTTTGCTGCTGGTTAGTGCTTTGTTTGTTTTTTCCCAAGATGGGACACAGATGAAATCCCTGTTGGGGATGGCTAGAGCTGCATGAGGCACAGCACAGCAGAAACCAAGAAAAGCTGGTCTACTGCCTAGTAGGCTTTCCTTGACTGGAGCTGGAAAAATCACACATCAACTTGTGCTTGCACTTATTTTTTTACGATGAGATTGATGATGGTTTTAAACCAGAAAGATTCCCTTGCCTTCATAGTATTTGATACTCAATTAGATAAAGCCAAGATTTGGACCCAGAATTAAAAACCCTAGCACAGCCTTTGTCTAGCTGTGAGCCCAGTGCACTTTTTGGTACTCCTTGCAGTGCCAGTCCACATCTGCAGAGACCAGGTTTCCTTACCTGGGCGAGGAGGGTGCAGGCTTAGAAACACTGGAGGAAGCTGAAGGCCACTTCTCACCCAGGAGGAAGCCACAGGGTTCAATCAGGGGGGCCTTAGGCACAGGTGCCACAGATCAGGTGCAGCCATGCATCCCCACCCTGAGCTCCCTGGCACTCTCTGGTTACACATTTCATCTGGCTTTCAAAATTGCAGGCAGGGCTCTCATGAGCAAGTAAAGAAATATCTCTGCATTTCACCATGCCAAGGACAGCAGCAACAATAGATCTTTCTCTGATCTTCTGAAGTGCCACTTGGGTTTCCTCCTGGGGCTCCAGTAACAGCTCAAGGTTAGAGATGGACAGTCCTCTTGTTGCAGTTTTGGCAGTGCCTTACATCAGTCTTTAGCAATTGTAGAAAATGCATGAATGCAAATCATTGGGAATGAACCTGTGCTAGCACAGCCAACACTATCTCAGCCAGACCTAGATGATGTAAACCTAGATAAAAATAATGATTCTGTGCCCTTCGTTATATGGTATCAGTTTTTCTCTCCTTCTGTTCATTTCTTGCAAAGCAGCTGGTATAGAGTTGGAGTGCTGCTACAAGCAACAGCAACCAAACTAATACTTGCTTACTGAAAAAGATTTAATCAAAGCACTTCACGAACATAAGCTAATAGCTATAGCTAGTCCAGTGAATGCTAGCCTTGCTTAACTGACTTAATGACTTGTCAGCATAATAACTGACAGAATTTTACTCTCAATAAATGCCCCAGAATATTGGATTTACAATTGAAAAATACATGGAAACAACAATACCTCATTTCACTTGCAGGATCTGGCCTAGGCTGTGTTTTCAGTTTCTCTGCAACAGTTTCTGAGCTCTTGGATGTTGATGAAAAAGAAGGGATTGAAATCTGTAAAATACTGGTGTGGATCTGTAAGGAATTCTAGAAAGAATGAAGAATACATGTTACACTGGTTTGAGCTGAAATGAAGCAGTCATAAATTAAAAAAGAGTAACAGACAAACTATGAAAAGAAGGATCTGAAATAAGATTTTTAAAAGCAATTACTTTCTTTTTATTATAATACAATGATTTTTATTGTAATACAGTGATTACTTCCAAGTAGTAACTTGGAAGATGGCACTGAAGATGAAACATGAATGACTGCACAGATACGGTACAGCACAGACAAAAATCTCACAAGTCTTGCAAAACTGCCTGCTATATCTCTCTCTACCACAGACCCCACGAAGCGTAGCTCTCTTTGCATGTTTACGCCTGTCCTCAGCTGCACAGAGAATACCAGAAAGCTTCCAAACACTTAATTTAGTTTTCTTCATGTTGTATTTCTACTGTTTAATTAAGTCAAGTCCCTGCACTGACTCAGAGCTTTAAGAGATTTATGGTTTTATTACTGGAAAACACGACTGGAAAAATTAGAGATTGGACCACAATCTACTTATCATTTAACTGAAAGGGTGCAATGGTGATTGCATCCTTTTAAATATGACAAGATATATTAAGTCCCAACATGTTTACTTGGAGTTCCTGAAAAATTAAACGCAGCTCCTAAAATACTGGTATGAAAAGTTATTCCTGTGTTCTATAGGAAAAGTAGTTTGGGCCCATTCTCCTGACAAATACACCTATTTGCTGTCTCCTGATCACATCTGATGATTAAGAAAAATAAATCTAACTGAACTTAAATGAAACTCTTGAGCAGCTTTCACAAGAAAACTAAATTCTCCAAAAGGATATGGGACATTACTGAAAACTGTGCAACCCCAAAAGTATCTTTTCAGGAACTGGAGTTTTGACATCTGCAAAAGGAATCCAGCACAAACAATGTTTTTAAGGAGTGATGGCATTAAATGAGGAGGAAAAAAGGATACCTCTTCATGAATATTCACATTAAATTCATCATGGACTGGAGATGCTGTGACTGGGGTCGGAGATGGGCTTTTCTCTGGGTCAGTCAGACTTGGTGTTTCCAATAAAGATGTGGAAACAGACCCTGAATTCAAGAAGTCTTCACCATCACTTTCCTTGCCTGAAGGAAGAGAAACAGGCTTTACTTCCAGTTACATGATGACCCTCGCTCCCATGCATGGTACAGCCAGCATGCTCACTTATGGGCCAAAAAGGGAAGAGGCTAAGGATTCTTCATTTCTTTCTTAGGACAGACTACAACAGGTAAAAGGAAGTCATTGCTGAATCTCGCTTCCCAATTCAACTACCACAGCACAGCAGGGTTAGAGCAGAGGGAGGACATACATCTGACAGCAAAAATCCCAGCAAATGCCCTTAGGGCATTTAGTGAGATCTGTTTCAACACACTGAATAAATTGGAGCAGTTACTGAATTGAAGTTAATGAATTGGAGCAGTTATTTCCTGTGCTATGTTCTGTAATTTCATATTAAATACTTCTTTTCCCTTATTCACTAGGGAAACACCAAGGGTCAAAGTCTGCCTGAAACTTCAGACATCTCTATGGTTTCTTCAAGTTACCCACATGAAAAATGTAGCCTACTGCACAAGAGTCCAACACCAGATTTTAGGTGACTACACTGTTTGCAGACTGCCACAAACTGAGAGTCTCAGTTAAATGCTGTAGCCTGCATCAGCATCTGGCATTCTCTTCTCACAATGAGCAACTTGCTGCTCTAGAACTGCTTCAGTACCACCAAAAGGCTTGGATTTCCACACTTGTCATCAATATCAGAGTGCTGACACTGACAAGAAAAAAGTTCTGATGTCTTTTTTAACATCCTCCTGTCTTTGAAAGCATAGCACTGCATGAGAGAGTAATTCCTATTCAAATTCTTCAATGCTCAAGCAGGGTGTTTTGCCTTCATCTCCACCCTTCCTCTTTCCTCAGTGATAATGGACTTTCCCAACCTTCCATCAAACTGATGACCACCTCAATGTATATCACCCTTGAGGATCAGAAACTCCTGGATCTGGAAACCTCCATCAGTCAAAACATATGGAATGGACCATTTTACATGACATATTACAGTGACCATTTCAGCCCCTCAGTTAAGCTCATTATCTGATGGCAGAGAAGGGGTTTTTTGGGTGTGTGTGGGGAAAAAAAAAAAAAAGGTAGGAAAAGCCAGTTTCATCCCCACTGCAGTAGGGGACAACTATTCCACAGCTGCTCCATCTGATGGTGTGTGAAGGCTTCAGTACATGCCAAAGATGTGGTGTGCCACCACAACACAGTCCTGGCAGCACATCCACTTTGCTACAGACGTTTCTGTAGCTCTTGGGCACTGCTATTCCAGGGTGAGCAGCCACTGGGGTAGTGCTGGCTTGGCTTGTAAGAATGTGAATGCTCAGGCATTGCTCCGTTCAGCTACCAACCCCTCCCCAGGAACACATGCAAGAGGGGAACAGCAATTTTTAGCAGTTTGCGTAGTGGCCAGCCCTGAAAGGCATTTCAGAAGGCTATGGAAAGGGCCTGACAGTTTATCACACTAAGACTCATTTTACAAGGGGAAAATAAGCAATGTGACAATAATAGTTACTACCACCAGCTAGTAGATCGAACAGCTGCCTGGACAAAAAATGCAATTTACCAGTTCACAGTTGAAGAATTGGCTTTTCTCTGCCTAAGAGATGCCTCCAAAGATAGGAAGTCTAAGAGTCTAACACTACCACAATGCACCTAGAATTTAAATGAGAGCAGAGTTTAATATCTTTTGATTGTACAATACCTTTTTTACCTTGAGCCAGTATCACCATGTCTTGAACTTTCTTGTACCTATTCAGAGATTGCCGAAGCTCTTCTATCTTCCGATCCTAAAATGAAGGAAAGCTGTGACTGTGCTTCTTCCTTCAGCAAACCAAAAATAAGAACTAGAAATTCTAGACATTCTTCAGTTCAATTGGTTGTGATACAAAAAGAAATAGGAAGTGTGGATGGGACAGGACCCAGAACCCTGAGAGGCTATGAAATATCAAAACTTGCATTTAGTAAACACTTAATCTGCTTAATCACCAGAATTGTCCCAGCCTTGAAAGTGGATTTCAGCTCCCTTATTAAGTCAAAGGTGGAATATAATGAATCTGCCATGTACAATGAAAGCAGTAATCAAAGGATTTAGGGCTTTGGTGATCAAAAGAAAACATCCTACAAAAGGCACATGCATATGAATGTGCAAAATGATACATGAAAATAGTTCATACTTCACAGAAAGCTCTTTTGGAAACATAGCCTGTGATAGCCCAAGGGACTTGTATGGAGCTCTTCACATTTTCAGAACATGGTATAAATTGCTGTCACACTGAACTGAATGACACAACAGCGTACGCACTCTGTGCACATGCAAAACAGGTCATAAGTGCCCTATTTTAAAGGCACTGTTGTGCTTCTGAATAGAGTGAATCACTGATTCTTAGAAATCTGATTTTTTAATTGGATTGTGACAAGTTCATATGTGAAGATTTTCTTGAGAGATTTCTCTTAGATTTTCCTAGAGATTGAGCTCAATCTGAAAAAATAATGACTTTGATACCTTCTCTTCATTTGCGGCCATTAGAGATTCTACTGCCTTCTTCATTTTCTGCACCTCTATATCTAAAAGCACAATACAGTTCTCTAAGTCAATTTAAATTAAGACAGTGTAAGAAAATAAGGAAAATAAATAAATAAACCAAAACAAAAAGCAACTCAGTAATAGCTGAAAGTAAATTTACAAACTAAAAGACAAAACATAAGCCACTTAAATTCTGTTTTGGATAAAAATATACAGAAGAAAACCCTTTTCTTCAAAACCTTTTTTTTTCTGATATTTTTATCAAGGCAATGATAAAATTCAGGAGACTTCCTTGGCCACCCTCCAAGCTTTAGGAAAATGGAAAGGTCAAGAACTAAACTACTGCTTGATTTTCATTATGTCCACCTTTCAAATAAAGAAATAACTGCAAAACAAAAAATCCAAAATACAACATTTGGAGTGCAGTAAAACACATCATCATTACAGCAATCAACAAACACCCCAAACAGCATCTCAAAACCCCACTATACAAAGCAGTAAGATTAATGGATATGATGAAGAAAGCATTGTGCAGCGATGCTTAGTCTTAATTCAGTATGAATGTAGAAATGAGGACAGCACAATGGAATGATACAAGTATTTGCTGTGATGAGCAGTCATGCTAGAATATACATTGTGGTTCAGACTTGGAAAAGGTCCCTAATACAGATGACAGTGTTCTGTGCTTCATCTATAATCCTTATTCACAAGAAGTATAAATACATGGAAACATGTACATTCAAGCAAGGTTAGATTTTGGAGGTGTTCTGGACTGGAAATTCGGACAGAATGGAAAGAATCTCCATTTTTGCTAAAAATCTGCCTTGCATAAATGAAGTAAACTTTAAATTTTGTTACGAGCATAGGCAGCCGGCCAAATCCACAGGCAAGAAAGCATTTTACCTTGTTTTAACTTCCTAAAATTTCTTGGAAAACAAACAGAGTGGGAAGAACATTTTCCTCCTTAACAAAATGCAAGAAGAAAATGAGCTGCCTGGCTGGCTTTCTAGATGAAAGGCATTTAGACATATTGGGCTAAACCAGCAACTGATCCAGTTTCACTCAGTTATGCTAAATGAAAATCTGGTTTATTGGATAGCAACTGCATTTCATCGAGGCAACTGTTTTGTGAGTCTCCATGAGAGCAAATCTTTATCAGCTTTGCTTGATAAAAGTTTCTATTTCAAGTCTGATATATTCATCCTTATTCTGAAATTTTACTGGAAGTGTAACTAAGGGTTATAGATGATTTAACCTAACAATGTTCATTAAAGCAGTTTTGCAAACACATGCAGAAAGCTATTCTGGAAAGCACTTCTGAAATGCAAATGCTTGTGGAAAGACACCAGAAACCTTACTTTTATCTTTCAGCTTCTTTTTACAATTTTCATCTGTGCAGGAAAATCCATTGGATTTGAAATTAGCATGAAAATTATGACATTAAATCATTTTTAAGACAATATTGATACTTAGGAGTTCACTATCCATCATGTATTAGTGCAAAAGCAAGCAGTTCAATTTCAACCTGCACTCCCCTGGTGCTAACATTCCTAATGACACAAAACAGTCCCACTGCTCTCATGCACAATTACTTGTCTCAAGGATATATTTTGCAACTGTATGTTTTCACTTCTAAGGCCCCAGAAAAGATGTATGCAGACAGATTACTCTTAAACTAACACTTGGCAAAAGAGATAGATTAGTCTTAAACTATTGGCAAAAGCCAGCTAAGTGATAAAGTATGCATTTTGTTCAGAAAGCACAATTCAGCTAATGAAGCAGATAACTGGTGTTACCTGCAAATGGCATTATTTAATATTGGTCCAAGGCAGAAAAGAGATGGCCCATCATGGCAGAAGATCTCTGCTGAGCTATATTGAGAACTAAAGCTGAGAACCAAAGGGTAATGGGAGTTCAGTGTCCACAGCAGCCCCAAGGAAGAAAAGCCCCATTTAAGTAGTCATAAATGCAATAAAGTCAGACCTTGTTCATATTTAAGTGTTCTTAAAAAAAAGTACACTGAAACCAGATCATTTTATTAAATGAAATGTGACAACCTACACACTGCATTTCTTCCTCAGGTCAGGGGAGGAGTCTAATCTCTTGTGGCTTTATTCTTCTAAAAAAATGTACTTTAAAAGCACCATTTTCAAATCAGCAATAAATAGGCTTAATCAGTGTACAAATCTAGAACCAGTCCTCAATTTCACCTTCTTATGGCTAGGTCCACACTTAAGATTCACTGGAACACATCATACTTCAGTCTGTAGTACGGCTTTTCCCCTTCCTTACTGGTAAGGGGTGTACAAGCAAAGCCCAGCACAGATACCCACAAAGTTTCCTTCTCAGTGTAATCTTTTTGGGAAACTTTGCGACTATAAACTGCTACTTTTGAGGCACTATGCAAGCCATGTAAAGAGCTAACTAGGGATTACTTAGGCTAGTTTAAAGTTGATCAAGAAATTGACAATAGGTTGAACAGTTGCATTGTGAACACCCACTAAATATATTAAAAGAAGTAAACAAGGACAGAAATTATATAAAAACCTGATGTTTTTATCTGTTATTTCCTGTATAACCATTCACGGAAACACGACCTCAGTTGAGGTGACTGAAGAGGACATGGTGACAGATGCTCCCTCCTTCTTACCTCTGTCCAGTATTTCAATTCCTTCTCCTTTCAGTTTGCAAACCAATTTTTCTTGCAACCTTTTCACCTCAGCTTCCTTCTGCTCTAGTTTGTCTTTCAAAGCTAGTAGCTCATCCTGTAACAGACACAGAATCTCTCAGTGACAGCTTCCACAAGCATCTGAGACATTTCCAAATTTCCCTCCTATGAAGCACAGTGGATAGGTCCTCAGTTGGTGAAAAAGACCAAGGGCCCCCGGACATTTACACTGGCTGAGGGTATACCCACAAAGCTGACTCTGAACATCACTCCAGACCGCTGAGTCTGTAAGATGGCAAAATTAGGGAGACCATGATCCAAAAAGTGTCGGTCTCATGGATAATTGAAAAAAGATTTTTGCATCTAAATTTAAGAAAGACGGACTAAAGAAAAAACAAAAACCAAAACCAGTTTTCATATTTATTTAACCTTGCAGAGGCAAAAAAAAGCGCAGGTGATGAGGCTGAATTTACAAACACTTATTTTTGGTACTTATAGGACATTTCGCATGGTCAAAGCTGGACAATTATAGAACTGTGCTTACACCAGGCTGAGGAGAGTTTCAGAAATAACCACTGCTTCTATGAAAGAAAAATCAATCACGACACCATCAAGCACGTAAACACATACTGGAAAGCAGTTCAGACGAAAATGTGGTACCTTTGCCACAGTTAGGGTTTGCTGATCAAGCATTAGGAAAGGAAACTTGGAATTGAGATTCATGGGAATAAGACAGATGGTGTTTGGGGGAGTTGGGGTGTATTAGATAAATGCTGTCAAATTTTAACTTAGATCTAACCATCTGCACTAGCAAGTGACTGGCACAGATCCATGCATTTAACTTTTTAAAATTCAAGTCAAATCCTACCCAGTTTAGTAACATGTTTCTTTGATGTCCGAGGATATCTTGTGCAACTGCATCATCAAGACAGGGCCCTCAGTGCAAATGTACCCAACACTGAAAATTTAATTTGTTCAGTTTGTAAACAAAGCAAAACAAGGCAAGACTCATAATTCTGGCATCTAGAGCTTCTAGCTGACCTTTTATATCCTTAATGAGATAAACCAAACTAGAAGAGTGCGGCTTGGGTACATCCCCGAGCTTCCCTCAAAAGGTTGCTTGCAAATATATAGTGATGTCTGCATCCCAAACTATGGGCCACACTACAGAATTCCCTTAAATTGTTTCCTGTTTGCTCTAAAGCATCAATAATAAAAAAGAATATCAATAAAAAAATTGTCAAGAAATCAAAGCTTCTTCCAGAACAGTGGTTGGGCAATACAATCCTCCAGTGTTCCCGCTTGGTACTGATTTTGATGGGATTTCTGGTGGTGTAGGACTCATGCTTCTCCGAAACAAGACCATCTCATGGTCACTTGAGAAGCTGCTGTTATATCCGTAGGCAACTAAAGTTGCATGTGGTTGTTGGTGGGTATTTCTTCCTCTGAATTAAAAACAGAATATGGAAATGTACATGTGGGAGAGGGGACTGTATAAAAGAATCACTACTTTTTGCCAGTTTTCATGAAAAAAATTCTCTCTAAAAAGGTGACGAGAAGTTCTGTTTGAATAACGGACATAAGCTACAGAAGAGGCAATTTTCCCTTGGAAGAGGAATGATTTTAACCCAGTCTAATTCCATTATGTGTAACCTATGCAAAGTTCACAACACTAAAATCCTCTCACTGTTTACAGGGAATAGCTACAGAGCTTTCCAGATCTAATTGGAAAGTGAACACTGCATACCAACACACAGCAATTAATGGAAACAGGGCATGACAGCATGATGCAAGACAGGACCTTAAAACGGTGGAACATGAAAGATTCAAAACAGGCCCAATGTTACCCAG
The DNA here is from genome assembly GCF_033783945.1 of Neopsephotus bourkii. Classification (NCBI taxonomy): domain Eukaryota; kingdom Metazoa; phylum Chordata; class Aves; order Psittaciformes; family Psittacidae; genus Neopsephotus; species Neopsephotus bourkii. Next base: position 8,307,153 of record NW_026900624.1, read on the forward strand.
TAATTACTACACCTTTAGCATCTGGCTTTTTTGCTCCATCCGCTGCTTTTCATACTGCATCTGACCCACTTTGATTTTCATACTAGAAAGTTTGGCCATTAAAGACTGGTAACAGAGACAGAGGAGTGAGAGAAAACTAAAGATAGAAAAGAGACAAAGCTAAATAGCAAAGAGAAGTTAGACAACTTACAGAAATAGACCGCTAGAATTACTTAGGTGAATGCTTTCTCTTCAGAAATCCCTGATTTTTAACACACTTAGGAGAAAATAAATGCTCATATTTGGCCCCACCTGTGGCACACACCTTAACGGACTGCAACTGGTGACTGTTGACATATATTAAATAAGGGTCTAAACAGGTAATAAGTTTAACTCTTCAACAATCAGTTGCATGGTAAGTTATTCTTCATAAAAACAATGCCCAGAACTGAAAATCATAGAATGAAATTTGAAAATAACTACTGTTGCTTAAATGAGTACCATGAAACCCCTGGGCCTGAGTGTGCTCAGGATTTTGCAAGGTGCAGGCAAGGACTGGGGAGAAGAGAGTAAACTTCTAAAGCCTGACTTACACCCATCACTGCTTCTTCCCTTCAGCCTCACTTACTTTGGTCGTTTTCAGTTTTTTCTCATATTGCAGTCTTTCATTGTCCATTTCTCCCACTCTCAATCGCAATTCATTTATTTCCTGGATCAAATCCTGAGTGAGGGGAAAAAACAAGACCAGAAACAACAAAGTAATTCAGTAAACAAAACAGAACAATAGCTACCCATTGGCGGGACCATAAAAACAAAGCAGCAATAGAAGGCACTCTGTACACAGACACACCACCCAAATTCATAGCTAAGTCAAGCAATTCAGAGCTTCTAGATATCCAGGAACTGTATTTCTCAGTTTCTGCATTACTGAAGAAGAGGGCAGAGAACAAAGGGAGACATAAATTGAAGTTGTGTTCCCTCTGCTGAGGACCAAGAAAGGTCTACAGCCTCTCTCACTGGTCAACTGCTTGGATGTCTACTGCTAAGTAGGCAACAGAAAAGCTCGGTAGCTGTCCCTAAAACACAGCAGCCACATCCCCCCTTCTCCAGACTTGCCAGCTATCACCCACCTTTCCAAAATATGAAGTGATTACAGTGTAAATCCATGTTTCTGCCACACATATGAGCCCTTCTAATGAGGGCTGAGTGGAAGAGCCATCACTGGTGTCTACAAGCAAAATGGCATGTTTTTAAGCATCAGTGGTGCCACTACATCTGAGCTTTGCAAATTCAACATGGTTTGGAAGACACTTGGAGCCACCACTAACTCACATCTGAGCTCTTCAGAATGCCTTGACCTCCTGGTCATCCTCCTGGGGAGACTTACCAGGTCTGGAGTCAGCCCCGAGTGCCACCAGTTCTACAGCTCCCTTCCTGCCATGGTCAAATGAACACTTGAGTTTGAATGCCTACCAGGGTGCAAAGCACTTGTCCTTCAAACCTCCCTGTCCTCTAGATGGGGAAATGGGATCTTAAGTGGCCAGCTGCAGACCTGCAGGAAGCCTGAGGGACAGCCAGGACAGAGTGTCCCTCCATAAGAAACAACAAACCACAACTTACTGGGAAAATGTTCTTCCTGCTCAGCAGGGAAGCACATTAACAGAACGTTGCGGCTTTTGCACAACCCAAGAGCTGTCCAGCAAGCTTCTGCCTCATGTATACCTCACTGACCTCTAGTTTAAAAAACCCCAACAGTTTCTCAGCAGGTACTGTAATGCACTATCATCACCAGGAAACTCTTCAAAGGAGAGCTCTTCATGCACCTCAGAAAATGTAGGAGGACCTGAACTCCAGTATAACATCTGTTAAACTATCAAGAAGATAGTATGGTACTTAGGTTTGCTACATGGTAAGGCAAATCCTATCTGTGTCACACAATACTGTACATTGAGCTAACAACTATAACCACATTTTTTTCAGAGCTAATTGTATAATTGAGATTGCTAATTTATAAATTAACAAGCCAGGAGCTGACATTTTGGGGGGTGTTCACAGGTCCCTAGTAATACCAACCTTCCAGCCCTATGACACATTTTCTGAGCTTACAAGCCTCTGGTTATTAATTTAAGTTTACTGAATCTGACACCAACAGAGCAACGTCTGTATTTCTTTATCAAAACACAAGCTCCATTAGCAGAAGTCCAAGGAAAATTAAAATACAGAACATTCTGATCCTGTTAGTAATTACTACTGCTAATGTATGACTTTGATTTGAACACACCTGCAATTCCTCACTGATTCTACAATGTGTGACCTTTGTAAATCTCATCACTCTTCTAAGCATAAACGTACATGGTTGTCAGTCTGCATGACTAGATTAATTGAGCCGTTTCTTATAAACATCAAGTGTTTGAGATCTTTAGCAAAACTATGTTCCCAGGTCTGATGGTTACCTTTGACACTATGCCAATTGATCTGTCTGGGGCTTTTCTCTCCTCAAGCCATCATTTTTGCTTTTGGCAAAATACTGTACTGTTTCCCACAGGTTAAACAGAACTAAAGGCCAGCCCTTACAGCATGCTTTGCCCTAAAAATATTTTCTGCTACTCTCTTGCAAGTGCAACATTAACTCATGCTTTAAGTTATCTACAGCACAGTAACTGTAAATTACATTCATTCTCATCTTTCTGAGGCAGAGGAGTACATTAAAGATTTACCAGGTTCTGCATACAGACCCTCATTAATATAAAAGAGGTGGTCAAGCCTTGCATAAATGAGCAGGGGAAAAAGACAAGACCCAAACAGGGCTGTCTCCCCTGAATTAATCATAGAATCATAAAATACTTAGGTTTGGAAAGGACCTTAAGACCATCTAGTTCCAACCCCCATGCCATAAGCACTAAGTTCCAACCCCCATGCCACCTTACATTAAGTATTTAGCTTTGGGCAAGCTACCAGAGGTAGAGATTGTCAATGGCACTGAGGTTCCCCAAGAAATCCTAACCCTCCAGTGTATTCCATTTTCCTGCTTGCTGCCCTGACACATTTATCCTTTTCTTCCACTATTCTCTGTTCAACTGATTTTGACTACAAACCTTTCACAGCAAAGACTTCATCTTGCCCCCTTTTGCAAAGCCCCATCAAGGAGATCACAGCACTGTTTGAAACCTGAAGATGCCAACCATTGTAACTGCTATGACCTGAAGAGCTTTAGGGACCAGTGTGATGTTTGAGATGGGTACGTCCCCAGGTCACTCCGGGTGTTATACATGTTCATTAGAATCTGAGACCAGACCAAAAATCCACTGAGTTCCCTGGCTGATGTGGATGAATCAGCAGTATAAGTCACCCACATTGTGGCCACTTTGCTTGTATGGCAGCTGCTTTGCTTGCATCTAGTACATCTCCTTCAGGCACACACAAATGGGTTAAAGTACCTGCCCTGAGGATAACTCATGTTCCTGTCTTAAACCCCTCCAAAATAGGAAAGAGCCATGAAGCGGTTCTTTTCTGATCCAGTCAGGTCTCTCCATGCAAACACCCCACAGCTGTTCCTTGCATGGATCCATGAATGGAGCTTATGGGTGGGACATAGAGATGCCTGTTTCCAAGAGCCTTCTCCTTCCCTGCTCATGTTACTTGTGCTTTTCATAGCAGGCCAAGAAAGGCACAAAAAACTAATGATAACTTTAAGCTTCAAGGGTCAGAGGCTTCCTTATAGACACTAGAAATCCAAACCACATCCGTCATTTTGCTCCACACAGAAATTCATTGGCACAAAGGAGACTGGTGGTGTTTAAATTATGAAGAATTCCCCATGAGCAAGCCAGTTTACCGTCTGGCTCCCGCTTCAAAGATCATGTCTGGTTATGGACTCCTCCCTAAATAAACTCCCTTGTACGATATTTTCTTACATAAACTCAGCCCCACTCAGACCACCCGTGCTCCTTTAGGAAAATAATACTGGTGTCTGCTGAGAAAGTGGAAAGACTGGAATGATTTGAAGGACAGAACAATTATAAATCTCTATTAAGTACACAATTAGCCTTGAAAAGCTGGGTATTTGTGAACTTCTAGGCAGTAAAGTCCTTGAGCACAAAGGAAAAAAAAGCATGCACATCTAATAAAGCATCTGTTTAGAGAAACAATGGTGAATAAGAGAAGCCTACCAAGCTGGAATGGGAAGCTGCAATGACAGACATAAGTAAAACCTAGATAATAAGAAGGATTTGATCCAAATGGTAATTCTGCAGGAGACAGGAGCTACACAGAAGTTGCTGTAAGATGTCAATGTGGGTTTTTTTTATTTTCACTTCCTTTTCCCTAAATAAAACCAGAAGCAATATTCATAGTGTTTCTTTCCCGTTTTGGACACAAAATTTCTTCCATTTTGAACACAGCATGTAAATGCCATCATGTGTTTTACTGTAGAGTATTTTAAATATTCATTCAAATACTTAGCTCTGCTGAAATAATTGATCATCTACTACTTCAAACAGGAATGTAATTAGATCAATGCTAAATAAAATACTGTGAACAGAGAATAAGCAGTGTCTCCAAAATACCTGACAGAGATTTTGCATGGCTGAGACCCATACAACTGATTGGCCATTCGTTTTTCCACTTAAAAAAATGGAAATTAAGATATATTATCCCTTTAATAGTGTCAAAGCCTAAGCCTTTTTACAGCTATGAAGTGTTGAAACAAAGAAGAAACGACACAGCAATTTCTATCACACTAAACTATAATTGTTCTGGTTTCCAAAGAGAGGGAGCAACATTTTAGTACTAGTTCATTAGTTCTGGCATAAATACCCAGGAGAGAAATATATATAGCCCTTAATCATAGTAATTACTTTTAAAACATAATTTAGGTTATCTTACTTTATCAGAGTCATTAAGCTCATTTCAAGGTATTTCAAAGAGAAAGATCTTCACAGCTGCCATGCAGGTAAGCCTGCACAGAGCCTACAGAGTTGCCGAGCGTGTTGTGGTCCCCACACTGTAACCACTTTTCTGGGAACAGACGTAGCTCCATGTTTGACTTCTTGGTATGCTGAGCTGTGCTATTAAATCATGGAGAGAATGCTGTCTGGGGCACAAAGAAGGAAGGGAAGGCCCAGCAACTGATCATATTCAATAAAAATAAGGACAGAATGAGAGAGAGAAAATCACTCAAAGCCCTATCACTTTTATTACCTGTTTTGGAAAGCACAACCACAGGATGTTTACAAATGGAGATGCAGTAGAATCCTATTCTGAATACACCTGCTCACTGCAGTCATTCAGACCAAACATCACCTCCTAAAACCATTTACTGCTGATGTCAACTCATTTATCTATCATTTGGGCTACTTATGATAGGTGTCAGTATACAGGTAAAGAGGTATTTGTTGTTACTCATGAAAGAGCTGAAGAGCACTGTGGGGGCAGAGAGACCTCACAGGAGTTGTGAAAGCAGCCAGCTCTTAAACACACCTCCTGTGGATGCAAAGGGCCTTCAATAGCTGCGTCCACGCCACCCCCTGCCAATTTCTCCAGTATTGCCATGCAAAGTACTCACCTGGACTGCAAATCAGCTGCTTTTAAGGCAATGCTGTGATCCTTGACACAACTGGTATCAAACTAGAGGGAGGCTAATGGGAGGCAATATGGATCCAGTGCATACCCAGATGAGTGACTGCAGGAACGGACACTGCCATCACTACCTAAATGATCACCACCTTTCAAATCTGAACATTAGCTTTTAACCTGTACACTTCTATGAGTCTGCAGATTACTTCAGACAGGTCCAAAGAAAGCAACTCAAGAGCAAGCCTAATTTTTGCTCTTGTGCTTGCAATACAAGTGAGGAGTGACACTTCACTGGGAAATATGTAGGAAACTGGAATGGAGTTGGTAAACTACTGACTGTAGTGGTAAGGGCAATTTTTGTCTCCTGTAATGACATTACGGCTTCTTTCTTTCTAGAAATGAATGACATCTGGAATATCTACAATATGAACATCAGGCATTTCAGCTGATTTATGAACCCAGAATTGGAGATTTTGCTCTGCTTCCTAGGCAGACACCAAGGGTTTCTGATATTGGGTAAGTCACCCTGGTAGCAAAGTTCAGCCTGATTCTTAAATGCTTCCTGGAAAAACTGGGTTTGCCCACCTGCTTTGAGGCTTTCTGGCTTCAAACACAAGCTAGGTTCAGCTACACAGAGCTGCAGTGCACAAAGTGCAAATGCCTCAAGGCAAATGCTGCCAGGGATAGTAGCTCCATCTGGCACTGTACACTGCTGGACTCTTGGCTGTGGGCTTCTGTAAGGCTGGAGTTTGAAGTGAGGCTTCAAAATTACCTAACGCTAAATCACCCCATTCTGTTATCAAAATCAAAAGTTTTGTCGTTTAGGGTGCTGTGCCTGTGCATGCCTTCTGTACTTGCAATGGGTTTAAGCATTTGCCTCAAACATGCTTTACTAAGAAGATGACAGTTTCAAGTTGTGACAGGAGACCGCAGTATGTTCATGATTTTATTTAAATCCATCCTAAATGCCATCCCTCCTAAGATCTGGTGGCAAGAATCAAAAACTGTTTTGGGAAATCTTTCTTTGTAAAACCAGAGTTTAGCAAAGAGGACACTTTTTTATTTGAAGAGATACGTGTTTTAACCTTAAGGATGAGTTCCCCTCCTGCCTGGCAGGAAAAAAAAAAAAATCCCAGGAAATTTTATTCATTTGGGTTTTACTCACCTCTGTGTCCCTGAATCTGTCTTCATAGTCTAATCTATCCTTCTCTACAGATGTAAGCTTTAACTTCAGAGTGGAAATCTCTGCCATAAGATCCAGCTTCTGAGTTTCAAGGGATGTTCTGCTTAAAAGCTCCTGATTCAAGATAAAGAGGAAGAGAACAGAATTATATACCCAAGGGGAAGAAATCAGGAATTTATTTCTGCAGCTGAAGGCCTCTTTCATGGGGAAAAGCATCACCCTCTTCCTTGCGCTTATCTGAAGCCCTGGAACACAGCTATTATCCATCTGGTGGACTGCAGGCACCCAGAACACATCTGAATTACAGGGGCACTACCATGGGTTGGCTGCCAGGATGAGAAAAAAACTTGTCTGTCATCACAGTTGCTCTGAGCAGCAAGGAGCTTCGAGGGGAAGTCACCCATCCTGCCAGAGGGTTTAATCCAAGTCTCTTTGAAGTTCAGTGAGGAAAGGCTCAAAGAAGAGCAGAACCGGATTCTTACAGTATAAAGCAGCACTGACATTACCATGTACAAAGACTGTAAAACAAATAGGGTAGAAAATTACCACTTAGTTAGGAGACATCAAGGAGTACAACACCTTGAAGTGCACTGCTCTCACTGAAGCAAAATGCAGTTCATTAAGACAGAATGAAGACAGACAGCAAGACAGACATGGGGCTGTGAAATACCTGTTGCAGCATCTCTTCTGTAGCATTCAGTTTTTCCCTGTGCTCCTCCAGACAGAACTCCAGATCCCGAATCTTTTCTCCTTGGGCCTCCACCTGGTCTGTAAGCACACTTACCTGCATAGTGGACAAAAAGGCACGTGTGTTTAGCACTTTGGCTCATGCCGTACGTGTCACATGAATTGTATGTGAGTAGCAGTGCTAGTTGGGCCAAAGATTAAGTGGGACCATGGGGGAGGAAGAGTAGCAGCACAGCTGTCCAGTAGAGACAACGCATGGCGAAGGTGACACGAAAGGAGGGAAAGCTCTCCCCTCATGCTTACTGGTATTTCAAACACAGTTTTGGCAGGCACATTAGAATTCTGTATACCCCCTCCCGACTTGTCCTGGAAGTTTTCACAAGGGATGGCTGCTGCATCCCACAGCCAACAATTATGCCTTTGCTGTGACAATACATTAGCTGAAAACCCACTAGCTCATACGTTAATAACCAAATAGCTAAACCTCACTGCATGTAATTTATTCTCCTTTCCAAGTGATTGCACACAGTGTACCGTAGCATACAGCTTCACCTCTTCTGAACAATAAAAACAAAAGAGGTTAAAACACATGGAATGAGCCCAGGGAAGACCAAGACAACACCTTGGAGACTGCAGACCAATTCCCATTTTGCCACATGAACATAAAGAAGGCGTTTGCTCTGCAGACCTGCTCGGCTGACAAGATTCAAAAAGAATTCAGATACACATAAAAAAAGGCCTTAATTTTTTTCATGCAATCTAAATTCACACCTGTTCCTAATCAGGGCTAACTCTCAGGTATCCGCAAGCTTTCTGGACACTGCCCAAGACAACACAACTGCCAATAAGTCCTCAGAGGTTTTATCACATACTATTAAAAAGTCTAATGAATGCAAGAGCAGAAAAAAATAATCTAAGTGACTACTCACTTGCAGAACAAGAGATTCCTTATCATTTTCCAGACGAGCCAGCCTTTCTTGATATACATCTCCATTCCCAGATATGTGTCCATTAGTCTGAAAAAGGCAGCAAATATTGTGTAGTCAGCTATCACGCCAGAAGTGTTATTCAGTGCTTTCAACAGACTTCAGGAGTATTTTCAGTCTGTAGGGTTCAGGAACAGATTTAAACCATTCTCAGGGCCCCACAGGGTTACAAATCAAGTAAACTGTCAACAAAGGATAGATGACCACCATCCAGGACAAGAATTGTTCAAGCCTTAAAGATGAGAAAGAAAGAACCTTCTGGTGACCCAGTTCTGCAAATTTTACTTACCGTGCATTCAGCATTTTGTTAACAAAATTTGTGCTCAATGACGTACCATGCTAAGGCAGACTTACAGAGAGACAAATACCCTGAGACGTTCAGCAAGTGAAAAAAAATCAAAGTACGCTTTACAAAACGTGCATTACGCTTTCTGTGAGTCAAACACACAGTAAGAGACATCATTTTACATCAGGCACATTTTACTGGGTATGGGTGAATGTCTGTACTCTAAACACATCTCTTTGTAAAGCCGCCTGAGGCTAAAGAGAAACAAGAATACATGTTAATGCTATCAGAGAATTCAGAGGAATCAGCAACTTTCTTCATAATAACTTCAATGCTGCTGAGAAGCAAGAAGGATTTTCACTCTATCCATATTCAAAGCTGTCTTCAAAGCACTTCGTGATGGACGCCACAATCAGATCTCTGCTCAGAAAAGAAATTCTTGTTCCCATCATTGCATAAATTGCTTAGAGGAGTCTGAGAAGCTGCTCTGAAATCCAGTGTGCTCAGCAGAGACTCCCATTGACGTTGAGGGGCCTTGATTTCCTTCTGAATATATGATAAAAAGAAATCATGTGACTGATCCTTGTGCCCTGCCTTAAGAGGCCACCACCACTTAGGAGCTGTAAGCCTTGGGCTCCTGCTTTGAATCCCTCTTTCAAGCAGTTCATTTCCCCTGGTCGCAGAGGGTGCCTCAGGAAACCTGACAGCTAAAACTGTGTTTCTAAGTTACATGTCTGACCTTGAGGGGTGGGAGAAACTGCCTCATTTGAAGTTGAAAGAATAAAATTCCCATCAGCACCACTCAAAAAGTAGACATGGAGCAAACAAGCAGATACAATGTATTTGGCCTCAGCGCTCTCAAGAAACTGAGCTTTGTCCTGGGAGCTTTTAAATCACTATGCAGGAACAAATGTCTCCCCAAAGCATACATGTGTAACGTTGTAAAAGTGACCTAAAATTCATAGAGCTACAGCAGACCGTGGAAGGCTGCCCTCCAGTGATTTGTACCGATACCTTATATCATAATGATATCCTGTATCTGACTTCTTTAGCAGTAAATTACTAGGCCTTCTGACCATCCAGACACTAAGCACCAAGGCACAAATACTCTAAATTTCTGAATGTGCCTTTTCCCCTGGCATCTAAAAGAATTTACCTCATGCCATAGAATTTCCATTCAAGACTAGCGAGATCTAACACCTTAATTTAGGTGAAAGAATCCAAAGAGCTTCCAAAATAAACCGGTTAGCTGCTCAACTAGCAGATTATGCTTGACATTTTGTAACTTGACTTTTATGTGAAACACAAATCCAAAACTTTTGCATACTTCACTATTCCGTAGCTCCCTTCTCACTTACAACCCTTCAGTACATCTCAGGCACTACTCAATCTCCATGAGGACAAGTGTCGGTATTTTGCAATATACAACACAGTTATCAATGGAGTGTGGGTGTGTCTGATGAGGAAAGTGATATTCATCCCTCATTGCAAGCCGAGGTGCAAAGACAACCCTCTATCCTGCCAGGGCTAACACAAAAGTCCTTATCAAAACAGACCCAATTCCCTGCCTCCCAACCACCACAGCAGCAGCCTAACCACTGGACCTCCTGATACCTCTAGTCAGCGTGACTAGACACAAATTAACTAAAACCAAATACTGCATGAAGAAAATATGGGGAAGTAAGTATTGGTTTCACACTACGATGAACACGTCTTTATGATGCTGTGAAAGCCAACGAGGTGTTAAAGCAGAATGTTAGTCACTGTGCATAGCATCTTGCCAGACACCTTTGTTGTTAAACTCTGTTCACATTTCTCAAAAAAATCCTGTTTTGCTCAAGCACATCATACTTGGCTTTAGAGAGTGTGAGTTCAGGCTGCAGCTGTACAATGTCATAAGAAAGAGGGCGGAGGTAATGGGAACCCCAAACAGGACTGGAGTAAGAGTTATCTTCCACAAGACCAAATAGAAAGATGTCTTTGCTGGCTGTTGACAGAAATATGTTGTAAAATCTGCATAAAACCAGACCTCCTGTAATACACCAAAACCGGAAAACTTTGCGTACAACACAACAGCAGTTTGCTTTTTTTGTCTGAAATACTGTAACTTCTGTATAATACCTGGGACTAACTCTTCATTTTAGGTACGAAAAGGCAAGAAAGTCACCAACTTTGGTTTCAGCGGGGAAGAAGATTAAGAGCTGGAGAAAGGAAAACACTGAAAAGCCATGGCAGCTCTTTCAAAGAGCAGCTGCCCCAGCACCTCCTATGGTGGTGTAGACACCAGAGACCTGCAGGCAATGGCCATACTATGCCTTCCTGCATCTCTTCTCTGCACTGTCTTCAAAGGTAAAAAGTTGATGCCTGGCAAGAATTTCTTCCCAGACAGATGATGAAGGAAGAGAGGAGAAGAAACAGGGGCAGGACTGAAGAGAAATGGAGATGGAAGTGCCCAAGATATGGGCACCAGATATGGGAAAGTAGTGCAGAAAGAAAGGGAGTGGATGGAGGTCCAGTGGGGAAGAACGGGCTGCAGGCGGGTTTGAAAGATGCCAGGAGATATGGGAAAGCTTTTTTTTTGTGGAAAAGCTGTGTGAGCAATATTTGGTGTGTCCTTCAGGAAGAGTTTCTCCCCACCTGGGGACCTCCAGCCTCCCCTGGGAGTACGTCTGGTGACTACTTACCCTGCAAAGCTTTGACAAAAGAAAGAAAAAGAAAGGAAAAAAAGAGGAAAAAAAAAAAAGAAAGTAAATATTTGATTCAACAACAACTGCAAGCACATTTGCAGCACTTCGTAGTTCTGGACCAAATTTGTATCATCAAAGTCAATACAGGATTAATACGGATTACTAGGTGTGCAAGACAAGCTTTGTTATTTTCCAAAGAAGGCTCTTTTTCATCAGCAACTTAAAATCTATCTTCAATTAAGTGGTCAGATTTTGCATGTTTTCAATTTAGGGATTAATTGCAAAACACCGTATGGGAAGAAAGTGCAGATTTAGCAATACCAATCTTAATCCTAAAAACAAAAGAACAGCTGTCACGATGCCACAGAGGCTTCACAAAAGTTTGAGGTTAAGCATTTACTTAAAATGCCTTATAAGATCAGACCAAGTGCACTTAAAAATGCTGCAAGATCAATCCATAGCTAATCTGTTAAACACGTGTGTAAGCTCTGTCTGAACCATGTAAGTGTAAAAAGCCACACTGCTCTGGAGGGAATTATTCCTGTAATAAGTGGACGCATCACCAAACTTTCACAGCTTGCCTGCCCTCAGTCTTTAATCCCTCTTCCCTGGAAGTGAGTTAGCATTCCAAACCGCAATAAATTTTCTAATAGCTGTAGTTTTAAACATCCTGATATTAGTAATAAAATCTGCTTCCTCTCAGTTGCTGAATTCTCCTTCAAACATAAGACTCATTTTTAGCCTTCTGCAGCTGATACCCTCATTTCCCTTCATTTTCTCTTCTGCTTTCCAGACAAAATAAGCAGCACAAATCACATAGTTTTTGCCGTAGAAGCAATCTGATTCGCATAGAAGGAGCTGCCACTCCACAGCATGATTTTCTTGCATGGCAGATTGCCCTTACTGTTTCAACCACCACAGTCCAGTCAACAGTTGGGCAAGCGAGCTGTCCCTGACATCTTTCCTGACCATCTGGAGTTAATTTAGAGCTCATCAACATGCTTATGCTGTTCAGATCATTATAATACACATTACCTACGCTTAGTTAAGCACAGCTACCGCTGTTCTACTTGTTCATTCAGTTTTGGAGTCCCTTGCAGAGGAACTCCCTCCACCCTCAGCTACCTCAGCATCACCTGGTGTGCCACAAGCAGATCAGACCCTCCAGGGTTTCCTAACGAAGTATTTACCACTGTTTCCCCTGTGATACAGGACCCTGACAGCTTTACCCTCTGTAAGTATTGATTTCATCCCAAATTCATACTGGTCAAATCTGTCTGAAGACAATCCATACCAGTGTGGGAGCCTACTGCTGCCCTCCCAAACCAGCATCTCCTGCATTTCATGCCTCCCTACTCATCGTACTGAATATCTGCATCCTGCTTCACATGCTCCAGCAGCAGGCAGGCAAACATGCTGATAAGCTTTCCCTGAAGTTTACAGATTAGTTCCTCCTTAGAGAATGAGCAAGGAAAAACAACAACACAACAAAGAACCAACACGAACCCACGCAGTATATTTTTAAGGCTTCACTACAGTAAAAGTGAATTCTGAAAGAAAACCAGCCTAAGACAGACCTTCACTGTGAACAATTTACCTGAAACATTCTCTAATTATAACTAACACAGCTGTTGCATAGGGAAGATGTAAACGTTTTAAAACATTCAGTTTCTTCAACAGCAGCTCAGCTGGTATCCAATGCAAGAAAAAGGATGAAATGCTTATCCCCTACCAGCATTGCTCAGCTGTGGCTTGTCACTCGGAGAAATGCAAGAGCCAGAACAAACACAGATAGCCTTACCTTATTTAGCCAGACACAGTGCCCGTGAATGTCCCAGCTATACTCCATGCTGGTCATGACTATCTTCATGCATTCAAGGACGCAAGTGACTGTAGCAGGCAGCCGAGGCTGAAAGCTGCAGCACCAGCACCGCAGGCGCCTGCTGAGCTGAGTGGCACTGTCAGGGCTCCTCTGAACCAAGACAGAGGGGTTAAGTGAGGCAGGTTTCCTCGCCTAACCAAGGATGGAGGCAAACAGTGCAGCAGAGCGGGAGATGTGGGAAGCAGAGCAGTGAAGGAGGAGCAAGCAGCTCCTCTGGGGAATTAACACATCAAAGCCCAGGAAGACCAACCCTTTTTCCAACCTTAGCCTGCTGCCGGGATCCCAGCTCACAAAGGCCAGGCAGCAAGGCAGAGGAAGATGCAGGCAGTGGGGCACAGGGCTGTGCAAACCTGGCTGGGAGCAAAGAGAGCCCCATGCAGGTGGCAGATGGCCACATCCACCCTTGCTCCTCACTGAACAGCACAACCCCCTCCTATGCACCCTCCTGGTCCTGTGGAAATCATCCAACTCAAACACACATGAGGAAAGAGTGATTCTGATCCCTTTGCCTGATACACAGTAAACAGGGAGGGAATTTTCTTTTCTTGATGGGCTTTTAATTGTAAAAGCCAAAAAGAACACATGTAATTTCCTTGTATGTGCCAAGAAAAAGAGGAACAAAAAAGGTTGACTCAACTGTCCCAGGTCTCACGAGTGGCTTGTCTCAAGTTTATGTCATACATACAAATGACATAAAATGCAACAGTAACAACCAATCTCTGTCCTCACTTTTAACTTCCAGGTTACCCAGTAACTGCAGTAGCGTAACAGATCTTTAGCATTTCTGACCATAGAGCCTAGCTCTGGGAGTCCTGTGATCATCTGAAAACCCACAGCTTTTATCATCAGAAAGAAATATTGAGAACTACAGTTGATGGATAAAAATCTCAAAAACATGAACACTGAATAAATCAGAACAAAATGGCAGAGCAGAAGCTGTGTTTTTTTTTTTAAGCGAGGCTGATGTATTTTGGATTGGGAATGGTGATTTTCAATGGCTCTACCATCAGGCTGCCCTATCCTCTAGTGCAGGACAGCATGGCTGTTCTTACTGCCGCTTAACTCATCCATGATGCATGAAGATGCCACACCAGGACATGCTATAAATGAGCCCATATTATCTTCCAGTGTTAAAAACACACCAGTCTGGATGATCACCTTTAGCAAGAAGCAGGGTCCTGTGTTTCAAGAACTCTGAGAGGTAGATTTCCCATGGACAAAAAGTCCGTGAGGCAGTTTATGATGACAGACTGAAACGTTGTCACAAGGCTCCTTCCATATTGCAACTTGAGGAGGGACCTCAAACGGGTGTTTAGTGGTAAATGCCTATGTGCCACACATTACCATAGGACTTTTCGTTAGCTTAACTCAACATAAGCAAAGGCTGAGCCACATGAATGCATTGTACACCCACGTTGAGACAATCAAATGAACTTTGGTTTGAAGACAAGATTTTTCCATTAATAAGAAATATGAGATGGTTTCTGGCTAGCCAAACTGCTTCCTCCACTTGGGAATCACCCTGTTGTCCAAATAGGCCAACATATCTCTGTAAGATTACAAGCTATGTTTATCCAGCCAGGAAAATTTCTCTCTGAAATGTAATATCCTTATATTAACTCTCAATACTGCCAGCCACTCTCTGGAAGAATCAACTTGTTGAAGAAGTGTCAAAATCTGAGGCCTGCCTGTGAGACAACAGATCTGCCGTTCACAGCAGCAACACTCTGGCTTGCACAAGCCACTGTTGGTACCACAGCTCAAATTATCCACCTATTGTGATCTCTGGATGAGCTGAAAATGTTCTTTAAGAAACCTTTGGAGGCCATTTGTTTTGCTTTAATGATCTTACAGTTATCAGAAATTCACTTCTGGAGTGAAAAAAACCACACATATATATAGATATTCAAATTCAGAAAGACACTTCTGAAGCTAGAGCCACACTTGTACTTGCTGTGGACTTTAAAGAAAAAGTATTATTGTGGCTCCTTCATTCCAGGAGCACATACTCTAAAGAGGAGAAGGCATGCAAAGGGACACAGATACTCAAGTTCCGATCAGAAGCTTAGGGAAGCTGGCTCTGAGGTGTGGGAAGAGACTGTCCACCCACCTCTACATTTCACTCTCCTTTTTAACAAGACACAGTTGGTTTCTTCTTTCTGAGAAGGTTGTTGCATAAAGTGTATTTAAAAACAACAAACCAAAACCAAACCAAAAATCAACACCAACAAAACCACAAAAATCCCCACTGTCAAGAAAATAATAACCAGAAAGAAAACCGTCTCTTGTTTGTTTCAACTGAAAAAAACTAAACAACACTCATGACTGGGAGCAAGGCTTCTGAGAATTATTTTTCAAGAGATGGATCCATCAGCTTCCAGCTGGACACAACAAGGCTGCCTTGCTCTTGCAAAAGGCAGAGTTTAATTTAAAATGGTCTTGCTCCTGGTGATGTTACATATTACTCACACGCTGTCTATATTCAAGCAAGCCGCTCCATTTGCACAGAATACAGCACAACAGAATACATTAAACATTCCTGTTGACCAGGAAAAATCTGAAAAAAAACCTCCAAAATTTTGGAATAGTTACAGTCTGGTTATGGATTTCAGGTCTGGAATCCAGCGAAAGCACACAGCTCTAACATGTCTGAGCTTAGAAAAGGTCTCAGTCTCTTTCCAGACTTTGAACAAACGGGCTCATTTGTAATTTTAACCATGACATTCACCTGCCCTCCATTTGCATATGGAGACGTGAGCAGGGTTTCAGCAACAGAGAGGTCAGTTCTGAGCTGCAGACAGACAGCTAGAAATGATGTGTTACAGTTACACTGGCTTGTTTGTGCAGCAGAAAGCTGCATGTGCAACTCCTCTGAGCTTCCCCTGGGAACCATCCGATGGATTCTCATGGCAGAGCTCTGCCAGATGTCCGGGCACTGTACGCACACTCTGGTGTCACGTGGCCATCTGGCATCCACTAGTTAAAAACAGCATGAGGAATTTTAACTTGTTGGCCCTTTTTGAGTGCTTGCATAGGCTTCTTGAACACACCAAGAGGAGCAGAAAGGAACTGGTCACTAAGACATGGTACAGGGACATGGGGCAGCCAATTCTGGCATGGCAAAACTGAACACCGTGCCCCATCTTACAGAAGCGAGCAAGTCTGGGAGGCTGCTGTCAGACCCTTTCCCCAAATAGGCCATCAGCGGTTTCCCTGCCAGGGCTAGAAGAGGATTTTTCTCTTGTGACACACTATTTGGCAGAAGCAAACACTATTTTTGTTTTCCTCTGAGACACGAGAGACTTGCTTACAGCTTCGGATGGGATGACATGTACCAGTTCCAGCAGCTTGGAATAGCCCAGTTGGATACTTCATGTGTGGAGGATTAAACCAATCTCAAACTAAGGTGTCTGCCCTTCCTCGGTACGGAGGGACATAGCTGCAGAAAGGCAGGCGAGACTGGTGACACCTGCAAATCCCATGCTTGTAGCACACTACGAAGTGTAATGCTCAGTCTTTCCCACTAGGAGCTTTGAGGATTCCGTTGAAGTGGACTGGGGAAAAGCATAGATGGAATAGCTATTTTATTCAATCTTTTGTACACACAAGCCCTGCACATCCTTTCCAGTGCTCAGGAGGCACTAAGCTGAATGGCACAACAGAGCCCTTCTTCTCCCAGATTTAGCCCACAGCTGCACTGAAAACCATTACTGTCTCGCTGCCAACAGTGATCACATGGGTTTGAAGGACCTAATTCCAGATACTAACAGCCCGACATCCCTAAATCACACATTTGCCATCACAGAAGGCAATGAATGGCCTTTACCTCATTAACCTCATCAGGCACTGCAAGCCTCCAGCCACGCTGCTGGGCTCCTTTACTCCAGAATAACATATGGCAGATCAGCATCACTAAGCATGGACTACTGATGTCTATGCACATCACAGGGAGCATTTAATTTTCCAAGGCTGTTTATTTGGCATATGAACTTTTTTTATTTATAAAGGCCATACTTGCATGAAACCTGTTATGTCCCTCGTTTTCTGCTCCATGCAGAGCAGAGACTAGTTACAGCGATGTTCACTGCTGTACATTACGCAGGAAGGAAACGCTGATGTTAGCAGGAACTCTGCATGTTTTAAAGATCTGACTTGAATGTCACTCCCATCTCCTCCTCCTGATCTCAGAGTTGGCTGCCATGCTTTGACAGCAGGGGTGAGATCCAAATCCCACTGAAAGCAGTGGGAAAGCTCCCACGTGCTTCATTAAGTTTCAGGCATTTTCAAATGAGTGGTTCAAAGCAAAAGAGGAAAAAGCAAAAAGCTCTCCCCTCAAACCTTTTTGCAAGAGCTAGAGAAGTGATCTCAGCTATGCTAGCCTGGGTGCCCATCTCTTCCTGCATGCTCAGTCAGCCCGTGTGCTGCTAGATGGCACAACAGGTCACCCAGCACCAGCCACAGCTCCCCAGCTGCAGGTTTGGCAAGCACAGTCCTGCATCACATACTCTGGGCTGCAACCAAGCACTGAACTAAATCTGTATATCAAGATAAAAGCACATTTAGCAAGTTCAGCTGTGGCTTGAGGGTGACTTTCTAAGGGCGTGTGATGCCCATCCTAGGAAGGGACCAGGCAATGATGGCCACCTATCCCAACAGCAGCAATGCACAGGGTGCAACACAGAGCCAGCCTTCATCAGATCTGGCATCCCCATTTTGGCAGCATGGTGTTACCTTATCCAACACCAAGTGTGCGAGACAGCAAGACCCAGACGCTGCTGTGAGACAAACTCGGCAAAATACACAGAAGTGCACAGCCACCACTGTCGTCCTAACACCTGCAGGCTGACTTACAATCTAAAGCATGGCCCTTAGAAGTCTTGATTTCCACTGCTGGAGCTTCCCCCAAACCCCCACACCCAGACCACCAGAACACAAACCCTGCCACAGACCATGAGTACAAGGACTTGTCTTTGGCCCTGCTAGGAAGTCATCAGTCACGGGGCACATGGAAGTAAAAGCAGTGAGTCCTTCAAAAATCATGCCACGTAACTGACCTTCTGACAAGCACATTTTATTTCCTGTGGTAGCCTTCAGGCAGCCTTCACTCAAATAATATTTGATTTTCAGGAAAACCAAGCCTTGGGGAAAGATCAGGTATATTCTTGTGTATTTGACAGGTATATTCTGGTGTATTTTTAAATCAAGGTGACAAAAGCTGGCAAATTCACAAACACAGAAAATAAAAATTTGGTTTGGTATCCAGATTAAAGGGATACTGAGTTTATACCACTAACTTCTGTTATAAACCCAGTAAGGAAGCTCAGTAACAACACTGGTCCCTGTAGAAAATATGCTGCTAAAAATGCTTTTTTAGTGAGAAGTTCATACTGAGAACAACTTCTTTTCGCCCATTTAAGCATTCAATTCATATGGCTTTCTCTGAGATGAGTAACCAGACATTTTTTGCTCCCTAGATTGAGTCATAGTGGTACATCAGAGAAAGCACAGGTCAATCCACTGCAGGAGGTATCTCAACAACAGCTTTTCCAAGGCCCCACAACAGCATCTCCAAAACAAAATTTGTTCCCTTTGGTTCTTTGAAACCTACTCTAAAACTTTAAACACCTGCATAAAAAACAACTCAGGGCCTGCTGCCCGAGACAGTCTAGTTAAGACACAGGTGAAATAAGGCAATACCTTACCATTTGACTTTGGAGCCATTCAATCAGAGCCATTGCCGTTGAGTCCGGGACCTGGCAGCGTAGCCCCTCCCTCTCATCCGCTTCCATCATCTCCAGCAAGCCCCTTAAGTCCTCCACCAGGTGCAGCGCCCGCAGGCTCCCCATGAAGGGGGAGGTGGGGGACTGGCAGTCAAAGATGCCATTGGAGTACTCCAGTGCCTTTGAACCTGGAGAGACAAAAATCACATGGGGTCAGGCACAAGGCAAGCAGGTCAGACACACAGCAAGGCTGAGAAATGCTACGCAGCATTTGTTCCCAGCAAGCAGACTCAGTGCTGGTACCCAATTCTGCTTGCACCATGCAGCAATTCGGAAAACAGCAAGCCCTTGCTGGCATTCCCTGCTGGGAAGCTCCAGCAGGAAGGAGGTGGACTGATCTGACAGAGGACATGTATGCCATAACTGTGCCCTTAGGTTCAAGGCACAGGCTGGGCTCCTGCTCCTCAGGATGTAGCAAAGACATAAAGTACTTGGGGGGAACAGGCTCCGCTAATGCTTTGAGTCACCCTGTAGGGGCTGGCTGACCTAAGTCAGACAGTGATAGTGTCCAGTGGAAACTATGCTCTGCATTTTTTTATGTAGGAATATGTCATACTGCTCCAACGCCCTGGAAAGTTTCTAAAAGAATAAAGAAAATTATGAAGATAAATAAAAAGACCAAATCACTTCTACAGGAGTAGATTTTAAACCCAACAGTTTGACATGGCAGCACTCACATTTGCATGTTAATAAAGAGAAAAATCTCTTATTTGCATAAACTCACAGTATATATATTTGACCTACATTAAAAGTTGCTATATATTAAGTAAGGAAGGAAATTATGAATTTAGAATTAAGGTTGATTTAAATTAACTCAGATAATTCCAACTATAGTTTCAGCACATTGATTTGTGACCTTAATACTGTAATGCCTTGGTACAATGAGGTATTTTCGTGACAGAGCATCCTTTGTACTGTCAACTTTTTGAAACTACAGCGATATGCCATATATGCACTTCCATGAACTTTCATTCACCTCATCTTGCAAGTCACAAAATTCAAGTATTCTGCAAATTCCCTTTGAAAGAAATGAAGATGAAAAAATCCCCAGAACAGCATAGGAGTTTATCTCCCTCCCTTTGTTACACTACTTTATAGGTCTGTACAGACATATGGATAAATGAAGTCTATGGTGACTTACACATCCCAACATCGCATTTTATTTTTATATTAAACCTCATCCTGCCATAACCAACTGAAGCTCTTGGACACACGGATACATGATCAGATCCAAATACCAGTATCTACTTATGGAAATTACTAAAGTCACAGCTTACATGTATTTTTAGAGATCATTACGATCCAACTGAATCCACTTTACATGTGTTCCTGCTATGTGTCCTTAATATCTTTCAGAAAACTGCAGAGAAAAGTCATTATCAAACAAAGCACGCACTGTATGGTTATTTTTTCCCCAAAGGGAAATCAAGTGGAACTATTAAAGACTTTATAACCATGTTGCTATTCCTGCAGACTATTTTTTTTTTTCAGTTTAGGTGGCTGTTTGTATAACTCTGCTGGAATAAAACTATTAACTTCTTGCTGCTTTGCTCCTCTGTGTTTTGTACTTATTTTCTAAAGCACCAGACCCACCTTCAAAGCAGAGGCTGTATACTTTGCAATACCTCTCCTTGGTCCACTTACAATTTACAGGTACTTATAAAAAACTTGGATGTTCAAGGCAGCACCAAATCAAATGTCTGGGCCCAAAGCATTCCAATTTTGAAAAAAGGAAAATTCATGTTTTAACTCTCTTTAACTGAGAGAAGTTCAGAGTAGTTCAACCAACTTACTCCTTCTGCCTTGCAGCAGCTCTTTAAACACATGCATCCTGGTTTGAGGCGTGCCTTGTCCTTGGCTTTCATGGCGCTGTGTGCACTCAATCACTTTAAGCAGCATTTTGATAGATGGCAGATGAAAAATTACAGTCCATTTAGCTGTGTCTGTGTGTGAGTCTGTGCAATCCCTCCACTGTATTTACCTGTAATCTCTAAACTATAATGGAAGACACCAAACACTATTACCAGCACATTCCTTTCTCACCCTGAAACTCTGCCCTCCAAGAAAGGAGGACTGGAACAGCTAAATGAACAAGTGGCCCCAAGTGTTTACCTGCTATAATGCCATCCATCTGCTCCAGAGCCGCAGCGAGCATGTCACTTGCATCACTCATCATCTTTTCTCCTCTCAGGAACGATCACCAGTTACACCATAAGGAGCAATCAAACACCAATAGCGCCAGTGGGATCCAGAGCCTCAAGTCTGCAATTTAATCTGCAAAAGAGAATTTAATTTCACTGCATGTTCTCTGAATTCAGACACCACTGTCACCAGAGCAGCAGGAAGACTGGGGCTGTTTGCTGACCACAAGACCTGGAGGTGTTCCATCACCAGGCATGAACTGGCATCAAAGAACCAAACCACCAACCCAATAATCCACTTCCTATGTTGGTCAACCTGTGGCCTGCTTTGCCTACAGGTCCATAGCACTGAAGGGACATACCACAGAGCACCTCAGAATACCACACGGCACTTCACGGAAGCTTGCGTAGAAGACACAGTCCTTTGATCACTAAAAGGAAGCTGCAATTCAGCAGTAAACCATGTGTCTATCTGATATATTTTTTTTCTCCCCAAGAATTTGCTGGTATAAAAAAAAGAGAAGTCTGACCATTTGCCCAAGATTTCTGGATGTCTAACAACCCAGAAGTACCAGGAATGCAACTGTTTGCCTACAGGCAGGATATCTCAAATGCCCATGACTCACTGAGCATTCAGAGACTACCTCTCCAAAGATGCTGCTCTGAGTTTAGCAGAGATTCACGCCTTACTGGTGCAATCTGATTTTACCCTCAAACTTCTGAAAGCCAGAATTGGTCCCCAGGAGAGTATTTCCAGCAGAGTCTGGAAAAGCAAACCTACCTGACCTGCTGCCTAGGCAGGTGAACTTGTAGGCCTTAAATCCCCATGGGCTACAAGTTCAGCACATACTTAGGTACTTTGCTGGAGTGGAGCTGCAGAGGTCAGAGGTGGACCTCCACCCCAGTACAATGGACACACAAGCCACAGAAATAGCCCAGATTGCCACGGCTTTAATCTAGGACACATGAGACTACTTCTGCTATAAATACAGTTAGGGAACAAAGCTAAACAAACACCAGGAAGGAAAACTCGCTTTAACCTTTTGCATACCCTGCCATTTGTTTTTTGTATTAGGCCGCACTACTGCTGACATTTGCCCCAACATAAGCAATTAAGAAAGTTGTTCACAGTACCTCTGGCATAAGTCCTGGAAAAGAGCCTGCTAAAAACCAAACCAAAACACAAATTCATTCAGTTTTTCCTTCCTACGAGTCACCTCATTGGTTTCACCCAGCTGAAGTAGCCAGTTAGCTCTGCTGAAATGCTATCCTTAAAATGCCAACATTTCATCCTCCATAACAAACTTTGATTACACGAAGTAGGTTCAAACCCTAAGGTAACTTTTGAACACAGACTACCATGCTTTCAGCTAGTGCCTTGCTATATTATTTAGGTAATAGAGTAAGAAAAGCCAAGAGAACTTTAAAACATCAAAACACCTGTAAGTTAAGGTGCTGAAAACTTAAAAAATGCATTAGCATAGTAACTGAAGACTTCCAACCTTCAAAAAGGAAGCCCCCAACTTTAAGCACAATGTAAATACTAAAATTCAAAGAGTACAATACCTGCCATAATATGCAGATCCTGCAAGACATTAGGTCCAGTGTCTCTACGCCTAATAAATATGAGCAGAAAACACACCTTTTGCAAACTCATTCACTTGGGCAATACTGAAGAGAGTCTTGGTTTTTCTCCTTTAGGGTATCTTGGTTCCGATAATCAGGTCCTGCTCAAACATGGGTGCCTATGAACACAGGCAGGGTGTGAACAACCACGGTAGATTTCCCTCTGAAGGCAAAGAGCACACGGAGAACGTCCAGGGCTGCTGCTGGCCCAAGCAGCTGTCCTCACAGCTCTATATCACAAAGGACCAATGATGCAAAGCAGCCATAAACCCACAACATCCAAATACTGTTTGGGAATCAGAAGTGCCTATGATATTCCCTGATGTGCATAAACACCTCATGGGGGAGTAAAGTACACGGAGCCAGACTCTTCTTACTGGCGCCTAGTGGCATGACAAGAGGCAATAGGTACACATTAAAACACAGGGAATTCCACTTAAGCATTAAAGAGGGAAAAAAAAACACCACCAACAAAACCAAACAAAACCATCAAAAAAATCCACCTTAAATAAAAAAAAATAAAATTTAAAAACTTTATTACTTCAAGGACAGCTGAAAAGAGTTGCCCTTTTGGGGGTCCCCACCCTTAGAGTAACTCACAGCCCAACTGGACCCTGCATGGTGCAGTCTGCCCTGGGCACCCATCCCTGCTTTGAGCAAGGATGAGACTGCCAGTAGTGCCCTCCCATCTCAGCCATCAGTGAGCTCAGTGCAGCCCACAATCAAGCATTAAATACAGTACTGAGCAGGCTGCTTAGGAAAAGCTCATTGCAGGCTAAAAATGCCCTAAGGAACAGAGTGCTTCCTAATCACGTTTGTTCACAGTGCACCCCTTGTTTCTCACCTTCTGGTTAGGAAAGACATTAACTGGGGGCAAGGAACTGATAATTTACACTTGCATAATAAAGCCATGGCTCATAGGCACAGAAAAAATACCATTCTTGTGCTTCATCCAGGCACAACCAGCCCTCACGTTTCCAAAAAAAACCCACTCCTTGCTTTTCTTAAACAAGGGTTTTCACCACTGTTGTCAAAAATCCCTAAGGCAGCTCTACTGGTGAGAGCACTAGTGTCAGGCAGTGGTACCAACAGCATCCAAGAGACCACCGGCATTTACCCCTCTGTTACCTGTCCTACCTCCAAGGAAAGACAGGCAGTCTGCACAGTGCTTCGTCCACTGCTACTGCAAAAGGAGCCACACTGCTGAGAGCAACAGTGAAATATTTTAAGATAAAACTTAGTGAAGCAAGACCATGCAAACACATTGATCTCCAAAACCCCTTCCACCACTCACGGAACATCTGCTAGCAGCCTGACCAAGCCTACAGCTGAGAAACTTGGCAAGATGAAATAAAAGAACAAAAAGCCCCCAGCCGAACAGCTGGAGATTGACACAACAAAAATCCCATTTTCATGGTTATTTGGTCCTAAAAATGGTCACTGAAAACTAGCCTGGAACAGCACATCCTGCTCTGGCCACCTTCCCAGCAGAGTGTTAGCACTCTAGGACTGCATCTAGCAGTCAGGAAGTAAAGCTGCTGTAATAGAAAAATAATATTGGATGCATCCTTCCCCACTAAGGGCGTAGAATTGCTTTTATGCTTTGCACACCATCACGAGCACATGGGGAACAGATGGGCAGGAGGTAAATCAAAGACCTTATACACCAACAGACCAAAGAACCAAACTGCATGGAAAATGAAAAGACAACAAATGGCAGGAGGAAGAGGGCGGAAAAGGGGGGGTGAAGACAGAGTCAAAGAAACAAAATTATTACACAGAAGTCGCATATCATCAGCCCTTTGTGGATTACAGGAGAAAGGACAATATTGAAATACCAGTGGATTAATCCCCATGCCTACTGAAGAGGCACAAAGATCACCTGACTTCGCAAACTTTTGAGGAGCTTTGGCTGACCAATTAACACAGCAGAGCTTTCTCAATAATGTATGTTCCTTCCTACTCTTTCCTTTTTACGGCTTTGGTCTAATGGAAATAAAACCTAAGAGAAAACATAAGGCTTTGGGTCTTTTTGCTATCAGTGATTAAGGAAATCTACGCAATCAGGTAACACAAATGAAAATCTATCTTGGAGAAGCACAATGGAATTCCTTTGGAAAATGATGAATAGATAATATTTCAGATGATGTCAAGCAGTTTAAATTCCTTGCATCCACAAAAGTACAAAAAAAAAAAAAAGGAAAATAATCATCTTAATACAGATGGATAACACAGCAGATGAATGAGAAAACAAGGTGCACACAGGAGACAGAGAGGCAGACACACAGAATCCACCCCTGGCATAATGCCATTGAGACTGTGTCTGAGAGGAAAGTACTGACTGTACCCTGTCTGACAGACCATTGAAAATAAGTTTTCCCTTGCTTTCCAAGAAAATGATGACACTTACCTTCCTGGGTGCACAATCAGTGCAAGATGGGGCAGGAGGGTTGTTTTTACAGAGGCAGATCCCCCTCTTATTGCTCCCAGCTGAATACCTTGTTCATGCCCACAAGAACAAGCATCTCTTCATTGAGGCTGTACTTACAATCCACCATTAAAAATAACAATAAACCACAAATGCAGCTACCTCCACTATCAGTTCTGATTAATCTTGTCACTAGCTGGCATTTCTACCATATCCCTGGCTGTTACAGAGATGATGTTATTTGGTCTTGTTTAATGTCCCTTCCTCTGGTTTGAGCACACGAGCCGGTTGCTAGGGCTATGCTGTTCACTTTTCAGTAGGTGGAGATTTTTTATTTTTATTTTTGAATGACATATAAAGCCTCCAGCTACAGTGCTCGTGAAGATGTACTGCGAATGACTTACAGAGAAAACAAAACACTGCCCTGCAAATAAACCCAAGGAAAGCCAGAAAAAAAACAAGGGGCTTTGAGAATAGGAACTGCAGTCTGCTGAATGCAAACAGGAAAGCTGCTTGAATACAGATTTCAAAATCAGATTTTTAATTAAAATGGAAGACTTTAAAAAAAAAAAGTAAAAAAAGTGCTTAAACATGTTACATACGTAGGAAATCACAGTTTTCCCTACCCAGAGGCTGCCTCTTTCCTAGATCAAACACCACACACAGAGGTATCTTGGGGCAACATCTTCAAGCCTATTTTTTTGTTTGTTTTAATTTTGGGGTAGTCTCACTCTGATGTCCACCTGCAAATGACACTACACTTGAAAACTCAGAGGTTTGCAGAGCTGAGCAGGATCAGCTGCCTGCTAGCAGGTCTGAAAGCAAAAAGCAGACACTATGCCCTGCATGCAGCCTCTCCAGGAAAGGGCAGGGGCTGGCCTTTTCTCCCGCTCACCTTCCTCTTCCCACACATAGAATTACAGAGTGGTTCAGGCTGGAAGGGACTTTACGGATCACCTAGTTCCAACCCCCCTGCCTGCTTTGCCAATGCTCAGCATTTGGGAAAAAAGCACCAGCTACATATTATTTTTATGATATGATGCAGTAAGATGAGCAAACTGAGTTTCCGAACTCTTCCATTCCTACAGAACACTCCTTAAACCAGGGGATTTTTGGTACACAGAAATTGAAAATTTTGATTAGGGGTTGTTTCTGAGAGCTGTAGAAAGTAAAAAAAGGACCCACAAGAAAAGGCTGTTACCCCAAAGCAGTCTACCACAAAAATACAATGACAAAAAGCTAGCAAATTCAGTCATCTTTTACAGGGAGGATGGTGGGAGAGACCTGTTCTACAGCAAAGACAGACCTCAAATTTCACCTTGCTGTCAAAATTAATGTCCCTCCTCCACTCTCAGTCCTATATGAGATGACTGCATGAGAAGTCTGAAGCATCTCTCTTGCCCCTCAACAGTAAAACAACACATCCTTAGCAATTAATCAATTTTTATAAGATAAAGGTCTAGTCTATGAAGACAAATTTCAGACACATAATCACATCTATTTATTCTTTTTTTCTGGCAGGCCAGAAGATAAATACAAACATGCAGAGACTTATTTGCAAAACACATTTCAATCACAAACAAAAACAGCTTCAAGGGACTTCACTCTAAATCCCTGGCACAATTTCTCATGGGACGTTTGGAAGATGCTCAACTATAATGTCACCAGTCAGTAGCGTTTAACACTTAGTAATGAATATATTCAGCTAGTTTACACTAGAAGTCATTAACATTTATTTTAACACAAAAAATTACTCCATTTCCTATCTTCCAGGCCTGAAAGAAGAAACTAAAAAAGAAAATGGATCCTGCTGAATATACTGCTCTGGTGTTTTGCAAGAGAAAAACTAATCTAAAAAGTAAAATTAGAAATGCTGGAAATATGTTAAGAGACTAATGTAGAGAAGTATGTTAGCATGAGGCAGGGACAGGAAACTAGTTGTGTCCCAGCCATGCTTTGAGCCGCCTAATTCAGGCATTTACCCCCTTCCCCAAGGGGAGACCCTGGCCATGACATGGAGGCAGGTTTCTGTGCATGGGGAGGTATACACAGCAAACAGCTTACATGAACACCTCCCTAGCAGCCCCTGCCCCAGTATGGCTGAACAGCTATTACACAAGCAAGGAGGCCTAGTGAGAGCAAGAACGTCCTCTTGGCTGGTCCTTCCATGTACAAGTCCTCCATTCCGGAAGGATGGCTATGAGTAGCCCCGGCCCTGAAGCGGCCTTGGCCTCACCAACCTGCAGGCTCAGCACCCTCCAAGAGCCCGATACTCAACCATGCAAAAAAGATAAACATTATTATGAATTCAACCCAACCCAAACATTGGCAGAGGCTTACTTCAACTGATAATGTCTAGTTATATATATACAAATTTATTCTTGAAGTCGCTGAACTCCAGTCAATTACATCAAAGCAAAACTGTTCTTGTATTATCCAGGACTACAAAAAAAGCAACAAATGTCCCTTTGTTCCCTAACTCTAGATCCTTTCTTTGTTCCCTGAATTTCAGTATTTCTTTATTATACAATAAACGTTATTTCCTTTAACTGATAAAAATGAATGGAAGCACACTGAGGCTGAAAGCCCATCCCATAGTACATTATCTTGAGATAAAAGGTATCAAGCCATAGAAAAGACTTAAAAGCATTTTAAGAACATAAAGCACAGAAGTCCTTCCAAGATATAACTGTTTATACCTGGGAAAAAAACTTACCTCAAATCACACAACAACTTTTATTACCGGCCAGCTTAGACGTGTTCTGTACTTTGCCTTGAAATTTGTTAAACACATTAGTTGTGATGCAAAAGCTAAGCCTCAACAAGATAAGCACCCTTCAGATACTTTGACAGAGATGTATACACAGTAAACAGCTTATATAAACACCCAAAGTCTCTGAGTCAAGGTTCATGGCTTAGATTCATATCCAATTACAAAACAAACCATTTATTTTGGTCTGCAGTATTGATATCATTCTGGCTGCTTATCTCTGTTACCCTGTTCTCCAGCAGCTCTTTTTCTGTTGTAAACGAAAGGAGTTTAAAAAATAGAGCAGGTGACAGGTCATGTTGTTGTGTGATGCACAAGTGAGCTCTGTGACCAGCAGAAGACACAGAGGCAGCTGGAGCAGCAGTACCTTACCTGCAAAGCAGCTGTGTAATCCAAATACCTGTCTGCAAACACTCCTCCGACTCACTTTCACCCTTTACACAAAAAACCTCACAGATACACTTGCCTTTAGGCTGCTGACGTTTTACTGGATAACCTTAGTAAATGCCTCCAACTAACTACTCACTTTGGAGAGTCAAGAAATTAATGCGCTATTTTCTCACGTTTTCCTTGGGTCTGTTGATTAGAAAAACAATTGAGATATTCATTCCTCACCCCAAGACTGCTAATGCAAGCAAGGAAATGCCACACATTCCCCAGCAGCATGTTATTGACACGCTGTGGCCACACAGGCTATGAAACAAAAGAGGCACTGTTGGGTAAGAGTCCTAAAGGTAGTTCTTCAAAAATACCTCAAACCCACCAAATCCTGAGCACAGACCCACATTTAGATCTGATTTCATAGCTCACGCCACTTCGTTTTAATGGGCTGGATCCAGATCAAATTCACAAGCTTCCAGATTTGAAAAGGTTTGGCCTTTACATTTTGGACCTCCATGTCTATGAGTTTACAGATCCACAATTTCAGGGTTGACACAGCACAAAGCGAAAGTAGAGAGCACCCACCATGAAAAGCCCAGAAAGCAAATAAAATATATTTAGCTTGAATAGTATTTTCATATGTGCCTGTAAAACACAAGAGAAAACCCAATACCTTGTAATTCCACAGCATCAACTGTTACATGGAGAAAATTTGCATATAAAGTCCCAGCATTGCATCCTTCCCCTTCTATCTGCCTCTGATTTTGCTACCTTAAGATTTACATTTCTGGAGAAATACGTAAAAGCAGCGTATGATATCTGAAGTACATACTTTGCGTATGAGGATACTTCTGGTTTTTAAAAACCACGATATTGGAGAACTTGAGGTTGGCAGTACCATCACTGATTCACCAACAATCCCCTGACAGAGCACAATTTGCCATCTTTACCTTCTTTAAAAATAAAGCAGGGTAAAATTCAACATGGTTGAGGACTTCCTCTCCTCCCCATATCCTAGAATAGGGCTGCTTTTTGAAGAGAAAAATACAGGGAGGAAACATGAAAAATAATAAATTGGAGGCCAATTTTGTCTCTTTTTTCTCTTGCTTACCTCAAAAACATGTGAGCCTCTTATCTTCCTTTCTCCTAAAGCTCTTTGCCAATACTTGGTAGTGTTGGTAGTACCCCTGGGGATCTGAGAAAGTCTACATCAAGACAACCTGCTTTAGGCAGCATGTGACTTTAATCACTATTAAAAATGGACCTTTGAGATTCCTGAAATAGCAGATGTGCACTTCAGAACACAGACTTCAAATTCTGAATTAGTCCTCAGCTTTGAAAAGGCCTAAACAGTTCACGTGCAAGACACATTCTGAAACATGCAGGTTTGATGTCAACAATGAGACAGCAAAGGCAAATGCTGTCACCTCTATGTTTTGACAGCTGCGTGTTAACCCATTGCCAGCCAGAGCAGCCGCAGATGAAGACCCTGCAGAGCGGCACACTGCTCAGCTGCCTCTTGGCCAGAAATGCAGCACTGACAGGATGCTCTCCCCCATCTCTTTCCTCAGGAACAGCCTGAGTTTGATGCCTAGCTCTGGAGCCCCCCTCTCAAGGCCATGGTGAAGAGGCACTCACAGACATGGCCCTTCCCCAGTACTGCCCTTCCCACACTTTCTCTTGACCTGCTTCTGTCCCCCACATCTCTTCCCAGGATACAACCTCCAGTTCCTACAACACAGCCCAGAGTCCCAGAGTCGGATAACTAGGGATTTCAGTAACACTGGAGTAAGCAAAGCTTTCTTACTCTTTTTCAGCCAGGGGGTGGAGTGCTGTTGATTTTGTCTTGCTTTTTCAACACCAACATTTCAGTGCCAAGCAATGAAGGACAAACGCCAAGTGCCCTCAGCATGAGGAAAGGGTCCTTCTCTTTCTGAAGATAGGCTGAGAGAGTTGAGAGAGGTGGGCTTTTTGAGCCTGGAGAAGAGAAGGCTCTAAGGAGAACTTGTAACAGTCTCCCAGTACCTAAAGGAAACCCTACAAGAAATCTAGAGAGGGACTTTTTACAAGTGCATGTAGTGACAGGACAGGGGGGAATGGCTTTTAACTGACAGAGGGGAGATCTAGATTAGATATCAGTAAAAAATTCTTTACTGTAAGAGTGGTGAGACACTAGCACAAGCTGCCCAAGGAAGCTGTGAATGTTCCATCCCTGGGTGTGTTTAAGGTCAGACAGGATGGGGCTTTGAGCGACCTGGTCTAGTGGAAGGTGTCCCTGCCCATGGCAGGGGGTTGGAACTGGATGATTCTTAAGGTCCCTTCCAACCCAAGCCATTCTATGATTCTTCCGAATGCTGAATTGATGAGTAGCAAGCAAACAAATCCCACCAAAAAACTACTACTACAGTACAAGTTTAAGGAGCCAAACGCTGTCTGCACTGCTGCCTAACACACAGCATTACTTGGCTGGGGGAGCTGTGTCATGCTTACCCTTGGGCCAGCCTTGCTTCTCAGTGCAAAGGCAATTTTGCAGCTAGGACACAGAAACCAGCTCTCTTGCTGCCCACTCCTTCATGAAAGCCTGCAGTCAGTTCTTCTGGCTCTGAGATAGAGACATCTCCATCCTGTCTCAGCCTCTCCTTGTCAGACTGACACTTCCTCGCCATCCCTTGCAGAAAGATGTTTTCATACCCTGGAGCCCTTTGTCCTCCAGCATCACCCAAGGCAGAAAAACTCAGTGAGGTCTTGGCTGAGCTGTGGCTGGGGCTCGGAAGAGCTCACAAGAAGGAGATATCAATGCTAGGGGAAAGGAAACAATGCTAGGATGGGCTGAATGGTTATGGGGTACAAGTAATACAGGAAGGTAAGAGGACTTTCACCAGCAAGATGCAGGGAGGCAACAGGTTACCTATCGTCTTCACTTTCTTCTGCCACAGGAAAAGGAAGAAAGCTGGGAAGAGAGATGATGGCAGGGGGAAATGAGACTTCTTTCTGCTTCTTCTTCAGTAAGAGAGACCTAGAGATGGAAGGGAGCAGCCACTCTCCATTCTTTGGCCAAGTCTCCATGCATATGTGGGATAGGGAAATATCCACCCCATCGCCCATGGCCCGATTAGCAAGATGAACAGAAAGTGCCAGCTTTACAACAGAGGAAGATGCAGCTTATGAAATGAAGAAAAATCTTAGCAGTCATAAACTTAACGCATGCTTGCATCAATGCATGTTTGATGCCAACAGGGGACAGAACTGCAGCTGCTACAAGCCTACTTAGATTTCTGTGGTGTAACAAGGTTACTGAGACTAAGGTTACTTGCTACAGATGATCTGCTAAATGTGAAACATTTTGTTTTAATTACATAGAACAATGCCAAATGTCTGTTTCATTAGATATAGCAATATGTTGTGGTTTATTACTAAGCTTACAAACAGTAGGCTGCCAGTAGAAGACAGGACTATAATGCACTAAAATAGAGAGTAAGATAACTTTTAAGTGAGGTGCATGAAGTTTTATAATCCAGTTGCAATAGCACAGTGCTAATGCACCTATATACCACCTGGTTTGGGTATCCAGTGCAGTCTAATCAAAACAAGAGGCTGCAAAGCTTTCTCAGGCACCAGGATAAGCAGTGGATGGGGTAGCACACACCATTCTGTACTGCCCAGCCCAGTGGTGCCATGATCCAAGTCAAGGAATCTGAAGCAAACTTAGGTGTGACTAATCATACAACAAGGATAATGCAGAAATACTGACCTGGGCAAGAGTTGAATTGCCCATCTCCATTATTAAGTATCTGCAATGTGTTTAAGCCAATCTACAATTCTGATATGCCAGTGAGATTTACAGACTGTGTTGGAAACCCACTTTTACACACCAGAAACCTTGCAAGATCAGATTTCTCCCAAAACTCAAGATTTTACAGGGAGGTAATTACACTTGGATTACAATTTTCATTAAGAAAGAAAAAATACTATACAATCACATAGTTGCTGAAGGAAGTTTGATGTGATCTGAGAATATCCTAGAAATTTGAACACAGGAAGTCCCTTATTTGACATGTAATATAGTAAGACATAGAAGGGATGTGACTGGGGGAAGCAGGATCACCTGACTCTTTTTTCTAAGTCTGCAATAGAGAAAAAAAACCCCACCATCTTAGGCTGCTTAACTGTTTCCCTTCCCTCAACTTACAGATATAGTTAAAATAAAGGTTCAAAACCAAGTCATTTAACAGTATTTTAATTAAAAGTTGCTTTTATAACATAAAAAGACCAAAAGTACCCTCATTGCTGTTTTGTATTTGTATTGGGAAAAAGTAGTTCTTGTGTAACTTCATAGTTTTCTAACTTTCCTAAGCCCCACTGTAACAGAAGACAGTGAGGATTTAAGGTCTGCCTAGGCCATGATTTACACACATCTAATTAGCTCCTCCTGTACACAGTCACCCTGGAGCTCTTGGGACTTGCTAATGTAATTCCTGCAATTAAAAACTTTGATGCCAGAATCCTTGTTTGCCAAAAGGAAAAACAACCCCTCCGCCTGCACAGCAGGGCATGTTTTTACAGGAGTGGATGCTCAACTGTAAAAAAGTTCAGATCCAAGATCTGAAACGCTCTCAAAATTTGAGATATTTGAGAGCAGTCTGTAATCCAACAGCCTATTGCCTCCCAAAGACCACCATGGCCCCACTCCAGTAGGTAAACCAGTGTAGATCAGAAATTTTGGGAGCTTAACAGACTGGTTTTATCTGGCCTTACCCAGGGATCTGTGCTGGACATGGACTCACGCTGTAGGCAGCTCTGTACTTTGGCTTCCCTGCCAGAGACCATGTTAACTTCTTACTGCGTCATGGACATTGGCAACATAGAAGGGTGAAGTTTCGATTTTGTACTAATTTTGATTTCCCATCATCTGCCATGATGTGAATTCAAAACTAGTACAAAATAGTTCAATGCATTCTGACAGGCAACACTCAACAGTGTTTTGGATGAATTAATGATCTTTAGTATTTCCATACAAATGTTCCTCTGAATATATAATCTCAAGATAAAACTTCAAAAATCTCAAGGGATCAGATACACTTTTAATGCTACGCTTCTTTGAAGTATTTTCCCTTTGTATTTCAGCAACACTTCAAAGTTTCCCTACTTACATACAAATCAAGTTAAGACATCTAATGCTAAAAGAAGCAGACATTAAAAATGTTTCATTTTCCCAGACTTTTGTGGGGGGTAAGACTCAGTCTTGTAGAAAGGTATATATTAACCATGTGCCAATTTTCACCATTTCTCATGTACCAAAGGTAAATAAAAACAGGGGACAGCCCCAGCGCCTGAAGATCCTGGTCCCAGTGAACAACACAGGTTTAAGCTGTAGGATGCGAACAGTCTTGCTGAAACCAAAAGGGAACTTGTGATCACTAGAAGTGCCCAGTCCATGAAGGCCACAGGAGCGAGGAGGCTGCATGTGGGAAAAACAAATATCCACATGCACTGTCAAAACCTTTATGAAGTTTAATAGGGATGAGCTGATAATCTTCAATGTATTTTTTCAGAGGCAAGGGGGAGAACTCAACAGGACTCCTAAAACACTGTGATAGTTGCCAGTGAAAGGGAAAGGGGGCGGCTGGCAAGATGTACCAGGTCTCTGTGCCTCAACCAAGGACCTCACTGAACCAGCTGGAAAAAAACAAAGGACGTAGAAGTTGTCCTCTGTTACCATGCCAAAAAAAAAAAAAACACCTCACCCAAAACCAAGTCACAAAAGTTCACCTTCAATAAACAATAGTGAACGAGCTTCCTCAGCAACTGTGCGAACACCTGGTGCCAAATCCTTCGTGGCACACACGGAGGCTCAGGAGTTACCTGGAGAGAAGTCTTGATTGTTCTCAAGCACTAGAGAAGTTTTTAAAGGTTGATTATTGCTTCATATATAATAGATCTATGAAAAGAACTACTTTAAAACTATTGCCCCTATATTCATTCCCATTTGTTAAGGCTGATTATTTTTCATGTGTTTATTGAGCCATCACTGGAGGGACTGTTTCTGATTCAGGCTATATTTAGCTCTGAAGCACTGCAGATTTTGTTTCCCTGGCTAAAGTTAGGATGGGATCCTCCCTTAGAGGAAGATCTTGCTCTACTGAATGGGAAGCAAGCACTCAGAAAGCCTAGTCTGGGCTTGCAGAAGAAACTGGTGATTCCAAGGCCCTGATTACAATGATCCTGCTGCTTAAAAACAGAAGAGTAAATCCAACACTGGCAAGAATGTTTACTTTACGTATACAATAGACTTACAGCTTCATCCCTGTTTAGGAAAAGAAACATTACTTACTTCAGAACGTAAACCATCATACACCTTCATGCTGGAGTCCCATCACAGTATGCTTTCTCTCAGGAACAGATTATAATTTACTACTGGCAGTAACAGCCTGCAGCAGAGTCATTTAAGCAGCTTGTCAGTCACTGGACAGAAACAGGAGCAGCTCTAGATCACAAGCGTGCTGAATGCTCACAGAAAGGTCCACTGTGCACCAAGTCCCCCCCGCCCAGTAGCACTACAGTAATCACCCTCCTTACAGCATGGAACTCTGCCACTTGCATCAATGGATTCATCTACACCAAGTAACACTGTTCTATGCAGTCAACATGAGCGTGATCCCTCTCCATATATTGAAATTTTGCAAGTGCTGAAATACTTTGCAAATACTGTGTTACTGAAGTAACACTGCTATTAAAGGGTTTTCTAGTCCAAAAAGCAAGACTACAAGAAAGCTCTAACTGCTTACATGCTATAACACAGGGACTTCTCTAGGACAAACTTTCAGAACCAGCCACTGCAACTATGCCTAAAGTTTGCTAAGTTGGGTGCTCCTGCAATTCATTACACGCTTCAACTACTTTACCCAGGGAAACAGCCTTACTTGATCACTGAAGATAAATGCTGTGTGCAAATAAGCTGTAAGTCCAACAGGAAGCCCTGTGGAAACTTGTGGAAATAAGTACACAGAGCATGAAACTAGGGGCAAGATTAGTGCTGTTAAAGCCTTACAACAGTATGTTGCCAATACACTGTATTTCATTAACAATGATCTTCCCAACTGGAAAATGCCTTAGCTTCAAAAGTGACTGAAGGAAAGAAATTTACTTATTTTCTGAGTTTAAGGTATATTGCAATACAATCTGAGTGGAAAATAATATTAAACTTGTTGCCTTTAATACGAGTTTATGAGAAATGCTGAAGTAGTGCTTTCCAAAATAACATTCCCTACACACCTCCTGCTGTTAGAGGCCTTATTCTGCAGTTTATGTTTTGATCTCCCAACTTTTCCAACTCTGTTTTTCAAGCTGAAGTAAAAAAATCTTTGACAGAAGCCCAGCTCCTTAATCTTGTGAGGTGAGAGTAGAGCAGAACACTCAGAATAAACCTCATTTCTATGAAAAACAAAACAACTCAAACAAAAATGAACAAATAAACAAAAACAAACAACACCCCAAAAATTTAAAAAGCATTGTCCACATGGCAGATCCCTGAGAAAGTCACTGTCTCCTCATTTTTCTTAATAAAGTTTTAGAAGAAAGTCCATCTTATACATTTTATAATGTTTAAGAGCAATCATCACTCCAGTTTATCTAAATCCTGATTGAACATCCAACATTAGAATTATAGAATGGTTTGGGTTGAAAAAGATCTTAAGCTCATCCAGAACCAACCCCCTGCCATGGGCAGGGACACCTTCCACTAGACCAGGTTGCTCAAAGCCCTGTCCAACCTGGCCTTGAACACTGCCAGGGATGGGGCAGCCACAGTTTCTCTGGCCAACCTGTGCCAGTGCCTCAGCACCCTAACAGTAAAGAACTTCTTCCTTATATCCAACCTAAACTTCCCCTGTTTAAGTTTGAACCCGTTACCCCTTGTTCTATCACTACAGTCCCTAATGAAGAGTCCCTCCGCCAGCATCCCTATAGGCCCCCTTCAGATACTGGAAGGCTGCTATGAGGTCTCCATGCAGCCTTCTCTTCTCCAGGCTGAACAGCCCCAGCTTTCACAGCCTGACACGATTAAAATAAAAGGTTTCACATGTACATTCAGAAAAAGAAGAGAGAAAAAAAAAAAAGAAGCAGCCAGAACCAGGTATCTCTGTGTGGTAAGAAGCAGATACGTGGCAGTGGAGGTATCCGAGACACACAACTGGCCTTCGGGATTTGTTTTCTATCTTTCATTAAAACTTCTGACAGTTCCAAATAGCAAGCTCTTTTTTCCCTGCAAATGTCTCAAATATCAGAAATGCATTCAGGCTTCTCACAGTATTTTAATGAAATACCAGTTCCCGCTCCTCTACTTGACTTGCAGGCAAAATCTGCCATTTTAAGGAGATAATCTTAAGCAGCTTTCTGAGAAATGTCAAGAATACAAAATTGCCATTTCTGAGCTCTGGTTTTGTTGGCGGGGCTTTACGGGCAGGTTTTTTTTCCTACCTCCCCTAATAATCCATTTAAATTGTCTTTAAAAAGAAAGTGGAGCACTATCCAAGATGAAGTAGTGTGATGTGCTGTATTTTACAGACTGCAAGACCTGAATCAGTACTGCCAGCTAATTAAAAACCTTCAAAAAAGTATGGATTTAATTCCCCATGTTGCATTATTGTGTCTAAAACTGAGTGACTTAGGAAAATAACAGGAACAAGACAACTACTTAAATGGCATCCCATTTTTCTAATCCAAGCCTCAGCTTTCAATGAAATGATTGATGATGTTCAGTCACACTTCTGACATTATTGTGTCCGTTTCAAAGCTTGAGCAAGACTACTTTAATGTTACTCAGGCAAAATTTGCTTATGATTTATAGAAAAATTTTTGTTTAAGTAGAAGATACCTTAACTTGCTGTTGCTATACTGCAATACCAGCTCTGTCCTCAGTGCTGAAGATCATTCCCACTTCTGGACACCCTCTTCCAACTCAGCACAACCCAGGCCAAATCCTGCCTCTTGTGCTGATGCTGCAGGAGGTGCTGGCTGTGGCAGTGGTCTCACTGGGAAAGATACTACCAGCTTTTGGGGGGCCGAGGTGGGGTTTCTTCATGAAGACTGACTGTCTGTGCTCCCTTGCAGCTTAGAATTGGGCAGGACTAGACTGCTTATGTAGCTTACACTGCCCAACTATTGAACCAGGAGGAAAAGAGCCAGAGGACATTCAGGTGTCTGAAATAGGGGACCCATCAGTGGAAGGATAAGGTCAATATTGAAGAGATTGACCTTCCATGGAGGGAAGGGATTCAGCACGAGTGTGTACTTGGCAGGTAAGAGGCAGGTCTAGGTAAGGTACATAAGGTCATCCCCGACACCATGTGCTTCAAGAGCAGCCCACTGAGTAAACAGGTAGGAAAGCCAACCTGATCAGACCATGTGCCTGGGAGCCTTGGGAGGAGACATTCAGCACTGACCCCACAGTGAGTGACCAGCAAAGGGGCTTGTGCCCAGAAAGCAGTGCTCCAGCTACAAGGGCTGCTCTGGGGGCTTGCAGGAGGAAGGAGGGAAACCAACAGATCCTGGGACAGAGAACTTCTTCAGGCCTGAAACCAATGATGAGAAGCCACAGCCAGACAGCCACAATACTCCTTCCAGCCGGAGGAAACATTTCTGGCTGCAGGTGAGTTCCCACACCAGAAGCACTCCTCAGGATGTACTTGGCAGTGCTTCTGGTTGCTGAGACCACCTGCTCTGTACTCACAAGCCACCTCACACTGCAGCAGCCTGCAGGCACAAGACTCTCCTGGTACTACAGTAGTGTGGCCCAAGGCAGGAAACTTCCAGCTGAGGTGGGGAGAGCAACTTGAACATCTACACAGCAGTCTGCCAACAATAAGGGTAGGTCTATGCTGTGAAAAATACATTATCTTCCTAATTCCAGCTGCCACTCTCAAGAGAGCTAACCTGACTGAAGAAAGACATAAAGATGAAGTAAACTGGGCATTAAATCAAAAGAAACTGCTTAGCTAAACCAGTTGCTCTGAAGAGCTTAGGTTACCAGTTGCTCACCTGAGCTGAGACTCCTGTTACTCTCGTCTTCATGGCTATTTTTAACATGTACGGCCTGCCTGAGTAGAGCCCATGTTCATTTCCCTGTGCAAAATTCTCACCAGTGGAGACTTCTTACTCATGGGAAAGTAGGGAGAAAGACAGCACTTCAAGTGGAAACAGCATCCAGGAATCTCAAGCACAGCTCCACACTGCTCTAAGGCCACACTTAAGTGCGGATGGATATGCAATCCATGACTGAGCAATCATTATCTCATGATAATGAGACATAATCAATGCTATACCTGTCTGCAGATCCCAAGCAATTCACCTTCAAACCATTTAGAACTGGGCAAAGTATGGGGAAGACGTGAATCAAGTGTTATTTCCCACTAACACTGGAAAATAATACAGTGCTCTTCCAAAGAAAGAATGTATCAAGTAATTAACAATAGACACCCCCCCCCAGCATTGTACACATGCCAAAACACACATGGCATCACAAGGATGTCTCCAGTATCTCTGTAACAGCAGCGGGTTCCTTGGAGGTTCTCTTGCCCAAGATCTGTGACCCAGCCTGTTGCTCCTTTGCTTGCAAGACCTGACAAGATCCCAAGAAGCTGAAGTGGCTGTAGGCCAGCAACCCTGTGCTGTACTGTGCTCTAAAGAGCCATATGCAAATGCCTAATGAGGGTAACATGACTAAACACGTTTCCTCTCCTGTTGTAATGCCAGCAAGGCTCCAAGCTTCTAGATAATACAGGAGATAGAAACGCAGCCGTATCTCAGTGCTCCATGGTGTGGGTCACAGCTTTCACTACAGCTGTCATAATACACTGTAAATTATACACAACACACACCCTTAAGAATGCAAACCTCAGAACTGTCTACATCTTTTTCAGTAGCAGAAATTAACAGATGTTGACAACTAATCAGATAGTAGAAGAATTAAAGGAGACAGACATAGTTACTACTACTATTTGTTGTGTTTATACATGG
The DNA here is from genome assembly GCF_033783945.1 of Neopsephotus bourkii. NCBI lineage: Eukaryota > Metazoa > Chordata > Aves > Psittaciformes > Psittacidae > Neopsephotus > Neopsephotus bourkii. The sequence continues at coordinate 8,346,556 of NW_026900624.1, forward strand.
TTTCTTGCCATAATAACTGACTACACTAATAGTTTCTTCTGATGTAGCAATCTAGCTGCACTTCTCCTTCCCATCCTCCCAGCATGCAGTTATTTCAGTTGCTCAAAGCACTGCTGCCCCTACCTTTAGTGACCGGGGATCATCACTGGCTGACAACACCCCGCTGAACATGGAAGCATGTCTTAAATACCACACCCAGGCACCAAGAAAGCCCCTGGCACCACACATCCGATCCAAATGAGAGATTGCAGCAACTATCCACAGCACATGATACCCTATTCCTGCTGGTCTGTGCACACCACTCCTCCTCTGCCCAGAGCACTCCAGCACAGACGACAGAGGTCACCTGAACAGGAGCACAGCTGCAAAGAAGGCCCTAAATGAAACAATGAGATAAGCTATAAAGGAGCAGGAACACACAAGTGAAGGTAAGGCTAGCTACTCTAGATACTCACAGGATGCAAAGGTGTCAAACAGTGTCCAAAACTGCAAGGGAAGCAATGAACAGCAAGCAACCAAAAACAGAGGGGAAAGGAAGGGGAAGGCAGTAATAATGGAAACTGGGGCCAAGGTCTTGGATGGAAAACCACCAAACCCACAAAGCCCTGTGAGCACTTGCAAGCTGGCAATTGCAGACTGCATTTCCTCCCTTGCCAGACTATTTTGGGGCTGAAACACTGACAGCCAACAAGGGTCTCCTGCAGATAGCAAAGATGTGGCAGAGTGGCAGCCCCCACCTATTGGATTTTCAACTCATGCTGGGAGCTGGCAGCAGATACAAATGGGAGCAGAGCTCAGTATTGGTTTTCCCAGCACCTGATAAGATGTACAATCCCATTTTCTGTCTGTACACAGACAGAGCTGGCTGTTCACTGCCCAGATGGCAGAGCCACCACAGCTGCTTTACTGCCTGGTGGGGCTTAGGCAGAATGACATACAGGGCACATCAAGTCTTGACTGATGGGCATCAAGCCAACCAGGCAAACCACCCCTGACACTGAGCCTTGTGAGTATAGTCAGGACTGGTTGCCCAGTCCCACAGCAGAGTTGAACTTTCCAAATGTTCTGAACAGCTCCTTATCAGCAAAATGTCTTCACAGCAGCTCAGCATCTCACAGTGTTTATAATCTGGTCCCCTTAAACTGGATCAATAATCTAGCTGAACCACAGCCTGAAATAGAGGCAGTCTCTATGTCAGCACAGGATCTTTTCAGCAAGACCCACCCAGCCTGAGATCAGCAAGTTGTGTAAGCCCACATTTGACAAGCATGATCCTTAATGCCACTGAAGTCAACGGGTAGAACACTGGCTTCCTGATTCATAAGTGATCAAAACAGCACCTCAAAATACAGATCCTGCCAGCTTTGTGTAACTTGTAGGTGCTTTCAGTAGTATCAGGTCTGTGGTAATAAAGTTCACAGTAAAATAGCAGCTCTCCTCACCTTGACTGACTTCAGTCCATCAGCTGCCAGACATGACCTCTGCCACAAACCGAACATGAGCAAGTCTCCACACACATCCTGATCATTGTGGCTTCAACCTTCTTTCCTTCTCCACTTAGGGGCATTACTGGAACACAGCTATGGTGGTGAGGTGAGAGGGTGTTTGGGTCCAAAGGAAAAACTAAAGGTACAAATCTGCAACAAAGGCACATTCTCTTCCAATATAGATCTTGCTCTAGATCACTCTGGTTCAGTGATGTGAAGTGCCATCACAAAGAAAAGCAACTTCTTGATGAAGATATTTCTAGGTAATATTTTCTTCAGGTTACACAGAACCACTGTGACCAATTGACTTGACTCCATACGGAAAACAAAACAAAAAATGAATCAGGGCAAACAAAGGCTGCTCTATCATATGAGAGAGCTCACATGGTGAGAGTTCAGGCTGTGCCTGCAGAAGGGAATGAGTCAGGCAAAGCTTCCACTGAAGTGCCTGGGTGCCTGGGAGAAAGCTGACCAACCTCCCCAGCACACAGACAGCAACTTTGCCAAAAGTTAACAGCCTTTGCAACTCATGGCAAGGAGCAAAATGCTGGCTACTCAGTCGTCAACCTGCAGGGCACACAGCAGGCAATATTAGTTTCCTTAGTTTACCAGGTACTGATTAGCTATTGATGCCTATATGATTGCTAGTTTCATTGTGGTTATTTAAGAACAGATGCTAAGGGCATGAGAAAAGGAACCTCCAGGCACCAGGATGTTGGCTTGGTTAAACAAGGAAGATGTTTCAGATATCTGAGCTCTTGGATGACACTTACGTGCCACAGAAAGGATGATTCTGCTCCCAAAATGTACATCTTGTCCTCACCAGTGCTACTCACTGTAGGTCTCTGAGGAACTACTTCATCTCTCTCAAATCAGGGGTTTAGTACTGGGGGATAAGCTAAGTCCCTGCTGCTTTGCTTACTCAAATCACTGTGCACTGATCTGCTCAGGGCGGAGGAAAATGAAAGAAGGGTGTTTGCTAACCTACCACCTCATTGCACACCTCAGCAGAGGTACATCAGAGGAGAATCAGGCCTTCAGGAAACAAACAAACCAACAAAGACAGGAGAAAATACAGCAATCATTGCGCTATCCTAATGAAACAGCCTGAACTCTCTAGTCTCACCATTACATTACACACTAGATGATTCAATTGAATTTGATCTTTCCTCATAAGGCAGGACTATTTCCTTTCCTACTTTCTTACAGTAACTCAGATTTGTCTATGTCCTATTTTTGGTATCTAAATTAAGAATATTGCTCATAACAGGATTATATGGCATTTATTCTGGAGAGTAAGATACTGATACAGCTAAAAATTCAGTATAAACACCGCGTGGATGTAAGCCATGACATTTATATACCAGCTTAATAAGCACTAAGAGGAATTTCTGATGTAGGGCACATGATTCTCCCTTCATTTCAAAGGCAATTATTTTAATACCACGATTTCAAAGTGTGATGAGTCCTTGAAAACACTTGCAGACAGACAGCTTTATCAAAAAAAGCTTCCAAATCCTGAAAGGACAATTTCAGGTGCATCTCCGGTTTCAAGATAAGAGCACATGTGGAAGTGAGTGTATAGGCTGGCCAGCAGATAAGCAGGCTGAGAGAAACATCAATTTTATGCAGTATGGATCTCAGCCTCAGACAAACTGAAAGGCTCAGGAAGATTGAACACAGAGCTCCTGCTTCAGCCCATCCCTGGCTGTAACCAGCACCATTTGTACTGCCCTCGCTGCCAAGGGAGTACCACTGCATTCACACTCCCTGCTCCCAGCAGGTTTCTGGAGCAGTCCTGCTGCCAAGAGTGGTCCTTGCTTTTTACCTGGAAGATCCTGCTCTGTTAACTTCAGAGAGCCAGCTTATAGCTTCAATCACAAAAGAGAAAACAGCCAGGCTCCCTGGTTATCACTTGTCAAACCTTTTGAGCATCAACTCAGACCTTCTAAAACAAGAGAAGTAAAGAACAGGCCAATTTGTTGCAAAGACAGCTAGAAAGATGGTTTTCTGTTCAAGACCTTAAAAGTTCCCAGCACTTTCTGACAGCAGTTTGATGCCCCAGGCAAAAAAAGAATGCCTGTTCCATGCCCCCTTGGGCAAGAGACATCCACACACCTGGGCCATCACTTCGAAGCCCAGGAATACCCCAGCCAGTCCCAAGGGAAGGCATGTGCCTGCTGGCATCCTATGCACCCCATGGCACAACGCATTTTCCTCCTGAACCATCAGTTGCTTCCCTTAAATGTCAACTCGTACTGCTTCATTTTGCAATCAAAGGTTATCACCTGTCTTGCTAATCCTAGCATTTTCCCAAATCCACCCCGAATCCCAGAGTCATGTATGTCATAAACATACTATGCTAAGCAAAACTATAGAAAAGGGGGAAAGAAGAAGTCCAGGTGTCATGCAAGGTTTACATGAGGGCGTGGGGCATGGGCAGTTGGGCAGGCAGGTTTAAAGTGGAGGTTGCAAATTTAAGATCTTAAAAGTCAAAAAATGCTCTGTATTCCCTCATGTTATTTCAGAATAGTTTCTTAGTTAAACCAGTATAACTGCAGAGGGCAGTAATCAAGTTCACTATGGGGAACTGCATTGGCTCAGGTATCCAACACAGTACCTGCCCCCCACTCTGGCTGTGATCAGCTTCCCGCTGCCATCTCCTATTTCTTTCTTTCCATTCAAGCCAATGTCCCTTCTCCTACCACTCTCTTCCTTCTCCTGATACTCTCCCAGTCTCCTGAGTGCCCATGATGTTCGCGATCCATCTGTAATACATGACAGCTTCTCCCTTATCTTTGCTACTTGCAAACAACTAGGAGGAAGCATGAAAAAGAAACAACCCACCAACCAAATCCCAAACAACTTTGTCCCCAGCTCTTGTGCTTGGCACAGCTGCAGCAAGGCAACAGCAGGAGAAGCCCTCTCCAGCCCCACAATTATTCTGTTGGGCTTCGGGGTGATGGTGCCCTGTAGAGTTGCTGCCATATGGGGCCAGATGCAGCATCCAACTCTCAAGGCTCTGCTGAGCAGAAGAGCACACAATTCTTCTCACAGCTGAGAAATTACCTGAATTTTGGTGAATTTGGGGGGGAAAGGAGAAGGAAGAAGTACATAGACAGGTCATTCCCTCCCTCTCATTAATTTCCAATACCAAAGTAACACGCAGAGATACTGAAGTAACTCAAAAAAATTCCTTGGTAAGGGTATCAGTGTGATCTGAGCAATTTGCCCTGAACACATTCTTGGAAGCTCTCACCAGTTTTGGATACAAGACCTCAAAAATATTACAAAACCCAAATTAAAAACAAAAAAACCCAACACCACAACAGCCCAAGGCAAACATGCAGGTCATCACATGCTGAGCTGCTGAGGTTTCTTCTACGTCGATGAAATCAAAGCCTAGTGAGAAAAGTTGTCAGATGACAGAGACACAAAGACCCCACCACAAGTGCTTGCTCCCTGCAAATAAAGCATGAAAGCCTGCATACCAACTGCTCTGCACCTACTGCTGTAAAGCCCAGGTCTCAATCCAGCCCTGCGGGTTCCTCAAGCCCAGAAACGAAAGACCATCCAGACCGATGAAAAGCCACATTCAGCTCCTCAGAAAGTCAGCTGACAAGTAATCAGCAATTTGGGTATCATGAGAAACACTGGATGAAATCAGAGCACTGTGAGCATGCTGTGGCTCAGGATAGATCTGCTCAACACTGGAAAGGAGCACACACAAATGAAGTATCAGCTACACAGGGACTCGAAGATAAAGAAAAAATACTGGCTGTGATGCCTTGGTGCTGCTGCCCATCACTGAAGGTCTCATCTAAGGCCTCAGGATATCTGTCCCAACCATCAGAAACAGAAAACTAAATATAATCTTGGAATCAAATCATGACCCTCTAAAAAAGGCTCAGCAAAGTTTCACATCCCCAGATAGAGAGCATGGCTGAAGACAGTTGCTCTCTCCACTGCTTTCACCAGCAGAGCATACCTAGAATAAAGCTGTGTTAAATCATGTAGACATTAGCCAGAAGGTTTACCAAACAAGGCACCTGAAGCCAGCCAGAAGGTGGCCAGGGAACCGCTGAGAACCTGCGGAGAAGCAGCCATGGGATTTTGCAAAGAAAGATGAAGAAATTCTGTGTGTGATTTCTGTGCTCCTCTGCACCAAGCCACTCCACACCAAGAAGGTTATCTGCCCTCCCCAAGAGGACTGAACCATTCTAATACCCCCCAGTGCTCCAAAGCGCCGCTGTAAAAAGACAGAAGTCCTGAAAAAAACAAAGTTTTAACAAGCTTTAAATAAGCAGTCAACAAAAGTGTTACCATGACCTCCTCTGTAACAGAAATCATAATCCCAGTTTACTACTTACAGCACTCATTTTTTCTACATGGCATGCAACACATTTGGGGGTCTTCTCAGCTAACTAAGCAGTTGCAAATCAAGTCCTACAGCCTACAGCAGTTGTATAACATTATTCCTGTAAATGAAGTAATCCCAGACACCACCCTGAGCCAACAGCTTCCACTGCAGCCCATGAAGGGGAAAAAAATAAATCCTAGCATGGCATGCGGTAGATGTGACGAGAAGGATTCGTTTCTATATATGCCATGTGTTAACACAGTCCCCACTTAGGATGGCTCAATTTTCCCATCTCAGTCTCAGATGGAAAACAAGATGGGGAAAAAATATTTCACATACTACAGAAAAGGCTTCCCCTGCTTCTGGTTCAAGAGGGAAGAGGACGGAAGGAGCAGAAGTGACACTCTCACCTCCCCAACCCTAACCGAATTCACACACTGTTTTGCCTTTATGAACTCCAGACAGTTCCTGCATACCTCCAACCACACACTAAGAAGTGACAATCACATCAGTGAAGTTAGACGACACACTGAAAAACAAACACCAAATCCCCCCCACCAACAAATACATATAACTAAATAGTTCATAAGGTTAGGCAAGATGATTAAAGATAAACAGCTCTCCTCTTCCTCATTCTTTTTAATCTTTTTTTTTTCTTTTCCTCTTCTTTAGTTTAAACAGGAAAAATGTGTGGTGCTGTCACAGAATAGTAAAAGTCAAGAAGCTGGGAACTCAAGTTGATTTTCTTTCCCCTTTCATGGCTTAAGGTCACTTGATTTCTCTTTCACTTTCCCCATCTGTAAAATAACAAAGAGAAACTACTACACAATGTTATAGAAATTACTCAATTCATAGCCATATAGTTCTTTGAAGATGCAAACAAAGTGCCAAGCATTATTACTAGAGGATGAAATGATACATTTTCTCCCCCAAGCTATATAGAGGAAAAAGGAAGCCGTGCAAACAGCCAACTATATTCCTAATGAGATGCAATACTCAGAAAGTGGGACATCTTAAAAAAGATTGGACAATCTTCTTCCAGCTCACAAAGATAATTCCCAATACATAAACCTCACAGGATTATAAATGTAGAAAAGAAACGTATCATTTGACGAGGTTTCTGCAGACAAAATAAGCTTGTTTAAATAAACAGGGGGAAACAGAACATTCTCAGTCTTGGAAGAGAGCAAAAAGAATTTCTCAAAGAAGTAATGGAAGAAATGAAATGAGATTTGAAAGCTCTGTGTGGGATGAATTTATGTTTTCTGGATCTAAAACAACTGTCAGGACTGGGAAAGTCAATTAAATAAAAAGGACCGGATGGGAGGGAGGCAGGGAAATAAAGTGTGCAACAGAGGTCACATGCTAGATAAACAGGGCAGTATGCTAACTGTTTACCTCTAAATACAACTCCCTTTCTCTCTGCAGAGATTTGCATATATTAGAGACACCATCAGTACTGTGGGTGAGTGTAATTTCAGTTACATTACCCAAACCACGTTACATAAAATGCAACAAGTGTAATAACATCCAGCTTTCTGCAAGCAGCAATACTGCCTCTCAGAAGGAGGGAACGAAAAAGCAACCCGAAAAATCCTGCCTCCTTCCACCTCCACCAGGGTGGCACTCTCCTTCCCCATCCCCTCCAGTCCAGGATCGCTGCTCAGCTGACAGGCTTATATGGGACACGGGGTGTCATTCACACAAGAGAAATGTTAACTCGGAAATCAAAAAGTAGATCAGTGGCTTTAACTCTTACCAAACCCAGCAGCAAATCAGATCAAAACTGACCTTTGACCAGCATCCCCGTATCATTTAATGCCCTCTTATCGTTCCAACAACACACTGGGCTATGGCAGAGGGAGGTCTGGGCAAGGGGAAGGCATCACATTTCTTACAAATAAGTAATTTTACTTTGCACTGGACAATTTGCTGTGCAGCAGCCTTGGGTAACAAGTCAGCATGAAGGCAATACCCCTGCCCTACGCACCCTGAAGTTGTGGCAGTGTAGCCTGTGCTGTGCCTCATGCCTGTCCCACTGCCATGCTCTGCTCCCAGTGCTCCTCTGCCCCATGCCTGCCCTTGCACACACAGTACAGCCCCTCTGCTCCAGCAAGCAGGCAGGAACAGGGCTGGGGATGGCCTGCGGAATCCTTGTGCCCCAGCCACAGGCAGCATTACACCTCCCATAAACATGCAGAGCAGTCACAGGCTCTGGGGAAATGTTTTAAATTGTCACTGTTTTGAGTTTAGCACAACTATTAAAAGCCCAAGAAAAGCTGTGTGTGGGCTGGACTCTGCAGGACAAGTCAGCTACTGCTAATAAAGGTAATAGAGTACACAGAAATAGCCTTATACTTCTTTCCTTCCCATATTCAACATGGCATTGAGAAAAAAAAAAAACATCACCAAATACTAATCTTTGCTATTTGCACACAGGCACTGTAACAGGGTGGACTGGACACGTGCTATTTCAGTGCTGCATGGGCACACCCTTGTCTCAGTTTAGGACACTCAGACAACCTGCTGCCACCAAACACAGACTTTAACTCAAGGCAGTCCCAAGAACTGGTGGAGAAGGTGACCATGTACCCAAAAATCCGCTAGGAAAGCAGCAGCCACAGGCAGTTATGACTGAATCTGGCTACACGGACATAGTTAGGTTTCTGTGTCTTCATGACACCACACTAAAGCATCTCTCTCTGCTAAGGCTTGTTTTAAAAGTCTTATTTAGCTCTTCTGGGTTATTCATAAACGCTGCCTTACTGTGGTCCATGGCTGGACTGACAGCACCATGTGTTTTTAACACAGTGCTTGCTAGGGAGGGAACAATGGGATGGGAAACCGTGCTTCTACAGCTAAACAGAGGCAGCAGGCAAAGGCACAAAAACTCTACTGGAAACACACTGGTGTATTCTGTGTGGTGAGATTGAAGCTCAGACATCTGGGCTGAACTTGAGGCAACCCAACGAGAAAGCCCATGTTCCTGGCTGAGAGAAGCAGACAGCAGCCTGAAACACAGCCCATTGCTCCTGTCAGTGCTGGGTCAGGCACGGGAATTTCTTGCTATCCTGTTAGGAGAGGCTCTTACTTATTTGTTTAACAGAGAAAGCAAGCAGCAGCCAGAGAAATCAGCTCCAGCCTTCCAGACCAGTTGCTGAGGGCAACAGGCCTGACTCAGACAGCATACCTCCAAATACCAGAAACATGCTGCCACTGGAGCTACGGGAACGGAGAAAGAAGAACTGAGCACCTGCTCCTAGCAGCCTAGGATGGACATGGACACACATCCCCTTCCCTGAAGCAATAGCTCAAGGGACAGGGAAGACAAAGCAGATTTAGGTCCTAAAACGTCTGCTCCTGAGGAGGGGATCCAGCACAGCATCTGGAGACCAAAGAGGTAGAGAATTTGAGCAAAGGCAAGACATTTACACAATGATGCCAGCAGATCAAAAGCCTCCAAACACATCCAGCAGAGCATGGAGGCCAGCCAACATCAAACTTCTAACGATGCTTTTACAGCCATGATTGACTCAATTCAAGCTGGAGTGCAGGGCCAGCTGGAGTCCAATCCCTGCAACTGTGATAAGCAGCAATAAAACTGAAGAAATGTGACCGGGATGGGAGACAGTAGATGATAACCACTTCTGGATCCACCAGACCTCTGATTAAATACCTGGGGAATAGAAGCATTTGGCACTGGAGTTTAGGATTCATGACAAAGAGCAGCATCCACTTCTTTCCAAGTCCAGTGAGAGACCTTGGACAGTCTGTGAATCCCAGGGAGGACTCACACACAGCAGTTTAGTGTGGGAAGGGCCAGAAATCCAAGAAGAGGCATCTCAAAGGCTATGGAGAGGGAAAGGGAGTAAAAGAAGGGAAATAATATTCCAAATGACACACCAGTCCTTGCACACTGTGGGCCAGCAGTGAGGCTAGGGATGCAGAACAGCACTAGGGAGCAGCAATGACCAAAGCCAGGAGAACCAAAGGATGCAGCATGCTAGTAGACAGCAAGTGGCTGTACTGAGTATGAAAGAGTGCAGCAGCATGAGTCAGCAGGGACCAAGCAAGGAGCTGGGACCTCAGTGGTGGTGTTACAGGGTGAGCACGTCCCAGCTTTGGGGGGGGTGCGTGGCTGAAGTGCAGATGAAGCAATTTGACACAGCTCTCCAGCTGGAATTTAGGATGCTAAAGCATACTGTATCATATTGCAATATCCAAACCAAAGTAGGTGAGAGATAACCAGTCCCAAAACAAGACTGCCAGCTCTTACATGCACTAGGCTACTTGGATCAAATCAGTCTAGACTGAATGCAAAATACTGCTCCTTGAAGTCACCTAAACCAGATCATTTCCAAGGGCTAATGTAACTGATAAGTCTATCTTGCTGAATGCGTTTTCACATGAACTTGCCCTGGTAATCTGAAAGCTCTTTGCAGTTTCTCTGCATGTTGACACAGACCTACTGAATCAGATGAACTGCACATGCACAGCACAGCTGCATCACACAGGAATGATAAGTCCAGTGGGCCTTGTGCTGGAGCACTGGTACTCACTGAGCCCACCAAATGCCACAGAACAGCTCCAGTGGTTATTTCAGTTTTATCTCTTGGATAATCAAAATATACTTCATTACTCTGCCACAGTCCATATGTGGACTTCAAATCCACCACCTTTAAAATGTGGAAAGCCTCCCTGAATCTAACCAGCAGCTCAGGTGTGTTAAGTGATGGCTATCCTTTAAGATACCAAGTAAATGGATGGCTATACAAGCAGAAGCAGCATGACACTCTTCTACAACTCCTGCTGGAAGTCACATATAGCATAATTTTAATGACATTTGAAATAAAAGCCTAAAGGAGCTGTTATGTAAGGTATCAAGAAAAAAAACGAACAAACCAGCAGATGACTAGATACCAGTGATGTGGTGGGTTAGATTACTCACCCAGAGGAGCAGACTTAATCCTGACCTCCACTGCCACTCTTCAGCAAGTAACACTGATCCATATAAACTTCTGACACTGAAGAGAAAGAAATTAAGAAATGTAATTAATCACTAAAAAGTTCAAGGTGACTTAAGAGTGATATCTCACAGAAGTTTATTGTCAAGTGACACCAGATACAGGAAGCACAGTCGATGACATACGTAACAGCATTAAAAAAGCCAATACCAAGAGATTCAAGGATGACAACTGATGTACAATGAGGAAATGAGCTTGTTTATTCCAAACAATTCCCAGCAACATTATTTCTTGGTATTGGGTGGGCCTGTGCCTACCCTCCACGTGACCAGCTGATCACATCCGTATAACACAACATGGAGATGGTGAATGATGCCTTTTGCAAGGCTTCCTTCTCACTACTGTGACTTCCAAAAAACCCAGTAGTACCCCATGTTGTTGCAGGTCTAGAGATCAGAGCTTAAAGTCAAGTCAGAGCAGCCCATAGTGCTGAATCAACCCTATAACTCATTCCCAACAGCTACTTCTGAGTCTCTTTACTATTTTAGTAAATCAAAGATGTTCTTTGTTACTGTGGTTTGACAGAAAGTTTTAGTCATGATACTCCCATCTACAGATTGTGGTCAAAATAAGAGCTATTTGGTGTGGGAAGCTAGACAAAAGTGTTCCGGGAGAAGGTTCTGGGTAAACTCTGAATCTGAAAAAGGGAAGTTTGGGGAATAAAGCCCAGGCCAATACCAAAAATACCTCCAAACCTAGGCAATTACATGAACTTCCATTAGAAGGGACTTAAGAGTAAGTCATATGTGACTACTCGGTGAAATACAGCTGGCAGAAGGATTGAAACAACCAGGAATGCTTCAGTATAACCCACCTGGGACACTGCATCAGCATGCGGAGATGCTGCTCTCAACAAAAATCATGCCAAGAGCAGGAACAGACACTGACAAACTGATATAAGCTCAGGACAAGCAAGCAACATGATCAGAAAGCAGAGCAGCTCAAAAAAAAAAACCCAAAACATGCTGGTCTAAAGAGACACAGATTAAGTTGACTTTGAGCAACAAAGACCAACTGCAAATATCCGGAAGGTGTAAACTAGAACAGAGAGAATTCAGCCTGTGCATGATGGAGACAAGCACACACACACAGACAAAAAGGGGTCATTTTCAGGTCTAGATATGAAAGAGCTGTAATAGATGGTCTCAGGGCACATAAATGACTGGGTGTTCATTGCTTCTCAGAGCAGTTTTTAGACTAGACTGAACAAAAACACCAGGGGAAAAACCCTACACCAAACACAAATGACCAGGACATATGAGCCTGTGCAAGCAGACTCTTTGTCACAGGACTGGGGCTTCAGGCTATTGCAACAGAACAATTATGTTCCTGTGCAGCACAGGAAAAAAACATCTGTCAGATGGAAAAAGAGACAAAATGTGGTAGGGCAGGGAAAAAACAATATTTGAGGTTTCTATAAAGGGTACTGCAGAATGTCACGTATTAAACTACAACGCTAGGGGAAAAGAAGTTAGTTAACAGTGTTATTTTAGTCTGCTTAAAGTAAAACCAAGCACTGAAATGGAAAACCTATAATTAGATAGAGCTTCTTCCCTTCATTACAAATATTTGACTCCAGCTGAACCAGGCGAGGCTCACGAACTGACAGGATCTTTGGGATTCACACTGCCCAGAGTGCCCACAGGCAGCAGTCAGGCAGAGGGGAAGGAGATGTGGAGCACAGCAGCTGCAGGATTTTGACGCGGCGCCCTGCTGTGTGGGGCCAGCTTGCTGTCATCGCTGCTCTGTCCCTCTTGACACCCACTTCAGTGGTGGTCAACAATCCTGCCCCACTTTCCTCATCCATCTTCTCCAGCGCAGGAAAGTCCTGGCAGCTTTTCAGAATGAAGCTCCTGCCCCACACTGCTGTGCCTGTCTCCCTTCATTGACATTGTCTTTAAGCACAGGAGAGTCATGCTCCCCACGAGCACTGATCGCCAATTGATTTGTTCTTGCCAGCTTGGCATGTCGGCAGCACCACAGCTATTCCCAAGCCTCTCCACCCTGACTATTTTGGTATATCAAAGATGTTCTTGTTACTGTGGTTTGACAGACAGTTTAGTCATTTCCTTCTCACCAGAGTCAGAGTTACACATGCACAGCCCACACCGCAGGCCAGCTGTATGGCCACTCACTATCTAATGAGGAAGGGAACACTTGCATTCCTCAAAAGTGAACTAACTGCCTTTGACCCTACCTTGTGAGCTGTCATCACAAGGATTCAGTTTGTTTCAAAGGCTGCTAGGGAAGTGGTCTACGTTTCCTGCCCCCCTGCTTCCTTCCTTCCTCAAACTCAGTTTTTACTAAGGAACTTCCTGTGCTGTTTTTGGCTGGGACAGAGTTAATTTTCCCCATAGTAGCTTGTATAGAGCTGTGTTTTGGGTTTGTGCTGGAAACAGTGTTGATAACATTGGGATGTTTTATTACCGCTGAGCAGTGCTTACACTGTCAAGGCCTTTTCTCACCTCACCACATCAGTGAGTGGGCTGGGGTGCACAAGAACACGGGAGGGAACACAGCTGGGACAGCTGATCCCAATTGACCAAAGGGACATTCCATACCATATGGCATCATACTTCAGCATATAAAGCTGGGGGAAGGAGGAGGAAAAGTGAGGATGTTTGGAGTGATGGTGTTTTGTCTTCCAAAGTAACCATTATGTGTGATGGAGCCCTGCTTTCCTGGAGATGGCTGAACACCTGCCTGTCCATGGGAAGTAATGAATGAATTCCTTGTTTTGCTTTGCTGGCGTGAGCAGCTTTTGCTTTACCTATTAAACTGCCTTTATCTCAATCCGCAGGTTTTCTCGCTTTTAGCCTTCTGACTCCCTTCCCCATCCCACAGATGGGAGTGAGCAAACAGCTGTGTTGGCTGGGCAACCACACCACTTCCCCAGAAATCTCAGACTCTCTCTAACCCTAGAGATAAGGAAAATTCGCTTGCACACCCTCACCTATAAAGACTCTTTTCATAAGTAATTTCTATAGGGCTGGCTGTGACGTTCACCCCAGTATTTCTCCTGTCTGAACAGGACACAGAGATCCAAGTGCTTTACCCTGCCAGCTGCATTAGGATGCCAGGAAGGCTGACAGCCCCTGAGGGAAGTCTGGAGGCTTAGGGATACTGGGTGAAAACTGGGACTTGTTGGCACTTCTGGGAAAGGGTGGAGGTTTTCGGGTTTAGCTGGAAAGGTAAATTATCACCCATGAATGGCAACCGGGGCAATAGCTGCTCTTACATCACACCCGATAAACGTGCCACAGAGCCTGAGCAGAGGGCAGGCGGCAGCCAGGCCTCTGGGGGACAGGACTTCTCCAGCTGAGTTCAATCCAAGTTCAATTTCAGTAACAAAAAAACAACCTCCCAGAAAACCACACTCGTGATTCAGAGCCCAATTTTTGGAATGATCATTTAAAAAGTGCGAGGCCAGGCAAACCAGGTGAGATAAAAGTTAATTGTGGTTTCTGCCTTCATACAGAGAGCACTGCGAAGCATAGCTGACCTCAGAGGAACCTTTCAAGTATCCCCAGGGAAAAAGAATAAAAGGTAGTTCAAGATAAACATAAAGACAGACAAAAGAAGGAGAGGTGTACAACATAAACTTTGGTGTTCCTTCCAGACAATAACCTCTTAACCAGGATGAAAACACAAATCCTAATCCTGCAACTTTGTACGTTCAGCAATGATACTTTACCTTGCCAGTCAAGGATTTTCTACAATAGCCACCCATTTCTTTTTCCAGTTCAAGAAGCAGCTTGCATGCAATTACATGGTGTATGAATTTAAACAGGATACAATCCTGCGCCTAAAGACCTGAAAAATGCACATGTTGCACTGTGTTTTCTTTCTTTTCTGTATTTCTTTGCTTTGTTCCTGCTGGAACCTTTGTTTCGGGAACATTTTTGGAAGAATGGAAAAGTTCTGCCTTGCCTAATCATATCTGATGAAGAAAAGAAGAGCTTCACGTTACAAGAGCCCCTCCTCTCTATTAAAAGCTAAAAAATGACTCTGTAACATGGGACCCAGAGCACCATTCAAATTCCTCCTCCTTCCCACACACCTGCTTCATGTCTGCCTGTCTGTGTTTCAATTAAAAAGCTACTATGACATTCTTCCTACATATTTTAAAGAAAATTCCACAGGCAACAGGACTCACAAAAGTTTGTATTTAAGTATCTTCCACCACCCCCTCTGATCCCAAAGCACTCCAGGAGCTAAGCCTCCTACACATGCATATGTCTGAATCAACTGCTTGATTGACTGCTTGGTTACCACGTTTTATAATCAGACCATTTACATGACGAGGACAAGTCGTTTGGCAATGGATTTTGGACTTTCAGCACCAGGAAATCACATAGGAACAAGGGACCTGGGCAGAAGGGCTGTGGCTGCTGAGGACAGCATCAGCAAGCAATCAAAGCTCAGCCAGCCACAGGAAAGAGCATAGAAGGTGGCGGCCACAGTTTCCCAGACCGGGAATGTTTCTTGAAATTCATAGTGAAGGTCAAGACAAGCCACTCTGCCCTGCAATGGAAACAGACACTGCGTGTAACACTGACCACTCAAAACCAGCACAGCTGCCTCTCCAGGAAACATCTGACAAGTTAGTGCTTACCCACTGGTCAGCAGCTCTGCACACATCCTGACCTCCTAGCCCTTCACAGTGGGGAACCAAAAGTCTCCATTTTCTCAGTGTAGTATTGCTTGGATCTCATTTGACAGCCACCCCTTTCTGCAGCTTGACTGCCAGGAGAAAAGGTGACAAGAAGCCTCTGCTTACCCTTTGTCTGACACATGCACAACATGAGCAAGTGCTCAGCTTCTTCCAGGCACCCTCCGCCTGCAGCCGAAACACCTCTTCCCAAAAGCCCAGACACACCTGCAGCAGCTTGGCCGAGCCGTGGTTTCACACAGGCTTCCACAGGTGCCCCCACACAGACACGGCTCCTTCGTGTCAAGACATGCACAGGCATTTCTGCAATCCTATTATTCAGCTTCCCCCAGACCTGTATAAATTAGAAATTTTGCAGAATTTTTAGCCTTTCCAATAGGAATAGATACTGGAGTAACACTATACTAATATTAATAATACTAATATAATAGTTGATGAATTTCCCCATGTTGGATACTTTTAAGGGTGCTGGGCCATTCAGTTTAGGTCATCCTTTGCCAAGAAAGGTTGGACCAGATGATTCTTGAAGTCCCTTCCAACCTGGCAATCTCTGATTCTGTGAACACCTAGCTCATCCCATGCACTACAAAGCACCTGCATCAAGCTTACATTGAGAAGATTCTTGCTTGAGAGGCGTATTTGATGCTTATGAGCTCTGCCTTTAGTCTGTGTTAATAGGCCATTTTTCCTCATCCCCCCCCCCCCGAATGAATCAATAGCTATCAGATAGAACCTGACTCAAGATTTATGAGGGAAGATTAATAACGTGTGCATTTCTGAGGAATTCACTGATGTAAGCTTATCATGTCCAGTTAACCTGCCTTCGAAAGGTGGGTGGAGGATTTAACACTAAGAAGCAAAGCAATGAAGAAACACTCATAGACTGAATGATTTGAGGAGCTAATGGTTTTCCATGGAGAAAAGTCATCAATACATGTCTTATTTTGGTACACTATATGGTACAATGTTTTGTAAAGGCCTTTAGGCAAAAGCTGGTTTGAACCTCAACAGAAGTAATCAGGGCTGCAGCGTGAGTAATTTCCTCATGTTTGTATACATCATCTGTCCACACCAAGTATCACCCACCAACACACAATCTCACTTACATTTAAATCACTCTGTCCCTGGATATATTTTTCAGCTGCTGCAAAACACCTAACAGATCTCTTATTTACGATGGGACAGGGTAGCTGCACCTAGATAAACACATAAACCACAGATGCTGTAGACTTTAAATTCATTTTTCTAGGAGGCTGCATACCTCTTGACACAGACAAAAACCACACAGCATCCACATGAACAAACCAGTCTGGCTTTATATATTACTACAGCCATAGCTGAAACCTGAAACGGTACTTGTCCATCTTGAACGTGCCAGTCTTGATCTTAAAAAAACAGGTTTCAGTCCAAAACCAGAGGGTCTGGCACACAGAGAAACCAAAGTGAAAACTAAAGGGACCTTAACAAAACTAACCACATAATTAACTCCAGTGACCCAAGCTGCTGCTATCTCATACAGTATTTTCTACACAAAACAGTACATTTGAACAACGTGCAAGCACAAATGTCACTGAATCAAAATACTAGCATTGGAGGCTACAAACAACAAAGCCAATCACCACAGCAAAGAAACACTTTCTGGAAGTATAATAAAATACTATAAATAATCTACTGAGTCAGAAAATAACACCAGACAGGCCACGTAACGCAGGACTTGCAAGACCAGCAGCAAGAACAAACTGCACAAGGTTTAAACAAAAGCTTTCAAACCACCAACTTATCAGATTTTAAGTGAAACTAGACATGATTTATACAAGGAAAAAATTTATGACTAATCTATGACTAATTTTAGACTAATCTCCAAGTCCATCTCTAAATCTGAGCACCACTCCATGCAATTCCTGTCAGCTAGTGCTTGGTTTTAACTCTACAAGCCAAAGCAACAGGTTATGTGGTTTTGTCATCTGTGAAAATGCAGACAACAGTTGAGAGAAGATGTACAAGTGACTGGAAGATACAGAAGATTATTTTATGAACTTAATTGCAGATCTCACATGCAGTGCCCATTTTATGAAAACAGTGTGGTAAGATGTAATCAGATATGAGAGAACTCAACCTCCCGAAAGACATTTTCCATGGTATGAATTTCATACCACCAAAAACTGCCTTCTGTCAGTATTCTGCCTCCTTCATAGATGTGTCAAGTTTGCTGACACCAAGGTGACTCAAGCCATTGATCCTGGTCATCACACAGCAACCTGGTGTATGTAGTGTTGACAGCTATCTTCAGGCACCACTTCTGTCCTTATGCAAATACCAATCAACCAGCTTGTGCCTCAAGCAGCCCTCTTTCTGGAAGCCAAGAGTTTCATTAGAGGTGACTGCTTTTTAGGGTGAGACAATCACAATTGGCTGTAACACTGCTATCACTAAACTAACATGAAAAGATTATGAAAATGTTTTCTCTCTGACAGGCACCAGTTCAGTCTTATTCTTTTACATATGCAAAAGAGCCAAGAAAAGTCTCCTTGTGCCTCTTGGAGGTTTATGGAACACCTTCAACCCTGGCATGGTCCACCAAGTGCCAAAAGGTGCTGCTCTGTTGTTCATCTTCTTAATTTGGCCGGCGTTGACACGTACTGGTTTCTGTCTTCCTTCCCAACTCTACTAGTAAAAACCATGAGACATTCCTCAACAAAAATGGATCCGGCTCACACATAAGGTTTGCCATAATATTTTCCAGGAAAATGCCTGCTCTTCAATTACCCTGAATTGTAATGGGCATCCTTCACTTTGAAGTTCAGTCAGAACAATACCCTGCCATTCCTAGAAGGAACTTAAATAGCTCCAACACCACAAACTTACAGAATCGTGTCAGCGAGGCACATCATCTACATTCTGTGTTTCCAGAGCTGAGAAGTGAGGCGGAAGCTATGCAAACAGCAAAACCCGAAAGCAACTACCAGGAAAAGAAACAAAATAACATCTTGCTGTTGTTGTTAAGAAGAGGCAGCCAAAAGATTTGAGTTAAAACCCTAGAAATTAGGATCAACATAACCACATGCTTTGTCAACTTCACAAGTTTTATACATTTATTTTGCTATTTCTCGAAGCAGACACTTCAGTTGTTTCAACTCTTCTAAGTTGCTTATATGCTAATATACATGCACACAACAGGATTCAGCTGTCGTGTTTTCATATGCACTGCAAATAATCCCAAAAATACCATTTCTACTAATCACGTTGTTCCACACAGTTTGAAAGCACATGATTGCAGAAAAAAAACCCTCACCAACACATTTTTGGCCTGGATTCTAAAGGAAATGAAGCTTATGTGATAGTGCTGTTCGTCAATCCTCGCCCTATTAAATTTTCAACTCGCTAGTCAATTTTCACTACATCTGGCAGAGGGCGAAGAGATCTGAATAGGTGTCACATTCTTGTATCTTGGGGAGAAATTATTATGTATGTAGAGGAGACGCACGCAAATTAACCTCACACAGAGCTGAACTGCTGCAAAAACTCAACAATCCCCTGCTTGCTTTGGCCCTGGAGATGCTCTGTCAGCATCTGCACATGGGCACTCAGAGCACATATCAGTTCCTATGTGGCCAACATAAGAGACATTGGAGAGAAACCACAGACCAAGCCAAAAAGGAGGGAGAAAATAATCAGGAAATAAGGGAGTGAAAATGAAGAGGTCCAAAGAGAACAATCACAGGTCATGGTAGACGGAAGGTCAACACACACAGGGAAACACGTGTCAGCTCTGCTATCTGAGGGGTAGTTGGCAGCTCTTTGCCATCTCCATACCTACAAGCACAATAAAGGTCCTTTCCCTGCCCTCCTTCCACTTCCTGGAAAGGCTGCAATAATGCTGGATGCTGCTGGGTGCTACCGGATCCACAAATGGCCCATGCCTTCAAGCTGGCAGATGGGACAGGAGCAGTGCAAAAGCAGATGAGCTCACACCTGGGAAAGAGCAGAGGCAGACTAGACCCACCTCAATCAACCTCTGTCACAGCTGCAACAGAAAGCAAGATCCCTCTCCACAGCTGTCACCTACAAACTGCAGCCACCTTCCTTTTCATCCCAGGAAAGAAGAAAGGCACACTGCATCCCACAGAGCTAGGGAACGGAAGCAACCCAGAGGCACTACTGAAAGACGACCAAACAATACTGTTTGTAAGGACTACAGAGGGAACAAAAGCTTACAAGCCGAATCGAGATTACTTGCAATCTATGTGGGGTGGTTTTGCCCTAGGAGCAATCAATACCAAAAACTTCAGCTATTCTGGGATAAGAAGGACAATCAAATTATCCCCGCTTCAGAAAAACAGGAGGGCTGAGGGCCAGAAACAAGCAGTGACTACCCTGAGAGGTGCCAAGCAGCCAGGGCGGGCAAGGGGAGCACACTGCAGAGCCAGGATGTACATCCACCCCAGCCAGGGCTGAGCAACTTGAGGACAAGTCCCAGAGCCACCAGTGGCAACTGAGGCTCACCCCACTCCCTCTCTGCCCTTAGCAGCTAGCGGATAGACAACAGATTTTATTTGTTTGCGTTCTTAGAACCGAACACTTCTGCACCATTAAAGCAGAATGCAAACATCTCATCCCCATGCCTCCACAAGCCTTTCTGGTTTAGTTTGATTTTATTCAATCTTCTTTATAACCAATCTATTACAGCACTTTATTTAAGGAGTAAGGATGCTGCTTCCAGCATTAAATACCCTTTCGCTGACAATTAGAGGGCATTATCCTTAGAGGAAAACCTTCACTAGCTTTTAGTCTCTTGTGATAACAGAAAAAAAGCATTTTTTCTCTCCAGCAAAAATATCAAGAACGTAGTACAAAACAGAAAAGATGCAGGCAGAGCAGAAGATTCATCGGATAAACAAGATGCAAAATCATTTTTCCCTTCTAGACCATCACTTCAAGTCCAGACACCATTACACAACGATTTAAAAAGTCATCAGCATCAGCTTCCCCCTATGCTCTCCACAGTCCTGGTACACAAATCATGTCTGCAATAGCAATCCACTTGTCACAGGGCACTTTACCCAGCCCTTGGACTGAAGCCTTGTATGACTACAGCTCACAGGCTCCACATGAAGCAGGGCTGGATGGCCACAGCTGCCTAAACAGTTCCGTCGCTGCAGCAAAAGTGCCAGGTCAAGAACAACATGTGTCCTGACAGCAGTGTGAAGACACCGGTCCTGTTAGATCTGAATTTGTCCTGTGATGAGATGATCTCTCTCCAGCTGAGATAGTCTGGCTCTCCTTATTAATAGCAGGACACTGGCATCTACAGCCCAGGGCTCCAAGCCAAGCGCTGCAGCATGTCAAAAGCAAAATGAAGAGGTTTATGGAATAGAGCTTTGAAACACTGGGGCTGGAAGCAAAATAGAGCCTGAGAATTAAATTAAAGGTATCCAACAAAAATAATAAGCCTTGAATTGCAATGAATTACCTCTCACAAATGCATCATAGCAGAGCCTGGTGAACTGTGTGGGGACATCTGACCCAGAAAGCAGGATCTTCACCTAAAAGCTTTCCCCTCAAATTAGTCCTATTAAACTCTCTTACTTCACCCACCCAGTTTTCACTCTTACAGAAGAACAAGCAGCCCTAACCACCATAGCAGCCAAGCAGAAACCAGTTCAGTGAAAGCTAGTTTTGTATTTCACATGAAATATGAATAAATATTTCATATTTAAGTGGTTGGTCGGTTTGTTTTACAGAAGGATGGTTGTTTGTTTTTTTTCAAGGAAAGAGGCAAACTCTGTTTAGACTCCAAATGAAAGTCAGATGTGAATGAATTACTTACAAGATGCTGAGGGCAAACAAGTGCACTATGAAGTATGTGTTGCATTGCATCTTCATTTAGAAATCACCTAATAACCATCTTTCCCACAGGGGACAGTTAATATTAGAAGCCAGATACATCCTACATAAGGATGTCTCTATTAAACATCCCACACAAAGATGTTCCTAGAATCCAGTAATTTAGCAGAACAGATTTTTAACTGCTGTGTAAAGTTTGGGTGATAGCATAAAAGACTTCAACTTCACTTAAACAGGTTATTTTCCATCATGTAAACTGGGGAAAGGACCATCTTCAGGACCAGGGTGGTGGAGCAGAAGGAGACCTCATCACCTGCGCAGAAGTACTGGGTGAAACCTAAACCTTTCACTGGAAGACTGCAGAGCCCATCCCCTTGAACCACACCTACATGTGGTTCTCCCATGGAGGGGATGGTGGAAGCAATGGAGGTGGGAGAAACAGACATAGTCTTCTCAGAGAAAGTCACCACCTTACCTCTCACCTTCTGCAACCCAAGCCACCCCTGTTTCTGGGCATGATGATTTACTCTTGCTAGAGCCCCCTCCACAGGCAATATGAAAGATTCCTTCAGTGATGGTGTCATATAGAGAAAATGCTTTCAGGTGACAGCATGTTTCTGCCTCAGTTTCTTTTATCCTCAAATATGCCAACAGAATCCTATAAATTTGTGGAGAGGAACAAAGAGCCTTCTATACTTGACCAAACAGTAAAATACAGCTCCTGCTTTATCTACAGGGCAAGTCATCACTTGCTAAAACACTGGGGTTTATGGAGTATGGTACAAAGGAAGACATAAGCATACATGTAAGTTGTTCTGAATTTGTACCCCAGGACTTTCCAGTGGCTGCCTTAAATGCTTTTATGATTGAAGGCAGTCAGTAGTTAAGATTTTCATTACGAACAGGAGCACCACCCCAAAAAGAGGCAAAGGCCCTTTTACTTTGATTCCCACCAAAAAAACCCAGCTACTCAGCTCCAACACAACTTTCACTTCCCATTCATTACTCATTTACTATCTTGTACACTCCTCAGGCATAAAGCACATCTCTGACCCCAGCAAAGACAAGGTGTAGCGATGTCAAACTTAGAGAACCCTGAATTTAAGAGGACACAAGTCAAGTATCAGACAGGACAACATAAATGCTCTACAGAGGGTGGTCTAGATAAACCAGAAAGCATGAGAAATGAACTGCAGAGAAGGACAGATTGGGAAGATCTGTATGAGCCGTGCGTGCAGTGCTGAACAGCTTGCTGCACAGAGAAGTCAGCAAGCTCTCTTCTGCAGAGAAACGTGCCTCAAGTACAGGGCTGCCAATGTACACCACCACACTCTCTTAATTCAGGATCTTTTTCCCTTTCCTTTATGCAAGCTGAGGACCTATGGGCCGAGAAATCACCTGCTGCAAGATGAAATTACTAAACCAGCTTACCACAGATGCTGCCAGGCTCATTAAACCACAGTAACCCTCACACACGTGGCAGCAATGCAGCTGGTGATAATGCATTTCCCCTTCCTGCTTACATCACCGATTCTTACTCATTAGAGCACTTACAATCTTTATATAAAATTCTTTTATGTAGCCTAATTTGCCAAGAAGTAATCGCTCTCCTCCTCCCCTGGTAATACAAATGAGACAGAGCTGTAAAGTGATTTCATTTGCTGCTTATTCCATGGCTCTCCTTCCCAAAAGTTTCTTTCAGATGTTCTGTATGAAGCCAGATACATTTGGTCATTAGAAAAAGTCTCAGAGTAACCCAGTATTTCATCAACTGTCATGGGGAAAGGATGGGTAATTTAGGAAGCTTTACATCTTTGAGCTTACTTCACATTTCTTGCCAAAAGAAATCCATGAACTTCCTTCTTTCAAAAAACCCACAAACCCAGACAACACTGCAGAATTCAACTCTCCACTCAGAGCAGGGTAAATGGAGTTTATCCAATGCTCAGAAAGAGTCGCCTTCGTGTAAAACAAGCACTGGAAGAACACCACTAGAGATGCCTGTACCACAAGCAGCAGGAGGGTGATGCAGATCTCCGTCTACCCTGGCTCCTTTCACCACTGGAGTCGCAGCAATGCTATCTGGTAATTACACTGCAGTGTGGTCTGGCATGACACAGGCTTCTGGCTACACATTCAAGGCTCTGCTGCCAACTCATACGGGGGCTCCAGCACATCTCTTTACCATATTGTTTCAGGCTTCCCTCAGGGAAAGCAAGAAAAGACAGCTTAAACTCAGAGCTGTTACTCTATGCTAAAACTACAGTCCTCTGCACACAATCCAAACCGTAAAGGCCAATGTCACTACAGCTTTTTCAGGATTTGGTTGGACAACAAATACGCCGGATGCCCGAAAGGTCACAGCTGAAATACGCACTGTCCTGTACTACCACTCCCTACAAGTGAGTCAAAAATAGGGAGTACAGATGTGTCTCCCATCTTCCCTGTAATTCAAGTGCTTTTGGCTGAGCCCTCAGAATTTCTGTCAATGCTCACCAGGGAAGGGAAAAGTCAATCACTGTCTTGCAGCATCTCATGACATACAAAACATCATTGCTTTAGCTGTTTAAAACCATTCACCCCAAGCAAAGAACAGGCTGTTATTACAAACTAGGTACAGCAAAAATAGTGCAGTTTAAGACAAAAGGGAGAAAATTATTAAGAGTAGAACAATTCAGACAGGCAGTACTTGTAAAAACCTTCTACATACTTCCACACTTCTGTTTCCAGTCTTTTCATATTGCAATGAGTTTTGTGTGATTACTAACGAGATACTGAGAAACTTAATTGTACTGTATTAACAGTCAAGGTTTTGACTTCCTATCCAAGGGCTCTACTTCTTTTAATTAAAATTATACCAGGTAACATTGTTAAGACTACGTCAATCCAACACTGTGAAGTCAGCTCTAATAAATACAAAGGTAATCTTTGAGCCTTTATATAAGGACGCTGATACAGAGTTAAAAATAAGCTTTGTTAGTACAGACAAAACCAAATACGCAGGAGTTCAGGAAATGGTTTTGAAGGCTGAACTTCACATAACCCATCCTCAGTGTCTTTTCAAAGGGTCAATGAGCCACTAAAAGTCTCCTCAACTCCTTGCTTAAGTACAGTGCTTTACAACAACGTTTTCCATCAGATTTGCAACAGATTGAGGATTACAGCTGGGATTTCCATTTTGGCAGCAGTGCAAACCCAAGAGCTGAAATGAGGCATGACCCAACAGCACCGTAAAGTCAAGTAAGAGAGCACTGAACAAGATCAACAGCAGAGTCTCCTAACAAAGACTAACGCTGAGCATTTTCTCTAACAGAAAGGAGCTGTTTTGATTCAAAGGGCATTTCTTACAGGGTTACGGCACTGACTTAATGCAGCACCGCCTAAATATCCATTTCCTTGAGTCAAGGCTGGATGAGTCCCAGAAAGCTGAGTTCTGACTCTCACACTTGCACACCATGAAAGCAGATGAAGAAGGTGCCAGGGTAGGGCTAAACCAATTTTGAATGTTTTCCGAGTCCTTTCATGTCAGTCACAAATCCTTTATAGTCAGCGTTGTGAAGACGCAGTCTAGTCATGAACCCCGAGGGAGAACGATCCAGACGTACATATATCCACTGATTCAAGAGCTGGAGCCATTTGCTGCCCCCAAGCAGCTGCAATTACCCCCGGCATGGTCTGAAGGGGCAGGGTGTGGTGGGGAAAAGGAGGAAGGTTGAAGGAAGAGAGAGGGGCCACGTGGCCGCCTGAGACTGCTCCCCGAGCAGGTTGCCTCTAACCTGGGCTGGAGGGAGAGGCTCTCCCTGCTGCATGGCTGTCCCATCGCTCTCCTGCTCCAGCAGGCCAGGCCAGGGAGGGAGAAAGGCTGCATGGCATGCAGGTACATCTGGCCAGCAGTTCCTGGCTCCAGCAGGGAGAGATTGCTCTGGGCTGGATGGGGCAGCAGGGAACTCTGCTCAGCCCCTCACCAGTCATCCCTCCAGCTTTGCTCAGTCTAAATTTCATGGCATTGTTCATCCTGGTGAGCACCTACCTCAACACAAACTTAAAGCCTCATGAGGCTAGGAACTAATTTTAGCAAAGTTCAGGGCTTTCTGGAAAGTAGAGCCAGGAAAATGATAGGCCTATATGATCTGTCTCACTGGTCCTTCCAGCAGCTATTTAATTACATCACTATTTTCCTAACTAATAAAGGTCAAACTATAATTTTTTGTTATTTTAGATCCATAGTTTCTCTCAAATAAAAGGTGTTCTTATGCCAGGAAGAAGCAAAAAGGAGATTTACTTGCCCTACAGCTACTGTAGCAAACTCAGCTCAGAAAGAAAAAAGAAAGAAACTGTTATTTCCCTAGCCTTTTTAAAAGGGGAGAAAACAGTGGACAAGAACCCATGATTATTAGCAGACAGAAGGGAAAAAAAGAAAAAAATCTAAGAAAAAGAGCAATGAGAGCCTTTATTCCCAGGAGATCCTTTTAAAGAATTTAGACTCCAAGTGATGCAGTTGTACTTCCTGTGACCTGCAGCATTCAGTTTGGGAACACAAGGAAGGTCACCGCCTCGGAACAGCTCGGTACACCCACGCTGCACACATAGAGCACTCAATTCAGAAATGCAGTGGGGCAGAGAGCTACTGCGAGCGCAGGAGAGGAGGACTGCTGACCTGTGGAGCAGTGCAGCAAAGGGCACTCGCTCAAGCTCACACACAGCAGCAGGCTTCTCTCTGGACTCCACTGGAGCAGAGCGTGCAGCAGTGGTGGGAGACAGAAAAGCCCTTTAACAACACAGTTAAGAGAACTCCAGCTAGATAACACACACACACCATCCTCACTCCCAGCTTCAGGCAGGCTGGGTATGTGGAAGAGAGATGTTACCAAGTTGTAAATTTAGTTCATGATGAACTGCGCTGTATTAGCATGGCTCTTGCTATTAAAAGCATTTGGAAATGATGCAAGCAGCTACACACACATTTCATAATGACCACACAGCCCAAGGAACGTCACTTGATGTATTATTGATAGGAAGCCACTTCTGAGGCAAGATGGCCTTTGAACAGCATTGAAGCAGGACGGTAGGGTACAGGGAAGGAAAATGACTGAACAAGAATGCTAAACTGCTGCAGGACTTCGATTAACAGACTAATTAGCAGAGAGTTTGGCTACACTGAAAAAATTAACGCAAGCACTGATCCTAACCTGACCTCCCTTTTACACCTTTAGTTCAATTTTAACTTGAGTTGGTGGGAGACACAGGCAAGAGTTTGATGAAGCACATTTAAGCAATATCTAAGCACCAGTGCAGGCAGGCAACACTCAGGGATCCCTAAGTCCTACAAGTTTTCCCCGCTATTTTCCCCCGGCCATGCACACAGCTACAATACCGCGATACCCTGTGGACAAATTCAGAAGGCAGCATAACTTTTTAATATATATTTACATATAATATAGAGGTACATATTTATTTTAAAAGTGCAGTGCTATATATAAATACAGCAAAGCATTCAGACACCTTGGCATCCTGCAAGCACAACTACTGCTATCCTTCCTTCAAAGAATGCCCAACTCATTCCAGAGGGCACAGCTCCAATGGGATATATAGCTCGGATCACCTCTCCCACAAGCTCTTCTCTTCACCACTCACCAGGACAGGGGTGGGAAAAGCACCATTCAGTACTTCAGGCACACAAGCCCTGCATTACTAGCAGGAGCCAGCCTAGCGCGTGTGAGCTACGAGCTTCACTCAGTTCTGACAGACATCTGCAGGAAAAAGAAAGAGGTGAAGTTCCTGGCCCTATGAAATATAAGGTGGAGATAAGGCTTCCCTAGAGCAAGGGGGCATTTCATCCTGGATCAGAATCCCCTGAGTTGGAACCCAGCCAGAAAGCCCAAATAATAGCCTTTCTGCTCACAAACCACCACTGAACCTTGACTGTTGACGAGCTGTCTGGAACACAGTTTTAAACTCATCCAAAATACAACGGGGAAAAAAATCCTGCCTTCCATCACCCCAATAAGTCATTAAGTCAATGTTTTTCTCCATTCTTGCTTTGCCTGTTTCTCATTACTTGGTTCTTCACCAATTAAACACTTTCTTAAAAAATGACAGATTTTAAACTGGTTTCTTCCAATGCATATTTTAATACTTTCCCCTTGTGCATAATGCAACTGGAAACCCTTAAGTATTGCATATGTATGGATATGGAAATTTTGCTTTTACCTAGATTAAGTGTTTGCATTGTTTCTTTGAACCATCCGGCTTGTGTCTTTTACAGGAAATTAACACAAAGCATCTTTAATAATTGTAAGAACTCTCCAACAATTCAATTTGCAAAAACACAGGCCAGCATTCTGCACTACAGTAGGTGGTTTATCCAGCGCTTTGATGGAAGATCTTGTTCAAAGCCTTGTCCAGAAACTTAACACCACCTCATACTATTCCAGTGATGCAGTCAATGAACAGAAAACAATTATGAGAGCACAGCCAAGCAACTGTTTGCAGGCAAAGTTGTTTCAGTCTTAAAATTTGGAAGTCTCTGGCTACCCACTAACGTAATCAAACTGAGCTGCAGCCAGGATGAGCTCCATGAAGGCAAGTTAATACTAATCTGCTTTATTCTGCTGTCCTAAAACGAAGCCAGCTCTCCATTGCCAGAGGCCCCAGACCTTCCAAAGGACGGAGCTTGGCAGTTCCAAAACCTGCACGGGGTCTTGGCAGGGAGTCTCCTGTACAGGTCACCTCAGAGGATGCACAGGAGAGGGATGAGCAGAAGAAATGCAGAGAAAGAAAGACAGCATCGAGGTACAAAGAAGCCCCAGGACAAAGGCTGTACATGTATGTGAGCAGTTGCCCCTACTGAATACATAAGACCATAGCCAGAGGCAGCAGCCCAAACCACAAGAAAGCTCTTGCTTCAATGTAGCAAAGTCTCCACATGCTACTTGATCACTATGCCTCCCTAAAAAGTGTCACTCCCACTCAGCCGCACTGTCTGTTCTGCACACCACAAGGGCTCTGCATGCCACACACTCAGGCAGCCCTGTCTTGGAGGTGCTTGAGATCCCAAACTAGGAAGACAGTTAAAAAGCAGGATAGTAGGAAAACAGTGAAAACACAGGAGGCCCCAGAGGGAACAAGTGGCAGCGCTACAAACGGAGCTCAGTCTGGCTCCATCCACCCAACAGCAGCTCCAGCATGAACACAACCAGCTTTTGCTGCAAATGCCAAGACACAGAGCATATACCAAACAAATATTCTTTAAGAGGTAAAAAGAAAAAGAAAGATGCCTCAATTAAGACTTTTGGGACAAATACTTTTGCTCCTGGGTTCATAAGCTTTAGCCTATTTTTAGTAAGTTGTCTTTGCAGATGCCAAAATAACATCTCTCCCCCTCTTTAATACACAGCTGGACATGAATCTTTGCAGCCTGACAGGCAGCATCTGCATCCAGCTTCACAGATGTGAATTACAATAGGAAACCTCAAGAGAAAACCTCTTCTCTGGAAATCCAAACACAAGTAGTTAATACGGTCCCACTGCTGAGCATACAGCCCATGGGAAGGAGGGACCCAGAAGTCAGAAAGTTCCTTCCCCCATCCTTTACTCCCAAGCAGCATGCTTGAAAAAAATCAATGTGCAATTCAAACACTGTGATACGGAATTGCTCCTTTTCTCCAATACAGGCACTATTAGCACACAGCACTGCAGCTAAGAATCAGCATTTTGTTTGGAAACTGCCTCTCTTTGGCCATCAGAGCTCTGCAGAAAGGCTGCAAGTTTATTTACATACACCAGATCCAACATGATCTCTGTGCAGGCAGGAGAGGCAGCCAGACCATGTAGATGCTGCTTTCCTGTGAAGAACCACTGCTGCAGTCCTGTGCAGACCCACAGTTTGAAACTCCTAGGGAGCATCCACCCCTCCCCACTTCCAGCCCTGTGAGAAGCAAGTGGCATTACAAACCCTCCAGAGCATCAGGCTGCTCTGACTGTTCAAGCCCAGAGTAAACTGGAATGTAAAATTACAGGAGTCCATCTCATGCCTCCACTGCTCTTTGACACCGGCACACTTCCCAGAGCATGCATGCTCTTGTATGCTTTTTGCTCTTTGTGAGGCCTAAAAAACTCACTGGGAGAACTGTGCCCATTCCAAAGACACAACCCAGCAAAGCCCACGCCTCTGAGAGATGACTCTGACTGCATCCAGAGAAAATCAGCTCAGCCTCTATAGCTTCCTTAATGCCATCACTGCTGGGAAGTCCACCACACCCTTATTCTAGTACTGGGAATACACTGGGAAAGAGGTACAAGGTTTTCCAACTACTGTGGGAAGAGCCAAGCTCCCCATTGACAGTTGGGCCACCAACCAACCTCCATCACTGCCTGACCCCCACAAGAGGCTCTGCAGCAAGAACAGGGCTGTTGCACATCCACTCCAAGGCTGCTCCAACTAGATTAGTTTCCCCTGCTTTCCACATGCCTGCCACACACTCCATCACTGCAAAGCACAAGGAGGAAGCAGGTATACTAGAACAGCCTGCGAAATCCTGTCACATAAGCAAAGCAGCTCCAGTTTGCCCATGTTAGCAGGGCAAGCAACCTGACCTCTCCTTTCTCCATGCCTCCTCAACCACAGATTCACCCTGAGCAGGCCCACGTTTTGTTTAGCTACTTTACTTCATCTCCAGCAGCCTTCTGCTTCCCTGTACCCACGGTCCTCTCCCATAAATCTGCCTCATTTCTCGCAAACTCCTACGCAGTGGGCTTGGCGTCCTGGCTTGTTTCAAACTTCACTCAGCCTCATACAGGCACAGCCAACTTTGAGACGAGCATTCACTTCCCATTCTTCATAGTCTCAAAGCTATGCAGCATATTGAGTCCTTGCTGTAACCTCCTGTTTACCACAGAACAAGTAACGGTTTAATTTGATTAATTTCATGTATGGCTTCTATCAGACCCTGGAGAACCTCTGGCTGTCCTACGCTTCTGTCTAAACATCCAGGCATGAGGCTCTAGACACGGGACAAAACGTCTGCTTCAAAGCTTTGCAGCACAAGCTAGACAAGAAGGATAAAAGAAAGGACACTGCATAAATTCCAGCACTCTGAATTTCCTTGTGTGCCTGTGGGAGACTGCAGGTACAAAGGGCAGGGACATGGGCTTAGAAGACAGACACCACGGCAGATGGCAGTGCAAGTAGGGAGCATGTCCTCCAACAGGACGCACGGAGGTATCTGAGGAGCACACACTTTAGCTGCCAATGCCACTCTCCACAGCTCTCAGGAAGGGCCAACAGGACAGGGGATGCTGCCTCCATCCAGACAGCAGCAAAGCGATGTAAGCTTGCAAGACAGCCAGCTGCTACACCAGTGATGGCCAGCTAGCTGTGCACATCCCATCCAAAATGTCACAGCCTGGAAGGGGATTTTTTTGTTATCTTTATATCAAGAGACAGTATTTTGCACTGTGCTTTATCCTTGACCCTGTGATTTCTAACTCTTCAAGCCAGCAGGTTCACCAGCTGCAGCACCTGGCTCTGGAGCTGCTCTCACCACCCAACAAGCCCACCTCTAGCCCACCAGCCCAGCGCAGTCCCCCCTGCAATCTCTGGGGGCCTGGTTTCCTTGCCCTTCACTTCCACACCCAAAGACTTCAGCAGCAGAGACCCACTGCTCCCTCCATGCAAAGGGGGCAGACCAGGAAGCCCTCCTCTCTTCAGAAAGCATCTCCCTAACTCACCCAGGCAAAAAGGACAACAGTAAATGATATCCATTTGGGCCATGACTGGGTCTGCATGCCCATCAACCTCTCTCCAGAAAAACATGGCAAGTCAGACAATGCAAAACTGAGATCTCACTAGAAGCAGAAAGCAGTATTTTCATTGCCTCTAGCAGATAACTCATGCACTGCTATTTCTTGTGCTGCTTCCAGCAAGTAATATCTTACCCACAAACAGCCAATGTCTTAGGGGGAAAAGAGACAGTAAACCTAATGAGGTTCAGAGGAAAGGCTGGGGGTCTCAGTTCTTCCTTTTAACACAGAAACACAGGCAGCCTCCCCATTTTGCTCCTAAACGCAGGCTCTGCAGAAGCTACATGAACACAGCTGAATCTAAGGAAGGAAAGTGTTGCTCCTCATCACATGCAACAGTAAAGCCGAGCGCTAATTACTGCAGCCATAGAAAAATGATCTAGCACATTTAGTAAGAAAAGTAATTAACTCCAATATCACAGCCAAATTCCCATTTAGCATCAGCCGTCCAGCTGGATACACTGTCCTAAACAGCTGGGTCACCGATCCTAAACTATTGCCACATGTGCTATACCTTCCCTACCCCCTTTGCTCCCTCCCATCTGAAAGAGGTACTGAGATACATCAGTACATCAGGGCAAGTCCCTACAAAAACATTGTCTTGTTTCGACTGCTTCTGCATTTACACATGCCTGACAGTAAGCTCAGCCTTGCATAAATGCAGCAGCCCGAACTCTGCAGCCTGTTATTTTTGTGCCATGCCCCAAAGTGAATTGAGCAGCGTAAGGCCCAGATGAGCACCAAGCACAACCTCACATATGTTTTGACGACTGCATTTTCATACCAGCACTGGGTTTCACTAGGAGCAAAGTGACTTTGCAGGACAGCGTGTCGAACAGCTTCTCTTTACAGAAACACAACAGGGAGAGACCTTTGTTGCAAGGAACTCCAACACACGGCAACCACAATTTTTGTTCATCATATCCCAGTGATATGTTCACTGATGAATGAATAAATTAGTATCTACATCAAAGGCAAGTTTTCCAGTTGGAGGTTATTTACTTTTGCCTCAATTACAGCAGCTCTGGCAAGCTAACTCAAGATACAGATGATGTACAAGCCAAGCAGCAAGTGCTCGCATGCTGGGAACTGTTCAAACAGGAATAATTCAATCTTTTTGTAGGCTCACCCCCGCTAATTTGCCACAAGCTGTCTCTTTTCAGCTGCTACATGAAGCACAAGAAAAAACCCAAGCTGGATTAAGCTGGTAAGTTTACAATCAGTTCATCTACCGCGAGTTCAGGTCAGTTAGTCTGTGCATAAAACAAGTTAATTTTTTTCAGCTTCACAGGGTTAAAGAAACAAAAGTTTATTGCCGTAACCAAACATTTCTCACTGGACGAGTGTGCAGCAATTACTTAGCTAATGCAAACGACTTTCAATCGGCATGCAAGGAACGTATGGGATAATTGTAGGGCACTCTCTTCCACCGACATTTTACAAGTACGCTTTAGGTAGCTATGGAGACGTTACAGCCTTCTTCATTTTGCTGTCATAACTAGACAGCTGTTGATTTCTTTGTAAAATTCCTTGGAAGAGTGGGGAAGGAAGGGGGAGTTTTAAGTATCACAAGGTCTGAGAGTAAGAAGTTGAAGAAAAAGATAACAGATTTCAGATGGAGACAGCAGCACAGAGGCTCCTTACAGGAGGTAGCCTTGAACTCCAGGTCCTGCTTCAGTACTTCTGCAAGCAAGGAGGTAAGCATACACTACAGTGTGCAGATAACAGAAGGATAGCCTCCCAGATAGGTCCAAAAGGAAAAGCATTTCTAGCTATCACTGTTATCACCCTGCACAAAAAGAGGCACTGTCCAAGGGCGTGCTGTGGTTTTGCTCCAACACAAAAGCTCTCCAGAAACATGGTGGGTCTCCATCCTCACAACCACCATGCTGGGCTACAAGATGTTCCCCTCTCCCTCCAAGCAATTTATGTGGAAGCCTCATCCCCAGCAGACCTTGCAGGCAATCAGTGCCTCCTCTCCACCCTCCCCAGCCTTGCCATAGACAAGTGCTTGAACAATCCTGCACCTCACCCTCCTTTCAACAACAGCTCAAAAGCTTGCTGTAAGCTGAGCAAATGCTAGTCCTTAGCAGCCGATTCCATCATGATGCCCAAAATGATCCGAGAGAAGTGCCTTTCACTATATTGACACTTTTATGATCAAACATTTTGGCATATGAGGATTTAAGACTGCACATTGCAATAGGCAAGTCTGAGACCAGAGATACCGACCTGGAAAACACTGTGTTGCACAGATAAGGACTGCAAATAATTATGGATTTAGGTCCCATTCAGAAACTCCCTTAGTAATGAGAACAACAGATCAGGCTCCTAACAGATTTTTCCCTTTGGATAAAACACAAAGGAAGGCCTGTTCAACCAAAACATTTTTCTTGAATTCACCTTAGACCCAGTCACAACAATGGAGGCAGAACCTGCAGAATTATCTCTAACACCAAGCTGCAGGAAGTTTACCAGCACCACCCTGAAAACAAACGTCAATCTTCTCATCTCCACGCTACAATTAAAGTCTCAAGACCAAAATGACGCACTTAAGCAACACTGCAAATGAAGGGAAAGCAAGCAATATACTGCTGGAGCATTTGCACCTACCACAGACCTGTTATTGCTCCTTTCATATAACCCTCCTTCTATGCAACAACATCATCAATACTGCTTTGTTAATTCCTGTGAAGGCTTGAAAAGGGGGAAGGATTAATCATCCTTTAAGCTCGCAAAAAGAGGTGTGAGGAGTGTCATTATTGCCTTCGGGGCATATGGGTGCCACCAGCTGCTGTGGGTGGAAGCACTTGGTCTAGACAGCACAGACACTTTCACCACCCTCAGTGACAGTCAGATCAGCCTATGCTCACAATGTCCTGGTCACAGCTTTGCCACATACTTCTGCAGCTGGCACTACTAACTGGCAACCAGTGAGGCCACCCAGCCCTGGTGCCCACCAGTGCAGTGCTGCACAGGAAGTGAAGCAAGCCAGCCATGGGGCTAGCCCAGGGCTCGTCCATCCCACAGCCAATTGCTCTCAGATACCACCCCAACACCATCAGCAGCATCCCAGTTTCACAACACATGAATCTGGTTGCACACCCCACCTGGTGCCAGAGGCATGCTGCAAGACTGTGGCATCCCCATGCCATGGAGTACAGCCCAGCCTCAGCCACTGCTAGCAGATGGCTACATGACCCTTCCTGGGGTACCAGAGTGGAACGGCACCCATCCACACCGCAACCCACCATCAGTGCTCCTGCTTGCTCAGAGAGCAGAGCCACACTGCACACACCTCCCTGGAATCCTGCACCAAAACAGCCTTCCAAAACAAGGGCATCAAGAAGAGATGCACACTCCCCCACCCAGTGTCCAAATTCCTAGTACTGCTGCACTTCCCAAGGGTACCTTCTGTCCAGCACCATCAGAAGTTGTGGTGGTCCTGCCCAGCACTGCAAGGAGGTCCAATACCAGTTTCAGGATAAGTGAGGTAATCTCCAACAGGATGTTTTCTGGTTAGGATCTGGTAATTACATGTTTCATATCCATGGGAAGGTGTAGACCAAGGTAAGCCACTCTATGCTCTTTTTGGAGGAGGAGAAAGAAATAAATCAGCAAAACAGAAAACCAAACAAACCAACCCCACAAAATACAGAAAAAAATCCCAGCCTAAGACAAGACATTCTTCTACAGGGAAATAAGAAAAACAAGTTCTTAGAGGTAAATTAAGCTAAGCCAAGAAACATAAACATGCATTTCTGAACCTTGCCCTGATGCTTCCTTTACAAATATAACAAATCAGAAGTGCTGTCACAAGTTAAGAGCTTCAGTTAAATGGAAGGAGGGAAAAAAAATGCTGATGGCTCTGTGATCCAACTGACAAGCTGTTTCAGGTCTGTTCTGATCCAAAACCAACTTCCCAGAGACTTAAATGAAGAGTAAAGAAATAGTCTTTATTGCTTAATCCTGCTTTAGAAGCCAGACAGCTACAAAGCAGCTAGCACCTGAACCCACCAGGAGACATCTAGCTACCCTATGCTTTTCCTGGAGATTAGTCGCTCAACACACCCACCACCTCTTGAAGAACTTCTCTGTGCGCACAGCTGTGGGCAGGAACTGGGAACACTTAAGTGTGCCTTGGCTGCTCCAACATGTCCTTATACTCCTCCCTCTGCAGAAGCCACTAACCTGCTGAAATTGTCTGTAATACACATTATGCTTCAGAAGAACAGCCATTTGAACTTGGACCTTGAAAGAAACCACTAAGGATAGCTACTTCAGCCTCCAGCTGCAATGTGAAGGTTCCCCGCCTTGCAGCACAAAGGCCCCCAGAAGGTAGGGTACATAAAGGACTTGTCAGCTGTGGTGCAGAGCTATCTGTGAGAGATGCTGCCAGTGCAGCAGAGAGAACATAAAGCCCTCAGCTGAGCAGCACAAGGAGTGCAGCCATCAGACCACCACCTCCCACGGTAACATGTGTTTTGGATAGGGAAATCAATGCAGTTCCCAGCACCAGGAACACTCCCTGCTTGAGCAGACTCATCCACACCCCAGCCTTCGCCTCCTCCTGTATCCTGCACACAGTGGCTTTTGGAAGCAGCACACTCCCCACCTGGCTTGCTCCCAGTGCCCCTGTGGGATCAACAAGGATGGACCCGTGCTACATTTCAGCACAGGTTTATAAACCTAAGCCAGGGTGCTAAAGGAGACACTTAGACTGCACAAGAAAAGCTCCCAAGTCAAGTCAAAACAACACAATCACACAGCTGACATCTATGGATACCCATCTGCACTCAAGAGAAGGAGGTCCCAACAGGCTATACAGTCCCTCTCCTTGCCAGCATCTTATCTCCACAGGACTTCTTCCATATGAGTAGACTACCTGATCCAAGCCTAAGAGAAAACAGATTCTGGCAGTTTCCATATGGCAAGAGTGATTTTTACAAACCCACACCAGCTGTGTCCTTGCTGAGCTGCACAGAACCCAGACCACTGTACTACAGCCGCTGTTTTCAGAAACACAGCACATTTTGAAGATATTTTTCCTCACCTGCTCTTCAAGGCAGACTTCAATTATCAGCATAACACTCTGCCGAACCTTAATTTGATCCTACAGACACCCTCACATGCCAATCTCATGACATCCAGAAACATGCATCCCAACCTCCAAAGGGCTGGTGTGCTCTTCTCTACATCCCGTACACTCCCTGTGACCTGGGCTAGTTTAAAGAGCCAATTTCCTTCGACAACACTTACAGGTTTCCAAGGTTTCGCAAGGGCTGTGTTTCTGTCTAAACTTCGTACATTGTTACAGGCAGTGAGTACACATACTTCATGGAGAAAATACCAAGTCAGGACTTCAACAAAACACCTACCTAGACTTTCTGAATTATTCTCCATCCTTTGAATGGACTACAAGGTCCCCGAACTCTGGAAGTAATCAGAAATTAACTTTCACTCTGATTAAGACCTCTGCTGTGGAAAGACACTCAGCAGCACACCACAGGCAGTCCAAGCACACTTGGCAAACACAGCACGTCTTCAAAGCATCCAGTGTACTGCAAGCACTTCCAATGGAGTCCTGTGCATGTGGCAACCACACTCCTCATGCCCTCTACCTGCAAGGTGCCTGGGACAGCAGGTAACCAGCAGTAAGGCACAGGCCACAAAAACTAATGGGAACAGCACACAGTCTGCAATACATGCCTTGGTCACTCCTTTAAGCACAAATGTGACCATAAACCTTAACCACACCTTACCCCTTCAGACAGAGAAACCATTTCTGCCGAATTCTATGTCAAATGGCAAAGGCCAACAGAACAGCCTCCAAGTCACTCACTTTTACAGCAAGGAATGCCATTGCCATTATTAGTGACCTTCCTTCTGAATTTTAGAACTTAGTGTGAAATCCTCAGGACTCATGCTGCGCTAGGCTGAACCCCTCAGCCTGTGAACACCCAACCACGAAGCTGGGTGAGAACCAGTCTCCCATGACCCTGCCTGCTGACAGAGCACATTGCTGTGCTGCCACAGCATCAGTGAACAGTACCACCCTTCCTCATCCCCAAAAACAGATCCTGGTGCTGGTTTGGTAATCACATGCTTGTTCTTGTTTCTATCACTTATAAAAGATCACTCCAGGGGAAAGAGCTGAAAAAGAGGAGGTTGGGGCGTTGTTTGTTTGGCAGTGTGTTTTTGCGGTATTACAGCTATTTTTCTGTTACCAACTAAAAACTGCTTACATTGTATCTCCCTTCACCACCACTGCAGTGTCCATGAACTATTTGGGTTATATCCTACATTCATATATAAAACATACCCTGTACCTTTTCCCTTGATTTTTGTTTAGAATTGATTAGTCCGAGAAAAGGCATGCAAGAGCAAACCATTATAATTTCCTTTTATTTTGACATATCTGTTACAGAACAAGAAAATAAAGTTATTCTCCCAAATCGGCCACATATGGAGCCATGAGAATTCTTTGACTTAAAACGTGCTGATTCACACTAGTGGTTATCAGATTTTTCTGGTCCAAGACATAATTAAGACAGCTGTCTTTGACAGCACAAAGATTCTCCAGTTTAGAGTTCAGATGCTGCAACAGCCGGCTCAAGTCTCAGCCTTAAGTTTTCCAGTAACATTTAGGAAAAAGCCTACAAAGAAAGATGCAAATACAAATCCACTTTTGGATCAGTGTACTTGATCTTGGAGCCTTTTGTTCACTGGTGGCATTTGATGGAATCTTATTCACGCAAGAGCTACATCCAAGAGTTACAACACTGCCTACTGGAAGTGCGATTACCATCAAGATGTATGCAAATGGCTGCTTAAAGTCACACTTTTTGCTATTTTTATCTTACCTCAAACACCACAAGCCAGAAACTACTTAAAAGGCCTCTGGTCCTGATTCTCTGACACAACCTGCACTGCTTAATGACATGGAATAGAAAACAGGAAAGCGAACATCCTTACCTTAACACAGACAGAGAATACAGAGAAATCAGACTTTTGCATTCTCTGGTGGTTTTAGCAAGATTCAGACTTGCACCATGCTTCCAAAAAGAAAGGAGAACGATTCTGGTCTTCACCAGGAGCCATTCCTCACAGTCCTGAGATGACATGCAGAAGACAGAAGACGCAAGGCATGAGGGCGAGATTTAACAGCATTCCCCGCAGGCAGCACCTCATGAAGAGCGCTCTGACGAAGCATTAGCTCTGTCAGCCTGGAGGGATCAAGCACTCAACAGAAACAGACCACAGGACCCTCACCCAGGGGTATGTCAGGTTTGCAAGACCGCACTGTACAACCGAAATCCCTCCCAAGTTCTCCACCTGCCTCCCCCCATTAATGAAGAAGATGGCCCAAGCAGGGGTGAGGAGAAGCAAGGCTTTAGCTGCAACTGGCTGCAAGACCTGTATCTAAATATATTTCCACTGAAGAAAGAAATCCACTCTTTACATAATTGGTTTATCTTGGCCTATAGAGAGAAACATGAGAAGAGCCATTGGAAAAAGGACAGACTTTCATCCCACCACACTTCCCTCACGTACAGCAGAAGCCACAGAGGAACAAAGTGCTCTGGAAGCTAAAGGATATCAGGAAATCATAAATGCCCATAGCAAGAGCAATACACATCATGGGCAAGCAACTGCAAATCCAGTGTGATGACTTAATCATTAACGGAAAATTCCAACCTTGAAGCAGAAATGAAGTACCATCTTGCCAGCAAATACTACTTGAAAAATAACAAAAGGCCACTATCCTCAACCTGAGCTGACCCAACACACGAGTCAATTTGGGAAAAAAGGGGGGGAGGGGGACATGGATGCATGATTTCCTGCATCTCAAGGTGCGTTCACAGCTGAGCAGCCCTGCTAGGGTGCTCCCAGCAAGGAGAAATCCAAAGCAAAGATCCCACCAGAAACCCACCAAGACACATTACCTGTGTCTTAGCATGACCATCTGTTACCTGAAGTTGGAAACATGCAACAACTGCAGATAATGGCTTTAAGCTGACAGAGGGGAGATTTAGATTGGACATTAAGAAAAAATTCTTCCCTGTGAGGGTTCTGAGGCCCTGGCACAGGCTGCCCAGAGAAGCTGTGGCTGCCCCATCCCTGGCAGTGTTCAAGGCCAGGTTGGATGGGGCTTTGAGCAACCTGGTCTAGTGGAAGGTGTCCCTGCCCGTGTCAGGGGGGCTGGAACTGGAGGATCTTTAAGGTCCCTTCCAACCCAAACCATCCTATGGTAACAACCCCATGGCGAGACAAATACTGTCCTCCAAAAGAAGAAACAAGCTTTAACCCTGGATTGGATGCTGACTTTTCCCAATGTTGGACAAGGGATCTAATCTCTTAGGAATAATCACACAAAGATTAATGCTTGTAAACCTGTGATCTTCAAAGAGCTACTTGAATAGTAAACTTTACTGATTGCTAAAGCTGCCATTAAATGGCCACCTTTTCTCCATTCACACATCACCTATTTAGCAGTCAACTTTCCATCACTAAGATTTTCCAGCCAAGACATGGGGAAGGCTGAGGCCCTATTCCTACTCAAACTGAAAAGAAATCAGTACAAATGCAAAGACTGACAAAGGGAGAAACCTGGGCACAGCACATCTGCTAAGGAGACACCGCAATACACTAGTTAGGCTCTGGACACGCAAACATATCCAGTATGGCAAGACAAGGAAGGAATTTATACTAGATGCTAAATAAATGCTAAATAAATGGCTCGATATAAACACCAGCAGTAAACAGAAGGCAAGGCAATGTAGTTTACCTCTCCTGAGCTGGATCCAAGGGAAAAGCCACTAATGGGATGACCAATGGGACATCACAATTACAAATGGGGGGAGGAGGCATTATTCAGCCTAAATACAGGAAAGCACTCAGTGGTTTTATGTATGAAGGTATTAAGTGTTTTTATGTATCCTTAATGCACAGCTGTATGCACAAGCTCCACACAAACAGGAGTGAACACAACAAAATAAATACACCTGACCCTTCCACAAATCTGTTCCTTACATTAATAAATTCACAGATGTGGCTTGGCCAGACAGAAATAGATCAGATCATAATTGTGGAGCTTTAAGGAAGCAACATAACTTGAGTTCTGCTTTGAAGCCTGAAAATAACAACAGCATGAGAAGAAGCCGTCCCAGGTATACCAACCTAACTTGCACATCACCATTTACAAGCAGAGACACAGGTTACCAGTATGCAAATTCAGCTGGGGGGGGAGGGGGGGGCGCTTTACAGACCCCCTTTAACACCACAGGAATTTCCAGGATACTCCAATACGTCCCTAAATCCTGCCTAGTATTTGGGCTCTTACTTTCCACAAACCAGTGGACTATCAAGTCACAGGCATTTATTGCTTGCACTCCTCTGGGAGTCAGGGAAGCATGTTTGGACTACCTGAACCAGACTTGTGATCTGGCCACCTCTCTGCACTCCCCCCACCTTCACAGAAAACACATAATGCAAAGCACAACAAAGGAAATTAGTCATTCAAATGAGTTTACAGCAACACCATCTTGTCCTGAGTGTAAGCCAAAGGTGTATTTTGATGCAATCACACCACTGTTAAGAAAGTGACTAAACCTTCTTTGGTTTTAAACCTCTCCAGGGGAAGGATTTTCACTCCATTGAAACTGCTCCTTGAAGCAGTGAAAGACTGAAACATCACAGAAACCCCATTTGGATGGACTCACGAGACACAAAACCTCCTTCCTGAAGGACACCGTACTGCACACCTCATACCACGCAGCACTGCCTGCCTGTCCTCAGGCCATCCAGACCTGACCAGTGAGCCGGGACCAGACTTTGTCCTCCTCATCACCAGTGAGCAATGGGACCAGACAGGCCAGCAGCACCACCTGGGAACCTCAGTCCCTTGGGAATGGCTGTAATTTCAGGAATGTTAACAATTATCCTTATGTTGACACGGGTTACAAGTTGA
Source organism: Neopsephotus bourkii (assembly GCF_033783945.1). Classification (NCBI taxonomy): domain Eukaryota; kingdom Metazoa; phylum Chordata; class Aves; order Psittaciformes; family Psittacidae; genus Neopsephotus; species Neopsephotus bourkii. The sequence continues at coordinate 8,387,714 of NW_026900624.1, forward strand.
AGTCTCTCCATATACTGCCACAAACGTTTACATCAGGACCCCATTCCCTCCTGCAGTGTGTTTTACCCTGCACAGTGCAACCCAAAATGGAAACTGGACTTGATTCTAAATTGGGACGAAAAAAGATGAGATTCACCACAGCTTTCTGCCCCATGTGACATCCCTGATTTCAGGGCACTCCACCCTGTGTTCCAGGGAGAAGCAGACATGTTACTCACCAGATTTTCCAGAGCGTGGATCTGCTGCAGACACATGTTCACAGGACACATCAACTTAAACATTCCTCAGCAGAACTGACCTGGCAAATGGATGAAAATCCAGGGCAAAACTCACTGAAGCCAAGGAAGCACTTGAATCTGGACCCATATGTATGGGCTCAGGCTCTTGCCCTTATCTCATTTAAGAGGGTCAGAGTGGCTGCTTAATACCTAACAGCACCTTGCTGAAAGGTGCCATGCCTCAAAGCAGGAGCAATGCTGCTGAAGAGAGAACTCCCTGCTAAGGGCCCCATTCCACAGCCCAGCAAACAGGTGAAGCTCTCACTGCCTTCAGGGAGGAGAGAAACATCAACTTCATGCTCCTTGCACAAACACTGCCCTTAATTTACGAGCAGCACTGCACGCCACCGACAGCCATACTCACGCACAAACCAAACACTTCCCTCTGCTTCTAGGAGCTGATCTATTTGATACAGCTTTTCAAGAAACTGTGCTGAATCCTACTGTCAAAACTCCCATGGGACAGGTATTAAGCCAACTAGAGAGCATTTCAACCTTAATTCCTTACTGATGTGAAGAAGTTAGAAAGCCAGCATCCTTGCTGCATTGGGAACAGAGTTTAAGCAGATTTCAGTTTTCCTGGTTTCCCTGATGCCTCTCAAACCAACGTGCCATGCTGCTTCACTGAGCACCCTGGTTTTACTGAAACCCTTACTCGTGGTTTTATTATAATCACGAGTCCCTTTTATCCTTCACAAATGTAAATCCTCAAGCTATAGCTGCTACCTTTAATAGAAGCAATAAATCTGGAGTTGGCACACTGAAACATCTTCCTCTCAGTTATTCGATCGTGTAAGCACGGAGAATATTCTCACTCTGTGACCCATTTTTGCTGTTTACTTTTTGGAATGTAGAGACACTCGTATTGCTCAATCACGCTGCCATTGCGCTACGTACCACAGCTATACACTGTGCTGTTGGTAGTATCTGCACTCGGGCCAAATGAAGAGCCAGCACTGTCTCTGAAGGCTCAGACACAGCCAAGCCCAAGTCCTAAACACTCCATCTGTGTTTTTGAACGAAATCAGTAGTGCTGCACTTCCACGAGAGAGCATACACGTCGTTGTACCACAGCCAAGCGTTTAATACCGATGCCGGAGCTTAGTTTCCCCCCCGCAGACGTAACTACATAGGTGTAAAGCACTGTTTTACTGCTACAGCCAGCATGTGAGCTAGCAGCGCTATTCCAGCTTTTAGAAGTCACAGACCTAAAAGAAACAGACTTAGGAGAAATAATTACAGGATGTAAGAACCCCAGGCCTTAAATCAAAACACGTTTGGTAGTTCCAGATAAAACTCAACTGAAGTTCCTAAGTGCTTGCGGCTCAAGTGTCCCGCTAAAACCTTAAAAGATTAAACCGCAGCCCACCGCTTCCCAAAAGTTCCTTAAAGCACGTACGTAAACTACAGGAGTTCAGGAGCCCATTACCCACCCTCCCTCTGAAACCGCTCTCCTTCCCCCTTCCAGCCAGGATGCAGCACAAGCAGCACGGGAATACCTAACCGCAGCCTGAAGAAAGACAAGGGTTTGGGCAGGGGGAGGAAGGCTGGCGGCGAAGCCCCTCGCCGCACCCCGAAAGCTGCCCGCTCCGGCGGACACGCGGCGTGCGCCCCTCCGGGTGCCCGTTCTCCGGGGCACACCCGCTGTCCCCCGGCGGGGCAAGCGGCCCAGGCCCATGGCGGTGGGGAAAAGCCAGCCCCACTGCGGCCCCGACGGCGCGGCGGGAGCCGTCGGTGCGCGCAAGACACTCGCGGGGAGGGGCACGGCCCGCCGGGACACAGAACTGCTGCAAGCGGTGCGATTTCGGACCGCGGGGCCGGCCCCGGCAGCTCCTCGGCGCGCCCCTTACCTGCGCCCGAACTCCGGCGGGCCCTCCCGGGGCGCCAGCGCCTCCGCCTCTGCCGGTTCCCTGTAGCCCCCACCGCCGGCCGCACCGCGCCGCGCCACTCCGCCGCCCGCCCCGTCCCGGCCGGTCCCGCCCGCCCGTCCGCGCCCCGCCCCGGACCGCCCGCAGCCCCGCCTCGCACACGCCGGCCGGGACCCAGCGGACCCGGGGCCGGGCCGGGTCGGGCAGCTCTGGGCGCCAGCCTGGATCCCCGCCCCGGGGCCGGGCTTTCCCGACGGGGCGGGCGGCAGCCCCGGGCCGGGCCGGAGCTCTGATTGGGGCCGACAGCAGTCACTCGGCGCCGCCGGAGGGAGGGCTCGGCGCAGGGGCTGAGCTGCCCGTCTCCTCGCCCGGTGCATTCGGGAGCGGAGCCGTACAACTAGCGGACTTGGGGGCTCGGCTTGGCAGCCAGGTCCAGGCGACTAACTTCATTTTGTTTTAAGTCGACCCAAAACTTTTGTATTTCAGAGCTCTTCCTCCCATCCTCTCTCCAAAGGCTGAGTTAGACAAAACTCGTCATGTAATGTTTTTGCGTGTGGAAAAAATGATTTGGTTGTAGTTCGTTTCTGACCATAGCTTCTAAAAAAGTGGAAGTTTCCATTCAAAAGCATGTTGGACGCAAACACTCTGGAATCTCAACAGAACAGGGAAGGTACCGTTCGCTGTTTAAGCAGTTTGCAAAGGGGACGAATCAATTCAAAATTTGCCTTTTTTCTAGCAAGTTACCGGCCTGTTGCATTGGCCACAGTTGCAGTTAAACGGGGACCAAGTTTTAAACTACAAGAAAAGAAATGCATGCATCCGTCCAATTAAAAGACCTGGTTTTCTTTAGTGTCTTCTGGTACTAGTGCTTCTCCTTCAGAACTTCAGTGGCTAACTGGTTTTGATGTGGTAGCGTCAGATCCTACAGTTGGTCTTTTTGCCCATTTTCCTCAAATCTCCATAGATTCTCCAGTGTGTGCTGCCAGTTTGTGGTCAGCCAATGTCCAAGTGCTAGCACCAGGCTGAATCCCAGGGCTCCCGCACCCAGTGCTGTGTCCCTCCTGGAATGGCTGCAGTTGGACTTGCCCAGTAACAAAGACTGGGGACAAATACAGATCTCCACTGAGGTCCAGTATTTCTCAGCCTTTGCATTCTGAATTGACTGTTCCATTGATTCCTTCACTTACACTGTAATCGATTTTTAATTCAAAAAATTAACGTGGCACAACTCAACGTGACCTGACAGTGTGCGCTTGCAGCCCAGAAAGACAACCATGTCCTGGGCTGCAGCAAAAGGAGCAAGACCAGGCTGAGGGATTCTCCCCTTCTACTCTGCTCTTGTGAGACCTCACCTGGAGTACTGCATCCAGCCCCCAGCACATGAGAGACATGGAGCTGTTGGAGGGAGTCCAGAGGAGGCCACAAAGATGATCAGAGGGCTGGAGCACCTCTCCTATGGACACAGAGTGAGAGAGTTGGACTTGGTCAGCCTGGAGAAGGCTCCAGGGAGGTCTTAGAGCAGCCTCCTAGTGCCTAAAGGAGGATACAAGAAATCTGGAGAGGGACTCTTTACAAGGGCATGTAGTGATAGGACAAGGGAGAGTGGCTTTAAGCTGACAGAAGGGAGATTTAGATTAGGCATTAGGAAGAAATTCTTCACTATGAGAGTGCTGAGGCGCTGGTACAGACTGCCCAGAGGAGCTGTGGCTGCCTCATCCCTGGTAGTGTTTCTGGCCAGGTTGAATGGGGCTTGGAGCAACCTGGTCTAATAGAAAGTGTCCCTGCCCATGGCAGGGGGTTGGAACTAGGTGGTCTTTAAGGTCCTTTCCAACCCAAACCATTCTGTGGTTTTAAGTGATGATTCTTATTAAAGAACATAATGCAGGAGGACTTCATTTGTCAGGATGGCGTGTGATGTGACTGAGATCTCTCTGAAAACAAATCTGAACTGACAGAGTGTTTCAAACAACTGTTTGAATTCTTTCATCAAAGAAGATACCTTTGCAAGTTAAGACAAGTCTCTGATAAGGCTTTCTGGCTTGCTTATCTCTCATCTCCCAAAATAGCTTAGCCATTTTTGCTCCAGGCTGGTTTGCAAGGAAAGGTTGATTTTCTCCACCTCTGTGAAAACGCAGGAGCCCTGGAGAAGTCAATTATTTCACTCGTCTCTCCTGTGAAGGCCGCAGGAGGTTATGATGACAAGTAAGTGTATTTTCAACATTCTTCACTGCTTGAGGAGGAAAGGGAAAGAGCTTTCCCCTCACTTTGCAATGGGAGCACGTCCTGTCTCCGTGGTTACAGATCAATAAATGGCATTAAGCCTGGTATTTCAAGAGCTGTCAGGCATTTTGAAGGCACAGTGTACACTCTTTTACATGATCTTCTTAGGTGACACTTTGAGTCTTCAGCACATTCACAGCATGGTACAACTAGGGATGCGGTGTTGCAGTGCAGTTAGCTTTCAGCTGCATCTGTGGGGTAGGCAGGCACTCCAAGCCTCCAGGATCACTAGCAGGAATTGGGTGTCCAGTGTGGAAGCACAAGCAGGACCATGCCTTCCGCTGGCAGTGACTCTCAGAGAAAGCCCCTTGCAAACCAACAATGAAGAGCACTCTTATTAAATCTGCTGTGCATCTGTTCTGGGGTTTTGCCTATGCCTCATTGCTGAGTGATACACAAAGCAGTTTTTAATGCAGTTATCCTTACTATATTCTCAGCAGCATTACTATCTCTTCTTATACAGTTTAAGTGACTCACCCGAGTTCATTGGGAGTGTTAATGACTTCTTGTGATCCAGATTTCTTCTTCCTCTGGAAGTCCTCTTGGTTTGAGCAGCACGATGGTCATTAGCCCCCTGACTCAGTATCAGTGCTAGCTCACAGGCAGGGCTTTGAAATAAAGAAATATCCATGTACATTGCAGCCAGTTTTCGTTATATTTTTTTTTTAGATTTAGCACCTTGTTGGGCCCCAAAAGTTTTCCTTTAGACCAAACCTACTCCCCAAAATCCAGCAGCTGAAAGATCCAAGGGTTCTCCTTCCCAAAGGTCAATGATTTCACACTCAGGCTGCGCACAGCTTTCATTTCTGGACAGCTCCAAAAGTGGGTTCTGTGAGTCGTTCTCTTTATTCCCAGCCAGGTGTTGACCCCCAAGCTAAGCCAGGGTGTTTTCATGTCAGGTCTCTGCTACAGAGCCTCCTGGCACAGTTGTGTCAGCCAGAGCTGTGATGAGATAAGATCCTTTGAAGGCAGAGCTGTGCCAGCAAAAGCACCTTTTGCAGTTGGAGGTATAAGCAGAGAAAATGATGGTTTTGTCCTGGTAGCTTATTTTGCTTCGCGAAGCTGGAATTCACTCTCTCAGCAAAAGCATAGTTTTACTGTTAGAAGCTGCATATACCTTGGAAATGGTTGCTCTTCTGCCCATCTATTGTAGCTATGCTGTCAAAGGTGTTCTGGCTATCACCTACCTCAAGTATCCAACTGTTAAATGCTCAATAGAGCTGTTTTAGCCAAAACCTTGAGCTTTGGTACGATGCTATGTTCAGTCCTGGAACAAAGCACTGCACAAGCAATTCCTAGCTGTCAAATCAATAATGTAACTTTCCTCCCTATGTTTGAATTCCCCTCCAATCCCTTCCTAAAAAGGAGAGGTGGAGAGGAGAAATTCAGTGCCTGAAAGATCGCCTTAATCCACAGCAGCTGAAGTACAAAATGCCCCCAAAATCGTACCCCCAGAATGATCCAACTTCTGACCTCGGTTGTCCTATCCCTGAGTCTTCCCATGTACAATCTTTTGAAAACATGGTAAGAAAAGGCCCACAGACTGAACCTACTGCTGAACTGACAGGAGGGATGCTGCCTCGGCTGTGCTGCATTGACTGGACAGACCTGCTTAGGACTGAAGTTCTCCAAATGAGCAGTTTCATAGAATCACAGGATGGTTTGGGTTGGAAGGGACCTTAAAGCTCATCCAGTTCCAACCCCCTGGCACAGGCAGGGACACCTTCCACCAGACCAGGTTGCTCAAAGCCACATCCAACCTGGCCTTGAATGCTGCCAGGGATGGAGCATCCACAGCTTCTCTGGGCAGCCTCTTGCCTCACCATTCTCACAGCAAAGAAAGTTTCTCTCTAGAAAGAAATAGTGAAGAAATTCTAGTTTACACCCTCCAGAAAAATGAAGACTGTTTAAGAAAAGACCAACATGCATGGGATTGTTTTAGGTGTCCCTAATCCTCTGAGGTGGGGTTACCTACAGGCCTGAGAGCCTGCAGCTGCTGTATGGGGTGACATTGCAGCAGGAGGAGGCAAAGTACTTCACCTTTCTATTTGTGAATCTGTGATCTAGGGGTTAGTAGTGAAATCCACCTGTGAAGAGCCTTCCAGAAGGCTGGATTAAACCGAGTCTCCCAGAAAATGCTGGAAAGAAGATGGTATTTCACACTTGTGTTGTCCTTACTGTCCTTGGTAAGGTGCTTGATGTGGCCATCACCAGCCTATTAAGATGACCAGTTTTGTGTATTTTGCCTGGAACCTTGTGCAATCAGCCTCTGAAAACCAAGAAGAAGCAAACTCAAGTTCTTTCTCAAATGGGCAAGAAAGTTTCCCATGAAACTTCACACACCCATGATGGTGAAAAAGTCATTAGCTGCAGGAACTTTTCCAGCCTGAGCACTGAGATGAACCTCGGAGATGTGTCAGTGTGTATCTGCAAATCACAGGAGGTAGTATTACTAAGGAGAAGATGCTGCATGTCTTATGTAAAATGTCAGCGAGAGAAAACATCCTGGCATGAGCAGGAATCGCAACAGGCTCAGCTGGAGGAATCTGTACACATTCAATGGCAGTAGCATAGCTGTTGAAAGGGGTGGATGTTTCAGATGGACTTTGTCTTCCCATTATTTTGAATGATTGCTGTCGTTAAAAGCAGGAAAGCAGAGATTACAGTTCAAAAGTTTTAAGTTTTTAAATATCTGCAGGCCTATGAAACATCATTCTTCTCTGCCTGGAGGTCTCCCACTCACTAGTTTAGCTGCAAGTATGTGTATACCTTAACTGGGCTGGAATAGATTCATGCACATGAAATTTTCACAGCACTCTCTTGATTTCTGTATGATTGGTTAATTCTTACACTTGCACTCATGAGCTGCTTTCTGGAATAGTCAGTAAAGATGACTGCTTGATCAAGAGCTAGAGAAGCCCTTTGGGTAATTAAAGTGTTTACCTTCAGACACAGGAAAAAGTGTTCAACAACCTAGTGGTGTCAGAGCAGTCAGTAACTCTTGTACAGGTACTGGCACTAACTTTGACTGGTAGACTTGCTGTGGAATGTACCAAATAAGCACATCTCCACTGAAATACACACACACGGCTTGCAGCCAGCAAGGCTAATACCCATGTCTGTGAAGTACCGTACAATGTTATCAGAGGACAGCAGGCATGGTGGATGCAGCAGGACATAACAGCCCTGCCAGAAACACAGTTTGTAGCATCTGCCTAATCTGAAGGAGACCTTTCTCCTAGATGCAGCCAGATTCATTCCTTCTACACCTCACACTATCAATCACATCTGACCTCACCACGACCCTTCATCTGTGCCTGGCTGGTGATGACAAGTGTCATACCTAAGCGTCTAGTATCTGTGCCCCAATCACTAGGATAACTCCCACTTTTTATTTCCCACTAATTCTGAACTCATATTGCTCTGGTTTGCCTAGCACTGCATGCATACAGACATAGCATTATCACCTTTTTGTTCCTTTCATAATGACTTTCACATTCCCATTCCCTGGTGAAATGTGTGATTCTTTTTTCCTTAATATTTTTCCTCAGTTTCTCAGGTATCTCTTGGTTCAATTTGATTTTGACATCAGCTTCTAGATTGCACTGTAATGAAAAACTGCCAGTGCTACAGAATGCAGCCTTTCTTCAGTTCTAAAACCAGGCTTATAGGCACACCCAAAAGCCTTCAGCAGGGCTCTCCAGCACGTAAAGCCCTAGTGCTGGAATAAAGTGCCTTTGTTAAGAGAATCTCAAATACTGCATCCTATCACAAGGATACTACTCTCTCCACAGTGCCAGTGAAGAAAGCAATGGGTGAAGAGGGACGTACCTCAGTTCATGGTGTAACACTGTACAGAATCTCCTGAGCGAGGCAGCACATCTGCATGGCATGGAGTAGCTGAATAGCTGCATTCCCACTGTCCAGTCCTGCTGCCTGCCGCACAGCTGGCAAACACAGCCGTGGTACAGTGCCAGCCCCACTTCCAGAACAGCAGATATCTCTGCCCGGCACACTGTACACATAACTGTAGTGACTTACTCCAGATCACACAATGAGTCAGTGTCAAAGCTAGCTCAGCCAGCTGGCCTTCAGGCTCAGGCTTGAACTGGTCCTCAGGAGAGGAATACAATGTGGGTTCAGGCATTCCTTAAATGCTGGGACCGGGAGGGCCGTGGGGGAAGGTGACAGCATCCTGCCTAGACTAGAGCAGGAGCTGGTTTTGCTTCCCATTTCCAAGAGCCCGAAATATGTGCACCGTGTTTGTTCCTGGACCGACTTCTCTGAGAATGCCTCTTGCTGGTGACTCACTGAGGTGGGAAACAAGGCCAGGCTCCGGGGCTGAGTCACACAGGGTAGGAGGGGCTGCTTGCAGGTGACAAGCACCACCCATGGTAATCACTCGAAATTACTAAAATCTTCTGCTCTGACCCAGAAGGAGATAAGCAAAATCTTAGGGGCAGAGGAGGACAGTCGCCAAGCTGTCTTACTGTAGCAGTCAGTGTGGTAGCTGCCGTGCTCCAAGTCAAGCGGCAGGAAACCATAAAACAGGGATTATTTTATTCTGAAAGGAAGAAGAGAGAAACATGGAAAACAGCTCAAAGAAGCACAAGGAGATTGCGACCATCAGTTTGTCTGCTATCAAGCTTGGTCACCATCTCTCTCTTTAGAGAGAGATTTTATACCTTAGGAGTGAGGAGAATAAAGCTTTCATTGATGGAAGATAGGTATTTTTTAGGTTAGAAAAAAATCACAATGATCTTTATTCTTCACATCACTTGTGAGCCCTGTCTTCTTGTGTTAAAGATAAGAGAAGACAAGGGGATTTTGTTTAAGTGAGCAGTAAGTCAAGTCTGAGTCAGTATGGCTGATATGAACAGTTTATAAATGGAACTGCACTAAGCCTATAGAATTAAAAACATTTACATTATTTACCTATTTACCAAATAATTTGAGGACCATTCCTGAGACAAACAATGGAGAAAAAATTCAAATCACATTTCTGCATCCTTGTCGGGAAGTGTGCAGGATGAACTGAATTTCAGTTATCTGCTGGTTAACAGGAGAAATAGTTGCCTCTTCCCATTGCAAAAGTTTCTGAATATATTACTGAAGTTATTACACAGTTTAAAACTAGATATCAAAATGCTTTTCCAGGTTGCGTTTATTCAACAATGTGTCTGTTAAAGCTGGTTAAATGTTTTAACTTCCATCCCAAAGTCTTGATTTTGACATTTTGAGAGAAACAGCAGTGTGTTTGGGATGAAGAGATTAATATTTAGGATTTTCATGAAATTAAATATTCCACAATAAGCAAACTAATATGAAAATAAGAATATAGATATTTCATAGGAATGCACTAATGTTTGTTCACCATTTAGCCTGTCAAAACAGTGCTGACCAAGCGAGCAGAAGGCTGGGATGGATGTACAGTGGCAAAACCACATAGCACACAGTACTGCCAGGCTGTGGGGTCACTGTCTTGTTGATCTGTACCTTCTGTGTTCATTTTAGGTATCCTGCTGCCACGGCAGCTCCTTCACAGGGACAAGACAGACAGGCTGGATGCAACACAGGTCGCAGAAGTGAGAGGGCTTGTGAAAGATGAAAGGTTAAACATGCAAAAGAAAAAGCAAGGCATAGAAAGCAGATGAGCCTAACAAAACAATGTGAGGGGGGATGAGTGAATGTGCATCTCAGATGAGATTAATTATACTCTTGAGTCTAATCTTGCTGAAGATGGAAGGCACACCTCCCCTGGCAGCTTGGCTTCAGGAAAATACCTTCAGCTGTCATATCTCGTTGGCTAAATGCCACTGTGCAAAACGGTTTTACTAGCCCTATCAGCTCATTAACGAGCAATTTGCTAATGCAGAGGCATGAGGGCTGGGATCCTGCATCAGCAGTCCTGTTGTGGCAGTTTTGTCTTTGTGCCAAAAACTTCTGAGAACGTCGTTAAAGAGACAGATCTCCTTTAATTCGAGTAACAGTGGGCCATGCACTGCAGGTTTCATGAAGACCTCCAAGAGCTGAAGATCTGTTTCAGTGAGAGCAGCTATGTCCATCTTCTATAAACATGTTTTTTCTTCCTAAAATAAACATTTTATCTTTAAAAGGTTCTTAAAGGCAGTTTCAAATGTGAGTGATCAAAGTTATGTCATTTCTTCTTAACATCTGTGGATATTTCTTCTAATCCTGGGTTCTGCAAAGAACTATTTCATCGTTTCCAAGTAACTGACTCTCCAGCTCCCGTTACTCAGATGGCTTCTTGTATAACTACAACAGAGCTCCTATATTTGCACATAAACCACCTTAAAATTCAAACAAAAATGTCAGGAAGTTCAGACATGAGGCCTTTAATTCATATACAAAACACATGCAAGGAACATTGAAAAGAAGTTTTCAATCCCTCTTAGGCATCCAAGGAATGACATTTTCATATTTAAGATAAATCAGGAGTCAGGATTAACCACTATCTTTCAGCAAGTGTTTTGCAAACATCAGTCTCCCCTTTAATCTTGGGAAATCAGGACTTTAGACTGCATGATATTTAAAAATCTTGTTTTCTTTGAAAGTGTATGCATACACTGACACATAAGTAAACTCTTAAGCTGGATTCATTAATAATTCGATAGTGGACTTGAGACATAAGCCTATTTAAAATAGAGCATTAAATCCTTATACTGTGTATCAAAACACAGTTTTAATAGACTTTTTGAAAATGAATGAAATAAGTTTAAGGTGTAAACTGTAAACGTTTGCTGTTAAAGTTTTAAGGAGCATAAAATCACTGAACTGATGGAATTACCATCTGAACATCTGGAACAAGAATTGGCTGAACTGAACCAACTTTTGATAAAAGTGGTTTTTCTGCATGTGCAGAAAGAATATTGGAGCTGAGCAAGTTGAATAATATGAAACAGAAATAGCAATAAGTTCAAAGCCGGGAAACGAACTGGGAAGTACACATCAAAAAGCATGTGTTCCTCGCTAAGCTGTGAATAAAAGTGAGGAACAAAAGCATCGTGCTTACCTTTGGAGGGACACTGATCAGCAGCAAGCGGTTTGACTCACGAGCTGCAAACTATCCTTCTAAATCCTGTTTTAATGAAAAATATACCATGCCAGGGCTTGTATAGTTCTTTCTGCAGACAGCATGCTTGTAACAGTCTGTGTGCTTAGCTAAAAACATGGACACCAAGGAGAGGGGGTTTTGGAACAACACATGTGTGCTGAGAACTGAGCCAAGAACTGAAACAGACACTGAACGTGTAGGCACCCACCCAGGCTGCTTAGAAGCAGAGGGCTTTCACCACTGCACGTGGTCACTGCAGGGTAAAACAGTGGCCCCTGCCACGTAAATCCTCCATTTGCTCATTCTTACATGAGATGGGTACATAATTTCCTTGCCTCCTTTGGCCCAGGCTTAGCTCGATTTGCTGTGTGCTGCTCTGGGCAGGCTGGCTTCTCTTTGGTTTCTACAGCCCATGATTGTTTTTAGTCTCAGGGCTCATACATGTGTTAGTAACAGTGCCTTTGTCTAAGGGAGAATGATATATATGAAAATAAATATGAGCCTGCTCTTGGTGGGGAAGCAGCTATCTCAAGCGTTGCTCAGGCCTGCCAGTAGCTCCTGGAGTTTCAAAGGGGAAAATAATCTCTTTAAATAACAATTTGAACTTCCAGCATAAATAAAGCATTATTGTGAAGATGGCTGAATGAGACTCCACAGCCTAATGCTATGGGGAGGATGAGAATGAGAGGAGGTAGCTTGGGAGGAAATGAATGGGGAGAACAAGTGTACCGCACTTCCAAAATGAGAGATGTGCTCACATGCACCTCAGATGAACATGCACTGTTTATAGTGACTCTAACACCATGGGAGAAGTTTGCCTGTGTGCCCCACTGTCCCTCACAGCATGCAAGTTTAAAGAGGAAACACCAAGGGAAGGACTGTGTAATGCTGAACACGAACCAGAAATGAATCTCTGCAAGAAGAGATTGCCAAGAGACACAATGGCAATCTCCAGTCGTCTTACCCTTGTTTTTCTCCTCCATCCCTTGCTGTAAACTGTTGTAGATGCTTCTGTTTGAAACTACGTAAGCAGTTTCTGGAGGCAAGAACCTATAATATAACTGCAGGACACCGCCGAGCTGTGCCTTCATCTTTATAAGGTGTATACCCTGATGGCACAGGAGGAGCAAATGCATCTCTTTGACAGCTGAAACTTACATCTGCGCTATGTTCAGCAAGGGTTGATATCATTTATTTGTTGGTGCCTGCAGCAGATCTGCCAATCTGCTTCAATGCTTCCACTTCATGAAAAAAAGCCCTTCCAGCTTTTTAGATAAGCTCTGTAACTTATAGGAGGGAGGAAACGTCAAAACAGCATAGAATGATATTTAAAGCAAAGCACTACCTGCCAGGGCAGGCAGATCTGGAGGGGAAGTTTCTGAGCCCAAGCTAACACAAACTTTGTTTGGAATAAGGCTCTGCTGCACGTGCACCAGTGCACTCACTGGGGACTTGCCTGGCTCTGTGGCTGTCGGTATCCGTTAGTTGAATCAGAGATTCCCCATGGTGACATATTAGGCCAGATGCTGAGAAAGACAGTGCTACTGCCATGGTTCTGTGTGGGTGTGCAAGCTGGGGAGCAGGCGTGGTACCCAGGAGGATTCCGCCACCTCAAGCCATTGGAGCTCCTTGCACGTTCCCGGCCTCTGCTGTGCACACAAAATGGTGAACCTTCACCATCTGCATTCTAGTAATCAGGACCATCACCTTGCACTATTTCAGAGACATCTAAATGCTTTCTCTGGCCTAATATGAGTGCTGTCCCATCCGATGGGAATATTCTGGGTGACTCAGTGACTAAACTAAAGGTGGGATTTTTTTCACAGAATTCCTTAACCTAGCTATATGTCAAAGTAGCTGCCTTGGCTGTAGTATCTGATGATGAAGAATGACTTATCAAGGTCAGGTGTACAATAGAGGTTAGCTGCATCTCATAGAGAGAAGTGTGTAGATTCAGGTACTTCTACACACAGCCTTCTCTTAGAGAGTTCAAACTTCTCGCAGTCTTAAGGAATAACATAATTTTACACTCCGCATACTTCAGGGAACAAGTGCTAAAATCTCCTAAGGGAACAATTGCAAGTACAGTCCCAGAAATCTCCCAGGTAAATCGGTAATTCCCAAGCAGCATGTTTTGGCCACATAGGTTTTTAGGAGACACTAAAGCTTCCACAGTTTGTATTAATACATGGCGATAGCAAATCTACAGCTGCCACTGGCACTGTGCTGCATTGCAGAATTACATCTTCAGTGCATCATTACTTAGGGTTGAATATTCAGCTATAGAGAAGACAGCTGGGTGGGCTATTGTGAGACAGGAAATACTATAGATAGCAGCACAGCACTGGGTTTACTTTTAGCACAAAGTTCATCTTCATATGCCATTTTCTCCAAAACCTTAGAAAGTGAAGTCACAGGAAGAACTCAGACTTACTGTCAATCTGGTGAGTTCCAAACATAAACAGTGATTTCTGTAACAAAAGCATAGGGCTAATGTGCACACCAGTTCTTATTTTCTTCCATCACAGATCAGCTCCATATGCTGGTTTGCCAGTTGACAGCTGTGTCCCAGCTATTGATTAAATTCTAATTAATCAAGCTGAAGGATGGTGTCACTGCTTGCAAGCACAACTTGTCATACACAACTTAAGTTTGCTGCATTATGCTTGTGCTGCTTTTCAAGAAGAGCTACCAACAAAATCAGGACTTTAAGGATGCAGCAGCGTTCCTTATCGGGCAAAGACAACAGCAGCAGCAGACAACAGACTTCTCAAGGTTTTGAAGCCTGGGCGTTCCGGTGTTCTCTGATATTCCTTTTCTTGGTTTTAACATAATGCTACACTAATTCATTAACAAATTGGAAAGAACTTTCCATCCCATACCTGAGCTACAGCGCAAGCTACAACACTGATTTCCTTATATTGCTATGGCATTAGTTATCTACTCTATCCATTGTTCAGAAAAGCAGCCTTAGCTTGACAGTAACTACATTTGGCAATTATTAACTCTCCATATGTGCTGCCTTCTCAGGTAGGAGAATATCACTGACGCCTGGTGTGCCTCTGTCTTGTGCACTTTATGATTGTTCTTATTGTAACAATAAAGCAATTATTCTCAACAAAAATACAAAAAATAAAAAGGCCTTTGAAGTGTGGAATACTTTGAGCCTTGTTTTCACAGGTGGGAAACAGAGACAATGGTATTCAGTGAAGTCCAAAGGTCACACAGGTTGCCTGCAGCAAAGCAGTAAATAGCCACAGATATCCCAAGCATCAGGCTAGTCGTTTAAAATGCACAATTGCTGAATGCAGTAGTCCTGTGTATGTGATGTAAGGTAGAATACAAATAGCAGTGGAAGAGCCCCCCCTCCTATTTTCCTTCTCTTTTATGTATTTACAAAAATGTCTGCACCAACACACATCTTTGAATACAAAGTGCATCTAAAGCGCCTGCCTGAGCTCCTATTGAGGTTGAGGAAAAGCCCTCAGTAGCCATCTTGAAGGCAAATGAAGTTGTAGGCACTGATGTTAAAGCCATCATCTGCCCAGCCACTGCCAGGAGGCAAAGCTACTGCAGTCATGATGGTTCACTTGTGCCCTTTACCCAAATGCATGAGATTTTATGAGCGAGTTTTGTATGGATGATGGTCTCAGCCTTATCACGCCAACGAAAATAGCAAGTAAGTTGTTTTGCTTTGGCTCTAGGATCCTGACTGATTTTGAAATAAAAACCTGAGGAGTCATGGTCTCAAGAGCCTTCCTAGCTCGCTTGTCTCAGCTCAGCATTTTCTTTTTCATGCCTGCTCTCATATGCCCCAGTTGCAGGGATCACCCTTTGCCTGGAGGCTCCAGGAACCAGGAATTACAAACATCTGTCACTCACATACCATCCTTTGATTGCAAACCTATTAAATTAATGAGAATCAGAGCCTGTGAGTAGGGAAACCCCAGTATCTGAGGCATAAGCACTTGCATACTACAAAACAAATACAACCACAACGCATGCTGCGCCATAACCTGGGTTTGCAATTTTGGCAAAGCAGCCAAAGAAACTGAAGGTGAATATGATGTATCCTCTTAAGCTGAGGAAGTATCTCTGCATCCAAGTTGAGGTGTGTCAAGAGATCGTCCATATGAAAAAATCCACAGATAGGATGTTTTATCACAGCCTTGGGACAAAGGCATTTGATGTCTGTATCCAAGTTTCTACTTTTGCAGAAGGACTAACATGTAGGTTCAGGGGGTAACGACTGAAGCCGCACCATTTCTAAACATACACAAACCTATATACCTAAAAATACTTATGCTGAGTATTATTTTTAGTCTACATTGTACCAGTCCTTGAAGTAGAGAAGCTTCATTGGTGACATTATTAATCCATGTTATTTTAGCATTAGTAAAAGATGAAGAAAAAAAGACCTCACCTTCCAAAACTACAGTTAAAAGACCCACAACATTAGGATTTGGTGAGCTTCAAACAGCAGTAACACCCATGATCCCCTAGCAGCGCTTCAGATCTGATTGTCTAATTCCTCTTATCAACATTAAACTCATTTAAGTGATGTAATTCTGCCACAGTATTGACAAATAATCCCAAATGAAACCCCCGATAATGAGATTTTGTAGATTAAGTTAGTCTCACTCCAGGTTTCTCATTATGAAGAGGAGGTAAAAACCTATTTGAATCCTTCTTCAGAAGGCAGATGAGGTGAGACACAGCTCCAAGTTACAACATACAGTGAGGTTGGGGTAGCGCATACTGCTCACATGGATGTGTCAGTCTGTTGAGTATGTCTCTGTTTTAATTTGCACTTGTCTTTACAGCAAGACTTTCTATAAATGGAAAAACACGGGTAGGTGCAGGAGACTGGTGAGCAGTGGGTATTTTTGAAGGAGCATGAGTTAGGCCTTCACTTCTCATGGAAGTGCAGCCAGAGACAATCCCTCGCTCCATTACACACTGCGAAAATACAAGCCAAATGAGAGTACTAAACTCACTCTTCCACGGAAAGGCTTAAGGAGAGGAGTGTGCATAGTGAAGCCAGCTGGGAGACTCAAATCCCAACCACCAATTAGTCTGAATTTTCCTTACAATTCAGGTCTGTGTGGAGATCTTACCTATTTGGAAAGAAACCCATGACTTCAGCAGTGAATGACCAGTTTTCGTCTTGAGCTGGAGTACAAGTAAAGTGATCATTTCAGGACAGACTTATTCATTCTTGTGAGCAAAGTGTGTTCCCTTCCTCAGTCTCCTTCTGGCCCCATGAATCTTTCCCTTACTCCTGTACAGTGGCATAACCTTCAACAGGAAGGACTGGAAAACAGTTTATATGCTTTAGGAAAGTAAGTTAATTGCTAAGAATACACAGCAATTGTAAGAAGAGCTAGATATGTAACTATATATATATATATCAGCTATATAACAGTGGGGACCGATAGGCAAAGTTAAAAATCTGGAAGTGCTATCCCAAGCTTACAAAAGGGAAGTCACATCTGCTTACTAAAATGTGTAGCTATTTCTGTATGTGTGGATTTGCTTAAGCCAACCCATGGCTGAATTCACATATTTATCCTGGTTTTGCTCTTCTGCCAAGTTTCCTATTTCCACTGTGGAAGCTCAGCTCATCGTTAGCATTTGTCAGCAAAAGGCCCTTGAACTTGTGTGTCTGATGCAGAAAGAAGTCAGTGATTTGTTAGTGTTTATTGAACTATATTCTGAAGAAAATCCTATTAATACCTTTGCTAATGCTAATGATCCTTTGAGAAACATTTTGACTGAAATTATTACGCTAGAGATCAAGTCAAGGTTTAAAGCTGAGGTGCAGATCACCTATTTAATATTTAACTGCAATTTTGGAGCTATCTCAATATAATTTTGATGCTGGCAACCTTTACTATAAAGTGATTTTTTCTTTTTTGCCTGTGGCTCCACCTGTTTTCCTGGTTTTCTCTTTTTTCCTTCCAGTGCAGAATTACTGTGCTGCCACGAGCTCTCACTTCACCACCAACCAAAGAAGCAATTTAACTGTGGAGTTTAATTTTGCCTCGTACACCCCAAGTGCAAATATTTATTTAAACATGTAGCTAATTCTAAACAGAGCTAGTCAAGTGAATAAAGCTACTTACATTCATACATCTGGGAGATTAAGTTTTTAGGCTATGTTTACACCATCCTGAGTAGTGCTGTGTAGAGATACCCAAGCTGGTGGAAGACAAGGCAATCAGGTTAGGCCTAGAAGCTTTGCTATCATAATTGGATTCTTTCTAGGATTTCACTGGTGTGCTAATGGTGCTGTACTGTGCCATATACAAAGCAGCCTGCTCTCAACTAACCCTGGACTTTCTCAAGGCAGTACTGCACAGTGTTATCACATCATTAGTAGTATCACTAAAACAGGGATCCTTCTGCAGAGAATGCTACATCATTTAAAAAGCCCAACAGTGTCCTTTCATATGCAGCAGATATCTTTAAAGCACTTGTTTAACACCTATTATTGGTTATACTATCTCCAGCTCAAAATCACATATACAATCAATATTAGGCCACCATTTCAAAACTGAAGTTCATAAAATGAACATCTGATCTAGAATTCCTCCTGAAAGCTACCAAGGGCTGCAGGTTTTTAACTGGTGATTAAATTTAGCCATCAGGAAAGGGAGTAACAATAACAAATATCATGAAGAGCCTACAACAATTTATGCCTTTGCAAAACCTTTTCTATTAATTTTAAAATGTGGCATATCTTAGCTAGAATACAACTTGTATTTCCATCTGTCCTGGGTTCAGCAGTAGCAGTCATTTTTCATCTTTTCTTGGTAGCTGGTGCAGGGCTGTGTTTTGACTTTCAGGCTGGGAACAGAGCTGATACCAATGATGTTTTGGTTTGGCCAAGGACTTTGTGAGTCTCATGCTCTGCCGGGGAGGAGGGGAAGCCGGGAGGAAGCAGAGACAGGACACCTGACCCAAACTGACCAAAGAGGTATTCCATACCACAGCACGTCATGCCCAGGAGGTAACTGGGAGCTACCCGGAAGGACAGGGGGGCTGCTGGTTCGGACTCGTTGTTCGGCGGGTGGTATTGTACTCTTTTCGCTTGCTATTATCTCTTATCATTGTTGTCGTTGGTGGTAGCGGTGGTGATTTGTGTTGTACATTGGTTGCTGGACTGTTCTTATCTCAACCCGTGGGAGTTGCATTCATTTGATTCTCCTCCCCATCCCTCCAGGAGCGGGGAAGGGGGGGAGCCCCTGGTGGGGGGACGGACGTGGGCCTTCCAGCCCAGCACCACTCACTGGGAGTGAGTGCACAAGGTGTCTGGCTGGGGTTAAACCACAACATGATCAAGATGCTGAAAGGCAATTTAAAAGCTATTCAAAGGCATAGCTCCCCGAGATCACAGAAACACACTGCATCCTTAGTAGGAACACTGGAGAACCTTTTTGCTGCTATTTTTTTTTTCTATGAAATAAATCATGTGAAATGTGAACTAAGGTTATTGCTTTGACACAAACATCTTGACAAAATGCTGTTTTGAGTATAACTTGTTTTCCATATGATTAACTGTGGCACTAACCTTGAGTGCAGTATGTGAGTATTGCTTTCTTTTTCTTTTGCTCCTTAGCTATTACCAGCTGTACATTACTTAAATTTATCATTTCCTGAAAAGCTTTACAAAGCTTAGTCTTACTAAAAGATGCATTACTATATCTGCAAGTGACAAGTTCTGCTATAATGATCTCATCAGCAGCCTCTGTGAATTTGATATTGATTTATCTATCTAAATGCCCATATGTCTACCCAGTGTTAACTTCAGGGAAAAAAAACAGGAAAAATACAGGCTGTCTGGAGAGAGGATTTATACCCAGCCCATCTTACTACTTTGCACTTCAGTTTCAACAGTCACCTTGCAATAATTCTAAATATTGATCTTGGCCACAATGAAGTCAGAGGCAGAGTTCTACCGATTGTTATGGAGTCAAGTTTGCACTCAGTTTTTGTAGTATAAATCAATTACAAAGTTAAAGTCCACTTGTGACTTATTAAAAATCCTGTAAACTCTGGTCTGCATTCTCAGTAAAACTCAACTTCCAAAAGAGCCAAAATTGCAAAGAGCTAAAAGCTCATTCTCTATTACAGCTATTTGAAGGCTTGGAAGAAGTTTCTTTCCCAAGCCACTTAATGGCAAGGAAGGGCTCAGTCATCCATTGGCATACACAAGATTACGCTGGGCATTTGACTGAATTACAAAGGGAAGTGCTTGTAAATTTCCTTGCACATCAGTGACCAAATGAAAATACCTACGAAAGTCTGATCACTTTGAAGGAAAACACAATCTGATCATCCCATACGTTATATGCTTAATTCCCACATCAGTAACATTGACATACAATGAACTGAATTAGGACTACCGAAACCACAGGACAGAAGTTCTGCCCTGTGAAAAGCTTCCCAACATAACATAAAAATGTAAATTACTGGGCTCTAAATTACATGCCCCAAATTCCTTGTTCCAAAAAATACCTGAGCAGCTTTGACTCTCTATCTGAGTCCTCAAGAGCACAACTTTGAATTTTGAAATCCTTATTCCCTAGGCTGACAGCAGCAAGATGAGGAGTTAGAAATGGTAACTTGCAGTCCTCCTAAAAGGGATCGTGTTTACTAAAGCAAACAAGTAGTTTCAGCAGTGCAAGTTCCACTCAGCACTGTACCCAAACCCTTCCAGACTGAGAAGGTGAAGTTTCAAATTTTCTTTAGATAATCCATAGAAACCCAACCTCAACAGTTTTGGAATGGGTTGGATTATTCAGTGACTGCCTGGAAAGGGAGCAGTTGCATACTAGCCTAAGCAGGAAAATAATCCACTTGAAAACATTTTCCCCACAGGCTGCTCTCGATAATCCTCTTCCCCATTTCTAAAGTTACTGACCCTTATGCTTATCACCAAACCTGAAACCACTGAAGTGGCTGTGATAAGAAAGCTGACCAAAATCAGTAAATACCGGGTTTAAACACAACAAAGATGGAGATAGAGAAGAACAAACAATCCAGCCCCCTTTATCACAAAGGAATGGATGGAGCACCCTGCCTCAGCCCCACACATACAAGCATCGTGCTTGCAGCATGGTCTAGAATTGCATTTTAGATTATTTTTATAAGTAGCTATCCTGACTGTTTTGGTTTTCTTGGGGTGGAAGGGAGGGCGGGTGTGATGAAAAAACATGTGTATTTTTCCCACAAGTGTATCTGGAGTTTCATTCCATTTGATCTTTCTGTTTATCTGCAAACTCCCACAACACTGGAGCACTTCCCATGGCTTTCTACCAAAGGAACTGTAAGGATGCTGGAATAATGACCTCTGATTTCTGAGATACACAACACATGTTTTTAGCCTGGAAAGTCCAAGTTCCTTACAAAACTTGGACACAAAATGCCCCCAAGAGTTACAAAATACCACAGGAAGCGAAATACACGGGTGTTTGGTATATTCTTTTCTTTTTTCCTAAGACAATCTAGAGGCAGACTGTAAGTTACTGTAATAAACCACAAGCAAGACAGCTCTGGAGGATTTTAAAAGCTTTAGAGCTGGGGGTCCATAAAGGGGGACTGTCATAAAAACCTGACTAGTCATGAGTACCATAGAGACAGAAAGGTAAGAACCAACTGTTGCTGTCTCTTCCAGTACTAGAAGCAGCCATCCACAAATGAAGCAGTAGCTGCAACAAAGCTAGCAGAGTCAGACCAGAGGGAAGTGGCTCTTCCTGCCACAGGGAGGAGACCTGTGGCACTTCCCGTTAGAATCTGCAGATACAAGTAGTTTCCATGGGCTCAGTGGACGGGTGGTCAAACAGAAAAGCTTGGAATCAACATCCTTAAGGACTTACCAAATGGGCAAACCAAATTGAGTTCAGGAAATCCCCGGAGCTGAAAGCAGCCGAAGCAGCTGCTGTGCTTATTCTATTCTTAACTCTTCTTTTAGGAGTCAGCTTCAGTCCATTGCTGCCCACAGCAGGATGGATAGTCTTAAACACCATGGCTGCTCTTCTGTTCCATGCAGAGTGAAGTGAAACCAGCCTAGAGTGCTGCAAAACAAGTCTTTAGCAGCTGATTTTATCTTGCTGATACAACACTAAATTCATCTGCCTGTTGGGTTTTTTTTAGTCTGGTTTGGTTGTTTGGTTTTGGTTGATCTTTTTAAAGAGATTTATCATCTCTTCAGTGATAACAAAAACATTATCTGATACTGCAACTATATCTGCAGGGGAAAAGAAGTGTTCTTAAAGACCTGGCAAATTGGATGTATATAAAGTATGAGGGATTAAGAAACCAACTTGCTTAACCTATTTTGACAAGATGAAGACTAAGGAGGGAACCGCTCCTGTCAAATAATTTTTATCAACTCATCTTAAATGACTGTCTAAACACTACAGCCCCAGTAGGATTGTCTTCTCTGTGATACAGACCTATCTATAAGACTATGAAAGAAGTAATCTTTGAAGTCAGATTTGTTGTTTAAAAGTGTCGCATATTACGCAAGATACTGCATAGTTCCAAGTTCTGCTGCTCGCTTTCCACTCTCCTCTAGGAACACACTGATACACTTCATTGTTACAAAAGAGACCACTAATTGTGTTCCTTTCTCTAGTCGTCCCAAAGATTCCTGAGTTTTTGACAGATCACTGATGTCAAGTCATGAATCTTTGAGTCCTGCAAATACCAGGGAAGAAAACTTACCACCCAGACAGGGGCAGCACTGTGAGAGCAGCAACCAAGGAAGACCTTTCCCACAAAACTGTTTATGAATTCCAAGGATTGTGTCTTTATTTCTGGAGAATCTGACATGAAAACAAACAAAGAGGAAAAAGTTACCAGGAAAACTTTTGACATGCCTCAGGAAGTCTGCCTTTTCCTCACCAGGAAGGTAAGAAGCTTCTGAGAACAATTAAGCCAGGAACAAGCCAGTAAATTTGGTTATGACAGCCATCTGTCACAGTGAAAGAGAGCTATCCGGATCAACCTTCTAGAAATGAGGTGCACCCAGAATGTGCTGCAGCCACAGTTCATCAGCTCATTCACCCTCCACCTGCCTTTTTTCATGCATCCTTTAATTCTGCTGCTCTGAAACGTGGTTCTGTATCTTTTAAGCTGCAGGAACCTATCACCACAAGCATCTTCTTGACCTCTGCATTTGCACAGAACAAAAATCATTCTCATCAGGGATAGGCAATAAAATTACCATCTTCAGAGAAGTCCTAAGTGGCACAAAGCTTTCCAGCTGATAATTACTTCCTGGAATTCCAAGACATTTTATGAATTTACATGATTGATGACAGCCCACAGAACAGAAGTAAAAGACTAAGTGGGAAAGGCCAGAAGTCAGGGTCTGGAGGGAATCAACATCACTTATGCAAGAATAAATGCTTCATTTCAGTTTGGATCATGAACAAGAACACACTGCTGTGAGCAACCACTAAAATAACTAACTTTAGCCTTCTGTGCTTATGAGTAAACCAAATTTTCCAATACTCTTAAAAAAGCCACAGAAGATCCACAAAGATCCACAGAAAAGTCCAGAACTACAACACACCACAGAAAAGAAACATGGACTGAAGCTCTGCTTTAAACTGTTCAAGAGCACAGCACTTGGCTAAATACTACAAGGAAATCCCAGAAAGGAGCTGCATCCAGGAGAGCTCAGAAAGGATCCCTCTGCCCCCACACCACCAACTGTCAAATACTGTTACAGGAAATGCAAAAAATTAAGGTTTAATGAGATTCATCACTGTAAGACATAAGTTATTCCAAAGCCCTTTTAATCCTGTGTGCCACATGGCAGTCCAGGCCTTTCTGCAGTCTGCCTCTGATCCAACTCAGGCTGCTGACAGCCAACTATTACCCTCTGCCCAGCCAGACCCCTTGCTCATTCCAACGATACCCAGATGGTATTTGTCTCTACCACATTCTCACTCCCAGCTCCTAATTCTGAGAAGAATTCTCTCATGTTTTCCTGTCAACACAGGAACTAGTTTCCCAAATAAGCTGATGCTTACATTTGAACTCCTCTCCCATCAAGATTTTCTTATCTTTAATTCTGTATGTGCCCTCAGTAACAAATTAGTTGACCCATCTCCAGGTACAACACTGATAACTAATAAGGCTTTTAAGAGCCTATTGACACCTGCTTTATCACTTAGCATTCCTACCCAAAACAAGACTCTGGAAGAATGCATGCATTCTGTTTAAACAGCATCTTTCAGGCAGAGCCTACAGGCACTCATTTCCAAATGTGTTCCAGTGAAGCTGCAACACCAGGGTTTTTAGTACCCGGAAAATGGACATTGGTTTGGATTACTAAGTTATCCTGGCTAGGGAACATCATCTTGAGTTACTAAAATCTTCATTAGTTCAACCTCCCCATTTATATTTTCATGGAATAAGCCTGGGATCTGAAAGCATAGGTACTTCATATTTAACAGCAGTGCATCAAAGTAACATTTCATTGACCTGACTTAAATACATCTGCCAAAAACTTGCACCATGCCAAAAATGAAACCTGTCAATATCTTACTAGAATTGTATTGGTACACAAACAGCAGTAAGAACATACCATCTCAACTGCATTCAAAAAGGGTGTTACCTTCATCATTACTTACAAGTCACACTTTTTCTGTAAGACTGCTTTAAGCCACAACAATTCACAAATCATAAAGGGAGAATCTAATAAATTAATTGAGAGCCACAATATTGATTATTGCAAAATACTCCAAGTCACATTACTGGTTTTATTTTTCAGAGAAATCCAAGAAGAATCAAAAAATAGTGGTTTGACTCTAGACAGTTATATAAATCTTGTGAAAGAATGAGTATGCTCCTTCAATAACAACATCTGAGCAGTTTTCAAGAAGAAACTATGTCGAGGAAAGTCTGCATAATTTCAAGCTATTTATTTACTCATTTATCTGTGTTAGCTGCTGTATTTCTTGTTTTATTTAGAGTTTTTTTCTATAATTAAATAGAAAAAAGAAAATGCATTTTACAGTGGCAAAAATTGAAATTCTCCACTTTCATTTATACAAATAGAGTTCGACCAATTCTTTAAAAGCGCCGGTTTATTTTTCTCCTTTTTCTCCATGATGTAGCCCAAAATCCATTGTCTGTGAAGAAACAGCAAAGTTTATTCTAATAAAGCTAGCGAACAGATAATTTTTGGCCCCATGTCTGTAAAAAAAAACAAAAAACCAAAACCTCTGACTGCAGGAAATCACATGAAAAAAATCTATAGACTGAAAAATAAAAATCAACCCAACAATCCGTTCTAGAAAATCTGGACAAAATGTCACCAAAAAATTCATCATTTGCAAATAGGTTCATATCTATAAGATACAAAGGTGCTCGGCCAAAGCATAGGAAGAAGTTGGCGCATCACCAAATGATGTATTCCTTCAGGAAAGGGCTGTTGTCCAATAGTAGAAGCCTGACATCTAGCGGCTTCCACATCATTTGTTCACACACCTAGGCCGTCGTACAAATAGCCAAATAGGCTGCCTAACTTTAGTGTTAAAACAAATACCATAGTGCTTATGGTAGTACCTGTGGTTAAGTGTCTGTATTACATATGCATGTGTTGAGTATCTTCAAATGCTTTCCTTTCACTAACTGAATTTAAAAACCAAAACAAAGCAGAAAACCTGTGCTTTTATGAGCTATAATTGATGCAAAAAGTAATCTAAACCCTTAATACCAGAGATAAAAGATCCAGTTTATATATTAATGCTATATTGTTCTAATACAACCCATTAAGTGCTATGTTCTTGAGTAATTCTCTGTAACTGGGTTGCAATTCTTGCAAAAGCTGTCTCCCAAACGAAGGTCATCCTATATAGCATTTACTTACAGGCAGCACTATATTACACAAATACTTTTAAAGGTCACAGACTCAAGCAACAGAAAACCACCCTAATCTCTCCAAAAACATGGAGACTACAAAAGATACTATAGAACATGTTTGCACTAACAGACAGCGCTAGCCTCACGCTGGGACCAAGACAATCCAAACTTCTCTAAGTTAGTAAATAACCCGTGGTGAGACCAGAGTGCTATATTACAGTTATAGCATTACTTTTGTTAGGTTCTGTGCACTGCCCCTCTAATAACACATTACAAATAAAACAAAATAGTAATTAAAATTTTGTTGATCCTTTCTTATACCCTTGTTATGTACTGGAGAAATGACCATCTTTTTCTCAAAACATTATTGTTATGGTGCAAATCCTTGCTCCCAGAGCTGTATGCTTTATTTTTACTTTTGACTACAAAAATTGCACTTCTGAAAAGGACAAGGAATCACAAACTGCTTAATTTGAGTATTACAATACCTTATTTTACAAGTGTAGTGTGTGCAATTCATCATTTCAGTGAAATTTAATAGTTACAAATAAACTGTGTAAGTACAGTACGTTTCTACAGAAAGCAACATGGATAATCAATATTCTACCATTTGAAACAAAAACAATAAATAGAAGGTTTAAGTATTAAAACTAAGAAAAAGTATTCCTGTACACTGTACAGTACATTTTGGTTAAAGCTTCTTAGCAAAAATATAGTGTTTTAAGCATTCCAGTTACAGATGGTTCAATATTAAAATTTCAAGGTTTCTCCATCATGAAAAAAATATTGCATTTTTCCATAGGTGCATCAGAAGAAACTGACTCTCTCTGAACAAGGCTTCAGTCTTTAGAAATATACAGACAGTAGGTATGAATTCAAATAAGACATTACAAAATTATAATACAGTACTGAGGATGTATGGTTGTTGTGCATTACGGATTTTACATTCCTTCTTATTTTGAAAAAGCAAAACTAGAGAGCCCATTGTATATCACTGAGTTCTGCTGGATCCCCAAGTCCTCCATCAGCCTCCAAGTAGTTCATAAGAGCTGTCATAGCAGTGTCATCATTTTCACATATTGCATCAAAGTCCAGCTGAGAATTACCACCTATAAAATTATTAAAACATTAATGCAAGCAGTACAAAGCATGAAGAATATGGTAACTTTCAAAGCACATTTGCTTTTAAATAGCACCTTCCTTTGAAGCCAAGGCAAGCATATGTTAAAAAAAATAATCAAGTAATAGAAATAATGGCTATCCACAAACAGTTACAAGGACATAGATAACTTGATTTAAGACAATGACTGAAGTCTTTGGCTGCTCCCTTGGACTACC
Organism: Neopsephotus bourkii; assembly: GCF_033783945.1. Classification (NCBI taxonomy): domain Eukaryota; kingdom Metazoa; phylum Chordata; class Aves; order Psittaciformes; family Psittacidae; genus Neopsephotus; species Neopsephotus bourkii. Next base: position 8,414,437 of record NW_026900624.1, read on the forward strand.
TCCAACTGCTAGCTAACAAAACTTGTATCCATGCAGTAAAGTTCATATCACTGAAGCAGAAAACTGCATTCTACTTTATGTCACTTCAATGGGAAACACAGTTGTGTACCTGAATTCTCATCTGATGTACTCTGCCAGATGAACTCCTGAACCTTAAGAGTTGCTATGTGTTAGCTCTAGAAATAAACACTATACCCTTGCCTTTAACAAAAGTAAGGTAAAATGCTTTGGCTCAAGTATCAATGAAAAACATTTCCTTGTCTATCTTAGATAACTGTTGTTGGTTTGGATTTCTTTTTCAAATACTTATTTGAGGATTAGCTTTTTTTCTTTTTCTCTTTGGATTTTTTTAATACAAAGAGCTCATAGGAAAACTGGAAGAAAGTTGTAGGTTATAAATAAGTAAAGCTCTAGTAATGGCAATGAAAGAGGGAGATGGAAAAGTTTCTAAGAGATGAAATAAAGCAGAAGCATAAACGTTACTTTTATAGCACTTTGCCTTTTATATTAAAAACAACACCATAGAATTCTCCTCTTACAATGCCAGGGAATTCTATATCCAGATAAACTGCTGCTTTAGTACACACTTGAACTAAGGGATAGGGAAAAATAAAACTCTTTCTAAAACATTTTGACTAGCCGTTTGTATGGACTATTCACAGCTTGCAGTTAAGACAGAGATGAAGTGCTTAAAGGACAAAAGTTTACAAGTTCACAAATTACATCCAGTTCCATTACATTGCACTGAAATTCTCTATTTTCTGGAGAGAGAACTAGCAAGTACCTAATTAAAACTGTGGCATGCAAGAATGCGATGGTAAATTTCTATTACACAATGTTATTTTTATCACAAAATTCAATCACTGATCAAACTTTGCTGCTTGCCTTCCAATGATAACATATCAGTTTTAAGAGTCCTCTTCAGTCAGACAAACGCCTTTACAATTTATACATGGTTGTAAAGTTGTGCACTCAAAAATTACACCATTATCAGAAATGTCTTCATGTGCAGCCCTCAAAACACCTACAAGAGCAACAAATCTTACCAAGGAGAGGTTCATTACTGGGATATGGACTAGCACCCTGGTTTTGTTCTGAAGTCTCTGTAACTTCTGACTCCGAAGGACATAACTGAATCAACTCTTTATTTGGCACCTGAAAAAAGTAGTAAAAAGGACAGAATTAAATCCTGAATTTAGTCACAATTATTACATTTCAGAAAGTTAAATCACTGTCAAAGTATTAATAACTAAATAGAGTAAATTAAGACTATGCAGATCTACTGCATTTAAGAATAATTTTTACATAGCACTGGACTTGGCTTAAGTAAAAGGTGCTACTTATACATCTGTGTAAGTAGACTTTACAGCGATGGCATCTTCTTTGAGGGTTCAATATTCAGCAACTAGATTCAGCACAACAAATTGTATTGGTATATACATTCCATGTCTAGTACCATAAACTACAAATTCCCAGTGACATCATGTCTGTCAATGTTGACACATTCTAGCTAAAAGATACATACACAACAAAAAAAAAAGACCCTCATACCTCCCATGTTCTATATGCATTAAAGCATATGAATTATAAACTTTTCTCTAATGTTTTGCGTTTTGTTACCATCATGATAAAAATCTTTGATCTTCAGAAAAATTAGGCTAACAACGATAGAGATGGAAGTCATTCTAACCCAAACATACCAGGAAAAAAACCCAACCTTTTTAAAAAGCTTTTGTTATTTGTTTCATGTAACTCAAGCATGCAGTTTAGCAGGAGAGGTTTCTTGGGCTGCCTGACTTGTGTATATTCTACAAGGAAATTAATACAGTTGAAATGCCTTACAAAAGCATTTTAGGAACAAATGGGATATCAAAGTATAAAATAAAGAAAAACCTTGAATGATTACAATGAAATTATCCTTATGATGGTATGCTGCAAGACTTAGAGAGTTCAGTATATATGAATTCAACCAACTCTTAGGGAGAAAAACCTGCAGTAAGGCATAGGAGAACTGGTCATAAAAAAGGAAGGAAGCCAAAACAATCCCTAGTCCAGAATGGAATTGTTAGGAAATGAAAATTGCAATGGGAAGACAGACTGTCTTTAAATGGAAAAAAAATTACATTCAAAGACATGCTGATGGAGAAGTAAATGTCTTTTCATACAGTGCACAACATACAACATACCATATACTTAAAATATCTAATTATTCCATAGGTATGGTCAGTATCTATGATAGTTATAGTTTGTGGTGTTACCAGCACTACTAGATTAGCAAAATAACACATTCTATCAATTTTTAGAAGACAAAGTTCTTACTCTTTTTTATTTTTAATTTTTTCAAAGTAAAAATTTGAAACATTCAAGAACTGAGAACCTACAACAAAGACTTCTTAAAAGGGTCTTCAAAAACACTAAAAGGACAAATTAGAGAAAACAAGAACTGATATTTTATTTATATTTAGGTTGTCAACAGGCAAAGACATTTCTACCCTCTGACAGTTTTTTAGCAGAAGTTTTAATGCAATTCCAAATCCAGAAATGTCCTCATCACATGAATTGCATTCATATTTAGCATATTAGTAGAGCTTCAGCAGAGATCCTAATAACTGAGTGGAGACTGCAGCGCTCTTAGCCTCAGGAATAGACCCCTTAAGACTAGAACTGACGCCCCTGTAAGTGAGGAAGGAACTTTTACTGCTGTCACATCTCTCAAAAGATGTTCACAGTTGCCAGGTAGTTGGGTAATACCTTACAAGGCCTTTCACAAAAATGTAAGTCATGGTAATTTCATTCCAACATAGGCTTTAAGCTATATGACATTAACTTTTTATTTTCAGATATTTACAGGCAGTGACATACTCACATTGCTGCAGTTTACAGTTAAAGCTGGAGAAGGTGACTTTCTCAAGAGATGTGATGGACTTAACTCCTCAGATGGTGAAGAATGTAACCTACAATTGTATATGTTTAGTTGATTTATCAAGTGACATTGATCATCAACAAAAATAGCCTATTGCTGAACCCGCTAGACCTCCCCAGTGATGAAGCACAAGCCAACTAATCTGAGACAATGTTGTCTTACATTCTCCTAAAGATTCCAAACCTCCTGCTCCAAGTTTTGATAACACAAAGAGATCAATAAAGGCCAATGGTCATAATTACACACACTTTTATTTCTTCTGTTGAATCACCAGCACTGACAGACCAAAGAGTAACAGGTTTCAGAATCATGCACACTGAGACAAATAGGTACATTTCAAATACATCTAGCATACAGACAACATAAGGAGGTTCTGCTAAATGATAGAGAGAAAACACATACTTCTAACGTTCCCTCTACTATTATTTTGTTATACCTGTCTTTCCATAGTTTCAAATTATTCCAAGTAAAAATACTTTTCTTTTAGCAGAATTCTTGAGATACTGCTCAACATCCCTCACCGAATGTGCCAGATACAAAACAAACAATGAAAGTGTTGTATCATGGCCCTTTGAAGAGCTTGCTCCCATAGAATCATAGAATAGTTAGGGCTGGAAAGGACCTTAAGATCATCAAGTTCCAACCCCCTGCCATGGGCAGGGACACCTCACACCAAACCATGTCACCCAAGGCTTTGCCCAACCTGGCCTTGAACACCACCAGGGATGGAGCATTCACAACCCCCCTGGGCAACACATTCCAGGGCCTCACCACCCTAACAGTAAAGAACTTCTTCCTTACATCCAATCTAAACTTCCCCTGTTTAAGTTTTAATCCATTACCCCTTGTCCTATCACTACAGTCCCTAATGAAGAGTCCCTCCCCAGCATCCTTATAGGCCCCCCTTCAGATACTGGAAGGCTGCTATGAAGTCTCCATGCAGTCTTCTCTTCTCCAGGCTGAACAGCTCCAAGTTTTTCAGCCTGTCTTTCTAGGGAGGAGCTCCAGTCCCCTGATCATGCTCATGTCCCTCCTCTGGACTTGTTCCAACAGTTCCATGTCCTTTTTATGTTGAGGACACCAGAACTGCACACAGTACTCCAGGTGAGGTCTCACAAGAGCAGAGTAGATGGGCAGGATCACCTCCTTCAATCTGCTGGTCATGCTCCTTTTGATGCAGCCCAGGATACAGTAGGCTTTCTGGGCTGCAAGCGCACACTGAAGCCGCCTCATATTCATTTTCTCATGGACCAACACCCTGAAGTCCTTCTCTGCAGGGCTGCTCTGACCCAGGTCTAGGACCTTGCACTTGGCATGGTTAAACTCCATGAGGTTGGCATCAGCCCACCTCACAAGCGTGTCGAGGTCCCTCTGGGTGGCATTCCTTCCCTCCAGTGTGTCAACCGAACCACACAGCTTGGTGTCATCGGCAAACTTGCTGAGGGCGCACTCAATCCCACTGTCCATGTCACCGACAAAGATGTTGAACAAGACCGGTCCCAACACCGATCCCTGAGGGACACCACTCATTACTGGTCTCCAGCCGGACACTGAACCATTGACCACAACTCTGCGTGCGGCCATCCAGACAGTTCTTTGTCTACCGAGTGGTCCACCTATCAAATTGAAGTCTCTCCAATTCAGAGGCAATGATGTCGTGTGGGACAGTGTCAAACGCTTTGCACAAATCCAGGTAGATGACATCAACTGCTCTACCCCTGTCCATCAGTTTTGTAGCCCCATCATAGAAGGCCACCAAATTGGTCAGGCAGGATTTCCCCTTAGTGAAGCCATGCTGGCTGTCACCAAGCACCTTGTTGTTTTTCATGTGCCTTAGCATGCCTGCCAGGAGAATCTGCTCCAAAATTTTGCCAGGCATGGAGGTGGGACTGACTTGTCCGTAATTCCCTGGGTCATCCATTTTCCCCTTCCTGAAAATGGGGGTTGTATTTCCCTTTTTCCAGTCATCAACTACCATCTACCCTTGCTCTTCCTAACTCCCAAAGGACAAGAGTATAGAAAAATTGGGGTACTCTGGATGCTTCTGTTTCTGTCATTTCATCAGATCTGAAATGTGCTAAGGCATTGGAGGAAAGATAGAAAATGGATGAATAAACAGTCTATCAAGAGCTGTTTGTGGTGAATATCTGATAGTTCCCTATATTTCAATTTCCCATGTGCCTTTTGATAAGCAGTACTGACATCTCTAAAAGCCAGGAAACTCCAGACTGAATAGACTGTTTTAACTGCATTGCTGTAACTGAACTGATCATTCATCAGATGCCAATTCAATTCAAATATGGCTGTAAACAGAGCCGTAGGCACAGTCCTGGATTTTTTAAGAAAACTTGATGGTGCCTGATGCACAGCTTGAGAACCATCTGTATCTTATTGGTATTAAAAATGCAGAGAGTAGATGCAGGTAATAAATGCACTCATCCTACTGGATTAGGTTTGTAGTCAGAAAGGTATTTGATGAAAAGCAGCTGCTGTTAGCCTCTGTTGATCACTCTTTTGTCCAATTCTGATTTCCTCAGTGTGCAAAATGATAACTTGATTTCATAGAAATGAGAAATGAAGAAATAGCATGAAGTTCTGCTCTTCAGCAGGAAAGAAACACAGCCTCGTTTTCAGCAACAACTCTGGAAAAGTGAACTACATCTGGGTGCAAGCAACTACATCCCGACATTTCCAGAAACAGTCAGTTCTTACAGACTGCTTGTGGTTTTAAAAACACAAATACCAGAATTTTCAAGGTGTAGCTTTGAAGATTTTTGCAGGAATACATTCATTCTTTCATCATTCAGCAAATTTAGTATTCATCTACTTCAACTTGTTTCCTTAAGCTGATGAGACACATATGCTCACATGGATAAGCATTTTCAGCAAAAGTCAGGTCATTTCAATCAAGAACATCACACTGAAGTGTCTGAAGCATCTAGAACAAGAGTCAAATTAAGCTCTTGGGTCATGTGTGGGATCTTAACAGTCAGAGATGAGAACTTCTGCCAACTTCTTGAGTCTTCAGAAAGATATTAATAGATTAATTTTATTATTAATAAGTGACTCTCCTTCTGTCTAGGTGGTACTGATGAGAGGACATTAACAATGGTATTTCCAAAATGTAATACCCCATCTTCGCTGCTGCTGTATCAATCCTTTTTTTGTTGCTAGTGTTTTTCTTCCCCCTTTCTGGAGAATTCCAGCAACCTTCCAACATGCCTTGTGGTAGACTTAATTTCTGTTGTTGTTAAGTAGCAATTTTTTTTCATCACAACTGAAATATTTATTCTTTTCTTCCTTGCATTGAAAATTAATGTTTCCCTGTTCAATCTGACTATTCTAGTAAAAGGATGTGGCTTCACAGTTGGAATGCATATGGATAATGGAAACAGAGTAAGAAACATCTACCACTGTCACTCATGACACTCTTCAGCTTTGACCACGGTTTTCACTGTTTCAGAAAATTAAATACTTTTTTTCTGATGAAGAGACAGCTGAAAAGATGATGGTAATCCTGGACTTCAGCATGGATTTATGAAGGGGAAATCACACTTAACCAACCTGACAAGCCTTCTACAAGGAGGTGACTAGCACAGTGGATGAGAGGATGGCATTGGATGTTGTTGATGTTGACTTCAGTAAAGCTTTTCACACTTTCCCTTAACAACCTCACAGGTGAGCTGATGCTTACTTCTGAAACAGTAGAAACTAAGTGATGGCATACTGATATACCTATAGACTGGAGAACAACAGGCAGTGCAGCCCTGTTGAAAGAGATTTGGGGCTTTTGGTTGATGGTAAGTTCAATGTTAGTCAAAAACATACCCTGACAGCCAAGTGGTATTCTGAGTTGCTTTAAGCTAACCAGTCAAAAGAAGGGATTGTCCCACTATATTCAGCATTGGTGTGGCCTCACCTGAAGTACTGTGTACCGATTTGGGCTCCACAGTATAAGGATATAAAAATATTAGAATGTGTCCAAAGGAGGGCAGCAAACGTGGCAAAAAGACTAGAGGGCATGACTTCTGAGGAACAGCTGAGGATACTGGGTTTGTTCAGCTCAGAGGAGAATAAGAGGCGACCCCATTGCTGTCTATGACTTCCTTATAATGGAGAGCAGAGAGGGAGGTGCTGATGTCTTTTCTCTGGTGTCCGGCAGTAGGACGTAGGGAATGGCTTAAAGGTGTATCAGGGAATATATTAAGATCATCTTCACTGAGAGGATGGTCAACCACTGGAACAACCAGAGAAGTGGTCATGACCCCACATCTGTCAATATTCAAGAACTGTTTGGACTTCACTCTTAAATATATGTTTTAACTTTAAACTGCCCCATGTAATGTCAAGAGTTGGACTTGATCCTCATTGGTCCTTTCCAACTCAGGATATTCTAGGATAGAGACCTATTTCTTATACCATTACCACTGTTGCAAAAACTGGTGTACTTCTTCCTGGAAGATATAAGTAGTATTACTACTCTTTCAGATCCAGTTGCAAAAGTGCAAGTGGAAAGAACTACATAGGACTTTGAAATGCACTGCTCTGAAGACAAAAAAAATACCTTGCCATTCCTTTACCTGGTACTGGAATTATAAGACCTAAAGTCTGAGGGACACCTTCATTACCCAAAACTAAGACTTACATAACTTCTCCTGTGCTGATGATAGTACCGTTATCCTAAATCTGCCCTTAACAAAAGTACTTAGATCTGATGAAGCCTTAATTGCTGAAAGAGTTGCAAGTGAAACAGACTTCTTCTGTGCATGTGTGTCCCAAAGTCATGAAATTAGGGGGCTCAGAGACTTCTTAAAAATTGTTTTTAGACAACAAATGATACAGTACCAACTGACATAGAGTAATATGGCAAGTCAGCCACCACAAAAAAAAATACTCTGGGTACACACCACAAAAAAATACTTAAGATATCTTCACATTAAAATTATGTTTCTTCCTTTCAAATTCCTTGCCTAAGCTGTGTACCTGCTAACATTAGTTAGTTTTTAAAAGGGCCAATCTTTAATTCCCAATTTGAATCTTGTATGGATTCCCCTTTGGAATGATGCAGTGGGGTTTTTTTTAATCTATGGCTGGGTATGGGAGGGAATTGTGCTATTACTTTTGCCTGCATTGAGGATAACCAGGCAAAGGACAATACAGCCTATGAAAGTGCTCCATTGGGTACTGTTGCAAGGAAAGTTCCCCTAGCAGAGCAGCCCTATCAGAAAAATACAAACATTACTCACAGTCAACTGATTTTCCATTCCCATATGATTTATCTACCCATGCCAACGTCATGTGAAGCAGCTGCATCACAGTTAACACTTCTGAAGTCACAATTAAATAATACTTTCACTAACAAAGGAATCTGCATGCCCAGAACAAAACTATTTATCGACATCAGTGATGTTTTCTGACATGTATGAGACTAACATTAGATTATAATCAATCAGTATCTCATACAGCCACTGCTCAACCTAAAAATATTTATACATATAATACAATAAAAATGAAACGAACAACCCTCACATACTGCCATATACCTCTTCTTTATCTTAACTTAAAAGCCTAATGCATGATGTTAAGCATTTATTACCTTTGCAATTCTAATATTTCATTTGCAATTTCGGTTCCTATACTTCCAGCACCAAGAACTGTTCCAGAGGACATTCCAGGTACACGTACTAAAGACTGTTTTACAGCATCTACAGTTAAAACAAAACACAACAAAATGAAAGCCTTAAATCTGCAGCAGTTTCATTACAGAGCAAGGACAATCATGCAAGGATCCATTATTTTCAGAAATTAAATTCTTTACAACACTGACTGATGGGAAAGGGAGTTGTCTCATTTGCAATATGAAGATAAGTTTATAGCGTATTTGTGAAAATTCCTGATCTCCACGAAATTAGCTTTAATCATTACCACCTCTTACAGGCAATGCAAAACACAGGAAACAAAAACCCCACTGAATTTTTCACAAACTGAAAGCAGTTATTAAAAGGAACAATTTCAAAAGCAAAAATAAAAAGCCTTATATAAAAAAGATAAAAACCTTATATAAAAAATACATAGAAATCAGAATCCATGCACAGCAGAAAAATATTAAAATATACATCAATATCAGCATCACCCTCTATTCTATAGGTAAACTCAGTACAATTGCATTTCTTCAGAAAACAAGGCAAGATATGAACAGAGGCTGTGACAGAGGTATAATATCCTATCCTATATTATAGGATATTGATATTATAGTAGCTACAGTAGAAGCTGCTAGAAGGAAAAGATATGATATAGGCTTTTCTGATCAGTGTTATGTGAATGATATGAATTATGATGCTGTAACTAGAAATTTTCACCAGAATTAGCTTTAAAAAGTTAGTATTTCCTTGTACACAACCTAGAATAAAAAAGATTCCATGCACCTATGATAACTGTAAGAAGCAACACTTGCCTTCTGCAGGCTGGGAACTGTAGAGGACCTCATCTTCAGCTGACTCATTATGACCTCTAAGATTTAAATAAATGAAATTATTTTAAAGACCCCAAATCAGCAAGTTTTTCACAGGGAAACCCCAGCATATTTATGTATGATTTCAACAAGAATTTTACACAGAGAAAAAACTAACATCCTCAAACTAGTAACATGTTCCTATGTTCAATACTCTGTACTGTTTCTGAAGCATTGAGTGAAATATTATTTTCACTTATTCTCCAAATAAAGAAAGGCCAATATAATTGTCTGTGTGCCATGACAAGAGAACAATAACACTATATTTACTACTAGGAGGCAGACAGCTAACCAGGAAAAATTGCTACAAGGACAGGCAGCCTCTGCCTACCTTCCTTCCTCCAGAGAGCTGCAGATGCCCAGAGGTCAAGGGCAGGCAAAACTGGCCTTTGGCTGTTGGATAGCATAGGCTACCTTAACTGCTCTTCTCTGTCTTCTTGAAGGAAAAGGACATGGCCAAAACAGACATGTTGACTTAAGACGTGAACCAGCTACAGAATGGGTAAAAGGCCCCTTTGACATCTCAAAAACCCAGTCATTGGCAAAGATCCCCAGGATCACTGGAACAATCAACCCAAATTATAGTTCATTTGCAAGTCTCAGAAAATGAAAAAGAATTAAAAAGAAGAATTAAATACAGACTTTAGTGTCTCACAGTCTCCTCCTTTGCAATCAACTTGGAGGTGATCTTTTTGTCCTGCCTTGCATTTCTACAGTCTATCAGCTGTGCTTCTCCACATTCTCACATGCAGTAGGTAGGTCAACTGACATGCAGTCTTGTAAAACTCAGAGGGAAAAGCAGAACTAACTTCACGTTTCCATTTATTCTTATGTACTTTTCTTAAAAGATCCTTCATTTCTGCCTTTAATGGAATTTTTCACCTCTTTTAATTTTTTTTTTTTCTTTCTACTGGGAAATAGCAGAGTCAGAGTCAAATCCATAACTTAAGCCTGAAATAAAAACAACTGGTGAAGGCAAAAAAATGTCCTTCAGGTTACTCAACCACTTTTTGTGCAGTGCTGACATTTTCTAGTCTTGTTCTGCTTCTTAAACAGGTTCCTTCCTGCTAATGCTAACTGTAATTAAGACAAAAAAGATAATATGGGGAGGTCATATGAATTACTTACAATACCACAGTGTTGTTTGATACAATGTATTCCAGTTCTTTGGTCCACGGATTCATGAAACTAAACCACTGACTCTTTAAAGTAACAAAAGTCCCATCTTTTGCTCTAAATTTGTAGGAATTTGTAAATATTTTTTCTTTATTCTGCAACACTAAATAAGAAAGGAAAGTTTTAATCACCATATTTATTCTTGGAAACATAAAGTTTAATAACAATAAAAATCTGTTTAATAGCATCATAAAACAAAAACAGTTTTGATGGCCAATAACACAAATTAAATGCCAGAACAACTGACAGGACAGGACCCTTACTAAACCCAAACTATAGTTTCAGCATTGTTATTAATCTGAAATTAAAGACCAAGAAGTATGCTTCTGCATACTGCTAGTAGGAAGCCTCCTGACTTCATGAACTTTCATAATCAGTGTCTTTATATAATTAGCACAGTTGCTTTTCAGGATTCTTTCCTCATTCTTTTAAAGAACTGAAGCAGAGGGTTGAAAGAAGCATTAACATTATTCCCTTGCAATTAAAGCACTGCACTAAGATCCAAGGCAACAGAAGTTTCTCTCTGCTTTTATTACAAGCTTTATGCAGGCGTGTCTTAACACAGATGTGGAAAAGGACAATGCTCAGACTGTTTAGCTTTCTTAATTCTCAGCTTCTGGTATTTGATTTGTAGTGTTTTCACACAGCAGCTAAACGTAGTTGTAAGTAGTCTGGGAAGACCAATTTTTTGTACCTTCTTTATGTTTTTCAGCTAGATGATTGTGATCATCTTGATGGCAGTACTCGTAACATGAAGTCCCTAGAAGCTCTTGTGGCAGATACCCTAAAATTGCTGTTGCACTGTTAGAAATAAAAACATGAACTACAGCGGATTCAAAGAACTGCAAAGCTGTATTCTTCAGTATCAGATAAAGCAGAAAATTAATATGTAAAGAAATAGATGCTTGTATTCATGTTTCGGAAAAAGATATAGCATTAGTATAGCTCTAAAACAACAGGAAATATTATTTGCTGGAAATTATCCATTTGCAAGGAATGACAATTTAAAGACAAAATAACAATGTTTAAATATGCAAACCACAAGTACACACAAAATACTTTTGATCATTAGGTCTTCCCATTAGACAATCACTGGTCACGTAGGAATCATTAAAAAACAAACAACCAATCAGTAGCTGAATTTTGCTCTGCCACTTTAAGGAATAGGTTTAAACTGTCACTTTTAGATAGCAGACAAAATGACTGAAAGCAATAAAAAGCTTCCAGTGACAATAATGACTCAGTCTCTACATCAAATAAAAGTCTGCTATAGGAAGTTCAGGAAATAGGAACTTCACTTTCGCTTCTAATGAAATAATTTGGTACCTCATTTAGATAGAATGTATTTGTTCCAAATAGTAAGATTTAAAGAAGTATAATTTTTGGTGAAGCATTTATTGCTTAAGTCATATACACCACTATAAAGCTCTAACTTGAGATTTTTTCTTTATGAATGAGTAAGTACATGAGTGCATTTTATGACATTTTAATCTTGCTACCTCACCTTTTCCTATAGGACAATACACTTTTATACATTACATTTTGTTTGACAAAAAAACCAAAGCGCAACTACGCATAGTTACAAAATGAATTGCACCTAAAAACCTATCCTGTCTGAGAAATCACAGTTCTGATTGAAAGGATGACAAAATTTAACTGGTGGTGCCATTGTCATTTTCTCTTCATTAAAGAACAAAACGCTTACCGCTGATCTACATAAACAAATTTTCCATCCATGGCAAACCGAGTAACAAATTCTGTTGCTTTGACTTTTATCTCTCCACTCTTCTGTGGAACAATATAAGGGTGTAACCTCCCAATTGCAACAAGACAGTTAAAGTTACTACTGTCCTTTTCCACATCAGTTTCCTCTTCTACTCCCACCTCATTAGGAGGCCAGTTCTTCATATACCCAGTGCAATGAATGGTACAGTATTTTCTGTGATCTAATGAAAAACAATGAAATAAGAAGCAGTCACACTTCAAAAAGTAAACTGAATTACCTTCTTTTATTCTGTTCACTGTAAGACCACAGCAACTATATTTGATGCTTACCTACAACTGTACAAAACGATAGATATTTTTACAGGGTACTTTTTAATTAATTTTGTACAACTTAATTTTGGCTTACCTGGAAAAACTGCTTCTAACCCTATGTAAATTTAGGAAGGTAAGTTACAGGTGTTGGCAGTTCAAACACAGTCTCACAGAAATAAAAGTAAATCATCAGTCTGGTAACCCACAGATCACTTTCTCTTTATATGGTTGTATATGTATTGTAAATGAAAATAAACTAGAGAGGCCCTCTGTAGTTTCCAAATCAATTCACCTTTTGTGAACATGATGACCTTAACATACTGCAATTGCTAAAAGAATCGGTCAAGAGAGCATCCCAAAACAGCCCAGCTTGTTTTCTATTTATCTCAGGCTTCTGAAATCCTCAGTTCTCTGGGAACACGAATATTTTATAAGTCTTAAATTACAGCTTACACTGTCATTCATCCCTATGGCTGGTAGACTCTCTGATGCCTATATAACATACAAACACCCCCATACACATCAAAACATAGAGATGACATTATGTGTCCTGAACTATCTTTCAAAAAATTGCCAAGGAATTCTTGATACCTCCATTCTGAACAAAGTATGTTTTACGCAGATTCAATTTCCTACCAACTATGCAAAATGAAAAAATGAATTATCTACTATGACTTTGTCACAATTTCTCAGACTGTTAAAGCGCCTTCTCTGAATACTGCTTTCCTGCAAAACATTTATAACAGTTAAATTCTTATCTCACACCAGGTTAGCTGGCACACCAAGGGAGATTGAATTCTATTTACTTACAGACCTATTTTAACATTTACTATTGTATAGCATATCTCAACAGTAACAGGTTACACTGGAAAAAAAAAAAAAGTAGGAGGATTTATTCAGGGTCAAACAATTTCAGCACACCTTTGCAAAAATCAATACTAAGGTATTAAACAGAAGCTGGAAATTCCATTTTAGAAAGATCGATTCACTGAAAACTTTACAAGAGTCAACTGCTGTACAGGCATACCAAAATATGAAGTAGATTAAAATTATTGCAAAAAATAATGGAATTACACTGATAAATTAACTTTTAATAGTAAAAGAAAAAAAATAATTTTTTTAAGTACACAACACAGAAAAGTAAATTTAAAAAAGTTGGTTTACTTGCTTTTTTCCTTCAAAACAGTAGATTTTGCAGGCCTTATTCACACAGATATCTTCAAGACACAGGTTATTTAGTTTTCTCCTTCTGATCTGCTCCAGTGCTTTAAAAAATTTCCCCGAGACTTCTAAAATTTAACTACAACAAACCATGCACTCTTAAACAGCCACTGTGACTCAGGTTCCTCCCTCCTTTTCCAGGAGTAAATAGGGAGGAGAAAGAATACAATTAAACTGTTTTTCAAAACATGTCTCTAGTATATATTTACACTCTTTACAGCTACTTTTAGTGATAACTGCAAGGGTCACACTACTGACTCAGAACTTAAACATACCAAATTTAAAGACAGAAAGCTCCCACCTTATCTACACTGTTTGAATACCTTTCTTATTTGAGTTGGGCAAGCATTCCTTTTCTTCTTTAACTGTGGTCCTGCTACATTTTATCCGACAGAAGAAGGAACGTCGAGCACCAGAATTCAGTCGAACTGGTCCAGCTTGAAAATCTGTGTGTACTTGTAAGCCAGCTTACAAAAGTTCAGTAAAATCGTTTAAAAAACCCAAACAAACAAAATCCAACAATAAAACTTCAGAATACAAGGCCTATTTTTCATTTCAGCTTCCAGTACATTTTCCTTACTGTTTGCCTAAATTTGTCCTTAAAATTAAAAATGAGAAAAGTTTAACTTAAATAGGGCACAGAAAATGTGACTATCACACAGATTCAAAAACTAGAAAGAATTATGACACTATTTTTAAAGCCTCTTGATATTTTGAATGGTATTTTAATAAATATGCTTTATAAACTTTCAAATTCTATTTGATACAAGGAAAAATTGCAAAGATGCTGATAAAAGTCAGCTATTAAATAGCTATTAGCTGCACAATACATAATGCTTTCCATATTAGAAATAACTGTAAACAAAATAAGATTTGGTTAAATTAGGATTGACACTTAGCATTTTCAGAGAAGACAGTGATTCTTGATATTGAAGTATTTTATCCCATGTTCGACTACATCAGGTCTTTTGTATTGACAAGACCTATCAAATACAAGAAAAAAAAGTAGTATGCCTGGTAGGAAGAGCATCAGACCACATCTTGCTAAATGCTTAACAATGAAGGTTTCAGTAATCCTTATTATCTAAAAAAATCTTTTCTGGGCTAGCTTTGAAATTGTAAATGCATTCTAAGCAGCAGATAAGCAGTCAAATATGTTTGGTTCATAGAAATTATACCTCAAGTTTGTACATCTATGT
The DNA here is from genome assembly GCF_033783945.1 of Neopsephotus bourkii. NCBI lineage: Eukaryota > Metazoa > Chordata > Aves > Psittaciformes > Psittacidae > Neopsephotus > Neopsephotus bourkii. The sequence goes on from NW_026900624.1 coordinate 8,429,504, forward strand.
ACATATAAACACATTAATATAGCTTGTATAATAACTAGATTTATTAACATGTCTTTAATAAAAAAATCTGAGCACTTTCAAATATGACTTACTTTTCCCATCTACGAGCTTCTCCCTCGGAGAGACATCTGAAGAAGAAAGCTGCTCCTTAACTTTTGCAACATCTTTTGGATGCAAGTAATCAAACAAACTTTGTCCAATTAAACTGGCCTATTTAAAACAAAACAAAAACCAAAACCACCACCCCCCAAAAAAAGAGATGTAAGAACCACATTGTTTTAGAACATGGCCTTACACATACTACTTTTCTCAGAAAAACTTTCTACACCATTATAAGTCAAACCCCCCATCAATATTTTGTTCCTCATTTAATTTGCCATTAATATTTTTAATATATCATTTTTATAAAAACAGGGTAGTAAAAGCATTTTTTTACTTCCCCTTTGAAAAACAGGAGATCTTAGCAGACATTAAAAAAGTTCTGTAAAGTCAAATGTTAAATCAAATGTTTTATTTACACACATAATATGATTTCTGTTAACCAGCAGTATGCTAGATTTGAATTGCAACTAACTTTGGATCCACACTACTTGCTATGTGATCACTGCATACATAAAAAGGGAAGTACTTTTCCAATAAGACAGAGTCAAAAATTAGTTCAATGAAAAGCACCTAAGAAAGCAGGATAAATGTACAGCCTCTTTCATTAGCCTAGTCCCCATCTAACCCAATTACAAAGGGAGAATGCTGAAAGGGGCAATGACCATAGACTAAAACTCACAAGTTTCACCTCAACATGAGGAAGAACTTCCTTATGCTGAGGGTGGCAGAGCACTGAACAGGCTGCCCAGGGGGTTGTGGAGTCTCCCTCTCTGGCAACGTTCAAAAACCTCCTGGACATGTTCCTGTGTAACCTGCTCTTGGTGGCCCTGCCTTGGCAGGGGGTTGGACTGGATGATCTCCAGAGGTCACTTCCAACCCTAATGATTCTGTACGCCACTGAAAGGGTAATAGCAGCCTTGTCAAATATACAGGGTGACATTCATTACCTACAATGACTCACAAATAAGTTAAGGAATTCATGCATTAATAAATCATATTCTCTGAACCTCTTTGGCTGGAACAGCAAAGATCTCATGGGTCTCGAAGTAGGCATGTCTGATGTTAGAAACTCAAAAAGGTATTTTGTAGTCCTTCAGTAAATTCAGTGCAGAAGTTTGATAAAAAATAAAAATGTATCTCCTTTATGCTTGTTCCCATGATTCATTTTACTTTAATTTTAAAAGATATAGCTTTGGTGGCTTGGATTTGATTTAAATAAAACATTTTTAAAAATCTATAAAACACATGTATTAGAGTCCAGATTGGTTACTCTTCTGCTTATGAAGAAAATAGAACATATCACAAAGGGTTTCAAAGTTATAGAACTAGTCAGATGGAAGCACCAACTATTCTAGCCTCTACTTTCAGAGAAGTCATAAATATATGAACAAGTTATTATGCCTTGATTATTTGTTGTTATTGTCCATGATGTTAAATGTCAACTACTGTAAGGTAATTATATTTTTCCTATTTCTCTTCTTTTACAGGCTAAGATAAATCATAAGATCTTGGTTTCCTCCAAGAGTATCTACATGGATAGTTACTGTGGATGAGGTGTTATGTAGTGCATCTGAGCATAAGGGCATTACCAAGGAAAGCTTTAACTTCCACTACTTCAATTTTCCTTGGCCTAAAAAAAAAAAAAACAAACCCAACCCAAATCACTTCACCATTTAAAAGAAAATCTCTTGGAGATATAAATGAGGGCATTTTCAAATTATCCCTTCCTTTCAAACTAGCAGTTTCCTTAAGGATGATCAATTGACATCTGGTGCTACTACTGAGGTCAAGAATATTGCAGTTGCAAGTATTTTGTTTCTGATATTCACTTACTCTGAAGGAGATTAAACCAAAGAAATTACAAGGAATTATATACATGGACTGTTTATAGCAATATATATTAAAATGTAAAAATTTAAATATTTCTAAGAAAATGCAAGGCAAAAGCAAACCAAGAAGCTTGGTTATAACCACCTGATCATAATTCAGTATTTTGCAAACTGATTCTGAGACAAACAGAATTTTTCCTCTGTTGCACCCAACCACGAATAGGAATCCATCTGCTGCCTGAAAATACAAGGATACCATATTTTAAAATATACATTTTAAAAATACAATGAATATTTATGACTAAAAGGAAACATATAGCTGATTTAATTAGCCAAATTATAAATCACACTAAAGAGCAACTAAGGTTACAAGGACCAAATCAGGCCTTCAGCTACAGACAGCTAAAGTTTCTTAAACACAGCCTTGGGAAAAGAGATGGCCAGCTGCAAAACAGATTAATTTAGGAGTCATCTTACAGATCTTGGCAAAGCCTGCTATTGCAGCAAAAGGAAAAAGAAAATAGTTGCAAATGAGAGAGTAAAGGGGTGTTGCTATAAGACAAAGTGCAAAACCAAAGATTTTCTTTAGGGTATTATTTCTGCATCTTTTCCAAGATGTAAAAATTTAAAATTAAGGAGAGCAAACAACTGAAACTATATTTATGTATAATTAAAAGCATTCTCTATACTTGTATACAGACTTCAATAGCAACATAAAAACCTGTATGTATTAAATATGCAGATTGCATACAAATTTATTATCCCTTCAGGGGTTGCTGTCTACCATGCTCACAAATCATCTTACGTACCACTTTATGAAAAAGCCTTAAGTTTATGAACTTAAGAAGTACAACAAAGCACTTGCCTGAATAAAAAGATGGGAAAACACTCTTTAGACCAAAAACTCAATGGCAAGCTTTAATAAGGACACGATTTACCTGAAAGATACCTTCCACTTACCCTAAGGATTAACTGTTGGAGCTCGTCATCCTTTAGAAATGAAGGTTTATACCGGACTTCTGTATAGGAGCTAGTGGAACCTGGTAAGTAGATTATTTGAAGATGTAATGTCAAAAATTACATTTTAAATTTACTTTAACAGAGTTATACTCGGTTTGTATTTTAGAATTTTTTTTTTGCAACCAAAACATCTTAATTAAAAAAATCCAAACTTCATAAACACACGCTAGTAATGAATACGGGTACACCATCAGTTTTTTCTTACCCTTCACTTGGCATAAACCAAGGTAACTTCTGTTCAGATATCTTTAATGCACTGCTAAAGAAAGAGTATTATGAGAACTGAATTTTCTATAAACATTTCATAGGCCTATTTCAGAATCCTTAACATTCTCTTAATCTGAATAATTCCAATGCTTTCAATTGACTTCTGGCATGCATATTGCTTCATTAGCACTATATATCCAACAATCCATAAAACACATTGTTGCAGTTAAATCAAGTGTCACTAAATGTAGTGAGACTGACTCACTACATTTACTGTTCTAGCACCAGCGGCAAAAATAACTCAAAAATAACTTTTAACCATTAAAAGCATTTCCACAACTTCTTCTATATATTTTTTGAGGTAAACAGCAGTTGAACTTTTCAGCAAATTTTAGCATTCACCATAATTTCACGTAGTATCCTGTACTTTCTTAAAGCATTTCTTTTGAAGATAAGTGTAACAACTGACCCAGATGGAGTCCAGTTTTCATGTGCTATTGTTAAAATACAAATGTTTTGAGCTGAAGATTTCTTGTAGATGATTGTTTATGCTGCAAGTGCAATTACTGCCCTGCTAATTTGTCACAACATTTCTTTACGCAAAATTCTCCTCCTGCTTGGGCCAATGGAACTCTAGAAAATCCTTCCAACCTAAATTATTCTATGATTCTGTTACTGTAAAGTTAGTAGAATAATTTGTCTCCTACACTCCTTTGACTTAAGCCTAATGGGGCTCTTATTAGATATGCTTATTCATAACCTTTTTATCTTTTTTTTGCAATGAAGACAGCCTTTGATCTTTGCTTGCAGTTGACCAAATTATTGTGCTGAAACAATGTTGCCAAAACCCTGAAATCTTGTGTGCTGCTGGTAGATTATGCAATATGCAACTTGTATGTGGATATTCCAGCACTAAACCATTAACCGAGATCAATAATTACTTTAAAGTTGCTAGCTGACTGAGATACAAATTTTTGATACCTTTTTTTCTTGGTACTCCGTTGTAGTTTAACCCTAGCTGACAACTAAGCCCCATTCAGTTGCTCACTCACTCCCCCCACCTCAGTGGAATGGGGAGGAGAATCAGAGAGAAATAAAATAAAAGGTAAAACTTGTGGGTAAAGATAAAAACAGTTTAATAACTGAAATAAAGTAAAATATAATAACAAGAGTAAGAAGAATAATAAAAGGAAATAGAAGAGAGAGAGAAATAAATCATAAGAGACAAGTGCTGCACAATACAATTGCTCACCACTCGCTGACCAATACCCAGCCCGATCCAAACAGCGATCAGTCCCTTCCAGGTAACTCCCCCGGGTTTACATACTGGGCATGACATGCTGTGGTATGGAATACCGCTTTAGCTAGTTTAGCTCAGGTGTCCTGTCTCTGCTTCCTCCCAATTTCTTGTGCCACTGAGGGGCATGAGAGCCTGAAAAGTCCTTGATCAGAGCAAGTGCTACTTAGCAACAACTAAAAACATCAGTGTGTTATCAGCATTGGTCTCAACCTACAGCCAAAACCACAGCACTGTACCAGCTCCTAGGAAGAAAATTATCCTAGCTGAAATCAGGACATAACTCTCTAATATTTCCTGGTGTTTAAGACTTCAATGGAATCAAAGTGTAATCAAAGTCATCAATATTCTATTCGAGTATTGTCTTGCAACATTCCTTTTGACTACTATTCTTGCAGGGAAAAAAAAAAAAAAGTTTGAAAGATGACTATACCCAAACAAGTTTTTCTTTAGTTTTACAGAACTGGTTTTGGCTTTATGAAGTTACGCTGTAGAAGACTTGAGTTCTCTGTGCTCTGTACTGGTGCAACTACTTCCATTAGTTTCTTTAGGTAACCATTCACACAGTTTCCCATCATCGAAGAGACTTTTTTCCTAATCTCACACTGGACAAACAACTCATCAGAAGCATTTGGTATTTTTTTAATGACTTGGCCTTCAACTTAAACCCTTCCCAAGATTCAGGTGTTTGGGGGGTTTCTTTTGTTTGTTGGTAGGCTTTTTCTTGTCAATGGTTTATAACAGGATATTCTAAACTTTGAAGTCAACAGGTAAACATGAAATTCCAATATAGAGACAAAGGGTTGATGCAATCACAAACGTGGGAATAACAGAAGAGTATGCAAACTATTTGCTTCTGTATTAGCAGGATAGCTGTTGGCATCCGTGCAACACCACAGGTATTCCTGTTGAAGAAGGCACAATGCAAGGTGGAGACATCACAAAACACACATTTATTTTGGGGGCTGAAAAATAATAAAACACAGACTTGCTTAATCATTGTAATTCTTAAAAAGAATCAAGGAGTAATTTGACTGCAAGTCATACCCCTACAGACAAAAGATATCAGACACCAAAGGGTGACTTTTTTCATGCTGTACTAAGCAAAATGAAGAAATGAAGTCCTGGAAGCCACAAACGTAAATTTAAATGAAGAACAGACTCAGAACTGAATTGAGCAAGGAAATGCAAAATAAATGACCTTTGATTTATTTAGCATCAAATAAGATACATATTAAGGCTCAAGATAGAACAAAGACTTTCAGAATTAGTTCCCTAAAACCCACCTTTTAAAGATTTTAAGTGTTGCACAGCCATCCGTAACACTGTAAGCTTGTCTAGCTTTCGTGCCACTGGATTGCACTGAGGTATCATAGCAGATAATTCCTCTATCAAATTATTCATTTTGTCTCTTCTTCGTTTCTCTGTTTGACTGTGAGCCTCTCTAAGAAGAAAAATTATTTTAAGAAAGATGTAGAACAAATTATTTTCCTGATAATCTTAATCAACTAAATTTTGGGAATGGAACATATCACAAGAAGCACTGAAACAGCTTTCATACACTACTTGTATTTGACAATTAAATTGGATTCACCTGAACAAAGCAGAAATGGTCACAATAATGTTGGGAAATATCAAGGGGGGGGGAAGTATCTCAAGCAACAACTTGATTATCTGTGGCAGGAACAAGAGGCTATGAAAGCTTACAAAATCTAAAATTCTTCCGTTGGCATAAAGAGTCATCCCTGACACCTTACTGTATACCAGAGAACTTCTGATGTCATTAGTAATCACTGGAAGACATTTCTGCTCCCGGGCCCTGTATCTACCTGGCTGTCCTGTGTAACCAGGATGGGACACGCATAGTGATACTTTTTTTTAAAGAAAGAATGCTCTCAGCACTTGCTAAAGCATCACTGAACTCTGTTCTGCAATTTCACCAGAGCTATTTCAGAAAGTTTTCCCCTGCATTCACTGGATAAGGTGGGTAGAAAGTGTTTCAGCCTCTTTGCACACCTTGTGTCTCAGGTTTCATCTCTTGGTAAGCCTCTGTCCAAGAACTCAACCATGGAAAGAGAGTGTCTCTTCCTGGACAGTTTTCATCAGAAAACCCCTTCTAAGGCACATGACAGTACACATCACAACCATATTTATACCTCAGGTCATCTTCTCTTTAATTCTTTCTGTTGGAGTATCTTAGCTTTTCTAGCTGGCCTCTTCGCCTTTAACATTCTCCAGCAGATCAAGAAAAGCTTAATTCATTCTATTCCCACCTCACCCAGAACACAAGCTAGTTACTCAATTAAAAAAGATTACTTTCCCTTCTGATTGAGACCAGGCACAGTGATAGTTAACCAAACCGAGGGACAACTGAAACTCCTCTTTTTAGGCATATTATAACAGAAGGTATTAAAGGTAATAGCATTAACTACACCTGGCCTGTTCAGAAAAAAGAAAGTACCGTTTTAAAGACCTTGCTGTCTATTATTTTTATTATTTCTCCTAAAAATAAACCCCTTCTCCACACAAATAACTCAGGTCATTATCCAAGCAATTAGCTTTTCTCTCTCCAAGGACTCTTCAAAAAATTAATTTTATCAGCCTTCTCTTTCATTCCTCAGTTACAAAGGGGAAGGAAGAAAAACAAGTTTCCCAGTAAGCTTGAGAAAAGAAACACTGGAAGAAGATAACTGTTAAGCAAATCACCAAAGAATCTTCTGTTTATTTTTTTTTCCCCTTCAACTCATGAACCAAAACTTAAAGACATGAATTAACAATACAAAATGGAAGTTATTGAAGCAATGTACAAAACAATCTTGTCTAGCAATCTGGGATACTACATAAAGAGAATTAATTTTGCAGTTAAACAAAAAACCTGTAAACATATTTTGGAACTTTTTCATTCCTTGCGTTTTATGTAAATTACAGGAACACTTCACAATTATTAGCTAGCCTTCTTCATAAATAATGCTTTTGACAGAAGACTGGATTATGTGTTTCTGCCTTGACATCTCTGTTCACATGACAAATTAAATACACTATTTTTAAAACAACTTTATAAAACAGCTCTAGTTTTATTAAGTGGCTTCTCTAGAATTTAAAGTATTTGCATGATTCGTGACTGCATTCAGTCATACAGCATTTCAAATCTTACAAGTGCTTTATGTGAATTTCAATTTGGATGCAGGTAAGATGCGAATTCAAAATGCAATGGCAAACTTTAAATAATTCCCTATTCAAAAACTTGTTCCAGAATAAGAATTCCTTGTCTTAAAAGAATGCTTTAGGTGAATCCATTTTCAAGTGGGATAAATTTTAAATGCCTCCAAGTGCAGACAAGTCTAGAAAAAAACGATTCTCAAATGCATACAGACTGAGTATCAGCTCCCCACTTTATACAGAACTTCAGTGTACTGCATTTAAACCTCACTGTGAAAACTTCAACCTCAGGTTTTTGCTAAACCATCTGACAGATTTTGCAATACATTAAAATTAGTAGGAAACAAAATCCTCAAGGAGGCTCTAAAAATTACTACACGTTGGGAGGCGGGGTGAGGAAAAGTTCACTGTTAAGCTTTTATTATGTACTTTTATTGTAAATTAGTACCTGAAATCTTTTATTTTAACATGTTCTTCATCTTCACTCCTAGACAAAACAAAATACAGTTTTATATTGCATATTTAATACTAGGCATTTTTTTCCTCACATGAAATTGAGAAAATACAGAAAATGCTACAAATTTACTATGGCTTTAACACAAGTGAACCCACAAAAATTCCTAAACCAAAAATGATCGAGCAAGTGCAGCATAAAGAAACCAAAGCGTAACTTCCAATATTCCATTCAGCTATGTGAAGATATTGTGGGGATATTTCATAATTATGGGGCTATTTTTATCATGGAGAAAAAAATTAATGTAACATTCAAATAAACTAAGTCCAGGCTTGATCTTATTTGTTTATATAAATTTAAAAAAAAAGAGTATCTGTTCATGTTTTTATTTCCAAAATCTTATTGTAAAATGATGAAAAAAGCAATCCCAGCCTACACTGGCTTTAAAATACACTTTAATTGCTTATGGTCAGAAAGCGTAAAAATTAAGTATTTTCATATACTGTACCAGCAATGACTGGAAAGTCTGTAATAAAACTGTAAGTGAAAGACAATTATAGTGCTTATATCATGAAAAACACTTGGCAACAGGAAAATATAAAGGATGATTCAAACAAAGAAAATAATATTTCTGCTTTCCCAAAGTCACTGTATTATTCACCACCATCTATTAAGAATTTCAGAACATGGCCTAAGTTACCTTCCCAATTCAGTATGTATGATTTGGCACTTGCAGGGAGGCAGTTTCCATACAAATACTGGGCATTCTTTCTTTGAAAGACAAACTGATACAAGTATTTTTATTCTTTCTACAGCAGTTCTTCAGCTATTTTTAATTCAGCAGTGGAAACACTTCATACAGTACTCAACTCCATTCTAGAGGAGAGACCTGCTAACCTATGTCCATTTTGGAAGACACATTTGTTGTACCAGCAGGATTATAAGGAGACAGGCCAATCAGCAGCTGTTTCCTATGAGAAATGGAAGTAGGAAGTAGGACAGTTGGAGATTACAACTTTAGGAAAGACCCCAAAAGCTGCTTCCACCTGTAGCTAAGCACTGACACCAGTGAGGATCCGGCAGCCAGTGCCAAATTAACACTGACTCTAGCCCATCACCCTGAGATTTCACTGAACCCAGGAATCTTCTGGACAGTCTGATAAACCCAAATATGGAACTAGGTTGGACTCAGAAGAGACTAGGATCTCTCTTCAGTGAAACTGTCAGTAATAACTAATTTTTTCTTTCATTTTAAAATAAATTTTTACCAGAAATGTGCATGTATTATGAATTCAAACAGAAGTTATATTGTCTGACCATAAGAAAAGGGGTAAGGGGAAGCCAGACTAACTGCAGTGCAGCATGTGGCCTATTAACTACATCTCCCTTCTCCCACGGGAGCTCCACTTGGAAAAGAAAGTAGAGCAAATCTGCTACTTCACCTTGCACACTGTGTGCAGCTCTGGGCCCCATAATTTAAGAAGCATGTGAAAGTCCTTGAATGAGTCCAGAGGAGGATAACAAAGCTGGAGAAAGGACTGTAAGGAATGTTTTATAAGGAGCAGCAAAGGACGCCAGGTTTGTCTAATTTTGAGAAAAGGAGGCTCAGAGGTGACCTCATTGCTCTCTACAGCTTCCTGAGGAGGGGATGTGGAGAGGGAGGTGCTGAGCTCTTCTTCCTGTATCCAGTGATAGGAATGTGGGAATGGTTCAAAGATATGCCAGAGGAGGTTTAGACTGGACATTAAGAATCATGCCTTTACCTATGGTGGTCAAACACTGGAACAGGCTTCTGAGAGAGCTGATTGATGCCACAAGCCTGCTGGTGTTTAAGAAGCATTTGGCAATGCCTTTAACAACATACTTTATCTTCTGATCAGCCCTGAAGTGGTCAGGCAGTTGGACTATACAATTGCTGTATGTCCCTTTCCAACTGAAATATTTTATTCTATTTCATAAAAAAGAATACTGTGCAATTACATATAAACCAATACATTTTCTAAGTAAGGTATCCAGGTACAGAAAAAGAAATCACAACAAAGCAATCATGTAATTAATAACTATCCTATAACATATATACACAAAGAGTTTACTTATGCTGCACCACCAATCTTAACTCTGGTTTGTCACCTTGTAACATCATAGCACTATTTAACACAGCTGTGGTAGTTCTATTTTAAAAAGCATGTGACAAGGTTAAAACAAAAAAAGTGTTTACATACACCAATCCTAGAGGAGTACAAGACCTTTCCTCCACCTCCCTAGTCTTCTTATTTAGGTGCTGCTTTTCATTCATTCCCATTGAGGTAAGGTAAGCCTTAACTTGAATGCTAACAAGTCTGGTAAAGTTATAAGCAAGTCAGAGTGTCTGCTTAGAAAAAAATATTAGAAAACCTTAACATTGCATGGACCTATGCATCCTGTTAATTAGCTGTATGTTTATCACCTTGTGCTGTATGAAGACCTGCTCTTAAACAAAACATTCCTTAATATAATAATTCCACATGGCTCATCTAGCCAAACAGGACATGTTTTTCACACTAAACCCAGAAATGTAATAATTTATAAAACATACCTTTTCTGAAGATCACCATCAACTTCAACTGTATCTCTGCAGAAACAGGTAATTATGTTAAGCAAAACACAGTTTTAAGCACAAAAACAAGACTTGATGTACCCAATGAAAAAAGTCACATAAAAATTTTAGTGGATTCCACTCGATCAGTTATTTTCAGCAAGAACATTAGTTTTTAGAAACTAATCGCTAGTTGTGATAAAAGAATGCTTTTTCGATTAGTATTTAAACTTGAACTTGTTATAACAGAAGTTTCATTAAATCAGAAAGATATCCAAACTTCAAGGAAACATTATTGATGAGCCAGCACTTTTACCAAACAGGTAAATAAAACCCAAGAATGGCGGCAGGTTTTTTTTTTTCTGAAACTAATGTATTTCTGGAGTTTTCAGGGATCTACGAGATACATTTGAATCTCCAAATCAACAACTGATACATATCAACATCCACAGTATGGCTACATTTTGTAGATCAATGGACTGTATATAAAAGAAGCAGTGATTAAAAAGACTTGCTTTAAAAATCACAAATACATGTAGATTTCCTACTTTTCCCCTTTTTAAATGTAGATTTTATGCACAAGTTTGGAGATACTTGTAGTGTATTAGATCTACAGACTGACTTGTGTCCCTTACTTCTAGCTGATTATCACAGTTTTGATTGGATCACTTTTAAAAGTTATTTTTCTGCGTAAATGCTTATTTGGTTAACTGTCATCTATTTTGCAGTTAAAACAGGAGAAAGCAGCCAAAAGTATCATCTCACTAGTCAAGTATGACCCACTTAAAAAAAGACTGAGCACTACTGTAAGACAGCTCTCCTTTTTAGGTCACGGGTCTGTTTGCGCATTTAAGTAAAATGCTGCCCTGGTCACTGAAGAAACAGCTCTGATTCTTGGGTTCTAGATCAAAGAGCTTAACTAGTAATTCTGTTTCACACTTTAAGGTAATATTCTAGTATGAGACTTCAGCAACTTAGTAACAATGTGCTGCAAAGAGAACTTGCCTTTACTAGCAGGAAAACAAGGGGGGGGGGGGGGAAGGAAAGAAAAAAATAGTTGGGATTGAAATTTCAGGATTGGAGACACACTACCCGGACACTTCAAGCCAGGAAACTGCATTATAGAATCTTACATGTATCCCCTTAGATTTAGGGATTATTTTTGCTATTTTTAATAAATCAGGATAGTCAGAGAATGTGCTTGGAAGAAATTGCAATAAATAATGGTAATAAACAAAGGAAAGAGGATTCAACATGGTGCATAAGTAACAGATGAATGTCTCAAGTTTTTGTTAAGACACATGTAGAATCAATTTACTTACTGGTTATCAGAATCACTTCCTTTGCGCTTCCTTGGAATCTCAGCCACAGAAGCATTGAAAGAAGTGGTGGTAGCAGGCTTAGTTACTGGATTCATGAGGCTGGGGACTCCAGAAGCAATGCACAAGTTTCCATCAATTGAGAAATTATCTGTGAATGAGAAAAAAAAAAAAAAAAAAGCTTAATGTCCAGCTCGAGCTGTATTACCATGTACGCATGGATTTTCATTTGGGGGGGAGGGGGGAAACAACAAACAAAAAAACAGTCCATGAGTGGCTTCTATGCCTCTGACAAAAAAAAAACAACACAAAACAACATAAAGGTTGCACTGGTATCACCCAAGTACAGAAAAAAGTACATTGTCTTTCCACAGTCCTGTAATGATCTCATCAACCTAATCAACACACCAATGCAATATAAAATACACCTATTCTCCTCCTCATGTCATCTTGGCAGACTACACTTAAAATTCCCCAGTACCTCAAACATCCTGCTGCAAAATCACAAGATGTGGCATTAGCAGATCAAAATACTGCAATTAAAAGTAAATTACATTTAGAGAGTGAACTGTGGTTTTCAAACAAGCTGGATATCTGAAAAATGAAAGTTCGCCATAACGATGTTTCTGACAAAATTGTAATTACACACAGTATCAGTCAAGTAAGTAAGAAGAGTCTTGAAAGCTTGACAAGTTCTACCTCAAAGTTCCCTTCACAATTCTCTTCCCAAGGAGAACAATTTTGTTTCTGGGAGGGACAGAAGTCACAAGCAAAAGTAATACTAGTGACCTACTGAGAAAGAAGAGTCTCAAGAAACCTAAGCGCTGTTACACTTTTTCCCTACACCACGGCAAAGCTATCACAAAGAATCACGCAGTTGATGTCTAGGTAAAGATCGGAATTAACTGTATTCCAGCAAATGCAGGCACTCCTTTAGGCTTCATGTGCTAGTGAGGCAAGAATCCTACGTCATAAATCTAAACACCATAAAGCATTAACTCCATGAAGGGACAGATGAGGGATTGAGAATGGTTATTTAAGGATGTGAACATCTCCTAGCTTTAGCAGAAGGCAAAACCCAAGATGAGTGCTTTGAAAATCTAGCAGGAAGAAAATCTGGATTTTTTTATTGTGAGGTTTTTCTCTTTTTTTTTTTAAAGCATTTGTGATGTCTGTAAATGATAGGTAAATACACACAAACAAAGTGATACACAGTGTATGGTTTTTTCCTCTTAGGTGTAAGCACATCTTATGCTGGAAATATTTTCTAGGTTCTCATTTTCAGTTGGAATATGACTCTGGAGAGTTACATGAAAATAGGCTAATACTTGAACAGCTTGCCTGGTCTTCCACTAATCCTCTCTCTACCAAGCCAGACTATACAGAGTTAGCCCCTGTTTTATTTTAGAAAGCTCTTTAACTCATTAAGTCACGCAGGAAGTTTCATAAAGAGAGGTGGAACCTCAAAGAATCAATAAATACTTGATAAGTAACAGCCTTTGGTCATCTGCAACAAAAAGAAAGTTTGGTTACTTCAAATACACAACATATTCAAGTCAGTGATACTACAAATATATTACATCACAAATACTACAAGGGCACAAATGGCAGATGCTTGAAATATTTTTATGGTTAATCAGCACTTCGTAGTAGTATCAATTTATATTTATACTGTAAATCCATGCAATTACAAAACAAACAACACCCTACCCCCTAAAAACCAGAAAAAAAATCCTAAAGGAACTGTGTATTTATAAAGAGTAGTTTTAATTCACTTAGCTCATAGTAGCCTATAATTACTAGATTAAGTTATCAAAGTATAATCATACTTCATGAATATTCGTGAAGGAGTACTTACTGAACAGAAACCTAGATATATCAAAGACAAGAATGCCCTCAGCACAACAGATCCTTCAGTCCTGGAACAAAGCAGGACAGAACAGACCCACTGACCTAAATACTCCTTTGCACACAGATGGCCAGCCTGCTTTCTAAACCACTTCCCTTTAAAGACACAACATGAAAGGCACCATTTAGAGCTTTTCCAACTTAGCCTTCATATTATCAAAATACTTAACTGTTTTTTGACTCACACCCAAGCAACAAATTCTGAATACTGCACTTCTCCACATTTCCTAATAATTCTCTTTAACTAAAACACAAAAACGTTTGGATTAGCAGCAATGGTGATCTGTTATGAACTTCTGCGCTAAAACGTTTACGTGATAAATTGAATCCTGTCACCGTGACAAACTAGATGCCATGTTAAATGCCATATAACTAAATGCTGGTAAGATAGCTGGTTGTTCTTAGACAAAATATAAGGTTAACAATTTGTATTGATCCCTGACATGTACAGCAGGTAGCATATAGACTTTATATACATTCTTTCATATTCTCAATATAAACCCCAAACAAGCAGAGAAATAAATTTAAAGCTTCAGAACTATCAAACATAGTAGAAGAGTATTTATTTGGAATTTAACAAACAAAAATAAATCTTTTTAATACCTACTCCTCATTGAACAAGAACCAGACAGACAAAGTGCATAAAGCTAAGTCAGCTTCAAGAAGTCAGTAAGAGCTCTTTAAAATAATATCTTAGGGCTTTATAATAGGTATCATTATGGTACTAGGTGATTTCAAGGTGCTTCCCCTCTCCCTGTAGAATGTCTTAACCTTGTGCAGTCTATAATGAAAGATTTATTTACTTCTCTGGCTATACCATTTTGGGAGAGCTGGATAAAGGATTTAAAAATCTTCGGGTTTGCAAAGAGAATGGGCTTGGATGCACCCCAATAACCATGGTGTGCCCCTACAATGGAAAAACGATGGATTCTTACCTTTCATTTGCGCTCCTGGCTGACTTAGCATCAATTTCTGTCAACATTTTCATGCCATCAACATCAAATCCAAATACCCCTAAGAACATACGAAGCAAAACTAAATGTTTTCTAATTTCATAGCAGTCTTGCTTCTTGAAAAATATCACCCAGGAAGACTATTCATTATTACAAGTTTATTTTCCTGTAAAACCAAAATCAGTAAATTTTTAAACAATCAGAAATAGTTTAATTCAATTAGAGGTATTTTGTTTTACCACTCCAAAGGCTATTAGCTACACTAGTCTGGTTTGCAAATCAAATAAAATTCCAACTGAGAAATTACAATAAAAAACCCCAAAATGTTTCTTTCAAAGTTCTGCTAATGCCCTAGCACTAAATTGCAATTATTTGAATTGTAATAGTAATATTTGAATTATAATGGTAAGTGAATAGTTCTTCAAATACATATGTCTATTTATGATGTTTGGCTCTCAGTACAAAGCATATATGCTTATCTATATTAAAAATTAAAAATTTAAAAGCATAATATGCACATCAGGACAGATGTCTGAAAATAACCGAAGACCAACCAAACATTATAAATGCACCATATGAAAAACAGCTCATCTCCAGTAAGTGTACAGGAAACAAAACCCTAGTATTTAAACACTTAACTTTATTGTATTTCATAATCAGGCAAACAAAGTATTTAAGGAATGGTTATCAACACACACAGTTATCAAGACGATATACATATACAAGACCATACCAAACACCCCCCTTGTGTTTTTCTACCAGAAAAACACAACAAAAAGCCCACAGTCCCCAAAGGTGTTGGGGAGGAAGTGAACAGCTGCAAATAAGCTGCAGGAAACTACTGTTCAGATGTGGGATATGAAGTAAAGACATACAAAATCAACTGTATTCCTAAGTTCAGCGTAAGTCACATGCAATGCATTAAGAAACAAGGTTTGGGAGACTCTACGTTTTTCCAATTAATGACAATAATATTTTCTAAATGCATGCCACATTCCTGAGCTGTTTCCTCCACTAACAGCTTTAAGGTTTTCAGTTCCTAAACAAACACGATCTATTAGAAAAGGCTTATGGCCAAACTCCACCAGCCATAAAAGGTGAGATTCATCTGAACAAATAAAGATGTCCACATCTGAAAGAGGCATTCTAGTCCCTCTTGGAGGGAAGAACATATTTCTAGGGTGATTCATCTCTACCTAAAATAGATTCCTACAGTTGGCTAGATGAAATACAACATTTCTAGGGTGATTCATCTCAATCTAAAATAGATGCCTACAGTTGGTTAGATGAAATGGCAGTCCAAGAGTGCTCAGTAATTATACAAAGACCAAAGTAACTAGCTCAAACTTGGATTTCTACTCTGCGGACATCTAAAGATAAATGAGATAAATTCCACTGAATGTGGCTATTGAACTATCATGCGATTCCTAAAATATACCAGCCACAGACAGCACCTGTTTGTGTCACGTGTAACCAGTTTAAGCCCAAGACAGTATTTAAAATGATTGCCTAAATTATGCTGTACAACGTCATGACCCACTCACCCCACTATGAAAGGTTAACTTTTCTGGCTAGTTTACTCCTCATGAGCTTTCCTAAAATACTACTTTAGATTTTTTAGACTTATCAAAAGGAAATCATAAAAGATATGCACTCAAAAAATCAGCAGAAAAATACAAGCCATGTAAATATTAATGAATTTAATAAAACGGCTGTCAGTCAGCCCCATTTAGCCAGTTTATAAAAAGAACATCTAAATCCATCTATCAGGATCTTACAGTAAAGTATGCTTGAAATAAAACGTCAATGAATAAGTGCATTTACAAAACTTATGGGTGGCGCTCTTCACAGCCTGTGAAAAATGTACACACCAGACTTGGAGAAATGTTGCAGCTCTGCAGCTGCTTAAGTTAACAATGTGGTAACACTGGCACAACCTTTCTAAGAATAAGAAGGCACTTTCAATCCAGCTTCCTATTTTGAAACACTTTCTGGCAGAAGGGAAGTAGAAGAAAGAAGCTTCTTTGAACTGAAATTTTTAAGACCACAGATGCCACAGACACCACAGACTATTACATGTGCATTTTCTAAATGTGTATTCCTGGCATGCACAAAAAACTTGAGTTACAAATTCAAGCTTTGAGAAGTTTAAAGAAGTCAAAACTATGTTAGAAGTCACTGTAGTTAAAGCAGCACATACGGGCTCTTTAGTGTCACTAGGTGAGTTACTAAAATGGCAATCTACTCACCCAAGCTCATTGGCTATGTCTACAGTAGTAAATACAACAGCATAACAGCAACAGGTCAGTAGAAAGAATCAGCTGGTTCACAAGCCCGTTTCTAATTTGTAAGTAGTTCAGGGAGCTTACACTAAATCACATTTAGTCTGGTTCACTGGGCCAAAAATCCTTACAATGCATGTATTTGAAAGCTGTCTGAGAACAAACCACTGGTTCAGTCCCTTATGTCTGGAGTTGGAGTATGTTTGGTATGTGCCTGGAGTGGCCCTAACCTTGCTACAAAATGATTCTAGTTTAGTTTCTTCTGAAAGGGGTCCAGTTTGTTTATACCAAAATTGCTGTTCAAACCAAACCCATGAGCAGGAACTGGGGAGGATGGGATTCAGTTCAAACCAGTGCTATTGCTCTGAACCAAAATGCTGATGTGCACACAGCCTCTGAGTACTTACTTGATTTCAGCGTCTCAGTCTAAAATCCTTGGGAGCATACAGTCATACAAAGAAGCAGATATATATGTATATGCACTCATATCTAGGCAAAGAAGCAACCTACATTTTCTAAACTAAGGTACTACTCGAGATGCCAAGCTGGATTCTTACGTTTTGTCAAATTGACATGTGGGGGTTTTTAAGGCATAAGATGTCTCTGATTACCTAAGCAGTTACAGTTATGTATCTATAGGTTCAGCACAGACAGATGATAGCTAGCAAGTCAAATAGTTTCAAATAATTGTATGTAATTACAATAAATTGCTTTATTTTAATATGGAGGGTTTGGTGGTTTTTTTCTAAAATTACTTTAATGAATTCTTACTGCAGATTTTCATCAGAGAATAGGAAAACTATACTTATATGCTACATACATACAGGACCATATGAGGAAGGAAGTTACAGGTGCTGTGATATGCATCAGGTCCTGCAGATCTGAGCACCTATAAAACAAAGAACCATATTTTCTAAACAGGGATGAGAGTTGTATTAAACAGATAGATTGATTTTAGAGCTTTAGGCCACGAAAAGCATCTTCAGACTACCACAGTATCTCTTATTGAAAGTACGGGCAACAATTTTCATTGGAGTTCTGAAAACAGTAGGAATGTACCGCCTAAAACAGTTGGGGTCCCCCCCCCCCATTTTATAAGCATGCGTAATGCAGGAGCAAGATACGGAAATTTCAGTAATGAAGCCATCTTATCATTCTATACAGAGAATAAACTCTTCCAGGTTAATTTAAGAACAATGGATTTGTTTTTAATATCACAAAATGATGAAAGGGAAAATTAAAATATCCCAAATTATAGACATTTATATCAAACATTAACATGGGCAACTTTCCACATCTATTTTTACCACTCAGAAGAGTAGTCAAGAATCACAAACAATTAAACACCTACCAATTAAACAACACATTTACTTAATAGATTTCAAACACCAACTATTTGGCCAAACCTATTAGTGTATTAAAAAGATGAGTGTAACCAGCTAATGAAAAGATCTTACACAAGCCCTTGAAAGACTACCCTGCTTTCCCAGTCACTTTCAGGCTCAAACCAGGTCACTGACAGAAATCAAGAGTCTCATATATCCTAGCTCATTACAGTAAAAAAAACCCAACCACCCCACCTCTCTTTAATTATACACAGATAAAGGAACAGAGGGTAGCTGTTTTCTTACAACTTTTTGATTCATATTATTGTAAAATGCTTATTCTCATCAAGTCAGCTGCAGAATTTCCATGGGTTTAGCTGGCTCTGGAGTTCAGAACAACAATCCACTTCCCACAATCACCCACCAGATTATTTCTTCTTACAATGAATTTGATTCTTTCTTGATGTGAACTGTCCAGTTTACAGTTTGCTTTTTATAATGCGCAAATATATCAACAATAATGTGTACACTCAAGTGAAAAAACCCTGTTTAATCAGCTAACCCTAGTGTGCACCTATTCCACAAAAATTAAGATACTTTTATCTTAAAACAAAACCAGAAAAAAAAACCAAACCCAAAGCCGTCTCTTCAAAATCTGTTAGAACAGGTATAAGCATAGGTAACAAAAGAAACCAGGGAGGAGGGTTTCTTTCACAATCAAACATAAAAGCCTATGGTTTGTTGCTTTCCCAAACAAATTTGTAAATAGAAATGTCTGCATATTTGGAGTTTTCTTTATTTTGCTTATTTCCTTTCCTCACAATACGTGCATGATATAGAAACAATAAAGCCTTATTCTAAGCACAATTTAACAGACTGCAAAAAATCTATCGAAACCCCCACTTTGTTTTCAAACACTAAATTACTTGCTACAAAATCATACCAGTTATTTACACAATCAAGCAGCAGAGGCAGAATAATGCCAATCATTCCAAATCACCAGGATACCCATATACATTAAAACACATATAACCCAACAGACGTTTAGGAAACAACTATTAAAAACCTGTAAGAACTCGTGCTAATGAACAGAACAGCAATGATGACTTGGGAGAGGTTTGCTCACTTGTTTCTCAAAACGCCGTGCGAAACACTTATTTCTCCTAGGGGAAGCAACATACTCGTTTCAAAGCAGGAGGAGCACAAACAGCTGTCGGTGGTTTACAACTAGCCTTGCTTTAGTAGCAGAAACTTATTATTAAGAACAAGGAACAAACATCAAACCCTGGTCACCATACAAGCGTGGGCATGCACACAGAGAGTCAAAATAATGATACCTAAATTACTACATTATGTTACCTAGCGTATTAGGAACACATAAAACAGGCAAATACATATCAGAAACAGTAAACTACACACCAAGTTACAAAAGCCATGACATTTTTAGTCCACGCCACACAGTATGGTGACACATCTATAACAAACAGAAGCACAGAGTGAACATTATACTCGGGAATTCTCTGTGAGTGCACAACATAACGCCTGGTAACATCCACCCTTGGTACCTTTACTGAACTTCACCAGGAGAAAGGAGTTTGCAGCGTTCCGGTTATACTTTGAGCCAGCCGGCGTGCAGGCAACAGCATGAATTAAAACAGAAACCACCACAAACCCTCACCACCACAGAGCGATACTGGGAACCTGACTAGACCGACGTGCCCCCACAGCAGAGCTCTAGCCCCCTGCCCTGCACCCCGGGCACCCACAACCACGGAGGGCTCGCTTGTGCCACATCACGAAGGCAGAGAGACAGGCAGGCACACCCCACCCCACCGCATACCGTACGCGCCCACGGCCGCCCCACACACAGCGAAACAGCCGCTACAGCGGGGCAGAGGCCACACAGTGACCGCCGCCACCCCTCCACCCCACCTTCAGGGCCCCGCCGCTCCTCCTCGGCCCCCTCGGCGCTTCCCACTCCTGCCTCGGCCATGGCGGGCGGCCCGTGCCACCGCTCCACAGCGCCCCCGGCCCCGGTGGCATGCAGGAGGTGAGCTGAGGTGAGCAGCAGCAGCCGGTCCCGCCGGCCCGGGGGAGGGCTCACCGGCGCCCCGCCAGCCTTCCCCCGCCTTGGCACCGCCTCAGCAGCGCCGCCATCTTCTCGCGACATTTCGTGCCTTCCCGCGGAGCTGGGCCGCGAGTGGGCGGCATTCTCCCGTTCCTGGAGGAGCGGGGCTGGGAGAGAGGCGGGGTGAGGGTTGGGGTCCGAGGGGGTTACTTGTGGCAGTCGGACAGGCCACAGCACACTAGCCGTGTTGAATGTATGGTGGAGGTAGCCCTGCTCCCTCCTGGTATATTGCAGAGCCAGGGTAGGCGTGGGCCACTTTGGCCTTTGCTGTCTGGGAAAAACCTCACAGCAGCCTTCCAGTACATGGAGAGGGACTTCTAAAAGCAAGTAGTGATAGAACAAGGAGGAATGTCTTTACACTAGAAGAGACTGGATTTAGACTAGATCTGAGGAAGAAGCTCTGCACTATGAGGGTGGTGAGGCACTTGAACAGGCTGCCCAGAAAAGCCATAGCTTACCTCATCCCTGGCAGTGTTCAAGGCCAGATTGGATGTGGCTTTGGGCAACCTGGTCTAGTGGAAGGTGTCCCTGCCCATGGCAGAGGGGTTGGAATGGATGAGCTTTAAGGTCCCTTCCAACCCAAACCATTCTGTGATTCCACGAAAATACCGAAATTGCTTTGTACCTGTGTACCTGATAGTTTTCAGGGTACTGTATGGAGGACACCTTGTCTGAGGAAGAACTGGGATCATGGAATAATTTTGATTATGAAAGGCCTCTGTGGGTCACCTGGTCCAGTGTGTGGTCAGAGCAGGACAGAGAAGTCACACCTATCAGTAAAGAACCCCACAAAAATAGGGTTAACTTGTAGTAGTATATTAAATTGTGTTAGTAGACTTGGATTACACTAGATGCACAGGCTGTAGCTATATTTTTTGCTAATACCAGGAGTACACTTTCAAAGTGAATCTGCCTATTACCCTCACTGCACTTGGGTTCCCAGCTTGGAATAGTCTTGGTGTGTGCGAAGTCTATCATTTTGAGCAAAGACCTGAAGAAGCGCTTTCAAGAGCATAACATGCTCCAGCTCTGAATGGACATTCACTCCAGCAGACACCCTTAGAGCTAGTCTCAGATGAAACCTCTATAACACAGTGTGGGCATCAGGACCTCAGCAATGCCTGTTCCGTTTGACAGAACCTGTCTTACTGTCCTGCCCTGCTTGTTAATGTTTAATACACACTGTGCTTGCTCAGTTCCAGTCGTAGGTGTGGTAGAACAGGCTATCGCCTGGACCCACACATCCCTGTCCGCGCCATCTTCATGGGTGCACATGTGCCCACTTCCAGCTGGTGAACTCAGGTATGAGTGATTTTTACATGTACAGTGCAGCTGGTATGACCATTAAGCCTGGACCTAGATAATTGGCGATGTGTGTAAAGGAAGATACTTCTGCAGGTGTACTGTTCAGTGAGCTTTCAGAGCATCTGTTATTAGTAGTCCTTTGGAAATGACAAAGGCAGGTGTAAGTATTTTAACATTCTTTAATAGTGAAGGTGTTAAAATTTACGTGAGCTGCTGACATATGCAGCCCTGAACTCAATTTGTGCCATCTTTTACACTCTGTGAAGCTCCCAACACAGTTTACACTTGATTGGAAGCACCCTGTCCATGTGGAAGTGGGCAGCTCAACATCTTGCCCATGGTTATGCCCAAGGATTACACATGGCATGTGGAAGTGCCGAATGGGTAAGCAGCTCTAATAGAATATGCTTACCTGGGCAGGGAATTGTGGGTTCCAGCTGGGGATGTTGCTGAACAAATGTACTGTGACAGTCTCAATGCCCATTTTTTTTCGTAAGGTGCTTTGCAAGGTGCCCTTGCAAACTCAGCATTTCATCTCAGAATTTTAGCTTCTATGTGATCACACAGTTACTATTGCAGTGATACATATATTTCACTAGGCTGGGTTCAGCTGGCCTTACAGAATTTGTATTGGAGAAAAGCAATTGCAAACCACTTCTGCCTTAAGTGAAATAAAAAGCAGTAGGATGAGCTAAAAACCAGGAGCTAGGGTTGCTGTCTTGGAGAAAATCATTATAATTAATGCACATTTGGTTTATTCATGTACTACAACTAATACTGGAAAATATTTCCAACAGTTTGTTCCTAGGAGTCTTAAACATCATATCTGGCCCTGCCAAAATACTCTTTTTGCCCCAGTTTTAAAGCTAGGAGTTCCCTCCTCCAGCTTTGCATCACCAGTGGACACCCAAATGTGATGGAGATTTCAGAAGAGTGAGTCAGCCCCATTGACTAAAACATGTTTGAGAGACTCAGTAACCACAGAAAGTTGAAGATGGACTTTGTTGCAAAGCTCAATGAGATAAAGAGTTAAATAGTGTCAGAAAACTGCTCGAACAAAATAGCTTAACAGCTATTAAATACAAAAGCCCTCCGTATGAGGACATTCAATGAGGACATTTAAAATGCCTCTTCTTTTTCTTTTTTAACTGACTTACTAGAAACAGAGCTAATGTACCTTATCCATATTTTATTGATTATTTTTTAGTGCAGCAATAGAAGTACTTGTAATTCAATGCCAAATTTTTTGGCACTTTATGGTATGTCTAGGTCAGAAAATCAGAGCAATCTCTTAGCAGTATTTCTGCCTGTCATGTTGCTTCTGTGCATTTCTCATGTGATCTTATGGTCAGTGTCACACCTCCTTGGCACTTAGGGAGATTTTGTAAACATAATGTGCTCCAAATCATTAACAGAGATTCTAGACATCATTTACTAGTTTCTTATTTAAAGGTGATGACTGGTCTCTATGGAACATCTCATACATCTTGTATATGACAGTAATTGGTCTTTATAACACATAGTTAGCCTTGAGTCTTGGCAGAGTAGGATCCCAGATTATGTAAGCCACTGATTTTGAGTAGGCCACACTTTATATTTTTGCCCCATTTTTAGGTGAGTACTTTATCTATAAAATACAGAATAGAATGCTTTATGTAAGCCTCTTTTTTTTTTCCAAACAACTTATACAACAACTTGCTAAAGGGGTAAAAATAACAATCAAACCTCAGAACAATTAAATAATAGCCTGAGACTATTAGTTAGTTATTAGTCAGTTAAAGAAAGGTCTCTGTATTATTACTCCTTTTTCTTTTCAGTAAGTGATTAATGACATCCAAAGCATAGCATGTCTTAGCTGTTAACACAGGACAATGAAGAGTGTGCAGTCAGCATTTCCCTGAGATACCATCTTGAAGAGGATGCAGATTGCTTTTTGTATTTGCTAGGGCCAGGCTAGCTCCATGCATGCCACACTTCAGAGACCTATTTCATAAGCTGAAAGTGACTGAACAAAAGCAATCTCCTCCTCTGAGGGAGCAACTGAGAGTCACTCTTTGTAATTAGAGTGACCAGCATTGCTTCACTTTAAAAACAAACTTGGGTGACTGCTTAGCATGAGCTAACCAACTTTTTTCTATTGAAACTTTGTAGCAGTAAACCAAAGTTACTCAGCATACCTGTAAATAAAACCACAGATATTTCACAGACTTCTGTTCCAGAACACAAGTGTTTGTAGTTTCCCTCCAACCATGGTATTACATGGCTCAATGTAAAGAACAATGCCTATGCCTTGAAATCAAGTGTGTTTTTAAACAGGACATCTGAACCAGACAGCTAGTTAGAAGAATGAATACAGTAACACACACACACCCCATTATCAATTTACTTTGAGGATTCGTAACCAAGTTAAAATAAGTCAAAAAGATTAGCATTTTCCAAAGTGCCTACTTTATTTTGGAGTCCTGGCTGGTGAGGTTTGTCCCCACAAAGTAATTTACTTGCTTGTAAATTTCTTGCCTAAAAGTCTCTCAATTTGATGGTGCCACTTTTGACTTAAAACCAAAATAGTACTCAGTTTTTAAATAGCCTTTTCATTCCTGGCTGGAACTGATATTTTCTGAATGTATGACAAGAGCCTAACGTCTGATGTGTCTGAAAAACAGTATTGCTGTGACAGAGCTCTACACAAGGATAAATATAGCTACTTAAGGCTACTGTTGAAATTAAACGCAATAGAATTGTGCCCATAGTGTACAAATGATCACCTCTAAGCTGAGTCCTACCTCTCTAGGCTCAGCAAGATCCCACTCAGTGCCTTTTCTGCTGTGACTAAAGAACAAAACCAGCTGTGAGGGCAGGGCATCTCCAAGGACAACATCTTCTCTTTGGTTCGCATGCAACTGATCTGTGAACCTCCAAGCTATAGCTGTCTCACCCACCTTGCCTGCTAAGGTCCTGACAGTGCCTTACATGACTGTCTGAAAGCCTTCTCCTTGGTTAAAGCAGACTTGTCAGATTTTCAAGTGTTGACAGCCTCGCGTTAAACAGCTGGTATAGGAGCAATGTGAAGATACAGACGTGTAAACCACGTGCAGTCAGTTTGTGCCACTGAGTTGAGGCAGACTTAACTGGAGAGGTAAACCGAACAACCGTGGCACAGAGCAGGCCTATAAGTATGTCTAATGTCACTCAGCAGAATTGTGCTCATTGAATGCACCACATTCATAGTTCACTACCTGAGAATTTCATAAATCAAGAAGTCACACTGATCCCCCTGCTTCCTAGAATGTGCAAAATCCATACCGGGGCCCAGTTATGTACTACGCTCTTTCAGAAAAAGGCATTAAAATAAGTTACACACTTTGCAAAGTTTCCTTGAGGCATTAGTTTCATTTTGTTTATGAAAAAAAAAATAGGTAATATTTTCTTCTTTAATAGCAGAGGTACCATGCAAGTTTGTCGCCATTGTAATGTGAAGCTGCAAGACACCCTCTTCACGTACTGCCTTTCAACTGACTGAATTGCATAGGTAGTAAAATCTCCTTGTCTTATTTGTAAAGGATACAGAAGCAGCATCAGCAAACAGCTTGCTTTTGAGACCATCCTTATTCATTGGTTTCTTTGGACTTTAGATAGGGATGTTTGGCTGACATTAGTGGGAGCTGGACAAGACCTTGAAGGCAGCCTGCTGGATTAAAAATCTTGAGATGCATGTCTGGTTTAACAATGATTTGCTCTGTCATGATCAAAAAGTGACTCAAGTTCTTATCTGACTCTTCATTATTATTGAATAGATACATTGAAGTCAGAAGCAGACTTTGTAGAGAAATAAAAGTGTCCAAGAGCAGGACAGCTGTTGCAGTTTTTGAAGAAGTCCTGATGCTAAAGAGACATATCTTCACATCAGTGCTCCCATTTCAAGTCTCAAAGTTTTGTGGATGGCCCCATGTGCACAGGCATGGCCAGGGGGATTGTCTTGGCACCTGCTTCCTGTTGGAGCTCCATTATCTTCATATTGGATTTAGATTAGACATTAGGAAGATTTAGGTAATTGATTAGAATTTAGGAGGAAGTTCTTCCCTGTGAGGGTGGTGAGAATTTTAAGTAATCTATTAGAATTTAGGAGGAAGTTCTTCCCTGTGAGGGTGGTGAGGAGCTGGCCCAGAGTGCCTAGAGAAGCTGTGGCTGCCCCATCCCTGTCAGTATTCAAGGCCAGGTTGGATGGTGCTTGGAGCAACCTGCTCTAGTGGAAGGTGTCCTTGCCCATGGGGGGTTGGAACTAGATGAGCTTTAAGGTCCCTTCCAACCCGATACCTTCTGTGATTCTGCGATTCCAGCATGAACATCCACACGGACAGGCAGATTCTGCATATGTCCCTGGAAGGAAACAAGGCATTACACAATCTTGGTGCGTATGTAACATTTGCTATCTGTACCTGCCATCTCTGATTCAAAACATGGAGCAGGGACTGTGGTTATGCTTTTACACAACAGTTTCAAGGTCACAGCACGTACTCAGTGGATGAGCTGCCCTCTTAACATCATCTAGTTTTGTGGGTAGGAAATGTAAGAGTCAAGGGCAAAGATTTTATCTTTGGTGCAGGGAGGATGGGCAGAGACCCCTGGGGGGGAAGGAACTGCTACCAACTGAAGGTGGACTGACTGCATGGGGACAGCACGTATAGGGAGCATGTATTCCTAGAAGAGAGAGAAGCAGCAGCAGATGGAGACTCACTAGAAATGGATTAAAGCAGCTGCTACAGAAACAAGATGTGGCATCAAGGGTCAGTTCAAATCAGAAACGAACTGCTTCTAGCAGAGCCTGACTTGACTGGGAAATGAGAATCACAGAATCACAGAATCACAGAAACCTGGGTTAATTTCCCTGCTTCGCATGAGGAGGTTCAAGCCTATATGTCCCATTTCCCCAGAGAACAGTAACCTCCACGCTATCACGTAACCTGGAGAAAGAGGTGGTGGGAGGTATAGGAGGTGGCGAGATAAATTCTGCAAGTATGAAGATTCATTTCTCCTCACACTGACTGTAGAAGTGCCCCTGTGTGAAAAAGTGTACAAATCCCACTGCCATTACTATTGACAGAGAAGAAATTCAGTGTATTATATATATACACACATTAAAACTTGCCCTTCAACTATCCTAACAGCTCGTGTACCTGGTTTCTTTCAGGTGGCAGCTTCTTTGAGGCAGAATGGCATTCTGAGGCAGAGCCTGAACCCAGCTTGGCTGACCTGCTACAATCCACTGGTACCCACATTTAAAACCTGCTTTCATCTTTGAAATTCAGCTATGGAATAGGCATTTTACAACCTCTGTAATACTTAAAGTTTTCATGCATGATAAATAAAATTACCTTAAAGGTTAAGACCTTCCTGAACTGCAGATACAAACTTGTCTGGCCAGCGCTGGAAACCACTATTGTCATCACTCCCAACAGCAAGACAGACTGTTTTGAGTACTCCTCCCTTCTCTTTCCATAGGAAGAGACTCAGGAAAGATCTTTTACTGTCTAGAGCACAGCTGTTTTGCTTATATGCAAGATACACTTTGTAAAAGAATGAAGAAATGAAATACAGTAGGTTTCATACAGTGTTTTATATACACTATGTAGTATTTAAAAGTGGTTGATTTAAAAACAAGGAACATTTCTGCACATGCTGAATGCACAGCCTTTATATTTGCCATTAAAGTGCTGTATTTTTGAGGAATACTAAATTTGGTAATGGAAGGAGATAAAGAACTAAGCCTGCTTATCCTTATGATACATAGCTCTGAGATATGACGTGGTTATTGAAAGAAATGTGTAATCCCATTGAATAAAATTTGATACAATTTTAACAGGATTTACATTTACTGAGAGCAGCAATTCTCAAGAGGAAGGGCCTCCAGAAAGAAAGGCCAGTCACCAGCTGTGAGCTCCACTTTCCTTTCAGCTGCTCAACTCTCTAATATTTTACATGACTATTTCACACCTGCGTCTGCTGCCGCTGCTCTAAACTCAGCAAGAAAGAGGGAACAATAGGACAAAATAGTTTCTACAGTGAATCAGGCCTCCAACTGCCCATGGAGGCCTTTATTCAATAAATTATGGCCTACAGGGAAGAAGGTCTCTTGTGAAAAGCAATAACCAGTGTAGAAGTGACTTCACATGACTGCACCTGGCACAAGATGAGCAATTTCCGTGAACTCTACTTTCTGATTGAGAGAGTAGCACCACTGGGGTTTTCACTGTCCACAGAATTCAGGACGAGATACACAAAACAGCCCCTCAATGCCTGAGATGTTGCCCATTCTGGAAAATAAGCATTTGCAGTACATGGTGTGAAAGAATAAAACCAGCAACTTTACAAAAAGAATGCTACTTTTATTTTCAAATGCTGTAAAAAGCCTCATATAAATTTTTATAATGCTTCTATGTAACTTTCCCAACCACGACTAATGAAACAGTCTAGGAAAAATATAGCAGTTGCCATTTTGACTCCAAGAATGAGCTGCTGTAAGATATCAACATTAAAAGGACAAGGTACAGTATGTTACAATGCTTGTAATTGCTCATATTATTGAAAAAGTGAGAGCACTTCCTAAGCATTAGAGTATAACCGGGCTAAACTGCAGTATTCCCTACTTGCTGCTGCACAGAAGGAAAATAACCTCTTCAAAAGGAGCCGACGCAACACCCTGTGTACTGCTTCTGCCCATTTTTCTTAGTGTGGAGAGCTTTCAGCAAGCCCCTTTGCACTTAGGTGAATTCACCCATGTCAGATGCTATTACTCCATACTGTATCCAACGGCTCAGGTGTTTGTGAACAATTGACCTATAAAAATAACACACAACTCTCCAGCAAGGCAAATTTAACAGTGCAAATGCAGTATCAACAATATTTGATTTCTGAATGCTGGCAATTTTTTTAACTCCTTTTGCACATGAAACAACCTCTGATGATGTCCTGGAGCTAAGGCCACTCACTCATGCTGATAGGAGATGGAACAAAGTGCAAAAGCTCAGCTGCATTTCCCAATCCAAGCTTCCTCCCCAGTTTCAGGGTATTCAGATCCAGGATTTGGATTCAGGCTCACCTCTTCCATCGATGCACTCAAGTTTTCTCTGCTGGTACGGGTTAACTTCCCAGCAAACCTCTGATTACAATTTGCATACACAATTCCACATTTTTAACAGAAGTTAACAAAACGTACTTCCAGAAAATAATTTTTCACACGGTTGCAATCATCAAGCCATTTCAGGATCTTTGGTACTCCAAGAATAAGAAAAATAAATGGCACAGTGACACACATCACCAAAGGAAAACACACAACCATCCAAAGGAATAAGACATAAAATAAACAACAGATATGTTGCACTTCCATTTTTTGAAGCCAGTGTAGATTAACCTTCTGTTCTTTTTAGTCCATACAGTGTCACAGTTTCACCTCTAAAAAAAAAAACAACAAAAAACTATCCTAAAAGCAGCAGTTAATATTCTGTTTAACTTGACACTGATTAAAATAATGCTGTGCTTAAAAAATCCCAAAACAACCAGAAAACAAACTACCACAGTGCAGGAGTTGATGCTAAACACGCTGCAGGCTGTTTCCCTATGGATATAACTCCTATGTGAGCACTGATATGATTAATTATCCTCAACTTTAAATAAGTATTATCTTTAGTGTTACAAATATGAGGGTTGAGCTGTTTTCCCAGGTTTGTAAACCAGTGAGTACGTACAGACGTTGTTTAATAGCTTTAAATCGTGTATTTATCTCCCCTCCCCTGAACCCTGCAGGATAAAGAAAAAAAATCACCAGTATTTACTCAGCATTTGCAGTTTCCATTAAACTTATCTTGTCTCAGAACATTCAAGCAAAGATTTCTGTTTATATTATGTGAATAGGGTTACTCTGGTCTTTTGAAACATGTTGTTCACAGGAATTCCACTTCTGGTGCACACAGTGCCCTATGAATGACATAGGAAATTAAAACTAGTAAAAATCCTATTTTGAATAGCAGTGTCCTTTGCGGCTAAGTTTGCATTGCAGGTATTTTCTGCTCAAGCTCCTCTGTCTTACAGAATGGACTGAAGGCCCTAAAAAAGGGAATTCCTTTCCTGAGAAGCCTCAGAAGCTGTTAGGGCACAGGCAGAATGAAGCCTGAAAGTGTAAAGATGGACTGAAGTGAGTGACCATCTTTGGCCAGTCTTTGGATGGTTACAGGCTGAGCTTCACTACACTGAGAAGGCTAAGAACAACACTGAGGAATTGCTGAGGGACCTTGTCCCAGCTGTATAAGGTCTGGGAAAAAAGAAATAATAATGTGGAGATCAATGAACTGTTCCCAGGTAGTGATGAGCATTTAGGCAAAAGCAGAAACTGCATAAATTGGATGGTCCTTGATGCACTGGGTACTCCCCTTTGATGGCCTTAAGACTACAAATTTTGGCAGAAATGCAGTATAAATAGCATATTAGATGCTTGAAGGGAAACAAAAAAAAGGAAAGACATCACTGAAGGCCTTGAACCTGGTAGCTGTTGGATCAGGGAAGACCACGTGCACATGAATGTGCCACATAAATCTGGCCGGCAAGTCGGTTTTTTTATGCAGAAGATGAACACCCCAGTGTTTTTAAAGCATACAAATAACTCAGAACAGCTGCACCATGGTGCCTAACAGCAATAAATATTTCTGTAATGGCTTTATAAATAGTCCCTTCCATTCTGCTGCAAAAGCCAGCCTAATGGAGCCTTCCCTACTCTAAGCAAAAACATCCTGTGCTTCACTCCAGCGGGTGCTGCAGAGGTTTTAGAGTGTCTGTCATTTCCGTTCAGAGGAAGACAGCACCAGTGACTCTGCTTGTTTAATTACAAGGGAATTGTTGGTTGCTGCAAATCTCTTTTAACCAGAAAGTGACATCAAAAATCTCTGCTGTATTGTGATAGATCCAAAGTATTGCAGATAATGTGCTAGTACAAGCAGAGATACAGGTAAATTTGTCAGCGAGCAGTTAATCGTGTACTGTTGAGGTGTGCAATTCAATCCTCAGCTGCTGCTGGGCTGAGAAACAAAACCATACACTACATATGGAAGGATTTCTGCTTCAGTTTCCTTGACCTAGGAGGAGACCTGTCTCTGCTGCAAATCAGTCACCATCCTGCAGACCGGGAAGAAAAGCCATTGGATGTTCTGCCTAATTCAGTCATGGATGTTTGCAGTTCTTGGAAACTGGACAGCAGACTCATCTGATCCTTTGCAATCCCATGGTCCATGTTAGATGGAGATACTAGAAGACAATGGAGCCCACAGGAGAGTCTGACACAGGGTATTCTAGAAAGACAAGGCTAAAGCAGGATCCCTTCTGCCTGGAACTTCTCAGGGTGACAAAAAAAGAAAAGCAACAATTTGATCACTCTTCTAGAATACATTTTTGCACTGACAGATGAGGCTATTTGAATTACAAGCAGCAAAAAGATGATCTGCTTTACAGCAGAGGCAGGAATGCAGTCCTGGAAATTGCCATATCTTCAGAACTTGGAATCAGAAAATCTCCCTTCTGTGAAAAATCTTTATAATTTTTACTCAGACTCCTTTTTTCTTCTGAAGTTGCCAAAAGGTGTCATCATCTTAAACAGTAATACCCACCAACTATCATTTACAGCAAAAGTATCACTGAACAGAACACAGGGACAGTCTCACCACCACACACAGTGGGAAAAGGAAGGAAGAGAAGAAGGAATGGTCAGATGATAAAGCCCTCCAGTGGACAAAAGCAAAGGTAGGCAGGGTACAAATAGGCCCACAGGACATTGCTATTTAAAATAACTCAATGTTGCCACAGTCATGGGGTATCTGCAGACCACAACTGGAACATCCTGGAGCAACTGTTCAGAGCATTTTGCAAATGTGGACAATGGGGTTTTATACTGCATATCTAAGACCCAGATAAGCAGTATAGTAACAATGCTGCATAAAAGGATATGTTTTACTCCTATCTGGATTAGATGTTTTACAGTACAAAGCCACAGTACAGAGAGGCATAATTAACCGTTATACACACATAGGCAGTGCAGTTAAAGGGATGTACGTTCCTTTTATTCCAGTACCTTTGCATAATAAAGTTAACAAAAATATTCAAATATTAAAAACAAAAGAAAAACAAACAAAAAAAACCCAAAAAAGAAGAAAACAAAAAAAACCAGCCAGCTGGCACTGCCAACTAATTCCTGTAGTAGTCTCAGAAATCCTAATCCTGTAGAATTTCCTTGTGAAATTGATGTGCACCAGAGTCAATGTATTGATAACTAATGCCAAGCAGGTCTGGTGATGCAGCTACCTGAGGTTTGTTTTTTTGTATCTTTTGTGGGGTTGTGTTTTGTTTCACAACTTCCCAGCTTTCATGTAGGAAGGGATTGAGCCACGCTGTGTGAGCCCTTCAAACCTCTTGTAGGTATAATTGAGGAAAACCCAGTCTTTGGATTTGTAGTCAGGTTCCGTTGCGTTTGGCACTAGAATTCAGAAACACAAGTAAAAACAAAACAATTAAAAAACAACACTACTTCTGAGAGGACTTTTCACAGAGCACCGATATAAACTGCCTTGAGCTCTTATTCCCCTAGTAAGCAGGAGAAATCCTGTTTCTGATCAAGTCAGTTTGCCTCTTTTAGTATGTCTACACACCCTCACAGGCTCATGGGAGCTTCTTAGGAGACCTTGACAAAAACCTCTAACACAGCCAACAGGATACACAATTACAATAAACACATTTAGGATGCTCCATGCACAGCAAACACATGTATACATAGTGTGTTATCCTCACCACAAACAGAAGAAAACGGATATCCAAGTTCTCCCAATAGAATTACATATATCACACATACTACTTTCCCAGAACTTCCTCCTTCTTACAGCATCCAGCAAGGTTTGTACAGCCTCTTTTTATTCCATGAGCAGCCCACATGGCTGGCGTGCTGCACACAGACATTGATTGCAGTAGGCTTCTATATTTAGATCCTGGTTACTGCTTTTAAAGTTCTACAATAATATTTTCAACTTAAGATACCAAACACACCAATATCAAAGTTTTGTAGGTATCTAGAGGTACAGTGTCAGTTTCAGTGGGGCTGAAATGCCAAAATCAATACAAATATACCTGGCATTATCCAAATACAGACTTAAACAGGTGTTCTTAGACACTGGAGATTGATTGCCTTTGCATTAAACTTACTCGCCATTAAATAAAAGCCATTTCAGAAAAAAGCCCTAGCTTTTTGATAATTCTCACAGTTGTTAGCACATCTACACTTATCTGTCCTCAATCAATCTTTTCATGTATCTGCCTATCTTTAAGCAATTAATAATTAATTGAAACCAGTGGGAGTTGGGAGAACTTGGCATATGAGATAATCAAGCCTTTTATGTATAAAAATTTCCTACTACTTGCCAACAGAAATTAACAATTACAAAAACTTCAATGATTTGCAGAACCACTCAGGTGCATAAATCATTATGTTAACTCATCACCTGTCTGAAATGTTTTTCCCACACATATGTGAAGATTTATGTTTGGCATGAAACACAGAAGTCATTAAAGATCAAAAGCAAGTCAGTGCATAATGTTTTACCAGAATTTGGTTAGATAGACTGCATGGTAGAAAACTGCACTCTTTTCTGTGCTTGCTATGTATGTGAATGCTTTTTATTAACTGTTAAAATCTGTGGGCTTTCCCCCTCCCCCCCTCCAAAGTTCTAAGGAAGCAGAAGCTATGAGAGGTCATAGGTTTACATTTGGATTTGAAAGAAAGTCTCTAGATCATGTCTGTTACTTTGATTAGAGCATCAGAAAAAGTAATATAAACCACCACCAACAACAGCATCTGGCTCATCAGAGACAGAAATTTGGGATTTACAGCAGCAGTCTCACCTGGCTGTAAAATATCAGATTCCGGAAATTCATCGAAGTTGGAAGTATCATCAATACTTTTGATTTCTATAGGGATTGCAGCTGGTCTTTCCCTGCAAATAGAAACAAGTGCCAGAAGAGTGAATGGTAGGAAGAGATACATTAAAATCCAGTTTTAACTTAGCTTTTTACAGTAACAATATGCCTTTAAAACACAAAGGTTCCATTGAGTCCATCAGTGAAGTATCTGATTTGCCCATTTGCTGACACTATGGGGAGATTTACTGGTTTCCTCTCTGGCATTAGTATCTTCTTGACAAACATAATTTTCCCATCAACTGAAACAGCATTCCACACTTATCTGCCATATCACTATTGCTATGATCTTAGTTGTCACCAAGAACCACTGTGGTTCATTTCATAAACCCAGCTGAGCAGGACTTTACTTGCATTTGGAGCCATCAGATGTGTTACAATTCCAGTGCTCAGAAGCAGCCTGGACCTCATCCAAATACCTGTCAACTGTAGCTCCTATTTCTGACACTCGGTCACCAGTATCTCTCATCCAAAATGGGTTGGCTCTGACATGTTACTGCTTTATTAGCTCAACAATTAGGGAGCCCTTTAAGAAGTCTTAAAGTGGCTTTTGAAATTGCTTAAGTGGCGTGTCCCATGAAAGCATTCAAACTGGAACACGGCACTGTAGGGAAGTCATTAATTTACACCTGTAAACTTATTAGAGTTGTAATTATTACAATTACAATTAAATACACTTCTGAGTGGAATACCATTTCACCAGGTTGCCAAATGTGGCATGAACAGATATGTTACTGCTCTTGCTGCTTATTAATACCTCCCACGCTGAGGAGAGGAATTAAATGAGGCTTTCTGCACCAGAGGAAATGAGAAGTACAAGAGCTGTACAATCACATGGCCTCAGCATGTATTTTCATGTAGGAAATTCAGTATTACTGAAAAAAAAAAAAAAAAAAAGACTACCTCAAACCTTAAGGAGAGCTAAACAATAGCCATAATTTCAACTGAAAGGATCTGTGGGGTCACCAAATTCTGCTCTAAAGCTGTTATCACTTTGGGTATGTGCAGCTATAGCTCAGAATCTGCAGGCGCAAGCTCAGGCTGGAACTGGCACAGCTGCCTCAGCCATACCCTCTACCCAGGCTTGGTCCAGCAGAATTTGGCCACAGAGGTGAGTCAGTGCCTCTCCCCAGTGCTCTGTAGACATACCGGTTCCTTCAGGTGTAGCATCTGCAGCATGCAATAAAGACATGCCCTGTATTTTCCTCTCACTTGCTGCCTCTTGCCTCTTCATTCATCTATTTCCCCTGCATTTCTGGAATAGAGTTTGCTTTTCTTGTGTTCCTATTACAAAAAGTTAATTATAGCGATAGCTGCAGAGCCCATTACTGCTGGAAGAGGAGCTCTCTGCTGACACCAGAGCATACATCAGGAATAACACAGCCACCTGTCGTGGTTTAAACCCAGTCAACCACACAGTTCCCCCCCCCCACCCCTTCTTTCCTTCCCCCCCACTCCTGGAGGGATGGGGAGGAAAATCAAAAGAATGTAACTCCCATGGGTTGAGATAAGAACAGTCCAGTACCTAAGGTATAACACAAACCCCTGCTGCTACCACCAATAATAATAATGATAAGGGAAATAACAAGGGAAGGGAATACAATACCACCTGCCGAAATGAGCCCGACCCAGAAGAGAGCGAGTGCCCTTCTGGGTCACTCCCAGCTACCTCCCCGGGCATGATGTGCTGTGGTATGGAATACCTCTTTGGCTAGTTTGGGTCAGGTGTCCTGTCTCTGCTTCCTCCCGGCCTCCCCTCCTCTCTGGCAGAGCATGAGGCTCACAAAGTCCTTGGTCAGGGTAAACATTACTGAGCAACAACTAAAAACATTGGTGTTATCAGCTCTGTTCCCAGGCTGAAAGTCAAAACCACAGCACTGCACCAGCTACTAAGAAGGAGAAAAACTGACTGCTACTGCTAAACCCAGGACACCACCCTACCACAGTTTCTTTCCATCCTGGGCACTCTTGGGCAATCTGAGGCATCTCAAGACATTTAAGTTCTGACCAGATCTGTGAATGTCAGCAAGGCCTGAAAATCTTTGCTGTCACCCACCTGCTGCCAGTAGCTGCCTTTCAAAATGAAAAGATAAATTGGAAATAATTATCCTTGACATTATAGTACATTAAATTCTTGCTTTCATGGCTTTTATTCTCTCCACAAAATGTGTGTATGTATCTATGCATACCTGATGTGTCCCCAGTCCACTCCCTCAAAAAATGGGTGACTTTTTATTTCTTCTACTCCATTACTACCAATTCTATTTTCTGAGTCAATACAAAACCTGAAAAAGCAGAAAAAAAAAAAAGGGAAAGTTACAATCAGTGCAAATAGAAGCAGCAGCAAATAAAAGTGCTGTGGCACCCTGTATCAGGAACGTGAGGAAGTCGTTTCCAACTGTTCCATCACTTGGGGTAATGTAAAAGCAGCCTGTTGCATCTAGGGGAAGCAGAATACTGTTAAGAGTCCCAAAACAAAAAGCTATGATGACAACATTCTACACTGCTGCATCCACATCTTCAAGGTTTGTGAGAAGCTGCAGCAGATCTAGCCCTGTAAAATCAGTTTGGAATGGAGGCTAAGTCCCTACCACTGAAAACTCCTTTGCATTTTCTCAACTATTTAACATCCACATTTCCAAGTCAAACTAACAGGAACACATACATTCAGTGAAATAGGACTACTCTCTGATGTCACATTTTGGAACTACAATGAGTCAGACTTATTCAAAGCATGTCATGTCCCTATTCTCCCTATCATCTCCTTAGACAACCAGGTGCTGGTGGTACAAAGACCCAAGGCCTATTTGTGATATGGCCCAGCTGCATAACCTCATCTCAGACTCTACAAGACACTGTCAATTTATGAGAAGCAGCTGTGAGAAAGTCCATAGAGTCAAGTAAGAAGAAACAGGTGAAAATGGAGAGAGATAGGATTGTTCCCTGCTTAGGTAGGCAGGAGAAAAAACACCAACAGCAGAAAGTATAAAATCCTGAAATAAAAAAAATAGGGAGGTGAAAGCTCTCTGACAGCAACTCAGTGACATCAGGGATTTGTTCCAGTGACTAGCAGAGGCTGACACTTCTTCCCTGGACTGATGCCTGTCTGGACCAATGCCTAAGCTGGCTGGAAAAACACTCTCATCAGAACTAGCTTGTAAAGGAGATGATGAACATACCAATGCTTAGCCTAGGAGTTATTAAATCCTAGCTATCTTTTGTGTGTTAGCAAAGCTAAAACTGCTTTATATTTTTACATTGTCCTTGCAGTCTCTTTAAGTACGGCCAAAGATGTCACCAATGCCACAAAGAGGGAGGCTTACAATAACAGGAAAAAACACCCATGTCAAACAAAAAGCTTGGTCTTGCCAAGTGTGGAGTCACCTGATGACCTCCTGGAAATCGGGAGTACTTGGTAGCATGGGATGTGGGCCTCCTGTTGCTCTAAAACTCAGCTGGCCTTTGTTAAATGAAATCCTGTTTGCCTATATGAGCAAAGTCTCTGGTGGTTGATTTAGTTATCCTGAACTTGGTCTCTCCACATGATCACATCATTCACATTCACAAGGCACTTTTCACATGAGCACACTGCAATACAAAAAAAGTCACCATCTCACTAGTTAGGGAAATATTCAGCAGGTGATTTAGTAATATAGCAAGTTAGGCTGTAACCGTCTCCAATTATAGTCTGTAATGAATGTTCTTTCACTTGTAGTCAAGTGTCACTTGGGAAAAACACTGCTTCCATTTCTACTGTATCCCAGCCAGTTGGTTGATGCCAAGTACTAATAATAGACCCCAAACCTTGTAAAACAGTTAGCCAGACAAGACTGCAGGACTTGTGAGGCTTTATCTGAACTTAAGCTTATTTTACATAGGTTTTATCTATATCCATAAAAATAAAGAAACTTCAGCTTTGACTGCAACTTCCTTTAAGTTGAAATATATGTTGTCTGAACTTGTCCAAGCTGTAATGGATAAACTACCCAATGGCCAGCTGTTTGTTGCCTAACCTGCTGGTTTGACCTCATTTTAGTAAATGGCCTATAACAAAAGCTGGCTTACTCTAATTTAAACCCTTCCAAGTATGCAGAAAAACTAATAAATTCAAGTAGTCATTGTATAAGTAAGTTCATGAGCAAGACATGTTAACAGATATACTGCCTGAAATATCTAAAAATGCTCCAACACAGCCAAGACTGAGGAGGAAGAAATCCTCAGCAGCAACACTGTACTCCTTCCAGCAAAGATGGGATGCTGACAACACACAGGACAGGTAATTGGAACACTAGAGACATAGATACTGAACCCATAATAAATCCATTACACACAATCATTAATGAGGATTAGAAATAATAATTTGAATTGTTAGTATCACTGTAACTGGATTAAGGGTAACTATTTGTTGCATGCTACCGGAACACTGCTTGGACTAATAATAATTATAGCTCTTGGCTCTGCATATGAAGCATGTTCCCCTTTTTGCCTGTAACAAAATTGTGTAAGTGTGTAATATTACTGGGGGAGGAGGAGGGAAGGTAGGAATCAAAGTCAAAAACCACCTTCCACACCCCCACCCAAAAAAACCCTCTAAGGACAAGAAAGCATTTCTGCCTGGCCTTGACAACAAAACCCGCTGCAAAAACTTCAATGCAAACTGAATGGATTCAAAACTGTCATTATGGAAAAACTGAGTATATCCAAAACATCCAAAGATTCCTGTTCAGTCCATTAAATTGTGGTGAGTGGTTATTTTCTAGTTCCCTCTGAGAAGACAAAAATTGTGTGTTAATCATCTTCTTTTCAGTCTGCTCTGTTTCCCCTCATACTGTGGTACAAATCAAGATCATTACAGCTTATTCCTAACTTAAACAAATGGCAAAGGGAAAAAAAGATGACGGATGGTGATACAGAAGAAACCAACTTTCCCTCCAATCTAAAGTTTCCTTCATGCAGAATGGAAAGTTAGCCTAATGGAAGATGATTGTGTCTGGGTAAGTGGCCAGAAGTGGGCTTTTGTTACTGACCTTAGAATTAAATCCTTTGCTTTTTCTGAAATGGGCACCTCTGGAGGAAATACCAACGTTTCTTTCCAGTTCATAACTTTCCTGTAGGTCTCTTGTGGTGTTTCTGAGCAGAAAGGTGGATACCCTATACAAACAAATGGAAATATTAACAAGCTTTTTCCCAGAAGAGGAAAGTGCCCTGGGCCTCTGCTTTTGCCACTAGGGTTCCCAAATCTAACTGGCAGCACCAGCCAAAAGTTTTCTCTTTTGTAACGCAGCATTAAAGGCTATTTTGTTACTTCCAATAATGAGACTAAACTGCAAACACATGTAAGAGTGAACTCACTGAAACAGCTGAGGCATCACCTCTTGTCTTTTTGGAAAGGAGGAAGGACTTAAAGGTTTTCTGGAAGCTGAATTTGGGGCTTACTTCAGGTAGAACAATGAAATTCTGGAATGTCTACTACGCAGGGGATCAGAGTGAATTAACAAACCCTCTACCTCTGAACCCTTTGAATAATTCTTAAATTGGGGTCTTTCACATACCTATTAGCATTTCATACATAATCACTCCCAAAGACCACCAGTCACACAGCTTGTTGTACCCAGTTTGCATAAATACTTCTGGTGCAATATAGTCTGGGGTTCCAACAGTAGAATATGCCTGGAAGGAAAGAATAAACTCTTTTGAAGATAAAGACTATGTTTTCACACTTTGCAAAAACTTTTCCTGGGGATACACATATAGGAGCATGTTATTTGGATGGACAGAAATTCCTAACTTGAGAATTCATACTATCTAAAATCCTAAGAACATTATTCTTTTACATGAGTAACCATAGAGAACCTTGAAAGTAAATGGAAATCATCCTCCTAAAAGTGATGAAGTAATGTAATATTCCCACTGCAATATCAGAAGGTCATCTTAGCTGAAGATTCAGGTATCCACCAAAATACACAAGAAGTTCTATAGTTGTTGGCTTTAAAGAGGAAAGAAAAGAAAAAGAAGGAATAACCAGTGGTAGATTCCCATGTGTGACACTGATGATAAATAGCTGTTGGATGTACTACCTTGTCTTTATTGCAGAATTAATTTGTGCTATTTTTGGACCCAGGCTCCATCCTCTTAACCTTTTAAAAGCCTGTATGATTCTGGCTAACAACTAGATCTTGAGCTATTTGGGGATTTCTCTCCACCAATGGAAAATTCTGCACAGGATGGTGGGGTAAGGAAAAAAAAAAACAAAACACCCAAACAGAAAAGTTTTTACTTCCATTTTCTGAGAAGAAACAAAACACTTAATTTTATTAAACAGAGCCGAGATGTTCAGTTTTGCACCACTGGAAAGCCAAGAATATGGCTCCTTTTAAAACACTGTTTATAAAAGTTGTCGCATTGGCCTTTTATTCTCTCTGTTGGGCTGCCTCGTGATTCACCTAGCTTCATCAGAAAGTTCTACCACATCAGTCATAACTGACATGGAGATGTAGTCTTTTCAGGGATTAACTCCAAGCAGGAGTAAGGGCGTGAAATACAGTCCCTATGAGGCAGCTTGATTGCAACTTGGTCGCATTATGCCTCATGAGGTAAGAAAAAACAACCAAAAGCTTCTTGGGAATCCTGCAGCATGTCACTTTTAAATCAGAGGGTGCAAAGTAAAAAGTTCCAAAATTTGAAAACTGAGGGTTTTGCAACTGCTATTTGGTGAAAATCACGAGCAGGGCTGAAATTCTGAAGTCCCATAGCTGACAGATAGTTTCTTTTGATTCAGTTAATGCAACTGCTCCCTTTTATTACTTGACCACTCTTCATTATAAACGCAGGCTGCAGCACTCCACTGCCTTTGAATCACATTCCCATTCAGCACAAGGGCAAACAAATTTTCCCCATGATTCTCTGAAGAAGAACCACACAGCTCTGCATCTTCTTGCAACACTGAACTGCAGGAGCTCATACACAGTGTCAGTACCACATCAGTCTAGGAGACAAACTCAAAATCCAGCTTTTCTAAGTGGTTACTGACACCTGAGTTTAGTTAGTCTAGATGTTTATAAGGAAAACAAAGGCACAAAGAGCAGGGTCTTGCTAATCACAGATCTGAAATCAGATGAAGCAACCCTGATCCTAGATCTATTCCACAATTGGAATCACTAGACCATCTTCTTTTGAGTTATCTTCAATTTTGGATGCTTGAAGAGAGCAACATCTATAACAGATGAGGGGCTTTCAGTTTTTAAAGAAACAGTAGCATTAATGCAGAGCTCTTATTTAACGTTTTCTGTAAATAGTTTAAAAGGAAAAAAACCCCACATAATTTTAATAACTCACCAGCTGTCGCCTGTTCTTCTTCCATGTTTCTGCTTTTCTCTTTGAGTTCATGTTCTGAAATGCTAATTTATAAAGTAGTTATTAAGTAATAAATGCATTTGTGAGAATTAAAAGAAAATACACAACCATTCTGATTTCAAAGAATAACTATTTTGTATCTTTAGAATGCTTTAGTCTAGAAACAAATACTCAGTCGTAACTGGAGATGGGAAAATAATAACAACTACTGTCCAATTTGCAGCTGAAACCCATCTAAGTAGGATACAGTAGTAATTCTAAATTAGAACTTGCTGAAAGTTTTACACATTGATCTGGGATAAGCAGCACTTATTGTTGCAGCTGGCAATATATATTCAGATGCAGGCAATGGTATTTTTAAGCAACAAGTGAAGAATTCAAGAACTGCAGAGGAATTCTGCATTTGTAGAATAATACACTAATGTGGCTGTGTCACCAAGGCATGCCGATGAACAACTTTACTCTTAGAAAAAGCTTAATGAGATTGTCACTGACTTCAGTAAGCTGGCACAGGAAACCCATGTCCCTTCTGAAAGAGCACTTCTCTGAGTTC
This sequence comes from Neopsephotus bourkii, assembly GCF_033783945.1. Taxonomy (NCBI): domain Eukaryota; kingdom Metazoa; phylum Chordata; class Aves; order Psittaciformes; family Psittacidae; genus Neopsephotus; species Neopsephotus bourkii. The sequence continues at coordinate 8,471,276 of NW_026900624.1, forward strand.
CTAACACTGTTCTGAAAAATACATTAAAATACAGACACATTATGTGTATTTGTAGCTGCGTATGGATGTGCAAAAATACATCAACACTGCAGAAATTATGATTTTTTCCTGTGAAATGCTTCCCTGTCGAGGGAACATGCATTTCCAGTTTTTCAATTAAATGCAATCATCCTGAGCAATCTTGCTTATCCCAGTAGACAGAAGTTAGAACGTGGCATAGCTGCAGCTCAGAACTATTTAAATGTTTAACTAGGACATCGTCTACTTACAGAAGTCACTTGGCGGGTTGTGTGTAAGGTTCCTGTAGAACTCTGTTCTGTGAGCTTTTTTTAAACCTGTGCATAGTCCAAAATCAGACAGTTTTACATGACCCTAAAACAAGAAAAAGAGATAGATAGGTAGATAGGTAGAACAGAGAAGATGAAAACACAGTTTAAAAAGGTAGTGCTTGAAAAAGAAAGTTTTAATAACTGCACGCGCCTTCTCAGGCCATGATAGGCTTGCACAGGGCTACCTAACCCAGGACAACTAGGCAAATCATGACTGAATCTTGGTGTATTTGAGAGTGTGTTTCCTCTCAAAGAGGTTATTGCCCCCTGGGAACAGTTGTAACTACAATGCTGCAAGAGCTGAGGGAAGCTAGTTTCCCTGGTTTTGTTTTGAGCTGGATACCACTGAGACTGCAAAAGCCTTCAGGACAAAATTCCTTTGTTTTGCTTTGATGATAACATGGCTTTAATCAGGTTTCCAGACACCAGTGCTAGATAGTCTACAGACTTGTATATGATGCTTAGTAGATGCATTTAATGGCTTGCTATAGTTAGGCTAACAGACTCGCCTCCACTGGCAAGTAGGTAATAAAACAAGTAAGGTAACTGTAGGAATTGAACTGGTTATCTAACATTGTCTGAATGTTTCATGCTTTCGTTCATCTTGAAGTAACCGAGGTTATTAGTTTTTAATGTGCATGATTATAGAATCATAAATTTGTTTAGGCTGGAAAAGATCTTTAATATTGATTCCAACTGTTAACCTAGCACTGCCAAGCCCACTGCTAAACTACGTCCCTACGAATATGAGCATCTGGGTATCTTAAGTGGGTCTTCACTTAAAAGTCTTGCCTTACAAGGGTTAAGGGTGGTTTTACTTCAAGTATATTGGTGTTCTACAAGGAAAAGATAGAGACCACTTTCTGCCTTTACTCCAGCTAGTTTAAATCACTGGTGTGGCACTACTGGTTCCCACTGATTAGCATGGCTATAAATGACATTATCTCTGTTTAGAGCATAGGAAGTTTATATGCACATTACATGCCTTCGCATCCAGCAGGAGGTTATCTGGTTTAATATCTCTGTGGATGAATCCCAGCTGGTGAATAGCATCTATGGCCAATACAGTTTCAGAAATGTAAAACTGTGTCTCCTCTTCTGATAAGGTGTCTTTCTTCATTAGTAAGGTCATCATGTCACCTAATCAAAGAGATGAAAATACAGCTTAGAAATCAGAACATTTTAATCACAAGACTAATTCCACATGAAACCCCAGTAGAATCCAAATTTAACCTTGCAACTGGCCTTATAGCTACTAATTATAAAGCTATTACTGCAAGGACCTACAAACCCAACATACTTTTTTAGTAAACTGAACATAAACCTGTTGAAAATCCTAAATAGGAATAGCCCAGGATGTGAATTTTAACACACAATGCATATTTTGTACAAATAAACTGTTTAAACAAGAGGTTTTATTGTTGTTTTTACTGTTACTAGCTTCAGCAGTAAAAAGCAGAACATTGGATTAGAATAATTATTTAATCCAAGTCTACTTTAACACCACTTTGTAACTTTTCTCCTTCCCTTAAAAATCAGGCATGGTCACATTACTGGGACTTGATTTAAAACAGCATTAAAATTTTTATCACCACAAACTTTACAGCATTTTTGTTTGTAACATTTTACAAAGCTGACAACAAGAGCTAAGGAAAAAGTACCTGCAATCACCTAATGCCTCAACATGCAGCTTACCTCCAGGCAAGAATTCCATGATCAGGTAAAGATTTCTTTTATCCTGAAAGCTGTAAAACATTTTCACTACCCAGGCTCCGTCTGCTTCAACCAAAATATCTCTTTCTGCTCGGATATGGGCCACCTAAAATTTAAAAGAAAAAAATATTATTAAAGAACAATTTAAATATTTCAAAGAGAAACACCATATTATTGGCTAATCTTACAATATATTGCCATGATCTTTAGGAAAGAAACTATTTTTCATGCTCTCTTCATAGTTTCATACTAGATCCTACAAAGTGCTCCAAAATACCCACCAGGAACCCACAGAAATCAACTCAATGTCGAAAAAGACCTGTTCACTCAACTTTGCAGAAGCAATCTCTAGAAATGCAAAACATAGCTTGTTAAGCTGGTTTTGTTTGTAAAGAACTGACAAAGGTGATGGAAAAGTGCAATTCCCATTTTTTACTATACCTAAAATGAAACAGAAACATTAAACAGAAGTCACAAAGCTGACCCTCAGAGCTTTATAAGGTACATGTAGTGTCCCTGATGCAAGCTTAGACAAAAATTCCATATGCAAATACTACAAGGTTATTAGAAAAGGCCAGAGCTGGTCTTAAAGAATTCAAGATCCAAGAGGTAAATGGTAAATGCATTATGATTACTGTCACAAGTTAACAGATTTCTCATACACATATACAAAGAAACGAATTGCTAATAGCAACTTCTATGAATATATCTCAGTTTAAACTTGGCAAGACAAGCATTGGGAATTCTCCTCTAGGAAGAGTGACAGTGTCTAATTATTTCCTGCAAAACCCAATTCCCTCATTGCTGTGAAGAAAGAAATGCCTGACTTACAGTGAACTCCTCTCTGGTTCCCAAATCACCATTGTACACGCTGATGATGGTGCATGTACCCCTTCCAGATGATACACAGGGACTGCTCCTATGCACATGGTCCTTTTGCATAGCAAATCTTATTTAAACTGCATGGCATGTGCCTTGGCCAAGTGGGAAAAGGACTGGCATGAGTTTCAGCCCACAGATGACAGCAGGTAGCAATGAGCTCAGTGGCCAGTGCTGAAGCAGTGCAAAAATGGGCTACATAAGCAGGTGGAAAGTGAAGAAAAGATGGAGCCATTCCTCCAAGTGAGGTGCATGAAGCTGATCCTGAACTGATAAGCCACAACTGCTGCTGATGGGCAAGTGAGGTTCAGAATATATGATGTTACTCAGGCTATTCCAGCCCCAGCTGAAGCCTTGGGGGAAAAAAAGCCCCAAACAAAGATCGCTGTTACTTCACGAATTCACTGGGAACTAATAATAGAGATTGGAGGAGGATGGTGTGCTTCACTAGAATGTACCCTCATACTTCAGGAAAATGAAAGACATGCATGGGAAAATACTTCTTAACAGCTCTAAGATTTTCATTATTCATACACCAGAAAACACCTTCTGTAGAGAAAATATGTACTACTATTCCAGCTACAAGGGCTGTCTTCTGCATCACTTCCCCAGTTCTACTGGCCAGGGGCATCTTTACATGTACATGTTCTTTCCATAGGGTTTCACAGAGCACTGGGTTCTCTCTCTGTAGCAGGCATTTCAACTTTGATTTATCTAGCTCTGTTCTCAACAGAAAATATTCCTTTCCACCTTCCACTCCTCAATGTGACTATAAAATACAATATTAAAATCTTGCTTAAAAACAAGCCAGGATATCTCCCAATGCTATCAGGCTTGAAAAAAAGACAATAATAATAATAAAAAAAATCTTAATCTTCTTGCATTTGTGCCCTGTGTTGCTTTCCACTGAACAAACCAGGCAACGAAAATTATACCAGAGAAACACTCTCCAGGGAAGATTTCCATCACAAATGAAATGGAGAGTGAGAGCTCAGCCTCCTTGTCACATCAGGTTACAAAACCAGGACAGGGCTTTGACCAGAGGGCCACATGCATCCTGGCTGCTGTGCAGAACATGATGCTCCTCTAGTCCTCTATATTCAGCACATGGGCTTGAGGAGACAAAATGTCTGTGCCAGGAAAAAAAAAAACAAACCAAAAGAAAAGAAAAGAAGTACTACTGCTGGGAAATGTAATACAAGAACAAATGATGAGTAAGGTTTGGACTTGGGTTTAATAAGGAAAAGACCTCTCTTATCTGCCCTTATGCTTGAGACATCTGCTCCTGATTTCCTTGCTTTGCGGTGCCAAAGTACTTGCCATGTCCTACCAGGAATTTGCAGTGTATTGTTAACTAAAAAGTAAAAGCAAAAACCAAACCAAACTAACAAAAACAAAGCAAAACAACACAAGACCCAGCTAAAAAGGAAAACAAAGGAAAACAGAGCCACTGAACAGTGGGTATCTGTTGGTATCTAACCATCAAAAGAAAATGTCAAATACCCTCAGTTTACACTTTGGCACAATGTTACTTTTCAAGAAGCATTTTCCTTGAACTGCAGTTTTACATATTACGTACTATAAGGTCTGTGCTGATAAAGGGAGGAAAAGCAAAACTAAAACCCAACCCAACTTTTTTCTATTCAAAACAGATTGCAAATAAAACATATTTAAAAATGTTGTTACATGACCTTATTTCCTAACTTCTGCTTATTCTTTTGTACTGTGCTAGCAGCTCCATAGACGCTTTGGGCTGCTATACCATTACTGGGGCTTTCAAAGTGGAAAATATGACCAAACAGGATCTGCACAAAGAACTTCAGCAATCTTCTACAGAGCAGAAGTTTTAACTCAAGGGGACTTATACAACACAAACCTGCTCTTTCTCCAGCATATCTGCTTTTCTTAGTATCTTCATTGCATAAATATGACCTGTATCCTTCTTCTGAACGAGGCGCACCTATAATGAGAAATACAGCCCAATCAATCGTTTATACGTCAGAAATTTGAGCCTTCCAGTAGATTCCGTGCTGGGGTCTAAGTTGCTGGGCATGGAAAAGTTCTTTTGTTAAACATTTAAAAACACATGGAAAAAAGAAATATTCCTACACCACATATACTACTGATGAACAAACAGTTTGAAGTAGCTATTGTTTTAGGAAAACTTAACAGGCACCATAAATTCCAGGCAGCTGTGAGATTGTGCATACTAAAATTCAGGAGCAGATATAATGTGATGTGACACAGGGCAGGAAGAATGTTTACCCAGAGAAGCTGTGCAACAGCAAATCCATCAATACAGGGGGCCACATGGGCAACACCAGTTTGGGAAGCTGTGGGAAACCTCGCAGGGCCTTTCCAGGAGCCCTGAGAAATGCAAGTAATTCATTACTCATCACACTTGCACAATTATTCAAATAGCTGTTCTTCTGCAATAAAACTCCCCAAGTGGAACATTTTATTCTGTAATTAAAATGTTCCATTTTAATGTTTGATATAATTATATTACGTTCAAGCAAGAATGCCACAAACCTCCCCAAATGCTCCTCTTCCTATAACTTTCAAAGACTCAAAGTCATCCAAGCCAAGTCTGGTCCTCTTCAGTCGCAGAAACTCTGTTTCTTTGCGAGCGTGTTGTGACCTGCGCAGTTTTTTCTAAGGGGACACACAGATAGAAGTTTGTAAGTCATTTAACAGTAGAAAATCCAGATACAGACTTTCCCTTCATGTGAAATATTTCTCTGTAATCCTAATGGAAGAGAGAAATGCAAAAAGGAGAAGCCTTTTTGAATCCACTCTGCTCTCGTGAGGCCTCACTTGGAGTATTGTGTGCAGTTCTGGTGTCCTCAACATAAAAAGGACATGGAACTGTTGGAATAAGTTCAGAGGAGGGCCATGAGGACAATCAGGGGACTGGAGGACCTCCTGTATGAAGACAGGCTGAGAAAGTTGGGGCTGTTCAGCCTGGAGAAGAGAAGGCTGCGTGGAGACCTCATAGCAGCCTTCCAGTATCTGAAGGGGGCCTATAGGGATGCTGGGGATGGACTTTTCATTGGCAACTGTAGTGATAGGACAAGTGGTAATGGGTCAAACTTAAACAGGGGAAGTTTAGATTGGATATAAGGAAGAAGTTCTTTCCTGTTAGGGTGGTGAGGCACTGGAATGGGTTGTCCAGGGAAGTTGTAAATGCTCCATCCTTGGCGGTGTTCAAGGCCAGGTTGGACAGAGCCTTGGGTGACATGGTTTAGTGTGAGGTGTCCCTGCCCATGGCAGGGGGTTGGAACTTGATGATCTTAAGGTCCTTTCCAGCCCTAACTATTCTATGATTCTAATTTCTATGAGTATGACCCACAAGCAGGGTTTTCAATACAGAGGCACAGGTTCACTTTTCTGGGGCGGTCATTTTATTATTTTTAATACTTAGATGTAAATAAATGGTAATTAAAAATAATGAAGAAAAAAAAAATCATACTGGTTCAAAGTGCATCAGTCCAAAGGCCAAAGTCACTACCTGAGACAAGGACTCTTGGGTTTGGGCATCTGAAGGATCAATAAAAGCCAAAAGGTGCCCCCCACCGAAAAGAAGGGGTGCAAAAAAGACAGGCAGTAAGGAGCCCGACAGGCAGTAGGGATCCAACTTACACTCCCTATAGCAAAATCCATTTGGTATATGGCAGGCAAACACTTGCATTTGAAAGAAAAACCTGTCCAATCCTGCCATATATTTTGTTCTATAAAAATGTCAATGATATTCAGCCTGAGAGGAGACAAACACCAACCAATGCTCCCAAAGATGCAGGGAGAATCTCAGACCGGTAACGAGATCCATCGACCAGGCACCTTATCTCCCACGTTTTGTACTAGGGTGACAGCATCATTTAAAACCACAAGATGGCAATACACACTCATGCTCGCCTTTTCCCAGAAGTTAGGGCAGCCACACCTCAGAAATAACCGAGGCACTGCTCCTACTTATTTCCCTGACAACCCTTGAAGGCAGTCCAGACATCCATGGTTTGGTGGACCTCAGAAAAGCAACTGACTGACCAAAGTTCTGAGAGATGCCAACAGAACACAGATCCCTCCTTATCTGTATCTAAATGGAACAAGGGTTTACCCATTTTCTGTTTAAATGAAGAAAAAATGGTTCACCATCTTGCATTCTATCCACTTCTAAGTGCATCTCACATTTTATTCTTCCCAAATAGAATGGCAAACAAGTTTAATTTTTGAAAAGCATGCTACATACTTGCTGTGGCCACATGTCTCATAAGGACTAAGGGTGGCATAAAAAGCTGTAGCTATTACAAGTATCATTCCAGTATATCCACAGCTTCCCTAATAATTACTTATAGGGGCAACATTCATTTACAGAATAAAACATACTGTCATGCTAGCTAATGTTTCTGTCAGCTTCTCAAATGCCAATTTGAAGTAGGGAAACAAAAGCAAAGTGGTCTCATCAAAAGTTACTTAAGTAGTATTTACCTCCTCATCTGCAAGGCCTTCCTCTTCCATAGCCACTTCTAGCTTCTTTTGCCTGAGAAGGGGAAAAACACAGATTGCTTTTTAAATATTAATGAAAAACAAATGGAACACTACAGCAAGACAACTCCTTTACTTCACGTATTCCAGATACCAAAGAATTTGCCTCAAATGGAAATTTGAAGACTTATTGGCCTCTCCTCCCATTTATTCATTTGTGATCAAAGCTGTTAAAACCGCATAAGCAAATTCAAGCAAGTACTTAGGTATTTGCACAATTAGGCATTAAAGGTCCAAACATACAATCACTCTAGTGATTTGTACTTCTTCATATAACCTTGTTGAAGCAAAGCTGGTTTTACCAATTTGGATAACCAATCAGAATAAACACTTTTTTCCCACTGTTTCTATCTCAGCTCTGCCTCCAACACCTCAGACAGCTCCAGCTTTCACCCCTATCCCCTGCCCCAGCCTTGCTGATCTCTCTCTGGTCACACACCTGGTCCTGCTCCACTTGCTCTTGGGTCAACTAACTCTACTCCTCCAGATTCATCATCACCCAGTGTCCTGCCCAGGCCAAGGCTCACTGGTCCTGGGGCTCATCCAGCTGGTGCCATGCCAGGCTGGGAGAATCTAAGGGGCAAGTGAAGCCTGAGGGTTACCCTACATTGTCAGGGGGCCAGCATGTGGCGATACACAATCACAGAATGGTTTGGGTTAGAAGGGACATTAAAGATCATCCAGTTCCAATCCCCTGCCATGGGCAGGGACATCTTCCACTAAATCAGGTTGCTCAAAGCCCCATCCAACCTGTCCTTGAACATTCCAGGGATGGGGCAGCCACAGCTTCTCTGGGCAACCTGTTCCGGTGTCTCACTACCCTCACATGTCTACTGGACCCCTCTTTTTCTACCCATGGCACACTTCTTTATGACTGTCTGGGTGCAGGTTTCAGAAAGTTCATTACCCACTAGCAGCAGCACAGTTTGAAGGCTCGTTGCCAGGCTACTGGTGTCTTTCTGCACTTTGGGAAGTACAGCAGGAGCCCCTAAATTAAAGACCCTCAGCAGACACTCTATTCTCCTAACTAGAAGCAACTCAATTACATGGGATAATGACTAAATATGATGAAGAGAGAAACCCTGCTGCTCAGCTGAAAAACCCTCAATTAAAAACATATTACCAGGGGAATGATAATTTCACATGCTGATGACAATTTGAAATACAACATTCATTATCATCAAATACTGGTGTGTTGACACTTAATTCAAGTAGCACTTCACCACGTCAGAGGCAGAATTGGGCACAGATGAGAAAAATTAAAGTGGAGATGACCAACACATACTCCCACAGAGTACCAGTTACCACCACCCAAGAACAATTTAGAGGTGGGAACTGCATTATCCCCGGAATTCTTCCTGCCTACCCAAGAGCCTCTCAAGCCCTCAATCACCAACCCTGTGTTCTTTACTGCCCCTTATTTCCACTCCAGGCCACCCCCAGCTCCCTGCCTCCTTTCCTCACCCCATCACTCATGTCAGTCCTTTTCCCCACCTCCTGTAACACTTCTGCAGGGTTTGAGAGTCTTGGCATGAGCCCCATGCTTCAGAGCATGAATAGACACCACAAACCCAAATTACCACCCATCAGTAGCTCTGCAGCGTCTGCCTCTTTAGAGTTTTAGGAATTGGAGATCACCAGCCTCACATGCTGAGGCAGAAACCTTGCGTGTGCTGCAAAATAAGACTCTGCACATAGCAGTTTCCACAAAGTAATAATAACCTGATCAGGAGACAGATTGTATGAACTGTCTAAAGAGGAGGTCCTCTGTCACTCAGTGACGGTTACGGGAGCAGGGGATGCTCACAGGTCTACTAGCACAGCCAGCAGCTATGTAGCCTGTGCCCTTCAGGGATAAGCTCCTTGCTACCAAGTAGAGAAAAAAACCAACCTTACAAGAAGGGGGAATCAAAGGGCCCTTAAAGAAACACCGCAAGAAGCCAACCAAGAAAAGACGAAACCAGTACCTGGTTTCTCTCTCTTCGTGCTGTATAATTAGGTTGCTGTAGAAGTTCTCCAGTGTAAGTTTGGCCACCGTCACCCTCTCCCGGGTGTGGTTGCTCATGGGAAAGGATGTTGTAGTCCCTGCAGTCATCGCCATGGTAACATGTACTGAAACGGATCATGTCACATCATTACTCACTTGGAAAAAATAATACAAAAATTATATATACACATAGTTTTTTTTCTTTCCCATTCTCCATCACCAAATTCTTAGACACTACAGAATTCACAGGAAAGGCACTGGTCTTTAGATAGAAGAAACTCCATTAAAAAAACCTCCTGTATTATAAACTTATCCCAAGATAGCAGGAGGACCTATTACCCACTCTCTAAAAAAACCCCAAACCGGTACATTGGCAAAACAAAGGGTGAATCATAGCAAAGAATTATGCAGGCTACGGGCCTTGTTCGTGAATGAGGAAAATGCACCTCCAGCAGACTTGAGCCCAGCTTGGGCAAGAGAAGAGGTGGCAGAGTGGAAAGGAAAAGGAGTAAGTAAGAGGAGGACCAAGCACCTCCCACAGCTGGATACATCACAACTCTGCAACAATTTCAGACTCCATAAATTCTAGGTGCTACAAAAGGACAGGATAAAATGGAAAAGTAAATTGAGAAAATCCCTAATCCCATCCAGAGAAGAACCTATTTCAAGGACAGAAGGAAGTAATCAACTGTCTTTGAATCTTAAAGATGCTCAACAAAATTACATGGGGAAAGTTGGGGAGGGCTTCTAGAAATCGTTGCATGGAAATGGAATAATGGAGCTGCCGTATTTTAAATGGGGAACTGCTGCTGCTGGGGTTTGGTTTTCTTTTTGGCTGTTTTTTTTAAAGCAACAACCAACCACCAAGAATAGAAAACCCTTCCTTACCGCAAGGCCATTAGGCAACCAGTGTTTCCGTTTAATTTGCCGCCACCTCTGTGCCATGCTGCCAATGAAACAAGCATTTTCTGAAGTAGCTGCTCATTTACAGAGCTGCCTGTTCACAAACTTAGGGGGAAATCATCTTATGCAGCTGTATATGTGTTGCCCATATAAATGACGTACTTGAAGGCCAGGCATGTGGTCACTGAGCACTTAAAAACTGGGAAGAAAGAGGACAGAAGCAGGGCTGTTCTCTTCAATAGCTTTCATTTCAAACCCAAAGAACTTGGACATACTAGAACAATGCTTTTAATGCTGGAAAAAGACATCTTAGGGCAGTCCTGAGTCCCTTACAGCTGGTCCAGGGAAGCCAGGGGAGATGTGAAAAGAAGCACAATTTGTCCTGAGACTCGTGCCCTACCTGGAAGTGGGTTGAGGCACTTCAAAAGAGCCTCACGAAGGAGAGCCATGAATAGCAGGACCTCAGCCCCATGCTCGTTTGATCAGGTTATTTGGGGTTGGTTTTGGAAAATTCCACAGAACTACATACACTTCCTTTTGACTATTTACGTAATCCCCTTCCATTTCACCAGGGGATTTTAAGGAAGACAAACCCTAAATTAGGCTTACGATCTTCAAGCAGATCTTAATACCTTTTAAGGTGAACTGATTAAAACTTTCATATGGAAGAAAACTTGTATGTCCACATCAGGACAGGGAAATTACTTAATTCTGCCTGTTTTTTTTTGTTGTGGATTTGACTGCTGCCCTCTGTGAGGACACGAGTTTCTCTCATGGATTTTTAATTTCATTGGTGCAACAATAAGATATTTGTTGCCAGAAATGCAGCTGCTGTGTCACAAATAAAGGAGTTGTATAGTATTATGTAGATATTATTTTAGCTGTGTATTTTGGAGTGTGCAAGATGTTGGAGTTCCAAGAATAAAAATGTAGCTGTCTATACACATACAAAGAGGTTTTAATAGCTCTACAGCTGCTTCAGGATGATGTCAATATTTCTGTTTTTTTAATCACTTTTATCCCCCTCAGTTTTCTACTAAAGAAAGATGAGAGCTGTCAACTCTTAATAGTCTTTACTAAAAATTAAGGGGTTCTACTCTTCACACATGTACTGCAGATTGGACACCTCTCCAAAAGCTGGGAAACTTCTCACTGCTGTCCCTACTGAGTCTGTTGTACAATATTATACTCTCTTTCTCCATTGACAGGTGAATAAAGAAATATAAACTAGGTATCTGAGTGGAAAAAACTATATCATATTGACACACACAAATCAAACAGAGCAACTGCTGATCACACACTGGCATCTGTGATTAAGTTATTTCAAGAAATTACCTAATAGAGTAAACCCCATCTTATGGTCATTTTGGAGTATCAGGATAGAGCAGCATTAACCCAGGCTTGAAATGGATTAACCTTTACTTAAGGTATAATGAGGACACTTCTAGCACTGGCAAGCAACAGGATATTTATCCCTTGCACATCTTGTATTCCTGGTAGGATAAAATAACCTGCAGCTCTATTTCCTGTTAATTTGTTTTCCCGATGCTCCTATACTCACAAATGCAGACATTACCAAATAGCAAATCTAAGTTACTTGATTTTATTAAGCCTGTAAAAAGGAGATAACAATTCTGGCACTAGCACACAACGCTATAAATAGGAGGGCTGACCCTCACTGTAGTTCTACAGTAGGAAAACAAGACAAGAAGACAATCCATAAACTAGCAAACTCAGAGAAAGCTATTTACCAGAGAAGATACTTGTATTGACTTCACTGTCATACCATTGCATAAACCCACCATTATCCCCTCCACCTAAGTAGGAGGGATACATTACCAGAAGCACTTGCTTCCAGCATAGAATCATAGAATGGTTTGGGTTGGAAGGGACCTTAAAGCACCCCATATATCCTGTGCACACCCCACCAGCCCTGCCTTCAGACCATGTTGTACGACAGCACAACAATTTTTCAGGTAGAATTTACTTTACGTTTGCTCAGTGTGCAATTGATGTCCCCAGTTACAAAACAAAGCAGAAAAAAACCACCCCACAACAAAACAATGACCTTTGTAAACAACAACAAAATAAACCCCTTTATAAACCGAAGAGTGCCCTAAGCTCTCCAGGTTCCCCAAAGTAAGCAGGAAAGTGCACAAACCTAGCAGGAGACACAAGATACCTTGCAAAATCCTACGTCAACTCACAGCACAGAAAAAACTCTTCATTCTTTTTCCTCTGGCCTCCCTGCTTCCACTAAAAAACCTCAAAACAAAGCACAAATCCACATCCCAAATGAAATATTCAGTTGGGAATAACAAAGTAAAGTCCTTAAGCATGCCTTTTATAAACAAATGACGCTGGAGGGGACGAGGGTGGGAAGGAAGAAGCTTCAAAATGGGGCCTTTTATTGACAGCACACTGCTACTGACCTCATCACAGTAACAGGAATGTTTTGAAAAGGTGCCACCCATAGTTCTTGGAAATGCCCTCAAAAATCTACTAATTCACCCAAATTCATTCCATTTGCATAATGGAACCATTCTACTCCTGCTGCATCACCAGCCTTGCATTAGGTTCTCTGGACCACGAATAAGGTCATATTAAACCAGCCAACCACATTTGGCCAAAACTCCTCTGGCAGATGAGGACCAAAGGCATTTCTTTCCAAAGGGCCTGTTACTTTGGGGAAAAAAAAGAACACTGGCTGTGAGAGAGAGATTGAGAGAGAGAGAGAAAGACATCAAACCCAACTAATGGACAGGAGACACTGAGCAGTGCACAGCTGCAGGGCAGTATCTCAGAGATGCCAGAAGCACAGAGGCCGTATGTGCTGCTTGGCCCAGAAACAAGAGGCTGTGCCTCCTGGACGGATGGCTAACCTCTCAGTGGGAGGGAGCCCTTCTGTTGCCTGCTTGGCTCAGCAGCAAGCACCTAGGGCAAGCAGATGAGGAGTTACAGATGTGCAGCAGCTGGGGAAAATCCTACCCCCAGAGGCAGGTGGAACAGCATCAGAGTGGGAAGGAACTGAAGGATGTTCCCAAAGGATGAGGGAGAGCATGGGACAGGCACAGAAAGGGGACAGCAGGCTCAATGCTAACATACTGGAGTTTGAGAGTCTTCTGTAAGGAAGACTCTCCTGACTTACTACAGAATAGAGGATTTCAGTTAGAAGGGACCTCTCCCTTCTGGTAGAACAATGCTGCTTGGTCAAAATATACATTGATCTTTTCATTCCCAGATCTTCCTTGATTGGAAATCACAGAAAGGCCAAACAGTGGCCTCCAATTTACTACAACTTCAGTTTGCACTGCCAGCATCTCTAAGTTAAACTATTAATTGATTTTCCTGAAAATTTCTACCACTGAAAACCCCTCATTAAAACCCAGCATCACCCCCCAAAGCAGGTAAATTCATAATTTCAGATCCTTATAGCACATTATTCCAACCTTCCATGTTTATATTTTTAATGATTTCTCACTTCAGTGAGAATATAAATACATGTAAGTATGCTACAAGTAGTGAAAACTGAAACCGTCTTTCCAGCTGTCTTCCTTTTTAGAGGGCTTTATATTTCTCAGGATACTACAGTAACCTATTCAATCAATTCTTGCTTTCTGTCACAAAGATTGTCTGCAAAAATAACAACTCTGTGCCAGTTAGACTGTGGTGGATATTGCAACTGAGTTCCAGTTCCGCAACAACCGGTCTGAAGGTGCCAGTCGCTTTACAGGCAAGTCTCCTGCACAACTGTGTTATATCATATAGCTTGTTCTTACTATCAAATAAAGTTGATCTATACTATCAAATTAATCTGGACTTAAGTCACACAGTGGAAATACTCTTATTTTTGAAAGTATGTCTATAGCATAGTTATACAGCAAACACTAATACAATTCTCTTGGAGAGAAAAGCACAGTTTTTTACTGCATGACAGAATGACATTATCATGCTGCTGGGTCTCTGACTTGGATTTAAAATGTAAAGCTACAAACATCAGCAGGACAGGAAACACCAATCCTTCCTCCCAAAACAGCTACATCACAGAAAGGTTGAAATAATTTTGGCACCCAAGCACACCCCTAGAGCCCAGCAATTAGGAAAGCAGCAAAAAGGGTAAAATTGAAAAGTTTATAAAGATTCAATTTACATTCCAAGGGAATTGGCTCTGGAATGAAAGCCTCTGGGTAAGGCAGATACTGAAACATATTTCTGCCTTTCAAAGTTCCCATTTTCTCAGCATGACACATTTTGGCATTCAACTTACTCCCGAAATGAAGTATACAAATGGTATTTTTCAAGCATTGGAAGGTAAAAAAGGAGAGGGTTGCAGTTCCAGACCTGTTCCAAAGTAAACAAATAGAGCTCAATAAAGCAAGTACCTTCAGAAACTCCAGTTATCACCACTGTGCGCTGTGCTGGAGCTCTTCTGGGTGAGAAGCTAGAGTGGACTTAGTAACGCTGCTTGGCTCCTTACAGACAAGGCAGCAAAGCCACTCACTAAACAGGCACTAAGAACCACTGCTGGCAAGGACTGTATCTGAAAAATGAAGTCCTGTCTAGGAAAACAGCACGGACACAGCAAAGCTTCAAATAAGAGTGCCAGCCCTGCTCTCTCCAAATTGTTCAGATTCTCATACAGAGAGGCAGGAGATCTATATATATGAGGGGGAAAAAAAAAATAAAATCAACCCACCGTACACAAATAACAGCATGATTCACACCAAAAGGCAGTGGGCAGGGACAGATAAATGAAAAAAGCAACCACAGGCTCAGCCGGATGAGGTGGTGTGACATACCAGCAAGAGTAAGGGGAGGAGCAGCAGCTGGAGCAGCAGCCGCGCAGGCACCCCAAGCAACTTCTGAAACATGCAACTGTATGTGGTATGAGCTGACATACAACCAGAAAGCAAAGATAAAAATGTTGTACAACAGCTGATAGTTCCAGCGATGAAACAGAAGGAGAAAGTGGTCATAATGTGGCATTAGCTGGAGGGAAAATTACTTTCTGCACTACAGTTTCTGCTAGCACAAGTTTGGCAATTGTGCTGTGCATATTTGCTGTGCATATTTTCACTGTCCAATTGTTTATACTAAACCTTCTCCTGGAGAGGTTCCCTGCCTTCTTTTTCTATAACCCACTTTAAATACACTTCCAAAGCTTTTGAGAAAGCTCCAGAGACAAACAAAACACTACAGGATCCTGAAGCCTCCGAACAGCAGGCAAACAACAAAACCCCGCTACTCCAAGCTATGTCAATTATGGGCCAGCATTTTTCAACCCTTGGAGCTTGATCTTAATACTTATTATTAAACATAGCTTTCCATGTTCAGAATAGAACCCTGCCCAAAGTTCACTTATTTCAATAAAAAAAACCTTACAGCTCAATAGGTTTTTACCTAATAGTCCTATTCTGGCGTCTGGATGATGCTAGCTGTGCTACTGCTGTTCCTGAAGTTCCTAGTTATCAGATCAGCATGTTTGCCAAGCACTGCTCTGAGTTATGTTTCAAAAAGAAAAATAAATATTATGATCCTACATAATTCATGTTTTCAGTAGTATCACCATTCACAAGCCTCTATTTTGTTACCTGAAGGAAGCAACATTTTATGCCAAATAAAAAAAATCAGATGATTACGTCGCATGCAGGTTTTTCTTCTTTTCAATGTTAATTGCTAAGACCAGATCTTTCTGAGATCCTCCACTTTTTACAGCAGTCTGAGAAGGGAAAATGAAGCAACAAGAGTGCAACAAAATGGCACTGACACTTCAACTTTCATTTACCTCATCTATATACTTCATTTCCTTTAGCTTGTTACTCATTCCCCAATGCGTGTTATGTTCTAGTAAGTTTTGCTACTTTAAAGTTATAGCATGAATTACATTTTTTCTATTTAAAGCAGCACTAAACCTGAGTAAAATTAGCCCTGTTGGAACAGGCTTTGCTATTTAAAAGCAAAAGATGTTCAAATGTTTTAGCCATTTTAAGTCATTCTTGCTTTCCCCACAGAGCATCTGGGTGAGTTGCCCGTTACAGTCACAGCTAAAAGCAGAGAGCACTCCATGACACGCCCAACCCCTGCTTGCAATCCAAAAGCGATGGACACTCCCAGTGTCCGACCCCCACGACCGTGAGAAAACCCTGAGGAAACATTCAGACCCACAGGACTTGGGATTGAGATGCTACATGGGTCCTGCTGCCTCAGCGGCGGCTGTGCTTCTAGCACTGATGACACCAGGGAAACCTGGAAAACAGTGAGGCCCAGAGAACAACTTGGGGTGTCAGTGGCTGGCTCCAAGATGCCACCTAAACTCTGCAAGAGCTTTTCACCCAATGCGCCCAAATAAAAGATGCTTTCAAAATGAAGGAAGTTACTTTCCTACCTTGGGGTAGACTCCTAAATCTATAAATACCCTAAAATGTCAAGGAGGGGCAGTGGGCAAAAATCCCCTCTGAAACCACCAATGTCCCTTCCCCCAGCAAAAGCCACAGTTGCATGCACACTGTAACTTGGCACTAGCCAGTACTGTTTCTGAAAGAACCTGTCCCACTTTCCATTCAACCATCTGTTTGTTTCTCTCCTGCTGCCGCTTGATGCTTTGTGCCAGCACAAGAAGCTGTGTAACCCAGATTGAGGAACTGCACCAAGCTGAAACTACTTCTAAAACAGTTCTGGTGAAGCTGGTTTTACTTGCATTGACTGAAAAGGGTCACACTTCCCCAGGCAGAGCCTGCTCATTGCTTCCCATGAAGTTTGTCCAGAAGCGAGAAGCAGGAGACACGGCCTCACTTTCTAATTTGGCTCACAGAAATGAACCTCACAAATCATTCTGACACACCCACAGTAATGATAAGGAAATATTTCCTAATATGGAATAAACCCTGAATATTGGATTTGTGCTGCACTCCAGGATTTCCTGCTATTCAACGAAGCTGAGCAGCAGAAGCCTCCCATGAACAGTGGCCCTGATTCAGTTCTCTGCTACTTTCAATGAGCGGAGTGCACAGTGCCAAACACAAATTCATTTCCCTGACAGGAAAAGATAAAAGATGTATGTACATACAAAAATATATATGTATATGGGTGTATATATATATACACTACATATACCTACACCTAGATAAAATATATGCACTGCTTTCTTTCATTTAATCGTTTGTCCACATCAAGTTACAAAAAAAACTTTTGATCCAAACATCATAACCTTTGCTTTCACTAACGATGGGAGACTGGTCACCTAAAGTTTAGAAACACAAATCCACTAAAAAGGTCACTTCCATCTCAGCTCCACTTGCCTCAACCTTTGGCAATACAATTACATTCTTTATGCTCTACTATCAATAGCTCTGTCCCAAAGTTAACGGTACATTTTGAGACATCCTGTACTTGGAACACTCACTCAGCATTGAATTACTTGCAATGACATACCAAAATCTTCATGAGCTCAGTCCTTTCAAATAACTTATGTTATTTTCCTTATGGAGGGCTTTTAAAGACAATCTAACCATTTGGGTTTTAACAGTACTCACTCAAACTGCTTTACTGTGCATGCATGCGTAGCTGCAAGATAGGACTCCCCCCATCCCCTACCTCATTAGCCTCATTTAAAGAGAGAAGAGAAAACAGAAGGTGTACTTCTCCTCCACCAGCAAGGACAGAGGGCTAAAGCTAGGAACAGGAAGGGAATATAGGTGCTGGTGTATCCACATGTTGCTGTTTCCATAGTGCTCCAGATGGGAGGTCAGCTCAGGACAACATCCTTCATGACTAAATGAAACACAAAACAGAATAAGGGAACTAGACTTGCAGTGCCATGTGGCCATCCCTCTCTTCCAGGTTGTCCCACGTTATCTGAATTGATGCATTTTGATTTCTTGGAAACAGAAGAAACCAGTAGCTTGCTGAAAAGCTAACAATGGCGTTTCATAGCTTGCTTTGCTCACTTGTATCTTTCCTTTCTCCTGGATCTCCCCAAGCTTCAGTGCTGCAAATCTTAGTCCTCTTAGAAGTGTCTAAAAACAGGAAGCTCTTCTATCTACTGAAATAACTGCACTCCTGTGCACTTTAGCATTTTCTCAGCTTTTAGCAGGCACTTGCATCCAGGCATATTCAAGAAAGCCTTGTTCCTAGACCAGCTAAAATAACTGGAGAAAAAAAAAAAGAGCCCATGCTAAATATTTTGCTGCAGTGTTTTGGATCATGAAATAATTATGAACAAAGCAAGATCAATGACCAAAAAATCTGCTTCCTCTCCAGCTATTGGTTCTCTGGATAAAATTATACCAAGGTCTAATGAAAGATATTGCCCACTCCAAAACATGCATAGCCACCCGAAAGTAAAATTCGGCCACAGTGCATTTCTCTACATTTGGCTCTTCCATGGCCAAGAGACACAACGTAGGACAGAAGTAAAGAATACAAGAAGGAGCTTCTAGCCTGGAACCTGCATAAAGTTTCCCTGAAATCATAACACATTTTCAGCTTTGATCAAAGAAGCTCTGCTCTTTAATTTTAGGCATGCTGTAAAGCCTTTCTATTTGCTAAGGAGCCTAGGGAAGCAGGAGCAGAGGGAGGATTCAGTTTTGGGAACTAGGAAGTACCTTTGCATTGGAGCATGCTGGAGGAGAAGAGAACACTAACTTGTTTTTTTATTTTTACTGATAAATGTTCAAACCCCTGACTCTTACTAGGCTCTTTTTAGGTCACATCAATCAAATTAAGTATAGTAATTACATATGATAAGCCTGTGCCAACAAAGAAGCTGACCACTAAGTGGGATGCAGAACATCAATGACTGGCTATAGCCTATGCAATGCCTCTAGTCAGGGTTAACGAGCACAACAGATCCCTCTGGCCTTAAAAATCTGCAAATGCAGGTAGTACATCTTGTTACTATATGCAGTACTGGAGAACAGATGCTTGCCCATTCAAATCCCACTACGACAGTTCATTTCTTTAACTATCATTTTTGGAGAAGACAACAGCTGTTGGCACAAAAAGCAGACTACCCTGATGAGGCCCAGAATACACAAAGATGAAAAGACGTGTGCAGTCACTTGACACAAGGGAGGATACATGGTGCCAGCGTCCTACTGCCTGAAGTTGGGAAGTAGATTTGGAATGGTGGGGATGGAGCTTTGCCACAGTTTTACCACCAATCCATCAGAAGCTCTGGCCATCAGTATTAAAGGTGGAGAAAGAAATATTATTTCATGAAGAAACCCTAATGGCAACATCTGAACCCTAGAGTGATAACAAGGGTAACTGAAAAGAGAAAGTATTATATTCTGCCTTATTAGCAGACTCTTTTAGGGGAGAACAGTCAATAGAACTGTGGTTTTGCATTTCAGCATTTATACCTCTTTGAGAATATATATATATCACTATCAGCCTATAGATCACTTTCAGAACAAAAATACACTCAAGTGGGTAGCTGGGACTCATCCTTCTCAGATTTAGGTATGGAGAAAACCAGCTCTTACAGTTGGCAGACTTACAGAGCTTTGCCTTCATGAAATCTTCCTGCAGCCTACTGCCTATTGTCCCAACTGCTAATTTCCTCTAAGGCTGAAGAGTGACCAAAGGAGTGTTTTGTTACAGCTATGCTACGATACTACATGATCACATATCCACCCTTATAGGAAGATAAGAGAAAGGCCAAAAAAAAAACCAGAAAAAGGAAATAAAAGATCTGCACCGAAGTGAACGATAATGAGGTCTGTGATGAGCATTAGTTCCCTGTTGAAGGTCATTCTCCCATCTTGGCCTGAGAAAAATCACTCAGAATGGGTGGTGTTTTCCTTTAAATTAATCTCTGAGATTTGATTCTATTATCTGTTTTCCTACTTAAAGCATAAGAGAGGCAAAAGCAGGGCATGGGGAAAAGCTCCAGCTATACCCAGCTGCAAGGGGAAGTGAGAGGGAAAAGCCACAGAGGATATCTGCTTATGTTTCTATAAGATACTAAGGCTGTATGTAGCTGCTATGCACCACTTAAACATGCAGGAATGAGCAAATTTCCAGATTTTTTTTTTTTAATAAAAATCTTAAAGAATCCAGTTTCGTACGCTTTCAAGATTAAATCAATTATGGCAAGAATGAGAGATGACAACTTCTCTAGGAGCAAACCTTTCCCACCAAGAAAGCCTTCAGAATAGAACAGTCTTGCAGCATGTCCTGAGGGCTAAGTATGCTCTTGACTGAGAAAAGAAGCAAAACTCACCAGTAAGGAGGACTCTTCATTGAACACAGGCCATCTACAAAGGTATGGGCTTTGCAAGAAGAAAGGAGGAAGGAAAAGCAACATTTGTGTTCCCACAGAATAGCTCTCACCATTCCTTTCCAAGGTGTTAGTCTCTATTGCCTTGTAAAGTGACAAAGTACCATTGTGCTTCCATTTCTGTATCTGTCAAGTGGAGACTAGACAAGTGGAGTTACTTGTAGGAAATTTGAACAGAAATAGCAGTTTAGTGCAAGCAGTGTGTCAGGATGGAGACTGGTGGAGTGCAAATAAAGAAGTCTTTCAGGCAGTGATCTGAATTGCTTGACAAGTTGGATGCAACCAGCTATTTCCCATAAATAGTAATAAGAATAAATAAATAAGAGAAAAAACCAAATAAGTCATAGGAAGAATGAGATCATTTCCACTTTTGGAATAATATTTAACATTAATATTTCCTTATGGGGAAGGGCCCCATGCACAAGGCCCTTACACAGAAAGGACAGACATTGCTGCCAAGTTCAAGGAGTGTCAGTGAAGGTCTATGAATTGCATTTTAGAGACAGACATCCCTCTTTCCCACTTTGCTGATCCCTCCAGTCTTGGGCATGCACTCTTCCAATTTCCCCAATAATGCAGTCACAGCCAAGTTAGACAAACTCAGCATCCTGACAAAACTAAGTTACCAACCACCCCGCACTCCAACAAGGAGACTATTTTTCCATAAAATCAGAAAGTTGGGTTTGTCCCACCCTCCAACTACACAACTGCTAAATTCAGTGAAAGAGAAGTAATGAAATATGGATAGGCACAGAGGACAAGGGGCAAAACAGCACTGCCCCTTTTGCAGGCACCCAGATTTGGACTTCACCCAAGTAGGGTTCAGATACACTTGTGGCAATGGGAAAAATGGACTGTTATATCAGACTGGATACAATATAAACCCTAGAATCTAACGGTAACAACTGTTAAATGTCAGCTCTCACAAATAGGTCACATTCTTCTTGCACCACTTTTTGCTGGCTCCATTTGGAAATGGCCTGATGTTGAGGACAGCTTTGCAAAGCTTTCAAAAGGCAGGGTATAACTACTTTCTCACATCCCCTTTACTTTAGGCTGCAACAATACAGAACACAATTAATTTGATTTTGATGAAAAAGGTTATGGTGAGGCTAAATATGATGGACAGCTGAACATCTATTCCCTAGATAGTGCACCATGTGCTGCACTCTTCATGAATAACCCAAGCTATATTTACAAAGACCAGGAAGGGTTTGTACTATGTGCTGCTTCTGCTCGCTTCAGAAACCATACCAAATGCTTCTCCTGGAGCACTGCTTGGTTCCTGTATGTTGAATAAAGCCCAATACAGACAAGTAAGCTCAAACAACAATGCTGACATGGAGCAAAAGTCCACACTATGCAGTTAACACAGACATAATTTGTACTTGAATAGTTTTAGGCTCATCCAAAGAATGCCAAGAGCAAAGACTTAGAGCAAAGCCTGGTACCTGACCTACAGTAACACGCCAGGAATATCCACCTTAAGGTCCACTCTAATATCTCAGTCATTCCTTCATGAATCTCCTCTCATTCTACTCAATGACTCTACCAGAAGAGTTACCAGCAAAGGTATCCCTCGCACAACATCTAATGTTGACTTGAGTTTATTTCTGCAAAATAAACCCACATAAAACTCCTGGCATTTGCAAGTGATTCAAATGTTGAAGTAATTAATATTTTGCGTTTTCTTTTTCTAATTGTAGTTGGTCTATGTACAGAGGAAGGATGCTTTTGTGGCTACAACACAGGAACCTGCATAAAGAAACAGATGAGCTGGATTCTATTTTATTTCCCATATGCAAAACCAAACCCTACAGAAAAAATGAAATCAAGAAAAAATGTACTTAGGATGTGCCTCAGTTACCCTACGTGAAAACAAATACATTATTTCTGTTCCTAGTGGGTCATGAACTTAATGAGTTCATACGAACAAAGACTCTGGGCTCTTAAGAGGAAAGATGCTAAAGAAGTATTAAAAATTATTTATTAAGCCATTCCAAAAACTCATTATTTAACCCAGCTCCAAAACATGTGGCCCCTTCCTTGCTATTCCACTTCTCTGAGCTGCCCATTCAATCAGACTGGACAACAAACAAACCCCTGCAGGTTACTGCAGAAGAAGCATTAATCTGTACATAGTGGATTTGGAAGGGAGTTTTATGGGAAAAGGCAATAGAAACGACAATTAAATATTAACATACTGCAAGTGGCCAAGTTTGGCAATACCATTTCCAGGTTGATCTACACTCAGCCTTGGCAAAATGTTGCTATTGTGAATCCAGCTGAATGTATTCATTTGTATGACTCCCCAGTCAATGTTTACACATTCTGTTGCTCATATGCAAATATCATTAATCAGCTGTCTTTTAAAGTACTGATAAATAGACAATGTTTGGAATGTTTTATCAGTTTCCTTGTAAAGCCACACATAATATCAGGAATGTAGTTTGTCAAATTGGTATAACAGGGTGAAAGAGAATACTTCTCGATTTCACTATTCACAAGGAAACAGCTGCTCTGCTATAATCTCACTTCTGAAAATACAGGGAGCACTAAAAGACAAAGAAATCTAATAATGTAGTATTAGTACAGCATAAAAAAATATTTACATCTGTGATTCCTCAGACGATTAATTATAGTGTCAGTTGAGTCTTAAAATACATTTCAACTTGCACTCATTTGCAAAAAGAAAACCAAGTAAAATCTCTTATTTTAGAAGTACCCCACGGCAGTCAGAAAAGGTCTGTGCAAAAATTAGCACTTTTCACTCCACAGATGATGCCCCAATTGATACTGAGCCCTACCTCCCTAGCCTAGATGCATAATAAAAATTTCATTACTCTCCCCAGATATAAGATGATAGCACAGGGATGGAAGCAAGATCTGGAGGCTAGTCTGTTTTGGTGTTTTCTTTTCCATCCCCTTGGGTAAAATCTTGCAAAATAAATCAGTAATAAAATAAATTATGGAAATTTCAGCAAATCCTGAAAGCACAGGGAAGCTGCTCTGCTGGTAGCCTCTGGGAGGGAAGGTGTGCCCTCCCCCTTCCCAGCATGCCCAAAAATGCAGAGGGCTCTTGGGGCTGTTACCAACCCTCAAGCTGCTTTCCTCTGCTTTCGGTTATTCCTCATGTTAATAATGCCAGAAAGCGTCTTCATCTTCCCATAAGATGGAGCTGCAAGCTTTATTCTGCTTCCCTATGTGACATACCTTTCCCAGACCTTCCAAGGAAATTATGGTTTGCTCCTTTAAAATATCTTCCACTCAGATTGTGAGGTAGTTTGCAGAACTGAAACATTAAACACATCATCTTGGAAAAGCAAGTCCGCAATTGTATCACTGTTGACTACAAAGGGAAGTAAACCCAACCTCAATCCTGGGAAGACCCTGAGGGCTTATGAGCAAGGGAAGAACGTGACCAGACAGCCCTGATTTGTAACAAGTATCTACAGCAGCCTGGGGAACAAATCCCTTCCAATGCCACTCAATTAATAGTAGAAATATATTCAAGATAACGTATAGGCTTACATAATGCTCTCCATGTATACATCTGAAAACACAAGGACAATTTCAATCTGATTTTAGAAACAGGGAAAGTGAGGCACAACAAAATGAATCAAAGCCACCAAAATAAAAGAATATATATATGTGTGTGTATGTGTGTGTGTATATATATATATATATATATAAATATAAAAAAACTGTGCAGCACCACACCAGCATCTGAAGCACAAACAGTAGTTTGCAGAAGGTGCCAGAAACCTGAAGGAAGAGCTGAGACACGGAATCACTGCATTAGTCCTAACTCTTACCTCGAGTTTAGTATTACAGTCAGATCAGGTCAGCAGTGAAGGAAAGGCAAGCTTTTCTCTGGCAAGCCTTCACAGAGATAGGCGTTCAAAAAATAAAATGTATGCACTTAAGGAACATAAAATGTTTTATGGAATCCTATTTTTAACACCAAATGGCACAATGAACTACGGAAAAAAAATAGAATTACAGCAGGAAACAGAAAAAAAAGTTCAGCTGACCTAAGCCCAGGGGTTTTCAGAGGTGCAATTGCAGAGGAGCTGTCTACTTACACCGCCTTTTACACGGGCTGCTATTGAGGAAGCACATTCTTCTTGCTCTTCTGGAGAAAACTAAACTGATTTAACTATGCTGTGAGCAAAACAAAAGGCGTCCGTGAATTCACACAAGTTTTTGCATGCACCTGCAGAGATATTTTACTAAGGTGAAGCCAGTGGATTTTATTACTGTTGAAATTTCAACTGCCATATGAAACTACTCAGAAGTCACACAGCAGTTATCAGACCCTATACATACATGCATGCAAGGCTCCACAACTAGAAGTGCACCAGGGCCTTGCTTGTATCCCATCTTCTTCTGAAAAATATGTCAACCTCTGTTCTACCAGTTGTAGTGGTGGAGTCCTAAACCAGTCACCCTTGCATTAGGTACAACAAAACATCTCCTCCTAGTGACTTTTCATATCCACTGACTACAGAGCACAGTTAAGATCATTAACTGGCTCAGATGTGCAATTTTTAAGCACCCAAAGGTAGATAGGTGAATCTTGCCTGGCAGTTGATACAATGCCAACTGTCATTGTGATGAGGGTACCTGGTATCTTTGGACTTCGCAGTTTGCTTCTCCTGACCATTTCAAAAGCCTGTAACTGTTGCCCATGTCTATAATTGATTTCTCAAATAACGTTTAGAAACCCAGCCTCATCCAACAATAGTCCTACAGCAAACAGATTTGCTTGACAGTTAAAATGTGTTTCAAGGGCCAAATGAAACCAAAAGAATAGGTGGCATCCCTCTCCCACCCCCATAGAGCACTGGACTCTCCAGCAGAGGAAAACCAGGCAACTGACTATCATGGGGATAGATGCAGCTCCCACCAAACTCAAGACAATTTGAATCCAACTGTGGTTTGCGCATCTTGTCATTTTTATATCCTTCAGCTCTGGGCACCTCACAGACAGAAAATATACTCTCCACATGAAGAAAAAGGATGAAGATCTGAAGCTCCCTATAAAGTGTCTACTAAAAATACCTCTTTGGAGACGTCCTTTGCCAAGTAACTGCCAAACCTTCAAAGGCTGAATTATAGTGTTGAAATATTTGTAATACAAGTCTGTTGTGTTTCTTTTGAAGGATGGCTGGCAGTTGGAGATGGAATCTTTTAGCTCAAAGGCCTGGTCCGGGCAGTAACTGGAAACAGCTCTTTGGTGGCTTACGTGAAATGAGTCAGTGGATCTCAGTCCAGCTCTCAATAAACCAGGAACCACACCACGAAAGTATCTGTAAGTCACTTCCTTTGTTTGATACCACTGTAAAGGCCAAGGACAGAATAAGGTGGGGAAAATGAATTATCCTCCCTCAAAATAGTGTGTTCCTTCAGAACACAAATTGCTTTTACCTAGCATCCTTGCTGAAAGTATCTCAGTGTGGTTTTACAAAATATTAACTAATTTAAATATTTCTAAGTTATATAACCCCACACTTTCTCAGTAGAAAGAAACAACACCTGCTGACTTCCAACATGCCAGAGCCATGCAAAAGGAGAGCAGCCAACATGGATATTCCTATCCCATATGCTAACTGCATTTCTGCTTCCAGAGTCAACAAAAATTTAAGAGCTCCCACATGTTTTTCTTTAAGAAAATTTAACATACAAACATAGTCTTACCTTGAACAAACTGCTCAATTTCAAGGACTCACATCATTAGGAATATTAGCTTTTTTTCTTGCCAGGAAAGGGGCATGAAGTAAGAAATCACAGAATATACAAACTTAGAAAACTAAGTAACTAAGTATTGTTACTAAAGTAACAGTATTTTAAACTTGCTTCAAGCATACAGAGTAAGTTTAAGAGGACACAGATAATATGGGATCAAAATCTTTGACCATGAACATCAAACTTGATTTCTCATAATAAATCCCCACACGCACGGAAAGCATCATACAGATACTAGTTAATTAAGTTTGCTAGAAAGCAAAGCCATAGAAGTCACAAATAAAATTTAGAGTAATAGTTTTTTAAACATCAGTTGAGTCTATTAATTAATTTAACCTTTGTTGCACTCAGATGATACAATGTATCTGAATATAAACACACTTAATATTTACCTCGATTAGTGCTGCTCAGAAAATTAAGATGCCAAATTGAGAGAACAGCATGTGTTTCATTCAAAGAAGATGAAGGCCTTCTGAATTTTGGTGCTTTGCAAACACCTACTAAACTTTGATTGAATGGTGCTTGTGAAGTACTCAGGGTCAAATATGGTCAGTATCTCAAAAAGCACCAGATCCTTCAATGTTGAAAAAGCACTTATAAAAAGATCTTGGTGCATTCATATATTCCCTCTTTGCCTGTCACTTAAAAAATGTGCTAGGTATCCACAACAGAGGATGGATTATCCTTTGTCAGTCCCCTCTCTCTCAGTATTGATGAGAATTACACCCACAAATTCCGTATGTGTAGTAGATTGAACTTTGTATCAACGAAAAAGGCTTCTTGCTTAGAAGCAGCACTGACTGAGGTACCAAACAAAGCCAAGAGTTACAAAGAAAGTATCAAGTATTTCATTCATACGTTAGTTCTTGGCAAATGCTAATTTAGATCCCCTTAACTTGGAAAGCCATTAGAACATATTCAAGTGCAGCTTCTTCGTAAAAAGTAGGATTAGCCAAATTTTGTTTCCATCAAAAATCCTACACTCCTGGTCAAACACAAACTCCATTCCTGATCTACCAAAGGAAAACAGGAGGAAAAAGCATAAGCAGGTGCAACATTTGTTACAGCACAAGAAAAAAAAACCAACAACCCTATTTCCCTCCCTAGTTGTACATATGCGATGGGAACCTACTTCTGTAAGTGATTTTATCTTGTAAAACTGGTGTCTTGTTGACAAGATGATCACCACTCTTGAACAGAAGGAAGCTGCACCCAAAGCACCAATTCAGATGTTCCAGACAGAAGTCTAGCCTTCCATCCAAGACAAATATGGAGCTTAATCTGCACTGCTTTTACTGTGCTTTATTAGCCTGCAATATTTGGAGAGCACTTGCTTTATGACTTAAAATGAATGGGGTTGAGTGGGCCTTACTTAACCAATATCTTTGTGGTAAAATTCAAACTTGCCTTGGCAGGAAAAGAGAGAGAGGGAAAGCACTTAAGATTCCACAATGACAGAAGAAAATCTCATCATGCAACTGCATTCTTCTGCTGCACCCAGGCAGACGCAGATCACCATAGCTCTCTAATGTCCTGAGTAAGCGTGCAGAAGCTTTTATCCTCAGTCTGTATGGCGGTGTTCTTTAAAGATGACATGACTGCTTCAGAGCACTTACGCAAAGGAGTCTAGAAGATACATTTACACTGCATTTCTTAGGCTGAGAAAATGACAGAAAGATGATACTGTCAGGACTAGTTTCAAAAGGGAGCTTCTACATGGAAAAAATACAAAGAACAACAAAGGGTTTCAGTTGCGTGTGTGTGGTTTTTTGGTTTTGCTTTGCTTAAAGAGAAATAATATAACTAAAATTGTCCTCATAATTCTTCTCTTGCAGGCTTTGCTCCCTAAACAAGACAGGATGATCCCATGCCTGGGGGTCAAAATCTGAAACAGAGGTTGGACTGTAAACAAAACCAAAATAGGCTTTCCAAATATTACTGCTCTTTTAATAAAAAGGGCAGAGAAAAAAATAGCTAAAATCTTTTATCTTTACTAGAGTATAACAATTTATCCCTAATTACCCCATAATTACTTCCATTTTCATTTTTTATTTTCCACTATTCTTTCAATCCTTTCAAATGCAGTGATCTAAAGTACATATGAAAAAATGGATGTGTATCTATTAACTTTTTTCCTGAATGTTGCTTTATACTGTAAAGATAATTTTATAAAGCAGAATGTTATTTTGCTAATTTAAACAGATAATGGGTAAGCATGTTTCCTCATTGTACATTGTACACCATTGCCAGGAGTTTTGCATCTTCCTGAAGAGGGAAGGTGGAGGCAGCAGTATTTTTGACAGGCTCCAAGAAACCTCTTTTCTAGTTTCCAGCAAAGGCCTTCAGAAAAGCTATTCTGTGAGAAGCTAGGCTGCAGCAGAAGCTGAGTAGCAATTGAAATCAGGGGTGGAGGTCAGGGTATTTTCATACACATGAAATTTTCTCATGTCTGGTTTGGGTGATATTTACCTATTTTTCCTGAACACTGAAAAGGATTTTTTGTTCTTTCTTCATTTGACACTACACAATTGGCTTATATGTCTGTGAGCAGGAGCAGACAGTTAACACAGGTTCCCCCGGGATTAAATAGGGCTTAAGGGTATTCAAGTGTGAGCCTGAGACTTTGGATTTATGAATCAACATAGCTGTCCAGAGACAATGCTTTCAGTATGAACTTAAAGCAAGTGGCATCATGATAGCAGGCAACATGTCAGATTGTACCTGGATGCCTCCTGAAAAACCAAGTGGAAAGTTCCTCTAGGTTGCCCTACACTAATATCAGCACCCCTGATATTGACTGAAAGAGTTGGATCAGAGCTGCAGCACATGAAGTCAACTTGAACATCCACATACTGGTTAACCCACTAAACATCCATGGTCAGATTCACAGCACTGTCGGGAGATTGGTCATATCAGTGCAGCATTCATTTTGCACTTCTCATGGTGACAAAGCCTAGAGCAGAATGTCTTGGAAGGCAAGAGAACACATAACCATTCCTGTCACAAGAAACTTTGATATAAGCTCACTTGCATTTAAATTAATTCCCAGGTGTAACCAACCATCTGGAAATGCCAAGATTTACCTACTCAAACTGATCAGCTGGTAAACATATTATAATCCTCACCCAAACAGCCCCATCCTTCCATATGTAGAACCATGCCCGCACAGCTGAAATGCAGGTTTCCATCCCACACATTTTTCTCCTGTAACACTACCTTAGCTACATGATCTCAAGTCTTTGGAGATAATTTTGCATTACCTTGTACACCTGGGGCTTCCAGTGACTTCGGGGTGTTCCTTCCTGTTGAAGGAATGGATGAATGTTGCCTATAAACACTGCTAATTACTGAGAACTAGAGCTGGTCAAGAAGTGGCACATGCTGCAATGTAAGAAAGAAGACAAAAAGTTTTCCAGTTTCTTTGAAGACTTGCCAGCAAAGCTTGAAAATCTAAAGCATCCCACTTCATTCTTCTTCCCTGTATCACTGGCTCACAATAAGAAAGACAGGGAAAGAAAAGAAAGGAAAGGGAAAGATTTAACGGGGCAGGGAAAGAATCCCTTTGTCTACTCCACTGATCTTCCAAACCAAAGTAACTGAGGTGGTATTCCTAACACCACAGCCCATCATAACTTAGTGATTTCCAACCTGTGGTCCACAGACAGTGTCAGCAGCATGTGGCTGGTCAATGGGACCGGAGCGTTTTTTTTTTAATCAAAGGTGTATGATGGTCTGGAAGTGCGTTGTGGCCTGACAGTAGTCTGTGGTTCACCGGACTTGAGAGCCACAGCCTCAACTTCTGCTGCTGTCTGACCACTCCACGGCTTGTATAACTCAACATTAGAAACAGCTGTTATACTCAGATTCAGATGAAGAATATCAGGGAGAGCTTTATTTTGCTTTATTTCCATATGTATTTCTTTAAGCAGATGTTAAAGGTCAATTATGTTTTATACTACACAAGCATGTTTTTATTTCCCTCCTATAAAGGTTCCCCTGATGTAATATCTGTATTCTGCTCTTTGGGCTTTTCAGATACTTCGAAACAGTCCCTGGTTTACAGACTTTTATTCTTATTATTGCCATTTTGCCTGACTTTAAGTTCACTCAATTTCCAGTTGGAATGATCCCAAAGCATAAGCAATTAAAGGAGATTATTCCAGGTGTTAACATCATTGAAAAATTACAAAAAAATACCCAAACCAAAACAACAGAGAAAAGTTTCTACTTGCTAGTTATGCAACTGAGCAGTGAGGTCACCACATCCAGAGCACAAGTGGGCTAGGATGCTCACGTAATACATATTTTATAGGAACTTTCTCTGTTAAATGAAACTCCCTGACAAGATAAATAGGACAGAGCAGGGAAAGAGCCTTCATACAGTAGGAACCTACCTACTATACTTCCATACAAAATGGTCCTCCATTTACTTTGCTCACAAGAGATTTGAGAGCTGAATTCATGGAGAACAACTGTTTCAATGAATCTTGCTACTCTTCCCTTAATCATTACTTCATAAGATGCTACCTATGCCTGTTAACATTGGGCTAGGACTAAACACTAAGACTTTACCAGAAATTGTATTTACAATATAAACAGGGTTGTTTTGTTTTGGGGTGTCCCCCCAGACTTGAATATGACTATTTCCTCTCCTACAACATTTGCAGAATCCAAGATTCATTGCTTATTTCATAAAGTAAGTTCTTTAAAAATGTAAGCAGACAGCTTTAGTAAGAGAAATTTTCTTCAGGCACAACAGAACTTTTGATTTACAGAAATGAAATATGGCAACTTAGTCATGAAGAATATTGACTCACCTC
Organism: Neopsephotus bourkii; assembly: GCF_033783945.1. Lineage (NCBI taxonomy): Eukaryota > Metazoa > Chordata > Aves > Psittaciformes > Psittacidae > Neopsephotus > Neopsephotus bourkii. The sequence continues at coordinate 8,502,482 of NW_026900624.1, forward strand.
TCAACCAGAGTTTTCTACCACTTTTTTGAGCTAAGCAAGCATAAATAAAATCAACAAAACCTACTGACAAAGACATACACTGATGACACCAGAACCAAAGATTGACAGTCAGAATTCACTGTGATGCACTCAACTGCTTTCTGAGACATGCCATTATTAGATCTGAACTATAAGATGACCTTACTTGGTAAGTAAGTCTCACCAAGTATATTTGCTACACAAATATCTGTTATTCAAAAGCCATTACTCCACTAAGTAGGAATGTGTTTAAACAGTTGGCTGTTACATATTCTTAACAGCCATGTCTTTCATTGTCTTTCATTGCTGTATGATTGCCCAGTGTACCAGAGAGCTCACATGCAGAACACAGAATTCTCTCATAGTTCCAGATTTTAGAGCTTGTTAAACTACATTTTTAATTATTGTTAAACAGACTTCATCCTCCATATTCAGATTCTACCATTTGTAAAAACAGGTACTCCCATCAAATCCTTACCTTGTGATTGAATTTGTTCTCCTTTCCTACTCTGCCAAACACTAAGTACCATGACACAAAAGAATCCACTTATCTTAAACTTAAGAAAACAACAACTGCCTTTAAACAATGCAGTGTAATGCTTTTGGCCGTGGAGCTACTAATATAAGCTTTCCTCTTCATACAGGACTCAGCATGCTAAAAATTAGTGACATTTTAAGTGGAACAATTCTTTAATCATCAGGCTGATATTTGGCTGGGATTCTGGTTACCTCCCTTATAAGGCACCAGTGAGACGGAAGGGCTGAGAACACATTATGCAACTATTCATTGCAAAAAAATAATTAAAACACATTTTAAGAAATGTCTGTGATAAACACTTGCAATACACACAGGAAGACAAAAGGAGTCTGATGCCATTGGACTAAGGTCTGCTATTTCACAGAATCACAGAATTGCTTGGGTTGGAAGGGACCTTTAAGATCATCCAGCTCCAACCAGCTGCCACAGACAGGGACACCTTCCACTAGACCAGATTATTCAAAGCCCCGTCCAGCCTGGCCTTGAACACTGCCAGGGATGGGGCAGCCACAGCTTCTCTGGGCAGCCTGTGCCACTGCCTCACCACCCCCATAGTGAAGAATTTCTGTCTAACGTCTAATCTAAATATACCCTCTTCCAGTTTAAAGCCATTCCCCCTTGTCTTATCACTACATGCCCTTGTTAAGAAGTCCCTCTCCAGCATTCTTGTAGGGCCTCTTTAGGTACTGAAAGACTGTTATAAGGTCTCCTGGAGCCTTCTCTTCTCCTGGCTGAACAAGCCCAACTTTCTCAACCTGCCTCCATAGGAGAGGTGTTCCAGTTCTCTGATCATCTACCTGGCTGATTTGGAAAAGGAGAATTTTTCCTGAAAGAAAAGGCTTTCCTCAGTTTTCATAGGAAGAAGTGGAACACTTCAGCCTCTGAGCTGCTCCTGTCTTCTCCACATTTTGGTTCAGACCTAGCTAATCAGCTAAAGAGGTAGTTCTGCGTTAGGAAATAAGGAAGATACTGGGCCAAACTGTGTCCTGTCACCCTCCCCTCTGTGCTCAGTTGTGACACATGGAAAACCAAGATGGCTAATCATAAGTTCAGCTTCAGACAGTGGTAAGGGAATTCTGTGGCTAGATAATCTGCATCTTGGCTGGCCTGTACAAAACAGCTCTCCTGAGACAACGAAATATTGCTTGAAATTTAACTATCAGTTCAGCTATAACTAATTTCTTTTTTTTACTAGAGCACTCATAACAACACTGAGGTTTCTATGAAGTGAGGTTATAGCTGTTTTGGTATTACACGGCAGTTAAGCCAGGCTCTCTCAATACTGGATTCAGCTCTACTCATTCTGCAAAAAAACAAAGTAGAAAACAGTGATTTGTGGGAAAGGCACACTTTGTCAAGCCATCCCCCACAGGTGACTGATTGGTAGTTGTGCCAGCAAACTCAAGGTTTGAATACATGGCAGAAGCAAACACTAACCCTGGAAAACCCTCTTCTCACAAAGCAGACTCACGAGTCTCCTAACTGGCAGCAGTCTAGCAGGAAGAGGACATAGCTGTCCTCTGGGCGGATTCTAAGTGATGCTGACAGAGGTTTGTGATAGAGCACAAGTGTGCTAGACAGGTTGTCTTACTCTCTGTTGCATCAGGGACAGGGAGATGGAGCCTAACCTGGTACAATCAACAGAGTCCCCTAAGCACACACAACTCCCCACTTGTAGTGAGCCACTTCCTTTTGCTGTTTGTATCCCTCTTAGCAGTACAGTTAGAGTAGTCATGTACCTTTCTGAAGTTATGACTTCCATTCTTTCCCCTCCTAATTTAAACTCCTCTCTACGGAAGCTAACTGTATTTGCAACTCCTATGGCTTGGCAAAACCTAGTATGTCTCCATTTTAGTAGCATCCAACTTAAGCACAACTGTCTTTCTCATAAACATTATTCTACTCCAGTGACTCGTAAGTAGGATCAGAAAGACATACTTGGTGTAGGGCAAGGTACCCACTTGACTGAAGATTTCTAATTGTTTGTCTGGGAAGTGGCTTGCTTGGTTTTGTTTTACTACAAGGAGATTTAATTGCTAAAATTTCTTGGCACGTTTTATAGATGCAATAGCAGTGCCTCACTTAATGTGACATTACACACAATACTCTCAGAATTGTAAACTGCTATCTTTACTACACATAGTAGAAGGAGGCCTTGCAACCTTTCCTCTATTCAAAGATAACAAAAAGGTTTTTTTGTTTCCACTTCTGTGGAAGGAAATGTAACAAATTCCAGTATGCCAAGATCTTTGTGAAGTCTGCAGCTCCTCTACAGCATGCCAGTGATCACAGGTTCAAACTTCGGAACATTAGAGTTACAGCTAATCTAAACTGCAATACAATAAACGCTCTTCCTCTAAACACAGCTCCTCTCCTCATATAGATTCAAGTAATTGCTTTAGTTCCTCCCTCCCATTCATTCTGTCACCTGCGATAAACTCAACCTCTTTGTGCAACCTGTTCACACCAACTATTACTTAACATTGTCTGTTCCTTACTAATAAAAGGCGAATAGTTGTCTCTCCTTTTCACTAATTCAGAAGATTCTTACTCTTGTGAAGTCCCATAAACCCAGTCTACAATTTTAATCAACCATTGTTTCTCTTTACTAGTAAAAATATAGGATTTTATTTATTTATATATATTTATGCAGAATTTTATTTAAAATATTTAAATAGAATTTAAAAATATATATTTCCTATGAGAATCAAAATCTCACATAAGCAGTCTTCTAAAGTTTATTACATTAGAATTCTAGGTATCTCCTTTCTTCATATTCTATTCAGTTGCAAGTCTCAAACTCATATGTCAGCTGACAAATTGCAAGTTTGTAGGTATAAATATTAAAGACATACATCACAAACTAAGTTCCGAATCTACAGTTAAAACCATAATGCAAAATCAGATAACCCTATATTTGAAGCAAGATTAATATTCTTTCCTGAGCCACTGTTTTGCTTTGCTTTCTTAAGTTCTATCAAGTAGTGGGATATTAATGCAAGGCTCAGAAAATTACCAGATTTCACACATAAAAGACAGTATTAACTATGACAACTGCCTATTATAATGCTTCCCATGTTGATAAAATTATATATGACAAGGAAAATAAGTTTTTTCTGATAAATTCATTCCCTTCCCTCAGTCCTAGTGTTGTCCCATTCTATTGTTTCCTCATGCAGATGCAGAAGCTGTAGGACTGACAAAAGTTGTTCTGTAGTTTTACACTACAGAGCAGCAGGACCTTTGATACCAATGAAATGATCTACTCTTTGTCACCCTAAATACAGTTCACCATATAGATCCAACGCCATGCTCTAAATAACTCCTGAGTTCACACCCCATAACATTAGACTGGGTTACCCTTGGTGTTACTCCTTTTTTTGCAAAACAAAAGATGTTCAGTCACCAGACTTCGAAAAATCCTGCATCAACCCATCCCAAAGAATTAGCTGTCAGTGATTTATCAAACCCACATTTTCATGCTACAGTAACACAATTACTACTGATGGCAAGTCTGCTCTAAGTGCAGCTATATGCTGAAATGAGCTACCAACAAGAGAAGATTAAATGATTTTGTGAACAATAGTATGTTTGATTTATGTCAACTGTCATTACCCTAAGACACAGAAAGCCTCTTTCAGGGGGACTAAAAGCAAACCATTTACCATATACAGCTTAGTAAGTAGTCTTTGTGTTGACGAATGCTGTATTCAGAGAAGTAATTCTTTTCATTGTAATTTACATGTCTATCCTGCGTCTCCTAGAATAAAAATATCAAAGTTTAGCAACTGATTTTACATTTTAACTAGCCCTTGGCTTAAACTTGGTGGGAAGAACATTTTTATTAGAATAAACATAGATAGAATAAAAAACTGAATTTATAGGGAGAAGATAAGCTTTAAAACCAAAACAAAACCACTGCCTAGGCAGATAAGAGTGGACAAAACCAGTGCTCCTCAAACTGTGACTAAGCTCCTTGTAGTCGCGAAAGGATTCAAGAGGGATCCCAAAGTACAGCAGGTAACTTATTAAAAACCTCTACCCACCACTCAAGCTTCAGGGGTATAAAGATAGATGAGCTCAAAGGAGGCTATACAGAATTCCTGAGAGACAACACTTAGGCAAACCTCACCATGTGCAAGAGAAGCTATGCATACGCTGAACTCCATTCAGCATGCCATCCCATATAATTCCAACCAGTATACCAGGGACTCCACTAAGCACAGGACCAGACTCTCAGAGGTCAGCACCACAAGTTTTGCACAAGCAAATCCACAATGGATTATCTGACAGAAATCCAAAGCTTCTGTTCTCCTGGGAGCATAACCTCATTGCATCCCAAGAGAATAAGGGCCTTGTCCAACTTCACTGCAAGTTAATGATAGCGTGTGAGTTTGTTGTTTGCTTCTTTTTAAGAAAAACTAACTTTCTGGAAAAAAAAAAAAAAAGGCAAAATGAAATAAAGCATGGTACCTGTCCACTGTAAATATTTACTTCCGATTTCTGGTTAGCCAGTGGTTTGGGAGTTTATTTTCTCCTGAAATGCTTGAGAAATCATTTTGTAGTTTTTTTAAGCTCTGTTAAGCAATAATATTTATATTTAAACTGAACATATACTACACTGTGTACAATGTGAAAAATACCTGAGTCCCTGTTTCACAGAACTATGTGAATTTTACTTTTATAATTCAAGACACCTTTTAAAAAAAAGGCAGGAAAACATGCCTACATATAGAATAGAAGATGAAATTGCATCAATTCTGTTAGATACAGTAGCAGATTTCTCATATGCAGCAAGTGTGGCCACTGCTTATCACCTCTCAGAATAGTAGCGTATGGACTAGTATTGCAGTTAACGGCTCAGGGTAAAAGTAAGATTGATACTGTTTCATCCCTAAGATTTTCAGCAGTTTTAGGATTTCTGTTTATGTCCAGGCACTTTTTATGGAACACACCCAACCATTTAGGGAGATTTATTAGACTTATATACACTCACAAGCGAGACCCCTTTACTGCAAGTGACTTCAGAAAAACTGCAATCAAAAGACTGAATTGGCATACCTGACAAATCCCAGCACCTGTAGCCTCCAAAATAAATTTCATATCTCTTCAGCAAAAAGCAAGTAAAAGCAAAACAACATTAATATATCCCATCAAATATCCTACAGGAAACTTGTTTTTTTAAGTCAAACTTTAGCACTGCTTTTTATTCAGACGCTACATCAAGGCTCATTTATTCCTATTCTGTATTTCACACCAGGAAATCAGGTAAGCAATATCAGTGGTTGCATGACTGTGCCTGCTATTCTAACCCAAGACATTTTAAACTAATTAAAACCAACAAAACAAAACTACAAACAATAAGCAAAAAACAAACAGGAGACATAGTTCTTCCACTTAACTTTTATCTTAGTCACTGCAAATTGCCTAAAGATACAGAGCACGAACTGGGCTGTCAAATTACGGGCTCAATCCCAAACTCCTTTGGCTCAGGACCAAAGCAGGTTTTGGATTTGTGTATCTGAGAGTGGCAACTTGTGAGTTCCTGAGGTTTTTTCGGCCGGGTATTTTTTTGTTGTTGTTGGGTTTTGTTCTTTTTTTTTTTTTTTTTGTTCTGTGTTGTTTGTTATATATACTTTTCAAGCGCACTACACAGATATTTTTGTCCCTTTATTTATGTATTCACGGAGCGGATAGGACACCCGCAAGCCACGCTACCTACCGCCGGTACACCCCACCTCGCCTCGCCTCACCTCAGGATGGCCAGCCGCGCCTGAGCCTGACCCTCACCCTCGCAGCACACAGCACGGCGTTCACACCCGCCCGGCTTCACCTCCCACCCCACCAAGCTCGCCTCTGTCCCCGGCACCACCCCGGGGGCATCCGCGGCCCCTCAGCCCGCCGCGCCCAGCCGCCGAGCTGCCGGCGGGCTCAACCGGGGGCCCCTCTCCACCTCCCCGGAGGGGATGGAGCGGCGGCTGTGGCTGGGTAACCCCAGCGCCTCGCTGGCTGGCGGCACCCACCCCGGGGAGACGGACGGGGAAAGTCAGGCAACTTGTGCCGCTGGCAGGAGGCGGCAGCCCCCGCTCGCTCGGCAGGGGGAGAAATCACCTGAGGGGCAGCGCGCCGGAGGCATGCGGGCAAACTGCCTCGGTGGCTTCCCAGCCGAGACCCACCCCCGATCCTCCCACCTCCTTCCCGGGCTGATCGGCAGCCGGGGCTGAGGCTGCTCTCCCTCAGGCTCTACGGCGATGGCTGTTCCTGCTGCCTCACGGTGGGGGGGGGGAGGAAGGAGAAGAGAGAAGGCAGAGGGAGACTTCTAGTCTCCAGTGACAGGGTCCCCATTCCCTCCGCACCAGTCCAGGGGAAGGCTTGCTCGCCCGACGCCGGGTCAGAACGCTGTGCCGGCTCTCCGCAGCACTCACCTATCCTCACTCACTGCTTGCAGCCGGCGCCTCAAAGAGCGCAACCCCCTCCTCCGCGCTAATGGCAGGAGGAGGAGCAGCAGAGCGGCGGGAGGGCCTCAGCAGAGCGATGTTTACTCGGAGGCTCTCGCGAGAGTCCGCCGCTGCCAAACTGCGCCGCGATTGGCTGCTGCCGCCAGGCGCCCCACCGCGAGGCGGGTACCTCAGGACCGCCACAGCAGGGAAGTATTGCTGGCGGCCCGTTGTCCTCCTTCAAAACCGTCCCAGGAACGGTGACCGGGGGCGAGCGGCCTCGCTTCAGGCTGTTATTGAAGTGCACCTACCAGTCCTGGCTCCATGCGGGCCGGAGGGAGTGCTTGTCTCATCAGCCTAAGCATGCGGCTTAAGCCTTCCCTCTCGGCAGGCTGTGATGATAGAGGCTCACTGAAGGGCTTGTAGCTGTGGAGAGCTCTCTCGCTCGGGAGGGTACTATTAAACTTTCTTTGAGCTCACATAGGTGCCCGAGTGCTCAACGAGAAGACAGCAGAATTATCTGGAAACTGCATTTTCAGGCCTTTCACTTTTGTACCCCTCTGTCCCACCACTGACGAAGTAGAAGTGTGGGGATGTTTGCCCTGTGAAACCCTGCTTTGGTGTTAGTACCACCTGATCGCAAAATGAAGCAGCCAGCATTTACAGAGAAAACTGTTATCCCAAGGATGCAGCAATACAGATTTCTCACACAGCCAGCTACGTGGAAGGCCAGTCTCTGAGCTCAGACTGGGAGAATGACGAAGTACAATCATCTGCTGTCACAACATGCAACGTGTGCAAGGGAGTGGAAGTTTGTTCTCGTGATGCCTCTTCACTTGAGGATAGTTGCTGATGAAGAGGACTTATTTGGTAGCCACTTTTAATTTGTTTTACCTAATTAGTCTTTATATAGAGACAAGGGTCTGAGGAACTCTGTGCACTAAAGCAGATTTCTTGCCCAGAGATCTCAGTCTCAGGACCTCAGGAGTAGCTACACGTCAGAGCCAGGAAATTCACTGAGCACTGTGGATCCGCATGCCGAGACTGGTTTCTAGAAGCATTAGATTTGGTAGGTTTGAAATAACAGAATCCTAAAATTAGCATGTTTTAACTTGAATGCGATGCAAGAGTGCTTCCTTTGTGATACCTGAACTCCGTTTCCACATTTGGAGCCTGTGGTAATGAAGTGGTGCACTCCCATTTACCATGTTGCAGTGTTGAAAGCACGCACAACCCAGAAAAAGAGTTAGCAAGAAGGGAAAAATACATTCTACATTATGATAAGTAAATTCAATATGAACTGGCTACGGATCTAAAAAAATCAGTATTTCTCTAAAGCATTCTTCCCAGGGCAAAAATCTTTACCAATAACAATGGTAAATGGGAGGGACAGACACTCCTGCCCCCCCAACAGGAATGGGGACTGGTTTTGACTGGGGGTTTCTAGTGTTTGAGGGTTATATTTTCAGTGTCTTGCTTCTGTCTGCTCCCCTGCACTAAAGCTGCCAAAGGGAAGTTGGGGGAGGCAAGGTCAGTCTTAAAGATGATGAGGGCCAGCTGTGACAATGAAAATTGAATGAATATTCACAACATGACGTTAGAGTTCCTGACTTGCTGCTGCTACTCCTCTTGTGGGTCCTGCCAGCACAGCAGATGGCAGGCACTGAAAGGCTGTTGTGGCAGTGGAAAATTACTGAGTTTTGTTGGTCCTGCATATGTGTGTGTGTGAGGGGGGAAGTGGGGCAAACTTCTATTTATTTAATTACTTTCAAGAGAGAAAAGGAAAAGAAGTGGTTGCTCAGACTATAGAGATTACTGGCATGTAAAGAACTGGCCTCCTATTTTAAATTAATGATACATGTCTGTTTATGTAATTCCATGTAACTTTCTTCATAAATCAGAATCATGAGTTTTCCTAAGCAGTAATGCAATTAAAGAGAGAAACAACACTGTAATAATAGCACTGGCTATTACTTAAGAGATCTATGGAAAAACTACATAACTCATGTTTCTATTTTTAAGTGGCTGTGACAGTATTCATGTTAGTGGACTTTCCATTACAAAGCAGATATGTTTTTTTTTTTTTTTTTAATTTTACGTATTTTTTTTACATAGCTATACACACAGCAGGTTTTCTTACTGCTATACACATAAGAGGTTATCTTGCTTGATCTTGCAGCTGGGTCACCACTGCTGCAGTTGAAGGCAATGGGATACCTAAGTGAACACAGTTCTTTGTATTCACAGTCTTTGAAGGTCTGCACACTTAAAGAGGATACAACCAAATGCTCATCCTAACATAAACCATGGCAGAACCAAACCTGCAAATAGTGTCTGTGCAGGCAAATGAGGTGTGGAGAGTTGGCAGAAATAAGGTTTTAACCAACACTGGGGTACCACTTAACAGTTATAATAGCAGTGTTTGCCCAGTAACTTCTGTTTGTGTATATTTGTAGAGTTAGCCCTTCATTTAGAGGTTTAACAATTCATTCACTTGTAGAAGGGTAACATCTCTTTAAGATGCCAGACATAGACTTAGAAAAACATTCTGAATCAAAATCTTTGCTCTAAATGTGCATACTTCTCTACACTGTATAATGTTCCAGTCCTGCAAGTTGCAACAAGCAGCAGAAGGTTCTGCTCAGACGTTCTGGCTGCTGCATCAGGATACGCCCTGGTGGGCAGCAATTAAAGGCAAACACAAAAGCCTAAATACCTTTTGTCAAATTCCACTGAACCTCTGAAGCCTTCAGAGAACTTAGGGGAAGGTCTTTAGCAAACCAAAACAATATTGTGCTCATTATTGAAATTCAAAGGAAGGATATATTGTCTGTAAAAGAACATTTGTGTGAGGTTTTGACATATTTTTCTTTCTTCAGTCAATTGGTATAACAAATCACTGTGTCAGTCATGCTGGAGATGTGTCTTGGAAAGATTCGGGGCTTTTTTAACTGTGAAAAGTCCTTGTCATCACCATAAATGACCTATAAATGTTTAATTCACAGAAGACATTACAAGTAGTTTGCAACTAACTACTTAATCAGTGTTACATTTAGGAATCAATTCTGACTTTTCTTTCTTGCTTTCTTACTAGTTTTCTATACTATATAAGCCATTCCATACTTCTCATTGTTCTTGTTTCCCAGCTCTGAATCTTTTCCTTTTCTATTACATTTTTTGCAACTAAAAAGACCAGATTTTCACTATTCAGGCTGTGGACGAGCCGTTCATTTATCCAGGGCCATATACTTGCCTCACCTCTTAATCAGAAGGCAGAATACACCATTTGCTATGCCTCTTAAAAATAGTAACAAAGTTAAGCAATGTCAGCAAGTAAGTAATACTAGTTAAGTTTTTAAATGAGGTGTCTTCTGAAGGCACTTGGAACAATCCAGCTCTGTTCCATACAGGCAGCTACAGACTGTTGTTATCTCCAGACCCCTTCTTAGAAAGTTCTACTTTATACTTTGCTGAAAGCCCAGATAATTTTATGTATATTAATAGCATCTACATCACTGGGAAACCATTTGTGTTTCCACACATGTAGTCTAAGAAACAAAGCAACTCACTCAGCTATACAAAACCAAGGAAATTACTAAAGCCACCTTACAGACTGTCAACTCATATCCTGAATGTCTTAGCAACTCACAACTGTCCTTCCAAACCAGTATTTTGCCAGTTTTCAATACCATTACAATTACTTCTTTCCCATGTAAGTACTATTCTTTAACATGAACATCTGGCTTAGCTATGACTTTTGCAGGTAATTTGGAACCCACAGCATGGTTCTTCCTGGAACAGACAGCAAATTCCTCATGCAGGAGTTTAAGGATGTGACAAATAAATGGATTAATTTTGTAAGCAATTAAAATATTTATTGCTGGGTTCATTTAAACAACGTCATCTCTTAAAATATTATTCCTGGATTTTTTTTGGAGAAAATCCTTGGTGGACTTGCAAGATACATATTTAGTACATTATCTTTTTCCATAAACAAAGAAACACAGGAAGTCTGGAACAAAAAAGTTACCAAAAGTACTAACTACTAATAACTCTTTTTAATTCTTAAGGAAGCTCAATATTCTTTGTCAGCATAGTCAGCATTGTCCTTTCTTTAAAATGCTAGAGAAAAATGAAGTTGACAACCTTTCCAGTCAATCCTAGGGATAAAAAATAACATCTTTGTCAAAAATACCCATATTTTTCAGGCATTTTATTCTTAGTTAATATATCTATTCTTGCACTGTTTCAGGAGTTACCATATGGCTTTTTCCTCTTAGCAAAGATTGTCTGCATTCTTTGCCAGATTCATTGTTATTTTCACATTATCCTGATACATGGGAGATCGTCTGTATACCGCAAGCTTACCACACAGTCTGTCTCCTTACTTAAGGTTTGTCTTTGGTTTATAGCTATTTAGTTCAACTTTTGTGTCTGACATAAAGCTCTTAAAATAAATTTAGAAAAAAAAAAAGAAACTGGAACAAGATGTAAACTAAATGATGCAACTTGCTTTTACAGTCTGTTCTCTGTTTTTCAACCCTAATGCATCTATTTTAGGGCCCAATACTGAAGTCTCTATACTCACAGGAGGTACCCTGTTGAACATGGGCTTCTAGAACCGTCTAGGGAGAGGAAATTCTTGTTTGGAAGGGATGGCCTGCCTCACAGCATAGTGTAGCTCTCATACAAGAACAAAGAACAACCAAATGGGCACAGGAGGCAAAAACTAACCTGACTGGAGTCGGACCCATTGTATTTCTTCCATTATAACATGAAATGCCACTCTTCAGATCACATGCTAGGGTCATGTGGACTGAAGTTTGCCTACACAAGGTGACAAGCTTCCTGTCTGAAGGCCATGGACTTCTGTCCTCTCTCCATCTTCGTATCTTTGTGTATGGATGGTCAGCTGGAGAGGAGTCAACACCTGCAATTAGTTTCAGAATCTGTATCTCAAAGTATTAAGTCAGTATGGAAAGAAGATGGATTACAAGGAAGTGGGATAAAACATCATAGGGGTTGTGAAGAAACGTTTCTAGGACAAGGAAAGATTTGTCCAGAAGTTATTGGTATAAGCTTAGAACATAAGCTTGCCTTTGTGTTCAGGCACTCATGTTGTTAAGATGCTAAATACCTCAGAGGAGCTGCACTGAAGGGAGAAGAGTTTGGTGAGGGAAGAAGCTGGAGCAAGGATCACAGATAGCCTGAGAAAACCACAGTTCTAAGGACAGTGTAAAGGGATCACCAGAAAAAATTTTGGAGGTATTTCTTACCCAAAGCTAAGCTGATCCGATTGCAGCACTACAAACTCTTAAGCAGCTCCTTGGATGAATAAGGAGCTGCTGAGGAAACTTAGAGGGAAAAAAGGGGCTTATAAAAGGTGGAAGCAAGGACAGGTGACCTGGGAAGAATACGGGGAGGTTGTTTGGGAAGCTGGAGACCATGTTAGGAAAGCTAAGACCCAGTTAGAGTTAAACTTGGCTAGGGATGTTAAAGATAACAGGAAGGGATTCTATAGGCACATCACAAATAAAAGGCAGACAAGGAACAACGTGGGCCCTCTCCAGGAGCTATCAGGAGAACTGGCTACCCTGGATTTGGAGAAGGCTGAGGTTCTTAATTACTTCTTTGCCTCGGTCTTCACTGGCAAATGCTCTGACCACACCACCCAAGTCTTGGAAGGCAGATGCAGGGACTGTGAGAATGAAGACCTTGGGCCCACTGAAGGAGAGAATCTGGTTCAAGACCATCTTAAGAACCTGAATGTGCACAAGTCCATGGGAACTGATGAAATCCATCCACAGATCCTGAGGGAGCTGGCAAATGAAGTTGCTAAGCCACTGTCCATCATATTTGAAAAATCATGGCAGTCAGGTGAAGTTCCCGATGACTGGAAAAAGGGTAATATAATCCCCATTTTCAAGAAGGGGAAAATGTATGACCCAGGGAACTACAGATCAGTCAGTCCCACCTCTGTGCCTGGCAAAATCTTGGAGCAGATGCTCCTGGAAGGCATGCTAAGGCACATGAAAAACAACAAGGTGCTTGGTGACAGCCAGCATGGCTTCACTAAGGGGAAATCCTGCCTGACCAATTTGGTGGCCTTCTATGATGGGGCTACAGAACTGATGGATAGCAGTAGAGCAGTTAATGTCATCTACCTGGACTTGTGTAAAGCATTCAACTCTGTCCCACACAACATCCTTGTCTCTAAATTGGAGAGACATCAATTTGATAGGTGGACCACTCAGTGGATGAAGAACTGGCTGGATGGGCACATGCAAAGAGTTGTGTTAATGACTCAATGTCTGGCTGGAGACCAGTAATGAGTGGTGTCCCTCAGGGATTGGTGTTGGGACCAGTCTTGTTCAACATGTTTGTCGGTGACATAGACAGTGGGATTGAGTGCCCCCTCAGCAACTTTGCTGATGACACCGAGCTATGTGGTTCGGTTGATACACTGGAGGGAAGGAATGCCATCCAGAGGGACTTCAACATGCTTGTGGGGTAGGCTGAGGCCAACCTTATTAAGTTTAACCATGCCAAGTGCAAAGTCCTAGACCTGGGTCAGAGCAATCCCAGGCACAGCTACAGGCTGGGCAGAGAAGAGATTCAGAGCAGCCCTGTGGAGAAGGACTTCAGGGTGTTGGTTGATGGGAAAATGAATATGAGCCGGCAGTGTGCGCTCGCAGCCCAGGAAGCCAACCATATCCTTGACTGCATGGAGCCCAGAAAGCCAACCGTATCCTCGGCTGCAAGGCGCTTGACCAACAGGTTGAAGGAGGTGATCCTGCCCCTCTACTCTGCTCTCATAAGATCTCACTTGGAGTATTGTGTGCAGTTCTGGTGTCCTCAACACAAAAAGGACATGAAACTGTTGGAAACAAGTCAGAGGAAGGCCACGAGGACGATCAGGGGACTGGAGCACCTACTGTATGAAGATAGGCTGAGAAAGTTGGGGCTGTTCAGCCTGGAGAAGAGAAGGCTGCATGGAGACTTCATAGCAGTCTTCCAGTATCTGAAGGGGGGCCTAGCAGGATGCTGGGGAGTGACACTTCATTAGGGACTGTAGTGATAGGACAAGGGGTAATGGGTTAAAACTTAAACAGGGGAAGTTTAGATTGGATATATGGAGGAAATTCTTTACCATAAGGGTAGTGAGGCACTGGAATGGGTTGCCCAGAGAAGCTGTGAATGCTCCATCCCTGGTGGTTTTGAAGGCCAGGTTGTACAGAGCCTTGGGTGATATGTTTTAGTGTGAGGTATCCTTGCCCATGGCAGGGGGGTTGGAACTTGATGATCTTAAGATGATTTCCAACCCTAACTATTCTATGATTCTAGGATTTTAAGTGTTCAAAAATCTTAAGTCAGCTCCTCTCTCCCGAACTTCCACAAAATTCACAAAACCATAAGCCTGAAAAAAAAGAACAAGATTATGGTGATGAAATCCTGGGGTTTAGTCAAGTGCTTTGTTTATTTATTTTCCTCTGCCTAGTTCCCCCACTATCCTCCTTTTCAATGGAATAATTGAATGCCTGAGACCTCCGTTGTAATTAGGCACACAAATATGCAATCCCTGCTTTGCCACATTCTCAATTTACATCTCTAGTCCTTTCCCTGTCTTTCACCTCCATTCCCTAGAGCCCTCCCTGTTCCCTAAGACCTCTTAGCAATACCTGTCGGTCCTTGCATATTCCTACTAGATTTCCTCAACCCACTAACAAACTGGCATAGCTTGTCCTTAGTTTCCAATGTGTGTGAACCATTCCCTTATCATGTCTTTTATTACTGAAATCAATCTTCCGTACTGAACAGTATACAGGCATTTTCCATAATGTTTGCTCTTTAATAACATGAGAAGTCTCCTCTAAAATTTTAGCACTTATCTGGTTTTCTCTTGAGAGATGCTGTCTCTCAGCCAGCACTGAAGCCAAGTCTGTGAACCCTTCCTGTTTCTACCATAACTGTGGTTCTCCTACACCTCTGTTCCTACCTCAAAGATGTAGTTAGCGAGGAAGGTGCTGCTTACTGACAAAGTTACAGAAAGGGCATTTCTCCAGTCTTGGCAGTAAACAGTAAACTCTGGTTCTGCTATGCAGTGCAAAGAGAGAGAGGACTTTACAGGAGCAGAGCTGGCAGCTCTTGGGGTCTTGGTATTCCTCACGCATCAATTAAATGCAGCAAAAATCTACGGGGATATAAAAATAATAGTTCTCAACTCGGCAAGGGTCAGTTCGTAAATGAGCTGGTTTCTTTGCAAATTTGCTTAGATACATGTATCATCTAATGGGAAGTAGGAGTTTCTAGACAAAACATTTCAAAATCAAAGTGTAATTTTAATTTGAAATGGTATAATAACCCTGATGTCTCTCATACAGTCCCTATAACTATCCAGAAAATGTGCTCTCTACTAAAAGAAGAATTATGCTGCTGGTGAAGTTTTAATAAACTATCTAGAATCACTTTTGGTTGACATAAATTTTAAGGGGTCTCTGACTCCATCCATTTGTCTGTCCCACACACAAGCACATACATGCACTGTCAGTGTAATTAAGTCTGGCACATGAAGATGTCAAGTGTACTGGCCTATGTCAACAAGATCACTTGCATTCTTGAGTTTTAATGTCACTAAAGAACAAGTAACACTACATGCTATTGCCCTATGCAGTAGGGTATCTGCCTGAATGTTCACTCAGTGAGTGATGCAAACACAGAGATGAGTGTGCACTTCCCCCTTTCATCTCAAAAGTTTCAACATCTGAATGTCTCCAAATGAAGCACTAACTACTGTGAGCATTTCAGCAATAGTTTTAGCATTTCAGTCATAGTTTTCAAAGATTACTAAGGGGAGGAGCTGGTCAGCGGTTGAGATTGTGGGTCAAGCCCATGAGAAATTGTGACAATCATCTTCTGGAGACATACATAATAAATGGGATGACATTTTGAAGTCTCACCTGTGTTGCAGGCAGAGCTTGCAGTGATACTATCATCTTCCCAATTTAGCCTCTCAGCACAGAGATTTGATTAGGTCACTTTTTATGCTACTTCTGTAGTAAAAAGAATATAAACACATTGTAATTTCCTTTCTCTTTTGTTGCTCTTCTTTGTGAGACTTAACCTTTGCTGTCCTTCTTTTTCACTATCAAGGTAATTGAAAACATAAATTATATAAGTACCCTTTTCACTTTTAATATACTACAACCACACACTGTAATATAATGATCTAAGCACAATCTCCATCTGCAGAAGAGAAGAATGTGATTCCAAGCTAACAAAATAGTTACAAACTTAATGCAGCCTCACACTTGTTTAGACTACTAATGAGGGAAAGCAGAGAGAGGAAAACAATTCCATTCCATTCCAGTTATCTTGTGGGCTTGGATCTTTAAATGAAAATAATCCAATTAATTGTCACAGCATGAAGGAATCAGTTGAGTCTCATAAAACTGAGGCACAATAAAAAAAAAATAAATAAATATATTTAAAATGTTTAAGATCTTAATATGAGCCAACAAAAGATCTCTTGTTTTCTGTGCTCATATTCCAGACCTCGCTCTGGAAGGAGTGTCTGTATAAGTATAATGTCATGGAGGAGTAAAGCAGTCAGCTCAGGCACAGCTAGCAGGACCAGTTGTGTAGTGCTAGATCTCTCTGAGTGTAGTTATGTTTGATGAAATTCTTCTGGAGTCCTCAGGAGCACAGAGCCCTGTGCAGAGGCTGCTGTGCATGGATGGAAACAGAACGAGTAATTAAGCCTGCAGTGCTCAAGTCTGCTATGAGAAAGGCCACAGGGGGCCCAGTGAAGAAAAGCTTTTCAAAATGGCATCAAACATCAAATCCCCGGAACTCTGTTCTCACCCTCCCAGTCAACAGTCAAGGATCAGCCACGTTTTTCAAGAATTATTGCAATTCAGAAAACAGGGCAATAAGCTGCCAGCAGGGTGTTGGTGAATGTGGAGCTGCCAAAGTAATCTCCTAGTCTCTCCAGAGGGAAAAGAATGTTAATCAATGTATTCATTTTCCTCCTTCCTCTGTAATTAGCCATGCATGGCCACAGCTTGACCACCTAAGTTAGCTGAAAACTGTTGAAAACTCAGTATACTCAGAAATGTTGCTTGCAAAAGAGAGAAGCTTTGGAAGGACAACAGGAAGTCAAATATCTAGCCTAGATTTGTGAAGGCCTATTAAAACAAGGGGGTACATACAAAAAAAGAGTAAACACAGAAGAACATTCTCTTAAATTTCTTAAGAATTTAGCTAGTCTCCTGTCTCCCCAGAAGAGTAATTTCTTAGTAAAAATAAATAGTTCCAAGGCTATTTCCAAAGAGATTTCATACATTAATTAGGGTTTTTCTACTAGCTGGAACTTTTTCATCAGCTGAACTAACTATGAATCCCTACTCTTTAATGAGACTCTTTTCCTGTTGTATGTAAAAGTGGAGGAACAACCCATGAAGCAACTGTAAAATCAGTAAAATCAGACTGAAGCCTTTGGTTCTTCACCCTGATTACTGTATACTAAGAAAACTTCATAGCAGTGAATATGGGAAGGAAAGACGTGACAAAAGGAAACACCAGCTAAATTCTTCAGAGAAGCTGGAAAAATTTATTTTTGGAACAAAATATTTGAGATGTGAAAAACTGGTCAAGTATGTTGGAGGGGGAGAAGAATATATAAACTCACTTTTCATAAATATTTGTTGCAATAGGTAAGATCCAGAAGGTAGTTTAGAGAGTAATTTCATTTATGCTAGGAGACCAAGATGTGAAGTGGTTGTGATACTAGGTGGTACCTTCTAGAACTTCCTTTGCTGATGTTAGACAGAGTCAGGAAGCAGCAAGAGCAGGGTTTCTTCATGAGGGGGGACGAGCTGGGGCTAAGGGTGACCATAGTACAGGCAATGCCCTCACTGGCCGGGGCAGGGTCCTACAGCATGTGAATAGAGTGTGCAGTATCCATCAACAATCCCAGCAAGGGAAGGTGATGGAGTCTGCCCAGGAGCAGCACAAGACAGAACTGGAGCCAAGACTACAACACAGATCTGAGGTTTGTCCAGGAGACAGTATACAAGATTCCTACAACATGAATTGGAGATGAACTGGGAAACAGTGCTAAAGATAGGGCCAGGCACAGGAATATCTACAACATAACTGGGGTAAGGACTGAAGAACCTGACAAGAAAAACTATGACAGGTTCCTCCCGACTAGGGAAGCAAGTTAGATGTCAGTAAGGTGGAAACAGCAGGTTTATTGTTCTCTGAACTGCACAGATCAAATTGCAGGTACTTCCAGTCAGTCCCTGTTACATCATCTTCATTCCCTTACGGTTCCCTTTTCACCCTCCCAGGTTCTTCTTTCCCATGCTCATCCTCTTCCAAATAAAAATCCCACATTGGTTAACTGTTGTCCCATTTTCCCTTCTGTTACTCTTTTTGGTGCTTATCATATAGCTGCTTTAATAACTTCTACCTCAGTCAGCGATTAGATTTTGTCAGAACCCCTCTTTTGTTACTTATGTTTCTCACTTCTACCATTTTTCTTGTTATTATCTTGTTAGTGTAGCCACAGGACAGGGATTGCCAGCTGCATATACGTTATTTCCCCCTTTGCTATCTTTAGATCCTTGTGGGTTTTTACGTTGTTACTTTGCTCAGTGATGACCTTCTGCATATTTCAGCAATTTATATCAGCTAATAAATAAAGTGAGAGCATAAACTTGCAACAGCAATAGACAAAAATCTGATTTCGTCAATTTTTGGGACTTGGAGTTTTGATTGGAGTTTTATTTCCAAGTTGAAGACATACACACATATGTAAGAAGTTCTTGTTAGTGGCCTCTTTCCCTTTCCTACTTGTCATTCTTACTGCCTGCTACACATAACTGAAGACAAACGAAGATGCATACTCAAAGGTGCTCATTTTGAGTCTGTTTTTTCAAGGTTTCATTCTCTGAACCTAACCTACACAACCTTCTGTCACCCCAGGCCTCAGTGAAAGCCCACTGACACAAGTGTTGAACAGCAGTAAGAGCAGAGATGCAGATGTTTCTTTACCATGAGCTGTCTCTGTCCCAGCTCCTGCTCTTGCTTAGAGTTGAACAGGTGATATTTACTCTTTAAAAACTGAAAAGAGATTTGGTGAGGGTCATTGATGTCTTTACAAGCTTGTCTACTAGTGAAAAATACAGAGAATTGCTAAGATTTAGAGGGCGTCTGTTTTATATCTTTATTTCTGCCTGATTACTCACTTTTTCATTATGTCATGTACTGTTTCCACTTTTTAGGGTATACAGGGAAATCTCATTTGTCAGTTTGGCCATCATGCATCACTTCTTGCATTACAGAGTAAGTCTGCTGACCTCCGCACGGTTCTGTGACTGGACTTTAATGTAGATAACCCAGAGCAAGTTTTAAAACAGTTGTAGCCTGGAAACCAGTGATAACAGAGTTGTCTCCAGGCATCCCAGCTGCAGAAGCAAAATTAGAGTTTTTTTTCTCCTTCAATGTGAAGGGGTGGGAGTTGGCTGGTTCAAGAGGAACTCTTGAAAGAAGAAATAGGTCTTCAGAAGGGAATGCTTTGTGTCTCTTCTGTTAGTCTTTTGCTCTCTAGATCTGACAGGGACCCAGTTTGGCAGCTTCTTCACACATTTACAGGCATGTTGTGGACGTAACGTTCTAGTTTCTTGATGTGAGCAGTGGCAGCAAGAGATGATAATCAGAGTGCTCTGCTTGTTCCTCCCTGTCTGGAAGTCCCTGTCTATTTTATTAAAATAGACATTAGAACACTTCCTTAAAGTCATCTACAAAATACAGGGGGGAAACTGAAACAGTGCAACCACCTCTACTTTCTCCTTACTCAAGAAAAACATCTATTTCAAGCATGGTTTTTATCCTACTACTTTTCTGGCTTGTTGTACTAAGCCTCACCATGAATTCTATCCAAGTGATCACTAAATTTGTGCTTTTTTGAGTTTGCCTTTTTATATCCATTCTTCATTTGATTTCAAGTTCACATGCTACACTTTAAGCATGTAATGCATATTCTCCCAGCTACGTGAACAGAGCTGATCTTGTCAAAGAACAAACTACCTTACAAATAATTGTCTGCAGCCTAGTATAAGATTTCTGATTTACTCTTGATTAGGTGAAAACAAAATGAAAAGCTACTTCCATTGCCAGTAAAAAAATAACATTTGAATAGCTGGACTGTCAAAAATATAACGATGCAGCACAACTAGATCCAAGAAAGCAGAATTTATGCCATTGCACTATTACCCTGTCCAAGAACTATTTTGAATTGAATAGAGTTCCAAAAAAACCCACCTAAGAACTCTCTCAAAAAGGCAACATTCACCAAGGAATAATTCGTAAGTAACCTATTGGTAAAGCCATTTAATGCTTGAAGCGTTACCAAATTTGGTCCATCAATTTTGACTTATCTAATGCTTTAACTTCCTGATTTTATTTTAGATTTACATAATTTCCTCTCCTCATGTCTAAAGCACCATGCCGTGCCTTATTTAAGCCAGAGCAAGTAGCCAAATGTACCAGTTCCTTACAGAACAGTGGTGGTAAGTCACCATTTATTACAGCAACTTGGTAGTTGCTGCATTCACTCCAGGTACGGGCTTACCTCATGAAGCAGATAGATACAAGCACTGATAAAACAGGGCAAATAGCCTGACATCTGCAAGATTAGCATGCATCAGAGTAACCAGGCTAGGTTCCCAGGAACTGGGTGGCTGCAGGGATCCAATGGCATGAAGCAGGTGACAAATTTCTGCTTCTCTTGACTGTAATAATATTCTTAGGTGTGCAGTAACAGCAGTGAGGCAATCAAAAATAAAAGCAACAGATGCATCTCAATTAGATATGTCACACAAGACTACACCCATTTGCTTGTGAAATTTTCATCACACCCTTCTAGAAGTGACACCTCTGAACTAGTTTTGTGATCTGCCAGGAAAGGATGTCATTAGATAGACAGCTCCTGAATGTGAAAGTGATTGACAAAAGTTCAAACCATTGCAATATTTAAAACTGGCACTAAAACTCTTAACTCAGTTTCTTAAGCTCTCTCAAAACCAAATGCTCCATATTATTGCTAAATTACTTGCTTTTCAGGAAATGTACTAAGAGAAGCAGTCACCATCCAGATCATCATTAGTGAAAGAACATGGCGACAGTTAACCTAGTTATGGTTTACAGATGAAGTTCAGTCCTACACTGTTAAAGTCAAGGGATGCTGCTCTTCTAATATGTTTTTACTTCTGCCTTCCTATTCCTCCTGTAGGGTTACACCTCTCTGGCATCATGTGTGGTATGATGCTTCCAAGACTTCTATGCACTTGGCTTTACTGATGGAGCTGAGAGCAGCAACTGTGTTACTTACATATTTACTCTTCTCTCTCTTTTTAACGTATTTTACCATCATAATATCTATTCTTCAAGTTTATTCTTTAGAAGGGAAAGGGCTCTTTATATACATTTCACATCTGTTGGCCTGTGTGCATTTTGCTGATGATACTTCAATTAAAAATATAGAGAAGGACTATGTTGAAAGGAAAATTGACTGGTAGAATAACCATGAAAGGGTGAAAGAAAGAGCAAGCCAAATTGCAGGTCTTGTTGAGCTAAGACACTTGAAATTAAGGGGAACTAAAAATGCAGTTAGTTGCTGGTGATTTTTACCTTCAAAAAAGTTGTGTAACAAAAGCTTAAAGCAAAGCTGGCTGTGCAAGCCTATACTGGTCAATAGGGCAAGATTTAGTCAAAGTTAAGAGAATTTCTTTTTGACATTGTGCCCTACATGTAGGGCAAAACATGATCAATTGGTTGAATCATCGGAAAAATCATGTGTCTTTGTAAGATGTTAAGGAGAACAATTCAGTGGAGAAGTTATTCACTTCATTTTCCCTAATTAGCCTGAATTTGGGGTATCTTCCACAGTCACAGCTTTCAGGCTGTGAGTACTTATGGGGATGGACGCCTTACTGCAGTACCTCACTGCTTACAGAGAGGGCAAGTCAGCGCCTACTGCCAGGTGCCGTTATGCACACAAACACATGGTTTACACCGTGAAACAACAGGTACCACGTATTTGTTAGCTGAGAAGAAAAAACTCATAGGATGTCTCTGTCATTCTAGCTGTCCAACATCTAACATCAGATATGTCAGTGTACTGAGGCTGCATGTAAGAAATCCTGGTTTTGTTGTGGGGCAGGGTTGGGAACTGTTGACCTGGACAATAAGAGCATCATTGCTGTGGTCTGAAATGAAAAGTCTGCTACAGAAGAACCCTTTCTCTCTTAGGAGTAGATCGTTATCATGCTTTCCTAACTGCAAGCTGGGAATGAGTAGGAGAAATTTTGGCCTCAGGGCAGCTAATTTTTTGAAGGATGAGAGAGGAAGCAGGGCCTCCTGCTTCAATAAGTAAGTGAGCGTCCGGCAGCAATAAGTGACAGAGCAAGAAAGGCAACTCAGTAGTAAGTACTATTGACCACACTTCAATGAGTCATTCTCTTCCCCATCTGTTTAAAGAGAACACAGTATAGGCACTGGCTTGAATTAGTTGTTATTTATAGTCCTGCCTATGGACAGAGCCTTTTTTCATATACTGAGGTGATTTTTTTCAGTCCAGAGAAGCTCAAAGTTCAGGTTAGATATTAGGTGTAGGGGATCAACAGCAGGCAATATCTGTTGTGCTCGATGCCAGTCTTATCAGCACTCTCACAAAAGGAGATTTTTAAAATTCACCTGACTTTGGGAAGAAACAAGATCAGCACTAAGGAAATTAGCAGGTGTCTTCAGTAGATATGCTAAAGGAGAAGCAACAGAGTAAGCTGCTTTCCTTTGAGCATATGGGCTCTCCTGCTGTAGCATGGGTGTCTCTGGCTTGCTGAGGCAGCATCCGTCTGACTCCTGAAAGGCGCTGACCCATAGTTGCAGTTGGGTAACACCATGGATGACACTGGATTTCCAGTTTGGACGGTGTAAGCTCTAATGTCCTGGAGGTTTATCTAAATACAATCATTGATGCTCACTCACTCTTTGCCATATCCATTACCCCTTACTGAATTAATCCTTGCAAAAAATGCTGAGTTATCTCTCTTGAGGTTCCCAGAAGCCCTCTGTGTTTATCTGAAAGAGGAAGGAAGTCAGAACAAAATATTGTGTATAAAACCTTCTGATCCCATTTCTATGAAGTGTCCTTCAGGGCCACATAACATTTTCAGGGTTCTTTAAATGTGCATAGAAACTTAAGTATTTGATCTTGCTGTGGTGGGGTGTTTTTTGTTTGTTTGTTTTTTCACTAAAATTTCCGAACTGCCATTGTTGTTCAGTCAAGCAAAAGGTGGCCTAATCCCTAGAAGGAAGAGTCCTGCAGATATTTCAGGGGATACAAAGGGTGGACACTGGTTTTTAGCTAATCCCATCATTGTCATATGACATAACTTTATAGAAATCAGCAAGCAAGAAATGCAAGATTCATACAGTTTACCCAGCTGGGCCAGCTAGAAACAGGCAGGAAAGGAGGAGAGAGTGAAGAAGTGTAAGGTGTGTTCTCCTCACTCCAGTTTCTTCATAATGGTAAAATAAATTGCCTTGCAGAACTGCTCACGCAGGTGATCCGTGTAGTTTTTAGTTTGTTTCTTGAAGCAAGGCATTTACATGAAGGCAGAATAGCTTGGCTAGCTTCGTTGCTGGCTTAACAGTGTGGTACAGAGGCAATCTACTTAGTTTACTTCTTAAAGCTACACAGAGGTATGAGTCACAAAACACAGAGACAGCATCTAGACACCACTATCCCCAATGTTCAAGGAATTCAGTTCTGTTGCTTTTGTTCAAGCTTTTCTCTCTTTGAGATGACAAAGTGATGATTCCTGAAGAAGAGGAAGCTAGTTTAAGTGTTTATTAGTACATTCTTAAAAAGAAAAGAGAATCCTGGAAAGGGTAAGGCAGTCATTTGTTTGTAGCAACATAGAACTGCAAAGTTGTTAGTGCAGAAAACTGGAAATAAAGGCTAGAGAATCTATTCCTGATTCAATGCGTAGTCAAGAAAGATGCTTAGCCCTCACTTTTGTTAAACTACAGATACTACTTGTAAGTATTACTACCTTCAAATTAAAGCTTGGTATCCAGCCTAGAAACTAAGAAACTGCATTGTATTTCAGCTATATGTTAAGGCAGATACTTACTTTGAATTCACAAATTTACTAGTTTGCAGTGGGGCTGTTAAATTAAAGTCTTCTGATGCCAGGCTTGTGTGTGTTTTAGCCTGAGCCTTTCTTGGTTTCTCGTCTTGAAGTCACTACCATTTGTACCCTTCATGAAAAAAGTAGTAGAGTGAGCAACTGGTAAGGAAGGAGAGAGCGGGAGAGCAGCAGGGCAAAAGGCAGGCACATGGACGGCTGCAATCTACAGTCTGTCTTCCCACCAGTGGCAGGTTTTTGGTGACCAAATATTTATCAAGTCAGGTAAAATACATCTTTCATCATCTTGTGGGTGGTTCAAGGTTCAATTTAATTGTTTTTCCGGAATCAGAACTGAACAAGCCAGAGCCAGTTTTGTCTTGCAGATGCCTTAAGGCTAAAGTGCACATTGACCACTCCTATATTTCTTTACTGTAACAGGTACATGCAGATGTCTCAGGAATTCATCCGTGCAGAAGCAAGTAACCTTGGCCCCTGTAAGTAGCGGGAAAATCTCCCTTAGGAAGCTTTGCTCTTGTTGGGTATCTCTGTTCAAGGTTCATGTATAATTCAAAAACCATTTCATGGAAGGTGTTCCATGGATGAACACTAGCTCCAGTTCTGATTCCAGCAGAAGATCAGCAAATGCCACATAGACCAATGCAGACCTATTGCATGTGATGTTTCCCTGGAACATCACAGTGAGATATACCCAGAAGAAAACCAGGTGTGTTTGAAACCTGCAGCTTTTAGTCTTGAAGGCTAAAGTGTTTTCATCAAATGCAAGATTCAAGTAGACAGAGGAGATCCTTTAGGAAGTGTGAAGGCTGCAATAGGTAACAAAATTTGAATGGGCTGATCAGCCACCCAAAACATGGTGCTTCCACTATCTGAAAGCTGATTCTTGGCCAAAAGAAATGAGTATCAGGGAAAACCAAAAGACTTGGTGGATCTTAGGGACCCTTATGATTGTAATAAAGAATGTATAGCTTCTGGTGGATCACTGTCTCCTGTTTTGTGATGAAATCTTTAATGGCAGGATGGGTGTTCACTAAGCTATGGTGTCACTGGCAAACTGATACCTTTTCTACAAGGATATGAATTCCCAGCAAGGGTTACTTCTTGCTTTCTTCTGGTTTATGGAGTGCTATGATTTACCAGCATGGGTCCTCCAATGCACTTTATTCTTCTTGGCAGGATTTTCAGGGTGACTAAATACTCCACACAGGGTCAGGCATTCTGATTATCTCAAAAAATCAGTTGGATGGGCTGAAAATCTAGCCTTAAGCATTTACAAGAAGCAGTTGGTGGGTGATGGGCTTCTGAAAGTTGGATCAAGTTGTGAGAGCCTGAGTCTCTTTGTGTCAGGGACCAGAAGAAACCATCCAGCCTAAGACAGGTCAGTGTGTGCAGAGCGTGATTATAACAGGCCAGTATCTCTCCACCTGTATGTTTAGATTTCTTCATGCTCTTATCCTAATCTTCCTGGCCTACTGCTGGTACAGCATGTTTTGCTGCTGTCTGTTGCACCAGCACTGCATTCTGCCCCAGTCCATTGGTCAGTTTAGTTTATATGGCTCATTTCTGATAAATATGGTCCACAATAAGAGCTGAATACAAGTAAGAAATCTTCAGCCTCAAGAGGAAGGGAGGACTTTATAACAGAAAGGGAGCAGCTGAAGACAACACTGTGCTGTTTCTTGAAGATGTCGTGAATTCCACTGGCAGCAATGGAACCCACACTGTCCTGGACAATACAATACACTTGATACACAAATGCAGATCCTCCAGTTGATAAAGAGGCGAAAAAACTCATCTAAAATAGGAGAAACAGCTGGTGATCAGAATACTACAGAGATCCAAAGAAAGCAGCTTCTGACAAATGTTCATTGGGAGGCGGAGCAATCTCTTCTTTGCCAAGGGGTCATATGGTCTTGAGTACAGATGTCACTGTTACCAAAGACAGGCTATTGAGCTGGGAGCTTAGGAAAGCTGTCACCCAAGCTATGCAGGTGCCAGCCACACACACTAATAGGAAGCAGGCTGGTATCCAGTGTAAATCAGCTTGGCAGGCATGTTTCCCCCCAGAAATCAGCCTGGGCTTCATCAGAAATTCATTAACAGACACATTCCTGCAGAGCATGTTGGGCCAGCAGGCAAGATATCCTCCCTGTGTGCTGTCTGGAAATGGGAGCAGCTTTTACAGTAGTGGGACGACAGCAAGAGGGGCACCTTGTGGGCTGTTTGAACTTCACAATTGGAGAAGCAGATGCAAGGAAAGCATGCAAGGAAAGCACACAAGAAAAGGCAAAATTTGTTATGGTAGAAAGGTCAGCTGTTCAGCTCTGTGATTCCTTATGTGTAGAACTGTTTTGTTTACACACTTGATAATTAATGGCATTTGCTTAATTGTCTCTACTAGACTAATTGTTAGTTTTACCAGTCTGCAAATAGCACAATCTATGGTTCTAGTAGAATAGAATCTCTCACTGTGAGTTTGTCAAATAAATATGAATTGCAAAATACAAATATGTATTCTACTCTGTGAGCAAAAGCCTGCATTGTAATACTGCAAAGGGTAGTCTGGCTGAGTAATAAACCTCCTGTGAAACACACAGGCTCCAAAAGCAACAGATAGTGAATTTGAAATACTTAAGTAGTTTCAGACTTTGTTACACCCAGGTGGTTTATGTTACTGAAAGCATCACTGCTTTGAAAGCATAGGAAGGAAGGACAGATTTCAAGTGACATGTAATCACACAACAAAAGCCCAATGAGGTGTCAGATATGAAGCAGCTGGTGGGTACTGCATACCAATAGGTTTGTTGGTATAGGGAAGAGAGGGAGCAAACTTGACTGTGCAGTGAGAATAAGGGTGGTAATACTGGAGTAAAGGTGTTACAATAAGACTCTGGTAGTTTATATTTTGTGATGACACACTGCCTCTGCTGACAACTTAATTCATAGGAGAACTCAGTACCTGCAAGCTTGTGTGACCCTTGCAAGTGGATGCAAACAGATGCAAGCTGAGGATTTGATTCTCATACTTCAAATAGGTCTGTAAATGATAGATATTTTCCAGCATCAGTGAAAAGTCTCTCCAGAGATACACTATTATTACTCCCTCCTAATGCATGCACAGTTCTTGCTAGCCTGCATGAGTACAGAGACATGTGAGGGATTTGCTCACCTAGCTTTGACCGCACTTAAAGGAGGCACATGGTCAGGAGATACCTCAGTCTGCCCCATCAACCTGAAAAGCAGCCTACAGAAGTAGGCCAACCACCTGTGTTTTAGGACAGCAAAGTTAAGTGAGATAAATTTCATCAAACTGTAGCAACAACCAAGGTTGCAATCCAAAGGTGTGTAAAAGGGCCTATCACTCCTAGCCATAGTAAATTCAAAGGGCACCTCAGAAAGTGTGTGAACAGGTTTGTGTTTTGCTCCTGGCTTTTTCTGGTCTCTCGTCTTTACCAGATATATTACACAGTGTGCAGCACTGTTAATATCTGATTGCTGTCTGCTCTCTTGCCCTATGATGCACAACATCCTTAATTAGAAAAAGCACAAGAATGAGACAACATATTCGATTGCTAATGTGTATTGAGTATTTCTCAGACATTTCTCTTTTAATCGGTGAGAAAACTAGGCTGCAGATGTGTCAGCATACTCACAACAGCATCACTCAGCATGACTGTGCACGTGATTAAGCAAAACCCTTTCAAGGAAGTGATTCATTGTTTTGGGTTTGCTTTTTTATTTTTTATTGCATTATACATAATAAGCATATAAATGTGCTTTTTGTTTATAGATGGTTCTGGGATGAAAATGAACACTGTGTGCACCATCAATTAAATAATGCATGTCTGCCTTTATCCCAGGGTGCAGACACCAGAAAAGCACAGCTGAAAGATGACCATCATGCAGTAATTATGTCTCCTCATATTGAGTCAGATCATTTTGATAGCAGATAGCTTCTGTGAGACTGTTCTCCCTGAGCATCTCTTAGAAGTTGTGAGCCTCAGAATGTCTTGTCTAGTTGCGTTTATTCTGAAGTACTCAGATCTATCTTATCCTGTTGTTCTGGCTAATGGATAATTGATTTAATGGGAAAGTTTCCTGTTCATAGTCAACTTCATAGTACTGTCTGCCTAGATATGTAGTATGCCAAGATACTGGTTCCCAGGATCATATTTCTGATCTTCCACCTACTTCCAAAACGTATCTGGTGTCCTGGTTTACCATGTGTCCTAGCCAACAATTAGACCTAAGCAAGTCAATACTGAGCAGATGTCCCAGGGTACAGTTTATCAGGTGGATTATCATCTCAACTATGCTGGGTTCAGGGACATGCATGCTCTTCGGATACAGAGTTAGAGCCAATCACTGTATATCAGAAGCAAGTAAATGCTGGGAGAAGGTTTAGTGGCTTTTTGTTTATTTTCCCCCACTACCTGGGAATTAGAGCCATTAATTTAATGCAGTGTTTTATGTGAGACTTCCTGTGTGGTCTGTGACAAATCATTAGTTGAATGTCTGTTTGTCTGTAAAGAAATACTGCCATTTGTGCCCTTGAAAATCAGTCTTAAGTTCATTGGGCCTCTGTAGTCATTTGCAAATTGTTTCAATTTAGGACAAGACATTTTAGCATACGACAAGTCTTAGAAAGCCTGTCTGCTTAAGAAGAGGAAGCATTTCGGAACTCATAAAAGAGAGTGAATGCTGAGCAAAGGTAATTTGAAAATTATTGCTGTGATTATCAAACTGCAGTACCAGTAAATAATGTGGTATCATAAATGTAGTAAATAATTTGCATCCAATTTCCACATTTTATTACAGTGCCTGTCTGGAATTCAACGTGCTACATCCTAGCTTGTTTCTGTAGCTTCTGGGGGAAGACCAAGGTTAACTCTTTGTGTTTAACTCTTCAAAACAAAACTCAAAGGGGCAATTACACCAGCTTCCTACCAGCAGGGGTAGAGAGGGCTCACATTTAAATGGCTTCACTGCCAAATTCAAATCCTCCTTTAACTCTAGAACCAAATCCCTTTAATTGTAGCCTTGTTTTTATCCCTGATAACACTCCCAAGATTTCAGATGAAGAACTTTATCTAGAAGGCAAGAGCCCTGTGCTGTACCCAGCTCTGCCAGAGTAACTCAGACAAGGGTAGCTATAAGGACCTTACTGTCCCAAATCCCAAATGCAGCCTGCCAGATGACTCACCTGTGCAGTTAGGTCAATGGCACCATGAACTATTACACTACTTACCTGAACTACAACTGCATGTTGGATGTGTGTGGATTTGTTTTTCATACAGAGAAGTGAAGCAAAATCTGTGGTATTCTGACATGGCCTCACACTTGCATTATCAGAGGAGTTTCAATGTGGGGATGTAGATTAATCATTTTCTACCTCATTTGCCATATGGCTGACAGCTTGGCAAAGCCCAGGGCCTCCAGCTGTCACAAATGATGGTGCAGCTGGCAGCAGCATGTGGCTCACTCCTCTTGCCCCCAGTCAGGCTGTTTTGAGGCTGACTTAATCTGTGTCAGAATTGCAATGAATTTACTACTTGGCTTGCCTAAAATGCTGTCACAGCTGCTTGTGGCTGAGATTCCAGTTACCAATGTGAAATAGTCTCTTAGGACCCACCACTGAGCTCCATGTCTGCCTCTGGGCAGTTTCATGGGAATGAGCTGTTAAAATTGCTCTAATCCCATTGTGTCCCTTGTGATTATTCCTCAAAGGCTGCAGCTGCTTGGCTGAGTTTATAAGAATGTGAATGTACTATGGCTCTGCAGATCACCTGTATATGCTTCCTCAGTATGGGCCCAGAGGCTGAGTGATTAACCAGGAGTGGTGGGATTATGTTAGGATGAGTTTGCAGGTGTGTTGTTTAGCATTTTCCCCTAAAGCAGTTACCCTCTGCTTTAATATCTGACACTGTTTCTGTCCCAGGTGGATCAGGATTTTTCCCCTCTTCATCACTGTCATCACTGTCAGCATACCCAATGTACCATCAGATGGTTTCTCTCTGTTTTTCCTGCAGCTAATGAGAATGCCATTGTAGGGCAGCTGATGGAGAAGAGCTATATTAATCCCACCAACTTCTTTCTCCTGGCTTCTGCCTGGGCAGCGCCTTTTCAGAGTGATCTGTTTGAAGTGAATGCATAATCAGTTGTCAGAATGGACTCATATTATCTCTCTGTATGGCGAAACAAGTTTTGCTAGTAGCAGCTGATATATTTCACACACCTTCAAAACCACCATTGCAAGTCACATCTTTAGCATTGCTTAGCCTGGGCACAATAATGGAGGGCACACTAACAGATTCTTCCAGTGATCAGAACATTTTTAGAGACTAAGTGATCTTCTCTGAGTACAGTGCACTGTTTCTTTAGATGGTTCCTCTAGAAGGACCCAGTAATGGTTTTGCTGGGTTACTGGGTAATCCCAGGAGAACACAAGCATTTTATAGCTGAGAGGTAGTCAATATAGAGTATCTTCATAAGTGATAGTTTGTTTAGGTGGAGTTGCAGTATACATTAACTGTTTGCCAAAATCCAGGGGTATAAGTTATTTAGCCTTGATTTAGACTCACACAAGTTCAAAGCAGGAGGATCACATCCATACCATAGCTACTTTAATGATATGCTTTAGGGCTATTTTTAGGACCAGAATGTAGTTATAGATACACTTCCAGCAGTTAAGGGGGCTGCACTTATAAACTGGTAATATCAACATGTTACCATACAGTCAGAGGACCCTACTGTAAAAGTTGAGAGCAACAGCAGTTACTTTGGAATGTTACTGCAGCCACGCCAGTATGGCAATATGGATGCTGGGGTGGTGGGTGAGTGGCTTTCTTCCTTCTTGCCATGGTGTTTCTACACCTTTGTGTTTAGCTGACCAGTTACTCCAGTGAACGAGGTACTGCGAATACAGCAGTGTTCATCAATGGTGACATCCTTCTTTTGCCTGTGTCCTTCACATTGAACACAGTGAGCCTTCCTTGGCATGTTTCGTTTTAGTTTAGATACAAACCCAGGCTGGGTTGAATTAGCATTTCAAAGTGATCTAGATGGGCATAAATCCCTTTGACCCTGTGTGCTTTTTTTGAGTCCTTGTAGTCAAAGACTCCTTTTAAGTTCCCCTGCTGAGCCACTAGGTTCAGCTTTTCCAATACTTCATGCTTTTCCTCATGCTTTTCCTCCTCTAACCTGAAAAATCACATTTTGCTTTTTGAATGTGCTGGTGTTTGCCTTTCTTTACTTGGGTTTTGGGCATGCAATGCAGGCAGGCTGCTATTACCAGCCTTGCTTCATCCATAAGCAGCACCCAGGCAATCTCATCACAATAGCCAGCAAAATCTGTTTCCAGGTCCCTTCTAGGATCTGGCCCTACCTTTTATAATGCTTTGCAGCAACAGAAAGGTTTAATGAAGCTTGGACAAGAGTTTTATGTCTGAGAGCTGAAGTCTATTAGTTCTTTGTTCCAGCTGTAAAGACAACCCCCTTTCAGCATCAGATGTAGGTGAAGCTCATGCTCTCAGTTTCTAGCTTCTGCCCTGCACCTCCTCTAACTACAAAAGACCAAAACAAAAGGCTTTCTGTTCTGAGATGGTTTAAGAATAAGGTGAAGTAATGCATTTCTTGCAGTCATACCACTTCAAAGTGATTTTACCCTTGAGAGCAGCATTACCTTACACACAACAAGCGAACACCTGTGCGCTTAAATGTCAAACCTCACGAGACAAGAGTTGCTCTGCTATAACTGCTTGTGTAGCTTTCCACAGCTTTCTTTCATTCGCTGTTTTATTGGTTCTGGTATAGAGTGACTGATCATCCTTGCACAGATTTTCTTAACTCAATGGACAGTTTTATTTAACACAAGGAGGGATCTGTCACAGAAAGTGGAGCAGCCTGGTAAAACTGCTTAGAAGCCAGCACTCTTCTGCAAAGCATCATGTTTGCAGAGCCCTGCCTCACACCTAATGTAGTCTTGTTTAACAGATATCTTAATCTCTATGGCTCTGCTTCACCTCTGCCTTGTTTGTCTTGTCTTTCCCTGGTGCAAGTTCATAAAGGCAGCAACTGCCTTCCTGTTTGTACATCAGCTGCCTTCATCTCAGCCAGGGGCTCTTGATATTGCATAGCTAACTGCAGTGCAGAAGCATCATTTCCTTCAGGCCACTGCTAAAGAATGGAAACACAGCTGACATCTGATTCTTCAGTTAATCCATAGGCCCCATGCTAATTACCTTTATACAGTAGGCTGCACAGCCTAAGCGCAGAAAAACAGCTTGTATCAATTCAGAGAACAGCTAATGAGAATAACCAGCCATTAACACATCAAGTCAGGTAAATGCTGGAGAGCACATCTGATGGCTCAGGGTCTCTTATAATACGTGAAGGTTGGGGTTTTTTTTACTACTCAGTAAAATAGCAGTCACTTTTATGCAGCTTGGCTTCATAGGAAGTGGCTTTTATTAGGGTTATAGATCAAATCAAAATGTATGATGAGTTACAGTAGCTGGGATTAAAATTCTAGACATGTATTAGAGTTGTCTTCTGCCAAAACCATGATTCACTCTGCTGGTAAAGGACCTTAGGGCCAGATGGGAGAAGTGTTGGGAGAGTAGAGCTCTCCAAGTCCAAGTAATTTTACCAGCAGTCTCAGGTGCAGGGACTGGATGAAAAGGGGCAGCAAACATGCTAGGGAAGTGTGCCAGTATGCTGTTTTATGTGCTCTTTTAGCCTGACCTAACTCACATAGGATTTCAGTATGTGAAGTTTGTTTGATGTTAGTCCTTACTACAGCCAGCATAGGAACAAAAGAAATACCATTGGAAATACGCTACCTGGAGTTACAAATTTGGGACTAGCAATCAGAGTAGTTTTCTGACCTTTGATATTTTGCTTGATGGTCTTAAATCTCTTCCCTTTCAATTAATCTATCTACATGACACCTTTCACAGTATAAACTCCTCTTTGGCTGAGGAAATAGCAGAACACTAGCAACCTGGAGAGTTTTCTTCCTTCCCAGTACAGCATTGCAGAGTAAGACACTGCTCATTTTTTCTGTCACTTTCATGTTTGTTCACTGTAAGAGAGAAGAAGACAATTCCCCCCTAGGAGCAGACCAGCATAACAAACTACAGCTGGACCATCTTCCACACAGAGCCATCTTCTAAAGAATTACTCTTCTTTGCAATATACTCATGTGGCTATATTGCTTACATGATTTCTTTGAATGTCAGGATCCTGATGATGGCATCACTAGGATGCACTGTCAAGAGAGTCTCTGTCAGATCTTCAGCTCACTAAGGAAGTGTAGGTTTGCTATGAAGCCAGTTTAATTGTATCCCAGCTCACATGCTTGTGACAATTTTTTATGCCACTCAGAAACAGCACATACCTACAGCTTGATTTGCTCACCTGTTTCATAGCATTATTACCTTGACTGAGTCAAGAAGTTGACAGCAGCTGCCACATTGAATTTCACTGGCTGGGCTACCAGAGGCTTAAAATCCAGATGCTCATTTATTTTCATTACACAGACTGCATATGTTTATCTTTGGTGAGCTTGATGCAAAGGTATCTGAATTGTTTGGGAGACTTTGTGTTGTGTACCCTCAGTGTGTTTGGATCTAAGCCCATAGGAATGTTCATTCCTTTTCCTTCAAAATAGTAAGAAACATCAGGCTTTATTACCTGAGATAGAAGCTGAGGTGGGAAAGAGTGATGGCTGGCAAGGAAAAGAAGGGGAATTTTTTTTATCACCAGAGGACATATTTCACAATATTGGTGGATTTATACAGCCTGCCTCATTGCATGGAAAGAGAGCAGGGATCCTTTCTGGAGGTAGCTATTGAGAACTCCATGGATGGAAAGTCTTCTGACAAAAGTTTCAGTTATCACTAAAGTGAAAATATACCATGTATTTTATAATAGCTTGTCCTCCTGCCAAGATCTGGTTAGAAAATGAGAAATAACAGAGCAAGAAAAATTCTTCATGAAAATTACAGGAAAAAGAGTGTCCCATGAAATGTGAGACCTTCAATTTGTCCACATCTGGTCTTCAAGGATCAGCGAATATCAATGAAAAGAGAGAACATTTTTTTCTTTTCTGTGGCTCTGCCTTCTAACTTATCCTTTCAGATTGCTTTGGGCTGTTTCCAGACAGCCTAAATTCCACCTAAATGTCTGTTCTTGTAGTGGGTTAGTGTCTCTGGAGAGCAATTCAGAAATCCTGGGGGTAGTGCAGAGTGAGAATGTCTTAAGTCAGACAGCAGGAAACGCAAGACAAAGATGACAGTTGGTACCACTTAAAGCCAGCTGAATATACCCATTTTCTTCTGTTTGTTTAGGGGTTTTGTTTGTTTGGTTTTGGTTTTGTTTTTATAATAGTAACACCATTTGGTATGTTTAAACATTATTTCTGTCCTTTCTTTTTTAGGAGATGAGCTGCATGAAAGGAGGAGAAGAGA
The DNA here is from genome assembly GCF_033783945.1 of Neopsephotus bourkii. Taxonomy (NCBI): domain Eukaryota; kingdom Metazoa; phylum Chordata; class Aves; order Psittaciformes; family Psittacidae; genus Neopsephotus; species Neopsephotus bourkii. The sequence goes on from NW_026900624.1 coordinate 8,537,160, forward strand.
ATCCTTTTGGTTCTAAGGAATGTAAGGTACAAATTCAACCTCTATGCAGTGGATAGTGTAGGCTCCTTCCATAAGGACAATCTTGTGCTCATTGTCCATGAACCTTGTGGGTTTACACTGTATTTCACAAGGAAGTAGGACTTCTTGTAAGTGACAACAGTAACAGCAGTTCAGCGATAATCATGTTTTTGATCTGCATGTTTTAAGTGATAATCAATGTCCAAACAGTAATTAGAATCTCAAACAAAACCAGTGCAGTCATACAAATTTCTGGTTCCCAGTCAGGAGAATGGTGGTATGTCTGAGTAACCCTTTTGGGGTGACCCTCTGCATTCTCCTTTGTACAGTGCCAGGGTTTGTTGGTGTGCTGGAATACTGCTTGGCTTTCCAGAAGGATGATTCTGTTGACCAGTGCAGGTGGGGCATGCCACCTGGTCTCACACCAGCTCTCTTTAGGAGGAAGAAGTTGGAAAGAATGAATGTAAACCACATTGTTCTTAAGCCCACTGCAAATCCTCCATCAAAAATGCCTTGGTTTAGACCATAAGAAAGTTCTGGCAGATTTATTGTGGTCCTGGAGACCAAAGGGCCTTAACATTTTTGGAAAGCCCTTTGCCAGTCATCAGACAGCAACAGCCACTTTCAATTCTCTGGGGAACTAGAAGCAAGGCATCCAGTGATGTTAGGCTATGTTCCCTGCGGACTGCAGCCTTCCACAGCACTGCTGGGAATAGGGAAAGAAACAGAGCAAAGTGATTTGTTCAGTGGGAACAAAACCTGCCTTTTCCTAACCCCTGCTGACATTATACCTTTCCTCCTGGTGGTATAATGCCAGAATCATACTAGCATGTTAAAATTGTGATCACAGGGTGCTAACATCCAGATGGAAGTATTAAATAAAACCCACAAACAAACCCTGTTCTCACAGAGGAAGCTATCACAGCATAACTGTCTATAGCCAAAAGGGTGGCCACAGTTCCAAATGGAAAAGCGTTTGTTTTCTGTCAAGGCTGTTCAGAAAAGACACAGCCATTTTCTACTTGTCAAAAGCACTGACATCTTTCAAACTAAGCACCCTTATTGCTCCCAGGACAATTCATGGACACTGGCAGTTCTCTTCGACCCCATTTCTTTCTTCCTTGATTCCAGCCCCTTCACTCTCTCTACACTCAGAAGTCCTGGAAGACATAAGAAACTGAGGCTCATTTCTTTCTATCTTTGCTACTTGCATGACATTTTAATGACTTTAATGTATTTATCTTCCTAATACCATACTAAAATAGGGAAGTACTGTTGTCTGTAATTTAAAGTAACTGAGGTGTAGAAGGTTGAGCCCTTGATCCTGGGCTGCATCAAAAGGAGTGTGACCAGCAGGTCAAGGGAGATTATTTTCTCCCTCTGCTCTTATGAGACCCCACCTGGATCTGAAGTTTCCATGCTTTTTGGGCTGTCACTTTTTACTTTTTCAAGCCTGTATCTGGACTAACTGGCAGAAGTTTGTATCCTACTCAAAAAGCAGGTTTTTCCTGGGTTTATGATTATACACACACCATGACCTTTAGACAGAAAGAATATTACAACATATAACTTTATGGAAGTGAAACAAAAGGAAGAGCTTTGCCACTTCATGGATGTTGCTGTTGCTTTTATGTTCCCTGGCCTTGTAAAGAGCCTTTGTGAGCTGTTTTCTTGCCTACTGCTCCTACAGTAGCTCCTTTGAGTTTCTCATCTGTCAGTTAAAGCATTCTAGATAAGGTTTATTCCACACATCTGATATTTCAAGCATCTGTTTGTTGGTGTGCAGGGAAACCTGTGAGTGAAAGTGGCAACTACAACACATTTCAGACGCAGCCTGAATTATTTTATTCTGGTTTCTATATGGACATGGGGTCATTTTTATCTTGTGCATCCGCTGCATTTTATGGGAAGGTACAATGGTACTTTCAGTGTATTTTTTTCCAATTAATATTTATCTACACAATAGCCCTTGGCAGGCTTAGAGATTCCAAAAGTTGGAATGCACCTACAGAGATCCTTGCCTTAAAAATAACCAGCTCTCTTTTGAACCCTGTCTGGGGTTAAACTACAATGATGAGGTAAGAAAATATGTGTGTTCACTGATCACACTGTGACTGGTTTGTAGGCAGAGAAATGCAGTTACTTGCTGGCTGTTCAGACACAGTTCAGAGCACGGCCACAAATTCTTCTTCAGTCCCCACAGTCCTGTGTATCATAGGTTTTCTTCTGAAGCATCCAGCTGTAGTGATTTGAGGTGAGGACACCAGTCAATTCAAGGGCCTAATGACTGTTTGGAGTGATGGGAGGGTCTGACTGAGAGCTGAATACCTGTTCAGATTCCAGAGTGATGGAGACACACTGAGAGTTCTGTGAAGCAACATCCCCGTCAGCCCAGGCTCACCACAGTTCTGATTTTTCTTCCTTTCATTATCATGTAAATAAAGAATTGAAGCAGGGGGAGACAGGGGACTCTTCACTTCTGAAATGGGTCTGTAAATGATATCTGTATTTGAAAAAGCTATTTTTGGAAGAAAGCATGTGCTGTATGAGAGTTAACTTCAGTAAGTGTCCATTAGTCACACCATCCCCCCTAACGCTTCTGTAGGGTGTTGTAAATCAATAGAACATAAAACAAGGTGGTTGTTCAGTGAGAAAGCTCATTTCCTTTTAATCTTTACCAGCATTTCAACTGTAGACCTCTGTGGAGCTCTTCTGGTTTAGAGAGAAGATTATGCAAAAGTGAACGCTATCTGAAAAGGAGAAAAAAAAAAGAGAACATTGTCTTACTTATTAAAACATGGGACTAGCTTAGTTTCATACTGTGCTCTCTGCTGACTCACTTTGACCTTGAACAAGTCCCCTTTATGTTTTCCTGACTGCAAGAATGGGGTAATAATAGTATTTTCTGCTTCCTGGAAAAAGATGTAAACAAGGGTCAACATATCTAATGCACTTGTATGGAAGATACAGTGGGGACGCAAAGTTCTTTTTCCATGTAGGGAAACCAGGAAGAGTTCTAACTGGGACGTCCATAGTGTTGCAAGGTTCCATTTGGGACACTGCCTTTTTTTACCCCCCTATCACTACATTTTTCTTTCTTGAAAGATTCAAGTAAAACAACTCAGCAATTCAAAGATTGGAGCTAGTCAAGAAAAACCATACATTTTGTCCTCTAACAAATATTTTGGTGATTTTGCTTAGAGACGTTCTGGTGTCACTGCCTGATGAAGGGCAGTGTCTAGCCATTTGCTGTAAAATCCCTCTTAGCATACATTATGTTCAGCCACAAATACTTGAGAAAAACAGTTGGCAAGTGCTCAGTGACACTTAATGAAAAACCCTGGAAATGTCTCTCTTCTCATGCTTGAGCCTCTGATGAGGTGATTGATTTGGTGGTGAAAACTGAAGTTCTGACCAAGCATAGCAATGTTTCAGGTATGAAAGAAGACCTATATTCTGATATGAGGATTTTGGAAGCTCCATGGATATATGCTCTGTGTTTTTATACAGGAGGAGAAGCTACTCTTCTGGACCTGTCAGTGTAACTTTAATTCCTCAGAAGATTCTGGAACAAGCTGTTAAAGAATTACTTTGTAAGTGCCTAAATGATTACAAAGTGGACCACTGGGTTGGTAAAGAACTGGCTGGATGGCCGCACGCAAAGAGTTGTGCTCAATGGCTCAATGTCCACCTGAGGACTAGTAACGAGTGGTGTCCCTCAGGGATTGGTTTTGGGATCAGTCTTGTTCAACATCTTTGTCGCTGACATGGACAGTGGGATTGAGTGCCCCCTCAGCAAGTTTGCCGATGACCCCAAGCTGTGTGATTCGGTTGATACACTGGAGGGAAGGAATGCCATCCAGAGGGACCTTGACACGCTTGTGAGGTGGGCTGATGCCAACCTCATGAAGTTTAACCATGCCAAGTGCAAGGTCCTACACCTGGGTCGGAGCAATCCCAGACACAGCTACAGGCTGGGCAGAGAAGAGATTCACAGCAGCCCTGCGGAGAAGGACTGGCAGGGGGGTTGGAACTCGATGATCTTAAGGTGCTTTCCAACCCTAACTATTCTATGATTCTATGATTCAGGGTGTTAGTCAATGAGAAAATGAACATGAGACAGCAGTGTGTGCTTGCACCCCAGAAAGCCAACCGCATCCTCGTCTGCAAGGAGCGTGACCAACAGGTTGAAGGAGATGATCCTGCCCCTCTACTCTGCTCTCGTGAGACCTCACTTGGAGTATTGTATGCAGTTCTGGTGTCCTCAACATAAAAAGGACATGGAACTCGTGGGAACAAGTCCAGAGGAGGGCCATGAAGATGATCAGGGGACTGGAGGACCTCCTGTATGAAGATCAGCTGAGAAAGTTGGGTCTGTTGAGCCTGGAGAAGAGAAGGTTGCATGGAGACCTTATAGCAGCCTTCCAGTATCTGAAGGGGGGCCTAGCAGGATGCGGGGGAGGGACACTTCATTAGGGACTGTAGTGATAGCACAAGGGGTAATGGGTTAAACTTAAACAGTGGAAGTTTAGATTGGATGTAAGAAAGAATTTCTTTACAAGGGTACTGAGGCACTGGAATGGGTTGCCCAGGGAAGCTGTGAATGCTCCATCCCTGGTGGTGTTCAAGGCCAGGTTAGACAGAGCCTTGGGTGACATGGTTTAGTGTGAGGTATCCTTGCCCATGGCAGGGGGGTTGGAACTAGATGATCTTAAGGTCCTTTCTAGCCCTAACTATTCTATGATTCTATATCCAACCAGGATTTCTGAGAATGGGTCTTGTCAAGCCTGTTAAATTTCTGCCTTTGGCTAGTTAAGTGGCCTACTGAGGCAAAAAAGGGGGATACAATTAATGTGATATAATCTCAACCCCAGTGACATTTCTGTCACTTCTCCATGACATTCCCATAAGGAAACTAATGAAGTACAGTGCTAATATGGTTGTGAGAAGACAGTTATTCAGTGTTTGAAAACTTGCTCTCAGAGAGCACCCATCAGATCTTTGCTGTCAAATTTCAACTGGAGTTTAATCATGCTTTGTTCTTGACCTGGCTCTGTTCAGCATTTCTGTTGACAGCTTGAAGCACCACAAGAAAGACTATGGTCTTAATATTAGTAAATGGGAATGGCGCAGATCAAGGTTGCAAGTACTGTGGACACAAGCATCAGAATTCAACATATGCTTGAAAGATTAGAATCTAAAATCAGAACAGCTGAAATTCAGCAAAGTCTCCTCCTTAGGAAGGATAAATTCAGCAGACAAGCACAAAATTGGGAGTTACTGTCTAGGCAGAATTACAGCAGTAGAAAGACATTTTTCTGACTGGACCATCCAGTATGATTTAAGATAGCACTTTTGTCTCCTAACAACTAAATGTGAAGACAGTGAAGCACTGGAACAGATTGGCTGTGATGATAATGAAATCTCCCCTATTGGAAAACCTTAAAGAAAAGTGAGACAAACATCTTTTGAAGATTTCAAGGTATAACTGTTTTTAACCCCACATGGCAACTAGGCACCACACAGCCACTCCCTCCCTCCCTCCACTGGGATGGAAAAGAGAATTGGAAAAATGTGAAACTCTTGGGTTGAGATAGGAACAGTTTAATAACTGAAATAAATACAGTACCCACTAACCAATGCCCAGCAAGTCCCAGAGCAGTGATCGGTGGCTCCCGGCCCACTTCCCCCAGTTTCTCTACTGCGTATGATGTACTGTGGTATGGAATATCCCTTTGGATAGTTGGGATCAGCTGTCCTGGAACAGTCAGATTAAACATCCTAACTTCTTATGCACCTGCTCACTGGCAGAACTGAAAAGTTTCATGGGAAACTGAGAAGTCCTTGACTTAGGGTAAGCACTACTTAGCAACAACTAAAATACTGGTGTGTTAACAACATTATTCTCATACTAAATCCAAAACACAGCACTGCACCAGCTACTAAGGAAACAAATTAACCCTATCAGAACCAAAACCAGGATGATCATTCACAAGATAGATAGTCTCTCTTCATTCCCTTTCAATTCTGGTGTTCTGTGATCTACACTATAGAGCTCAAGCTAGGTATATGTCAATAATCAGATACTGCTGAGGAAAAGATGAGCTTTGTTCTGATAATTAAATTATCTTTATATAGGCAGCACTAGCAATTGTTCCACTTTCTGAAGTAGTGGTGAAGTCCCAGCTGGAGTCCGTTGTCTCAGCTGAGAGCAGTAAGTAGACACAGTTGACAAGAAAGCACAGAAAAGCAACAAGCATGATAAGAGGTGTAGAAAATGTGACTCATAAAAAGGAAGGTGAAAGCACTGGATTGAAAAGAGAAGGCTGAGAAACAGTAAAGCAGTTTGGAAGGGATTAGGGCAGACGGGGCAACAACTGGGAGTTATTTTGCATGTCCATTCAGGGAAGGGCAAGAAAAAATCAGTTTCACCTTCACCTAAAAGATTTAGGAAGGATATTAGTTAAGTCTTTCTATCTGAAAGTGTGGCAAAGCATTAGGATGTTCTACCCAGGGATATTGATTTCCTAAAGTGAAAAAGATGAAAGTGTCAGGGATGGTGTCCAGATACTTCTAGCCTGCTTCAGTGCAGAATGTTTGATGAGATGATCTCTTGAGACTCCTCACAGCCTGCCAGGTCTGTGAATTTATCTTTGGCAAGCATTTGTTTTGGCATTTATATAAAGTATGGGAAAACGGAGCCTAATGAATATATCTGGAAAAATCACTGACTTTAATAATGACTGCAAGCCCTTTCTGAAGAAAACAACTATGTTGCAATGTGCCACTATCAGGATGATTTATAAACATCATGTGTTTTTGCAGCTTAGACCCTTCCAGACTTACAAGGGCCAGGCCACCATGTAACTTATAGCTTTTGTGTCCTGCACCTGTTTATGCTTTGATAAGTGTCTTGAATTCTAGAGAACATCTCTTGGGAAGCTCTGCATTGGTAAAAATATGCTGTGCTTTCAGAAACAGAATATGAATCACACAAGAGTTGCTTTTGGACTGCCAATATGGTAAAAAAAAAGTCTCTTGGAATCTCATTCTATTGACATAGTTAAATACATTTCTGGAAATTCTCATCCTGCAGATTTATTTCCAATTTGCTAAAATCAACTGGTAAGGACTAGGACTGCTGCCAGAACATGCCTTACCATCAAAAGTCTTCTCATCCTCCATCAGCATCTGCTTAATTGAGGCTGTAGAAAAACTGTCTGCTGCTTTCCCTCTGTTCAGTGGTGAAAAGAAACGGCCTTTTCATTTGCTAAGCTGGAAAAAGTTGAAATATTTGACTGTTAGGTGGTAGATCATCCAAGTGAATGTGAACCAAATGTCACTATTTCACGTGCTTCTACATAGAAATCCAAGTGCAGCAGGTACATGCTGTGCTCTTTCAAAAGACAAAGAAATTTCCTCCTTTTCTAGTTAGCTGAATTACTGTTTAGTTTCTGAGATGCAAACCTGTTAGTGACTTCATGTTACCATAATACCTGCAAAGATAATTTTTCTGAAGGAAAACTGATTTCACAATGGATTAATGGGCCTGTTGGCAGGCAGAAATAGGGAGTCTCACCTTCCCTTTCCTTAGCAGAGAATTTGTGGAGAAAACAGCCCTTACTGCTCTGCAGTTGCATTGATGTTAAAAGAGACATAATGGCTCTGGGATACATATCATGAGTGCTGTTAACTGTGCACTTAAATTATAAAAAGGTGAAAAGTGTATTAACAAACATGTTAGACAGAATATCCATTTTTTGTAAGATAAAGAAGGATTTTAGAGCTAGGAATTCTTTCATTAATTTGCCTTACAACCACACATTTCAAAGTAGGCATCCAGCATCTGCTGTTTCTCTACATGTACTGGATTAGTTTTTCACTGCTGAAGACAACTGCAATGGTATGCTGTGCCTGCACTGACTTAAGAGCAACCTTCTGAGAGAGGACAAATGGTTTTGCTTCCAGTCCAGCCAGGTTATTTTTTTGCCTTGTGCTTTCCACCTTCAGAGGAAGACTGCTGAGCCAGCCCACTCCTGCCAAACAAAGCTGAGCAGGCCAGAAACAAGATGTGGTAGGAGAGCTACTAGGACAGCATGAAGGCAGCAGCAGTGGTGGGTCACCCAGGAAAACCTTGGTGTAGGGACATGGGTATGTACGTGGTAACCCTTGTCATGCCCCCTCATGTCGCAGGACAGGGCTGTCCTGAGCCCTTCTGACCCAGTAAGGTGGAACAGCTGCATTAGCTACCAAAACAGCTCCCACACAGCAAGCCCTGAGGCATGTCCTGCTTGCTCCTGCTCACTCTGTGTCCACACCGTGGATTTCCCACCTCAGTGGAAGAAATGAAGCTGGTGGGAGGAGGAGTGCAGGGCTCTGGCTGGGTGAAAGAGAAACGTCAAGGAATTTCTGCCCTTTGAGAACAAAAATGTAAGCTTTCAGCCCCATCCTGGGTTTGCCCTGCATGAAGAGCCATGGAATCAGAAGTATTTCCAGTGTTGCTTGATGCTTGGTTTTATCTGACAGCCTGGGATCACAATACGAGATTTGCCTATCAGTCAGACTTAAATGTATCGGGGATAAGGCTTTGTTTTTTTCAAGAAAACATTTCAACAAAAAGTCATGTCTTTACCAGAAAAACACTTCCAGAACTATGCTGAATGTGTCATAAATCCCTTTCTTTGATATTGTAAAATTTCTGTCAAGAAAGGCAGACTTCTTAATGTATTTAATTGCACTAGCTTATGTAGTTCAAACAATGGAATCAGAAAAAAATGCAATTATAAGGGAAATTAAAAGCATATGGCAATTACCAGAATTATTTTAAGTATATTCAAATGTGGAAAGCTGTGTCATAATCCTTAATCAGCTACTATGAATTTGAAATTCCCATCAAATACTGATAAGTGTTTTGTCTTAGTGAAGACTGCAAAACTCTGCCCTCCTAATGGCATGGTGTGGTCTACAATCACAGTGCCTTTATTCTAGACAGTTCTAACAAATTGCTTTACCAGAGCTTGTTTTTTTCCCTCTTCACTTTTTCCTTAAGCTTCTTCTGTAGTTTGGGAACTTTGACTCTTCCTACTTTATATTCAAATCTTATTGGACACAACTATATATAAGTGAAGGATGAGGTCATCCTTCCCTTTGATAGAGAAACTGCCTGGTACATAAAGCCAGAAAAAAAGAGATATACATCTTTGAGTATGATTATGCATAGGAACAGAATAACATGTGACACAGCAAATTCCCTTCTGGAAGATTTTAAATCAAGACTAGATCGCTTCATGGAAATAGTCTTTAACCAAAAAGTACATCATTGAAGGAAACTGGATGAAGTTTTGTTGCTTCTGTTATGGAGAGGGACAGATAAGATGATACTAATGGCCTTTTCCAGCTTGGAATTGCTGAGTGCTTTATTAAATGAGAGAGTGAATTTTAAGTACTCAATTATTTTAAATGGAAACTCCCTTGCATAATGTGGCGCTGTATTTTCTCCTGCAATACCTGATGAAATTGTTCCTTCCCAAAGATAAATAAGGAAGCACGTTGGTTTTCCACAGGCTCTTTAAAATGAGTAATGCACCACTCAAAAGGGTCCTTTTTTCTGTGTACTTCTGGCACAGAAATGATGAGGACCTCTTAAGATGTTTTTAGAAAAATCACGTTTTTGTAACTGATGCATTGTTTTCTGAGAGCAGGATTTAAGGGCATATAGTAATCACTCCGTATGTATGCATGTCACTGACATTTTGAAATTCTACCTGTTGCTATAGGAGAAGAAGTAAGTAGCATAATATTAATCTCGTATTTCGGCAAAGTAAGCATTTAAAAGCCTATGGAGGATGTATGACCCAGTCACAGATATAGTTCTAACACAATTCAAAGGATCATTTCATATTGCTAGCTACACCTTTCAAGCAGCCTGAGTAGGCATTTAATACTAGGCCTGCTATTGGAGGAGTGAGCAAAGTCTGAGAGGTGTATTGAAGTGTTATGCTACTCAGAATGCAAAGTGCCTCAAGGGCCCTGATAGCTGCTTGTCACTGGGGGATGAACATGCCAGGTCAGGGGATGAACATGCCGTATCTTCTTCCTCCTCACTGTCAGTGTCCCTGAGGCTATGCTCTGACCAGAATTACAAAAATACATTCCCACTTACCCACTCTTCCCAGTAGGATTAACTGCAACGCAGGGTTCTCAGCTGACTGTAAGCAGTTCCCTGAATAATCTACAAAGTAGAAGAAAAAAAGAAGTGATACCATGTAGACCAGCTACTGCAGTGCTTAAATGTACCACAGGCAAATATGGCCTCCAGCCCTTCCTCACAAGGTCCAGAGACATCTCCCTCCAGCATAAGGTCCTCTCTGCAACATCTCGTCTATGCTGCAGAAGGCAGGTGCAGAAGGGACTGACTCTTGGATATGGTTCGAATGCTGTCTGCAGATCTGTTATCAGGCACTTGCACGCACCAGCAATAACATCACTTCCCCATACCAGAAAATATTTAGCATAGTGCAATCTCTCATCAGAGTGCTCAAGTTCATGAGACCACCTAGTATAATGGGGGCAGGGGCATGTGCAAGGAGACTGAATTGTCAGAAAGAAGGTGAATTTGTTTACTGAAATAGTTTAATTGCGTGAAGTAGAATTGTAGAATGGTTTGGTTTGGGAGGGACCTTTAAAGGTCATCTAGTTCAGCCCACCTTGGGGAGCAGGGACGTCTTCAACCAGAGCAGGTTGTTCAAAGCCCCGTCCAACCTGACCTTCAGTGTTCCCAGGGGTGGGACCTCCCACCTGTTCCAGTGTTTCAGTGCCCCCATTGTAAAAACTTTCTTTCTTATATTTAGTCTAAAGCTACCTTTTTTTAGTTTAGTTTAGTTTACTTTTCATTCTATTGCAACAGGCCCTGCTAAAAAGTCTGTCCCCGTCTTTCTTCTAGGCTGTCTTTGGGTGCTGGAAAGCTGCTACAAGGCCTCTCCAAAGCCTCCTGTTCTCCAGAACCTGGAGAACCCCAACTTTCTCAGCCTGTCTTCATAGGAGAGGTGCTCCAGCCCTCTCATCATTTCTGTGGCCCATCTCTGGACCTGCTCCAACAAGTTCACATCCCTCTTGTGTTGGAGGTCCCAGAGCTGGACACAGCACTCCTTTGCAGGTAACTCCTCTTGCACCCCAGCCTGTAGCTGCTCCTGCAGATTCTCTGGCAAGTTTTCTGCTCTTGATGTATTTAAAAAAAATAAATAAAAAAACGAAGTATATATTTATCATTAGTCTGGGTAATTTTTGTGATTTGTTACATAAAGTTCTTCTTTTTGGCCACCCTTATTGCATTTTTATATTTAATGAGCCAGAGTTTATGGCCCTTTCTCTTTTTTCCCTTTGGACAAGCCTTCAGCTTTTTGAACTTTCTAATGCTTTTGTTTGCTCTGCTGCCTAACAAAGCTGCTGCCTTTGGCCTTTCTTCAAGCTTTTCTTCAGGCCTTTCTGAAAAGATGGAATGTACTCGCACTGCACTAACTATAAGGCATTCCTCAGCAACTTCCATCCAGCATGTAGGAACTTAATTCTCATAGCTGTCCCTTTTAATTCCTTTTGAAATGCTTCCTCATGTTCATACAAGTTCCCTTTTCTGAAGCTGAGCATATCTGTAATGGATGACACATTGTCACTGCTGACCAATGTGCAGCAACATGCACATCTTCCAGGGTCAACACTTGTGCACAGTGAAACTCCAGCCTGTGCAATAAGCTCCTGCAGCAGAGCTTCCAGGGGAAAAAGAGAAGTGAAGTGGTCCTCCTACTAAATGCTCCTAATAAACAGCATTTTCTATGACTTATTAAAAAGGGGAACTCACTTTAAAGACCTGAGATGAGGCTTTTATTCTGCTAAAGGGATCTAGCTTGTCTATATTTAGTAAATGGTATTGAACCCATGTCTCAGAAATTATAGGCAAGATGACTAAGAATTCTGTTTGTCCTGGCACATGTGAGGTCACTGTGCACTGCAAACAAGGAAATGAGAGAGAAATTTTTTAGACTGGAAAAGCTTCCTTAAGGGAACTAACTGGTTAAGCGGCTGATGCTTTCCGGAAAATCAGGCACAAACCCTTGTTACAGGTACAACGGAAATTCAGAGGGCTGCAGGAGTAATGCAGCTGTAGGAAAGTCAGTTCAACATATTATCAGTCAGAAAAGGCAAAATGAAATAAATGACCTTTGTCATATTTTTACAGTTTCCCTGAAGCACAGACGCAGATTATGGAGTGATGGGAAGGGTGCAGTTCCTATCAGGAGTGACTTTGCATTTAGCTGTAGTACAAACATATGGCCAAATAATGGCACACCCAAACCCACTGCTGTCTCTGGCTCCTTTACCTAATGATAGAAGGAGGTCTTAAGATGCAGCCTTGCCTGCACACCCATATTGAGATAACAGAAAACAATCATGTCTGATCTCAACCTTCTTCCTAAAATTTCAGATCCTGAAGGATCAGATCAAAAAGCACAAAACCAAGCTCTCAGTCCTCATCATGCGTGTGACAAGTTTGTTTGGAAATGTGCCAGAAGACGTTCACTCTGATGCAGTGAAGGGACCTTACCCAAAATTTCTGACTAACACAGAAGAGCTTTTGTGTAGTGATGACTTTGGGTGTATTTGTACAAACGCAGGAAAGAGAGCAAAACATAAGAGTGAAGACCAGTGCCGTGTTACCTTGGACAGATTAGTTTTTTGAGGGCAGTTAGGTGGTAAAATGACACAAATATGTAGACTGAAAGTACAGATATCACTTGCTTAAGTGTCTGCTTCAGCAGCAAACCAGTCCCATTTACTAGTGTTTTCAAATCTGTGTGAGGGAGCACCATGATCAGTATTTTTATCTTACCCCTATTGGGTTGCCACTGCAGGAGGAGCTGTCAGGTGTCCTCTCCAAAGGGGTGGATGCACAGGGATTCTTTTGCTCAGGAAATCTGAAATCTGAATCTCAGTTTCATAGTTTCAAATGGAATGAAAACTCATTCAAGTCAAGCTGGATTTTCCCCTTCAATTATAAGCATTCTTTGAAGCTGAACCAGCTTGGGAAGACTAAGGACATGGGGAAGGATTGTGTGGAAATGATCAGTTTATGGATGCTTGTTCAGGAAATATCAGTAACACTTGTGACATCTTGATACTGCCTTTGAAAATAAAGAATGAGAATGAATTTGTAACTGATAAGCAGAGGAAGTGTTTAAAAACACAGCTGAGGTTTTATCCATGTGGTTTTAGTCTTATTCAAAGATTCCAAGAAGCAAAAACATGAGGTCAAGTAGCAGCTTGACCCCACTTTGGTCTCCTGGACAGTGACAAATTGTAGGATGGAAGGAAAATCTCTTCAGGCACGTGCAGGCTTTTCCACAGCTCATCTGAAATTTTACATTTAACTGGTTTTGATGAATGTGAACTGAAGATGGGGTAGAGGATAATAACATATGCTTCAGTGACTTTGCCATAACAAGCAATAACAAATAGGTAATAAAAGTGTCACAGACATTGATGAAATACAGACTGTCCTGGTTTTTTTGTTGTGTTTTTGTCCCTAAATATAACTCAATATTGTGGCCATGATCTTTGCTTAATGGTGACCTTTAAGCTTTAAAACAGCCTGGCTCTATATGCACACACATGCACACACATGCACACACATGCACACACGTGCACACACACAGAAAGGCACTCTTCTTTCTTACAGAGAAAAACTAGCAGAGGTAAAAATCCATTTTTCCCAGAGGCTTTCTTCTTCAGAAGTAATAAGAATATCAAACATTTTGGCTTTCCTGAGACATTTTTGGGAAGAGTCAGAAATACTGTTTTCCTAGCTTCTCCCTGAAGGAGCTATGGAATCACATCTTTAGCACAGAAGTCTCTACTCCCAAATGTTTCCCCAAGTATTTGTGTTACGTTTGTTCTCAATTATTGCTTTTTTCCCAATTTAAACCATAGTATAGAGCTTGAATTAAGCAGTCCTTTCTCTTCTCATATTGCCTAGCTAGTTAACCTGCGTCAGAGATGGAATTATGAGAATTCAGGAACTTTTGGGTGCTCAGAGTGTCCCATCTCTCTCCAGTCCTTTTGATTCTCTTTCCTATCCCTTGTTTTGTCCTCCCAGCCTTTTTTCTCTGGTATACTTTAAATCATTTCAAGATAAAAGTCAATTAACAATTAACAAAAAAAAAAGCCTTTAGTGCTTTGACTAAGAATAATACGGAAGAGGTTTTTATTTCAAAGGTTAGAGCATAACAAAAAGCATAAGAACATAAGGAAAGCAAAAATATTTTTAGGAGGGAAAAAACACTTAATTTGCCAATGGAATGGCTCTCCTTCCTCCTACAGGAAAATAAAGAAGCCTACAATGATTTTTCCAACAGCTTGGGGTTTAATATGATTTGGTACCAGGAAAAGAACTGATGAATAAGATCTAAAAAGGAAGATAAAGATTTGTTAACAAGTCTTTTCTTTGAGGCAAACAGTGGTCATCACTGTAGGTCCATTATAAAAAGTACTGGCAAGATATGCTTGAGGAGGGCTGATGGTACTTTAGCCTTTGACTTCCTCAAGGCTGGAATTTATCCCTGAAGGAAAGGGAAGAGATGTGAAAACCTTCTTCTGTGTTGTGCAGCAAGTGCTTCTCAGCTCTGATCTGGCAGCTCTTCCTTTGGGCAGGACAAGGCAAAGGTTGGAGCCAGTTCTGACAGTACTCATGGCACAGATTTTGGGATCCTGACAGCATTCCCTAAAATGAGGTGCTATTTTGAAGGGTGAAGTACTCTAGGCTGCACAAGTGAGCAAGTGAATAGATGGCAGAAAAAGGAGACTATATCAGAGGCTCTGTAGCAGGGGCTTTTCTTCTTTTGGCAGAAATGAGGCCTAGTGATGTCATTTTCAGACATTGCTCTGAGATGTCAGTGAAACCACCCAGACAACTTCTTGGCACCTCTGCTGGAACCTGAAAGCAACTGGTGGGCACAGCCTTTCTGTACTTTCTTTCCAGAAGGCTTAATTAACTCCAGCTGGATTTTTGGGAATCCTGAGGACTTTCTCCAGGGGAGCAACCTCTTGGAGCACAAAATCTCTGGCAAACATCCGGAGTTTCTGACAGCTGTATCATTCTCTCACCTTTTTGTGAAGCCAGGAAGAAAAGAGAAATTTTTTGTGTTGTACGTGTTTCTTCCATACACCACACTTTTAAGTCACTCTTATCCTGAAAACTTCTGTTTCCTTTCCATGCTCTTATCCTGTACATTACATTTACTGGACTTCAACAAGTGCAAATACAGGTCTTATAAGAATGGCAAATCAATGTATTTCTGTGAGAAAGCTTTTGTACTGCTGCTGCTTCTTCCTGAGCCCACAAATTATTGTACAGGTTTTCTTACATCCCTGTGGAGGGATAGAGGCAGCATCCTTCTTTGTGTCTCAGCACTCATATTCACATTGGTGTTAAAGTTCAGGTTTTTGTTCAGAGGTCTCTCACTTGCATTCAGAGACTCAGAGTGTTCCAAACAACAAACTTTGCGGAAGCAGGGAAAAGATGGACAGGGAGAAAGATCTCTTGAAGTAAAACTTGCTGTACTGAAGGCAGTAAGCTTGGCTTCAGGAGTGGAGGACCATACCCAGCAGCCCAGCAGAAACACCTGTTTTAATGTAGCACTGAAAGGCATCTGTTTTGTCCTTGCATTTTGGCATATGATCCAGTGAAATGAAGAGTGGAGGTTTTCTGTCATTTTTGTGCCTGCGTTCAGGTTCATTCATGGCGCCTACTTCAGCTTTAAAAACATAACCACAAGTGCTACTACAGGCTTAAGAGTTTTATCGCCTACAGGGTCAGCCAAATGGGAGTTTTCCATGTAAGGAAACCATCTTGAGAGGTTGTCTTTCTCAACTCTAGTCTTCATCCAAGGCCTAGAGTTAAAAGGGTTATTTGAAGTCCTACTACAAGCACATGCAAGCATGAGGCAGCGTTATCTTCAAACAGGTCCTATCTTGATCATGAGCCACATTTCCAGGTTTCTTCCTGGAGACACAGCAGGGCTTACAGTAAGCACTAGCTGTTACTTCATATCAGCTCTACAGTGTATTTCAGAGGGGATTGTAAGGCCACGGTTCAGAGAGGTTCATAAGTCAAGAGGAAGTTGTGAGTAAATATAAAATGATGCAGTCAGTCTGCTTGAAGTGCAAAGTTCATTCCAGCTGGGCTTTAAGGTGTTTTTTGTATAGACACAGCAGAAATTCAAGTTCAGATGAGTGCTTGGGGAGGTTCCTAACAAGACCTGGAGACCATGGATGAGTGGGACTATTCAGATCCAACAACCTGATCTGGCCATATTTCTAACTCTGAAAATACTTTTTATGCGAATACAAAATTTTGTGCCCACTGAGATCCAGTGTAATTCTTAATTTTATGAAGTAGATGAACAATTTCCTGGACAAAGCAATGTGTGTAGAACAAGAACTGATAGGAAGCCTCAAAGGAAATAAAATATTATGGTCCTTTTTCCATGAAACCTCACGATTTCTGATCATAACATCAGCTTCTAAATGACTATCTGTTCTGTATGACTTCATTCTCCAGACACAAAAATACTTCATGAAACAGTATTTCAGTGTTTTTTCCCACCTGATTCAACCCGTGCAGAGCTAGAAACCTTACAAGGCTGTTTCCTCAGAGCTCATTCCCACTCTGGAGCAGGCATGCAATGTTTGCGTGATTCTGCAGAGTGTGTACTTCAGGAATCTGAGTTCCCTGATAGAGGAAGTGAGTAACTTGTTTTGACTTCAGTGCCAGTTACTCATATCCTGTGAGAAGACAAGTGGGAAGGGGGGATAAAACCACAAGAAGAAGAGGATCCAAGAAAAGAGATGGGGGGGGAGGGGGGGAAGTCGAAATGTCTGTCAGTGAAGCCTCAGTGATATTCCATCATTTGCTGGCACAACCTAGAGAAATTTGTTGTGATTGCAAGAACAGAAGTGGTAGGACAGGAAGAGGATCGCTGATCAGTATAATTTCATTGAGCATCTTTTAAACATTTCATATTTTCAGTAGCACATAGAATAATATGAAAATGTTAAATACAACTTCAAATTTGTGTTCACAGACAAACATCGTGTGTGTGTGTGATGTTTGTATACATATTCATATGCACAGAGCTAGAGGAGGGGATTTTGATATTTAGGGATAAAGCTGAAAGACACGTAGGAGTTAACTAATACTTCATGCACTACTTCAGGTGTTAACCCTGACTTGCCTATTGCTTTCTGGATCTAATCTAGGAATAACTGTGTGTAATATTTGATAAGAAAAGCCTTTACTGTGCACAGGAATGTGTCACTTGGGAATACAGATGGCACTTGTCCAGCTACGTTCAGACTTGCCTGTTCCTGATTCAGGTACAGAAATGCTGGATGATGGAAATGGCTAACAACCTTTGGCCAGTGGTGGCAACACCACAGCAGCTTCTTTCAGGAGGGGCAGGACCACCTACATTTCTACAGTGCTGTTACTGTGGCTTTCTCTGTCCCTCCAACAAAGGAGTTTCCAGAAGAGGAATGAAGGGATTCAGTCAATGCTGAGGGAAAGCTGAATAAATGGAAGACTTGGGTGCAGTCTTCCCTGGTGTTAGGAATGCTAGGTCTGGCATTTTGATTCAAGTTTGTGTCACTGCAAAGTGTTTTACGGCATAGTGTGCATGTGCCAATACGAAGCTTGCTACAGCAGCACCAGCTGACACTAACATTCTCTAAAGAAGTCCATATTGTATTCAATTGATTTAGTCACTTGCTTAGGTCATTAATTTCTCCAGTAAGTCAGGGGCAGACAGGGAGCATGATGAGAAGGCTGATCCATTGCTTCCCAGCAGAGGCAGTTCAGAACATACATAACTTGGAGCAAATGGTAGTGCACTAGCACATCAGATTGTGGCCATACGTAAGTGCTGAATCAGGGCCATAAAGAAGGTTAAGTCTAATGC
The DNA here is from genome assembly GCF_033783945.1 of Neopsephotus bourkii. Lineage (NCBI taxonomy): Eukaryota > Metazoa > Chordata > Aves > Psittaciformes > Psittacidae > Neopsephotus > Neopsephotus bourkii. Next base: position 8,555,183 of record NW_026900624.1, read on the forward strand.
ACTGTACTTAAAATGCTTCCCGAAATGTTTTGGAAACCTCTAACATCAACTGAGATTGTGTTCCTATGAAATGAGTCCAAAATAGGTCAAGACAGGCTTATTTTGATATTGTGAATAAGCCAGAGGTACTTTAAAAAGTTCATCAAACTGCTTGCCTGACATATAAGAAGACCAGCAATGCCACCTGAAAAATACCATGCCTAAAATCATGGGGGGTGTGAGACATGAGGGGTGCAGGGCTTCACAAGAATATTTAAGGGCATTATTAACTCACTGTCACCCCATAGCCCACTGCACACGCAGCATATATCCTGGCTCTTTCCTGGGAGGGAGCTATAAGCTCACAGAGACTTGGACCTTCAGAGGCAAAAATAAGTAATCATAAGGAAGGAAAATAACATGAGGAAGGGTGTGAGGAGGGGGATGAAGATCAAAATTATTTTCTTACTCTTTTCATTCTTTCTCCAGATCCCTTTGGCAAGGAATTGCTTTTCCCACACGTTGACAATAGAAGTTATAAAGCTCATGGCTAGTGTGTTTCTTGCCTCCTCTGGAAACTCCTGATTATAGATTCACACAGCAGCTCTGGGTTTTTTGGTTGTTTTTTTTTTTTTTTTCTGGAGAAAGCATTGCTTACACAGCAGCGTGAAGGGGTCATGAGCAGCAGAGCCAACTGCAAGTTCAGTGGGTTTTGGAAGGACAGCTGTGCCGGATCCTTGAGGCCAGAGAGCCTTTGAGGGAGCACAGGGAGGTGACTGGGGTTAGGGCACCAGTGGATATTGGTAGATATAGAGAGCACTTGTCAAGACACCCACTGGTAGAAATATATTGAAGCCAGGCAAAAACGGGAAGTAAGGAAAAGCTTTGCAGAGTGAACGTAGGAAAGGCCGGAGGGGGAGCATTCGTGGTCTCTCTGCCAAGAGATCGAGGTGGTGAATCCAGCTGCCTTAGCTTAAAGTCAATTTAAAGGTAGAAGGGATGATAGGTCAAGGAGGCAAGGGGCAGAAAGAGTAGATTAACAAGCAATCGTGTGATGTCGGCAGTACTTTACTCTGTTTGTCATCTATCAGCAAGTTTCCTTTTCTCCCTCTATCTCCCATCTTCTGACACTCAGAATGATTTTGCTTTAATGGCATACCACAGCTTAGAATAATCATCTGCTTTGTCAATGTGGTTGGAGACCATTTAGAAATATTTAAGTCTGCATTTCTCATGAGTCTGTAAAGAGCTGTAACTTATCAGGGTATGGCCCCAGGAGGTGTGGGACGAGCACATAATTCACTGCTGAGAAGCAGATGGTACCAAACTCTCCTCCGTGTATACATCTACCCTGGTTCTTAGATGGCATACAGGCAGCCTCAGGTGGAGAGAAGTTTCTAAAGGATGATTTGGTGACCTCAGTAACAAAACATTGCACACAATGTTCACCTTTTGTTTTCTATTAACTGTTCTTTATTTACTTTAATTAGCTACCAAATATAGCTAGTTGTTTCTAGTGTCTGTTACATGAGTATTTAGGTCAAGCCAGTCTACCCTTAGGAGAGACAAGAAGAATTGTATCTATCTGAATATCTGTGCCTGTGACGTGAATCTGAGAAGTCCCTGAAGTCTTTTAAATGTGATTATTTATCTCTCTGCTCAGCACCTGAAGCTATTTTTAACATTGATGTGACAAAGTAGGTACCGACAAACCTATGTGATAAGTAAACATAGCAGTTACGTATGGGCACAATCTTGGGAATGATGTAAGTCTGCAAAAACCCTGTCCCACTGCCTCGTCAGAAAGACATTAATGAAAATGTGATTAGTGAGAAATGTCTGGTCAGCTTAAACATTAACACAGACTGAACTATTCAACCTTCTTAACAAAGGCAAACTCACAGGCAGCTCTTGTGGGATGACATTTTCCTTGGGTGACATCACTCTACAATAACTTCTTGAAAATACCGTGATGAAACAAGTATTTTGACCTTTCCAGACACCTGTGAGACAGCCTAGACTGCTTTTTTCCTACCTTCAAATAGAGACAGTTACAGAGCTAGTTTTCTGAAAGCTGTAGCAGTAATAGAGACACTAACACAAAGAGTAATTGAAGCATGTTGTTGACATACCCTGGCTCCCTCAACCTTTCAGTCAATTCAGGCCTTTTTTCTCCATCCAACCTATTCCCATTTCACAAGGTTTATTTACTGTGTATCTCAATCACTTGCAATATTAAAGCATGCAAGTTTTAAAAATCTGGTTGAATTGTGTTATGGTTTTTGGAGTGTCATTTTGTTGTCTGCAAGTTGGCGGCAGCTCATAACTGAGGCAGAGGAGAAAATCAGCATCAGGCAGGCAAACCTCTAAAAATACAGGTTTCATACTTTAGTCTAATGTCCAAAACACACTGCAGCTTTGGTTGTCCATGTGCATCTATCCCCAGTGGCAAGGGGACACCCCTTCCTCATGAAACTGCTGTTGAACTACAGTAAGCCCTAGTCCTTCCCTGGTCCTTTTATCCTGTCACACCACAGGGACAGCTGGCATGTGGTGGAGACTCAGACCCTGTCTGCATTGGGAACTCAACTGATTTGTTGCTTGATTGACTTGCTCCATTCTTCATCCTGACATACTCATTTGCTAATCTCCCTGGTAACAAAGGACAGTTTTGTCCAAAGCCAAAGTCCTTTAATCTTGTGGCCAGCATGAAATGAAGCGGTAACACGGTTCATTGGGTAATCTGCTTAAAACTGTAATGAAGGACACAGGGGAAATCCCTTCCTACTGGTCTGAGGGAAAACACTGGGTTTGAATGGACAGAGTAACACCTGTCCCTCCAGATGGGGTACTGGTGCCAGAGGAATGCTTGCACTCTTCTTCCATTGTGGGTAATGAGAGCAGTTTGTTTTGAGGCCTTTCTAGCAATTACTTCAAAAACTAAATCAACTTACAAATTGTCAAAAGAGGTGTCAAAAGTATACCTTTTTCATCAGGTAAACAGTGTACGTCTGTTAAATACAGCCAAACTATTCTGTACAGTCAAACTATTCTGTATAGGAGCTGTGGTACCCTTTGGGTACCCATTATTTGCTGCCCAGTTCCTTAACATTTAATTGCATTTACTTTGACTTCCCAGAGAAACTCGAGATCAAGTTGACAGGACAGTCTCTTGTATGAAAACCTCATTTAAGAGAAAAAGCAGGCAGAAGTATGGCAAAGCGAACGGCAGAAATAGACACAGCCATCCATGGCTGTTTCATCTCAGCCACAGAAAATAATTCTCTGTTGCTCTATTCCAATTCAGAATGAATATGTCTCCTGTCACAAGATGCTAAGCAGATATTTCACTTATCAGGACACACAATTCAACTAAATGGGTCATTCAAGAGTTTGATTATCAGCAAGGGACTACTGCTTGTCCATTTTCTTGCTGCAGTACTCTTTTTCTGTCCTTCCCATCCTACACAGCAATCCTTTCCTTATAGATCCCAAGTTCCTATCTATTCCTAAAGTTTATTATGTAATCTGTTCAATCCCTTTTGACCGTATAGGATTTGAGATTTGAACATGAGCTACTCATTTTCCAGTCCTAACTTTAGTGTTAGACTGTTCTGGATTGGTGAACCTTCACACCCCTTTTCTTGATGGAGCACCTTTACTTCATGTATTTATTTGTGCAAGGACTGGAAGCTGTGTCTTTACTCCTCCCCTTGGATATACCTACTCATACTAGTGTATGAGCCATTTCTACGTGTTCTCAATCTGTCTTTCTGAATTAGAGACAATTTGATTCCAGGCGATGTAGAACATCTTTGAGAGAAAAGGCTGGCATGGGACCTCAATCATGCTCTACAGAGTGGTATGTAGGACATGCCCTGAAAACTGTAAGCAAAAGTGACCACGTCTAAATGTAGTTTCTACAGTAGCCTTTTTTTACTTCAAAATGCTGTTCTTCTAGACTAAAAGACTGACCTGATGATGTGCTCTCAAAGGACTGACCTGAAGATTTTGAGAGGGGAATCCAGCTCCTGGGAACAATCCAGGGTGGTCAAAATGAGGAAGAGTACTTTGTTGCAATCAATTTTGACACACTTCTCCTCTCAGAATAGGTTTAAGGAGGGTTAAAATACCAGAACAATGCATTTCTGGCAAGTCCAACAGCTGGCTCTATTGTGTCTGATATAGGAGTTCCTGAGTACGTCAGGATTATGAATCATAGGAGAGAATTAGAAGTTCTGCAGTGCAGTGTCTCCTTGCAAGCACTCTAGCACAGTCCTGCACTCCCATATCTGGGAAAGGACATTCCCTTGACCTCAGTGGGGTATTGTAATAAATCTCTGCAACAGACTCTTAATGCCAAAGAGGTCAGGTTTTGTGCGTAGGTTAGATCAGAAGTACCATGACAAGGACTAAATACAGGATGAAAATGAAAGGGGCTGCTAGGGTGAGCCAGACCAATTGCACACCACCACATTTAGTTCAAAGCATCCAGTCACACAACCCCAAACACTGATACCACAGAACAGCACCTCACACCACAAGGTTATAGCACTGAAGACCAAGAGCCACAAATACTAAAGTACCATAGGAAGCAAGCACAGGTGATCAAGGATGCTGTAAGGTACCCTTTCCCCATAGTAGTAAGAAATTTGTTAGGTTAAGTGCCTGATAAGAAATAGGTTTAATGATCCCTGTCACTAAGAGTGGGGATGTTGTCTTTCTGAACTTAAATTTCAGGATCAGTCTAATGCTGAACCTGTGGGTCAGACATACCAGTGCGCCCTAATGAGAGTTTCCAAAGCAAGCCACAGCTTTCGTGTACCACACCCAGCTCTAGATGTGTTCACAGTTGGGTTGAAAAAACATCACACTTTGAAAACCTATAAATCATAACATGACCTGCTCTGAAGACAGATAAGTCTGAAAACATACAGTTGACTGTTGAAGTTCAGTTGCCACACCTCAGTGTCAGATGTTATCGACAGAAAGGAACCACAAGTTCCCTTTACAAGGCAGACTATGACCTGTTTACACTTTATCTTCATTATTTGAGAAGTCACATTATTGCAGCTTTATGCTGGCTGTGATCAAGCATTAAGAGCTGTGCAGAGTGTAAGCATAATCTTTCTTACTGTGGTAAATACTATCACTTAATTATGCTAAATGACCAGATTAATTTCTGATGGTGCTCCATAGGATTCTTCTAGAAATAGCTTCCATGGAATGAATGCTTTTCTTACATTTTAGCCTGCCAAGCTACAGTCTATTCCAAAGCCCATCAATGTCAGGTCTTCAGATGAGATCGGCATCCACTGTGGCACAACACACAATTAACTATAACCTAGTCAGAAATACCAAGTAACACAGTTGTGGAATATTCACATCTACAGATGCTGGGTGATTTTCTTCAATCATAAATACCAGCTCATGACACAAATTTCTCATGACACAGATTTCGTAAATATTGATCCCTAGCTCCCCAGCTACACCTAAGGTTAAACCGCTGCCTTTTAGCACACCTCATCACCTGAACTCCTGCTTGAGAGGCTGGCAGGGATGAATTACTTTTAATTGATCAATTAAGGACCAGGTGGAAGGAACCACACAGGTGATGGTGGCTGTACATTCATTCACTTGCAGCTGCTGCAAAATACCTGCAGAGGAAGCAAGACAGGGAAGCAAACTAATGCGATGAGTACAATTACACTTCGCACGCTTGAGCACACCAAAACAAGTCAGAGCCGCTCATTCTGTCTCATTGGAGGATTTCACTCCCTCTAAGCTCATCAGGAGCTTCATCCAGAGCTCACTGCAGTCATGTGAAGGATTCCCCTTGTCGCTGATCAGCATAAGCAAGAGCAGATCCTACTCTGTGCTCCTTGTACATCTGTCTGACACACTGAAAGTCTCAGCACTTCTGTAGTACATAAGAATTTCAGCTCGTCTTTGTTAACAGTGACTACTAAAGCAGAGTGTTTTGAACTCTTGGATGGCTAAAGCAAGCTGGAAACAGATCATCTTTTAGGAGGACCACGTTGCACATCCTTTAGGAATCCAGTGTAGGTGCGACTCAGCTTCCGCATTCATGAAACTGAAGGCAATTCCACACTGCAGCCCCAGCCCTGACTGTGATGCTATAGGGCGAGCCATGTGGCAGGAGCCCCATGAGAGGAGGTACCATATCAGGAGGTCTGATGCAAGGTGGACATTATATACTCACTGCCTTTGAAGTCACCTAAAATGTATTTTCTTCTCCACTGCAGTGTTTCCCTTCCATTATTTCACACTGTGTGCCTCTTTCTTTGTAAAACACACAGCAAATATTCAGGAAGGCACATGTCCTGCTTCATGGCACCTAGGATAGGCAGGATGCTTACTTAACTACATACACACTAACCTAGTCCCGCTGAAATAAAGGGTCTGCCTCCTTTCCATTAGATGCCAGTTGACAAGAGCTGGGTGATGCTGCTGACATTTTACCACAGTAGAACTGTGATAAATTTCTGCACCCTCATTGCACTGCTGCACAAGAGAAAGCTTCCTGACAGCAGCTTATTGCAATTTCTAAAACACCACCAAGTGAAAACCTCCTTTGCCAAAGCTCTCCTTTCAATCCCAGGTTCATTAAGCATACAGAGGGCTCACTGTCACATACATAGAGATTTATCTAACTGCAGAATCTGAAAACTTATCAAAATTAATACTTATCAAAATTAATACTTGCTTATGTGGAGTGTTTGATAATGTGAGTATCCAAAATAAAATGGCAGCTGGCTGTCACCAGAACCTACCCGTTTTCTGATACCTCTGGAAAGGAAGCAGAGAGAGTGGATCCTGACTTTTTCTTCCAGAAAGTCATACATTATTCAGTTGTGTACAGTTGCATCCTGAAATTTTTCTTTTAACATCCCTCTTCTTCAGCAATGAGATAAAATTTGCCTTCCCCTGTTTGTCCCAACTGAAGGCATCAAGCAGACTGTTACTTCTTTCTGTTCCTCATTCTGCACACACCCGGAGAAGACACCGGAGAGGGACCTGTGGAAGCCCCACTTCCACAATCTCTGTGCAAGAGCCCTCTTCTTTGGAGCTCTTTGCTTCAAAGATGTTGTCCTCTTTATGAATGTGGCTTCTCTCCCTCGGATCATGACTTGGGAAAATGATTATGATTTTTCTCTAGCACTTGTGGAAAGTTATTGTGTAGTCAATTGCTTTACCACACAGTAATGGAATGAAGCACGTTGTTTCCTGAAAGAGGGCTTTGATTTCAATCTTCTCTTTTAAAGTGGGCAGGGTGGAGAAAGGATGTTTTGCAACTAAATTGCACAGTCCCTACTCAGATACAAATTTCCACTTCACAAAATTAATTCATTTAGTCCTTCAGTGAAGTGTGTAAGGCAAAAGCTAAATCCAGCACCCTGATATCAAGTAAATATCAAGTTAAAATAGTCAGGGAAAGAGCTGTTTGTACTGTTGTGCTCTACTACTTGAGTGTTAGCTATAAACAGAAAATCAGAAGAATCATGGTGGTGGTCTAAACTGTTATAAAATAGATATAGCCCTTTTGTGCTCAGAACAGGAGCTGAATGTGCCTGGCTACTTAGCTATGCTGTTTGACTACAGCAGCAGCAAGCATATAAAATACCAGGTCTGCTTGTTTAGCTATCATGAAGAGGGAAGGTTTCCTACAAGGCTTTCCAAGAAACAAAAATAAACATAAAACCTGCATGTAAGTGTACACAAACAGCATGTAGTAATCGTGAAGCTATGCTTCTACAAAGCATGTACCTTAAAACAGACAAAAAATTCCTGAAGATCATTTCCACTGTGGGTACTGCTCATTGCAAGCACATACAACAGAGTGCCTGCCCTACCCCCAGTAGTGTTCAAGGCCAGGCTAGATGGGGCTTTGAGCAACCTGGTCTAGTGCAAGGTGTCTCTGCCCATGGCAGGGGTGTTGGAACTGGATGAGATTTAAGGTTCTTTCCAACCCAAACCATTCTGTGGTTCTATGACATATTTGAAGCATGTAAAAACATTGTTTTCTGTGCCCTTTGTTGTTAGAAGATAGTCCTAGGGATTAGGGGTAAAAAGGTCCTGCCACTCAATGACCAGTTTGTTCATAAGTCAATAAAAGTAATTCAAACTTTCTGCCATAGTGTTGACAGAAAAGGCTAGAATAAAACTTTTGCTCTAGTCTCAGGTTTGCTGCCTGAAAATAGGCTTTTATTATTCCTTATGTAAGACTGCCTAACCAGCTATATAAAACACAAATACAAGTTCTTTCTATAGAGGAGTTTGCCTTTGTCTAATAGTGAGTCAGCATCATCTGACAGATCAATTTTCTCTGAGTGTAGGATGTGGATTTTGCATATCACGCTCTCTAAGGGCACCTGTTGGAAACTTGGGTCACTACAGCATGGAATTTCACACCGCACACAAAGTCAGCTCAACAGCCTCCCACTGCAGAGACCCACATCACAAAATCTCATCAATAAGAATGAGGCTGATATCAGATACCTCAAGTTTTCTGTCCTCCAGATCTGCCTTTCTAGAAAAGGAACAGCAACATTCCTTAATGCTTTCTTGGTTCTTTCTGAAACTGTTAATGTGTCTGGTCTTCAGGTGGGAAGGGACCTCAGGAGGTGTCTAGTTCAATCTCCTGCTCAGCTGTGGGGTCAGATGAGGCTATTCAGACCTTTGTCCAGCCAAGTCTTGAAAAACCTCCCACAATTTCCAGCTTCTCTAGGGACCAGGGTTCCAAAACATCATTGTCCTAATGTTGAAAAAGCTTTTCCTCGTGACCAGTCTGAACCTCTGTTGTTTCAGTTGATGCCCACCCTCATCCCTCTTCTGCTATGCACCACTGTCTTTCCCATAACTGCCCCACAGGTATGGCTTCAGTTAGGTGCCCCCAAAGCCACCTCTTCTCCCAACCTGGCCCCCTCAGCCTCTCCTCATGAAGAACTTGTAGTTTATCAACATCTTTCTGATGCTGCGGGACCCACACTGTACAGTGTTCCAGATGCAGTCTAACACATGAAGTAACCACTTTCCTCAATCTACTGGCTGCGCTCCTGCTAACACAGCCCAGGATGCTGTTGGCCTTTCTTATTGCCAAAGCCAGCTGCTGGCTCCCATTCAGCTTGCTGCCTGCCAAGACCCTTAGGTCCACTTGAGCAGAGCTGCTCCCCAGCCAGGCAGTCTCTGGCCTGTTCTTCTGCAAACTTCCACAAACTTTTGATATCGATTCTGCCTGGATGGCCAGGACCCCTCCCCATGCCACACACAGCAGAAGCTCCCAGATCTCCAGTGATGACCTGCAGTAGTAAGCCAGGATTAACTTCACAAAGACAGGAAGCTAAAATGTTAATGCCCTTTTCCCAGTATCTTTAAAAACAAGTGTATGAATTCCTCCACATTCTTGTATCTGAAAATGAGAACAGCTGCCGCGAGGTGTTCCTTTCCTCTAAGCATGGTTGTTTACAGTATACTAGGCTTTGATCACCCACTTGTATTTACTAAATTGATTCCAACATCTTTGCCAGTGGGCTGTATGGATTCTCGGCATGAGATGCTTTTGCTCGTTTGAAGTGGTCAAGATTGTTTTTCAATGGATTTTTCCATTATGCTCTGTGCTATCCTTCTGCAAAGCACAGTTTGTTCCCTGGGCAGTGCTCCTTGTCCAACGCAATATGCTGAAACTTTTTGTATCTTGCTCAATACTTTTGTTTTCTTCCCATGATGCTTTACCTCCATTTATTCTCTTGTCTCAACCAAAGTTTCCTTTTACAGCTCTCTTGCACGTAACATGATACATTTGGTAGTAACTGTTACATACGGCTTTTTCTCCCTCCCCTCCCTCTCTTCAGTGTTACAAGTTTGGAGGCAGTCAAGACTCCTCATGGAAGGAGACCCCTCTCTCCTTAGCCTCCCTTTTTTGTTTGTACTGAAAGTTGGGATGCTAAATGGTACGGACAGAGCAATCCTGCATGCCCTACAACTCCTGCATGAATAACCCCCCCCCTCCCTCCCCGGAGATCACTACCATTACACACACAGGTTTTAAACAGATGTTTAAGCCCAACAGAAGGGCTGGACAAATCAGCACATCTATGACAGAGAGGAAAGAAATCCCTAAGCCCAAGCCTAAAGCTTTGTATACTAAGACAGCTGTAGCAAATTGATGGATTTTCCTCTTCTTCATGTCAGAGCCCACCAAAAGACACACAACCTTACTGACTGAGATGCAGACTTACAGCTGAACTCACAGACTGTGAAAGAGCAGGTAAAGATTTATAACAGCTCGGACAGCAACACAACACACAAGAGCTAGTGGGGTTGTGCATCTCACAGTACTACTCATTCACGAAAACAGTATTTCTCAAGGAAAAAAAGAGCAATTCTGGCTCTCTTTATTGTGTTACTTGCTTTTAACTGTATCACGAACTGAATCTCTTAAATCAGCAACATTCACTAAACTAGTCATACAAGTACTGAAAACCCAAAAGGTACTTACACCTCTGGTTAAGGTTTACTTCCAAATGCAATTCACTGATACGGATACACATTTAAAGTGGGGTAGCATGTTCAAACAAACAGCAACTGAAAGAAAAAGCTTCTAGAGTTAGGCAACAGCAGGCTGCAGAAATACAGCAGTTTTCAAGTAGGAAAACTAGAAAAATATGAAATTGAAAGAATTGTATTGTTCCTGAAGATGTACATCATCTCCCACAGCAAAAGTTTCCAAGTTAGCAGGTTTGAGGTGATGCACATGTTGAGCTATGCCAGGGAATTTACTGAGAAGATCTACCCCCTTTTCCAGAAGTGTAAAAATCTCAAGACATTTCAAATTTAAAACACATAAAAACTTACAAGCAAAGCCCAAACATTTCTAAGTTTGCTATTTTAAAAAGCAAGCAACAACAAAATCTGCCTCCCTCCCATCTTGAGATGCACAAGATGCAGTTTTTCCAGTTAAAAAAACACCCCAACCAAAACCAGGCCCCAGGACTGACTTCAAATGAAAATCTGCCCTCTCAATACTTCCTAGGACATGGGCATATTTACATGGCTCAGTTATTCACCACTGCCATTACTCTTCTTAAGACTCTATTACAGAACTGGGGCTCTGCTGTAGCCTGTTCACTTCCCCAACTGTTTTTCCTCTTGTAGAATCTGGAGAGTACAAAAGCCTCACAAGAGCAGACTAAATTTATGACTATAGATACGCAAATTTGACAGAATAATATTAAATATTTAATTAAGTATCAGTCCAATTAAATACTGCAGTTTTTGTATTTGTTACAGGCAGGAACAGCTTTGTATTTTTTAAATCCTCAAACCGGGCTGTGCATAAGATGTATCCTGTGCTATGTTACACCCCTCCTTTCACAAGTGCGCAGCTGCACCTAGTTCTGTAGGAATCAACATGCTAACCTAACAACCTACTTGAATTGCTCTTATCTGTCCGTAGGCAACAGCAACACATGTAACTTTCTAGTTAATGACAGTCTATCCAATATACAGCAGTAGGTAGTTTTGATCAGGAAATCAACAGCTATTACGTGGCAATAAATAGCATCCTACAGCAATGCAAGGCTGCTAACTCAGAATTACAGAAAATTACTCACAGGTCAACTCCAAGTTCACACACATAACCCTACATTATCTGGTGCCTGTTTCTCCCATCCCTCCCCCAGTATGAAAAGAGTTGCTGGTATTTCTATACCGCTAAGATGAAGAGCATTCAATGATTCAGTGCGTGAAGATAAACCCCACATTGGGGATGACAGGCCTCTCGCTGCTTCTGATCACAGCATTCATGTGGCAGCCACCACTTACACTGAAAAGCAACATTACATAATAAGTTCTTTTCAGTTTCCTCATTGCTAATTTCTTTCCAGTCGTCCAGTGCTTCTTCATTGTTGTCTGCTTCAGAGGCGTTCACCACTTGCCACGAGAATGCAGAATATCAACAGAAGCAAAGTGACACAAGCAAGTAAGTGTAAGCGTGTCAGTAAACGGCAGTAATGGAGTCAAAGACCCATTTTTGAATTACAAACAATAATAAATGCTAATATCAGATATTTGCAGATTTTTTTAAATGAGGTGCCAATGGCAAGAACACTGTGCTGCAAACATCAGTTTACTTAGCCCTTTACTTGCTTTGTAAAGGGTGGTAAACTAGCCAAGTAGTGATACAAATGTTTAATTCCCCTTTCTGTTAATTAAAACAGAGGGCCACCACTGTATTCACATCCTTGTCTAGCACTGTCTCCGGGAACTCTGCTAATTCAAGTGTGTTTGTCTGAGCCTTGCAAAAAATACAACAAGAACATAAAAGCTTGAAAGTAGGTGCAAGTTACACAAATACTCTTAATATATTTTCCTTTTGAACTCGCTTTAGGCACTAAGGCCTGCGTAATCAAAACAACAAATCAGACTGAAGTCAGACATATTTATGAACAGAAAAGAAAGCTAAGAAATTAATATTTGAAATCAAGGAAATATACACCAGTACACACAATTCTAGAACAGAACCACGGCTTGTGCAGCAGGAGCATTTCTCACACAAAATCCGCAGTTTGAGATGTGAAAAAACCCGCTGCTACTGCAGAGCAGAGCACTCGAGCGTCCCGCAGGGTTGGGCTGGGTGTCAAAGAGCCGTGTTTTGCGTCGCGACTTTTCCGCGGGGCGCGCTGCCCTCTGGCGCTACGAGTCGGGAAGGGGCTGGCTGTGGGAACCGCTCCTCGTTTTCAGCTGTGACTGGGCAATGTCTGCCAGGGCACTCTGGATTTTTTCCAGCAGCACATCCCCACGGTAAACTACCTCTTCCAGACGGGCAGCTGCCTCGTGGTTTTCTTCTTCTAATCGATGCAGGCTAGCGGCCTTTAAAATAAAACGGAGAAAAGTGAGGATCTTCAAGTAGAATTGGCTTTGCTATTAAAGGATGGTGATGGAACAGCCTGTGCTCCCTAGAAAGAAGGAAGACTCTCATAGAATAGTTAGGGGTGGAAAGGACCGTAAGATCATCAAGTTCCAACCCCCCTGCCACGGGCAGGGACACCTCTCACTAAACCATATTACCCAAGGCCTCGTCCAACCTGGCCTTGAACACTGCCAGGGATGGAGCATTCACAACTTCCTTGGGCAACCCATTCCAGTGCCTCACCACCCTAACAGGAAAGAATTTCCTCCTTATATCCAATCTAAACTTCCCCTGTTTAAGTTTTAACCCATTACCCCTTGTCCTATCACTACAGTGCCTAATGAAGAGTCTCTCCCCAGCACCCCTATAGCCCCTGAACGAACCCCCCCCCCCCCCCGCCCAGATATGTTAGCTTCTTTCACACTGCCACTCAAGGCTCAGTGCAGCTTTTCTGGACAAGAAGTGAGAATTTATCCTCCTCCCAACTCCCTTAAGTGAAAGATGCTCAGCAAGATGTAAGCATAACATAGTTCCAACCTCCCTGCCCACAGCAGAGGGTTTGGGATTAGAGGATCTTTAAGGTGGCTTCCAAACCAAACTGTTTGGTCATTCTGTAACTTACTTAAACCTTTCTGTTAAATAGCATATTTCAGGTGAAGCTGTATTATTTAACCTCTTTTTTTCCCCTCAATATTTTGCTCCAGAACCAAACTGCTTTTCAGTTAGGCAAAATTTAGTGAAACACACCATTTTAACTTCAAGTATTCTAATACTTAAAAATATTTACCAAATTTAAAACTACTGAAACTTGTTCTAGCCGGATAACAGAAGAGACAAAACAAAAGTTTCAAACTGGTATTTTTTTCAAAGCAGCTATACAGGTCCTTAAGAAGTCACGCTTAAGGCAACTGACAAATTCTATCCACATATACACCTTCTATTCTGCAACACTGATGTCCTTAGTGACAGTTAATATACACATGAAGAACTTGATAGCCTTTGGAGAAAGGATCACAGAAGGGATGGCAGAAGGGAAAAGTCTGAAATTGAGAAGCCAGCTCAGTTCCATCAGTCTTGGTTGTTAAATAGTTTGGTGCAGGTAAGGATTCGAGCAGGGTATATATTGCCAACTTCATCACAAGGGAACCCAAAAGGGACAGGTAAATTGTACTGTGCATTAGTGTAGCAGCCCCCTTACAGTTTAAAACAAGCCTCAGATTTGAAACATGCACCACAACCTTAGTATAAAAAACAGGTTGGCCTAAGTACACTGTATTAGCCAAGTATCTGTTTACTATTTCTCAAAAAGCCTATATGTATTTTAGTGTTTCAAGCACCTTCAGAATAGTTTCTTTTAAGGAACATCAGAATATTTATCTTTAATACTGCACCAAATTAAACAACAGAAAATAAAAGTCCAAACTAGGATCAGTAAGAGATGGAAAAAAGATCAGAAATTCTGGTGAAGTGAGATTCTGTATTAACAGAGCAAGAAACCGAGTATCAGCTCTAAGGCAATCGTGTTCCCATGGTACAACCAACTCCTTCTGGAGCACTCCACCTTCCCCGCATCAGCTGTCACTATGATCAGACCCTGCTCTATTATGGAAGAAACCTGTCATTTGTCTGCAGCAGGACAGCTGTCTTCAGCTACTAAATATGCAGTTACACAGAATTATGCTGGTGTTAACAGGCCCAATTAGTATGTTCAGCAATTGCAACACTTCCAAATTTAACCTCCCCTGTTTAAAAACAAATGTGATGTCACTGTCAAGTAATCTGTATTTGGCCCAGCATGCACCTCTAATATTAGTCTTTGTAAAATGCCTTTGAACAGGTTTATCAAATTGGGTGAAAAACCTTCAGGTGATCTTAAAGCAGTTCCAAGATTCTCTGAGAAACATCACTCTGCATTCTAAAAAGAAAATACTTGGTGCAAATCTAGCTAGCACTTAGACATAAAGGAAAAGAAAAATGCTATTTAATAGGCAAGATCTGTAGAAAGAAAAAATCCCAAACCCCAAAATCAACACAGCTGCATTCTTTGAAGTTCGGGTTCAAGGAATTTTTGCAAGTCAGAAACAGCTGAGTATTGTGAAAGGATTCCCAAGCTGTTTGCAGCAGTTCAGCTCCTGTAAGGCAGGAAATTGAGGTTTTGATACTGGCTGCACCTGCTAACAGCTGTCTGGCCAGCAGCTGTTTCCTCTTCCCAAACTCCTCCTAGAGTACCTGTGGTCTAAAAAGAGAAGGGGCAAGAAACAAGAGCACCAAGTTTGGCTGGTCCAAAGAAAGACACCCTATGACTGAGAATTGAAAGTACTGTTTTGTGACAGAGCTGGAAAACCTACAGGTTATCCTGCAATCAACCAGAAACACTGTAGAAGAACAAAAAGCTTCAGTAAAGTGTTGGCTCTGCAGCTACAAAATAAAACACGCTTCTAGTGAGTGAGAGGATGTGAAAGATTATCCAAGGGAAACATAACAAAACCCAAAACAATAAAAAATAAAAACAGAACAAAACCAAACAAGAACAACACCACCACAATGCATCAATCCTGTTGCATCTGTTGTATTAATATTTTAATAGCTGGGGAAAAAAAGGGGTAGCAGTTTCCAGTATTGAGATGTTACAATAAAAGTACTTCTAATAGAAATCAAAACCACATTCTAACAAAAACCTAAGTTTTAAATATTCTCACTGTGTATAATTTTATTTAGAACTAGATGCAAGTTCAGTATTTCCACTAAGCCTATACAGTACTCACAGGCTACCCCTATGAAAAATTCAGGCTCGTAACAAACTCATTGTTCAAGATTACATGGCCTGGAGAATAAAAAAGGTGTTTTAAAGCAGGAAGAAGCTTGCCTTCAATTTCATTCTGATATTTTAATAAAGACCACTCTTACCTGCAAAGCTGCTGTTGATTCTTCACTTGGCAGGGAATCTATCAGAACATCAATATCTTTCGCAGTTCGTGCAATCAATGCTGCAAATAGCTGGGCGTACTCTTTAAGAAAAGACAAGGCAGCCTACTCAGTACAGGATCAGAAATCAGCACAGCTCTACACACAGCACAGGAAGTTCTGCAGACCTGAAGGATGCAGGTGTTAAAAATTCTCCTACATGAACAACAGTATTGCAACTGATAGGAACTCAATGACACTAGAAGGCAGATCGATTCCAATCCTAGATTAAACAAGGTAACTGGTTATACAAAGGGCAGGGCTCTGTATAAACGAGAAAATAGTCAGAACTCCATCATGGTTAGCCAGTTAAGAAATTACTGATAGCAGCATTAAGCATCCTAGTCACTACGTAAAGTATTGAGAAGTACCTAAAGACTAACTTTTCAGCCCTTGCCTTGAAGTTTGCCACTAGACTAAAAAAAGGATACAAAGATGGTGATTCAAATAAGATGGGTTATTTAAATCATGCTAAGCTACAGGTCACTGGTGAAAGAATTTGGGGGTTTATGGTTTAAAGAAAAAAAAAATCCCTATTCAGCCACAGAAAAAGTGAATTTGCCCCTGAGAAATGTTGAAGTATTGGAAGTTTATAGCAGACCTTAATTTAGCTGCTACATCATTGAAAGAACTGCATGGACTTTTAATACGAGGCACCAGAAACCAGAAACAAAACCTTCCCATATGGAATTGCATCCATTCATTTTGAATTAAGTTCATTACTACCAGTAAAATACTGGAATAGCCCTTCTCAATTATAATTTAAGTTCTTAGGTATTTGTTTATATTGTTTGGTTCCTGACTGATTTGTGGAAGTAAGAGAAAACACCTTCTAATGGCAAAAATCTATAGCAGAGACTGACATTCTCAAATGTACACTTAAAAAACAAAACAAAACTAACAGGAAAAGCAGCATATCTACTTAAAGCTCGCTCAGGGTCACCACACGGTTTACCTGTAGAGAGTTTTAAGGCCTTTTTATTAAGACTTCAAATATCTAAAGACCATTAACTGGTATTTTTGGTTTTCCTCATCAGGACGGCTAATATGGGTGTATGGTTTTACTGAAGTCACTGTACTCAGAATTTTAGGAAAAGATAAATCAAAAGAGCAGTCAGTCATGACCTACTGTTCTAATACCTTAACAAAGCCTCTATCTAGCTTCTGGCAGCACACTGGTGCCAGCACTTGAGAGAGCAGCAGGGAAAATGAGGAAGCACACAAGCGTTTCATGTGGCTCTCCAAACTAATCCAGTATCTGAGAGCAAACCAATACAGACCAATGAAGAACTAGTATTTACATGTCCTAGAAACTGCACTCCAAACTCCCAATATCCTAATAGACAAACCTCATCTGATACAAAATACATGTAAAATATTTTCAGCAGGAGGAGGGGAGATATATTAAAAAAAGAAAAAAAGATTCAGGATTGGAATAATACAGTTATTTAAATATTAACTTGAAATTCTCAAATCAGAGAGAACTTTTAGCTTGCTTGTTAACTGAGTGTCTTAGATCAATGAAAATGATCTAAGTGTTTCTTGTGCCTCTCAAAAACCCCAACCAGCCCCAAAACGGAACAGCCAACAGCAAAACCACAAATGCCAATGGGAAGATTCAACATTACTTATTTCTTAATTAAGTACATAAGCAGATAATACATGGAGAAACACAAATAATTAAGTTTATGGCACAGAGAATTTTAAATACGTATAATTTCATTAAAAAAATATTTCTTTCTAAAAAGACTTATTGGAAGTAATGGACAACTCACTAACAACTTCATGCATCTGTCTTATTAAACTGTTTACATCTGTAGAGCTACTGTGAAAAGAAACCATCTGTGCAAAGAAACCATCTGTGCAAAGAAACCAGCACAAAAAATACACTATAATGCTTACTTAACAATTAAAATTATATTTTCACGATCACAGTCTTATGAAGCAAATGCAGCTGACACCAGTTCATGACTTAATTTCAGTATCTCTACCAGATACCAGTGGAATTGTCTGCATGAAACAGAGCACAGACTTTGTATGTTACAATGTACCAGATCAGAACACGTTCACATTTTACTAGGATACACAGACAGACAGACTTGCCTTCCGTTGGATTAGCAGGCTGATCTTTATTTATTGCTGTCTGGATGTTGCTGAAGGAGGCTGGGGGGCCACACTGCTGGAGCACTCCAATGGCATTACAGAACTGGTCTGCGAGCTGCAAGCAGGGACGAGATCATAAACTTATTTCAACAATAAAGCTATTTCAGGTTTATTTTGCACCTTCTCCCCCAGTCCGGCGTTAGGTGGGAGCACACCGCCGCTAACCCGCGGTGACACCCCCACTTGAGGCTACAGGAGGAGGAATCGCTCTCCCTCACGCACTCAGCGGCAGAGGCCGCGGGGACAAAAGGGGACGCGGCCCCTCACTCCCTGTCGTAAGGGAGAGGGACGCGGAGGGAGAAGGAAGAGCCGTGCCCGCCTCACCGAGTTGACAGCGTCCTGCAGCTGAGTTAGCCTGTCCGCCATAGCTCCGCCGTCACCGCCCGCCAGACGGGTATGCAGCAGCCAATGGGGCGCAGCGACGTTCTGTGGGCGGAAGAGGGATGGGGGCGTGGCGAGGACCGCCTTCCGGTGGAGCAGGGCGAACATGGCGCGCCCTCTGCAGGCCGGGAGGTGCCCGTGGGCTGGAGAATGAACCTTTGCCACCCCGTTGGTCAGTCCCTGTCTGGTGTCGGCTGTAGTACAGCTTCAAGGGGCAATTGAGCTGGAGATCTCCAGGAGTTTCTTCTGCCTAACTCACTGG
Organism: Neopsephotus bourkii; assembly: GCF_033783945.1. Lineage (NCBI taxonomy): Eukaryota > Metazoa > Chordata > Aves > Psittaciformes > Psittacidae > Neopsephotus > Neopsephotus bourkii. Next base: position 8,573,863 of record NW_026900624.1, read on the forward strand.
TGATGCTGCGTGTGCAGCCACTCAGCAGAAACACATATGTCACGAGACATTCTCCCTCACAGCTACCCTCCTTGCCATGATACCAATCAACCCAACCAAAGTGTTTTTGTGATGGCATGGTCCGGGTTAGCATTTTGTTGGCCATGTGCCAGTTTGGGCAGGGCCTTGAGCAACCTAGTCTAGTAGAGGGTGTCCCTGCCCATGTCAGGGGTTGGAACTAGATCTTAAAGTCTTTTCCAACCCAAACTATTCTGTGCTTTTTATGAATGAAGCCAAGGGTAAGCAGTTTGGATGCTGAGCTGTGAATAAAGAGTGGATGAGGTCTCAGCTCAACGATGGCAGTGGCAAACGCTAAATTTAACAGGATTTTAATGTCTCATGGATTTTGAATTACAGGAACCTTGTTCAGCAGAACACAAGTAACTTCAGCACACCAGATAACCTAATGGAGATCAGGATCCTGAGTATGGCAGGCAAAGGCAGGAAGAAGAAAGTGCACCCATGTATCTGGAACAGCTACAAACATGGAGCAGCACCCATTTCTGTGTTCTTATGCCAGACTGACAGTTTCCTTTTCCCCCTTCAACTGGAAACCAAAGCAAGCTGCAGAAAGAATAAATGCAATGGGGTGATCGATTTTAGAGCCTAGGTTATGATGCAAACTCGCAAGTGAGGCCCAAATAACAAAGTGAAAACACACCCCCAAAAACGAAGTATTTTTAATTTGCCTTCTGTTTCCTCCTACCATGTGCTCATGAATCATCTTTACAGCCAGAGACGCCTTGAACACACGCCTGGGAGCCCCTGAGGGTTAGCAGCGTTTCTCACTGCCGCTTATGAGGCAAAACCAAATGGCAGCTGCTTTAAAAATTAATAAATAAATAACCATTTTAAAATCCAACCCTCCCGACCTGGACACTTGTTTAAGATACTTGTACGCGCTTACAAGTACACACAGCTGGCGGACGCGACTTGGGAGGATAAAAGCCGTCGAGGGCGGCGTTTGGGGTCGCTACCTCAGCGCTGAGGTGGGTGAGGGGATGTTGGGAACGGCCTCCGCCGGGTGGGTCCTGTGGGGCGGTGCTGAGCCGGCGTTTGTGCTGCACCGCCCCTCAGGGCCTGCCTGGCTCAAGCCCCTCCTAATCGCCTGGGCTTGCTCACACCCTACTGTCCCATTCCCTTCACAGCGCCATGAGGCTCCCTCTTTGCGCAGTGGTGCTCTGTGGGCTCCTGGGGGTCTTCCGTTATGGTGATGCCTCAGGTAAGCGCGGCGTGGCGGGGGGGCGGGTGTGCGGGCCGTAGCCGCCATTAAGCGGCCGAAGGGCTGGCGAAGCGCGGGTTCGAGCGGGGAGAGTGAGTTTTGGGGCGAGTGGAGGTCTAGCGGGATGGAGGGGAACGGGGTTGAAGGGTCAGTGGAGCCTTCTGAGGGGTGCTGCAGGCGGTAGTGGGTCGACCTGCAGGTGTCTGGAGGCTTGAGATCAAAGCGAAGACGCAGCTGTCTGGAGAGCTGGAGAGAGTTCGTTATATTCATTCTTATCGTCGTCTTTGTGGGTAGGGAGACATTACCCCTCTTTTTTTCCTACCTTAATCGATATGAACACCATCAGTTTAGCTCCTACATGGATATACAGGGCTAATTTTACCCGGGCCATTGCAGAGATACGGTACAGGCTGATGAGCCTGGTGTAGAGCTGTTTCTGTTAAACAAAAGTGGTGTTCTCTACTTATGAGTGTATATGAGAAAGGGATTATGGTTAATAGTGGGATTTTTGTGTTTTTTTTAAACCACATGTTGGGTCCTAGCACCCAGTGAATTGTGGGCTGGAAACCACTGCCAGTATAAAACTAAGGAAATAAGCTCTTTCTCCTTCCTCCTGCCCCTAGAATTTGAATCTCGATTAATAAGATTACTTTTTGTCCATGCCGATGTAATTTGACTTTATTTGACGTGGATTTTTTGGCAATTCCCATGTGCCTGCGTGTGACTAAAATAGGTGTCCAGAGGTAAGTGTACTGTAAAGAGTTTAGCTGGTGAAGATTTAAGAGTTGCTTACTTTTTTCTGGTTAAATTCTTATCTGTTCAAATGAGGGAAAAAAATAATTGGTTTCCTTTCAGAGATAATTCAGAGATAAGCAAGCAGTCCTTTATGTTAGGGCTGATGTAAGCCTCCTCTTCTTACAGTTTTCTTTATTTTTAAACTTGCCTTTAATGAAGCTTAATTGACCAAAAGGAAAAATCTACTCTTGGGATACTTTGCAAAGCTGCAGAACAGTGTTTGGAACCAATCTCAAGTGCGGAAGACTTCTCTTTCTCCCCCACCCAGAGTCTCATGCCCAGGATCTTAGAGGAGAGCCAGGTGTGTCCCTGCTGCCTGTAGAACCTAGACTCTTAGGCTTGGCTGCTGATGGTGGCAAGCAAGTCTGAGAATGAAGGCTCAATGTTGTTGGATTGTAATGTTTATACTAAAAGATGGTGACAAGCAGTGTGTCTCCTGGACTTGATTGAAAATGGGTCATGTGTTTATTTTTATTTTTTTGTTACAGTATGTTAAAAGGCAGAATGAACATGGGACAGAGCTAACTGCTCTACCTTGAAGGAGCCTGTTGCTGTATTTCCTTCTAGAGTCGAGGGTGGAGGGTGAAAGTATTCTCCTCCTGAAAGGCTACTAAGCTGTGTAATTTGTGTATGAACAGCTATTATTAGGCCCTTTAAGCGAGGACACTTGCTTAATGGTTCACTTACTTGAAATTGTCTTGTGGTTATCCAGTGGTTTGTAGGGATGGGCACTGCTATGTCCTAATACTAAAAGATCTTCCTTCATTTAAAATGTGCAGATAAGTAAAATCTATGCATGACAGCCAATATTAACTCTCTGGGGTTCTGATGTGCTGCTTCAAGCTTTGTATTTGTGCAGAAGTGTTCTGTATCATGTTTGTTACCTTCCAGGGAGCTCCACCTTTATGAAATAGGATTGCAATTGGCCTTGTTTGCTACATCTAAACCAGATTGGAAAAACTAAAGCAAATTTACAGGATAATTGGGATTGAGCTCCCTTTTGCAAAGGGAGCTTATCTGGATGAACTTAATTTGTGCTAGCTGTTTACTCTATCCAAAGACAAAATTTTAAAATAAGAGGTTCGTGCAAAGCTGTTTAGCTGCCTGAATGTATTGGTCAGCTGGCCACTTGCATCTTGATGCTCTACTACCTAGATGTGCAAATGACTTCTTAATCAGCAGTACCAGCAATATGACTGAGGCCAGGTCTTGTGTGTTCTGGTTGATAGTGGGTTAGTAAAACTGTAAGCAGGTGAGACTGGTGCTTCTTCTCTTGCTTCTCAGACTGTAGACCTCATGACTTCTAACATGGTGAAGAGTCTTCTGGTATGGGAGTGGTGCAGTTGATAACAAGACAAATTCTATAGCCCTATCTACTTCATGCATCAAACTGTCCTATAAACATGAGTCTCAGTTCACATGCAATTAAAATTTAGAAGCTTACATAAGTCTTGCTTCTTTTGGGGTGGGTATAGTCTTTATTTGGGGTTCTACTACTGTGGAAAGACGGAGACCTTGTAACAGGACTCTGCCATGTCCATATATATATGGCCTTGCAGGTCTGATACAATATGGCTGCTGTCTTTATTCTGTTAAGTAACTATACTTATGTTTTCCCTATTCAAACTAGTTTTGAATCTGACCTTGCATTTCATCTCCATTAAATGTCTTCATGTGACTACTTGTTTGCATACTCCCTATGCTGGAAGGTTCTTGCCTCTTAAATCTTGCATAATCTTATTCTGTATATCCATTGACAATTGGTTGTTACAGAGTAGAAATGTGTTTCCCCTGACTATAGAGAACTTCTTTATCTGAGGCAAGCATAATGATTGAGCATGGCTCTGTAGGTAAATACTCTTCCTATATGAGCAGCAGTGGTATTTCTTCAGTTGTGCTTCTTAATGGAAACTGGACTGCTAGATGTCATCATGGACCTTGTGTGGTTAACTGTTTATTGGTGATGGGGAGTGGCACTTGACTATTGGAGTTGGAAATGTGACTTCGAGCATCAAATGAACTGAGCTTGGCATTGAATCAGCAGAATGGAAATGGTCAAAGCTGGGTATTGCTTGTTGGGGAAAGTGCATGTCACAGCAAAGGGATGACAAATGTTGGCTCTGAAGTCAACTACCTTGTTGCTTAGAGTTATGAATAAGGGGGTTTGATCTCAAAGGAGCTCTGGGAGTTTTCATTCCTTTGCTCTCTTTACTGGTTTTGCCCTTCATGTGAGAGAAAAGATATGAGGAGTGGCAGACTGCACTGCCTATCTCTTTTCATCAGTTCTTTTATATGCTGGGTTATCTGTGTTCCTGTTCTAGTATTGCTACTAGTATATGAAGTAATACATGCTCAGCACTCCATCTTCTCTCTGCTCTTGCTTAGTTTCAGCAGTGTTGACTTCCTTTAAGTGTGTTTTCAGTTGATGATCCCTGTAAGGGTGAGGATTCCTGTCTTGTATCTAACCCAAAATACTCTGATGTGCAGTGACCATCTTACTTCTCCCTGCAAGGCAAGGAAGAGGCGATAGCCTGGCATCTGATGGGGTGTTTTCCAGCCCTTCACTCCTTGAAGCAAATGAAGCAATAAAAGAAGTTGGGATGCTTGGATTTTGTTTCTAGCTCCATTGCAGACTTACTAGGTCAACTACTTAACTTCTGTGGTGGTGTTATCTTTGCTGCATGTGCTGCTGAACCTGCAGTCCTATTTGGTGTGCTACCTTCAGTTTGATCAAGCTTGCCCAAAGAAGCAGCTTGCACACTGTGGTTGGCACCATGTGTTCATGGGGGTCTTGGTATCCGTCTTCCAAAGCATCTTTGATAACACTGAATTCTGTATGGCTCAGGTAGTCTAATGCTTGTCTGAGAACTTACATTGGAGGTAGGCCTGATGAATCATTAGTTGTTCTCCAAGCTCTTTGTCTGCCCTGGAGCACTAGTGGTGCTCCAGGGCAGATGTTCAAATGACAGAAAAAGAGAAGGCTGGAAAGGTTTATGGCCATGTAGCAGTTGCTCTTCTAGCAAAATTCTTAGAATCTACTCTGCAGTTCTTGTGAACTCTCCTTTTAGTTGTCTTTCAAGCTTGGTTAGAAGTGTACTTCAAGGAGCCTGTGAGCAACAAGCTGAAAAGACTTGTCAGATGGATGTGGGCATTCCTGTTATTCACTATGAGCCTGTGCTGTTCTGTCCAGACTTTAGTTTAAAATGTATGTCACATGCACTGTTTTAGAAGCACTTATGCAAACAGTAAAGCAATGTAGAACACTGTACTTTTAATTTACCACAGAGGGCCTCTGACATTTAGAGTCTCATGATCGTGTTGCAGTAGTAGCTGCACGTCTTGCTGATGAATCTGTTCTTGTGTTATGCAGAGGCCTCTGGGTATAAGTACAGAGTGGAGGTGAGAAATAAGACAGACCAGTTCAGTTTTCCCCCCACCGCCCTTGATGTAGAGCATAGAGAGGATGTATATGGTTTCAGCTTTTCTGGTTTTGGTTTTTTTCTTAAAAACGTCTACATGTGAATATCTGCAGTTCAGGAAACTGTGCTCAAGTTCTTAAAGAGCAAAGAAAAATATTTATTGCATTTTGAGCTTTCAATTAAAATTTCTAAGTACACAGATGTATAGTATGTGCCTTTTGAATTATTTTCTTTAGTATCCATACTGCTAGTTGCATTTCTAGTAGACTTAAGATCTAAGGACAGCAGAGGTCTTGTGAAGGGGAGGATAACCTGAAGGGGGACTCTGTCTATTTCCGAAGAATGCATAAAGCTTTTTTGTAGCTCTAATTTTACATTAATTACTATTTGAAAGCTTTGAGTAGGAACTTTTTCTACCTTAACACAAACTGCAGATGATGGAACAGAAAAACAGAATATTTTTAACTCCTAGATGGCATATGACCCCATATTTCAGCTGGGGTTTTATTGGTGAGGCTGTCCTACGGTTGGTTGAATTTTTGGGGTGGCATGTAGAGGCTGAAGTTGGCAAGACAAGAAGTGTTAGTTTTTTCCTCCACTGTGGGGTGAGTGGGGGAGGCGTGAGGATAGGAGCTCACCTTTAGCTATGTATTAACAGGCAAAGAAGCTGGCCAAAGATGCCAATTCTTGGCAGATGAGAGCCGGGGGGGGGGACGGGGACGGGACACACACAGCCCACTATATCCTTTTCTTTTCCTGGATGATCTGAATCATCAGCAACAGTGTATAAGGATGGTGCTGTTGATTACTCTGTGTTTCTGCTGGAGTACTCAACCCTATCAACTCTTTACACTGGAAGAGGCAACTTTATTGAGGAAGTGCTGTGTATGTGTTTAGGCTTGATAAGTTTTAGGTTTGCTGGGCTACAGTGTACACACAGGAATCTTGGCAAAAAAGCCTGAAAGGCATTGTGCGTGCTTTGTAAGCATCTGGTCTGCCTGCTAACCACCAACAAAAGAGAATCCTGTGGATTCTGTACAGCTGCTTCTCTTTCTTCCTCTGATATCCCTTGTCCCTCAAGAGCCCAGCATGCAGAGAAAACAGGCTTTCTAGCATGACTTGAATGACAAGCCAAAGCTGATTCTCAGAAATACTTATGTCCTAGGTCACATGGTTCTCTTTAAATGAAAATGATGGTGGATCATGGGGTTATGCTCATCATAAGAAGAAATTGCCTTGGTTGTGTCTTGCAAAAATTAATCAGATTAATTACTGGGTTACTGGAAACTGACAGACTTCCCTTAGTAATTGCTTCTCTCTGGACAAAAAAAGTGTCTTTTTTTGTTCTACAGGTCTTCTTGAGCTGTCCTTGGGAAAATTCAGAAATGTGCTACTTAACCAGACCAATCCAGTGGAAGCTGTAATCAGGAACATTGCAAGCAACGTGACTGTTGTTATTTTTCAAGTACATGCCCAGCAAAGCAATGTGGTGATATCCTTTGATAAGGTACGGTAAGAGTGTCACTTCTGTTCTTAAGTGCTACTTTTCTTTTAACAAAGGAGTTGGCCTTGGTACATGTAGGAATATAGAACTGAAGCTGTATAAATAATACTAATATAAAATAATACTATCTTAATACCTTCATGACTCTTGGACAGTATTATTTTGGCTTCAGAAATCCGTTCTTGTATAGCATAGCTGCTATTTTGGATGACAAATGCTAAAGGAATTTCAGAGCTGACTTGAAAATGTTTCAAGGCTTTTTGTTCTTGGTGGAAATGGTGCTTTTGACATATGACTGCTGACTACTATCCATTAGCTTGTAAAATGAAAAACAAGGTACATAATATTCTGTGAGAACTATTTTCTAGATATCTCATTAGCTAAACATGATTGCTTTGGGATGTTTAGCTGTCTGCTGTTTGTGGCTTGGATCTAGCCACTACAAATAGAATGTCTTGTTACTCCAGCTTTTTGTCCTGAATCTAATTCTTCTTTGATGGCACATGGAAAAACTAGTCCATAGTGCTCCAATGAAGGCTGTTACTTCTAGCCAACAATAGAAGCATTCTTACTGCTATACATTAGCCTCAGTTTGTCCCATCATTACTGGGATGCAATCATCTAAAATACTGGGATTTTTTTTTTTATAGTGCTGTGAGGCTCAAACAAAAGCTAGAATGTAGACTAAGCTGAAGGTGGTAGACAGAGACCTGACAGCTGCCATCCAGTTTCCTGCTCTCCATCAGGTTTATTCAAATGAGAATATATTGAGTGCCAAGAAGTATCCTGGGAAGCTCAGGAGATGGATAACCTGTAATACAAGTCACCCAACTCAGTCATCTTTGTACTGATGAAATAACCAGGATTACAGGGTTAAGGCATTACTGTTACACCTGTTCAGTCTTTGATTACCCCTGACAGAATCTTCTGCTGCCAATTCAGAGCTTCCTTGCAATTGACGTTACCAGGCCAAGGGCAGCGACGCATAAATATGGCTACACTGCTTTTAGGGCTGGCCTGCCTCTAGAAATAGGAAGCTAAGCCAGACCATAAAGTCTGCCATGTCTAAAGTGCTTCCTTACAGTGTTGCCTGATGAGTGGGGCCTTCTTGGGCAAAAGCACATTTTCCATGCTGAAAAACAGATTTGACTGCAGGTCAATTATTTGTTCAGCTGTGTGAGTGTGATACTGCCTCATCTTTCTTCAAGATCCCTGGTTCTAGAAGGGTTAGTGATGGTGGGGATTGGGTCAGTAGCTGAACTGGCCCCAGGCACTTGTCTGGCATGGCTAGTAATAAGCCAGCTGTCATACAGTAATCTTCATTCTGGTGGAGAGAATGAAGGGCTTCTGCACTTCCCAGAATGTACCATCCCTTGCTTTTTGTGGAGGATATTCCAGTCCCTTCACACTTCTAGTAGTCAGTCCATTGCTGTGCAGCAGTAGACTTCAACTAGCTGGTTTTCTCTCCAGCTTGCTTGTGATTATCAGCTCTTTAGTAGTGTCAACTTATCACTTGGGTTTTGAGCCTGAACTAGGCTGTGTGTGGTGTCAGAGGGCACTCCCTTTTTTCCATCTTCCTTTTATCAGCTAGCTAAGGACTGAGTGCCTCATCTGTGGTCACTGGCACTGAAATACATGCCCTGTGGGTTTGTGGCAGGAATGTGACTCCTGTACAATAGGTCAAGTTGTGTTAGAAATCTTTTCAAGAACTGCTTGGTTATATCATTTGTTTCTGTCCAGAATCCATCTGTGAACAGCTCAGGAACTGGAGTAGACAAAGGACTGGTTTCCATCCTTCGGCCTCAGCAGACCGTATGTACGTGGTACCTTCGGTCTCTGGATGCTAGCCAGGTGCTCAGCACAGCTATCTCTATTCCCTATATGGAGAAAGGTATGTTCTTATTACTCTATAAGGGATATCACCTCTACTTATTGCAAGCTAACTGTGAAAGGAACACCTCAAATGAACACCTTTACATGATGCAAACGTGTGATGGAGATGCCAGAAATTCTTTTGAGATGGTCTGAAAAAGTTTTAGTATCACTCACTGCAGAATTGAGTTGTGTATAAGGATGTACTGTATGGTCTTGTTATGACTTCAGCCTTAGAGTAGAAAACTGTTGTGTATGCATCAGGACCTAGCTTAGACTGCAGTGAAGCCACTTGTGCTGTTGGCAGGACTAGAAGTTGACAGTTTTATGTGCTTGGCAAGCAGGCTGTGCCAGCAAGTACCTTCATTGCTGAGGTCTTTGATTTTTTTTTTTTATTTTATTTGATTTTATTTATTTTTTCATGCATCTAAGGGGGAAGTAACAACTACTACAGTTATCTTTTCTGTGTTCTAGATCCTATTCCTGGAGGCTGCAATCTAGAGTTTGACTTGGAAGTGGATCCAAATATTTACCTAGACTATACATTGGTTGATACACACATCAAGTTTGCCCCTGCAAACTTGGGATATAACAGGTGTGTGAAAAACTGAGTGCACTGAGCAAGACCTTATTTGGCCAAGATAATAAAACAAGATTCTGCTGGAAAGGCTGACTATCCAGTTGCTGGCAGAAATCTTGTTTGCTGCAACAAACTGAGAGGTAAATGAGGAAGAGGAGGAGGAGAGATAATACATGAAAGAGATAGTTGAGATCTGCATCTTGTGGAAATGACTGTACAACTTCAGATATGCAAGCAGTCAGCAAATAGTGGATCTTCCCATTCTTCATTATGACTTAATCTGTTTAAGAAGCAATTGTGTATTCTAGCCAGTTTCGTTCCTTTACTGGTACTGAAGCCTGATAATGACCTAGAGTTTTGTCTAACATTGAGACTTCAAGTTATAAAGCATTATTTCCTGAATGGTGCCTGGTGTCTCAGGTGATAGTCAGGGAATGGGAAAGCTGTGTTCAGAGCTGTTTGTATATTTAATATGCATGGAAAACCAAACAGCGATGTTGTGATCTTTAATTGTTGTCACCTCTTGGAATTCTTGGGCTGGTTCCTTATGACAACTTTAGGAAGTCTCTGTAAATGTAAAGGCAGGTACCAGCACAGATGCTACCTGCATCAGGGTGCTTCTGCATAACACTGCTGTAGTCTGTGCTTGCAAACATTTACGATCTGGCTTTGAATTAGCTACTAGTGTGAACTTCTAAAGAGTAAATGGAAAGCTAATGTTAAGATCTGGGGGCTTGTGATGGGCATGTGGCTGATCTCTTTAATTGCAGAGGAGCAAACCCACCATCCTGTGATTCAGGGACTGGTCAGAACTCCAGATGGCGGCTGCACTATGATGTCTACCAGTACTTCTTACCAGAGAATGATCTTTCTGAGATGGTACTCATGAGCCACATACGGAAGATGTCTGAGGTGCGAAGTATCAAAGCCAATGGCATTAAAGTGAGTCTGAAGCACCGGTGTTACAGGCTTGTGGCAGTGGCACTGCATGTTTTCTTTTCCCCTGTGCTTCTCTTCCTTGAGTGGTGACATAAGCAAGCTGCTGATGCTTCAGGCTTCTTATATCCGGGACTTCTGGCTGGGAAGTATACAGCGAGTCTTGCATGCAAACTGGCAACCACTCTTTTGACATAGAGGTGGATAGTTAACAGAGTCCCAAGCGTGGCAGATTTGAGACATCTTGCAATGGACTCCATTAGGTAGACATTAATTGATTAGTCTGAGATGTTTCTATGTCTTGCACCCTTTTCTCAATGAAACCAGCTTTTATGGGAGTGTCTTCTTGCTTGCTGTATACTGCTTTAGTCATAGTGCTCTTTCAGTGACGTTAAAAGCCAGCTTGCCTATAGCTATACTGCTACTGAGTGCCTATAAATCCAGGAGTAGAGCCACTTCTGACAAAGATGGGTAATCTCCTGTGGTGCCTGATAGATGCTGGTGTCTGGCATCCTCAGATGTTGAGGGATGAGCAGGCAATGCCACAAAGAGAGCAGGGATAGAGAATAGAGTGAAACTGGAATACAGACGAGTGCCATTTGGAGTGGCATAAAGAGATCTGATACGTGAGAGCAAACACTTAACTACATGTTTACCTGCTCTCCAGCAAAGAGATTGGAAGGGATGGAGCAGGGACTCATTGGTGATGACCTGCCTGGTTTTGCTAATGAGTAGAACGGCACGGCACCCTTGCCAGCTTCTGAGGCCAGACCTGGGTTAGCAGACTGGCAGGGAACCCGAGCTGTGCCCTCAAATAGGGAGGAGCAAAACATATGACTGGGAGAGTCTTCTTCCCCATCAGAAACTATAGTAATGCTGGAAGAAATGCAGTCAGTCCTGTGAGCCTTTAATGCTTCGATTTAATTCTGAGAGGATTCAGAATAGGAGAACTCTTGCCTGGAGTTCTTGCAGATAGTCTTTCTTGAGCTGCTGAGTATTGCCTTAGCTGTATGAACACATCAACATGCCATCAGTAACAGTGACAAGCAGTTCATTGCAATTGAAAATATGCTTTACTGTTCCAGATGCTTACACTGACAACTGATGACAAGACCAATGTCTACTTTTCCTCACTTCCTGGACAAGGTGTGATCTACAACGTCATAGTATGGGATCCTCTTTGGAATACTTCTGCTGCATACATACCTGTGCATACATATGCCTGCAGCTTTGCTGACCTAGTGGATAGCTGCTCTTCTCTTAGTAAGTTGGGATTTGTATATCCTTGCCAACTCATCTCAAGCTTATTGTGCTCCAAAATGCTAAATGGTCCTTTTGAGATTATTTTTTTAAATATGTGAAGAAGCATTTTGTTTTACACTGGATATATTTTGTTACTTTATGACGGAGTTTACTTGGTGATTGAGGAGAAATTCTAGGATGATGAAATAAGAGTAAGAAGAGCATTAGCAATTGAAGTTTTAACTTAATGGAGGTTTAATATTGTGGCTTGACAATAATAACTTTCAGTTCTGTAGCACCAGTCTAGCTTTTTCCATCTGAACTGGATACATAATGTTAAATCATTTGTAGGACTATAGATTCTGCATGTAAAAATAAGCTAATAAAACGTGAACTAGGTCAGGGTCCAGTCTGATATTTATTTTCTGTTTAATTGTGCTAGTGCTATCAGGAATCAGCAATCTACAAATATTTTGAAAGGAGGTGGTCACCTAAAATAAGCATAAAAATACTATTAACAGTAGTGGAATGACCACAAAGTCATGCTACTTTGTACAAGGTTATATAATGATAGAATTTGAGCAGGAAAAGAGTAAAGCTGCTGTTCCCGTTATGACTACAGTAGGGCCAAGTATAGTGGGTAGAATATGGTGCATAAAATAAAATGTGCTTTCATGTTTACTTTCTTATATACTGTAACATGCAACTGTCATGACAACATGAGATTATATAGGTTAGACCTCTCTTCTGTAATTTGGAGAACTAGGAAAATGTGGTTTAATTTTTCAAATAGTTTAAGTAATAGTAAGAATTTTGCCTAGGGGACAGGTGAGTTGTACTTGGATGATGATCCTTTCTGTTGCATGAAAAATATATTAAAGGGAGATCATGTTGAAGGCTGCAGTAATAAGGACTAGAGCTGCTGTCTGGGTCACTACTCCTATGGCACTGATTTTTTTTTTAAGGTGATTGGATGTACCTTTATTTTTATTTTTTTTAAAGCTGAGCAGATAATTTTCAGGTAAAGCTGTATCTGTATCTTAATCAGCAAGTTAGAGCTACTCTAACTCTTGCAGAAATGTCAATCTTCTGAATAAGGGGGAAGGTTGCGACTTAGTCTAGAACTACTTCAATATTCTGTTGGAGATCCAGTCAAGATAACTGGTAGTTCAGCCATTGCAGATCTGCTCACATGGTGTCTGAAGGACTGGCAGATAAAAAACTATCAGTTACAGCAAACTGACCATACCTTTGTTTCACTGTTGGGACTGCCAGGTAGGATGCTCTTGTAACAACAATTTCTTTCTTCTTTTAGGTAAACTCTCTACCAAAGTATTCTTTACTACTTTTGCTGCCCTTGGTCTTTTCACTTGCTTTTTTGGACACAGATTCTGGAAAACAGGTACTGAATACTTTTTTTTTCCTCTTTTCATAAGTCTGATTGGAATTTCATAACTGATTTTGCTTTAACTTAGAATGGTGGTGTTGTTAATAAGATTCCTTTGATAGTTATTACATGTCAATTAGGTCCACTGCTTGGTTTTTACAGGATTTGATCTTTTAAGCACAGATGAGCAAGAAGTTCCTGTTATGCAGGGAAGAGAAATGTGGAACTAAGGTGAATGCTGGACAACATAGCTATAAATATGTAGTTTTTGACTGAAGGGCTTGAGGACACTGCTTTCCAGGTCAAAGTGTAGTCTGGCTGTCAGTGTCTGGGAAGCACAAAAGGAACTGATCTGTTCCTTCCCTGTTGTAACTTCAAGATATTTGAAGATTTACTGAAGTGGGTTTGGTATGAAGTGTTATGACTATCCTAAGTCTTTTTCCTTCTTCTCTAGACTTGTTCTTCATGGGCTTCATATTCACAGCCTTCTTCTTCTTTGTATTCATCACACGAGTAACTGGCCTTGGTTATGATGGTGAGTAGATGTTTTAGGATACCCGATACCCTTCCGAAAGTATTATTATGAATCTCTTAAGTAAAATCTCATCTGTGCTTGTTGTTTGCCAGCCTTAAGAAGGATAGGAGGGTGGTATCTGAGTACTTGAACTGAGCTACGATTACCATAATAGCTGAATATGCAACAGAGTAAGTTTTGCTTCCAGTAGTAGAATTAAACAGCAGAATTAGTTAATGTAGCTTCAACTGTAAAAGACAAATTTCAGTATCTAGCCAAGGAAGATCCAGGTTTTTAGAAATCCTGGAAATTTGCAACATGCTTCCTTTCTACTTTTTTTTTATAATGAGTGGACCTCAGTTTCTGATCAAATACAGATTCCATCTGTAAAACAAGTAGAAGGTCTGTACCCTGCTTGATAGATCAGCAACAATTAGTTCTTTTTGTCTGTGTCCTGCCTCATAGTTACCTTTTTGATACATGTGCATTAGCAGTTGCAACCTTAACTGCCCTGAGAAATGAAGGTACTAATAATGTGCATAGTAGCAAGCCTTTTATTCTAGCTCTTCCAGTAGTCCATTCTCAGTTGCAGACTGGAGTCTAAGTGGAATGTGCATGAAGCAAGTACTGATGCTCTTGGCTATATCCAGAAATTTTTCATTAGGTAACAATCAAAAGTGTAAGTAAAGCTGCTGGATACAGTATTGCAATAACAAGTTTTTAGAGTTTTGGAATTTCCCCTTTTGTTTTTCAGTGCGTCTTATTTTGACAGCAGTAGCTGGAATTATTGGAGGGCTCCTCTTGGTTGTGAGCTGGTGGAGATTTGGCTCGATCATACTCTGCATGTTTATTATTGGACTTGTGCTGGGATTTCTCTTTTCATCAACAGTCTTCTTTACCCCACTAGGTATGCACTGAAATACTCTGCTGCAAAGTACTGGCTATGGGGTGATGTATTTCTGCTGTATTACAGGGACATTGCAAGGCTCTAAAATGAATGCTGCTCTGGTTTACCTTAGTATGATATTTAACTTTCCCTTTCCAGTGTTGGAAGGAATAGTGATATACCTGAAGCCTTTGTTCAGGTGTGCTGTAATTAAAGGTACTTAGGGAATCTGCACTAGTGAGAAAAGGAAACTGCTTATTCTGTGGAGAACTTGCTGAGGCCCTTTCTACATAAGCTGTATGCCATCTCAGCAGTCAGCCACCAGCTCTGCTCCAGGCGTGCACTTGCTGTCTGTCTTTATTTCCTGTCCAGAACAAGTCACATTAGAAAATCTGCAGTCTTAACTTAGAGGCTTCAGATGTAAATGCAATATGGATTGAGGAACTTTGGCTGTTACCTTTCACCATACTACAGTGCAAGGCTCTGGGAGCATTGCACTCTAGGAGTCAAATTTGTATTTGCAGCTGGATTGACATCCTTAAGGTCTTCAGAATGACTTTGAGAGAACCAATAGCCTAATTGTTTAAAAGCAAGTGAGGCTGCTGAGCTGGAATCCCTCAGGGGCATCACAGCATCAGCCACACTTTTATCTGTCGATTTTAAACATCAGTAGTCTTCTACTTAAGATCCCTTGGTGGGACTGTTTTTCTTCAGTCATTTGTGTTTGACTTAAGCCACAATTCTGTGATAATCCATGCAGTCCCTGGTTGGTCTTCATTAAAGCAAAATGGCTGGGGGTCAGCTTAGAAAAGGTTAGGCCTTAGAAAGCAGGGAGAGCAAAGTAGTGTTTGAGTGACTTCATTACTCTTCCTAAATCCAAAAGAATTTGTTGCATTGTGTTGTTGCCATGGCTGCACTTGCACCATACTAGAGTAAAATATACATAGATGCAGGTTTTCATATTCTAAAGCTATATGGCTTTAAGTAACAAAATGGCTTCTTATTGGGCAGAAATACTTTGGTACTTCTTATTCTTACCAGATGAGTAATATACACCTCATAAAAAATAAATCTTTTGTTTCATGGACATGGTCTGCTGTCCAAACTGAGGATACAGGGCCTATACTCACTGTACTCAACTAGGGTAGTCTTTTTCTGTTCTTGAGTAACTGTTACAGTGCACCTTAAACAACTTCTTCACTTGAGCTCAAAAGGTGATCTTTTCAACACTGTACTCTGGATATTTTTGATTGTACAAAATTTGGGGTGTTGGGGGAGGGGAGAGCTCACCCCAACCACTTGCACAAAAGGAAATTTTTTGCTAACTAGTAAATTACATGTGGAATATGATGTCTTTGCAGGAGACTACAGGGTCTTCCGTGACGATGTGGTGTTCTGGGTGACCTTTTCATCTATAGCCTTGCTGATTCCAGTGCTTTTTGTTGGCTGTCCAAGAATTGTAAGTAATCTGCACTGTCACCTTAAAGGGAGGAAGGCTGTCAGACTTCTTAATGCAAAATGTAGTCCTGCAGGATATGTATAGAAAACTTAATACAGCTTCATGAAGTCAGCACAGGACCAGCTCTGGGGAGTTTCTTTTCAGCCCTACTTGAGCTAAGTGGTCTGTAATCAAAGGAATGACTCTCTGCAGTGTTGCACATAACATCTGCTCATGCTTGCATTTAGTTGACTTCTGCTGTCTTAAAACGATGTCTGTAGAACAGGTGTGTGCAGCCAGCTTCCAGTAGAACTGGTACCAATTACTGCCTTAATCAGGTGGGGGACTAAAGAGTGTTTATCAGTCTCCTGAAGCTGTGTTTTTTCTTCCCTGTCTAGCTGAACATACTGGCCTCTGGAATAGTAGGCTCTTATGCAGTGATCCTAGCTATTGCTTGTTACATCTACACAAGCCTTGCTTACATCACCTTAGACCTGCTCAGAAGGGTCCTCAATGATTACTTCAGCAGAGCTTACACCAATGTGCCTTTTCAAACAAATGGTGAGTACAGCTCTGAAGGCTTCTTTTTCTAAAGAAAAAACACTGCCTCTTTGGTTCTATTGTAAACAGTAATTGAGGATAGGAAGGAATAAGAGAAGAACAAAATAAGTACAGTATAAGGTTTAACTCCCTAATGATAAAATCTAGTCCTGCAAAAGAAATACTCAAATACACTCCAAGGCAGCAACCTTTCAGCAGGTGTTATGTGACAGAGGCCCTTGCAAAAGGTGCTTTTTGGGCTTGGACCTTGCTGGTGAGTTTGCGGGGTGAGCAGACAAAAGGCCTAATATGGTGACTGAACAGGCACATCTTGCCCCATGTGCGTTATCCCCTTTGCATGGAGTTACTCTAAGCATGTGAGGCTGCAGAGACTATACTTCATTCTGTCACTAAACTTGTTCAGTGTTTGTGCTTGGGAAAGGAAGGAATTTCCTGCTTTGATACAGGAATCTGCTTGGTTTCTCTTTTTCAGACTTCATTAGCCTCTCAGTGTGGACAATGCTGGCCCTCAGTGGAATAACTGTGCAGCTTCGCCGAGAGAGAAGTGAAGTGCCCTTCCCACCACACCCATATCTTGCCTGGAAGCGGGAAAGGGAGCGCAGAAGCACCAATGTCTTAGACCCTAGCCATCATATCCCTCCCCTGAGAGAGAGGATCCATAACAAGCTGCTGCATATCAAAGAGTTTTTTCAGAAAGAGCAGCCAGCTGGGGAGAGAACTCCTTTGCTTTTGTAACCTGCCAAATAACTAGTGGGAACAGAGGAAGAATCTAGAAATGGCAACATGAGTGATCATCAGCAAACCAGGCAGTGATGCAGGATTACCACTGCCAGTTTGCCCTGCTTAATTTAACAATGATCGTATTTGCCCAACCTGGAAGAAAAGTTATCTGTTGGTACACTACATGCTGTTTTGTGACTCCTTCCTCAATGGCCCACTCAGCCTGCTGTAACGTGTATGTCTAGCTGCAGAATCTTGTACTAATGGTCAAGTACAGGTATTTATCCTGTGGTGATCTAGTTTGATGGTTAGGTATGGGAAATACAAAGCAACTCTTAGAAAGCAACCGGTACAGTTCTGGTTCTTATCTTACAGTGTGGAAAACCACTGCTGAAATACTGCCTGACTGGCTCCTTAAAGTGGACAGTCTCTCAAATTGTGAGGCATGAAAGATGAGGACCGCACACAGAAGTTCTTCTAGCAGGGACTGAAGTATCACCACCTAATATAGGTACAGAATGTGTGGCTGCAGACACAGTTGTTTCCAAGAAGTGTTATTGTACTTTGCAAGCTAAACTGAGTGACTTGAATTTAAACTGCACTGAATTAACTGTTGTAAATGTGCACACTGGGGCTCAGGAAGTGGACCTGATCTGAGATAAGAAGACTTTCTTTCTTTCAGCTGGTTCTGTAGCAAGCTGGTCATCTGTGCAGAGATGACTGTTAAGAGGACACAAGAGGTTTGCCTCCTTGTTTGCTTTCTGAATAGCTTTTGTCTTTTTTCTGCTCTTGTATATTTTCTTTTTCTTTTTTTGGTGGTGCTGTCATAAAAGAAAAAGCTAAATAAGCTCTTCGTAGCCAACAGCAGTTCTGGTTTGGGTTTTTTTTTCCCTGCAATTGACTGAAACACTAGTTTTATTTTTAATCAATTTATCTTTTAATTCTGCCATTAAGGGGTGAAAACCAGCATCCAGCTAGCGAAATCCTGACCAGGATCCATACTGACTATGTTCCTTACCACTTTGGATTGCATCTGTTCAAAATGGAATGTAGTATAAAACTGGATAAGGGTGGATGGTTGTGATATTGTGTGGTGGCTTTATTGACTTCCTTAAAACCAAACCGAACAGCCATATTCAAAATGCAGACCGGAGCATTGTGGTTTTGGCTCACATAAATGCACAAGCAGTCCTGAGGCTGTCCTTGGTTTTACCTGCCTTTGCCCACCATACCAAATCCTGGTCTTCATGGTCAGTGTTTACATGGTGATCTGTCATGCATTAAATGATGGTTGGTTGAAGTTTTGTGTCCTGTACTTGGTAGTGTGGGCAGCAAAGTGCATGGTCCTTTCTGTCTGAAGGTGGATGGCTCTTCTGCTACCTGAATGAATATCCTCATGAATGTATACCCTCATGGTGGCAACTCAGGTTCTTGGCCATCACTTTAAATTCTTGGTATAAGTATGTAAGGAAACTGGAAAAAGAGCTTTATTTGGGAACTTAAGTGAAAGTTAAGACACCCTGGCAATAGGAAGGAATTAATGGCTTTAAAATGACTCTTACTTACCTGCCCTTTCCTTTAAGGAGTGAAAGCTTAATGGCATAGTGAGAGGTGACTGAGCTCATCTGATGTGTAGAGCGAGACAAATCCCATGATTGCTTGGAGCTGAAACATCTGCCTCAAACAGTAGAGCAAGGCTGAGATCCTGCAGTTTGTGTCTTGCTTTGCTGTGCTGTTGTGGCCCATGAAGGCTCTTTCCCTAGCCTGTGGCAGACTGATGCTTGCTGACTGCCCTTGCTGCTCTGACACCAAGCATGTCTTTGCTGTATTTGATGGCAAGTAGCAAACACTTATTTGGTATACAAATGCTCTTAAACATGTTTACCTTGGTCTTTTTATAACTGCTGTGATTAATATTGTGCAAGAAACAAGTTTAACTCTAATTTTCTATATCTTTTATAATAAAGATGCCTTTTGAAAGAATATTGGAACTAATGGGGCCTCTTTGAATTTAAAGATGCTTTTACACCTTAGGTTCTGTCTTCGGTATTGTAGGGATAGTTTGTTTTGGAAAAACTTCTTAGCCTCAAGGGATGGGGGGGTAGAGGAGGGAGGAACTTAGCTGACCTGTTGTGAGGACTTACTGTAGTTGCAGTGACACCCAGAGGCTGGAGAGGGCTTGTGTTCTGTCTGAAGCTGGTTGAGTAAGTGCATGGTCCAAAGAGGCTTTTTCTTACAGCTTTGTCAGGGGAGGTTCTAGGGAGCAAAGGAATGGTGGTCGTCATCCACTTCTTGACTGGAAACTAGTCTGCAAGATCATGCAGGAAGTCTACGGCAGAAGGGGGCTTTGAACTCTAAATCCTGACTCAGAGATTTACTTCTCTTAGGCTGCTCAGAGACAGTATGGAAATTTTCTTCCATATTCTGTAAGCCACAGTAGGTAACAGTGGTAATAATCAAAATACACAAACCGATCCACTGGGGTTTTGAAGGGATAATTTTCAGGTTGCTTTTTGTGTACCTTCTGAGGCAGTTGCAAAATAAAAACTGGATCCTACCCTGCTATGCCTCTCTTTGGAGTGCCAGGTCTCTCATGGGAAGCATTTACTGCCTTGCTGTGTTAGCTGTGCTAAATTTTGCACAGCTACCTTGCAATTTTGCTAGCTTAAAATAATACTATCTACTGCTCCTGGGGACTTTATGTCCTTCTAGGCAGTGGTTTGAAGCTTCCTGTAAACTGAAGCTTTCTGGACTATGCTGTGAGCTATTTTCTTCTGCTGTAGAGAATTCTTCTGCCAAGATGATTTCGGCACACTCACTGAGTCTTCTGCAGTCTTTGGTGCATTGTAGTAATGTGCAATGATCACATTGTGTTATTTGACTTAGCTAATTGTTGAGCTTTACTAGATCCAAATCTTGCAGAAGAAGCCCTTTTCCTTCTCCCCTTGCTTTCACACCCGTGTTGGTTTCTCCTAGCAGTTAAACAAGCTATGGCACAAGTGAACTCTAGGACACTGATCTTCTCAAGCAAGCAGATCTTCTTTTGTTCTTGTCTCTACTTCCTCACTTTAAAAACACAAACCTAACCTGACTACTGCTTCATGGAGTGCTACAAATGTCAGGCAGCTTGCCTGCCTCCTTCTCCAAATGGTCAGAAAGTATGACTGAAAGTAGAAACAGCTCAGGCTTTCCATGGATATACGTCAGTGAAGAGGAAGACAAACTGATTTGGGAGCAGGTTATGGGAAATTATAGAAGGGGACCCACAAAATAAATGTCCCTTTGTCATCTCGGCAGTTGTGTCCTATGCAAGTGGCTTTCCTTATGGGAAGGAACGGCGTGATGTAGAGCTCCCAGTCCAGCAGTCTCCTCTGCTAATGCTTGGTAAGAAGAAAAGGTATTAGTAGTTGTCATTAGATCTTCCTAACTGTTTGGTAGAAATGTTGCATGTGTCAGGTTATAAAGCATTCAAACCGTTTTGGGGGCCCAAGTGCTGGGTGTTATAAAACTCTGTGACAGAGGCTTCTGAGGAAAATGTTGTGTTGGCTTAACACCATTGCCACTTTGGGCTGCAAGCCTTGCTTGCGGAAATCTGAGCAGAATGCAAACTTTGTGGGGTGCCAGTCTGAAACCCAAACTCAGTCCTGTCAAGTACAGTAACTGTCTGACATACTTTTGGTATTGCTACCAGAGAGACAGCAGCATGGCCTAGTTTGCCTGGTTCCTTGATTTCAAGCTGGTCTTGTTTTCCTGTGTCTGAGGCATTTGGCCATTGCCAAAACTGTGTGAAACTGTCCCAAGCAACTGGAAAACTAAAAGGAAGATAAAGCAAGGTTCAGTTTAGAACTGCTTGAGGACCAAAATCCTGTTACTAAATGGCACAAACATCAGTAACTCTTCAGGAGGGTGTATTTATTTCTTTAATTTCTAGAGGACTGTCTCAGCACACTTCTGCTCCTAACCCTGAAGTGTAAGGTGTATGTTTTGGCTTGTAGTGTCAAGGCAACAGGCTGGGTTAAGGCCACCAAAATCATCCGTCAGCACTGCAGATCTTGTAGCTATTGCTCACCTATGAGATCTTCCTGTTTCCCTGAACTAGTGCCAGGTTACTCCTTCCCAGCCTTTGCTTTTCTTTGCAATAGCAAATGAGATAAATGAAGCTTCAAGGATTTCTTTGTTCCCCTCTGTATCTGTCCACTGCTCCAACCTGGAACATGTGCGAAAACAGCCTTCCCAGCACCCACATTCTGTGTGTTTTCACTCGCGCTTCTCACCCCTGCAAGGCTCTTCAGCTTTCATGCTGGTGTTGTCCTTGCCTCCTCCTTGTCCTCATCCTCCTTTATTTGAAAACTTCTGAAAAATCAGTCTGTGCCTTTAATCTCTCTTCCTTAAGGGCTGGCAGCAGTGTGATGTAGGTTGACATGTGATCTTTGTGGTGGTACTTGTGGGGGGCTTTATTACAACCTTGATTTCTGGTTGGTTTAGCCAGTGAATAGTCAGAATGGGAAGCATTGAGCTTCCAGTATGTAAATACTCTATGGAAGACAAGCATTGTAAGCATCAGGTCTGTGTTCTGACTCAGTGGCTGAGGTGCATGGATATATCCCTGCCTATTAATTTGAATTGTAGTTGATATTCACCTGATTTGGTTGTCCCATCCCTTGTCTTTGGTGCTTTAGTTTTCTCTAGAAATGAGAGCTCTAATAACTTTTCTGCTTGTTCAACCAGAAGCTTGTTTATACCAGACCTTGTCTGTAGGCAGACAGCTGTCTCCAGCAGTATGCAAGGCTTTAGCCTTCTATGCATGCTGGGGGAGGACAACTTCACAACAGAGCAATAAATCAGCTCATTCTGGGGGTGAGAGGGAGCGGCTGTGTACAACTTGCCTGCCTGCTTCAGAACTGACTTCTCACAAGCCTGCCTTGTCAGGAAAAGCACTCCTTGCATTTTTCTGCATTTCTTTAGAGCCTTCTGGTGTAACAATAGATTGTTACCTGATGAGCTCTAAACAAGCTGGATTAACCTCTCTTGATACTGAATGCTTTGGGGGGAAAGCCATATGCAGGAAGCAGAAAGAACCACGGATGGAGTATACCATAGGAGGCAGGTGCTGTTTGCCCAGCCAGTAATTTAATGAGCTGCAGATGGTGATTCATTGAAGTTGTTTACTATGTTCCTGAATGTAATATTGGAAGAATGAAGACTTGGTCACCCTGCACCAATTCGTGTGCTGTGTTGTTCAGGCTTCCAGCAACTCAACTGCTGAAAATCTATGTAATGCTTTTCACTGCTGAAATAGCTGTCCTCAAATGTGTTTTTTAAGGTTTATAATGCCGTATGGAAACAATTTATTCTGCTGTTCTTTAGAAAAAGGTAAAACTTCACCTTTGGGCAACAGAAAGGAACTGCAGCTGGAGTGCTGCTTGTCTCCCTTGTGCCACTGTTCTCTAGCTTGTGTCCAAGGAGTGCTGCCAGCACGTACTTTTTCCAAGACTGGAACTGGCAAATGTTTCCTTCCACATTGAGCAGCTGTTTAAGGTTTTCTCCTTCTAAATGTCAGATGAAGTCTTTTCCTAAACTTGGGAAATAATTATGTTATTAGTCTAGTGGAAGGCGTCCCTGCCCATGGCAGGGAGGTTGGAACCAGATGGTCTTTAAGGTCCCTTCTGACCTGAACCAGCCTGTGATTCCATGATGTCCTCTAACACAAAGCTGCGACCACACTGGCTCCAACAGGCACGCTGCTGCATCAGAACAAGCCTAGGGAAGGAAGGTGCTTGCGGCAGCAGGAACGTCAGTATCTTTTCACTGAAAGAGAGCATGTTTTATTTTGCAGCGCACTTCAGCATGTGGAAGCTGAGCAGTTTGGCTTAGTCTGTTCTACTGTCATCAGCATGAAAATCAACTGCATCACAGAAGTGGGAGGTGGAAAAGGTGAGGCTGAGTCACCTACACCTTTAGCAGGTACGTGCACATGGTGTCAAACAGCAGTGTGCCACGTGTGGTTCTCCCTGCACACCATGGGGTTCTGGAAAGGTAAGTTTAGCAAGAGATCTTCTGTTGACATCCTACAGAACCTACCTGACCCCTTTAAACAGTCACAACAGGCACTGGTTCCTTGGTGCTGGTTCAGGGATCCATATGTGTGGGAGAGCATATGGATCTTTCTAGGACAGCAAGGAGATGGGTTTGTTTGCACACTGTGTTAAATGGCTTCCTTCTGAGCCACTGCTCCTGTGACAGCTGTGCAGAGGGCTGGCAGCTTCCTGGCACCTACAGCTGAGCTCCTGCTTTTTCTTTTTGTGGATTTTGTCTCTTGTGGCAGATGCTGCTTCCAGAACTTAAGTGCTGCCGACAGCATGGTGTCAAATAGGTTGGTAAAGGTGTCATGTTAATATTGACTCCTCCACCACATAACTTCACTTCTGACTTAACTACTTCCATAGTTCTCCTGTCTCATTCTTCCACTGCCATTGCATATAACCTGTCATACTGTAACCAACACAGTTGTTCTGTCAGCCAATTTAACTGCCTATCATCGTGAGACACTTGGCCATCAGTGTCCCCAGAGAGAAAAAGTCTGTTTTACACTCAAACAGGAGATTTAGAAAGTCTCAATCAAAAAAGTGCTTTTAAAGCTTAATGTATGCAAAATAACATGAAAACTTCTGAAGCCAATGTAACTCGTACCTTGGGTATCCAAAGGGATCCTAGTAAACACAATTCTGTATGAAAGCAGGGCCATCAGTTATGTATTTGAACATAATCTTCTACTCCAATGCCCTTGTTTGAAATAGCTTTAGCTTTTAAAGTTTTTTACTTGTAAGAAGCAGCCCAGTTTAGTTTCAAGCTGCCCTTTGGTTTTAGCTCAGCAGAATAGCTACTAACTTGTATTTATGACTTAGCATGACATTTATTAGCTTTTTTTAAACACCAAATCTGTGATACTGAAAACAAGATTCTCTTCAGAGAAATCATGGGGAAGTGGAGAAAACATGACGTTGTCAGCTTATGAATGTAATCCACTCATGTTCTCATTTATGTGACAGAGAGCCTGGAGTCTGAACTGTGCCAAAGTGGGGTTTTTTTAATCTTCAAGAAAAACCCTCAGCTGTTACATCCTATCTGCACCAAAGTAGGTTTTGATCCAAAAATCAAAGCCTGTGGACTGCTTAGTAAACACTTCCAGTGATTCATTTGAAAGGTGGACAACTGCTTGTGTAGAAGAGACTGCTGCTTTTCAAGAGAAAGTTAAGACTATACAGAGGATTTTTCTCTTACTATATAGCCACATGAATAAAAGCACAACACTTGGCCTGCCTGCCTGGAAGTATAAGGATCAGCTGAGTCAATGGCAAAAAGATGTATTCTTTTTGTTGCATGTTACCGGCTAAGGCTCACTGTGGATTCAGTACCCTGTTTTAAGCATGAAGCCATACATGTTTTCAGTTAACTTTATTCATAAAATAAGTTTACTGTACAGTACACAATTCTAGCAATAAATTCTTTTCAAGCCATCTGCATTACAAAAATAACAGGTATGCAATGAAAAATAGTCACTCCACACACCGTGAAGGTTCTGTAAAATCCTAAAGTGATCAGGTCAGGGGGATGAAAGGGGAGAAGTATCAAATATGAAGACTAGGAGTAGATAAATTAAGTCACATTTTTCTTTACAAAAATAAACACTAATCAAGCATTATTTCATAATAGAGCAACCTTAGAATGCCACAGACTAACACTCCCTCTCTGCTATACAGTGCTGGAGACTGTTCTTGAAAGGCAAACCAGAATGTCAGCCAGGAAACAGCATTCAGCATTACATGGATATAAACATCTGAGACCAGTCAATGGCTGAAAAGACACTTAGAAAAGGAATCACTTAATCAAATGAAGCCCAAACTTCTTGTGAGTTAGGAACAACAAAATACTCCATTGAAAAAAGGGTAAGTCACCAGCTCGCAAGCTACAGCAGGAATGCGAAATCTAAATGAGAGCAGCATTGGCAAGGTTTTATAGACGCTAATAGCAGACAAGGCTGTTCTGTGCTTGAGCTCAAATGCTCCCCAAACAACTCCCACCAGGTGTTAAGTTTGGAAAAGGTTAAAACTTTTTGTTCTCTCACATACATGAAAGACCTCACTATATTCTTAAGCCTGGAAACAAGCTGAGGTGCTCTGGAAAGAGAAATAGCAATTATCCAACTTATTTAAAAAATGCTGTGAAAATTGGGATAGCATGAATTTATCTGTTCTTTTAACTGCATTTTTTCCCATGTGGATTGGCTCATTGAAAACCAGCATTTATTCTCTCTGCTAAAAACTCCTTTGCCACCGCTTCACTTTTTCCTCTTAAAAGTACTATGGGAAGTGGGGCAGCAACAGAACAAAAATATTAAGTTCCCTATAAATGACTTTATTGGGCCCTGGAAGTTCACCCTTAGAGCTGGGTGAGTTTACCTTGAACCCAGGGAAGCTGTACTGAGTCAAAGGGAAGTTACATTTGAAAGTGACACACTTCAAAGTGTTTGGTGCTTAATTCTTTCTGCATTGTTGCAAATGAAAATCAAATCTGATTAACAGTTGATTTCAGAATAGGGGTTCAACTTGCTTTGCTGTGTGAGGTATTAAATAGCCAAAATACTCAACTGCAGGTGGCATTTATAGATCAACAGTTGTCTGTGGTTGAAAGCTTTCACTCTGCTGCTGTTG
This sequence comes from Neopsephotus bourkii, assembly GCF_033783945.1. Classification (NCBI taxonomy): domain Eukaryota; kingdom Metazoa; phylum Chordata; class Aves; order Psittaciformes; family Psittacidae; genus Neopsephotus; species Neopsephotus bourkii. Next base: position 8,599,689 of record NW_026900624.1, read on the forward strand.
AGTATGCTTTCCAAGGAAAGAATACATTAATGTGCTGGATAAAAAGTGATGATATCCATCAAGAGCAGAGGTGTTCTCTCTGCCTAGACCAAGAAGGGATAGTCAGACAAACAAAAGCCAAATATAATTATTTTGGCATCTCTTTACTACAAGCCTGTCTTGAGTAGCACATCTATCAGATCTGCATACAACATCAGCTGCACTTTGATCTAGAAAACCTAATTCCTTTTCATTTCTTGTAAGTATTGCAGGATTGCAAGCGAGCAGTCTATTCATCAGTATAGCATAGCGAAACTTTCCCTAGTGCAAACATAACACGTACCTTGAACTTACTTAAAAACCTTCCTGATGACTACTTAGTACTTAAAAATGAAGAGTACTAACTGCAGGCTGCCAACTAATTGCAGAAATGCTGCTGCTGCTGCGCAGGTGCTTTCAAATTGCCATTTCCCAATCCAAGAAGAAATAGGTGGAACTACTGTGGCTTCTTGCTTCTAAAGAACTGAGCCTGCTTTTCTCTCTTAGAAGTAAAAACTAAGGAAGAATTATAGTGTGCTACCTGTGTTCCAGAAGCCAACAAAGCAGGAGCAGCTCTTTTAATTGTTTTGAAAATACAGTCAAGTAGACATGTTTTAAAGAACTGTGTTCAATTTAAACAAAGAAATATTGAATAGCAAAACCATGGCTTCTGTTTGGACAATCAACCTTATATTTGAACAGGCCAAATCACAGACATCCTTATGTTTTAGGCTGCCTGTGCACCCTTTCCATTAACCAGGTTTGTTGCAACATGAGAATCTATTAAAAACATACTAAAAGGAAAAAAAACATGACGTGGGCCATGCACAAAGCATACTCAGAAGTTACTACTTTTTAGCCAGAGATGAGACTTTAAAGCTTACCTTCATTACATAACAGGCACACTGAAACTTTTTATGAACACGAATTTAGCTAGATTCTGTGAAATCTTGTCTTTTATCTGTAAAATGGTGTCATATAAAAAGAATTTCCAATGGGATAAGTCCATGAATCCATTTCCTATGAAAGTTAGATCTATGGCAATTAAGTCTGTCCCTAAGGCTTTTGTAGACTACCAATTGTAATTTATCTTACTCGGTATAAAAGCCACTAAACTGGAGTTTAAGATGCATTAGCTTGCTGGTGCCCTATTCTGTAACAAGTGCTTGACAAGTGACCCCTGATACTCAGTTTGTAAAGTGTGCAATTGAAGCTTGTGGGCTTCCAGAGTCTTCAGCTTTTCCTCAGGCTCAAATCACTGCTTGTTACTAATCCTGACAGAGATGTGCTCTCTGAGGCATCTTCTTTCTTGAGGTTCAGAAATGATTCTCTGGTTATTTGAAGAATTTCTCTCAGGCCTTTGTTTTCCTGCTGTAACCAGAGAAAGAAAAAGGTAATTGAGAGAACTCCAGAAAGAAGTCAAGATAACTCCATTAACAATCTCCCCTCTACTCCAAACACATGTAAAAGGATTAAAATACTGATATGCAGTCAGGTGGTGCTATGTTACTTTTTAAAACTGAGAACTTTAAGTTTCTGACTCTCTTGCTCTCCTGAATGGTCATTAAGCACTAAAAAAACCCCTCAAAACACAAAGATGGGTAAGAAAAGAGTAACAGAGTTGCATTTAAAAGTAACATCTGTTCTTTCCACATACACTGTCCCATAATTAACTGCTTTGCTAGTACTTAATCAAAGAGCAAAGCTGTGGCTCCTCCAATGCTAAGCAACTGAGAATCTCCCAAAGGCACAAAATTATTGCTAAAAAAAAAATCATATTTAAAAGCCAAAGGTGTGGGTATTATTATTTGCACCCTAGTGTCTCATTAGGATGAATCAGTATTATTTCCTAGCTTTTGGTTACACTCCTAGGGACTTCAAAAAAAGAGAAAGCTTAAGGCAATACGTATATTCTTCATCACCAGACATCAGTGACTGGTATCACTATGCAAGACTTGAGGAGAGGACGGAGGGGGAAAATAGTACCTCCAGTCCTCCAACAAGGAAAGTGCAACAAAATAGCAGTGTGAGTGACTGATAGAGTAACTCATATGAGATAGAGTAACTGAACAGAAATAACTGTGTTAATATTTACTGCCTTGCTCTTGGCACCATAGCTGTTCTGATTTTTTACTTGCCTCCAGCTGAAGGATTCGTTCCTGCTCTTTACAACCCTGCTTTTCATCAATTTCAATGGCTTTCCTCATTACTGCTGCCATTTCTGTAATTTGGTCCACATGTACTTGCAGCTCCTACAACATAAAAAGTAAACAATGACAGTGGGTGTTGGTTGATAAAGCTCAACATGATCCAGCAATGTGTATTTGCAGCCCTGAAAACAGCCATGTGCTGGGCTGCATCAAAAGGAGCGTAACCAGCAGGTCAAGGGAGGTGATTCTACCCATCTGCTCTGTTGTTGTGAGATGCCACCTGAAGTACTGCATTCAGCTCTGAGGTCCCAAACATTAAAAGGACATGGAACTTCTGGGAGCAAATCCAGAGGAGGTGACAAAGATGCTCAGAGGGCTGGAGCACCTCTGCTATGAAGACAGGCTTGAGAGAGCTGGGTTTGTTCAGCCTGGAGAAGAGAAGGCTCAGGGGAGACCTTATATAATGGTCTTCCAGTACCCAAAGGGGGAACTACAAGAAAACTGGAGAGGGGCTTTTTACAAGTGCATGTAGGGACAGGACAAGGGAGAATGGCTTTAAACTGACAGAGGGGAGATTTAGATTAGCCATTAGGGAGTTCTGTGAAGGTGGTGAGGCACTGGCACAGGCTGCCCAGAGAACCTGTGGCTGCCCCATCGCTGACAGTGTTCAAGGCCAGGTTGGATGGGGCTTGGAGCAACCTGGTCTAGTGGAAGGTGTCCCTGCCCACAGCAGGAGGGCTGGAACTAGATGGTCTTTAAGGTCACTTCGAACCCAAACCATTCTGTGGTTCTATGATAGTAGAGTTTGAATAAAGGACAAGTTGAGAAAAAGGCAATGAAAAATAAAAGCTTTTGGAAACACCATTAAAATATTTGTTTTCACTGACCACCTGTCATGCCAGTCTTTTTGTGTCTGACCTGACCTTTGGACAGCTACTAAGTAATATTGGGAAAAGCAGAACAGTAAACTGAAATAAAGAACACTATAGACTAAAGTTAAATCCCACCTTTAAATTACAAATTTGAATGGAGGTCCACACATCTAGCAGATGATCAGCTTGCCTTTAAACTATCAGAAATGATTAAGCTACCGTAAAGAACTGCCTCACTTGGAATCATAAACTTGATGTGAGCCAAATATACTTTACTAAAAGAAACATCAGCCCTTTCCATTCTTTCCTCTCTGGCACCTCAATTGCTAATGCTGTTGTTCAGCTGTTTACTTATTAAACACCCACACAGACCAGGGGAGAGGAAGGGGGAGGGATGGGGGTAGAACTTGCTGTAAATCTTTATTTTCTTCTCAGTTTCCACTGAAGGTGATGATAGGAGACTTTTTTTTTTCCATCAAAAACTAAATTTACCTTGAAGCTGTGATCAGTGGTAGAGAATGAGTTAGTGAGGATATACCCTTGAGAAGGGCTGGGAAGGAGGTAGTGGGTTTTAGATATACTGACTGCTGTCATCCCTGCTTCCTACTTTGCCAGCTTACATGGTCTATTGCTCAATATGATTCAGGACCTATTCCGAGGTCACTAGTGTTAGACCAGATGCTAAAACAAATGTGTAGAGTTCTACTCTGGAAAGCACACATGCAAAACTTAAATGCTGTAATACCAAAGAATGCAATGAAAGTGTTTCTTTACAAAGATAGCCTCAAACATCTATGAACACTTTTTGCATTTCTCTCCTTTGTGTTTGCCATATGCCTCATTCACAATAGTTTACAAAAACATTGCTTAACAACACTTTGCTTTTCTAGTTTTCAAAAACCATAAAATGCAGCAACCTTTCACCAGCAACTTTCACCACCCTTTATGCCCCTCAAGCTGCCCTAGATTCTACTCAGCAATCCTGATCAATACTGAAACAACAACCAAGGGCTGAAGCAGGAAAGAAGTGTATGTTCAGTTACTCATCATTCAAAAGGGCCTTTAAATATTTCAGGTTTACTAATTATTTGTTGGAGTCACAAGCGTAAGTTAAAGCCAGTCTAAATGTCTGAATTACTAAGTCTGTAGCCTGTGGAAGTATAAGAAGGTGGTTGCCCTGAAGACTGAAGCAAAACAAAAGAAGTAGATACAGTAATGAAATGCTACTTTTTAAAAGCTTAAATAAATGAGAAGCCAATAAGGTTGACTTGACTGATCAAGTTCCTGATCATGTTTCATGGTCTGGATTAGAAAAATTAGGACTTGGCAGTACAGTGATACAAAACCTGAGACAAATTAACTGATCCACTACAAACTAACTGAAGTATTACCCAAGAAAAACAAAGGAAAAAACCCCTCAAACCCAACCAAACAATTAAGTTGTTACCTTGGAATGTTGCTCTTTCAACTTCATTATTATACTTGGATCATCCTTTTTGCTCGCCATTAGCAACCTAAACATCTGTTCTCTGTACTTGCTCATTATGAGTTCCAGAGCAGATTGGTGTTCTTCAAGAGATGTGCGTAGTTCTACCAAAATAATTTTCATTTCAGTTAGAGCTTAACAGAGAAGAACTAAAACAAAATACAAGAGCACTTCAGCTTGAGAAAACTGAAATAAGCCCTTAATGAAGTGTTCCCTCTCCTTGCACCATAAAATCTGTGTAGGCTCTGCAGATGTCTTCAGTGGTGAGTGCCATGGGAAAATTCTTGTCAGAAACAGAGGTCTTTTGTTAATACAACTTCATATACAGTCCCCATAAGCCATGTTGAGTGTAGCTGAGCAGCTTTACTCTAGCCATTATAAGCAACACTGTACAGAAGCTAGAAGTTTACAGATCTGTTTTAACGTGGTAAATAAGAGTTAAAAAATGCTCGTGTTCAAAATATACTAATCAAAGGACGAATAACTGCCGAGATAAGACGAGATTCATACAAATCAAGATCATTGAAACCTTTGCTGAATATAACTGTTAGAATAAGTAAGGTATTCCAGGAAGAACAGTTAATTCCTAGTATACAGAATTCCAGAAGGAATTATGCTATTGTGCTTACCCTACAACTTCTCCCGACTGTTCCTAAATTGGTTATTTTTAGCAGTGGGAAACACATTTCCAAACAGATACCTATACTGCAGAATTAAGTTCTATTTATCTCACGTGTGCTAAACATTAGATAAGGACTGAAAAAGTAATTTTCCACAATTCTCACTTTTTGTCAATCATAGTTCCAATGGTTGGACATTAGGACTCTATTAGATTTTGTTATAATCAGTTAAACTGACAAATTAAGATTAGAAGAAAAACTTCAACATCAGTTTTTTTGAGAACAGATCAATGGTGAAAGTGTCACTGATTCCAGTGGTGCAGGTTGGAACTTGAAAACGATAGAGTATCGTTTTACCTTTATTTTCCTGTTGCAGTTCCCTAATCTGTCTGTTTTCTTGTTGGATACCCATCACTAACGTAGACCGAGGACGATGTCTTGCTACTTCATTAAGCTCTTGAATTTCTTCTTGGTACTGGTTATTGGAAAAACAAAACCAAAACAAACCAACCACAACGTACTTGAGTAACCAAAGGCAAGCATTAATCAGCAAGTCACAGAGGAGCAGTTCTACTGTCAAAGTCTGTAACTAGTAAGATAATGCTTGGTTCTAAATAATAGTGTTAAACAAACAAATAGAAACCCTTCTGGAGGTGTTGCTAACATACTGGCCTTTAGAGACACAAAAGTATCGCCTTTGTTTGATACAAGTTTCATAACTTAGATGTGTGCAGTGGGCATTGGTTAACCTTCAATTAATGCAGGTCAACTTCACCATCAAGTAATTTAAAACTGATATACATATGGTAAAGAAATCCACGAGGTATTAACCTCTAGATATTTACTGTGGCTTCCCAATACCTTAAACCACAAGGCTGTACATGTACAAGTCCTGTGGGCCTGAACTCTCAGGTCTGTGGATCCTGGATCTCAACAAATGGGTAAGTTTAATGCTCTCAGTTTGAAATCATGAAGCCTCTGCATGACTGGTTTTACAGGGATGAAGCACATACAGGATTTTATTACTTTATAGACCAATTAACACATCCTGAGGTCTATTAAAATGACAGGATGAACTCTCATATGGAAAGTCATTAGACCCCTTGATGTTTTTCCAGGAGTTTTCTAGTGAAAAATCTAATGACCCGCCTTGAATATCTTAACATCAGAATGGAACTGATCATACACACAAAAAAAAAAAAGGCTAAGAAGCTAATTCGAAACAAAAGGAAGCAGCGATAGGTTAAAAGCATTCTGAACAGAAGAAAGCACGACTGAGCCTCTGTACTATTACATGTGCATGTTAAAATTAATAAAACAAGTAGTTTCACAGCAGAGCAAAACACAAGCCACCACACAATGGGTTTGTAAGATACCAACCAAATTTCTACCAGTGTTCTTGAAATAAATGCCAGTTTCAATATTTAATGTAGAGTTACAGAGAACTTCTTCACAGGATCAAACTAAATACATAAACAACCTATTTTTAGATTATAGTCACACCTCTAATGAAAATATGATGGTATTAAAGGATTAATCAAATAACACAATAGTTTTACACTGTACAGTAGCACATAAAAATGATCTTAAACTATGTGTTTCCATGTCGTTCTCTTAAGGGAGGAAACAAAGTTGGAAAACAAACCTGTTTCATTGCTTCAACCCGTTTGTTAAGAGCTGTAGTCTGTTCAATCAGAGCTTCTGCTGCATTGTCATGCTCCCTCAGCCGTTCCACCAGTGCTTTCGCATCTGCTAAGGCTTTTTCGATTGTGCAACTCATTTCTAAAGATTAGAAACGTGTTATTTTCATACCACCACCTGTTTGCTAAACAGAGAACAGCTATCTATGTGAAATATAGACATATATTTCTAGACTAAAGCAGCTGAATAAACCTTTGCCTCAGAAACATCCATTCTGTAGTATTTTATGAATAGGAAGAAATTATGCCTCAAGTACACACTAAAGTCTTCCTTTCCTTTTCCTCCTTTTTAATTGCTGTTGAGACCACATATCAGAGCAAGGAAATGAAAGTAAATTTTATGTTTTGAGGAGAGTATTAACACACCAAATGCCAAAGTAAAACTATTGAACATATGGAAGAGCATATATGCATGTTCTTCTGTAAGCAGAGAAAAAAGATGATTACATAACTAATTCATTTTTCAGTACTACCTATTTTTTTTTGTGTGACCTCCTACTGTCAGATATACTTCAAGATATTTGAGAAGCAGAACTCCTGCACAAAAGGCACTGCTAAAGGTCTAAAGTGGACTGGAAGATTTTGATGCATTAAATCAGCAAAGAAGAACTCAAACTGACAGAATAGATACTTTGGTAATAAACAGAAAACTAAAGGTTCGTGTTTTCTTCATATCTGTAAAAAGAACACAAACATATGTTTCACTGCATGGAATGGAACCATAAAGTTTTCAGCAGGATAAAGACAGCAGCTCAGCTAAGAAAAAGAGCTGACTGCACAGCTAAAATACCAGCCTTCTAATTGCAGTAGCTAGCAGAAATTACTTATAGCTAGAATTGCTAAACTTGCAAAACACTTGTGCATACCAGCATTTCCAAACTACTGGCCTTTAGCCTGAATTTTGTCGTGCTCATGCTTGACAGACCAAGTTTCAAGACTGAGATTTTCAGACTAAGTTTTTGTTTTCTTTCAAGAAACCTGGTCCTTTTTCTACTAACAAGGAAATCTGCTTAAACTTCTTGAACTGCTCTTGAGCAGTCAGACAGCAATGATAGAGGTTTATTAGTTATGGGCCTTACTGATACAAGACTTAAGATCTTTTTTAGGAAACTTCCTAAGGTACTGAAAGAATCAACTAAATCCATTCCTTAACCAGGCCACTTGGTAAAGGAGAGATTTTTTTAAGCATAAAAGGTTAATGAGCCTTTCCTTAGCTACAGGGGAAAAAAATTGCCCCATATTAATTTTCTAACTCTCTTAGGCACCTTTGCAAATAATTTTACACAAGCCTAAGAAAACCCTCCCCTTTTCCTCACCGGACCTTTTCCCACTGTCCTGAGTAGGTAGTACAAGTAAGAGTATTTCAAACACCAGAAATTCCACCATTCCCCTCAAAAGATTTACAAACAGTAGGAATAACCAGTCCTTATGCACTAAGGTGGGGGAAAACTGAGCAAGACAGGAGCAGGGTATGGAATGTTCTCTCTGAAGAGCTCTCAGGCACCCAGAATATCCTGCAAGATCTAACCTTTCAACATTTTAATTGGGTAATTTCATTAGCTCTGAGGAGCACATGTAATACAAAAGCATTTACTTTACTTTTTCTGTGAACTAGAGAAGGGTCTTTCAGGGACTATGCCATCACAGAACAGCTGAGACTTGTTTGCTGATAAAGGAGCTTCAGAAAATGAGCTTCCTGTATGCACAGAGCACAACGGTTTCAACCTGTGTTTCCTGTGATCCATGTGTTATCAAAACCATCAGTATTTTGGCATGTACAAATTTCCTATTAGACACTCATAATGTTAAATCCTTCCTGTTTACAAACCAGAGTTTTCATTTTAATTTCTGTATGATGTATGTACGTATTTGAGGTATCAAGCTCTTCAGCAGACTGATGTGTTATCACATTTATTCTATCTGGTTTAGCTGTTTTAAATATTATGTGGAAAGGAATCATACTACATTGTTTTCAAGGATGTGCTTTTCTTGCTCCTCATTTTTCCTTCCAGTTCTGGTCTCAGATTCTCACTGGACTATAAAAACATCACAGGCAACAGATGACCTTCCACACTAGCTGGCTAAGCTGTTACAGAAGTTGATTTAATCAGATCCATATTTAAGAATTTGAAGAGCAGTCTTTAACTCAATTCACGGGTCATGAATTCTCTAGCTAGTATAAAACAAAGCCTCTCAGGCCTCTCTATGAGCTTGGAATCTATCTGGCACTCAGACTACAATGCAGTTAACATCTCTGATAATTTGTATGCATCAACGTGAATTTTTAAACACAGGGAACACTCACTCGCCTGTGCACTTTCTCATTTTGACCCAACCCAGCCACACGAGATGAAAAGAAACCCGTCTGTAGCAAAGCCGCTGGCATTCTTTTCCACAGCGAGTGACTTGGGGAAGACATGTGTGCCCTGTGCAGAACCCAGTGATAATCCACTGTAACCATGCAGCAGCTTCAGCAGGCCCACCTCCTGTTTTCAGGCAGGATTTTTACTTCAGAAAGGAGAATCGTTATTTGTATCATAGTAATTCATAGTGGCTCCAAATCTTGATCATCATTCCTGTGCACAAGAGACTGGCCCTAATTCTTGGAATTCACTCTAGTTGCCCATCTGGCTGCCTGTGGAAAACAAATATTTTGTCTTATCCTAAAATAGATGCAAATCCGTGAGCTAACCTGGACATTTGGGGAAAACCCCAATTAATCAAATATAATTGACTGATATTAATTCTTATTGCATATTATTCTTTTAATGAGCATGAGGTCTATAGCTGCTAAACTTGGTGGTTCCTGACCTCTACCCTACAAGACATGCCCAGCTGCAAACAGATTTGTTAGTCTGCAATCTTACCAACAGGGTCAACAGGTAGCAAGAGCAACAACTAAAACAGCATAGCAATACTGGTACTGCATATTCATTTCCTGTCACTTCCTGCTATTTCCTAATTGCTTTCATTATCAAATTTGGCTGCCCTTTAAAAAATAAACAACAAACCAACAGCAAAGAATAAAGATTTTTGCGCTGCTATTGCCTTCCTCTAGTTTTCCGTCGCTTTTTTTGTATCCTTACTGACAACCGCCTTTCCCCGTAGCGTAGTGCATTGGATCACCCCTCTCCACGGTGACCAGCTCAGCAGGGCCGAGCCTCGCCACAGTTTCTACTTGTTCCAGGCTGGGTGTAGATGCCCATGAGCACTCTCCTCGACAAAGCCCAGCCCTCACCGCGGCTCCCCGCAGCGCAACGGGCTACAGGAGCCTCCCAAAGCACACACAGGCCCGGACCATAAACGGTGCCGGGGCGGCGCACGGCCACAAGCTGGGCACACCTGCGGGCACCCCGTGGCTCGGCAGCGGGGAGCTGGGGCCGCCGAGGCCTCCAACAGTAAGGCAAAGGAGTCAGGACTGTCACGACAGCGACATGCTACCGCGACACAGCTGATAAAGGGTCCCTCGCCTAGCGCCCGTCATGATATCACGGCCCCCCGTGTACCCCCACACCAGACCATTGAACTCCTAAGTGCCCGGCGACACCCACCATCCCCCTCCCAAGCGCCCCTTCCCAGCTTATCAGCACTCACTCATGGCCGGCGGCTGCTGCAGCGCCCGGCGCCGGGGGTGCAGCCCCGACCGGCGCGGAGTGGCCCGCCCCGCTGTCAAATGGCGGCGGGCCGGTCTGTTGAGGCGGAGAGGGGGTTGGGCTGGTGTGAGGCGGTGAGCGGGTTCTCGGCGTCTCGCGAGACTGCCGCCCGTTGGCTCCTCCTCCTCCTCCGCGCCGTGAGGGAAGTGGCGGGCGGCGGGGCGCAGGGGCTGGGGTCGTTATGGGGGGCGAGTGAGCCCGGCCTGCCGCCGCCGGGATCCGGGTGGCTGGCGCGGCTGCGGAGCGCAGCGGGGACGGGGGGAAGGAGGGAGGAAGGGGAGAGGCGCTCCCCCCGCCAGCGCTGGGGGAGCCGTGGTGCCAGCGGCGTAAGTGGCCGCGCGGGGGTCCCGCGGCCTCAGGGGTGGGCGGAGCGGGGGGGGCTTCGGCCGCTTCTCCCACCCCCGCGGGCGCCGGCCGCGGAGGCAGGAGCTGGGCCCCGCGCTCGTCGCGGAGCCGGCGGCGGAGGAGGAAGCGGGCGGAGGGGCATGGAGGTCGCCTGGGCGCAGGCGTCCGCGCCCGACCCTGTCTAGGGCGCCCCGTGGGCCTCATTCCTCCTCCTCGGAGCGAGCCCGCGGGCGGGCCCGGGCGCGCCGCGGGGCGGGGCCGGGACTTCTGCATCAGAGGAGGAGCCGGCCCAGGTAAGAAACGCTGCCCTTCCCCTGCCTCGAGCCTGCGTGCGGGCCGGCACAGACCTCGCCTCCTCCGCGCCCCGCCAGCCCCTCCTGCCTGCTTGGCCCGGTAAAGCTCTCCTTCCCACCCCAGGCGCCCTGCCAGGCTAAACATAAGAGGCAAACTCTTGGGCCAGGACCACTGGGCTTGGCTGGTGCCGAAAGGGGTAAACTGTGCCTCAGCAGCTGCACCTGTTGCTGAGAGAAATCGTCCCATCATCCCCCTCACGTGTCCCCCCCCAAGGTTCTGAACGCAGTTGACTTGTATGTCATAGAATCACAGAATGGTTTGGGTTGGAAAGGGCCTTGATCATCTAGTTCCAGCCCCCTTGCCTTGAGCAGGGGCATGTTGCTCAAGGCCCTGTCCAGCCTGGCCATGAACACTGCCAGGGTTGGAGCATTTACAGTCTTTGTTGGTTTAATATTTTAGCTTATTAAATGAGCTCATATATTCTTTGGTCTTGTATATTCTGTAATTAATCAGCATTTGTGTGGACAAAATAGATTTTTGCATTAGAAATATGGAAGCATCTGGAAGTTGGGTAAATTTGAGGAGTGTTTGATCTGTGAATAGTGGTCTAAATAAGTCTAAGATTAGTCTAAACTAGTTAAGATTAATTTTCATATGTAGTTTGGGTCTTCAGGTTATGATGTCCATCCTAACACAAGATCTGATGTTATAGTTGCTTCAGAAGTATTTCAGCGATGCTATAGGAGAGCAAAACCCAGTCTGTTGTGAAACAGGAAGGTGTACCGCACTTCATTGCAGAGCTCCCAGGCTTCATAGTTTGGACGAATATCAGGGTGCTCCTGTGAGTCTCGCTTGATAAGAAACGCATTATAATTTCAGACTTGGTGTACCTGTCAGTGAGAGATCAAAGTACAGATGCAGTTGTTGATTTAAAAACAGAAAGATGTATCTAGCAAAGTGAAGGCTGAAAAATCAGAAGTCTGATGTTTATGCAGCTTCAGAGTTTGTATAGCCTAATTATAAATTATTTCTTTTTCCATGTTGCTTATTTTAGGAAATAAGCTTTAAATAGGAAGCAGTTTATGTACTTTTATCCCCCCCAAAGTATCCTTTAATTAGAAAAGTGGGGAGGATAATAATGTGCATTGGTCTTACCTTTTCAACACTGTACTTTTCTCAGTTTTTTCCCTCCTAAGGTTAGGAAATAGAAATCTAGTATTCTAAATACATACGCTAGGAAGAGTTCTAAAGGATATGTAAAGATATGTTCTTAAACTGGAATTTTGTTGGTTGTATCTTTTTTTAAAGCTTAGCAGTTTTATAGGAGCTAACATATGTAATGCATAATCTTAACTACTGCAAGAGGTAACCTTTGAAATGCGTAGTCTAGTAAGACAATTTTTACACTAAGTTGTACAGTAATCTTGATATGATTTTTTTCCTTGCTTTGTACAATTTGCTAAGATTTTTGTATCTGCTTCTTTTAGGAAGAAAATGAAAATCTTTTCTGAGTCTCATAAAACTGTTTTCGTTGTGGATCACTGCCCATATATGGCAGAGTCCTGCAGGCAACATGTGGAATTCGATATGTTAGTAAAGAATCGCACCCAAGGAATTATACCTATAGCACCCATATCAAAATCACTATGGACCTGTTCGGTGGAATCATCCATGGAGTACTGTAGAATAATGTATGATATTTTCCCTTTCAAGAAACTGGTAAGTTCTGGCCCCACTGCAAATGATACTTTATAGCATAAGGGGTATTTCCTCATTTTATTGTAGTCTTTTAATATTGTTAGCTGGTGGTTAGATTAAAAGATTCAATATAATTTATTATATAAAAATTTCTTTATGCTGTTGATACACTTCATAGCTATTTAAATGGGTTTGAGTAGTATATGAATTCCAGTATGTGTTTATTTTTGAATCCTTTCATTGTCTTAATATCACTTTGTAAGTCGGTGCAAAGCATGGAGAGGTGCTTTAAGGTAACTTGCAGATATTGTGTTCTCCAGAGCTATAAGTTTACGAAAGCTTGAGTGAGGTATTGTTTCAAATTGAATTTGGTTTCTAAACATGCTTGATAGCAATGCATAAGGTTTTTGGTCTCAACTTTGAAGTAATTCTGGGCTTTCGGGACGGGTAGGGTTGCCTTTCAGTTACCAGTCTGAAAAAGTAGGAGAGCTTCCTGGCACACAGCTCCTTGTTTAGAAAAATAAATCCCTGGTGGGTTCTGTAACACTGTATCATAAATTAAGATACTGATCCTTGTTTTTTAGATCTTTTCTTACTGAGTAAACCATTGTGCAATGTCCTAAAGGTTAGTTACCCTTAAAAAAAAAAGAAAAAAAGAAAAAAGAAAGTAAAACATCCTTGTGGCAGTGATATTGGCCCAAAATAGGGATGGTGGAATACTGGCTATGTAAGGGAGCAGTTGAGCCAGGGACTGGCCCTAACAAGTACATACAGTAGTCCAGTGATTTGATGCATGTCATCTGCACTGCCTTGATGGATTACACGTCCTGGTTCTCAAGACAGTGAATGTTGAATTTAAACTCTGGAACATTCAATATACAGTCAAGTCCCATTGTGGGATTATATCAAGTGTGTGCTTAATGGATTTGAATCAGTTGGCTGAACTGAAGCCTCTAATCTGCTCTCGAGAGACCTCACTTGGAGTATTGTGTGCAGTTCTGGTGTCCTCAACATAAAAAGGACATGGAACTGTTGGAACAAGTCCAGAGGAGGGCCACGAGGATGATCAGGGGGCTGGAGTACCTACTGTATGAAGACAGGCTAAGAAGGTTAGGGCTGTTCAGCCTGGAGAAGAGAAGGCTGTGTGGAGACCTTATTGCAGCCTTCCAGTATCTGAAGGGGGCCTACAGGGATGCTGGGGAGGGACTCTTCATTAGGGACTGTACTGACAGGACAAGGGGTGATGGGTTAAAACTTAAACAGGTGAAGTTTAGATTAGATATAAGGAATAAGTTTTTTACTGTTAGGGTGGTGAGGCACGGGAAGGGGTTGCCCAGGGAAGCTGTGAATGCTCCATCCCTGGCTGTGTTCAAAGCCGAGTTGGACAGAGCCTTGGGTGACATGGTTTAGTGTGAGGTGTCCCTGCCCATGGCAGGGGGTTGGAACTTGATGATCTTAAGGTCCTTTCCAACCGTAACTATTCTGTGATTCTGTGGTATGGGAAACTCAAGTTAAGGTGGCAGGTATGCTTCCTCTTGACTTTCTTGACTTTTTTGTCGTCATTAGAACTTATGTTGCTATGTGATATTTAGTAAATTTTTGCTAGATATTTACCCTTGTGATCTGCTGTGACAGTCTTTGGAGAATGACAATATTGCAGTATAATACTTACTTTGTAGCTATTCTCCTGATAATTTTGCCTAATTATTAAAATTCTTCATAATACCATGCAATGCTAATTTGGTTTAGAAACCAATTTAGTAGCTTAAAAATATAAGCAGAGTAAGAAGTTGCTAACCGTAATGTAACTGAATGTAGTAGGAGTGGATGCTTTTTGTGGTTTTGTTGTCTTCTTTTTAGTTTGCCTGGTCATTGCACGTATCTCCAGAATATCAGAAGAATGAGGGTGTAATTCATATTTGTTTGGATTTGGGGAAGTAGCCATAATGGCTGTTATCTGTATGATTTGATATAGTAAGATCTTACATGTGCTTTTTTTTTTGATCCTTTTAGGTGAATTTCATTGTGAGTGATTCTGGGGCTCATGTCTTGAATTCTTGGACTCAAGAAGATCAGAACTTGCAGGAGGTATGCTTTGTAACTGTCCTTTTGGGTTTTAAGTCTAGATTAATTGTGGAATAAACAGCAGCTTCTTACTATGTTATGTACGAAATAACTTTAGTTAATTAAAACAGCGGACCTGATCTGAAATTGTGTAATAGAATTTTAAGTAGCCACCTGTGAGGATGGACTATTCTATAGGCAGCTTTACTTAGGTTAAAAGGAATCCAGTAGCTTTGAGTATAGAGTTACATATTAAATGTTATGAGGAAATTACCTATGTATTTCTCCTGTAATTTGATGATACTGCTCAAATTTTAAATTTGGTTTTCTTTACATTTGCACTATAGGCAAATCAACTGTAAAAAAAAAATGAATATTCTATTTGCTCTCATGTTGTTTAGTGCTGAATGGGCTCATCCTCTGAAAAATTTACATTTACTTTGGGGAGGAACTGAATTTCCAGAATCTCAGAGAATAAAAACAGGTGGTAACTGATAATATTAGAATTGATTTCAGGTATTGAATATAACTTGTTATTATAGCCAGGTATTTTTCAATAAGAAATGATAATATATAAGGCTTTGTGACACTTAATAAGTGAATTGTAAAGGATAATTTAGGGCCAGATGTTTTCAATAAGATTGGCAGCATATAATGGTCTTTAATAGCTCTGTCTGGTTTTCTCTCAATATTAATTT
The DNA here is from genome assembly GCF_033783945.1 of Neopsephotus bourkii. NCBI lineage: Eukaryota > Metazoa > Chordata > Aves > Psittaciformes > Psittacidae > Neopsephotus > Neopsephotus bourkii. The sequence goes on from NW_026900624.1 coordinate 8,615,287, forward strand.
GCATATAAAATCAGTTATAATGATGACTTTTTCTCTTAGGTGAACACTTTAACAAAGGGCTGGAAAGTAACTTTCAGTAACAATTTTTTTCTTTTAAATTAGTTGATGGCAGCATTAGCAGCTGTTGGGCCACCTAATCCTCGGGCAGATCCAGAGTGCTGCAGCATACTTCATGGTCTGGTTGCAGCAGTTGAAGCACTCTGCAAGATAACAGAATACCAGCATGAGGCTCGAACCATGCTCATGGAAAATGCAGAACGTGTGGGAAACAGAGGAAGAATAATCTGTATTACTAATGCAAAAAGGTATGTATGATCCTGTGCTTCTACCATTTGCAGAGAAGTTCTTTCATAAATTTTTAGAAGCCTTTTGTTGATTGTCATGATTTCATGCTCTACATAGCTAGCTTTTTTGTGGTCTTCGTTAGATTCTTTCTTGCCTTATTAAACATTTCATCTAGGGTGGTCTGTAACAAATCAAAGATTTCCTACGTGAAACAGGAGGGCATTTAGTGGCATGTTCCTTTGAATGGGAGGATTGATTATCCTGCATTAAAAATAAATATAAAATGTCTTTCTAGTGACAGTCATGTTCGGATGCTTGAGGACTGTGTTCAGGAAACCATTCATGAGCATAACAAGCTTGCAGCTAATTCAGATCAGTGAGTATACATTTTACAAATGTAGCTTATCATATTCTGTGTGTACCTGTTACCTCCTCTGTGAAATACGGATGTATTTTTGTTACTTAAAATTTATTCTAATGAACTCTTTGAATGAATACCTGTGTGAAATAGAAGTTGCTAAATCATATTGTTGACTTAGAGCTGGAGTGTAATCGTTAGCTTTTCAGTATCGTCATTTATCCCCACAGGGACAGTACAGTATTTTAGGTTGTTGCATTCTACATCTTGCTCCAAATGAAACATGTAACTGTGCCTTGTTATATATTGGGTATTTGTAATCAGTAGTGCATATGATGCATGTTTTCTTGTTGGCACTGCATTAGTTTTACATTCATCTTCAGCTAAAATAGTCAACTTCTTTGAAATTAGCTTTTAATTTCTAAATTACTGTGTTGCCTGACACTTCCCTTGAGATAAAGATACCTCTTGAGATACAAGTTGCGTCTCCAGTGAGAAGTCATTTTTCCACTGTGTGTTTTGTCTAATTAAATGGTAAATCGTTTGGCCCAGGGACTGTGTATTGCCTTGTAAAGTGTATAATAGGTTGAGATCTTATTCTTGGTTGCTCCTTAGGCACTTAAATAGCAGAAGCAGGAGTCTCCTATATTTACTTGCTGCAGTTGCAGTTTCAGTGTGCATGAAGGATACTGCCCCAGAGAATCAGGTTCCAAGTCCACTGTAAAGACAGAAAAATTATCTCATTCCTGTAGGTAGAGATTTGGAACAAATGTTTTGATTTCTCCAAATTTCCAGCCACCTAGGGAGACAAGCATGCTATTTGGGGAGTTGTTTTCATGTTCACTGGAATCCCCTTATTAATACCTGTGCATGAACTTGGAGACACAAATCCTCTGTAGTGTCAATTTTCAGTTGAATGAAGCTGAACGGGTTACACCAGTTAAGGATATATTCCACCAATATGTCTCAAAAGAAACACAGTGCTGTAGTATCTGAAGAACTAGAAATGTTACACATTTTTTTTTTATTCTGATGAAATTATTTTAAAGTATGTGCTTTTGCAAATCATTAACCTAGTTTCTACAGAATGCTTTCAGAAACAGTATGATACATCTGTATGATTATGTGTTTCTGAAATCAGATAAATCTTGGAAGAATTGATTTTCTAGGAGATAGCCTACAGTGCGGCAGACTAAATAGAATGTTTTTATTTTTAAGTCTAATGCAGATTCAGAAGTGTGAATTGGTCTTAATCCACACGTACCCAGTTGGTGAAGACAGCCTTGTTTCAGATCGTCCTAAAAAAGAGGTAAGGAGTTTAAAATGAGGAAATTTATCCAAGGATGAGTAATCATGTCAGACTTGAAGTAGATAGTGCATGTTAAATATTCAGCAGTAATATTTTGTGCTCTGGTCTCTGGTAAGGTGTAGGAAAAAGTACAGGTGATAATTTTCAGAAAAGTTGACAGCATGCATATTGTCATCTCATGTATATGCTTTTTCTTGGTTTGTAGTCTTAGTGCATACATGATACCCCTTTTTTTAAATTTCATTACTTTTTTGCATTAATCATTCATGATTCAATTTTGGTTTTGTGAAGTAAGCCTCTTAATGCTACAGAATTACAGTCTTGGGGTTTGGTTTTTTTGAGAATGAAGCGCACATTTAGAAACACAGTGGGAAATGATCAACTGTGTGTTGAATAGGTTAGTTGAGTAACTTTCCTGCTATTCAAGCATAAGCTGCTAGCTAGCACAAGCCCTGTTTTCTCAAATCTGTCAGTGAATGATGTAGATACTGTTAAGCACTGCGTTGTTCCATGTTATCAAGACTAGCATGTTAGTGTTTTTGGCCTTTTGATTGAATGGTTTTCTCATGAAACCAGAATTAGCTTTTTAGTATAAATTCTATTGTTCCAGTGTTACCAAGCAGAATGCCCTTTTAATGAAAAGTGTTGGAAAGTGTATCTGCTTCCAAGTGAAAGGGCAACATTGTAGGAATGTAGAATATGCTTGAAGTTCATCAAATACTTGCAGAACCCTACAGATACTTTTAAAGATTATTTTATGAAAAGAGGAAAGGATGCATGTAAGAAACCATTCTATATATTAACATCTCAGTCATTCAGTAACAAAAGCATATGTATATAATCTGTGGACTTGTATGCTTAGTGGCGGTTTGAAACCAAGTGCTTCCAGAATATTTTGTAATATATTCTGTTCTTCATCAGTCTACTTTGCTCAGTATTTTAATGTGCTGCTTGTAAGGAAAAGTCTTAAGTTTAACACGAAAGGCATCTAGTCCTGTGTATTATTTGTAGTTGCTACATTCCTGAGATTCTTTTCTAAAAAAATCTTTAGTTGTGCTAAAAAAACCAAACACCTGTGTAATCTGAAGAGAATAAATGGACTACTACTTTCCTATATAAGAGTCATCTTTATCACTGTGTTGGTTTGTCCTTATTAGTTAGGGAAAAATCGAATGTATCTTCTGGCTTGCATCTTTTTCCCGTGTGTGTGTGTGTATATATATATATATATATATATATATATATGATGCAGCTATAGGTAGGCATATAAAAGCTAGTTTGTTCCTGTTACTCAGCAGGTAGAAAAGCAGGAAAGCTAGGCCCAGAGGGGCTATTAAGAGGATTTCTTCTCCATGTTGTGATGCTGATTCTTCCTATTAACAATTAACAAAGCAGGTTTTTAGCACACTTCTAATTTACTTTTTTTTTACGATTGGTAGCAACTGGAACAATTGACACAACCAGCAAAATTCTGAGTGAGAATTAATTTTTGCTTCTTCCTTCTTAGTTTTCCATGGAGTGTGGGTTTTTTGAGTAGTAATTTTTGCCCCTGGTCAAATTTAGTAGTATAAATGGTGCTTATTTTAGAGTTTTAAATGAATAATACTATTATGTGGTAATAGAGCGTAATTCATTAATAATATCTACTCTCTGTCTGTTTATCGTAGCTTTCACCTGTTTTAACCAGTGAAGTGCACAGTGTCCGTGCTGGTCGTCATCTGGCTACGAAACTGAATGTTTTAGTACAACAGCACTTCGATTTGGCATCAACCACAATAACTAACATTCCCATGAAGGTAATACTGTGTCTATAGCTTTGTGTTAACTGGCTACATCACTTCTAAATTTGTTTGAAAACTCTTAATGTTTATTTTAATTAAATTTTCACATTGTTTTTCTCTCCATATCATGTTTTCTGTTCTTTTTTTTTTGTTTGTTTGTTTGTTTTATTAGCCCACATTCAATGTCTGTGACCAGGTTAGTAAAAATAAAGGGGAAAAAAAATTGAAGAAGGATCACAGAACAATATGTTGTATTGCCGAATCTCTATTTTTGATGTAGCAATACAAGTGTTATTTCAGTTCTGCTTGTATTACTTTATATAAGTACAATCTTATTTACCTCAGATTACTTTGTCTGTGATTCTTTTGTCTTCTAGTTGTGTTTAGATATTCTTGACCCTTGTGCATTATAGTGGCATAGTGAGTCTTTTTCCTCTGTTTCATTATCATGCCCACCCAACATAAAGGTGTTTGTAACTAATAGCTGACTTTTGACTAAAGGTTTTCCAGTAGGTTTTCCGGCTTGAAGATCCATAAACCAGAAACAGGGCATAGTGGATACATCTACTTAAGAAAGAAATCAAACATCTTCTGTTCAGAGTTGCTTATGTCCCTATTTTTAATTTTTTTTATCACTACTGGGAGGGAAATCACTGCAACTAAGAATTTCAACTATTTTTAAATTTATAGTAATTTTCTGATTGGGCAGCAAGGGACAATTGAAACAGAAGTGTGCTTACTGTTCAGACAAAAAGGGCAGGGGCAATCAACTTTCCTGATTTAATAAAATTTTCAAGTTCAAATACTGTCAATCATTACTTGCATCTTTTAAAACTAGAAATACTGTGTGCATTTTATAAGTTAAAACATTAAATTAAAAATATATTTTCACAGCTTTTAATGAAATTTTGACATGGGTCATGGCATAAATGTGACTTAAGTTTGCAAATACCTTGTCTGTAACTTTCTGACCTGTGTGCTACTGCCTCTCCCTTCTGCCTTTGTCCTTATAGTAATAGACTATGTTGGGTTCTCTGTGATTTTTCCTTTATTTATTTATTTTTTTATCTTGGCATAAATTACCTAAGTTACTGTTCTGTTTTTTGCTAGTTCTCTGCAGCTGTTTAAAGATGCAGTGTCCTCTTTACAAACATCCATTTTTCAGCTGCAGTTATACTTGTTGTAGATATCTGAAAGTGCAAGGAAATGGTAATTGGAAGTGTGTTTTTTTTTTTGTTTGGATTCTTGATTTTTAGGTATGAAAAGTGCCAATCTATTCTGCAGTGACCATTTTGGCTGCTCAGAAAGTTGTAACTGCTAGTGGTATTCAAAATATTGTAGGCTTCCTTAACTTCACTGATTTCAACAGAAGTAGTTAAGCCTGTTTTTACCTATACTTTACACTATGAACCTTGTCAAGGCATTTCTATAAAGAGGAAACCAGGGTTTTAAAAAGGAAAAAAGAGGAAATGCAGATGGCTGCATCTTTAAACAGATCAGAGAGCAGACAGTTTCCTCAACATTGCGATCCCGTTGTTGTCTGAGGTACCTTGGAGGCTTTTTTTTTTTATTATTTCTGGAGTGAAAGGTAAATGTAGAATCATTCATTTATGAAAACAGAGACCTATAGCTAAAATAGTTATATTCTTTCTACCTTTCTTTTTTTAAAGGAAGAGCAACATGCTAACACATCAGCCAACTATGATGTGGAGCTTCTTCATCACAAAGAAGCACATGTGGACTTTTTAAAGAGTGGTAAGTATAAATAGTCTTCTAAAAGTGGCTTTTGATCAGCCTGCTTTCACAGAGATTGCGAGATATAAATTCTAGGCATGATTAGCATATTTTCAGTTATTCCTTACAACTCGAGAACTTAATTTGTAATGCTGGCATTGGAGTTTTACTCATTACTCACTTTAATGTAGTAATAAAGCTATACTAATGAAAAAAAAGGTCAAATTCATCAGGCGAGTTTTCACATATATTTAGTTTATATGTGTGAAGGGCATGTCAACTTTTTGAGGTACAAAAAGATGAGAGACTGGATGTGCTGTGATTTTGCAAAACTAAGTACCTCTTATGGGTATTTGTGGAAAATTATTCCTTGTACAATTAAACTTTTAATCTGTCAGGTAATAATAGGTGACATCACTTACATCTCATAGGCCTGTTTATGACAGTAATTGCTTTGGAAAAGATAATGGTTATTTGACTTTTGAGCTTTCTTACTGTGTTTGAAATACCTATTATAGTTTCTGTAAATCTAGAATTATTACCTAGTATTTCTCTGAGGTGAATTTTTAATAACTCAATTGAGGTTAGAAAAACACAGCAGTAAGCCTTATGCACAACTGTTTTGTTACAAAACAGTGCTTGATGTAAAATTTTGTTAATAAACCAGGCTAAAAATTCTGTATTAGTAGAATTAAATGTGAAGTGGTGGTGAAAAAACCCTCAGCCTGTGCCATTGTGTTATGGAATACATCGACTGTATGCCTTTTCAGTGCTGAGGTCTCATTTGAAGCGTTTAAAGGCTTGTATATACTCTGTTTTAACTTACTCCAATGATTGTAACTTCTGTTACATGATTCAGTGCCATTAAAAATTCAGTCTGGTTTACTATGCAGGTGGAATACATGTAGGCTGTAGATAGTTGTTTCATTATCTGAAACTACTTTATATAGTTTTAAAGCATATTAGAAAGTTCATCATGGTTTAATTTCTAAGAAGTGAAAAAATTAATGAATGAGTTCTATCAGTTATTTAACTAAGAGTGGATGCTTACTTTCTGAAGTTTTAAATCATGTTCCATAAGTAGGCATTTTAGGGAGTTTGTGCTTTGTTTTCTCTTAAGGGGATTGCCATTACTTTGAGGAAAAGGAGGTAACTTATTATCATCACAAGTACCGTGCACCATATTTTAGTGGAGTGTATGATTAAGGGTTGAGGGGAAAAAATGGGATGCTACAGTAATGAATCAGACTCGCCTGAACTTGTGTTACCATGTTGAAAGCATAATGCTTTATTGTAAGGGCTCAGAAATAGTTGTCTAATACCTATTTGTTTAAAGAATAAGTTTGCTAGTAAAAGCCAAAAATCAAATTCTGACAGCAATTCCTCTTCATTTTTTTCTGTTCATAGATTCTGTAAATTTGGGTTTCTTTTAATTTGTTTTTAAATAAATCTTTCAGCTGTAATAGCTCTGGTGCAAGAAAAATAAGAATTCATTTACATTGATCTTATTTCTGTGGAATGTTGCTAGAGGATTTTTAGATTAAATAAGTTTGTCCTTCAGATAGTGAGAGGTTTTCTAAAATGATTCCAGTTATTTTAATGTAACTGAAAAAAAAAAATCAACTTTTGCAAGTTACCTGCATGATTAATAATCAAATAAGACATATATTTTGTTATTAAATGTCTTCATGAAATAAAAGAATGCTTCTTACATGAAAGATTAAACTGTAGCAAATAACATGTAATATTGCATGTTGATGTGTGTCTCATTCCTCCTAGTTGTGGTTTTGAGCATATTAAGTGACTATGCTACAGTAATTATGAAATTTCATGCAAAACTCAGTTAATTCTTTCCTGAGAAATTGTGTGTCAAAGATCATGAAGAACTTACTAGTAGAAACGTGGTTTAATGTACTGGGGAGTATTGATGTCTGATTTAAGGCCTTTGTGTAGTTTTTGCCAGACCACACCATCAATGAGACATTCTATGAAAGTATTTTAATGATAAAACATCTGTTGCCAGTAGAGCATGTTGAGAGATGTTCAGATGGAATCTGACATAGCAAAGATACTGAATGATGAGATTAAATACTTCTTCCCCCCAAAAGCCCATCTTGTCAAATGTGCCTTTAGATCAGTTTCAGTTTTGACATGGGGATATAATTTGTAATAAAGAAATGATAAGCTCTAACATTTGTTAAAAGTTCTGATTTCTGTGTGGAAAAATAAAGAAGATATTGTCCTAAAGTCCTGGGCATTTCAGAAGAAAAAAACCAACATATCTATAATTTTCTGAATGCTGAATCAAACCTGTGGAACACACTCTGGAGCTTCAGTATTTTATTTGCTGGGTTGGTTTTTAAAATATGTGCAATGGCTGCTGATTTTGGAGTTTATTTTTTAACTGCTGCTGCAAATAATTTTTTTGCTCAAGTTGGGTATCTGACTTAAAAATTAGATTACATTTTGTATATGCTCATGTTACAAATATTTTGTACCATACAATTTAGAGTTTTTTATTGCAATATAAAAAATATGGTTGATCACACACTTTTTCTGACTTTATATTTCAGGTGATAATCATGTAGGTGGCAATAGTAGAGAAGGCACATTTAAAGAAACTGTAACATTAAAATGGTGTACTCCTCGGACAAATAGTGTGGGTAGGTGACATGACATCTTACAAAACTACTATTCTAACTTGTGTTGAACACTGTTCTCTCTCTACATGGAGAAGAATCTGAACAAGGAGGTAATTTGCTTCTTGTTAATGCTGGTTTTACCGTCTGCTCTATAAACCTTGCTGCTGACTGCACCCTGATTTACTAATGGTCATAGAATGTTCTTCTGATCTTGGCTAATTAGTGGTTTGGGTAAGAGGTGGGAGGGGTTTTGCTTCCTGGCTTTTTTCAATCTCTTCTTAAGTATCATGAAGTTGGTCATTGACTACAAGGTTGAGTAATTGTTTGCCTTTCCCACGGGGCCAAGTGTAACTTGTCAGTTCCACAGTTTTAGCATAGCATCTTTGACACATTGAGTCTTTTTTTGTTGTAATTCTGAGGGGAGGAAGGAGAGATATAATCAAAGTACTGTCTTTAATCTTGAGTGCTAAGTAAAAAGTTTTATAAGGAAAGGACATGTATGCAGTGATGCTGTCAGTGGACTAGTCCCTTAGATTAACTTTCCGATTAAAGTAAGGGAGAGATCTCTCTCCAAATCTAAGTAAAGGAGAGCAAGACGCAGAAGATTTGGGATAACATTGGAACCCCGTGGCTGTTCAGCTCGTGTACCCTTTATACTGTCAGCAAAGTATGTTGACTCTGAGCCAGCAGGTCAAAAATACAGATAAGAAGTAAGAGGTGGCTGACTCTACAGTGAAAAAATTCGGGAGTTAAAGAACTGGAGGTCCTGCTGGAAATGGAACTTGGAAAGTATTTTAGGTTCTCGGTGTTGAGGATACTGGAACACTTGCGAGAACACTGTAAAAGGAGCAGACTTTTAGAGACAGCTAGACCTCTTAGTTCTGATGACTGCGGAATAGCCTTCTCTCCCTTTCATTTTCAGGATGTTTTTCTGTATGTGATACTACACTCTTAACTTTTCTATTTATTTTTCAGAACTACACTATTGCACTGGAGCATACAGAATTTCACCAGTGGATGTAAATAGCAGACCTTCTTCATGTCTTACAAACTTTCTTCTTAATGGTAAATTTGTGTCCTTGGCTAATTATTTAATTTTTTAATTGTTAATATTGTGAATGGAGCACTTCACACATTTTAGTTTGTATTGCAGTCAATGTCTGTATACTGTAAAATACCAACTTTATTTTGACATCTTGTATAAATAAGAAAGGTGTTAAATGTACTCAAAGGCAAACAGAATGTGTTTTGAAACTTGAAGATGGTGGGGAAAGATGTAAAGAAGGAGTAATTATTGAAATGTGGTAGTTCTTTCTGAATCCAAATGTAGAATACTTCTTACTTCATGCTGTTTAATAGGAAACAGTGCTTTCAGTAGTTGATAGTGCACTTGATCACAATGCTCATTCCGACTTGCAAAATATTAGCAACCTAGGTCTGTACCTGATTTTTGGCATTTGCTGGGCAGCCTCAGAAAGGTCTTAACTGGGTTATGACCAACTAAGCATGTTGATCAACTGAAGCAGACATACCCATTATGTGTACTAGGATCGGTCAGAAAAATAGGTTAGATTTGTTTATCTTTTGCTTATCTGCAAGATCCTGCCCGTTGCCATGAACAATCTTGCTGTAAGAGGTTGTCATTTAAATCCTGTTAAAAAGGTAAGCCAGAGCTTGTTTGTTCCAAACACATAATATGTAGTCTATGTTAATTTCATGTTTTTCTTACACTTAATTTTCTTAATTTCATGGATTTCTTACACTTTGCAAACACAACTGCGTTACAGGCATCCTTCTAGTAGGTTGTTTTCTTTAGCCAGGTAATTTGAATGTCTAAATAAGTATTTAGTGGTCTTATTAAATGTTGTTTTTATGTATTTTTCTCTAAAGATTCTGCACTGAAAAAGAACTTTGATTAATAAAAATGGTTAGAACAAAATTAATAGCATATTGTGGATAAGATCTCTCTTCTGATCTGTTTTTGCTTCCTCTTAGTAACTTGTTCGGCAAATGTACCTTTTTATGCTTTTACTGGACATAAGAAAAAGGCAATTTTATTTCTCTGGAAAATTGTATCCATTTAAACATTAACAACGAGTATCCATTGATACCTTTATACTCAAGTAGGCTTTATGTTACTTTTTAGAAGTTGTTTTTAATGAGACAGTTTCTGCTATAGGGATGAGTAAGTTTAGTATACAACATAATCTGTACTAATTACAAATAGCTAACTGCCCTTACACAATACCATTTTTAGTATTTTACAAATATGTATTTTTCCTGTGAGTGATGTCCTACAGAGAGAAGTGATTGGTCCAAGAGAGAGGCTTTTTGATTTTCTGTGTAAAATTTAAGAACATGTGACACTTCTGTGTAAAGACATGGAGTGAATACTCAAAGGAGATAGCTGTTTCCTGTTCAGCTAGGTGAAAATTCAACTTTAATGGATTCATAGTCGTGCTGGATAGGTACAAATCTGTCTTGTATAGATTTAGTTTTTAATCTGAAATTGCAGCACAGAAATTAATGAAGCTGATCTCACTTCCAACAGGTCGTTCTGTTTTGTTAGAACAACCCCGGAAATCTGGCTCTAAAGTAATCAGTCACATGCTCAGCAGCCATGGAGGAGAAATTTTTCTGCATGTATTAAGCAGCTCACGATCAATTCTAGAAGATCCCCCATCAATTAGCGAAGGGTGTGGTGGGAGAGTCACTGACTACCGGATTACAGTAAGATTCTCTTTCTTTGTTCTCTTAAATTGGCGCTTATCTCAGTTGACAAGAGATTTAGTGCAATAGATGTGTAAAGGGAATGTTGGTACATTTTCTGGAGAGCTGGAGTGGATTGCATGGTGAAACTGTTTTTCTTTGTACTACTGATAGCCATTTAGTATGAAGTAGCACATCTGCTTATTGTTTTGCCTGCCTCATAGAATCCTTTCCTGTCAAGGAAGTACTTGCCTCCTTATGCACTATGAGTATTTAAAGTTTGTTCTAATTCTAGAGTAACATTTTTCTTGACAAGTTTTTTCCGTGGGCTGGATACACATGTGACTGTGTCCTGTTTATTGTCAGAATGGTTGGTACAATAAACAGAAGAGGTGTTGTCAGCTTTGAACCGTGGATATAGAACAAAAAGTCAGCTGGCATTCTCCCCCCCCTTTTTTTTTTAACACATCTTTTGTATCTGTTGTAAACAAACAAGAAGAAGTGGCTTCCAGGAAAACATAAAACTCTTTACCGTACATGAAACACCTTGCAGATCCAAAAGGCCTCCTTATCAAAAACCTTGCATCAATTTTTAACCCATATTTTTATAGAACTGTTTTTATGTTCACCCTGAATAATGTACATCTGAAAGCTACAAACAGGGCTTTGGTTGCTAGACACAAATTTAGCGGTGGGGATGGTACATGGTTAGTGATAAGACTATGCTGTTTTGCCCATTCCGTGAAAGTTACTTTGTTAGAGAAATGCCTAATTGTATCTTGTTTGGTTATCATTAGGATTTTGGTGAATTTATGAGGGAAAACCGATTAACTCCTTTTCTAGAGCCCAGATATAAGATCGATGGAAGTCTTGAAATTCCATTGGAACGTGCAAAAGATCAGTTAGAGAAACATACACGTTACTGGCCTATGATTATTTCTCAGACTACCATCTTCAACATGCAAGCTGTAAGTTAACCTGTGGTTTGTAACCTTTCATTCTCTTCTAGGTAAAGCTTCGCCTTGCCACTTGATGAAATATTAACTGTATTTTATAAATCACTTGCCACAAATCAGTTTATTTTCAGCATTATTTTCACTCAAGTACTCTGTATTTTATGTCGATAGATTCTATTCAATAGACAATGATACCTAAATAGGGTAGAATATTGAACCTGACAGCTACAGTGCTGCTGGGTAAAGAAAGCATGGGTCTGCGTATACCTGCTCAGAGTTACTACTAAACTGAGGATAAGAGGGAGGTGTTTTTGTTGCGTGATGTTCCATTGTTCCCTTGCCTTTGTCGCAGGAGAGAAACAGGAAGAAAGAAATCATAGATTTTTCTTGTGTTGACTTATATTTTGTTTTACAGGTAGTGCCATTAGCCAGTGTGATTGTAAAAGAAGCAATGACTGATGAGGATGTTCTGAATTGTCAAAAAACAATATACAATTTGGTAGACATGGAGAGGAAAAATGATCCGCTGCCAATTTCAACAGTTGGTACCAGAGGAAAGGGTCCGAAAAGGTTACATGCGTATCTTTTTGTTGATGTTGGACTTTTTTCAGAAATATTCTGTTGATACTGTTTTCATACCAAATTTTAAATTCAAGAAGTTTGGCCAAAGATAAAATGCAGCAAACTGAATGCTGTACGCCCGCAAAACAAATGCCTACATCATTTAGGGGCTACCACAGTACTGATACTGCTGTATGTTAGGGGAAAAAATACATAATTTTATTAGGCAGGATTTGTAAGTATTTGAAAATATGAAAGCAAAGGTAGTTATCAAGAAAGGGAAAAGACTGATACAAGCAAGGATGGAGAAAATGGAATAATTTCAGATTAATAAATGAACTATGTTTTAAAATTGGGTTACATTAGGATAGTCAAATCCTTTTGAAGATGTTTAAAACTTGGGCAACTCCTTTAAAACAAGCAATGATACCTCAGTCATTGTCTTGTATGCATTGCATTTCTAAGAACTGGCTGAAAAAAAACCCTCAGCTACAGAAGATTTGCGCCCATGACTGGAAGTTATTTACAGTAGCATGGTACAATTCTGTCTAAATTTCTTTTTGTCTAAAGAATTAAATGCGAACCAATGTCAGTACACGAGTATGCGTATGCTGACATTGCATAGGTAGCAAACGCCTGAGAGAATTCAGAAGTGCCTTTTGGCAGCGAGATCTTGTGGGAGTTAAGAATGGGATTTCAGTGGACACATTCTTTTTCAATTTAAACTTAACTCTGGATGTTAGCTGGGAAATGTTACATGCGGGGTGGTTTCAGGTTTCAAGAATGGAGTAATTCCAGTGAACAGTGTCCACGACAAAAGGACAGAGAATCTGTTTGGAGTTATTTTTTAGTTTTAGGTTTTTTGGGTTTTTTTTAAGGTGTATTTTTTAACATTAATTTATTCAGTGATTTAATGATCTAGGTAATTCTATATGTAATACTTGGTTTTTTTTCTGGCCTTACTTAGAGATGAACAGTACCGGATTATGTGGAATGAGTTGGAGACCCTTGTACGAGCACACATAAACAACTCTGATAAGCACCAGCGAGTCTTAGAATGTTTGATGGCTTGCAGAAGCAAGCCCCCGGAGGAAGAGGAGCGCAAAAAACGAGGTAGAAAGAGAGAAGACAAAGAAGACAAGTCAGAGAAGTTGGGCAAAGACTATGAATCAGATAAGCCATGGCAAGAATCAGAAAGGTAAATTTTCTAAAGTGAAATAAAACTGTAGCATAATCATTTTTGTCTGGCCCTGTTGCAAAGCAGAGAGCAATTGTGGTGAACCAGTTGTTGACTTCAATTTGATGTGTTCATGCTTTTAACCTTGGCTTACTACCAGTGAGTGTGGATCCCAAGGGTTTTTGCATCCATCACCCCTACCAGACTTGGGAAATGGGCATCTCATTACAGTGCCTGCTTATCAGGCTTTTCAAATTAACACATTTTATGAGCAGTATGATTCTTGCACAAGTTGGTGACCACTTAGCAGGGCTTTGCTGCTTGAGGAGTCACTGCTGTTTGATTTTTATTATAGCCACACCACCTATTAGACATTAAACAGCTCTATAAAATATGAAGTGTGACTAAAAACTTGGGACAGGCAGGTATTTTTGTCCTGAAAATTGGGTTAGTGTTTAGGCAGATAAACCAGATTGATTTGGCTCATTTACATTATTGTCACTATGCTGATGATGTTTCATGCCTTTTTTGTGTATGATCAAATACATTCCTACAGTAAGATAAAGGAGATTGTGTGGTATTTTTGTATATTGATACTCTTTCCTTCAAAATTCTGGGTGATTTTATGATATAAACACTGCTAGCTAACTTAGGTGACATTATATTTTAAAATCTTTCCCTTTACTTAAGGGTTTATCCAGAGGATTATTTGGCTTGTCCTCCCTATTGCTTTTCACTCATTCCAAGGAGTCACAAGAAATTTTCTTACGATATGGGTTACGTATAACTTTGAGAAATACAGAATGGTGTCAAGAATCGTATGTGCTGAACTAGCATATTTTTCTTCACTGTTTTTCCTTTCCTCTTAAAAGGTTAAAAGGTCTCTTGGATCGTGAAAAAGAAGAACTAGCAGAAGCTGAAGTTATCAAAGATTCACCTGATTCTCCTGAGCCACCCAACAAAAAGCCTCTTATTACAATGGATGAAATGCCCACAGTTGAAAAGGCAAAAGGTAAATCAGAAGAATTGCAACATCTTAGATAGAAGTTGTTATATCAATCTGTATTTTGTAAAGTAATGAATTGAATCTTACTGGAGTTAAAGCCAAGTCAGTGAGGATAACCTTTAATTAAATGCTCAGTGTTGAAGAATACTTCGTAAATATGTTAACTCTTAGAAAAAGAGGTACCAGGATACTGTGGGCATATACTGATAAGTTCTTGGGTTGATGGGAGAGGGTTGCATGAATTTCTGGTAGTGCTTTTTTAGCTACTCTATGTCAGAAATGCTGTTTAAGGACAGGTATTAAAAATCACTACGTCCTGCTGACTAATAAAAACATGCTTTAAGCAGGATAGTTGTCAGAATGGGCAGTTCTCACTGACATTGCTTCCTTGGTGTGAGCTGCTGTCTGTTGCAATGGCTGAGCTGATGTTCAGATTCTACATTTGAAGCAAAGTAAATCTCATATGAAGCAACTACTAAGCTGTTATCACTGCATATTTTTTATTTAGCCTCTATCAAAAGGTTGTTTAATATTAGTGGTTTTAATATGTTACACTACCATAGTTTGTAATTTCTTATCTCTGAAATGATGTTTAAGACATCAGAAATTAAATCACTTAGACTCTTATTTGCAATTTTAGGGCCAATGTCCTTGCTGTCTTTATGGAGTAACAGGATTAATACTGCCAACTCTAGGAAACACCAGGAATTTATTGGTCGTTTGAACTCTGTCAACAATAAAGCTGAGCTGTATCAACATCTGAAAGAAGAAAATGGGTTTGTATCAGTGAATGCATCAGTACAAATATCTTGGCAGTAGTTAGTGTGCAATATGGAGGAATAATACTTCAGTTACAGCACTAAAAAGACTCCTTACTCTCCTGAGATTTAAAATGTATGCATTTCTTCATCTCAGTGCTGACAAACTACAGTTCTGTTTGCTTTTCAGTTTGTATTTGCTGAGCAAGGGTGAATGCTGATAAATGGTCTTCCCTGGGCCTTACTGATTGCCCTTGCAGCAAAACTTTTAAACTTCAGGTGTTAAACGGTAGCTAAATTGAGATGTCTTGTGCCAGTCTGTTGCACGTTTTAGCTTCAAAAGGAATGGCTAGTATAAAAATACTGTTGATAATAGAGTGGTTGAATCTTATGCTGTACTGAAGTTGATAGTGGTCCATGCTCTATACTAAAAAGTACTGAAAAACCAAGCCAGTTTACTTCGGTAAATAAGATGGTGGTAGTCAAGGATCCATGTAAGAAGGCTGGTAAAAATTAAGAACTTGAAACAAAACTTGCTAAAGCTCAGATATTCAAAATTGTTTTTCTGTAGTGACATGAACATGGACTTTTGTCTTTTTGGTTGATAATGAATAAATTTTTTTGCAGTTGTTGCTGGAAAGTTTCTTTGCAAAAAACTTTCCTCTATGTACTGATCCTTAAGCATTAGAAAGAGGTAAGACTGTGTATGTTGGGGGCAGGGAGAGAGACAGGATGGTTAGCGAAGTAAAAATTAATTACTAAAATATCAAAGTCTAGGGTTTTTTTCCTTCCCTATTGTGTTTCTAATAACAAGCTTTACTAATTGTTATCTTGTGTTTCAGAATGGAAACTACAGAAAATGGAAAAACAGGCCGGCAGTGATGATCAGTTTTGTTTCTTTGAACAAGACTTGGCTGACTTGCAAATATATTTAATGCTGGAATAGATATTGGTACCATTTCAGTACAATTGTATAGCTGTGGTTTGGTTTTTACATTTTTCTATTCTTATTTTTGCTATGAAATATAAAATCGGCATATCACGTTGAATGAATAGTGTGCAAATAGGGGCTGTCCTGAAGTATTTTCCAGTCGTGTTTTTAGGCTGAAGAAAACCTGTGCTGCCATGGACTAAATCAAATAATCAAAAATGTCAGTCAGTTTACGGTCCTTTCCCCCAAGTATTGTTTCATATTTCGAAATCAGTGATGGCTGTTAAAAAAAAAACCCATATTGTTAATTTTGTTTGATGAATACTTTTATTTATATGGAACTTCATCAGGAGTCCAGAATGATGGAAAAGACTGCACACCGAGTACCTGATCACTGAGCTTGTTTTTCAACTAAGGGGTGGGAGGAAGAGCGAGTGGTTTTACTGATTAAAAACTATTGTTTTAAGTGATTTTTTAAAATTGACTGGAAATGATCGTTAGAAAGCAAAGTCTTTCAGGTGGTTGTGCTGGAGTTAAGTCTTTGTAAACAAAAGTAAAATAAAATTTTTGCTAATCATTAAATTATTTTTGATGAAGTATGCCCTCTGAGACACCTGTGGTTTTAGCTCTAAGCTTTTTGAATGTCACTGGAATACCTTCTGAATATTGATGGCTGTGAAATGGCAGAGTGGGTGATCTGCCTTTAGTTTCTTTGAGTAGAGCCTTTTGTCTTAATGAAGTAGAGTTCTTGAACGGGAAAACTCTCACCCAGTGTCTATGATCTAATCCCTTGCAAGATTTTGGGTTGCTTTTCAAATGGGTTGACTTGAGTGGGCTAAGGAAAAGATGAATAGCTAAGCTCTCTGAGTGTATCTGTTTACTGATCTGCATCCATTGCCTTACTCTAGCTTGTATAAGCAACTGAAGGTCTCACAGATTTGAGATACTATCATTTCAGTTAATTTAAGATACATCTGAGAGCTTTTTCTAAAACTATGTGAATATATTCATATTTCTTCATGCCAAATGTTAAAATAGTTTGACTAGATCTGAACACAAATAACATTCAAGTGTACTTTGCTTACATTGATAGCTGAGTCCTTTCTTCAGCTGTGTATAGTTTCAAGGTGATTTTTTAGTCACTGTGATGCAGATGTTCTAAATGATTTTAGAACCATTTTACACAATAATTAAAGAGTACTTGCATGATTTTTTTTATCATTCTGAAACTTACGTAGCATTTGCAGAAGGAGTGTGTCATTTTTGGAGACTCTAAAGTCAGAAGACTTTCATTTTCAGTACTTAATTGACAATAGGATGTCCTGTATCACCACATCTGTTGATATCTCATATTCTGATGGAGAAAATTACCATGGAGTTACTGTTTATTGTAAGCTTTTGGGTTTTTTTAAATAAGGTTGTATTGCTTATCAGTCCCTTATTTACTAAAGGACTGTTGATGTCTGCAACATACAGAGCATGTAAATGTCAGCTTTCTGTAATTTTTTGCTGGTCTAGAGAAGTGTAACTGAAAAGTTTATCCTGTGCATGGGGGAATTGTGTGTTGCATCTCTTGATGTGCCATTAATTTGCAGCTGCAGTCCTTAAATATGCACAGTAATTAAATACTTCATTAGAGGAAAAGAAAAATTCTGCACCTGCTGTTAAAATCCCTACTTGCTTTGCATGGTTACTAGCTACATTTCCCACTTTGGAATCTGCCAGGTAAGACTGTTAAGTGATTAAATGAACAGGCCCAAGGTAGTTAGTTGTCTGCAGACCTGTATTCTAAATACTTGAACATTCTTACTGAAACATGAGATACTACAAGAGCTGATGTTTCCTGTAATAATTAGTTAGATTTATATTTTACCAGTCTTACATCAAAACTGTTGACTACACTGAATTACCGCTGCTTTGTTGACTTTTACATTAAACTTCAGAGCTGGTTTACAGCTGCATGGCTTCTGGAAACCATTGAAGTAATTGTCCAGAAGAATTTGTGTTTATCCTGACTGACTGCCATGCCCAAGATGTCACTCGATGGTTCTAGTGCCTTTGAATTTCAATGGAAACATTTTGTGATGGTCCTGACAGTTCGGTCTCTTTTGTGTAAGATGTGTATAAATCAGGGAGTCCTAATAGAGTTAATTTTACTTAGTACTGCCTGTGACCAGATTCTCACCAGCATCACCTTGGTATAGTTTTTCTTGTTCATATATAGATTCCTTTGTCTGCTTTACTTGGCGTTTTGTCTTAGTATATAGTTTCAGGGTTCTGATTTTGCTAATGCCTCTTCATCAGGCATAGGCTAAGTGTGTTCTATTTTAAATTGAAAAATAAAATCACTATCTGCCATGACTTTTTTTCTGAGTAATAACACTAGTCTAGTACAAATTGTCTTTTTGTAGATTTGCTCTTAATGTCATTTAAATGATCTCTTAAGTCTGTGGATATTGCCTTGGTCATTCTGTGCAGTCAATCCTTCTTGATAACAGGGAGGGAGTTGATACTTTGGTGGCTGGAAGGATGGTAAGCTGTGAGGCAGTCTTATTGCCCTAGAATACTGCTGTTGAGAGGTAAGTGGTACTGAGTGTGGTATCCATGACTGTGGTGAAGGTGAAGCCCTGCACTCATGTACAGGTGCTTTGCGAGGTTTCAGGCCATCCAGTTCCATATTGGCATGGCTTAGCTGGGAGTTCCTCTGAAATGACTTAAATTGTGGTCCAGGAATCTTTCTGTGGTACTTGCAAAACCAGTAAACCAATATTATTAGAACCCCAGCAGTGGCACAAAGACTGCTTAGTAAGGCAAATGGGGTCTTCCTAATTGTGGTATTATTCTTGTCTTGAAGTGTAGGCACAGCGCTGTTGTAAGACCCATCAAATGGCTTTGTGGTGGGAAAGCAGATTTCACCATATGAAACATTGAAGATAACATCAATTTTGTATTCTGGTAACATTGCTTGGACAAAGCGTGGGCTAACATACCCATCTGGTACTCTTAATTTCTCTAATGCTTCCTGGATTTCATCTTGTGCACACCAGCTGGAAGATGTGTTGGCATTTGTGCACAGTAGCCTGTTATACCAGGAGATTACTGTGGACCCAGGTTTGAGAGTGGTCACCATGATGTCTTTGGGACTGCTGGAGTTCAAATAGAGGGACAGCTTTTCTAGAAACAAATTAATCCTTTTCCTTTCTCTCAGGAAAGAGTAGTAGCTGTTTTTTGTTCTGAGAGTGTAAAGATGACATGGTACATTGGTGGGCTTCAGAAGCTCAACAGTGAAAGATTCCCAGGCAGTCAGCCCTCCTGAATCCGTGGCAGACAGCACAAATTCCTGAGGTGAATACTGGAAGTCAACATCAAGGGGGTAGCCGTGCATGGTTTGCTGAGAGGTGTTAAATTGCAGCCAGCTTTCTGATCCCAGTGGAGAGCCATCAGCTGGAATGATTTGTAAGGATAACTGAGTAGAGTTGCCATCTTCCTCATCGTAAAACATATTGGCAGGTACAGGAAAAAAGAAGAGGCATCCAATAGTTGCTGTTAGGAATTTAATAGAATGAACAATCTTTGGGGAAGAATTTGCTTGCCCTTTAGAGAGGAGGGAGAAAAAGAAAGAATTACAAGGAAAAAAAATAGCTATGTTAATAATAGCAAATCTCACCAGCCTCATGGGGTAATAGAGCAGACCTCCAGAGGTCCCTTCTAGCCAACCTCCTGCTCAAAGCGGAGCTCTCACCAAGACTAGTTGAGATCAAGCATGCCTTTGCTTCCCTGTGTGACTTGTTCCATTGCCACATTACCCCCAAATAGAAAAGTTTTCCTGACGTCTGAAGCTCCTGAGGTGCAGTTTTGTGGCCATTGCCCCTTGTATCATCTGCCATTCCTAAGAAGTGTCACATGGCCCTCTAAACTTCTTTTTGGGAAACAGAGACTTTGTTTAGGGTGAGCAGAGCTCTCAACTGTTTTTCCTGCATTACTTCCCTTTATGATGGACATTGTAAATCATTCTTTTGTATGAAGTAACTGAGCACTAGCATTTACAGCATCATCCTTTTGGAAGACAATTTGAAGTTGGTTTGTTGTGTTTTTTTTTTTCTAAAAATCTGAATGCATTGAGGTGGAAATGTGTTGGAATCTAGAGTTTCATCCTTAAATGGGGATCATGTGCTAATCCTTCGGAAACTGAAAATACATGGGTTATTAACAAATCTAAAATCCATCAAAACATTCGGTTTTGTTTAATCTGTATTTTTGCCAAATGGAATGCTAATGTATTAACAAATAATGAGAGGGTAATGTCAAAAGCAATTTAAAAGGTTAGAGGTTAGATTTTAGTCTTAGATGAAATTCAAAGCTAAAACAGAAAACAAGATAATTTATCTTAAAATCTGCTTTATGTCATGTGATAATTATGAATGTCTTGTAAATCAGAAGCCAGCCACTTCAGCTGTTGTCCTTTCTTAGCTTGTGTTCAGCTGGGTGGGTTACATCTGCCTTTTCAAGGGACAGCGTGCTCATCACCTCACGCAGCCTCTGACTTGCAGGTGACAATGGCAGATGCTAAGAACTGGCAAGGGAAATTCTGGACTTGCCTCACTTCTTACTGAAACTTTAAAGTGTTGTCCTTGATCACATCTTGACTACAACTTCATTTGCCTAAGCATATCTAGATATATGTTTAGCCAGTTGTAAATAACATTGTTCTTTAAAAGTCTAACGTATCAGGTCTTGTACAGAGATTTCCCAAAAACTAATATCTTGTTCTAGTTACTTTTACACAGAAACATCACAATGCGTCTCTCAGGTGATGCATTTATTTTATGGTGGCAGTTAACTCTCCTGTTTCTTAATGCTTTAAATATTGAAGAATAAGGGAAGTATTCCTATTATTGAAAAGCTCTTGCTTGATTTGTGTGTGTGTGTGTATTATGGAAAGCTTATGTAAACTTCCTGTATGATTAGATAGTCTAAATTCCAAGTCTGAATGACAGTTTGAAGCTGACTAGTAGAAGACTGCCTAATACTGTGATGCTTTACCTAATGAAGGCATTAGTACAGGTATCTGATTAACAGGGCTGTCATCAGGTAGTACCTTGATTTGGCTTTATTCCCAACATTAGGTTTGCAGGAACCCCTGGGAGCCTGCTTGCACAAGCTGAGGTCCTGGGAAAGTGCAGCAACTCATGATTATTTCCACATGAAGTGTCCTTTTGGGAAACTAACACAATTCCAGAAGAAACAACTCTTAATTCTGCAAAGAACTGCTCCCAGCCCTGATGTCTTAGTGCTCCTTTATCAGATTCTGAAATGGAGCTCACATCATCAATGGAGCTCACATATGAGGTAATTATTAAACATGTTATTGTTTCATTTTCTACTTACAACACTAACAATGGATTTTTTTCATTTTTTATTTTTTTAGGATTTAGTGAGAATCGTTCTGATTTGTACCATTGGGCTGTATTTAGCATGGAGAATAATTTTGGATTAATAATTAAATTCAGGTGTCTCAGCATTACCCCATTCCTGTAGGTGGCAGCCACCCCGCCTGAGACAGGATTATTTTGCGTGCTGCACATCTGCCTAACTTGAAGAGCTCCTGTAAGCTGTAGGATGATAAAATGTGACAAATTTGATAGGCAACCTTCTCTTGGTGACTGTTAGGTGAAGTTGGGTGGCAGGCTCCTGGAGTAAGGGAGATCAGGATACAGGGTGTTCCTGCAACCTGTGACAGGAATGGTCCTTTCTTCCAGCCATTTCTGGAACTCGTGTGTTTTCTCCACTTCAGGGATCAATTTGCAAGATTGGGTAATGCCTTGTTATTATGTTCTCCTTATATATTACCTAATGTAAATAATAGGGATTAATTCAGAAGGATGTGAATCTTTAGGTCAAAATATTTTGAGGTCTGCATGGGTTCTAGTATAGGAATCCAGAAATACTTTGCATGATGGATAAAAAGGTTGATGACAGCTATGTTCAGAAGTAAGAGCATGGAAGTAAACTTCTTACCTGCGGTTATATTCTGAAGTTCTTGTGAAAAAGAAAATGAAGGAAGAATCCATGTACTTTCCATGGACTGTTGTAGTCTTTCAGATGTGGGAGACAGCAAGGCGCTTGGATTCTGATACGATGGCAGTAGTGTTTGAACCACCCCTGTGAAAATGAGAAGATCATTACAGTTTAAGGTAAAAGATCATTTAGATTTAGGTAAATGGGATCTTACGTTAATAATTTGCTCTAGGGTCGGAAATGTGGTTCAAGAGCTTTTAGGGCATGTGTTTGAAAACTCTTTGCCAGCATGGGAAGGAAGCTAGAGTTAAGTTTCCCGTTAGAAAATGGGGGAACTCTGTGCCAATGTGGCTTCCTTCACTGGAGCAGGCAGGTATTTTTTTAAACATCTCTATATGGCCTGTGTTTGCAAGACTGTTAATTAGTATTGTGTTAGGGCTGTGTTGTCTGTCTGTGCGCTTTGACAGATGTTTGCTTGGACACCTGATTGCAAACCTGAACATTTCAAATCAGTCTTGTGCTGTGGGTATAGACTTTATGCAGGTCTAGTAAAGTTTTACAAAGTTGGTGGTTCTGAAGGGCATTATAACATGGTCAATGCATTAAAAATGACCTACGTGTTAGCCAAAATCCAAGCGGGGATTGACTGAACAGTCACACTACCTTTAGACAGCAGAGCTGAAAGTGTTTTCTAGGGGCTCAGGAACAGTTTGGGATCTCTCCATTCCTAGTGGAAGGCCTCTTCCAGTGCTTACCATTCAAAGACGTGCAACTGCATCTCTACAGGACATGGCTGTTTCTGAATAGTGAAACACCTTTCCAAGGACTTCAGTGTGAGGTTTCTTTATGTGCACAACTTACTACTTACGCAAGAACATTCCATTCCAAAATTTTAAAGGTTTGAGCAATTCCAGTTCTCCTGGTTTTGATTGGATATGGATACATGGAGGAGCAGGATCATGAAATGCAAAGAAATGTCATTACGAATTCTGTTAAAATACCTAATTTGCCATGTTTGGTTTCTTAGTGGGATAACCATTAAATTATTGTAGCTATCGTAATACATTCCCTATATCGTGTACAATAGTCTTTATATTAAAAATCATAACAACTGCATGTGCTGTCTGTACAATTGTCAAACTGCACACAATATGTTTTCAGTTGCCTTATTCTGCTATTGTGGAGGTTACTCAGCTATTCCCTATGCCAGTGCCTGCATTGTTTAAATAACAGAAGAAAGGAAGAAGAAAAGGAGAAGGAAGAAGATCATGAAGACTTACTATCGAGTGTACTATCAGCAAGTTTGCTGATGACACTAAGCTGGGAGGGGTGGCCGACACGCCAGAAGGCTGTGCTGCCATTCAGCGAGACCTGGACAGGCTGGAGAGTTGGGTGGGGAATAACTTGATGAAATATAACAAGGGAAAGTGTAGAGTCCTGCATCTGGGCAGGAACAACCCCAGGTTCCAGTATAGGTTGGGGAATGACCTGTTAGAGAGCAGTGTAGGGGAGAGGGACCTGGGGGTCCTAGTGGACGACAGGGTGACCATGAGCCGACACTGTGCCCTTGTGGCCAAGAAGGCCAATGGCATCCTGGGGTGTATTAGAAGGGGGGTGGTTAGTAGGTCGAGAGAGGTCCTCCTTCCCCTCTACTCTGCCCTGGTGAGACCTCATCTGGAATATTGTGTCCAGTTCTGGGCCCCTCAGTTTAAGAAGGACAGGGACCTGCTGGAGAGAGTCCAGCGCAGGGCAACTAAGATGATTAAGGGAGTGGAGCATCTCCCTTATGAGGAAAGACTGAGGGAGCTGGGTCTCTATAGTTTGGAGAAGAGGAGATTGAGGGGTGACCTTATTAGTGTATATAAATATATAAAGGGGAGTGTCACGAGGATGGAGCCAGGCTCTTCTCAGTGGCAAACAATGAAAGGACAAGGGGAAATGGGTACAAATTGGAACACAAGAGGTTCCACTTAAACCTGAGAAGAAACTTCTTCTCAGTGAGGGTGACGGAACACTGGAACAGGCTGCCCAGGGAGGTTGTGGAGTCTCCTTTTGGGACATTCAAAACCCGCCTGGACACGTTCCTGTGTAACCTTATCTAGGTGTTCCTGCTCCGGCAGGGGGATTGGACTAGATGATCTTTTGAGGTCCCTTCCAATCTCTAACATACTGTGATACTGTGATACTGTGAAACATACCTGATATGCTGCTGGACAGTTGAGAAGGGGCATTAAATAAAGTCACCAGAGGTACTTCTACAGCATCCAACTTGATGTCTGAGATTTTGTGTGACTTCAGGGTAGGGTTGGTGGTGTTTGACAATATCCATGTTCCCAAATCTCTGTCTGGTTTCAATTCCTTCGTGCTGCTGGATAAAATACTTGCAGACTGTATCTCTGTTCTGAGAATGTTACCACTGTAAGAATTAAGCCTGTTTGGTGGTCTGGATAGCTCAGAAGTGTCAAAGCTAGAAAAGTCTACTGGCAGAGTAAGAACTGGAGTGGTATTAGGATGGGACAGAGTGATCAGACTTGGTTCATAAGATTCTTCTGCTTTACTAGGGAATGTGCTGTATAACATGCTAGAAAAGCAGGCTGAGGCTTGAGGGCTGAAATTCAGTTTAAATTCAAGGGTCTGTGCTTCTCTCTGAGTTACAGCAAATGGAAACCCACTGGGCTGTGGAATAGTCATAAAAGGCTTAAACAACTGCTCATAGTCTTTAGCAAACACTTGGCTCAAACTACTGCTTGCTAGCACCAGTGGAAATGTGTCATCAATGGGAAATGTAATGTCAGATGAAGTCGTGGCTCTTGCTGAAGCTTTTGGGAATAGTGAAGGAAGTCCTGGAGAGAAGGATGCACTAGAAAGCATTTCAAGTTCTGGAAAGTGGCTTTTTGCCTCTTCAGTGTAATCTGTCATTTCTGATACTGATGCTGCTTCTGGCAAAAATACATGAAATTCTTTCTTGGAAGGAAGTATGTCTGCTGAGCTCTGCAGCTGTTCATATAGAGTGTTTATCACCCACGTGTACGTGGGCCTGGAAAGCTGGTCTCTGTCTGAAGTGATGTCCTGGAGGAAGCGGTATGTGGATACTTCTGTTTTACTGTAAAGGAAATATGAGTCTGTTTCAGGCATGTAATTCTCCAGCTGCTCTAACAGCAAGGACGTGTCAGAAGCTCTAGTGGGCCGCACTTCCAGTTCAGTGAAGAAAAGTGATGTTTTAGTAGTCAGTGAAGGTGAAAGATCTGGAAAATTAGAGTCTGCAAACATAATAGATACTGGTGGTTTAGCTGGCATGTCCCACACTGAATTCATTTCTAAGGTGACCAAACTTTCTTGACTTATAATAAGATGGATATTATTCTCCATCTTGTAACTTGCCGTTGTTATACTTTCTTCACAGAAAGATGATAAACCCTGAGTAGATGTTATCACAAGTTGTGTGAGTAAGCAGCTTGGCACAGTGGAGGATAAAGGCCTGGAAGCATCTCCTCTAGCTAGTCTTTGGGTAATTGTAATTGGTTTTAATGTAGGTGTTGGTGTGATCATTAATCGCCTACGTTGTTGTCCTGGAGACTTTCTTTCATAATCACCTCTCCTAAGTATTCTCCAGCCTGCAATTTCATATCCTAGCAGCTCTGACAAGTGGTGTGAGTCAATGTTCTGTTGCAGGACTTGGATGAATTCATGGAGCATGACAAATGCTCCACACTTTACAGGCCAAGAGAGTCCTACATAGTGGTTCACTGTAAAGTCAATGTGTCCAGTGTCTTCAACCAGTACAGTCGGGCTCTGCAAGCCTCTGTGTGCCAAATCTGTGTATTGTAGCAGGGTCAGTAGGGAGGAATCGAGGTGGAGATACTCAGCCATCGTGCACACGATGTAGAGGCGTTCCTGTGCTTTCAGGGTTTCTGCTCCAGTAGAGACAATGATTTCAGCAGAAGTGATCGGAACTTGCTTCCCACACCTGATATTGAAAATCCAAAATTGTATTGGTTAAGAGATGTTTATCTGCCCTCCTGTTTTTGTGAAGGTACCTGTTTGGATTTAGTCTGTCATCTTAGGCAAGTGCATTACTCAACATTTTACCTTAGGCCAGAAATTCCTCCTACTGGATATGAATGTTTCCTATTTCATTAGCTTCAGTGAGCCCTAACTTTGATCCCATTGGTTGCATAGAACACAGCAGCATGGTATGAATTTACCAAACACTATCCTCATTATCTAGACTCGGAAGTAATTCACTGAAGAGATATTCCCAGTCTATTAGACATCAGATGTAGGTACTTCCATTAAAAAGTACCATCAGCGTAAATAGTGCCTTGTGGAAGCAATTCAGAGCCTGCCTCTCTGCCTGCTGACAGAAGAGCTCCAGTTCCTATCTGCGGCAGGGAGGTTGTGCACCTGGAAAATCAGTGCCCTGGCACTGCTAGACTTGCAGTCTTCATGCCTATGCTTGCTGTGCACTACAGCTCTGGGGTGACAAAGCCTCCTGCTTCTAGAGTCAACGTGTACTCATTCTGTATTTCTTGGGTTTTGTTTTGGTTTGTTGTTGTGTTTTTTTTTCCGGTGTCATGTTTCTGTGATAGGAAAAAAACACCCTGTGCCAGTTAGAGAGCACATACCTCTTTTTAAATCTGTTTTCCACACACACTGATTTGAATCTGTTTCACACACACACACTGAGGGCAAAAGCTGTTGGAAGCTAGCAATACTCACTGGAAGTTGTTTGGCATTTGGTTCAAGCTTCCCTTTGTGTCCAGGAATAAGATGCTGTCCTTAACATGGATGGTGAAATTTCCGGCAGCTCTTGGTGTTTTCTGAGCATTTTGCCCTGCAGATGCAACTATGTTCAGCAGGTATACTCCACTCTCCCCTGCCATCGGCAGCCCTTGCAGCATGTTTGTATTGGGGTTGAAGTCCAACCATTTTGGCAGATCTGCACCACTGGCTAAAGTGACCTGCTCCATAAGAGAATGACAGATAAATAGAGTTAGAGATAGGAAATAGTGTTGCTGAAGTTTTACACATTGCAAGTTCTGATTAGACAGATGTCCAGGAACAGCCACAAATGATCCATTTAAGAATCACACAGTGCCTTGATTTTCATGAAGTGCTTGTATTTTTAATGTAGTGGCAACACTATTAATTTTTAATGCCCTGCATTCTTTGGGCTGCAGGTAGAAAAAAATACGTGTTATGTGGGGCTTTTGTTTGTTTGTTTAGTAGATAGCTGCTATGTTGGCAGTGAACGATGGTGAGGTTTTGCAATTGGTTCTACTTATTTCTGATATGTGAAACTTCTAGAAGGAGATTTTTCAATGAGTTCACTTTGAACATAGAATGAATGCCAATTTGTTGCAGGGTTGTACCAAGAATTGTATTTAATAACATTACCTTGTACTGAGTTATCGTTCCCTGAAAGCCAAAGACTGGCACTGGGTAATAGAATATTTTTCCTGTAAGGATGGTTGCATCTGGGATTCCTTGCAGGCTCTTTGTTTCTTCATGTCTGTTATTTGATCCCTTAGCAACCACAGCAGATGTGTTTACATAGACAGATACCAGTGCAAAGAGAAGAGGGAGCGTGGGTAAGACTTGTGTTCCCAGGAGCAAAGGGGACCCTAAGGCAGGAAACTTGTTGAGGGTGCCCACTGGGTCCTTGCAGGCATCCATCCTCACACAGTGGGCTCATGGGGCTGCTGGCATCTGGGTGCTGCTACTTCATTTTGTGTCAGAGCTGTAGGGGAGAGAAAAAAAACCAACCCAAAGCCATATGCACACACACTTCAGATCAGCCAACTTCATCTCGTGGGGAAGCGGAATATGTGGCAAAGCTTCACACTGCATTTGTTACAGCCCTGCTGGTCTAACTGCTCAGGCCACAGTGACAAATGGGAAGGGTTATAGGATTTTCAAAAGCCTTGGTACTTACCATTGCTGCTCCATTCAGCTGAAGGTTTTTCATGAGAAAACACCAGGTAGCACAAAAACAATTAATGATGCTTTTTAACCCAGTTTCCTTCAGACTCATGTTGCTCCCATCTCTGCCTCTGTAATGATAAAAGCCCACTTGATCTCTAGGATATGAAATGCTACACTAGGGCCTCATCAGGGGGGCCTTCAACATATGGCTTAGAGGAGAGACAGATAAACAGCACAGTAACCTGACCCACCAGGTTTTTGTGGTATAGTGGTAGCAAAGGGAAAGGTGAGTGTGGCATGTGGCAAACAAACTGTGAAGGTAAAGACAAGCTCTGACTCAATAGCCTTTGCTATGTAGGATGGAGGGCTGGACTTCTGACTTGCTACATTTGAGGCTTCTTACTCAAGGGGAGATAAAAGCACTAAGTAGTAAAATAGTTCCTGCAGATGTGGGGCTCTCAAACCTGAGTGGCTTCCAGCTTTTAGATGAGAAGGGTATACAGTATGCTTGTCTGTCCTGCTAAAGATAGCTTTCTGTGAAAGCACACAAGAAGAAAATAATTGTAGGCAGCAGCAAAGATGTTTACTAAACCAGTTGATACAGCTGGAGAAGCATGAAGCATCTTTAGGATCCAAATGACTACAGGAGCAGTGCAGTGAGTACTCCTTTCTTGTTACAGCTTTTATAGAAAGATGTCTTGAAAACCACAGCCCTCTTTGCATTGGCTCTGCAGACTCAGCAGCCATGTATCTTGGAATGAGGTCTTGCTCTGCTGGTTTTTAACAAGCATTTTCTTCCTGCTGTTTGTGGATGTGTTCGCATTGTGCTCTGTAGTAGCTGCAAGCCTTTCTGTCGTGCTCAATTGTCCAGATCCTTTCTACTTAAGTGATGAGTGGAGCATGCTCTGGATAGAGCAAGAAATGGTAATAGAAATCATTGTTCCTAAGTATTCGTAGGTAAAGACAAAAATTGTGTGATATCTCCTGAAACACAGTGGTTTACTAGAGGCTGCAGTGCATCCTACTGAAGTGTACTCTGACAAAAAAAAGGCAGAAAACCAATTGTCCTACAGAGAGGTGTACAGAGCAAAGTGAATGTGCTTGAGGTTGTTGGATGCTTTTGAACAGAGATAAATCTGTATCCAGCCAAGTCTGGTTCCATTGCAACTGTGACTGGCTCTGAATAAACCAAAAGTTGTGTTGTGTTTCTTTGTGCTGATCTATGCTGAGAAAAGTTGCTGCACACAAATCTCCATTTTCCATTGTTCATGTCTCCCGTGTTCCTTTCTTCTGCAATCTCTAAAATCATAATGGCATGTCCTCATTCACTGATTATGAAACTATGAAAAGAGCAAGTAGGTGGTGGGGTGGAAGTTCAAGTTGGAGATGAGAACTTTTGTTTAGAGCATATAATTCTTATGCAAGGGAATGGGTGCTTGACAGTTGACTAATCTCACCTAATGAATTTGCCTCCTGAGAGCTTAGTAAATATTGCCGTGTAACCATGTATGAATCATCAGTGTGCTCTAAAATGATGGGAACGCTCTCAGATCCCTTGTTTGCTGTGAGCTGAAAGTAGTCAAAACCACCTCCAGAAGTGCAACATCTGCCCCAATTCAGGGATCCAAAGCCCACAGACCCACCTGTATTTCAGGTGGGAAAATGCCAGTGAATGTTTCCCCTGTTTGGATCCCTTCTTGGTAACTTCTAATCTACTGGCTTTGACAGCAGCAAATGTCATGTATTTGCTCTGTAGTGTGAGATGAAGCAGTATATTTTCATGTTGCCCGTTATCTCGGTGCTGTGGATATAAACTTACTAAAAGTTCATGTGAACATGCTAGGGAAGCTTAAAATAGTTAGATTTTTAAAACTTACCCAGAGACTTTCTGTAATTCTCATCACAGTACAGTTTCTGAGCTCATAATTAATTTTTTCTGGGTGGATTGCAACAGAGGCATGTAGCAGTCTATTGGGTAAATGGCTTTTGGTAAAATCAGAAACCATCTAAAGGGCCATTCTATGGCTAAATGCAGGCAATCTTGTGGACAGATGTAACTCATACAGAAACAAGGGCTCCTGACTTACAGTATTTATTTCCCAAGCAGAACCAAGAAATATCAAAAGTTTTATGGAATAATTCTCATGTAACTTCATGACGAGGCTCAGCTGAACCAGATACATCGATAAAGGTCTGTGTCATTGAAAGCCCACTTGAATCAAAAAGGACTTTGGGGGGGCACATGTAAGTACTTGTAAAGGCAAAAATGGCTTATTTTGCTTCACTTCTAGCTTTAGACAATTTTTCCTACAAGTCTGTACTACATTTACAGAGGTATGATTCTGAAACTGGAAAAACCCCACCCCTAAATCCTTATATACACACCAGGCAACACACTACTACCTGCTTTTTTCAATATTACCTTTTTTCCCAAGACAGACTTCATGATCAATCAAGGGGGAGGAAACACAAACTTATAAAATGGAAATCATCGCTGACTTGTTTTCTTATGCTGCCCCTGCCTAAGGTGCTCTCTTGTCACTCCTGTTTAGAAGAAAGGGGGAGCAATTGTCCAACTGTAATGTTTAGCAAGGCCACTCGGAGGTGTTCAGGCTCTCATGCAAAATCCAAAGTTTTCTAGCATGGTTTAGTTTTCAGCCTTCACCACAAGGTTAATACTTTTACAAGGCTCGTTTCTGTATCTGTTAAAGCCCTAGCAGCTGGAATCCAGTAATTGGCTTGGCAATTCTAACGCCCTCTTAAGATATGTTGAATTTGGGCTTTCTCAGCTGCGGAGGAAATCTGGATATTTATCCCAGTATCCCCACAAAATGCAGAGAGTGACTTAGAAATAATAGATTCTCTTAGGAGGTTGGAGTCTTTTTTTTTAATGTGTGAAGCTGGCAGTGCTATCAGCCCTGCAGTGCACACCTTGGTAACTTGTGGGCAGTTACGGAATAGTTTGCGTTGACGTAACAGGAAGGCTGGTGGGAGCATGTTTTCTGCTAAGTTGTTCAGTACAGGAGATTTTCACATTTTGCCTTTGATTTCCATTATATTCCAGGAAAAGACTCTTGTGTTGGAGTTGCCTAGTAACATGCAGAGATCTGCCTACAAACTGGCTGTCAATGCCTCAAGTCTTAGGCAAAATGTGCAAAATGTTTTTATTTGGACTGTTGCAATAAACATATTGTCCCTTTCTAGGGAACAGGAACCTGGTAACTAGATGTTGGGAAGGGCATAAATGCATACAATGGAAGAAAGGAGCCTGTATTTTCTCGTCTGCCTAACCCAGTGTCACTCCTGGGTGACAAGCCAGCCAAAACTAGTGTCATCATAGTAACACACCTTTCTACTCAGGGATAAAAAATCTCAGGGCACGAGGCACACTGATGTCCACAATGTGTTCATTTTACCAGAGCCTTCATAAATATGGTCATTTCTAACAGCTCACCCCTCTGTCCAGAGGTAGGGCTGTGTTTAAAGGAGATGCACACATTATTTTTGGTATGGAGGAAGGCTAGTGTCATCACAGAGGTGTTGCTTCCCTCCTATGTGTTCAGTGGGGTCAAATGGCAGAGGTCTAGTGGAGCTGATTGCAAATTATGGAGAAAGTCAAGGTATCTGTGATAAGTGTCAGAAAGAGTGGGTTTCTTTTCATGCCATTTCTTCCTTCAAAATAAAAAAAAAATCCATAATTTCAGGAATTTTAAACATGCTGGTGCATATCTTTGAATTTTCTCTCTAAAAACTTCAGGTTTTTCTTCTCCTATTTTAAAATGAATAGGAGAAACAATAGGAAGGACAAAGGAACAACATCTAAGGGAAATCTGCTTCTTAAACCTTGTCTTTACCTGCTTCTAGTTCTCATTCTGCTTTACATTGAGAAGGTATTTTCACTTCCCACTTCATTTCCCTCCCAAGCCCTCATGCTTCCTCTGAGAAATTGTCTATGTGGGAAAGTTTAAACATGAATTTAGACCAGGGTTAAATTTGGTTTTAACTACCCATGTGAACACTTGTTTTGCTAGAAGCACTTTTCAAATTATGGTTTTCTTTTCCTTTTTAAAGCCTATCTTTTGACATTGCGAACTGAGCTGAAAAGGGGTGGTAGTAAAAGGACTCGGGCACTTGTATAGTTACAGCTACGTATCTAGCAGATAAAACTTTCTTGCTCAGACAAGCCCTCACTATTTAATCTTGGATTCCCCCCCCCTTATGGAGAGTTAAAAACGAAGAATATACTTCAGTTATTTCATTTTCTAAAGTGCCATCTTTTTGTTTCCCAATTTAGCAACTTTGAAAACAAGTAAACCAAGTTAAATTCAAAGTTTCCATTTTTTAATGAAAGAGCATATTTTGATGAAACTTGAAATTGTATTAAATGTGGGGCCTTTCAAAGTTATTAGCTATTTATTAAGGAAAAGGTCACTAGATTGGTGGGAATAAAGATCCTCCATTGTAGGAAGGTTTTGGTTTTAATACTGTGCATTGCAGGAAGGGAGACAGGAGACAGTGGTAGAGCTGCCCATAAGGCAGCTTTTAGCTTTACACCTTTTGTTAAATTCATTGTAAGACCCGCAAATCTCCAGAACTGCCTGCACCTCTCTCCAGCTGTTAATAAAACATGGGCTTTCACTTCAAAAGGGATTTCAGAAATCCAATCAGCTGTCCTTTGTGGGAAACAGAGCTACTGACTGAGATCTTTTGGCAATGTACTTCTTTTCCCTGCCCTATGCCCTTTTTTCGGTCAAGTGGAGGAGGCAGAGCAGAGCTGAGGTTTGTACAAACACCGGGACAGGAGGGAGGCCAGTGTGCCAAGTTCCAGCTCCATGTGATTTTTTCTCTCTTTTAAAAGGGGGTGGGTTATGAACCAAACAAGGGGCACAAGGTTTATAATAGAAATGCTGACAGAACCTTGTTTATGGTGCTTGCGGCTGCTCCTGGGTTCAGCTTTTTCATTCAGCTGGTGTTGCTGGCTTCCCACAGCAGATTTTTCAAACAAGTTGCTGTAATAACCTCATCATGGTTTTTGTCTCTCTCAATGGGCTCGGTTTAGCCTTGCTCTTAGCTGATGTGACAGTTGGGACAGAGCTCCCTTCCCTGGCACCAGCCCTGAATTTGGCTTAAAGCACCCTGTTAAATCCAGTGCTGCCCCGTCACTAATACAGATGCTGTTGTCATTGCTCTGTCTTTATATTAGATGGTTCCTACCTGATTTGCTGCAAAGAAGGGAAAAATGTGTTTCACTGTGATCAGGTGTGGGTTGTTCTCATAAGAAGAGTTAATTCAGCCCCCCTGAAAGTAGTGAGAGAGATGTAGAGGAGATGGGAGTGTTTCCTGGTGCATGAGGTGCTTTCTGATTTTAGGGTGTGCAGTGGATCTTGGTCATCCTTAGGTAGTTTCAAAGGTGTTTAAAATAGGGCAATGGGTCTGTTTGTCCTCGTTCACCCCTGTTTGTTGTTTGAAGTGAATCCTAAAGCTCTCTTTAAAGAACAGGTAACAGCTTGTCCTGGTTTTTCCTGGAATAGAGTTAATTTTGTTCATAGTAGCTGGTGCAGTGCTATGTTTTGGATTTAGTCTGAGAACGATGCTGATAACACACCAACGTCTTAGTTGTTGCTGAGCAGCGCTTACCCTTATCAAGGACTTCAGTCTTATGCTCTGCCAGTGAGGAGGAGCACAGGAAGCCGGGAGGAAGCAGAGACAGGACACCTGACCCAAACTAACCAAAGAGGTATTCCATACCACAGCACGTCATGCCCAGTATATAAACTGGGGGGAGTCACCCAGAAGGGACCGATCACTGCTCGGGTTGGGCACGGTATCAGTCAGCCAAAAGCCGCATGGTTATTCAACTCCAGGGGACCTGCCAACTGCATTGGCTCAGACCAGTCAGAACTTTTACTTACTGTAGACAGGGATAAATTTCCTGTGGTGCACATAAAGAATCTGCTGGGGAGGACAGCCTGGGTTATTTGTGCTTCAGGTAAAGGCAAACCCACTCATGGGATTGCTTTTGCTCAAAGGCCTGGGTGTACTTGATGGGTAATGCAGGAAGATGGGGAAGTCTGGTTTGTACCTCAAGGGGATTTAATTTTGGTGGAAAACAGCCAATGAACTCAATTATATGCTGTTGACTGCTATGTAACACTTCTATGGCAGCTAGATGCCCATCTCTGCCACTCTGGACTTTGAAAAGAAAATATGTGTTGTCACGATCCTCAGCATAGAGTAAAGTTATAGAAAGCCAGCAACAGCAGTGAGTCTCCCAGTACTGACCTCAGATCACCATTAACTGAACCTGATTTCCCTTCAGTCATTGCCTCAACAAAGAATGAACTTTGTTGAAACCATACGAGCTCAGCAATGACATTGGCAGGCACCAGTCCAACACCACCTTTCCTGCCCTGAAGGACTGTTACGACAGACGAAGCCCAACATCTTGGACTGAATGAACTCAACAAACATTAAAGGCATGGTCCATGGACTAAGGAATGATGTCTTTCAGGGTGTGTATGTGTGTGTGTGTGTGTGTGTGTGTGTGTGTATTGGAAAATGTGGAACCTGAGCATCATGTAAACGGCATGGAATAAGGCATGGATACTGTTCCGGTTTCAGCTGTAACAGTTATTTTTCTTCCCAGTAGCTGGTGCAGTGCTGTGTTTTGGCTTCAGTCTGAGAACAGTGCCGATAACACACCGGTGTTTTAGTTGTTGCTAAGTAATGCTTACCCTGATCAAGGACTTTTCAGTCTCTTCATGCTCTGCCAGTGAGGAGGGTCACAAGAAGCTGTGAGGCAGAAGAGACAGGACAGCTGACCCGAACTACCCAAAGAGGTATTCCATGCCACAGCACATCGTGCCCAGTATAGAAACTGTGAGGGAGTCACTCGTAAGGTAACCTCACTCTCTTTTGATCACCACCGTAATGAAGAATGAACTTTGATAAAACTGGACAAGTGCAGCAGTGATGGAATCGGAATGAGCTTCAGCATGTAACAATTCAGCACTACACAACCTTCATCTTTCCTGCCCAGAAAGACTGTTAGGACAGATGGAGCCTCAAGTCATGAGCTGAATCAACTCAACGAACTTTTATAGGGATGGTGCATAGATTAAGAGAATGCTATCTCTGTGTGTGTGGGTATGCAACACCAGAGAAGGAGGTGATGTGTGCTGAAGACATCCCACTGTATAATAAACTACCACAAAGTGAGAAGCAGTATGCCTTGTTTACTGATGGGTCCTGCTGTATTGTTGGAAAGCATCAGAGATGGAAGACAGCTGTATGGAGTCTGAGGAACCACTGGGATTTGGACCCAGGATCTCCTGATTACAAGCAATCATGCAGACCTGCATCTCAGCTATTAACAGTAAGCGTCCTGTTGCTCGAGGGGGAAGATGTAGAAGGTACATGCCATGGGGGCACCCTATGGTTTTACCTGCGGTATCATGGAGAAGGCATGAGAAAGTGGAATGGAAAACCTACCTGAATTCTGGAGTGATGGGGGTGATCCCAAGAGTTGACTGTACTGGCAGCTGAAATCAGCCTAACTTGGAAGGAGTGGCAAAAGCATCCCATTGTGACTGGTCCAGAGGCTCCATGCATCCTTGACATAGATTACCTCAAGAGAGGGTACTTCAGTGACTCAAAAAAAACGTACCAATGGGCTTTTGGTATAGCTGCTTTGGAGACTGAGGAAATCGAGCATCTGTCCATCTTGCCTGGTCTCTCGGAGGATCCTTCTGTTGTGGAGTTGCTGAAGGTCGAAGAACAACAAGTGCCAGTCGTGACCACAACAGCACACTGGTGGCAATATTGCACCAACCGAGACTCCCTGATTCCTATCCATAGGCTGATCCATAGACTGGAGAGCCAAGGAGTGATCAGTAGGACCCGCTCACCCTTTAACAGCCCCACATGACCAATGTGAAAGTCTAACGGAGACTAACAGTAGACTATCATGGCCTGAATGGAGTCACACCACCACTGAGTGCTGCTGTGCCAGATGCACTAGAACTTCAACCTCAATGGGAGTCAAAGGATGCCAAGTGGTATGCCACAATTACCAATGCATTTTTCTCAATTCTTTTGGCAGCAGAGTGCAGAGCACAGTTTGCTTTTACTTGGAGGGGCATCCAGTATGCTTGGAATTCAGTACCCCAGGGGTGGAAACACAGCCCTACCATCTGCCATGAACTGATCCAGACTGCACTGGAGCAGGGGCATGCTCCAGAACTCCTGCAATACATTGATGACATTATTGTGTGGAGGATGAAGTTTTTGAGAAAGGGAGGAAAATAATCCAAATCCTGATGAAAGCCGGTTTTGCCATAAAAAGGAGCAAGGTCAAGGGACCTGCACAGGAGATTCAATTTTTGGGAATAAAATGGCAAGATGGTTGTCATCAGATCCTCACAGACATGATCAACAAGATAATAACGTTTCCACCAACTAGTAAGCAAGAAACACCAGCTTTTAGTTTTATATTCTCTCCTCTTGTTATTTCCCTTATTGTTGGTAGCAGTAGTAGTAATAGTATTGCACCATACTTTAGTTATTGGACTGTTCTCATCTCAACCTGTGGGAGTTATATTCTTGCTATTCTCGTCCTCATCCTGCCCAGGGAGGGAAGAAGGGGGAGAGTGAGCGAAGGGCTGCATGGTGCAGGGTTATCAGGTGGGGTTAAACCACGACACATCTGAAATCCCTGCGCCTTTCTTGTATTGCAGAAACTGAGAGGCTGTTGACTGATGGAGAATCGGAAGCAAATTTACAGCCAGATTCCCTCTTAACAATTTTTCCTCCCAGATGTTTTCCTTTGTTTGTTTTACTTGGGCAAGTAACTAAACAAATTGCTGTCTGAGCAGTGTAGCTAGTGGAGTCTGGTTTCCTTCAGGTTTTTCTGTTGTTCCCCTTGCATCTGTCATAAAGATCTCAGCTTTGTCCTCTGCCACACTGTCTATGGGAAGGGCATCGAGGAGCTGAGCTGGGCTGGTTTTGGCTGGAGCACACTTTTGCATTTCTGTCCTTTGCCTGACTTCTAGTTTTTAAAAAAACCCTTTAAAGAACATGATTTTCAAGGTGTCTTTAAGATCCCTCCCCTCCCCAGTGCTCTAAACTGGCTGACAAATGGAGTCAGGCACCTTCGGCTGGGGAGAGGATCAGGTTTTCAGGGGCAGGCTACACAAGCTTCATTTCCTCACGATGCCAAGGTGGATGGTTAGTTCCTGGAAGTACCTGTTTTCTATGCTCCTCAGGGCCATCTGGGTAAAGTGTTCCTGCTGTTTCTAAGGTCACTTGACAGAATAAAAATCCTCAACACACTTTAGGCTGCCTCTGTTGTGAAGCAGCAGCAAAAGAAGGGGGGGGGGAATGTGCAATATCACTTAAAATATTTTTCTCCTTAAAATAAAGGAGAGCCTATGATAGTTACAGTGGAAGTAGTGAATTGATTACAGTGTTGATAGCTTCTTTCAATTGGGTTGGCCCATAATTACCTGTGGGGTTTAGGTTCTGCCTCAATTTTTTTTCAGTTTATGCCACCTCCTGTCTCTTTGCACGTGAGATCAAGCGATGCCCAGAAAACCACAGCTCAGGAAAAGTGTTGTCTTGTGTGTGAAACCAATGACTGGGAAGTTATTGAGGTCTCTACAGAGAGACAGCCATAAGTCTGCTTCCATGTCTTTGAAGAGTTATACAGCTTCTCAGTGATGAAGCCAGGACTTCTGACAGGGGTTTGAATATAATCCCTAAATATTTAATATGCCAGAAATCAAAGAAAAACGATTTGTCAGATTTTTAGTGTGGGTTGAGACTTGCTCCAAGACCCTGATGAGTATGTGCATGACTCATGCTGAAGTGTTCAAATTGGGGCTTACCAGGGTGTTATAAGGAAAGAAGACGGGAGGGGGCAGCTGTTGAGGTTTTGAGTGAATTTAACATTAAGGTAAGTACGGGAGTGGAGTCAAGGATACTGGGGGAAAGGACTGTGCATGCACATTCCTTACAGGTCTGTCAATGCACCCAGTCTTGCACAGCTCCTCTGATGCATTCTTAAGTCTCTAATAGGTGATCTCCTCTAAACAGAAGCACAAATGAGTATCCTTTAATTGGTAGAGGTTTTTAATGTTCTTTGAATGTAGGATGAGGCCAAGAACCATACTGTGACCCATGTCTACTTTATGCTCTTGTTCAAAGACTAAGGTACAGCACAATAAGAATCAGCCCCAGACTATAAATTGTGTTGAACCTGGGGGGATGGGAGAAAACCAAACTAATTTAGTTTCACAGTATCACAGTATGTTAGAGATTGGAAGGGACCTCAAAAGATCATCTAGTCCAATCCCCCTGCCGGAGCAGGAACACCTAGATAAGGTTACACAGGAACGTGTCCAGGCGGGTTTTGAATGTCTCCAAAGAAGGAGACTCCACAACCCCCCTGGGCAGCCTGTTCCAGTGTTCCGTCACCCTCACTGAGAAGAAGTTTCTTCTCAGGTTTAAGTGGAACCTCTTGTGTTCCAGTTTGTACCCATTGCCCCTTGTCCTATCATTGTTTGCCACTGAGAAGAGCCTGGCTCCATCCTCGTGACACTCCCCTTTATATATTTATATACACTAATAAGGTCACCCCTCAATCTCCTCTTCTCCAAACTATAGAGACCCAGCTCCCTCAGTCTTTCCTCATAAGGGAGATGCTCCACTCCCTTAATCATCTTAGTTGCCCTGCGCTGGACTCTCTCCAGCAGGTCCCTGTCCTTCTTAAACTGAGGGGCCCAGAACTGGACACAATATTCCAGATGAGGTCTCACCAGGGCAGAGTAGAGGGGAAGGAGGACCTCTCTCGACCTACTAACCACCCCCCTTCTAATACACCCCAGGATGCCATTGGCCTTCTTGGCCACAAGGGCACAGTGTCGGCTCATGGTCACCCTGTCGTCCACCAGGACCCCCAGGTCCCTCTCCCCTACACTGCTCTCTAACAGGTCGTTCCCCAACCTATACTGGAACCTGGGGTTGTTCCTGCCCAGATGCAGGACTCTACACTTTCCCTTGTTATATTTCATCAAGTTATTCCCTGCCCAACTCTCCAGCCTGTCCAGGTCTCGCTGGATGGCAGCACAGCCTTCTGGCGTGTCGGCCACCCCTCCCAGCTTAGTGTCATCAGCAAACTTGCTGATAGTACACTCAATTCCCTCATCTAAATCATTGATGAATATATTAAATAATACTGGTCCCAGTACCAACCCTTGAGGCACTCCACTAGATACAGGCCTCCAACTAGACTCCGCCCCATAGACTACAACTCTCTGGCTTCTCTCCTTCAGCCAGTTCACAGTCCACCTCACTACCCGATCATCCGGACCACACTACCTCAATTTAGCTGCGAGGATGCTGTGGGAGACTGTGTCAAACGCTTTGCTGAAGTCGAGGTAGACCACATCCACCGCTCTGCCATCATCCATCCACCGTGTTATTTCCTCATAAAAGGCTACGAGATTGGTCAAGCAGGACTTCCCCTTGGTGAAGCCATGTTGACTGCCCCTCATAACCCTCTTATCCTTGATATGCCTTAAGATGGCACCAAGGATAAGGTGTTCCATCACTTTCCCAGGAATGGAGGTGAGGCTGACCGGTCTATAGTTACCTGGGTCCTCCTTCTTGCCCTTTTTGAAGACAGGAGTGACATTTGCTTTCCTCCAGTCCTCAGGCACCTCTCCCGTTTCCCAAGACTTGGTAAAGATGATGGAGTTTGTATGAATGTATCTTGCCTGAAATGAAATTGTGCATGAAATAATGCAAAAAGCCTTTAGCTAAGCTTAGTAACTGTTCTTATAAAAAGATAGCAGCCCTCTTTGTGGGGCTGTATTTTCAAAGCCAGATCTCAACAGCAGGTTTTGATGCTCTGATGAGGTATCAGATGAAGTGGCTAAGTTTTTGGGAAGTTCAAGTTGTTTCTTGCTGTCCTTCAGAGCTTCTGGAAACAAAACTATTTATGTAAAGACCTAGCCATGGGTCTTGTACTTTAGTCTCCAATTTTTGCAGATATTAGCCTGGCTATTTGCTTTAATTTCTTTTTTTTTTTTTTTCCCCTTTCAGGCTGTTGTGTCTGGATGCTTTTATTTGCATACATAATATTTGTTCCTGCACAAGTCACTGCTCTAAAAGTTGCCATAGTAACAGGTTTTGCTGTTGTTTCCTTTTGAAAGCAGGGCAAGGGTACCAACATCCTGGCTGGGCTCTGCACCAGGAGCCAAGCTTCAGTCCTGCCTTGGCTGCCAGTGTTTGCTTTTGCCTGAGTTGCCCCGGGCAGGAACCAACAGAGCATTTCAGTGATTTTTCTTTTCTTCTGGATGCCTGTTGTTTGGCAGCCACCCAGACATTGCCTGGCAACCTCCAGCATCCAAAGCCTTTGCCTAAGTGACTCTTTCCATGCTCAGGGCCTTTCCTCACACCTTGCTGTCCACCCCTGGCCTGCAATCCCCTTGGCCACAGGCTGGATGTGCTTCCCCAAATTCCTTTGTAGCTCCTGCCACTTACCTCTTGGTGTCTCCATTTCCCTTCTGACCCCTGGTTTGTCATGTGGACTTCACCAGGGCTGGCTGACTTTGGGGCTGTACCTCTGTTTATCCGTAGTCAAGCACAGGCCACTGGGCAACTGTTGACTTTTTTGCAGGACCAACTGCATGGAGGAAGGCGTCTGGGTATGATTGTTCTGTTACTGAAGCTCACAGATGTTTTCTTTGTTTATTTTGTTTCTGCCTACTTACCTGTTCTTCAAACGTGCCTGGGCACCTCAAAACAACGATGATCAGCTTGCATTAAATAAATTAACCTCATACTTCTAGTACCATTGACCTTTAGTTCATCCACTGCAAGCACCTGAAAGGAAGGGTGGTGTTATTGGTCTGTCTGGTTTTGTTTGCATTTTTGGTGTTATAGGGTTTGGGGTTGGTTTTCAGTTGGGGTTTTTTGTTTGTTTTGGGTTTTTTTGTTTGTTTGGGGTTTTTTTAATTTTTTAGGGAGAAATCTTTTAAGCTCACCATGCAGACCAGGAGCAGACCAGGACTACGGGCAGGTTTCCAGAGCTCCCTCTGATCCCCTCCTTGATGAACCAGCCTCTTTCACTGCTCTGGCATCAGCTCTGTGAGAAGTTGAATTTGTGGGACCAGGCCACTGAAAAAAGCGCATGGTACAAATAGTTTATCTCCAGACTCTGCCTTTGTGTGTCTGCCAAGTGGTAATTGGGGGGGAAGAGAAACCCAACCCTCCTGATACCCATTTGGTGCATGACTGACAGATTTATGATAGGACGTTGTTTCCTCCGTTTGTCTGGCAGCGGGTGGCTGGGCTGTGTGATTGTGTGTCCGCCTTTCTGCCGACGAACTCTTCCAGCTGGATTCAGAGGACAGGAAATGATCTAGTGGAAGGCTTTCAGTGACAATTAACAGAATTCCTGCTGATAACTCTTTTTTTGTCCTCACCCTCAGGATATTTTTACAGCAAGCCCCAAGTTGTTGTAAAGTGGCATTGGAGGTGGGTGGGTGGTTAGGAATATTTGATGCGTGTGTCATGGAGAGGCTTTTATTTCTGTTGAAAGTATGACTTAATTCTAACGTACATCTCTTTAGGAATCTACTCGGTGACCAGAGCAACATAAAAACATTATTGTTCTTACCAGATAGTCAGATCCTAAAACCCAGCTCCATTTGGCCTAAAACAAAGGGGAGCTATTGTCAAAGTAACCTGAGGAGAAAGTAAGATTGTCCAGGATTCTCCCAGTAGGGAGGATCAGGAAAGTAGTTGATGCTTATGTCAGGAATGGTCCAACTGCTCATTGTGCCAGAAACAGCAAGGAGCTCAAGTCCTGGGATCACAAGGTAGTGTCGACTTTGGAGCATAAGTTTAAGACAAGAAAAATATTTCTGTGTAAGGTATCTCTCTTTTAAAGAGGGAAAAGTAAATATTTATTTGCAGTCACATAGGATTACCTGTGCCAAAGGAAAATAGTGGTATTGGATGTACTCCCTCTAAAAACCTTAGAGTTGTCTTAGATGCAGTGTTGGAAACCAAGTATGGTTCCTTAGAGCTTGGTCTTCAGACAGAAGGGTTTTTTTTCTCACCATGGGAGAAAAACCAATCTGATAACCTTAGGATAGGGTGTTCTCTTAGCAAAGGAACAGGAAAACATTTTTTTTGAAGACTTTAATTCCCATGTGTATCATGGGCTCTGTTTTCAGTAGCTAAATTACAGTGCAGGAAATAAAACTGTAAGTGAGATGGATATTTCTTCTTGGGAATTTGACACCTGTAAACAAAAAACTTAATTTTGAGAGCTTAAGGAGTTACTTCGTAGTTACTGGGCTTTGTCTTAGTTGTATGCTCGAAGACTTCTTTACTCCAGCAGTGTAGTCTCCAAACTGGGGTTTACCTAGGAAAGGGTGAAAAGACAGTGAAGTTAGTGTTGTAAGATGAATCATGTTTTTCTGCTGGATTGTTCACATTGTCAGTGACTCTTGTAATTAAGTGCTACATGAGAAAACAGCCTTTCATTGTCGGTGCAGTTAGAGAGCAGGCAAACTGCTTTTATCTGCTTTGGAGTTCATTTGAATACTGACAGCTTGGTGCTTTGGATCTGTGCTAGCCTGGTTGGTGGTTTTGCCTGTGCAGGAGCAAGCCCAGGAACAGAGAATAGCGAGGGGAAAAGCCCAGTGGTCATATAGGATGGAAAACA
Source organism: Neopsephotus bourkii (assembly GCF_033783945.1). NCBI lineage: Eukaryota > Metazoa > Chordata > Aves > Psittaciformes > Psittacidae > Neopsephotus > Neopsephotus bourkii. Next base: position 8,658,174 of record NW_026900624.1, read on the forward strand.
GGCAAGTGATGAGACCATGGGAACTACACTGAGCAAATGAAGAAAACATGGACAGAGACTGGAAGAGTCAAACCTTGCAGCAGTACAGCAGAGGCTATGTCCTAGTCTGTCCTTCTGTAAAAAGGTCGGAAAAAAGGGCTGAAGTCTTGCTGTTTTGCTAACTCCATTTTTGGTTTTCACTGTCACAGCTATGCCTCCTTGGTCTGTGTTAGTGTCATCCCCATTACAGCATCTCTGTGAGAAAGTCCAAGCACAGCAGTTTTGTCTCACCAACCAGAGCATAGGCACTGGTTGAGACACCAAGAAGAAGCCCACCCCTGTTGTGTCCAGGCATGGCTAATACAAGGAGTGACCAGCACCACAGCAACTAAACTCAGAGGTTCTCTCGAGCTGAAGGTACAAGCAGGCCGGAGGGGGACAGGCAAATGCTGAGCAAGAAGCACTCCCTGTTACCCTTTCTCCTCACCCTTCATCACAGCTGGAGAGGTCCCAGAGATCCCCAGGCAATCTTCAGGTGGTTAATAAATAGTGGAGTTGCTTATGTGAGGCCATCAGGATGCAAGTCTTGAGCACTTCCACTAGGCCAAACTTCTACTGGGCAGGTATTGGGGATTATAAAGTGTGCCACCCCAAACCAAAACCAGGGGCTCTGTGATCACCTGGGGAAACTGGAGATAAGACAGATCTGCAAATGTCTGTATGCAGCGTGGCTAATCTAGGCACTGCTCACAGGATGAAATGACTCAAAATGATGCAGCAGCTCACAGCTTTAAAGAAGGAAGGATCCCTCCTTACCCAAGCCAGAAATCTCAACCCCAGCACGGCAGAAACTGAATCCCTTAGTCCCCCATTTGCAGTGCTGGCTTTCAAGAGCTGTGCTTGTTGAGGAGCTGCTCTGCAGTGACGTAACCATGCTATGCTTCATTTCATCATTCCTTTTTTAAAGGGGGCTGGTGATGTCACATTCTCCCTCTTGGCTTGTGGAAGAAGGAAGCTGGAAGAAGATGAGCTGGCAAAGACAGCAGCTGCTTGAAGCACTCCAGATCTGCCTGTGCACATCCTTGCTTCCAAATTCCTGGGGCTTCCAGAGCAGCTCAGGCAGAATGCTGAAAAACCTTTCCTTTTAATCTTTCTATCTGCACGCTGTGTTTTTGTCAGTGCAGGTAAAAGAGGTGCATGCTCCATGCTCTGCATGTACCGGTGTTTGCACCAAGGTAAACAAAAGATAGTCCAGGTAATTACAGAGAATGATCTGAGAGAAATAGCTTGTCTCTACAGCTGGTTCCTGTGACAAAGGAGCAGGCAGGGCAGGCAAACTTGCCCTGCCAGCATATCAGCAGTGTTTCTCCTCATTCAAACAACAAGAACTGAGATTCATGGTCTTTACTGTAGCTAAATTCTAACTCAAGCGTGAAGGAGAGTTTTGTCTGACTGAGATTTGCAGGGGAGGGATGGTGGCGATTACTGTGCTTTCAGAGCGCAGTGTTGTATACACATCCTAAATTCATGAGGCTCTTCTTCCTATGGCACATCTGAGACCTCAGGTTGGTTTGGGAGCTGGCAGGACACAGCCCTTGGCATCACTTTATTTCTCACTTGTGGTGTTACAGGCAATGAGAAGACACTCTAGTGTTCACTCAGGTCCAACCCTTGGAATTGGACATCACTTTCAACAAGTCCAAAAGAAGGATTTACTGTGGGAAGCATTTCTTATACAGCTTGAAATCTCTGTGGATTTTCTTTTGTTTTGTTTTTAAGCAAGGAGAAAACCCAGCTGAAACCCATCAGGATTACATGATACTGCAGAGAGCAGAATCTGGCATGCTAACCATCTGCATACAGAACAGTCCCAATCCCACTGCATGAAAATATTAAACCATACTGCAGAGCCTGGCTGCTTCCTCACAGGCTTCACTGAGGCTGAGGACAAATCCCAAGGAGAAGCCCGTCCATTAGTAGCATTAAGACTCTGTCCCCATATATATGTAGTGGGTGTGTGTTAATTTGGTTGGATTTTCATTGGGTAAGTTGATGACAGTTGGCTTTGCTTTGCAATCTGCGTGCCAAACTTTTTGTAGCTTGCTTTATAAACTTAGTCTTTCTGAGCAAGTTAAAAGCCTTTAAGACCAGAATTGTTAAAACCAGTGCAAGTTTAGCCATTTTCTTTAGTACTGACAGGAATGCAAGAATGGTGACACCTATGCGGACTGGGGATTCACCTTGCTCTGTATCATCTTCCCCAGCCTGAGGAGAAGCAAGGTATGTATGCAGTGATGCTTCCTCTAGCCAATTCAAGAATACCATGAGTTGGATAAGGTTTCTCTGTTTGCAGCCATTTTTGGCTGATTTCTAGGAGCTTTCCTAGTCTCCCCATGAACCTGTATAAACTTTTGGGACTGTACCACAACCTGAGGGAAGGAGGTCTGACCATCCACTGCCTGTTGTGCAGAGGACCTTTGCTTTGTACTGTGTGTGGTTCCTTTCTGTGACTTCACTGCACCTGTTAGTTGCACTAACAGAGAGTGGCAAACATCAGTCCCTACAAACTCTCTGCATGCCACTCCTGATGCAAAGAATGTTTATGTACTGTGTTGTGTTTTTGTTGTTGTGTGGTTTGGGGTTTTTGTTCATTTGGGGTGGGTGGTGGTGGTGTCTGATTTCAATGGAAGCTGCTTTACCACTGTTGCCATTCTCTGAACCTTTTCATGCTCTAATGTATTATTTTGGGCAAAGGGACAGAACTGCACCCCTACATGAGGTCTGGGCCAACCTTTGGTTTAAACAGTGGAATACAGTCACTGTTTGGGCTGCTCTTCATTTTTCTTCTCCCAAGAGAAAAGTTTCAACCCTTAAGCCCTGCACCACTTTGACTGTTACTAAACACTGGAATCATACTATTAGAGGGTCTGGAAAAGACATTCCCACTCTTCCAAGGCTTAGCTGGTTGCAGTGTGACACAGCTCCCTGGCAGGATATATTTGAGGGAAGGCTAGGAAAAACTTAATGTCTTGTCATCTCAGGACAATACAAGTTGGAGGGAATTCCTGTTCCTAGACACCTCAGTCTGTGACTTTGGACTGGTCAGAGACAGACCAGCTTGTGGGAGCTGGAAAGGAGGAGATGATTTCATTTTGAGGCAGTCCTTGGGGCTGTTTCTCAAGAGGTTTCTTATATGTGTCTGACTATGTAAGACTCATCTGTTGCGCGGGTAGCAAATAAATATAACTGAGCATTGGGAATGCGATTGTTTGGACCTTCTCAACGTTAGGAATATTCACCAGCTGGGTGTTAAAGATTTCTTTCTCTCCCTCTTTTCCACAACTTTAAAGACAGCTATTTTGGGGCTGGGCAGCAGATCTGAGGCAAAGGCTGGAAGCTGACTCCTCAAATGCAGGGCTGAAGTTGGTCAGTGGAATGGGAGAGACTTAGTTACCAGAGAGTGCATTCAGAGGATATGCAGCAGTTAGAAACAAATGTTTTTGAATGATCATCAGTAAATGATAAAAAAAAAAAAGTGCTTTAAGCTGAATTATTTTCCACATCAAGTCATACTTGCTTCATTTTTTTCCTGTGTCTGATCCAAGCTGTGACTAGCAGTGCCTCCCTCTCCCAAAGAACTGTCACATAAGTACCATTTTTAAGCTTGTTCAAGAGCAGTCACAGCTTGCCTTTCCTGCCTGCCGTCACCATCGTGCAGGTTTGGAGTCGTTTTACTCCCTGTGCTCTTAGGAGGAAGTGCAGAGGAGAGTCCCTTTGTGGACATGGAAATGGTGTTGCTCTGCAGGTCTACTAGCGAGGCTCTGTGCTGCAGCTGGTGGGCTGGGAGGCAAACACTACTGCCAGCAGTGCAATTGCAGGCAGTGGGTTTGTTGTTTCTCAGTGTGAAGGCCAAGCAACAAGGACTTAGGAGACTGCTACTGTGGCTCTGGTCTTGCCTGCCCTTGGTTTCCATAGCAAATGGTCTCATGCACAAAGATTTGAGAGGAAAAAATCATCACAAAACACTTTTGTGTCATAAACACAAAATATGGGAAAGGCTAGAGTGAAATTTAATCCTGTTTTGGTGACTGGGGACCTTCAGGCATCACAGCACCCCTTAGGGGGTGATACTAAGAAATAAATTAGTAATCTCATTTAGCAGCAATTACCAGCTCTGTCTTTGGGGAATTTTAGTTCAAGCCCTTCACAGTGGTGTTACAATGCGTAATTATATGACTGGAGGTGCAGTTAGTTAGATGCAAATCATCTGGTTACGCTATCTCTCCATTTAATCAGTGATTTGTTTGCCATTTGGGTACAGAAAATACTTTGTTTGAAAGTGAGTTGAATATACTTCCACTAAGAGCATCAGTGGGAATAACAAAATGTAGCTGATTTGCTACTAGTCAAGAGCATCCAAGACCTCCCTGGTGTACGTCATTTACTCTGAGCTTTGTGGAATACACAGCTAATGCTGTGTACAATACAAACCACATGTGATTCCTCATGTTCTCTGTTTATGATCTTTCACATTAATCTTTAACTTCATTTGAAACACATGAGCTGGCTCCTTTATCCTTGTTGGGTGTTCTCGTTAACCCTACTTTTAATTCTGAGGATATCTCTTTGTGTTAATATTTTATTTACTGATACACTGGTGTTTTTCTGGAAATTAGTGTAAAAATTTTGTAGCAAGTTTGTGGATTTTGATCAGGAACAAAAATATCCCCTTTGAAACCCCTAAACTGGTATGTGATGATGTAAAGAAAGTTGTCAGCAGATGAGGCTTTGTAACGTGCATGCACGTGGGTGTCTGGGACAGACCAGTGGGCACCACACCCAGATGAGCAACCTGAATAAAAGCCTATTGAAAATGGTAACGATTCCCATTTCAGGGACTAGACAATATGTGCACTTGACCATCAATCTGTCATCTTTCATAGCCCTTATGAAAGACCCTACTTGAGGTCTTATGTGAAGGCTAAATTGCTGCCTGGACTGTTGTCATGGTGTCCATCAGACTGGGATCCTAGTGACTGACAGGGGTTCAAGGTACTGAAACACTCTGAAGAATAAATACCAGTTATTAGTTTGGCATCTGAAGAAAAACAAGTTTACTTTCTCTGCACAGCAACTCATGATTTCTTTTTACAGGGAGGGCTGTGCATACTTGTCAGTACGCTCCAAACAAAGTCCTGGCTGAGCCAAAGCTGCACCTCTTGCATGAAGGAAGTCATTCACTGCCATGTGAATGACAGCCTTTCAGTAGGATTTGCCACCTTGTAATGTAAACTCTCTGAACTCAAGCACCCCAAAAAAAGCATCATACATCCATGCTAGCTGTAAAAATCGAAGTGCAAACTTGTAACACAAAATAAACCACAGCAATCCCTGTACTCCTTCTGCGGTTCTGCACCACATAGGTAACTTGTTGGGGGAATGTTTACTGTGGAGTAACATCCTGTCCCTGACCTGTCATAGCTTGTTCCTTCTGGGCTGTCTGCCTCTGATTCTGCAGGGTTTTTGAGCACTTGTTTTGATGATCAGATACTGCAACTATTATGTGGAAGATTTGTGGTAAGAGCATTAATAACTTGAGTTTGTGTGTAGAGAACTAAGCGATTCAGTCAAGTCAGCATTCCCTCTTTCTGTGAGATGCATTTAAAACAAAGCACCTCATCTCCCCCTGTTGTATCCCTGTGATTTAAAGTAAGAGATCAAGCTGCTTTCCTAGTGCCATGGATTGCCCCGTGGTTTGAGCTCTAACCTGGGACATGGAGACCACACCCTGTTCCTTGTCACTGCCTCCGGAGACACCAGGTACTGCTCTTTACAATAGCATTTGATGTTCAGGTAGGAACCTCTCAGGCTCTTCAAAGGGTAGACAGGCACGTTAAGCACTGATGTCTCATTGATCTCTGCAAGCCCCTCAAGAGCTCAGCTGGTTCACAAAACAAATCTTCCTCAATACCTCCCTCAGTGGCTAGTTTCATAGGTCTCTCTGCAGGTATCTCCATTCATCCATTCCTCACCAGTGCTGTCCCCTACTCAGGTAAAACTTTACTTTCTCACATGGAGGTTTTCAGGGTATGCTCATTACTCTGGTGCTCACATGCTGTTGAATGAGGGATAAACCAGTTTTTCAGATGATATAGCCAAAAGGAAACTTTTATCTATGAAAATACACTGATTCTTGCTGCTAGGGAAGGGCTTCTTTTCTCCAAAACCCTCTGCATTCCTTGGTGTTTGTAGATGGTGTGCAAGAACCAGGGCTGGAAAGGAGGAACACAGAACATCAGGAAGCAGCAGCAGATAGATATTACTTGCTTCTGCAGTGGAAGGATGGAGTGGCCTTGCAGCTGATGAAGATACTGAAAGCAGGAGGTAACAAGGGTAATGGCTAGGGAGAGATGAGAGAGGACAAAATGAAAGTTTGGGCTGCATTTTCCGGCAGATTAGCAGTGGCTTGGCAGTGCATAGTGGAAGGCGGGCTGGGTCCATCGGCGTGTTGGCATGCTGCAGAAATGCTGGTTTAGTTTTGCCTGCTTATGTCCTGTATTACTGTAGCATAAATGACTCCAAGGATGAGCCACATCATCTGCCACCTTCAGAGTCCTGGAAAGCGATTCAGCTCTGGGGCTCTGCTCTATTCTGCTGTGTCCATGGAAGCAGTTGCTTATTCCCCTTTTGCTTTATCAGACCGCTGCCACATGGCCCCAGCCAGCAGAGGTGCAGTTCAGGGGATTTCTAGACACTCTGGTTGTCATGGGAACTATTTTTTTTTCCTATAGGTCAGATAGTAAATTGCACTGTAATGAGAAAATTGATAGAAATTAACAATTTCTTTTATTTTCAGTACTTTTTGCCTTTACACTCTCATTGTCCCATTAAAATATTCTGTTTCTAGTAAATCTGGGGGTGAGTTTCCATCTAGCCTGTGTCCTGATATGATCCAGTCTTGCTCCATATATCTTGGGAGCACGTTCTTAGCGCTTGCAGCTATTAAATAATAAGCATGCAACAAGAGCAACGTCACCTGTTTGTATATTTATGTGCCTGCCACTAAAAGATAGCAGTTCTCACAGGTGAAGCCAGGGTTGTGAAACAGAGGTGCTAATTGTGTTGATGTCAGATAGCAGAAAACTTGACTTTTATGTTTCCCACCTGTTTTCAACCAGTGATTTAATGTTACTGCAGTGAGTTGAGAGGATGATGCCAAGTGTGGTGCTAAATGTGTCTGGATGCGTTTTAAAACTTTCTTCTTATTAGCTAATTCCAACAGTTTCTTTCCTTATCGCGTGTTAACAAAGTGCATTTCTTGCGTGCCTTTTAAACAAAACCCCATTTCACTAGTGGAATAACTTCTGCTAACTTTTCCCGTTTCAGACTGACAACATGGAAACAATGGGTAATGATTCTGCTTTTCCAATGCACTCCTTTGTCGTTGTCTACAGATTAGCTGAAATCTAATTTCCTAAACATGTCCCTATTTCTATGTTCAGCTACTATGAAGATGCAAAGCATCTTAAAGAGCTACTGAGAAAGAGGAGGTCCTTTCACTGATTTAGTTTTTAGTATAGCACTGAAACAGGGATTTCTTTAAGTACGTGCGTCACTTATCTATTTAAATATTATGATGCTAAAGGATATGAAATTGCATATTTCAGCCTTCCAGGATTCAGCTGTGTTATGCTAACTTTTAAAATATTTAAGGAAGGCACCCAAATGAGGAACATTTTAAACAAACTCTAAACCAAACCCAAACAAAACCCCCAACTCCTCAGGGACAAGGCCTGAACATAATGCAGACTTCTTTGGTATCATGTGTCTTGTGACTCACAACTTACACCATTTGACACCCAATGTCAAATATTGACGTGCGGTGGGGGACAGAGGTAAGTGCATGAGGGATTGCTAAATGAAAAAGCAGTTCAGGCATTTCCATGTGATTAGCGTGCAGGCTTGCTTTTTAAATTACAGGTAAATTTAGCAGTTCAGGATTCAACATGCTTTAAAACAAGATTCTTGTTTCAGTCTATTGCATTCTGGACCAGTAGGAAGAGAGAAACTCCAGCCTGGGGATCCAAATGTGCAGTAGTGTTTTGATATTCATTAAAATAAACAAACAAAAAACCAAAACAAAACCCAAAGCAACCAAAACAAACCTGCTTCTAATTAATCCATTCTTATCTTATTCAAGCACTTATTTATCGAACACAATTGGGCTGAGATGGCAGAAATCCATTGATAACATATCCCATATAGGGAACTTCCTGCACCTAGGCATGAAATCAGTTTGGTCACATGAACCTCAAATCTTGGTCCATGTTTGGCCTCAAAGACATTTTCTGCCTAACTGGAATCCCAACCGCTGTCATTTGGTTGTGCTAGTTAAATTGTTCTGTAATATCCTAGGAAGTAATCCACATTTGGGACAGGTCAAAGTAAGAGACTTTAGAAGGATCCAACCCAGATGCACCAGTGCTGATCAGAGGGGGGAGTATGGTAGGATGTCAAAGAGGATTTCCTGTACCTCCCTATCTATAATGTTTTGGACACAGTAATCAGTAGAAAAAAATAAATCTTTCCTGATCTGTAATTTTTCCTTCCCAACATATTTCTGAGAAACATCAGATATTTGGTGCTGTGCTTTTAGAGAGGGGTGAAAGGAGTTAGTAGTGTAACTGGGTTTTAATGCCTCCAGACCTCCCTGAATGACTTATCTGGAAATGCCGCGCCAGCTACCCAAAGCCTGTTGACTGGTGTTCACCTTCCGAAAGTGTGGGGTTTTTTTCAATCCATTTTACCCATCTGAAAGCTGGAATAGGCCTAAGGTGAAGATCTGTGGCCCCTGCTGTCGAGAGGAAGGATGGGGTCTCCTGGGAAGAGCTGTTTTTCCTTCTGTCTCCTTGCCTGAATCTAGCTGTATCTTTGGAGGTACACCTACCAGCAGCTCTTCTCCTAGACCAGAAAGGGCAGCGCATATTGTTCCTAAGTTAGAACTATAGAATCATTTAGGTTGGAAAATACCTTTAAGCTCATCACGTCCAGCTGTTATCCCAGGACTGCCAAGACCACCACTTAACTAAGGGCTTCATCTACATGCTTTTTGAACTCTTCCAAGGACAGGAAAAAAACCCTTAGTGTGGTTCAGGACAAATGGGCCTAGTGACAGCTGTTTGAGCACAACTAATTGCAGTTCTCTTTCTCCTGTGGTAATTTTTAATACACGTGTCTCTAGAGTAACATGTGCTAGTGAAAGGAAACATTTGTGCAAAAAAAGCAGTACTGAATTTTGAAAAGGCTTTTCAATAGGAAAGAAAAAAAGCTGATCAGAAAAAAAATCAAAAGCACAAAGCTTTTTAAGTAGTGCTAAGATGCAAAGCTTCCTCGAGTTTGAAACATCTTAATTCTGTCATGCAGCGCATCAGTAAAGGTGAGGAGGTATCCCTCAGATACACTTTTCAGGTTCTATGATTGCAGTTAAGCTGCAGCTGTATTATGACCAGAGATATTTTTCACCTTTTACAATTTGCTAGCTGCATTCTTTAGGAGCACCAATTACTGATGCTTTATCCAGCTTGCAAATATGACTGCAGTGCTAGACTGCTTGCTAAAGCTGTCGTTTCTCTTAAGCTTTACTGTGGAAACTTTTGCAGGACTGCTATAATTCTTTTACTCCAAAATCAAGATACTGAGTTTCAGTGAGATAGATCAGTCAAAATGATCATCACTGCTCATCTGATTTCATGTATGATTCAGATATAATTATGTATATTAACCATGCTGTATCCACACTGTAACTACTGCCATAGTTGGCTGGTAATATGGTATTAATGACAGGACTCAAAACACAATTTGTTTGTAGTTACAGTCACCATACTCTACAGGTCCATTGATGCTTCTATGGCATAGGTCATGGTTAGGAGTGTGCTAGGACTATTTCTCTCATTTTTTTTCATTTCCTTCTATAAAGATGATTCACTTTTTTTTCCTGTGTTTTCAGATTTGAATCTTCTGAAGCCTCATGATGGCCCTCAAAAGAGAAATTCAAATAAGGTATGTGTGTGTGTCTATTTTGTTGGGAAAGGCTTCATTTTTAGGCAGCCAAGCAGAAAAGAAACCCCAGGAGACACTGCCTGATTAACAAGTGTGTGGGGGCTGGCAGTGAGCTCTACAAGGTTGAAAGCAAACTTGGTGTAACCGTTGGCACTTGTTCCACGTAGGAATAGTAAGTCCATTTTTGTGTGCTTCCTGATGCTTGCTCTGTGGTTGCGAGCTGATAGAAAGCAACGCTTTAACTTCCTGAACCCTCTAAATAAAGCATCCTTTCTATATCGATGTTGTCAAAGAAGGGCACATTGTACTTTCTGCTTTGGTCAAGTTTTTGTATTTGTCTCTCTGAATGAACAACTTTGGTCGTTGAACAGTCGGAAACTTATTTCAGAAGGCTTGAATGTATTGCAAGGAAAAATATCTTCACTTGAATGGCTTGGAGCTGCTCTTTGACATTTATTTACATAGCTATTGTATTGTGCCACAGTTTGAAGGGCATCCAGGCTTCCTCTTTAATATAAACTTCTTTTACTTAAATAATGGGTTCACAAATATATTCAATTTACATTATTTCTGTTTGTTTCCTTCAAGAGAATATTGCAGCAAACCAGTGATTATTTAAATACTTGCATTAGTACATATATTAGCTCTTAAAATTCAGATGTAGCAAGTCAGCCAGCCCCTGTCTGTGCACACATGTCATACCATGAGCAAGTGGGCCTGGGTAGTGAGGATGCAAAGCTCATACCCGTGCCCTAGTGGAAACCCCCCAAAAGCTCACGTGTGAGAGTGGTTCACTTTCAGGGCCACCTCTGATGTTGAGAAATGTTTCTGTCCAACAGCAAGTCCTTTATAAAACAGGGTGTCACACATTTAGCTAGATTTTTTTGTTCCTACTAAGGCATGTTGAATAAAGTGGGTAGGCTAGCATTAAGTGCTCCATATTCTGGTTTTCTCATTCTCAATCAAATAATGACGCATATTTTGTATGATTCACTCCACTCCTGTCTTATGTTACTAAGTAACATTTATCTCTGTCAGGCCTCTTTATCTCCAGGGTATTCTGCTTTTCTTTTTAACCAGATGCTTAATATCTTGTATGGCATCAATACCAATGTATTGTTTAAAATAACATCAGCAAAGAGTTAACTCCCATGAGAGGAAAAAGGCAAAATGAGTCCCTACAGCTATCTATCTTTCTATCAAGAAATCATCTAGTACTCTGACGTTTGCTATAGGCAAAATAAAACAAAGCGCTACCAGCAATAAATCAATTCTTGTGTGCGGGTATTGTCAAAATAAGCTGTTCTGGCATGCTCTGATCCAACTTGAAGGCCAAGTAACGCCACCTTTTATACATCCAAGTGTTTTGAAGTGCCGTTGTGCTCAAGGAAGAGCTAGGTTGTCTCAAGTATTAATATCCACAAGGTAATGGGTGTCTCCAGCTTTTGTGTGAAACTTCATTAGGTGCCTTTAAAAGGTGGGCCTTCCTCAAGTTAACTTCTTAGTTGTGCATTGCTTAAGTATACTAAAAATATTCCAGCTACAGATAGACTTTAAAATCAGAGTTGGATTTTTAAATATCAAAATGTCTGGAATAGTCTGAACTCTCTTCTTTTTGTGTTTGTTTTTTTTTTTTCTCTCATTAGAAAGATGAGAAACAAACCAAGGCTTTGTGTCCAAACTTTCATATACTTGCATGCTAAAGCTCTGGGGTGCCTGCTTGGGTTTTGGCCTGCTCCCATCTATATCTATTGTATTAAAACACTTAAAGGCATTCTCCTCTTTTCCTCTTTTCCCTGCAGCTGGAAAGCACTATCCTTTGCTTTTGTGAAAACAGCATCAATGCTGCCTGTTGTATAAGCCTCTAAGCTGTCCGGCTTGCTTTTGCTGAAGTGGCCTATATATCTAACTTCATGCCAGAGGCAGGTTGTGTAGATGTTGGGATTAAAGTCTTTCCAATCAGATAATTTTCAAATCCATAAAGAACTTCTGTCAGAGCCTTCCCTGTTTAGACAAGATGAGCAGGGAATTCTGACATCTTCCTAAGAAGTTAGGGGTGGAAAAGGAGCAAGAATACAGTGACACTGGCCTATTTACTTAGCATCATAGAACAGTTAGGGTTGGAAAGGACCTTAAGATCATCAAGTTCCAACCCCCTGCCATAGGCAGGGACACCTCACACTAAACCATGCCACCCAAGGCTCTGTCAAACCCAGCCTTGAACACTGCCAGAGATGGAGCATTCACAGCTTCCCTGGGCAACCCATTCCAGTGCCTCACCACCCTAACAGTAAAGAACTTCTTCCTTATATCCAACCTAAACTTCCCCTGTTCAAGTTTGAACCCATCACCCCTTGTCCTATCACTACAGTCCCTAATGAAGTGTCCCTCCCCAGCATCCTTATAGCTCTCCTTCAGATACTGGAAGGCTGCTATGAGGTCTAACTTACTTGGTAAATTTCGGTCTGAGGTCATGCTAATATTGTGCATTTTCACATCTAAACGGGATGCTCAGTGCAGCACTGGGTTGTTTCTGTTGACCTTTCTGGATGAACTGCTTCTTTTCTGTCCCTCAGCAATGGAAGGAACATCAAAATGTAGGATGTAGAGATCATGGTAAAATTTCCCTCTATTAGAATACTGCCAAATACTTTTATATAGAGATCTAATTTTAGAATGCCACTGCACGCATCACTAGAAATATTTTATTCCCTGAAAATAAGTGATAGACTAGAAACGAAAGCTGAGTAAGAAAGACTTCTTCACTTGCACAACATACAGAGTACTGTGTGCACTGGGGCAGTCTGTCAGCACTAGCTGATGGTTTTTGCATCTGGGTTCATGTTTCATTTTCAAGCTTTAGAGCAAAAGATTACCAGAGATAACTGATGGAAAACATATTCCACTTATTGACTAAGCAGCCTCACCTTCACCCTGCAGCTAATTGCAAGGTTAAAAACTATAGTAAAAATATCCATATTTATCAACCATTTGGTTTATTTATGCTCCAGATAAATGAAACAATATTCCATTACCATCTCTGACCATGCTTTACTTTTTTTCTACATAAGACGTGTTATGACAAAATCTTTCATTTTAATTAAATTTTTCCAGATGCTATCTTCGTAAAATGAGCACTCAGAGAGGCATGATGATTATTTTTAATAAAAGAGGGTTAACGCTTGTCAAAAATGGTAGAGGAGCATTTGTCACTGCTTAAGATTTCCATCTGCAAGGAGAGAATCAGCAGGGTTCCTCAGATCTGCTTTTTCAGGGTGATCTTTGTACCAGTTTAAGACCTGGTCTACAGGGATGGGTAAGTGCTTCCTTATTTTCAGTGTACAAAATGTCTGGTAACTTCAGTGACTGTTGGAGTGTTTCAACGAGGCAGGTTTAAAATCAAGCATTTGCTTAAATACTTGACTCCCTTGGGGTTTGACCTTCACTTCCCCCCCCAAAGATACTGATTTCATGTAACTTACTTCTAGTTAATAGCTACTGTTGCTCAGAACTGGATTCAGATTTCCAGTTCATTTCGTATATATCACTGGAGAGCTATGAGGTGGTAACAGCTTTCAGCAGCTGGCATGCTCCAGCCTGAGCCAAGATGAACAAGCCTAGAAATGAGGGAGAATGCAGCCAGTGCTTTGATTTCCTTGAGGGGGAAAAGAGTCAAAGATGACTGCAAGTGTAGGGCTTCTATCAGTTCAAGCTTTGCCACAGCAAGCAAATGCTAAATATTTTCTAAAGTGACCTGAATTAACCTTCTTGTAAAGCCAAATCAGGAGGGCCCATTTCAGTTGCCCACATGCAGGCAGTGCTGTCAAGGGCATGGCAATCTTGCCTCCCTGCTGAAAGCCTACAGTGATGTCTCTGGTATCAAGGGACACTTCAAATGGCCCCAGTAACCCATGTTTAGACAACAGAATTGAACCTTCCCAGCTGGAAATAGTCCCAAATGGGGATTTGCTCCCAGGCATACGAAGGACAGGCAGACTTGCTGCTGGGCCAAGTTCTGAAGTCCATCCTCAGGAAAACTCCCACTGATCTAAGGCACGCCACAGTTTCATTTACTGCTGGGAAACATGAAACCTGTGTGACTGAAGTACCTTAATTAGGCCATTAAAGCCTGGTATAAAACAGCTGAGATACAGGGTCAGGAGGGTGAAGGACATTGTCAATGCATTGTAAAGCCTCTGCTGCTCGGCACCAGGTTCAAACTGTCCAGAACCAGGATTTCATGGAATAAGAATACCTGATCCCTCTGTAGTGGTGCTGGGGAGGGCTCTGGATCAATGCTCTTTGCTTTGGTCAGCATGTGGGCAGGAAGCCTTTGCTTCTCTCACCGTTTGGTGCCCTGTGCTGCACTGACTTTCGGTTTCTAATTCTGGTAGGTTTTAATTTAGTCCAACTTTGGGATTGAGTGTGTCTTGGGCAGTATGAGACACCTCATCTTTGGTTCTCTGTGCAGGGGCTGGTTCCAGAACAAGGGCTCTGGCACTTGCGCTCTTCCCATGTCATTTCCAGAAGTGTTCTAACAGTTGTGTGGTTACTCCAGGAGAAGAATTTGGTGGTCAGGCCTAGAGCCCACGTGTGTAGATGTGCAGCATGCAAGTGCAGATCTTTGGTGGTGTCTTTGTACCCTGGTGGGTACAAAAAAAGGGTGACATCCAAAATATTCACCGTAAAAAGTGAAAAAGGGGGAATTCTAGCATGGTATAACAGGCTGCTGCTTTTTTTTTTTTTTGATGTACATCTATATGGTAAGACTTTTTTTAATTATTATTTTGAAGACACAGCACTTCTCATGTCAAGAATGTATGCTCAGAAGAAATGAGATAAGGCTGGAATCTGTAAATGTGGGAAATTAAATGCAAGTGTGAACCCCTCAGCTTCTTACTCACTTCCACCACTGCACATTCCTACAAACAGTTATATTCTTATCGTTTGAGAGTTGGTATTGATCAGGCTTTAGACCTGCGTGAGCTGTTTTTCTTTATTTGAAATCCAGACAGTCTGTTGGAGAAGCACACTGGGTGAGCAGCAGCAGTCTGAGCTTGCTTGTAACTGGGACGGTTGTCTCAGGGAGGTGAACTACAGCTGGAAATCAGAAAAAGTGGAAATATTTTGATTCCTAAAACTGTTGGTAGGAATCGCCTCTTTGATTGAAGAATTCATGGTGGTTTTAAGAACAAGAATCCCGCACCGGTGATAGGCTTTCCCTTGAACACTTCCAGCCACTGACTGGATGTCAGGGGGCTGGTACTCCTTTCTGGGCAGGGATCTGGTTCGATGTGTGTTTGCACAGCCCCGTGTAAGCATCTTTGGCTACTGAAGCTACAGCCTTATGTAGTGCCTCTGTGTCTGCAGGGCCTTATCTTTGCTGGGGGAGGGAGTGGTGGAAGCCCACCCCTCTGGGGAGCGTGCTGAGACTGCAAGTGCCTCCTCTTTCCTCAGCAGAAAACTCTTTCAGAGTGTACAGGCTTCTCGTTTGAGGGTATTTTTTCATTAAGCTAGTGGCAGCTTTCTGACGGGAATGTGCGCTGTGGGAATTCCTGCACAGGGCTGCAGCACAGATAACTTCTGATTTAAAAATAAATAAATAAGTAAAGCATTGGTTGTTGCTACAAGTTTGTAAGCCATAAAACAGAGGGCGGCAGGGTGGTGATTAAGCACAGGGCCACCGTGCCCTCCCGGTAGAGGCGGCGGCAATGTGGCAGGGACACCCAACCACCCCACGTCTCTACCGCCTGGGGGTCCCCGCTCTGCGCCCCCATCCTGCTGCCTCCCTCCCGCAAGGACAGCCTGACCCGTGCAGAGCCCACGGGGTCCCGACCCCCTGCCCGGGGTGTCCTCGACGGGGCGGTCCCGGGAGGCGGAGGCGGGCGGCAGCGGGGGGCGGAGGCGCAGGAGGCGGTGCGCGACCGGGCCGGGCCGAGCCGAGCCGAGCCGAGCCGTGGCGGTCCGCAGAGGGCAGCGGAGCCGCGCTCATGTCCCCCCGCGCCCGCCGTCCCGCAGAGCCACCGGGGCCACGCTGAGCGCCCGGCGCGCCCGCGCCCCGTCTGCGTCTGGATCGGTTTTAGTTTGTTTTATTTTTATTTCTTTTATTTTTTTTTAAGGGGAGGAGAGCGAAATCCAGCAAAAAATGAGCCAAAATGTGTGAGAAAATGTCCAGCTTTCTGTACATCGGGGACATCGTGTCCCTGTACGCGGAGGGCTCTGTCAATGGGTTCATCAGCACGCTGGGGTGAGTGTGAGGGGCCGGGGGCGGGGGGCCGTGCCCGCTGAGGAGTGGCTGGGACCCGCGGGCAGAGCCGGCTGCAGCACAGGAAGCGGCCGGCAGCGCGCTGCCGCCGCCACCTCGGCGGCAGAGAGGGGGAAAGAAAGTAGGAAGTGATGAGCGGGGAGGAAAGAGAAGTTCTCGCACAGGCCCGGGGCTGGGAGGGTGGCCGTGCCCGGCGTGGGTCCGGCCGCGCTCCCCGCTCGGCTCCTGCCGGGGCTTCACCTCCGGGCCAGCCAGAACCGGAGTACCCAAACGCCAGGACCGCTCTGTACAAGTAGCGCTGTGCTGCGCCCAAATGAGTTTATATAGTCCTTATTTGTAGCCGAAGACCTCGGTGGTCCTTTTTGTTTCGGTGGGTAGTGCGAGCTTAATTTTATTGCACATCTGAGATGATGTTTTTGATGAAGAGTGAAGGACAAAAGCTTTCTTATCGTACTCATCGCCATAATCAGCTCGTTAAATGTCCGTCCATTTGCTTCTGGTTTGCATTTGACTAAAGTCTTTACCTGCAGTGGTTAACGATCAGATGTTTCTAATCTGATACTTAATTTCATGGGGGTGCTTCTTCTGCAAGCTCTTCCATCTCTTTGCAGAGTGAAGAGATGTAGTTCAGCTGTGGCTGCTTCACTGAACTATCCAGCTTGCTTGAGGGTTTTGTTTTTTTATTAACGTTGACAACTTTAAATCACCTTTTTGGAATCCAGGACAGAAAACCACAGTGAATGATGATAAGAATACACTGATATCTTTCTGCAAACTACCATGTAGTTTGGTTGTAGTGATACATCCCGATGGTGCAGTGGTTCCCTCTGATGTTCCTAGCAGAGTGGCAGTAGATTCAGTGAGTTGGTGGTGTGTCCTAACTAAGCACATCCTTAAACCTTTCTCATTGGAAACATCTGTACTGTATGATTTGTAGTGATCCCATTGACAAGGCAGCTCAAGCTGTAGTTAAATATCAGTGTCATTTGGTGTTTAAACATTAGTGGTACCTTCAGAATACACTTGAACTTGGCTAAGGCTGATCTGCTACTAATAAATGTGTGCCTGGGTATCACTCCTGTGTGTCATATTAGCCTCTCGGCGTCCTGAGATGACTTCAGAGTGAAGAAGAAGAGCAATATTAAATTGCTAACAACAAATTGTGTTACTTGATGTGGTACTTTTCCTGGAAAAGAGCTGGTCCCTTATATATTTTTAACTTATTATTACTTCCTATCCTTGCTGTTCACTTATTTCGTCTGTTGACAAATGTTTTCCCATGGTTTGTTTCTCTGTTAATTTTGCCCCTCCTCTATCGGCAATTCTATTTTGTCTCACATCTCCCTTTGTTTTGCTGACTCTTGTAATTTTAAATCCTGTATGAAAATGTTTGCTTTCTGCAACTGTTAATAACTGGATATTGCTTCTTACTCTTGTAACCCCAGTGTTTCTCTTTTGTTGGCATAACTTACTGATGCATTGTTTGGTTTCATTGTTTGTCTCATTAATGTGTTCTGTTATCTGAGGGAAGCTAAATTTGCCATACTTCCCACTTTTCGTTGTGTTGAGAAATGTTCCTCATTTCTGAGAACACCTGCTTATCTATACTTATAGATGTTTCTGCTGTGACTGCTGCTTGTACACCTGTGTGGTGCCCAAATACATGTTGGCATTCCCGCGTTGCTGGTTCTGTCCTCATCCCTTGGAGTTAAGGCAGGAGATTTACCCCTGGTTCTGTAGATAGGAAGCCAAGATCAAAGCTTGCCTAAGGCACCTGGGAGCTCTTTACCAGAAGAAATAATTGAACTCAAGGCAACGCCCTAATGAGACTACTCATGATCTCTTTCGGCCAGCTAACCCAGCCTAAAAAAACCACTGGGGATGAAACTGGACTCCTCTGTGTGTCTCCCCTTTGGCAGGCCAGGAATTCAAGAATGCCAATGTACCTCTCTTAGCTTTCCAGTACAGCTTTTTTTGAGCCCTGCTCCCTGGCATGGTAAAGGCAGCTGCAGAGCCAGGAGGCTGGAGCTGACAACCTGAATGAAGGCCTTAAGGGAAAGGTGAAGTGGAAAACTCTCATGTCTACTAGATGGGAATGCTGACCCCTCTGCTGGTGGCACAAGAGCCTGGACTGAAATATAAAGTTGTGATGCCAAGTCACATTATCTGTGCCAGCTATTGCTGTTACTGCCTTTGGACCTGTTGCAGCGACACAGGAGGCAGGAAAAGCAGCTGTACGTTCAGGGAAAAAGTTTGTCCAGCTGCACATCTGGCATGCAACCCTTGCTAAACTCCTGCATCTTCTGTGTTCCTGCAAGTCCTCTGTTCGCAAACACCTGACAAGAGGGGGCCTTGTCTTCCAGAGGTGCCTCTTGTTGGTAAGGACAAAATGGTTTAGGAGCAGGAATGATTGCTGGCTCACTTTATTTGACTTGATGTGGGTCCTTGTTCTATTGCTCAGGGTTTTGAAGGTGCTGGGCAAGCTATTTTGTCACTTACACTATTGAGTCCATCAGGTAGTTTCATGCAAGAGCCTGAAATCTAGCTCAGGTCTAGTGACTCTGCAGCAGGGAGAGAGTCCTGTTTATTTTAAGCTGTCAAAGGCTAATTGTTTCTTAAACAAAGTGTGCGTGAGGCCATTCTATAAATAAGATAAAAAAGTTTATAGCACCTCTCCAAGCAGGGAAGGTCTGTCACGTCAGTACACCTTACTCCTTGAAGAACCAGCTCAACAGATTAGTTTTGAGGGAGAATTGTAAGCAAAGGCTGTTTTATGAGTTTATATTATAAATATGAGAATAGTTTTTGCTCACTTGCTGGTGCAGAAATTTTCACATGCTCAGTTTTCCCAGGAAACGTAGAGCCCGGAGAAAGATGCAGCTGAGCTATTCAGATCGAGTGTAGGGTCAACTTAATATCTACTACAGCCTTAAGCGTGGATAGCTTCCTCTCAGGCAGTTTAGAAGGTCATAACCTTCTTGTTTAGGACATAGGGGATCTGTGCCTCTTGGCCCTGTGTCCAGGTTAGGGTGCTGAGTGGTGCCAGGTGAAGGCAGGAGTGCCTTTCCATGCCTTATACAAAAAGGGTTTGAGAATCAGTGGAACCACGAGATTGCGTAAATAGGAGCCAAAAGGCTGGGGCACTTCTTTCAGCTGGAAGTAACCTGTGCTTCTGTCCTTGTCTCCATACTGCTTCTTTACTATAAATAGCTGTTGGATGTTAGCGTGAGGACTCTGCTTTCAGATTTGATCCCTCTTAGTCAGAAGAGGAAACTGAACCTCTCTTCCTCATCTGAGGCTAGCACTGTAGTGTGGGATGGGGGCAGGGGCAAGGAGGTCAGGCAGCACTGCTCCAGATTCTTCCTCCTGTATCCATCTGATGATGTGCAGCCCGGCTTTTCCAATCTCAGCACTCTCTAGGCTCCCCTTTCCCCCCTTTTTTAAATAAAAAGGAGTGTGCTTTTGAATGTATGAACTGACAGTAGCAATTCAGTTTTTTTCAGAAAAGAAAAAGTTTGGGAAAAGGAATTTACACCTATGGTTGGCTTTCTGCTATTTCAAGATATATGTGGTACTGGATTATTGAACTGTGCTAATAATGTGGGTGTTTCCCCCCCTGATTTTTGAGGTTTTAGTGTGTTTTAGCTTTTGCACAGTTGGAGACTTTATGTCCCAAAGGAGATATGTGGCAGAGCTAGGTAATGAATCCAGGTATCTTAAGTTGTCCAAGACCAGTGTCTGAACCTCAAGACCACCTTCCCCAGTATTTTAGCTGTGAATGTTGGTAACGGTGCATGCTGGGAATTAGAGCTGCTATTAATCACCAGTCAGTACAGTGAGGGGGAGAAAAGTATTCTCAGTTGGAGAGGCGGAACGAAAAGTGAGTAATGGCAATAGCCAGCATCAGCTGTAGGAAAATTTGACAATGAGCCTGTTAGTCACAGTCAGTAGCTGCATTCCTGTCTCACCTCCACAAATACGCTTCTGTGCCGTAGCAGTGAGAAACCTCATGGAACATAATTAATGGAGCATGCAGCAGGAGCTGCCTGCTAGGTAATGTATGACAGTGCATGACGAGGGGTGCTGAGACTTACTTGTAATTAGCATCAAAAAGTGTGTTGTGGAGTATTTGGACTAATTTTCTCAAGTTTAATGTTGATTTTTCTTGAACAACTTCTGTTAATTTGAGGAAGTGCTTGCCAGAACTTTCTGATTTGAAATGAGCATCCCAGTTTTATTCAGGCTTCTTCCCTGGGCTTTTGTGCATTAATCATTTTATTTGACTTCACACATATTGAGTCAGTCATGCTTTGTGAAAAGACAGGATTAAGTAGAAAGTGCTTATAGAACAGTATAAATCAAAACATTCTAAATACAGCAAAGGCTAAAATGTCATCGTGGTGGCCTCAGAATGGTGCTGAGAAAAAAAGATGTAGTGACTGATGGAGCTTACAACACACCAATGTAGCATATTCATCAGTGTGCTTATTCTTTTTACCCTTCCCTCCTACTGTCTGAAAACGTAAGCTATGGCTAAGGAGCAGAGTATGTGTCCTTTAATTAATATCCATTTTTGTTTTGTCTTGTGCCAGATGACAAAACCTAATTAGTCAGAAAGAATGAAAAGCCTGAAGAAAGTGAGAGTGGCATAACTAAAATTACTCATAATTGAACTCTGAGACATACAGAATCAAATAATACCTAGAAGAAGGAAGAGAAGCTGAATTTCAGCTTTCCTGTACAAGCAAAGGTACTTGTATGTTTTATTACCTAGGTACTTTAGCCTCTGGTCTGACAGTGCCAGTGAGATCTGACAGTTTTGATTGCGTGGTTCTTTCTTTTGTTCTTAAATACTGTAGGATTAGCATTTTCAGAACTATGCTGTCTTGATTGGCTTCCTAATGCAAAAACACTGGAGTGAATTCTGCAGCTACTTTGTATGCTAATGTACATTTTTAAGCCATATGGTGTATTTCTTTTCAGTGATAACTTTCATAAGCATAAGCTATATTATATGCATTATTAAACACCTTCATTGATCTTACAATAAATGCCACATAAGTAGATATGTAGACGTATAAATACAGCTGTATCTTGCACACCTTGCAACTTAATGCATATATCAAAGCTTATATCCTCTGTGATTACCCACTCACATTAGCAATTAGGCAAGCTCCAGCTTTGCCATTTATAACGACCTTATTTTGATGCTTGTTGCAAGTATTCTAACAACAGTGCTGTCTTTAAATAAACAATGAGGCAAAGCTTTCCACAAAGCACCCTTATGAGAATGTGGCAAGTAATGAGCCTTGGGGGGCGGGTGGTTTGTTTCAGAAGTTTTACTCACACACAGAGCACAGCTTGGGTGTGAAGGATATAGGATTAGACTTAATTACGGAATTATGATTTATGAGACTGGGCACTAAAATGAAATATCCTCGGTTCAAAGAGCTCATTATAAAACAGAAGTAAGGAGAAAATTTGGCTTAGGGAAGGAACCAATTGATTTAATAATGTAAAAATGGGTTTACCCGTAAATTTTGTGGTAGTAATGGAAATGAGAGAGGATTCCAATTTTGAATTGAAACCAGTGGTGGCTATTACAATTTCTGGAGTTCTCATCTGGCCTGTGGGTAATGTGGGGAGTAGTCAGGAAAGAGACAGGAGATTGTTTCACTTGCACAACTTTAAGTCTGATTTAACTTACTTTTGCATAATGAGGGGATTACCTAAACAGCCTTTACGTAGTTCTCAGACTCACTAGAAATCAAGGTTATCCTGTATTTTAAAAGTGCTGTGGAAGAAAGAGTCAGATCAGTCTTTGTCTACCCCAGTTTGGAACATTATCTCCTAAGAAGTGCATAAACCTTTGCTCAGTCAAGTGTTTTACTGCACGGCAACGTGTTTGAAACCTACTGCCCTTCACTGTTAATGGTGCAGGCTGCTGCTGCTCTGCTGAAGCCTGAGCCTGTTTGTTGGGCAACGGCACAAAGCCGTGTCCTCTGCACGTGTATTTAATGCACTTGAAAGTCTGGTTTCTGCTTGCTTTGAAAGGTCTGTTACTTCTTGTACCAAAGGGAGACTGGTGAAGTTCATGTGACTTTGATATACTTGATTAGGGATATTTATGGAAAGACTGGAGAAAGTAACATGAGTGGTAGTTCAGGATTTTGCCATTTTCCTTGTCTGTCTTGTTTGGTCACTTACTCAAAGATGCATATTTTAGTTATATTAAGGACATAAACCCCCTTATGACAGTATTTTAAACCTTCATTTGTTATTTGTAAATCTGATTCCATCTAATTATTTGATTCAGTACTTCCACTGCTATGTAGACTTGGATGTTTCCTGACATAGGTTCTGGTTTCAGCTGTACAATGATGCTAAACCCTCGCTTTTTGGACTACTTTTTGAGTGGTTTCTCTTCTCTTCTGGCACTGGGCATCAAGAGGTCCCAACCTCACCTGCAGTTGTGTGGGAGCTGAGTCCCAGTTCCCGGGATTTCCAGCTTCCTTTCCCAGTGGGCACAGGAAAGCTTCAACTGTTCAACTGCTTCAGGTTCCTTATCTCTGGAGAAGTAATGACTACCTCCGTTCACTTCAAGCATGAAACAAACTTAAACCAAGAAATTACATTCTAGCAAGGTAATGGTTTTGATTGCAAAATTGGAAACAGAGTTAAACAAGGAAATCGCTTGAGGTTTGAGAGACTATTTTGGTTGTAGTAGCCAAAAGACTGTCAGGAGTAGTCTTGTTGCTTTAGTGCTGTTTTTCCAGCTGTCTCTGTCTACCTCTCACTCTCGTTTGTTTGCATTTTATTGGTTGCTGTTGAATAGAAACGAAGCATTGTCCAAAGCATGCTCTTTTGAAACAGTTCTTATTTATTGCTTAATAATAAAGAGGACCCTAAGGCATTGACCAGGCTGGGCTGCATGGGGCTCTTTTTCTGTGAGCTCTACCTGGGTGTAAGCTTCCCCTTCCAGAGCTCCTGCAGCTCTGGATCTTCTGCTCAGGTTTACCTTTTGGTTTGGCAAGTTAAGTGAACTGTCATTATAAATTTCAGGCAGGTCTTGCCAATCATGTCCATGAGTGCTTTCCCCCCTCTTCCTGTTGCTCAGTAGCTGCCCTTCTGTGCCTCTAGTTTAGGGGATCCTTATGCACTAGCAAGAATGTTTCAGAGTTTGGTAACTTGAGGTTCTGCCTGTGCAGAAGCTGCCCCAGCCCTTTGTGGGCTTCACCATAACATCACATCACCTGAGTAGGATTTTCCTTGCTATTACTTCAGTGGCTGATGAGTGACCATGAGTTGCTGTAGGCTGCAGAAAACGGGGAAAACAGTCTCTCTCGGCCTCAGGTTGCTGGCCCTGGGATAATGAAGAGGAGAAGGGAGAGATGGGTGCACAGAAGTATGTTGGTGAATGTAGGGTGAGGTGGTAGTGAAATCAGCAGATCAGGGGTGTGCAGAAAGCGGTAAGTGTGTGTGGTAGGGCAGTAACTGATTTGCGTGATTTAAAAGGTGGCACGTGTTAGAAGGGAAACAGGGCTGAAGAGGAACAGAAGATGATGGGCAGTTGCTGAGAGATGTGCAGTTCCCTCTGACAGAAAGCAGCAAGAAGAGGTACTGGCAAACTGCCTGATTTCTTTTCAAATTGCTTCACATGGAAGAAATCAGCTTGTCACTGCTCCTGTTTACTTTGGTGTTTCAGATGGTGGAGGCCTGTGCTGAGCTCCCAAACAGTTGAGTATTTGGTACATTTCCCCCCAGGGTTTCCAGTGTTGTTAAGCAAAATGCATAATAATACTGCTTTCTCCAAGAGTGCCTGAGTTACAAAGCTCCTCAGAAAGAAAGAGCAGTTTTAAGGTTACCTATGGTATCTTATGCAATCATTTGTGTAAAAGCACAGGAGTTCTTACTGGTGTTGGTCCCAGCGTTGTTTGCAATGTATGGCTGACTTACTAACTGCATGCGGAGCCCAATGCTTTGTAGCAACTAAGATTATATGTAATGAATTATGGTACTTTGGGAATCTTCTGGTATAATAAATTTTGTAGAGTTCATTTGAAATGCCCCTTTAGGTTGTTTCTGCCACATGGCGTGGAGTTGAAATTGCTCGGTAGAAGGCAGCTAGAAGAGCATATCAAGTGTGGTTTTTACCGTCTGACGCTGTAAGTCAAGCTTACTACAGCTCTTCTCTGTACAAAGAATTCATATTAAAACAGTAATCAAGTTTTTGTTCTTTGACCTCTGGCAGATAAACATCAATGTCATTTAAAAATCAACAAACAAACCCTGAAACAAGGCTTTTCATATGAATTTCAAACTACAGAAACTTGTTATGACCCAGTGCTTGGATTTCTTATCTTGATTTTCTTTTAGAGATTTGTTTGTATTTCAAACGGCTTTTCCCCCACCCTGCACTTGACACACACAAGTTAATTGATGTTGCAGGGCAGTTGAAAGCAGTCAGAGGATTGGGAAAACAACTGCTTAAAGTCATGGCAAGCCTCAGATTTTTGTACCTACTGCCCACAGTTAAAAGAGAGCGACCCCATTCTTAAGGTTTTTCCTCTTTTGAGTGAAAACTTGTGCTGGTATTCCTGTGTGCAGAGCAGAGGTGGGTCAAGCCACCTGAGCTGCCTGCCTGCCTGCCTCCTGAGGGTGCTTTGGATGAAAGCTGGAGTTGCAGCAGGCACAAGCCGCTGAGGCCTCCCCAGCCACACCTGCAGGATGTGTTTCATTTCAGTGTGGGGAATTTTGACTGGCTCCAGTGTGCATCTGCATCCTGATGCCTGTGGAATTTTGTGTAGCTGTGTAATCGTGAGCAGTGTGATGTGGAAAACTTAACTAGGCAGCTTTAGGGGGCAGCTAATTTAGATGTGACCAGCATAGTTTTGTTCCGAATCTGGTAATACCCGACGTTATTTGTAAAGTCCCAACTCCTAGAGTTCCATGAATTATGCATATCCTCAGTTTCTCCTTCATGGATGTGGAGAAAAGCCGAAAACCAGGAATTGTTGCAAATGAAATGTGTGTAAGAAGTACCTTGAGTTGAGTTTTTTTGCAGGTGGTGTGGCTAACGAATGGTAGCTCAGTGCTGAAGACTGGAAACAGGGCTTTTCTTTTTTTTTTTTGCCTGACTGTTGATCTTGTTTTAAAGTTAGCTGGGCTTAGATTTCTGAGGAGCTCCCCCGTTGTTCCAGGTAACTGAAACATCAGTGGGCTTTGCTAATGTATTCACTGTCACCTTTTCAATCCGGCTAATGTATTTTTATTGTTCAGAAACAATAAATAGAGGAAACAGAAGTAATGTATTGGGAAAGACTGGGTATCAGGTTTGAAACACTAAGAGCAGATCCTTCTGCAGTATTGAGTGGTGAAAAATGTTCAAACGCAAGTTCCATTCTTCCAACCAAAGGATAAAGGTTTTAAGGCTACTTAGAAAGGTTGAAAAAAATATAAATCCTTCACTTAATACAACCCCAGCAAACCGCACCAAGAGAAAAAGGTTAACTGCGTGTTAGTGGCATTACTTTGATATCTTGGACAATTTCCAACTAGGTTACTGCCTTTTGCTAAGGTAGACTCAGTTTCAGCTGAATGCACCGTCTTCTTGCAGTCTGCCATGCGTGAGGGTGCCAGTCTGTAGGCTTCATTCCTCTTCCAAATTTGAGAAACAGGGCCCAGTGGCCTTGACTCTTCAGAAGGAGCTGAAAAGTGAGGGTTAAGTGGAGAGGCTTATGGAATTTCATTGTTCTAAGATGAGGTTTTACATCAAGCAGGGCAATGTCTGTAATGCTTCTCAGGTTGAAGACAGAACCTTAGTAAGTCAAGCTTTACCGCCAAACTGTTGTAATTAATAGTTTAGATTTCCATGTTGCTGTAAGAACAGTAAATCTGAGTATTTCAGTGAATAGATGACTTCAGTGAAGTCCAAGTTTAAAATCAGATTGTCAGGTATCTTTGTAGATATTCTTGCATATTGCTGCAATCAACATAGCATGTTATTTGTAAACGATATTAGAATACAGAAGAAAAGGTCATGCAGTCATGTCTTTAAATGATAAAAGTACAAAAGAACATACAGAAAATTTCCTGGATTTCTTTTTTGGGGGTTGGTGGGGAGGTAATAACTTATTTATGTCAGGCTGTAGGTGACAGTTTGCCATTTTCTTAGTTACTTTTTCTAAGTAAAAGATATAACAAATTTTTATGACTTATTTCCAGTGGTGGTCTGAGGTGTACATTCTACATCTGCAAATCTGTAGACTTAAGCTGCAAATATGTCAGGAGACAATTTTTAAAAGAACCTTTTGAAGAGGATCCAAGTTACGATTTCTGCTTCCCTGCTTAAATCTTCAGGAGTACTAAAAGAAAGACTAGGATTTGATCATGGAGGCATTCAGAGGCAGGCATCTGCCTCTTCAGAGAGAGCACTGCTATGGATCCTGGGCAGCTGCAAGATTTGGGTTAGAGGTGTGCTCAGTTTCTGTGAGAAATGGCTTCTCATGCAAAAACAAACAAGGTCAGGACCTGGCAGGCAATAAGTCTTGTTTGTATTAACTTTTGTAGTTGGACAGGTTTTTCTGCCACTGAATGTAAGGAGTAATTACCATATGTCTCCCCCCCCAGTATCTACGCTGTATTAAAACCACTACACGTAAAGTTCTGTTATGACACCTTATTTGAAACAATACTGTGTATTAGGCTAGTGGAGTCAAACTCCTGCTCCATGGGACTGTTTTATCTGGTCCACTTTCTTTCTGTGGCAGATTAAACTCCCTACACTGATTAGGTTGCTTTCAATAGAATCATTTTACTTTAGTAGAGCTGGAACTGGGACAACACTGATTTGAATTTTCAAGCATAGATCTATGTATGTTTGAAGGGAAATATTGTAATAAGGGATGGGACTCACGCAGAGGAGCAATTTGCACAAGGTCATAGGCATGTGTGAAATATAACCAAAGATTGCAAGTCCTGGGCCAGGTTTGATAAATGTTGATCTGGTAAGATGTTCAGTGCTAAGTTGCATAAATTGGTTTATCTCATGCTAAGCCTGGGAGTAAGCCAGATGTGACAAAACTAGTTAGTTTTTTAAAGTTTTTGTGTGTCAAATGTGTGTTTTCTGAAGTGCGTATTTAAAGATGCAGAATTAAGTTTGTCATTACAAAAACAAAGCGCTGAAGAGTTTTATGCATTCTGGCATTACCGTCATGCTCATACATAGGGTGGAACCTCATTGACGCTGGCAAGTATAATTACTGATTTGTAATTAATTTGTTCTTCATTTGTAATGGAGGTGTGAGATAAAATCCTTCCTCCTTTCTTCAACCAGATAGCTGAAGCTACAGAAGTCACCACTCAGAGCACATATACTTGTTAAAGTCTGAGCAATAGCTGAGCACTGTTACCCACGAAGCTTCATAGAAAGAAATTCAGCATTGACTGGGTGAGCTATACAGGCCTAAGTGACCAGAATAACAGAGAATGTAGGACAAAAACCTCACTTGTAGCGAGACAAAACCAGTTATATTGACCCAAGGACAATACAAATGAATGTGTTACTGAGCACTGTTCTCTCTGAAAACTGAAGTCAAAGAAACTCCTGCTATTTGATTTCTCCTGTGTCCAGAAAAACAAGAATTTATAAATTCTTTCTGAATAAATGGTCAATAAAATGCCTTATACCATCTTAAACTTTTCTTTATAGTGGAAATAGCCCTTAAGTCTCCAGAACTGTCACATTACTTGTGACTAAGGATAACTTGGTATCATTAGGTGGATGCAACTTCCAAAATGGAAATTTGTGATAGGTGTTCCCGTGGACCGTAGTGCAAGAAGCAATCACAGAATAAAACCTGCACCCTCAAAAGAGACCAGAAACAATTGCTATGACTTCTAACACAAGAACTAGAACCCCTGCAAATAGAATTAAAAAAATAATAAAAACGACATCTTAAAACACCCAAAACAAAACCAAACAAAACCAAACAAACAAAAACCCTGGGTGCACCAGAAGGAGTGAAAGCAAAGAGGTTTCCTAAGTGAACACTTTGAATGATCATTTGCAGATGAAAGTGAAACCTTGTATGGGCAGCAACTAAAACTCTCTGGACAAGTTTGGGAAATGAGCAGGCAATATACCCACTCTCAAACGGCAAAGTGAGTCAATGGGATGGTAAAAATATATTTGCTCTGGTCCTGATCTGTTTCTCTATTAAAAACAGAGAGAAACAGATGAGGAAAATGAATACAGATGAGGAAAGCTTCGGACTGCTTTGTGTTTGAGCTTCAGCAGAGACTTGACTTTAGAAATGAACTTGAAGGTCACTTATCTTGCAGATCAGTTATCCAGATGTGGAAAGATAGGTATAAAAAAACAAAGGTAAATTTAGGTGACGGAGTATGACAACATTTTTGAACTACTTGGGGAGAGCTCCTGTTGGTGCTTAAAATTCCTGATATTTTCAATATAATTTATGTAAGGAAGAAGTACAGAGTCAGGACTATGCTGAGGCACCTTGGGAACAACTTGCCATTTGGTTGTAGGAA
Source organism: Neopsephotus bourkii (assembly GCF_033783945.1). NCBI lineage: Eukaryota > Metazoa > Chordata > Aves > Psittaciformes > Psittacidae > Neopsephotus > Neopsephotus bourkii. The sequence goes on from NW_026900624.1 coordinate 8,687,029, forward strand.
TTGCTACGGCTGTGTTTTTACAAGTGTTCACAAATCTGAGAGCAGCAGGGTGACCTTGATGCCTCACCCAGATGAAGTCTCTTTGGAGGTTAGTTCCAGGTGCAGTTTTAGGTAGAAGATCAAACAATTATTTCAAGGAATGACTCTGTTGAAAAAGAGATCACTTTTTCTTTTCTTCTCATAACATGCAAAACCTCCTGAGTAAGATGCAAACCTCCTGAATCATCCACTTGAAGAATATGTTGTTCCTGGAATGGACTTCAGAGCAGCCAAAGGCTTTCCCAGGAGAGCATCTGGAGAGATAATGGGCTCTTGCAATCATCTTAAAATGTAGCATCCCCTGAGAATGGCAAGATCAAGGCTTTCTGGTTGCATCAGGCAAGCTGGGAGTGTAGAAACAAGGTAGTATGTGGGAGGTTATATTAGTTCAGAAATTGTACTGTGGCTTTGCAAATACAGAGTTAGGGGGGGCTGCAAGAATCTTAGCTGATCTGAAAAGAGTACCATTTGGTGAAGTATAAGCAGGATGTGGAAGAGGGTGCAGGAAATGTGATGTTTGCGAGATAGGAGAGAGAGAAATCCCCTGTGCAGCAGTATCTTGTTGGGGCATCGATGGAGTGTGTTGTTGAAGAGCTCAGGTTTTTTTCCGCCAGAGAATTGATAGTTATGATTGTCCCTTGATGTGATCATGACTGACTTCACAAAATTGCCTGACACTTGTGAAGTCAGGCAACAAAGGGCTCTGGAAATAGAAGAGACTTTGCTGAGTGATTTTTGTAGGTTTAGAGTCAAGAGTGAGCCATCTGTGGATCAAAGGGGAATTTTAAATTCAAAGTATCTTGCTAAGTCTTCGAGACTGGGCTTCTGTAAAAGACACAGTAGCTCAGTGTGCCCGCTATCGGGGTGTGGTAGCATCATTAAGGACTCATACCTTCAACTGCCTAATTTAATAAACTCAAGGAAATTAGGGCACTATATCCTGTTGCCTTTGAGGAACTTAAAAGAGGAGTGGATGAGAGCATGAATTGTACTCCAGAACTTATTTTGTTTCAATATAAAGCAAATGTCTATTTTAAAGGTATTTTGGGTGATGTAGACTGTACAGAAGATCAAACGCTAGACTGGAAAAGCTTGTTCAAGCCTGTTTGGTAACACGAACATTTCTGGGACATATTTTTAGAGAGAGCCTAAAGAAGTTCATGGATTGACTGGATGTGAGTGAGACATAAACGAATCAAGGAGAATTCAGTCTCAGTTGCACTTCATACCTCCTTTTTTATGTTGTTGATATACATGCATTATGATAGTCTAGCTTGTCGTGACAAGCGCATGGACTAAAGATCTGCATGGAACTGATTAAAGTTTATGTCCAGATCAAAGAATGAAGAGCAGCATTTCCAGCAAGCTCAGCTGAAAGAAAGCATTTTTTTCAGTAGCTGCTCCTTATCTATTATCTCGGTTTACCAGATGTCATGGAAGAACTAGAGGTATTTATCCCTTTAGCCTGAAATAACTGAAAATACCTTGTCAGTACTTCTTTCCAGTCGTTTGAGTTCTGTGAGGATGCTAAAGATATTGTATTCCCAGACTTGCCTGAGTGATGAAATCTGTTCAAGTGTCTTCAAATACCGTCAGAGTGGTCTCTGCACCTTGTCTATGGGTACCTAGGTATGTAGATGATGTTACCTGTTGAAGGAGTTTTGGAATTTCTATGTTCTGTCTGCTTTTGCTCAAGAACAGGGTGTTTCTATGTGATGGTAGTTTTAGGAATCAGATCTGAGTGCTTGTTTTCTAAGGACTGATGAAGGCACGCATTATTTCTAACAGCAGGTGCAGTTTTTTTCTCCCTGACTTTTGCAGTCAGAAGAACTATAGATCTGTTATGTAAAATGGACCTTAAATATCTTCTATGAGTTCTTGGTCCTTCTCTATCTAAATGGGACTGAATTCTTCTCAGTGACATGAGGTAGGCTATTTATTTTAGCTGAAGAAGAGGGAGGATGGTTTTCCTGTGCATCCAGTGAAATACGTTGGTAGTTCTTTCTGTGTGGTGTTTGGTGCTGGCCTCTGGGCTATGCAGCCTGAGCTGGTTGGTTCACTGCAGTTCCCCATTTCCAGCATTTAATCTACTGTGTAAGTTGTGGAGCAGCAGGAAGCCAGTTTCGTCCCCATTACTGAGCTCTGGTGTCCTGAAAGAGCAGTCTGTGCTGGCAGTTACATGCACCTTTGCACTACTGATGCTACTTCTGCCACAGCACTTGCAGTTTGTGTGGCTGGTGGGAGGATGTTGAAGGGAAAATTTGAGCAGTAAGGAGTCCACACAACCCAAACAGTCCACCCAACCCAAAGATTCAACCTTATTATGCACAATTTCTGCTTCTAGGGTAGTTTGAAAAATCAAATGATTCTGAGTCTCGGGATGCCGATGAGCTTTGGTTTCCTGTTTGTTTGCAGGAAGGAGGAGATGCTCTGTTTTTTCCCCAGATTAGAGATTTATCCTGGGAGATGGGCAGATGGCTACCACTATCCAATCCCTAGACTGAAGGTAGAACCTTTCAGGATAAACAGTGTATGTGAAGGGACTGAGGGCTGCCTGGAAGAAGCTGACAGGCTCTCTATAGTGGTATAGATGTAAATGACTTGAGATAATGTCTGTAAAGGCTGAACTCTCCAAGGAAAGGCGGTGGTCAGGACTTCAACACTGCCCCAGCTAGCTAATGGCTTTTTGTGTTCTGAAGATAATGTTCCCACCTTAAACTGGAACCTGAGTGGCCGGATGAATTTTTGTGTGTCTGGATTTCTGATTCGCTTAGCACTAATGTGGAAGTAACTGCTCTCAAACGGCCCTTGGCCAGAGAGCATTGCTGGGCGGTGCTGGGAAGCCTTATTTTACTTCTGCCACTTTTGCTAATGTGCGTTGAGAGGAGGGGAAGTAGGATATATGTGCCATCCCTTGCAGGTGGGGAGCTGAGCACTTGCCAGTCAGGTGTTTTCTGGGCACTGTGTTGCGAGAGTAAGTCAGCAGAGAATCTGATCCAAATGCCAGTTAAAAGTCTCCTCCGCAGCTATGACAAGATCTGTGCAAATTTAGTTGGTGGGAACTTCCGCACAACTTTGAACATAAGTGCTGTGATACCTTTTTCTAATTTCAGGATGACAAGTTGGAGACAAACTTTTCTTTTGTATAAACGCAGAGCTTTACATACAAACAAATAGTTATTTCCAGTGCTCATTTCCTAGAAAAAAAAATTGAACTTCAAAGGTAAAAATAAACAAAAATGTTCTAAAACCTCTTCAGATTGAAGATTAGGGAAAAAAAAATAAACAACAAAGGCTCAAGCTCACTTCTAATTCACATAATTGCTAACACAGAGCTGCAGACCAGCTAGATGAAGTGCACATTGTGAGGCATGGGAACAATTTGTACTCCTTTTAAGCTGCCAGAGTAGCAAGGAGCATATACAAATGCAGTGGAATAAATCCTCTTCTCTGCTTTCCATTTTTCTAAGAAAGATCATCCATTTAGGTTTAACCAATATCTGTTTTTAACTTAATGGTTCACAGGAGAGCAGTTAACTTCTGATGTCTCATTTCAGGCACTACACTGATGGAAGAATTTATATGTGAGTAGATTGCAGTATCAGGGATTATCCTAGCTTTTGCCTTGGTGAATAGTTTTTCAAACCACTGAGGCTGTGGATATACATTTACTCTGCAAACTATTTTTATCCATGGCTGCATGTCACCGTTCAAATCAAACAGTTTATATGAGTGCTGTTCAGCACTCTCTAAGCAATAGGAGTTCATATACTTAAACAATTTAGTAGATGATTTGTGCTAATGGAGTTGACTGTTGCTTAGAGACAGTCAAGCTCTGAAAGGCTGTAACATGAATTGAATGAAATAGCTCAGTGTTTGCTTTTGCTCTTTCCTGCATTTGGGTCAACTTAGTTCTTTTACTGAGTATGTGATCTATGAGTCTTATAACTCAAAAAAGCGTCAGGCTTCACCTAAACGTATGCTGGTTTGTTTCCATGTGTCAAATGAGAATAGAGCTCTGCTTCAGTGAGGTACTTGGGGCAAGGCTGGCTGCTATGTTTTCCAGTTGGAGAAAAAGCTTGAGAAGAGCACTCCTGTTTTAGCAGGAGGCCAGATCTTCTGTCACTCAGGCTGAAGCATCTCTCAATGCCCTCTCAAACGGAAGTGATAATCAAAATATAGCAGACTAATTGTTTATGTGAGTGGATGAGATTACCCCAGACAATGTGGTGCTGTTTGACTTGGAGAAGGAACTGTGTAAGCCTACACAAGGCTGCATCACAGAGCCAGTTGATTGGCTTTTTGATTATGTAATCAAATCTGGAAAGGTGATAAAAATGGAGCTGATTCTCGGGTGGGGTGCTGTACTATCTTTTCAGATCAGCTTATAGCTGAGTAGCATTATTTACTATACACAAATGAATAGGGAATCGTAGCTAAGGCACTCAGTGTGTTTTTAATCTTAATGTGCCAGGCATTGGGTTGACTTCTTGTGATAAGGCATCCGAGAGGGTTGTGGAGCGATAAGGAAAAGGTTAGAATAGTTTTACTGTGATGAATGTTATTGCACAATATTAAGCTGACTTTAGCAGCAGGACTTTTAAAATGGGGTTGTGTACAGCAATTAGTTTATTTAACTTGACACTAGCCGGGAATTTTGGTTATCTCCTTTTTTTTTTTGTGTTCACATTCCCCTTCCAGGGAAACTGTCCAGTAGCAGGGCAGCTTTGCTGCTACAGTCAAAGTCACTATGGGAGCCAGGGCAGCGTGGATACAAACCTCAGGATCTCAGGCTTGCCTGTAATTGCATTTAAGACTATACAATAACATAAAGAAATGGAACACATGAAGTACCCTGAAAAGTGGAACATTTTCTTTCTGGGAAGGGCTGCTAGAATGTATCCCACTTATTTTTTTTTATTTTTATTTTTTTTTCCATCAAGAAAATAAAAAAAGAGTAGCCTGAGAGCACCGACAGATCCAAAAAGGGAAACAGGTAGCTTTCCATTGTGTGCCTCCATGGTTCTCACCACACTGGCTGAGTGCTGGTCGTGCAGGAGTAAGTAATGATGACTACTCCATCACCCACCACATTCTCACCTAGCTCCAGTTCCTTGTGGTAGCTGCATGGTCTTCTTCAGATCAGGTCCTTTGTTTTCTCCTGTTGGCACTCGTGTTGTTTTCCCCAGCTCACTCCAGCAGGTGCAGGACTCGTGCCCCCTCGTGCCACATCTCCCTGAGACACTGGGGCTGTCAGTGTGCTGTCCCACTGCCGGCCTTTCCCACATGTTCGATTTTGCCCCTTCCTCACCCACCTGTTGGTTGAGGACATGTTTTGGGCAGTCTTGGTCATAAAAACTCCCAGTAGCTCCTTGCAAGTTGCAGTCAGGGCTCTGCTCAGGGCACAGACGTGCTGGTCCTGAGGTCCTCCCTCCGCAATGCCTCTTGCCAGCCAGTGCTAAGCAGCTGCTTGCCCAGCATTGTGACAGGCCCTGATGGTGAATGGAGATGGGGAAATGATTTTTCTTTTTTTTTTCCCCAAGCATACAATGAAAGGAAGCACTGTAATAAACAGAGTAAGGTAAAAAAGCTTTCCCAGCACATTACCTTCTAACACTTCTTCATCCTGTTTCTCTGCTCCAAGTCCTACTCGGCAGGACTCTGCTGTGGGGAGGGTCACGTCCAGTGCCTGGCCAGCTGGCTTCTGCCCCTGCCAGCCCTGGGGCTCAGGCTTCCTAGGGCAGAGTGACTGGAGAGCCCTTGCCGGGACTGGAGAGCCCGGGAAGGGCTGCCGATGTGATGCTGTAGGCTGCGGTGGAGGCGCTTTGCTTTCCCAGCTGGTGAAAGCCTCACTTTGTCCAGTCAATGGGAGGAAGGGCACCTTTCCCTTTGATCTCAGCAAAAGAAGGTCTGTGTACCTTAGTACACTGGAGCCAGTATAGAGCAGTGACATTTCACTGCAGACGTAGCAAAAGAAATAATAAAGTGTCCAGAAGTTAAGTAAAAGACAAGGGGGGTGGGTGAAAGGGAGGGTGGGGAGAGGAAATACTTGGAGATGTCTGCAGTGCTTCCTGTTTGTTTCTGAAAATTATGAGTCAGATCCCTACCAACAAAAGAGAGGGGTTTAAAAAATTGTGAGTTTCAAAAAAGTAGTTGTGCATGGAGTCCTTCTCTTGGTCCTCTGGTTTCTGAGCTTTCACAGCTGACAGCTATTATTCGTGTTTCTCTGGGTGGTGGTGACAGCAAGCAACATGTGCTGTTTTCCTGTTCTGTGAAAGTAGAGGTTTCTTTAATATATAATCTTATAGCATCAGGAAGTAGGCCAATAGTAAAGATACCAAAAATTGCAAGATTTAGAACAAAACGTGTGATACTGTCGCAGTTCTTCTCGAGTTGATCGCTTTGACTTTAAAAACTTTTGCAACATGCGTTAGTTGTAACCTTCAAGCTGGTTTGCCTTTCTTCCTGACATATACTTTGGCACGGGAGGAAGAAGATGTGTTGTGTATCCCTGGATCATGTTTGAGAATAACAGCACTTTCCCCTCACTGATTCAGAGGGATGAACCATGCGCCTTTTTCCTAACTAAAATGTAGTCCACATCTTTAAAACTCGTGGATTTAATGGGATTGTAATGTGAGCATTAATAAGTGTAGTATACAGGCGTTAATGCATTTAAAAGGAAAAATGAAGTGGATGCCATTCTTCTGTTTACCTGTATGTATCACTGAAGTGCAGGCTTTTCTAGAAGATGTGATGTCTTCGTTTCTCTGCCAGTTAATTCCCAGTAAGTGTACGTAAGTGATAAAAGGAATCCAGATCTCCAAAGAGAAAGCAGTTTTTTGCAGGCGTTTTTCCTCTGTTACGGTGTCAGGATACACTGTACTAGGAGACCTGGAAGCTTTTCTTTCAGCTGAAAAGAATGCTGCAGAACTGGAGGGCCTTAATGAAGAAGGCCAAACTTATTTCTTTGTAACAGAGCTTGTTGTTAAGACACACCTTAGTAGGTGATACAACATTTGGACCACTGACAGCACAGCCTGGGAGTCAGCGCTCTTCAGTGATCAGCAGAGTTGTCACCCTGATGTTTATGTAGTGATATAAATCCCATGCTGTCCCAGATCAGCATAATGTCAGTACTGAGAGTGCAGGTGCAAGAGCCAGGTCAAGGATGAGACCATGTTCAAATGTTCTGCTGTGTCTCTACTAATAAACACGTGCTCACGTGTGCTTGGGTGCAAACTGCTCAGTTTCCTGGTGTGATTTTGGCAGTCATGCTGTCCGCGGATCCTATGCAGGGGCAGAGATGGAGGGTTCCTGGAAGCTCTTCCTGGAGTGTACAGTCAACATGGCTTGAATGCTGAGGTCTGCTGAGGTAAATGTAGGGTTTTCTGTGCTGCTTGGCCTCAGCCTTTGGGAGTGTTCTTGGGCACATTGAATTTGTGATTGTGAGTCTAGTGTCACAGCGTTAAGACCAGAGAGGATGCCAGCCTGCACAGTGGTCAATTGGAGAAAAGTCTGAAGGGGTTTTGAAGTTTGAACCTGCTTATTACATCATTTTTCCATTTTTAAAATGCTAGCTGGGAAAGAGTCACTCGAGTAGCAGAGCAATGCATTGGCTCTTTTTCCACCTTCATACCCATATACCTGCACAGAAGCTACTGTTTTGCTTATGCCTGCTCTTTTACTTTCCTGTTTCCCAACTTTTTCTCCAAGCATTTCCTCTTCAGGTTGCTGCTTAGTGCTGGTACATGTAACTCTCTTAAGCGAGCATGTACAGGTTGGGTGTAGGTGTGGTAAAAAGGCTCCGAGAGCTGCTCCCAGCAACTGGGAAAGCAGCTCTGAGAGGATCTGGAACAGCTCCCAAAATGATCTCTCCCAGTAGGAAACTGGCTCTACTCAGTTTAAAAACACGCAAAAAGAGTCACTGCAATTTTTCTGCTATTTTTTTTGGAAGGTGTTTTTTATCTTGCTGCAGAAGTAACACAAAAGTGAAGAAGACAATAGGCAAAATAACCTGGCCCAGCTGCAAAGAATTGTAAACATTTGTCATTGCAAAATGAACATAATAAAATCTGTTGTTGGGAGAATTGGAACATGTGTTGATGTGAAGTTATCTCTTATCCTTTAATAGCTGTGCATAGTTGTCATTACCATCAGTGAAAGCTGGACACATATCAAAGGGTGAGCAGACCTAGTTCAGTGACTTTCTGCAAACTAAGTCATTGTCCCCGGAGGCAGGAGTAAATGCTGAAACCAGCAGCAGGATTTTGGGAGCTGAATTACATGTTGGGTACAAGCTTGATGATGGTTGTGCTCTTAAACTGAGACCTGTCTCCTTTTATCCGAAAGCAAAACTAGGCAGTGCTCTACTTCCAGAGCATTGTCTCAGCAAGAAGGTGGTTGGGGAAGGTTCAAGTACCTGGTGTAAAGCCCAAGTTTGTCCCTGGTGACAAGATACAGTATGCCACATGGAAGGAGGCTGTGGCTGGTGTGGGTTCAAGTTGTGATGCATGGTTATGGTGGCACAGTATTGCTGATTGGCCTTGAAGAGAGCCTCTGGGCAGCTAAAGGAAGGTAGACTAAGGGAGGAATATAAAGAGAACTAGGTCAGTGCTGAGTTATCATAGAAAAGGGCTGTTTGACTCACTTGAGTAGAATTACACTTGTTCACACTAGCTCTGGACATGTCACCATTTGAAGGCCTCTGAAATAAGGAGAGTCCTTTCTTCATTCAATATCCTGACATATAAATGAGTTTGTAACATAGAGTATTTGGGTATCTATTATCCAAGAAAAGGGAACTTTTTTAGCGACATGTTAGGCACAGAAGATTTGCCATTGCTGTGAAACAAACACTGCAAAATATGTAAAATATCAGCATTTTGATTAAGAAATGTTTTCCAAGCACATTTTTACACAGTGAGACATGTATTGGTCTGCTGGATTATTACTATTTATGTTATAAAATAGAGAAAGAACTTGGTTTGATTTCCAGGATCTAGATTTGAAGTTGTGTTTGCAGGATGTATATATGTATTTGAGTATGTATGTATTTTTTCTATACGTATCTTATTGTCCCAGAAATTGTTGAGGTTCATTGGAGACCTTACAGTAGCATTGGAGGCTGGTTTGCTTAAACAACAATATTTTTACATTGTGCTGTTTCAGCCAAATGTAAGTTTCCCAATTCTTGCCTTTTGCTTATGCTTCTTTTATACAACATGTTGCTGTTTTGATGCGTAGGTGTGAATGGTTTCATTACCATTTTCAGTGATGAAGTCACTTTTGGATCACTGGACAGATATTGGCATTTCTCAACAACATTTTTCTGCGTAAACCTTTCTCTCTGTTTTCATTAAATGGTGTTAACAGTGGCAAATTCAGACTTTCCAATTCCTTTCATTAGTGCAGTTCTTCAAAACAGTCCTTTCAAGAGGATGTTCACAAATATGTGCCATGGAGCTACATACACAGCTGAGCAAAAAGCACAAATTCTTATGGTGGAAGCTGAATGCAGAATTTCTTTTGAATGTGATTTTATTTTCTCTGTACTGCTGGCTTTGCTTTGCTGTCTCTGGCTGAATAGGTAACCTTGCAATGAGTTCTGCGTGTCTACTTGATTTTGAGACCAGTGATGCTATTAATAGGTCCTCTTCTTTGAAGTCACTATGTACCATAGGAATTTAAGCTACTCAGTCTGATAGGGACTGATTAGTGAACTACATGCCTAAAATTCATATGAAGATGCAGACTTGCATAACCCTGAAAATTCCATTTTTGTTTAACAGTGGTCACAGTGTCAGTGTTGCTAATGTATGTTATGTCAATATACGTAGTAATTGTACTTCATCCATATGTTTAGACATTGGGAGAGCATCCATATGTTTACACGTTGGGAGTGTTGAGTGGCTGTGTGTTTAAGGTGTAAGCAAGCGGAGTTAAAGTTATGTGTTTAATCTTGATTTTCTGATTTACTTCTAAGTAAGCATCGTGTTTGTATTGGGCCAAATCCTAGGCTTGTTGTAGTATTTGCATTCAATATGTAGCTAGTTGGAGTAAGGATTAAATAGAAGAACTGTGGAAGTTAGATTGTAATTAAACACTTTGATGAAGGATGCCTCAGATGCTCCTAAAATAAACAGAAGGAATGTTTGGAGATTATCATGGATGTTTGCTGTATGTGGCCTTTGCCCTGAAGAGCACGAATATAAAGCCTCTGTTGAATACTGTATGTGTGGTAATGTTTCAAATAGACTGCTGAGCGAATGAGCAGATGATGGATTTTAATGTATGATAATATGCTTGAAGAAGGAATATTTTAATACCTATGTTTATTTCTGCAGTGTCCCACTTTTTAAACTCTTGCCTTAAAATGACCTAATTTCCAGTTTTAACAAAATTGGAGTAATTAATACAGCTTTTTTTACCATCTTCATTTTGTGTACAATTAACTGAAGTGGTCCTTCACAACTGTCCTTGTGAGCAATAGCTGAGCAAGCTTAATTGAAACTAAAGGGAGGTTTTTCTCTTTTGTTCCACCACACCTCAGTTGCGGGAATCTTTTGAGATAAACTGCATCAGCATAAACATTTTCACCCTCAGATATATACTGTTGGTCACGCTGGCTCTTTTAAACAAAAGATTTTGCAGACTTCAAGAGATATGTATTCCTTGTACCCTATGTGTAGGGACATTAACATAACATTTTTTCTGCTTGTTGGAAACCTGGTAGGGAGTGCACTCCTCCAGGAGTGCAATGTTATCAGTCTTGTTTCACTGAGGGGTGCACAGAAGGAAAGTAGATGAGGCAGGAGGAATATCTCAACCAGATCCACCTGGGTTTCTTGTTGGCATCTCGGCCAGGCACAAGAAAAAATGCCAGGTGTTCAGGTTGAACTAGGAGGAAAGCCTTGCAGAATTTTAGTACCTCTGTCCAAAAATGGTTGGGGGTTGCACTTAACAAGTTTTGCCAAAGCATACTCCTCTTACAAGTAGCCAGCAGACAAAGGAGAGAGAAACGCTGTGTCAGTAGGATGTTTCATGCTCTTACTTTACACATCTACCCTAGAGCAGGTTGTTATTGCCCTCCGGAGGTGCCTGTCTCTCAATCTTGACTGAAAAAAGATCCCAGATGGTGGATTAAAGCTAGATATTTTAGGCTTACATAGCTGAACTCAGGCCACCAGAATGCCATTTGCCATCCTGTATCCAGGTGAGCTTGTCTTGGCAGTGGTGAGCTTGCTGGTCGTGGGCTCCTTCCTTTTGAAGTGTCTCAGATATAGCAGTGCACTTGGTGCTGACACTGCTTGTTATTTAATAAACAGCACTTTGCCCCCCAGGGCACTTTTGGGAAGGTAGGATCACTGGAGTGAAATCTTGGCCTCAGAGAGATCAGTGAAGAATTTGCCAGTAAGTTCAAAGAAAGCCAAAATTTCACCCAAAAAAGAAAATGCCAGTAACAGAAAAATTGTCCAGTCTCCCAGGTGATGCATACTGTTAGTGGGTCTGTGTTCTGCAAGCCACTACTGCTTTCAGAAAGCTTTCCTGCTAATCACTTTATATGCTTTCCATTTCTTAGCTGTAGAAGAATGTCTTAATACAAATTTCATCCAAACCAGTATGTTTTCCCATGCAAGACTTTCTTCTATTGAATGCCTTTAGGCTACCACAACATCCTTGTATGGTAGAGTTTCACTTTTCATATTAAAAAAAAAAAAGAAAAAAAGAAAAAAGGAAGGAATCAGACATTTCCTCAGTTTTATGGGAATGTAATTTGTTTTTCAAAGGTACTGAGACAGACTGAAGCCAGAACAAGCCTGGGAGCACACCCCCAGCATTTTGGAGCCTGGGGAATGAGATGGGTGGGGTGGACCCGCACACCTCCTCCCATTGACACTTCCCAAGTCCCCTTTTGACAGCAGAAAATAGGTGTGCTTAGCAGCACTGCAAAGTGACTTAATGTGTGTTGCATTGTTGTGAGGATCTTGAAATACTGTGTGAATGTTTATTTACTTGGCAAAAATTAGTGTGCCCAAGATAAGCTCCATAGCATTTTCCTTGTGCATAAATGACTTAACTATTATGCAGGCCAAGAAAATTGCAAAACTGAGACTAAAATTAAAGAATCGTTCCCCGCCCCCCTGCACTGTAATCACCAAATAACACTTTATTTAATCATTTATTTTGCACAATGTTTTAAATGTAAATGTAACCATAAAAAGGATTAACAAATCTGACTGAACAGGTTCCTGAAGCCTTTACAAGCTAAAAGCGTGACTGGATATAATACAATACAAAAGAATAACAAAGTGGCATTCAGAATTTATGGCTGGATTACTTAATTGAATCAGAAAAACTTCAGCTTTCTGGTTTTGATTGGTTTCTTCCCCTCCAACATGCAAGCCTGCAGGTGTAGTTATGAGAATATATGAATGTACGATCAGATAAAGAAAAAAACCTTTAAGGCTGATTATTAGCACAATTGTTAGTCCAACTGTGGAGCAGCCTACTAGCATGCTGTTGTTTCGTTTCTCAGTATGTGCCTTGTGCCTTGCTTTTTGCCTTCTGTCTCCATGGCATTCGATAATGCAATTCAAAGTGACCTGTGCGAGCATTTTTCAGCATGGTGAGAATGGCTGAGTGTTCCTGATCTGTGTAGCTGAGGTGGTTCATGGTGAAATTTGTCTGCTGTTTAAGACACTTTGAGAAGTCTGGAATATTTTTAGATGCATAGAATTTCATTTTTCCAGTGTAAGAGTACAATCCTGAGTAATGTGCACTAGGTGAGCCTGCTTGAGCAGGGAGGTTGGACTAGATCACCTCCTGTGGTCCCTTCCAACTTCAATTGTTCTGTGATTTAATAGCTTCTTTCAACTTGTGTTAAGCTTTACATTTATTGCAATTAAAATTTATTTAGAAAGGAAAGAATAAAGCTGCTGAAGCTAGAGGCAGGCAGGAGTCAGACTTTGTGTCTCTGTCTGTGCTGCTGCACCTCATTGGCATGTAGTGCAGTTCTTGTTTAAATATTATGAATTGTGATCCTCCCATTTATCAAAAGGGATTTTTAGCAAAGAAACTTCCTAAATGGTACAGAGGCTTAATAGCCCTGCTGTAAGTGCAAGGAAGATCCTTTTTATTTTCTGTGCAAGTTGGGTTAATGTGGGAGACCCTGAAAAATCACACATGTGAAAAGATGATGAAAAATTTGTCTGCGGAAAGGAAGGAGACAGGAAAAGGGGCAAATTTCATACAGTGGAGCTAAACCATAGAGCTGTAAATCATTTGAATCAGAACTGGTAGTCACAAAGGAATATGAACTCACATTTTGGGAAGGGTGAGGTATGATGACTGTAGATTTTTGGCAAGAGACTGCTTGAAGCAAGCAAGAAGTGGTCTGATGCAGATGCCTGATAAGAGGCTCTATGAGATGAAAAGTGGGTGGACTTGGAGAAGAACTGGGTGGACCTGATTGTTTTGGCACTTGGGTATTTGATGCTTGATTTCCAGGGCAGCAAAATTTTAATAACCTATTGTTCATTATTGGTTGGCTTCTTAGTGATGTGACTAGAAGTTCTTTTCCCCAATGGTTACTGTTTGGAGCACGGGAGAGGCTTTGTAGCTGCAGTTAGGAGGAGAAGAAGGTGCTCTGGAGGAGTGTTTTTGATAAGGAGGTTGTGTAGGTGAAGAGGTGACTGAAGAACAAAGGAAGGAGAGGTTTTGAGGGCTGCTCTTTTGTTCACAAAGGGATGTTGAGGTTTTGTGTCTTTGGGATGTAGCCTCAGCATGACTTGTGAACTGATTTGGAACAAAGATGTATAGCTTGGCTCTACTGACAAAATGTCCAACTCATCTTACTGATGTCTGTTGTCAATATTGCCCCCTCTTCCTGCTGTTGTCAGGCCTTATGCTGCTCAGAACAGTGAAATAATGATACCACTAAGAGTAAAAGCTGAGCAACTGAGTGTCTTAGATTGAAGACGTTGCCTCTAGCTTAATTTATTCAGCTTTTTGAGGAGTAAAATACTCTATATATGTATAAAGAGTAGCAAGCTGAGTTCTGCTCATCCTCATGTATTATAACAGGAGTCAGTAGCTGGGTCTTGTACTTTTTCGCAAGTTAGGCCCACATACATGTATGTATAGGTATATGTATGAGTCTGTGTGCGTGTGTGTTTGTTTTGGTACTGTTTTGCTTAATAACATTGGTTATGAAAAGTGGAAGTCTGTTGGTAGGAAAAGGACATTTCAGGAAGACTTTTTCAAGTTGAAGGCACAAAGAGAAGATAAATGGACATTATGTAGCTCCTTTCTTGGACAATCTAAAAAGTATATTACATTATGAAAGAGCCCTAAAATTCATAAGATTCATCATCATTCCTTTCTGTTTTTTCTTTCATTGTTTTTTGTTCTTCCAGAATGTAACTCAGTAGTAAATTTAAAATTTAAAATAACTCATCATTGTGAAGAGTTTTTTCTAGGTTTATAGCTGTACCACTATTCTTTGACCCTCATGCTGCACCTGCAAGTTCCTAGAAGCCTTTGGTGTATTTACTTTTAGCCTGTGTGAAGTAATCAGAGGAGCTTGTAGGACATGAAGACTCACCCAGCATACATGATTCATACCTGAAAACCCAGATACCATTAGTCTCTTCTGCCAACATACCTGCCTTATCAGTTACACTGCTACCGCTTAGTCTTGCTCCTGCCATTGGTGCAGCCTTCCTCCTGTTTCCCCAAATACATAGTGAGTCCCCACTGGTTCTTCAGAGTCTCACTCTGTCTGCTCTTTCAGTGAAAGTCCCTACAAAGACTGTTGCTGTAGCCGGTAGAAAGATTTAATGGGAATTACTGCAAGTTGTTATTTCCCTGCTTCTGCCCAGTGCCCAAGGAACGGAGTGATTAGAAACTGTATGGGTAGTTTGAAGTTGTTTATATTAGGCAAGCTCTGAAAACAAATGATGAATAGTATTGGGAGAAGTTGGTCTTGTCCTTTTGATGCTGAAACAACGAGAGGCACTATATTTGAAATGGCTTGTAAATGCGTTTACACAGGTGCTACCTTCTACAGGGAATTCACTGATGCAAGATACTGAATGCTTATACACATTTGGCTTTGCATGTGGTGAGAAAGGACAGATTGAACTCCACTAAAGGAGGGAAAAAAAAGAACATGTCTGTGCTTTGACCGCTTTACATGATATGGTTCACTACCCTGGCTAACACTAACAGAGCTGAAAGCTGCCTTTGCTTTCCCCACCTGCTTCTGCTGAGAAGCACACCTTAACTCACAGGCATTGCTTTAGATAGTTTCAGTTCTCATTTAATGTGGTTTTGTACACTGTAGCATGATGTCTTAATGGCTTAAATACCTGCTAGTCTGTGAGGTTGGTGGTATGGTGAGGAACAGCCCTTGCTTCCCCTGCAGCAAGTGGAAAAGCTTTCCCTGGCTACAGTGGGAAAAAGACTGGGCATCAAAGACAAGCAATCCCATGAATGTTTTTACTTTCAGACCACAATTCTGCAATTACTGAATACAAAGGGCTATGAATAAAGTCTGGGCTGTAATTATTATTTTGACTTTTCTGATGATTTATCTTAGGCACCAGTGAACTACTGTACAACTTAATTACTGCAGCAGTGCAGCAGTTACTTGGAGGCATTATTCATAAACCAGATACTTATTGTGTTCAGGGAAGAACTTGCACGAATAAAAATCATATCATACATGTGCAGGGAACTCCTGCCATTTATATGCCATCAACATACGAAAAACTGAAATGCGGTCATATTTTATCTGCCAGGAACTGTGGCACAAAGCAGTAGCAGTATTGTCTGCAGTCCAGCTGAAGAATTGAACCCTCTGGAGTTTGCCAAAGCTTCTTTGGTGATAGAGTAGCTTGAATAGAATCATAGAACATTTTGGGTTGGAAGGGACCTTCAAAGCTCATCTAGTCCAACTGCCCTGCAGTGAGCAGGGACATCTACTAGATCAGGTTGCCCAGAACCAGATACAGCCTGCCCTTGAATGTCTCCAGGGATGGCACATTCACCACCTCTCTGGGTAACCTGTGCCAGTGTTTTACCACCCTCACTGTAAGGAATTTCTTCCTCATGTCCAGCCTGAATCTCCCCTCTTTCAGTTTAAAACCATCACCTCTCGTCCTATTGTAGAGTCATAGAATCATAGAATAGTTAGGGTTGGAAAGGACCTTAAGATCATCAAGTTCCAACCCCCCTGCCATGGGCAGGGACACCTCGCTCTAAACCATATCACCCAAGGCCTCGTCCAACCTGGCCTTAAACACTGCCAGGGATGGAGCATTCACAACCTCCCTGGGGAGCCCATTCCAGTGCCTCACCACCCTAACAGGAAAGAATTTCCTCCTTATATCCAATCTAAACTTCCCTGTTTAAGTTTTAACCCATTACCCCTTGTCCTATCACTACAAGCAACAGGCCCTGCTAAAAAGTCTCTCCTTGTCTTATAAGCCCCTTCCAAGAACAGAAAGACGGCAATAAAGTCTTTCTGGAGTCTTCTCTTCTCCAAGCTGAACAACCTGGAAGGGAAGAAGGGAAATATTGGCATAATAATTTTTATTGGTATTTATATAGCTTGCAAATATAATGGTATAATACAGTCAATTCTGCCTTTATCAGAGTCTTGTCTGGTGTACTTTGGCGTCCTATGCAAACCAGCAAGTGAGTGACCTTAAAACATGCTGTGCCATTGTCTGACAGAAACTGCAGGTGCCCAGGACCTTTTGCAGTCAAGCCTGTTGTTCCCTTTCACACATCTCGGACGGATTGTTTGCATGCTACAAAGGTCATGAATTACTGCTTGCTTAACACAGCCACCCAGCAGGCTTCAGCAAGAAACCAACAGCTGCCTTTTGGCTTGGTATGAAAAGTGGGATTTGAATATTTTGAAATGTGTATCGGAGGAAGTGGTCTGTGTTTGAAGAGCCTCTTTTGTTCCAGTCTACAGAGCAGGCTGAAGTCTTGCATCATGTGCAATGTGCAACTCTACTCTCACTATGGTACCCTAACAAACACATCCACCATAAACAAGTAGCTATTGAACGTTTTGAAGGACATATGGTTGGAATACAGGAAGAATGTAATTGTGTGGAAATTTTGGGGATAAAGTTGTTGGAAGACTGCTTTATAGACAAAGCAATACTTTATTCATATTTTTGTCCTGTGTTGTAAGATACTTTGTAAGGAACAAAGATGTCAGAAGCTAAGGCATGGAGCAAGGTCTCAGGAGATGATGCATCTTGGCTGCCTTACCTCTGTCCTGCCATTGTCCTGCCACATCAGTTCATCTTTCTGTGTTGTCATTTCTGTGCTGTCACATCTCTAGGATGGGAGTAGCAGCAGTTCGTTTCTCCTTTGTCTTGTCTGATGTCTTTGGCTCCTAATAAGTGCAGAACTCAAGGTCTTTATCCTTGTGTCTTTAGAGAATGCTTAAATGAAAGTGATTGACATTAATCATTCAATATCTATTTTCTGAGCCTTACAAGTTTAACATGTTTGAAGTTTAACATGTTTGAACACTGTAGCTAACTGGCTCAGTGTACAAGTTCTTGTTGTTTTTTCTCAGCACCAACACTTTGTTATATGGCTTTTGTTATGATGATGTGGTCCATGATGAGTTTTGTATTTCATCCACAGTTCTAGCTGTCACTCGAGTGCAGAAGTTGTCACCAGGGAACACAAGTTGTTCCTTGTCAATTTCATTCAGCTTCCAGTATGTTGTCTTCCAGCCTGACCTTACAGGTTTATTCAGAAAGCCATTTAGAGATTTTGTTGAGGGGGATAGTACTTCTTGGCATTAAAATCCTTTAGCAAAACTTCTGTTTAAGGTAGTCTTTTCCATCCCTGTTTCTTCTGTGGTTCCAGGTTTTCGGTGCTGTTTATAAGAATCTTTAGCTTTCTAGACCATAGACAGGTCTTGTAGCACTGACTCTTCCTAAGTCCTGCTTTCCAAACCTTGCTTTGTTCTTGTTAAGCCTGACCAAACCTACACTATGAAAAACACAACTCCATAAGGCAATAGCAGATCCCCTGCCTGATCCTGGAACCATTACTTCAATTCTCCCTTCTTGCTGACACCTCACATTTGCATCCAAGTATGTTATGAGAACTGAGCTGTTGACTTATAAAATTCTACCATTTTCACTTCTGTTTCTGGGAGCTGCAAGTGGACAGCTTGTCAACAGACAGCTTGCTAGAGGTAGAGAATTCATGGGCTTGCTGGTGAATTGGTCTTGCTGCACTCATGGCTGGATGCAAAGTCTTTACCAGCTTGTGTGAAAACTGAATGTATCTATTGTGTAGTTTGGCTGAACTCAAATTGTGCTTTTCCTGGCAATTTCCCACAGAAAATGCTGCTAAGACCGTTGCTGTGAAGTGGCAGGGCAGTAGTGTGTCCTTAAATGTGATTTTCCTGAATAATTGTTTGAAACAGGCAGATTATTTAAAAGATGCTTCCTGAAAGGAAGCTGAATTTATGTTTAGGGAGTTCTGTGATAAGATTAACAATTTATATTCTTGAATTTTATTGCTTATTTAACTTCTAAAATATTGTGAGAAATAGATTTGATTTCTCAGTTAGATTTTGTGATATGGATTAAATAAATTAGTATTCATTTTAGCAAAAGAAAATGTGTTCCCTTAAGTTTTGATCGGAGCTGAAACTTAATTCCTCATGCATCCCCAGAAGAAAAAGATTGGAAATGGAGAAGAGCAGCAGAATGTTTAAAGACTAAAACCCGAGGTGCTTTTTGGATCCCAGATTCAAATTCTAGTTAAAACAGTGCTATGAAACAGCAGGTTACTGGAGAAACCCCCCTGCATGTCAAGATTGTGTAAGCAGGTCCACATATACTCTGGTACCCACACAAAGTTTGCTTACGCGGCATCCCCCTAGAAGTCCTCAGTGGGTATGCAGGAATCTGTGAGCACAGGACAGCTTGCAAGCGTAGGGCCAAGCTAACCCACAGTGCTTTAGACGTCCTTTCTTGTACCAGATACAAGTGTGCCTTCCCAACATTTTTCTTTGAGGTCTTTCTCCAGGGCTTATTTAAGTGGCTTAGAGTCTCTCTGTTGATTTTGACGGATTTTGGATTGTGCCCTAGGGTTAAGGCTGTGAGAATCTGAGAGGTATAGAAAACCAAACTATTTCTAATGAAAGAAAACAAGAATTTTACATGAAATGTTAATGCACATGGTCTAGCAAAAGGGACTTTAACTGGATTTAAATGGAAACCTAGGCCATATAGAGGAATATAGAGGAAATATATATACATAATAATATATAGAGGAAATATATATACATAATGCAATAGAGGAAATCCTCGCCCTTGAAGGAAAATGTAGTTTTCTTTTTTTGGTTATGCTTAGTAACTGAATAAAGTTTCTAAGTATTTTTTGAATTAAATTGGAGAAATGTGCAATATCTATGCTGTGACAGGTATGTCTCTGCATATATATGTACACACACACACACACATACATATATATATATATATATATATATACACACTCTGATGTCAAAACGCATGTTTTAGTAAGTGTGATAACTTTTGTTTTTCTAGGTTAGTGGATGACCGGTGTGTGGTTCAGCCAGAGGCAGGTGACCTTGCTAATCCCCCAAAGAAGTTCAGAGGTCAGTACCTACGGATAATTCTTTGGTGACTGATTTGTATATGTTGTAACTCCTTCAGCGCTTTGCCTTACCAGAATGTAACTTCGCATGGTTTGTGAACACATCGCTGATGTTTCAGGCTGGAATGTGAATATTTTGAGAACTGAATACCAAATCAGCAAAAGCAGGAGGGGAAGGTGGAAAACACGGGGAAAGGGACTAATTTTCTTGTAGACCGAGAGTTGGTTGCTGTGTTCCATACATCAAATGTTGATCCTTTGCGGTGCGACCAGCTCCTTGCTCCAGCCCTGCTCTTACTGTAAATGGAAAACAAGCTTATGAGGCTCAAAAGTGCTTGAGCTGCTGGCTTGTTTATTTTTTAAAAGGTAAGACAACATTTTAAGACTACCCTCAAATATTTTTACAGCTTTTTGTTTTACTTTTGCTTAAAACAGTCTGTTTTTTCTTGACTTTCTTGGACATGACTTTGTAGATTTTGATAATTCTCCTGTTTTGCTTGTTGGAAAAAATAGCCATACACTGACAACACAGTCTACTTCTTAAATACTGAAAAATATACCTGTGGTATCAGAAATTCAGTATGTTTATGTGCGGGGAATGAAATAAAGTAGGCTCTCAGTCTTGTCTGTACTTGATTTAAGCCATTGGCTCTAGCTGTGCCAAGGCAGATCCTTACTAGCCTGCTCCAGACCTTTTTTTGGCTTAAATGTGGATTCACGCATGTTATGAGATAAAGACAGTTATGGTTCACTTGGTTTAGAACAAGGAAGATGAGTTTCATGGCTGCTTTTATCTGCCTCAAGGGATTGCACTGACACGCTTATCTTTGTTACTTTATTGCCAGCGTTTATTATGCTGTAGTGTGCATATGCTATTACTGCAAAAAAGTTGTGTTTAAGTCATTGAGAGGCTTCAGTTCTACTCTCTCAGAGTATTCAAGATTTTTTTTTCCCCTTGTAAATCCAGAAAACATCAGCAGTTGGTTCCAGTTCCAGCTGTGCATACTCAGCACATCAGCAGAGCTTGGAAATTGAGAAAGTGAGGATGTGTACTTCAAAACTAATAGTAATAAATTTCAGTCACTTGCATGATTAAATAACTTGATAGCAGGTATGAGGATAGAATACAGTTCTCCAGTGTGTCTTTCAGGCTTCTTAACTGTGATTTCATCCTCTCGCTGCCTGCAAATGCATGTTTGATTCACAGCTTCCAGTTTGCACAAAACTTCAGATTGGGATTTTTGGGACAGTATTTCAGCCACTTCATTAGCCTGATGTGTTCTCAAAATAGAAGATATCCAGGTTTCTTTATGAGACACGGGTCACTGGAAAAGACTTCCATGTGATGGTACAATTGCAGAATGGAACCAAATGCCTACAATCAAGGAGCTGAACAGAGGTGGAAAAGACAACCTTAACTTTTAAGTTGTTTAATATTTGAGGCCTTGACTTTATAACTTCAGTACAGTTATACTGAACTGTACCTGATGCTTTTTTCCTAACTTCAAAAGGCAAAGAACAAAAAAGTTAACTTTACTGTTCTTGATTTTTTTTTTAAAGTACTTTTTTAAAGTAATTTCAACAGCATTAGGAAGGTCTGGGCACACTGATCCGGGGTGCAAAGTTATAGAACTCTCAGCTCTAATGGCATGCCATCGGTGGTGGCAGTACAACATGTGTAACGTAGATCAGATGTCAGAAAGGGATGAAGCACTGACAAAATGTAGAGCTGTTTGCTGCTGCTGGGGGAATGCAAGGACTGTACTTCTGAGTTACATCCCAGCTTCTGCAGGGGAATGTTTTCTATTAGTTGTAGACAGTTTTGGCTCTATTCCATATTGAAATTTCTCTCTGTTGCTTGCATAACACATCCCTTTATTTTCAATTGCCTCTGCTCCTTCTTCTCCACAGCATCTAATGTCCTTTCCTCTAACTCAGATCCTCCACTTTTCAGGGATCTCACTTCTCCCTTTCCCTCCCTGACCCAAAACTTGTTATTAACTAGTTTCCTCCTCCTCCTCACTGCTGCCTCTTTGGCTCCTCACTTCCTGTCCCTGTTCTTTCTGTTTTAGGGTGCTCCCGTATCTGACTTAATTTTGAAGTGCTTAGCTATTGCTAGCATTGTGGTAGCATGCAAATTTGGATGAACTGCAACATGGGTAGGAGAAGCTAAATCAATAAGCTTTATCACTCCTGGTGAGGAAACCTGCCATGCTATAGCATAATGGCTATATTGTTAGGGGCCACATCTATTAGCATTTTCATGCTGCTTCAGGTATGTGCAATCAAGTGGCATTCAGGAGATTGGCTGTAGCAGAGATAAAGCCATTGATGATTTGTTTTCTCTTTCATCTTACATGTCAAATTGTAAGTGTGGGAATAGTAGGAGTTTGTTGAGAACACAGCAAAAACTTCCTGTTCTAATCCTGAATCTAATCAGGATTTAGTGCCTGGTACCAATGAGGTGTCTGTATTATGAGAGCAACCAGCACATCTCTGCCACGTTTTGTTAAATTTCTTAGCCCTGCTCAAAAGCACTGAGCTAAAAAAGTTGCTAAATGTTGTTGTTATAACTGAGAAATGAAAACAAAACCCTTATTTCCTCTCCCCCCACCTCTCCAATCTTCTGGGAAATAGCATTCAATTAAAATGGCAAAGTTAATAAACCAAGCAAAAACTGCTTTAAGTAAGTTCTTGACATAAAAAGAAGGCTTAGGAATGAATGATTAACTGCATGATTAGACATAAGCAACTAAAAATAACATCTAGCAGCAGGAAGAGTAGGGCCTCTTTAGTAGTAGGAACTGCTGTCTGTATGGTTTATAATGTTTTTATCACTGATAGCTGAACTGGCATTGATTTGAGGTTAGAGCTTGACCTAAGAGTCAAAACAAGTATGAGAAAGGCAAGTTTCTAACAAGATGTTTAGATTCCAAGGACTGACTCTGAAAATTAGCATCAGAGAACTGTATTTGCTCTTTTTTGGTAATATTTTATCAACCCTTTCCCCAACAGGGAAAATAAAAATAATAATTGTGTTTCATAGAATAATAGAGTGGTTTGGGTTAGAAGGGACTTAAAGATCATCCAATGCCAACTCCCCTGCTGGGGGCAGGGACACCTTCCACTAGACCAGGTTGATCCAAGCCCCATCTAGCCTTGCCTTTGAACACTGTCAGGGATGGGGTAGCCACAGTTTCTCTGGGAAACCTGTGCCAGTGTCTCACCACTCTCATAGTAAAGAATTTCTTTCTAATGTCTAATCTAAATCTCCCCTCTTTCAGTTTAAAGCCATTCTCTCTTATCACTACATGCCCTTTTAAAAAGTCCCTCTCCAGCATCCTTGTAGGTCCTTTGGGTACTGTAAGGCTGCTGTAAGATCTCCCCAGAGCCTTCTCTTCTTCTGGCTGAACAAGCCTAACTCTCTCAGCCTGTCTTCAGGCCTTTACTTGTTTTCCTTCTACAGGGTTCACTCAGGGATCAAGGTACTGAGCTGTTGGCCTGAACCGAAAGCCTGACTAAAGAGGTGTCTCAAAATAGCAGTTTCGTTTTTGTTACGTGTTTGTGTTGTGTGAGTGGGTGGTAGCTATTCTAGGTTTTTCAGAACTTCCTCCAAAACAAAGTATTGTAAAGCTAAGGAGAGCTGTGGTTGCTTTTCATTTTGTGTCTGTACAAAGAAGCTGTGATCCAGATTTCACCTTCAGTCACAACAGAAAGAACCTGGAGCGGCTCTGTGTTCATCAGTGTGCACCTCCAGATCTGCGTCAGTGCAAAGGAGGGCAGGATTTGGTCCCACATGTGTTTCCTGAAGTCTGTTAAGGGGGGGGGGGGAAGTGTATGCTACTTTTCAGTTCGAATTTATGGACTGATCAAGCCAGGTGCTTCTTGTCCTAATTCTGCCTGAAGCTAGTGAGAGCTGAAGCACTTGGTGTCAAGATGGGAATGCTTACCCTGCTGCAGGGCCAGGTTCCCAGAGATTAGGAAGAATAGTGTGTGCCAAAAGTCTTGTACCTCTGTAGAAAAGTCACATTGTGAGCAACAGAGCTGCAAGTTTCCTTGAACGCTGACCTTAAACACACTTCAGCGGGAAAGGGTTTCAGCTCCCAAGGTGTAAAATAGCACAGGTAAGGCCCGCTTGTTAGTCAAATTTAGCAACTCTGAAAAAGGAGCCTAAGTCTCTGTTCTACTTTAAGTGTAAAAGGACCTAAGTTTTTAAACTCCCCTACATTATATGCCACTTTTTCTTGAAGCATTTGCAATGAAAATTATGAGTTCCTGTATATCCTTCTCTTGCTTTTCTCTCCAATTTTAATCTGTCCTAAGCTTTTCTGACATTGTTCTTTCCTTGTCTCTCACTTCCATTACGTTCCTGTGAACTCTTCTTTCTCTCTCCTCTTTTATCTGCCATCTACCATTTTTCTTGCCTTCTCACTCATTGTTCCGGTTTGTCTTTGTGTTTTCTTCTTGTTTCTCTCAGTTCCATAATTGCTTTCAATTTTCTTCTGAGACTCCTGATCGTTTTTTCTGTTGTCTTCCTCAAGATTCTTCATTGCCCCACTGCTTGCTCTCTTACATTCCTTCCTTTCCATTCTCACTTCATCTCTTTTTTACCTTTCTGATTTTTGTTTGAAAACACATAGATTTTAATCACACTGATTTAATAGTGGCCACTATTAACACCTCCACTTACGCATTTGTCAGCGTTCTGGTTTAAATAAAGACATGATAATTTCTGTAGTTCTGCAAATCATAGGTATCTGTGATGAGTGTGAGCTGAATTCCTAACACTTGGGGGGAGGCAGGGAATGGGAGAAAACATCTGACAAATATTGTTCGAAGTCATCTTTATCCAATGTCAAGGAAGATTAAAAGGCATAATACGAGTTATTTTCCTGTTCAGACTTCCTGAGTGTGGCTGCTTTTTGCTCAGAGGATGTGCTGTGTGTGGTTGTTCCACCCACTATTGCCTTTTGAAGAGCGCTATTTTGTGCACTTTGTCAAGCTCAGGCAGATGGTCAGTTCAGTGCTGAGTGCATCCTCTCTGGATCTTCTCCTGCATTCCCAGAGCTGCTGCTTTCCATCTTTTGGTTGTTCTGATTAATGTGTCGTGTGTCCCCGGTGTCCCCCCCCCACCAATGAGCAATTTATGCATGGCTCAACACTGACAATTTGTCATATTGTCTTACTTTCTAACAGGCCAAGGGGTACAGTGTAGGAGGTTAAGCCTGGAGTGTGATCAGGGAGAGCTTCCACTTCTTTTTCCATTTTGTAAAGAAAATGTGAAGCGTTTTTGTTGTTTTTAGAACTGCGTGTGTGGGCTGGGGTGGGCAGTGTTTCGCATTTTCTCCATCTTCACTTTGTGCACAAGTAATTGAAATTTTGCCTGGAAGATTTTGTGGGTATGAGAAAACTGCTGAAACTGCCAAAGTCTGAACACATGAAAGTACAGTAAGTGAAACTGGCTGTTACTTTTAAGCCATTTGCTTTAAAGCTATTTGTTTACCTTTGATTGTGCCTACTTAGTGCCCACAGGAAGAGAAGCATTTATGTAAAACTCTGTACAGTAGCGAGTTAGGAACCAGGACTGTCTGCAAAGGTAGAAAAGATGGTCTGTCTCATGAGTGGGTCACTAGACGGACCTTCAGGAGGGCTGGGCTTTTGCTCCACTATGTGCTGGAAAGTGGCTTTATAATTTTCTACTTAATTTTCTATTTTTTTCCTGTTTATTTAAACTATAGCTTCTCTAGGGCAAGCTCTGCTTTCTTTCCCCTCCTGATGTTCAGGAACACAAAGTTTGAATTTATATAGTATCCTGTTGTAAAAAGTAAACAAAGAATATGATTATTATTTTTTAAAGATAAATTGAAGAAAATACAATTGAAATAATATGGCTTTTAACAAAGTTCTCGGTAGTTCAACTTCCAAAGCACTAGACTGGAAGTCAGGAGACCTGTATTGTGCAGATGGAATTGTGGTGGCTGAGGTTATCTACCGCCTGCCGTACATTTCTTTTAACTTGAGAGCTATCATTAGGGAAAATTCATTCATCTTTGGGAAGGAGACCCATTAGTGACTGCACATCACCGTGCACAGCTTGCATTTCTCTACAGGTTGGTAGCATTGTGCTTCAAGACTCTGCTATGAGGATGGGAAATAGCGTGTTTACTCAAATAGCAGGATGTGTGGGGAGTAACTGAGAAATGAAGACTGGTCCTATAAAAAAAAATTATTGTTACTTCAGAGGAATAAGTATTTCGTGAAGCCTTCTGAGAAGTTACATTAATTATAGGTTGCTGCAGAAAATAATAGTGGACTTCTTGTCTTACAAGCTGAAATCCCAATACTTAAAATCTCCTACAACGTACAGTATGATCTAACGGTCCATGGAGTATTGTAATTATGTTTTCTATTTTTACCTTTTTTTTTTTTTTTCTTCCCCTCCTCAGTGCTCAGGATATTGTAAAAGTTACCTGGGAGTTACTTACTCTAGGTCGTATGATACAGTTCTCACTGTAAGTGTTCAACTTTGAAATGAAAGTAAACACCTTTGCAAGGTGGCTGGGTTTGCTCTGATAAAGATTTCTAGTGTTTTCTCTTAGGAACAGTGACTGAGGATTGTGGTTAGGGAACAAATTGGTGAGGACTTTGGGTCAGCGCCAAGGAAAATTCTGCCACTGGCAGTGGGTTTGTGTGAAGAAGCTTTGCTGCTACGAATAGTAGAGGAAGATCAATTGCTATGGAGAGACAGTGAAATGAGAAGCTTGGTGTAATAATGGCCAATATATGACAGATCAAATGGCACATCTGCAGAAATAAGAGCACTGCAGCTTAGTTTGTGGATTGAGAGCCAGTACTGTTGCAAAAAGCTAGCTCTGTGGGCCCAGGTGGTGGAGGAACGTGTGGCATGGTCTTAGTCTAGTGGTTTTGGCAGCACTAATATCAGATAGCTGGGCTTGGGTGGGCCTGGTTATAATTGAGAGTGTGTCTTATTTTATTTTAAGTAATGGGAGTCCATTTTTACTTAGGAAAGGCAAGGCCAGCCTTCACACTAAATTTTCACTCCCTCTCCTGTTGTTTTGTAAGAGGAATTCCTACTGTAGATTGGTTTCAATAACTCCTTGCAGACTGTGAAGAGATGGGTATATTGGAGGATATATGGAGAATGTATCTCACAGGAGGTAAATCTCCACCTCTTCATCCCTGTGTAAAAGAGTATTTCCATTGTTGAAAATGCGAATAGTATCTGTCTTGGTATCAGCATCTTCTACAGACAGATTGTGAATTTGACACTTGAATTTTCACTTGTAAGGGTGGAGCAGTTAGGTGCATGGTAGAAGGTATTTCCCATGTGGGCTGTTGTGGATTGGAGAACTGGAACCAGTCCTAGGTAGTTAGCAACAGCAGATGTCAAACTTGCTTTGGGAGCTGCGGTGTGAGTGGGACAGCACTGTAAAATAGAAACTGCTGCTGACCTGACTCAGTGATTAAAAACACAGACCATGATAGTTCCCTATAGCTTCCCCTGCTGTTTTTGTGACAGTAATGGGTGACTGATGAGATTACACAGTATTTAAAAGTGACATGCGAGGCTGGTAGGTTGAGCAAGGTCACCTACGCACTGATCCAGTATGTTAACTGGAATGTGTACTTAGTATTGATATTGCTATTTGATATTGCAGCATGGTTGATAACAGAGGTAAGGGTGACTACACAGTGCTGCTGGAAAGTGACTCTCTTCAGAGAAAGCCACAAGAAAGCTGAGAGTAGAGAGGGCTCTTTTCAAATTATTCTGTGCTATGTGCTGTGCATGCCATTAACTGTTGAGTGCCGTGGTGAAAAGCACTTCATGTTGCTCACATGGAGCTGGCATTTTTGTTCACTTCTTGGGTTTTGTATTTTCGTGAGGAGCAGTGTCTGTGCTGTACTCTGTGCCATGTGGTTTTCCAGTGCTGTTGCAGTCTGGGTTTTGTGGGAAAGTTCTCTGATGACCATCAGAGAAGCAACATTGCTAATTCTGGACAAACTGGGGTGTCAGTGCCTGCAAGATGTGCTTGTGGGATCAGAAGAGGGACTTTTTTTATTCTTAGCAAGCCCTGGGGCAAAACCTCTCTTAAGCAGGATACATTGCCTCTACTACCTGGCTGTAGCTTGTGCTGCATTTTGGGTAGCTGAGAGGGAATAATTTCTTCCCTGCCATCTCTACTTTCCTGAGACTCTGATATGGAGCAGGGAGGAAATCTTCAAGGTCCATCCTCTGGGCATGGATTAGTCCTCAGAGAGTGCTTGCCATCTGTGACAGTTAAATAGACAGGGCTAATAGTTTGGGACAGACATTCCTTTGACATTTATAATGGTAACCCATGTTGGGGAGGAGTTTCACATTAGTACACATGCAGTCCTGTATGTTCTCACAGCAAAACTCTGATTACTAATTAATAGTTTCCTGTCCCTTCCTCTTGCCAGTTGATACATGGCGGATGTGAAAGGACAATTACCAACATTTGCTAAGTAGATGTATTTCAAGCCTAGCTTTTAGAGCAGTTGGTGACTGGGGCCATGAGGGACTAGTTATCATTTATCACTCTAAAAATAGGATTTGGGTGAATCACGAGCTTCTATTTCTAGTCTATAGGACTGTCACTGGACTGAAAACTCCCAGAAAGTCTTCAGTCAGGGAATTTCACAAAATCTAGTTTATTGCCAATTTACATTAACTTTCAATTATTCATTCTGGTGCTGGGAAATAAAAATGAACACTTGAATAAGCACTTAGGAAAGCACCCCTTGACTTCCCTCCAGACACATCTCTCCCCTTTCCCAGTACCCAGACCCATTGCTGCATGTGGTCACTGTGCAGATGCAGTGGAGAAGGGATGGAGGTCACTGCACTGCAACTGGGTTTGTTTTGCTGATCCTCGTTTGTTACTCCATGTCTACCCCATTGGCTGCAGTCTCCTCAGTGTACCTCCTCTGTCCTCATTTGTGCAGCCACCCTGTTTGGGCAATTCCTCTTGAGTGGCTTCCCCTCCCTGCCTCCTTACCTGTTGTTGAGTGGCAGTGGTGTTCAGTTCATGTCTTTCGTTGCTTTTACCATTCATTTTTTTTTAATCATAGTTAAGGTGTGTGTAGACCTGAGCACTGCATTGACCTCCTTGATGGCTTGCAACTGAGTGCCCATGCAAGCCACTGTTACAGCAGTGCCAGAAGGAGCAGGGCAGCCAGATGTAAGGTGTACAGAAAGCAGGACTGTTTTTTCAAGTTTTCACATGTCTTCAAATAGTACATCTGTAATGTTGTGCTGCAGCAAAGCGTGTTGAAAAAGCAGCAGGCAGTTTTGCATGTGGCAGGTTCATAACCTGGGACTCTTGCATTGGTTTTGTGGAGCGGGCATGAAGCCGTTAGTTTCAACTCAGATGTTCTGGCACACTGGTTTTGATTTTGTTGCCATCAAGCTGTTTTCTGACTGTGTTTAAACACTGCTATCTATCATTTCTGGGAAAAGAAAACCAATCACAGCATACTTACAAATGAAGGAAGTGTCTTTCAACATTCTTTATGAATATTTTTTTCAATCTTTCACAGACTGCCTTTTCAAGGTGTGTCCTATGAACCGATATTCGGCCCAGAAGCAGTACTGGAAAGCTAAACAGGCCAAACAAGGAAACCACACAGAAGCAGCACTGCTGAAGAAACTTCAAGTAAGAGGCATCTATAGTTGTAGCCTTATCTCGATCTCCAGGCTGTAGAATTACAATAGAATGAGAAAGAACAGTAACAAGTGCCTTGGGAACCACTGTGATGGGTATTATTATGCCACCATAGCAACTTCATATTCTCATTAGCTCTCCTACCTCCTGACTGGCATTTATTGCCCCTGCCCTGTTTTTTTGTCTTACTCTGGACTGAGGGCTGTGCCCACAGATTCTGTGGATCTTTGCTGTAAGCAAAACACTTTTTCCAGAAGTTTCACTAAGCAGAAATGGAGTTGTTAAAATGAGGAGTGGGTCCTAGTTTAAATCATGCTTTTATTGTAGAAGTGCTTTCCAGGAGTTAGGCAGAGAAGTGGATGGAGAGATTTCAATGCTTTAGTCTTGAAATTCCTCAGAATTGCGGTTGTCTTTTATTTCAGTCTAGGTGATCCTTATCTGAACCATTGAGCAGATTGTATTTTGCATCAAGTACAGTACGGATGGAGAAATTCTTGTCTCTGAAAAAGAGCTGGCCTGATGTTATAATTGAGTGCATAAGAGTAAGTCAGGTCATCATAAACCTGGTAGATAGCTTTATGTGCAGTTGAGAGGATACCAGTTAAAACCAGCAAGGAAGGCACACGGTGTGTGGCTAGAGCTAGCTACACAGTAATTACAGCTAGGAGCTGAGTTTGTGCTGTGTCTGTGTTTGATACAGACTATTGCGCGTAGCCTTGATTTTTGCAATGTCTGACCTACTAATTTTGCTGCATACAAAGTCAATGTATTTGTATGCAGTTAAAAACCCAAGTAAAAAAAATGGTGACAGGGAGGAGCTGATCATAGTCCCTTCTTTTTCTCCTTTCAGGATGCAGTAAAGCACCTGGAATTACTTTTCATGCTTGAAAATTTGTTAGATAGCATGTATCTCAGGTGTGAGCCGTAAATTGTGACTGAGTTTTTATTCTGGGTAATAAAAACCCAGAAACATTACACAGGGTCTGAGTGATCATAGTTCAGAAAGTTATGCTGCAGCAGGATTCAGGTGCTAATATTTTCAGTGCAGTAATGCTTGCAGGTTGAAGGAAGTGTTTTAAATGTGATGCCGTTTCCTTTTATCACTATCTGTTCCAGTAGCTGAATACAGGTCCTGATTTTGCCAGAGCTTAAAGAAATAACCATTCTCTTGCAGCATGCGGCAGAACTGGAACAAAAGCAGAATGAAAGCGAGAACAGAAAGCTGTTGGGTGAAATTGTAAAATACAGCAATGTCATACAGGTAAACCCGCTGAAATCCGTCTGCCTTCTCTCAGAGCTCGAAAGGAAACAGTTGTTTCATTTCAGGGTTCCAGTGGAAATTAATCTAACCACTGTAATCTGGATTGTCAAGGGTCAGGTAAACATAAGTTGGTGAAGTTCACGCTATTGTGTTTTTCTCTCTGTTTTAAAGCCTACCAGAAGTGCTGCATATCCATGTTTAAATAATATGTCATAATATAAATTTTATGTGTAATTTTTGCTGCTATGTTTTAGAATCTGAATGTAAATATGTATCTTCAAGGTTTATTTCAAAATTATATTATAGAGGTGCTGTGCAGCTCCTTTTAAATCACTGAAGTCATTTGTACTACATGACATATAAATGAGACAGAAGTTACATTCCTAAGTGCAGTATAACTTTACTGTAATGGGTGAAATTCCTGAAGGTAACACTATTGATGGACACTTGCCCTACCTGCACACTATATGCTGTAAAATTGATCACTGACATGTTTCTCTCAAAACTGAGATATAGCATCTGTTTTTCTAAGCAGCAGTATACTTCAAGTTTCATTTTGCCTTCATATATGTTATGAAAAATCATTACAGTGTGGAAACCTGTGCCTCCTCTTGTAGCTAAAGGGAGAATAAGCAACAGCCATCAAACCCCTCCCTTTGAAGGGAGAATAAGCAACACTTGTACTAATTCTTTTAATTAACATTTGTTCACAGCTACTGCACATCAAAAGTAACAAGTACCTCACAGTCAATAAGAGATTGCCGGCTCTGCTAGAGAAGAATGCTATGCGGGTGTCTCTGGATGCTGCAGGGAACGAGGGATCCTGGTTTTATATCCAGCCCTTCTGGAAATTGAGGAGTGAAGGTGACAATGTAAGTGGAAATACTGAATGCGTAAGAGGGAGAAGGCAGAAAGTTTCCAGAAGACACATCATTTCTTTGCTACTGGCATAAATCATAATGGATTAAGCTCAGGAAAGAAATACTTTGAATGGTGCTTGGGACAATTAGCTTTTAAGTGTAACTAGAACATGTTATCAAATTACATGGTCTGGAACCTGAAATGTTGACACATTCATCTGATCCTTGCAGACCTGGGTTGAGGCATCTTTGCTAAGTCCACCTATTGAGTGTAGATTACAAAGCTGATAATAAGTCATATTTTACACTAGAGTAAATTATTTTAAAAGAATAATTATTTTTTATTTTTTTTATTCTGGGCAACATCTTTTTTTTGGGATGTCAGCAGAGAATGTTTCCAGGAATACATCTGGTTTCTTCAAATCTCTTGCCCCCTCAGCCTGACAGCTACAACTATGATTGCTAGGTTGGATACTCTGGTAGGTTTTTTCTGGGTAGGTTTCAGTAGGAGAGTTATGTATTGATAAGAGGAAGACTGTATAGAAGAGCTCTTTGCAGATCTGTGAGTTGCACCATGAGATCAAAACTTGATTCTTCTTTCAGCTGGCTGTAGCTTGATTAAATGCCTGCTGTGGAAAATTCAGATTTGGCTCTGGGAAGGCCACATGATGAACTGGTGTGGTTTTGTATTGTAGACCTATCTGGGAACATTTGGCCACTCTCCCCTGTGAAGTAATTGGTGAAGTAGTCCTCTCAGGATTGCAGACAGGAATGTCTGTTGTGTATTTTCTCCATTAACTTTGTGGCTATTCAGCTCTTGGGATACTGTCCAGGATGAGTGTGGCTGCTTGCAGCTCCTTTTGGCAATCTATTGTGGGGAGGGGAAGAACTGCGCTCACAGCTCCTGGTCAGAAGTCCCAAAAGGTGTAGTCTTTCCCCACTCTGTGAAAAGCTCCCCTTTTTCCCAAGCCTGTTGCAAAGAAAAGCATCAAACATGAGTGGCTCTCTTGGGCACCTCTGCAAGGCTTTTCAGCTGGGGGAAGTGTGTGTTGTGGACCAAACATTAATCTGGTATTCCTTTCCCTCTTTGGAAAGGGAAAGAAAAAAGAAAAAAGGTGACTTACTGCTTTAAGGTTTTGGCTTAATTTCTTAGAATAACATCAGTTCATAATCTTCTTATTTTCTCATGCCCAGGAAATAAGTGCATGTCATGCTTTCCAGAGCAAGGACCTGGGTTCCCAGATTGTGATCTTCAAAGCCATCCTGAGCCTTTAAAGCTGAGAGTAGCAGAATGATCTTAAGCATACAAGACATCCTCAGTACTATAGACTTTTTGGTTCAGTTTTACACTTTTGTGGGCACATAAGAGTTTGGAAGTGGTTTGGCTAGTCTGAAAAGCTTGCAGATCATTGCAGTGATTGCTGTAACATTCCACTCTGCAGACCTCTCTTCTGGTTTATTCCCTGAGGGGCTGTATTTGACAGGCTCTGAGCTATAAGGGCTATATGGGAAATTACTAGGTTTACTCCTAACTTAATAGCCTCCTTTGGAACCTGCCTGCTGCTTGTTTTCCGTCACAAGGTATTGGCTTTCAGAGCTGGAAGCTTGCCATTATATTTTATAGAGGAAAGTCTTGAGACCCACATTTTACCTCCTTTCTACCAGGCCTAAACAAATCTGATAATTTTCTTTGCAAACCTTCAGTGCTAAACATTAGTCCTATGGTAGCCTGTCTGTAACTGCTCTAGCACATTTCCACTCATTCAACAGTTACAGAAACTAAGCGGCTGCTGTAAGGGGGATAGGGATTTGCCCCTCACAGGCAGAGAGAGGCTCCAGCCTTGTACCCACTCCTTCCATCTCAGTTACTGCCAGACATGTGCCCATTAAAAAGCTAGTTTGGGGGGACTCATCTACAAAGCACCTAAAACCACATAAGCTGAGGCTACTTTAGCCATTCACTAAGTTAGCTTTTGAAGAACTTATACTTTTGGGTACATTTTTCTTCTGACCTCTCAGTACCCGGAGTTAGCTTGGTATATCAGGCCCTTATTCTGTTTGGAAATTTTGAGTTGTGCTATAATGAGGAAATTCCCTAAGAAGACACATTTTAGAAAGTCTTTAGATCAGTAGAAGTGAGTATTGAATTAATGCTTGGATGACTGCTACTGTGTCAGATGACCCAGGCAAGGTAGATCCAAATATGCCATATATGCATAAAGAAAAGAAGGTGGTTTAGTCTGGGAGAAGCTGTGATACAGGAAGTCATGAATTTTCTGGTTCATTGTCACAGTTGTTTAGCCTTGTGAATATTTTATACGTTATTTCTCTGAAGGAGGGGTAGCTTAGCTTCATTAGCAACTGGTAAGTTATGCAAGTTAATGAAAGTAACGAAAAAATACAGCTGAACATTTACACTACTTGGCGTAACTGCAGTGTTTTATACAGACTTTTCTTAAGCATGTAAGAGCTCTTCCTCAAAGGAAGATGTCACAGATTAAGGCAAGAGCTGGCTCCAGTTTGATCGAATAACAGAATGGGCACTGATAACAGGATTAGCTCTGTGTGAATTGCATTTGCAGCTGTCTGCCATTTTAGGCGTTTTAAAGCGTGATCTTGCAGGATGCTGGGGGAAGCAGTCTGGGACTTGGAGAATGCCCAGCCACCTATGGGGAAGAGAGCTTCCTCCTGGTCTTTGAAGTGTATCAACAGTTCCACTGACAGATGTGATTGTAGCATAGAACCAATGGAGATGGTGTATCAGATACTTTGATGTGACCAGTAATCTATTTGGATAGTTAGTTCAAACTGAAATCACTGCTACTGCATCTTCACAGAACCTTTTGTAACTGCCAGTCTTTGTGATATGTTACACCTTCACTAGAATATTTGCTCCTATTTCTTGATTGTGGTGGGTCAAGGTGAGCTTATGGGGTTTATATGAATGACAGAATCACTCTAAGTGATGCTAGTTCTGGTCCTCCACCCAGAAGACAAAATGCAGTCAGCTTTGACTATGGCTCTTCCCGCTTTCAATGTACTCTCTCCAACGAGGCATGGGCAAGTAAAGTTGCATGAATTTAGAAATTACCTTGTGCAGGTGGAACTCTGCTTCATCCAAGACTGAAGGACCTTGTAGGTTTATCTTGAATTCAAAAGTTAAATTTTCATTGGCTTCCCGATGAATTTAATTATTCTTTTCTTACCTAGACCAGAAAGGGTAACAGTTTTGTCAAAGGTGTCAGGAATGAAATCCTCAAAAGCTGTGTGTCTGATGAAGCTTTAACTAATTCATGTCTCTATGTAAGGAAGAAGTCCAAGAGACCTATCAAACTATTGCCCACTGCTGGTCTACAGCATACTGTGGCCAGCTGTGCCCCAGGGTAGCTAGGAAAGAGGAGAACGAGCTGGTGTCAGTTCTAATTTTGCAGAGGGAAGCCTTGGAAATACATTGCTGTATCTTCTATAACCTCCATGTAGTACAATTCTACATGGGCATGTGGGCATGCAAGTGCTCTGTCTTTGGCGTTTTGGGCATGCTGGAACATTATTTGGAGCCGGAAATCAACTGGATAGGGGACAGGAGGAACTCAAAAGAGCAGACTTACAACTTACCTAAGGCAGCCACGTGTAAGAGAAGAGGGTTGTCTCTTCACTTTGATTTTGTTTTCTGCACCATTGTTGGAGGGTATTTGGGAACAAGCACTGCGAAATTGCCTTTGGCCCTTCCTTCCCAACCACCTGTGGAGGTCTGAAGCAAGAAGAAAAGAAGAAAGGAAAAGAATAGAGGATATCTCATTTCTTCTGTGACAGTTGGCAGGGCTGACCAGCATTGAGGGCAGGTTACTGAAGCTGACTTGGAGCAGGGTAGAAAGAAGACTGAGACAGAATCCATGACCCCACATAACAGTTCTTCCTCAGATGTGTGCTTACAGCAGAGTAGCTGTGTATAGCTCCCTTCCTCAAGTTATTTCCATGATACCTTCCTCCTGCTTTTTTTTTTTCTAAATAAGATGCTCAATGCTGTGCTCTCTTATTAATTACATTGTTATAATCCTGATGTACTTGCAATAATTTTGAAGTCCTGATTCCACTTTGCAGGATGCAAGCCTGGTGTTTTTTTGATTAATGAGTTGTCTGGTCATAACTTCTTAAAATGGGCTGTAAGTAATGTCTGTGTGAAGCATGGCATGCAGAAATGTATTGCATATGTACCTTAAAGACATCTTGTCATTATTTTGGTTCCACTAGGGAACTTTTTCTTATTTCTTGAATCAAATAGGATTTCCATGTGTAGTCTGAGCATGATGACACTGTCTTATGTTGCTGTTTTTTAGCTGTGTTGTTAAAGAACGGGCAACCTTCTTTTCACCTCTGCAGTGGGGGCTGAATTCACCTGTGTTGAAGTTACATGAAGTTGAATTGGGCTCTGCTTGTTCATACGAAATGTGCTGATCAATGCAAAAAGCCTTTTTGTTTATTTGTGTTCCAAAAGGAAGCATGGCTTGCACAGCATTTCATAGAGCAAAAATCACTTGTAGCCATTTGTCTTCATATGTGTGTGCACTTAAAATTGATGTGAACAACCATAAGCAAATCAGGACCAATGCCAACCAATCTATGTGGATTGATTTATTTCTTTTTTTAATTAAACTATTACTTTTTTCTCCCTCCCAGGTATGAATTGAATTCTCTATACGCATGTCTCATTAGGTCAAAGACACATCTGTATATTGTTTTTTCCTTGTCTATATAGGTGAAGGATTGCAAGGGTGTGGGAGTTGGCTTACAGGAAGTCAGCTAGGAATTCCTCTCACAGAGATAAGGTCTTTTAGCTGATGTGCTGCCTGTGCTGAGCTCCAAATACCATGTTGGGAGTAACAGCAGAGGGGATGGGAGTATGTTTGCCTCTCCGAATTTCCAGTGAATTATGCTCCATTAGAGATTGCAGTCATACGGTCTAAACTGCACAACTTCCGAGCCTGTCGTGACATTTGACAGAAGATGTTCCATGGAACTGGGGAGTCACTGGGCTGATAAGTCTTGTCACAGACAAATTTTTAAGGCCTTTGTGAAATGAGACGCCTTGATGGGAGAAGGTTGGCTGACAGCAAGGGAGGGAAGAGAGTCTTGCTCTCTGACTACGGATTATTTCCTAAGCTTTTTCAGCCTTTTGGCTGGCAGTATATATGGGATAAAGAATAGTTCATGTAACTTTATAGATGAACTGAATTGCTCTTGGAATTCATAGGTTCACATCTATTTCATGATCTCAGATTTCTGCTGAACTGGGCGACATGCTTACTGAGAATGTGAGGATTCATTAGTGTGAAATCTTGAACCCAAGCAATCGCGGAGGCATGGGTGTACAGAGCTGGTGTGTAAATTGTCTGCAAGTGAATTCACTGAGTGCCATTCCTAGAGCATGTGTTTGAGTCATTTTCTAAGAATGTGACATTACTTCATTTTTTTGGGTAATTATATACGTCCAAATTGCATTTTGTTTCTGAATTCCAGGTTGTTGTGGGAGATAAAGTTGTTCTCATGCCAGTCAATGCAGGGCAGCCTCTACATGCCAGCAACATTGAGCTTCTAGATAACCCTGGCTGCAAAGAGGTGAGGAATTGCTCTTTGGAGGGGAATTGCTGATCTGAGATGTTGTTCTTCACTGATAACCAGAACCTACCATGAGCCCACCATGGGTTAGATGCCAGTATTAAACATTTGTTCCAGCTTGGCCTCAAAAACCAACATGAAATATGCTTAATCTTGGTGCAGTTCTTTCTGGCTCTGAAAGCTTTGTGAGTTTTGTTTGAGTATCCAAAAGTCTCACTGATGTCCAACAGCTCTGTAGGTTGTCTTTAGTAGTATGTCAATAGACAGATTAGCATTTTGCCCACTGAATCTTCTCCATCATCAGCATCACTAACACTTAAGAGCTTCAGGACCCATGTTAGGAACTGTACAAATATGCAGCTGAGCCATGTCCCCTGCCACCCTACGTGTGTGTGATCTTATAGAAGAATAGAATGCCTCAAAAAGAAAAGAACACCCCTTAAGACTGTAACTGTGTTGTTTTGCTTTTGTGTTTTGTTGGTTGATTTGTTTTTTTTTTATTTTTTTTTTGTCCCAAAGGTAAATGCTGTCAACTGTAACACAAGCTGGAAAATAACTTTGTTCATGAAATTCAGTAGTTACCGGGATGATGTACTGAAAGGAGTAAGTATGATCTTCTAAAACTGTTTTTTGAATGTGAAATATGTCGTATTTGACTGTAGAGAAATAATACCTGGTGAATAAAAGAAGAAATGAGGACTCTATGGAGCTGTTGAGGATCCCTCACTACTGTCCTTCAACAACCAGAAAATTTTTCCTCTGTGTTATTGTCTTACTAATTGTTTGGATTGTGCTAGCTTCCAGCCCCTTTCCACTCCCAGAGAAAACTCAGGATCCATGAGAAAAGGTGAAGTTCAAGCCCGGAATGATGAGGGCTCTGTTCAGAATAGCTGTGACACTTGAGTTTATGCCAAGATGATAAAAGCTGGTATGAGATGCTTACAGAAGGGAGTGAAAAATTATAATAGCTGGAATAAAACAATGTAGCTTTAAATGTTGAGGGACTGCACAGCTTCCTGCCTCCAGATCACTCCCTGAGATTTACTTTTTTATTTTAAAGAAACGAATTTCACTGCCTTTCACTTGGCACTGTCAACTGGTTATTTTTCAGTAAGTATCAAGGTATCATCAGTTTTTGAGGAAGAATTTGAAAAGGAAAATGGTATATAT
The DNA here is from genome assembly GCF_033783945.1 of Neopsephotus bourkii. Classification (NCBI taxonomy): domain Eukaryota; kingdom Metazoa; phylum Chordata; class Aves; order Psittaciformes; family Psittacidae; genus Neopsephotus; species Neopsephotus bourkii. Next base: position 8,725,353 of record NW_026900624.1, read on the forward strand.
ATATGTATAAACCCATTTGGGGGTAGTATTTAAAGCATTGGAGAGAGGCAGCAGGAAGCAAAAATGCGAGCAGAAGAAATAGACAGGGCATTAGCTTTGGTTGCAGAGTAGAAGAGATGAGGTATGTTATTAGAAAAATCTGACCATTTTCCCTAATTTTATTTTTATTTTTAATTTCTAAAGTTAGCTGGAACTAAAATCATCTTTAGCTTAACTGTTGCCCACTATTCATTGCAGTGCTCTGAAACAAGTTCTGTTTTCACAATAGTGCGTGGGTCTCCTTACAGGACTGAATTATCTCATTTGATTTCCATACTTAGTGCCAAGATTGTGTGCCCTGCACTTGGTACCTGCTCCAGCAATAGGAAACTAATAAATGTTATCTTCACATGAGCTATGTTGATATCACTGGAGCTGGTACAGTTATAAAGAATGAGTCTAGCAGTTTTGCCTACCAGTTAATAGTGCTTCTTTTTCGTATTACTTTAGGGAGATGTTGTTAGGCTATTTCATGCAGAGCAAGAGAAGTTTCTGACCTGTGATGAATATGAGAAGAAACAACACATTTTCCTTCGTACTACATTACGTCAGTCAGCCACTTCTGCAACAAGTTCTAAAGCACTGTGGGAAATAGAGGTATTTTTTTCTTTATAAATATTTCAGGACCTGAAGGCCAGGGTTCAGTAAAAATACTTTACCACAATATGAATCATTCATAGCCTCTTGATATCATCATACGCCTCTCCGTAACTATTATTATTTTATGAAGCAGTTTGTGTAGGATGATCACTGGAGAGATGCTTTATTGTTGTGCATGTGTGGAGAGAGGATGCTTTCATGCTATATTTACCTGCACTAAAATGACAAAGAGTCAAATTCAGACTTGACATAAATGGCGTGATTTTATCAAAGCCAATCAAATGACATTCGTGTATCCTGGGTTCTGAGTGTTTATATTTGACTTCATGTGCAATGTAGGAAACTGAAATTCATGACTAAGGAATCTCATAGATGTGATCGGGTCCATTCTTCTGCAACACAGCACATCAACATCTGTTTAAAGTTAGGCTGAATAAAGGTGTTGTGGCCGAATGGGGGTGACTAACAAATGTATTTTTGCTTAACTGAGGAATGTTGGGAACTAGTATGTCTCAAACCCTTGCTATTGCAATAGTGTAACTCCTATACTCAAAAGTTCTTAGGTGCCGAACAAACTTTGTGCATTTAAAACAGAACTTCTCACTCAGGTCTATGGTTGATTTTTGTCTGAGAAAGGACTGTATGGAATAGAGTATATTGCACTTGTAGTTCTTTGAGATCACCCCATAAGAGACACAGACACTGTGAGGTTTGAAGATAGCAAGTGACCTGCAGCTCAGTCAAGGGGAAAAAGAAATAGCCAGCATATTTCAAATTATGTGGGGATATTTTATCCCTTGAATAAAGACTTATCAGAAGCTCGTAGTGTTGTCAAAAATAGAGCTGCTATAAGTGGTGAAACAATATAAGACGGTTTGGGTTTTGCTTTTAAGTAGTGTCAATGTAAATGTAGAGCATCTACACTTACTTTTTTGTGCTCCAGATTCACACTATGTCACTTTAAAGCAAAATTTGGCTCATCATGCTTGTAAGGAGTAGATTAATGTAAACATGGAAAGTAATAGGAGTAGTATTTCCTGGCACCTGGCAAAAAATAGATGTAAGTAGCTGTTATCAATGGTGGGCTTAGTGTGAGCACAGAATTCATTTCTGTGGTAGACTGTAATTATATGGTTTACATATTTTTATTTGAAATGAGCTGTAAGAACTGACAGTGATCTAAGTATGATCTTGAGGGGTGTAATTAAAATCTGTGCTGCTTCTTTTAGGTTGTCCATCATGACCCTTGCCGGGGAGGGGCAGGACAGTGGAATAGCTTGTTTAGATTTAAGCATTTGGCTACTGGAAACTACTTAGCTGCAGAGGTAAGAATGTCAATTAAACAACTGGTTGTGTACTGCCTAATCAAGTACTGTACATGTCCTCCTAATTCAGAACTGCCACTGTAGATAGGTTCACAATGTAGATCTCAAAAAGATCTCACAGTGGTCTAAATGGGGAGAACTGGATGTACATTGCTGTGTCATGCTGTGTTGCTGTATAGCCAAGGGTTGCAAGGAAAATTTCCTGAGCTACAGGACACAAGCAGGTGAGTTCAAGATGGCATCTAAGCTTAAATTCAACTGTCATTGAATCTTGTATTTGCTGTTCTCATGGCAGCCAGGGCTAATGCCACTGTTAAATGTCCACCATATTTACATCAAAATCTTTGGATTAATTTATCTTTTTGCGTACTGCTCTGATCAGTCAACTGTTCTTTGCTGGCTCAGGCAGTCATATACAGAGTAAAGCTTTTAGAGTGGAACTGAATGTAAGGTAATCGTTGAGCTTGACTGGAGCAGTCTGTGTGCAAGCACTAGAACAGATAACTCTAAACTGCTTGAACTTGATAGTTGCCATTCCTTTTTTTCCTACAGGCTCTAGATTTCTTGGAAAAAAGTTTCTGTGGTACTGATTTCAGTGCATTGATCTCTGCCAGCCAACATGTGGTCCAAGGCATCTCTGTGCTCTGTAGAAACTTGAGAAAGGACAAACTTGTATATTGGTGTCAAGAGTCAACCACTCCCACATAAGACATTTCCATTTTCCTCTCTGCTTACAGTGAGAAATCATAGTAGGAAGATTTTATTCAGACTAGCTAGGCTGATAGAGAGCCAGGAAAGGCATCAGACACTCTGACTGATGGGCTTCCTTCTCCTACCACAGCTCATCTGCTCAGGGATTTTCAGGATAAAAATCTTCAGGTGAAGTGGTGTCACACTACACTGAATGTTGAACCTGACCTTAGGTCCTTTCTGCCTCTGGGAAGCAAAACGCAGTCAGGAAGGCTCGCAGTGTGGAGAGTACAGTTGGCACAGTAGAGTGAGAGCTGGAAGAGTGTTTGGGTGAAACAGAGGTGACTGTAAAGAGCAGAATTAGCTACGGTATTTATGAAGCGTAAAATACCTGCTGGTGGCGATATTAAAGGTACCACTGTCATAAAACCCTGTGAACTGTATTTTACACAGCTATCTGGAACAACACACCGCCAGACATACATGTCAAAGATTTATGAACAGGTAGGCAGAGACCTGATGTGTGTGAGCTAACTTTAAATCAGTTGGGTAAAACTTACTGAGCACTTATCTGTGCTCTTGCAGCACAGGAAGATTACTCATGGTGTGAATTATCAGCATTGTCACGCATTACCATGACCTCATTTTGTTTAAGCTTCCATGGTAGAGATATCTAGAGTAGAATAATAAGTGTAAACATGTAAACAAAATTCACAAATCTTTTATGCATTCTGTTGTTGGCTAAATACAATTTCTGTCACAATTTGAGCTATTATAAATCAGGATTGATTGCTGTTTACAGACATATTTTCCTTACTTCATCTTTCCATAAATCAACTTGATGTGTACCATGGAGAGGTCTGCAGTGGAATCAGGTGTAGGTCAGGTCTCAGACAATAAGCAGAAGTGTCCTTCAGTTGGGCATCTCCTTTTGCTCCTCCCAGTTAGGCTTGTACAAGTGCTGTGCCTTCTCTTTTCCTCTGAGGCTTCCTGTGCTAGATGTGGTTGGTCAGCCTGATTTGTGACTCAGTGGGTCACTATTAAGCCATATTGTAAAGGGATGCCACTGCAGCTTAAGGTCAGAAAATTCAAGACACTTGCCCCAAGGAATTCAGGAATTTAAAACTAATGAACTTAAAGGTGTTTCAGCACTACAGTAAGGTAAAAAAAAAACCCAAACTACAAAGAAACAAAAAAGAGCAGTGAGACAATACAGTTGTTCAGTAAGCAAAACATATTGGTACTTGCAAATCTAATTCTTATAAATTTGGGAGAATGAAGTCAGGATGTATAAATCCTAGATTCCACATTCCTTAGAATCACAGTCGTCCAGCTTTTGTTACCTTTCAGAGTGTAAGGGTGCTCTGATACCTCTGAATTCTGATACAGCCTCGAGTAGTACTATTTCCTTTAATCCTCTTTCCATGTGGCATTACTTTCCATGTGGCTAATTTTCAATAATATGCTTTGAAGTTCTTTAAGACCTAACTAATACCATAAAGCAACCTAGACCCTACTACTAGACTATGGGCTGAAAGTGAGCCACCCTGAAAGACCCACCTCTAAAGGAGACCCAGTGGAAGACATCTGCTAATTGCATTGCTGCATTGTCATTTCCCTGCTGCTATGTACATCCTGAGGACACAGTCTGACATATCAGATACATGTATGCTCTTGCACAATTCCTTAAGGTGCAGGAGAGATATGCTGGAGAAAGTGTTTCATGTTTGGTAGTAAGACTGGGGACATCAGAAATCTGCATAGGCGGTAATGTCTCCTACGTGTCCAGCATTTGGCAATCTGAAGCCACTGGCTCAGCCATTCCTAAAACATTGAAATAATAAAAAAGTGGAACCAAATGCTCAGCTGTAAAAATGCAAAGAGAAATTCTTTTCTTTGGAGACAGTGGGGGTTCTGCTGTTAGTGTCAGAAGGGCTTGATTTCACCCAAAAGAGCTGAGCAAGATCCTTAGCGGGAGATTTTGACACTACACTAAGCCACCAGCTAAGATCCAGGCTGCTGAGTTTTATTCTCATCTTCACAGAGTCAGCAGTCTTTTAGAAAAAGTTCTGTACAAGATTCTATTTTTTTAGCCCCGGTTACAGCAAAATGATCCAAGTTATTCTGGAGCTTTATATTTATAAAGAGAGGTTGTAAGGTTGGGTGAAAATTGAATGTCTTGAAATAACAAAGACTTTCCCAGATTTACTTTTTCAAAGTCTTTTCAGTGCATATACCACATGTAGAATGCACCCAAATCTATCTGTGTGTGGGAGCGAGCTGCAGTTTGCTGGAACAGCCTTTCAAATGCTGCAGGTTGGGACCCCACAGCTGTGCCTTTCTCATGAACACACTTAACCTTTTCAATATTCTAATTGCCAGGGTCAAAGTCTCTTTGAACTGAGTATCAGCTTATCAATTGTGCTGAACCTAAACATGCACCTTTGCTATTGTTTTCCATGTGCATAGCAGCTCCAATTCTGTGATTTTTAAATTGAATAATCTGTCCTGATTCTATTAACACTTGTCTGTGTGAGGATGTTAAACATGTGTGCCCATGCATACAAGAAATGCAGGATAAGTCTGTCGTTTCATATGAAATTTCCCATGTGAAATGGGTATTGCTAAATACAGCAAAAATATATATGCAAATATCAAATCACATGCTAGTTTGGGATATTGCAGTAGACAATATATAAGCCACATTATGTTGCTTATGAAACTTTGTGAACATGTATGTAATAACAGTGCAGAATTTGTAAGGAAAAATCTGTGATGATTCTGTCCTGTTTAGTTGAATAGACTAAACTAGAATTACTAGATGCCTTGGCCAAGATAGGACAGTACATGTGGTGAGATAATTGTCTTGAATACTGAGTTAACTCTGCTATACTAAGTGAATTAAGGTAATGCAGGTAAGATGCAGCCTTAATGTTTATGTTCTGTGATAATATAAAACTGTGGCGCTAAACAAAGGTTCAGATTATTACTGTGTCTTCCAAGGTGTGCATACAGTACTGCTGTTGCTCCAAAAGGTAATCTGTGCTCTGAAGTTCTTCTAGATGAAAGAGGAAAGTAACAGCAGGCTGGCCAATGCAATAGGTTGAAACAATGAGCTCACAGGTGATGACAGAAGCAAACATATTTTTTCTTACTTGTAGTGTGCTTCTACACCAAATTGTTGTTCATATGAAAGCCCTCATTGAGTAAAGCTCTCAGGAGTAGCTTTGTCCTTGAAGTCAATGGAGCATGAACATTTATGTGTTCAGAGGTCAAGGCTGTCTCAAATACTTACCTGATGGGTTTGGACTTCCTCTAACAGTTTTCACTTGTGCAGCCACCCCCTGGACTTCTTTGACCATTGTAGGACTGAAGTCTCCACAACAGCCACTTTTAACTTGTACATATGAATATACTTCAGAAATGGCTTGTGCAGTATGATTGAAGTGGCAAATTCTTTAGCACATATTCTGGTGATGGACAAGTCATAGAGATAATGCTGTCCACTAGTGACCTGCTTTGGGCAGCAGTAGCAATCTGATGTGCATCCCCAGTGCATGTCCCACTGGAAAAGTGTCTTTCTTATGGGGTTTGCTTTTGTCTTTCTGCAAGAGTGAAAGTGCAGGCTAGAAGCAATGAAATGGACCAACTCTGATCAGAGTTTTGTTTTAAACTCTTTTGTTAAAATCCCACGTGGAACATGCTTCCAACTTTGGGATTGTTTTATTACTAGATGCTCAGTGGGTGTTCTTTTGAAGGTAGTAATAATTGAAACCAGTTGGCCTGAGCAGCACAAGATTGCATGCGCATGAGGTGAAATGACAGTTATATGAATATTCTAAACTGATCAAGAAGAACTGATCCAACCCACCAAGGCTGTAATTCAGAGATAAAAGTACTTCAGTGGCAATGTAGACTTGGAGAAATGTGTTTCCCCAAGTATTTGATTGTGGTCCTGTGAAACAAAGTGCTGTCCCTGAGGTGGTGCTGGTATGGACACCAGGGTGCAGGGAAGAGGGAATAGTGCTTTAAACAAGGTCACTTTAAACTAGACAAAACACCAGGGGCACAAGTGGTTGGTTGGCATGGGTTAACAGGAACTGCTGAAATCAGCATCAAAGGGCCTTACCTTGTTGGACTGTCAGCTGAATTTCGCCTTGTAATGGTGTAAACCACTTGCTGAGAACTCAAATCAATGGTCAATAAATGTTACTCATATTTCTCTAGTTGTTCCTTAATAATTTCTTCCAATTTTACCTCACTGTACTTTTCTATCAAAACAGACCAAGTTTCTTTTCAGAGCAGCCTATGTACATCATTCACTTTAAATTGAGAACTGCTGTTAATTTTGGTTTACATTCTTTTAAATGGATTTCTGTTATGCCTCAGTATTAAAAATATTATCCTGCCGTATGGTATATATCATCATAACATGTCTTCATCTGGGTGGACAGAGCTATACTCTTTATAATAAATTGAATCCTGTTCTAATAATCACATGATTTGGGTCATAGTGAAGATAGTTGAGTGCATGTTTAAGTTAATATCGACAGAACATAATCATCTCCTGCCTTCTGAACAGGACAAAGTAAAGAAGAGGAACTTCCAGCTGTAAGGATAGAAAATGAAGAATTTCTTGAGATTTTAAGAAAGATTTCCTATTTGTGTGAGTAATAGTATCTTCAGCAGTAGCTAGGATCAAAAATAAATATAAGAGGGAAATAAGTTCTTAAGCTTGAGGACATAAACCAGGTTTAACCTCTTGGGGTCCTGGAGGAACTTTTTTGTGGTTTTATGGACCTACTTTTCTTTCACCTTCTTAAACTGCCATGGACAATGGAGTGCTGAATAGGATGTTTTATTAAGGCAACTGAGATTCAGTATTTAAAGACTGTAATTTAAGCCTTTTGATATCCAGTTTTCAGAAATTGGAACTACAAACAGATATATTTTGTGTTCAGGAAGCTAAAAGAGACCACTGTTTGCCAGTGTTATTTTTGGGGTTATTTTTGGGGGTGACATGGAAGCAAGCCTTTGCAGAAAAAATTGTTCATCCACTGATCATACAGCTCATGCAGAGGAGAAGAGCATAGTGATAAATGCTCTGTGGTTCCTTCTCCCATTAGAAACAGTATGACAAATAACTGGATAAAAATGGCCTTGTTTAACTGAGATGTGCAGGTACCTTTTGCTCAAGGGTAGCAGTTTGTAAAGCGAAGAAGGTACCAGGAGATGGCAGCATTCACCAAGGCCTTCACACATCTGCTCACATTCAATTTCTTGGTACTGCGGGACCGCCTTACCTGGAGATTGCTTCCGAATCTTCCATTTGAGTCTTTTTTTTTTCTCCCCCTAGTCTCTTCATTAAATGTTAATACAGCAATCTGATTAGTTTCTGTCTGTTTGGCTCAGTGATTAAAGGTTCTTGTAAGAAAAAGGGCTTGCCAAGGTGGCAGGATGAACTTGGCACTGTAAGCCTTATTTCTATTTTTACTGTCTCATAGGAAGAGTGTGGTTTTGGTTTAAAGCTCTATAAGCAGTGAAAAGTAATTTACAGCTATGCATGAAGTGAAAGAGATCCAGAGACTAGAGGAGAAGGGTGGATTACTGATTTACAGAGCCTGTCTGACCTGTTCTGGAGACTTGGAGGTAGCTTCTTGAAGCGACAGAGTCAGAAGCTGTCCATTTAGCAAAGCTCTGAGCTAGATTTTTTAGAATCTTGAGAATGAAGCTAAATTTGTCTTGACTTTGGTGAAAGTTGGGAGCAACATCTGCACATGTTGGTGTGCAGATGCCTTCACAAATCTTGGAGGAAGGTTTTTTTTCCCCAGCCAACTGATTTTGCAGTAGTGATCTGTGAGACTGTTCAGCTAGGCTTTTTCAGTCCTGTCTGAAGTTGGCTGTGTTTGAGAGGTGTTTGTATGCATACCAGCTTTAGGAGGGAGGGAAGTGTGAAGCCATTAATGCAACATATATTGTCATTTAATCATTATAAGGACTGCTTCTGTTATTAACAATACGTCATCTGCTGTTACTGCATTTAGTGTGTTTCAAAACAGCAAATGTAGACATGTAATCTGTTTAGTGCATTTTTTTTAGTTTGTTTTACAAGATAACTTGAGAAGCTTTTATTCAATGATATTTGTGCCTCTTTATTTTTGATGCTTGATGGAGGTTTAGAAGGCTTCCCTCGTTTGTTTTTATTGTTATTGGGGATTTTTTGTGTGTGTGGTGTTTTGTTTGTTTGTTTCAATGGTAGAAATTTCAGTAATGTCTAAATCATTCATCCCCCATTATTTCTGGGGGGACCACTGAGCTACTGATGTCTAGAATATAACCCTTAGAGATGAGGATGTTTTTTCATATAGCACATCTTGGCATGGAGCTGCTGAAGCTTATACTGAGGTTATGGCCCAGCATTCAGGTTAGGCTAAAGGATGCCTTAAGGTATTTTTCTTTCTTTTGACTCTTCTGCAGAATGAGATATGGCTATGTGAGACTGAGCAGTAGGTGTCAGTGGGTAATGAGGTTCTCTGCTTTGGATCACAGTAGAAGCAAAGGGATTTCCCCATCACCACTCTTTCCTGGCCAAACTAACAGAGCTACAAGTTGCAGCAGCTCCAGCTTATGCTGGTGCTATGTGGCCTTTAAATCAGTAGTGATTTAGGCATACCAAAGCACTGGCCTGCTGTTGCTTATATAGGAGCCATTTTAAATATATGTATACACATATATATATATAAAATGCCATCAAAATGACTTATCCTTTCTTCTTAAGACAAGGATGAATGGAACAGGAAGATGTCGGAGCTGGTTCTCATTCCTGTTTTTGACTAGCAGATAGTTCCCCCATGCAGGGATGTCTGTCCCTGTCCACCTCACACTGCTTGTGCTACATGGTGAGGCTGAAGCAGACAAAAAAGATTCAGCTCTCCCAGTGCTCCCTGGAAGCTCATCTGACCTGCTATGACACAGCTTGTAAGCAAAGCAGCAAAACACAGTACTGAAATAAAAGGCCTTTTGAAGATTTTTAAGCTTTCTGCAGATGATGATTATCAGGAACTTCGTGCCAGTGCTGTGGCAGAGTTTAATAGGGTTTATTGAGGTAAAGTCATAGCCAGTCCTTCTCCAACAAGTTAATAAGATGGCAAAAGTCCTTTGAATACCACTAAAGTCTTTGAAATTGTGCAGAAGTCCTTTGGATTTATTGAAAGCTAATCAGTATGACATTAAAAAAGAACATAGCAAGTCAAATGAAGATGAAAGATTGAGAAGTGAATTTTCTTTTTTTCATTTGTGCTGGCTTTTTTCCCCGAAATACTTGCCCTTGTTGAGATTTGGGTAACAGGCTTTGTGTTAACAGGCTGGTTTTCGAATGAAGTGGGAACTGTTTACGTGTGTTGAATTAGATCCTTTTATTCCTTGTCTGTCAGGGTATCCTTCTTAAATGCAGATTTTAACCAAGTTGTTAAAATGCTCATTTAGCTGAAATTTAGCAGTCTAATTCTTTCTCTGATGAGATGGTTTAAATATTTTTTACCTAGTTAAAAAATTTGATTAAAATCAGCATGGGTGTTTCTTTCCCCAAACTCCTCTTTCTCCTTCTTAATTGAGTATCCAAAAATAACCTGCTTTGGTACTCTTCTTTCATTCCTCAAGAAAGCAGCGTTTAGTATAAATGTGAAATTCATAGGGACATAGAATGGGTTGGGTTGGAAGGGACCTTAACCACCACTTAGTTCCACCCCCCTGCCATGGGCAGGGGCATCTTTTACTAGACCAGGTTGCTTGAAGCCCTCTCCAACCTGGAACACTGCCAGGGATGGGGCATCCACAACTTTTCTGGGAATCATATTCCACCTAATCCAATCTCATCTCCCCTCTTTCAGTTTAAAGCCATTCCCTGTTGTCCTCTCACTACATGCTCATGTAAAAAGTCCTCCAGATTTCTTGTAGGCCCCTGTAGGTTGCTGCTGTAAGGTCTGCCTGGGGCTTTCTCTTCTCCAGGCTGAACCACCCCAACTCTCTCAGCCTGTCTCCATAGGAGAGGTGCTCCAGCCCTCTCATCATCTTCGTGGCCCTCCTCTGGACCCACTAAAGCAGGTCCATGCCCTTTTTATATTGGAGTACCCAGAGCTGGATGCACTACTCCAGGTGGGGGTTCCGCAAGAGTGGAGTAGGAGGGGAGAATCATCTCCCTTGACCTGCTGGTCATGCTCCTTTTGATGCAGCCCAGGACATGGTTGGCTTTCTGGGCTATGAGCGCAAACTCCTGGCTCATGTTTAGTAATTCCAAACTGTTTGTCTGCAGCTGTTGGACTTTAAAGCATCTGAAGATGCAAAAATAAAATTAAAGCCAGGAGCATCTCCCATATGAAGACAGGCTGAGAAAGTTGGGGCTGTTCAGCCTGGAGAAGAGAAGGCTGCGTGGAGACCTCATAGCAGCCTTCCAGTATCTGAAGGGGGCCTATAGGGATGCTGGGGATGGACTCTTCATTAGGGACTGTAGTGATAGGACAAAGGGTAATGGGTTTCAACTTAAACAGGGGAAGTTTAGATTGGATATAAGGAAGAAATTCTTTACTGTAAGAGTGGTGAGGCACTGGAATGGGTTTCCCAAGGAAGTTGTGAATGCTCCATCCCTGGCAGTGTTCAAGGCCAGGATGGGTGGAGTCTTAGGTAACATGGTTTTAGTGCGAGGTGTCCCTGCAGGGGGTTTGGAACCAGATGATCTTAAGGTCTTTTCCAACCCTAACTATTCTATGATTCTGTGATTCTATGAATAATGTGATAATGAGAAGTTGTCCTGCTCAACAGTAGAACCTCAGGAGATTGTGCACTGTGAAGTCTTGAAAACTATAACTTTAACTAGCTTTAATCAATAGAGATATCGTATTCAGATTCCAAGACAAGTTGAGGTTCAAGATATTTCCTGTGAACTATATTATGGAGATTGCATTTGCAGGTACAATGGTACTTATCTGTTGATAAGGCCTTAGGATAAGGAAAAGCTCATGCAGCAGCTTAAGTCAGTGTGTGCTGTTAGCCTGTGTGTGTAAAACCATGTCTTCTTCCATGGTGCTATGACTTGAAAGAAAAGTTGATGCGGTAACCCCATTTTCTGGAGTTCAGGAGATTTTATGCTGGAGTTTGTGTAGAGTTGGGTCTGTGTTCATATGTATAAGCAACTGAAAAAGGTGAAGTGTCTGTGGTGTCATAAATCATTGCCACTGGGGCTGTGAGAGCTGATTACCATAGCCTTGCCCAACTGCAAAATCCCCACCTGTCAGCTGTCCCACCAGGTGATGAAGGATGAGCACAACTGCTATCAGGTGGCTAGTTCAGCACTTCACTGGTGCGAGTTCTTCTTTGTCCCTCCCGAGTTGTTCTCTACTAATGTGATCTGTGTTACTTGATGTAGACTGCACCTTCCTTATGGCCATACACCATTTCCCATTTACTCAGGTGATTAGGTTGTATGGCCTTACATAATGGGTGAGTGTTGAAATATTATGGTAAGTTTCATGAGCTTGCCATAACATGAAATTATTTTAGTGTCTTTGATATTGCTTAGTTTTCAGCCATGAGGAAGCTGAACCATCATTTTGTCATACCTTTTCCTTTCCCACCCCTAGAAAGGTAAAAATGTCTGTATCTAACTAAGTTTGTTGAAAAAACCAAGAAGCAGAGGACTAGGATTTCTGGTTTATTCTGCATTGGAAAAGAAGCTGTTAGAGACATACTCTAAAAAAATAAGATAATGAAGCTATTATAATAATGATTTGTATAAGCATGCTTGCTTGAGCTCTGCAGTCTACAATGCATCATATTCTTACTACGTATTAACTGCATGCACCTTCCAGTGGCATTCTACAGAAATATTCAGTACCGTATTTAAGCTACACTTAAGTAGTAGCATCTTCATCGCAACTTCAACACAGCCAATGACAGAAAAAAGCTTGAAGGCTGTTGAGCTTTAGGGGGTCTCGCTTTAGTGTAGAATTCTTGCTTTTGAAACACCTGCAAAGAATTTTACTTGATTTCAGTAGCAACAAGGAAAAAAAAAATATTTTTATTTTCAAGCTTTTTTTCTGCTTTGGGGGTTTATTGAACAACATGGACGTAATCTTATACAAATTGGAAAAAGCAATAGGTTTCTGAGTGTTAAGATGGTAACTGTGTTCTTAGCTCATTCTGCTGTACTTGGATGTTGAAAAGGAACTTGGAACTAGGGGTAATATGACATACAACACTCTGTGATTTATGCCCCTCTACCTGGAGAATTTAGTATGGGATAATAGCTAATAGTCTGATTTTCAGAGATGCTCAGGACCAACAACCTTAGCTGAAATGAAAGTGGCAGCTGCTCAGCACAACTGAAAATGGGGCCATGAACAACAGCCCTAAAACTGCATTCCATCGTGTTTCTGGTTTAATGTCAGCATCTCAGAACTTTATTTAAACAGCATCTTTTTAGTTTTATTATTTCTGCTACAGTAGGGCAAGAAAAAAACATCAGTAAGGATGTACTTCATTTTTCATTTGAGCCTTCTATCTCAGCCTCAGTCCACAAGTGAACTATTTTGGAAATTTGAGGGCAATCTGTTCAGTCATTTTTAAAGTAGGCAAGAAGTGGTGTGGGAGAGAGGTTTTCCTAGTTTCTCCTGTTGTTGCTATATTACTTTCTTTTTTTTTTTTAAGCATCATTATGTTGAAAGCAAACAGCTGAAGAATAGCAGAATTCAGGGCTCAATTCATACTAGGTGGGCAACTATATTCACTCAGGCCCTTCAGTGAAGCACTATAGCTTTAGTCCGTTTGAAGATCTTGTCCTCAGCGCATGGTCCTCTATTCTTATTCTAGTGACAAACCTGAGATAACCAGACTTTTTCCTCATGTGCTTACAACCATTAGAATCTGAATGTAGCGTAGAATTTAGCCTTTCTGTATCTTCTCTACACTTGTGCTGAAAGGCCACTATGTGTGGCTGTGACTAAGGAGCGCTGCCCGATAATTTTTGCTGGCTCCAGATGGAGGACCAAAGGTAGAGACCTTAGCTTGGCTGTTTAGAATGGGCAAGTAGAATTATTTTAAGGTGTAAGAAGTATAATGCTGAAAGAAGTGTGAGAAACCAAAACTGTATGAAAACAGTTACCATATATGTATGGATATATGTATGTATAGTTTCTAGTTGTTTGTTGTTTGGTGTTTGTCTCCCATTCCTGTTGCTGGCACTTGGAGCTAGGAGGCTGTGTGAGAATGTCATGGAGGAGCAAAATGCAAGATTTGGAATAGGTACAAAGGCAGGGATGCAAGCAGGCTCTCTGAATTAGATTTATGATGGTAACACAGTGGCTAAAGCAAATTACGAAATGAAGCAGGAGAATAAACCTTTGGGCATTTGCATATTAGCACATCAAGTCATGGCACAGAGGGGAAGGTATTTGCAGCAATTTTAGGAGCATAAAAGTTTTCCTTCTTTTGTTAAGCTCATGAAGCAGGGAGGAACTGGCTTTTTTGGGTAAAGGGATAGAAATGATGCAGTATTAATAAAAACCTTATAAACTTAATAAAAACTCTCCACAGTAGTTGTCTGTGTAATGTTAGATGTATGGTGACGTGATATTGAGAAGTTTTACTGGGGTTTGTTCAGCTTGCTATTCACTTCTGGCTCTCCCACACTGGCCAAATTCAAGCCAAGAAAATGACTGTACTTATTATAAAATGTACACATGCTGTCATAGCTTAAGAACTAAATTACATTATATAACTAATAATATCACCTCAGCATCTCCAGTGGTTTGACGGCATATCCTGTGTCAGGGAACATGGTAAATATTGAGGCAAACTTGCTTCATTATGTAAGTCAAATCTTGAAAGGTTTCGTATGCAGCCAGTGTGTGGGTGTATGTGTGTTTGTTTGAGTATGTATCTGCCTACATAGTCCCTCATCTTCTAGTCTACATATTTCCTTTGTCATAAGTAAAATCATATTAACCACTGTTAAATAGTAATACTTTACACATATTATTATATAGTGTCTTTTATCAAAGTTTCTCATTCTACTTTAGTTATTAATTAATGCTTGATAGTCCTGGTATGACATGGAAAATATTATCCCCATTAATAATGATTAAACAGATTCACAAGGCAATTAAACACTCGTCTGTAGTGGCACTGCCATTCCTGCTTCAAAGGTGTGTTTATTCCAAGTTCACTGTCTTCCTGTAAAATCTCAGTAAACGTGAAGCATGTTAGCATTATCTCAATCTGTCTGCTTAAGGTCAATGCTGGAAGTGGTTGCTTGTGTATGTGGGTGACTGTAACTTGCTGTGTTTAGATTAGTAACTATCTGTGCTTTCTTCATCCTTCTTTTTGGTTTTGGTTATTTGAGATTCTTCTTTTGAATTAACAAGCTTGATTGCAAGATGCACTTTTTTAAAGTGAGGACAGAGCCAATTAAGTCAGTCAGAAAGACTTCATAATTAGAATCATAGAATCATAGAATAGTTAGGGTTGGAAAGGACCTTAAGATCATCTAGTTCCAAACCCCCTGCCATGGGCAGGGACACCTCACAATAAACCATGCCACACAAATGATAATAAGAGTATAATTCTTATATCCTTGTTCTCATACTCGTTCTAAATATTCCACTGTCCTTCTATAGGGTAGGTACACAATACAGAACTGAACCAAATCCTATCCTGCAGTTCTAAAATGTCCAAAAGCTATCAAGACAGTATTTGACTTCTTTTCTTTTCCAGCTTAACCCACACTATCCAGAAGGTAAAAATGAAGGAAAAGCTTTGGTAAGTGGAATTTATATGTTACATATGATCTGGGAAATACTGTATCTTTAACCCAATACAGCCAAATGTATGAAAATCCTTCACAGCTTTCTTTTTTGCTTACATGTTACAGCTGCTGAGATTGTTTTCCGTGTCCTGTGTAAGCTAGGGTGCAACTCGAAAGTGGCATTACAGAATGTTTACCCTTGTGTAAGGCAAATGATGGGAAACTTACTCAAATTCTGCATCAAATTGGCATTAATTGGAAGCTGATCTGCTTGGTGACTGCAGATATGAAATGCATTAGTTCTTCTCAAATTAGATGTATTCATGGCAAAACCCACCACCCTTTTTAGCAAGGAAAACAAGGGACTAGCAAGTTTGATTACTTATGTGCTAGTACCGATTCAGAGGTCCTGCTTGTGGAGACAAGCCCCCTTGGGTCATGTTTGTCAGTCAAGTATGGCTCTAAATCTAAGAATATGCTGGGACCTTTTTTAGTAGAATCATAGAATAGTTAGGGTTGGAAAGGACCTTAAGATCATCAAGTTCCAACCCCCCTGCCATTGGCAGGGACACCTCACACTAAACCATGCCACCCAAATTATTCAGTATTGCCTGAATTGAATTACATGTGAGCATATATTCAGGCACAGGCTTAGTCTGAGCCCTGCCACCCTTCAGGCAACTCAAGGATGACATCTTCACAAGGATCCAAGTTGTCCTGGCTGCAGTGTGGATGGGTTGGACAAAGGCCTTATGCACTTTGCTAGAAAGCAGCAGCCTTCGTCTTGTATTGCATCAAGAGTATGCTAGCTAATTCTAACTAACAAGGCAAGGTCAGACGTGTTGTAGTTTATAAGGTGTGAAGAAAGTGGAGTTAAAACCCTGGGGAAACTTTATTGTTACGGAGACAACAAGTAGCCCAAAAAAGAATAATTCCTCCATCAAATTCATGAGATCGCCTTGAAAACGCTGGGACCTTCTTTGAAAAAATTCAGTTTAATTTCTTTCTGTTTGCCTTCCGGCTGTTGTTCTTTAAGAGGACACATTTTCAAGTCTTCCTCTGCATGGGGAAGAATTTTTTATTTTTCATGAAATGAAACCCAAGATTCTTACATAATCACATGCCTTCAGGACTACAATTTTAATAAAAATGGAGACTTTTGTAGGAGTTGGCAACATCGGTTTTCCATCTTCCCGGGTACTTGGTATTAATGGCAATATAGCAGTAACAGCTAGGCTGTCTAGAGAAATGAGAATTCTTTCCCATGAAAATATGAAGTTCCACCAGTTGTTTCTCTTCTGTATTGCAGTGACAGTTGAAGCCTTTGGAGCTTTTGAATGGAAATCAAGAGAAGTTCTAGAATACCTTACTGAGTAGGGTGCTTGCCTGGAAGTGCTTGGGTTCATGCTCTTGCTCTGTGAACATTAGAACTTGTCTTGTAGGCATGGATCTGAAGTAACATTGTCAGTCACATCACGATGGTATTTCTGAATCAAATCTCCAGGTTATTCCCTACTTAAGACACTACAATTTGCAGAGCAATCTCAAAGCATCTAAACCTGTATTCTCTTGGATGAACATGAAAAGAATCACACACCCTTTTCAGGGTAGATATACAATATCTACTGTATTCTAACGTTTCATGGGTGCTCAGTCCAGAAAATCAGACTACAGCTAGTCTGAAGTAAGACCTATGTCTTACTTCATGTATGGGCTAGATGTTAGGCCCTTGTCACCAAGGATCCAATATTACTATTCCTCACTGTAGTATTTAGATGTAGTATAGGGTTTCTACTTGTAGCAATTCCAGTTCATCTAAATAGTTAAATATTACCTGGACTGGACAATGAAAAAAAGCACAGAAGTAACCTGAACACAAATGTTAAAGGTGACTTCTCTAACAGTTTGGCTTAATCCACTTGAGTATTTGTTTCAATTAAAAACCCAGAGGAGATAAATCAGATTAGGCACATACTTCCAATGAAAATTAAATAAAAATTTATTGATGATCAAAACTGATGTCCCTGAAAATTTTAGCTTACCCACGAAGCATTTCCTTCTGAAAAATGTTTTGTGAAAGAACTCCTAACAACGTTTGGTAACACCTCCGAGTAAATCTAAACCTGCAGGCACTTTGAGCATCGCAGAAATCCCTTTGGATTCTTCACCCCTTTATAGTCTTGTTGGAAATAGCATTAGTCAGCAATGGCTATTTTAAGCCTTCATTCTGGCCTTGAGCAACTGAGCAGAAAAGCTTCATGTCCCTGTGCAGGAATTTCTTTTAAATTAGAATGATGCAGTAGTTTGAATTATTCCTCAAACGTACATGAATCTTATAATATTTGGAGTGCTTTAAGGGCCAGCTATGTTAGTCTTGTATCCAATATGCACTTAACCTGGAGCACACAGGCTTGCTTTGCTCCATGGTTTTCATCTAGTGTTTCTTCTGATAGGTGACCACCCGATTAACTGCAAAGGCATCTTCTTTTTCACATTTGAAGCAATTACTTTTGAAATACTGTCTGCAAAGTAAATCTGCTCTAGAGGGGAGGTGGAAGTAGACCAACCACAGCAAGATTTGAAGCCTGAGTAGCAGGACAATGGGAGATGCCTACTTGAATCCTTCCAACTGAAGGGAGAAACTGAGCCTGCAGCCCGTGCTTTGCTTTTCTCTGCTAGTCTTTCGGATAAAAGGGTACGAGCTCCTTATATGTCCTCTGGGTTTTAAAGGTGGCAAAGCCATTTGTGTGTTTCATGCCAACCCTTAACTCCTAAATGTGTGATAGGGCTCCTTGTGCATGTTCGCTGCCTGGTTTACAAGTCCTCATCACAGTTGCTTAGGCAACTGAGTGTTAGGAAGCAGCAGTGGAGTTTTTTCTGTGGTGCAGTAGTGGGCATAGACACCTAGGCTCTGCCTAGGTGTATCTTTTCTGCCTTGCCTTAAGTGACACAAGAGTCTGAAAGGCTTTTGGCCCCAGAGAACATAAATATTACTGGAAGTCATTAGAACTTTTGTTCCCAAGCTTTAAAGCATTGTTTGGACTGCAATTTACTGCTCATTTATGGGCTGCCTTCTTAAGAATCCAGCCAAATTGTCTTGTGAAACATTGCTTTCATTTCTGGTAAAATTTGGCCTTACAATAAGTTGATTAATATTCTTTATACATATTTTCCTCACATATAAACTCTGGAAGATTTTTATTTTTATTTTTTTAATGGCGAGACCTTTCTGTGATTTAAAGGCGTTATCAAAAAAAGGCTTCTTCATTCTCTTGAAGGCTAGGAGATTGTAGTGTGTCATACATCAAAACACAGTGCTCTGTGTTACAGCTCCCATTAAATTTGAGATTGGTGTATTTTATGCTGCAAAGTAGTCTATTATTTCTAATCAGAAGAATGCTATAAACATTGGGGAAATGTCAAGAACAGCTGGGAACCTGGCATTTGTTAGTGCCTTTGTATTAAAGGCTGTCTTTGGATAGGTACCTTAACATTTGCATTTTCATGAGAGTGCACTAATCCTAGCTAGTTCCCAACTAGCTTTTATTGTTGATATTTTTCTTAGGGTTAAGACTGGTATACATTTACTTTTCTTGTACGGAAGTTGGACATCTTCTAGATGCAATTTGATGTATCTCCTTGGACTTCTGTTTATCTGTATTTGTGAATTCCAACCAACTCTGCAATTCAGAGTTCTTTTTCTTGCATCCAATCTAGGTGATTATTCTTTTTCCCTGATAAACATTGTAAAATCAGTTTTTGAAATTTATTTTACCTTCCAGCAACTAAGTTTGCTTAGTTAAAATTTTATATTGTGGAACTCAGGTGATGCAGTTTAAGGAAGTAGAATGGGCTTGGGGAATTTATTGGGTGTTTTTAAAGGCTTGGTTAGGAATTAACCTGGCCATAAACAATCTGATAAAAGTTAAAAACTAGGAGAGAGGGGGGGCGCAAAGAAAAATAATCAGGTTTAAAATGGCAGTGTCTGTGCTTATATAAAGCCAGCAGTCAGGCCACTTGAGAGGCTGGGGGAGAAGGGCAGACACAGATGCCGGCACATTATTATTATTCTGCTGCTGCACACAGGTCTGAATCAGCTCCGAAAACGCATACATTGTTTCTTACAGAATGTCTCTGGCTCCTAACAACAGAATTGCAACGTGATGTCTCTGCTAAAAATGCGATGACTCACAAATGAGTCAACACTGAAGGTGTTATAGGAGGCTAACTGCTGTGCTGTCTGCCAGGGCTTCCTAACATGCAGGAGCAAAGGCTGGCCATTAATTTACTTGATTTTCTTTTCATATAGGATTTTTTAAAATCAGTCTAACCTATGGAGCTCTGCTTGCGTTACTGCTCTGTGAAAATGCTGGTTTTGTAAGAGCCTCCTAAACTGGGTTAAGATATTGAAATACCACATTGTACTGGATTTAACAGGCATTTTCAGAACTCTGGCGGCTATTAAATTTAATTTCTGCTGAAATCTGTAGTGCAGCTTAATGTATTCATTCAGGAGCAGGGCATTATCCTTGTCTATCTCTATGCCACAAGAGGTGTCTTCAGCAATTGGAATTGTAGATTTGGTTTCTAAAAGAAAAGGTATTTCAGGCCTGTCATGTTTTTATATTGCTTTTTGCAGTTGAAATGAAGGCCCCTCCCAAGCACAACTCCACGTAAATGTCCCAGTATTTAGGTATGATACCCAATTGAGTTGAATAACGGGGATTTGGGATAGGTCACAATTACTGGCAAATTATATTAAGAGCTGTGAAGAAGGGTTATCTGCTGGGCTACAAGTCTCACGAGAGACAAGTCTGATTGTACCTGATCATTTTGTCTCAGATTACAATATGGGATTTGTCTCCAGTTACTTTTGTCCTTCAAATTGCAAACACTGTATTATGTGTGTGTTGGGTTTTTTTAAGCTTTTACAATCAGTACGGTGCACTGCTAATCAGCGGTGGTAGCCCAAAGTTATGGGCTTTATTGTGAGCTTGAATCAGGATATTTACTCCTCACCAAAGTGGTTGGTTATTGTCACTAACTAGGACTCCTTTTCTGAACTCTCAGCCTTTTCTTTCCTATATGAGTACCACCTGGAAGAGTGCCCTGACTGCTGGTAGGATTATGTTCAGTTCCCTCTCTTGATCAAGTCCCATTCTACATGTGGGTAGTGTGCTTTGCTTTACTGCTGCAGAATGAGGTTTGTCACTGGGGGGCCAGCAGCCTTCTTGTTTGGTGGACACTTAGGTTTTTAGGCAGAGTGGGCTGATTCCACTCTGTATCACCTGGTATTTGGACCAGGTAATTTGGAAGGTGTAGATCCACCTCCTGCCAGACAGAAGGGGATCTGAATGTTCATTTCCTTCATCTTTGTGAGTGATTTAACCAACGCATGACAGAGGTGATTCCACCTTCCTCACTTTGGATATTTATCTGATTTGACTTGCAACAGTCTGTCACTAGTTTGCCGGTAGTTTGGGACAATCAAAACCTTTTTTTTTTTTTTTTCTTACCAAATTTACTATTTCCTAATGTTGATTTACTCACAATTCTTGCACTTCTTCTCTACTCATAGCATGTAATTCACTTGCTTTTCTTTTCCTTTCTGAAGAAGCCTTGGGAGTGCTTTCTTTGGCTGTGACTGACCACATTGCCAGTATCTTTGAAACTGTTAATTTGCTTCCTTTTCATATTGCTTTAAGTTGGATTTTATTTTCTCTGCATTTGAGTCCCTTTACGGTTCTTTATCTCCCTTCTCTTCATTTAATCTGGTTTTGCTGGCTGCATCTGCTCATAGGCCAGTTTCTTCCCTGGGCAAATGTCATCTTGTTCTCATCTGGTTAGGAATACAGTGCTTCTCCTGAGCTGATCATATTGTCTAATTAACTCGAAATATTCTAATACTCTCACTTCTTTCCACATCCTCATTATAGACTCATCTGCTGATTCAGTAATGGCTAGGTTAAGTGCGGTTTCTTATGACTGCTTACTAAATTAATCACAAGAAACTTTCTATGTGCAAGTGTGTGTGCATTCTCTTTCTCTCTCACACACAGAGGCATATGCACTCAGATATAATTCAGACATAAGTATAATTCCATGTGTGTTCATATCTAATGACAGTATTGCTTTCTCTCATGTGCTCCATGTATGTAAGTTGTCTTCAAAGCTGTCAAGTTGATGGTCACTTCCTGTTGCATGTTTTTTTTTCCAAGACTAGTGCTTAACACCAGTAATCCAGGTTGGCTTGTGAGGTATGTCTGAGATCCTAAAAATACATTATGAGGAGAGTCCTGAGGTTTGTGCTGGATGTACTGTACTGCTTTTGTGAAGGTCTGATTTTGCACAGCTAAGCTTGGCATTGTGGTTACCAGTGTTGCAGACACTGTCTTGTCCTCTGTTGAAGTGGTCTTTCTTTTTAGACTAAAACCCAGCTCTTGCTCCTGTGCCAGGTCTGGTTTGACAGCTAAGCCTGGTTTGGCAGGATTTAGGCCTGGTGAGCCAACTGTGTTGCTCAACTGCATGGATGCAGTAGTTGGTAGACTAGTGAGTGGGAGAAACTGCAGGATGAACTACTTCACAAAGCTAATGGTTAGCATGAGCTACTAAAGCACTGGAGACCTGACTCTGACTTTACTTCCTGTCATAGAAACATGTGCATAATGACTTGTTGGGGGTGGTCAGACATTATGTCATGAGTGAGTATAACAGAGCAGGAATATGGTTTTATATTAATGGTTTTATATTTTGGTCTGTATTTTTCCCAAAGCTCCAGGGGAAAAATGCATAAAATGGTGAAGTGGCCTGCCTTTTTGTATACCAGTCTTTACAGTTTGGAAATTATAGTAGAGTGGGTAGTTTCTGGGAAACCCTAACTAGATTTGAATGTAAGTTATGGGAAATATCAGCAAGTCTGAGTGCTGTAAGAAACTCCTGTGCTATTCACTCCTTTACAGACCTGTTGAATTTTAAACTGTTTTTCCAATTTAAATTTAGGAAATAGATTTTCATTTGATGTTAGGCTGTGACTCATGCCTATTAAGCTGTTAAGAGGATTCTCTTACAGTTTGCCTCCCCAATTTGTATCTCTTCCTGAATATGTAAAACAAAATTTGTAAAGAAATGATAAAAAAATGCTATTTTCTCAGTCCTCGCATACAGGTTTAGCTCTTTGTGTGATTTTGTCTAGTTGTGGGATGTGGTAGGATATGGGGACTGACAGATGAGTTTACTCTTGTGTGAAACACAGAAGATGGTTGCCCTTCGTCTCAGGGAGCCTTCCTCTCAAAAACTAGTGACAGTTCTCTAGAGTGGATAAGCATAAGAAAAACGTCTGATATTATTTCTTCCTTTTTTTTTTTTTTTTCCCCTACTGCTTCTATCCTTGATAGAAGTAATGGAATGGAAAGCTGGCATTTTTTTACGTTTGCTAATGAAAAAATTGATGTTATGGAAGGACTAAAAAAGTGCCTTGAAATTAGATGATAACTAGCTATTTTTTACGTAGTTTCACTCATCCTTGATTTGGTTGCTTAATCTCAATTGGCAGTATGAATAATCAAAGCTCTGCCCTTGATTATCCCTTGAGGTTTGGTTTTAATCAAGGCACGAATGCAAACTGAGTACAGCCTAGCCTTTTTATGTTGCTTTGTACATCCCTTCCCTAGTGGTGCAATATAAATCTTTATAATAGTATTTCAGGTTTCCAGTGTTTAATTTTTCTCTTTGGCTTTTGTCATTCCTCTTTTTCTCTCCCTCCGTGATACGTTTTGTGTACATGAAGGGCCCTGGGCTGCCAGTCTCTTAATTGGTTATTAGTCTTTTGTAATATGTGTAACTCAACACCCCAGAGGAGCAGCTTTTACTTATGCCAGTAATTCTGTTGGTTGCTGTGTGATTATGAGTAGAGACTCTGAATTACTCCTTCAAGCAAAGATAGCTGCTTAGGGATGGTAGTATTTGGAGTCTGTAAAGACAAATGGTAGGATTTGGATTCTGTAAAGACAAATGGTAGCATTTGGAGTCTGTAAAGACAAATGTATGTAGGTAACTGAAGATGAAGATGGCTGCTTAGTGGTGCTGGGTCACAAAATTCCCATGGACTTTCAGCAGACAATGGGAGGAAGATCATCATCACCTTGGATTTGCATGACAACACACCATCGTTGTGGCAACACAACACAATTTTGTAAATCTGTGGCTTGAAAGTTAGGCTCCTTTGAAGGGAACAAGCTTCTCCAGTTACAGTGGGATGACTCAAACCTATGTTTGGTCCAGCATCCCATGCATTATCAGCCTGTGAAAAGTTTCCTAGCTGCTGCTTTGTGTTGTGCCCCATTCCAATAGCAAGCTGACCTTAGTGGAGTAGATACTCTGGCTTTTGCTGTTTGGAAAGTGTGCTGCTGAGATTCTAGCCATGTAAGAGATAAAAATGAGCAAACTTAAATAAAACAACAGTGGATTTCGGCAAATTGCTTACATTTTTAATCCCCTCCCCCCCTTTAAAAAAATCAGATTTTCATTATTCTCTTCTTTTAACTTTGGCCCTTTCCGAATGAGCACTGTGTAGTTACATCTGTTGGGAGTGAATAGGTTTTTTGAAGTTGGAAGTGTCAAGTAGTAATGTATACTGTACTGCAGTCTCTCTGTAGCTTGTGACCTGCTGTTGTTATAATGACTGTCTGAGACCCCATGTGCCTGGGGCAAAGTGCATCCTTTATGTTGCACACTCCGAAGCCAGTCATGGTACATTCTTACTAGAATGCAAAAAGAGAAAAAAAAAAGAAGTACTTTTCAGATCTATTGCTTGTCTGCAAGGTAAATGGTGAATTTATAATGGGCCCTCATGCAAGCAAATATAACCCTTGTGCCTAATCAGCAGAGAGACGGCGACCTTCCTTCTTCAAAGAAGAAACGCCAAGCAGGGGAGAAGATTATGTATACTTTGGTCTCTGTGCCACATGGAAATGACATCGCATCTCTCTTTGAACTGGATGCCACCACTCTTCAGAGAGCTGATTGCCTGGTTCCAAGGTAAAAAAAGAACGGGGGTGTGGGGTGTGTTGAAGGCAAATAGTGCTGCATTGATAGGGTTCCTTCATAGTATTATGCAGGTGAGTAAAGCAGAAAAAATAAAACACAGACAAGTATTATCCTTCAGTTAAAATGTGAGGTGTGCTCACGGATGAGCAAGGGATGTATAAAACTTGGTACTGCTGGGTAAAAGAATTATAAGGATAAATCAAGTGACACCTAAAAAGAGTCTGTGAAGAGAAAAATTAGGGGCACAATATTGCACATAAGAGGACAGAATTGAGCCCTGTGCACTGCTTGAAAAACTGTACTGCTAATAGATCTAACTGAATTGTTCCTAGCAAAATAAGGTGTATGGTAAATTGGGCATCTCTTTCCCTGACAGATCATGATGCCACTGAACACATTTGCTATTAAAATGAATTCAGCAAGTGGCTTCTGGGTTTTAATTGTCAATATTTGAAATTTCAACTGGTGTGCTGCTGAGATTGGTTAGATAAGTCACTCTGTGTAGGTTGTCACTGAATGGGCACGCAGACACTTGGGGCTAGTTGTTATGAGGGTGGATTTTAAAGCGGGGTACCCGCAAATACTGATGTATGCAGCTTTGAAGTGTATTTGCTATGCTAAATTTTGCCAGATAATTTGCTTACTTGAATACTGAAAGCCCATCACCATGAGAGTGTGAATGAAGACCTCTGTGAATATATTTAAATAGTAGAATTCAATTGTAATTGATTTCTCAGCTCTGCTTTTTGATAATACCATAGATTATCATGTGAAAGAATTTAGAAGAATCTCATGTCTGCTTCTTGTTCACTTGATTTTCTGTTGAGAACTGGTACTGTAAATGCTTGTTCCTTTGAACAGGGGTTTGCAGATCATAATGGTGAAGCTGTGAAACCATGGTCAGTTTTACTTTCTGGCTTTTGTGCTGTGACAACTTGAAGGGGCTCATTACTCTGCAGAAAAAAAAAAAAGGAAGAAAAGAATTGGTTTTATTCATGAAATGCATTTCTATTCAGATGGGATTTTATAACACCTTTATTTTTATATTTTTTTTAAAGAATATTTTACTGCTAGGCTTATATAAATACTTAAAACCAGCATTCTGCATAATCGTAAGATGCTGTTTTGTTCTTGTTGGAGCTCTGTTCTGGGTGAGAAAGGAGGAAACAAGGGAAAGGGGTGCTGTAGTATCTTTTGTATCTTCCTTATCCTTTTATTACGAGTGACTGGTGTGACTTGTGCCCTCAACTCTCATGTCATGGTTGTGTGTTGTATTGCATCACACCTTCCCCACTTGTTTGCTTTGTTCTTCTTTAGGAACTCCTATGTCCGACTGAGGCATTTGTGCACTAACACTTGGGTCACTAGTACCAGCATTCCAATAGATACTGATGAAGAGAGGCCTGTGATGTTAAAGGTAAGCACATATGGCTTGGGGTTGAAATCCAAAACTCATTCCTGAAGTTCTCTTCTGGTGATCTCACTTCTAACATATAAAATATGCATAATAATTAGGATAAAGGTAACAGAATTGTTTGCTCACATTAAACCACAAACTATTCCAGATTGGGACATGCCAAACAAAAGAGGACAAGGAAGCTTTTGCCATTGTATCGGTGCCTCTGTCTGAGGTCAGAGACTTGGACTTTGCCAATGATGCAAACAAGGTTCTAGCATCAACTGTTAAAAAGCTGGAGAATGGAACAATAACCCAGAATGAAAGGAGGTTAGTGAGTTGGTTTTTTTTTCCCTCCTAAATTGGTATTTGGTTACTCATGACATCGCAGTAATGGATAATTTGATAGTATCTGTGAAATTGGGAGAGGGCACTTCAGTCCTGTGAGTGCTGGTCTGGGGTTAGATTCCATCTCTGTCAGAGCATCCTTGCTGCACCTCAGGCTGGTCGGTGTATCTCATCCGTAAAATGAAGGTAAACAGCACTTCCCCAGTTCACCGGCCCCATAAAATTGCCCCAGCTCCCTGGGCAAATGCAGAGGTGTTTGTCTTAATTTCCTTTGATAACACACTTCTGAGCTGTAATATAGGGGTCCACTGCATTTGATTATCATGTTCAAGAAAGCCAAATATATGGTGGGCAGCAGGGCAGGACTCTTCATTTGTGAGGAGTTCACTGTACTGCACATTTATGCTGCAAGAAAAGGAGAGAAAAGTCTCAGAGTGATCGAGAAGCTGCCCCAGTTAGTCCCTTTCTTTTCTTACTTGTTTTTTCCCTGTTCTCTTTTCCTATTTTACATTATTTTGGTGTTTACCTTTGTATTCATCCGTGTTTCAGCTGTAGTGCTATTAAAATGTCTGTTCTTCACACCTGCCCCTGAATTAAGGGATTTTGTTGCACATTGTAGCCAAATATATCCCACTGCTGGTGATTTAGTTCCCTACTTGTTTTCAGCTGTCTGTGATTAAACTGAATGTTAGACAGCATCTCTGGCAGTGTTAATTTGCAACTTCTCTTCCACCATTCATCATACACAGCGTTTTGCTGAAAATGTTAGGTTTTGGTGATAAAACTGGATTTTTGCTATCAGTTGTCAGTAGCACTTAGACCAGATGGTTTAATATCAGGTGGAGGATTTATAGTAACAGGCAAATCTATAATGGCTTGGGTGTTGATACTCAGCCTTGAAAAGCTGATGGACCATGTCACGATTGAGTTGAACCAGAGAGGGATATGGCATAATCAAGGTGTGACATTCGTCTATTAACGTTGCACTGCTGTGTCACTGCAACCCAGTATTATCAAGTCTTGATGTTGAGAGGGTGGTTTAATACATTTATAAAACATTTCACAGTGGTTTCAGAATAGTGCTATCATTTGTTAGTTCCTGTGACTTCCTTTGAGAAAAACCAAGCAACTCTTCTATCAGTCTTACCACTTTCCTGCTTAGGAAAGTAGGGGTCCCAATAGTTTATTCCTGGTTGCTCCATCCTGCATCTACCTTTATTACTTCTGTAGGGGGAGCCTTGCTGTTCTCCACCAGTGGGCTGAGATTTTTAAAGCTAAAGCTCACTCAGAGGGTTTAGCTGAATAACCCAGCCCTCTTGTGGGTAATGGAAGCTTTGTGTTTGGCTCCCAGAGATGACTTAGAAAATCTACTGGGCATCTTCCAGCTGCTTTCATAGCATGCCTACAGGTTTAGTAATTACAGACTACATGCTGTCCAAATTCAGATGATGCTTCCCCAGGGTAGGAGACATGCTGGGTTTTGTTTGTAAAATATTGCTAGCTCTTCTAATGGAGTTTCATTGAAATCTGTGGTCATCTGTACTTCTTTCTGTGCATGCCTGGCAAGGTACATTAGTAACAAGGAGGCAAGGTCCACTTTTTTTTTGCATTTGCATATTTATTCTTTCTTTTTGGTTTTTCTGAAGGTGGGATGGAAGGAATTACTACTAACTCTGTCCCTTTTAGCACTTCTGCCAAATCTTCTTTTGTGTAGTAAAGAGTGGAAAAAAAATAGTAATTTTTCAAGAGTTTCTTAGGTCAGTAGGAAAATGTTCTAGTGACAGAATGTTTTTATTTCTCTAGGAAGTCCTCTTTTTTCATGGACCCATGTCTGTGATAAAGCATAAAAATCCTTGGTAGGCTATGAAACTCTGTCTTTCTACTGTTCCTGGTCCTTGAGGCCAGCTTGTATAGATTTTGGTTTTCTGAATACTCTTCATCAATCCAGCATCCTGTATTTTTCTCCCTTTTTCCCCTCTGGTGGTTATTCAATGGTAAACATCTCTGTGACGGATTTAAGCTTCTGGTGAGCAAAGGTCTGGAATCCTTAAGTACATGCCAAACTTAACTTTGCAGTGATTGAAGTTCCATTGTGCTAGATAAAGCTTGCACTAAACAGTGCTTTTCTTTCTTAATGTATCCCAGCAAGTGTTGAATGATTGTCTGTAATAATGATTTGTCTATTCATTCTAGGTTTGTAACCAAGTTACTGGAAGATCTCATTTTCTTTGTTGCTGATGTGCCTAACAACGGGCAGGAGGTTTTGGATGTGGTCATTAGCAAGCCAAACAGAGAACGACAAAAATTAATGAGGGAACAAAATATATTGGCTCAGGTATGTCCTACTGTATTAATAACTTGATTTAAGAAACAGATTGTAGGACAGAGTGATTTGATAAAATGTTCTTTTTAGGTAACCTTGCTTATGCTTTGTTGGATTTGTGTCTGGTTGGATTGAATAGATGTGACATTACTCAGTCAAGGCTCACCTCCTGGTCTGTGGATCAGATAGAAGCACGGGGGGACACAACATGTTTGATGGCAGTTTCATGTGATTCCAGTAACGTTTAAGACTTTATTTGATAGCAAATTCTTTACAAAATTTGCAAGAAGCTTGCACCATGGTCCCAATCCTGAAAGGGTTCATCATATGGGAAAAATTCTAATGCCCTTATGGATCGCTGACCTTTTTTGTATGAGGCTCAACTTGTATGTAAATAAAAATTAATATTCTCTTTAAGTAGCCTACTGAAATTAAATAATTAAAAAAAAAAAAAGGAGAAAGGATGAGAATGGACAGCAGCCAGTGTTGTCCTTCCTTTTCATCCTTAATTTGCCTAAGGTTAAGGCACTTAATAATGTTTAAAATTGTGAAGAGGAAGCGATATCAATCAAGTTGGCAGGAAATGTGAAGTTAAACACAGAAAGCTGTAATATCTGAGGTTGTGCCCACACCTCTATTCAGTCACAGTAGGTAACTGCAGTAATTCACTTCTGACTTTGGTCAGTAAGGCCCTTGTGCTGATCCTGTCAGAGCACATTTTCATTGACAGCTGCAAGCAAAAATCTGGGTTTGATTTTCATTCTCAGTGATTTTGATTTCGAACAGATATTTGGCATCCTCAAAGCTCCTTTTAAGGACAAAGGTGAAGGATCGATGCTGAGACTTGAAGACCTAGGTGACCAGAGATATGCCCCGTACAAGTACATGTTAAGATTATGTTACAGAGTTCTCAGACATTCCCAACAGGACTATAGGAAGAACCAGGTCAGTGGTACTAAAGATAATTAAATTTCCTCTTGGTTCCTACAATTATATATCATGGGTTTGACATCACTCTCTGCACTTGCAAGTGGTAATGCTGAAAGGACTAGATTTTGTGGAGGTTAGTAGTAAGAAATCATTGTAATATACTGCCTCATGTTGAGGAACAGTGTTTTTGTTTTGTGGGTGTTTGTATATGAATTGAATGATCAGCAATAAATATCATAGGTTCACCTTGTACTTTCACAAGCTCAGATTAAGACTGGGGTCCACTGTTTCATTTATGAGCTGTTATTAGAATTATGCTCTTGGACTCTGGATTATAAAGTGGGAAGTCTGTAAAACTGTCTGTTTCTGTTGCTTAAATATTTGTAGAGGGATGGCAGTGAATCAGACCAGAGGTTTTTCTATCAGGCAGTCTGATTTCCCAATTCTGTAGGCTCCCTGTGAGCAAGAACTATTTCAGAACATGGTGTCTAGTGCTTTGCACACTGCAGCAGAGAAAACCTCTACTAACTTTATAGGGCTAAGGGGACTAGAGATGAAAGATGGAACTGCTATGTATGGCTTCTTTGTTTTCTTTCTAATGCTTTACAGAAATATTTCTGTCTTTGGAGGGAAAAGAAGACTCAGCAAAGGAAGCTTCTTAAATGTTATAAAACCTTCTGTTTTTTCCTTTTAAAACTTTGCTTGCCGTTGCTTGAATTTTGTCTATCTTTTTATGGGTTTATTTCTTTGGCTTATGAAAGAATAAGAGACTTAGTCATCACTGAATCTTTCCGGGGACATATTTTTGGTGTTCATATGTTCTTCTGTTCATGCCAGTTCAGAGAGGAAAGTTTTGAGAGTTATTGTTGCTAATTGCCTCTGGTTCTAAAAGAAAAACATTACTGCTTACCAGGTCATCATGGGAATTTTCATTTTTTCAGGAATATATTGCTAAGAACTTCTGCATCATGCAGTCCCAGATTGGCTATGATATTCTGGCAGAAGACACCATCACAGCTTTGTTGCACAACAACAGAAAGCTGCTAGAGAAACACATCACGGCTAAAGAAATAGAGACGTTTGTTAATTTACTCAGGAGAAATCGAGAGCCAAGGTTTGAAGTGGTCCACTTAACATTCTTGTTCTGTATTGATAGGCTTTTCTGTTTGCAGTAGCTGTGAATCTGCCTGCTATTCACTCTCGTCTTTTTCCCAGTTTAATTTGTTTTGACCTGGCAGACAAAAAACCTACATGTATATGCATGTCATGCTAGAAAATATCAGAGCTAAATGCAGTTCTTGGGATTTGACCATATCTGCCTTTCAGAACTAGAGCTTACTGAAAAGAGGGTTTATACTTTACAGGGCTTTTTTGAAAATTTGAGGTTAGTTCAGATTGGGATACAGAGAAGCAAACGGAAATTTAACTTTCTTATAACTCAGTAGCTCCTCTAAGAAACTGCCACTCGTGTTGGTTCCCCTGATAACAGTCTTAGTGCAATTACATGGATGTGATTTTTTTCTAACCTTTTATTAATACCACTTTTCCTGCAGGTTGCAGTTCCAGGTCAGACCTGAAAGGGGCCTAGGTCAGTGAAGATCCCAATGAACATGTGTCCTAGACCAGATCTTGTTCCCAATGAAAAATTCTGGCCTTAACTTTCACTCATTTAGAATTTTTTTTTATTAGCTTTAGGTCAGAATATAAAGGAAATGCATGTATTTTCTTATTAGATTTTCAGTTGTAAAATTACTGAACTAAACAAATCTAAGAAATCAATGTACTGAAGGCCAAATAATGTCCCCTATAATTGTGAATACCATTTTTCTATTAGCGATTAGGGATATTGGTCAAGGTCCTGGTGCTTCACTGCTTCAAATATTCTCTATATGTCTGCAGCCGTTTTGCCTCTCCATTGCTAAGCTCTGTTGGATTTGATCAGTACTAAGAGGAAACTATATGAGAATCAGCTCCTTCTCAGTGCTGACGGAACCTAGTGTTTACTGACACTTTTTGTGATAGAGAATGTCACAGTATTTGTTGCATAACTACATTGTGCCACTGCTGTGTATTCACTCCTTTAAGGCTGAGGTCCAAGGGCAATAAATGCTTGAAAAATGCACCTTGCCAAAAGGGTGCAATCTGAACAGTAAAGGCTTGATCTTACGATGCTTATTTTCATGGAGAGTCTTGTAGATTTTGCAGCACTTGCTTGCATGAATAAGAATTTCGGCAGTATGCTCTAAAATGCATGAGCTCCAAAATTTAAAACCTTCCTGCATTTTAACTCCGACTAGGTAACTCCCCCAGAAGTCTATGTAATTATGTGCCATTTACTTAATGTCATGTTTGTGATGCAATGGTGCTGTGCACTGTTAATTACCTGTTGTCACAAAGCTTCATTTCAGTGATGGATAAAACTGTTCCTAAGTGTACCTTAAAAACGCTTTTGGTGCTCATCCCTTGCAGTTCCCAGGCTTCAGAAGGGAGTATAGTCTGTGCTAATGCAGAAATGATTTTCTGATTCCCTCTGGTAGGATGATCACTTACAGAGGTTCAAACTATTGGATCTTTGAATGGCTGATAGTAGATAGTAAATTTTTTTACGTGGATTTCTAAGGAAGTGTAGTATATGATCTCTGTGTGCCTGCTCATATCTGCTCCCCCACCAGCTCTTGAACCCCTCGCCCAGTTTTACCTTCCTTTGCTAGAGGAGTGGCAGGCTCAGAGATACTCAGTGCCTACAAATGTCATGAAAAGAAGCTACATAGAGGGAACAGGCCTTTTTTATATTCCAGTGAGGCAAAGGCTGCAATATGGACTACTGTTAATAGACACAGAGGAATCCATGAAAGTGGGACAGAAGCAGATACCTAATGAATGTCCCAACTGCGAGGAAAGCCTCAGCCTGAACCTTATTAAATATCAGAAAACCTACATTTGAGAGACAAATTTGTAGGAAACTGATTTCCATGAAAAGATTTGTTATTTCTGCTTTACTTGGAATGACCTCCTTGAATACAGAGGTCCTGTCTTCAGCTCCTGACAGATCTTCGCTCATTGTTGGCTGTGTCACTTCAGGGAGTTTAAAAGGTATAACTAAACTGAGGAGGTATGAACTCCTCCAGTGCAATGGAGCTCATGTGAAGGCACATGGCTATCTCCAGGACAAGTCACATCTCCTTGCTACTTGCGTTAGGGAGGTAAATGCTACCTGATGGGGAAGATGGGTGAGAATGTGTACTTTTGCTTCTTGTTCTCTACAAGGAAGAGAGCCTTCAGTAGAGATCTCTTGCCAGCCAAATTTAAGACAGCCTCAGGCTGCTCTTAAATTCTGGCACAAGTTTTTGGCTTTTGATTTGCTGACAATTGTCAAACTTGGGACATTTTTCTTTTCTCTCCCTGACTGATCATTCAGAACAATTCAGGCTGGCTCTTAAAGCTATTATTCATCTTTATCTGTTGTGAGTTACAAGAGTATGAATCAGCAGAGATCGTGTGTTGATGAATTTTGCAATATATGCTCCCATGAGCATATTAGTGATGGATGTTAGAGATTTCCTCTGCAATGTTTCTGTGTCATATTTTAAGTCTTCTGTTGCATCTGTGGATTTTTGAATGCAGATTCTTGGATTATCTATCGGACCTGTGTGTATCTAACACCACAGCAATACCAGTAACTCAGGAACTCATCTGCAAGTTTATGCTGAGCCCAGGGAATGCTGACATTCTCATTCAGACCAAGTGAGCATCCATAATCAGAACATACCTTTTTGTTACTTGCTCTGTTGTTATGAATTTGTAGCAGTGTGCTAGTGGCTCCATTGTGAATGGCTTGTGTTTGCAGGCTGGTTTCAACACAAATGGACAACCCCTTGGAATGCCCAGTCATCTCAGATGACATTGATGAAGAGGAAGTATGGCTTTATTGGATTGACAGTAACAAGGAGCCTCATGGCAAAGCCATCAGGCATCTGGCTCAGGAGGCGAAGGAGGGCACAAAAGCCGACTTAGAAGTTCTTACCTACTACAGGTGAAAGCTTTCTTATTCAAATGGAAGAAAATGTAAACCTGATGCTGTTCTTATACAGTTACTTTCCCAGTATCAAAAAAGGAATTTGAGTCATGTCAGAAAGCAGGATTAAAAGTTTGTTTCAAGATTTTCCTGTAGGAATCGCAATCTCTGCTCTCTACTCCAGACAAATCTTGAGTTTCCTTTGCTCACGACAGCTCTTTGTGTCTCTATCATTTCACTTCTTCTCTTTCATTTATTGGGCTGTATTGTTGTCCTGGAAGCAAGGCATGCTCTGAAGAATTAGTGTCCTGTGAATTAGGGGGGAAATGGAATCATGGAGCAGGTTGAAAACAAACAGAATCATAGAATCATAGAATAGTTAGGGTTGGAAAGGACCTTAAGATCATCAAGTTCCAACCCCCCTGCCATAACAGTCCAGATGCTTCAGCCTTCCGTTGAACAATGCTTCCTTTCAGTTTCAAAGGAAGCCCAGTCTTCATGGGGGCTGGAGCCTAACATCATTTTTAATGGTAAGTTGATCACTTGCTTAGCAAAGTCAGTCTTGTTACTTTTCTAGGATTTATATCAGAAAGGCTAACATCATGCTTTTAAAGTGAGAATCTATTGTACATCGCTCCATTTTCAACTGATTTCTTTGAATACCGTATGTTATTACCTTTTATTAAGGTACCAACTGAACCTCTTTGCAAGGATGTGTCTGGACCGCCAGTATCTCGCCATCAACCAGATTTCTGCACAGCTGTCGGTTGACTTGATCCTACGATGCATGTCTGATGAAAGCCTCCCTTACGACCTCCGGGCTTCATTTTGTCGGCTAATGCTACACATGCATGTGGACAGGGATCCTCAGGAATCTGTGGTACCTGTCAGATATGCCAGATTGTGGACTGAAATTCCTACTAAGATCACGATTCACGAGTGAGTTGAACGTGTTCCAAGCTGAAGTACAAAAGCATTTTGTGGGGTTTAGTCTCAGAAAAAAATGGTTGTAGATATCTAATGTTGATGTGTACGTATGTGAAAAGGTATTCAGTTGCAGAGCACAGAGCTATTAATTATTGTTACTGTTGGAAACTTCCATGGGTAGCTTTACATGGCAATATTTCAATTTCATTTTGCACTGTGTTCTTATGGGGAACAAGCTAGGGAAAAATGGAATGGCCGTTCCTCAAACCAACAGAACCTGAAGTAATTCAGTTTTGCCTAACGTTACAGGTTTGTTAGGCTAGAACTTGGTTTTATACTTCAAGCTCAACTGAAAGCCACAGTTGGAAAGCTAGAATTTAGAGTTAGGTATCATTATTGCCCCAGAAACAGTTCACAGAGGCTTTGGCCTCCACCCCGCAAAGAAGTACTTAAACGTGTTAAATTTAAGTATGGGAGAAGGTTTCCCACTGACTTAGTGGAAACCCGCTCTGGCTTAATTGACTTGGTGGAGCAGCACCACTGGGCTAGACACCCAGACAAGGAGTTTCTGGCAGAAGAGACAAACAGGAAGAAGTATAGTGCTGCAGCAGACAGAATTGCTTCTGTTAATGAAACTGTTTTGACATATATGAAAAATCAGTCCTAGTTGGTGGTGCAAAGGAGGAAGCTGACTGTCCCACACTGCTTTCGTGATCTGCTGTCTTGTAGAAATAGCAAATTCTGTATGATGAGTAGGGAGGACAGCTGAGACTTAGTGACTTACTGAATTGCCACAGCAAGATTTGAGAGTGCTATCTGCCAGAATTGTGATATTTTCCTGTCTCTGTTATTCCTGTTCACTGCAACCCTTCCTGGTACTGCTGGAAGGAAGACTTGTGCATCTCTGTGTCTATGAAGAACCAACTGATCTCTATCCCTTCTACTTACAGAGAACTAGAGAACTGACAGTAACTTCATAGCATCGTGATGGGTTTATTTTTTTCTTTATAAGAGCAGATCCTGATATTAGAGGTGTTTAATTTCCTTCCTTCTGTTCCTTGTGTTGTAGATATGATTCTTTCACAGACTCTTCAAGGAATGAAATGAAGAGGAAGTTTGCACTAACTATGGAATTTGTAGAAGAGTACTTGAAAGAAGTTGTAAATCAGCCCTTTCCTTTTGGAGACAAAGAGAAGAATAAACTTACATTCGAGGTACTACTTCTGCATCCTACTTATGGTATTCTTCCTCATTTCAGATACGATTGATTCTTCCAAAACAAAGCTAGTTACAGAATAACGTCTGTGTAAAATGTCCTAAAGAAGCACCAGTTCCTAATTCCAGTGTTCTTGGTGATGACCATAACTGCAGAAAATAACATTACTATCTGCTGCCAAACAGCTGTATTTTTCCTTCCTTCTCCTGAGATGGCTGCATTTCTCTGGCAAAAGGAAGGATATGTGTGTGGGTGAATGGCAATAATCCTTTCTCTCAATATAAGTCCTATTCTCTGTGTATGATATGACACTGAAGGAAATACTCTGAATGGCCTATTACTGTTTTTAAATATTGTTTGAAATTCCTAACAGAAACTTTAGATAGGCCTAAATCTTCTAGATTCAGGCAACTTTAAATAAAAGGGAAATGCTTACAGCTTTTATAGTTTTTCCTGCAACCTGCCTCCCAAACTTTGGCACGCCTGCCTCAGGTCATCTGAAATCACCTCTGTTCAAACTTACAACAATCATCTTACTGTTCTTCTGACTTCCATCTTCTCCACAGCTGCTTCCTTTTTAAACAGTTTCCTGGAGTCTTTCCTCTTGGTCTTATATATTATCCCAGATACAATTGTATCCTTTCAAACCTTCCTAAATCTCATGTTGGTTTTGCTCTCTGGTTTAATTTGACTGGCCAATTGTCCTGTCTCACTCTGAAAAACATTTAATGTCACTGCTCTTAGTCCAAGGCCCGTTTAAATCACTAATGCGCTAATTTTGATTCTACTCTAGATCTGAATCTCTGTGAAAGCTGCTGTGTGAAATGCAACTGTATTGCACAGCCAAATACTCCAAAGGTTTCTGATGTCACCTTCATTTTTCATTCGTTTTTCTTACAGGTGGTACATCTGGCTCGAAACCTCATATACTTTGGCTTTTATAGCTTTAGTGAGCTTCTGAGACTGACCCGGACTCTCCTCGCCATTCTAGATATTGTTCAAGTTCCTATATCATCATACTTCGAAAGGTTAAGCAAGTTTCAGGATGGAGGTAAGAGAAGCAGCAAAGACTCCAGTGTGGAATTCATTATTTAGGTTGGACATAATTCATGGAACATGTCATTGATCTTCCAATGTTCTTTATTCACACAGTAACCCAGCAACAGGAATGTTGCTGCAGGATACATTAGGATGGTCAGTTAAAAAGGAAACTTTTTGAACAAAGCTGCAGCCTTTATGACTTATGGTTGCTGTGTTGGTGCTGCTGCTCCTTTTCTTGTTTGTAACCGAACTTTTAAATCTGGATCTAAGCCTTGGCATCTATTGCACTGAACATCTCAACCAAATGCAGATAGCATTTGCATGGCCACACTGATTAAGATGGCTCATATATGGCACAAGTGTTTATTATTCGTCTTAGCCTTTCATTTAAAAGGAGAATAAGATGTTTCTGGTCCAACAGGTGCAGAAGCACCAGTTAAAACTCTGGATGAGGCCATCCTCTGGATGTGTTTGTCAGTTTAAGATATTCTTTTTTAAATCCAGACCAGAGTGCCTGTCTGACAACTCCAGGACAACACTGTATGTCCCACTGCCTTTTCTGCTATGGCTTAAAACTGGGTTGAAGAATGAGCATGCCAGGAAAGTGCTGAAACTTAGCAGTTATTTTTCCTGCGTGTGTGGATGGGAGGTGTGACAGTCATGTGGGCTGAAGGTCCAGGAGACAGATGGCAAATTCTGTTTTAATATGTAGCTGCTGTAAGTGTCATTGCACTGCCAGCTGGCCCACAGCAACAAAAAGGATGAGCTGTCTTGTTTGAAACAACAATTATTTTGTATTTTCTCTGGGACGCCTTTTCCCAGCCTTGAATTTTCCTTATCATCATTCTGCTCAATTGCTTCTACCGATGCCCTATGTGAGTGTACCATCCTTTATAACTTTTCCTTCTTTGATGTTCACACATTCTGGAGAAGTGTAGATAGTCATTGTCATCTCCGAGAAGTCTTATGCTTTGTTCTTTTGATCTTTCCTCCATTGCTGCCAGTACACTTCACTGAAAGCCCCTTAAGTCTTTCCTGCAATGCTGTGCACACTAAGGCATGCTATAGCCGGCTGCAGTCCCTCTACAGTGCTAGACAAAGACTGTATGTTCAGACACTTGGAATTATATTTTGCTTTTTTGTCCTTGAAATACTGCATTGCAGACTCTCTTCTTAAATAGCTCTGGACACAGTTTGGCTCCAGATACGATCTTGGCATATTGGCAACATGGAACATGCAGATATGGTTCTTCTATTCAGTTCTCCGCTCAAGTCTTTAATCCTGGTTAGACCACTTGTTTAATGTTTTTACTCACATTTACCTACAAAATTATATTTCATCCTTAATTCCCTTTTACTTCCATTGAAGGGTTTCCTTTCAGGCTATATAGGAGAGGGAAGAGCCACCTATTAAGTGCAAACAGACCTACTCTTAGTTGTACAAAATTCCAGAGCAATTCCATGTTCATGAATTTACTCTGAAATAAATTGAGTATGAAGGAATGCACAAAATGTCACCACTGTGCAAATGGGAACTCGGTAGCCTTGTTAGTAACACTAAACCATTACCTGGAGCCTTGTTGGAAACTTCTGTTATACGTCTTTTTGTCTCACATTCTTCCAGTAGAAAAGGCACAGAACAAAGGTGGGATTTTTGTGTATCTTTGATTAGCTTCGGTCTTCATACAGATTCTTTAAACTTTTTTCTTGGCTGTACTTATCTCCAGGGATGTTTATCCTTTGAGCACTGGAATCAGTTCAGGGCAGGGTGTTACAATCCACTGATGTTCTTTTGGAATCTGTTGTTGTTGTTGTTTTTCCCCGCCCCTCTTACCCTCCCTTTCCTGCCAACTGTACATCTATAAAGCCTTTAGAGAGGTCTTTTTGCTAGCTCATATTGTTGTCAGTTGTCTGCCATCTTAAAGGAGACCAGAGATAGACATATTGGCTGTGCTGTCTCATCTTAAAAATAGTCATTGAAGTTTTGGGAATAGCTGTAACCCTTGCTGGAGTGGCTTCCTACAGTCTATGCTAAAAAAAAAAAAGGATGCCTATCTTTCGATGGTCATATCTTGTCTTCAGCCTCCCTCTTCTTTTCTGATTGCCAAATCATAAACACATAAATTTGTGCATTCACTTCCCAGCTGAGACTGGAATGATCTTAATATTTAACTGCTATGCCCAAGCAACTTGCCATTCCTCCTTCTTTCTCTAGAGGTGCATATTTACATACCCATAGGCAGCATTAGGCTTTGAAGATGCGTATGTTGCAAAGATACATAATTTAAAAGTTTAGGCAGTTTTTTTACTCCTCGTCACTAATTTTGAGCACTCAGCTCATAGAACTTCATGCC
This sequence comes from Neopsephotus bourkii, assembly GCF_033783945.1. Lineage (NCBI taxonomy): Eukaryota > Metazoa > Chordata > Aves > Psittaciformes > Psittacidae > Neopsephotus > Neopsephotus bourkii. Next base: position 8,764,398 of record NW_026900624.1, read on the forward strand.
TGAAGAACATATTTCATGTCTGAAGAATGTATTACTCAAGCAAAACAGGGGAGTACTTTTCATTAACCCACCCCCCCCCCCCACCCCCTCCCAAAATACAATGAGCATTCACCTTAGTTTGCACATTAAGATTAGAAAAGGAACTCAGGAAGAAAGCACCAGGTGCTGTATGTGGTTGCTGACATTCTGGAGACAACTGCTGTGGCTGAAATGTCATCTCTTTGAGTGGAAGCCTGCTGGTGAGGGCTGAATCAGACTGTAGGGGCAGGAGTTTGGCAGGCATGAAGTAAATTAAAAGCAAAAGAAAACAAAGTAACTTTTGTTGGGTAGCAGTCCTTTAAAACCAGTCCTGTGGTTGTCTTGCACCCACATCCTGATTTTGTCTTTGCTACAAGGTAATGAGAAGGTTTGAACAAGGTTCTAAACTCACAGATCGTTTGATCTGCTTGCGTGCTCTGCTTTGCTAGGTATCGCTTAGCTGCAGCTGAGGTGTGATGTGTTCACGCTGAGCTAGAAGGAGCCGAGCTCAAGGGATTTGCTGGCTTGTGCTGTAGTGTACACGGCTTCTTCTGCGTCCAGTCTTTTCAGACTTAATGAATTTGTGCTTGAGCCCACAGTAAGACGCAGCATGTGCCTATGTTTTCTGTCTGAGTGGTGGTGGGCTGGAACTTCTGTGCCTCTGCATGTGTTGGACTGTAGATGATGCTAAGGATAAGCGAGTCCTGACTTGAGACTGGGATTGAGTCTGTGACAGAGAGACCTTGTTGTATTATGGTTGCTGAAACAGGCCTGTATACTGGGTGCTCATGTGTCCTAATGATGTTCCTGTACTTTTTTTCTGGGGGAAAGGGAAAGAGCAGGGTTATTTTCACATCTTGTGCAGTCACATCTACTCAAATAAGTTTGACCATAGAAGTACTGATGTTACCAAGGAGTCTGGATCCACCTCCTGCAAGACCACTAGGGAATGAACAGGCCAACAGAGAAACTGGTCTCAGGAATTTTATCTAGATCCCCCCCATCCCCCCACTCTGATAGTAAGCATTGTTCACCAGGTGAAACTGTAGGTATGCGTAGTTCTCACTTTTATAGTACTTACAAGATTGTACATCAAAGGTTCTCTCTTTCCCTTTTACACAGATAACCTCTTTGTTATAAAGCAGAGCTGTTGGGAACGTGTAAGTTGTTTTATCAGTTACCTGACTTGGCTTTTTATTGTTCCTTTTAACTTTCAATACTGGTCTCTTAGGCTATTAAGTACAAGTAAAGTAAAAAAACTTACAACAGAAAGTAACTCAGCCTGGGTTTCTGTGGTTTTTGAAAATGTGTTGGCATTTTCTAAAATCAGGATGGTCTGTTGATTTTTTTCAGGGTTTTTTTATTCGTAACTTCTATAAAATACAGACAGATGGATTGTTCCCTGCCCTCATTCAGGATGGTGGGAGCCCTCCCTCCAGTCAGTTAGGAGTGAGGGTGATTTCTTCCTGCCTTTAGAGGAAGTAAGATTCTATTCTCCCATATCTTTCCAGACTGCAGCAAAGGTTTCGCTGGACAGCATCCTCTCTGGCAGGCCCAATACTTGCAACATTCGTATCATACCATTGAAAGCAGAGTATTGCAAGTACATGCCCCTCCAACACATTATTGCTCTAGGGATACGCAGATTTAAACAGCTTTTTTCTTACAGGAAGTTAGCTTCTCCTAGTTGCAAAGCTCATGATGTTGATGTTACTAAAAATAAAACCAAACCAATAAAAAAACCCCACCACACAGAAAAAGGCAAGATTGTATCTATTATGATTTTGTTTGTATACTAATAACGTGTGAAAGTAAATTATTAGTTCTGGAGATTATAAAAGTTGGGTTGGGTTTTTTTTTTTAATCTTTTTAATGAATCTAATCAGTGATCACAACTGTCTAAACATTAGCTGTAATTCAGTAAAAACACATATTTCAGTCTTTGAGGTGTAAATGGGTCTAAATCCCATTTTTGACAAACATTGAAAGCCAGCCATGGTGCTGGGGAATGATGGTTTAATGATATAAACAAATGTGCTTAAATTTTATCAAGTGCTATTGGCCTGATCCTGTAACTCTAATGTAGGAAAGTGCTACTGAATACCAGCTTGGGCTCTGTATGTCGTAATTTTTATCACTGTCTTATTGTAAATTTACATAAATTAATATTAAATGAATATTTAGCAGCAATATTTTCTCAATAATTACACCTCTTCAGAAATGCAATTGATTTTCAGGTTGTAGGACAAATGACCTGATAGATCTGTCCAAATGGAAAAGTCATGAAATTCCTCTTCTGCAGCTCTAGTAGATCCAAGGTGGCAGCCCTATAGAAGTTCAGAATTTTGGGTAGGATCTATTTATTTTAGGTCTCGCATTTTAATTCTGTTCGAAAATATTGATTTCTATGGGAAACTCAGTGCTAAATAGATGTGGGGACAGATAGGGTATACTGCCTTTCCATTGTTGACATCGATCTGTTCCAGGTCTGTAGCAACAAAAGCTTCCACCACCTGATTCTTATAATGTGAAGTTGTAGAGAACTGGTGAGCTTGGCTCTCTACTGGTTTTGGCCACTGCTCCAAGCTGTAAAAACTGTAGTCAGGATTTTGGGAATGGGTACAAATACATTAATGATAGGTGTAAGAATGAGGTGGGTCTTGGCTTTGGAAAGCCTGCCTGGAGCTGTGCATCTCAAAACTGAAACAGCCAAATTTACAGCCAGCAGTCTTCTCTGTTAAATATTTATTTTTTAAATAGACCCACTTATTTCAGTAAAGCTACTTGCTAAGTAAAGAAGTATATATGACAAGTGTTGAAGCAAATCTGCAAAATGGGCTATATTTTCAGGCTTAGTGGAAGTTGCATGAAGACTTAATTAACCTTTTACCTCAAGATGTCCTTTTCCATACTTTGCTTAAATTTTGAGCCCCCTTGATAACTGAGGTAGTCCTTGATGTTGTGAGTTTATCTTGGTTCTGCAAAGATACTGAAAAGATCCTTATGTTACTGTAAATGTTATGCCTTACTCCCTTTAAAAAGCTTGATTTTAATGCCACTGTCAGTTACTAATTGGAATTAAATTAGTGTGCATGTAGTTTTCAGGTGTGACCTTACTTGATGAAGACAGACTGGGGAAAGTTGGCTAGAAACATCTGTGGGATAGAATCCTGGAAAAAGAAAAGATCTATATTTTTGGAAAGGCTTCTTACCTAGATTGCATCCTAATGATGAATTGACTTGAAAATGTTGCATCCAACTTTTTTTTTCAATCAGTGTCTTAACTTTGAATGATTTTTTGAGGTTATTTGAACCTTTTTTCTGTTTCTTTTTTCCCTTTTAGATTCTGTAAAATATGGGGTTTACAAATTATACTACCTGTATCCTAATGAGGCATTTTTTTCTTAAGCAGAAAGTGAGAACTTCATTTAGTAGTGCTGTCATTCTGGCACCTTTCAAGAACATTATAATCTCTTGCAATTTTAATTAAAAGGTAACGTCATTGCTTTCCTACTAAGTGCACCCTGCTGTATCATTCAGGAGCCAATCTGTCTTGTCCAATACTGGTTATTTATTCTTTGTGAATTAAAATGCACATCTTTCTCTAGGTGTGATTTGATACTTCAAATAACTTAGTCAAGCCATGCAGCTACAGCATATGTCAGGTCTGAAAGATGAAATGACATGGCATTATTAGTAGGCAAGCTACACTTCTGCCATGCAGTCCAGTGCTATTTAGTTAGTATTGTTTGGGAATGAGAATAATGACATACAAGGAAATACATCCTTGAATTGAAGCTGCATATGTCTTGGGATGCAATTCACAGTGCTGGGCATCAATGTGAAAAAACCCTTGGTGGTACAAGCATGCATTATCTGTGGAGCATGTCTTTACCTTAGGAGCTCTATGTTAATGGCTACAATTTTCCTGAGCCAGTGTCCACTGACCAGAATCTTTCAGTTCACTTCCAGAAAGGAAGGCTATGTTCAGGTCTTTCTGAAAAACAGGTTTTTAAAACTTACCTATAATAAGCTCCAATTGCTCCTGCTTCTGATTCTCCGATTCTCTGATTTTATGTGATTCTCACATAAAATGTCTTCTCATTACTGGCCCAACAGATGCCATCTTTCAGCTATTGAAACAGGTAGCCAAATATCCCAGCTCCTTCACATTAAGTCTAGATCTTCAGCTTGAGAGCATATTCCTCTTGTAGACTGACGGGACTAAGCATCTCTACGTAGGTGTCCTGAGATTGTGGAACATTTCCTTGAAATGTAGCAGGAAAAGTGACCTGTGTCATACTGCAAGCTTTGCTGCTTTGTTTTGATGTACCCCGAAGGATCTGACCCTCATAGGGGTCAAAATGGGCAGCCCTTGCTCTCTCCTGAAGACTCTAGCGCTGGTGGGCTACCATCCCTCTGCAAAGGAGTGCTTGTCAGCATGTCAGGGGACTCTTGTCCAGTCTTCTGTCCCTTTGATACATCCTGGTAGCCTGCTTAGTCTTTCAGCTTTAACTGAGCAAGAAGATAAGGTAGTGTTTTCTTCCAGCCCTCTTGGCTGCCAGTAGAGATGCATAGTGATTAGAAGCAGCAGTGAGGTCACTACTAGAACACGGTTGACAACAAGCTTGGACCTGCCATTTCTATTGTGCCTGTGGGTCTTTGTGACCAAGAAGGACCAGATTTCATCCAGGACTAATAGAAATTAGTATTGTTTCTCAGGCTTGCATCCGTGTCTGTTAGCTGCTCTTTTGCCTAGTTAACAATTTGAAGTATCTTCTTGAGGCATAGTTTGATAGCAGAGCTAATGAGGCAGTGGCTGCCTAGCAGACTGGAGCAATAATTCATGCCAGCAGTTTACAAGAGAGAAAAAAACAAAAGAGGGTTACAAGAGAAAAAAGATTTAACCCTTAGGAAAATTAGCTGTGTTTATCACAGAAGTCTGCAGTGAAGCAGCTGCTGTTCAGTGGAGAATACTGTTAGACCAAAGGGGAGGTCAGTCTGAGAGTTTAATTCTCTGGCATGGACCATTTCTTTTCCCTCCTTATTCTTTTCCTCATCATGAGACCTGTGCACTAATGTGATTCTAGAGACTATTGCTCTTCTAGGAATCAATACCCATTTCACAGATGTAACTTGTCTAGAGGGCTTGATTCCCATGCTGTATTTTACTTTAAAGGCCAGCATGCTGATGTGTGTATTTTTCTCTTTCTCTAACATCCATGGTATGAAAGTTGTGATTTTGACACTGCTGTGTGGTGCTGGGGATAAGCAACATCAACAGAATCTTCAGAATGTCAGAAGAAGGTGAAGTTTGGTGCAGTTTCACCATGGCTGGGCTGTGATGAGTTTGTATGCAAAAAGGGAGGACTTGTGGATATACTGTAGGTCAGTGGAGGCTGAGGTGGCCACATTCACTCAAGGGATGAGTTTTATCTGTGTCATGTGCATTGCCTATTATTGGGTTCTTTGTTTTGCCTCATTACTTCTGAGGGCTGTATACAATATGGAAGTGACCTCACCTTCTGCCCTTAATGTCATGCATTAGGTTTTCTATGAGGCTTAACTGAGGTCAGCTAGTTATTGAGTAATGAAAAATGGTTTCATGAAGATATAAAGTGTGATTCTTGGTCTGTTTATGGTAGGTTCTGCAGTTTTTATGAGTAAATTCTGTAGAAAACCTGTAAATATTAATACCTCTTTCACAAACAGAGCTCTAAAGCTTAATGCATCTGGCAAATAATATATAGCTACTGTATGGTTCTCTGCACTAATTGTGAAATACCTGAAATGCTGTTGTACTGGGAAGCAAACCATGGATGCTTCACAGCAACTGGCTAGGAGCATTTTGAAGAAAAGGCATGAATTGCCAGCTGCCTTTGACAGTTGTTTTTCTTTCTGAATATGGTATTTTGTCACTTACCATCCATACTGTATAACACAGCAGATTGTTGTTTACTTTTATATCCTGCTTTTAGGATTCCTGCAACCAGTAAATGACTTATCAAGAAAATATGTTTATATAGGAAATGAAGTGTCAAATTACCCACTGTTCTGATTACTTGGGTGGTTTTATCTTTTTCCCATAATTGACTCCTCAGAAAAGTCTTTCTTCTCAGAGAGGCCGCTGCGTTGTGAATTGTGCCAAATTGTATGAGATTATGTGCTACAGTTTTGTGACAGAAACTGATATTCATTAGAAAGTTGTGATCACTGTAATAACAAGTAATGAAAAGGGGATGCACAGTTGTCTTTTCAAAACATGACAGGCATTCTTTTCTTTCCTCTTCTTTCAGTGCCTGTCAGTCTGCAGCTCCTTTAATTACCGCTTGTGTGTTCAGAGATTTTACTCTTCCATTGGCTAACCTTGTGAGACCACACATTCAACAGGAGGTATTCCTAATGCGTTCATTGCTTAGGGAAGGTTCTTGACATCTGACTTGTCTTGGCAGAGGGAGGAGGCAGGGAGAAGAATAGGGGTGAGGCAAGGAGAGCTGGAAGAGTGGAAGACAATTCATGGAGAGTGCCTTGTGTCTTGTCTTTTGTTGGTCAGTCATAGTTCTGAACAATTTTGCAGTGGTTTGCTAGTGAGAGAAGTGGTTGGTTGTACACACTGGGACCTTACAACAATGCAATGGCCATTCCTTCCCTGCGACATTTCTCTGCCATATATAGATGTTAATACCTTGATCTTAAAGAAGACAACAAATGCTGGTGGTCAGCACATTGAGGGTGGCAGTACCATATGAAGGCACAGCTCAGGCTTCTCTTTGGGTATCTGTGGCAAAGTCCATGGAAAAGTAATCAGGGTTCACAACTGTTTCCTATCTCTCCTCATTTAGTTCACTTAACTAGCTGAGGCAGTAAGTTAATTTTTCCTTGGGCACTGATATTCAGGAAGCACTTTGGAGCTGTAACTAAGATCAGAGCTCCATTATTTTAGTCATTCTATGCACATGTACTAAGAACTTAAGTCTCTTTTATTGAGCCAGTGTATTTTGTCTTGCATTGTTGCAGGCTTAGCTGACATGCAGTCAGTCACTTTTTAAGCCACAGTAACCTTTCTGCATGTCTTACCTCAGAGGCTCATACCCTTCCCTGCTGAGATAACTGTATTAAAGCCAAGAGAACACAAAAGCATAGAAAGGAGAAAGAACTCACTAGCAAGACTGCTGCTGGTCCCTCATGTTTGTGAGTGACAGATTTAAATCCATGCTTAATATGGTCTAGACTTCCAACACTGGACAGATAACACTGAGCAGAAGAAAGGCTGATTATTGAGGGTTCTTCTGGAAGAGAAGCTGCTGCCCACTCCTTATGTACATGAATGATCCTTGTGGCTTCTTTTGCAGAACAGAGCACTTCCACACAGTGTTGGGATGAAGTCAGCTGCTTTATTACCATGCATGAATGCGCTGGGTGCCTGCTGTCTACTCCTAAGAGATAGCTGAATTTCATCAGCACCCTTCAAAATACAGCTGTTAAAATACTATTCCTGACAAGAAAGCTGGATTGCTCCAGTTGCTGTGTTTCACTCTGCGAACATTCTCCCCAAGTCTGCTCCGAGTTAATTGAAAATAATAGTAGCATGAGACAATTAGTTAAAAAGTTTTCCAATACGGGTTTGTCTGTGACACCTTGTTACTGACTGAAATAATGCAGTGTTGAGTCACTACCCATTTCAGCTGTAAATACTAAACTGCATTAAGTAGCCTTTTCTCTCACTAAAATCCTTTCCTATGTAATAACGAAATACAATTTGAAATGGCAGTGATAGTAAGTACCACCTTAATCCTCTGCTTTCCTGCCTATAGCTGTTTAGAACAGTTGCATGAAGGTCAATAGTAAAGGAATGTTGTGAAGAGAGGGATTATCCTTATTACTGGTGCTGGTGGGGAGTAGCTTCATAACTACTGCTCACCGATTTGTCCCATCTTTTACCACTGGTGTTGCATGGGTAAGGGGAAAGGAGAGCAGTCATCCGAATTCTTTTTATTTCCTAGATGCTTTTATAGGCTTTGTCATCACATTAGTTGAGTGCCTCTCAGTCTTTGTTATATCAGGCCTCTCACTGGCCTTTTTAGAGATGGATAAAGTAGTCTCTTTTATGAAGGTGATATGTTATTCCCCAATAGTTTTATTTTATTTGAAAGGAAAATGCACCATTTTCACTTTGCAGCACGAAGGGTATTTGAAATGATTTTATTTGTTTTATGCTGGTGTAAGCAGTTAGAACTCTGTGCCTGCCTGATGTGAGGACCTAGCCCCTAGTTTGACATCTAGCTGCTTTTTTCTTGACATCATGCAAAGTCAAAAATACGGGTTTTCTTTCCCTCCTTTGTAGGGGCTTGAAGTACTATTTTCAAACGACCAATTCAGAGTGATTGCACACCAGACCGGATGCCGAACAGGACCTCAAATGTGACACTAATCTGCCTTATTCACTTTGAAAAAGCCAATTCTTTGTGTGTTTTCCTTTTAAAGTCAGGGCTGAAGGCATCCTCTTTCCCAGCATGCAGTACTTGAGTTCTATGGATTGAAAAAAGAAGGGCATAAGAGGAGGATAATGCTAACACAATAAAATATGGTTTTGGCTTTTTACAGCAAATTATCTGGGAAGAGGGTCTCTTCAATGTGAGTAAAACTTGTCAGCTGCATGGTGATTAAAGCGTACTAAAAAACACACAAGAGCTATTCCAGCTTACCTCAGCAAAGCTGCATTTCCTCCATTCTTTTGTTTGCATTTGGTGTAGTCTAGGTCTTGGCACTCTTTCTGCGAAGAAATGGTGTCATTCTTTTTTCCCTTCATTCAGATGTGTACTTTGCAAGAAAGAAAATGAATTCATGTAGGTAGGTAGCATGATACTCTCACTCTTTCTTTTTCCAACCTTTGGAAGAAGATAGTAATTGATTCACTGAGATGCTTTTCATATCAAAATTCACTATAAAGAAAGACCAGTATAATCTAGGGGAACAGATGGTATTTCTTGGTAGGTTTTGCTGAACTGGCACCAGTCATAGGTATCACTGCAACTAGACAGCATAAAGTTTCTTGCCACATGAGTGTCAAACATTTTTTCCCCCAGGTATAATATATGCAGGATACTGTGATTATAGCTACTAGTTTGACCTTCAGGACAGCCTTTTAGGACCTGGCATTCTCCTGAGACCTTTTGAAGAGACCTTTTGGTTGGCTAGTTGCATCAGTTGACTTCAGTTTGTGGCCTGTCATACAGAGATTGATCAGACTTGCACAGCCTCAAATCTTTATTCTCTCTTATTGTGAAGATACTTGGATAGTCTCCTTCCAGCTTCTCCAGTGCCAAGAACAACCTTACTGTCAAGCACATATATTATTTCCAATTGTCATGCCAAAGACAGCAGTGGGAGTATGCATGGAAAATGAACTCCTGTCTGTTCACAAAGCAAGGTCATAAATTGCAGCAATAGATGAAATAAATACCAATAAGAGTTTTCTAACAATAAATATGGTCAAGTCCTGGAATTGCCTCAGGAAGCTGTTCAATGTGGAATATAAAATACTTAAATATTTTTTAAAACAGGTTAAACAAACTTCTTTCAGAAGTCGTCTTAGGTGCAGATAACATGCCTTCAGACAAAGGAAGGGTGAACAACTAACATTTCTTACACTCTACTTTTTATGATTCCTTGAACATGTTTACAGACCTGTGGAAATATTTTGGTGTTTTCAGTCTGTTGACCTCTAAGAAATGATCTGGAAAATCCATGTAAAAATTTGTCCCTACACCACTGGGTAATGAGAATGAGTTCTTCTCCTGAGTTTTGATCATGAATGGAGGGGCTTGTTTTTCGGTATGCCTGTTAGGATTGTAAAGGGATTTGACCATATGGGTGTATATGTGATACATAGCTTTGCAAGCAAATTTTACTCATGGCAAATATATACATGTTTTTGTTTAATGCATAGGAAACAATGTTATGAGGACCATCCATGGTGTAGGAGAGATGATGACCCAAATGGTGCTGAGCAGAGGATCTATATTTCCCATTAGTGCCCCTGATGCACAACCGAGCATTCACCCAAGCAAGCAAGCCAACACCTCAGACAGTGAAGATGTGATTGTAATGGACACCAAATTGAAAATCATTGAGATTTTGCAGGTAACAATGATTGGCGGAATATTACATAGCAGCCATTTCACAGTTCTTATTCACAGAGTGGTAAATTCTATTACCTTCATTCTTACTATTCACTGGGCTGTTCATTTTAAACATAACACTTGGATATGAAGAAGAATTATCTTCTGTGTAAACAATTGTACAGTTGTGGTCCTCACTCTGTTATACCTACTTCACTTTTGAAGGAGCTAGATGCTGCAGAAACTCTGTCACTATTAATTGTGAAGAGGCAGAACTTCTCCTTTATTCTGCCTCACTAATGTTTTTTGAAGACAGTATCCTTGTTTCCTGTCTCGTTAACACACGTTTTACACTGGGGTAGCTTGCCTGACTTTAATATTTGACTCTTCTGTTATAATAGTATATTGAAGGGCAGAATTGGACCTACACCCACTGAAGGCATGCAAAGCCATGCACTTTTGAAGTGGGTTTCAGATTTGTACTGCTAGATTGGGAATAGTCTGTGGGCTGCTACAGTTCTCCCAGCTGAACCGACAAGCTGTGTAACACTAGCATGCCTCCTGAGATACAATTTTCACTCTGTGCTATTACCAAGTGAAGTGGAACACATATTTCTATATATCAAGTCCCAGTTTCTGCAGTACTTTTGCCCTAAAGGAATGTTTCAGTGTTTTCTATAAATTCCGTGGATCTGTTGGTACCATTGTCACTTTTGAAGGGTTCTATTTGTTCTGGCTGCTTAGAAATTATTTAGATTACCTTAATTACTCATCATCTGAAAGACTGTCAATTGTTAGAGTATCCTTAGTAGTGCATACTTTGGTTCCAGAGTTCCTTTGCTTTAAGGCTTATGCTGAAGGACAGTGTGTTATGAAGTTCTATCATCTAATAATACCATTAATGTGTATTGTTTATTTTCATTTTTTCTTTCCTTGATTGAGTTTCTCTCCATACTGTCTTGCTTTACTGGTTGATGCCTACTGGATGATTCTAGGACACCAACCTCGTTCTGTGCATTCCCTGACTGCTCACAGGCAAGAGAATCACATTTTGGATCATCCTTTCCTTTTCACCACATGTCCAGTGCAGGAGCACCTGGATTGGAGAGCATTTAATCCTAATTTATTCCTTAATCTGTGGCTCGTTAGTTATGGTTTAGTCATATGGCCAAGTTATTGCAGATTACTGCAAAGTGTCATATGTTGGTGAATCACAGTTAATGTGCATATATATGAATTTAGTTCACAAGAAATACAAATTAATTTAGGTAGATTTACAATGCAATGAAAGAAGATTAATTTAAATAACAGTGCTTTTCATTACTGTGCTATTACCCTAAAAGACGAGTAAGAATATTTTAGATTTGTTGAATTATGATGCATAGCTTGTACAATAGTGATTAAACCTATTCTGTTCTAAGAAATAATTCCGTTTATAATAATTTAATTCTCAATACGTCCTCTTACATCTTTAAGTAGAGGCATTTTTTATTTAGGAGTTTTCATCCTGCTGTCAGCCAGAATTAAACAGATGGCCTGATAGACTTAGTTGACTTAGGAAATTTTTATTTTTAAAAATCTAGCTTGTACAACTATGGGGTAACTTCATCATGGAACCAAAATTTTAAAGCAAAGATATTATTTCTTGAACTGGCATTTTAACTGCATTTAGATGGTATAGTTCCAGTCAAGTCCTATTGCAGTGCTCTGGGTCTGGGAAGCTTGTCTGACTCTAGTCAGAGATCACAGAAACAGGTTGCCACCATTTCCTATGTCATCACCTGTCACCTGAGTCTTGGTAACTTAACATATGTGCTTTCATCCCCACTGACTGCAAAATAAGTTAAATTACCTTAAACCTGTTTCACTGTGTGCTTGCATTTACTGTGGGCAAGGAGCGTAAGTGTGGGAAACAATGAAACTCAGTCGATAGGCAGTCAGTTGTTGAAGTGTTAGATGTATATGTGTCAGTCATTGAATTGCTACTAACGTTTCCAGCCTAGTTATTTTCCTCACTGTTTCAAGATAAAAGCAACACTTCCAGCTTTGAATTAGGATTTCTCCTGTATGAGTTTCTGATTTCACAGCTGAGGAAGAAAAGGCACCAATAATCACAAGAAAGCAGAGTGTTGGGTGAGGGGAAGCCCTGTTACCATTACAGTGCTAGCTCCCCAAACCAAACTTTTTATTTTTGCTGTATGCTGGCAACACTATTGGAAGCTTATGAAGGAAATGGTATTTGCTGCCCACATCCTCAGCTCACAATCACCAGTGTAATGAAAGACCCCACCTTGCCTGTACTTCACGAGAGCCTGGAGTTACCACAGCACTGCTGCCCTTGGCTGTCTAGCATTTGAGAGGGTGAGCCTCGAGCCTGTTGTCTTTAGTCTCAGTCCCACTCCTCTTCTTATCTTCATGGGGCATTAGAAGTCCAGCTGAAATACAAAATATGAAATAACTGTTTCAACAGTTTCAACATCAATGTACTGATGTGGCTTGCAGACAATGAGAGCAAGGCAGTGTGTTGGAGCCCCTGCACAAGTTGAGGCTGCTTTTTAGTATTCAGTAGTCAATAGGGGTAGAATTCAATAGTCTCAGGATGGTCAGAGCAAAGAAAGAAAACACTGAAAGCTGATGAACGTAACAAATTCTTCTTTTATTTAGCAGTGGTCATGTTTACTTAAAATAATTAAATAATCAAGTATCCTTGTAGGTTTAAATAATCAACTATCCCTGCACAGAAGCATCCTCACCCATATTACCAAATGGCAGGAGAAAAGTCATGTTTAAAATGTTTTATTTCTTGTAGTTTATTCTCAGCGTTAGACTGGACTATAGAATATCCTACATGCTATCGATCTATAAGAGAGAGTTTGGGGAGAACAATGAAAATGTTGCTTGTTCTACAACATCACCGCCTGACACACCAGGGATTGCCACAGGTAAATGTTGCTGTTGTATTGCAATGTGAAATAATTCTGTGAAGCCTACTACAAACAATGAACTCATCTAGAGCAGAAAGATGCATGCTGCTTCAAGTTGAAAAGTTTATGGCAAAATTAAAATTTTAAGGAATCCCATGAAAGAAAGATTTATTTTTTTTCTGGCCTGTCCTCCTCTAACAAAAATGTGATTCTTTTTTTCCATTATGACAATAGATTTTGTTATTTGTACTCTTCCCAAAACATTGCAAAATGATAAATGAAGTGGAGGGTAGGTCATGAAAATACGGTTGGGGGTTGGATGAGGACTGATTTAAGTAAGGTAAATGAGGTATGGGAATAGAGTGGTTTTCCCAGAGCATTCCCATGCACACAGAAGTGTTTAATAGGCTGACTGCTGCTTTTATGACTCTCATAAAAAATAATAAAATTAAACGTTTCAGATTCTGTATCATCTGTGGGTCCCTGAAGATGACCTAACACCATGGGGCTCTGGTTCATTGCTACAATTTGGCTCTTCCTTAGTAATAATAATGGTAATACACAATTTAACCCCCAGTTAGCCCATGTCTTGTTTCTTTTCCGCTACTCTTGCAGATAATGAATTTTACCCAGTTGAGGAATGTGTAGTTACACCTTCATTTGACAGTATCTACTTTAAAGAGTTCCATAGTTCCATTTTGCTGTGCAGATTAAACAATGTCACTGGCTTTCTTCTTCTTAATTTTTTTTCCCAGCAATTGTTCCAGATATAGATGAAATTGCAGCTCAGGCTGAGACCATGTTTGCTGGCAGGTACATGCTCTGAAATTTTACATCTCTGTATATCTGTTTGTTTGTGTTGATATTTCTCATGGTCAGTCTCTGTTTATTCTGGGCATATTTTCATACCTCTTTCTCTTCCTTTGGCTGCTGCTTATTACATAACCTATACATAGACAGAAAAGTGCCAGAGAAGATCTGGATTTCAAACAATAGCCCAGTTGGCATGGGTAGCCACAGGGTTGGAAATGACCACCCTCTTAGTTGTAAGAGAGTTAGTAGGTTTTTGTCATGTTTCCAGAGGCAGCCAGGGAACATTGTACATATGTTGAGCTAAAGCATTTATTAAAGTATTAAAAGTATTTATCTTCTAATGTCTTACATGGATGCTTTTAAAGAAAAACCTTTTTCTCATGTACCTTATGGTTGTAGCCCCAAATTTCTTGGATCAGGAGGTTACTGTTGACCTTCAATATTTCTCATAGACCACATGACCAGTTGTCGTTGCACCTTGTGTTTGAACTTGTTTAGAAATTGACGTCAACAATAGTCTCTTTCATATGACTCCTCAAGTCAACTGTGGACCACTTGCCATGATCTTCTGGACCACCAGAGGCCTGCAGATCACAAGTTATGCTTGCAGAGTTTTGGAAATTGTTTCAGCTACACTGTGAACACAAAAAAACCCCATAGAAAATATCCACGCTGGAGAGTTATTATCATTATCACCATGTTGGTTTAATTTTATGGGTATAATTAAAATTATACCAGTAAAAATGAATTCCATTAAGACAAGGCCATAGACTTCAAAGTTTTTCTTGGAGCTAGGGAGAAGGATCTGCACTATGGGCACTCTGATCTTTCCTCTCTCAGTCCCTTATGCATTCTCAATCTTTACCATCACAAGCAATGCCTCCAGTCCTCTCCCTGAACTCCCGTAATGTAAAACAACACACAGCCCTTGGCATCTGCATCTTTAACAGAGAGACTGAATGGTTTCTTGGAAACATTATTTCTGCTTTGATATGTTAAATGTAAATCTGCTTTCTGCCGTTCCAGATTATGAATATGATTCCAGAAATATGATGCTTTTGGCAATTCTTACTATTTTTGAGCTTATTTTTTCTTAAATGAAATTTTAATAGATGAAAAGGGAAGGAGTAAAAAGGAAAGGGCCAAATTAATCTCTGATGAAATGTTGTTTACTTCAGTTAATTTGGATTGGGGATGAGCTTGGGACAATTTATTCAAGACTTAAACAAAGGTTTTTGCAATATGGGTTTTATTTACAATATTTGACACATTTCATACATACTTATTTTCATTCTGCAGTGTCTGTTCCACTACAAGATTGCTGCAACAGCATATAGCTGTAGGATTGAAGTCCTTATAAAATATATTAGATTAATGTTTATAGTTGCCTTCTTGCAGCTTGATTTGGTTTTAAGAGCTCTTTCAAATGAAGATTGTGTCAAAAACTTTATTTCTTCTTATTTCTTTTACTTTATTTTTTTATCAGAAAGGAGAAGAATGCAGTTCAGCTTGATGATGAAGGAGGCAGAACCTTTTTACGGGTCCTCATTCACCTCATCATGCATGACTACCCTCCTTTGCTCTCAGGTGCTCTGCACTTGCTATTTAAGCACTTCAGCCAGAGAGCAGAAGTTCTGCAAGCATTTAAACAGGTATGGATGGGCATAGTGTTATTCCAGGAAACTTGACTGCAGGGAAAGTCTTTCCAAAGGCTGCTTTACTTTCCAAAATTGCCATTAATTATTTCCTTAGAGGCCCAAATTCAAGAGAGGTTTGTTTGCTTGTTTGTTTTGTTTTCATTAGATTTGACCATATGTGCTAATGTGTATTATGGCTGTGCACCCAGAAATAGATATTTCTGGCATTGCATCCATTACTGAAAACATAGGTCCCTGGTGACAGGTGGGACATGCGTGCATCTTGTAGTGAGACATGCTTTAGTAGTGATCCCTCAGAGAGAGAGTTAGTGGCTTGTGTTCTGCAGGCAGTGCACTGGTGTCAGCAATAAGCCTTTTCTGTCTTCAGGGCTGCTTAGGCTGGTTTAAGGCTCTCTTGTTATTCATGTGGTGTTCCTAGTTCTAATTCAGGTGTCTTTTCATTGTGCTCCACTGCATGGTAAAGATAGGCCCAAATAACAGGAATAGAGCAATAGAGCCAAACCTGTTTGCCGCTTTTATTCTTTCTGCTTGATAACAGTGCATGTGCAGGCTCCATGTGTCAGTGGATTAGGATAGGGAGATCTGATGTCATGGGGCTGGATGGAAGGAACATCTCTCTTTACGTAAGCCTCTGTAACACACGTTGATAATACCATCTGATGCTTATTTCAGGAGTTTGATAGCATGTTCTCTCACCCTTATGTAACATGTGGAGGTTTCTCTTGTTTAAGAACAGATGAACGATAAAGACTTGGAAAGCATTTGTTTAATGTTTTGCACTGTAGTAGAAAGGCCTCCCACCAGATGGTTAAAGTTAGGCCATGCTGGTTCATTGCATAAATAGCTGTTACCCTGAGGTCAGCAAGGACTGAGTAGCTTAACATGTTTTTGTAAAGGATGGAAAAGTCTAATTGGCAAATAACAAAAAAACTGTAGAGAGCATGGAATATGAATGTCTGTGGATGAGAAGCATTCATAAATTCTGTAAAATCACAAGGTTTTACCAAGCTAAGAGAGAAGATGATGAAAACTTTGTGTTATGAAATAGTGAATATTAGCCTGCATGTAGTGATGTTTTTCAAAAATAGAATGTGCCTATCACTGTTTTTGTCTGCCATGTGACTTTAATCTTTTATGTAAGTGTGATTTCTTAATAGTGCTTATTGATTTGCAGTAAAGATTGTTGGTGGTTTTGGGCAATATTATCTTCATTAATAATCTCAGTAGAGCAAAGAGCATTACCAAGTAAGGAAATACGTAGATCATGTTAAATCAAGAACTACAAATAACAGTGAAAAAACCAGAGTAAAAAAAAAAAAGGACAAGATTATATTAATCTTAGTAAAAGGCAGCCACTCAGATGGAAAATTACATGAACCTGAGAGTCAGTTTGTGAGCTATATTTAAACAAGTTTTTTAAGCTCGCCTAACAGTGTTAAAATCTGTTGTTTTTCACTATTTGATTATGGTGATGTAGGTGATCATTAAAGTTGCCATTCTGACCCTTCTTTGGATGTCATGATTCCTTATTATATCATCCTTTTTTTTTTTTCCCACTTCTGAAGTGCTGTGCTGATGGTATAAGCTATTTCTTATTGTATTGCTTTAATGCCATGTAACTGTATTGTTTTAATGCCATGAGGATCATAATCAGAGCATCAGTGCTAACCCTGCATAGATCTCAAGAGCTTGTAAGTCTGTGTTTGTGCTGAAAATGTTTTGCAGTGTATTAAGGAAGGTGAGAGAATTTTGTGAATTTTATAAACTAACTTGTTTTGGGCAACTATAGTTTCTGCCTCTGTTAAATGTTCTTGATGATTGAGGGCTAAAAATGCTGCATGTGCCATGTTTCAATTTCATAAAGAAGGTTACATAAAGCACCTGGAAAGAGTGGCTTAGAATGGAAACTATCAAGCAAATTACCCAGGCGTGAGTGCTGGTGCTAGTGCTGTAATAGCTTTACGATTTTCTGTATTTCCAGGTTCAGCTGCTGGTGTCTAATCAAGATGTTGATAACTACAAGCAAATCAAGGCTGATCTTGATCAGCTACGTCTGACTGTAGAAAAATCAGAATTGTGGGTTGAAAAGAGCAGCAGTTATGAGAGTGGAGAGGTGGGCGACAATCAAACCAAAGGGGGAGAAGAGCCAATAGAGGTGGGTCTAAAGACTTTGCTGTTAGAATTGTTTCAGTATCGATAGGTAGCTTAATAAACAACTGCAAATTTGTGGTCCAGTTAATCAAAGTAGCAAAGTGAGATTGTGCAGGATTCTGGCTGACCTTTAGTAATAGATAAAATAGGAGATAAAACCTCTTTTATCAATTTGTTCAGTATTCTCTCCCACTGCTTTCAGTAACTTATGTCACAGCGCTATGCTACGTTCCTTCTTGACTAGCAAACAAGACACAGTGCATGGCATCACTCTGTGGCCAAGGAAGTAATCTAGGGATCATGTGTTGGTGGCAGTTGTGCTGGCTTGCTGGAAGAAAGAATCATAGAATCACAGAATGGTTTGGGTTGGAAGGGACCTTAAGGCTTATCCAGTTCCAACCCCCCTGCCATGTGCAGGGACACCTTCCACTAGACCAGGTTGCTCAAAGCCCCATCCAGCCTGGCCTTGAACACTGCCAGGGATGAGGCAGCCACAGCTTCTCTGGGCAGCCTGTGCCAGCACCTCACCACCCTCACAGGAAAGAGATTTTTCCAATATCTAATATAAATCTCCCCTCTTTGAGTTTAAAGCCATTCCCCCTTGTCCTATCACTACATGCCCATGTAAAAAGCCCCTGTCCAGATTTCTTGTAGAATAAGTAGCAGACAGTATCTGTTCCTGCAAGTAGGGAAGGGGAGTAAAATCAAACCCATATTTCCAAATATTACACAAGAAATTCCACTCTCCACCAGACCTAAGACTTGCCTAAGAATGTTGAGATTTTGTAGACACACTAATATTCTGGGTTTTTTGACCTTTGTCACACCAGAAGTTGGGAAACTTTAGAACTTGGATCTGGAGCCACAGATACCTGATTTTGAAAAATTGGAATTAATTTTTTTTTTTTTTTTACTTTTATTTTTCTGTGAAAGCTGAGGTCCTTATGTAATTACATAATTCCAGTATAAATCTTACAGTGCAAAGTGTTGCAAGAGTTGCTATGGTTCAGGTTTGTGACATAACAGTAGCTAGAGCAGGCTTTCACACCAGTATTTATTCCCACTTTTCCATTTTTGTCAAAGGAAGTTTGGAGAGATGATCAACTGCCATTTCTGAGACAGCACTTCCCTTATTCTCTTCCATGATAGAGTCTTCACTGGTAGCAAGAAAATGGGCAAGGAAGCCACTAGAGGAAGCTTAGTAGGGGGTCAAGTGTAGTTCATACAGCATTGTGAAGCCAACACATTCAGGAAAAGTAGGAGCCATTGAGAAGAGACAGGATGTCTGTATATTTCTATGACATACACTTGGTCTTTCAGATGGGAAAGCAGGTCTTAGGTGGCTTTATATGGGGGAAAATCCAACATTTCAAGGGAGAATCCCAGTTTCTAGGGATATTGCAGGTCCTACTCTTCCTCTGATATAACTTAGCAGAATTTAATGGTGTCAGAACTGGGGAGGAATCTGGACTTTATGAGCTTAAATATGTGGGATTTCCTGTTTTCTTTTCTCAAGCATATCTGTAGCAAGAAAGAAAATGTTCCTTTATTTAATGAATGGGAAAGGTAATGGGGAAACAGGGTATAGGCTTGCAGCAGGATATATACAAGGTTATGTACCTATAATAAATTACAAAAGTGTAATTAAATCCTTTTATTTTTATGGAAAGCCCTGATGGCAAAGAAATTCCAGGAAGAGGGGAGAAAACGATGTGCAGAAGCATCTGTAAATGGGAGATTTTCAGTGGTGGTTTGTTTTTTTTTCCCATGAGGCATCTGTGGGTCTGTATGGATTAGCAGTGCTTCAGTAGATGTGTGATATTATCTCTGGCAGATCTGAGAGACTGTTGTATTAGAACAGTAATATGTAATCTGCACAAGTGGTTAGATCATCTGGTCGTAATTCCATGAGATCTGTGCCAGGTTACAATAGCTTAGAACCTGTTCCATTATTTTTTCCTCTGTTAAATTATTTTTTAACAGTCAGGAAATATTTATACCTGGCAAAACTACTTAAGATAATGGATACTCTCTCTGAGAACTGAAGTCAGACACAAGAGGTGAGGTGACGGTCATAATCTACAATATGTGAAGCAGGTGGCTAGCTTCAAGCACATGAACATCCCTGTGAGGTCCCATGCTTTCTTGGAATGGATGCTGGGTATTCAGCACTGAGCTGGATGAACCTTTAGGTCTTTAGTGAATACGCTCCATTTGCCTGTGCTTGATTTTTTGCAAACAACACTGAACGTGCACAAGGGCTTCAAATTACATCCCAGAACGGTCTTACGTGAAGCCCAAGTTTCTGTCCTTGCTGAAGCACTTTGCAAGATTGGCTTAAGAATTTAAAAAGAAATAAAATCCCTTTTTTTTTGCCCTTTGGCTTCTGAGTCTTCTGAGGTCATTGTTTTCACTTTTCTACAATAACCCGGGGAGGGGGCTAGAGGCTTCTGCTTTTTTTTGCAGTCATTTGACTCCAGAAATGTTATTTGTAGAAAAATAAAGTATCTCGAGTTTTCCACAGGAAGAACAATGAATCCTACATCCATCCATGCAGGATCTTCAGTCATAAGAACTGGAGATCAGAATTACAGGAAGCAGTGCTTGGAGTTAGGTCAGACATGTTAGATACCACAGAGGATTAGGAAGAAATGCTGAAATTGATGTCACACAACTGAGCTTGGCTTGAGAAGGAAAAAGCAGATAAAGCCTGTTTACTTGGTTATCTCTAGTACAAAGATGTTATGAGTCTGTATAGATACCACAGCCCATAGAAAGTGTGGTTTTCGTTGTCCTGTCACTGGAGGATGTATTGGTGGTGTAGCACCAGAAGCACAGACGTAAGGAGGAGAAACAGTCTTTGTGAAAGGACTCTCAGGTGGAGCTGAAATGTAGTGCTGTAGCATTTATAGAGCTTCTCATCTTCACCATCCACTGAGAAAGTTCAGCAATGTTTAAAGTTGTATAAACTTTCTGAGCCCTCAAGTGCCTGGTGTTCCTTTGCTCTCCTCTTTTTTGGGGCTGTGGCAGTTTGCTTTGGTTCTGGGACTGTTTGAACAAGCATCTTAAACATCACCTATAAGTTGAGATTGTGAACTGGAATTTCTGAGAGTGCCCTTCTTTCCCCTAGTAAGTAAACACAGCCTGCAGAGGGCAAAACTGTGCCAGCGTGACACTGTCCAGTGCTGTCCACAGCTCTCCTGCTGGGATGAGTGAGACTATTTCAGCGGCTGGGAACTGCTTGGACTCAATTCTGGAATCCAAGGCTACATTTTGGGGGCTAGAAAGAAAGGATCCCAAGACTGATGCACACAGTGATATTCTGGGAATTTTACGAATAAAGGACATAGTTTTCAGAAAATACCATTTCCTAAAGGTGGGGTGCTCAGAAGAGAACCTTTCTTGGTGTGATGTCTATGACTCCCTGTCCCCTATGGAAAAGCGTCACAGAGAATGTCTGTCATGGGGCTTAACAAGGCAAGATATACAACTGAGTGTCTCTGGTATCCCAGTGATGTGATCATCTCTTGATAACTACGTCTCTGGCATGCCCTTATGGGTTCAATAAACAGGCTTTTATTTTGTTAAGAGAAAGGATAGATTCAGCAGTTTAATGCTGGTCAGTGCTTTCAGAAAAGACATATATTTCACATGTATTATAAAACTACATTGATTGAGGAAGAATGCTGGTAACAGTAACAGGTAAATTAATCTTGGTTAACCCACAGTCCCAGAACAGAGGAGGGTGGTTAATTATAGCAAAGAGCCTGAAATTCCTTCCAAAGTATTGATTCAAACAGCTAAAGAGAAGGCAGCATGCATACTAACAAACCTAAACAAATAAAATCCACTGTTGTTGCATAGATCAACATGACCATGCTGAACAGCAGTGCTGACACTGTTATAAACAGCTTCCATGGCCAAGTGGTGCAGCTGTTCTTGCCCCACTGGAAATTAAGACCAGCTGGGATTTATAGAACCCTTCATCTTCGCCATCAGCTAAGAAAGTTCAGAGAGAGGTTTCAAGATGTATAAACATTCAGACTGGCGTGCACGTGTGTGGTTTAGCATAATTTTCATCTCTAAAACAGTAGGAAGTTTGAGGACACGATGAAACTCAGAAGTGCATCTGTTTCTTCTTTTTTTTTCATGCTATTACACTGGTTTATATCCTTGTGGTTATACTGTGAGGCAATCACAAGTTCTGCTGTAGTTTTTCTACATGCTTTATTTCAGCATCCAAAGTCCAATCTTTCAGTTCTTTGTATTTCCAGTTAAGAAAGGCTTCCCATAGCTGGCAGCGGAAAACAAAACAAAAAAACAACACTGCCAGTATTCTAAGTGACAGTATTTGTGTGGATGCTCTTCCATGTTTTGACTGAGATATGCATGGAAAGGTGTGTGGGTGTTGGCAGTTACTTGCTGACTTGATTTCTCTTATATATCATACCCAGCTGGGGCTTTCTAAGAGCCAGGTCCCAGAGCATACAGCATCATGACTGGATGTTGCAGTTTAACAACATAAGGCTCTCATTTGCTTTTTAAATCCTTTCCTGCATCATCCAGAGATGAGGACAGAAGTGTCCTCTTCATGGAAGGAACATCTCCACTTTCCATGTGCTACTTGTTCCTGTACTGCTGAGAACGCCACCTATTTATCTTAATTACAGAGGTCATCTTAAGCTCTTTCTCCAGACTTTCTAATGTTCACATACAGAGACTTGTAATCTTTCTAGCTGTATTAGAGATTTTTGGAATGAGTGGTGCTATTGAAATATACTTATTGTCCCTATTCTCATAGTATTGAAATTCCTTGGATATCTATTCCATGATTTAGGAATGTATTCTTTCTTAGGGGGATCAGAAGCATGTACATATGATTCTAGGGATCATGTACACATAGGGTAATTGCCTCAAATTATGTTGGGAATTTGAAACAAAGGAAGGACTTGATTGTGAACTCATGGACCAGTGGATAAAGGATGAATGAATATTTTTATTATAAGTGCTGTAACACTTATTATATATTTTATTATATATATTATATATTTTATATATTTTATTATATATATTCTATATATTTTATATTATATATTATATATATTTATTATCTGATAAGTGCTGTAACACTTCTTCACTTGCTGTTATTACATACAATTAGTTCATGTAGAGGAAATTGCAAGACATCTTCACTTGTTGTGTGTTCTTTGTTATAGGAATCAAATATTTTGAGTCCAATACAGGATGGGACCAAAAAACCCCAGATAGACAGCAACAAAAGCAATAACTACAATATTGTTAAAGAGGTCAGTATATCTGCTAAGAAACTTCACATGCTTGTTTGATAATTAGATTTATTAACTATTTTAAAAGAATGCATTTTTGTTTCGTTTTGTGATATGACTGCTTGTTTCCTTCTCTGCTTATTTATTTGTCTGTTTGTTTGTTTGTTTATAGATTTTGATTCGACTCAGCAAACTTTGTGTTCAGAATAAAAAATCTCGGAATCAACAGCAGCGATTGCTGAAAAATATGGGTGCCCACTTGGTAGTCTTGGACCTTCTGCAGATACCCTATGAAAAGGTTATTCTCATAGTTCAAGTGCTAAGGAACATGAACTCAATAAAGGGCAAGGCCTCAAGTGGCCCAAGAATCAATGTGAATATTTTTTTGACTGAATTCTGTCAACTGCGGTACAAACATGAGATAATGATGCCATTTTCTGCCTTAAGAATAATGGGTTTGGGCCTAGGTTTAAATACGGCTGCCTTCATAGAACAGGTTTTGTTAAGAATTTAATGTTTACTACCTCATGTACCTGGACGCCACTGAGCTATCCTCCCAGTCCTGAATCAGGCAAACCTAGATCTGCAAGTCACTACACAGTAAGAAGTATTGATTTAATGGAACTTCTGGAACAGTACCTGAATTCCACTGTTGGGTGCTAACGTGAGTGCTATCATAGATGCACAAAATGGGCAAAAAGCTTTCAAGGATCAAGTCTGAAATAATTACTTTTTTATTGTGGTGGAGGCTTCTAACCTAGTGATCCTTGTAAGTTTTTCAGATGATAATGTGATTTTGCACTCATTTATTGGCATTGCACATACAAATTTAAGGATCTTTAAAAGATAGCCTTTAAAAGACCACATCTTTCTAGATCTTGTAGAAAGCATTGAGAGGAGATAAAGCTCTTCTGGGCTACATTTTCCTGAGTGTTACATACTAATGTTATGATACAGACACTGGGTTCAGTTGTATTCAGTAAAATAGTGTTTGTCCATATAGGTGGTTCATTAAATCATAGTTAGAATACTACATGAGAGGAAGATAAAATGGGGATGAAACTAGATATATATTTGTGTAGGAGTGTATATAAACATACATATTCATGTAGGTGTACACACACAAGCACACATACATCTGTTTCGATATGTAGCTATATAAAAGCTAAAGCTTTCAAAAGCTTATAATCAGTGCAGGCTAGAGGTGGATTTTTTTATTTAATTCAAGTCACTTAGCAATTTTTTAAGCTAGGAAATGATAACCATGCATGAGGAGATCTTACTCAGAGTTGTTGCTCGTACCCGTGGCTCCCTATGGTCAAGTCAATTTAGAGTAAGGTACAGTCACTAATGGCCTCTGAAGAAAACTACACCAGTTTCTTTTGCCTAAGAGGGAATTCCTGTCCTATAAAGGCTCAGGAAAAATGGTTTGTTCCTGTCTGAATTCACCTAGTGTCATTTTAACAAGTATGGCTAGGTATGCCCATCTGATTTCATTTGTCTTTTCTCTCTGCAGAGCGATGAAAAGATGAATGAAGTTATGAATCTAGCCCACACTTTTCTTCAGAATTTCTGTCGAGGAAATCCTCAGAATCAAGTTCTCCTCCACAAAAATCTCAACTTGTTCTTAACTCCAGGGGTAAGTTTTTTTATTTTAAGGAGAATATTATAACTAGAAGTAAATTAATTCAGACTTGTTGAAAAATCACAGTGCTAAATAAGTAATTTCATCAGATTATGCCCTCTCTGCCTTTTCTCTGTCCTTGTTTCTTCTCTGTTACTGTTGCTCTTTATATCATTGTTTTTAATGTTGTCATTTTAATAGTGTAAACCAATATTATCTGTGGGGTTTACTGGAGGTATCTATGAATAAGTGTCACATTATCACATCATGTAGTTTGATCTTATTCACCCTGACTCACAGTCAAGGTAGAAGATGCTGTGATGATACTGTCATGAAGCTTGCGTGACAGCTGAACCAGACCCACAGGGTTTTGATGATGATGTTTCCATTTGAGGCAACTAGTTTAAAATTTGATCTTTTATGAAATCATCGTCTTTATTGTAAATCTCTTTGTCTTGCTCCCTTTGTATATATATGTATGTGTGTGTTTACAGATAGTCATATAGAATGCCACCTCGCTCAATGGTAGATCTACTGAGCAAACATGCTTTCAGAAAGTGTATTAGGGTTGTAGACTTTGGGTCTGCCTACATTAGGAAGCATTTGTTCTGTTAATTTTTATTTCTGCTTTTTCTTGGTGAAGTTAGCGAAAGGCACTCTGCTGACCACAGTGGGGATTTATACCCAGACTCCATCCTGTCCAACACTGATACTTGAGTGTCAAGTATAGAGCCTGGTTGCACTTGCATTTCTGTTCTTTTGAAGTTGATATTCTGATCATCCCAATTATTGTGCTTTTGTTCACATTGTGGAGCAAACTTGGTGGGGATTCCTTTCAGAGGACTCTATACAGAAAGTTGTACCCTGGGAGCAAACCTGACCCTCATAAGCTTTAGTCCAAAGGACCAAACTAGAACAACATTGAAGCAAAATCTCTAAGAATACATAAAGTCTGGATGCTGAGTCCCCAGCAGCATCTCTTCTTGCTACAGATCTGTTTCTCTTGTACTGTGCTACCCATCAATAGAAACACAGACTTAGGTTCCCTCTGTATTTGATGTGGAAAGAGATGTTGTTTCAGAGTGATCAGACTGCATGTGCAATGATTTACCTGCTGGAAATGCCTGCCTCTGTGGACCATAGAGGGAGCTAGAGGTAGCTAATCATCTTTCTGGGTTGCCTCAATGAGAAGTTTGATGATGAGTGGGATGAATGTGGTCTCAGATGTCTTGCATACTTAAGTCCCTATAGAGTGCTCAAGCAGTGTCATGTGTGTATATGCATGCCTTCACCTTCCAAATGGGCACAGATTTTGTTAGGGCACAAAAAGGTCCACTTTAGGACTCATTTATACTCATAAAAAAGTGTGGTGAAATCCCATCATAAATGAAAGCTAGGCCCTGAGGTCACTGCTTAATTCCTGGGCTGATGCACATGGGATTACTGCATTTTGTCTTCACCAATGTGCCTTTCTCTAGTCTAGAATCCTGTGAATCTTTCAATCTCCAAACAAATCTGCTCTTCTTATAAGGCTGTTTTGATTTTAATCTGTTCAGCTCCTGGAAGCTGAAACCATGAGGCACATCTTCATGAATAATTACCTTCTGTGTAATGAAATTAGTGAAAGAGTGGTGCAGCACTTTGTACACTGCATTGAGACCCACGGCCGTCATGTGGAGTACTTGCGTTTCCTGCAGACCATTGTGAAAGCAGATGGCAAATACGTGAAAAAATGCCAGGACATGGTAATGACAGAGGTAAGTGAAGGGTTCATATGTTAATCACTAGTGGATGTCTTTTTAACACACTAGTATTTTGAGGCTGCTTTTTCTGCTCTTGATACCAATGGGATATAATGGCATCATCGCTTCAGAATTTTAAGCGGTATCACAAATAATGAATATTTTAGCAGACATTTTTTGGAGCTTAATCTAATTTTGTAAGGCCATCTGTATAACTACTAGAAAGAAAACATGAGTGTTAGCATGGTGATACAGAGATGTCTATTTGTAGATGATGTAGCATGGAAATCTCAGAGTTACATAAACCTTCATCTTCCTGTACTGTAATTTAGGATACCATCTATGCACCAAACTTGCCATATTGTGTCATGGCTTTGCCATACAAGAGGCTCTTACCTCTATGGATTTGTCTAAATAGTGTTACAGACCATCTTTTTAGCACATAATCATGTAAAAATTCTATGTACTAGTTTCTGTTTTGTTTCTTTTGTTCCAGTGTTTCTGTGAGGGTCAGTAGAGCTATTCTAGCTAGTTAAAGCTTAGCTAGTTTCGGAGTCTGACCCAGTAAGTTCCACAGAGTGGTTTGTGGATGAATCTTTATGCCAATGAAGTTGCTGGGAAAATACCTCATTGATGTCTTTGCAATTTGGATTTTATATATAGCGTGCATGATAAATGAAGTCTTCAACTTGCAGACACTCATGCGTTTAACTGTAATTCTGGTAGCAGTTCAAGGAGATTAAGAAGTGGGTAAAATTGAATATGGTGAAAAGTCCAGATAGGATCAGAGTCCAGGGAACACTTTTCTTTACTTTTTGTTTAGTTTCTTGTGTTTTTTTCGTGTTTATTCACAAAGGAAACAGAGAGAAACTCTGGTTGTGGCAGGAACAAAACCAAACTCTGCTGGAATTTTGTTCCACAGCAACAAAGAGGAAAAACTTCTAATTAAGAAAATAAAGCTTCAGCCTACATAGGTAACCTTTAATGGAATCTACCTCAACCTTTTCAATTTGACTGAAGCGTTTGAACATGCAATATCAATTACAAGTCTTTGATTTACATAATTCAAACAGTTCCTATGCCTTTGTGCTTTTAGATTTTCCCCCTTCCACCACAGCTTCTTGTAGGTTTTTACTTTCTCATCAATCAAGATTTTTAGATTTTTCTCAGTTTCAATACATTTTGTTACTGACCTATAATAGCACAAAGATAAATTGTCATAATACATTTCTAAGCTGACTGCTTGATGAAAATTGAAATGAACTTGGATGTGGCAATTACATCACAAGGTCTGCAGGAATTTGCTGGGGGCAGGGAGCACCCTTGTTATGATGAAAGAAGGTAAGATGGTGATCTGCTTTAAAAATATGTAGGAGATTACAGGTAATTAAGATTTGTTAGAAAAGAGTGCTAACAGGGAAATTGGAATGGCACTTAAACAGCAATCCAACATAAAGGGGACAGTGTAGCCAAATGGTTGGATCTTGACATGGAATCAGGACGGTTTCTCAGTAGACAACTGAGATGTCCTTTGTGACCTTAAACAAGAGGTGTACCTTCTTTTATGCCTCCAGATGGGACATGTAAACAATTTACCACAAGACAAGACAGAGTATGAGTGTAAAACCTGTCTCAACTACTGTGTTTTGTTTTACCTACAGGAAGTATATTGTAGGTTATTCCTGTTTACTAAGGGCAAGGGATAAACTGATCATATTTACATGTTTTAGAAAGTGCATACAGATGAAGGAGCACCATTGCCAAAGAGTACTTTCATAAAATACATTGAACATTTCCAATCTGGCTTATTCACTTGTTCTCATATCCTTGGTCCCAGTGTCTGTAGAGTGCTGGTAATGATGTTTACCAACCTGAAAGGTTCCTTAGGCCACTTTTTCTCATTACAAGCATGCTTTGAGGTTCCTGGAGGAATGCTGCCTATCAGTGCAAACATTATTACAAAAGGGAAAGCAGAATTTACTTTTGAAATAGATCAATGTGGCAGCGGAGTTTTCTATTATCTATATATTCTGGAGAGATACATCGCAGAGCATCAACAGCTGCTGCAACACTGACCAACCTTCATTATACTTCCATAAAGGTCTTGTTGAAAATATACTTTAATGGAAGAAAATGCTGCTGGGTTTTTGGATTGTTCTGGGTTTTTGGTTTTACCCCCTATTACTGAGCTCGTGAGGCTCAGTGAGAACTTTGACTGATGTTGGATATTTGTTTTGCTTTTCTGCTTTTAAAGGGACATTGTTTTCTCTGCTTGGGTCAATTGGGATTTACAATTTCCTTTGTAAATCACGTTTAAAAGTTAATAACTTGGGGAAAGAGGACGACACCATCTTCTGTCCTTGCATTTATGATTGTTACCTTGTCCCCCTTAGCTCTTCTTGTACTGATGCAACATCATCTGCTTCAGTCTGTGGTTCCTCACAGTCAATATGTAGCAACCATGCCATGTAGGATTGTGTTTCACATTCATTCTCTCCTGGTATTTCCTCCTCATACATCAGCAATAGGTACATGAAAGGACGAGGGGTCAGTTTGACTTGATACATGTTTTTGGCACTGAGGGCAATGAGATTAATGGTATATGGGTCCTTGTGCTGTCTCCTTCATCATTCCCAAGCACTTGTCCCTTTAAAACCTATTTTTCTGTACTGTGGGTTGTCCAGAAAATGTCTGTTTTGAAAAGTCAAGAGTAGAAACATTTTAGAAACCTAAAGATAAATGAGAAATAGGAATTGCAGGAAAGACTGAATTCACAATTCAGCCCATCCAATTGTCAATGTCAAAATGTGCAGAAAAAGGGAGAACACAACCACAGAGTTTGTACATTCAAAATTTGAAATGTTGAAACCCTGGAAAATGTAATGAAATGTTTCTTGACTTTTCATTGTGGGAGACTAATTTTCATTCCTGCTCTTGCTGGTTTCCCATTTCGACTAGCCTTTATTTCTGCCCTTGAATTCAGTAGCCTAGGATTTCATGTCACATACAGACTTGGATATGTCAAGTGCGTTACTCACAAAATACGTATGGCTGTTTGTGCTGCCAAGGTGTATTCTTTACCAGGAAGGGTTTATGGGATCTTATTTTCACCCACATTGAGTGTGCATTATGCTTAAAAGGAAAGTGATGGAGAGAAGACAGAACTACTTTCCCGTCCCAGCTCCACTCCAGCTCACAGAGCAGCACTGGCAGTAGGTATATTCAGTGTATGGGTGGTTCAGAACAGGGTTAGAGCACACCTTCTCTGTGAGATCTGCTGAGATGGGCTGCCAGCATCCACCTCCACTCTGGATCCTCCTGAGATCAGCAAGGCACTTGCAGCAAAATCAAATATTTATCACATACACCAGTTTTCTGTTAAATGGAAGTGCTGGCATGACACTGACAATGGCAAGGCCCATCTGTGAAATTTGCATTGCTTGGGAAGAATCGTTCTTTGTTTCCCACGCTGAGCAAGGGCACAGAAAAGGCTGGTTAAATTCTGGGTGAGCCACAGGCTTTTTGTGTCAGGTAGCACAGAGCATTTAATCTCTCAGCACCTCAAGTCCCTATCTGTAAAGCAGGGATAATAACGCATCCTGGCCTCACAATAGGAGGTGAGAGTAATTAATTACCTTCAAACAAACATTGAGATAGTAGGAATAATAAGGATGGCATACTGTCTTAGGTAAACACAGAGCTACACAGAAATTAAACTTCAAATTTGCCTTGCATTAGCTTGTTGCTTGGTGAGTTATTCCAGATTTGCAGTTATGTAGATAAGAGAAGTTTGCTTTGGATATTTTTTTGACATGTACATTTGGTAAATCACATCAGAGTAACACTGGATTATTTTTGTTTTAGCTAGATAGACTTTTGTATACTTAAAGGTAGAACAAAATAAGAAATCGAGAAAATCATAGAATGATTAAGGTTGGAAAAGGCCTTTAAGATCACTGAGTCCAAAATGACTGCAAATACAGGGTGCTTAAAAGTTTGGGATTATCTTTCTCAGCTGATAAATGGCGGTGAAGATGTGTTGATATTCTACAATGACAGAGCATCATTTCCAGTCCTACTCCAAATGATGTGTTCAGAGCGAGATCGAGCAGATGAGAGTGGACCCTTAGCATATCACGTCACTCTAGTGGAATTACTAGCAGCTTGTACGGAAGGAAAAAACGTATACACAGAGATCAAGTGCAATTCACTCCTGCCACTGGATGATATAGTGAGAGTAGTGACCCATGATGACTGCATACCTGAGGTAAGATTCATTGAATGAGGAAGCAAACTTGTCATTTCTATGAACTCAGAATATATTTTGTTGCTTCTAATATACTGACAGGTTGAATATTTGCACAGGAAACAGGCTGCAAACAGGTGGTGCTTGTTAAGGTGAATAAACAGAAAGCTCCTTGTCCCTCATGCATTGATTGTCAGCTTTTCAGGGCAGACACCTTGTTTTGTCGTCCTGGGTTTGTCCAGCCACTGTCAGAGTCTATTGCCCTGGTAACGTCTAGCTGTAGTCAGGAAGACTCAGCCAAGTGGTTTGTCAAGCCACCGTTTTGCCACTGCCTGAATTTGTTGGAAATGATGGGTAACACTGCCCATGCTGAAGTCAGCGGGAGTTTTAGGTGAATTCTCATTTTATTAAGTTCATTTGCAGTCCAGCGAATGTTTTCATTCACTGTATATTGAGGCCCAATTCTGCAGCTGCTGCCGGTCATCCTCAGTGGGAATGTGATATCTCATGCTCATCAGAAGTGGGGTGTTTGTTTGCACCAAACCGGACGTAATCAACAGAAATCTTTTTAGAGGCTGTGCAGGGAGCTTGCTCAGGCCCTGTGTATCAGTCAGATTTCTGCAGGCTATCTGGTGGAAAAATGTGGCTCATATCAACAGAACTGGGGCCTGCAGGAGTAAAGACTCCATGAAAAATCCCATTGTGATCAACTGAGTCTTTTCTTGAAAAGAAAAATGTTTGCTTTGCTCAGAAGTTCCTTCTAGCATTACTTTCAGCAGATGCTAATTAATAAAAGCTCAAACAAATTAAACCTAAAAGCCTGACATGGGTTTTCTCCTGATTGCATTAAACCCATGCAACTGTGTCCTTTCCTTTGACTGTGATGTGAAATTTTCAGTCTATCTGTGTATGTTTATATTTAATTCATACATTTCAGGCACTGGATATTTATTTTTATGATGTGCACATGCAGATTTATAATGCAGGAGAGGAGTGAGGCTGCATTTCTCTGCTAAGCCTTGTGCTGCTATTGCTGCAGTCCCAGCACTGCATAGCCTTTCTCTCCCATTTAGATCCGAGTTACACCCATCCTGGTGTAGCGTGTGTAAAGCCCTTTCCAAATCTTCGTTCGCGAAGTCAAGCCATGATGATGACACCCATCCTGAATATGAGCACTGCATTAGGATTGTGGGAATATAGGGATTGTAGCTCTAATGCTAAACAGTTTTATATATATATTTGGCAAGCCTGTCACAAGGCATCAACCCACAGCAATCAACCAACAAATGCAGGGGTGTCCTGCATTTTGACAGCTCCTGGCTTTGGAGCCAGGCCCTTGCAGTCTTTAATATCATTTAAATGTCAGATTTATTATGGGTTTGTTGGGGGGAGGGGGGGAAGGTTGTTGTTAGAGTAAGCATGTTTGCAAAAACTTGTGTTTTTCATCATGTGTTCTTTCAGTAGGTACACTAATGTATTTGCTGCTGTGCTTCTCCTTGTATCTTTCAAATTGAATGTACACATTGTTACTGGTATTAGTGTTAGTACTTGAAGGATTACCTTTATTGCTCAGTATTTTTGCAGATAGGAAACATCATGTCGATGAGTTTTACTGTTCCATTTCATATTCTCTGTGTTTTTGCTCTTCCTGCAGGTGAAAATTGCATATGTTAATTTTGTTAACCACTGTTATGTGGACACTGAAGTGGAAATGAAAGAAATCTATGCCAGTAACCATATTTGGAAATTATTTGAGAACTTCCTTGTTGATATGGCAAGGGTAAGCTTCATGAGATGTTAAAAAATATTATGGTATAGTCGTGGGTGTCAGCTGAACTGGCAATAACTTTTTTGTGTGAACTTCTTTTATTTTATGAACTACTTTTCGTTAAAGTTAGCAGTACAATAGGTGTGGGTGTTTCATTTTTGTGTATTTAGTGGGGTTTCTTTTAACAAATGGTCATTTCAATGTTATTTATCATCATTTAATCCGCAAATTGCTATCAGTTTTCTCTTTCTTAAAGGGCATCTTGGAACACATGCTCTTTTCTCTTCCAGAAAAACAAAATGGTTGTATGCACAGGGTTGGGAGTCTGTATGTCTTCTGGGAGCATATGTGACTAGTCATTATGGTGGTGACTGAAAGTAAAAACACCATATCTGTAATCTTCTTGCTTTACTCTGTTAGTACACAGAGGATCAGGGATCAAGAAGTTCTTTGGCTAATGTTCCTTCTTTAACTTTGGCCTGTTTTTGTCTCTCATTATACTATCAATACATTCTCACTGCTGATGAGTAAGGCAGGTGTAGAGCTGTGGTCTTTCAGAGTGCCCGTTCGTGTATAAACTATAGGCTGCAAGGTGACACGGCACAGTTGGTACCATAGGCATTCAACTCCTGTGGACCCTAGTGAGCTTCATGGTGTCAGTATTTCTTGAATGAAGTTTCAATCAGAAGGTGAGTTACGCTTCCATTCCCTTGTATTTTGGAGGCAGAAAGCAAGGGAAATCTTATGCCTTCCAGAAGGATAAAATACAATAGTAGAGCCATGAAAGGAAGCTAGTGTGACATAATGATTGCAGCTTACATTACATATCCTTTTATAGGAGGTTAATGCTTCTTCTAAGAGCATTAATGCCAGCTAATGGAGTTGCTCTTTCTGCTCAAGGAGAACCACAGGTTTTTCATGGCTGGTAGGCTGTATCTGATCCTTGATGCTGGTCGGTATTTTGGAGATGTTACAGAGCATAGCATGTTGTCATAGTGTATGTCTGTCTTTTCCCAGTCCACGACCCACCACATTTTATAATCCTTAAGTTCTCACTCCTTGTGTTCTTCATTTTGTTGAAATAAAGAAAAAAAAGGTAAAATAATATCAACTGAGTCCTGCAGAGGACATTTATCCCAAAGTAATAGCATGCCACAAAACTGTTTCTTTGAAACCTTTTGGGAGAAAATACCATGCATTATGGACAAAAAAGGAATCAGTGGAAAAACTTACACTGTATGATAGGCACTGCGACCTGTTCACTCTCTATGAAACAGAAATCTTATACATAGTTGGGGTAAGAGAGGAATGTCTGTGCTCTCATTTTTTTGGTGGCAGCCATTTTCAGCAATAATGAGACCTTTACAAACCCTGTTTTCCTGCTGTTTGTCTTGTCTCTGTGGTTGTGGTCTACAGTGAAAGACCTGGACAAACCAAGCCCATTGGAAACTAAGATCAGAAATCTCTTTGGAGGGGGATTCTCCTTTTTAATCTTGCTGATTTTACCCTGAGAAGTATTTTCTCCTGTTTATTTCCCTTTTCTGGGTTTCCGTTTCCTGATGTGTCCTGGCCCTGACTCTCCAAACAGACTACTCTCCCTAAGCCCTTGAACGTGACCAATTTTATTTGCCCTTAGGCTAGAAGCAGGCATGTAGAAAGAGAGCTCTGTTCACAGTTTCTTTCATGTGCCTGAAGACAAACTGCTTGTGCCTAAATGATGCGGAGTTGTCCTGATTCTAGTGACCACTAAACTTGTTTTCATATACCCTTGTCATAAGAGACATTTGACCCCAGGTCTTCAGAGGTGAAGAGCAAGTCTATTATTAATGCTGGGTTTTGTGTGCATGTGCTGTTGGCACTGAATGGCAAAATGAAGGTTTATTTTGCTCTTCTACAAAGCCCTGAGGGAAGATGCCTAATTAGTTCTTCTAATTTCTTGGTTAATGGCTGAAAGAACTAAAAGAGGATGCCAGAAGTGCTCTGGCCTGTCATGATCTTCAGCCAGGTCCCTCTGGGTAGCCATATCTTCCAGGTTATTTGGTATATTTGTTCAGGTTTGGTTTTCTGGGGCCCAGGCACAGCCTGGGTGTTATAAATACATCAGCCTTATGTAGCTATCAGGACAGCTAGAATGCCGTCAGCCTCCTGAAAGGTGTTACAATAGCTTTCAAAGCATTTAGAAAAAGAGCCCTTTGATCCTCTGTGTTCCACTGAGCTAAAAGCGATGCTTTTGCATGGGGGAAGGGGAAATGCTTTTCTTTCAGCTGCTACAAATGCTTGTCAGTGGGTGAGTTTGTGAGCTTTGAGACTGTTATTAGAGAGCACTAAGGTGAAAGACGGGAGTGTTATCCTCAGGTTGGATACCTTCCTGTCTTAATAAAAAAAATAAAATAAAAAGTAACAATTTTTTTAAATCTCTTTCTGGATTGAGGAAGGAAATATTTAGTCCCCAACTGTCATGCTTTTTCAACAATGTGATACATTGCAAATCAGGCATGAGGCGGATTCATGTATAAATTCAGTTTGCCAAAAGCAGTCGCGCTTTCAAAGACACCCTCTTTCTACAGTTTCTGCCAACCTACTTTCTCCTGTGTGTGCCTTAAAGCATTGCACTAAGCAAAGTGGGTGCTGCTGAAGGAAAGGCTTCCCTTTCCTGTGTGTGGCCTGGTCTGTAAATCAGCAGCTGTAGTCTGAGCAGGATTAAAGCAAGAGCCAGGATCTGACAGCTGTAAAGTCATCCTGGCTTTCTCTGCAGAATTTTTGAAGTATTATTCATGTGAGTTTCAGTCCCAAAGCCTCTTAAGGGTTGTTTTTTTTTAACATTGCTTTCTCAATCCTCATCTCCATTTCATGCATTTCAGGGTTTTTCTTCCACAGGGAAACATCTTTCAGTCCCCAAAGGGCAGAGGGATAAGAACAAATGAAAGGATTTCTGAATTCCATCTGCGCTGGGAATTTTTCAGACTGATGTTGGAGCAGGGTGGCATCCCCACATATGGCTCTGCTTTTTAGGCAAGCAAAGAGGAAAGCTTAAAAGTGTTCTGGAATTTAGTTTTGGCTATTTCTGAATTCACCGTGCTAGCACTGCACAGCTTCCTGTCTTCCCATTGGGATCACAAGTGCTGAGCCTCAGAGCTACTGATTCCAGCCAGAACTGGCATGTAGATTAATTAAAAGCAGAAGAACTTAAAGAGCTTCTTAGTTCTATGTTTTTTTTAATTTACTTTTTTTTTCATGCAACCTCCATGAGCACTGGATGTACTGGTGTCACGCTTTTCACAAAACTGAAGGGCTGAAGTCTGCTATTTCAGTCTAGCCACTGTTGCTTCTCTGACCAAAATCTTTCCTTTCCTGGGTGATAAAAAATGCACTACGAGGGGGCATGACTTGTTTATCTGACACATTTTAGAAAAGCAGACAAGCAAAGCTCCTCAAGATGCCTCATTTCTCTAGGTCTCAAGTTATCTTTGGTTATTCCTCTGCCTACCATCTGACAGTGCTTGTGTGTTCTAGTCAAAATGCTTTTGTGTTCCTGTGTCTTCTCCTGAACATGGGTGCTTCTGGATGTCATGTCAGTAACCTTCCTTAAAACATGTCTGGTGAAATTGCTGTCTGGTAGTGTCCAAGTGTGACAGTGGCAGTGTGTAATTAGAGAGCATGTGTGAGAGATTCAGGTGCTGTGGATTATCTTTCTGCTTCTGTCACTAACTTTTCTCTGTGACCTTAAGTGATTCATTCAGGTTCTCTGGACTTCAGATCCCCATCCATAAATTGACATAATGCTAAGTGTGAACCACTCAGACTTGTGATTGTGTGTTAAATGTAATGAGAAGGCTACCCCAGAAGTCTATATACAAAATAAATTCTGCTTTTGCATAGATTCTCTAGAACATTACAGTAGCCTGTGGCTTGCATAGGTGAGAGAACAGCTTTAATTTCTTGTTAAACATGAATAGGTTTGCTTATTTAAAGGCTGTTGAAGAGGTAGTATGACCATAGTACTTCTTATTTGTTCAGTCTTGCTTTTCTTCACCATG
This sequence comes from Neopsephotus bourkii, assembly GCF_033783945.1. Taxonomy (NCBI): domain Eukaryota; kingdom Metazoa; phylum Chordata; class Aves; order Psittaciformes; family Psittacidae; genus Neopsephotus; species Neopsephotus bourkii. The sequence continues at coordinate 8,800,785 of NW_026900624.1, forward strand.
TTTAGCTCCCTGTAGACTCTTTTTAGTGCTGTTTAACCTGACTGCAAAGTAAACATGACTCTCTATGCATGCCCACAAATGTTAAAAAGAATAAAAGAAACACTGAAGGATGCTATCCACCCCAGTATGTTTTCCCTGTCTTTAAGCACAACATCTTTATGCAGCAGCAAACTTTTAGTGTTGTACCAAAGGGCGTCTTCAGGAAATCTTTTGTACAAATCTTCCCATATCTTCCCACCATTTAATCATTGTTTTGTGCTCCAGAGTTGTCCCAACACCATCCATTTTCTTCTTTCATTGCTTTTAGTTTTTTTTTGTATTTTCCCCATGTGGCTTTCCTAAGTAATGCTGCCTGTCCTACAGTTTACAATTCTAAAGGCTGTTAGTATAGACTATGCCATTTCCTTTAATTCCCTCTTTTTTTAACATTTTTCCTGCAAATGAGCTTCACCTTTGCCACCCATTTGTGGTGATTAATTTGTAGAGAGGAGTTAAATGTTACATGAAATCTTTCTAACTTAAGGGTTTTATGTCTCATCTGTCTCTAAGGCCTCTTCCAAGCAGCCCACAATGGGAGGAAAAGCCCCTTTTCTTCCCAAATCTGTCTAAATGTGTAAGTGGCATGCGCTATGCTGATTTAGGGGGATCATTTTTTCATGGTGTGGGAAAGCATAGACAGCGAACCAGAAAGAGCTAGTTCAGAACAGAAGGGTATTCAAAAGACAATGTGGACCTCCAAGAAGAAAGATAAGTTATCACAAATACAGCCTGAACTCTAAGATAGTTATCTCTGATAGGCTTTTTTGTGCAAAAATCATTTTGCTTCATATTAAGAAGAAATATTAACATGTGTTGTAAAAATTACAAAATAATAAAGCTTGCTTATTTGAAAGAACTAAATCTTATTGTTTCCTCCTTCTTCCCTGTAGGTTTGTAACACAACCACAGATCGTAAACATGCAGACATATCTCTAGAGAAATATGTCACTGAGCCTGTAATGAACATTGTGAGTGGCTTCTTCAATTCGCCATTTTCAGATAACAGCACCAGCCTCCAGGTAAGCAAAAGAGACACAGATAAAGATCTTAATTTAGACTGTTAAGGAGATATGATCTGCTATCCAGATAGGAATGCTGTATGTTTGCATCCTTCTTTAATTTCTCTAGCAGCTTAATTCCTCTTTAAATGCTTACTCTTAAAATCACTTGCAGTTCTGAACCGGTAGACAGCTCAATATGGTCACTCCTGGCTCTTGTGAATTCATTGGAGGGGGGTATCCTTGCAGTATAATGGTCTATCTTTGTATGACAAAAATGTCATGTCCTATGATAAAAGGGACACATACCTGAGAACTGGGAAGACTCCTGCATCCTTCTGCATTGTACTGTATTTGCTTGGTATCAGTGACAATCTCAGGAAAAACTGCATGATTTGCTTTTTTTGGAGGTGCAGCATTGATTTCTCTTCCCTCCAGTCCTAAAGAGCAAAGATAATTTAATGGAATTGTAACCTGAGTCTAAAAGCTAAAACCCCCTTGCCTGTGGTTTATGTTGTGTCAAACCCAAGGGTAGTTGTGAGGAGATTCTAAAGGGTAAAATTCTGTGTTTACCTTTTTGTTTTCAGACACACCAGCCTGTTTTTATTCAGCTGCTGCAGTCTGCTTTTAGAATTTACAATTGTACTTGGCCAAACCCAACGCAGAAAGCCTCAGTGGAGTCATGTATCAAGACTTTGGCTGAAGTGGGTAGGTGCCAGGTTTTACTTTCGTTATTGTTCTCTGTGTTTTAAGATCAGACTTACTTGAGGTTGGACAGGTTTTAATTTGACTGCAATTGTGACAATGTTGATTTCAGAAATCCTACCTTCTGAGGCTTAATTCTTCCTCCTTTTATAATACATTCAAATCTGTCCCATCAAATAGGATTGTTAACTGAAACCTGTAGGTCAGAGAGATGGGTTTGATAAGTGAGTGATGGTTGAACTTTACCTCTAGCAAGTTACAATATTAGACCAGAACCTAAGCTATGAGAAAACCTGGGCATTTCTAGTCATGCTGGGCTACATTTGCACAAGCTGTTGTAAGCAGTGATGCATAGCAGTCGTGCATTGAAGAACACCCATCATTTTTCCCCTCTGTTTCTGGGAGATGTATCCGTTATTGTCAGTCGCAACACTGGGCTTGTTTAGGTTTTGCCCTGTCAGGGAGTTGGGGATGGAAATCACAACTGTGCCACTCCATAGCTTACTCTTCACCATCAGTCCATGCATTTACTACTGATACAGTCAGCCTTGTCAGGGGAGTATTGCCTTGCACTGGCACCAGGACCAGATATGGTCCTCAGAGCAGCTCACAACTTACGTGCTTCCAAATAAACTCAAATACCATGTTAGAGTGAAAAATTTAAAACTTCCTATCCTAAAATAAAAAAGATTCTTCAGCAGTCCACAGCTAAGACTGACAAAAGTTCATTCTTAAATGAAATTTCTGTGAATGCAATTTTAAAGTCTTCTGCCATGACAGAAAAAAGGTAGTATTCAATATAGTTCCTAAAAGTGATTCTGATTACTTGCAGAAAAAGGTTCTGCTCAGTGTGAATGAAAACTGAGTAGAGGCAGAGTTATATAGAAACTGCCTAAATTTTATTGTTGATGCAATTTTAATAAAGTTTTAATAAACAATGCTAAAACAATATGAGAGGGTCCTTTAGCTGCAGTATCTGTGGCATTGTAAGAGTCAACTTTCAATTTAGATTTCATAATAGCTTTACAGGAGTATCATTTAATAATTTAGCCAAAATATCTCATTAACTTCTTGAGTGAATGGGAATAAGTGGTTACCTAAAAACTTAGAAATCTTTAATTGTTTCATTTGTTGAGCAAATTATTTAACTATGGATCCATTTAGCAAGAAAACTTTGGAAGCTGAAGACGTTTCCTTTACCCTACAACTACTGCAGCCTCAAAAAATGTCTACCTCTACAAATGCTTGTTTGTATGTTTAACACTTGCATTCCTGCTCTTCCTTGGCAGTTCTAGGAAGAGTCATCAACAAATTATTTTCTTTGAGGGTCTAGGGAAAGGGGGAAGAAGTAGGGCAAGTGAGAGTATATTGGAGACTGAGCATTCCCTGTTTCTGCTTTTAGACAGTTTGGAGTCTTCCATTTCTACAGAGCTACACAAAATCAAATTCTAGCTCAGAGTGGTCACTGTGTTATCTCACTGAAATGAGGGCATTTGGAGACTCTTGAGCATAGTGCTGAGACAGCCAAGCTGAACTTGTCCCCAGTGCAGCCTCAGGGGGAAAGCATGGGTCACCGTAAAGGGCTGGCAGATCCAGCTTCTCAGCCAGGTGCACCAGCATGTGAAAGTGCTGGTGGTCTTTGGTAGGAGTCTTCTGTGTGTCCCTTGTTCTCGAGAGAGCCAAGGGGAAAACCTGAATGCAAGGCATGGCTGATGTCTGGAATTTTCTTCAGGTATGTGACTTTTTTCCCTATTTGATGAATATAATTTCTACCTTCTCTTTAGTCTTTTCTTTCATTCCTTTTTCTGTTCTAGGGAGATTGTTTACAGTTGGTGGGATTTTTGTTTTTGTAAGTATGCTTTTGTGCTGTCCTATGGGTCCAACCTTCTTAATACTGTGGCTTCCTACCCATGAGACCCCAGCCACACTTGGTCAGATTTACAGCATGGCAGAGTGGAGCTGAGCTGCCAGTGAAGGGCATCACCTCAGGTCCTCGTTCGGGACTTGTCTGCAGTGGCAGCAGGGCAAGAAGGCATGACATCATCTGGGGATGCCATGGGCTGGCAGACCTTCAAAAAGCACGGGTTAGCATGCACATGGCAGACTTCCTTGTCCATATCATAATAACTGTTTAAGGATTCATCACTGATACCAACATTGAGCATGGTGAAATTGTATCGTGTTGTGTTAGCAAATTGCCTTGCAGTTTTACTTAGTGCTTTATTTTGACAGTGCAGAAAGGGAGTATAAGTGAACAGATGAGGGGAGCTTCCCCAAAGAGCAAGTCAGCTGGAGAAGATGTGGAAGCAGAGTTTTTAACACACCCCCCTGTGTGGAAGTGTGGCTGGCTAGTGGAAATGTTAACCACCGGTGACTCTCAGTATTCTCAGGCATAGTGCCAAATGTGTCTTACCTGGGCTAATTGAGTAGGCCTGCTCTGCTCTGCTGAGAGCTTTGGAAAACCTGCCCCAGCCTGGGGGTACCAGAGGCTTTTAAAACCAAGGCCTTTTTGTGATTATAGAGCTTGCCCTGTGCCTTTCTCTTTGGGGTGTTTCTCTTTGAGAAGACAGAGGTTTCTTCCATAGCACAAACAAGGCAGCCTGTTTTTGCTTCTTTTGCTGGCTGTTTCTGTGGACTAGGTTTAGATTTTGGCTAGTCATCTGTAAGCACCCTTCTGCCTTTTTTGGTTTTATTTTGTTTTCACTTGAGAGTCTGACAGCTTTAATGTTAGGGCCTTCATGTTTCACAGCAGGGTTTAAAAAAATCCTCTAGAAAGATTTTGCGTGTATCAGAGAAATACAGTATCGGGCAGATTTACAGCAGAAACCAAAGACTTTTAATGGAAAATAAATGTAGTATAGAGTTAAAAGAACAAATATGATTTTTTTTTTGTGTGTGTGTGTGTGCATGTGTATTGTAGCCCTGGATTTAGAAATGAATCTCAGGAAGAGCCAAGATCGTACACAGATTTCCCCAGATATCAAAGATACCTATAATAATATAGTTTTAAGAGACCCACTTCAGGGCAAGTTTAAGCAACATACATTCTCAGTACTTACTAATTTGTTGCTGGCAGGTGGATGTAAGTGTTGCCTCAAGAGCTTAAGATCATTACATCTGTCTTCTTTTGAGCAATGTAGGAATGTGCATTATCTTCCAGGTCAACAAAAGGATATGTTACAGAAGCTAATTTCTTATAACCCTGGTACTTCAACTCCGCTTGACCACTAGGGAAAAACTGTATAAGCTTTTCAAGCTTCACTGCTTTGTCTCCAGGCAGTTGCCTGCCTCCAGTTCAGCAAGAAGCATAGAGGCTTGCTGCTCTTCAGCAGACTCCTCTGTGGCTTCAAGAGATTTGGAACACACAGACACAAATGTACGTTAGGTTTCTATTGCCCAGTAAATGTGTGACTACTTGGCATGAATAGAAACATTTACAAAATAGTATGTATATTAATGTGTCTTGTTCGTATGGATTTATGAAGCAGATTATCACAGTAACGAAAAGGAACACATTATGCATATGTCATTTTTGCTTTTTATTTATTATTACATAGGATGGAGCTTTTGCTTGAAAAGATGGTCCAAAAAATGAATGATCCAAACAGCTTCCATCTCAGTGGTAAAATAGCTACAAATGAAAAATGTTTAAAAGGTTCCCAATCTTTGTGAAAGCAGAGGAACTAAGATGTGTTAACAGTTCAATTCATTTCAAATTAATTCATTATCAAAGGTTTTTCAATTCCCACATTTTATAGTCCTTGCAAGATTGAGAAGTGGGGAGGCCAGTCTCAAAGTTTGCATTTTAAACCTTCAACCATGTATTGTCTTTACATATGGTAAAACTGGGGAATATCATCTGTCCTCACAACTAAAGATCTGGATCATTATCTTCAGTTATATTGGAGCATGGTCTTTCTCCCAGGACTTACCAGTCCTTCAGGACCATGCAAAGAACTATATTTGCTTCTTAGTTAAGTAGTAATTCTTGTATCTCCACCCCCAAGCACCAGTTTTCTGTCACAAGGGCGAATCTCATTGTATTATGCTCTTGTTTCTGTAGTATTCATTAGCTTTCACCCTTATGTTTTTGCAAATTGCATCTTCCCTCTGGTACTCTGTGTGCATCCCAAGGATGTAGTATGTGTATGGCTCTGCTGTTGCCACCAATAATGAAATAATTGGAATTTCCCATATGAGTCAATAGTGACAGATAGGAACCTGCATTTTGTTAGACCATTTCTCTTGGCAGACCCTTTAAAAAAGTCTGTTAGGAATCCAAATTATGTTAGTCATTATCAGATTATACTCTAGGATACTGTGTGGGAGAAGCAACAGGAGAATCCTTGCTTCCGTTCTACAAAATTGGAGGTGATTCCTGTAAGACTGTTATTTCATACATTCAACACTGGAACAGGTACAGAGGAAGTACTACTGCGATGGTTGAAGAAAGAACTACGTTACAAGAAGAGACCATGGGAACCCCACGTTTCACCTAACAAAACAAATGCCTGTGTTGTTGCTCTTTAATAGTCACAAAGAAGTGACTTTTAAACTAAGGGCCAGAGATCCAAGAACAACTCTATGTAAATTATGCTAGGTTGCAAATCATCTACGTAAATTTAGATTGTAAACCAAGGTTTTACTTTGGAAAGATGTCATTGGTCAACAGGCCAAGAGCAAATGAAGGGAGGGGAGATGGCAGGAAAGCTAGCTTCACTTTAAATGGGACACGATACAGTTATAGAACTTGGGTTGTGTGTGGCAGACAGCAGATGGTCTGAAGGAGTAGTGAAGTCCTTTCTAGCTGAGTATTTATGCCCCACTTTCAGCTCACCAATACCCCTTTGTACAGAATCCAAAAAAATCTCCTGTGGTTCTTCCTGACCATGCTTTTATGTACTCTAAAGCCCTTTTATTTTCCCTGACAAATTACAAACAGGAAACATTAAACATAAAATCTAGGTTACATTTTACTGCTTCTTTGGAATTATTGTGCATATTTTAATATCTATAGAGATGAACTTTCCTACAACAATTTTTCAGTCCTGAAAATGCTTTATTTCACTTCCCATTTGAGTTTTAAAATCTTTTTTCCATTTTATAAAAAGCTAGACCTTCATTTTCAATTTTTAGTTCAAATAAAATAATTATCCTGTTGTTACTTTTTTGACAGCAAGAATACATTTCAGATGAAGCACATATTTTATTCTATTTTAACTGTTTGTGTTTCCCTAATTGCAAGAAAAATTCAATGATGATCTTTTTACAGACTGATAAATATTTTAGCATAGATTTTCTGTTGGGGGAAAAACATCCAAGTGAAGGGTACAAGATTGGCAGCCTTTGTCTGTCTACACAAAGCTTTTATTTCCCTTAAAAAGTCTTGCTGTTGCTAGCATTAGTGTCTCTCCATCCAAATGCATTTGTTAAGCAGTCAGTAAATGATTAAGGAGCTGGAGGGACTGATTTATGGAACAAAATTAATTGAACTAAATATGCATCGCTCCATTAAGTGACAACTGGGAAGTGTGGGAGAAGATGATATAGCTGTCTGCAACAACCAGAGGGGTGTAAACAACAAGGAGAGTAAAAGCTTCACAATCAGGTAAAGCTGTGGCTTTTTCATGACCCACACTGCCTGTCACATGCCTCTTTGAGGTGCTTTAAGGGGTGAAATGCTTGCATGTCCCCCAGAAAACCTGCAAAGAAGGCTTTATTAGGTTAGTGCAAAGTGTACTAAATAGCTGTGAAACTGTTAAATACTGTTGTATGTTGTATATACTACAAAAGCTATTGAAGAGAAATTTTAAATTAGGCAGCACTAGGTGGGAATATCAAGGAGAACTGTGAGCTTCCTTATGGGAAAGTAGATTTCTCTGAATAATGAGCTTTGAAGAAAATTACAGGTGGTAGCTACCTCCTGGAAAGCCTTAGCAGTAGGACTATTAGTGTTATTAGTGTCAGAAGAAGTGTGATTTTCTGGGAAGTCCTTTGCACGATAATCTCTCAATCTGCTGCTCACAATGATGCCATCAGCAGTAGCCCCAGTTGAGGCAAGGGAAGAAAGCAAACGGTACCCGTGGAAATGGTAAGCAACAGTGTCACAAATTCAGCTAGGTCACAGTTATGTTCTACTCTGTGCTGGATGGTTGTGTGTGTATCCAGTGCATCAGCAGTAGTTCTTTTCACAGAAGCATAAAAATTGGAAGCAAATGGACCTATTTCAAGAATGCTTGCTGAGTAACTGCCACAATACTCCCAACCAAGTCTTAGGATCAATTTAGTACCACAGAATCATAGAATGGTTTGGGTTGGAAGGGACCTTAGAGATACAGGTAATTCAACAAAATACATCTCAGCCTATTTCAGCCCTTTTGTTAGCAGTTGGACTGTGCTCTGGGGACTTCAGTGGAGTCTAGCTTGCTCATAGAGAGTGCTTTCATTTTTAGCTACTCAATTCTCAACATTAATATTGCTGATTTCTTCTGAGTTCCGATCTCAGAATACATTTTCATAGTTTAAACAGTAAAAGAGAGGAAAGCTGCCGATGCACTTTCCTGCTTGATACCTATGGTACCAGTTTGCATACAGCCATGTAGCACACTTTTCCCAAAGTTTGCTAGTCAGATGAAAGACAGAATTTTACCCCCTCCTGGCTCCTTTGTCTGCCAGCTCTAACACTACTTTGCAAGTTTGTGTGTTGTCCAAAAGTATTTCTAAGTGGAACAAAAATAAGCATACTTTTCAATATTTTATGCTCATACTTTAAGGGAGATTGACACATTTTGAAGTTGAAAGCAACTGAGAACACCTAAATTAAAAATAAATATTTATGTTCACATTTGTTCATCAGCTTTCCAAAATGTAAAAATATGTTTCATGTTGTTTTAAATAATGAAATGTGAAACAAATGAAAGATAAACTTTCTACAAGCTGCAAAGAAGTAAGAAGACAAAGGCTTTGTTTATAGCTTAGACTTCAACTGTGCCCTTTGACAACCAATACAAATCTTAATTACAAATGGAATTATACATATAAGAACTGTTCAAAACAAAGGAGTTTTGTTTTTGTTTCTTTTTTCCTCTCTGTCTGTCTTTGTGATAGTTTTAATTAGCTTCAACTCTTTGAACAGTCATAGTCCTTGACTGCTCCTCAGATGCTGATGGAAGTTGTTAACTTCAAATGGCATCTATAGGGCTGCAGAAGTCTGGGTTTTCCTCTGAACAGCATGCTCCCCATTGCTAAATTTATCCTTGGATATATCAGGGTTCTGCATATATACCACTTAATTGAGAAGTGAGAATTGTCCAATAACATTCCAGTGATTGACACTAGGACACAATAAATTGGATTTATAGGCTGCAGCAGCCTACCCACAATGGCAGAACTTTAATGGACTTCTGTATTAAAGTAAGCAGCAACAGGGAAAATGTGTTTTGAAAACCCAGTCAAATTATACAGGAAAACAATCATTAGAAATAATGGCCAGCCATACATGGTATTTTCCTTATGATAATCAGGAACTTTGCCTTCAAAACAAATAGAGAGTGGAAAGGAAAAGTAAATTGCAGTGTGGAAACTGCTGTACATCTGGTGATTCTTATGCGGCTGTGGGGAAATGTGTCTTCCCATCTTGACCTAACAACTTTTTAAATTCCCTATAGCAAACTCTTTAAGGGAAAGTGCCTACCAGAAATAGAATAAGAGATCTCTCTTCCATCCTGGCTGAACAGCCTACTCTGCAAAAGAAGGCCCTGGTCCTGCATCAGGATATGCCCTTGAAGGGGGAAGAGAGAGGCGTGTCCTGCACCTGCAGCAGCCGTTACAGGGATGAGGACTTGTGTGACAGAGCACACTTTCTGTAGTCTGTGAGGTTGGGGATTGAGGTGTCACAGCCAAATTTGGGTTTATGATAAATGCTACCATTACAGTATAGTATTTTGGGGAAGAGAGAGTTTCTGCCTGCGATCTGTGACTCGCTGTGCTTGGCAGCACATGAGCCTTCATTCATCAGAGGTGTATGCCTGCCTCTGCTTGCATGTACTCCTGTGGGGTTTGATGCATAGGCTGTTTAGGAAAGAAGGGCATCTGTTGACTTCAGAAGTTCAGGACTTAGAGTTGCATATGTTTTAAGAACTGGGAGGGAGGGTTGAAATATTTTTGGTGCATTCCTTTAATGTGGAAGGTGTGCATGTTAGTGCAGAATGGTGGGGAAATGCCTCAGAAGAATGTGCAGAACTGTAATACGGGTATGTAATATGTAATAAGGCTTTTTTAAAATTTCACTTTGTTTCAATAGTGAAAACTAAAAAAAATATTATTAGTCATTATTAGAAATGAACTAAAACCTCTTCGCTATTCTGCTTCTAAGTTTTTCTTAAACATAAACTGTGCCATGGAAATTAGGTGAAATTACGTAGAATACAAAGCTTAATCACTGGAATGTAGCCTAATCTTTCACACAGAGATACTGCTGCATTGAACTTGTGTTTATTTGTTGAATTCAGATGAGTCATGCTGAGCCACAGAAAAAAGTCACTCTGATCTCTAGTGGAATGGAGAGATGCAGCTAACACAAAGATTTTAATGAAGGAGAGGGCAGATACCTCCCAGCATTGTTTTTCAGGCTTCCTTTTCAAACAACAGTTCAGGATTCCATAGTAATTTAATAGCAGATGCCCTGTAAGAATTTGTGCAAGTCTTCCCTCAGGGCTTTTTTTTTTCTCTGATATTTTCTATTGTCACTTCCTGCCCCTTAAAAAAAGCACATTTTTTAAACTATTGGTTAATTTTGTCTACCAGTTAAACTACCACAAGTTTATGAACTATCGATTGCATTGCAGCGGCATCCAGGAACACCGTGGTTGAACAACGCTGGCTGTACAGGAAACTGAAGGGAGAGAAGAGACAATCTTTTTCAGATTTAATTTGTATGCACTTGGTCTCTCAAGGTCTTCTCAAGAGAAATACACAGAAAAGAACAAAGAGCACTTGGGATAAGTTGGCTAAATGTGCATAAGTCCACTAGAAAGAATAATTTCTGAATTTACTTCTGAAGAGAGGAAAACTGGCTGTTGAAATAATAATGCGTATTCTTTTTGTTACACACTACAATCCCTGGATCTGATTTAATTTTAAAGTTAGTAAAAAAAATAATTCTGTTTTTAAAAATAAATGCCTGTACCTATGAAAATGTGTACTGGAAATGATCCTCGCCTCATTTAAAGTGATTCAGCTTGCTTTCTTTAACTAGATTACTGCTGATTTCTACCGGCTTATGGTTTTGATCCTTATTTTCAAACCTGTTGATGTGAGATCCTCCTGCCCCTTAACTTCAAGAGTATCAGTATTTTGCAAGCCATGATCTTTATCCTATTTTAAAAGGTTTGCCACTGTAAATTTTTTCTTTTTCTTTTTTTTTTTTTTTTTCTCTTATTAAAGCAAAGAACCGTGGGATTGCAATTCCAGTGGATCTGGACAGCCAGGTCAACACCTTGTTCATGAAGAGTCACTCTAACATGGTGCAGAGGGCAGCCATGGGGTGGAGAATGTCAGCCCGCAGTGGACCTCGTTTTAAGGAAGCTCTTGGTGGGCCTGCCTGGGATTACAGGAATATCATAGAAAAACTACAGGTACAAAAATAGCCAATTGTCTGGGCAGTAGTTGTAGCAGTGCATTTATCTAATACATGCCAGTATGTGAAACACCAGAGATAGGCTCATTGCATTTTTAGTGACCATTTCTAGGTGGGGAAAGCAGAAGGCTCACCTTTTCACTAGTGTCTGTTAAAAGTGAAGCCAATATGCTCTGAGTTCAGCTCCTGCAGAAGTCAGTAGAGAGGTGTAGGAAGTATGTTCTTTAAAGTGATCTGCAGAGAAGTCTCCTTTCTGCCTTTTCATGGTCACATGTCCTGTTTTGGTTGCAGAGGAGGTACTGGAGATTTTAGGAACTATTATGTCAGGTTTGTGTCACTGGGGACTGCCTGTAAGATGAAGATTCCCTTGTGCATGTAGTGGTTAAACATCAGGATTTTATGAACTAGGGAGGTAGTTTGAAAACCCAGACAAATGAAGGAGCCCTAAACGTCAAGGAAGCTATACCTCAGGTGATACATCATGCATGAGATGCAGTGTTTTTCCAGCACACTGTTGGAAACCTGACTATTGCCAAGTGTTTTGTGAGCAGAGGAGAAATTTGAAAGACAGCAGCAAGGTAGATAGTAATGGGCACCTTCTTCCCCTTGCCCTGCTGGAACAGTGGTGTGAAGAAGGGCTTGAGGTTGCTTTATTGTCAGTTGGGTTAACAGAGCTCTTGCAGCTATGAGAAGCAGGTCAAATAGCCCATCACACAGTATTGTGCAACTCCACAGCCGTGATATTCTATTTTCTTGTAGTTATGAATGTTATGAATGTCATTCTTCTTTCTTCCCCAGGACGTAGTGTCCTCCTTGGAGCAGCAGTTCACTCCCATGATGCAAGCTGAATTCTCGGTGCTGGTTGATGTGCTGCACAGCCCAGAACTTCTTTTTCCTGAGGGGAGTGATGCCAGAATAAGATGTGGGGCTTTCATGTCCAAGTAAGTGGTGTAAGGAGAGGCCTCTTTTTGCTCCTTTGGAAAAGGTGGCAGGGGATTAAAATCTTCAACAGCACTTACCTCTAACTTTCAACAGTGACTCAAGCATGTAGGTATCTATGCTCATACTGAAAGCTTAAGCTGAGGTCTTTTGCTGCATGTTTTTGTTTGTTTCTTGGCAGCTTAGAAGTCTGGAGAGGAGTGGAAGGGAAGATTGCTTACCTTGTCTGCCTAGAAATGGGATGTTGGTAGCTTGTTAAAATTGTGGCAGGCTCAACCTACTTCTGTTTTCTTTCTGGGCTACTTTTGCTATTAAGTTTCTCCAACTCTACAGCAGAAACTTAGACTTTCCATGGTAGAATTTTCAGTAATTCATAATGAGCTGAGATGCTCAGGGCTAGGGGGTTTTGTTGGGTTTTGGTGTTTGTTTGTTTGTCTGTGTTTTCCTTCTGTTTGGTTGTTTTGTTTTATTTTCACAGAAAAAAATATTTATTTTTATTTTAAACTGCCAACAGCTCTTTTAAAAATAAATTTAACTGGCACCCCTAGCTAGTCTTGAATTATTAGATTGTGTTATTTGCAGTCTGCGGATAGGAATAGAGTCTTGCAATTTTTTTATTAGTCCTCAAGTGCGATGCCCTCCCCACCCTTGAGGAAACTATAATTTAAACAGAGGTAATGTAGGGGAAACAAATGCATTTGGCAGCTCTCCTGATTCTCTGGGTTTTTGTGTATTCTGCAGAGATAGTGTTATAACAATACACTTTATAAGTTTGGAAAAATGAAACTGAATTTTGAGCTTAATCCATCCTACACCCTCTGTCCAAACTCTTGTTCAAAGTCAGCATCAAATCAAGTCTAGGACCGTTGGACATGGCCCATGTAATGCAATAAACAGTTTTCTGTTATACTTAATTAACTTCCATGGCAAAGGAATGCTTTGCAGAGCTATGCAGAAATCCTGAGATTATTTCTTTAAAAATATTGTTAGTACTGCAGGTCCGAGAGCTGCATTGTTTTGGATTCGTCGCTCACAAAATTGGTAGAAATGACAGTCCTACATAGTGTCTCCACTGAGCCCAGGATGGCATTAGCACAGTAATTGCTGTGGGTATTTAAAATACATGTAGATGTGGCACTTAGGGACATGGTTTAGTGTTGGACTTGGCAGCCTTAGGTTTATGGTTAGACTCAATGATCTGAAAGGTCTTCTCTAACCTAAATGATTCCATGATTCTAATTTAGCAGTGATCTAAATATAATCAGTTCTATTGTGTTATGGAGAGCTGCTCTAGATGATGCAGTGTCAGCCCCCCTGACCTTGTTTTTGGTGACTATGATTTAGGGCCATTAATGATGCCATCTTTCAGTGTAGATCAGTGACCACAGTGCCTTTGCTGCATGCTAATCCTAAGGCATAATTTTATCAATCCTGTCCTATCCACCATAAGCCAGAAGTGGTACTGAAGGAAAAAAAAGCTGTCCAGGGCCTCCAGATTTTTTTCCCTCTTCTGTATTCACAAGAGTTTCCCCACCAGTGCAAGGACCTGCTCTGTACAGAGATAGAAAGGCTGCTTCTGGTATTAGGATCCTAGAGCCATAGAAGAGTTAGGGTTGGAAAGGACCTTAAGATCATCATGTTCCAACCCCCCTGCCATGGGCAGGGACACCTCACAGTAAACCATGCCACCCAAGGCTCTGTCTAGGCCGGCCTTGAACACTGTCAGGGATGGAGCATTCACAACTTCCCGGAGCAACCCATTCCAGTGCCTCACCACCCTCACAGTAAAGAACTTCTTTCTTATATCTAATCTAAGCTTCCCCTGTTTAAATTTTAACCCATTACCCCTTGTCCTAAAACCACAGTTCCTAATGAAGAGTCCCTCCTCAGCATCCCTATAGGCCCCCTTCAGATACTTCTATGAGGTCTCCATGCAGCCTTCTCTTCTCCAGGCTGAACAGCCCCAACTTTTTCAGCCTGTCTTCATATGGGAGGTACTCCAGCGCCATGATCATACTCATGGTCCTCCTCTGGACTTGTTCCAACAGTTCTGTGTCCTTCTTATGTTGTGAGGATACCAGAACTGTACACAATACTGCAAGTGAGGGCTCATGAGAGCAGAATAGAGGGGCAGGATCACCTCCTTCAACCCGTATTGGCTTAAGCTGACTAAAACCCAAATTTCCATCACAGTTGTAGTTGGAGTCAGAAATGTACATTGTTTTCTGGCTTGAAACAGTCTTGTAAAGTTGTTGTGCAAATGTAAACAATTTGTTGTTTCATCTGAATGTCTGCATTTCTGAACGCTTCCATGTAAGGTTTTGAAGGATCCTTTTGGTTAGATGCCATTTGCTAATTATATAATAAATATATTATAATGATGATAGAAGTGGAAGGTATAAAAGTTGTGGCTTGTAAAGTTTGCAAGATGCATGGTGAATATTGGTTACTTTTAAAGGTTAAAATAAGTTTCCCTTAAAGAAATGATGAACTAGCACGTTTAGACTTTAATTTGTGAGCACACATAAAAAATGGATGTAGAATTCTACCTTCTGCATGGGCAGTAACATAAGCACATTGATACAGAAAACTCACACCACCTGTTTCCTTTTTAATTACGTTATCTTTTGTCTACTTTTATTTCCTTTCCTTGATGAAAAAATATAGTGACAGGCAACTTTTGCATAAAGAAATTGTAGTACAGCTTAGCAACAATATGCAATGCTCTTTAAGGTTTAATATTTTACTTTAAGGTTGATTAATCACACAAAGAAGCTAATGGAGAAAGAAGAAAAGCTCTGCATTAAAATTCTTCAGACATTACGAGAAATGCTTGACAAGAAAACTAACTTTGCGGAAGAGGTACTGCTACAATTTTAATATTAAATATAGAACTAATAGCATGGCATTAAAATGTTGGGTCTACGACAGTAACAACATCTGGCATGATTTCAATTTTGTACATGTTTTAAAGATAGTGCGGTGTCTTAGGAACAACATGGTAAGGTAGAAAGTAAGATTGGAACAAAAGAAAGTGCCTTTCATAGTTGTATCAGGGACTTGACAAGAGTTAAGGCAAG
This sequence comes from Neopsephotus bourkii, assembly GCF_033783945.1. Taxonomy (NCBI): domain Eukaryota; kingdom Metazoa; phylum Chordata; class Aves; order Psittaciformes; family Psittacidae; genus Neopsephotus; species Neopsephotus bourkii. Next base: position 8,816,183 of record NW_026900624.1, read on the forward strand.
GAAGATGAAATTAATTAGCAGTAGTGAATATTACTATATATAACTTTGATATATTGGATATCCTGTATTTCTGGAGACTAGTCTTCTTATGTCACATCTGACTTTACCTACCATAAAATCAATTGGAAATATAGGGACTTTTAATTGCAAGTGTATGGTTTTTCCCTGCTGCCTGTGGTGCCAGACTTTTGTACTCTGTATGCCTTTTAATGCTCGTAAATGTGTGATGGGGAATATGTCATGTTTAAGTAGAGCTGCCAATTTTGGGGAGAAGTGACATAGTCTGTACTCTCTAAATGTCTAATTATTTCTTGCAATCCTCTCTCTCCTCGTTGCCTAGTTTTCTCTTGAAAAACCAAGTTTTTTAAATACCTCTTTCCTTTTGCCTGTGCGTTTGGATATCAGTAGCTAGATTGAGAATTACGTGCCCCTTCTTTTTGAGCCTGATCTCTGTGCCTTCTGTGTGGTTTCCTCTTATCCATATTTCTGAGTATTCCCCAAATTCTTTCAGTATCATTCACTCTTAAGTATGAATCATAGAGCTATTATCTAATTTCTCAGTGCCCACATCAGCTCTGCTCTATGCAAAAACACCCAGTGCAAGCAGTGAAAACCAACTTCATCTTCACCTCCTGCTTGAAGAAGAATGTGGTAGACGAGCTTTTTTCTTTTACTGTCATAACATGTATTTCACAGGTGAAACAGATATTATTACTCTTATTTATTATTCATATTTATTCAAATAGCTTTCTGGGTCCATAATGCCACTGTATCACATGGAAAAACTAATTTGCTTTTGTAACTGCATGCTGTGATGAAATTTGCTAAACCTCTCCAAAAGAATTATATAGAATTCACCACCAGAAAGTTAATGTCATCTCAGGACTGCAGGCTAAAAAAAAAAAAAAAAAGGCAGTGTTTTAATGTATGACTTAAAACAAGCAAACAAGAAATTTGTCTGTTTTAATTGCTCCTTGTACGCTTTTGAGGATGCTGAGAAAGCAAGATGGAGCAAAGCCACCAGAGGGAGTGTGCTCCATCGGTATGTAAGAGCTCTTAGTCCAACTAGCCCATCCTCTGGTTCTCAGGAGAGAACACAGGTGAAACAGAATTTCTTCCTTGTGCTTTCCCTTGAGTCCCATAGATTTTGCACTGAGGAACTTAATGAATCAATGAGTAAGCAAGCTTGTATGGTTTGCAAGTGCTTCTCCAGCATGCTGCTCTTATGAGTCATTGTTCATGGCTTCAGAATAGTAAAAATAGCACAATGAATAGCCTCTTGTGCAAGTTTCCCACTTTTTTTGAACTGTGATTGCACTACCTGCAAAGTTATTCTACTATGTTATGCAGATACTAAAAAACAAAATAAAGTATTAAATACGTAATGGTAATACCAGAACAAAGCTACAGAGGAACACATGACATTTTAACAGGAAGCCTGTGTTTGCTAATCACTCATCATAATGTGATAAATTTGACACAAATGATAAACCTCCGGTTTCTGCAGATCTTCCCACAGTGAGAAACAAGGAAGAATCATGAAATAATATTTCTTCCTCTCTCTTTGTCTTTCCTTTACTTCCCACATTTGAGATCCAGGCCTGAGAACCTTGCCTTCTACTTGTCTTTCATTTGACTGCTGGAAGGTAGCCTGTTTGACTGAAGGAACAGGAGGAAAAAATAGCTGTAGGTGCTTATTTCACTGTTTTTATGTCTGTTCCTGTACCCATTGTCTCAGCTCTATTGTTGGGCTTCCCCTTGCTGGGTGACGTTCCAGGGCTGATGTGTTCTCCTAGGTCCATCCTCTGTTGCCCTTGCAGTCAGCCTTTGAGTCAGTGCTTGCTTGTGTGTTGTTTTGCTTAGTGCTACACCCTCTAATGGTGTTAGCAATCAAAGTTTAATTTCAGAAGCTTGATTTAAGGTATATAAATGACACATAAAGCCCCTCGGTCATTGATTGGCTTTCATAAGTAATTGTGGATGATTATTATGATCTCCCAGGAGTTCTGCGTTAAGTCCTAGTTTTATTTGTATTGATTAGGTAACTAACTGGAACGAAACTAGTTCCACAGCCGGTCTCTTACAGAAGGCTCTTCCAGAACAATGTTATAACATGTGGGTAAATCAGTGCATGGAGGAAGGCAACGCTGCCTCTGTGCAGACAGTCATTGTTGTGGAGTATTTTGCAAAACCAGAAGGATCTTGGTCTAGAACTTTTTAATTGTTTAGGCAATTCCGTTTTATCCTTCACCATAGTGTTTGATTTCAGTTTAATTGCTGTGTGAATGCTGCCTCTAGTCATACTTACATGTATCAGTGGCATCTTAGTAATACTTCCAAAAGCCCCTGAGACATGTAGACCACAGATGCATGTTCACTTTGCAAATGACTGGAGCAGCTTAAAACCATAGCATTATCTTGCTGCCTTGTGGAAAGTGACTGTCTCTACAACAGAGCTGATCCAAAAACAGTGAGTCCTCTCACCTCCTTCAGGTAGGGTTCAGAAGCTTAAACTGAACTCCTTTTCCTCAGTGGATTGAAGTCGTTGAACTCCTGACCAAAGTGTACTCACATAGCAACTTCTTAACCCACTTCAGCTGCTGGCATGTCAATGCCTTGGACATGGTGAACCTTCTGATTCCCCAATTGCCCTTAAGTGAGGTCGGCATCTCTGGGGGAAAAATCTCTGATAACGTGTGTATATGATAAGTGTAGTGTAACATTATTGGCTGGTCAGAGTGCTAATGGACGATAGTGCATTACAGAATATGCCAGTATACCCTGCCAACTGGTAGATCCTAAGGGAAACACTATTATATATAGATTGAACCTTTCAGTAAGGGTTACTTGTGCTGCAGAACACAGATTTCATACTTTATTTTCCTGCTTTAGGTGTTGAACTACAGTATAAATAATTGAAAACTTTGTTTTTAAATGTCAGTAGAACAAAAGCTGTGTATGTGGCTTAATTGTCAGAAATAAATAGTTGTGGTTTTTGCCTTTCTTGGAAAAACTCATGAAAAATGTTGTCTTGCTCTTATACGTTTGCACTAGCTTTGTGATTTTAAGTCACAGAAATAGCTTTGTAGCCTTTTGTTTTGCAGTGTTAAATGTTATCTTCATTCCACTTTAGATACGAAATGTAAGCTCTCCTTGTTTTCAGCAACAGCACCAAATATACATGTGAAGAAAAATAATACAGCTTTGTTATAAATACATTTTATTCCAGTCCCTGATATGGCCACTTGGTCATTTTGTGCCAAAGACCTGAGTCTTTTTATGTTGAGCTGTTGACAAAACTCCAGCAAGTTTGTCAAAAACTTTAGTCCCAGCTCATGAAGGTATTGATCTACCAGTCAAGCTGAAACCAGTGGGAGATGCAGGTCTTTTTCTGCTGGGAAAAATGATCTCAGTGTGTCTCAGGAGATGTTGCTGGGAAAACTGACAGTGTCCCAGCACTGCTGTTCTTTCAATCAAAGAGATTCTCAATTTAAACTGCATTCTACTGCTTCATCTTTTCAAGATGATTTTACTTACTTGCATCTCTGAATTAGGCAGAATTCAGATAAACAACATATGCAGGTAAAAATAAAAGAGAAAAAATAGAGTAATTCCAAATATGTTGGGCTTGCCAAGTGTATTATACCATAAAAAGATGCTTATTTTAAATGGGAGAAATAACAGGATCCAAGATTCCTTAATTTGTGTTACTGTTCACATTTTGGATTAGTGATGCTGCAGGTATTCTTAGGAATGACATTAATTTTTTCACTATTTCTGCTGTCTGCTTTACTTGTGCTCATTTATAACAATACCTATGCACTAGCCTGTTTTTTTCCTGTTGTCAATATGCCATTCTCCTCACTAAGCACAGCGTGGCTTTAAGGTAATAAGGGGTTAGAAATACTATAGGAGAACATTCGAGCTTGGTGCTCTTTATGTTGATGATTTTTTTTTTTTAAATCACTCATTGATTTTAGCTGGGAAATGACATTTTTGCAGTATCCTGTATTAAAAAACCCTCTCCTTAGGATAACAACCATACCTGGGGGGGCTGGAGGTGCAGGGAGGAAGAGTGTTTGGTTGCCTCTAACAGTGCCAGGCTGGTTGCTGTGAGCAGTGCGTACTTCTGGTATGGTCAGGAAGCTGCTGTTGTGGCTTTGCCATGACAGTTAAATGATGAAGTACAGCAGAAAGTTCAAACACAACTGGGGCAAACCCCTTCATCTGTGTGATGTTTTACATGAAGGTGGTGGTCTGTTGCAGAACTGAAGCCTGTACTGGTTCATTGCAGTGGAGGATTCAAGCTTTGTTATTGCTGTGAATCCTCCGAGCCAGTAACTGCAGCAGCAGGAGCATCAGAGCTTTCAGACATGCAAGACTAAACACTAAATGTGGTCAGACCTTAAAGTGTGGCAATTTCTCATTAGACCCATATGCTGACATTTTACAAGCCAAAGAAAGAAAAAAAATAGTGCAGTTTCACTTTTACCCCCTCTAAGCTTCAAGCTGGAATAATTAAGCAGAGATACTACAAGGCATGCAATACTGTTGTTGTAGTAGCTAGCTGTTGTTAGCCATAGTACTTCGTACCACTACGGTATGCTTGATGAATGTTTCATGTGCTTTGACACCAGGTACACTGGCAGTTATCAACTGGACTATTCTGAAGTAGCATCTCTCATCTTATTCCTCCTCTAGTGTGCATTGTTCTGGACTAAACAATACTGCTGTATGCAGTGGGGGACATTATCCAGGTATTCTGCTGGGCTTCCAGTCACATAGATTTATAGAGTGATCTGTTTTGTTGCTAGTGCAAATACCTGTAAGTAGGTGGTATATGAAAAAGTGACTTCTTTTTAAGGGCAAATTATTTTTTGTAAGTAACACGCCCCAGAGATTTGTTCCAGCTTTGGGCAGTCATCTGCTTGTGTTCAGAGCCTGTTCAAAGCCACTTTACTTGGCCAAGTTGTGAGATGCTTATAGTGGTCTGTGTCAGGAACAGTTTCAGGCAAAGTGCATTGCTATTGTTGACCTGGACAAGAATTTCAAACTGAAAGTTATATATCAAGGACAGGTTGGAGACAGCACTTCTGACCTCTTATAAAGTGTAATGTTCTGATCTAATGAAAGGCAGGAGCACATTAGTCTATTTTGGTGGGAGTGAAGCACATGCATAAGTCATTTGCAGGACTGTGTACGTTCATGATTTTGCCCTCTCTTTTGTATGCATAATTGTTAACTGTCACTGTGACTCAAATACATAATCTCTAAAGATTTAAAGGTACTTTTAGCTCAGGTGATATTTGAGTGAGCAATAGTGTTCAGTGCTCACTGGTACTTAGTCATCTTTGTTTCAAAACCTTGGTTATTGTTTGTTTGTTTGTTCTCCAAGTCACAAACAAATATAGTGGCAGGATGCCAAGGCTGAAAAAAAACACATGGTTGTAAACACATTTCTTGTGAAAGACTGGAGCCTCTCAGCAGCTCATATTTATCAAATTTTATGAATATGGTATGTTGTTATCCCATTTTTTTTCAGAAATATTAAACCCTAAATCCTGACTGATAAATTGTTTTGGAACTTGTATCATTTGCCTTTCTCACATATATCATCTTTCTTCTAAAAGAGCATCTGATACTGTAGAATATTTTTCCTGTAGATACTGATTTAGACAGCATCAGCCAAAACAATAACAAACTGTAGTAGCTTGTTCCTTACTCTGAACATCAAATGACCCACTTCTGCTCTGGAATTTCCCCTTTACACAGCGTATGTGACATAAAGATGCTTCTTGGTTTTCCCTTATTTTTTTCATATCAATTCCTTTCTATGGATCTGATCAGCAAACCAGCAAGGACATCTTAACTGCCTGCAAACTGGCATTCTCTATAGATATTACTTTTAGTCAAAAGCAAATAGAAAACAGTGCAAGGGAAGAAAGCTGTTTAACAAATAAAACCTTCAGAGCTCTGAATATAATTTATTTCACTTTACTCAGATACAAAATCCATGGAACTGATCAGGATCCTTTATGTAAACCACAACAATTAAATTTTATTTTTGTTACTGGTTTGAACACAGGAGGGATGGATTTCACTAAAGACTTCAGTTAATCTAGAAATCTGTAGCTATTTGAATCAAATTCTACATCACAAAGGCATTGGGAACAATGTTTTCTTTCTATTTTAAATAATGAGTAAAGCAGTCAAGATTTTTAGGAATTTAGTAGAAGGTTCTAGCAGATTCTGGATTGGCAAGGAGTTAGTGAATGACCAAAGGTACATTGTAGTTTAATATGTAAAATGAGTCAGCAGTTTTGTCATACAGTTCACATTTCCAGGTGTGTGGAGTTTTGTGTGAGGGTTTACTCATATGCATAAATATAAATACTTAGATTATTTATTCCTATTCCATCTCTTTTTAATGAGCAGCATATTACCTCTATGGTGGAGTTATATTAAACAACAAATATTTGAATGTGCATTCTGTGTCCTACCATATTGTTTTGTTTTTAACAGAGTAAATGTTCTTGCTTAGAATATAAAGTGTCTGATATGCATTAATGCTCTGAGTTAACATGAGGAAGAACATAATTCCCATGGCCACCCTAATTTCAGTGATTGGTGTTTATTTAATGTGTCCAGTTGACATCCCAAGAGGCCTGTGTCTGTGCTCGTTCACAGAGCAAGAGCAATTCACGTAGGTGTAATAGGGGTTTTCACACCCTGCATGTGTGTCTGATGCTGGGAGGAGTTACACTGAGATGCAAAAGGGAGTTCAAAGGATCATGTGAATGATGACTATGGGGAGAGAAATAAGATCACAGGCATCCTGAATTTTGGGATAGTTGACGTTTTTCTTGGGAGAATAAAGCTGCCTAAACCTTTTTTTCCTGACTCCTGGAAGGTGTTTTCCTGACACCTGGAAGGTGTTTCTCCCCCCATACCTCCTGCTGCCTTTTAAGTTTTAATTGCTATACAGAATGTGTACATTTCTGAGCAGTTACTCTACTGGGTAAGATCTATCATTTTCACTGGTGAGCACAGAGCAGTGCTGCAGTATCGCAGAGGCCACTGTGTGGCAACTGTAGACTTTTCAAAAATGTCTCCTGTCTGTGGGAGCAGGTCAGCTGCTGCTGTTTCTGCACAGCTGAATTCCCACAGCAGTCAAATGTCTGCAGTCATGGAGGGGGCGAGAGAAAATGTCTCCTTTGGTTTTGAATTTCCTTGGGAGGGCAGAAAGGTTCTTTTGTTTTCTAGGGTGGTTTGGTTTGTTTGGCTTTTTTTTGTTGTTGACTGCCACAAATTTGCTGTTGCTTTATTTAATATGTTTGAGCAGCAACCCTGTTTGTACTTTGCAGTTGCACCAGAGATAGCAGTGAGCAGAATTCAATGCATTGTATTAAGGATGGCAAATGAATATTTATGATAGACCTAGGGAGCCAGTAATAAAAATGAAATCGGCATGATGCCACTAGATTCAAATCTTTGATCTCTGTTTTAAGAGAAAATACAATAAAGCATGGGATAATGGACTCATTATAATGGAATGGTTAGTTATGGTTAGTTAGGGCAGTGTGAATAGGTGGCATTACATAAGCTGCTTTAGTCCCAGATTTATGATTCAGAAATGTGTTTAAGAAACTGAATTTCTACAGAAAACCTCAGTTTATTATATTGTTTTGGTTTAGTCAGTCCAAACACAAAGCACTACAGATATATCTCTTTCAGCTATCAGGGTGGGCTATACTCTTGCCTTTAGAGGAAGCAAAACCAGTAATAACCAGAAGTAAGACCTCTCTGCTCAACCTTCTGTATTTCTGCTCCTCATCTACCACCCTGCAAGCAAGTTGGGATGGCTGAGCATTGCAGGAAGGTGGAAACCAGGCTGTCTTGCCAGATACCAGATGTAAGGGGACACTTGGGGTCATCAGCAGAGAGGGGAAGGCTCTCAGTTTAGCATCACCCAGGATGATGCAAGGGTTGTGCTAGAGATGTATGCCCCAGCTGGAGCCACCTACCTCCATCAGGAGAAGGGAGAAACTACTGCAGTGTTCTGAAACAGGTTTGGGGGGAGGCGTAATGAAGAAGATGGTATTTGACAGGGATGGGAAGCAGGAATGAGTGAGCTATTTTTCTTTTTAATGGTTGTAATTACTTGCTTAACACCCCTGCCACACTAAGCAAGACGCAGAGGAGGGTTGATTCCAGGCCATAGATGAAAGCTGATCTTGAAGTCTCTGTCTACCCAGACATGAGAAGGAAATGGAAACTCGCTGTTTTCTGGTTTTTCATACTGATGTAACTTCTAAGGGACTTCATCACTAATGACATCTGGCAAGGGATTAGTCCGTAATGTGGTCCATCTTCCTCTTTTCCCCATTTTCAAGAAAAAGAAAGTATATGCTATATTGAATTTTGGAAAACAGCTATTAAGCAACCACAGTAACTGCTTCTGATAGGATTTTTTTTTTTGCCTGATGAGGATTTTACCCAGCATGTTTGGCCTTGGAGGAGCGCCTGGATGGTATTGCCAGCTGGAATTGTCAGAGCTGCTTTGTCTTCTGTCCCAGGAAAACAGAAGCCTGGCAGGCAGTCACTCTCGCTCTTATTTCATATGCCTGCTTAGTCAGAGTTGCCAACCCGAAGCACTGAAAACCCTGAGTCAGGCCACAAACAAATCACGAGATTTGGCTTGAAAATCATGGGATTTTTTTAATTACAAGTAGTTTATTTGGGATGTCTTTGAGTATTTAGAGTGTCTGTTCTTCCAATTTTATTGTACAAATCCCAGAGGTTGAAATATGTTTTACTGAATTATGGATGTGTTTGTTTACTTAAATGAAAGCCATGTTCATTTATGGTTACCTGACCACCGGAGTTAGCAGGGAAAAGACCAGAATATCTAAATGATACGCATTGACCAGGCTGCTTAATGAGGGGCCTGTTCTGGAGTTGGTGATTGCCCTGAGGATTATGGGCTTAATTGTCTTTGTGTCACTTTGACCCCTAGGCTCTTTGCTGAGAGCTTTTTTGTTGGGCAGAGTCTGAAAGTGTTCTTTCAGTTTATGGCAATGAACACTTTGTGCAGGTTGTGCCTTGTTTACCTTGCAACAGCTTTTCATAGGCAGCAGTGGCACCTTGCCAGTGAAAAGCCTGATTAATCCGTTTTCTTCCCACTGCAGTTTCACCATCGCTTGGGTCTTGCTCAGAGCACACACGTGCAAATGCTTTCTGCTGTACAGTCACGAGCATAATGTGCTGACACGGCATGGATGTCAGTGAGAGGCAGTGCTGGCGCTAAGCTGGCTGAGCTCTGAGACAAGGAAACGTGCTCTGAAGGTTTAGGCGAGTTGGTAACTCCAGATGCAGAGCCGTCATTTGGGGTTGGGGAGAATACCTCATCATACTAAAGATTCCTCTTGGCAAAGCTGTCCAAAGCATTTTGTCCCCAGGTACTGAGCAGTTACATTAGCAATGTCTCATTATATTCTTTTTTCCTGAAAGCTTTTTATTCACACACAGCGCTTTTTTTCCTTTTTTTTTTTTTTTGGACTACCTTCCTTCTCTTTCCTGCAGAAAACTTGATTTTATTTTTTTTTTTTTACTCCTTAGTTGTATATGGTAACATTTGTGTCCCATTAGCCCCACATCCAGTAGAGCTGGATGCCAACTGCAAAAGAAATTTTGATCACCTTGACTCTCAGGTCTTTCAGCATGAAGACTTCTTACTGACTCCAGGGGAACAACACGTTTTGCTTAAATCAGGTGTTTTCTCAGCTAAGACCAGCTAGAGGTTCTCAGTTCTAGGGTTCCCCCCCAGCCTGTCTATTGGGTGCAGTTTAGCTCTTTAGGAAATCAAAGTCTTCTAAATATACAAATTTCTCTCTAAAAATGAAAATCTCTGCATTTAAACAGAAACTGGAAGTCCTGCATGCTGTTGGGAAGTTCTTCCTCTCTTACTAATCAGTGCAGATTTTTCAAAGGGGCTAGAAAAGTTGCTGGAGCATCAGCTATGCAGAGTTCCTCTGATTTTGCAAAGAGACTCATATTAACTAGGTTGCTTTTGTAAGGCAGAGGAAATAAGAGTGGTAATTCACAGCTAGCAATAAAGTGGGTGATGGTCAGTAAATATACCCTGGCACAGAGGATTGTTCTGGTTATATGTCACAGTCTTTATTAAATTTGTCCTGGTTGTTGCTAGCATTTTGTTCGTGTAGTCATTTTAATTCTGACAATAAAGCTGACCATAAGGACCTACAAGGGGGCTTTTGAAAAATGGAAGTTGAACAGTTTAAGCTGTCCTTTTCTTGTTTTTCTTCACATTTTAGTATTCTTATAGTGAACAATATCATGCATGAGAAAAAACTCAGATTTTATCATTTGAGTTTGGATTTTTGTTCTGGTGCTGTGTGTGGAAACATTTGCATGAAGGATAAAAGAAGAAAAGAAAAAGAAAAGAAAAGCCAAACCCAAAACTGAGCCACAGCAACAAGTTTAAGAGATTACTTTGGGCTGTGGTGTGCTTAGTCAGAATCAACTAATTCGTATTGCAGAATTCTGGGCAGCGTGCTACCTATTTCTGCCTGTGTGTGCAAATAACCTGCTATGCCACTCAGCCAAAGGAAAGGGAGTCAAATGAGAGCAGTTCTGGCTGCATTTGAGCATGCTGAGGATGTGTGTTGAGCTAGGATTAGGCAGTGGGAGATGAACTGGCTCCTTCTGGAGCCCTACCTGATGCTCTGTGAGGCTGGTTAGAAGGGTTTGCTCTCCAGAGTGTGGTTTGCAGACAGTCACTTGACTTAAATGAAGCTGTTTATAGAAACAGATTATTTCCATACCTATAATACTGAAAAAGGTTGTTTTAACTCAGTAGCAAATTCTAGAATACCAGGTAATCTAAATACAGGTCTCTTACTTCCTTTCAAAACCACAACAAATGGGAAGTCAACTAGTTGATATACGCTTTAATTCAACATGTATTTAACCTACATTTTAAACTCTAAACAATTTAAAACTGGAAAAAACAATACTCTTGATTTTTTTTAGCCATCTCTACTTTTCCTATTTTTGCACATACTTTTTCTCTGTGTTTTGTTCTGATTTTTAACTGAATGAAGACTATTTGGGAGCAGGAAAGGAAGTGTTGCTGGGATGTTTTCTTGTTAACTAGCCAACAGTTTATGGCTTCTGTGTCTTAAGTTCAGTACTTTGATCACTATCTGTCTTTTTTGCTGCTAAGCCCTTCACAGTGTGATTTTACTATTCAGCCAGCTGGGGCTCTGCCCCACGTGAGAACCGTGAGGTAATAAAATCAGAGTCAATAAAAAGTGTTTTCTCAAGCCTTCTGCACAATTCTGAACTATTAATTTCCCACTGCAGCTCTGCCAGCTGAAAAGTAGCTGGACTACGCTGTGCACGTACATCTCCATCTTCCAGCAGGGGCCTCCAAAGCCATGGGAGGTGGCAAACCAGCCGCTGGGCAGCTGCAGCAGTACACAAAGGGGCTCTTTCAGACACGTTCTTGCTAGAAGAGCACATGTGAAGCTAAAACAAGTTACAGTGCCCATCTGACTTGAGCAAGAGCCACCCTGGGGAAACGGTCTTATTTTTTTTCCTGACATTGGTCAATAGATACGTTGCCCTAAAGCTTGGTTTTGACTTGATGAACAGCGTGTTTGGGCCCAGGACTTAGTTCATTCTAGATTCTTTTGCTGTGAGAAGGGTTGCTGAAAGACAAGGGAAGGGAATTGAGCTCCCTTCTGATGTACTACTCAAATACAGCACTGCTTTTTACCCCAAGTCTGCTTTGCAGTAATGTACCATCACCGTGCATCACTGTCAGTGCAGCAGAAGGTACCTTTAAGTACCACAAGCTAACTCCCGTTTTGGGCTTCTCTCAAGAGGACCGAATGACTCACCTTCAGAGAAGGTCTCTCTGAAAGTGGAAGCAGGACTTTGCATATGACAGTGCAGAACGTCATGGTTGGCAGGGCACCCATCTTCTCCTCCTTAAATCAAGCAAACAGTGTGCTCCTGCGCTTTGTGAATGAGCGATTTGTTGGGAAAAAAAAAAAGGCACGAAGTCTTAACAAACGGTGATTTAGTAAGCTTGGCTTTGGATTATCTACATAAATTCTTGTTCTGAAGCTGGCTTCTATTGGAGAAAACATGCTTTTTAAACCTTGCTGAAAAGCTGGCATACATGAGAAGAGTTGCTTCGTGAGTCTTACAGACTTCAGAGACTCTTCCTGCTGTGTTGGCCAACTTGACTTACAATGCCCCTTCTCCCGAAGGAAGAATTCTGTGTCAAGGTGGCTCCAAAAATCTGCAACCCAAGAAGGTGATCCAAAAAAAAAGACAAAGCAGAGGGACTTCTATACAGTACCCTCCCCTACAAAACTGCCTGTGGCATACAGGCACTGATGCTGACCTCAGTGTAAGTGGGGTGGACAGCAGCTTCCAAGCCAGTGAGCTGCATGTTGGCGTAAGACTGGTACAACCTGGGATGTGTGTTCACCCTGCACTCCTCCCAGCACTCACCCTGCTGTCATCTGTGGCTGTCCGGTTTAGCAATGCAAACCTGCAAGTGGTGACACTGGTGGGAACCCCCTTGCCTAAGCTCCGTGTAGCCCTTGTCTTTGACATGGGGAGGAGCATCTTTTATCCCCAGCAGCTAATACATATATCCATTATTAAACAGCGCCTGCCTTGTTTGTGGAGGATCCCTCCAGTTGTGATAGCTGGTGTAATAAACATGCATGAAGCAGGAGAGTGCTGTTGCCCAGACCTCGCTGCATGTTCTCAGCTGCTGTTCAGGATGAAAGCCGGGCACGGTGGCAAGGAGGACATGGAAAAGCAGCGACCTGGCCTCTTCTCGCTCCGCAGCGTGGGTGCAGGAGAGTGGCTGTCAGCCGGTCCCAGACCTCTGCACCGATGCTGCGGCAAGCGGGAGGTCGCCTGAGGTGTGTGTAGGTGGCTGCTGGAGCTGCGCTGCAGGCTGTGTTCCCCGGGAGGTGGCCGGCGGGTGGGGGCGAATACAAACCGCAGGGGCTGGCGAATGACTGAACGAACCGTTGCGACTGGCCGGGGGAACGCTCCTGGTCCCTTTCCTTGCCACCGACACCCCAAAGCATGGGCCGGCCGCCGGAGCCCGCTGAGGCGAGGGAGCGCGGTCCCCCTCTTTCCCCCCCCCCCCCCCCCCCCCCTCCCTCCACGCCGTTATGTAACGCCCGCAGTGTCTGGCAGCGCGCGCGCCGGCGGGGGCGCGTCACGTGTCCCCGCGATGCTCGGGGCCCTGGAATTCAATTAGGTGCCTGTGAGCGGCCGTGAGCCCGCATCGAGATAAGCCGCTGACGGGAGGGCACCAGACAGCGACCGCGCTGATTAGCCGTGGCGCACGGGGTGAATACACGGCTCCCCTAACTCCGGCGGGGACGTTTTGCACCGCGCATCCGCCGCAAGAGTCAGGAGCGGGCGTTATGTAACGCGGCTGGAGCAGCCACACCACCACCACCACCAGCACAGCGGCGGCAACAGAGGGACGCAAACAACAGCCTCACCTCCCGTGCCCTCCAGTTGCCAAAACAGCGGGGGTTTTTTTGCTGCTTGGCGCAGGGCTTTGGGCATCATTCGGTCTGCCGTTGCCTCTCAACGCGGTCTCGCGGGTCGCAAAGCTGACTTTCCGGGTTTCGGGGTGATTGACAGGTTAATCGTCACGAGGCTGGCAGTTTTGGCAGAGGATGCTGGTTTGCAGGCGCTGAGGTTTGTGCAGGCAGGTGGCCTGTTAGGGCTTCCTATACCTTATTTTATACGTGAGGCTTTCCTAGTAGCATTACACAGGCATGTCTGTATGGAGCAGCAAATGTTCTTGCCATAAATCTCTTGCCTTTCATCCAGATCTCTGCAAAAAGAAGGTTCTGTGAGTGCAGGAAAAAAAGCCCAAACAAAAGCCAGTCTTGAAGCAACTGGGGCAGCTTAAAATTTAAACATCAGTTTTTGTTAATAAAATAATTATAGAATGGTTTGGGTTGGAAAGGACCTGAGAAGATCATCCAGTTCCACCGCCCCTGCCATGGACAGGAGCACTTTCCCCTAGACCAGGTTGCTCAAAGCCATATCCAACCTGGCCTTGAACACCACCAGGGATGGGGCATCCACAGATTCTCTGGGCAACCTGTTCCAGTGCCTCAACACCCCCATAGTAGAGAACTTCTTCCTTATATCCTAAACCTCCCCTGTTTAAGTTTGAACCCGTTACCCCTTGTCTTATTACTACAGTCCCTAATGAAGAGTCCGGGATGCTCGCAGTCCCTTTTGAGATACTGGAAGGCTCCTATGAGGTCTCCACGCAGCCTTCTCCAGGCTGAGCAGTCCAACTTTTCTCAGTCTGTCTTTGTATGGAGGTTACTCCAGCCCTCGTGGCCCTCCTCTGGACTTGTTCCAACAGCTCCATGTCCTTATGTTAGTGACACCAGAACCAGAATAAGCAGCTGAGGAACAAAATGATATAACAGAGCTGAAAGATAGAGAAGTGATTCCCCCATCTCCCCCCTGCAACATTCACCTCATCTTTTCTCCAAAGTACGTTTTGAAATTTCATCATTCCTCCTCAGATGAAAGCTAGCGTTCATTGTCTTGCTCCTGAAGAGAATAATATTGCTGCCCAGGAGCTGTGAAGAAACTGAACCCTCTGAAATTTTAAGCTGTATTAAATCTTCTCTGTTTTCTGAGGGCCAGAATATACTGTTTACAGGCAGTCTGATTGCCTGGCAGTCAAAACATTTCCTTCTTAAACATTTCCCTTGCCACCACTATAGTAAGAAAATAGCTGTTTATAAAACTGCTTGCAACAAAATGCAGTGTTGTTTGATAAGATCAGGTATACTGGTTGTGCATTAGGGGAATATTTAGCAAATAATATCACTTTATATGGTACACATTCTATTATCCTGTATTTATTATATTTCTAAGAAAAAGTGATTGTTGCAGTCACTTTTCTTCCATTAGTAAGCATCACAAAATTGTATTTTTTTTCCTGGTGTTTAGAAGTTTTCCTTTCTATTTCTCTGTTCCTTCATCTGTCTATACACATGCAGGTAACATACCAATGTTTAAATATACATTACAGTGTATACTTACATAACCCTGTCTTGCGAAGCACTGGAAAATGATCCATGCCTTTATCTTCTGGCTGTTTTTGTGTTGTTTTTTTTTTAAAGTAACAGTGCTTGTGTGTAATCTAGCACTGTCAAAAGATGGAGGCATGCTGCAGCTACATAAGGATAATTTTACACAAATCAGAGCAAAGATAATACAAATTATATCCCAACAAATATGTTACATTTCTGCTAGCCAGCAAGTCTTAAATCCAGGATGTATAAATGTGTTTGCTAATGAGTGGATCCTGAGTGGATATAATGAGTTGGTGATGCAGTTGGTGGCTGCTCATTATCATCAGAGAACATAACTTGCTGCAGCAGCCTAGAAAATAAATGAATGTAGCTCAGACAGGAGTGTGCTGTGAGCAAAACGAGAACTTTTCCTACGTGAAGCTTTAGCATTCTTTTTGTTTTCTGGCTTTCCATTAGCCATTCTGAGCTGTATTTAGGATCCTTTTACCATCCATCACTAATCCATCCAAGGAAGGAAGGGTAAGGAAGTGTTCCCAGACCCTGCCTCACGTAGGCAGAGGTAGTGCCCAAACAGGTAAGCTGAACTGAATGTCCTGACAACTGGATATTAACAGCAGGCTCCCTCTCAAAACAAATGACCATTCTTCCTCTAAGCTGTAATGAGAGAATATTAGGATTCCGGTTATTATCTAACAGGCATTGCAGGAGATACAGGAGCTCTAAAGATGCAGAAAGCTCCAAATACAACTTCAGCAGGTCAGATTGCTTATGAATGACAGCAAATCAGGAGTCCTGCTTAGCTCTGCCAGTGGCTAGGTATGGTGTTAGGCTGGTCAGACAAAAACATGTTGTTCAGATACCACTTACGGAAGGAACATAATGAAAATCTTCACAATTTGGTAGTTTTTGCAAGGCTTTATTCCTTAGGTATCAATGTGCCCTCAGAGCTGTGGGTTAGTAGATGCTGAAGAAGCACAGCACATAAATAATAACAGTGAGATTTGTTTTATTTTGAAGGTGGTAGAAAACCAGTGTCCCTGCAGTTTAGGATATAAGTACAGTAGAAGAGGCTTGTGTGTTTGCGCTTCAAAACAGAAGTTCTTTATTTTTACAATATACAATTTAAGATAAAACTGATCCTTTTTCTCCCTCCCTGGTGCAGAGTTTTAGAGTCTGGTTTGGTTTGCTCATGCTTTGCTGCTATGGCACAATTTTTCCACAGCGTAAGAACTCAGATATGTATGTAATGAAACTTTAAAACTGTTTCGAGTTTTGGAAATGTTCACCTGTTTTAAAAAAAAAAAAAAAAAAAAAGCCAACCTACAGAGACTTTTTAAAAATAGACCAAGTCCTCGTGGAATTCAATTACAGATGCCTGCCAGCTGCTCCCCCTGCCTGGGACACGCATTTCTAGCTTCTCTGTTCCTCTGGATGTTCCTTGCAGGGGAAGAGCCATGTGACATGACTGACGAACAGACAGATTGGAGAGAGAGGTGCTCGGGTATGGACTCCCCTGCCATCCCTCCATCCCACCTGCTGCTTGGGCTGTCCTTTCATAGTCACGATTTGAGCTGTGCGATTGTTGTACAATGTGGATACCGGCTGTGCAGCTACTGCTGGGACTAGCACTTTATTCTCATGCTATGTGCAATGGCTTTTTGAAAAGCTTTTTATTTAGGCCCTGTAGCACTGCATCTTACAAAAAACATTGTAAGAATCCCATCTTCTTGGATCTGTATTCTGGCTGAGTTCACAGGCCCACATTACATCCCCCATTTGCTAAAACACTGAAGTGCAGACCCTGAGCAAAACTGCAGGCTTCATTTCCCCTGAAAATGTATGCAGATTGTAATGTATTTGCCCATAAATGCATATGCTGGATTCTACCATAATACTGACCTTGCCCTTAAGGAATTGTTCCAAAACTTGTAGAGCAGGGTCAGGAAAAAAATTAAATTAAAAATCTGTGTTTACTTATTAAATTACATGTCCTGTCTTTTTTGTGTATCATCCTTTTTGGTCTTGTTGCAGATGATTCAGCTGCCCTGTTCCAGGAGAACATTTTCCAGCAATGTTGTTTGGATGTAATCCTCTTTCTGGTATTGTCCTGTTTTACCCCCGTCGGCTTTCTGAGCATGTGTGCCCATCTGTGTGTGGCAGTGGCAGGAGCTTTCCATCCAGTCTAGCTGTCTGCAGGATCTCACTAGTTCTGTGCTGCCTTGCTCTCTTGGGTATCGTTTGACTCTTTGATTGGGAAGAATATGGTTTGAGGGTTTGTGGCAGAAATTCATTTACTAATTCATAGGGGAGGGAGGTGGGGGAGGGGAGAAGAAGAAGCGAAATAATTCTTTGGTACAAAACAACAATCCTCCAGGAACGTAGTTACTGCATTTCTTGTTAAAGTGCAACATGTTTGTTTTCAAATCATTTAGAAAATGCAGTGATTCTGTGGCTTAGGCTACTGCCTACTTAACACAGCTATGATGCTGGGGCAGATACAGCTTTTCTGAGCTGAGCAGTTCCCTGCTTGATGTCTGGTCCCACTGATTTCAGGAGAAAATACTTATTCACAGATCTTCACATAAAATGACATGGCTGCCTCACAGCTGGAAACATGAAGTTGAATGATATGTTTGATTTGAGATTTCTCAGTGATTTTTAATTTTGGTGCAGGGATCCCAGCAGAACTGCATTTAATTAAAAACGTGATCCATGGCTCTTAGATTAAACTATGGGACGTGGTTGCTTACAGTGTGCAGTGCTGCCGGGCATTAGGGATATCTAGATTACTTCCAGATAAACTCGTTAAGTAATTTCAGTAGCAGCATTGTGCGGCTTACCTTTTCTGGTTCTCTCGTTTTGTATTTTCTGAGATTCCTCTCCATAGTGTTACATGGATGTGCCCACAGGCTCTCATGAGCTGAGTTCAGATTTGGTGTTAAAATCAAGCAGTTTGCTGTTAGATGTGTGGAGTTTGGGGTTTTTTGTTTGTTTGTTTCTTTTCTTCATAAGATTTTAGGTTAAAGGTCAATGCTTCCAAATTTTGTTTTTAAAAGAGCCTGATACATGTGTGATAAACGCGATGAAGCTGATGTCTGAGAAGCAGAAGTGCACATTGCAAGTCACTGGAGCTGTCAGATTTCAAAGGGCTGTAGCTGGTTGTGTAAGCCACTAGCTTGGATGGTTTGATGTAATGCTGTTCCCAGACAGTGTGGGGATTGCATGTGCCAGTACTGTGTGTTGCCAGACAGAAACCACAGCAATTCACCCTCAACATAATTACCACCTACAGCACGGCTAGCAGCTTTTAAATGAGGAGGAGTGGGATTCTTTCTCTAGGAAAACACCACGGAGCTTATGTCTTGCTGTAAATCTACCTAATCTCTTCATTAGAAGGGCAAGGACAGGAACAAACCTCAGCCAACATTGCACATAATGAAATAGTTTTAAAATAATCTCTTTGATGTTGAAGTGTGGCACAGGCAGAATCCGGAAAAATCAGGTGGTGCACCTCACAACTCGTATAGCGTTAGTGATGGTTTTGGACGTGTGGCATAGCTTCTTACACATGTGAGGGTTTAATGTGCATTTTCAATGCTTCATTTTCCTTTGTGTGGATGCTAAGATTAATATTGTTATAATTAAAACTCCAGCCACTTGCAGGCTTCTTTTGTACGGTTGTTTACTTAAAATACCCAGGAACATTGTTAGAGGGGAAAATACCAAGTTAAAACTTTATGTCTAATTCTTTGCTTCCTTTTCCTATGTTACGAATTCTTTACATTTATACATGAAGAATCAAATTGATTTATGACTATTGAGGTTGCTTGTGCGTGGATTGGGTGGATTGTGTCGTGTCCTTCATGGAGTGCAGAGATACAAAAATAGATACTTGGGATTTGATTGTTTTGCCGTGCTGATAGGAGCAACAGATCAGGGAAAGGTAAGGTGGCTTCCTTTGCACATGATCCAAATCTCATTAAAGCCAGTGAAGAGATTTCTAATGATATTAGAGTCATGCTGGGATCACTGCAGGCATAGTATCATTGCTGCTAGAGTTGCATGCACAGAGTTCACTGTGGGATAGCACCTGGGTTCCCCTCCTTTGTGTTAACTGAGCAGCATAAAAGGATCTGTCATAACACGTAGGAAGTTTTCCATTCCTGCTCACCAAGAAACTGGTCTTTACTGGTTTAGATGTTTCTCAGTCATTGCACCTGCTCCTCACTGGTGGAAAACTGAGATAGTTGTAGTCCAAATGTTGATGTGAAGAGCTTAGGTCAAAACTGGGGATTGTTTTCTGCCAGTAACAGAGTTAGAGGGGGACCTAAGCAGCCACACTGCTCTCAGGCTATGTGGGCCCTTGGTGCCTACTTACCATGCAGTGATCAGTTACTTTGGCATTTACGTGATCTCTGTTACTCCTTCTTTTAATTATAGGCACAAAAAAAGGGGTCTCTTGCAGTGCAGATCTAGAATAGTTGTCATTTGGATGAAGAGAGTTTAGGTTTTGCTTGCGCTCCTTTGCATTTGTACAGTATGTGCCACAAAGGCTGAAAGATGTTTCTGCGCTAGCAAAAATTCAGGGTGCCTTCAGCACAAGATTTACTACAGTGTATGGAAACTCGCCCGTTCCCAAAAAACACTGACAAAGCATGGAAGAAGTCTGCTTTCTTCTGTTAGATAGATCTGCAGAAAGTTGGACAGGTATGTGTTACTTGATTATGAAACACTGTAAGTAGGCACATCTGTATTCAACTAAGTCTTATGAGCTGAATGCACCTGACAGGCACAGCTGTCTACATCTATGATCAGCTCCAACTTCTCTGCTTACTTCTTAGTTTATAACTAGCAGCTCTTCCAGCATATTGTAGTTGATTAGCGGTTGTACCTTATGAAAGGCTTTGACCATTACAGCTTTGCAATATCTACATCTGTAATCTTGGTGTAGAAGCATCTTAATTAGTGGTGTAAGAGTCACCTATGGGCACTGCTTTTGATGCATGTGAGCTCCTAGTTGTGGAATAATTTATATTGTCATAAATCTCCTTGAGATGGATTTTTTTAATCCCCTGAAATGTAACACTGCCCTCACCTGCACCTGAACTTTTTCTGTCTGTAACTTAATACCAAAACCAGGAGAAAGCATCTCAAGTAATTTCCTGTGAACCTTCTCTTTAGGTAAAGAAGGAGAAGGATGCGTTCGCTGTCTGAAAAATGGTTGACTGTTGGATGAGTAGATCAGACAGTTTGGTGGACAGGGGTGAATATCCTTTGCCACTATTAGACACAGTGGTATGAAGCAGGTTTTCATTTTCTATTGAAAGTGTCTGTCTGCCAGATGGAGTGGTATTTAGGTCAAGAGATGCGTTTGCAGTTGTGAAGCCATGCTTGTCCAGCTAAGAAATCTGTGGCCTCTCTCAACTATTGAAGGCATTTGGTAAGCATACAGTTTATTGCCCATGTTTAGCATCTTCGAACAAAGACCTGATCTTTGAAGAAAGTGGGAATATGTGAAATAGCTCCCTAATAGCATGTCATGCATGCTCCATGACACCATAAACCTTTTGGTAGATATTTACGTAGTAACTTGCACTGTTAAAGGGAAACTTTAAAAGAGAAAGCTTTTTGCAATCAATAACTGACTTATTTTAACTCTGCCTGCATCGCCTTCTGTCTGTGTTGTGTTGACTCAAGTTTGGAGTCCTAATTTAGGCAAAACTTTAGGGAGGAGGACAGTATTCAGAGACAAGCTGCCTAGCTGCAGGTCCCATTATCATCAGTGTGAGACAAGGACCATAGCGTTTTTCAGGAGCAGGCTGTAAATAAGGCCTGCAAGATCTGGCTATTTCTTCTCAATGCTGCTTTTGTTTTTTGCTTTATGATACAAGATTTATATTCGCCTGTCAAGAAATAGATCATAATGGTTATTTCAGAATTCATTGTTTTTTTGCAGTGGTTTTATGAGGCCAATAGCCTAATGCTGCAAAGTTGTTTGTAATGTTAAGCTTCTACACCTAAAGCAGTGAGGTATCCATGGTAACTGTCTTGCCTGTACACAGTACCCCAGGCTGCCTTTTCACATAGGTCGGAGCATGCACATTCCCAGATACTGGCTCAATTTAGTCTGCCTTACACATCAGGTATTTTTAAAAAGACACTGGCTCTGCCTTCCTTTTTTTTTTAAATACATTTCCCATTTAATTGGTCATTTGGGCCTCTGCGTTCTGCTAGTGTAAGCAATAGAAAAAGCCCTTTCCACTGTAAACATATCTGTTGCCCAGACCTATTCAAATTAAACTTAACTCTTGTGCTGAAAATATTAAGGGCTTTGCAGCAAGGAAATTGCAAATTAATGTTTCTACTTTACCACTAGAGAATCATCCTAATGTGAAGTTTACAACAGCATGATTTCATTTAGGTCCTCAGTCAGGTACTGAGCATGCTCAGCTCCCTTTGACTTCTCTTGTGTTTGAAGTTGCACCAGGATTAGACTCTGAAGAATATCCTCCTTCCTCATCTTCTTGTTGATTGGCAGAGTACATATTCATTGAAGATTGTTTCTGTTCTGATCTATAATGATTTTTATTTTTTTTGCTGTTCTCTGAGGTACTTATCTGCATACACCCAAGCCTGAGGAAAATTCTCTGCAAAATGGAATGATGTGTTTGGAACTTTTTTCCTCTGCCATCCTTCTTCATCTTAAGCTTGTCCATTTTTTGACATAATTTTGCTTCATCTTCTTGTGTTCTGTGAGTTCCAATGCTTTTGCTATAGTGAATCATCAGGTGTGTTTCTTTTGAGTGTTCAGGTTAGTGGTTCGAGTGTGGAGGAGAACAGGCTCAACTTTTAATCAGATGCTTCTTTCCCAAATGCTCACTTGCCCTTTTCCAGTCTCTTCCAGGGCTGTTTTACCAAACAATGAGGCATGATTACTGAGGGGGAGAAGCTACAAATCAAGTGTTATAAGTATTATAGTGTGTCATTGGTACAGCCAGGGGACAGGGAGGAAAAAGGCAAATTCAGAGAGGACAAGAAGGAAGAAAAAAGATGGAAGACAGCAAAGCAGGAGAGACAAAATCCAGATGCTGTCCTGGTCTTCTAGATCATCCCTTCTGCACTATATAAATCTGTCAAGCTTTTGGCCAAGTCTTGGCAGCTCTGGGCGCCACAGCTAGAATACTAATACTTGTTCCTACTTACAGTGAATTTTAGGGTAGAGAAGAATATGAACTAGGTAGGCATCTGTGTGACACTGAATCCTTAGCAGTCAAAAAGCCATTTAATCTTAAAGTGGGCTCACAGGGAGACAGAAAGGCACTTAATATGTGTAGGAAACCATTTTATATAACAAAGTCATTGCAAAGTTGTAATTAATTAAAGGAACTAAATAATGGTGACATTCTGGGCAGTGTTATTTAGGGCTAAATGAGGGATCTGCTGTTCATAGCCTGTCATCAGAACTAAGAAGTCTGATGCTGTGGCTGTCCCTGCCATGCAAATTCATTCTTTAGTGTGTTAGAGGATGAGGCATTTTGGACTTTGTTAGTGCAAGAACAGAAAATTCATCTGTGGGAGGCAGAAAGCCAAGTTTGGAGAGTTGGCTGAGTGAGTATGGGCACCCAGGTCAACACCAGCAGAATGTCTCACTGAAGAAGGGAGCCTACAGCTTCTCTCTAAGAAGTTGCCTTTTGTTCAAAATCAAAAGTGTTTCTACCTGACATCATTTTTATATAAGCCAGTGGTATTTTGTTAAGCAAAGATGAAGACAGATAAATGAAATGCAGACTGTTTTCATGTTAAGAGTTTGGTAATGTGTACTTTCTTGTCATGGCAATTCTGCTTTTTTTGCCTTTTGAACGTAGAGTTCCAGCTGATGTTTTGGATTACTGTAGTGCTCTGCTCTGGGTGTCTCCACATCAGAGATTTCATAAAAACAGTTTTTCTCTTGAATGTACATTTCACTGCACTAGATTTTTATCCAATACAAATAGACTTGGTACACTTCATGTCTCTCTTAAACACATGCAGATTGCCAAAGCGGGTCTGAGCAGACTATTAAGAGTGCTGTCTCTCTGTGTGGCCATCATCAGATGCTTCAGAAGGTCTAAGAGTCTCCACTGTAGGCAGAGTTGAAGTTTTTTATTCTTCCTGAAGTCTTGGGATAATCCTTAACAGTAAGATCACAAATCTGTGGCCTCTAAAGACTGAGGTTTTTGTCTTTTTTCCCCATAGTAATTTTTTTAACATTTGCTGTTGTAACTGGTTTTGCTTGTTTTCCATAGAAATGCCCAAATCCTCTCTGAGTCTTGCTGAATTCTTGGTCTCAGTGATTTTCCATGGTAATGGGTTCTGCTATCTAATTATGTGTGGTTTAACAAGTATTTCTTTATCACTTCTTCACTGATCATCTTTACATTCATTTGAAGGTCCCTTGGGTGGGAGAGGAAACAGAAATTCCTGACTCTCCCATCTTCTCGCCATCCATACTTTTTTATACTGCTGTCACATCTTTTCATCTCTTTTCCAAGGTGAGCAATCTCAGTCTTTAATACCACATGTTTTCCACACTTTTGTGTGCTCCCAGCACTTCTCTGAGCCTTCTAGGAGGTGCCAACCTGTAGTAAATGCAGAGCTTCAGATGAAATTCTGCCATTGACCTAATTTAGGGGGCTAACTTCATCTATACTTTTTCTCACCCTACTCAGCCTTTTAAGATGATTTTCACAGATACAGGCTAACTAAATGAAGCAGCAGTGCTGCATTCAGAACAGAGGATTTTCCTAATAATCAGAATACCCTGAGCTGTGAATTATGTAGCCCCTAAGAGTGTTGATGGGTTTTGTTTTGTATTCATTCAAACCACTGTCTGGCTGCCATGCATATGCAGTCCAATTTTTAGTTACTGAAACTGTAAAGTTCATCTGGGTTTTCATAATGCCATTGAGCCCTAATGCTGGGATGTTGCATGGCATTTATCAGAGAGATGTCATTAGCGGGGATATCAGTACTCTTGAAACACAGTAGAAAAAATTGCAAGTCAGTTTGAGGACCTCCAGAGCACGTTTTTTGCAGGCTCACCGTCAATCTATGCTGTACTTAACAGCTCTAAAGAAGCATATGACATTGTATTTCCATAGCTACATGCTGTGCATGTAGGAACATTCCAATGATAATGTATTTCTCCTTGGAAGCAGTAGAAATCCAGGCATTATAATGGCAATGGCTTCATAATAAACGTATACTAAAATATATTAAGATGAAAAAGCCACTGCACATGTGCAGCAATCTTATCTGTAACATAAATAACTCTGCAATTTTAGCAAATATTAAGTATAAAGGAGCAATTTAATATTCTGGGTGAACAGCTTGCATATTGTTTTTTATATAAACATGAATCTGTCTTTTAGCAGTGGGAATTTGAAAAGCTGAGACAGCCTCATGATAATGTGTCTTCGTCTCCCCCTTGTCTCTACTTTTGAATAGCTAATTTAATTTCAAGCAAATTTTGGTCATTTTTTTCCAACCAGTTCTAGAGTGGCTTCAGTTTGTGTTGTTCTTTTTTATTTTTTTTTTTCCTGTTCAACCTAGAAGAGAACTTTTTCCTGATTTTGTGAAACTTAGCATTTAGAAATTGCTGTTGCTCCTAAAATAAGACAGCTAAGGAGCTATTGAACTCTGGCATGACAGCTAATATACCTCTGAAAGTTATTAAAACCAAAGTGTTACTCTCTTAACAACGTTTCAGTTTCATTCGGCAACTTTGGCTAATAGAAACGGTTTATGAAACTTCTGCTGCAGACTTACGCAAAGTCAGAATAATTTCCGTGGCACTCTTCAGAGGATGTTATTAGGTTGATTTGTTTGAACTGATGAAATCTTAGATTCCAAGAGTAGAAAGCTGATATTTGCCTCTAATTTAAAAGGAGCGATTGAGAACTGCTTTGAAAACAGGGAGTCTTTTTCCTAGTAAAAGGTACCTTGAAAATCAGAAGATGCCTTGAAAAATCAGAATATCTGTCATTTGGAAGAGGTGCTCTATTATTAAAACTTCAGATATGCCAGGAAGGACCAGCTCCCAACACCAAGTCACTGCAGTTTTGTGAATCAGTAGGTAAAAGTCAGGATATACCCTGAATGACCCTAGATAAGTGATTAGCCTGCTCACTTATTAATGACATTAGTTGGCCTAACCTACGGTCTGAACCAAGACCTGGTTCCTTATTCCTGGGGAATAAATCTGCCAGGCAACTTTCCTCCAGCCTCCAGAGGAATTCAGCGCTTAGTTTTCATACAGCCAAACTCAACGTGCTGGAGCAGAAGTGGAGCTCAGATCTTAAGTAACTTTGAGTTGTAAAATTACCCATCTCTCATGCTTAACCGAAGGGTCCTTTCCTTTTAGTGTAGCTTTACCTCATAACCCTGGATCGCCGTTAATTCCTAGTTACTTGGGTTCCATTTCTGGCAGTGGATGTGCTTATTTGCCGTTTAGAGGAAGAGGAGATGTGGTGGTTTGCGTTAATAGCCATGTGTCAGCAGCTATGTCCTCGCTGAGAGTCAGTAGCAAGGATCTGAGCTTCTCTTAGCACACAGTATCAACAAATCTGTTGGAGGAGGTTGCTAAGTCTTTACTTGGTATTTACCACCTCTGGCAATCAAAGTCATGACTCAGCCTCCTTAAAATGATGAAACTGCTTTGGCTTGGTTTCTTAATGATCAAAACCACAACAACATATTTTAGGGTTTTTTTTTCTTGTTCTTTTTTCTGGCCTTCTGGTTCTGGCCACACAGATGTCACATTTCCAAGACCAGGAGCATTAGAAATTATGTTAAGGGGGTGTGTGGGGTTTGTTTTGGATTTTTATTTTTGATGTGAGCTGGAATTTTCATACAAGCACGTCACTCTAGGTGCTGAACTTAAAGTGCCAGCTATCCTGAGAAAGATAATACAATTGGAAAGTTGGTATTAATGGAAAATTCCCGATTAAATTTAATTGAAAATTATTTGAACTACTGCTTTTTAAAAAAAGCAAGGAATTATACATATTTTCAAGTTATCCTTATCAAAATAAATAGCTAATAAAGTGTTGGATTTGTGGTATTTTCTAACTTGTCTCTACTTTTCTGTTACTTTGAAATTCCTCCTAATTTCTTAGATAGTGCAGTCAGTGTAGTAGTAGGTGGGAATTATTCTCGTCTGCTTAGAAATGGAGGAAGATGCTTTGTTTTCTTTGTCATGCTGTGCAGCATAGAGCAAGGGGAGAGCCTGCCTGTCACTGCAGTTAGCATTTAGGACATACCATGCTGTACCTTGATCCTATCCAGACTATTCTTTTGAGCTGATGTGTGCTCATTTTCCAGCAAGGTAGATGCAAAGACTGTTTCCATATACCAGTGAGTAACACTGGTAGTTTATGCTGCTGTCCTGATCTGCCGCAGGGTTGGCTTCCCTTATCTATTTTTGTTTTGCTGCATATAAAGGATCTGCTTAAATATGTTTTGACCAGCTGTTTTTCTTTGCAGTAGCCACAGTCTGTGTTAGACTGTAAGAATTCAAACTCGCATGTTGGCCTTTCAAGAATTTAAAGTAAATTCAGATCTTTCATTTTAAGCCATTTAAGGGCTGATTTTGTACAGTCTTCAGACATCTAAAAATGCAAGTATACTTGGAGGTGGACACATACATATGCAACACACTTGATTTTCTCCTCAATGCATGAAGTCCAATAAATGAGCAATAATTCAGTATGTGTTTTCATGTAAGAATGCAAGGGGCTTTTCTCAGAAGCATCAGTTGTGTGTATTGGTCATTTTTGTCAGGCTAGCTCTTGGGTCAGTGTAGATAGGGTTGCTGGTCATTGTCAAAAGCACATCTGTAAATCATGGGAGGACAGAAGTTGGCAGTTACATGCACTGAATATAGTGGTGTTTGGGCAGGAATGAGTGGCATTAGAGGAAAAATGGTTGGTTTGATGAGTTCTTGGTGTTGTTTTGAGACAAGACATGTCCCCAGAATTATTTTGCAAGGTAGTAGATGCTGAGAATTCGTTTCTTTTACTATCACTATGATTTGTTTGTATTTGTTGGGGTTTTTTTAATAATATAGACATACAGAGCATTTCTAGCTGAGTAAAATTAACTGGGAATACTTGTATGTATTGGAGAAAGTGGCACAGGTCACACTTTCCACAGTAAAGCCCCAAACCGTGAAGTGCTCATTTGGTATTGATACAACTAGAACTCATGTGAAATCCATTGAAAAATTTCCAAAGGTCTGGTAACCTGAATTACAAAATAACCCTGATAACCTGGTTTAGAAAATGCATAGGTTCCTTCAAAGGTAAGCGGTGTCAGGAATATCTGGAATGCCTTAAACAAAATTCTGAATATCTGAAGTTTTATATCAATCTTTACTAGTAGACAAGGATAAAATCAAGAAATAGGTGAAGCTCATGGTGGGTAAAAATGAGCAGGTGAAAATGGAAGTACAAAAGTGCCTCCTGAGCAGCTCTGAAAATCCTGAGCCAACAAGTAAAGATCCTGGCATACCTAATTTAAAATAGGACATGCAGTTATGTCTGCAGTACATCCCTTATCTAGTAAATCAGGCATCTGTAATGCTTTGGCTTTGGAGTTCAACATAATAGGAACATGGTGAAATAGAATAATGTAATGAAAATACTATTTTGCCACTCTTCTGATATTTTTCCCTAGCTACCTGTTTCAAATTGCTCTTAAAATGTCAAAGCACAGTAGAGCTCGTAAGTATGCATCTGGAAATTAAGTGTCTGTTTTGGTAAATATTCACATTAGGACACTTTAGGGGTAATTTTTTCTTGCAGACCATGGGGAGTTCCACACAGAAATCCTGTTAACAAATAATAGGATTTGTGTGCATAATTCTCTGTGCATCACTTTGAAAGTCTACCCCCTGCAGCATAAGAGTTAGATAGTTTTAGTCTTTGAAAATCATGCTTTTCAGATCTGGTCTTTTTCTTCAGAATGATATTGATGGTTCAGTCATAAAGGCTTCTGAATAATCGGGATCAAATCTTACATTGTTTTCTTTCAGTGGTGGAGAACTTGGGTTATTGTGTGTCTCAATGCTGTGTCTTGTACTACAGAAAGCTGCAAAGGAAAAATTACAACAAAACATGATCTGTTTTATAAGTGCACAATTTATGAATACAGATGGAAACTGTGTAACCAAACAAGCAATGAGACAAGTGACAGTATTAACAATAATCTTTTCCCACACAAAGACCTACTCTGTATGTACAAATGTGTATCTATATACATATATATATATATGTATGTATGTAGAGATCTTATATTGGAGGTGTGGGGAGGAAGAGGACACTTGACACCTAGTGATATTTTCTGGGCTAATAGTAAAATTTTATAATATGCAAAATCAAACTGTATTTTTAAAATGCTTTCTTCCCAGTGTAAGCCTGAATGCCTCAATGCTGAAGTTTTCCCTAATCAAAACAGATTTTCCACTCCTGCTGTATTCATAGTGGAGACACATTTTAGAGATACTGCCAAAGAAAAAAAGAAATCTTTTAATATGACACTTTTTCTAAGGTGTTTTTTTTCAGGGTGCAGAATTGGACAGTTACCAGGCAAAACCTGGTTTTCTTGCAGTGTGTCCAGTATTCTTTTCACTACTCATATTCAAAGTAGACTGGCAACAGCATTTGTTTTACAATATTTGGCAGTTAAAATTCCAGCTTTCTATGGAAGCTGGATCTGCAAAGGAAAGAAGAGTTAAAGGGCTGCTAAAAAAGAGTTACTTTTTAGAACCACTGCAGTTTGGTTTTAGAGAAGAATCGTAGTTCTTTATCTGAATGTGTTAATGAATCTCTGCACTGCTTAGAACCTGAGGTTTATCAGTAAGCATTTGTGATGTAGGCAATTTGTATTAAGACAAGTAGGATTAAAACCAGATTTGTGTAGGATTGAACAATGGCACATTTAAAATGTGGGGTGTCTCTGCCTAATGAGAGACAGCTGAGAGGTGTGGGTGGCCAGTTCTTCTCTCCTAGGAGAACTGTGTCATGAAGTCTGGTGCATATTTTGGGTTTTTTCTTTTTAACATTTTATAAAAACTTCTGCCCAGCAAAGTATGTGTCTGCTGCTCCTCCTACTTAAGTTGCTGGCAAATGTCCCTTTGATTTTCGAGGAAGCAGAGCTGGCCACCAGCTGGACCCAACATCATATTTAAAAGTGATTTTTCCCTGAATAAATGCCCCAGTGTTTATTCTCTCAACTCTGCTGCTGAGTGTCATTTTTATTTTTTGAGTGTGAAAATATATCAGATTCAAGTATCAGTTGGCTATGAAAACATCTTGTTGAAAAAAGACCAGAACCAGGGAAATGCTCACCCTCTATAAAACCAACCAAACAAAACAATGCCCTGAACAGCCAACCTCTCCCAACTCACAAGCCCTCTGGAAGTTGCTGACATCAAGAAGACAGAAATATTCCACTTTGTGAACACAGTGGGAGTCAAGACTCTGGAGCTTTCTTCCAAGCTTGTG
The DNA here is from genome assembly GCF_033783945.1 of Neopsephotus bourkii. Classification (NCBI taxonomy): domain Eukaryota; kingdom Metazoa; phylum Chordata; class Aves; order Psittaciformes; family Psittacidae; genus Neopsephotus; species Neopsephotus bourkii. The sequence goes on from NW_026900624.1 coordinate 8,845,863, forward strand.
CCCATGGAACACCATGCACTTGGTAGCCGTGTGCCTCAATTGATCCATTTTGGAGATGAATCATAGAATGGTTAGGATTGGGAAGGATCTCATGATTATCTAGTTCCAACCCCCTGCCATGGGCAGGCACACCTTCTACTAGACCAGGTTCCTCAAAGCCCCATGCAGCCTGGCCTTGATCACTTCCAGGAATGGAGCATTCACAACTTCCTTGGGCAGCCTGTACCAGTGCCTCAGCACCCTCACAGTAAATAATTTCTTCCTTGTATCAAGAATCGCTTTAGAGTGAGAAGATGCCTGTGCCTTCTTACATTTCAAGAGCAGGGTGAATCATGATTTAAAAGGTTGTAAGACTTCCATGCATGGAAACTTCAAAGAAACCACTTGCACAAAACTTCTCCTGCCATGTTTTCTCTCCAAGGGAAATAAGGGAACAAAAATATTTTGAAAACGGGTGAAAAGCAACAACAACAAAAAAATCATCCTGAAGCACTCAGATCAAGCAGGATAGAAATTTAATTTATAATTTATGAGAAGAAACTTGTAGAAGTAGGTGGTTTTTAAACAGCCTTCATAGAAAGCCAGGTTTCTAACCTCATCTCTATTTAGCACAGGAAAAGGTGGCATGATGTCTTCATAGATTATGTGAGATGATGTATTTTTGTCACCCAGCTTGTTCTCCTAATGTAGACCACAAGATCTTCAAATAGCTTCTGTCTGAGAAGCCACCTAGTCGTGATTTAGTAACTGCCAGCAATAGAGACTATCACACCTCTTCTTAAGCTGTTCCAATAGCTAAATGCCATTACTTTTACATAAAAATAAAATTCATAACCCACAAACTGAATAACCCAGCTGCCTCTGCCTCTGCCTCTTTTCTAGCTGAATTTTCTTCAGCTTCTCACCAGTGTGTCTTACACCTTTATCTTGTAGACTGAAGTCATCTATTATCAGATTTCTCATGTAGATAGTCAGAAAGAGTTAATGTAGTTCATGTTTAGACTGATTAGCTCAGTAGATTGAAAACTGAATTTCTGATGAGAAGGCATGTTTTATTCTCTGATCATTCTTGTGGAGCTTCTCCAAACCTAATCCACTTTGTCAGCATTCTTGGATTGTGGACACCAACCTATGATACAGCATTCCTACAGTAACATGGCCCTGCATGTGGAGAAGTAAGATAGGCTCAGGAATCCTACATAATAGCTCGTTACCCTTTCCGTAATGTGTGATTTTGGGAATTGTTGTTCCACCGATTTTTCTCCAAGACCTTCTAGTCTTCCCCAGAGACATGGCCTCCTTGAACTGAGTCCTCCATTTTCTGGTGTTCCGCATTTTGTTGTTATTACATTTATAGCTACACTAAACTGTTATTGGTGACTTGATCTTATCCCCTTTTTTGTGTGTCTTTTCTGAATGCCAGTAATAATTATTTTCTGCATTCTTTTTTATTTAAAAGGAAAAAAATCAGACAATAAATACTCAATGAGGTTATGCATTAGAAGCCCATACACTCATTTACGATTTCTTGCTTTAAATTGCACATTGAATTCTGTCATTTACTTTAGCTGTTAAGCCATTTGATAACTATCCTTGTGTGGTTACTTAATGCAAAATTTTGCCTTATGCTGTTGTGTAACACCACCAGTTTATCAAGCTTTACCAGAGTGATATTTTCACTACTAGCAAACCCAGAACATGGTCTTCAGAAGTTTGAGAAGGTCTGTCTTTCTTAAGCCCGTAATGAGGCAATTATTACAACATGATGTCAGGACTATAACTGCTGTCAGTTTATAGTAGCTTCCTTTTATTTTTGTTAATGGAACTCAAAATCAGCCATTTTTTTTGTTTGGTTGTGTTTTTTTCCTCTGAATTGCTATCAAACTGACTGCAGTGGGTTTGATACCAGTAAAAAGTATGAAAAGTACTCCTGTATACTTTTTCAAGAGCATTGTTGCATGTTAGATTTCCTCAGTTCTCTGGGATTTTCTACCTGTTACAGACTTTCTGAAAACCTGAATTAGTAGGATCCAAGGCAGCTCCTTTTCGTACTTGGCTTCAAGTTATTCAGATCTGAAGATGTAACATGCCTAATTTTGAGTGCTCCTGGATTAATGCTGAAATATACTCACAACATCATCCACTGTATCACAGGAATATTTGTTGGACATGGCTGCCTTTTCTGTGTTATCACTGATAATCTGAGCATTTCCACTACATTATTTTAATGTAGAGTGAAAACCAGAAGAGATGACCAGAACATATAATTCAGCCTTCTAAACATCAGAAATACTATTCAAATTCCTTAAGAAGTGTGCAAGTACAGGACAAATATTTTTTTGGCAGTGTTATACAGCAAGCTGGTGCTGATGCAGGTATCCACAATAAGCCTTACATATCTCTTTCTCTGCTTCTGCTTCCGTATGCAGAACACCCCATCCTTATGTGGAATGAGCCTTTTGCAGGCTTGGAGAAGGAAAGTGAATAAACCATTGTATTAAGACATTTAAATCAAATTTAAAGACCAATTAGTATAATGAAATACTGACTGAGAAAACGTAATTTGTTTGTGTCTACATGTTCCTATTGGAATAATTTTTCCCTATTGGAAACTTTTGTCTGTCAATCCCCAGCTATTTAAAACTGCAACAACAGTAACCAGTTGTTCCTTTCTTGTGTCCCCTGTCTTTATCCTAGCTTTGTTAGAAACAATGCAGTGGTATTCATGGGTAACAATAAGACTGTTATGTTTCATTGTGGTTTTTTTCAAAGCTATACAATGTTCTAGCCATTATAGAAGGATTGCAGTCAGCTGAGTGATGTTTACATGCTACTTCCATACCCTAATAAGAGGTAAAAAAGAAAGTGTATTGTAGCCAGCAAGAGAGAGATCCAGCTTGGAAGGTCGGGACTTGTTGCACATGTAGGAACCTGGTCAGGGAAGACAGCGCTGTGCTGCCTAGTTGCTTTTAATTTTGGTCTCTGCTTTAGTAGCACAAGTGTCAGTTGCTGTGAACTGCTTATTCATGCTACTGCTGTGATCATTTGCTTTTGGCCAGTATTAATTTTGTGGCTATACTAAGTTAGGAAACTGTTTACAAGGACATCAATGGCATAGCTGTCTCATGCTGGCAGCAGTTTGTCTTGTCCGCGTGATGGGGCTGTTCCTGGCTCTATTTTTTGGCATTCCCATAAAGGCATACCCAGACGCCTATGCCAGTAGGATCAGCACTTTTTTCTGGAAGCAGGGTCTTTCCAGCATTTTCTAGCATGGTGCCTCACACAGTTACATGCTAGAGCTGCCAGGTGTATCTGGAACATTGCATGAACATTTGCACATTTCTCAGCTCTGGTTCATACAGGTGGGCTCTTCTGCGTTTTGTAGTGGCAGCCGATTTCACAAATTTTGGGGAAGTCATCTGGCTGCCCAAGGTCATCACAGAGGGGATAAAATCCTGAGCCTGTGACTATGTGGGCTGAGTCTGAGGCTATGTTTTTGGCATGGCTGTTGGGCAAAGCAGAGTTTCCAGCACGTTTCTGCTTTTCAAACATGGGTGTTCTCAACATTTGACTCTGGCTTCTGAGAACTCTATGTCTTGTCTGGATTCATGGGAGGTTGAGAGAAAAAGTGGGAGAGAGGAAGAATCCTAATAATTAAGACTTGCTCCTTCAGGACAAAAAGTGAAGTCCTTGCCTTAGTTTGGACATGAGTGGAGCAGAATTCCCCTTTCCACAACCTTTTGTTTTGCTGCTCCTGCTGTTGTCTTTGAAGGTAAAATGCATGAAGAAGATCTGAGAAGTGCTAACAGTTGCTTGCTTTCAGGCAGTAGGACTCAAGTGCTAAATCATTAAGTTTATTGGTCAAATGCTATTTCATGGTCTTAAACATTCTTCCTGATAAAATAAAGACTGGTTTGATTGAATAATAAAGCTTGTGATCATGGTTGTTATTCTTAACTATAGATAGATGGCTTGTGGTGTTTCTTCCCATGACTGCACAGTGACTGTTTATATAATTTACCATGGCACTCTGTTAGTCATCAACAGACTGCATAGATTGCTGGTAGAGGATGTTCCCTCAAGCTGAGGGGTTAATCAAGTGGTGTGGCAAATGCCAGCCTTTCTGATTAAAAGATCTTGTCTCAGTGCAGTGCCCATTCTGCATTGGGTCCTAGGCTGATGTTAGGAAGTGTTTCTGTGCTATGATTCTATTTGTGTGATACGGTTTTATGACTGTGATGTATATGCCTGAGCGAGTTTGAAAAAAGACATTATCCTGGTTCTCAGTTTGTGCTTATCAGGTCTGGCGGGAACCTTTTCGATAGTGAGTTTGTCTTCTTCAGGAGATGAGGAAAATGAGGTTTACTTTCCTCTAAGGCACTGGAGATTGGTCACAGCTAGAGACAGGATATTGAACAGGAGGAGCTGGTGTTCTTAGCCATCTTGAAATCTCCTATGAGAGTGGTTAGCATACCTTGTCCATTCATGGAGGTTTAAACCCCATCATAAACTAGGCTGGGGAGGAATCTGTTTCCACATGAGGTTGTCAGAGACTTCTGGTTCTTTGTCTTCCTCTGTAGTGCAGAGAGCTCTGGCTTAAGCTCACCTGGAAAACCTGTCTAATAAATTCTCTGGCACTGCAGATGTGTAAGTGGTGCTTTTTATATTTCTTGCATTGTATTTATAGCTTTGATATTTTGCAATAGGCCTTGTACTTTTCTTGGCTGTTTGAAAGAACTCTGTATAGGCTATTACTAAATTGAAACATCAAAAAGTGAGAACTAGGAAAAAACGGCAGTTTTGTGTTGTCAGGCTACACATACTGCATTCTGGCATTTGTTTGAGATGGACAAGCCCATTGTTTCTGAGGTCCGTAAAGCAATGAAGCTCCGCTGGGGCATGTGGTTGCTCTTGGAAATACTGCTAAGTTAACAGAGAAGTGGGAGTGCAAGTAGTGCTTCCTGAGGTGTGTCTGGGACGTGCTTTCTTACTGCTTGCTTTCTGTGGTGGTCACAGAGATGTTTTGATTGCAAAGTTGCATACTGCACTAATGTGCAGGCTCTGGTGAGTTGGTATACTGAAAATGCTTCTGGTGCACATGTTTTCAAGAACTGTTTTTCATTAAAGCCAGTAGGTGAATAAAAGTAAGGAAAAGTAGTCCCATTTTAATGCCAAGCTGGTGAAATGAATGATTTTGCCCCTTCTGTGTTACTCTTTTGCTGTACTCTTCATAAAATCTTAGGTTACACATACACCTACAGTTGTGTCACCTTCTGCCTCTGTAAAGCTGCTTACTGCAGGTGTTCCCAGGAGACTGAAGGGAAAATAAAATGGCCAAGTAATTGGTCCCAACTCTTAATTCAATGTATCTTGTGTTGCAGAGTATAAGCAAAATGAAAGGGAAGATTTTCAGAGAGCTGCATGCAAATTTTGACTGGTTGAGGTTTTGTAGGTAAAGAAACAAGGAGATAGAATGCTTTTTAAGCTATTCTATCAAATGTCATATCGCTGTTTTAATGTTTCATGTGATGTGGCTTCCTTCAGATGATCAGCTGGATTATCTAAGATCAGAGAAAAGGGAGTGATACTACTCAGCTGCAGAAAATAGGAAGAAAGTACTGCCATGGCAGGGCAGGGCACAGATATACTGTAAAGCATTGGCTCTTTGTAGTACTTGTTTCAATATATTCAATATACACTTCTTACAGCTAGACAGTAGGAATTATTGCAGTGAAGGTATTTTGTATATAGTCAATAACTTTAAAATAAACTTCAAAGAAAGTTTATACAACAATATTTTAGAACTCTTCCCATGAGATTTGTTAGGTAAGACCATTAATGTTTGTTTTCTCAACAACTTTACTATTTGTATGCTTACCAATTATAACGGAAAGACCTAATAAATTATGTATCTGTGTTAAACAGTTTGCTTCTCAAACAAAGGAAATTGGCTGCAACTTTTATTTCTTCTGTTTTTATCCATCTCTTAAAGGGCAACACTTTAAGGAAAATACTCTTATATCGCTACTTTAAAGGAGAACATGGAAGTGGTATGAATGGGCCTCTGTCTGCCAGCTACAGCAAAACTGCACAAGTGGGAGGTAAATCAACACAGATCATTTGAAGAGAACAAAATTAGCAGCATCGTTTTTCTAATAAGCATACTGGAAGTGCTCCAGGGATGCAGTTGGTAAATTAATCAAACAATTCTGTAACCAGTTAGAAGAGAAGTAGTATCAGACTTTTCCGAAGTTGCATGTGCTTGTCTGAGGCGACTGGTGTGCATTTGGCACTACTGAAGTAGGGACTTTCCCCATGCCCCCCAATCAATCATTCAATTGAGGTCCATTTTATAACACTATTTTAATTTGCCAGTAAATTTACATCCAGATGTTCAGCAAAGCGCTAAACATATGAACAAAGATGTGGCTGTTTCTGGAAACAAAATATTATTTTTTTTTTTAATTCTCAATCCCTTATTGATACGTGAAAAAAAAAATATACAAGGAGAAGCTTCTCACAAAGGTACTGATTAGACAACGGAACAGATTTCCACAAGAGACTGCAGAATGTGTTGGTCCTTGTTACAGCTTTACTGGACAAGACTGGTAAACCCGCAGTAATTACTGTGACCAGGAAGTTTTAGATGGTCTCTGTAGGTCCCTATAGCTTAATTTTTTGGTATGATTCTGTTACAGAGTGGGAAGTTACTGTAGGATGGTTTCGAAGGAAATCCAAAATCTTGTATGTCATAGGAAATGAGGCGGAAGGTTTAGGAGTGGATCCATCCCAGAGCATGGATCACAGTTTAGTGTATGCAGCAGTGGAATTAAAAAAGGGGTTCCGTGAGCAAATCAGTGTAATTTGCAAGTTCTTTATGTCTGAATATCATGACAGAACAATGGTTCTAGGTTTTGTTTTATTTCTTATTCTTAGAGCCTAACATTGCAATTTCACACAACAATCGTATTTGTTCCAAAGGGAATTTTTCCTGAAAGAGAATTTCAAAATCAAATTTATTACATTGCTACTGTGTGCATAAATCAAGTGATTATTGCCAATAGATTCATTTTCATATGCATTTGTGAAACAAACATGAATCGTATGTATTTGTCTTACTTGCAGGTGGATTTTCAGGACAAGACTCAGATAAGTCTGGGGTAACAATGTTTGATATTCAGTGCCTTCTGGATAAAGAAGGTGCATCAGAACTAGTTATCGATGTTATAGTAAACACCAGAAATGACAGAATTTTCTCAGAAGGCATTTTGCTTGGTATTGCATTGCTTGAAGGTGGAAATACACAAACACAGGTACTTATTTCATTTACTTATTCATATACTGATTTCTAAATGTGTGCAGCCTGGAGACAAATATAAAGGATCTTTGTGAATTCTGTGAAAAGTTTATCACTGCAATATGCATGGCTATAATACAAATGTAAATATGACCTGTTATTATGCAATATCAAACCAATTTTTAAACTGTCCCTTTCTGTGTAGCACAGTGCTTCTTTTAATCTGGTCATTGTCATATAAGCATTATTTCTAGTTGTTTTGTATCTCTGTAAATTAAAAATTATAATACCTTCAAGTTTATAATAGCAATAAAATCAAGTTATTTTCTGGAAAAGTTTAGGGTCATTTATAGAACTCTCCAAAGAGAGAAAAATTGGCCATTTGAGATGACCATATTCCAGCCAGTAGAAAATAGCTGCTTTAAAATGCAGGTTCTATTTTTTTCATGAATTATATTCTTCTCACCTAATTTTAACCAAATAAGATGATTGTTTATTCATATTATATGGTCAGCAGAGATGCTGTAGGAGAGGAGAGATGATATGAATCAGTCCCTGCTTTTCACCATATCTCATCATTGCCTGTGAAGGGAGCCGAAATAATCAACTTGTACCTCACTGCAGGGCTATAAAAGTAAAATAAGAGGAATTCCATCCTGTATCTTTATTCTGTAAAAAAAGATAATATGATCTGTGACCCTTAGAGAGCACCCACAAAATGCTAAGATGAGATTTTTGTTGCAGCTTTCTAAAATGAATTGTTAGGCTGTAAAAAGCTTTAAGTTTGTAAACTGTTGAAGATGGTACTCAGCCTGCTTGACAATAATGTTAAAGGACTGGGCTTAATAACTCTAAATATTAATTCCAATTCTGTGTGAAGCACCAAAATTTATATAATGTAAGCTATAATACTACACATTAGAAGTTTCATGCTTCCTCTTGTTAAAAAACAATTTTCACTATTATTTTTAGATGAAATATTATAACTTTAGAAAGAAATAAAGAGTGTCACAAAGTAATTTAACTTCAAGTGTAATATTGTGACCGTTTAAAGATTGCATGTACCAGCATTCACCATTTTATCCAAATTTAGAAATGTTGCCATCAGTCTTAGTTACCAGCCGTGTATATCACTTTGTGAAAGAATGGTCAGGCGGTGACCAACATTTGTTTTTTGTAAGTGAAGTAATTATTCATCATTTGTTTCACACACACACAAAAAAAAAGTGTATTTTTGTATTTCTCCTTCCTTAGAAGACTGATATTTAAAGAGTAACTTCTTTTTGTCAGTATTCGACTTACCAGCAACTGAAGGAGCAAAAGAAGTCAGAAAAATTCTTTAAAGTCCTGTATGACCACATGAAAGCTGCTCAGCAGGAGATACGATCGACAGTGACAGTGAATACTATTGATTTGGGAAGCAAAAAGAAAGATGATGATAGCGACCTAACCATATCTGTTCCCAAAAAGAGAGGTAAGGACACACCCATGCAAAAGAGGGGAGAAGTACACTATATTCAAATTGCATGTGCTGCACCACTATACTGTGCTGTGTTGATCAGTAGGCTCTAACGTAATCACTGCTACTTTGCATCTTTTACGTGTTTTTCTGTAAATTATAGGGTATCTCCTAAGATGATTACAAGGAATTAGCTTTGGTAAAGTCAGTGAAGTTATGCCAGTTTATACCAGTAGAAGATATCGAACCATATTTTCAGAGAAGCAGAAGTAAAGGCTGCTTCTAATGGGGCTATTTCACAAGAGCAAGCACAGGCACTTATTTCCCACCCTGTGGTTCTTCCATTGTTCTCATCATTAATTGTATATAGTAGGGAGTGAAATACTGGGGCTTTTTGTTTTAATGTCTGTTTCACTCTGGTTTGTGGTTTATTTGGAACATGCTATCCCTGCATGAATGTTACTTTTATGTTCTTTGTAAATTGCCTTGAGGTCTTCGAAAAGCTAGTCCCCAACAAAGAAAAATTTGCATTCATTATTATTGTTTTCTTATTGTTTAATCAAAAGAGTTTCAAAAATGAAGGAAAATTATCTTCTTTTCAGTAAAGGATTCAACCTTGCATCTGAAAGAGGGTATGAAAGGACAGTTAACAGAAGCATCGTCTGCAACGTCAAAGGCTTACTCTGCGTATAGAAGAGAAATGGACCCAGAAATAGATCTTATGGGCTCAGGAACAGATGCTGCAAATGCAGAAGAGAAGTCCACAGAAGAAGCAATCATGAGCCCTACCATTGCAATCATGCAGCCAATATTGAGGTTTCTTCAGCTGCTGTGTGAGAACCACAATCGAGAGCTCCAGGTAAAGTGTTTTTTGAGTTGAGCTCCAAAGGAAATACTACACGAGCTGGAATTTCACAAGGAAAGTAAAACACACCTGTGCCCATTCTTGTTGCAGCATGATGGTGTCTAGAATATTGTTGTTCTTTTGGTCCAAGGGATAAAAGAACCCTTTCAAGAGCCACTTGCATGCTCTAGTTGAGCTCATGTTTATGCCCTCAGAATAGCTACAGGACTGCAGCATAGTGGCATGGGATTGAGAAGTGTCTAAGTATTACCATTAGTGTGGTTTCTGTGCACAAATACTGGATTGCTTACCATAGGCTTGAGGACCACAGGAAGTTCCTGTGCAAAGTTTGGGTACTGCTCTTTTTTGTTAGGTATTATGATTGAAGGCTTTAAGATGCTACGTGTTTCCCTGCTGTCAGCTGCTCTGGTAGAAATTACTGTCCCCATAGCAACCTTTGCAAAATGAATTTTTTGCCAATATACCTCAGTGCTGTGTCCAGCAGTCTCCCTTAAAGCACTGTTGTGAGTGGTTTGAGCTGAGCTACTGTTCTGCACTGGCATGGCCAAGGAGCGGTCGTAATGTGCCACCATACCTGCTCAGCTGTGGGGTAACAAGCTTCCAAGAGAAAGGTCGTAATAGATGGATGGGGACAGGTATAAAGGAGATACATAAGACATTTAAGGCCAGTGCAGATGTCTGCAGAGTGCACTTTCCTAAGCCTTTTTTCTCTCCTGATTTAATCAGATAATAGTTTTCAAATGCTGTGCCAGCGCATAATATATTTTCCACAGTGTAGTGTACTTAGTGTACTTCAGTACCTAAGGTACAGTGGTCATGTAGTCATAAATTGTACCCTTCAGTATTTTAATGAGAAAGATTGTTTGACTTAACTCTCTTTTTTTAATTTATTTGTGTGTGCCTTTTCTTCATCCACCAGAATTTTTTAAGACATCAGAACAATAAAACAAATTACAACCTTGTTTGTGAGACCCTTCAGTTTTTGGACTGTATCTGTGGAAGCACAACAGGTGGGCTGGGCTTACTGGGGCTTTACATCAATGAGAGGAATGTGGCTCTTGTGAACCAGACACTGGAAAGCTTGACTGAATATTGCCAAGGTCCATGCCATGAAAACCAGGTAGGGCTCGAATAAATTTTGGATGCAGAAGAGTATACCTCAGTGTACGGAATCTGTGTGCTTATCATAAACCCTTCAATGTTCTTAATAACAAATTCACTTGTAACTGCTATAACTAGCCTTAGCATGTTTCAGGCCTTCATAAGGCCTGAGAAATCCTTTAAACTCAGAACTCAAACTCTTACTGCAGTATGTCTGCTTACGTGGAGGGTTTCCAGTCCTTTAAGCGAGAGTTTAATTTCTTACGTCAATGGGTCTGTGGCTTAAACCTCACCTTGAGACCAGATTTTGGGTCATAGCTGTGGAAGTACATTGCAAACACAACCTTGTTTTCTTCATTTTCATACATCTTGCCTTTGCTGGTGTTTATATAGGTTGCTAATATTTACTTTCCTTAATTCACATAATTGCCAAAAGTTTAGCTATCCTGGTATACTACCTAGCAGCATCTTTAATTATGAAATTAGTAGTGAAATGGATGAAACTACAGACCATACTTGCTATCTTCTGTGCCTTGCTTGATGCAGTCTTTTTAAGTCATATAGCTGTGACCTTTGGTAGATGTCTCTCTAGTGCTTGCTGAGGCAGTATAGAACAGTAAAGAATGTAGTTACGTGCTGCTGTATTTGATCTTAAGAGAACCATAGTACAGTTGTCACAGTGTATGAAATTGCATAAGTTTTGCTATGGATTAACAATGGAAAAATTGTGGTGGGTGAAATGACAGAGGCGGTCTATTCTTGATACCAGAAATAGCTGAAGGAATACACACTGTATTAATGCTACTTCATTATTGTGCACAAATGAGGTATAAAGTGCTATTATCACCATTGCTGGTAATCAACTGCCTTTATACTTTAAAAACAAACAAACAAAATCCGTTAGTGGACTAAATTTTCAATAGTTGTATTTGATTCACTAGTGAATGGGAAAAACATCTGTAAAAAATAATTCCAGGGCTGGAGATGAAAAAAAAAGAATGTTTCAAGTTACTGTGTTCTCCAACAAGTTTACTGGAGGAGCACTGGTGGTGGAAGGGAATGACTAGTTACACTTTATTACTTAAATCTACCTGCTGGGAAGTTAATCAGGATTTGAGTAAAGCTTGTTTACACCAACTTGAAGTCTAATTTGGTGTATTTCAGAGGAAAATGTTCCACACTCTCAACTTATTTATTTCTTTTCTCCATATTTCTGGAAATATTTTCCTTTCTTATTGCCCTATAAACCTGCTAGAAGAAAAAGTATCATAGGATTTTGTATAACTGACACATATTTGCAAGGCTTAGAAGGTCCAAGACTCCAGCTGTGAAAGCATTTGGCAAGCACTGTTGTCATATTTGCAGTTTTGAATACCATGTCCAGAAGTATCCTTCTATGCAGGACATGTTCAGATGCATGTAGAAAAGCTTAATCTTCACAAACAGTTATAACAGTGATATTAATGCCGGTTGCTGAATGCAAATTAAAAACTCAAGTGTGCAAATTTGATTGCGGCCATATTCAAGCATGTCTTTTGTGTCTCTGCATGTGTGTTCAGCTGCATCTGGCAGTGCTCCTGTGGGCTGCTGTCTGTAACTTGTGCCACCTTGGTGTTACAAGGTCTTTCAAGTTCTGGGTCCTTGTTTGGGAAATTTGCTCCTGTGCGTATTCACTGTCTCCCTCTTTCTCCCTGTACATCCCCCCCCTCCTCCCCTGCCACCCCCAACTCCTTTCTCTTATTTTGCAGACTTGTATAGCCACCCATGAGTCTAATGGGATTGATATTATAATTGCACTTATCTTGAATGACATAAACCCTCTTGGCAAATACTGCATGGACTTGGTGCTTCAGTTAAAGGTACAGTAAATGTAAATTTGTTTACCTGAATCTGACTAAGAACAGAAGAAATACCTATGCAAGAGTTCTAGGTAACCTGACATTTACTTAATCGTGCCATAGCATAATATATTCAGCAGCCTTTAAAAACAAACATTGCAAATGAATTCAGCTCAGCTTCTGAATCCTTATCAGGCCCTCTACCACAGGCCTTTTGACCCACTGTTGTGTTTGGGAGTATGCCCTGGGCTTCTTTTTCAAAGAAGTCCTATCAAGCAGACACGTAGCTAGCATGCCCGTACTGTGGGCATAAAATCTCACAGGATTGATAAATAGCAGCACGGTACAGGCATGTAACAACTTAGGCATTCTTTGTATGTAGTGAACTCTTAAAAAATTACTTGAGAAGGAGATGTGGGAAAAAAAATATATATATCGGGTGATCTGCAATGTCAAATAAAGTTGAAAACAAGGTTAAAATAAACTGTATTTTATTTTCCTTCTCAGTGTCCTCTGTGGGGCGACAACAAAGTGTAGGGCGGGAGGCAAAGAGTAGAGCAGAGGGGCTTCTCATTTTGTTTTATATTCTGTGAAGAGTTGGTTAGGCTTGTAGATAAGTTTCTATAACCTCTGTGCCATTGCATGTAGAGGGAGCTCTGCAGTTATGCTGTCTGCCAAGTAGGGTAGAATTTGTCCAGGAGGAGCCTTGGGTTATTGCCTTTTCTTGCCTTCTGAATGAAGTGTTTCCACTGCAGATGGTCTGTTTCCTCCCTAAAACCAGCAAATACTTTGTGGGTAGCTGCATTGCATCATATTGGCAATGTTATGGGTGTCTAATAAAATAATTAATAAAGCTGTATATCATGAACAATGAAACATTGAATCAACAGTACTTTAGACATGATTTTAATAACTGTAATTGCGTTTTTGTTTGGCAATACAATTCAGGCTCCCCTCAAGCAAAAGACTTAAGCAGACATTTAACTTTGAACTTGCAGGCAGTTCTTTTGAAGTCCTGAAAAATCTCAAAGTTTGAAATCCCAGTCTCTGTAAAGACCTAGCTACACTGAGTTCATGGCTATTTTGATCTGCAGTTATCGTGAAGCTGGAAAATGCTTGTAGAGCATCTTTTCTACGTAGTAAACAAAAAATGGAGTTTGGAGACATCACTGCAGGGACCAGTTGGCCCTGTACACAGAAGGCTGTATACGCCTTACTCTTTTTTAAATAGCAGACATTGTGGTGAGTGATACGAAAGGTTCAAAATGTGAAAATTATTCTGTCTTATAGGATGGCAGAGTCATTTGTGTTAGAAAGGACAGCTTGAGGACATCTTGTCCAATCCCCTTGTTCAAGCAGGGTGAGCTAGAGCAGGGTTCTCAAGACTGTTCAGTTGAGTATGTCCACAGCTGGAGACTTCACAACCCATCTGGGCAACCTATTCCAGAATTTAATCACTCTCACAGTAAAAAGTGTTTTCTTGTATTTACATAGACTACCATGTGCATTTTAATTTGTGTCTGTTGCTTCTTGTCCTCTCACTGGGCACTGCTGAGAAAAATCTGGCTCCTTCTTCTTCATTCCCTCCCATCAGGTATTTACACACATTGACAAGATCCCTCTGAGCTCTCTCTACTCCAGGCTAAATAGTCCCAGCTCTCAGCCACTCCTTATGCGAAAAATGTTCCATTCCCTTAATCATCTTTGTGGCTTTTTGCTGGACTTGTTCCAACAAGACCATGTCTTTTTTGTTCTGGGAGCCCAGAACTGGACACAGTGCTGGGCCAGATGTGATTTCAAGAATTAGATCCAAATTCTGAAGTTACTGGCTTTTATTTTGAGTGGCAACACATTGAAGTACTGTAACACTGAGTTTACCAGGTAATGTTTAACATTGACAATCTGTCAGTGTTCACAGGCAACTCTGAAGCTGCAAATACATAAATTTTGCAGTGAAAATACAGAATGCAAAGCATATAGGCCCACACACTTACACATACAAACGAGCTCAGACACTGTTTTCAGGGAACATTATGTGTTGAACTCGTATACCCCAACCAAAGCAAAGGCAATGCAGAATTATGTTTTCCCATGTCATCTTAATTTAGCTTGTTTTGCACAGTTTGTGATGTGGTATTTAATTACATCTTCATGGGTTATGTTTTCCACTGGACTCCTGAATCATTTAGTGAGCAGGGTAGACAATGTTCACTGAATGCACAGATGGCCAATGTTCTATTCTGCCTCTTGTTATTTTGGGGATGACCCCTCAGCCTTTTATACCGACTAGTATTTAAGCCCTGGCACACAATATAACCTCAGTATCACTCTGTATAGTGTCAAGATGAAAAGATGTTGTTAATATAAGCGTAAAGAGGGTCTAATATGAGTGTCTTTTTGGCTGTTCTTATAGTGCTTTACTCTGCTGTATCTAGTTGTAGAGATCTGTGATGAGTGATGTTCCCCAGGGGTCGGTATTGAGACTGTCACTGTTCAACATCTTTGTTGATGACATAGACAGTGGGATTGATGCACCCTCCGCAAGTTTGCTGGTGTCACCAAGCTGTTGACGTGGTTGACATGCTGGAGGGAAGGGGTGCCATCCAGAGGGGCCTTGACAGGCTGGAGAGGTGGGCCAGTGTGAACTCCATGAGGTTCAACAATACCAAGTATAAGGTCCTGCACCTGGATTGGGGCAATCCCAAGCAGAGAATGGATTGAGAGCAGCCATGAGGAAAAAGAATTGGGAGTGTTGGTATATTGGAAGCTCAATATGAACCAGCAATGTGTGCTTATGGCCCAGAAAGCCAGCCATGCCAGGTCAGCTGGTTGAGGGAGCTGATTCTATCATTCTCTTGTGAGAACCCACCACCAGTACTGCTTTCAGCTCTTGGACTTCCAACACAGGAGGGACATGGACCTGCTTGAGTGAGTCCAGAGGAGGCCATGAAGATAATTAGAGGGCTGGAGCACCTCTCCTACAGGGACAGGCTGAGAGATCTGGGCTTGTTCAGCCTGGAGAAGGCTCTGGGGAGACCTTATAGCAACCTTGTAATACCTAAAAGATGCCTACAAGAAATCTGGAGAGAGACTTTTTATAAGGGCATGTAGTGAGAGAACAAGGGGAAATGGCTTTAAGCTGAAAGAAGGGGATTTAGATTAGGCATTGGGAAGAAATTCTTCACTATGAGGGTGGTGAGGCACTGGCACAGGTTGCCCAGAGAAGCTCTGGCTGCCCCATTCCTGGCAGTGTTCAAGGCCACTTGGGCAGGGCCTTGGAACTATATGATCTTCAAAGTCCCTTCCAACCTAAACTATTCTATGATTCTATGAAATGAGCATCTGAATATCAAGTGCAGCAATCAGAGAGAAAAAAACCTGGAGGTTGTGCCTGCCTGCTCTATAGCATGCCATTTGTGCTGAGTTAGTAGCAAAAGCTGGCTGCTAATGACATAAAAGTCCTACCTACCTTCTACCTTTACTCACTTTCTGGAAGCCGCAGCAGGCTCCTCTCTGTCCCCAGGGTTGTCTGTACTGGGAAATAGCTTCAGTCTTCCTCACCCATGAGTGAGTACACTCGTGTCTTTCTCCACTGTATCTTCACTTCTTTCTCAAGCTACCTGGCAGCCTGTCTTGTTCCCTTCCCTTTAGTTTGAGATCATACCAGTGCTACCACAACTGATTTGGTCACCACTGTAAGGGAATACTGCAATAGAGAAGGAAGCCTCCAGTTCTTCAGAGCAGCAGTTTGTTAGGAGTCTTAATCAAAATGCTGTCCTTTCCCTCTACCTGGTCGCATTCACTATGCCCACTACTGCAGTGTAGGTTGCAAGAGTCTGATTAGACCTTTCCAACGGATGGTCCTGATTTGATTCTGGAGCAAAAGGAGAGGGGAGTTACTGAAAAATTCAGGTGGAGTCCTGTTCTCCTTCAGCCAGTCCCAGTCTCATCTTCTCATCTGTTGTTCTTAGTCCATATCTCATTCTGGTGTTGGCAAGCCTAGGTTCCTTTCTCCTGTATTCTCTCTCAGTTCCCAGTCTCCTCTCCCAGAATGCCCTAATTCCCCTGTCTGTATTTCAGTTGAATATTTTTCAATATTTAAAATACTTCTTCCAATATAGTATGCAGGGTTTGTTAGCCTTACAGTACACTGACATTCAAATGGGAGAAAACCCCTTTAAATATGTCAGTAAATTAAAAGATGGAAGTAGTTTAAAATTTTATCTGCTAAAAAAGTGGTCCTTGTAATCTCAATTAAAACAAATGCAAGGGTCATTAATCCATGAAATAGATTTCAAGTTTACATTAACGTGGTTTTGTGTCTCTAGAACAATGCCTCCAAGCTTTTGCTGGCTATTATGGAAAGCAGGCACGACAGTGAGAATGCGGAAAGAATCCTTTTCAACATGAGACCAAGGGAACTGGTGAGAAAACTTCTGAATATTCATAAATCTTTTGGCTGAAAAAAAAAATATCTGTCATTAAAACATTTTTAAAATTATCTGCATCTAAGCTGAAAAGTGTTGGCAGCATATGGTGACACAATATATCAGGATAGTACTAATTCACAAAAAGTCCTTTAGAAGGATCAAGCATGCATGATTTCAGTCTTTACGACTTCATTATTTTTATCCGTTCCAAGCACTTTTCTGTAATTGTTTCCTGACTGAATTATCATACTCTGGTAGACTGCCTTCAAGTACACTTTGTCAGGAGCTGGCAAATTAAGTTTGTACAGTTCGTGAAACAGTGCTAACGGAAATGTGTGTGGAGACATCTAATATATATTATATATATATTATATGAAGAAAGAGAGTTACAAACAGTTGTATTTTGGAACAACCATGATGCTCTCCAGGAATTTTGAATAGGTTGGAAATCTGAAGGAATTGCTTCCAATCCAATTGACCATACAACAGGGGTGACAGAAAAAAAATGTGTGGTGGGGAGATCTGTGGGCATCAGCTCTACCCTTTGGCAAAGCCCAGTAGCCTGATTGTTTTGGGGCATCATCACCAAGGTGGCATGTCAGCATGATAATGCCATCCCTAAGGTACAACTGCAAGATCAGACCCTGCGTGGGGAATGGAGGATTTTCCCCCATTGGTCCTGTAAAAGGCTTTTGAATGTTTTGGAATTTCCTCAGCACCCTGCCCAGGTCTGTATCTTCTTTTCCTTTCTGGTTTAGTGGGGTTTTTTCTGTCTTCTGAGCTGTGTAGAAGATGCTGAGTGATGTGTCGGCCTGCTCTAGCCAGAGGGAGATCATGACTACACTCTAAGTGCTGTACAACACTACCTGCCATATCTGTAGATCTATCTTTAAAAATGTTTGTGAAAAAAGCTGTTTAAAAAGCTCAGCATTCCTGCACCTTTCTCACGATTGCAGTTTTACTGATGAGAAATGGCGCAGTTTGGAGTTCATAAATACTTCAAGCTTGTCTTTATTCAGAAAGTGTTTCTTAGACTGCTCACTCTTCTCACAGAACTGCGAGGCACCCAACCAGGCTTGAGCTGAACAAAGCATGTGTCCAAACACAGCGTGCTTTTTCCCCAAGAATGACATTTACTTCATCTCTCCCTGGTTGGCTTTGTATTACAGGTGGATGTGATGAAGAATGCCTATAACCAAGGCCTTGAATGTGACCACGAGGAGGAGAATGGAGATGATGGTATCTCCCCAAAAGATGTTGGCCATAATATCTATATTTTGGCACATCAGGTATGTCTTATTTTTTGTGACTGCTTCCAGAAAAACGCTACATGATTAAACTCCACACTGTTGTGAATGGAGTGATGCACCTTACTGATAAGAGAGTATTCATGTGTTTCTTGATACAAAAGAGCAATTTAACAAAGTTTAATAGTAAATGTGGCAGTGGTTTAACAAGATTAGATGGCAAGGTGCACTTGATCGTTTATTGCATAGAGGGCAGGGTCAGGCAGAACTGTCAGGGAGACTTCCATTGAGTCACAAGTTTCAGAAACCTGTTTCAAACCCTGTTGCATTTGAAACTACTCAGAGGGGAGTTTAGGTACAACTGGATCGAGAGTTAGTTCCAGGCTTGGTCAATGGTTTATGTCTAAGGAATTATATGTGTACAATCAATCCTTCATAACATTTAGCTAAGATTTCAAAATTTACTGTGCTATTAATCACTTAACAAGAATATGTTGTGTCAAGGAATCTCTCAATCTTGAGAAGAGACCTTGAGAATTGTCCCTACTCAAGGGGATATCCTGGTGTGCAGCCCAGTGTCATGTAGGAAAGCTCAACGGGCCCATGGCTGTCCACTATTTACGGAGTAAAATAGTTGGCTTAGTCATATTTGCATACCGACTACAGTTGTTAGTTTCTTCCAAACATGGCTTGAGTCAGACCTTGAGCAGCACTATGGTTAGGTGGGTGCATCGCTGAAATTAGCCCTTGGCTATTGTGTCGTTATCTCTCTACCCAAATCCACTTTGAGCTGTATGCAGCCATCATGACCAGATGCGTCCATTATGACCGCCTCTGGTGATTATCATTTGAGCAGGGTTATGGGAAATAAAGGTCAGATGGGGAGGGGTGGTTAGGGCAGGGCAAGGGAGCACACTGTCACACACACAAAACTTGTCTGATCAGAAAGGGGAGTTTTCCCTTCATGTGATTTCTGGCTTGTGTTTGGGTACAACCTGACTTTATTTGACAAGTTGCTGAGAGCAGGAAAAGTGAGCAGTCTCACTGTATGTGTAGTCACTCTGCAAGATTTGGTAGGCTCTGCTAGTGTGAAATAACAGCGTAGAGCAAGACAGTTAATGTCCGCTTAGCTTTGTCTTAACATAAACACCTCATTTATAGCAGTCAGAGCCTAAATCATGTTACCATTATTGGTGTATTTTAAATAGTAGCTTCAGTTGCTAGACCAAGTGAACTTGCATTGAGGAGATTCCTATTGTTTTAAATACATTAGTTAGCCAGTAAGAAAAACAGATCCTTTTCAAAGTTTTCTCCTTTTGAATTATGTTGTAGGGTCCTCAAGCTTTTTCTGATCGCTTTTGCTTCTCTACTGGTAAAGGCAGAATGTACACTGAAGGTTTTAATTTAGTGGGAGCAGTTGGTATAAAAACCAGCTTATCTTTCAATTATATTAAGAGTATTGAGAAGGGCTTTTTTAGTTAAAAAAAATAAAGACCACGTATTTCTTGGTTATATAATAAATGATTTGGTGTTTCACTTGTTGCTTCATATAAGGGCCAAATTTAATAAAAATGTTATTCCTCAGAAGAAATAAACAGATGGGGATAGGGAGTGTTCTATATTCATTGTGCTTATTAAGTGTTGTGAGTCATTGAATACTCAATGGACAAAAGAAAAGAAAGCAGTCTATAGTTACACTAGTATTATGCAATGTTTCTTTCAAGTAAAGAATGCAAAAACAGCTACTGAGTTATGATCGTGTGCTTGCAGCACATTTAAATAAGTCTTGTTACTATGCTTTTGGTGTAGTTGACCATGTTCTACTTTTGTGCTGTATGTAGGACTGTACATAAAATACCCACTGAGGGTGACAGTATTTTTAGAAAGCATCTGTAGCTCCTTCCTTGTATGACTCTTTACTCCTTGTATGAATGCTTCAATGAAAATTGAAATGCCTGCCAAATCAAAATGCTGGTATTTTATCTCTTCTATCTACAGTTTGTGTTAAGTGACATAACAGGTTTTGTGGCAAAAGGAAATAAGTTTTGGGGAGTAGAATATAGGCCTAAAACTGTGTATGAAGTGACTGCTGGGGTCATTTTACAGAAGAGGTCACTACCAAGCGTAAACTAGCTAGCTGAGGTGTAGATTAAGTTCTGTCCCTAGATACATAAATGGGGTGCTGGGGAGGTCCGAGATACCACTCTGCAGCTATTCCTAATGCCTAATCCATAGTAGGCATTTTGGTTGCATAAGGATGGATATTTTTACAGCAATTTACTGAGCTCCTTCCTGTTCTGTAGAATTAATGGCATGATTGGCTCTGTATGCTGTAAAAATATCCATCTTTGTACAAGAAATGGACTGTTTTCCTTTTCTTTCATTTCTGTAACACAGTACGTGTGTGTGTTTACAGTAGCTTTGCACCCATGTCAAGCCCCATATCAAAACAAAGCAATGGAAGGGCAGGCAATCTGGGGCCTTGCTCTCTTCTCTGCTAATAAAAAGCTATGATTCATGGCAAAGAACTGCTGATCCTTGACACCAAACTCTTTCCATGTGTGCCCTTTCACTCACCCTGGGATGGGCAGGATATGAGCATGGTCCCTCCTCTGTAAGACCATTGTTGCTGGGTTCCTTTGGTGGCTCCACCCTCTGAACACCCTCTTACGCTTTGCTGTGTCAAAGTGGCTTTTGGGTGCCTGGGCCTTCCTCTTGACTTAGCTGACCTGATATACATACTATTTCTTTACTGTACTCCTTACAGTTTCACAGTTCATCTGACATTTTTTTCTACAACCAGTGTGGCTCCTCAGTCACTTTCCTGACACTTGCTTGTGACCACTTGTTTGAGTTACAGCTCTTTGGTCCCTCTGTAATAGCAGAATCAAGACCAAAAGTTCCTCTTTTTGCTGTTACAGCCCTCAAACAGAGACAGTTTATTTTGGGGAGCTCAGACTTTCAGTTTTTGTCGTTGTACTCTTCAGGGCGATGATGGGTTCTGCATTTTGCCACCACTACATCCTTCCTTGCCCTTCCTGTGGTTGATTTTACCAGAAGCAAAAGACATTCTTGTAAATGATTGACCCGCAGTGCATAGAAAGTTATAAATATGTCACAAGCAAGTCTGAGATTTCTGTTACTAAATCTTTACAACCTTCCAACCCCTATCCCAAATGCATATGCAGGAGCAGGTATGCAATTGCATGTGCACACTTACGCATCACACACACATGTGGGCAGGTGTGTGGGCAAAGAGCCTCTGGGACATGATTGTAAGACACTGTTAAATATGCCATATGACACTTATCACGTCTCCTCCACATGTTTCTCTGTTCTGTCTTTTCTTTCCTTTATTTCTTCATCTTCCTCCAGCCTGCCACTTGCCAGAGCTGTGCTACTTCCCCTGCACTGGCTCCAGGCTGTCTGGACACTGCTGCTCCTCACTTTTCCCATTTGATGTATTATGAGCAGAGAGGAGAAGGGAGCACCACTGAGAGAAAGCAGAACTGACTTATCCATGAGGAACTACCATGAGCTGCACCCCCACTCTGCAGACTGGCTTTGGGGTAGGGAGTCCTTCCAAACATAGCTCTTATACAGCCACTTCTGGAGGAGTGACACAAGCGGGTGCTCGAGGTCACATCCTATTATTGCTAGATAGTGTCCACAATTCTTTTGAAAATCCATGAAGGAGATTCTGTATTCTTTGTCTTGTTCAAATGTCATGCTGAGAGCAAAGCCTTGAACTTGACATTGCTAATTTCTTACAGTAGTCTCGGGTGAATGCCAGTGGTGTGTTATGGATATTTCCATCAGCTTATACCTCCTCTTCTCAAGACTCAACCAGAATAAATTGGTGTGGCATTTTTACTGCTGTCATTTTAAAAGATACTGTTAAAGAAGGCTGCACTAATTTGCAGAGTTAGGAAAGCTGTCCACAAAGAGATTTCATCTTGATGTGATGTCTCTGTAGCAATTTAGAAAAGCTATTGACATAGTAGCACAAGAAAGTTTCATACTCATTTCTTATGTGCAAAAGCATTATGTAGGACAAACACATTTTTAAATAATTAATGTCCAGAAAAAGTGTTCATAAAAGGCTAAATAAATCCTCTGCTTGACCTTCTTACCTGTTAGTTATAACAAAGTATTTCAGTAGTGTGTAAACTAAAAAATGCTTTCTTGGAGTCAGTAGGATTTCTGTGAGGTTCATGACTCCTTTACATTTACTATGGAGTAAGATAAGGCACTGTTTATAACCACAGGCTCCTGTAGTTTGCATGTATATATGTACTTCTGTTAACAGAAAGTACTTTGGAGTGTTTCCCTGTGTTTTTCAGCTACATGCAAGCTGTCTAAGTCAGTTGTGAAGCCCAAGCTAATACACTGCACCTTTCAGCCAGGGGTTTCATTCATGAGGTGCAGAAGAATGTGAAATAACTGCACATAGCTTCCGGTCAGCTTGCACACTTTCCTCCGCCTGTAGAGGTGTGTAGGCATGTCTTTGGCCTAGAAGGATGCCAGCCGGTGGGGAGTAGGGAAGCAAGTAGTGATACTGTAACAAATTGCCAGTGTCTTGTGACTTGCTCGATCTGGTTCCCAAAGCTGTTGCAGGAGTATAGTGGTACTGACCTAGTGTGTCACCCCTTTCATGATGCTTCTTCTGTGCTCTCAGGCTAGCAAAATATTTGCTCAACTGCTCAGTTTTAAGGGTACCCTTAAATGCCTTGCTGTAGTGGGAGCGTAGGTCTTGGAACTCCACAGTACCGTTCTAACCTCCAGGTTACAGAAGTAGAAGGGTTTGTTTTGGGGTTTTTCATGAGGTTAAGCCAAAAGCTTATTTAAAGCCCAGTGGAGTACCAGACCTACTTATATTTATATAATTTCCCGGTGGCACCAAGACTTAACGAAAAATCATTTCCTCTACCCCATAAAGTGAAGTAGTTAACACTGCATGGTATCAATGCAGGTATACAGCACAAACAAGCACAAGCTTGAACTAGGCTTTCTGATAGACTAAACCAGTTGGAAGTGTTGTTCCATTTATAAGCTCTTGAAATAAACCAAGGGAAAAGAGCTAGGAATTGCTGTGAATTGTAAGATCCTTGCTGCAGGTACTACTAAGCGTACCGTAGCAGCTGGACATCATGAGCAAGTCATAATCTTTCCCCTCTAGTGTGAATTTTAAATGGACTGAGCAAAATAATGTTATTCAGCCTTATATATTTGTTATTTTTTAATTAGCAGAATCAAGATTTCTTTATCGAAATTAACAAACTTTATCAAACTGATATCTTATTGCCGTGTTTACTTCATGCAGTGTATTGCTTATTAGTATACACACATGAAGAATGTGTATTTGCTAAGTAGGCAACTATAATGGTAATAAGTGATAGCATGGATTTGTAGTTTGGGGGTAGGGGTACGCTACAGGATATTTTTTAAAAGTTGCTGGTTTTGACATTTCAAATAGGACTGGTTTGATAATGAGACTTGGATACGATACATTCATAGAATCACAGAATGGTTAGGGTCGGAAAGGAACTTAAGATCATCAAATTCCAACCCCCCTGCCATGGGCAGGGACACCTCGCTCTAAACCATATCACCCAAGGCCTCGTCCAACCTGGACTTGAACACTGCCAGGGATGGAGCATTCACAACCTCCTTGGGCAACCTATTCCAGTGCCTCACCACCCTAACAGGAAAGAATTTCCTCCTTATATCCAATCTAATTCATTAAGGAGAAACTAAAATCAGTTTAAAAAAATGAGCTATTCAGTTCTGTAAAGTTCTAAAGCACAAAGCCTATTGTTTCTGTGAATTTCTGTTTAGCATGTCATTATATGTATTCATCAGGTTTGAGTACAACAAGGACTGGGACCATGTCAAATCTATGCCTAGGACTGTATTGTTATGGGACTCTTATAAACAACAATGAAGAACAATTTATTTGTTCTGCAAGAGCAGAACAAATAAGTGACTTTAATAATAGTGGTTTCAGAACTTTTTAATGAATTAATCTTCCATTCATAGGATTTTGGACAAGTTAAAGCTTTTGTTAATTTTGTTTCCCCTTCTCTTAAAGGAGATGGTTATTACCCACTATTGGAGGTAAAGACACCAAGCCAGAAGCAGGTATAGAAAGCAAGTCATTAGCTGTCATGGGAAGTGAATACAGCCTGCTAGATGCCCAGTGTTTTACTTTAACTGCAACATTGGGCTTCCTCCTGTGGTCACTCAATCCTAGCTGCTTTACTAATGAGGAAAATTGGCATTTAGTCAGTATTACAGTTGAGAATGCATAATCACTGAGCACATTAGTAATCCAAGAATCTTTTAAAGAGATCATGCTAATGTATATATTTCAAATAAACTTTCCTGTGCTGCTAATATTATAGATTGTTAGGGCAAAAAGAGATTTCATAAGATAATAGATACAAGTATATGAGGGAGGTATTGTAAGGTTTAAGTTTTTTTGTGGGTAGCTATTTTTGGTGTTTATCTTGGAGCAGCTGCTGGCTGTTCTTCAGTTAGCTGTGTTTTAACATTTGGACAGGTGAATTTAGACCTTGGTCCTCCTTTTCCTTTGTGTTTGTGTGTGCATGCATAAAATAAAATACATCTATTAAATCATACACTATAAAGTAAATATGAATTATTGCATATAATTCAAGTCAGGGCAAGGGATTCTATGGCAAAGCCTTGCTTAAAATGATGGGTGCAGATTTTCTATAGTTTAATGTACAGGAGATGTAACACTGTGGTTCTGTGCCTTCAGATGTGACGTAGGATTGCTATATGTAACTTGGCCTTTAGTATGAGAATCCAAAGAATCCAAAGCTTTCTGAACTGGCTGGGTTGTCCCAGGCAGACAAAGCAGTATTCTGCAAGAAGTGATGATAATGGTCAGGGTTAAATTTAGGGTGAAATTTGACCATTTAAAAACTAGTGTTGATGAAGCAGAAATTAATTACTTAATACTGTGCATTGACATTTCTATAAGACACAGCAAAGAAACACCTGGAATGTTATTTAGAATAGGGAATGGGTGGAACCAATTACAACCCCAAGTAGTCTGCAGTGGACATTAACTGGCTGAAATGGTAACATCATGGTTATACCATGGAAAAGAGATAGAAGCCAAGTGGAAAAGTCTTTCAAGAACACCTTGATGATGGTGTTGCCATTACTGGCTCACAACATTAACCTCGAAGAGATCTCTTTGTCGTTGTGGGAGCTGTGAGTTCCCCAGAGCTTTTTGCTCTGAAAGAGTTAGGAAGCAGCTTTCAGCTCCATCAGGAATCCTCCAGAAGAGCTGAGATCTGGGAATCACACTGGCTCAGTGAATTTTGAAGCTTGCTGATGTCTTTCTGCCCATCCTTTGCCTCAAGTAGATGCCTGGCTCAGAAACAGAGCTGTAGTCCATTAGTCCTGTAAGTGTCTGTCTTTACAAAACATTAGGTAGTGCCTAGGTTCTACTGACAAAGATTTTGAGTTGATTCTGTTCATGAACAAAGCGGCTTGGTTCTTTTGAAGTTTTTACACATCTCTGACTGGTACACTCCAAAAAAGCAATGTCTTTAGCGCATAAGAATAGGATTTTGGGAAGAAGATCAAAATACAAAAATATTTGAGCTTGTCTGGTGTAAACAGATGTACCATAATCACTGGTTATATTGAGTGAAAATATAAATCAGTCACATTTTGTGTAGCAATGGCCATTTTCAAATTTTTGCAGCTGACGTGAAGAAGCAGCAATTGGCAGGTATTACTGAAGATTGTCTTCCCAAGCACCTGATAGCAAATGGAGAATGCTATACATACTTATACTATACTTAAATAAACAAGACTAACATTTGAGGCTGGATAATTATAAAACCTATCCTTTAGGATATACCTGTCCTTCAGGATTAATAGCTGTGAGTTTGTGCAATAGGGATGCTCCTGTTCTGCAGGATGGATAGAATTTTTTAAGCTAAAGGATGTAATTTTTTTTGTAAGGCTATGCTGAAGTTTGCAGTTTTAGGTTGTTTGGGGATTATTTTTTTTTTTTGTTTCTCTCTCCTTAGCAGAGATGCTCTCACTGATACCAGTGCCGAAACAAAGGGCTAATGGGGACTAGTCCCACGAACAGTGACTGTCAGGGGACTTGTATCCTTGGCTGCCAGACCTGAAACTTCTCATAGAACTTTTATGCTCCACATGTTGTTTTGTAGTTATCATCCTGATGAGACAGGCTATGGCATCAAAATGACACAAGCTAATTAAATGTCAGCAGAATCAGAAGCTGTTGCAAGGCTTTTATGCTTAGATTGCCAAGATTGAAACAGAAGCCAATGACGCACATCACCCTCCTTGCGGCTCATTAGGGTGGTATATAACTCTGTGTTCAGCCAGCTATAGTACAGACAGACAGTATGGAGGCTGCCACAAGGGCTTGACACTAATGAGCACCTGAAAGATTAAACAAATGTCTGTGGCAGCTCTTGGGTCTCAGGTTAAAACCTTGGCAACCTGTGCTTCATTGTTAGGCCTCAGGTTAAAACCTTGGCAACTTGTCCTTCAGTGTTTTCTGTTTTCTCCCCTTCTCCTTGGAAGCATTCACCTCAGAATCCTGTCATGACTTTGATAGGGATCTACATGGAACCTCTGTTTTCCCTCTGGTATCCTGTTGACTTAGGCTGTTAATAGGTGCTAAGATTCAGACTAGAGCTTTTTACTGTAGGCTGACCGCAAAGGTTTTATCTTATTTTCATTTTTATGGGTCTACTTCTCCAGGGTAAGATCAAGTATCTATTATACATACGTGTGTGTTTTGTTATATGTAATATTAATGAGGGATATATCCTGTTTGGCTGTAGCAACTGTGCATTTCACTAGTGTGCAGGTGGCCTTAATATTTCTGCTTTGTGGTTTCTTCTTCTATCTTTAATTTCTGTAATCCTGTGTCCTTGTGTTTCATGGTTTACAAGATTTTTTTGTCATTGGGATGTTGTGCTGGTGTCAGCATCCAAACGTTACACTAGAAGAAATATCCTTTCTTTTTTAAGTGTCTGCATTGTGAAATCTTCACATTAGTCTGTGGTTTTACTCTGAAAATTGGCTGTGGGACAACGACATACTGCTTAAGATATTCTCTGCTCTCAGGCTCTATTTTCAGTCCTGTATTATTAAGAAACATACTACCTTGTTATTGCTATCTGAAGCAGTACAGGCTGAGAATGACTTTGGTTCTCCTTTGGTTCTGCCTCAGCAGGGCAGTTACTTAGCTTCCCACTTTAAGAACGGGTCTTCATTTTGCTGTATCCTCAGCTGGTCTACATGGAAATGACTCCCCTGAAAGTAGGCAAGCAATACTGATTTATACTAGCAGAGAACTTGACCTGTTGCTCTTAAACCATAGTCTTACCCTAGAGCTCCCTGCTTGCCTTTGGCATACATGGTCTTCATTAAGAGTGATGATATATGGGTGAAAAAGAAGATGGCTTGATTTACAGCTTTTTGATTGAAATTGCATGGAGGAGCATGAAGTAGAATTAAAAATCATTTTGCTTGTAAACTGAGTATACCCAATCTGAAAGCCACAGAGAGACAATAAATGTGGGACCACACAGTGCCATCTTTACAAAGTCAGCCTTCAAAGTAGACTGCAATTTCAGTTGCCCTCAACTGCAGTGCATACATATTTTTGCTCAGAAATGTATGTAATGTAGCTACTTAACATTGTTCAGACGAAGTACACCAGGTCTTAAGATGCAATAATCTACTGTAGGTGAAGGCTTGCTGTGGAGGCAAAGCTGGGCCTTTTCCATTGGAGGTGACCTTCACGTGACCCACAGTGCTCTTTTCCTTATATCTAAAGCACAACTAAAACATTTTTCTCTGAGCTAGGAGGAACTTGTTTTGTTTGTTTGTTTTGAGGGGAAGTGAGGGTAACCTTGGAAATACCGTGAAAGTGAAGTCTGGTCTTACTTAATATTATCAGAGCAGTTCTAATAGGCCTCTGATATCTGCATTGTGAAATCCTATACCTTAATTAAAACCCTGTGGGACATCTTCTCTAACAAAGACGTACCTTTTTGTCGTTCTCAATGGTTCAGTAGTCATTGAAGTAATTACAGGTTAACGAAAATAAAGAGCATTAAACAGAATGTCAAAATATGTCGGTTCCTCACAATTGTTCAGTTTTAACTCTCATCTCCTCTGATGTCATAATTTAATTAGGTATCTCAGTCATCATAGGGATTTCCAGAATAGACAAGATCTGAATTTGCCATCTACAAATAGGCAGAGCTACCTCAGTTGCCAACCTCTTTATTTAACTTAAGACAGCACTGAAAACTGAAAATTAGGTCCACCTTGCACTTTTTCTGAGGCACCTTTAAGAGTTACTGATTAAACTGTCCAGCTGTGAAATTTAGTTTTAATGGCTGATTATGCTTTTCTACAGTAAAAGTGAGGTGCTCAGTTACTTAAGGCTACCAGTAGTTTTACAGGAGTGAAACACCTTCTGACAGATTAGATAAGCATCTAATCAACCTGGCGTTAAAGACATGGTTCCTTTTCTCTTAGGTATGGGCAGGGATTTTCAGAATTGGTTTATATGAATGATGTTCTGTGGTAGCCTCAACTGAGCTTGGTCTTTCCAGCCTCTTCTTTCTATGTGTCTGCCTGTAGAGCACCAGTTGGTTAGCTGGAGCAGCATTATTTGTGAATGCCTAGTGAGGAGAGAGATGAAATTTTTACCCTTTGCTTTCCCACCAGGAACTGTAACGCCATAAGAACCAAGTGAAAGTGCACTCCTGAGGGCAGTAGCCAGAATACAGACTTGGAAAGACCGACTCTCACCATTTCACTTTCTCTTCTCTCTGTTCCTATGCCTCCAGATGATTTTTTTACAGACATTTTGCTCTGCTAATTGGAGGGTGAGGCAAGCACTCAACATCATGATTGAAAAAGCTGCAAAATCTCACCACTGTAATTACTTGGAGGGAGACATCTCTCAGTTCCTGTCCATCTCCACACTCAGTAACTGTCCTGTTTTGTACCCCAGAAAGAATATACATCAGACTCCTTGCAGAAGTTAGGAAATGCATGTCTTTTGTGTATTTGACAGATTGCAGCTTCAGCTGTTTACTTGCTACTTTAGTCTCATATGGTTTTGAACCTGAATGACCATGTTATGGTTTTTGTGTCTGGTGGAAATACCTGCTGAAGAGGTGGGATGCTAACAAGGATTGGTTAGAAACAGACTTTTTACTTTGCTGTTGGTGTGACAACTGAGAGGACCACATAATGGCCATAATCAAATGCTTGAATTATGGAGGTTGAGCCATGGTACGAAGTTGCAGCTGGGCACTTAAGTCTCTTTAATGTACTTTATTGAAGATTGATAGATGGTTAATCCCAGCCTCTACAAGTGCAGCGTATGTAAAGTGGCCGTCTTCCAATCCATACTTGCATGTAGCAGAGCTAACGGTTGTATCATACATTGGATTGGTGAACTGCATCCAGCCTAAGGGGTCAGTATGCAAAAGACACTGTGGCACTATACTGCAAATTTACAAGATGAGACTTAATATTGGGAAAACATGAGGAGGGAGCCAGCAATGCAAGTCTCAGAGACTGAATTGGTTTGTGTATAGTTTGGGTAGATGCTGAAGAGGAGGATGAGCCCATTCTGGAAGTATCAACCCATGTAACTTTCTGCTCTGCTCTTGGTGCCGGAGGAAGGGAGGTTGACTCCCAGTCAGTGTCTTCTAAAGACTTAAAACTGTGGTTCCCCTCACCACATTGCACCCAAAATAAGAGTTGTAAGCAGTTCCTACTTTTGTTTGTGCTAGCCTTCCTTTTCTTTAAGGGCCACATATTAGACAGCAGTAGATGGCTATTTTGAGAGAATCACTGTTCTGAATAAGAAGAGAAACCTAGAAAGTAAAGTGCTTGATAGCAAGAGGATTTTAATAGTTCCTGAAAAGGGTATGTCATTCACAGTTCTCTTATCTCAGGTTTATGTATATGTTTTGTATGTATATAAAGTGTATGGCCTTTAGAGGTGAATGCTGTGCAGATTTGGGATCCATGTGCTTGCTGGTTTTGGTCTGTCTCAGACTGGGTCCGTACAATGCCGGTGTCCATGCCAATAAGGTCTTAGTTTGGGTGCAGTGTTTTATCTGCCTTTTGTATAAGTTGCATGTGGCTGGGATTTTCTTCCTTGTATGCTCTGAAGAAGATTAGTTGCAGTTACTCTGCTCTTTCTTCCTTTTGCATTGAACTTTCTTGTTACGTTCCCCTAATCATGTCTGATAATTCCCATCTCCTTATTTTCTTCCATCCTATACTCTCCAAAATTTTGCTTACAGTAATCATAGGAGATAGTCTACAAGAGCAGTCATCCTGTTGGGAACACTCTGCATTGCATACTGCTATCCATATCCTATGTTTAGTGTTGTTAGTGTACATGAATAAATCCAAATGTGACCAGCGTGTGCATTGAGCTGATTTGGCTCCCATAGGCACAGCTGCCCATGCCAGTTTACATGAAACCTGCAGGTGTTTCACACCCACCCCCTGCGAATCAATTTTGTTTTGTTGCAACACTTTTTATCTGTCATGAACTTCCCCCACACATGCATTTTACTTTTTTTGCAAGTAAGCTTTGCCTGCAAAAGAAATTACAAAGAAGACAAATGGAAGTGAAGCTCATTGAAATATTAGCAAGTCATTTTGTCTTCTTCTGGCTTTCATCAGGAATAAAAGAACAGCAAAGCCACAGCAAAAATAGCAGTGAATTTCCTAAGGGGTCTGCAAACATAATAGTGATAGAGATCACTTAACTGTGGTGGTTCCTCTTGTGTGATAATATTAAAGTGGATTTTTTTCTCCCTTCGCTGTGAGGTGGATAACTATTATGCACAATTTGTAGTGCACACCACATGGAGGCTTGGCAGGAGAGGTGGTGTCTCAGAGGTTACATGAGGCCATGGAAGACCCAGCAACAGAATCCAAAGCGTCTGGACCACCCAGGGCCCTCCTCATGTACCACAAGCCATCAGGGGAAGATTAACTCTAAACCCTTTTGGTTTGCTCTGTACAGTATAATCATCTAAATGAAATCAATGAATACTTGATTTGAGAGTCTCCCATTGCTCCATCCCTGCTGTTCCTAATGTTTGTTAACAGATTGCTTTGTGGTAGAGTGCAAAGGTGCCGCTCTATAAAACTGTAATGACTTCTGGAAAGGAAGTTGCCCTGTGTATTGCAGAAAGCACCATTCAGTTTTGATTGGAACATGGGGAGCTCAGAAGTTGTTATTACTGTTAGTACAGCCAGTCGGAATAAAAATTTCTGCTCAGTTATGGTTAAGATGACATTTCCTTTTTCCTTGCTTTCTCTCTCTCCTTGTTTACCGATGGAACACTCCTAGTGTTCTTATTTGCCTTTGGGCAGGGAGCTGGCATGTGGTAAGGCCCTGGTATGCCAAGGAAGAGGATCTTATTTTCTGTCTCCTGACCTCTTCTGTCTGTCAACCATCCTGTTTGCTACTCGCTTGACTTTCTCTTTGCTGTTGTTTCTTGATCTTTGTGTTTTTTTCTTGTCAGTGTCCCGGCAGCTTTTTAACATTTCTCACTCTCTAAGCAGAAAACAAAGTATTCAGTGAGATGACTGGGGTTTCCCCTTGTGATGAGGGGGTTTGGTAGTGCCAGGTCTCACACTGCCTGGCTCCAGGAGCCAAGGGACGGAAGGGGAAAAATGAGGAAGAGATTGCTGCTGTAAATGAGCCCCAGCTGCACAAGTATGCACATCAAGGTGAAACTAATTTGAACAAATGCAGTTATTCTGCTCTTACTGCAAGTTATATTTTGTGTTGTTTCTTCTTGGTGAAAGACCACTGGCCTTTGGGATGGCAACCTACACTGCAGTATGTCTGGTTACTGACAGGGCAGAGATGAAGGTAAGTCGCAGCAGATCTATCAGATGCCATGCATTGGACATCAGGTCTATACAAACAGCTCTTGCTTTCCCCGTGGTTCATGAATTACCAGGATTGTGTAGTGGCTGCTCTCTGCCCTGACATGTTAGAGGGGACCCACCGTGGAGTTGGTTAGTGAACTGCAGCGGGGGCATGGGCTAAGGTGCAGAGGGCTTACTGTGCAGTACTATAGCTTGCAAGTGCACCACACATTCAGTTCTCTCCCCAAAATGAGCCCCAATCCCCAGCACACTCCCAACTACTGCCTAACCCAGTTCCCTTCCCTTGTCATGTGTGCCAGGTATCTCCAGCATCAGGTAACAGCATTACTGCTGCCTTACAACTATAAGAACAAATTTAAGACAATTGGTGTCAAGGATATTTTTTTATATATATAATTTAGGTGTTTGTATTACTTAATAGCAATACTGTAAAGTGTTTCAAGGCACAGAAAGTGTTTTTATTTGTGTTTCTCGGCCAGTTATCAAGAGCTTATAGTAATGCTCCATCAGCCTTTTGTGGAAAATGGGTTTAACATGTTTGACACTTTGGCTGTAGACCAACTCCTGTGAAAACCATGGTTGGTTACAGGACACTAAGCTTCACGCATGTAGATCCCTTTATACCACTGTAGTCACACAAACTCACCTTTACCACCCAGGTTTGCAGTCTCAAAATACTAGAGAGTGAAATAAATCTCTCAGAATTTGTGGGGTTTCAGCCTGCTGTTTCTACCTCCTATTTCCCAAACTCCTAGTCTTTTCT
The DNA here is from genome assembly GCF_033783945.1 of Neopsephotus bourkii. Lineage (NCBI taxonomy): Eukaryota > Metazoa > Chordata > Aves > Psittaciformes > Psittacidae > Neopsephotus > Neopsephotus bourkii. The sequence goes on from NW_026900624.1 coordinate 8,878,843, forward strand.
GGGGCTGAAGCAAAGCCTGAGGAAGTCAGCAGTTTTTACAACCACTCAGCTGTGTACTGAGTTATACCTCGTGTCTCCTGTGAGTACTGGGCCACAGAGGAGACCCTTGCAGTTTGCAAGTTAGGTCCAGTTACAACACATTCATGTAAAAATACGGAAGGGGGCTATGGTTTACAGAAATAATGAAAAGTGGAGAATTACTTTCTCTTTTCCCAGTAATTTTTCCGCACGTGCACACATACGTTCCTAAGTGTTTCGGCAAACCAATCTAGTATCCCAAGTCAATGAGTTACTTTCAGGCTGATGATGTGAACATTCACAGCTTTAAATCCCTTCTTCTTTGAGAATATTTAAATAACTGCCTTTTTGTTCAAGGAAATCTTGACTCTAAAACAAAAAGCCTGTAGGAAACCCATATATTGTTAATTGCAAAAGATGGGCCTGCTGTGGTTTTCTGCGCTGCTGATCATATATAGCATCCCAGATGAATAGAAGATCTGATATTATAATCATGTTGTGTGAGGAGTTTGGACTGAGTATTACTTGTAATTCTGTCATTTCTCTCTACTGTTTCTTTATTAATGTCTTCAGCATTCTTGGTCTGTCCTCAATCTTTCACATTTTGTACTGATGCTTTATTGCAGTGTTTTCCAAATTTTTTAAGTAAGTATCTTTCAAGATGAACAACAGTCTTTCCTCGGGAACTGAATGAAAGCCAAATTATTCATCTAACTACTGCCTTAGACATCCCCTCTTTGGAAATCACTGTTCCATTGTATGATGCTTCCTTTTCCCTACGTGTCTTCGTGAACAATAAAATACAGTGTTGGCATTTAAAATATTGTCACTTCATGGTTGATGGGTGAGTGAATGACTGACTGAGAGTTTTCTCCTCAGAAGTAACTTTGGGAGGAGTTCTTTGCAAATTCAGGCTCTAGAGATGGATATGTTTTGTATCAGTGATGCTTGCCATGCATTTCTGAGCTTTGGGTTATAAACATAAATGGGGCTAGTCTTTTCATTATAGTTGCTATTGTCCATGCCCATCCAGTGACCTGTCCTCTATCTTCCCAGAAAGATTTGGAAATAACTACCTCACAGGAGTTAACTATGAAGAAAATGTCATTCAGAGCTTGAATGGCCTTTACATGCCAGTCACAGACTGTCACCGAGATTGCATTATAAGCTTGGATAAGCTTTCCATATTTTAGGTTCACAGTTTGTCACTGCATTGTTATTTTCATTGCTCTGTCTTTTTGTCCTGAGGTTACTCTCTGAAGGTCTAGGCTAAAGAAGGTAAGTGAATATAGGGAAATGGAGAAGCGGAAAGAAATAAAGTTATGAGTGCTTACCTGCCTAGTACTGTTGCTGACACCTCTATGTATGTTTCCCTCCTGAAATCTGCTGTAGTTCCCGCAGCTTGGTCAGCAGTCTCTGGTTGTTTCCAGTGTGTGTTTTTGCTGGCAGCACAAAAGGTCCCAGTCTGTTCTTCAGATCATTTTGTCTAGTGCTAGCATTGGGAAGCCCCAGCTGTGTTGCACTAGGCTCTGTACACACATCAGCAAAAGACAGTCACTGCCTGAAAGAACAGTTTATAAGGTATGATGAAGATTACCGAATCCACGCTGTTTCAAAATACATGGCTGCAATTCACATGAAACCTGACAGTGAAATATGTATGAATATGCATCAGCACTGTCTCAAATCATCAGGAGTCTGTTAACACACTGGGCTAGTAAGTCCCATTAGGGACACGAAGGCTGAGGTAGTTTTCCCTTCTAGTCTGTGTGGTAAGAGAATTTACGTCACTGGTATTGTTTGAGAGATACTTTTACAGTACAAGTTATGGACAGTTAAAAGCATATCATGTAGCAATATCTTGACATTTCATATGGCTTAAAAGTGGCGTTTCCAATTCTGTGTACAAATTCAAGTTTATAGAAAGTTTTTGTGGTATTAATCGAAAATCATGAAATTATACATGTCCTTTTCTCCAAACTGGCAGAATTTTTATATGAGAAGAGCTATCCATACATCCTTAACTTGTCATTTATTAGAAAACTCAAACTCTTAATGGTTGACATTGGACTAAAACGGGTCAAGATACAGACCAAAATCTTCCTATTACAGAAGATATAAAAAGGGGAATATATTTGCATCTGGTTATTCTAATTCACCACTACAAGCATGGTGTGATTGCATTCTATCTAGTCAGTTCTTTTCTTTGTATCTTGAAGAAGAGATATAGCCAAAGTGAAGGGCATTTGGAGATAGACAAGGAAAATAATTGAGTCACAGAGAGTCTTATGTTTGTGGAGGGATGGGAAAGATAGGGATTGTTTTAATTTAAAGAAGAGACAAATAAAAGAGGACGTGACAGTAGTGTACAGAATGATGAATGATACAGAGGAGGTGAATTGTGTGCTCTCACTTGCCCTTTTGTAAGTACAGAAGCAGAGGGGCACTCAATAAAGCTAAGTCAAAAATAGTAGCACTGTTTAAAGGGAATTTTTAAATAGTAAGTATCTTGTTTCCGTAAGCTTACCTTGTTTCTCCGTGATGCTGGAGCATGTATTGGGAGGGATGGAAAAGACCTCTAGGAAACGAACTCAAGTTGTCCTGCTAAGCAGATCTTGTGGTCATACTGCAGCGACTACTGACTGGATTGGGTTATATGGCTTGTGTGAAACATAACTGGTCAGGTAGTCTTAAGGAACCTTTTTAGTCTTAAAAAGAAGTGAAAGTTGCATAAGATTAATAAGTGTAATGAGATTATCCATGCATTTGCTAGAAAGAGTAAAAAAGTAACTCTTCAAGGTAGAAATCCATTATTTATGGAAAGAATATTGCTCTGTGGTTGACCCCCATGTGATTTTTTTGCATGTCTCCCTGTATATCTGCTTGTCACCCTTTTATAAAAGGCTGAAGTTCAGCCGCATTGGTTCAAGGCTCTGCTGTCAGGGCCAACCAGACATCTGTCTATGAGGAAGTTGTATGAAGTATGTTTATTCTTCCTGAATATTTATTTCTTGTTTTCTCTTGCTTTTGAATATTCCATTTATTATTCATCTTTACTTAATAAGTTTGTATCAAAATTCAGAATAAAATTTATTTTTATCAGTAGATTCTAGGGAACAAATAGAGTAGATTTTACATGTATCAGTCCCCCCTCCTTCTTTTATAAGGAGGATAATGAGACATGCAAATATCTTATAACAAGTGAGATAATTTTCTGGTTAGGTTATTATTATGTCTGTTTACATCCACTGTTACTTTTAGACTTGATCCCTGCACTTTTTTTGTAGATCTGCAATTGCTCTGTAATTCCTCACCATACAGCATTATTTCATGTAGTACAATCCTAATCTACCTCTGGTGATCATTACTTCAAAGCCTAGTTCCTGTGGTCATTTTGAGTCCTGTGCCTACCTTTTTTCTAGTATCTCTGTCTAGTCTGTTCTGGTAATGTCAGTGTAGTGATTAAGATCTGAATCATGTCTGTAAGATAGCCTTTCCTTTCCTCCCCCAGTTTTCCCCACTTAAAATAGGTGACATACTGCAGTTTCTGGATGAAGACTGCTCACAGTGATATAGGAAAAATTGCATTTTCAGAAGTGTTTCTTCATGCCTTGTAATTAGGTGTTTGTTTTTCACTGACCTATAGGACATCATAAATGCGTTTGCTGACATTCTCAATATTAACCTTTGTGCAGCTATTGAACATTTAAAATATTTACTATTCAACAAGAACAGATGTATTTTATTACTCATGTAACATATATAATTTCTAAAAGTTTGTAGGAGATACATATTTGTGTGTGTGTGTATGTGCTGTGTGCATCAACATCAACTTAATAGTTGGGAATGTATCTGTCCTCCACTGCAGTCCAGCTGCCTCTGAAATAGCTATGGACATTATTGTGGCAGCCCTGAAATACCAATGTAGAACATGGTGAAGAATTGTTTAGCCATTTGAAATTGCAGAGAAAATTTAATTGTAAATGTAATTACGTAGTCAGAGGTATGCAAATTTTATGTCCAAACCTAAGTGAAAAGAAGCATTCAGCCTAATTCTTTGTCATTTGTCAAAAGCCCTCCAAAAACCGTCTAAACCATCTCAGCTGCAAGCTAAGCTGCCCTTCATAAATCTCAGCCGAAGACTTGCTGCTGACTTTTTAAGACTAAATTATTTCTATTGTTCTCAAGTAATTACATTTTTGTTGTTATCTGAGAAGAGAGCCCCACTGGGTTGGGCATGTAAGTATATGGGGATAGGGGGAAGGAAGATTTGTGTTAGTTAAGTGGAGATGATAAAGCTGAGAACATAGCAGCAGGACATAAATCAGATTTTTTTTCTCTTTTTCTAGTTGGCTCGTCACAATAAAACATTGCAACAGATGCTGAAACCAGGGTCAGATCCAGATGAAGGAGATGAAGCTTTGAGGTATTATGCCAATCATACAGCACAGATAGAGGTAAAGAATTGCTCACTGGAAGATTGGATGCAAGACAAGTTTGCATCTTGTGCACAGTGTATCAACTCTTTTTAAGATTCAGAGCGGCAAAGCTTATTCAAATGGTGTAGATTATTTATGAGGAGAAAGTTGAATAATATGCTTTTGGCTATGGGAGAAAAAGGAATGCACCTATATTAAAAGTGGCTTCAAATAATCGTATTACAGGAGCTTGCTTGTGTGTTACCAACATGTTTTGTTAGGGAAATAATGACAGTGTCATGAAGTCAAGAATAATCTTGTATGGTACATCACTCAAATAAATAGTCATGAATTTCAAAGCCAGTGATGCTAACTGATCAAATTAAAAGTCTGGCTGGAGTACAAAGAGGTTTTGAAGTTGTGTAGACATTCAGTATGGCTTTTGTTTAAAAGACCAAGGCTTGGCCTGCTTCATCAGTTCTGTTCTCTGCTTTAAACTTTACCCCTGCCATGGACTGGCTTTGGATCAAGATCCACAGAGGTATTTAGGTTCTTAACTTTTATGTCAGTTACTGCGCTCTTACAAATTTCATGGGATTATAAACATCAAGGTAGGAATTAGGCACTGTAATATCTCTAGTCCTTAGTGACTTCATAAGGAGGAGAATTTCCATGGTGCACAGGTAGCTGCTGTGAGGGACTGCAGGGAAGAAGAGGTATCTGTCTTTTGGAAATGCTGTATCAAGTCCAAAACTGGCCAAGTATGAAAATAGCACAGTATAGTTGCACATAGGCCCAGCCTGAATCTGGGCCAATAATTTAATCTTCAATGGGATCCAAGGCTCCATCGGACCTGAGCTTGGGTGTGTAGGGTCTTGATGTAAGCACATCAGGTCCCTTTTGCCCTGGCTGTCATCAAGACAGGCTATGGCTGGGTCCTTCTCTGTTTCCCACCATCCTTTTTGCCTGATACAGGCCACATTATCCCACCACTGGATAGATGGAAGCTCCATGGCTGTGGTGGTCCAAAGGGCAGCTAAGTAGTCCTCTAATATATTTTAATATTTTGGGTGCTCTTGAGGTATTCTGAAATCTCCTAAAACTTCTTGGCTGCAAAGCTGTTCGTTTAGTAGGTATGTAGGCCTCTGTTCTCAGGGAGGCTTTTTAAATGTCATTCTGCTTAGCAGCACATGCAGCTTACCTCTTCATTTGTGTCCCTGACAGAGCTGAAGATGTGTTCTCAGCTGCTTTATTCACCCTACAAGGGTAGCTGCTAGTCATATAGTCCTGTTGCAAAACTCCTGGCCTGAGATACAACTATTTACTTAGGACACTTCAAAACTGCATGTCCAAATTTTACATAATGCATATGCCCATGAGCAGAAATGAACGTAATTATCCTTCATTTTCAACAAAAATGTGCTTGACTATGTTACTCTCAAAAATGACTTAAGACAGGTGGTTTTTTAGTATGTTCACGTGATAAATATGAATTAATAGAGAGAAGGGAGTGTGGTTTAATGCAGGACTTAGACTGGAAAATTGAAACTCAGCCCAGCATTGCCGTTATATCAAATGGATGCTCTGGTTTTTCTCTGAAATCAGACCTAGATTTGTTTGGCATTTCAAATATAGCTCCCCTGTATCAGGGTATCTCATTTGTTTGATTTGAAAGTCAAATAGTGGGGTTTCTTTTTTATTGGTGGCTGTACAGAGACGGGTCTAGGAGTCAAGATGAGTTTCTGCTCATTTCTGTATTTTCAGTAATGCAGAGTCCATGATCGAATGGGGAAGCAATTTTGATGGCAGTGTGGTGAGGCAGAATAAAATCTAGCTCACTCACCAGTAACTCGGTAGGCCCTGAAAAACAAACAATGCAAAACCTTGGTTTTGCCAAGAAAGAAGATAAAGACTGACAACATATGGGTGCTGTCTGAGTGACAAGGTGCTATTTTTGCGTATTCACCTTCACAATTTATCTCTTAATTGAAATAGACTCAAGGTGAGAAAAGAATTTTGTAATCTGAGCAGAAAGCCCCTGAACTTCTGCCCTGTTTACTGGGAAAGATTTGCTTGCATTTATTGCAACATTGAAGCATTCTGAATTAGAATATTTTTTATATTTGGGGGAAGTCTGGACCTAGGTTTTGCTCAAGTATTTATTTGCTTGTGTATGTATTTGCCACCTCATTTTTATGCAGGCTTTTGAAGATAGAAAAGTAGTTTTGCTTTGTTTTAGGATTGATTGGTTCAACTTCAGAACTTCATTGTAATGCTCAGATAATTCATTCATTAATTTACAAATAAAAGGGGAGCTGTGAACAAGAGAAGGTGTGACAGAATGGATGGATAGTCACTGATCTTGAAAATAATGTGCATTTTATTTATAGATTGTTCGCCACGATAGAACAATGGAACAGATCGTCTTCCCTGTCCCCAATATTTGTGAATTCCTCACTCGGGAATCCAAGTGTAGGGTATTCAATACAACAGAGAGAGATGAACAAGGGAGCAAAGTCAATGACTTTTTCCAACAGACAGAGGACCTGTACAACGAGATGAAATGGCAAAAGAAAATCAGGAGTAAGTATTGCCATTTCAAAAAATACCTTTATTATGCTAAAACCTTGCTTTTAAGCCTTCAAATACTTTCATTTTAATAGTACATTTTGTCTGCTCACTCCAATCATGCAACAGGCAGAATTGTTCAGGGCTTGAGGGTGTAGGTCAGCAGAGACACTTGCATGCCACCCTAAAAGAGGCATAATAGGGAGCAGTTAGTAATATCAGTAATTTGTTCAAGATGATGTTTTGGACTCCAAAAGTTAAACAGGGGGTGGATGAACTGGGTGTAGTTCTACTAAACTCAATAGCGCTGTGCCTAATTAAGCCAAGGCCCCTAATATTTAACAAAAACATGTGTAGCTGCATATTTGAGGTTTGCAGATTCCTAAAAGGCCATTAAAAAACTTGTAAATGTCAGTCACTTAAAAACGTCCCTCACCAGAACCTCAGCTGCTTTAAATCTGCCTGACTCCCATGGAGTTAGTTCCTCTCGGCCAGTTCACATCACACTTGCTTGACTAGACTGCACTATGTCCCAGTCTGTTATGTCCCATGGTGGTGGCAGAGGCACACGTACCACCTTAAGCTGCCTGCAGATCTGACAATCACAGTCAAGATCATGGGGGAGAGACTAAAGCAGGGACCTGAAGAGGAGGTGCAGTGAAGCCAAGACAGGTACCCTGAGTTTCTTGTTTAGTTCACCAGTGGGCATTACAGCTGCTCGCCCTCACCAGGAATGGTGCTGCTGCTGCTGCTGCTACCGATGTCCCTGGGACAGGAAGCTCCTGCCACCTCAGCTGCTGTCAACTCTGCCCTTTGCTTTTGGAGCACAGAATCAAGGCTGCAAACTAATTAAGCATCTGCAGTATCCTGGAGGGATAAGGAAGGAAGTTATATTTTATATATGTATATAAATAAAAATAGATGACAGTGATCATTCAGTGCTAAAATTCGGATGACATTAGGGTGGTACACATCAGCTGTTCACGGCATCATTATGCAATTAAGAAGGAAGGTAAGAATAGGATCTATGGTCAGAGCAGCATAGAATTTGGATAGTAAGAGCAATATGGTTTAATGTCGTATCTTTAACATGATGGAAACATGGATGTTGTTTGCAGTTTTTACAAATGTCAGTTCCCAGGCTATAATTTTCAGAGGCAGTAGTAAGTCTTCAGTGTGAACCCTCTTGGCCCAGGCCTGCTTCCCTTGACAGCACTGTAAGGACTTGTCTGCACTGACAAGCTGACCAGAGTAGTTGTAAAATAAATTATTCCAGAATAACTCGCTATCTGCACAGTCTATTTGGGAATAAAAGTCACTGTATTGTAGAAAAATTACTCCAGTAACAAAATCATATCTGTTGGTTTTGCTTAAGAAACACAAATAAAAGAGCCCAACACTACACTTACATACACCAGACCTGCCTAATGCTATAAGCAAAGAAAATTGGTTTATTTTTATTCAGAAAATAAATTCCTCAATTCCTTTCATCAGTGGAATGGCCCACAAATCTCCATGTAGTTTGTTGGGGTTTTTTTTATTTGAAAAGATAATACAGGTTGAGGCTCAGTTCGTTCTTTAGCCAAATGTCTATTAGCATGCAGTCTGTGTTGCTTAAATTGACAGATATCATTTGCAGCTGCTCCAAATACTTAAATCTCATCAGTCAGTAGCATAAGGTTACCACAATGAAATCTGAATATTTACCTGATCATAATTAAAGTCTATTTAGACTTAAGCCTGAGACAGCCATAGGCAGTTGAATGACTCTGCTGTTTATAAAGTGTTAGCTGGGTGCAGGCAAGTCAGGAATATGCTCTGCATGCTTGCAGCACATTCTCAGTACTTTAAAACCTAATTATTAAGAATACATCATGTTCAAATAGATAAACCTCCCTGGCTAGAGATCTTCTCATATTATTGAACATAGAATCTTGTTTTAAATGTTCATTTAAACCTCTGCATGCTTGCAGCAGGTTCTTGGTACTTTAAAATCTAACTAATAGGAATACATCATGTTTGGATAAACAAAACTCTCCGGCTAGAGATTTTTTCACACTATCACACGCAGAATCTTGTTTTAAATGTTCATTTAGACATATTGTAGTGCTGTCACACACACGAAATGCTTGCCTGAGTCTTAGTACCCTCTGATCTTGTTCCTAGTCTTTTTGCTGAATCGTTTATGTGACTCTGGACACAAAATCTTAACCCTGTTTTGCCCTATTTCCCTTTATAGTCTTTTCTAACTAGGTTGTAGGTTCTCTGGGATATAGACTATCTCTCTGTATTTGTACAGCACTTCACATATGGTGATCATGGTTTCATCTGAGTCCTTCTAAGCAGGAGTAAAGAGCTGTTTGTCTGCAGGTAACCTTGGACATCTGAGGATCGTGCAGGAAATAGTCAGCTTTCATAAAAACAAATTCTAGTCAGACCAAATTTTCACCTGCTCCCCAAAGTAGATCAAGATGTATTTAGTTTGACAGAGGTTGGGAAAATACTGCAGCTCTGAAACCTTGCCTATTCCCTTGTTTTTTTAATAATGTCATCAGTGTACTTGGTCCAACTGGGTCATCTGGGTGACCTGTTCTGAGTCTTCTGGTTGACAGGCACACAGAGTGCTAAAATGTGGGGTTTTTTTGCTTGATTTTGTGTCTTGATGCACAGAGGCTACAGATTCAGAGTCAAGTGAAAAACTCTTCACAAAAGATCTAGTCCTAAAACATGAGCAGAGGCAAAACTCCCATATTTAATAAACTGTATTGGGATCTTTGGATTAAAGACTCTGCTTAAAATGAAGTTTTATGGCAAACCTATGCTTAATATTAGTCTATTTTAATTAATTCATTAATCTATATTTTTTAATTCCCTGTAGGCCATTACTGAAGTTCCCACCTGCTTTCATTTCACTGACTGCTGCTCTTCTCCTCATTCTAGATAATCCACCCCTGTTTTGGTTCTCCAGACACATCTCTCTCTGGGGGAGCATTTCCTTCAACCTTGCTGTATTTATCAATTTAGCAGTTGCTCTGTTCTACCCCTTTGGAGACGATGGAGATGAAGGCAAGTGGAGTTTGGTTTTATTTTTCCTTGTAATTTTAAATGCTTTCAATGCTAAGGTAACAGCTGTATAAAACCCCATCTTCAGGTATCCTTGTATCTGCAGAAGCCATTTAGTACCTTCTTAGTAGGTACTAAATGTCTGAAATGTGGTAGCTGATCTTCTGTGTCACATGGTCCACATAATGTGAAGTAAAATGGGCAGAATATAGTTGCTAAGAGCATCTAGATGATCGGGGTTAATTCTGCCGTATTGCAGTATACTGCTGCACACATTGAGTTACAGCTTCTGAGCTGAACAAGGATTCCTGGCAGCAGAGGGACAGAGATTCCTTAGAACTGATCAAACCAAATGACTTGCAGTCTTAAAAAGCATATGGAATAGAAGGACTTGAAAACTAGCTTCTCGGCTTGTGACTATTTTGTTTATTGGGATAAAAGGGCATAACTGTTGCAGAGGATAAATGCATTACATAAAGATATGCTTAAAACCTCTGATTCTGCCTCTGCTTCATCACATGTCACAGGAAATATCACAAATAATAAATTTCATTAAGTAAATGCAGCAGAATAGCAGGAAGCCTCTTTGAATCCAAAACAAGCTTAATTGGGATAAAGGAGACTAAATAGTTCTGAATACTGGTAATGGGAGTAGAGCCATTCACCTCTAGGTCTTTAGTTTGTGTTCAGTCCAGTCAGTAATGTGACTGAAAGTCAGGTCTGCCTGGTGGCATGTGAGCTGGTCTAAGTGGAAGCAGTCCAGCTTCTAGTAGATACATGTGCTTTTCACAAATACCAGAGTTGGCACCAGCAAACATTCCTGTTGGCTGGCTAAACAGAAAGGCAGCAGATTAAAATATATTGGCATGGAGACCACATTGCCCTTTCACCCTACAGGGTGGTCTCTGGAGGTCATGGCACAGGCATTGCTGCAGAAAAAGGGAAGCATTTGTACTTAGTTCTTTCCTGTTTGTAAACTGAAGAGTCACTTGGAGTACGTGCACATTACAGCCCATGCAGAATAAAAGGAGAAATAATGATTTAAAAATAAACCTTTGAAGATACTAAATTTTAGCTAATCTGTACTCACAGAAATCCTCTGGTCTTTAACCAGTAGGTATTAATGCTTATTTTGAACTGCAGATTTATATAGCATTAGTTTAAGTAGCCCCAGTAATCCAGTGATTTCACTGATAGCACATTTCAGGATTCTAGTTCCTAGTGCTTGTAAAAACAAAAGCAATTCCTAAACAATAAACAATAGATGTGGCCAAATGGGATTAGCAAATCACCCTTAAGGATGTTTAAGGAACTAAGCATCCTTAGTACTGTACTACCCCTCCACCAAAAACTGATCTAACAGCCAGAGTTTGTCTTCCATTTTTCTGCTTCACCTTGCATAAGCCCACCTATACTCACACATCTGAGGTGTCTGGGCTGGTCTAATCATCCCGAAAATGCTGCCTTTTGGTAGATACCTGCAGTTCTTACATCATATGACATAAGCAACGTTTGCACTCCAGAGGAAGACTCCTTGCTTCCAGCTCGCCTGTCTTCACATGTTATTGGTGTGGGTCCTGTGAAGTAAAACTGTTTGACCTACAGTAGGGAAGAAGGCAAAATGGTTTGTTAAAGAAACAGTGAGTGCTTTGGCCTCACCTTTGAAATCCACTTGGAGTTATTTTTTAGGATCTGTTAAAAGTTTCCAAGTCTTACTGGTGAAGGAACTATCCATCAGAGCTGACCTTGAACCTCCTGCCAAGGATATAAACGCTTCTGGATTTTGGAAAGTTCGGATGCCATCTGAATGTTGAGGCTAGGGCTCATTTCATTTCATTGTTTTCTAATCCCACTGATGCTGCTTAGCTGTGTATTTGTTGCCAAAGAGATAGCATGATTTCTGTTGTGAGTCTAGCTAAATTTTCTATTCCCTTCTCCCCCATCACTGACCTCTCAGTTCATCTGATAACAATAGAAGCCAGTGCACAAGTGTAACAGTGCCCCAAGATCTGAATGTGCTTTTTATATCACAGCAACATGGTGTTTTTATAGGGCTTTAAGCAGAGGAGAGAAGGGAAAACAGGGGCATCGCTCAAAATTCAGGGAGAGCCTGGAGCCAGCATCTTGCAGAGCAGCAAAGAGACTGACTCTGAGGGCTCACATGCCCGCAGGAACTCAGCAAGACCTGGGACCTGCTGCCTCCCCAGGAGCGAGGCACAGCTATTCAGCTGCTCTCGGCAATGCAGATGCTGCCTGTTCGGGCTGAAGTCCCTGTGGCTGCCTTTCATTACAGCGAGCGCCTTGCTCCTGTGCAGAGGCGGAGGCTCCTGCTGAACACCCGCAGCCCTTCAGGAGAAAGATGCTTTTCTAAAACCAGGGCGCTTTGGTACTGTTGAGGATCAAAACGTGACACTGCAGTGCAGTGCCACTTGCTCCGCCACCCCAAGGACTGGTTATTTCTGTAGCTGAGTAATCATGGAATTAGACTGGAAGAGACCTTAATGATCCCTGCAGAAGGGAGGTGATTAGTAGCTTGCTCCAGGAGAAGGGTAAACTCTTTCATCCCTGAGCACTCCCTGGATTTTAATGGAAATTTCATTAACTGCTCTTGTTATTACCTGTGCAAAAATCAACAATACTATGATAATAATAGCTCTCACTGCAATTAGAGCATGCTGTGGTCAGCAGTTGTGGTGCATGAATCACACTTTTTGTTAGCTAAATTGGCAAAGGAATTGATGTTTTGGACCTGTTTCATGGTGAAAAATGGACTCTCCAAAGATGCCTTTCTGAAATCTCCCTTTCTCCTCTATACAGGCACGCTGTCTCCGTTGTTTTCAGTCCTCCTTTGGATAGCAGTGACATTTTGTACAGCAATGCTGTTTTTCATCTCCAAGCCTGTCGGTATTCGACCCTTTTTGGTGTCTGTTATTCTCAGGTCTATATATACTATAGGGCTCGGTCCTACCTTGATACTTCTTGGTGCTGCTAATGTAAGTACTTAAGAAACAAGCAGAATTTCTCTTTCAGCAGAAGCAGAGACATTAAGGGTATCCTATTAAAACAGCCCTTAATTAGAGCTGTGCAAAGAACTTCTTCTGGTTCGCTGGTTAAGCCAAAAAAATAAATCATTTCCAGTCATTGTGAAACAGCAGTGTCAGCAAAGTAGGAAGCTAAAATAAAACTGATTTGGTTTTGTGCATATGCAAATATTTAAAAAATAAAAACAATGTGAAATGTAAAGAAATATTGCCCAATATGGGCAATCAAATTTACAATTTCTCATGTTAAAAGAATAATTTTCTTTACCAATTCATTCAGCAGTATTGACACAAATTTGTGAGATGATTCCGTTACATTATTTTTGAGAAGAAAAAGCTTTTAGAAATTAAATATACTCTCAGCCCTTTGCCAGATCTTTTAACTTAGACATGAGTAAGTTTGCATGTTTACTGAGGTTGGTAAGATATACAGTCATCAGTCGTGCTCACAATTCATCTATTTAGATTTCTGCCTGACTGCTACAGCTCTAATTCACCTTAGCACAAAGTACTGGGCTATTTCCTACCAGCTCTGTGAGAATTTCACATACTTAAAACTACCCAGACATGTAGGTAAAGGTAAAGGCAAGTGAGCAGCACTAGCCTTTGTCAAATTTGTGAAAGAAAAAAACATGTTAAGTCCTCATTGCTTGTCCTGGACTATCAAACTGATGACGTTAGCCCCTTTAGTATTTACTTCTGAAACCACTGTTCAAGAGCAGTGAAGAATCTGATGCTGTTGCTTAAATGCTATACTTCAAAAATGCCCCCAGTATTTTTCTTTTAGGGATTTTATATTGAAAACATAATCTGAAGGAAACAGTAGGTCTCTCACACACCCCACACACTTTCTGTTGTGTTACTGTTGTTCCCTTTGTAGTAGCATGCCTAGCTGCTCCTACGTAGTCTCAGGTCCAAACTCAAAATCTCCCTGCTTGTTTTTTTTTAATGCCTTATGACAATAATCCCACCCTACCTACTCACTAATGTGATAGGAGTAAATCAATGTAATGAGGCCCGGTGCAGTGTTAGATGGGTGATGTGCTTCCACTTACTCTTACAGGCTCATTCCCAGTGTACACTGGTTGGTTTTCTTTTTTCTCACTCTCACTTTAGTCAAAGCAACCTATCTAGACTTTTAAAGCACTACAGCAATGCAAACAGTAAATAACAGGATTTTTCTGATGGAATAAACCTAGCTTTTGTTACCCCCCACAGCTTTGTAACAAAATAGTGTTTCTGGTGAGCTTTGTTGGGAACCGTGGAACTTTTACTCGTGGCTACAGAGCGGTTATCATGGACATGGCTTTTCTCTATCATGTAGCATATGTCCTGGTCTGCATGCTGGGCCTCTGTGTGCACGAATTCTTCTACAGTTTCCTGGTAAGTATGTACTTCTGTGGAGGGGAAAACTTTGCAAAAATAGAAAATACCGTTACCCCTGCAGCTGCCTTCAATTTCTTCCTGACAGTCAAGCCAAATCATGTGTATTTTTAGCATACCGTTGTGTTGCTGCCCCTTAGGAGCTGCTGTTTTCATTAGAACCTGTTGCTGTTAGGACTTACTTTGTCTGGTTCAGAGTTGAAAGTTTGCCCCTTTGTTTTCAGACAATTATCATACAGACACTCCTTATTCTCCCCCTTCCCCAGCATACATACATTCTGTGTCCATTGTTCTGTATCTTGTGTCAGTCATAATCTCTTCAGGACAGGAGTTGTCCACTGGTGTGTGCATCATACCTATACCAGGATCTCATTCCTCAGTTCATCTTGCAGCCCTAATAAAATAAATAAAATTTTAAAGAAATTACTTGGGAAATGGGGATGGCATGCCCGTGGTGTAGCAGGAAGATTCATCACTTTAAATGTATCCCACTTCATTTTCTTTTGTTGCCATTACCCAGATGGAATGCCTTTTTATAATATGATACAGGTGCAATGAAAATGAATCATACAAAATTATGCTAATCTCAGCTAACTGCTCCCTTCATGCTGCATAGCAGTAAAAGGTATTTCACTGCTTTTGTTTTCCGATCCTTTTGCTTGATACTGGAATGTGTGAAACTTGCAGGGAGACTGGCTAAATTGTGGTCATTTATGTGGGTTCACTTTCCTGTTGTATTTTTCACAGCTTCGTGAATAATGGTGAGCTCCCAGCCTTTCACAGAGGTGTGTTAAGCACACTAGAATTGTTAGGGGTTCAGTGCTTACTCTGGTAGAGCGCCTGCTGGAGTCAGGTTTTCTATATCTTGGCATTAAAGTCAGTTTCAAAGTTTGGGCAGATTTCAAAGGAGCCAAGATTTGTGGCTGTAGCTGCGGGACCTTTATCAAATGAATGTAACTCTTCTGCTTAAAAAATGTACAGAGAATTATCTGTTATTCCTTCAATGAGTAAGGTAATCTCTATCTTAAAATACTTTCCAAAGTGCCAAGTAGTTTAAAACATTTTATGTACTTACTTTTTTCAGTGACTGCTATTGACCAATGTCCATGATTCATGGATATTATAATTGCCCACGTTCCCAAGTTCCTTCCAGGTGTTCACTTTGTACTGGACTTATTCTAAACTCTGAGACTTGTTCCTCTTTCTAAGCTTTGTCTTGTATGGAATGAATGATAACTTCCCTCTTTCTTTGTTTAAGATTAATCCTTCCACAAATCCTTCCACAGACCTTGTGAATTGTAACTAATACCTTCTTCTGTGGACGATTTTGATAAATCATAATGTGTCACTATATCTGTAATCTGAATGTTTTGAAGTAGAAATACATACATTATAGATAAGGTCGAAAGCACTATAGAACATCAATAGAACTGTAAGAGAAAAAAGCTATAATTTCTTGAAAAGCTCTTATCATGTTTAATTGCTGTTTTAGGCCTTTGACATTTAAAGCAGCATTATCTTGATGTGTACTTTCAATACCAAGAAAGTATATAGTGCATGATGAAGAATGAAAGTTTCTAGTTTTCTACAAACATTACAATGAATTTAACTTTACCCTAAAAAGAGATGGCCCTGATCTGTGTACACGTGAGCGACTTTTAAATGATGCCATGAGCTCAAAAGAAACAGTTTACAGGCCTGTAATTAGTTACACGCATGAGTGCATTTTTGTGTTGTAACCTATGTATGTTTATCAGATGGGAGATAACATGAACAACTGATTTGCAGCTACAGATCCATAGCATGAAGGAACTGGTTTTTAATTTTAATCTAGCCCTGGTTTTGACATGGGGAAACAATGGTCTTATTGATAACTGTTAATCAGGTTTGGATCAGGCTCATATATACTTTGTGACTTTGGACTTGATTTAAATTTAAAGTTCTGTGCTAGATTTTCTCCTCCTATAAGCATGCCCAGCTCCCACTGAAATCAATGTGACTTGTGCGTTTATGAAGCTGAGAATTTAGAACATGGCTAGATGTATGTTTCAGTAGTTCAGATTGTTTTCCTATGTAGCATCTATATATTGCCTCATTTTTGTTCATTTTTGCACTCCTCTATGCTTTTCCCAGCTGTTTGATCTGGTCTACAGAGAAGAGACATTGCTAAACGTGATAAAAAGTGTTACCCGGAATGGTCGTTCCATTATCCTCACGGCAGTGCTAGCACTCATCCTAGTTTATCTCTTCTCCATCATTGGGTTTCTGTTCCTGAAAGATGATTTTATCATGGAGGTCGACAGGTTGAAAATCAGGACTCCTGTTGCAGGTAGGGTTTTTATATCAAAATTTGCTTCTGGCGTATACCTTTTCTGTCTGCCTAACCTAACTTTCATCTAAGGAAGTAAGATTTCTTTCTTCGTATCTGTGAGAGCAGAGCTAATTCTATATACCTTAGAACTCAGTTAAGTCTCTGGGTAAAATTTGATGTTTATAGGGTTGTTTCAGACTAGGCTTATCTGTTGGAATACTAAAATCTAACACATTTGATTTATTATGTTTTCTTTTCAAACTTGTGCTAATAGAAAAAAAAGCACCCGTATTTCCTAAGTATTTGGAAGAGCAATTCAAAGTTGATTACGTTGGTTCTTATTCTACCTTAGAAGCAGCTCATACTATTTTCTGTGTTCTGTATGAGGCATGTGATCCTAATATGTACAGTAGATGTATTAATTTGATTACTTTTTAATCTTCATCCATCAGGAATTTATTACAGAATCTATACTTCCACTAATAGGGGGCTTTCCTGGGGTATTTCATGATCAACATTAGTGTATAATCCTGGCTTCAGTAAAATCACTGGGAGGTTCTTCATCAGTTTTTAAAAGGTCAGGATTTCAGCTTTCTGAAATGTGAATAGAGAGTTCCAATGTGAATAGAGAGTTACAAACTTGTTTTGCTAGAAAAAAGCTATGTCTCGTCTGTTGAGATCTTTGTATATGCTGCCAACCAGCCTGCTGGGAGCACGGGCAAAGAAGTAACTGTCTTCATAGAAATACCTGAGAATAGCTTGTGATTAAATTCCTCGAGGCATGATTTTCCCAAATGCTGAGCTCCTCAGATATGTACAGAAGCACAGAACAACTAGTGGAATCCACCCTGGACTCTGTGTACTCAGCATTTGCCAGCCTTTTCCTGAATTTATTAAATCAGGACCTAAAGCATACAAACAAGGCAAAAGTCATTCAAGACACATGGGCATGATGTATTCATGTAGCTGTTTTGATACCACATGAAAAAAAAGGAACCTGACAGATTTCTTTAATATACCTTGCTTTTTTACCACTGATCATCTTTAAGGGCTAAGTTGACATGTTTCATAAGAAATTAATATTTGACCTACTGTTCATTTTTGGACAGAAGCTATGATGTGAAATGTCACTTTGACAAGTAATTGTGACCATTTTAGGAGAACAGATAAAGACTACAGCAGCACTGGCCTGGTCCAGTGGAGTAATTTCTCTGTGTTTGTGTTTATTTTGTTGGCAGATTTTTGTGGTGTGGGTATATTCTTGCTGGCTTTATACATGCCTATTCCTTATGAAAAACTCTTCAAGAAAATATGCTGATTGTATATTGATGGGACATTATGCATCCCAAGACAAGTGCTTTAAGTATTTTCTTTATAAAGCAGCAGAAAGAGAAAGCGGGAGCTCATGTTTTCTGTTACACAGTCTTAGACTATTACTTTTGTTGTATGATTTTGCCTTGATTTTTTTTTTCCTTAAACCTTTTTGTATCTCTGATTTGAAATGCAGAAAATTGTCGAAGATGCACAAGATAAAATTGGTTTGATAAAATCAAGCTGATGTACACATTAACCCACTTGGGGAATGTTAAATTAGTGTTTTACACAAACCCATACATATTTACAAATGAGTGCCAAACTGTGTTATAATCCTTGAAAACTCTTAAATATTCTACATTCAGGATAACTGACATCAGCTTGGTATCCTTCTTGTCAGCTTTTGTGAATAATTTATCTAATGGATTTAAAAGTGATATTATTTTCCTATCTGACAGTTGTTTCTTGCTTTGAATGTATATTTTTCTAATGAGAAGTAGCAGCATTTGATGTAGATTCATTAATTTCAGGAGATGAAATGGGAATATCTGTGACATACAGTAAATATAAAACCGTGGTTTTGTTCCTTGTGATTGCTTTGAGCTGTTGAGGCAGACTGTTTGAGGAAGGAGGTGTTGGTGGCATAATTTGTTCTGCTTTTTCTTCTCAACTTTCTGACTCAGTAATTTGCTTTTAGAAAATAATTATATAAAATTTAGTATCAAATGTAGTATCTGTCTTTTTTGTCAGTATCATGCTTTTTCCACAGGTACTGGTGATGTCCCCACTACAACCCTCACATCAATCATGGGAGCCTGTGCGAAAGAGAACTGTTCTGCAAGCATCCCTATTACTAACCCAGGTGAGTAAAAAGGTTTCCCCAGACTGATGATCAATTAGAAGTGAGAGATTTGTGTGTCATTATAGTGGAGACATTTGCTAATGTGAGAAGTGATGATCCTTGCTTTAAGTGCTCAACTTCTGCAAGGCTTGGAGCTTACCTGGCAAGTTGCCTGTAACGTGAGTGCTTCCCACACCTGATTTCTAGTTGCCGTGACATTAATTTTGTTATTAAATGAGCTTGCTGAATCACTATGCTTGAATGTATAGGCTGCTTCTTTCCAACTGACTTTGCTGAGAAGAAAAAGCTTGCTGCTTATCTGCAGCATCCTCACCTCCACACACTGAGCCACGAGCCACTACTGGACCCATTTAAGGCCATAGAAGTTCATTTAAATGCCGTAGCATGTATCAGCAAGCTTTTGTGTATATTTTTTGCATGTATCTAGCCTAAGGTTGTAGTGTAGTCAGAAGACCTAATAGCCCAGATCTAGGATCAAGCTACTATGTCTGAACGAGTTACGGTGGCTCAGCTAAGCACAGGCAGCAGTCCATCTGTGCATTCTTAGCATGTAGCAAATGCAGGGAAATGCGGACTGTTGCATTTTCACACAATAGATGTGTTATTTCATGCTTGTGGCAAGTGAAGAGCTTAATTGCTCTGGTTCAGCAGATGAGTACACCTGGTTTTACTTTCAGACCTGCATTATGAATATGATCTGTATGTCAGAAGGACAGAGGAGGGCCATGAAGGATGATCGGAAGGCTGGAGCACCTCTGCTACGAAGGCTGGCTGTGAGAGTTATGCTTGTTCAGCCTAGAGAAGAGAGGCTCTGGAAAGACCTTACAGCAGCCTTCCAGTACCTAAAGGGGGCCTACAAGAAATCTGGAGAGGGACTTCTTACAAGGGCCTGTAGTGATAGCACAAGAGGGAATGGCTTTAAACTGAGAGAGGTTAGATTTAGATTAGACCTTAGGAAGAAAGTGGATAATCGACAGGCTTAAAATACTTATTGCCACAGTTGCCTGTGGTTGCTGGGGGCTGCAACTGAGGACATAAGTCATCCCTTCCTATCCTGTGTTCCAGTATAAAGCTGTTTCATAAGCTTTTTTCTTCCATTAGTAATTTTTGAGGTTTTAGGATCAAAGGCTTCAGGGAGAGGGCTATAAAAGTAGGCTTTTTCTCCCCAGCTGGTGTGTAAACAGTCCTTATAAACAGCATGGGAAGCTGTCTGACTAGATAGAGAAAACAGTCTCAGAGCTATTGGCAAAGCTGCTGCATTGAAAGAGTAATCAGTCAGTCAAAAGAGGCGCAGTGTGGCTTTTGCCAAACTCTTTAAATGATAGAAATCTCACAATTCTTATTGTTTGGATACTATTTAATTTAAAATGAAACAATAATGAAAGGGACTGTACAAAACATCCAAGTGCACTGTCACTTAATCTTGGAGAAGTTTTATTTATCCAGTAACACTAAGAAAACAGCATTCTGCAAGAACAGTTTTGCTCATCTTTGCCAAGAAGCCACCTGTCAAAAGGTAGTGCTCTGCCTTTGGTCTTCTCCTGGGACAGCCTCCCTTCTGGCAAAAGCATGACTGGTGGAATGCGGAGCCTGAGATTTGGAGAGATTCATGTTGTAGCCGCATGAAGGAGTCCACAGCTGTCTGCAGGGAACATATGTTCCCAGTGCATCTTAGGTCCAGAGTGGAAACATAAATAAGTTGCTTTTCAGATCAGGTCATTGCTGATCATTTGTTCTGATGAGCTTCCACTTCTTCCTTGAGTTTCACTGGGTGAGCGTGTGCTCAGTCATCGCTCATGCTGGGAGCCAGTCTGCTCTGCTCAGAGAGCATCCCCTGTCTGCAGCATGCTTCCTCACTGCTGCATTGAGCTGTCAGCATAAAAATACTTTTTTTTACCTCCCTCAGGAGTCTCCTACTCTTCACTCCAAAGGCATTTTCCAGATCACTTAAGTCTTTGCCTGGTGAAATGCTTAATCACTTAAAGGAACTTCCCAGCCTACAGTACGTGGCTCTTTATGTTCTATAGCCCACAAAGACCTGTGCTAGAAAGCTGCACAGATACCTGTTAGTAAAAGAGGACATTTTCAAAGACTCGTTCCACTCCCAGGCCTGGTACTGCTCTGTGCAAGTTAACCTAGATGCATGTGGGCACAGGTGTCTCTCCTGCATATGCTTGTGCTGGAAATCAGGCCCAGAACCCAGGTAGCTGTGGATCATCAAATGAGGATTTTTGAAGGAAACCTTCCTATAATACCACTTACTGCCCGTGATTAACACTGCAGGGTGGTCTCAGTGCCTAAACCGCATTACCTTTGAATTAAATTTGATCAGATGGCAGCCTACCTAATGCTATGTATCTACTCACGGACCACTTATCAGACTGGAGGTGACTACAGGTAAACCCCCTGAACCTCAGTTAGTGTCAGTACTGGGTCCTTCTCAACAATTCACTCTACAGACCCCCTTATTTTGGTGGTCTGGGCATAGTCTGTGTTGACAGGGGCTGAGTCTATGGTGAGTGCTGCTGAGCACCAGGGCAAACCAACTGAGGCAAAACGTGAGCCTGCAGTGTTACCTCGCTCCCAAAGCGAAGATAGCTCTTGTTACTCCACATGTGGGAGTGGAAGGAGAGTAGACATAAGGATGTCTGTACACTCCCCAAAGCCTATATTAGTGCACTGGAGGTTTCTGCCAACTTTGGGCTGTCTGCTTTCTGATTCTCTGGCAAAGGACTTGCAACCTGAGCTTGCTCTTCTGGGTGCAATGTGGGATGGTGATTCTCTGTGTTGTGAGGTGTGCCAGTCATCTGATGAGTGGTATCTTGCGTCTCTCTGAAGCTTGCTCTCAATTTGCACCTCAGTGAACATGGAGACTTGTGAGTTAGGGTTGCTAGTAGGCAACTTTCTCCCATGTTGCAGCTTCCAGTTCTCAGCCCTGTTTTATCCTTGTCGTTCATCAGAATCTGAACATCCACTGCTACCAGCCACTGACACTAGTCTTGTGGCAAGTGAAAAATCTTGTTCAGCAGTTATCTAAATGAAATAGAAGCTGTGGCTTTTAGAAAAGCTTTTTATTTATCTTGTGGCTGATGATCTTCTCAAGCACAGATATTAGCTCCAAGAAAAATGATGGAGTAATGTTTGGAAGGAGCTAAAAAAGGCAGGCTACAAAAGCAAAGGAGATTAGTTGGTATGACTAAGATCACTGTTCTAGTAAAAAAATTCCAGATGTGACAGAGAAAAAAAGTTTTATTTTCAGTTATCCTTTCAGTTTCAATATTTAAGCTGCTGTTTTTTAAATCTGGAGTTCCTAGTGGTAGTAATGTCTGTAATGACCTTACAGTTGAGCAGAGAAGTTTATCCTGATGTCTGCTTCTGCTTTTCTTTTTGCTCAGAGTTCCTTAAATCAGGAGTTTTTTCTCATTTAATTTGCTTGCGTAGCAAAAGCAGCGGTGGTAAAATCAGCAGATACCAGCTCTGTTCTGCAAATACCAGTTGTGAGGCATACACCACAATTTGGGAACCCATGTTTTAAATCCAAATTGCTTGTCTGTAATGTGAGTGATTTAAGTCAACTCAGTTTATCACAGTCTATCTGGTGCCCCAGATGTGGCGGTTTGGGGCTGTTAAATATGCTGTTTCAGTTAGCTATCACAGCAGGATGTTGTTATTTATTAAACTGGTTACAATAAGTGCATGAAGCAAACCACGTGAGAATTGCTGCCTTCACTGCTTAAGCAAATGTGTCCCTAAAGAGAAGGGAAGGCAGGAGAAATGGCAATCACAGCCCTGACCCTTCAGTGCAAGCCAGCAGGACACAGGGAACAACTCAAGCAGGGCTCTTCAAAAGGAGGCTCTCAATGCAGCCACAGCATGGGGGTGAGTGGTGGTGGGAGGAATTCTGGCCAAGGCAGACGTAGTGTCCCCGGGGACTGGTGTTCCAGCCCAGCTCCTCTGCACGTTCAAATATCTCCTGCACAATTGTACCCTCTGTGGCTCGGCCAAAACCACGCAACAGCTCTGCAGCAGAGATAAGAATAGAATCCAAGTTTTGAAGCTGAGGTCAGGGTGAGTCTTTCATTTAATATATATCAGACCTGTGCTTGGGCACGTGTGCTAGTGGAAAGACCATGGACAGATTTACTTGTATAAAAGCCAACCCCTCCTTAATGATTTGAAATGCTAACATGACTTGGCTTGTACATGTGTAGGTAGAGGAATGATTTCACAGGAAGACAATCCTTTTATAAATGTGCTTCTAATTCTGTGTTTATATTGCTTCTCCTCTGTGTCAGCTGCTCACTTAGGAGGCCCGCTGAAAAAGCAGTCATAGTAAAACCAGTGGGAGTACTTGCAAGGAAAAGGGGTGCTCCCATGAATAGAGATGGCAGCTCTGGGTCATTAACAGAGTTACTGGAGGGAGAACTGCTTGGGATTTTCTCTCTCTCTTCAGGCTAAGTATGCCTCATGTGCCTAAGTATGTCACCAGCCCTGCAAATGCATAGGGTTGATCAGTGAAATTTTAGCTGAAGAGTATGAAAGGCAGATGTGTATTGCAGTTGCTTTTTCTAATACAGAATTGTGGCTTTGTTTGATGAGTGATCTCTTGATGCTGCGGTTCCTAAAGCTGCTGCTCTCCTTTTTGCAGGTGAAGAGGAGGAGGATGGAATAGAAAGGACCTGCGACACCCTGCTCATGTGCATTGTGACCGTGTTAAACCAAGGCCTGCGAAATGGTGGTGGTGTGGGAGACGTGCTCAGAAAGCCTTCCAAAGATGTAAATGCTTTGGCTGAGTAAATGCATTACTCCCTGTTCATCTCATGAATGCCAAAGTCAATTTTTGGAAGTAATAGACAGTATTTGTATCTAGTCTGCTGTAATGTCACGCAGTTGATTTATCCATGTAATTTTTACATCCCAAATGGACTATTTCATGAGAAGAGCTAAGCTTGGTGTGATGATGGTACTTGAAGAAAGGAACTCTAGGTAGTAGTTTACCCCTTCTGGAAAACCGGAGTATATTGTAACCTTCCCAGCATTGCTAAGAAGTGTTGCTAGATGGGATCACTTTTCTATTACACTAGGAATTATAAATGTAAACTTCTGAAAGTGATTGATTGATGAGTTTATGTCAAGACTCTTCGCTGTAATATACAAGGTGTATTTTTAGCTGAAATGCAGCATGACATCTGTCTTGGAATAGGTCCTATTGTTTACTTATACTCAATTAGCATCAAAGTCAAGGCAGAATTTCATATGTTATGGTATATGTCTTCCTCCAGAAGTTTCCTCCAAAATTCAGTCATTCAAGGACTATTCTTAATATTTGGGTGGTTTTATGAATTTTTATTTAAGTTCTAAAAGATCATAATATATGAAGGCATTCGAGTGGCACTTTGCTTGGTAAGCCGTACCGTTACACAAGGGTTACATTCACAAGCAGGATCTCTTGCAGGAGTCCAGAGATGAATAACTTGGATCTGAATGGAGGAGCTCTTTGTGCTGGTAATAGGAATCTAGGTCCTATCTTATAGACATAGTCCATCCCCGTGAAGTCTGTAAACACTTACAGACTTTGAAAATTACTCTTCCCACTTAGCAGTTATTTAATGCTAACTACATTAAAGCACTTCACAAAGGGAAGCACTATTATCCCAATGAATGTGTGGGAAAATAACAGAATCAGTGACTCCCAAGTCAGTGTCAGGGTGAAGAAAAAGGCTTCAGTTTTGTGCTCCTCCTCCTTACACTGACTGTCGCCTCCTATTTGCCACGTAACACCTTTGCTATTTTCAGAGGTGTCAATGGGAGTCCAGTCCAGCCTTTACAAGATGGAAAGTAGCTATGATGTAAAAACAAGAGTGTGACGAGGAATATAAGCAATTCATGGGTGTGCACATGCACATGTGTATGTTTGTATGCATGTGCATCTTGTGTTCCCAAAGAGACACTTGCTATGCCTGCCCACTCTGAGACAGCTTACAGCTGTGTGACTGTGTTAGCGCAATGCTAAAACCATTTACATGCACTGCTTGGGCACATAGTAGCCTGGCCTTGGCATCACAGAAGCATGCTTCCCTGGCTTCCAATTTTTTGGTGTAAAAACTTGGCATTGGACTGGAGTATTCCACAAAGACCTTCCGTAAGCATATCCCTGTATGCCACAAGGCAGTATTAAGAACTATGATTGCTCTCAGTGAGTACTACAAACTGCATATCCCTGTTTCTGTACTGGCAAGGTAATTATCTTCAGTCAAGCACTACACTAATGCATCTATGCTGCCTCTGATACAAAAGCTAGTCTTTTCTTTATGCTGTGTGAAACATAATGAACAAGAGGAGTCTCAGTGCTATAAGAGCACGTGAAGCCAAATCTTCTTTACCTAACCACATAGGTAGTCCCTCTCCATTTCTGTGTGTAAGGACAGGAGAATTTGGCATATGGAAAAAAAGATACGTAGCTTTGCATAAGCTAACGTGAAAATATTGAATATTGTAAAGGTACGCTATTTTTATATCTTATTGCAACTTTATTATTGTTTCAGGAACCCTTGTTTGCTGCACGAGTTGTTTATGATCTTCTGTTTTACTTCATCGTCATAATTATTGTTCTAAACCTAATCTTTGGAGTCATTATTGATACATTTGCTGATCTCAGGAGTGAAAAGCAGAAAAAAGAGGAAATACTAAAGACAACTTGTTTCATCTGTGGTAGGTATTACTCAGCTATTGAGACATTTGATGGGGAAAGGAGTGAAATGAACTGTTCCTCAATAAATAAAGTGTGGACCAAAGGGGTCCATCTCGTATAAGGAAAGTGTAAAAATGTCAGTTTGGTTCCAGATTTCTTCCCTCTCAGTAAGAAAAAGATCAGGTTTATGAGTCAAAAGCTAGCTTTGCTAAAAGGTGGCTTTGCAATCTCCACCCAGGATCTGAGGGAGAAGAGCTATGTCTCACACTCGCATCATCACTACTAATGGAGATGGTGCAGCTGCTGACTTTATTTCACAGAGTGTGATGCAGATGAAAGTACAGCTTGCTATTTCACAGCACAGTGCATTCCAGAAGGGTAACAACAGCAAAATTTGCCTGTTTCACAAGGTGATATGAAACAGGGAATAAAAGAATTAAATGAAAAACATCTACACAAAACCCATGAATAAACTGCTCTTCCTTTGAGGTGCACTTGCAAAGGGGCAGACCTTCATTCCCCCAGGGAACTTCAGAAATACCTTCTCTTTTGCAGACTGGGTGTTGTTTCCATTCTTGTACTTACAAGGATGAGTGTCGTGCAGAGCACACCAGCTTTAGTGTCTGTGGAAGGCTCCACAAGAGATCCAGGGAGGAAAGCTGTAACACAAAGGCAAACATTTATGAACCCTGTTCTTGCTCACTGTGGTATCCTTCTTCAGAGATTTGACCCATTACAGGAAAAATGTAAAAATTTCTTATGACTACAGCTCTGTAAAGATTGTGTGACTACAGAGCTGCAGAGATTCACACTCCCTGCTAGGTTTAAGCACACAAACAATCCCACCACAGCTTAAGTGGGACTATTCATGTGCCTGATGCTAAATGTGTACATAAATCTTTGCAAGATCAGGACCTAGATTGTACATTGTGTGCTTACCAGTATAGATTCAGAAAGAAGCAGAGCCAACACTTGTAAAGCACTTTATAGCCCTCAGCACAGAAGGCACTGTAAAGCTGTAACATATTTATTATATTGTTATTGTTATTAAGAGGAAATATCACAAAAGAGAATAAATGCTGTGCTGAAAGAATCCTGTCAGGAATGCCTTCTGGCTTGGTATTTCTTGCCTGGCAGTTACTGTATGTTGTTACAGCTTTTAAATTAAGATCTTTCAAATTTATGATCCTTTAAATTAACTTAGGTTCCTTTCTCTAATGTATTTAAAAGATTTGCATATTTTACGTTGAAGTTTATTTTTCTGCTTTATGTCCATGTCTTTTTGCAGGACTGGAGAGAGACAAATTCGATAACAAGACCGTTTCGTTTGAGGAGCATATAAAGTCAGAACACAACATGTGGCATTATTTGTACTTCATAGTTCTTGTCAAAGTTAAAGATCCAACTGAATACACTGGCCCGGAGAGCTATGTGGCACAAATGATTGTGGTAAGTCAATTTGGGCACATGCTTTATGAAATGGAGAGATGCTCCTTGCAGCTAGAGCAGAGAATATCTTTTTCCCTTTCTCTGAACAATAGGAGGCATCGATCTGTATTTTTAAAGATATTTTCACATGTCTTAGTCTGCAACAAAGCCCAGTCTTAAACATAATAAAAAAGATGAAGGCACAGGCCATAGTCTCCAGCTTGGCATTTGTGCTCTCATGCTCTGTGGTTTCTGCTGCCTCGTTAGCCAAACCAGAGGCAGAAGAGCATGCATCATAACATCTGCTGCTGCTCTGGCTTTGCCCAGTATCTCTGGGCTGTTGTCCAGAAAAATAACATCTCCTGCTGAACAGTGAAACACAGGGTCAGTGTTGAGGGGTAGCGCTTTTCTCCTATGACTGCTCTGAACAAGCTATTGAAAAGACCAAGAAGAGCTGCTGCAGGGATTTGAAGAGCTACAGAAACTGCCTTGTGAAGCAGTGAGGGTATGACTTGGATTCAGAGAGAGAAATTTGATGACACTGGGACAGAGAGATGTTCAATTACATTTCATTTCCAGCCTGCTACTGAAGAGGATTCGTTCTGGTGGGAGGGATGCCTTATTGACTGGCTTGGGGCTACATTTTTGAGGAATCCTTGCTACCTGCTGGTATATTCTGGTGCAGCATTTTCTTCCCATGGACTTCCTGGCAGCTACTGCATGACTCAGGGCCTGTGCCAGGGTCTGTGGTTGTGGAGCTGGCTTATGTCTGAATCCCAGAGGTGGGTGTGACCAGTGCACATCAGACTTTGCTGTTCATGCGTTTCTGGAGCCACACTGCTATTGAGTGTATCTGCTCTTATCCCTTATTGGCCCTTTGATTATACATGCCAACCAACTTCACTAGTGAGATGCTGGGTGCCCTTTTAGTCCTCAGTTTAGCCAAGGGGAAAATTCTTCTCCCCTAACTTCAGCTGTCTTCAAGTCAGACCCCTAGTTTAAATTGATCCCAGCTCTCTGCCTTGCCTGTGCAGAAAGCTGGGTTATTTATCCTGCCTTAAACAAGATTTCTAGGATAGCTGGGGTGGCTCACCTTGGCATTGCCATTCTTACTTCATGGAGAGCCTAAGTGATTAGTTTAGACAAGATGCCTAATTAGGAGCTGGCCAACCTTAGAGGAGATGACTCCCAGCCACTCTGCAGGCTTATGTAAGGCTTACCTTGAAGAACTCACATAAGTGGAATGGCTTGTCTTTAGACAGGAGTGCGTGCTTGAATGCTGCAATGAAATGGAGCTTTGGTAAGACCTGTTACCACTACATGGGAAGGTGGTGTGGCAGGTGGTGGTAATTCAATGCTTGGGTACAAAGGAACAGTCTATGTCCATGGAAATTTTGAACCATCAATCTCATTACCCAGCTCAGGGCATTTCTACTACTAGGCAGTAACAGATCTACACTTCTGCAGTATGATAGGAGAGGTGGAAAAATTAAAACAAATGCTTATATCCTCTGTTCCATTACAAGAAATTATTCATAGTGGCAAGTTGTCCTCTTACACATGAAAATGTTTTAGTTTATCTGAGAAATTCACTTTAATTTGTGGACTCCAGGGCTTGTCTCATTTGCCTATTCTTTCTCTGCTCCTCTTGCTCTACCTCCAGTGTGTGAATGATTATAAACTTTGCAAGTATGTTAAGTATTAATGTTTATGTTTAATTCTAAGGGATGCAGTAATATTCATAGTAAGTGTATTCATCCTGTGTCAGCACTGGTTTGACTTTCCTGATGTAATTCACTAATGTATTTTATGTTTGAATTAATGGTGGGAACTCCTGTTCGAATATCTAAAATATTAACGGAAAAGCACCACAACACGTGCAACCTCAAGCTTTGAACTGATTTCTCAAAGCCCCTGTTCCTCTGTGGCAGAATGCTGATAGTTTACATGGTTAATAATAATCCAGATTTTGGGATTGTTAAGCCCTCTGAAGGAAAGATTATTTTTTTTCCATGGATATATATAAAGTTAATGGTTGTTCTGGATGATGGGAGAGGTATATATGGACCTAGAAGTATAAAGTTGACATGGCATGGAAGAGAGAGTGGGGACAAAAGGCAAAACAAATGTTTGAACAAACTACAAGCGACTGGTGTGGGATTAGTGACTGTATCTTTGTGTAGTTTAAATTCCCCAGTACAAAAGCTAGGGAAGGTACACTGCAGAAATACTGGTGCTACATAGCAGAAGCACTTGGGACTGCTTGAATGAACTGAAAAGGACTGTCTCACTTGGAGCCAGAGATTACTGTATACCATGGGGTACAAGGAATACTAAGAAAGAAAATACACTGAAAGAGCAGAGTACTCTGGAAGTATGATATCCAACTGGAAGAAGAAATTTAGAGATACAGCTTTGCCTAGGACCAAAAGAAGAGTCAAAAAGAAAACACTGGGAGGTAGTTTTTCAGCTGTCAGCTGATGTAGCGTAGGTGTTTGGTGTGCTTCAAACACAGCACGATAGTAATGAAATTACATGACGAGCATGTGAGATGTACTACATTCCATGCAGAAATTAAGCCTGAGGTACAGGTTTTGTCCTGAAGACAGAGATAAGCTGATTCAGACTTTGGGACAGCCTGAACTCTGAATGACCATTTTTGTGATGCTGGGGGAGGTGACCAAGCTCCTGGTAAGAGACCAAGTCCCATTTAGGAGCTGGCAAAAGAGGGGCAGACTTCAAAGGAACCTTTCACAAGGGAGCTGGGGCTCGCCAGTGGAACTGAGTTGTTGCTGAATGAAGCTCACTAGGGGTTGTATGGGAATGTGACAAATATTTATAAAAATAGGGTGTTTGGAAGCACAGGGCAGGCTCAGGACCTCTTTGAAGAGGACAAGTTGGAATGACATTTTATATTTCTGGTGATACAGAATATGGCTGCAAAATCTCTATGAATCATACTCCTGGAAAAGCTCTCTTAACTCTACTAGTTTTTATTATGACTAGGTATGTCTTTTATGGCTGCTTTTGTAGCATTAATGGATCAAACCCAAATTCTGTATTTTCACAGCCGGATTACTTGGAGAGAATTTCTAATCAAATCCAATCTTCAAGGTTCAGATCCATCCTTAAATACATGTAGGTCAAAGCTTTGGAGTATGCTGCAGTAACTTCTTTAATAGAAAGTAGAGTTTAGTGCCAAATATCATCCTCACTACTCCTACAACTGTAGTTAGGAACCAATTATTATTTGTACTGGTCTACTACTGTCTTGCAAAGTATTACAAAAAGTAATAGCAGAGTAAGCATCATGATTAAGTATCAGGGAAATCATCTACTGTTTCTGGTAGTCTTTTCTACATTGCCCAGACCCGTCAGGACCCAAAAATATGACTGTCTCTACTATGACTCTCAGTCTTTTTTATGTCATTGCTCTAGCAAACAGTGAAGCTTCTGTTCTGAAGGCTTGCTGGTGGCAGAACTGGAAAAAACCAGGAATCACAGAATCACAGAATCCCAAGGGTTGGAAGGGACCTCAAGAGATCATCTGGTCCAACCCCCCTGCAAGAGCAGGGTAACCTAGAGTACATCACACAGGAACTTGTCCAGGCAGGCCTTGAATATCTCCAACGTAGCAGAGAGACTCCACAACCCCCTGGGCAACCTGTTCCAGTGCTCTGTCACTCTCACAGTAAAGAAGTTCTTCCTGATATTCACATGGAACCTCCTATGCTCCAGTTTACACCCATTGCCCCTTGTCCTATCACTGGACATCACTGAAAAAAACCTAGCTCCATCATCCTGACACTCACCCTTTACATATTTGTAAACACCGATGAGGTCACCCCTCAGTCTCCTCCAAGCTAAAGAGACCCAGCTCCCTCAGCCTCTCCTCATAAGGGAGGTGTTCCACTCCCTTAATCATCTTCGTGGCTCTGTGCTGGACTCTTTCAAGCAATTCCCTGTCCTTTTTGAACTGAGGGGCCCAGAACTAGACACAGTATTCCAGATGCGGCCTCACCAAGGCAGAATAGAGGGGGAGGAGAACCTCTCTTGACCTACTAACCACACCCTTTCTAATACACCCTAAGATACCATTGGCCTTCTTGGCCACAAGCGCACATTGCTGGCTCATGGTCATCCTCCTATTCACCAGGACCCCCAGGTCCCTTTCCCCTTCGCTACTTTCCAGCAGGTCAGTCCCCAGCCTGTACTGGTACATGGGATTGTTCTTCCCCAGATGCAAGACTCTACACTTGCCCTTGTTGAATTTCATCAAGTTTCTCCCCGCCCAGCTCTCCAGCCTATCCAGGTTTCGCTGAATGGCAGCACAGCCTTCTGGTGTGTCAGCAACTCCTCCCAGTTTAGTGTCATCAGCAAACTTGCTGAGGGTACACTCAGTTCCTTCATCCAGGTCATTGATGAAAATATGTATTTCTTACTTTGGAATATAATTTGAAAGGCTGGGTGCCAAAAGGGATGGGAATTATTTACACATCTAATTGCACTTTTCCCAGTTCAGGAAGGGGAAAGAAACTTGTAGGTGATGTTGTACACCCCCAGTCACTCAAAGCCAGTATTTTTGCAGGCTTACATGTTCACTTGTATCGCTGTTCCAGGGGTGGCTTGTTTCAAGGCATTCCCACTATCTTGCGTGTCTCTGGCCTCAAAAGACCTTGGAGCAGAGGACTTCTTTTGCTTTCTTCTTCTGGACTGTGGACATCAGCACTCCAAACTCCTAATCTTCCCCTGTGATTTTGATTTTCCCAGCAGCTTTGTATTTGCTTCATTGCTCAGCGTACTGCTCTGAGCAATGACAGAAGTAATCAGTAGGTACACAGCTTTCATAAAGCAAGGTATTATTTTTTCTTTTCCTTTTTAGAAAAAAGGCATCGAGTATATAAAATGTATTGTATAACGACACACAGTTTATTCACCTCTAGCTTTTCAGTTACTTTATGGAGATGTTGGTGGGAATAAAGCACTTCAGATCTTCCAGTGATGCCCATTCTTCTTGCACAGTATCTCATATCAGTTATCAGGTGAAATATTAATGAATATTAAATCAGGGCAGTAGGTTTTATTATTTGTTTGTTATCCAGGCTTCTTTTATGAAGTCAGATAGGTATTATACAATATCTGAAAAAAACAGAAACTTTGAAAAGCTGGCTACATGCCTTGCATTTGCACTGAGAACCTGCATGAATGATTCCCCTATTGAATTTTCATGCCTGCAGAAAAGAACTTATCTGACCCATTTGACCAGACATACCATCCTTAGCAAACCTAGAGAGATTCACCTAACTTGTATTACGTCGATACAGCAATCTTTGAATGTTCCTTGTGTCCATTTGTCAGAGGAGACAGTTTAATGCGATAACTGGAACAATGAAGGTTAACATCCATATTCTTAGACTTCTCTTTTCAGAGGTGCAATTTGTACATGCAGATTTCACCTAAGCTGTGGTAGCTGTAAGTAGATAAATGGAGGCAAAAAATGTAGATAATTAGTTACTGATTTTTTTTCCACAAAACAGAGATATGAATTAGCCTCCATTGATATAATTTGTGCCTCTATTCATTTGCAGAAATAAAAGGCTGTTCGCATAGTAATTAAATTAATAATTTTGCCCATTGGAAGAATGACAGCCTTTAGCAAATGAAGCCCTAAAAGTTTTGTTCTCAGGTGCCCTGTCCATAGTTCTTAGCAAGTTTCATAATGGATTTTATCAGCATTAGTGCTACCTGTCATAACTACAGAATTACAGATGTAATTATATTATTACTTATTTACTTTAATTATGTAATTGGATGTAATTGGTGCAATTACACAACTCCTCAATCAGCTGCAAACTGCTTTAAAACTCTCTGTTCATGAGAGTAAAGGATACTGCCATGCATTAGACAATCTCCCTAAAGCAAGGCAAGGAAAATTTAAGGTTCTGTTCTCCTGACATTGCGGCCATTGGGACCATAAGCCTTTTATACTATAATAGTATCTTAAGAGTATTCCTTTACATCTCCTTTTATCTATAAATGTGTCCCTCCTGAAAGGCAAATTCCTAGTCTTAAATCTCTCTTCAGGCTACTCAGGATCCCAGCACCTCCACTGAAATCGAAAGCAAAATTCCCATCAACATCATAAGAACAAAGCAGAAGAGACAGGTTGAGCAACAGCAGCCTGAAATTCTAAACGGTGATGATTTTATTCAGTTCTTTTAAAAGCATTTTTGTGTCACAGCAATGACCTGTCATTGGTAATGTGACAAAATACTGTGACTATTTCATTTTAAGTATTTTGTAGGTGTCAGCCTTTTTTTAAACTTTGTTACTGTTGTTTTAAATGAAAGAAGTATTTGCCAAATATTAGGGCCATTTCCATGTAATGAGGAAAAACACTTTCTCCATTTTTAAAAACTCTAATTTTTTTTTAATACTGAAGTTTGAAAATTGAACTGAATTTAGTGCTCCCTTGAGCTGGTGCTGTTGTCTCTCTTCTTCCTACCTCCAGCCTCATGTTTTTGCCTCTTTTTTTATTAGAGACCCAGAAGTGGGTATTAAATTCAAAAGCAGCACTGGGAAGAATGCCAAATGAGCCATTGAGAAGTCTCACAATAGTTGTCATTCTGTCCATGCTGTGTGCTGGGCAGCGCAAACCCTTTTCCCTTGGCATCCTTCTCTCTCCTGCCTCACCGCTCTGCATTTTGCCATGCTCCCACCTCAGGAGTGGAGGTGTGATGTGAGGTGTGACAGCACATAGCTACTCCCCAGCTTCAAGTCTCAGCAGTATTGCTGCAAGGTCCTGGCCAGAGTCGCTCCATGAGGCTGTGACCCCCCCCCCCCAGCATATCCACTGGGACAGGGGACAAGCTCCCTCCCGGAGGCAGAGTTGTTTGCGTATTGTCCCTGGCACACCCGTGCGTGGCCTGCAAAAGGGTTTTTCTCATTTTAGCCAACCTCAGCAGAATTTGCTGACTGTCAAAACAGCCAAAGTGTGAGACAAGCAGAACCTGCAGAGCCCAGCAGCTGTGGGTCGAGAGCCTGGCTGCCCGTCCTTTCACACCCCGGGGCAGCGAGAGGTTGTCCCAGGGTTAGTGAATGTAAAGTCATTTCACTGATGCCAAATCCTGGTGCGCACCCCCAGCCTGATGTCCAACGTGTTTAGTGGCAATCCGCACTAGGACCTGCCTCTCCCTAGGGCCACATGGAGGTTCTAGCGGAGGCAGGTCCCAAGGAAATACAAACAGGCAAGGTGAAGTCAGTCAAAAAGTGCCATACAGAAAGGGGAAGTGCATGCTGACAGCAGCTGGGTGAGGAGGAGCAGGGTTTGTGGAACAAGCTGTTCTTTACTGCTGTCGATTTTTGTCAAAGAATGTAATAAAATAGTATGTACTAAGAGGGCTGTACTACATTAGAGGATTGCTAAACACTGTATGGGTAGAGAGAATGACCTAAACCAGAGAAATGTCAATCCAAGGTAACATCAATGTTGCAGAGGGACACTTGGGTTTTCAGGAAGACACTCTTGTGTTTTTTGCATGCACTCTGGTGATTCATCCTAGACAATTTAAAGAGTTTCCTCCCTAGGATGTCCACCATACCCTTCTGTTGAAATTAACCACAATAGCAGAGGGGGAAGGACAAGCAATGTGTTTGTTCACTCCTGAGGCTCTGCAGTTCGTAGCCCAGAGTACTAATGTGAAAACTGATGGCCTTTGGAGTCACACCATTCTGAACTGGACTGGTTGAGGAGAGGGCACAGTACCAATTCTGCTGTCTCTTTGTAAGTAGGATAATATCAGCAGGGAGAAAAGGCACACAGCTGATAGGGGTGACCCCGTCAGCTGAATGTGCTAGGGACGGCGAGCTGCATTCTTAGCTGGCTCACTATAAATAAACTGCATTTTTAAGGCTTCATTATCATATATATTCTAGTTCAGCATGGGATGTCTGATCTGGCAACTGGCGGACTTGAAAATGCTTACAGGACTTGTGCACACAAATGCTCTGCTGGAGTAGGGCATGGAGTTTATAACTTTTGGGAAGCTAATAATGCTCCCATTGTTAAGATTGATTTATTTTACTTTTTAAAACTGGCCTTCCTCCAAAAACTAGCAGATGTAATCAAAGCAAAACTTGCAAGGATAAGATGTATGTACATATCATCACACTATGTAACTTTTTCTTAATTACTTTTAATAGACTTATATGATGCACGTCACATTGTGAGTAATTATTTATCATGGCAGTAATACCAAGAGTACAAAAGGGGGCTGCTAAAGAAGATCTGAAGTCTTTCTGACAGGTTAATTTCCTAGGAAGTACATTGTCAATTTTGTCTGCAGTTGGGTTTTCCTAAAATAAGCAATTAAAGAAATAGGCCTAAATAGGTGATTTACTGCTCCTATTTTTTGTTGTGCTCAAAATAGGAAAGCAAGTAAGAATGCAGTGCTCTGCATCCTTCCACACGGACGCAGGCACTGCAGGGAGTTCAGGGCTTAGGTTTAGGTGCACTGCATCCCAGAGAAAGTCCTGCCTCAAAGCCTGCCTCAAATTCACAGAGGATCTGAGAGCTATTAAGAGCTGATACAGAGTCACAATAGAACTGGAGCTGTGCTTTGCACAGGTTCAGCCACTGGTTGGATATATGAGGGGAGGTCCCTTTCCCCTCATATACTAAAGTGTTATCTAATTTTACATTTGCACAGTAAATTGAAGCATTGTTTTTTTCCTGCTGTTAGGTACTGAGTGATTTTTCTGCTGTTGCTTTTCCTGACGATCAAAAAAAAAAAATGTTCATTTCTGTAGGCAGTCCAATGCTATTTCTGCTTCTTGGTGTAGTTTTGCCTTTGAATTGTTATCTTATGGAAGTGCTGAACACCTCCCTCTCCACTTCATAAAATAAGCAATTACAGTAATGTGCCTAATTAGCTGATTTCCTGCTCATTTGTGTGTTGCTCAAAGCATGAAAAGTTAGCACCACTTGAAGACTTTGCATCTTTGCACAAAGCTCCTGTTCTACAAGAGAGCTGAGCATCTTTTTTTTCCTTCAAGGGCTCTGTGTTTTCCAGAAAATGGGCTCTTTGCTCTGCCATAAATAATTTAGTTGGCCTGCTTAGGTAGGTGGTGTGTGAGGTATGGGTAAATAAAGGGAAAGGTGAGTTTCATTTGGTACCTCATTGTAAAAAGCTTGAGGTTTTAGTGGTTTTAAGTTTATATACATTCTTTCCAGACAGGCAAAATTAATTATCCTGTTGCTTGAATGGGAAACCACGGTTCTGATCCTGCCTCCTTAGGAATCATGCCATTTGCTGCAGCAGGAGATTGATATCAACAGCAGGTGCTGCAGCACAAACAGATTAACTGTGTGTAGTTGGTGACTACCTTTATCTTCCTAGCCTGCTGGGTGAGGGAATGGCCATGGCAATGTGCCCTGCCCTTGTTGTCCCTGCTGCCTGCATGCTCAGCCCCTTGCAGTCTTGTTAAATCCTAAAGGGACAGGTCCCAGCAGCAATGCAACCCTGTCTTTTTATTTCTTTCATTTCAAATCGCTTCTGAATACAAAGCTGTCATGTCATTGCAAGTTACAGAGTGGAGCCTAAAACTCCTCCAAAGTACATTCATTAAGATTTGGGGTTTTTCTCCCCAAGGTCTGGAATCAGTGGTTTGATACTACCTGGCAATAGGTTTTTTGGACCCTGTGGTATTGTGGCTCAGTTGTAAGCTTAGCTTGATTTCCTTTGTGATTGAATGATTTGGCCAACTGTCTATTGAACAGTATTAGGGTTTGATGGCTGATTTTATTATAAAAATAGGTTCTGCCTTGATAATACAGTGTAGTCGCAAGCTCCTTGTCCTCCTTCCAACTTCAATTCATTCAATTTGCAAATTACAATAAATTAGACAAGTTGGGTTCCTGTTTGTTTGTTTGCTGCTGGCCTTAAAAACTCGAGGAGGGGTCTGGACATGAGGCTGTGTTCCTTGAAACTTGCACATACCCACGAACATGGAGTGGAAGTGTTCCAGCTGGAGCGCCCTCAAGCCGAGCAGTGCTGCTGGCAGGACACGGGCTGCGGTTCCCTGCTGGAATCCGTTCCTGCCTTGACCTGCCAGAGACTAGAGCTGTTAACTTTCCAGGCAGCTTGCAAAAGGCATCTTTTATCCCTTTGTTAAAGAAGCATGTGGCCTGAGACGGATCTGTGTGTGGGCAGACCTTTATTCTGTAATTTCAAGTGATAGAAAGGCCAAGGCACTGGATAGGCACCTACTGTTGTGCATAAAATCCTGGCAGTAGCAGAGCCTCAGTTGTCCTGGGACTGGCTGTGTATGGGTTTGCCTAACGAAAGCTGGACCTTTACTGGGGTCACAGATAGTGGTAAGAAGTTCAGCCTCAGAGGAACAATGTGGTGAGCAGACCCCAAAGCGTGTAAACTGGAGTCATTTGATTTTGTACTATGGGGGAAGCAACAAACACAAAACACTTCAATGCTGTTTGAGAATATTATTGCAACATTTGAAAACAATTATTCTTCTTTGTATTATAGTGGTACTAAGCTTCTGGCTTCTGAATGGGAAAAAGACTCCAAAATTGTCCACAGCCAAGGCAGACAACTGCAGATGCTGAGGGAAGGAAGGACTACAGGTTTGCCCAAAGACAAAAGGGCAATTAGTAAAAGAAAAGGGAGATGAGTTTGAGATTGTTGCTTTACCAGGAGCACCATTTGAAAGTAAATAATAGTAACTTTGCTTGGGCTAAAAACACAGTGGTGACATTCTGCAAGGAGTAAAACAGGGAAGGACTACAGAAAGCGTACTCCTGCTTCTGCGTTCTCAGGGTTCAGAGACAGCAAGATTTGGGGGAGTTGGGTGCAATATTAGTGTGAGTTTGTTTTACAAGATGTTTTATAGATGAAGAAGTTACTTGTTTTCTGCATCTGTCTTGGGAAGAAAAATCCACCAGCCTGTATTACTCTGCATGGATGAGTTTCTGAATTTGTATAACTGTGGTCTCATTGTGCCATTTATCTTTTGGGATCAGCGTTATGAGATTTGTGTCAGGTTTTTCGATTTGCTTGCAAGGCTAGTTCATGGAATTTTCTCTCTTTTTAGTATGGTGGATGTGTGCATGATAAAAAGCTAAGATTGCATCATCTTTAATAAAAAAGAAGATATATAGCCTAAAGAAATCGGATTAGTTGTACAGAAAGAAATCAATCAGGTTGGCAAATTGTATCTGTGGGACAAAGTGCAAAATGTTTGTTCCATACAGTATTTATTGAACAAATTTGTTCAGAAGATGGTTAAAAATGCTCTACCGGAAAAAAAATACAGGAACCATTTTGTTCAATTTAAATGACATTGATGTATTTTTTACATCATGAAATCTTGCAATATTACCAACAACAATCCCTGATAAAGTACTTTACACAATTGCCTCACCGGGCATTTTGAGATAAAAGTATGTATCGGAGATTGTAAATTGGCTGCATCCAATTTATATATAATGGAACCCACTGCAGCCGTCCTACAAAATTCAATAGATCAGGAATCACATTACACTTCTATGAGTTTGGGGTAGTGGGAGCTTTAAAGAGTCTCCAAAACAAACAGGCAACTTTAAATCATATTTAATGAAGCCTGTGTATTTTATACACATGTGATTAAAATGTTTTGCCTGTTTTTCATTTTGTTGGGTGCTGCTGAAGAAAAATTGTAACTCCGGGTTTGTGAAACTGATCATTTGCTTGTTCTCAAGAGAAAATGCATTTTAATTGAACAGAGCAAACCATATTTAAATGCGGGGCTGAAAAAAACACCCAAAGAAAAAGCAGGTCTGTAGAGAGGATCCATTTCAATATTTTCCTAGCAGCGTGAGCAAGAGCACTAAATGAAAGTGTAGTAGAGGCAGATAAAGGTTCACATGTACTATGGTGGTTTTTTCTTTTATTGATCAATGCTTGCAGACTCTGAAAACAGTAGACACGAACCTGAACAAATATACCCTGAAGGCACGTTTTTTGCTATTTTCTGCTTGTTTCCCAAAGGGAACAAAATTGCTCTGTGCTTCCCAGCAGGCAGGTGGAGCCCTGTGGGATCTGACACTCACCCAGCCACAGCCAAACCTGCCAAAGGGCCTCTCCTTGGCCATCGTGTCTGCACAGGCAAGGAGCTGTGCTTGCTGTGCAGAATGTACAAAACCTGGAGGCAAGCATTTGAACAGAGCAAGTGATTTAAGAGCAGTTTGATAGTGTTCAGGCCCTTAAGGCTGAAAGGTGGCCATTGCTTGGAGATGTTTTGTCAAGAAACCCTTCAAAGAGAAACCTAGATCTTTTTCCACTCTTCTGACTGATACTTGAGCGTATGCATTTACGCACGTGTATGATATATGCCATGATAATACTGTTGCTTAAAAAAACAGTTCTGTATAGCCCATTGGTGCTAGGTAATAATTCTTATTAGTTTTAACAGAAAATGCTGTTCTTTAAATTGTCGTTTCATGCCACACCATGTGCAAAATACATCAGAATCAAATGGGCCCGAAGTAGGAACATTCAGATCAGGATTCAAAATGCCTCAACTCTGGCAGTATCTTAAACCAGAACAATCGCACTGCAATCAGCGAAGCTCTGCTCGTGTAAAGCTGGGAACAAGGTCAAGTCCTGAGCCTCTGAAAAACGAGTCTCCAGCAGAGTCTTTGTGTTTCCCCAAGGTTCTGTTGCAAATTGAAGCTAAAGCTAGGAAATGGACAGCACTTGCAGAATATAAGGTGACAGGACCAGAGAATGAAAGCTAAATGTGAAAAAAAAAACCCCAAACCATAAACTTCAACAAGTATGTGCCTGAATCCCGTGCCACAAAAGATAATGAAGTGGAAATTATGGCTTGGAGATTAACTATGCATTTAGACCCTGATCTGCTGGATCAAGCTAGCACTTACATTGGCAAAAACAGGTCAGAATTTGTGATGTCCTTACCAGCTGAATGGTAATACGTCTCTAAGGAGCAGACATCATCTCTGTCCCCAGCAATGGCATGATACTGTAGGGTATGTTTACATTGCAGTGGGACTGTTGCTGTTGGCTTTTGTCTGGAGTTCTGTATCTGGAGTGTGCCTGCTAGCATGTTTTGCAAAAGAAAGTCACTGTTAAAAGAAGAACAGGAGAAGATGGGCTTCAGCATACTAGTGCAAGCAGTGAGGCAGTGTGTGGTAGGCATGGCAAGGGCCTGGAGAAGCACAGTAATTCTGTTCACTTTAAACCCAGTCAACGGGAAGCAGAAATGCCATGACCATTCAGCTAGGTGTGAGCCAGTTCAGCAAATGAATGGTGAGTTTGCTGAAATGATGTCAGGAACGGCAGGGAAAAGAGAGGGGAAGAAGTTAGAACTGGAGGCACTTTGGTGGCGGTGGTGGGGCTGCATGAGCAGCTCAGCTCCTCTCCTGTGACAGGGCTGCCCTACACAATGTGGCACTAAGCAGGGCCACTCTCAGTACTGGGGTAGCCAAGCCTGCAGGATTCAATAGCAAGGCCACAATGAGCTGTGAGGGATGAGACAGAGAACTGCCAGGTTCCTCTGCATAGAGGCTGCCATTGCATTGCACTGTGCTTCCCCCACTGAGACAGCTGGAACTAAACCAGAGCCTCCCATGCTGCCATTAAAAGGTTCTTTTTTAAGGACATGTGCACTTAATGTCAGAATATTGAAACCATACCCACGTGAATAAAGTTAGTAAGCCAGTGATTCATTGCTGTTTCAAATCTCTATCTAGCCACAGTAAATTTCTGCTCGGTAGTGACAGTCTGTGTCCACATGCAGGCTATGATTTACAGTTCTGTGTTTTGTATCAACAACATCTGTTTAACAAAAGAAAAAAAATAAGCCAAGAACATTTATTTTCTGATCTCTGTACCAGATGTTGGTTCGTTATGCACAGGATCCAGGGGTAATATCAGAAATAATATAATTATTTTAAATGAATAATCTGAAGTGTTTTTTCCTAAAGCGTGTCCTGTAACCACTAACAGCATAAAAACATAGGACTGTGGAAAAATAAACTCATGTTTTGCACAGATCTATAATTATATCTCTTTTAAGGGCAGAAATATTAAGTATCAGTTCCTAGCTTCAGATGGTAGTGTTGGGATTCTTGAAGATTCACAGAGGAGAATATCAGTTCTCAGGGTTATGATAGAGATAAGGTGGCAGAGAGCAATTGAAGCAGCAGAAGAAATCAGCGGTTGAGAAATGAACATGCGTTGCAGGGAGGGGTAGACACAAGAAGCAAGCATGGCTTCAAGGACTGTGGTGCTGGGATGGGATACACACTCGGGCCTCCAAGCACACAAAAGTGATGTGCATCTCTCGTGTCCCCAGTGTTCTCACCTGGAGGGTGGCTGAAAGGTGCAGTTTCAGTGTGGTGGGGACAAAGCTGCTTATTTTGGTTTCTACTTTCCACCTTCTAGGGCAAAGTTGCTTGAGATTGAGGCAGGATCACTTCCCTTGACGTGCTGGCTGCACTCTGGCTGGGGCAGCTCAGGTCGTGGTGGCCTGTTTCACTCTAAAGAGCGCACTGCTGACTCATATACTTACCATTTGCACATGGGTTTGACCACAACAGTGATGTGAGATCACATTCAAGCTTAAGGTCTCAACTGTACAGACTTATTTTCATGGTTGTTTCCACCTCTTGGAGGTAAAAGCCAAGTCCCTTAGGTGTGTTTGATAAGCAGAAACTTTGGGGTGCTCGTTCTTGGACCAGCAGGGTCTTTTAAAGAGTTTCAATCTGAGTATTGAAACTGCCACAGTACAGCATCAGAGAAAAATCTTTGCAATTTGAGGTTCATTATCATACCTCACCATAATTTTTGCAGGGATATCACAAGTGGGAATGCTAATACTGAAACACTGAGACATTTATAACTGACTAGCCTGGTTATCAGTCTTGAAGAAGTCACAGTTATTCAGGATTATGGTGACAGATTCTTTTGCAGCCCTCAAGAACATACAGCCAAGTTAAAATGAAGGTAAATGTATCAATGACACTGCTAAAGCAGAAGGTAGGTCTGTGTTATGGTTCCAACCTTCTTTCAGGGGGAAAGAGATTTCTATATTTTCCCATGAGTTGTAGAAGCTGTAGCATGTATCAATCCAGTATAGACCAGCCAGGCTTATTAGTTTGCTTGTTGCATAAGGATTTATTTGTAATTGCCAAGGTTTATTTTTATTTGCCTTGAATTACTGTTGTGGATGCATATAGATGCATAACAATTCCTAATTTCCCTCCCTATATTCTTGTGCAGCGCAGATTGCTTATCGTCAGGAGTCTTAGCATTAAAGTGTCAAACAGGATTTGCAGGAAGCTATTTGGGTTTGTAGTTTAGGATGAACATTTATCAAATTGTGGATTAGCTGAATCATGCACTGAACCAAATTATTATTGTCTGTGATTAAATCACAAAGTGGTTATTGCCCTGTGTCATCTAAAGCACAAGATATTTTAAATCTCTGAAATAACTTTTTAAGGTGGCTGTAGGAGCTATGTAGCTACAGACTTTTAGGACCAGGCTCAGTCCCTAGGCAGAAAAGTAATAGCTTTCGAAAGGTCATTTGGACTGATCTCTCTCTGCTTATATGGGCAACAGATCTG
Source organism: Neopsephotus bourkii (assembly GCF_033783945.1). NCBI lineage: Eukaryota > Metazoa > Chordata > Aves > Psittaciformes > Psittacidae > Neopsephotus > Neopsephotus bourkii. The sequence goes on from NW_026900624.1 coordinate 8,921,586, forward strand.
GAAAGGGAATGGATGGACTTACTTACATTTCAGACATACAGACAGATTTCTTAGTAAATAGACCTCTTTGTACCCACTGCTATTTGTTCAACTTGCTGGCTCAAAGAAGAGGAGTGAACGTCCTGTTCATTCCTGTGCCTGAAAGGACATGAACTGCCTGCCGAGAGTAGCAGTGCTGAGGGGTTGTTTGCCTTCATGCTGAGGCACAGGTCCTGGGGCACAGTATGGTCACAGGGGGTGAAGCTGTGCCATGCTTCCCAGCAGTGTCCATAGTCCTCTTCTTCACCTTTCGGTAACCATCCACCTGAGGAGCAAATTGGTCTTTAAGCATAGTCATTTTCTCAGCCTTGCTATTAGGTAACAACCCTCCTGACAGCCATCTCGCTCGCCTGGCTGAGTCGCCAAGGAGCGAACCATCTGTGTGAGACAGGGCAATGGTGGGGCTGGAGGACATGGAGGCCCGTCTCCTGCTCTGATGTGTGCAGCTGGGGAGGTCACAACCCAGGAGGAGTCATGAGCAGTCATCACCGCTTTTCTTTTTGAATGGATAGGAGGGAAGTCCCGAAACAGCTTGTTTTCATGTTGCAACAGGGGGTCACGGGGTAGAAAGGGCTAAGAGTCACTTCATTGGAGTCTGCTAGAGAAATGAAAGTGTGGTACAGCTGGCAGTGGCATGGCACTCTGAGCCCATGACAGTGGCACTGGCAGACAGTGTGCATTAGGCTGCCTTCGTTCCTCTACTTCATCTCCGTTGTCCTACTCTTTGACCTATTTTCTCTCATTGTTATCTAGTAATCTATCTTTTAACGGCGCAGCCCAGTCTTTCCTGCTGGTTGCAGCTGATCCGTCTCACGGCTAACCTGTGAAAGCAGCACCTCCTAAAGAAACGTCCCTCTGCCAATTACTCCGGAGGCATGGATTGAGCTCAGCATGAGAGCTCGATTGAAGCCAGCTGGCTGTGCCAACAGGACAGGGATGGAGAGAGAGAGACTTTGTACAAAGTATAGGAACTCTAAATAAATTTCTTCAGTCTTTTCTCCGTCGGTGCTCAAACAGAGCTAGCAAAGTCAGGAAAAACGGCAGTGTTTTATCGACGAGGAACATAGCCCGTAGCTCTGTCCTCCTCTGGAAAGCCCACAGAAGGGAAGGAGAAAGTTGCACAGAAAACTCCAGGAGGCAAACGCAGACTTTTGCTCTGAGCATGCCTCTCCGAGAAGAAGGGTTTGAGGTTTCTCAGAAAACACAAGTAGCAAATCACCTAAGCGCTGTGCTTTCTCAGGCATGTGCCCTCGCCGTCGGCACCTCACAGCTATGTGTACCCACAGTACCTTGCTGAGAGGTGAGCTGTGATTCCTGTTGGAGTCCCTCCAGCCTGGGGGGGAGGACGGAGGGAGCAGGCATGCTGGATCACCACACGAAATGTCTGCTGTGCTCGTGTGCAGTCTCTTTGGCCGGCAGCCTTTTGGCTGGCCCCTCCTGCCTTTTTGCCTGTTTTTTTCTTCCCCCAGCTGAACTGATGAAGAGGAGGCTGCGGCTCCTTTCTGTCCCTGCAGCCAGCCTTCCTGTCTGTCTGACTCTGTGCCCTGGCCACAGATGTATACTTACATACGAATTCTGCGAGGCACACGTTATGCTTGTGGAGGGAGTGTGGAGCAGGAAGATGCTGTGATCAGTAGGTGGGCTGCTGCGGTTGGGCTGCAAATAGCTGCTATCCTGCACAAGAATGAAGTAACAGTAACAATACACTGCATTCAGCCCTGGTTGTTTAGAAAGAAGATTTCAGTGCACTTTAACAATTAATTCTGTGTCCAGGCAGCTAGTTCATTTTAAAGCATCCCATCCACATACCTCACCCTCTGCGAGGTCATTTATGCTGGAGTTATGTCACATTGCACTATCCTGGTGGCTGTTGATGGAGTCCTGTAGCAGCTGCTTGCAGAGGTTTGCCCTGCTCACTGCCAGCAGCCTACCTCCCTCATCCAAATGAACCCCGACTCAGTTCCAGGCAGGGTTCAAAATGTCTGAGCGAATGAGTCAGTAAAATGGTTGGATTCCTAAGCTAAGCCATGACAGAGAACACCCTGCAAAATTCCATCCCTGCACCAGTCAAGTAAGGCAAAGCAGGAGCGCACCTGCAGCATAAAGGAGGCATGTTACAGCTTTAACATGTGTGAGGTGGTCAAGGTGAACCCTGGACTGAGCCCATAAACATTTAAGTCCCAGAACAAATGTTTGGGGTTGTACAAACATGTTAACTACCTCCAGCTAATTGGCAAGCAATTACCTTGGAGTAAAAATAGCTCTCCCATAGCTGAGCAGGCACAGAGTGCCTGTACCCCTGTGAACACTTACAAATCACTGATGTTTTCAGCAGAGGAGCCTTGTCCGATTTGCCTTCTGGATCCTGGCAGGTTTGTGATCAAAAGGCTTTTGTCCCCAGCAGCAATTGCTGTTTGTTTGTGGTATAGGCTCAGCAAACAGGGCTGTGCGCCACAGCTAATTTTCATGATGCCCTTTAATAAAATTCTGCAGTTCATAGTGGAATGAAAACTTAAGATAATATTGACCAACAAAAGCATGCAGTTCAGCAAGGAATGTACCTACTGCGTGCACTATAATGGAGCTATTGGTGAAAGCTAGATAAGTATTTTTAATTTAAAGACAGCTTGGCAAGCTAGAATGTACTGAATTTTGAGTCCTGATACTTTGCATGATAAACAGCTGGACTGGATTTCATCAGATGTATATGCAGTTGAGAACCAAGAAGCAAATCCTGCCTGCACCCAACACAGCACTTGGGACTACCACATGAAGGACCTGAGGCCAGATCTTTGACCTGTTGCCTCTCCATTTCCAGGAAAAGCTATAGGAGTCGGGATATCTTTTCATGAGGTCTCCAGTTTATACAAACCCACCATCTTCTCAGTACTTGGATCAAGTCTTTGCTTGACCCTCCCCAATATTTTGACGAAAATGCCTAGATCTTTTTGGTCTGTAGCTAAACTACAATTGCATTTCTTTCTTGGGGGAGATTGCCACAGCATTGCTGGGAAGGCAAAGCTGGGCACATGTGAATGAGTGGAGCCTGTCACTGAGCTCCCATGACTCTGAGGCTTGTGGTGACCGAGATGAGCCAGCACGTGGTGCAGAGTGGTTCCGGCTGAAGAGTCACCATCAACACCCCAGTGTCATGTGGCAGCAGGCAAGGTGCTGTGTGCTCTGCCCCTGTCTTCACCTGCTCCTGGTCATCTCTCTTCCCAGGAAGTATAAGGTTGTGCCAAGGAGGAGGGAAGCAGGTGACGCTGGGAGCCTCAGGGGAGGCAAGCCCACTGCGCCAGGATGTCTGGCATCCACATGGATTTTTGTGGTGTACTCTGGATGCTGCAGTGCGGTGGAGGGTCAGTCCACAGAAATCTTTCCAAGGCCGTCAGAGGTCTCTGTTTGCACCCTGGAGGAGCGAGGGAGTGGCAGATGGAAACAAGACTACAAAGTGCATTTCACAATCCTGGAAGCAGTGATTGGCAAGCACAAGAACTGCAATGGTGGAATCTCAGGTTGCTCTCCCTGTGCAGCCTGGCTTTAGAAACTTTGGCCTTATGATGAGCCTTGCAAAAAGGGATCCTGGCCCTTCTGCTGACTCCTATGGCTGCGCAGCTTTGCGTTTGGTATCTTCAGGTGCTTCAAGCATGAGAAGCTGTAATGGGTACAGATACCAGAGCTTTCCAGGAAACACTCAGATACAAGCACACCTCTGTTCACCGTAGCTCCTTTGAATTAACTTTTTGTGCCTGTAGTGGCAGACAAATTTGCTGGCAAACGTTTTGCAAAGAAAAAAAAGGCATTGATCCAGAAGGGCACTGTGCACAAACCGAGCTTAGTATAAATGAGTACACCTGTGCTTAACGCTGGGCACGTGATGAATGCTCTGCTAGATCCCAGCCAAAATAAATGTAAAATAAATATGGGGGCATACTCGTGGAAAATGAATGCTGGTCTTGTAAGCAGAAACTCATACAGCAGAAATAGGAGTCTACGGCTCCATGTGTCAGCTGGGGATATCCAGCAGGGAGGGTCACGTGCACTCCGTTTGAGCTCACCAGCAGAGCTGGTGAAAACAGGTTTTGATTTGAATGAGTTATGACCCATTGAAAATGGCATCATGCGTAACCACAGTAAATTGTCATAATGAGATCACGAGGCTCAGAGAGTGGGCAGCGAGGAAAGAGGCCTCATTCCACCAGCACACACGGCTGACAGCCCTGAGCTGCAAAATGCAGCAGAGAGGCACGGTCTTACTCCCTGAACATCATGTCAGTTTAGTGACAGGGACAGAGGTTGCACAGACAAGCAAAACCTCATTGGAAGTTTTGAGTTAAGAAGAAGAAAACAAGCCAAAATTCATATGGCTTTGCATTCAGTCTTATCCAGGGTAACAGAGGAGAATGGGATAATGCAAATAGTGGAAAAACATGAATACTGTAAGTGCTTTCATGCTTACTGAGGGTTAGCTCAGTTGTTTCTAAACCATGTTGCTATAGGAGGGAGGGTTTGGTGATTAGGGCAGAGCACTACTTAATTGAAAGCAACCATCTCTGAAAGCATGACAGAGCTGTAATCGCATTGCACATCCCATGGCTCACGGCTCTGCCAGGCCAGCCCATGAGGACCCTGTTCACGTGTGACTGCCCAGCTGTAAATACTGCAGAATCATTGCTGGCTTTTCTGTGTTCATGGTGAACCAAAGCCTGAGACTACAGTAAGTTTCAATGCACTTAAAACTTTACCAAATGTCAAGCCTGGACAACAGACGTAGCGGAGTTCTTGCCTGCCAGGAGTCTTGTAGAGGGATTTCTGGAAAGAACTCCTTTTCTCGCCTCCTTTTCTTTCCTGCTTTTCTTTTTGATACAGTGCTATTTGTGTGGGACCACTCACAGCACAGGAGCCTGGAAGAGACATGCTACAATTAATTCTGTTTCTTCTCTAAAGTTATCAAGTGCATGTGTCCATAGAGACCCGTTGCAAAACACCATGCATATGATCTAACCACATCCTCCCACTCCCCCCAAGGTAACACATGGCCAGCTATAGGACCTCTTTGTCTTGTGCCTTAGGGCAGACCGGGTTGCTTGCCACATGGTTGCCACTCCTCTTAGGCTCGCACCCTCCCCTCTCTTCTGTCTGTTATGCTTTGCACACAAATATCTGTGCCCCCAAGCCATGGAGACATTTCAGGCTCATGCTGATAGACAGCACCTTCCTGACTCATAACATTTATTTACAGTATTTTTATTACGATTAAATTCATAGCCTGAGTCCCTGAATCAAGAAACACCCAACTCAGTGCTATTCCATGCTTGATCCATAGCAGGGTAGCCATTGGCCATGGGTCTGTGCTCGCATTTACTGAAGGTATACAATCTGAATATCATGCTGAAGCCTAAGCCATTCCCAGGACCACAAATCTGTTGCGGGTGGGTAAGTGCAAGGCCCCTCTGCTCTTGCAGTAGGCGTGCTCTAGGCCAGCCTGGAGAGGACTGTGACTTGTCTTTTTTTCCTGACACTGGCTTGCTGACATTGCTGCAAGGAAAGCCAAAACTGATGGAGGCTGACAAAGCTGAAGAAAAAGTGAGGAAATGTGTCCCTGCATACACTTAAGATCAAAGCATGGAGAGCACTCGGGTTTTCCTGGTGCTAGTGTAGCAGAGGAGTCTTCCTAGCTCACCCAGTGGGCATTTCTGTAAGCCGATGAATGTGCCAACACTGCTGATGCTGCAATACAGCTGTGGGGAACCAGGATTTTCCAGTTGGCGCCTTCTTTGTAGCTAAGAAGAACCAAGGATAACAATGCTTGTGTAAAATACTGTCTGAATTTACATCTTAAGCCCACTTGCTGTGTGTCATCCACTGAGAAAAAGTCCTGAGTTTTCATTCTCTAGTGTCAGCTTAGTAGCACTGCATAAACCCCTACTAACATTGCTATTTTTTATAATACTCATGTAGGAGAAGAATCTGGACTGGTTCCCTCGGATGAGAGCCATGTCGCTGGTTAGCAACGAAGGTGACAGTGAGCAGAACGAAATCAGGAACCTGCAAGAGAGGCTGGAGTCAACCATGAGCCTTGTAAAACAGCTTTCCGGTCAGCTTGCTGAGCTCAAGGAACAGGTAAGTGCCCTGCAGTGGGTAGCAACGTGAGCGTGCGTGGGTGAAAGTGCTAGCTTTCATCAGGTCATGGTCAGGACAGTGTTACAAAAGAGACTTCTGTCTTAGAAAGGTTTTATCTTACCCTCCAGTAAGCTTTCTAAGTTGATACTTTGATATGGGTTTGGAATGAAATTGTACTCTATTAGCAACAGCAGAGAACAGGCAAGGGGAATTAGTTATGAAATGCTCCCAGTGAGTGTGTGAGGACAGAAGCAATGCATACGCAGGTACTGCATAACCTGGCAATAAAAAAGGCGTAGCATCAGAAACAGCTGCATACTGGTGGAATCATTAGAAAAGCTTTCTAAATCCTACACTTGGATTTTTTCCCCCCACTAAGAATACCAACAGTGCTGTTGTGAAAACAATTTCCCCAGACTGTTGCTTTTCTTGTGTCATCCTTGTCTTTGTGCCCCTCCCACAGCTCCCCCCGTCTATCCTGTTTAGAGCACAAGCTGCTGGCCTCCCTTAAAGCCCTGCTCCTGCCTAAATCACCTTATGCGTTTTCTCTCACTTCAGGATCAAAAGGCCATCTTCTTTTTTGCTCAAGATGCTGGTCACCTTAGGTTGTCTCATTACAGTTTCAGAAAAGCATCTTTGTGTTTCCTTACGGGAAGCACTTCAGTGGTACCAACAGAGTCACCTAATTATCTCCCTTCAAATACCTCCTTAAAACTCTTTCCCTGTGAAAAACTCAACTGGATATGCTGAGACTTTTGCTTATTGTGCTTACCCATGCTGTCCTGGTGGCTTTTTTATTTTCCTGCCTTAAATTTAAACTCTCTGTGGCTGGGACCATCTTTTAATTCTGTGATTGTACAGTACCAAGTGGGAATTCTGACCCTCTGCAGGGCTACACAAGTGGATAGCTGTGCAAATAATGCACTGTAAGATCTGCCAGTGGATAAGAATAATGTACAAATGAGAATAAAATGTCCATACTTTGCAGGAAACGGATCTCCCACTTCAAAGGCATCTCTTGTAATTTTCAATGCTGAAGAAAAGAATTCCACTCCCTGTTGTTTTGCTTATATGTATCTTGCTCTGTGACTGCTAGGTAATAGTAAAAAGGAAAAAAAAATCTCAACTCTTCTCTCTCTGCCTTTCCACCTTAGATGACAGAACAAAGGAAGAATAAGCAGAGGCTGGGCTTTCTTGGATCAAACACACCCCATGTGAATCATCACATGCCACCACCCTGATACCACGGGGAGAAGCCGTGACTAGCCTTTCATCAGTATTCCTGCTTTATTATAGAATAAAAAACTGAGATTGAGAGGAGTGAACAGTGCCTATTGTTATGAAGTTTAAAAACAACCAAGTGCCAAGATGTTAAATGGTTTAGCTCTGGGAACAATTTGTAGTTGTTTTTCGTGGTTGAAAGGGACCACAACCTAGAATGTGAGATACAAGCGAGCCTGTTTGTATTCCCTCACGGAGTCCGACTCAGCTGCGCTTGTGCTCTGCAAGTCACTGGCTTCAGTAATAGCTGTCATGTGCAACAGAGGTTGGGACAGCATTTGTCCGAGTCCTTCGAGCAGCCTTCAGACTGCTGGGGTAGCCAAGATGAGCAGAAGAAGGAGAAATGTCTGTTAATGCAAATACGACAGCCCAGTTCAGGATCAGTAGAAGTCATTTCAGGCTTATTTGCCAAATAGCAACATTAGTCATATTTGCTTGGCATTTACTATTTCTTAATTACTGTAAATATGTCAGTTGGGTAAGCAATAATGTTGCTTCAGGTAACTTCTACTAGGAAGCCAAGAGGAGAAACCTCAAAAGACTGAAAAAAAAAAAACCAAAAAACAAAGAAAAAAAAAGAAGAAAAAAAATAGAAAAAGAGTTGCAAAGAGAAACATTAACGCTTTAGAATTTTAGCTGTCACTATGCAATTTCTTATTTATACCATGGAGCACAATGGATCTACAGCTGTGGGAATGTTATGTGCCTAACACTGACAACATAACTGGAAGTGATTTCTTTCTCCTGGCTTCAGATGTTCTCGATTAACGTGGCCGTGAGATTTCACATACTGAGGCGTTAAACTGTGTTTTAAATTCGAGTTCCAATGGGAGATTCAGGGGGGAAAACAATTATACCTGTAGTTTGAAGCATGTATAGGATTTTATTTTTTAAAAAAGCTTAGAAATGTCTTTCTGTATGGAGCTGTAATGGTGTGATTGCCTTCCATAAACTCGTCTTCAGTGAGAGATGACTTAAGTAAATAAGCACCCTATTCTGCCAGCTTTCTTCTGAGCTAAAGATTGTGGATTTGTGCTTTTGCTTCCCCTTCCTGCTTTCAGGGGCTGGCAGGACTGGCACTGGTTGGGGGATAAGGGGCAATGCCAGGGGAGTTCCTTCCAGCTCTAGGCTCTGTGAAGGGTGGCAGTGAGTCAGCTGTGCAGGGTCCTGCTGTATCCTGTATTTCTTGGGATGGCTTTAAAAGAAAAGCCATAGGGTTTCCACTGAGCCCAAGAGGGCTTTTTTCTCTTTTAGGAGAAGATTTTGGGGCACAAATGGGAATTGTGGTCCCAGTTCACTTTCCTTTGAAGTGGGTTTTGGTTACCTGTCCTCAGTGCACTTGAAAATGCACCTGTAACATGGAGTCACTTTTTAAACCAAAATGTTTTTGGGATTATTTCCATGTTGTTGTAAAAGCCATTTTGATCAAAGGTGAAAACATTATTGGCTCCACTAGTTCTAGTTTCTGCCTGAAGAAATGCTGTTCTCCTATTTAAGGCATAATTCACACCAACAGACCTAGAGTAAAGGAAAGGAAGGGGCATTTCTCTCTCTTAACCCCAGATTCAGCCCATCTCTTTTTTTGTGCCAGTGAGGTGTCTGAGATAAAAGCAATATATACTTTAGGGTCTGATTCTTCTACTATTAAAATATTTCCTGTTGGCTTCAGTTGTGTCCTTCAACAATACTGTGTGGAAAGCAGGGATTTCTGTATTTTACAGAAAGAAGATCTCTTTCTGTTTACTTTCATCCATAAAGCATCCTGGTTATGAGAGTTGATGGCCACTTCCAGCTTTAGGGTCTATTTTCCCTGTAAGAAATTCTCTCAAATCCAGCCATCCATCTTCCTCCATGTACTCAGATGAAGAGCAAGTGGTAGTTACCAGAAATGTCACAAAGCCAATGAAGATGAGGGTGGTGGGAGACTAAATTTCCTACAATTTCTCTGCTGGTGGGCTTGTAGCATTGCTGCTGCCAGACATCAGCTGCTTCTCAGGCAGAGGGAGTGTGTGGAGGCAGCAGGAGCTGTGTTGAGCTGGTTGATGCTGTGTTTACTTCTGAGGCTGGAGTAACCTTTTCCAGAGCAGAGCAGCTGTGGCTGTGGCTAGGGAAGCGATGGTGGCAAAGCTGCCAGGTCAAAGCAGAATACAGAAAAGCAGTCATCTTCAATGAATGCCTGGGATATTTTAGGAATAAAGCTCAGAGTGTGCTTTTCCTTCACATTCACTGTATGTAGGCTTAATGCTACTGCTGCAGCACCTCTGTCATAGTGAAAATCCCTTCTGTAAGCCTTGCTTCTCAGTGAGGATGGGTTTTCATGTACCGATTAGTGTTCAAAACCAAGAGACATGCAGTGAACCAGTTCTGAGAGCTTGCATCAGCCACAGCCATGCAGTAACCAGCTGCTGGTATAAAAGCCTCTCTGACGAGACCTGTTGTACATCCCAAAGCTGACGGAGTTGCACACAAACATGAAGTAAGCAGTAAGTTGGTAGAGAATCAGACCCTGCAGCTATATTAATTCAAATTAGTTTACACAGTTCATCAGGTCTAGTTACAGCTTCTGTTTCAACAGCGATTTCCTCTTCCTCACACACCTGGTTATTAGAGGCATAAAGCACAGTTTAACAATAAGATAAATTAAACAGCCGTTATTTATTGGGGGGTGGGCTGTTGCCTAATACTGGAAGTGGTTGGCGCTTTTCTTGTTTACACTTGGAAAAGGCAGCTGAACCACTGCACATCAAGGGAGGTTTCTGCTGCTGGAGCTGGAAAAACTTGAGACTCGATGCGTTTGTGCCCTGAGCCCAGCTGCATGTTGCTGGCGCTCCCTCTGTCTCACACCCCAAACGATGTCCCCAAGGCTCAAGAGCTCAAGTACTGCTCTTCAGAAGAGAGAGCTACAATGTCAAAAATGAAGAGCTAATAGATACTGAGTAGCCTTTGCCGCAGTGCCTTTCTGCTGTTGATAGCTTCCAAGAGACCTCCATAATCAATAACAGTAGTTGATGCTACTTGCACAGATTGTAAATACATTTCACTGAGGGATTTGACATTTTTGCTGATTCTGTCAAAACTTAGATCCTGCCCTGCTCTCATCCATGTGAGCAGTCTTGTACACTTACATGTGGTAACTTAAACAGGAGACTTCTTATGTGAATAATAGTTGCAGGGCCAGAGCCCAAGCCTTAAAGATTGTGAAATATCCCCATTAATGAGTTTATAACAAAAATTATTGTTTTATACATATATTTATATGTATATCTTTGTTTAATGCAGCTGGGGTATCCTCTTCTTAGGCAAGCATCATTTACCTTACCTATTTATATTAAATGATTTCAAATAAGTTAAAATATCTAAGAGCTTTTAATGCCTTAGAGAGATTTATAATTATAAGCTTCTTGACAGTTAAAATCTACTTAAGCAAATATGTCTATTGCTGCTGAATGTAACTTTAATAAAGTGTGTCATTTTATATATGGCTGTCTCACTTATTCTTGGTGCTAAGGTGCAGGAAAATGTGTGTTGCTGAATTGAAGACTGCGAGGAAACCCAAGTTGGTTGTCTTGCATGACAGACCAGGCTGTGAATATGCATCCTTTTTTTCTAAGTGACAAAGCAGATGGAATCGGTATGGTCCTGAATGGATGGAGGCTGAATCCATCAATTAAAGTGAGGATTTATTTAATTTCAGGCACAAATTGTTTCATTCAGGAGAATAGGTCAGGTTGCCGCCTTTCCTGAAGGTTGGGTGGCAGTTGGGTGTATAGCTTGCTCAAGTGCTTTTTGTTTGGTCCATAACTGGCAGGCCAGAGGAAGCCCTGGTTGAAGGTGGGCAGACACAGGGATCATGGTGGATGTGTCACCAATGGAGAGGAACAGGCTCAAGCTGAACAGCCTCAGGGTTCTCTGCTGGTGCCTGAGGCATATTAGCTTGGAGCCAGGGGAAGCTTCCTGCTTCCTCAGGTCTGACAAGGGGTGGACGACACACTGTGAGGCTTTGACCATCCTGAGCATTACAAATTGCAGTCAGCAGGAGCAAGGTGGCATCCCATCCTTGTATCCCTCAAGGGAGCAGCAGAGCAGTCCTACCAGGGCTATCAGTCTTGTAACAGAGAGCATGCAACGCTCAGTCACATGCATACCCACACAGGGGATATGTGCCTCCGCCAGGCAATGGCATTTCAAGACAGAACTACTGGTGGTGCTTCAGAGCCTCTCTCTGCCCACCACATGTTCCCAGTGCCAGCCCAAGACTTCAATTTCGGAAATCCAGCCCTCAAATGATACAAATACAGAGGCTTGAAGGCTTGATGTGGCTTCTCTTACCAGTGTGTGGGCTTTTGTGTGTGTGAGGGTTCTAGCACGCCTTTTTTTGCCTTTTTTTATGTTCTCTTCTAGGTGAAAGGATTGAGGGAGACAAACAGCCCAAAACCTCTGTCTCTCTCAGCTGAGATGCTGTGGGCTGAGGAAATCTGTGGTCTTGTGAAAAAAGGAAGCACCCTACAAACCTTTGACAGGAGGGCTATGACATACAAGTGTTTTGGGGTTCCCCCCCATCCCCAGCTGTGTTTATTACAGAAAGTCAATATTTACGAGGAAAAGAATGAGGCCTCTTTTCATGAGAAAAAGCCTGCTAATTAATTAATTAAAAAACCAACCCTACCAAATAGTCCGTGCTGTTGCTTCTGTGCACTTGTTATAGCAACCTGCTGAGGTTTTGAGTGCAGTTAACTTTCTATTCTGTGGTATGACCTGAAGGTTAAATAGAAAGGACTTTGTTTGCTATTAGGCTTCTTAGATCACTCTGCAAAAATGATATCCTAATAGAAAGCGGTGTTTCATACAGCAAGTTTTCAGCCTAAGATTACAGTCATATTTAAAACCCAAAACCAGAATTAAGCTCCTAAGCCCAAGTGGGAGCAGTTTCGCACAGAGAACTGAGAACCTAAAGCTGAGGCTTCTCTTTTTTAAGATGTTTTCTTCAAAGGTATATTGTAATCCAAAAGGCGTTTCAGGGAGCAAACACCTCGTGCAGCATCAGCCACATAGACGTCAGTGGGCTCACACCAGTGTGGCCTACAAGTGAATTCAGCATCTCCTTTTCCACCGTCACCGCTACTGTGACAAAAGCATCTGCAGGCAAGGATGTTTTCTTTGGAAAGAGCATGCTTGTTTTCTGGGGAGTGCTGCCAAGTTTATTTTTAAGTGGAGAAAACTGAGATTTAAGGATGCTAACCCCTCTGCTGTCCCAGGATGCCTGCAGGAGCAACCGGCAGTGTGACTCCCGTTTGCAAGCGCCTGTACTGAACGTCCTGTATTTGCACAAAATCATTCCAAACAACTGAAAAGAAACTCAAGCTCCAGGGATTTTAAACGTGGAGTGTAGTGTATTGCTATCATCAGTTCATGCTTGCCCGCTCTATTTATATACCGTACTTTTTTAGTTCAAAGCAGGAAGCTGCAAAGCACAAGACAAATAGCCTTTACAACTTTGCCATTTCAACATGTTTCTCTTGCTGCAAACAGTCAACAGCAGGTTTTTTCTACAGTAGTTTCTCACTCTGTGACACCCATCTCTCTCAATGTCTCCATCTTCACCCACTGCTGCTCAGGTAAGGTGAGACCTGGGCATGTCCAGGTCTGTTGAGAACTTAAATAACTGTTTAAACATCATAGACCATGTTGTCAACTAACACATTCAGTATCTGACTTGGTACAAGTAGGTGATTTTTAACAGCCCTTCTTGTGGTAAGTTACTGCACAGTCTTTAAACCCTTGGCTGGAGTTTGAAGTCATCTATAGCCTTCTAAACAAACAGCAGGGATGGCAAATTGATTTGAAGAGATGAATGGCTTCTGATCCAAATTTTAACCTAATCTTCTGGAAGAAAACCATGCCCCAGAAGTGAGAGCCAGCTGAGGAACCATTGCCTGTGTTAGGCTAAGCCCTGGCCCTGAGATGGCTGACAGTGGACAAGGGCACTGTCAAAGCCATGCCATTGCCTTAGAAAGTGGGGAGCAGAGCTGCTGCTATGGCTGGTGGTGGACAGCAGCTACATGGCCTTTGCTGGGGCAACACACATCCATGTGCAAGGCTGCAGGGTCAACCAAGATGCTGCTTTACATGGACCCCATCACCCCCCATTCAAAACCCTTTGATTTCATCCAGATGGCAAGAGCAATTTGGAGATCCAGTTACAGCCCAAAGGCTCCAAATTCCTTCATAAAATATTCCCATCTGACCCCCAAAGTCTGCAATACGCTCTATAGGCTTTTTCCCAATAACACCAAGTTGCCACATGAACCACGGACTCTGGCACATTGTCCTCATTTGTGCAATAGGCTTCAACTGAGATATGTCAACCTGCATTTCACAACCCTCTCCTAGGAGCATTTGCTCTCTTACCAAATATATATTCACTTGCTCTTTCTTCCCTGCCCTGCCAACATGTATGAAACACCCAGGAACTATGTTAACTTGGGCACTGTTGCAGAGATCTGCTGTTCTGTTCAGCAGAGTGCAGGACTTTGAAACAGGGTTCCAAAAAACCCATTTTCAGTCTTGAGCTGATGTTGGATGGTTGCAGTTGGCTCAGAGTCTGTTGTTGGGGTTTTTTTCAAAGTCAACTTTTGCTGGATTTGGGGTTGGTTCAGGCCCATTTGTAGCCCACCAGGGAGCTGTAACTGTGGCTTTATCTGGCATGGAAGTTTTCACCCTAATTTCATAAAGACAGCAGAATTCTTGGTGCCTTCAAAAAACCCTTCCAAGCCTTCATCTTCCTGGTTTAAGAATTGAGGGTGTTTGTGATATGAGTGTGTGTGGCTTGCACGCATGTAACTCAGTCTGATGATATTTGAGAACGCTGGCATGCAGAAATAAGGACGGGTTGGCTGCAGACCTAAGCAAGCAAAGCAGCTGGTGTGAGTGCTGCCATCCCATGGGAAATGCAGATTTTTCTGCCTGTGGCAGGACTTTGCTGCTGAGGGAGAAGGGGAGTCAAAAGAGATGAGTTCGGTCCCTGGAGCCATTGTGCTCTTCCCATGTAAATATAAACATCTGCCCAGGTCCCTGATTCTCAGCTGGGATATGGGAAAATGCTAGCGGGGGTATCATACACCTAACTGAAGACTGACAGTTGTAAATGTAACGTGTCACAGATGCAATTTATCATGCAGAAAAAGAAAAGGAAGCAAGGAAAGTTCAAGAGAAGGTCTCAAGGGTGCAAGGAAATGTTGTCAGAGATGTTGTGGGATTTACTGAAAGTTTACTTTTGAGTTATTGTGAAGTGTTGGTGTCATCAGCAGTTGAGTGTCCATGTCTTTGCCAATCTGTCTTGGGTATCTTTTCAGAAGAGAAGACAGCCAGAAGATCCCGGTCCAGTGAAAAGCCTGTTGGTCAGGGTCCGTGGTCTGAAATCAGTGTTTTTGAAAGTCTGTCCACAGCACCTCGCTTGGGATGAGTGCTCTTTTACATGGCTAGCACAAATATAAATAAATACAGAAACATAAACTGAGCTGGAAATTTACTGAGTACAAGCTGTCTTGCAAAACTGCCTGTGTTTCCTGGCTCTGGATGGGATGGAAATACCACAAAACTAGCTTCTCTTAAAGTAACGTGATACTTCTTCTTCCGGGCCTTGGCTGAAAGTGGGAGATGGAAGCATGTACAAGACAGGAAAAAGAACAGCAAAAGCTAGTGATAATCAAGTTATTTTTAACATAGCAAAATGGAACTATAAATTAGAAATATCAAAGGGGCCATTGTGATCATCTACTCTAACATCTTGTATAGCTCTGGCATAAAGCTGGAAAAGGTAGCTAGCCTGGCTTAGCTGTCTTCATGTTAGACACATGCATTGTTTCTGTGAGCTGGTTCTCATCTTACTCAAACTTCAGCCCAAGTGCTACATACAGGTCAAATGAACCTAGTTCACCCTGAGCTATGCTTGTTCCCACCCTTCCAAGAGAGGGGAATCCAGCTTATACTGCAGCACAGACATTGTAATAGCAGGTTACATCTCCAAGCACCTGGCCTTGCATGATGGCTGGGGCGTTTGGCCACCAAACCTGTGGAGGCAGACCCATGCCCACCTACCCACCAGGCCCATTGCCTCCAAGGCAAAGAAGACCTGCATAAAGTCATCTCATGGGCTGCCATGTGGCTCAGCCGCACTGACACTGAGTTAGGCAGGTACTGTGGTTCCAGTTCACCCCTTGTTTTCTGGAAATGCCTTTTAATTTTGCTTAGTTTTATTGGTGAGAGCTTCCTTACCAATGGCCTCTCCTCAGCCAGAGGTTCACAGCCAGTTTCCCCAGTCAAGTGATAAATTATCTTATGGGGTACCTATAATTTTTCCTATCTGGCCAAATTTTTGGAGGCAGAAGTTATGACAACTGAAATGGCAGGTAAGGGAATAAAATGCTGTGAATGCTGTCAGGTATCCACAGCAGTAACACCCACAGTGTGAGCAGCCACATAGAATCATAGAATAGTTAGGGTTGGAAAGGACCTTAAGATCATCAAGTTCCAACCCCTCTGCCATGGGCAGGGATACCTCACACTAAACCATGTCATCCAGGGCTCTGCGCAACCTGGCCTTGAACACTGCCAGGGATGGAGCATTCCCAGCTTCGCTGGGCAACCCATTCCAGTGCCTCACCACCCTGACAGTAAAGAACTTCCTCCTTATATCCAATCTAAACTTCCCCTGTTTAAGTTTTAACCCATTGCCCCTTGTCCCATCACTACAGTCCCTAACGAAGAGTCCATCCCCAGCATCTTTATAGGCCCCCCTTCAGATAGTGGAAGGCTGCTATGAGGTCTCCATGCAGCCTTCTCTTCTCCAGGCTGAACAACCCCAACTTTCTCAGTCTGTCTTCATATGGGAGGTGCTCCAGTCCCCTGATCATCCTCGTGTCCCTCCTCTGGACTTGTTCCAACAGTTCTATGTCCTTTTTATGTTGAGGACACCAGAACTGCACACAATACTCCAGGTGAGGTCTCACGAGAGCAGAGTAGAGGGGCAGGATCACCTCCTTCGACCTGCTGGTCACATTCCTTTTGATGCAGCCCAGGATACGGTTGGCTTTCTGGGTTGTGAGCACACACTGAAGCCGGCTCATGTTCATTTTCTCATCTACCAGCACCCCAAGTCCTTCTCCACAGGACTGCTCTGAATCTCTTCTCTGCCCAACCTGTAGTTGTGCCTGGGATTGCTCTGACCCAGGTGTAGGACCTTGCACTTGGCATGGTTAAACTTCATGAGGTTGTCATCAGCCCACCTCACAAGCTTATCAAGGTCCCTCTGGATGGCATTCCTTCCCTCCAGCGTATCAACCGAACCACACAGCTTGGTGTCATCAGCAAACTTGCTGAGGGGGCACTCAATCCCACTGTCCATGTCACGGACAAAGATGTTGAACAAGACCGGTCCCAACACCGATCCCTGAGGGACACCACTCGTCTCCAGCCGGACACTGAGCCATACTTCGGACTAGATGGTTGGGTAGTCATGACACTGCATAGCTCCTCTCCCCTCACCTAACCTCAAGCACAACACTTCGCCTTCCTTGGGCTGAAAGAGGGACATCAATCCAACTCGCCTTTGTCACTGCTCATACAACAGCCTTCAGCAACCCCCTTAAAAGAGAGGACCAAAAGTCCATATCCTCAGGACTGCCCAAGTCCTGGGTCTCCTTCCTGCCTTTGCCAAGAAATGTTATTAACAGCAACTTCTGAGAGCTGATTGAGACCACACACGTCCTTTCAGCCAGGCCACCAAACAACCTTCAGCTAAGTCTGCCCAGGGCTGTTTTGGATCTGGTGATCTGCATTTAGAAATAGTCTTTATATTTTTAAATGTTGCCTGGAGCCATCTGGTTCCCTCTTCGTTTTATGTTTTAATTGTCATTTATAACTTATTATACAAGCTATTCAAAAGCCAGACAGACACTGGAGGGAAGCAATCAAGTCCTTATCCAAAGTGCACTGAAAGTCTTTCCCTAGCTTTCCAAGGGCTTGGGGCTGGCACCCCCACCAAGGGAGCGTGAACAGCAGCAGCTCCACAGGGTCCTGGCTCTGGGACACCCAGGCCATGCACTATACATTGGTGCCAGGGGCTTGCTCTTAGCTGGAGTCAGGCAAACTCTGACTTCTGCAGGGGAGCCAGTTCCCCTCAAGGCACAAGGAGGTCAACTGATGAGCTCAGGTCACCAATGCATGAGCAAATGACTCATCCCAGATTTTTCTGGCTCCTAAACCCTTGCTCAAACCACAAGGCTGCTTAATGACTTAGCAGGGCTCTAAGGAAGTAAGCTATAAATTGCCCATACGCTATGGCTAAATGACTGGCTCAGGTGTTTTCCACGTGCCGTTTATGAATCTAGAAAAGCTAACTGGTGCCTGGGAATTACTGAAAGGTTGGGAATAGTCATTTATTTGATGAAGCAATAGCTTCAGGAAAAAATATCTTTGCTTTGCCCTCCACCTCATAGCAAAATCTTTTCACCTTCAGCTTTTCCGCCCGATTCCATGTGGGGCCCTGAACTGAAGGTAAATCACCTCTTGTTAGAAATAGGACTAGTTTGCACTGCCTCTACTAAAACCATTCCCAGTCATAAATGCATCACCTCACTCCTGCCCAGGAAAGGACTGCTTGGGTCTGGGGGGGGCCTGAGGGGGGCATGGTGCCCTGGTGCCAAAGCACACCGCAGTGTACCTTCAGGCTCAGAGTGACATCTCACAGGAGGACAGGCACCCCACATCAGGCTCAACACACCCGCACACACCTCACCAGCATGCCAGTGGTGAGAGGGTAGAAATATACTAGCCAGCTCATTCCTGTGGGTTGGCTTAAATCTCAGATAAGGTGCCCATCATTTGGGTATGACGGCTGACATCTCATCTTACTCTGGTGGCACTGTGACACTGAGACACAGAAGTATTTACTTGTAAGAGATGCCCCTTGATTTTCTCCTGCCAGTTGTGCTGGACTTGGAAAGCATCCATGAGACTAGTAAATGCAGAGGGGCAAGAGGGCTGCAAATGTCCCAAACCAGGCTGCTCTGGCTCCTCAACGTCCTCATAGTATGGAGAATTATTACCACATTACTCTATTTGAATAATAACCTATTATATTCCAAACATATGAAATAAAGCAGGGCACTGAACAGCAAACTGTTTGAATAAAAATATTTAAATTTTTTAGAAATAAATCCCTGGACATCAATGGGCAGACTCAGGGAGTCAGATGCCGCACAGAGAAAACAAGAGAGGGGGGCCGGATCCAGCCCCTCTCAGCCCTGCAACAGACAGCCCAGCACAGCTGGCACTAATTGGCACTTTCCTTGGCGGCAGATGAAGTGTGGAGGACACAATGGGGCCTGAGCTGGTTTCTCGTGCCTGGAGGTGATCCCCAGCTCTTAGACCAAAGCCCATTGAAAGCTCAGCAAGGAGAAACTGCAGCAGTCATTGCTCAGAGAAGAAAAGAGTTCTGGAGCATAAGCCCACGTCTATAGAATGTGTCTAGTGGACATCATTGTGTGCCCACCAGGACATGTGAAGAGAAAGCAGGGCATGGAGCATGGTCACAGAGCATCAGTGGTGATGTGGTGGTGGCGTGCTAAAGCTTGTGGTTACATTGGTTAGACATAGGCAGCTGGTCAAACCCGTAACTCCCACTGAAACCCTTAGCATTAGGCTTTCTGCAGTGTTCCATGCTTGGAAATTTAAAGCAGGAGCGTAAACAACTTACAAAGAGCTGTAGCTTTGTGCAATCATGGAAAGCTGGAAAGAAATGGAAGCAGGAAGTTGTGACACCTGGAACACGAGTGCGCAGCTAGAAAAGAAAGACAAGAGCAAGAAACTTCTTCATAATGGAACATAACTTGGCAGGGAGGAATAAAGAAAAGATACATTTTTTTAAAGAAAGAAGATTATCACATAATTTCTGGATTGCATTATAACAGGCTTTTTTAGGTATATGACCAGTAATTCCATCAGTACCAGGTTTTTTGGTGAAAAGTATATTCATTACCTTAGACTTATCAATTGACAGCTTAGAGGCACTGTTTTCTTTTGTACTTCACAAACAAATTTAAATGGGGGAAAAACCATCCCCACTTTCTATAGAAGAAATTCCCTGAGCTTAGCCTGCACAGAGGTTTCAGCCAGCCACAGTCCCAGAACTGTGCTGTCTGAGCCCCCATGTTTCGGATTACCAACCAGTTTCTCCAAAACTTAAGATATTTTTTAATTATTTTATTAAATATAAGCGAAATCCATGTGATGATACTCTTCTTGTTTGTCCCCTGGAGTGGGAACACACAGTTTAGGCTTTGCTCGCTTTCCTCCTCCTTCAGTGGAAGCAGCTGAAGGACTTGGAAGCCACAAGGATGAAGTGAAGCAGTAACTAGAGATGAGCAAAGGGAAAACAGCTGCAAGCTGGACACCAGCAGACGTGTCTGACCCTGTCCTTGGGGAGCAATAGGGAGGGGTGGTCCTTCACCCTGGGAGGCCCTCAGCCCTGCCAGGGAGGGGGATTTGCCTCCCTCTGCTCCTCCAGCACAGCCTGGCACGGTTGCACTTCTGCCGCAGCTGGAGAAACCATCTTCCCGGGGGGAAACGGGATGCTCGGCAACCTGACAGGCTAACAAGCTAATAGCATGTGAATGCACGTTTGTGCTGGAGCTGCCACCCGCAGCTGCAGCAGTCTGCAGCACCCCACCGTGCTTTGGCACAGCAAAGGCCAGCCAGGTAAGGGCACAATGCAGAGATGTAGCAGGGAGCAGTGCCTGCTCCAGCCCTAAAAACTGATGTCCAGCTTGCACTGATATTCTCAGGGCTAACCTGCTTGGTTATACAATAGTAATTGAGCTGCAAGTTTAATTACAGTATGGGAGCGAGCTGTCACTTGACTGAAGATACTTCCTTGAATATTTATTGAAATAAATAGTCTTACTGACTTTGCAATTTGAAATTCAGGGACTAGACATTGGGATCTCTTTTATGGCTGTATTTATATCCTCCCTGGCAGGCACAGCACTTCAGAGAAATACCAAGCCCTGGATTCCAAAATGCTCCCAGAGACTCTTTTTTCTTTAAAACTCCATTGGTGGTGGCTTATGAAGAGTTTCCCATCCATTGCCTCATACCCACAGCCATGAAAAGTAGCAATGCTCAAGACCTAGAAAGTCTCAATTGTTTTAGGCAGGTTTGTGTCATATAGGAATGTCAGGACAAGGGATACAGGTTAGAAGACTCCTTGTGGTTCTTTTATTCCACGGTTGAATGCAGCCAGACAGGTGGAGGAGCATGTGCTCTTGGACATGACCTTTCCCAAGTGTACTGTCCCCCATGCCCCCACAAGCAGCTCAGCTTCATGTGTTCCAGAGCTGGGAGTGGGACCTGCATCCCCAGATGCACTGGGGCTCCTGCCAGGCATCAGGGTTGGTGGAACCAAGGTGCCTCCATGCCTTAGAGGGGATGGACAAACAAGCACGATGTGGCTTTGACAAAGTGTGGTTTTTATGTAGGCACATTCCTTTAGTGATAATAAGGCACTCAAATTACCCTCTGATGTTGGTTATTTGGAAAAAACATGGAGGCAATATTTCTAGCTGTGAGAGTGTATGGGAAAGTGTGTGCCAGTGCTGCCTGCTCGCAGCTGTGGAAACATTAATGTTCACACTCTCCGGCTAAGGGAGACAAAACAAAACCCTCAGGTTTTGTCCAAAGTCCCTTTTCTCACAACCAATTTTATGTCCAAATGAAACCAAGCATTCTCCAAATACAGACTCACAGTCTTCGCACTTTGCACTTTGCAGACTCCCTGTGATCCCTCATTGCAAGGCCTTCCTAATTCCCACCCAGCTCAACCCACAGCAGTAGGTTGCCCCCTCCCACCCAGACCAGGGGACACTGGGCATGCTGGCAGGAAAGATTTGCCATATTTATAGAGTCATGCCCTGGGCGAGAAATTTATCAAATCACCAAGGATTGTTAGGACAAGGCAGGGGGTTTAACTGTTGATTTTACAGGGAAATTTGGGGTTATTCAAATGGGTATCATGTCCACAAGTGCCATCATGGGAAGCCTGACTACATGACACTGAGGCAGAAGATGCTCTGAGGGTCAGCCCATGGTTAAGGAGACTCAGCTGCCTTGCCGAAAAGTGCTGAGCAGCATCAGTTATACCAAGGAATTTCCCTGTGAGACTCTGTCACTTCCAATAAGCAATTCATTCCCTCCAGCCTTTACGCTTTCCATCCATAATGATCAACGTCTTGGGCACTTAGTTTCAGAACAATACTTTTTTTAGAGAGTAATTCTTGTCTGCCAGGACTTGATGTCTACCCCCATGATTTTATACTCTGAAATTTATCCTTTACCAGGCCTGCCATGAACTTAAGAGGTGCGTGAGCCAAAGGCAGATACTCGAACACACCTGGACCTGCAGAAAGTTGAGCTCCAGATTCAAAATACCAAGGTGGTTCTTGCCTGACAGGGGGTTGAGCTACTCCTCTGGAGAAACTTGAACTTCTGCCAGATTTCATAACCGAGGCTGACTTTTACTTTGCTCTGATTGTTTCCTACCAGAAATTCTTGGTTTATGAATAGAAACACCAGTTTCAAAGCTGATGCTTATTTTATAATCCCAGTAAAATATTTTTTTGGTATCCGCTTTCTTATGAGTAAATCTTACACCTCTCTCCTGACACCATCTCACACCATCTTTCTCACAGGTATATAAGATGTAGTTGTATCAGAGAGAGAAAGCTTTTTCTTGCTGATACCTGAGCCTAAAGCACAGTACATTTCAGTTCTCTTTCTCATATTTCAGTGAATTTCACTGTCAAAATGGAAATGTGGGAGTGCTGGTACATGACTACCCTGTTACAATGTGCAGAAATATTACAAGCATGCGTGATGTACCACCTGGAAGTGCCTCAGTGACCATCGGTCCTCACACAACTTCTGTCCACCACAGCAAGCAAGAGTTAGAGCAAAGCTATACCCACCCAGGATGGACATCTCCTTTTGCTATGAGTTCAAACACAATCTGCAACCCCAACTCTTTCACTGCTGTCCTTTTTTCCATTTTCTTCTGGGTAAGTGTTTGAAGAATATCACCTCATTTCCTTCCATGGGGTCAAACATTTTTAAGCCTTATGCAGGCAAAGTTTTCCTGCCATGTAAATACACTGAGGCAAAGAGAGAAACCTCATGAACAAGAGCCAGGATGGTTGCAGTCCCATTAAGGGAATTTATGAGAACTCAGTACAGCTTCAGAAGAAGGAGTGTTTACTTAGATGATGGACGTCTGTTGAATATTAATCTTTTCTGGGTGTATCGCAGGTTTTCTTAAAGAAAGCCTAAATTATTCAGGAGTATTTGCATGCTGAGATACAGCAAATTGACAGGCGGTACAAATCAGACTTTTGCATCGTAGTATTAAAGGAAACCAAATGCCAAATCTGGTTTCTTAATACATCATTGACCATCTCCTAAGTAAAATAATTAAGCTGCTCATTAAGATACAGCATACATAATTCTGAAACAATGGCTACCTTAATCCTTATGCACAGTATCAGCAAAATAACCATGAGATGCCACAAAATCATAATTTGGTTATTCTTTTTACCCATTTGCCATATTACAGGATGGCAGTGATGAGGAGTGCCACTGCTGATGAACAGCACAGATGCAGCATCCTCTGCCCCAGGAAGGTGGTGGTCTGTGATGGATGGCATGACATGGAGGGGAGGTTGGTGGCCAGGGCTGCCCTGAGGATTGTCCCCACCTTCATCACCTTCTGTCCCAAGGCAGGGATGTCTTCCTCTTGGGCTGTGCTGGCCCAGTTCCCCACTGCCATCCTGGTGCTTGCAGGGGAAGCACCAGCCTTATTTATGTAACAGCTGCTGTTTTTAGGTGCTGTCATTCACATGTACGCTGGAAAACATGGTACTTGAAGAGCTGCTACGCTAGTACAGCATATGCCGGAGGCAAAACTATATATATATATTATAAAAAAAAAAAATCTGTGTAAAAAAAAGAATTAGAGCAGGATTATCACAGTGTGTCAGCTTCCTGTCCACAGCCCAGCTGGTGCGGTGCCTCACCAGGGCCACCTTTTCGAAACACTTCCTCAGTTAAAAGCCTTTGCTGCTGAGATTGATCTTATGGGTTTTTTCCATGTTCTCAGGTGAACCAAATTTCTGCTTTTATCAGCAGGTGGAGCAGGGGATGAGATGGTATCAGTGACCTGGTGTGGAGGAAGGAGCCAGAACACACAGGTCAGGCAAGAGCAGCCTCTGTCAGGTTGAGGCTGCAGGCATCTCACCTTTGCCATCCTCTGCATTCCTTGGGGTCACTGGTTTCTCTTCACGACCAGCTCATGGAAAAAATGCTCTCAATTGTACATGCACAAGTTTTAACTGCATGCGATGCAGATTGAAAACCAACAGCATGCTCTGAATGGAGATGTCTACAATGATTTCCATTGAAAATCCTGTTCATGCAATTATAGCCTGTGATACAAAAACAGAGCCTGCTGCTGGACAGAGTCCCCTTGGACAGGGCAACACCTACAGCCTCCATGGATCTAACATCCTTCAGTGGCATTGGCTCGTCATTAGAGCTCATCCATTTTTCTCAAAAGCAGATTTCTGCTGTGTTTTATGGTTATTTTAGAGTCAATATATATATTCTCCCGTTTCCCAGTTTATAGAGAGGAATGTGTGTAGGGACCCTGTGCTTAAAGGAGTCAGTGGAAACTTGCCTACTGGCTCCAGTGGACCTTGCATTTGGGTCTCAAACTGTCCTACATGTCCTAACTAACACCTCACATTCCCTGCCATTGCTTTTCACTTGCCACATCTCTCATCTTTGTCAGTCACGGGCCCCTGTGCACACAGTTGTGAGAGGAGGAAAAGAGAAAGAGTGCCATGGATGGACAAGATGTCAAGAATTTGTTATGTGTCCCACTACCTGCCTGGACCAGAAGAGCTGGGGGGGAATCTGTGGCTGGTCCCCACCTAATGAACCACCCCAGCTATTGCACAGAACAACCAAAATGTCATCACCCCAGCCCCAAATCTCTCCTGTATACTTCAGTCCCTTCTCAACGTGTCTGACCAGCTCCTCAGCTGGTGTAAATCAGAGTTGCTCCTTTGAACCAGTGCGATGACCTGACAGCAGCTGTGAATTTGACACGCGTGCTGTCTTGCAGCTCATCCAGCTGTGTTTGATTTACATCTGGATCTACTTGGAAGTTCATGTCAAAGGCATTGCCACAGAAGGAAGGAACAGAAGCAGTGCAGGAGGGATGGATTGCAAAATGCCCTCTGCTGGAAGGACCAAGGCCCACAGAAGGCATATGGCTGGGAGATGAGTCCAGCACTGATTTGTTTCCCCTCCCCTTGCCCCGAAGACGTCAAGCTTCCTGTGATTACTGATTATGATGATGATAATGTTTCTGGTGTGTATGTGTTTGCGCACACGTGTGCAGTGGTTTCTTGCTAAACCAAATTTGTTTGGACATTGCCAGATGGTACAAAATCTTACCGGAATTTCATTTTCAAATAAACCACAGACTTGGATGAGCTAATGTTGTTCCACACAAAAAGCCACAAAATTCAACAGAGTGATGTTGTTTCAAGAAGAGAACATGTCAAGTGAGAGAACCATCCGGTCGGCTCTGAAAGAGCTACACACTCCCCCTCATGCTCTTAGAAGCTGTTTACGTCCAAATGCCGGGCATACGGCACTGCAGCTTGGTTTAAACATTTCTCTGCAGCTGATGACTGGAGCAGAGCCTTGGCAGAAGTCATGCAGGAACCACATCTGCTCGTAAGCTTTCCTGGGTTACTTCAACTGCTCCTGAAAGACTGAGAGCCCTGGAGGAACTGCAGCCTCTTTCTCCATAAGGACAGGTACACCACCAACACTGGGGGAAGTGGCTCTAGACAGATGTCCTTGACATCATCACTGGGGATGGGGATGTGACCTCCTGTGATGCTTCAGAGCTCAGCTCTTCACAGCCCAGAAGTTTGGGGGTATCCTGGGAACCAAACTGGGACTACCTGCTCATTTAATATATAGCTCTCTGCTGTCTCAGCTTTGTTAGAAGTGGTTGCTCTAGTTGGGGTAAGGACTAGTGATTTGGACATCAAGGGATAAAGCAGCAAAAGGACAGCAGCACTGCAGCAGTTCCTGATCTGCTAGATCCAAAACCACAGCCTCAGAGGGCATCACCCTCCCAGCATGCAGGGTGAGAGCCATAAAACTGGCAGCAACAGCAGCTGAGCAGGACAAAGATGCAAGTCAACTGCAGGAAGACAGCGCTGCCCAAGGACCCACCTCTCCCTGCAGCACCCTCCCGAGCTATCTGGCAGAACCCGGGTATGTAACTTTTTCTGTGCATTTAGCCCAAACAGCTTAATGCTGGTATAAATAACACTGTCAGTTAATAACAAATTGGCAAAAGCCTTCTCTCCCCAGCAACCATCACTGCCAGTCTGTGGCCAGGGAATTAGTCTTGGCCTGGCTGAGGATGTGAGGAGCTGCTAGAGAAAGCAAGCCCAGCTCTTGGGGCCAGAAGCCACAGCACAGCTCTGGCAGAGCTGCAATGGCTATGTCTGCAAAGGGCTTCAGCGTTGCAATTATGAGACTTGCATCTCCTAAGTTGTAGGACCTGAAAGCATGGCCCTAAGAGGGGCCAGGTCTCCAGCCAGGGAGACGCAAGTGGGGCCAGGGAAGACTCACCAGTGATGGTGACACTTCATGTCCCAGAACTGCAAGAAGTACCAACAGCCACATTTGCAACAGTAAGAGTTTGGTTTCTATTTAAAAATGCTTCTCACTGTTGACATCCTGCTGCGGACAGTTGAACAAGCACCAGCTTGGGCTGATGGATGTTGCACTGGACCTCTTGGCCTTGGGCTGAGGGCCTCCTTCTCTGGCTGCTTTTCATGTCTATTTTCAGCTGTTGCCATGCTGTCTGTTTATTTCAGCCTCGAACAGGCCCAAGAGATGTTGCTTGTGAAGCATCCATGGCTCTACAGCCAAACCAGACCTCCCCTTTAAAAGGCTTGCTCCCGTGGTTTCCTACCATGTGCAGTCATGTCCCCGTGCCTGCTGCCTGCCCTCTCCCACATCTGTGCCTCATGCATGATGGCAGGGACTTGGAGTAATCATCCTGCCTGCTTAGGAGACAGAAGGAGAAAAAGAGGCTTGCTGGAAATGTATTCCCAGGTTTCACCAGAAAGCAGTTAACAAAAAATGGAGGGAAAATTAAATCAGTATCCAAATAAATCAACCTTGTGCTTCAGAAGAGTAATAAATGAACTGAGGTCCAAGAGGATAATCTGCTTGGAAACAGGATGTGGGTTCTGGCTGTGACCACCCAAGTCTGTGGCAGCCCCTGTCCCAGGACCCATGAGAAGACATGGCACCAGTGTTTTGAGGGAGGCGGCCTTCCCATTCATGAGGAAACATCCAAGTATCATCAGAGACAGCAAAGATATACCAGCAGATGTTTTTTTTCCCCCTTAAACTCTCAAGCCTGCAGGATAGATTTTGTTTCAATTACATCTTTATAAATAACTTTGTATTTCACACTCACCTGTTCATTTTTTGCCTTAGTTAGAATCAATATCACCGATAATTATCTGTCAGAGAGTTTAAACATCACTGGAAGGTGACGAAAAAGAAACATCTTTTTCTTTACATGTATTTTTTTCAGACCCCTTTAAGTGAATTAACCAACAAGGAGAGACGGCAGATTGATGGTAGCTGGAGACTAGATAGTCATTTTTACCCATGAATAAATGCATTCTTGCAAGGAAAGGCAATCAAAGTCTTCTCCGCAGCTCCAGCAGCCCCAGCAGGAGGGGCCCTCTCTTTCCTGAGCCATACTGAAAGATGGACATCTGCAGTGCCCCAAGGTGGCTGCCACAGCACTGGCTGCCCCTCAGGTGCCTGTTTGTCCCTCCCACACCAGCCCTGCCTGCAGCTACCTGCCTCCCTAAGGGTCATTTTCTTCCATCCCCACATGTCCCTGTGCATGAGTTTCTTCCTGTCTGAGCTTCATATCTGACCCCTAATCTATGTTTGGAAAGTTTTCTTTCTCAACCAAAGGAACTGTCACTGGACCTGCTACTAGAAGGATGAATGAATACCTTGGGTAAAAACTAATGTTTTACTGGTGAGCTCTCCTCCCTTCCCTTTTATTTCTTTTACCTTACTCTTGCACTGGTGTAAAACCACCTTGTGAGCTGCTTCTTAGCACCATGTGCTCTGGAGACACCATCCACTTGTAGGGATGTCCTCTCTTTCACCCACTTGTAGGGATGTCCTCTCTTTCAGCTCATGAGCTGTAGACACCTCAAATACTAACAGATGCAAAACCCCTGATAAATCTTTTTGATGAAGTTTCTCCAAGCAGCTTCATGTGCTTGCCCAAGGAACAGAAAGAGAGCCAAGATACCCAGATTGCTTTGATGGCTAAAGAGTAGGAGCTAATGGGCTGCACCACACAGCAGGCCTCTCCTGGTTCACTCAGTGGGCAGAGTAGTGCTTCCGCCCTGCTCTCCTATGTGGCCTCTCCCCCAGATGCTCAGGACAAGGCTTTTGTCCAGCCCTGCCCTTCTGGTGCCAGCCTGGGGGATCCCAGAGCAGGAGGTGGGCTTCCATTTGCACTGTGTCTGGTTCACTGCATGGCCCTGGTGAGAGGTGGTTGCACCAAATAGGCTGCAGGTCACTCATGTTCTCTATTGCCCTTTGTGTGGAGCACGGGTTTTGTGCAAGCAAAGCAGTTGCATGATAGCTGGGGTAAATAAACGGTAAGAAGTCCATCTACAAAGAACTTCTCCCACTCTCTCCTTTGTGGAGTTACTGGGACCCCATCCAATGCAATAACAACATTTTGTAAAGCAGAGGCAGTAATTTACACTGGTGTAAATCAGAAACACAGCCCTGACCCCAGTGGGTTTACCCCACATGATTCACACTCTTCTTTGCAAACATGAAACCTGAATCCCCAGCCATAAGGCTTGCCGGCTAGGGAGGGGAATGGCTGGAAGCAGGGGCACAGAGGTGGCATGGCTTGCCAGGGACATATGACAGGTCAGTAATGGAGCCAGTTTTGTGTTTCTCAGGCTCGTGCTCCACTACTGGCACCTTTGTCATTGAACTTCTGGCTTCTTAAATGACCCAAATGATGGCTGGCGGTCCCAAGCTCAGAGTCTAGATCACAACATGGACATTTGTCAGGTCTGAGGGTTTTGCCCACGATGGGCAAAGTCACCCCTCTCTTTTTCCTCTTCTTTCTCATGGTGTCTTGGGGCAAGTTGTACCCCTTGTGGTGTTCAGAGCCACACGAGGTCATTTGCTCCATGTGTGGAAGCAAATAAGTCTCAGGACAGGTACACTCAGGTGCTTGTAGAGGCAGTGAGTGAAATCCAGAGCAGGGATAGATTTCATACCCTGGAGCGCACAGCTTGCTGTCACAGCTTACTCCAGAGGAGACAGGTTTATCTGTGTGATGCTCTGCACTGCTGCAAACAACAGCATGGCCAAAAGCCACCCTCTCCTCTGCTTGCACAATATCTCAGTGGTGTGTTTGCTCGGTGAGCCCTCCGCTCCTTTGCACAAGCACCTGTGCTTTGCACAAGCACTCATGTCCTTCTGCAGAGGAGCCTGAAGCCAGGCACCCCAGGCCCCACGGTGCCTCTGTGGTTGAGCAACAGGCCGCTCCCAAGTGCCACGCACACAGTGGTCACCCGGTGGCTGATCGCATGATTTAAGGCAGGAGGGGCTGATTCATTCTTTTTGGCTGCGATTCTGCGTCCTGCACAATGTGGGCAGTTCGGTTTGTTTCTTTACTCTCCCTGCCCAGCAGGGCTGGCCAGGCAGTGCCAGCGAGGGCATCCCTGGGGAGACAAGGTGCTGCTGATGGTGATGGGGGCTCGAAGGGAAGGCGAGGGGGCGCCCTGCAGCCGGCCAGCTCCACCACCAGCCGTGCAAGGGGAGCTGCCAGGGTGCAGCTCTGGCATGGAACAAAGGGAAGACTTCTGCCAGCTGCCCCCCCAGCCTTTGGCTGTCTCTGACAAAAAGAGCTGCTCTCCCCCATGCCATGCAGCAGGCAGGCAGGCAGGCAGGCAGCTGCCTGCACCACCTGGGCAGTAGGGCTTTCTTTTTCGGTTTATCGCATGGCATCTATTTTAACAAGTTAGCTGCTCTCGAGAGACTTTGCTCATGGGAACACCTGCCTGCTGCTCTGCTTGACCCTGCCAGCCCCCGAGCTTCGTGGGCAGCCGGTGTTCCCACCTCATACCCCCATCCGGCAGGGCTTGTGCCTACCCACGAAGCCTGCAGCCCTTGGCTAGCCTCTATATTTGTCCTGCCTTGAAACTGGGTTTTCCTCCACCATTGCAGAGGGTCAGCTGGGCCCTCTGCCTTTCCTTACAGGCATTTCAAATGCAACTTGTAGAATTAAGTTTGGGAAAAGGGATTCATGTCCTCCCACCATCTCATAAAATTAAGGGATTCAGACTGCAAGCCTGGGCTTATGCCTTGTTGCAGCTACGTTAGAGTTGCTATAAAGTAGATCCAGATACTTCATGAAGGCTCCTTCAAGATGGAGCTCTGTTGTAAAGAGAAATAACAAGACACCCTCACGACCCACCTTCTTGGCTGCAGAGGCAGCAAACATGCTGCAGGGAAACTTGTTCTGGCTTGGGAAAAGTTTATGCCCAGCCTCCTTTGTCCATTGCACCTTTTAGCCCCAGTCTATGGCCCTGAAAAGCATCCCTTTTCCAGGAAACAAGTACTGATTGCAGGAATGGAGGAGCAGGGCCTTCAGTGGGGTTCTATATTGCACTGAACGCTGCAAGCCCTCCATCAGCCCTCAGCATAGGTAAGAAATGAGATCCGGCAGTTAAAGGTCTCTTGACGCTTTTGTTTTCAGAATTGATCATCCGTTCTGGTTGCCTTCACTTTGGGGTGTTCATCTCAGGACAGCTTCAGCAGATCTGGCTTGCAGGGCCCGCAGAGCACTCCTCCGAAAGCCTTTGAAGGCTTTTCAGGAGGGAAAAGCGAAAGAGTGAGTTGATTTGCTGTTGCTGAAAAATGCAGTCCAGGAACGCAGCCGTGCGTGGTCCCCAGAGGCACTCCCTGCTGCAGCTGACCTCATCCTCTTGCTGCCAGCACAGCAGCGTCCCCCTGAAACTGAGGGCCACCACACTGCGAGCAGCACTGGGACACAGCTTTTGCGCACTGCAGCTGTCCCTGTCCTCTGCAGGATGGATTTGGGCCACGGCTGGGATATGCAGCTGTGGCATGAAACCTGGTCCAGGCAGGGCAGGGGAGCCAGCTGTGTGGCTGCTTCTCCCCTTTCATCCCACCACACACTGCAGGAAGCATTCTGCAAAAAGACTTCAGTGCCTGACTAAAATTACCAAGTTTTTCCTGTTCCCCCTCTCTTTGGATGTGGAGTCTGTTTGGTGGAAAAAGTAAAAGGGGAGAGCAGATGAATGTCCCTGGTACTTCCTTCCTGCGGTCATTCATTTTCAAACTCCTTCTTTAACAAATTTTCCCTCATTAGACAATATGATCAGCACACAGATTGAGATTGGAGGATATCTGCCATCCATTCATGGAGACAGCAGCCTCCCCGTGGACAGCAGGTCCAACCTCTCACATAACTGTATGAGCGTCGCTTCCCTCCTGCAGTGTGCCCCTGGCAAATGTCCCAAGAGTCCCCGGGTCCCAAGGGCACAGAGACCTTCCCCAGTACACCCCCAGGTTTCTGGCATTCATCAGCCCTGCTGTAACCCTGTGCTGCCCGTGCATCACCACCTGACATATCACTTGCCCAAGAGATGCTTGCAGTAACTGGTCTGCACCCTTGTGCACCTGAAAACAATGGTGTAGGTGATGATAAAAGCAGTAAAACAGAGGGAAGGAGTGCAGGACTTCAACGTGACACTTTCTGTCTCTCATTGACGGGTAGAGCTGTCTGCTTACACCACTGCAGCCAACCCCTGGGATGGTGCAAACCAGCCAGCTGCCAATTGACGTCAAAGGAGTGCTGGTGGTTTGAGTGAGATGAGGGACTGCTTCTACCCAAGGTGGGTTTCCAACACCACAGAGAAATGTTTAAATCCTCCCCCTCTGCCTCTCTCTGGCCCAGGACACAAGTGCCTTATTTCATTCATTGATTGGTTTGGTTATGGCGAGAATCCTGCCCATATTTTGGCTCCTTGGATGTTTGCTGAAGACTGAGCAACCCAGATAATGCTAGCAAAGAGCAGGGGAGGGAAAAGACAGGGGAAAGGTGGGGTGTAGCCAAGTTTAATCTCCTCTTTCCCAGTTTGTGCCACATGTTTCCAGACAAAACTAAAGCCATCTATTTTTTCTTCACACATTGCCTGCAATGTTTTTGAGGCTTGTGAAAAAGTGAGATGCTGAGTGCCTGCCACCCTTCTCCTCTTCCTCTTCAAATCATGGCCTGAGCTCTGACATTTGTCTGGGCCAAGGCAGTTCCTTTGAACTGGGTGCATTTCCCCCTGACTGCTCAAGTTTTCCTTCAGCCATACTTTATTTTGTCTTGTACCTATTAATTATAAACCCCAAATCTTTGCTTGTCTCCACACAGATTTGACAGGGACGATGTCAGTACGTTTTCCTTAAGCAAGTAGTGTAAAAGCTAACTTATATCTAGCCCAGACCTATGTATTTAACTGCAACACAGAGTGATTCCTATGGGGCATGTCTGGGGTAGTCAGTGTGTTGACTTCCGTCCACTTTTTGGGTCAGGCCTGAGCTCTTGAATCAGTCTGTATATATTGCTGCCAATACATGAGGCTGCACTATTTAAGATTGCCCAAAACAAACATGCCTCGGGTGAGACGAGGGCATGGACTATCACGTGAAAAGTTTTATGATAACAACTGACTGCATGTTTGCTTTCATATGGCATTGACTCTTATTTCCCTGGTTATTTTTAGTCTTCAAGGCTGTCCCTTAATCAACCCAGTTTATTGAATAACTCGTTTTCCTCTAGTGTGATGCAGCACGTCTAACGATGCTTTCTATTAAGCATGGGAAATATTAGTTAGCCCACAGCTAGGAGCAAGTGAGAATGAATTTCCTGCATGGACTGATCCAAGGCCACTGAACTAGGCACAGAATTTTTCAACCATTTCAGGGGCCTTCAGTCAGGTCCTTACAGCCACTGAAACCAGAAAACCCATCAAACTCCAAACCAGCCAAAATCAACATGTTCCTTTTAGTGGGAAAAATCTTACAGTAAGATGTGCCATGCCTAGACAAAAACAAATCAACCGAATCTTTATTCCTTTTCTACTCTACCTGCTTTTTTCCTCCTAGGTGAGGATTTGTGGCCCCAAAGCTGAGCAGACCTAAGGACTGGAACAAGCCTGGCACCAAGGCCCCGCTGCAGTGAAAGATGATCCCATGGTTGAGAGGAGAGATGAAGGAGAAAAAGCTTTCTGAGCAGGTTGCTTTAAAGAGTAAACAAGGATTCAAAGCTGTTTTCAAACGTGGAATGCTGCAGTAAATCTGGGAGGAGTATGCCACCAGGATTGGTATTTTGACACACAGCTGCCTTGATCAAGTCATGCCATGATTCAGGCCTTTTTTGCACCCACACATGATCAGGCACCTACATAAAGCTGTGATTTTCCCATCCACGGCAGGTTTTGGTGTGGTTTTATGTACATCCATGTGTAAGCTTCATGTTATATAGTGCCTCCTCATCTCCCTCTCTGCAAGGGTACGTGTGTATATGTGCCAACATGGGCACAACTACAGCTGTCCATTCATGTACATGCCACAAACAGCACAAGTTCACCCATGTGTCAATATAGCATGTTGCTGCACACAAATCCCTTCCAGAAACAACAGCTTCCCTTGGGGATGTGCAGATGTGGGTCATCCCAGCGATCCCACATGCTCCCACATGCCTTGTTGCCCACTGTGATACCTCCTGAGCACACCCTGGTCTCCAGCGTCTGCCCACAGGTCCTGAATTTTCCCTGAATCATCAGGTGAAATTTCCAGTGACTGCAGTGGTGGCAGGACCTCTGAGGAAGCAGGGGGCCAGGTCCTGCCTGTTCCCACCACGCAATAGCCACACATGCCACTTCACTAATGAAACCCACTTGTCACCTATTACCAGGCAATTAGCCTGTGTGATTTTCAAGCACTGTCTCCCTGTGATTTTTTTGACAATTTGCTAGGAACAATGGTGTAATCAGTGACTGGAGCACATTTGGAGGAGAACGGGGATGTCTCTGGAGCCAGTTTGCAAATTGTGCCTCCCCTGTCCTGGCTAAGCAGAGGCTGTTCACATGCAGCACGCAGACCTGGTGCCTGTTTCCAGGGCTGGTGGGAGATGTGTAACGAACAAAGTCCTCCCACTTTGGAGAACAGGGAAGCAAGAGAAACACTGAAACCTGAGTGGAGTGAGTGACAAAAGTTTTATTAGAAATACAGTGGAAATGCCACTCCTGTTAACCAGAAGTGCAGAATTTTGCAAGCTGAGATCCTAGCATTTCCTTTTATATATAAGGAAAAATGCTGAATCTGAAAACAGTAGCCTTAACAGAATATATATAGATACATGAGTACAGCCTATAAACTGCCCTTCCCCACCTCCCAGCCAAGATAGCTTACAAAATCTAATTCCTGTGGTAACAGCAAAGTCTATCAGCAAAAAGCCTGTCTGCCTGTGTCCCCATCTGATGCAGCACTCTGCTGTTTGGGAAACTCAGGCCAGCAGGGAGAAGCCCATACAAATACACTCTTTTTCATGTTCCTGACCCAACAACACCTTGGATCAAGAAACCCCAAAGTATTCAGAGTGCCTGATTTATGGTGGTCTGTTTTCTGCACTGTTTCACTGTTTCACAGCACATCGG
This sequence comes from Neopsephotus bourkii, assembly GCF_033783945.1. Classification (NCBI taxonomy): domain Eukaryota; kingdom Metazoa; phylum Chordata; class Aves; order Psittaciformes; family Psittacidae; genus Neopsephotus; species Neopsephotus bourkii. Next base: position 8,955,974 of record NW_026900624.1, read on the forward strand.
CAGGCTTGAGAAGTGAAACAGGACGGGAAGCTTTCCCTTTTCCATCAGCTCCCTTCGGTTCCTCTTGTGACACGCTGCTTGCCTGCTTGGATTTGCAAGGTGGAAGGGAAAGTGTAAATGTCTGTTTTCTATGTTTGCATTGTGATTGTTCCCTAAACTATCCCACCAAATCCCTGGTAACCAGTATATTCAATAAGACAGGGATAGCTGCAGGGCTTGGTTGACTTGGGCACATTAGGGATCTGGGCCATCAGCTTCCCCTGCCCTCCTTGTGCCAGCACTGGCAGCTGTGGAGCTGCAAGAAAATGTCCCAGAAAAAGAAGTGAGGGTGGCTTCCACACTGGTCTGCATGCATCCAGCAGTGATGCTTCCAGCCAGCCTCATGGAGGACAGATAGACAAAGGTGTCCTCTTGTCATAGTTTTAGTGAAAGAGCTATCCCACACTGCAGTAAGAAGAAATCATTCTTCAGTTACTTTTGGGCCATTTAAAAATGGAGTTCTCTTTACATGGCCACAGAGAGTGAAATGGGCTTAAAAACCTGCCTTTCTCAAATGTTCCATTTCCAGGACAATCAGGGCTCTCAGTGCAGAGGGCTGCCTTAATCAGTGTCACTCTCTATATATCCTGCAACTTGAGGTCAGCCCTGCTGACTGTCCTAATACAGCTGACAGTATTCAAATCACCCTCTGCAGGTTGTTCTCCTGCTTGAGGCTGGGCTCCCACTTGCATTTGACTGGCTCTCATACACCCATGACAGGCAGGAATACCTTGGTACACCCAGCGAAGCAGGGAGTTATTTGTGAGCTTTGGTGGGTCTCAGATCCATGATGTCTCTGCAGTCACTCACTGTAAGCAGGCCTTAATGGCTAAGCTGTATTGTGAAGATGGGTTTGTGGAGAGGGAAAGCATTATGGTAACACATGAAATATGCATTACCCATATCTTCTTAAAAAAAGAAAAAAGAAATCCCCAGCCACCCTCAACAAATTTGAAGTTTAGATGAGCCTTTCAGTTGTTTGCTTGGACAAAGGCATGGAAATCAGGTACCAAACCCAAAAGATTTTTTGGGCACGAAACCCAAAAGTACCCCAATTTTATAGATGCAATCTTCGCTTATAATACTTGACTACAGAGCAAATTTAGGGAGGACAAATGTTACTGATTAGTGATTACAGAAGGCAGAAGCAGAGCAGAAAGCAGAAATTCCAGGGAGTGGGACATGGAGAGACCTGACATGAATTAGGATCAAAATCCATCTCCTTGATACAGATGCTGTGGACTATGTGTGGCCACCAAAAAATGAGCTCAGGAAGGTATTTTCAGCTGAGGGTACAGAGCTGCCTAATGTGACATGGCAGAGAACTTCCATATGTCTCAGGAAAACTTGTCCCTGCCTTGGGATTTATCTTACAACAGGAGAGAACCCCGACTTCAGCTGCCTGAGCCTGGTGGATCCCCACCGCCTGCCCTGTGCCTTAAGGAGGCTTTGCGCTTCGCACTCGGGACTGAGCTGCTGTTGCTGCTCTGCACGTCCCTCGAATCCCCCTAAGCCAACACCCTTTGCTAAGACCGAAAAGCATTTTCCAGACGCAAGCAGGAGTACGCGGGTGGGTGGGTGGGGTGGGGTGCAGGGGACTATGAAAATTTCAAGAGGACGTACGCCATCCTGGCTTTCTAAATATAGAGGACCTGAACCACGGCTCCTCTCACACGCCAGCAGCGTGCTTTCTCTTTCGAAAGGCCCCTAAAGCAAATATTGCACTGGCTGGTAGCGTGGAGGTAAAAAAAGGAAAGAGAGTAAAAACGAGCCCTGTGAGTTGATTGCGATTTCCAGCGCTCTTGCGCAAAGCTGCTCTTTAGGCAAAGCTCCAAGTGGTGCCCACACAGGGCCGACGAGGTGCAGATGGCCATCACGTGAAGGTGGTGGTGGTGGGAGGAGTGGGCTGGTGGCTGCCCCAGCACAGGGTCAGGACCAGCAGTGCTTCCCCATCACCCATCGGCATGTCTGTCCAGCAGCAACAGGGGATGGAGAGGGGCACAGCATGCAGCCCCCGCATCGGGAGTGACTGCCACCTCGGTGGGGGTGAGAATGTGACATTTTGGCTCCGTGTAAGGTGCCGTGTCTCGGTTCCCTTTTCGTTGCCATTATTGTCGCTCCAGTATTTGCATAGCACAACATCAAAATGTGTCAGAGCCAGAGGAAAGCGGTAGCTGCTGTTTCTCCTTTTAAAAACCAAGCAGTTATTCATGTGACACCATCACTGTCTGCATGTGTTTGGGGTGGAGGAGCATGCAAGTCACCTTTGGAAAAGTTCTGCAGAGCTGAATTTAATCAAGACTGACGATCTTTAAGTCAAGCTATAAAATTCAGTAGAGAGTTATATCCCAGTAATAGACCCTATTAGAGGGTCTAGTGAAGTCTATAGATAGGATCTCTTCTCTATTAAATTCTCTAGGGCTTGAGTTCTCATTTACACAAAGGGCCCCTTTACCTGTGTAAAATGGCCATAAAGTAGGTGTAAAAATGATTGATGCTGTCTTTACAACCCCTTTACACTGGGAAAACAGTGTAAAGTGACCAGGGTGCAAATGAGAATCACACCTGGGTTTGTGAGAGTAAATTACATCAAACCCTTCACAAATTCTGTGTGTCCATAGCGGTTTAATCCTACTCCTTTCTGTGGAATTCACCCAGAGAATACACTTCCAAAAAATAAAGGTTTTTTTATTCAACACCTCTGGCCTTTCCAAGCCTTTTAGTCCCCAGTCTTTCTCTTGGTGCAGTCCATGTGGACTCTGACATTGGGAAAAGGCTGGGAGCTGTCTGAATGGATTGTGGTTGGTGAAAAACCTTTAATTAGTACTTTCTGAAAATCTTGATCCAAGCAAAATATGTGTAAAAGCATAACCCAGGGGGGATACAGTTCAGAACGCTACCGTGTCCATTTCCCCATATCTTCTCTTTGGATTTTATGCTCTTGAAATATATAAAGAGGAAACACTGAAGTTAGTCTTTGCTAGATCAAAATGCCCCATATTTATTCATTAAGCAGCAAAGCACCACCAGAATACATGATGAATATTGCTTTCTTCCAGAGCAAAGGTGTAAGCTGCAGCACGCTGATCAGTGAACCGAAGCCAGCAATGGTGGCCCCTGGAATTGGAGGGTGCACTTCTATGAAGGTGCACACCTTGTTCAGTGGAGCAGGGTCTCTTATCCAGTCTCCCATCTTTTCCCTGTTGCTTCACTGAAGGCATTTTCAGGACTCTGAGATCATTACCCGCATGTCTTTCATGCTCTAGAGGAGTCCCAGCAAATTTAATGCCGGGAGTGGGTAGGCAGAGGCCAGGCAATGAAAGTCCAGCCCCATCTAACAGAGCTGGCCTCTGGAAGCCCAGCACCTTGGAGGTATTGGGAGACGGAGTGAAAACATGTGGGTGAGATGGAGGTCAAAGGATTAAGGAGACAAAAGCCTGCTCTGGTGGAAATGCCATTCATCCACGGCCAGTCAGGACAGCTGTTTCTCACAACAGCTTGCTGCTGCCAGCCTGCCAACAGCACAGCCTAAGCTAGAGCCCTGCACACCAAGTTACCTTCTGAACAGGGATATTTGGGAAAGGGCAGGGTGGAAAACATGCCCTGCTCTGCCAGCAGAGCCTTCCTCTTGCTTCACCAGCCTTCAGGGAGCAGCGCCTGGTGGCAAGGGTGGGAGGAAGCGCCAAAGCTCAGCTGTCATTCAGCCTCCCCTCAATCCCTTTCCTGCTTCTTGTTATCTTCTTTTCAGAGAGGAGAGACCACGTTTTTGACTGGAGGGAAAAGCAGGCACAGCAAGGGTCGTGTAGGTAGGAGGAAGTTCTATCCTCTGCCATGCACTTCCACAGAGATCACAGCTGGAGTCATGTGAGGAATGGGGGGACAAACCAGCATCTGGGTACAAGCAGCAGGTGAAGAGGCACGCCTGTGCATCCGTCTCGTATAGAAGGCTGGCCATGGTACATGTCCACAAGTGCTGCTTGCAAGCACACTCCGATGGAGTTGAGGAGACAGGCTGGTTCCTGGCACCACACAGATGGCCCCGCCAATGCTGACAGCAGGGTCTTACATCACCAGCCTTCCTGTACCTTCCACTGCTATCTCAGCTTGCTCCAAGCATGCCTGGGAGCCAGGCTTAGGACTTCGGATGTGTGGTGACACGTACGCAAGCAAATGTGCCCCACAGTCAAGCTTACTAGTGACTGCTATTTTTAGGTGCATGAAAAAGGCCATTTGGAATCTGGTCTCAAAATCCTTCATTTTCTGAAGCTCCTCTCTTTGCAGCTTGGCAGAGAGCATGCTGGTGACACTATGTCTACTCTAGAAACACATTCCATGACAAACACTTGAGTACATACACAGAACAGTGCTGCAGGTGGACCATGGGAGACTTAACTACACTGTGATTTTCTGATCCTCCAGGTATACTGGTCTAGCCCTGGGATGATGTGTGATCACCATAAGGAAGAGAGTTTTTGGATAATATTAGAGCTACTTAGACAACTAGCTGTTTGCCAGACTGGGGTTTTGACTTCCTGGTGGCTATTTTTGCTGCAGAAACAGAAAGGTTTTGCTTCTTTGAAGCCTTCTTGAAATTTTATTTGCTTCTTCCTTGCTAATGATTATGGCACAGTTTTTCAGGCATGTGATTGCTCTACCCCACCTCAGAGACACCCATGCTCTGGTCAGGATAGGGAAAACCCTATTTATGGCAGGGTGTGAGCACCAGCTGGCTTGCACAGATATTTATCAGAAGGCAGTGCAAAATGCTGCCAGTTTGGAATTGCTCCTACATTTGGAAGTTCATGCTGTGATAGTAGAAATGTAAGTTCAAGGGACAAACCAACATACTTGTCTTGGTATAAGGCTAGTAAGTCATAAAGCACTTCTAGAGCCACACTTTCACAGTGAAAAAGCACTGCTTGAATGTGGTTTGTTATTCTATACTGCTTATTAAGAAAGCTATTCTTTTGCCTTCATCATTATAAATGATGTCTTTGGGAGACTGGCAGTCTCTTCTTGCTTCCCTCCCTCCACCCCATTTAAAAAACATTCATTGTTGCAGGGATGTATCTTTCAGGGCTTTTGGCCCAACTCCACTGCTGGTTCATAAGGCTGATTGTCTTCAGAGGAGTTACACCAAAAACGCATTTGGCCTTTTGTGCTTGGAGTATAATTGGTGGAACTGGCTAGACACTGGGTTTGGGACCTGGGATTGCAATTAGAGCCATGTCAACATACTTTTCAATGTGACTAGTGATTCAGGGTCCTCCACTTTGGGAGGTTTCTTAACTGATCTTTTCTCTGAAAGTGGGGAGGAGTCTGTCTGGGGATCAAAGCCATCCCCAGATTCCCATTAGTGAGCCCACTCATACTGTTGTTTATTAGTAATTAGTAACCTGTATCATTAGTCACTCTGAAAAGTCTTGCATATATTTTATATGGCGGTTGTTTATATTCACTTTGCTGTTGGTCTCAACCTTCATTTGAAGAGTCTTGACATCCCTTATTAATTTTCCATATGTTAAGCCCTCATTAGGTTAGTGTGGGTTATGCCCAGATCATCCAAGAGACAATATATCCCCTAGGCATGATCAGCATAATTACAATTAAACACTTTGGACCAGATCCTTGTCTCATAAAAACTGGTCTAGCTTCTCTGAAGGCAAGGACAGATATCAGGGATGGAAATGGACCCTTTATCTTAACAGCTGTAGCCCTGCAGATGAGTTCCCAATGACTTTTTTAAGCTCTCATTTTGTCTATGGCTATTAAAGATCCTCTTTGGTGAGTATTTGTACAGCTGCATCTTTAGGACTTTGTGACCTCTACATCATCTCACAAGAGAGCTTTTGCAAGAGCAGCCATATGAAATGCTCTTAAAACGATTGAAAAATGTATTCATTAAACTGTGTGAATGTTTTTCCCTGTCAAAAACCTTGTAAACGCTCATCCATCTGCGGTGTCTATGGTGGCAGTATGCTGACATTTTCCATTCCTTGGCTAACCTCTGCCAGCCCAGAACTACACCTTCTGTTTCTGGCCTTCAGTAGCAGTTAAAGAGTAGAACCGAACTCCCACATAGAAGACCTGGTATCTGTGCTTCCACATCACGAAGCATGCCGATAGACACACCAGGGCTGTGACCAGATTGAGAGCCATCTGCAGAAGTAGGTACAGGTTGAGCATGCTGGTGAGGCTGTCACAGTCAGCTGCATCCTGGTAGATGAAGGTTCTACCAAGGGGGTCTGCAGTGTCCAGTTTGCACTGGCAGGACTCAAAGATGGTGTTGCAGGTAAATTTTGTCATCTGCAAATAATGATGTGCAGCAAAAGCCACTGCCAAAACACAGGCAACCAGACCCAGGGCACTCAGGAGAAAATACATCAACTGAAAGAAAGCAAAAAAAAAGAAAAAATAAAGAAAAAAACTTCACTTTTTCCAGCTACATGGGTAATGAGGAACACAGAATGAACGCTTGCATATGGACTTCACAGGGAACACATGCATTCAATGTACTACTTGGACACTGTACTCTTCAGAAATTGCAAGATAGCTATAAGTCCCAAGTGATGCAAAGTTTAGCAAGTGAGTTGGTTCCAGCTGGGATAGAGCTAATTTAGAGATAATTTTCTTCCTGGTAGCTAATACAGTGCTGTGGTTTGGATGTAGGTTGAGAATAATGCTGATAACACAACAATGTTTTAGTTGTTACTGAGTAATTCTTATTCCAAGTTAAGGACTTTTCGGTCTTTCATGCTCTGCCAGTAAGGAGGGGCACAAGAAGGTGGGAGGGAGCAGAGACCCAAACTAGTCAAAGGGATATTCCATACCACAGCATGTCATGCTCAGTATACAAACTGGGAAGAGTTGGTCAGGACCCACTGATTGATTGCTGGTCTGAGACAGGCTGGGTATCGGTCAGCGGGTTGTGCACAATTGTATTATGCATCACTTGTGTTTATAGGGGTTTATTCCTCTCTCTTTTTGTCATCTCCCTTTTTTATTATTATTGTTGTTATTTCTGTTGTTTTTGTCATTATATTTTACTTTATTTCAGTTGTGAAACCGTTCTTAACTCATTAGTTTTACCTTTTTTCAGATTCTCCTCCCCATCCCACCAGGGGCAGGGTGACTGAGCAAGCAGCTGCATGGTGCTCAGTTGCTGGCTGGGGTAAATCATGGCAGCAGGTTATCTCAAGAACAGTAATCCTGCCTTGCATATTTTATATGAGTATTGCCTTGTAATTTTGAGACCTGAAGAAAGCACTGAGAAATCAATGTCTCTATACAGCCAGAAGCTTTAGAGAGAGGGAGGGAGCATCTTCCTTGTACCTGCATGGGCCAGAGTCATCAGCTGAGATAAATCAATAAAGTTGCCTTGAAGCAGAGCTGAGCAGACTGAGGCTCGGGCTGACATCCCAGGCTGTACTGAGAAGTAGGTGTTTTTGAAAGTTTGTTCATGTGTTATTCCCGGCTCTTGGTTTGCATGCCCAAACAAATCTGATTTATACTTGCAAATCAGGCAGCGAGGTGGCTGATCTGCTGCTTGTGGCCCTATGAATGCAGCCAGCCTACTTGCTTACCAGGTCCTACTGTGGAGCATGAATTCAGATCTCCACAAAAAGGGCATGCTGTGCTCAATCTCCCTCTAAAACTTGCCCCATAAACATGGAGAAGTCTTTCAACGGTGTGAAAGAGCAGTGAGCGCCCTTTATATCTCAGCGATATGGCATGAGAAGAACAAGGGTCTGCTTGTCACTCCACTACTCCTTACACCAGTGGCAGCTTTAAAATAGAGTGGCTTTTATCACGAGTAGCTATGTAGAATCCACCTCCACAAATACATGGAAACTGGCAGCAACTCAGACCCTTTGTCACTCTGAGTTACACCTGAGACCTTCAGATACCAGAGCATATGGACTTCCCTCACTTTTGATAGCTGGAACTGGCAGTTGCTGTGCTGCATACAAAATATGTGTGAATGTATTTTAAAATCATATTCTGTGTTTAGCCAAAATAGCATTTTTGGTTCTGTTCAGCACTGTAGAAACATTTATTTTTCTTGGCGTCTTATCTGTCAGACACATGGCATGGTTGGGAATCTGTTATTTTAAACAGCAGCTTCTCTCTTTCTCTCTCTTAACCTCAATACTGCAAGCAAACTATCAATATAAAAGCATTTTTTATGACCTTGAAACTCCAAGTATGTATGTCTTGATAAAATTCATGCTCCTGGTGTATTTCTCTTCTATCTACAGCATTGAATCAATCTTCCTATTCATTTGCCAGTTTGAAAAATAAAATATTTGGGCTTATTGCAGATCTTAAAGCACTGTATAAATTTTCTCCCCAGATCACCAAATTCTTAAAGCAAGATCTTAATTTCCAAGACTTGGCTACTATTAAATTTATTGACTTCGCGTGCAGCCTTAAACCAAGAGCAGCTTCAAAATGAGGGTGGCTCTTACTAAATGCAATTACTTTCAAGGAAAAGGTCCATAAGAAAGGCGAAGTTGGAGAATCTCACCTCTTCATATAAAGCACAGAAAAAAATGGAGAACTACTGACTGATGGGCCCCTTACAAGCAAAGATGTGGTAATTCATAAACTGATGGCATTACTTTAAAAGATGGTGCAAATGTGTTTGATAGAGATAATGGAAAATGGACATTCTCTAAGGGATGAAAGTTGTGCAATATAGGAGTCCTAGTGGACTGTCTGGAAGTCCCCAGATTCAGACCATCAGAAGACAGAATCAGGGCTCCCTAATAAATGAGATATTAAGCCAAGACTACACAATGTGCCTGATTCTCTCTTGGCAGGTATTTTATTTAGCTGTCAACTTCTACCCAAATTCAGGACAAAATAGGGTGAAATCCACAACCTAAGCTACACTCCAAGTACAGTAAGCAAGAATTTGCCTGTTCTGTACCTAAATGAAAGGAAATCCCAGTATCCAAATTACATGGGCAGCTCTTCCAGCAATCCTCAGAGCCAAACAGAGATGCATGGGGCCATTGGCGATTTCCAAATAGCTTATTATTCTCACAAGATGTTTGCAGAGGAATCTCTCTGCAAGCTGCTGAAAATGAACACATTTCCAAATATCAAAGGTGAGGCAAATGCAAGTACTGCCTGTGAGTGAGTACAAGACAACAAGCGCTGAGATCCCATCAGCAGATCAACCACATGCCAGCCCTGGAGGCAACTTCAGTATCGCAAATACAACCCTGTAGTAAGCTCTGCCCAGGAACCAGAACTTGCCACTGGAAAACCATTTTTTAACAGCCTCAGAGAGATAGGCATTGCAATTGCTGTTTGAATAGAAGGAGAAAAAGGAAGCAGGAAGAGACAGCATATGATGAGGTCAGAGCATGGCAGCTCTCCCTCCTCCAGGTTCCTTATATGAGGAAGAAACTTTTAACAATATTTACTGGCAAAAGTTTTGCTCTGTGTCAAATAACATTCAAGAACCTAAGATGGATCGAGTTCCTTGTGGAAAAGGCTTCTCATAGTTGTCAGAGGTGAAACCAGAAGTGTTTGCAGACATGGATCCAGGGGACCTCTTCTGAAGCTGATGGTGACTCAGGCGTGACTGTGCAGGGAACAGGAACCTCAGTGTGTGCTATGGCGTGGGAAGCTGGGGCTGTGCGAGCAGGGGGGTGTCATGCTACTGTGGAAGATGCTGTGATGAGGACCACAGTGAATGATCTGTCAAATATTAGCAGATAGCCCAGGAAGTTCACAGGAGATCTCAAGATTTTCCTGCGTGGGGTTTTTTGGTTGGTTGGTTGGTTTTGGACAAGGGAAGAGGATGTCCCTTCTCAAATACACACATAATAGCTGGACATGCGGCTTTGCCATACTACAGGGCATGCTTCCTGCTGATGCAGAGATGGGGCAAAGCTGAAATTTAGCCTGGGGCTTGCCATTGCTCCCCCAAAGGGCAAAGCCACCCTCCCTTTGGGTGGTGGTCTTCCTTTTTCATGGATGCACAGGGTGCTGCGAATACCCTCAGTAGTCTCATGAAGAGACTTCTGCCAAAAGGATTTCTAACACCTCCTCCTTTAACAGGATCCAGGGCTCATGCAAGTATGAAATGAAAGAAGCGGCTGTTGAGAAGGAGGAAGGCAGAGAGGACTGCACGTGCCTCCTGCTGTGTCCCACCCCGAGGGAGTCACTCACAGTGGTCATAGGGTCACCTCAGGGGTTAACCAAAATCCCCTAGGCCTGTAACTGTGTGTGGTCCTCCTTCCAAAGTGACCCTTGGGCTAGGCAAGGGATTCCAGAGTGCTCTTTGTGCTGCAGAGAAGTCCAGCCAAGATTTTCTTCTAGGACGATGCTCAGCAGCCATGTGCAGTCTCAGTGGGCACCAGCCTGAGGGCAGGGCCTGGGCTAGGGAACAAGTCCCTGGGAAGACAGCCACAGCAGATAGGGCTGAACCCAACCCCACTGCTAGATGAAACATCAGGCCCCCGAGCAGGAGAGAATGACCAGAGTTACTTGGCTTTGTCTCATGATTGCAATTTTGCATCCTCAGCCTTGTGACATTTTTTGGTTCAGAGACAGCCTTTCACTGGCAGCTGAAGATCTGAAAAGTGATATTGGGGATTTAGATGAGTCCTAAGATGAGATGTATGACCAAAGGGCTGCAGGAGACTCTTAGCTCCAACTTGGTTTAAAATAGGTACGTGCCCCACAGCCAGAAGCCATTTCTTCAGAAAGGCAGTGAAGGGGGGAGGCACTGTGGAAAAATGGCTCCCAGTGTGAACATGGGACAGGAGAGATGAAAAACCTGGTCAAGATGCAGTTTTGTGGCATGCTGCAATAGGAAACCTTTTGGGGAGGAGAATGCCTCGGGTAGACATCAGTCCATGGGCTATGGACCGAACCAGAAGTCTTTCAAGGGAGACTTCAGCTCTAATTCTGCCAGGTGATGAGGAATGACCCATTTTACTTCTACATTCTCGCTGAAGCAATGGCTCATGTTCCTCACTGCCAGGGTGGGCGGTGTTACTAAGGGTGGCAGAGACATCTGAGCTGCCCAGCCCAACATGCCATTCCCACCACGAGGGATGACTCCCTTCCTGCTTGGATGCCAAGTTCAATTTAATGCTGCAGGGCAAGCAATAAAAAGCCTGGCGAGGCAGCTCCTGCCCAGCCCAGCAGCTCCCTGGGCAGCTATAAGGCTTACTTGGGGGTGTAAAGGTGATGGGCGAGAATGTGGAGGCAATCAAAGGGCAGAAACAATTGTTCTTCTCCCTTTTTTTATGTAAGTACGGGAGAAGCTTGAGAGAGGCACAAAAGACACACCGGGGTCTAATTTCTAAAGGGAGGATGAATGCCAGGTTTCAAAAAGCCACTCCTTGCATTTTATTTCCTTCTGCCTTTTTCAGTTAATAATCACTGTTATTTTGTGTTGCCTGCATCAGTATTTTTCTTGGTTGTTATGTGTCTGCAAAATATTAAGAGCCTGGAAAATTACAATAATAAGAAAAAATAGCCCAGGAAAATGGTGTTAAAAATGCCCCATCAGGAACAAGCATTCTTAGCCTTTTCTAGCCATTTACCAGTGTCAATGAAGCATAGTTTTGGGGACTAAGGCAGGGCATGGTGCACGGTTTTTGCACCTCTATTACAATGCTCAGACGGGAATTTGCTTAGTGGAAGAATGCTTTATTCTATGGTTGGCTAATGCTTTCCCATGTTCACTAGTGCCTCACCCTGACACAAGGCACCATGTGCTGATACATAGCTGTCAGTGCTCAGGTACAGCCTCTCTATTCCCATCCATGGAGGTGGGCAGGTAGAGATTTGCAGCCACAATTTTTCATAGCCACTTGTGCCTATGCAGTTTCTTATTTCATAGTGAGGAGCAAATCTGCTGCAAGATGCTGAGATGCTTCTCAGTTCACATTAAAAATTAAAATTTGATTGAAGTGAGCCCATTTTATGACACCCTACATCTGATCCAACTCTCTATGAGTATTTCTACTTCATCAGTAACCCTCAGTCTTTCACTGAACACTTCCCAAGTTATTCCAGCTTTGTTGATCCAGATCTCTTTGATATTCTTAAAACATAGAAAAAAAAAAAAAAAGATCTGTTTTGTTCTGATATTGCTCTGATTTGAAATATTTGTTATTATAGTTTCCCCTTTATAGGCTACAGTTTCTTCCTTAGCTGCCTGGAAAATACCAGAAAACCATTATTGCATTTCAGGTGCATTTTCACTTCTTTTCATGTGGTCTTAAAAATATCTCCAGTATCAGTTTTTCTGATTATATTTAACAACATGAGAAGGAAAATAGACTAAACTAAAGTCGAGGTACCTTTACTGTGAACTGCACACACGTCTTCTCATCAGGTTGGTATGAAATGCAAAGCATAACAAATCCCACTAAGGACACCACACAAACCTGCAACAGAAGAGATATAAAATGTGTCAAAGAAAATAAACTAACAAATAAACCCACAAAAATAATTATTTATTTATTTTTTTTTTAAAGCTCAAACACCTTCCTGTGTTAGCAGGACCGTAACTCAAGGGGCAGTGTGTAAGTGAAGTTGTCCAAGTAGGGGCTACAGCCATGCATGTAAGAGCCTTGTACTTGTGGATGCATCTGCGAGGAGGGAAGAACTTTACCTCTCACTTTACAGGCACTGAAGTATGAAAAACTTACTCACAGGGACTTTTTGAATCAGACCTACAAAGACACAGCCCCGCAATAGCCTTGAGGATATATTTTGAGGTTTTGCCCATGTAACTAATGATCAAAAAGGAGCAGAAGGCTTATAAAGTTGGACTTGCAAGCCCAAAGAGCACCACTCTGTGTACCACTGGGCGCTGCCAGGGTTTTTATGTCATCAGTGCAAGTTGTAAATCAGTAGCCATAGCTGCCATTGGATAAGAAGCAGCACAGTTTATAGGGGTGGCTTTCACCCTTTCCTAGAGCAGACACCTTCTCAAAGAAGACATGTCTCCTGCAACCTGCATTTTAGCCCTGTGGCAGTAATTTCTGAAGGTTAACAGCAATGAAAAAGTATTTACATACTTTATTATTGGTTTAACCATCTTTACTATTAATTCTGAAGATTGATATTTATTTGCAGGAGCACATATTCACTGGATGGCACTTTCCAGCCATGTAAGGGGGAAGATCCTGCTCTGAGGAGCTAGCCCAGTATGATAAGCGTTAGAAGGAACCTTAGCTGAGATCAGCCAGCACACTTTCAGAGGTCTTGTCTTCACACATGGCCAGGAGTAAGTGTTGACCTCCTTGCTAGGAGCACCTTGATTATAAATGATAGTTATTAAATTCTCAGTGACAACAGCAAGAAACTGTATTTCCCCCCCCCCACTTCGTTTTACTTCAGGGGGTTTGAAGACTTCTCATTAATTTGAGGTGTTCTGCTTTCCCAGAGCAGTGGGCTTTGCCTTCTCAGGCCAGACTTAGGTGTGAGTTGACTTTGCTCAAGGGTGGGACTACACCATGGAGATGCCAGCAGGAGTGTGGGACTCCTTCATGGCCCCATCCCTGCCTGCTTGCTGTGTGTTCTGGCACTGCTGCTCACATCCAGATACCCAGCTCCACAGGGAACTGCTTGATCCGCAGTGAAAAATGCGTAAGTGTCTTTCTAGACAGCAATGGTGAAACACATTTCCTTTATGATCTAATGCGTAAAATACCCCAGTTTTCTTTATATCTTCATTATTGGCATAAGGCACTAGGCAGCACCCCTGTGAAGGAAGAGTGCCTCTCAATACACGGGGTGTCATGCCCTCAAGAACCTGTGTGATTAATAACACTTTTCCCCATAAAGTTTTATTTCATGTCATTTCAGTAGGACATGAATAGAAGTATTGCCTGAGAACATTTCTAAAGAAAGCGTCAGTATTATTTACTCCTTTCCATGTCATGTGTATTTATATTCTGGTCCTATGACTTACACATGGCCTCCAATTTATTTGTTTTCTTCTTTTTATTGTTGACAGCCATAGCTGACAGGGCTGTCGGGGGAAAAAACAACCCTCCTTGTCAAAGGTCCTTCAGTGCTGGATTTCTTTTTGCCCTATAGTGCTTCTACGTGACTCACCCATGTTTTATTTCTCAGGATTAATCACCTATGTCCTTGTTCCCTTGGACTGTGTATTAATCTTTTAATTCAATTAACATGCCCATAAAACTTAAATCTTAAGGACATCATATCTAGTGATACCCAAATGATAAATTCCTCCAGTGGTGGTAGTGACTGAAGGAAAGAACACGAAGTGAGAACTAAAAAATATTCTTAAATATACTCGCTTAACATTACATGCCCAAAGTCATGTGAAATCAAAGGGGCTGCTCATGTCAAAGCTAAACCTAAGTATTTGCAGGACCTGGTGCTGAAGGATCTTGTTATGAGCAAAAAATTAGACTTGCTTTGTTTCCACTACACTAGGAGGCATTTACGCTTACAGGAACCAAGGGCCAGATTTGCCTTCAGGTTACTCCTGTGAGACATCATGGGACTGTGCCTGTTTTCCCACAGAAAGCCGACAGAGCTGCATTCATTGTCGAAGGCAGAGTCAGATACCAGCAGTGAAATACTCTCTCTACCACCAAGTGCCTAGCACAGCTTCTGCAAAAACCCCACCATATTTCAATGTGGCAGGATCAGGTCTCCTCAGAAAGCTTCCCCTACAAAAGACTGCCGTTCAAAAGGATTTCCATTCCTGCACATGCTTTCTAAAGTTCCTCTGGGATTTTAATAATATACTCAGGGATACTTGAAGAGGCACACTTGTAGAGAGGTACTTAGAAAAGATTACGCTGGGTCAGGATTCCAGCGAGTCTTGGGCAGGATATTTCAGAAGGCTTAAATATTTCTTTTATAACAATATGCCAACATTTGCTTTTAACCAGAGATGTGTATTTTTGCAACTAAAAGTAAAAAATAATGTTGCTGAGAATTATGACCCATAGATATTTTACATTTTAGTTCTTTAAAGGTAAATTTGATCATCGGAGCAAACCAAAGTGTGGAACATTTATACAGAAAACGGCTTTATGCTTCTATTTTATACATTATTAATAGACCAGTTTTGAATTATACCTGTGAATTGGAATAGAATAACTTTAAAAATCCTCTGTTAAGTATTTTTTAGGACCCGCTAAGTAACTAAGACAGCTGCAGGCACATTACAGATGCTGTTGATGCTGATTGCTAAGTAGCATTAGGTAATCCTGTGTCCTAATGCTTCAATAGCCACTGCAATATCCCAGCATGAGGCATACATTTCCTATGCCTTATTGACCAAGCACACAACATAAAATGCAATTGAACTTGCTTTAGCACTTGCTTGCCACCAGTCGATACGTATTTGTTATACAAATAAAATAGGTCCTATAAGAGCTGCCGAATAGCAGTTAATTAGATCAGCTTTTGTAACTGTAATCTGGAAAGCTAGAAATATGCATTTCTGTGCTGAGTAAATTTCAACTCTACTTCATTTCAAGATCCTATTTAAAAATTTCCAGATGGACTAATACACCATTTACAGAATAGGTAGTGGTATGAAAGGCTATCCAAGGAAAGAATTTATATCTAGAAAAGTGCTGTCTAGAAAAAGACCCGAATGTAATACAGAAGTATTTAGGAAGGGTACAACTTTAATTTTGGTTAAGGCATACCCTGGGAAACATCTCAGTCCCCAACCCTGGGAAAACAGCTCGTTACTAGAGCTGGCTAAGAAACATGAGATATTTATGCTGTAGAAAAGTTTCAATACTACTTTTTTGTTTCACGGGAAGCAATAGACCTTCTTCCACTGGACAGGAACATCTCAGGGTGGAAAAGTCACTTAAGAATTATTGGGTTTTAAACTACAGATTTGAAGTAGACATTTTCCAAGTTGGCCCCACTCCAAAGAGGGCTAGAGACTGTTGTCAGGAGAACTGAATCAATTTTCTATGGATTTAATCAGGAATGGGACCTGACCCAACTGCATTGAAAAGTGGGTCCTGGTTAATTTGCCTGGAAGGATCCCTGCACTCATGGAGATCTAGCATGCCGTCCTTGGCTCTTCAGGACTTTGGCAAACCAGCTCTCCCTGCATGCTAGCATAACTGGGTGTTTCTCACAGCTTGGAGCCTCACACACTGCAGCAAAATAGATGGCTCAACAGTGAGACTGCAACCATACCACAGTACACGTTCGATACTTGCAAGGAGAATGCCTTTACATATCTTGATCATCTTAAAACCAGAACTCAAGCAGTAAATAAGATCAATTTCAGTCTTTGTGCACCCCAAATCCCTCACCATCAGCGTTACTTTAGCTGGTGTCACTGTGCTGAAGAGCTCCAGCTATCACTGAAACTCAGCAGGTTGACACCATGCCCAGCATGGTGCCAGCATCCTCCTGCATCAGCCAAGCCTGTCCCTCCCACTAAACTTATGACACTTCTTAAAAGTGTCATGGGTGAGAAAAACAGGCTTGTCATCTCCAACAGGAACACACAGATGGCAATGCAGAAGGGTGTTTGGACAAAGCCCACAGACATTGCTACCCAGAGAGGACTACAAGGTTGGGGCAAGGGAGCTGCTCTCCCTGTCCTCAACTCCCTGCAGCTCACTCATCTCTGGTCCTACAAGGACTAAGCACAAGGTGTACGAGGAGCATAAGGGCACCACATGGTAGTGATGAAGATGGGTACGTAATGTATGTAACTGGGGGAAATAGGAGCGCATAAAGCACATATTTCCACTGTGGTTTGCATTCATTACTTTTGCATGCTAATATATTAATGTGGCTTGCTTTATTTCAACAGATTTCAAACCACAGATTTCTCTAATCTGACTGCATCTCTCCTTTGTATGTTTGTGAATCTGTCTTTTCTTTTGTTACTGCTACAGTTTTAGCCTGAGTGTTGCTATAGACTAGGTGGTTTTTGCCAGCAAAGTGTTTCCTACCCAGAGCATCTTTGAAACTCTGGCACATGGGTAAAGCAGGAGAGTTGGAAACCACCAAGAAATAAAGGAAGGAGGCAACAGCCTGGTTCAAAGGAGCATCTGTGTTCTATGCCATATCACAAGACAAATGCTGCAACCACTCACAACGAGATATTATAGGTCATCAGCTCTTGTTATGGGGGCTTGTTAGCAAGAACCTCCTGCAACAACCTTCAGGGGCAGAACACAAACACCTTGGAGGACAATACCTCTCAAATATATACGATGCAATACCACACAGCATTGCTGAGACCCACAGGTGGGTGGACTCTTCCTTTTTAATATGAATGTAACCTCTCAACCTTCAGGGCAATGATTAATGTAATAATGAAGAACTTTTCATTATAAACAAGTTATTTTATTGTTACTCACTTCAAGAGACTAAAGATCCTTCTGTTTGTAGAGACAAGGGTAAAGAACTTTTCTATCTCTAGTAGCTACCTCTGAAGTCTCTGGCTTACCCTCAGAGGTGATATTTGGCTTGATGGCTAACCTGCTTTATCAGATATAGCAAGGCTTAGTTCCTATCCACAACTTTGAAGAAGCCATGTTATCCATCAAATTTGACACTCCCAATGGGCATAGACTTTGATGTAAGAAATAACTTTTTTTTATCAGTTTTGCCATGACGAACCAGGATCGTCTCTGATGCCAGACATCTGTATAGGCTGTTGCAGACAGCATCACTGATGATTATTCACTTTATGATGTTTGAGGAAACTGCAGTGAAAGCTGGTGTTACAGGCAGCTTTCACTGCTAGCTTTCATCAGCCTCAGGTCAGCCTGGGTCTCAGTACCACACGTAAAAGAAGCCAGTCTGCCACACAGAGGTATTGCACCTTAATGGTTTTTTTCTGTTTACAGATTTCTTATTAGGTTTAAGGATAGTCTAGTTGAATATAAATTACTCCCAGTATTAATAGCTGTAACAATAATGATAAACATGTATATTGTGGTTGCAGGCAAAGGCCATCATCAACTAGGAAATCATTCTCTTAACAGCCATAAAACCCATCATAACTGACCATCCCTGCCCACCTACAGAATAAAATAATGATGTCTTAACTACAGGTCCCTTCAAGCCATACAATAACACACCCCAGCAGATGCATGATTCTGTAAAGTCATCAAAACCCTGCAAGAACATTCATAATCAAATGAAACGGTATTTTTCCTTAGCAATATTTGCTGCTTATGTCAGTTGCTCAGCAGAGAAAATTGTCACTTGTGCTATGATAAGATTTAATTCCCAAGTCAAAGGCTACCATCACTTCCAAAGCAGGAGCTGCGGCAGCAGTCCATTACTGCTGTTAAATCAGAAATATACTGCTGGGTGGTTAAATGCCTGAGGGAATGAAAACAAAACCAAAAAAGTTAAAAGTTCCAAGAGCCAGTAGTGATTTGCAGTGTAAGAAGTGCAAGCATGGCTGAGTGCTACATGAAAATGACTTTGAGATGTGTCCATGACTATAAATCTATGGAAAGCCATGATCTCTATAGCCATAAGGTTGCCTAGGTGAGGAAACCTGTTTGAACAATCTCCCTCTCCAAACCTTACCTAGGCTTTTTGCACAAGCAAGGTCGAGCCAGGAACAGTGATTACCTCCCTCCTTCCCCTCAAGGCTGTAGCTAGACCAAGGGGCTAAACCACACTGGTGTCCAAAGTTAGATAGCCCTTGACCAGGTATCACACAGACGTTCTCAAACCATTCTTACAGAACATTTCAGCATTTTCTCCCATCAGTTTTCTAACTTATATCTGATCAAAATAGAAGTATGGATTTGAGATAATGAAGCAACAATGCATACTCACTCTTAGAAAATGATGAGATTTAATGGCAGAGGGCTCTGAGGAATACAGCTTTGGTGCTACACACGTATACGGCTACAAACAAGCACTGGAAACCCCACCATAGCATATTGCATGCACTGTACCTTGCATACCATCCAGAGTTTCACATAGTTTGGAGAAGGTTCAATTAAATACCTAAACTTGGAGGCTCTTCTTGAAGGCAGTTCTTCCTCAGACCTTTTGATATTAGCCCATGGCTAATTGAAGCTAGCTTGTATAAAAAATGGATGCCTGCCTGCCTATAATTTCCATTAGTGGAATGGTGCTTTGATGGCACAGTTGTAAAGTGCCACCTTTCATTTAAAATTGGTATGGGTTTCCCTAATAACAAGTAAAAGTTAAAAACGCAACAAAGCTATACAGGAGGGAAAGCCTGACTGAAAGCCACCTCCACAATCGCTGTAGAAAAGGTGTCAAAAGCAACAACAACAAAACCCCAGCAAGGAGCCAGGGCTAACAAGAAAGCATCTCTCTTCTTTCATGCTTTAAAAGAGAACACATTTCGGGGGGTTTTGAATAGTCAATCACCCCCCATGTCAATACGGACGGGGATCGGTTGCCTCTCGCTCTAGCTGGGGATGCTTCCCAATTATTGACCCTCTCTAAGAAGATAAAAAGGTTGCCTCACACAGAAAGTGGTTGTCTGATGATTAGAAGGGCCACCACTGTGCAGCCAGAGCGTCCAGCCTTGTGGAAGAATGTTAGAATGTTAAATCCAGCAGGTGTGAGGACGTGGAAAGAGAAAGGCAAGGAGGCTGACAGGGGTTCACCCAGACAGGTTTGCTTAGTTTTATCATGTGAGAAAGGCTTTCAGGTGGGAAAATCTATAGAGCTTCATCTGTGGGGAAACTGTCACAGACAATGCAGCCCATGAATTTCTTTGTCACATGGAGCCAGGGAAACTATCTATGTTACAGAGCAGCTACAGGTACAGCAAATTCATTCCAGTCCAGAGGAGCACAGGCTTAACCACCTCCAGCTAATCATGAGGACACAGCCCCAGTTTCTAACTTATATCACTTTATAGCACAGTACCATCCTTCTTTCCCTAGACGTCTGTATACAATGCTTCATTCCTTCAGCATCCATCTCGCAACAACATTCTCAAAGCTTCTTTTTAACAGTTATATGCATCGCCATCATTGCATCCATTTTCAGGATGAAAATCCCAGCTCATGGCCTCTCCCTGTTGCTATCTTCTACCATTTCAAAAGTTCAGCTTAATTTTAGGGGTCTTGCTGCTTCCCTAGGAACTCAGGATGCCAGAGTGACTTTGTCAAGAGCTATACATGCCGAAGAGGGTGCTGGGTGTGGGGAGCTTCCTGCCCTTCCAGCCTCAAAATGGCACAAACCCTGACAGCCTAAAGAGGCAGAGGCTGAGTTAGCACTGCCTGTTAAGGGCAGCACTATTGATTTTGGCACTCGGGTTTACCAGCCCATGAGCACGTGCTGAGTCAGTGGCAGGACCCACCATCTGAGTCAGACTCATGCAGGAGTACATCAATTAAACAAACATCTCTATTATTATCATCATCTGATAGGAATACACAGTGTCAGGAGATAGTCCTGGTTGTTTGCTGCCTATGTTGTACGAAGCACTAAAAGATCTTTGAAGCATGAAAGCCAGCCAAACTCCTCTGCCAGCCCAGGTTGCCTTGCACCATTCCCTGGTGCAGCCATGCAATGCCTTGCATCTCCTGCAAACCATCCCTCACAGCTGCTTTTTTCAGCCATCATGGGATCTTCATTTGTCTCACTTGTCTGTAAGATGCTCAAAGCAAAGAATTTGTTTCCTAAAATTCTGTCTTTTTTTTTTTTTGAAGTCTCTTTAAAACTTAGACATAAACATTTCTGACTCCAAGTAAACAAAGAATAATTAAGTTGCTTTTTCAGCTGAAAGTCTGCCTGCCTTTTGCACCACAAAGCCCCACATCAGCCTCACTTCATCAGGGCAGAGAACCCAATGCTTGAACACTGATGCCAGAAAGCAACAAGCCATGGCTACCCCTTGGGTAAAGCTCAGGCACCTTCTGGCCTGGGAAACACAGATGAGATGTGGCCATGAAAGGGCTAAGCAGGGAGAAGCACCAGAGCTCCTGGGCTGAGGGCTCAGCCCCTGACAGATCTTTTGCGATACTTTTTGCAATAACATAAGTGACATCTGGAGCCGTGAGCTGCTTGAGAAACAGCTTTTTTTTTTTGCTTAATGTCTTTTAAAACCCCAGTTTCGTGTAGATCCAACCATATATATGGATCTTAAATAACTTTCTGACAGAAATAATAAACACCCTGGATAATCATTTCTGATGAGCACTTCTGTAACTTTCTTAACTGCCTGAGTCTGCAAAATGGGCCTGCAAGGGAGCTTGCCTGTGAAAACTCTGATGCTCTCAACTTTTGATCACAGGAAATAATCTAAGAGCAGATTTTTCAAGGGGAAATACATCATTTCTTTTTCTGGGTGTCAAAAGGCCACAAGCTAATGAAAAAGAATGAAAAGGATACCATTAATATCTACTGTTTCTGCAACACTTTTCATCTGAGTATCTCAAAGCAAGGGCTGACAGATAGCCATTATTAACCCCACTTTACAGGGGAAATAACAAAGTCTTAGCAAGGTTAAGTAACTTGCCCAAAGCTATGCAGCAAGTCAGTGGCAAGACACAGAAAGGTGGGGGGGAGCAAAAATAAAGCCCTGCAGTCTTGGGTGGATTTGTGAAGATTTTGTCCAAGCTTCTTCAAAACAGCAAGAAGAAAGAGACTGCAAGGGTGGTACAGCCTGCAGTTTTGGGTGCCCCAGACAGGTCTCAGAGAGGAGAGACATAGGCATCTTCACTGTAAATGGCTACAGGTAGGTGAAACAAGTGTTTCAAACACCTGCCTGTTTTTAATTGTATTTATTATCCTGTCCCTAGCAACGTGGCATATTAATTTTACAGGGAATAGGTTGTTGAGACTGAAGCAGAAGTGGTAAATCACATAGGCTCTGTGGTTTCTGTCCATAAACCTTTCCTTTGGTTTCTGACTCATGTCCCACAGATTTCAGATGAAATGCATTTCCAACTAGTAGGTTTCATCCAGGTTTCGTGGTGAAATGATTCTGATGCAACACAAGCTGTATCTTTTCCTTCTGCAGGAGCTGCAGGAGGGAAGGGCTGGTGCCAGGCACCCCTCAGGGTATTGAGGACCTTCTCCTCTCCCTGTCAGTGAATCACTGGCTACATTTATTCCACAGGATGGCAAACCCAGTTCCTGGCCTGTGCTATTCTCACAAACCTAGGCAGTCAGGTTTTGAACCAGTTTAGTTCAGATTGCCTTGTGTGGTGCTCCTTGGTAGTTCTTTTGCTACTTTTCTAAAGCAGTTCCTTTTCATTCATGGCAATGCACGAAAGCACTTGATTTTCAGCAAGGAACACTATCACCATTTTGCCACTAATTAAGAAAAAAAAAAGAAAAAACCCAACCTTTCAGTCAATCAGGGTCTATTTAACACATTTACACTTTTCTGTCATTTTTCTGTCATGCTGCATTAACAGCCGTGGGGTCAAATCCAGCCCTGGTGTAATTCCAAAGGAGTAACACTAGGAATGAGCTTCACCCATTATCTCTAATGTTGCTAAAAAGGTCTCCATAATAGATTTTTTAAGTTCTTGATTCTGAATACTAATCAAGTCTTTTAAAAAGAGCACTTGAGTGGGATGCTACTAAAACAAATATGCTCTGGTATTTTACACCACATCTTTCTGTTCTGCTGCTCATTTCTTTGCAAACAAATGAGTTTTGGGAAGTCACTTTCTGCCATTAAGTTTGTTTTCAAGCAGCACCTGGGTTCATCCAGCCCCTACCTATATGCCCTGCATGCAGCCTTTCACAGCAGCCCAAGAGCCAGCCCACAGGACATCCAGCCACATGTAGGATGTCATAGCCAAGGGTCCTCCTTCACGGACCTGTTTACCCTCCCAGCTCTCTAGATGCCACTCCACAGCTCAGTAGCAGCACCCTGTGACCTGCACACCCAGAAACTCCAGCTCAGCCATTCCTGGACATAGCCATCCAATGTCCCAATGAGCACCAAATACCTCTATAGCGACACCACAGCACAGGAACAAAGTAAATGCACCATCATTTCATACCTCCTGCATTTTGTCCCTCAGATACGTGCTTTGTACTGCTTCCATAGCACATCAGCCATGGTCAAGCTTTGCCAGATGTGGTCATCTAAATGTCACTACTGCTTGTGGCTGTTGATAAAAGTGAGGGGTTAGAGCTCTGTTTTCAGAAAGTAGTGACTTTTGAGGGGTTTCAGGCCTCCCCAAGGGAGACCAGGCGTATGTGAATATCTCGGATGGATGCTGTTTGGACACTGATGACATTCAAATGGGCCAGGGGCTGCTTCGTTGACTTTTCTCATATGCCTAACTTCATTCTATTTCAGTCCAGCTCACTCTTTCCCTAGCTGTTTCTAGTGAAAGAGCCATTTCAAAACTGGGATACTACTCATGTGGTCTGGAAAACGTAAAATCTGACCACCCGAATCCCCAAAATAAACAAAAGCAGTGAAAATGTCACATGCTGCTATTTTATCATCTGTACTATCCTCTGGTTTGTAACAGTGAAAACCCCAGGAGGAAGCTCTGCTCCTGAGCAAGGGCAGGCTCTCACCCCACAAAATATCACATACCTCTTCAGCTGGAAGAGGAACAAGAAGGAACAGATGAGTAAGAGACCTCTTCCTTCAGCAGCTCAGGCCCTGCTCCTTCCACTCTTTGGGAGATCACCCAACAGGATTAATACAGAAAACCCTAAACAGTTGAGGTGTTCAGATAATCCTCTGACTAGCAAAGAATTACATTCGCAGAAGAGGCTCCCATAGCTGTTTAGCACATCAAGAAATCTTTAAGTACCTAAACATAAATTTATTTGCTGGGAGTTCTTACACTCTAACAACATACAAAACAGTGCTAACACATCAGTATGTATTTTTCCTGAAGCCTGCTGCCTAGGGAGGAAAAAATGCACACTAAATTACATCCATGGCACACCCCAGGCTCATAATCATAGAATCATAGAATAGTTAGGGTTGGAAAGGACCTGATGATCAAGTTCCAACCCCCCTGCCATGGGCAGGGACACCTCACACTAAACCATGTCACCCAAGGCTCTGTCCAATCTGGCCTTGAACACCGTCAGGGATGGAGCATTCACAGCTTCACTGGGCAACCCATTCCTGTGCCTCACCACCCTAACAGTAAAGAACTTCTTCCTTATATCTAACCTGAGCTTCCCTTGTTTAAGTGCGAACCCGTTACCACTTGTCCCATCACTACAGTCCCTAGTGAAACACTGACCCTGTCCCTCCACAGGTAAACAGCACACCCCTGAGCACACGACCATGCGGGTCTACACTGTGCACAGCACCGAGACCCCTCACCTTCTCCCCACCTCAGCAGGTGCTGGGACCAGCCGAGGCTTCCCCACCTGGGATGCCTCCTATTTACACCCAGCAGGACGCTGCCGTTTACCCTGTCACCACCAGCCCATGAGGCGAGGCTGGGGTGTCACTCAGAACTGCATGTGACTTGGCCAGCGGGCCCTGGGACGTGCTTTCTTTCCCTGCCACTCTACCCACCACTGAGCCATCCCCTTCCCCATGGCCACATGCGGTCTGTCCCACAGCTGTGGGAGCAGCAGGCAGGAAGAGGGTTAAATCACAGCGGTTCTATGACACTGCACAGCGAGGAAGCTGGAAAGAGCCATGCCTCTCCTCTCATTATTACCAACACACCCAGCTAAAAGTTGCAAATTCTAGAGTTGCGCTCCCACTTCTAAAACCTGATTGTTACAATTTGGTGAGGAAACGGGGAAGGCAGTGTAAGTAATCAGCGGGGTTTTTTTCAGCATCACCAGACAGGAGTTCACTGCAAAGCAGAAGTTACTAAATACATCTAGTGAACAGCAACCCTGCATTTTACTTAAGGTCTGCTGGGTATTGCAGGGAAGAATGAGAAAGACTGTGTTATTCTGCAGGAGCAGTTTCCTTGGGAAAGTATACCCAGACATTTAATGCCAGGAATATTTAGTTAGCATAACTCAAATGGTGTTGTGCATGCAGTTGGTTAGTCTGAAGTGGAGCGTCATGCAACTTGCATTAATGCTGGCAAAGGCACTTTATGGAGAAACAGACTTTATGCTTACAATTATCCCAGCCCAATATGGAGTGTCTCTGACTAGCAGAGAAGAACTGATGCCTGCCATAAGGAAGCCCAGCACTGTTACAGAGACGCCTAATGCCAGCTGCAACAAAGCAAACAGCAGTGGGAAACGGCAGCCACAACAAGTATGGGATTCCTCCTCCTGGCCAGCTTTGGGATCCTCCTTGGTTTTCTTCTGCTTCTTCTTCTTCTTCATCTCAGGCTCCTGCGTCTTGCTCGAGTCAGTGCCTCTCTCCCCTTCGGGTGCGTTCAGGGACGTGCTGTGTTGGGGTTTCTTCTCCTTCTTTCCCATGCCGACGAACTTTAGGTTTTCACGTGCGTGTGTGTGTGCGCACGCTGATGGGGGTGTGAGGTTTTTTGCCCCCCAAAGCTTTGCTTTGTGCTGGCTGAGTTGTTCCTGGTATTTGAATCAAGGAGGCTGAACAAATATGGAAAACATTTGGAGCAGATTGTCAGAGCTTCAAAATGCCACATATAGCCCAGAGAAGAGGGGGATTCAAGGGGGGTAGTGAACTGCCAACGTGCAGGCACCGGCTCTGCTGTGTACACACAAGGACTGTCTGTGTACACACAGCTGAGCATGCGTGCCACCACGGCTTACACACATAGGTGTGCGCACACACGAGTGAGTGTGCATGTCTGTGGGGGAGCTGGAAGGCAAAGACTGTGCAGGCAGTCTGCATTGCCAGCTGATAAACAGGAGGGAAATCTGTCTCAACAGGGAGGCGGGAGTGAATCAAGTGCCTGTGCCTGTGTGCGCACTGAGCAGGTAGGTAGGAGCTCATCATGCCGTGGCTCCCCTGGGGATTACTGGCATGCAGAGTGTTACTCAGTGAACCCAAGCAGCACCAAGCACACAACGGGCACGTTTCATACACCGGCTGGATCAGATTAAATAGGTGCATTTCAGGGGGAGGGAGTTGATTACGTGTATGGAAAATATGAAATTAACGCAAATCAAAATTCAAATTAATATCCTGGGGAGCCAGAAGGAATCCTGTCTCTTCCTGAAAGTTGCAAAAGCACAGCTAGGCATGTTTTATGATGAGGCAGACAGGGACCAGCAGTGAGGACTGGTGCTTCTGTACAAGTGCATGTAGAGGACAGAGCTGAACATCTGCTGAGCAAGTTTCCAGGGCTGCAAGTTGTCCATACCAGGAAGATTGTTTATCTTACCTAAAAGAGAGAGATATGTCTTACTGTGGACATGTTATCATTGCAATTTATCCACATGCTGGCTCATGCTTGTGCTTGGGGATAGCACACCACACTAAAATTGCTCTGGAGGTGAACCCAGAGCTGGGAGCCCTAGGACAGCATCTTGGATGCTGGTGGGGGTCCCAGGTCAGGGGACTGAGGTCTGAAGGGTTAGGCATTAAATAGGAGGGAACAAGAGGAGGTAGGTGGTGAGCAGTCCTGTGGAGGTGACACCAGTGGCCATGCACGTGTCCTTGCAAGGAAAGTCCATAGGAAGTGGGAGGCTGCTGCGACGCCTGTGCTTAGCTCACACCAGAGGAATTACTCAAAAGCTTAGGGGTAAGCAGGTGCTTAAATGCTTTGCTGGCGCATGGCCTGGATGCGTACAGCCTGATGTATTGCCCTCCTACAAGCCAGGAGCTGCATCAGGACCAGCAGAGCACTGAAACCCTTCCTCTGTGCATGCAGCTCTGTTCCCACCACTGTCACAGAACACTGAGGACACATGGGCTTGTACTGCCTCACCATCAGCTGGAACAGTATAAATAGGCCAGCCAGCTCTGTCCCCATCATTTGTCTATGTGGGGTTTTATTACCCTTCCCATAGAGGAGTCAATTTGAGCAAGTGACAGGAGCAAAGTACTGGGAGGAGTAGGAAAGGCAGGAAGAAGATGTCAGATGTTGGGGAAGTCACCAGCGAAGCTGCCTTTGAATGCTGCGGAGTGGTTCAGGGGGGAATAACCAAAATGTTGAAGTACTTGGAGAGGATCTTACGCATGCTGAGACAGCATCAAGGAAATCTTTCCTTTGACATATTGGCAATGCCTTCTGAGAAACTACTCTATTTCCAGCTCTTTATGGCATTTAACAGCAATGAACTGTGTCTTCTGTATTAATAAATTATGATGTCACTTTGGTTTATGGGTTAAGCAATATCCTCTTTGGTTATTTATATTACTGAGTGTATGAAAGAAAACTAGAAACAAAGTGATTTCAGAGGCTTTCAGCACACACAACTCTCATGTTAGATCCATACAGCAAGATCAAGATATACTGCTTAAAAAAAGGAAAAGACAAAAAAGCTAGAGGTTAAAAAGAAAAGGAAGGAAAAACTTTATTCCCTGGCCATGTTGCTTACTGTACCATGCTTTCATAGCTTCTCTCCAAGATATTTTGTCACCGTCATCCACTTTTTAAAACATGCTTACGATAGCTTGCACTCGCCGGTATGCCTTGCCTCTTGATCTCAAAGCCACATACAATTATGTTTAACCAGAGCTTTGAGGGGGAGGGGTGTTCAAGGATCCTCACCAAGGTCAGATAGGGAAGCAGAGGCAAAGCTGAGAACACATGTTGAACATCTCCCTTCGTAATAAATATGAGAATTAAATGAAGTTAGAGCTTCTTTTCCTTTCTGCCTGCCCATTTCCCCAGTTCTACCCCATAAATCCTTACCACTTTTTTTCCCCCAGGAAAATCCCTGGTTTTAGCACCTGGATTTGTGCTGGCAGATAGATTTATGTTTGTTGTCTTCTAAAAGGGGCCAAAATCCAGCTGTTTTATTCATGACAACATGTCATGAATGGTGATTTCAGGGGAATAATTGCCTGAGGAGGATGAACAGGAATTAACCCGAAGTCAATAAAATGAACTAGCACTTACCTTAGAGTCAGTAACAGCCCTTGCTTATCTCCTGGTCCAAGAATTTCTCTTAAAACAGGCACCTAAAGATCTTTCTGCACAGCAAGTATCTCAAAAAGGAGGCCACACTAAATGAGCAGCAGGATGAATACGTCCTACAGGGAAATGCACCTGGGTCCCAGCCTCCTGCAGCCCCTTTGAAAATCCTAGTTGTGGGGCTGGTGTCCACAGCCTGAAAGCTATGGGTATGAAACCATGAAACACAGTCAGTGTAGATCAGTTTGCCTTCTCACAGCTGTTGGGTCTGGAGCAGCTGTACCGCTTGGAGCGCTTGGTTTTCCCAAGGAAACCAAAGACATTAGATGCCATTTGCCCTGGTCATGCTGAGACAGGCAGCCTCCCCTAGGCTGGGTACAGTGTGCCCACACAGGGAGATACCATCCCTGTGGCAAAGGGCAGCAGGACCTTGTCTGGTGGGAGCAGATTTCAGCCTTCTGCTTTGCTGCTCCTGGTGTTCACATGGTTATCATGTGATGACACGGATCGGATGACAGCTCACCTGCTTTTACCGGTGAGCTTTTACTTTTTACTGAGCTGCTTTCACTTTTTACTTTGGGACTTTGATGGATCCTGACCCGTTGCTAATAAAGACAGTCACTTGTCATAAAATTCAACAGTTCCCAACAGATTGCATACTTAAATTCACATACACTATGTCTAATCTCTGCAGGAATACATAGAGGAAAAAATAGGGGCCAAATACATTGAAAAAATTGGAGCATGGATGTTGTTGCTTTGAAATGATTAAACAATGTGTACAAGGGGGAAAAAGGTTCTTTTACTGTGGCTATTTCTCCCTGCAAAGTCAAACATGCACATCTTACATGCTGGGAAGTTTAATGGGGACAGAAAAAAGAGGCAGATGCAGGATTGATCTTCCATAATTATTATCTGAACCAGATCGTATTTGCTGATTCCACTTGGCATTAACAATCAAGTGTAAAGCAGCTGTGAAGGAATTCACAGCACTGGCAAGCAATGACAAATTAAAAGAATTACTTTTTTAGAAATTGAAAGATTAAACGAGGACACCGAAATAACACTAATTTTTTCTCGAGTAATACATCTTCCAGACGTCACTTGGAGTTTCTCGGCAACACAAGAATAATCATTACCCTTTTATGCCCAAAGGCCCAGATTAAGTATGTTCTTAAATTAAGCACATGCTTGAATACCCTTCCTGGATGAGGATGTTTTTTGATTCGAGCCCAGCTACCATCTCTCATGTGGCACACAGTTGTAATTTCTTGTCCTTTACACAAAATGAGTCATGTTGCACAGCTTTTCCATAGCCAGATACTGTCCTCTGTAAAACATTGCCTGTTCTTGTTCCTCCCTTTGCCAAAAGGCAGCGCAAACCGGGTGGCGATGACAACAAGTCAAATGGCACACACAACGTCAGACAGAAATGGCAAGATCTGGGCTGCAGCTTTGCAATGACAGAGTCTTTCCTATTCCTTCTCCTACCCGTGAGGACACACAGCATTGCATGGGACTTCAGAAACCTCAGGTTTTTCTCCATTGCGATTTTTACACTGGAAATAAAGTGTGTTTGGTGCAATTGAACCCACACAGGCACACAAACGGACACTCACACATAATCGCTTTTATACAGATATTTCTTCAAGGCATCGGCAGTCCAGCCAAGTGCCAATCACAGGGCTGCAGCTCACAAATGTGGAGCAGCAAAATTAGCAAGGAACAAAGGCTTGGACAGGGCTTGCAGCATTGCCCAAAGGACTGTGGGGCATTTGGCTCCCTTTGCCCAAGGAGCCACTCCACAAAACAAAAGACCGCTGATCCAAGTGTTCCCCTCAGAGATGCCATCCCTAGCGTCATGACTGGGGCCAAGAGGGAGCCAAGTGTGCTGCAGCCAGTCAAAGGCTCACCCACTTGCCAAGTCAGTCTGGGCTATGGAGAAGCCAAAACCCTGCCTCATCCTCACTCCTTCTTCCCCTGCTCCCTTCACCCCATAGCAAGCCATGGACCACGGAGCAGCACCAATACACTGTTGAGTAGCCATACTCAGCACACCAATGCTCTGCCAAACAGAGGGTTCTCCTTTAAAATAAATGACAAGATTCTCCCTGAAAGCAGAGTTTTGAATTCAGCTACTGTGATTCCTGGAGACTTATGCCCACTGACAACGGGTTATAATAATATCTAGGTTTTGAAAGTGCAATTACATGAAAGACAAGGCAAATTAGAAATGGGTATGACACACGCAATTCAGGCTGGCTTCTGGCACAGCCGTTTTTTATGTTCAGGTCATCTAGAGGTGAGGCTTGTTTTCAACACACATTTGAGGCCAGTTCACATCCTTTTGTGTGCCTGTAGGCTCTGCTGTGAGCGCTGGTTTGGGCCAGCTGATGTCCAGAGGAACCATCTAACCCACATTATTCTCCATGCGTGTTCCATGTGCCCTTTTGGCAATACTAGGGATAAGGTGTAAAGTTCTCCAATTTAGTCGCATGGGGTGAGAGAGGTGGAAAGAATTAGAGTTGTTTTATGTGAGATTACTCCACACTCAAAGGCTGTGCATTTGACTTTTCCCCCTAGCCATCACATCTGGCCATGAGGTAAATCTGTGCATACAAAAGAAATCAGATTTTCTGTTAGATTAGATTTATTTATTTAAATTTATTTTAGAAATAAATCGTATCTTGCAATGTGTCCACAATAACTGTTTTACAGTTTTTGCTAAATCTTTGCTGTTGCTAAAGCATACTTAGGTGCCCTGTGCCTGGAGCTCCTCACCTTCAGCTGTTGTTCCCTGAATCCAGATGGTGACCCGGAATTTACTGAGGTCTCCTATAGAAAACTTCCTAGTAGTAAAGCTGTCCACAATGATCTGACTGCTTTTGTCTTGCCTTGTAATCCTAGGGCAGGTTCCTTGGTGTGAAATGTGGAAGTCATATTTTACTTCATTTCTGCATGAGGCCTGGAGAGAGTGCTTACAAGCTACAACAGACAGTCCCTCAAAACTGGGATGGAGCAGAAAGAGGTGAGAAGCTGTGATACTACAGGAAAGCAGAGCTAACTGCTGCAGCTTGGTGTACACATTACTATGATCTGGCAAGTATTTTATACCAGCCCGGAGCCCTTTGCATCTCACTGAGCAGAGTTATGGAGTTTGAAAATGAGGGATGACAAGCTTACAAACACCCTGTGTCCCTTCCAAAGCTGGTCCTCCTTCTTCAAAGTATGTTTGAAGAGGATATTGTCCGTCAAAATACGTTAATGAGATGCTATGGCTGTTGGACTTTCTCACCAGGTGTTAATTCTTACTTGGTTAAACAGAGGCAAATCCTCTTACTCATGTTCTTGTCGAGGATAACAATTAGGCCTGTTCCGTGCATGTGCTCATGGGAACGCATACGTACTCACACATGCACACACACACATGCAGGGCTCAAGCTCCCACCTTGGACAATATGCAGGAGTGCCAGGAAACCTGCCAGGACACCATGGGCAGCAAAGGAAAAGGTGAAAGATCCTGCTCTCAGTTTTCTTTAATGACAGGGATAAAATGAAGGACCTTGACCCTGCAAGAGGAAGAAAGAAGCTTCTGCAGCAGCATTGCTGCAGCCACATCCATCGCTCACACCCTGATATGAATCAATCCTGTTAATAACCATATTACTGGTCTCACAACACAATTTCTTTGCATTTAAAGGCTCCGGTCTCACTATTTCCAAGTGAAGGCGATGCTCAAGGGTCTCAACAGCATATGCTGCCTGCCAAAGGGAGCACCTGTGCTCATGTCCCTGGCTCAGCAGGAAATGAGGCTGAATTAGACCAAAACTCTCCTTCTAGAAAAAACCCACCAGCCCCTCTGAGGTTCTTCTCCAAAGGCAGCTCCACCTGGGGGCATGGCCAATACACCTGGCAACAGCATCGCCCTCATGGGCTGCTGATCTCCATTTCACCTTGGAGAAAGTGCAGGTGCCTCTTCCCCATTCCAGCAGGCAGCCCCTCACCAGTACTTGCAACCCAAGGAGGGTAAGCAAGCAAAGAGGAAGCCCAGCTAAGGGTTTTGGGCATAAGAATCTGGCTGTCTCTGTACAGCGCGAGGATGGGATGAAAAAGAAAAGCAAGACATGCCTCTCACTGTCCAGCTCTCCATTTCTTTCACGCACACACACACACCCCCAAACACAGAGCTAGGAGCACACAGAAAGTGACAGCATGGACTGCAAGAAATTCTGCCAGGTGCGGAGATGATAAAGTCCATCTAAGCTCTGGCTTCGCTCAGCACTGACTCCCAAGCTCTGACTGCATGAGCGGGACTCACAGCTGGGATGGAGGGATCAGTTGGCACACAGGTCAAGGAGGTCTCCCTCACAACAGTGGGTGTCAGACATGCTCAGCTTGTCCCATGCAGTTGATGCTTTGTAATGGAACTAGAAAAGCCTTTTTTCAAGAGGCACATGAAAAATGGTGCTTCTAGCTGGTGTAACGCTACTGGCAGCTCTAATAGGGTGCTCTCTCCAAAGACCTAGGACAAACTTGGTGGTGCGTATGTATATGTATCTCATTTGTCAGACTTTTTGGCAGTTACAGACACTCAGGCCTTTGCTTCTGCAGCTGGCTCGAGGTGTCATGCTGGCACCTGGGTAGTTTCACTGCATTATTCACTGTTCCAGCCATACTTCAAGGTCTAATGTACTCACAGGCTCTGCAGTTGCCCGAAGCCCACATTTGGTTCTTCTGGAAGGTACCAGCTGGAATCTGCTGAAGCCCTCTCAGTCTTCCACAACTAAGTGGTTGTGAATTTCCTCCATCCAGGCTCCACCGTAAGTGGCGGCTTTCCTCAGAGTCATCTTTGGAGACCTGAAGCACCTGAGCACTGGAGCTGTCTCCAGCTCAGTCAAAGTTTGTTCCTAACCTCAGTGTGGTGTGGCCAAGATTTGCCCCTACCTCTTGGCTGCGTTGAAAATGGACTCCATGGTTTCCCCTGAAGACAGGAGACCTAAGTACGTTGGGGTTAATATCTTCCAGTCTCCTCCTGAGTTTGTCTCAGCAAGTATAGGGCTGACCAGATGCTGGGCCATAATCTTCAGTCTCACAAAGAACTGGTTACTCACGGAAACCAGTATTCCTTTTCTTTCTGCATTGCTGCATTGATGTAAACCATCTATAACTCATCTCTGTAAAAGACCAAAGTGCCTGCTCTTTATCTGAGGCAAAACAGAGGCCTGAGGCTCAGGTCAGAGCTGCGTGACAGCAGATCTGGAACTCTTGACATCTGCCCACCTCTCCCCTGAAACAGCCATCCAGCCCTTGTCTCTGCACTCCACCTCTCCTTGGCCTCGGTTTCCCTCTGATCAGCAATAACAGCACAGCTTTGTGTACTCCGTTTTCTCAGACCTTTTATGTGAAAGGGTTCTTGAGGACACAGGGCTTTCTGCACTGCCAGAATGATTGCATGTGCTCCACCAGATGTTGAAGAATATTCCCTCCCATCCAAAGTTACCCTGAGTATTTTATTTTCTTGGCTTAGCATTGTTATGAAATGTCAGTGCTTCGCAACTTCTCTGACTCTCTTTTGCAATGTCCCCAAGGGAGCGCAACCGCTTTTAAAGCACTGGCTATGTCCGGCAAGCCCTATGGACTTGCATCATCTTTCCTTCTGGAAGAACCCCAACCATGCCTCAAGATAGGTGAGACATAGCAGGAGGGGAGATGAAAGCAAGATGTGCTGAAAGCAGATCTGGAATGCAGTTGCTAGTGGAAATGTCTGAGGGCTGCCTGGGGACTGCTTTTAGTTAATATTTGTCTGTCACACAAAGGAGGGAGGAGTGCATCGTGAAATTTCCTGATGACACAGACATGCGAGTGCTTGTCAATACACAAGAGGCCCAGCCTATCAAACAGGAAGAACTGTGTGACCTTGAGGGTGGGAACAATGGGAATAGGATGAAATTCAATTGTGCCAAATGTAAGGTTTGGCACGTAAGGCAGAAGTGTCGGAGTTTCTCTGGGAAAATAAAAAGTCTCAAACGCCTTGGCTAGTCACAGGATTACGATGAAATGGCAGCATAGCATGGACATGGAAAAAGGCAAATGTGATCCAGGCTCTATCAAGTATTTCTAACATGGGCCTGAAAGGTATTAATGATGGAGAACAAGCACTGGTGGACCCCATGAGGGGCTACATACAGCTTTATTTCTGTATTCGAGAAAGATGAATTGCCACTGGAACAAGAGTAACTAAGTGTTGGTAGGGTGTTTGGTGGAGGACTGGAGACCCTACTTAACAACAGGAAACTGAAAGGGATTGCCTTGCTTAGCCTAAAAACATTAAAGGTTAGAGAGGACACAACTGGCCTATAAATACCTTGTGTTAAACTTAAAACAATGTTGGCACGAGGACAAATGGATACAAATGGCCATGAGTACATTTAGCCTGGAAGCCAGAGGAAGGTTTCTAACCATGGGAGCAGCGAGGCTGGGGAATAGCAAGAAACATAGCTTGCTGTAAGACACTGTGCCATAAATTTTTGAATTGCACCATTTGACATGGTTGCTTGAGATGATCCGGTGATGCAGGAAGTGCCTTCCTGTCCCTTCCAAATCCCTGTTGTGGGCACACTTTCAGCTCCTTCTTGTTCATACAGGCGCCCTAACTCAGCCACAGGAGGAAGCAAGGCTCTTAGTCCCTTGCCTAGCTGTTTTAGGGCTTGGCAAAACCTAATTCTTCATTTGTTGGTGGCAATTATTTTGATTTCATGCATTTCTAACAGAATAAACTGGAGACTTACATCAGTAGCTAGCCTCTGGGGGTTGTTGTTTTGGGTGGGTTTTTTTGTTAATACTTTGTACTTATATAGCACCTTTCATCTTTCAAAGTGCTTCACATACATTAATTATTTAATTTTCCCTGTACCCCCTTTGACCTAGGCAAGTATTGTGATGCTCAGTTTACAAGTGGGGAAAGCAAACGCAGAAGAACAAATCCTTGCTGCTAGGCTCATCCCACCAGGACTGATGCAGCTTCATGGCTTTAAAAGGCAAGGAGAGGTTATATGATGTGCACAGGATTGACAAGTGGTGGAGCCAGGGCAGTAACTCTTCTGGTTACCCTCTCATTGTGAAGAGGGAATGAGAGGCAGGCTGCCAGGGAGGGCTGTGTGCAGGGGCAGGTATAGGATGCTGGGTGTAAAAGAGAGGACCAGAAAATAATGTACCCTATACTTCCAAGAAAGACCCAGAACTTAGTTATAGCATGTAGAAAAAAAGCTATCACAATGGCTAGTCAAGTAAGACCCAAGTGACAGGAATTAATGCAAATAGCTAAAAGTATCCAATGAATAAAAGCTGATGGTGATCTGTGCAGACATGCATTTAGTGAAAGGATGTGAGCCTTCCTTTTCAGTAAAAAAAATAACTGATACATTTTTGATTGTCCTTGTTGAACAATCTTGTGTTGAATGTTTACACTGTTTTCAGAGTGACTGTTGGAGGCTGATTTAGCAATAAAACTGGAGATTTTATTGCTAAATAACTGAGCAATTCTTGTTGCAAATTCGCACAGTGATGCGTTTGGATTGCTGTGATGATGTGAGGATGCTGCAGATACACTCTGCCTTATTCCAAACAGAAGTCTCATGTTCCCACTGTCTTTTCATTCTTTTTAAAGGACATTTCTGTCTTACAGGGGCAAGCAGTGTGGTCTGTTAAGCAGAGCAGAAACCTGGGAAACGACACACGTGGGGTCTAGAGCTCATCCTGCCCGTGGTTTAGTGTCTGGCTTTGCACAGGGTTAGTAGCTTCATTTCAGTGGCCAGTGCCCAGAGTGGGAGTTAAAAGATCAACCAACCAATTTTGACAGATACTGACTCATTTTGAGGCCAAGAGAATGCTATTTAGCACTAACTCAGTGCCCAGCCTCACAGGACAACAGTGGTTTTTGTAACGGAAATGCAGCTCTGTGCATCCTCCTCCTGGCAGAGCAAGCACAGCTTGTGCTCAGAGCACTTTCTGTGCTCCACTGGGTCAGTCAGCACTATAGCATAATTGCCTTCTTGGGGGAATAAAAGGGGAAATAGCCTGAATTTTGTCATATTTTTCCCGCAGCTTTTATTTTCTCCCCTGTTACTCCTAGCATTAATTCCCAGAGAATCAAAATGACTAAGGTTTTTTAATTTCATGGTCATTTTGATAAGCTAAATGGCACCAAGAGAGCCAGTGGGAAATTAACAGAGCTCAAATCCCCATGGAACATGCAAAGTGCAGTTAAAATAGTGCTGTTAAATATTAGTAATTAGCAAAAATTATTTTAAAGGGTAGCATTTTAATTAGCTGCAAATGCTGCTCACCACATCAGTATTTCCCACAAAATTGACTACACCTAAGACAGTTAAGCTCTTCACTTGCATAAATCCCTTGAGCATCCATAGGTAATAACAGTGAGACACATGGGGCTGTACACTAGACAACTGTGTGAAGAGAACAAGGCTGAAAGTACAATCATCCAATAAGCATGGTAGCATCAAAGATGCAATTGTTGCAACTATCTTCTTGTGTCACTCCCTCCTGCTTGGGTTCCTCTGCATTTCTTAGTAGTAGTTTATTATCCATTCCTCAGGACCCATGTTAAAACAGGGCCCCCAGCTAGCTTCATCACTGCATCAATGGGCTTTCCCGATATTTGGTAATAGTCATCAATTCTAGAAGATCTCATTCTGCAGTGTGGACTCATCCTTCAGGAAGGCTTTCCATGCCCTTTCTCTTTCTGTAGAAAGTCCCATAGTGTGAGAAAAGCAAAGAGACCTCAGTCTCCAAACTAATGGGGTGTGCAAGGCACTGGCTATGTAGGAAGAGGCAGAGCCCACCCAGATGATGAGAGAAAGAGAATGAGAGAAAGCTCACGCTAGAAAGCTATGCCACACAGAGTAACAGCGAATTTTGAGATACCTCAAAGCAAAGCCATGCACAACATTGGATCCACAGACTGGCTGAACGAGCAGGCTAGATACACTCACATTTGGAAAACCTGCAGACAGTGACCTGCAGGAAGAGAAACTGGGGCAAAGTCAGGCATAGGAGCACCTTTCCTCTATCTCTTGTGACATTGTGGTGCAGGATGTGAAGGTAAGGCTGTTCAACAGCCTGGTAAGGCGCCTCTAGAAAGATCAAGACCTGCCTGTATTGCTGCTTCAAAATGAGGAACTGAGTCACAGAGGGATTGCCTTCTGTAAGCTTAGGCTCTCTTGAGGTCTCTCAGTCTAGCAGAACCACTGGAGTACTCAGGTGCTTATCTTCAAGTAATATCAATAGGATATGCATCCCTAAATATGCCCAGTGATCTGGGTTGAGGCCTGTTCAAGGTCAGTCTGTGGCAGAGCTAGGAGCTGTACTCCTGCCATCTAAACCTAGGCAAGTGCCTTTACCATAAGATCATTCATGCCCTTATGCGTAGAAAAGAATTAATTGTTATATATTAGCAATACTATGATGAAGGAAAATTCAGTTGCCTTTTCATGTAGCTCTGCTACTATGAAAACCCTTGCATGTATTTCTTTTATACATATCAGCTGACAAGGGTGCCGGGGTAGGTGATGATCAGACAACAGAGACAGTCAATTACAATGGGGTTGATCCATGTGGCCAAAACCACACTTGACCATTCTGTGCCATCCTGTAATTCAGGGCATCATGGAGCTGGGCCCCATCTGCGCCAGCCTGTCTGCTCATGGGCATCCAGATAAAAGTTGGTGGGCTAATCACAAAAGTTGGGTCTTTGCCCTAAACATCTCTTTCATGTCATTGCTGCACAAGATGCAAGGAAAAGTATTGCTTTTAGGATACACAGCAACAGTAACATTTGTGAAATCTCAACTGATTTCAAACACTTTTGGTTCAAGCTATGTTGAAAAAAGCAACAAAAGGTTGGGGGTTTATCAATACACTGTAACTAAAACTATATGAGACTTCAGATGTGAAAGCCAGCTGTGTGGGATGAAGCAAAATAGCAATAGATACCTCTTTTAAACCAGCTTTGGAAGTGAATTGAATTTGCACAGGTCAGTTCAACCCTGGCACTTCTAAACCTCTCAGTATTTCATTGTGCAGCTGTAACAATTTTTAACACAATGTTTTTCTGGATGTAGTTTTTCAAGTCACAAAAAGACAGAAATCCCATGGTCTCACACTGTTATGACAGCCCCGTGGCTCATTAGCAGGGCTGTAAAACCGAGAGGCACCTGGCAGAGGTCAGACAGCTCAGACAACACAGGGACTGGCAGCAGCAGGGAGGTACTGCAGCCAAGCAGGAGGTGATGGGTGATGGAAGCTTTCACAGATGGGAGGTAACTGAGAGACCCATAGCAAACCATGGAATTGTATCACAGAATCATAGAATGGTTTGGGTTGGAAAGGACCTTAAAGGTCATCTCAAGGGGAAGGGCACCTTTCACTAGAGTAGGCTGCTCAAAGCCCTGTCTAGCCTGGCCTTGAACACTGCCAGGGGTGAGGCATCCTGACACATCTTCCCTCTTGCCAAATTTCAGATCCTTACTCCAAAGCAGGGGCATGTTTGAGCTGTTCAGTTAAAAGGTCACCGAAGCGCTTTGAGTGGTGTGAAAAAGCTTCTTCTGCCCCTGACTTTTGTGCTTGGCGCCAGGCATTGGCCAAGCCCATTTGGCTGGATCTTTCCCTCAAAGAAGACAGGGACAGCCATACAGCATGGAAAAAACCAACTTACTATGTTTGGCAATGCTTTAGTTGACTGAAAATGGGGTTGTATAGCTGGACGTCTTGAATAACTTGAAAAACAAGCATCCCTACCAGAACTGCCTATGCTGCAGTTGACTGTACAAGGTGTATAAATGCCATTTTTTAGTGTTTTTCCAGCTGCAATGTGTTCACCCAGCCTTAAAATGATGTCAGTGGTGTCTCTGACTGTCATCCTGCCAACACAAGCCACTTTACATGGGCACAGTCATGGGGAGTCGTGCCTTTGGACATCCACTGCTCCGGAGGTACCAACCTTAAGCTTAAACTACAAGTCAGAAGGAAAAACAGCCTTTTGTGGCATGCATCCATAACGAGTAACAAGAGGACCTCTTCTGCAGTGACAATGGTGTTTTCTGGAAGCTTCCTGCTAGCTTTGCATGCTGTCTAGGGCCCAGGAAATCTCCTCTGGGCAGCTACAGCCCAAGCTGAATGGGGAACACTTGAATGATCTGCTTTCCTTTTCACAGGAACCTCTAAAGGGATGCTGCCATTCGAACCCTCACTCCCATTGCTCTTGATGTGCCCCAATGCTGTGTGTGCTAGATTTTCCCCCTCCTCTCTCTCTGATAGCTGTAATTGCTTTTAAAATCACTTTCCCACTCTGGCTCCTCTTTTTATACCTGTTTTATCAGCCACTGGGGTAGAGCGCAGGCTGCCTGCCCTCCACACTGCATCTCACAAACAGGGATTCTTGGGCTACACTTTCCTACTGCAAAATGAGATCCCTGGTGCACATGAGGCCTTGTGCAGCTGTATTAGCAGTCCTGGCACGGGCAGGTCAGTGGCTTCCGTGGCACAGGGAAGGTGAGGGGGGATGTCCAGCCCTGCCAGGGTGAAATAGAAGTTGCAGGAAGGTGCTGCCAGATGCCGGCTGAGGTCTCTGCTGTAGGTCTTGGCCCGGATCAGGGTAACAGGAGCAAATCTCATTGGCAACTCAGCTGAGACAGCTCCTGATTTCAGCATGGTTGCATCTACAGCACGAGTACCTCTGCCTGAACCTCAAAATAAGCCATACCATACCTGCAGGCCTGGTGAGCCACCAGTGAGGGGGGCAGGCAGTTTTGTGCCTCAAGGGCCAAAAAGACTCCTGCTGAAGATGACAGGAAACCTCCTGTGCAAAGGTGGACCAGGGAGTGGAAGCGAATATTAATAAAGGTGGTACTGAGTGACTGACACAGAGAGCAAAGTCCAAGGGAGGCTGGCACAGGAAAGTCCAGGTTATTGTTCAGTAGAAGAGAATGAGAATGTTTGATTTGATTTTAAAAATGAGCAGTGGATGGCCAGAGGAATGGGGATGCTTTCGGCAGTGCATCTCGAGATTGGGATTTGCTGCCACAGGAGATTGCCAAGACAAAAAGTTCAGGAGATCTGAAGAAAATGCATGGGCATTTATAAAGGTTGTGGATATCACTGGAGTGACCTCATCTGAGATAATCATGCAGAGGGGATATAAACCAGAACTCTTCAAGGGACATTCCAAGTGACAAATGCTTGCAGATAGAAAAGTATTTTCCTATGGGAAAATTATGATTGGCCATTCTGGCATTTCTTGTTCTGGCTTTACGGCACTTGGCAGTTGGGTACCTTCAGAGACAAGACAGGGAGGAGGTGAACTGGGAGCCCAGTCCAAGGCAGCAACCCCTCTGCTCCCGCATCCTGCTGCGTGAGAAAGCATGTGAGGAATTATAATTCCCTTTGGACATGTGACCCAAATTGCAGTGGGAATTTGCATTCCTGGTGCCTGCTTCCATTTCAGATCTTTCCCTCATGCACAGAAACACCTGCAAGAGGCTTTATCACCCTCTCTGAGAGCACAAGCTCCACAGTGTTTTCAGAGAAATTAAGAGTGCAGACAAAGGAAACCAAAACAGTAAGGAGGAGTGAAAAATATGTCAATGCAATGTAAAAGCTTATCCATACAAAACAAATTTGCTAAAAGAAAAATCAGCTGTCACTTTAAAACCTGACACTAAGTTTCTCAAATCACAGCCCCTAATCAAGAGTAATACTTGAAGACGAACAAAGAGAATTTATGATGAAAAATCAGGACAGTTGAGCGCTAGGCTCGGCAGGACTAACTGCATGACAATATGGACAAGAATGATAATTGCATTAGCTTAGCCTGAAGTGACTGGCCAGAGCTGGGCTTTTTGGTCAGCTGGATTTTTGCAACGTCTTCATTTACTTCTTAAGCAAAGTTGGAAGTAGAATTACAAATAGATCAGGGTACATCCACCTATTCTCTTAAGGGGGCAGGATGTTTCAGAAATTCATCCTAAGATTGGCCTTAGTGCTCTTCGAAATGCACAGGCCCATGTGGGTTAAACCAAGGGTCCCTTACAGGTCATTCTGTTAATCACAGGGATTAACAGAAGTTAACTCTCACTGATGAAAGTTGAATCTCTCACTTTATTCTATGCATTGTACTCCAACCCCAGCCCCAGTCAAACCTTCCCCATGGTCATGCTCTCACTTTATCCAATTTTTACATCCTATTTACCTTTTTTAAAATTAGGATAACTTCAAGCAGGCACTCATTCTTTGCCCTTTAAAAATAGCCTAGAAAGATACCTCTACCCAATCTACGTTTTCTGGAATAGGAAACTGTGTGTTTACCTCCCAGCTCTACGGCCAAATTCTGGTTCAAAATCAAGCCCCGTGATCCCAATCCTGTGTCTGGCTGCCAGCCCCATGCAGCCAGGACCTCCTGCAGCACCCGGCGGGAGCAGCTGGGGGTTCCCAAACCAGTGCAATCCCAAATTAGTGCACTGTGGGATCACAGCCAGGGGAGGTGGGCAGTCAGTTCAGGTAGGGGACAGGAGGCGGACATTCCCCCACAGCCCATATCTGGGCCACTGGTCTCACTGTTGAGCATTGCTGTGATGGAGTGGGAATTTGGCCTTACCAAAACCAGGAGCCCAAAGTTGGGAGAATGAATAATGCAGTGGAAATGTGAACAGCAACAAAAATGG
This sequence comes from Neopsephotus bourkii, assembly GCF_033783945.1. Taxonomy (NCBI): domain Eukaryota; kingdom Metazoa; phylum Chordata; class Aves; order Psittaciformes; family Psittacidae; genus Neopsephotus; species Neopsephotus bourkii. The sequence goes on from NW_026900624.1 coordinate 8,997,684, forward strand.
CTGACCATGGCAAACCTGTTGCTGCCCTACGTGCAGCATCACACACATGGCAGTTTTATGTCTCTGCTGTGCAGAGGGCCAGGAAGTCTGTAAGATGGCCACTTTCAGGGTAGGAGGCAGTGAGCCCTATGGTATGGGCAGCACTAACAGGTGGCATGGGCAAAGGCTCAATCAGCCCCAGGGGCAAATCCATCCTGGACTGATGCTGCTCTGCAACGGGGAACAAGTTACTTTTACCTTTTCTGCAGAAAATGACCAGGACAAAAGTATCTGCACCTGTAATTCTTCCTTCATCAGAGACCTTGGCAGCTTCAAATCCCTGATCTTGAACCACTGCCTGACAGGCAGAGCAACTCTCCTGCAGCCAGCTGAAGCAGCAGCATTGAATGGGTGCTGCTGGCTTGATGTGGATGTGCTCTGGATACCTGCTTTGAGCACCCTGGCTCATGTGCAAGATGCTGGTGGATCTGCAAGCCTGATGGATGACCAGAGAGGAGGATCCTGCCATCCTTCCCTGCTGCCTTCCCTGCCACCACTGTGACCCCGTCAGTACACACAGCTCCTATTGCGACACAGCTGGCCTCGCTCAGCGGCTGCTTTTATTCATCATCCTCAAAGGCTTAAATAAACAAGAAACAGGTTAAAAACAAAATCTTGGCCCTGGCCCCTTCCTGAGCTGGCTGTTCCATGGTGGCTTCCTGCCCTGCACACGAGCTTCCCCCTCCAGAGGAAAGAGGCACCGTCTTGCAGCAGCCTTGAGTGGAAAATAGGGCCCCGTACCCAGCTTTGATATCGATGCCAGGCCATCGAAGCAGCTCTCTCCACACCGTCCTCAGCTCTCTGCGTGTTGAGTGGGAGCTCAAGCACTCCACTGGGAGCTGGGAGAGGTTTGCCTTCCCAGGGCTGCAGCAAAAAGACACGTTGCATCACTTGGGCACCAACTCCACGTGATGGGGCATTTCTGGAGGCATGAGCTCTCTGCAACTCTCCAAAGCCTTTGCCTGGAGGGTAGGAATCTTATTCCACTTGCAATGCATCATGAACATAAACACAACCTTGGAGAAGCCCGTCAGCTTGAGAACTTTTTGCTCTTGGGACCCATGGTGCAAGCTGCACTCCAGTGAAGCTCCTCTGGTCATTCTGATGAAGGGACATAGGGAGCTTGCCTCGTTCACCCCAGGCCAAGGTCACCGTATGATGGCCGGGCAAGGCTCCCGACGGTTTCAAAATGCTTCACATGCACAGATTTGCCTCGCTGCACCTTTGTGATGGATGTTTTCTATTCTTGCCATTCGAAACTTTCAGAAACAGACAAAAGGACACCAAGGTACATGCGAGATGCTGCGCTAGACAAGGTGCACTTCTTCCTGCTCCTAGCTCTTTGCTTTCTTGATGAGGCCCAAATGTTTCTCTTTTGAGGTTTTGGTTTTTGACCATATTAAAGAGCTTTATGTCCATCATACTAATGCTAAAATGTGCCACTATCTAGCACTGGCAATATGTTCCTGACTAGTGCTTTAAAGTGTTATCTGTAAGTTATGTGACACATTCCATTTAAATTAAAATACATCAAGTTAAACTCAAGGGAAGCGGATAGCTGCACTTCCATTTTATTTCATTCTATTTTCTCTTTATGACCAATTTTACCCTCATAATCAAAACTTTGACTCTAGTTCCCAAAGGCACCATGTTGCATGCAGGACCATGCTGGAAACTGCCACCAGGTCTCACATTGCCAGGGTTTCAGCTGCCAGACAGCGGCATAAGCAAGGTAATTAATGTCAACATGGCATCGAGGGTTCTTTTTCCTCCTTCTGCTGAGAAAGTCTGCACTTCTCAGCTGGCCTGAATCCCACAGGCATGGAGGTACCGATCTGAAACTTACCTGATGCTGGCATCCATTGCTGGTGCTAGCAGGATCTCAAACTGCGGACACGGACTTTGCCACATTGAGATGTATCCAAGTGCTTTGAGGAGATTCTTCCAGTGCACAATGCCAGAAAGGAGACTGAAAAAAACAGACACTGGGGGTAGAGCTCCTGAAAGCAAATGCTTCTTATTTGGTCTGTTTTGGCCCCACAGAAAATAGAGACGTGAAGGAGACATACTGTCCCACTGCAGACACTGGCCATTACACTAATGCTGGTGCCCAGCTCCTGTGTCACTCCTGCAGAGCCAGAGTTATAGGACAGCCAAACCCCCAAGGGCTCCCATGCATACAGATGCCTTGAGGAGCTCTTCTAAATGGTTTTGGCTACACTGGAAAAGGTGTTTAAAGCAAACAAACAAGAACATGAATTATAGTATTAATCTGCAAAATTGCAAAGTAATAAAATCCAAGCTTTCTCATTTCCTTCACCATTAGGTTTGTGGGGCTGGGGAACAGCAATGTGGTAGTGGTCCTGCTTGCCTGACTGCTCACCCAGCTGGGCTTTCATCACCTCAGCTCATATCACAGGGCAGGCACAGGTATTTGTATCTCATGGTGCCTCTGCTCCTCGGGGAGAACAGTTCTGGTCAAGGCCTTATTGCCTTGGTCATGACTTCACATACTGGGGGTCTTAAAGAGGGGCTCGTACCACATGGCAAAACCCACAGGCAAGACATTCTTGCAAAGGGTTGGACCACTGTATAGAGCTCCATGGGCTGAACTTTGGCCATGGCTGTGGCGGAGTAAGGTTCAAGGAAAGAAGTGGAATGTCTGCACGCCTTCTCCTCCTCACAACAGAGGAGATGCACCTGAACCCTGCTCTGAATGCTAGGAGGTGTGATGAGCATCACCCACTGCTTTCCCTGGCTCACCTCTTTGCTTCCAAGAGTCCTGCACCCCTCTGACCTATTGCTTCCTCCTCACACCTTGTTCAGAACAGTAAAGGGAGCAAAGGACAAATAAAACCACTGACCTTATTATACCATGGACCTTTCCAAATCCTGACATAAAATCATGAGCTTTAATAGGTACATGCTGAACATACTGAAGCATGGCCTTGGGTTTGGTGATTTAAGTCTCTGCTCTTTGCCAAGGCCATGCAGGCATGGTGGGTTTGTGCTTGGGGAACAGATGTAAGGTATTTTTATGAAAAGATGATTTGGACCTTCATGGCTGTGGGGTGCGTGCATGTGTGTGTGGGGAATGATGCATCCACAACCTCAGCAATGTCTGCCTGAGAGCAGGGGTCCCCGGTGATCACGCTGAGATGTGCAGGCTGCCCACCACCTTTTAACAGGGCATCCGCATTGGAGACAAAGGATGCCAGCATGCCTCAGAAGTGAGCTGCATGGGTGGCACAAGCATGTTCCCATCCCATTGGCACACCCTGCGATCTCTTTCTGGCATCCCCCCCCCCCATTCTTCCACACCAAGGCAGGTCCCCATTGCTCCCGAGGGAGAAGCACTGCCCCTGGGGCAGACCCACGGTCTCTGCCACCCTCACTGTTCCTGCCATCAATGTGGGAGATCGGGACCCAGCGTGGCCTGGGTGGGCAGGGGCTCATTGTCAGGATGTGCCTCGGGCACGGCGCCTTTGCCCAGCCCTGCTTTCTGACCACAGAAAGAAAACATTTGCCCAGACACAGCCCGGCCCCCTTGCCACGTTGAAAGCCTGGCTGCCGACAGCTTAAAGGGGGTCATGCAATACCTCCCCAGCAGGACACAGAGGACAAGACTGGGAGACAAGTTAAACGAGGCTGGGTTTTAGAGCCTTGTTGAAATCCGTCCTCATAAAAGGGAGCTGTCTGGAAACCTGCTCATCCGAGAGGAGGAGAATCTCCCTGTGAAGAAGGGAGGCTTGCCAGGCCTGCCACCGCCACTGCTCGCACACAGCCAGGCACCACACAGAGCTGGTGCTCCAGCCCGGGCTGCAGCAGCAGCAGCCTGGGAGAACAAGGGGGAGATGAATAACACTGCAGGCAGTGACCCTGCAAAGCAGGATTCACGAGAGCTTCAGAGCCTGTGCCCCGTGGCACTGCATGCCCCAGGAAACACTGCCAGCACAGGCAACTATCCCTGCCATCTGGCCCAGGAGCAAAGGGCACCCCGGAGGGAGCAGGGAGTACAGGCACAGTGGTTGAGAGAGTATTTCCCAGTTGGTACAAGGTCCAGAGGTATCCTAGATACTTCCTGACAAGCTAGGATGGGTCTAAGGGCTGTCTTATCCTTCCCCCTGAGACAACAGGTTTTAGTGATCATCAGACATGCCTGTCATTTTTCCTGTGTGTCTGTGCTGAGCTCTGTACTGTCATGCTCATGTTTCAGGTCTTGGCTGCACTTGGTGCCCATCCTTGATCAGCAGCGAAGAGTTTGGCGGGCCTGTCCAGTGGTACCTGTATACAATGCAGAGGGTCTCTCCTTGCTTGCACACTCTGGGTAGATGTGGGGTGGTGACAGAAGCAGACAGGCACAGATTCCCTGATTTCTCCTGCTGTCCTTCCAGTTAAAAAGCTCAGCACTTGCAAACCTGTATGCCCTTACGAACCCTTATCGTAGCAAGAGGACAGCAGGATGGCCTGACGACAATGGTCTATGATGAAAGAGACAGAAAAAAACACTGCTGTATCTTCTGTCCCTAAAGGTCAATCAGAAATGCAGGTTCTTCAAGATCATCCCAGCTCTGAGGAGAAACCTAACAGGAATTTAGAGGGTCTCTCACTACAGTTTTTGTTCATAAAAACCCCGGCTCTTCTGCCTTGAACCCAGGAGGACTCATGCAAGAGGAGCCTGGGTCTGCTTTGAGCAAAGCCAGACTGCTGCAAGTAGCTCTTGTATCCAAAAATGATTACTGAGCTTTTTCTCTGCCTTCTGTCTCAGCTTCTTTGCACTTACCTGTCTGCAGCCAAGTGTCTGGGATGGAGCAGTTACTGTTTCATAGAGGAGGATGACTGTCCTGCCTGTCCTACACCCTTTGATTTAGGAGGACTCATCACCCCTTCCACACCTGCCCGCTCAGGCACCTCCTTTATCCTGAAGGAGCTCAGAATGACAAGGCTCTAATAAACCCACCATGCAGAGAACAAGGGGAAATCATTTAAGAAATGATGAATGACACGTTCTTACTTATCTGTAATTACACAGTACGCTTCTGTAAGGTATTTTCCCATTGCTAATCCAAAATATTTGTACTCCCTTTTCTCATCATTTTGTGCTCCTTCATTCCCTCCCAAGCAGCTGTTCACAGTGCTCTCAAGGTGCATTCAGTGTGCTTGCAGCCTGCCTGCAAATGTCTGCCCATTTGATGCCAGCGGGGAGGAAGGGGATTTGCGCTTCAGCTTCTCCAGCCTTGCCTTGGCTTCTCACAGCTACATTTGCAATAAGGGAAGAGAAGAGAAAGAGCAAAATCCTGAAGTTTTGTTTCCCCATCATGTTTTCCCCTAGTGCATGTTCTAATCAGCCTCGCGATAGCATGGGATTTTGTTTCAGGACCCCACTGTACTCTGTATACCAGAGTACACATACATGAATATGCAGGTCAGGACTGTATGCCCTTATACAACAAGTACCACAGTATTCCTCTAGGTTTATCCTTAAGATTCTCATTCTGCTTTTTCTAAGACTGTAAAATATCCCAGATTTCCACTTTAAAAAATAAAGAAAAAAAAAAGCCCCGGCCAAACAAACATGTGCTTCTATGCATGATCCAAACCTTTGTTCTTTTCCCGAAACTCCACAAAAAGGCATGCAGAAGTCCTTAGCTTTTCACCAAAATTGTGAGGAAGTGCTTTGCTACTCCTGAGGTCTTCAAAAGGACGGGAATCTGCTGGGTGTTGCCCCTTGATGCAGTTCTGAGGAGCAAACCAGTTGACTGGAAGAGTATGCAAAAAAACACCCCTCAGCCCTTCAGGCTGTGGTCACATGGAGATGTTTTAGGGATCCCAACCACCTCACAGATCTGCTGAAATGTTCTGGATTCAGTGTTTCTCCCTTGAGCTTTGTGCAATACTCCCATACCTCCTAGGACTTGGAGGGAGAGGACGTCTTTCACTCGGACATCTGGCACTAGTGTCCTAACAGACAAGCTTCAGGGCATTTTGTGAAATAGTCTGCAGCTCCCAGAATCTGCTTCAGACAGAAACCCAACAACATCAGGCAATGTAGCCCATTAATGAAATTACTCTGACAGATATTTCATGCCGGCTCCCTGTGTTTCTGTGAGACTGTTATTTGCAATAGAGGCATTCATCTCCTGCACACATTTTCTACATCCTTCCTGAATCTTACCCAATAGGATTTTTCCTTTAGCTTAGCTAAGGTTTTTTGGGAATGTACAGAAAACCAGCACTGTTCAAAACATTTGCCAGCTTCGAACTAATAATCTCAGAACTTCCTGGTCCAGATGTCAACTAACAAGGTGCTCTACAGGTCGCTTCCATGCACTATAACTTTCATGAAGTATTTCACCCTTAATCCCAACTTTTCCCACCATGACCAGAACGTTTTTCCCTTGATATTCCAAATATAGAATTCATTGTGTGCCAAAGGTATATCTCATTCCAAGACAATTGAATTTCCCACCTCATTTTCAAGTCATATCTTACTGGGATCCTTTCTGTGATGCACCTTCTGGTGTGAATGGGCTCAGGAGGCTACACTCCCTCCCTGGCATTGCCCTTCCCATTCTCTTGGATGAACTAGAGGCATTTTCACATCTGCAAGTTTTAAGAGATGAAACAAGCACCTCCTTCTCTGCATTCATCCCCTTGGAGAATCATCTCTTCCATTTTGCACCCATGACATTGTTTGCACTGCTCCCCAAAGCTGCTGCCTGGACTGTAGTAGTAGGCATCGCTGCTACTCCATTCACTCCCAGACATGTAGTTAACTGTGCAATTGCAAAACGGCCACTTTCCTTAATACTTAGGCAAATTGCATTTGGAATTCCTAGGCCCATGGAGTGAGCTATTGCAAGGATGCATGGCCTTTCCTTACTCTAGTGTTCCTGGTAGTGCAAATACCAACAAAACTTATCAGTAAATCTAACTACTGGCAGGAATTGCAGTAGTTGAAACTGCTAAATCTCATTCTGTTGGCCACTGAAAGGCTCTCCCTCTGTCACCTTGCCTGTGCAAGGTTTTGCAATGTTAGCAAATCTACAAACAAACCTTCTGTAATAGGAGCAGAGTCCTACGGACCTACACCTCTGCGAGTGCCTGGGGATAAGGCCAGCTCCATGCAGTCTCAGTTTTGTTTCTTTCAGTGGAAATTCCCCATCTCCAGTAGTGTAGGAGGCATAGGTTACCTGCTTTTGAAACTGCTCCCTTTCCTTTGGGACCAGTTATAGACTGTCAGCCTTGAACTTATCACAAGCCATGTGCAACTGCACCTACCGCTTCTTGTTCAAAGGTCTTGGCATGCACCCATAAATATCCAAAGAACAACAGATGTCTGGAAATGCTGAGGCCACTCAAGGCCTTCTGCTGGCATGGTCTGCCCAACCTTCCCCACCGGCCTCTCCAGTGGAGCTGGTGCATTATGCAAACCCTGACCATCACTTAGATTGGACTTTGCTGAGAAACAATCTTCTCCATCTTTCAGGTCCACTTCTGCCTGTCAGTATACAGATCTATTCTGAACGACCAAAATGCACCCACTGGTATCATCCAAGGCATTTTCATTCACAGATTCAGCTGCTTTCCAGTGACTTCAGAGCAGAGACCTACAGGGAAGGTTGTTTTATTTGTTCCTGGTTGCTGCTCCTGGAAAACATCCAGCAAGCAGATGGAGATCATTTCTATTTCACCTCCACAACATCTGACTGAGTTGTTGGTTAAGAATCTATGAGGGTCCCAGGTTTCCAGGCAGGTTTCAGACCCCCTCATCAGTCAGGGCTGGAAGTGAGCTGGGAGTGGAGCCACCTTTATTTTTTACTGTCCTGAGAAGCAGGACAGCTTTTCATTGCAGACCAGTTACCCACAAATAATTTACTTCACTTGAAACACAGCTTTAAAGGGTATTTCTAAACTGACAGAGTAAGGCACAGCTCCTGGTGTTTATCACACAGTTACAGACGTGGGACACTGAGGACAACATCACGCTTTTTGCTCCAGTGCCTCTGTTTCACCAGTCTGACATTCTCAGGTTTAGAAACATCGGAGCTCTCCTGTCACCACTATCCATTTCAAGCTGATTAGCTCAGCCCAAGTGCTGGTCTAGCTTGGCTGCTCTGGTAGACTTTGGGCCATCTCTTTCAATATCACTCACACATGGCCTCTGTGACCAATGCCTCCCTTGTAAGGCTTTTGTAACAGTCCTGCACAAAAATGAGGCCCTGACTCTGCACCCCCCAAGCTGGACCTACCTCCATTTCCCCATTTTACAACACTGCAAAGGCTTTGTTGCACGTCCCCACCTTCCCACAGTCAGCTTATTTTATTTCTGCTTCTGAATTCAGCTGCATTTTTGCATGGCCACTGTCTCTCTTTTTAATGTATGTTTTACATACATTGGGTGAGTGTGGCACTCTCTAAAATAGAAAGTTCTCTTTTCTTCTTTCTGCATTAGCCACAGAGCTGTGCTGACAGGCCTCCTGGTGACTGACCAGCTTCTCACCAGAGTCTGCTTCCTGGCCCAATGCTCTGCTGCAGCTCATGATTTAAGCACCTTGGCAAATTCCTCTGCCTCTCATGGTGTCTTTGGCTTCTCATTAAACACAGAGATATCGTTTCTGGCTCAGGAAGTTTCTGCACCACAGGACACCAGGACCTGGGAGACTGGCCTGGAGGGCACTCATTACATGCATGCTCTGTTTGTCTGCTCCTCCCGAGGCATCTCCTGCTGGACTCTGGGGCAGCTGGACCTTTTTTCTGACCCAGCTCAGGTTTTTACGTGCTCTTGCTTCATTCTTTTCCCCTGGTCTCAATTCGGTCATCCCATAATTGAAAATCTATTAATAGTCAATGTCCAATTTACCCTGGAAATCTTCAGTAATATCTCTGTTATTCAACTAAAATGATCCAGGTCCTTCAGCTGAACTCTCTTTGTCCCTCACTTTGTAGTATGTTGCTGACCAGCTCTCTCTAATTTGATGGTTGATTCTAGTCATATAGCCAGCCTAGATAATTTAATCCTTTATCCAGAAGGCAAGTACTGTCTGCCGTAAGAGCTGAACCCATCAAGTTGCCTCCTAGGTGCCCTATTTCAGAGCCATTTCCTTACGTTGTGGTTATGGACTGAGTTGAATAACACTCCCAAAGGTATTCTCCTCAAAGACCGTGGGTTTTGCACTTACTCAGCTGGGATAGTCAGTTTGATTCCTTCCTCCTGCAGACTGAAAATGGTGGTGAGTGTTTGGTAGTAGGCGGTGTTCTGGCTAGCCCTTGTCTACAGCACAAGGCTGTTTTTTCCTGCGGTGACCTGCAAGCTTTTGATTTCCTTTTCCGAGTGATCTTTTTTTTTCAGTTTCTTAACTCTTTGGTGTGGTTCATCTTGGCTTGTAAATTGGCCAAAGGTTTCTTGTGCCTCCTATTTTCTGGAAAGCATTCTTTTCCATGACAGTCATGCTGCCGATCATGTCTTTGATCCATCTTGCCATTTTAAACTGGGAATCTTCCAGGAGAATTTTGCATTCTCCCTTGACACTGAAGCTTTTTATCCTTGTCTGCAGGTGACCTCTTATAAACCTCTCTTAGAAGTTTCCAGATGTTGCTTGAACTCCTTTTACAAAGTCTCCAGCTGTCTCGGCTCACGTTTTGCATCCTTTGCTCATCTTTGATTTCCATTCCCAATTGGTTCCAGAGGAATCCCACAATTAGGACTTCTCCTCCTAGAGGACGAGTCTCACTCTGGGCATTGTTTCCATAATTTGAAGGTTTGCAGGTTGTTCCTGAGAGGACAGAACTGGCAAAGATGGTCCAGAAATGATCCAGGTGCCCCACAAGAAGGTGCTCCAGAAATGCTCACCCCCATCTCCCCACCCCTGTATTAGTCACAGAAACCACACAAAGCCTTGCTTTGCTGCCCATGGGAGGAATCAACTAAAGAAAATGGTCTTTTCTGTCAGAGTTCAAGCTCCCTTTGAGTCAGCACTCCCCAAAAAGGTCTCCATGTGATTTATCTCAGAGTTAAGCTCCTTCTTTTATTTGGACTGTGCCTCCAGTTTTCTTGATGCTTTTCTCAAAGACCAGTCCAAGTCAGAAAGAGAGGGATTCCATGCTGAAGGTGGTTGTTTCTCTCCATTGCCTAGCAAGACAGCTTGTAGCTCCACCTTAGATGTCCAACATAGATGCCTAACTTGAGCTACCAACACCACCCGGCAATCGCCCTTCCTGTGGGAACAGGTCCATACAGTCCAGCCTATCTAACAGTTCGTTTTTCCCACCAGGAGCAGACTCTCCCAACAACCCCTGCAGTAGTCCACAAGCCTCTTCTCCTGCCATTCCCAAATATAACATATGGACATGCGTTATACATTTATGTTGGTTATTTTTAGCCCCCAGTTTATTTGCACTGACAGTGTGAAGATACCATCAGGTTATAACAGGGAAAAAGGCTATACCAGCCTTCAGTGCCACTCGCTTGCCTGCCAAGCAGGAGCCTCCAACACCTTATCAGAGCCTTTGCTGCTCCTAAAACCTCATTTGCACTTCACAGCGGGGCAGTGGAGTTTCAGCAGCCCCTCCGCATTTAAAAATCACGAGTTACGCTCCCGGTAAGATTACCTGTAAAGCACCATCGTTAGGAAGGAATGACGCGGATCTTTTTCTCTTTTGGCTGGCGGGGGCATGCTTTTGGACTAATTCCCTCCCACGTGCTGTGGGAGCCCTAAACTGCCCCTCTCCTGAGCGCACCCCGCGTTTGGGGGTCCCGCACCTCCAAGAGCCGAAGCCGAAGGGAGGGAGCGAAGGAGGGAGAGCGAGAAGCTTAACCAAACGAAAGGCAGGCGGCCAGGGCTGGTGCGAAAGGGGGGATAAACACATCATCGCCATGGATCTCCTCTGCTGCTGACACTTCCCCCCGGGAATACCGGAGAGAAAGCCGCCTGCCCGTCCCTGTGTCTGGGAATAAGGGGCAGGAAGGGGAAGATGTCGGGGGGGGGGGGGGGGGGGTGAGGTGGTGTGTGTGTGTCTTATCTCCCCCCGCATAGCACGTGGGACGGGTCCTCTGCACACCCCGCATATCCCCCCCCTCCCCGGCCCCCCCCCCTGCACACCCCGCACGTTGCAGGGCCGCACATGCGGCGCCGGCGTGCACACAAACACAGCGCGCACGCAGGGACACATACAGCGCCTCTTCCCGGGGCACGGGAAGAGCACCCCATTTCCCCGGGGCAGCAGCACCCCCCACCTTCCGCTGGGGGGTCCGCGGCGTCCTGCCGCGCTGCCCGGCAAAGGGAGGGGAGTGTGAGGCTGGAGGGGCACGGTGCCCCGTAGCCCGAGCTAGGAGGGGGTGCCCGGTGCCGCCGTGTGCCGGTGCCTATGGGGCGCGGGGGGGGGCGGGGCGGGGCCGCCCGTTGCTGCCGGCGGCAGTGATGTGGCAGCAGGTCGGGTCACGTTGCCGGCCCTGTGCTCGTACCAGTGTGAGACGGGATTAGGGAGGCGGCTGTCGGTGCGAGGACCGCGCGGAGGGGGAGAGCGGCGGGAGGGGGGGCTCCCGCTCCGCCCCGTCCCGGGACTGCCGCGGGCGGTCACGCTGCACCGGTGCAAATCGGCTCCCAATGTCACCGCGGCGATGCGGGCTGCCTGTCAGGAAGGCAGCGTCAGCGTACAGATAGCGTTTGTTTTAGGTAGATACACACATATATATATGGGCATATACATATTGGTGTATATGTATATATATGTATCTGTACGCATATAAGAAGCGGTGTTGCCGCGGTCTGGCGTTGCAGGCGGACCCGTCTCCCGTCCAAAGGTCTACTGAGCGGTATCACCGGAGGGCGAGCTGCGGCACCGCAAAACAACTACGCGTGTGCGCCTGGTTGTGCTCACGCACCCTCAAATGTACATACGACGTACACCAGACGTGACGCCCTATCCGCCCCCACTACCTACTCCTCTTCTCCGACGAGAGGGGCTCGATCTCCCAACCCACCCCACCCCCCCCCCCCCCGGTGGGCACGTTTTCCACGGGCGGCTTCTCCTCCCCAAGTAAAATGATAAAATTACAATAATGATAATAAAATTACGAACATTAATGAGGGCACAAGTAGTAATAACTACGGCAAGGATGATGACAGCAACAGCAGTAACACGGGGGAAAGCCGGTGTCTGGCAGGGCGGACCCTGGGCCGCCGGCGGGGACATCCCCCCCAGCCCCCCCCGCCACCGCTTCCCTTCCCCCCGCCCCGGTCCCGCCCCCCGCCCGGCGCCCGCCGCACGTGAGCCGTGTGCGGGGCTGGCTGTCGGCGCGCGTGCCCCGCGGCAGCGGGTGCAACCTCGCGTGTGCTGCGGGCGGGTGCGCGGGGAGCGGGAGCGAGGCGGGCAGGGGGAGCGGCAGCGGCGGAGGCAGAGGAGGGGAAGGGGGGGGAACGGGGACGAGCCGCCGCACACTTTCGCCACTGCACGGGAGAAGGGGGGAACGGAGGCTGCATGTGCGCAGCGTCGCTCGCGGATCTCCACGGACTAATCTCAGCATCCCGCCGGCTCCATCAAAAGCAGCGACGAAACGTCAGCCGCTGCCAGACATGGATGAAGGAATCTCCCGCTTGCCGGAGCGGCAGTTACTGGAGCACAGGGATTTTATAGGGTAAGGAGCCAGGGCAGCACCTCCGGCTCCTGGGCTCTACGGCGTTTCGTCCCCTGCAGAAAGTGCTGTGAGGCGCTGGAAGCAGAGCCGTCTGCCCGGCGGTGCGCGGGGATAGCCTCCCTCTGCGTCCTCTCGGCCATCCCCTGCCCGATCCCCGGCCCTCCGTCTGCCTTGCCCTCTCTCTAGTCCTGGCTATTGCCGATGCCGGATCTTTGTGTTTCTCTCCAGGCTGGACTACCCTTCCCTGTATATGTGCAAACCCAAAAGAGGCGTGAAGAGGGACGAGAGCAAGGTAAGTTTCTGTGGTTGTTCGCACTCGAGCGCTTATTTGGGGGTCGCTAAATTTCACGGCGCAGCTGCACCCCCAGGAGCATCCCCGGACGGCTCCGCTTTAACTTCCTCCCCCACGAAGTACAAGCGGGTTTCCGAGCGAGCTGGCACAGCTGGGAGAGCGGTGCCTTGGTGATAATTTGCGCGGCATGTGGTCGGCGTGACATTTGTTTTGGTTTTGGTCGGCGTTCCAAGGGACTCTGTCTAACGCCTGGCTTTTCCGGATTTTGCTAATTAGGAAACATACAAACTGCCACATAGACTGATAGAAAAGAAGAGGCGAGACAGGATTAACGAATGCATTGCCCAGCTGAAGGATTTACTGCCTGAGCATCTGAAATTGACGGTAAGGTGCAGAGGGGCGTAGATGTATATGCAGATGCAGGCTCCGGCAGCCTGCCCGCTGCACAGCCCGAGGGGCATCGGGCTACGGGACACCGTGTTGCCTGCCCGTTTGCCTGCCTGCCTGCCCGTAACTGGCCCCTCGGGGACCAGTTTCCCCAAGTTACAGAGGCGGCCGGGCGTTTGGCAGTGGCCACAGCATGCCGGGAGTTAGCCAGCCAAGCTGCCCCCTTCCTTTGCCTTTGCAGACGCTGGGACATCTGGAGAAAGCGGTGGTGCTGGAATTGACTTTGAAACACTTGAAAGCGTTAACAGCCTTAACGGAGCAGCAGCACCAGAAGATCATTGCTCTGCAGAATGGTAAGCGGGGGGCACCGGGAGCGGACGGGGGGGGTGAGGGGAAGGCGACGAACGAGGCACCCCACGGTGGAGCCGTGGGCAAACGCTGTCCCCTCTCGGTGTTCCCCGCAGGGGAACGGTCCATGAAGTCCCCCGTGCAGGCCGACCTGGACGCCTTCCACTCGGGCTTTCAGACGTGCGCCAAGGAAGTACTGCAGTACCTCTCCCGCTTCGAGAGCTGGACCCCCCGTGAGCAGCGATGCGCCCAACTCCTCGGCCACCTGCACTCCATTTCGTCGCAGTTCCTCCCCGGCCCCCAACTCCTTTCCCCGCCGTCAGGCCCCCTCTGCAAGGGATCCTCCTCCTCTTCCTCCACGCCCGCCCCCCCCTGCGCGCCGGGCCACAAGCCGGAGGGCCAGGCTAACTGCGTGCCCGTCATCCAGCGGACTCACGCCGCCGAGCTCAGCGCTGAGACCGACACGGACACGGACAGCGGCTACGGCGGGGAGGGCGAGGCGCGCGCCGAGCGCGGCCCTGCGGCTGCCGGGGGCGCGCTGCCCGCCCTGGCCATCAAGCAGGAACCGTCGGGGGAGGAGGCTCCCCCCGCGCCCAAGCGCCTGAAGCTGGACCGCGGCGGCAGCCCCATGCCCACCCCGCCGGGGCTGGCGGCGCGGGAAGCCGAGGCGGCTGCGGCGGCAGCAGCGGCGGCAGCAGCGCTGGTGAGACCCGACGCCGCACTGCTGGGCTCGCTGATGGCCCTGGGGGCGGGCGGTGGCGGGGTCCCCTTCGGACAGCCGGCTGCGGCCCCTTTCTGCTTACCCTTCTACTTCATCTCCCCCTCTGCCGCCGCAGCCTACATGCAGCCCTTCCTGGATAAAGGCAGCCTGGAGAAGTATCTCTACCCCGCAGCCCCCATCCCGCTCCTCTACCCTGGCATCCCGGCCCAGGCCGCTGCCGCCGCGGCCGCTGCCGCCGCCTCCTCCTTCCCCTGCCTCTCCTCCGTGCTCGGCCCCTCCGAGAAAGTGGCCGCCGCCGGGCTGCCCCCGGCTCCCCACCTCCCGCACCCCTTCGCTGCCGCCGCCGCCGGGATGTCCGCCGCCGAGCCCGGCGAGGAGGCTGATACCGCCACTGCTGAGGAGCCCGGTGCCGAGGGCCCCTGAGACGCCGCAGGCCGGGAGCTCCCACGGGCCGGCTCCCCGCCGCCGCTGCCCTCCCCTCGGACTGGCCGCCCCGCCGCGGGGCGGGGAGGGGCCGTCGGGCCGGCACCTGCGCCCCTGGTTTCCTATGGAGGGCAGGGCAGCATCTGTAAGGGGTAGCCGGGGCCCCGCCGAGCCGAGCCGGGAGCTGGTGGTTGCGGGATGGCGGGGCCCGGCCCGGGGAGCGGCCGCCTCGAGGGGAGCCTCGGTGCCCCGCAGAGCACCGTCAAGGAGAAAATTTGCTACTCAGTATTTTTTTAATGTTTGGCTTTATACATGCACAAATAAGGAAAAACAAGAAAAAAAAAAAGAAGAAATAGTAAGGATACTTTTTTTTTTCTCTCTCTCTCTTTCTACGGTAACTTAAATGTTGCACCTTATTTGCAATGGGTTCATAGGAACTTGCACTCGCGGCCCGGGAGCCCCGGGTGGGTTTGGGGTGCGGGCGGGGCAAAGCGAGGCGATGGAAGGAAGGGAGGAGGGCAGGCCCCCGCACCCGCGCTAGCACTTTACTGAGAGGAGGAGCGCAGAGAGACGGCAGCACTCCGAGCCCGAACCTGCAGTGCCTTGAGCACCCGGGGCTGCCGCTGGCTCCGGCGAGTTTTGGGTGTGCAAGGGAAGGAGGGGCAGACCCATTATGTAACCTTGTGTTTATTTTATAATTATTATTTCTTTTCAGCTAAGGTATACAGGTGTGGCAAGTGCATTTGTTCTCACCCTCTCTTTATTTAATTATGTCCCCGAGAGATTTCCCCCCGAACCTTGCTGTATGAAATGAATGTTTCTGCACTGAGCTACAAAAAATATCCCCCCTCCTCTTTCTCCCCTTCAAGAAAACACAGAGCAACTCCTCAGCCTGAACTACTCCTCACTCACTTTATCCTAAATCCGAGGGTCACAAAGCGGAGGCCGTAGGTAACCTCACTGTGCAATCAGAAACGATTAGACCAGTTGGGGTAAGTTTCCCAAGTGGGTTCTCCCCTTCATCCTGTGCTCAAATGCCGCTGTTCCCTTCCCGGAGACAAACCAGACTGCCAGATAATCACACGGATAAAGCTTTTAGAAGAAGGCTTAAACCAAGACCTTGCCTAGATATTTTTAGTTTGTTGCCAAGGTAGCACTGTGAGAAATCTCACTTGAATGTTACGTAAGAGGTGAGACATGACAGCCTGGCGAGGCGTGAGCGCGCGTCCATCCGTCCGTCCGTGCGGGCTCTGTCCGTCTGTTTGGTGCATCCGCTGCTGCTGTTGCTACTGTTTTGCCTCAAACGCTGTTTAAACAACGTAAAAAAAAAAAAAAAAAAATACCCTCTTACTGGCCTACAGAGTGGCTGTGTGTAAATAAGTTGTTAATACATTCAATTAATGATGTCTGACATGCTATTTTTGTAGGGAGAAAATATGTGTTAATGATATTTTGAGTTAAAAACTTTTCTGGGGAGGGTTTGCTGAAAAAGTTGCACTTTTGTTACAATGCTTATGCTTGATACAAGCTTATGCTGTCTTAAATTATTAAAAAAAAAAATAAATCCTGTCTGCAAGAAACCAGCTGGTTTAGAACAGTTTAGTATGTGATATATTAGAAATCAATCTTTATATTCAGTATTTTCCAGCACTCCATGAATTCTATTATCTAAATATTTCCACACTATTTTGTGATTAAAAAAAAAAAAATTCTTACTAAGGAATAAAAACTTTAATACACAAAATGGGGTTGTCTTCTAATTAAAAATCTAATGATAAGACATGATAATGGGTGCACTGAGCATCAAAACATATGATTGTGTGGCCGATGAAAATTGTTTTAATGACTTTTCACATTTTTAATCTATGTTTGGGTTTCCTTGCTTTCCCTTAACTCCCTTTGGCAAACTCTGTTTGCAGGTATGTGCGTTTCACAAAGCGTAAAGCATGACTGTGGAACATGCATGTTTCTTCCTGACATCTACTTTTCTCCTCTTCTTTTTGCAAAATAATAATCTTTACAATGAATACTTCACAGCCCTGGTGCTGCACAGGAGCTATCTTTGTTCACCATGCGCAAACTTCACAATTTGCCTGACAATCTAATGACGTATCATCAGCTCTGGAGGAATGATATATGTCCCAG
Source organism: Neopsephotus bourkii (assembly GCF_033783945.1). Taxonomy (NCBI): domain Eukaryota; kingdom Metazoa; phylum Chordata; class Aves; order Psittaciformes; family Psittacidae; genus Neopsephotus; species Neopsephotus bourkii. The sequence goes on from NW_026900624.1 coordinate 9,014,676, forward strand.
CTTGGAAACCCTCAACGAAAACTGAACATTTGGAGGGGGAGGAAGGGAGCAAGCAGGAGGGGGAAGAGAGTGGTGGAAACAGGCAAGTAATTCATCGCATGGAAGTGCAGCACCCGAAAGACTTCCACGGATTTAATATCTAAGCCGCATCACCTCTCCTCTCAAAATTTCTTCCTGCTCCAGCGAAATAAAATTAAGGAAACCCTCAAACAGTAGCCAATGTTTATGTAAGAGCGCAACACAAAAGGAAGCGTTTCATGCTCCCTCTGCCGGTTCTTCAATACCAATGACTCTACGTGCACACGGAATGAAGTTGGAGCGCGAAAGTAATAGAAAACTCTTAAAAGACTCGTGTTGATTTCAGCAGTCCTTTAAAATAGAGGAGGGATTCTAAATCGGGTGAAAAATAAGCGCTCCTTTAAAACTGTTCAAGTGAGATTACTAAGAAATAGGTATACGTCTTTTCATAAGGAAGCTATAGTAAAATTAACTCCTGTTAGACAGAGACACAGGCAGACTGTCTGTACAAATACCAGAGGACAGATAGCAGTGCTTTTTCCAGAAAATGATGCTGAGGGACCAAAGGCCACTACATTCCATCAGGATACCCGCTGAAGCCAACTGTTCATGGGCTGAAGTCAAAGCTTACTAAAGGTAATGAAAAAGCTGTCTGACTGCAGTTGTCATTGAATCCCACTCTGCACCTCGTGCTATTGCAGGAAAGAAAGTGAACTGGCTTCAGCCCTTCAGCTCGGTATCTTGCCAACCACCTCACTTTGACCTGCATACTTAAACAGCTCAACATCTGTTACGTGGCCAGAGTTACACAGGGATGTACATGCTCATACACTCCAACTCCTCATGCCAGGGGAGGGGATTTGCCTTACTGTGCATGAAGGAAGCCCTTCTTACCAGTTTACTATGCACCCAGAAAGGGTGGAGCCATGAGGACTTTTCAAAAGAATCATACCCATCACGAACACTTGGGTTGTTTGAAACCTGGGCATGGGCCAGTCTTTATGCTTTTTTCAAATTTCCATCCTTCTAAACCTAGATCCTCACAGGGTTTTATCAAATTCAGTTATTTTCCAAGTACAATAACAGGAAAGCTTATTTTTAGCAGTCCTTGAATCAAAACATACCCAATGACTTCACGCCAAATTGCCCCATCAGTGGAGTCTATTAATTTTTATCACATAAAACATAAAGACAAAATATGTGTGCTCAGATAATCCTAATGCCTAGCAAAAGCAAACATGTGAAAGAAAGGTTTGTAGTTGAGGCTGATAACCCACTGTTGCTGTAGGCAAAGGCGACTGACAGGAGGAACCCTAGTGTCAGCTTTAATTATTAAATCCTCAAATCCCTTTGGCACCTAAGTCAAATTATATATGAAATACATTTCATATTTTCCCAAGGTTAAAAAACCCCAATCATACAAACACTGGACAAGAACCTGACAGGTTTAAATATACATTTACCTATGTACAAATATGTATTATCAAAGCTTATTTCTTACCTGCTTTCTATAACTGTATGATATATGGGCCTTTGTCTGCACTTCCCAAGTGCTAAGCATGCAGGACTGGGTGCTACATTTACTATATACACTTTAGTATGCTTATTTTCTCATAACCACAAGACAAAGGATGTAAGCTGGTAAAATGTATTTTCTTAAGCGATAAACTTTGAAAACAGATCTTATTTATCCAGTATATTATAGTGACATGAAAGGCTCCATTACAGTGCATTAAATAAACACAGTTGAGGTTGTTAAGCCAATGGAAGATAATATCAGGTACCTCCCACTAAAGGTCATGGAAGTTTTATGTTTGGAAGGACCACATATATGAACTCAAACTGATCATCAGTCCCATTAAGAAAAGCCTGACCTACCAATTAAGTCAGTGGGAGTCCTTTTCTTGAGTAATGGGCTTTGGAGTAGGCCCTAAGTCTACGTTTTGGGGATTGTTTAATTTTCACCTTTAGCCAGGGAAGACTGAATGACATCCAGCAACCCTGGAGATTGTGCACAATGTACATTTCGGCACTGGCAAATTTATAGTCTGTCCCCTACCCTAGGTCTCACACGGTATTTCCATTTCCTCTCAAACATCAGCTCCTGGAATCATGTGATCACCATTGCCTTTAACAAGTTTTCTGCTTGCTAGTTGCAGAAATGAACATGAAAGTATGACCTCAAGGAAAGCATCCTGGTCTAGTGGAAGGTGTGCCTGCCCATGGCAGGGGGTTGGAACTAGATAATATTTAACGTCCCTTCCAACCCAACCCATTCTGTGATTCTAATGAAGTAACAAAAATGCCAGACTTCCTCTCCACAAAAGAAAAAAAAAAACAAACACACAAAACAAGCAAACCAACCACAGCTGGATTTTTTACTGCTGGTTGCACTCAAGAAAGTCTGAATCTCTATTAAGTGGTTATCTCTGGTTATACTGCAGCCTCAGAGTAGCTCACTGCAAAGCAGCAGAGAAAAGCCAGTGGCTCACCTGCCACTAACAGCGGTTCACCTGCCACTAACAGCGGCTGTGCAGGTCCTAGACACGTGAGGGCTGGATGTGAGCAAAGCTGAGCTGCCACTGTCACTTTTCCCTCTGCATCCTTCCCATGGCTACAGCGTTTCAGTCTCTGGGTTGCCATCTCTCACAAACGCTAAACTCACCACAGCCTCAGTGACAGCAGTGATGCTGCCTGCCCAAAGCTGCCCTGCCCTGGGCCAAGCAGCAGAAGTTGTTCTGCCTCTGAACTCAGGGGCACCCAGTGGCAACATACCTGCTGCTGCCACCTCTGCCCTTTCCTGGGGCACAGGCATGCCTCTCCCTGCCTGGCATTCCCGATACATCCCAGGGTGGCTGGTGGGAAGATGTGACCTCATGGTTTGGAAAGTAGGGACTGTGATTCCAGGCAGCCCTACTGGGCCATGGGGCTGGGGAAAGCTCTTTCTCTGGCCTTTCCAAAGGCCTGTTGGTTGGGCTTGTTTTTCTGTGGTCAAGCCAGTCTCAAAACTGAGCAATTTCTAAAGAACCACCTAAGGAAAAGAATTATGTAAATATGGCACCTTCTTACTCAGCAGAAAACTGGCTCCCCAAGTGTGTTTGGAGTTGTACCTGCACTACAGAGCCAACTGAGCTGACAGATACTGCAGCAGATTCTGTTCTCACTGTACTTTACCAACAAATCCAGCTTTGCAGTTGCTGCCAGGCAGGCACACAACTTTGCTCACATGCAATGTTATGTGCAAAGAAGCGCATCTATATAGATGCACTTGGTCCTAGTTATGGCATCAAGGGCTTTGGACTTGGTTAGAACCCACTGAACCAACTTCAGGCTTGGATCCTGTGAGTAGTGACCCTGATCACTATTTCTGTAGTTTGGAGATCACAGCTTCCAGTGAAGGTTGTAAGACCTTTACCTAGGTTCCAACTGCAGGATCTGCTTCTCGCGTTCGCTGGAATACGAGTATCTCCCTCAAAACCAAATGGGAACTATCGCACCACTGAGGGCAGACTTCGCAACAATAATGCAGCCTGAGGCACAGAAAAAAAGGCTTTGCCTAGCAGCCAGATCTTCAAATGCATTTGCAGTACTAACAGTCAGAGAAACAAAATGTCTTGGGTTTTTCAGGGGTTGTTTTTGAGGTGTTTACAGGACTAATCAGCATTTCTGCAGATGGCAGGTGAAACTACAGCTGCCTGCGCACCTACCTCTGCTTTTAAAAGCCAGTGCTCGTACAGACGCGTTAGTGCTGGACAGCAATTCTGGGAGACACAGGCACGGACCCTAAGGAGATAAAGAGGTCACTTGGGTTATTTTGTCTGCATTCCCTTTAGAGCTTCACGCAGGCCCCCAGAAGCCCGGTGACAGCGGTTTTGCCGCGGAAGGAAAGCATCAGACCTGCCTGGAGGTGTGCCCGCCCCTCGGGATGGCACAGAGCGGGCACGGACGGGGCGGTACCACAGCCCAAAGCGCGCGGCCGCCCCTGAGGCAGCCAACGGTCGTCACGCGCGCGCCCACGTGACGCAGCGCACGCTGCCCGGCACGTGCGCGCAGGCCGCGCAGGCTCGGGGAGGAGAGCGCGCGGAGGGGAGGGGCCGGCGGAGCTGCGGCGGTCGCTTGGCAACGGCGCTGGCTCGCGGCCCCGCCCCCGCCGGCCGGGGCAGCCGTTGGGCTGCGGGCATTACCTCAAGCGGCACCGGCCGCGGCTCCCAGCCAGGCGCTGCCCCGCGGGCCCTGGCTTCCCTCGGCCTCAGCCAGCCCCAGGGTGCGGTAGGCACGGCCGGGAAAGCGCCGCTGTTCCGGAGTGGGGGAAACGTCCACTGGTTGAGGGCTTACCCGAACCTGGTGCAGTTTCACTCGGAACCCCCGGGCCACACGCAAAGCTGTTACGGGGATCGGGGTTTTGGCAGCCCGGTGTGGGCTTTTCGGTCTTTTGAGGAAACTGAATTGCCTTTATCCCTTCAAGCACCCCTCTGAGCATAGCAGCTGAGGTAAAGTGGCACCCCTGGCCACTGTGTAGAGCTAATAATGCTAGCAATATCACTGCCGATTAGGGGAGATGAGTTTTAGCACTGCCCAGGGGTTTAAAACAAGTTGGATTTGGAGCCCTGGCATTCAAGAGACTTACTGAATGCATTTTGAGCAAACAGAATGCAATATTGTGCAGGTATGGACCAATTCTGCTTTCTTGTAAGGAAAATAACAAAGACCAGGAGGTTTGTAGCCCTTGAGGGCATAATAATAAATTGTGGTTGGGGAACTCCTTAATAGAGGCTGTTTTTTCACTTCGATTCTTCTCAAATAGTAATGTTACTGCAAAGTTCTGTGGATGTAAGCAAAACATGGACTGTAGGGGAAGGCAAGACCTTTCATTAGCACAGCAGATGCCTCTAGAAAACCAGCCTAGTTTTCAAATACCCAAATTTTTTTTAGCTTCACAAAAGGACTTTAGAACCAAGAGCGCTTAACCCCCCAGCAGAATCTCTACACATTTTATATACCCGAACTTTTCCTTTATTTAGGAGCTGCAAGTCCTCCCTTACCCTGCCTGTCAGGTACCCTGCCTGTCAAGTACCCTGTCCTCCCATACCTCAGAATGCCCAAGGCTGGAGTACCTTGAATGGCACCCCATGAACCCTTCCGCTTGGGCCAGGGAAAGCCATCAATACCAGCCTCAGCAGCTTTTGCCAGTTTGCTTCCTACCACAGCCGAGGGGCCTAGAGCATGCATCAGTCCTAGCCAAGAATAATCCTGCTGCTGCTCACATGATACACTGCGGACACAAGAGCTGTTGGGTTCTGCATGAGAGCCACAGCCACCCTGCAGACAGCTGCCCAGGAGATGAATTCACCACACGGAGTGGGATGAGAAGAGCCATACAAACTAGTTAACTGGACACACGTACCCCCTGCATGCTCTGGGCTTCACATTATTATCCCTGCCTTCTACTTGGATCTCAGACCTAAAGCTTTCCACAGAGGTAGCTGCACAAATCAGTGTTTTTCAACAGCTGAACTAGATTTGCTACCTTTTATATCAAAACTGTTGATGGTGACAGTGCTTACCAGGCAGGGGAGGCTGTGGCTGGGGACTCCTGTTGGACAGCACAGGATGATCAGAAGATAATGCAGCCATCTGAGAGGAAAAACTTAAGAATCCGGACCTGCTTTGCAGCACGTTTATGCACTTTATGTTACAAACCCACTGGAATAAAAACAGATCTTCACAGGAGCTGTGGTAGGAACCTGGACTCTGATTTCCTCTTCCCCCAAGTGAAGACGCTAATCAATTAGCTAAAGCCATTTCTTAGTGATTGCTTAATCATTTTGTGCAAATTAGGCCAAGATCCACAAGAGAAACAGTACATGAATGTCTGAGAACAGCTTTTGGCCATGGCCTTCCCACAGGGAGCAGGAGATGCAGTGGTGAACCTCCTTGGGGGAAGAATATTCAATACAAATCACCTACTGAGAGAGAAATGGTTGGTTACCAAACCATCATTTAAACGCAGGGCTGTTCCTCTTCCAGCTGCAGCTTTTTATGTGAAGAGTGATGCCCTCTGTTGTTCTAGAGAGAAGCTGCTACGAGTTAGGGAACTGAAAGCATGAATGTGGAGGTTGGCTTATGTTTTCAAGTATTGCAAATTTAGAGGTGCTCCGGTTTTGACATACAGGCAGTTTGCTGGGTCTGTCATGGTGATGTGCTGCAACTGGAACTTGAGAGTCAGGAAAAAACCATTTGTAGAGGGCTATGTACCAAAATGAGTAGGAAAAAAACTGTTTAACAACACACCAGTTTAAAAAATGCAGAAAAAGTTTGTAGAATGGGCAAGAATTGCATATTACTGGTGCTGCCAAGGTAACTGAGGAGTATGGGAATGTGTGTGGGCAAGGGTCAAAGTTAAGGCTGCATATGCATCCCTCAACATCTGACAGCTGAGAGAGAAGGAAATACCATGGCCTAACAAGCTGCCATCATCAGATAATCCTGATGGGCACTCTTAGTCCACCTGTAAAAATAAATGTGTTAGTGCGAATCTGAGCTGCAAGTGTTCCCTCTCCTTGGCACAATAGAAAGAAGCTGTATGTATTTCAATTTGTTCTACAGAGCGGATAAGAAAGTAAATATGTATCTGTCTGCAAAACATGAAGTGGCTTTGCAAAATGCCTAGCACAACTGGTCACAGGGGCAACTCTGGTGTTGTGAATTACCATGTAAGTACGGTTATTTAAAATGACCTTTGAGAGTAATCTGTGTGCCATGGCCCAGGAGCCATCTGCAGGAAGTGTGCTCCCATCAGTGTCCTGCCAGGCCTGCAGCTACTTTCAAGAGTCTGGCTGTTTGCTGTGATTGCTGAACATAATGAGTCTGCAATAACTGTTTTCAAACGTACACAGTAATGTCATGGGGTTGGCTCAAGTTCAGTAACCCCAGGACAATGCATTCAAAAGGGGTAGAGGGCAATTCAGCTCCTACTGGTCAGTGAGGAGGTGCTGTACATCCCTTCCTTTTGTTTTACTCAGAGATCATCTCTACCTTCCTCAGGAGCAAAGCTGCTTGGCTTGGGACAGCACTTTGGTAGTTTAGGGCTACAGTGGCATTTTCCGTAGTGGGTACGGTAGAGTCATTTGTATTTGTACAAACCTGTAAAGACAGCATCTCCTCCCCTTCCCCAGATGCTCCCAATGAGACCTTGTGGCAGTGCGTTCAAGATGCAAGCCTGCCCCCTTGACTGAAGGCATCTCTGCATTACAGGAGTCTCATGCTTCTAGATGGTCCAGAAGGAGCAGAAAGACAGTTCAGAACCACTGCCTCACAACTGCCTGCTGCAAAATTGAGGACAGGAATATTTTTTTCCTTCTGACCTATCTCTGTTATCAATACCACAAAGTAGGTGGCACTGAAATTCAGCCATGCAGCAGTGAACTGTAGCAGGGACACTGCTATGAAATGCCAACTTTTCTGGATGTATGCTTTCAAACCACTGTAGTTTCTTGGACAGCTTCAAATCTAAATGCAAATCTAAATCTAGAGTTACCATGCAAAGCAGGTTACCTGCATATGCTGATAAAAGAAGTAATAAGCCAAGTATGGTTACCTGAAGAAGAAATCAGAACAGACTCATATTTTTAACCCCAAACACACCAAAGCCACCCCAGAATTGCATTGCTCAGATGGAGTTCCTTTTACTAATACCCCAGTTACCTTTTCACCTTCCAGCTTTAATCAGACACAGAGGCAGAGAAATACGGTGCATTTCCTGTGCCTCAGAGCATGTATGCATTTCTATAGCCAAAATGAGACAGAACAATGGCAGAAAGATTCCCCTTATTCTTAGTTCAGGCTTTAAGAATATTTTATATCTCAAAGGTGAAAAAATGATGGAGGTAATTGGACTCTTGGTGACCTGCACGAAAACACAAACCTGACACTTTAACATCAGATATCTTGATATTCTTTTTTAATTTTGACTTCCCCACTTTGCAGTCTCTGCTAAAGAACTTAAACAAGTTTATTCTCCAAGGAGTTGAACTCTTGCACATACTGAAATCAGTGTGCTAAAATCAATGGCAGATTAAGACATTCATTTTGCAGAGTAAAGCTTTAAGTTTAAAACAGACTAATTAGATCTCAAAGGTAAAAGCTTTATTGGTTGAACCTGGCTCAACAATTGCAAAAGGAGAGATTAAGAATCACTTCTTTTGAAGTGCTTACATTGTTTAGTTTGGAAGGGAGATAAATCCTCTGCTATCAGGAAGTTTAACCTCTGACTGAAGGGGTTAGGGAAAGTTTCCCCTGTGAACAGGTTATTTTGGAAACTCCAGACAAAGGGTGCTGTTTACTATTGAGCTGCCTGTGCCCATCCAGTCCTTGCTATGAAACCAAAGGCTGAATGCTAGGCCAGGTGGCCCTCTAGCCTGACTGAACTGTTGTTGGAAAACTATATTTCTGTGTGATCAGAACAGACTTTACAGTGAAAGATCCCTATACAAAAGTAAGTAAATGGAGATGAAGAGTACGTACTTCTTCTTGCGAAGACCCTGCAGCTCCCTGGGCCTTAGTTTTCCCAGCTGACAAAAATGAAAATGGTATCTAATGATTTTACTGCATACAAGTACATGTGTGTGTGCATGTATAAATGGGCTCAGATGGCAACATCTTAAAATGATCTTTAATCTCAGAACTGGGCACTAGGATTGAATCTGTGCTAAGGCATGCTGAAGGGTGCTCATTCTGTGCAGGTGTCCAGACTAAGTGTAGCTGAGGTGTTTCTTAGTTAATTAAAATGATTGGAGCATATAGAAAACACTTTGGAATTAAGAAAAACCAAAAAAAGGCACCCTCCTACAATTCTTGTGCATTTTCTTTTCAGCCCCTAATACCAAACAGCACTTGGGAGCCTACAGAAAAGTGTGAAATGGCAACCTGTGATGATGGATTGCCAGTTGCATGCACATTGTTAAAACATCATCAGACTTGCGAAAACACTGGAACATTTAGGACTGCCAAGTAACTGTCAGCCTGCTCTCTATCAGTTAGGTGCAACACACTCCCAAGTAGCACTTGCAGAGGGATTTAGGCTGCCTATTTTAATAGCATCACTTTGCAAGAAAAATAGAGTTGAGCAAGAATTAAAAGAGGTTTTATTCCTTTACTTGCCTTTCCTTTTTATCCCTTTAGAAAGAGAAATACATTTAAAGCTAAACAATTCACCTTCAGAACCCCCCAGCTTCCTTCAGCACACCTGCATCTTGCTCTCCCTGTAAGGTAAAAGTAACTCAGGGCAATTTGTTGTCATCCTCTTGGTACAATATAAAAATGTGCTTCACTGCAGTAGTAGCTAGATGAGACAGCCAAGATCAGGACCACATTGTGCTAAGTACTATTTGCCAAACAAATAGGAAATGAGATGTGTTTCCCCATGGGGTTTGCCGTATATATAGACAAAGTCAAAGGGATGAAGCAGTATTATCTCAAGCTTACATCTGGGGGACTCCAATCCAGGGGGATTATAATAGCTTGCCCAAGGTCACACACAGGAAATCTGTGGCAGAGCTGGGAAATGAAGCAAGAGCTTCCCAAGCACAGGCCGATACACCAGGCACAGTGTAATCTCTAAAGCGGAACGTTTCAGCCTACAATCTGTACTGGTTTCAGAAAGCTACTGGGCCTGAGTCCTCATCAAAACTGCAGGAATCACATAATTTGTGCATCAGCTACACACATGCTGTGACTGGGATGTGGTTCCTTATTAGTATTATTGCGTCCTTTCTAAAAGAGCATATTTAAAGATGGCAAGTTGCACATTTTATATGATTCTTTCTTTACTATGTATTATACATGCCTAGAAAAGCTGATTTTCAATTAGCTGCATGTCTCCGCAGCTCCAGGCATGGCGGTGTGTATTGCTGCCCTCTCGTGTAGACCTCGTTGTAATTGCAGCGTTGTGACAGAGCTAAGGGGACAAAATTATCTGGTGCACTGCATGTAGCAGTAACCTTTCACACCAGCCGCACAGCTAATGGACATTGTTGCCATTCTCGTTTTGCCGTGTCACTGTCTGTTCCACGTTTGTTTTGTACATGAGACAAACTACAGGAGAACAGAGAATCCAGGTCACACTCTTGGTAACCATGATGCAGATTTGCTAGGTCAAGAGAACAGTTAAGACAACTTTGTAGCAACAAAACATACATAAAGGTCAGCTGCTGTTACCTGGTTTCTCTTCAGGTTTCCGGAAGGACCAGTTCTACCCCACTGATCAAAGTTCACCTCAGGTTGTTGTAACTACTGAAGTCAAATCATCTTTTCTAGGCACATAACACTTGATGAAAGCAGTCTGGTATACCTGATAAAAGGGATAAGCTATTGCAGGTTGTGACAGGCAGTAATTTCTGACAAGCTCCATAGGCAACAACAAAGAAATTCTCATTATTCCCCACTTAAAGACTGGCCTGAATTTTATGTTAGCAACAGCTATGGATGGGATACCATGTCACTGGCTTTAACGCTCCATGATTCCTTTCACTTTTCATCACATGGGTAGTGAAAAGGGACTCCAGGGCAAATGGCAAATACGAATGAGGTTAAAGTTGTTTTCCTTGGTGCATGTCCATTTTATTTTATTTTTTTTTTCTTACTGTTTTAACCAGAAGCCCTCCCTTTTAAATACCCAGGCAGGTAATTATCTGCACTCATTTGTATGTCACTGGATAAGGTGATTTTTTTTTAAGTGGACTTTTCATAAGCCCAGGTGGAGCTCTTCTGAATATTTTTCTTCAAACTTTTGCTCATTAAAAAGAAATCACAGCAAACTTTTATTCCTTCCACCCTGACCCAGGATTGAACATTAGATCTTTTATACTGCATTTTCTCACCAAGTCTTCCAATTACTTATTGCCTTCCTCCTTCTGCAAAAGAGCAAGACAAAGCATAAGCACGGAATAGCAAATGCAAAAAAGATGCACAGAAAGGAAAAACTATAGCTTGAACAACAGCATCATTCTGTGTTTTGCAGGAACAGTAGCCATGAAAGCATGCTCTTGGGGAACAAGCCAATACATAGGTAATTAATAAAGTAATTACATTAGGAGATAAGGGTGTGGGACAGAGCTTATAAATGTTGCAGGCCAAATGTACTTCACATTATTTTCATAACTCCTTCTCCTCAATACACCTGTGACTCAGAGGACTGGAAACTGAAATCAGAGTCTCTTAACTCATGTGGACTGAAGCAAGTGCTGGAGATTAAAACCCAATGGCCATCTCGCGCAGCTGAAAACCCATTCTGCTGTAGCTGTATGTCACCTCTGTCAGCTTCCAGATGACTGAACAAAAAAGCATGATAATGCAGTGATGACACTATTGCACTCTGCCAGAGATTGCAGAAATTCCTCCAGCTTTTCCACAGCCAGGGATTCAGATCAGAAAAGCCTCTAGAAATCAAACTTTAGTTTGCATGAGGGATGAACATCTGTCCTAGCCAGGAGCTGGTACACAGCAAATACACATTCACAGGAGAGAACCACCAGGACTGTCTGTATGACAGCAAGGAGGCCTTTTCCCTGGAGAAGCAACAGACAGATGCACTGGAAGTGGCATGGGGACACTGGCAGTCTCTGAGTTGATCAGACAAGTGGTGAAGTTGCCGAATTATCATCTCTGCTTGCATCTAGTTCCTTGTTGAACTAGCACTTGCTCCACAGGCTGTTTTCAAGTCACCCACTGAACAGTAGCTCATGTTTTAACAAATCAACCCTGCAGTTTGCTGACCTGACAGCACAAACAGGGAACTCGCTGCAAAGGATGGGAAAAAGTACACTGCATACTCACCTGGAAAAATGGAACAAGACCAGTTGAGATTGTCTCCATCTAGTATTTTTGGAGAAACCTAATGATGAAGCAGTGGCTGACTTAGAAAACATTCATTAACACTAACTGCAATGCCAAAGGTAGCAAATACATAATTTTCAAGTAATAGGGACTGTTGCTCACAGGGCCCTACTTCAGACACTAGGCAATGTAGTTGAAACAATCATTAAAAATCTGAATTATAAAGAAATACCACCTAGCTGACAGAGATGTGACAGGCAGAACAACTCAGTACAGCTTTCTAAATGAAATGGACCATTGATTGGTCTGGCTTTGCAACTCATTTGTGGTCCAGTTACACTGAACTAATTAGTGCTGCAGCAGTCATACACAAACGTACCACTTTGTTCTTTAAAGGCAAAGAAAAAGATCAGAACTGTGAGCGGTACTGAGCATGCTGGGAAAGTATAGTTACCATAAATCCTGACACGGAAGCAGGAAGGGGCACCTTTCCAGAGCAGAGGTCCTCTGCAACTTACGTGGTACCACCAATACGAATGTCACGTGCTAGGGCTTTAGCAAAGTTCATGACACTCATGATCGCATTGCCAGTCAACAGTGCTACCACTGTGAGCTCTTTTCCTCTTGCATCTAAGGAGATTAGGCTCCAGTTGGCTTAGGAAAATCCATCTGTTGGGATATTACACTAAGGACTGCATTTGGATGGCTTAAAATCACAAGTTCCCAGCTGCAGCAAGTTCCCTGTATTGATTAACTCAAATGATCTTCACAGGCACTCCAGTCTTCAGCACAGTACCTGAATCAGATCTTCAGTTCCTGTTCAAAGCTTAATGTTGTCCTCCTCCCTGAAACACTGGTGCACCTTTTATCTGTTGTGTGATGACCCTGTATGTTCAGTTCCAACCCCTGATCATCTCCAAACATACCCCTGCCTCTTTGCTTTGAGTTACACTGCCTCTGAGTCACTGATCAATTATATCTTTTCAGGATTAATACTAATCTTAGTAACAGTTCCTCAGTTGAAAACAAGCTTGCAATTCCATTCTTTTACAGCTCCTGGACTATATCTACTTAAAAATACAGCGTGTGCACAGTTTATGGTAGAGGACCTCTCCTGCCTGCCAAAATGCCCTATACCAACCAGTTGTGTCTCTCACACCTCTACATAAATTGCCATTTAGGGGGGTTCATTGCACCCTAATGCTTGGCACATGGCCACTTCTGAAAGTGTTTGAGCTCCAGGCACACCAAACTTCACCTTGGCCTGCTTTCAGGGCAAGTGTTCCTTGACAGGCAGAGTTCCAGTAGCTGTCATGAGATGCGCGCGAGATGAACAGTGCAATTCCAGCAAACCATGAATTGTAAAGACCCAAAGTTTCAGAGGGGTATTTATTGTGTGGGAGCATATCCCAATATATTTTGTTAACCATTCATGAGGATAATAAAAAATAGAAGCTTTTTAAATGACAAAAATATAGTTACATATAGTACAGATTTTCATCTTGCATTGAAGCAGAGCAGTAATAAAATGCTCACTTGTGTTTTCACAGTTAGTTTGCATTGCTTCTCTAGGTTAAGGAACAGCAATTCAAATCTTCCAGTCAGAACCAGTAGTTTCACAGGGTGATCATGAGGGTGAACGTTCTGTGCATTTTGATACCCTTTACAATGGAGCAAGCATACTGGATCCATCTTGGAACCACATAAATTTCTAGAGGTACCAGCTGCACTTGAAACGAGTCACCCTGGCTGCAACTGAAAGATTTTTGTATCAGAATATGCTTTTAGGCCCAGTTCAGAATCGCATCTATGGAATACTCAAGAATGTGCTTAAATCCCATTTGGTTCAAAGGGCTCCAAGTTGATCCTCTGTGACCACCTCATAAGCACTGCATACTGACATGAAGCGCTAACCAGCATTTGATTGCACGGGTAAGCTGATTTCCAGACCACAAAGGATTCAAACATTCTTCAGCACTCCGCTTACTTGAGACCTAAATGCGTTCACTGCATGCATACATTTATGTACATACTACACACATTTAACACCAGCCCCTCCCCACAATATTATTGCAATAATTCGTTGCTGGTATAACAGTTTATATACCAAGTTTCACTAGTTTTCTATAAACATAGAAAAAAACACCTGAAGAGAGCTAGAACAGCTTTCAATCAGTCACTATATTGGCACTGAAAGCTTTATTTTGAAAACTTAAAGCAGCAATACTGAATAAATAGACAGAATGATTGTTTTGTCATCTCCATACAACTGATGGCCTTCATCCAAAACATTAAAATACTGTAGCAAATAGAATAAACATGCATGTTTCAATGTTCTAAAAAAAAAAAAAAAAAAGAAAAAAAAGGGAATATAAAAGTAACACTTTTGATACTTATTTTAATACAGTACAGACCATTAGAGACTATTTTCTGGAAAAAAATATCTGAATACAGTTTGTTATTTACATGGATCATTAAGGCCCAATTCGCTCAAGTTAATGCACATCAGGAATTTATATGCTTCAAGATAACTCACTAAAATTTACAAGATCAGGTTTTTACTCATATGATCCCAGTTCACTGAAATAACGCAATACTCTTCATGCTAAAAACAAGGCAATTATTGCCCCAAGAGGAGATTTTTATTTCACTAAGGGATCTTTCCTGTCTTACCTCACAACAAAAGCTTTTTTTACATATTGCTAATGCTAGTGGTAGTTCTCTTCTTCAACAGCTTCCTTCCAACTTGATAGGGTTCAGAAAAGCAAGTAATCTCAAAGCTAGCAGACCATTTCCAGAAGCAATTCAGGCACCTGGGAACCCAAGTCCCACCCAAAGGTAATGGGAAACAGGTTCCTAGCTGATATTTCAGAGTGGGACTCGGGTTTCTCCCTTGTTCAGAACATTTATGTTCACCTTAACCTACTGGCTTTTCAAACTGTCACCACTCTCAGCCCCTCTTTTCCCTAACAACATAGCATCACCAGCAAGAATAAACTGTATCCTCATGGATGAGAGAGGTAACACAGTTAATTTCCATTAGTAATAAGTTACAGGAGTTCTCCATATAAACTCCTCGTGCACTGGAAAATAGTGCTTGTGTAGTCAATTATTTAACGCAAGCAAAACACCCCGTTTTTATCATGCTGCCCAGTAAACCATATGGCACTTGTTAAAATTAGTGTGTGTAGCTTCCTTGCTGCTAATGCCCCATAAGCAGATTTGAAACACTTCTGAAACATGTTTTTCTACATTTGTAAAGAAAGAGTGAGGTTCTGCAGTTGATCAGAAGCAAAACTCTTAATGCCATAATGTGAGGAGTTTTTATAACTGTAATACATTGTTCAGTTCACATTAATGCAAGGGCATGCCATTTCTTTTTGGTTTATTTACACAGAAGGTGAAAATGCTACAGAACTTCAGCCTGGGTGAAATTTAACAAGAGGAGCATGGTGAGGGGCAAGGGAATTTGTCAGCGTCTCACAAATGACAGGTCTGGGTACCAAAGCCTCTCCTTTGACATAGCAGTGGCTGAAGCTGTAAACACTTTCCAGGTCACCTTGACATATGCTAAAGCCCTGACAAGAAAGGCCCACTCAGAGATGATGTGGTGGCTACTCCTGAGCCAGCTCCCGGCTGGCCTCTCCATCAAACAGCTGCTGCAGTCAGCAGGTGCTATTTTTTAACTTAAACAGCAAATTCCTTCCTTGATTCTATTACAAAGCCATAACTCAAGTCCTCCAAAGCTGCTCTTACCCTTCCTTTTAAACCTTTTCCTCCTCCCTCCCTCTTATAGAATAACATGACAGAGAAAAAGAGCAGTTTTTATGAAGCAAGAATCCAATTCAGCTCAGACTGACATCTGTGGGAGATGGACCAGCCACAGAGTATGACAAAAACATCAGCTGGGTAAAAGTATGCTGATCTGCCTTAAAAATACTTTACCTCAGCACCGGCCTGAAGTTGCAACAGGCTTTTCCTTGTGTTTTCCCCCACCCCCATGCAGCATAATTTGGGCCAGACTTTGCAAGGTGCTGAGTGCCTCAGTTCTCTAACATCAAGAGGTGCTGACGATGCAAGATACCCACTGGAGAGGGCCATTTCATTTCTGTAAATTGAACTCACAATGTAAGGCATATATGCTCAAGTACCTTGGACAGATATTGTCCCGAAACTATGTAAATTTTACTTTCTTTTTTAATATATATATATATATATATATACACACACATTCTTCTATTTTTTTTTAATAAAAAGTTATGGGCACAGTGAATGTGAGCACAGAGTTGTGATAAATGAACAGTAAAATCTGTGAGCACTGCCAAGATTCCTCAGGTAGGAACATCTCATTCTCCAGTTTGCTCACAAAGGAAAATAAAAATAGTAATAAAAAAAAGACCTGATAAGTTGAACACTAAAAATTCAGAGTTCATTTGGAAAGGTCCTTTATATATTCACAGCCTTATCTGGTGCTGTTAGTCTAAATACAGCAGCATTTTTAGAATATATGATGCCATTAATAAGTGGAAAAGGAAAAAAAAATGCATTAAACACTCAGGAGTCCTTCATCTTCTACTATACCTTATAAAACTTTCACTTGTCAGGAAGCTCCTTTTTGAAAAAAAAAAAGGAAACTTCACGTAACATGTATCTGCATGTCAGTAAACCAACACAAGAGGATGCCAGGAGTCCAGAATTATTAAGTAATTTCTATGGCAAAAAGACTGACATTTCCTACCAGTGGCAAAATCCTGACCCTCTCAAGGGCATCAAGAGTTCTGTCGTTCTGGCACTAACTGAAGTGCAGGTATTCTACACAGTGGCAAAAGCACGGTGACTCTTCTCACCTCAAGGTGGGGATGAGGATATGAGTTGCTCTTAGAGTAGGAAATCTGAATGCAGCTGGGTAAAGCCCATCCCTTCTCTAACTCATCCACGAGGCCAGTCTCTTAATGTATATGGCGTGTCCCACTGATGGCAGTAACTTTCTCTACAAACTTGGGTTCCACTCCAGCAATCTAATTTCATGGCCTATAGCCAAAATGCTACTTGGTCTTACTTTCTGCATAAAGCCATTCTGTCTAATTCTTGCTCAGCTCTGATTGTATTTGAGTGACATCAAGATACGATAATATTCTCTTTTCATGTGCTTTGTAAAAAATGACTACCAAACCTGTGCATTTCCTGTTTGTAAGCTTTATATACTGTAAGCGACTGAGCAGCAATACATCTTCCAAAGGGACTAAACGTCAGCCATTTAAGACTGGGGACCTGGAATGAAATCCTAGCCCCAACTGAGGGCAGGGGACTCTGCCAGGTTTCTTCCCTCCACAAAACATGAATGAATTCTGGAAGGCTGGAAGAGGATACTGATTTGTTTTTTGTGGATGTTTGTTGGTCTTTTTTTCTCCCCCAATAGTAAGATTTACCGCAAAATAAGAACACTGTAACGGCTAGTGGAAAAAATAAAGTATAAAATCACACACAGTGAAAGCCTCCTACTCTCTTTTGGTAAGATATATGAAGACAACTTCTTACATTGTTCTTTTCTCAAAAGGCATATACAATGTGGCAAAATATTTCAAATATACATTCTATATAATAAAATATCATCTAACTAGTGCATCCTCAATCATATACTGGAAATACTTTTACCAAGCCAAGGTTTAAATTCCATAAATCTTTTGAACACTAGGTGCTTCATTCAAGGCAGATTCAACAGCAAGTAAATCCCACAAGCTCACTTTTCAAGCCTTAGAAGGCAGCTATGGATGGAACATGACATAATATGACCCACAACAGAAATTAACAGAGTTAGTGGTGAGAAACCATTTTAATGGTTCGGCACTCCACAGAACTCTGCACTGAAAATCACTGTATTTGATCAAACGGTGGATGTTTGTACCCACAGACTAAAGTCACCTTGTCAGACTGACATACAGCCATACACGATTATTCACAAGTTAAAAATAAAAATATAAAAGGTCAACATTCACACGTCCATTGATTAAAGGGAATAAATTAAACCTCAGGTAAGTTGCATACGTGTTTTCCTTCACCCTCAGTCTTTTATTTATGCCTATACAAGGAACAATACTTTCCCAAACACTTCTGAAGTGGCAAAAACAAATGAAGGTTTTTGCACTCTAGCTGTTTTGACAGCAAGGTCATCCTTGCCAAGTGTGAACTGAGACAGTTGCTCTGTCTCTTTAGCATCAGTGCACAGGTTATGGCTCCAAGTGGTGTGTTGGAGGAAGAAGAGAAAATATTACGGTGGCTTAGCAAGGAAACAAAACAAAAAGGGAAAACAAAATATCTTCTTCCATTCATCATTGGCAGAACAAAACAAAAGTGTATCTTGTCCAGGGTACCTTGCTAGGTCCTCTCCAGAAGAGGTATGTACTGTCATACGTAAATGCCCTCCGGGTTAAAACCAGATGACAGGGGATTCTGTAGAATCCGAAGGTTACTGGGGAGTTGCCTCGATGAGCCAGGGCGCTTCAGTGACCCAGACTGAAATGCTGGCTCTGTGTAAGAAAAAGGGCAGTTAGAAAAGTCCTCACCAAGGTGGTGTCTCTAGAACACTTCTTTCTGCCTGGTGCAGTATGTACTTAGTTTGGCACGGAAAAATTACATACCATATACAATGACAAAGTTAAACACCTGACTGGGAAGTGATGAGATCCAAGACGCACACTTCCTACTCCAAAACAGAAGGATACCCCTACACAATGTAACTGCCCTCCCAGGAGGAACATGCACACTGATAGACACTGATAGATGTATTACATCTACACAGTAACATGCAGAAAGTGGTTTAGCCTACATGTCACTCAGAGCTTCAGCCTCCTGCCCACTTAAAAGAGAAAGTTCATGCAAGCACTGACTTTCAAAGGCCTGGTTGCTTCCTCTCCCCACCTCTCAATCCCTTTCAGTTAGAAAGTTTTCTAAAAGTAAGGACAGAACCAGCTAAGGAGAATGCTGAGAGAAACAGGCCCCCTGCAAGCAGGCAGTGGATAAGCACAAGACAGCAGAGGCTGAGCCAAGTGCCAAGGGAGTTTCTGCTTATGTCACAGTTCTGATACACATTCAAAGTGCTCCCATGCTCCTGCCTGGGAAGTTCTGAATTCAGATGTGGGCATGTGCAAAATGCACTGATCTCACTTAGAGGCAAGGCTAGTCTGACATGCTGCAACAGTCATATGTGTAGGACTTCTGGATGGCGGGCAGCCCAGCTGGATTAGCTCCTATTCCCATGTGGCTGCTGTCTGGTATTTCTTGAGATCCAGATGCATTCCTTTTTCTACACATTCCACCAGAAGAAGATGATCCCAGATGAACAGCAATGTAAGGCATGCGATCATTCTGCGTGCCAGCTTATGTGCCTGCAGCCATAGAGGCCGCACTTGAAAGCTACTGGCTTAATGGGTTACTGATGGGTCAAATGCATGCCAATGCACAGCAGGACAGAAGTTATCTACATACTGTGCTGTATTTATAGCTTGCTAAACCCTTGGAATGAAAAGAAATATTTGACACTGTGCTTTCTTAGTATTTTACTAGCTTCTTTGTTAGCAAAGCAGTCAATGTATGACTGCTAGCATTAAGGCAGCAGGTAAATGCACTGACATTCCCTTCCCCGCTGACCAAAAACATTATGAGTGCTGCACCTCTCTCAAGCTCCACGTGTGGGGCTTCCACCTCAACAGGGTCTGCTGGCAGCACCGTGACCTTCGTTCCTGTTTGCTGGATGAACTGTTGCAGGTTAACCTGTCGCAGCTCCTTTGTCAGTTGCTCCAGTTCTTGCTCCCTGTCCTGCCAGGAAAGAAAACATCTGTTTAGCAGCAGTGGATAGAGCATTAAAACAGCTTTTCAAGACTGTTTGTAATTGGGCAACTAATGCTTCTCCTTTTGATGAGAAAGTCCCCGACTTTTAAATCTAGGTGCAAATGAAAGAGTTGAAAGGTATTTTACCCCCATAATTTTTCCCCTAATTATCTTGTGTAAACAGAATTATACACAAATTCACACTGTGATTGGGGGAGAATAGTTTTGTAGATCTGATCTAGGAATAGTCCCCGATAGCACAGCCCTCATCCACTTTAAGCTTGTAGTAAGTTACAGTTGAGCCTGAATCCAACAGTAAGAAAACCAACACAGTTGATCTGAATTAGGACCTTTTAAATGGCAATTGCTTTGCCACTGATGTGTTTGATCTGTTCAGTCAACACACATCATGTAGTTGGCCTCAGCTTCCTGTGATACACTTGTGTTCCCATTCATTCGCTATGAGCTTTTGCAGAAACTGGACTGACAACTGGAAGCCAGCCCCCACACCCCCAAATTTCAAGACAATTCTACAGAAAAATTCTGCAATTTATTTTAGGCCCATGACACTTTACAGCTGGGCACTAGGAGACAGGAAACTCTTAACTGTCTGTACTTACTACAGCTCCATGATTTATGAGATTGTTACCAAGTTACCACTGAAGAGAATTAGTTTTGTTGTTTTTCAAATCACTCAACCTCCACAGGAAGTAAGGTAAAAAAATGTTAACTATCACTCCAAATCTTACAGGTTTAAGCTCCAATTTAATTACTAATTGTGAAACTTTAGTGAAACCTTTTACCTGAAAGGGGGGGGGGGGGGGGATGGATGGGATTTTTTTGTTTGCTTGGGTTTGCCCTATTTTGTTGTCAATTTTTTTTTTTTTTCCTTTTTCTTTTAAGTCTTTGTCTAAAAGCAGGGAGAGCGAAGTGCTGCTTCTGATCCTTAACTGAACATAGCCTCATATTCCTGGAAAGTAATGTTACTGAAGTGGCTAGAGAAAAGGAATGAAAGAGAAGAGGGAGCACAAATTACTACAGATTTCTCCCAAGCTTCTAATAATGCTGCCTTCCTGGTTTTAGCACTTAAAATCTACTGAATTTAACAGGAACTTTCCCAAGAAAGCAAAACCCCAGCCTATGGAAAAAAAAAACAAACAAAGCCATAAAGATTTTGAACTCTATCATAGCCTAACAGTGTGTTATTGAGGATAGGGTAAGACATATAAAGAGGACTTTATGCTTTCTGTTAGTGCAAACCCTTAAGCACAGTGTGCCTGGAAACTTGAGACAGATAAATAAGGCCAAAACTACAGTGTTCATCCATTTTGCTTTGGATTTTTTCCCCTCCTCATTTAGTAAAACCAGCTTATACTGACATGTTTTTAGGTGTTCAGGAGTAAGGATATAAAATCCCGTAACATTTTATCAGCAGAATCGCCTTATTGCAACTGCAGCACTGTGGAACATCGTAACTGCGAGTGCCAGGAATACAGCAACAATCGCAACTCAAACTGATACGTGGTGCCTCAGTCCTATCTTATGTGGCACATTAAAATCCCAGAAGACATAATCTTTCCTTCACCTTGTCCAGCTAGCAGCTGGACTTCCATTTACATTTATTATTTTGTGCTCTAGCACAAGTTCCAGGTGACACCATTAAATTTAGCAAGGAAGCACAGACTGGATTCTCTTTTGACACACATGAACCACAAATGCCTGAGGTGTAGAGAAAATAAAATCCTGAACACCTGAAATCCTGAACAACTGAAGGAAGAGATGCTAGTCTTTAACACAAAGCCCTGTAAGCTAACACTTTAGCTCTACATCTGTCTATCCAGGTGCTGGTTTTGGACTGTTCTTTTTAATGCCTCTATTTTGGTGGCAGACAAATCTAGCAAGAATCAGAAGTTTAGCCTCAGGGAAGGCTGTGATGGTGTAAATTTCCCTGAAATTCAACAATATGAAGCTCTGGAGGTACCAAGACCTAGGACCTAAATCCTCAAAATGTCTATCCCCAAATACAGGGGTTTGAAGACAAATACTTGTAAAGGCATTAGGCTGAGAGCACTATGGTCTTGTTTAACACCCAGCAGTACAACAGTCCCCTGCAAACCTTGAGTGTTCATGCAGGAGGTATTATTTGTCTGAGGTGCACAGCACCACTCTGGAGCAGGGTGAGGCAGTTAGATACACTGCTGTGGGTGCAGCCATATTTCCCTCAGCTACTTTGGCTCTGGTGTTTCTCAATCACGGACCGCTGCACAGTGAAGACAGGCACTGAGTGATTTCTCAGAGGTCACCAGGCAATCAGGGAACGGTAGCAAACCAAAGCCATGACTGGTGGGAAAGAAACTGAGCCAGCATGTAAATAAATGGAAGGTGTTGCGGCATTCAGTACTAACCCTGCAGGACACCCTGAATGGTCAGGAACACACCCACCAAACATCTGCTGGTTTATCTTGAGACAAAGAACTAACTACTGCTTTTTTTTCCCCACATGGTTTGAATGAGCAAAATACACACAGGTGAAATCGAAACTGCCTGTCCTTAAAACAAATCTGAAATGCAATTTGAAAATGAAGCCAACACTTTCTCTCTTTTATCCCAACTCCCTGTGGAAACTTTCTCATGTCTTCTCCAAATCTGTGAAAGAAAAATTTGTTACAGCTACGCCTTTGGCTTTTCTTTTGCTATGGATAAAAAAAAAGACAGCTTTACCTGTAACCGTTTGGTAGCTTGGCCCAAAGAGCGTTCTACAGCTTTAATGCCATTTTCCAGCCTCAGACTCTGCTGACCCTGAATATCAATTTCACCCTTCACCTTCTCAATCTTCTCCTTGACCTCTTCTTCATTCACCTGGGACTCTTGAACTTCCCGCTGCAATTTCTCTGCTTCAAGGCCACTTTCCATGTTGTGGATCTGAGACACGTAGTCCTTCAGCTTGCTCTCGCACTCCAGGATCCTCTGCCTCATCTCCTGCAGCTGCTCCTTCAGTTGTTTTTCATTCTCCTGTTCGATCTGCAGCTCGTTTTCCCAGAACTCTTCCTCTTCAATCTCCACTTCATTCCTTTTGATCTTCTGCTCTAGTTTGAGAATTTCTTCTTCCAGGCTGGAATTATACTTCTGTTCCCAGTAGCGGATCTCAGCTTCATTGGACTCCAGCTGTTTCTCAATGCACTGGAGCTTCTCCGTCTGGAGGTGGATCAATTTCTTCAACTCGTCTGCTGTTGTTTTACAGTTGTTGAGCACCTTTTGCTTGAACTCAGATTCCTTGCTCTTCCCAAAGATGTCCATTAACCCTTTGGCCCCACCGGTGAAGGTGAGAGACTTCCTTTTCGGCTCCCTCCTCTTCATGGCTTTGTCGCCGGATGGCCTCAGCTTGGCGAGGGGCGGCAAGCTCTGCCGGTACAGAGTCCTCTCGGGGATGCGTGCCGCGCAGTCCGAGGTGGGCCGCTCGCTGAGCGAGGGCCCGGTGCGGCGCAGGATGAGCTGCACGTCGCTCGCGTACTGCCCCCACTTGTTCAGCGACACGATGGGGTTCTCGTGCGGCGCCAGGTGCCGCTCCGTGTCCCGCCATTTCTCGATGAGCGTGTACCTCCCGGTGCGGCCTGCGGGGGCAAACGCAGCCGTCAGCGCGGCGAGCCGCCAGGGGGCGCTGCCGCAC
Organism: Neopsephotus bourkii; assembly: GCF_033783945.1. Classification (NCBI taxonomy): domain Eukaryota; kingdom Metazoa; phylum Chordata; class Aves; order Psittaciformes; family Psittacidae; genus Neopsephotus; species Neopsephotus bourkii. Next base: position 9,038,020 of record NW_026900624.1, read on the forward strand.
AGCGCGAACGCGCGGCGCGGCCGGGTACCTCAGAGGCGCTGAAGTACAGACCGCTCCCGGCGCGCTGTCCCGTGCCGGAACCCGCCGAGCTGGGCACGGGGCCTGCCCGCTACTTGTTCCAGCCGTGAGGAAAACCCTCACGGTTGGAGGGGTTCCTTACAACTTCCCTCGGGAAAACCCTCCCCGCACAGCGCAGCCCCTGAGCAAGCGAATACCGGCTGACTCTGCGCACCCGAGTGAAGGTGCGCGGCTCCGGGCCTTTTTTCACATCTGGTCACTGAAAATAAAGCGGTGTTGATAGCAAAGAAATACACGAAATATACATTCCTAGAGGAGGAAAATAATAGGAAAAGTTCTGCATCTTTCATACAGCCACATATCAAAATCAGAATTTGGAGACAATGTTTGCTATTAAACAGTACCACCAGTCAGAGAGGCAACTGTGACTGCGCCTCAGCTCACTATGTAGTGCCCCCAGTCAGCTTCGACGCTGGAGGAAGCAGTCCCAGACCCCAGAAGCATTACAGCCGCCCACGGGGCCGCGGCAGCGCTGCTGACCTGACAAAGCTTCACGGAGCAGAACACAGGACTGCTGAGAGCGGCAGAAGCTGCCTGAACTGGGACCGAGCAACCTGGTTTCTTGCACCGACTCCTTCACCCATAACAGCAGCTAATGAATTCCCCCCCGGGGTGCCCTGCCTTCAGGGGGAAGCTCGAGTCCTTTAGTGACTGCTGTGATGTTCTCTGACATTGTGATGTCCTCTGCATTGACATCTAGCCGTACAATGAATGCAGTATGGTTTGCTTTTGGGGTAGGAGGAAGTACAACTTACGGTTATAGCTTCATTTGTGCTGCTACCAACACATATTTAAAAATTCAGTCAGCAGCCTTTTTCCACTGACACCCTTTATGGGATGCTTTGAATGCTACATAAATACAGCATCTGAGGTTTTCCACTATTTTTATTTTTTCTAAAGACTCTTACTACTCTGAGATAAAGCATTCTAAAGACTGTTACTACTCTGAGATAAAGGCAGAGTTTCCCTTATCGTGAAAGTAACTTCACTTAAAAGCTCCAACACTGTGCACAAAGCATATGAACCTGATGAACAGCTCCACAATTGACATTAACCTTAAAAACACCATTAGCTATTTTAATGCATTACATACATCCATTTTCATGATAGATCATAATTCAAATGAAGATATATTTCAGCACAGAAATGCCAACAAAACCTGTCATACATGCAGCTACGGTGTGGAGGAGTTAGAATAAATATCCGTGGTAAACCATTTGATGCATTTTCTTTCCTTACATCACTCACCCAAACACCACACTTCTCCCAAAAGACCAAAAATACCCTAATCTCAGGCTGGAGATCTGCCTCTGGTCCCCAACCACAGCATTTGCACAGATTCCCCACCTCAAACTTGTAGAAGACAAACTCCACCATGGTGATTAATGAACAATGTGGCCCTCTAAAACCTGATATTGTCAGACCAGCCTTATAAAGAGTTCCCTGGGATATTACTACTGTATTGGAAATGGTTCTTCTGATCTCACTTTCTCACAATTAGAAATTAGCTCCCAACAGAAAGAACAACGACAGAAAATCAGCTGCTCAGGCAACACTTAGAGAACAGACTGCTTTGGGTCATAGTGGAGGGAGGTAGCTGGCCAAGTAAGAGACCAAAATGTCCATATTCTGTTCCAAGTTAGGGGTGAGAGCTGGAAAGAAGATGAAGATCTGACTGACAGCAATCAGCAAAACAAGGCAAGCAGCATGACAACAGCAATCTACTACCCCAATGCCCTATAAATGTATTACTTGAGGTAAGCAGTGAGAGAAAAAAAAGAGAAAAAAAAAGTAACAGTATACCAACATGCTTGGCCAACACTCTCAGAAACAGATTAAGATTTATTACAATGAAGTACTTCAAAACCAAACTGACTATGCCCAGATACAAAGTCAGAGATTTTTGCCAACCCACAATACTGTTCATTGATCCATAAAGATTTATAGTTTGTAGTAGGCATCAGTGTTGTTATAGGAAAAATAAATCTAGTCCTGCTTGCCATAGCACACTAACAATAAAATCTCAGAGAGGAAAGACGGAATAAAACATACCACAGAACCCAGGACAAAGGTTGCACTTTACCACTCCACTTTGTTAATCTTAAAAGCTTTTGGCTTTCAGCTTGTAATCATGATAACGATACTAATGTTCTTCTTGTGTCAGAAATAGCCAAGTTCAAAGTCTTGAAATTTTAAACAAGAGTTCATACCACTAGGGGAGTGATCAGTGTGCACCTTCTTCTCACTTTGCTATTAAATGCACTACTTAGAAGACATTTAACAAAAGGCAAAGAAAAAGGAAAAGGAAAAAAAGAAAAAGAAAGAAAGAGAGAAAAAGGAGGGGGAGGGAGTAAAGCTAACAATCTCAATCAAAAGTAAATTCAGGAATTAAACAAAACACTTTCAAAGAACTATTTCCATCTTAGTTTAGGGTTCCAAATCAACATGTTGTCCCAAACAATGACCTCAGAACTCAAAATCCACATAAAAGAAAGTGTTTTGTAAAAGTAATACTTCCACAGTTCAATTACCACACCTAGAGCTCAGTGTTGGTCTAAACCAAAGCTGTCTTTGTCTGTAATCATAACTTAGGTTTTGTGTGTTCAGCCTACGTATGATGCAGATTAACATTACCTGGACAACCACAACTGTGATGTTTGTTTGCATTAGAAGGGATTAATTCACAAATGAAAGGGAGACTGACTTAATTCAAAACTAATGACAGAATATTTCAGAACACAGGCATCCCTGTAACAAACAGATGGTTTGATGTGCTACCACTGAAAGGAGAAAGCAGCTTGCTTGGGTTGTTGACAAAGAACAGTTCAACACCTGCGTGCTGCTTCTTGTCTTGTATATTGCCCATAAGCTTTCTAAAACAAGAGATGGTTTGTGCTCCTACAGCACCTGGCAGAACTCAGTCCTACCTCATTCATGCAAACCCTATCATTTTAAAAATTAGTTACTGTTATATTCATGTAATGTTCCCCTTATCAGCAACGCACGGCACCCATTAAACCACAGTGTGCTTTTCACAGCTGCTTACTGAACACACTGAATCTCATGCAGATTTATGAAGTACTTCCAGGTAAAGTTGGATGAGCAGTTAAGCAGTCAGTTCAAGGAGCTGCCAAAGCACAGCTTTAGTGATTGTACTGATGCTCACAATGGGCATGTGCCTCATCAGTGGATCCTTTACAACATCTGAAATCAAGCTTTTGTTTCAGAATACGTCAAGACTAGGATACCAGACTTTTTCTTTTTTTAATACTTCTATCAAAGCCTTGCACTTATGAGAACGGTAGAGAAAACAATGCAGCCAACCCCAAACAAGCACCAGCAGTGCTGTGTTCCCTGTTTCCATCTTCAGAAAACAGCAGTTCAGGGGTTGAACAAAGCACAGAGCCTCTACATCCCCTTCACAGGCCAGCTACTTCTCATTAATACTCTGTGCTGACCCATTGACCATAAAATGATCCCCCCCAATGGACCATATAATATTACCATCTCAGAACAAGCATCAAGAACTTGTATCTATTTATATCTGTTTTGCAAGACAGCAAATGACAAGCTATAACAGAAGTAGGTATATATTTATAGATATAAAGCACACTGCACAAAGGGACAGTGCCAAGGTTAACAGGTCAAATTCACACCTACAGCTACCTAAACATATGAACTTATCACAGGCTCTATTGATGCAGGGACATTCAAAACAATCTTTTATTTTAAGAGTGAGAAAGAGGTCAAAAAAGGAACACTGAAGTTCTCATAGCCTGCAACTAGCTGTTGTAAGGGGTTTGAATCTGGTTGTATTGCCACCACTTACCACTTAATCCCTGAGACATTCAAGACCTAACTACAGCCAGCATCCTGGGTCAGCCACTCCTCTGCTTTATGACCAAACAGCAAGCTCTGGGCCCGAGTGTCCATGTCATGTGCCCAACCACTATAGTCTTAGCCTGGAATTTGCAATTTGGTAATTTAAACACAGATTCCATTACAATGAATGGTGATTAAACTAGTGAAATATAGGAACAAGGTAATTGAACTTTTTTATTTTTTTTAAGACTCTCAAGAGGTAGACTTTTAAATTACACTTCATGAAGGCAGTAGGATCCATATAACTATTATTCATTTTAAGCTTCTCTGTGTGCTCTAGTATTTGCAGCTGACACAGTAGACATGAGTGGCTACCTCTGCTGCCAAAAGTCAAAATGAATTTCCAAAGGAAAGAAGCAGTAGCAGTGTTTCTCATGCAACACTTTTGGCAGACCTGAGAGCTCATCGATACTGGTTTTCAGAACAGGAAAGATTCATCCCTTTTCTCCCTCCCCAGAGTGCAACATCCTTTACATTCTAAGGATTTCAGGGACAGGGACTACATTTTTGGTTTTATATGCAGGTAGCACAATACACCATTTAAAACCATCTCTGTGCCATCCAGTCAGGCTACAAAAGTTTATTTCAGGCACCAAGATCCATCTTTTCATTAAGTGTCTCTCATGCTGCACAGTCAGGATCTGCAGCACTGCGTCAGTGCAAGCAGGTGAGTCACTGCCCTGGTCTGAGGTAATTTACAGGAAAGATGGCTAGAAACATGGGGGTACCTCTCCTTCCCTAGGGAAGGGGTGAGGGTGGGCAAGAGCAGGCCTTTACCTCTACAGGTCATGCAGTCTTGTGACCAGTTTCTCCTCCTTCCCCAGGACCACCAGGATGCACTTGGTGTCAGGGGAATTGCCTAGCAGCATACTCTTACTTCCCATTTTTCCCCTGGGATGCCACCACCTCTGCTGCTGCTGCACAGCAGCTGTGCCAAAGACCTGTCCTGCAAGGTGGCATTAAAACCCCACAAAAATAATCAAATCCGCATGTGAGACAGAAGTTTTAAGATGGACAAGCTAAAAGGGAAGATGTACTAGTGCTGCTCTTGGAGCTGAATCTGAATTAGCACCCCAAACTCACAACAGTGCACAGTAAAAACATACATATAGTTGCCTGTCTGTGCACAGATTTCCACAGAGGTAAAGCGAGGCATGGCAAGACATGCTTAAGCCAAACCCAGACTGGGCAGAGCTCTGGGGCCACTGACAAATTCATTCCCTCCCCAGGTTGGATACAGCTTTTTCACCCACTTGATTTCCTCAAGATAGCTCTCCAGCCCTAGGCTGAAGGATTCTGTCTGCCTCAACAAGGCAACATAAAGAAATAATTGTACACGGGTACAATCTTTTAAGAACCCTTAAACAATGGAACAATGTGAGAGAAAATGCTCTGCCTTAACCAAAGGAGCAACAGCATTAACTCCTGAATCTTCAACAGCACCAACAGAAAAGTAATTGCTGGCAATTTGAATAAACCGAGTATGAATTGAACTCAATATCTTTGATACATGAAGCTGACATTTCATTCATTATATGATACTTAACATCCATAGCAATTAAAAAAAATAATTTTAGCTACCTGAGAACTCATTAAACACACAAAAAAGATTAAGAGTAATAAAGCCTTCAAAATAGAATCACAGAATGGTTTGGGTTGGAAGGGACCTTAAAGATCATTCAGTTCCAACCCCCTGCCATGGGCAGGGACACCTTCCACTAGACCACGTTGCTCAAGACCACATCCAGCCTGGCCTATGAACACTGCCAGGGATGGGCAATCCACAGCTTCTTTGAGCAGTCTGTTCCAGCGCCTCACCACCCTCACAGTAAAGAATAGAGGATAGTGTTTGCATTACTCAGATTTCTTAACTGATGCCGGATTTTGCACTCACGTGCATGTATACCATAGAAAAAGATCAGAATCAGCGTAGGAGTCCAGTCCTAGGAAAACATACCCATAGAGATATACAGACTTAAGTGCAATCACGGTGAAGGTCTGCTTAGTTCACCAGGTACAGCTGTGCTCATGATGTCTTTATCAGGACTGAAGCCTTAGTTTATTACTATCATGCTTTTGATCAGAATGAAAACACATACAAGAGTTTCTCACAACCCAACAAAAGAAAGCACTTAGAGTAGTCCGATCCATTCCTCTGCCCTCATCTAAGCACCCTGAGGTACTGCACTAATTTTAGTCCCACTCCCTGAACAGGTGAAACGATGCAAAGGAGCAGTTTGGCTGAGGTTGAGCAGCAAGATGTGGCAAAGCAGATCAAGCAGCTTAGGTCTCTGCTGCACATGGCACCTCTGTGCTAGATGTACCACACCATTAAATGTGACAACAAATCATCTCACCCAACCACCGTGCCTCTCAGCAAGGTTACTGTCATGAGGTTTCTGAACCAGAAAGTTTTTATGATCACTCCATGGGATCACCACAGCATGCAGCTTTCTTGTACTTATTATCCCTCTTCATGTTGCTGTGTAAAGCAGCAGAGAATGAAATTCTGGGGTCAAAAATAACACAAGTTTTAAGTGATTCTTAGCAGTAAACTACATGGTTAATGTAGTTTAAATACCTTAATTCATACACAAGAATTGTTCCCTTTTTCTAATCCTCTTCAGACTCATCACTCTGATTCAATTCAACCTCAGACTCTTTTCTTTCTCTCCAAGTATCTGACAGCCAGCTTTGGCACTTGCTTTAGCAAGTTATATGGAGGAAGGGAAGAACATAAGAGGAGACATCAATAAAGTGGTGTGATTTTTCCAGATACAACTCTGGCTGAGCCTCACAATGCCGTACTGCATGTCTGAAAAAGCATGAACAAATCTGTGCTTTATTTTCATAAATACACCCCATTTATCTTTGAGGAAAAATACTCAACTGCAATAAAAAAAAACCTGACAGCTGCATTTGTTTAATTTTAAAAAGAGACAGCTGTACTGCTTGTTCAGTGAAGTGTTGCTCATATTCTCCTGATACTGTGCTACACCCAGAAAACCAAAATCCACAGCACTATTTAAAGCAAGTCTGCCATTTTAATTATTTGCCACAGAAAACTAAGGGGAGGGCAGAATGCAAAAGTGCACTTTGGTAAGAAATTCAAGCTTCACATCTGTAGACTGGAATATTCTCTTTCTAGGAAACAACCATGTCATTCTGAGAATAGAAGGCATACTCTAGTCTCCAGAGGGAAAAAGAAATCGCAACAGGAGCAGTAAAAATCCTCACAGGGACTGGAACTAGGAGAAAAACACTTCTGAAGAAACAGGGAAAGTGTGTTTGTAAGCGTGCTATTCATCACCATATCCCTTTGGAAGATTTTTTTTTTTTAATTTTTTTTTTAGATTTGAATGGAAAACAATCAGTAAAAGCAAATTAAAAAAAATCCCCTAACAAGCTATAAACTTTATTTGCCTCAACTATCTGCTAACGCAATGAACTCACCTTCTTCTAGGATACTGTCTGGTTTTCCCCCTCAGTATTACAATGATTTTTTGAGAGGAGCCACTATGCTCACACACACTTGACTACAACAGAAGAAATACTTCACCATGTGGGTGGTGAGGCACTGGCACAGGTTGCCCAGAGAAGCTGTGGCTGCCCCATCCCTGGCAGTGTTCCAGGCCAGGTTGGATGGGGCTTTGAGCAACCTGGTCTAGGGGAAGATGCCCCTGCCGGAGGCAGGGAGGTTGGAACTGGATGAGCTTTAAGGCTCCTTCTAACCCAAACCATTCTGTGATTCTATAAGCCCATATACTACTTAGCAAAACAGACTATGGATTCACCAACCATCTCACCATGTACACAGTTGAAAAGTATCAATACCTTTTGTTTTACTTGTTTTTCAAGTTGCCCAGATTAAGAAGAGAAATCCAAATAAGCAAGCAATGTTTGTATGAAGCCATTCTGGCATGATTTTCACATAATGCACAGAGAAGCTAGGTGACACAGAAGAACAGGCAGAATTTGCTGCCAAATGTACATTTTTTAAATAGACAATAATGGATATGATAAAATCTAGCTTATCTCTCCTGGCAAAAATGGTTTTAAAACAAGACTCATGGCTCTCCATTTAAATTGTAGGCTGTGGTATATTTTTACTTTTTGGTGAGGACTGTTTCCCATGATGAAATGAGCACTTTTCTTATTTGTATTTTAAGGCCAAATCTTACATTTTGTAATATGTGAACAGCCTGAGGGTGGGTTTTTGTTTGTTTGTTTGTTTTTAAAAGTCAGCCCTGGCTAAAACTCATAAAAGGTAGTATCAAGTGTTCTCCAAGACCCCAGTGGGAGGCGACGTCACTCTTTCGAAACCTTTAACTGGGTAGTTTTATGTCTGTCTTGAGAAGAATTTCAGGGACATTCCCTCCAGTTAAGGCTTTTCTAATTTAGACACAATCAGTTACAGTATCCAAAGTTATATTCAATTGATATTATTCTCTCTCAAATTTTTTAATTATATGCATGTATTTTTAAAGTAAGATTTGTTGGGATAGCCAAAGGAGACAAGCCTCCTTTTTTGTTTTAATGAATAAAGTTTATTTAAGATTTAATTGAAAACCTTTAACTTCAAGCCAAATGGCAATTAAAAAACCCGCTAATTTTTACATAAACCTGGAGTGAAATTATTTCCTTTCTGTAAAATGATCAAGAGATGGGAAACAGGAAAAGGAGACCCAAGTGCAAGAACAGGTAACACAGATGTTACCCATCAGGTGTACAGCTCCAAAGGAAGAAAGACAAGCAGGCCTTTCCACTGGAAGTGTAATGGTGGCAGACACTGTCTGTAAGGAATAGGTTAAGGAGCATTAGCCAGGCAAGTTAAAGTGACAGAACTTCCGTTGCCGAAGGATTAGACTATACTTTGGGTATGAAGCAGAACCTCATACAAAAGGGGTGCAGCCCAGCATGACTTGCTATTTTTGCTTGGCTAACACGGCCCTAGAACATAAGTTCCCATCTCTGCATTAAAAAAGAAAAAAAAAGCTGGAAAGTACATAGATGGAAACCATTTTGTTGCTCTTATCACAGTGGGAAATCAGGAGACATGGCACTGCGTTTGATCAATTGACAGCAAATTTCTTGAAATACAAGAGATTCCGTTTAAGCGTAAAGAAAAACCACTCTTAATGTGAAGGTGGCTGAACACTGGAACAGATGGCCCACAGAGGTAGTGGACTCTCCATGCCTGGCTATATTCAAACCCTGACCACATTTGGCCCTGAGCAACACTCTCTAGCTGACCCTGCTTTAAGCAGCAGAGTTGGACTAGATGATGTTCAGAGGTGCCTTCCAACCACAGCCCATTCGATAAACATTTGATTTTCCTATTTCTGAAATACATTGTAAAGCTTTACTATTCACAGCTCTAGAATAAAGGCAGCTTCAGTTTATCTGTGAGAAGCTTCTTGAACCACGGATGTCTTATTCCAAGTGTCTTTGGCTTGTGCTTTCCTCAGTGGATACAGCTGTAAAATACATTAATTTGCAGATATTCCAGACACTGCACTTCAACACAAGTAATATACCTATTGCCGTTCATATTTCAGGCTCAGTGAAGACGACCACCCTGTATGTGTGTGCTGTAATTTTTAAGTCAAAGATCTAGCAATAAACTGAGAGACATGGTAAAACAAAAGGAGCATCTCAAAAACTTTACAGACAGACCAACAGACAGACAAAATAATACTGAGTCCCGCTAAGCTATGCGACTGCTGAAGGAGCCAGACTGCAAAGTGGAAAATAAGATCAGAGCCAACTGAGGAGGAAGCCAACTCAGACTGGCTCCTTTCCACCACCAAATGTCAGGTAAGAGCTACAGGGATACATTTTAATAGATTCCCATTCAAATTCTAGTGACAATTATTCTTGGTAAGCTGGTACCTATAGCCAAATCAAAGGAGCAGACATATGGTTGCTTTTCTGATTAATAACCTGACAGAAGGGTTTGGAAAGTCCTATCTGCCAGACATGCAAGTGTTATTTATATAGTGTTTCATACTGTCCTAGCTGCCCCAGTAAGAAACTGGAGCACCATTAGCAGAGGTGTTTTCTAAAGAGGTATTTCCCTTAGGAAGGAGTTTCCAAAGTTATCTTAATTTGGCTCTAGTTGCAACTGAAATGTATCTCCATGTGGAACCAGTCACATGCCTCAGATAACTGGTGACGTGTTACAGAAAAGGAAGTCTGATGAGTTGAGAAAAACTGTGAGCATTTCCAAGGCTGATGGAGTCTTTTCAGAGCTGAGGATAATAAATGAGGACACATTAAAAACAAAGAGAAGTTACACAGAAGAATATTACATTACTGTCTAGAACTTGGAGCTTAGCATTTTTTTGTTTTGTGGGAGGAGGCAAAGGAAATAAGATGAAAGAGATTGAAAACAAAGTAAAAACCAGAAGTCGACCACAACCAGTTTAGTTTCTTTATGTAACATTTCTTAATCAGTACTAGGAACTAATCATGATACCATAATTGTGCCTTGAAGGTCCTACAGGCAGAAAATGAGATATGGAAGCAAGCAATTCATAAACTAATTAGCATTAAATGAAAAGCTGTAGCTAACACAAACAGTAAAAGCATACTTATCGGTTAACTATCAAATACAAGATTTGAGACATAGTGACTTCCTTTAAATGAAACTTTAAAAGGTATTTGATGGGCATAGATAGAGTACACATGCTAGCATTATGCTCCATCCCCTGAAGATACAAACCAAAAAAGTGCCGGTTTTCTACTCCATCAGATGAAAGTATATGGAAATAATGTTCAGAAGCGCACACTTAAATAAGCATCACAAAGTGAGAGAAACAGACTTCATGCTTACAGGTACAATATCTAGTTGACATTCATGGCCCCAGGTTGGTTTTTATTAGAAAAATCATTATCTTGCAATTGAGTTAGACTGCTAACACAATCTTGCAAAATCGTTGCAATAGTGAAAACTGCAAAAGCAAGCCCTTAATTTACCAATTTACTTTTAGGAAAGACATATGTTTTAACATGTAAATTTGAATAGTATGTGAAGTCAATTGTAACATTTTAGCAAATAATAAAATTCAGCATATCAAGCACTGAAGGAACGAAGCTGAGGCTTATTCAGGATGCTCTCAGTCACTGAGAAAGATCTGACAAGCCTGAAGGAGCCATAAAGATCTTTAAATTTCATCAGGTTATTTTTCCCCACTAAAGTGTTCAACAAATAGCTAACACTGAGCAGACTTCAAGTTACTCTTTCATTAGCACCGAGTTCTGTGATGTTAAGGAGTAAGAGGAGAACTTGAACAATCTATTTAATTGATTTATGCTGTTCCCAATATATCTACAATGTGTACAATTTCAATGAACATCATTAGCTTGTGAAAAGCAATTTTTTTTTTAGCTATTATTTTACACTGCTTTTATACTACTTCGGTACTCAAAACATTGACAGTTTAGCTTCTCCTGCAGTACAGGCAGTATATACAATGACAAATGACAGCACATTATTATCTACAGAATAAATCTGTACTAAATGAAACTTTACTAAATGAAAGTAGATTTCACAGTGTTTCTTTTCTTCCTTTTTAATCTTTGTCAGGTTGAAAATCAAATGCTGCAAGTTTACACTGCAAGGTTATCTCATGCTCTACTGATATTCAGTGCAATCCCACCTTCCGTTGGTTTGGCTTCATAAAACAAGCTTCCCACCCCCGTTCCCAGCCGCCCACCTGACAGCTACTTACCGATAGCCTGAGCAAGGGCTATTACAACTTCCTGGCATGTTGTGACTTCAGTGACCCCACACACAATTCTCTGGACTCCATCCACCCATACTTTGAGCTCCATGGTTCACTAGATCATCCAAGAGCCATGAATGCAAATAAGTCAAGTCATAGTTGCAGCTGTACCAGAGATAATGCAGCAGACTTCTCTCAGCAGCTACAAGAGACAAAGATCCGGGTGTTTATAGTGAGGCATTACCAGCTTTAAAAGTTAACAAATTCACCTTAACATTTATTGGACAGAAGAAGCAACACAGCCTCCTTTCTTTAAAAATACTACCACCAATCAACCATCCCATGCTTTAGCAATGTTTAGCCATTCTGTAGACATACCAGAAGTTCCATTACAGTTTATTTCCTAAAATACTAAAAGTTATTACAAAAAGAGCACCAAAAGAAATAGCATTAAATAAACAATTCCAGAGTAAACTCATAACAGTTTCCAGCAATAGGTACCCCTCTTTCTTTATATACTGCCTTGATGTCTCAAGGGACTGGTTATAGATGCTTTCAGTGTTTGTTCAGTAATTTCTAGCAGGTGGTGGCACAAAAAAAAACCAAGGGGGAAACATTTTCAATTACAGTCCAACCTTGCTCTGCATACAGGAGCAGCTGAAGGCTCCTAGTCCCAATATGCATTTAGTCTAAAAGCTGGAAAGGCCAGAAAGTAAAGCAATCAGGCAGATTGCTTCTCTTTCTCTAAAACATGGAGATGCATCAGGCGAAGTGTTGCAGAGGCGGTTTAACCCTGCTGAAACTGTGCTGGTTCTGTAAGGAGACACACTGACTAATGTTATCTGAGGTTCTTCCACAGGCAGTGCAATGATACTAAATAAAACAAGCCATACCATCTAGTCTAGTCGGTTCTTGCTTTTTAGTTCTATGGCCTTTGCTGAAATAACAGCAGTCATAGCAGCTAATACGGTGTGCCAGCTCCCAGTTTAACTTTAAAATAGAAAAATTCCTCAAGTTTGTAAATGGGGGCTGGGGGGGGAAGGTCAGAGGGTTGTTTTTTCTGATACAAAGAAATCCATGAGTCCGAAAGTCTCCTGCACTGGAATGCCAGAAAAACTTTCAAGCACAGAAGTAAAGTTACAAACCTAGAGAGCTAGATTAGGACATAGCAAGCAGCCATATGCCCTCTGCTGTCTTGTTACCAACAGTCAAGTTTACCTAATCAAGGTTCATCTAATGCTAGCTTCTAGATTAATTACTGATGTGAACGCCAGTGGGTTTGCTGTGAGCTCAGCTTTTCCAAGAGCTGTTTTTCTTCTGCATAAGCAGATCCACTGGCATCATGGCTCACAAAAGTTCATTTCTGACCGGAACTGCTGAGATGCTGAATTTCAAATATTTCAAAGTATAACCTCCCAAGAATCGTCTTCTTAGAAATATAACACCATCCCCCCCAAACTGAAACAAACCACCAATAATGATTACTCCTTAAATTAAAAGAAACAACAAGAAAACCCACCAAACAAAACAGGCCTCTAATGAGATAGCAGAGTTATTTAAGCAGATAAGAGGAAAAATAAATGATGACAATAAGTTAAAAGCAGCTCACGTATTCAAGTAATCCAATTTGGATAAAATTATAAAACTAAAGACAATACTTTTTAAAAATTAAGTACAAGAAAAATGGATAACACAGGAATAAAGTAAAAGAAATCTGAAAGCATTTAGTGGAGATTCGTAAAGGCAAGCAGGGTAGGGTTACACAAGAAACATGGAACCTGATGATCCTGATGGATTTAGCAGATTCTGCACATGAAGGCAGAAATGGAGGAGGAAAACCTAAGCAAATCCTTAGTATAGTTCATGTTTACAGTCTAATCAGAGCTGCTTCCTGCTGGTGAAGTGAACATCTCTTTTTTGCATCAAAAGGATGTATCAGCGCTGCCCTCAAGCTAGAGTGAAAAGATTATTTCCCTTCTACAACCAAATGCTTCATTCAGCAGCTGACAAATATTGACACATGATCCAGAAGAAACACAGATCTGTCCCTGGCAAGCTGTGGCACTCAGCAGCAGAACACCTCAAAGTCCATTGGAGCCAGAGGGGTCACACCACATGGAAAGAACAAGCTTTAGTGGAGGAGCACTAAGCAAGGCTGCTGTGAAGTCAGTTCAGCACACACAGCCCAAACTCCATGTCCAAACATACCCATTTAGAAAACAAAAGAAACATAAGTAAGCTCAAACGTATATGTAAAACCAGACTTCAATGTGCTTGTATAATTAATCAAGAAAAAAGTGACAGGCTTTAAGAATACAGTGTATAGAGAAATTGAGCCTTCTGAAACATGAGTAAGCACCTAAAAACCCAAAGAGGTCAAAGAGTTTTAATAAAACATTTTCCCATGTTTAATTAAATACTTTAAAGAAAACTATTATCCGCACAAGTGTACAAATACAGAAACACTTCAGTCACGTAACACTGTTTTAATGTACCAAGAAATAAAGCAGAAGAAAGTCTTTTACTAGCCTGTAATAGCACAGAGTCTGAGCAAACACCTAATGGGCCCCATCAGTGACCTCCGTTGTTTGTTCCTGGACAAGCTGTCGTCACAAATAAACAGACCTCACATTCCAAGCACAGACATAAGGAATTTTATTAATTAACTTAATATCTTGCTGAGAGTTGAACAGTTCAGATTTACTGGCACCAACCAAGCCATCTCTCCATGTGACAATGCGCACGTCAGCAAAGCATCCAACAGCTCTAATTGTTTTTGTCTGTCAACATCCAAACTATTATCTCATTTTAGCAAGCCAGCAAGTGCATTTTCCCCCCAGTCAGCATGCAGTGTAGAGTCTTGCTTTCAGTACAGATCAGTTTTGGTCATCTGTTTTCCTACTGTACATCTTTAAAAAAAGAAATGAAAAATTACTAAAGAGAGGCATCATTTAATAAGGAAATACTTGCTGACACTTCCGATTTTGAAAACAGCGCTCACCAAAGCGGCAAATGATCCGAACAAAGTGTCTTTGAAACAGTCTGAGCTCAGGGGAAATGTTCCCATTCATTTCTTACAGGGCAAATACTTTTAATAGACTAAATAGTGAGAGTGAACCAATAAGATCAGCCTGTGGTACATGCTTCCATCAGACCAACATACAGGGCTGAATTAAGGGATTGTGTGCCCCACAAACTAACAGAATCTTTTCAAGGACCAGAACCTTAAGCAGACTCCAGAAATGTAAGATTAATGTGCTGAGATCAGCGTCTCACTATAATTTCTAAGCAAAGCTAATCTAGAATAAATAATAATAATAATAATAAACATCTAGGATTGGTTTGGTTTCTAGGATTGTACAGTAGAAGTTCACAGAGAGGTCTGAAAACCAGAAACCTTTTGATCTCTCTCTGCTTCCCAACTGTAACTGTATTACACCTTGTTATTAGCATTTGGTTTTTCTTCATATGTATTCAGTTCTTTATTTGCTGACAGATAACTTGTGTACCATTAATAGCCTATTTGCCTTTTCACTGAGGACTATTATGACAGTCCCAGGTACATTTTTTCAACCTGAAATTTGCGTCCAGAATGAACTCTATGCTTCTGCAATAAAGATGACAAAATATCCTACAATATGAATTTATCTCTGAAGCCAATGGAAAGGGTTGGGGGAAAAAAAGCTCGCTTGAGGTTTCACAATCCCGTAAGTTCAAAACCAGTTCACCTTACACATAACTTATTTTAGCAACAATCGGAAATAGGAATGCAAAGCTAATTTACAGAGAAATGGCACACAAGGCAAAGCATCCCTCTGATCACGGCTTCCCCCCACAGTTTTGCAGCGATCAGCTCCACAGTGACACATATTTCTGAGTAGAACCCAGCTTTGGAAACGTGACATCCATCAGCTTCTTCCCCCCCCCACCTCTCTCCCATGTGCTTTTTGTTCTCCCTTACCTTACCTGAAGCCTTCTCAATGACATTGTTTGCCATGCATTAAACAAATATACCCTAAATTCTACTTTTATCTTGATTGGCTGATAATATCTTATTCCTTCAGGTATTTGTTCAGGTTTTAAGTATAAAGAAAAATGCA
Source organism: Neopsephotus bourkii (assembly GCF_033783945.1). Taxonomy (NCBI): domain Eukaryota; kingdom Metazoa; phylum Chordata; class Aves; order Psittaciformes; family Psittacidae; genus Neopsephotus; species Neopsephotus bourkii. The sequence goes on from NW_026900624.1 coordinate 9,053,807, forward strand.
CATATATACATACACATATGCTACTACTTAGCTACCTCTTCACAGCTACTTTATGAACTACAAAAAGGCTGCAGCTTCACAGAGGACAGGCAGAACTGACAAAGTGCAAAGGGCTTTTCTTGTATTTGAGAAGAGATATTCCAAGCAGATGTTTGAAAAAAATCTATCTAACCTTGACGTAAGTGTTAAGCCATGAGCATCCCTGAGAGCTAAAAATAAGATTTTGATTTCACCTCACTTCTAATCTTGAGAAGGTTCACAATATCTGAAAGCAGCATGCACCTCAAATCAGGGCTAGAACCCTTCTGCAGCTGAAACCAACTACAGAATTTTGACCGACCACTTCAGTAACTTTCTGTTCCCCCAACAAATAATCAGTGTGCTGCTTATTACACTTTAAAGCGACCACTTTCATTCATAATTAGCTATAACTGAACATCATCTGGAGTTTGGCACTATTCCCTTTACTTCTTATTCTTTGTGCACTATAGACAAGTCGTATTCCATGCCTTTCCATATTATGACACCAAATAGGGCTCTGGACAAAGAGGCAGCTTATTCCATCCAGGTTTGAATCTGTTAGCAAGAATAGTGCAAGCAAGACTGGAATGACAAACTAAAAAGAGCACAAATAAGCCAGCTCAGCTAACCAGAAAGAATTCACAAAACCATCCAGAAGAGCATGATAGTACCCCCTGTGAAGAGGGAGGCATTTGGCAGATCCTCCCTACCATAAGAACCCTGGTATAAAGCAAAAGAACATTTTCCAGATGAAGATGACTGCAAATGAAGAATTGGCTACTGGAAGCAAGCTAACTAGTATTTACCTAAAAGCCTCCTCCCTTGGATTGATGAAGGAGAAATATCCTACAAGATGCACTGCTTCCCACCAATGAATGGGCAACAAACCTTTCATGGCAGGTTCAAGACAAAATTTTTCATGCAGAAGATTTTCACTTGATATTAGAAAGGCACAGGTTGTGGCCTTGTAATCAGTTTATCACTTTCTTTGTAAAGAAAGTGTTTATGCAGAAGCAGTGTTCTAAAGTTTTTTAGCTGGACTAAGTGGTTTGCTCTTGTGGAGTGTTATTCTTTTGCTATTCCACAACAACGCTCAGAGATAATAAGCACTGCTTAAAAACAAACAAACCAGAGGTCCCACAACCATGAAGATGATAGTGTTGAGAATGAGCTTGAGAGAGCTTAAGCACCAAAGAATTTTCCTCACATGACACTGGCCAAAAGATGGTCTAACATGTGTGTGAAACAGGCTAAAAGATGTTCCAATGCACCCATGTGAAATAGGCCAAAATCCAGATGCTACAAGTGATATCCAAGCCACACACAAACTACCTGTGAGATGACAAGACCACTACACGAGCTTATACAAACTCTGAACTATGAGAAGATGTCTCTAGCAACAATGGCTGCTAGAAGTGTTCCCTCCAGATAACCCAGAATTCCCCAGAAGTCCCAAAGTCAGTTTCCCACACAAATTAGTAGTTGACTTGCATCCAAGAACCCTCAACTGCCCAGTCCAGGAGCTGTTTCTCGTTTTTGCAGTTTCTTCTTGTGCAATGCAGCTAACAACATGGGGAAATGAGAAAAAGAACACTCTTTTGAAGCAAAGAGGCCAAAAGATAGCTCCCGTAAATACAGAACATCCCCCTCACTGAGCTACAATCTTCACAGAAAAAAGTCAAGTTGGAAGTCTCATTTCTCTTTGTATTGGTGATAAGAGGGAAATAAAGAATTGACCCACACCTTTTGCAGTATCTTTTAAAGCCAGATTTTATTAATGGCAACTATGAAGTGAGTTGTTAGTTGAAAGAATCCTTCTACCTTGAAAAGTATATTTTTAGCTTCAATATTTTATTCTCAGTCTGATCTCTGACTTCAGCATGTTTGTCTTTAGGGCATTTTCTTCCCTCACAGTGTTTTAATCTCAACCCTTGTAGCTCTTGATTTTTCATTGCCTGCTGTTCTAAGCCTTCTTAGAACATCTTTGTCCAATGTGCAATTTGTTTCCTTTTGAGACAAACAAATGACAGCTATTTCAAAGGCATTGGCACAACCTGTCTCTCCCCCTCTTCCCTCCTTTTTTTTTTTTCCCCTACTCAAGGAGATGGGGGCTGAATCCAAGTCTTTGCTGTCCTTACTGACCTTTAAGAGCAAGCTGAAGGATACACCAGTATACCAAGATCATCCCCAAATTCATTAATATGGCATCAGTGCTTTTCCTCCTCTATCATCAGTTTGCTTCATTAATCTAGCTCATGATTACGAGTAAAACTGAAGAAACCTGAGATACCATTTAGCAACAATTTAACCGCAACACAAAAGAGGATTCACCAGCTTGGGAGCTGCAGGAAATGAGGCACATAGAAAACTTCATGATCACAAATTGTGTCTAAAATTCACATGCCTTCATAGAAAACTAAGTTCCAAGCCATTGTCACAATGTGTATTGGTGGCTGGAGGGCTAATGCTTTCAAATCCCATCACGGTCTACACCACCTTGTAATCCTGACTCACAACTCTGAAGCCACAGATGTGTTCTGTAACATCTTCAAATCACCTCAAAAAGAACCAAACCAGCAGCTGAGTTAGTGAAACAGATGGCTTCTTAAAGTTTTTTTATTTGGTCATGCTTAAGAATATAACCTTGCATTTTTAACAGTAATGCAGTTAAACAGTAACAGTGAACAGTAAGTTTCACATCCTCACACTTGAATTAATACAGCAGGAACAACAACTCTCAAATTAATACTCTAATTTCCATAAGATATGATATAAAAAGCATCTGAACTCCACACAGACTCGAGGTACAAAAACCCAAGGGCATCTTGGAGATGGTGATAGCTCTCAAGACAGACAATTCTGAGGTTCTTGCTTATAGTAACCAGATTTCACTCAGACAATTTGAGAGCAGAAGTTTAAAACTGAAGAGTATTAAATTAAGGATATTCACCAGCAAAACAAAACAATACCTGATGCAGCACTTATTTTCAACTCCTGAGATAGGATTTATTTTGATGAAAGTCTGGATCTGGTTCAAGCAGGCTTAATCACTAAATCCCAACCATGTATTTGTTTCAGCATAAGGACTGAAGTATCATCCACAGATGGTTTTACACGAAGTACTCCTTTTCTTCACTCTGTATGCCAGCTACTAACATACAACATTATCAGTACAAAACATCACAATTCTACCAGATTGTAGGATTGAAAGGACCCATTCTAGAAAGCCTCACTGCTCATCAGTGTTATAGGAAGGGTTGAACAGTTGGTAGCAGCACGTCAGAGGTTAAGATAGTCAGCAGTGTAGATGCATTTTATTCTGTGGCACATGAATATCCTTTTCCAGATATACTAGCCAAGGAGACTGCATTGCATACAAATTCTGTGACAAGCAGCTCAAGAAAAGTTATAACGCATTAAATAAACATTTCATGATTCATCGTCTCAAGTAAACAGGCATATATTTACCACACTGTAATGTCTTCCAAAGCCCTGTAAGCATTTGTTCTTCATTAGTATCAAACATATAGCACATTTGAGAAAACAGCAACCACAGTGTTATTAATAAACAGTAACATTAAGTGGAAGTCACATTTATACATCTCTAATATGTATAAATATAAATATGGTCTAATATAAATCTCTAATATGTATAAATATAAATATGGTCTAAATACTGTGTGGGAGTGAAAGAAAGCAAAACAAAGAGCAAAGGAATAGGCAAGTTATTTCACTACAGGAGAAATATCTATGTAAAAGCTACAATACGCACAGCTTACTTCAAAGTTGCTTTACACCTCTAAGATGCCCTAGTTTAAAGGAGAGAAAATAGGTCATGCTCTCAGATGTTTTCAAGGAAGACATGGTCCAACCAATTCAACATTTCCCTCTCTCCTTACAGTTTGTCTGCAAACACTTACAGCAAGTTGAGGGATTGATTGAATACATTTGTGTGCAGTTCCCAATATTTACACTAACAGCAATGAGGTCATCTGCTCCATTTTGGCAAGAACTGCCTTAACTCTTGGTTTTGTAGTGCTGAGTCTGTTCTTTGTACTTCAGTCAAGCCCACGTGCAGTATTTGCTGTGCTTTGTCATCTGACTACAGCCACACTGAGTCACTGCTGTCAAAGCGAGGTGTTCCTTGCACACCAAGTGTGAACTGAGGGCAAATTTGATAAAGCTCAGAAAAACATACAAAAACCTTATTGTACTTCCCACATTTCAAGATATGGACCAAAACACAACACTCTCTTCCACTATATTTCTGGGAAAGTCACATGCAAATAAGCCCATTTCTTCATGTCCATACTTGTGCTGAAGGATGTAGGAAATAAAATACATCTTACAACTGAAATATCTACTTAAATTTGAATTAGATGAGGTTTTTAAAGTCAGGTAAGAATATGGTTTAAAGCTATGGTATTACATGACTACTGAAAAGAAATCTTACTGTAATTAAACACAATTGCTGAAACAGAAATAAGGTGAAGCACTTTCAACTTAATCAATGTAACTGTTTTTAGAAGTTATAATCTCAAAAGCTTTATTCAGGGGAGCAGCTACATTATTCATTAGACATTATCTGAGGAATTTCAAGGCACTCTCCTGGCAACCTAGAAAAGTCTGCAAGACATAATGTATTTCTCCAGGGAGTCTTTAAACAGTTAAGGCAAATATAAGAAATAAGCAGGGGGAACCCAAACCTTTCTAAAATTTCCATTTTGTTATGCTTACTTCCATATTTCTTCAAACATGAAAGAACTTCTTTGCTTCTTCTATTCCCTACTTATAAGACTGAGGTGGATCACTTAGTATTGCCCTTCTTTAGGCAATTATGACATTGGATAATTGTATTTGTTAGACCAACATCTGAGGTAATCATAATACACAGCAATAGCTTATGGACTAAAATACTATAATGGCATTACTTAATTCCCACAGTCCCGCTTTCGGTGCTGTGGCAATGCTATAGCCGGCTCCAAGCCAAATCTACACTGCTTTGGCTGACTGGCCACACTACCTCAAAATGGATGTGGAACTGCAATATGACTTCAGCAGGTGAGTACACTTAGGTATCACTACTCTATTCAGTTGATAATTTTAGGGAAAGTGTTATGAACTTCGTACAAGAGAATTCATGGTTTAGAATGTAAGTTTGGCTAAAATTCACTGGGAGGAGCAAGAAGTGTAGAGATGAGTAACATTGATATAAATACACATCTCCTTGGGAAGCAGTCTTATAAAGATCACATACGGCATTCATAGAATGACCCAGCAAAGAGCTCTTCAGGAAAAACAGGATTCTCTGCCAAAACCCCTGACATTAAACAAAAGTCACAGTCTACAACACCAACGGAAAAAGGATATTATATCAAATTCAATACAGCAAGGAAAAAAAAAAGTTTTTATTCCCTGTTGCTGCCTTATTTCTCTGCTGCAACAATTTCTGAGCCAGTACCACTTTCCACTTGCTGGTTTGATTCCCCCTCCACCATATTTTCAGACACTGTCTACATTTTGTACCTTCTAATGTACAGCCTTTCATTACTCCCCATGCAGTTACCAGCTTTCATCTCAAGTCTTAATGACTACATCTTCCTCCTCACTGCACCCTCAGCAATCCCATCTTGTCCATTTGCCCAGAATGATGTCTGGACACTTTTCTGGAGTCAGCAAACTTATCAAAAGCAGAAAGTGCAAAGCAACCCTCACCTTTCTCTAGTACATTATATATAATCTACTTATTTTCATTCAGGAAATCCTTCCACTCATCTCTGCTGTTCTTATTTCTTATACATTTTCCAAGTGAGCTGTACTGGCTTATGGTTCATTTGTGAAAGTCACCTCAGATATGTGCGTAAAGAGAAACTCCACCAAGTTACTGGTTAAATCTCCTCATCATCTTACTTCAAAATCTCCCTTAAACATACTTCTGCACAGCGTTTCCCAAAACACAATGGATCAACATGTGGCATGCTATTACCCTACTGCTTTTCATGCTAATTGATCTTAATCTACTCATTTCCACATGCCCTACATACCTTGGGCAGGGTGTGCCTTCTTTTTGGGGGCCAAGACAGTGATCTGCCTAAAGAGCTCCTGCTAAGTATGCAGAAGATTGGCAACTTAATTGAGACTTTTTGGAGTATATTTGTCCCTCCAGAAGGAATTATAACATTCTTTATATCATGGTGGATCTTCACCATATACCTCTGAAATTAATTATGCAATGGCTGGAATGCTAGGCACCAGTACTGAAGTCCAAGTTAAAACAGCATCTCAGCTGCTTTGTGATGCTGCGTGAAGGAGCTGAGGTGCTCATGTAGTCGCTGGACTACCATCGTACTGCTTATGAAGTACAAAGTCCAGCTTGCGTTTCTTTTTTGAAACAGGAAAAAAGGAAAAAAAAACAGAGATCCAATTAGGATATTTTTAATTTCCACTGCTCTTCCTTACCAAACATTAAAGAATAGTATCCAGTTTTGTGGAGCTCTCCTCTCCACGGAAACATAGAGGGCAGGCTGTGTAATCTGGAGAGCTATTAGCCATTAGCAGCAGTGAATGAGTTAATAGACAGGGTTAAGGATTTAGAACTTTGCAACAGATCTTACCAAAAAGAGCCTGACCAGTTTTCTTTTAAATGAGAAATGGTTGCTAGGATTTCTAATCTTTATTGATATGCAGCTATGGAAGTGCACAATATCAGGTAACATCAGGAGACCAGAATGGCTTATTAAACACAATTACCTAGCAAACAATTAAATCCTGGAAAGAACTCAAAGGGGAGTGCCAAAAGAAGGTTTCTGCTAATCATGAACTACTGAGTACATAAAGATCAAAAGTTATTAAAAAATAGCATTAACAAGTTCAGACACCCAAACAAGGAAATTTTGCATAAGAACCAATTACATAACCATATCAGAAAAGAGACAAAGTATTTCATTTTAAGAGCAAGTTTGTATGAGCAACTTTTTTTTCTTTTTTTGATGAGCACATTAAACATCAATGTCCAAATTGCCCATATGCTTCTAGGCACCTTTATCACAAAGAAGGTATCAATTCTTCTAAAGAAGGTATTAGGCATAGCAATCCTCAAGAACAGTTCAAGATTCTGTGGTTTGGACAACTTCAGCATAGTTGTATATTAAGTTTTCTTGGTTTTCTGTGCAAAACAGATGGCATAACAGAGTTTTACGTTATATGCATATAATGCAGGCCAGCTTAAAAAACAGATCCACCAGAACTGTGCAAGTCTCTGGGGCACCTGTGTTACTGAAGAGGCGATAATAAAGGCCTGTAGTTTCAATAGCAACTAATTTCAGATTATTCACACAGCACACATTTCTATGTGTTGCATATGTTTGAGGGGCTTTAATTTCCAGAATGTGCCGAGGTCCCAGGCTCTGCAACTTCAATCTCTTCAAACACCTCAAATGGAGCAGGCCAAAACAGATGTACTACAGTGACTCAAAATTATGATCTCTTGCTAAGATCCCCATCTTCTCAGAGTTGTTGTTTTTTTTGCCTTCTCACTGCATATCTTTATTTTAAGGGCAGACAATCTTTGTTTGAGTGGACTTCAGTTTTTCCAAGGAATCCCTGGCAATTTAGTCAGGTAAAGAACCTTCCTACTCCTCATCTCAGTTATAGAAAGAGCTTCTAGAGTCACCATCCCTCCTCACAAAATGATTGCATTTTAACAGAGTCCAACATATAAAGAACAAGGTTCTGGAACCAGCACTGATTTAAGTCTTCATGATCTTCTTCCTTCTCCTTTTCTTCTTCCTTTTTTCTGTTGTTTAAACAATGCAGGCACTGGCACGGGGAATAGCTGAGTAACCTCCACAATAGCAGAATAAGGCAATTGAAAACATATTGTGTGCAGTTTGACAATTGTACAGACAGCACATGCAGTTGTTATGATTTTTAATATAAAGACTATTGTACACGATATAGGGAATGTATTACGATAGCTACAATAATTTAATGGTTATCCCACTAAGAAACCAAACATGGCAAATTAGGTATTTTAACAGAATTTGTAATGGCATTTCTTTGCATTTCATGATCCTGCTCCTCCATGTATCCATATCCAATCAAAACCAGGAGAACTGGAATTGCTCAAACCTTTAAAATTTTGGAATGGAATGTTCTTGTGTAAGTAGTAAGTTGTGCACATAAAGAAACCTCACACTGAAGTCCTTGGAAAGGTGTTTCACTATTCGGAAACAGCCATGTCCTGTAGAGATGCAGTTGCACATCTTTGAATGGTAGGCACTGGAAGAGGCCTTCCACTAGGAATGGAGAGATCCCAAACTGTTCCTGAGGCCCTAGAAAACACTTTCAGCTCTGCTGTCTAAAGGTTGTGTGACTGTTCAGTCAATCCCTGCTTGGATTTTGGCTAACACGTAGGTCATATCCTAAAACCAGATGTATGGTGGCAGCAGCACCATTAGGTCAAAGAGAGGGCAACACGTAGGCAGGACATGGTAGCCAGAAAGAGCTAAAGGTCATTATGTAGCCCTTATCATCTGCAGCTAGCTATCTCCACGCAGCCATAATCCATGCATACTGGTTATCTGGTAGTTTTGTCAGAGTATGTTAACTCGTGGAAAGAAATAGTACAGACCAAACTTCCAGGCTGGAAGGTATAAATATGTCAGCTTATCCAAAAAGCTTTTGAAGCAGATCCAACAGCAGCTGATTCCTGAGGCTTTTGTGCTTTGTGGTGGGATTCATGTGACGCATACACCATGATGGAGGAGAAAGGAAGAGAACTCTGACCACTGGCTAGAGAACCATTTTGGTCATAGGTGCAACTCATAACTTGCAATATGTGAGAGTTATGAATTACAGAACTTGAGGTAGAAAACTCATTAAGTGATGAATTAGTAAATTCACCTGTTAGACTAGTCTATACAAAGGGGACTGAGCCCCTGCTTATAATTTTTTTCCTTTTGTGATGAGCTCATCAAATGAAGCTTAATTTAGGGAGTACGTTCTTCTATGAATTTGAGGGATGCAATGGAGCACAACAGATAAGAAAATTATAATAACTGATAAGAAAAGAACAAGCTCTTCACAATATTCCAATCACAAAGTTTTGACTGGTCTTCTCTTTTTGCTTTTCGAAGCAATATAGTTCAGCAGCATTTTGAAGAGAAAGGATTAAACCTTCTCTTCATAGAAGAAATCCGGTCCCTTGACCTAAAGATCACAGTAAAGTCACTTTTAATAAATTTTCACCATAACCTGAATTTCAGTGCAATTCCCTCCTCAACACACTAACCAGCCCAAAATTTGATATAGAACATCTATTATCATTGCCTGAGAATTCAACTGTGTGTATGCAACCATCACAGTCAATAGCAGATAGCAGTAGTTTGGATTTCTCTGTAGAATGGAATCATGTTGCACATGGGTTTCAAGAAAAGTGCAACCAAACCTTTCAGCTTTTATTTTCATTCGCAACCAGTTTCTGCCTGGAGAGGAAGCAGCTTGCTTTTACTGCAGTATCTGCATCCTTTGTAGTTGGTCTAGTCCATTGTCCTCCCAGGGAAACACAGAAAAATTCTATGCATAGAAACTTACGAGTTTCCAGCCCTCTACGTGGGAGCAGCCCGCAGAAGAGAAAGCCTTTAATTAAAAACCACCTTTGGAGTTAAGTCCTGCTTGTTCATCTATTTGCAGTCCTTCCAACTTACAAAAGCTCACTGGGATCCTACATATAGGAAGCTGAAACATTTAGGCTGAACTAACCAAACTCGAGAGCTTTCAATGTTAGTAATATGCTTTCTTGCCTTAGCAGTACTTTAATACTAGGTGTATTCAGAGATAAGAGTGTAATGCTCCAAGCTATTTCTGAAATCCTTGCTATTACAAAGTTAAAGCACACTCGACTGCAGCATAAAGCTGTACTCACAATCACATGCCTCTTACCAAAGATACAATAATATGGTAAAAAAAAAAAAAAAAGGCTAGAGAACAGTATCACTTCATCTGAATTCCACTGCTCCGGCTGGGGTCGTACCGTTTCCATGCACAAACACCATGTGGTATATCCTGCACTGTGCTGACAAGAAGCAATCTAATACTAGGCTTCTGAGTCCTAAACAAACAATACTGTAATCCACTGTCAGCTTCACAATAACTGCTGTGCTCTGTCAAAACATACTTTTAAGGATAAACATGCTAAGAAAACCTGCAGGAAAAAAGATCAAATACAAGCCCTGCCTGAGTTCTAATGCTTTCTTCCACATGCCAGCACCCCTCAAATATTACACTTGCAGAAATACAAAAGCAAATGGGAGCATGAGTTCTTCTTACCTATGCATCAGAAAAAATACATTGCTGCATGAGCACTTTGAAGAATATAATTTAGAATAACAGTGTCAGAACAGATATGTGAGCAACATGGTTTCAGGCTTGTAACCAAGCTCTAGCTGATAGTACTTCAACTTTCAGAAGAGAGAGACAAGCTTTAGAAAGCAGTATTTAAGGCAGCAATAAAGGATATTGACTGGAAACAACTCTGTAGGATTACATCCTCTGATAAGAACAGGCCAAGAGGAAGACTTTCTTACAGGCATGCTACACATTGTTACATTCTTTCTGAGCTCCAGGAACTTCATAAAACCTACAGCACCAGAGCTCCCTACTCAGTGCAGCAAAAGGGCAGAGGTAAGTATTTGAGGACAGGCACCGAGTGACAGTGTGCCCAAAACCCCTAGAGACAGATGGCACTTGCAAATGCATCTCTCTCATTCAGGCTCTTCAGTCAGGCTGTTCGAGGATGGTGAACATACACAGCTCAAATTCCCACTCAGGAATTTCAGTAACCAATTCTTTCCTTTGGATTCAAATGCTAAGTCCATAGGCAAGGAAGAGACTCTATGTAGTAGCTCAGAGCATTCACCCCTGAAGTGGGAGAACAGGGTTCTAGACTTTCCTTTGTTTGAAGGGCCCCAGCCCCCCATCTTTTACTTTCACATAGATATTATGTTGAATGATAGCATGTATCATTCCTCTTCTTGTCTTGAGCCAAAAAAAATGCTCCAGTGTACATGAGACTGCAGAAAAAGCCACAAGGGATCTTAGCTCTACAAATCTGCTAATTAAAGGCATTCTTATGCTATGGAAGAATTTTCAGTCTTAAACTCTGCTTACAGAGTTCTGTTTTAAAAACCCCTAAAATAATCCTCTCATAGAAATGTGTACACAGCACAGGCAGCAAACATGAGAACTCTGGAAGCTCATGCTGTAGGCTTTCCAAAGCACAGGGAGAAAAGCACGCAGCAGGGTCTCCAATACAGTAAAAAGTGCATGTTAGATTAACTTTCAGAAGGTAAAGCACAAGCGCAATCTCTCAAACACTCTAAAAGATCAGCAGTGACTAAAACCAGGACCAGATCATTTATTCAATAATAGGAAAAAACCTGAAAGCTAAAAAAAAAAAAAAAAAACCAAACAAAAAAAACCCAACAAATCAAAACAAAAAGACTGCAAACAAACTCAATCATTTAGAATCCTGAAAGCATTAACCCAAGGGAGGAAAGAAAGCCTGAAGACAGACACACCTTTACACTAAACAATAAACTGAAAATATGATAATCACTGATAATCTTCTAGATTTTCCACTATTTTAATATATAGCAGGAATAGCAAATTTTGAAGAAAGCACACTCTAAAAACAAAACAGAGTATCATCTTCATTTAAAAACATGCTTTGGAGAAATGCTGGATCATTCAGTCCAGTCTCAAAAGTTCTCTCCATCCTAAGTTGCTCTGATTCTTATTGCCTGTCAACATATAAGGGCAGGTTAATACAAATACATGCATATTAACCATGAAGATAAACAGTTCATGTTTAGCTTACCTGAAGCAACTTTTAAGTCATAGATCAAGTATGTCTGACTGTTGAAAGGAATCGGCACCAGAAACTGTTTCTAAGTTCTGAACTCAGCATCCAGGTAGCCGTCAGAAGATTAAACCTTATGTCCTGTTATACTAACAGGTAACTATTAGGCCTCCTTCTTCTGCTGACACTTCTTGTGATGTTTAAGATGAGAGGAAATGTAAAGTGCAGTACACTATAATTGGCAGATAGTGTTCAGGCTCCAGTCTTTTTTTTTTTTTTTTTGGTCCTTTCTTTTAAAAGAAGAAAAAAGCCCACAACTTTCTTGCAGAGGTCAAGTTGCCCTTCAAGTACTTTATGAAACAGGATTTCACCCTGAAGCCCAACCCTTGTTATCTAATCTATAGTTAGTTTTAACCTTGAAGTTGTCTCTGTCAGACAGAAGTGCCAAAGATGTTGCCCTGGCTCCAATGCAGTGGTAGAAAGTGCTCATTTTCTCAAATGGAGGAGTCTATCACAGAATGGGTTTTTTCCCCACTCTCACTGACAGACAAAAAAATCCCCAAAAACTTCTGAAATGGTGAAGCATAAAGAAAGTTTTGTTAACACAGAGCTTAGGAGGTCTGCACAAAACCTGAACCTTTGTGCCAGCTCACTGCAACAATAGGTGGGAACAGACTAAAATTGCACCCAGCAAAGGCACAGACTAAGCTTCAGGCTCCACGATCCCTAAATCAGCCTAGAGCAATACCTGTGTAAGAGACTACAGGAAATCTCTTGCACAGGTCAATCTAGTCTCAACTGAACAGGTCAAGGAGTCTAACCTAGCATTGGCACTCAAAAAAACGGCAAACCTCATACTCCCAAATCCCTTCCACGGCTCCTGAGAGAACATAAAAATCAGCTAGCAGGTGCTAATGAATAAATCACACAGGTATTCGATCATTGCAGGAAGACAAAGCTGAAGAAAATGCAAAACACTAAAACACAATGTAAAGCTTAATTAAAAATAGGAAACCTTAACTCAGTTCAAATCCACTCCACTGCCAGTGGAGCTTATCTGAAACTGTCAAACAGGCACAACCTTCCACAACTATCCAAGTAGGCCAAATGTCAGATTGCAGAGTGCAGGATAAAGTATTGTGACAAAAATGTTGTTAAACACTGAATGTAATGAAAACCGAACAGAACTGCTAAGGGAACACTGCAGCACTCAAATCCTCTTAGCTTGAAACTAGAGAATTCATCATCAGAACCACTTGCCAAGGCTTCAAGATATATACACAACTCAACCTCCAGCTTAGCTCTGTGGTTTCATAGAGAAAGACAGGAGGTAGCTTTAGAAACACTCTTTAGGAGGAATTGTTGCTACTTTACATAAAAAAAAAATAAAATAAAAGAAAATCACACCACCTTATACATTCCTTCCACTTTTCAAGTGTGTGGATACCACATCCATTTGACTAGCAAGCACTTTATCTCATTATTCCTACAATTCTGTGCAAACTCTACAGGTAAAGTGTTGCTGGTATAGCTAAAAGAAAGGCTATGCTATTGTAATGTATACACATGCTTTTATACCCATTTTATACCCCCCCCCCCAAAGAGGCCTACTGCAGCTCCAGAACATATTTTACCAATGTTATGTATAACTCAGGTGTCAAAAACAAAACCAAAACAAAACCAAAACTGGCAGATGCAATTTAGAATAACAGAGCAGATTTCACATGAAACAGTAAAAAAGAGAATCTAAACCAGCTGCAGTAAGACAATACATACAGGTCCCTTCCCATATTATTTTAATGCCTCTATTTTTCTTTACATGTAAAACACTTCCATAACATGTTACTGGCACTGAGATAGCAAAAAGAAGTTGGTGATTTAAATAATTCTGTGGGTACTTTTGACACATCTCTCAGGGAATTACAGGCATTTGAGATTCTACTGTAAAACTCCATTGTTACCTGTATTTTCTAGATAAAGTTCTCTTTTTAGATCATCCATAACTTTTGCATCAACTACATGTAGGATAAGATTTATATACCCATATACTATGGAATTGAAAATGGAAAGTTTAATATATTACCCATATAAACCTGTATTTTCTTATATCACAGGTCACATGAGTAGATGGAAACTACTGTTACTTACAAGTAACAAGCATTCCCATTTAATTTTTGTATTTTGTAGAGCTATGCTTCAGTGAAGAAAATACCAGGTTCTTCACCTATTAAGACAGCAAAGATTTAGTCCCCCACCATTTACCTTTCCCTTTTCCCCCAAACAAACCCTCTAAAGAAACTCTTTAAGGCTATATTGAAGAGATTGATCTAGAAATTGTCAGCTACACAGTACATTGCTTAGGTCTTTTTTCCTTCATTTTCTTCTAATAAAACCACTATACTTTTACAACACAGTCTTTCAGATGCTAAATAAACAAGGAAGAAGTGAAATTTCTTTTCCTCACCGAATTCTGAAGTAGATTTCAACACCAAGATGTAAAATATTCTTTTATCTTACCAAAAAGCTTTAATTATACATACTCATCAGAAGCAACATTACTATATTTGTTTAGTCATTATTCTCTTGAGAGAGGTGTCTTAAGACATTTTGTTTGGAAGTTAGAGAGTACTAACTCCCCCAAGACCCTGACATGCTAGGGTGGGAGCACACAACATTCCAACCGGCATCCGAAGAGTTCTGAAGACCAGGGATAGCATAGAGATTCAAAATGAGTTTTAAGAATAACTTCTTTTCTGGGAGGGTAGCGCAGCCCTGGAAAAGGCTACCCAGGCTGGTTCTGAAAACTTCCATCCCTGTAGGTTTTCAAGATATGGCCAGACCAAACCCACAGCTGAATTTACACTGTGTTGGTGATGGTTCTGTTTAAGTAGGATGTTGGATTACATGACCTCCCAAAGATCCTTCCAGCCAATACTTAATTATGTGCAAAAGGTGAGAAGGACATGTAGACGAGAGGGAATTACAGAGCTTGCATGCCCTGAGTAGTAGGGAAAGATTTATGACTTTATCCCACAAGGACTCACACACTTTGCTTTTCAGAATCAATAAATAAATTATGCAAACCCTTCTGAAAATCTCTGATAACACTATGTTTGGCAAAGATCCTTCTGAAACTACCCTGTTGACATGCACATAAAGCAAGTAAAGATACCTAACTAGTTTGCAAAAGCATTTTTGTCACGTCTTTGACAATCTGTACTACCACACACATTCATTTGTAGCTTCAGCTTGCACTATAGACACATGCACAAAATCAGGAGCTGAGGTAGAGCGCAAACAAGCCTATTGACTTGTATTCCTCATGGTGATGAATGCATCACTAAAATATGGCATGGCAAAAGCAGCCTACACATACTTTAGACATGGACTGCCAGAGTGCTTTCAACAGATAAGTATGAGCAGTGCTTCACCCTTAATAGGGCTCACATACAGACGTCAACAGAAACATACAGGTTTATTTACAGACTAAATAGAGAGCTCAGCAAAGTTAACAAGAGATTTTAATATCTCTCACAGTTCTTGCTTTAACTTGTATGCCATGATTTCTATTCCAAAGAAAATGATGGAGAGTGTAGTCACGTGGAACGGAGGAGATGCACAGGCCACACATGCTGCACACTGTGTTTACAGCTAGCTGGGAAACAAGTCACTGCCAAAACGTTTCCTACCTCCAAAACTGAACAACTCCCATTTTTCCCAAGACATCCAATCAGGAAAAAAAAACAAAACCCAACCCATTATCACCACTGGTTACACTGAAATGCCAAGGCCATCTGAATCGCTACATTACACTACTTGAATAAAGCCTTTGTTTCTATATTTAAAAGCCTAGCAAGCCTCTTCAATCTATTTTAGATTTTACTTGGAAATACTTTAAAATGGTAAATAAGCTTCATCCTTACATGATCCTCACTAGAACAACATTTCAGCTTCCTGATTGTGTATGTAGTTCAGATGCAAGTCTTCTGATGTTTACATAATTATTTGACCAGAGCCAATCATCAAAACAATTTGTGTTACAGGAAGGGCACTAACAGCATTTTCACTTCTAGTACTATTATAGGTATCCGACCCTGTCTGAGCCTCTCAAAATTAAGTGCATTTCTGAAATCTCACCTTTCTAAATCAAGGCAAAAACATATAGAAGAGCATTATTTTCAGAGGGAAAAATAAAATCTAAGCCTATCCACAAATTAACATCATGGTACAGTCACTCCTCTCCCCATTTACTGAAAACCCTGTTTGAGCAGAGTCATTAATTATCTGTCTTCCCATCCGGATACCCAGCACAGGGAAGAAGAGTACGCATACGCATGAAGCTATGTTTTAGTTACTCTTTTTGCCTTTCATTTTGAAACGGTTACCAACAAAATTAAGCATCTATTGTTCAAGCATGCTCCAGAATAAGATGCGTCTGTTTCAATTAATAACAGCAAATTACTGGTGATAAATTTTATTATACTAGTGTTAGAGTTGTATTTTGCAAGTAAGGTTCTTGGGCATGGTAGAGGAACACACACTGCACATACATATGCAATTACTGGCATAATTATGAAGACCATCATGGACTGCAAGATCATATTTTCCATTCACAAACAAAGAGAGCGCCCCAACACAACAGGGGTTCAATCACAGGCTTCACTTCATACATCCTAGTAGATTCACAGGAAAATTAAGCATACACAAAATGCCTCTTGAGAGCAAGGATCTGACTCCAAACATCTTTAAAAGTATGACCTTTCTGCAAATCACATCAGAAGTTAAATGAAATTATAAACCTCCCAAACTGTGTTCTGACTTCA
The DNA here is from genome assembly GCF_033783945.1 of Neopsephotus bourkii. Lineage (NCBI taxonomy): Eukaryota > Metazoa > Chordata > Aves > Psittaciformes > Psittacidae > Neopsephotus > Neopsephotus bourkii. The sequence goes on from NW_026900624.1 coordinate 9,070,511, forward strand.
TGTCAAATACGTGTGCTACAACAACATAGCTTTACTCAGTGAAACACTAAGTACACAAGTGCATACATCAAGTCCTTGCCAACACCCTGGTTTAAGAGATATCTCTATCCAAAAAAAGAAAGATGAGGATCTGCCATGCCCTGAGAAACTGCATTAATCATCACGCTACAGGACTTGAGGAAACCCATTTCAGACACCCTGCCAGTTACATGCAGAACTAAGGTGTTCCTGACAGCAGGTACATGAACTCCAGGAATCTCCCAGAGATAGGGCCCTCAAGAGAGAGAATCAAACTGTCTCAATGTATCCACGTAAGAACATTCAGCTTAGGAGATCTTGCAGTCTGGTTGGGGCAGAAATGCCAATTCAAAACACCCTCTGGCAAGGGAGAGCCTTGAACCTTATTTAGAAGCGTGCTCACTGCTAATCTATTAAACAAAAACATAATGTAATGAGTTCTGGCAGCCTAACACTTTGCTTACCTTCCTTCCTAATAATCCAAATTGATTGAAAAGCCAGGGAATGAATCAAAAAGATGAAAAAAAAGGAGGTGGAGGGGACTTGTAAAACCCTTTAATTTTTGTTTTTCTTCTTTGAAATTGACTTTGCTGTTGAACTGAAAAAAGAACACTCTGAAAAGAGTAATTCCTCATCTAGCAAAGAGAGGCACACAGAACCACAGAGTATTTTTGGTTTTAGAAGCAATCTGGAATCTTAACCTTTTGGCTTTGTTTAAAAGCACACGGGCCTTCAGTCTTCTTCTGTGAAGAAACAAAGCCTTGCTATATGGAATTCAAAGGGATGCTTTGTCTAAAACATAATAATCCTGTCACAGGTGACAGGTGTCAGGCTTGGCCAGCTCTGTGACAGGCAGTGTGGTGCTACAGCTTCCTGGAGAAGTTTTAAGGCTTCAATTAGAAGTTTGCTGAGACCCAGGAAAGGTTACACAAAAGAATCTGAGATTACTTCTAAAAGTAAAAAGCCACACTTGAAAAGTGAAGACAGGCATCCGCATTTCTCTTTCTATTTAGTGATGAATGATCTGAATATTAACTTGAAGGTACCTGAAAGTGAGATTTCTGCAGATTTGACAAATGAGGTACTTTAAATTTGCCAACCATGTCACTGCTGTTTTCTCTCCCTCATTTCAAAATATCAATTATTAAAGCATGTTTCTTTAACAAAGTCTAGAAATTCTCTTTTTTAAACGTTGTGCAGCTAACCTTTGCAAGAAACAGTCTACAGAATTGTCAAACTTCCATGGAAAAGAGATTCTATCTGAATGACATGGCTCCAAAAAAGCAGAGTTTCCTTCCTGCCAGAGAGAGAGATTACTAATGTGTGTTGCAATTAGTGCAAAAAACAATCCTATCTTTGCAGTTGCAGGCTAGAAAAATTACATTTTTATTTACTCATATGCAAACATCAAGTGGAAAAAACTGTGAGCTGTTGTTAGATGTTGGGCACTATGCACATATTTTTTTTCTCTCAAATGGTTAATGACTGTGTATTACCAAACACCCATCAGGGCAGCTCTACATCTTGCTATTACAAAGATTAGGATACTGCAGAATTCCCTCATGCTCAATAAATTAATTTAAAAAAAACCAAACTATGACCTCAAAAAGGTCAGACAGGTTAACTTTAAATTTAAAGCCCACAGGAAACACAATATCCCATTCTTTACACTGTTGTACAGAAAAAGCCAACCCAGCAAGCAGAGAGTGAGAGGACGCAAACCTTGCCAAAGCTCAATAAATTAATGAAAAAAGGATGAAATAGTTTGCCTGCAACACCCAGGGCTTGGACATAGCTTGGACCCATGACTCGTGTAGTAAAGAAAGAATCAAACATTTTTGAAGCAGGACAGCGGAGCTTTCCTGTCTCTTCATGTAAGTGGCATTCCCACACACCACCCTTCCCATCATTTATTATCAATACTTCTGTCCTTCTTGCCAGACATATTGTCTCCATGTACACTCCATTCTCAGTTTGCCCTTGGTTGGCAAGAGAACAATGAGCCCTAATTCAGAAAAACTACTGGCAGAATACATTTTCTTTCCAGTGTATTTCCTCAGAAAGAGAGCCATAGTCCCTTTAAAATGCATTCCAGAAACTTGAAGTACTGGTGCTGCAAATGTAAACAAACCATTTAGATCTGATACAAGATCTGAGTTTTATGCAAGGACAGATTTACACAGAACAGTAAAAAGGGGTAGGAAAAGAAGCCTTACATGAGAAAGCAAGAAGCGACATGTAATAAAAATGTGAACAAGTGAGGAAAAGGAAATAAACAGATGCACACATCATGGTAACTTCAGCTATGCTATCCCACCAGTCTGAACAAGTGCAAGGTCATTAAAGAGCTGTAGCACAGATAGCAAGGGAACAAGAGGTACATTGTGCAGTGTTCAGCTCTGAAGCAGGGAACAGAGAGACAGAATAGATGAAAAGTATTTCTTGTGATCCAAAGAATGCAGGAAAATTCAAGAGTCCCAGTGATAACCCTGTCAAAGCAATCTGTTTTTTCTCTTGTAGTGACACAACCAAAAGACAGTATGAGAAAGGTGTATACACACAAAGCTGAAATATGCAAGAGAAGCAATGAAAATGTAAGAAAAAAGCATGTTTCCTTTGAGATTATTTCTCATCTCTACCAGAACTTCCTGGCATGTCAGAGAAAAACTCTCCCTTAACTACAGATCATTTCAGAAAGCACCCAGGAACTTGTCCCATCTCTTCATTTATTCCTCAAGATACTACCAGCAAAGATGACAGGGGAAAATTGTGAGATCTATGAATGAGGTATTTTTCCAAATCATGACCTTGGACATTCTGACAAAAACAAATTCCACCCTGCTTACATGACAAAAATATGGTTCTGGAAGGGAGCATAGTCATGTTTTTTAGTCTATCCAGGAGCAGAAGTATCTCTCCAGCTCCAGAAGGTCAAAAGATATCTCCATCACGAAGAACACAGGCCACAAAACACTTCAGCAGTTACTCACAGCTGCAGGGTACAAATGAAGTCTTCACGATCAAACAGCAACAAAGTTAGTTTTCTTGCTTATTAAACTTCCTAGACAACGCAGTGTCGCTGCTCCAAAAAAAAAATGACTGCTACTAGTGAAAGCTTCTGAATTGTCTCTTGGAACAAAGGTTTTGTCAACTGTATTTAAGACTTCATGTAAGTTAAATTGCTTTAGAAAGCCATTAGATCCACACTGAACAAAGAAAAAGTCTAAGGAATTTTCTTAATATTCTCAAGCAGGTCTATTTTTGTTCACTTTTCATATGTAAAGTTTAAGGAGTGGAATAAGAAAAAATTTCTCAAAGGAAGTCACTCCTCTGTTTTGAAATCAAATAAGAGACATGACTGAAATTCTGATTTATCAGCTGAACGCTTTCCGGAAAAGTATAAGGATTCTGGACTACTGATTGCTCCTAAAAAAAAACAAACCCTCAACTTGTCCTGAACTACTACTTTCCAAAGCTGTACAGACAATTCCAAAGAATCTACAACACCAGAAGATCCTAACAGGCAGCATCCTGAACCAAGGCCAAATGTCTAGCTAGCCCTATAAATCTATCTCCAACTGGTATTCATCACTAATACTGACTTTATATGGTAGATTTTTGAAGCTGCTGAGGGAAAACCCATTCCCCTTGGGGGTGACAGATTCTTCACCATCTGGTCATATAATGCACATTTATTCTGACTAGCAGCAGCCCACCTTTGCTAGTGAAAAGTTCAAAAGCTGTGACCTGGCATTCATACAGATACAGTTTGCATCACTATGAAGTCTCAGCACAAGAAATGGAGGAGCTCTCCCACATGACTTCCATGAAGAAATAGCCTAAGTGTGAAGAGTAGTGCCTCTTTGGAGGAACATGGAGCATCACATGAAACCCTGGCTGATGCTGTTGTGGAAAAGATTGAGACCTTGCTTCAGTAAGCTAGAAGATAAGAAATGTTAGACATTTTATTTTCATGGGTTAAGAGTTTTAGAGAACAAGGTGTCACAGCAAATGCTGAGGGAAAGACAAAAGACTGCAAGGATCTCCTGAAAGCCCTGTGAGCTTTCGTCTGCTTCCAACTCCAGTATTCACAGGCATGACTTATATTCAGGATCTCTCTTCCACTTTTTAGTCTTTACAGCTTTCTGGCATGGAGTTCCACAGATCTAAATCTTGCATTATGAAGCATTACCTGCCTTTTGTTTGCTCTGAACTAGTTTTCTGTTACAGCTTCATCTGATGTCCACTGGTTCTTGTGTTGTCAGAGTGAATAAAGTTATGTCCTGCTTTCCTTCATTTTGTTCATCATTTTGTAGGCTTTCCTCCTATACTGAGATGTTTTTCTTTTGCACTGAAAAGTCCTAGGTTGCTAAATTGCTCACATCTCTCATTATTCTCACTACCCTCCTCTAAGCATTTTTCAGTTCTCCTCTCTTCTCTTTGAGATAAAGGAACCAAACTGCAAAGCCAATTCAAAACACGTGGGTACCACAGATTTATGTATGGGTATAATAGTGGTTTTCTTTGTGATTTTATTTATTGATTGGTAACGAATATAACTGGATTCTTCTGAAAGTACAAAAAATTATTTCAGCAGGGCAGAAGTGTTTTAATAAACCACATACGATAGGCTGATCCTTTGTTTCATGCCCCAAAATAGACAGCAAAAAGAAGTTACATAATTGCAAATTAGATTAGCGATGCTCATAAAGAAAAATTTGGTTTACTCAATACAAGTGAAGGTACTCCCCCTGTGAGGATGGGCAAGCACCACCTTGACAAATCTTCAGCAGGAACCTCGATACCTCTTGTTTTCATACAAGAAAATCATTAAAATAGCATAACTCATACGATGTGTTTTAAAGTGACAAAGGACTGACAATCTAGTCACCTGGCAGCTAGCCACAGACTTGCTCCACTGAAAGGAATTTACTCAAATATAGTCACAATAAATACTTAACATGTTTTAACTTGGCAGAAGAAAACCTGACTCAATACCACCACATTCTCAGTTTCCTGGAGTTACAGGTTAACATACATACATACATATACATATACATATATATATATATATATATATGCATGCTCTGGCTGTGAAAAATACAGAGACCAGTGTCTTACAAATTCAGCATGCTGTTTAAGTCAACAGGATTATCTTCATTGCTTGTACTACTGTACCATATAGAATCATCATATTCTTTAGCAGATGTTGGTTGTGGGCAGCAATTAATACTCTGTAAGTGCCTGCTTTAGAAGTGATAAACTGATTTATATGAAACAGACAGATAACACGCCTAGAATGTGAGACTGAAAGTACTTCAATGAATAACCAAAAGACCTCCCAAATACAAAACAATTTAAGGCAGTGTTAGCCTCTAAAGCTAGACTCCAAGGCTACACAGCATTTTTAATGCTGTACATATGTATCTATTCATACACACATATGCTACACTTCAGCAAAGCTCCTATATAATCTACAGACTGCATTTTATACATGCATATATATATATATCTATCAATTAACATTCTACACCTTAGTAAAGACAATGAAAGTAAGTATTTTCAGACATGTAATCTTAACTGCCTGTCCTTACAGGGCTGGACGCGCCCCAGTGATGGTGTGCTTCAGCCTGTAATAAGAACAAACTGTAATAAGCCTGTAATAAGAACAAGCTACTGTACCTTTATTTATGGTTGTGATCATTTTGGCAAATGACCAAAGTATATTATTCTATTTAGTTGTATTGGTCCCTTACCTGCTTCAATTATCAACAGAACACTACTACAAATATTGCATTTGCAGTAGAAGAGAGTTCTAAGATGGTATTCTAGACAAAAAAAAATGCAGAAGGAGGTGTGACTCGTAGAGAAGTCTAGCCACTTAAAAGATGACATGTACCTAGGACACACCTGGGTCGGAGCAATCCCAGACACAGCGACAGGCTGGGCAGAGAAGAGATTCAGAGCAGCCCTGTGGATAAGGCCTTTCGGGGTCCTGATCGATGAGAAAATGAACACGAGCCATCAGTGTGCGCTTGCAGCCCAGAAAGCCAACCGTATCCTCGGCTGCATCAAAAGGAGCGTGACCAGCAGGTCGAAGGAGGTGATCCTGCCCCTTTAACTCTGCTCTTGTGAGACCTCACCTCGAGTATTGTGTGCAGTTCTGGTGTCCTCAACATAAAAAGGACGTGGAACTGTTGGAACAAGTCCAGAGGGGGCCACGAGAATGATCAGGGGACTGGAGCACCTCCCGTATGAAGACAGGCTGAGAAAGTTGGGGCTGTTCAGCCTGGAGAAGAGAAGGCTGCGTGGAGACCTCATAGCAGCCTTCCAGTATCTGAAGGGGGCCTACAGGGATGCTGGGGATGGACCCTTCATTAGGGACTGTAGTGATAGGACAAAGGGTAATAGGTTAAAACTTAAACAGGGGAAGTTTAGATTGGATATAAGGAGGAAATTGTTTCCTGTTAGGGTGGTGAGGCACTGGAATAGGTTGCCCAGGGAGGTTGTGAATGCTCCATCCCTGGCAGTGTTCAAGGCCAGGTTGGAGGAGGCCTTGGGTGATATGGTTTAGAGCGAGGTGTCCCTTCCCATGGCAGGGGGGTTGGAACTTGATGATCCTGAGGTCCTTTCCAACCCTAACTCTTCTATGATTCTATGACAAGATAGCATTAAGCAAAGTCTGTAAATTGCGACAAGCCAGACAAGCTTCACCAGTTTCATTTACATCATAAAAAGGAGAACTTGTGGAAAAAAAAACCCATAAAGAAATCAAAGCAATATGAAAAGTAATACCAATGCATAATCTGATACTATATATTTTTATAGCATTGAATTCTAAGTTCTGATAATTCTCCTCTATAAGAAAATAATCACTTTGTCAAGAAAAACATTACCTGCTACTATTTTCATTCCCTGACATCTCTTCTGGATTTTTGGCAAAGTCTGACTTGCTGAGCTATCAGACCACCTTATATCCAGCACTGTGTTCCAAGTGAATGCTCACATTAAGAACATGAAAGAGCTGGACTGCAGGATTGCTTGGGGTGGGGGTGTTTTAAACCGTTACAGTACTTCTGCAGAACTTTATTTGAAGGGGGAAGAAAATGTCCCTCTCCCCAAATGAAGCAAGGAACTCTATGGAACCAAAGGGAATCGGGGCCCTCTGCTCCAAGCACATCTACGGTACAGCTGCAGCCTGGAATCCCCAAACCCATGTGCTGATTGTCTAACCTACAAGTTACATGGCAGCTGTTGCTGGCACTGAGAGCTGCTGCCCAAGAAGACCTGAAAATTAGAGGAGCCAGGGCCAAGAGTCTCCTCTCATTCAGGGCACACTCCCCAGAGACAGGTTAGGGGAGTAATGAGTATGCATTTACGAAGTTCTTTAAGCTTTAGAGCTCATGGCATGCTTTACGTGCAACTAGTTTCAGAAGAAAGAAGAAAAACTCTTATTTGAAGTGTTCTGGTAATAACTTCTTACCTGCAGATGAAGGTAGACAGAGACGTCAGCTCAGCGCAATCTCCCACTCCAGGCATAGGTGTCAATGCTGCTGACAAGCTCAGCTGCTAGAAGACAAAAATTGAGACATCACTACACATTACTAAAACTGCCTTCTTGAGGGTAAAGAAAGCCCTATCCTCCTCCTCCCTTTAATGCTTCGGAAAATACAGTGTTCACCTAGCACCTACAGGTAATATATAATAGCCTGTTATACAGAAACAGTATTTAATTTGTTAAAAGAGGGTTCAAAAGCAATCTAGGATACTTCACTTCATTTGCTGTTTCTTATACCGGGTGTGACTTTCCTACTATAAATAACTAAGTGTGGTAAACAACATTTCAACGGCTTTCGAGAACATTAGAAAAAAACCTAAGCACTGTATTAGGTAATCACAAGCATCTATCACTGCTAAATTACAAATACAGGAGACTGTGAAATAATCTTCTTCCTTAATTTTCTTTTTAAGGAAAATAATCCTCAAACTGGAGGCATTCCAGATGAGAAAATCTCCAAGAGCTCTCAAACTGCATACCCTGACTCCCTTGCTGCAATGAATCATGGCCAATGCATGCACATGAAGTCAAACAAACTAGGCAAAGGGTAACAAATCCCAAACTGCTGATTAAGAGTAACGTTAATCAGCTTGGAAGGATGCTTACTACAGTGATGTTTAACAGCATCATTGTGACAGATTTACAAACAGTGCCTAGTACTTTGTCAAAGCCAAAAACATGTGAGAAGTGGTTATTTTTAAAACTTTCACCACCAAATGCTTTCTGAATTATATTTTAAAGGAACGTATCTAAAAGTGTAATACTAAATGGGAACTTTTCAGTTTGACAGAAGCATAGAAGAATAGAACTAAATTAGGAAAATCTTTCCTCTAGTCTTTTAGTATCTCCTCTTCCACTGCTATCAGCCACTGAATTTTGCACAAGACGAACTGTTTTCCTCCTAGTACTTGTCAGAGCTACAGGAAAAGACTCAATATGCACCAACTCTGTCATAAGCATGTTCTAAGGGTCTGGAAAACAACAAAAACCTCTTAAAGATCGGAAAAGAAAGGACTCGCCTGTTGTAAAATACTACACCACACACACTATGCATCAAAGCCCTATAGGAATTACTTCTCAATAATGGGATATTCAGCAGCTCCAGAGAACTCAGGTACGTATCAAATCATTTTCCCCACCACAGGCTGAAAATGTAGCTGTCACTCACAAACCAATATTCATTAAATTCCTCAGGCGCCAGAATATGTTTTTGTGTTATGTTTTGTGCTTTGCACTCTGTTGACCTACTAACAATTACTAGTGGTTCACATGAGCCTTTTATTTTAACTCTGAAATTACCATAACCAGTTTTCGGTGAATTTATGCCTCTCAGCTGAGAAGCTGTGATTTCATATAAGGAAAAAGTGCTTGTTAAGCATTCTTAATGTATTTGCTTGCAGCTACATTATAGAATATTGCTTTAGATTCTCTGCTTGGGTGTATTCACCACATAGTAGAGTCAAACGGTCTTAGAAAATGCTGACCATTTCTTTAATCCACCACATAAGGTTAAAGCAACAGTACTTGAACTCCAGTTACTTATCAATACCCACATATACATTAGATTAAGAAAATAAGTCTGGTTGTAGAATACAGATGGTGACTCAGTTAATCCAGAGACATATATGCTTGAATATGCTGGTGGAGGGAGAGGCAGTGAGTGAATATCTCACCACAAACTATAAGAGCTCAGCTTCAAGATGCTGAAGTTGTCTTTATCTATTGGAAACTGATCAACTGCCAGATACAAGTACACCATTACTACTCCTTGTTACTACTCCAGAATTCTTTACACAACAGGCAAAGAATAGTGGATTTTTAACCTTAGGATGGAGTAGCTGCGATGCTGGTCCAGCAGTAGGGTCCACTCAAACAAAGACACATTCTCTTTAGCTCTATTGAAGCAGTAAAGCTCTTCTCAGACCACTTTGCAAACTGAGTGGGAAGGAATAAGGATAAGAGCCACATTCTGTCCTTAGGGACCCCTATTAAATCAGATTCCCAACATCAGCCACTTCCTCTTTGTTTTCCTCAAGCCATATGGCTTCCTGACAAACTCTGTATAAACAATAAATCCATTAATCAAGCCACTGCTGGAGGAAAAGTCTTTCCTTTTTTCTTTCCTTCCCTTCATGAATCCAGACATTTTAATGGAGATGGTTTATGTATTTTATTTTATGAAAGTCACAAGCAAAATACTAAAATCTCCTTTGTTCCTACACTGCAGCCCTGATTCCAGTACGTACTTTATCAGTAGAAGGAAATCCTGACATGTTAAAGTGCAAAAAGATATGGGAATAGAGAAGTCAATCAAGCCAACAAGAAAGGAGCCAGCCTCATTGAATCTGTTAGTAAGAATATAGTATAAACTGCTGCTGAGGCTCCCTAGAATACTGCGTCAAGAAACAAAATAACAGAAGTTGTTGTTTGCTTATTGTTTTTTTATTTGATTAACAGAAGTAAGTAGAACAAGAAAGGTGTTACAAGTAATTTCTATTCCTACACGGCTCTGAGGAGGTGCATACATGCAAATACCAGAAGTAGGCCACAAGTAGCTGAAAGTAAGAATTTCTTGCAAGACACTACAATAAAGGACTTTCCCAGATTTCTTAAGTAAGGTGAACCAAGATGACCAATTCCACACAACACGCTACATAATCTATTTTGTATCTACAAACTGCTAAATTTGTGCAAGTGATCGTGTTATTCTCTGATCATGATGAAATAAACACTGCACACACAAGGAACTCTATGGCAGAGAGGAAGCACAGAAAGAAGAACAAGATTTCTAGCTCTTAGAGGTGGGAAGCTCCCTTTCCTGCAGTTGGGACAATACCACTCTCCTGTGGAGAGGGAAGAGGAGAATTAAAACCAAACTTGAAACAGTGCCACTACTTCACCAAATCAAACAAACTTGAGAGTGCTCAGCTTCAATTCTGCTGCTCAGTGCCAGTGTGTACAGGAATATGCCCTGCAGCTTCATACTGCTGCAGGGTAAAACTCTGTTCATAAAGAATATATATACACTGTTGGGCAAACACAAAGTCAAAGTATGGCAAGGCATTCCCTTTCTTCCTACTTGATCAATAGGATCACAGAATACAAGGCTGAGAATTCAAGAGCACTGAAGAGATAAGAAGCAAAGACCTAATTTTCTTTGGTTTAACAAGCTTTTTTTTTCTTTACTGCAAAATCAGACCACTCCTGTACTTAAGATGTCACTTTGAGATACGTGTGGAGTCCGTTATCCTTATCCAAATCAACTATTTGCACCACACCTTGGAGCCTACGCAGCAAAGAAGGACATGGTTTCCTACTGATGATGGAAGAAGGGAGAACCAAGAGACAACTCACCATCTGCTTGTATGACGGCATTACCAATCAAAGCAGACAGGACAAAGGTTCATGTGTCACTCACCACTTCAAAGAATATGAAAATGCAAAATATCTGTTCTGTAGATCTGTTCCCTCTGACCTTTTTTCCAAGACTTCTTTCACTGAAGTTTCACTACTCAATAGTCTGCAGTGTGGAAGGAGGACTGGGAGGAACAAGATATTACTTTCAAACTCCGGTGGTCTCTTTCAGTTACACATTTCTAAGGCAGCTGTGACCCTTTCACTAACATGGAAGGAAAACAGCACTGGCATGGTAACAAAACTTTTTATCTTAAATCATACTTTGTTTTCATTTTTTACAGCTGTTCCATAGCTTACTGGAAGACCAAAACCACGTCACAATTAATGTGAACCAAAGTAATCCTCTGCTGAAATAGGGAGAAACACAAAGCAGTTTGTGATACTGATAAAGACCTTAAGGAGACACAGCATTAAACAAGGACTGGCTTTTCACAAGTTCAGCTTTTTTTTTTTTTCCCTTTTTTAAAAAACTACAGGAAAGCAGCATTCTTGATTACAAGCAGGAAACCTTTCAAATGAAAGCCCTTTCTGTCTTTGTTGAAGTAAAGTAGCAATTAGCCACAAAGGAAAAAAAAATATATATGGAAAAAGTAATCTCAGAAGATTGAGTCATTATCTCCAAGGAGACACTTCTGTAGTTTTAACGAGGTCAGAACAGTCTGGTCACTTCTTCAGGGTAACGGGAGACAGACGACGTTAGCTTATGTTTCTATCAAGGTAATGACAATTCTGAAAGACCAGAGATACCAGATGAAGCCTACCACTATGAATTATTAGCCCTGAGGTTACAACCTGAAAAGTTACACCACCATGACCAAAGTACAGATGGATTTGTAAATGCCTTTAGGTAGTGTCAAAAGGTACGTTTGTTTAGGACAGAGTAGTGAGGAAGATCAGGTGCTGCAAGCTAGGGTGGCCTTTCACCACATTTGTGTCAGATGGTCCCAATTATCTTACTGCCATTAATCAAAAGTTATCCTTCAGCAACTACATAATGACCTATGTAAAAATAAATCTGGGGTTGGCTTTTAGCTCCTAATAAGAAAAGCTTCCCTATCACAAATCAATCAGTACAAGCAGCATCCTTGCTTGAAGTCTTATTAAAAAGCCTGTAGTACAAAGCTTTGCAGGTGTGAGATAGTTTCTTCACATCAAGCGTCAAAATGGACTGAAGGAAAGGTTGACAAGAAAACTTACAAGTATACCAGTGGAGAGGAGGAAAAGACTCTCCTGTGATCTCACTATTCTGTCCTTTCTGACCCTATCGATAGACATGTGCTCCCAAAGTAACAGTATCTGTATGAGTCTATTTTGGCTACTGCTTTTACCTGTGGGAACAAGACCGGCCCAAATTGGAAGCAAGACACATTATTAGGAGAATAAAAAGAGCATCAACCTGTTTGTGTCTTCACTAAAGTAGTCACTTGTTCATGTATTCACTTAACTGTAGAATGTAGCCAGTCACAGCAAGATCACATAAGTTTATTCTTTCTTTTCCCCAGAGCAACTTAACACCTTAAACAGAATTGTCAGAGGAATCTTCCAACCTTGACTTCACCACATCATTTTGTCTGGAGCACTCACCTCAAGTCCTGTCTACGTTACCACTAGCCTGTGGTCACAGATGAATGAGCAGCCTATGTCTGTGATTCTGACATCATTTTGAGTGTTTTTTAAAACCATATCCTGTGGTATGCAGGAGCAACACCACTAACATCCCTTTCATCAGTCAAAAAAGGTTGCCTGTTTGTTACTATTATTTAGTTCTTCTCAAGAAGAGAGAAAAAAAATAATTGAATAATAATCTCTTCAAATCCAACCCTAAGTTACTCCCTCGTCACTCCACAAGCATGGTATCCTAGTTCTTTGAGGTCTACCTGAAGTGTTGAAAAGCAATGCTACAAAAATTGTGCTGATAAATAGATCAAAAAGAGTGAAATGAAAATTATAATGCAGCTTGATATTTATATTAAAAAAAAGAAAGTCTTTATCATGATCTTTAAAGTTCTGCCTGTCAGTTTTTGCCTTGCAAGTATGTGAAGAAGACTCGCTTTCCATACTTTGGTTTCCATGAGCAACAGGCTTGAATTCATTTAATATGGTTTTAAACCTTTATAGTTCCAGTTGTTTGAGAAAAGAGAAAGAAAAACACTTGAAGTGATTTATTTTCTTTCTGTTTAAACAACATATCCAAGAGACCCCCAACACATAAGCTATGAGAACATCATCCTGTAAAGTAGCATCTTTCAAGGTAGAGCACCTTGTTTTCTCTTCCTCTGAACTAGATGGCAACATCTGTCATTAAAGACTACTGTAACAATTACCCCAAGATCAAAAGGGCATGCTGATACAACAGAAAGCCATCAAGATTCATCCACAGGCTGCACATCCTACACTCACTACTCATCTCCTCACATATTCTGTACTCCATCTGGAAGAATACTAGGGTAATTTCTGCCACAGAAACTGGTAGTTTTCTCCTCGACAGCAAGTGTTTTCTTGAGAGCAGGCATTGCCATGCTACACTTCCTGACAGCAAGCATGCCTTTATTTGATTCCTTCAACAGTCTCAGAAGTGCAAGGTTCCTGCAGACTTCTGATCAGAGACCCCCCCCTTGGATAACACTGCCTTGGCTATGCAGCTGTAGTTAGATGCATTCAGGCTCATTTCACAAGGTAATTATGCAACAGAAGCAGAGATGAGAAGTCACAGCAAGAACTTGCTTTGTTGAAAATTTCTTTTTGCCGATAGTCTTTTCTGCTCACAATCAGCTAAAACCTCCTCTGTAAAGTACAACTAGACTCCACCGCTTTACATGCCCACCTTACCATTTGAAACCAACCACAAATTCACCCTTGACTATTAATTCTTCAAACACAGCATCAAACTTTTGCCATGCCTATGTATTACTAAATAGCTTGCCCTGATTCTCAGGAAAGCATGTAAGAGAAAGCGTATTTGAAGAAGAGAAAGAAACCGAGGTAACACAGGATTAGTTCTGTGTATTCATATCTCTACTGTCTTTTTTTTTTGGGTTTTAAGTTACCAGGAAGTGTATTCAGTTTCTAGAAACCACACCAGGAACAGAAAATAATTAATACATCAGAATTAAACAGTCACTGCAGATTATTTGTAAATTCAAATTGGTTCAGTTTAGGATTAACCCAAACCAACAGCAACAAAATCCAGTTTCAACTCAGTTTTGTCTTTAACATTAACAGTAGTATTAGGCATCGCCCTGCATTTCCAACTAACCCTTTCAATTCAAGAAAATTCTTATTCAAGAGAGAATTTCCCAGAGGGTTTAAATGTTAACTTCAATTACCTTTCCATGGCAAAAAGTTAAAAGCCACTCCTAACAACACACACACTCCAGCCTTCTTATAATTGCACAGAAAAAAGTGAATGAACTACTTAAAACAGTGCTCAGCAGTGGCAAAAACTGGCAGGAGAGAGAACCTTCCCCTTTTCTGAAGGCCTGCAGTGCTTTCTTTTGCAATTGCCACCTCGCACGCAGTGCACAACAGCTGTCATATTTGATTGCACAAGCACATCTTTACCCTATTTCAAATGCATGTAGGTGCATTGACATTAACACAGAAGTCAGCTCTGCAACCAAAAATCATGCCATTTTACCTACTTCCTCCATTTCTTCCTGTCCTACATGGCACCCCTCAATTTACAGTGAATGGGTCAGGAATCAAATCCAGATTTATAAGAGCCAAAAGCTCAAAATTCACAGCCTAGCAATATGTACAAGCCAATGAAACTACAGTGCAAGCTATTCTGTATGGCTCACCACTGCTGCGAGGATAAAAAGAACCGGTGAACTCCTCCCAGTGCATGCTGATGTTCATTTACAAGGAGAGGACAACACCAAGACAAAAAATTTCCAGTCATGAAAGATGTCAGAAAGCCCACGTCTTGGTTGTGCCTTTGCAGGTGAAGTTAAAGGGCTCAAGGGACAAAGAGACTCTATGTTATCAGCAATATGTTAAGAGATCTCTATTTCAAAAGAAGTTATAAAAAAATTTGCTAGTTTAAGTTTTTTTGTGCATATGAAAATAGAACAGATCATCTTGTTGTATATGTTGGACCATGCTCAACGTAAGTCAATTTCAGTATATGAATAATACAGCAAGTTCTCTAACTAGCAGTTACTTTCAGGTAACTTGTGTCTGCAAATAGTCAGCTTCTATAAAATGAACTTCGTATGTATCTAACTGGAAGCAGACAGTGGATAATAGGTAAAATACTGAAGTACACAGCTGCTATGCATTTCCTGGTTGTAAAACCAGTCACAGATGGCACCTGCAGAGAGCAAAGTTAGCCCTGAAAGTTTGCAGATTTCTAGCTTTCTCTCCAAGCATTTGTCCTTGTTGAAAACGAGTACCCTCCACCAGACCTTCAACCAACATCTGTGTATCCTGTGTCGCCATGTTCCCCCTCCCGGAGTGTGTGAGAAGATGTTAGTAGTGGAGTTATAATACACCATTTCTTTATTGTTACTAATCAAAGGAATAAACATTTTAGAACAATTACTGCCTTTACACAATCACATAATTACAGATTTCTTTTTGTTTTGAGCTTTAATTTCTACTTCATTATATAGTCAATAGAAGCCAAACTACCTTTCACTTTCCTTGCAATTAGCAGTGGGTCAAATGGAAGACAAACAGAAAGCTGATTTTTGCTGCACTCCTTCACAAGAAGTTTAATCAATCCTCTGGAAGCAATCCTCCCAGTGAGATGAATTTCAAGCATGCCTGCACCTTGCACATAGGTGCAAGTGTAAGACAAATATGAGAGAGAGAAAAATGTATTTCTCCATCACAAGCCATTACCTCCATCTCACACAGCAGTAACTAAAACCATGGCATTTGTCTTAGTAAAGACACTAACTTAGGAGAAACCTTGCAGAAAGGAAGAGTCCCACAACAGTTTCAGAAGGAATGGTGACTTCTAGTTAGATACTTACTGGTAGTTATAACCTGTAGAACCAGGGCCAACTAAGTACCAGTGACCAGGAAATGCCCAAGAGGCAATTTACACCATTAAAGTCTTTGAATTTTATTTATTTTGCTAGTGTAAAGGTAAATAGCATGGCTTTATCTACTACAAAACTTATGTCATTGGCAACATAAGTCAACATTTAAAAAGCGCTAGTGATTAAGAAGAAAGCAACACTTTATAGTTCAAGATTACATTAGGTTTACAATGAATGAAAACGTTCCTTGCTCACAAGAACGGCATGACTGTCTTTAGATCACCTAGGATTACTGGTTTTTGTCCCTGCCAGTTGTGGGGGGGGACCACCAAAAAACCCCAGGGCTAATTTTAAAGATCCTACCTTAAAAGTACAGAAAAATCAGATGTGCTCAGTAACTTACTACAGAAAATGTCAGGCTGTTCATTTCGGAAAGGCAAAAAAAGACAGGCAAATCTCAAGACATTCTGCCTACAGGAAGAACCCAATCCTGAAGATTTTTCTATGAAGTTAAACAAACCCTAAATGTATAAAGATGGTATTCACTTAAGCAGAAGTTTAAGACTGATCACAAGTTGCTACATTTTTTTAGAACATCACTATGAGAAAATAAACCTGAGTCTGGCAGATTATTAACTCACTGCTTCTGCTCTCCTGTAAGAAGTTCTACAGTTCAGCTTCTGGTACAGGCTGGTGCTATCACTTAAATCAACCTCTTCACATCTCAAAGCACTCTGATTGTTAAATGTAAAAAATTTACTATGGCCATAATGAAAACACTAAAACCAAGTTTTCTGACAGTTTTCATGACCCCTACCATTTAATACTTTTATTCTTTGAAAAGCGGAAGAAAAACCAAACTAAAAAACCAAAACAATTACACTTTAGGGTAAATGCAAGTTATGGGATGGGAGACGCTATTTTTATGGATGACTGCTCAAGATTACTAGATCAAATAAAAATGTAACCAACCACAAAGAGGTATGTTGCATTAAAGACAGTGGAGTTGGGTAAAAGCATGCTGTATAGTGAAGTGAAGATAAGCGTAATAAAACCTAGGCTAACCAGACTCTCCAAGCATTGGAACACTGGAAACAGACAACCTTCATATCCCTAAAGCCTTTTCTTCATAAGGACTTCCAGTCAAGAAAGCCTCTCTTTTTTAATTTTTTCTGACTAATGAAGTCTCACATTAACTCCAGAGTCAGGTCAAGCAATTATATTCAGTTAAGGTCACCGTTTGTATTCAAAGACATTTCTTACAGTCAAACAGCCATTTACTACTTCAATTTTTTTACTTTTGGTAGGGGATCATCAGACTCATTACTTAAATTCAAGTGCTCAACATCAGCCAGAGGAAATGGAAAGCTTTTCTTCAAAGTTCAAAAGCAGGATTCATATCTTCCTGCCATTAGGAGAACAAACAGAGAGATTCAAGATAAAGAGAAAAGCAGTAATAAAGCCTATCATGCCTGTTAGCTGCTTTCAGACATGCAATTTTCTGTTCCCCTGTTCAACTCCCATCTGTTACCCAAAACACTCATTCCTATCTTGCTGCACCTTATTTTTAATCTTTTAGAAAGGAGTCTTTAACATTGTGTGTGCATGGTCACTATGACATACAAGATGCTGGTTTTGCTCCACCTGAAGGTGAAGAGAAGTTGACAGGAGAAGAACTTAAATGAGGTCACAAATATAATTCCTGCTAAAGGGAATATGGAATTGAGCATAGCACTGGCATTTCCACCAGCACTGGGCTGAAGCCAGTGTTTCAATTATGCCTGGTCTATATGTTTCAAAACAGAAAGGGAGAGCTCTATACCTTAAACACCTACTGCTTGCTTTTTCCAACACCACCACCAGAAAAACTAGCTGTAGGTCAGACCACATTCAGCTAACCCGGTATCCCATCTCACACGCTGGCCAGAGTAAGGCTCCCAATCGCATGTAGACACTGTGTCAAGAATTTAACAGCTTAACCACGAGCAGTTTCACAGTCAGGCTGTGGTATGAATTACACGGACACTGGACAAGATTTCTTTGGACTTCTTTCAATAAGGCAGATTAGAAAGTTACAGGCTCACATTCATATGTCTTTAGGTTAAGTCTTTGAAGTTTCAAAATTACTTTAACTTGCTACGCATAGAGACAAACACCAACTTTAAGAAGGTAGAGTATTAATGAGCTAGCAGTTGCCAGATTTGGCCTTTTGTAAGTATGAGCTTAAGTATGAGTAAGTATACTAGCTTAAAGTCAAGAAAAGAAGTTTATACTAAAGCATTTTACCTTGAATGAGATTGGATTAAGAACCTGCACAATACCGCAGATCAGCAGAGTGTATTAGCTTGTTAAACTATTGTAACTCAGTGTGTCAGTCCTTAGTCTCTCAAGTCTCCTTTGAAATGCTATGGATATAATGTAATAAAACAGGTACTTCACCCTGTATTCCAAGAAGATAACTTACTCGGTTGAAGGACACTTCACCACCTCTATCCCCTACTTCTTATAATACCTTCCTCTTCCCTCCTCCCTCAGCCTAATTCAGATTCACTTTTTCCAAGGTTAAGGCAGCTTATAATGCTGCAAGAGCAACAAGGAGCATTATTGATGGCATTCGCAAAACAATCTGTAGTTGTCCTACATCACTGGTGTACCACGTGCTAGACAAGGTGGTTTGACTCCACCTCCACACTGTTCTTATCTACACAAATCACTTCATCACAAAGTTTTGCTGTACTCCTAAATGCTCCCCAGTATCCATGACCTTCTTTAGTTGTGACCTGAACAAAAAAATTCACACACAGATTTTATGATTAGTCAAGACAAACAGTGAAAGTGAATTTGTCCAGTTCCTCCTTCCCTACACTAATTCCCATAGTGACATAAGATAGCCTACCTCCAAAGAGAACAGCACAAAAGAGTAATTAGCCTGTTGACAGCATCCATTCCCAAATCAGGCAAGGAGTTGTAATGCCCACAAAGCGCTTCCGTAATGCCCTCAAATCAGCATTATTTCATATACTAGGTCCTTATGGAAATG
The DNA here is from genome assembly GCF_033783945.1 of Neopsephotus bourkii. Classification (NCBI taxonomy): domain Eukaryota; kingdom Metazoa; phylum Chordata; class Aves; order Psittaciformes; family Psittacidae; genus Neopsephotus; species Neopsephotus bourkii. Next base: position 9,089,532 of record NW_026900624.1, read on the forward strand.
CCATATAGGCACCTAAACTTCCACTGGGAAGAAAGAATACAGATTATCACAGGGGGGTGTGGGGGGGTCTGTTTTTGGTTGTGGTTTGTTGGTTTTTCTTTTTTTTTCACAGCTACAACTCAACTATTAAGGATTAATTATTATGTCAAGAATGCACGCACTCATTTGACTTAGCATTAGCGTGGTTACTGTTTAAAGCTATCACAAGCATCAACCTATAGCTCTTTTTATAATTTAACACACCAGTTGCACAATATTAAATTCAGCTGCAGAGATTAAGCATTCTCTTTGCAGACAGAGGCACAAAAATGGGTTAATCTTTCACCTAATCAACTACAGCTAAATAATTCCATAGTGCAGAATGAAGGGTGGTTTTCTGCCACAGCACCAACTGCTTGTGTCGAGACTTCTCTTAATTTCTAATATCAGAGTTTAACTGAAACTGATGCTAATTAAATAAATTGTGGAGTAAAGTTCTACAAATCAGCCACAAGGGCAGCAACACTAATCTTCACTTGCCAAGTGAATGCTCTGTGAAAAGAAAGCATGGGTAACACCGCTGGGCAGAAGCACTTTTAATTTGTAACCAAAGAGTATCATTTGACATGAAACGCACTTTGCTCCCAAAATTAGGAAAGCTAATAATTCTTGCAAAAGGACTAGAAAAACATAGTCAGCAAGCATTCAATAAGCTTTTAAAAACATTCACAGGGATTATTGTCACAGCTTTTATAACACTGCACATGCATAGTCAAAACAGGTCAAATGTTAAAAAGGCATGAACGGTGTCAAAATGCTAAATAACCATGGCCAAAAAAAAAAAAAAAAAAAAGAAGAAGAAAAAAAAGGAAAAAAAAACCAAAACAAACCCTTCCCAAACCTCCCCTAACACTGGGCATCAAAATCGGCATTTGCATAAATCAGAAACTTGCTTTTCTTCAAGCATCCCCAGAAAGAGGGAAGAGCCCAGTGGCATCAGGCACCACCTATGCCAGCAACGTACTCCCAGCTACAGCAGAGGAGGTCAGCAAGGCAGAAAAGGCTTTTGGAAATCTTTTTGTCTTTGGCAAAACATATCAGTAGTCCCACCTTCACCATACATGTGATGAATGTCCATATTTGCTGTGCCTTTTCCACCAGAAGGCAAAAGGGTCTGTCTCCAGCCACTCAGCCAATAGCAGAGAAAACCATTACTTGTTTGTTTCAACAGAAACACTTTCAGAACAGGAATGAAAATTTAGGTAACCCAGATCTTCAGAAGAGATAGCTAGACTTTTTAAGCAAAAAGAACAAGAAGAGTTATCTACAGTTGATGTGTAGCAGAGCAAAAAACATCAAACCCCAGCACTTACATCCCACCAGCTGGTACCCTTATTATTCACTTTAATTTAGATACATTTTAGAAAGGACATTCCCTGGTTTTCATTTGAAAATATAAAGCTTATTTCTCTCAATATCTCCAAGGTGGGTACCAGGAGGATGGTGTCAGACTCTTTTCAGTGCTGCCCAGAAAAAAGAACGAGGAGCAATGGCCATAAACTAAAACACAAGAAGTTTCACCTCAACATGAGTAAGAACTTCCTTATGCTGAGGGTGGCAGAGCACTGAACAGGCTGCCCAGGGGCTTGTGGAGTTCCCCTCTCTGGGAACATTCAAAACCCTCCTGGACACATTCCTGTGCAACCTGCTCTGCGTGGCCCTGCCTTGGCAGGGGGCTGGACTGGATGATCCCCAGAGGTCACTTCCAACACTAATGATTCTGTGATTCTGTTGATTACTTCTTTGTTACACAATATGTTTAAGATGAAAGACAGGACAAAAACATTGGTTCAGTCACTTTCAAAGGAGTTCTTTATGAAGAGAATAAATAAATAAGCTTTTAGCGTGAAGCCTCCCACACTACCAAAGCTGCAGAGTTAACAACTGTTAATACATTATGCAATTGTTAATAAATAAGTTTTTGAAATGCATTAAAATCAGCATTTTCTTGGCAGCTTGTCATTAACAGACCAATGGTTATTTCATTTCCCCAGTAGTACTGCCAGTGTAGCAAGCTGACAGCAATCCAGCTAAGAAGTGACTCCATTTCAAACTCGTCTCCTACCTAACACTAACTGAAATTGGTTTACATTAGGTAGAGTACTGCCTTCAGCTCTGGAGCCCCCAGTGCAAGAGGGACATGGATCTGCTGGAGCAAGTCCAGAGGAAGCCACAAAGATGATGAAAGGGCTGGAGTACCTCTCCTATGAGAGGCTGAGATAGTTGGGCTTCAGCCTGGAGATGGCTCTGGGAAGACCATACAGCAGCCTTCCAATACCTAGAGGGGGCCCACAAGAAGTCTAGAGAGGGACATTTTACAAGGGCATTGCACGGATAGGACAAGGGGGAATAGCTTTAAACTGACAGAGGAGAGATTTAGCTTAGATATACGGAAGAAATTCTTCACTATAAGAGTGGTGAGACACTGGCACAGGCTGCCCAGAGAAGTTGAACACTGCCAGGGATGGGGCAGCCACAAGGCCAGGTTGGACGAGGCTTTGAGCAGCCTGGTCCAGGGAAAGGTGTCCCTGCCCATAGCAGGGGGGCTGGAACTGGATTATCTTTAAGGTCTCTTCCAATCCAAACCATTCTGTGATTACTTGACTAACAAAAAAAAAAAAAAAAGCAAGACTGTTGTCACTTGCCTATAACAGTACACCATCAATTGGTTATTATTGCATAGCTGAACTATAATTTGCATGTACTCATAAAAATCCAACAGTATTTAATAATGTGTCACCTTATGTCCTAGAAAAGCCCTACAGTAGGAGGTTTGCTATAGATGAGATCTGATGTATAGATGCCAGCCTCACAGGGAAACCTGAAGAGTAAAACCACACCAACATCATCATTTCCCCTTGCAAATATTTGCCTTCATTGTATTACTTAAAATTGAAAAATCATTCACCAAAAATAAAGCAATGAATCCATAAATCTCTTATGTACATTTTTTCCAAAAAGAAATGCAAAACCTAGACTGAATGCAGATTTCAGTAAGCTACTCATATACATAGACTCCCATCTATTCTTATTTAAAAACACAGCAATAATACATACCTACAAAAAGCCTCACCTGAGAGCTACCTGAGAACCTTGCAATGTTCTGGAGCTCACAGACATTGGAAGATACAGGAGAGTGCTGATATTCTTTTACATGGACCAGGCTGGAGAAGGTAATTGAAGTGTTCATCACCAAATATACCTCAGCCACTAAGTGTTTTAACACAACATCTATGACTACGCAAACTGCAAACCAATTCATTCTTATCTTGCAGTTACATTTCACTGAGAGCAATGCAAGTCTCCGAGACTATACAAATCATAGGATCAACTAGGTTACGGGATACAATGCAGTTAGAGAAGGAAAAAACCCCAATCTGTGTGCCCTATGAAGGAGAAGAACAGTCTAATCAGTGACTTCACATCAATATTAATTGCTAAGAATGTTTCATATTAAAAACATAATAGAACACAATACCTCAAAATAGGTATTAAGACAAAAAGATAAATATCTGGGGCAGAGACGTTGATTCTATTAGCCAACCACGTTCATTAAATACATATTGCCCAAAATAAACCTGAAACTACACACACAGAACTGCACATTGTCATAAAGGGGTGCAGAGGAGATCTGTCAGTTTAAGAAGTATGCTCATAAACCAAGCACAATTACTATTCTAAGGACTTCAAAATTGGTTTCTTACGCATATTAGCTGAAAAGCAAACCGAAAGTTGTTTTCATAGCATGATTTTATGGTGTACATAAATCTTTGAAACATAAAATTTAGAGCAAAGCCATGAAGACAAAAGCAGTTTATTAATCCAAAAAGTGAATGAGTGTTGTTAACTTCAGCAAAAAGAACTTTTCATCTCTGCAAGAGGACAGAAGTCACTATCTTCTTCTGAAAGCAAACAGAACTGCAGGTGTGCCACTACTAACAACTGTACATGTTCTAGAGTAACGCAAGCAGCATGAAAGAGGTTTTAATTTTGTTCGCTTTCACTGACAGTATAGCATATGAAGTCTTCACACAAACTAAAATCAGTCACAGGCAAGTACAAGCCCCTGTCTACTTTAGGGATACAATGGCCACATGTTTACAAACCTGAGCAGCTCAAGTGCTTACCTTTGCATGCAGCTGTGTTGCAAGATGATAAGATACTGCTTGTTTTTTCTGTGTTTGTAATTCTTAAACTATGATACTGCGGAAAACATGCCTACTCCTAGTACTAGCAAGGTTATTATTCAATGCCATTAAAAGCCATTTGACGAGGACTGAGTATGAGCTAGATAATGGATCAGATCACTCTTCACAGTAATTCAATTACAACATAACTGCTTAAGCCTTCTAAAAATAAATAGTATAATGCAAGTAGTATAACCATTGGTAAGCAAATTACGTCCAAGAATGATGTGAATAAGATCTCAGTCCTTAGATTCTGGGTGGAGGAGATAGCTACTTACATGTATCAACAACTAACTACTAGCACCAGAAACCAGATTATGCTATTTATTATGTTTATATATGATTATGATTACATCTGTTATCTAACATATTACAGGGAGGTGGAAAAAGGAAAGAAGTTTCAGCATTTCTGTATCTCTGAAGTTGTTTAGCTCCATCTTAGCTTTATACCCACACTGAACAAAGCATATAAATAACAAAATCCCTGGCAAACATTACTTGTTATGCTAAAGCTGCATGACCATTGTACAACACAAACAGAAAACCATTTCCAGTGAGAACAATGTAAGATTATTCCCACTCTGAGAGGAGCAAAACCTCAAGATTCTGAATCAGTCAGTTATGATACCTCTGCATCACACAAGGCTTTTACACAATAATATTCATCTTTTTCACTGGTCTCTTTTTTCACCATTTGGAAGTGTTTGTTTGTTGTTTGTTTTCTTGTTTGTTTAGTTGGTTGGTTGGGGGGCTTTGGTTGTTTTGGTTTGGGTTTTTTGGGGTGGGTTGTGGGAGGTGGTTGTGAGGGGTGGTTTTGTTTGTTTGCTCCTCCCCTCTCCTTAAATCTGTAACTCAAGTAGACAGAAGTCAAATATCATGGGATAACTGAACACCAGGGATAAACCGAGAAACTGAATAACCTCTTTACTCAGATAAGCAGCAGCTGGGCAACTGCAACAGGGCACACGGATATGCTGCACGTAGATATCCTGGCTTGGCCCTTTAAATAACACTTGCTACACACAAAGGAAAGTGCTCAAGTTTACTTGAGGCTTTTATATTGATTCATTTAAATTCATGTCCAAGATAGGAAGCACCAGCAGGAGAAAAGGATTATTGTACGTTAAAGCATCTCTTCAAGCAACATTTTAAAGAAGATTAGAAGCTCCACTGGGTTGCTTACTGTTTCTGCATTTAGCTGCAGCTATGTTGGGAGTACTCCCCCCCCAGCCCCCCTCCCCCCTTACTGCCACCCCAGGTAAAAGGTTTACCTTGTACATGTACCTTCTTAAAACTTGCCTTTAGCTTTTAGATTTACTGACTGCTGGAACAGAGAACAAAATTCATAGCCAAATAATCATTATGGCAACACCTTTCAAACATAAGGCAAACTTTTTATTACAAGCAAACAAGATTTCTCGGCTACACCTAATCTTCACAGGTAGCAACAGAATTACTCAGTTATGTTTATTTCTGGCTTTCTCCCCATCCCTGTACCTCTGTTCTAACAAAAATGCTTGCCTTTTGCAACCAGCTCCTAGTTTTCACATTGGCAAATTCCAGCTGAACTCCAGCCCTTACAGCAGGGGAAGCGTCCCCCACATTTTAGAATGAACCTAGAACCTCCTACTTCAAGTGGTGACAGACAAGGCCACCACAGTAGTGATGCTGCATGTTCTCAAGACAACCTCCACTTAAACAAGCCTGCTGTACTGCACCCAAAAAAGCAAGCACACAGAAATTTGGAATTAAAAAAGGAATCCAAACAGGAAGGCAGATCTCCAGAAGATTTCAGCTCATGACAGAAGGGTATGTCCAAACCAAACGATTCTTTTCACTCCTGCTACTACTTTAGAATCATAGAATCAACTAGGTTGGAAAAGACCGTCAAGATCATCAAGTCCAACAGTTACCCCAGAACTGCCAAGTCTTACCACTAAACCATGTCACTGAGGGCCCCATATACATGGTTTCTGAACACTTCCAGGGATGGTGATTCCACCGCTTCCCTGGGCACCCTGTTCCAATGCCTGATCACCCTTTCAATAAAGATATTTTTCCTAATATCCATCCAAACCTCCCATGGTACAGCTTGAGGCCATTACCTCTTCTCTTACCGCTTGGTTACTTGACAGAAGAGATCAGCTCCTACCTCAATACAACCTCCTTTCAGGTAGCTGTAGAGAGCAATAAGGTCCCCCCTGAGCTTTCTCCTCTCTCCAGACTAAATAACCCCAGTTCTCCCAGCTGTCATAAGACTTGTGGCTCCAGACCCTTCACCAGCTTCATTGCTGCTTTCTGGACATGACCCAGCACCTCCATGTCTCTCCTATAGCAATAGACCCAGAACTAAACACTTCTGATACAAGCCAGGATGCCACTGGCCTTCTTGGCACTGCTTCAGAACCTACAGAGAAGAGGACTTGGAAGTTTAGTGTGCCTACTGAAGGCCAAACTGGTATCAGTGTTTCTGGTAATGCTGTTCCACATGCGGAATCAGGACCCAAACACACAGAATAAATAGCCCACACAGGCACTACTACTTTACACTATCCTACACCAAAAAAAAAAAGTGAACACATTTCTAGCTACAAGTCTCTAACAATGCTGCTTTCCCATACACTCAATATACTTCTACTGTCATATTCTTGTTCATTAAAGTGAATTGTACAAGTTACTGAAATACAGAAGTGCCAATCCATAAAGAGTACTTGCTTTCAGATAGTAACTGCAGTGATTATAGTGCTCCCCAAAGCAGCCCTAAGTGAAAGTGGAACACTGATGAAGTGTGTCTAAGTTATCAGGAGAAAAAAAAAATGTTTAATTTAACCAGCCAAAGCCTCAAGAACATGACAGTTACCTTCTCACAATTGAGAACACTTACTGTTCAAACCAAAGGATTGCAAGTTTCTTGTATGAACTTCTGTCTTAAACACAGCAGAGCAGTACATTATTTGTATTCCCCATGATCTTCTCAGTGACCCCATTCTACTTAGAAACAGGGAAGTCATCAATTCCTCCAGGACTTCCTCCAGAAAGTTAAGCCTTTACCTACTTCCCCCTGGGTTTGACAGCCATTCTGCCATTATAGACTCCACACAGATCAGGCCCTGGGAGCTCCATCTTGCTATGAAGAGCATAACCGGAACTTACAAAATATTCCTAATGAGGTGGTGCAGTTGAACCCCAGGGTCATTTAAGAGTGCAGGGTTCATCATGTCTTTAGGTGTCAGTTGCTGCTGCAGCTGATGCATGCACAGCATTCCACAGCTGAGAGAACACCTGCATTATTGCACGATCAGCTAATAAAAGAATTGGGTTTGCTTCATCATCTGTAAAACTACACCATAATGAAGAAACTACTCCCATCAGGAAAGAAACTATGATCTTATACATTATGTACATGATGATTTAACAATTAGATAACCTGGCATGAGCTGTCAACATTTAGGTATCTGATCTGTAAGCAGTTAAAGCATCTCTCAGAAAATAAACGCAGGAAATAATTCTAGTTATAATTTCTCAGTTTCCACAAAATATGTGGTGCTAATATACCAACACAACTGTCAGTTCTAAAAGGCTTAGCGTAAGGGAACAATTTAGTCTCCCCAAAGTCAGGCAGCAGCTGAAGTTGACAAGCGAGAGTACTAAACTGTCAGTTTCCATGGAAATGGAATTTGGATCAGTACAAACAAAGCTTTCAGAACTTAAAACCAAACATGTTCCATCTTACACTCTCTACTCCAACTTTTTTTTCCTGGGTAACAAGGGGTTCAGAGAGATACAGATGTCATGTACATTAGTCTTCTAGTAACTCATCCTGGCTTGTAACTCCCCATTTTCATTTAGAGGTAGCCGTGTGCCATAGTGGTCAATTTAGACACAGCCAACCATCCACATTTTATAAACGTAACAGTATCCCAAAACTGTGCATTTGGGAGGACAGATCAGTTCATAATTATGTGATGATAATACATGTAACTGTTTACAGCACTGAACCACACTAAACCAGGAAAAATTGCACCATACAACACAGCCACAAGGAACAACCAAGGAAATTAAAAAACCACCCCACGAACCTAATTTTTGCTATGACCCACAGCATAGCACAGCAACAGAATTGTGACATTTTTTAACTGTAAAAATGCATTGTCTTTAGGCAAAAAGCAAAAAGGTGTATTTTATCACCACTAATGCAATGGCTCCACAACAGTCACTGCCCAATGCTGCAAGGGAGAATTCCAACTTGTTGACTGCAACTGCAGGATGCTCACTAGCAGCTAGAACAATTTGCCAATGGTATTTATGGCTGCTATTCCTTGCATTTGGCAAGAGCAGAGGAAGAGTCATTTTCTGGAAATATTTACATTTATTTTTTGCATCTGATGACAACACTCCATCTGCTCTCAGACGCTTTGGTGCCTCCGCCAGTTTCTTTCCTAATGTATTGCTTTTTCCAAGCTTTGCCAAGGCTTCTTTAGTTCCTGAACTTTGTTCTTTCACCGGGTTTGAAGGGGCCATTTCAAGTTGTGAGCAAGAGCTTGAGGTATGAACATCTAACCCTATGTTCTAATCACAGAATATCAGACAAATAGATGGCATTTCAGTGACTTTCCCTCTCAAGGCCATCACCTCCAGAAGCCTGAGGATATGGTTGACAGCTCCAACACAGTGATCGACATCCCTGAAATAAAAAGGATCTTCAGTCCAATCAGGAAGAGCAGAATTTAAGAAGCCCAAATGCCCCACAAAAATCAAGATTTCACCCAGCATTTAAAAATGCACCCAAGTAAGCGAACATCCTCTCTAGAGCAAACAGTGGGCTACACCACGCAAATTTGAGATTCTTACCCAGCAAGCACAATCGTACCTGCAAAAATCACATAGAACAGATTGTTTCCACCTGTTTGCCCAATACCCTTCATAGAGAGTTAAACATTAAAAGAACCAGCAAAACCAAATAAAGATTTGAAAGCCTGTCATTTTTTACCCTTAAGGCATTTATCAAGGAAGAAGCAGACAACTTCCCTGCTTTCTCCAACTTTTATACAATGATCAAGCTACCTTTCACAGAATGGCAGCTAATGAGTTGGCTGGATGGCCACACTCAAAGAGCTGTGGTCAACTTACCAAGGTTCAAGCGAAGATCAGTGACGAGTGGTGTTCCCCAGGGGTCAGTGTTGGGACTGTCACCGTTTAACATCTTTGTCGGTGACATGGACAGTGGAACTGAGACACCCTCAGCAGGTTTGCTGATGACACCAAACTGTATGGTGTGGTTGACATGCTGAAGAGAAGGGATGCCACCCACAGGGAGTTGACAGGCTGGAGAGGTGAGCCTGTGTAAACTTCGTGAGGTTCAACAAGGCCAAGTACAAGGTCCTGCACCCTGGATCGGGGCAATCCCAAGCACTGATACAAGCTGGACAGAGACTGGATTGGGAGCAGCCCTGAGGACAAGGAACTGGGGGTGTTGGCAGATGAGAAGCTCAACATGACCAGGCAATGTGCACTCACAGTCTAGAAAGCCAACTGTATGCTTGGCTGCATCAAAAGGAGCGTGACCAGCAGGTTGAGGGAGATGATTCTCCCCCGATCCCACAAAACCCCACCTACACCCACTACTGTATTCAGCTCTGGGACCCACAACATAAGAAGGATGTGGACCTGTTGGAGCAAGTCCAGAGGAAGCCACAAAGATGATCAGAGAACTAAGGCACCTCTCTTATGAAGACAGGCTAAGAGCACTGGGCTTCTTCAGCCTGGTGAAGAGAAGATTCCAGGGAGTCTTTAGAGCAGACCTCCAGTACCTAAAGGGGGACTAGAAGAAATCTGGAGAGGGACTTTTTACAAGGGCATTGCAGGGACAGGACAAGAGGAATAGCTTTTAACTGACAGAGGGGAGATTTAAGTTCGACATTAGAAAGAAGTTCTTCCCTGTGAGGGTGGTGAGGCACTGGCACAGGTTGCCCAGAGAACCTGCGGCTGTCCCATCCCTGGCAGTGCTTAAGGCCAGGTTGGACACGGCTTTGAGCAATCTGGTCTAGGGGAAGGTGTCCCTGCCATGGCAGGGGGCTGGAACCAGATGGCCATTAAGGTCCCTTCCAACCCAAAACATTCTGTTATTCTAAATGTTAATAGTTCACCTTACAGCATCACGTAAGTGGAAAAATAGATCTCCAAAGGTCACGTACAGAACTCTTTTAAAGATCAAATACTCAATTCACAATAGAAAAATAGACTGCAAGGTCAGAGATTCCTGAAAAGTGATTGCAACTTCCAGGAGCTCACACGAGAATAGTAAGTATTTAAACCCTCAAGGACCGAGATAAAGAGCATCAGCCTGCTCATCCATTTCATTTGAAAGTAGAAAAGTAGGTTAGTGTGAAATGGTGTCCTGAAGAAATAATCCAAACAGGATGAATGCGTAAAATAAATGCCTTAATTCCTTTTGCATCTCTGTACATGTATGTAATTTCATTTACTAATCCCTTTTGCATCTCTGAACATGTGTGTAATTTCATTTACTGCTAGGCCCACTTCAGAGATAACTCAGATCTGTAGTGTACAGGTCGGATTAGATGACCTCAAGGTTTCTTCTGGCACAACACTCATCTCAAATTATCTTATTTGCTGACACCAAGAGAAAGAATTTGCCTATAAAACCAGCAAATATTTCTCCTAAAAAACTGTTTTTTCCTTCTCATTTCACTGACCACCTAAAAAAAACAAACAAACAAAAAAAAAAAAAACCAACAAAACAAAACCTTAAATTATGGCAAGTAAAAAATCAGGTGTCAGCCTTATTTCACTGCTGCAATTTGTTACTTTTAAAACCCAGGACCACAGTGATAAGCCCAAGAAAAAATAACCACACATGGATTTGAAGTAAGCCTTTCCCTCTTCCAACAGCTCTACGATACATAAGCAACTTACTGCTTCAACTTATACTGTCTGAGAGAAATTAAAAACTGCAAAAATAAATAAAAAAAAGAAAAAAAGTGAAGCTACCAACCTTTTTGCTTTTAGGCATCAAACTAAGGTTCGCCTTTCTATCAAGTAAAAAGACCAATTCAGCAATCGCACCAAATACAGCAGCTTGTTTTGGCAACCCCATTTTTAGGAGATCAGATTTAGCTACTCAGCTTTAATACTCTTGTTTCTGAATTAACCATCTGCTCTGTAACATTCAGGCAGACAGACCTAGTAAAGTAGGATGTCAGTCTTGGGGATCCTGGGGCTAAAACACACATACATACATGCTCACAACAGGCAAACAAGAGCCCATCAAAACAACAGTCAACCTTTCCAACAAGGAAGGTACATTGTTGGGTTTTTTTTAATCTCTTCTGTGGTTTCATTTTATTTAATTAGCAGGAGGAACTCATGCCAACACAGTACATATTTTAATCAATTAACACAGAAAGGAAACAACTTTAAAAGGCTTTATAACAAAAAGACTTCTATTTACAACAGCTGTAGGTCAGAGATTTTAATCTAGGCCCTTTTAAGAAGATTGCCAAAAATAAGCATGCTCTACCACTGTAAATTGTCATTGTGAAAGAAGTGCAAAATTCTTACATGAAGAGATGCAGTTAGAAAGCTCTCTGTATTTTTAAAGTGCAGTTGCTGTGAAAGTATGAAAGCTTACCCCCCCCAAAAAAAAGACATGTACAAGCACAAAAATGCTCTGTTATTTAAAACTACATCAAAAGAAAATAGAATTTATAGGTGTTGCTTGACAAGTGAACTCTTAACAAACACATTGATCAATTGATTGCTTTTAGAGAAGCACACCACCAAGAAGCCATTTGTTTCATCAGACTACCAGTATAAGTGGCTAAAAGCTGGCCAAAGCATGCTACAAAAACATTTGACAAACTCAGTTCCCAAATCTTTAAACACCCTTTGCCATTTAAAAAAGACATTTCCAATTATACTGATGAATTTCCATGCACATTGCCTCCAATATCATGAATACTGCATTTTGCAACTGGTACTACTACAGTAGGCTCTCCAAGAACTAGTACGTCCTACTTCTACAACACAGTCAATAAATAAGAGCTTACTCATTCCAGACGGACACTTAACTGACCTCCAAGACCTTCTTACAAAAGCCGGTACAACTGCTTTCACAACAGCTCTGGCAATGAGCCTGAATACTATTGGGTAGCACTGAAGTACTACAATATTTCAACTCTAAATCAAAGCATCACAATTACATATCCCTATAGGCACAGGGCCTACTGCAATTAACTCTTCTATTCCAATCTGTCTTCTACAAGAAAAATCTCAAAATCAAATCCAGCAATACACCAATATAGAACAATTTACATTTTCTCTCCCTCCTGCACACAATAACCTGTGCTCACTGCACAGCATCTTTCCACAGCAAGCATAACTGTATTTGCAAAGGTACCCAGCAGTGGCTCAGTTCTACTGCAGCCTGCCCCAGCTGGCAGTGGGCCACTGACTTTCAAATCAGCATAATGTGCGCATATTCAAGAGTCCTGTACTCAAATTTCAAAAGTTAGTCACTTCCTCAAAATACATTGCTTTTTAGTGAATAAGGTGCTAAACTAGGGGGCTTCCAACAGAAGCTAGCAAGCAGTTAAATGGAGGCTTATCTTTTAACCAGAGCAGGAAGCAAAGAGATAGCAAAAAGTCATCAAGAAACCATTCTGAGACACTGCAGTGATTCCAGATCATTGTCTAATCTTGATTTTGAAAATAGAAACTATCATTAGGATTGATAACTATTGATACAAATGACTACACGATCAGCAGAAGATGCCAAAATGTTATACTATCCCAAGATTTCCCTTAAAGCTTCCCCCGACTCACAGTGTATGCTCTATTAAATGAACTTTCAATTTATTGATTTTTAAATTAAGAAACTCAAGGTTTTGAAATTCAAATGCGTATACGTAAGTAACTGAACATGTACTGTGATGCCCAGGTTATTTGCTGAGCTTCCAAGAGCTGATACTGTAGTTGCAGAGTATTTCTGCACAAATGACCATTTAGTGAGTTTCCTTTGTATTCTTACTCCTGTAAAGTTCCATCCACCCCTACTCCATCTATTGCCTTCTTGCAAGACTACTTCATCTGCAAGTAAAATAGTGAAGAACTAATTTCCCCCCCTTCTCTTGGTAGCATGTTCTAGCACTGTTTTATCAGGGGAAGGTGGGGGGGAGATCAAGTCATTAAAAGAAATAAAGATTTCCATGAAAAAGGTACACCAAGCAACCTACTTGACATACATTTTATGGGATAAAGCAACTCTCCTATGAGGAACAGCTGAGAGAGCTGGGGTTGTTAAGCCTGGAGAAGACTCTGGGGAGACCTTGTTGTAGCCTTTCACTTAAAAGGGGCCTGTAAGAAAGATGGGAAGAGAATTTCTAGCAGGGCCTGTTGCAATAGGACAAGGGGTGATGGTGTTAAACTAAAAGAGGGAAGATTCAGGCTGGATGCGAGGAAGAAATTCTTTACAATGAGGGTAGTAAAACACTGTGACAGGTTGCCCAGAAAGTTGGTGAATGCACCATCCCTGAAGACATTCAAGGCCAGGCTGGACATGGTTCTGGGCAACCTGATCTAGTTGAAGGTATCCCCACTCATTGCAGAGGTGTTGGACTAGATGAGCTTTGAAGGTCCCTTCCAACCCAAACTATGCTATGATTTTATCAACTGTACAAAATTTGTACATCAGTACTGAACCAAAAAGGAACCCTTTCCCTCAACAAAGTGACAGTAGAATGGTTTGAGTTAAGGATTTAATTTCAAGAAAAAATTCTGGTGATGTAGCACCTAGTGAAGCACAGGGTATTAGTTAATTATTCCCACTCAAATTCATTAAAAATCTGTTCTTCTGCTCCCACTTCAAAGCTTGCAATTAAAGCTTATTTATCATGTTGGTCCCAGCATGGGATGTTTTGGTAAGTCTCAGATTTACCATCAGTGAATTACAGGCTAGTCTGTGACACAGGCTGCACAAGTCTAAATACATGAAGGAACACCTACTCTACTACTCCTTTCACAAAGGAAGTAGTGAGTGAACAAGGAGAACCTGAAATCCTGGATCCACTAACAGGCATATGTTTTTTCCACAGGCACCTTACTCGGGTTCATACAAACCCCAATCAAGAGAAAGATCTTATTGCTCCTTCTGCATAGAAAAGGGTGAATGAGGGTAACTCCTCATTAGAAGGTATCCTAATAAGGGTAACTCCTCATTACAGGTCTCATCAGGTGATTGAATAAATCAAGTTCTGTTACAAGTACCCTGAATAAAAGCCTTTTTTTTCGCCTCTTAGTTAACACATTTTGCATTATCTTAATACTCAGTATGTTTACAGCCTTTTTTCCCCCCCATTAAGTACTCCATAGGGAATTTCAGTATTATACATCTGTGACAGACTTCCCTAAAGCATCGTTTGTTCGCCTGATGCATTCAAGTACAGAACCATTAGATTCCATCTAAAAATTCAGCTTCTGGAAAGCTGTGAACTTGGAATTCGTCACTTGGAAAGGTCACTTCAACTTTCCCTGCTCCACCTCTGCAAGCAAAGATTCTGCAGTGGCCAGAAAGAGACACAAAGAAAGCCGTAGCTGTTACGCATTCATCCAGTAGACAGAAGTGCTGTAAAGATAAGCAGAAATAGTTACCAAAAATAGGAAAAAATAAATAAATCACTTCAGAGCAAGGATTTATTTACACCTCTGGTTTAATTGCTGCCAGTATCAGCGAGGCAATGCCATGACAGCTGATGGCCCTTGTGTGGCACATACACTTCTTAAAGAAGAATAAATAAATAGAAATTACAGAATTCCTCAGGCTGCAAGGACATGCAGGATCCCAGTGTCCAGCTCAAAGCAAGGCAAGCACTCAAGCAGCTTTCACCAGCTGGGTCTTGAAACCTGACTCAGAATATGAAGATATATCCCTAGAAAATGAAAGCCTCTGATTCTTTGTATATAGTCACTAATAATAACAGTTCAGAGATCACCCACTCAGACTAGCCCTAAGCCAGTGACAAATCTCGACCATTTTCTTTGTTAAATACTTTTACAGTTAATGAAGTTGAGAACATCTGAATTACTCCCATTTTCCAAAGCATTCCAAAAGCTTTTGTTACAGTGCAAAAAGTACCCCATTATTAACGCTTAATGCATTTTTAAGCAAGTCATGTTAAGTTGCAAGTGAGTCATAGGTATATCTACACAAGCATAGTTGGAGTCTCAGAATATAGAATATAGCCAGTGTTGACTTAAAAAAAAAATCTAGGTTTCTCAGAGCCAGGGACCAGTGTCTTTTAAGTGGAATAAGTCAACTTGAATTTCATATGAATAAGCTATGTGAATCCCTTCTGTATCTTCCCTCTTGAGCTACAGGATGCTTATTGTTTATATCCAAGGTGCTGGTCAGTGCAAGTGGGGAGCTGGATATATCATCTCTCAATTGATGGAGCTACTGGGACAGTTTTTCCACAGCTGAAATGATGGAAGGGGAGAGATTTTCTTCAAACTCCTGGAGCTGACAACTCATTTCACCCACTGTTGGCACATGATGATGGCACGCTCGATGTAAATTTCTGCCACGAGTTGTGTACATTCAGTTTCAGCTAGATCTATGGGTGGCTCCTTGGTGTCCAACTTACAGTACATCAACTCTTGAACAGCCAATTCCCTCAGGAACTGAAGGCCTCTCTATTTTGTGATCCACTAGCATTAGCAACATATAAAATCTTCCTTGTAGGGATACCTTTCCTTCACAGATGCCAAGAACTGCATCCAGAGACCGAGGATTCTTTTCTTTCATAATCACCTTGTCAATTCTCCCTTCCCTATCAAGTAATCCCAGCTTCTTGGCTTCCCTACCTTCTAATTAGAGACTGTTGGCCCCATAGTCCCAGCATCAGAGCATCCAGGTGATGATGTGCTCACCTGGACAACACTAAAATCTTTTTGCATATTTCATAGCTTAGGCAAGGACAGGGATTGACAAGTTACCTCATGATCTGCCTCTTCCTCTAGTTCTGGTATTGGCCCTTCTTCATCTTCCTTCCCTAAATGAGCTGTTTCTCATTTCCATTTCCTCTTGCATATAGGGGCAACTGATACTGACACAGGTTGGTTCTCCGATTCAGTTACACTGCTCATTGCCAGGGTCTGAGTGGTGGTCGTGCTTGTTGTTAAAGCACAACTGGTTACAACTGGAATTAAAACCCAGTACAAGCTTGTAAATTAGTATTGTTGGTTCTTTATTTTGTGATCTTTTTTGAAAGTCTGTAATAATTCACAACATCAGAAATAAATACACTGCAGGAAATCATGTGCCCAAGACAATTTTTTTTTTTCTTAAAAGGGCTATAAAAATACACAGAAGTCATATTACTCACCAGATCTGCCTTGGCTTTAATGTCTCACTTAAACATAAAGTTTAGTAGAAAGGACTTATGTCATATTGGCCATGACTCATGTCATATTTGACCATACAGCTATTTCTATTTTTCTAATGATGCTTCAAAAAGCATAGGACTCACTCTGTTAAAACTGGTTGCAGAAGTCAGTAAGACAGGGAAAACACAGAGAGAGATTAAAACGGTCAATATACAGCAAGATTGTTTTGCAGTTCCATCAGGCATAAGTACACATAAACCCTCATAAAAAGTTCTATATTACAGCACTGGTCATTACAGTTACTATTTTGTAGTAAAAGCTGAAGCAGAGGTTGCAGGAAAAGATGTTTTAAGAGTAGCCAGTAATTTATTTTCCACACAGCATCTAGGTACCAACTGCTAGATTACACTTTACGTACGCACTTCACAACTCCTAGATTCAGCAAGGTAAGCTAACAATTCACCACTACCTCTGAAACCAATTATCAAGCTTGTAACACAAACAACATCTCTTCTAGTTAGCACTTTTGCCATAGCTGTGTCCACTTACAAGACAAAACCTTCCCTTGATGCTTGCTCCTTAAACCAGTATTTTACTAACAACCTTTTAAGTATGCCATTAAGAACATCAAGGTTTAGTTTTCTCTTTGCTTGAGCTTCTTGCCAGCAGAGATGATGTAGTTTAGCTTATATGCATGCTGTTATCCCTCTTGAGGCACTAGGTAAGTCAGGTTAGCTTAATATTTAGACGTTCCTGAATTACATGACCACTAGGGCACACAGGTACTAACAGTTCCAGTGGCACACAGGTGGCAACTTGTTTGACAATCGTAACTTTACATCTATGCCCTTACAACTTCAAAATGGCATCTTGCTGTTAACTGTTTCAGAATACTGGCAGAGGTAGTCATGTTGACACATAAGTTAAGTACTTGCTTACAGAGCAGGACTTCATTATAGTGACATTTTGCTGGGATGGCCAAGTCTCCCTGACTCAGGATGGAACATACATGTATCAACTGCTGGTTTAAGGTCTAACTAGTTATCTAATGACTATAACTTTTACTTTTCATGAAAAACATGCCACTGAGAAGTAGTGGTTGAATATCCAAAGAAAGTTTGCTCTGTATTCTTCTACTATGGGTTTCACTATGAATGAATCATCTCAGATACCTCCCTTCTCAATATTAAAATCCAACAAGAGAGATTCTCATCTGCCCAGTGCTTGGAATCCAGCAAAGAAGAGGCTCAACAGTACTGCTATACATCACAACATCACACTTTTTATGATCATCACAAGGGATTCAAATACTACCACCCACTGACCTAAAATTCAGCCTTTTTACTTTTTTTCTTTTTTCCCTCAGCATGAGATCCCAGTTTTAGATGGTGCCCAAACTTCCATTTTCTTCATTTCCTAATTGCAGGGCTCAAAAGCCAACCTCTTCCTGTAAGCCCCAGAGCTGAAACAGAAGTTGTGTTGGGCCTGGGACTCCACATGGGTTATGGTACATATGAAGGAAGCTATTCACAGAAGCCACCTACCCATGTTGCTCTATTGAGCAATAGGATCCATTCTCAAAACTAGGGAATGATAAGAAACACCCCTTCTGATGGAAGTCTGAGAAGCCATTACCCTCCTTTTTAATGTCAGAGAACATTTCACAGCAGGAATGTAGGGAGGACATTTCTGATACTACACCACAATCTTCTCTCATTTCATTTTGTACCCATTAGACCAGAAATGTGTCTTGCCTACCACATGTTTTATGTCCACACGGAAGAAAAAGGCTATTCTTAAAAATGGTGCATACATTGAATACTATCCTCATTCATACTAATCAAGCTGAAGATAACAGAGTTTAGTTTAAAATGTTGTCTTCTGAAGTAAAATACAGTTTATCCAGAGATCATTATGGACTATTGAAGTAAATCATGGTCAGGAAGCACACAGACTTCTAATTATTTAAGCTTTTACATATGCATTTAGAATGACAAGCATGAAGGAACTACAAAATAGGAAAATTACCTTTGCAGCATGTATCTAAATAAATCCAGCCAAGCCCTCCTCTGCTACCCACCAAGTATGTTTTTACTAAAGTTGAGCTAAATAATTTCAGTCTTTTAAAACTTAACAGTATTGTCTAGAGGTTACAGAGCATTTCTCAAGCAGTTAGGCAGCCACAGGTCTAAGACAGAAAAGTACATTTGCCATTTTTTTATGTTACGTTTTCATCTTACAGTATCTAAATATGTTTTTAAGTACGTCATTAATGTTTTCCCACACAAAACAAAGTTTGATCTTCTGTGCCCTTGCTATATTAGCAGCTTGTGCTCAGGGAGGGAAACACGAAGCTCTTACAACAGATATTGTAATATGGAAATATAGACACCACAGTTCCTTACCCTCTGCTGAGGATGCATATTTTTGTCATGACTAGTACGTAGAAAACATTTACCTGCTATAGGCATTTTAGTATTAGAGTCAAGCTAAAAGGAGGGAAAAATCACAAAAAAAAACCCAAACAAAAATAACATAAACCCCAAACCAAACAAACAAAAACCAAAACCAAGCAAAAAAAACAACCCCACAAACAAACAAACCCCAAACCAAATCAAAGAAACACAGCCAAGGAATTTGACTATATATCACTGTTCTATACATCTGTAATGGTTAATGTTTCTAAGCACCTCCTGGAAAAATAAAGCTGAAGAGTGAAGGGAGAAGCAGCAGATAAATGAAACTAAGAATCTTGTCAAGAAAGATAAAAACCTGGTTAAAGGTCAGTGAAGGACAACAGGAGGGAGGGGAAGAATTCTAGAAAATTCTTGGCTGGGGCTTCCTATAAGGGTAGGGCAGAGTACTGCCACCAACAAACACGCTATCTCCCAGGGAGCAGGGGGGATGAGTACTGACAGGATGTCAGGATCACAACAGGACAGGTGCTCTGCATTAAGTTAAACCCAACTCCTGGACAAGTGAACAGCCAAGCAAGTGTTCCCCACGCCTGGGCTCCAAACAGCTCGCAGCAAAGGAATTACAGGAATGCTTCTATATCTGCAGCTGTGAGATAGGAAGAGAAAGTCCCAGTATCTTCCCCTCCCATCAAAAAGAAAATGCTGTGTTGCAACCAAAGAAACACCAAGAAAGCCACTAGTTCATGAACAAGTATTTAAAAAGCCTTATGGCAGAGCAGAAAGAAATGGTAGTGCCATCACACATAATGGAGCATATGAACAATTCCCCAGTTGAAAGAGTTAACAGAAAGCAGCAGGCAACTGGCAACACGAGGTTCAGGAAGAGCCCTGTATTTTGAAGGCACACTGCAAATTCAGCATCTGGCAAGTGAGACCAGGAGAGGATATTCTGGACTACAGAGACACTCACAGATGACAGACAGGTGGCCTCCAAGCAGGACACTGGTCTGGAAGGCTGCAGACTGACACTATGGTACAGCTCTCCCACCAACACTCTCCAGACACCCATTCCAGCCATGACAGGATGTAAAAAAGGATGGGGTGAGGGGGGAGGGAAAAAAAGAAAAAAAGAAAACCCTCTAGCTGAGTGGTTTTTAAAGTGTGACTCTTGGCTGCTGGTGAGACCCCAGCTCACGCCACGCTGCATAGGAAGGTGATCCTCTTAACTTCTGCTGCAGAACATGACCAACCCATTGCAGACAGAACTTTAGTTCACCAACAGCAAGCTCACAATCAAGCCTCCTCCTACAGTATACATCACCTCTTGTAGGTATGCACCCTTTACCTTCTGGCCTTGCCTGCAGAGACTGCAAGCTCCTCTGATTAACTAGAACACAATGGAGGTAAGTAGTCAGCTTTTCCTGCTAGTAAGCAGAGGGCCTAAAGTAGATTATCTTAGTTCTTATGAGATCAAATTGAGTTTTCTTGCACCAGATCACCCTTGTAGATGTCCATCCTATGTCTATTAAAAAGGCATACAAAGATTTCTCTAGTCTCACACTTAATTCCATGTATCTTTACAGTATTCCGTATTTTGTTGCCTTTTGGTCTGTTCCTGGAAAGCAAGGGAACAGTCACATACTGTTATTGGTTATGTCAACTTTGAACTTTTCCTTTTGTCATCCCCTTAAGTCTTCTATTCTTGGAAAAAGAAGAAAAACCCAAACACTTTATGTATATCTCAGTTTGAAACAAAGGCTAAAATCACAGGACATGAGGAAAGCAGGTAAACTGGTAAGCAAATATAAGAATTGCAGTGAAATAACACTGGTAATAAGACAGAAGATTACTTTCCTACTCAGACTATGGTGTAAATTCTTGTTAATTCAGTCATTTTCTCTCAGACCTTTTTCACCAGAATGAGTTCTGGTGGAAGACTTTACTCTGCTATAGAGAAGCGCCTTAAAAAAAAGAAAAAGAAATCAATGTTCTCTTGTATGATAAATAGCCTTTGTTATCTCTTTGGGGTATCAGGTTACCAATTCCAATCCCATTAAGAGCATGAAAACACTGCATTGTATTCAGTGACTGTTCTTTGTTAGCCCTGTTGCTCATCAGTGCTGATTCCACTACTTGAAATACATAGTATCAAACACACAGCTTATTCATTAGAAGTTTCTGTCCTTGCTCCCAAGGAAACCAGTGCAGACTCTGACTTGGCAGCACAGATGAAGTGCAAAGCACGCACACACACACACACAGACATCACAGAAGGAGCAGTTCTGATGAGCAAGAACATGTTTAAAAAACAAACACAGCAAATAAACTAAAACACAAAATCACTTTCTGATGGGCAAGGACAAGGGTGTTCCATACTGCCACGTTTCTCTCTAGATGTCAGTTATTCCAAGCACTAGCTAACATTGCCAATATTAATACTGGCAATATTAATAATAAAATAAATGTGCAAAAGCACATTTGAGCATTTAGTATCTTCATTCCCAGCATCAACTTTAAAATATTATTAGCTGTAGCATCTTCCTACTTTCTTCTCCAGGAAGAGTTTGACATGTGCAGACACCTTGATGAGTTCCTTTCTTTCTTTCCACCATATGTCATATAGAAGCAGGAGAATCAAGACAAGGATCACCAAGGATCTTACAAGTCTTCAAGAAGTACTGGCCAAACAGAAAAGTGCAATATATTACGGAACTGGGGGATTCGCATCTAAAAGTACTCTCCCCTCACTTTGCATCGAGAAGCACTTTCTTTATATTGTTCATTTAATGCCACACTACTCAGAGTTAACATTCATTATTAATCTACTGGATAACAGCTATAAATTTATTAATTGCCAAATTACATGCAGCTTCTCTATGGCTTTAAACTTAATATTAAAGAAACACCAGCTGACAACAAAAATGTCTACTTTTCAAAAAGCAACAAAGAATGCTTTGTTCTCAATCTCATTTTACTTAGAAGGAGGTGGTCACAATCATTACAAGCATGGCAGGAGGGAGGGGAAGGCACAAGAGAGAAAGCAGATAGGATCTGTTGAAGATCCCCGAACAGCCCAGTGACAGGAACAACAGACCCTCCAACTCCTAAAGCCACACTGTCTCCACACTTTTGGCATAGACGCAAAACATCTGGCTGCCTAGTGGAATTACAGCCTTTACTTATCCGTGCTCACAAAACTGCTGACTGACAATAAAATGTAAAGTTTCAAAAGACTGTTCCGGAAACTCCGAAACCCCTTTGAATAACGGCTTGAAAACATTGACAAACACTTCAGGAGTCCAAAAATTTTTTAGCAAAATCCCTTTCCGTTCAGTTGAAATAAAATGAAGTTATAGATCTTAGGATTTAAGGGAAGCATACAACAGAAAGAAAGAGCGAACACAGCCTCACAGTTTGAAAACTGGATGATCTAGAGACACAGCGAGGTTCATGCTGGAAACATATTAGCTACTGCTGCAACAAGGGAAGCAAGACTCAAGGTTACACCTAGTACAGTTTTCAAAGCAAGCAAACAAATTCAAACTACAATGTCAACCCTGGAGCAAGGGCAGAAGCTGGATGGAGGTCAGTTACATTACATTTTTCTAGAAGTTTCCCTCCCCTTTCCACTCAAAGAGGTAGTAAGGCATTAAAACTTGACGTCTCAAAATACCAAAAAGGCATCACAACTGCCAACACAGGGAGAAAGAGCCATCCTTTCAAAGGCATAAATGTCACACTGCAGTACAAAGGCAGGAGTAATACTACAGCAGAGTACAACATGCAAGCTTACCTTTAGAGTTGTGCTGCTTGTTTGCAAGTGAAAACCAAATCCTGGACTGCCTCACAATTCTTCAAAGCTCAAATATCCTCTTAGTGTATTTGCATGATCATTTTTCCATTCATAAAGAATGGTTAAGCCCTCTTAACTGAAACACATATCACTCTTATCTACAGTACTCATCCCAATCCTCAAGATGAATGTCAGTCCCATACAGAAAACCTTTAAGGATCTGTACAGGTTATCAACAGTTTACTTGTAGTCTCCCTATTGATATTCCCCACCCCTGCCCCATCAAATTCCAGTATGTGGGGCCACAGAGCGCACATAGGCTGTGACTGGAAGATTCAGTTGGCAATCACAAGTTGAGACCTGTCTTGCACAGTGGATTCCAGTATCAGAATTTAAGTAAAAACGTACATTGTAATACTTGGAATTGTCAAAATCCTAGTGTAACATAATGCATGAGTACGAAAGGGATTTTTCATTTATTACTGTGGATTAAGTTGTGGAGTGTTTCCCCAAACTCAATCTGAAACAGCACACTATAACTGGCTCTGATTTTAACTTTATTAGTAATGTTTTGGAACTAAAACTAATTCGGTAATGTATATTGCTACCTTGGCAGACACTCTAGTGATCTGTTAACTATCCCATGCGTCATAGAAAAAATAAAAATAAATAATAAATAAATCACTTATTTTTCTATAAATATTTACTCATTTAAATTACAGACCTAGATTGTTACATACAAAGAGGAGACTACAGAGATGACTGTCTGTCCTCATTACTGTTCTTCCCTTCTTGTGCTAAAGATAGCGTAAAGAGTAAAAATAAATAAATCCTCAATAGCATTAGGAATTAGACAATGTCATGTTGAAAGACAGCCTAAATGACAAGCCTTATCTCTTCTTGCTGGCTGGGACAGCAGGGGGGCTCTGACCCATGGAGGGGAGGTAGCCTTTAAGCCTTCACTAGGTGGTCTCTTTGCAGTAGGCTCTATTCCCAGCTGTAATTGCTTGTCAGCCCTAACTGGATGCCTGAACGCTCTGGAATAGTTCAGCAAAGTATTTAAACAGATGGATGGTACAGGCCACTGGAACAAAACTCATTTTTTCTCTGGCCTCGGCTCTCTTTCAGCACATTCCTTTGAAGTCTGTGCCACTGAGGAATCAACAACAGCTGAGTAACATGTGTTATCATACAACACTGAGTGCAGCAACAATACTGCACAGCAAGACACTTTTGTTCGATAATCCTGGACTATAGAAAGCATTGCAATGTCTTTTGTTGTGGGTAAGATCTTTTCCCAAGCACAACAAGAAAGTAAACAGATTCCTCCCCTCTTTAAGTAGTAACTCCAAAGTAAAAAGGTGAATTAAACGGATTTCTCAAGTGCCTCCCATCTGAAAGCTTACATTGCCTATCTCCTCAGGTCCTCTCAGGTACATTCAACGCTCTCTGTATTTGTTATCTCACAGATGATTAGATGCTTACAGAGAGGGGTCCAGTCTACAGTCCCCATGGCAGATACGACAAGCCCATGTGAGCTACAGCTCAAACCCACCTTCCTTTCCCAAGCAGCACAAACTCCCTGACCTCAACTTCGCAGGTAAACTGGAGAGAGAAGCAGCACAGCACTGCCTGGCACACACTGACCAATCTTGCCCTCCCCACAGTTTATCAGTACAAAGACGACAGAGCCCTCAGAACAGTAACAGGAGAAAACAAACATCCTCTCATCAGGCAGGAAAACTATTCTTGTCAAAGCTGTAAGATCACCACACACTTTGAAGTGGGTTAGGAAGGACAGAAAGTATTTATGAAACTGAATTTGAAACTAGACTAACTGTCCAGATTCAGAAGCAAAGAGGACAGCAAGTTATAACCCAAAACTGACACTGATGCCTAATAGCAAGTTTCCACAGAATCAAGTCTCTTATTTACAGTGAGGAGAGAGAACTACCTGCAACAGGGTACAGCCTTGGATTTACAAAGCTTACGTGTCTAAGATGTTACAGGAAGGCAGGCACTGAGATTTTAAAAGTCCCATTACACTGTAAAATCCCAACCCCTGCATGAAAAAAATTACAGGAAAACCTGAGCTTTCAAAAAAGCCCTAAAAAACCACACGTCATTTACATTTTATTTCAAGAGAGAAATTCTAAAGACTTAAAAACCCAGACAAAAATCTTAAATTAGAAAGCAAACAAAACCCCCATGTACTAAGCCAATCTCATAATTACAGACCTCACAAAAAAAAACAAAATAGCAGGTACTGCATGCATCACGATATGGGGGGTCCTCAGCCAGAGGACAGTTTTCCACCCTGCAATTCAATTTAACAGTTTCTTTCTGAGGAGGCCACAGTGCCCTTCAAATTCAGCTTGAGGCAGACTGTTAAGGTACCATGGAAGAAGCATGCACCGACTTTGTCAGAGGTATACAGGGGATAAAAATAACTCTAGTGTCTAAACCATTACAGCAATGCAAAAATCTTACGCTCCTATCAAAATAAATGGTGGTGATCAAGAATTCTACTACACAACTTTCAAAGAATGAATATTTGCACAAGCAGAACTGCTACCCAACCAGCATTCAAACCCACAACTAAACAAGGAGCAATATGATTACACACAATCATTCTTAAAATTGCATGTAAAAGCACTTAACAGAGATCCATGAAAATCTCCATATCCTGTGAGGTGCAGGCATAAAACAGCTTAGGCAGAGGTCATACTGCCATGCGATGGCAGACACAGGAACAGAACCCACCATCCTCAGGGCTCAACTCCACACTTTCAGCAGCAAACCTCCTTATTTCTAACATGCTCATTTGCAGGGCTTTCCTCAAAAGGATTTGAAAAAGTGATGCTAATCACCTTCATTTGGCTCTTTGGAATTACTGATGGTGTTTCTAGAAATAGTTCCAGGCAATTTTAAATGACTTGTTGATAATCTTGACTTATTCGTCTCCTTTTATTTCCCCCTATCCCAAAGTTTTTAATTTCCAGGAAAGATTTAAAACAAACAAACAAACAAACAAAACAACAACAACAAACACCTGACCAAATCCTGTTGGGCTTCTGGGAGTGGGGTAGGAGAAGGCCAGGGAGATTGCTTAAGTAAGAAACAAACCACTGCTAACTCTATCAGTTGTCCTAAACGGCATACAACTGACCATTAGAATGCCAAGCAGTCATTTCAGTTCCCTCAGCAGCTCATCACATGTCAGATAAGTTTTTGCTGTAAGATACTGAGAAGTGCTTCTAGTTCAGTATCAAGCCTACTTTCCAATTAAGATACCATCAAACAGAAGTCAATCTGAAATGGTATTTTATCTTTAAAGAAAGAATGGGGGGGCAGGGAAAGAAGTAGGGCTTACTTAATTTTCTGCTTAGCCACATAAACTTGTGGTCTTCTGGAATGCTATCTCTCTAAAGAGGTAATGTAACACAACCTAGACCCACACTGGTTCCTTCTGACCTGAAGAGCTGACATTTTATTCATGAACTGCATATTCTTTATGGAAAAAGGCACAGCTCTTCTACAACACTTAACACAATCACACCACTACCAAACACAATTAACCCGGAGCTAGAAAACCCTTAAACAGGTGTCTTTGCAGAAATCATTAGGCAATTGATTTACTTGCTCTCCACAGCCCAGCACACACTTAATTTTAACGCGTGATGCTGACTAAACCCAAGGCAGAAGCTTGCGAGGTCCAAAACGGACTTTCATAAACCGCACGACAGCACTTTTTGACACGGATGTAAACAGTTTCCGGCGATTCAGTTAATGTGTCAGCCTCTGATACATCTGCAGTTGTGGGATGGAAAGCGTGACAGGTGTCATTCTAAAGGGAACCCTGAAATTTACAACCTTCCCTCTCTCCTGATCTTCCACGCTGGTGAAATCCATGAGCAATAATGAACTGGGATTTAGCACACCATTCTGTTGGCATTTTAAAACACCGCTTTGCTGAAGAGAAAACAGGCTGGAACACACTGGACTGCTACACCCCCAAACCGGACCCTGGATCAGCCCTTCCCCACAACAGTTTAGTGCTGCATAAACCACGGAGCAGAATCCATTTTCTTACCCTTTAAAGTTCATGCCACTGTATTGTCCCATCATACTGTATTTACTGTACTTGCTTAAGCTTTTCTCATCAATACTCTCTTATCCCATCCAGCCCCCCTCCCCACTCCCCCCCCCGAAATCTCTTACTGTCTGCTGGCAAAACAGATTTTCTTTTAATCTTTTTCCTGACTACGGGAGGAAAAAGAGAGGGAGGGTTGGGGAACGAATAAAAGAGATTAATCGGGGGGGGGGGGGAGAGGGAGCGAAGAGAGACCGAAAGAGTCCACTTCGAAAGGGTAAGGGGGGAGGGGGAAGGAAAAATAAATAAAATGGGTTTAATTTTCCTTTCGGGGGCAGTAAGAGAGAGGAGGAAAAAAATGAAACTACTACAAAGATTTCCCAGTGTCAGAAAAGTCGCCTCTGAACTCCCCTCCTCAAGGACACGCAGGAATTTCCCTTACTTTTCCACACGATGAGCGAAGGAGAAAGACAAAATGCCAAGACAGAGGAAAAGCCGGAGGAAGTCGGGGAAGTAGTGAAGGAACAGGCGAAAGGACAGGAACGAGTGCGATCGGGCAGGGGAGACGCGTAAGGGGAACGGGAGAGGTGAAAATGCCCCCCAAAATCCTTAAAATGGTAAATCCGAGGGGAGGTGGGGAACGGGCAACAAGGATGGGGAAGTTGGAGAGGGGAGACGGGGGCAGCGGGGAGAGGCGGCAGCGAAGGGTCACAAACCGCACAGCAGGGACGAGCCGAAAGACGCCAGGGAGGAGCGGGACAGCAGCAGCCGGGTGGGCTGCGGGAGACGGAGGGACGGCGCGGGGTAGCGGCAGCCGAAGAGGGGGGAAAGGGAAAGGGAGAGGAGGTCGGGTTCCGGCGGGACGAGCCCGCAGCGGACTTGGCCGCGCACTTACCGCTCCGCCGCCCGCGGCTCCACGGCCAGCGCCAACGGCCCCAACGGCCGCCGGCTCCGCCTCGCGCCCCGCGGGGGGCGGTGCGCACACGGCCCGCGACGCAGCGCCCGGGGGCTCGGCTCGGCTCGGC
This sequence comes from Neopsephotus bourkii, assembly GCF_033783945.1. Classification (NCBI taxonomy): domain Eukaryota; kingdom Metazoa; phylum Chordata; class Aves; order Psittaciformes; family Psittacidae; genus Neopsephotus; species Neopsephotus bourkii. The sequence continues at coordinate 9,117,488 of NW_026900624.1, forward strand.
TCGGCTCGGCTCAGCCCTGCCCTCCGCGGCGCCCCGCTGCTGCGGCGGCTGCGGCTGCTGCTCCTCCCCCGGCCCCGCCGAGCCACCGCCGCCTGCTCGCCCGACTGCGAGTGGGTGTCCTCGGCCCGGAGCGGCTGCCCCCACCTCCTTCCTGCCTCTCCGTCGCTCCCCTTCACCGGGAGAAACATGTAACGGAACTGGGGCGCCAGCACGGCATTGTGGGAGCTCTTAAAGCCGCAGCCTCCCCATGCCCCCCACCACCAGCGCCGCCGCTGCTCCCCGCTGCCGGCCCGGGCGAGGGCGCGTCCGCCCCTGCCAGCGGGGCAGGCAGGCAGCGGCACTGGCAGCAGCGAGGCGGGCAGCGGCAGCAGCAGCCTCTTAAAGAAGAGGCGCTACAGCCTTGCCTAAAAATATCCCCTCAGCGGGGTCCCCGGGACCGGCCGAGGAGGAGCGTGAGGGCAGCGGGTGCTGTTGTCGCTGCCGGTGGGAGCTCAGGGCGGGCCGTGGGGCCGCCCGTACCCGCTGGGGCTGGGCAAGGAGCCTGCATCCCGGGCGGGAGCTGAACGAGAGCTCCGGTCCCAAAGGAACACAACAGTGAGAGCCCCGGCTGTGGCATAGGCATAGTCAGGGGTTTTTTAGTTGTTTTCCCTGATTTTTTTTCTGTTGTTTCTGGAAGAAGTAAGAATGCCTTTCGTGCTTATTTGAACTGAAATGTGGAAAGCCGGCAGTCAAGTGTTTTTCCTATTGTTCCTGCTTTGGATTTTGGTGATGGAAAATTCCCCGGGGGGGGGGGGGGGGGGGGGAGGGAAGAGAAATAAACCTCAGAGCAGCAAAGACTCTTAAGCAGACGTCTGTTTGGGGCAGAAAGTTTTGAATAAGAAGTTTCAATCAGCTTTGTCGTCTTGAAACTTGGAATAGGAAAAATAACCGTTAAAAAAAAAACAAAACAAAACCAAACAAAACCACACAACTAACCAACCTATTTGAAAATGAACTTCAGAGCTGTGATTCAAAGACATTTTTCACTGTTACAAACATCTGTGCTGGGGCTACCCTCAGCTGCCAGCAGCAGCAGTCCTAGCTCCTCCCTGAGCTGGTAGCCTTTCCCAATCTGCCGGTGTTCCATGTCCAGAGATCAGGACATGCTGGTCACTTAAAGAAGAGTCTCATCAAGAGAACTTTATTTTGTTCTTTGTGTCATCCTCATTTTAACAATATTCCTCTAGCGATCCTCCTGTGGACTTTTGAGTTTGGCACGCTTTCCTTGGGGTTTTATGTCCTGAGCCTTTAGATGAAAGCAGGACTCTGCCTCTGTGTGACTCCGTATAGATGCTACATGTAGAATATTTTAAAGAACATACAGACACTTCAACTGAAATGCAAGCATATAAATATTCACAGATTGGGGTTTGGGGATGCTTTTGCAAGTATTTCTAGTAGGTCTGGATCTTGGGTTATGATCCTTTATACAATTGAGGATATTTTCCATAAGCACACCTGGTGAGGTGTAAAGTTCCTGCTGAAGAAGTCTTCTGGATATAGAAAGATGCCTCTTCTATTTCTGACCTGTATCTGCTGTGCCTTTATATGTTTGGGTTTTTTTAGACGGGAAGCAATGCTGAGCAATCTGAGAATGAACTTAAGCACAGCATGAAACTAGGTATGATTAGGAAGAAATGGCAATTAGGTGAATCTGTTGTAGAGCACATGGTTTACATAGTCAGCTACCTGCATACACACTTCACTTTAAGAGACTAAAAACCCAATGCTGAAGGGATATCTCTGGGATAAAGGAATGGTGCCAATGACCAGTTCTGCACCAATCTACTGGATTTGTTTGCACTGAGTATTGTTTACGATGACTTTCAAGAGTGTCAGCAGACAACTTAAGAGCAGGAAAAAAGGGTGTGCTTTCCAGGTATATTGTATGTTGCATATAGTTAATCCAATATCCTGTAAAGATCCGGAGCAGTACTATGCTGCAAATACCACTGCTTCCTCCTTCTCATGAAGCTTGTAAACACAATAGGAGCTATAAAACTCATTGAAGATCTTTTGTCAAAATCCAGGCTTCTCAGGGATTCACATGAAATGAGTGATCTGGGAAACTATTGAAACTATATGCCCAGGGAAATTATTGTTAGAAGGTGAAAAACCTTTTTCAAGGAGTTAATGGTTTACTGAAAACAGGTACTTGGTAAGTCATTGAGTCTGAAATGTTTACCTCTCCAGGTGTTCAGCAGAACTGGGGGCCAGAAGATCAAACGCCACATTTTCTATTGAAAGCTAGCTAGTCTGCCAATTAGTTTCTCAAACCCAAGGAATACAATTGCTATACAATTTCGTGTTTGAAAGTTTACATTAGTGAATGAAAATCACCCTTTAAATTAATGGTCATGATTAAAGAGATTTCTGGATGTTCAGAATGTGCATAAGAAGGCATAAAGTGTTTATGCCACATGCTGAAGTGATATTTTCTTGTTGGCTGTGACAGAGCTTTTGTAGCTAGAAAGAGCATTGGCACTTCTAATATTCTAGCATTGCCTGTTTCCTTTTTCACTTTTCCATTTTAGTTATGAAGGCACCGAAGACACATTTCTGCTGCTTCAAAATACTGTTTGTGAAATTCTCAGAGTAATTTTTGCACAGGATGATAAGCCAGTATGTCCAGAGAGGGCATCAAATAAATTTTCAAGAGTGATTTTTCACATAAAAATTGGAACTCTTTGAGAACATGAGGTGGTAGCAAAAAGGGAAGATCAAATCTGTTGCTGTGGTTGCACAAACGTGTAGAATTTGACCAATGCTGTCTCCAACAGGGAAGATCACAATGGTCATTTAAGAAAAAAAGGAGGGAAATTATGCTCAAATCGAGCCATAAAATGAGACTAAAGTTGTACAGATACCTGCCTTCTGTAACATAGCAGCCTATTTGCACTTTGACCAGTACTGAAAAAATAAGATGCCTTGTTGCCCTAGAAGATTGGTTAGGAAGATATTATGGAGTGATGCTAAATTGTGCCTGCAAAGGATACATCTTGTGCTGTTGTAGGATGCCTCTGCTGTGATAGTTCCTTGCTCTCTGTGCACACTCCAATCACTTCCTAACTTAGTTACATTATATGTAATCCTAAGTGTTTCATTAGCCTTCAGTCAATTCTTCCTTCATGCATTGCTGGGGAAGGATAGGGACTCTGATTCAGTAGAGCATTTAAGTACATCCTTGCACTTATGTGGAATCTTTAAGATCTAGCCAAAGATGCTTTAAGATCTGTATCACTGTTGGATGTTTTGGGAGGCAGATTTCCCATAAAGATCCTGCTTCATTTTTGCCAAAGAGGTAATTAAAGTATCCTAGGGAAGGAGTAAGACACCCTTTTGATGGACGCACAGAGCATTGCACAGGGAATTCCTTACACCACACAGCCACACGCACACAGTCTTACACATATGTTCTTAATGAGGACAAAAATGAGAGAATAGGCCCGCATGCCTTTTGGTTGTGTAAGTTTTCCAACAATTATGCCTTTTTGACCAAAACCAGGAAGAGAATGTTTCTGGGGCTCCTTAACTTCCTCCTCTCCTTGATCTATCTTCAGCTGCTGCTGCCCTTTCCACTGTCATTTCACCTTGAGAAATCCAGCGTCTCAGTGGGCTCTTTAAATTTAATCCAGACTATAAAATCAGGCTCACTGAGAACAGAAGCAGCTCTGTGTGACCAGTTTCAAGTTATCAACACAGCTTTCAGTATCATGTATTTGCAGTGAACTCTTCATGGCTGGAATAAAACAACTTTGTCTCTGTGAACGCTTACTTGAGAAAAAATAGTGGGTCTGGATTTAGCATATTATCTAGCTGTGTACATATATTTAAGCATGTGAATAGTCTAATTGGGCTGCTTGCATGATAAAAAATATGCGTGTGCTTAAGTACCTCGTTGAATTTGGTCCATAACAAATAAATCTGAACTGGTACTTAACATGCAGAAAAACAAGCTAATTTGGATTGGGGTTAATGTATGTCCTGCAGTGTATTTGCTTAACTGTAAAATGAACATTTCAAGAGGGTTTTTTTTTTTTTTTTTTGGTTGTTTTGTTTTTTTGTTTTTTAAGAAAATAAATTAAAGAGACCTTATGTCTGAAATTCAGGGAAGCAAACAAATATCAGATTAGAATCGCTCTTCCTAGTTTTGGGGAGCCTGAAGACCAATAATTCCTGGTTGTTTCTCCTCTGGGTTTTCTAGATCTTGCCTTGTTATTTGCTGTTTATTGAGTATGAGTGACATGCTGTGTTAGATATACAGAAAAATGCAATCTGTGTCTTAAAATGGTTGAAATCCAAAAGACTTCTATTCCAAGATGTGAAATATGTTTGATTTTCATTTAACACAGCAGACTCTGTATGCCTCCAGGGACTTGTATATTTCAAGACACAGTTCCATGGAAGAAATGCAAATTATCTCAAACAAACAAAAAATCTCAATCAAATTTCTCCCCTTCTTCCTGACCTGGCCGCATATGTTAACTCACATTAATTGGGGAGCTAACCTTGAATGAGCAAAAGGAGCAATCCCATACTCATATTTATTTTTTTTGTCAGTTGCAGCAGTAATACCCAGTAGCTCTCCCCGTTCATGGTTCCACCCTAAGCACAGTATGTATATATTCAGGGATAGTTACAGTTCTGGCAGGCAAGATATTCATTACTCATGAGTGTCGATCTCTGCTTAATGAACAGAAATGGGAATCAGGTAAACCTGGTTCTGTTAATCAATAAATGCCTCTTCTCTGTTTTTCCTTGATTAATAGAAAGTCATCTCCTTCCTTCAGAGAGAGCTCAGTTCACAGGAATATGCTGAAATCTAGGGGCGGGGAGGGATGTGGTTTCAGAGAAATGAATTACTAGAGGATCTCGCAGAGAATCCCTTTGCATTAGCTATAAGATTATAATATCCAGATGGCTGCTTGTGAACCAGGTTTTAAAGTTTTCACTGGATGACTAAATCAATAATTATCTGGCATGGTCAGTTGTAAACCATGATACTAGAAATATTTTTCTGTCTTCCATAGATCATCGCAAAAAAAAAAAAAAAGTTTGTAGTTGTTGTGATCATAAAGAAAAACAAGAAAGGCATGAACCTTGACAGTTCCAAAACCCACATGCAAATAATAAGAAATCTAAATATCATATGATGTGGGGTGAGAAGTTGCCAATTATCAGTCTTTAGACATTTGATTTTAATGTGAATGACAATGAAATGCTTTGCCTATTAGGTTTTATGCATCATCTTTTTTGCCAAATCCTGGCAAGAGGTATCACTGTAAATCTCAAGCAGTTTAGAAGAGAGAAAATGACTCACTGTAGCTCTGATAAAGTATGGGCAGATATCAGCTGTAACAACTAAACAAACCTATGGGAACTCATATCTGTCTTCCCTAGAGAAGATGAATGGTGACAGTACCACTACACTAACCAAGGACCGAGAAACCATCTGAAAATCAAGCTACCTAAAATGTGTCATCTGTTGAAGAGTTGGTTTAATATAGAAAAAACCTCACACCTTACAAAAGAAATAATAATCCAATGATGGGACAAAAATAGTTGACTTAACTAGGAATGAATAACAAGAAAAACATTTCAATTTGGAAACCTGAAGAATGCCCTTGAAAGAGGTATATTTAGTGCAGGAGTTAATTTGCTTGATGTCAGGAAATCAGTGCCCTTCTCCCAGCAAGGACATTTAGACAAGAATATTCTTCTATAATACACAGAAAGGCTATAAAATCTTTGTGATTCAAATGTTTGTTTATTTCTTTATTTTTTTCTGTAAAACACAGAGCAATCCACTCTCTCCCCAGGTATTATACAAAGCTTTAATATACTAGGATGTCCCTCCATGAAGCTCACACTGTTTGAAGGGCCTATCATGGTACTATTGCTTATGATTTAGTACAATTCTCATTTTCAGTCTAAGATAGAGCTTTATAAGGAAAATACTTAAATACCTTTAAATACATTTATAACTATATTCATTTTATGTTTATAAAACACAGTTTTGTTGTTTTTTGTATAAAGCTAGCAAAAGGATGCCGAAAGACTAAAGATTTCTATCATGCACATAAAAAGAAATACTAAACCCCTTGTCAATAAATTCTAAAACCTCTATTTTTCTTCCTACACAGTACTTCATCTCCATCAAAAATGATGGAAATTACCTGTCCCCTGAAGCAGAAAAATGAAATCTAATATACTTTAAAATACAAAGAGTTCAGAATTTCAAAAAAGCTTCAGTAATTCCAGAGTTTAGGCCCCATTTTCATAAGTAAGTTAGGGCCAGATTTCCAAAGCTTTTGGAAGATGCAAATGGATGCCTAGAGGGCTTTCAAAAGTACACATCGAAATGGAGAAGGGAAAAAACCCTAACCCCAGAACAAAGTATTGCTGCTGCTGAGGTTTCCATATTAAGAAGTTTGCATGGGAAAAAAACCCGACTTTTTTGCTTCTCATGGATTTTTGGAAAAGCTTGGGAATAAACACTAAAACATCACTGTACAACAGATCTTCAAAGCTTTATAATAGATGTTTTAGCCTATCCTAGCAAATCTGTTGCAGCAGAAATTGGTGCTTTGTTTTGCAAGCTCTGTATTTAACACAAATTCAGCAGATTAATTTCTTTGTTGAAATCAGTTTCCCTGTTGTTTTGTAAAGGCTTTTTCTCAGTGTCATTCCTTGCTTTTGTGGTGTGTTAGTTGGGAAACATGAGAGGGCAAGATACGCGCTTTCAACAAAGAACTAATTTCCTGATCCTTATGACCTGAGCGCACCAAGCTTCCCCACAGAGAAACAAATTGGATGACTATTTCAGTATAATTGGATAGTTCAATGCCTTACAAGTAAGTTATTGGAAATCAGAGCTGTGAAAAGCTCTTTCCTGGCTTTACCTGTAGTTGCCTCTCATTGAGGACTTTGGTTTTGAGAAGTTTAATTTTTGTCTGCTTCAGACACCACTGAAAAAGAGCAAAGACAATAACAAAAGCAGGTTTGTGAGAAGGTTTCAGATGTGTGCATTATAAACTGGTTGTTATTGTGCTTACAATTTTCTTCCTGATGCTTTTCTTGTCCCTTCTCCTCTTCCTTTTACATGGTGTCTTTTTAAGTCCAAAATCTTCAGAAGTTTTGTGTGCTGGGGCTCCACCCACAATCACACATGTGTTTATAGATCTGTACTTGCCCTCACTGGATTAGGGATTTCTGTGTGAACTTTAAGGGCATTGGCTTCTTGAATCTACTGCAAGTACCTACCTTACTGCTGAATCAAGGTGGGAGATTCTCACTGTTGGTTCATGCCTCATGTTTTTTCCCCCAGCTCACAAATCTTGCAAATTTGTTGTGCAATACCCTAGTTCCTTGTCCGCCTTGGGGCACCCTATACTGGGAGCACTGATGGATCTGATCAGTCTTGCAGTAGCATATGGAACCACACCTAGGAGAGGCTGTGCCATGCGGGGTTCCCAAGGTGCTCCGTGTGGAGGCTTACTGGTGCAACCCTCCCTCTTAAGGCTGGACAGATAGTACTTTTGCATAATCCACATCTGGGCTGATGCTTCTTGACCCAGGAGGGTGTAGAGAGCTCTGTTGATAGCTACCAAATGGGCTGTCAGGGGTAACGAAGTGTAGATCTGTTTCCCCAGCCTCCAATTCACCAGATCAGATGATCTTGGAGACTATAAATGAGGTAAAGCCTTCACACTGCTTAGGACTTCATAATAGTTTTACAGATGGATGGGAGCTATACCCATAACATGAGCAGGCCAGTTCTAAGATCTGGGTTTCTCTTGGATCAAGTGTTTGAAAACACCATTTGACTGGTTAAAAATCACTCAGCTAGTCAATAGCAAAGTTTGGCAGCTCAACTTCAGGCTCTGAAATCGTGTGCTCTCACTGCTACACAGCACTGGGCTGTTCCACAGTCAGCATAACTACAGCCAAGAGTTACAGCTCTAGACACAACCGAAGACCAATGCCTGCCAAAGCTTGGCTTGACTTCACAGAGGTACCTCTGCCCACAGTCTGTTTTCTGTGCAGCCAACACTTAGTCTCATGGGAGCATAAGAAAAGTGCATTTTCCAGCATCCCAATATAAGGCAGAAAGCCTCACTCAGTCCAGATGAAGGTATAAATTTGCTCATGCAAGAGGCTGAAGTACAGTAGAGAGATACCCAAGCCATTACAAAATAGCTGTAACAGTGGTGTTGTGAGGTCTGACTTGAGTCCAGGGCAACCTAATTTACCTTTCTGGGAAATAAGCTGAACACAATGTGCTCTTTTCTATACTAATTCAGTGTTTTAGAGCAGTTATTTTAAACTGCGGCTCTATTGCTTAGTAGCAAGCCCATTCTGCCCAGGCAGTTCACTCTCTGCAGCTTCACAAAGCTGCATCATTTTGTAGCTGGGAAGGATTTGTAAGCTGCGCAAAGCTATCAGAAGGGGAGTTGTTACTATTTTATTGCGTCACAGTGGTGGTCATCTAAACACCCACCTAGGATTCCTTTGCTGTAGGGACCGTGCACCCCTATTGCAGTGAGGTAGGGCTTCATCTCAGAGCACACAAGTCTTCTGGAGCCTTCCCAGAGGAAAGAAGAGCAGAGACCTGGTCAGAGGGAACTCTCTTTCTCAGACCATCTGCTGGTGGTTAAAGGCAAGTGGCACCTTCTGCTGAATAGAAATCCACAAGAGAGTTCAGATCTACAGGAACTTTTTTTTTTTTCCTTTTTCAAGAGAAAATATGATGCTTATATGTGAAAATATAACTACAAAAACTCTGAAAATGTCCATGCACCTAAGTGTAGTGACTGGAGAAGGGTAATTTTAATTTTGGGTCCAGGGCCGCATACCCAGCATTGCTTCGAAAAGACCTAAAGTGATCTACGGTTTTCTATACCAAGTAAAAGTGAGCACTGCTTTCAGGTTTTTTTCCCCCACTGCTCCTTATAGCCTGCAGCACAACCCTCTAGTGAACAGAATGATGAATATTCCAATGTCCTGAACATGATGGATTTTAATTTCTTATTACAGGAAGCGGAGGAAGAGAGAAAGTAATAGCTTTAGAGAGAATGGCTCTGTTTGTTTTTTTAAGTACCTACATTTGCTTGGCAGTCTGCTACATAAGTGAATTTCATTGAAATCTGATTATTGATGTACCTTTTTTTTATTATTATATCTTTAGTCAGACAGCCCACCAGCGTAGTGCCTCAAGAGAGAATGAAAGGGGTGCAAAAGCAGAAAAAGAGCTGTAATGCTAAATGGCAGGAAAGAAATTAGTATTAAGTATAGGTGGTCAAAACCCAGAAAAAATAGTTTTGTTAAATTATTGATGTTTTTCTAAAGCACTCAGCTGTAAAAGGAGTCTATTATGTGACATGGTGGAAATTCGGTGTGGAAATTTTCAAAGGCATCATTTATTTTGTGTACTAAAACTTTATATTGAAATGTAAGCATGGGAGGTGTAAGTATGAGTACAGCCCTCTGACAGCAACTGAATCAATACTGGATGTACTTTTCTTCATTGCTGTAAAATCACAGCTCCAAGCTGCTTTCAAGGGTCTGGTCAGTAAGGAGAAGTAAACAGCGTGCCAAGCAGGAAAGCAATAAATACACAGTAAATTGATTTAGGCCAGTTCTTATTCTTTCAAGCAACAGCAAGTAACGTCTGAGCTCTCTGTTTTGCTGACCTGTCCCTGACTTCTTCTGCTGTTTGTTTGCTTTTTCATGTCACTCAGTTTGTGTCATGCCTAAATAAAGAGATTGAACGATCTTTTGTTCTTGGTCACTTTTAATTTGTTTTCTATGAATTGCACTTACATATAGCAGAGTTTTAAGGATCATAATACTAAGGAAAGCTGAAAAGCAGGTGGTCTTGAATAAGATTGACTTTTTATTTTTGAAGTATTTTAGCAGAAAAGGGTTTCTCAGTGAATTAGCCAGCCTTTCAGCCAAAGAGAGAAACAAAGGAAGAGTCAAGATGCTATAAAGATAATCATTCTGTTTATTTGTGCTGTACAAATGCTGCTTGTAAATTAATGATAAGCCCTTTGCACTTAGATAACACAGCTGATCCAGGCATCTCTCTGAGGTGCTGTGCAGATCTCCTGACTCACAAGAGGCTCTTCCTAGTTTCAGGTGGGAAATATTTTAGAAATAGGTCAATATTTTAGAAATGTCAACAAATTCTTTCTGCTACAGCCTAGTGCAATGTATAACGTGAATTGTGGGCTGTGCATTCCCATTCCTTGGCAAAGGACAAGCAAGGCAGATTAAAACTCCTTGCTCCTTTTGTTTCAGAGCAGGAATGCAGCTTGGGGTCTTTCTTATTCTGCCCATCATCTGTCTGCAGTGGTGCAGTTAGTTCCCTCTCATCTCAGCCTGGCCCTGTTTCCCTGCCAAGTGATCAGGCTGGCTCAGATCAGTGAGAGGGACACGGAGGGGCCAATGCCCTATTTTGCTCCTGCACTTTAAGAGAGAACATTTTAACCTTGCTCTGAATCCCCACTGTCCAGCTTTGGAATTCTCTGATTTTAAGCATGCCACACCTGAGGAGCATTGACAGAAGTTGTATTGAAACATGCATTTTGACTAACAGATATTTTCTGACAAACACCCCCCGAGCCTTTCCTGTTAATCAATACCTTCTTGGCTGCCTCCAGTTATAGAAGCTGGGGGTCTGCTCCATCTCAGCTTCCCTTAAACAGGCTGGCATTGAAATCAGAGGCACTTTGGGCAAGCAACAATAGTTCCTGTAGGCTATAAATGAAAGAAAGCAATAATAGGGCCTTGCTACTTGGAACACAGAGAGGCAGGCTAACTATAAAGAAATCTGGTTTAGATAGAGTTTTGTTTCTGAAGAGTGAGAGGGTTATGAAGATGATCCTATTTGTTATTTGCCAGTAATGCCCTGCTGTGAAAATTGCTTTTGTTTTTTTGAGGGCTTACTTTTTTTCATCTGAAGGCACTCTTCCTGAAACAATGTTCCCATCCCTGTTTCACACCAAATGTTTTGGGAAAGTTTGGCAAAGTCGTGCACCTATTTATGCTTAGCACTGTGTGAATATTTCATCTTTCATAAGCTGTGCCAAGGAGACTCACCATGAAAACAAAGATCTAAATAATTTTGGGACAAATGAGGGGTGTTTTTCTCTCTTCCAGTATTAAGTGCTTGTATACTTCAAAGGAATAATAACCTTGGAAAAAAATTACTAATCCAAACACTGCTTTGAAAAATCAATGCTTTATTTCAGAACTGCTACAGTGAAGCATCTGGGATGGTTTTTATTTTGTTTTATTCTTTTCCCTTCCTACTTTTCGCCGCACAAGCACCTTGTAGGTACCCACAAGACCCGGTGTCCCCTCAGGACTAACCTGGCACCTCTTCCACGAAAAAAAAAGGAGTGTAGAGTTCTCAGAAGAGTCTTATGTGTGTTGCTGTGGGCCTCCACTGAAAGAGAGGGTGGGTTTCATATCTGGGCAAGTATTCCTCTTTAATTTGTTTTCTCACCATTCCTATTTGCTTTCCAAGTGGGCGAAAGAGTGTTGCTATTGATCATCCCATGAGAGATGCCTACACAGGCAGACTACAGCTGAAGATTGTAGGCTATCTATCTGTGCAGACACAAAGCGTGCCTCAGAGCACAGCTGTTGTCCCTGTGAAGTCTCTGTAGGTGTCCTGTAGTTCATTACCCCAGGCATTGCCCTGATCCACGACCCCTTGGATCAGGTACAGCTCAGCTGGGATCATACATCCGGGCAAACAGCTATGCCTGGCATTGTCCCAGAGAAGAAGAAAGGCCAAGGACCTACAGTAAAAATGCATGAGAAAGAAGCCAAGGGGCTGAGGGGTGCGAAGCAGTGGCCAGTGCTGCGAGTCTCATGTTCAGTGTGTGACAATTGATAGGCCTCATTATCTGAAGGCTTAGACAGTGTACAATTATCATGTTGGTCTTTGGGAAATGAAGGGGCCAATTTCACCTTCTCTACTCTTTTTTCAGGGTTTGGCTGTAGTTTCAGAGCCCAAGCATGTGGTTATTCGTTTTGTTACATGGCAGGATAATGCAGGGCATCATCTGGGATGTCAAGGAAATATTCTTCACTCAGTGTCATGAGAATTCCTAGAGTGCCCGCAAAACCCTGTGCTTTCTGCTGAGTGATTTTCTATGTTTCCATCTTCCTAATTTGTGTAGACACAGAAACCCGCAAGACCAGCATTATTTTTCCAAGCTGTTGAGAGAAAATACCTACTTTCTTCTGGTACTAGCAAAGTCTTCTGGTACAATTGGGTACCTTTCATGTCTGCCCTGTGCATGCACCTTTTGTGACCTCACCTCTGTGTAACGGAGAAATCCCTCTGTGTAACAGCTATGACACAGGAAACTAGTGCAAGTTTAGACAGCTCTGGCCAAATGATTTCTTACTAGAGTCCCCAAAGAAAACTCCACACATCTGTAATGTATTTATGGTACTGCTTACTCATTTCTCCTCCCTGTGGTCTCTTTTAGTGAAGGGTATGAAAAACTAAACTCCTTCATTGACTCCAGCAAACTAAACAGACCTAACAAATGAACGGTATGTTCCTCAAACACCATTATACCAGTTACTGGTTGACAAATTTATATCAATACACGGAATGGAATCTGTTACGAGTTTCCTGCAGCCCATAGCACGATCAGGACAATACGGTGCCAGAAGTGGGACTCACGTGAGTCCCATGCTGTGACTGAGGGCAGTTTTATGGCCCCTAAATGGGCAGTGCTGTTAGTGAAGCAGTGAGAATGGCTGAGTGAATTTACAGTACATAACTCCAAAATTACATTATTTAACTATGTAGCAGCAAATTAGCCCAGAGAGGTGATGTGAACACAAACACCTCCTTACGGTGTATGAAGCAATGAGAGGGGAAAGTTGGAACTGTTGCTCTCTATGCTGTATCTTTAAAAATTGTAAATTTCCTCTACGCTGGAGGCAGACCATTCAGTCATTTCAAGGTGGGTATAACTATAATACCCTGTGCAATTTACATAAGACATATCTTTGGTTAAGTTCTTTTAAAAGGAAACCATCAATTTAAAGATTACATTTTCCTGGGTCATTAAAGTTAGGCACATACTAATTTATTAAAAGGTAATGTATTACATCTAGGAAGAGATAATATCTGCCAGAAATTCCAGGGAGGCTTTAGAGGTCTTGCTGTGATGAGTCAAGCTGATAACAGCATATGGTGAGGCAGCTGCATTAATGGAGCTGCCTGTTTATCAAGGAAAAGGGGTGCAGTGCAGCGGCAATAATTGTTTGGGAAGGTAGCATGGAGAGACACAGCAGTGGAGCCTACACAGGGAAAAGGAAATGCATCAAACCTTATTTGCTGGGTAGCATTGCAACATATCACAAAAGCAGCCGCTAACTTCACTTAATATGTGCCAAATGCTGTCAAGCCATGTGAAAATATAAAGTCCTGTATCAACGAGCTTTCTTAATCATAATGTGCAAAAAGTGAGTGTGGATGCCCCATGAAGTAACTAGCCTGTCAGGAGATTTGGAGAAGGCTTGCAATGTAAGCCTTTCCCAAGTTATTTCTTGGTGGATGTTTGCCATTAAAATGATCCCGTGAGAACACAGAAGTGCCTAGATCACAGTGGCTGTGGTAGGGGAGTGTGTCTGTGTTCCCAGCCCATGTGACATCAGCAAAGAAAATGTGTAAGCAGCAGTTTCAGAAGTCAAACCTGAAGGCTACACAGACACCATCACTGAGATGATGAGACACTGAGGCTAGTGACTTGTCTGGGGAGTGAGGTGCTTCAAGTGTAACACGCACTGGAGAAAGAACATGCAGGAAAGCAGCAGTGTCAGCAGAGGCATGGTGAGAGATGTGAGTTGGAGGAAGGCTGGTCCCTCAGCCTTGCTCAGTGCACTGGGATTATCCCTGCAGGTCCATTGCTTTCACCAAGAAACTCTGAGGGCAGAGCTGTTAAACAGCAAGAGGAGGGGGAAAAAAATCCCTGTTGGTATCAACACTGAATTGAAGGGATTGCTGCAGCAATAAGGGAAGGTCCTGAACAGAGACAACTGTGATGGAAAACCTGTGGCTAAGGGTAAGGAGGAAAGAGCGAAGCCTGATGATGTGAGACGGCAGCATGAGAAGCCCTGGAAGCTGGTCTTGTTTTGAACTTGGCATATGTATCAGCAAAATTGTGTAAGCAGGGAAGTTCTGCCAGCGTCTCCCTCCAGGGCTGGGGGGGTGGAACTGAAGGCTGGAGGGGACACTATCGTTGTGAAGGCCGAGTTTCTCTTACGGCTGGGTAATCCACACAATGATTTCCCATGTGAATGCCAAACTAGGCTAGAGGGAGAAGGATGAGATAAGGAATATGATGAAAATGCACTTTATGCTGAAATTATTTTGTTAATTATTGCATTTCCAAACCAGTCCTAAGAATTTAAAAATAACATTTGTAAAGTTCAGCATTAAATGCCCTACCTGATGTCCACTGTTTTGAGACGACAAATCATTTCCAGATCCTTGGCTTGTAACAAGCATCATCAGCACAAACCTTTTCCCCACATATTCTCTGGTTTTAACCCCTGAGAGGATCTGGGAAGCTCCAATAGTGTCATAGAACCATAGAATGATTTGGATTAGAAGGAACCTTCAAGGTCATGTAGTTCCAACACCCTGCCATGGGCAGGGACACCTTCCATTAGACCAGGTTGCTTAAAGCCCCATCCAACCTGGCCTTGAACACTGCCAGGGACAGCCACAACCTCTCTGGTTTTAACTACTCGCAGGAACCATCACTGCAAACTGAGAGCTGGAATATTAGGGGGTGTGAAAGGCATGTCCCAGAAGCTGGAGCAAGGATATTTTCCTGCAGGACATACTCTAGCCTCCATCATCCTACACTATGAGTTACACCCAGCCTCCTCCTGCCCCGCCTAGGAGCAGGAGGAGCAGGGAGGCAGGATTTGGGCAGCTAGCCAGCAGCAATTCAGCCACAGACCCTGACTCAGAGGGTGAGCAACCTTGCCGTTCCTGTGGATGTTTCCTTGAAAGGAGTGATTTGGCCTTAGGCGTAAGAGCTGAAAAGGAACACCAAGAAATCATTTGTATTGCTTTCCTTTTGTGCAAGTTTGTTTTGGTTTAGGGATGAGCCTAACTGTTTCACATCCTTATCTTCTGGTGTTTAGTCACTTTTAATGTGAGAAAGACACACAGGAAAATTAATACTTATAGTTCCTGATTTATAAGATTGCTTTTGGAGGAACTGAACGTGTTCTTTTCAGTGTTACTGTCAAAAAAATTTTGGGGCTTTGGAATGAAAATATATTTTCCTAATTTCTAAATAAAATTGCCTCTGTTGTGAAGTTTTGATCCAAGCACAGAATCAGAATTGTGTTTTGGGCTCTGGCTTGAGATGGATTTGTGGCTTAAATGAGGAACTTCAATTTCACCTCTTCCCTAGTTTTCCCATTTGAATTATTGTTTTTCTTCCAGCAGAACTTTATAAACATCCAAGCAAAAAGGCCTTGGAGAAGTATACTGTTATACAACTGCAAATCATTACTATTCTTCTATTGTATTTGGTGACGTAAGAAAGCCCTAGCCAGATGCCTTTAACTCTGAGGAAATGTCTGCAAGGCATCTTTGTGGTAACACATGGGTGCAGATTCCATTCATCATTTCCTTGACAGTTTAACTAACTACTCCCAAGCCAAAAAAGATCACTAAAATCCATTCCAGAAATATTAGCTGAAGGACAGGAGCAAGCCGCTAAAAGCTTAGTCAGTCTGTATAACTGGAAATGCCAAGGCTTTGGACTATCAGGAAGGGGTCTGCGGAAAGTAATCAAAAAATGCTAGCTTGCTATACGTTGGTTTAAATTCTATATGCAGGGATTTACACCTCCACTGGAGATAAAAGAAAAAAATAGAAAGGGAAAACGAAAAATTTTAGAGCTCCGCACATTATACACATTTGAAACCACTCATCCAGAAACTCAGGTTTGAACTTTCCGAAGTACCTGTGGGATTTACAACAAATCCTGGTTAACTTTGGTAGAACTGGGGCCCTCACATCACTTAAATAATTGAAAGCTTGAGTCAGAATCACCAGAAACATGCTTAACCTTTTACAATTTGCAGCACCTTAAACCCTTTTTTTATTCCAATGGCAGTGTCAGTTCCTGTATAGTGATGAAATACTGCAGAAAATGGGTATGCTTTTCTTAGTAACCCTCTGCAGACCCCTTAAAACCACCCCTTGAACACACAGGTTGCAGGTTAAAAGCTGTAACTTTGCCATATATCGAAATAGTTATTGTTTTCTCTAGAGCCCTTGGTCCTGGAGTCAAACAGTGCACAAAAGGCAGCATCTACTCCTTGTGCTCAGAAAAAGCTGAATACAACTTTTAATGTTTAGTATTTAATATTATTTATAACATGCTTTTTTGAGCTCTAGCTTACAGGGTTTGAATGTTCGATGTTGGTAATGGTTCATACGTGACTTTTCCCCTGATTCTACATGTCTTACGTTGGTCTTCTCTGCATTATAAGCTCAATATTAAAAATGTATTTTTGCATTAAAATATGGGGAACTAGTGCTTTCACCCTGCTAGTTTCCTGCCAAGTGCCATAGAAAACCTGGGGGAGCAGTCTGTTCAGGACAATCAAAATGTACCATTATAAAATAATGCAGAGACATACGCAAACTTGAGATCCAGATCCATGCTTGCTTCTTGGACATACTTTGTTATAGCAAATTTGAACTCATCTCTGCTTTCTGTTGAAGCCTACAAGAATGATAATCTGAGGAGACCAGAGAGAGCCAGGAACAGGCCATCAAACACAGCTTTAAAGGTTGTATTACTCTTGGTACAGAGTACCAAAGAAAGAACAATGACCATAAGCGATTTGTTTTGTGTTTATAGCTTTTACCTTGGTATGTTGTCTTATAATAAGCTTCTTGACTCGCTAATCAGTGATTCAGAGGAGCTTACTGATCTGTGACTGGGGAAAAGATGGATGCATCCAGTTTTGAAATTATGCAGTCAGTGAAATGCTACTCTGCATATTATAGCTACAGCATGATATATTAGCTAATAAAACACAACACAAAAAATGGTTTGTATGGCCACTGAGCAGTTGATGGCCTGCTGAGAAAAACGTGAAGGAAGGATTTGGTGAGCTATGTAATGAAGGAAGGCGGTCCAGGGCAAAGGCTGAAGGCATCAGCCTTGGGGAGGCCTGGCAGGTAATGGAAGTCAATGACTGAGGGGCTTTGGAGTGCAAAATCTGTGCTTGATATGATCATAAGAGAAATAGTCTTCATAGGATTGTCAAGAGCAGCAGATGATAGCGATGATGATCTGTTTGAGGCAAAGAGACAGAACACCACAAAACCCTCTTTAAAATTGCAGTATATTCCAGCTGGAATAAGGGAACTGAAAATCCCATGTCAAGAGCTGTCACTCCACTGTGGACAGGTTGGCCACAATAGGGCTAATGTCACCATCCTCACACACTGCAGGAGCACCTATTACCTAGTCAGTAACAAGTTTTAGGGGCTTAGGAAAGCAGCAAGGGCCTTCCTGAAACAGAGTTGCACAGAGGGGTAGGGAAACAAGTGAGGGGCATTGTTTAGGTGTTTAATTTAAACTACATCTACCCTCAAGGGAGTGCTCAAAATAATTCAGTGTTTTTCTGTATATTGGGTCAGCTTTTTCCCTCAGCCCCAAATTCACCAAGCGTTGGTAATACCTGACCTTGCTGTTTTCTTAATGGCTTGGGTTGTTTTGTTTCCTTTGGGTTGGTTCTTCTAAATAAAGCCTTAACTGAGGATAATATTAATTGGAGTGGCTGGAGGGTTCATTGTCTGGTTAGGTGAGCAGAAAGAAAAGCCTACATACACATTTTGGCATTGGAAAGAAATTGTTAATTGTTGCAGTTTGGAAAAACAGACTTCTCCGATGTTAAATAGCTGAGGATGTTAATAATATGGAACAGAGGCTTTCAATTCTGAATTACAGATTAAACCCAGCTCCAGATGAGGAAAGATCCAAAGTTGCCACTTCTTGGAAAATGCTTGGTAGCCTACACAAAATTAGCTTAGCTTCCTCAGGTGAGGTCTGCCCTTTGATTTGTACCAATTTGGTCAGTTTTGAAAGTGATTGAATTAATCTACTCTGCAGCCCTGCTGATGTATTACAGCTGAAATGTAGCAAGGTAAGCAGAACTGCTGGAACAGGTCATATAAGCACTTGTTTCATCTGTCCATTTGTTTCAGTGGTTAGTCCCATGGCTTAGTTTAAACAGCATTTCATGGCCATGAAATTAAGGGAAATCTCGGGAACTTGTAGCCAACGTGGCAGTATGAGGGTCATGTTTGCTTTTAAACCTTTGGGGATTGGTCATATGGCAGTATGGCATAACAGTGTGATTGAGCACAAACATTAAACAAACCATTAAAAGATCATTTCCACTCAGAAAAGACAATTTCTTAAGTGCCAGGAAAGGCCATAGCTGCACAGTCACTGAAACCTTTACCTGGTCCCTTGTTCACAGCCACTCTGACTGCATCTTTACTTCCATGACCTTGTACTTCTTTTTCTGTAGAAAAGCAATGGCCTCATTAAATAAACCTGAACAAACTGGTCCCTATATCACACCCATTCTCTGTGTACTAAGGGTCACAGGGACAGAAATGAAAAGCTATTACTCTAATGAACCTTGTAATATGCATAAAGAACATGAAATAAGATTATATATACATATATACTGAGAAATGGAGTTTTCTGAATTTCAAATGCCTATTTTTACACTGGATTAGCATTTCCCTTGCCCCTCCAAGCCTTGCTAACAGAGTGCCACCCAGCTGTCCTGAGTGATCTGCAGCAGGATGGGGATCCTCTCCTCTGCTCAAGCTTTTCTGCTATTTGGTCTTATGGAATGCCAAGAATGACTATGAACTTGCCACTGGAGAGTCATGATGCACTTTGGATCAGGTATTTGCTGACAGCAGAAAAATAATGGACTCCTGATTTCCTTAATGGCAATGGAAATAGTGTGTACAGTATATATGTACATGTAGTCCTGTCTTTTCCTCACACCAGTTATCATTCTGCTAGCCATCTTTCTCCTCTATATAATCACTGGTGGTGTAGCCCAGCTGCCCATGCCATGGACATTCATCCCTACTGACCCTTCCTCAACTTCTCATCCAGTCTTAGCATCTTTTTTCTTCCCAAATCTCAGTCTCTGACAACCAGACTCTCATCCCATGTCCTGTGCCCTATGTCATGCCCATGTTCCCTCTTGCTATCCTAGCATTTGTCCAACCTCTGTAAGCCTCAGATCTCTGTCCTCTGCCCCAAGTATCGTCTCACAGTTCAATCTCCTCCTCTTGTTCCCCATCTTGCTTCTCACATCACTGTACAGTTCTGATAGTTTCCTGCTTCATGGAGTATGTTTGGAAGCAGAGAGAACCTGAGAAAGCAGGGGGGAGGGAGTTCGCCTGTGCCCCATCCACAGATTAGAGGAGCCAGAACTGCAACTAAAAGCCTGCTTGCCCCTAGGATGCCAGTTGATGGTCAGATGAGCTTTAGTAGATCTTTAGAAAAGCAAGCTGTGCAGCTTTACTGAGGCTGGGTTTTACAAGCCCAGGTATGTTGATCTAACAGCTCACTGCCAACAAGTGTGAGGTCTCCCTACTTCCTCCTTGAGAGGGTCTGCTGCCACCATTTATCTTTCACTGGCTCTTGTGTCCCTCAGGACTATCTCTGATCACTGGCAGAAAGCTAATCCAGTCACTTTCCGTGGGATTAGTGTGCTGAGTTAGGGAAGCCCACGGAGGGGTGTGATAAAGAGCGGAGGGGGCTGAGACAATCTGGCCCGGAGAAGGAGCAAGCAGGGACCTCCCTATTCTGTTAATCTGGAGCCTCTTGGTCAGAGAGATGTGGTTGCTGGATCTGGTCAGATGGTGCCTGCAGTTTTTCAAAGCCTCATAATGTGCCTAAATTGGGGCAGACTTTCACAGAGGCAAATTTCGTGTTCCCTTTTTCAACGGGTAAGGGCATCAAAGTCTTTCTGAGAAAGATTGCCAGAATATTTTGCCAAGGTAAAATATATCCTAGCCCTGGTTTTAGAGACAAACTTTTGTCTAAAAGTTTCCCATGTAATTCAGGTTTAGGTAGTAACTATTCGGCGTGGTAATTTTAGCTAAAATATCTAATGTTTGGTTAAGGTACTTAAGCAATCTTAACAATAGAGCTGCCAGCCCCACCTATGAGAAGTAGTTTGCACCCTTTTGGCAGAAAGATCTGAGATTGAATGGGCATAAGGCAAAGCTGGGAAAATTGTGTTGTTCACTATTTCCCAATGAGTCATCAACAGGTTTTTAAAAACTTTGTAATAACAGCATTTTTTTAGAACATGAGATGCTTTTCTTCAAAAAGCAGCATTATAAGGAGGGAGGAGTGGAAACGCATGTGCTTTTCATCTGCACAGAGTACAAAGAGTCTGAGGCTACGTAATGTAAAGCAGACCTTAAAAAAGACAAATAAGCATGTTAAAGAAAAATGCCAGTCGAATAAATCTGAAGAAAAATGTTTCAAGAGCACACAAATCCTTTCATATCATCTGAAGTATATGAGCTAGACAGGGAGAGCTACGCCAAGAGTCACGGAAGGGCTGATAGATAAGCTCGCACACCCAGTATGGATAAACAAGTTTTGAGCAAATCTCTTTCATACTGTTTCTCTTTTCTTCTGATAAATATTTAAGAGGAGATTTGTCTTACCAGGATGACTTTAGTATGCGAAAGTGAAAAGAACAGGGTTTTAATATTCATGTATTTGAAAGAGCTTTACAAACGGCTTTGTTTTGTTTTACTTTATACAGCATGCAATGAGTATCACTTACAAACTTCCACACAGAATCTTTGTCACCCTTCACTGCAGTGGTTACAAGCCTCTCACAAGAACTTGAACGATTAGGGCAGGTACCTTTATCATCTTCCAGTTTCCATATTTTTCTCCTACTGCCTTTCCCGATCTGCCAAGCCCTGGAAACATGATAGCCCAGGCCCCACCCTGGTGGTGGAAAGTTCATGGAAACCATCAATCAGAGCTAGTTGCCTTTAGCAACCAACAACAAATCTGCCCAAGTGAGCCGCAGGGATGGAGGTTATATGGTTATTACTACATGGATGTTCAGCAGAGAATTCCTGGCATCAGGAAGACTTAACCTGTAGGGGCTTCCAGATAGAAAGTAAATATTTAGTAATGTCTGCGGGGTGTGACAGAAGTCTCCTCCAGCTTGGCTAGACCACAGTCATTGCCACTTAGAGCAGAAAGAGACACTAAGCCAATTTGGAAGCTAATGACCAGGAGGTTCCTCATTTGAGGTGCATGTCTCAGCTGGGGGAGTAGAGGGGAAGCCAGTCTTTAGCACTGGACATCCTACCTTGCAGGCCTCAGCAAGATTTCTTCTGGTTGAAAAATTTGCAGGAGTGGAAATGTCATAGTCAGCCTTTCTAACAGCCTGAATTATAGTATATTTTATTATTGCTGACTTCTCATTTAAAACCTTAAACACCTTGACATGAGATGAGATGTATATCTATTTATAGTATATGTATAGGTGGGTGTGCTATTTGTATATTTGCATTGAGAAACAATATCTCATTCTTGGTATTTGTGCCAAGTAATCCTTGATATGCATAAAATGCTGTCTCCAGTCTCACCTAGGAACACCTTCTGCCCCATCACGCCACAGTGAAATGAGACAGCACAAGCTGCAAGATGATGGACAGGAATGCACACAGAATTACATTCATTTGTAAGCCTTATCTGTGGACCAGTTGCTGCCTCCCATAGAGAGGGTCTAAAAGAAGTGCAGCAGTCTCTGAGGCTGGATGTCAGCAAAGGGATTATGGATTCTGACCCTCCCAACCCAGAATGTTTTCCTAGGTCAGGACAGTGAGTTTCAGCAGCTTCCCCTGTGCTAACACCTATGCCCTTGGAAACAAGAAGCAGAGAGGCAAAGAAGGGAAAACATGGACATACACCTCAAAATAGGCTCAGGTTTCAAGGAGCAGAAAGCCAAAGAGGATGATTTTTCTTCATTCCTTTCCTCCCCTGAGTGTCAGATGTGGAGAAGGAGCCTGTTGTGGTGATAGAGTGAGGCAGAGCTGTTGTTGCGCACATCCCAGCATCTCTGTTCAGTACAACTCAGCCCGCTCTCGGGGAAGTTCAGCAATTTCGACACCATCTCTAGGATTTTCCAGAGGGCACGATCTACCACTTAGTCATTAAGCCTGTTCTCCTAGTGCTCTTTTGAAAGAATCACAGCATCTTCAAAGAAGTCAGAGGTCATCACTGGCTTGGCTTGACATTTACACTTGTATTTTTTATCAGGAGATAGGGGAATGGCATCCAGTGCCAGTAAACCTGAAAAAGGTGTTGTTTTTTCTCCCCTGAAGAGCTTTAGAGTTCACTTTCTCACACTTATACACAATCTAAAAATAATTCCCTCATCAATCCATTAGCAAAACCAACACTGCAGTACACTGCACCTTGTTATTGACATTCTCAGCAATGTGAATACCCCTGCAGAATAATTGCCTGACCACTTCCGCTGGGCAATCAAACACCAGCATATATATTCATTCCATCACTAGAGCAATTAATTTTTAATCTCCACCCCTCTCTCTTTACACATGTGTGAAAGATACAGGAATGCCTGAAGTCAGAGGAACTGTGTAGGTTCTGCAACCACTGGTCTATCATTTGGTAGGCCTGGGCACCAACATCCTTGCTGAACATAGCAGGTACTGCAGAGGCAAAAGTAGAAGAGTTTAAAATAAAATGCCCATGTTTGCATTCTTTGGACTTCCTAGTGATAGGGTGGAGAATTTTTATTGTTATTTAGATGCACTATGAAGTGACTATATACAGTAGATTTCCCAACAGATACAGGGAGAAATGTTAAATAATATTATTCTTAATTAACAAAGGGTGAGCATTTGGAGGTCTCAAAAAAGCTGATATATCACTCTGTTGGGCTAGGTGAGAAGGTACTCCTTGCTCTAAAAGAGTTTACAACCACAAAAACCCCAGAAAGCCATCAAAGACAGGGACAGTCCTGTTTTCACAAACAGATAAATTAGTCCTGTGTCTTTCTACATGAGATTACCCCTTTTTCCGGAGATTCTTTTGATAATAAGACAAACTTTGCTTATTAGCAATATTGTACACATGGTCTCTTCTTCGGCAAGTGTGTTCAGTTATGTGCCAATTAAAGCAATTCAGTTACCTTTGGCCCTCTTGGTTTATTTAGAGACCTCACAGTACATCAGGATACAGTCAGTAATAACTGATAAAGGAATAAAGTTACAAACAATCCTAATTTGTATTATGCTGGGTACATCAAAAAGCTACTTTTCCATAATCCGCTTATTGCCTTTGTAATCCTCACACAAGACCTCTGAAAATCTCCCTGGAGCATAAAGACAGAAAAGAATCAAAAAGGGAGGGGAAAATGAAAGCACATTTAATAATTGAGGAAAATCTCATTTGAGCAAAGGCTAATTTGTGAGCACACGAAGCTTCAATGGTTCCATGTGAAGGATTCAAATATGGCTGGAACGGAGAAATACAGTTGTGTCTAGCAGATGTAGATTATACATCTAGCATCTAGACCTGGACTGATCAGTGTCATGGACCTAGGGAAAACCTGAGCCTAGGACAGAGGGACTTTGCTGTGTAATGGGTAGACAAGGAAGCAGGCAGAGCTAAAGCAGCTTTAACCCTTCTATCCAATTCAGAAAACACCAATTTCACATTTTGTCATCCTAGTACTGAGAACTCATCTTTTTCTAGCACAAGTAAACACTGCTTTCCTTCATATGGGGGAACTGTTTCCCTACAACATAACTTATCAATGAGGATAGTCCTTTAGCCATGCCATGGAAACCAGGTAAATTCAGTTATTTTAGATCTATTTTTACCATAGTTTTGAGACAAAAGTGGAGAGGGCCCTACAAATCTCTGGAATTGGACCTGCCATGTTTCAGACAGCCTAGTTTCAGTGATGGTTTCTCTCGTATTTCTGCATGCCACACAGTCCTGGGGACAGAGGCTAATAGGTAAATCCTGTTAGCCATCTGAGTGCCAATATGCTAGATGAATACCCAAGAGTGCTAGACTTAAAGGGAAGTATAGATCCACACCCTAGACTTGCATTCAGACAGTTTTAAATACATTCCAAATTTATTCTGTTTTTTTTGGGGGGCTATTATATTGTTTTCTGGTATTTTCTGAGTAAGTATTCATTTGTAAGCATTCGTGTTGGGCTGCATACATGTGGAGACTCCTGCATGTTGTAGAGGTGCTGAAGGCACTGCACATCCATTACATGGAGCGTTTGTGCATGCACAGTAATTCTGATGTAATCAAGATGTTCACAACCCACTAGTAATATGCTGTAGAGTGTATCTGTACGCGCACAGTGACCAACTATGCAGCATAGTCAAGTTAGACTATCAGGACAGAAACAGATGCTGTTCTGACTCATTATGAGGAAAGGAAAGAGATCCTAGGAATATGACTGATCTCTCCTTTTAACCTGTGAGATAAAATTTCTAGCTAGAAAATCTGGTCACATCCAGGGAATGCAGGTATGATAGTCCTACCCAAATCATATCCTGAGTTCCCATGGTGGGAAACCAATACAAATAAAAGGAGATTGAGCTGACAATCATCTGTGTGCACAAACATGCACAGTGCAATAAAATGTTGGGCTACATTCCTTGCTCAGTATTATTGCTCCTAGTAGTAAATCCACACCCAGCAGGGATGGAAGAAGGAAAACCAGCCACAAGAGACAAACAACAGGCACAGAAGTGACTGAAGCCAGTTTAGGCAGAAGCAAGTTCTGGGAAGCGTAAATGCTCCCAGGCAGGCTCTGGGGGCCCTATGGACCCTGTTGACCTGGCAGATCCTGTAGCAGATCCCTGGCAGCAGTGCTGGTGCTGCTTTTCCTTCTCCCTCAGAGGAGTTTGCAAGTAAAGGCTGTGTGATTAAGGCAGCTTCTTTTGTTCTGTTTGTTTCTGTGGCCTCCCTGAAAGCAGAACACAATTTCTTCAGCTTTGTAATTCAAAAGCATTTTAATTCTGTAATGGCATTTATTCTTCAGGCTGTGAATTGACCATAAATAGTTCTCTGGAAGAATTTGCTATTGGGACTGTGGTATTTATTAAGAGACAAGTCAGACAAAGTACCTTAGGCTAGACTGCAGCCCTTTTGGTCTCTTTATAGAAGAAAGGAGGTTGGAAAAACCTAGGGGGATCTCCCCACCTGAAAGCACATCTCAGCTTTCCACACTGCTTCCTCACTGAGGAAGAGAGGGAATAACCTGGGCACACTACAGACCAGAAACCTGTACCCCAGAAAAGCTGCTAGCAGCTGGGTGAGTGTGCCATAAATCAGAGCAGCTTCTTGGACTTACAGGTAGATCTAGAGGAATGCCTGTACTCAGGAAAGTGGAAGAGGCATCAACACTGTTCTCATAGTCTCTAATGCTGTGCCTCCTGTAGTCCCTATGTCGAGGACCATGCTGTGGAGCATTGCCCATGATATTGTGTGCCCTCCTTTTGACAGCATCAAAATGTTCCATTATAGAACTACCAGGGGCAGCAGGGGCTAGTGGCACTGCTCTGGTATCACTGGGGCAGGGAATGATGGCCTCAAGCTGGGCTGAATTGTGGACCTGGGCAGGCTTATGGGAGCCTTGAAGGAGGCTGTGCAGGGGCAGTCATGGCTGGCAGTGTCCTCAGAGACTAACAAAAACTGATTTGGTTAGGCCTTCATGTTTGTATTCATTGTACATGAACTTCTATACCAACACAAATATTATGTGGTGGCTGTTCATGGATGAACATGGTGACTTAGGAGCACATGTGCCAACAGAACTCAGCATGCCACATGAATGCTGAATAAATGCATAAAGTAATCACAGTCACTGCTTTAAGTAGCCCTATTTACAGGCATCTAAAAATAACAGTGATTGAAACAAACTGCCTTGAGTTAATACAGTGTACAGAGTTGTCATGCATGCACCGTGGATAAAACAGTTCTCATTAGTTCTTGCAAGTCAGTGCTCAGACACTTCTTTAAGATATTTTAAAGTTAGTAACGTTTGTTTTACTCATATCTACTCATATCAACTCATATTTACTTAACTCTGAGTTGATTTTGCTGTACGGTCATTTTGAAACCGTAGAATCATGGAATTATAGAATGGTTTGGGTTGGAAGGGACCTTAATAGATTATCTAGTTCCATCCTCCCTGCCATGAGCAGGGACACCTTCCACTAGATCAGGCTGCTCAACATGTACTAACTCATCTTTATGCAGTCCCACCAGTGAGATCCCTAGAGTAGGAAGACTCTTTGGTTACAGAAATTATTACTGAAGCTTTGATGTGGTATGTGTCACCACTTTTCTCATCAGGAAAGGCACAGACCTCAGTATCAGTCAATGTGAACCTGTTCCCTCTGATGTGAGTTTCCCATCTACTTTATTAATTTAAATTTTCACAGTGAACATAGCCTCACAGAAGAAGCCATGCCAGAGGGAAAAAAAACCCACTGACCTGTTTGTTTCCATGGACAGCATCCTAAGCCACTTTACAGGTAGCTATTGGCTTGAAGGTTGCAGGAGGATTAAAGAATCTCCCTGTACAGGATAATTCTTTTGGAGGCAAAGTAACCCAAGAATCAACCCATCCACCAATAAGGGTGTCATTTTTTGTCACTTGGAGAAAATATGTAACAACAGTTACCAGTCTGTCTACTGTGTATTAAAAATAAATCTCATTCTGTATTTCTGTCCCGTTCAAGAGCTTTCTGAAATTCTTGTACTACAAAAGGGTGACTGATGTGGGATTCAGAGTGTTCCTATTTTTAGCTTTTTAGCTATACTTGCCAATCTTTGAAGTGCATTGATATGAACCAGAAACAGCTAGATCTTCAGTCAGCAAAATGGGAAAGATAGGTGGTGTGCAGTCATTGAATTAAGAAGCTTCTTTGCTGCCCCTAATCACTGATTGGATATTATCTAATGGCAGAAGAAGAGATACTGTTAACATCTGACAGTTTCAATTTCAAGTATTTTTAGGAGATGCATCAATTGAAGCAGTGATTAGGTAGAAGTGGACCAAAACCAGCAGTTGATTGCTTTTAGACATTACAATCCCATTTTAAAATGAATGAAAACAAGTTTATAAATTTATTCAGCTGGCATTTCAGTCTGCTCATAAGTTATGATCTTGCTCTGTTTTGCAAACATCAAAGGCAACTGATTTATGTCAAATGACCAACACTTTTTTCTCCCCTGCATGAATAATTCCTGTAACTGGTTTCTACTGGGAAGGAGAAATAGGATACTTCAGATTATTGTCCATTCTTCTGGACAGGTCAAAGAAAGTAGCCCAGCAAGATTTGTTTTGAAAGAGACATTATGAACAGGACCAAAGCAGTGTATACAGCTGGGTTCAAGTGCTTAGTTTTCAAGATCTTTGTTTTGGAAGGAAGTTATGATTGAGACTAATGCCTGTATATTTATCAAAATGGGTATTTTCTTGACTGCCTATTCAAACAATGCCTCTGATACTGTTTCCAGTTAGCATCCCCAAGGCTTACAGCAGATGTTTGTTTGATGGACTCTCATCTCCACTGTTATTTGGAAATTCTATTTGGAAATAATAGCTCTATTAGAAACCACCAAAAGCAGAGGAAACATTATCAGAATCATTTACCCTCATTATCAGATTCATTTACTCTGGGCAATCCAAATGAAATCCCTGGGGGGAAGAACATCTAACCACCACGTCCATTAAAACTATTTGGGGGAAAGTGCTATGAAATATGTGTTCATGTCTGAGGATCCCTTTGTCTCTCCTCCCCAGTGTTAATAATAGGTTTTCAGTGCTGCTGGGTGTCTGAACATGCAAACACTGTGTGTTCTTAATGTTGTGTAGCTGTAGCCATTGCTGTAGTATTTCATTCAGTAAGGCTACTTTTCTGTGTTGCAATACAAAAGCAGTTTAAAACATGATTATGTTTGGTTTTAATGGTCTGTTGAGACAGCCTTAGGTTCCTTGCTCTTTTAGAAAACTTCACTGTGCGTGGAACTGAAGCTAGTGACAATGGCATTTAAACAAGGATTTAATAATCAGGGGTCTGGCATCATGAAAAAGAGGTTTTAGGTATCATCATCTTTCCATTTTATTTGATGTCTGAGTCACTGACTCAAACAAAATAGTGATTTAACCTTGACACAGCTCAGTTTAATCTTGTCTGTATAAGTGGGAGCAAAATGGTTCAGCATGGGACTTTAATGTACTTTCAACAGAACTTGACCTTTTCTCCACCTGTGTGACCAACATGACCTGTGAAAGTCAGGATGCTGTCAGCTGGACTACAACTTGAGCATAACTTTACAGTCAAGAGAGAGTTGATCTGCAACAGTATTTGGCTCTTATTTGGCTGCCTTTCAGCCAACGTTTTTCTATGATGAGCAAGATTCATTAAGGCCAGTCAAAGATTTACTTTCTTATTGTTGTCTTTTTTTTCTTTTCCACTGAACTAAAAAATGTAGGGAAGGAAAATAGGTTTTATTTTTCCCCTGGACTTCATTGAAAAGCTTTAGATTTTCATTGCCAAAAATTAGAAGAAAAAAAAAAGCCCAGCAAACTGGCTTGTGTGATTTTTTTATTATAAACAGCCAAAACATTTGTACAAAAATAGGAATTTTCTTGCAAACAGCATCTGTTTTACCCAAGGCTTTTTTTCTTTTTTTTTTTTTTTAATTCGTCAGCTTTCAGGCAGTTCTAATTCTAACACTGTCATATCATTAAGGCACCTGAGGTTCAGACAAATGAAGTGATTAGCCCTGAGTGCCCCAGTAGGCTGGTGGCAGAGCCCAGAAGAGCCCTGCTGCCTGGCATCCATCCTCATGCCTGAGCTTGTTGTCCATTCCCACCCCTCTGCAGGAAAAAAGACATTCATCAGTGCTCCTGAGACAGCTCCAATATTGGGAATAGTCTTTATTCTCGGAACAGAATAGACATCTCACCTGATAATAGCATATCCGCTGATAAATGCTGATGTTTTTTGGATTTAAGCCTCCTCTGGAAAGATACTGCTGCAAACCAAGGCATTGCAATTGTGAGTATTATTTAGGGTCATATATCTTTCTTCTGCTACTGTGTACTGAACACTGCCTTTAAGAAGTCATAGAAAGGAGAGGGAAATGCAAATGATGTTACTGATGCCTGCGTATCCCCTGTCAGATAAATGGCACTTAGCCATCAGAGTCTTTGTTACAGTAACAGTCTCTGGACATTTTAAATGGGCTTTGCTGGAATACATCATGTTTAAGTGCCTGTGTAAACATTAGACCCTATCTGTCTGTTGTATAAATTTCCGCTTTGAGGGGCACCAGGAAGGGTCTGTTTTCACACTATCTGCTGCTTCTTTACCTACTCCAGATTTTCTATAAAAGTGCATTTTGTGCTTTGAGATAATTACTGTGGCTTCCTCAGACTCATTTGAATCAGGTTTAAATACTTCCATTTCCAATCTTTTCTTCCTATTTGTACTGCTGTTATATGCAAGCAGCTTTTGTAGGATATGAGGCCTGTTACAGCTACAAAAGAATATGTTTTGAATGTGATACTCTCCAATTTAACAAATTGTGGCTTTTACTAGGATTACAGTTCTTGGCTTATTAATGGTTAGTGACTATATCTAGGAAAGGGTGAGTGCTTCAATAAACTGAGACAGTAGCTCTTAACATGCACGTTTCTAGTGCTACTTGCCAGCAAGGTGTGTCAGCTCCTTGTTGTGTAAAATATAATATACACAAGGTAATATATATTTTTAATGCTTTTGCCTCAGGAATATTGACTAAAGACTTTCCTTTCTCTTTGATTAGTAAATGGTATATATATTTTCTCCAGGTTACAAGGCTTATTATTTCCATCTTTTCATGATATATTGAAGAACTAAGCAAAGTAAAGCTTCGGCTGTCTGTACCATGTTCAAATGTCACAGATGAATTTCATTAAAAATTGCAAGGATACGTTTAATTTGACATTGATCAGATCAGTAGGAGAAAAGGTACCACAGCAGAAAGTGCATTTTGGGCATTAGCAAGAGTATGTGGAAGTCACAGACAGATGTTCTTCTTTGCCCAAACCTGATGCTGTTATGACCTGATGAGGAGGGACCTTAGAAGAAATGTAAGGAACCAGGCTCCACTGTGTGTTGTTAGAAACTGGGCAAGTGATTAGCTCTCAGAAAAGGAGGTACAGGTCAGAGAGTGCCCTATCTGAGAGTGAGCAGATAGGAGGCAGATCAGGCAGAGCTGGCACTGGCCCTGTGATAAAAGACAGGAATGGTCAAAGAAAGTTTCCTGGAGCAGTTGCCTGGCTGCAGCAATCACTTCCCAAGCTGCTTTCAGTAACTTGTGCCTACGTCCCTTAGCTCCTGTATGTACCCAGTGCATATAACAAATAATGAGGTCTCATGCTGAATTCATAAACAATCACAGACAAGCCTCCAGGTTTTTCCCAGTACCAATATACATTATGTAGGCTAATGTTCTGTAGTGTAATTGTACATCATAGACCTTCCCTGTAGACCATATTGCCTAGCTCTAATCTGTTTTCTTTAAAAATGCATACTATGGATTTATGGTGTTGTAGTATAGCAGATACTCCTTGGGCCTTGTAAATGTGAGAGCTGGAAATGAACAGTGTAGTAAGAGACACACAACCTTCAACAACATTTTTCTGTCCCCTTTGCTCTCCCTATTGCAATGGGAATATCTTAGGCTTTTTTTGGACACCTTTGGAGCACCTTTCCCTGTAGACCCATGAGCCTACCATAAGGAAGCACCTGTACAGCAGAGAAGATCAAGGAGTTTGTGTGTCCTCTCAGACCGCAGGCTCAATCTTTGCATTCTGTTTTGCAAGGAGAGACAGGGCAAGAGCAAGGGATACGGTCTTTAACTACACAAGGTGTGACCCTTGAGCAACTGAAGTTAAATGTGGTATTCAATGCACTTTGATAATTACACTGATGCAGGAAAGTGAGGTCTGAGAAGAGTAAAGATACAAATGGATTTATGCTATCTTGCTAATCAATCACCCAGCAAGTAGTACAGCTTGAAAAGCACCTTTAACTTGAACAGCATCTAGCATAGTGACAAGCTTTTTCACATAAGAATAACCAGGAGAGCGTGGTGGGAATATGATATGCTGAAATGGCGTGGGGGCTTAAGGTTTTTTTTTTGGTTGCATTTTTTTTCTCTTTCTTTTTAAGGATGATAGATTATCTAGTCAATATGATCACCTATTTGGGAAGGCATTTATAATGATCAGTGTCAATATTGATGATGAAATGAAGCACTCTAAAATTTATTCATAGTTGCTGAGACTATTTTTCACTTAGCATTAATGCCCTAAGTGCGGAATACAGTCAGATATATTAGCCAAGTATAAGCTCGGGTCCCAGTGTAGGTCTAAGGATGTTTAATGTATCTTGACAGTCATTAAGTAGCTGGTAGAGGACTAGCAGTGAATTCATTATTCTCCTTATGAATCAATTCCTATTTATAGCAAACTATCAAAAAACTCCACATTATAATATGGAGATTGAGATAATACATAACGGTTCTTTCTCCAGAGGCAGCCATGAAAGGACCAGTGAGACTATAACAAATTGCAGTTAATGATAGACTCTTTCTCAGAGAATTAAACACTTTAATTGGTCAATCACGTTGGGCATTTGAGAAAATAAGACTTGCAATTATGTGAAAGCCTGCCTACTGTACTTTGGCAGCTTTATGGGCCTCTGGCAATTTTTCATCAGGATTTAGATTTATCATCATGTTCTACTGCTCATAGCTACACCTAGCCAAGAATAAAAGCTGCTTCTTGGCATCTTGGGTTTTGGGGTTCCTTTGGAAGAATGAAGTTGTTAGATCGAGACTTTGATGCTGATACACTCTGTCTTGGAGTGCAATTCATTCATTAGATATATGAACCAGCTAAATTGTCTTTTGAGGGCTTAAGTGATACACAGGCCTTTCTACTTAAGGCTTAATTTCTCTCTTTGCATACACATGAGGCAGTGGCATCAGCTACTTGTGAGTTGCCCATGCTTGGTATAGCATTGAAGTTAGGGATGTCAGGATAGCAACATTCAGTTTCAGTGCTTGAAGACATAGGCTTTGTTCCATCTACTCCTTTTTCAGGTAAAAGTAGGCTTGAATCTCACATCTAATTCACAAGAACTGCATCAGTATACATTAACTGAAGACCCATGTACATGCAATGAAACACATTGTATGCATTTCTGTGGAAAACTTTCTTCACTCTACCTCAGTTGTCCTCTAATTAAACATCAAAATAACTCATATAATGTCTGCCTTGCATGTTTAGTTTGTCATTTGTCCAGTGAAGAGTTTATCCCATAATGTGTTTTTTACCAGCCTGCTCACTACACAGTCCTGGTTCTGGTAGAAACTTTGAGGTGCTAATGCAGTGTTGCAACTGCTTTTCACATTCTGTGTTACAGCATCTGTAACAAAGCAGAACTGTGCAGGTTTCTGGGTGTCCCATGTGAATCAATGAATGGGAGCAGCTGTTCTGCATCAGAAAAAGCTCTGCCTCTTCTCCTCTGGAGAGTCTCATACTAGAAATGAGGAAGGATTTTGTTCCAAGTGGAACAAGACTTTACCTCGCAGCAGAGAGCAGTTCTTGCTTTATGAAAGTGGGGAACATGATGCGCTCTAGGTATGGCTGGTTACTGCTAGAAATAATTGCATTATGTTACTGAAAGTTTGTATTGCAGGTTTTTATTCTTATTGCAGCTCACTATTCAATAAGCTTAATAAATGAACTTTTGAAGTGCTGGGGGGAGCTAGCCTTTCCCTACATGGGAAGGAAGAGCAAGAGTAATCACTTTGAGGATACTGCAGAAGCGTCATCCTGAGTCAAGGTGACAGACCAGTCTGTAATCTTGGATCAAGGAGCACAAGGCTATTTTGGGCCAAGCCTGTGAAGGCTGTATGTAGCAAGGTGAGGCAATGGAAGATGAAACTTTGGATAGTTCAGATGTCAGGAAAGAAAGGGGAACTAGATCAGAGACATCAGTCAAATCAGTCACATTAGAGAGCATCAGTCAGAGACTTGCATTGTAGATCCAGACCTGAGGTGCTGTGAAAGCAACAGCTGATGGCTCAGTAGCTTAGCTTCATTAAGTTATCCCCTAGGATTGACAAATGGTCACATATCCTCACTTTCCCCAGGCAGATGAATCCTTCATCCAGCACTCACTCTTTAGAAGAAGATGAGATTGTTGCCAATCCTGACAAAAAGCAGTTACCTGAGGGAGGCAGCAAGAGAAGAGGGATTAGCAACAACAACAAAACCTCAGAGGAAATCTTATACCAAGCCAGGTTTGTTCTCTGATGCCACTTCTCCTAAGGAAAGTCACTTCTTTCCTCTCACTAAGGAGAAGTCATTTCTCTTAGCTAACTAGAGCAGGTAAACAGGAGCTCTTGGGAGAAGGTGAGGTTTTTTTGTGAGAGTCTAAATGGTGTTCCTACACATGAGAAAATTCTCAGCCCATTACTAGGTAAAGCTGGGTTTTGTGCACATACAGAGTGGAAGAGCTCAGTTCTGGAGCTCTGGTGAGCAATGAAGGGATGAGACACTTGCAACTGTGCTCAGGGCAGGAGGAAGGAATCCTGTGGAAGTCAAGGGCCCAAAGAGGATCCCTCATGCTGCTGGGTCTTGTCAGAGGTTAAGCACTGAAATATGCACATTGTGATGTCTTGAAGAAGGTAAGAAATGAAGCTGGGTTTTCAGAAAAAGTCACATAGGTTTTTCATATCTGGGGTGTTCACAGAAAGCTGCTAATGGGCAAGGCACTGTCAAGTGTGAGGTGTTCAGCCTGCTGTACTGTGAGCCTGGCATCTCCCAGGTTTGCTGATAACCTTGGGGATAAACTACTGCTCACTGCCATTGGGGTAGGGGGTGCATCCTGTTCCAGGCTCTGGGTGATGGTGGACCCTACGCACCCCATGGTACACAGAGACTTTTTGCTGCAGCTGGTGCTTACAGGAGGTGCTGTGTGTGTCAGTGGCTGGCTGGTGTTCAGGCACTGGCTCGTCAGTGCCAACACAGAAGGAGAAACACTGGCTAGCTAAAGAGCCCTGTTTCTGCCCTTATCTCAGACGCTGCATCAGCCATGCTGCCATGGCATCTGCTGCCCTTCAAAAACCAGTTGTCTGCCAACAAAGCAACCAGAACCTAATGCAATCCTCACTGACTCTATAGGCTCGCTTTTATTTGCATGGCTATACAAATAGCACCTATTACCAGTGTGAGGGCATTTAATCTTTAAACATATGTCCTCCTGTTTGGCTGCTCAGGTAGCAGTGAATTCTGCTGCCCTGGAGGTGAGACACCATGGCCTGGAAGAGGTGTCATGGGATACACAGACATGGGAGGATGCAAAGGTAAGTCTCTGAAAGCCAGGCTTGCTTTTCCTTCTCAACCTGGAAGCATGAGAGGGTGGCTACGTCTGAAAAAGGAGTCATCCTCCTTTGAATCTTCCCAGACAGCAGTTACAGCTGCCCCATTCATGCGGAGCTCTGTTGTGCTGTGGGCAGCAGCAGGCAGCAGCCTGGCATTGCAAATGGTGGGCAACAGGACCATGTCATTGCCCCAACAGCAGTCTGCTCACAACGTAAATATCTGCTTTTCTTGGGCCTTTAACTTGAGCTGGCAGCCCTTTGGGAGCCCAGGTTTGCTTAGGTATAAAAGGGTTTGTTGAAATTCACTGCAGCTTATTCACTGAATCCATTACAAATATTATTAAATTAAATGCAAATGCTTTTGAAATGCAAATACCATCCAGCACTTTTCTCTCCTTTGCTTTGCTTAGGCTCACAGGATAGGGGAGCTGACTCACGGTACAGTTTTCAGAAGTCTCCAAGCTTTTAGTATCCTGGCATTTACTACCCATAACTATACTTCTCATATTCAGATGACAAATTGGCACTGCACCAGGGGAGCCTATGTTTATTCAAAATATCCCAGCCTTGCTTATGATTGTGACAAATCCATACTCAAGGCTTCCTGCCAGCTTGAAAGTCTGGATCCTCGTCAACAAACTTCGACGAGAATCAGTTCAATGTAACTTGCTATATTAGCGGATGAAGTGGGAATGAGCTCCAGGGAGAAGAAAAGCCAGCAGAGCTTCTGTTAACAGTTAGACAAAACTGCTGCTTTCATGTCTGCGTTTGCATCAGCAATAGCTTTTTGGTGCACTGGGCCTTTACCTTCTGCCCTTTCGCTATAGAGGTGTATGTGACCTAACAGCTCTGACATTTTGGCTTTGCCTATTAGGAAGACATATTATTACTGTATCTCAGGATATGCTTTGTAAATCCCTATTTTTCCTGTAAAACTTGGGTACTTCTGTGGGCTTTAAAAACTATGATTTGTTGAACTGTTCTATGTCTTCAGAAAGTACAAGGATACCCACAAAATCAGGTTGGTTTCAGCTTCATAATATGTTAGGAAAGCAAGGGATGTCCAGGTGAATTGTTTTCAGAGGTCCCACATGTTTTGAACTTGTCCTACTCCCTGTACTTGCCTCTTTTGACCCCCTTTTGCTGTTTGTTCACTGTTCTTCCTGCTCAGCTGGGAGAAGTTCCCCACAGATGTCCTGTGCCATGCAATGGCCCTAGTAAGGAAAATGTTTATTGTCTTCTTCCCCACTGTGGCAAGCAGGAAGTTTGGCAGATGATGTTTCCTGTCAGGAAGTCGATGCAGGGCATAGGAATTTCTGCTACAAAAAATCACCAAGCAATGCAATTTAACATGCATCTATTTTGGTGTGAGTGACTACAATTGTTATTCAGAGCTTAGTCTCACACTTGCATTGTTATCTAGGAATGAAATTGTCACATCTCTGCCACCATGCAAGATTTGTGATTGCCTTGCAAGCTGCAAAGTCAATTTAAGTTGAAGGCCCCAGTAAATAA
The DNA here is from genome assembly GCF_033783945.1 of Neopsephotus bourkii. NCBI lineage: Eukaryota > Metazoa > Chordata > Aves > Psittaciformes > Psittacidae > Neopsephotus > Neopsephotus bourkii. The sequence continues at coordinate 9,153,652 of NW_026900624.1, forward strand.
TGTACAAGATAATCAGTTTCACATGGCTGTTCTCAGAGATATTAAGGGAAGTATCAAAGAAATAAAAATGCCATGTGACATTGATTAGTGTCATACAGAAGCACTTGGGATCAACTGAGTGTGCTTGGTATCTACCTGGTAATTACTACTTTGTTTCCCTGGTTTAATTACATTTATACCTGTAAGATGGCAAGATAATTGCACTTAAATTTATCACAGGAAACTAGAAATTGCGTGGTTTGTTAACAACAGACAAGCAGAGGATAATTGGCAAACACAACATGGTTATTTGTGCAACATCTGAACACATGCATTATTATTTCAAAGATCCAAGATTTTTGTGTGAGAGGCAAATGTGAAGCCTATCCAGTTTAGCAGCTGGTAATAGGAAAGCAAAATAACAAGGAAAACACTGTGTTGTAAATTAATGTGGCAGTTCTCCAGGGTTGGAAGCAGAATCTTAAAACCTAGGTTTTGGCAACGTAGCAATTTACTACACCTTATTTCCCCTTCTCTTTGTGATTTTGTTTTTTCTGTGCTGGAATGCCAAGAAGCATTTTTACCTGTGCGTATGTTGTAGGACCAAGTTTTCTAAAAACTGTCTTCTCTGATCGTAGCCACCTAGACTTCGATGACCTTAGCAGTTTCCATGTTAAAGAGAGGGAGGTAAAGCTAGTCACCTTGTTTTTTGGTTTGAGTTTGGGGGAAGGTAACATATTCTGATAGGGCCCAGGGCAGAACATGAGAGTACTTGCATGTTATTCTTTGCCCTGCTTCTAGAGGTATTGCCTTTTGACTCCTGGGGACAGATGTTATCTCTTTACTGAGACCCTGCCTAGCACATTGTCCCCCCAAAATTCAATTAAGCCTTCTAGGCACTGGCAAAACCTATAAAGGTCAATAATGATACAGTATAACAGTCCGCAGTCAGTGATGGGGATGGTATTCTCAATTAATCAGCAATAGCAGTGAGATGTATACTTCACGGCTGCATCCTTCAGGCATCAATCAGGCAGGTTTTGCTCTGGAGTCAAGGGGCATTTAGTCTGAGTGACACATGAAGAATTCAGTTTAGCTCTTGTTGAGTCAGTAGCACTGGTGTGGTACAAAATTTCGCTCATCAGACACTGCAGCCACCACCTGAGCTGGGCATCAGCAGTCTTGGCTTGTAATTGGCTTGTAGCTATTGTGCACTTATAGGTAAATGTAAAAATCTTTCAGCTTCTGTTTTTGTGGAAAGTGAGAGGAAAAAGGAAAGAAGAAAAGGGGAGGAAAAAGGAGGGGAGGGGAGGGGAGGGGAGGAGAGGAGAGGAAAAAGAGCAAAAGCTTACTTATAAGCCTTCTTCTTGCCAACAAGCCAAGAGTTGCCTCTGGGTACCAGGTATCACTGCTTTGCTGAATATCCTGGGACTTAAGAACACTGAGTGGTGTTGAAGTGTCAGCATAACCCCAGGCATTTCTGCACATACTGAACTCTACAAACATCAGATGTGAATATACCCTGGGTTTTGTTTATAATAACAGCAATTTGACTGTGTGATGACACTGCGGCAGGTATAAATAATTGCTTTCACAATGATAATGTTTGGTTTAGTCTAGAAACCTTGAGAGAATTTAAAATATATTTAAGCTTTGTGATAGGCCAACTAACAGATAAGCAGTGCTACTCCAACCAAGATACAGAAGAGTGAGGTACCAAGAAAATGAAGAATTTACTTGGTACGAGTACAATGTTATGAGTAATAGAAACAAAGAATTCTGAATTCTTTGCTGTAACCTCTCCAGGTGACTAGCCTTTTGGCTAAGTATTCTACCTTAATATTACCAGTGAAAAACCTACTGCACAATGATGTAACATCATGGCCATACAATAAACAAGCAGTACCGTGAAAATTTCTTGACCAAGAAGAGGACAAGGTAGTGAGTGAGCTGAACAGAACTGTGGAGCAGCCCAAGGGGCCTGCTCCATGCAGGGAGGGCAAGCAGAGAGCTGAGGGTGACCCCTGGACCACATGCTCCCCATGCCACAGGCCACAGGCCTATAGGATCTGAGCTTTGTGGGCTGAGCAAGGGCAGCGATAACAACAGGTCCCATAGACCATCCAGTGAACCCCAGGAAAAAGCAAAGTTGCAAGTCATGTCTAAGGCCAATCCAAACAGTAATTCAAGAACAAGGCTAGAAACAGGTTCTCCTACAACATAACTCAGTGGCTCAAAAATTGCAGTGATCTGTTACAAAGCAGAGATTTTTTTATTTTCAAATGTGTTTGAAGAAACCAAATGTCTTCTGAGAAGAGCGTTTCCTTATTTGAAACACTTTTTCCCCTTCAGAAAATAAAGCATAATAGGCATTTAAGCAAGCCCTACCTACTGAACTTTATTTGCCTCTGTAGTGCCTTCAGCATTTGAATCATTCCTTGGTTAGGTATTCTATATAGCAGCTGGCTATGTTATAAGACACAGAAGATACAGTTGTCTTTTGCATTGTGTATTCAACCATGCCAGTGAAATTGGGAAGGATCTTGTGCCAAATTATGTGATCCTCAGGCTAATGTTTTACATAGCTGCATTTTTTATTGTGATAGGCCAACTTTGTTGAAAAGTTTGCTGGCAAGTTTGTTCCTGGAGTTTTCTCCGAATCAGTTTCCACATATTTAAATTAAAAATAAACAAGCAGCAGGTTTTAATCTTTGTCAGTGACAATGTGTGACTTGTTTGGACTGTGACATTCTCTCTACTACTCACAGAAAGAAGAGGTTGAGTCTGGTAAAGGAGGACTTAGAGCTCAGTGTAATTACATTTCTTACTTACACAAACTTTACACTGGTCTCTACCTCAGGCTACCACCCTGCAGAAAGTAGTTTGCTTGCCAGAAGTTGAGTCAGGAAGACAAAAACCTCCTCCAGAGCCACTTTAGAAAAACTGGCCCCCAGCACTAGCTCAAAGAGAGGAGGGAAACAATGGCTTATGGCTGACTAAAAGGGTCCTAATGCAAACAACTGTTTTCCTCTCTGCTAAATGAGTGCTTCCAGGATACTTGTTAAGAAACAAAGATGGGAGGATCTAAGTCTGTTTGTACCCACTTGGTTTCTCTTTGCATGGTCAAATCCTTGTGTTTTCAAAGAACAATGAAGCCTGCTGCTTTTCTAACCCATTTATTCTATAAACATCAAAACTAACCTACAGGCTATCAAACCTGTACTGGCTATGTTGACCCCTAAAGGTTCACAGAAGTATGTTCTGGAAAGCCTCTTGAAGGAAATTCTGCTTTCACCAAAATCAGTGCTTCAGAAGACACTGGGAGAAGCAGGGGATGCAGAAACAGAGCTAGAGAATGTGTTTGTCCTGACACGTCCCCTTGCCACTATGGCTGCTACTCAACAAACCCAAATTAGGGCATCTGAGAAGCAAATGACACTGGTTACACAAAATTTCAATTCCTTCTTCAGCCCCACCTCCCAGCGCTAGTGATTTGTGCTTTTACAACAGTATTCAGTGTAAAGAAAAGAACCCACACAACCACTTGCACCCCTCAAACCAAAGAAAGTCAACATCAGTTTATTTCTCCTTATCCCCCAACCATTAGACACAGGGAAGATGTTTTCCAGTGACAGAAATTACAGGCCCAGGTACAGCAACTCTATCACCAGCTGGAAGTTCAAAGACAAAATTGTTTACAGGTGGGAAAAATAATCTTGCCCTTAAAACACACATCTTCAGTGCCTCTTAATTATGCTGTTATTGCCCCAGAGCTGACTTGCCTTCAGAAGCAGATTAGCACAAATTAATGCAACTGAACTGAATTGCCTCTAATGCAACTGAACTGATTTAAATTGCCACTCTTAAATGCTAAGGTACAAGAAATTTCCCATAGTGCACAATTTTGTACTAATTTTAGGGTTTCTCACATTTTTGTCAGCTGCATCTCTGCGTTAGGAGGGACTCAGTAAACTATCTTTGGTGCTGACTGGCCCAAATTAAACCCTTGTACTTCATTGCTGTATCAATCACAGCTGCTGGTGCTTCCTGGTAAAGATTTTTTTTCCTTTCTTGTAGTTGGCCAGGCAGTGTTGGCTTTTAGGTGAAGTGAGAAAGTTGAGATCCTGGGTCTTGTAATTGGCTTGTGATGTGAAACTGGCTTCTTCTGAGGTCTTCTCTGTGAGTATGTTAAGCCTCAGTTATCTGCTTGAAATATAAGTTACTGAATGATTTTGTCTGAATGTGGTGTTGCTCTTACTTTGTACTTCGTGTAGCTACCTGCAGAGCTGTGTTTGTCCAGTGAATAGCTGCTAGCCATTGTCTGCGGTCAGGCTGCGTGTGACAGCTGCTCCCTTTAACTTCTTTACTTTGTTCATGGGTAATTTGTCATAGGTCCTTTACAAGAAGAATTAATATCCTTTGAGTAGACGTGTCTCAAGACTTCTTGGCAATGTAGGTAGAATTCAAATTTGCTTGGAGTGCAAAAGGTCTTGTTGCAGGAAGGAGGAAAAACTGTCAGGGCTGGGGGAGGCTTTGCTCTATAGATCTAGGCCCTTCCCTACAAAGGCATTTCTCCAACTGGTTTTCTGGAGTTATCAAGCTGTTAAGAAAGCTATTGCTGCTGACTGCCTTAAGCAAGCAGCTCTGCCTCTATGTGAATTTAAGCACAGATTTGTTTCTTTGGGTTTGGGGTTTTGTTTTTTTTTGTTTATTTGCTTGCTTGTGGTTGATTTTTTTTGTTGTTTTTTTGTTTTGTTTTGTTTGTTTTTTTTATTTTACTTTGCAAATTGCTGTGTGAAAAGAAGAAACTGAAATATCCATCCTGATGCTTTGACTTTCTTTCCCTGATGAGATGTGAATTTAAAGAGCTTCAGCTGTATCTCTATTAATAAACTGAGCAGCTCAATAGAAACTGACTTGTAGCACAAAATAACTGTTGCTGAGGACCTCGCATCTACGCTATATGTATTTTTGACTACTCTTAGCTTCACCTAGCAGATTGAATGTCCATTAGCAAATGAAGCTGATGATTCTGTTTAGCTCCACGTGAAAGTAGTCTTTGTGGACTCTCAGCCTCTCCATGTTATCAACTAAAGCAGTGAATGGGGTCATAGGAACCCTGCTTTTTTGGAGCAAATCTGTTTTAACATTTAATATAGTTTGACTTTTATGGTTAGTGTGCAGTATTACTTCCCTGGAGCCTATCTGCTGATGGAGAAAATAATGCTGGACTTTACAATGACTGAGCTTGCAAAAGGTGAAAATCCCTTTTTAAGTCATTGATTCAAAATGTCTCCATGCCTCCACATCTATAGTGGCTTCAGCTGCATTGGTTGCTAAGGGAAGAGCTGGTGTTGTATCTGAGGAGAATGATGAGAAAGCAAATTGTTTGAATAACCTGAAGTGCAGGCAGGAAAAAACAATGTGTTATTATGGTGACTTCAGTTACTTAGTTTGGAATGTGGTGTGATGCTTAACTCACTAATGTTTGCTAAGTGTTTTAAAATTCTGTGAAGAAGTTACTTGAGAGTTGTAGAGATTACTGATGGTCTTGTGCTGTAAACTTTCAGGGCTCGATTGTTATTTAACTTGCTGTAAACTGAGGGCTAGAGCTGTTTCATTAAAGGGTCTGTCAGCACTTAGATTATTAAAATGTGTTTTAATATTAAATCTTGTTCCTGGTGAGCATCATGGGAACACTTCCACCTGGACCGATGGCTTCCCACCCCACCAGGACTGAGGCGTGTTTAAGCTCTTGTTAGTTCCAGAACGGCCTCTATCTGTCCTGTAAATGAGCAGAACTTCTTTGCTGAGGTGATGATTTTTGGTTGTGGTCAGGTTATTACAGGAGGCACAGGAGCTGATGAGGGAGAGACAACAGAGGGGCATGGACAGGAGAATTTAGATCACCTGGGAATATTTTTATCTCCTTTTTGCGTTAAAATATACCCAGAAATGAAAGCCTGAGGTCAAAAGGAAGTGAAATAGAGGTCGTTGAAATGTCCATAAGTCAAGCTGCAGATACTGTGCCAAAACCAGTGTTCTTGAAACTGTTAGCTGTGATCAGCATTGCCAGGTTCAGGTTTTCCAGGTTTTCTCTTGAAACCTCAGGGTTCATTTTTCTGGTTTTTCTGCTTTTGTTTTCTGCTGAAACCATTGAAATAACAATTTGGCAACAGGAATCTTTCCTATGCATGAATTTAAAAAGAACAAGCAAAGTATGAATTAGCATTTGTAGTAGAGAGACACTTGAGAGAGTGGTGTCAAAGTCACAAGACAAAAAGCCCTTTGTGTGTCTTGTAATCACCTTGCATGTCCCTAATGGCACTCTTGACACTGACAATGAAAGCCCAACAAAAGGAAAAGGAGTGGTTCTATGTTTAGGTTTCTGGCTTTGTACTCTAGAGACCTGAATATTTATGTCCATCTCTTTACCCTTACAGAAGCAAGAGCAACTTTAGAGCACAGCTGGTCGGGGAAAAGCACTTGTTAGGCCATGTGGTTTCATCAGTAAGCGAATACTGGTGGCTTCTGCAAGATGCTCGTGGAAAGCTGTGTAGACCTGAAGCCTTACATGAGGCTTTTGTAAGCCATTTTAAACACCACTGACTTCTCCATAACTGCTATTAAACTATGGCTGTGCTCTTTCCTTGTGCCTACATGTTTAGCATAGGCTGGCTTAGACTGGGGACAGGTAGGCTGTGAATACATGTATCCTGTATTTAATGTATCTTGTTTATGTCTAGAAGTGAGATACTCCCTGACTTAGATGTTTGATGCAAAAAAATATAAGGTGCTTGAATGTTCTGATTGTAGTTGTCACCTAGGTTCCTTGTGTAGATAAACAAGAGGCTGCTGGAGTTGTGCAGCCTTTTGGAAAGTGGAGAGAAAATGTGAGTATTTCTTAGGATCTTCTTCCCACAGGGGAGGTTTTTTATTCTTAAAATCGCTTGCCTTTTAAGCTTGCTCTGGCACAGTCTGTGCACTATTTGCTTTTATTTATTTTCATTTTTACAGTCATTCACTTTGAGAAGAGGCTCCCCATGGAGCAGTGTAGGATTCGTGCCAGTAACTTAGGGGTGTTTTCAATTTTGCGTGTGTGTGGTTTGTAGGCTCACTCTGCACTAGAATACTTGAAATCGCACAAGGCAAGATGAGAGCTAAGCTTGTTGATTAGGGCACCTGTTGCTTTCTAGCATTGGCCAGAAAGGAATTCCTGTTCTATATGAACATCGCAAACGAGCTAATGCACAGTAAGAAGTCTTCAACTTTCCTTCAGAGGTGTAGGGTATGTGCTAAGTGCCAAAAGCAGAACCATTGACCATTTAAGTTAATGATCTGAATGAGAAGAGCAAAAGGAATAATTAACATTTGCTGGTTTTAATATCTTGAACAACCACCAGTGATATTAAAGGTACGTAGAATGAAGAAGCCAATAGAAGACTACAGAAGTCTTCCTTTAGACAGAGGAAACAAGCTGAGTTTCTTCTATTCCACAGTCTTGTATGTGACTTCAAATAGCTCTGCATACCTTCTGGGAAACTGCTGCTGCTGTGAATGCAGTATGCATTCATTCTTCTCTTTCATATCTTCTGTGGTAAAACTGAGTGCTCCTCTATAACTGATTTGGCTTAAGGTGCATGCAGGAGTACAAACAGCAACAAGGATATGACTTCCGCCCATGTGCAGAGTGAAAAAGAAACATGCATCTGAAAGAAAGAGCTGGTTCTTAACACTCTAGCCTTGCTAGCAGGTATATAAAATGTGACTAATCTCTTCAGCTCATTGTGTATGGTTGGTTTCTTCTAGAGGAAAGTGGAACACAGAAAAGTGTGGGGGGGTTCTGGATGCAGTGATGTTTTTGCTTATGTGTTTTGGTTTGTTGTTTTTTTTTCCCTATCCTTGCACCTTCTGTTGTGGACCTGGGTAAGAGCTGGCTGTGGCACAAGTAGAAGGTTTTCTGAATTACTAGTATAAGCATATTCTCACAAGGGAACCTCTCTGCACCCCTTTCCCTTCTCTCTCCATTGATGTTGGCATTTGTATAACGCTACCCAAAAGCAGAAACAAAGCTTTTGTCCCTGGAGTCTCTGTGTCACTGTGTGGAGGCATTAGGTTTAGTTATCAACGGAGTCTGCCACTTATGACCTGTTTCATAAGGTGTTTCAGCCTTTCCCATTGGAAGCATTCAGGCTGGTGAGTTCGGGCACAGCCTGTGGGAGATCTCAAAGCCTAGATGAAGAGAAGTAGTTTTGGTAGTAAAGGTCAGCCCAAGTGAGTTCACAGCAGCTGGAGATTTGCCTTAGCTCAGCCAGAATCAGTTCTTGAGTTAATTTGTAAAGCTGTCACGGCTATGGACTTGTTGCTACTTGAAAGCAACTTGCAGGAAAGTTGTTGCCACCACTCCTGAGCAGGGAGATGCTATGTGGTTGCCTTGTGACAATATTGGCTAGTGTGGGGCACTCCAAATTCAAGTTGCTTACTCTGTGGAGTATGATAAAATCCTTGGAGTAGAAAAGAACAATGGGAAATGAAAGGGTCTCGGTGACAGAAACAAAATCACTCTAGAGGAACGTATTTAGGGACAGGCTGCTGCCCAGGACAGCTGCCTGTTTTCTGTCTGCCTGGTGTGAGCAAAAAACCCCTGGCTGCCTGGATGGCTGCCAGTAGGAAGTGTTGTCATCTGCACGAGGTCTACGCTAAGTCCTGGTGGGTTTGCAGGTGGAGGTGGTGGTGGGGTGTGAGTAGGGCAGGGTGGGATCTGCTTATTTTCTGTCTTTTCATTAGTTGGCTTTCTTGGCTGTTACCGCGCACATGCAGGCATTTCCTCCCTGTATTTCCCTGCCTTTGTTGTTTCCCTTAGTGAACTCGTGTTGCTGTTATTGAATGGTGTGATTTTTTCCCTCCTCCTTTTATTTTCAAGCATGAAATAAGGTGAATTAATGCGTGGTGGGAAAATGCCAAAGGCAAGAAATGTTTCCTCTGGCATGAAGGGGATGATCTCTGCTGCTGACTGGACTGTTCTTGTGTTGAGGAGAAATGGACACAGATCAAAGCACATTAGGTTTTGTGCATGAGAGGATTGTCAGAACTGAAGCTTGATTTTTATGTATGTATTGTCCCTGTTGGCTCCTCATTAGGGCAGTAACTCAGACTCTAGATCTTGTTGCTGGTAAGGGGGTGTTCTGAGTCCAAACCTCACAGACTTGGCTGCAGCATTAACTGAGGTCACTGATGAGAAGTTTGCTCACTCTTCTGCTTCCTTTCCTCCACAGCAGCTGTTGATGCATGAAGCAGACTGCTGGAATCAGAATGATGTGTATGATGTAACTGCCCAACACATGTTAAAGAGCTCTGTGAATCTCATTAGCCAGGGAGCTGAAGCATGCCCTCTCTCTAATGCTGACTGTTATTTCTCTCTTGCCCTTCTTTGCAGAGATGGCATTAGCTTCTGACACTGTACACAGAGCACTCAGTCTGTCTGAATCTTTGATAGTGCTTACTGTCACCCCAGAAGAATGATTCCATCTGAAGCATAAACTATTACCTGCAGGTTAGCACCAACTAAAGCTCTGAAGCAGCTAGAAAGAGCAATGATTCACTTGACCCAGCTCCTCTATATAATTCATATCATAGGTATTTGTGTATAATAATAATGAATAAAATAGCTTTTCAGTGCAGTAGAACTTCAGCTCTTCAGCAACAGTAAGTATCTTATAGGGTTTTTTCAATGTAAAACAAATAGCTGGAGTTTGTTATTAAAAGATAATTCTTGGAGTATTAGTATCTGGTATTATTGCATAAACAAAAATGCTTTTACACAAATGAATGGTTATCTAAGAACTCCCATTTTTTTGTTTTGAATTAAAACATAAATCTTTTTTTTTTTCCTCATGTGTTATCACAGTGTATTGTCGGAAGAAGATCACAGGCTTGTGCTGCAACTTGCAGCTCTGTACCAAGATAATGGTGTGATATGCGAGATCAAGCATATCGAGTTATTAAGGCTAATGTGGCCTGGCATGTGTGTGGTGACAAGCAATTCCTTACTTCAGAAAGCAAGAGATGCTGAACAGGAGAGGGCTGTGGGGAGGCTGGCCATGATGATAAAAGCATTTTCAAGACATGTTTTCATTACTTGGAGTTAAAGCCTACTGCTGACTTCTATAGGTGATTAGCTGAAAAGTATGGTTTGAACGGTTTTACATTACTTTTCATGTATCTAGTCCTTGGGAAGCAGCAGGTTGCAACTAAAACATTTTTATTCTGTTGACTTGAGAAGTACAGTAAATCCTAAGCTTGCTGCTAGATTTTTTTTTCCTCCTTGCTATGCTTTTGCCCACAGCAGTTTGTGTTTGAGTCTAACAAGGAGTATAGGCATATGTTACTCCTTTAAAACTGGGCCTAGCAATCAGATAATTGGTTTTTTTCAGCGGACACATGTCTACAGAGCCTAAGTGAGGTGCGTTGTTTTGGTGGTAATAAATGCTATATGGTTATGTTTGACTAGGGTTGGTTTTTTTTACAGCCTGTCCCTAAGACTGTCTCACCTCTTAAAACGTGGAGATCCCAGAATTAGAGTGGGGCTGCTGTGGTGAGAAGCTCTTTCCATCCACCTGGAAGGGAACTTTCAGAAACTGAATAATGCAAAAACAGGTTTAATTAATTGCTAAAGTTCAGAAAACTTGAGAAGCCAATGAAGCAGAGGTGAAATGAATTAAAGAGTAGGCTGCAGCAACCTACCGTCAAAATTTGAGCCTCTAATGTGTAACATGTGTTCCTGCTTTCATTTGCCTACTTTACAAGAGCTAATACACAGTATTTTCAGGGTTCACAAGGGGGCTTTTCTCCCTCTAGGCTATTAGCTACAGTAATGGCTTATTAAGAAAGTTAGACTTTCTCCCAGCTGAGGGAGGAAAAATGGCCCTGAAGGGGTGGGGGGAGAGGAAGAGGAGAAAACTGAACATTTGTTATTTAAGAAACCTAACAATACAATGCAGAGGAAATGAATCAGAAGAGAGTGATTTCTGCAAGCATGTATGTTTTCTTTTATGAAAACAAAGAGATTTAAATCCTGGCCTCCCAGGAGTCAATAGGGTCCACATTTAACTTGGAATGGCAATATGGGGTCCTGGTTCAGTTGCTATGGGTGGAGGAAGGTATTTCCAGAAGAACAAAGGGTAGTTAGTTAGGCCTCTGTCTAATACAACCTCCTAGGGGTACTTCCTATGATTATTTTGTTTGGGTTTTATTGTTTATCCCCCTCTCCTCCCTAAAGTAACCTCTTTCTTCCTTACCCTACCCCCTGAAAAAACAAGCACATCTCTCTCTTTAATGCTATCTTCTACTGAAAGTAAGGTAATCCACACCTTATACAGAGCAGTCTCATCTTGTTGGCGCTTGCACAATTCCCTGACTCTTTCCTGCTCTAATGTCAGCCCAGCTCTGGGGAGTCTTAATGCTGCTCTAAGCTGTGCCACACAGGGAAGACCTTAAAGAACATCTGTCAGGGAGGGACTTTAGAAGACTGAAAATAAACCCCTTCTTTTCTTGCCCTTTGTGATGAGGTATGAGGAGGTTTCCTTCCATTCAATTTCCTAAGTTAGCAAGATCCTCAGTCGCTTGTTTGGAGAAGGCAGAATAGGAGGATTTGCTCCCAGCCTTGCACACAGATTGACTTGGAACAGTCTGTTTGTGTATGTGAAGTCTGCGGATTATTAATATCTGTTTGTGGGTAGATTGTTCATGTGGTTTTGTCTGTATGAGTTTCCAAACCTTTTTTAAGGGCGGCTTCCTGGAATAAGCCTTCTGTGGGCTTTGAATGGATGATTCATGATTGCTATCCTTAGACTAAGACTGCTGTTTGAGAGGTATTTAATCTTGGCCTTTCACAATATGACTGACAGCTGTTTCACACCTCTGGTTGTTTTTCAACACCTTAAGTGTGTGTTGATGAACTGGTAATATTGCTCTTTGCCCTCTCCATTAATGTGTATGATTAATTGCCTATCTTGAGATAGGAGCTGAGACAACAGCTCCACTTTTTTAATTCCACTCTAAAAACCTTGCTGTTTCATGAATTCCAGGTATGCTGGTACTTTCCAGTGGGCTTTCTGGGTATCTTGGGTTGTCCAATTCATTTATCTATAAATAGTGATAACAGTCAGGGTGTGAAATTCTGGTCTGACCTTCCATAGCTTGTGTCCTACCTGCCTCTCTGCCTGCAGTATTTCCTGTTTCCTGACTATAAGCCTTTGAAGCAGCAGTTAAGCGTTTTGAAGCAAGTCTTTGATCTCTTCTCTTGTATGTTTGGAATGAGCAGTGTTTGCTTTACTACAGCACTGACTAGCTGTGGCTAGGCAGGATGGGCTGTCCATAGGCAGCATGCCAAGTAGATCGGGGGAAAGATGCTTCCCTTTGGATGTCTACATGACCTTGTTATTCATGTTGGAACACAAATTTCTGTGGTGCTGTCTCAACCTAATATAATGGAGCAGCCTGGTAGGGGCTCCCTTACATGAGTGATAAGCTGTGACCAAGGTGGACAACAGTACAGGCCATGCAAGACCCTTTTTCCTCAGAGTCCAGGGTTACTGCACCATGATGGCAATGGCAGGCTTCAGTGACAGATCTAAACAAGGTGAGTTGATGAGTCAGGTCTGGGCTATTTCCAGGAGAGTTCAGTCAGGAGCAACAGGAGACCAGACTGGAGATGGAGCAGCCTAGAGTGTTAGTACAAGAGTTACCCAGCATACAGGGTTGGAAATAAGGCTGCCTGCAGCAGAAGTCTGAGGATTTTGGGGAAGACCAGTCACTGAGCAAGGATGGGGCTAAGCACAGGCATGCCATGTCTCTGAAAAAGACTGAAGCCTTGGGCTGAGCTGCAGTGGGGTGGAGAGTGAGCTTGTGGGATCCCTTGTGAAAAGGCCATTAAGGCTACAAGTGCTTTCAGGGCTCTGAGAGCCAGAACCTTAGATAATAGGGTTAATAAAGTGCAGAGTTGATGGCCTTTTTTTGTTGTTGTTTTTTCTATTAAAAAAAAAACAGAGAGAAAGGCAGTCACTAGTCTACATGCTGTCATAAAGCACATTTTGAAGTTTCCTTTTTCAAGAGAAAGCATAACTACAATTTTCTTTTTAATCTTCTAGGTTTCTTCTTAAAAGCCTGTTTTCAGAAAAAATGTGGTAGTCAAAACCTAGTGAAAATAACACACCAATGAAGCATGTGGATATGAGAAACAAACCAGAAAGATAATATAAGTATTGGCTGATCTTTTTGTAGGAGGATTTAAAATACATTCATTCTGATAAGTTTTCATAAGTCCTGCAGTCCACTGAAACCAGCCATGCAAACAAGTTCTGAATGTGTCTCGTTCTTCCAAAATATGCAAATATGGGAAATGAGAAGGTCCAAGAAGGGTGTTACCATATTTAAGTCATGTGTCCTTTGTCCTGTTCTTGTCATGTTCTCATGGATTTCTCTTCAATTCCCTCTTCTAACAGCTGATTAGTGGAGCATTGGTTCTTCTATCAAATAAGTAATGCCTCTGAAAGTGAATAGATGTGTTGTTCGAAATGTTTTTTTCTCTTAAAAAGAATGTTAATACGAAAGCCTAAGTGCAAGTATCTGACAAACAAATAACAATATTAAGACTTCTGAAATGCTTCCCAAAATAATTTGTCACTTTTTAGCTTAGCAAAACATCTACAGAATCGAAGTAGCACCTCACCTTTTTGAGGAACAATTCTCATTAGGGCTGTCTGTATATGAAGAGCTCTGCTGATTCATAGAGCTGGACCACACCAGGAAGTCGTAAGCGCAGGCCTAGCAGACCATTTTGGGATAGGAAGGATGAGAAGAGGTTGCAAAGATCTAAGCCCTTGCTGTAACCTGTCCCACAACAGAGCACTAGAGATGTCTGGTCAAGATACAGGAAAGAGCTTTCAATAAAAATACCTGTTAAAAAGTGGGCTTGAATCTTCTTTGAACAATGATGCTGGATGTGAGTCAAAGCTGCTGTCAGTTTTATTGTTTCAGCCATGATCAGGAATGCTGAAACACTATTAAAGAGGTTGCTCAGCCATTTTTCTAGTTTAGTCAGAGTTAGGAAATAATTCAAATCTCCTTGGTTTTTTTTCCTGAAACTTCTTGCCCCAAACTTCAGATACAGAGTCTTCATGAGATGAGTTATTTTACAACTGGTAGTGCACCAGCCTTGGAGGATCCATGAGCTCCTTCTGAGAGGCCATAAAGAATAATTATCTCAGGGCTTAAGTGCCCTGAACAGATTTGCACTTCCAATGGAAAAAGTACAAAGATCCACAAATGCAAAAAAAAGTCTTAAATGAATGCTTTAAATAGCTCTGGGCTTGTCTATAAAGAATTCATCATGTCTCCAGAGTTTATCCTCAGTTATAAGTTGCATATGAGAGACAGCAGTAGAACTTACGAAGTCTTGCTTCTTCTCATGCATACCTGAGCTCATTCTCTGGTGACTAGTAATTGTAGCCTTTCCCTCAGCTGGGTACTGTATTTGCTCCCCACCCTGTTTGGGCACTGGGCTTAATTTCTGCTGCTCTATAAAACCTGTTTGAAATTAGCCAGTAAATTCAAAAGCTGTTGAAGGTGAGGGGGAGTCTGTGTGTGTGCATACCCGTACACATGTGGGCATGTGTTAGTGAGCTGCTTAGGCTTAATTTCCTTAGAAAACAAAGCTAACAACCCAGGAAATTCAGGCTAAAACTTGCTTTTCTTTGAACAGCTGTAGAAACATATATTGAATGATAGATTAAGCAGCCTATGATGCCCCCCATGCAGTTGCCATATATTAACAATGTACATGCCATAAATGCATAATGGTATATGACATTTTCACAGATGAATGAATCCTTGTAATTTGAAGGATTATTTATTAGAGGATGGATGGATGGGAGGGAATAGATCAGAACCCTGTTCTACTAATAGCATCAAAACTGCTATTTGCTATGTCAGGTTATGATCTGTGAGTGAGCTCAAAGCTTTTATCCAGTTATGTTTTTTGTGTGACTGTATTATCCTAACTTACATGCCTCTGTGCAATGTTTGTGCAAGACCGAGAACTGAAATGACCATATTTACCCATTCTTATCACAGACTCTGATTTTAATGTCCAAACTTACCACCAAGTAATGTTTGGAAACACTTTATATGTGCTTTTTGCCATCAGGTCCATAGAACTGGGATCATTTCAACAAACTTCTTTTGCTTTTTCATGCATGAATGTGCATGTATATGAAAATCATTTGACTGTTATGCAAAAATATTCTGTTAAACTACTTATATTTTAGTAATAGGGTTTTTTTTTTTGAAGATTAGTGTTTCTGTTTTTTAGTAACTGATGAGAAGATAGCTTCTGTTATGCTTTTTTCTTTTTCTTTTTTTTCCCCTCCGAAAGCTATAAACCTTTATTACTTCAATGAAATTTTCAATGGAAAGTTTCTTTAGCCCAGAGAATGTGCTGTGGCCTGAACTGCAGCCAACCAATCTGTCAATAAATGGCTATATCACATTCTTCTATGTAATAATTTATCTGAAACTTTTGTTTTGTTTCCAACATGAAACCATAACAGATACCAAAATGTCAAAAGCTGTGGTCAATAGGACTCTTACTCTCTGTCCAGCTCTGCAAGCTGTGCATATTTGAGACCTACATATAACATCTATTAATTATTGCTTAATACATCTACTAGCTAGTTATAGATGTATCTTTAGTGTAACTTCTGGCCACTGCAGAGATGTGACATTCACAGTGGACTGTCTAGTGCCAAGTTGAGCTTGTACAAACAATCTCTAGTCCAGTTTATCTTCCCACTATAATATGTTACTATTTGAATAGCAGTTTCACAGGTGTGGCAAGGTGAAATTAATCTGATGTGCTGTCATGTATATTCAGGTGGGTCGAACTGTGTGCTATGGCACTTAATTCCCTCTCTCAACCATGAAGGGGGAGAGCAGGGTGTGAAGCTCTGGCAGAGGTAAAATGAATTCCACTCCGGGGGATAGTCTGCAAGGCTTATGCTCCCAAGTTAGCTTTCTCAAGTAAAATCCACTTTGGTATTTGATTCAGGGGAAGCAGCCTTGGCTCTCTTTGCAGGGGCTCTGATGTTGTGCGTCAGCAGGGAAATTTGAGGAGGAATATGACCACAGTTCATCAACAACTCTTCTTTTACATCATGTTTCTGATCAGCGGGTGTGCTCCTCCTGATGAGCTGCAAATGTGTACTTAATATTATATTAGCTATTAACTCCCAAAGTCAACAGTTTCCCTGGTAAGATCAGAGCACTTCAAACATTACTCTGTTTTATTTTTTTTAAGCAATCTTTTTTTTCAGTGTAAAAGAACCAGTGTTAAAACATTTACAGATACTTTCATGATGTTAAATTGCTTTGCTAAAACACCAATCAACCATGATGAATGTGTTTGGGTGTGTATTGTCATTCTCCATAGTCCTTAACCCCCAATTCTTCAAACAGGAGAAAGTGTTTCTGCTTTTCTAGTATCCAGAGAAAGTCTTTAATGCTCAGTTATACACACGAATCGGAGCCTGAAGACTTAAACCAAACGTGCGAGGGCTGATGGGGCACTGTTCAGCAGGCTAAATGCAGTTTAACTCCTGAGCCTAGACAATGGTGGCTCTGAATCAGCAACAAGAATTTGGAGTGGAAATGACGGTGCGCTTACAGTAAGGACCAAGTGGCCTGATCCAAAGCCCACTCTGACAGAAACTTTTCTGTTGGCCTCACTGTAGAGTGAATTAGGCCCCCAAGTAAATAGCTGCTCCTCCATAGCAGCAGTCAGATGTTTTAATGCTGCAGGATAGACGAATTGCAAGCAAATGGAGTTTCACCAAATTCCAGGCTAGCAGCAAATTCTTATACCACTACAAGAACATAGGGTGTGTGCTTACTGAATGTGTGCTGTGAGCAACTGCAGAGATAAGTTGTCAAATGGGTGTTTGCTGCCTATATAGGAGGAAAATGGTGACCATGAGAAAAACGGATCTACACGTAGGTGTCTTAGGAATGCATTAAGCATTCAGGGAGCAGTCACAATGATGTTTTTGGCATCCCAGAGCACTGCACCGTGCTGTTTGGCTTGATCTTGGTGTGTAACGTAAGTGGTAGGTTGTGACCCCTCAGGCAGATGTTTATAGAGATATGCCATAAACTCGTCAGGATCTCGGATGCTTTAGGGGTAGGAGGGAGAAAGGATGATGGACCCTATAGTATCGTTAAAACTAAACTAGTATGTCCCAAATAGAAAGTCTTGACATCTGCTGGATTCTGCAGTGATTCAAAGAGCTCACAGGTTGTTTGGGCACAGGTGTAGCACTAGTTGCAGTGGGCCTGTGGTGTTCCTGGCCCTGTGTGGCATGTCACCTACTCCTTGTGGTGTTTTTATTATTTACATTTTGGGTTTTTTTATTATTTTTTTTTTTTAACAGCGTGGCAGTCTGATGCTATACTGTAAAAGAGAGATTTGGGGAGTCTTGGGCTTCTTTTTGACCTGGGTTATTTGTCAGTTTTGGAAACAGTAAATGTGGGGGTAGGAATCAGTAGCTGGAAGGGTATGTTTTTGTGGGGAGGGAGAAGGGGAAAAGCACAAACTTCTTCAGCTGGTTTTGTGTCACTGAATCATGTGGCTGCTCTTCTAGAGGCCTGCAGTCATTAATTTATTTCAGGGTAAAAAGGCTGAAAACAGGCTTTAATTGTTGGCTGCAAATGTTTAAACTGGCCTGAGAATAAGTGCATTTAATGGATGTTAGGAGCTTGGCACCTGTGCTGTTGGGAGATGGACAACTTCAGCATTTGGTGTTTGCAGCTGGTTCTTTGTTGCCATCCCAGCAAGACCCAGGCTGCTGCCCAGGTAGGTTGTGTGAAGGTGGGTTGCCATGTATGAAAGACTGAGAACTGGTCAACACACTGTCCATTTGACATTGCAGGCAGGAACAGACTCTTGTTTTTTTGGAAATGGACCTGATGAGAAACTAATAGTCCACAGAAAGATCATTTAAATTAGGTGGGAAATCCTAAACCATATCAAGTAGCATAAGAAGATGAAAATACTTCCCAGGATGCTTGTGCATTCAAGTGAAAGGAAATCACAGAATAATTAAATCTGTCTCAAGAGAGAAGGAGGGACTATCTCGAAGAACTTGGTAATGTGATGCAGTAATTACATCTGTGAAGTAGTACAGAAATGCTGTGTGTTAAGGTCATTAAAAGACAGTGCGATTCAGGGATTTTTTTTTTTATGAGGATGTTACTGATAAGCTAGTTTACTGACCCATTAGATATCCTAATAAAAACTCATTAGTATTTCTATAAATCAGTTAATGAGTGGTTAAGACTAAGTAAGACACTAGAAAGTATATTATTTCTAAACCTAGTAATACAGGTTGAAAGGAAGAATGACTCTACTCCTGTCTGCAATTACTTTATGCTGGAGTTGCTCCTCATTACAAATTATTTTTGACTTGTGAAGGGAGTCAGGCTGTATATTTAGGTCTGTAGTATCTCTGCAAGTAGTATATTATAGTAAAGAGTGTGGAGTGGCAAATGCTGTTTTGTAGTGGGTGGCAGGAAGGTGCAACCCATAACTAACTCTTCACTGAAGTGAGAGGGAGAGCTGTCTGAGCAATATGTGATGCTTTGTCTCTTTTTTTTATAACATTCTTTTCTGGCACACTTGTGATGTATTTTGGAAGCTACAGGCTGGCAAACAAAGTTTTGTCTCTGATGGAATGGTGCAGCTGCTGAGGCCTGCATCAAGAGCCCCCTTCCAAGGATGCATTTTAATTCACCTTTGTGGGTCTCCCGAATTGGCCTGAGTAAAAGGAGTCACTGGAGAAAGTGAATCCAAACAAGAACACACTTGTACTGTTTGCAGGTGTGATGGTTTATGCAATTCAGAGCAGCACTGAGACTGCTTTCCCTTATGGCAAGGATTTTTTGGATCAGTTTTCAGCCCACCCTAGAAATGATGTTTGTTGGTTGGGGATTGCCCTCAAAGTCCTTATTCACCTTCACCTTACATGCTCCTAATAGCTGCACAGCCAGCATATCTGTGGGCTTAGTGCTGGTGAAAGGTGGTCTGCTGACAGCTCTGAAGACATTTGTTAAATCTCCAGCCAGGCTTGAGCACTGGAGGTCTCCTCTCTGCTCCAGCTCAGTCTGACCTGTGGGGTAGCCTCCTGTGGGACAGAGACTGCTGCTGGTTCTTGTTTAATCCTTGGCCTTGCTGGGGCCACTAGCAAAACTGCTAATGGGTACTACTTGTAAAGGCTTATTCTGATATGAATCAAGAAGCCTGACTACTGGTTCCTTCACAGCAGCTCTGGTGTGGCTGCTACTGAGCTGAGCTGCATTTATGTCGTGCTGCCAGCTTCCATGCTGAAGCAAAAAATACCCTGAGCATTCAGGCTCCCCAGAGGGACAGGTGGGCCACAGCAACAGCACCAAATAACTAAAATGAAAAGGCAGGAAAACACTGAACTCTAAAGAGGCTTGCCCAGAGGAGAAGCTCCACTACTGTGTATCTTCTGCCGAGAGAACTATGGGGCTGCCTTTAGGCCACCTTTTTCAGGTCTTGAAAGAAAGATGCTTAGCACTGGACACAGCAGCACAAAAAAAGGGTTTGTGCAAGAGGTGTGTAAAGTGTCTCAGGTAGGTGTCTAAAGTAAGGAAAGCATTTAATGTAGAAATGGGGTAAGAGTGGCAGAGTGACAAAATGCAAAATAAATTGAGGTTGAAGAAATCCACCCTTAAAATCCACCCTTAGAACTGCCTTTTAAACAGCCTTGTGTCTATTTCTTTGACTGCAGGAGTAGGAAGTACTCATTAATTGAGCAGCTATAGTCTGGGATTTTTCCCAACTAGCTGGATTGACTTTTTAGGTCCTATAGTGTTCCTGGCAGCAATAAAAAATTCACAGGACTGCTTCCAAAGGTGATGTAGCTCCTGAAGATTTGTGTCCTGTGCTGGTGGCTATAAGCACACCAGACTTAGTTTAAATATAAAAATGTGGGGATTTGTTGTGTTTGTTTTGCGTAGGGTTTTTTTTATACAATATGTACCTGCTGTTTTAAAACCTGCACTGTGCTCTGGTATTTTGGAGGTAAACACTTCCTGCAGTCTGAAGGGGAAGGTACCTGGATGTCAGATGCCTATGGGATATAAAGGGGAAAGGGTAGAAATTTGGAATAAAAGTACCTAACTGGAGCTTTGAATGAGATAAAATTAAAGGGCATAAGGATAAGAAAATTAGAATTGAATTTGACTCCTACTTCCATAATATTATTTTATGGAGGGCAACAGAGTAAGATGAAAAGGCTTTAACACTTAATTGCTTCTCTTTTCTGTAGTCAATTTGCTCCATTCAACAATATTCTTTCTTTGCTTCCACCTCACTTAACAGAGGTCAAGTAAAGAAAGAAGTGCAGAAATAATTGAAAAGCACTCCACTGAGGAATAACAAGTGAATGTTGTTTTTGGTATTTTTTTTACCCTGTAGCCAAGATAGAGCTAAGTAATTATTTGTTAGAGCTAGGAATCAACATATAAATATTAAAGAAAGGTATCATATGTTTTCTTTGAGTCTCCCACCTGCTAGGCTTCCACTATCTCTAGGCAATAGAGAGGAGAAGAAAAAGTAGCAAAGTCGTGTTCTTGTATTCCTCCTTCCAGGCACATGGCTGAAGGCTCAATTTTGGCAGCAGCCCTTTTGCTTCTATTTGTC
The DNA here is from genome assembly GCF_033783945.1 of Neopsephotus bourkii. Classification (NCBI taxonomy): domain Eukaryota; kingdom Metazoa; phylum Chordata; class Aves; order Psittaciformes; family Psittacidae; genus Neopsephotus; species Neopsephotus bourkii. Next base: position 9,174,407 of record NW_026900624.1, read on the forward strand.
ATTACCTGCTAGTCACAAAACTAAGAATGCAGTTGTTACTTGTCTTTATTACCTGCTGATTATTGGAGGTTTGTCTCTGTTGTATTTGTGCTGAAGCTGTTGCTGCCATCAGCTCAGGGCTGACTGAGGTAAGATAGGCTGCAATTCTTTAGCTTTCTCTGCCGTAGCAAATCAGCACACACTCAGCAGGCTGTCTTGATGGGAAATACTTGTTTGCAGAAACACATTCTTTGTTTGTTTTTTGTAATAATTTCTGATCATGAAGAGATGGGGAGAAGAAGTGCATGGACTATAAATTTCTCTAGAGATGCTACAGAAATGTTTAATGATTTAGATTAAACTAAGTAACTGAACCCTTTCTTGGTGTTGCCAAGTAGCAGATGCTTAGCAAAGGCTGAAGCAAGAGAGCATGCCAGTATTTCCCTTTCAAAACTTTACTCCATTTTGGCAAGCTGTTGCTTTGGGCCTTCCTGAGGCAGAAGCTGTTTCTGGATCGCTGTGTTAAAAAACCACTGATGGATTAATTCTTTCTGAACGTGTCCAAATTTTCATTAAAATCAGTTATAAACAATCGCTTGTGTATCTTCTTTGTTTATGATGCTATCAAAATATTAATCTTGGTTTGGAGAGGTGATGAAGCCTGGTGTTACTTAGAGCTAGGGGATAATCCCAGCTGTCTATAACAATGTTACTTGTGTGCTCAGTATCTGGAAGGTAAATAATTTGTTGAGTCAAAAGCACTATGTTGTTTTTATCCGCCCTGCTTGAGACGAATGAAGTGTATGTTTAGAGCAACATTACTCCAAACACTACCAATAGGGATCTTTTTCAGAAAATTGCTTAATGCCGTGTATTTATACTCCTGTGTTCCTAAATTTAGCATAAGTAGTAATTTAGGTAAGACTCAGGTTACTTGTTCTATGTACTTAAATCCAGTGTCTGTATCAGTGACTTGTAGCTCTGCTATCTGGAAGTCAAAATATTTCAGTATGATTCTTTACAAGTATTATTCAGAGAGATTATGGTCTTGTTTTTCTCCTAATTTAGTCCAATTATTCCGTCAGTGATGATATAAGGAAAAAGGAAGCAATTAGTTCCTGCCTCTCTACTTATGAGTTATGTAGAGCTTTTGACATCCTCTGGGGGTCTGTTTTGCACTCCGATGGGTTTTTTATTGCAAGTGACCAATTGCCGTTTTTTTCTTTTGTTACTCTCCACTACAGCATCTTATTTGGTCCTGTGTTAGGCTTGCCCAAGTGTCAGGCTAGAAGGACTTATAGTGTTTCTTTTGGCTTGCACTTGTATAGGAAAAAGGAAATTGTCTTACACTATCTCAAATGGGGGATTTTGGTTGAGAAAGTAAATACAGTACTTCCATGACTCAGTTGTGATGGATAGGATTTTCCATAATTGGCTGGAGCGATGGTTTGCTAAAGTTGGACCTTGGTCTTTGTTAGTGACCCCTACCAGCTCCATGAGTGGAAAATGGCAGAGACCTTACAGGTGGCACTGGTTGAATAAACAGCCTCTGAAAAGCTCCTGTCCTGTATCTGGAGGATGGCTGTACACTGAGATGGAAGGGTTTACCCCTTCTGTACTTAAGTTGTTTTTATCTTGCTTTAATGATGTTGTCTTCATGGCTGTTTGTATACCTTGTCACCTGTAATGGCTGGCTCTGAAATGAATGGTGCAACAGATTTCAAATGTACTGCCTTTTTGAGTCTCAGCGGATGGCCTTACCTTCATTGCTCAATGCTCTTAAAAAAAATAAATTAAAAAGGCAGCAAAAGCAGACAGATCTTTTAAATCATTGCTTCTAAATGAGTTTTCCATTCTTGTACCATGTTAATATCTTTCTTTGTGAAGTCAAAGGCTAGGATGCAATGTTGGCATTACTCTCCAAGTGTCTTCTGTCTCTCTGTTGTAAAGGTCTAAAAGTGCGTTAATAGAATATGTCCAAACCACAGTAAGCTATTAATGAATCTTCTTTTTTTTTCTAAGTAGTGTGTATATGAGCTGAACCCCTAAGAACAGAGCTTGCAACATATCCCATAGATCATTAAATATTCTCAGACTGAAGATGAGAATCTGGAGGGGCATGAAAGAGTGTGCTTGCTCTGGAGCCCTTCTTGGGAATTGAACAAATTTGGTGTTTTTTTTTTTGTTATGCTTGTTGGAGAGATCTATGTTCTTATACCTATGAAGAGAATAAATCCTTCTTAACCCAAACCCAAAATGTTAAAATCATTGCAAGTTGAAAGTAACCACCTCTGACTAGGCATCTTAGAGTAAGGTTTCTGTAGTTTTTTTCAGAGCCTGGTCATATTGCCCTTCCTTCTCCTACTCCTTGTATATCATTCTCTTAAACATTACTGCTTTTCAGTCTGAACCCAGGTCATCCTGCTGCAGTTTGTACTGTCCTTTGCTGTAGGCAGAAGGTACAACATGTGGTAAAATACAGCTATCACAATGCATGTGTTTGGGTAGGTGAACTTTTTTCCAGGCTCGTCCTACTTTCTATAGTGGTTTTCTGGGCCCTGAGCAGATGGGATCAGTATATATGTAGCATACCTGTATGCAATTTAAGTGTGCCTTGTCTTATGCCCTGGCGGCTGTTCGCACTGCGTGGTGCACAACTGGGCAAAGGCATCGAAGTAAGGGACAAGTGCCTTAGCTTGGACACCAGCAACAAGTAAGCTGTGTTACTGGACCCTCTGGCTGTGCCAGTGAAGTCTGTGGTGTGGTTCCCTCTCTGCTATAACCAATTCCAGGATTCAATTCAATTCCAAGATACAATTCAATTCCAGGATGTTCTGCCTGGTTCTACCATGGGCAGTAAGGTGGACCACATCTCATGGAGTGGCTTAGGGATCTCTGCCTGCTGCTGAATTATGCAGTGTACGTGTGCACGTAGGGAACAAATTTTCATGGGGAATATGTTTTCTTATCTTCTGTATGCTGGCAAAGAGGCAAGAATGTGGTGTAAGCAGAACTGTATGTATATTTGTGCACTTCCTAGAGCTGGAAAGAAAACAGAGATGCTGCTTGTTATGGTATTTTATTGGTTGTAAAAATGTGTTTTATTCCTTTGACCAATTCAAAGGGAAACTTGCAGTATTTATATCCCTGCGCACTCTGCCCTGACAAATACCCCACATGTGATAGTTTTGTCTTCTTCTCTACCTTTACTAGTCCCGGACCTAAGAAAACCCAAATATAGAGCTTTATGTGAAACAAATCTAATGTAAACAATATAAAGTAACTATTAAGCAAAAAGTACAGCATTTCAAATTCCTATAGTATACCTTGCTCTACTGCCTGCATGACTGATACCGATAACATAGAGCAATAAGACAGGCATAGTGCTGAGAGATGCTAGCTGTTTAAAGCTTTGCTGCAACTGAGGAACACATGAGAAGCAAGCTGGTTAACTGCTGGTGCCTGCTTGCTCTGAAGCCCCTCTCTGTTCTTGGCCCTTCCTTCAGAGCTAGTGAGTCACTTTCCCTCTTCCCTGAAGAGAAGCTCTCTACTAAATGGCATCCCAGGGTGCCGTGTTTATTGACTTTCAGAGACTTTCAGAACAAAATTGTTCCATGTACCTGCAGAGATGTTGTTCCTGAATTGCTGACTCCATAGATTCTCCCTGGGCATTGAAATTCCGACTGTTTTTCTTCTGATTTAGGTCTTGTTGAGGATTCAAATCCTCAGGACAAATTTTACTTTTAGAGATGCTATGAATGCCTCTAGATTGTGGCTCCCCTTGCTGCTGTGGTGCACGTATGCTGCAGAGCAGCAGAATCTCCCCCCAGCATACCTGTGGCAAGGGCAAAGAGGGGTTTGCAGTCACCTCTTCCTGTAGCATAAATATTGGCTTGACTGCTTGAAGGAGGGGATCAGCCATGGTGTTGGGCAAGCAGAAAAGGAGGGCCATGTCATTCCCCCCCTTACCTTTTCAGCTTGCTTTACCCATGCCTGGTAAATCAGAGACTTACTCAGGAGGCAGTTTGTGGTGTTGAAAGGCTATATGCCAAGTATTACCCTGGAACTGAATACTCCTGATATCAGTTGAAGTCCTCTCAAAATTGTGGTAAGTTGTCTGAAGGGTCAGATATGTTTGAGCTTTCTCCTCCTTCTCTACCCTGCTTTTTTTTTGTTCCTTCTCCAGGGGAGAAAAGAAAAGGCTCCCAGGAGTGTACTCCAGTCTGTCCTTAAGCCCTTAGTAAGGATCTCTGTAAAGTGCTTGATGCTCACTGCCTACCATCAGCTGTGAAGTTGTGTTGATTCCATAGCAACCAGTGATGTTAACACAAGACTGACTTAATTTTAGGAACAAGCAGATGTAGACACTGCTGGGGTCTCTAACCCAAGACAGGGACAGCAACTCTGCCATCCCTCACCCAGTTCCAGTGCTGTAACATGACTGGATTGAATCACAGCAGCATGGACTTGACTAACTTATAACTTATCCACAGACTTTATTGATACATAGACTATGAGTCTGTTAGACTTCTTTGTGTTTTATTTCCCTTATGCTTGTTTCAGATCCTGATGGTCATTTGTGTAATAACCACCAAGAGGATATTGAAAACATCCCTTTGTGTGTGTGTAGAGAATCTGAGAGCATGTTTCCTTGAAAAAATGTAATTTGTGTGCTTTCCAGTACTCTCTGCAGTTAAATAGCCTCTTCGTTGGATTCACCAGTATATTAAAGCTGGTTTTTAGCACTCTGAAAATACACAATAGCTTTGTAGTAGATCAAGTAATCACTAGAGAGTATCTCCTGGTGTTGAAGGATCTTATGCCTGGTAAGGTTGCCATTGTAGCTCCCATACCATTCACTTCTCTAGGTTGTCAGCATCCAGGGATGCACTCAGTGGAAGATCCAGCATCAGCTTACCTCCTGCTTGGGATTTTCAGCACCTTCAGTGTTGTTTTGGGCAACTGAAATGCAGATATAGAGCTCAGCTAGACTCTATAATTTCAATTCTTGCTTCAAAGACACAAACCCAGATCAAGAACTAATCATTAAAAGTGGACTATCACCACAGGTTTGAAAACAATTTAATTTCATGTACATTTTCACTTCTCAAAGTGTGTGTGCATGTTTATTTTTATATATAAATAACAATTTTCATAATGACTCTTCTAAGTCTGAGTGCAGTTCTGGTGTGGAAGATTAAATTTGATTTGCAGGCTTGAGCTCACTCAGTGCTGTATGGGAATAGAAACCAGGTGTTCCTCTTCATTTCACTCTGTTTTAACAACATCACTGCTTTTAACTGTAAATTTTAAACCACATTGATTAGTTAATGTGAGTAACATTCCGTGTACACAATGATTTTACATCATGCAAAGCAACTAAAGGTAACATGTAACAGGTTATGGCATGGCCGAGACTGTTAAAATATTGGAAGATTAAAAACTTTTAATAGCACTGTGCATCTTACATGTAGCAAAAGATCTTCCCACTGTGGGGGAAATGTTTGTTCTTCCTTTAAGGCAACAGTAAAACCCAACACTATTCCTATAACTTAGCATTTTCCTCCCAGGACTTGCACCCCATCCCCATAAATCCAAGAGACTATCACTTAGAGCATTGTTTATTAGCTCCTAGAATCAATCAGTAACAGCATTCTTCTGCTCATAAAGCTCAGTAAATGACTCCTTTTGAACAGAAAGGATCTTAAATTTTCACCAGGATGTGTGACTGGGAAAGGCATTAGTAAATTAAAATCAGCGAGAAGCAGCAATGCTTTATTTTTAATGGAGAGAAAACTGTTCTGTAGATGCTTTTTTTCGTGTCTTAATTCTGAGCTCTGCAATACTTTATTGCATATGACATTGAAGAATAATCATACCTTTCACTTTCACCATGTTTTTAAATCAAAAGGTGAAGGTGATACGTAAGCACTATAGCCAATACGGCTAGCTTCTCTAGGGAGGTACTGGTGTATAGTCCAGTTGCTCAGATCATTAATCCAGGGCACAGCCTGCTGCATCCTCTTCTCCAGTCACACAGCACTGCTGGGACACGCAGCCAGGAATGGCTTAAACAAGCGGGATCAGCAGCTGAGAAGGCTTTGTGTTGCTCATTTGCTGCTGTAACCCCCAGGCCACTTGCCTTTCCTCAGACACACACAGCATTTGATTTGAAGTCTTTCTTTTATGTCTGATATGTTAGGTTTTTGTTTTGTTTTGTTTTCTGGGCAAGACTGCAGACAAAAAAGTCTCAGTCATTTTGTTGGTTTTAACATTAGTATTTGTAGTTCTTATTTTGTCTTACCTGGTCTATATCTGGTAATATAGTCCCCAGAGTAGTAAAACCACCAGTGAACATACTTCTAGCCTTTATAAAATAACATTCAAAGAACATATAACCTGTTCTGTTTCTGTGGAAAAAACTGACCTTCCCAAGCAGCACCAAATGTTATTCCTTCCCCACCTTCCAAAAGTAAGTCCCGATGCTGAATACCTTACTATACTTTAGTTCCCTTGAAGCTTCATCTGTTTCAATCTAGGTCTTATTGGGACCAGCAGTTCCTCAGTATTTGGCATTTCTGGTGTGCTTGTTAGTCATATGAGGACTGGCCATTTCTTGTCCTTCTAAAGGCCCAAACCTCAGCCGTTCCTCTCCTACACATGGAGCTGGAAGTGAGAGTTGGGAGGATGAAAGATGGTCTTAAGCTGTCTTTGTGGCCCTCTTATCTGGCGACAGCCAGGAGCTTGCATGGCTCACAGGATATAAAGAGCAATTTCAAAGCTGATGGTATTCTACTTTCTATGTACCTGTGGGTCTTTGGACACAGATAAATCGTAGTGTAATATATTCAGCTGCAGCCCTCTGCTTGTCACCTTTGGCACCCCTTTTCACCATTCTATCTATTTTCTGATGGGTAGAGAGGAGAAAAACATTGTGGTAGGACTGTAGGAGAGTTAAGTATAGGGCCTAGTGTTATCTATACCTCCAGAAGGGCAGCAGAGAGAAGTTGGACATTAGTTTGATCCTGGATTTGTTTCTGGAGCTGCTGAACTGATGCCCCAGAGACCTTTAATGGTACTCTGCAGCACCTGCTGTGGCTCCAGCTGTGTGATGACATGTCTGTTGCTTTCCAGGAAGAATGTTGTTTTTATTCCCCCTGGTTGGAGCAAACCACAAGTTTCCAGTGCTCACAACAGCAGTCTTAGTTGCCCAGAACTTCAGATTTGAGCACTGCTTAATCTGATGAATTCAACACCTGAGGATTACTGCCACCTGGCTTTACCAGCTGACACATCATCATCTTCCTCTTAGTGCTAACCAAACTGGGGAATGTTGTAAAATGACCTGAGGAAGGTTAGGACAGTTAGTGGTACATCAGAGCATCTCTCATTGCGAGAAAAAGCTTTTACTGTGAAAAAGCTTGATTTTGTGTGGCAGCTAGAAGTGTCCAGACACACTTTGAATGTGTTCTCTGATTTCATGTCTTTGTTTTGAGTGCCTCTATTTTTGGGTGCCAATAGGGTGAAATCCTGCATGTCACAGAGTAAGGAATGGTTGCAGGTTATGCTTCCAGGTAGACTTTCAAGACTCCTCAGCACATTAGATCTCTGCCACATCAGGCTGGTTACCCAAGAAATGACAGTGTGGTGTTTGGGCAGGCTGACAGAAATATAAACAAGGATTTGAAACTCATGCCAGGGCAGAAGCCCAGTGTCTGTGTGACTCTCAGCTGCCTCTTAAACTCAGGTTTCCAAGGTTTGAGTGTTTTATAGGTCTGAAAGTAGCATAAGAAGTCTGCTCAGACCTAAAGACTTCTGAGGGGTAATCTCTAACCAATTAGGAGGGATAATTAAAGGCTGGCCTACTGGGTTTCCTAATGCACTATTTTTAAATCCAAAATGGACTTCATTCATCATCATTGCACAGTTTGAATAACAAATAAAAATTTGTTAACTAGCAGCATGTTAATAAGATGATTTACTTGTGTACCTACATAAAAAAGAAAAGCTAGCAGTACTGGGTTGAGTTGGTCTTTTAATGCATCATATGGTACATGGATTGAATATTACAGTTTTGGTTAGTCTTATAAAAAGTAATTTTCCAGTTTGCTATGTATCCATACACTTACAGTTGGAAAAAAACTTTTGAGTAATTATCATTTCCAGTATGGTAGCAGGCAAACATCCCAGGCTACTCCTCCAGCAATGCTGCTGGCTTGAATTGAAAACTGCATTCTTCTTAGGCTCCCCTTTACCTCCCAAGGATTTGCCTGGGGCTGTTCCTCACTTCCGTGGCACTTGTTTTCATTCTACCTTTATGTTCTTTCCCTGGATATCTTTTCGTACCTATGGATCAAATCCCTTGGCTGATATGAAGCATATATTTCTTACTTCATTATCACTTGCCATCTTTTTTTTTTTTCATTTCCTTTGATGTTGTCCTTAATCTAGAATAAAAATTTGAGGCAGGCAGTTATAGTTCATAGAATCATAGAATAGTTAGGGTTGGAAAGGACCTTAAGAACATCAAGTTCCAACCCTCCTGCCATGGGCAGGGACACCTCACACTAAACCATGTCACCCAAGGCTTTGTCCAATCTGGCCTTGAACACCGTCAGGGATGAAGCATTCACAACTTCCCTGGGCAACCCATTCCAGTGCCTCACTACCCTTACAGTAAAGAACTTATTCCTTATATCCAATCTAAACTTCACCTGTTTAAGTTTTAATCCATTACCCCTTGTCCTGCCACTACAGTCCCTAATGGAGAGTTCAACCCCAGCATCCTTACAGGCCCCTTTCAGACACTGTAAGGCTGCTATGAGGTCTCCACGCAGCTTTCTCTTCTCCAGGCTGAACAGCCCCAACTTTCTCCCCTGATCATCCTCCTGGCCCTCCTTTGGACTTGTTCCAACAGTTCCATGTCCTTTTTATGATGAGGACACCAGAACCGCACACAATACTCCAAGTGAGGCTTCACAAGAGCAGAGTAGAGGGGCAGGATCACCTCCTTCGACCTGCTGGTCATGCTCCTTTTGATGCAGCCCATGATACGGTTGGCTCATGCCAGCTCATGTTCATTTTCTCATCGACCAGCACCCCCAAGTCCTTCTCTGCAGGGCTGCTCTGAATCTCTTCTCTGCCCAAACAGAGTTTCTCTTTTTATACAGTGAAACCCATTGTACTTAAATATTTGATGTGTTGCTTTACTAATAATACAGCTTAAATTTTGTGTTGATGGGAAACTGTCTTGGAAGAAGAAGAAATGAAAGTGAAATGTTATATGTGCAAAAGTTCCATGGGTTGTAAGGGAGGCATAGTAATATTTTTAATTAAAAGCTCTATTAAAAGAATTAAATCACTGAAAGACAGCATTTCTGATAAAATGCACTGCAGTGTTAAGGAACATTTAAATAAATGTGTATGCATGTGTTACTCCTTAAATGTTTTCCAAGCTTTTCCTTTTAGTGAGACTTTTGTCTCCCACAGTCCCTGCTAATGTAGGGAAATTTGGAGACACTTCTCCCCTTTCATCATGCTGTGTTTTAAATTTGCCAGCTGAGGTGTGGCTCATCATATAATCAATGTTGGCATTTGATTTCCACTCTGATAGTTATACCGCTTGCTTTGCTTGACAGGTCCCTCACAGATGGATGTTTGCTTGTTTATTGCAGTTTCACAAGCTACAAATGAGATTGCGTGCTGCCCAAGTCATGCTGGAACAAGTACAAGAAAAGAACCAGTGTTTGACTCGACAAGTTGCTGGTATCTGCATTTCAGTGAGGAAAATGGTGCTATCAATATAAAAATAATAGAGATAGTTTGAATGTTTGAGGCTTGGAAGCAGGTTAAATCACTATTTGATTAATTTTTTTTTGTCTTTTTTATATGGTTGAGGTTTTGTATAGTCATGTTTTCTTCTGCATGCTTCAGAACATAATTCATTGTGTGACTAACGTCATAATGCTATTCACTTTAATACATTATGAAAAGATAACCTAGTGTTCTCAGTCATACATATTCTTGGAAAACTTCCAAATGCAACATTGCATTGCTCTACCTAGAATAATCCAGAAGGGAGTTGGGAAACTACTGTAGGTTTGCTCTTGTTTCTTTGAAAAGGAGTTGAAGTCTGATACAGTTTCATTCTTTAAAAAACGGAGAATACCGAGTAGTTATTTAAAATAAGAGAGGTGCTCGACCTTTTCATAGCTGGAGGAGGGAAAAGGCTTTTGCTGTAGCCAGTAAGATACCCTCCGTTCTTTATAGCTACCACTTCAGTAAATTGCATTCTAATAGATTTCACAGAGTAATAGTAGAACACTTTTTTTTTTTTGGTATAATATAAGCCTATGCAAACAGTGTGGCTCAGTTCAGCAATTGCTTATGGATGCTTAGAGCTTTTATGCCTTTTGACAGAAATGAGCTACAAAATGTATGAAACTTGGTTGTGTGGCATTAAGTTGCAGCAATTGTGTTCCCCCTCTTCCAAAACAAATACTGCTTTTGGTCAGATTAGTGCATGAGTAGGCTGTGTTGTATGTGTATTCTTTTATCAATAGAATGGTCAATAATGGCAAAATACCACCAATTTTACACATGCTTCACTTTTTCATAGCCTTGTGCTAGAGGAACCACTGTTAAGTGCAAGTGATCAACACAGTTATTGCTGAGCAGTGTTTACACAGGGCCATGGACTTTTCTGCTCCTTGCCCCCTTCTACCAGTGAGCAGGCTAGGGGTGCACAAAAAACTGGGAGGGGACACAGATAGAACAGCAGATCCCAAATGACCAAAGGGATATCTCACACCGTATGGCATCATGCTCAGCATATCGTAAAGCTTGGGGAAGAAGGTAGCGAGGCACGTTTGGACTGATGGCATTTGTCTTCTCAAGTAACTGTTACACATGATGGAGCCCTGCTTTCCTGGAGATGCTGAATACCTGTCTGCTGGTGGGAAGCAGTGAATGAATTCCTCGTTTTGCTTTGCTGACATGCAACAGCTTTTACTTTACCTATTAAACTGTCTTTATTTCAACCCAAGAGTTATCTCACTTTTATCCCTCCAATTTTTCCCCCCATCCCACTGGTGGGAGGGAGTGAGCGGCTGGGTAGTGGTTAGGTGCTAGCTGGGGTTAAGTTGTGTCAGCTGGAAAAAGAATTACAGCTTCAAGGCTAGGTTTATGAAATGCATAGAGGAGGAAGAGGAAGCAGTGCTGTTCCCTGTTTTACCCAAGAGCTCTGTGATTGCAGCATTCACCTAGCAAGTACCATGTGTGGATGAAATTCTGTTAATCTTGGTGAGGTAGGTTTGAACCCTATCTCTCACCCCTGAGAGAGTTTTCTAACTGCCAAGCTACAATTAGGCATGTCAGTATGAGCTGTTCTATGCTTTTTGATTAAAATGCAGGAGCCTTGATTCTTGCGGAGGATATGTAATAACAGGCTGTGGAATCTGTCTTTCTAAGTCTCTGGAGACAGAGTACTCTATAGGCAGTTAGTGTTAAGTGCTTTAATATTGAGTTTTCTGTGTACAGTGGAAGAGCCGAAGGCTGTTCTTCATCTGTTCAGCAACCTAGATTCCTGATACTCCTGCAGCTTGTTTGGCTTGTGTCAAACATCCATGTAGACTCCAAAACAAATGCCTGTAATTTCAGTATCTTTTTTGAAGAGCAGCACTTGTGTGTTGCAATGGAAGACAGAGGTGTCAGTGGGAAATCTGAGTGTATTTGGTCAAGTGTAGTCCTTGGTTATAGAGTGTCTCTCTTCCAAAGCTGAGCTCCATAGTGGGAACTGCTCCTCCTCTCACCTCCACACCTTCCTATCTAAGGTATAGGTTAATGTGTAACTCCTGAAATGTGTGTATACCAAGCACTGGGAACTGAAAGGGAGTCAGCTTTGGTGAAGTACATAAGTGCCTATATTAAAAGGCCAGGGCTGGCTTCATTTCCCCTAAATTCTCTTTCCAGAAGGTTCTTAGGTGGATCTCTGTCCTGCTACTATAATCAGTGCAGTAGATTAAGCTCTTCTAATTTAAAATTGCTGGAGTTTTCTGTCCAGTGCTACTGAGTACTTTCATTAGCCATTGGAAGGGTAGATATCACAAGCCATTTCACAGATATCTGTTGTCACATAACAGGAATTGTTCTCTGGAGGGGCTTTCCCTTTGACTGCACAGAGTGCTTAAATGACCAGTTAAGTCAGATGTTTGTCTCCAGTCTCACCAGTCCAGTGAGGATAGCTTCTAGAGGAAGTAGCTAAGGACGCTGTCCTCCTAATTTAGGTGTGTATGTTAGATGCTTAAAGTTAGTCCCTGCAAAACCAGCCTTTTGTTTAAAAGTGGGTTAAAACACTTTAATGAGTATAATTTAACGGATACATTTTATCTTGGTCTGGACAAGATCAAAGACATCCTGAAATAACATTAGTATTTGTGGAAAAAATGAAATGTTTTTTTTGTCTCTTTGGAAGCACTAGTGCAACTGAAAAACAGTTTTTGAGGATTTTTGACTAAAGTTTTCTCCCTTTGTTACCAGTAAAGTGATACTTAGGGTATCGAATCTCTCATGAATTTTGCTATGCTGCACATGCTGGGTTTTTGTAGAGTAAGGTATAAACAAAGAGGCTGATCTTTATATATTTTTATTTTAGATGAAGATATGTCTGGCAACCAAGAAGAATGTAGTCATGTAATGGTAAAAGGACTTTAATGATTTTCTCAAGCTTGGTACAAGCTTATTGTATCTATTCGTTAAATAATAAGACAATCCACCCTTATTAGAAGTATCTTGAGTACTCCCAGCACCTAAAAATGTTTTTGGCTTTTTTTTAGAAAGACATTTTCAATATAAATATGATGTTTGCAAAATCAGGGTTTTGCCTGTATCTGTTTATAATCGTAGTCCTATAAGAGTGTCAGCTGTTGTGTTTCCAGGGTGTTCCCACAGTTCGTTAGAAGCTGAAACCTGGATGCCCATCAAGGCTGTCACTATGCTTGTTGCGTAGCTAGGAAATGAGACCTCTGATACTGTGCTTGGCTTTCTATTAATAAAATACTTAAATGTTCCAACTAGAGTAGACCAGAGTGCCAGAAGAACTCTCTGAGCTCTCTCTGTCCTGAGGATGCTGTTGAGGTGTGCACACCTGCTTCCTGAGTTTCTACTAGGGATCGCAAGAAATAAAAGGCAGGTATCTGGGCTGCTCTGCCTGGATGGTGTCCTCTCATTTGGAGGAGAGATGCTGCAAATCCCTGCTCCTGGGGTGGTGGGGCCAGAAGCAAGGCGAGGAGGGAGATACCGAGAAATTCATCTCAGCCCTTACCTGGACCCTGTGGGAGTTGAGGAATTTTGGGTTAGGCAAGTGAGGAGCATCTCCCTGGCCTTTTAACACTGCAAAACAAAGAGATTGCAAAAAGGATGTATTTGTGTATTTGTATTTGTGTGCATGGAGAAGGGCCTCAGGGTCACTGACTCAGGTAGTGTTTCTCTAAGGCAAAATAAATGAGACTTGTAGGAAGCTTGATAAACTGCATTGATTGACAAGCTTTCTGGTGATTAAAGGAGTTTTAGCTAAATGGTATTGTGAAGAGTAAGCTCATAAAAAAAGGTGAGATTTGCCCAAGTACTTTTAAAAGTTAAATTTGACTCTTTTGGCAACATCTTTATGGTGATTCAGTGGATAGACTAACCTGTGGTTCACATTATCTTAAAATCATGTTTTTAACTCTGAAAAGCAATAGATGTTACTAAATCATTTTAATCTAAAATATGTTTGAGTTTGCTTTGATATGTAATTGAATCGGGAAAATAATTTCATGAAGGAGTATTTAGAGCAGAAATGTCCGAACAATCTAGTAATGGTTTAAAAATCAAAGGGAAGTACTTTTTAAGCCAACATATCTCAAGAATAATCTAACTTTTGATACAAGAAAGACTTTCTCTTAGGTAAAGGTCTGTGCTAGGTTGGGACGCTGTACGGTGCATGGTAAAACTACCTGTGTTGACACAGGTGTTACTAGGCTCTGATGTCACAGTGAATGTGATGTCATGGAATCCTAGATGACTTGAGTCAGTTTTCTGCTAAAAACATGGTACAGGTATCACAGAAGGTCACTTACTTCATGCACCTCTCAGCTTTCCAGAACGGATTTCTCCCTTCCTGTTGATGGTGCCTCTGAAGGAGCTGGTATGGTAAAAAGCAAATTTTATACAGTCCTGACAAAATCATACATAAGGCTTTCTAAAGCAGTATATAGTTTGTATTGGTTAATTTAAGTATTGATGTAATCATTTGTGTGTTTGTGGCTGGGAAAAGATTTTATTTATGTATTTATTTATTTATTAGCTGAATTTTGTCTTCTCAGGGAAGGACCATGAAATCTCAGTAAAAACTCCTGAAAACATAGTGATTTGCTGAAGTCCAGGAAACATATAAGCAGTCTTTCTCAGGGTATCCTGTTACTTGAATGAGCCAGAACACGACTGGCCATTTCACGAGTAAAAGTAGATTTTAAGATTTAAATCACAGGTTAGTTTTGGAGCTTTGCTTCTGTTGTAGCTGAGCTAGTTTGCCTTTACTAAATACTAAGTTAATATGGCTGCTGCTAAAACTTCTCTGGGTGTATTTGAGACATTTTAAGGTTTATTTTGGAGTCTGAAGTCAGCCTTTAAAACTATCATAAATTTTCTTTTGGGATATGGATACTTTGTAGACTTTCATTGCACTCAATGGGTTTGGGGTGTGTATGCTACGCATGCTTCTTTGTATTTGCTAGCTAAGGCCAAATCTGGGGTGGGGAAACAGTCAGAAATGTTTCATGCAATGACAGCTTAATGTAGGTAAGGAGCTGATGTTTGATATAAGCCTTCACTAACTGTTCTGTGATTGTGTATGCTTTCCTTCTGCCCTTTTGTGGTGTATGTTTCTGGTGATCTGTGTCCTCTTATAAAGAATGTGTGTGCTCCATATGGCAGTAGATTTGCTCTAATGAAAGCAAAGGTGCTGGCAGCCTCTGAGAGGTTTCTACCAGAGGCACATTCAGCCCGCAGGTTTGTATTGCAGGAGAACAGACTTGTGCAGGAGCAAAGGTTCTTCAAGTTTGGTTCATGGCGGCAGTAGGGCTCACAGTGGTAGCTGGCAAAAGCAGTGGCACCATTGAAGCTCTTTTTCAGGGGTGCTTAAGGCTTTCCCAAGGGAGAGACCTGAATGGCTGAACAAATCCTTTTTTGTTTTGAGGACAATCCTGGAGACGTTGGTTAGACAAGCTCCTCCTAGCCAGTTAAGTCAACATGGGGCTGGTTTGTGAGCAGTGGGACTTGGTGAAATGCATAGACAAGCCAGCTGGCAGGAATGAGAGAGCAGTTACTCCTAATGTTTTGTGATGATATCCTGGATGCAATTAAGTTATTAAGAGGTGATTTGCAAATGTTTTGTTCAATGTAGCGTACTGTAACTTAGCTGTCACCACTTTGCACTCCTTAGCTTGGCAAGGTGAGCTTCTACCCCAGCTTATCTGACTCTCTTTGTGAGTACTAAACTGCCTGCAAAAATTAATGCTAGTATGCCACAAGTACATCAGCTTCTTAATTACTGTTATAAGCAATACCTGCCCCATCGAATGCTCTTGCAAGGATGTCACTGCTTGCTTTCTTCCCAAGGCTGTGGTATTATGTTTTCATAATGACAAAGCAGAAGCAAGTTCCCAGGTGCAGGTGCTGTCCTGTATCTTAACAGGACTGCATTCTGTATCAGCCACACCAAATAAAGACTAGTCTTAAATGATGATCTAAGAGCTAGACATACAGAGCGGTAAGGAAACCTGCAACATTAAACTGTAAGTAGCTGGCAGAATGAGTGAAATGCAGGGCATACATCCTGTATGTCACAAGATGATAAATGCAGTCATCTTTAGGGCTAAACAAGAGCACCTGTGTCATGGAAATGCAATGACTGCATTTTGCTGTGTATTTTTTTTCCAGCAGCAAAATATGTTAAAACATCCCAGGAATTTAGCCTGATTTCTAACTGAGATAAAGTACAAATACCATAACAAATGCATACTGGTTACTAACATTTTTATTTTGGTCTTATTGTCTTCTAAATTGCGGTTAGAAACTGAATTCTTCAGCTGCAACTGGAGTGAGTGGTATGAAACACTGCAGTGTGCTAAGCGATGCAGGATGGACCTCACGCTATTATTTGGATCTCAGTGAAAGACAATACATCCATCTTATGTGTACATATAAAACCTGCTGGTGAGAAGCTAAATATTCTAGGAGCCTAACTTTACCCTGTAAAAATTCAACAACCCAGCCTCTCTTTGTGGCTCATATGCTCTACTGGCAGACACAAACGATTGGATGGAAAATTTGAGCCTCCCTGAATTAACAAAAAACCTTTCATAGAGCAATTAGGCTACAGACCCAGGGGTACCTTTTCTTTTTTGTCTGTCCCCTACAGCGGTTGTAGGTGTAGCCTTGACTTCCTTCATCTGCTGCTCAGCTGAGCTAATTTGTTGCAGGTCAAGTTCAATAAGTCTCCCTGTTTCTCTGCTTTTCCCTCTGCTGACAAGAGTGATGGGAGGACAGCTCAGGGTAGCTTGGTTACATGCTGCCCCTTGATCGGGGCTTACAGTAAAACTCTGGTCTAGCCCTTTAGGAAGGGAAGCAACACTTTATCTCTTCTGGAGGTGGATGGGAAAAAGAGCAAAGACAAATCACTTTGCTGCTGCGAAGGCACAGGCAAAGCAATAGGGAAGATGCAGGGGTTTTTTCATTTGTCTTTTTGAGCAATAGTATCAATGAAACAAGAAGCCAGTAGCTTCCCCTATGATGCTCTGCCCTCTGCCCTCCCTTCCTCCCTCCTTGCAGCATGATTTCACTTGCATTTCCACTACTACTTCTTTGAGTGATGTCTTGATAACCTGTTCAGTGCTGGAGTGCTCAATTTTCAGGTGGAAGACTGCTCCATAGGTGATGTTCTTGTCTGGCTCTGCCAATGACCAGAATATGTGACAGCTATCGTTGCAGCTGTGATTGGGGTGGTTTTTATTGTGGTTTGGCTGGGGTTTTTTAGTGGCCCAGTGTCAGTGTGATTTATACTTCTGCTTGACTAAGGGGTTTGGATTTTAAAATAGTCTTATCAGAGGCATCTTAGTTAGCCAAATACATTTAATTGACTCTAATTATCTGGTGACAAATTTGCCATAGAAGTTGCTATTGGGTAACTGGAGCACTGAGAGAGCACTGTATGAAGGCTCCCAGTGTTTTCTGCTCATTTTGCATGTTGGAAGGCAGATTTTAGGAGAGGTGAAAAGAGTGATGAGAGCTGCTAGGAACTTTTAATAATTTTTTTTTTTTGTCAAAACCTAGGGTTCTGTCAAGAAACAGTTTTGTTCACAGGATGTTATTTTCATGTTGCTAACATCATTTCCACCTCCAGAACTGGATTGTTAAAGATGGAGAGTGTTCAATTTACTGAAAAAAACTTCTAATTGTCTGATGAATTGGAAGTTTGTGGATGCATGTGTGTGCACATACATGTACATGTGTATGGAAGAGTATTTTCCAGCTAACTGTAATGGATGCAGTGCTTGCCTGTTTTGCTGTGTGGAATTCTTTAGTGACACTGGTAGTCTCCCTCTTCTGTAAAGAAATATATAGCCTTAAGGAGGATGCATGAGGAAATACAGGCTTAAGCTTCTAGGATACTTGTCAAAATGCTTCTTCTGACTTTCAGGGCAAGCCGATTCTTGCAGTCTGACTTTGTGTCATCCAGTGGCACTGCTTATTGCAGAGAGATGACTTAAAGTAAGAGAGAGAAGATCAGCATTCATTGAAAAGTAATATTTGAGGTTCTGGTTTATTTTTCTCATACAATTTCTAAATTTGGTGGCTGCCAAACACTTTAAAATGGCTTTCATTCATTCATGAAGAAGTACCTTCCACTTTGAAGCACTGACCAAGTAGGATCTCGGGAACTACAAATAAGAGACTTCTGCTTGGAAGAAAAGTATGCACCTGGAGTTGGAATAAGTGTGGCTACTACAGTCCATTCCCTAGGGCTTGGCTTTGTTATCTACAGAGTGCTTTATCCCCTCTGGAACATGCTGTGCTCACCTTTATTCATGCTGAGGAACGGGAAGGTGTCTCAGTGTGAACTAGGTTTGTTACTGTATATCTTGTGTGATAATTGCAGAATTAAACTCTCTAGCATGCATATATTCAAAGAAGTTATTCTGTCTTTGGGGTGAATAATTGCTCACTTTAAATGCTATATATGCATTTGTGTCTGCGTATAGATATGGGGGTAGGGAGGCAGAATGGGCAGGCAAAATATGTAATTATTCAACAGAAGCCTTAGTCTTGATTATAAATATGGATCATGACTTAAGGAGCCTGAGGACATAATACATTCATCTTCTGCTTGAATATTTAGTTTTAATCGTAGGGTTGCCTGAAAGTCCTTACGAAAGATGAGCACTGACATTTAAAGTACTTGTGACGTATGGATTGTCTATATGCAGATACAGTGGGCTGTTGCAGCAAAAAGGTTGAGGACAAGAGGATGCTGAATTGGAACAAAGCCAGACAGTCTTCTCCAAAGAGTAAAACTTATTTTCATGCATTAGCAAATGCCTATAGGTAAGGCAAGGATATGTTTAGCATAAATGTCAAATCATTCAGTTGAAAGGATAGAATCTCTTGAGGCATCAGTGTGGGCACTGGGAGTGGGCTGGTGAAATTGTGGGTTGTGTTCACAGCCCTGGTACTAGCTTTGGGTGGACTGCTTAATTCTCTTCCTGCCCATCTCCTCTTCTGGTTGTATCTGTTCAGCCTAGTGAGTTTTTCCAAAGAGCACACAGTTGTGTAACTGCAGAAGGGAGTCATAAGGCAGCTGTGCCCAGTCTGCTGCCTTTATCTTGGCAGAGAAATACATGAAGTTCAGCAGCCATGCACCTTATGTCACACATGGTCATTGTAATCTCAGCTCTGTTAGCCACAGCCATGAAATATGTGCACGAAGTATGTGTAAAGAACAGGCGTTCAAAATGACATCCTGTCCCCATTGCCGCCACAACACAACATATGATTATACCAGAGTCCAAGTGAGGACTTGATTATGTTATTAGCCTTTAGGCTGTCCTATAATTAAAGATGAATGCTGGTTAAAATTAATCAACTCTATTTTGCAGGCTACACATTTTCTTACCATTGAATCCTTTGTGATAGGCACTTATTGGAGTCACTGTGATTAAAAAAGGAAAAAAAAAAGAAACTTTTTTTCCCTTGCAGTTTTGAATCTAATGGTGAAGTGAGGTTTCTGTAATGGAGAAATACTGTGGAATACTGGATATAACTTGCCGTGATGACTTACAGACATCAGGCTATGTCTTGTAGACAATCAAGCGATGTCTTGTAGCCCATTAGTCACACAGCTCACCTAAACACTTGAGTCATTTTGCTGTTTAACTCAACCTATGGTGTTGCATTGAAGTGGTGCACTTCAATGAGTAAGTAAAGTAAGTGAGTAGCTCACTTCGATGAGTAAGTGAGTAGCTGTTCGTGGAATCAGTTGAGTGCTTGTCTTTTCATTGCGAGTACTGAGGTCTTTACTGATAGAAGCTTTTGGCACTCCAGTGGCAGAGACAATTCCAGATTTTCTGTCCCTAGAAAAGGAAGAGGTGATTGTGTGTGTTGCACTGACTTGTGGTAGTTCAGCTTACAAGTGAAAATCTTTTCTGTTCTATGATTATCTTTTGCCTTTGGTTGCAGAAAGTCCTGCAAGAGGTTAGACTGTGAAGTAGGTGAATACAGATGCTGATGTGTAAGGGAGATAAATGTACAGAATAAGAAGCCCAGTACACAAAATTGACAATTTTATATAAGAGACTTTTTTTTCTGGAAATCCGGGATTTCTGTTAGCTGGTATATCACTTGCAGCTTTCCTTGTGCTGTGAGAGATGCATCACACACTATAATAGCATTCAATTGTGCGTGTGCTGTCTTCGCATGTATGTGTTTGTCATATTTCAATGGGAAATGATGCATGTTAAGAGTCCCCTCTTGTTGCAGTTACTATTTGAATTTGTTCAGTGCAAACTAGGCCTCTTTCATCAAGAAGCTCATAAAAGCTATAGCATAACTGTGCAGTAATGTTACTCAAGCCAAAGACTGGAATTACTGAGGAACAATTAGAAATTACCTTGAGGCAACAGGCATACTGAGAAGGGAGGAAATTTAATGAGACAAATGACCTTTACTTGTTTTCAAGAAATTCTAAGCTTTTTATTTTTTCCTCTATCACTTCTGGGGTTGGGTAACACAACTGTAAATCTGTGTGTGTGACATGTTTAGTAAATGATTGTTTCAGTGCTAGAAGAAGCAATAATGTATGGCTGTGCCTGAATAGACGGACCTACACAAGCAGACTCCAAAAGGAACCTGTCCTTTGGAGGTGTGCAGTGTTGAGGTGTCCTGCTGCTGCCAAACTGCTTGCAAGCCTGTAGTGATGGAATATGCATGTTACCCGTACTAGGCATCCTGACAAGCTGCAGGGCAGTATGGGGTGCAATGCCAGGCCAAGCCCACTGCCTTCTAGCAGCGCCTGTGAGCTGCTCTGCTGACCAACAGAAACCAGCATACCAACAGACCAGGGCATTTTTGGCTTTATTTCGGTATTTCCTTTTGCATGCTGTGTTGAGTCCTGTAAGCTAGAAGAGCAACATTGCTGCTGAGCAAATACATACACTCAGTTTTCCTGTCCTACAGAAAAAGAAATTTCAGTTTCAGCACAGGAGTGATTTCAGAGGGTACAATGTGCTTTGTGTGTCCGATTTGATTTAAAACCTTTACCCTTTTTAATCTTTTTTTCCTAGCTTAATACATTTAAATAAGGGGTGTTGGAACAGTTGAGTAAAAGGGAAAACAAAAGCCAATGTTGCAAAAGCTAATGGTACAGATTTTGTCCCCTTGAGGGTTTTGGCACTAAATAAATTTCCTGCCCTGTAAAGCAGATGTTGAAGCTGTAAATAAATTTGGGCAACTTTCCCCTCACTGTGGACAGAGCCTTGCTTTCTTAGCATAGAGATTTCTGTAACAGCTTGTGTCAGGTATCTTGGTAGTTAAAGACTAGGCTGGAGGCTGTTTCTCTATTAGCTTGCCTTTACTATCTGTAGATCAGAGGTAAGAAAGAGCCGTATTCAGATAAAATAGAAAGGCAATAGGAAAGTGCCACTTTTTTTTTCTTTTTCTTTTTCCTTCCAGTGGCGTAGCCTCTATCCATACTAATAAATATGTTTTTGAGCCTACTTTCAGTAAAAGAGATGTGAAGGGGATAACAATGCCCAGTTGCTGGAGGAGCAGTGGGATGTCTGAGGTATAATCTCAGTTATTCCCATGGCCTATGCCTCAGTAACTATATCAGATATAGTTTGTGCAACGGGAAGAGACTCCCTTTTGTGCAGTTTGGGATCTACAGATAAGGAGTGCTTCATAACAGGAAAATTGTATTGCTAGATGTTGCTTGAAGTTTGGACAGATGCCAACTGAACTGCTAATACAGAGGTCTCTTTCTGCAGACACATTGACAGCTGAGTGCAGGTTTGGTATTACAGGTATGCCCTTAACTGAGAGATAGGAAGCTCCTAGACAGAGTTGATATTAACTATCAATGTGGTGACTGACACCTTGGCTCAAAGGCAGATGAAAGGTAGTGCACTGTAGCCTGAAAAAAACGGGGTAATGTGTGTTTTGGAAAGTTTTTCTTTGAACCTATAGAGCTGGTTAAGCTAGTCTGACTGGACAGTATGCACTAGGGCAGGTCATAAAGTGTGTTGTGGTACCAAAGCTGATTACATGCCTGATCATGGCAGGATTTTTCCTGTTGTGGCCAGATAATAGTCTGTGATGAAGTAAGTCAATATTATGCTGAAAGCTGTCATCTGCTGTTGGCCTCTGAAATTAAAAGAGTTACTGTCAGAGATATTATCTAAAATAGCATCAGTAGTTTGATATGAAACTATGCTTGCTTTTATCTTGTATTATGTTAATCCCAGTACTTTTTCTTTTATACACTGCTGCTACCAATACAGCTTTCTGCTAGTAACCAGGCTACTTTCTGCACAGTTGTGTTGTTTGTATAACCATGGGGATGCCTTTGATAAGGACTGAGACCAGAGCAGTTCACTGGCTTTAATGTCATGGGGGATTTTCTATGGGTTATTTTTATGGAGATTGCTTTGAGCTCTCAATTACTCTATCTGTAGCAGTGCTACAGGATCCTGCCAGGACACCATAAAAGAAAACTGCACTTAACTGAAAAGAGTGGTTTCAGTTGAACTGTAAAAACCTGACACTTTGGAAAGGTATGGCAGTAGACCCATGCAGTTGGCTCTTGCCCTGTACTCCTTTGCAGGTGGGTCTGTGTCCAGCATATGTGTGGAGCATGTCTCCCCTGTGTAAGCCACAACTCCTGCAGGGGCTTGGCTTGATCTTTATTCTATTCAGCACATCGGGCCCATTGGGTCAGGCTTAGAAGGTGTAAGTGACCTGGGATCAAAGGAGCCTTGTTTTCCTTTATTTCAGCCTAGTATGTTGGCAGTTTGCTGTTACCTGTACATCCATCTTGTCACCTGGAATGCTGCAGACTGGGAGAGTCTTCAGAGATCTGTTAGAAGCTAGAGAAAGAATAATTTATGTAATTCATTCTTAGTAAGTAAAAACCCCCACTTTCTAATTGAAGTAACTCAAAATAAGATGTTACTTCATTTTCATCTGCCTGTATGATATATAGATCCTACCTTAAAGGTAATCCATCAACCAGCCATCCTCTTACCAGTGCCAGGACAGAATAGTGACCCATGAATGGATGGAGCATAGTTAAGATGATTGCTCCCTTCCCAGTTCTCTGCAGATATCAACACAACTTTAAGATTGTTCTTTATTCATCCAATAAATGTGTAGAGATATATGGAGATCAACTTCTACATCTTGATAGATATGCACCAGCTCTTGGGCAGGTGCCTGTGGGTGATTTTTTTTCCTTTATTGCTGGGACAGTATAGAAGCTCAAATGGAAAAAATGCCCCTGAAGCCAGTTGGGGAAGCACTGGAAAGTTTAAGATTTGGACCTGGTTCTGAATTTTGCAACTAAGCCTGAAAGAAAAAGGCAGCCATCTTAATTAGGATTATCTGCCAGCATGTGGCACGAGTTGCCGTTTCTCACTTTGCCTAATGCTGAGTTTAGTAGAACAGTGTAAGAGGGCACCCCATGTGCTAGTTGTGACATGTCTTAGACATCTGTATCTGCAGCACTGGAGTTCTGATCTTTTCTTTCTGCTGCTTCTCATAAAACATATGTCAGGAACTGAGTAACTTTGATAGACTTCAGTGTAACTTACTATGTATGTCACTGAAAAAGAAAATATCTTCAAGTTTTTACTCACAATTAAATACTTTCGTGCTCAGATCTCTTAAATTGAAAATGTTTTCCCTTTATAGTCCGTTTTTCTTCCCCTTGCCAGATGCCACAAAAGTACAAAGTCAGAGTGACAGGTATTTTGTGCGACTGCAAACATGTTTTCTGATTGGACATGTCCCTGAACTCAAACATCAAATCCAGGCACTCAGCAGAAGGAGAGCTGAGTGTTCAGGTTTGGATACAACTTTAGAATTCAGCCTTTATATTAATGAAATAATTCTAATTTTTTAAACTTTCATCTTAGTTGTCTTCTTAAGTCTTGCTCAAAGGATGAGTTTTCAAGTTGCCAAAGGCTGTGTGGTGCTTCTGCCAACATCTGGGGCATGGAGAGTATACTGCCTCCTGGCACATGGACAACTGGCACAGAAATGTGAAAGTGAGGCATCTCTTGCCATATTCATAGTCTCTCTTACCTTCCTGTGATGTGCGGTCATTTGCATCTTCTGGTCATTTGTACTTGAGGTCTTAGTTTTCAGTAAATGGTTGCATAGGGTTTTGTAGTCCAGCGAAGTACAGTGACGGGTATTATATGTGCTTCCTTGACTTCCTAATTTCCATTGGGTCAACTAGAAGGCTAAATATATATTGCTAAAGAGATTAAGAGCAGTTTGATATAAGTTGATGAGAGATCTGCTGTGCCTTTTGTTTTCCAGTTACTGATGAGATCCCACAAGTACATTGCAGGTCTCCAGCCTGGTTCTCAGGAGGTTCATGCTCCTCAGTTTCTCTGTGCCTCAGCATTTAAAAAAGCACCTCTGTAAACCTTCCTTTACATCAAATGCTGTTGTGGGAAGGGACGACCACAAGAACATGTGATGTGCTATGATAAGACAGTGATGGGGAGAGCTGTTTGCATACCTAGGGCAGATGATCCAACGTATGGAGCCTCATTCCTTTCTCTGTTAAGACTTGATCCACAGTCTTTTGAAATACTTCTGGATTTGCCTTAATGCAGCTCTGTCACAGCCGAGTGCTTGGGATGAGGGGGAAAAAAAGAGCCTGTGGCGATTGAGGATGGGCAGGAGAGGGTGATGAAATATCACCCTTCTAGTCTTCCTATAGCTCCCACTTCCACAGTTGTCGTCAGTTAAACTGCTTGTTCCACTGCAGTGAACAACTGCAGCTAGGTAGGTGACTCTGCTCCTACCAGGGCTAATGGACAAGAGTCTTTGCTCTTCTGAAGTTTTGAGAAGCTGTATGTTTTGCGATTTCTGGGTATTTTATCTATCATTCTTTATCTCTAGGAGGAGCTAAAAAAGAAGTGATGATCTTTATTTTGTGCATACGCACATATTGCATGTATGTACATTATAACAGTGGTTTCCTTGAAAATATACGGCTTGTAAAACTGCACTGCCTATCTGTTCTCCTCCCTATTATAATAATCGGTAACAGTAAAATATGAGAGAGCTAGAGGTTCCAAAGACACCTGTGTTGCTTTCCCTTTCCTCTTATATTGCATCCTATTAATTCCTGTCCGTTATTTTGATTGTTTCTATATTTAGTTTACAGATCTATCCTAGATCATGCTGATGAAACTGATGTAGGAATTTGGCCACTTAGGTGACCATTATACCTATATTTAGAAAATTCTTCTAATGACTCCAATGCCCCCTTGAATACCACCAATACAGTCATGTTTATTTAAAGAATATAATACTAATGAACATCAAGAATTGACATCCATACTATAATTAAAATAATTACTTAAGAGGATAGTATAATGCTTACTAACAACATTTGTAATTATGAAATTCAAAATAAAGAATTTTTTGCATCTTAGTGGTATAAGCCTAGATCCAAACTTTGGACCTCAGCATATGTAAAGTACAAAGCTAATTCTTTTTCCTAAAAATTATGATCAGAAAAACCTAAGACTCAAAAAGTTTGTGAAGCATATACCAAGTTTTAAGAATACTTGCCCTGAGCATGGATGTGTATAGCAACTAAGCAAAGTCTGCAGCCTCTGCTAACTTCATATTCTCATTCAAAATGAAAGTAACAGTAGTGATGAATGAGTTGAGTAGTCATCCTCACTAAGATTTTGGAACTGGATCTCCGTTGCACGTTGCTGTAGAGGAATTTAGTAGGATATATGGTAATTTCTGGGACTGTTTTAAGTTCTGTTCTTAGCATCTTGTTGAAAGCTAAAGGGGAGAGGGATTAAGGAGATATGGTGAAAATACCAGAATTGTGTTTGATCATTCAGTAGGTGGCAGCTTTGCCTGAAGCTGTCACTGAACCAGTGTCACAAATAATGTATTTTGGTCAAGGTCTGGCCTTGTGAAATTACCTCTGATTGCTTGCATTAACTTTATAGAGATTCAAATGGGTACAATATTCTTCTACATGGGCAATTTTTAGCTGACCTTCAAGAAGCCCTTCATCTAGTCCAGCCTTATCACACACTTAACTGTACATAACTGTGATGCTATACAAATGAACAATTCTGTTTTAAAAAATGGGAAAGGAACAAAAAAAGAGAGGAAATAAAGGGCTAGGAGAAGAAAGTCACAACCAAGGAACTCCCCAAATCTAGCATTTTCCCCACAGGGTGTTTTGGTCCTTGAATGAAAAACAAGTGTTCGGACCCAAGAGATACTCAACTTTGCAGTGCCTGAAGCAAGACTAGGAGTCAAGTGTGTTCATCCTTCTCAGATAGATGCTGGAATTCCAGCAGCAGCTAGAAGAGAGCAGTCTAGTTAGTGCCCAGAGAGGGGTAGTGAAGACTGGTATCTGAGGACAGCTTCCTGATTTCAGCTTGCCTGAGGATGTATCAAAGCAGTGCTTTATTCCTTCGCCTGTATCTCCCATGAGTCTATGCCTGGTTTTGCTTATTGCCTTCTCAGTGGTCCCTTAGCTCTCTTTGTAATTTGAATGTCATGCCTTGGCCTGGTTCTAAAAATGCTGAACAATGTGGGCTGTTCTGGTATGGTATCCCCTTTCTGATTCATAACTCCATGACTTCCAGCTTCAAAAATACTTTCCTGTCACTGACTTGAACTAATGTAATAAATGCAAGCAGCCAAGTCATCCTGCAAGGGCATTATTAGCTTTTTATAAATATTTTTAATTGGTTTCTTTGAAAATTAAAATTTCTGAGCCTTAAAAATTAATTAAGGGAGAGAACGGGAGCACCCTTATGCACAGTGTGACTTCATGAGATTCTGATATTTGACAATTAGAATTAAAAATCGTACGGAACCATGTAAATGATGCTTTCTGAAAGGGTTTTAAAGTGGAGAGTATAAAGAAAATGGCACAGAAACTTCCAGAAATTAAAGATCTACTGAAGGCAAGAAGCTGTTTTCTATGAGAAGGAGATAAATAAATAAATAAATAAGTCTCTAATAATGCATAATCTATATCCCAATTTGGTGTTTCAGAGTTTTTCCAAAGATATGAGTATAAAACACATGTAGACCAACCAGCTCTACAAGCTGAACAGAGTGGATGACCTTAGTCTTCAAACGTCCTCAGTGGTCAGGAGCTCCTTCATTCAAAGCTTTGCTTTAAATACCATACTTTGAGTTTTCAAAGTTTTATTGCCTGTGCATTTACAAGAAGTGGATTCAACTAAAACCCTTCCCAAACATTTTTTTGTTGTTATTTGACAATCTGCCGAGTAATGCTCTTTGCATGTGTTTTTATTTTGTAGGACAGCTTTTCCTCACAGATTTATACACTTTTTTTTTTTTTTCCACAAAGATTTAATTATGAGACAGCTGGTCTGATTATAGATCGATTCTTTTAGTTAATCCGAAAGAGAAGTAAGTTGTACTTTGGGATAGAATTACATATGGTTTAGTTCAGTGGTAGTGGTGAAATATGTGAAGCTTTATACAACCCTGAATGGCTAATATTTAACATTATTTACTATCTATTGCCTTGAGGCATAGCTGTTTCTGCATTGTGTGATTTGGAGGAGTTGTTCCCTTTGGTGGGAGCTCTGAAGTTGTGTTCTACAGCAGGTTACAGTTAAAATGAACTATGGTTCAGGCTTGCAAGTGGTGAGATTAAGACACTGGTATTTGTTAGAAAAGAAATGGAGGAAAAGAGACAGTCTGTAGGTAGCGGTAAAGGAACAAGCCCATTATTTATTTCCTGTTTTAAGATGGTAGCATTTCAAAACTTTACATGAAATTATATCAAACTTTCATACATCAGTTTGCTTTGGATTGGTTTAAAATATTTTCTATGAATACAAATTTTTCTTTGAAGGGATGTAACAGAAATCTTGTGGTGGCACTTGAGAAGCAAGTCTGACCGTTCCTTGCCTCTGGGAAACAAAGTGGTGAATGTCTTTGCCTAATTCTTTTAGCTCCACATCTTTCTCTTTTCCACTACTTGTTTATCTTTCTGTCCTGTGACCAAAAAATAGGCTAATTTCAGTATGGGCTAAAATATTACAGTTGTCACTGTCAGGTGAACTTGCTATAAAAAAGAAAATGAGAGGAAGGGAAATAGAATACAGTTTTTAAAGCACCCTTTTATTTTCCTGGTTCCTTCTGGTAACCCAGAGCTTACTTGCTCCTATTTGAAACTGGAGTGATTCCCATTGGAAGCCTCTTGATAGGTGATGCACTGGTGCATGATGCTGACACAGTTCTCTGTTTGGGACATCTAACCTGCCCTGCAGATGGAAGATGAACAACTGTCTTAAATGTAAAAATCTTAACACTCCTGTGACTAAGGTGAGGAAGGCTGTCTAGTTGAAGTGAAAGATGCTTGTCCTTGGAAAGTGTCTGCTCTTACTAGCAGTCACAAAATGCAGCATGGTCTTGTGTGCAGTGTCTGACTGCTCACCAAACATACCCATTGCTGTGAAACACTGAAATTGTTGGTTTGTTTTCATAACCAGGGCTTGCTTGTCACCTTTCAAGGTGGTAGAGATACCAGTACTGATTGCGGAGGCAGGAATTTGTTACCCAATGGGGGTGTACAGCTGAGCTCCATGGGGCAGGAGGTAGGTCATGGTGCCCAACTATGACTTCCTTTAAAAACTGCACAAGTTCTGACTTTTTAAGGTGCAGCTCAAGAAAGGAACTCTCCAAGATGAAGATACACTATTAAACTGCCTCTTAGGAGGGAAAATTTGTAATTCCTAACCCTTTTTTAATTGGCATAGCAGAACAGAATCTTTTTTTTTTTTCTTAAAGCAGTCACTTGGATATAAATTATACATTGTTATTACACAGTAATCAAATGATTCCAATGCAATGGAATTTTTAAATTAAATCATTTAAAGGCATGGTGGTTTTAAGTGCACTGCTCTAATGAAATGCTACTTTTTGCTGCTCTTTTATCAAGAAAAATGTTGAACGCTATATGGTACTGGGGCATCATGTTATCTCCTCTGATACTGCAAACCTGATGAAATCATTAAAAAATAAATAAAGCTCTGCTGTAATTTCTTCACACAATTGAATGGGAAAGTGTCTGGAAATTTGTTAAATAGGAACATATTGCTTTGACAATACAAATGAATAAAATAACTGGCATTAGAAAATACAGTAGTGTTATACCAGATATTAGCCAAGTAATTATCTGATCTATTACATAGCTTATTTACATTTAATTTAATCACTTATGGATCTTCTTTCCTTACTGGTGGATTCTGATACTGATGTCTGCTCTGGTGTCTGGATGAGTGCTGTCACTGGAGTCTAGCACGGCTGATATCCCTCTAATTTGCTGTGTAATAGCAGTGGGTTTTGGTTTAGCTGCTTGACCCAGTTGAGTTGTGTGTACTCATGAATATTGCAGTTAAATCCTGTATTGTTCTTCATATGTTGACCAGTCTCTGTGGGTGTGTGTGTTGAGTATCGATAGTGGAGGTCTGTGTAAGGTCTGCCCACATGGACTATACCAGTATTGTCCAGCTCATTAAACCACCCAGAGGTGTCTTGTTGGTTGAATGGCACTGTCTGCTGACCCAAGGTACATATTTTCTTAAATTTGGAGGAATTAGGTGGCTGTGGGGCAAGGTGGCTGTGAATGCCTGCTTCAGGATGGGGATACCAGCCTGGTGTCAGATTCTCATTTGATATGAGAGTCATTTTGGGCCAGGCAACACCCTGCAGGCTCTGGATCATGCCAAGTGACCAAGCAAGGGTGCTGTGTGCAGCTCAGCCATTCTTATGGCTCCTCTTGTTTTCCTTTAGTCCAGTGCAACCACGAGGTAATAAAACAGCACTTCTCTCATATGAGCAGCTTGTATATGAAGCTGTGAATAGGATTTAAATAGGCAGAAAATTCTGCTTAGGTTGCAGCAGAAGCTTCATTGCTGCAATACTTCTGAGGTAGCCTTGGGGAAGATGGGCAGATGTTTGCTTTCTGCCTTTGTGGCCTCAGTGCCTTTTTTTTTCAGGGGACAAGTCTATTGAAAAATGCAGACAGATGGCATAGTCTGTGATCATCTAGTCCTTTTAAAAATATCAAGTCCATGGCTGATACCTTTCATGTGGGGATTGCTATGAAAGGGTTAAATGTCTGCAATGAGCTGCTGCATTGTAACTCTGTGAGTGCTACCATTACATCCTATTCTAAGTGTTAGGAAATAAGGCTGCTGTCTCAGATGCTGCGGTTGCCAATTTCCTGATGCTTGTTGTTTCCAGCTGGGCACGTCTTCATCTTGTCATCTGTTTCTGGTTACTTGGACCTTCTTCTTGTAAAGTATTACAAAATTAATAGCTGTTGCTGCCAACAAGTGTTGTATAGGTCCTGCCTTAAATATTTGAAAAGATATGAAAATTTCCCTTACTGTACTATGATGGTGTGTCCTGAATTACACTGGGTACAAAGGCAGGCTGTTAGTACTCAGGTTAATGAAAAGTTTTAAGTTACGCTTGGTAGATTTTCATCCCTACCAGCTCAGTAGTTCTCTGACAGTGATGATTCTTGTATTTCAGCCTTATCCTAGGATGCTTCTAACATCTTTCTTCCTTGAACAAGCTATGCTTTCTAGTGAATCCAGGTTTCATGTTTCAAAATTGTTAAAAATATTTATTCATATGGGTCTAGCTTAACAATGAGGTTCTTTTAAGCTGAGATGGAAGAATTGTTTAAAAAACAAAACTGTTTCATTTAGAAGGACTTTTTAAAACAAAACATTTTTGTGGGAGAAGAATTCTCTTTTTTAATTGAAATTGGGGAAAAAGTCTCGAAGAATATGAAAATTAAATGCAACTTTTCATTCCAGACTGAACAAACTATTTCAGTCAACAATGCAGACTTCCCCCACCTTTTGATTCTGTTATTGAACCCAGTACTTTCCTTCACATATGTCTACTCCAAGCTGAGTTTTGCTTTTCCCTTAGTGCAAAGCAGCCATAAAGCTGACTTAGAGTCTGTCTTGATGTTCGGTGTAACTCATTCATGTGCTTCCATCTGTTTTACACCATTTAGACACCGTGAAACAGACAGCACATTGCAATGAATCTGGTCCATGGAACTGTATTGGATTACTCTGCTGAGGTGTCACCTGTTACTCATCTAGGCTGCTTGTCCTTCTAGACTGCTTGTGACCATTTTTGTCAAAAAAGAGCAACATTTACTTCCAAAAAATATTTATCAAAAGTCTAGGCACTTGGGTTGGAAAATAGACTCTGTGGTATTATCAAATACTTTAATCTTTTTAGCATTAACTGTCATTGGAGGCTACCATTTCATCTGATTTACAGGGAAGGGCATGTCCATGAAATTTACCCTGTGAGTAGCAGCATCTCTGACTTGAATTCATCTCCTGGCAGATCAAGTTCAGCCAGTGTTCAATTTTTACTATTCCCATGCAGAATAACTTTTCTCTCTTCAGATTCCTTAGGTGACTGATATGTTGAAGATTACTGTAAAATTATGCTTGAAAGAAAGCAATGGGAAAATATGGCTTCAAATCCCACACTGTTTAGAGGACACCGCTGTTAAAAAATAGAGAATTTAAAGCTAAGAATAAGCAAATAAGGATTAGGATGACCTTCATCAAGCAAGTTATTGAGATGGGAGCTGGACTGACTTCACATCAAGTGTAATTCAGTTTAAAAAAGTGGCATGAGGCAGAATTTTTTGCTGCCGCTTTATTAGCAGGAGGGAAACCAACAGGTTCCTTGGGTAAGGATCCAATAAACATGAAACCATTCCAAATATCTCTTTGGTCTAGAAATTAAGCTGGATTAGACATTGATAGCCAGGAATGCAGTCTTCTGCCAGAGGAGAGGACATGGGAAGAGAAGTGGTCTGAGTGCTAAGCTGAGCCCTGGCATGCACTTGGTCAAGCTTTCTGAATGGATTTCACAATAGGTGCTGAGCTGTTTGTTTTAAAGAGTCAGTTTTCAGCTCCTTGCTTCTAGGTTTTATTTAGAAGTGTACAGAGGAGTTGGGGCAGGCTCGCAGCTGTTCTCATATCTATATATTGGAAATTCCTCTTTCTCATATAGTGAATTCTCCTTTGAATTCCTATTTAAAACAGTTGTCTCCAAGACAATCCATTCCTTGAGTTGTAAAAATTATGACACTGTGAGAGATAGAAAGGCTGATGGACTAGTGAAAGATGTACATTTGGCACAGTGTCAGGGATTCCAACAAAGACTTTATTTGCTTACAGACACCTAGTTTAAATAGCAGCAACATTGCCATCACTATCACCAGACTGTTTCATGTATGCTTTTTATACAGTGGGCCTCTGCATATTTGTAGTAGGTTGTTCCCAAAGAGCATCTTTGTAGGTAGTCCCATGGCCTGGTTACCAGATTATCTAAGCTCTGTACTGCCCTGAACTAATAACCCTACAGTACCCCTCTGGGGTAGGAAGTACAATTACTGCTATTTTATAGATGAGGCTGAGAACCGACTATGCTGCAGAATAAAGATGTGCTGTGCTATGGTGTTAATTGTACCATGCTTGTGAGGGTAAGAATAGCTCTTGCTGGCAAGCAGTGTGCAGACCCTCTGCGGGCCTTGGGTAGATGGTGTGTATTAAAGGCCATACCAGCTGTGTGCAACAGTCCGTGCCAGCTGCTGTCACTGCTGCCGTTACACAGGGGAGTTTGAGTAAGCAGGCAATGACCTATGCTGTCATTCTGCTCTTTGGATATAGCTAAAGTGATCTTCCCAAGGTCAAGAAGAGAGCCAGCGCCGGGGAAGTGAATTGGGCTGCGGAACTGGGGATAATGCTGTTACCTCTCAACTGCTCTCAGAGAAGCATGGTTTTCATTCTGATGGGAGAATTATTAATTGCTGTGCTAGCATTAGAAGATAAATCTGTAGGAAGCACTTATAGTGAGAGTTAAGCTGCTGAAGCCTGGTGCCAAAGAGTTGCGTGGTTGAGTACACATTTGTATTGCTGGTTGGATTTCCTTCTTGCAAATGTTGTGTCAAAATGGTGTTGCTTCAGTAAAATCACAGTGTGTAAATGGAGAAGAGTTTAATCCCATGTACAATCTTCATATGCAGCCAAACTGTCAGGGGTTGCACTGCTCAGGAGCACCATTACTGTTGGGGAGCAGTTGCTTGTCTGGCTGTGGTGGAAGACATGTGCGGACGGCTGCCGGATGGGAGGGAAGTGATGACTGCAGAAACCAATGTGCCACAATTCCAAGAACGGTTGTGGGGTAATTTAGACTGAATGAGCCCTTTAAAATAAAGCACAAACAGCATAAAAGGTACTTCACAAAATGTTGCTCTATTCTGTCAAAGTACATGGGCACTAGACCTCCCAGATATACAGATGAATTTAGCCATTGGGCTAATATTCAAGGCTTTTGCTGCAATAGCTGGAGTAAGTGCCATCTCCTTTACTGCAGAGCATTTTTATCCGGAGTGCGGGACATGCAATTTTCCTGTTCATGGAGCACAAAGCAGACACCTCACTTGGAGAAAAGTGTTTAGTCTGGGTGAGAACCGCTCTTTGTGTGCATGCATGTGATTGATTTATAATAGATAATTCCTGCTATCCAGATGATTTCTCCCAGCTTCCTTTCAGCCAGAGCCAGCACGATCTTTGTCAGTTATGTAAGGTCTAGTAAGTGTGGCACAGAAGCAGCAGCCTTTAATTTTCATCTGTGTTGGAAAATTGAGATGAGCTCGTTCCACTTACCCCATGGAATAATAGGGCTGTGTTTGTAAAAGCTGCTGCCTGGCTGTGAGAACAAAGCATTGTATACCCTGCGAAGGTGGCAGCTTGAGGGAAACCCTGGTGCTTGAGCAGAGCGACTTGCAAAAAGCACACAGCCAGCGAGGTGCACTTTGAAGTTAGCTCCCCTCTCTTTTGTGTTATTCTGGCTTTGTCCTCATCTTCCAAGGCAGAATGGGCAGGAGTTTCAGGAGGTCGTAGGCTATAGGAGGTAGATATGCAGAGGCATAGTGCTGCATAAGTGTTTGCTGGGTGGGTTTGGTTTGCTACTTATCTACTATATTTCAAGCATATATTTAGTAAAATTGTGGATTTCTATAAAGAGAGAAAACTGTAAACCTGACTTTAAAGGCCCTCTGAAAATTAAGACTGAAAATTAGACTCTAAATTGGGATTACGATACTATTTCTGTATTTCCTCAGGGATAACGTAACTGCATAATATTGTGACTCTTCTAAAAATGAGGCACGCTAAATTTATCTTTAAATTTTAGTTGAGGACATTTTCCTTACCATCCTAGAGTCTGTATAGACATTTGTATCTCTGTCAAAGGAAATGGTGTCACTTTACTCCCTAGTTTTTCATCCTGACCATAGCAGTAAAGTGATAGACCAAAGTTGAGAAACAGTTTGGAGTGGGTCATGTTGGTGTGGGGTGTGTGTTTGTGTGGAGATCTTGTCTATTATATTTGTCATGATGACCCTGAAGTGCCAATTGCCCATGTTTTCCTTCCCCTCAGGCAGGCAATTGGAGCTGAGAGTAAATCTCTATGTAACTAACCCTAAACTTACTTGGTCTTTGACAGTCATTATGATTTACATCTATATGGTGATATCTCATTTTCTGATGATTGTGTATTATACAACCATAGATGTATACCTGTATTCTGGATAATAAGAAGGAATCAAAATAGTAATGATTTGTATATTTGATAGCATTAACGTATAGTTTACAAAGGGCTGTAAAAGGAGGATCTGCATTACTTTACTAAGGAGAGATCAGAGGCAAGAAGAGGTTAGAGTGATTAGCTCTAAGAAGTGCCTTCAACTAGTAAACATGGCTATGTTTTTAAACAGAGTCTATCATCCTTGCCCATAAAATGTGTTCAGGAAGGCATTGTACTGTAACAAATATGGCATTACGCTCCCTTCAAATTTCATTAGGTTATTTGTATATGTGCAGAATCAGAAGGCAAAATTTGGGAGACTGAAAAATCTAGTGTGCAGAGCACACCTTATCTCTGCACTGTTATGACAAAGCAAAGCAAATGTTCATGAAATGGCCCTAAGGCATGGCCGTTTCTCTGCTTTCTGAGGTGCATCAAGCTGTTGTTTAAATTTTACCAAGAAAGGAGAATGAGTATGGATGTCATAGCTACACTTTTTAATAAGTCTGCTCCATGCAAAATCTTGAACTGCGCAGTGTGGTCTGTGCTGAGAGGTCTTCCACCTGTATCCCTGAGTCAAGGGGAAAGGTTTTATGCAAGAAGAAGGCAGGAAGAATGCAACATTCAACTACAGTCTGCCTCTGGCAAGTCATGTTCTATTTAAAACTTCAGTGCAGCCAAACAGACAAGCCTGGCAGGCTGTGCAGTCTGAAAGCAGAACTGGTTCAGCACATGCATAAGAATCCCAGGCTGCTCTTTACGGCTTCCATTGGGCCCCAGACCCTCTGAATCTCTCTCCACCTCCCTTTCTCTGACAGCAGATTCTCTAGTCTCCATCACCTCTGCAGAGGCATACTCCCTGACATGCATGTGAAGCATATGCATTTTAATACAGTATTCTGGTGCTTGACTCTAGGTTGCTGCAATTTAAACACAGATTTGCTGAAGCTTTGCTTTTGCCATTATTTGTTTCCTAATGCTCTCTTTTGTTTGTGGTTTGTTTTTTTTTTAAACTTTACATTCTTTTCCACTTGTTTCAAGCAAAAGGTGATTGCATGTTCATCCTATGTCCTCCCAGACACCTTCCTTATGCTTTATCTGCTAAACAAGTCATGAGAAGAAGACCTTAGGTGGTGATTATGTAGGTTTTGCACTTGATTGCCCTTGCCCTTGAAGGAGGAATTAAATAAGGGATAGTTCTTCTTGTGTTCCAATAAGGCTGACACTATGGGTGGTGAGACAATGGCACATGCTG
Source organism: Neopsephotus bourkii (assembly GCF_033783945.1). NCBI lineage: Eukaryota > Metazoa > Chordata > Aves > Psittaciformes > Psittacidae > Neopsephotus > Neopsephotus bourkii. The sequence continues at coordinate 9,210,132 of NW_026900624.1, forward strand.
CCCAGAGAAGCTGTGGCTGCCCCATCCCTGGCAGTGTTCAATGCCAGGTTGGATGGGGCTTTGAGCAGCCTGGTCTAGTGGCAGGTGTCCCTGCCCATAGCAGGATGTTGGAAGTGGATGGGCTTTAAGGTTCCTTCCATCCTAAAACAATCTGATTCTATGATATTGAGAAGTCCTGTTCTTTTTTTCCGTCCCTGGAAGAGAAGGTGGGGGTAATGAAGAGCAGGATCTGTGCGTTACTATTTTCTTTTGCAGTAGATATTAATGAAGATTGGGAAATTGGTCTGATTTCCCTTTTCGAGCCCTGCTGCCAGCATCTTCTCCCTCATTGCCAACCAGGAGCATCCTGTTTGGCAGGTTGGTGGGAGGCAGCAAGCTCCTGTGGAGTCCTGTGCTGTCCAGCCCAAGGAAAGTTGCATTCTCCCTCCCTTCAGTCCCCAAATTGATCTTTTTCTGTCAGCGCTTTTTCTGTGCAGATAGGAAAACAGTGACAGTAATGGACTTTCACCAAGGAATTCTCATTTTATTTGCAATTATAATTAGAAGTACCACTGTGTTTACTCTGTCTGATAATGTATGAAAAGACCCTCTGATTTTATTTTCCTAAGCCTCTACACTGTCAGAACAGTAAAACACTCGCACTCTGCTGTCTCTTGTTGCACCAGCTACCCTTTAAAATGTGGCTTAATCTTCTTCTGTTGTCAATGAATACCATTACCCCTTTTTGTTCAAAGCCTGTTGTTCTGTTTGTCTAAGTCTTGTTGGTTTTTTTTCCCCATTATGAAGAGAAGTTGATGGTCAGGATCTCCTTTGTAAATAAACAAAGGTGGATAAAACCATAAGCTGTTTTTCACTGAAGCAAGCAAGAGATTGTTTCTGCAAAGACAGGTCTGTATTTCCAAAGAAGGTACTGGGTAATGTCGGAACTGCTCTGCTGATAAGAATAGATTTGTTTTGCAGTCTGTGCCAGACCCCTGCTGCCCAGCTGAGTCTTGGAGGGGCTGTGCTACCCATGCACTGCCCCTGCAGTGAAGGGGCATCTTCACCTATGAGTGAAGGAACAAGCTTGCAGGGACCCCATCCCACCTTGCAGCCACCACCAGATTCTTAGTGTAAGAGCATGCTCAGGTAGCTTTCCACTAGTCCATGGCCATATTCAGGTACCTGATGGCTTCTCAAGGCACATCTGGGCCGGTCCTTGTGCAGGAGGGGTCTACCCTCAGCTCTACACCTGATCACTGAGCAAAGTGATGCCCAGCCTTGGTGAGGGGTCTCAGGGTAGCTCTTGAGGAACATGTAGCTGACTGCCTGTCTCCCAGCCAGCAGCTTGGAGGGAATCAGTGCTCACCATCATTAACAGCAGGTGGCTGTTGTATATGGGTGGTGTTCCTGTGCCCTGCTGTTGCTGTCTGTGTATGTCTGCACTTTCCTGGCCCTGAGCATCGCAGAGCTTGTGCAGTTTTGCCCCTCAGGGTGCTTCTTGGGGAGAACTAGCTGTAATGTGCGTAAGGCATTAGGCTAAGAGCAGCGTGTTTTGGCATTGAATTTTTCCTCTGAGTCCAGCCTCAGACCTTGAACATGCCAGAGCATGCAGCTGCCTTTCACCTGGGGCAGCACACCCCAGAGCTGGATGTTTGGCAATGGTTTCTGTTATTACCTGGCTCACAGTAAGAGGCTACAGGAACCCTCCTCCCTCATGGAAATCTGGTAGATGTCCTGCAGTTCAGAGGTGTGCTGGTGGTGTGTTTTGTTTTGCATTTTTTAAAAGCAGTTATAAATCTTTATTCCACTAATAAGAGTATTTGCTTGGAATATGAAGTCTCCCATGGTCTAATGTTCTTTCATTCTGCACCTCATGAAAAATAAACAGAGCTTGTGAAGTAGTACTGTGGCTTTAGTTTTTCTGCAACTAATTTTCCACTGTAAATGAGTCCACGAGAATATCCCAATTAGCTGTTGATACGTACCATCCTGGCTTCACCATTACTCCTTTGAGAGTTCAGATTTGGCAAGAACAAGAAATATCATGTGCCAGAAATGTCTGCAACAGTTACTTTTAACAACCTCTCTCAGCTTTTGACACCACTGCCACATCCTGTTTGTGTCTTTAGTATGTGTAGATATATGCTCATGTACCAGAGGTATGACTAGGCATGCAAAACACCCATTAGACACAGTTTCTGATTTTCTCTGTTCATGCTAGTCCCTTCAATGACATGCACTAGTTAAGCTATCGTAGCTCCTACTGCCAGGAATTTTTTCCTTTTATCCTCTTTGTATAAACACAGCAATTGCCCACATCCCTTTGTCTATGTGTACGTTCAATTAAGCTCTCTCTTTTTTTTCAGTAATACCAGTTCTACTGGACCTGATCCTGGGATATGTCAGAATGTCTCTAATCTTACACGTGTTTTGCTGAAAATTGAGTATGATTAACCTCTTGAAAAAGCTATTTGGAATGTCAGGGGGGAATTGAGTTGTTGAAATAGGACTACAGACAGGACTTTTTGATCCTTGACTGGATCTCTAGCTGAGCTTTGCACTGTCATGCTGAATGAATTCAGTATTGCCTCTTGACTTGGCTTTTCTTGAGAGGTTTAACAATCAGGTGGCACAGTTATTTCTTTCCCAAAATACATGCTCAAACTATACCTTGTACTTGTTCAAGAAAGGTAACCCTCCTCAGTTGTATGTAACCTCACCTGTATTATTCAGGAATTGCATCTAGAGTCTGCTAAAAGAACATCCAAATTAAGCATTAAAAATGTAGGAAATGGCAGATTTATGGTTAATTCAGCTGCTTCTATACCTATCTTGACATGACCTCTCTAATTACCAGATTGTGCAATGATTCTTTAAACCCTTTTCTTTACATATAATTATTTTATGATTTTTGTCTCCTCTCACACAAGACTGCATTTACTTGCTGTGAAGTGATGTAGTTAGGCAGGCGGAGTGTAGGAAAAGATTTCTATTAAACATGATGGTTGGCTGTGTGCTGAGCCACATACACATGCCCAGGCATTGCAGGTGAGCATTCCCTACCAAACTATACCCTACCCTCAACAAACATTTCTTCGCCTAGTTTCGGTCATCACAGTGTATGGTGTACACTAGATCAGTAGTCAGTTTCAAGACTATTATCATAGTGCTGTAGGCTATGAAAGCATTTCAGGTAGGCTGGCCTCACTCAGTTGTGTATTTTTTATTTCTATTGGCAAATTTAAGATATACCTATTATATCTGAAGGAACCATGCTAACTGCATGCTAAAAGTTCCCTTGTAAAATGCTCCAAATATAGGAAACAGCAGAACGACTGTTGCCCATGTATCCTGGTTTTTCCAGGCTACATTTCTCTTCCCAGAGAGTGAGTCAAACAATATCCAGGGGTCTTCTTGTAGCCAGTAATCTGTACTGGAGTACAGCTTAATAACTCCTCTTTCCCCCATCCCTCCTTACCTTGTTCATCCCTTCCCCCATACTGTAGGAAATGAAAACACAAATATTTCTCAGGGCTCAGAGCAATGAACGGAGTTAATCCAATAATTGTGGTAACTTATGAGTTTATGATGGCAGAAGATGTAATTACTCTTTTTCAACCTTGACTACCTCGCTGTGATCAAATGCAATTATATATTAAGTTGGGTTATTGTTAAATGAATCGTATGGTGAGCATAATGCACCAACTTGATAGCTGATGGCGCCATGGTCCTCAGCGGCATTACATTAGGAATTAGATCAGTTCCTTATCTTGTTTATCAAAGGCACTTATGAATATTTTAAAATTTACTGGAGAAGAAATCTGTGCCTGAGGATTGAAGCAACCTGAGATGAGAGGATTTCATCTGTCTTCAGCCCCTACAGGTATCTTTCTTTGCTGGTTTCATCCTGAGTTATGTTTATATTTGTCCTCTTTGTACTTTGGTTTTAACCCAACCTTTCTTCAACCTAAACTACCTTTAGATGAAGCCTATGAATGATATGACCTTTGCTTGTTAACACAGGAGAGGCTGTAAATTAATTCATAGGCTTATTTTTTACCGTAGGCTCTGGTCTAGGTACTTTCATAGGGCATCCTTAATATCAATAGATAATGAAGTCCAGGTTGTATGAATCCTGTGTATCTTGGCATAACCCTTGCAAAACCCAGACTACACACCACTACTACTTACCTGCAGTCACTTTCTTGACATCAGACCTACTTACTGATTTACATACAGTGTGTGTTTATTGGTGAGCGTGCATATTTACATACCTGTATGTTTTAATTTCAGATGTCTGCCCCCTTTAATCAATATTTGATTCATACCATCAAAACAAGCCTAGAAAATGCAGAGCCAAAGGGAAACAGCCAGGGACTTTCACCAGGGATCTAGTTATCTTTTGATGTAAATACAACAAAAACCACAATAGTAGAAGCATTTCTCATTTGCCTTTGTAAGATCTATCTTAAGAAAGCTGGTGGGAGGAAACCAAAGTAAAAGCTGTTTGAGGCACAGGGCTTAAAAAAACCTGAGGAGCATCCTTCAGCCGCATGAAAAGTGGCACATGCACAGATCTGCCTGAATCCTTCCCCACTACATTGAGAACAGAAACCACAATCCTGTAAGGCAGGCTGCCAAGCAGAGGTGGTCTAGGTTTTAAGGCTGAGGTAGAAGAGCAAGAAGAGTGCTATGGGGAACCTCAGCCATGGAAGCTACACCTAGATAGCGGATGTGGCCCTGAGTGGAAAGAGAGAAGAGTGAAATGCCTACTGATGGTCTGCACATGTGCGTCCCCTGAGAGAATGGAAAGGGAGAGAACAATCTGGGAAGCAGGGAAAACATCGTGGTGGTACCTCAAGAACAACTGAAGACCTGGGAGACCAGGAAAGGGGCAGGTAGCTAACCCATTTCTCCCGCAGTCAGCCAGGCTGCAGATTTTACTCTCAGGCTCAAAGCTGATGCTAGCACCCACAGAACCTCCTTTGAAATACCTGGTACTGATGTTGTGTCCTGTACAGCTCGGGCACTTCTGATTCAGTGGCTGACTGGACTGCAAAATACCTCCTGGAGCAGAACAGATAAATTCATGCTGCCTCTGCTCAACTATTCATGTTTCCTTGTGGAAAAACAAGTAGGTCCATTTTGAGAACCAACTCTGTTGTTGGACTGATTTGCCTGCTTTCCTTTTAGCCCATGGAGAGGTTTTGTGTGTTTGTCTAAAAAAAAACCAAACCAAAAATAAAAAACCCAAACCAAACAACAAACCCAAAACAAAACCACATGGTTTGTTTACTGTCAACCGGAGTCCCTACTGTGCTTCTGAAGTGTTATTCTAGATACTATTTTATTTGCTAATGAATTGCTCTGGTTGTGATACATGTTAGTGTGCAAGTCCCTCAGAAAGAAGGAAGGGTCAAGCTGTTGTATTTGAAGGCATTGCTGTAGTGTCAAATGTTCTCACAATCCTAATAAACCCAAGATTTGTATGTAGATTGCTACAGTGTGCCATTCCGCAGGGCAGCCCAGCAATGATGGAAGTCTGAGCCTTCTTTTTAGCCTCGAGCTTTTCTGCTCCCAGCCATGTTGTGGTCCGTGCACTTCTAGGTGCTGCTAAACTAGTAGTGTCTCAACTCTCCTCCTAATTCAAAACAAAAGAAGCAAATCTGCACCCTTTTACTTCCATATACCCCACAAATCAAAACTCAGCATGATACCATTAATGCTGTTGCTGCAGCAGCAAATGAAATTGTACAGTGTATGATCCGGTCTCCAGGCTTCCTACTGCACATCTTGTCACCATCCTGCCACAGGTTGAGGTGCAAGTAATCTCCTATTGCCATGTGATGCTTTTGGGCAGAGGTCAATGAGAGGCCAGAACTAGAATGATATCCCCAGGATGAGTCTGAGTACAAGGGCAGGTGGGTTAACTGGAGTCTGAGGAATGAGTCTACGAAGTCTGCATGTGACTTGGGCTGCCAGCTCATCCTCTTAAGTATGAACCAAAGCATTTCACAAAATGTGTCATTCTAGCTTGAGGTTTTTAAAGACATGCTTATGAGTGTACGGTTTGCTTTGGGAGATGGATATGCTAACCACTGCAGTAGAAGGTAAGCTGCTCTCCCCAGGACTGCACCATGCCTTTTGGTAACTGAGTCCCTAAAGAAGGAAGTAAAGTCTTTTGTTCAGACGTGATTATGTTGTGCCTGAGTAGTGTGAATGCATGAAAGATAAGCTTGTGCTTGCTCTTAGGAACCTAGTTCAAAAAGCATAAATGGTTGCAGAGTCAGGTCAAAGTCTTGAACACATACACAGGTGTTTTAGTAACACAGCCAGTGTGTTTCCCAACATCTCAGTCCCTTACATTAATATTTCTCTGTATCTAGTCTTGAAAGTTTCCTAAATGCTGTTACAACAAGAAAGGGTAAGAGCCTGGGATCATTACTTTCGTTTTACTTTACATGCACAGGGGTTGTAGCTATTGCACGTGTGCTTGTGTGCATGTATCAGGAGTAAAATATTGTCTTTGTCAGTGTGCCTTTCTAAATCCTCCAGTTCCCTTTGTCTCACACCCTGGGAACAGAAGATGACCTTAGGGCTTCAGGGCTGATTTTTACATACAGAGCAGCTGTAGATCTGGGGCTGTGAACCAAACTTATTCCACTCTGTGATGCAAATAGGTCTCATTTTTGGTTTGGAAAGTATACTCCTAAAGTTTCTCACTTTATGTAAATACTTTACTCTCTGTGCTGGCAGAGAGGCCCAGTTTAGCTATTTGTGGAGCTGAAGAAGCTTTGATGTTATCATCTGTACTACAAAGATGGGTCACCAAACTACCTTCTGCTGTGGCTTTTAAGCTGACTCAAGATCGCTTAAACTGGTAGTGTCTAGATAAAGAACTTGATGTACTTCACCAATTTGCATTAAGAAACATTTCCTGTTCTTGGCACTTGGTCCTTGATAAAAATTTAGGGATCCCATCTACTATGTTCCATGTCAGGTAATAAAGAAATAACACACTTTTATAATGGAAAAGTAAAACCAGATTTTAATCTGGCAGTTGAGTTCTACAGCCTTTCTTTTAGACAACAAGATATGCTACTGTTGCACATGAATTATCTAACGAGAAGAGCTGATGCATGTGTCCAGTTTGGTTTTACCAGACTTTTCATGAGTATGGATGACCTTCCCAATTAATTAATGGTTTTGGGGGATTATTTATTCAGCTTCCATTGTCCTGTTCCATTTATCTTCTTGAACACATAATGGGGTTTAACTGGCTTTTATTTAACACTGACTTGCGTCAACCAGCTTTTCCATGAGAAGGAAGGGACAGTCTGCTGATACAGATAAGCAAAACTAGCTCAGCCTTTACCACATTGTGTAAATAGCAGATTTGTAGAGTCACCCGAAGGAAGATTATTTGTATTTAATTGGCTAAACTCCAAAGTCTGTATTCCAGAAAGATATGACCTCAAGTGTACTGAAGGCAATGGAGGTCCCTCCATGCCTTTTTTGGGTTTGTTTTTTCAAGTCTGATCCATGCTCCAGCGATGCTGAGCTTAAGATTCGCAGCAGCAAACGCTGCTGACGGTTTTAGGTTTTCATCCTCCTCTGGCCTTTTAATGTCTAGTTCAGCAACCAAATTCAACCAGTGCAGGTGACCGCATGAAGCAAATTTAAAAGCAGGATTTGTACAGTTTCCATATGTGCTGGAAAAAATGAATTCCAAATTTGCTTATATTTTTCTGCTCACCACCTTTCCTGCTTTCCAAACATTTTGGTGTTCTCCAGGCAAGGACCAAAACCCACCCAGTAACAGCTTAAGGAATTACAACACAAACGGAACCATCCTAGTTCTATAGATCGAATTCTCATAGCATACATTTCACAAGTATCCTTATTCTGAGATGTCTGAGTTGAGAACAAGGGGATAAATAAATTCAAATAGATACATTTAAATTTCTGGTTATGGTAATTATGTGACTAAAAAGAAAAATTACATTTAAAGAAAATTGTTATTGTTCAGGCTACACTTGAAGTCGTGATAGTTTTGTTTGTTTATTTTACTGGGCTTAGAAGACAAAGCACTTTGCATTCTTTTGCATTTTACATTAAAGGACAGTAATGACTAGAAATGTCCTGTGTGGGTATGTGTATATATGAGTTTTTATCTATATGTAGATGTACATAAATGTATGCATACAATTATTTGTGTTTTCCTATAAGCTTTGAGTAGACATAATTTCTGCAGCTGCTGTTTTCTTTTTACCCCAAGGACAATACCACTGATATTTTCACATAGTGCTCTACACTGTGCTCTTCTATCTTTCTATTTTATATGGATAGCTTGAAGTTTTAAAACCATGCACAGATCCTATTTATGTAGGACAAGAGTAATGATAAAGGATATGAGATTATTTAAAAAATAGTTTAAAGAATTACTCAATGGATTAAACCAATAGATGTTACCATCTTAACATACACTGCTTGGTGCATGTAGCACTTTACCAGAGCCATCAATCGTGCCAGCTCACTGAAGGTCCTGGAAAAGAAATCCCCAATTTTGTGTTGTTGTTACAACTGAATTTATGTTTTCAGTTACCAGAGGGGGGAAAAAGATGCTTTTTTAGACTGAGAACTAAAAAAAACCACATAATTAATAAAAAAGAGCTGAATGCAAGTGGACGTGGTTTGGTGGATGCCATAAGTGAGTGGATTTGCCAGTTGATTTTATTTTGTTAGAATTTCATGTGTAAGTAAAAGGGACGTGTAGGAATACACAGTAGCTGCCACTCTTGCTGGTGCTTGCCAAGACATACTTTCCCAGTTTGTCAGTTGTTTTCCTGTTGTGAATGGCAGGAAAGTGGCTGAGGTATCCAGGATACCATTCTGTGATAGCAGGAGGAAGAGGAAAGCTATCTTTTGAAATAGTTTTTTTTTTTTTAATTACTAAGTAGCAATTTCAGCAATAAAATATGGGTTTGTCAGGCTTCCAGGCTTTGTGCTTGTACTTGACTATTAGGTTTTCATTTGGTAGTGTGGATTCATGTACTGATGTTTTTTAAAACATTCATCACAGGCTGAAGGCTAACACAGGCATGCTCATAAAAATGCGTCTAGATAGTAACCCTGTATATGGCTGTGATTTAAGATATGAATTGTGGTAGTTAATATGGGTTGGTTGGGGGTGCAGTCATGGGGACAGTCCAGGTAGCACAGATAATTTCTTGTAAATGGTCTGATCAGAGGGACAGAGCCTGGGTAATGTGTGGGATCAGGTTTAGCATAGCATACATCCGTGTGCCTTTATGTGCCCCTTTTCTGGTTACACCAAAAAGCCCCACCATTAAAGTAGCCCCCATTTTTCCTCTGATACAACCATTCTGGTAACTGTCTGTTAGCAATCGTTTTCTGGAAAGGCTCCTTGCCAATGTTGTGCAGTTTCACTGACCTGTTATAAGTTGTTAGTCAGTTGTGACTCATGGTTTTCTAAGCCTGTTTATGCTGATACACTGTGAAGAACTTCTGGAAATAAAAGTGACTCATGCTGAGTTGTGTAGGTCCCAGAGAGGCTATGAAAGTGGGATGAACTTATCTGCAGTATTTTTAAAGTGCTGTGAGTTTCTTTAGGCCTAAGAAAAGACCCTGTAACACATCCCATATCGTCCTACGAAAGTATCTTCAGGCTTTCATACAGTTGCTCCTAGGGAGGTAGGAATGTCACATCCTAACTTCTGTTATCGCTAGATCAACTCTTGTGCCTCATCTTAGAATATTGTAGGAGGGGTTTATGAAGCAAACCTGTATTTTTAAAGGTATGCTTGAGCTGGGCATATAAGTTACTAGAATAGATTTTACCAAATTAGCAATTTTAAACACTGAGGAACTATGGTACAAAAAAAAATCAGCAAGAGCAGTGAAAAACACCATAATACTTCTAGGTTTTCATTCAGGGTCCACAGAGTTCAGTGGAGGTTGCATTGGTCACAGTGTATTTTGGTTTGGACCCATGTTTTGTATTTGGCCTAGAGTTTTGCTTCATAACCCCACTAGTAAGATGGGTAGCCTTGTGAGGAACATTGGATCTGTCCCTGCAGGAGCACTCCAAGCATTCCTGCTTATTCAGAGGACAAGCAAAAGGTCTGTAGGAATTGTCAACTTCTGGGTTACACCTAGTGGGTGACTGGCTTTCATCTGCAACGTTTATTCTTGTGCACATATGTTAGTCTATAAACATACAGTTTGTGTAAAATGTCTGTGCATCCCTTAGGGGAGAGTATACTTTCATTCACATCATCAGTGAGAGCTATTCCACCATAACTACTGCTCATTCTTTGGGCCACCGGTTGTCCTTCCTTCTGTGTTTCTACATACCCAGTGAAAAAATGATTTTGGCTAGTTGCAAAAAAGAAGAAAAAGGAGACTATACTCTGGTTTATGTGCTTTTATTGTGAGAACATCTTGGAGCCTGGCTCATTAGCCAAGATACCAAGCTGGATAATACTAAATAAAATCTAGTCTGTACTTCAAGGATCTCCTTTTTTTTCAAGTAATAGTATGGAAGGATAAATCTAAATACAGTGGAAAAGAACTTAGTTTGGTGATATGAAAGGAGAACAACACTATAAAAAAACTCCAATTCCTTAAATTCAACTTGAATAAATCCCATAATACTCAGAAGCACTGATGTTATCTCTAAATTTAGTCCAGCTGCAGCCAGCAAATGAGACGTGTGCCTTCAGCCAGAGCCATTTCATAAAAACCTTGTGGGAGAAAAAATTCTAATCCAGGCCCCTGTTTGCTCTGCTCTTGGGTCAGCCTCCATCAGAGATGTCACATACCTATCCATTCCCCCACAGCCAGCAGTCCCACAGCTTTCCAGGGAGCATAGCATACATGGAAGATAATCACTGAAGTGCCAAGTGCTAACACTGATAACAGGAGATTAAACAGAATTCTGTGGCATTTACTGTTAGCACCTAAAAAGTAGCAAACTCAAGTGTGCTTTGAGCAAAGTGTTAAGTCCCGCTTTGGTCAGACATCAGAATGTGTGAACCATGTCTTGGTTATGTTATGGACTCACCAGTCTTTGTCCCCGATTCATGTGTTGTTTATGAGATGAAGATGTTGGAAAGTGAAAGAATAATAAAGGCTGATCTCTTTGGCACGATAAAAGCAATGTATTTGTCAAAAGCCTAGATTATATTTGTTAGTGTTTTACAAAATAAGAAAAGAATATGAGGGGAAAAAATTAAAGAAAAAGGTTGGCCAATATTTAAAACTGAGGTTTACGAATCTGTACTCCCAAAGAGAATGACTCATATTATTTCTAAATAACTACTGATTTACTGTCAACGAGGAAAATTTGTACAGAAGCAACAGGGTAACATAACAGGTTTATTCATAAAGATGAAGAGAGTAGCTGACAGTGCAAGATGGCATTAGAAGAGAAAGTGATCCTTTCCAAAGCCTTGTCCAACCCCCTCCACCTTTCAGGCTAAACTGTAGCCACATAATGCAAAATCTCAGGTCTCTTCTTGCAGTTCTACCAAGTGCAACAGTTTAATGTATTTTGATTCACAGAAAGCATCTGGAAGCGTACCAACAACAAAAATGCTGTTAGTGGAGGGTATTTTTTAAGATACTTAAATCCTGTTTTGCCTTTAGGCTCCATAAGTGCATACCGTAAGAATAGCGTACTATCCTTGTGCAAAAAGTAGTTTCTTTTCTATGAAACCCCCTTTGACATGCTTCTTGGACCTTTCTAATATCATTATTAGCTTTAAAAGAAACACAGAGCTCTCAGTCAAGCATTCCCTGCCCAGATGATTCAGGTCCCTGGAGATGAGTTGGTTTCGCTTTTGGTCTTTGTGTGCTTGGTACTCATAAATGGGGAATTTCATATGACTTCTTAGCCCAGGCAGCTCTGTGGAAGTTTGCCAGTTGTCATTTCATTCCTGAGCTGATCTGTAGTTATTTCCGTGTTGGACTACCCCTGAAATATAGAACAACTGTTACTTCTTCAGGGGCTATAAATCCCGTGCTAGGCAAGAAGAGAAGGTGACTGGAATGGACTTCTCTTGAGGATCTTACGAAAACATAAACTAGAATGACTTCAGCCCACCCTGCTGCCTTCTTGATTTAAAAATTGAGTATGTACCAATATGATATGCATATTAATCCTGTATTTAAAAAAAATAAATAAAGGAAATAAGAAGCTGAAGGAAGTTATCAAACAATGACTGTAGAAGAGTGTTTTGATTTTAGCAACCTGTGGATTAGACAATTTAAAAAAAAAAAAAGTCCTAGGTTTGAATTAGATTTTCTTCTTTGAAGGCGAAGTTGATTCCTGTTTACATGTAATGTTTTTTATAATGAAAGACTGGTACTGAAGGAAGAAGCCGGTAATTTCTTCTTTTCTTTGGCTGCACTTGGAAAATGTGGCTGATGAGTGTATTTGCAGCTACACATTTCACAGATAAAGCTGTTTAAGATATAATCAGCTTAAGGGGAAGTATGTTCTGAAGTGCAAGGTATGTAATTGATGTAGCTTGATCCAGATAAAAATGCAATCAAAAAGCCATTTGTTTATAATTTCAAACTTTCTAAGGAAAGTAATTTATGTAATTTGGGGTTTAGTTAAGCTTATTAGTGTGTTTGGGTGGTTGTTGTTGTTTTTTGAGTTTTTGTTTTTTTGGGGGGAGTGTGTGCGTGTTTATTTTTACAAAGAAAAAGGAGAAAAAAATTCCATCAACAAAAGCACAGCTCCCGAGCCTGAGCTGTTATAGCTCCTTTCTTATTTGGAAGCTCCAGGTCAAGGTAGTTTTAAATGGCCTCCCTTTTCCTTCCTCCTCCTCCTCTGTTTTGCCTCTTCTCAAAAGCTTGAATAGCTACGGGGTTGGTTTCGCTTTGGTGTGAGTCATACAATATCTTCCTTGCATCCTAGAGGTTAGTTTTGAGGCAGAATATGAATCAGAGGATTTCTTTTTGTGATGCTGCTAATGATCTTTACTCCAGTTAGTTATGTTTACCAGGATCCTTAAACAATGGTAATAGCTCTTAACCAAGAAAACATTCCCTGCCAGTATACTCTAGTTGATTGTAATACCCACTTCTGCGGTGCCCCACCTAAATGAAGACTTTTCTTTAGTACACAACTGCAAGGAGGTCTTGCCATCCATGTGCGCTGAGAAGATCCTGGCAGCTACTTTCTGTTCTTCACGTGTCTTCTGGTTTCAGCATGTCAGGTTGCTGAGTGTTACAATAGCATTCATGCTGGCTCACATGCACAGAAGTTTGCTTGGTTCATGATGACTGGTATAAAACATCAGCAACAGGAAAAGTCCCCCTCCCCTATCCAAACCACCAGGACTCTGAGATCTTTTTATGCATCGTAAATGGTTCCAGCAGTTTTCAGATTCTCCTAGCTGACCACAAATCAGCAAAGTCCAGGTGTGCTGCTCCATTCAGTACTTCTTTGTGACAACCGCGTCAAGCCCCCCTTTTCTCCCTTTTCAATTTAAACAGTTTCTGCTATTTAATTTCTTAAAAACTTTTTCTGAGTGGGATTCTCAGCCTTTTCACACTCCTAATCTCAAACCTCAAGTGTGAACTCCAGGTACTACAAGACAAGTACAGATTACAGTGGTGGATTCTCATCAGCAAGAGCATTTAAGAAAGTACATGAGCCCCAGCAGTAACTTACATTTGGTCTTTAACACCTTAGTGCAATAGAATTTGGTACCTGAGAATGTTAAACCTCTGTGAATGACTATTCTTGTCTGGCAGGGGCTACCCAGCCTGTCTTGCATGTGTATTCTCCAGTATTTACTAAGGAACAAGCTAGTGCAGCTGCATTTTTTTTTCCCATGGGTGAAATATTATAAGATCTCCATCCTTCACTTGGCCATTCATTTTTGAGAAAACTGTAGGAACTTGGGTCACTTTTGCAATTAGTAATCCTCTGTCGGATTGCTCTGGTTCTGAGCAAAAGCCTTAGAAGTTACTGAGCAAGGGGTGTATGCAGGCAGAGGGAGCAACTGTACAAACCTTGTTTCTGTAGGACTTGAGGCTGACAGGAAAACCACAACAACCAAAATGCACTCATGATCTACTCATGGCTGGGAGACATGTTGCAGCAGCCTGCCCTTTTGTGTTACTGGAGCTGTGATTCTAACCCACAGCTTGGACACCTGGCAGCAGAAGAGGAAGAGGTATTTTGCTGGTTGAGGGTAGCTACCTTGATTTCTGGAGCCTCTGAGAACTAAATCCACTTCAGGCTGACACTCCAGCAGTACTGGACTATTCCCAGTCTAAAAGGAAGCAAGCTTGGAGCCCAATCCAGGTTAGACTGCTGTCCTAATCCAGCTGATCCCATCAGTGGGAACCAGGAGCATTTTTAGTCCTATACCAGCTAAAAGCCATGGCTTTATATTTTTTTTTGCCATTCATTATTTAGGTTAGGTTTTGCATAAATGAATGCCAAGCTCAAAAGCTTTTATACCTACTTTGTTTCAAGGCTGAAGGGGTAAAATCTATCTATTCATAAAGAAAAGAAAATACAAAAGAAAAACAAAAATATACGCTGAATGCTTCTGTCATTAGTCAGTCTCCAGGCAACTCCTGGCTGAGGGCAAAGCTAAATTAAATTTTGTAATAGCAGACTGATATATATACATATACACATATATATACACACACACCTTAGGAGCTATTTTTAACACATGTACATCTACCATACCTCACATCTGACAGCTTTATTTGAATTCAGGCTATTCATTGGGAATAAGCAGCTAATTAATTTATCTCATGAATATCAAATATGTAATTAGTCACAGAGCACTCAGTATTCCAGCCATTACCCACCAATGAAGTCTCCACACTGCCAACAATGACTCCGAGAAATGAGTCCCATTCAGTACCTGACCTGCCGTAGAAAGGCATAAATGGGTTTACCATATGCTGCCTGATATTGTACTTATAATTCTTTCTTCCTACTTGTGTGCATGCATGTGTGCAGCCAGCTAATGGGTTCTCTTCAATCATAACAATGTGAAGGATGTAAAGGAGTGTTTAGAAGATTAAATAATATTGTAGTCTCAAAGCCCTCGGATTAATGTTTCAGTCCAAAGACAATTCTAAAGAAACACACATGCATCTATTTCTCCATGTGTGCCACTGGTAAGATGGGAGGTAATAGACTAAAATTGCAGGCAGGAAGATGAAAGCTAGATGTTGGATGAAAAGCTTTGAAACAGTAATGATAGTTATGCATTGTTAAACAGATGTGCAAGGCGAGGTTGTATAGTGTCTGTTACTGGTGCTTGCAAAAGGAGTGATGTGACCTGGAGAGCAGCTCAGGCACAGATGATCCTCTCCTGGAGAGGAACAGGGGGATGTAAACTCTCAGGCTCCTATGTAGCATTATGACTGCATGTCTGCTTCTTCAAAAACCTCGTCAGATTTTGGCAGCTGTATTGCCATTCTCAATAGTAGGCTCAAGGATCAAATAAGCTTGTAAATTGAACTATCAGATGAAGCTGAAGCACATTTATTTACTGTAAAACAAACGCCATAACTGCCCTTGAGATATTTTGTGATTAAGTACCATTTCCCATGCTGGCAAAGCTTGTACCATTTATAGAAGTGCTAACTTCCATTATTCCATAGCTAGCTCCTAAGGTTTAACCTTGGAGAAGATTCTGGGTGTGGGACAATTTTAAAGATCAGTTACTGTAATTGTAGGAAAGTCTTGCAAGATGGAGTCCAGCTCAATTCCTTGTAGCTCTTTGGCAGTACATACAACATAGCAATCAGAAATGGTTTCTGTGAGGGTGGAGCATTATAAGACATCATACTGTTACACAGCACTGCAGCACATTTGGTCATAAATCTTGTAATTTGTGGTAGAATCTAAACTAATAAAGCAATAAGAAGAGGGCAAGGAAATTTCAGTACTTTTCCAAGCTCTTCATCTTTGTCTCAGAACGTGGTTTTATAGGGGTGATGTGAAGTTTAATGGTGAGTGGGAATTTATCAGTGCTTTTGTTTTTTATTAATTTATACTTCACTTTTTAATGTTGTTTAACCTCTGCAGTTTTTGATGGATATTTTTATAAGTTGCTAAACAAATAGCTCATAAATAAAACACAGAAACCATTCTTTGAGTTGCAAAATGTAGGCCATTGTTCTTAAGTTCTTCAGATTAATCACCAAATAAAACAGAGGATGAAATACTGGGTTTAGGTGGCTGAATCAAAGTTCTTAATGGGGTAAAGAGTTCATTAATAGCCAGCTGGAAATTCCTGAGCACTCCAGTGTGAGCTGGTTTTTTTTTTTAATACCACTCAGTATACTTGGAGGCATTATAGTGTTCTTAAACTCCAACAAGATTTAACATGCTTCAGATTGTTGGGAGTATGAATAATACTAGTGTTTTTCTTTCTGTGATTTGGGATAACCTTGAGAAATGCATTGTAATGCTCCTGTGCTTCCACCAGCTCTGAAGGATAAGTATGGGAAGTGCTTCATCTGTGCCAGCCTCTGCTCTGGTTACTATGGAATGAAGGTTATAAAGGACAGCTCTTGCTCATGTGAAGGATGACCATCCACTCCTACAAGTACATCCCTCTGGGTAACCCCTTCCTCCTCCAAGGCTCACATCCCCCATAGGCAGTGGCATTTGCATTTTTGCAGTGAAGGCTCTGATTGTACTGGTTTTCCAGCTATCACTAACTACAAGAATAGGCACCAAGGTTCCCACTTGCTAGTTTGGACAAGCAGGCTATAACCCATACTCACACAATGGTGCCACCTCCCAGGTCTGAACAGCACTGGGCTGCCAAGGTGAGGGTTACACACTCTGTGTCTGTGCAGGGGTGGGAGTCTCCAGTACGCATCCCAGCCCCTGCACTCCGAAACCACTCTGGGACCAGCAGATTACAATGTGTTTTGTATTCACACATTGTGGACCTGTCAGTCAGCCTCAATGATATAATTTAGGGAGTTTAACAGCAACTTTTATGTAGCTGTAATAACTGGTCTGAAAGTCAATTCTAATCTCCTAAGGTGTTAAATGTAAACAAATGCCACTCTGCATAAAAATGCTGTCCCTGTAATGTTCTTTTTTTTTTTTTTTCTAAAAGAAAAACTGAAGGAAATGCTTTATAAAAACAATTCTTTTTAAACTCTTGAGGAACACTAATTACTTTTAATTTCAGTGTGTGATGGTCCTTATCCAGGGGAAGTATGCTGCATGGACTATAAACCATTTTTATATCATATAGCATTTAACAGAGCATGGCTGGAATTAGTTGAGCTGTGCCTCCCTGGTTCTCTGATCTCTATTATTCTTCACTGTGTTTAAACATTCAGTGTTTCACTGCCTAATCGTGAAGGGCATTCAGGAAACACGAGCTCTTCTCCCCTACCTGCCTCTGAGCAGTTATGTTTCTCTCCCTTTTTGTTTTACCACCTTTGTAGTAGAGCATCGCTCTGTCTAAGGGAGGTCAGAGCTTGGTCAGGGCTGTGCAGACAGGGTTCCTGTCTTGTTGCTGTGCCCACAGCAGAAAGATCATTTCCAGTGACAGCACTGTCCTCAGCAGACAGGAGCTGTGGCTCTGGAGCTTGCTTTCCAAATCACTTATTAAGCTGATGTAAATTGCTTTCCCCTCCTCAGAAGCAGCAGAGGCTGATATGCTTTCTATAAAGAGATAACAATGATGTTTTTTTGCACCATCACTTCTCTGCTCTTCACTTGTGTGAAGTGCTGGATCGACAGTGCTGCACATTGACATCCATACTCCACAGAACAGTAAGTGCAGACCAAAGCTCAGGAACATGCTGGCTCTGCTCAGATCTGGATCTCATTTAATTCAAGGTCAAACCAATCATCTCGGCTCTTTCCAGAAGGCCAGCCCATTTGTCGTGCTTTCATGTTTCTGCTGCCTTTGTGCCCAGTTCTGCTGCTGCCTCATTGAAATCCTCAAGATGCATCTTGGCAGGGTCATCTCTGTGGGAAATGTGCGATAGTCACAGTTATGAATATTCAGCTATATGAATATCTGGGAACAGATTTATTCAAGCTTAGAATAAAAACAACACTATAACCACTTTATGTGCTGATATTAGAGTAGCCACTCACCATGTCTGCGTTACTAGAAAGCTGCTAGTGGCAGCTTTTGAACATTTATGCATCACATCCTTTAACCCTTCAATGTCTGTTATTTAGGCTAGTGTGTTTCCCCTTTTTTGTCTGGAAATCTCTGAAGATATGGTAGGTATTGCCAGGACTAACCACATCCAGAAGCTGTTTACCACTTAACTGTTGAAATGCATGATACTGTAGATGTTTTCAATCTGCTTACAGAAATCTTTGTAAAACAGCACAGGGTTTAGTTGTGACACTCAGACACAGCATGTGCAAAACTGTAGGTGATAGCCTGTCATTCTTGTCCATGAAAGTGGCCTTGGGTATCCTCCCATTCTCAGGTATTCCTGCTTTTGAGGAAGCATCACTCTGAAGCATCTGATTCTCTTTGTGGAAGGGATGGACCTAATTCCTGCTCAAGATCAATAATTCATAAAGATAAGTGGACGATTTTAAAGCTTCTAATGCTAGTTTTAGTCCTGACCAGAAATCAGCAGGCAAAAATATGTATCCAAATATTGCAGTGCTTTCTAGGAAAAGAGTTTGTTGATGTCTTTTGTCAAATAGATGAAGAGTGACTGTGCGTTTATCTCAAACTGCCTGAGGTTCTTAGTATGATTGAACCATGACTCTATCCTGAAAACAGAATTTCCTTTTTCTTCCAGTCTGATTTAAGTGGCTTCAACGTCTTCTACCTTGACCTGTTATAGAACCAACTTGGCATGTGTAATTACTTTCATGAGAATACATCAGCAACACTGATAATACTGGCTAAAAAATCTATATAGGTCTGAGAAAGGGTAGCCAGTTATAGTTAAGGCTAAGGATATAAACGGTGTTTTGCTTCACAATGTCTGTGATTAGATGATTACTATTTAAAAACAAAGATAGAGTGGTATTTCATCAGTAGAATGACCTTAAAAACTCCCACCTCTCCAAAATACGTAGTAAAATTGAGCCTTGCTATTCTTCTCAGTAAACTTCAACCTTGCATATAACCTCAACACAGATTATTATGTTAAAATTTGCAGAGACCCAAACTATTTTTCTCTCAGAAATAGCTTCCAGTTACTCTTCAGCCTGAGTAGCATCTCAGGCAGTGGCCAGGAGATGAAAGTCTCTCAACACCGTTTTTGATCCCCTGAGCTATCCAGCCACTTTATGCATTTATGTTTCAAAAATTAATTTAAAAAAAGCAATTGTTTTTGCAAACAGCCCTTTGAATTCTGTCCCAGTGGCATTTTAGAGCATTATTGCAAATTATTCAATTTATATGCATAGTCAAGCCTACATCATTATTCCCATATTTTACAAAGGCAGGAAGAGACACTTGGAACAGAAACACAGGAAAAGCAAAGGCAGAAACAGGACTGCTATTCTAGAAGAATATTTTTCACCAAGCTGAAGACAAAGCTAAGTCCTCTTCTCCAAGGTGATCTTTTTCAGAAAGTCATTGTGAGGAAAGACTCAAATGACTGCAGTAAAAGTCAAAAGCTATACTGTATTATGAACAATAATTAATGCAAGTATTAATGTTTTTGGCTTCAGATGAGATGATCCAGCACTCTTAAAAATTAATAAAAATGATTAGAGACTTACACACATACCTGAACATGTTCCAACTTAGCAGCTCACCATTAGTTGCAGAATAGTTGGTTGCTCATTTACATTGCGTGAATTTCAAGGCCTTTTAACTACATACATATTATTTTCTCATATATGTTGCTTTGCAGTCAATGCTTCTGATGGGAAAGATGAAGCAAACGTGGTTATGGTTAGCCCCAGAAAAAGCGTAAGGTGTGGAATTATTCTTCCAACATGTACCAACTGTTTGATGGGCTCAGTGTGCTTCCTAAATTCTACACCTGGTCCTTGGGAAATGTGAGGTGTGAAACTATGATTCCCCATCCTCTTCATCTGACTTGAATTTAGTGTGGACCTGAGCCCAAGCAATGGACTGACTGTTGTCAGAAATGTTGTGGTAACTCAAGAAGCATACTGTGGTAGTCCAGAAACATACTGCTGAAAAAAGCAGTGAGAAGGTATGAGGTGGTACAGTCAAGTTCATAACTTATAAGACATTATAATACATGCTCAAAACCTAGGGCAGATTTATCTATGTCAATAAATGTGCGAGTATTAATGCCACCTATTTTTCAAATGCAATCAATTAGAGAAATGAATGAGTTTTCTTCAGTGCTGTGCCAGATTAACTGTATGGATAAACTCCCTTCATTTCAGCTAGGAAGAAAGGAAAATTTGATGCCTTTGGCTGGAAGTGTTTGAGCTTGCTGAGACCTGTGAAGAGACAGGACAAAACCACAACAGGAGGAGTCTGCAGGGGAATAAGATCTTTAGCTATGCCCACAGAGGAACATTTTCAGCAAGGTGCTCTGCATCAGCTTTCCTCTTTGCAGTGTGTTGAGAAACACAGGTTTCTCATCAGGAATGGAAACCCAGGAATGGTTCTTTTTTGGCTGTAAAGGAAAGGCAGAAATGGTGGTTTCTGAGATACCTGTACTTCTGCTCTGTCTGCTGATGGGTAGTGAATAAGGAAGGCCAGCTGATACAGACTTCTGGAAATGGAAGAGCTGCTAACTATTTGCATCTCCTCAGAAAAGCATGAGCCATTTCTGTTTGCTTCTGCAGGCTTTGTGAATGCCCTATGATCCATAAAACCTAGAGGAAGGAGCATAGCTGCCTGATGCATGTATGCAGTAAAAGGGAATCAGCTATAAATTGCTTTTTCTACACCATGTGCTGCTTTATAGCTTACAAAAGCTCTTTCCTGGGAGGCAGTTTTGAATTACTTTTTGGTGGCTTTCTGATTTAGTTTACTTGGAGAAGCTATTAATTACAAGTTGGTAAGGTCTAGACTAGCTACTTCAAAGAAGCAGATATGTTGCCAGGTGATAATGGCTCTTGGCTGTTCCTGACCTGGGCTGAGTTTGGGCAGTTGCTTTGTTCTGTAATGAGCAATCCCACAAGTTATCCAGTTTCTAAACCCAGGCTTTTTAAAAATTAAAGTGCACTTCTAAGATTTAGCTCACACTGTTTATGGAGTTGATTGCCCCCAAGTTCACCTTGGGCCTAATTGGCTTACTGTCTTAATTAACAAAGTGCTTATTAATGTCTAGTGGCAATTAATTTTCAAGGGATTATTTTCTATTAAGATCATGAGTACGGTATTAACATTGCGCAACTGTGATTCTGGAGACCAACCAGTACAGGGTGTGGGTTTTTTGTCTTTTATGTATCCAGCAAAATTGATTTCTTTGCTTATGTTGTGCTGATCTGCCCTGCAGTTATAATAAGCATCTGTATAAAACCAATAGCTGCGTACTGAGATTAGGGTTTGTTTGAAACAATGGCACGATAGCTTTTACCGGGCTTGCATAAATCACGATGGGCTGATGAGCAAATAAGTGACTTTTGCCAGGTAACACAATATCTGAATAATGATGAGTCTACATTTTACAAATTCAAGTGCATTGTGTTGGTATTTTAATATTTATATGTGTATGAAAGTTGAAGTATGGACAATAGAGCCTGAGACCTAGCTATAAACCACAAGAACATTTCATAATGCCACAGCTCTGAGATATGTCATTTACTTGTGTTTTAATGGGTCAGGCTTACTGCCTTGTAAATCTGGGGGTCCTGAGAAAGGCCAAGGATCCCTCTAGCCCAGCATCAGTAGTAGTTTCTTAGAGAAACAATATAAACCCAGGGTATATAAAGACATATCTTCCTAGACAGAAATATCTTGCTTTTAGCAATGTATGGCTTTCAGGACTTTCTGTAGAAATGGAGCCTTTGGTAACTAGTAGTCACTGACAGGCTTCCTGAGTTTGTCTTTTTGGAACGTGTTTATACCTTGTGTATGTGCACATCCTGTGGCAGTGAGTTACCCAATGTATGCATGGATTCAGAAAAAAATGCTGCTTTTCCTTGCTTCTAAAACTTGTACGTGCTGTTTCCTTTACTGCCTCCTAATTCTTGCATTCTAACAAAGAGCAACTAATCATCCCTTGTTCACCTCCATCCTGCCTGAGACTGTATAGACATCTCTGCCAGCGGCCTGCAGGCCTATTTCTTTTCTTGAAGAATCCAAGTTACTTAATCCTTGCACTTTGCATGCTTATCCTTGGTGCTTTCAGCTTGAAAAAAGGGTGAGCAGGATATATGACAAAGGTGCATAAAATTGGGGAGAGGAAGATGCAAGCTTTGTTTTACAGAGAGTCTAGCTAGCCAATTGCCAGAAGGTGGGAAAAGATACACTGGTTCTTAACCTGTTTTTCATGTTACCAGATACTGGTCACTGCCAGACAGGACCATCCGTTGGATGGACCTTTGCTTCTGAGTCTACCAGTTGCATGTTTTTCTGTATTATCTACTGGTTCAACAGACTACATCTCACATTCCTTGTTTATGACATGTTTGGAAACGTTTGTGTCAGGTTTTATGCCTTTATTTGATTGCTCTTTAAGACTCTCTTTCCCCAATCTTATTGTCATTGTATAAGCCTTTCTTCAGTCTTCTTGTTTGTACAGGACTTCTGTGTTTTCCAGTTTGCTGTTTTACTTCTGACACCTTCTTTATTCTGCAGTTTACTGTGACAGTTTTCTCACTGGGGGAGGTGAGAAGGGAGCTGCTTTAATGTTGGTTTTCTTTTTTTTTTTTTTCTCCTAAGTGAAGTATATTTTGAGGTGTGTTTATATGTGGTTTGCCAAAATGCTTTGAAAGATCTGTTTGACCCTCAACAAAGATCAGCTTCTTCACCCCTGTTTTGCAAGAGTGAAAAAACCCAGATCTATCTTTTTGTCATTCACTGTTCATGTTGTGTTTTGGCAGCTGAGTCAGCTTTATCTGGACTTGTATCTCAAAGCTTGCAAAGTCTAAGAATAGAAATAAGAAGGTGGGAATTCGCTCTGCCTGAGAGCCATCACCACAACTGAGTCGTGTAAGACCACTCATGTCCTATAAAGTTGGTGAGAGGCTGACATGCTTCTCAGGCTCTGTGTGGCTCTCCTGCCAACAGGAGAGTTTCACCCGTGATATCTCCTTTAACAAATTCCCTGGGCAAGTCATGGGGGATCTCAGGGCTGGCTGCCTCAAAATAGCAAGTGTGCCTCCAGCACAACGAAACCGAGGAATCATATTTTGTTCTATGTTTTGGTACTAAAGCATACCCCAAACTAACAGCAGCAACAAGAATAACAATAATATAATAGGTATTTATGTGTCAGTGATAAGAAGTGACACCTGTGAGTTACATGAAGTATGTTAACCACCTTTCTTCAGCAGGCAAGCATCCACATTTAATTTTGTTTTACACTTTTGTAGTACAAGCTTAATTTTACCCCCTCCCCCTATACAAAGTTTGTGCCATAAAATAGCCAAAAGCAGTCAGCCAAGTGTGAATACAATAGAAAGCTCCATTCAGATTTATTATGAAAACATGAAAGGGAAATTTTAATATATAGTATATTGTGAAATAAGGCAAATACATTTAGTGAGCATGTAATTGTGTTTGAATTTTATAACTTGACTGGTACTGTGAGGTACATCCTGACTGTGAGTCACTGAATTTGACATATCATCCCGTTATTATTAATAACCTCTATTTCTAAAATGTCTTATATCCCAATTGGTCTCAGGCATTCAAATATTGTATATATTGGAAACGGTTCATCTGCGTAGGGGTGCTAAGCAGCAGTTGTTTCACATTGCACAGTAACTCTTCAGGACAGGCAGCAGAGAATAAGCTGCAGGAGTGCATGAGGCAATGCATTGTCATTTGGTCCAATACTTTGGCAAAATGCTGCTTCAAACTGCCCTTAGTAATTATCAAGTGGTATTTGCATGTAATACAGGTGGAAGCTGTTGCAGTAACACATTGGCAGGAGTGGCCGGAGGTGAAGCAGTAGGTTTGTACTTGTGAGTGCCCCAGGGTTTGAAGCTCCTCTATGTATGTTGCCTTGTGAGATGGCTTCCTTGTCCCTGTTGCCTGGCTCAGGAATGGCACAGGTCTGCTTGAGATGTGTGTATGTGGACAACTGACGCCATTACAACTAAGTGCTGGCCTTGCCTTTTGCTGACATGGATGTGTCTAGCTGAGCAGGACCAGCTCTGATGACCTAGAGGTCATCCATGGCCTGGAGCCCCATCTCTGGCCACAGTCTTTTTTCTCCCCTGCTGTTCCAGCTTGTAGTTAAATGAAGTTAGGCTTTGGATCTAGACAGGGTTTAGAGAAAGAATGGGGATTACAGTCCAAAGCATGGCATGTTAATTTTATGCTAATTTGCCCTTGCTGCCTCTGCACATATTTGAAAACCATAGCTCCCATGAGTGTCTGTGAGAAATACAGACATGCATATGGATGGAATAGAAAACTAATGTTCCAACAGTCCTGCGGGAAAATGTCTTGCTGCTGGGCGAATCACTTTAAATGTCTTTCCTGAGAAGTATAAGCACAAAAATGGACATTCTCTTCTTGTAACATGCTTTCATTTTAAGGCTGCAAAAGCAACACTCACTGCCTAGTTCCTAAGAAATGAAAAGTGTGAGGTATAACAGAGTACTTTGGCTTCCTTTTATTCAATTGCCTGCATCTACAAATGATGGAAAAGAGTATGGACAAAAAGTCATCTTTGTTGCTGAATTAAGCTTTCCAGGACAGAAACTGCCCCTTATTTTTACCTTGTCAGAAATCAGCATGAGGAAACACTGGCTTCTGTTTCAACAGAAATAAATCAGGCTAACCATATGCTGAAGTGCCAGTTCACAAGTGTTTTGTATCTGTACCTCTGACAAGTGCTAAGGCTGGCTTTCCCTTGGCTTGCAAGTGAAGCAGGACATGTATGTAAGTCTCTAAAGGGCTCTAGGAGATAGCTGCTGCTGGGCAGAGCTGTGTAATGTGTTACAGCGGAAAAAGGCTTTTGTCTGCCTGTCGTGCAGCAGCGAAGAGGTTTGGCAGTGTGCTGGAGATTTCATAGGAAGAAGATAATTACTCCATTTCACCCTTTTTTGTTGGGTGCTTTCCCACTCTCTTGCACAGAGCCATCTTTTCCCTTGTTCAGTTCCTCTTGACAGAGGCCAATGACAGCGTGTGCTCTGCAAGGTGTCAGTCAGAGCTGGTGTACCGTGGCCTCCCCAGCCAGGCAAGACATTAGTCATCCCCATGTAGGTGCCGCCAGTTTCTGGATACAGGTGAACACTTCCAATGAGGTTTTCCCCAGGGGTGGGAAATAATAGTGATAATAATTATAATGATAATGATAATGATAATAATAATAATAATAATAATAATAATAATATTCAGTTGCCTTACGTGTAAATACAGTCATGTCGCCCAATCACCAATGTTGAAGGGTTTTGTGAAAGCCTCTGGATGTCCCTATTTCACAGTATCACAGTATCACAGTAGGTTAGAGATTGGAAGGGACCTCAAAAGATCATCTAGTCCAATCCCCCTGCCGGAGCAGGAACACCTAGATAAGGTTACACAGGAACGTGTCCAGGCGGGTCTTGAATGTCTCCAAAGAAGGAGATTCCACAACCTCCCTGGGCAGCCTGTTCCAGTGTTCCGTCACCCTCACTGAGAAGAAGTTTCTTCTCAGGTTTAAGTGGAACCTCTTGTGCTCCAATTTGTATCCATTACCCCTTGTCCTTTCATTGTTTGCCACTGAGAAGAGCCTGGCTCCATCCTCGTGACACTCCCCCTTTATATATTTATATACACTAATAAGGTCACCCCTCAATCTCCTCTTCTCCAAACTGTAGAGACCCAGCTCCCTCAGTCTTTCCTCATAAGGGAGATGCTCCACTCCCTTAATCATCTTAATTGCCCTGCGCTGGACTCTCTCCAGCAGGTCCCTGTCCTTTTTAAACTGAGGGCCCCAGAACTGGACACAATATTCCAGATGAGGTCTCACCAGGGCAGAGTAGAGGGGAAGGAGGACCTCTCTCGACCTACTAACCACCCCCCTTCTAATACACCCCAGGATGCCATTGGCCTTCTTGGCCACAAGGGCACAGTGTCGGCTCATGGTCACCCTGTCGTCCACCAGGACCCCCAGGTCCCTCTCCCCTACACTGCTCTCTAACAGGTCGTTCCCCAGCCTATACTGGAACCTGGGGTTGTTCCTGCCCAGATGCAGGACTCTACACTTTCCCTTGTTATATTTCATCAAGTTATTCCCCGCCCAGCTCTCCAGCCTGTCCAGGTCCCTCTGGATGGCAGCACAGCCTTCTGGCGTGTCGGCCACCCCTCCCAGCTTAGTGTCATCAGCAAACTTGCTGATAGTACACTCAATTCCCTCATCTAAATCGTTAATGAATATATTAAATAATACTGGTCCCAGTACCGACCCTTGAGGCACTCCACTAGATACAGGCCTCCAACTAGACTCCGCCCCATAGACTACATAGACTATTTGTTTGTGTGATGTACATTAGGGGCAAATCAGGTTATAGACAGCCAGAGCTCCCAGCTGACACTGTTGTTGTCCTCTTAGGAAACATAGGCATTCCCTTGGTTTTGAGACAGGGAAGTAATCTTGGTTGCTATTCTGAAACAGAATAACCAAACTCTATTTTTCTGTGCTATTGACATAGCAGTTGGTACAAAAGAGAATGACTAACATGGCAATCCTTGCATCCACTGCAGTAACTGGGTCCAAACCTGGGGCAAGAAGTCAGGCACCCCCAGACAGTTCTTGAGTGTGACTGTGCCCAACAGAAGCTTCACACAGGTGGTGGTGTGTAAACAGCTGTGTCCTTTGGACCTCGTCCCAGCTACTAGAGAACCCAGGTGTACTTTGCAGAAGAGACACAACTGTGCTCTAACCATACCTGCATTTCATGCTATTGCCTTTGGCCTAAAAATCAAGTGGTACATGAGGCAGTAATTTCAAGAAGCAAAGCCATAATACATTTAGTTTTCCTTTACCTTGCAGAACAAAGTTCTGCTGAGTCAGTGTCAGGGAGAACCACATTGTGGCTGTTTTTTCTGCATGGAAGAGAGGTCCTTATTGCTAGACACAAGAAAGAAGAGACAAAGCCATAGGCTGTGTTTGATATGCCAGGCTCTATAGACTTAATGGGATTTACAGAAATGAAATGGATTCAGTTCCAGTTTCCCTGTTGTGGTAAATGTGATTATAAGAACTTGGATGGCCTTCTTGATGAAAACTTCTTTGAATGTCATGCTGGTATGGAGAACACAAGAAAATGGGCTGGTTTGTGGTTTAATGTCTACTGCCTTTCTCTTGTCCAGTCAATAACACTAGAAGCACAGGTGTTTTGCCAAGTATTTCTCTAAATCTGTCGGCTGCAATCAAGCGAATACAGGGGAATGATACAGTTTGAAGGGAGTTTTTTGGTTTTGTTTTTTTTTAATATATTTGTTTTCCCATTTGAAATAAATCCCTAGTTTGTTTTTTCATTTTAATTTCCGTGATTGCTTTCACTTAACCCAGCAAAATTTAACAACTCTGGCAGTGTGGCAGTGTAGAGAGCCAACTATTTTGACTGTTAGAATAACGCAGCACTTCTTGCTGCACAAGCTCCGCAAAGTACTTGACAAATGCTAAAACACTTCACCGTATCCAGGAAAGAAAGCAATTGTTCTCCACCTGTTAGAGATCAGGAGCTGAAATTAGTGATTATATAGGTATGTCCCCTTAAGACTAATGTCTTTTTATCTGAGCGTCACTGAGTTTGGGCAAGTATCTGTAGCATGAGGTTCTTTAGACTTTACTTTTAGGTTCTAGTCTTTATTGGAACTTAGCATGTGGTTTTTAAGTATAATAGAGCTTTAATCTTGTAGGTATGTATTCTTCTGACTTAACTTGCACAGAGCATTACAAGCATATATCTGAAGCTGTGCAGCTGGTGAGAAGACCATCTTGATATGAAACCCAGATATTTTGTCTGAACCTTCATTTGTACACAATTCATTTTGTCCTTGCTATGGGCTTACCTGAGTAGTGATTGAGACAGGGCTTTCATCCCCTAAGTATTGCAGTGATCTTTCAGGTCAGACTAGGAAAAGACTTGGATTCTTTTTGGTCTGTTACCACCGCCTTGGGTTTTATTAGAATGGGACATGCCCCTCAAAGTAATATCCCTCCCTTCCAAACCGTTGATGGGTGAGAAATATGTGTGAGAAAATGTGAATATGGTCTGAAACATTCTCTTCACCACCACACCCTACCACATCCCATTTCCTTCTTCTGGGCAAATTGACTTGGCAGGTTTTCAGCTCTCAATGCCAGCCTTGTTAAAGTTGCCACAGGGTGCCAAGAATATAATTCTAAAAACATCTTTGCTGGCCAGGGCTGGCACTGCTGCCAGTGTTGGGGTTCCTATCTCCTTCTGATAAAAGCTACTGGCGTATGAACTGTTGACTTAGGACATGTCAGAGTATCAGCAGTTTGGGTGTAGTGGGATGGGCTGGCTGTGGCCAACAGGATAGGAGAGGATAAACCAGACAGTGGCTTGTACAGCATACAAAGTCAGCCCTAGGTGGTGGATAGCAATAGATCAAAAAGAAGTACGAGGGAAAAAAGAGGTAGCGGTGAAGTACGAGGGTAAAAAGAGGTAGCAGTGAAATACCCTGCAGCACTCTGGATCATTTTGCATGCCTCCAGAGGATCATATATTCTAAACCAAATAAAACTAGACATGGTGTCAAACTGAGCTGCTTACTTTTCCAGAGTCTTATGAAAAGTGTTTCCTCAGTGCGCACTGAGAGCTGTGCTCAGACTTGCAGCATTCTGTGCTCAGCTTCCAAATGTTGAATATTTTATTTGAGATTTGATTTACTTCTTGAGGAAGTAGACTAGAAAAGTTCCTGGTGTGTTGCCTCTAGTTACTAATTTAAATTGAGATTAGAGCAGGAGAGTATCCAACACCATTAGCTTGCCTTAAAACCTTCTGCATCTGGAAGTGTCTCCTGGCTGGTGCTAGCAGTCTTTAAATTGTAAAGAAAGCCTGAGAGAGTTTCTACATTTGGCACAGGAACAAGTTGGCAGTCAGGTGTTCCTGCATGAACACTGAAGTTACGATAAGGGAAACATCTCTAAGGTTGCAGCAAGGCATTTGCCTTCCTCTTCTTGTTATGAAACTTCTTGAAGTCCTTACTCTCCATAGCAGTTATATATCCATGTGTATAGGAGGGGCTTCAAAGGACTCCAAGAAGCTGTCTCTGACTGGGAGATGGAGCCTGTACGCGTTTCTATTGCTCATCTTGTTGCATTGTGGGTTCAGCTGAATGTTCCCATTTAAATCCAGGGCACCCTGGAAGAAGTTGGGAAGGAAGCTAAACAGCCTTGAGAGTGATGGTAGGTTGCTGATCCTGCCATGGTGATCTACCCAGCATTCAAGACTTTCACTTGTCCTGTGGAAAAGACCGCCAAGAGTAGTGCACTGGCTGGGCAACTAAGGGCTGCTCTTCTATGGCCCAAAGCCCACAGGATGAGCTCCACTTCAGAACTCCATTTGAGGATGGTGTCATCTGTGTGCACGAAAAGGCGATTCTTCAGTTAAGTCACACTGAGCAGAAAGGTTTTGCTGAATTAAGATCCATATGGAGTAAGGCTTACAGCGAAGCATATAAAAACGTCATACTGCAGTCTGAAAGCAAAACTGCAGTGTAACATCATTCTCCCAAACTGCACAAAGAGCTACGTTAAAATGATGCATTCTATTAGAGGAAAAAACACCGAGTGGCACAAGACCATAAGGCAAAACAGAGCTAGAAAAATACTTTTTATTGTGAGAAAAAATCAGAAATCGGAAAGAAAAAAAACTTTGACTCCTGGAAATTATAAATCATCACTGTGCAAAAAACCAGGGTCTTTTACAAGATTAGAGAAACAGCAAAAATACCTGTCTGGTAAAGGCATCTGGCACATGAGACAAAAAAAACCCATCATTGCTTAGGAATCTCAGCCAAGCTGTTCTGATTTTATCTAGAGGAATGCACTGGTTCATTAACTCAAAAGCCAGTCCATTAAAGTATGCTTCATAGTTTTTAAGTGTTTCTCAATTAAATAAACCCTGTAAGTAAGCTTTATAATTTTACAGAATAGTAGAACAGTTTGGGTTGGAAATGACCTTAAAGACTATGTAGTTCCAACCTCCTGCCATGGGCAGGGACACCTGCCACTAGACCAGGTTGCTCAAAACCCCATCCAGCCTGGCCTTGAACACTGCCAGGGATGGGGTAGCCACAGCTTCTCTGGGCAACCTGTGCCATTGTCTCACCACCCTCACAGGAAAGAACTTCCTAATGTCTAATCTAAATCTCCCCTCTGTCAGGTTAAAGTCATTCCCCCTTCTCCTTTCATTACATGCCCTTGTAAGAAGTCCCTCTCCAGATTTCTTGTTGGCCCCCTTTAGGTACTGGAAGGCTGCCTTCTCTTCTCCATGATGAACAAGTCCAACTCTTTTAGCCTGTCATCATAGGAAAGGTGCTCAGCTGTCTGAGCATCTTTGTGGCCTTCTCTGGAGTTGCTCCAGCAGCTCCATGACCCTCTTCTGTGAGAGTCCCAGAGCTGAACACAGTACTACAGGTGGGCTGTCACAAGAGAGGAATAGAGAGGGCATATTACCTCCCTCAACCTGCTGGTCATGCTCCTTTTGATGCAGCCTAGCATACGGATGACTTTCTGGGCTGTAGGTACACACTGCTGCCTGACGTTGAACTTCTTGTTAACCAACACTCTCCAAAACCCAAAACTTTCTTCTTTCTTCTTTGCTACTTGGATGATCTTGAATTTGTCTTCTGTTAAGGTTCCCTGGTCTCATGTTGGCATTTGTGGCTTTCCGCTGCAGATACAAACATCAGCTCAGGCTCACCAAGTTTCCTCATTATTGGAATCAATGACCTTAAGGGTCTTTTCCAACCTAAATGATTCAGTGGTTTATAAGATCAACGTAATTTACTTTCCAAGAACAAATTTTTCAATCACTGGCTTCGCATCCTCCATTACACAGGCACCATTTGGTAGCTGATTTTTCCCTTCCATCATTAGAATTGCAAATATCTAGAATTTGTCCTCTGGACACCTGATTATTTTACTCTGTCTTACACTTCTTGTCTTCCTTTGTACCTACTAAGAGGCCAGGATTATATCCAAGAACTTGCAGAAAAATAAATGATTCTGGTAAAGGCTTCTAACAATTCTTTTTCTACTTACTGCATTTACTTCACAGAGCAGTCAATGGTTTGTTTATTTATTTATTTAGTATTATAAATGTCATTGGATTTTGCTTTCCCAATAGCATCTTAATTTTCACAGTTTATCATACAAGTACTATGTAATTTGATGAAAGGACAACATAAAACCTTTTCTGCTACTTTTAAGTAACAAGAGTTTTTCTCTGAACACTTGGATGCCAGCACATGAACTGCTTTCCCCTGCTGTTTCTGTTCCTCAACTTATTTTTTTTATTTTCCCCAGTACATCCAATAGGATTCATTTAATCTTCTATGCTCACAGTTTACCTCACAGTGGCTGGTGAATGTGTGATTCTGCAGTCATTTTAAAATACATTTTCAAGCTTCATGTTGTGATTTTGATGGGAAATCAAAGAGTAAAACAAAAGAAGTGAAATTATACAGTGGTTCCAGAGGGGTTAGTGGTAAAATGTTTCTCACCTACCCTAGACCAACTACAGTTTAGTTATTCATCTTCTTCCTTTGCAATCAGTGGGACAACTTAGTGATTGATTAATCTGAACTTTCAAAATTTTTTTTCTAATAAAGTGTTTGGGATTAGGATCAAGCAAAATATTTTGCCATTGCTCATGAATAGGAATCAGAGCAGCTTCTTCTAGGATAGTTGGTCAAAGTTTGGTGGGACGAATGCTATGTACTATGACTGCAACATAGTAATGTACACGTTTTTTCTGATAGATGTATGGCATTTACTGGCTTCTGCTGGAATTCTCCTAGTGGGAGATAGATGTGTGTTGAATTTGTTTAGAGCACTCAATGTCTTCATGCTTACTCTTTTCTCCATAACAAAAAACATGATGCAGTTTTCCCTAAATATATTCAACATCTTCTTTGCATCAAAATAGAGATGCTTTCTTCAGCTTTTCACTTTTTCTCCCCTAGATTCTTAAAATCATCATCAGGTGAAAAATCTGTGAATGTTACTGCATTACATTCCTTATCAGCAGGGTTGAATCTTTGAATCCCCACTGTGCTCTGCTGCTTGAGTGACTGAGTAAGAAACGGCAGCAGCAGGCAGTCATCTGAGGTGAGGAGATGCTGGAGGAGGCACAGGATGGCAGTTAGTTTCATAGGTGCCAAAAGTTCATACGTATGGCAGCTCTGGGGTCCTGGTTTCTACTCCAGAGGAAAGAGCCTTCAGGAGAGGCTGTGTCTCCTCAACCTCAGCCGTATTCACTTGGACCAGTGCAGTTCCTTGTCCTAGTTCCACTTTTTATCCATCTGAATCTTTACATCCTTGACCACTATTTTCCAGCCTGTCTTAGGAGCTTAGGAGCTCTGGCTTTTGGTAAGTGGGAAAATATGGGGTAGATTCACCTTTTCAGACTAAACAACCATGGGAAAGGGGTCAAGGCCGTAAGAATCAGTCCTGTGTTCTCATCTTGATTCCTACCCTTTTACTACACTTCAGCCACTGTTTGTATTGATGTTCTTCTCTTCTACTGTCTGATCCTATTTCTAGCCTCCACACCCAAAGATCTCCTATCCACATTTGAAGAAGTCATAGTCTTCCTCAGCTTGGTCCTAAATTACTTCCTATCTTGCCACTCCTTCTGTCAAAGATTTAAGGTCTTTTGTCCATCCTGGGAAGCCCTCTTCTTCCAGCCTCTGTGCTGCACAAGTACCACACTAGGAGGAGAAAACCTAATTGCCAGCTTAAAAGTGCTGAGCCTTTGAGTGAGGTTTGAATTTGGCCAGAGATGGGTAATATTTTTTTACACAGGTAGGAAAGGATGTCATGCACACTTGAACCCAGCTCTTAAATTTCACCTTTTCACTGCAGAGCATAAAGCTGCTTGAGTTTTGTGAAGAACAGTTACGAGAGCTCTTTTAAAACAGACAGTGTATGTCTTCCATAAACTGTGTTAAAGAACTTGTAACTGCTCCTACTGCTTTCAAAAATAGCGTCATGAAGCTCTATGGTGCTTCAGCACTTTTAGGTGACTGGCAAAGGCACCAAAATATGGCACTGGAAACATACAGTTTTATCATAGGTACTTTTACCAGCTCAGTCAGCTTTGAGCTTGCATTGTCCTGAAGTCCCGTGTTTCTGGCTGAGCACGTCCAGCTTTCAGTGCTCCCTGCACTGTGCAATGCCCTGATGAGGGGACCCACGAGAACAGTAGCCTTTTGTGAGAGAGGGAGCTGGAGGTGACCTTTGGAAAGCAGTGACCAAGCTCATGGACCAGAGCTCTCTTGGGAATCAGGGGCCTTCAGTCTGTGGGACTCAATCACAACTTTCAGTACTTTTTATTAGTTCAGAAATGATTCCTTAATGCTTGCAGAAGAAAGGCTATTAATTAAAACAAAAGTATTGATAAACCAAAAGGAGTTCAGTAGAGGGCCACAGGGGTGGTTGGGAGATGCAGCTGGGGCCCAGGCCTCCTAACTCCTAGGCCCCCATGTGCTATCTCATGCTGCAGGTGGCCATTAGCCATGAGCGAACTGGTCAGATATCCACTTCTCCTTTAAAAGGGTCCTTGGTCCAACAAGGATCCTTGGAGAATATGCCCATCCCCATAGCGGTGTGTGACCCTGCTCGCTGAGGGAGCTGGTCAAGGAAATGGATCTGGGGATCCTGGCTCATCCTGCTGGACCCTGCAGAGAGGTTATGGAGAGGGTGCAGCAGGTGTTTTACAGAAGCATCTAGCAGGAGGACAGGATGCAGTGGTCATAGATTGGAAGAGAGAAGGTTCTGACTTGAGATAAGGAAGAAAAAAGTCACTGCGAAAGCAAGAACAGGTTTTCCAGAGTGAATCTCTGTCTTTGGACATCTACCAGCTTGACTGGAAGACCCAGAGCAATTTAGTCTTAATTCGTTGTTGACCCTTGGGCAGGAGGCTGGTCTTTGCTAAATACTCAGCTAGTCTTTAATGGTGCACTCTGGGGATTTTAAGTGCTGACTTCTTTATAAAACAAAAACATACAAATAAATGGTTTCAGTGGGGTCACATTTGTAGCAGAAAGGGTTATTTTAGTTGTCATGAATCATTAATTTGCCATTTTTATATTAAAACACTAATGAATTTGTATGCCAAAACAGGCCCTCCTTAATTATGCATGATATATATTCATTGGAGCCCAGAGGGATGGGAAAGGTCATGTGACCAGTGTATGTCTCATTACCATGTGTGAAATGAAAATGAAATTAGCAGTGGATGGGCAAGAAACTGGAATCAAGATTATTGTAACTTGAGGGAAGAATTTGCTGGATATTTTTATTGGTGCCTAATGTTTTACGCTGAACTTCACAGCCAGAATGACTGCAGTGAGTGTGACAGCCTCCATGCCATCCCCAAACAGGGGTGCTATAATAGGAAAGTATCACATCTGTGTATGTACTGCTCTGCAGTTGAGGAAGTGGCTTTGGAGCAGGTGGATTGTTTTAATTATGCAGTGACTAGGAGCAACCCATGGGGGCTGTGGGAGCTGGTTTTGGTCAATGGGGACTGCCCTGTTGTAAATCTCAGAACATCAGATAATTTCAAAAACATCTAAGCTTAGGGTATACCCATTTTTTGCGCAACTCGCAGCAAAATGTGAGAGTGCAGCAAGAACCAAAAGCTACAGGATGTTTCTGAAATCACCAGAGGTATTTTTGCACATGTGCTATTGCTGGTGCTTGTTTAGTCCTTCAGCAGCTGGATATGCACTGAAATGTTTAGGGAGAAAAAATAGCACATGACTGTAGCTGGAGCTAAGTTTGGTTTTAGATTATCTCATGTGTTGATCAAGTTATTACTTGATGATAATGTGGCCTCACTCATTACATTCTTATTACACTAGTGCCTTCATCCTGAAACACACCAAGCATGAACTGGGGCCAGTAAACATAAAGGTGGAATAAGGCTGGGAGGCTTTCTGCAATGTCCTTATAGGAAAAAAAAACCCAGCCAACCCTTACAAAATACAAACTGAGATACTTCATATTTTAGCCCTGTTGCAACTGTGCAAAAGCAGAGGAAGTGTTTACATTGGTCAGATGAGATTTAGACTCTCTGTAAGGGGGATATCTTATGTTATGGGCTCTTGCACATCCAGAGCAGCAGTCACCCAGTTTTACCGCACTGGAATGGAAACTTACTGCTTTCCTGTCTATCATCTTAGCAGCTGTCAATCTAGGCAGCAGTGAAAGCTTGTTGGGAATTTTCAATTGGGATAGTCAGTTCAAGATCATACCAAGGTTTTGAGACTGTCAGTCTCCTTTGGAACAAAACACTAGCTGTGAGTGCTGCCTTGCTTTTCTTGAAGGATTTTGAGTTAAGTGGGAATCTGGATGTAACCGTTCTGGGGTGTATGTGTGCTGTGAGAGTGGCATGTTGTGCTTCTCCGCCCGGAGCTGGCTAACCTTGCTTAACAAAACTACCTTCTGGAGGAGTGTGCTTCAAATTATGATTATGAACAATTTTTTAATGCACAAAAGACTAATTGTGTATGTTTTTATTACAGATAATTTTTCAGTTACGATAAAAGGAGTATTAATCACAGTTACAAATGGAATATCATATTACATCTGCATAATCCTTCCTTTTAATAGCAGAGAAAACATCTCTCATGAAAATACAGTTAACATTTTCCCTGTATTTAAGATATTTGTTATATTAATGATGTTGCAAGTATTTTGCTCTGACTTTAAAATTACTTAGAGACATATTAGTCTTACTGGGTTCTCCTAGAATACCACATTATCCTACATTTCTTGGACTCTTCTGCCGAGAAGTGTGTTTTTCACATCACTTGTGAAGCTAGGAAGTACAATAAATAAATGGTTCAACCATTTTTTCTGACTATTGTTATCACATGGGGGAAAAATATTTTATACTATTGCTTTTTCATTCTCTTTTGTTCTATATACATACCCTTTTTTTTTAATACTCACTGCTGTTTCTGATATAATGCATTTTTCTAGTTCTTCCTGATGAGACATAGCTATCTGTCACTTATAGGTCATATTGAAAAGTACTGGCTAATGGCTGAGAGCTCAGGTCATGAACAAGAAAGAGTCTTTGATCTTTCTCCTGGGAAGGCATAAGGCAGGGACTCTTTTGGAAAGCAGGACATGACTCCACAGTCATGTCAACGGGTCATGATAAGCTGGATGGTATCAATGGACTAATATCAACAGAAGTGTCATTAGGAGAGAAGGATGTTAATCTTTTAATGAAACCAATTATCTAGTAGTCAGCTTTTTATGCATGCATTATTCATCATTTAGGTTTTCTATTTTGTGTTAGGATCTCTAATTTTGCTTTGAACCTTCTAAACGCTTGTCCTTGTTGTCCTGCCTCCTGTCTGTGACCAGGTCTTAACTCTGGGAGCTGGGTACATGGAGGGCCAGAAAGATTGCTGGAAATATCAGTAATAACAGGATAGTGGCCTTGGAAGAGTGCATTTTCTGAGAGCCCAAACTGTCTTAAAATTGTAACTAGGTACATTTTGCTTTGCATTGGAAAGTAAGAGTTAAAATACAATACTTTTTAAAGACTGGCAATTTTTTCAAGAGTGCTCCAGAGGTAATGGGTCAGCCTGTAGCGGGTACAAGGTTTCACTGTTTGTTCCAGCACAGTTAAGCGAGACCAAGATGTTCAGGTGCTTTAGAAGTCTTAAGATCATTTATCACACTCAATACCTGCCTCTAGAAGATGTGATTTATTATTATGCAACATGCAATAAGCTTGTACTTCCTGCAGACTTTCTGTAAACCAGAAGTTTTGACTTCCAGTAACTCTCCAGGCTAGCTTGTTTCCTTAGGTCAAACTGTCTTCTGTCTTTCAACTGACCGATAACCATCTAAGGTAACTCTCTTCTTCAGGGCAAGTGTCCCACTGCCCTGTTAAACTTACAGATACATCTTTTTCCACATGTGGAAGTTACTGTGATAGGTTGATTTTGCAGTCCTTGTAAAAAACTATAGTGCATTGAGCTGTGTTTATATTTTCCAGTCACAGCTTTGTCTCCATTTGAATTAATGATTTTGGAGAAGAACATGAAACTGGTTTTTAGGTGGGGTGTGGGTGTCTGAATCTGTCCATGGCCTTTTCTCAGTGTCTTGTAGCAAAACACAATATACATGTGGGCTCACTTTATTTCATGTTGCTTGGCATGTTATCCCATTAGTTTGATTGTGTTTGCTGAAAAATTCAATAGGATCCTTTTGCAGCGAGTCAGGGCTGTTTGTTCAGATGTAAGCTTTATTATCTAGGCAACTCTAAATTCTCTTTAGAGGAACAGAAATCCCTTCCTGGCCTCTACCGATTAGCATCTAGTGCTAGGAAATTGGGGCTAATGAAGCCTTTGTCGATATTCTAATTTACTCGTGTCAATTTACTAGAGACCAGTCCATAAAGATGGATCTACCAGCTCCCCTTAAACTGTCGATTATGTCAGAACCTGAGATCCAGTGGGGTCATACAGAAATGCACCATCTTCCTTGTCTGAGTTTGCTATTTATAGAAAACACTATTAGCTTGTACAGCTTTAGGTACATGGGGCACTTTCTAAAGACATGATAGCTGAACATAGACTAAACTAGTGACGAAATCAAAAGTAGTGGGGGAGACAGTTTACCGGACCCTGAAGTGTGAGCCCTGAAATCATGAAGCATATTTCTGTGATGAGGCCTGCTACTGGGATTGTGTTTGGATATTAGAGAATTAAACCCTACTGCTTCATATGCAGTTCTAGATATGCCTTCAGCAGTGCTTTCAAGCCATCAGTTTAAAACATGTTTTTTCATCTAAATTTAGCTACTTTTCCGGTAAGTCTTTTCTGTGTTCCTAAAGATGATAGCAGGATTTTGTCAGTTCTGTCTGCCTTAGAATCATTGACTCATTTACATTGGAAAAGATTTTTAAGTTCATCAAGTCCAACCATTAACCTAGCACTGCCACGTGTCATTCTCCCACTACTCACAGAGCACTTCCTATGTCTTTTGCCTTCTAGAGAGTAGTAAATTCTGGAAGAAAAAAAACAACCAAAAAACCAAAAACCAACAACCAAACAACAAAACAAAACAAAACAACAAAAAAATCCCCAAACAACCCCTCCCCCCAAAAAAAAAAACCAAAACAACAACAACAAAAAAACTAAGTTACAAGCTCAGTTATGATACACTGTTCTGATCTACTACTTTCCTTTGCTGTGATTTTTACTTATGACATCTCCAGCTCTCTACTGGTGTTCAGCACGGCCTTCATCAGCCCTGCCTGCAGTTCTGTCCCTGACCTTTTTACAGCAGCATTTGTGGAGCAGAGGCACAACCTTCCTACTGAGCCAGCACTAGAAATCACTCTCTCCTGACTTTTATTCTAGGCAGGCTGAAGATTAGTTTCTTGTTCTGGTGTTCATACTGACTGTTCAAACTTAATCCCTATCAATATCGGTTTGACTACCTTAAACAGATAAGTTAAAATCAGGCAGGTGGTCATATACTAAAAGGTATGAACACTGAGCTTCCCTATAATTCTTTGTCCAGCTGGTTGAATCCTTATCTTGCCAGACAACCCATAAAGCTGCAGGTTTGAACATTTTTGAAGCTGAGTTATGTTTTGCCAGCTCTGTTGTCTGTTTTCAAGATGTATCTGTGGGCAAGGATTTCATCACACTGAGCTCAAATTAGACTCAGTGAAAAATTTGAGAGTACAGCTATAAGTCACAGCTTCTTTTCAGGAAAGGGACTGCTCTCTTTGCACAAGCATGCAGGTGCTTCAGCAAAGGATATAATTTTACCTACAGTATTTGTGGAGCTGCTGCCTTGGAGGGAAAGGCTGGGAGTGAAGGTGTAAGATTAGGAGTTCCTGTGAACATCCTCATCCTTAGGGCAGCAAATTGTGTTGCTTCCTATCCTCCATAAATCCTTCAGCCAGCTTTGCTCTTGCCCTTACATTGTGAGGTCAGAGTGGCAGCTCCCCTCTCCTAATCCTTCCCCTTTTCCTTTCTTGCAGGAAGCTCCTATGCTGTATCAGCCCCGTACACTGGTGTAGGGCAGGTGCTGAGTGGGAATGGGAGAGGGGCAAACGGGCTCTGTATAGAAACACTGCTGGTGATCAGCTTCAGCAGAGGGAAAGGGAAGAGGATTAAGAAGTCCTTAAGTGAGAGAAGGAGAAACCAAAATGAAAAGCTTACACTTCTGGTGTATTGTCACCAACTTAGGGATTTCTGTAAGAGGAAGGCAATCACAGTTACCATGCGAGAGGGGGGGAAGACAGATAAACATTCAGAAGTAACTGCAAAGCATTTCAATAGCTGTTATTAAAATTATGTTATCTTAGCCTTTGTGCTCAATTACCTGATGGCTGCCAAACGATACCCAGAGAGCCAGTGACAAAAGGCAGGCCCAGCTATGGGAGTAATTTAACATCTTACATGTAATGGGAGTGCTTTGTGAGCTTGTCCCTGGGAGGATGAGGGATTGCGTTTTCTCCAGCCATCAGCAGGAGCTGCAGCTGACCTGCTTCTGAGCCAGCCTTGTATGGCTTCCTGTACCTGTGGTTGCACAGATGTGCTTTGGGTGTGGGCAGTGGGAATTCCCACTTGAGAGGTGCTTTAACATGAAGCATGGAAGGAGAAATAGTGGCAAGTTCTGATGCTCTCTCCTTACTGCAAAGGATGGAGAGATCTGCCATGGTTGAAACTCACCCTGACCCTCTCTCTTCCCTGCTTAATCTCCCAGAGCCTGGCAGCTCTGCATGGTACAAAGTCTTAGCTTGCTGTGGCTTTCCTGAAAGCACAGCTCATGTTTAACTCCACCTCTGGCACTGCAGCGGCTTATCTGTCTTTGAGACAGAGTATGGACAGAGACAGCACCTGAATCTAGGCGCTGGGTTTCTTTTCTGATCAGTGCTGCCAGGGATTTCTACAAACTGAGTTACAGCTCAGCACAGCATAAGGTTTCCCAGAGCTCTCTCAGTAGGAAGGAGCTGTTTCCATGAATATAAGTCTCCCAGACCTTTCCCAGCAGTAGAACTGCTGTCAGTGAGTTTCTTTCTTGCCATTCATATCATTGCTTTGAGGGTCTTCCTTTGTTACATACTGACATGACTGAAGGGTAATACCATGCCAATATATAGGGAAAAACCCCAACCAAACCAAAACCTCAATTAAAAAAAAACCTGTTGTGGTGAAATCCTGTCCCTGCTGTAACCAACAGGAGGTTGAACTATTGACTTCAAAGCAGCTGGGATTATACCCATTGTCCAAACCAACATCAACTCACCTCTGTTCTTCCTTTGTACATGTGGGTTCAATCTAAATTTACTCCCCAGCTGACCCAGCTGACCATACTAAGTGAAGCCTCAACCAGAGGATCTTTCAGCATGTGAACTGTGAGCAGTTAATGGCTGAGCTGTGACTCAGCCCACATTTCTGTGCAAGTGAGCAAGATTATGGAAGAACAAGAACATGCCCGATGGAGTAATCTGACTCTTGGTGCTCAGTCATGTGGAAGTGCAGGCATTACCTTCCCCTGCATCACGGGAGCCCCAGGAAAGCAGAGATGAGAGAAGAAGTTTTCACTCCCCTACCCTGATGACAAGCTCGCTCCTTGCAGTGTGGGCAGTAACATCCTAGTGGTAAAAGCACAGACTGAAGCAGAATTTCTGACCCTAGCCCTTTGCTCTAGAGAAGAGGAGGAGGCAGGGGAGGCATGGTGAGTTAGTTATGTGACTAGGTCACAGTGCTTCCCCGGCCTCCCACTAGCTACAGACTATCTTGCACTTAGTGTTGTGCCTCCAGGCACTTTCTAGCCCCAGGTACACACCTTGCATTTTAATCAGTGATCTGCTTAGTTTCCCCCTTTTTTGGTGTTGTGGGTTTCTTCAATAAATAAGATGAAAATATTTTGGAGGATTGGAATAAATTCAAAGCACAGAACAAAGAAAAGCCAAATGCAATTTAACCAAAAGAGTTGTGTGTGAGAAAGTAGAATGAAACTACGTGATTGCTGTGAAAACCGCTTCTGTCTTTTGTTAATACTCTTGAACTCATGCTCTTCAGTACTTTTTCTTCTTCTACCTAAAGTTTTTCTTCAGTGTTGGCTTTTAGTTCCCTAACTTTTAACACTCTAATCTGCATTTGCTTCTGATATTTTGATGGAAGACCACATACTTTCCATTTGAGAATCAGATGGCAGGGAAACCAAATGTCTCTGGTGTAGTAACTGCAATGTGTCTTAGCAGTGCCCTCCCCTTTCACTCTCGTGCTGACAGCCACATCACCTCAGACCCTCCTGGAGTCACCCTAACCTAGATCCCTCCTCTTTCTCAGTATCAGAGACTAGCTGCTTGCAGCCCCAGACAGTCTCTTCCAGCCAGAGCTCTGGGCCTGCCAGGCCTTCACTCCTGTGGGTAGCAGCTCTGAATGTGCTGCTCACATGTGTAAGTCTTTGAATGTTTAGGAGCAATGTGCTCTGTTTAGGCTCCATCCTCTTCAGCTGTGGTCTGTCTGAAACTGCAGATGTCTGCCTCTGCTTTTACTTCCCATCCTCCAGTGGCAGTTTTCATGTTTTCTCCCACTGTTTAAACAGCTCAAATCCACCCCCTTCTTTCTCTTTTTCTTGATCATCCTCCTCTTCTACAACTGCTTTTGTGGGAAAGAGTCTGCTTGCCTGGATTTAATCACCACATTGAAGATATACAACTCTGTAATATGCTCTCCTGCTTGCTGTGTCATTCTGATTTCTCCTGCAGTACCATCTCAGTCACATGCAGCTAAAAATAAACATATTTTCTTCCCCCCTCAGCCTTTCCTTCTCAACCTGAGCTGTGCTGAGATTAAAGAATAGGGACATTTACTTTGGTTTCTGAATTCAAGTAGACATAGATTTTAAAGTTTCACAAGCAGGTTTAGAGAGGACAGCAGAATTCTGGTGGAGTCTGGGAGCTCCATATGATCTTCATGGAGTTCTTGGAAAAAATTCTGGAGCATTCGCTACAGCTGGTTAAGCCTCTCTTGAGCATGGACACCAGTCTTTGAGCGGACAGCCAGGGTCAGACCCAGAGAGCAACATTTTCCTGAACAGTTATGGAAAAAGCCCTGTGAAAAATAAAACAGATCACTACAAAAACATCTTCTCAAAACACAGCAACAAGTTGCTCACATCCTCTACCCTCAGTAAGTCAAAAGCCTCCCTGCTTTTCAGTGTAGTTGTGAATGGGTATCTGTGTAGGAAATGTTAGTAAAGGGAAGGGACAGGGAAAAGGTACAATGAGGAAAGAGAAGGAGAAGGGAAAGGGAAGAAGCTTGTACATCTGAGGCTTGGATTTCAGTTTGGTCAAGTGTGTATTTGCAAAAGGACATTGCCTCAATTTTGTCATGTAAGAAAGGCTTGGAGCATATAACTGAAGTTACTTCTAATGTAATTTGGGAAGCATAATGTATCCTGTACGAGTCAGAGAGGGAAAAGTTAGTTTAGTTGTTTTGTGTCATTGTTTAATATTATTTTTTTTTTTGAGCTTGTGTGCCCTTAGAGGACCTGGCAGATCCTTGGTTGCAGAATTTCTCTGGCCTTGTGTACATGGACAGATACATAGATTCAAACTCTTCACCTATATCCAGGGGGGCTAGTCTGGAAAATACTGCTGCCCTAGAGGCACTGCGCAGTAGTTAATACTCAGGGTTACCTCTGCCCAACTCATTTTTCTTGTTTCAAACACGTGTTATGTTGATAACATCCCATCTGAGATACATTCAGTACTTTCCACACCGGTTACAAATCTCTACTGCAATTTGGTTTTAGATTTCCCTCACAGATAGGGCAGAGTACAGGAGCTGGAGCAGTGCTTCATCTGCTCTGTTCCACAGAGGGACCAAATAGAAATGTGGATGTGTCAAGAAAGCTGTGGTATCTGGCATTGATTTGTTTGGTAGTGGCTTGTTTTGTATCTCTCGTCTGTGTGACACTGCTCCTGGGTGAGTGAGGAAGACTTGCACTGGATTCTTCTGTCATGCATGAATGTCAATTACTTTTCTAGCATGTTACTGTGGCGTCCAACCTCAGATAATTTAATAAAGGAGAAGAAGAGGATATAAAAGGGACACGTTCATTGTGTATTAATCTTTTCAGAGGAGTGAAATAAAAAGGCTTAGTAAAATTACTTCATTTAACTCTTGGTTGCCCCATTGCTGCTTCTTGGATATTGCAAATGATGCAACCCATGTCACTTCCTAGGTACCACCATGTTACCATCACCACAGGTAAATGTTAGTAACCTGGCCTTCTGCCCCTTGGAAAATGAAAAGTCAAGCCCTGAGGAGACATCAGGAAATGCAGGGCAACTGGGCTATATATTATGCTGATGTTTTAATCCTGTAGGTCACCTGGGGTATTTATTTTTGTAAGTTCCTTCTTTGCATTATGCTCCCTAGAACGATGCCCCTGGTCTTCCTGGAGAAGCTGCTTTTGCTAAAGGCAGTCACATTTCTGGAAGAGCCTGGTTTACAGGGGGTTTTAGCTTGAAGTGTTTATTGGTCTTATGTAAGGGAGGCAACAATTCTGTCTTCATAGTTGGGGCTGTACTAGAAAAGTACTTAAAATAGCAGTAAAATCTCTAAGTGTGCTCTTCAATTATTAAATTTTGTCCCACTGCAGAGCAATGTCTTTTTGGGATAATTGCCTTTTCGAGGCAATTTTTGCATTAAAGATTCACTGGCTTTGCAGAAGAAGCTGGGTGCTTCTAAATGCTCCTTATTAAAAATTTAGCCTGAATCTTGTCTTTGCTCTTTTTGCTTTTTACTTTTTATTACCCACACAACAGTAGTTTTCATTCACTTCCAGCCTCAACGCCTCTCTTGAACACATTTGCTAAGAGAGTTGCACATTAAAGCAGAAAAATAATGCATGTCTGTTCTTCAGCATTCAGTTCTTTTAAATCAAGGATGGCTGAGGGATAGCTTAGTTTGCGTGCCCTGTTGACACACAGCGCAAACTCCCACAGTGAAATCTTCCCTTCTTAATCAACTATGCTGACTTAATTGTACCCTTTTTTACTTGTGATGCTCCATAGCAAAAAACCCTCCCAAAATATTATGGAAGGATACCAATTAAATTACCCAGTTTAAGATTGAAATACAGCAATAACTCATGCTCTTCTGAATCTAGCAAGATGAATGTGCTATTTCTTGACACAAGTCCACAGCCTGTCTTGGCAAACGTTCATCACAATGAATTTTTGCATAACCCATAGGAAGTTACAGAGCTCACTACCACTTCAGAAATAAAGCTGCCCTCCATATACACTGAGGACATTTAAACTGATCTTGTTGATTCCAGTAGGAGGAAGTAGGTACCTGATAAACAAAGGGCTTTCTGACTGCTAGTGTCCTGGCCAGATGTTTCAGCGTGAGAGAGTTCAATCAAAAGAGCATTTTGAACTAGCTCACATCTTCTGAAAGACATCAGAATCACTATTTCTGTTAGCATAACTAATGCCATATTAAGACAGATTAACTTTTCTTCCTAT
The DNA here is from genome assembly GCF_033783945.1 of Neopsephotus bourkii. NCBI lineage: Eukaryota > Metazoa > Chordata > Aves > Psittaciformes > Psittacidae > Neopsephotus > Neopsephotus bourkii. Next base: position 9,254,971 of record NW_026900624.1, read on the forward strand.
CCCTATATCTAAGTAATTCAGAAATTAATAGAATTTTAATAGCCAGAATTTGTCTTAAAAGTAAAGGTGACATTGCATTCAGGGCACTTGAGTTTAAATTCCATCTGTTAATGTTTTTTCGCTGCTGGTCCTGGTACTCTATTCTTGATTTAAATGGAGTTTCTCCAGATTTTTCTGTAGTACAAACAAGATAAAAATCAGCTCATTGACAAACCTCAAAGGATTAGAATGTTTTCCCCTTTCTCTCACCAGCTCCCCAGTTAAGTGGGTAGCTGTAGTCTTCAGAAAAAGGCAAAGATTTAAAGGGTAGAAACTTAGGGAGTTTAGTCTGAGAGATAACATTAAAAATTGAGCTGCATCATGCAGCCAGGATTAAGATGGGGATACAGTTTTGATATTGCTGAACCTTCATATGTTTGTACTCTTGCTGGCTGCTAAAATTGGAAAATAATAGAGGCAAAGTGGTCTTGTGACAGTCTAACTGCCCTTCCCACACTAAAATACGATAGTAAAAAAATTAATCTCTATCTAACTGAACCTGATCTGGAAGCTAGGTGCAGATCTGGGTTCTCACTGAAGATTTCCCCCAAGAAGGAAAGCAAGAAGAAAATAGGGTCTTTGAAGCTCTTGTTCAGGTCTACCTATTCTCACAGCAGGCTGTGTTGTGTGCTGTACAGTCTGTCTTGCCCAGAACAGCTGTGGCTGTCATCCACTAGTGTAGTGTTAAAATTAAGACTGATTGAGTTTCCATCCATACAGTTAGCTGTTGTCAGTCTCAAATGTGGCAAGCAATTGGTGAAGAGTTTTGGCCTGGAATTAGCTGGTTTAACCTTGAATAAAGTGAGTAAATACATAGAACAGCAACTGGAGTTTGGTATCAACCAAATAACATTATCTGCAAAACTCTGCTTCAGCTTCCGACTTTTACCTCTCGAGTGGCAGCAATACAATTGAAATTGGCAGTTGTTTTTACAGGCTCAGTTCTGGCAAGGTACCCAACTACCTGCAGTGTGTGAGTTATGACTGTTGCCTTTCCCAGTAGCATGCTCCTTTCTCTTCCCGGTCTCTTTTCACACTTATCTCTGGCACTTGTCAGCTTTTGAGCTAATTACAGCATCTTTCCAGAAGGGTATGGCCTTTTGTACTCAGAACACATGTGCCTTATCAACAAGGTAGGAATCCTTTCTCCTGACTGTCTTGGATTGCTCTGACATTTCCCCCTTCTTTGCGTCTTTCTGGGTTTTGCCCTGAGCCTGCACAATCAGGTTTCCAGCATGTTTTGTTTGCAGCTCACAGCAAAAGAATGGAAAGATGCAGAAGGAGCTGTTGTGATACTTAAATAGATACAAGAGCAAGCAAACGGGTTCAGGTGTTTTCAGACTTGGGAGACATCTGGCTTTCACCTTTTGGCTTTCAGCTCTGTGGTTTGTGATCACCTCTGCAACATCTTGACGTTAGAAAACCTTTTAGTGCTTTTCTGTGATGAAAGCTTCAGGCGTGCTGTCAGAACAAGGCATTTCTTCCCCTTAGGGGAAGAAAGGGGGGGGAGTGATTTTTAGAAGCTTTTTTGTCTCTGTCATTTCTTATCATAGAGTCATAGAATGGTTTGAGTTGGAAGGGACCTTAGACATCATCTATTTCCAATCCCTCTCCCATAGGCAGAGATACCTTCCACTAGTCCAGATTGCTGAAAACCTTATCTTGGCCTTGAACACTGCCAGAGATGGGGCATCCACAGCTTCTCTGGGCAACTTGTGCCAGTGCCTCACCACCCTCAGTTGGCATGTGAGTGCCCAAGGCTTGCCTGTCTGCACTGTTCTCTCAAAGGTCTATTGTCCACCAGCACAACTGAGGCATAGAAGCAACAGCAAGATCTGAGGAACTGCCTGATGGGGGGTGTGGGAAAGCAAGAAGATTGTCCTAGTGCCTGGCCAGGCTGCTTATTTAACAAAAAAGGCAACAGGCTGAGCCCCTGAAGCAGGTTTTGGCTTACTGGGAAAAACTATGTGGCCTTTGGTATTGCTGTCTCTTTACTATTTGTATTACAGTACCACCAGCAGGTCCTGTCCTCCTCTGAGACAAGTCCATAGCTGGCAGTTTGCACTCTGTCATGTTCAGTGAATAAGCTGAGGTGACAAGGATCCAACTCTGCTTTCAGTGCTGCTGTTTCTTCTTGCTGCCAGCACACACTGCACCACTGCAAGTGATTTCCTTTATGAAGGGAGCGTAGGCTGATTTAATTGCTAGTGGAGCAGATCTGATAACTCAGATTACGCAGTTATATTTGTTGGCATGTTCTTAAAACGTGGGTAAAAGGAGATGGAAGCAAACTAAAAATAAACCCACTGTTCTTAAGACGTTTCATGATCTAATGCATCTTGTCACTGTAAGCTATAGTGTCTGGGCTAAAGATTTATCTATGTTTTTTATAATACTCTTTTTGGTATTTTTAGTGGCTTATACTCTTCTTTTTCTAGTGGTTGGACTTCTGGAGTAGTTCACTGTGCTCTATTTTCTGTCTTGCTTTTAAGTTCATTTGCATTCTAAAGATTTCAGAGTACTTTAAAAATGGTCATTAAGTATATGTTGGTATGTCTCTGAAAAGTATTATTAATGTGTGCTTCAGATTTTCAATGTCTTCATGGAATATCTTTGCCATGCAATGCCAGGGATGGATACTTTTTTTCCTTCCCTTTTCCTGATTCAGATTTTCAGATCCAGACTCCTGAAAACTCTTCTGTTCTAAGCCTAAATTGTTTTCTTTATCCTTAGGATGTTTTAAAGAGGTTACCAGGTGAGTTATAAGTAAAAGTCTGGTTTTAAAAAGATGTACTAAATCCACCAATGTATTATAAAATCATAGAATCATAGAATAGTTACGGTTGGAAAGGACCTGAAGATCATCTAGTTCCAACCCCCCTGCCATGGGCAGCGACACCTCACACCAAACCACGTCACCCAAGGCTCTGTCCAACTTGGCCTTGAACACAGCCAGGGATGGAGCATTCACAATTTCCTTGGGCAACCCATTCCAGTGCCTCACCACCCTAACAGTGAAGAACTTCCTCCTTATATCCAGTCTAAACTTCACCTGTTTAAGTTTTAACCCATTACCCCTTGTCCTATCACTGCAGTCCCTAATGAAGAGTCCCTCCCCAGCATCCCTATATGCCCCCTTCAGATACTGGAAGCTGCTATGAGGTCTCCATGCAGCCTTCTCCAGGCTGAACAACCCCAACTTTCTCAGCCTATCTTCATATGGGAGGTGCTCCAGTCCCCTGATCATCCTCATGGCCCTCCTCTGGACTTGTTCCAACAGTTCCATGTCCTTTTTATGTTGAGGACACCAGAACTGCACGCAACACTCCAAGTGAGGCCTCACAAGAGCAGAGTAGGGGGACAGGATCACCTCCTTTGACCTGCTGGTCATGCTTCTTTTGATGCAGCCCAGGATATGGTTAGCTTTCTGGGCTGTGAGTGCACACTGCTGGCTCATGTTCATTTTATGCTGTAGGACCACTTCAAAAGCCCCTTTTGTTGTCAGAATGAGTAAGCCATTTCTGGTCTCTGGACAGTGGGATCAAAGGCAGTCGAAATAATAGACAGTTGTCACTGATAAAAATAAAGGAAATTGTGAACCATTTTGTTGGTGGACCAGAAGTTAGCAAGTGAAACAGTCTTTGAACTGCTAATAAATGTGCGTGTATCAATTTTGTGCTTGAGGTAGGAAGTGGAGAATGAAAATCATTATGTTAGTGTCTTTCTTAAGGTACCATGAAATAAGCAAAATAGAGGGGGGGGAAATTAAATGGAATTAACAGAACTTATGTTATAATAAGCCAAGGAAGCAACTGCGTAGTGAAAGAGAAATATTCTAGCTGTGTGGCAATATTTGTTCACTTTATATTTATCTGAGGACTCTATGTTGAAGAGACAAAAAGATTTCCTGAAATAACTCATGAGGAGTGTATGAACAAAAGCTGCAAATTAGCTAGAATCAGTTACTGAGTCAGACATGGACACAGTGATGCATCTTAGATTACAAGGAAAAATACCAGCTTTTATGGACATTTGGCTTTGTAGCAGCTCAGAGATGCTGAGCCTAAATAAAAAGCTACAAGCAGGAGGTGTACAGCTTGCCTGAGGACCAAAAGGAAGAAACCTACAGTTCTTATGAAGAGGCCCAAGCTGAAGGACATTGCTTCCATTTATTTTCCCTCAGCTAATACCTTATTTCCTGTCAGTTCTGTGCCAGAGAGCTCATTTAGCTAACTTCAGCAAGATGGTCAAGATTCAAATTTCCATTTTCCAAGTGAAGTCTGCTTTGCAGGAAAGCGCAGACATAATACATCATTAGTGCTGAGATTCAGCTGGTCCTAATAGCCCCATATACACGCACTCCAGGAGAGCTGGATGTTACTTTCCAGTCCTAGGGGACTCTTCTGAGCCTGTCCTTCAAATATTCTATTTATACATTTGCTTCAATTTATGGTAGAAGAACAGGATGCAATCAGGTCTGTGAGCTACCGGCTCCTCCTCCAGCATGGGTTTTGGTTCATGATCTGTATACCAGGGGTCAGTAAAACCTGGGCAGATTCAGCCTTGAAAAAGCTCAGGCAAGCAGATCAAGAGGGATCCCTGATTCTCCAGCCTAGCCTTTTTCATGTCTTCCAAGAAAGCTGGGTTTCTGAGCCATGTTACAATGATGGAGCATGGTTCCTTCCTTATCAGTTTTTGGTGATGAGCAGGGGTTGGGATGTGCAGTGCGGCTTTTGCTGCTATCATTTCCCTATTGATTTTCAAGGCTGCAGCCCCTGAGCTGTTTCCCATGCTGGGGTCTGTTCTGCGGTCTACAAGGTGATGGGGCAGGCTGTCCAGTCTCAGCTTTCCAGAGGACAGATCCAGCTGCTTTTTGTGTCTAATTCACACATGCTGTCAGTGTTTAAAAAAACAAACTTTAGGAAGGTACATGGGATTCTGGAAGCTGTGCTCCAGTGTTTAAAGCCTCTCTCCTGTACCAAGAGTTTGCCCCCCAAACAGGTCCTGCTGTAGTCCTGCAGTGGCTGTAGTTAGCAAGACTGCCCTGTGATGCATAGGAAAGTTTCTCTAAAGTTGCCTGGGAAGAAGCCTGTGAAGATGGCTCTAAAAAGGTGTTTGTATGTGTTCAGTGGTCACAGGGCAAAACTCACCGTCAGGTTGCCCCTGAGCTAGCGCAACTCTTCATCTCTGTAGGTGAGGAGTACTGGCACAACCTGTTGGATAGCCAGGGAGTCTTGTGGTATGCAAAGTTTTTCACAACAAAGATGCTAGAACATGCTTTGCTCTCCACATGCTGATGTTAATAGTATTATTTTGGTCTTTACAAGTGGGAATGGTATCAGATAAAAGCCTGCTGTCTTTTACTTATCTGTAGATCTTACACTTTTCCCCAGCCCAGAGAGCCACGAATATATTATGTGTGATAATAATAATAATGTAATTATACGTAAGAACAATGTAATTGTTCTTGGTTTAGTGTAAAACTATTTTTTTAACTTTGGATTTTTTTCCAAAGAAGTTTTAAATGTTAAATATTATAGTATAAGAATTGTTCAATAATGAAAAAGGCCTGCCCAGGGCAAGATTACTTCTGCCTGGTGCTCAGCAGAATGGCAGTCCGTGGAGCTCTGCCACTGAGGTCATCACAGATATGTTACTTGAAAACGATAAAGTAAGTGTATGTTCCTGAAAAGTGTCTTTGGAGTTGGGGAGGAATAGGTTTCCTATCAACTTATCATTGATTTAGTCTCACTTCTGAGCAAGGCAATTAGTTTGTCTGGAATGAAATCTATTTTCATTTCATTTGTCAAAATATTTTCATTCATCAGCATAGACATTTAGCCTATTATGGCTGAGGACAGTGTTGCAGCTTTGGGGAGGAAGTTGCAGCCAGGAAGCAAAGCAGAAGGGTGAGCGCTAATACTCCGGGCATTCCTTCCTGCAGTCACTTGTCAGTGTGGGCTGGCTTTGCCACTGTTGTGTCCTGCTCTTAATTCCTGTAGCTGCTGCTCTCTTTTTTCAGAGAAATGCACAGGGAGGAGGGATGTGTCTTGCAGTCCATTAGCAGCACCAGGCCAAAATGGCACTTATGGTAGTCTGCTGCATGCCTGCTGTAGTGCAGGCTGGGTCTACACATGAGGGGGACTTGGTGTTACTCTACAAGAGGCTTCGAAAGCATGGAATTTTTCCTAGCTCTTAGCCATAGTTCTGCATCTTCCAGTGTGCAAGATGCAGATCATTGGCCTGTGACTAAATCCCACAGAGGTATCCTAAAGCTGGCGGCTAGCTCACAGCATCAGGGAAAAGAAACAAACACCTTGCTTCAGGTGTCCATGGAAGAATGTAAAGAAGTGCCAGCTACCCAGCTGCACTGCAGTGGCTGCTGAGCCCTCTGCCATGCCCAGAGAGGTAGACTGCTGGGCCAGTGAACTCAGGATATTGGAGTCTAGCACCAAAAGAAAGAGACCAAGCTCACTGTATTTCTGCTGTACCTGTTAAAAGTGTGCTAGACTCCAGAACAGGGTAAGCCTTTAATCGAATGTGTCAATCCAATAAAACATTTACTTAAGTATCTTTTGTGGAAACTGTAGACTATTTCATCTCTATTGCTCGGAAAACTATTCAAATAACTGTTTTCCCCAAGACATCCCTATTCAGTTTGGTATCATTTTCATTATTAAGCATTTATGTAAGCACTGTAACATTTTACAGTGTTTGGCAGAGATTTCCAAGTCTGCCTAATTAGCACAGTCCCTGCCACATAGAATATACTTTTATTATTACCCATACGTGGCTTTATTGCTCAGGAGAGGTTCTCTTGTGAATGGAAACGTACATTACTGCACTTCAGGCTAGCAAGTACAACATAAAATATGACACACAAAATTAACTACTGCACTACAGGATCCAGCAATTGGGGGTGATGTGCATATGGTCACACTGAGACTGTTAGTTTGCTTCATTGCTTTTCTGCCTTACTGCCTTATTAAAAGTCTGAGAGAGGAAAATATTGGGAGAAGAAATGAACAGATCTATCTTGGCATAAATAGGTTTGGCTCAATACAACAGTTGTCAGCAGCCTTTTCCACAAGTCTGTTCCCTCAATGAGGAGAGCACAAAGCAAGTGATTGAAAAATCAGTTCATGTCTTTACAGTGTTCTTGGAGAGAATCTGAACAAAAAAACCCAGCCAACCAACAACCCCCAAAAGAAGTTATGTTTCTAAAATGAAGTATGCTTTATGCTTCTTCATGTCCAGTGCCAAAGCAGAGCCTGCCAAGTGGAGGTGCAGTCCTGTGTTCGCACTGATTGTCTGCTCCAAAGATTAGACAAAAAAATAAGTGTCCTTTTTTTTCCCCCCTCCCTCTGCCCATTCCTGCTCTGATTTGTTTTTCCAATTAAGACAGAGTAACTGACTCTCTGAGCAATTCTAGCCCATTTCAGTGAGGGGGAATATAAAAGGCTTTGCTTCAGCATTGCCACCTTCACAGACGTCCATAAAGACTTCTCAAACCATTCAATGGGTTTTGTTGTGATGATGCTAGAGAGAGAAAGAAAAGGTGAATCCCGATGGATGGAGGGAGGAGGTTAAACAGAACGGCTGCAGTCTGGCAAAGGGAGTTGCCCGGCTGGCCAAGTGCCTCTCTTTTGTTTCTGTTTCTTTATGTCTTACATAGTGTCCCTGTAGAGAAGAATAAGGAAAAATATCCTGAATATTCCGAGAAACTGTCGGAGTGAAATTAATTCCTAGATTTAAGTAAGGGCTTACTTGTGTTTAACTGTACATACTCAGAGGGCAACAGAAAAGGGAAATTAGTATATGTGGGTGTGCATACATGCAAATATTTGTGTGTGCATGCAATATACGTGTCAATGGCTATGGGGAACATTTAGGAGCATTTGATGCTTTTTTTGCTATTACCGTGTGGCTGGTAATCTAATAAAATATTATTTGCTTGAAGTTTATTCTGATAAAAACTCAAAGTGAGCATCCAATAAACATGGGTGTGTTTGTGGCTTTGGGTCTGTAGTTTGAAATGCCTGAAAAGCTTCATTAGATGTGCTTATTTTAAAAATGAGGGAAGAACTGTTTCCATTTAAATGCAGTATCCCATTTTTCAGGGTCTCCCACACCAAAGTGGCTAGCCACAAGCCTGCCCCAGGCCGTGAAACCATTGAGAGCAATTAAATACTGGACTCCAGTGCTCTCCTGAGAGCGGCAAGGCAATTTACAACCCACTTGTATTCCTGTGGAAAATAGACTGTAGTTGCAGAGAACCTGCTGGAGATAGGCTCCCCCAAAATTCATGTTGCAAGTCTTCATTACATGGCTGCTGAAACGCCCAGTTTTAAACCCCAGCCTGGGAGATGTCTTGAGAGCAGCAGCTTCTGCAAAGCCATCACGTGCCACATGGAGCTATTTTAACTCAATGACCTGCTACATAAGCTTCAGTGGAAAACATAACACTTCCATTCTCCCTGACCTCAGGACCCTGGTACCAGCAGGCAGCATAGCAGTTAATCTTCACTTTTAAGGTGACAAGCAGGGTGTGCTCACAGGGTGGGAAGCGTGGGCTCTTATCATGCTGCCAAGATGCATCTGCACTCTCTTGAAGCCCCACTGGTGCTGCTCCAGAGGCTCCATACAGGGAGAACCCAGGGGACCAGTGCCTAGAGGAGCAGCTGAAGTGATGAATGTGTGTTCATTTCTGCTGCATGTGTGTGACGATACTCACTGGTGCATTGCAGCAGTAAGGGACTGGCAGTATCTGCTGCAGTATGCTCAGGACTTCTTTTGCAGAACCTGTGGTGAAACTGTGCTCTGCAACCCCTGAGGAAGGGGGTTGGCTGAGAGAGAGAGATGGCTGCTTTTAAATCAGATGCAGTGAGAAATATTGGATAAATCTGTGTGTCCAGCACTTTTTAGAAACACTTTAATAATTCTCTCTTATATGTTGTGTGTTTCCACAAGTCTGAGGGTGATCTCTGCTCCCAAATGTATGATTACAGGAAATGAAAGTAGATGGAAGTTTGGGGGCTGCAGTAGAGCTGTTCCTGCTTCCAGCATGTGGATTCGAGATCACATCATTCACGGGATGTTAAGTGTACAAACGCCTCATCTTTGCAGTGCTGTTCATTGGAAAAGATAAGAAAGAATGAATGTTCTAAATGAAGCACAGAAATGAGACAATAAGGTCTACTTTCTTTTCCTGAAAATATTCCATTTCATTTATCTGCTTTCACATTGGTTAGACACTGCTGGTAAACAAACCTGTCTGCTTTACAGTAGATCTGTTACACAGAAAATCCAGGTCTGCAGAGGGGAAAACCAGTCTTAACATGAAAACTTAGAATACATTGACTGAGTTGTATCTAGCAAAATTTAGAAACCTTTTTTTGAAAGGTTTAGGTAGTTTTCAGTGGAGATGGATACTGTCTGAGCATATTTGCTTACTGAGAAATAAAGTCTAAATAGAAAGTAAAAAAAAAAAAAAAAGATGCCTATTTAGTTTAGAAAAAGGAAGGAGACTTTTGGAGTGTACAGTGCCTTGCATGTCATAAGTATATTTTTATATATCAGACTGTGCAGATGAAGTGAAATGAAACATCTGCATATAATAAGGATTTGGGTCTGTTTTGGATCTTCAGCAACTACAATTTGACTATAGCTTCCAGGTAATCTTGCTCCTGTTCCAATAATATCACCTTGAGATAAGTTTCCTACTTCCACAATTGTATTTTATTAAGTTCTATGAGGGTAGAGGCCTGGGTGTCTGAGAACATGAATATAAAACCTTATTATGGAAAGCCATAGCCAGCAGCAACTTTACAGGTGGTATTAGAGGGCCAGTTTCAGTTTGCTTATTTTTCATGTGTTCCCTATTGGTAGAGGGGTAGCAGAATACTTAATTCTTCTATGGAAAGAATATTCAAGGGGAGATTTCTGAGTCTGATTGTATTATAGGCTCAGTTCTGTTCTCGCTATACTTGACATCAAGTTCCTCATAGCTACATGTGGAAGCAGTCTGCAAGGCAGCCATAGGCCTGGCAGGGCCTACATCCTACCCGCTTTCTGCCATTGCCTTCCAGAGTACCTGTGCAATCATGCCTAGTGGCATGCTTATCCCTCGGGCATCTTAGGTGATGCTCCAGTTAGAGCTGACAGCGTATATGTTGCCATGCAGCCTCAGAGATGGGCAAGGTGCCTAGGAGAACAGCTTTCATGTTGTCCTTCCTACATTGCACAGGCATTGCCATTGCCTTCAGTGTCTTCCACTGGGTAAGACCATTTGCACTGCTCTCAGTGTTAAACCTGTGCTTAGATTCCGTTCATGCCAGCTGGACCTTACGCTCATCTCTCCGTATGTAGGGGCAGGTAGTCTATCAGCTCAGTGAGTAGAGGGCTTTAGCTGCTCTTCACAATCTTGAATCAGATCCATAGCAACATAAACATGTCCTTAGATCTCTGATCCTGCTGTCAGTGTGGTGGCTATAACATTCTATAGGTGATGTAACTGCATAGAACCAAATGTATATTTTATGGAGAAGAAGCTGAAGTAGCTATTACTGAAACAGAGTTGAGAAGCAAGCATGCATGCTTTGGGTCACGGGGATATATTGGGGAGGGGACTAAAGCTGAGATTATTGCAGTGTGTGCCACTGTCAAGGAAGAGGCCACCAGCATGTGCTGCTGTCCTGGAAGGGCTTGTTATTGGACTGGGGATCAGCTAAAAAAGATTTGACAAAATAAGGTCAGAATCTGTGTATTACCTGAAAAACAAGATCCCATCTCTGGTCATGCACACAAAACCAGTCTAAGTATTCTTGAAGTCATGAAAACTGGCAGTGTTTTTTGTCAGAGGTATATGACAGATGAGTTAGACTGATGTGATTGCTATGGGCCAAATTAGAAAGCTGGGGGGTAAAAGCAGCCAATTTGGGAAGGACGGGTGGTTCAGACCAGATTTCTATCTGATCGTTTTCCAGGAATGGAAACTGAAAATAAAGCTCTGAGCTGTTTCTTGAGGACTGTTACATGTGTGTGTGTGCCTGTGCATTTTGCAGAGTGGGCAGTAAAAACATACATTACTGCCTTATGTGGACAAGTGACATTCTTGTTTGCATTGCAAATTAAACTGTTGTTACAGCACAGTACATTTAGTGACAGGTAAGGACACATTTGGTTTGAGCTGTGAGAAGAATGCTCTGTGGGCTTGTTTTGTAAAATCAATTGAAATTATTGAATATGAGCTGCACAGCTAAGCCACTTGCCATTGTCTGGGGGTTTTACAACACTTACTTGAGCTGTGTAAAAGTTTGGTGATGCTGAGCCACTGTGAGAAGACCTCTTTTTGAAGTGGCTCTACAGATTTTAAGTACAGAAGAAGAGGTTGGTTTGTAACTGTGGTTGTGAGCCCTGTAACTTCCCATGATCTGCTATGATTGTGAGATGAATTTGCATCTTTTCGCATTGTTCATGCCAGGCCCTGGCTCATGTCTGAGTGCTCAGAAGAGGACAAAATTTTACCTTTTTAACAAACTGAAGATGGTGAAAGTCTGTCTCAGACCTGGAATTTCCAACTCTTAGATCATAACTTTAACTCCCCTGGAAAATCCATTTAGCTTTAAAAACAATTATGATGATGTTACCTTAAATTACATATATTATCAAGTAAATTGCAGGAAGTGAAGGCAAAGTTTATGATTTTGGCACTGCAGTGTTGAAGGCTTAGACTATGTTGTAGTAGAACAGCACCCACAAAGGTCTGATCTTCTCTTTATGCCTGGTATAATTGCTGGGTAAGAGGTTCTTTTGGAAAACTGTAGGTTTCTGAAAAGCCTAAGGCAGTTGGTGAATATCTTGTGGCTCAGCACTGAAATACTTTTGTGGGCTCCCAGATGTAGTCCTTAACTTGCCAATACAAATCTCCATGCATGTCACTGGTACATTATTAGAGTTAAAAAATAATGCTTATGTTTTAGTAGGATTGAATCTTTAATTAGTTACTTAAAAGTAAGAGCAACAAATGGCCTCTGGAAAGTATTCAAAGTCCTTTTAAAATAATCTTAGAGATGAAATGAAGTATGAAGAGTAAACTTGTGCTAAAACCATATGACATCAAGAATCGTAGGAGTAAGCAAAAAAACTTTTATTGTTTTGCTTTGAGGCATATCTGTGTTTCTTACACATTAGCATGACTCAAGCATGGCTGAACATTTCATGTAACATGATGACCCTGGAAAACATGCTGCAATTCTGGGATAATTCCTGATGAGGGTTTATGAATCCATAAGCATATTAGAGAAGTAAATGAACTGGTTCTTCAAGCCACAAAATGCTGCACTGTTCTGTATTACTGCAAGGACCACTTAGTGCAAAAACTGTTTAGCTCCAGCATAATGAATGGGTCTCTGTAATTCAAAGGTAATAGGAAGGCTGAGGAAACCATGATATGAGTGGAACTGACTTTGGTGTTTTGCTGGTTTTACAGGTTTTTTTTTCTGATTTGGGAATTGTGTGCTGCCATCTATTAACTTTCTGTTAGTGTCACTTGGAGCTCGGAGCAGGTCACCTCCCTCCCCTGCCTCTCTTTGAACAAGAGGGGCGTTATAGTCCTCTGTAATAGTGCCCCAGCACTCATGGTATCTCTTATTGCGTTTATATGAGAGATATGTTTGGAGTAACTGTTTCATATAATGCAATGTTTTTGAATGCAGGAAAGTTGAAGTGAATGATTCTATTCAAGTAGATGCAACTCCAGTTTAAGTAAACACCTGGAAAAAACTGAAAGACAGAGGAAGAGGGGTTTCTAACCTTGGGGCAAAAGGGGACATGGCAAACACCCTGTCATTATTGTTCCTTAATACCTATGTGCTTCTAGCAGACATCAAGTCTTCACTTAAAAAAGGTGGTTTTCAGGCAAAATGAGTACTGTCATTCAGTCATTTCCAGATGTTTGTAACTTTGGCTTGGGGATGCAACATCAGGTCATTTCCTTATGAGGTTACAAACAAAATCTGGCTGGAATCAAACACCAAAATGAGGTTCTTAGTGGGAAGACATAGAGAATGATAATCAGGGGTGGCAATTGTGTATGAACCTTCACAAGACTGACTTAGGCCAACATGTTAGAGTGCATTGGCATCATTTGGCAGCTCACTCAGAGATGCAATGTCTTTTATGTCTTCCTGCACTGAGCTTGTACAGCAGAGCTGCTGAGACTACAATAGTCATTTCAGTGGTACAGCTGTTAGCCTGTTAGCCTGTGTTGCTTGTTTTAAAGCAAAATATTCACTTTCTTATAGTGTCTAAATAGTTTTCTAAAATGTCTTAATTCCAGACAGTTCTTTTATCTAGCTTTTACTCATAATCAGATTTTACTATGTGTATTTTTTTATATCAAAATCATTCTGCTTGTATTTAAAACAAGTTACTGCTTGATGTCGTGGTGCTCTGTTAGGTCAGAGCAATGTGACTGAAATATCACTATAGAGCTCTGTGAAGAGTGTCAAAGGGTAATGTCTGATTTCCATAGGCTCTGCTTGCCTGAAATCCTTCTTTGTCTCATAATAGAGCTGTATTCGGATTGCAGAACGTCAGTTGCCTCCCTATTTCGCCTATGCCTTATGTGTCATCTCACCTAGAAGCTTTCTATTAATTTATCAAATTGTCATTCGGCTCACTTTGTTACTTTGCAATCATTAGCCTGTCCATTTGCTTAATTGGTCCATTTCCCATTTGTTAGTTATTCAGTCTATGAGCCATCATCTGAATAATTTTTAGCTAGCTATTAATTGAATACCATTTATAATGTGATTACATTGTCTACATTCTCTTTTTTGCATGATCAGTAAGAGAAAGGGGTTTTTATTATCATGCATATGAGAGTCTCCTGTTAATTGGTGATTGGAAAATGGGAAGTGGTGGTTCTGTCCAGTAATTACAGAATCAAGGAGTCCAAGATGGCTTTAAGTGGTTGAACATGGGGAGTCAGTTCAGGTTTCTGCTTCTGTGTTTGGCTGAAGAAACCCAGAGGGACAAAATGTGGGATCTTACCGAGTTTGTTAGGCCTTGATGGATCAGAAACTGTTTTGACCCTGCCACTGTGCTTGTTAGGAGAGTAACATGATCAATGTTACAAATAGTGGCCCTGGGCTCCACTACTGAAATCCTACTTTGTGCCTTCAGACGTGCAAGTAGTAGTGAACCCATGTGTTGGTTCAGGTTCAGCAAGGCTTTGAATCAATTGGGTTCATGGAGCCTTTTCAGCAAGATACTTGCCCCTCTCTATAGAGTCACAATCCAGCACCCACTGAGGTCAGTGGACAACCTCCAAGGGCAGGGCTTGCACTCACAAGAGTATTGGTATGAATCTCGACTCAGACTCCAGGTCCTGGCTTTCTTCCCGGCTGTGCCTAAGAGTAGGAAGATCTGCGCTGTTGATTCAGATGGATTTGGGGTGTTGTGGTCACCAGACCCAGGGATTGGACGAACATGTAAGTTCTCAGTCATGGCGTGATTCCCAGAAGCACTTGCCCCTGCCATGGGGTAAAGAGCCAGAGTTTGAGTACTGGGCACAAAGGGTGTTGGGCTCCCCCTCAGGCTGGGGAGGAGTTTATGAAGAGCTGGCCTGAAGCATCAACTTTGGCTACAGCTATAAAATAAGAGAGAGTCATAATGATGCCTCAGTGCTAATGTCAGGCATGGTGAGAGTCTGTCCATCACCCTGGTATTTTTGTGCACCCATGTTGGTTCTGGTGACTGTAAACATCCACAGAAAGACTCATCTGTGCCTGTGGTACTGATGCAATAGGCAGCATCTAGCCTTAGTTGTTCTTGGCTAAATAATTTAAAAAGAAAGCTTGTATGTTTAGCCAAACGTAGAATTATTATTTTGGCGAGCAATGAAACTGTGGGGTTTCAGAACATCTAAATAATCCCTCATCTGGCCAATGAAAGATCATAACCACAAACAAAAGCAACTCTCAAGTTAGAGTAACCTTACAAACTTACTGCTGTTCTGGAATAGTTGCTAATCACAGATGTGTGGCTCTGCAAAATACATTAGGAAAGAACAAATTTCAGAGTTACAGTAGTGCAGAGATAATTTTATTTACACTTTTTTGCATTGGGTGCTGAGTGGCTCATTTTCCACTATTAATTTTAAACAGGATGATATTACACCCCTGGCAAAAAGAGAACAGAGCCAGTTAAACATTGACTGGGAGGAGATGCATTGTCCCTGCTGAGCTGAACACCACCCAGATTGAATTTTGGGAGGTTCCTTAACCTTTGCTCTCAGAGGTCATTGTGCTGCCCATGTTTAAACTCTTTTACCTAAACAATGTGGGTAGGTTGTGGAGCATACCATTACGCTTGGTTACCTCTAGCTCTGGGAGGGCCCCTTGCTTCAAGTGCTTCCCTGGCCGCTGTCTCCCATTAAACAGAGCGGGCCAGGTCAGTCCAGCATGCAAACAATGATGTCAGTATTGTAAAAGAAATGAAAAGCTCTGTGGGAATCCAGGAGACAGACCCCTGAATTAAGGATCTTTTGGTTAAATACAGGCATTAAGAGAGATTTATAAAGATAGTGTTGTGTGCCAATGTGGCATTTGATGTCAAAGATAAAAGGGGAACTTATTTCAGAAGCAAGATTGTTTTAGCGAGAGAAAGAAATCTTAGTATCTGTGTTGGAATGCATAAAAACACATGTTTCTGATACTGTTTTCTCATATGCTAAATGAACAGGACATCTGGTTATGTTTTTAAAAATTAAATTAAGTGACACTAAATCAGTGCTTTACAAAGCAAAAGGTAGTAAACCAAGAACATCTAATAAGGTAACAATGAAATTGTTGGCAGGACTTCAGAGTGTTAGAAACTCGCACAAGCGAAAGGAGATGAAATATCTTATTGTGATATATAGGAGGCCTTAACTTCTCATTTATCTGTGCTCTTTCTTACTACACTTCACAGTAATACATTGTGTTCCCATTGGTATAGATTTCTATTTGTTAGTGCCAAAACTCCAGATGTTTTCTAGGTAAATCTCTGGAGACTATTTTATTGTGTTTCATTTCTCCTTATTTACAATTCACTCATCTTGAACTCCAGCCGCTGGTAATAAAAATCCATAGAGTCTGCAGCTGAGCCAAGTGGACACTATTGTCCTGCTTTTTCAACTCAGGGATGGGTTGATCCAAGCCTTGAAAGTAATCCAAACCACCAAAGTTTTCAAAAAGTTCATGTCTCCATTAATTTTCTTTTTTTAACCCTTCATGCACCAGGGAATAAAGAGGTAACTGCTTTGCCTTTCCTTTTTATCCCCACTCTCTTGTAAAAGGTTCAACCCCTCTTCACCACAGCAGCATTTCCACAGCTGCTGCCCACAGGATTGTCCTTAAGCCCTGCTGCAAAGGCTGGCTCCAGCCTGTCATTTTCCATGCCACCCCCACCGGGCCATTTCGTGATGTTGGAAGAGTTTCACTCATTGCACAATAGAGCAATATTCAGTTAAAAGCTCTTCCACTTTTTTTTTTTCAGCACATCCATGGAGATCAGAGACCTGACACTGACGTTGCTTTAACATTAGTCAGCTGTCCCAGCCCTAGTGTGCCCGGTGTCCCAAAGCACAGGTAGCTTCCAGGCTACCTTCACCACTGATTTGCCATCTTCCTCTGCTTTTGTCTGGAGTAAAAGAAAAAACAATGCGGAGACAGTGTCTTGCTGCATCCCTGAGACACTTTGCACTTTTTAACCTATGGAGAACACCTCCTTTTCTGCCTTGCAGGTACTTGCACAGTTTTTCAGCCAGACACTTGCAAACTCAAGCTCCACTATGCCTTCCAGGGAGTTGTCCAAGGCCTTTATTAATGAATTCAAATATAGTAAAGGCTGCTGTTTCCTCCTTTTCTCATTTTGCTCTCTATTTAGATTGTAGACACCTTCAGGTTCTCTGGTACATCAGAGAGATTGTGGTGCCCGACTTGCCCTGAAATCAGTCTGCGGTTACTGGGGAAGTCAGGTCTCTACATGCTGACAAACCCCCGCTTAATGATGTAGAAATAATTAGCCAGCCACTTTGCTGCAGTGGGACTTCAGTTACTATTAAAGAGGTGAAAAGTTTCATTTCAGAGTTGCTGCAGTGACTGCTATATTTTAAATTGCATCTCAAGCGTGTTTGATCAAACAGATTTTTATACGAATATACCCACCCACCATAAGTGTATAAACATAAGTCATTCCACAGCAAAATCTGATCATGTTTTCCTAGTGGTTCTGTGCTTGACTGATCTTTCAGGGGAAAAACTGCGCTACTTGGAGAATGCCAAACAGCAGGTGAGACCTGCTCAGATCATAAGCACTGCTCTGCACCCTTTTCATGTCAGGTAGAAGGATGACTGGAAGGAAGTTGTTGCAGCTCTGAAAAGGTGATTTATTTCTCCCCACATGCCCAGGCTTTGAGTCCAGCCTCTTCCCTGGCCTGTGTTGTGTTTTCTGTGCTGACATTCAGAGACTGTGCAGTGCTTGAGACCTATAGCTGCAATGCAGCTGACTGGTAACTCCAGCTCTCTGCAAGGCAGGAGGGAATTCTGTCTTGCTCTAGTAAACAGCTAGAGTGGTAAGTGCCAGCTATGAGATTTTTGAGCCATTATTTTACTTCTTTGATTTCTTATTACTTGGGCAAAACAGATACCATCTTTTTTGCTTTGTGTTACTGTTTGTTATTTACCCATTTGTGAAGTAATACAAATTATCTATATGGTGTGAAGTTTATAATTTTTGCTCCATATATTGGTAGGTCTGACTGTGTTGGTTAGCATCCTAATTACCTGAGGAGCTGAATATTTATTGTGAGTAACTCTTTTAAAATGAAACAAGTTAAAATGGACCAAACCCATAATACCAGACAAACCACTCTCACAAAAACAACACTTAAGAACAACACTTAACAGTTGTTACACACTGGCATCACAAAGAAATGCATTATTGTTATTAGTTTTAGTTTCAAATAGAGAAACAGAGGTACCGAAAGACAAAGTTATTTTCTTAAGGCACTGCGGCTCAGCGATGGTGCTAGCAGTTGATCTTCAGTTCTGTATCCTAGCTAGTGGCATTAAAACCTTGGATGCAGTGTGTTCTGAACTTCAGAGAAATCTGCCTCCAAATGCTATGCCTCGAGCTGACCTCTAGAAACACTTAATGAGCAAAATTTTAATTTAAGTTGCATTAAAATAATTAACAGGGAGAGCATCAAAGCACAGTATCTTCCCAAGCTAGTAGTATTATACAAAAACTAAATCTCTAGCAAACCAACGAAAGTATTATGCTGATCAACCATTTTCAACAGGGAGAAATAAATACAAGGCAGCATTAAGAACCAGGTATGATAGTTGCTCTTTACTTTTATTTTCTTCTCATTTGGAAGCAGGTGCTGTGTCTGTAGCCCACAGCTTTATTTGTTAGTACAGAGGGTCACAGATTTCTCATCCGAAAGCCTGTGGATCTTCTGTCATGGTGTCCTTTGGGTGAATTACATAAAGGTCACTGTTACTTTCCCTTTCTCTCTCAATTTTTCAACTTGTTCTGGCTCTACTTGTGCACTAGTAGGATGTGCTAAAGTTTTTAATGCTTCAGTATGAAGCTGGGTACACATGTAGTACCTGTCCTTACAGGTATACATTTATACAGTATCTGTCCTTAAAATGTCAGTGTTCGCCAAGCAATTCTATCTATTGGCATCTCAGATGACATAAATAGGCCTCTGAAGTCAACTGAAAGACTCAAAGGCTTTTAGTGATTTCAGCATATTTTTGATTACGCCATTATTTTCCTGCAGTGAGAAGGCAAAAAATAAACCAACCCTTGGTATCTAAAATGCTGTCTGTATCTTTTTGCTAATGCAGTAATCTCACAGTAGCCTGTTTTTTTCCAATGTGATGCTACCTCAGCCAATCTTTTGTGCCAGACAGCAAAAGCTGTGATATATTCCCAAATTCCAGTAGCCAGTTACCAGCTCCTTCTACCCTCCCTGGTGCCTGTCTCTGAAAAAGGCAGAGGTTGAGAGCGGTTTTTTTTGCACATTCCTTTAAATGAGAAGAATAACTCAATGAGGAAACAGAAAAAAGTCATGCATTTCACTCATCATAATTCTTAACAGCACTTGAATCTTTAATATGAAATACTTGCAATAAATTGTGTGAGATCAGTCCTGGGAAGTAGTAACATTTCAAGAGAAGGAAAGATTTTAAGTAATTTGAAAGACAGATTTGAAGATCCTTGCCTGGACACAAAAAGATGATAATTCTTGAGAAGTCACCTCAGAAAAAGGCAAAGAGGCTGACTACATTGAATAAGTTATTAGTGTTCAATTATTAATTCAGTTTTGTGCCAGCTTCGAGCTATTTATTAGCTATTAATTGAGACAGTTAATTTATAAAATGTACAAGTAATTTTAATAAGTACTTCTGAATGCTTTTTTTACTGGATGCTAAATGACGGGCACGTGGAAATGTATGCTTAGTCTAAATCTGTGTCATTGTAAAGTATGGGTTAGATTAACAGTGCTCTTCAGAGAAGGAAGACAAGCACTGGTACACTGGGTAAGGAAGAAATCTTGAGAGGCACATCCTGCATTACTGGAGAGAGCTAGTAACAATCTTTTTCAGAACAAAGGAAATTTTGGCATCTCATGTGTTCTTGGTTGTGGCCAAATGAAAGTTTCTGCCCAAGGGTTTGGCTGTTCAAGCATCTGGGGTCCATAGTATGAAATAAGCAGAAAGAGATTGCTGTAAATGTTAAAGAGAGAGAGATCATCATAATGGAAAGAGTAATTTTCCCCATGCTTTCTGGAGAGAAACAGAACCTGATAAAACCAAGGGCTCTGGCTCTCTACAACATACCTGCCCTATCCTTTCTGTCTCCTAAAAGCAGGAAGGGCCTATGGAGCTGGTGCAAGGAGGCATGTCCATGAAGGGAAAGAGTTGAGGAGCAGCAAGTTTTTGCAGCCTGATATTTTAGGCTGGGAGTCTTCTGAACTGGCTGTCAGTGTTCATTTGGATCTCTCAAATTTACAGGATAATGTACTCTGTGACTTAAACTTTATTTCATGAGCTCATTAAAAACATAACGAGCAAACGTAACAAAAAGGGGCTCAGTCCTTCTTTGCCTAGACTAGTCTGACACATTAATTCACTTACTCACTATTCAAGTCATAAGATTTCCTAACTTATAACTTGTGACTCTTAATATCATGCACCTATGATCAAAAGAAAAGAATTAGTTATCTAGCCAGTGGTGAGAGTGGTCATCCTTCCTCCTCCATCGTGTTGACACATCCTATATCACATCAGGAACTATGAAAGCCTTAGCGGTCCAGCTGCTCTTGGATGCACTTCAAAAGCTTTTGGGTAAGCTGATGTTTTATACCCTCCACCTTGATCTGGTCTGTTTTGTTTTTATTTGTCCACAAGCATTCAAAAATTAAAGCAACAGGTTTAGACCTGAAACCTATAAAGCATAAGGACAGACTGAAAACACTATTTTCAGGTTGTGAAAACACATTTACACAAGTTAGTAGATTCTGGGGAAAATACCAGACAAAAGATGATGGCTGCATAGTGGCCCTTCAGCTCTTCCTGGCCACCTCTCCTGCCTACCTGGTGCTCTTGCCTTGACCTAATAACTCTGGTCCCACCATACATCAGGTCTTAGCATGACCTGGATTAGGCAAAATCTAAGGAAGGAGTTGAGTGAACAGTCACATCCTTCTGCATGTCAGCTACTCTTTGGCACAAAAGCCTGTTCTGGGATATTCTGGTGTTTTGCATGAGACCCCATCTGGTCTCACTCAGGTCACTGCTCAGTGAAGAGGTGTTGGACCACCCATGAAATATTCTGGATATCCCATTCTTTCTGTAATACACATTCAAGCTTGTTCCCATTCCAGGGGAGCAGGAACTTCACTTATTACTTTTTGAGATTCTTTGAAGATAAAGAATATACTTATTCTGATCTTTTCCACATGCTCCTTTTATTTTCATTATCAAATTTAAAGCCTGATTGATCTTCGAGGAAAAGTATTTTCCAGTCCTGTCAACTTCTCTATCTAACCTATCTCTCCATTCAGTTGAGCGGTTTCCACAGGGTTAATGACAATACTTACACATGCACCAAGTGAAGAATACATAGAATCATAGAATCATAGAATAGTTAGGGTTAGAAAGCACCTTAAGATTATCAAGTTCCAACTCCCCTGCCATGGGCAGCGACACCTCATTCTAAACCATATCACCCAAGGCCTAGTCCAACCTGCCAGGGATGGAGCATTCAGTTTCCTTGGGCAACCCATTCCAGTGCCTCACTACCCTTACGGTAAAGAATTTCCTCCTTATATCCAATCTAAACTTCCCCTGTTTAAGTTTTAACCCATTACTCTTTGTCCTATCACTACAGTCCCTAATGAAGAGTTCCTCCCCAGCATCCCTATATGCCCCCTTCAGATACTGGAAGGCTGTTATGAGCTCTCCACGCAGCCTTCTCTTCTCCAGGCTGAACAGCCCCAACTTTATCAGCTTGTCTTCATATGGGAGGTGCTCCAGTCCCCTGATCATCCTCGTGGCCCTCCTCTGGACTCGTTCCAACAGTTCCACGTCCTTTTTATGTTGAGGACACCAGAACTGCACACAAAACTCCAAGTGAGGTCTCACTAGAGCAGAGTAATTGGGCAGGATCACCTCCTTCAACCTGCTGGTCATGCTTCTTTTGATGCAGCCCAGGATATGGTTGGATCTTTAAGCCAAGCAAAAATGCCGTGTAAATGACATTTATTACTCTTCAGCAACAGGCCAGTTGAAATTATTCTTTGCCACTCATAAAAGTGCACCAAGAAGGTTGCTGAAACATGCATGTCCCTGTGCGTGTGCCCACGCACTCAGTAGAGACATAGAGGTTTCTGTTTGAAAACTGCCTCTGATTTTACGTGTCAAGCTTGCATTTAGATATTACTTTAATGTGTTGTCAGGTGCTTCACAGCAATGTGCAAAGACATTGTTATCCTTTTACAGATGAGGATACATGGACGCATGCTCATGAGAGTTCCTCAGGAACTGGTGTTCCTGCAAATCAGGAATCTGCATCCCATTGACCTCAGTAGAGTTTTGTTTCCTGTGAACCTAAATCACTCCAGAAATCAGTTTCTTGCTTTGATGAATATTACATTGTTAGTATTACCAAAGTGGCTTTGTTTGTCATCAACACTGTCGGTGGGCATGGGAACATTAAAATTTGCCTGCCTGATTTTGTGTTATAATGAGAACTTGATTTACACCTGGAAAGAGGAACGAACCAGGAAGCACTGAAACACAGTAGACTTTTCCTCATGCAGATTTTTCTTCATCTCCTTTCCAGTGACTAAACTGAAACCTCTGACAGTTTTTGCAGCCTTCGGTAACTAAATAAGCATGATGTTCCAATGGTATAGATCTGTACCCTCTATGCTGTTTCATTTAACCTGAAAAGACTGATAAACATTTTCTTGGTAAAAGTTATTAAAAGTAATTCAAGATATAGAGCAGAAGCAGACATAATACACAGTTTAGTGAATGAGGACTGTACCTGAGTCAGGATGCGTTTTTATCCTTACAGATACCACCCTTGGGGAAGCACATTATTTTCTGTGCCTAACTTTCCTCTCTGCCTTTGTTTCGTTCATGTGTTAGGATGGAAAAAATGTCTGTCGCTTGTCTCATATTGTGGCTTTCAAAACTGCCTAGTACAATCTCAGCAGGGCTTCTAAGAATAAATGTAACGCAAATAATAAGAAGAATGGTTATCTTCAGAGCAATAATGCACTAAAAGTTTCTCATCTTTTAAAGTATGCTTGCCACATTGTAACCAAACACAACACAAAGACATTAACACTGCAATAGCTTTCTACAAAACTATGATGTGAATTTTTATTCCAACAGAGAGATAACTAATAAAATACAAACACCAGCATCAGATAGAAAAGTGCATTTTAGGAGGGGGCAGTCCATCTAACGTGTGGGAATTAGCCAGGGAACAGAAGCAGGGATGTACTTTGACAACGTCACTCATCTTTTCCTTTTCTGCAAAGAATGCATTCTTGTCATGTGTTTATGTCTACAGGAGACCAAGAGAAATTCCCATTGATATTGGGAGTAAGTTTTCTTTGTGAATATTTGTTTCTGACTGCTCATTTGGGATCTCCAGTCAACAGTTTTGGTTAGGATAATGTGTGGTTGGTTTTTTTCATTTAGTGGTTTTCAAAGGAAAAAAAAGAACAAATATTTTTTTTTCTCAGCACTTTAGTCATTTCTTGGCCGGTTTGAGTAACAGGAACACAGAGTCATGACACAATCTGTAGCTTTCCTCTTTATTTATTTGTGTATATGCATATATGTATTGATAACTGCTCTATGTAAGGGCTTTATCTGCATATCACCTTTTAACAATGTTGTTTAAATTTATGCTTCCTTCTGAAAAATGATGTTTCCTTCCTGAGATGTGTGCTTAACCATAAGGCAATTTGTGCTGATGTTGCAACAGGAAACTTGAACAGTATCAGCTGTCATGTTTTCAGTTCAAGCCATAGTTCCTGAGGTAATTTTTGCCTTTTCAAGGTCATAATACACTCAAAACTATGGAGCCACATAAAATTCTGTCCCTGTGACAGAATGGTATATAAAAGATGGTTTGGATCGTGAAGCAAGTATCAGTCCCCATACCCAGCCAATTCTTACTCCTTGCTTTTGAGAATTAGTGCTGAAGTGAGGATGTCTGAAGGAGGCAGGAATGGTCTACAGAAGAGGTTTTAAAGTCTGGAGTTAGACAGTGAAGTTTGCTGTCATGATGAAAACCTCTTTTTGCCCTCCGAGTTTGAAGTATTACCTTTGTGCTCTGAAATACAGAAAACTGAAATGTCCTGGAATTTCATCCTTGCTTCTACTCAGACGTGTGCATGTGACTACCTTTGTCCTGCCAACCTGAGTATTGAAAACTGTGTTTTCTCAACCTGAAAATAGTGTTTTCAGTCTGTCCTCAAGCTTTATAGGTTTCAGGTCTAAACGTGTTGCTTTAATTTTTGAATGCTTGTGGACAAATAAAAACAAAACAGGTCAGACAGTGCATGGTGACATTATGCCAACTCTAAAACACAGAAGTTAAACAACCATGCAGGTATTTTCTCTGAAGAGGTGCTTACAGGACTACAAGTCCCAGGTCATATCCTTCCCAAGGTGTGTTTGCAGTCGCTGCTAGATTATGACTCAGAATGTGTCTGCCTTGCATTGATTGTGATGACTGTGGTTCACATAGACACCTCCTGGGCTGCCTTTTACATACATGAGGCTCAAGTAGTGCTATGGGAGTAGCTTTAGGAGTGGAACACTCACCAGGACCTGCACACCCATCCTGAGAGGATAAATACAGAGACTGAATGGTAAACATTCTGAAAGGTGCCCCTACTTCCAATTGCATCCCAGATCCTAAAGGTACTCCTACAGCACTTCCCTGATGAGGGAATCCATCATACTTAGGGGGAAATAAATGGTATGTTAAGATTCTGAATCCTAAATACTTTTCCCCACTCAATCCTGGCTGGTTCTTTCCTTTGTGCTCATGTCCTCGGCAAAGCACCTGAGTTGACGGTATTTCGCAGGTCTAAATGATGACAGGTTTGAAGTGAACAAGGCATGTCTGAAATGCCAAGATGCTACAGCCTCTCACTGAAGATACCAGCACCAGTGTCAGTCTTTAAACACAGGTGTTTCTTGACCCAAATTCTGCTACAGGAGCCTAAGGCTTGATCAGCCCTAAATAAGGCTTATCCCCAGGGGGTGTTGGGGCTCTCATCCATCTCCTTCAGCTGGGTACCCTGTGCCCTGGGGCAAAGGCCCTGCCTGAGCACAGGACCTAGTGCTACCTGAGACAAGGTGTCACTGAGGGTTGTTAGCTGGGTTTTAAATTGTCTCATAATGATGGGAATTCAAATTAATATATTGCTTTTGATCTTTTGTTGACTTAGGGTTTTAAAAAGCTGGTTTGTCAGTTCAGTTTCTAATGACACCTTCAAAAGCAGCCCCACCATTGCTACCAAGCTATAATTAAGCAGATAGGAATCACTCTTTTCTCCCAGTGCTCAATATCACTAAAGAAGATGCCAAAGCTTATACTTCTGAAAACTTGCTCTGTCAGATAGGTGTTTCTTGGTAGTAAGACCACATATGCCCTCTGCTGTCCCTTCAAATTGTGTGAAGGCGTAGTACCAGAATGTTACTGTTAATACCATCGCAGATATTAACTTAATGATTATATGGAAACTAAGGAAAGAGGAAAATTCTGAACCAAAACAGCATTCCTGTTTTAGAAATCAGTCTGAACCAAATGTTAGCTTTGTAGCTAAACCTTGACTGTTGGGTGTTAGGGAATGACACTGAAAGCTCATTGCTGTGAAGTTTAATAGCTGAAAGAGAATGAAGATATCAGATGCTGGTTTTCCTTTCAAATGTTTCCCGAAAGGCTATGCACAGAATGATGCACTCTGGC
The DNA here is from genome assembly GCF_033783945.1 of Neopsephotus bourkii. Classification (NCBI taxonomy): domain Eukaryota; kingdom Metazoa; phylum Chordata; class Aves; order Psittaciformes; family Psittacidae; genus Neopsephotus; species Neopsephotus bourkii. Next base: position 9,280,576 of record NW_026900624.1, read on the forward strand.
ACAGTATTACTGTCGCATGTCCCTTCAAAGTAGTAGCCCCAGCAAGCTCTGCCTCTGCCCTAATACTAGAATCAACAAAAGCATCATTTTTTTAATGTAACTCAAGCCATTTCATAAAACAGCTATAGAAACAAAGGATCCTTGCTGAGTATTTGAAGTCCCATTTGTCAGGGAGTACAGAGCCCTGCTTATAGCTGATGAAGGGACCCCGCAGACAAGTTGAAGTTTGTATCAATCTGATCTAGCAAGCCCAAGGGCCCAAACGTTTGCACTTACAGAAGCATGCACACGCAGCACAGGCCCTTTTCAGCCCTCTATGGTGTTCCCTGCATTTAGAGAGGGGAGCTGGCTCTTGCACAGGGCTGGCTGTGTGGCTGCCTGCTCCAGGGAAGGCATTGCATTGCAGGAAGGGTTCAGGTGGCTCCATCTTTGAGTGTGCAGGTGGGGTTTCTGGGCTTAGACTAGGTGTGGAATTGTACAGTCCCTTGGGAAAGCTCTGCAGAAATAATGTTTTTCAGATTTTGAGGTTTTGTGCTTCCTAAGCACACAGTCTGATGTGCCTTACAGTTCTGGAAAGTCATCTGCAACAAGATTGTATATGCAAAACTTCATGTCTTTAAAAATAGATCTATAGCAAAACCCTAGACAAATCTCTAAATATAGCAGATGTTACATTTTTTTTTCAGTAAACAAATTGCTTGCTCTTTTTATGTGCTGAATTTCCTTGATTTTTTCAGAGATGGCTAATCTAAGAAACTAATTTCTTGGTAGCAAGCAAGACTTTAGCAATCTTGGGTGAACTTCATAGGTGCTTAATTTACTCTGGCGGCACATAATGGAAACAAGGTGTTGACTAGAATGCACTTTTCCAAATTAATTCCTGTCTTCTGACCACACACACTTTTCCTGACAAAGGTAAGTCTCTCAGCACTATTCAAATTGCTCCCTGCTGTTTGTGCATTTTGTACACACAGTATTATTTTAACCTTTGATGACAGCCGAGTGAATACTTGACACCTTACTTTTAAATTAGAGCCCAATCTAAATCTTACTGGCTCCTGATAGCTCTCATTTTGGATAGCACATGAATAGCACGGGGAACACAGTGAAGTTCTAACAGAACCTAATCTTGGTAACTGGAAGAGGTCACTCTAGAGGCCATCGATTTTCCATGGATGGATGCTAGTTTCGCACAGGATGCAACAGAACTGGGTTGATAAGGTTTTGTTTGAACTACTGTGATTACTTACAGAGACCAACTTTTATCACCTGCCCTAACTCTTGGATAGACCCAGAAGTTAATTGCCATGCCCATCTAGCTAGATAGTGTGTGATTGTGTGACTACATGCGTGCCTTCCTACAGATTATTTCCACTAATACTCTAACTAAAATGCTTCCTAGGTCACTGTTCTCAGTGCCTATATTGGAAACACGCATTGAATGTTCAGCCAAAATTATCCATTAGGGTGCAATTATCTGTGAGCAGAGCACTGAAACCTGGAATATTTTTGACTAAGAGATCAATTAGTGTGATTGGGAGGCAAAGGAAGCAGCCAGCCATAGTATAGTCAGAGGGAGCAATCAAGTGAATTGAGCAGTCAGCTGATTAGAAAACAACTAGCAAAAGCAGGATGAATTTTCACCCTGGAAGTGATGAATGTAGACCTGTCTGGAGCACTCAGCTGAAATGAACACTCAATCAGCATTTGATTAACCTGAGCTGCCCCCTAGTTGAAGACATATAAGTAGGCTTTACATATATATGGATATATGTAGGATCTATATATATATATGTAGGATTTATATGTATATATGTCTCATCTTATATGATGCTCCCAAGAGCTGTCCTATATATAGTGAGGCATTAGCAAAATCAGTGAACAACTCAGAACTATTAACTAAAAGAGAGATAACTGTGTGTTCAAGCAGAATATTTTTGGATCAGACAAATGGCTCCTTTACCTTGTAACTCATCTGTCCTTAGATAACATTTGTGCTTCAAATTTAAATACCAGAAATTTTTCTACTGTCTAGTAAGAAGTCTTAAAGTAAAATAATATTAGGCTTTGAGGTTAATTAAAGTTCACTAGAAATGAACATTTTACTCTCAGACCTATGCCTTTGTAATTAACATTTAGGATGCAGGGTTAATTACTATTATCCCCTTTGTTAGTTTGCAGTGTAGAATAAAGAAATCAAAAGCTTTGAGTTTGATTTTCAGGGGACCTTTTGTTGACAGGGAAACTAACCTGACCCTTGAATATTGCTGTGGAATCCCCATTCCAGATTTGGGAGAAAGATATGTGGGTTTAAGAACTTCTCCACTCCCTAGCCTTACTGTTGGTGACACATCTGCCCCAGAGCCTGGAGGCTGTCCTTGCATGGTTGTGACACTGGGGTGATGCAGTAGCCAAAGATCACTTTCCCCTCTGTGTAGGAGTGGCTGGTTTGGTATCTTTACCAGCTTCAGGTGTCAGTGGTGGGGCTCAGGGGGCTGCAGCTTTGCCTGTCCTTCAGCTAAGCAGCAGTGTAGGCATGGGCTGAACTGGAAGATGCTGAGTGGCACGATATGGTATCATCTCTTTGTTCTGGTATTCAGCTGCAGCCAGGTGACAGGGACAGCATTTCCCCAAAACTGGGGATTTCCTCCAAGTGCTCAAGGCTTGGTGGCAGGAGTTCATGGGCACCATGTTTCCAGCTCTGCCATCATTCCCACAAGATGTGCAGCAGCCACACAGATGGAGCAGGACACTCTCTTCTGCAGAAATTCTTTCACTTTCTCTGTGCAGCACTTTCAAACCCAAATGGAAATGTGTCTCACTGGTCAAGCGAATGAGTAAGCACATGCAAGGAGAAGTCTTGGCAGGCAATGGAGCCAGCAAGCTGGAAACTCCTTCAGGTCCCTGCAGCAGATACAGCTGTCAACAGGGCTTGCTTGTCTGAACGTGAGCAGTGAGCCAGCTGGGCCCTGAACCGCTCCTCCCACAGGGAGAGGAGTCTGGCGAGGCAACAGCAATGTTTCGGCTGGGCCTTTGCAGACATGCTGTCATTATTTTGCAGAAGGAGCACCAGGAAAACCTCTGGGGAAGGAAGAGCTGGAGACTTGCTCTTCTAAAGGCTACCCCAGTTAACTTCAGTTGGTTTACCTCCATGACTCAAAATGTATGAACAATAGTCTATTTATGTTTTAATGAGGTCATAAATGGCATCATGCCAATCGGAGCAAAGGCAACTCTTTCTTTACATTAACTAACAAGATCATCATTCCTTGAAGTGAAAACCATGACTCTCTGTATTTATTTCTTGTCCCTGTTTATATGTGAAGAAGTATTTTTTAGCGTTAAGGATATGTCTTTTAATCCAGACTAATTCTCTTTGTAAGTATATTGTGACATTATTAGATTTTATGTTGCGGTTTCCTTTATTAGAGCCTCAGCCCAGACCAAAATTATACTATTTTAGCATGGAGATGGTTGTTCCTTCTTTTCAAAATATTTATGTTGCAGTGCTTATGCTCCTAAATCTAGTGTAGTGTGGCAGTCACAAGTTTATTTCTCACATGTATCGAATTGGCAGCAATCAAACGACAGAGATGTCAGTAGACCTACTCATTTATTCAGAGGGGGCTGTACAAACAAATCTGATTTAAGATAACAAATCCAGAAAGGTTTCAACTGTCACGTACTGTGTGTACATAATTAATATGGAGTCTCTTAAACTTTGAAACCATGGTCTGTGTTACTGATTGCACAAACCATCTGGGACGCTACTGTAATAAAATTCTGGAAGGTTTTCCTCATGGTAAAAGAAAATTGATGGCACTGGAAGTGTGATGCTCAGCAATGAGGCACTGACCTGTCCTACTCAAGCTAAGAAGTAGCTCAGTTTGTTTGCAGATTACAAGAATATTGCCTTCTGTACAGAGACAGTGGTCAAACCACTCAGTGAGCAAATTGTTTCTGCATGTCAAATGATACACTGGAGTAATGGTTATTGTGGCTTCCAGAATCCAGTCTATGGCAAAGCTCTGCAATGTATTTTTTGATTGACACCCATTGCCCACTGTTTCAATTGACCCTGAGATTTATTGGCCCTGCATGGGTGAGGTAGACAGCTTCCCAGCTTGCAGTGTGTCTGGAAGGTTGTGTGCTTTTGGTTGGACTCAATGATTTTAAGGTCTTTTCCAACCTAAATGATTCTATGCTTCTATGTGCTGCACAGAGACTGCCTCATGTTGCTCTCCATGCTCAGTAATGCAGAGCAGTCATTTCCCAGGAGCCAAGCAAGTTCTTTTCCCAATGCATGTGCTTCCAAGAGCAGTGGTATTAACCTTCTTCAGAAGTTGTCAGTGCCTAAGTTGTTGAGAGATGTCGATACATTTCTATAGCATGCCCAGTTACTCAGTGCAACACACAGTGCATGTTTGGGTGTGTATTTGAAGAGCTGTACCTGAGTCACACTGTTCGGTGGGCAGCATCTTCCATCATAGTGGCACAACTGTTTTATGTGGAGAGATGTCAATTCTTCCAGCTTTTTCCTGGCTGAGAGTCAAGGCCACTTTTGAAGGATGGCAGTTTACAGGAACACTGTCCTGTTTGGCTCATTAAATCAATATTATAGGTAACCAAACTTACAAAACATGGGAAGTTCCTTTGGCACAGTGATCAAAATATGAAGCTTTTGTTTTTCAGATCCAAAGTCCATGTTAGGTTAGCTGGTGTGATAGTCACAAACTTCAAAAAACATTTTCCCTCTGATTTCATGCAATCATTTTTCTAGGAGGCACAAGGTCTTCTTGCCAAGAAGGAAGCACTGAAGGGGGCTCAGGAGAAGCATGTCTTTCTGGAAAGTGAAATCAAGTCAACCAGAGATGTACCTGGACGAAGAAGGTGGGAGAGTTAATAGGAAAAAATAATTGCTGTTTATTTTATCTCCTGTTTTGCCCTACAACTCTTTAAAAATCTGTCTTTGAGTAGTCACTTTCTTGATTTTTTTGTGTTTTACAGCAGACAAAGAAAGGTCCCTGCCACCAAGCCTCTAGTTAGTCCTTTACCTCAGAAAAAAAAAGAATATCAGGTTTGTAAAGGCATCAATTGAAGAGTATTATGTAGAAATTTTCCTCTGTTATTGTGCTAGACACAATTTTGCCTCCCAAGTTCCTAGCAGTTCTTCCTTTCTGGAGAGGCCCATTATTACCCCATCTGATCTCCTAGAGCAGAGCATATTGTTTACATGCTGTTCACTCTTTTGTCCGTATTTATTTCAGAAGTACCCATGAGCGTATGTGGCAAAGCTTGCATTGGATCCCCAGTTTTCTCAAGCTTCCAACTTGCTCAAGTCCAGCAATTTTAATTCCAGTACTATGTGTACGTTAAGTCTTTGCCAAGATCTATTTCCCTTTCCCTCCCAGTTAAACAGGTTTTATTTTGTAGAACCTTTGTTAATACCTGTTCCCTTTAGGGAAGGTAGTTCTGTAAGGCCTAGAAAGGGTCCAACCTGCTCTTAGCTTCTTCCCTGTATTCTTCCAAACCAAATTCCAGCCCCCCGCATGCTGAATTACCAGGAATCCTTTGTTTGGAAGGCACAGAGACTACCAAAGGCAAAGCAACCCATGTAGACTTGCCAACCCAACCTCACCCCATCTGTCTCTGAGATACTTGTGACTGAACTCAAGGAGCCCTTTACCTCTCCAAGAAGACTCAGAGTGGGATCCATTAGCTGGCACTGCTGAAGCTCATACCCAGCCTCCTAACCTAGTCCATCTCACCTTATCTTGCTCCTTGCACATAAAATGTTAAAGGCAACTGCTTCTGTCTCTTAGAGAAAAGCAAGACAGCCACAAGCACCTGCTGGGGGGGCTGTGCCTGAAAAAGGCAGAGGAAGGACAGTTGTGAGAGAAATTAGTGGAATGATCATGGCAGTTTTCATTCTGTTTTCTCTATCTACTTAACAAGAGCTGTTTGCTCAGGTTCCACCTAGCAGTCAGTAGCTGAATTGTGTTGCAGGTTCCTGGAGTAGGCATGAATTTAACTCATGCAGTTCTCCTCATGCTATTCCTGTAGTTTGAAACTGCATACACTTGAAATCTGCAAACCAGAGTGGAAGGATGGGGATTCACTAACCAGCTGTGGTACCAAAACCCACAGAATAAAGGTCCTCTTGAAGGAATGAACAACTTAAAGGAAAATGTGATGGCTGCATATCTGTCAATAACTATAGACCTATCTGATCTCTTTAGATTAGAAAGTCTAAAGGAACAGGAAGCAAATTCTCTAAACCTGCTTCAGTCATCTGGTCCCCCTGTCACACATGATGTGTTTTACACTGACATAACTTGATTTCATGCAGGAGTGTATGACCTGCTGAATCTTGCTGACCATTCATTTGTTCACAGACATATATAAGTATGTTGTGCATAGATGAATAAAACAATAAAACAGATGTAACGTAGCATAGCATAACATAGTATAATTACCATAAGATATTATAAATATAATTTATGCATTATATAAAGCAAACCATAAAGTTTATGCTTTTTTGTCTACTGGAGCCATTTGCTAGCTGATAAACTAAAGACCTCCACAGCTGTTTTAATCAGCACAGCCTTTCTGGCTGGAAACTACACAGATTTATGTGGCAAACAAATCTGAGTGGTTTTAGTTGTGATGTGTCATCCCAGTACTACTGTGGTCATTATCTGCCTCCTTTAATGAAGCGAGACTTTGGTCTACTCCTCTGTTTGATCACAGCCTGTAGTGCAGGCATGTCTGCTCTAAGCAGTGACAGGGTGAGGTGAACACTTTAACATCCTCGTGCTCTATCTAGTAGGAAGACCACAATAACTTTATTTGTATTTTAGATTTCATAATGTGTTTTAATGCATAATGCTTGTGGATGACATCCATTGCACAAGCAGGGATTTTGTTAGTTACAAGAATTATGTTACCAGTCTCTGTGGATGTTTTCTATGAGCTGGCACTTAGTAGAGACTTGCTCTGGGCTCAGCTGTGCTCTCACTGACACCTGTATAAACCCACAAGTAATTCCACTGAAGTTATTGAAATTGCTCTGGACTTGTACAGCCATAGCTGGAAGCAGGAGGTAATTAAGTTAATTTTGTAATTCTTCAACAAACGGCAAATGCTCAGCCCTACCCACCCACACAGGCAGAGGCATAGGTGCATACATGCAGGTGGAGTTCATAAAATAAACTGCCTGATCAAGAGTATCCACACAGATGAAAGCCAGATGCTTGGGAAGGAAATTCTTTTCCTGCCAATGTGGCCTAAAAGCCATCAGCTTTTATACTGTCAGTCTCAACTGTGTTGCCATGACCAAAAATAGTGTTCTTGGGAATATTTAGAAGGATGAATACGCACACATTTTTTCTTCCTTTGAGGCTTTCAACAGATGCTGCTAAACTTTGAGTTTTCTAATTAAAAGAAATCCTACACGTGTCAGTATCATAGGAACAGTGCACTTTTTCTGTTATCCTGTTTCACAGCGTAGATCAAGGAAGTCCTTAGAATGCTGGTTGCTCTGTGTGTGCAGGGAGTGCCTCCGCATTTACAAGCACATTGTCTTTAATCCCATATGTTCCTTTAAAAAGTGCATAGTTTAACTTACTTGTCTCTGATAGGTAAATGTTTTCAGTGGCTGCATAGGATTCATGGAGCTGCAGTGGCATAGCCCATCTGAGAGGCAATGCAAAAGACTGATGCCTTGAGCGGGGCAGAGCAATCATGCTTTAGAGAACAGTAACTCTTGCTAGGGCATCATATTGTCCTCACAAGACATGCAACTTGCACCCATTTTAGGCTGTTGGAAGAGCCCCCACATCCTGTCTCATGAGGCAAGGCTGAACCTTCCCTGAACCTCTCTTGCTGTCCTGACTCTGCAGCAGCAGCTTGGTGCCACAGTAAGGAGTTCTACAGGGTTCCCTGAATGACATGAAATGAACCATGTAATTATTTAAATTCAAGAGAAGGTCAAAGACTTTCTTTTGAAGGACTTAATATGGGGAACTCAGCAATTCCTGTGAGATGGTAGTGGAAGGTATTTGCAAACAGGCCCTGTAGGGTGTCTGGTCATCCTTCTGAGGGAGCAGTCCACATAGTTGGCATCTAGAAACATGTCGTGGTTAAGAAGAGTGCAGACAAATACAAATCCCTCTGTTTGTGCTCCCAGAAGTATGGATGTAAGCCAATTCTGGTCCAAAACCTAATAAGCGATTATATTAGTTAGGATGGGTGCTGTGCTGACTTGGCAAGGTAGCTTCCAGATGGTAAGTGGCTTAAGTTCATTTGGCTCAGGGAGAAGACACTACTTGCTCAACTCTTGTCTGCTCGTGCCCGTGTTGGCATGAAGAAGAGAATTAAGAGTTACAGATTTCAGTCAAAAGCTGCCACAACCTGCCTACAGGAATGCAAAGATCTCATCACAGATATGGACCTGCTCAGATGGAAGGATGTGACAAATAGTCAATCCAGCATAAAAACACATTAGATGGTACAAGCATATTGCTCATAGCTGAAGATAGGTTTGTTGGCTGTATCACGATGTAGTATTGCTTAGTTAGGACTGTGTCCACTTTAAAATGAGGAGGAGGTTGAGAAATCATTCTCCAGGTTAACAGTGATATGACTTGTCCCCATATAAGATCCTGTTCTCACTTTCTTTTTTATTTAGTAGACAAAGAGACCAATGTATGCTTTGGTTTGGTTTTAAAGATTGTTTACTTGACTTCATAGCAGCCTTCTAGTATCTGAAGGGGGCCTATAGGGATGCTGGGGAGGGACTCTTCATTAAGGACTGTAGCGATAGGACAAGGGGTAATGGGTTAAAACTTAAACAGGGGAAGTTTAGATTGGATATAAGGAGGAAATTCTTTCCTGTGAGGGTGGTGAGGCACTGGAATAGGTTGCCCAAGGAGTTTGTGAATGCTCCATCCCTAGCAGTGTTCAAGGCCAGGTTGGACGAGGCCTTGGGTGATATGGTTTAGTGCGAGGTGTCCTTGCCTATGGCAGGGGGATTGGAACTAGATGATCTTAAGGTCCTTTCCAACCCTAACTATTCTATGATTCTATGACAAATTACTAAAGGGTCATTTTTCCATACAGCAGAGACATGATGTCCTCCTGGTGGTCTCAGCTATCAGTCGCGGGCTCCTTCGCTCCAAGCTCCACACTAGATGAGTCACCGAATTCTTCAGTCATGACCTTGGTGGGTTTACCTATTCCTCCCCCTGACAGAAGGACCACAGTGATACCCAGTCTGGCACAATCTTCTGGCCTAACTGAGGCTTTGCAAAGGAGATCTATAGGTAAGCCTCTGGAGACTCAACTGGTTTGTATTTAGGACAGAAACCAGAGTCTTTTATTTGTTCATGTGCAGACAGTGTAAAAATACAACCGTATAGCTTGAGAGGAGGCTTTGTATGTCATATTTGGCTATATTGGAGTGGAGTGGCCCACATACCATTTCACATCCTTCTCTCTGGCTGGGACTGCTCGTATCTCCAAACATTAGAGTGATAAGTGAGGCCTTAGGTGGTAGAGAATATGCCTGTGTTCCCTGGACTAAGTGTTGTTATTTCCTTGTGTTTCACAACGGGTATAGCTGCAGTAGTACTCCATATGTAAAAAGAACCTTTTATTTTCATGTCTTATAATAGGCTTAGCTTTCCCATGTAGAAAAACCTTCATCTGTGCGCCAAGCAGTACATAGAGGTATGGTGGAGGTCTGTGGAAAGCTGCATGTACATGTTCTGGGAGCCATGACAGGTCCAGATTAAGCTGCTTAAGAGTGAGCATCCAGCTCTTCCCTGTTGCAGGTGTTGTGACTGTTTCATAATCACAGGATGAGGCTGAGAGCAACATCAACACCAGCAGAGGTTCTGCACCCTCTGCCTCCTTCCCCGTGTCATTTTCTCAAGTGTTGTGTTGTGAGGCAGAGGGCAGTGACACCAGCCACCTTGCAGCTGGGTGCTGCTCATGGGGCAAAGGCCCAGGCTTTGCACTTGGCCACCAGATCTTTTGGCTCCCACAGAAAGACATGACAAGTCTAAGAAGAATTGGTGCTGGGTGGGGATTTGTGTGAGTGTTGCCTTGTGCAAGGGAGGCCTATGACAGAAGGAGGACAAATCTCTGTTACATGCCTTGCAGCAAAATCGAGCATTTTGTCCCCATATATTTTTAAATTCTCTTCAGTTACTTCGACACAGACCAGAGTAATGATGCCAATTGTACCAGGGGGTTTGCTCAACATCCTGCGAAAAAGGGATGCAGCGCAGCTCTTGAAACACAGTTATGGCTAGAGTTTCTTGTCAGTGGGCAATTCTGATATTTTGGCATTTGGTTTAGAGCTGCACATCCATAAAAATGGAAAGACTGACATTGGGGGGAAACAAAAATATTTGAATAGTGTCCTCAGGAATGAGGCCTTATAGATTTTCTAAAAGTATTTACTTTAGACATGAGAGATACAGTTGGTGCTGTTCTTGAAGAAAAGGTTGGTATGTCCTTTCCTCCTTCCCATTTACTAACCATAGGAGAGCCCAGATGAAGCCAGGGCAGGGGTATGGGGAAGCAGAATGAAGGGGAAAAGTCATTTCAAACTAGGCTTCATTAATTCAGCTGCTGGGGGAACAGCATGTTTGGAAAGGTCGAGATGTTTCATTTGACCTAGACAAAATGCTTGGACATTCTTCAGTTGAAATGTTTCATTCCTGCCTATTGAGCCAAATCAAAACACTTAGCTTTGGTGAAGCGCTGTGATGAAGGGCCTGGGAGGGAGCAGCTGCAGCTTATTCTAGCAGCACTTGTCTGCCCCAGGGTTGGGAGAAGGGGTTTTGCCAATGTTGATCACTCCAATGTATTGATGAATGAAGATGGATTTCACCCCACAATTAGAAAACAACGAAAGACCCCAGTGTGTCTGCTGTCCAAAAGGAGTGTATGTCCTCCTGCTATGAACAGCCCTCTGAAGGGAGACAAGGTTGTGAAAGTGTTTTAATGGCCTAGTCTTCAAAGGAAAAGGGGCCGATGTGACCTCCCACAGAGAACTGTGTGCATGCATATGTGTGTGCGTGCTCACATTTGTTTGTGTCTGTCCTCCCAGTCGTGTCCTTAGTTAATGATCCACTTCAAGAAAATTAGGGCATGTTTATACATATGATGCAAGGTAGGTATGTGGAAAGCAGTGGGCCTGTTCCACCCTTTGGAGTGTGAGCTTGCCACTAATCTCAAATCCTTCCCTCAGGTTCCCATATGTTTACCAGCGAACAACGAAGCACGTTAGACAGCAAGATTTGCTGTCAGATCCCTTTTCCCCTCCACACTGTTGCCTGGAAGTTAATCCAGCCCCCTAAGTGGAAAACCATGATTAAAATTATTACACTGATTTGGATAGGGTGAGTTTGAACTGAGAGCTTCCTCTCCCTTAGGAAAGCTTCCTAAGCACTCCACTATAAATTTTATGGTATAGCTGTCCCTTGCTGTGGCACAAAACCAAAGCAAAATGGCACCAAAAAGAAAAAAACCCAAACACGGAGAGCCTACAGGACAGAGATGGTGCCCCAGGATGAACTACTTAAGGCAGCTTAAAAGCTGATGGAGATGAGGTTTCCTGGAGTTCGGGATGCCATAGGAGAGAAGATTTTGTCTGCCCAACAGATGCTTTCCTGGAGGCTTCCCCCACAGCATTTTCCCCTGCTGAGTGTTTGTGGAGCACTACCACAGTTTAGACAGTAGTTTCCAAAGGAACATAAGGAAATTAGTCATTTGATCCCACAGATTTTCAACAGTGTCAGGGCCCCTCCTAGAGGCTCCCCAAAAGCCCTCTTTAAGAATGCTAGATCCTAGCAACAGCAAAAGCAACCACCGGTCTGATCTCAGAACAGACTGGCTTGTTGACACATCAGTGAAAAGCAGCTTCAACACAGTCTGTTCACCATCCGGCTGCCAGTTCGGCTGTCGCTCTGGGTGTTTGATCTACCAAAGACTCCAGCCCAGAAAAACAAAGCCCAGTGTTTCTAGTTCCTGGCTTAGGGAGTTCATTGCCCCTTGTGCTCTTTCCCTGCTGCCAAAAGCCCAAAGGCCATTCTTCAGTATCTCCTAGTTTGGTTCTTTCTCAATCAAAGTCACACTTTCAGCTGTATGTAGACCAGCTGTACCTTTCTCTTTAGACTGCTTGTGCTGTAGCATTTTACCTTCTTATTACCCCAGTGCTATTACACTTGCCTGCCACTAACTGCTAGTTTTATGCAGGCAAGTAAACCAGCAGCATTGTCCAAGGGCTGGAATAGTGCTTCCCTAGGAATCCCAAGGGAAGGGATTACAAATGGCACTGAAGAGTGTCTGATGCTGTGCCATCACCATGCCATGACGAAACGCACAGGGAGAAGGGACTACAGAATTTCTAGCATTCTTTTTGGTAGTTAAAAAATCCTCATATGAAAAAATGTAACACTGTAGGCAACACTCCCAGCGATCTGGCGAGGCTTATCTGCATTGCAGTAATGCTGTCTGACCCAGACGCTCATGCAAGCAGATCATTTCAGAGCTAATATGAGCTGAGGGATGCATCTTCCCCCAAGATTAAGGCTGTCCCACCAGGTCTGGTTATAGATTTTCTGGTGGAGTGAGTCTTGTATGACGCAGCATAAAGTATTGAAGGAACCTCGAATGTACAGTCTGAGAAACAGGCACTGAAAAGGATTTAGTTTGGCACAGAGTCTTTGATGTGAGAGTTAAGTTCCCCCTCTCTGGTTCTACCTGCCTTTGCCAGAATGGGAAGTCCTGGCAAAGTCTCTCTTGAACACTTACATTTGAAGAAAGGAACAAAAAGATGATCAGGGGACGTTAACACTTTCATTTTGTAATTGGAAGGGAGCCTTGATATATTCATTATCCACTCACAGCTGATGCTATGCTGTCTAACAGGACTGAAATTGCAGGATGACAATTACACCACTGATGTCATAATTTATTGTTTTTCAGTACCCAAGGTAATTCCAATGAGGTAATAAATCTACATGTCAGTAAGAAAATACTCAGTTTACCAGCTGTGCTCTGTTTTATAGCCATAGGTTTAGCACTTTGAGAGGAGCGTTAGCTAAGCATTGCTGCAATCAGAGGCAAAGAGGAAGTAAAATGTTCCATTTTTGCTAGCACAACAAGAAAAAAGGAAAAAAAATGTTTCTCATATTTGTCTTTCTGTTAATATTGCATAACTCAGTGTCATTGTCTTTTGCTTGCTCATCAGCTCAGCCCAAACATGGTACTGAAACGCTGAGCTGGAACTCTGCTTCATCAAGAAACCGTAGCCTTTTCATGACAGTGCCAGGACAGAGGAGCTTCAGACCTTTGTTTACTGACTCAAGGAAGACTGCCCAGAGCCTTAGATGCATGCAGAATCCTAGGAGGCGTTCTGCTTATGAGGAGTACCAAGAGTTTGTATCCAGGTACAGGCACAGCTGGCGCTCACCTTCAGGTTGTAGGGAAGAGATGGTGTTTGCTGCAATGCCTCTTGTACAGGAGCTGCGAAGCACAGGCAAACCCTTGATAAGAGACTGAGTTATTGTTTATATTGTTTATATGTTGTTTATATGTTGGAGAACATCAAAGGCTTTGAAATGTAAGGATCTGTCTCACTTCTATAGGGACAACTAGCCCTAAATTGGACTTCACTCTCAGAAAGTCTTAATTACCTTTCTTTTACCAGGTCCCTTTCAATATTCATTAATACAAATTCAAAGATATATCCTTTGTGAATGTAGTCCATAAAAGGAGCAGAAACACAGTACCTCATGGCTGGTTTAGCCTTGTCTTTAACTCATCCCACCTAACTTTGAACCCAAGAATAGAACTTGGGTTCAAAGTTAGATAATGCAGGGGACTTCAGAGGGTACCACTATGTGGGCTGCATGAAGCTATCAAAGGCAGTGACAGGCAGCTAAAGGAGTAACTGGGCTGTATGTGGTTTATACCCACCTAGAAACCCCATTAAAAATTAAAGTATTGTCTCCTAGAGAAGCTAATTGTTCCAAAAAGACATTTGCCACCTTTCATTTAGCTTTGCATATACTAAGGGTGGGAACGACCTATCAAAACTTATCCTCAGCTGGTTTCCGTTATCTTGAATCTGTCTCCTTCAGAGAAATGACAATGGCTGACAACTCCAGTTTTAAGGGTAGCCCCTATGTGGACACTGCTACAGACTGCTTCCCACTGCATTGTTCAGTGGATAGGCCTGCATGTGCTTATCGCTAATGTTGCTTTTACAATACTCAGCCTACGTTTCTCCTTTTACAGTGATATTTAATTGGCGATAGCTCAGTCACACAAAGCCTTTTCCTTTTGGGGATTTTCCACCCACTACATGCTATACCAATTCTGGTATCACATGTCCCTGTGATTATCTATTGAAGACAAGCATTTTAGCTCTTTTGCTTTTTGTCCCCCATAAATTAGTCCCTGGATCATTCATAATTTTGGTATGCTTCTATAGTTCCTTGTTAATTATCAGTATTTTTCTGGTAATGAAATGACCTAAAATGAAGACAGTACATTTTATTCTGGTTTCCTGTCAGCCTAAACCCAGAATTTCTAGCAGAGTAATACTTAAAACATCATGGATGAGGTCATATGTTTGGTGTCTCAAGTGAAGATATGAGTCAATAAACTCTATGTTCATAGAATCATAGATTAGTTAGGTTTGGAAGATCATCTAGATCATTAAGATCATCAAGTTCCAACCCCCCTGCCATGGGCAGCGACACCTCAGCCTACACCATGTCACCCAAGGCTTTGTCCAGCCTGGCCTTGAGCACTGCCAGGGATGAAGCATTTAGCACTTCTTTAGGCAACCCATTCCAGTGGCTCACCACCCTTAGAGTAAAGAACTTTCTCCTTATATCCAATCTAAACTTCACCTGTTTAACTCTAAACCCATTACCCCTTGTCCTGTTGTTACAGTCCCTGATGAAAAATCCCTCTCCAGCATCCTTGTAGCCCCCCTTCAGGTACTGGAAGGCTGCTGTGAGGTCTCCACGCATCCTTCTCTTCTCCAGGCTGAACAGCCCCAACTTTCTCAGCCAATCTTCATATGGGAGGTGCTCCAGTCCCCTGATCATCCTCGTGGCCCTCCTCTGGACTTGTCCCTTGTCCTTCTTATGTTGAGGACACCAGAACTGCACACTATACTCCAGGTGAGGTATCACAAGAGCAAAGTGGAGGGGCAGGATCACTTCCTTAGACCTGCTGGTCACACTCCTTTTGATGCAGCCCAGGATACAGTTGGCTTTCTGGGCTGCAAGCTCACACTGAAGCCGGCTCATGTTCATTTTCTCATCTGTCAGGACCCCCAAGTCCTTCTCTGCAGGGCTGCTCTGAATCACTTCTCCGCCCAACCTGTAGCTATGCCTGGTGTTGCCCTAACGCAGGTGCAGGACCTTGTAGTATGCATATGTGTCATATGTTGCCTATATTAGAAGTGGAACAACTCTATTTCCTTGCATTTACTACTAGGAGAAATTTTATTATAGTCAGTGAAGCCTGGTCACACCAGGCACTGGTGCTTGTGAACATCAGAATTAGTATATTTCCATCTTCCCCCTTCTGCAGTTGCACAAAGGGAATCTTCCACTCTGTGCTCCCTGCTCCAAAAGGACAGTGCTTGTAACAGCCTTTTTTGTTCTGTCGAATTGGAAATGCATCATTGGCTTCCTCCTAGCCTTCTTTCAGCATTATTGCTCTCAATGCTTTTCCCTCCAGTGAATGATATTTCTCCCCTGATGAATTAGAGTACTGTTTTCCAAGAGCTGCATCTCAGTTATTTCCTTCCTGTATTTCTAAGCTCTCCGGGGCTGTTTGTACTATTTCTCTGGAACTCAGTTGTGTTCCCCTACCCTCTTCTCTCAACTTGATGTTATCTACATATTTTATTAACCAGCTGTTTTATTCCCCCTTTCACAAGTAAAGATGCTTTGTTGAAACAACAGCTACTCTTTGTCCCTATAGGAAACATATGAGATGCAACCCCCTTGTCTATTATTATTCCTTGTTTGCAGTCCTTCAGACAGTTCCTGTGACAGTATTTATGTCTAAGCCAATGGGAGGTAATATTTTGAGAGGCACTTTATCAAGTGCTTTCCTGAATTCCAGCTCTTTGGTGCCTGATGGTCTCCCTGCTCTCATTCATTTTGTAATTCTTTTGACTTTATACGCACTTTTCTCATGGACTTAGTCTTTGTAAACCCATGGTGCCCCTTCCATATGTTTCCATAAAGAGATCTGTGTAATTCTCAGGACATTACAGGGACAGCCATGAAAAGATACCTTTGAAAGCCAGCATGAAAGCTCCAGTTATGTTCAGAGCTCTAAGGCTGTTTCCAAATAATGAGAGACGCCATACTGTTTGATTGGGCCTGAGGAGAATAACTCTAGATAAATATTAGGAGATAAAAGAGATCACCTTCCCCTTTATGCATTTCCTTGTTTTGTGTGAACTGTTTTCCCGTGGGGATTGAACCACATCTTGTCTCATACAGAAAGCAAAAGAAGTCATTAGCTCTGCTAATTGTTGAAGATAAAGAGTAAAAGGCAATGACAGTTTGCTTTGTGTGTGGTTAAACTTGTTTGATGCATAAATTAAGCAATTATTTTCATTCTCATTTGATTCATTACTATTATGATATTCCACTGTGTTAACAAACTAGCAGGTTGGGGGTTTTTAACTGAACCCAATTTGAATTTAAGCTATACCCTTTTTGTTATACACATTAAATAAATAAAATTACATTGTAGTACACAATATCCAATGTTTTAATTTGGTATTGCATTATGCAACACCCTGTGAGTGTACACAGTATGAAGATGTAATTTAGTAACACTTCTATAGAGAAATGACAAGCAGTATGGCTGGATCTGATTTGTCATGAGGCCACTACACACAAACTAATAGGAATATGTGGGTTTGGCCAACTAGGATATTTTGATTTTCTTGTTTATAACTGAGCTTAATTTACATCCATCTGCTTTTGAGAATATGTGAAAACACTTAAAGCACCTTGAGGGCTATATGTTTCATTAGATTGTTAACTGATGTCATGCTGAGAAATGGATGGGATTTGAGCTATCAGAATTTTCAGAAGCATTGGGACTCACTGCATTAGGATTTTCAGCTATCAGCTGTGCAATAGGAGGGTGATAATACTGTAAGATGTGTCCTGGCACTGATGCATAGAGACAGTTGTGGTGTCTGTTCAATGAGAATGCTCCTCGAACCTTTCCCTGACTTTCTCATCTGAGCAGTATTAAATCTGCTGTATTTTTAGGGTGTCTCTTTTGCAAAAAACAAGAAAAATAGAAACTGATACTTGATATTTTGTGCATGGCTATTGAAAATCATCAGTATCTGTTCTGTACTAAGTGCATGTGCTACATACTAAGGGTGAATTAAGTTAAAGCCGTCATCTGTAAAGCACTTGGGATCCCAGCTGAACCTTGGCATTTCGGGCCTACAGTTGTGTACAGCTATTATGCATGCAACATTTCACAGCCTTTCAGAGAGAGTGAGCTGAGCCTTCTCCCAGGGCTTTTCCTGTCCTGTCCTTCCAGTACAGTTAAATACGTTGGCATACAAATAAACAGATTTGTACTTCTGGAGATAAACCTTTCCCAACACAATAGTAGTATCAACCTGTGACTTTCTTGAAGACTTAGGAGATTAGAAAGGCTTGAATTTATGGTGTGTTTTACAGTTAAAATGTCCTGTTGCTACCTCTGTCAGCTCAGAGAGGAGCAAGTTCAAATGGCATTCTAATGGCAGGTCATAGGTCCCATGGTTGATGCACCCTATGGTACTGAGAGCGCTGACATTTTTTCCCCTCTGCAACGTGCAGTGCTGTGTATGTTACAGAAAACTTTGGATTCTGTGCCTCCAGAGAACATTAGCATGTAGCAGGAGAAACTACAGCATCAACACAATCCAACCTCTCCCACACACTCTTTAGCACTTTAGCTCCTGTCTCACAGGAACTGGTTCACTATTTGAAAGGTAAACTAACTTGCTAAAAATGCTTTGAAGCCTTCAGTGAACATCTCCTTGGAGAAGTTATTCCCTCATTTAAACTCACAAAAGTCTGTTGCCATCCAGCAGCTAGCTGCCTGTACAAGCTTTTAGAGAAATCCTGCAGGTCTCACTTTGCACACAAGCTCCCTCCCTCTTGTTATGCACAGGGTTTTGATGTGGGACTAGGAGCTACACATACATTTAGAGAGGAAAGTAAAACCCAAATGGGTTTGGGGAAATTAGTTCAAATGGTGCCTATTCATGTGGGATTTTTAAGGTCAAGTGTAGTACGTGCACAGGCTAAGGTCCAAATTCCCAATGAGACATTCACATGGATCATGATGTTCATAAATTCGGAGTCTCATTTGGCAGAAGAAAACTATACCGGAACATAAAGGCACTACGTACATGTTTTATTGCAGGGTTCTGTAAAAATAGTTGCTGGTAAAACAGGATTTCCATTCAAACAAAGAATCTTATCTTTAGTCAGCCTTTAGTTAATTTAGTCACTCTAAATTTCATCAAATAGCAGTTATACCCCCAGGAATTCCTCTGGCAAAGGGGTCCCCAAAAATCTGGGAGATTATCCAATTACAATTTAAAGACACATACAGCAAAGGTGACTGACTGAAGATAGAAGTCTCTGAGGAAAAGAGCAGGAAAGAGTGTGAGGATGCCTGTGTGAGAGAGCTTTGCCTTCTCTTAGGAGTAACATGAGGAGAATTATACCTACTGTTAAGTTTGTGGTGAGTGGAGTCAAGGTCCTTGGTTTTGGGTGTGGACCTATCTGCTTTCCTTCCTTTCTTCTTCCACTCCTTCTCTTTTGCTATATGCAGACCCTATGCCCATATGAAAAACTGACTTAATCAAAGTCAATTAAGCTTTTTAATTTTTAGATTTAAATGTGTCAACAAAAGAAAGGCGGCTCTTGATTTGGAGGTTCTGTTTAGGGTGTATGGGCAGAGAATACATATTGCTGTTAATCCTGGGCTGAGTCAGGGGCCTGGTGGATGGATTCTCCCAGGAACAAAAGGGAGATGCCAGAGAGCCACCTACCCAGACCAGGATTATCAAGAGCTAACAGTTCCTCTTAGGCTCTTCTAGGTACTGGGAGCTGTCTGCAGAAGGCTGTATTTTTATGCCTGGAAGAATTGCATGATGATAAGCTCAGGGCCCATGCCCGTCAAAAGTACTGTGCTCACTGAGCTAGCACAGGAGCATGCCCAATTGATTCAGAAGCATTTGATATTGAAGGATGATCAAACCCATTTATTCTTCTTTATCACTAACAGCTCTTGCCATATTCACCTTTAGGCATGGCTCAACTGACTGTGCTGTTAAACTCTTGCAGCTTTGGATATGACCGTATCCAGCAGCCAGCATGGCTGTGAGACAGGGGATTGCATGGGTGCAAGCTGGCAGCTCTGTGCTGCTTGCTTCAGCAGCTCCCAACACCAAATTCCCATGTCCCATCATTTGCTCCTTTGCTAGCCCTATGTGTTGTATCGAAAACTCCTGTCAGGCCCATTTTATATTCCCAAGTTTCCTCAGCTTCAGTAGGTTCAACTGAGGTCTTGTTTAGGGAAAGTTGCACTACCCTTGACCCTCATTATTTGCTCCAGAATTCTGCTGTTTAAAATGTTACATCATAAAATGGCCTTTTAAGACCACTTTAGGAGGTGTCTTTCCTTATCTGCTTTTTCCTGTCCTCCTCCTAGATACATTTTGGCACCCAAACTTTTCTTTCACTTTCCTTGCACAGACAGAGAAAAATGGGAAAGCTGGAAGTTCTTTCTGTACAGTTCAAAAACCCTCTCCCATTGACTTAACTGGCTCTACATCTTTCCAGAGGGTGAAAATATCGGGGATTTCTCTTTGTTGCTGGTGTTATTCTGTTTTTAGAGCCCAGTGGAGTCCTAAGGCACTGCTGGAGCCCCGGGACTGTAGCAATGTATGAAGAAAGCATACAGGATTTGAGTCGCAGCTTCTGCAAAGCTTTTTCCCTTCAGCTGCACTGGTGCAGCAGCTTGCAGAGACTGCCAAAAGTACTCAGGTTAAAATAACATCCCCACAAAACCTTTTACACCGGGTTATTTCAGCAGTCCAGCTTAGTGTGGTCCTAAGAGAAGGGAGGAAGGAGAAACATGCCAAACTGAGGCAGACAGATGAAAGCAAGCAACCAGAAGAGGGGGGAGTCTGAAGTCAAGGAGCCCCTCAGCCTTGCTGTGCTGTCAAAGCCCCTGTAAGGCTCTGCATCTCTGGTGAGCTATCTCCAGGTCTGTCCTTGCTGATGCAGAGCACAGATAGACCAAGATGGAGCGGTAGGAGGGATGCTCTAGAGTTCCCAAAGTTTGCAGGAAGGCAAAGGAGAAGCAGCCAAGTGTTGCGTTCAATATCCATGTTGTCTATGGCCAGGGAGGAGGCAGTTCTCTGCGGCTCTGCTTCCAAATCTGTCAATGCCAGCAGCAGCCTGGAGGCAGCCTGGCTGTCGTGAGCAAGTGTGACTCACTGCTACACCACACAGCTGAATTATTTGGAGTGGGTGGGCAGTATTTGTCACATTGTGAATGAGGATTGGCTATGTTAATGAAGCACATAGGCTGTCTGGGCTGTTGGGTCAACCTTTACTATACACACAGAGATCTATGGCTTAAACTTACTAGAACAAGATGAACATGGCAAGGGCAAATGCACTATGTTCACAGAAGACAGACAGGACACTGCACCAGTGTTAAATAATTGAATTTATTGCAGTAGATGCTGCACCAAAAGCTGAACGATTCTTAGACTTCGTTCATATCCTGTCTAATAAGACCTATGATGAGTATTACAGTCTGGGACTGAGTGTTTACAAGTGATCCCTTGACATGTGCACCACTTAAAGGAACACTCAAGTGATAAATTTGTTTTCCAGTGCTTAAGGGAGATTGAATGCTCCCCTGCTTACAAGAAGTCCCCGATCTTACTGCAGATGCAAACCAGAGCCTGCTTTGCCGTGATTCTGAAACTGGGGAGGGATGAAATCTCAGTCTTGTAGCATGGAACCTCTGAGTTAATAAAAAAGTGTTAATAAGGAATATCTGTTTCCAGTAAAGAAAAAACAATGAGAGGCAGGAGGAGAAAAACATATTGATGGATGAGATGCATTTTCTGAAGTTTCAAAGGGGGTCAGCTACACAACTCCTACTAATCATACCAGGCTAAACACCCAAGGCAGCCTTAGAGGTTGTAGCCCATAAAGATTTAGACAAAAACTAATTCAGATGGTATACTGATAACTTTTGCCCCACGAAGAATCTTTTTATTTCTGTTGGCAACGGATGTTACCTAAATGTGAAAAGAAATAGAATATTCTAATTTTCATGCAAATGGATATTATTTTTTTTTTCAGATGAAAGGCACTGCATAAAAAGTAGAATGGCAGTGCTGTAAATATTCTGCCTGTGGTATGTTTACTTACCATTAATTACTGACATCTTGGCTAGTTGTTATAAGGAAATATATGTATATTTTCAATTAAGCAATGCTTTTATGCTTTCAAATCAACTTCTGTTCTTTCAGTGCTATTGGAAACTTGAAGTTGATCAAGATGGACACTTTGTAAAGATCCGGAATCATGCCACTAAGGAAGATGAGAACATTGGGGGTTATCTCTTGAAGCAAGACATCAAAGGTCAACCAGTAGCTGTATTTAGGTTTCCCTCTGAGACCAGGATGGAGCCCAACTCCACCGTGACGGTGAGTGTGGGGGCTTTGATTGCCTTTTCCCAGCTGACAGACTAGGGTACACTCTTAGCCTCATGGTATAGAGTCAAACTTAAGTCTGTATTTTCAGAAAGGCTAACACTCACAAACAATGATGAATTCAGAAGCTCCTGATGCTGATCATCAGTACAAGCCTGGCATTCTCATGACTTGTCACATATTTCATGTTGTCCAGCAATGGGAAGCTATCCTAGAAAGTCCTTCTTTGATACATTATTTTTCCAGCCACTGTTCCTCTAAAAGGCTCACCCTACTGCTAGAATACTGAGTTGTGCCAGTGTTTGTCAATGAAGGGTGTGAACCTTGTATAAGGAACCTACAAATAATAGAACCTGAAAGGAAATGAGTTTATGTGTTGCTACTGAAGCAATTAATATGGTTTTGTGTATAGTCTGAGGTACCACTACAGCAGGGCCTGAAGTGAAAATAAAACAGAAAAGTGATGCTGCTTTCCAGACTGTGCCTACTACTTGAGGACAGATGTTATCCAGCAGAGAAAGCCATAAACCACTGTTCTGGCAATGGGGCTCTGGTCCTGGCTTTGCCTTGGATGACTTTAGGTAGAATGATGCGACTCTGTGCCTTCATTTCCTATTCTGTAAAATGAAGATGATGTGCAGTCCTTTGATGTTGTGCCAGAACCATACGTTAAAAATTCAGTGCACGGGCTGCTGCTCTTCAGAGATTACTTCCCCTCCAGCTAGTTCAGATGTCTCTTTTTGCCTGTTTGAATAAGAGTTAGAGAGGGAGGTAGGATCTAAGATGCAAAGAGTCAGATGTCTTCATCATACTCCAGAAAAGATTTAAATACATAATAACAAATATAAGCATCTGATATCCATGGTAATGAAAAAGGTTTGAACATGTGAACTAAATGTGACCAAGGCTCAGCTGTAGGTGTAGCTGAGGAATGTCTGCTGGCGTCTGCATGCAAACTCCAGCAACCTCTGGGATGTACCCACACTCAGAGAGGGCACGGCTGTTGCTGTACTGGGTAAAGATGCAGACTGCTTGGCTGGCTGCAAGATACTTTGCAGATCTCCCCAGAAATGTTTTCCCCTTAGTTGGCTTTTGTGCCACTCACCCCAAAGGTAGTCCTTTTTGAAGTGCTCTTGATCAGAGCTGAAGTCATTGACAAGGTTGTTGTTCCCATTATAATTAAAGGGCTTTGGGGAGAACAAGGTAAAAGACAAAGGCAGAAGGTCCTCCACAGCTTCTATTTCAGCATACACAAGCAGAAAAATTCTGCCTTTCTGTTAATTTTAAAGGATTGTATTTGTGCTGACAACTCTTGCATCTAAAATTGACATACAATAGTGACTGTGTCTGATAGTCAGCCAGGGAGGACTTCCAGCCCCCAGTTCCCCGTGAGTGCAACAGATGAATCAAGGCAAAATGCTGAAGTTAGATGCCAGTGTGGATGCTTGGAATATGGTCTGAAGCCTCTTTTACCACCAGCCTTCTTTCTTTTCCTGAAATGAAAACTGAGGCATCTCAAAACAAAAGGAGGCAGAGTCCATATTCATCACCAAGCTCAGCGCAGGTCAATGTAGCTCTGTGTGAGCCCTCTTATAAGAAAGCTGGAAATGCAAGCTGGCAGTGCCTCAAAAGAGCTGCAGTCAATTGTGTCTTCTGATGTATGTGTGAAAAAGCCACAAAATACACCTTAGCAAAGTGCTGTATGGTGAGCATTTTTGGAAGAGAGCATTTTATGTATTTTTGTAGATACTTCTCCTTTAAAATTGGATGATAATTGGTTTGGCTCCCAGGAAATGGTTGAAGCCATTTTCTCACAGATGGCAACTGCTAAATCCTTGAGGAACAGTGTTTGCAAAAGCTTGCTGTGGTCGTCTTATGTAAGAGAAATGTTTTCATAACAGGTCCCTTTGCTACTGTGTTAGTGATAAAGGTCACAGATAATTGTGTTCACTTTATAAAGCACAGTGTTGTTAAATCTTTTGTATAAAGATAAAAGTACATGAAATTTCTTGTCTCCAGTAGAGACAAGAGGGAATTGAAAATGAACAGAGGGAATCCAAAATCAAGCAGAGACTGGAATTTTAAACCTGATATCACAGATCTCTTCCAATATGCCCCTGGTAATTCAGTAAGTAAAAGAAACTGCCTACTTTTAATCTTACTCTCAGCAAGCCAGACCAAAAAACCCAGGATTTACTAGCACACCTTGAAAAATGTGCCTTTGCTAATCTCTGTTAATCCACAGGAGAGGCACTTGAAAATAATCACTATAACTAAGCTGCAAGTCTTGAAATAAAGTTCTTTCAGCTTTGATTTCACAGATCAAATAGTGACCAGTGCTACAGAAATAACAATGAAAAAGGAAAACCTCATGTTTTTACTACCTTCTTATGTTGTATAAATATTCAGGAGCCATTTTGTCTTTAAACTAATTTTTTTGCAGGTTTGGGCAGCAGATGCTATGGTGATTCGCAGATTTCCGCCGGATCTTCTTTGGAAGGACCTGAAGAGATTTAGGATAAGCCTTGACTGTACTATCGTTCTCTGTGAGCCTAGTGGCCAAGTGAGCAAAGTCACTGCATTTCCTTACCCAAACAGCTGCATCACTGGACTTCTTTCAGAGATTTAGGATCACAGAATCATAGAATAGTTAGGGTTGGAAAGGATCTTAAGATCATCAAGTTCCAACACCCCTGCCATGGGCAGGGACACCTCGCTCTAAACCATATCACCAATCATATTGTTAAAGTGCTTGTAGAATCAAGCACAAGCAATCCAGACATAGCAAAGCTGTGATCTCTCTATGTTAACCTTGCCTCTGTGGATGTTAATTATTAGGAACTGAAGAAAAACACCACTTGTTGAATGAAAGGCTAACATCCTCACAGCAATTGAAGCAGTGTGAATTGCCAGCCCACTGTCCTTTTCCACTGTGTTACAGCCATGAAAGATCCAGCTATGCGCAGGGCTATTCAGCCCATGGCTGCTCATTAGTAACTGTCATCAGCTTGGCAACTGTGTTGAATATCTTTATGCAAAGTTGTGTTGATTTGAGGATGAGAGAAAGTCCAAGATAAATTTTTATCTTATAGTTGTCCAGTGGCAACTATGGTTTTTGGCCATTTTTATCTACACAAAGTCACGCTACTGACAATATGGAAAGGACCAGTGACTGTCATAAACAGTGTAAGATATACAGCTTCCCCAAGGTAGCATAATTTACCCCTTACAAAATGTTAAGTGAACTTTGACTTTTGGTGTCACCTTTTCACATTTACTCCTCTTCTAGCTCAGTTTGGCTATACTTGCTATCACATCAGCACCAGGGAATCAGAGGCTGAAAGGGAACTTGAGATGTGATTACCTCTGCCAGGATTGCTTCTGGCTGTGGCTTACCTAGGTAGCTCTGCAAGACTTTCAGTAATGGAGACTCCACTATGTCCCCAGGCAATCTGCTTTAGTGCCTCACTCTCTCCATGCTCAGAAAAGCTTTGCTAGTGCCTAAACTGAACTTTTTCTGCCTCAGGTTTAGTCCATTTCTTCTTGTCCTATCCACTGTGGACATGAAGAACAGTTTGCCTTTTCTTCCTTCAGCAGCCTTTGACATACTTTCAGAATTGTCATGTCCTCTTTTCTCTCTTTCTTTGTTTCATTTACTGAATTGGAGCAGTGGAATTTCAAGGCTCTTAGATGAGTCTAACCTAAATATATTTAAAGACTGGAAATGGATTTTAAAGACCAATGAAAAAAGCTGGAATTCAGTGGTTGTGATTAGTATTTATCTTTCTAATGATAAATAACTCTGGAATACGTAGGAGTGCCTACCCTTTCAGCCCTTCTAGTTTGTCTACAGCAAACAATTATCTTGATGAAAAGATGTAGAATATAAATAAACAGTGATATGTTGGTGGGGTTTTTATCAGGCTGTTGCTTGGTACACTTCTCTCTACTGGACCACCAGGCAAGAATTGATGGCGACAGGGGAAAGTGAAGAACCTGAGAACATTATTATACCAACTTTCTCTACAACAAGAGAGCAATGTGAAAAGGAACAGGAATCTACAATAACTGATACAGAGTGGAACATGGCTGGCCCATGGCAAACAAGTAAAAAAAGACCAAGCTTCATCAAAAGGTATCTGACATTTATTGTGTGTAGTCTAATAGGAGCATTGTGCCAGTCTGGCTCTGTCAGTAAGCGGCTTTAAATGAGCATCTTGGTAAGCAAATCCTGAAAAGCTGGGGAATTTTTAAAATTGGAATTAACCTTAACCTTCAAACGGGAATCCAGACCAAAGCTTCTGATAGCAGTGCATTCATTGTCAATAAAAACTAAGCAGAAGATAAAATTCTTCTTAAAATATGACTTTATTATTATATGTTATTCTTTGAGTCCCAAGTGTTTGGCTGGCATCCCTTAGAGACCACAACTTGGAAAGCTTTCAGCAAAAAATGTTAAAGTTGGAGAACTCTTTTCCTTTGTCTTGAGAAGGATGGGCCTGAACTCAGTCTTCTCTCAGGTCATTGCACTCTGAACTGGGCTAGGGACTTGTAACCATTGCTTCCTAAATTGCTTCAGAAATGTCTTCTGGCCTTTGTATCAAACTTAAAATCGGCAGCGCTATGAAAAATTGTGTTCGTTGCTTTAGATGCTGCAGCTGAGTTTGGGCACCCAGGTCTCAGATAGGAACCCCTGAGATGAGTCATTCAATGGTTTTAAATGAGGAATGCAATACTGATGGTTTTTTTCTAAGTAAGTCACTTCCAAATTTCCGGCTCCAGGGGCTTTTAAGCTAGGTTCATAACAGAAAAACATGTATTTCAGAAATAAAGGATTGACCAATCTGGATATATTTTTCACAAAAAAATAGTGGGTGAACCTTCTGTCTGGGGTAATTGTTCTCTAAATTTCTTCTCCAGACTGTGGCTGGAGATATTCAGAAGATGAATAGTTTCCAGCATAGGTTGAACCAGCTGTTCTTCACAAGCTTTGTATCAGAAATGGCTAAATGACTTTTGCTCAAACTTGCCAAAGAACCTAAGTCAGAAACAGGGAGAAATGATGAAAAAATTCAGTGCAAAGAGTACAAGGCTGGCAGAATTATAACCAAAGGCAAACGGTAAATTATAATGCATATGTCAAACAATACAGAAGTTGCATTTCTTCCACCTACAGCTAAATGCAGAATGTGTCAAATCTATGTCTGCTGTTTGTTAGCTATATCACATAAATGTAATGTATGTGTGCATTAAACATGGTAAACCTAGGCAAAATTCAATAATAAATATGCTAATGCAATACAATAAATAATGCAGTAGTAGATAGAATATACTTGTTTTTTATATCCTGTGTACATACATGCATGTGCTAAATGTGTGAAATACAGAAAACTTAATTGAATTTCTGTTTACAGGGAAAAAAAGACCTTTGCATCCCTTTTCCTTAATCAGAGCGCCTGGTGCCAAAGCCCAAACACTCCTACACACCCTCACTTTTCCCTGAGTAGACCATTAACCATGGGGAATGATGGCAGCAGCTTGTGTAGGCAGTCCCGGTGTCAGTCTTCAAGGCCTGACCCTGTGCCAGGTGAGTTCAACAGCAGATGTGGTATATGCTGTAGCATGCACAGTGGCAACAGGGTGGACTTTCTGACACAAATAGCTTAAGACTTAAAATACATATATGTTACCACCTCTTCTGTATCAGGAGTTCTCCAAACTTACATTGTACCCCCATTCCAGTAACAACATATGTACTTCTATTTATGTGTAAATTATGTACATTTATGCCTGCAATAATACATTATGTATATTGTAAAGCATATACATCAATATAAACTTAAAAGGATGGGATAAAGATTTTTTTAAACCTATTTTAAAAGTATTTTGAAATTAAATTCTATTCATTAATATTACGAAAATATTTTCTTCATGCACCCCAATGGATTGTCTTGCATTCCCCCTGGAAGCTCTATAGAGCTGCATGTGTCAGTAAACTGTGAGGAGGCTATTGTTACTAATACTGATGCATTTAGAAAATTAAATAAGAATCTGTAAGAGACTCTTATACTGTCTGTGAATTGTTAATTAGGCAGTGGTGAGAAAGCCAGTGTGTAATTTGGGTACATCAAACCCAGAAAGCTGTGGACACGCTGCAAAGACTTTAGGAGAAGATGACAGGGTGGAAAAGGATCTGAAGAGATTGGTTCAGGAAGATTGAAAAGAGATAAATTTGTGTTAGACAAGCAAGGTGATTGTCATGCAAGGGGATTCAACCCTCACAGCAAGAGAGGAAACAGTCTTAGATCCAGGAAACAGAACTAGAAGGAATAGGACCAAATGAAACACAGAAAAGCTTAGGTTGAATATGTAAATGAAAAGGAGCTTTAATGATCTATAGTACAATCTTCCAGATGTGCTCATTACCTAGCATTTTAAATCACTGGAAAGTTTTAAGTGCTCAGATGCCATTAATTTTAAAGGAACTAGGTATCCAGGTTGTGAAGACAGCTTTGAAACACTCATTCTTTGTTTAGTGAACAAAGACTAGTTAAATTATTTCTATACACTAAGGAGATGACCCTGTGACTGGTGTAGATATGTGACTACACAGCTGTCAGGAGTTTTTTCCCATTTCTAGGAGTTCTAGCTTAGGGAAAGCCTTTCAGCTTGACTCAAGAAAACATTAATGCTCCTGCTTAGCTTTACACACCTAAATAGTAATCCTAAAACCAGTGAGGGCAGTCAGGAAGATCCTTCTCAACTGTTATATCCAGACAAAGATTAAAACCTCGTGAAGCCAGTTGTAATAGACCTCATTTCATGGTTTGTTTCCTGCTCTGTTTTAATCATTGGTAGCATCAGTTACCAGGTGTCTATTTTGTATAATCCTGATTTGTCTAATTTACCAAACTTACTTTGTCTCATTCTGCATTGCTCTGGTATTCCGCAGAGCTGGGGCCCCCATATCTGTTCTGCTAGCTTCCTGGACAGGGAAAAGCTTGTCACAAAATGGAAATTGGCACCTGCCACCTGGGGATGCTGGTGGCATCAGAGGTTGTGTTAAGATGAGCAAATGCTGCAGACAAATAGAAACAAGTCTATAGAGCAGACCCCTTGATGCTGCAAACCTGGCATCCACCCTGTACATATTTCAAGGGTGATTTACTTTGTCCCAGCTCTGGACAGATCCAACAGGCTATGAGGGGCACCTACCCCTACATGGTGTAGGTATGAAACTTCCTAGGCTGCTGTGTAGCCCACTCATGCTCACCACTGGACTGCACAAGGTGGTTTCTGTCTGAATACCTGCTTAACATCTAGAGTTCTTGAGGAAAGTCTCCAGAGGACATCTGGCTCAGTTTCATTCAAGAGCAAGCCAGCTTGTGCACTTGATAATGGTCTGTGATGTGAACTCGAGCACAGCCAGTGAGGGAAGTGGCATCTCCACTCCACAGATATGCTCCTTTTTGGACCCAAAGTGCTATGGACACAAGCAGAACATCCCTCAGGGCTTTTCCCAAGTTAAAGGGAGTTTGCTGCTATGATATGGGTGACCTGCATGCAGTCTTCTTGGCTATATTCCCATCTTCTGTCACAAGCTAATTTGGTTTCAAGATTAATTTCTTTTTTCCTTGCAAACAACCATTAAGACTAAAATGTTTTCCAATGAAGCAATCAGTATGAAACCAAACCAAACCAGCTCCTGAGACTGTAATGCAGTCACGTTGTTCCAGGGCACAGGGATGCAGGCAGGTAGAGAGTGCCTGCCTGTAGACTTATTTCCTGAGTGTGGGAGCTCTGAAGGCAGAACTCAAAGCAAGGTGATCTGTCACACATTAAATATATCTGGGTTTTGTAGGTTTTCACATGCAACCTGCATACCCTCAGTCTCTCTTTCTCAGATCTTTGCAAAAAAAAAAAATTCAACTTTTTTTACTTATGGCTCATTTGCAGCTCTTTTCACTACCAAATCATGAAATTCTTCCTCTTAATACTGCCAGGAAAGTTAACAATATCCAAGATCTCAGATTAAAAATTAAGTGTAGGTATTACCATTGTTTCCCTCTGATAAATATTCATGCATGGTACATATTACTGCCAGATTTTTCCAGAAATTGATTTAGAGATGTAAGCGTCATTTTTATTTTATTACAGCACAAGAATTACAAGTGCTTTAATCAGATTTCTATAACTATGTCATTAGACATTACTACTGATGGTGGTGGAATGATGATTTTCAAACAGATGATGGAATAATGATTTTAAAATGTATGACTACTTTCTTTTTCCCTTTTTGATTTTTCTTTCCTTCTTAAAAATTCTTAACTAGCAGCCTTATAACTGACATGAACACTGAGGTCCAGAGTCGTATGCCTAAATGCAGTCTTGCTTAGATCCTGGTCAAAGAAAGCTTCCTTATTCATTAAGGACTCTTCCAACATGCTCTTAAATGCTTTATAATATCAAGACTTACAGAAATCAGTATTGTTAACTTGTTTTCCTCCGGAAGCACATTTTTAATCACTGTTATCTTTAAGTATGGTTAGTTACTTTCCTAATGCCATAACACAACGCAGTTAGGTCAATGCCTTTGAACTGAGTTAGTGATTCAAATATTTTTGCATTTCCATCTTAGATACTTAATTTTACTGGACTATCAGATCAGAATATGTTCATATTTCAGAAACACAAAGGCCCAATCAAAACTGCAGTGATGGGCCTCACAGAGGATACTGTTTGATGGTATTTGCCTATTAGCTTAAAGTATTTAGTTTCTCATACACCCATTGTATCCTTTCTAGCTCCTAGCTCTCCTCTATAATAATAAAACATTATCTTTTCAGTCTCTGTTTTGAGGGATGTTAATAGCAGCAGTCCACCATATTCCAGTAGAAAATAAAGTGTGTTTAATGGCATAATGGTGTTGTGACACTCTTTGCCTCCCCTCCTCATGCAGCTCAGCATTTTACCTTTACAGCTGCTAGAGAACAGGATTTTCACTACCCGGTTCCAGTGACTCCTGTCACTTTACTCTTGAGTTGTTGCAGTTGAAAAGATGATGGTAGGGTGTGTGGTAGCTATTCCTTTCAGCACATACCCATCCATATA
This sequence comes from Neopsephotus bourkii, assembly GCF_033783945.1. Classification (NCBI taxonomy): domain Eukaryota; kingdom Metazoa; phylum Chordata; class Aves; order Psittaciformes; family Psittacidae; genus Neopsephotus; species Neopsephotus bourkii. The sequence goes on from NW_026900624.1 coordinate 9,311,504, forward strand.
AAATTTTAACTGACACCTTACCATTTGTCCTCTTTTGCCTTTTAAGTCCCTCCTGAGACCCTTCTGAACAGTTTTCTTTGGTGCTGACAACAAAAGACCTTGTAAGTTACCTACAAAAAGCTTCATTTCTCACTGTCTTTAATTTATAGCCTTTAGCTGTTGAGCTGATTGGTTTCCTTTTCACTCAAGTAGCCCCATTTTCTTCTTGGACAGAAAGATAAGAGGGGAAGAACTGCCGCTTTCATAAGTCACAAAGTTCAGGCTGGGCTTCTACCTTGCATTTCCCTCAGAAATGCATCACTGGTGATGGTGTTTTTCTGTTGTTGATGATGAATTTCACTCTGAATCAAAATGCTCAGCTGTGAATTTTGGAAGGCGTATAAAAATAACAGTGGAATGTATTTGAGAAGTAAGCACTATGAAGCCTCAGCCAAGACCAGCAAGTTTTGTCAATCCGAATGTTTCCTGTTGCTGAGGAAAGCTAATTAAGCTTTCAGTGGCAAATTGAACCTGCAGACAAGGAACATATTTAGTACACATTTCAGTGAAAAGGAGCCAATTCCTATCACCATCTTCTCTAGCAGGTTGATCAAGCCTGCTAGCTTTCTGTTCTCCCCACTGGTTCTCATGGTTTTTGTCCCAGAAACTGAGAGCTGACTGGGATGAGATGCACTTACATCATGATGAATTTGTTCTTTTGGCTTGTCCCAAGGGATTCCATTGTCTGTGGGACTGGCCATGCAATTTTCAGTGAGCAGTGAGAAATGTCTGCAGATTCTTCTCTTTTGCCTTAGGAGGAGGACATATTATTGGCAATAACATAAGTGATGTACAAACATGCAGATGCTACTTTCTGAGTAGCAAGAGGTCAATCAAAATATTACAGTGATATCCCATGGTGAGAAACTAAGTCAGCTGCTTTCTCCAGTATTTCAACTGACCAGTGCAGATGAATTAATTGTTCCTATCATTAATAAGACAGAAAGCAAAGCATCTCAGTTTCCTCACTCATGCTGGCTGACAGTCAAGTGCTCCAGCAGTCTACCCCTTTGAGTGTGTTTGTGCCCTCTGCCAGCTTAAGTTCTTCTGTAGCCTTCAAAACCCTAAGATAAGTTTTCGGTTTTTCACTGGGTGCAGATTAATTACCTGGAATTCCAAGGTTCTGCAGTGCTAAGGGAAAGGATGGTCCAGTAAAGGACACCATTCTGGTGACATAAATCTATCAAAATACCCTGGCTTTGTTTATTAGGTACCAAATGCTGTGCCATCATTTTATGAGAAACACAGCAATTCTGGTTTCTTTATCCCTGCTTTCTCAGCCTTGGTATCTTATGACCTGACTGTGTTTCCCTACCTGCCAGGAAGGATGCCAGTCTGTCAAAATTATTTGCTTAGCTATTAGCTATGTGCATCTGTGTACTTTCAGTGTTCCATGAAAAGCAAAACAAAACAGATCATTCTGACCTGTTTCTGAGGGAAAAACTTGGGAAAATTGGGGGGGGGGGGAGGGGGGGTGAATAATAACTCTTTGTGGCCAAATATGGAAATTGTGCAAGATTATTGCCAACATCTTCAAACAATACAAACAAGTACAGCTCTTTCAATTCATCTCCTTCTATCATGGTCAAATATATACTACATTATGAATACTTCTCTCATGGTCAAATATATATTACATTATGAATACTTCAGTGTCACTGGAAAAAACTGAAGATTTAGCAATGGTTTGTTGAGAAAGAGCACCTTGTTAAGAGGCTTTCTTAAGAATTTAGGAAATCCAAATACTTCTGCTACTTTTGATTTGGCTAACCAGAGGTAACAGTAGGATGTATGAAGCACGCTGTCCTGTGAACTGCCTCAAAAAGTCGGTAGAGCCAGCTTGCTTGGTGGTCATTAGTATCACCTACCAGACAAAATGCTGTCACCATGCTGAAATGTGCTAACACATTTGGCACTCTTAAGCTCCAGTTGCCACTGAAAGGAAAATCTGGAGAGCTGCAGTGCCTTTGAGACGTGAACACTGCTAAGTAGAGCTGTCTGGTTGAAAAGTACATTTACTGCCCTTTGCTTCTTTTGCAAACTTATTGCTATGGAAAAACTGTGGTAGCAAGTGTCAGGTTGGCCTGTGAAAAAGCAATTCGCTCCCAGATAATCTTGGCAGAACAACCTGACCTTCAAGAAACCATGACTGAGGATGACACTTTATCTTCTTGTCACCCATTACAACATACAGTCTGTGACCGAGTCACATAATGGAGTGATAAAATTAAGTCCAGAGATTCACCTCTGAAAATTGCTCTCATGTAATAACAATACCCAGCACTTATGAAACCTCCAAGTGAACTTGCTTAAAGGTGGTGTTCATGTCAGTAGAAATGTGGGGCCATTTAAAAGCTGATTCCATGGTAAAAGTATGTCCAAGGCTGAGATTAGGGTTGAACACAGCTCAAGGAAATGACAAATATCCAAGGTCAAGGAATGAAAAAGTTTGCTCCCTCCCTGCCAGGAATTTATGGAGAACTGCAGGCAGCAAAAATAGGGAGCCAAAGACAATGATTTTTGCAGTGAAACTTGTGGAGATGGTATAAGGCAGGTAGTCTGAGAGCATCAACTAGAGAGAAAGTGACAGTGGGGAGGAAAGTGACGTGATCTCCGTTCAGAGGCTGATAAGGTTTTGGAAAAGCACGTGTTGTTCATGGACAGCCAGCGCAACTGTGCTTTTGGCCAATGAATGCTTGCTAATATCCAATCAACTGAAAGTCTGCAAGAGAGGGTTTGATCCTTTAAAGTAAAGGTATCTTAGTGACAGCTGGTGACCTTGCATGTGATTGTTTATCCCAATGTGGCTTTATTTAAAATGTTCTTCCATAGAGTCAGAAAAAACAGAGAGCTTTTGTTGTTAGCATCCTTGTTTTCTAAACTGACTTTCTTTTAAAAGTAGGTATGTGGAAATAATGACTGTTGTCATCAACAGGCACTCTGTATGCAGGAACTAGCAAGAAGAAAAATCCTTCAGTCCCCAGCTGCGTGAGAAAGGCAAAAGTCAGCCTCCTCAGCAGTGGTGAGTAGAGTTGCTACAATACAGTTTTCAAAGTAAACAAACACAAAAAATCTCAACAAAGAACGGTAGAGCTTAGGAAAATCCACATTTTGAAATGCAAGGATTTCTCTGTTTTGTTGGAAATTCTTTTAGTCTTCTCTCTGTGAGAAAGGCCTATGCCAGACCACAAATACAAAGCATCTGGATTCAGGAACTGCAACTTGCTCACAGCAACATGCATCTAAGTCTAGAGAACTTTATGTGTACATCTTAGGTTTGCTTTGAGTTGGAATCTATTTGCACTGTTCCTTCTAGGGAAAAGAAGGTTTAAGTGCACACCCATGTATATATATGTATTTTATCTATTTGAAGACTGTTGTTTGCACTGCCTCACCTAAAGACCTAGAATCTAGGATCAGTAATGAAGCCCTCACATGTAAATATGTAGACCCTCAGACTTAAGTTGTTGCAAGTTCCTCTTTCAAGCTTCTTGATTTCTAGATCCTTCCTTGGGAGCTGGTTGCTTGATATGACTTAGTATCAGTTGCATGATTCATTGTAACGCAGAATCTTTCCTCTATTTTTGTACTACAAAATATCATTAGATACGCAGATGTTGGAAATGTCTTGTGGCATGTTAAATATCATTCCAATTTCCTACCCCTTCTTCTTAGGTTCTGTTACAAAAGCTGTAAGAATTGATGGATTTTGTCCAGCAAACAACCCATATATACAACCTAGTGTCATAATTATTATATCGTGCAATATGTAGTGATGCTACTTACCATGGTTTATGTTCTCCAAAGTATTAATACATTTATATACATATAAAAAGTATAAATACAAAAGTATAAATACATTTATATACATATATGTGTAAGTAATAGGAAGTAAAAGAAGTATCAGAAAAGAAACTGGGGAATTATTGCTTGTGTCTGTCTGCTCACTGTATGCATAAAGTGGGGTTCTTTGCCCAGGTACAGACTTAAATAAATATATCAGTGCTACAGTTTTATCTTATCTAAAATGATAGTAATAGCACATATCTCCTAGGGGCAGTGTGAGTCAGCAGTGTTTGTAGAAAAGCTTTTCTATCTTTAGATGAGAGGCACTTTAGAAGTGCAATGAATTAGTATTTTTGTCAGTGACACTAGATTAAATGCTTTTTGGTTGAGAATCCTACAGTTCCTGAGAAACTTGCTGAACACTCAAGAAAACCATGACCAAGTAACTTGCTTTCTAATCTCTACATTTGCTTCACAATATTCAGGGTTCAGTGGAACTATTGCAATATCCAAATACAACTACGTGACATTTTAAAGCTTTATGGGGAGAAAGCCCTTAGCACTATGGGCTTTGATGCTGGTTCACACTGTGAAAATTTCACAGCTCAGGAAACAGCTCATCCTGTGACCTGTAATGTTATCAGCAGTAACTAATTCTGTGCATACAGTTCTCTCAGAGCAGATGAAAACAAGGATGTTTGTTTTATCTTCAGAAAAAGAGATTTAAAAGAATACTTCAGATTGCAATACGTTTAAAAGTTTAGCTTGACACTTACTTAGCTGTCCTGTAGCAGCTCATTAAACCCTGCTGGGTTTAATGCAGAGCCCTAAAAATATATCTGCTTCACAGCTGAGTCAAGCTTTCATTCAGATACTCCTTACAAAATCCTTTCACCTTATAAGAGTTATGCTTTCTGTCAAGAGCAATAGATTAAATCCCAAGAGAAACTCTCAGCTGGGCTGCCCACTTCTCATTTTGCCATGAAGAGGTGTCCAAACCAGCTGAGACAGAGAGCTACAGATATGTGAGCTCTTGCAAAGGATAAGAAATAACAGAGCAGCTGAGTTTATTGCAGCTTAAAGGACCATGGGACATGCTTCTAAAAGCAAGGTGCATACAGTGAGGTGAACTTGTGTGCAGCTTTGCAGAATGGCCTCTCAAGCACAAGCAAATTCACATGCTAATTCCTTATAAAGATAATTTTATGTATTTTACTGCTAATGATTGTTACAGGCAGTGGTTAATGATTTTCTCAAATGTTGTATGTATTTGTAGTGTTGTAACGATTATTAAGACAAAGTTTGGGTGTAAGGTCTACTCACTCATTATGGTCTTATGCTCCTATAGAAACAATCATAATGCTCATATAGTCCCAACTTCTCAGTCATGAAACCACATAGTAGACTGGAGATTTGAGAGAGACCAGAGATTGATGGCTCAGCAGCACAAAAGGTTTAGTCCCATTTAAAGTTGGTTTCAATGGGGGAAATTGGAACAGGTAAAATTAAATCACTCAGTGCATACTATATGGATAGTCTTATTCCAAACTAGAACACCCTTTTTCTGGCTTAATCTGTTTCACTTTCAAAATGACTTAAGCTAAACAACAACCCCCCCAGACTACTTATTTTTAATGGAATATCTATAGAGGCAGTTAGATCCCTGGGACCTCAGTGGTCACATTGGCTACACTAGTAAGTTTTCCCACAGACTACCTTTATAAACACCTTCACAAAGTATCCTATAGGCAACGTGTCCTGTACTATGTATTAATTGTAGAGAATTATCAGTATGAACTGAGCTCCCATAACTTAATAGTGATAATAAATTCCTGGTTTACCAATGAAATGCATGTCCAATTGGCACTGACTGGCTATCTGATATTGAGAGGAATTGTGGATTTCCTTCCAATTCCAAGTGAACAGTATTTGCCAGCATAATGAATAGCTTTCCTTTGTCTGCTGTCTTAGTAGATAAGTGAAAAATGGAGTGGGAAAGGACTGACTTCTGGCTCCTGGAGGGGGCACTTCTGAATCAAGATAGAAGTGCCATGTTAGGATGGAGTGAGGAAGGTTGCCATATGACCCATAGGCTTTAAACATTCACTTAGAAAAACTGCACATGCGAGGATCCCATCTGCCTTGCCCTTTCAGTTCATCTCAGAGAGATCTTCACATCTTAATACATGCTACAATTTTACTTTTCTCTAGGAGGAGGAAGAGTCACAAATATCTAGTAAACAGTATGATTTCCCAGGATGTGGTATCCAGTCACCAGCTATTAGGAGGAAGAAGAGACAGCAAATTTAAAGCTTGGTTGGCTTGAACAGGAATAACTTGTTGGACCTCAATCTTTCAGCTTCTCAGGACAGGACAAGAGGAATCAATCTGGTTCACGTGTTTCCTAAGAAAAAAAATCCCAAAATAAACCATACCAAGATAAAACAGTCTGCTGCTTGCTACTAACCAAATTCTTAAAAAAATAATAATTAATTCCTTTCTTCTTCACCTTTGCTGCTAAGCACTTCCTGAGTAATTTATGTTGTTCTCAAACTTGGGTTTACATAGCATTTAATGTCAAGAAAGTCTGATGGCAATAATCAAGAGGGTTTACCCTTGTAGCCAGTTGACCAAAATGTACCTTTTTTTCTAGATGGAAAATAAGCTTTGGGAAAGCTTAGAATATTTTGGAAGTGAAATTTGATTACTTGACAGGGTGAGATCAGAAGTGTAGCTGTCTGTCCCAGTGCAGGTGTCTGCTTTGTGGGTGAGAGAAAGCAGAAGAGAGAGGACAATGCTGGCTGCCCTCCAAACTCTTCTGTGGGGCTCAGTGGGAACCAGAGGATAAGAAAAGAGGCTGGCTTATCTATGAGCAGGCTACAGGAGTTAAGGCAGAAGGAGATGCCTCCTGACCTACCTCTTTCTCCACTGTAGCGGACCCCATGATTCTTTCTCATTGAAAGTCTTAGTGAACTGGTGCATATACATTTAAAATCCAGGTTTCAAATTAGCAAGGTTCTGTGGCTGATAAGCAATCCTTTTGCCTTTTATGTTGGCTCTTCTGCAGTAGCTATTGTTACGTTCCAAGGTATTTTTTTAAATAATGAAATAGAAACAGTCCAAACAAGCTGTGTGCAGGCACACAGTCAGCTGTCAGAATACTAGTGCAGAATTAATGTTGATATCCTCCTCAATGCATTTCAGGTCATCTGGAATAGCTCAGGAACAAGTGACACTCTACATTACTGTTAGAGAGAAGATGGAGCAGGTAGTCTCTCCTGGTACCCTTTTGTTTCTTCATTTTCTTCCACAGTGCTGAGACTAAGTGGCTCCAGCCGTGGGGATGCTAATGACTGGGATTTAATTGCAAAGGTTCTCTCACCTGTGTGTCAGCAGTGTGGATTGTTATGACCTAGCTGTTGTCAAAAGCAGACTGCAACCTGTGTGGGGGTATGTTCATAGGTCTCAGTTTAGTCTCTAGTAGAGAAGCCACTGCTTTAGGTGCTGCTAGTAGCAAACCTGATAACAAAGACAGGGACTTCATGGACATAGAAGAGAAGCAAACCTGTGGGACAGTTTTAAGACAAATTATATGGGTAGCATAAAAGCACTGTTTCTACTACTGCCCTGTGTTGTGGATTTATGAATTTCTGACATTTAATCTCCAAGGCTAGCAATATAGCTTCTTTTACAAGCAAAGTGAGTGTCAAACACCCCAAAATAGCCCAAAACATTTCTAAAGATCCACGAAGATAGGCTTGGTGCGGGGTTATCCCACTCCATTCTTCATATCCCCCTTAGGCTTCTTTGGAAACTGTAGGATAAGCCAGGGTGTTCCAAACCAAGGAAATTAAATCAATCTGTATGTTATCTCTGATCCTCATATTCCCTGCAGTTTACAGTTTTCATGGCATGGAAGTCCTCTATCTCATTTAAGTAATGTGGGGCCAGGCCACTGCCTATTCTGTTTTGCCCTTTAATGAAGGAGATTGTTTCAGAAAAAGCTTAAGTATTAATAGAGAAAAAAACCACACTACTTCTGAAAAGCAAGCTGTTAGCATGGGGAGGGCTCTATTTCATTCTTACTCCTACGCATATATGTTACACCTACAGGCAGCACATCCGACCTGGTTACAGCACAGCTGCCCATCCTTACACAGTGGTTAGAGGCAGCAGCACAAAACTGGTGGTGTCCCAGGTGATGCTTGTGCACTAACTGCACTATGACTTTAGAAGAGAAGTTGTAAACAGGTCCCCTGGCCGGTATACAGGACTTGACAGAAACAAGGAAAAGGTCAACCTAGTGGTTGTTAGGTAGATTTTAAGTCTTACTGAGAGAATACAGTTATTCCCCTTGGAAGTGAATCTCAGGCTCTGTCTAATGTGTTTCAATGGGAGATAGAAGAAAGCTAGATTTTTTTCATCATGGTATTTTAGGAGGTTGGCAAAATGAGTGTATTAAAGTCACTAGCAAATATGGAACTTGGATGACCTATTCCTGCATGGCAGGGTGTGTGTACACAGTACGACAGGCGCAGGGGCCTCCCCAGCATCTGGGTACCAGTTCTTACATTTAGATCATACCACACGCACCAGCAGTTTTTTGCCCACAGTCTTAGGTCGTAAGTGCTTTGTGGTGCAGGAGTATCATGTGCAAGTGCCAAACAACAGCAGCACAGACATGACCCCGCTCTGGAATAACTGCACAGTCACAGGAGCTCACAGACAACACACAGTAGATGGAGAGTGCCCTGTTTTCTTTTAGTCTGCCTCTTTTTCTGTTAAACAAAGTACTTGGTGAATCACAGTTTTGCTGCATGCTCCATCCAGGAAACACTGTAACACACAGTGAACTCCCCCATGGACTTGATATGAATTTTAAATATTGATTCCCCAGTCTGTAGGTTGATATTACTGCGTGCAATCCCAGGGAGTTGGTACATATCCATGTGTCACTGCATATTTTCTTTAGCTAGAGCTCTGAAAGCAAGGTAGAATCACATACTATTTGTACCACAGTTATTAGAAAGGCAGCAGATGTAATAGAGCTTAGAAAGACAATGGGGTTCCTGTGAGTCTCAGGGCACTGTAGAAACCTTCTTTGTAACCTTGCTGAAAGAAAATGCATTCCCAAAACCTTACAAAAGGGATGTACTTCTGACAATCCCTTTTTGTTTCCCATAGTGCTGAGAGAATCTTTCATAACAAAACTTAGAGCCAAAAAGATTTGTCATCGGATACAACTTTACAGTTTCAAAGCTCAAGCCATAAACACTTAAAAGATGATTCTGTGATAGTAGTCCATGCATGTATTTTTATGCGGAAGTATATGTACTACCAATGTCATCTGTTCAACTTAGGGCCCATTTTTATGTTTCACCAGCAGTTTTAAGTGGAATGTAACCAAGGGGGGAAATGAGGATTCAGTTCTGACTGTATTACCGAAATGTCATGATGTGTCCCACCAGGCAAGCCCAGGGCTTCCCAGTGCTATAGTGGAATGCTACTTAGGACTGTGACATGCAAGTGCATAAAACTGCATGTAAAAGAACTTTATATCCTTTGAGTTCAGTGGGGAGCAATTGCATGTTATTCATTACTTTAGTGAAAAATTACATTACACAGAAAAAGCTACATTAAGAGACTGTTCATTTTGCAAAACTGTGTGAGCAAAAAATTAGAAATGCCAGAATTAGGACATCCTGTGCAACCTCCTTTAGATCCCTGAGAAATTACAGCTCTATCCTTCAGCCTGTCTTATTCTACTCTCAATGTATTGGGTGATTTATGCCTTGCCCAAGGTTTTGCTAGCAAGGTCCAGTATTCTTCAGGTATGTTTTCCAGCATTTTTTAACAGACACTTCCTATCTCTGCTAGCTGGCTGCTGTCCTAGATTCCCCAGTTAGCTCTCCTTCCTTGTTCCTTACCACCTCATTATCCAGCTACTCCATCCTCCTATGGGCAATTACTGGCTCCTTCCCAAGTGTGTATCTCGGTCTCTTCCAAATCTTTATCGTAGTCTCTGCCTTCAAATGTGACGTACATCACATTTTCCACATTGGCTTTGAAAATAGTTTATGCAGACATGTACAAGACCAGTGCCTCTGTGTGTGTTGGAAATACTGTGCGGTCTCACAAAGGAGATAATGCAAGTTGCATTGCATTATCACTGGCAGCCACTGAGAGGTCACTGTGGTAGCTAATGGTAAAGACATAGGAATCCTCTGAAATTAGCAGAGGTAATTTGATAAATTAATTGCCAAAAGTTTTGTTAGTTTATTTTCCATTGCCCTTGAAGGGAATCAATATGACTCAAGCAACAGGAATTGTATTGTTTTTCATGCCTCTTTGACTTTCAAAATATGGGATTTGTGTTCATCTGTTCTTTGTCAGTGTAGGATGACATTGGTGTCTTCTTCCATCATAACACAACTTTAGTTTTTGTTTCCATTTATCCAAAAGCAACTGAACTGCAGCCTGTGAAACAGCTGTTAAGTGAATACACAATGTTAAATAGCTTTGTTTCATTAGCTGACATTAGGCTTTAAGGGTGCTGTGTTTTCATTTGCCTTCCCTGCAGCTGTTGTAGTATGTGCTGGACCATTTCACAGTGTATGCTGAATATGAGTGTATCAAATGGCAGCAAGATAGAAATTAGGCAGAGGGTAGTTTCTTCTTCTTCTTTAATTATGAATTCTGTTTTGGAAAGATAGGTCCAATCTATCTCATCTTTGGAAACAATTCTCGCAGAGCTGTACAAGATCAGTACATGCGTCCATGGCTCGGAATGACACGTGGGGCAGGAGGTGCATTATTAAGCCTGCAGCATTGCATCACTGGCCTAGTGACTGTGGGGAGATGATTGTGCTAGCTAATGATTAAATAAATTGTGAGCAGCTGTTTCTTTAGTGTGTGGAACTGCAAGAACAGAAGTGAGAGCTGCAGGCAGGAATCCAGAGTGAGCCTGTCATGACACAAGGCAGGAGGAGTAAAGGATATGCAGTATGCTCTCTGCATGTGCAGAGGAACAGAGCCTGAGAGCTGACTTTAAAGAGAATTGATTTTTTTTATTATTATTATTGACAACACTTAATTTTGTATTATTTGATTTTCCTCACAGTTTTCTTTTTTATTTTTTTTAATAGTTTGTACATGCTGAGTTTCACAATCTAAACAGTTTCACAATCTAAACTGCATCTAGCTGCAGTAAAATCTTGATCACTCTCAGGTAGCTCTTCTGCAGACCCAATGATTTCCATCTGGAAAGTCAGTAATGAATTCAGAATGCTGTAGTCAGATCTCCTGTCATTTCACTGCTTTCACAACACCCTGCTACAGAATCTTTGAAGAGTTACTACAAATATATAAACCTAAACCTACAATTCAAAATAAATGAACTGAATTCTTTTGGTGGAGTAGCATCATTGACTGTTTTAATCATGAGAAGTTGCCTTTCTAATTTGCAAAGTTTGTTAAACTTCTGTACGTGCAAAACTCAGGGCTCCTCAGAGTTTCCAAGCTGATCTTCCTTGAGACTTAACTTTTATCCACAAAACAGAGGGAGCCAGAGAAATGACAGGGCGAGTTTCCTTTCATCATACTGTCAGTATGCTGAAAACTGTCCAGGATACTTTAGTCTCTGCACCCTTTCATTTGTAAGTGTCTCTGCTGAGAGTGTCAAAAGAGATAACAAACAATGCCAGCTGTGTAGAAACTTCATTGAGGATAAACAATAGCTCAGTGAGGGTGGGGTTAAGGGCAACTAATCATTCACAGAAGTCACCAAATAAGCACATTACATCACATTCTCATAGTGCTGGGTGTGTTATTTGTTTTGAGTGAATTATCCAATAAACTTTGGCCCTGGCTGATTATGCACTTGTACATTACCATGTATGACTTATAGGTAGTCTGTGAGCTTGCCCTTTTTATCCTTTATCCTCTTTGAAGCCAGATTGTTCATATGAGTTTCAAGCTGTGATTGAACCTTTAATAAAAAGTGATGAGCAGCAGTGAAGCTCTGGGGAGCCTAGGCAACACTGCAGTCTATAGGGCAGCAAACAAACTTGGGCTCATTTAGAGAGACTCCCTGACCCTGCCTTATCCTGGTCCCTCATAAATCATGGCTGAGGTCTTTCCACCCTAGCCAAGTAGCGCTAAACTGACTTGTTATGGTGGGCTGGAACTGGCAACATAAAGTGCTGGGGACTGGACAGAAATGGAGGTCCAAGTTGGGTACTATCTGAGCTCTGGTCTGGAGGGTGGTGAGGAGCTTGAGAAGGTATCTTCAGCTCATCTCTTCCCACTCCTCATTTCTGCAGTAACATGTAAATCCTGCTCTGCTTCTTGCAGTGTGAAGGTGAAGTTGCCAAAATAAAGAAATGCTCAGAGCAAAGGCACAAACAGTGCCTCAGAAATCATGTAACTTCAGGTTCATTCAGTCCAAGTCTGTTTTCTCCTATCTGAAGCTGGCTGCAGCAGATGAGCTGATCATACACAACCACCTCAGTGTACTGTACACAATTTTCTCACATGTTTTATGAAGTGAGTGATGCACTAACAGACACAGCAGAAGTTATCCTTCCTACATAGCATGTGCCATCACCCTAACTAGACCTCAGGTCTCTTGATGCCCATGTTGTGCTTTTCCTGCAAAGCCTGGGGAAAGAGTACAGTTGTGTTTTTTGCGGAAGCATGGCCCTCCATATCTCCCCATTAATAATTTATTATGAAGTCACGCAGCCTACCGATAGTTTAAATTCATTCTTAACAGCTAATGCTTTGTAGTCTAAACTCAAGAAATAGTTGTTCTTCCCTCTTCTTTCCTGAAGGAAGCAAAACCCAAGGCTGTGTTTCCCGGCTGAAAATGGACTGACTGTAGCGAATGTTGTGTGCCAGCTAGGAAGCTGGCTCTGGCCTCTGAATTCAACAGTTCCAGCCTATCTCTGCAAAAAGATTCTTCTTCTGTCATGTATGGATTCTGACTTACATTTAATATATACAAGACCCAACTGTAAACTAACCAAACAGGGACCTTGACCATAGCACCAGTTGAAGGAGAAGCAAAGAACTCTTGAGCTCTCCACAGCATGAAGCATCATTTATGAAGGCACACTTCTATCGACTGTGTTCATTCTAAGGAAGATATCTTGATCTCAAGCTTTGTTACTGAAATTTTGGGGAAAGTTTGGGTAAATCTTGGCAGTGGCAGCTTAAAACTTTTAAATCAGTTAAGAAAGTCTGCTACTTCACAATCTTTCTTTTCCATAGTCCAAAGCAGTTGCCACAGTGATCATCCAAATATACAACACGTTGACTTCCCTTGCTGCATGATGCTTCCCAGTTGCTGCAGTCCTACCCCCTGGGCAATGTATTTCAGACAGTGGTACTCTGACTCTGTGTTCTAAGGCACCTCTGAATGCTACAGAGTTGTAAAGGCAGTATAAACTGAAACCAACATAAAGAGATCTTGTCCTCCTTGTAAATTGGTGATGTTCTTCTGGCTTCAGAGGACAGACGCTTTTTTACCTTAGTTGAGGAGTAGGTGTAGAGAGTATTAGAGTGTATTTTGAAGATTCTTAACAAACAGCCTCAGAAATTCAAATAGTAATTGCATGGGAGCTGTCAAACTGCTGTTTTTTTAAACTCCTAATAGCATAAACCCCCGTATATTTATTGTTGCATAGATAAAGATATACGTATACTTAGAAACTGGCAGGAGAGAGAATGAGAAAGAGTAGTTCTCCATTAATATTATATTAGATTTTTCTTCTTTTAAGGACACTACCTTTTCAGTGCTGGAGTGCACCTCATTTCCCAATTATTACTTTCTCCTTCCTCTCTGACAGTTGGCTTTTAAAAAAGACAATGACAACTGAATGATCTTCCACCATTTCCATGCTCTATTTTTGGAGATACTGTTTCCCTTTGCTACCCTATTTTTTTCATTTAAGCTGTGCATAGACTGATCTGTCGTTTCTTACACTTGAGAAATTTCTGCACAGTACTTAGGTCCTAATCCAAGCTTTACTTAAGCCAGTGTAAAATTTCAGTAGACTTTGGATCAGGTCCTAAACATTCTTTGCACAAGGATCCTCCCCAGGTGGGAAACCACTTATTTAAAGGTATGTCTGTGCTTTTAAAGTCTTGGTTCCCCTTTATGAAGAGCAGCTTCATAAAACTGAAATATCTGGCCAACATGTCTATGTCAAGAACATACTGTGTTTTCTTATAGTGTATTTTGATGACAGCATTGATTTTTCATTCCAGAACACTGGGCGATATTTAAGCATCAGCAGTGTGCTAGTTAACACATTGGACTTGTATATGCAGCTCAGCTTCTGAAGGAATTCTCTTATCTGCCCATTTGCCCCAGTCTATTCATTTGAATCCAGAGCCTAATGCCTTTGTGAAGTTTAAAGGATGCTTGTTTTAAAAGTACCTGAAATAAAAGGGGTTAAGTTATGCAAAAAAAAAAAAAAAAAAGGAAAAAAGAGGTTATTTCTTTAGGAAAAAATAAAATCTGCAGTATTATTGTAGGTCTGAGGAACAACAAAAAAGGATTTGCTAAACACGAGCTTAAAGCCAACCTTCAAAATGTCCTTTTACATTTAATGATCCTTTATCTTGGATCTCATAACAAACACACCAGGTTCATCATTTCAAAGAAATTATGTAATGAATGAGAATCTTTACCCATACTCTAATCTGCTTCATGGTACATAAATCAAGCAGATTGCCTATTAGACTCATGACTCTCCAAGAGCAGATGCAGCCTCACTCTAAAAGCATTGCGAAGACACGTCCTTTTGGGCAGGAACACTGTGTCCTCAGTCAAAGCCTGCGCCTATAAAAAAACCATTACAAATGGGAAAGTAATGTGCAGCAGTGAGAAACACCTAGTCACGTTCATCCTGCAGTGAGGGTTTACTGCAGGAACCTGCAGATGAAGAGTTGATTGACTCAGCAGCAGTGCACTGAGTTGCAAAGAAGCCTGAGCACACAAAAAGACTTACGATTGCTCCAACCATTTCTATTGCACGACAAATACACTTGCCTTATAACTGTGCCACATTTCACTAGATTACATGCTCTGTGGTTTGCTCGGGTTGTATGATGGTATCACTTGCTATAACCACAAACCACAGGGAATTGACTCTGTCTTCATGATTTTATTGGTTTTGTCCTAACCATACCCTTTGGCATTGCTGCCATTTCACTGAAAGGAAATGCTAAACTGGCAATATCAGGAGAGCAAACTCTTATTTCAAAATATAAACAAATGCTTATTCCCAAACTCTTTTAAAGGCACATCTCTACAGGCAACTCTCTTGTCTCCTGTAAACCTCCTTGTGAATGCAACATAGGCAGCCCCATCCTGTCCTCCCCAGTGGTGGCATAGAACTGAAATACTACATGCTTTGTTAGAGGCCATGGGCCAGCTAGCCCTTCCAGCTAGCAGACTTAAATGTGCTTGTGGTTGTTAAGGAATGAAGCCTAGTATTTGCTCAGCCTGTTATTTAACTTTGATTGTGTAGTTGAAGCACATGATAAAGATACCACCCTGTGAGATGAGTTGGCCAGGAGACATCCTCACAGTTGGCTAATTTACGTGGTATAGAACTGAGAAGATCTGAGGATCAAAATACCCTGTGCTTATTATAGGCCTCTCTAGAAGAGAAGAATAATGTCGCTGGATTACAGTGAGAGTAGCTGATTTCATTCCTCCACTTTCTCCCTTTACCCAGAGGTAATGGCTTTCACTTGTCCAGTTTTTCAGTTTTGATGTCCCTTTAGGACACCGCATGTACCCAGGCAGCTGGAAAAGGAGCTTTCAATTCATTATTTCAGTGGTTATGGCCAGAATCTCCTAGCACTTGAAAGCAATATTATATTGTCAAATAATATTGACAATCTGTAGGACAGCAGTACTTTTTAAAGACAGCTAGTTCTTAATTATGTGTGATAGAGGAAGTCAAGGAAGATCCAACTAATAGACTAATTGTGTTTATACACATATAACAGGTTATGCTGGGGAGCATACTGGAAGAATACCGAGGTGGTGCAGCAGGGAGCCAGCTCAGTTTGTCCAGAGTGATGCTGCACATTAGTGCATAAGCTCTGCTTGTCTCAGGCTTTTCTCGGAGTCATTCCAGTACCTGCAGCCTGTCCTCTTCAGGGAGGTACCTACGGCAGAGCTACTCACACTAGCACTGAGTGATGCCAGCTCAGGTTTGTTTAGACAAAACTGCTTGGTCTCAGCTTTTGGCACAGTTATGTTTTTTCTAGAGAAAGCAGCATAGTTTCATTCAGTGTAGCTTCCTTCCTGGAGGCTGCCCTCCAAAGAACCAGAAGCTGCTTGGATTTCACATGGTTCAACTTGTCCATGCAGGAAAGGGGGAGCTGGCTGTAATGCTGTTTCTTTTGGCAGGAATAACACCCAGTCTCATTGCAAGCATGAAAATGCATTGCCATTTCTTAGTTAGATCTGTTTTGTGGAAGAACAGAAAACCTCAGTTTCAAGTGCTATCTATCTTGCACATTTTAATAGTGCTGAGATTACTTCTAAATGATGGAGGAATGGGCTGAACAGAGGTACATGGGGGTGATTTGTTCCAGGCAGTCGTGGAATCACTAGCTTGATTAGTTTTTGTGTCATCCAACCACACTACTTCAATAAATTAGAGCATTTTTACGGCTGAATTGAGTACCGTGGTGCTTATTCCACTTGTGCCATATAGATAGTTCCATATATATCTCTTGCCAAGTAGGTAGTAAACAAAAGCTATGAATATCTACACACAGCTGGAATAGCTCTGTGTCCCCATGGTAATTTGTGACCAAAATAACAAGGTATGTTGTATACTAATGCTATGGAATATATTTGGCTCTTCTGAAAGGGCGGGCATCCTCTGAGATTTTGCATCCATACACACACTCTCTCACACTCAGATGCTCTCCCTCTCTGCGGGGTTGCACAAAGAGATGTGAAGAACATAAATCTCATTCCAAGAATCTCCTGCTATAAAGAAATCCTTGACTAGAAACAAGCTTGTATATAGTGCCTTTTCAAAGCAGCAGAGTTCATATTTCAACTAGATAAATTAATCACAGACTAGATTCTTGTTTGACCCTCCTCTGTTTGCAAATTTAATTAAAAAAAAGGCAAGAGGATCACTCAAAGTCTTTTTCTCCTAAAATTTAGCAGACAGCTTGAGAACCTGGAAGAAATAGGTGAACATTGCTTCTAATTTGGTCCAAATTTCAGAGTTGCTTTAATCTCAATGAAAATGCATCCATTTTTAGTCCTGCTGAATCTCTTGATAGGTATTGTTAAATACTGAGTTTCTACCATTGGCACCTATCTTCTATGAATGTACCAGTCCCTATTTTTATGCAATTATTGCTGTATGAACAAGTGTCTGCCCATTTTTGCTTTAAATCTAATGATTGCCCAGTTATGGAGAAACTAATGAGTGTAGAAGGCTCCCCAGGGATCCCCATCTCTGCACCACCAGTGGGACAGGGCTCTGTTGGGAAAGGAGGAAAGTGGGATTGACAACCCTTCCGCCTCTCTATTAAATAGAGTGGAAGGCTGCAGCTGTGTGACCTGTTAACCTCATTATTTTTTGGAAGTTCAGCATTTATTTAGTAAACAAAGGCAGGATGAAACCTTCAGCTGGTATAAACCAGCATACCTCTGTTGTCAGAAATGAACCTTGCCAGATTACTCCATCAAAAGAATTGACCTGAAGTCATGGGAATTTGTTACTGGAATATAGGTCCAATATCTTTGGACTGTATTCCTTCTGCTGAAAACTCACTTTAAGTTTGGTGATCCTCCAGAGACATCTGCAAAGACTGTTTTTTAATTAGATTGAAATCAGGTAGACAGGAAAAAATCACTGGAGCTGGCTGGAACTCCAGCAAGACCTTATTTAGAGGAAAGGTTGAAGAGAGAGGGAGAAGGAGACTGTGAAATGAATGATCGGAGCCAAGCTGTTTTGTTTAATTTCTGTGGGTTTTTTAATCATTGGTATTACTATTACTGTGAAGCAACACAAAGACTTAAGGCAGTTCACGCAGTCACTTTAAAGGAGAGGTAGAGTTGGCAGACACCGCATACGGAAAACCACCTCCACTCATAAGGCAAGAGGTGCACAGTGGCTATGAGCAGATGGGCTCCTGAGAAGAACGGCATATCAGCCTTGGAAAGCTTCTAAAAGCTGGCTCAAGACACATGGTCTTTGCGTGTTGATACCTCCACGTTACCTAACTAAGCAGTGACTAGCTTCTTAGACAGTTTCCTTTTCCATACCCTCTGTGCCCATATGTGCAGAGATGATATCTGTTCTGGCTACAACATCCGCATCAAAGTGCCTTCTGCTCTGGCCACAAGATCCTTGGAGCAGAGAGCCTTCTGCCTGGTGATGAGGTTAGTTATAAGAGCTAGTGCATTGACTTTGCTGAGTACACCTGTTTGGGGTGTTCTCAAACTCAGTGTTGACTTTTTTTCTTGCATAAGAAGGTGATTTAGCAGGGAGCCAAAAGCTCAGTTACTCAACATACTGAAGGAGCACCTAAAAATTACATGAGTGCAGCATGTTAAGAACTTCAAATCTTGTACTTAAAGATAACTTGTGTTTACTATACTAGGTAACAAGCAAGAGGAATAGCAAGGAAATACATGAAGTATACCCAGAGCTTTTGTTGTGTTTGCAAGGAGAGTGAAAGCACAGCACTAGCATCTTCTTTATTGAGGTTTAAGATTGCCACCTAGTTTTCCTAAGATTGCCTTAAGCTTGATCAGTCCTACTTTTAAATTGGTATTTCTAGACTAAACAGTGCTTCACATTTTATTATCAGGATCATTTTCTCTGTTTGATTGTCTTTGGGTGAAAACTGTTGGGTTTACATGATAAAGATAACAAAGTGGCTGGATTGAAACATAATGATGCTGCGATTTATAGTTAGTCTTCTTTCATTTAACCTTAGTCATAAAAAACCTTACATGTCTGGGCTCTATCAGTAGCCAGTGAAGAGTGGTTCTTCCAGAAGATGATTCATCCTCTCCAAAATCAGGTGTCTAGGACTGACAGGATAATTTTCCCATTGGAGGTATCTTTCTCTACATATACATTAAGGGAATCTATATAACAAACTTAGACAGCATGCCTGCTTTTCAGATGGTTACATATTTGTGAGAAAGGTGTGCTGAAAGGTATTTGGTTACAGTCCTTCCTTGTGGCTTTTCTACTATAGTCAAGGCTTTGGACCCAACTAGAGCTCTAATAAGATTGCAGCAAAATTGACAGAAGTAGATAGTAAAGATAATTTAATTCCCAAGGAAAACAAAACCAAAGCAATGTGATAGCTGTATGCACTGTGGTATAATTTTGCCCTCCATCGAGAAATGTGGGTGTTTTTAACAAAAATGGAACTGAGCTATATGATTTCTGACAATATTATAAATTGCAGAATGAGATGCCTTGGACAAAACACATAGTGAGTTTAAGAAACTTCTAAAGATAAGGATAAAATCCAATCATCCAGAATTCACAGACTGGCCCCAACAGTACAAGTAGATGTAATTTGTGTAATGAACCCATGCTCATTCACATCTTTCTACAATTTTGTATCAAGTCGTGTGCCCCAACCTTCTCTTCTGAAAGGCCCTGTATAAAAGACCCAGCCTTGCAATGAAGTGTGCACTGAGTGATGCATGTGTGGATGAAAGGGAGCAGAGATGTCTTAATGCAGATGGACGTCTGTCTCTGCTACAGAGATGCTGATTGATTGGGATCTGAGCTATCACGCAGCACATTTTTGGATCTTGTGTGAGTCTCTGAAAGATGTGGCTTCACACTGGGTTTTCTGAGATGACAAATTATAACTGTGAAGTGTTATCGTCCACATCCCATTTATTACATTGACTTCTTGGCACCTGGAGTTTTAGTAAAGTATTCTGATTTCTCCCTTTTTATCTGTAATTAAAAATGGAACAACCCACCTTCTAAATGTACTACTTTGAAACTACCCCTGTAAAAAACTTTGTTGTCATTAATAGAAAGTCTCATTTACTAAGCCAGCAGAATAATTAAGCTGATCCATATAGTAAGACGATGTTTCCATCTTCTTTCTGAGTCATCCCAGATATAGAAGAATAGCACAAGTGGCTATTTTTGTCCTTTTATTATGGGTGTAAGCCAGTTTACCAGGACCATGTTGTTTCCCTCAGATGACCACCTAATCCCTCTGATTATACCATGTGCAAAAATGGGGTAAATGACAGACAAATTGATAATGTGAAAATATATCCTGGGAGTTGGAACCCTTTAAAATCAAACAGTTAAATGGTAGCACCCTTTCTGAATGAGGATGCTTTTCTGACTCAGAGAAAGACATTTTATGAAGTTCTGATTAGCCTCTCCAGCAGGTCTGTGAGCTCATTTGCCTGGGGACAATTAGCTGCAGTTGCTGCGGCTGGAGAGAATCACAGCACAGCCTGTATTCCCACACACAGTCAGTAGGTCACATAAGCAGAGCTCAGAGTATTGACTGCCCCTGCTGCATTTTCCAGAGGTGGGATACAACGTTGTGTCAGAATTTGTATGTTTTCATTTTAATCACTAGCCATACCAGACCTCCTCCCCCAAAAATACGATTCTAGGAGAATGGTGGCATTACCCCAGAGTAATCACTCTGGCTTTAGAAGTGCATTCATTATTCCAGAGCAAAAGCACCTCTTGTCCGGCTGCAGCATCAGCACAGCGAGTTATTTTGGTCAGTATCCCACACTGAAAAGCTTTGCATCATATGGGTCTCTACTGATTACAGATAACCCTGAGCTGAAATTAACTTGGTCCTGTGGATGAGAATGAGGTATCCTTTTGCTGCCCTCTTTCTTCTGCTTGCAAAAATATCTCCTGCATGTGTTTAGTCGCTTCCACCTTCATCCAAAGAACTCAACACTTCAAAATGAGGTGATATACTTAAAATCAGATTATTTATTTCAGAATCAGACAGTGAATCAGAAAGATTCAGTCTAGTCAAAGCTTCTTGAATCTATAGCCTTACTAAATCTCAGCATATAGCAGGTTTGCTTTTTTTTCAGGCAGTTCTTAAAGGTGGTTTCAGGGACATACAGAAATGATCTGCTCAGAATATTGGTCCCAGGAGATTTATTCCTAAAATAGATCTCCTGGTTTAACAGGTAAAGATAATCATGTTTGCTTTCATTGTACATAATGGAATTTATATTCCATCAAAGAAATACTTATTCTTCCTAGATATGTGTTTAAGATTGCTGTGTTAATAAATAAAAAATATACCGTTTTAATGACTATATTACTTTGAAATATAGAGATCCAAAATATCAGTGGGCTGTCTTTATATTCCCCCATGATACTGCAATTTTAAGGACTAATGCAATTTGACATTAGGAGCATAAGGAGAACAGACAATATTAACATAAAATGAGAATCATCAGAGACATTTTTTCAGGCAGCAGTTCTTATTCAAACCACTTTTTATTTAATCTCACAATGCCAGTACTTGAGAGCTGTTTATTTAGCTTCTGGTAAACTTCTTAAGCAACGATTAATTTACTACTTGGGATTTAAAATTAGTAAAACAGAGAAAATAATATCTGAAGGAAACTATACATTTTGACACTGGAAAAGGATTAGCAGCTGGTGTCTTAATGATCTGTACTGGCAGATGTATTCTTTGCTGGTTTTATTAATGGTCTGGAAAACTGAATGAGCAGTGAGGTAAGAAATTTTACAGATGACACAAAATGGTTGAAGGCCACTGAGGAGTAGGGATGGCTATGAAAACTTCTAGAATACTCTAGGAAAGCAAGGTGAGATAGAAATATGAGAGCAAGCAGAATCTGCTGTTTTAAATAAATACAAAATAATCAGAGTTGGGGAAAAAAGGAAACAAACCTAAATGACAGCTACTATTAAAAGCTGAAAATTACTCAGAACGAAACAGTGGGTCATCATTGGTGACAGTGAAAATCCCTACCTCAAACGCAGAGTCATCCAAAATTGTGTGAGTATTGCACAGCCCAGGATGGAAAACAGGCTCTGCAAGTATTACAACACTGCTTTACAAATCAAGCATACTGGCATATCCAAAATACTGTGCTATTTCTTAGTTATTCTTTTCTTGAAAGTATTTTTCAGAAAAAGTCTAGAAATGGAATATTTAAATGACTTGATAAAAGTGTTCACAGAAAGAAACTGAAAATACTAGAGCTGTCATGTAGACATGAATAAAAGGAAAAACACACCAAAGAGGGGGTAACTTTTTTCCTTCATCCTATTCTTTCTTTATAAGAAGAATAAAAGGAATTTAATTAAACTGAACATTTAAAACAGATCAAAGAGGACTCTCATCCACAATGTAGAGTTAATGATGAGATCTTCTTACTATAAGGTATAATTGAGCTCAGGACTCATCCTGTGGGGAGGCTGCTCCATAAACTCCCACTTCTGCCTTGGTTTCCTCTTCTCTGGGAACTTTGGGTCCTGTCCATTCTCAGTGGCTGGGTATTGACCTAGGTGAATCATTCCCAGCAACTAACATCGCACTATTCCTAAGTTCAACATCAGCCCTTATGCCTTACACTGAGAAATATTTATGCTCCTTTGATTTATGCTGATGATAGGTTCATTTACAGCTAAAAATACTGCCACTCGGCAGGGAATTCTGACAGACAAACTGCTGGGGCAGCACCTGCCAACACAGTTTCCTTAGATCACTCTAGGTAGCTGGTCCTGAACATAAGCAGCCAGGGGGCCCAAATTATTATAACTGTTATTTTCACTTCCCTTCTGTGGATTTCAGGCTTCAAGAGTGTGATTAACTAAGTCTCTCAACAACCCTTATGTCCTAGGTATTATTAGACGGATGTCTAATTTAACCTTTTCAATGTCACAGTGTAGACAGCCTAGTTCTGCCAGTGATACATCTCTGAGTTTCTGTTGAAAACTAAGCTGCTTCTTTTGCCACTACCACATCCTTCCATAGCAAAGTCTCTTTCTCACTCCTGTATGAACTTCCAGTCATGGCACTGCAACTGTTACAGGCATACAAAACCATCTTGCAGTCTCGCATCATACTTGGCATGCCAGTGACTCTTGGCTGTTTTTACAAATGTGTCAACTCACCTGTGTCTTACATACCATCTTCTAAGTAAACTAACAATTCCAGCTGGGTTGAACAAAGTGTAAGAAAGAGATTTGGCAATTATGTGACTTAACGTCATCTTAAACCTTAAAACTGCCTTATGGAAACCCCACTCTCTTAGACAGAGAACACAGCATTTTCTGGGTTTTTTCACAGTATTTTTAAGAAAGAACACTATATAGTTTATCTAAGTATGGCTTAAGCTGCCATATAAGCCAGTGGAAGATACTACTGATCTTGACAGCCTCTATATTTTGGTTCTTAATAAGGGCTTTAGCATTAATAGCATCACTAAAATTACTTCATAGTAAGTCTTACGAGCTGCTCTCAAACCAACCACTGGAGTGGAAGCTGCTCATGTATTCGAACAGGTAGGCAAAACTGGTCAGTGGGGTGCTCCTTGAGGTCAGCAAAAGGTAACAACCAGATTAGCTGAGTCATAATGGCCAACCACAGCTCTATCATAGAATCATAAAATCACAGAATCATAGAACAGTTTGGGTTGGAAGGGACCTTAAACATCATTCAGTTCCACCCCCCCTGCCATGGGCAGAGGCACCATTCAAAGCAATATTTTTTAGATCCCAGCTTCCTGCAAACCTTGGAGTGCTGAGATCCCAAAGGCCTTTTGATTTCACTCATTATGAGAACGTTACAAAATCTAAACCCCAACTCTAAATGCCTAGGTTTTTCTCCAGAAAGCTGTGATTCATCCTCAGTCTTCTGCCAGCAAGGAAAACTCGCTCCAGTTCTTTCTGCCAGTCTTTGCAGATTTTTATTTGTTTCTCACAGACTTTACTAAACCAGAGCCTTAGCTTTGAGCATCTTCTCTGGATTACGAAATTGCTCCCTTACATAAATGACAGGGAATAGCTGCCCTGCAGGAGGCTATAGAAACATGTGGTATTTGCCACCAAGAGAAATGCCACCAGAAGGAGTGCCTGTGCTTCTCCTAAGTGGCAACCGATGAGGACAGTTTTCATGGCTTTCAGTCTGCACCCCCAGAGGTGTGTTGCTGACCTCACTGATTTTGACATTCCAGGGAACATATAGCAGCAACAAAGAAGCTCAAAGCTTTCAACTGATGACCCTGGAATGTGAGGAAAAAGTCAGCTGAAGTCATATAGGTGGAGCAAAAACAATTCCCATTTCCTGCCTCTGAAATCCAGCTTTCTCCTTGGCAGCTTGCATCTGAATCTCTCCCCAGCATTAACCACTGCAGTGCCATTCAGGTGACCTGATCTCATCTTTTAATGAGTAATGTTGAGAAATATGTGTGAATAGGCAATTCTGGAGGTTTTCCTCCAAAATCTATATGTGTATTGCATCAGATGAGCTCTCTCCTCCTTGCCAGGCAGGCTGTCCACCCCAGTTCTGCAGAAGCAATGCTTCTTTCAGATAATATGACAGTGCAGCAGCTTTGAGCCAAAGAGCTTAACTTCTTATTGCTATTTATTTGCAAAAACAAAGTCAAGCTTCTTATGTGGATTTTGAGAAGTGCCTTTAAATCCTGTGTCTAACATATGTGCAGCTAAGAACAGGAAAAGACCTGGGAACAGTGAGGTTTACACCAAAACCTATAGAGAAACTTAAAGCAGTTTTGAAAGCAGCTTTAACTAATAGCCAAAAAAAATCTACTACACTACAATGACACAGAGGGAGGTGTACAATTACCTATAAGCCAGGGAGGAATAGCCCATCTCTTATCTCTATAGCCATGCCTGTCTGCAAGTATTTTTTTTGCACTGCATTTGTAGCTTTGCATTTGTTAGCTTTCCTTCCCTTTTGTTTTGCCAGGCTGTTACTGCTGCATAAAAGTCTCAAGTACTTTTTGGTTTGTGATTATGATATAATGTTGTTGTTATGTTATTTTTCCTTATGCTGTCTTAACCAGAGGGATCTTTTAGCTTCTACCAGAACTCACAGTTTTTACAGTAAGCCATGTGGTCACGAAACAGAGCAAGGACCATGAGGCTTCAGTTACTAGTGGTGGTGGTAGGGTACTCAATACCTGAAGGGAACAGACAGCACATGGTAGAAGATCTTAAATCACAGAATGGTTTTGGTTGGAAGGGATCTTAACGACCATCCAGTTCCAACCCCCTAGCATGGACATGGACACCTTCCACTAGAGCAGGTTGCTCAAAGTCCTGTCCAACCTGGCCTTGAACACTGCCAGGGATGGGGCAGCTGCAGCTCCTCTGGGCAACCTGTGCCAGTGCCTCACCACCCTCACAGGGAAGAATTTTTTCCTAATATCTAATCTAAATCTCCCCTCTGTCAGTTTAAAGCCATTTCCCACTGTTCTGTGAAGCTTGGCAAGCCTATGACTGAAGATGTTCTTCCCCTTCTCTGACAGATGGACCACAGCAGACCCAGTTTCTCAAAGAGAGTCCCATGGTCTAAGTAGCCAAAGCCTGGCTGTACTACCAATCCTGGCCCTTTCAAATGCCTTCCCTTTGACCAGGAGGATTGATGAAAAAGCTACATTGCTCCAGATCCCTTTACTGTGCCACTCAGGGCTCTGTAATAATCCTTGATACACCTCAGACTGCTCCTCTCTGGTGCCCCCATGAAGCAACAGCAGCAGATAATAGTTAATGAGCTTGCAGGAGGGTTAGGGTTAGGGTTAGGGTCTACAGGCTTGGTAGTGTCTCCATTATACCCTGATATGAGCCCTTGGTAAGCAGCACACCCCTCTAGAGAGCACATCAGGTCAGCAAAGGGGTGCCTCTCTGCCTCCTACTAGCATCACCCATCACCTTAGTTGTTCTGGTTGTTACACAGCCAGCAGAACAGGCTGCCTTACCCAGCTCCAGCACCTCTCCTGATGTGACAGGTCTTTCATCTTCAGTCTGCAGAGCGGTGAAGCTGTTCTGCAAGAGCACCTCAGGCTTTGGGGGAAGTCTTCCCCCCCTGCTGGTCCTTGGTGCTGCAAGCTTCCATTCTTCTGCATTATTGCACCCCCTTCCTTCTGTACGCACCACTAGGGGAGTTTCTGGCTGTTTGGCCATGGCCTGTGGGTCCACTGCAGACTGTGCTTGGAACTTTCTCAGTCTCCTTGATGTTACAAAGCCCTCTCAGTGTCTCCTGCAGCCCAGACACCCACTGCAGGAGGTCCTCTAGGTGGGCACATGGACTGCAAGCAAGTCTGTTGCCTGCCCTTTTCCCAGGACAAAGCTCTAGGCTCTTCCTGCAGCCTGAGGTCTGCACTGCAGCCTCCCCCTTCAGCAGATGCCTCCACCCAGACACAAGTTAACTCCTTCAAAACAGCCCCTAATGCCATTTTACACCCCGTGCTCATCCAAAGGATGACGGGTGGTGTAGTAACCTGTCTTTTACAACTGCTGAGTCTCCTCACCTCTTACTCTGGCTGTGTCAAGAACAGCAACCACCAGCTTTGCACTGCAGCACCTTCACTGAGGGCAGCCTTTGGTAAAAGGGAGCTGTACCTCCTTGTGAGGTCCCTCTCATGGGCCAGTTAGACAATGTAGCAGCATATGCCCCTCTTTCTTCACTCTCCCAGCTGCAGCACCATGCCATGATTGCTAGTGCAAACTATTCTGCAGGCTTGACTGATAACATGCTTATGTGTTATTTCTGTGTCAGCCACCACCACCCCTTTTCTGATATGCACAGGGATATATCAGTATAAGGAGGGAAAAGGAATTGTTTAGGGTGGGACAAAGAGTAACTAGGGGCAATGGGAGGAAACAGAGCAGAGAAATGTCTAGGCTGACTATCAAGAAAAACATCCTAACACTGAAGCCCAAAAAGGCTGTTTAATGATCTCCCAAAGGAAGTAGTGGGAACCTTTATCAATGACTCATTTCAAGCCGTGAAGGACAAAGCTATGAGTGTGGGGAATAGTCATGTGTTGGCAGGGCATGAAGGGTCTTTCCCATTCCTCCTTGCTGACTCTGTGCCCTCACCCTTCTGAAAGAAACAGGGTTTGAAAACACAATGCGAGCAGTGGTTTCCTAACACACACACACACACACACACACAAAACCAACATCCTTAAGTGATCCTTTGAGATTGGGAGCCTGGGAAATGCTTTTTAAATTAGCCTCTATAACATGACAGATGATAACAAGTTTTAGAGTAATTTTTTACTTCTTTGTCAGCCGCACCGCCAGTGTGTGTCTATCCTGGCAGCATCTTTCTTGCAAATTAATGAAACATCAAGGCTGCACTGCCAGCCAGATTGGAGTCATGTATTTCCAGGAGACAGCCTGAACTGGCACATCCTCAGCTGCTACAAATCAATTAAGTTCCCTTGATTTCAGCGCAGAGGGTCACCAACATACAGCTGCTGAGGATGTGGCCCATTTCATGTTGGAACAGAAATATTGCTTTCATTTTACTGAGAGCTGGAATATTTAAAATTTAATTGCTGTTAAAATTTAAAATCCCTATTTAATTTAACATTCCTTTTGCAGTTTCTTTTAGTGACAGTGTCTAATGCCATTTCTGCTCTAAGATGTTGAGACCATACGTTTCCCCGAGACCACTACTTCAGGGTTTGCAGGGATACGGTGTCATTTGGTCAGCAGGCATGATCTGCCCTTGGATATTTTGCTGACCCCAGTTCCTTGTTCCTGTGTGTTTAATAACTGTACTAAGAATAAATAGCATTAAATGTTAGCCAAGGCTTACCACATTGCCCGAATCCCTGGAAAGCAGTGGCATGCCTCAGTGCTGGCAGGGAGTGGAAACAGGACAGAAAAAGACCCCCTTGCCTATGGAAAAGCATTGGCAGTGGCTTTGAGGCTCAAACTGCTGCAAAGACAAATCTTGCTTCTTGCCAGCATGCCCCAGCTCTGCGTGCATAGTGCGTGTGCTTGAGGCTTCAGTTTGGGAAGCAGGGATTCTCCCAGCTCCTTAGACTTTGGGCCTGCAGGACACATTGAAGAGCTGTTGCAATGCTTATATTTGTAGGGATTTTGACCACAGCTGTGAAGAGAAGCCTGATGTCTGACCATGCAGACCCTGGCAAGCCCTGGTGCATCTTGCTGTGTCTCAAATTGTGTGTCTTAGTAAAAGTTCCTTTATGCCATTTGGTCCCCAGTTAGTTGGATACTAGGGCTAGTATCAGTGAAGAAGAAAATCCTCACCTCTCTCAGCCCATGGCTGTGAGGGAAGGGGCTGTCCTGGTGAGTTACAGAAAAAAAGAATAGAGAAGAGGCAATGGTATCCAGAGACAGCGAGTAAGGAAAGGAGACTAGGGCTTAAAGCAACCAAGAGAAATGAGGGTTAAAGAGATCTTGAAGGGGCTGGGGATGTGTTGGGAGACCAGGGAGGCTCTAGCACCTGTGTGTGTCCCCTGCAGCTATGCCCATACCCATAGGGAGAGCTGCACCCCAGCAGGCAGCGCCCCATTCCAGCTGGGGCCACATCTGTTCAGTTTGGTGCTTGTCTTCTCATAAAGATGGGAGACCTGGTGCTTCCAACTTGCAACTGGATTTATAATTTGGCAAATACTCAAAAAAAAAAAAAAAAGCCCTAAACAACCCCAAGCACATCATTACAAAGTGTTAGAGCACATGCATTAGCGCCTCACTACAAAGTACAGCTGAGAGCCAACTTTCCAGCATCATTTTCCTGTGCATCTGCCAAGCGGTACATGGAAAGAACCATCTGCAGCATCTTACAGGGGCATTTCCCGGTCACAGCTTCCAAAGGGTGACTAAAAACCTAGTGCTGTAAAACATTCGCAATTGCCCCAAAGGGCCTGAGTTTTAACAACAATATAAGTTAAAGTTGAAAGAACATGTGATGACTCCCAGTGTTTAGTCTGCTCTGCCTGTATCTGAAGCTAATCAACCCACTTGGCAAAATTAATGTCTCCCAAGTACTTCGTAATCCTATTTATATTTTAAGAATTTATCTTTAAAGAATTAATAGCATGTCTGTCAGGCACTGCTCATTAAACGTTTTTTGGATCAGGCAATATCTTGGATCACTGAGATCCTGATGATGCTCACATTTTAATCTCAAGATGACTGATTACCCATGGGAACAAGTGATCAAGGGAAACAGTGCATTGCCCATCCGGGAACCACTG
This sequence comes from Neopsephotus bourkii, assembly GCF_033783945.1. NCBI lineage: Eukaryota > Metazoa > Chordata > Aves > Psittaciformes > Psittacidae > Neopsephotus > Neopsephotus bourkii. Next base: position 9,340,593 of record NW_026900624.1, read on the forward strand.
ATCCAGGCCATGCACCTTTCTGCAATGCAGACTTTTGCCAGGCACATCTTGTGAAGCTCAGAAGAATGTCTGAATGTAAGTCTACACACAAGAGGCCAGACTACACGATCTAATGATCTCTTTTGGCCTTAAAATCTTGAATCAGTGAGTTGAAAACGACGAAAAGAAGTCCCCAGCTGTAGGAATGAATTGGCTCAATTGCAAATAGGTCAATTAAACTCAAAACTGACAACCTCCTGGATATCTTTAAAGTTATAAATTGGATTGAAAGGGATGTAAGTATAATTAACTTCTCCTGTATTTTCAAGCTAGCACAAAATTTCTCACTTCTTATCCAACACTCATATGTAATGTTCCTGTGTTCCCTTAAAAGGATGATACATTATTTTCCACATCTCTCTACAAAGGTAGTCTCTAGTTGGACCAGAACGTTGTGAGTACAAGGCTAGACTGGCCAAGTGAAAGCAAGCCTCCATCCTGCTATATGCAGGCAGCAGACGCAGATGGTCCTTCCAGGTGTTAAGCCAGGTAATTCTTGTGGTGAGCAAAGGAGGGAGGCAGGAGGGACCCTCCAGCCCAGATTGTGCCACTCTGGCTCAGGCTGAGCTGCATTCAAAGGTCTGGTTCACCCAGTGGTGTGGTGGTGGCTGTTTGCAGGGCCACATGCATGCAGGTAAACCTCTTCGCTTCATGTGAATGACCCACGGGGCAGATGGTGGCGTGGCACCTCTTCACACACTTTATCTTGCTTCCTGCATGGGGCTACATTCAGATCCTGGTGGAGCAAGTCTCCTGGCCTGTGTAGTGACTGCCACGCCACAGGAACACAAAACCTGTTGTCTGTGTGGTGCTCCTGTGGAAAGGGCTCTGTTAACACACCACTGAACTTAATGTGGAGGCACTGCAGGGCCTGGGAGGAGGGAATTCTTTTATTTTCCATGAGTATCTGTACCTGGGCCATTAACTCTCACATCTAAGGACTATGGATAGAAATTTCTCTCATTTCTTCAGCACTACAAATTAATTGCATGTTCAGCACAAAAGCAAGGCAGGGGGATAAATTTGAGCAAGCCCAGTTTAGCATTTACCAGCATCACCCCAGCTTCTTTGTCCTGTTTCTTCTTGCTGGGGCCTTAAATTTCTATGCCTGCATGCTGACTCCTCTCTTGTCTTCTTCTGTTTACTTCCCTCTGTACTCCCATTGCTGACACGTCCCATGCCACCATTCTCATCTGCTTCTTCTCACAGCTTCTCATCCTCTCATTTCCTCACCCCTTCCCTGTTTCTCCCAGTATCCCTTCTCACTTTAAAACACAACTGGCTGTTCCAAAATACTAGCAATTGGATTTCAGAGAAATTGAACACTGCCGAAACCAAGTCAGTTTTTGAGCTGCTCTTCTGCTTGGAATATTAGAACCAGGTAGGGATAATGCTGCTAAAGAGCCTTCTGCCACAGTGCAGGGGGCTGTGAAACGAGCCCCTGGGCATTAAGCTGGACTGCATTTGCAGGGTGCCCAAGGACAAGACCCCGGAGGGTGCAGGCCTGGTGCCCCTGCCTGGAGCTAAGCACGGCTCCAATGTGAACAGTGCCATCTTTTGGATAAGGTGGAAAACTGTACTAACCTCCCGCTGCCACCGAAAACCTCTCCACTCAACCCTCCCAGAGAAAAAGGCTCTTTTTTTTCCCTTGCTCTCACAAAGATCGCTGCCTCAATTGCCCCTCAAGTTTTTATCGGGAAAAGTTATTCTTCCCTTCAAACTCAGAAGTGCGCAGTGGTGTGTCTGCACGGCATCCAGCAGTGCTGCCTCGCTCAAGTCAACTGCATTTCAGTGTTATAGTGCACAGAAAAACACTTTGAAGGAGATCCTTCCACAGGAACTGGGGTGCCTGATGAACGCCGCTGCGGCTTGTGAACAAACCTCCCCATGACTGAAAGTCTGACTGAATGCAGAAGCAGCAGCACGGCTGCAAAGGGGGCAGCAGTTCCAGGGTTTGTCTGTGCTGCAAAGTGCTTTAAGGCTGAATAAAGGGAAAAGGCTATAAACCAGAAATGCCCTAAATGTAATCTTATACTGATCCACGTAATACACAAGTGACACTATCGTAGAAATGAATACTGCATCTGCACTGGAACTGGGCTTTTAAAATCCAGTGAAACATCCCGATTCCTGGAGGGGCCTTAGCTGAGAATACGCTCATTCTCAGTAGTCATGCTGATGCTTTTTGAGTCTGAGCCAAGATTCTGTAAATCTAAGTCAGCTCTGTCTCCTGTGCCTAATAATATGAAGCAAGAAATAGCCCAGCCTTATAAAAACTGTGGGTTTTGGCCTCAGCCCATATTGATTATATAGCTCATAAATGAAGCCCAAAATTCTGGTTCTTGTCCAAACAACAATCATCTTGGAGCTCCATGCCTACAAATCAGACTGGCAGATATTAGCTGTTCTGAGTTTGTTCAGGCTCACACTTCTCAATTTAAGCTGAGCTTCCTTTTGTTTATGCACAGTTTCTTGAGCAAAGTCTTTTTTCCAGTTGCATGCTCTTCACAGAACCACAGTACTCACTGACTTCCACAGATATTCTCTGGTCAAATCCTTACTGCTATGGAATTAATGGCAAAATGTTGCTGATTTTATTGTAATCAATATTTCCCCACTTGGAAACTAGTCTCCTAGGTAGCTGCTAGAACACAGTATTACAGGAAATCAGAATTAACTAAGCAAAGTGATTAAGATGTTCTGCTATCCACCTAAGTAACCCCATAAATGAGATGAACGGAGACATCTGAGCTACTTCTATCAGTTCAGCCAGGAAAAAGGGCAACTCTAACTAGCTCTGGTCACTCCTGCATACCAGCCTCTATCATCAACCTGCAGCAAGTATCGTTTCAGCCCATGACTGCTATTACTGATAAAGGTGGCAGAACATCATAGACCAGAGTGCTGTTGCCCTCGGTAGAAGCCTTGGACAGCTTCCCCATCTTTGCACTGCTGACAATTACAGCCACCAACTATCTGTAATGACTGCACCCAGCTGAGATTTTTCATCTCCTACTTGGCCACTGTCACACCTGGAGCCCATTTATGCCACTGAAATACCAGTTGTAGGCTTAAATGCTGTATATAAAGGCTATCTTGAAATGCTGCTTCTAGTTATGCCAAATTAAGCACATGCTTTTGAAGAGGTAATATAGACCCACAGCAAGCTTTACTTTGCTGGGTATTGATGTGAGAATTTTGGCCCCATAGGTAAGTCTGTACTTGTGAAGTCTGCTTGATACTGAGGCCCCTCTCAGAACAGTTGTAGCAGAAGGACAACCCTGTTTTTGGAGGGCTGGTTCACCTTCTTATCCTTCTTTCACTGCCACATGGAACTCAAGCTCTTCAGAGATGAGGGGGGAAATGCTTTCTCTCAGCATGGTACCATGGACAGAAAGCTCTTGACTATGGGTGACTTTCCATGCAGCTTGAGAGCCCTTGGACAGGCAGATGGCCACTGCCCAGGCTGAATTCATTTCCTCAGGACTGAACACCAGAAGAGACAAAGCGATCACCAAATGGGGAATGTGGATCAGTAGGTACAGGGTACTAGTGCTTGTGAAAGGAAGAGTCTCTACTGCAGGGCAGGCTTGGCCAGCTGGGCAGAGTAATTATCCCAGGGCACTGAGGTCTTCTGCCCTATCTGGGCAACTGAGACCTCAAGAAAAGCCCTGAGAGACAGAGTACACTAAGCTCTCTAGTGGACTTTAAGTGAAGCCTTCAAAATGGTGGGGAGATGCCTGTGCTACTATATATGCACTATTATTCTCTCTAAACTGTTTTCTTTGTGTGCTGGCTGAAACACCCTTTGAGCCCTTGGAAAAATGGATGCATTTCTCCAGTTTCACAGGTCCCTTCAGAGGCAGGTTGTATGCCGGAATACTCTCAGAGATGATGGTCTGAAGCCACATCATGTGAGTAAGTAGGGGAGAAAACCAGTCCAGCAAAAGGAACTTTACTAGGTGTCCATGACAGATGTATTGAAATATTCAAGCTTAAACTAATACAAACTTTCCATGTCAGACATTATGTGTTTCACTTCATATGGACTAAAGTGTTTTGGATGGTGTCTTTTTAACGTGCTGCTGAAGTTTGCACATGCAGATATGTATTTTGGGCTGCTAAAATAATTCTGTGTAAGGGGGAAACTATGAGCAGCTGAGGGAGGAAGTAACACTTCTGAAAAATAGAATCTGCTTCAGAAACTGGTGCATGCTTTGAAAAGACAAAAGTTTTATCACTGAGGATTTCTGGCTTTCGACTACGTGCCAATCTGAATCCAGTTTTGCAATTTCCACTTGGCCATATCAGCTCTTACTGTCAGTGGAATTTTTGTCTGAGTGGAAACAGGAGCATCAGGCCCTTTGACAGCAGAGTCGTTCCTCCCCCAGAGAGAGTCTGAATGGTAAGGTAGCACAGGGATATTTTCCTAGGAACGTGACATTGCAAATGTCCACATCTATTTAGCAAACCATCTCACCCTGGCGATGCACCCCATGCATTTTTGGCCCTGTCTTTTCAAGACTCCTATTTAACTTCATGGTTACAAGTAGTCCCCGTGAAACAAAGCTTGGTGTGTTTTTGCACATTTTGCAGGACAAGGGTCAGTATTTTCATAGCCCCAAGCCCAACTAATGGGTTTTTGCTCTGTAAGCCACTGCGCTCTCAAGCTAAATGCTATCAATTCAGCCGATGGAGTTAACAGCAAAAAATGTAGAAGGAAACAGAGCTGGCGAAATAGCTTGTGATTATTATCTGAGGGCTGGGTGGAGTACCTATTGGAGAGGCAGCAGCTGGGAGCCAGCATATCCAGAATAGAGAAGCTGACATTACAGAACTTCTTTCCCAGCTAAATGCTTTGGTTTTCTCTGAACTTCCTAACTTCCTGGGGGGCTGGTGGCAGCTACGTGACCTGCAAACCCTGGGGAGACCAGTCCCAGCTTTTAGATCAAGGGACTCAAGTGAGAGAGAAAAACAAATGCTTTTTTTGAGGAATGAACTTTGAATTATTCATCTGCGTGTTACTGAAATCTGTTTTGTTCCTCACTGGAACTACAAGGAACTCTAATTACAAGTATTTAAGACACACATAAATTACCTTGCCAGCCATGATGAATGCTGCCTGTAAAGCCTAGAAGTATTATTCCTGCAACTGCAGCCAAGAAATGTTAATAGACCACCTGTTGAGTGAGATGCAAAATGATCACTAGCATGTTATGAATAATCGGAATTGTAGTGAAAGTAGGCAATACTTCTGTACTGCCCTGGATATCTCTAGACATCCTCTGCCCTTTCACTACGCATCTAATGCCAGTTCTTTAGGAGTGCAGCTGAGCTCATTTTTACCTAGATGACTAGGGAACTAGCTAGGTACTGGGAGGACAATGAGGCTTTGGGTGGCTGTCCAAAGCTCTGCTGTTCAAATGCCATGAGAGCACCGTACCTGGCTTCCCATGGCTTCCCACCCCTTGTCTCTTTCTTGCCGGCCTTGAGAAGGCATTTTGTGACATCCCCACCCATACACGGTGGTTGTGCTGGGGACAAAATGACAATGTAGAACATAAGCACTGACATGCCGCGACTCCACAGGCAGTGGTGATGTTGATAGAGGCAGACTTCTGTAAATACATGACAGACTTCAAATGCCAGGTTGCTTCTTGAGCCCTAAATAAACCTTGTTAGACTGGTGCTTTTGTTTTCCTGCAGCTGCAAATTTAACTCTTTGCAAAGACATCCTGTGATCTTTCACTTAGTTCAAAGCTGTGGTAGCTGTGTGTTTGCATCTCAGACACGCTGTCTTCCAAAAGGCTCAAAACGGCATAAAGCAAAGGTACATGGTGGCTGCAGAAAAAGCAATGGGATACGAAAAGGTATCTTGCTCGAGTTGCAAGCGGATGCAAAATGATAGTGCTGTGTTGCATTCGGGTGCTCTCTGGCAACGAGCAGCTGGGGGCAGTAAACACCGCTTAGATGAGCCGGAGCCACAGGTCCTACCTTTACAAGTGGCTGTCTCGGGGAGGAACAGCCCATGGAAATTCATGCCAGGGGCATACAAGGTCTGTGTAATTCTCCAGGCCGCAAACTAGATTTAGGCAGGGTAAGAGTGGAGCCTAGCCTTCGTGTGAGATATAGAAAAGGACAGGACCTGCTTAACCTATATACAGTGCCAAGGAATGAATGGCTACCTGCTAGTCCCTCGGTATGTGGCCTCCAGTGCAGATCCCCCAGCGGTGTAAGGTGTGTTACTCAACCACTGTTTGGAGTGGGACCACAGGGACACGGGCAGAGGCGTCCCTCCACCGGCAGCGAGCGTCAGCCTGCTGGAATTTGCAGTTTTACATTGCAATGCATCAAGCTAAACTTCACAATAGTTTCTGAGGGCTTTTTCTGGGGCAGACTGTGCTTCCTCTGCAGTTTTGGAAAGGGCCACGGGGACTCTGACAGTGCTAAGCAGACGGGGGCACTGCTTGAAAGCCCTTTTCTGCTCTGCATTAGCACTTCAGTAGGGAAGGGCTGCAGGAGAGGTTTACCCACTGCAGCAACTCAGGCCCTCTAACTTGCTTTCAGAAGCGACTTCACACACCAGCTTGGTGCAACAAGGACTTTCAAAGGGTGCAGTTACGGTCTGTGGAAGCATCTGCACCAAGCATTTGCCAAAGCAGAGGTCAGGGCTGCTCTGCTTTCTGCAGATTGAGTGACAGCCCCTGAGATCACCTCAGGATGGCACCAGACATGATGGGGCATGTGGTACCATTATGCCTTCCCTGGCAAAATAGTTCAAGAAATCATTCATGTTGGCAGTATCTGTAGTAGCGAGCACATCAGCCAGGGCCTGCTCTCAGGCCCTCAGGTCAAACAAGCGTATGCAGATCCCATCTCATGTCCTCGGGGCTGACCTAGGTTTTTTTCCCCAGGACAGGGTGAGCTCACCAGTTCCACGGTCAGGACCAGCCCCGGGGCTGCCAACTGGGAGAGCCCCGGGTGTCACAGGCCAAAACTGTGGCAGGGAACATGCTAACATAAAAAGCATGGAGGGCTGCATGTTGCTGCTTGAGGTCGTGCCCTGACCCTCTTCAGTTTACTGCTGTAGAGATCATCACTGGAAATAAGAGGAGCTGGCTGAAGTGATGCTCTGCTCATTTGAAAATGAGACAGAAGCTTAAATTCTTTTCCCTTCCCCCAGCAAACTGCCTGCCAGCCTATGCAGGCTGGCTGGGGAGAGCTTTCCTGTGCTACATGGCTGTGCTGTCTCACCTCTGCCCTGGCCATCTCTGCCTCTCCTCCCTAATCGCTCCCCGAACAGATGGGAAACACGACAGGGGCATTGTGCACAGCAAGGCTCATCTCCCAAAGCCCAGGAAAGATGGCAGTTTTACAGTTCCGTGCTATTTACAGAGGAGCTTGCCATGGCCTCCCTGCTGCACCAGGGTTGTGTTGTGTGATGTGGCTGTTGAGCTGCATCTCTATGTAACCTGCAGGCTGAGTGGGCAGCCAGAGTTCAGAGCCTGGCCAAGCTGCTTGCCTGGGATGACAAAGGTGTGAGTCAGTTACAAGCTTGGTGAAACCTACTTATTTATAAAGACTGTATACAAAGATTTTTTTCCCTCCTTGGCTACGGCAGACACTTCCAGCAGGAAGAAGCTTCTTTGCTCGGAACTCACAGCAAGGTCCCCCAGCTCTCACAAGGCCTCACTTCTCTTTCTTTCTAGGATCCAGTAAGACAGTTTGCAATCCATGGAGTTAGCAGTGAACTGCACATGCTTGTCTGCACTTTGCAATTTGCAGTATATGCCTGAGGCAGAGCAACAGCTGCAAGGGTCGGACTGTGGGCAAAATCATATCGTAGTTACCTATGGCATGATCAAGGGAGAATCAAAACCCTCTCAAGTCTAAAAACCTAAAAAAAAACCTCACCCTTTCAGTTTCCACCTAACTCTAGAGGTATGAACACTCACTCTTGACCCTAGTTTTTCCTATGTAAGTGCTGCATCTGTATAATCTGCGTAGTCCAGTAGACCAAGTCTCTCCCCTGCTGTGTGCCAGGTATCGAAATGACATAACAGGGTAGGGTTGCAGACATGCCACGGCCACATTCATTTGCCTAAATGTAGTCACGTAGTGCTATTTTAAGCACATTCGTCTACCCTGCCCAGCCTCTAACTGGCTGCTTTATACATCCTACAATACCCAAAACACCGGTACAGGCCTGGCACGTCTGACATGCAACCCATCAGAGTCCCACGCCCTTCTGGACTTGCAAGGAAGGACTGAGCAGGATACACACATATGCCTAAAATAGTACTAAACATCTCTGCTTCAGTAGCTAGATCCTTACCACCACCAGCTTCAGCATTTCCCTGGCTGGTCTGCACAGTCCTGCTGGTCCAGCTGCTACTGGGGCTAATTTTCCATGTCAGTGCAATTTTAATTTGCCAAAGTTGCACCTGGTTAAGACTGATTATTTATTGTTTCAGCAATAGCAGGACATGATGAAATGTTCAAAGCCATATATAATGAAGTTCAGGATAACCTGGCACTCACAAGAGCATTAAGCAGTATAGAAATGCCAAAAGCAATATAGGATTGATAGTACATGGCTGGCTGCACCTTGCGACTACTTACAGATCATGGACCTGAATCCTTATGGTGCTGCATCTTGTGTGGTCATTCATTATAGCATAAAATGGGTATAAGCGTTAGCAGTCAGCCTTGGAAGTACTTTATAGCCACTTTGCACTGGAATGAATGACTGTAAAAGCATGCTAACGTTTGGTTCTTTAAATCTACTACTGCAGCAAGATCTTCCTACCTTAACGTTTGCATTTTCTCACGATCAGGTTCCAAATAAATTTGCTTTTTGGAGGAAAACTGTCTATCTCTGGATATGCCTGTACAAACGGGTAAAGTGATAAACTTGCCTTGATGATTACACCATGTAAGTAGGCTTTGATCACAACGTGCCTATCATGAAAAAAGTATTTCATTACGGAAACCAACTGTTGTTGGTTGGGGTAAAAAGAGCAATTGTTGGGGTTGGGGTAGAAAGAGCAATTAGACCTATGGTCCAGGTAGGTTACAGCCAGTGACACAGGGCAGCTCAATGGGTACCATGGTGCTCTTCCTATGGTAGGGCTGCTCCAAAAGGCTTTGACTTTTGAAACTTTGACATCATCAGGAAACAAAGGGAAAACAGGACAGGTATGCAAGTGTGGCTCCCCATTTTTTAACATGCTCTGTTAAGACTGACTTGTACTGCTGGGATAGAGGGTCTGCATTCAACATACGAAAACTCATTAGCAGTTACATAAAGTGAGTTTGAGCACTGGGATCCAGAGATTCAAATCCACCTCCAGACACAACACTGCCACCATTACACGTCAGACACCTTGGAAGTCAAGAAGACTTGAGGGCCCACTGGGAAACTGGCCAGCCTGCCCCAGGCCTTTGTGGAGCAGCAGGAGGGGAAGGTCCATGCACAGAGAGGGCTTCGTGCATCTGGCAGCTGTACAGGCACCTACCCAGTCCTTAGCTCCGTCAGTATGTCTGCTGGTGTTGTGATTTTGCAATCAGCCAGACAGGCAGGGCGAGAGGTTATGGGGGCTATGGCAAGGAGCCCTGCAGAGGCCAGCCTCATTCCTTGGGGATGCAAATACAGAATACTGAAAGGAACATTAAAGGTCTGAACTCTTCTCCCTGCCCACTAAAATGGTGAAACTGGAAGAGGAGAAGGAGTACAAACTGCAGATTTTAACTGTTATCTTCTAATACAAGAACCGAGCTGTATACTGGGTTGTTGTCATGGTTTAACCCCCCATTATGTCCTTTTTTCTGGATGCAAATTAACAGAGTGGTGCAATGTTAACGTGACAACTGAAACCTGTGGCCTGCGGTTCTCAGCTTTTCTCATTTCCTTTTTCTTTTTACTCTGCATTTCCTTCTCTCACCCTCAGTCATACAAGCACTTTGACAGTCTGTCAGGCTCAGACAAGCCACTTGGGCTGCAGCAAAGACAGTGCTTCCAGGTTATGACAGCGGCAACCGCTTGGCTGCTATACAATATCACATCAAGCAGTGTGCTGAAACCCGCCCTGACCACCCTCTCCAGCTCCCTCTTTGTGCCACACACCCCTCCCTTATCTCGACAGTGCCTGCATGGGATCTGCGCAGCAGCACCTTTGCTTTGGAGGAAAACTCCAAGCCAGAGCCCAGCGATGCCTCTAAATGTGTCCCTGGAGAAGGGTTACAGGAAATCTGGTAGGGCATATTTTCAGACTCAGTAAGACAAAACACTGAACAAGGGCAGTTTTTATGCTCTTCTCACTTTTTCTGATCTGAAAGTGAAATATATTACTGTTGTTGGTAATGATAATAAAAGTAGGTCCTAATGCAGCATCCCCTATGCAAATCAAGCCTACATTTGTCATGTAAGTAGGACTCCTCTGCCCTGATTGATGCTGGGTGTGTGATTAAATCTTCTTCCAGCTTGAAATCTGTTTTCTGAGAGCCACTTCACTCAAAAGAGTGAAGAACAGCAAAAGAAAGAGGGACAGAGGAGTAGCAGCCGCTCTTCCCAGGTTCATTTACAGCAAAGCTCTTCTTGTGAATGGCAAAGAGTCTTCATATTGAAGACCAAATAGCAAGGGAGCTCTGGATGTGTTTAAATAAAGCTAAGTTTAATTAGAGCTGTTCAAAAATTAAATGCAGAAAGAGAGTGTATTTATGTTTGCACTCAAAAATATATTAGATCCTCAGGCAGATCTAGGTCAGCACAGCTCGTCAAATTACTGGGAAGCACAGCGTGTGGGAAAGTATTCGGTTTTCAGCGTGAGCGGTTTAACTCCTACAAGTGCTGCAATACCCACACCCCCAACACTGGCCTTTGGTATGGCAGCATAGCCAGTGCCAAGAATCCAGGAATCTTGAATTATCATTCATACAGCAGATTCCGGCTTGTTTTGCATTTTGGTTTGGCGCCTCTCTCCTTCCTTGTCCCATTTATAGCTACCACAATGCATCTTCCTGCATAGGCACAAGATCCAAAAACATTTTCCTTTATTTAAAGATTAGATTCTGTTATAAATCTGATTCAGAGTGTCGTAGGTCTAGGAAAAACACCTACTATCTGAGCCTTGAGATAAATCCCCATATATTGGCAATTCCACGTTGCATTGCTAAGGTGTTGCATACTAAAAAGGAAAAAAGAAAGAAAAAGGTATTTTGTTTCCTAAGAAATACTCAGGCTTCTGATCAAGCCTCCTGCCTTTCAAGAGCCAGGCTGCAGGTCTAGAGTCTGCTTAGGGAAACCAAGATGCTTACCCCTGGATCACTATTTATGTGGGTTGCCTTGGTTCAGTGAGGCTGGGACCAGCTGTGGCAGATGTTGCCCGAGTCTGCAGCACGGTGACAATTAGGATGTGCCACAGATCACAGGACTGGGTAATGCCAAGTATCTTCTACGGATGGGCTTTGAGATCAGCTGAGCCTGAGGTAAGGCCACATAGCTATGGTGAGGCACAGGAGATCCATCCTGTGGGCCCGAAAGGATCCTCCTCAGATGGCGAAAGAGGGACGGTCTTTGCTCTGCTGAGGAATCAGGGCAACACTGTAGATTCCGGGAGTTGTCAAAATTCCAGATTTCCACACCAAGGAATCGCAACATTTTCTATTTTATTTCATAGTGAATCAGCAGGAAGTCAACAGCAGTCTGCATTAATTTGGTCCCCTTTGAAATAAAACACTTAACTTACAGAAATGCTATCAAACCTAAAGGAGCTATCTGAATAGCCTCTTAGGCTATAAAGCAGCAAAATTTTGCTCCCACAAAGCATCTTGGGTTTTTTTGCCTGGCAACTATTCCAAAGCAGAACCGTGCTCTCAGGAATTATTGGGCACATCCACTCAATATGTACCACTTGATTCCACAGAGCGCAGTGCTGCAGGAAGTGGGTGCTCAAGGCATCCTGCATTTCTGCTCCAGGCTCCCATCTCCCACTTGGCCACTGCTCCAGCCTCAAGCATGCTGCAGCTCCTGGCTCCCTTCAGCCTCCCCATCCACCTCCCAGTGCCTGACCACGGTTTGCCATCTCATCTATTGACCTTCGTATGACACATTGCTGACATCTACACTTTCAAGGCTCGTATTTGCCTTTCCCAACCCACCTGATTCTAGAAATACACCAGCAGGAGCACGAAATGTGCTGCTTTTGGCCAAGACCTGATCCCCCTACAAGGCATGAGGGATGGCTTCAGGCCTCCTATTGCACCCAAGTTGAAGACCCTTGAGCGAGCCAGTGTTTTGAGTGCCTCGGACTCCCAATACAATGCAGTGCAATGCAGAACAAAGGACCGCACCGAACGGCAACACAGCCTGCAGGGGCCCTTCCTACGGCGAGAGGAAGAGTCCGGTTCCGGGTGTCGTGTGTCGTCCCCCCCCACTACCGCCGCCAGCACCTCAGCCGGGGGCACCACCGCATCAGCGACAAATGGGTCACAGCCCGCTTGCACAACCCGCCCCGCCCCCACGTGACCAGAAGGCCCCGCCCTGCGGCGTGCAGCTCAGCCAATGGGGAGGCGCGCCCCGCCGTCGTATTTATAGACGCTATATAAAGAGCCCCTGGGAGTCTCCGTGCGGTGCTGGGCGGTGGTGGGGAGGGAGGGCACGTGCGCCCGGTTGAGGGGGGGGAAGGGGAGCCAAACGCGCCGCCTCAGCCTAAGGGCGGGCGGTGCGGCAGCGGCAGGGCCCCGCCGATGGGGTGCTGACGCGCGGGTGCCCGCTCGCCTTGCGGCGGGAAGGGCCCCTCGTTTTCACTGTGGTGAGGGTGGAGAGGTGTCCTCTTAATATGTGCGGACCCGCGGTTACAATTTCAGGGCTCCCTACAGGGGAGCTTCAGTCAGAAGCGATCCGGTTGGCCAGGCGGAGGTGGTTTCGCTTTACACATCAGCCTCTTTGGGCAAGAACTTGGAAGTGTGGAAATGCTTTTTGCTGCTCCCTGCTCTACCCCTTTTAATAAACAAAGTGTCTTCATCGGAGTTTTCGTGCAGTGGGGCTGCAGCGAGACATCGCGCTGTAGGGCTGGCCGAGAGCTCCAGCATCTGCCTGTCCGGGCTGTGAGGCGTTTGCAGAGCGGCGGTGTCTGTAACCCTCCTGCACCAAGTGACTAAGGTGAGCGAGCGGCTGTGGTGATGGAGCCCCATCCTGCTCGTACACAAGTCTGCTCTGAGGAGCTGGGACCTGAGGAGTTTTCTGACAGAACTTAGATACGAGAACAGCAGCTGTGTGACTTTTGTCTCCATCAGTAATGCTTGGGGCTTTTGTTCCCCTCTTAGGCAACATTTGATACACAGCTTGCAGTCCTACTGATCAATAGTATTTCCCCCTTCACTTGGAGACTTGTTTCTCTGTGTATGTGTATTCATATAAATCCTCTCATCCAGCTGATACCCACGCGCATCTCTCCTTCCCGTAGTACTGTTGAGCACTGACTGTAATAAGAATTGCAAATGTCCTTAGTGCTGTTTAAAGAAAACCTCCAAGACATACTGTCAGCGAGTCAGCTTGTTCTCTCTGCTAATGCATAATAGAGAACAGAACAGGTATGGGAACTGCTCTGGCTCTTTCTGTTTGTCCCACCAGGGGCAGACTGATAGGTTTCCCTCTGGCTTTTATTAGGATCTGCCTCAAACCAGGAAAAGAAAGAAAACAAACCCAAAAGCTTAAGAAGATCCCAGAGCCTACCTCTGTGTTGCGAGGTGACTGACCTCGCAGGCTTTGAATAGACTCAAATACCTGCTGCTAGCTTCTAGCAAGCATTTTATGGAGATGGTGCTGTACATGCACAATTGGCTTGACCCCTGTTTTATTAGAGCATGGTAGTAATTTCCAGAATAAAATCCAAATGGACCTGGGAAAGAGAGAGACATAGTGAGTAAAGCAGTCAAAAGGACAACAGATTACTTACTCCTGTGGTGCATTTGAAACTATAGATAATGCTCATTCAATCAGTGCAGAAGCTTACTAGAATAGTAATTTTAATAAAAGTTGGGTCAGGCCCTTGAAGAACCTGTGCGCTAAAATATTGTAGTGGGTGAGTGCATTTTACAAGGGCTTCCTGAAATGCTTAAGCTGCCTCAGTGGGAGAGAAGAAGAAACGTATTTCACAGATGGAATGTGCTTCAAGTGAGCTGGTTTGGTTTGGTTGGGGTTTCTTCCTTCTTTTTTTTCTAACTCACTTTTGTTGGCATCCTCTTCAGAAATGACTGCTATGTTTGCATTGTTTGAAAGTTGTAGGGTTTAATACCCTCTGCAGTCTGATCAAGTGAATATAGGGAAATTCACATAGCAAATGGCTTGTGAAGTTGACCTGGCCAGTAATTCTGCACCTTTTTCATGCTCTGAGTTATATTTCATAATAAATGAAAGCACAAAATAACCAGATCTAAAAAAAGTGGAGTTAAACTGGTTGTGAAGCGTCACTGGCAAACAATATCTGCAGTCATGTTGGTCAGTAATATTAAGGATACCCCTTTACCTAGTATCTACAAGAAAATGAACTCCTTTGAAATTTAAAATGACCAAATACCAGCGGGGAGGGGAGAAAGGAAGGAGGCTTTTTCTACACTCCAGTTTCAATGTGATGGAGCTGGGCAGTAAGACACTGACATGCACGACTCCCCCGTGGCTGCTGAGCAGAAGGCTTTTGTTCTGTAGGGCAAGATCAGGTGGCGAGGCAGGGCCTGTGCTGGCAAAGAAGAGGGAAGTAAGCTCCATCTGTGATAGTACAGCCTGTGAGTGTAACTGGCTTTCTGAAAGGCTTGCGCTGAAATTTAATGGCCCCTGGTGTGTTCTGGCAGGAACTCATACTGGTGAGCCAGCTGAATCAGGGAGTGATGCTGAAATCCCTCTCCTCAGCACTCACCTATGTGCGTTTGCCTACCTGCTGTTCTACTAAAAACTCATTTTAGTTCTCATCTCTGATACAGCTGTGGATTGTTTTGTTGGGTTTTTTTTTCAAATCACTACCCCTGAAAATTGAATAGCCTAGTGAATACCTGGGGCTGTCATGATGGAGCTGCAGGCATGCAGCTCCACTGGTATCAAGTCCCTGATAGCTTTGGGAACAGCACACATAGGCTTAACATAATTGTGTCCACACTGAGACTCTGGCCAATAAAGGTTTTTACTAACAGATCCTGAATACTAATCAATGTAGCTATACCTATATCTAGGTGTATATATAAATATATAACTGTGTATATATATGAAGGGAAAAATCTGGTTGTGCTTCTCTGCAAATGTTTCATAAAGATGTAAGTTTGGGGTTCTCTAAATGTGGAAGTTGTCTGGTTTGAATTGCATTAGTATAATTAAAACACTACAGGGCCTGTGACAGGGATAGTGTTACACTGGTGTTTCTTATTAATATTTATTGTCTTAGATCATTACACTGGTGTTTCCTATTAATATTTATTCTCTTACATCAAAACAGAATAAATGCAACTCTTTGGAGTTTGTAGCTGTGTGGTGAGGACTGTGCAGTTCCAATGGCTTATTGGCACCAGAAGGGAGGTGACCAGCTCCTGCGCTTCCAGGTAAATCACAAGGGTAATACTGGTCTGTCCCACATAGTCACTGTCTCTGTTGCTTATCTGTCTGCAGGTAGAGCTGGCTGAATTCACTAAAGCAGCAGTAGACTACAAGTACTGAGGCTAGTCACAGAAAAAATCACTGGTTCTTTGCTAGACTAAGAATTATTTCCCACGTGTTCTGATGAACAATAGAAGCAGTGCAAGAGGCCAGACAGGGCAGCAAGGACATGGGAAAGGGAATGCACTTTTGGTTTGGAGGCCACAAGCCACTGGCTAGGTGCAGGATGAAGGTGGACAGTGTATCTGAGACTTTTGTACCGGAATTGCCACATTTGCTTTTCCAATATAGTTATTTCAGTGAGGCTGTAGGAAGATGTAGTTTTTCACATACAGCTTTTCGGCTGTTTGTAGATGTCTTCTGGGTGAAGACTGCTGTTCCCATCGAGCTGCCAGTCTGTGGGAGCACATCCTAAATCTTTTCAGGCAAAAAATCAGGCAAGCTGGTTTGAATAGTTGCAATAGTCAGCCTGAGCTCATCTAAAGTGAAAGGAGGAGTGTTCACTGGAACTATTCCAGAGGCAGTTGAATGTGCCAACATCCAGCAGAGGGGCTCGGGGTGGTAACAGATTTTACCGGCACAGCCAGATTCAGAAGATGACATAAGTTCACAGCCAAAAAAAAAATCACCTCTAGATCCAAAATACCTCATACCCTTACAAAAAGCAGTATTGAAGCCTTTTTTAGAGTAGCACTCAGATGACATTAATGTACTTTCTGTTGAATTTTTCTGTCTGTAAGTTGCGCTAGTCTTCGAGTTCTTCTACCAACTTGAGTCATGTCTATCAGTAGTGGGTCTGAGGGCGTAGAAGCATGTGAAAAGGAGTAAGAATACAAAAACTGGGCTTTGAGTTGTGGAGTTGAGCTTGCCATCAGCCTGACAGTGTCAGGAGTAAGGGTATGCTGAGCAGGATCCCGCAGGAAACAAGCCCAATGTAGTTGTGGAAAGTTATTGCCTTTTTCTCTTAATGCTAGAAACCCAGTCAGGGTGGGTGGCTTTTGTCTGAATGAAGTATACACCAAAGAGGCATTGTGAGAATGGATTTTGGCCTTCTGGAGATAGCCCTAAATGTGGCTCTCAATATGGTCGTTCTTTTCTCCTCTTCTTTTTTCTGTCCTTCTGTCAGTCTTGTTAATTATTAACCTAGTGTGTTTGAGAGCCACATTCTTCTGAGCAGCTCCTCCCATGTTTCCAACCTGGGCAACTTGTCTTGTATTATTAGTCTGTGGACTAAAATTGCTCCTTCATAAAATGTCACACTCTGGAAAGAAACCCAGGTGGCAGAGTGTACAGAAGGTGTGTCATCCAGGCCTTGTGGCATGTTACGAGAACTGCCTTGCTCTTATCCATTATGCTGCTTTCTTAAATGACCTCTGCAGCTTTCAGTAAAACAGCCTCAGGTTGTGGACTTTGTGGTCGTTTCAGCACATGCAATTAATCAGGAGGGAAAAATAAATCTAGAATCAGAAAGTACATTTTACTTGAATCGAGTTGCAATTTCCGTGCATAATGTAACACTTTGGGGAGTGAATGTTCTCTCTTGCTTGAAATAATTTAGAGGTGGTTTTGAAATAGACCACTTTTGTGTAAACACATCTTGAGATTAAAGATCTCATATTTAGTTTTCTCCAGCATCTCATCTCTGTCTATAGGATGTATCATGCAGTAATCTCAGAGCTCTGTTCTGCAAACTGTTTCCCTTATGAACAGATTCAAAATAATTCTCCTGGCAGAATTTCTTTTCCTCTAAATAAGGGCCTGTAAGATAAAACCCAATGAAGGGTATTTCTGTGCCTGTTTAATAGAAGGGAAAACTGAGGAGAAGTTTGGCTGAGAGTGGCCTCAAGCTAGTGGTTCACATTTTGCAGTCTTTAGCAAGGAAAACAGCTATTTTAACAAATGGGTTTCCCCAGAATTGCAGACCTTAAAGTTACAGATCCCTTCTTAAAGCTGTCCCTGAGTTACCTAATTAATCTGCAGCAGACCGAGTGCATAGTTCGAAGGGCAAGTATATGGTTCATCCTGTGTCCTCTTCTGCATTAGTATTGAAGCCCAGTTTCTAGAGCTTAAGTGAGAGATCCCACACTGACAAAGTTGGTAATACTTCCTGGTGTGAATCTAGTGTGAAATTTGCGAATATGTTCAGGCCCATTGACATGCTATTTACAGACACCTTTGTATTGCCCTTCTTTCTTGTTTCTTTGGGGACTAGGGAGCTTTAGGGATCAGATGTTTTTAACCTGTCTCTTTGAAAAGCTCACTCGTTGGGTTCAAGGGCTAAAGGATCTCTTGGCATGCACCACTGCAGCAAGACCTGGATCTTGGACAACAAGCATTAGTGATGGCATTTAGCGATCGCTTTTTGCTGTGATGATGTTGTGACATATTTACTCAGCTAATGGGCAGCAGTAATAAGTTTTCAGTATATGCTTTCAATATCAGTAAAAAAAAAGCTCTCTGAAGTGAAAGAGCATCAGTGTTTTTCGTTAATTCGTTTTTAAAGCTAGGGCTCATTTATTTTACAATTAAATAAAACCTGTTGGGTAGGGTTAGGGTGTAGGTTGCCACACTTCAAACGACAGTAATTTACACTTCTTTACTAGTGGCATTTACCTTCACATGTGTTATCTGTAAGTGGGCAGAAGTTTTGAGTTTCTCTAGAAGGAGAACCCCAGGGAACGTCCTCGGTTGGTACAAAAATGTGTTTTCGGATTTCTGGGTCAATGATATTTTCTGCGGCACCAAGTGGCACCCTGTTTGCACCTGCTGCATGAATGGCACAGTGCTGCTTTACCCTGGCGGGCCTTTGGTATTAGTGACTTGGAGCTGTGCAAAGCACAGAAAGCAAGAACCAGTGAGTTCATTCACTGGGCAGTGAGACAGAGGGTTATAGCTGTTACGTGATTTAGGAGCCAAATTAGTGCTTAAGTGCAACTGCCACCTAAAAGTCCCTTGTTTAGCTGCCACTGAACTCCAGAGGTGTCTACACTCACATTGCACTGCCTGTTCAACTGTGCAGTTTCCAGCTGCTCTGGTTCTGTGTTGGGCACTTGCAGACTGTTCCCGTCTGAGCCCTCCTGCCCCTGACACCAGCAGGGCATAGTTGAGCTGGGTGTCCACACAAGGTAGCCCTTCACCTGGCTCACTCAAGGGGCAGCTAGGCTTCTTCAGAGAAGAATGCCCAGCACTTCTTCAGAGGGTCAGGGCATTTTAGTCACTTCCATCAGCTCTGCAGAGGGGATGTAATACACAGTGGGTAGAACACCTGCACAGAGAAGAGACATAAGTAGGTGTTATAACCTCTGAGGCAAAAAGGGTTCAAAATTGTATTTCTCCTTCCCAGGAATGTGCTCTTACCACTGTAATATCAGATATTCTGAAAAGCGCCCTCTTTTCTCCCTTTTCTGAAGGCCCCATGAGTTTGATTTTTTTACTCCTAGTTTCCTAATGTTCAGTTGCAGACAGGTAAGCACCTTAGCTGTTGGGCTTGTCATTTCTTACAGCATTCCAGGGAACAGGCCCCTGAAGATGAGGCATGTGAGACTTTCATTGGACCCAGCTCTCTGCATTTTCATTTGATGCCTGGAAGCTGAATCACTGTTGCTCAGTGGAAACCTGCTGCTTGGAAGCCTGAACCTGATAGCTTGCTTATGGGGTTACACAGTCAGGTTCCTGATCCATCAGATAAGACTAACCTTATTTTCCTATTGATCAGCTAAGCAAGAACTTTCAGTCTGCTGTGTTTAGGATACAGGATGTTCAGGATTGCTGCAAGGCATGTTCCTGTCTGGGCAGAATAGTCATTCAGACTCCAGTAACTGCCCCCCCCCCCCCCCCAGCTCCATGGAGGGTCCCTGCAGGGGTCTCCTACTGATCTCCAAATTCATGAGGAGCTGCTGTGTGTTCTTTTTCCCATTTTGTGCCTCTATTGGAGAAACATCCAGAGCTGGCTTGCTTTCTGCCCCACCCTCTGTACAGCCCTGAGTACTAGTGGCCTGTGATTCCTGGGGAGCCCCAGAAGGGAACCACAGGGTTGATTTTGGCTATAAGTGATCAAAACAGGGATTTTTAAACAGATGTCACAATTGCTACTAGTAAGTTTTTGATGGGGGATGATTACTTCATTATAAACCAAGTTAGAATTTTGCCAGGAATCAATCTGGCCAACCATTCTTATTAGACCTCACAACAGCAAAACACCACCAGTACAAACCCCAGTTTAGTCTGGCAAGCTGGTGTTGCTAGTCAGGAGAAAGGTACTTCTGCAAAGCAGACAAAAGCTGCATTAAGTTGCCTGGAGTGGGCACTGAGAAAGAAGGGCACAATTTATGGAGTAGGAAAGTGTTATGTCTAAAACAGTGGCTAACTTGTGAGACTAATTGAATGCCTTGAGCACCCTTCTCTTGCCTAACTGGGTTCTGTGCACGTACTTGTAGTATGAATTCTAGCACAGTCAAATCTGAAATTAGTTTTCTGCAAATGCTTACGTGTACAACTGGGGAAGTGCACAAACTGGGCGTTTCTGCCCAAGCACCTCAAGCGCTAACAGAAACCTACCACAAAAAGAACTCTGAAGACTGGCAAAAAGATTACCTGAACAAACCGAATATACTACAGTATTCATATTTTCCTCTCACCCCCCTCTATAACAATACCTTGTAGCTGACATTTGCATGAAAAAAGCACAGGCAAGGAAGACAGAAACACAACCACAGCAGGTAATGTCTGTTCCAGTAAACAATTCACAGGTAGAAAGTTAAGGCTAACAATTTCACATGGACAGCTGCTGCTCTGTAATGTGTTATCCCTCATCAAACTGTGAAGTAACGAGAAAATGACACGCTGACAATTCCTATCATTATCTCGTAACTCTTGGGCTTTATTGCTGGGCTGTTGCAGGTTTACCTGTCATCTTGGGCAAGTGATTTGAGCCTGTGGTGCCTCAGTTTCCCCTGCTGCAAACTGGAGGCAACGCCTCTGCACAGGAGTGATTTGGCCTTGGGAAGCAGCTTGCAAAAGCAACTTGAGAGTCCTTGTTGAAACAGCCCACCTGTAAGATTGCAAAATGTTAGTCCATAGATCATATCTAAAAAGATCTGACTGAAAAATCAACCTCATTTCTTTGAGTCTAGCCATGAGCCCAAGGTCCTGGCCAATATCCACTGGCTCTGGAGAATGTACAATGTGATATGTGAGTTGTTGCTGAAAACACATATGCTGCCATGCTTTCTGTATAGCCATGTCTATTAACAGCTACCTCATTAGCACAAAGGCTCTTACATCTGTAGTATAAGACATTGTACTTCTACTGTGTCTTCTACTTGGTTCACTCTGTGTCCGAGGATAAGTTGAGCTGACTTTTCTTTCCTTCCTTTCTTCCTTACTTCCTCCCTTCTGTCCATCCATATGTCCATCCAATCAATGCAGTTTTGTAGTTTTTGGGGGCAGGGACCAGTTTCTGTGTTCATTGGGTACTTTCATTCAACACATGTAAAAAGTATTGGGAAAGTTAAATGTTTCTGTTAATTTCAAAATATTGAGAATTAATTATCCCAAAATTAATTTTGGGAGTTACCAGTGTAAAATAATAACCAGATTTAGGTCTCTGGAAGCAAAAACCTGTCCTTTTTGAGATTTTTTTTTTTTTAAGGTTTATTTGATCTAAATTGAAATTGTTTGGGGTTTTTCCCCTGGACACACAGAAAAATGAAAAATCAAGAAGGCATGCTAATTAGAGTGAGGCTTTATAAAGTAAAAATGTATTTATGCTGGTGGTAAGGGAAAACAGAGTCTGAAAACAAGAGCTAATTCAAACCAGAGCCTGAGATCCAAACATTGAATGCTTTTGAGGACTTCTAAAATCCAAACATTGGACTGCAGACTTTTCAAATATAAGGCAGAACTGTGTGAAATGTCAAAAACTGAGATTTTTTTTTAAATTTTACTTTTGGCTTTCTGTTCTTTAACATTTTGTTGGGTTTTTTGTTTTTTCCTAATTCTTTTTCAGTAGCTGCAGTGGCTACTTGGGCAGTCTCTTCCTTTCAAAGAAGTGGTACAGAAGCTAAAAAAAAAAGGGGATGGCTCTTCTGTCAGTAGAAAATTTCCCCTTAACTTCTATCACATGGTGACGGTGCTACTCCACTCAGCAGTGATGTCTTCTGCTGCATGGCGGTATGGTCTCCTTTGACTGGCTATCAGAGGGCAATGTAATAGGCTTTGACATGGCCTACACCAAGACATATTACCACCCTGGCTTTGAGAAATACCAACAGAAGGAGCTTTTGATGAATAGCTGTTACTAATACAGTCATTATTTCAGAGTATTCTACTGAAATACTGAAAGCACCCAGCTGGTTTAAGTTGTGGAAAAGCTGCTGTATTACTGAGGTTTTGGAGAATTGCAGGGATGATTTCTCTTTTTATTAAATGCTCTTTTACTTACCATATTATCTTGTGATTTTACAAGTAGCTTAGTCTCTACTTTTATTCATGCTGGACCTATCTACAGCTTTTCATGTGTTTCAGTTTTAAATGGGGACAGTAGCAGATGGAGGGTAGGTATGGCCTACCTGTCTTTTTTGTTGTCTTTTTGAAAGCATAATTTAGACGTGATAAGGGAGGGAACATTACAGAAAAGTTCTCTCATGGGGACTTCAAAGTCTTTTTAGCATTCTGTGGCATTCTCATGTATGGTTTATTTGAGGGTAAACATTGGGAAAATGCCTTTAGAGACTTGCTATAGTTTTCATTGCTAAAAAGTGAATGAATGTTTGACTCCAGGGTGGAAATGGGAAACAAACAGACCAGTTCAGCCCTCCCCAACACTGTGACCCTTTAAGCCTGTGAAGCTGTTCAAAGGGGACATCACACAGTAAAACTGGCTTTCTCTGGAGTTCCATGCTGCCAGGAGAAAGCAAAGCATTCATCAGCTGCTTATGGTCCTTCTGTCTTGCTCCAAACATGTGGGTACATGCCAAGCATGGAGAGGGTGAGCAGGGCAGAAATTACACTGAGAGTGTTTGCCTACTCCTTTAGATGCAATCCTCCAGCTGTTTTAATTTATGCTGGACAAAGGGCTGGTCCTCTGAAGAGCTAAAACATTAGAGGCCACTGTGGTGGTCCATAATAAGGGAAGTGCCTTGATGCAGATTCTGATACAAGCCTGAAACAAATCATATGAAATCCTTTCAGCTCTTTGAGCTTAATGTGAAGGTATTAGGGGTGAAACTGATGGCCTTAAAACCCTTTCTACTTTCTTCGTTGCAGACTAGGCTGTTTACAGCAAAGATTATAGACCATGGAAAATTGATTTAGGGAGCATTGACCTTGAATCACACTGCATTGCTCTGTTGAAATCATCGAGACCTATTAGAAGTGAGTACTAAATGCATGTGTTTTCTGTACCGTACAGGAGATAAAAAGACTTTGCCTATCCAAGGAGAATTGTCTGGATAGATGTATTATAGAGCTAAATTTGCCAGTTAATGCAGAACCAGTTCATAGTCACACACATATTCTTGATGCTTTATATTACATAACTTGGAAGCACTAAGATATACCAGCTGATGGGCTCTCCTTTGCTGATACAGCAGAAACTGTTTTTGTTTTTTTTTCCAGGAAGAGCTGTGCTGGAAAGAATTGTTTTGTTCCCACATATCCACACAGAAGCTCCTGCTTTCCTACAACTATATGGGATTAATTTTTAATTGCAGACCAGGAAAAAGACTTGTGAATTTCACAATTAGCAGTTTTAAATAGGCATGACTTCCGGACTGTGGCAACTGGCAGATAAGCCACTACCCATCATTTTGAGAAGTCATGGCAGTCTAGTGATGTTCCCACTAACTGGAAAAGGGGAAACATAACCCCCATTTTCAAAAAGCCTCTAAACTGGAGAGTCATAAATTTGATGGATGGACACCAGTGGATAAGGAATTGGCTGTATGGCTGTGCTCAGAGAGCTGCAGTCAACAGCTCAATGTCCAAGCGGGGACTGGTGATGAGTGGAGTCCCTCAGGGGTTGCTGTTAGGACTGGTGCTGTTGGTGACATGGACAGTGGAAGATTAAATACTTGTTTTGTTGTCTGTGTGATATTCTGTGTTGGGAGAAATCTTGTTGTTTGTTATGAAATATGGTACTATGAAGGTGAGGGTGATGCTGTGGGGCCAGAAGACTGATGTGGTCTTCAGACAGTCTCCAGATCTTCAGCAGTTCTGTGGAAACAGAAGCAGATGCAGGAGAGGACTGTATGAAAGCTAACAATGAGACAATTTGATGAATGTACAAAACTTTGGAGAGTAAAGAACAGGATAAGGGAAGAGATGTTAGGAAATAGAGCAAAGCTTCCTCCTCTTCTGCCACCACAGTTGAGGTGGGACTGCATGAGAACTGAACTACATGTGCATGGTGTGAATGCTGCCCCTGCAGCCGTTCTGTTTCTTTGTGAATCTGACCCAGGCTAGGAGGTGCAGTCTTTGGCTCCAGCATAATAACTGGGAACACATGGGCAA
The DNA here is from genome assembly GCF_033783945.1 of Neopsephotus bourkii. Taxonomy (NCBI): domain Eukaryota; kingdom Metazoa; phylum Chordata; class Aves; order Psittaciformes; family Psittacidae; genus Neopsephotus; species Neopsephotus bourkii. The sequence continues at coordinate 9,364,786 of NW_026900624.1, forward strand.
GAACTGCAGTCAGTACAAAATTTCACTTCAGTCACTCACGGCTTGTAGGTGTAGGAAGTTGCTCGCCTACTTTTGGTTGCAGGACCTGAACCTTAGCTGGCAAAAATTCTTCTGAATTTCTACTCCTGGAATCTGTTATTTCTCAGTCTTTGAAACATGCCAGAACCTGGCTGGCAATATACTGTTCTTGCTGGACAGAAGCATATAAAACTTCAGTAGAAACCTCTCTGATCAAACTGATCACTTGATTAGATTGTCTCCCAGGGAACTGATTTGGTGTAATAATCATAGTGAATGGAAGTTGCTGTTGCATCAGTGAAACAGGATTGTTCTGCTGCAGATCTTCTCATTGGCAGGACTCTAATCTGCATTCAAGAGTTGCACTAATGAAAATTAGCTGGTGTGTAAGCAGGGGCTGAGTAGATATGACACGCTCAGGTACATTTATGATGAGGGAATGAAGATAAATGTGAGTCTGTATTTTTGCTCTTGACTTTTGCATAATTGTGGTGTTCTCCTGAAAGTTAGAAAATCTAACCTCTGAAAAAGCTTAGCCTCTGAAATATCTGAAATAAAGCACTGAGCAGAGATAGGGAGTACGGGAGGCAGTGGGAGGTTAGAGATGGGGATCTGGGTTCTGTTTGCAGCTCAGATGCTGATTTTTATGACCATTTAAGACGTTTACATACAACTTTACATGCCTTTTATTTCTATACAGTGGGGATAATTGTATTTTGATTATTTAAAAATAGTGATCTGTAATCCTTGGACAATGTGCTATTGCAGTTAAAAGTACAGTGCGTGCACGTTAACCTGTATAGCTCCCTTGTGGTAGGACATATACTCTTCACTGTATTTGAGGCGGGCCAAGTCATCTGGTACTCCTTCACCAAGCTGCACAGTCAGACCTCCCCAGCCCAGGTTCCTCTTAGTCTGAAGGGCAGGAAACCAGACCAGCAGGGGTTAAGTAGTGATAACCTTTGCAGCTGGACTCCAGCTGTGGTCCCAGCTGCCAGCTGCAAAGAGGAGAAGGGGATAGAGAGAAGTGCTGATAGTCCAAAGGTAGGAAAGGCTGTATGCTGCATAAATTAAAGGTCTCTATGCTCCTCTGCCTCCTGAGAAAGCTCAAGGTACTTCATTTTGCTTCTTGCTCCCCAAGGAAGGAACATCCCTTTCTAAACTTGAAGGTATCCTGGAAAAGATAGAAACCATCCTCTGTAATGAGAACAGAACACAGACACTGCAGAATGAAGTGCCTGAATATGAACTAACTTTCCCACATTGAAGATTCACCTATATAAGACATAGCCTTGGATCGGCTCTAACTTCAGTGTAAGCTAAAATGGGTGGTCTTTGTCCCAATTTAACTTCCATTCATTTAAATGGAAGCTTTTTTCCTGAGGACTACTGAGAGACTTCTTCCACAAATCTGTATTTTTTTCAGATATATTTCTGTAGGGGGTGCAGAGAGAAGCTTAATTGATTTGTGTGAAGTCTGGGAGTCACAATTTCTAAAAAATGTGCCAGATATAATATCATTACCTATTTTTACTGTCAAACTTTGTTTCCTTAGAGACCTAGAAGGCTGACAGCCTCTTTTTAATGTGACATTTAGTTTTTACCTCTCTACCAAAAGATCTGAAAACAGACTATACCTTCACTGTAATTATGAGTCAGCCTTTACTGATGGTGACTCAAATATGCAACTCTGGCACCTGTTTCATGTCTGTCTGGGTTTTGGATAGCGCTGATGGTGGCACATACAGAAAGGTAAACATGAGTGTGTTCCTTCCCAGAAGATATTTGCTCAACGGGTTGGATGATAAAGAACAAAAGCTTTTATAAAAAGGTGCTTACAAAACTGCAGCTGTAATAGTGCGGCTTTGTAGGGGGTGTAAGGGAGTGGCCTTAAGACTAGATGCCAGTGACTCTAACACTTCCTTTGGCGTCTTATTTTGCCTTTTCTATGCACATTCAGGGGGAAGGAGGAGGGAGAATTAAGTTAACACTAATTAACTAACTAACTAGCTAACACTAGTGAGGCACCTTGTGGATGAAAAGTGCTGTTTAAGCGTTCAAGGGAAAAAATTTACTCAAGAGAGAAAACTGTTCTGCATCTTGCTCAGTCACACAACTGCAGCCATGTGAAAGGAAGGAAAATCAAGGCACCACTCTACACTTGTAAACAAGGAAGTATTAAGTGTTAAATTTAGGTACATGCTGGTTTTCAGCTGTCCTGGCAAATTTACAGTGTACACCTGCAAATAACACCACCAAACCCAGAATTGGTTTCTCAGCTTTCCCATGTATATTAATGCTTAACGTAATCAATTACTGTTGTGTGAAATCTCAGGAGCTACCACTGCTCAAAATAGGCCTGCATATGTAGTTGTCTGTCTTAAGTGTCTTAAGTGTGGTTGCAATGTGCATATTCACAGCAAAAACAAGTTCAAGTGTAGGGAAATGGTCCTCTTTGAGTATGGAACTTGGTCCTGTCAGGTGAGAAACAACATTTTACACCTCCTCAGGGATGGTTGTGACACATCAGGCCTGTCAAAGGGATTAGTATTTCCAAAACAAATACAGTTTCAGGAGGTGATGTCTGAAATCAGTTCTCTAAGAAGATGTCTCCAATGACTGGAAGCAGGACCAAGATGGAAGAAGTGTAAGATGTGAATCCAAGCAAGTCCCCAGACAAACTCCAAACAAAGGTAGAACTACAGAGCTGTGTGGTTCTGCCACCTGTGAATGCTGCCTGAGGGTAGGAGTGGGCACAAGGACAATCCTGCCCATGTGGGTGAACAGTGGGTCCGTGGTTTATCAGTTTATGAGAGGAAGGGGAAAGGTGGATAACTTAAGGATTTAATCATGGGATAAACAGTTTTCTTTCTGTCTTCTTTGTCACCTCTACCTTCATAAATCTTTACAATATGTTATGGATTTTGGATTTTGTATATTAATATTCTTAATTGCTTTTACCTTGCTGTGGCTAAAGGCAATTGCAAGGTAAGGGTCTGCCATCAAGATACACCCTACCTGCATGAGTGCCAGTCTTAAAATCAGGATACTTAGAATACTGTCACTGTGCCCAACAGCTCAAACCCTTTCTGCAGGATATCCAAAACCTCTCCAGTGTTATCTCCAGTGGTCTACATGGGCCTGTTTATGTCTCATAATTCAGAAGTCCATGTACAAGTATTTTCTGGTGGCTGGTATTAATCATGACAGAACAACACCAGAAGCCCAGACCTATGGGAGGGATTTTATGGTTGTGGTGCTGTTGCATAGGACCTATGCTTGTTTGCCAGTTAGCATGAATCACAGTCTATTCCTGATAACGCCAGTGATAGCTGTAGTATTTCAGTGCCAGAAAGGGACAATTACAGTAATTTTGGTTTTCCCTGTTTATTTTGAATGTACACCTTTGCTAGCAGAAAATACAGTTTCAAGAAGCAGCATTCTTCCAGGGAGCTGGTAAACAGTTGCAGAGGAAACCTTTGGGAGAGAAAGGTATGCTTCTGCTTATCCTAAGACGTGCTTGTTTTGGTTTCTCAGGGAATAGAAGATACCAGCTTGCAGATCCCATGTGTCACAAAGAGTATTGTAACTGGGGAGGAATAACCCCCTGCACCAGTACAGGTTGGGGGACAACAAGCTGGAAAGTAGCTTTTCAAAAAAGGAATTGAGGCTGGTGGACAAGTTGACTATTAGCCAGCAATATGTCTGATAGACAAAGAAAGCAAGAGCCTCCCTGGATGCATTAGGAATAATGTTACCACAGGTTTAAGGAGGTGATCCTTCCTCTCTGTTCAGCACTGGTGAGTCACACCTGGAGTGCTGAGCCCAATTCTGGGATCCCCAGTTTAAGTAAGTGAGGCATGGAAATACTGGCATGAGTTCAGCAAAGGGCCACTGAGATGACTAAGGGATTGGAGTATCTGTCATACAAGAAGAGGCTGAGAGTGTTGGAGTGAGGAAGCTTGGTGGATTTTATCAGTGTGTATAGATAAGTGACAAGAGGATATAAAAAAGTGGAGCCAGGCTTTTCCCAGGAGTGGCCAATGACAGAACAAGAGGCTGTGGGCACAGACTGAAATACAGGAAAATACATCTTAAACATAAGAAAAAGCTTTTTTTAGTGTAAGGGTGATCAAACACTGGAACAGGTTGCCCAGAGAGGCTGTGGAGTCTCTGTCCTTGGAGATACTCAAAGTCCATAATCCTGAGCAATTGCTCTAGGTGACCCCGTTTTGAGCAGAGGGTTGGACTAGATGATATCCAGGCATGCCTGGAGAGCAAAACCCCCTTGCTCTTTCTCCCTACATTTAGCTGACAAGCTGTAGAAACTTCCTAATAAATACATTTGGACATTCAGTCCTAGAGTACATTTTATGTCTTTAGATTGTTTTCAGATAGGAAAATCTCAGTCTGCGAAGATATTCTAGGTTTGATATTTCTCCCCACATTTATTAATGTAATCTGCATTTGCCTCCAATTTGTATTTAAGGCAGGCAATTTGATGGAATTCCTCCATTTCTACCCTTCCCTCCCTCCTCCCCCCCCCCCCCCAGAAATATTGATCAGAGAGCAATTTCATTGTTTCCCATTGATTACACAGGCTCAGTCTCCTTCTGGGCTTGATAAATCAGTAACCCATGAAGATTTAAACTGCTCTCTTGCCTTTCCCAGCAATGCACTGACCTCAGTCTGAGGTGTGTCCTCCCTAAATGTATAGATGTGTGAACTGATGACCATACTTCATGCACAGTCACATCTGGGATCCATGCATTGAGCTCTTGGTAGAAACTACATCCCATGGCAGTCAGCCACTGGCTGACAAAGGGTGTGGGGGTGAGAGGCATTCTATTAGAGACCTCTGCAAATAAACAGTTGGTGTTTGTGCCACATGGGTGGGCTCCTTGGGTGTTTTAAAAGGCTTTCCAGAGCATAGAAGTGTTTCAAAAGCAGTGGTGTGCTTTGCCCAGAAACAGAAATGGGAGGACACAAAGTTCTTCATGTTGTGGAGATCCCAGCAGCTAATTAACAACAACGATGCTCTCCAGATCTTGTCCTTAACCACACCTTTGTCCTCTGGGTAAAACTTAGGGAATCCAAAGGGGTACAAGGCAGTTCATTGAGCTGTAATATGCATACACGGAAAACTGCCTCTGAAGTTGTCATTTTTTGTACTAAAATCTGTTCAACTTACTGAAACATAATTCTTCCCATATACACATCAACAAATAACTCAATCCCACCCACGAATATGCAAACAAATGTATAAGTTACGCCAAGTATTTCTCCTTTTAGCTGCCAAGTAAGAAAGGAAGATTGTTACTGGAACTTCTGTTTTTAAATACTTGGGAGGTGTTCCAATACTACAGCTAGGAGGACTATATAATACCTAATATACCTTCTGCTTTAAGTGAATGCACGTATCAACGTCCTTTAGTGTACCTTCCTTGGAAATTGCAGATAGGCTGCAAATACCCCAACAACTATCCCAACAGCTTTGTCGTGCATGAAACCCAGCTCATTAAAACGTAGCCCAGACCATGACTGGTCATTCCCCTCCCTACCCTATTCTATTTTGGTCTGTGGCTAGGTGTACAGACCAAGCTGTTTGACTGGACACAAGCTTGAAGAAAAGGCCTGTTGTTCTGAATGGGAGGTGCGTTATGTGACATGCTGTAGGAAGGATGTGTACTTGGAAGGGCTGTTGTGCAGAAATCATTAATAGGGTGTGTACAGCTCAGAGGGGGGGAACCCAGCCACAGCAGGAAGGAGCTGGGGAGGGGAGAACAAGGTAGGACAAGGCTGGAAGGAGTATGGGTGGAGGGACAGAGACTAAGACAGTACTTGGGCCTACAAAAGTCACTGCTGGATGTAAAGCGTCTGAAGATAAACTCAAAAGGCCATTTTGGAGTGCGTGAAGGAGTTAGAAGTGCTGATTTGATCACCTTAGAAAAGCTGAAGTGAATGTAGAACCTGTGGTGAGAGTTAAATCGTCAATGTCCTGTTCTCTTAAAACTTTGCAAAGCTGGAATCAATTTGGCTGAAGGGTATTTAATCCCATAGCTTCTATAAAGTGTTCTCACAGGGGTGGTTCTGTTGCAGAGTGTGACCCAGTCAGTGTCCTAAAGAATTTCCTGGTCTGGGGTTAGGAGCTGATGGAATGAACCGTTTTTATACCCAGTCTGAATTTCTCTTAGTGTCAAGAAAATGCCTTTTGCCTTGGTGGTACAACACAAAGAGGTTAGCACTAGCAGTCAGAGCTGAATTTGGCCCTCCATGTTAAAGGGAGTCTAAATCACAGAAGGGAGATTGTGCAGCAGAAGCAAACAAGAGTGTAAGTCAAAGACCAGAAATGGATCTTCCTGTTTGCTATGCCTGTTCCACACCTTTTCTGCCCTCTCCCCCATCCTGCTTAGCTATACCCAGTGGCTTAGCTCCTAGTCTCCCTGGAACCACTAATTCAAATCCTGACAGCGTTGACTCAGCCCCTCTGTAATTTTGAGGTTGAACAAAACTGTAAACCCAAAGATTTTGTGGCAGAGTGTTTGCCCCAGTATGCTTGACCAAAAATGTCCCAGTGCTTATTGTACGTGGCATGCTGAGCTGAGTGGTGTTCTCTCTTGGCTTTTCATTTCTCCTAATGTATTAATTACTTTAATTACTGCCTCAGTATTACTGAATCTATCATGTGTTTTGAGGGAGGTAGTGTAGTATGTATTTACTATCCACATCTTCAGCAAGTGCTAGCTGATGTAGTTCTATTGGCATTCCTGGAGCTACAATGACTTGTATGAGCTGAAAATCTGCTCATTAAACATAGCTATTAAAATTCACAACAGTGCCTTGATTTCAGTTTGAAATAAGGATTATTAGCTGAGATGGATTATTTACTCTTTAATATGAAATAGGCCTGTGGGCAATTTAAAAAGGATAAATCCAAAATACCTGTTACTATCTGTCAAGCTGGAAGCAGGTTGGATGGGGATTTTGTTGCTCTTCTTTAAGGGGAAAAAAACACTTGGGTGTCAAAATGTGACCCAACCAATGCTTTTTAAAACTCTCTCTTACTTCTAAACTTAAAAACAACCTTCTGTGGTTTTCTTTCTTATTTTAATAAAATACTGCTAAAAATATTCTCCTGATCTGAAAGCTTTGACTGCCAAGGTTCAAGTCTTCAAGCATGCTTTTCTAGCCAAGTTACAAATCCATGAAAAATAGATTTATCACCTAAGTAGAAATTAACTTGAACATCCTTAAGCCAAGATCCACATGATTCCTTTATATTTGAGGGTGAGAGTCTGTTGTTGTCTCTGTTGCCTCCCAGCTCATGTAAAGACTGCCTGTAAAAACTAGGTATAGACAAATGCTTTTTAAAAATATGTTATAACTCAGGTTGTTACAAGATAAAGCTCTCTAACATAAAAACACAACACAGCAATTTATCATTCAGTTATTGTTCCAAAGGTTTTCCGTGCTCTAAATGAAATAATGAAAACTTAGGATGATGCCAAACACAGTGGTAAGTGGACTCCTGAGTAATCACAGCAGCAGTATTTAACTGGTTGCTCAGGAGTCCATTTAGTTGCATTTCTACAGATAAAATTCCAGCCCCGTGGGACAAAGATTTCAATCTCTAGGCCTGTGGAACTCCTGGTGAGAACATCTCATCACTCTTTTTTTTGTTCTTGGTAGGGTACCAAGGGGAGGTGTCCTGCCTGTGTACCACAGCCTGAAACCCCTTGGACTACAGTGGTTTTCCAGCACATAAAGCTGTCTTTATGGTACCTCATACTTTCCATGTCCCAGTCTAGCTCATGTTCAACTCTGAATTCAGAAGTGAACAGAGTAATTAATGAATAGCTTTGTGCACAGATACATGGCTCACACAGCTCTTGGGGAGGCCCAGCACTCCTCAGAGCCTGCTGCAGCAAGTCCTTTCAAGTCTGCTGCTGAGGTCCCAGAATTCAAGAAGTTCCACCAGCAGTAAGCACAGAGTTCTGAACTGAGCTGCCTTATTTCTGACAGTAAAATGAGGATGAAGAAGGCAAAGGTAACTAAGTAAACCCTAAGTAACCCTAGTCATGTCACAGTGGACCTTAGATGTAACTGGGAATGCCTGGGAAGCAGTATGTCCCAGGCAGACCAACTCTGTCTGAGCCCCTGGCTTCCCAGCTATCCTTCCACTTGCCTCTGAGCCCTCCTGCGCATCCCAGCCTGAGTTCCCATCCCCAGTATTTCTATTTCTGTTGCCTAACACCACCTGCCACAAAGAGGGCTGCCCCTCCTCCGCTGTTGTAGAGCCCTTCCAATTAGGTCTCCACTCCCTCCTGCCAGGATTATCCTTCCTTCAGAGCCCTTTTCCCACCATCACACGCCACTCTTTCCTAAGCCCAAACCCCTTCCTCTGAATATGCCCCAGAAGCTACAGCCTGTCACTAGCAATGCACTGCCTCTGCCTTCTTGGCTCCTCCAGCTCTGCCTGCTGAAACTGTATTGCCTTAAATGTTGGCTCTCCTTGCCTGCTACCTGCTGCTGTCATACTACCGCCTGCCAGGTTCAGCCATAAATGCCAAAACCATGGACTTGCGCTCATGGGAACTACAGAAGAATTGGCTCAGCTTCCACTTCCTACAGGTGTGCCTAGATGGGATGCTGGGAGAAGAAAAGGGCATATCAGCGGAAAAACCGGATCTATGCTAGCTCCCTTCAAGAGCTTTGTTTGTTGGTTTGGAGCAGCTTTTTGGAGTTATGAAAGTTGTGTAAGTATTTGTCATTTCTCCCCTCCCCATCACAATGGCTGCAGATTAAAGCTGTTTGTGTTTGAAGTATTTCTATAGCAACATCTCATCAGCTTGAATTTGTTAAGAAGCTGTGTTTTATCTGTGGTATTACAGTAAAGTCTGTAAAATGTCACTCACTGAAGGCATTTCAAAACACTTGTGAAAAAGGGAAATTGGGGAAGATTGCATTTTATGCATCTGGATAAAGTTGCTGGTAGTTGGTAGCATAAAAGAGATAATAGAGATAAAATAAATTTTTAATGTAAAACTACCCAAGATTTAAGTAAGCAATTCCAGAACGTAATTAGGGTGGAAATAACCATCTCCACCTAGAAGGCAGTGAGGAATACAAGCTATTACAAGCTATTTTTCCATGAAGATGAGTCCATGTGGCTTTAGCACAGACTACTTTGGAAATGGATCAAATTAAACCACAAAAGAAGCACTTTGAGTACAGAACAAATGTCCACGTGGGCAGTTAAACCACAGTAACTAAATTCATACCCTGGCAAGTGTCACAGTAATGCCTGATTCTTGCAAGCTCACTACAGCTGAGGACAGAGACTTCAAGGACTTCTGTGATGGAGAGGTGGCTAGTGTCAGTTGTAGGCTAAAAAACTTGAAGCAACGGAAGAGGAAATGACTCAGGCTAAGAGAGGAAAATCATCCGATGGCACTGTTTATTAAAGGAGGTGGAGGGAAAATATCCATAACATCATCAGGTCTGTGCAAAATATTTTCAAGGTAACAAATTGCTAGTATGAGTTACATATCAGTAGGTCAGAGAATCCTGTATTTGGAACATAGATAGACAACAGATGAAATGTTGAGGGTTTTTTCCCCAGCCTCCCCTCCCTTTCCTCTTCTCCCACCCACTCTTTTCCTTCTCTGCAAACTGTGGTGGTTCAGATAAACTGTAACGTGAATCTTCCCTCATCTCCCATTCAAGTTTGCAAAAGGAAGTATCTGCAAGCAAGATGTTATAAACCCAGTACTTAGCCATGTGCATCCTTCCTTTATAGTGTTTCTCTTCAGCTGTGGTTTCAACCTTCATCACGTTCCATATTTTCAGTGCCACTAGAAAATAGAATTTTAAAATGAAAAGTATAAACAATTTAATTGTTATTTATTCATACCCCAATTTGTAAATGCAGAACAGTAGCATAACCACTTGCATTAGCCTGAGATGATAAACCACAAAAAGAAATGCCTCTAAATGAATAAAAATACATTTATACATCCTTTATAGAAATTCCTGTACATAAAGAGATTGGAGAGCCATTGTTGTACACTATGTGGAGCAGTTTTTCACCCACTTTTGTGGCTGTGTCTGAAGTAGAGCATATTTTGACAGTGAATTTATGCTGTACAAACTTCGTAAAATGCAGCAATATAGAACATCAGCATAGCTTTTTTTTCTAACTGAAACTAAGTAGCAAAGCTAGGTAAGCAGAGTGCATCTATTTGCTGAATTTTGGATAGGATTTTGAGACTAACGTTACTGCTGTTAGGCTAGGAAAAACTAGGGATAGGCTAGGAAGTGGGATCTAGGTAAAAGGTACAGTGATTTTTTTGTAGGTGCCAGCCTCCTACATAACAGGGTAAAGGGCAGAGAGAATAAGCGTTCACAAATAAAAGCTAGATCGAAGTATAAAATTCTGTGTCTGAAAGTTAGCCTTGACACAAATGGTTTCGGTCAATCTTTGTGTATGGGGTAGGACACCTAGCTTAGGTTTGAAGCTTACGTTAAGCGTAAGTGAAAGTTGTCCTCCATGCATTAGACTTTTTAACACTTCCCACAAGTTGCTGAGGTACTTGTTTGTAACAAAAGCAGAATGTTTAATTTATTCAAAGTATTCTCTGTCTTTCATGCTTGTTTTTATTACAAGTTTACCACTGAAGGAGTATGCTTCAGAAAGGCATGTTTGACAAAGACAATAGCATCTCTTAAGGGCTGAGGAGGGAGTCTTGTTGTGACTTCATTAAATACCACACAAAATATTTCAAAAATTTGTGAGAACTGGCTCTTGAAATGCTGCTACAGAAAAGATACATTCTTACCCTGCCCCCGCATTGCTTTGCTTTGCTAGGTTTAACATTTGTAGCTCAGGCAGTCGGTGTAGGATTTGAGTATGTCCGCTTACACTAAGCCCAGAAAACTCACACAGCAAAATTCCTTCTCCTTTTCACAGAACAGCTTGTTTGAATGAAAATACATGGTTGTTAATCTCAACAAAGAGATCTTATTTCTACAATCTAATCCTCTACTTCTGTTCAAGATAGATCTTCCCTCACTACCTGCTTCTGTCATAACACAACTGCTAAGGCACAGATGTATTTGAGGAGAGTGGCAGCAATTAAGCGAAGTAGGTACTGATTTCATTGCCAAGTGAAGCCTGGATTCTTTTGGTCTGATCATGTACACTGCTGTGCATATACTGTGCCACTCTAAGACGTGCACCTAGGTAAAACATTTTAATCTATAAACAGAGGTGAAATCAGTTTCTGTACATATGTATGCATGTGATATGGACACATGTGATCTGAAATCAAGGGAAGTCAATGGGAAATAACAGTGCTGCCTTTCCTGTGCTTCATGTTAAGGTCTTCTGTTAAAATTGATTCATTCTTCCTTTTGCCTTTACTGAGTTGCCAGGCAGGAACTATGTACAGTGTCTTGCACAATAGATCTTTGGAGTAAGATTTTACTATCTGATTACTGCATATTAATGTGTGTGATATAAATTTATTACTCACCTAGCCAGGTTTCACTTGAAACAAAGGAACTGCAGAATAGGCCTGAACAAACTCAACTGAATCAGATTTCTGTAATGCACTCTAATTGTACTGTTTGATCACATACATACACACAGCCTTTATTTCTGCCTTCAGTAAGTGAATATTTTACTAATTAACATTTAAAGGAATGGATGGGCATAAGCTACAATGTTCACATGCTAACATGAGTTTATAGTTTAAAAAAGTAATGTTAATTTTAACCCAACCAAAGTTTTTTTCAAAATAATAATAATAAAAATAATACATATATATCACAGAAAAAACATTGACTTGAGCACTACAGAAAAATGAAATTCCAGGCTGAGTCCTCTCACAAAGCTCAGGGAAGCTTAGGTTTGAGCTTTTTCTAGGGATCATCTCTCTGTTAAAAGGAAAGCTTTGTTAAAAATGTAAGAGTGATGTAAGATGATACTGGTCCAGAAGGATCAGGGGCTGGAGAGATATCTGTGAGACATGTGCAGACTAAAGCGGAAGAAAATCAGAAGGCTTGTGAAAGCATATCAGAAATTACCCTTTCATTTAGGACTGTATGTGGCAAGGAGGAATTTTCCTCTCAAAGAGAGCTATTGAGAAAAATAGCAAGCTAAGCTCATTCCCTGCTGCCTTCTGTCAGTCTGAATATAGGCTCTCAAAAACCGTTCAGAATTGTAAGATCTTCTGGCTCTAAGATGATACAGCAAGAACGAAATGGAAGGGTAGAAGGCAAAAGGGAATGTAGGAAAGTCATCTTGTAGCTTGCGTTAACTGTTAAGAGAGCTTGAATTAAATTATCTAACTGGATAGGGGTGGAGTTCCACTTTTTTCTGCAATAGAAAATCTGAGAAAAAAAAAGCAAAGACAGAAGAGAAATTAATTTATTGCCTTGATTATTGCCCACCCCAAAATCTCTTTGTTCTCTTTTCCACAACCACAAGCTGTAAATAAACATGGGCATCCTCACTAATTATGTATGTCAAGGTGCTCTGAGAACTGCCTGGAGGCCAAATATATTCTATGGTGTCCTACCCCCACGCTGCCCACAGTCACTCCCTCCCGTAATTGTAGGGTGAGGACACGAGTTAAGTCTTCAGGGTCTTATTTTTGGTGAACTACACCGTTTGTACAATGACATCTTGCAGTCCTATATCATCTTCCTTTCCTGGGACTCAAGCAGATTTACAAGCTTTACCAGCAGTGATGCTCAATAGGAATTTTAGAGGAATTCTTCAAAAGTCAGTAAATGACATTCTTTGTATATGAAGAATTTTTCTTCACAAAAAAGCAGTTATATTTCTGTGTTTTTTTCACTTCTTGATAGAAAATACACCTGTCGGTTCATATGCTTCCACTGATATATTGCTATCTTTGCCTTTCCCATGAGCAGGCTTTCGCTCATCCCCTTGCCCCATCCCTGTTCCCTGGGGAAGCAGATTACTCTCCTCTCAGGGAGCTATTCCTTGCATTGGCAGCTGTGGTGGCAGGTGCACCCTCCTTGGCAAGCATGCTGGGGAAAAGAACATAAAAAATATATCTTCTGCAGGGATGTATTTGCCTCACTGGCTTTATCCCTTTATACTGCAAAGCTTAAATCGCTCCACGGCATGAAGAAAGATTTAGCAGCACTAGAGGGTGACTCCTTTACAGGCGTATACAACCTCACAGACAAGCTCAGAGTCTGCTGCAGTCAAAGCTCTGGGTGAGCTTTGGTCTGTGCTGTGTGAGGGGTCAGACTGGCCACTGTCTATGATCATAGGGAGTGCAAACCACGCCAGTCACATTGCTCATGCCTATCAATGGTTTAAGGGATTACTGATTACAGAGGGCTGCTAACCCACACACAGGACCTACTGGAAACACAGAGTGTAAATGAATCATGATTGTCCCTTTCAGGTTGATCTGTGAATGTGTGTAGCCACTCCCTGTCCACAAAGACTCATGTGTAAAGTGCCACAGAAATGATCCTGCCCTGTTAAATAGCTATGGAAACTTAAAGCAGCCTCAAAGTGCCATGCTGCCAGTGTGCTCAGGAGCCCCTATCCTTAGGTCCCTTCTCAGCTGTTGTGAACAAGGCTTCCAAACTCTTACACAGAGCCTATGGTAACTCATCCTAGTCAGTAGTGGGCTGGTTCCAAGAAGAAAAAAGAAACATTTGGAGCTTTCATTAACAGTCTGGCTATGTCCTCTGTACAATTATACAGTCTCTGCTCCTTAAACACAAGTTAACATTTGTAATGGTGACAAGTTGGGCCAAGTGAAAAAGCAGCTTACACACTGAAGTCCACATTAAACACACACGTCTACACGGTTTAGCCCAACTCTCAGTTTTCCAGATTGTTTTAACACTGCTTGAATCCAAATGGAAAAAAAGCTCCAAGCTGTATGTAAGTGGCATTCCCTAAGCATGCTTGCAAGCCAGACTTATGTCCCACATCTGAGGCACAGCAGGCCCATGTCCTCCCATGCGATCACAGCCAGGACTCAAGTCACCCATCAGCACAACTGCTGGTGCCAAGTTCCTGCAGGATCTCCAGTGCCCTGCAGGGAAGTGCCCTGCTGCTCCCCACTCCCAGTAAGGTCTCAGTTCAGCCTTCCCACAGAGGCAGGTTAGAGACTGGACGGAGGTTACTTTATCAGGGGTTGTCCCCTGGATGCCACTGCTTCTGTCCCTGGCATGTGCTCTCATGTCCATAATTTGCTATACCTTCTGGTGGCTGCTGTTCTCAGCGGGAGCTGCATGAATCAGAACCCCTGGCCTGCCACTAAAGTTATCTTGCCTCTGTGAGGAGCAGGGATGCCTGCCATCTGGACACACTTAAGGCACGGCCAAAAGTATGGCTTGGCCACAGCTTGGTCATGCTCAGTCTCAAACCGAATGTGACTGTGAACGCAGCAGTGTAAGAGCTGACAGGGTGACAAAGCAGTGACTCGTGTTTCTTCCTTAGCCACGGCACTTTTCAGCCTTTGACCTCTCCAGGGAAGGTCCACTGACAAGGAGCCGTGCCAGATACAGAAGTTTTCTCTGCCACAATTAAGTGAGATGTCAGCTGTTCACGGGGAGTTATTTGGCTGTCTTTGAAAAGTGAGAATGAAAATCAACAATTCAAAGGGCAAATCTGGGGTAGAGATGGGCCTTATGGCAGGAGGACAACGTAAGGAATTAGTAGCAGTTTACAGGCTAAAAGGTATGTTTGTAAAGCTGATTCCCCTAGACTCAGTCTTATCAAAATTTCAAGTGTATGTGCATCCTAGGTACATCTCCTGCAAAACTAAACTGGCTTATTTATTGCATTTTCTCTAAAATATATATTTCTATAAATGGCACATTTTTCAGGAAAGCCTGATCAAAATCTGACAAGTGATAAAGCAAAAGTGTTAGAAAAAATTCTTTTCCCCCCACTCTGGTGTTAATGACATTTTAACAATATATTATTACATTTAGTTCTGATTTCACTTATAGTAGGGTCATTCCCATGTAGCTTCATTGACTTGGATATCCTCACCTTAGCTTATACAACCTGACTGTTGTCAAATACTGTGCTAAAAATCTAGCATGTTAATCTCCGTGTTATTATTTATAATTGCAAAGTTTCTGACTGCACTGAGATAGCAAAATGCAGCTGTATGATTACTCTCATAGTATAATCCACAACGCCTTTTCAGTGACTTTTTCTTTTCGTTCTCTATTCTAAATGTGAACTTGCATAACATTTTGGAAGTTACATATTTCCAGATGTCACTTGGTTACAAAGACCTCTTTAGAGATAAGTATTTCAGTGCTCTTTTTAGAATTATTGTCCCAAGCACCATGTCAGTTTAAAATAACTACAGCATGGGACTTTGTTCTGTAGTCATTAAGAAAGGAGGAAGACTATCTTGTCTGTTCTTCTGATCAACTGCAACTCTATCCTCATTTTGCTTAACACGCTCTCTGGTGGTTTGTCTTGTCTGGTTTTACATTATTCATACTGTAAAATTTGAGTATCAGATAAAAAAGCAGTGATTTCCTGGAGCAAATATTTGGAAATATATTTCCAAATATATTTAACAGCAATTAGTGAGAATAAATGGAGAAATCTATAAATGAATCAATTACTCAATCATATAGACTCATAGAATAGTTTGGGTTGGAAAGGACCTTACGATCATCTAGTTCCAACCCTTCTGCCATGGGCAGGGACACCTCACACTAAACCATGCCACCCAAGGCTTCGTCCAACCTGGCCTTGAACACCGCCAGGGATGGAGCATTCACAATATCTTTATTGTTTTACTTAGGAAGCTGTTCCTTGAGGCTTGGTTCCTCGTCCTTGAGACCTGTGTAATTGTGGAGCAACTCCTCTAAGTAACTGGAGTCACCCCAGCGTAAAACTGACATACGGGAGAGCTGAACCAGGTGTGATGGAGCTATCCCTCCAAGTAAAGTAAGCAGCAGTCAGTCCTTAGCTAAAATATTTCTGCCCCTTCACCAAGCAGCAGCAAATTTTGATGCCTTGTAGGTCAGGTTTCCTCTCTAACAGCAGGATACAGAGGTGCTGACTTGGGTATTTCCTTAGGGTAATGTGTCTATTTAAAGAACATACAGACACTTGCTGATTATCACAAGGGTGGTTATAAACAGCATGCAGTCCATTCCCCTTTGCAGAAACACCATGGCCTTGTCCCAAGAAACAGATGCTTTGGTATCCTCTCTTTTCAGGACGCTCACAAAACTGAGAGGCAGCTGTTTAGACACATCCAGCACCCCTTTCTCTCCTGTGTCCTTGCCTTTGAATGGGACAAACCTTTGCCCAAGTCTCTGACCTCGTGGTGTGGAGAAGTGGCTCCATCATTAAGCCTGACTTTATATCTGTGCTCTGTTTCACAAAGGTTGCTCAGCTCTAAGCGCTTAGACAAAGAGGAGAGCTTCAACCCACAGAGTATCTTTAACAATTTTGTGTGCGTGGTTACTGCTTGGCATTTTTAACTTTCCTATGAAGAATCTTTTCATGGGTGTGAGACATCATGTGCAAACCATTCACTCCTTTCACCATAGCCATACATTTTCAAAAACAATCGTGCTCTTTATTAAAGAACTTAAAAATAGCAGTCTAGTGCAAAGGGTTATCCAATGCCTTTCTACTGCAGAGTATGTCAGCAGCTCTTTGACAGTTTGCAGTGCATGTCAGTGATTTATTTGTGAAATTCCTAGAGAGCAGGGGCAAGCTGCGTAGAAGTCTTGATGCATCAAATTTAATGATGTGTAATAAAAAATATAGCAGCTGATAATGCAAACATATTGAGGAGGTCACAAAAAATCCACTTTTGGTCTGCAAAGCTGTTGAGGGGACAAGCAAATGGGATCCTTACTGCAGAGCTCAAGTTCTATTTAAATGTGGTCAGGGAGGGGCTTACCAGAGTGGTAGAAAGAGAGGAGGAGGCTGAGGTTTATTGATACGTAACAGGGGACAGGAGCCACTACCTGGATGCACAACTCCACTGCATATGAGAGCTCGCTCTGATCCTGGGGCAGATCCTGGTCTTACCCTGATGCAGGACTCTGGTAATATTGACTCTAATCAAATCGACTCGAGGGCCTCAAATCACCCGCTAATGTAAACCAACACTGCTTTTTTGCTTTCTATTGATACAGGACATGAGCTGCTTCCAATAATTTTAACCTAGGCTGCAGATTTACACCAGCTGAAAACCTGGCTCCAAGCAGACTGTGAGGAAATTTCCTTGACTTTTCTCCCCCTTCCCTTTAGAAATAAATTACTGCTGCATGTTTTCCATTTTTCTATAAGCTTTCTATTCAATGATCCAAACACTCAAACATGTACATTTCCTTCCTTGGTACTCTGTGTCAGGATCTATTTAGCTGCCTCTGCAAGAACAAGTGATCCTAAAAATCCCACCCTTGTGATTATGCAGAAATTTCTTTTAAGTTTAGAACCATTCCTGAGTGTATGTGTTACACCTCAGCCATGCTTCCTGCCATATTCACATCCTTGCAGTGCTTCTAGGTGCATTTCCTAGGGCTATATGCTGCTATTGGACTTACTAACCACCATTACTCAAATTTTGCTATAACTTGCTCCAATTCATTCTGGAGTAAATGCAGCAATTCCTGAGTAATTCTGAGCATGTAAGCTGATAAAGTGGAATCTCCTGAAATTAAATGGGATGAAAACTTGAATTACAGTGCAGCAAAGTAGGACCTGTGATCTTGAGTACAGTGAGCTTGTCTTATAATGAAATTCTAGTATTGGGAGTGTGTGCATGTGTGAGGAATCAAACTGCTGCTGCTGCAGATATGTATTACTTTTTCCTGTATTTATTATCCCTCATATCATAGGAACAACTAAAGCTCTAAACTGAGATCAAAGAACTGTTTTGTAGGTTAATATAAAATACATGTATTAGCATTCAAAATTTATTTGGGCTGGCTGTAGATGTAGAGGGAGGATAGCAGACCAGGATGGTAAAGGAAGAGGCAGGAACAGTGTGGCTCACTGTCTTTTTTGCCCACGGCTGTGGCAGCTTGTGGAAGTTGCTGTGCTGAGTAAGAGCCTGGTTTTATGGGATAAAGATGATTAATATGGTTGGGGCTGGCCATACCCAGCAGTACAACCACTGTCTTATGCCTCCCCATGTGTGCCTTGGCAGCAACAGGATCAGACAGTTAGCTTCCCAGAGGTTTTGTCCCAGTTACACATCCTTGTCTCCCACCACAGAAGTGGCAAGGCCCTCTGTGACTCTGGTTATGGTATCATTTGATTTTCAAAACTCAGTTTCACCTAAAGCATTGGGAAGTCCAGAACTGGCTGGAACAGGGTATACTAGTATGGCTTTGCACACACTATATCCCTTTATGCTGGTGGGAGGGTCTGGCCACAGGGGTTGTCCATCTAACTTAATGCTTTATGTAAGCAAGAGGTGTGAGCACAAAATATGGTATATTCAAGACTGGCTTTCAGTTTTCAGAATAATCTGTACTGAGACCAGATGTGTTTCAAATGACCAATGACTGGGAACATGGGGGCATGCTTGCCTCTTTCCCTTGTAAAACCCCACACCTTTCATTCTAATGGCCTTGTAAATGTACCCTGCCCACACATATTTTGGCACTGGTGTGCATGAATGCAGAAATCATAGGGCACAGGGAGTCCAATCCTGCATGATTTAGACAGACAAAAAAAGACCATTCAATGAGCCATGTTTTAGGTTCTGGGACAGCAGTGATTGAAAATCATTGTCAGGTCATGAAGGTACCACAGCGAGGCATATGTGCTTCTTCACAGAAGGAGCAGCAGCACATCTTCCATAAGATGAGGCCAGCATGATCCATGCCATCTGTGTTCAAGGTATCCCAGCACGAGTTAAGGCAGCCCTGTGTTGACCAAGCTTCAGCTGCATCCAGACAACAGTCCCAATCAAGAAACAGGGATTTTGCCAAACAGAACTCACTGTGTGAAACTGGTGATTTCAAGTTAGGCTTCTTGCTTGCCTGCCCTTTGCCTTGCCAGGGTCTTGGGCTCCAAACCTGCCAGGCAGTTGCCTGGACTGCAAGCATAGGTGTCCCGGATTTTCAGGCTCTGAGCTCCTCTGCTGCTTGAAAAGTGTGTGGACTACTGATATCAGGGGCTTCCAGCCTTCCCAAAGTCTGCAATTTGTCCAGCATCTCCAGAGGATGAGTCTCCCAGGAAAGTTCATATCTGCAAAAGAACTGACTCTCCAGCACAGCAGTTTGTGAGGGGGGCTACCCTGGGATTCTGCCTCCAGTCTCCCAGGAGAGCTGGGGAAATACATCCTGTCCAAGAAAAATGTGAACTGCTACTGCCACTGGAATGCTTTTTACTGGTTTGAAAAACATGAGGTCTTCGTGCATTGTCCTGAGCTGTAGCAACATGCTCGGCTTACAGGTCTAGGCAAAATAGGCAAGACTTGGTGTGGAAAAACGGACGTAGTTTCCAAAGTGCTGACAACACTGTGATTTTTATTTTTTCCCTCAAATAAAAAGTCTGCAGCAAAAAAGTAGCTGTCCTGGAAAGAAAATATTTAATTCTTTTTCTCTTTATGCACCATTTTAGTATTTTTCCATGTGTTTCTGATCATCTCAGGGAGATGTATAGTTTTACTCAACTCCAGAGAAATAGAACTCTTGGCAAGGCAGAAATCAGCTAGATCTCAAAGATTTTAATACTACCAAGGGATATGTGCAGAGCCTGTCGATGCTGAAAGGTAGGCAATGCTAGTGTGTAAAACCAGGCGTAAGAAAGTGTCAGAAATGCCATTCACTGAGAGCAGGATTGAGCTCTAGGTCATGCCAAATGGCAAAGTTAATTCAGTGTTGCTCCCAGCCTGGCCCAGCTGCACACATGGATTCCTCTCACTGAAGGACAAGGTGCCTTTAAGCAGTATAGACTTAGCTGGAATCGAAGGTTTTGCTCAAGGCCTCTCAGCTCTGCGGAGAGCACAAGCTCTGCTCAGGCACTAGTTATCCTTCACAGTTCTCCCCAGTTGAAGAAAGAGAGACAGAATTTATCAGGAGAGCCCCATGAGGATAGGAAGGGCAAAACACGCAGGAGGGAGGCAGGAGCTGCTACAAGGAGTGGGTCACACTGGGGCTGGCATCCTCTGTTCACTTCCCACAGGTTCCACTTGAAGAGCAGATGTCTGGCATGTCTCAGGATTACATTTTGCTACAGTCACCCCTGTCACACTGCAAGTGTGTGGTGTGGAGCCCATGCCACTGCTCTTCCATGCTGTCTCTGGTAGGAGAGATCCACTTACTTAACTCCTTCTTCACAGGGTTTCTTTTTGGCACCCAGAAGGCATGGGTGCAGTGCATGTGTCCAATGCTCTCCTTTTCTCCCCATGAGGTAGTCTTCAGTCCCTTGAAAGACCTCTTAGATCTGCAGTTTTGGATGCTGAGCTGTGGGTACCAGTAATAGGAATGAGGCATCTAATTGCTTAGTTTAAAGAGGAAATCTGGACACCCCACTGATTTTTCCAAACGTTTCTGGGCCTATTGGAATGAGGCCCGTTAACTTCAGTGGGCTTTGGATGATTTCCTATATACACAGAACTTGAAAAATTATGCTTGAAAAGAAATACCAAAGTTAAATTGGGAAATTTTAACAATTCTCTTTGTATTTTAATTTAGCGGCTCTATGCTGACAATATAATTAGAGAGAGGCTATGTTAATTAATGCCAGATGACATTAGTGGGATGGCAAAAGCATACAGTTTTCTAAAGAATAGTTCACAGTTGAACCTTTCCTCTCCTCCACCCCATTTTTAGCAGAGAACTATATTAAAAAAGTCAAAGACAGCAGAATTAAACCAAAAGTCAAAGCGTTTGCAAATACCAGTAATATGGTACATCTTAGCATGTCACTTTCAAGACAAATCTAATGCTGTTGCAGTAAAAGACGTTAACCAAGTTTCCTTAGTGCCTACTTACAAAAAAGATGGAAAGTTTGCAGGATCTCATCTTCAGGCTAGATGTGCAGCTTTTAAAACTGCGGGGAAGTAATGGTTTTTAGGATAATACTGTAAACAACATAACAAGTTGAGTCCAGAGGAAGGCCACCAAGATGCTCAAAAGGCTGGATCACCTCTCCTATGGAGACAAGCTGACAGATGGGGTTGTTCAGGCTGGAGAGAATGCTCAGGTGAGTATTCAGGTGAGACCTTAGAGCAGCTTCCAGTACTTAAAGGGGGCCTACAAGAAATCTGGAGAAGGACTTTTAACAAGGGCATGTAGTGATAGGACAAGAAGTCATGGCTTTAGGCTGAAAAGAGGGGAGCTTTAGATCTGATACTAGGAAGCAGTTCTTCCTTGTGAGGGTGGTGAGGCAGTGGCACAGGTTGGCCAGAGAAGCTGTGGCTGCTTCATCCCTGGCAGTGTTCAAGGCCAAGTAGGAAGGGGGCTTGGAGAAACCTGGTCTGGTGGAAGGTGTCCCTGCCCATGGCAGGGGATTGGAACTGGATGAGCTTTAAGGTTCCTTCCAAACCAAACTATTCTGTGATTCTAAGTTACACTTGGTACAAGTGAATTTGCATATAGTGCTGGGAGAACAAAGCGTTAATATAAGGTTATGTAGCAGTTAGTGCTATTTGCATTGTCATAGCTGCATGCTTCCATCTGCTCTGCAGTGTGGAAAGTCACAACTGCAGCATTTACGCCGTGCTTGTTATCTTACAGTCTAGAATAACATGCTGTAATTAAGGGATTAAAAAAAAAACCTTTATCACTTTCTTCATGTGTTACCCCATGAATAATACTGTCTACTAATATACACTCTGAAGAACCTTTTTGTTAGCAACTGCTGCAGCTCATTCTTCAGTGACTCAATGAGAAACTAAACATGAGCCGGCAGCGTGCTCTTGCAGCATGGAAAGCCAACCGTATGCTGGGCTGTATCAAAAGAAGCGTGACCAGCAGGTCGAAGGAGGTGATCCTGCCCCTCTACTCTCCTCTCGTGAGACCTCACTTGGAGTACTGTGTGCAGTTCTGGTGTCCTCAACATAAAAAGGACATGGAACTGTTGGAACAAGTCCAGAGGGGGCCACGAGAATGATCAGGGGTCTGGAGCACCTCCCATATGAAGATAGGCTGAGAAAGTTGGGGCTGTTCAGCCTGGAGAAGAGAAGGCTGCATGGAGACCTCATAGCAGCCTTCCAGTATCTGAAGGGGGCCTACAAGGGTGCTGGAGAGGGACTCCTCATTAGGGACTGTAGTGACAGGACAAGGGGTAACAGGTTAAAACTTAAACAGGGGAAGTTTAGATTGGATATAAGGAATAAGTTCTTTACTGTAAGGGTGGTGAGGCACCGGAATGGGTTGCCCAGGGAAGTTGTGAATGCTCCACCCCTGGTGGTGTTCAAGGCCAGGTTGGACAGAGCCTTGGATGACATGGTTTAGTGTGAGGTGTCCCTGCCCATGGCAGGTGGGTTGGAACTTAAGGTCCTTTCCAACCCTAACTATTCTATGATTCTGTGATTCTATGACCTTGCACTGTTCCTGTGTTTAAAGTGCATAGTGGACAACCCAGCTGCCACTGAGGCCACAGGAACAGAACCTAGACTTCTGCTTTGTGTAGCTGAGCATTTGAAAATCATTTTTGGTTTAGGGTTTGTGGATTTCTCAGGCTCCTCAGATAACTGGAAATGGAGTTGCAGTGATAAGGCAAAACACGTTCACATTCAGTGTGAGTCCATACATGTGGTGTTCAGGTACTGTGGGAGTTCATCTATATTAAACTTCAACCTATGCATGTCAAAGGGCCTCTACACTAGGAGGTCCATACCACTATATGAAATTTGTTAGGGCACAAAAATTAACATCCCATGAGAACTATAGCCTTTATTTTAATATAAACTCACATATTTAAAATTGCATATCTAGAGATATTTATCTATGGATGTAAATATTTACATATTTCACTATATGCTGTCTTGTAGATCCTCTCTTTAGTAGAGTTAGTAAGTTAAAAGTCTTAGAGAATATAACTATACCACTGTGGCAGCAGACAAAAGTTTGTGCTGCTCTAGACAGGCCTTAAAAAGAAAACTCCTCTGTAGGTGGTCTTAGTGATAGGGCAGCATAATGAAGTGGGCAGCACTTCCTTAAAGGTCTTTCCTGTGAGGAGAAGAGGAAAGGTAAAAACTGAAGGCTGGAACATCCCGATATATCTCAAACGCTGCTCCTGGGTAACAAATGGAATCTTACACCAGAGCAAAATAACGTGCCTGCATAAAACAAAACACACAGCCCATACAAACCCATGCAGCCAAGTCAAACCTCTTCACAAACTTGGTCACATAAACAGTTTGCATGTGCAGGCTGATCAGGTAGTGTCTGTCCTTCCACTGAGTGCTGTAACATTGGCCTAAAAGCATGAAACCGCCATTAATGCCAGTATTGTGGCCTCTGGCCAAACCAGCTGTAGTATAACTGTGTGCTTGTGCATGACCACGACTGAATCTGTATTGGTGGTCATCTGACAACGTCTGCATCACTCACTGCTGGCTAAACCAGCCCAGGACCCTTGGACTGTCTGTATGTGACAGAAGAATTCTCTTTACTAGTAATATTCCAAATTCACGGCAGGCAAACTTGAAGTTGCACAAACCCACTTACCCTCCTGTAGTAAATCTGCATTGGCTTTGCATCTGCTTTGCATAGAGTTCAATGCCAGGAAAAGCCACAGGAAAATTAACTCTTGTCTCAGCTTGTCTGACACTCTGTTAACAGGGAAAGCTCACTATTCTTCTTGAGGCTGGAGCTGTATTTTACATTCCCCCCCCCCCCCCCCGCAACTGCTGATGGGTGCTGAAAGCTCATATATTCTCAAAGTTTAAATGTCACTAGATTTATTGTATACTGTTTATAATTGGGCAAATCAGAGTACTGTCAGTATGTGGCTGACGGGATCATACTTGGCCTAGTGCTTGATATCAGAAGGAAAGCAACCTGGCAGAGTAGGGAGCTGTGACTGGTGATTTGCCCTGAGATCCATATCCACAGAGGATCCAGAAGACTTGGACAGGAATATTTTAATGCAAATGTGAGGAAGCCTTTGAATTGATGAATATGCTTTAACTTAACAAGCGTATTTAGCCATAGCACACTGAAGTGGTTTTTGGATTTGAGGACATACATCTTCTTTGCCTGTGTTCAGAATCCACTGTGCAAATTGCACTGCTGAAATAAGCACTAAAATGAAGTCAGTAACTCAAAACAGCACTTCCACAAAATCTAGCATTGCTTGTGTTGACTTTTCACTAGCTTTTGTATTGCTGCAGTGTATGGGTTGGAACTTAATGGTTTGATCAGCTCGTTTATTTCAACTTGTTTTCAAACGTCTTCACACATAAACCTCAGAAGATATGTCTAAGCAAAATTTAATTAGAGCAAACAATTTTTTAATAGACATTTATAAGCAAATCTGTGCACAAAAACTGAAATAATCACCAAACTTTTCATTCTTTTTTCCAGAACCCTAACAATTCCTTTTCCCTTCCCAGGACACAGAGAATGTTTGTTTGCACATTTCATTGAGATCACATGGAGATATGACAATTCAAGCTACCACTGGGACCTGAAATTTTCACAGAGAAGGTTCTACCACAGGCAGCTGCTCTCCAGACATGCTTCTGATGCCAGCTGTGACTGTGTGGGTTTAAGGACAAGCAGCTTCTCCCCATACAAAGCCTTGTAGATGAGAACAAACCGTCAAAGCTGTGTGTGGAGCACCAGTGCTATGTGCAGAACTGGGCAAGTTTTCCTGTTAGGCAGGCATTTTCCCACTGCACGAGGAAGAACCACAACACTCAAAGCAGTTTTCCTAGAGGGGGGAAAATACGCAAGTGAGATCTGGCCATCCTGAAATTGCTGATCAGGGCGTTTACCTCAGTCACCAAACATCTGCATTCAAATCCTTTCTTTGCCTCTCTCACACCACAGATGGGAATGTGGGTTTCCCACATCCCGAGCTTGTGGTTTTACCACCAGGCTACTTGTTCTTTGAAAGCAGGTCTCTCTTTTGGTTTTTACATCTGCTCATGTGAGGTAACCTACTTAATAAGCAAACTGAATCACCCCGGTTTAAGTCTAATTTGCGAGATGATTTCATGTTATATCGTCACATGTATTTTTGCAAGAGTCTTTTTTAATGAGGCTGTTGGGAAACAATCTAATAACATTAAACACACACACACAAATGACCAGGTTACTAACACCTAAATTCCTGTGATAGGAGAAATGGGGATCATAAGTTTCCCAGTTTCATTTTCTGCACTATTCACAATGATATACACCAACCCGTGGCCCAGGAGTACCCCTACAGAAGCTCCCATCAGAGCCCACAGGACTTGTCACTGATTTCAATGACAGAAACAACTCGTTTCAAGAACACAGGAAAAGCTTGTCTGACCTTTTGCAGTGTCTGCCTGAAGAGACACCATTTTTTTCACAGAACAGCTCAAAGATGTGTTTGTTTTCCACCCAAGTCTTAACACCCCATTGTGAGGGAGTAGTCCCGAACACCCCCACAGGGGCTTTGGCTCACTGAGGTGAATTCATCACAAGAACACACTTTCTACATCAGACAGCGCAGCCCCAGAGGGTTAATGCCTTGAATGCTCAGCTGGATGCAGCCGGAAAGCAGAGCCCCTTAGATGCACATTCAGAATGAGAGGAGCTGGAAGCTGTCACACGCCACTGCTGAGAATAACGCTCCGGCCTCTTAAATTAAAACTTTTGCACACCAGATGTGTAGACACGACATGTTTATTTTTGACCTTCCAATTTAAGGAGGGAAACCGGCCAAATTAATCCCTTGTGTGAGCCAATCGGCATCACTGCAGTTACCCTCGGAGTAAGCTTTGTAAGGAACAAGGTTCGCAACCTTTGTCTGAGACCTGGCAACGTGTTTCAAACAGCTCTTAGTGCTTGGGATGTAACACAGGCACATAAATGACACTGTAGTACGCCAATCGACATGAAAGCCTTTCAATTACAGGGAACTATGGTTTTGGCCTTTTTACAAGAGAAGAGGCTTCACTATGAAGTTGTTAATTTGCTTTTAACACCCCCCCCCCCCCCCCCCCCCCCCCAATTCCCCCGTGTTCATTAACTTTCACACACAGCATCCCGGTACCTATTACTAAAGCTTTAGCATCCTATTTAGAAACGGGCAAAAGCAGCACAACTTTAACGGGCTCCTAACTTTCGCAGCCATTCCGCAAGGCCTCGGCTGACACCGTCGTGCCCGGCTACGGCCAAGAATGCTTCTCAGGTGAAGCCAGGCACTGCCTTTCACCGCCCGGCCGTCACCATGAACCGGCGGGGCCGCCGCTCAACCTCCTTCCCTCAGCACTAAGGAGCTGAGGCGGTGCGCGCCGCGTCCCCGCCGGCGATGAGGGAGGGGAAATGGCGAGGAAGCGCTGGAATTGTACTTATTTCCCTTCGCCCGCCTCGAACGCGCACTTCCCGAACGAGCGCTCCCTCACGCTGCAACACAAACCGCCTCCTCCGAGCCCCCCTTTACCGGTGCCCGCAACGGGCAGCCCCAACCCCACCCTCCTCCTTCCGCGCCGCCACAACCGGCCGCGACAGGGGGAGGAGGAGGAGGAGGAGGAGGAGGGAGGGGCCGCCGCTGCCGCAAGGGGCGGGGGAGCGCGGAGCGCATCGATCGCTCCAGTGCATGCATCCACCCATCCACCCTCTCGGCGCTCGGCTCCCTCGGCAGCTCCAGCCCTCCCCGTCCCCCGCCATTTCAGACCGGGACGGAAAGGAACGCAGAGCGGCCGCCGCGGCGGGGCGGGCAAGGGAGGTGCCAGCGTGCTCCCGCGGCAGCGCCAGGCAGGTACCGCCTGCCCCATACCCCACCGAACTGGAACTGAATCGCCGCGTTTGCTTTCTTCCCCTTCTTTTCCTTTCAGAGATGGGGTGGGGAGGGAGCGGTGCTGCTTCCCAGAGCCGGACACCCTCCGACTCCGCGTCCCCCTCCTTCCTCCCGGCGTCGCCCTGCAGAGGGGCCGGAACGCCGGCTAACTGGGTGGGGGCCTCCACCCGGCGTCTGTCCCGCTGCCGCCCGCGGGGTTGCGCCCTGCCCCGCTTCCCCTCCGCCGGCATCCTCCGGAGCAGCCTCCGCCTGCTCCTCCGCCGTCCTTCCCCGCGGTGCGGGCGGTGGCTCGGCGGCCGCGGGAGGGGGCGACGGGACAGGTGGCCAACGCCCTCCGTGAGCCCGACGGCTCCTGCCGAGTGACCCGCACCCTCCCCTTTCCTCACAGATCCATTCAGTTTAATCCTTCCACCCTTCCCTTTTCCCCAGCCTTCCAGCCCCTGTGCGCGGGGCCGAGGCGCCGGGCCGCGCCGGAAAGTTTGGTCGGCCTGGCCGCGTCGCTGAGTGCGGGGAGCCGGGGCGGGGCGGGCAGCGGCACCCCGAGCCCCGCGGGAGGTTGTGGGGATCCCACCGCTGGGCCAGCACGGGAAAGCAAATACACCGGAACCCTAAACAGGTGTGGCAGAGAAGCCCCCAGGTGAAGCCGTGTTCGGTCCGCGCCTGTCCCGTCAGAGCCGCCCGGCAGCGGGAGGCGGGTTCCCCGGTTGTGGTGAACCTGGCCGGGCTGCCATACGGATCCGGGAGGTCTCCACAGCCACCGGGGAAAGCGGCGGCGAACAGCATCATTGCCCCGCGAGAAATACTGTCTGACCTCTTCCAAGGTTTAGTGTATCCTGGGTCTTTTATCTCTGTAGTCGGTGCCTTTCAGCCTAGTCCCCACGCTATGTTTCTTATGTATAATTTTGTTTGAGAAACAGCATGCCCTCACAGCTTTTTGTCTTGTCTTTCAGGGAGGGAGTTGCTTTCCGGTAATAGTAAAGGAACGCGAAACTGAATGAGAACGCACCAACAGCATCCTCATTAGCCGGAGCCCGACTCTGCTTAATGTTGGTTTCTTTGTCATCAGGTCTGCTAAAAAATGACAGAATATAAACTTGTTGTCGTTGGAGCTGGTGGTGTAGGCAAGAGCGCCTTGACAATACAGCTAATTCAGAATCACTTTGTGGATGAATATGACCCTACAATAGAGGTAAACAATATCAGCTTGCACTCGTTTTGTGAAGAGAGGTTAACAGCTAAAATGCTGGTTCAGTACTTTTGGACAGTTACCATGAAAACATAGAACAAGGCTTTATAATAAAAACCACTCAAAAGTAATGATCAGCATCAGACCAGCACTGGAGAGGAAATTGTGCTTCTTCATTTGGTTATGGACGATTATGTTCAATTAAAGTATGGTGTTAATTGCTGTGTTTTGTTGGACAGTTTGGATGCATGCTTTTAGGATCTCTGTGACAAACTTTTTGACAAATTGATGTGGAAATGCTTGGCGAAACTCTTTATGGCTTTGTATGCAACCTCTTAAATGAGAAAATTTGTAGTTCTGAAATGTATGCATCAGGCTTTCGCAGCCTCTATCATTAGGATCTGTTTCACACAGCACAAATGTGTCCTGGAATGTTATGGTGAATGAAGCAGAATTTGGAGCCTGGTTTTATTTGTTTATTTATTTATTTATTTAAAAACCACCAGTGCCTGCTTCTGTACCTAGAAAAGATATAACTACTGTAGTGGTTGCTTTAAAATACATGGCACAGTTCCTCAAAATCTGAAATTGTATTTAAGCTTTAGAAGTTATAATATTTTAAAGGTATTTAATGAGCAGGCAAGTTCTACCTTTTAAAGATAAGGAAAATACTAGTGTTGCCTGAAGTCTCCTGTGGATTGTTGGATTTAATAACCTCAGACCATGTAAAAGTAGAAATGACACTGTAAGTTACAGAAGAATTTTATGTTCCCAGCACTAAAGCTCTGTAGCTTATGACTTCATTTATATGTTTATACAGTGAGGCACTTCCCAAGCTCACTTGAAGAAATCACAAGGATTTAAATCTTGGCTTAAAATGGTGACTTGGAAAATGGCTCTGTAGTCATTTTCAGGTAGGCACAAGCAAGAGGAGCCAGTGGCCTGAGGTGGTAGGATGTCTTACTCCAGTGAAGTACAGGCCTCTATGCCCCAAACAGAGACATGTTGGCTTGCGTTTACATTAATGTGCCTGCATGTTGTCTTGTCCATCTGTTGCATGGCCAAGTAGCCCCATGTATGCTTGTAGAAGGTTTGACCTATGGAGAGAGTAAGGGTGTGTGACTTGCCACTAGGAGGGCAGCTCTTGCAAGTAGAAAGATGTGAAGTCGTAACAAGTCATCCAAAACACACTTGCCAAACAGCAAACACAAAACTCGGAGAGGAAGAATCGAAATGGGATTTTACTTTTTCCTGCAAAAGGAACTTTGGAGGATTTGGTCTTTAATACTTGTCATGGTCATCTGGGTTTCTTTGAGGTTGGAGATGTGTTTATGCATTAAAAAAAGTACTGTGGAGGTTCTGTGTTCTGAGTTGTCATATGAAGCCAGAACTGTGTAAACAAGGGGTGCAAAACCTTAAATGCCAGAATTCCTAAATTGCTTGAGGGATTTTGATAATCAACAAGCTTAATATTTTGAGGAATGCCAAATACATTTTAATGCAGACTTATAAGATGAAAATGCAGTTCCTCATAAAAGAACCCAAAATCCCAGAACTGTGTCTTTTACTCTGTAGTGTGCAGGATGACTGTAACACTGCGGTGTGGTCCAGAATCAGAAACCTTTAACCCAATGGGTTTTACCAGCATCCACAACTTGTTGCATGCAAAAGTATTAAATCTTCTGCAACTTGTACAAGTTCTTGTCTGAGTACTAGTTCACATTTTTGTCTTCTGAGTTCTGAGACCTTGATGATGGAGGCTTATCTTCTTACTTAAGCGGTAAATCTCTTTGTGTGCAGTTGCAGTGCTATGATCTGGTAGGTAAGCTTGTAGGGAAGAAATAATTCAGTTGTTAGAAGAGTCATCTGTGATTTGGAGTGGCAAACATACTGCAGAGAGTGGGCTTATGAATTGGGTTTAAATGCTCAAGCCCTTGCTTGAGCAGGATCTGTTCAGCTGAAGAGAGTTGCTTGATTATGCTTCCTGTATAGATGTGGTTGGGGTGGTAGGGGGTGATCAGAGAACAATAGCTGTAGAGTGGCTTTTATGCAGTATGAGGAAATAAGGCTAAAGTTGCTTTTACTAGTAAATAACAACAGTTAAGACAGTTCAGTAGTTTCTCACTTACTACTGTTTCTTTCATTGCTATACAGCTGTTGCCAAAATACTTATTTTCCCTGGCAGATAAAAAATAAAGCTAAATATTTTGTAATAGACTGAGAAGATAATTCAGTGTTTGTTATATATGATGGATCCCACAACTACACAGTTATTAAATAATTTTAAGTCTCCTGTGGTTAACCAAATAAAACTCAACACTTCTAAAATTCTCATGTTGTGAAGACATGATGCAAATTGTAGAGGGAAAAATACAGTAGTTTGATATCTGAGCATAGCAGAAGATGGGGCGCAGGGGGAGAAATTAAAATCAGTGTATATTTGGGTGGCTACTGTTAGTCCAATGTATAAGCTTTATATGTGTTTCACGATTTCATATCTTACTTGAGGTAGGTGTCTAAGCGTAGATTTACAGCCATGTAATTTTTTAAGTGTTTTATTTAACTGTGTGTACATTACCCTTGTAAATCTGGGTTTCTAATACACAGAGCAGTTGGGCTAGTGCCCTCTACTGGACGAGGTCTGTTAAATCTTACCACAAGCTATCACAAAAAATTTTGATTTTTTTTATTATTATTATTTTTTACAGCTTCAGCATGTTTTAGTGCTAAATATATGTCATCTTTTAAATGTTCTAGAGAAAGAACAGCTTTGCTAGTTGCCTGGCAGAGGGTTTTCAATTGGATTAGCAAAATCCCGTGGCTGATTTAGGAATACTGATATTTAAGTCTATGTTCTTAAATGACCTATGCACTTGTGAAACTTCCACCAGTATTTAGTAATAGCTTATTCTTAGTAGCTGTGATATTTTAACATAAAATCACTGTTAAAGTGGATTTTTACAAAATTATGGCTACTGGCTTAGGTAGGATTTATTAAGCAGTGGGACATGTTTTAGATAAATTCCACATGTAGCATATAGCTGAGACTCCTATTGCATTTTCTTATCAGTGCTTGGGAATAGATGGAATAATTACTCCTTTACTGTAATTCATGCTGGTTTTTAAGGCTTCTGAAAGGCCAATAAAAGCAGGTTAAATGATTAATGAAATAAAAACATTTTTATATAGATATGCTGAGTCAGTATACTGGGGAAAAACTGCAAATTTGTATTTGGAGTCAAGTACTGCTTCTACGTTAATGCTCTAGTTTGCATTTTGCTTTTACTTAATAGCCTTATACTGGATGCTTCCTCACTGCTTCTTCATGGCGTTTATCACTGTAAATCTCCCAATGTGCAGTAAAGCTACTGGATTTTTATAAATTTTGAAATCTATAGATTTGAAAGCTGGTGAGGATTTTTGTTGTTGGAAGGGAGTCTGGTCATTTGAGTTCTGCAATGATGTCTTGAAGCAAAAGTGCCACAAGTACTAGAGCGGTGTCACTTTGTTCATCCTACATTCTGTTTTGCAGGACTTAGAAGTTTTACAGTATGGTAACACTTAAATAAACAAATTTTATCTTGGCTATGTTTACACTGGTGCTCGCTATAATGGGGTTGGCAGTCCCAGTAGCCTGAGGTTTTAATGTGGTGCTTCAGTTTTCTTTCCTACAGTGACAAATGTGATCTCACGTTTGATGTTTTGCAGGGGGAAAAAGAGGGGGACACAAAAAAGCAAAGTGTTTATTATTTTAGTAGCTTGGAAGGAAGTAATAAGCTTGAGTTTTCTCTCCCATGTCTTGTCTTTTCCTTCCGCCTCAAATCCCCTTTCTAGTTAGTGACAAAATTCTCTCACCAGAAGTGGGCAAAATGGCCATTATCACAAAGCGTTCCTTCTTTTTGTGCCTGTGCTGTGCTTTATGCTGGTACATCTTTGCTGCTACTGCTAACATTCTAGGCCTGCTAAAAC
This sequence comes from Neopsephotus bourkii, assembly GCF_033783945.1. Lineage (NCBI taxonomy): Eukaryota > Metazoa > Chordata > Aves > Psittaciformes > Psittacidae > Neopsephotus > Neopsephotus bourkii. The sequence goes on from NW_026900624.1 coordinate 9,396,909, forward strand.
TAACAGTTCTTAGAAGTGATTTTCTTCTCTAAAAAATGATTTTCTTTGATGAAAATTACTTAAAGCTTTTGTTTAGAGCTCAGTTGAGGGGAGTTTCTTTTCCTTTGAAGTGCTAAGATGTAAAGGAATAATACAGGCTTTTCAAGAACTGTTTTTCATGTTTTTAAACTAGCAGTCAAATTGTAAGATGAGAGAAGGAAAGGTCTGTAAATGTGCTGAGTATGGTGATAGAAGCTAATACTTCACTGTGAACTGTCGTAAAGGTAACATAGGACATGGGGGATCTAATGTTGAATTTAAGTGAATTGGAACCAAAATGTGCCCTTTGTGTTTTTTGGGTTTGTGGTTTTTTTTCTTGTTAAGCAATGAGAATATTAACCTTATTTTCAAACGCATTGGAACTTGTTTGTCTCATCTGTAGCAATATTTAAACGTGGCTTACAGGTTTCTGAAGTTACCTACTTCTTGAACACTGAATTTGCACTTCTGCGAAATAAATATATCCAAAATCATGTTGGAAGTAAACTTTTATCTTTAAGGTAAACAGTTAATATTGTTTTACCTGATACTGTTAAATATCATCCAGGCTGAAGACAAATGTGTGATTATAGAGTTTGTTTAGTTTAAGATACTGATTCTATACAATTATCTCCTGCTTGCTTTTTTGTGTGAGCAACAGGAAATAGAACCCTTTGTAAAAATACAAATATATAGAAAGCACACAGGAGTAGGTGTACTGTGCCTTAAAATGGGTACAAAGGAAGGAAGGTCATTCTAAATACATCCTGAAGTTGGCTAGAATTGCAACTTTAATTCTTTAATTTTCTTCACAGTAGCTTAGATTCATCTCTGTATAGTGTTAAAAAGAACAGCAATATTGTGTTAATATCCAGCTAAGGGATCTGAAAGGTAATACCAAGATTTTGTGTTTATACCTTTTATTTGTTGTAAGTACTCCTTACTGAGAATAATTCACAGTGCTATTTGATGACCTGTTTTCAAAGCTGTTGACATGTTTTTATTTCAACTATGTAGATGTTTATAGAAGTTATTGGGAAAAATAATGCTTATGTTCTTATCACTAAAACTATGTACTCATAGTAGCCTAGCATCAAAAAGAGCTGTAAATAGGCATTAAGATCTAGTTGCTTGATGCTTTGTACAGATTTTAGTCACTTGATCAGTTACCTGAAAGCTCTGAATTGATAGTATTGAAATAATTTGTTTCAGTATCTCTGAAGCAACCTGTCTGGGTGTTTATACAACTCTGTTGGTCTGGCCTGGCTAAAGAACTTGAACTTCAAATGTATCAACTCAACTTTGGTAACTTAGTAACAGATATGACTATATGCATCTACTTAAGGCACACAAAACAGATTTCCTGTCCCAAATACTGAAGGCTTTTTATGCTCTATTTCCCTTTTAGTTGTATAGATTTTTGGAGTTGTCTTACTTGTGTATTCTGTCTGGTTTATTACTTTGGACATTGTTGCGGCACAATGCCTTCGTAACCATCCGTAGAATGAAAGTCAAGTTTTACTTAGGAAAAAAAGTATTGGCAAATTGAGTAAGCTTAAATAAAGTCAATCCTTTTAAAATCAGGATCACTGGTTTCTTTAGGGTTTTTTTTTTCCTTAACAGAGACAAAGGGGAGATGCTTTTGATCTGGATCCAAATTGTACTTTTTGTCCTTCTGTGCAAAATAAGAACACTGCCCTTTTTCTGTGTGTATGCACATGAGCTATTACTCACTAAAGAACTGGAATACAGAAAGATAATGTCTTTCAGTGCTCTTCCCACTTCTGGATTTTACTGTATGCATGTAAATTTGGGACACTGTTTTCTTACTCTCATTTGACTGTCTGTAAAGTTGGATTTTAATTCTTATGTGTTTGAGTTACAGGTGTTTGAAATTTTACTTGTTTGTGTTTAACCAAGCTGTATGTGTTTTTCTTTTCTTAGGATTCCTACCGGAAGCAAGTAGTAATTGATGGAGAAACATGTCTCTTGGATATTCTTGATACAGCAGGTCAAGAAGAATACAGTGCAATGAGGGACCAATATATGAGAACAGGGGAAGGCTTCTTGTGTGTATTTGCTATAAACAATACAAAGTCTTTCGAAGATATTCACCATTATAGGTGTGTATATTGAAAGTTAATCAAACAACTCTTGTATTAAGTGGACAGGTTGCTTGTTCTTCCACTGGGTAATAGAATGGTTTCTTATGACATGGCGTCTAAGGGGAAACTTGCAAATTAGCGAATTATTTGTGGGTTTGTAGGTCTGGAATTTTGGGTAATCTGAAAATCTGCTGCCTCGTTTTCAAGTTAGGCAGAAAAAACATCTCAAAGTTATTCTAGTATAAACTAATGTGACTTAGTGTTTCTGCCTATTCATAGTGAAGACTTATCTAAAGTCTGCCCATTCCACAAATAAAATTATGTGCTCTGATGGCAAAACTGATCCAATTGAAATTGCACAGACAATAATGTCAATTGCTAGCTTTTGTTCTGAGAGTGGAGCAGAAATACTGGTGGAATGTTAAAAAGTAACATGTGTGAGCCCTGACGCCTAAGAAGAGCCGACACACAGAAAATGAGGGCTCCAGGATGACTGCTAAAACCAACCTGTTATTAGTTTCTTCATCCTCACTCTTATCTTAATAATTAGCTAAAAATTTCAACTCATGATTTCATTATCAGCTACACTAATGTAGAAAAAGCAGTTTCTGGTGATTACTGTACCAGATCATTTATAATTCAGTAGCTTACTATTATACTGAATTCTCCTTGGGTATTAGAAGGCAATGCAAATCCCACTGATTGTTGAGTTTGGCAGCATCCATTTAAGATCAGTTCCAAACACATAATGCTAAGCTATTCATAGTTAGGCATTTATAATGCTGTCAGATCCATGTCACCGTATGGTGGAGGAGTGTTCTGCTATCATCGTTACCCACAAACCTAACATCTAGTTATAAGCCAAAGTTACGCATTTTTGTTACAAATAGAAGTTACAGTTCCACATTTAAGGTGGGATACCATGGTAGTTCAGGGTCATCAAAGTCAGCAGGTGCAACTGCCCTGGTGGCATGGTTTCATTTTCTCCTGTATGCCAGCAAATCAGCTCGTTTGATTGCAGTGTGATGATGTGAGTAGTTAAACAGGTAAATGCCTACCTACAAAAATAGTTTACTGCTGGCTTATCTCCCTGGAGCAGCTGTGAGATCAGGGGAGTACTGTTGCAAATGAGAGGGGCACAACTGCTGCATATTAACCCACGGAGAGATGAGTGTTATGAATGTGTGCACCTTCTCTGAGGACTGCTTCTTTTTTATATTTAAATTGAGCTAGCCAGCTTTTGTATAAATTTAATTATATATACAATTTTCTAACTGAATGTATCGGTACTGGTGATTTAAAAAAACCCACCAGAAACCCAAACACCACCCCCCACCAAAAAAAAAAAAAAAAAAAACAAAACCAAACCAACAAACAAAACCAAATCCAACCAACCAAAAAAAACCCATGTAAGAGCACAGTAGGGGCGACAAATTAGAAAGACGTCTGTTGCTCTCAGAAAAACTATAACCTGTCTTCATTATCTCACCGGATTATTACAAGTGGTTTCCCTCTGGTTGCAGAGGAAGAAGTGAAAAAATAAGGTAGATGCTAATGTAAAAGGATGGAGCACAGAGGTTTTCATGTGGAATTTTCATTTTTTAAAGTCAGTTGCTGTTTTGCATAAGAAGTCCTTCCCAGTTAATTTCAAAGAATGTTGTGAGTCGAATGCTGGAGTTTCTACTGTGGATTCACACACCTGTGGATAACCTTTCAGACTGAAGCTGAAGGCTTATGAATAAATAACCAAAACCAGTGATTATATTAATTAAGGAACATACTGCTAGATTATTTGGGAAGGCAAAAGTAATAAAATGAATTACTGTTATTTGAGATTTTTGAAAGTACTTCTAACTAGTGTTTCAAAATGTTTTTTAACCAGTGGTTGAAACGGCTCTCTTGCCAAATCTCTCTTTGTACAAAACCAGGCTGGTGGTCTTCAAAGTTTAAAAATCCCTGTCTAAATGCAGAGTTTGTAATGTTATTTTTAATAATAAAACAAAAAAAAAGACACCATCCCCACCCCCTCCAAACCAAAACAGACAACTGGCATAATGCTTTGAAAGTGTTTCATGCTGGCAAATGAATTGAGTATTCAGAGTACTGACTATGAGAGGTAAGAGTAAGATTTATGTCAGAGCATCTTAGGCTTGTTCTGGCACTAGCTGTTAAAAAATATGTGCAGAAGTTTGAAAAATAATCTTGTTTTTAAAAATAAGGTGATAAACTTGAGAGTGACAGGACTGGTCAGTTTATTTTTTGATGGCTTCTAATAGTGTATGTGTAGGAAACTAACATAAGGAGTGATGATGGAGTCTTTCATTGTTTTAAAATCGTTAAATACACTAATACCTGTTAAATACAGTCTTTTTATTTTTTTTTTTTTCTTTTTAGGGAACAAATAAAGAGAGTTAAAGACTCTGAAGATGTCCCAATGGTGCTAGTAGGAAACAAATGTGATTTGCCTTCCAGAACAGTAGATACAAAACAAGCTCAGGATTTAGCAAGAAGTTACGGAATTCCTTTCATTGAAACATCAGCAAAAACAAGACAGGTAAAGCTCAAAACTTACCAGAAACAAATGCAGAAATCTTATCTGAATTATGTATTTATAATTATTCTAGGCATTGATGATTGCTCTGTCATACCAATAGATATATTTCTCCAGAATAGAAATTCCTGTGGTGTGTCTTCTTTCTGTGAACTCACTGACAACTGGTACTTGTTTATTAATGAGTGATTTGCTTCAGCTGTGCAAACTTGAAGCATGAGACCTGGCCTGCCATTACTCTCCATTGTCAAACAGTTGCAGTGTTCTTAATGTTTTGATAGGTTTTAATAGAATGAAAAACAGTTGTACTGAGAGGTGAAATGCTGTTTTTTCCTCAGCAAGAGGATTAAGCAGACAAACAGCAAATTAGTTTATTTTGGTTTTAGTCTTTTCATTAATAACAAAAGGAATTTTTCTTTGAGGCATTGATTCAGTGTTAATGGGACATGCTTGATATCCCTTTTTATAGCTAAGCATTTGACCATAAGTCTTTTTTGAAATGACTGGATTAATTGTGTAAACTAATACTCTTCTAAGACTTTAGAGCTCCCTGTTGGTTTATTGCACACAGCTGGTACAGGTGAAGAGGCAGCTGTTAGGGTCCTTTCAGTGCTTCTTTCAAAGTTTAGGTACAAATCTCTGCATTCAGGAGAAGACAGGCTCTACAGATAGAGATGAAACCGGTTCTGTACTTCTGAAAGAAAGCGTTCTTTTTGAAAAATGCTGGTTGTGGGTTTTCTTCTAAGAGTAAAGACTTACTGTTAGTACAGATTAGGTCAGGCCTGAATAGCTGACTATCTCATAATCTCCACAGTCAAATGTTATGTGCAAGTTACAAATCACAAATTAGTTGTAGCAGGAGATGGCAAGTAAGAGCAGAACGCTGCAATTTGAATAACAGGTCAGTGCAACTGCTAAGTAGGTTCAGATGCATCACTTAGCAAAATTTCCTCATATCCAAAAATAACTTGTCCTGTATATAAGAAATGAATATTTTATTAGTGAAAATTTGCTACACCTGCTCAAATTTGTGACAAGTTGAAACATGGACTAATTGGTAAAATTTTACAGAAGAATCAAAGAAATGCTAACTTTTGGCAATAATCTCTTAGGTAGGATTAAGAAAACCAGCTGCACAGCTTTAATGGCTGAGAATAAATTAGGCCACAAGAGCGTTCCAAAGAGTGTAGCATATAAGTGGACTGAATAAATACAGTGTTCTTGTTTGGAAGGTCCTGTATTTGATATTTCCTGTATTGGAAGGTGGCTGTCATTGAGATGTTAGGATAAAAAAGGAGGAACTCTGAAATTACATTTGAGGTCTGAATCATAGAATAGTTTGGATTTGAAGAGACCTTCAAAGCTCACCTAGTCTAACCCCCTGCAGTGAGCAGGGACATCTTCAACTAGATCAGGTTGCCCAGAACCATATCCGGCCTGCCCTTGGAATGTCTTCAGGGATGGTGCATCCACCACCTCTCTGGGCAACCACTTCCACTATTTTACCACCCTCACTGTAAAAAGTTCTGTACTCATATCGAGATTTTACTCTGTTCAGCCCGTTTCATGGAGCATTAGGCTTTGTTGGGGAAACATTCCTTTTGCATAGCCACTTTCTAATAGTTTGATGTGATTATGTATTTTCAAAGGTTTCTTCTCCCCAGCTCCCTTGCAGTTTACTCTGACAGGCAGCCCCACCATGCCTCACCATTACTAAATCAACATGCTCAATCACCACTTCAGTTTTATAATCTTTATTTACACAAAGTCGTATCAACTTTTTTTATCTTTCAGACTTTTAAGAGGTCTGTTTAAGGAGGTTTGTACTTGTTTCAGAGTACAATAGATCAGTCATATATGAGCTGTCTATAATTTGACTACTTTTATCTGGGGCTTTTCTGTTGGTACCTAGAGAAATACAGTATTACAGAAAGAATCTGACTTTCGGTTTTTGTTTTTCAAAGCTGAGCTTTATACACTTTACAGTTAAGGAGTCCCTAAAGGTGTCTCATGGACTTTAAAATAAAGATGCCTAATACACTCTTTGAGAATGCTGGCTTCTAAAAGTTAGAACCACTAGGCACAGTTGCTGACTTCTTTCATATCGCTGTTCATAATGTGTTATGAAACTGCTTCATAAGATGCTGGATTATTAAAATATTTTTGAGAAGACAAGTGAATTGGAGGAAGAACCTGATCTTTAATTACAGCAAGATCACCTGTATTTGCATGTGTGCTTGTGTATACATATGCATTTACCTATTATGATCTTTAAGTCACACTGTCATAAAAAGATTGTGCATGTATATACACCTTCTTCCAAAGTAACCTTTTGAAGTAGGGGATTCAAACCATTTTGTGAGCTCCATGTGGCCTATAGACTATATTTCTGCTGGTCAGAATTCAGTCCTTGGCTAAAAATAAATAAATAAAAATATTTGGTCCTTTCTGGTTACATTCAGAACTCCCAGGTACGAGCAGATGTACCTTGTGGTCTGGTAACTTCTGGAGTTTGTAGAAGATCTGACATGAATATTTAGAAGTAGGAACCTTCTTTTCCTTTCTTGTATGTACCTCCTACCGCACTGAAACAGCAGCACTAATGCCCTGCTGAAGGAACCCCCACCATCCTTGCATTAGACCTTCCTCAAGCCCCACTTCTGCTGGAGCTCAGATTGAGTCAGAAAGGTTTCTGGGGAAGGAAATGGAAGATGAAAATGGAAAGTTGTTGCTCTTGATCGCAAAGCCACTCTTATTAAATGCAAGGCATGTGCATCACTTAAACTCATTCTTTGCATCAATGACACTTAATTCTTTCACAATCCTTATGTAGAAGGATGCAATTTCTTGAAGTTTATTTTAGTAGCTGTTTTTGCTTTTTTCTGTTTAACATAAGCTTTAAATTAAAATTCTCCCCTATCCACATGAGCATATGGCTCCCAGTATTATCAATAGTATCAATGAGAGATGAGAGGCAAACCTGATTTATCTGTGCCAAGGCTGAATCCTGCATTCCTTACTGCCTTCCATTTGCCTGCAAGTTACACAAGGAAAAGCTGTAAGGCTGTATCCCAAATGTGGTTTGACTGTAGAATTTTGTTTTCCTTGGGAACATTTTGACTGTCCTGCTAGAACCCAATTCAAAGGCAAAGCAGATAAATAGACATTATTGTAAGCATTGTAAAGGATACCCCAAAGCATTTGGTCTCATTGAGAATATATACTTGAACAGACTTTGAAGTGTTTAATGAAGTTGACCTAAATCACGAGGATGCTGTTAAAAAAGCATTACAGTTATTTCATCTGTCTGATGTACAATAGGTTAGGCCCCAAATTTGCGATGAAAGTAAGTTGAGAACCTGTGCCTGGTTTGAAGTAATCAGTGCAGTGTTTAGAGAACAGCATTCCTACATCTCATTGAGATTCATGAGTAACTGATATCTTAAGACAGTTTGCTTGAACCACCTTGCCAAGTTTTTAGAGATTTGTTGTATCTGTTTAATGATATTATTCTGTGTTTTACTTCAAGCAATTTTTAATGTGGGTCATGTATGCAAGTTCCACTTTAAAACTTTGTTTTTAATTAGTTAAAATTTTGTCAGTCTTCACAACGGGAGTTGAGTTTTTCCATGTTGGTAGTTTGTTGTAAGGTAAAACGTTTCCAAAAAAGCGTAGTTCCTCCCAAGAACAAGGGCCCAAGAAAAAAAAAATACTACTCCAGGATGCTCAGGAAACAGGTCTGTTACATACCTGTTGTAAAGATAAATAGGTGCAGCAAAAAGAGGATACATGTGTCCAGTGAGTTAAATTGAAGTAGGACAGCTGTAATTCTGGTACTTCCTACCTTTGGAGAGATTGATTTTAATTGTGATTTTGTGTAGTATTTAATATGAATTTACTAATGTATGTTTAGTATTTAACCGCTGTCAGATGACACGATCAGCTTAACACCCCCTCACTCTCCATATTAATGGAGGTTTTGCATGTGGCTGAGTTCTACTAACTGTTTTCAAACAGTCCTTTGAAGTATTAGATCTCTTTTAGAAACAGCAAAAAATTACCCTTAACCTATAAGCTAAAAGTTGCCTGAGCTAGCAGATTTTTGCAGGTTTGTATTCTCCAGTACTGAGTGAGCTGACTCTACTATTACGAAGTTTTATGTTGGGAGTGCTTTTATGGAAGTGAATAGAAATCTTTTTGCTAACCCTAAAAGCTAAATGAATAGCTTTTTGCTTTATTTGTCTACCAGTTGGTTTTAAGAGACCCGCTCCTACAAAGTGTATAAAGGTGGACACAGAACACTTTTGAGATGCCAAAGCTAACTTTCATTAGTTTCCTTTAAACATTATTTACAGAAGCAGAACATGTGAAAATTCCTGTTTGCGCTTGAAATAGTCTTTCTTTGCACATAGTCATTTTAAATCAAATGTTTGGCTGTCTCCTAGGAGTCAAAAGCATCTTGAAAACATTGCCTCAAGGTCATGGGTTCTTGGGGCTGTTTAGATGTTGAAATTTTTAATATCTGCCAAAGGGTATTTTTGCTTCCAGTTCTGACAGCTAATAGAACTGGTTGATTGTATTTTAGAGATATGGTCCATACTAATTTAAGGAAAACATACTGAAGAATTTTAAAAGAAATGGATATTTAAATTACTTCTTAAGTTTATAAGACTGGTACCTGGCTCTTTAAAATGTCACCCTGTACTAATGACATTAGCAAATGTGTCTCTGTACAGATTTTCTTTCAGAATACCTTATTTCATAAGGGGATCCATAAGCCTATTCTTGGTGGTGGCAGTGGTAGCAATTTCTTTTCTGTGTCTCTCCCTCTCTGCATTGCTAAAGCAAACTACATTTCAATGGTGATGGGAAAGCTGGCAACAAACATTGACGGACGAATTATTATCTAATTATTCATGTGAAAGCTCCATAATCAAATTATGTATTTCTACTGCAAAACAGTAGATTTACAAAAATGTTGATTCTTGTACAGCCTCTGCTTTGGCACATAGCACCTTGTCAGTGTTTACTGTTTCCTCCTTCCAGGAAAACATGAAAATAATGAGCTTTACTTGGGTTTTGCTGGGTTTTTTAAATAGCTTTTTTCACATTTTGCAAGCTTTCAGACCTGGAATATAAGACCGATTGTCTTGTCCATACTTCACTACATCCTAACAGGACATATCACTCATAACAAATACAGTCCAAGAAATAAATCTAATTAATCTTGACATTCAAGTGGCTGTAGTTCAGAAGAGCAGATAAGCAGCAGTATTCTTGAGTCTTCAACATGATAACCTATGGCACAGTTCATGCAAAATGACCCAACAACTGTGGCAGTAAATGTTACCTGTTACTTTTAGGTGCATAAGATAAAGATGGGTTGGAAAGATGAAGCATGGAAAATCTGCCAAATACAAGCCCAGATTGTGCATTTGGTGCTACTTAAGTTTGGGGCTTAAATGGTTGTACCGTTTTCCACAATCATCAGTCTGTTCTGGTTTTATTTTCAAATAATGAGTTTGTATTAAATTAACAGCCCTGTTGATCTGGCTGAGGAGACAATGAAGCTTGACCGTAAGGCAGATTTCCTCTCCCCTTTAAAAGCTGCAGCTAAACATGTTGTATCTTGTTATAAGAACATCCTCTCGGATTTGTCTAAATTTTTAAGTTAATGTACAAATATAGTCAATTTAAAATAAAATAATTGAAAGCTGGTGCTGTACCTCTTTATCTTCTCTTTGCTTAAACTTCAGTCTTCATACTTTTGTGAATGCTTATGGATCATCCTATACAGGTGGCCTAAGCACAGAGCTGCAGAAAGTAGGGTGTGAGACCAGAGAAGGAAAACACATAGCTCTCTGTCATACATGGAATACTTGAGCTCTTCTCAACCAGAGAAAAAACGTGAGCAGGAGAACGTCACAGGCTGCTTGCACTTATTTCTTATTATGGGACCCTCTTGGTTGCCTGAGGTGAGCCCAGAGAGAACAGATTAGGTGTCCCTTGAATGTTGATGTGACCCAGGCTCTTAAATGTGATAATAACTAACTATTGCTTTTTCTGCATGGAAGAATAACATCCATAGTTATAAGAATAATTAATTTTGAAAGTTACCCTGAACTATAATGTACTTCAGGTACTTCTTAAAAGCACTTTGCCATAACTCGAATATCCCTTTTACTAAGTTTAGTAACATAAATAGCTTTAAAAACAATATTGCCTAAAATTTAGTGTTCTCAGATTTTATTTCTTTGTAACCTCTTAGGAAATTGCCTGGTTAGACTTCTTTTATACTTTGTTAGTTTCTTCACAGATTTTTTGCAAAGAAAGTACACCCTGCATAAAGAACAGAACATAAGTGAGCTTGCTTTCTTTGCGTGCTCAAACAGTAATAGGTTCTCACTTTTGCTTAGGAAGTGAAAATAGGTGGTTAACTGTGTGTGTTTATAAGTAACCCCCAGTTAACAATCTAACAAGGTTTTGTGCTGCTAAATACATCCATGCCCACAAAAATGTGTGATTCAGTAACGCGTCTCAGTGCAGTGGAATTATGCAGTAGAAGAACATAATCCTCACTCTTTTTTATCCAAGTGTTACCTTGCACAAAAAATAGGAGGGCTTGAAGCATAGATATTCACAGAAATTGATAATCAAGAAATTATTTGACTGTTTCTCTTTTGCTTGCATTCGAAACAATTTATCAAGCAGCAAACGTGCAAGCCCAGCATTTTAAATATTTAAATGGGATCCATATACTTCTCTCACGTAAAGCTCATAATTTCAGTGGTTTTGTTGTGTTTTTTCTTCTCCTGTGCCATGGGTGTCCCGGTATCTCATGATTGTTAATGAAGCAGTTTTTAAGGAGTTGTGTTTTACAATGCAGAGAGTGGAGGATGCTTTTTATACATTGGTACGAGAGATTCGGCAGTACAGAATGAAAAAACTCAGCAAAGAAGAAAAGACTCCAGGGTGCGTGAAAATTAAAAAATGCCTTATAATGTAACAGGGTAAGTTTTGTAATGTAACAGGGTAGGTTTTACAAATCACTTGCCAAATAAAAATGATCAACGGTATCTTGCAAATCGGACATTTTATGGCTAATCAGTGACATAAATTAAGATCTAAAGCCAATCAGATTTCAGTATTGTAGTCCTGAATAATATTCCTAGCAAAGGCCCAAGTACGGATTTTCTTTGTTTCATGGGGTTTTGATAAATAGATGAAGAAGTCTTTACTGCATTTTAAGTTCTCTGTCTGTGAAACAGAGACCAAGTTTTGAGTGTGAAGAGGTTTAATGTTTCATTATAGATATATAGCAGAGACTTGAATATTGATTGAATCTTCAACTTGATGAACTGAGGGGAGAAGGTCATAATATTTATAGTCCTCAGATGCAGAAACAGGAAGTTCCTAATCCAGCACAGCAGTATTTGGCTAGCAGCTGGCATACAGGATTTCTTAATTCTTGGGCTCTTCCTTATGCCATGCTGTTTCTAAAAAAAAATTACCATTTCCAGAAATACAGCAGCAAAGCAAAAGTGAATTAAAATAGGGAGGAAAAGGGGTAATGGGAAAAAAAAAAAAAAAAAAAACCAACAAAAAAGCACCAAAACCAAAATTGTCACAAAATAATTTTTTATCCATATACTCCACTGTAAGAGAAAAGGAAGGAGAATGGAAAAGTACAAGTTGTGATACGGAAGAAGTGCTACCTAAATCCCTTCCAGTGCCTTGTGAATAAACCATCAGAATAGCTCTTTGCATATATTATTGCCCCATTATTTCTTTCCCTCTTACTGTACCAGTGCAGCGAGTTGTTACTTACGTACTTGTCCAGTAAGAGGATGACCTGGAATTTCCTATTCCCAGTAAAAGAAAAAACATTTTCCAGGGGAGGGAGGAGAAATTTTGTTTCGTATCAGTTCCTGCTAGATCTGATCAGGCTTATATTCTCAGCTTTTAAGTGATGAGAGAATTACTTCTTCAAGGTAACTCTTTAGATGTTTCCTTAAAAACATACAATTTGTGATACTTTTGTATCAAAGGTTTCCTTTGCAGGAAACTGGAAGCTTTAGTTACCAAACTCCCCAGTCTTGAGTCCAAATATCAATAAGATTTATACCATCAAAATACCTTGTTTTATTCTTTACTAGCTGGCACAAAGACAACTAACAGCAGCTTGGCAAGATTACTTTTGATGAGAGCAATATGAATTAAGTTGCTAAAGCCTGCCTGCTGAAAAGCAACTTTGCCATTTCTTGCTGTCTTACTAATGTAGCCAAACCTCAAAGTAGAATTTCTTTTTGTGTACTGAGACTTTAAAGATCCTGAATCTGTCTGCTTTTCCTCTTTGTGGACTTCCTTGGGAGAACAGGATGGTGGGAATTGTGGTTTTCATTGGTTTTTTTTTCCAGTGGAAGCATCTTTTCAGATTTTAAGGTTTTTTTGGGGTTTTTTTTTTTTTTGATAGCTCAGTGAATATGTGCTTTCTTTCTATCAGTTTCTTTTTCTTTCTTTCTGCCTATGTCCAAGAGAAGTATGTTTCTGAGGTTTTGGGTGGTGGTTGTTTTTCCCCCAGGGAATTTTTTTTTTATCAATAGTGGATATTGTTGGGTTTTGATTTGTTTTTTTCTCCATACCTTATTTAGAAAACAGTCTTGGATGTAAAACTGTAGGACTCCCAAGAGCCTGCTCAGGGGAGGAAGCATTTGTTTTTACACTCAAGTGAATTCTACGTAGTGTTGATAGTAATTTCAGCAACTTTGTATTTAAGAGGCTGAGATGGAGAAAGCATACTCCAAAATTATTGTGGTATAGCTGTAGTTCTGTAGTGTTTCTAGTGGAATAAGAAATCTGGCATTTAAAACAGACTGGCTTGTATTACGTTCAGTAAGAAGTCATATTAATTCCGTCTGATGCATAGTAGATAGCTAAGGAGAACAGCACTTAATGATGTGAGTCTTTCAGCTGGGATTTTAGACTTCAAAAATACAAAGTGCTTATTATAGCACTTTGAAATAATAGAAAGCATTTATTTTCCTTTCCTGCTCTGGATAATCAAATTGGATGGCTCACAGTGTTTTGCTATCTCTAAGAATATTCAGTTTATCCTCTTGCTGCTTATGGGATGCCTTTGTAGTTATATTAATCTTGTACAAGGTAACTGCAAACTTTGGCTACCCAGATTACCATTAACAGCTGATGCTTTCCAAGAGATTCATTCCTTTGGCTGTTACACAGTAAAGTCCAGAACATCTTCTGTTTGTAATTTCTAACTAGCGAGAAGAAACTCCTAAAAGTCAATGTAAAATCTTCAAAAGATCTCTTTTCTTGAAAGTGTTAAGGTTTTTACATGAAAATTTTACTATAACTAAAATTTCTCTAGGGCGTAAGTTACATATATCGATAATGTAATTCTGACAGCTGGGTTAATAGTAAAAAGTTTGAATTACTGAAGTTCTAGATTTGAATGTAAAAGTTTCTAGATTCTTTATTGAAACTGTAATGATTTTTTCCATAGTACTAGAGTTGTACAAATAATTTGCTGATGACTGATACCTGTCTATGTGTATATGTTTTGTATATTTAAAGAAAAAATATAAAACCGACTCTTATCTACAATTTATAACTTGTTTACGTTTCCCTGGCCATTGCAGGGGTTGGAAGTAGATGATCTGTAAGGTCCAGTCCAACCCAGACCATTCTGTGATTCTGTTTCTGCGGCTGGGGTGTTAAGGAACTCCTAATTCCTAAATGAATTTAGGGTTTCTTATTGATAGCTGGGTGAATTACTGAGTCTCATGCATGCTTGTAACCATGAAACCAGATACCCAGATTTCCATATGGTCATGGGACCATGCTCCAAGAAAAAGTTGTAGCCAGGAGCAGGCTGTTTCTGTGGGAACAGTTCTGATACATCTGTTCCTGTTACCTTTTGTAGTTGCCCTTTGGAAAAGCAAGTGTCAGGAGCAAGCTCTGTCAATGCACCTTTATGGAGACAGTGTGGTATAGTTCTAAGCGTGCACAGTGAGTTTTGAGTTTCTAATCCTGAGCCTGGATTTAAAGCACCCATTCAGTACATCTTACGCTTTCCAAAAGGCTTGCACACAATAACTCTACTGTTAGAGGGAGGAAGATCAGCTGCATGCAGTCCCTTATTACTGAAAGAAGTAACTAGAAAGGTTCACCACCTTTGATCTTACAGTATTGATGCCTTTAGGGACCTTCTGTAAACACCATATCCACCACTTACATCTAACATGTATGGATAGACTTAAAAGTGAAAGACCTTAGTTTATCTGGAGTTCTCCAGTTCTGATTCACAGGTATTCTAAATGTAGTTTTGAATGTCATGTTATATTCATGACCTGAATTTATGAGGAATTGTGGCAGGACCAAACTACTGAATACATAATTAATAATTTTAAAGGCTTGATCTTCAAAGGTGTAAATGCAAGGACCAAAGCTAAATCAATTCCCTCATAATTTGCAACACACTTTGTATTTAATAGATCATCACCTTACTGTGTAGAATAAAGATTTCAGCCTTAATTGTGAATTCCTGTATTTAAAGGCCTGTAATAGTCTCTGGATATTACTTTGTACAAGTTATTTTCTCTGTAGTGAGGGTTGCTCATTTGAAGAGTGAAATGGCAGTTTTTGTTTAGCATGTCTCATTTGAAGACACCCCTGAAAGCCAACAACCATCCTCATAATGAAAATTTGTCCAACATACTAAAGACCAGTGTGAAATACTGAAAGGTAGTTTTGTAGGGAAATGTGAACAGTCTTGTAGAAGAATACTGTGCAGAGATTTTTCTTATTCTGATCTTGTGATCTAATAATGCAACTTCTGCCTGTGGTGATTGATTCTTAATACTGTCCTTGTAGCTGAGATTAGAACTGCAGGAGATGCACTTCTTCTCACTACTTCTAGATCATTACCCTACATGAGCATTGCTGAATATTCACTCGGTGCATTAATGCTGAAGTTATACGCAAAATACACTAGCTGTCTGTAAAACAGTATCAAGCATTTCTAATTCTCTGGATTCATGAGGGACATGACCTTTTCCAGAGCTGAGGCTACTCTTCCATTAGGCATGCTGCGTCAGTTTTATAGTGATCAATAATATTTTAAAATGTAGAAGAAACTATTTGCAAGTGGTGTTTGTATCTTGCGAGACCTTGCAGAAGTGCTATTAGTGTTGGGATATGTTCGATCAAAGCTGTGTGCAGCCTATCAGTCATGTGTAAATGTTTTATGAACTTGAATGTGAAGGTTTTAAATAAATAGAGGTTATACTGGGAGCACTGCTTTAACAGTGAAGCTACTTAACACCTCAGTGTTTGGACTTTCCATATTAAATTTCATCACCATTTGGAGTTTCACTGAAAGTAATGAATTAGGTGATTTTTTGCTTGTTGTGCTTTTTCAGAGTTCTCTTTCAGTTTTTTTTATTGAAGTGGGCATCCAGGAGTAAACAGAGTCTTAATTTTTGTTGGCAGCTTGAAGGTAATCTCTGTAGCTGACAAGAGGTGGGAAGCTGCATGTCAGTTGTAGGGCTAAATTGCTAGACCCAGTTCCACAGGGATGCAGTTGTCTGCTGATTCATTAACATCATGCTACTATTTTTGATCTGTCTAAAAGGTAATACCAGGAGTAAGGCAGTGAAGAATCAAGATAATTTTTTATTTTAATGATTTTGCAACTGTCCATACTAAGACTATTAAATGTAAAGGTTAATTGACAACATGGGTACTTGACTGGAATTTGGAACAGCCTGAAAGCTAAGCAATAAACTGGTTCATGTAAATAGGTTGTTACAAATCATAACATGTAACATTGTACTTTGATAATGGTTCATATCTGGCTTTTACATACATTGCTCTCTTTTGACCAGAGTTATTTTTGTCAGCTATAATTACTCCACAAAAAAATACTCAATTGGAAACGTTAGCTTTTGTGGCTCTTAGATGTCTGTTGTGCCTTTTGGAGCCTTGGAGATTTTAAGTGACTGTACAACACCATAGATAATGTGTTCTGCATGTATTCTAAGTTGAATAGAATGATTTATCAAATAATAATTTTCATTGGAACATTGGACTGATTTGCATAAGTAATGATTTATAAAACTGTGCCTGATAAATTACCTGAATATGGATACTAATCATAACTATGTCTTTGGTACTGAATTCTTGCTACAGATATTTGTATTTACTTTTTAAAGCTGCCTATAGATTGTTAAGGCATAAACAACATTATTCTGTGGCAATATGATTTAGATTATCTATATGATTATACATACATATAATCTAAATATGTGGTACCTGTACTTTTTCAGTTTGAAATGAGACATGTGCCCTCTGAGATGGCGTACACTAAATTCAGTTCCTTACCATAATAATAATGGAATTGGACCTATGTGGTGTCTGTGGTCAGCCCCTGAGCAGTACCTCACCCAGGCTGGGGAGCAGCTGAGAAAGAGGGCAGGCAGGTGTTGGCTGTTGCAGGCATCAACACAGTTCATTCAGGTTCTTGTTTCAGTGCTGCTCACAACTCGGGAGGGGAGCAGCCTGTGGCTAGGATTCATTGCTCAAATGATGGCAGCCCATTCCCCACCACTGCTCTCCTGTAGGTCCCTCTGCCCATGCACAGCAATGCAGTCAGACTCCCCTTACGTGTTGTCCTTCCACCTGATTGTGTTTCTCCCAGCATGTCCCTTCCTAAGAAGCAGGAATGCTGGAGAGGACTGTTGCCCTGGCAATTTCTGTAACCCCCAGTCTACTCAAGGGAACGTTAATAAAAGCCTCAGAAAGAAGACACTAACGTCTCCTGGCCAGCAGCATAGTAGATTGAATGGTTCACCTCATCAGGTCAGGTGAAAACAGGCTTTACCTGAGCAGATACAGTGTCAGTCTGTTAAGGTGATCTTAATGTGTGTGTGTATGTGTCTTTTCAGGGTGTTGATGATGCCTTCTATACATTAGTTCGAGAAATCAGAAAACACAAAGAGAAGATGAGCAAAGATGGTAAAAAGAAGAAAAAGAAGACAAAGACAAAGTGTATAATTATGTAAATACAGTTTATCCTTATTCTTAAGAAGTACTTAAGTAATTTTTGTACATTACACTAAATTATTAGCATTTGGTTTAGCATTACTTTACTTTCTGCTTCATGATCCTGTTAGCTTTATCTGAATGCTTGTTTTAAATGACAGTGGAAACTTCATTCCTCTTAAAGTGCCAGTATTCTTTGACTGTTGGTTCTTGAACTAGCAATGCCTGTGAAACAAAAAACAAAAACAAAAAAAAAAAAAACACACACAAAAACCTGAGAACTGTCTTGGGACTCTTTGGTGCATGCACAGTTGCTAACTTCTTATTTTTCTTACTGATTGTGAACTTCTGTTCTGTGTGCAAACCAAACAATGAAATGATGCTCTATACATTCTGACATCCCCTTTAGGGTTTTTTTTGGCATTTAAATCTGGTTGGGAAAAAGGACTAGTTAGCAAAAGAGACTTTTCATTTCAGCCTTTTATTTTAGACTGACTGCAATATAGAGAGACCAGAAGCCTTTATAGTCTTCCTGTAGATTTTGCTTCTAGGCATCTAGTCTTGTAGCATTTGAGATCAACTTTAATGAATGTAAAGATAAAACTTTCACAAAAAAAAAAAAGAAGTTTTTCACTGCAGTTTGTCTCGGTCGCTCCTTAAATACTCTATTTTTTCTATAAAAAAAAGAAAAATTAAAAAAAGACAACAATGCACATCTGGCAGTGGAAAAAGTAAAAGTTCGAATTAGGTTGATTTGATATTGTTAATACATTGCTTTAAGACTTTCACTAACTTTTTGTGTCTGAAGACCAAGGTGAAATCCTAGCTCTCCTGTGTGACAAATCTGTAAGTAACTGTTCAGTAGGTACAGGATTTCACCCTTAATGTGTCTAGAAAATACAAGAAAGCCTTAACAGATAAGTTGGTTCAAATTCTTAGGTTAATTCATACGTGGATCCAGAATTTATCATAAGAATTAAATCAGAATGAATCCTAAATTATATAGGGAAGTAAAACCATACCTTTTTTTCCCCCCCCAAGAGTGGCATTGAATATTTTCAGATGCCCATTTTGTGCAAAATAGGGGAGGAATTTTAAATTCTAGTAACATCAAATGAATGAATGAATGAGTTGAATTTAGCTGCTTCATGCAAATAATTTGGAAATCCACTATGCCATAAAAATGGTGTGGAATTTGCACAAACCGTCTGCATAAAACATGGTTTCCAGAGTCGATGTTGTTTGTGTACTGTTCGTGAAGTACTTGTTTTGTTGCACAGAATAAATGGTTGGTGAGTGGCATTCCAGTGTCTAGACTATGGTGAAGCTAGACCAAGATTTTAACATTGTCTCTCTCTGTGATTTAAGTTCTCTTGTGATCACTCCCCCTCTTTCCTTTCTCTGATTGGAATTAATGCAGAATTTTTGCAGAAGCTTTCAGTTTTTGGTACTGCAGTAGTCTAGGTATTCTGCACTGAAGTAACAGCCAGTAGTAATTCCAGTGTTGCCAGCTCCTGTTGTCTTACTGTGTGTAAACGTTGCATTGTTTGGTTGGTTGTTAGGGCCTGGGTTCCTGAAGGTATGCTTCTTCATAGTACCTAACTCAGCTGCAGGGTGAAACATGAAAATGTGACTCTGGTGTACCCAGAAAAGTAAAACACAAGACATCGAAGCAGGATAGTTCAGGACACTGGAAAGTCTGGAGCAGGGAATAGCAGCATTGCCCTAACCTCGAAGTATACCTAAAGAATTCTGTGCAAATCTTACACAGTACAGTTTTCTTGTACCTGCGTAACTTGGACCATTTATAGGATGTCAAAGGTGCAATTGCATGAGGAAAGTATTCTCCTGCTTCTAAAATACCCCCCCACCCCCACCCCTCCACCCCCTCCCCAAAAATCTTGTAGGTGGAGGGTTGCCGAACAGGCAGGACTGCTGCCTGTCTGGATTGCTGCAGCATGTCTGGATTGCTGTGTGTTAATTTCAATGTGGCTGAGAAAAATAATGCCCTTCCCTGCCTGCACCTCCCCATTCCCCATCCTCCACCAAACCCCATGCTCCCTCCCCTCCTTTCAGCTTTGATGTGAAATATAGATTATTAAATATTCTGAAAAACAGTAATAGGAGAACCTAACATTATATCATAAGGACCAATAAGGAATGAGAAAAGATTCTTAATGTTGCAAAACATTTTATAGCTTCCAAGGTTAAAACATTTTGGAGACAGTTAGTTATTTGCACATTTTAGACACTCTTGATTATATATGAAGAAAATAGCAAAAGTGGGTAGTATACCTTGAGTAAATGGAAGTAATCTTAAGTTTACTTCAAGATTTTTGGTAACTGAGTCACACTGCATGTAAAATTAGGGCTGGTCTAAGATTCTTAGTTAATGAAAAACTGGAGAAATTTTAGATGAAAAGTCTTAATCATCAAATGTGGATTTATATAGCTCTGATATAAAGCTATATATATAATAGTTTTGTGTTGGGGTTTTTTAGTAAATATGATCCGTAGCTACCAGTCTAATTAAATCAGTACAAACCCTATTTAGATTAGCCCTTATTTACTTCAAAAAATACACATCCTTGCCACTGTTGTGCAGTTTTGTCTTAATATTTTTGAGATTTGGTGAAGCATGTTGGATTGCAGCTTGCACAAGTCAATCTCATAATTATCCTGTCTTTCCCTATTTGAAATGCTTTCAAAGAACATACCTGGGTGCTGTCTGTTCTGATAGCAGCTACTAAATGAATATGTGAATTGCTTACCACATTAATACATTAAAATTGCCATGTGTCAGGGAGTAACACCTTCTTACAGTAGCTTTATGTAACTCTGGTAAACAACTTTCTCATCAGTTTTTCTCAGAACTGAAATTTCATTATTTTGACCAGTCTCATTGCCCCAAAATGTTTTCTAACTTAGTTTCACCATATAGATTTTGTTACGGTAGCATGATCTCTGTAATGGGTAAATACTGACACACAATCTTCTGCTCCTGTCTACACTCTGAAGCAATACAATTACCTTCAAAGACCATCAGACTGTAAACAAATCATTTTGTCTCAAGTTTACATAAAGCTACATAGATGGTAAATCTTTCCTAACATTTCTTTATTCCACTGTCTTGTGTTTTCATGTTGAAAATACTTCTGCTTTTTCCTCTTGAGTGCCAACTTCTTACTAGAATGACTTCTTAATGTAATATGTTTACCTGGAATGTATTTTAACTATTTTTGTATAGTGTAAACTGAAACATGCACATTTTGTACATTGTGCTTTTTTTGATGTGGAACATATGCAGTGTGATCCAGTTTTTCCATCATTTGGTTGTGTGGCCTAGGAATGTTGGTCATACCAGACATTAAGTTAAAAAAATGAAAAAAGAAAAAAAAAAAGACCACTGTTTGTTTTAAAATTTTTAATGTTTTTAGGAGTATGTGCTGTGAGGTGATCTGGAATTTGTCATTTTTTTGTCAAACTGTACTGCTCCTATTTATTGTAATGTAATAAAAAATAGTTATTGTGAATTTCTGCCCCAGTTTCCTTTTTCTCTCCAAGAACTTTAGTTCCATACCTTAGGAATGGAGTACCCTCTGTACTGCACGTGTTTGGCAGTTCAGTTCTGTTTACTTCTCATCCTTCCCATTGCCTGCCATGAAGTGCTTTATTGTGGCAGTCCATCTCCTCTGATGCATGCTGCTGCTGCTGCATTCTGTGCTCTGCAAGGAGCAGAGCCTTGCTTTGGGTGAGGATGCACCTCTCACTGCTGTGTGCTTCTCGGGCTGTACCATCTACAGCCATGCCCCAGAGCCCTTATTTCATTAGTCTAACAGCAGACTTCAGTTAGTCTACAAGTTGTAAATACTCTCAATAGCTATTCTGTGTTTATTCGCAGGTGCACGTTTGTTTTCTTCTATCAGATGCCTTCCATAAACTTACATAAAACATGAACAACATATTTTAGTACCGGTCGTGTCCTAGGTGGGGAAAAAAGCCTGAAACTGCTCCTGCTTCATAAAGTTACGATTTGGCCCTTTGTTATGTGGATCATCTTCTATCAGTTACTGAGAGGGGTAGGTTAAATTTTTTACATGGAGGTATTCATTCAGAACAGGTTTTAACTGCAACATACTGTAGAATTCAGCTGATGTGGAAGGGCTGCTCTTCACATCAATGTGGTGCTACAAACAGCACACTTCCTCAGAAGGTAGTATGCTAACTGCCCAGCGTTTTTCTTCATTCTGTTCTAGAGTTCATACATGTGAAGACTTGCTATTGCCAACAGTTTTACTGTGATGCAGTGATGACTTACCTATATTCCAAAGATCTTCTGTTCTCTTTCCAGTGTCGCGTAGTTCTTGGTGGGGGTAGAAACACCATCCAATCCTAGTAGACACATAGTTCTGGCACAGGTTTGTGCTAGTTGAGCTAGTCAATGACATTAGCTGTGGAGCAAACATCCACAGTCAAACTTCTGTTCCGGGGGGAAAGCATAAAGTTCTGTATTGCTGCTACAGCAGTTACGCAGTGTCAGAAATCAGTAGTAGCAGGAACTGTCTTCAGGGTCAAAGTGCTTAAACCACTCCTGTCCAAATTCACCCCCCCTTTCTGACTCCGCAGTCTTCTGCCCAGCACGGTGGGCAAGTGCCTCTGCCAGCATGACCCTTACAGAGGGGGCAGATGTAGTTGAAAATCCTTGAAGGCACTACTTAAAGGGAAGCAAAGGCCTAATCTGTATTTCAGATGGGTCAGAAGGATTAACGTTTCATTTGGTTTTAGGTTACAGCTTTTATTGTTCATTTTTTAAGGCTCTGTATCATTACATGGAAGTCATTAGCACCAGTTACTGATTGTCGTCACTGTAGTAGCGCTGTTTCAGAGCTCTGTATTTTCTGAGGAAGTACAAAGCTTCCAGCTCTTTTATAACAAATTCTCCTCGTGCAATCATCTGCTTGATCTTCTCCGGATCTTTCTCATCTTTATTTTTTAGAAAAGCTGCTTTCAAACGCTTTCTGAAGTAGTCTGCTCCTTTGGGATACTCCCTTCCGAGATACAGCAGCTTGAAGGAAGAAAAAAGAAAGATATTATTGGGCAGTGAAAGGGGTTTGTCTCGTTAAGGAAGGTGCTCGTGGTGTTTAAGACACTTACGTTTTTGTATAGATTTCTCACTTCACTTCTTAAATTGGCCATTTTCACATTTCAGTGACCTCTTTAGTTGCGTTTGACTGGGGCTTTTAACCTGAAGGATAATCAGTTTGACATTAGCCTTGCGGGGAGCAAGCACGTCCCAGCCTCCCGCTCCTCGGGAACAGCACGGGCTCTAACCATGCTGTCATCCAGCTGAGCCCCCTTTGCTCAAACGCTGATACTTTCTGCTTCTCTCTCCTGCTTTTGGTTAACTTTTGTTTCTTTCAGCTTCTCTCCCCACTTTCTGCCTGCCCTCCTCTCAAACAGAAAACAACAAAATTCCAACAGCCTTCAGCTGCAGTCACGCTTATCTGTGCTGCTTGTCTCCTGCTCGCTTACGGGCTTTCTACCTAGCTGGCAGCTTCTTTATCTGCGATCTGCTAAAGCAATACTCATACCTGTACATATACATACAGGGTTATATATATATATATGTATAAATTAGGAATTCCGACACGTTAGAAACGCAATAAACCCCTTTTTATTTCTGTAAACAAAAGCACACGGAACGCAGCGCAGGTTCCGCGGCCTGGCGCTGCGGGCAGGGGCTGGCAGTGCTTGCGGGAGCCGATGCCCGTGTCCCTGCCCTGTGTTCCCCCCCCGGACACACAGACACGGAAGAACCGCACTGGCCCGGGCAGAACGAGAAGGTCAGCATCTCACCCGCTTCACGCCGCGCCGTAAGCCCCGCCAACCCCGCTTTACGGCAAAGCCGTAACGAAGGGAGGTACCGCCCTTCTCCCGGTGGGGGGAGGCGGTGGGAGGAAGGACGCACGCCATTGGTGTCGGGAAGCACGTGGGAGGCGGGGCTGGTCGCCTAGGCAACGCGGCGGTAGCAGGGGCGCCATGGTGAGAGAGGGCTGGGGGTCTGAGTCTCATCACTTGTCCCTTGTCCATGTCCCAGGGCCCCTGTCTCAGAGGGCCGGGGTTGCTGCCACCCGACCCCGGGGACAGAGCTGCCGGCACTGGCCGGGAGAAAGCGGTCTGCTGGGGAAGGCCGCGGAGCTGCACCTGCTCCTTCAGCTGCTGCTGTGGGCAGTAGCAGGCTCTGCCCATGCGGTGGGCGCGGGGCGTGCCAGTGCCGATGCCGATGCCGGTGCCGATGCCGGTGCCGGTGCTGCCACAGGGCTCTGGGCTCCTGTGGGTAAAGAGAGAAGGACGGTAACTGGTATCTTGAGGCACTGGTTAGGTCAGGGAGTGGGTAAGGGTGGACGGAGGTGTTCCATGTTGGCTACTGAAGTACCGTTATATGGAAAAAAAGGATTTAACACTGAAAACAAATCACGTGTAGGGCATGTTAACTTTCCTGCAACCCTCCTTGTGCTGTGGTTTGGTGCTGTGGCTGCTTAGTGTGAAGTGCAGCTCGGAGGCAGCTACACCTTAGTGGTCAGAATAGCTCTACACTAACAAACTTCACGTTTCTTTTCTCCAGCCCGCAGGGAGTGGATTCATGTGGGTAATTAATCACACTGAGGTTGTGTAAAATCACCTGGCAATGCACAGAAAGGGTAATTGGTAAATCAAGTAAGAGGTTGACTCTTGGGTGTTTGGTTTTCTAGGGTCTGTCATTTCCTGTTGTCTTTTGGAGAAGTCCCCTAAATTGCATGTTTTCAAATGCAGTTTTCCTTGAATGACAAAAACCTCAGTGGGTTTCTGTGTCCTTCTAGGTCATTGCATGATGTAATATAATGTTACTAGGAATAGCACATGGCATAAATTGATGAGTTCAGAAAACACTGAAAACACTTTTTTGACTGAATTATGTCTTGGACTATATTATGTTTGATATACATTTATTTTTTTTTAATCAGTGGGAACAAGTAGATACACTTCTGTAACCATAAATATGACCTATGCTGGTAAATTACGATGGTCCAGAGTCATGTGTTAGTGGTTAATTTTCTGCAATATTGAAATTATTGTCATTACAGTTTTTCAGTAGTTCATCTAATTTTACAGAACAGTTGTATTTGCTTGTTATTCCTTTGTACTCGATACCCTGTTCTCTGATACTCACCTTTTTATTTTTCTCCCCTGATCTTCTTAGGCTCCCAAAAAGAAAACAAAGGTAAGTAGTCAGAAATGCATTCTAGTTCGCATACAGCATTTTGACCCTAGCAGTGTTCATTTAGAGAGTGTGCCAGCACAATCCTGTTATTTTGGAAATTATATGAGTAAAATGACAAAGCACTTCATGGTAAAATCAAAGTAAGCATCAGTTACTTCTGGACTTAATGTCTACAAAACAGTATTTTTCAGAGGATCCACCATAATAAAGGTGTTGTGATACCTTGATATTATGCAAATGTACTTTTTAAAAAGAAAAAAATATATTTTTTGTTTTATTTTTTAATCTGTATTTCTTCTGAGCCTGTTGGTTAGGGTCAATCTGTAGCATCTCTTATAAGCAGAGACTGTGGAAGCTGGACCTGTTTAGCCTAGAGAAGAGCAGGCTGAGAGGGGCTTTCATTAATGCAGATCAGTATTTCAAAGGTGGGTGCCAGGAGGAGGGTGCCAGACTTTTCAGTGGTGTCCAGCAACAGAACAAGGGGCAATGGCCATAAACTAAAACACAAGTTTCATGTCAACACAGGGAAGAACTTCTTTAAGCTGAGGGTGGCAGAGCACTGAACAGGCTGCCCAGGGGGTTATGGAGTCTCCCTCTCTGGAGACATTGAAAACCTGCCAGGACGCGTTCCTGTGCGCAGAAGAGGAACAGGCATCTCCAGGACACTAAGGGTATGTGCCTTTTGCCAAGAGGCTGAGTACTGTTCCTGCAAACCTACCAGAGAGGAGGTGGTGAGCACAGCCTCTTGTATGTTTTGCTTGGCAGCTGCTGCCCAGGCAGAGAGCCAATGTCCTGGCTTTGTGCCACAGGCTGAACACAGAATGTGATAGGCGAGGGAGACTATAGAGAGAACTCCACAGGAAACTGTACTGCATAAATTCATGCTGTTGATTATTGTTAATTTGGTAATAGCAAAATTATCCACCCCTCCCCCCAAAATAGATCCTATTCAAACGTAGCCCTTTAGAACTGTGCATCTCACTTTGTTAGCTCTATGTAAAATTATAAGAATGTGAAAAGAAACTGACTAAAGAAGTGATTATGAGCAATTGAAACAAACAGGTTTTCCATTTACACTGAAAAAAAAAGTAATACAAAATTATTACTTTGAACTGGAACTGATTCTTCCCTGAAATATTGATGAGTAGAATTATAGGGTTTACTGACTTTCTTCTAGAAGAATTTTGCAAATAAATGCTTTGGTAACAAAAGTGCTAAGATGCATGCTAATTCTGGTGGGCGTACATTTGTGGTTGGCACTAACTTTTCACCATTGTTTTTGTTCAAGCTTTGTGATAACCTTTTATTCAAAAATACATTTACATTTATATTTATTGCCATGCAAAGTTAAGTGAATAGCTTCTGTTACATTTGAAAATACACTAATCAAATCAAAATGTGAAATAACAGTATTTGTAATGTGCTTTTTGAGTGATGAATGCCAAAGGGCTTTCTTAATTATTTCTAAGTTCACTCTCAACTGGGTTACTTGTAACAATATTTACCAAATTATTAGGAATACTCGGGCAGAGTGGATGGGAAGAAGTCATAACACCGTTGTGTTCATTTGCAGCTGTCTGGATTTAAGTCCTCTTTTTTTGTCTCGCCCAGCTTTGTTGGAACTCTTTCTTTATTCCAAGATGGGTACTATGCTACTGTGCTGGTTTGGCACCTTTCTGTACCTGTTTCTCTTCAGAAGAGAAGCATAAGATTCCAAATAGATCCCTGAATACTGTGAATTATAGGACAAAAATAAGTGTTTTATTTTGGTTAGTCTGTTACACGACAGTAGATTTTGTATGTTACTTACATTGTCTTTTTAAATGTATACCTAGACCACAAAAAATTAAGAAGGAAGGTAATTTTTGAGAACCCCAAATTTAAAATACAGCTATTTTAGGATTAGCCTAGTGGTTAACCAGTTAACTGTCTTGAGTTGCCATGAGGATTTTATGACAGAAAAGAGAACTCTTTGCTAGTCATCTTGTGAACTGGATGCTTCCAAATGCCAGAGTTTCCTATTTTCCAAAATGTATTTCCCAGCATTTCCTAAAATGTTTGAAGTTATAACTTCTGTTTTCTTAGCAGATCTACCATGTTACTCAATTTCTACATTAAACCAAGGGATTTGAATATTCTTCTATTGTGGCTGTGTTCAGGAATTTTATTTCATAAAATAATATATTAATTGAAAGAACACATATTTCATCATGAAAATTAGAAGAAAATTGAATTCAGTATGTGTATTGCTGTTCTGGAGTCCTCACTGAGTATGCAGGGAGTCCAAAATCTTAATTCAGTAATTACATTAGAAGGGCAAAGTTACAGAGGGCAAATACCTCCCAAAATGTTTTACAATAATATTGATTTTTTTTATTTGAAGTTAATTTGAAGTTTTTAATTTGAAGTTTTCTTTTAATTTATTGCAAACACTAAGTCTGATACCAAAAAGAAAGCTGAACTACAGAGATTACAGAGAGAAGAAGAAGAAAGGACGAGGAGAGAGCAAGGTACTGTGCACTTCATTTGAGGGAATATGATGGCACAAGTCACCTATTTTAAATAAATGAGCAGATAGTAATTTCCTAAATGATATGTATATCAACGTCTGTCTCTATTTCACAAACACAGGTGATGCATTCCTCTTGTGTGCGACAACTTCTGTCTTACGTGTTACTGCATCTCACTTTCCTTAGAGCCGTACTTTTTTCCTCTAGCTATTTCTACTGCAATTAAGAACTTTGGAAGGAGGAACTGAATTTTTGTTTTGTTTTGGGTTTATTTTCCTCCTCTCTTTTAATATTGCCTTTTGGAATACTCTCAACAAGCTAGAAAAACCACAAAACATTGCAGGTTTTTATTTTTTTTCCTCCCCCTTCCTCTCAAGCCTAGTTGTCAGTAGTCAAGAAAAAATTCCCTGAAAAGGATTTTTTCCAGAGAAGGCCAACACAGTAAGTCTGTTGGCAGGAGGCTAGCTGGTGTTCTGATGGGGTAGCAGTTAAGGTGACTACAGATTGGGATAGATTAAAGTGTAGTTTGCTTGGGCTTCTTTTGTCTACCGAGTGACTGATTCTTTACCCACTTCTTCAAGACCTTTCTATTATGTATCACTCTATCCCTTAAAATGGAATTCCAGTTGCATGGCTGACCTGTCCTCACCATTGGAATGTGTGCGCTTCTGCAGTTTAGCATCACAAGCTGATACCGCTGTCTGAACATCTGTTCCATCTTTTCTTCCCTTTCTGCCATTAATCCATCCTGGTGTGGGGTTGGGCATGCTGTGACTGCTAGTAAGTCATTACTAATCACTAATAATCTCTGTGGATGGGAGTGGCAGCTCTGGTGAGTGGAGGAAGATTTGGGAACTGCTGTTACTCTTGCCTCTGTGCAACGCATGTACTTGAAGTGATTTACATGCTGGGGGTGACATCCAAGCTGCTGTTTGGGAACATCTAGATTGATGCATAGGTTCTGCTAACCAGGCTGAAGGCTTAGAGGTTGAAAGCAATTTTACTTAGTACTCACATCCTATCGCATTTTCTAGACCCTGTGGCAGCAAAGAAAAGCTAAATCTGTGATCAGGAGTAACTGATCCTGAAGTGTTTCAATGAATAAATAGCTATAAGATTGGAGTTGTAGGAAATAGATTTTAGGAGAGGAGGAGAGTAACTTAGGACTGAATTATTTAGTTTCACCATCTACTTTGGATTAAGAACCAAAAAGGAGAAGGCACTCCTGTCACTGTTTCTGAGGGGAAAAAGAGGGCTTGCTAATGCTTTTCTCCCCTTGTGTTGACACAGGCTGATAGGGGTAGCACCATTGGTAGTGTGTTTTAGTACAATGATTCAAATTAATTGGGAAGATTTCTGCACAATATAAGATACACACTTATGTTGCTCATTATTATGGTTGCATTGTTATTGCAGCTAATAAAATAACTTGTCTGGTTTTATTAAGCAAAATATCATTATGCTCTTGATATATTTCCTGATTTTCAGAGGAAGCCAAAATTCAAGCTGAACTACAAGAAGCAGCAAGACTTGAAAAGGAGAGACTTGAACAAGAGATGATGGCAAAGCTTGAGGCAAAAGTTAGTTTGTACTCACTGAAAAAATCTAATACTATTTTTGAATTTGTGACAAGGTCCGTAAAACATTAGTAAATTAGTGTCAGAATAGAAATTAATTTCCTTATGTCCATAGTGTTGGGAACAATATAGAGGAAATTTTCTAGCATCACTAGGTTAAAATTAGTTGTGAAAAATCCAGCCAAGCCACTGCAAAGGTACTCTTGTATAACGTCCCACAAATGGAGAGGGTGGTGAGCTGGATTAGGTAAAACATAATGCACACAAAGTCAAAGGAAACGGGGCTGATTTTTTTTTTAATATAGTATTCTTTCACTAAGCTAATGTTTGGCTTTGTATTGATTTGATTGAGAAAAATTCCCTGACGTGAGATAGTCTTGCCTGGTTTTGGTACATAAAGATGCTGTGGTTAAATACATTAAATTTTGCCATATGTGATACTTCAGTTTAAATAAATCCCTCTTCTATTTCCACTATATTTTCAATTGGACGGATTTTTGTGTTCCCCATAATTATATTTGATACAACTGTGGCAAGAATAGTTTGGTATAAATTCTCTAAGTGGTTACATATTAGGGCAGATATGTTGATTTGTGTGTGCATGTGTATATGTGCATGTGTATTAGACTATGTATATTTACTTTTCTGAGAAGACTCAAATTCAGAGCAAAATGTAATTGGTAATATCTAAATATTTTTGTGGTTTATTTTATTTTTTAAAATAAGGATCTACTACATTTTGGTTTTCTCTTTTCCTGTTTTCCTTTTTTTCTTTTTTTTTGGTATCCCTTCCTCACCTTACCCCTGAAAAAGTCACTCCTGCCTGTGTCTCTTGTCCTTCACAGAATATTTTTTACCTTAGGAAGATGAGGAATTTAAAATAATACAAATTATAAGAAAAAAAAAAAAGAAAATCTTGCACACATTTTTCCAGCATATGCTTACATTTTTTAGTAGCTCTTCTTAAAGCTGTTTTCAGGATGATGATATGGAAGCTGTTCAAGTGAGAGGTTAACAATCACATGACACATTATGTTCATCATATGGTTCAGCAACTAATGCGATGACAATAACATATTATGAACTTTTGCAGTCTTCTCAGTTAAATGTTTTATAAAAAAGCAAGTTGTCAGTGTTTGTATTTGTTTAAATGATACTTGATTCAAATATCCCTTTTTTTTCTTTGATATAAAACAATTTTAAGAAGTAAAATATTTAACTCCTCTGTTTTATATATATATATATTTTAATAGGATCGAGAACGAAGGGAGGCTGAACTGGCAGAACTTCATTCACTGGAACGGAAGTTTTTGTCTGCAGAGCAGTGGAAAATTGATTATAGAGCACATGCAAAGGTAAGCTTGCTTTCCAAAATCTGCCCAGTGTTACAGAGGTTCAACAATGAAGAAAGTTTAGCTATGTCTCCATTGCAGTATCCAGGAGTTTCCATTTCTTGAGTTTAGGTGTGTGCTATGGCTCCATTTCAAATTCCAGCCTGAGGTAGTAACTGGCCATACTCACTCCTTTCTAGTACACAGAAAAACAAATTTAGAATCACAGGATAAATCACGTTAGAAGGGACTTCTGAAATTCATGTAGTTCAACATCTTGAACAAAGTAGGGCAAACTCTGAAGCTAGGGCAAGGTGCTCAGATGAGTTTTGAAAATTTCTAAGGATGGGGATGCCACAGTATCTCTGAGCAACCTTTTGTACTGCTTTACCACTCTCATTGTAACATTTTTTTTTTAAATACCATTGGCATTTCACATGTTACAGCTTGTGATCATTGCCTAATTGTCATGAGGCATCATCCCTGTGCATCTCTAAAGAAAGCTTGACCTGTCTTCTCTATACTCCTCTGTAGGTACTGGGGGATTGCATTTGTTAGTCCAGACTAGCAAAGCTCAGCCTTTCCTCATGTGTCATTTTCTCCAGTACCCTAACCATCTTAAGATCCCTCCTCTTGCCCCTCCAATTTACCACTTTTTCTCTGGTACTGAGGGACACAAAACTGGATGCAGCGCTGCAGGTATGGCCTCAGGAGCCCTGCAGAGGGAACGTTCCTAGGCTTGCTGCTTACACTCTTCATGGTATAGCCCACTGTGCCCTTAGCCTTCATTGCTACAGGGGTGCAACATGATAACTGCACAGTTGCATCTTAACACTTTTGGATGATTTTTATTACCTTTTTCAGTAGATGACTGCTCTGACTTTATTATCCTTGTGAACAAGAGACACTGTTGGTCATTTTGAAAAGGAAGGGTGTTTCTGATAAGCATTTCTTGGAAGGAGGAATATAAAATTTTTATTTTTATTCTTTTAAAAGTAATGGGAAAATAGAACTATTATTTTAAAAACAGATCTTTAAATACAGTACTGGTAGATTATAGGAAATAGCAGTGTTTGTATTAGACTGTTGTTAAGAATATTTAAGGCAAAATACATATATAATACCAAATGCTGATTTTCCACATCCATTTCAGTTCAGATTAACAGATATATTTACAAATTATCAGGAAATTTGTCCTTTTTCTCAAGGCGCAAGTGCTGCCATTTTTAAGGATGTGTTTTCCTGATGATGAAACTGAAGCTCTCCTTTAAGTGCAAAGATGTAAAAAACAGAAATGGGGTGTTTTAATTACTGCAGACTCATCAATCTTTCATACAGGAGTTTCCAGTGCCCTGAGCACTCACCTGTTACTGCCTTTTTTGAAGTCAGTCACTTTACATTGTAATGCAGTCTTCAGTAACATTGTGTTATTAATCTTCACAGCAAGCAGGGAGGTAGTGTTCCCTAATAACATCCTATATGTATGAAAAGAATTACATTATAGGCGATAAATTAAGCCCATGAGCCAGTGTTAGGCTCAGGTAGAGTTGAGTGGGTTTAGCCTGTTGCTGGGTTCTTTTTTCTTCCCCCAGCTATAAGAATGACCAATAATTGATTTTGAAAATAAAATTATAAAAAATAAATAGATAAAAATCTAGGATTTCACATTCCCACCAGAGGTTTTTGTAATAGCTGAATTATGCTGCTAAGGAGGACAAAATCTCTCCTTCAGAGGCAGAGAAAGGAGTAAAATGTTTCTAAGCAGCTTTACTGCAAGAGTACGAATTTCAGTTTTGTTGGCAGTTTGAGAGAGAGAACCATCTGCCTCTTCCACCTGCCTCGTTCCTCATTTGTGTTCTCAGTCATTTATTCATTCACCCCCTCATTTGTGACAGGTACTGAATTCATTGCTTTTGTAGACATGCAAGCTATACCTACTAGCAGAACAGAAACCACTGATAAATGATTGAGTATAAACAGCAAATGTTAAGTGGGCAGAAGTACCTTAACACAGTATATCGAAGTAAACCTATTTTGGTTTTGTTGCATAGTGATAAGCCAGGTGGTGTTACAGTCTTTTTTAGGTGCAGGTGTGATTGTATCACTGTAATATATTTGTCTTTCAGAATCCTTTTTCATGTAATAATGATAGTCATTTGCACCATGTGTCTCTATCTACTTTTCCTTGAACATTTTCTGTAGTGGGAGCATTACCTCAGTTGTGATGAAAATCCTGACCCAACTGTACTGCGGGAAATAAATACTTTCATGAGCTTATGGCGTGAAGATCAAAATAAGGACATTAAACTTGTGATGAAGAAAGGGGAGCAGGTGCTAAATGTAAGTGATAAAATGGTATTTTTCAGTTTAAGCTTACCAGAACATATCCTTAACAGCCCCCCTTTTTTTTTCATGACCCAGAAATTTTGCTTCAGTTTTTACATTATTTTTAATTACAGATTTATTACTCTGAAGAAGATGTCTATTGACTTTAAATATGCAGTGCGTTTAAGGGATTTGTGTGTAATGTTTCTACACTGAGTTCTAGTATTCCAACAGCCATCTTCCCTGCTACATACATTTTAAACAGTCTTGAACCAGAACATATAAGCTCGTGTCATATATAGATGCTTCAGTGGACAGCATCTTTATTGTGTAACACTTACAGCCAGTAAAGTGTCATGTAAAAGCAGAAGTTCCCAAAACACAAACCACCAACTGCTGGTGGATTGTCAACAATTTTAAGCAGTTTGTGGCTGCTTTGTAAGTTAGGATTTCATTTTAATTTATGCTAACTTAACAGTGGTTTTCAGTAAGTTAAATGGGGTTCCAGAATCTGGGGGTGAAATTTGCATGTGTAATACAAATTTCATTGAGCTGGTTTGGTTCTGAGTGTTAGATTTTCTGTCTTGCAGTGCTTGCTGGGTGCTGCAATTTTCACCCTCTGCATACTGCCTTTTTCTTTGCCAGCAGGGAATGTGCTAGTCCTTCCCATGAGTTCCAACAGATAACTCCTCCCTTTCCTCTCTGCTACACTGCAATCCAAGCAAAAAGCCTGGCAATTACCCACTTCCGCTCCTCGACACTTTTCCTTGCTGTCACGTCTTTCCCACAAACACATTTCTTCCCGCTGCTCTGCGTTTCCCATCCAACACTGAAGCAGTTACAGCTACTTCACATCCTCTAAACGTGCACTGCCTTGCACTGTATGCTCAGTAGCATATTCATGTGATACAAGAATATCGGCAATTTCATTTCATCCCTACTGGAAATGTAAGGTGATGTCAAAGATGGTCTGTCTTCTCTTGGTCTAAAACACCTGAGCATCCCTGGCAGTGTTCAAGGCCAGGCTGGATGGGGCTTTGAGCAACCTGGTCTAGTGGAAGGTGTCCCTGCCTCTGGCAGGGCAGATTGTTACTAGATGAGCTTTAAGGTCCCTTCCAACCCAACCCATTCTGTGATTCAGTATGATCCTATGCTTTCCTGTTGTACATGTTCTTAGAGGTTTTAGAGGAACTGTTAAAAGCTCTGAACTGTAGATCAGCAGTTCAGAGTTGACATGGACCACCTCACTGTTGAGGCAGACCACGTTAAAGGTTACAATTCTGCTGCTGCTTTGCTACACTAAATGAGCTATAGCACTGTGATTCCACAGATGGAAGAGGAATCAGGCCAATCTGGAAAAAAGGCATAAATATAATCTGATCCTCCCTTCATCTCAGTACTGCAGGTTACTTTGGCCAGCTGGGAATTTTTTAGTTCTCTACAAGCATTTAGATGTTTAGATATTAGCATGTAGTGCTAATAAGACAACAGTGTTATGGTAGAGTTCACGCTAAGGATTTTTCTGAGAATTAAAATGTAACTGCTGTATGTTTTTATATTGCTTGGTTGTTGTTTGGTTGTTGGTTTTTCTTCAAGATTTCATAGTTGAGATTATTACTTTAGAAAATAGGGTTCCAAAATAGAGTAATAAACTTTTTATTAGACTGAATTTTTGACCAACAGGTTTCCTCACATGAGCAATCCCATTCAATAAACGATCCATTTCATAAGCTAAGATTTCACAGCCCACAGGTTGAGGAATAAAGGAATTGGACTAGACAAATGAAAGCAGGTAGACTTGACCCTGGAATTTCTGCATTTTGCATGGTTGACTAATAATGCTGGCTTAGCGTGATTTCTAGAGATACAGTCAAAAAAGATTATTTCTATGACCAAGATACATTTAGGTACAAAGGAAGCAAGTTTGCCGTGTTTTTTATAACAGAACACACAGTATATTAAGGGTGATGTCAAATCAGAGATATTTGTCCCACATATAATGTCTTCTAGTTAATTGAGAAGTTGCAGCTTCTTTTATTGGATGCATCATCAAATCAGATAACAGAAAAAGAAATAGTCCAGTACCAGGAATCTATTTTGGAGCTGCAGAATCTGCTTCATGAGAAGTACAATGGAGCTACAGAGCACCTGCTTAAAGTAAGAAAGATTTACTACTTTGGAGCTGTAATATGGACAGTGCACACAAAGTTAGCTATAAGTGTCTTCTTGTGGTGGTTGTTTTTTGTTTCTTCTTAAACTGGCATAGAGGTTAGTATGTGAGCTTCCAATTTAGCATTTGAGTTTCCAAATCGTGTGGATAGCAGGTACTAGATTTATAATTCTTCAAACCTCCTGAAAATCTTAGGTTTACAGTGAAAATTCCCATCATTTAGACATATTATTGTGAAGCTTTGTGAGATTTGGAGATGCTGAAAAAAAGGGGCACCGTATTAAATTTGTTTCCTGTTTTGTCCCAGTGATTTAAGTAAAGCTAGTTGATTGTACAAAAATTGCAAATGTGAAAAGCCGGTCATGAGGTTGGTTTGTACACATTTTAATCATATGACTAAAATATTTTTAAAATTAAGGTCTTGGGAAGAGTAAAGGATATTTAAACAAGAAAATGAAAATGTACTTGGGAATC
Source organism: Neopsephotus bourkii (assembly GCF_033783945.1). NCBI lineage: Eukaryota > Metazoa > Chordata > Aves > Psittaciformes > Psittacidae > Neopsephotus > Neopsephotus bourkii. Next base: position 9,432,293 of record NW_026900624.1, read on the forward strand.
AGTTTTCTGGGTTGCATGCATAGATAGCAATCTTGTTTGCTATTTTAAGTATATTAATAATATATGTAAGTAAGTTTAGCAAAATACTGTTTCTGGAGGAGACAAAAAGGAAAAGGACTAGAGGAAATAGTGAACCAGTTGTATGTTCACAGTCAAAACCCTCTGCAAATTGAGACATTTTAAATTCCTTGATTGTCTTTACTGAGTTTAGGATTAAAATCCTAATGTAATTGTAATTTCATGAGTTTTGTATTGAGAAAATGATATTCTGTGCAGTGACTGTGGGATAGGAAGTCCATTATTGCTCAGTAAGTCCTTTTTTTTTTTTTTGACCTTGTCCTGAGAAGTGTTTTTGAGGGCACCTGCTAAAGGACAGTATCATTGAAGGGTATGTGAGATCCCATATTTTGCAGTATTTGACTGTCAGACTTGATGAAGTCAGAGGAAGAAAAAGAACATCGTTCAAATTTTAGCAAAGAGGTTTGAGTTTATAGCTGTCACATTTTAGTACATAAATACAATGTACATAAGCTTGGTATGGTGTACTTTTATTCCTATATGTTTGGGGTTTTTTCTTTATTCAAGTGTAAATGTAAGTAAATCAAAGTGATATAAATAAAAAAAAAACCCAACCATGACTTACTCAGCCTTTTTTCCTTTGTAGACAGCCTGTCTGTATGAAGATTCTGAAACTGGAAATATGCATGCAGTCATAAAGGATAAAAATGTCACTTTCTGTATCTGGGTCAACTTGAAGAAGAAAGTAAGGTATAGCATACTGAAATTCTTAGTTTGAAATGAGGCCTGGCCTTTTCTACCTAAGTTAAGTAAACACCAAGAAGCAGTTTTTCATGATCTTTTTCATGTTGAATAGCATTCATTCTACAGACTCCCAACTGATGAATTTCATACCAGCCTGTTGCTAAGGAAAATGCTGGTTACATCAGAGTTTTATTAAAGAACAAGAGTGGTTTATATCTGTCTCACTACAAGAGAGTTGCTGAGTTGCTGGATCTGGTCTAGAGAAGGGTAACAAAGGTGGTGAAGGGTCTTAAGCACAAGACTTACGAGGAACAGCTGAGGGAATTGGGATTGTTTAGACTGAAGAAGAAAAGGCTCTGGGGGGGACATTATTGCTCTCTACAACTACCTGAAAGGAGGATGGAGCGAGGAGATGGCTGGTCTTTTCTCCCAGATAGCAAGCAGTAGGACAAGAGGTAATGGCCTCAAGCTGCACCAGGGAAAGCTTAGATTGGATATTAGGAACAAATTCTTCATGAAAAGGGTGATCAGGCATTGGAACAGACTTTTTAGAGACGTGATAGAATCACCATCCCTGGAAGTGTTCAAAAACTGTGTAGACAAGGCCCTTAGTGACATGGTTTAGTGGTGGACCTTGCAAACCTGGGGTAACTGTTGGACTTGATGATCTTAAAGGTCTTTTCCAACCTAGCTGATTCTATGATTCTATGTACATACGTATAAATAAATTTATATATAAAAATACAGATTAAAAATATATATAATTTGTTTTTTAAAATGCTACAGTAGAACCCTGTTACTGCCAGACAGTTTTTAAAGGAAAACAATAAAAGCCATGCAAAGAATTGAGATTCCTCTGGAAGTAATGTTTCTTGATGTATTAAATAGTTTCTGAGCTGTTAATAGTTGCTTGCAAAGCGCTGAATGATGCTCTGTGCTCAGTTCTCTGTTCACAGTATCACAGTATGTTAGAGATTGGAAGGGACCTCAAAAGATCATCTAGTCCAATCCCCCTGCCGGAGCAGGAACACCTAGATAAGGTTACACAGGAACGTGTCCAGGCAGGTTTTGAATGTCTCCAGAGAAGGAGACTCCACAACCTCCCTGGGCAGCCTGTTCCAGTGTTCCGTCACCCTCACTGAGAAGAAGTTTCTTCTCAAGTTAACTAAACTTGTTAACTGTTAACTAAAAGATTCTAGAGTCTGGACGTGAATATGCTCCATAGTAGATTCTGAATCTAAAATAGTTTTTATTAGATTGCTGTTTAATTGATATGCTTTTCAAAATCAGATTTTTGAGTGGACTTCCTATTTCCACTCTGCAAATATGAGAAATAAATTGGTAAAAGGACTTCGCATTGGCTAAGGACCTGTTGCTGTAAGCTTTGCTAAGGTAATTAGGAGGGTGGATGCTGACCAGTGTCAGACTAACCTGCAGGAAGATTCCATCTGGGTTGATGTTAAAGGTTTCTGGCCATCTTAGAAATGTGCTTAAAATTTTCAAGCAAGAATAAAAAAATAAATGTAGCTTTGCTAGAAGATTTTTTTTTAGAACTTGTGACCTGATCTTATCCAAAAGTAAGCTCTGGCTTTGGTTGGGCAGGAATTGCAATGAACAACAAACTTCCATATCTGATGAAAGAACCCAAGTTCATAACTTAGACACTCTACCTAATTCAAGTTGGCCTCCTATGCCTGCTCTGAGCCTTTTTCCTGCACTGTCACAAGGATCAGTGGCTGTGTAAGACTATTGGTTAAGTCTACCTTTACATCTTTGTAACTTCTGGGGTTTTATGTGAAAGTTGCTGAGACTGATGTAACACAGACAGCTGGTGGCTTCACCTATGTAGGATTTGTCCGTTAAATTAGTCAGTTCTACCAGGAACGTGCTGTGTAAAAGAGCTGCTGCCTGATTCTGCCTCATTGTCATCCTGTCAGGTCAGTTATTTGTGCAGCTCTTGATCCCCTTAATGCCATTGCAGCTTTTCTAGAGGGGCTTACAGACAGCTGTCAGTACAAGACAGGAAGCATATCATGACTCTGTTTCTTAGATTGTGCCATGACAAAAGAGAATCTAGGTGACCTAATGTAGAACAGTGATTTGAATACTTATGAAAAAAGAAAAAAGTTATGCCAATCTTACTAGGGAATGTTATTTTTTAAACTCCTGTTTACAGGTTCAAAAGTCATGTGTTTTGTGATGCACAGCATGGATTTGATCTTCCAAAGTCACTGGCTGTGAGCAGTGTTGCTGTTCGCATATTGCATACTCATTATGATCATGTGTCTCCACTTTGGCTACAGTGTCCGAGTGTACCAAAATTGGAAGTCTTAGATAGCAAAGAGTTAATTCAGGATTCAAAAGATGATGTAGAAGAACCAGGAGAAGGAAACAAAGCCGATGAAGACCCCAGCATGCCTGTTAAAGAAGAGCCCAGCATGCCTGCTGAAGAAAAAACATGTGGTAGGAGAAAGGTAGGTAAAAAACCTCACCAAAGGATGTTCCACACTGATGTCGTTACCCAAGGGCCAGTTGCAGTGTAACAGCTTCTTAATGTGTCCTGTGCCTGAGTGAGCCAAGTTCTTAAATATTTTATACTGTGTCATAAATCTTCTCAAGGGGATGAAGAGATGAATGACCAAAGATTGTTGTACAGAAGGTAGAGGAGAGGTTTGGACAGGGTGGGATAGTTGCAGTGCAGTTGACATGCCTGCATTGGCATTTTGTCAGTAGTTTAAGAGTAGGATTAAGCCGTGAGAAACATCAGGTGCCATTGTAAAATATTTCTATATATTCTGCTTCTGAGAAACTGACAACCCCATAAAATCACTGCAGGGATCCAATATTAGTAAAAGTCACAACATGCAGAATAGGATTCAGAGTTCAGCAGGTCTTGGTTGGGCAGTTACATGACTGCTCTGTGTCTGTATGCTGAAGCTTTGCCCTTAAGGGCTTCTCAAACACTGTTGGCTTCAGGTGTTGTGAAAGTTGCTTGATTTTTTATTTTTCTCACTTTTTTTTTTTTTTTATTTTGGTATCATCTATGACCTATAAATAAGTGACTTAGATTCTCTATCTAAAATTTCTGCACAAATAACTGTATGACATCATGTTTTATGTCTTCTTAATATGTTTGGAGCCATAATCTTTGCATTTTAACTTTTCAGTCCCCAACCCCTTTGTAGCCAGTCAGTGTCTGAAATCCCATTTTTCTTGGTTTCTTTTTTTCTTGTTTATGTGACAAATCTTGTCTTTCAGCAGTTTTTGCCTATGTTTTTCAGACTTTTCTTCAAGCTCCTCATTTCGTTCTCTCTCTTTCCCAGGGCATACTCTCTTTCTCTCAATCCCATTTTGTGAATTGTAATGTTCCCTCTGAAGACACCACTTCTCTCAGCTGCTGCAGCCTGTCATTCTGTCTGTCTCTGCCTTGACTTCTCCCATATTTATGTGCATAAATGCTTCTTTCCCCTCACCTTCTGTCCTCTTTCTTTCCCCTCTGCCTTCTGTCCTGTTTCAGAAGATGTCTGTTCTTCACACACACTGGCAAGCACAGCACAGGGCACAGGAGGTGCCTGTGCCTCCAAATCTATGGCTGGTACTCTGAACTGCTGTTTGTCTACTGCTGTGCTTCCAGAAGAGTCTGCTGTGACAGGGTTGAATTTGTATCTGGCTGGAAATTTAGCTGGATATCTATGATAATGTTTTGAAAATAGAAAGCAGTGTAAGATTATACGTAAAGGCACAGGCTAGAACTGCAAGTGGGGGTTTTGGCAGAGTTCCAGCATGGCTTTGGATTCAACATTAGCTTAAGTTTTGTTTGTGTCACTTCTAGCTGTAAAGTCAGCATAAACAGAATTTTTGAGTGCACATGCTGCTGAAAGGGTTAAGTGCTTGCATGGTACTTTGGGAACTCAAGGTGGAATTTGCTGTGGAAATGAATTAATTATGTTTATTTATATATCCAGTTCCAGTCTTGGAGAGTACCTTTAATCAAAATTATTTTTGCTTACTGGGTAGGAAATGATTTCTCCTAAAAACCTTGACCCAGTAGCAAGATTGTTGCTGGAGGAGAGGAACTGTACTCTTTCTCCTTGGACCTCCTTGAAGGAGGTGGTGCCTCTTTTTTACTGAGTATAGGCATATATATGTCTCTGACTAATGAAAAAATGTCTTTTGCTTTTATATAGAGCGTTGTCTCATTCCAAGAAAACAACAGTAGCATAGCTGATGTAAATGAGACAGGAGAGGAAGCTGAGAAGAAATCAGAAATCGCGGATAAATCATCACTATCACTAGGTATTTGGTTAGTTTTATGTGAAGATTGCAAAAGTACTTATTCTAAGCATTTCATATACGGAAACATCGTGATAAAGATTTTCATGTGAAAAATAATGTTTATAAGTATATTGATGTAAATTAATATACAGTGTTAGGATGTATATCAATACAGTGTAATGATACATGAAACAATATGATTTATATAATATATAGAATGAAATATATAAAAATATACAAAAAATACATATTTCAATGTACAATATATCAATTATATATTGAGGGTAGATTTAGGTTGGATATTAGGAAAAAAATCTTCATTATGAGGCTGTTGAGGCCCTGGCACAGGTTGCCCAGAGAAGCTGTGGCTGCCCCATTCCTGGCAGTGTTCAAGGCTGGGTTGGGCAGGGCGTTGGGAGACATGAGCTAGTGGAAGGTGTCCCTGCCCATGGCAGGGGGTTTGGAACCAGATCATCTTAAGGTCTTTTCCAACCCAAACCATTCTATGATTCAGTGTTTCTGTGTTCTGATAACAGTTGAGTTTTGTTGACATTTCTATTAATGATTGCTAAATGCAGGAAGAAAATCAGCCAGGTAGGAAAATGGAATTTGTTCCCACACTTATTTATTATTAATTATTATTATTTATTATTTATTATTATACATGTTTGTTATGTTATGTATGGTTGTGTATTGTTATAAATATATTTATATATGCTTATGGGTGAGACACACAGTTTTTATGAATCTGACAGGCTGCCTGTTGAGACTGACTTCCACAGAAAAAAAAAACAGATTCAGTTGCATATAATAGTAGGCACTCAGGTCATGTAAGTATTACTGAGCATTACTGGCATGTGGGCTTAAAGTGAAATACTTGCTGATACACTTTGCTTATAAGAGGGCCTAATTCTAGGAGCTAAAACTGTTTATCTAGCTGTCCACATAAGTTACAAATTTCGTCAGTGCTGAGTGTCCTTCCGTTTAGTAAGAGTGGGGTTTTTTTATTGTAGTACTGTCTTGAATACAATAACTGCAAACTCTTCAGCATAGTTAGCTGAACTGTACAATCTTTTTCTTGTAAAAAACCCAAACAACCCCACTACACAGTTTCTGTGGAGCACAGTCCAAGCAATTGGATGTCAGACTAGACCCTAAAGACCACCCAAACAAGGTAGTTTTCAAGGGGATATAAAGAACTTGGGCTTTACTTGGAGGAAATTGTTACTTTATTTCAGTAAGGCTCAGGAAATCCCTACCATAGTAGTAGGTGAAATGTATGTGCACAGAAGTGTACTAATTACACCTGAATGCCTTCTAGCTTGTTTATCTGCTTTAGTAAGGAGAGAAGGCTTACTAAGTATGCTTTTTTGGCATGCTAATGATATTCAAATCCATTCAACCAGTTTTCAGAAGAGAGTTTGAAAGGATACACAGTTGCCACAAATTCAGTGAGAACAGGAAGCCATGTAGATGAGATAAAAAATAGGAATGCAACAACAGGAAAAAGAGCAAGAACTACTGCAGTTCTCTGGATTTAGCTCTGTTGTACCAGTGTTAAGAAGTTAATTTAGTTTGGGAGAATGAATAGTTTTGTTAAGCAGATGCTTAATTGTTTTTGTATTATTATTTTAAAGAGAGAGTTAAAATGCAAGTTACCACTGTGGCAGGCAGTAAAATGTGTTTCACTTCCTGTATTTTTTTTTTAATTGGGAAAGGACATTATGTTGTTGTGTGACTACAGTAGGATAAAACATCTGCATAATACGACTACTTCTGACTTTATAAAATCAACATCATTTTCACTTGCTTTTTAGAAATCTTGTAGACAGCTTATATAGATTTTTATATTTTTTTAATTATCTCACTCTCTAAAAGCAAATTTAATAACACAGAGTAGCTGTTTTTTACAGTATTGAACACTTTTTCTTGATCCCTGTCAACAGTAATTTCTGTTCTCCCTCTTTGAGCTTCACCACATGACCTTATATCTTATATATGAGGTGCCTTATATCTTTTTATTTGCCTTACTTCTTTTCATATCCATACAATATTACTAAACTTGTCTAGAATCTGCTGTATTGTGTACCTGTGAAATTCTTCTGTTGCTGATACGACTCACTTTGGCAGTAGAACCTTACTCCTGTATGACTACAAGGGTAGAGCAGATATTAATCATCTGTTTAAAAGCTCAGTACCAAAACAAGAACTACTTTTCATTGTCCAGCTGACTGTCTTTCCCACATTCCAGGTAATTGTTAGAAGGTTTGGGAAACACCAGTAGATGGTGCTAAAATGCTGCAGAGTGTAAAGCACATTGAGCACATGGACTTTTTGTGCAAAAATGAAAAATTGTGGAAGTGGGAAATTTCAGTGTCTTAGTTTAAGCTGCAAGTTAATCCATGTTGTTTGGTTCTTTTGTAGCTCAGGAGCCACTGATGCAGGAAGAGACAAGTGAAAAAGAAGAGCCAAAACCAGATGAAAACATTGTTGACTTGCAGCAGTTTGTACCTGTGGGTGGTGTGTACCATATCGATGCGCTGCAGGTTCCACATCAGGTCAAACAAATCAAGAACTGGAGTATGGTGGAGGTAAGTGAGGAAAGAGGTTACATACTATGTAGTCCTCTTCCCTATCATCCTTGAAGAGCTGTGCCTGAGCTGTGACACAACTGTGCAGGAGCAGTGTACATGATTTCTTGAGCAGCAAACTGAACGGACAAGTGTTCAAGTAATTTTTCAATTACACTTGGCCAGTTTTTGGAGGAGAACAGATTGGCCTGCACTTACAGAGGTGTATGCACAGTCAGTGGTCATCAGCACAGCCAGCACAGATTCTTGTGCTGGAAAATGCTCTTGGCCAAAGTAAAAGCAAAGAGAGGGGGGGTCTTAATTTTTTCCTTATGTGAAAGGTACACTGCCAGTTCAGTCCCAGGCTCTGCAAGCTATTTGAGAACTATAGCTATTATGGTCTAGTTTTCCCACTTTTGGAGCCTGATGCAATGCACAGATTTTACTCTGAAGCTGAAAACCTTTAATAAGTGAAATTCCTATACAAACTAAGAAAGTGAGAGTGTGGGGAGATCAATTCCCAGCTGCACACACAGATCTGCATTACCAGTCCCATATGACCTCTTTCATTCCCATTGCCCACACTATGTGGGCAAACTAAGATTACATCTGCTTTTGCCTTGCAAGTGCTCTTGGGTTTTTGGTTTGTGTTCTTTTGTTTGATTTTTGGGTGTGTTTCTTTGTTGTTTTTTTTTGTTTTTTAAGACTGGGTCTGTTAAAAAAATGACTATGTCTACTGTGTGGTACTGCCTTAAGGGTGCCATCGACAGCACATGAAGCGTTCAAAGGCCTTTTGGCAGTCACCCTTTCACCATCTGTCTATCACCTTCAACACTATAGTTTGAAACATGCAACACAACCAAACCCTTACTAGTAATGAGTTTTTAACGGTGTGTTAGGAAACTCTGCAGGTGATTGGGTGGGCTTACATAGGCTACTGCGTTTTCTAATAAAAATGGTAGATGTTTCTTTCCCACCTTTCCAAAGTTACGTAATGTTGGATTGGAGGCATATCCATATCCCCCAGAAGAAGCTGAAGATGCCACACATCCACCAATAGAAATAACCCTTAGGCTTTCTGACAATGTGATGTATTTTGCAACTCCTGTGATAGCCCGATGGGATCCTGCAGGTATGAATTTAGGACATAAATTTATTGTAAGTTTGAATAATGGAATTTATACCTGAGTTTTACTATTTCAAGAACCCAGCTGTAAAGTTGAGAGCCAATTCGGAGCCCAGAAATAATTTGGGACCTTCAATAGTAATTAATTTGGTTCAGTTATTTCTGGTTCTGTTTTGCTTCTGCATTATATCTATTAGTGGACTGCTTGTTGAGGTTTTTTACTGTAGCTTTTTAATATTAATAGAAAAAATAAATACACACCATTTAATGGGCAGCAATACACCTGTATATCACAAATCAAGTTTTCCTAGGGTAATGTCATGTAAAGTCCACTTTAAGCCAACTTAATATGTATTAGTATTAACTTAATACTGTGAAAATTAAATGTTAAAATCCAAATGTGATATTCTAGTTCTTAGGCAAATACAAGATACCGGACTTTACATTCATTAACGTGAGTAGAACTTTTTAAACAGTTTGATGCTTGAAGTTACTTTGAAAATTATTTTGTGGACAGCTTTATAGTACATGAGAAATGAAAGTTACATCAGTATTTGTATTTCTTTTGAAATTAAGGGGAAGCTTTCCTGTCAAAATTAGCTTAATCTTGTAGGTAAAGACAATTATAACATGTAGAGTTTTTTGCCTTAAATGAATTCTCTTTATTTTATGCCTAATATTTTATCTTAATGGTGGGCCAGTGTTAGTTAACTTGGGATGTCTTCACTAATTCTTCCCAAGTACATATCCCAAGCAGAAGCTTTAGATATACATCTTTGTATTTTTGCATCCCTTCTGTAAAGGCCAGCAGTGGAGAACTGATGACATCAGCAACATAACATATGAAACAGCAGAAAAGAGTATCACCTTTAAGATGGGGGCCTTTTATACAGTAGCACTTCTCCAGGATGCTCATATCAACATGCCATATCGGGGATGGGAACTGCAACCTACTGGTGTGGATGAAGCACTACTTATAGTTACTACAGTCTTTGCAATGATTCAGATACAAATCAAGGTACTATAAATATTTTTGCTTATAAAACATTTGCAATTTAAGAGAAAAAAAATTATTAGTGTCCTTTATTAAGAACTTGGTGTGCTTCCACGAGAGCAACTTGAATCCCACTGTGCCAGTGAAAATGAAGGAAGATCTCTTCCTTTCCAAGCATTCTAAGGAACAGTATTAGTAATTTAATTTCAGTTATTTTCTGTGAACTGGTCAGAAGAAAGCACCTGTATGATTGTCTCTGCAGCGTTCCAGTAAATGCTTTGATATTGATAGTACCTTGCTGAATGCAAGACAGTGGTATCAGCTAGAGACTTAAAAATCTCTCTCCTCCCACCTATACCACGAGAAATTAAAGCATTTCAGGTAACCTACTACTACTACTGCCACTTGTTCCTTCTAAAAGTGGCATTACACATGATTATCCATATGCTTATTACTGTGTAAGTCATCTCAGTCACAGACACGATTTTAAAAGTCATTATGAGCATAAGCATGGGTCAGTAGGCCAGTGTCATTTCTGAAATCCTACAGAAAACTGTGTTTCTTCAGAATAGCAGAGATACTAATAGTTGATGCCTGAAGCAGAAAATAGCTTTTATGAGTGGTAGGTTAAGCTTTCATGACCAGTAAGTTGCTTTTACTGGTTTGTACAACAGGGTAATCAGTGTATGTTGTCTTCAGTAGTGGTGGAAGAGAAGCAGGTGCTTTCCCACATCACAGGAAAATGGATAAGTCCACTTAACCTAAGAGAAGTTTTGAAAAAAGCTGGTGTGAATATTTTTCCAGGAGAGTGTTCTTACGCATACCTCTCTCTGAACAAGAAGGTGAGTCCAAGAGGGGATGGTTTTCCTGTTGGTGTTTTTCCCCCACTTATTTTTCACATAGAAGGCTTGTTGTGCAGAGTCGGGTGAGAAGTGCACAACTATTCTGACAACTTAGCCAGTGAATTGTGGTTTTTCTTACATTTGTATAACAGGGAACTATACTGAACAACATATACTGTACTTTTATATTACAGGCACCCATAGCAGAAGCTAAGGCCTATCAGCAGATGGCACTGCTTGTATCTGCTTTTGCTTTTGGCAGGAGCAAGTGGAATCTAGAAGCAGGCCAAGAGCAAGTCGTGTTTAAGGTTTGTGGATTTAGTCCAAACTTCTAGAGAAAACCAGCATAAGCATTATGTCACAGTTGAAGAGATAGAAACAACTTACAGAAACAGTAGCCATCTCACAGTGCCTTCAACCCCTGCCTAGGCTGTTACTGCTTGTGGTTACTTACTAGCATTCAGTGTGTGTGTGTGTGTGTGTGTGTGTGTGTGTGTGAGAGAGAGAGAGAGAGAGAGAGTAAAGCTTCACAGCCAGGTTCTTAGCTCACTGACGTCAGATCTCTACCTGGACACGTCTCAGTAACAGAGAACTTGCTGATGTGCTAAGGTGTAGAGCTGGTAGGTTAGCTGTTTAGGCTTTGGCCAATGCTGGGATGGTAGAGCTAGATGCCAATTTTCATGAAGTAGCCTACTGGTTGTAGAACAGAACATACCATACTGCTGAAGTCTTGAGCAGCTCTCCCGCTCTTCTGAGTTAAATGCATGCGACATACAACTATTTAGCTTAATACTTAAGCCCAAGAGCAAGAACTAAAACAAATGAGGCCTGTTGCACCTAGCTCCTTTCTCCACAGGACTCAGGACAGCTGCGGGAATGACCAAACCTTGTATTTTACAGAGGCAAACAAGATAGAAGGTGATGGTGTTGATGCAGTACCTGGTACACAGTCTTTTGGTTTAGGGGTTCATGGCAGCACCTTGGTTTTGTTTGTGTATTACATTCATGAGTATACAGGAATTTTTTAGTTTCATCTAGAATTTATACTCTGTCAGTGTCATGGGCTTAATCTTACAGCTATTTTTTTCTGCAATAGGTAAGTGAGCATCTTACAGCAGAATCTGTCAAAGACAAAGACTGGTCTCTTTATCTGTTTAATGGTCAGAAAGCACAAAAGCTCAAGATCACCGAAAGCAGTGAAGCTTTTTCAGAAGAGAGAGAGGAAGATTCTGAATTTCACTCCACAATCTACCATATGCTTAAGGACTTTTCCAGCAAAGAAGCAATAGATAAAGTGGAAACAACTAGCTTCCTGTTTACTGATGTTGTATATCAGCTACTCCTTGCTACAAGAGTTTTAACATACTCTTAAGTACTGCATGCTTCCCTTTAAAACTTTATTAGGAAAAGCTTTCAGTAAAGTTACATTTCAAGTCTCAAATCCTTATCTATTCAAATCATTGGAACAGCTTCAGTGACTAAAATACAAACAATTTAATTTTATTAAAGCAAAATAAGTTCTTTATTCTCTTGTGGCTAGAACACTTTGTCATATTTCTCTTTAGCTACGTTGAAAATTACTAACTTTTATTGGAAACCCGAAACTTGTAAAGTTTAGGTACTTGTACAGATGACACTTGTCAGAATAGGAAAAAAAGTTTCTAAATTTCAAGTCATGCTTTTAAAAAAGAAAAAAAGAAACAAAAAAAAAAATCTCCACCCAAAACATCCATAACCCAACAAAATAAACCCAACCATGTAACCTTAAATATCCTATCACAGCTTCTCACATTCATCCAGAACTTGGAATAGTAACTACAAAAATCAGAACCTTTGTTATAGTGGGGGTGGTCCATTGTGTTGGAGTCCTGTGTATGGCCACAACAGTTGCTGTAGTGAAGTCCAGGAGTCCCTGGTGCCTACAGGTGCTGCATCTGCTGGTCTCTGAAGAGACAGCCCAGTGAGGAAGCTTGTGAGAGCAGCGAGCAGTACCAGGATAGAAACAGAAACCCAGAGAGTTTTGTTAGCGTTGGAGAAGGAAGCCTTGAAATGGGATGCCCACAATGACATTAAATTGCACCTGCACAGAAGAATGAGACATAGAGGGGTTCAGTTTTTCTTCAAAACTTGGAAGTCCTTTTCCCACCCCACTCCCCAAAAACCCTAAAGCAAACCAGACCCCACAAACAAGCATACAGATCCTTAACTATCGAAAGTGACAAGGTGGTTACCATATCAGGAGCTATGTACAGTGGTAGCTTGTATTCTGGGTTTCAAATGCAGACTTCAAGTAAGCAAGTTCTTGATCAGCTGTTATGATAGGCTGACCCAACTTCTAAGTCTACCCACACTCCACGCTGTTTCAGAAGAGGATACAGAAAAGCTGCCTTGTAGCCCATCAAGAAATCTTGCTTGCAGCAAGCACTGACAGCTCTGCCCTTATGGTTTTACTGTTTTCTAGGGATTTGGTGCCTTCCTTGAGGCTAGGGAGAAGTCATACCCTGACTGTCCAAGTCCTAGAACTCTCATGACATTGGGCAGCTCCATTCTTTATCAAACAATAGAAAGAAAATTCTATTTGTGCTTGCTGTCTTCTCAGTTTTAAACACTAGCATAACTGTCTTGTCTCCCCCTTGATCAGAAATGCTCACAGTGGAGGCTTAGTATTGTACAGTTGCATGGAGTAAACAGTTTCTCTGCAGAGACAGCAGACCTGCTTTCCTGTGAGACAGGGGCTTCCAAGGGACAATTCTTTAGGATAACACTCTTCCTGGACTCTAGATACTCAGTGAAATTAACTAGAGTAGTCTGGAGTCAGTCCTGGTAACTACTTGTGTCTCAGTGTGCACCAAAACTGCTGGTAAGTTTTGCACAGGCCTCAAATCCTCAGTCATTTTGTCAGCATGACCTGGTAGCCTAGCTGTAACATCTGGCATAGTCACAAAAAAAGAGGGGATCATGGCATCACGCTTCTCTTTACCTCACCATTTAGGATTAGTAATTAATCCCTGGTGGGGAGAATCTCTGGCATATACAATTACTCATTCCCAGTTGGTTTAAGAAGTGGGCATTAACAACCAAACCAAAGCTACTCTTCCCACATCCACCACCCAAACACTGCTTTGCCTCACGTTGATGTGAGAAAACTTACGCTGACTCTAGGTTCCATTTTGATGCATGTTTTCCGTTTTCAGAGACACTTTCCTTCCTGGATGGTTCTTGTGCTTCAGCAGGTGATTCCGACTGCTCATTTCTGTAAGCAAGCATCAACAGTACCAAATCTTTTCCATCAAGCATTAAATTCAACACAGCTCACAAGCGTTTGACTTTATACCCCTGATCAGGTGGTGGACAGTCAAGAGTTCATTAAGAACAAACCAGCCAACCCTGCACAACACACCTCAGAGAAGGCCGCTCATGGACTTACTTTGTTTCAGAATGTAAGTCTTCGTACTCAGCCCAGGAATATGTGCTAATGAACCGCTGTAGTGAAGGACGCTTCTCATTTTGCTTTGCTCCTAATCGCCCCCTGTAATGTTTTAAACAAATTTACTTTAATTTCCCCATGATTAGATAGTCACAGAATCACAGAATGGTTTGGGGTGGAAAAGACTTTAAAGCTCATCTAGTTCTGGCCTCCTGCCGTGGGCAGGGTCACTTTCCACTAAAACAGGTTGCTCGAAGCCCTGTCCAGCCTGGCACTGAACACCTGAAGTTCACTAGTGCTCTACTTATTTGGGTAGGCCTCAGACAAATAAGTTCTAAAATTAGTTACCTGAACTTCGGAGTCTTAAAACAAAAAAGCCCAAACCCACCCACAAACAGAAAAACCCAAACCTGAAACAACCAAAAAGCCCAAACCCAAACCTAAGATCCGTCAATGCCAACTGCCTGGATTTCATATTGGCAGTTGAGGTGACTTTTGTTTTTTTTTTAGAGCTCTCAACCCTTAATAAAAAAAACCCCAAGCAAACAAACAAACAAACAAACAAACAAACAAAAAAAACCCACATAAAAAAGGCCTGTATCATTTAGTCCCAAAAGCTCATTTACCTACTGAAGCACGTGAAACTAATGAAAAGTCGTAGCCTAAATGTTATTATACCTCAAGATGCTCCATAAGCTGCTTAATACAGGCATAGGTATAAGATTTTAACCAAGTAACTTTACCAACTGCTTGATCGCCTGTTGAATCTATCACTCCGTTCATCTCCATCAGATTCATGGAGTTGGGCCTGGAGAAGAAGTTGGACACTTACTGCATTGGCAATTCCATGCTTTAGCCCAGCCAGTTTTGAGACTATCAAGCACTTCACCACCTGAGAGCCCTTACTTACCAGTGTCAACCCAATACCTGCACTTCCAGCACTCCTAGGCAATGCTGCAATGCTAACTCTTCGTAGGGATGATGGCTATACAAATAAGAGGCATTACTGACTCTATCAAGGAATGACTGGATTACTCACTGATCACATAACATACCATCTGTTTTTATGCAAACTGTATTGAAAAAATAGATGTTGATACTTAGCTTGGAGTGACACATGAAGAATCAAATCACAAGCACAGCCCAAACTATATTCTTTAAAGGTGCATCTTTCCACATTAAATGCCCCCCACCCCCCACCCCCAATATCTGAAGTGAGGCTGGCTACACAGCTTCTAGCAAAATACAACTGAATGCATTTAAATTCCCCTAAAGGCACTCATAGGAATTCCCAGTCAATTTGAATTACTTCCATCTATTTTTTCCATCTTTCTGTGCTAACCCCAATGACAGAAAGACACATGAACAGTATTTCTTAACCACTGCATGAGAGCACAGATAGACTGAAAAATATCTCCTCATGTTTGATGACATCAGCCCATACTTGAGGCAGAATCCCACCAAGCCAAGCATATAGCAGAGCACCAGCACACAAAGCAAAGAAAAACAAAGACATGCATTTAATGACACTTGACACTTCATGTTAGGCTGTAAGGGCCATTACCTTGAAGTTAAAAGAATTTGGTAGCTTTTTATTTGTAGATTCATCTGTGAAGAGATCAAACACCAGAAAGGTTTACAGGAATGCAGCAAGCTTTGTTTGCAACTAGGGGTCTGACTTTTTGCCATATCTGTGTAAGCAGAGCGGATCGGGGTACTCTCAGAAAGCAGAAATTATATTTCAGGAAAATGTTTTCCATTTCATTAGATAATTTCATGCTATTCATTTATTTTGCATCCTCTACAAGCATCAGTTTCTGTTGCTATCATTAAATGTATTACCAAGGACAATGCTTTACAGTCAGGAAGGAACAGCCTGTGATTCAGAAGGCTCCTACAAGTATTTCACTGGTGTGCAAGACTGCCCTTTCTGTTTTTAAAAAGACATGCCCTGTTTTTCAGCAGAATTTAATACTTCTCTGTCAAAACTGCAAGTGCGCATCTTAAAACCTGACCACTCTACCATCTGCTTAGAGGGGGAGATTCAGAGCACCTGCACTTCAGAATTCTGTAAGTCACGTTTAGAAGAGAGCAGGAAGCATCTGTAGAGAGCAGTTAAAGCTCAGCAACCTACAAATAGCTAGTAGAAATGCTTCAGTGTGAGCAAGCACCCAGTTTTACTGCTCTCAAGGAGTAAGGTTATCACTACCACATGCAATGTAGTAAAAAGAGCCAGAACATTACTGCATACTTGCAATGTTTCCCCCCACACTGAGATTCATGACATAAAAGTTTCATCTGGGAGAGGTGTTTCTAGTACTGTTAGTAAATTGCTAATTTTCCCTTCTAGTTTTAGATATGAAGATACAACAGTCTCATAACAACTCCACCTCAGATGTTATGCTTCAACTTTAAGGGTCTATCTGGCAGGTGCCAGAAAGAGGAAAGATTAATCATCTTTTCTTAGTTACCTCGATCTCCAAGAGAACTAAAGGATCTCTCGTTCTGGAGCAGGACCTGTTTCAGCTCCTCAAGTTCTGCATGCTCTTTTGCATACATGCGCTTCAGGTTTTCCACATGTTGAATCATTACTTCCACAGCCTTGCTGACGCGGCTCTCCTAACCAAGCAAATGCAGTAGAAAAAAAGAAACAGCTCTTTGAGGAACTTCATCATGTTTAGATGTTATTAGTTTCCCCCTCCTCTCCCCTTAACCATTTACTCTCATCTTGTATCACTGTGATGAAACATTCTCTCATCCTTGTCCACCCTTTCAAAGTGTCACTACAACACATCTCTCAACACGTGCCAGAGTTACACAGGTCTCATTTCTCCAGTGATTACTCTTATCCTAAAATAAATTAGTCTTCATTTTCTGAGCCTTTACAACTCCTCCTCATATCTCTCTCTCTAATCTACAGTCTCAGCTGCCACCACGCATTTGCTGGTATTGCCAAGTCATATTTTCATGCTGTTCTTTGGCATTATGCAAGCATACACAAAACATCTGAGCAGGTCTTTGTAAATTTCCATAGACTTAGCTTATTAGCTGCCCTTTCCATAGGGCATAGAAATACCATTTGAGCATCAAGTCTGTTGTTATCACACTGTATTCTTGCTCTCTCTATTGTACAGGTCCCTCTGCTACAAATTCTCTTTTTGGATTTTTGCTTGTTTGGTGTTCTTTTTGTTTTAAATCAGAACCATATTTCTGTTGTGTGTTTTTTGCACAATGCTAATGCAATATAGCTGCTTTCAGTGCCTAGGATTCTTTATAACAACACAAACAGTGATCTGTGAAGGGAAAGCCAGGACTAAGCTGTACTGGTCAGTCAGCATTACAAACACAAGACTCTCAAATCTAATTCTGAAACCAGAAACCTAGCAGACACTGCTATATCTTTACATCTAGGAGCTTTTCCCTTTGTGCAAAATACATTTACATGAAAGTGGTTACCTGATTAATAGCACCCAACATCTCTGCCCTGCTGGCAACTCGGGCTGCATACTGGCTGAGGAAGTGCAAGCTTTTCTGCAGCTTCTTAATGATCTCCTGTGCTTGGTTATCTTCTTCACACAAAGGAACTAAAGCCTAAAGGAAATATCGGTAAGAAAACGAATGTGAGCTGTTAGTAGAGAAAGAAGGGTGACCCCAGCTGATGGTCCTAAGAAGTCATGTTCAGTCCCACACAGTCACAAGATCAGCACCCAACATTCTCAATATGTGTAACTTGACTACCTAACTACAGGTAGAGACTTCAACTTACCTGGCATAGAATCAGCTGAAGACAGGAGTTCTTGACAGATGCTTGTGCAATAGAAAGATTGCCCACTGCCTGAGCACACAATACACTCAGACGAAGGCCACCTCTCAAGTGTTAAGTCTTTCCTGTTTCAACCGCATCACTTCAGAACTTAATGTATTGAACACACTCATCCTAAAAAACACAGTATTGATAGACACTTTCACAACTGCTCTTCCACCCACCCTACCAACCTTGGCCAATACTAACCTCTAACATCTTTAGAGCATTTGTGATCTCCTTTTTCAAGTTTTCTTCAGCCAAATCTCGGGACCTTTCTTCAAGCCTCACTCTCTTGTCCAAGGTAAATAAGTCACATTTAAAGCCCAAAGACAATCTCAGGAATTCAGCCTGTTATGGGATAGCAAAAGACTTCAGAATAACCCGGTGATGCAGAAGTTTTAAAGGAGATTTGGGTATGAACATGACATTTGGGACTACACCCCCGAACAAAGTTATAGGGGAGATACAGAAGAGAAAGTGAACATGGCTGCTTTCCCCAAAGCCAGTCTTCCCATCTGTAGTGATGGGGGAAATAATCTGCAGCCAGAATAGGTGATATCCTGGCAGCACACAGTGTGCCATCTGTGTCTTTTGACAAAACTGTCTTCAATCAGCACATTCTGCCTGGGAGGAGGTCACAGCTCTGCTCCCTCAAGCTTGCCAGTGAATGTTTCAGTGGCAACAAATCTTTTGTTCAGTTTTAAAGAGTTACACCTTTTCCCATCCCATCCCTTCCAAAGTTTCCATTGAGCTTGGAAAAACAGATGTCCAAAGCCAAATTATAGAAATACACCCAATTTAAGCTACTCAGCATTGTTCTTTTATATAGGACAAGATATTAATCAGGGCTTATTTACAAAATCTTCCTGTAGTCTGGGATACTTCAGGATACAAGCAGTCAAGACTTACCTCCACTTCTTTCTCATTAGGGGAGTCACTGTAGGATAAGAAGAAACAATCATGTAACAGACTGCAGCTTGAAATTCATACCTGCAGGTGATCACTGAAAGTCAAACCACTTACGACTCATTTTGCTTTGTTTTATCTCCTTTAACGCCACCTGCAGTGGGTGAACTCCCTGAGAAGAAAGACAAAAAGCGTTCTCAGACAGAAGTGAAAAAACAACCTCTCCAAAGCAGCTTGTGGAAAACGTCTCTTTAAATTCAACAGAAGCCACTGTCAAAGATTGTCAGTGTCAAGCTTTTGCCAACCAAAACAGCTTGGGTACCTCAGAGCATATCAGGGTTAGAGCAGCAGTAAGACAGCACAGCACTGTTGCTCGCAAAAACCCCAAAAAGTTAGCTGTTCAGTCAGCTTCAACTGACATCTGTTAGTACAGGAATGGTTAATTATAGGTTTTGGCTTAAGTCTCCAGCCCATAAGTTCAGGAAGTGTCTAGAAGAGCAGAGATACCCAAGCACAGTTAAATAGAAACATCATCCTACTTATCTATAGCACATTACTCCAAGCTTTAGCTAGCATATAGGATGGTGCTTTACAAATCTTTGGGGGGAGCAGGCATGCCAGAACTGTTTCACACATCCCATCTCCTTTTCAGCTCCTAAGGAATTTTCCCCTCCTGTCTAGAGGAAGATGGACCTGCTTAGGTCTGTACCTGTAGAAGTCAGAGTAGCAGATTTCACGTAACATTTCCTTCTCTCCACTCTAATCTATTTTGATCTCCAACTGCAGTTACTATTCCTTAAAGCAATCCCCCTCCCTCATAATAACTGGTGCGGGGCAGGCAGTCCTCTGCACATCTTCACACAGCTCTCTACCTCAGTGCCCCAGGCATGCTCACCAGCGAGTTATACAAATGTGTTCAGCAAAAGCCTCTTACCTTTCCTACTGGGAACCACAACTGGTGCTTCCTCACTCTGCTCTTTGTTATTTTTCTTCTCCTGGCCCACCTCCTGTAGGCATATCAGAGAGTAGTTACTGCAGTGGAAGGGCCGCACCACCACTGAAGGGACCTGTCCCCTTCTGCAGTGCTTTCTTGTCACTACTCAGCCAAATCTGTTCTATGTTTCTCTGTCACTTAGGACTCTTACCAGGTCTTGCTTCAAAACGTTTTGAAACACAGTTTTGTGTTCTTCCATTGCAGGGCGGAATTCCTTCTTCTTGGTCAGATCTGCTCCTGGGGAGAAACATTCCCAAAACCAAATGTAATGACAAAAGCAGAGCAAGCCTCGACACCCTGTCTACTAGCCATGGACCAATAGGGCTACAAGAAATTGCAGCAAATGCCATGAGAGGGCAAGAAGAAGGGGAGGCAGCAGCAAAGAATACTATAAAAGCATAAAGAAAGTAGTGTGATGATAATTTTATTTGGCTTGCCAAAAATCCCAATAAGAAGTGTTACATATCTGCAAGTGAAAGTGTTACTGCTGGTTCTAGTTGCTCTAGCTAAAGTTATATGAGATACAGTAATATCCCCATGGATAAATGAATTTTGTTATTTTCCTACCAGTACATGCATTTTTTACTTTTACATGTATATAGAGACAATTTCTAGTGAGTTTTTGTTTGGAATTCTATAAGCGGAGGAATATGTAGAAAAAATCCCATGTGCAAAGGAACAGAAATGATGAGTATTTGTAATTCTTTCCTTTCACATTATAGAATATCAGATAAAATCAAGAAATAGATGCTGTTACCAGGAGCTTGAGCACAACCAAGTTATGAAATGCCTACAGCTGTGGTATTTCAGGTGTTCATCAGCATCACATGTAGTCTGCCACTTGGGCTGTCCCTTTGTACCTCAAAATGGAACTAGCAGGGTGCTGATAGAGCCAACAAAATAACTTTCCCAGAAGAGGAGTGGTGATGAACTGGCAAGTTCAGGAGCTGATAAAGCCAGTTCAAATGCAACAAAAACTTTTAAGTGCCACAGTATCGAAGAGCTTTAAGGTGGTAAAAGATGCTCAGAGGGCTGAAACACCTCTTCTATGAAAACAGGCTGAAAGAGTTGGGGTTGTTCAGCCTGGAGAAGATGCTGGGAAAACTTACAGCAGCTTCCAGCACTTAGAGGAGGCTTACAAGAAAGCTGGAGAGGAACTTTATACAAGGGCATGTAGGGACAGGACAAGGGGGAATGGCTTTAAACTGAGAGAGGGGAGATTGAGATGAGATCTTAGGCAGAAGTTCTTCCCTGTGATGGTGGTGAGGTACTGAACAGGCTGCCCAGAGAAGCTGTGGCTGCCCCATCCCTGGCAGTGTTCAAGGCCAGGTTGGACGGGGCTTGGAACAACCTGGTCTAGCAGAAGGTGCCCCTGCCTGTGTCAGGGGGTTGGAACTGGATGAGCTTTAAGGTCTGTTCCAACCCAAACCATTCTGTGATTCTAAGCTGGCAAAAAGTAACCTCTCGGAAGACAACTATTAGATATTTCAAAAGGAAAAAACATGCTGAAGAAAGTCTGAGAGTCACACTGGTTACTGGCGCAGCAGTAACTCACAGCTATTTATACCTTCTAGAACATGTTCTTCTAGAGGTTCGTTTTCTGTTTGTGTAGTCAGACACACACACACACCCTATCCCCTCCACCCCGAGGGAGGCCAAAGAAACCCACCTAACTTCTGCTTAGCACTCTTTTTTGTCCCTGCTGATTTTTGCAGGAGCCCTGCATATCTGACCGGGCTCCCGTGCACCTTTAGGAGACATTGTGTGGTCCCAGCAAAAACCACAAGTAGAGATCCAGTGTCTCTGTTCTAATGCCAGAATCACTTTCTTTTCAGAGATGTACAACAGGCAGCAGGGTTCTCAGACTTTAAAGTTATTTGAATGCTCTCTGATCTATTTTGCATATCTGTTTCCTACTTGCCAAAGACACCCAGACCACATATGAAAATTAACAGTGGAGGCAAATTAGTAGAAAGAAAATCTGTTTAAGTGAAGGGGACTGAATTACAGTTCAGGAAGATAGCTATAAAGAGAGGAACAAAACCAAACAAGAAGTGATGACAGTCTTATATTTAGGTAAAGGTTAAAAAGTGGTTACAAACTAGCATGCAGATATATCCTGTGCTACTTATTCAGATCAGCATTTTAAAAATAGCTTGAATACACAGTGTGCACTACCCCAGTTTTGTTTTGCTTTTAGTCTTTAGGGGGAAGGAGCACCATCACATCTGGCAAAAATACATCTTCTGCTTGCTTATGGCTATAGCAAAAGCCAGAACTACACACAAAGGCCTATCCTCATCTCTCCTGTTGACCCATCCCAGCTTCTGGTGCACTGGGCATTAGTTTTGAAAGAGAGGGAAGTGTTATTTAGTCTAGCTGTGTCCTTAAACTTTTTAAAACCATGAAAACAATCTCTCTCTTCCCAAAATTACCTGGAGTTTAGGACCTAAACGGTATTTTGCCAGCTGAGAAAGCATCAAGTTTTCATTAAGTTAGTTCATGTTCACCTCTTGCCATACTGCAGACCACCAGCCTCCAGCAAACAGATAAAGCCTTCTTCCTACTTTAGAATATCAGAGAGGGCTAAGAGCATTTGCAGGTGAAAATATTTGCAAAGATAGAAAAATAACTTGTGAATTTCTTACACATTTTCTTCATTTCAAAGATGTAGAACTAGATGATCTTAAGATCCTTTCCAACCCTAAGTATTCTATGATTCTATGTGGTGGATGTAATCCATTTCTGCACTGCATGAGTGCCAGTGCTCTGCAGCAGTTACTGTACCTGACACAGGACCAGCCGGATCCTTACTGTTGTTTTTCTCCATTGTTACAGAAGTTGGCACATCTTCCTCTTTTTCACACAAGCGCTTGAGTGATTTTTCCTCTATAACAAGGTGATCTATAACATCAGTCAGGAGAAGACAGAGCTTTTACTGTTCAGTAAATGTGCACACTTGAACACAGCTCTTTCCCAGTATCTACAGTGCAAAAGGTTCACATCTCTGTGCCCCAAATTAAGAGCTTACCTGTTACTGGTGCAGTGCTTTCCAAAGAGGATGCAAGAACTTCTTGGGGTGAAGTTAAGTGATCACTGCTAAAACAAGATTATTTCAGATACTTATCCATATTATACAATCTTAATAAAGGCTTTTAAAAGCTTACACGAAACCTGACCTGGATGGGACCAAATTGGCTGGTAGTGGTAGCTCTGCACAGTCAATCTTAATGGAAAGAGAGAAAAGTTAGTACCAGGGAAAGGCTTGCTGTGCAAGTAGAAAATTTGTATGTCAAATTTTTGATTTCCCCATCTGTGCCTGAATTATTTCAGCACTGAAGAACTACATAGTGCACACAGATTCTTCTGCTAGTCTAAAGCCACCCATACATAAGTACGTAGCTTGGCATGTTATCATCATTAGGAGTGATAACTATGCTTCTGCAGAAGTCCTATCTCAGGAAAATCAGCTGGTTTCTGACTTCATGTTTTGCTTCTAACGTACATTTTGAAGCGATCAATGTATGTGTTACCATACCACTGTTCTGTCTTAATGTTGTGCAGCAAGTTATACCCATTTTCTAGGCCTTGACCTCAAACCCTACAAGCAAGACTCGCAGAGCTTCACTTGATATAGAAATCAGGCTCATTTAAGCAATAAAATAAATTTAATAGAAATGTTACTATTAATGGCTTGACCAAGCAGGTGATTCAGAACACAGAAAACTTGTATGCAGTGGAAAGCGTTCTTACCCATGGCACAGGGGTTGGAACCAGATGGTATTTAAAGTCTCTTCCAACCCAAACCATTCTGTGATATATGTTGTGTTGTATGTTTTAGTGTCTGTCTTTGAATGATACTAGTTTTTCAATATTACATATAACTACCTACCCACTTCAAAAGGCTTCAGGCCTCCTCCTTTGCATACAAACAGTAGAGAGGTATTAAGAGGTTAAATGCTGGTCCATAGTTTTTTCTCGTTTTCCTTTAGCTGCTACAGTGCAGTTCTTCACCCAGGCCTTATCACATCACAGACAAAACCAATATCCTCTTAAGCCTTTTAATGTGGCAAGGGAGATACTCAATGGGAAATATCCCTCTTCTTCATTTTACCCTAATTTGCTATTTAATGGATAGACTAGTCTCTCCTTATGGGTGAAAATGCAGTGTGAAACAGAGTTTTAAAGGATTAAGTTGGTAATTGATTGTGGTGATCTCCACTGCTGAAGAGGAGTGCCAAATAGGGAAAAATCCCAAATACAAACCTATCCCCAAGCAGAGAAAGTACGAGGCTATATCTAGCTTTGGGTCCAAAATCACTACTGAAGTTGAGGAGACAACAGAAAACCATGTCAGCAAGCAATCATCTATGTTCTAGTATCTTCTTTCCCTCCTCAAACATCTTCAGAGGACCCAGAAAATCCAGCAAAGAGGAAAAGGAGATGACCAAGAACCTCTGGTCTCTTCCAAGACTGCTCCCAGCAGTAGAAAATGCCTTCTCTCTCCTTTCCATATCAGACTTGACTGTACCCACAGAACCTTTCCCCAGGCAGCCACATGTTTCCTCTAATGCAAATCCAGGCTATTTTTATTCATATTTGAATTTCCTATTAAGCTTAAGGAAGTACAGCATTGCATTTGCCTTGTTCAGGCCATTCATTCTACAGGAATACTGACAAAGAAGGTGAAAATGAATAGCATGTTAGAATGAAAACAAAAGAAATCGAAATGGTTTTTAAAAGGAGCACCCCCCCCAACCAAAGCAACCAACCAACCCAGAACTGACTAAAGCAATACATTATTCTACATGCCTTCTCCCAACCCACGTAATCACATAATTGCTGCTTTCTGTTGGCAGTGAAGGAATCCTCAATTAAGTTTTTAAAACCCCATCCTATCAGGACTGTGAGCTGCCGTGGACTGCACAGGGTGCACTTGTACAGGAAGCACGCCACCAAGAACAAACCCCAGTATTCTAGATCTCCTAATAAAATCTGTTTGCAGAGGGCATTACAGAGTGGTGTTTCTTCCTGAGAAAATGATTGTATCAAAGAAGACCCTGTAGTACATCCCTAATTACTTTTTCCCCTCCATCCCTTTGATAATCATAATAGTCCAAGGAACCTCTGTCACAGCAGACAAATACTGTCCCCAGTCTTGTATAACTCCTCCCAAACAAGGATTAACATTTGGAAGTCCTATCATCTGGTTTTTAGAATGTGATGTGGCTTTCACGTTTATAAATCAAAACAAGTATAAGAAGCGCAAGCTTCATCTGGCCTTCACAGGAGCTCCTGTATTAAATAGCCTCTGAACTCCTACAGTGACAACATTTTCACAAAGCAATTTGAGTTACTTACATGCTGAAGGATTTGATCCGCACAAACACATCTGCAACCACAGTGTAATAAAACAAACCAAAAAACTAGGGAGATTTTTCCTATTAAACAAGGATATTCAAGTTTTGCTGCATGTCACGCATTTGAGAACTGATACAGGATGCAGCCCATTTGCCTTTTCTCTGAAGCAAGCTTTAACATTTTTATTATTAACCCTCTTGAATATTAAAGAAAAGTATATATTGAAAAAATAAGAAGAAAACAAGACAGAAATGGAAAATGACATTTCTGGGCCATTACTGGAATTACAGAAAGCACCAGAGAAATGAAGCACAGTCATTTCAAACAACTTTGCAAGGCTGTGACTTTCCAGAAGGACTGTGTAAAGCTGGAGCCTTTAAGATTGTCCCCTCTAAGGTGGTTTAAGTAGTAGCAGCACAGGCTTGGAGTTCCTCACCTGCTCTATTGCAGCTGAGCAGTGTGCTGAAAACACAGGCAAACCCACTCTTACTTTTCACCCTCACTGCACCATGTGCTTTGATTTGCCACTGCAACCAGACCACTGCTACATTTACAGGTACCACACATTAGGGAGGGTAGGTCTGAGGTTGCCTGCTCATTAGTCTGGCAGAGGTTATTTCCAGGTTCACAGAAACCACTGACCAGTATTCTTCCATCATCACCTTCAGTACTGGAGCTTGTAAAGCTAATTAGAAGCCCTGCTGCATGTCAGGGGCTGAAGTCCAGATTTCAGTAGTGAGTATTGTGGCACTGAGCACAGAGCACAGCTAGGTGCGCTGAGCTGCATGCAGCTCATCTTGCTGTTGCCATGAGAAATCTCAAGCTGTAGATGCAGGATTCAATACAGCAGTGGAGACATATCTGAGCACATCAGCTGAAGGACAATTTTTATACAGCAAAGATGTCGGTTTTCAGCTGTTACATGGTAGCCGTGGGAGAAAGTGCAGAGAAAGGCAGCATTCACAGCTAACGCATCCTGTGGCTTCTTGCGGGTGGATAAGAGTGAAATCACTCAGACTTCCCTGGCAGAACCAAGTATTACTGCAGAAACAGCACTGTGTCAAGCCTGGAAACCACATTTAAAATACTCCCCCAGCTAAAAGCATGACCCAGATGCATGCGAACATTATGATATTTGGGTCTGTAGTTATCTACGGTATTCTATAAGTGTGCCCAAATAGAAGGGACTACCCCATAGAGAACAAGATGTCACAGCACCCTGTTTACCAATGACAGCTCCATTCACCTTGAGCAGTGCTGATTTATAGCTTCTCAATCTGGATCTGGGTCTGAGTAAGGCACTAAATGCTTGAAACCATTCAAAACCACATCTCAGGCATTAGAGACAGCACTCACCTCAGTAACTGAAGAGTCCATCATGGTAATGGAAACAGGAAGGTCTGCATCAGTACAGTTACCAGCAGAGCATATTTTCCACCTAGCAATACATGTTATTTGCATATTGCCCAAACAACAGTGAGATATATTGCCCGTTTTCCTTAAGCACATAACAACTGAAGTCACCACTATCTGTATAGTCAGACAGCTGGTCTCCCAGAGAAAGGCAAATTCATCACTAACATCAATCTCTCCTCCCCCAAACAGCAAGAACCACCACCAGTCCTCCCAACCTCCTCCACACTGCACAACTCTACAGAAAACCCATGGCTAAAGCTTCAAGAGCTGCTGAGTTTTGCTGCAGACTGCCTGTCTGCATCTTCAGGATCATCCTTATCTTTTAAAATATTCACTGACAATAGTTAGCTAGATTTCATAATCCCAAACAGTTCAATCTCTGTTTAAAAGATCTAAGGAGGCAGCCTGATAAACAGAGCCATCCGAATTCCTGCTTTACTCTCTGGAAAAAACTAATTGAGAGTCCTGAAAGCCAACAAGAATTTGACTCCTGAATAGAAGTCAAATAGAGAGTGTCAGTAGGGAGTTAAATGCTGAAAATAAACAAGAATGCCTACATCAAGCCTCATTTCTTCAGGATGAAAGGGTAAGACCATCACTGTATTTGGCTGGTTTCAGTAAAAGCTTTCATAGTTTGTTAATAGAAGCAAAGAGTTATCCCACAACACCATTAGATGATCACCAGGCATCCACTATTTCCTGAGATGCCTGCTGCTGGGCTCAGCATCTGCTGGGGATACAGTTTTCCTTGGAACATACTAGATCCCATGGACTCTCCCACCCTTCACCCCAAAGCAGTTATTCTGCCATCTTTACCTGTGCCCCACTGATGTCACATCTGAAGTGGGCCCATGTCCCGGATGGCAGCTTTCAAACATACAGCTATCAGAGTTCTGTCTACAAGGCCAATCCCGGCCGTGCTCAGGAGGGTTATTTGCGCATGAGGTTTCCAAGTTCAGAGCATCTATGACGAGAAACATGTGTGAGGTGTGGTGGTCACTGTCAAAGTTGGGTTCAGTCACATATCAGGATTTGACTAAGCCTAAAAACATCAAGAAGCAAACCAACCAAGTATAGCTTTATAATAAAGCTGCTTCCATCTCAGTACAAAAGGGTTATGTGGCACAGACATATTTTGTATATGGAGAGTCTGCAGCACCTGGGGACAGGGGTTTTCTATCAGGTTATAGATACTTCTGCATAGGACAGGTTTGTTGTGGTGAATTGTTTTGTGTGGCAGAGAGGGCTGGGAAATAGATATTCTTTTTTTTTTTGTATCAGCACTTGACTGGCACAAGCTGAGAATACCTGCCTCATTTGTGGCTGTATCATGATAGCACAGCAAGTTGTAAGAACACCCCAAGTTGGCCCACTGAAACAGCCCTTGCAGAGTGTTCTTGTAAGGAACACTTGCAGCCGATCAAGAGCTTCTTCCCTTTCCCCCAGGATTCTGTAGAACTATGTTTGAGTATTTCACAGCATGTGTGAGGAGACACTTTGTTGTACCAGCTTACTGCTGGAAGGAATGCTTTGTCTATAAAATCCCAAAGGCACTCTGCAGTTCTGTGGCCCTGCACATCTGTCAGCAGCTTTTAATACTTGTAAGGCTTGAGAGTCACAGGGAAGTGCGAACATTTCATGAACGCAGGAGAAATCAGGAAATACAATTATTTGAATCTCAGTATCTATGGCACCTGTTTAAGTTTTTAAACCAGGACTGACCTCAGCTCAGCAGCAAAGTAGCAAGTCAGCACTTGCTATCTCAGTTTGTGCCAATCAGAATGAACAGGATGAGCATAACTCAAGCCCTCTTGATCCAAACTGACAAGCTTGTCAGGAAAACACTTGGATGTATGATTTATACCTATGGTCCCTCAAGATTTTGGGGTCTCCTGTTAGGCTGACAGCCAGCCACGTTTTCAGGCCCTTCATTGCAAGCATAATAAACACGGTTCAGCCCCCTGGATTACATGCAGAAACAGATGGATGACAGATATTGCACTCTTTATGGTGCATGTTTAACACCATTGATGCCATTCTATCAACCCTTTATATTTCAGGATCGAGGGGAAAATGGCCAACACCATCAGGTCTTACCTAGCAGAAGCGTACTATGCCAGTATGCAACATCCGAGGGCAGTATCCTGGGAAGTTCAGTGCCCAAGGTGGGTCCTTCACTCCACCGTCGCTTAGAGCAATGGAGCTGCTAATGGAAAAATAGAAAGCAGTGCTGTTTTTCAGTCACACTGAATACATTAATGCCACCAACTTCCCTTCCCACCCCCCACACAGCTGCAGCTGCATAATGTGGTACTAACAGTTACACAAATACATCATCTGTTGTTTTTTTGTCTAGAAAAGCTAACATCCTTAATGGGCAGAACAGGTACAGGAACAGGTAGAATAATTCAACTTTACAATTGCAAGATACATGGTGGTTGAAGCCAGGTCTAGAATGAAATACTAGAAGACCAGGCACGATGAGCAGGACAAGAGAACCAAGAAAACCACCAACCAAACCCTGTGAAAAAACTAACCAAAAGAGCTGAAAAAAACCACAAACCCTTTCAGCCAAGCCAACCACATGGACTGAGAAAGGGACCAGCATCCTGCACCTCCTCCACAGGTGAGATCCTTCAGCAGGAGCGGAAAGCAGCTTTTTGTCTTTTTGAAAACAAAGCACTGTACCCACCATCCCCTGCCCCTGAATGTACACCACTTCCTTGCTGTTTAGTGCTGAAGAGGGGTCACCTGAAGATGGCTCGAGGAAACTTCTGAGCAACACTTAGGCAGCTGCATTTGACCTAGTGTTGCTTAAGTGATGAAAACTAGTAAAGGAATTGGAAGATGTAACCCCATCTTAAGCCTCTGATTCATCTCAGAATGCAATTTATCAAACACTTGTATTTTGCCACAACTATTCAGAAGCAACAGGAGACTGGTTTTGCAGTAAGGTTTGAGTACACTTTCGTACGTGTGTATACACGTGCATGTATACATACACAAGTATATCTCTCAAATTATACTTATTGAATATTTAACTTGGCAGAGTTTCTCACAAGGAAAGTTAGACATTTCCTTCAGGTCATAAAAAAAAACAACCCAAACCAAACAATCCCAAACCCAACAAAACCAGCGTCACATTTTAACATCTCGGCAATGGTCATAGCCAGCACACTTACCTTCTCTTTAACCAGCTCAGTTGATGAGGGCAGCACACTGTAGTCAGAATCTAACTCTGCACAGCACTGTTGTGATAGAGAAATAGTTTATGGCAGGCAGCCATAGAAGACAAAAGGTAAAAAAAATAGGAAGAGCACTACTACTGATTAGGAACATAATAAGTTTTATCTTTCTAACTGAACTATTTCAGCTGTTGGGAAAAATCAGGCAGTTTCCCCTTGCTACTTTCAGCCTTTATTTCTGCAGACTTTAATGCACAAATACAAGTTCTATTTGCATGCAGCTGGTCCACAGTTTTCTTTCTGCTCTTATGCCCCTGTTACAGCCTAGGATACATTGCAAGATCCTCTATTTGCCTTTATAAATACCTTGTTGTTGTATGTTAAATCCAGACCGTTCAAACCTGAGCTGTAGCAATCCTTACTAGAGCTGGTTGGGAAAAAGAGTCTTCCCACAACATCTCCCCCTCCACCCCCTTCCAAACTTGAATAAAGTATTTTTATTCAAAGCAAAGCACTCTGGAGTTATGCAATTTCCAACATATTTTCAGAGGGGCACAGAAGTAAGAACTGTCTCACTGCCTATTCTAACGTCTGGATACTGAAGAATATCTTATTATGGGATTTTAAATACTTGGTTGTTAAGATTGCCTGCGGAAGAGAGGGCTTATTGAGGGGATCAAATCACATCAATACATCAGGGAAAATTTCCATCAGCCCTGTTTGATATGATCACCAATAACTGTATAGAGTGAAGACCACCACCACACCTGTAAGTTCATTTTTTCCTCCCCAAAGGTTGAAGAAGGAACATAGTGATGTGCCTTCAGTTATGTACAAGTTAGAAGAGAAGAAATCTGATGCTGCCAAATTACTTGCAGTTCTTCTCAGCTGTAGAGGTCCTTCCACCAGAGCACCTCCTGTGCAAGCCTACCTTTTCCTCTCCCACCAAACAAGCATCATACCTGACACAGCAATTCACAGAGTCTCCTTTGAAGCAGTTCCCATCTCAGCGCATTAGCAGTTGCTATGAAGAGACATTTACAAGTCTTACAGGGTTCCTTATAATCTGATAACAAATGGTTGGATGTTTTGGCATCTTTAAACCCGACTACTGCCTATCACAAACTCATTGTTCTTTGCTTTAGTCTAGTTTTATGTACAACAATTTCTCACAGGAAAGAGAGTTTTAAAAGTGCATTTTGTTTTGAGTGTTCAACCCTACAGAAAACACCGGGCACTTTCTCTTCCTTGTAGTTGCCTTTCCTCTGGCTGTAAGTGGGAGAGCAATGCTTCCTCACATCATCAGCATAAAGGTGCTACAGTTCCCTGTGAAATGGACAATTCCATTACAGCTTATTGGAAGAAAATCATTTGTCCTTCCAATTTGACATCCTGTACAGAAGTTTTAAAGTCAACAGGCTTTATACTTAGAAATATTCTTTGTTCAAGTTTAGCAATGCCAGGGCCTGCCTCTGGTGACTTCTACCATAACATAAGTCTATTATATGTGGCTTTCAAGACTATCAAGCTGTGGCTTTTATACCACAGCTAAATAATGTGTGGAGTGGTGGTGAAAGAAGATTTCATGAGCACTGTCACTTCGGTGCCCTGACTGAGGAAGCTCTCAGTCTTGTTCAGATTTTTCACTGGATGAGGGCTGTAGCAATTAGAGGCAAGGCATGATTAGACATCTGAAATAGAAGGAGCTGGGCCAGGCTGACTTAGGTAAAGTTGTAGCTTGGCTAACAGGTTCCCTAGTTTCTTGTCTCTTACCATGCAGGTGGGAAGAAATAGGGGAACAGAGTGGGTAAGCTGGTGAGAAAGAGACCACAGCTCAGGCCTTTGGTTAGAAGTGACCATAGACCCATCTGGCTTTCTGCAGGAACCAATCTAAAGTACTGTCCTCCCCCACTCCCATCTCTGTTTGTCATCCCTGTTCTTTATAACATTTCACAACTTCTCTACGTATCTACCACTTTATTTCTATTTATTTACAGGACAAGATTTTGTGAACTACCTGGAAGAATTTAAAGCCAAGGTCTTAGCCATCTTCACGGTGGTGGTGTTGTGGGGGAGCCTAAGGGTTTCTAAATTATTTATCCTCCCCTCCCCCCCCCCAGCTTTTTTTGAGTTCAAGTGGTACCAGTCCCTTCCACATGCCTGAAAAGAGTGGTTATCCCTCTTACAGTTGACTCTAACTCACTTTGCATAAGATCTTTGCCTACTCAGAGCTGGAAAAATGGCACACTATTTCCATCGTTATGACTCTTGCTAAAACAAAAAAAAGCAACTCCACGCTTTGGAGGAAGCAGTGCGCATGAAAGCAGCATGAACATACACACAAACCAACGCCAAAACACTGGTCAGAAGTCAGCAAACACAGTCTGGAGCTGTCTCTGCCCATCAGTACATAACAGTTGTGCCATAGAGCCAAGACATAGGGTCCCGTGGAATTTTTCCTACAAGGCAAACTGTAGTTTCACATAAAGTTGTTTACAATGCACATATGTTAAGCATCATTGACATTACCCTGGACAATGCATGCAAACCTTCGATGGGCTTAATTCAGTCAATTTTTTTTCCCTGTAAGCAAGTGATATGCACTCCTGAATTTGCAGAGAAAAAGCCATGTGCTGGAATCAGACTGCTGCATTCTCTAATTGCCCAAGCTTTTGGGGTGTTTATGTCAGCAAGTGAGCAAGAGGTAATATGAAGTTTCCATGGTTCTGGAGCAAAAGTTGTGTGTGTGTGATGAAATGACATGATTGCTTTCCACTAAAGAGAGCAATCTAGTACCATGCAGTTATTCAAAAATAGAAAGCAAAAACAAGCAGAATGCATAACAAAACCAGATCTTTTTGGTACAGGGAGCTAAGGAAAGAAGTATGATTTTGCTTGGAATAAGGTGCGATATTCAGGTGTGGGGACAGCACCTTTGAGAAAGAAGTGGTAGTGCCTCCCATGGAGTTACTAACCCTTTCCTCCTGGAATTGCAGATTTTGTTAGGAGGTTCTGCAGCTTTGGTCCAGCCCAACACCCACTCACTGGGATCCCACCTGACTCTCAGCCCAGATGCCATGGCTGCAGATGTCAAAGGAGAAAAGAAAAAAGAAAGAGGAAAAACAAACAAAGACAGACTCCAGAGAGCATTTTACCAGATGACCTGCAGAGCAGCCTTATTACCCCTTGCCGTAACTAAATCATAAAGGATTCGCCCATGCAAGAGTGAAAGCTGGCACACCACCAGTAGTTACTCACTTTGCTGGTCTTCCACCTTTTCTTGAAGCAACTGGCAAGTGCTTGTTAAAGCTTCATTCACATCCTTGAGTTTCTGCTGCTCAGAAATGGCTTCCTCTAACTTGCATTTCAAGGATGCGGCTTCCTCACAAGCAGAGTGAAATGCTTCAACTTGATCCTTTGCCTAAGCAGAAACCAATATTTAAGAAAAAAGAAGGGAATAAAAAGGAGATAAAGCAGCCTGGCTAACACAAGGAGCCTCTACAGTTCATGTAAATGAAACCGAACTGCATCTGTTCTTTCTCAGGAAGTGATAAAGCTCCCTCTGAACTTCTGCATTTTTACACTGGGGTGGACTGTGTATGGAAGCTATTTTTGGGCTTTTTTCTTTTCTTTTTTTTTAAGCCACCACAAATATGCAATGCTGCCTCTTTCATCAGCAAACTGTTGTCACCACCCCCTCAAATTTTACTTCCTCTGCTGGTTCCACTTTTGCAGTGAGGCACTGCATTATGAACATGCGATTTCCTTTCCGAAGGGCAGCAATGCATTGTACGTAGCCTTTTGCATCTATGTGTTTCCTGTGTAGAAGGAACTAGAGCATCCCTTACCTGTTTGCTGGCATCCTCAAGCTGCTTTGTAGCTTTTTGCAGCTCTAAACCAAGGGCTTCTGCCTGGCCAGCAGTTTCTTCTTGTAACTGTTTGACAGTTTCTATCTCGCGTTGCCTGCAGGGTGGAAGCACGCAAACCACAATCAGTTACTGACATTTTAGAGCAGGCATGCCTGGGAGATGACACATGCTCGTTGTCAAGACACGCATCAAGAACCACATTCAGCTGTTACATACCGCAGCTCCCCAGGATCCAGCACCAGGGACCTGGTTCTTTCTAAGCACAATTCAGCCCAGTAGGCAGATAAAGCTTTTGTACAGCACTTCCAGAATTAGGAAACAGATAGAGCTTTTCCCTGGTTTGTCTCCTGCTGAACAGTGCAATTGCTGTGCCCGGCCCAGCCAGCTGCGTATCAGCTCCTGGAATATCCAGACAATTCTCAAAGAGCAAGATCTGGCAAGCAGATGCCACCAGGACCAGTATAAAGATGATGGGTCTCAAGGAACCCTTTCTTTTACGTTGCAAAAACCTTTTGCCCATTTCTTCTCCAACTTACCTTCACATGTTCTTTTTTTTTTTTCTTGCTACCACCACAAACAATTTTGAAGCGAAAGGCAGCTTTAAGAAATAAAGCTATCAGTATTTTTATAAGCACTTCCCTGAGTGAAGGCAGAGCATGTGGGAGGTCTACATTAACAACATTAAGCAGAAGGTAAGTTAGGCAGAAGCGTAGTGTGAATGCTTCATGTTAGCTCTCAGGGATGCAAAGCCCTAGGAAGATGCTTACATCCCAAACCCAGGTAAAGACGTATGTGTAAGAAGTTACATTTAGTGTAGGACAGCAGAAGCCTGACATCATGCGTAAGCTTGTCCACAAGGAGAGAAAATTCAGATTACTTGTTCTGGAAAAATACACAAACACCTCACACACACACACACACACACACACACACACACACACACAAAAAAAAGCCAAAAAAGCCAAAAAACCCAAACCAAGCAAAAAACCCAAACCCAAACCAAACCAATAAAACACCCTTGACTAGCTACTTCTTTGAATGTCTGAAGAGAGGGCTGGCAGGCAGTTTTACCCCTGCTCTCTTTTGCTGCCATATTTGTCACAACAAAACTCATAGCAGGAGCCATGGGCCAATAACCTAAAATTTAAGGTTATGTTTTCATATTTAATAACTGTTGAAGCTATACCCTTAAATAAACTGAAATGTTACATTGTCTCCCAACACAGAAATATATTTTACAGGTCTTGTGCTTCACACAAAACCCAGCAGTTCATTTAATGGTGGCACCTGCTAGATAGGCAGTGGCCTCTTGCTTTAACTGCTCAGTCTGTAGTCTCCCTGGTGTTTTCAAAGACATCTCCAAGATTGTGTGTTAGCTCATACATAAACCTTAACTCCCACATAGTGTAAATGTTATGCTAGAATGAGATTAACTCTCCAGAACATCAGATAGTTTCCTCTGTGAAATGTCTTCAGGATTCAGTAAACTTTGTTCCACGAGACAAAAAAAACCCAACCCCAAATCACACACACCACTCCCCCCCCGTCCTCCCGTCCCCAAAAGGCTAGGCAAAAAACAACAACAAACTGAAACCAGAAAGACACACTGCTTTGAAGGGGTACCTGGCAGAGAGCTCTTTCCTTAGGTGAAGTTGCTCTGTCTTGGTTCTCCTCAGGTTAGCTGCCATTCGAATAAAATCCTTATCTAGGGTTTCTTTGTATTTTTCCAAGAGATGAAGTTTCTGGATCCAAAGGTGTCTTTTTTCTCCGAGTTCTTGCTTGAGAACCTGTGGAATTTTGAAACTGAACTGCCATGTGATTAGATGAGGAGTAGAGCCAGGGAGTAAACCAGAACCATGGTGAGATAAGAACTGATTTCTCTGCTCCAACATTTAGTATCATCACCTACATCCAACACTATCAGCGTAAAGACGGTGGATAGCTGACAATATTTTGTCATCTGCTCACACAACATCTGGTTGTGGTGCGGGGTGGGGGAATGGGGAGAGATATGGAAAAATACATGTTAATAAGGAAAAGATCATAAAGGAGAAATGGGTGTTTGTGTTGTACAGAACTGTTTTCTGCAGTCTAACAGGTTATCAAAGCTACCTAAACTTCAAGTCTGTGCTTTCCAACACCTGAATCCAATGGGATGTGGGTATATACAGGCCAGACTCCTGCCAAGTTTTATTACTTTAAGACTTTAAGATGGAGCAATGCATAAGTTTGCACAAGAAAACGTACACCTTCAGTATGATCAATTTGACAAATGGCTCCCGCTTTTTTCACAAGGTTGCTTTAGATCAAAAGCTATTCTCAGCCTGTCTTTCTAGGTAGATCTAGGGTGCACAGATACGTCTCTTCCTCTTTGTCCCTTGTAAAACAAATATACAGTTAGTAAGTATTTATGGTAAGCGTGGCAGAAGACTACACATACAGGAGGCAGACTTACCCCAGAAAAACTCTGTCACAAGATGTGCAGATAGAGCAACGGAAAACATATTTCATAAGTGAAGTTTTAATAAGGACTATCTTGCAGGAAGCACTAAAATGGATAATTTAGACTTCTGTGACCATTTCTCAAAGCACAACTAAGCCCCCTGGCACCAATTTGAGTTTGTATTACAGCAAAATAAAACCCAACCAAATAATGGTAAATGCATATTTCAGTTTGAGCACATATCTAGCAGATGAAAAATGTCCAAGAGATGACCCCATGACAAGGGCTTTCAGTTTTGCCTCTGATTTGTAGGAAGAAAAAGGGGAAGAGAGTAATAATGAGGTGTTAAGTAACATAGAATCCTCTATTTCTCAAAACAGTAACTTGCAGTATAAAGTACTGAGAAGGAAAAACCCCGTCCTCTTTGTCTGACCTTGTTCAACAAAACATGCAAAATAGTGAATTATAAAGAATGCTTAATGAAAAAAAAAAAATCAAAGGTCAGGTAAAAATGAGGTTTCAAATTCTGTGATTTTACATTAGTTCAAAGGGGAAAACATTAATTCTAGAACATGGGCTACATTATCTACTTGCTAGATAATGTTAGAGCCTAAAGTTGTTTGTGAGCCTCAAGCAAACAAAAAAGCACATCCAGTGTCATGCTACAAAAAAACCCAGCTGCCAGAGCTAGATAGGTTTACTAGGATGACATGGAATGTGACCACACGCAAATGCCCACATCCTGAAGACCAGTTTTTCAGCCAAGGCAGGCAGCACTCATTCTTATAAATAACACGGTTTTGACACATAAGTGCCATAAGCTTAGCAGGGCATATATGACAGAGTCTTATCTTCCGGCAGGAGGAAAGTGAAATAGTTTTTACCAGCACCATCTAGGTATGCTTAAATATATGTATATATGCACAAAAACAGACTTAAAATTTAGTCTATGAATAATAGACTTTAAATATGCTTAAAAATATTAATCCCCAGCAGAACATGTCTGTAATATATTTCACAGGAAATGGTGGGGAAGTGTTTAGGCTTTAAGTGGGAATATGTAGTCCAAGATTTAATTCGTCTACAAAAAACTCTAAAGTTAAAAGAAGCTACTTTGAATTTTTCTGTTTTGGATCTACTGTTGTTCAGCTCCATCTATCATATTTCCCATACATCTGGGTTGATCTAGTTAGGTGAAGACAATACATTTGACATGAAGTCACTACCCACCCCTACAAATCTCAGAAAGATGGGCCCTTTTATTTCTAAAGAATCTTGTTCTTTGATCCTCTGTTAATGTAGTTTTCAAATGCATTGCTATCTAGGAGCCAGAATAGTATTCATTTGCCATGATCAACTCTGACACCCACACCAGAAGTTGTTAGCTTCATATGTTTAACAGAAATACGATCCCAACATGCATGGTAATTTAACAAGCATTTTTCAGCTGGGACAGCTTTGAAGGAGGAAGTTTTTAGTTGAGATCGAAGAGCTACAGCAATGCAGGAGCTGGAAGTTTCCTAGAGTCTACCCGAAGTCATACCAGGGTGAAGAGACAGAGACACTTGCACCTTCTCCAAAGGAAAGCTTTCAGGACTCCCATAAAAAAAGGAAAAAAAGCCCCAAACTTAAAGCTGGCTGCAGGACTGGATGGCTCCAATGATTGCTTATGCCTGCCCAGGAAAGACGAAGAGGGTCAGCTACAGCATTTTGCAGTATTAGAGGAAAAGGGTAGGTTTCTGCTTAAAAGCTAACAGCTTAAAGCAGCACATACTGTG
Source organism: Neopsephotus bourkii (assembly GCF_033783945.1). Classification (NCBI taxonomy): domain Eukaryota; kingdom Metazoa; phylum Chordata; class Aves; order Psittaciformes; family Psittacidae; genus Neopsephotus; species Neopsephotus bourkii. The sequence continues at coordinate 9,470,046 of NW_026900624.1, forward strand.
ATGCCACCTGCTATTACCCAAGTGGGATGAACTGAGTTTTTGCATCTATTAAGGAGCTGAAAGACAGCATCATTATACAGCTTGGTTGAGTTTTCCATGGCAGTGTTCCTAACAACAGATTAGCAAGAAGGGGCTGGTTAGAGGAAAAGCCTCATCCTGTGAGATGAAAATTTCAGAACCTGTGCTGTTACACAGGAGGGAACAATACAAAGAGTAGAGCTGTGCCTGCAGACTGCTGCCTATCGCATAGGGAAGTTATTTTTGCTGGTTGCCTTGAGCGAAAGCCTTTAGCTTTGAAGCCTCATGAGAGGTATGAGTAAAAGTAAAAATACATTAGATTAAATTGTAGAAGATGGTTTTGTAGGAACTTTTCCTGTGGAGCGTGTCCAGAAAAAACAGAATTCTCTGCCTTTCAAAAGAAAACAAGCACTATGAAGGTTTTGATTTGGAAGTCTGGTTATAAAGCCACCTCCATCCTCCCCACTGGCGAAACCAACTACTATTGTAGTCAGATTCAGAGCACAGTAGAAAATAGGTGCTCAAGGCACAGAGAAGCATGTAGTGGGAAGACAAGCTTCATAGCTCACACAGTATAGCATTGCCATCTGACCTCATTTTTATCTTCAAATTGACTTGCTTCATCTACCCTTTCCTTCAAGCATAGTTTTAACAAAGCGAGCTCTTGCACAAGACAAGTCAGGAAAAGCACAGTATTTAAGTGAAAAGGAATCATCTCCTTCCTCCACCTCCTCACAAGAAGAGTTACAAAAGACTATTTCTCTTCATACAGCCATCTCCAGCCCCCAAACGTACTGCTATGATCTCAAGTAATTAATATACATAGGAAGCAGCAGTTAGATACCGACCTCAAGCTTTTGCACAGCCCCACTATTTCATAAAATAGCTTTAGAGAAACAGTTGCTTACCACAAGTTTTCTTTCCCAAACATGTTGGATGCTAACATCAGAATCTTTTACCCATTGTAAAGAAGCCATTATCAGCTCCTCTGCTTCAGAGGCTTCCTCTTGCTGAAAATCAAGAAAAAAAAATAATCAAATGAACAAAACCCCCAAAAAACCACCCCTCCCCTCACAAAACCAACCAAATAAGAACAAAAAACCCAACCAACCAAACCCCAAACCATGGCATATCCAGTACTAGTCTGACACAGCGCTGCCCAGAATTACCGAGGTTATAAGTGACAGTGTGAGCGTAGGTGCCAAGTGACACTGTTAGAGTGAGCATACCCCCCCACTCCACTCCCAGAGCTGCTATTCTTAATTTTTCACAAGGAGTAAACATGATCCAAGTATCAGTGCTAGGAGACATCTCAGTTAAAAGGCTGATAGAAGACCATATCCTTATTCACATGAGCTCTGCCACTGACCAGATTTCGCATGACAGTCTTAAATTTTTCTCCCCCATATTCAGGTCCCTGAAGTAAAACCAGCACTTCACGGTCCAGTGTTTCATCCAGGGATGTCCATTCAGTTTTGGTAATCTTTGAAGAGATGGAAGAGCCAGCTAGTTTATTTTGACATCTCCTTATTGTAAACCAGCATCAGTGACATTTAGACTTCTCTGAAGTATCCCTGTGCTGCATTTACCAGAAGGTCAGAGCTACTGAAACTTGAAATCTGTAAAAGCTTTTCATGTCATGGGGATTTAAAAAGAAAAAAAGCAAGCCAGCCAAGCTGCCGAGTGATCCAATATAAATTTTCACATCAGGAGTAAGCAAGAGAAAGTCGATAATTAGTTATCTTTATTCAGAAGAGGCTTTACCAAGTGATGAACAAGCAGAGCCATTACTTGCTTTACAGGGAATTTGGTGGAATTGTGTCTCATTGCAACATCTGAGAGGCAAACACAATGACTCACTGTGACTATGGGGTGCTGCAGTAGGGGATTATACATTACTTTCTAAATGGAGCTGCGTAGCCAAGTATGCCTCTCTTTTCCAGGCCTGTAGTTTTAGTCCATTAGTAGATTTTTTTCTTTTCCTGTGGCAAATGCTAACTCTTTGCAAATGCACCACATGTAAAAACACGGGAAAGTCTTACAAGCAAAATCCCTGCGATAGCATATATTGGATATCAGTTTTGTTACATAGCTTGCATTTGAAGGGAAGACGCACTGTCAGGAAGGATGGTACTCCATGGAATACCTTTAGGGAAATGGGCACAGAATAGCTCAGATAAAAATCTGAACCAAAACCACAACGTATGTATAAATCGGTTTTGGGATTCTTTTCAGTTCTTCCCCATTGGAGTGCTGGAAAGCTCCAAGAACAATAAAATACAGACCAAACATCCAGTGTTATGTGAAGCTTGTCTGATCAAAAGTGTAGTCACCAAACCACATGCCAGGTGTTCTGCAGAGGACAAGGAGGACACTACAACTCCAAACCGACAGGCTCAACTGCAGCACTAAGGTTGTGTCAGCCTGTGCCAGACTCGGAAGGATGACTCCCCTGTCCTCCTCCGAATTACTATTCAAAGACCTCACTGAGGCAGTGATATCCCCCCAAAGATCAGCCTCCATTGTATCTGCTGAGGAGCAAGGGAACGGTACCTACAGGCAGATGTTCATCAGAGTTCCTAAAGAATAAATTAAGTGAAGACTCTACAACCCTGTCAAGGTGATTACTCTAATGCTCAATTTTTCTCTTCACGACATTAGATCTCAAGGAAAATTAAGTTTCCCCTCCTGCAATTGAAAATCATTGTTCATATCTCATCTAGGCAGTACAAGAAGAAAACAGACTGTTACTTCCTTCAGCATAATAGCCTTTATATATTTGAAAACTCATGTGTTCTCCTATAAGCCTGCCAGCTACATGTATGGCTCTAGCTCTTCCAGGTTTACTTTTAAAGTCTCATTTTTTTTAGATCTCCAAGCACTTTGTTGGGTTTTTTTTTGTACTTTCTCCAACGTACTTGGGACAATAATGTAACCTTCCCATCCTATGCTTGCATAGTAGGATTAATGACTTTGAATTCCAAGGCTATCTAATGAGCTACAGGGAATGAGCTTTGTTCTTCCCAACTGATGCAAGACACTGGAACGGTATTCAATAAAGATTTGAGTCGTACCTCAGAAGACTGAGCAAGTTCCAGTTCACAGTGCAGTGAATTAGTCCCTTCAGGAATATTGCAGTTCAATTTGCACAACAATGGGAAATTCAACCCATTTCTAAAAGAAGCAAGAAAAATAAATAAATAAATAAAACACATCCTCCCTTTTTGACTTTTGACAAACTGCATTTCCTGAGGGTTGTTTGCAATACTCACGAGATCAGCTCTTGCTGCATGTGTTGCATGTTCTCCAGTAGCTTATTCTTTTCTGCTCGCAAAGTCTAAAACACACATCAGACCTGGTTAGAGCATTAGTTTGTCATGCATATTAGCCAAGGATATGCATGCTTTCTCCTCTCATAGTGAAAAAAACTACACTTGGTCCCCTACCTCTATTATTGAAGAACACTCCACAATGGTTAACTTCAGTTCTTTGATGTCCTGCTCTTTCTGTGGAGAAAAAAAGCCTTTAAATGACACAACCCAACAACTAGCACATTGAAGTGCATTTGTAACACTTACAGCTATGATGTATTGTAACCAGAATAACACTATACTCAAACCTGCATCATAGCAGTAAGCTGTGCTATTTAGGTTTGAGCAGCAGCCTGATTATATAACATAAAAATAGTTGCAAATTTTAACGAATACAGTGAATTGCTTTGCATACTGGCTAACAAAGCACTTGGATGACCTTTTCTATGTAGCTCCTAAAATTAAAGAGACAGAAAATCTCTTTCCAGTTTCTACACTTTATCACTTACCTGGTTTTTGTACCAGCATCAGCTTCTTAAGCTAAATGGAGGGACTTTGTGTTTAGCTGAAAAACTGGACTATGAACAAGAGTTTTAATCCCAACTGATCCTTAAAACTGGTTGCAATGTTCAGAGTTTATTCTCATTAGTTTTCATGATTAAAGAGATTAAACACCACCTAATGAAAGAGCTGATAGAGAATATACCAACCCTCATGGTAAGACTGAGGAGTTAGTAAGAGTAGCAGCTTTCTTAGCATCCCAAACCAGCAATGGGCTTCACTCAAGTAATTCCATTACAATAGAAGACTGCACAGACAAGTAGAGAATTTCTTAGAAAAAAAAAGTAATTTCAAGTAGGAGCTCTGGTCCTCTCGCCCCTTTTATCTACAGTTCTTCCTACTCTTTATTTTTAAAAATAGTTGATGGTTTTGAAAGAGATGAAATACACAGAAAGCTAAACAGGAAAAACAGGGTTATAAAATGAAGTTTCCAGCCCTAGTAGAGAAAACTGATGTATGGTGCTGAAGGTTTAAAATAAAATAAAAAAAAAAAAAACATAAAACAAAAAAAAACCCAAAACACCAAAACCAGAACCCAATAAAAATAATGATAATAAAAACAAAACAAAACCCCCAAAGCAATAACAAACGCCCTCACCCCCCCAAAAACCCGCAAAGTGTTATCTATCTTCATGTACCTTCTGCAGGCCTGGAAAAGAAAGGTTGGCATAATAATTTTCAATAACCAACAATCTTATCCAATCTACCTCTGTATAAAAGCTATGAGAGGGCTTTTTCTAGCTTACAGGTAAGCCTTAATACCACAGATCCTAATGCCAACAACTCAGTTTTCCATACCAGTTTCTTCAAGATTATACAAAATATTCACCTTTATCTACAAGAACATGCAATCTACGTTCAGAATTCCCATTTAGGCAATAAACTAGAAAAGCCTTTTTAAAATTAAAGGATACTAACGAGGCCACAAAAGTTTTGAATTATTCAAGGAGGGAGGAGTGAAAGCTATTTGAAAAACATACCAAAAAGAAAGAGTTAATTCATTTGTGCTCTTAAGCTGCTTCAGTTAAAAAAACCAAAACCAAAACAATAAAACCATATTAAAAAACACCCTGGTACAAAATTGCTGGCTGCATCACACTGAAGTCAGGTTGTCACTCTTTGAATTCAGCTGCAAAATTGATTTCTACAAACAGCCCAATAGTCAAACATTTCATCAGCTGCTTTAGAACCTGCCATGCTAAATAAAAATTCCATTAGCCTAGAAGGCTATCTGCATAATTCATGAATCCAGAGAATTCCAACACCCTTATGTAGTCTTATGCCTTTGCTTTCTAATACAAAATACAAGTTTAAGACCAACACCAGAAATGTCTGGTCTTCAGCAAAGCCTAGGTATTTCTACCTTACTAATGAGAAAGGACAAATTTGCTTTTCCATTGGGCTCTAAATCAGTTTGGTACGAAGTTTAAGCAATTGAAGTAAAACACAAAGGAAAGGATCTTCTGCAGGTACGTTCTTTCATCAGGTGTTGAAAGAAGTAGCCTGTAGCCTTTAGAAGCTTCTGTATGTTTTTCTAAAGTTTGCAAGTTTGTTTTGTTTTAATAAGTTGTGATTTTTTTCTTTTTTTTGTAAACAAAATCAAAATCCTGAAACCTTTAATTATTCTGACTCATAACCAGGTCCTAAAGCAGTTCTCGCCTACTTTGAAGCAATTTATAGGATCAGGTTCTGTAGTGTGAGAACAGTAGAAATAAAAGTGCTACAGTGAAGACTATTGCCTTGCCTTTTTACAAAACATCCCATAATCAGTATTTTCAGTCAAGACAATAATGAAGTAAGAGCAACTAACCTGGATCAAGCTTGCCTCTTTATTCATCACAGTGGTCTCATAGATATGCACTTGTATCTAAAGAATGAAAAGATCAAAAATACTTCCTGTCATTGGTATGCACTATAACACAAGTCTGTTCCTGTGTCCTACTTGAAAGGGATGAAGGTTATTAACATTCCTATTTTAGAAAAATCAGGTTCTTTGAGTACCTTGGATAGTGTTTCTTCAAAGTTCAAATCTTGTATGCAGTTAAAAGCGAAAGCTTTCTCAGCTTTCACAGTCATCTTTTTTCCTCTTGTCTGTTCAGGGTAATAGTTTCAGCAAGATCAGCCAAAGCACAGCTTTCTAACGTATTTTCTCAAATAGTGGGGAAAAGGTTTTCTAAGAGGAATCATTCTTTCCTTAAAGGAAATAGTGGAACTGTGGACTGTTTATATCAACCCAGTTTTAAACGTCCAGACAGCAACTTTCTTAATCAAAGCTGTCACATTGTCTAATTGCACTGCAGTTCTTTAACAAAATGCAGGTTCAGGGCTGTCTACCTTCCAGAAGCAGAAATTCTTCTCACTAAACACAAGTAATCTATAGGCTGTCCTTCTGTTCCTCCTAGAGCTGAAATGCTTACTTGAAGTTCTGCTGCATTTTTAGACAGCTCCAGTATCTTCTTTTGAAGTCCATCGGCATCCATGCTGCTCCTAATATTCTAAACAAGATAGAGTGTACAGGCACAGCTGAATTGATTGACAGTTTCTCCTTGAAGAAACTAGGCAAAATGACATCTCCACCCCCAAGGTGCTGCCTACTCTAAAGAACTACCAGTATTTATGCACATGCATTCTATGTGCTTGCACCACTGAAACTGTTTCTGCTCCTTTTTTCCCTCATTTCTCTAGAGCACCGTTAAAAGAGAAAAACTTCAAAATTTGACTTATAAGCAGACCTAAAATCTAAGGAAAAGCTTTCAGGCCTGCAGCATGAGGATTATTTTAGGAAAGATGCAATTTAATAGCTATTTGGAATTACAAGCTTTTCAGAAAGACTAATCTTGAGCATGGTAAGCATGCAAAGAATAATGAATACGATGTTGGTATCATAAGATCCCCAGATCCACGAAGTGCCTCTTTTCACTATTACGCATAATTTAACTTGTTTTTCTCTTTCATCCTAAATAGTCTAAGATGCAGGCTGTAAGCAAGTATTAAAACATTTGATCACCTGATAAAAAACTGGCTTATAAAACAGTTACTTTAATGAAATGAAGTGGTGAATGGCTGCTCTCCAAACAAGAAAACACCAAACAGAGAAACAAAAGAAAAAAGGAAAAAAAAAAAACAAAAACAACAAAACCAAAATCAGCCAATAGCAGTATATTCCCTACAAGCCTCATGCAGGTCCTTAGCCAGTGCCAATGGATCTATCTACAAGTGAAGCCTTCAGTCACTGCATAATTTGTTTGGAGTTACGTTTCTATAGGAGATTCCTCCTTTGTATCTTACAGGAAGGAAACAGAAGTGAACATCAGGAAGTGTTCAGTGAAAATTGTTTCAATACACTTAGAAGAATAGTTAAGGCTGTGTTAACCAGAAATATTTTTAATTTGCCTATAACGCTTTGAAAAAGACAGAAAAGCAGCTGTTCATCCCTGTCCCCATGCTTCTCCCAACCTCACATCCTTACTTACTCAGCAGATGGAAAGTCTGAAGTACAGTGCAGCTTCAAGATAGAGTTTTATGATAAGTCATCCTTGTAAAATGAAAGACATCTTGAAAACCTAATTAACATGTCAGGGTTCAAAGTCTAACAAACACTTAGTGAGCTTTTAGTTAGACAAGAACACATATTTTCAAAATCATGATGTATTTTACCTCTTCCTGGAGAGAAGTAACTTTGATGATGAGAGACTGATTTTCTTTTTCCTGGTCAGGTTTATTAAAAGAAAAAGAAATATTTTGTTTTTAGCATGTCAAGTTCAACATTCAAAGCCAAACTAAGCCAGAGAAGAACAGGCCGCAAACACCTCCAGAGCCCAACATGAAGCTGTGGTGTGGCACTCCTTTGCTTCAGAGAGCATAGCCAAAAGGGAAGTGCTAAGGCTGACCCTATTCATGAACCTTCACTGAAGGTTTTGACACAAGCATTTCAAATCAGGGTAAAACTCAGACCACTAGGTGATATGAAGGAGGTGTTAAGACCAAAAAGAGGAAGTCTAGTTGCACTCATGCTTGAGTAAAGACAGAACTAGAAAGCCTATGTGCCACACTACACTTTTTTCATATCAGACATGAAGCAATGTAGCAGTATCCCAGGCAGTGCCTCCACTGCACAGGGAACAGTAACTAAGGGAATTATAAGCACAACTACAAAGCTTCTAATAATATTTCTCTCTCCCACCCCTCCTCCTTCTCACAAGGTGAGTTTCAGATGTGATCTCAAAGCAGATCAATAATATACACACACTGCAGCAGGAAAGCACACACACACAGACAAATTTTCTGTTCTTGCTTGGCATGGAAGCCTTTTTTTGTTTCTAATTGCCCACCACCAGCAGCACAGAGCACTGTGGAGCACCAATTTACAGCTGCACCCACACAGCAAAACACAGTGATGCCACTGCAGTGTGAACAACATGCATGGCAGCAATGCAAACATATGCTCTCCTGAGAGCCTACACTTCGGTGTCTGGAAACACCTGCCAAAGCTGCATTCACATCACCCTTGTTACCAGACTGCTTCACACTTCTCACAGTCAAGAAGGGCTTTGATATTCAGACACCTGGTGTTCAATCCAGATGCTGTCATGTAGGCAGCTTGTGTTCTTTGAGACACACAAAGGTGTGCTGCCTGGCTTCCATCTGCCAGTCCAGAATAGAAAGATTTCTCATAGCTCCTTGTCTTATCTACCAACCCATATGGACATTGGCAATAACGTAGGGTGTTTTGGAAAAGTTGCGTGGACATCTGAACAAAATCTCCTGTCTCTGCTGATTTTAGAAGCCATGTGAATTTCATGATGGCAGCACAAGAGCTGTTGTCTTCAAGCATAATTATATGCAAGCCTGGCCCTTTTAATTGTTTTATTAGTTCCAACTGACACTAGTTTAAAGAAACTTCACATTGGTTTTGTAAAACTAATAAATCACATTTCAAAACACCCTCAAAAATTTCCAGTGCCTACTGGCACAGAGGAGCTCATACTGCTGATTTTTACAGTTTGAGCAACCATGCTGTTGCTGCACTAAAGTATGAAATGCTGTACAATGTAAGCTAAGAAATAAGAGCACCTACTAGCTGTTTATTCTGACAGAGAATCTGTTGTCTTTTCTCTTCCAAAAGGTTCAGGTTGCTTTTTGCTTCTTCTAGTTCTTCTTCCAGTGATTTGGCTTTCAGCACGGAATGCTGGATGCTGCATGGGGAGAAGGAAATCCAGAGAAACTTTAGTGAGTTACTACTGATCATTAGATAGGCTTGAAATACCAAGAACAGTATCTTTAGAAGCCACCAGGGACTTTCTTTGGTACAGATATTTCACATAAGATTAACAGTCAAGTGCAAGCCTGTTGTTTTTGTCCAGCAAATAAGCACTCATGGACTTACCCTTTGTTTATCACCCCCTTTCACTCTCACAGTAAGGAATAAAACCCCAGGCAAACATAGCATTCAAGACAGAGTGCTTTTGTTTGCATTCACCTACAACCTAGCTGGTTATAGTCAAATATCAGGTTACGTGAGCACATAATCTCATCTTTAGAGCACTTCGTTGTTAGCAGTTAAGGAAACAATTTCAGTTCAGTTTTCAAGGATAAGTGCTGCATCATTTTCTTGTCCTTATCTGATACCCTAATGTATATTTAACCAGTGTGCTGGTAGATTTCTTTCCTGGTTAGCTCTAGACTGCATAACATTCCTGAGAACATGGTCCAACATGAGGGCATACATCCCATGTCAGCTACCCTGCAGACTCCTGGCTTAAACTTCACCGAAGATACTGGGAATGGTTTTGCAGGTCACGTAACTATATCACACTTGAAGGAGTTAGGTCAGATTAACATTATGAATTTGTTGTAAATAAAGTCTTGTACTTGTGGCATTGATGGGTCCCCAGGCTGCAGCAATACTAAACTAGTAAGAAAGCTCACTTAGTTCCTCAAGGGACCAGCAAACCAGCTCTTAAATGTTCATTTGCTCTCTGCTTGTCAGCAAGCATGTCATCTGGGTTTGGGAGCCTTCCAGTGCTTAGCTGTTCTATTAGTAATATTAAGCATTAAAAAAAAAAATAAATTATTATTCCTGCTTTGTTTATTTTATTTTGCTTTACCCTAAGATTTTGCCTGTGTGCACTTGTAGCAACTTGTGCTGCAAGAGCCAGGCTATAAGTGGAATGACTTAAATGAATGACTTCTAACACCTCCTCTTTTTATAAAAACCAAGAGGTACAGAGCAGAATAATCAAGTTGTTGGAAATTGCTGCCATGAAGCACTGGTGAGGTTAAAAACGTGAAGCAAGCCTGGATCACTTGGAAAACAGGTCTGCCCATGGCCATTACACTGTAGACCTGGTGCCATTAGGGTCCCTCACCTTTTTATTTGTTGACGTAGATCCTCATTATCTGCCAACAGCTTATTGTTGGTCTCATCCACAGCTTCCAGTGTGAGCTTCAGCTTGCTGTTCTCCTCCTGAAGCTTCTGGTTGTTGTATTGCAGGTCCGCAACACAGATTATCAAGTCAGAAGTCTCCCTGTTCCAGTAACCAAACAAGGAAAGACTGAGAAAGGCGATTTGATCCAATTTAGATTGTCAAAAAACCCTGAAGCTGTGCTGCACTGATAAGAGAGGTGAGAGGAGATCCCACAGAGGACTTGTAATGCTGCAGTGTACTGTCATTTGTTCTACACCAAGATACAAGATCACCTCCAGATCAGTTCTCTAATTCACCAGGAACCATTCTGGTTTTAAGTACTTTTTAATGCTCCTTGAAATAAAGATGTGCCACCAGATTTTCATGAGATAATTTCTTCTATTGTCACATAAACCTAGAAACTTAGGGAAGGTACTGTTTTAAAAATGAAAAAGAAACACACGGCAAAACTCAGACCACAAAGAATTAAAGAGGCAAATGGACACAGAAAAACTGAGATATCAGTAGGAAGAATTACCAGTGTGTTTTTAAGCCTGAGCAGAAGCTGTGAGGAAGAATGTGGTAGCAACAAGAGCTACTACAGACACATCAGCATTAGAAACTCTACCAAGTTTTCTGTAATAGTAGTTCTCGGAGGTAGCTCTCAAGTATTTCAAAGCTAGGAGCAGGAACTTCTGAGGAGTTGCTTGAATGGACTTACATGTCTCCTCTAGACACATCACCTCCAAAGGCCTCCAAGCTTCCTGATGTAACATTCATCCGGACAGTTGTCTTTTTTGCTGAAAGAAGTGTGTGTGGGGGTGTTAGTTATAGATAGTATAGAGTGAGAAAATGGAGTTTTCCAGAATAAAACCAGAATAAAACAGCCTGCACCTTCAGGGGTGGTTTTATACACTTTGGATTCCAGGTCTTCCATGCCTGCTGCTGGTTCCTCAGTGGCACCATCTTCCCTGAGAAAAAACAAAGCAGCATCAAGAATCACAAAATCAGCGTGACACTGGATCGTTTACCAACTTTTTAGATCTAAAAGCTTTCAGCCAAAACCCACACTGTGGTCACAGTGTTCTGATAACATCTTTGTTACAGAGTACAGAAGGCACAAGCCACAAGAGAATTTTCTCCTCTTCTGTTTTTACAGAAGCTTTTACGAGATAGATTGATAAAAAGCTGTTACCATTTACTCTTACAGTCTTCAATCCACTCTTTCATGATGGCATGATATGTTTCCAGGTCCATGGAGATGTCTTTCTGATCTGGGTCAAGCATGTTGCACAGCTCTTCAAGACCACTATCTTCCAACCCCCGACTGGTTGTATGTCTCAAATAATCAACTATCTTGGAAACTGCAACTTTTCCTAAAACAGATACAGATGTCCATGCGCCAGACTCTTACATCTTTTAGGCAATTATAAAGAGCTGTAGAAGGGCAAGCTACCCATCTGCACTGGTGTGTATTCCGTTGCCTTCAAGAGCTGTAGACAAGCAACTGATCTTTGCAGTTGTCCAGAAAGGAAGAGCTTTTTTTACTTTTTTTTTTTTAATACAGAAGTATGAAAATCCAGTTAATTCATTTTTTGGACTCCAGTTTAAGAACAAACTCAATACATTTACTATGCTGCTATTTTTAGGTCTTTCATCAAATTGTGAAAACCCTGTGACTAACATCGTCTTGGTCTACAAGACAACTCCTGTCTCTACCACTTTAAGTCATGTTTGAGGTGGAAGTCAAAGGAATTCTCTCTTGCTCTGAAGTTTCCCAAAGTTATATTTTTTAACAGGAAAAAGCCTAAAAGAAATTACGGTCATTTCCGTAAGGTTGATTGCAAGAGGCAGGTTGTTCCTGTACTTCCTCTGCATTAAAATAAAGCAAAGATGTGCTGAGGTGGAAGGGGACCGAGGAGGGAAGAGACAAGCACCATGCAAAAGAGGCACAGACATCTATTCTGCTTCTGCCACACATACAGCCACTTGTCTAAGCGAGCTAGTTAGTCTATCATATATCGTGTCTCAGGAATTATAACACAATCTGAACTGTGAAAATTTGTTGATAGAAGAACAAAACAGAGCAATGAAAAATCACTGACAAACCTGTTTGGTCTACGTCACATGCATAGAAAATGGTGGTCAGTAGGTCTTCTTCACAAACCAAACTTGCATCATGCATGGTGTCCGTTTTGTACTCCAGTGACTGTTTCCATCCTACGAAGGATATGTTTGTTATTGTCCATAGTGACTTTCATGCACAACAAAAATCACATCTGAACTCTTCTTTTTATATTAAAGGCAGATTAAATTAAAAGCCAAATCTCTTCTCCACAAAAAAAAAAAGGAATTAGCAGATTTGCGTTTTTGACTTGACTCATTACTTCCTCACTTTTTATATTCACATTAATAAGTTATAGAGTAAATTTTAATTTTAATCAGCGCTTTCTGCTGTCTTATTAAATTTGAATTATTCTAAAACATATCGTTACTAGTTTAAGTAGTAACTAAATGTCATCTATGTAGGTTGAGTGCTCAGCTGTCTAGGATTTTGGACTGGGAGGGTTTTTTCCCCAGGATTTTTACCTCTTTCACTCAAAGATGACCTCTTTGGCACAGGAGATCGTTTCACAACACTTTCTGACTTTTTATCAGGTGTGAAGTAATATAAATTTGGACTTGATGTGAGATACTTCTGTTCGTGAGGCACATCTTTAGATTCAATATTTGATAAAGCAGACAGCTTGTTTTGAGTATTGGCCTCTCTGGATCTGAAGTAGGATGGAGAACAGCTCTCAATGGCACATACTGGCATCCATGAGCTGCTGGAGTTCTCTTTTCTTTTAATGATTGAGTATGTAGCATTTACAGAACTGGAGTCAGACATGTGACCAAGACAAGGTGACAGCAACTGCAGGTCTGCAGAGAAAATGCTGTCACCGCTGGGACTGATTAAGTGCGGATCAGTACTGTCATGACTTCTGAAAGTTCTTTTCTTCAGTAGTTCTTCTAGGTTTTTCTTTGCATTGCACTGTGGACTGTCAAAGTTTGGGGACTGAAACTTTGGTATCTGCAAAGCAGGGTTAGAGACTTGGTCCATCATTTGGATAGATTTGATCTTTCTGCATATACTGTCCACTGGGTTATGATGCTTTTTGTTAGCTCCAGGTTCTGAAGACATTATCAATTCCCCTCTCCTGCAAAATATCTGGAAAGAACAGGGACATGATACAAGAGTCAGGATGATCCACAGACACATATTCCCTGAGCCAGTTTTCTGTTCAGCAGACTTGGAGCTTTGGTAGTAAGTGGTTTGAAAACCTTTGCTCCACATACCAGCTGTGACAGAAGTCTTCAATCTTGATATTTAGTTCTCCAGGGAGCTAGAAGTCACGTGGATTTGGAAAAAGTAGGAAAGAAACAAAGAAATACTTTCTGAAATCTCACTGCTTATTCTTAAATACAATAACCATGACAGGGATGGAGGAAGGCAGAGAGGGGAGGAACTAGAAAAACCCCTGTGGAACTCCCTGCAACCTGGCAGCTGATTACCTTTTCAGATCAAAGGAAGCACTAAGCAATATTACTCAGACCAATTTATCCCAAATTGGGCATTTCATTTTTATATGAAAAAAATGAAACTCCTCACACAACTTTTGTAACTATTACTTCCAACCACATCTGTAGCAGTTTTTATTTCACTAGTTCCATGTTTTTTTTGCTCAGGTCTAACAGCAACAACTGTCCAGCTATTTATTGCAGGTACCACCTACAGCTACAGACATCATCAGTTTCTGATCTCTTTTTGTGGCTTCGCAGTCAAACCCCACAAGTTGGTTGAAGTATTTTAAGCCTGCCTCTTTCTTGAAGTCATCTCGTGACGGGTTTCAGAAGGCAAGATTTAAATGTAGCTTACTTTCAGGAAAATATAAGTCTGTCTTTCTGGCATTGCTCTTTGCAGGTATTGGGTTGAGGGTGGGGTAGAAAAGGAAGAGCAACAAGAGTTTTCACATTTCACTGAGCTTGCAAGGACAAAAATTAAAACCTAGTTGTTTCTTTTACCAATTAGCCACAACTACAGCTCTCATGACACCACACAGGCAATTGCCCAAGAAACATATCCTACAGAGGCAAGCCATCCTATCTATTATGTCAGGCAATAATTAAAAAGGCAGGTAGGTGGGAAGGTAGGGGGGCGTGTGTGTACGTGTGACCAAGGCATGGAAGGGTACATTTAGCAGAAGTAAAGCCACATTTCAAGTGAGAAATTAATCTTTACTCTGCAATTTGCAACCACTTCTGAACTGAGTAAAGAGCTTCCATGTGATGCTGTCCCACTGCAGATTTCACTCTCAGTTTCTCACACTCAAAAAAGAGGGAAACAAGTAATATTATTGGAATTTAGCTATGACATCTACACCAGTGTAAGAAACATATTACTAAAGTATTACTGTACCAGATAAAGCTAGACACAGCTCCTAGGAATCAGATTTTAAGCGGTATCTTGCACCTAATGTTGCAACTACATATCTACCTTCCACCACTCTATCACTTTCAATTCCTCAGCTCTGAAAATACACCGTATTGCTTCTCTCCACAAGATTATATACAACATTAAAAAGCAAAATCCAAAGCACACACAAAACCCAATACTTGCTTTAAAGTAATAAACAGGGAAGCAGTGAAGAGTCCAGTATATGTTAACTGTATAACCTACATAACTGACAACAACCATCCTCAGATAAAACCTCAGTAAAACCATCCTCAGTAAAACCCTCTGGGACTGGGGTTTTACTCATAGCCATCCTATCAGAATAACATCACCAGAGACCAGACTCCTGTTGGGGTGGAGAGGAAAATTAAAGAGCATCTTTGCAAGTACAGCTCACAAGGTAATGTGTACATGTGAGAGAGACTGACATCATTGCTCACAGGGGCAGAACACCAGACTCCTTGACCCTGAGGGGATTTCCCCCTGTATAGTACAAATATCATCTGTCCCCAGAAGTATAGAGACTTCACTGAACTATGCCTTTATGCTCAAACTCTGAATCAAGAAACAAAAGGAAGCGACCTCGCACTCCCCAGGAAGTTTGCTCCCTGCTTTTAGGTAAAAAAAAGCCCAATTCAATTCTTTTCCCAAAACCAGCATCAAGCTTCACTAGCATTTAACATGAGAACTGCCACTTGTATAACCTTGTAAGGCAAAGAAAAAAAAGGCACACGTAAGTATTTGTTAATCTAGAGTACAAGAAACTTGAATACTTACTGTTTTGCTTCAAGTGTTTTATTACAAGCCTCCTGCATGTCAGCAGCTTACTTTTATATATGCAGACTCAAGATCTCCAATTTTATATTTCTAGCATTGTTTCTTGTAAGTAGCAATATTACCTTAATTTCTTAACTGGCTAAGTGCTCGTTAGCCACAGGAACACTTAAAAAAATTAACAACAATAAGAATTTTAGAATAACTTAAAAAGAGACTGTTTTTTATTATTATGGTTGTTTTAAAAGGTTTACTCCTTAAAAATAAGTTCCAGGAAGTTGAAGTAGTCTCCTATTTTAGAGACACAAAGAAAAATCATTAAGAAAGATTTTATTCTGTTCTGTAAGTACACAAGAGCTTTCAAACACTCCATTAAAGAATATTAGTCTGATCATTTGCTATATGTTTTTAAATGTTGCTTATAATTCCCCATTTTAAAAAAAAGAAACAGTCCAAGACTTCATACTTACTCGAGCATATGGAAAAAAATACCTTCTTTTCCTCTGCTAGAGATAACACAGGATAACAAAAGCTATTTTAGCTACTCCTCTGAGGAGGACTACCTAAATGGCCTATGCTACTCGAATTAGCAGAGAGCTCATTTGATGGGAAATTAGCTTTACAAGGTACACTTGTGGCTGCCACTCAGCTTTAGGTCTGGGAGGGGCAATGAGCTGAAAGGAGGTGCAAATCAAGCATCCCTCTCTAGCTTTCTAGCCCTTCTTCCCCCAGCCCCAACTCTGCTGCAGTTAAATGAATTGCCTACAATTCCATATACATCCTGAAGTCTCCCTGCTATCCTACCCTTATTTTTTAAATGGTGAGGAAAATAATGCCATAGCTTAGTGATGCATCCCAACTCTGGTGCCTGGGATGTTTCTTACTTCCTATTAGCAGTTCTGTCTTACTTTTCCCACCTACTGGAAAGTTTCAGGCAGGAGCAGATCTCTCATAGTTTTTCTTGTGACAGTTGGAGCAGAGTAGCAAGACACTGTAAATTTCATAGTTCTTACTACCTTTTAAAAGAAGTCAAACACTGAAGTCTCTTGGGCTGATGTATTAAAGTCTTTGTGTCACTGTCTGCTCCGCACTTGGTTCTGTGAGTCAAAAAAAGAGTTTTGAATTAGAACTGTTAACCAAGTCCTCTCTTTAGTATTAAATTATCAAAAAAGATTTGCATTCTAAGAGTGTGGATCTTTGGGTATATGCTGTACGAAGAACTGGAAATAGAAAAATGCTGTTGAAGGAATACTCTTGCCTGCCCAGTGCCTATTAACTGCACAGCCCATCAGACTTCTCCAAACACGTGGAGAAATGACACATCCCAGCCTGCCACAGGCTAGGGGGGTGGTGGGGAAGGGTCTATCAGCAGGAAATTCCCACCCTTTGAATTTGCCTGGTGTGTAATTCAAGCCAAGAGCCTCACAGCCCATCTTTCGCTGGGCTACACTGTTTTGCTTAGAGCTTCAAGGTGAACTGATACAGATAAGCACTCACAGGCCTGGATGAAGTGGTTTCCCACCCACCTTGGGAACATTTAAAATGCCTGTCAATTCTGATGACCTTGTGCATCAGGTAAAGGTATTTATTTTACCTTATATTGGACTTCTTCCTCTAGAACCAAGCTTTGTTTCAAACGTTTGTTGTTACAACAGTGTAACACAAAAAACCCTCTGATTTTAGTAGCATTCCTGTTCTCTGCATGGTGGGTTTGAAATACATGTTATTTAAGGGTAAAGTGTACCTTATGTTCAGTATGCATGGGTGAACATTAGGGACAAATGTTTTCAATGCTTACCAAATGTTAATGCAGCAGAGCTCCTAACGTATTCGGTTTCTCTTGAAAATACTGCCCAGGGTTTCCTGTTCAGCCTTTAACAACATTTTCCTTTACATAATTTATGTATTTTACATATAACTATATGCATTTCTATATAAATGTATCAACACCTCCCCATCCCTCATGGTATGTATGTGAAAAGAAAACCATTTTGCCCAAGAAGCTGCACATTTTATGGACCATGCTCACAGAGGTTGGACACTTTGTCTGTTAAGAACATGGAGCAGGCTCTTTCAGTCTCTGACACCTGTCTGGTTATCATGCAGTCTCTCAGTGTAACTTGCCTTTTTTTGTCTCTCCCAATTCCATCCACTGTTTACAACAAAATGTCAGCATCCAGCTGCTCAGCAGCAGCCTACATTTCCTGCCCAGCTCCATGGGTGAGACTGTGTGACAAATGTACTACTCAGTCAGGAGGAGATGACTGCATGCGTAATGCTCATCATCCTTTGTAGCCCGCTAGGTAGCTTCTTGACAAAGACAATAATCCTCTTTGCCAAGTTCATGGGGGTGGAAGAAAAGGTCAGATGACTCCTTGGCCTTTGATGCTTCTGTCGTTAGAGAAACATATGTTCTGTGAGATACGTTCAGTAGCGTCTGCCTGTCTGAAGAGCTGGACAGCTTCTTCTAATGTACTTTGTAAATGGCTATACTCAGATGGTCAGGTCTCTTTTCCAGCTTTCAAACTGGATAAACCTGTTCTTCAGCTGGACTTTTTTTCCTGGTGTTTGGCCCAGACTTCTCCATTACTGAAAAAAAATGTTGTACCATAAGAACACACCTTATCATGCACCAAGCTTCAGAAGCAGTACCTCTTTCTGATGTGCACACCTTTCAAATACTTGTGAATTTCTACTCTTTCCTGATACTTTTAAACATTACTCACCCCACATAGCATATTTGACTTATAACTATTCCTTGAAGTTTGTCTCTTTCATCAATATACTTCTGAAAACCGTAGTGCCTGGACCTGGATAGCATTGATCAAACTGTAGTCCTGAACAAAGGCTCTGTTACTTTTATTGTGCGAGGCATTTGCATGATCCCTAGCTGATTTTTCTACAGCTTGTTCTGTGCCTCAAACGGTTTTTGGTACACTTCTTCTCAGACAGTCTACAGAAAAGAAGAAAAGCAATGATAGCAACTATGCAGTAGCACTGGAATCAGGCCTGCAGACTTTATGGTGCTGAATGTGCAACAGGTTAGTTAGTTAAATAAATTTTGAGCCAGCAACTAGTGGCCTCTGTAACTGTGTATCTGGTTTATATCGGAGAGAATCTCTTTCCTTCAGAGCTGCACCATGAAGATACAACTTTCCGGAGAAGCTGAAGGTGTCCCTGCTCATTGCAGGGGATTGGATTCAGACGACCTTTAAGGTTGTTGCAGACCAAACTATTCTATGATTCTGTAAGTTATTCTGAAAAATAATACTGAAAAACATGTTTGTATGACATAAAATGTCTGACAAAATGTATTGGTGGATTGCAGATAAGGTTTACTTGGTCAACAGGTTTCACAAGGGGAATATGGAACTTGTATACAAATTTCACCCTAGCCTGGGCACTATATATGGGATTGAAGTCTGGAATCAGCGTTGAAAGATCACAGAAACACAAAAAACAGGCCCAAAAGAAGATATTAAGAGGCTGTACAGTTCAGCACCAAGTTTCTGAGCAGCATCAGTTCACCAGTGAGTCCTAAGAAGGGTAATCTATTCTCTGAGTTACTTTGTGGTAATAGATTCACAGCCTTTCAAGGCAATCTATTTCTATGTGCTGTCTATTTCTATGTCCTATTTCTATTTCTCTTTGTTACTGTTAGAAAACTTGCCTACCTAGCTTAAATCTCGTCACTGCAAATTAAGCACAGAATTCTTTGTTTATTGCTACTTTGCAGACTCTGCCATGATGGTTCACAGCCTTCTGAGATATTATGATTAGCATGTCCAAGCCACAAGTGGACTATGCTAGGTGCTGTTCAGATGCCAGATGAAGGAAATGAGAATAAGCACAAGAGACAAAGGTCATACATCTCAGGAGCTGTATACCCTAACACTGTCAGAATGCCATATTACTGACGCACCTACTGACCACCTACCCACAATAGCTACACCTTTTACTCAAGAACAAGCAATGCAGCATTGGTGTCCTTACCAGCAGTTTAAAAATAGACAGGCACAATGGCTATAGCCTATATTTTTAGGGGAATATTTTGAAAATCAGTCGTGATGCAATTCAGTGATGTATGTTTAACCCCACTAGTTAAAACTCTATCACATGAGAACTTTTTCACTCACCTCAGCACAGATCTTCAGTTCCAGAAACTGGCTTTTTATCATGTACAGTCTCTGCCCTTTAGACATCTTTAAGAATAAGAATAGGTTGTGTCCGTTCTAATAAGGGGTCCTGCTGCTACAGCAAGCTTCACTACTTCCTTCACTTAGAGTATCGATTACATGCCAAAGCCACTTCCTCGATTATGTAAATCAGCTGAGAAATGGCAGAGTTGACAATGAGTGTTTCATGTACAGCTCATCATCTTGAAGTGCTGTAGTTTCTTAGTGTGTTATGATCCATAACCTAATTATAGGCTACTTCATTTTTCAAGAGTACAAGCTTACATATGGCCATACACATCCACATGTTGGTTTTTTTTTTTGTGACTGCAAACACTCTTGGTATATGCATTTTATTCCAAAAGTATTGCCTTCTGTCACTGTTTGCAAATAAACCATGTCCCATATGCCTTTCTAGAAGCTGTTCGAATGCTGGGCAGAGTGAAATGACCACCTTCTCATAGGATCATTACAAAAAAAAGCTATGAAGAGAGAAGTCTTTTAAATTTTAGTCACTGTCATAGAACTGGCAAACCTGGAGTTTTTTATTCTGCATGCAGACTTCTTGCAGATTTGCAGACTTCTCACAGACTTCAGAAATATATATGTTTTTTGAAACAGCAAAGCAACTTAGAATCACCGGTCATAATAAAAATAAGTGGATTTAGGGCCCTAAGTCACAAAAGCACAGATAATTTAAGGGAAATAAGAACCTTTTGGGAAAAAAAATACCCAAACCCTTAAAAAGCACTAAAACCATTTAATCTGAGAGAATGTTGTCAAGACCCTGTGTTTGCTCTTGAGCTGATGGTCACCAGGCCCCAAATAAGCCAGTTCAGCTTTGACCTGTCCAGTTCAGTTCCCTCCTGCCCTACTGGCAGCCTCAGCCAACCCCCAGTCTCTACAAGGAGACAACTGGGACTCTAGCAATATGTCCAGGTTTAGAAGAGAGAGTGAGACTCCAGCAACACCAAGTCAGACCAGCTCAGGCTTTTCAGAGAAGTCAAAAGATAAGAACAGCTGAAGTTGTCTTTCTACAGTATGGTAACAATATAAATCTTTCTCCCTGCCTCCTATTCTCTTCTCCTTCTCCCTAGTTCCACGAGAAGGGACTGAGCTGGTTGTCTTCATGGTTTATTTTGTGTTGTCTCATTCCGGTGGCAGGAGAACCAGGGGTTATTTTCAGCGCCAAACAGATTCTGTGTTTTTTTCTACCAGAAGGAGAACTGTTGTGAAGAACTGTGTGTACTTTACGTTGACCAACACCAAATGTAGGGGGTTTATTTTCAGACTCAGTTGTGTGTTTTGATTCTGGCCCTGTGATTCGTGCAGAAAGAGAAGCTCTGAGGTCACTCCAGGAGGGAATAAGTGAGTAGCTTATTTATCTTTTCCAAGTCTCTGTTCATTAAATGTCTTCTGGATGCCATGCATAGTCCCCTGCTAAGGCTAAGGGTTAAACATCATCAAGAAATGTCTTTGTTCTGAGCAGAGAAAATGTAACCTTCACATTGAAGTAGATGCAAGTAGAATCCCTTCTGTTGGATAGGGTGCATCATGGCATGGCCTTTTTAAAAGGATAGAGAGATAGTGACAGCTCCCAACCATGGCGAGAGCTGCATGAGGCCAAAACCTGAACTTCTCTCTCATTTCTTTCATCCATTCCAAAGTGAGCCACATCAAATGCCAGTTCTGTACATTTCACGAGCAATTCTCTCTGGCATGAGCAGAGAACAGATCAGTATCCACACAAAAGCAGGGGAGTAGTTGCACCTTCACAAACAGTGTGCATAAGAGCAGTCTCCACAGACACGTCAGGCAAAACCTCATGGCAAACCTTAGCAGTACTTATCTGCACACTCCTCAGGCAGACTCCACATACATGAGCATGTTTGTTACGTGTAGGGGCAGACCTGTGTTTTTGTTACACCACAAGGTGGTCCAGTCTGTGAGACTGCTGCAGGAAAGTTCCTACTGGCCAGTCTTCTAATCAGCAGATTTCTAGCTCCCTGTGTTCTTTGCTTCCCCTTCTGCTTCCCTTTCCCATTTTACAAAGGGAAAAATTGAAGGAGGAAAGATAAAAACCCTAGCTACACAAGCTTTGCCCCTCATCCATTATCCATGACTACAGTAAGTCCAACAATCACTTACAAGTATCCTATGGAAATGGCTTCTCTGATTCCCACTTCCAGACTTTTTTCTGTTTACTGCTCCACTGCTTGACCTATTCGAGCCCATTATTTGGGCTTTTACTCCAACCAACCCATGAGACAGAAAAGTGTTTCTGACTATTAGGGGTTGGGAGGGTTTTGGTGTTTTTTTATTGAGCTTTGTATTTTTACTTGCATATAAGAAAACTAGATGCGAGGGATCATCAGAGAATCAAATGAGACTGCGTCTTCTAAATGTATGCTAGGAATAACATAGTACATTACTACTAGCTATACCTAGTAGGAATAAGCTAGTAACACTGGAAAAGTCACCATTTTCTTGATGCTGGCGTGTTATGCCTGGAAAGTAATTTACTAACTTTTCCAGCTTCTGCAATGTATAGCAATATATGTTAGATTATCCGAGGTAAACACTCACCATGCATATTAATACCTGCTTCTGGCTGTGGTTGTCGATCATCTAGCAAGAAGGTGACATGTTGCAAATGCACAGGGCTGATGCTGATGTATTCAGAAGTTATTCACCTGGCTAATGGGGTGCATCTGCAAGTGTATCCATCTTTCAATCATTTCTCTGACTTCCTGCAAGACTACACATTTCCCTCAGGAGTCATCAGACCTTCTACTTCTCCATCTAGAGGGCTGACAAGAGATCCCTTTAGACTCCTCCGCCCTGCCACAGAAGGGGAGGGCACCTTCACTCTGAAGATTTAAAAGGGAACTCCCAAACCTTTAGGAGATCTTGTAGCACGTTATCCCAAGAAAAGAAGGCTGAAGATTTGCCTCTGAACAAAGTATGAAGGTGAGTGAAACTCTTTTGGTGCCTAGGAAAGCAATGAATACTTATTCATGTGAATATAGTATTTAGCAGCAGCAGGGGGGCTTAAGAATTTTAACTTTAAAATAATTTATTTTTAACTTTAACGTAAGAAATATACACATAATTCTATTTGGTGTGCTTGAAACAACTGCATGAAAAAAACATTAATAGCAGAACATGCTCTCAAAACCAGGGTGAAATAAACTACTGTGAATCATAATATTAGGTGCTCTCTGTTGCACATCACTGTTATCAATAAATAAATAACAACACGGTCTGTGTGAACAAGCAGAGATGCAACTTTTTTGCAGAGGATTCACACTCAATGATTCATTTGCATGTGCTGCATCAACAAACAAGCTCCAAGAATCACAAAAGCCTGTCTCGTGACATGTGTGTAATCATGGCTGAGGCGAATAGGATGCTAAGTTTAAAAACTTTCTTTTCCTGAGGAAGTAGTGATGCGCTCTCCTGGTTGATTGGCTTTTGTTTGAAATGGCAAGTCCCTGCATTTGCTTGTTGTCTGAACTCTATGATTCAAGGTTTGGTAAAATCAAGATATACTTTATATTGTCTTTCCCCCTTAGACTGTACATTTCTCTTTTTTCTGGAGGATCTAATGTCCTTGTAAATAGGAGGACAACAGGTGCTTGTGATGGTGGCAGTTCTCACCCGTATGGTACCTTTGTAATGAATAGGAGTTAAGAGAATATATGTTTGGTTTAACATCCATCCTCCCATGAGATCACTGTGTACAAATCAGTGAAATAGTAACTGAGCAAAAGGAGGTTTGGCAGCAAAACAGGGAGAAAGGAGAGACTAGGCATACCCTCACATTTAGATTTGAAGTTGAGAGGATCTAAGGATCTGGAAGGTCTTCCTGTACCTTGTAGTTCTTTGTTGTGCACAGGGACTGCGTAAACTGACAGCAATTGCAACGGCACTGTTCATGGCAGCGTTCTTGGTATCTTTCTCCTGGAGTGCACCTCAGGTAAACTGCTCACTTACTTAGGCTGAATGCGCAGCATCCATGAATCTCACGGGTTGGTGCCAGTTAAGTGTTTGTACTAGTTAGTAATGTCATGCAGTGTTGACATGGCTCTTCTCTTTTTTGGCACAAAGGCTTATTTCCAAAGGAGAAACTGGACTCCTCAGGCTATGCTGTATTTGAAGGGTGCACGTAAGTCCCACACTCTTTCCATTTTGAGGAAATAATTTTACCACTGGATAATTCCTAATCTGTTTTGCCCCCTAGAATCAGTAAATCCCTGAGGGTGCTGTGGAGGCAGAAGTTCTGAGGCCTGCAGGGATATGCTAATACTTATTTCTTCTTGTCTCTGAAACAGTGGTATCACCACTATTATTATTTTTTAAAGAAAGCAAATTGAAGAAAGCAAACAAGTGTTGGAAGAAGTGAAGCAAAACAAAGTACTGAAAAAGTTGATGGAAGCTTGATTGTAAAACCTGTTGGAAAAGAAGTTTCCTTATCTGAAATAAACTTAAAGGGGGTTTAAGACATGCTGGATATAGTTATCATACCTTAATTTCACTCAGGCTTTATTAAAACATCTTCTAAAGTAACAGGGGGTTGTTGTCTTGGAGTGTTATGGTTCAGGATGGGTTCCTCCTGGTATGGAAAGACCCTATGCCTCCCATTTTATGTTTGTAGAAGTAACGTTGTAATTTTGT
Source organism: Neopsephotus bourkii (assembly GCF_033783945.1). Classification (NCBI taxonomy): domain Eukaryota; kingdom Metazoa; phylum Chordata; class Aves; order Psittaciformes; family Psittacidae; genus Neopsephotus; species Neopsephotus bourkii. Next base: position 9,494,464 of record NW_026900624.1, read on the forward strand.
ATTTTGAAAATACTACTTTAGGAGTTGTAGTGTAGGAATACCAATAGACCTGGGAGGTTGCTTTCACCCTTTTCCCACTGCTTTTATAGAGGGACGTCGATTCATCTCAGATGAGAGCCAGCGAAACGATCTGTATGAGAGAATGAAGCTTGGTAAGTACATGTGCACAGGTATATGTAACACATTGATCTCTCCTCAGATTATGGGAGAAATCTGTGGAAACTGGAGGGGATATAGTCAAGGAAACAGTTAAATCTATTTCTGCTAGTTCCTTCATTCAAAAAGGTACATGATAAAGACTGACTTTCCTCCCTTGTGCACCTGTACTATTTCATTTATGGAAGTTCCAGGTGGACCTGGCTGTTAAGTGGCATTATCATCAGTACTTCTGATTTTTATTTTCCACTGGAAAATTCAAGTTATTAATTGTGCTGAACTGACAGATGACAAAAGTAGACAGATAGTGTTATAACAAAGTAAGGAACATATGAAAAATACTAAATATTCTTTTTACCTTTGAAGGGGCTTTGAAATATCCTGCTTTTTATAAAGATTGCTTCTGTCTTCTGTGTTAAATACTCATCTGGGTGGTTGTGAGTAGAGAATGTTATAGCGTGAGGGAGACAACAGCACTACTTTTCTCTTTGGGTCTTTCATTATAGAGATAAAAAAGCAAAAAACAAACCAAATAAATACCATCAAACACTAACCAACCACGCATCTTTCTTCTTGTAATTCTAGAAACACGCAGCCAAAACACAAATCCTCTATCTCTTTCCGAAGCTGCTGCACTGTTCCTTAGTTCCTTACAGAGAGCACAAGAAGAAGGTAAATGTGTGTTTTGTCTCACCCTGACTTTTAAAAACAAGGTTTGTCACTATTTCATTTATTAGCAATTTAGTAAATTAATCTAGAAGGTCTAGTTTTGTCGTGGTCTAAGCCCATCTGGCAAGTACCATGCAGCTGCTTGCTCAGGTTTGAAATGAGACATTCCAAGGATTGCATTGTGTTAGAGTGTACATTTACACAGATTACGACACGAGTCAGATAAATGACAGTAGGTAAAATTTTGTATATTCTGCTTTGAATTTGCTTTTCAGAATTTCATTGCTTTAGATTCAAAGCAATGGCTATTTTGAATTGATTTTTTCCAGAGCAAAACTCTACTGGGACTCCTTTTTCTGCATAATATTGTTCTCTTGCGAAATTTTCATTCCTCAATTGGGTCTTATATCCTAGTATAAAGACTTAAAAGAATCCTTAAAAACCCCAGCAGAGGAGCTGTGGGATTCACATCTGGCCTCTGCAAGCTCTGTTTCTGGCACAGTTGACAAGAGTCCCAGGGACATTTTGAAATAGAGCTTTGAAATATCCTGAAAATCCTGTAATTTATTCATGTGTTCCCAGCTTTCCATCTGTATACCCTCATCACATGCTTCCTCACCATGTGCTTCTGCTTCTTCAGAACCTCAGAACCCATGTTTCCCTTCCACAACACCCCCTAGCAGAACCCAACTACTGAGTTAGGCTTAGGTAACTTGTGTTCTCCTTCATGCACATTGCACTCCCTTATCCTATGTTCTCCTACTCCCTTGCCCTGCTTTAGTTCCCCTTTCCACCCTAGCCAGCTTTCCTGAACTGCTCATTGTCTGATGCATAGGTAGAGCTCACCAGGCTGAAACCCTAAATCTATGCTGCCCTTGTCCTCTGGTTTTCTACATTTCACCTCTACATAGTCTGTGTTTGGGAAATGGAGCTGGGGACAGGAAGTTTGTAAAAGGAGGATGCACCCTGCAGGCTCTCGAGAGAGACCATGCTGTGCTCTGGCTCCTGGGTGCTGCAGAGGCTGGTGTAGCATATACAAACCCAGGAGTCTGTTTAAATTTAGCTCTTCCCCTCTTTGGTTCAAGACAGGGAGGAACAGAAGGTGGCTAAAAGCTACCTTTGTTTCTCATCCTGGTTGTTAGTTCCTTATTCAGATTATTATCAACATGTAGTGCTGGAGTTCTGTGCTCAGCTCTCTCTTCCCTGCCCTGGCAGAACTCTGCTAATCTAAAGAATTCAGTGGCATTTAAGTGACAGAGAAAAGGCAGAATTAACAATGAGCATAATGCTTTGGGCAAAATATCTGAGCAGTTCTAAAGATAAATCAGAGAAAATTTTATTTGTGTGCTAACAGAAAGGGAAAATCCTCTGAAGCTCACAATGCATATATTTTAGTGGTATTTTCCTGCCTGTTGCTGCTGTTCCGGAAGAGATGGTGAACAGCAACAGCCCCTGAGAAAAAAGGTGACATATCTCAGAGAGCTAAGCAGAGCTGGCAACTTGTTTGAAAAATACTGTGACATTGCCACCATTGTAGTAGGGAATAACGAAACAGCCAAACCTGGATAAGTTATGCACTTTCAGAAGATCACTTTCCAGTGATTTCAGAATCCTCCTGAGTGAGAGAAATGTGTGAATAGAAACCAAATATGTTATTTTCTTCTGCATGAAAAAATTCTGCCTTGTACTAAGATACCTTTCTGGATGTGGTTTGTACCTTTGCACTTCAGAAAATAGAAAAATTCCTACATTTAAAATGAGAGAAGGCATGATTCTTTCTACAGATGCTTACATCTCTTAGCTAAGAAGTCACTTTACACTTGGCTTGTGCTTGAGGCACATCTGTCTCCTGAAAGCTTTACTGAATGAACTTTCCCTTATCTACAGCTTAATTTTCCCTATTGTGTCTTGCCTTACAGCTGAAGAAGAAAACAGTGATCACCCTGCCTACTTGACAGATAAGATATCAAATTGGTGAAATATTTCAAATTTAACATTTGGATTGCATAGACCCTGAAATCATGTCTTGTGTAAACAGAGTATTTCATCCAGCCTCACTTCAGTTCCCAAAGCATGACGTATATATGTATTGCAAAATTTTGAATGCAAACAGGTTGCACGTTACTGATAAAGATCAGATAAAGGAGGTATTTGTTAGGTTCTGCTTTGTTTAGACCATTTTGTATGTCCCACCTAGAATTTAAAATACATTGTACCATCTTACCTGAAAAGATGATTAAAACTGTCTTTTTGGACAATGACTTCATTTTCTTTCAATAGTCATTGGATAGTCATCTTTTACCACTTTTCACCCAGCTGTGTATTGAAGCCCTTTTAAAGGTAATTACTTCACCACTTTGCTGCCAGCCCTGTAAACTGCTGATCATTAATAAAGTCAGTGAGATATTAAAACAATCCAGCTATCTTTGATTGTGAAGACAGTGATTTATTTTTTTTTTTGCAGATATCTGTCCCCACAGAGAATAGGCAACAGCGCTTACTTAGCCCTCAGCGCTGTCCCAGTTACATGCATGCAGAAATGTATAGTCTGAACAATCCTACTGAGCAAGCCCCACCACATAAAGATAGTGTGGGGATAGGTCTTACAGGACCTGGGCCTCATTAATGCCTGTGGCATACAGTCACAGCTGTTTGTCAGGATCTGCAGTACTGCTGGAGCTGGTGGTGGTGTACCAGGGACAAACCTAGTGTCACATATGACAACAGGCACACAGAATATTAATTGCATGGTTGCTGTACTTTTTGTTGGCCTGCTTTTTGAGTTGCGAAACTGGAGCATAAATTGGTCTATTATCATTCCATGCTGATAAAGATAGATTTAACATCATTTGTGTAGTTTTGCGGTCTAACTGGAAAGCCCTCTGTAGTTCTCATGTAATTAAAAAATAGCCACATGATTCTTGTGTCCAAGCAACTATGTTTTATTTTTTTAACCTTCAACCCTAGTAATACTCTTCATCTTTCAATGCTGCTTCCCTCTGATCTTTCTCATGGCACTACTAATTAACTGTTAACACACACTAATAACAATGTTGCTTCTCCTCAAAAGAAACGCAGCTGAAGGAATAGAGGAATTAATTTCCATCATGGGGCTGTTGGCATTTTCAGTAATTGTTTACAATCTATATTATTTCATGGAGGAACATAACTGGAGAAATAAAAATGTCCTTGTATGTTATTTTTTAAGCACCAATGTATCTTTGAATAGCAGTATATGTTATATGGAAGAACGCATTCATGAGGAGCTTCATCTAAAGACCAATGATATCCAACAGAATATTTTCATTAATTTAATTGCTCTTTGTTTCTATCATACTCTGAATAACTAAGTTACTTTTCAGCATATTTTACTGTATGATAAGTCAATGATCAGACAAAAGGTGGAAGGCTTATACATCCTTTGGTTTATTACTATAATGAAATTTATATGCCTCTAAATGAGATGGTAGAAAAACTGTGCTAATCGTATTTCCAGCTTTTTGTATGCAGTCCTGATGTAAGCTCACTAGCTTAAACAGTTCATTACAAATACCATGGAACAGAATAAACATTCTGCCATGCTGGTGAGTGGTTTGTGAAACCCTAGCATTTTCAATCTGGCAGATAAACACTTATGTAAGAGACAGCTGCTACCAAGCTTGTCAGATGTCAGTAATTATTAGAAATGTGTGGCATTTAATTTAGGCAATCTGTCTGAACGAAAAGCCATTCCCTATGAAACTGCAAATCCAAAAGGCAGAAATGCTTTGCTGTACTTAAATTGTCATGCTACTGACGGCTAGTCTTAGCGTTCAAGACAATACCAAAATAGGCCTAGAGGCATGAGGCAGAGGTCACTTTAGCCATTTCTGAGAAGAATGTGCGTTATCTTCACATTGGTCATATCTCAGAAGTTGTGCACTTTCTGTCACAAGGCAGGTGCTCAAAGCATATGAGAATGCTGAATCAAACACAGCTGGATTTGTGTGAGATGTCATTACAGTTCTCTGCTCTTCCCAGAGAACTCAAACACCATAAGCACATCTAAGAAAACCTGTAACCCAGACCATACATCTTGCTTATTTTTCTCCTCTGGGACTTGTTCAGAAAGAAGAAGTGTAGCTGTCATAACGCAACCCTAGCAAAACCTTTCCACTTGCCATACTGCCTGTGCTGTGGCTCCATCATTTAAAAATAATTACCACACGTATGTAGTGATCACATCTTTCAGCACCAAAATGAAGCTGATGGTAACAGATGTTCACGAGCTTGTGGCAACTGAAACATTTTTAGGCAACTGAGGAAGTGCTGGATCACTCTCAGATGATGCTAATGCAGTTTTGATGGCAGGGAATTTTGGATGAAGTGCTCTTCTTCCATACAAGACTGCATCAAAATACAAGCAATAATTATAGATTTCTTGAATTATTTTTTTTAAGAGAACATTAACTTTCAGTCTATATACCTTTTAAATGTTCTTTTGTTGAAACTCTCTGCCATTCTTTGGTTCTGTGAGCTAACTCTGATTAAAGCACTTTGGGGAAGAATATACATTTCTGAATTCACAAAGTTCAGTCGTTCTCCAATTAGTAAACTGTATGACGAAAAATGTTTGTAGTATCTTTACTTTCACCACTTTCATATGAAAAATAACTACTCATTGCTTTACTTTTAACATGGCTAAAAATAGTGTCTCCTTTTAAATCCAGCTATGTTTTTGCCATAAAAGCCTGAACCTGTCTTCTGAGAATAGTTATTCATTCACGTATCCAAATCAGCTTAAGAATGAAGTCCAATTTCAAAACTGATTTTAGGTGGCCAAAAATACAAATAGGCACCTAATCACTTTTATTCTATAAGTTCTATGGTAAGACCGATGTCATCAAATGTTAAGTGTTTGGAAGGTATGTGTCTAATCAAAGTGGGACATCTAGGCTCCCCTTGGGATTTACAGTGAAGGTAAATATCTCCAAAATTTACATCATCCTACCTGCTGAAGAACAGGCTGAATCAATTCCTGGAAATGTCTTTTCTTGAACAGCATGAGAAACTTTTGATGCGCAAACTTCCAAAACAAAAAATGAATTTCCTTCCTAACATCTTAAAAGTCAAGATCTACTTCTGAAGAGCATGTTCAGGCACTCTCTGCATCTCTCAGAATTAAAATACTTCTGAAAGCTCTCTGAAGGTAATGTCTAGTTCTTGTTGTGGGGTTCAATTACTCCCCAAGTACTTAGAAGTTTCAGGTGCTTTTCGATACTATGTCTGTGGAGCAAATGTGTTCTTGGAATTGTTTTAGCATTGTTTGTTACAATTACATCTTTCCTCAAAGAAGTGAAATAGACCATGGATTAATTGGGCAATTGGAAGGATTAGAGTTACCCATCTTTAAATGCTGTCACACTGCTCTATGGCATGTAGGTTTGTCTGCAGGGAAAGGTCTAACATAAGGAAATGTCATTTAGCCAAGTCACATTACCTTCCTCCCAAGCTGGTTTATTAATAACCTTTGAACCTAAGACAAGATGAAAACAACAAAAAAGACATACCAGAGGAATCAGAAAACAAATGGTCTGCTGTTTACTGTGGGTCTAAGTGACTTCAGAAAGATAACTTCATTTGTCTCTAAAATTCAAGTGCCCACTGCATAAGACTTTATTTTGTTTCACAGGAAGTATGTTTTACCACTGGATCAAGACATTTCTGTGTATTGTAAAAAAACATGTTTTAAGTGATGTAAGCTTATAATAAACAGCATAAGTAAAAAGAAACACTGTTTTCTTTTCCACGTATCTTTTTTAACCCTGCCAAGGTTTCCTCAGTGCAACACTTTTTTCTCTAAATTTTTGAGCTCTGGCTTAAAGTTCATATTAGTTTAGGAAGGGACAGGGGAAACATAAATGAGCAGAAATTAATTTGGGACACCCATAATGGAGCTATCAGCATAGACTATAATTAATATAGATGATTATGTAGACAAAGTTATGGCCTGTAGTTTGTATAAGCTCCTGAGGGGACTGTCTCATTCTCTAGGTTTATTAAGCTTGAGAAATCTCTTCTGTCTCAAAGGGGTACAGAAGGATTGTCATTTAAAATACTTTTTAAGGTGAAATAATATTAGGATTTACAGCAGTGTAGCTCCAATAACATTTAAGATTCCCCTAATTATATCATACTGTCCTTAATAGAAAGCTTAGGAACCTACAGGAGAAACTGTTGAATGGATGAAGAGACCTTGCCAGGGTGAGAGCAACAAATTCAGTTCCTGTATTCTCCGTGCTGCTTCTTTTTCCGTTGTGGCAATGCTCCAAGGGTAAAGGGAGACTTGATGTTTTGCCTATCCCTTTCAGCTTCCTCATCCTCATCATATCTTTCATCCTCATCTTCATCTTCACCTTCGCTATTGTGAGGGCTGGAATGCTGAGAGGCAGAAGGTGATGGTGGCACTGATGAAGGCCTAGGATACCTGAAACCTTCCGTCTGGCAGAGAGAGAAGCATGTTGCATGTATTATCACAGTGTTCCTCAATTGGTTGTATACAGCAATTTAAGAAAATTAGCACTTCAAGGAAAGTGCTCTGCACTCTAAAATTAAACTCCCTTGACCCTACATCCCCTCAGTCCTCTCTGCTTGTATGGCAGTGATCTTTAGCCTGTGGCATAAATAACATGCTGCCCTTCTAGCACTCCTTTTTGCAAAATATGACTACCTTTACTGATCCAAAAAACTGTCAACACAGGATGAAATCCTTTGATACCCCATAGTCAGAATATGCTTATCAAAATTCAGAATTCCGTCAAGTTTTAAAACTGCTTTCTAGTTATAATGCCAATATCTGCAAAACCAGAGCCAAGAAAGGGTTGGTTTGAGCTTCCTTTGCCCTTCTTGTTTAAAAACAAATGTGTTGCTCTCCAGAGGTGCTGGGGATTTGGTGTCAGATAATATTGTTCTTATACTGGATCTGAGCAGCTTCCCTTCTCACTTTGGTGATAATATGCACTATGCAAAACCTGACCCTTTGCAGTTCCAACCACAGCTTCCTCCTCACAGACTATGCTTAGATGCTTTCTTCGCCTCACTTTCCCTAGAGCGTCCTTTCCCAGCTCCTCTTCTGCTTGGTTTGTGCAGAACATCTCCATGACATTTATCAGAAGCAAAATTAGAAGCTGCCACTCTTTAATAAAAATTTCAAAGGCCATTTCCTCAGCTGGTCTAAAGTGGCATAGTGCCAACCAGGTCACTCTAAATGACCCAATGAACTGTTCCTGTGTTGCAGCTGGTATTCCTAGTGTTCGCATCTGATGCCGTTACAACTCCTGACTAGAGGCTGGGTCTATGATTTGTTGAGCTTTTAACTATTAATTCCTACTTCCCTTCAGTTAAAACGAACCTTGCTAACTCTCTTCTCTCTTTCTGTCTCTCACACACACATGTACACACACACTGTCACTCTCCTTCTCTCTCTTTGTAAGAATAGCTAATACGCAGATGAACTCATCTCTAAAAGCAGGCTTTACCTTTGGTGGAGCACATGGTTCCATTTCAAATTTATCTGGAAATGTTCTGCTGAGGGCCAAGTGTCTGGCATGCATATAATACTGCAATATGAAAGAGAAGCCTTTGCAAGTCAAGGAAGTCTTGGGTAGATTTAAACATGTAAAATAGGAACTTAAAATGAGTATCTTCTAAAAGATAATGCTGAACAAAGGCTATACATGTTTTCAGCTAAGCAGAATCGAACTGATATTCAAAGCTTTTAATAAGCACATTGCTGTGAAGTAGTGAAACATCCACATTAGATTCACGCTGAAGTAGAGTCTGGAACAGAAGATTAATAAGGTTTCTGTAAGACCAGTGCATTAAGATAGAAACCAGCATTTGTCTCAGTCAGTGTAGTTCTTACTGAGTGACAGGTATTCTTTATCTCTCAGGATAGAACTGGCTCTTTTCTAACCAGGAAAATTTATATTTTTAAGTGTGCACATGTATATTTACATGACCTTTGGACTCATCCTTGCATAGGAAGCATGCGTAACAGTTACAGAGAGTAATATTTATGAAGCCTTGTATTTAATAATTTGGCAAAAATATTTATGGATCCACTATATTCACAAGTACATGTCACATGCATGATAAAAATAGCTTGTTATATCAGGGTCTTATGCTGTGTTGAGAACCATATAAACAGAAAGGTTCTCACACAAATAGAGCAGGACAAGGTCCAAAATAGTTAAAAACTGATGCATGTGCATCTGCTTCTTTGCTCCTGTGGATTTCAGAATACTGCTTTGCTACTGTTTTAGTAGGTGGCACTGCAGTGTTTTCTATGTCAAGTCAAACCCTTTGTTTTGCCTTCAAGGCACAGAGGTCATTCAGGAGGGTTGGGGAGCTCAAGGCCCAGCAGTAAGAACAGGTAGGATGTTTGGAAGAATACAGATGACTTTGGAGAACAAACCCTTCTTAATGTAGGGTTGCCAGTGACACAAGTAGGGTTGTCAGACACAAGCTTTTTACATGGCCTTTAGCACCAAGAGTAAAAAGACCTCAGCCAGCATGACTGGCTTCTGCTCTAACTTAGTTAAGTCATGCCTCTCCTTACCACTGGAGAATGAAAACATTACACTGTAAAGGCTGGCTTTGCCTTTAGCACCTTTGAGAGATGCTTTTCAGAGCAGGGATGTCTCCTTGCGTAGTAGCATAGTGCTAAAGACTGCTAGCTAGACCTATGTGCCTGGAATGTGTAGTACTTCTATTACACAGTTTCACACACCCTGCCTAGGTATCTCCAGTCCAACAGATCTGAGAGCCTCTCGGTTCGGTTTCTTTGGATGATTCTCTGGCGACGGGACTGCTGACAAAACCCGTACAGGAACTGAGTCAACTGGTTGCATGATTCATCAGGTGAGCGGAACCTCCTGTCAACTATGTAGATGCCTGAAGGACACAAAAAAGGTGAAGTCAAGTGGAACTGAAAATGGGATTTGACCTCTTACATTTCCATTCTACCTTCCGTCACATAGTCTTACAAACATTACATGTATTATACGTTCTTTTTAATGTTAGAAGGCAGCTATGACTGGAATATTTATTGCTATTCTAAAGGAATGGAAAGCTGCAGGGAAATATGTATTTTTTATTTTAACTTTCTTTACCTTTCAGGCTGAAATTCAGCAAATTATTCAAAACTCAGAGTCTTTATTGTTGTTGTGTAAGTATGTCCAAAAGGATTCAAGAGTTTCTAGATAAAATACTGACTGCTTAAAAAAATAATCTAGTGCTTTCCTAGTTTGCAGTAGAATTTATGAGTGAGGATGATCAGAATCACCCTGTAGTGGAAAGGCTGTGTTTTCTGTAGAAATACCAGTGTTTCCACAGAGATTGCTAACTTGCATTTATTAGTCAATGTACAATTCTGGCAGAGGTGCCAAGGTAAACTTCACCTCTATAGTTTGCTGAGATCAATACCTTATTCTTACCACCTTCCTTACACCAGGGTGTTGGGAAAATGAAGGTAGTAGACCTCGGCTATCTTCATGGATGAGACAGAAACACAACTACCTTAACTGAAGTGCTCAGTGTCCCCAAGGAATGTACAGTAATTTATGTCAACACTCACATCTATGTTTTGGCAGAGAAGAGCAAGTCTGAAGGTTCTTAAAGATATGCCTCAAGTAATTCAGGATTAGCTATATTTTGCAACAAGTTCTACCCCTTCCCCTAAGGCCAGGGCATAATTTGAACTAGTGTGGAGCTGCCATTGCCTAATTGTGCACAGAAGACACAGAAAGCCCTAGTTTCGACACATTTTGCGTCCTGACACAACAGGAGTTGGCTACCCTCCTCCTCACCACGCTCCAATCACAAACCATTCCTAAACTTTCATGAACAGATTCTTATTTGTAAGTAAGTGGGTTCCTTTTATTTTCACAGGTTTACTTTTTAGTGTAAATGATAATTTATTCTTTGTTTGGTGGGGTGAGATTCCCTGGCCTTAAAGTCCCATCACATCCTTCTTGGACTGTTCAAACAGAAGCAGATTTTCACTGTTTCTGTTGAAGGGCTGACAGCATTACAGTGTAACCTGAGTCATTAAAGGGAAGTGCTGGAAAACTAGTAGTAGGAGGAGGAATACTGAGTTTGGAAGGATAAAGCAGGCAAAAGGTTAAAGGGATAAAAAAGACAGAACCAGAAAGGGCTTGGATAAGTATGAAAGCTCGAATGGCATGTTCAACATAATGAGATATTCAGAGCTCTGAATATATTACCCAATGAACTCCATTGCACCAGTGAAAGCATGAAATTGAGGAGTAACAGCATCACTGCTGTGCTTTTTATGTTCCCAACTCAGTGTCAGTACTTTGATGTAGTGTTAAAAATTTTACCATAAGCCGCTGGATCAGCAACATGTTCCTGCATGAAACAGCCAAATCCAGAAAGGTTTGTGGTTACACTGGGAATGCCCATCACAGTACATTCAGCTGCCAAAAGAAACAGACAGAAAACATTTCAGGACAATATGCTTTGAATGGTTTCACCTTAAGAGAAAAAAAGAAAAACAGGCAGACAGAAGGTCCCATAACACTAGAGCTGCCCTGAAAATTTCAAGTGAAAACTATTATGCTTTGTTGTGGGTTTGGAGAGAAAGAAAGAAGAAAGAAAGTAATTCTAAAAAGAAAATTTCACACTGTTTTTGTGAACATATTTTTGTGTTTCCCAGAAGCCAAACTGAATGTTTTCTGGTAGTCCAGTGTTGAAACTGAAAACCTCAATATATGGTCTGGACTGTTAGCTTGGATTTTAAATTGAAGCCTGATGTACAATTATGAACATCACTCATTTGCAAGTACATAAAAACCTGAATCTCTTAAGTTCTGGAGCACATTAAACTTTGTATTTTGATATTCGTTACTTGTGAACAGGTCCCTATAGCAAGAAGAAAACCCAACAAACACTACCATTAACTCAGGACCACATTTAAAGTACTTGTGGCGCTAGTTTTATAAAATTAGAAAATGTATACATCTATTACAGTTATTTCTATCATCGCTGTCTGTAAGGATAACTGTTTACTCAGGTTGAAAGAGTTTTTGTTGGTGAACTTAAACTGCACCTAAGACAGCAGATCAATACCCTAGTTGCTGAAATGATAAAAGGGTAGCTTTTGCTACATGGCAGCTAAATGCTACATGGCCTTCATTCATATGATAAGTAAACTGATGCCTATGAAAGCTAGAAATCTACCTTTAAAAAGTTACTTTTTGTTTCTGGAGGATTTAAATGGGTGTCAACTAAGGGAATTGCTTTTGCATTAGTAAAGGAAAAAGAAAATACACTTTTAGTTAGTGTAAATCACAGCGTTCCTGAAAACTGCCAAGTACAAGTCTAACATTTCTGTCCAGTTTTACTTTAGCGTTCTCTTCAAAATCGTCTCTGGCTGTCACACTTCCTTTATAGCTCAGCTGAGATTAGAATGCAAGACAGCTATCTTACTTGGAATTGAATAGCTCACTTATTTGGAGGGAAATAGCTGTGGAGAATGACTAAATTTGCAATATTTCTATTCTGCGTCATTGGTTTACAGAAAATGCTCTTCAGAGGGAAACCCGGATTTTCAGATGTCCCTCTTCAAAGGGATACCCCAATTATTAGATCTGAATTATGTAGAACACATATTGGAGGACGTAAAAACCCCAGGCAGCTAGGCTTTGATTTTCATAGATATTCAAGTTCATGGTTTTGCATGATTTCATCAAGTGGTAAGTGCCTTTTGTAAATCTGAGCCCAATAATTAAAGTCAGAAACTATATTTTCTTGGTACCCTTAGGAATTTCCATTTAATTCTGTGAAATTCTTTACCACTGAGTGTATTTGTGGTGAATATCTTTGATAAGGCATTACATAATTCTATCAAACTTAATTGCCATCTTGAATGAAATCCACTGAACTACATCAACTAGTAGCGCCAGATTTCTTGTCTTACTTTTTTCAATATGTATACTGCTCTAAATCCTCTAAAATTCTTGAATCAAGTTAAGGATTAAGTTTTAAAATGATTTTTCAATTCTAAAGCCACATAAAATCAAGAGATTACATGTGAGTATGGGAAAGGGTCCAACGCAGGGACAAATGTGAGTAGCTGTCAGTCAGTAGATGCCATTTTATACCACCTGGCCCCCAAATTTTGCCAGAAGTAAGACCTTTGCACTGCAGAGGAAACAGAGCCAAAAGAGTGTTTTCAGGACTCCAGAAGAAACTGGCTGCAAGCTACTCTGCATCAACAGAATGAGTATTTATCTCCCAGTACTAGTTAAGGGTACAGATTGCCTACCTGGAGTGTAACCCCAGGGTTCATAGTATGATGGAAATACACCAAGGTGGCAGCCTCTAACAAATTCCTCATAGTCCAAGGGCAGCAATGGGCTTGTCGAAGAAAGAAACTCTGGATGTACGATCACCTGCATATTCAAAACTTACATTAGAATTGAAAGAAAACCATCATCAGTACATTTTAATTATTGATAAGCTTAAGCAATTTCTTCTGGTCTTTTTCTAAGTGTCTGGACAATACCTCCTTTGCTCATCTTCCCATACTAAAATGTATCCTGCCTGTATGCAGTCTTGTCCTAGAAATAGTATTGATAATGAACCCTTTTTCTGGACATGTATTCAGCTTCATGCTTGTTGATCAAGGAAGACTGTGTGCATTGAGGGTTATACCTAAGGCTGTGGCATTTAGCAATACTAAATTGGTTCTCTTGGTCTGTTGTACCAAGGTACAAAGTAATGGCATGTCTTGTTCCAGAGGAGGCCTCAGGAGGATACAGTACTTCTGAGCTTCACAGCATCCAGCTGAAATACAGGAATCTTTACAGTACTTAATGAAGCCCTTAAAATTTGGGGAAAAAAAAAAAAAAACAATGTTGGCAGATTTGTGAAAGTAGGTGTTGATTATTTCTCTGATCTGGCATAGCAGACGTGGAATTGAGGAAAGGATTTATTTACACACATTTAGCTTCAAGTTTATGTAAACATGAGCACAGCCTGAACAGGTATTTCTTCTCAGGTTCAAACCCTTGTTTACCTTCTACAGCAAATGTTCAGCATCAGGGTGCTGTTCTTAAAAGATGAACCAATACTCCAGAAATATCTGTGCTCAAATGATGAACCTCCAGTTTTAAGCAAATGCATCTAATAGAGCTTTATATCTGGCTGCAAATGACCTGTCACTCTGGATTTCAGGACTAGTGGTTTCTCATTCACTTAAGGAAGTAGCAATAAAACAATTCCCTAACATGAGATTTCTAACTTGAAATTAACTTGGATAAACAGAAACTAAGGATATCTGTGAACTGACTAGCTGTTACTCCTAGAAAGGGAAGAAGAGAGAACTACTTTATTAGTATAATATGGCCTCTCAAGAATTTGACTGCATTTCCATGCTAATGATCCAGACTGAGACTATTTAAAGAAATTGAATTTTATATCTAAAATTAAAAAGACAGAATGTACCTTTACTCTGTCTGAACGATTATTGAAAAGGCCAATGCGTCGAATGGTATTAAGGATTGGATCATTGCCATCATCAATCATGTTGTGGGTGGTCACTGGAGGCAGACAGTGTCGCTAAAGAGAGAAAAGGCAATCCATAAGCCAGACAAAACTGTTGTCAGAGTCCTGTTACTGTTTTCTAAGGTGGAAGGCAGTAAGAGATTTTGTCATCGGTGTGAACAGATATTTATTTCAATTTTTAGGGAAGAAAGGAAAGTTATGAACATATAAAATTGTCTTCTATATAAATAAGGCCACAAATGAGACCATAAAAACTGTCAAGGACTTGTTTTATTTACCCCACAATAAATGCATTTGTACTAACTTTTAGAAAAGCCTACCATTTAATTTTAAAGGTTTTTAGTCAATGTATTATGCCTCCTTAACAGACTGACCTTACATATTTTCTAAAAATGGAAGAATCCATGCCTCAGAACTAAAGTTCACACTTGGTGCAGAAGAAAATAATTAGGAATTTTGGTGTCCTGCATGTGACTGGAGAAAAATATCCATGAATTCTCCTAAAGAGTTGGTTTGGGTCATACTCTCATTAAAAACAGTCACAGCTAATCTTTAAATGTTACTAATGAGAAGTATATTTGCTCAAAACCTCTTTTCAATGAATGCGTATCACTACATGTCATACACAACACTGGCACATAGTCATATTAATCATTTATACTAGATGTTTGTGTAAATAGTACATTTTCTGACCTGAGTTGAAAAGATGGCTCTTTTCATAATGGTTATATCATCTCGGTCAAGAATCTTGTTCAAGTCTGGAATTTCTCCTCTGCAGAGGCAACACAGAACCTATTTACCAATTGACTTATTATCAGTTGTATAAAGAAAATGAAGAAATGTCAAACAAGGTCTGAAGTCTGCTGATGTCAACATGAATCTTTCCTTTGTTTTCATGGCCCTTCTATAATCCCTACATTTTGTTCTACCATACACTTGCCGACCTTCCAGTTAGCTTCTAAAAAAGCTAAAGGATTCCTTTTTTGTACTTTTTCAGACACACCTTGTTTTTGCTGAAATTCCAGTAATCACGGGTTCTTTTGAAAGGATATGACTAAGTCACTGATACACATTACTTTGGTGCTTTTTTAAGCTGAGTTAGCTAATTTCGGGCAGTGAGTAAGCTCACTGTGTTACTTAGACATCCCCCATGTCTGTTGAGACTCTTTTCACAATGGGACACTAATACCTTTGAATTTTTCCTCTGTGACATGCCTATTGAACAAGTAACACGTATATGGAACAAACGGTTCCATATTCTTCTCCTATGCCCTTCCTATAGATGTCCAAATTTCTTACACCAAGAGTAGAAGCACAGAAACACCATAGGTAAGCCAACTGAATGAATACGTGGCTCTGCAAGGCAGAACAAAGTAACCTATACACTCACTTTAGCAGGGCATTGTAGAGTTTCTTTCCAAACTTTTCTTTCACAGATTGTGCAGTGTCCCTGGGAAAATAAATAAATATATGTATAAAACAGAAGAATCCATGACAGAGACAGAAGAAAGGAGATTCCTGCTACTGGAGATTAAATTGTGCTTTCACATATACAGATGGAACCAAGAATACAGAAGCAGACAGAGGTCTGGTTCTCAAAGCTCTTTTGTCCAGCCAGCAGCCACACTGATGGGTTTCAACACAACTGTGCATTTGATCTGCATTCAAAGATGAATGCACTGAGAAAGCCAGGAGCAGATCTCATTAGTAATTCTACTATTTTGCTCTGATCAGTAGACTACACTTTCATCTCAGCTATGAGAAAGATAGCATAGATATGACTCTACATAAAGAAAGATGACCATTAACACTGGAAACTAATGAAGACAGAGAGGTCTCCAATTTAATTTGGCCTAGTAGAAAGATGTGAGATATAAGAGTTAATTAAATATGCATTTTAAAGCAAGCTTTTCACTTCATATTCTGCCCTATTTCCTAACTCAAAGAATTTTGAAACCAAGTATTTGACTAAAAGGTAGTTTGCCATAAATTAGTTTGCAAACCAAAATGCTTCCTGGAATGCTCAGGCCATGTTTTAAGCTAATAATAAAACCTGTGCCAGACAAATGTTATATTTTAGCTAAGAAAGAACTCCAGTGAACAAATGTTCTAAATGTAGACTCATTTATATTACCTTGACCCTAGTGGAAATAACTTGAAAGTGTGCCTGGAAGTGCTGTCAAAATAGCAAATGCACTCTCCGTTTGAGTAATAGAAACAGTTCATGGAACTTTTCTTGCCTTCCTGGTTTCTATGAATTATACTTTGAGCTAAGACAAAACTTGTCAAGTGAAATCCTAAGCTCTATCAAGCCGAGAACCCATACACCTGTTTTCAGTTGTTCTCTCCCAAATCACATAGACACAACAGTGGATGACTTAATTTTGGATGAGTTGTAAAGCAGCTGAATGTTAAACAAAATTGATTCAAATCCAAGAAAGCTATTCCCTTCATGACTATATTTTCATAGACTCATGCCATGCACAATGTCCAAAACTTAAGCCAGCTAGGACAGACCACTTTTTCAGAAGTGGAAGAAATGAAGGATTTTATATCCCAGATCACCCAGCATCTATTCTTTTATAAGTGCCAACCTCATCTTATATTTAATTTCTGTGTCATCCTTAAAATAATCTATTATTATTACATAATACTACTATCACATGGTTTTATCCAGGAGCTCCAGATTGTGACCATAATAATGTAGAGGGTCTTTTGCTTTTACAGGGCACAGTGGGAAGAATAGCTGGAAGCAGAATTTTTTGCATTATTCCAAAACTTTAGGCTCACCTTTACTGTTACTATTGTGCTTGCATTACTGAGGAGTAGAAAAATAATTACATAGTAGAGATACAACAGGGAAATCCTTTGCACATTTAAACTAATTTAAACTTCCCTAATATCCATATATTATTTATTGAATATGTTATATATGAATACCTGTTATATGACATTGCATACTTTATATCAAAGAAAAAGCAGGGGCCAAAAACATGTGTTGCAAGCATGGCTTTTCCCCATTGCACTCCCAATGTTTTCTTACAGTTCTTGCATACAGAGTTCTCATGAAAAACTCTGCCTATGCTACCTCACACTTCAGCCATCTACACTTTAAGTTAGTTGCACAGATCCTCCACACATTTGCTGAGAGTGACAGTCCATTTCAGAGGATGATTCCCTTCACTCATCTTAGATACTTTCTGAAGTGGTATAGGAGGAAACATCATTTGGACTGAACCATCACTCTCCACTCTTCAGTGAATGCAACTTGGATACATAGCTTGTAGGAAGTCAGAGTTGGACAATTAATTCCAACCTCTGCATTTGTGGTACCTGTTTCCAGAGTGGTAACCAGGTAAAAAGTACCCTGTAAGTCCCAAGAAGTTGCTTTGTGATGATTTTAGAGATAATCTAGAGACTAAATAGATTTCTGCTATCTGCCTTCTTTTCCAGATATGGCAAAAGCTAAAAGATTCCAGTGATCCTTGTTAAACTATTTTTGTCACTGGCTTTGTGCAGGTTTAGTATCCATTAATCGAAGATTTCAACTTGATTACTGATATCCAGGAACTGAGCCAGAGATCATCTACTGGAGGCAGTTAATGAGATAACAAGGGAAGTAGTATCCTTCTCTTACACAGTGCCTTCATCTACAGATTTTTAAGTCATTTAGATCTCTATCATTTTATAAATATAAAACTGTCATCAGAAAGAGGTTAAACAGTGAGACACAAGCATAAAAGCAGAAGCTAGGTCTTGTGGGTTTTAGTCCCTCAGCTTTAAGACCAACCTCATTACCTCCGCAAGCAGAGTTTAACTGCTCTACCTAACTAATAAGGTGAATATTTCAATTTCTCTGCTTAGATAATTAATCTGTAAATATGTTTAGTGAGATGGCATTTTTTCACCTTTTGTTTTTAAACAGAAGTCATCCTTGACAACCCACCACTTATTTTCTTTATGAATTTGAACCTTCAGTTTTGCCATGTCTCTCAGTTCAGAAGTACCTCACAACACATACTTTTCTCTAGCAGGATCACACAGCAGTTAAAGTGACGTTAAGTCTGCCCTGCTTTGCTTTTTGTTTGGGAAGTTGTAAAATGAAACCTGTTAAACTAAGAAGGGCTGTAGCAATTTTCCCTTTATAGCTGTAAGTTTCACTGCTTTGGTGTGCGCATTGCTTATTGTAGGTTATACAGAAAATTACAGAGTTGTTAACAACTGTTATTCTGCTGGATTAGACAGTACAATTTCCATATTTCTAAATAAAAGAGGACACATAATTAATTAGTTTTTCCCACTGGAGGCGGAGAAGCTCACTCTGATAAATTAGCAGACAGTCCTTACTTTGTGGAAGCTCAATGGTGTGTCCAAAGGGAGTACCAGAAACAGTCAGAAGACATAAAGACCAGTGTATTTTTCTAGTACCTTTGGTTTTGTTACTGGAAAACAAGTACTATTTGCTAACTTGTTACAAAGAATGGCAAGGGCAGTTTACTAAAAATAATCTGGACAAAAAAAAAAAGAAATCATAGAATAATAGAATGGTTAGGGTTGCAAAGGACCTTAAAATCATCTAGTTCTAATTACCATTCCCATCTCTTTCATCCCCACAAATACATTCTAGTTACCCACAATCCTCAACTTCAGCAGAACAAAAAGAAAGCGTTATTCTTCATTCAAATTTTGCATGTCTCCTCAATTCACTATTCGAGGCCGTCAGTGAGAACAGCAATTACCAGAGTTGCTTCCGGACTGCTTGTCCTTTCAGGGTTTCCACATTGAAATTGTTTGTCTTGGCTGGCATGATGAAGAACACAACAACTGTAACATCAGTCTTATGAACCTACATGGACACAAGATGGAGAGGAAAAGGAAAAATCTCACTAAAAGGTATCACAGCCAACTTTAAGAATTAGTCACAGGAAAAGCCAATGCTCTTTGTCTGGCTGTCCAGGAAGGCTCTGATCTTATACCTCTCCCTTTAGCTATGAAGTTTTTGTCAAGCCAGAGATATAGTTGAGGATAGGTACAGGTAAACAGATGTCACCCAGTTCCAATTTGGACAACACAGATCTTCCTGACTTCTAATGGTTTAGAAGCCATGGCTTAGGATATGAACATAGGCTGCAAAAAGTAAGAAACGTACACGTATTCTCACCCGGCACAAAATATGTTGGCTTAAAGAAATGAACAGTTACTTTACTAGGCGAGGTGTGCCCAGGCATGGGGCAAGGGATTTCCTATAACAGCAAGCAGAACTACTTTCTACAACTCTAGCTCCCCAGGTGTATGGGCAGAAAGAGGGATGATAGCAACCATTATCTACCTGGACTCATGGCAAAGAGCCTGCCAGACACACAGAACACTCTGACTTCCCATCAGCCTGGCTTGTAATTGACATCATATAAATCATCAGATAATAGAAGAAACTGCTGCTACACACAAACCATTGCTCAAGCAATGCTTTCCATCCTAACACGTAAGACCTTCCACATTGTCAGCATTCATAGCTAATAGTTCTGTAAATGCTATTAATAGGTAGCTGATGTTGTGCAGCAGTGCCAAACAACAGAAGTCATTTGTTTGGCAAAGCTGTGGAAGAAACATTTAAGTTATGCGAGGTGACCTGTTATGTGAGTGAACTGTGTGAGTAGATTAAAAGTGAATGGATTAATCATTTCTAGAAAGTCCACAGGCTCTAGCGGTGTATTAGTAGAAAGTGGTGGTAGAACAAGTATACTTAGAGCTTGGAAAATTAGGATTTTTTTTAGCACTAACAATAGAGTATCAAGATTTTTATCCAGATTTTTCCATATCATTTAAATGACAGAACACAAAGGACAGTCTGAGACAACAGCCAACTGATCCTTGCTACATGGCTGAACATTGATCAGGCTTTTATTCGATTGTTTTGCTGCTGTTTTTTCTTTAATGCGTCAGTCTTTGGGACGCATCTGTCATTCAGTGACCTCATTTGTAGGTGGGAAGTGCTCTGGACTTTGATCATGACAAGGCTCAGGACTTATTTTCTTTAAAGTACTCCATAAAGGCATTTAGTAACATTGCACACATTTTTCACCTGAGGAAAGAAACACGGAGGAGTGAGTGGCTTCCCCATGCTTATTCACCAGGCCACTGCCATACCTTGCTTTTTATTGCAAGATTGATATCTGATGCGATAATAGTATTCAAAGATTTAAAAGATCACGGCCAGCTCCTAATGAGTTAATTTGCTTTAAAAGATACTTTCAAATTGCATCATTAAAGGGTTATTTTTATTTGCCTTCTAATATGTAAATCTTCACAGTAAATTCTTGAATCATACTTTCAGTATTTTTCTTTAAAAACAAGGGAGATAACCATGGATTAACTTCTTGAACTAGGTAATCACTTATTTTTAAGCAGCCTGGGATCATTATATACTCTGATGATTCAGGGAGAGAGCTTTATGAAAAGTCTGAATATCCCATAATTAATTTCCTGCAAACCAGAGTATGGCATGGAAATTCTTGCAGGTAACTTCCATCGTATGGTAAGTTTGAACATAAGCTCTACGTTATCTACATTTGCAGAAGCTTTCTTACCCTCAGCAAAAAGTTTAATCTTGATAAGGCTTCTAGAAACATATCAGCTCCTTTGTTGGAAAACTCATATCTCCCAGCAATGAAGAAAAATAAGGTCTTCTCAAGACTGAAGTCAAGGTGGCTGAAACCAAGCAAACGGACAGAAAAGCACAAAGTATTTCTCAAGATACAGTAAAGCAAAATACACAACAGCTTTCTATTCTGGAGGGATTTATTAGCCCAAGAAAACAATGAAAGCAAGGCTTTTCTGCTGTTCTTTAAAATTAGTATCTTAATCTGATAAACTGTATCTTGGGTAAATAACAAAAAAATAAAAAAAAAAAATGAAGACCTTCTGCCTGATCCCACAATCTGTTAAGCAGAGTTAGAACTGGTGTCTGAAATCCCTTTAGCTTCTGACTGATAAATCCCAGACAGATACTTCGATAAGTTGGTAACATTTTTGAAGTACTTGTTAGTCTTCCTGCTTTGGTTCCTGCTTTAAATAACGTTGGACAACCAGTGCTTAGTTTTGAAAAGTAAAAGCATACCCATAGAAATGACCTCGAATGAACTCTTGGATCCTAGCCTTGTACATGGAATGCAAATTCTGAAACTCATGCATTGCTGAAAATTTCTTAATGTTCAAGCCATTTGGGGTGACAACATCTGGAAAAGCAGAGAAAAGGCAGAGGTAGACATCTTCAGAGTCTGAGAAATCTTTAAGGAAAGAGCCAACACGTCTTTCAGCTATCAGTATGTGAAGGGTTATGTACTCTTATTACTCATGGATGGAGAACACCACTAACACAATGGTCTCCACCAGCTTACTCCACAAATCTTTGCATGCGATACTCCACTGTCTACCACATTGAAGTGTTGACTTGTACTCAAAATTAGCACAGATCATGCTGAACAGTGAGGTATTCCCCATGCCCTTTTGTCCCATCAAGACTTAAGTAATGTCTCCATTTAGCCATACGTTTTTTGTGCAATATACCCTTTACCTCTTTATTCTGGATATCGATGTTGCCAGCTCAACCACTGCTCTTGAAAGCAGAAACTGCTGTACCATGCATTTGATTAGTGCATGGCATGAGAGGTCTGTTCTGTCAAGACTTCTGAGGATTTACCAGAAAAGAGAGAATGTAAGAAAACTTTTAAAAAAGACCTCCCTTCAGTAGTCTGTTGGATTTCTCCTTTTAGACATAGAATAACATACAAGTCCAGCCTTAACCAGGAATTCTTTACTTCTCGGATACTTAGGATCTGGTTCTCAGTTACAAGAAAGGAGAGTCCTGGTGGGGCTGGCAAGAAAACCTGTGTCCTTATCTTCTGTTGCCTAGCCCTAGCAGCTGCTCTGAACAGAGACTTGTGTGGCTTCACATGAGTGGGGTATGTGAAGAAAGCAGAAACACCCTCCATTTCCCTTTGTCTTTACCAACAACCTATCTTCTTCTTCTGACTTGCTTCTTGTCCAGCATGGAAGAACTGGCTCATGCAGGACATAACTTTGGGACTGCAATAGTTTCAGACTCTTTCTGATAAAGTAAGAATCCGTGACTGTGTACTTCTGGCCAATTTCCATCTACACTTTCACATTTATCAGAGAGTTTTGGACACTTACCCATCGTCATCAGCCTGCATATAACCTACTCCAATGTTCTTTGATTCAACTGTAGTTTCATTTACCCTTTCATCAGGACTAGGGCTCAGCCCATCTCTTATTTATGCCTTTGAGATACAAAACATATCTGTGGCATGTGGAAGCCTAAAGCACCAGTTCACTATTTCTGCTCAACATATAATATTTTGAATACATGTGAGGCAATGCGTCCTTACCCTATGGAAGAAATGATGAAAGAAACCTTTGTTCCTATTTTAATTTATTTGTGGTTTTTGTTGTTTAATGAATTAATGACATTTTTGTTTTCAAATTATCCCAAGTAGGTCAGATCAGGATGATTTGACTTCTATATTTATAGTAAAGAAACTGGCATTGATTAAAGTAATAATAGCACAGAATGATGTTTTTTGTTGATAAGTTACTAAGATTCAGGGTTGACTCATACTTTTCAGAGTCTGCTTCCATGATTTCAATCAAATATATACAGAACAAAGTCCAGATCTAGATCTTAACTGATACCCAAGGGTCTTGGAATTTTGATTCAAAGTCTTCTCTACTGCTAATGAAAGCTATGTTTTGTACCTGAATGAAAATATTAGAAAACCCATAATATCAGTATCCAAATCACAGGAGTGTACCTTATGATCACTGACAGAATCTTGCATAATAGGTCAAAGGAAACATGTTTAATATTAGATACTCAGGCTTTTGGCAAATAGGTTTTGATAAATTATTGATCAAATAATAACAGAATAACGCAAGCAATCATTCTGTTAGGTTTAGACTGGCAAATCGGCCTTTGTCCAAGTGCAAAAAAAAAAAAAAGCTTCCTATGCAACCATGTCTACTGAATTTTAAAGGGGTTTTTCCAAGTGCTGAGATCTATAATTTGTGTCCAAGTTTAATATTAATGAGAAGTAGCAGAGACTGCTCTACATACCACATTTCCTCAGTTATTTTTAGTTAACAACTTTGTTGGAAAGTTTACATCTGAATAAATTCAAATGCAAAAAGAAGTTAATTGTGCCAATTCTGCATCCCCCTTTTAAAGTTTATTTTTGAAATGGATTGAGAAGTGTACACATTCTTCCAGTATTCACATTCTTTTGCAGAATACAAGCTTAATGATCTACAGATGGATTGCTGAGCTTTTTTAACAGGCAATGTCTATGTTGATTTTACAACTTCAGAGAGAATAAATAGTATGAGAATAGATTCATAAACAGTCTGTGGTCTATGATTCAAAGAAACTATTAAAGTATTTATTCCCATCAAAACATATTTTCTACTTGTAATTGCCTCCTAGGATTTCAGGTAACAATTCCTATTGTATTTCTTTCTAGCGCTGTTAACATGAAGCATGATATGTGTCAACAAGATTTTTAACCCAAACATTATATATATTTACTTGGCTTCTTCAAAGTTGAAAGCATACAAAAAAAAAAAATAAAAAAGCTCAAGCTGTGAATCTCTGTGCATGTAATTTTCTTTACCTTCAACTGATATTCTACCTGTGAGCAGTCTGCAGATTTTCTCTCCCAAATTAAACTGGATTCAGAATCATTTCAGCCTCCTTAAATCCCAAAATATAAACTACAATTTTCAAGAGTAGCTGTTGCGGGGAGAAGCCTCATGCTAATAAAAAATAGCTTCAGAAGTCTGGTTTTTAAAGATCAAGTGCTCTGCAACCAAGACCTTTCAGAGATATCCCAGATTAGATGACTGAACACTTACATTACTTTTGTCATGTTTAAAAATGAAAGAAAAAAATCTTCTAAGTTCACCATCTTATTGACAGTCAGGAATGAGACAAAGGATCCAATGGACAGCTCTTTTATCCTGATGCATGAACTACACAGTGGCTTGAAGCATTGAAGTTAAGGATAACAGTCCCAAACTATGATTAGCACTGCAATTTCCATTAAAAAAAAAAAAACTACAAAGAACAAGCAAAGAAAATAAACCCCAAAGTCATTTGAGCATTGTTATACTTAAAATAACCAACTAAGATGTGAATACACCTGCTAAATAGAATCAAAATTGTTGTGTTTCATCCATGATGCTTACCCTTGGAAGGAGTACTGTGACTTATCCTTATAAAACACTGTGCTGATTTCAAAAGAACTTTAGTGACACATCAAACTGGGATCATGACCTTATTTAAACTCCACATGTGGAACACAACCAGTTTTATTAGTAAGTCCCATATTTTATGAGAGTAATAGAAAGGGAAAAGTCAGACAAACCATTGGGCACATCTCAACTATTTTTTCAAACTGTACTGGTTGGTCTAGTAGGAAATACTGTATCTGTTTATGAAACTTCTCATGGTTAGGTCCTAGGATCACAATGATCATGACTACACTGCTACTCCTAGCTGTGAGAGAGACAAGGAAATGAACTATACTGATTTACAGTTTGGTTTTTGCCTTCTGATCTCTACCATATTAAGGAAAGTGAAACAGATTTAGCACTGGAAAACAAAACTCATCTAACATTGTTTTGCACATTAAAATTTTTGCAACATTTCTAAAAGATTATATCAGTCATTGCTAGCAGAGCAAAAAATCTCACACTGTAAAAGCTGGTGAAATGTATTACAAAAGCTCCAACTTCTGCTTTCACCAGTTGACCTGAATATAACAACATCACTGGAAACCTTGCTATAAGCAAATCTCCTGAAACTGAGATGTCTTTGCAAAGAAAGCCTAACATCCATGGAGTTAAACTAATGCTCTCCTGAAATGGTACTGAAAGCAGTTATTAAATAGTGCTGAACTTGATTTGGAGAAAACAACCAAAGTCTTACCAGGATTTCTTTTAAGCATATGTTCTGCTTCTACAGCTGTTATCTGAGAGACTGTGGTGAACACATGGGCACAATGTACAGATGCCCGTTCCATACAGTACCGATGATAAATCTGTCTCTCCCCTGCTTCCTTATCAATGTCAAACTGTTAAATAACAAAACAAACAAAAATAAGACACCTGTGCGATATGTTCATCAGACTTGTTACCATGATTTCAAAGAGTTTAAAGGAGCAAGAGAGGTCACAATTCCTGCACAAGCATGAAAAAAATGGCAGTTTAGCAATGAAAGGAGACCCAGATTAATGATCCGACCGATTCCATGAAAGGTAAGTACCTGTGCTATCTGACCTGGTGGCTGGCAATATGTCATGCTGAATCTTGCCTGTACTTGTTGGAAAGCTTGGGAGAGTGGCGAAGTTGCTGGTATCTGAAGGTATAGGGGAGAGTAAAAAAAAAAGGAATGGGGATGAGGAGAGAACCTGGTGACTGTGTAAAATGCTGGGGATCATGGGTAGGCCAAAGAGGAATAGAGCTGTGGTGGAGAAGCAGGATGTAAGGACTCGGCCACAAATCCTGAGGGAACAAAGAAAATAGGAAATGAGATATTTTCTGATATTCAGAGATGTTCTTCCTCCAGCTTTACCACTGTTATTTACTGTTCTTTTTACTTCAATTTGAGCTCCATTAATTTCTAGAGGCAGAGATAAGTTAAACTGTTAGATAAGACAACCCCAAATACCAGAATATTTATGAATTACCTGAAAGCCTTGCAGGTTTTTTTTTGTTTGGTTGGTTGGTTTTTTTTTACTGAGCTTATCCTGATGGGAAGGAAATGCACATTACCTACTGAGCACACGCTTAAAGGTTCAAATGCTCACTAATGATGTCCATTGCAAAATTGCTGCAATGTCTAAAAAAGAGTAATTGCGCAATTACACAAAAAAGTACAATTGTCTAAAAAAGAGTGTGCTAATAGAGTGTTGATGATTACAATTAAATTACAATCCTCTTAGTCTTATATGATGTTTCACTTCTGGGAACAGAAATGTTGACCTCCTAAGGTCAACAGCATGGGCACCAAATAGACTGTGTGAGTTACATGGCTAGTGACAATGACTCTTAATGAGGTCTGTCATTATCACCGCCTAATGCTAGGTGCAGTCTGATTTTGATTGCATTTCACTATGTAACTTCATTGACCACAATAGATTTAACCATTATTGGAATATTAGGAATATATACTTACCTACTTAGACTTCCTTTTTTGTCATAAAAACTTTGCTTGTTGTGTCAAAAGTTACTAGATGTTTGAATGATGATTCCCTTAAGGGCTATTACTATGCATCTTGTACAGGATGGGCAGACAGCACTTTCTATATTTTGGACTATCTGACCTTTGCCACAGCATGTTGCTTTTAGTACTTTAGAACTCAGCCACAAATAAAGCTATTTAGATCATAACTTTTTACATGCTCAAGGTTGGTACAGAACATATTTCAAGAAATTTGAGCAAATGTGATCCATTTCAGGGAACAACATTTAAGCAAAAAATTTTTTATCTTTACTTAGGTAGGTATATATATATTTTTTTACAACTGTTTTGCTAAGAAACGTATATGCTTTTATCACCAAGCACTCTTAATTGTGCAGTAGTGCTACACTGCTGGTGGGCAAGTTGTTTCCACTATATAAACTGAAAATGCCACCCTAATGTGACGAGAAAAGAAGTCTTGAAAATCTTAGATGAAAAGCTCAAAAAGATAGATGCTTTCTTTTGATATTGATGATGCTATAAGACAACAGTTTCTAAGCTTGCAAAAGAGATTTTTAGGAAGAATCTTTAGGTAGGAAATATGCGTTACCACATAATGTTATTCATTGTGATACAATGTTTCAGTTGTATCTTTATATATTGTATTTTCTGCATTTCCCATGAGAATTTTGAAAGACAACCAATGCATAAAAGATCTTTTCCCTAGAACATACCTCATTTGTCACAGAAATTGAATGGTAGAAAAAGCACAGGGCAGGAGGGTAGGGGAGAAGAAAAATAAAGGTTAACTATTTTGACTCTTTAAGAGTGTCACAGTCTGACCTGTTAAAGCATTGAGTGTTCACATCTAGATCTGAAATCCACTGTACCTGTGCTCTGAAGTTATTAAGTACTTGGTATTGCTAACTCTAATAAAAGCTTCCCTAAAAAAAAAAAATCTGCATGATGTAGCTACCTTCTTTCACATGAGTGTGGCAAATTAATTCTCTGATATTTCTGGAGCATACAGATGTCACTGATTGATGCTGCAAAACAGCTCTTAAGAAAATCACATGTATGTTTTTCAGAACAGAACTCTTACATGCTGCAAGCAAGGTAGAAAGCTGCTTATTGAAGAATAACAAAACCAAAAATCATTATGAACATTGAACCATTCTGTGTACCAAAGATACGAAATCAGACCATTCTTTGGCAAACACACAAATGGGGTGGGGTACCACTGAACACACACAGCTATGCAAGTTTTGTTAAATACTTCTGACTTTGTATGAAAAATAATTTCAAAATAAGCAAACTTTCAAATGCTTTTCATTCTCTTTTCCCTTTCTCACAAAGAATGGATTCTTTATAAAATGTAATTAAAACCTAAATTTGGGACTTATATACTAACCATACATAAACCCTCACAAACACTATTGGGAGAAAGATTCATAAAAGGATCATTCAAAGCACCATGGCTTACTTCCTGCTAGCTTATATTACTTTGATTGCATGAAAGCATTTTACACATTTTACACATCTTGATGTTTGTTTTTTTATTGCTATTCATTTTTTCATCTTCTGGAAATGGGAAAGGTCGTATTTTGCACACGCCTTCATGACTTTTGGCATTCTTTTTCAAAGGTACATAATTCCATGTCTATTAATAACAATAAGCTGAGGAAAGAGTTCTCACATATCATCTGCTCTCCTTTTCCTGCAGTTTCCTCCAGTAAAGTAAGATCTTGGCCTCTGACCTCACTTACAGCGTGGAGTAAGAAACCTCACCATGCACTTCTGAGCAGGCTAGATGAGTGACTTTAGAAAATAAGCCTTGGGCAAGTTGAAGGGCAGGTTAAATGGAATTTAATTGATGAGACAGCGCAGGAGACAAATTTAGTCCACACAGTACTGTGCAAAGACAGCTGAGCTGGCTGCGACAGTATTAGCTCCAGAATTAGAAGCATCATGGGGCATTGGCACTGTATTGAGGAAATAGGCCAAAATGAAGCAGAACACCAGTGCAGGTAGTCTGCTCTTCACCCCCAAACCAATGTTTCTGCTCAGCAGTTGGCTCTGCTGCCTGGATTCTCATCCACCTTGGTTAAGGCACCTGTGAACATGTTCCATAGCGTTCACATTCAGCAAAGCGTGTGTGAAGTGTGTCATGCTTCCTTTTGTTTGTTTGCTGTTATCAGCAGATGGGAACACTAGGAAATGTGCAAATAAAAGCTGCATCAAGACAAAAAACAGACCTAAGTCAGATTAACTGTTTATAGAATCATTTTGGTTGGAAAAGACCCTTAAGATCATCAAGTGCAACTACTACTCGGTGACCTTTAAAGACTTATGACTTCAATATTTACTTTCCTGCAAATGTTCCATTGCTGCTCCCAGTGAGGATCCCCTCCTACTCTGACTGTAGAAACCAAGCAGGTTATTAGAATTTACAAGACAACAAGGATTAGAGAGGAAAATGCCCCTCTTATAAGGCCATTCTAATCTTAAAGCAAACCAGGGAGATGTTCCACAGGCATAAGTCTTTGGACTAAAATTTGCATTTGCTGCAATGCAATTCTGAGGAAAAAAAATTCAGCTCATTTCTGTCCTTCCTATCGATCAATGTGATGGGCATAACAGTTTATTCATGTCTTAAAACGTAGCATGTTAGGGGGAACTATAGGTAATCAATGAACCTTCCAGCACAACATTCTAAGACAACTAAGGTGGCCTTTGAATACAAAAAGAAGAGAATATCAAACAGTTATGGAATACTGGTGTTAGGTCTCTCTTGGAAACAGGTAACATCACTGAAGCAATAAATCCAAATTAGAAATTCCTACTTCAAAATGATAAAGACAGGATTTACAAAAGCACAAAGAAGAATGATTTGAGAGTGGAAAAGAAGGAAAGACTATATTAGCTACGTAAATACTGTTCTGAAAGAGAAATTATTTGTCGTGGTCTGCACACAATCTCTAGGTACTGACACTAGACTATGATTTCATAAAGAAAAAAAAGCATAATGAATGGAAATTAAACCAAATTCAAACTGGAATTAAAATAATTAATTCTGACAATTAAAACTTTGTGACACCTTTGCATAAATTATGTATATTCCCCTGACCACTTGAACCTTACAGAAACATTATCTACTCAAAGTAAGCAGTTTGTATCTCAAATAAAAGGCATAGATTTGATGCATGAATGTTTAGTTGAGGACTATATGTAGAGAATGATCTCTTCTAGTCTTTAAAATCAGTGGCATGCTTGAGTTCACAAGGTGATTTTGCAGTAGAATCAGAAGCAGTCAGAGATAGGCTTGAAGTTCAAATTCCAATCAACCAAAAGGTAGAAAGGAAATATCTTCACTTCTGGCATAATCCCACTGGCTGCCATTGTCTGCATTATGTAAGAATTACTCTTTTTAAAATCCAGCGTATGTCAAGTTTAACTCCCACTTATTGTTATCTTGTGCAAACAGAACTTTCATTCTGGTAGCTCTGCCATGCCAAAAAGGAATGAAATTTACACTTCCTGGCTTAAGTCAGATTTCCATTAGCTGCTGTACTAACAAAGCCGATCAGCTTTGCATAACAGTGAGCTCAGTGACAGCCGTGACAGTACTGCACTAAATGGAATGAGAGCTTGTGTTCCTATATTGTCAGCATAAAAGCTCTTGACTATTTATTTTCATTGGGATTTTTATTACTTTTTCTTTTAGATTTCTTGGGTAGAATTCATCATTCTGCAAACTATATTCAGCTAGACTTGTACAACTCAAATATAAAATGTTCCTAGGTCTAAATAAAAGTATTATACATTAACAGGGCAAACTTCTATAAGTAAAACCCCAATGAAGAATGAGAATAGGTTTGTTTTTTTCTCCTCCTTGTCATTTTTTTCCATTATAAATCAAGGTGATGCCCTGACTCAGCTGTTTACCCATGGTTCTTCAAATGCTTAAAAGCAGATAAAAGTATCAAACTCTAGCAGACACCATGCAAGTCACCTTCTGTTTTGTTCTTTTTCTTTTTTTTTTCCCTCTTTCCCTTCCTTCCTCCAGTGATTTAAATCAGTGAATTAAATGTGTATCTAAGAACAAAAATGTACAGCGAATTGCTGTTCAATTGCTGGTTATTGCCTCAGTGCTCCTCTTACCTCAGGCCATCCGTTATTTGTTAAATGCTGCTGAGGACACGACAGTATTCACCATGTGCTGCTGCACACTAGAGGTTTCCTCTGGAGCAGCAGCAGCTAAATTTCTCCCAGTACAATTAATTAATTATTGAACTAATTCATGAATTAAGGCTATAAGAACTGTATAATCTTTTACAGTAATTTTGTGTAAGAACCAGGATCTTGTCTCCAGCTAAGGCAAAGAGCAAATGGGTCAGGATGAGGTCAGGAGTCCGACAACATTACAGTCTTACATCCATAGTGGATTCTCTTATCTTCCAGCAAGTTACAGCTCTAATCTACTAGACTGACTAGTTTTTCGGTCCCCATTGGAAGCATCTTCTTACAGCTTACAGGCTGCCATGCGCCCTCAGCTCATGAAACCAAGGGTTTTGGTAGCCTACAGTTCAGGCCTCTATATAATTTAAGTAGTCTGTAAAGAATCATGCACCACAGTGTGCCAACCTTTCGCTAAGTCATTCTTACCTTTCCCCCAAAAGCCTAGTAAGGCTGAAGGTCAAGTTTTCACAGGCCCAGGTTTGAGAGGGCTATCAGAAGACCACATAGAGCCCTTCCAGTTTTATCACCTGACATGGGCTGGTGACTTCAGTTCTTCGTTCACTAGAGTGCTAGAGAAAACCTCAGCCCACACTGCATTACGCAGGTCTCTGCATGACCACTGATATTGACGTTCACTCCAAGCAGGCTGGGACTTGGACCAAAGTTTTCTCTGCTCTAAAGCTACTGACGTCACTGGCTTACTTCAGAGAACACATTCGTACCTTCCATATTTGTGCGAACTGGCACCTATTGAGCTTTGCTAGGAAGGTGAATTAAAGTGGGATTTTCCACTGTGGAATCCAGAGAAAGAAAGAACATCTCAGTAATCCTTTGTATTTTTAAAGGGGATCTTTCAACTCATCTAGTATCTTCTGGTCCTGTACAGGCGTAGTTTAACACCGACAGAGAATAGTGTTGCACTGCGTGGGCACTTGCAGATGCATGCCTCTGTGTGTGCAGAGCAGGCAGGGCTAGTGATGAGGACAAATTGGGAGTGTGTTAGAGTCAGGGCTAACATGAAATACCATGGTGAGGAACAACACATTGGTCACACACACCCAGGGCATGGTGGAAGGAGGGAGAGAAAGCCTGAGAAGATGCCAGGTAAATATCTTTCGTCAGTCATCAAACAATCATGTCATGGTTTTGCCTGTGGATCCCCCTGTTAAATCCTTCAACATTGCAGGAAAGCACTTGGCCTCAGAGGGCTGAGTACAGCTCCCTGTAGAAGGCATTCTAAACCAGCTTTTTTGGGGACTGCACTGGGGACTAGAAAATGGAACACGAGGTTTCCTCTTTTCTCTGTAGGAGCTTAACATGCCTGATTGTCTCTCAGCACCTACCCTCGTGCTGCAACCATTTTTTATGTGATATCTGACATAGCACGTTCTACAGTTGCATCCTTCCCACCTATCTCAGCTGCTGTACGTAAAGCTGGTGAAAATTCTGTTCTAACCATGAAAAGCTGATCAAAAGTGAGAGCATTATTTTGCTTTAAAGGAAGATAATTATGCAATAACACTGAAAGAGGAAAACAACTATTAATACTTTGGGGTGGGAGGGGATGACACTCTCTCTCTATATATATAGTCTCATCCAAAGATTTAATGTTAGGAAGCCCTGGAGAACTTTCTTCACTGGGAAAATTGTGTGTTTGACCTTACTAGTTTACTACTAGAAGAGAGCAATGAGAATAACTTCTGAATACTTAGCTATATGTACCATTTAATTACTGTACTCTAGATCAACCTCTCAGGTCACTTTTGGGCTAGATTGACCTTTTTACATCCAAAGAAGTTGTCACTAGGATATCCGATCCCTCACTAGAAGTTAACTTTGTCAGGAAGAGCTTTATCACCCTATAAGCATGTCATAGTATAATAGCTTGGCATCGTTTCATCTACTAGTACCTTTAAATGGAAATAACTCCACAGAGGGCATAAAGCTTATGGTCTAAAAATCAGCAAATTTCCTCCCTTAAATATTATTTACCGCAGTTTATAGTAATATTTTAAACTGATATATATGTTTCATTCCATATGCATACGCATGTTTCATTCCTCATATTCTTTGAATGTAGAAAAATCTGAATAGAAATTTCTGTATTTATGACGTAGCTGATAGTTGCCAATGGAATTTGTGAAGCTTTGCAGAAGGATGGACAGTACCTTATCACATGAAATTTGCCATGTCATGTCAACAGTAAGAGTGATATGGATACTGTGGGTATATTAAAAATACATTAAAATAGATAAGTCTGCTCAGATGTAAGGTAATTACGTATTCTTTTGAGTACACAAAGAAAGGGTGACACACTTAAGGTTATCATGAAGGAAAAAAGAAGTTTGCTTTTGAGAAAAGCAGACTGTTTGGCCAGACTACTTGGAGCGTACCAAATCAACAAGAATAAAAAGCAAAGAATAATTTTCTTTAGGATTTCCTTTACAAAAGGAAGGCAAGGCTCCGACAGTCTTTTTAGCATCAGGCTGTAAAACAACCAGCATTCTCTTTTTTTAAACTCTAATTTCTCATTTTAAATGGCCTTTTTTATTGTTTTTTTTTTTCTGTGGCTTCCTTACTAACAAATTATGTTAGACTGAATCAAGGGTGAATGAATAAAGTTACTGCTGAAAAGCCCTCATTTTCTTAAGCTTTAAACCTGAAACCACATGGTTTTAGTTCTTTTAATCTAACTCCATCCAGAGAAAAATAATTTAATGCAACTTTAAAGCTAGAGTTTGCATATCTACACATAAGGGGAATATGAGGGAGTAGGAACGTCTAGACTCCTAGACAGCATGACCACGTTATTCATGCTGCCTCACTAATGCATCTAAGAAATGTATAATTTAGGAGACTAGTTTTCCTAGGTGATAGATGGAGACAGATCTTTCACATGGTAATCCGGGGATGTTTGCCTTATCCTAATTGTGAAAAGGCCAGTGTAACTCCACTGATGGTATAAACCTAGTAGGAGCAACCACCTATGTTATCTCATTTTAGGCAGAGACAATTCCCCTACACACTACCATGCTGCAATCTTTATGCAGAGCAATAAATGAGTAGAGTGCCTTTTACTCTTAGTGCATTCAGTATATTCAGTAGTTGCCTTTGAAAGAAAAGGAAATAAAAAAATAAGAGGGAGAGGGTGTTTCCTTGAAGTACAAGGGAATTACAATCTATTCTGTGCTTCTGAATAACGCCAGTAGCATGCTACTACTTGGACCTTGTCTTTGAAAGACACTGCTCCACAGTATGTCAAGCTTCAAACATCCAGTTGAAAATTGCCAACTAAGTAATTTTCTTTACTGCTTTTAGCCAAGGAAATGCAAGGACAGTGAATAAGGCAGTTGTTTGAGCCTTTTAACCACCTCTACCCTCACTAAGTGCTGGAATGCAAAATAATCTTGAATTCAGTTTATCTGTAACCATATTAGAAATCCTAGATCACGTAATGTATTCCTGCTGAAGGGAGTGCTAAAGACATCTGGGTCCTTGAAATGTTGATTTGTGTTATGCTTTGAGTGGAAATAGAACATGGAAAACCAAAACCACCAGACAGTCTTCAGAAATTCCAAGAAACAGATGTGGGTCTTTTGAACTCAGAAAATACTTCTTACATTTGTTAGTTACAAATTAAGGATAACCTGAAAAGCTTGAAAGTAGGAGGACTTATTATGACTTGCAAGAATTAATAAGTAGGCTGAGGGGGGAGTGGGGTGGGAAGATGGAGTGATAAAAATGTCTCTTACCTGGTCAAGATTGTTGTAAAAATCTATGCTGGCTGCACACAGATATCTCCCAAGCAGAGTCGCATGGGTAGTAAAAATTGTGGCCACACGAAGCTTCCAAGATCGAGACAATATCAAACCCACTCCTGCCTGCCACTCATGGAAGTGGGCAATTATATTGGGCTTGTCATCAAACTGACAGGAAAGCTGAAAACAATTGAAAGAACATACATTAAAAACACATTATATCCTGCCCACCATCCCAGCTGCAGAAACCTCTTTTTTCTCATGCCTTGCTCTGTGTGCTTGCTTTCTTTCACATCACAAAGCAGTACAGTGTTTTAAGCAGTCGTGTGTCTTGATTCCCATCAAGCTCTAATCCTTAGGTCAAGAAACACATGTGCCTCACTCAGAGGCAGTATCTTTCCTAGAGTACTGGGGAGCAGAGTCACTCTTCTTCCTTTTAACTTGCTGTTCTGCTGTTGAAACTCTTGTTTGATAAGAAAATAGGACAGATGTATTATTCTGCAAATTAACAGAGTTTCCTCTTTTTAGGTAGGCTGCAATACAGTCGCATATGAAGTCACAGTGCTATCATTAATGCTTTCTATCCATATTCCCTGTGCAAGGTAGCATCTATTTGCTGAATTATGGCTTAACTAGCTTCAAGGACAGTCTGTGAGTGTGACAACTTAACTACCATAGGTGAGAAAAAGGGAGTTTGAGATCCTACTTGTAAGAGCATCTGATGACAAATAAGGGAGTTGAGAAGAAACAGAGGGGGAAGTGACAGTAAAGACACAACAGATTTCACATAGGAGAGCCTTCCCCTCCCTGCCCCCTTCTCCAGGGAAAAAGTATAGTTAAGTGACCACTTAAGATTTAAGTTTTAAATACAAATTTGATCTACATAAAGTATCAACTTCCTTAAAATCACAGTTTTCAAACTGGAAAGTAGGAAGCGCATACCAAAGCTTTGTTTCTGCCCTGCTGACAAAGTTGGAATCTGAAAATCTCTAGATTTAAAAACTGTACCTCTTTTAAAAACCAGGCTGTTAACGATCCAAAAATCACAGCATCATTGGCTTCTCGGTCATGAAAAGGGATCCCTATGTTGCTGGCATCCCAAAAGTCACCTTTCCACCTGTCCAGGTTCCAAGCCGCTGATCCTATATCAAACAGTAAGACATATGGGCTGCCCTCTATCAGCCATCTTCCAAAAAAGACCTATGGGGAACAGGCAAGGATACAACCAGAAAATGTTACAGTAAATGTAAAGGCCAGGTAGCATAACTGTTTTCATCCATCAAATCTCAAAATTTTACATAAGGAATATGTGATCATAGTTCTACATACCTAAGGTTTGTGGTTTTCCTTGCAAAATACATGGAGTAATACTGGATCAAAGGCAAGGGTGAAAGGAAATTACAATCTTTAAGAATATTTGGGTTTAAGACTTTAATTTCAGATTTTCATCACAATATTTTTTCCATTTTTTTCCATTAAAAAAAGTTTAGGAAGACTAGTTTGAATAAGGAGGTCTTATGCTATATTGGAGTATCTATACCATTTTTGTTCTTATTTCAAAACTCTTATTTTTTTCACTAAGATTTGTCACCAATCTCTTGCTATTTATGTTAGATTACCAGTGATAGATTTGATAGGATAGGTGTTTGGGACCTGCATGTACCATGACATTTCCTCATCCCACGCAAGCAGCACAGTTGATGCCATTTGGCAGAGCGGAAGGAAGGATCAATCAGACTGTATAATAATGTATATAATGTATAAAACCACATCAACCTAAAAATACAGCTTTCCTGCTTTACCTGCATGGATGTAGTTAAATATCTCTAAGAGTATGTAGAACTTCACCGATACAAACTACCTGCCCAACCAGGAGAGCAAGCTGAACTATCATAAGGTAACACAACACAGCTAGGCCTGCATTACAGGCTGCACCACTCTGCACATTCAAATTTCACTTTAATTCTACCATCAAAAAGGCTATAGTAGCAGAGACATATTAACTAGGAAGAAAAAGGCACTACAGGGAGGCTAGTGCAGCTTATACTCCATGTGGAGGAATCTTTTATCCACTTTTCAATCTCTTCTAATTCATCAACCCCTGAGACACCAGGGATTGAACCCAGCCCTACAGCTACAGTGGGCTGAACTGAGATCAGGTCTTGAAAACAGTGAGATGAAAGCTCTTAGACCTGTTTGCACAAAAAATACAGGGTCTGACAAAGACAGGTGTGTGAAGGAGGGTCATTTCCTTATGTACTTATTTCAGGCTATCTAGGTTCCTTATTTAGGAAAATGAGGTTAAAAAGCAGGAAGTTTGTGTGAACCCAGACTTCACCTAAATATGGAGCTAGGTTGTGGCAAGTAACAGATGACCTGAGAAGTTTGGAAGTGTTCCTAGGTCCCCTGATTTAAAGGGACATATTGCGATGCATAAGCAAAATCCAGACATAAATGTTAATAGGATAAGTGCAGCTCCTTGAAAATACAGCATCATTAGATATCAAAGCTATACTTGACGTACCTGGGACAGATTTGCTGCTATATATGAATACTCCAGCAACACAACGTATGTTAGGCAGGCAGAGTTGGCTGATTAAATTGAACATATTGCCTAAACAGCATGAAGTGCATAGATATAGCATTTCAATTAATCTGCCCCACAGACTATAGCTTTTTTCTAAACAAAGGAATGTTACACAGCTTGTAGCAACATCTCTTTCTAAGCAACAGAGGCAACATGGAGAACCTGATCAATCACTTATGAAAATTTGATTAGAAATTAGAAATGGCAGTTAGATTAGACCTTTTAGTTTGAATCTCCGCCTGAACGATGCATGCATCCCACAGCGTTAATGTCCCTGACAAACACTTTCCCAAGCTGTTGCATATATAAATCCAGCAATACACTTCTACATGATATGCAGTGGGGCATTAGATCCTAGTAGCAGCAGAACTGTTGTTACAAAGGGAGATATCACACTGACAGTGCAACAGCTGGTGGCAGCCCAAGAATTTTATGAATTTCTACATTAAAATATGCCATGCCCTTCAGCAACAGAACTTTGTAAGAATGCTTCCTTGTGCCTGCCTCTCAATGCTTTTCACATCTGTTTGACACACATTATAAGCAGACAATTTTTCCTCCTGCAAACTAGCACCTCTGGGAGACTCAATGCTGAATCAGAGAGAAGGCGAGTTCTTAATCTCTGATGAGGACTTTCAAGAAAAGAGGTCAGATTTAGCATGTGTGGAATTTAGCAAGTGTGGAATTTAGCAAATTCCACCTATTTTCAGGTAATCAATTGTCCTCAAGGCTGCAGCTGCTTGCGACTTAGTAGCCTGCCCATCAACACAGCAGATTCTATTCCTTTCAGCAGATCAGCTTCATTAAGAGTTTCATTCCTAGTTGATTATTGAAGAAACTGAGTCACATAAAGGTTATGAGGTTCAAGATCACAGAGAAAACAGTGGTTAAAAATTGGGTAGGATACACATGAATTCATACTTGTGCTGTGGTTTAACCTCTCTTCCTGGGAAACAGACAGCTAGTTGCATTGAGCTGAGGAAGGAGACTCTTTGTCAGTTGGGTGCTTTTCTTAAGTCACCCTGTGGTTTGTCTCTTTCTGGCTTTCAAATCAATGCTACGTAAGAAAAAATGTGAGCTAGCGGAACGCTCTTCTCTGTCCAGCACAAGAACACCAAATGTAAGGGTACAGTCAAAGTAAGGTCATATTATCTACTAAACTATCACTGTATTTAGAGACTAGATAAATAAGTCATTAAGCCAATTAAGCAGACTTGCAGGTAAATAACTGTTAAAACCTATAATTGGAGTTAAAACCTGTAATTGGATAAACTAGTTCTTCCTCAAAAATAACCTGTAACGAATTGACTCTGCTGTTCTAACAGTGGATTCTGAGGCTTCCCCATTGTGACATTGACCAGGATTGCTGTGTCAAGCGGAATGGCAAGAGCATTAACCAAAACTGTAATCTCCTCAGAGTCAGCTTTGTTGCCCTGGGAAGCAGTAGCACATCTGATTTACCTGACACCCTTGGCTTTTCATGGTGTCCATTGCCTTCTTAACTGCAGGGTTTGGAGGCTCACATGCTTCTGCCTGAGTCTTCACATTCTGCTCAAAATAGGGACCAACCAGAAAATAGTTTTCACCCCATTCATCTGCTGTAGTTTTGGCTTTTGTCTGGATCACGGTGTAAATGCCTCCCACTGCAAAAGAAGGTCACAAAGAAAATGAAATAGAAAAGGCCACAGGCCATAAAGCTCTGGAGTAAGCTCCAACTTGTAGGTAAGATATACAGTAAAAACACTTCATATATTCAGATTTTAAGTGAAACCCATACTTAATCAAATAAATAGAAGTTCAGTCTCTTAAATGGAATCAGACCTAAGATGAAAAGAATCTTACAGATGTATGTTCCTAAATCAAGCTCACGGTTCAAGAATTTCAAGTCATATAGACATGGAACCACAGAAGGGAATCTATGCATAATGTTATTCTTCTCCACTTCATTAGGCTCAGAAAGCTAAGAAACTAATTTACAATCATCATACTCTTCCACAGCTCCTCTGGACAGGGATTTAGAGAAATCTTAGGTAAGTAACAACTATGTATTTCCTTCTAGTTCCCCTGCTCACAAGATAAGATTAACTGAATAGCTTGGATTCATAGAATCATAGAATAGTTAGGATTGGAAAGGACCTTAAGATCATCGAGTTCCAACCCCCCTGCCATGGGCAGGGACATCTCACACTAAACCATGTCACCCAAGGCTCTGTCCAACCTGGCCTTGAACATCTCCAGGGATGGAGCATTCACAACTTCCCTGAGCAACCAATTCCAGTGCCTCACCACCCTTACAGAAAAAATTTCCTCCTTATATCCAATCTAAACTTCCCCTGTTTAAGTTTTAACCCATTACCCCTTGTCCTGTCAGTACAGTCCCTAATGGAGAACCCATCCCCAGCATCCCTATAGCCCCCCTTCAGATACTGGAAGACTGCTATGAGGTCTCCACGCAGCCTTCTCTTCCCCAGGCTGAACAGCCCCAACTTTCTCAGCCTATCTTCATACAGGAGGTGCTT
This sequence comes from Neopsephotus bourkii, assembly GCF_033783945.1. Lineage (NCBI taxonomy): Eukaryota > Metazoa > Chordata > Aves > Psittaciformes > Psittacidae > Neopsephotus > Neopsephotus bourkii. The sequence continues at coordinate 9,534,217 of NW_026900624.1, forward strand.
CAGTCCCCTGATCATCATCATGGCCCTCCTCTGGACTTGGTCCAACAGGTCCATGTCCTTTTTATGTTGAGGATGCCAGAACTGCACACAACACTCCAAGTGAGGTCTCACGAGAACAGAATAAAGGGGCAGGATCACCTCCTTCGACCTGCTGGTCACTCTCCTTTTGATGCAGCCCAGGATGCAGCTGGCTTTCTGGGCTGTGAGCACACACTGAAGCCAGCTCATGTTTACTTTCCCATCAACCAACACCCCCAAGTCCTTCTCTGCAGGGCTGCTCTGAATCTCTTCCCTGCCCAATCTGTAGCTGTGTCTGGGATTGCTCCAACCCAGATGTAGGACCTTGCACTTGGCATGGTTAAACTCCATGAGGTTGGCATCAGCCCACCTCACAAGCGTGTCAAGGTCCCTCTGGATGGCATTCCTTCCCTCCAGTGTATCAACCGAACCACACAGCTTGGTGTCGTCGGCAAACTTGCTGAGGGCGCACTCAATCCCACTGTCCATATCAGCGACGAAGATGTTGAACAAGACCGGTCCCAACACCGATCCCTGAGGGACACCACTCGTTACTGGTCTCCAGCCAGACATTGAACCATTGACCACAACTCTTTGTGTGCGGCCATCCAGCCAGTTCTTTATCCACCGAGTGGTCCATCCATCAAATTAATGTCTCCCCAATTTAGAGGCAAGGATGTCATGTAGGACAGTGTCGAACGCTTTACACAAATCCAGGTAGATGACATCAACTGCTCTGCCCCTGTCCATCAGTTTCATAACCCCATCACAGAAGGCTAACAAATTGGTCAGGCATGAAAACATATATATTCAGATAAACATATAATTTTAATTATGTGAGACAAGTCAATGTTCAACACATAAAGTGACACAGTTATACATCTGTCCTTATGGTGTGGTAAATACATCATATGAGCATAAGGCACTTCAACAGGGATAAATATGGGGCTTGGTAGAAATCTTAGTCAAGAAACTCATTGGTCTTAATTGGCAGAAATACAGAGCTTACCATAAGGGAACATTTTTGTGCAGAGCAGCCTGGTGACCCAGGGAAAAGAGAAAATACATACTTGCAAGATGAAAGATACTAAATAACATGACAAAGCTCTAGTCATAAAGTCATAAAAAAAACCCAAAAAAACCTCTTTCACCACCATCACAACAATGGAGATCAACCTGTTTCATACTCCAAGGCATTCAACATTGGGATCAGCAAGGTAGCCAAGTTTCCACAGCTATTAATTTTAAGAGTAGTAAGAAAGCTGCAGCTCAGGACCTGAAGACAGTCTGGACCTTTGGTTTATATAGCCAACAGCCTACTGCTTCTTTTCACAAGGTTTTGCTTAGGATCACTGTGCGTCCTAAGGCGTACCCTGCCAAAGATGTACAGAAAGCCTACTCTGAGAAGAGTGGAGAGTGTGCTGTGCTCTGCCGTTGTAATCTGTTGCACAGCAAAGTAAAGTAAAACATTTCAGGGTACAGGTTTGCCAGAAATGCAATGAAAAGTACTTAGGATAAAAGCAAGAGTACGTTTTTCCCGACTGTAAGAACTCCTCAGAAGCTAGGTGCCTTAAAAGTTCTGTGTTACCTGGTCCTAAAACTGGCTTTTTGTCTTCCCTGTTCCTGTGGAAACATGACTCACAAAGCATGTCTGTGCATAAGCTTTAATTGACAGGGGAGGGAAACTGTGCAAGTGAAACTATGTATGTGGGAAGTGTTGGGCATAACTTAAAAAAAGACTTCTTGAGAAGAACAAAGCAATGTCTAGAATAATGTACTGGTTTTTGAAATTACACTTTGCCATAACAAATTCAAGGAATACATTATATATCCTTAAGAGCTTAATTCTGCTCAGTTACTTTGAATTCCCTGGAAATACCTATGTAAGCAATGCACTACATGTCCCACTGAATAACAGAATAAGGGTTTACATATTCACTTGGAGCCTAAAAGAATTCTCTGATTACTTCCAACCTTATTCTTCTCCTGTACGACATTTTAAGGTCATATTACAAACACAAAACTTTTCCAAACAGAGATGTACCAAAATCCCAGGATGTTGTAAGTTTCTGATTACCACCTCTGAAGTTTTTTACTTTGAAACAGGTTTTAAAACAAACATTAAATGACAAAAAGAGAAATAGCTGCAGAATCAGGAGAGATCAGATCCAGACAATTGGTTGAGATCATCACAAACATGGGGAATTAGCAGTAAAATGTGGATGCAGGGCTAATTACACATTCTGATCTCCATCTAAATGCTTTCTTCAAATATTTTAAGTTTTAATCATTTTCAAATGTCCCCGAGAGAAAAATGCTTCCATTATTTATTTTTAGAACTTGTTTTTAAGTTTTTCACCAGAAACAAGAAAAGAAAAAAAAAAGAAAACCAAGTTAAAAGTTAAACCAACAACAAATCTTTCCCCCCATTTATTTCTTTTTCATTCTTCCTCTTTCTCCAGGGAGGAATAAATTGGCATGGAAAGAGGGACTGAAATGCTTGAGAAGGAAGGATTTCGTTCATTTAAGAAAAGTTGGATTTTGTTTTTGTTTGGTTTGTGGTTTTTTTTTAGTGACCTCTTAAAAAAAAATGTAAGATGAAAACAGAAAATAGTTCATAGAATTATTTTTAAAAGTTACAATGTTTTCAAATGTGTTACCACTACTATGAATTTGTCTAAAGGAGTTATCTGCAGCACTCCAGCCATTTTCTTCTTTTCTCATTTCAAGTCTTTGTGCATTATTTCTTTTGTATATTTAAAATCCTTAGAGCCCTCCAGGATAAACATCAGAACCATCTAAATAAAAAGTCTGATTCAAGAGCAGTATCACAATATCATATCACTGTTGATGATGATATTAGGCAGAAATGGAGATCTAACTATGCAACTCGAGATCTTTGTGCAAGATCTAATATGCAGATGTGCTTTCTGCCGCAAGCTGTTACACAGAAAGATGCATCGCCAATGTCTTTTGTCACCTGACGAGGAAGGATCTACAGCTCCCACGATTAGCCAGGAACTGTGCTGAAAAGGAATGTCTTCTGGATCTGTAATCCTTTGAGCATGGAATTGCCAAAACTCCTCAAAACTGCCAGAGATACCCACCATTCATTTTACCTGCTCTACCACCCATGCAACGTCACAGAAGGATAGAGAGTAGGAGCAGCAGAAACCAAAGAGGAAGGAGAGAGGAAACAAAGCTGTGCACATAAGACAGAGATAAGTGGAGATAGTCACTGATCATGAGTCCTTCCACACATACCTTTGCTACACAGAGACAGAGGATCAGGGAGCTCCCAGGGCTCTTCAGCCTCCTTGCTATGGCCTGACCAGGCCACTCTGAAGGCCATAAAGTTTTCCTGAGGACCATGGCTGCCATGGAATCCAAAAGAGCACTGGGACCCCATCTTCAGGATTCAAATTGACTTCAGTGCCACAATTAATAGTTACAGTTACACCAACCATTCTTTCACCCCTTCCCATCAGAATGTGCCAGAATGTGTCTATAGAGGTGTGATAAAATTGGGCTTGAACATATTTTTTTCTAGCATTTGGCTGGAAATGTACTTATTTATTTATTGCCTGTTTTGATATCTAGGGATCATTTATAGAATAAGTTTGCAAAATGTATCAGGTGAAAAAAACCCCAGCATCTTCTGATAGCAGATGTTTTTCACGTAATTTTTTGGCTAATTTTGTAACCAAGACTCATCAGAAGATAGTAGTTCTCCAAATTCTGTGAAATTCTGGCATTCCAAACACAGTCTGAAATAATATTGAAACACTGAAATTTATGACATATGTCTGTGGTACAGAAGCTATTTCTGTGTGCATCATCTCCAGTGCACAAGATTTTATTTGAGATTGATTTGAGGTTGATATACCATCCCACTCAAAAAATGCACTGAGCTTTGATGCTGTGCTTATGCCAAGTTTATGCCAACACATCCCAACTTCCCAGAGTGTGTTAGTTCAGGTGTATCACAGATAACAGCATTCACCTTCTCCCAAGGAACTTTCACCATGGAAAGACGGTTAACACAGAAGAGGTAAAGTGCTTCTCCTACTGACTTCAGTGGATTCAGGATTTAATTTCCTAGAGTCCAGATTTTCACCAAAGAAACTGTGCACAGAGCTCTGCTCCAGGGAGAGCTGAACAAGGTTTGTTTTTAGCAGAGTCTTCATTCTAATAGGGATGGGAAAAATATTTAAGATTCATCTACCAATGACTCTTAAGCTAATCTGTTCACAGCTGAGTGGTGACATAAGCTGGCTGTTTGCCCAGCATTTTTAAGCATCCTTCTATTTTCTGTCTAAAAACTGTAGTAGTACAGTAGGAGATACTGAATCTAAATATTACTGGAATTATTTTGAAGACATCTTTATAGAGCACAGACCAGATTTTGAACACTCTCAGCCCTTCTTATTAATGTATCTGAAAATCCATTAAATTACCACTGTTATTCTGTCTTACAGACCTCTTCCCCAAAACCAGGTTAAATACTTCAGTTTTCAGTGGGTAAACATTTAAAAGAAGTTGAAAAGGATGGAGTCATTTTCGCTGTGGAAAATGTCCAGGACTGCCACCATTACTCCTGCAACAGCTTTTGGCTGCTCCCTGTCAATAATTTCCATCTGTGGGGCTTCCAACACAAGAAGTTCCTGTCCTTAAAGTTTACATTGGTCTTCCTGTTATGGAAGAAACAAAACCAGTCTTCCTTTTACAGTGTGCGCAGATATTTGACCAGACCTGGCTTTACCAGAGCACAGTGGTCAGGACAGAAGGGGTAGGGCGAAAAATACTAAGCTTGACCATGATTACTACCAGACTGTGTGGAACTGTATTGCCCTGGGACCCTTGCCTGCCTGCTTTTTTGCCCTACTGCCACCAAAACACAGTAGATCCACTCCACTCCACAACATGGGTCTTGCCCATCAGTGAATAGCCAAATAAAGCAAGGAAAATCTTACAAAACAAATTACACTTTGTTATTTCTTTGGCAGAGAACTTTCAATGCAAGATGATCTTGAAGTTATGCTTCGTTTAGGTGGCAAGTTCCTTTTCACATGACATGAAGAAAGGGGAGGGAGAGCAACACTGCCAAATGAGCCTTTTTTGTTTCTCAGTTTCTTCTTCAGCTACCTTACATTTGCTTGCTCCAAACAGAGAAGAAAAAAGAGAAACTGAGATGCCAATGCTCTCCAACATAGATATCAGAGGCTGCCACTTAGCATAGTCAGCAGCGGGGAGAGAGAACATAAAAAGAAAGCATGGAGAAGTAGAAAGCTTTGCCTTATTAGAGCACGTTAAATTACCTGGAGTTTAAAAAAAGAGAGACACTTTCATTATGCCAGCTGCTGAGAAAGAGGTGATGAGACCCTGGAAATAATGGAAACTTGTAGATCTCTGAGCACTGAATTCATACAATTGACTTGTCCTTCCCTACAGCTGCATCTCATTCTTCAGTATCAACCAGCTCCATCAGGGAAATCCCAGTAAACACTTGCTCCCTGTGGGCAGCCTGGCACATGAAGACCCTCTTATACTATGTAATCAGATGTATTCTAATTTGCAGGATCCCTTCATCATCCTCAGACTCTGAAGGAGTATTTAAGACGTTCAGAAAACAGCTCAGCACCTGTAAAGGGCACTGATTACAGGTATGGAAACAGAGCCACCTGTAAGCTGTGGTAGCATGTTCCTATAGGGAAGAAGACATTCAGCCTTATTGTCACTGCACAGAGAAGAGGAACCACTAAGAGTCAGCACTGGTCAATGAGGAAACGCACCCATAGCCAAGCACTTGATAATGTACACAAAGTTAACATAAAGACTTGAACCCTCTCTTGTAGGCAGCAGCAGCTTTACACCACTTTAGCAGTACAACCAAAACTGAACTACTCTGGCACACCTTTGCATTACCAGAAAGGAAGAAAGAAACCTTCAGGATAAATGCTCAAAATTAGCTTTTCAAGCAATAAACCAGCTAATGCTTGTCTTTCCCTCTATATTAGAAACATATACAGCAATATTAACACTAAAACATGTAACAGTACTAAATTTATGAGGGGTCAGCCTACTTAGTCAAATAAATAGTTCATCTGTCTCTTAAAGGAGGTGGGAAATATACAGTGTAAGCTATTATTTCCTAAGCCCATCTATCTTCTGTGATGACTCCCTGTATTTTATTGGCTACTGTCATTTCTATGAAACACAGTGCCTTACCATTTTCCAAGAACTGTTTATAAAACTTAAAGTCACCAGGGAACTGTATTTCACCACGTGATTTAGACATTCAATTGCCTAGAAAATACACGAAAAAAAATCAGTATCAAGAATTTACCAGAAAAATAATCTGAAACAGGCTTACTAAAGATTTTTGCACTGATGTTTCCAGTCAAGGTTGGTTAATGGAAACTTTGCCCAGAGATTTGGTTCTAATGAAGAAATTGTTTGCCATTACTAGTTCGGTCAGTCCATTTGAATATATGGTTTGGTAACTGGTATATTTAATAGCCCCCTATTTTTAAACTAACTCAATATTCACGCTCATTAATTCTCTCATAAAATGTGAGAATAATATATTTTAGCTGTATCAGTTGATACAGCTTCAGTGAAGTCAACAGGAGCTATGTAGATGGTTACAAGAGTCACTGTGTTTTGTACACAGAAAGATAAATCTAACCACATTTTACCTTTTTTTAACATTCTGTGTGATATCTATAACCAGTTAGTCCAGATGACTCAGAATATATATAGACGATGGAGTTCTGAGATATTAGTGAGAACACCTGAATTTCCTAGATTTCTGCCGCCATCTGCTTGCCAGCGCCTTACTTGACATGCACACTCAAAAGCAAATGCTGCATGATCCACGTTCAGGCAGTAGTAAATTGACACAAAAGGCTTAAATGAAGCTACTGAAAAATAAGACCACAGGATTTAAACTGCAAAAGCTACTCTGTACTACCTCTGGGTATTGATACCTCTCACCACCCTAAAAAGAGCAATGTAAAATTGCACTGCAGTGCAGATTAAATACCTGAAGCTATTGCAGAATAGTAATTCCAGTTTCACCATGGGGATAAACCCTGGCACTGTCTGTTCATCTCACAGATGTTTCCCCTTTGAAGTTAAAATCTGAACAGATTACAGATCCCCTCTCCTGACTAATCTCTATTTATCTGACAGGACAATAAAGGCACATGAGGTCAATCATTTACTCATACTTAACTCACTTTTGTGGCAAAACCAGATCCTGTTCCCCCTTGGTGAACTACCCTAGCTGAAAGGGGATGATTTGATTAGCAAATTAGAGATGGAGGCAGAAAGATATTTGCTAAACAAGCCACATGCACATTGCCTGACAAGCTGCGTGTAGTGAGCAAGTTTTCAATCTGTACACATGCACAAAGCATAAAGTCCTTGTCTAGCACCCCGTGTTTGCAGAGACCAGTCCAAAAGGGCTTCAGCTGGCATAAATTCTGCAGGTCATTGACATGTTCAATGACTTCAATGCAGCCATGTTTGTTTACACCCATTTCAAATTTGGCCTCTCCTCCACATTGCTTTAGAAGGCCAAGGGAGACTGTTAAGCTACTCTGAATCTTAAGTCTGTTTTACAGCTCACCGTCATGTGTTATATTCCCAAATGTATTCGTATGGAAAGTAAAATGTAAGTATGTACAAAGCAACATCCATATATCCATACATATGCACACCCGGGCATAACACCTAGATGTTTGTTTAAACAACCTATCCCTGGTGGTGAAACATGTAAAGACACCCAGACACCCTGACTATATACTCATCCCACACAAGCACAAGCAAATGCAGCCCACACACCACATGCACGATTACACATGCACTCCTTCCAATACAGCAGCTCTGCAGAACACTTTTCCCCCATCTCCCCTTAATGCCTTTCTTGTCCAAGCCTCCCTCTGCTCCCATGAAAACAGAATATTACCTCCTAAGAGTGTTGTACAAACCTTTGTTGGTAACTTCCCAAGAAACTTCAAAGAGCAACAAGTCCTCCACTGGTAGGTCTTCATCCTCCCACTGAGGAAGCCCATTAAGAGAAGTCATGGACAGTGATCTAGCCAGAGGCATTTTCTTCAGCCCTCAACTGCTCAACACACAGGCCACAAAAGATAGCAAACGTCCAGTTAACGTGGCACGTCTCTGCAGTTCTGGTTAGAGCAGTCTGCCAGAGTGCTCGCTCCGAGGAGAAAATTATTCAGATAGCTGAGAGCTAATGGGTTTAAACTGTCTGACCACCAGCATTAAATTGGCTCAGTGAAATCCTCAGGGCTTGAGAAGCAGCTGCTGGTAGAGGTAAGAATTTAAGACTGACCTGAGAAAGGTCTTGGCTGTTTTGGGGCCAGGCCTCTTTCTTTTTCTTCTCTTACAGGAAGGTAAAAAAAAGGGTTTTGAGCTCCTCAGCCACAGTATTCAGTACCTACCACCTCAGCAACAGCTGAAACTCAATAGTTGTAAATTCAGCACTGCCCTGAGCAAACTCCAACAGGGACAACACTTTGAGTTCACCACCTGATTTAAGTCCAGCCCCTGAGTCCTCCCCTCGAGATACACCTCCCATTAACACCCATGGACCGGCCACTTACCAACCAGGCTAGTAGACTTGTTCTACATGATGTCTCTTAGATTATTTGCCAGGTAAAAGGCTGTTATCCCTTTTTGTGCAGTTCACCAGTTAAAGTAAGTGATAGTTTACCTTATACCCTTCCTCCACGATAAATTCCAGCTGTGTTCCTAGGGCTCTGTGTAAGCTTTTGGCTTTATTGTGCTCTTGAGCAGCACTGCAGCCCTGAGAGCTTTTACAAACAGACCTAGAAAGGCTCTATCTCTACTTTGACAAGTACTTTGGTCCTCCTTGCAGTCCTGGTCCTTGATTTTCTGCCTGGCTTTTCTATGCCACAGCTCTTTTCTAGCCTCTGGCCCAATTCCTCTGCCCTGGTAAATTATTAAGTAATAAGTCAGGCAACAGTATGATCCTGTTGTATTCCAGGAAGGATTTGGGATCCTGCAAGCGGTGCAAACACAACTGCAGGGATGTTGGTCCTTAACTTGGAACCTGAGATCCTCAAAGCTCCACAGAGCAAATGCCTGCTTGAAAGATGCTTATGTGCTTACATGTCTGGCTGAGAAGCCAGTGCTTCTGGGACAGCTGTGTAAATTGAATCCAATTCTGGGCTTAGAGCACAACATGCCCAAAATCTGAAGTTCAGCAGTGAGTGAATTTCCAGGTGAGATTCAGGGCATCTCTGGCACAGTGGAGAATAACATGAAGATGATCATGTTACTCCAAGACTGGAGTAACTCTCCTATGAAGACAGGCTGAAAGAGTTGTAGTGGTTCAGCCTGAAGAAGAGAAAGCTCCAGGGAGACCTTAGAGCAGCCTTCCAGTACATAGAGGGGGCTACAAGAAATCTGGAGAGGGACTGTTTACAAGGGTATGCAGTGACAGGACAAGGCGAATGGCTTTAACTGAAAGAAGGGAGATTTAGATTAGACATTATCAAGAAGTTCTTTACTATGAGAGTGGTGAGACCTTGCAACAGTTGCCAAGAAAAGCTGTGGCTGCTCCATCCCTGCACACAAGGCCAGGCTGGATGGGGCTTTGAGCAACTTGGTGTAGTGGAAGGTGTCCCTGCCCATGGCAGGGGATTTGGAACTGACTGGTCTTTAAGGTCCTTTCCAACCCATTCTAGGAACATTGCACCAGCAGACATGGACTATACAGTAACATAGAAGGAAAGGCTCTGAGCTCACTTAAGACAAACCAAGTCCAAGGCAATTAGTTTATAAGACAGGCAGCCCAGCTGCATAGAAGTCTCCTTAACATAATACAGTACAGCTGAGCCTGATTTAACCATTAACTATCCCCCAAGAGTTGCTCTTCCATTCATGCTTCCTATGCACTCTGCATTTAAGCAGTCAGACCCATCCTCGAGCCGATGGAGACAGCTTGCCAACCTAACATAAGGGCACAGAAAACTTTTATACCAACTTAGGAACCAGAGCTGACTCAGCAAAGAGCCTGGCAAGCAGGGATGGAGCAGCACGTCTGGGAACAGAGAGAGACAGGAAGGGTGAACCGCCTTGCCTTTCCAGCCAGTGGAGCTAACAGTGGGGCTCAGCTGTGCTGTTGGGAAAGAGGTTTCCTTTCTAGATTAACTGGAAGGCATTACAGCCTGCCCAGGGAAGGATTCCGGTTTTATTGGCTGGGTGTGGTTTTGTCCCTGTGGTCCGAGTTGCCCTATTTACTAATTCATGAAAAAGAAGCCTGGCTGAGAATCATTATTTTTGGAACAGCTGTGGGTTTTACTACCTGGAGTAGGTAGGAAATCAGAGCGTTCTATAGGTTAAAAGAGTTTTCTGCAAGAACCAACTCAGCACACCACCCTGGTCAGGAAGTGAGTTATGAATGCTGTCTTCACACCACAGTTCCCCCAGAAGAACCATTTCAGACAGCCTTTTTTGCTGTAAAATGAACTTTAGCCTCTCTGGCCACAAGTGAGAAAGCGCATGTTAGGGGAAGAAACGCTCTCAATGTGTGGGAGCTTATGAGGTAACTGTCTAGGTCCAGCTTGTTCTAAACATAACTGTGGGTCAAAGTCTGCCTACGTTAATTGTAGGGGGGGGGGGGGGGGGAGGAGAAATAAGCCTCAGATGTTAAAAATGCTCATACACGTTGAGTCAAATTTTACCGGAGGCGGGGGCTACGGTAGTTTGTAGCAATTACTGATGTACACACGCTGTACTTCAGAAATAGAACAGTAGGTGGCACTGATAGTATTAACATGAGTTCTCCAGTGCCTGAGTTGGTTTATTTGACCAAAGGCTGGTCTATCCCTCTTACTAAATCCTGCTTCGTGATAAACTTTAGTTTTATGAAGCCCGTGGAAACAGAACTACAACTCCTTCAGCAAAATAGGGGATCTCCATCTGGAAGAAAAGCTCTTGGCTCAGGCTGAGACACAGGGAAGAGAGGAAACAAGCAAAGATGGGACGCTTAATAAAAACAAGCTCTTGGTACTCAGCAGTGTGAGCTGCCAAGACTCGAACAGCCCTTACGAAGAAACTTAGAGAACTTAAAGGCTGAGCTTTATTTTGTATCCCTACAAGTAATAATCCACTCTTCTAAAAGGACACATTACATTGTTGAGGATGCTGTTGACTTTAAGAAGGAAGTATGAAAACACCATATTTCTTTTTCTCTTCACCCCAGGTTTCCCCCCCCCTTTTTTCTTATCCCCTTTTGTACTTCATTGTGGCATTTCCTGTTTTCAGTTACCTAACTCTTAAATGTATTACTTTGATCTCCATGTGGTGTAGTTGTCTTTTTCACACAACCAGAAGGCCTCACTGTTTATTACCTTTGCAATTCACATGTACTGATGAACTTCCCTAGTAATATTTTAAAAAAAAAAAACCCATAGAATTTTACTTAATTAAAAAAAAAAAAAAACCACCAAATGTTTTCTAGAATTTTAAGGTAGAAATGTCTATTTTATATGATTATATGTGGTTTAGTTTCATGTTTCACAACCACAGTAAGGTATCAGCTGCACTTGTTTTGAACAGTTCTAAAAAGTCTTAATATATTTGGTTTCAGAATCTAGTAAACTTCATTATAAACCCCAAAGTGGTAGAGAAAATTAGGATAATAGAGCAAACCTGACTAAGTGATATGCCTAAACTGATCATCAGCATCATCCTCCTGGTTTTTTGGAGGCTTTGTGATCAGGCATCTTAGCTCTGCTGATCACCTGCCAAACTGTTGTTCGGTCTGAAAGCCAGTGGAGGAGTTGGATTGTGATGGACAGACATTCCTTAATAAATAAGAACTAAGAAATGCAGAAGGAGTGTACAGGTATGCATAAGACCGCTTAAGATATTGAGAGTTTTTAGTTACACTTAAAGCATTTGGCATTCAGTGTATGATCAAACTGTGTCTGGAAAAAAAAATCTGGGAGCTTTACATACAGGTCCCAGTAACTGATACAATTAGGAACTGTTCTGAGAAGGTAGGGGTCATGTCTGTTAGCTCGCTACCCTTCTCTCTCTAGTTGAGGCATGGCCATGATTTTGCTCCATTCAACACTTATGGTAAATTGCTTACCCAAGGGAGCTCTGGAAAAATCTGTTGATGGGGACAGACACCCCTCCATGAATTAATTTTGATGGATTATAAGTGCTTATCAGTCTGATTTTACTTTCCTAACACTGTAGACCAGAAAATCATGTGTTATTAAACACTCTAACCTTGGTAGAAGAGTTGAGCCTCTTACAGAAGTAATTTTAAAAATAATTCTTTCTTTCTACTGCACAACAATTTTCTATGGGGAAGACACTCTGGAAAACAAACAGGAGGTCAACAAATACTCCTGTAGACTGGTCTTCAGCCTGAGAGTATCAGGGACTACTCTATTGTCATATGTGGGTAGGAAAATGAGTTTGATGTGATTCTTACGCTTGACAATCACAACTGATTCCCAGAGATACTGGTAGAGTATTCCAGTATTTACTGGTGGAGACTGCTGAACGAACAGAGACTTTGGAAATCACTGCATTTCTTATAGTCTGAAACACAGGATTAGCAGCACAGAGAAAACTATCTCAAGCAAAATGTGTTTTTATTTCCCTTCATATTTTCATTTAGCACATCTCACGAGCAAGAATTATGAATATTCCCTTCCAGAAATTAATGCTGCTAGGAATCCACCTTCATGCTATTTTGTCAAATTTTCTGGATTTTTTATCTCAGCTATTTAATGTGTAAACATGTCTAAATAATGTGGAAGAGCTGTTAAAGAGGAGATCATAAGGGAGAAAATATTTACTTAGAAAATTAACTTTGCATAGCCATTGCCTGGGCCAGACTGTGCTTTGTTTTGTTTGCAGCTAAATTATTCATTTCAGACACAGAGCAAATCCAGCCCTCCTGAGTCTGACCTCTCCAATAGACCAATCCAAGTTAATTATTTGCTCAACTCCTTTGCTTGCACAGAATAATAACTCACATAGCAATGGTATCTCAGCAACAGTTTACAAAAACGTAGTACACCACTGTGGTCAATGTAAATTTTAGGAAGGCTGTGACTGCTGTAGTCTGTGAAAAGCTTTGAGAGTTTTCGTGCTTGAAAAGTTTTATGCTTTTGAAAGTTTAATGTGCATTAGAGGAGAACTATTCATTGAAAAAAAGAAACATTCAAAATTAGACATTGTCCTGGGAGGCCATTACACTATGGCGTCAGTATGGAGTACATATAAGGATCTGACTCTTAAATGATTTTGGACTCCTGGTCATACTGATATCAGTGAGAGTTCAGGATCTACAGTCCACTGAGTAATTGTGGCTTAATTGTTCTAATTTGTATCGGTAAACTGGGGAAAAGAGAATTTCTTTGCAGCACAAGGCTGATATGAAGTGGGTAAACACAATGACGACAGAAATTCTGTGAGCAACTTATGACATAAGTCACATACTTATAAAACACAGTTTTAAGTTAGCTAGTATGAAAGTCATATAAGCACTACCAGCCTAGCAAAATGCATATATAAAGCATTTCCACTGTTCTATACCTAGATGTTCTAACGCTATTTCACTGTTTAAAGGTGCCTTCCATTCCCTGCCCCATTTTTATCCTTTGACTAATAAAAACTCCAGCTGATTTAACACTCTATTGGAGCTCAGAATAAGCCCACCTCTTGCAGACAGTGGCTATGTAGATCAATAATAAAGCAAAGGATGCTACTCATCTCAATGTTCTGGATGTTCAGGTGGAAAACTCAAGCTCTCTTCTTCGCATACATTTCTTTGGAAAGCCATGATACAAATACTGTGGTAATAGCACATATCGGCATAACTCAGAGGACTGAGATCGTCTTCTGGCACAACCATGCCAGTAGGATCTCTCCTATGTCAGTGGTCTGTCAGTCATCTGCGTGTCTCTTGTCTGACATCTGCAAGGGAGTCAGAGAGAGTTTCTATTCTGGAGCCAGGATCTATGTACCTGCAAATGCAAGGTAGTCTAGGTCCTTATAGCAATTAAAATAACATTACTGGTTTTACCTCAAGTGAGTCACAGAATCATTAGGGATGGAAGTGACCCCTGGAGATCATCCAGTCCAACCCCCTGCCAAGGCAGGACCACCTAGAGCAGGTTACACAGGAGCATGTCCAGGTGGGTTTTGAGAGTGTTCAAAGAGGGAGACTCCACAACCCCCCTGAACAGTCTGTTCCAGTATTCTGCCACCCTCAATGGAAGGAAGTTCTTTCTCACGTTGAGGTGTGATTCAGAGAAAACTCCAGGAAAAAACTTGCCAACAAAGTTTTCAAGCTGACAAGCAGGTATTCTTCATTGCGGCGCCGGGAGACATGGGGGATAGCTCCTCATAATGTATGTCCCCCAATTGCCACACAAGCCACCCTTTTATAGTCCCTGGGCATGTATACATATTCATGAGGCTACGTATGGATTACATCATTTTCCAGAGAGTTCCCAGCCTGCGTACAGAACCATGGTGGTCGTCTCTGAGGGTCGTTTACTTCTTCCAACAATCTTCATCACTTCTGGCAGCCTTTGGAGCACGCGCAGTAGATGCTCATACCAGTTTAATTGGTTCGTCAGCACCAGAGACATAATAATCCTCCTATCCTCCTACTTATCAGTTAGTTTAACTGTAGCCCATCCTGAACACCTGAAGTTCCCAGATACTCCTTATCCCTGTGTCCTCTTCTTCTAGACTGTTTTTCTTAAAACTATGTCAACTATAATGATTTATCTTGTGAGAATTCTCAGTATGTTCTCTAGCTGTACTGTTTTTTTCTCTATGTATCATGCACCTCAGTAATTTTCCATTGCTACTGTTACAAAGCCATAAAACTTAACATTACTTAAAACTAATTCTAAAGGTTTCTATATTCCATTTTGTGATTTTGTGCCCCTTTGTCTCAGGTGAAACTTGTTGCATTTCAGTTTATGGCCATTGTTCCTCATCCTGTCACTGGGCACCACTGCAAAGAGTCATCTCTCCAAAAGTACAAGTTGATGCAGCGAGGCTGCCAATGCGCTAAGAAAGATGCTCATCATGCATAACAGTGATCTTTCATTATTCTTTTAGTTCCTTGCTTCATCTGTATCCACTCACCTTATTTTATAACAGACATTTTTTTGTAGTAGAGTGACATTAGCTCTTCAGTTGCTCAATGTCTGGGCATAAAGGATCTTCTACTGTTGTTAAGTCTATGACCATTAACAAACAAAAAAATAGGCAACAAGCCTCTGTTGACTCAAGGGAATTGAAGGAATAGTTGGCAGACACTAGGTGACAGCAGCTTCTTACGCACTTATAAACATGCTCAATTCAAGATGTCCCAACCTGCTTTGGGGTCTCAAGTTTGTTGACCACAGAACAAGGTATGGCTCTACACTTTAATGGGTGAGAAAAGCACACTAATGCAATCAGGAACAAAAGCCAGTTTTATTGTAGCTGTGTAATCTTTAAAGATAAAAAAAGCCCAACAAAATTCAGTATCAGAGTGGAAAAGAGCCCACCCCCTATCCTCTAAGACAACTGATGCCTCCTCATGCATATCAGTCTCAAGAATCCTGCAAGATAATATCACGCAACATAACTTTTAATTATTTCATTAACTGAGGACAGTGTAAGAACAAAGCCAGGAAGGAACTGTGCAAGGTAGCCAGCCAGCTAAATGCATTCAGGTGAAAACTGCCAATGGGTGTGTGCTGCAAAGAGCAGCAGCTCATGCCATTTACCTCATGACAGCTGATCATCGACAGTTCTCAGCTCATCTCTCCAGGTGGGGAAAGCGTTCCAGGGTAAGTTCTCCACACCAAATTCTGAGAGCAGAGACTATGATTTTCTTTCTCCTGTCCTGGCATTTAGCATGTGACACGGGGCAAGACATCTCCAAAGATCCTTTATAAAAATCATGTTGTCACCAACAGCCCACTCATGCTATTTCATTAGCTACAGGATACTTACTAAATCAAAGGAGTTTTCTTGCAGTATGACAAAACTTGCATGATCTTGTCTTTTAAAAGAAGCCACAAAAATTAGGCTATTTGCTTGTGAAAGTGTTTTAGTCCATTACTCAAAGCATTTTAATGGAGCTAGAAAAGGCCTTGACATTGCTCCAACTTAATCTCAGACCATTTGTTATGAAACAAGACTTGCAGGTCCCCAAATCATGATACAAGATAGAGGGAATAGATACTGTTTGTCTCCATGACATTTAGGTTGAGCAGTTCTAAGCATGCCAAGCAAGTACTGGCTATTTCACGGCTAATATCTACTCCATCACTGTTAAGTGATGAGGAAATAAAACTTTGGGCTTTACTTTTTTCATCTGTTCTCTCCCTTCCACCCCACCCTCCCCCCCCGTATATAAACACTAGAGATTAAAGCCCAATTTGACTTGTTCTATAAACAAGATAACCATGGGACTCATCTTTTGAACTCTAAAAAAACTTGGGATTGTGGTAATCAAATAGAAAATAATTGTGTTTGTTCTGAACATTATGAAAACTAGACACCAGTGAGAGGCAAAGAACTGAAAGCAGAAGAGAAGCATCTAGAATTCCCTTTTTCTAGGCTAGTAACATACAGGATCTTAATGTTGGCATGCTTTTGGCAGGTGGCCCAGAGGCATATCCCCATCCCATTTCCTCATCCATCAGAGAAAAAACAGGAAGTACTTTATCAGAAAAAAGTCTTGGAATGAACTACACTTCAAACCCGAGTTGAAACTAAATCATACAGAAATCATTTCCAGTAAGGCTGTATTAGTGAAATCCCACCACAAGTGATTACTGCCTTGTTTCTAACCTTTTAAACACTTCCATGTAGGCTGGGGCATACAATACAGCAGAATGTTACAGTGAGCCAGGTAATTAAGGTACTGCAAAATAAATCACCAGGACAACAAAACATGCCTGAAAGTTAACTTTATTTGTTCATAAGGTTTGTGCGTTACAGCAAACGTAAGTTTAGCTACTGTGAACAAAGCTCATTTTGGAACAGCATTAAATGTTTAAACCATAGGGATGTACAGTGAGTAGAGCCCACTTTGCACATAACACACTGTTTTTCCATTTCTGGAACATATCTAACATTCATAGTTTACAGATCTTTAAGATCCTTCTGGATGTTCCACAATGTATCCGCACTCTTTTTCAACTGAGCCACCTCATCATCCTTCAGCTTTTGGTTGATGACACTTGTCAATCCAGAGCTATTCAGGACAGCAGGAAGGCTCAAGAAAACATCATTATCAATGCCATACATGCCCTGCCACAAACAAAAGAGATTACTCAGATATAAACACATCACCCCAGATCTGCTTGGAGAGCAGAGCTCAAGACTATCATTTTGCCACCTGCAGAAATTTTTAGTCACAACGTGTTTGAGAAAATATAGTAGTACAAAGCTGGTTCAGACCAAGAGATCAGCAATACCAAGATGGACAATTTCAGAAAGCACCACCTCCAAAACCCTCACAACTGTCAGCAAGTAGCTGACAAAATTTAAATAGTATTAGGGCAGGTCTTTTTCCTAATATAGAGGGAGCTGCAAGTTTAGCCCACTTCAAGTCCTTGCTGCGCTGGGGTTATACGGCACAGTACACTAGCACAGACTAGATGCAGCAGTTATGATAACTATAAAAGGACACAGCTCTCTTCTATAGCACTTCTGCCTAGGTTCACAGAATCACAGCTGGGGCTCCATGAAACTTTCCATTTCGCACCGAAGCTTCCTTTTAATGAACCTGCATGCCACACATGGCAAACTTGACACAAGGGTAGTACAACATTGGGTAGAGTACAGAGAACTTCTTTTCAGCTCCACGCTTGTGACAAGGGCAGGCTAAGAGGTCAGACTAGAAAAAATTTGCAACAGCAAGCTCCCATTTTAAATTCAAAGTAGTATTTTACAAAGCTACCTTTGTTCAGCACCTTGCTAATTGAGACTATTTAGCTTTTCCATGACAACAAAATGAACTAGAACATAAAATTAGCCAACACTTCTTACCTTTACCAGTGTTGAGACTGAGTGAACACGGCACAAGTTCTTCAGCATGGTCTCGCAGAGCTCAGCAACACTAAGGCCAATGGCCCAGTTTGTGTATCCCTTAAGTCTGATTACCTCATAGGCACTAAGGAAATATTGAAATACAGTTGCGTTACAATGTCTTCAAGACACTGTGTGAATTGGAAGTCTTAACAGTAATGTTTTCCTACTAAAGAAAATCTGGAACTTCTGTGACATACTGTAAGTTTTGGGGTTAAAATGTAGGACAGTTATACTTTTCAGCATTAGAAGATAAAGCATGAAGTCTGCATTATCCTATATGCAATAATAAAGAAGCCACATTGTTCTCACTGGATTAGCTGAAATGAAAAATAGCTTCCATCTATGAACAGTTCTTAGTGTCAAGCAGAAAAACAGATACCTACAACTGAACAACTTCTCAGAATGATTGCGCCACTGACTTGAATAGAGACCATTTGAAATAGGTAAATATTTAAAAGTCAAAGCCATTCACTACCTACATACATCCTATTTTTTTTAACCAACATCTGTGTACACTTTTTACCAGTATAGTCTTTATTTCACAACCAAGGCAAGTGATTTAGCAACATATGTAGTTACCTCTAGACAAGTTTTCCTAAATAAAATGAACAAACTAACTCTAGCACTGTGCTCACAGAAACATACTACTTTTGCTAGTCTTGTGCCCTTTAAATAAAGTTAACCATTTAAGAAGCCACTTGTGAGAGAGCTACAAGTGCACACAAAGCTAAGCAGTGCAGTACTAAAGCGGGTATGTTACACAGTAGCTTGTCTTGCGGCAGGATAATAAAGCTTACCAACTGAAATCCTGCATTTCTGTGTTTATACCAGTAGCTCCACTTACTCATATAATCCTCTAAAGAAAAGGGCATGAAAGCTGAAGCAGAACAGATAGGCACTGACAAGGAGGCAGAGTGCAGACTAGCTATTTTCAGCATCGTATATATATCCACCTTATTCCTCAAGCCACTGTACCTTTCAACTACTTGCTTGTGGACCTCCTTCCAGTTCTCACTATCTTTGTCAGTTCCCATGGCAGGATTCAGCTCCTGGAGTGAAACGCCTGCCACATTAACTCCACTCCAAACAGCCACTGCAACAGAAAGAGGACATAAGTTTCCATAGTAATTAGCAACTTCCCCTCCACTTTCTCTACCTGCCTAAGATAACCAAAACCAAAAGTAGTAGTCAGAACCACAGCAATGTTTGAGGCAGATTTCAAATTTTCATTTAACCTCAGTTAATTCCAAGAACTCAGAGGGACAGATATTTAGTGTTGACACTTTAATGAGTACGTTACAGTAAATGAACAACAGAATTTTCAGTCCTTGGAAGGTGTAGATAACTATTTGTGAAGTCAGAAACCTCAAATTCTAGCAAACAGGCACATCTTAGCTGTTCAAACTTTTAAAGCTAATTTTACCCAAAAATTGCAGCAAGTATGTATTTGCTGTCCCTCTAATCAGTATTAAAATTCTTGAAGGCTAACCCTATTTTCCCGAATAACAGGGTAACAATATGCAAATTTAACATGTCCATTCATTTTGGCAGCTTACAGGCAGACTCATTTCCTCTGTTCCTGTGAAGTAAGTATGAATTCTTGGTTACTTCAAAGCAAAAACAGCTATGACACTGAAGATGAGCTCTGTGTATGCTTATCCAAGCTCTGCTTTTGTTACAGTGCCGGGCTGGCTTCAGTAAATACTGTTGTTGATCAGACAGAACACTGTACTTTGATTACATGTAATGGAACATTGAAGAGGTGGCTCCCTTAGAAATACACAGCACTAAAGTTTAAAGTAGTACCAATCTACATATATGTTCTGCTGCATCATTTCAAACTCGAAATACATGAACTGAATTAAGCCAAATAAGGTTCTTTTATTTCATGTGGTTTTAAAAGACATCTTACCTTTTAAACAGCACACAAAAAAGTCACAAAAAAGCGATCATTTTCCTAGCCTGAATCTGAATTGATATCTTTTTCTACTACTTGCAACAAGCTCCGCCATTGACCTAATAAGAGCTAATACTGCTTTCAGAAGAGAACTGTGCTACAAGCTACATTATGATACCCTAAAACCAGAATAAACATTAACGAAATTGGCCTTTTCAGTTTAGGGGTTTAAACAAGCACTCACAATCATTTTTATTAAAGCACGTAGCTAAACTTCCTGAACTGGTCTTAACTCTAATCTTCATGAGAATACAGCAAAGTGGTAGTTACTTTCGCGCAGCTGCATCTGTTCTTTCAGAATATTTTAACACCCCTTAGGCCTCTAACATCATAGTGCTTATTCCCAAGGAGGTGTCAGGAATGCTCCTTACCACTAGAATCACCATGCTCTCCCAGGATCCAGCCGTGGCAGCTGGTTGGGTGTATACCAAGTCTCTCAGACATCAGATAGCGAAATCTGGCTGTGTCTAGATTGCAGCCACTTCCAATCACACGGTGTTTTGGCAGGCCACTCAGCTTCCAGGTGACATAGGTCAATATATCCACTGAAAAGAAAAACATGCACAGTAAATGAAATCATTTGCATATACTGAGAACGCTCCAACAATTACTTCACTGCAAATAATAGTGCAATCAGGAGGACTCAGAACAGTTGTGCTCATTACTCAAAATACTGTAGGTCTAGCTATTTGCAGATTAAAATGAATGCACTGCTCAAAATTTAGGACCATCAAACTACTGCTCAGAGAAAACTGAGGAAGTTCTTCAGAGATTAGTTTCCTACCAGCTAAAGTTCGAGGAACTTTTTTTGTCACAGCAATAGCCCTAGGGTTCCAGGACTGGGGCTGAACACATATGATTAAAACATTCAAGCAATTTCCTGACGTTATGTTACCTTCCACTTAATCATCACAGTAAGAGGTAATGTACAACAAAAAATGGTTGAGATTTAGCAAATAGAAAGAGTATGTAACTACTTCAATGTAATTTCTTGTACAGATCTGTGCATTAAACAGTTTCTGCACTGACTATCTCTGTAGCATGAAAAGCCAGATAAGGAACACACTTACCTGCATGTGGTCCTAAAAATACAGTTTTAGGAAAACAAAATAAAAACCAAAACCAAACAACCAACCAAAAAAAACAAAACCACACAAACAAAAACCCCAAAAACCAAACAACAACAACAAAAAAAAACAAACAAAACAAACAAACAAAAAAAACAACACCAAAACCCCAAAAGCAAAACCAACAACAAGTCTAGGTTTGGGCAAACACAGGGATGTGAGGACAGAGAGAACTCTGCATCACATGTCAGAGCAAGAATAATAGACTGCAATAATTGTGGCCCAAACTCTCAAAAGCCAGCCAGTGTGCAGAAGGAAATTTATTTCCATACATCAATCTGAAATACAGAGTCATAGAATCAGCCAAGTTGGAAAGGACCTTTAAGATCATCAAGTCAAACCATTCCCCAGCACTGACAATTTGTTCGGCTCAGGCATCAAAAGCACGTTATCTCAGTACAGTTTACACCTTGCTGTTGCAAGCAGCATGCTCATCAGGCACAGCTTCCTTACAACTTCATATGGGGGAGCTCCTGCCAGGATCAGTGACCTGTACAGACTACAGAGCTAACAGCAATCAAGCAGCTGCTCCACAGTCTGGCTTTCGAGTCAGGTGCTGAGACACACATCCAGACTTTGAGGAGTGCTAATTTCATTATTGAACTACTGTTGGGCTTTCCACAGGACAGGCTGCAGGCAGTGCTTTTTGAGGTAGAGCCCAGACAGATCCAGGAAGTTAAAAATGGAAGGATCAAGGTCACACACCAACACACATGCAACAGACACCTTCTAAAGGACTCACAGTAACTTCCACTACATAAGACAAGTGGACAAAACTACATTCATCTTGAGAACACAAAGCATAAAAGTAGTTTCGAAAAATCACAACATGTAATTCTTCTCCTGCAGCTGCCATACTGAAGTCTATAGTTTGAATTCAGCCTTGCTAGAACAAGAACAATTTGATCTTTGGTTCAGTTCAGTTTTCAGAGAAGTGCTTAGAATTGCCGTAAGTTATTGTACTTGCACAGTTACACTAGTATTCAGTAGTAGTAACTGTACATCAGCTAATGATTTAGCCACCAGCTGAGCTGCTAGCTTTATGTGCACTGTTTTGACTCTGTCAAGCTATCTTTAAAAGCAGTATCACTTCACTGCCAGGGTTCTGTAGTAATGGCATCACTCAGACATTGGATTAAGCAAAGACAACCCTACGAAGCGTATCAGAATGGTTAAAGTTGGATTTAGACATTCAAATATCCAAGCTGTCCCAGTGCAACAGCATGCTTCCAAGCAAGTACACAAACGTGTAATAACTACGTCTTTTCTAACATAACTGAACTATGCAGTACAGTTACAATTTTCCCCACCACAAGCTTCAGCACGCAAATTATTTTTTCTGTAAATACAGCCAAGATTATATGGTCAGTTCTTCATCATGAAAAATGGTCACACCATACCCAGATACAAAAAAAGTTATGATTTACAAAGAGTTTAAAAGCAAAATGGATGTGCTCTTTAGAAATAGAAATTTTCAATTACCTACAGCTTAAAAGTATGTAAAGAACTGAAGTGTTTACCATGAAGCATGCTTTGAAAATATGGACACAGTGAGAAGTTCTGAATAAAAAGGGCATCAAAAGTACAGAATACTTGTTTGTACTCTGGTGTTAGCAACCACATGGCAGATGTGCACACAAAGCTATTAATTTCTGACATTCAATTTTCATTTGAGAAGATGGAAAAAATAAAACACTAGTTCTCCAACAAATAGAATTTGTAAGCGTTTTAGGAAAGGACTGCCTTACCGGGGTTGGAGACCACCAGAATGGTACAGTTGGGGCTGTATTTGATAATCTGAGGAATGATGAATTTGAAGACATTCACATTTCTCTGAACCAGGTTGAGACGACTCTCCCCCTCTTGCTGACGAACTCCTGCAGTTACTACCACAATCTTGGAGTTGGCTGTGACAGCATAGTCTACAACAGAGCACAGGAGAGAAGATACAGAATGTGTTAAATAGACTTATCGCTGATTTCAATAGCGTTGTGCTCATACGCACATTAGGCTTCACTGTGCATACATTTAAACCGCATAACCAGCACCATCTATTAACATTGTCCCAATATATGAGTATGTGGGTCTTGAAAGCACATTCAACCCCTCTGAATCTCATTTCCACTATCCAAATAACAATACTATTTCTTCTACAAAGAGGTACTAGAGTTAAATTAAAAATCAACTTTACTCAGCAAGCCCAAAACTGTAAAGTGGCTATTAGAGATGTAAGAGAAAACCCAGATGAACAGCCAATGCCACTGTTACCGTGTTCATCTGAATTCTCACCCCAGTTCATAGACTTCAACTTTTCAATGCCAAATCTTTAGACTTTTTGGGGATTACACAACTAATGCTCCATTATTAAGAAAACTCACAGAGTATCAGTATCAAATAAAAAGAAACTAAGGTTCACCTTTGTCTGCCACAATCTTGTGAGTGTGAAGGAACAAGCTTCCATGCTGTAGATCCATCATTTCTCCTTTAAGTTTGTCTTCCAAAACATCAACCAGAGCAAGCTCATCACAAAGGTCCTCAAAACAACAAGATTTCAAGGAGTTAATGAAGCATTTAACTTGCATTTTAAAGTTACTTCTGAGTTGAGCCATATTACATTTTAAAGTAACATGTTACTGATCTGGAAGTCTCTCTTCTCCAAAGGTAAACCAGTAGGACAACACTATCTTGGTGCTCTGATGTACAGTTCTCACAGTAACAAAGTCAGAGACTACTACAGTACAGGGTCATAAAACTTGGAGTTTTCCAATAAGGACATGACTTTTTGGGAGTTTGAGTGCACAGCTAACCATTTGACAGCAAGGCACTTCATGATTTAATTAATATCTTAGGAAAAAAAGTTGTATCTTTCAGAGTTGCAACAAACCTAAATCTATCCAGCAAACAGTCAATTATCAAGTAATTATATTCTCTTATAACATTCCTTCAAGCAGTTCATTTCAGAAAAATACAGAATGGTCACAGACTTATTTTCCTCAACACTAAAAGTAATGTCAAGAGAGAACATCCTTTACCTAATTCTTCTCTACTACAGCTACTACATCATTTACTTAGCAGACCAGATTTAGTCATGCATGTTTGCTGTCCAGCCAGGTTAAGTTGGGAGATAACTTCATATGGTTTCAGAACACAGGAATAGCAAGGGCTCTGCTCTAATACAAACTTTTACTGCCTTTTGATACAAGTATTCACTACCCTTGTAAATTCTACTATACTTAAAGTCTTATAATTTAGTAAACTATATCAAGATCCAAATTACTACTTCTATTTTCTGACATATCTATACCCCATTTGCAAGCAGTTAAGCCATTTTTATGCCCATGAAAAATATACTGTAAGAAACTTTGTTTACCTTTATAGAAAAAGTAACAGTACTTCACATGGAAATATTAATTATTAGCATCAAGTAAATTACTTTAAACACACAACAATATGCACTGGTTTTCCTGTGGAAAAATATATTGCACACCAGGCATATTTAGTTTTTTTTCATTTTATACTTTAAAATAATGTTAGAGTTTATTGCTTTTCTGCACTGCTTCCTTTCACAGCTGATTTGATCAACTTCAGAAGGAAAATCGTAAGAATCTTTATCTGCACTTGCTCTGTCCTCAAAATAGTCTGCAGGGTAAAATTAAAGTCTAAGTTACTTAATCATAATGAAAAAGTATCCTTAACTGAAATCACTGGTGTTAAACTAAGTTACTGTGATCAGAATTTGAAAAAATAATGTGTGCACATGTGCAATTATATTTATATTTATATACACAATATACACTGACAATATGGGATTTTAGCCTAGACCTTGCAGCAAATATTCCCCAGACTCAGCAGGTTCAAGAAGCCAGTTGCCACTGAAACAGAAGCACCTGGAATAGCTCCAGTGCCCAATTAATGAATTTGCATCAGCGTTGCCTAGAATTCAGGTCATTATAAGTACACACAGGAATAAAGCCTACACAGTCACCAAGTGCAACTTAAAATATTCTTACTGAAAACAGCTGACTTGCAACTGTGGAGATGTTTCCATTTTGCAAACACCATGGCAACATCAGTGACTTCTCTAAGAGGGACCTAAGAATAGTAGTGGCATTCAAATTTATATATTCAATACTATACCAGTAAACTGAAATTAGCATTATCACACCAATTTTATAAAATTCAAAGCCGTTGAAAGCTCAACTTCATCTACACATTAAACTATAGAAAATTTAACTATAAAATTTTATGCCACAGTTTAACAAGAAGAAAAAAAAAAAAAATCCTGGGGAACATCTTGCAGTAGTCAAAGCCACTTTGTTTTGGTCATCCTGGTGAATATGAGCCAGCAATGTGCCCAGGCAGCCAAGAAGGCCAACAGCATCCCGGCTGATATCAGAAATAGTGTGGCCAGCAGGGATAGGGTAGCAATCATTCCCTGGTACTTGGCACTATTGAGTCTGCACTTTGAATCCTGTGTTCAGTTCTGGGTCCCTGCCTGTAAGACTGTGAGGTGCTGGAGCGTGCCCACAGAAAGGCAAAGCTGAAAGGTCTGGAGTAAAAGTCTTCCAAGGAGCAGCTGAGGGAACTGGGATTGTTATCACTCTCTACAACTACCTGAAAAGGAGGTTGTAGCAAGGTGTGTGTTGGTCTCTTCTCTCAGGTAACAATATGACAAGAGGAACTGGCCTTAAGTTGCACCAAGGGAGGTTTAGACTGGATATAAGGAAGAAGTTTTTCACTTGAAGAGTAGTCTGGCATTGGAACACGCTGCTCAGGGAAGTGGTTGAGTCCCCAGTCCCTGGGGGAATTTTAAAGGTATGCAGATGTGGTGCTTAAATACATAGTTTAGCAGGGACTTGATGGTGCTACATTAACATTTGGATTAAATCTTAAAGGTCTTCTCCAATCTAAATGATTCTATAATTCTAATTCGGTGACAAGAATCAGGTGGCTTTGTTATAAAATTGTTTTATACTGCAGCTTATACTTGTAAAAGAATAAGAGGAAGCACAAGCCTGGTTGAAATAAACCCCATCACACCATAATCCAAGCTTGAAAAATTAAAAAATAAATCAAAGCATTTTTACTCTGAGTTTGGTACATAAAACTCATTAACTTTGCCTATATTTCTGAAAGCACAATTTGGTCCTGCTTAGGGCAGCACATTAAACACAAATGAATGATGGATTGTAGTGGAGTTTGTGGTAACTTCACCTCACTCACTCACTGCCAACCTTACACTTACAGTACTCCTTCAAAAACAAATGGGTTCAGACCACAAGAGCTTAATATTTGCTTCAAACAAAAAAACCCACCATGAACTGCCACTGGTTTTCAATTAAATTTCTCCTTTAGTTACAGAGTTTTAGGAATTACTTTTTACTTTCACATCAGTACTTAGTTGCACTGTGACCTTTTCTTTCTGTCAGTTTCTCCTTGCTAACAAGGCTTGCAAAAGAAAACCCTTAAAAAATGTAATTATTCAAAAGCCAGTACTGTAAAACATGCATCCTCAGGGTAATAGGTAGAAGAAGGAGGATCTCCAAATAAAATACAGTTGGTTTAGAGGTATATGCAAGATTTTTGATCTCATTGTATGCTACCCAATTTAAGATCTGCCCCTGCAAGTGAGTACGGCATATCCGTTTATCCCTTCTCTTAAGAAGGGATCTGCAGCTCCCATTTATCTTTTCAAAAACAGAGTAAGAAACAAATTTAACTCATTCACAAATATTCTTTAAAAACAAAATGCAAAGTATAAGAGATCCTTATTGCGTAAGCCTTTGCTTTGCTCAAAGATTGCAACATAAGATCTGCCAAAAAACACCCCCAAAAACCTGGGAAAAAAAACAAACAGGAAAAGTCAGAATAGCCTCTAAATTTATCCCTCTGTTTTTATGTTTTGGAAAACTACCTAAACTTCCCTGGTAACAATGAAATCATATAAATAAGCAGCAAGGGCTTAAGAGAAATAAAAAGCCTACCAAATGCAATAGCAGTATTTTCAGTTATTACTGCACACACATATTAAAATAACACAAATCAAAACATGCATAGTTCTGACTCCTATCCCATATGTCACATTAATTTCCATACTGTCTGCATTCTTTGCCCAGCAGAGCTCTCCCACCAAGCAAACCCCAGCTTTGTTGTGGAAGAACAAGAAAGTTTAAAAAAGAAACAAAAATTTGGCAGGGGCTTCAGAGCCATTGCTTACTGTATTTTCCCAGCAGCCTGCAAAATAACTCTGCCTAATGAGAAATTTATTGCTAAGTACAGATAGAAAGGTGAGAGAACAAGGAGAAACTGAATGGTGAAGTCAGCCTTGCATGAACAGCGTAGGTCACTGCCTGCTTACACGAACTGCAAATGATTCAGTCCTGCACTAAGCTACCGTATTTCCCACCATCTGCTAAGACAAACAAGCAGCGCATAACATTACAGCAAGGGGAACTTGAATAGCACGTTGTCCTTGAGCCGTACCTTTCCCAGGATGCTGATAGCACAGGCCATCCCAACCTGTCCAACCCCCACAACAGTTATCTTGTTGTTCGGGACCGTGGATCCCGCAGCGATAGGGGTAATCAGCTTCTCCTTAAGAGTAGCCATGGTTTTCTGCAAGGACAGAGAGACCCTGTTCAAAGCAAGCCAAAGGAAACCATAAAACGCGCTCTGAATTTAAGAGGTCATCCGCCACTGCCGGAAACTTGCCGATGGAAGTGCTGGGAGTCGCTGCGGTGCGGATAGCGGCGTCCGTACGGCAGCACAGGGGCACGCTGCCCTTGTGCGGGGCTCCTTCACCCCACGATACCAGCCCACCCAACCCTCCTGGGACAAAGGGCTCTGGCTCCCATCCCTCCCTGCATTCGCCGCTGTCCACAGAGAAGCTGAAGTGGGGCAGGGGCTGTTTCGGCAGCACGTAATAGAATATATTTCTGCTGGCTGCTCCCCAGAGCCTCCCCGCAGAGGGCAAAAACTCTTTCTGCTTCAACGCCTCTGTGGTATTCACCTCCCTTCAGAACGCCCATCAGGGCTGCGGGACTCGTAACAAAACCACTAACTAGTCTGGGAGCATGAAGACTGCGGGGATTTCCCGGCTCGCTCGCATTCGGCCCCACGCCTCCCCGCGGGGAACGCACGGACCCCTGCGCGGTGCCTCCGACCTTCCCATACATCGCCCCCTTCCCGCACATCTCTCCCTCTCCCCTGTCCGGGCCAGGCTGGGGGTGCAGCCCTCGCCCCTCCAGACCGTAGGCCGTCGAGCGGCTGGCACAGACGGTCACCCCGCGGCTGCCTGCACACAGCCGGTTGCCGCCATCCCACCCAAACCCGCAGAAGCCACAGCCCTACCACGACCACCGGACCCCCACAGAGGCAGGGACCGGCCACAGCGCCCGCAGCCCCTCACAACATCCGGGCGCCGCGCACGGATGCTCGGCCCCGGGGGAAGTCACCCGGCCACTGCGGGACCGAGCCACCCGGAGATGGCCTGGGCAACCCTCCAGCATCCCCCATCCCGCGGAGGGGATCGCGCTAGCTCTGCTCTTCCCATACCCACCCGGAATGCTCAAAACGGAGACAGACGAAAGCAACACCAACCCCCGCGCTGGCCGCTCGGGCAATGAGGACTCTGCCGCAGAGGGGGCGGTCCTGAGGGCAGGGCCGAGCCGGCCGCACCGCCCTCCGCACCGCCCTCCCCGGCGCCATTGGGGAGGCGGTGGCCTCCGCGCTCAATCCCCGCCAAGGACGAAAGCTCAAGGGTGTCACCGCCCCGCCTCGCTGCCATTCCCGCTCCGGGACTGTGTAACTGTTCTCAGACAGGCTGGGCCAGCGTTGCTGGCTCTTACTTTTTCGTGTGCTGCTGCAGAGCCGCCTGAGGGGCGACGGAAGCGCCCCCCGCCATTGGTGCGGACCTGGCAAGGAGGCTTGGCAAGGAGGCTTGGCAAGGAGGCTTGGCGGGGCTGGGTCAGTGGCAGGAGTTGGTGCAGTTAGGTGTGAGGGGGGCGTTGCTCCTCGGCGGGAGCCACAAGAGACCCGTGGTCTCACCGAGTTTACCTTCCCAATTAGCTGACGAGGTGCAAGCGTTAGCCCCGTCCTTCTGGCCGCAGACTTGGCCAGAAGGAACGTCCAGAGGAATCCCTGCAAGCCAGCAGTTGCGCAAAAATAAGGCATTTTACGCGATTTATTCCCGGGCAAAGTAGCTCGAATTGGTGGTATCTGGTTTGCACGCTCTCTGCTCTTTGCCCTGCAGCTGCCTTCGGCTGAGTTTGTGGTGGAACAAACCCCGAGGCGTCAATGGCGCGCCTGCGGTCACGCGAATGGCGTTGGCACGAGCGAGGCATGCAACCTGACGCACGGCCACAGCCGCTCCTCCTGCCCTTCCCTCTGCTTCGGACCTCGCCAGAGCACACCGGCTGTCCCTCCGTCTGCGGGGACAAGGACCCCTGGAATGAGCCCCTGGAGCATGAATGGGATTTTGTGCCTTGTTAAAGTAATAAGCACATCCATCACTGAAAGTAACAGTAAAAATCACGATAGGACACTCTTTTTCTCTGACCTATGGAACAGATAAAACTGAAAATTTGAGTATGCAATTTGCCACTGTTGCTGGGCACAGAATAATCACAGAATAGTGGAAGCAGGGAAGGACCACTGGAGGTCATTTGGTCCAACCTCCCTGCTCAGGCAGGGTCACCTGCAGCACATTGCTCAGGATCATGTCAAGATGGCTCTTGAATATCTCCAGGAGTGATTTGTAAAAATTCCTGTAGGACCAACACATGCAAAATAGGAGAGTATCAAAGCATATTTTCTCCTTTATGCCGTAACATTTCTAGCTTTAAAGGAAGAAAGTAGAGGCAAAACACTGGATTGTATATAGTTAGTTTCACTGGGAAATAAAACTTTAGGTTCCTCATCACACATCACCTCTCACAAGAGGGAAGACAGAGCAGTAGATTTCAGTCGTCCCAGATAAGTCACTGGGTTAAACCTAGGCAGAGCGCCGAGCCCTGCTTGCCTAAGGTTATGGCTGCCTTTTTCTTTTGTGGTTGTGGCCAGTTTAAGGTTGCATTGATTTCTTTTTGCCAGGTATTTTGCCACATTAGTAACTGGATTAATTTCCCCTGGCTCGCCAAGCAGCGAAACAAACACTGGTGCCAGCCGGCGGAGAAGTGGCGAGCATGAGTGGTGAGGAAAGGGTGAGGCCTGCTTTTAAGTAGCTACCTAACCATGGCCTACTTCTCTTCTTCACATTGTTTGACATTGCAAAGGGTCCCCTGGAGGGAAAGAAATTACTTAAGCCATCCACATGACACTTCAGGTAGAAGCTTGCTGTAAGAAAATAGATTGAAGACTTTGGTAACTGCAGCTGAAATGGGAGCTGGAGGTAAATAATAATCACACAGTAAAATGCAAGAGTAAGAAAATCTATCCTGTATAATCACAAAGGAAACATGTACAGTTGAACTTCGAGAAAATGAAGGGGGAAGGGAGAAGGAAAGTTACAGGAGAGGGCGGGGAAGGATCAGAGCAAGGTTGTTTCATTTCTGAAACAGAACCAAGTAGCCATGCTTGTCCTGCCAGCACCTGTTGCGAGGAGCACTCACCTGTGCATAATGTCTGCTTTGGACAGGATCCTTCTCTGTCCTTATGCATGTTCAACAATCAGTTACCATGATAGCATTTATAATTAAGAAGAGAAGGAAATGCCACTTTCCTATTTACAATATCTTAAAGCTTTTAAAGGCAGACTGGACCTTTTACCACATGCCACAACAGCTCTCCTAGGCCCTTGTTCAGAGCAGGCTTTGATTTGCTCACCATGTTAAAAGCACAGGGTACCTAATTCCCTCCCTGGAGCCCTTCTGATCTAAATAGACCAGGCAATTGCAGGAAGGATGAAGAAAGATTACTCCCTCTTCCTACTTCTTGTTATTTACTTATTTGTTGTTTCAGACAACAGAGGATTGAGGCACAGAGAGGTGAAAAGATCTCCCTAAAGTCGCAGGAGAAGTCTCCTGGTTACAGGTCACAGTTTCAAAGTTCAGCTCTAGTTTGGCAACGTTGGCATTTTTGATGAAGCGTAGTTTTCTGGAAAAACAAACCTTCATGTTAAGGGACACAGTCTAAATAAATTTGCCTGGTAACCTTCATACAATTACAACATAACTTGTGTGTGTATATATTAATCAGATTTAACTTTTTGCTTATATACAAAGTATATAATCAGATAACTCAAGTTACTTCACTACTTGTATCTGTCCTATCGTTTTCCCAAAACACATGAAAGTAGATATGGTTTCCATCCTGTTTCCTTTTTTCCCCAAATTAAACCTGATTGGAAACTGAGAACTCTACTCATGGAACTCCTTTCAACAGCAAAATGTTGATGCTCTGACAGCCAGGGTCATGAAGTCTGGCGTCCTATGGTAGTAGATGTCATGACAGATGTAACCTAGGAAGGGAAGGAACCCATTAGCACAAGAGCCTGGGATGCAAGCCTGGTGGCAGGAGCACATAAGGTAAAGGGTGGTTTTCTGTCACTTTGTTAGAGCTGGTAGATCAGGTCATCAGACTGCAGGATGGGTATTCTCCAAGTGTTATTTCACATGGCTGTAATGGAGAAAGAAGAATTAGTTGTCCAGCTTTGCAAAATGTAGAGAACTGAATTCATCCCCTGGAAATGAAGGAGTGCTAATGCACACAATGATGGCAGATGCTGAGTTAAAATTCTGGTCCTCCTATATTTAAATTCTGTGCTTATTCATGTAGATTTTTCATCACACAAAAAAAAAAAAATTATCTTGGAGTGGAAATTAAAAGCTTCTTTTACCCCAGTTTTATTTGAAGGAATGGTTTCTTATTTTTGGCAATGGGCCTAATTTCTGTTTAAGTTTTGCTAAAAGATTATACAGTGTTATACAGATAACTCATTCAGTAGTTAAGTGCTTTATAATGTAGTTAATAAAAAAAAAAACAACCAAAAAACAAAAGCATCTCGTGTGTGTGCACAAGTTTGCACAGTGATCACCTGCAGTTGAAGTTCCTAAGTGTTGGTGGGAAAGGTAAGAGGATGGAAATCTTTAAATGAAACTTTCTTATTAACTGTCATAATAGCCTGCATTTTTGAAAGTAATCTTGATTTACCCTCTATTTTGGGGTACTTGCGTATGTAGGTGCCTGCAATCTCTGCCTGCTTGCACAGACATGCAGAAGCTGAACAAGAAAGCGTAACTGGGAGCCATGGCAAGTGAACAAATGGGGCTTCTTCCTGTAAACTAACATCACAGTGGAGTGGGGTCTGTGTTCCAGTGTTTGGGACTATCTTGCAAAAGGAATGAAATGCAATGATCTTGATTAATAAACTTCTTTAATGTCAGGGAAAAATGATTATAAAATTTTGCAGTGAGGTAAGTACTAGCAGTAAGTTTGTAACAACAAAACTGCATTGAGAGCTCTGGCTCATTAAAAGTTCAGGAGAAACATCAGCTTCTAAATAAAGTGATAAGTCAGAAATGGGACAACACCATACTTGCATGATATTCACATGTGGCTCTGGCAACGAGCCTTCCCTCCACCCCATGTCCTCAGTGACTCTTATATCCTTGCACCATGGTTCCCTCTTCCCCACACTGTACAGTGTAACTGTTGGGAAGGTTCTCTGTTCTGCTCATCTTGGTGAAATATAATCTTAAAAATAAAAAGGGAAGGACCATCCTAAAGAATTTCTGTCAAAAATATTTTCTAATTTCATCTTTACATTATTTAAGAAATATTTTGAAACATTTTCTACTCTGCTATGATCCAGTTTGTACATCATTCATGAATAAATAGAAGTCTCTTCCACAAGAACCGTTCAGCCAGTGTCTTTCTAATGCAAGCAGTTACATAGAATCAAAAGTTAGTATGACATACAGACAATGATTTTTATCAGTAAATGAATTTCTGTACAGCAAGGAAAGTTTATTTTCTCTGAACTGGTAGAACTACTGCATTTCTCAGAAAATGTAGTAGTCCTAAGATTTTTATGTCTGAAGAAGTGACTATGGCTTTGTCAGCCTAACACCTCTCCGGACATAAGTGCAAGGCCATGTTTATGCTGAAGAGCTTTTCACATTAGTGCAGTTACCCCCTGTAATCACATACTGTAGCATGTCTGCCTGAAGAGTGGCATGTGCCACCACCATTTATTTTGGTACAAAGATTTTTATAGGAGTACTGTATAGTATATTGTATCATGTTGTCGTGAGTTTTTCAATAGTGCTTCACATAGAAACACATATAATCTCTTTAATGGCTTCTGAAGTAGTTCTGCAACTGCAGGACTTACTGCCTCTTTAGGAGATGATTCCAGGTTTCCTTGTATGCACCTTGTGCTTGGAGAAGATATTATGCTATCTGAATTCCCCACGTCTGGACGTTGCTTCCTCAATTTTGCCAAAGAACATATTTATCTCTCCCACTCCCTTCCACCTAGCCATTCACTTACATGATCCTACAATTTACCTTGTTAAATATTACTGTAATTCTGAAGACAGATCAAATGCATTTTTGCCTGTTTAACAAACTTCTGCCCATTCTCTCTAGTACAGCCACTGGCTTCCAGCCACTGCCTTTGGATCGGACTGCTGAAGTTAAGGGTCAAGGATTGACCTCCCTCCTGTTTGGAAAGAATCCACTGATATCTTAACTCACCTTTGCCACATTGCACTCTGGACCCATACTGCTCTGCAGTTCACAGAGCAAGATTTGTGGAAATACTGTGAACACAACTGAGCTTCCAGTGAGCATTATTTAACATGTTTCCTGTTACTGAGGAATGTTTGGCTTCATCCCTACAACCAAGTCCCCTGTGAAGGCTAGGAGAGAGATACTTCACACTGAACCCACTGGGGGCTCATGGTGGCAGAGATTTGTTGATGGAAGTTGTCAGAAAGCAACAAGGTGATGTGGGGGAATATCCTACCCCTGATGGTGTTGGCTTTATGGGGAGTGGAGAGAGAACTGTGGGCAGATGCAGTGTGTCATTGTGTATCTGAATGCTGGGGATACTCCTGGAGTGTCCTCAGTCATGGCTTCTTTCACCTGAGCAGTGTATGTCCTGAGAGGTGGCAAGTGGCAGCAGCACAGGAGCTGCTCCCTGAAGAAGGCACGGTTACTTAGCACTCTCTGTCAGCCTGGTGGGCTTGGTCATGAAGGTATGCAAGTATCTATGCCAGGTTGATCTTACTGAGAGAGTTTCTGTATTTCAAAGGAAGGAGTTTTCAGAATCTGAAAATAAAATTCATTGCCTTTAAAATCACAGACGGTGGCATGCTGAGAAAAAGGGGCTATGCTGTGAGTGCAGAGTGCCCTTGTGTTTGCTAATCTGCTCTTGTGGCTAGAGGGTTTTGAAGGCTAAAAAATACCATTGCTGAGAATGAGGGCAGACACAAGTCCCACATGAAGCCAATGGGGTTGCATTTTGCAGTAGTGGACTTAGAGGGTGATACACCAAGATCAGGTAAGACATCCATGGACACATTTTGAATCATTACCCAACTGATTAAGCTTCCACTTTGTTTTATAATCATGGAATCATTTAGATTGGAAAAGACCTTTAAAAACAGCAAGTCCAACTGTTAAGATAGCACTGCTAATGCTGTAGGCAAAGTGAGCCATGAGATTTAGGATGACTGTGACAAATATGTTTTATTTGCTTTAACAGGTGCCCACTTATAATTTCTATGATTCTTTTTAGTAACTGTGAGGAACTGTTGTTTCTTTTAGCACACAATGATACTATATACTGAAAGAAGAGCCAGTGAAATTCCTCATGGTTGGAATTCAGTAATGTGACCTAGAGGACTTCAGTGCAAACTCATTGCTCCAAAGCTGGGTCGAACCGGTAGGGATCAGAAGATGTTGCTTTCTGACTATCTGGCTCCATCTAAGTACCATTATTTTGAATACTGGCACCCCTCTCTTCTAACCAAAGAAACCAAGGCATAGAAACTGTTCTCAGTTCTGCTGGTCAGCCCTAAATAAAGTTTAAGATGTAGCTCATGTTCTCACTGCTCATGTCGCCTCCTCCAGGCACCCCTCACCCACCAAGGCTCCCACTGCTGTCTGCATGGAACACAGACTCCTGGCTTTGACCATCTGACTTGCAGCTAAGCGAAAAGCCTGGAGATTACTTGTACCCCTCCCATTACAGGGAGTGAATAAACGGAGCCTTCTCCAAATGCTAGTTCTTGCTTGGGGAAGCCATTTTCAGCCCCCCACCATAGTCAGAATTGTTCCAGAAGCAATTTAGGGCATAGTAAGAGGTGCTGACTTAGAAACTAAGCCAGCTTGTGATGTTTTTGCCCTATGTTGGCAGCTTCTGATTCTGCATCACTGTTTGCTGCTGTCTTATCAGTATTGCTGTGATTGCACTGGCTCAAAAGCAAATCCCTGTTTTCAGGGAGATCATTTCTATCAGTTTGTTTTCCAGCCCCACGGCAGTGACAGCAGCATAAGAACAGAGATGGGAAGTTACAGTGTGGGTGTAGGGATTCTTTTAAGCCACAGTGATGGGCTGACCCTGGCTGGAAGCCAGGTGCCCACCAAAGCTGCTCTATCACTCCCCTCCTCAACTGAACAGTGGAGAGAAAATATCATGAAAGGCTTGTGAATGCAAGTAAGGACACGGAAAGATCACTCACCAATTGCTGTCACAGGCAAAACAGTCTTGACTTGGGTAAATTAATTAAATTTATTACTAATCAGAGCAGAGTAGGACAATGAGAAATAAACCCATATCTTAAAAACACCTTCCCCTCACCCCTCCTTCTTCATGGGCTCAGCTTTAATCCCAAATTCTCTACCTCCTTCCCCCTGCCAGCAGTGCATGGGAATGTAGAATGAGGGTTGTGTGTTCATCACATGTTGTCTCTACCACTCCTCCCTCTTCAGGTGGAAGAGTCCTTGCACTCCTCCCCTGCTCCAGTGTGGGGTCTCTCCCACAGGAGACAGTCATCCATGAACTTCTCCAACCTGAGTCCTATTCCCATGGACTTCATTTCTTCACAAACTGCTCCACTCTGGATCCCTTCCATGGGGTGCAGTCCTTCCGGAACAGATTGGTCCACATGAATCCCCACGGGATCACAGGTCCTGCAGCCCTGCTCCAGTGTGGGCTCCTCTCTCCAAGGGCACAGATCCTTCCAGGAGCCTGCTCCAGCATGGGCTTCCCACGGGGTCACAGCCCCCTTTGGGCATTCCCCTGCTTTGGTTGGGGTCCTCCCCAGGCTGCAGGTGGAGATATGCTCCACCACAGACCTCTGTGGGCTGTAGGGGCACAGCCTGCCTCACCATGGGCTGCACCACGGGCTGCAGTGGAATCTCTGCTCTGGTGCCTGGAGCACCTACTCCCCTCCTGCACTGACCTGGGTGTCTGCAGGGCTGTTCCTCTCACATATACTCACTCCTCTCTAGCTGCAATTGCTCTTGTGCACTAACCTTTCTCCCTTCTTAAATTTGTTATCCCAGAGGTGCTACCACCATAGCTGATGGGCTCAACTTTGGCCAGTGGCAGGTCCGTCTTGGAACTGGCTGGCATTGGCTCTGTCAGACATAGAAAAAGCTTCTAGCAGCTTCTCACAGAAGCCACACCTGTAGTACCCCTGCTACCAAAACCTTACCACGCAAACCCAATACAGCCACTTTGATCAATAAAGCTTTCCATTTACATAGCAGCCAAGGGTGACCTTATCCAGCAGAGCCGAGTCAAAGGACCAGCTCCCCACTGCAGGAAGAGGCAAGTGTCAGAAATCTGCCCTGCACCCCAGCTCGTCCCTTGTGCCTATCAGCTTTGATGCTTCCCTGATCTCTTTGTGAGCCAGTTCAGCTCATTCAATAATCTGAAGACTATAATTTTTCTTTTGAGTAATTTTTTGTTCATTAGCCAACTGACTGTGTTCAGTGGAGTGCTCAGCAAACACCAGAGACAGCTCAAAAAGGGCCAGGATGAGCAGGTGAAAGGAGAGCCCTTTCCCTTTGTTGTGGCTGAGAAATACTAAATCAGATCTCTGCCTCTCCTGTAACTTCAGCCTGAATTAAGCTTGTGCTCTGAGATGCCTTCTAGGGCAGCTTACATTTCCATAGACCACAGAAGGAGCTGGAGATGGGGATTAGCTTCACTCAACTAAATTTAATCTATGTGAATACCTTTTCCTGTACCTGGTGTTTTAATTCCAACACTTCCTATTAATAATAACTCATGCACATCATCTTTGTAAATCGTCTTGAATAGCATAATCAGCCCTAGTGGCAATATCAGCTAACACCAGCTAGATTAGATAAACACATCATTTTTTGACTTAGCATGTACCCGAGATTTACTGGGCACATTTAGCTTGTACTCTTAAAATCCCTGTCTTCTTTTAAACTTACCAGCTAATGCTGAGACATGTGGGCAGCCGGAGATCGGTAAATTCAGAAAGTCACAAGCTCCCTGTAATTTGTTGATTTGCTTTTTTGGCACCTGAAGAAAAGTAGGCAGAAATTTACCCTGCCTGGGTTTTAGTTTTATTGGTCAGGACTTGGAATACTAATTAAAGTTAATAGATTAAAATGGTGCATGTTAGATGATGGGGGCTTTTGGCGTACAAAGGTGCAACTAGAAATGGTTTATTTTGAAAGATTAAAAAAATAAGGAAGCATTTTGCATAAAATGCATTCAGAAAGCAGGTAAAAACTGTAGTTTGTGTGACAGTGACTTGTCCTTTACTGACTGCTCTGCCTGGTTGGACTGGTTCTGTGCCTGAAATTTGGAGGCCATTATTGTACCTATTTTGAAAAGTTCATAGAACTGAAGACAAAAATTAATGAACATTTGGTGATAGGTACCAGACATCAATCCCCCCCCCCCCCCAATTTTTTCCAAATCATCCCTTTAGTCACAGATTGGCACTCTATTCATTGCCATCTTTAGTGATTGCCATATTTATTTATTTCTACATCAGTGAGTAGATTAAAAGCTCTTTACAACTGTGTGACATCCTGAACTTACTGTTTACTTTTCCTCAGTACAGGTGATGCATCTTGTAGTCACTCATTTTTTCAAACCTATTGCAAATTGAAAATGTTGACTATGTGATGCTGCTTAATGAATTTCAAATTGTATTGTATCTGCGTGTATTATTTCACAAATTAATATAATTGGTGCTGTTGTCTCTACTAGGGGATGTGGCGCTTACCTTTCAAATCCAGTTAATACACAGAGGTGATTACATTCAGCTTTCTCTTTGATTGTTTCATCATTGTACAAAACATAATTAACCATCTTGCTATATGATGGATGGTAAGTATACGAAGAGGACATTCACAGCCCCCCATCCCTGAATATTGTTTCATGTAATAAAGGAACTTGTCATCTGGCCCTTGTACAAGGTAATTTTTTGCTGTCAAGAGCAACTGAACAAGCTGTGTGAGAGCGGATGATCATCAATTGCTTATTGCTGTTACTTTTTGCACCAATTCTTTCCTTCCAGTTCCGCCAATGCTAAGACTTCATCAATGCCAGAAAGGATTTGGCAGTGCAGTTAGACTGAGAAAGTATGCCAGACAGTTCTCTTGGTGGAGGCTCATTTCATAGAGCCTCCACCTTTTGTTTCTAGGGCAGTTTATGTCACCTCTGAATATAAAACATTCTCCATCAACAAAACCACATTTGGTATCTATAGCATGTGCCTGAGTATGTGTAGATAGAGAACAGTTATACCGTGGCACAATTGCATTATCACATATAGGAAGTGCTACCGGTACAGTGCAACATTCTGACAAGCTTCAAATTAATATTACTGTGGTGGTGGCCCTTCTAATAATAGATCAGGGTACTGCTTTAATTTTAGTGTAGTAAATGGCAAAAAATACAGTTGTGACTTCCGGCAACTTCCCAGTTACCTTTTAATGTACCATTTGTGAACTGTAATATTATCTAAATTTCAATTATAAGATGTTAGCGATTAAAGGAAAGCAGAAAAATATGCAGAGAAAACCCAGCCCTCTTCCACTTATTTTTGCCCTGAAAAATGCCTGAGGACACTAGGTTTGGACAACTTTTGCTTCCATGGATGGCTGCTCAGTGAAGGAAAGCGCCTTATCAAAAGATCAGTCTAGCATGAGGGTGACACCATGATTCTGAAATCTGATGTGACAGAGGCCATCCTGAGCTTGCTCAGTAGTCAGCTGTTGACCTATGGAATTTCACTGCTGAAAACACAACTTCTTACAGTCATTAATGGCAGAATATCAGCACATGACACTTGATCCTGAGGGCAACTTTACTAATCCTAAAATACAGGCTAAGAGGATGAAGTGCCTGGAGGGGTGCATGCATACCTCTCATTGTAACGCATTCTGGTTAGCTGGCTTAGGAAAATTCTCATTGGGAAAATGTAGGAGTGATGAATACATACTTTAATGGTCAGGATTTTTCTCATGTGCCCTTAGATAAACAGAGTGTCTTATAGCTATCTGGTCACCTTATAGCAAAAGGAAAAAAAAAAGAAGGTGTTATTTTGATTCATCTGTTCTAATACAAATGTCTATTACGGGGAAAAAATATATTGCATCCTAGAAGTGCTTTTTTCCATCCCTTCATTCTAAAAGTGGGCTGAATCACAGAGGAAAAAAAAAATACTAATTCTCAGTCCAATAATGACACAAGAAAACCAGGCAGGGATATGCACCATTTTGGTTTTAACCCTTCTTAGCTTGGCATCAAGGCGGTTGTGAAGCCACACCTTCAGAGCAAGGCTGAAGGTCATTCATTCCAGCTGAGTGCCTGGCTGCAGGGGATGGCAGGCATGTGCTGCTACTGTGCCCCTGCCAGTTTCAAAGGAGTATTATTTTAGCTAAAAACAGCTGTCAAGGTCAAGTGAGTGCCTGTTTATTTATAGCAGCAGGGCAGTGCCATTAAGCAGCATCAAGTGCAGACTAGCAAAGTAAAATGAGCAGGTCTGGGAATGCCATCTCCAGCTCATGTTCACTGCTACTCATGTGCTGGAAGTCTGATTTACAGCTGTAGTGAATTCTGTCATGATCTTGCTAGTGAATGTAAAAAAAGAAATTGAATCAGATTGGGTTACTGTATGAATGAGACACAGTGGACACTTGCAAAGAGTGCTCTGTAATCCTGGGGTTGGCCTAGTCCTTATAGAACTGATGGCACTTCAGCATGCAAAATGACACTAGTTCTAGCATCACAGAAATATAAAAAGAGAAAATCTGAATGCTTCTGGCTGTTAAGGTCCTCAGACATACTGGTTCTTGGAGTTTTATGCTCTTTAGACGCCTGTTCTTCACTGATGTCTTCTAAGGTAGCGTTTGATGTTGTAAAATGTTATGGGTATTTCTATCTCAAGGTGCAAGGTATAACAGCATCTCTTAAATAGGCAGTTGTGAAGTATATATGTATATATATGAGCATATATATATAAACACTGAGGTTGTTTAACTATGTTACTAAGCATGCCTGTATTGTTTACATTGTGCTGCCCTCATTGATAATAGTATAACCCTCACCTATTTCAGCTGTCTGGGTCAGGAAATGAAGGGTGTTTTCCTATTAACTGAGTTTCATATAAGCTCTTTATTGCTGCTACTCCCACCCTGAGTATGTGAGTCTCACGATTAATTTGATCCCTTTCCAAATGGTCTGAAGATTGAACAACACAGCAGAGGTGGCCCAGCTTGTACTGATATGCAGTTTCCTTCAGGTAGAAAATGAAAATCAGAGAAATACAGTTGGATGGCTTTCTTGGCATCTATCTTTGATGACATCTTTCTGGTTTGTGCTCTGGAGGGACAAATATGTTAGCTAGCCAGGTCAGAGTGTTAGAGTAATGTTTATTATCCTGACTGATATCTTTTGCTCTAGCTCAACTTGGAGCTTCAGCCTAAAAGTCAGTGGAAACTCCATCTGGAACAAAAAGTTTTACTGTTTTATAGAGGTTTATAGGCTTTTGGGGAGAATGCCTTTGAACAGCTGGTGTGGCATTTTATGCTCTGGATCACACAATCTGATTGAGATTTCCAGGCACAATCATAGCACAAGCAGTAATGATGTTGTCTCACAGCATGTTGCATCTATCTCTACCCTGCCTATCTTGGCTGCCCATTTGCTTCAGCACCATTTCCTCCTCCAGAGTTATGTTTCAGCCCTATTCTCAGTGAAATCTACTCTGTCCTGACTTCCATGTCAGGGTAATATTTGTGCGCTGTGTATACTCAGCTCCAAAGTATTTAATGATCACACCTTAGCTGATAATTTCTTTTCATGGTGTTTTCTATTATCCAGTTACTCTTTTGACCATGTAGCAGATTTTTGTTTCAATCACAGTGTCAGAAATCTGTATGAAAGCTCCATTATCTTAAATGATAACTGTAGTATTCAGACTTAAGTTCCCTTTGGTCCTCCCTTCAAGGTCATTGCTTCTCAGCCTGAGAAACATTAGGAAACCTTACCTAAGAACTGAATGATCTTTTTTTCCTAGATTTTTTTCTTAGCATATATGGGTGCTCTGAAAATGTGTTTTGATTTGGTCTTTTGTTGTTTTGGGTTTTTTTTTAATCATATCCATTCTTTAGGTGCAGAAGAATGTAAACCCAGAAATAAATTGTTCTACAGACTCTGTGGTCCAAAATCACAGACTTACAGTTGAACCCTGAGATCTCTTACAGAGGGAATATAGCATTTTACAGCAAAAAAGTAAGCCAGGAGCAAATAGGTTGCTCCAGATACGGCTAGCCACCCAGGAGACAGCAGTATCAAAAGACAATATAAAAGGGACTGTAAAGGCTGTGACAAGGTCCAGGGGTTTATAGTTTATATGTAATTGGATTTGCTGCCAAATGAAGAAGAAAACAAGACTATCATGAAGAAACTCCTCAGGACCTCTGAAGAACTTGAAACATAATTAGCACTGTGAATGACAGCCTCTGTTGTTATTTATTTCCGCTGCATTTC
This sequence comes from Neopsephotus bourkii, assembly GCF_033783945.1. NCBI lineage: Eukaryota > Metazoa > Chordata > Aves > Psittaciformes > Psittacidae > Neopsephotus > Neopsephotus bourkii. Next base: position 9,576,443 of record NW_026900624.1, read on the forward strand.
ATGTAATAGCAAGACAGAAAAATGTATGAGGGAAGGGTGGTAATTATGGAATCAGAGCACAGATAAAGCTGAGAGAGCATGCTAGAGATTTTAGGGATGTCAAACTTACCAGAACAACTTGGACAGAATCTTCTGAACACCACCACCAAATCATAAACTAGGAGCTTTATGAGAGGTAAATTAGTAGCTACAGAAGAGAAAGAGAAGAAAACACAGCAAATTAACTAGGGAGATCTGTGCGCTTCTCCTGAGTGCTAGGAGTCTGCTCAGAGATTGCTGGCAAGTCCCTTCACTTCTCCGAGACACACTTCTGCATCTGCACTCCCTGTAAAGCGCTTTGAGGTTGCTGCATTGAATGGATTTTTAACAACCTATGTACTGGGTCAGAGCAATGGGTCATTTAATCCAGTGCCCTGATGCCTGTTGTAGTGAAAAAGGAATACAAGCAGCACGACAAATACTGAGAGAAGTTACGTCTGGTATGTCCTCCTAACTGATGGAGTTTGCTTCTTGAATCTGTCATTAATTGGAAATCACAATGGCAAAGTCCTAATAGCACCTGAGCAAGGAGTCCCCAAAGCAACACCAGCAGTAGGAGGGGACAGTGGTTAAACCTTGGGGAAATCTGGCCATAGCTGTTTCAGAGTGAGCTCTGGTACAACAACCCAAATCTAAATCATCCATGTTCAGAGCACTTCAGTTCTGGAGTCACAGGATGGACGGCACCTGGGACATTCAATCCAATCTTATTCCTTGGTAGAAAAATTTTCAGCTTATGGCTATGTTTGCTTCTAGTAATTTTACATTACAAGTAAAGGGAGTTGTATAAAACCTGTTTGTTTTAACTTTATTAAAAAGGCATCTCCAGGAGTATATTTTTAGAAGTAACTTAGAGGGGAAAACCAAACATCCCACTCTGGTACTGTGAATGGAGGGAGCTGATCATTTTAGGCATTTTAAACTGATCACTAACAGAAGCATGTGATGCCACTGGCTGTGTAACATAGCCCTTCTGGAAAGTAAGTCCATCTTCCTCAGCTCACATGACCCCTTGTGAGGACAAAGGTCCTGTTTCTGCAGCCTTCTTGTCTCAGGGGCTTGTAAACTTCTTTACCTTAGATAACATCTTCCCTTATTTAGTTCCACTTACCTCAGTGGGATTGCTTGCAAAGTAATCAGGGCTGATATGGGTATCATAAGCTGGCTGAAACAAGAGTCTGTTTAGCCCTTGTGGAAGCTGACAATACGGAGAGGAAATAGTAATGTTGGCAAAGCTTATTATTGATTTTTCCTTAAAATGAATACAAAAAAAATCTCTTCAACAGATAAAAATATTTCATATCTGGTTACACTTATATTCACTTCTTTAAAGCAGTGTTTAAAGCAGTTTACAGTATTGTTCAGGCAGGTATTTCCTTGTTTTCACTGCTAAAATAGCTTGTCCCTGAGCAGAATGTCAGGTATTTACATTTTGCCAAGGGCCATTCATTTAGATATTCTGCCAGTTGAGCAGAATTAAGCTCTGAGGCATTTAAGCAAGACAATTTCAAAGAAAAAACTAACTGCACAAAGAACTGTCATGGTTTAAGCCCAGCCGGTAACTCGGAACCACACAGCTGCTTGCTCACTCCCCTCCCACGCTTCCTCCCCCCACTCCCGGAGGGATGGATAGGAGATTCGGAAGAATGTAACTCTCACGGGTTGAGAAAAGAACAGCCCAGTAATTAAGGTATAACACAAACCACTGCTGCTACCACCAGTGATAATAATGATAAGGGAAATAACAAGGGAAGAGAATACAGCTGCTCACCACCTGCCGACTGATACCCAGCCTGACCTGAGCAGTGATCTAGCCCTTCCAGGTAACTGCATGAACTATCTCTTGTTTAATTTGTTCAAAGGCTTGTTGTTGCTCAGGGCCCCATTTAAAATCATTCCTCTTCCAGGTCACATGATAGAGAGGGCTTTCAATCAAACTGTAATTTGGGTTGTGCTTCCTCTCAGAGTCTGGATTCGCTGAATCCAGTGAAAGGATTTCAAAGCAGCATCCCAAGAAGGAATAGAAATTATACACAGTGTTTAGAAGAAAGCAATGTCCATTTATGTATTGTGTTAGTAACATAGATTATCCAAAAAGTATTAATAATCCAGAAATGCGTAACTCCAAGTATTAAATGCTTACAATTGACATTTCTTTTCAATAGGTTGTTCAACATACATAGCCACACACATAGGAGCCCTATATAGACTTAATCTTGCGTAACTGCATGTTTTTCAAAGCAGAATAAGAGCTTAAAATACATGTGAAAGACAGTAGCAGAGGCAAAAATGTAAGAGCATGGAGTTTCATCACTTAATGGGAGCCATCTCCCAGTTAGACCAGCTAGAGTTGGATTGCTTTCTTCCCCTGTAGAATGTGAGAATTAGGGGAGGGAGGGGAAATACATGTATATTGATATATCTTAAATTCTCTTCTTGAAATTTCTGTTTCTCTTTGCATAGATGCACACAGATTTTTCTGTGAAAGCAAACAGCTGGAGAAAGGTTAGTTTAAAATTTTACCAGAAGTCTTAACTGAGCACACAAAACCTGAAGTGCCTTTGTGTTTCTCTAAAATCTGTAGTGAATTTGCTTAGCTATTCCTCTCTGCTTTGTGAGTAAGGGCAACCCAGAAACTTCAGCACTTTTTATTGTCGGTTAAACTCCAAATAATCTTTATCTCCAGCACTTAAGAGGATGGCTGTAACTGCTATGGTTATTGGAGTCAAGACAAAACCAGTGCTGAAACTGTCCTCCAGCAAATGGAGCAAGGTACCAACCTCTTGCTCAGTCCTCTGAACCAGAGTTGGGAAGACACAAAGTTCCAGGACTTTATTCCTTCTCTTCAAGGATGCTTGATTTATTCTTATGGGCTCTGCCTATGTGTGACTGCTGCTCTGTTCTCTCCTGAGAGGTACAGAGTAACTCCTGGACCATTTCAGTACCATGAGGAGTTGGGTTCTCAAACCCCCAACTTTCTCAGGGCAGAAGAGGAAAGAATTTTTCATGCTTTCTTCCTACACAGAAATTCAATGAGCTTGCTTTTTTCATAGCCGTTAAAGAATGCATACGACAGAGACATTTTGGAAACCAGATTTCATTCCTTCTGCAGCCTGTAGCATTGTTTAACATGCAGGGTGATCAGAATAAGCTGGACTGAAAGAATCAGATTTTGTCACTTCTGTCACTGCATGACAGCGATGATGCCATCACAGGAATGGGACAAAGAGTAGGTGTGGTCTGGTATGCACACACAGGCAAAAGCATGCAGTGGAACCAGAGACTGGCTGGCTGGAAAATACAAAGAAGGCTTTAAAGAAAAGCCCAAACCGTAGTTTGTTAATTAGTCAAAAAGCATTGCCCGCAGAGCTTGTTTTCTTTGTTTGTTAGCCTGGGCAGGACCCTGATGAAACAGTACAGGCAATTGTATAACGTCAGCGCTGCACAGAAGGGTGGCTAGGGCAATGGTAAAACAAAACTTTGAGGCCAAGAGCCAGGACGTGAGGCTGATTTATGAAGACATATCACCAATTAGTGTAGCAGCCACAGTGGCTGGAGACCAAGTGAGTCTGAAAGAGAAGTACAGTGTTCTGTGAGAAATGACACTGAAAGTGCTGGCAGTAGGAGCTGTGCCTCCATTGCTGGCACATGTGTGGATACAGACCATTGCTCACTGGGATGGGTTCTGCTGAATTCAGTGCCCCCTCCAAGACACCTTCCTCTTAGCTGCTCCTTCTGCCAGCTAATACTCTCTGCTGGTTTAACCAGCACGTCTTTTTTTCAGACTAAGACAAACCGTCTTATGGTTCTGCCTGTCAGACCCATTCCCATTTTTTTCTCATCTGCTGGATAAAATGAATACATTCTGACACAGTCTAACAAAGCTGAAAAAGCTTCTAAGGATGGCAAAATGGTCACCTGGGAGGCAGCCACCAGCACATTCGTGTTCTGCAGCAAAAGCGTCTGCATTTTTTGGTTTTGTATGTGAGAGGTTCAGCCACTAAGAAGCAGCACAGCACAGGCATCTGAAGAGATAATGACTAAAGCTAACAGGAAAAATGGGCAGATGGCAGTCACTAGATGTACTTGAGACATGCTGGTACCAGTTTGGATGGAGTCCTGTCTGCATCTTTTCTACTCTCCTTAAATCTCTATAAGCTTTTTCCATCCTCCTGTATTCAAGCCCAGCAGTGATCACAAAACCAGAAAGTATCATGCAGCAGGCTGCATTTGGGAAAATACACAAAGATTTAACTCCAGTTGTTTCTCAGGGCAAACCTAGCATAGGTTTAGCTACCAGTTACTGTCATGCTCCCTTAAAAAAATTATCACCCTGAGGGGGATTTTTTTCTCCCTGGGAAGGAAAATTTCCTCTTTGCATTTCAATGAAAGGCATTCAGTCTGCTTTCCCTGCACCCAGACTGTTTCCTGTGCAAACCCTCTGACTGTCATTTTCTTTTTGAACCAGCTGCATTTGCATTTCACTGAGCCCTTTCAAGCATCTTCTCCCAGCATGCGCAGAGTGCTCTGCTGGGGGGGGGGGGTGTACTGGGTTGCACATCTGGCTCCTGGCCTTGTCTAAGGGATCCAGGACCAAGTGAGTCCCTTGCTGCATGATCCCAGCAACAGCAGCAATGTCCACTTTTCTATCAGCATGTGGTTTCCTGTGCCAGAGCAGCTAGTCTTTTCCACGCAGACTGTGTATGTACATGTGTGGATGGAGGCAGGTGATCACGTCACATAGAGGTATATAGGCTGTGACACTGGCCCGTGAGAGAAAACCTCGTATGGGGAGCTAGTGCTTGCAGTGCACTGTGGTTTACTGTATAGAAAAGAGCAGGTGGAGCTTTTTAATGTTTAGACCACCTAATCCTAACCTTTGCTTCATGTTTTCACACTGGTATGTGATCTGTCTGCATGCAGTTGATTATCAGATTTGCTATGCCTCATTCAGCTCTAAGACGGATTGGCTTCCAGAAGTGAAATAGAAAAATATAGCTTCTCCCTTTGGACATGTTAAGGTTTAGTGAGGTGAAGTCACATCCGTGATTGCTTGTGGCTGGGGGAAATACCTAAATGGCACATGGGAGGAAGGTCCAGGAAGTGGCGGAAGATAATATCTCTAAGTGCCTTACACTCCCACCAGGATGTGCCCAGCCAGGTTACACAGGAGATGAAAGATTTTCACTAGATATGGAGCATAACAACATTTGAATGGCATTGGATATAGACACCTAATTCACACCCACCCAAGCATCTTGTGCTTGCTGGGAGCTTTAGGAGCCTAGAGCTGACCCAGTTCCAGTGGGAGGACCTTGTCACCATCTCATTCAGCGCTTGGGCTGGGAGATGTGATTTTGGAGAAACTGGGAGGAGTGGTACTCATACTCCAGCAGCTGCAAAGCAGAGAATATACAACCTGAGAAAAGCATTTAGGAAAATGTGCAACTCCAAAACAAGCCATCAGTTGAAAGTTTTCCACAGAAGACATTTAAAACAAATGGATAAGGAGCAGGACTTCTACAGGTTTTTATCTTAATGCAGATGAAATAAAGAGCTAATAGTGAGAGAGTGCATTTTAACATTTACCTGTTCATTTCTGTGTCTCAGTTCCTGACCAGAAAGCCAGATGGCCTGGAGAGGCTGGTAGATGAGATACAGAGACTTTTATCTTTAAATAAGCTGAACTCCTGCTTTGTTTGCAAGCGGACAAATTCAGTTAGTTACCACCCCAAAACCTACAGCTGTCTTTTTCAATAAGAATAGGTGGTCCCTGCCCATGTTACTAAACCAGAGATCACCGTTCAGCTGTCAGGGGATTGTTCTGATTTGTGCAGTGCACAGAGATGATAAAGAAGCTGGTATGGGAAAGCAGAATAAAATCTAAGTAACAAGAGACAGAATTAATTCCACTACTCAGTAACATCACACCACGTGTGCTTCACTTAAGTAGTGCTACTGGCCTAGAAAAATAATTTTAAAGTTACTCCTGGGATCAGAGTAGACTACTTTATACTGAGATGGCTACACTGCACATGGATGGACAGCTTAGAAGTCTGCAGCCACTTGACAGCTCTTAATATATGTTAATAAAGGCATTTATCAAGATTCACGTTGAGGACTGTGCTTCAAGAGAAGCCAAGTTGTTCCGTGAGTGGGAGAAGTAACAGGTTTCACTTCTAACGGCTCTGTCATCTGCAGATTCTCTGAGATCTAGTACTGGGTGCATTAATCAGCCTTTCCATCACTCAGGACATTACAAGGTCTCTCTCCTGTACCCAGTCCCTGTCTCATGAAGCTTCAGGGAACCTCATCTCTCTGTCTTCTGTCAAGGTGGTTGAAATTGGCCAAGCAGTCCAACATTTATGGAAGAAGGAGGAAGGAAAAGATGAAGACAGGATGGGATAGGCAGCTTGATGCTCCCTAACCTTCTTTTCCTGAAGAAACAGCCGAAAAGCAGTGGGATTTAAAGCTGGACAATGCACTTAACATTTTAGGTGTTTATCTTGCAGTGGTCTTTGTTGTTTATGCTGTGATGCACATAATAATACTGGTAAAAAAACCCAATGCAAACCCTGCTGATTTTAAGTTGTATAAAGTCCTGTCTTCCACTACAGGAAATTATTTTAGACGCTAGGCTGGTACCAGCACCTGTGGCAGGAAAAATGGGTGAGAACCTATTTCAGAGGCAGATGTGTATGTGAATGGCAAAGCTGTAAGTTCAGATGCAGGGTACTGAGGGAGGTGTACATCTAGGCTTCCCAACTAGTAAGGCAGATTTGCTTTGGTCTGTGGACTGATGACACATTTGATTGATGTCCTCCCTTGGTTCCCTCTTTGCAGCATCACCCTCTGAAGGTGGTTAGCTCTGTGGTTATAATTTTGGCTAGATCTGAGAGGAGGGGCCAGGTAGGGCAAGGCTGTTTATCTGACAAAGCCTGGAAATAAGGAAGATGAACTCTTGCACTCAGCTTCTCAAACCATCTGTGCCCCAGGGCACAGCCTTTGCCTGTGATCAGGCCCACATGCAGAGTGGCTGCTGAGTCAGGGCCAGAAAATCTCCTGGTATGAGCTGTCAGCTGTGTGAAATTGGCCTTTAACATAGCAGAAGGAGGTCAGGGTCTGCTGCCAGCTTTTGGCCAAATAAGGGGACTGTAAACAAGATACAAGCCCCAGAGATGCAGTAACACATGGAGATGAATGAAAAGCTCTGTAATCCAGTGGCAGTTATTGGTGGCCTGTTATGGTGGTTTATCTGTGTATTATCTGTGGGCTGCATCCCCCTTTGCAGCCTCTCTGTTGTTCCCTGTGGGCTTTTGGGTGCTCATGCAAAAGTGCAGCAATCCTTCCCTAATTCCGCAGAAGGACTTGACCCTTTAAATCACATTATTCCAGCCAGGCTGTCATTTTGCATTCCTTAGCAGACAATATATGATGTTACAGAGTAAAAAAAAAAAAAAAAAAAACCCAAACAAAAACCAAACAAAACCCCAGCAAAAAAAAAAAAAACAATACCCAGTATTACTGAAGCCAGACATTTTCTAAAGGAGTATTTTTTGTTAGTGCCTGGCAGGCAGCAGATGGGTACTCTGCCTGAAGTCAGAGCTGGGCTGGGGACAGTGTGGGATTTGAATGCCAGAGGGAGCAACACTGGGCATAGATCCATGCCAGGAGCTTGTTTACATTTGGCTGCTAAGCCTGAGTCAGTGCTTCTCAGGGTGTGTTTTTCATCTTCTAACCTACTTGATTCACTTGTCACTTAAAACGTATTTCATGACAATTTTTGTTAGATTTAACACAGTGAGGGCAGGAAGGATAAAAAGAGAATATGGAAAGTACAACTGGTTCTGTTAGTAGGTAAAATATTTTTGGTGCAAACAGAGCAGGTTTTGTTCATTTTAACTCAACCAAACTTAATCTAAGGACTCCAGCTTCTCCAGCATTATCAGGGGCAACATGGGGGCCTCACAGGCAGGAGCTGGCTGGGCTGAGCGGTGTATTACACAGGATGGAGGGATCTTGCTTGGAGAGGCTGCTGGTTTCTCCTGGTTTCTCTGGCTGTACTGCTTGATTACGGATCCTAATAGCAACTTCTCCTCTTACAGACTTCCTCTCCCAGGAGGGAGTTAGGGTTTCCGTCGTGTGCAAAACAAAGCCGAACTGTTCAATAGTCGCATTGTTCTGCTTGCACTCAGCTAAAGGGCAATTCCTGGCTGAGGAAAACTGGGGTAGATAATCCCATAGGAAAGATTTACCTTTGGCAGCTTCCACTTCAGCATTGTTGCTGTGGGAGTTGTGACTATTTCAAACCACGGAATTAACTGCAGGTTGAACCTGGGAGACAAACCTCACATTTTAATTCTGCTTTGCTGTGGTGTGCAACAGTACATCAGAAACTAAAATGACAATAGCTTCAGAAGTTATATTTCTGGCTTTTACAAAATGTTTCACCTCAGGCACTGACGCAGATATGGATGCTCAATCTAGTACGTGGTTTTGTGCTCCAGTGCTGTGTGGAATCCGAGTACATCAGAGTCTTTGGTAGGATGCCTGAAGATTTCTTCTCTCCCCCTCCAGTATCTAGTATCTGAGCTAAAGAAGTGTGGTACTGTTATCTGGGAACAAAAGCAGGCTGTTCTGAGAAGTGAAAGCAGTGCTTGTGTTTTGCAAATTTCTACAAGAAATGTAAAAGATTTCCATACTAAAGTGCACAAACCAGGAGAGTAAAATGAAAGGAAAAAAACACAGGCGTGTTTTCATAATGAAAGTTTATAACTTTCACATAGACATGTATGATGCTTAGAAATCTGTAACTTTTTATGGAGAAGGTTGGAAAGCACCCACTGGAGTTTGCTGCACAATTATTATATGCTTTGTCATGCCAATAACCTGAATTGTCATTGCACATGTAATTAACAGAGTGAAAGTCCTATTGTGCAGATAATTGGAATGTATGTTAAATAGGAAAAGAGCCTTGTTTAGGCTAAGATGCTGCTTTGTGAAGCTCTTCAATCTCCTATTCATTCATTACAAAAAGGCTGGAAGCACAGATAGTACAAAAAGGAATTGTAGGAGAACATGAATGGTTCTTACTCTTTACTGACAACACTCAATTTACTTTGCTCTTTCATTAAAAAAAAAACATGTTAAAGCATGGTATAAAGTGCTAATATTTTCCATATGTTTTTATGCTTTTTGGAGTATTTTAAAACTTTCAAGTTCCAAAACAAAGATCCTATTTTTCTTTATCTTTTTTTCCCTTTAGCCTTAATGAAGACCTGCATTTCTGTAGCCTCCTTATAAGATTTAACTCTGTCATCCTTATTCAAACCATGTTGATAACTATTGCTGCAACTTTCTAATTATGCCATCATAAATTAATAGTTTACTGATAGAGTGGCCACATGTTTTACTCACCATAGAATATATCTCAGAAAATCTTCCTGAAAATTCTGCTTGTGGCCGTAAGTATTTTATAGAAGATGAAGTTTACTTTGTTCATGGACTACCTTTGCTCAAAGTGCAATGTAGACCAAGTTGTTGCTTCGGTGGTTTTAATAATTGATATTGTTGGGTGAAACTAAGAGAAACTCTTAGTTGGGAGAAAATCCACAGGGTTCTCCTGATTAAAGCATCCAGTATATTAGCTGACTTCTATAAAGCATTATGTCACTTTAAACAGTTTATACGCTATTAGAGAGTGATAAACACATCCCTGTGTTTAACTTGGTATTCCTGGAAGGCCTTTGCAAGTTGCAAAATGTCCTGTTACTGGGAACTTTTGTACCTTAGTTAAGACAAAGCATGGTTAGTTGCTGACTTCCACATACAAAGACAAGAAAACTGCAAGAAAGGAAATTTCAGTTTAAGGAGCTGGTAAAAAAAATCAGACTCTGGAGTAGGAAAGCAGGCTGCTGGAGAGCAGCAGGAGGTAGGCCAAGCTTCAGGGGGAAGAAAGAAAGGCGCAAGTCATTTCAGAAGCAGGAATGTGGCCGCTGTGTCATAAAGACTGATTCTGAGGCTCTTCAAGCCCAGGGCCATAGTGCTGCAAATTTGGTCCAGTGTCAGGGTTGTGTAGTCCTGCCCAGAAATGCTGTCAGCTTCTCAGCCCCTCCAACAGCCACTTGCTGTCCTCTGCTTCTTCAAGGTGGGGGTCCCCAGGCAGGCATCTGCTTTATCTCTTGCAGCATCAATCCCCAATCCTGTGTTCTCAGTAGATGGGGATGGGTGGCAGTGCTGCTTTGAGAGACAGCATCCTTAACCCTTTCCTTTGCTGTGAGCTGCACACTCCAGTTGAGGCAGATAGAGGCAATGGACATATGAAAATGTTGACTTTGGAAAGAGAAGAAGCAATAAGAAAGGAGAGCAGTAAGAACTGCAAGGGCAAAGAACCCCAGGAGTCCTTTATTCAGTTGGACGATGTTCTCCATTAGTTTCATATTTGGTTTTAGTCTAAGAAGGGCTTTGTATGTTAATTACAAACTGGAAATTAAATCATATTTCATGCATGTGTGAAACAATATGTATTTTATTTTAAAGAAAGTAGAGTTCTAGCTTGTATAAGCTGTCTGATGCCACACAAAGCAATCCAGAAATTGATCATTACTTGCAGTAATGCCTGTTGTTAACCCCAGCTCTTTTTAAAATACTGATGGGGAAGCTCACTTTCCTGTCTTTCGAAGCAAAGCAATAGGGAGCAGATCAGCAAATGAAGCTTTTACAAAACCAGACTGTTTTTTTACCAAAGCACCAAACAGAAATCTAGCATCCTCCTGCAAAGGTTAGAAGAAAGAGAAACAGGCTGTTTCTCAGATCCTCTTGTACCTGCTAGTGGCAGATTGTTTTGCCCTTCAAGAGCAGATAATTAAGCACCACTAACATGGGGGCTGTTCAGTACTCCTGACCAGGTGTGGGAGATGCTTTATTAAGCAAGATACACAAATGCATCCTCCTCAGAAGCTCAAAGTAGTTTAGCAGGTAAGAGAGGCCTTGGAAAGACATTCATTTGCTAATGATTTCCTCATCTGATAAAATTCCGTACCAGTCGCATGGCTTTGTTTGTTCAGTGGTAGAATATTAGCTAAACTACAGATAGCAAAGAGTGACTGTCTAGACCAGGAACCCGTGGTCCAAACTCTTGTTCCCATTGAAACTTCCCTCTCTCCCCAGCCAGCCAAGGAAAATTCTGGTGACAGTTTCACCCCACTGTCGCTTTGGCTAGCATGAAGGGAAGAAACCATGGGAAAGTCTGAGCTGCTCTGAGATGGTGAGACTGCTGGTGCACTCTGGAAGAGGGGTGGCCTGAGAGGCCCTTAATTACAGAACAAATGTGCAAATATTTCATAGCATGTGCTATAGGAATTTGAATTGCACAATTATCAACATGGCATGGGATGAAGAACAGTTGTCTCTTACCTGACCTGGTTCATTTTCCACTGACTTGAAGGGTTATGCCCTGTTCTTCTGCTTCCCTTACTCCCAGTTTCTTAACAGAGAAAACAGCTATCATTCAATTTAGTTTTAAGTACATGAAGGATGGATGAAAGGAGAGGACTCAATACTCCAGACCACAGATTTTTTTCTCTTATTACTTATTTGTAGGTGATTATTAACCCTTTACATTTAAGGGCTTTTCTGTCACATGGACACTTTGCATTCATTAACAGTGTTTGCGGCTGCCTTTAGCTTTTTCATTCTGTGACTGGCAGCCTTTCTGCTACTTTCTCATATGAATGATCTGAAACACCTTGGATGACCTAAAACCAAAACAAACCAAAAAAGCCCCTGTAAAACCCTCCTTTGGTTCTCTTCTGTGCCTTTTCTTCTCTCTTAAAACCGTGCTATTAAGAGCTGAGTTAGAAATAAAGGAATCAGAGGGGCTTACTAACACCCAGCTGTTCCTGTTAACCTCACAGAAAATTGTACCAGCCTTTGGACTCCTTCTGAGGAGAGGGAAGGAGAGGGGTACCCCTTTTCTCTGTATTTTGGCTCTGCTTTTTTTATTTACCACAGATTTACTGCCACTGCTTGGCTTATTCCAGTTGTGGATTCCTGGCTGCATATACTAATCACCCTTGACTTTCAATTGATGATACTGACACATACCATAGGTTATGCGGAGCATTTTGGGCTCAATTCCAGATGGGGTAGTAGCAGGAAATCTTTCATTCAGAGTCCATCAAATGCAGGATCTACACCTCTTGGGCCTCAGGACAACCACATCTCTTCAGAGGCCTGGGCTCTCCTGATGAGCTGCAGTTACAGCGTTCACATCTTGAGCTGCTGGAGAGGTGACCGACCAGTTCTCACTGCAGACTGTCATTTCCCCTGCCTGAAATAAGTACCAAATGAATCATGCATCTAAAATTTCCTTTCTTGCAGATTTTTCTTTCATATTGTTGCTGCTCTCAGAAGTATGATCAGTTCCTGCTCAGGTTCCTCTTTCACCCACGTTTAAACTTGTAATGTCCTTGTCACTCTGAAAACTTTGTTCCATAACTTTTCCACTTTATATTCCAGTAGTTGTTGCCTTCAAGTGTTGTAATTTTGCCCACCAGTGTCCTAATGACGCTCATAATATAATTTTGTTCAGAATAATAATGGTGTTGTGACAGAAGGGAGTGTTCTTCCTATTTCTGATTTTGTTGCTGGCAAGTATAGTGACCTTTTCCTTGGAAGCTTGTCTTTGCATTTCCTCCTCTGTGACAGGTTGGTCTTGATGGTATAAATTGCAAGGAAGTAACTCTAGCGACCTGTCAAAGCTAACCCAATCCAGGCATTCTGCCAGGGCACTGTGCCTTTTCTTACGTAGTGGTTTAACCCCAGCCATCAACTAAGTACCCTGCAGCTTCTCGCCCACTTTCCCCTCTCCGTCCCACCTCGATTGGATGGGGAAGAGAATTGGAACAAAAAAAGTAAAACCTGCAGTTTGAGACAAGAACAGTTTAATGTTTGAAATAAAGCAAAATATAATAACAACAATAAAAATAAACATTAGAAGGGAGATAAAAAGTGAGAGGAATAAACCCCAAGAGAAACAATGCTCACCTCCTGCTGACTGATGCCCAGCCTGTTCCTAAGTGGTGATCAGCAGCTCCCAGCCAATCCCTTCAGTTGATATACTGAGCATGACATTCCATGGTATGGAATATCCCCTCTCCGGGGCTTGTAGTTTCATTCACTCTGAAGACCAACCATGTGTTATGCCCTGCAGCTTCAGTATGAGATGGTATGGCTGATAAAGCCTCCATGCACAAACACATGTTGGATTGCCACTCTGACGAAGGCATGTGCGTTATAGAGCTAGCTGATCTGAGATATAAGTGGCTATTGGCATGTCATTATACAGAAATTACTGCCTCCAGAACCAAGCTTTTGTGTAGATCCCAGCTCTGCTGGTAGCCAGGGGTGACACTTTCCTATCAGCTTTCAGTCAAGTGCCTTGGAATGCTTTACAGAGATTACTCATGCCTCACAGCACCTCCTGAGGCGCTTCATATTACCTATTGCCAGATAAGCGATGACACATGCAGGGAAAATAAATAAAATAGCTGGTGCTATTAGCTGTCCAATTCAGAGCAGGAAAAGTCTGGTTTTCACTGCTGTGCTGACTTTGTTTGATTGGGGCTGCACACCACATCTACAGTGTCCCCAAGCAGAAGCACCACAAATGAGCAGCTGTTTCTGCAAGAGGTAGGGTCTTGCCTTGTTCTACCTAAAGTAATTACTCACTGAACGAAAAGCCCAAAGCCCTTGCTCAGCTCCCAGCCTTCACAAAGCTTATGCACTGTGCCTGATGTGATGTTCTGGTAGGTCCATGTGGGTGCTGAGACATCCATTACAGTTTATTTCTGTAGCAGCAAAGCTAGGGTGATTTCCAGCATGAAAAAGGAAAAACCCATCTCTCTCTCTTAAACTTTAAGGATGACTGCTAAACGAGACTAATATATCTATAACATACATTCTTTTACAGGATTTTTTTTTTTGTTAAGATTTCAGGTGACAGCAATAGATAAGGAAAGGCTCAGATGAGAAAGGTCATGGCCTGAAAGCTTGTCTGAAAATTGGTATGAACAATGAAGTGAGTGCAAATAAGGTTATTCCCACAGTTATGTGGAGAATGATATGTAAACCAAAGCTGGACAACCTTCCTCTCATGATGTTTACAGCAGGATCTGATATTTCCATCTACCTGGGCTCCAGCAGGGTCATTTTACCTTGGTGCCATTTTGTGACTGAGTTAGTGTCTGGAAGGTCTTGTTTAGGGCAGGTTCTGCACACCTGGATGGAGCAGACAACTTGCTTCCTCAGGAAGTGCAACTTCACTTGTGGTCATGACAGAGGCTCCTGTCCTTTCAGCAGCCTCCTTTCCATACCCTAGTGAGTCATCCCTTTCTTCCTAGAGCTGCGCACACATTGCAAGGAGGGTTCAGCAAATGTCTTAAGCAATGTGTTAGACCAGTTTTGCCTCACACAGTACCCTAGAGGCTTGCAGCTTACAACTGAGGTTCCCGGAGATGTCCTGCGTGTGAAGAGGTAGGCTAGATAAGCACAAGTCTAACTGTTTGCAGCCCTATTTCATTTGTAGTGAACAGAAGAAAAGTGTAGCCCAGAGGCAGCCATCAGTTGAACTGCTACCAACTCTGACTTCAACGGTGGTCATTCTGGAAGAAGGCATAAGGCTGTGCAACACAATATTCAGATGAGGATTTGGCAAAGAATCCTTCTTCTCACTGTCACAACTTATCTGTCTCCCAGATGGTAGGATATTTACCTTCTAAAAAAAAAAGATGAGCTGAAGTTTTTTTCTCTGTCTGCTCATTTTGCATTTTTTTTTAGTGGGGAGAAAACCCCAACAAAACACCACAGAAGTTAACACAGTATTTCTAAACCTCTTTGAGTTGTTCAGTCCCTCAGTCCTTTGCACAACTAGGTAATAGTTCCTGCGAACAAGGGGCATGGCTCTAGTTGGTCTGAATACCATAATCACGAATGGACTGGAGCGATCACAACAAATTTAGATGCTCAGGCCTGAGGAAGGCACATGCTTTATAACAATTCAATCACCCATGTGTAGAAAGAAACAGAATTCATTACCCACACAGTTGATTGCACAGCATAAATAGCAAAGGGCAGATGTAAAAAAATGCTGACGTATGTATATCGTTGGTATGGTACTATCAGCATAGAAATGCTTACAAAGTTAGTTTGTTTACAGAGTTAAGGACAAAAGCTTTGGATAATTGCTGCTGCTATTTGCATCAGGCAAATGCAGTCTTAGTCATAAAGGTAAAGCACTGCAGGAGTCATATAGTTTTGGAGGGGGAAGACATGCCTTTCAATTTTTATCGGTCTACTTACTAACAGCAAAGATCCTGATCCCTTATGTATCTCCTGTTTAGCAGTATGCAATCGATATGAATATCTGCAAAAGATACTTAAGAGAGGCAGAAAGTATATAGTAGTAGAATAAGCAGTTTCCAGACAAGGTTTCTGGTTCTATTTTTGTTTGCTTTCCTGTTTTGTCCTCTTTTCTGCACCCTCAGTTGCCTAAGACTTACTCAGAAACAGTAACAAGAAATTGCTCTCTAAACACTTCAAGTGATCATGTAATATTCTGAGGGGGAAGCACAGCAGTAATTCTATCCTGTAGTTTTAAACAGCCAACAGTAAGCAATCCTCTTGTCTTGTGCCCTCTCCAGCCCCTCAAAAAATATACAACTGACATGAAAGTCAGGTTACTGTCCTGGAGTTATAAAATGACAGAGAAGGAAGAGAAAAAGGCAATCCACTTAAGATGAAGCCATTGCCAATCCACACAAGGGGTTAAGGACTTTTGTAGAAACCCGCCCTTTTTGAGTTTCTCATGAATTATCCAAATACACTCAGCTGGAACTTTCATTCTGAAGAGGCAGTTTCTAGCGTCAGTCACTCCTTCCCACTGCTAGGGTAAGGAAACAAACCTAACAAATACCCAGATAAATCTTATCAAGAGTCAAACCAAGGGAGACAACAGAAACAGCTTTAGCAAAATTGCACTATTTCAGGAACAGAAGATTGCTTAATGTCTTCAAACACCAGGAGCTGCTCACACTTACAAGAAGATTTAAAAAATCCTGCTGGGTTGTTATACCCCAACTTACAGCACATTCCCTGCTCATACACCAGTTTTTCCATAACCCTACTGAAAACACTCACCATCCTTATTTTCCTTAAGCCAAAACTACCTTTTATAACAAGCCTATGTGTCCTCTGGGATGACTCAGCTGCCTGTGGTTCTGCGAGGCTGCTGTTTAAATTTGGGTGTCATTAGCAGAAATCCCTTTAAAAAGGAAGAATTCCCACAAACCAAGTAGTTAGAAAAAAAAGGCAATGGTATAAAAGTTTGACTCAAAAATGCTCCACCTTATTGGTCTATGCTATAGTTAGAAATGAAGATAAGAAGTTTTAGAGAGGCTAGTTTTTAAAAATAGGCAGGAGATTTGTCTGGAACACTGACAGCACAGCTCTGCAGAGAGCTTGCAGTATGAGAATTGCAAGTGCACTCTTATTTCTTATCTCTATGTATTCCGTTCACAGTTTAACAGATTTACTTTCTTACTTCTAAAAATAGCATTTCCAAGGTATCTCCAAGTTGGGTGCTCAAATGAAGAAGCAGGACAACAAAAATTCACAGAAAGGACTACTGTGTGGTCTGAGCGCAGCCAGCCTGTGGGGTGCTACTTTTTTATACTACAGTGTTTAAACAAGGTCAGGATGCAAGAGGAGGTTGAAAAGGACTTGGCATACTTGACTGATACCTACACCAGCTAAAGGGTAGTGAGAAATATATATTCTTAACTGTAAAAATGAGTCATTTTCTAACGGTCTCAGTTTAGTAAGAAGCTTCTTTGATTGACACGTGTCTTAAAAGTCACCTTTTGTATACTTCTGAAATGTTTGGTAACGACTGCCTTTCAGAAAAATGGTTTTCAAACTGGGATCTGTGGCTCTATGTATGGATGTCTTCATATGTATGTGGGTGTATCAACAACTCAGAAAAGCAAGCACAGCAAGGCTGTTTTGTTGGCTTATTCACAGAAAAAAGTCAATACTTTGACTTTTTACTGGTTTGCATATTGCAAACGTTTGCAGGCTGCAAGGTCTCTAGGCCAATCTGATCTTCCTTTAGTGTTCCCAAGTGGGCCAGGATTTAGAAAATAAAACTGGTAAGACAATTCATTTGTGGAAAGGTCCTCTAAGAGTAAAGCCAGAGCAGGAAGATCGTATGGAGATGTACTCAGACAGCTGGCAGCATAGTGGCTTCTGCCAGTTCAGTGCTGATCAGTGCTGATCTCCAGGGTTTTGAAGTATCTTTTTTGCCTAGCCAGGCATCTGAGGTCTGCACAGTGCCAATTCATAATCACTTTTTCCCTCTGATGTCAGCTTCTCCCATGTTGCCAACCTATAAACACACATGCTTCCTGTAAGGGGGACTCAGGCCATTGAGGAACTTCAGCAAGAAAGAAAGTCATGTGTGAAAGGCAAAAATGAAACAGTAAACGAGCATTGCACTTACACGGCAAGTTTACATCAACTTTTTCTTTCCTCTTGATTAACGTATTCATAACTTGGAAGTATTCAACACAAAAGTAGTGCAAATGAATTGAAAGGAACCCACTGCATACCATGGGAGGCCTCTCGTATATTACTCTGTGGAGTACCACTTTGCATACCAGGCTTGTAGTGAGTGCTACTCTCTTCTATTAAATTACTTGGGGGAAAGAAGAAAAGTTTTCAGGTATCAGGGCTTCAACAACAATTGCTGGGTTTAATGCATGTAAAAAACTCTCTCTTTGGGGTTTGTATGCCCTTATATAATTAACAAACATAGTTGCCTGAAGCACAGGCAGCCAAGGTTGTCATACAAAAAAGACATGAAATAATTCCTAAAAGCAAGTATCTTTTTCTAATGCCTCTGCTATGCATACTGCATGAGGAAGTTGTGGTTAGAGGCTTAGCTTTCATATCCTCATCTAAACTTGAGGTGGGACCTACAAATGGGTTTTAGGTCAAAGATAGTTTAAATAGTGATTGTCTCACAAACTTCCTTTACATTGACCAAATTTAAAACCCAACACCCTCTAATAATTCCCTCTTTCAGCTATATGCATTATACTTTTATTCATAATGGGCAATTGCCCCCTTATTATCTTTATTTGCTGGAAGCTTTTTTCCCAATCTGGAGCCTGGGTCTCTCCCAGCATTAGCTCAAAGTGCTTCTATTTCCATGTCTTGGAAGCACAGGAGGCACCAGAAAGAGGTTCAGAACTGATGGACTTTCAGCTGCAGTCATGGAGGAGGTGAAGTCTGTCAGCCATTTGTCAAGCGTCGTGGTTTGGCATTTGGCACATTCACTGTTATCTGGTGCTTCACTTTGCACCAAGGGGATGTCAAATGATTCATCTAAGACTTCCTGGGCTGGCCTGCTGATTCTTGAAAAGTTTAGCAGCACTGTGGAGTATTTCAGCAAGCTGTGAAGGTGCTGGAGGATTAAAAAGTCATGTTGTAATTATTCTTGAATGAGATGTTCAGTTTTGCCTGCATGATTTAAATGAACCATACTATTAATAGACTGTACTATAAACAGGCTGAAATGTAATGAGTCAGTCCTTAACTAGTTTTCAATAGAGAAAGATTTAGGATTAGCCTAACATAGCCTAATACACTTTTCAATTGTATAGCCAGGGGGTGAGAGGTGGGCTGGGGAGGAAGAAAAGGGGAGAATTCATGTTTTCACAAAGAATGGATGAAAGCTTTCCAAAATTCAAACAGAAATTATGTATGTCAGTCCTGAAACTGTCACTATCCGGTTTTGCTGTTTCATCATATTCACAGGTAGGACACAGGAATAAATTGGTCTGTGAAACGTTGTTTTTCCCCACAGTCACAGACACACGGTTGAAGTAGAAGCACAAAGATCAGTATTTATAAGCACAAGATACTCTACACACATGCTGAACAGAAAGATAGAGAACACAACACCTATGTGATCAGCAGTCCCATATAACATAGTTGCCTGAGTAATGGCTTCATAAACTACCTCATATTTTATATCTACTGATTTTCTATGTGTTAAAAATTACGTTCCAGCCCTACTGAGTTCAATGCTGAAACCTCCTTCGAGTTTAACCAGCGAAGACCCTTATCACAACACTATGGCACTTAAAAGCAATTTCATCTTCTGATTTTGTAATGGCAAATATACTATTTTTTTCAAGCAATCCACACACAGCAATATATGGTTTTAACTCTCCACCACAAAGAACACACTACTTGGTCACAGACACCTCTGCTGCAATTGTATTGAACAATGAAATTATTTGAATGCTTTAAGGCTCTGCTGACCCAGAGGCTGAACAGAGCTTGTATTCCCAACACTAATTCCCCGCATGGCCTCTATCCTGCTGCATTGGATTCAGGTCGAGGTGACATAAACTAAGCAGGGATTAAACTACAGGTATGACCAACAGCAAGTCTGCATAACAGCAAAACCCTTCTCTAAAGATACGCCACTGGGCTATAGGATCTTGAGGATTTATCTACTTTTACTTAAGCTCCACAGTGAATTGAAACAGTGTACCTTAAAAAGACTTCACTTTCTGTAAACTACTGACATCTATAGCTGCACATATTTCTATTTCTAGGAAAAACTCTCTGTTGTAGGAGATGTTTCAAAAAGGGGAATTTGCCACTCTTGGGAAAATAACATATTATAAGAGTACTATACCTGCTTTCTTTAGGTACTGACGTAATTAGAAGAGTAAGGCTGACATAAACAAAAAGCAAGCAAACCAACCCCAATATGTATTTCCCCTCTCTCCTCAACAGGAAAACTTTACATCATATTTACCTTTTTACTCTCCCCCCAGTTGTCCTGTAATATTTATAGTCTTAATTTTCCAGCTATTTCTCCCTCTTACTCGACCCTCTTCTCTCTGCTGTGTCCATAAGCCCCACACACCTGCTTTAAATTCCTTCTTCCTCCAGCCCTCTCCTCCTCATGCCCTTGGACTCCATCTTGTCTCTTGCTTTTTCTCTCTCTCCATACTCTACAAGATTCCCAGGTCAAGTCTATCCGAGTCACTACAGCAGCTCTATTTTTAAAGCAAGTGAGATAGGAGCAGGTTTTTAGCACTGTTTCTTACATTGCCGTGAGACATGGAGGGAGACTGCCACTGTGACCAAGAGCAGCGTCATTACCACCTGTACTTAAAAACTGCAAGCTACCAGGTGATTAACTGGAATTACCTGACTCAATTGGGCCTCGGAGGGAAAGAAGTGTCCTTTTTCAATCAGTGTGAAAAACATGGAGGCAAAAATAAAGTAACATGATTTCCACCATCTTGAGTCATCCTTTTAGAATAAGATTACACACTGGAAATGATTACATAGAAACTGCACCCTTATTCACCAAATCAGCTGGCAAGAGACAGCTGTCTGTTGATTTTAGTTAAATAATTTTAAATTTTGCAATTCTTTTGCTATGTGTCCCCTACAGCTCATCCTGAGTGACCTAGATTCCTGATGTTGTGTTTCTCATGGATATCAATAGTTTTCCAATCTGTTATAGCTGTATAACCCTGATGTGAACAGACACTAATAGAACCGAAGAGTCTGGCCACGCTACCGTTCCTCTTAACGAAGCTGTAAAAGGGAGGAAGACTTCTGTTTGACCTTAGTTACCATTAATATTGTTAGAGCTGATAGTTGAAAAAATTATTTTGAAATGAGCAAATTTGATGCAGAATTAAGGTTGATACCAAATTAAGCAAATTTGATACAGAACCAAGAATCAGGCATGCAGCTTCATCATTCTTTTTAAAAGAAGTTTTTCATTATAAAGCCATGTAGTACTACAGCTGCTTCTTTTTTTTTAACCAAATCCATTTTGCATCAAAATTAAATTTTAGTTCATTTTGGAAAGCGAGCTTTTAAGTTATTGTAATGTTACCTGCTTTAGTATAGGTTTACATTGATATAGACTGAATACTGTTATTTCACTTCCAGTATTGTAAAGGTATTGACCACGAGCACAACATGCCTGTGTAACTGTACAGCAACATCAGACTGCACAGTCAGACCTCAGTGAAGTAAATACTAAACCCCCGTCATTCATTGTAGCCGTGGAAGTGACTGTAGTGTGTTTTAGACACCTTCTTATAAACTGAGCTTACAGCCACCTCTAGGGGAGCCAACGGCAATTGTCATCTCCAGACCTCAATGAAGCTACTGGTCAAACTTAACACGGCTTTTTTCATTTTCCTTGAGGATGTGTGTGTGTCATCAGTAATACCCACCTTCTAATATACTACTTGAAGACAATTTTAATAATAGAATCATAGAGTAGTTTGGGTTGGAAGGGAATCCTTATTAAAGGATTGTTGATCTTACTAGGAGGGTGTCCAATACTCATCTGGATCAATCTCCCACTTTAGCCAGAGACTTTAAGAAGAAATTGAAGACATGTACGAGAAGATCACGTTTATGGCATCCTAACTGCTCCCACTAGCTGATTTCTGTCAGAAAACAGCAACCACTGAGCAGAAGGGTGCCGTTCCTGTACACCGGCTCCCCAACACCCCCCCGCATCGCACCACTGCAGCGACCCCTGGCGCCAGGCACAGCCTTGAGCTCGCGGGCTCGGGGCGGGGCCAACCCGCGGGTGCCGTTTCCCCGGCAACACTGCCCCGCCCTCCGCCGGCTCCCAGGATGCTCCGCGCCCCGCGGGACCCTGGCGGGTGGAGGGACCGGCGGAAGGTGAGGGTCATTTTTAGAGTCTGGTGTGGTGGCGGCTGCTGCTGCGGACTGAGCGGGCGCGGCGTGAGGGGAGGGCGGCAGGGAGGGAGGGCGGCCGGCCGGCCGGACTGACTGACTGACTGACTGACTGACTGACTGGGGCTTCATTTCGTGGCCTACGACCTGGGAGGCGCACCGGCCCTTGCTCTCTCTCTCCTTCTCGACCGTTAGTTGCAGAGTAGAAGGCTGCAGAGATAGATAGAGATCGCAGGGAGCGATCGTCTTTGTCTTGTGTTCCGTCTGGTGGTAACGGCGTGCTGCCGCCTCTGTTGGCTGGGCGTGGGGTGGTGGGTTTGGGAGTCGCCTGGCACAAGGTAAGGGGTAGGAAGCGGCCGCTCGCTGCCAGGCTTCCAGATGTTTACATTTGTATGCTTGCTTTTCCACCAGCGAACTTCAGCCGTGTGCAGTTTGAGGAGAATGATTATTTTTCTGCACTTCTGGAGATGGGGCACCCGTTAGCAGTGTTGTTCCTCTGACCAAGCGCCTACATCCATAACTCATAGGAAAATCAATAATAAAAATGTCATAGTGACATACAGCTCGTGTGGCCTCTCACATGCTCTTTGCCCACATACCATAAGATACATATAGTCATATATCCAGGAGGTGTAGAATACATATGCTAACAGGAGATCTCTGCTGTGTCTGAGCATCTCTCTTTTTAACACAATATGAAAGGGAAGTGATTTTTCAGAAGAGCTTTTTGGTTGTGGACTATAGAACAGTTTGTATCAAGCAGTCATCTGTAGGCCCAAGTAAAACTTTGAGTGAGATTCTAGCAAGCAAAGGTTTCTCATGTGTTTGAAGGTCCCTTGTCAGGAAAAAACAGCGAAAAACGTGCATGACATATGTAGAGTAGCTGTTCTTGAGTACAGCTAGATTTACCAAGTGCTGCTCCCTTGTAACATTTCAGCTTCTTCAGTAACAGCTGTCAGTTTGACTTAATAGTGTATGTGGCTAAAGCAAAAATCCTAATCCTGAGCTAAGATACAACCTTGTTTGTTGCTTTTCTCCTAATAATTAACTGTATCTCTTAGTGTAAGACAGAAATTGAAAGGGTGATTAATGCTGCGTGCCATGTGTAGGGATGGACACTTAAATAGCGTATGCTTAATTATTGTCAGAATGTGTACTTTGAACAGTGTTGTGGAGAAAGTGGTAGTTTGAATAAGATTTATGTCTTCTGTAATACAGAAGTCATACAGATGTTCTTCAAAATTTCTGCACTTGGGCACTTAAAGGTATTAAGTGTTTATTTTCACTGGATTCTCTTCAGCAATATCTGAGCAGTATCCAGATTATGGAACTTCCTATAATAAAGGTTTTCATGGTTCTCTGTGATATTTTTCACCTATATATTTTTTTATTTGATTACTTTGGCTGTTGCAAGTTGCTGATGGTGGATTAGTAGAATATGGACTGTTAAAGAAATGAGAGGTATGCTGTCATATTTCTCAAATGATATAGTTTTGTTTTGGCTTTTATTCACTTAATGTTCATGGGAAGTCTGACCTCTCATGAGTGTCTTGCATAGTTTTTTAAGGTAGGATTTGTTTCACTTAACTTTGACTGTCTAAAAGCTAGGTGTCTAGTTCAAGGCTGTGTTTTTGTGAGCTCATGATGGGACAACTCTCTGCTCCCTAAAGGAGAAAGCTTTGTTCCTCCTTCTGCCTATTTGCTTGGCTCTTTGTTCTTTTCTTCTACCCAGTACCAGCTGCCTGCTTTCACTGATGATGTATCTTGTTGGATGCTTCCATGAGCTAGTGTGACTCGCTGACCTCACAGAAAAACCATTGAGTGTTTTCTATTTAAGTATGTTGGCTTCTTAGAGTTAAAAAACTTCGTGGAAGGGTCTGATGAATAATAAATCTCGGAGTGGGAAGGAAGAAGGGAGGAGTGGAACCTCCCCTTTGAGGTGGCAGTGAGCTCTTGTATTGGATTACACTTTCATTAGTGCATTATCTAAGTCTTATTGTAGACTCTTAAGCAGGGATGAGAAGGGGTAGTGTTTGAAGAGCTTGCTTTCATGAGCCTGTGCTGCTTGTGAGTGTCTCACAAGATACAAAAAGTGGAATGGAAGAAAACATTTTATATTCAAGCATATATGTGAAGAAGATGATGTATTTGCAGTGATGGTGGAGATCAAACGATTTTCCTCAGTTTTGCTTTGTACAGAATTGCACTTTGTAACTTTGAATTACACTTTGTACACTGTAACCATGGTGTTCTTAGGCATTAGTCCTGCTATGCCAAAAGCTAAAATGGCAGTGGAGTTAGTTTCAAAGCTTTCTAATTTCCCTAAAACTCAGTTACAGTCCTCACTCTCCTAGGTACTTTAGAAGGGTCAGTAATGATCAGATTAATGTATCTTGCTTCTAATACTGGAAAGAACTATTGAGGCTTGGAACTTGATGATCTTAAGGTTCCTTCCAACCCTAACTATTCTATGATTCTATACTTCCTCATTTCTTGGCATCTGTCAATTTGCAGCTTTCTCACACCAATCTGATAATCACATTTAGCAAAACTCTTTCTGGAAAGGTCACAAGAAACCACAAGAAAACAAGGAAGTGACATGTATTAATGGCATGTTTCAGGGCTGAATTTTGGGCTGGTGTCTTCCAGACTGTGAAACCTTAACTCTTCTCCAGGGAGGGTTTGATAAGAATTCAAGAGTGGGAATGATCTCTTCTTCCAACTGAAATGATGGTACTACTCAATACCATCATTTCAGTTGGAAGATGAATGTATTGTATGTGCAAATGAATGTACTGAGTAGTACAACTTGTTAGGATAGTGTGACAGACTGTGACTTGTAATCAGTAGTAGTAAAAGCACTATGTGTCTGATGCCTGGC
Organism: Neopsephotus bourkii; assembly: GCF_033783945.1. Lineage (NCBI taxonomy): Eukaryota > Metazoa > Chordata > Aves > Psittaciformes > Psittacidae > Neopsephotus > Neopsephotus bourkii. The sequence goes on from NW_026900624.1 coordinate 9,601,176, forward strand.
CTTTGCTTGAGCTCTGATTAACAAGGCATAATTAGGGCATTACTAGCATCACAGTTTGATTCTCAGTGTACAGCATAAGGAAAAATAACATTCCATGTAATCTGTTAAGATAGAAGTGCTTGTGCTTATTTTGTATTAGCTTCAATAATATCCATTTATTCATGTCCCTGGTAGGGACTAGGCAGAATGAGCAGAGTTGACCTTTCAGTAAAGGTCTCTAACCTGAGTTACAGCAGGGCCAGGAGTCTCCTGTACTTGAAAGCAGAAGTGGCATGTGAAATCTTTGAACAGTGAATGTACTTGACTGCTAATTACGTGTCCTTGTAATTTCATCAGGTGACTTGATGTTCTGGGATAACAGCAGAAAAAGCGGATGGCATTGTAGATTAGTTACAAGTTAATTTCAATTTTGTCTTCTCCATACTCATAGTGAACAGTCAATCATAAAATGGAGGCGTTGGGTACTCTTCTTCCTCCCATGGCTGGAATTGAGGATACCGCTGATACACAAAACTTGCAGAAACTTCTGATTGACGAAAGAATGCGATGTGAATCCTATAAAGTAAATTATCAAAATGTGAAGGCAGAAAATCTAAGGTAATTTAAACAGGTTTCTTAATCTCAACTGTTAATATGTGGGAGGGGTTGTGTTAGCTATTTCTGTATTTAAGGACAGAATGTTGTTCATATTAGAGAATAAACAATTCAGAATACCTCAGGACATTGCATATTATGTTTCTGCAATAGTTGTTACGCTTGTAAATACGGGATACCTTTTCAGTATGTTACAGGAAGAGGGTATTAATAGTTTAGTTCTAACTTGCTATGTTTGATTCTGCTTGTGAGTTTTTTGAGCTCTAATTTTAAAGAGTAAATGTAAAATAAATTGTTTTTATCTTGCAGATTACAGGAGGAATATACAAAATCACAAGATGAACTGAAGCGACTGTTAGCTGAAAAGCAGACTGTACACGAGAAAATTCAGCAGCTTTTTTCTGAATATCAAGAGGAGTTGCTGGGTAAAACACGAGAGCTGGAAAACCTGAAGATGCAGGTGAGATAATTTACTTTCAGGACCTAATATGGTATCAGGTCCTATAATAGGGCCATGTGTATATTTATGTTTATGTAATGTGTGTATTTATGTTTATGTGACATGTATATACCTAGCTTGAATATAGTTCACACTGCCTTGAAATCCACCCAACCAGAGTAATGTTTCTTCTTTAGGGTGACTGACTATGGGTTGAAATTATTGTTTGCTAGTTTAACTGAATCTTCCAAATTCTCTTGTTATGTCCTATGTTAACAGCAAGACTTTTCAGTCTTTGTTTATGCTCCCCTGTTATGGGGAGAATCATTGCTTTCTTTATCTTAAAAAAAATGCCAAGAAACTGAGAAACACGGAAACAAGCAAAAACCCCTGAATCTTTAAGGTAACTTGGGTGACACTTTGTATGACTGCTTTTTTCCTTAAACTAATACACAAACAGTTCTAAGAGCATTCCTAATGTTCCTAAGACCCCTAATGTTCTTACAAAACAAATTCAGCATCTAACAAAGGATCCCAGACTCTGACTGGAGGATATATGCCCTGGTACTATAACTAGAAGTAATTTTCAGGGACTTCAGGGTACAAGTGGAAGCAAAGCAGAATAAATGGAGTATGTCACAGGTTGTGGATGAGATTGGTTTTTGTTGTTTTTTCTTTTTAATACTTTTTCTTGGTAGATAGTTTGCTGTATTAGCCATACCCAAGAAAAGTTAACAAATTACTATGTAGCATGGAGCTTAAAGCAGGGAATCTTTCCTGATCTTAGTTTCATTTCAGTCTAATACATAAGCTCCAACAGATACATTGTATCTAATGTGTTTTACAAATAATTGGGTTGGTATTGCTCATTTTGATTCTTTGGGGTTGGTTCCCTTACTGTTTTAAGTTTTCCCAAGCTCTAATTCTTTATCCCTCCACCCCTCCAGGACATAAATCTCTTGGCGATTCATCTTGACATTTGCATTGCTTCTACCAGTAAATACTGATGTTTTAAATGCTTCTGTTATCTTCCCAGAATATTTGTAGTTTACTAATACATCTTTTTTTTTCTTCTGTAACTATTAGTGAAAAGTCTTTAGAAAAACATAGAGTATTAAGCAGGATTCCTAAAATCATATTTGAAATACTTTATTCCTGGCTATTTGTCCTATGACAGTGCAAATAAATAACTATGACGAGTTATTTATGATACTTTTCTGTCTTAAGGTGATAACTCCTCAAAAATTAGAACTGTTAAAAGCACAAATACAGGAGGAACTAGAATCTTCTATGGCAGAACTTCATCAGAAGCTAGAAAATGTAAGTAGTATGTATTGAAATTCTATTTCTTTCAGAGTAGGGATCACCAGTTTATAGTTGTTCCTCAAACCTTAGGAAATCAAAACTGAAAGGGGAGCAAAGTATAACATTCTTTTTCTGGTATTATTGCCCCAGGCAGTGACTGTTGAAACCCTGGAAGAGGGAGAGGGAGGGATTCAGTTCATCAACTATAACTTTTGAAATTATAGGAACACTGAATGGCATTTGAAGAAAATAAAGCTGAAAACATCATTGATTGATATTTTTGTGTTTTTTTCTGTCTAATTTAGGAAGTGGAAAAATACAGAACAGAATATAACAAACTTCGCTATGAACATGCTTTTCTGAAGTCAGAATTTGAACATCAACAGGAAGAGCATTCACGGATTTTAGAAGAGAAGAAAATACGATATGAGGCTGAGGTACACAGAAAGTTTCCATAGCTTGAAATATATCTGATGACAAAGCTGCTTGAACACTGTGAAAATATTGATACTTGATGGGTTGTCAGTATGATGCCATTTCATAATGTAGTGTTTATTTCTGTTCTCTCATTTCTCAAAACACTTTAATGACTTAGCCTAAAGCTGTCTCTGTGGGTTTGTTCAGTGATGTGCCGCAATATCATTCGTGATGTAGTAAGTAGGAATAGACTTGCCTTCTGATAAATGACAGTCAGTAGCCTTGCTTAATGGGGTTTTTTAATTGCATTTGTGATAGAATTTGAGACATCATGCTAATCTGAAATTAATAAATTATCTGGACAACTGATGGAACTGATGGAAGTTTAGATTTTAAATTACTTATGTGGCAATTAATCCAGGAAGGAGGCACTAGAAGATACTGTTAATAGCAGACAAGGATACATTTTGCAACTGAGCTGGATCATGACAGTGGTAGTCAAAAAGGATATTGAAAAATTTGATGACTTTATTTCAGTTATGTTAACTCTTGAATAAGCAGTTAATGAATTTTCTGTTTCAGGATTGGACTTTCAAAAGTGTAGCTAAATTGACAGCTTATTTATGTTTTAAATATTTGCAGCAGTGTATATGATGCTGCATATGTCATTAGCATATCGATTTAAGTATTTGTCTGGGAGCACGTATCCTAAGATACCAGATTTGAATGTATTAGTCCAAACATGACACACAAATCAAAGCAATCATCACTTTTAAAATGAATCCAAATTTGCAAATGCAGTGCATTAAAAACAGTTGTCCTTCCTGGATCTAAACCCACATGCTGCCTGCCTTCCTGGATCTAAACCCACATGCTGCCTGCCTCTCCTGTGTGCTCGTTCTAGTCCTGCAGCTGATTAGCACACTTAAAGGGAATGAAACTACCTGAGCCCAGGGCAAAATATGACCGAGTTTTCTCTCTAAGACCCTTTTAAACCTTCCATGCCATTTAGCACAAGGAGGCTACAAAACTTCTCTGGACAACCTGTTCCAGTGTCTTGCCACCCTCACAGTGAAGAATGTATTACCAATATCTAGTCTAAATTTACCTTCTTTCTGTTTAAAGCCATTCCCCCTAGTTCCATCACTTCATGCCCTTGTAAAAAGTCCCTCTCCAGATTTCTTGTAGGCTGCCTTAGGTACTGGAAGGCTGCTACAAGGTCTCCCCAGAACCTTTTCTTCTCCAGGCTGAACAAGCTCAATTCTCTCAGCCTGTCTTTATATGGGATGTGCACCAGTCACTGGATCATCTTTGTGACCCTTCTCTGGACTCACTCCAACAGGTCCCTATCCTTCTTATGTTGGGAGCCACAGAGCTGAACACAATACCGCAGTTGGGGTCTCAAGAGAGTGGAATAGAGGGCCAGGATCACCTCCTTCAACCTGCTGGTCACACTTCTTTTGATGCACCCCAGGACATAGTTGTCTTTTTGGGCTGTGAGCTCACACTGCAGGCTCATGTTAAGCTTCTCAACATGAATAAGGGTTCAAACTTGAACACGGGAAGTTCAGGTCAGATATAAGGAAGAAATTCTTTACTATGAGGGTGGTGAGGCACTGGCACAGGTTGTCCAAAGAAGTTGTGAATGCACCATCCCTGGCAGTGTTCAAGGCCAGATTGGACGGAGTCTTGGGTGACATGGTCTAGTGTGTGGTGTCCCTGCCATTGGCAGGGGGGTTAGAACTAGATGATCTTAAGGTCCTTTCCAACACTAACTATTCTATGATTCTGTGACTCTCGTCTACCAACACCCCCAAGTCCTTCTCCTCAGGGCTGCTCTCAATTCATTCTCTGCCCAGACTGTGTTTGCACTTGGGTTTGCCCCAACCCAAATGCAGTACCTTGCACTTGGTCTTGTTGACGTTCATGAGGTTTGTGCTGGCTTACATCTCAATCCTGTCAAGATTCCTCTGATGACATCCATTCTCTCCAGTGTGTTGACTTCTAAAAGCACTACTGCAGATCAGAGTTTGGACTAGTCTCCAAATATGAAGAGAACTCTTTTCATACCTTACTTTTCTTGCTCTTTTGCCCCCAGTATTGCATTTAGTTCACATAACTCATTTTGAACCACTGGAATATATTTATACTATGTTAGCTACAGTCTCAAGATGAGTTTGTACCTTATGCTACCTTATATCAGAAAGACTATCTACTTATTTACTTATCTTTGTCTGGCAGGGCCCAATCATGAGTTTGGCTGTCTTGAGTTACTAGCAGATATGAGTTCCATTGTGGCTACAGAATTGTGGAATCATAGTCTGAGTCAGAAAAGACCTCTTTCTAGTCCAGTATGCTGTTTAAAATACTGAAGTGTAACGAGATTGGGTTGCCCAGGGTCATGTCCAGTTGGGTCTTGAATATTTGCAAGGATGGAGATTCCACGACCTTTCTGGGAAAACTATCCCAGAAAGTCAAACATTTTTAATAGAAAAGCTGTTTAACCATTTTCATAGTAAATGTTTTTCCTAATATCTAATGGGCATTTCACATGTTCCAGCTTGTATCTGTTGCCTCTCTTCCCATCACAATGCATCTACTTCTCTTCTCTGAGCTTGGAATAGCAGTTCTGCTTCCCAGGACGTTGACCATTTCCCTCCAATTTGGTGTCACCCACAGCCTTGCTGAAAGTGTACTCCATCCTGTCATCCAGGTCACTAATGAGGACAACAGTCAGTATTAGACCCTGTGTTGATCCCAGAAAGACCCCACTAGTTACAGGCAGTCAGCTGGGCTTTGCACCACTGATCATCATTCTTTGAGCCTGGCAGCCCAGTTTTTTTTCCACCCACTTTTTCATTCACTTTTCCAGCACATACATCAGCTGGTGAGAGAGAAGGGTATGTGAGACTGTATCAAAGGCCTTGTTAAAATCAAGATATATCAGATCCACTTCTCCCTGCTTTGTCTGCAGTGCCATTCACCTCTTTCTAGAAAGCAGAGTAGTAGGTCAAGCATGATTTGCCCTTGGTAAACCCTGCTTTTCATCACCTTGTCTTTCATGTGTTTAGAAATGGCTTTTAAGAGGTTTTGCCCTTTCACAGAGACTGATATGAAGCTGACTGGCCTATAGTTGTCTGGGTCCTTCTTGATCTTTTTGCTCTTCTTGATGATGGGTGTGCTGTTTGCCTCTTTCCAGTCACCAGAAATCTTCTCTGGTGGCTGTGTCTTTTAAAAAATCAGCCTTGCGATGAGACCAGTGAGCTCCTTCAAATTGCTTGAATCCATTTGTGTGTGTCCAGTGGATTAAATGATCCCAAACATTTTCGTCCTTTACGCTGGGTACTGCTTTACTAGCACAAACTGCTAGGGGGCTCAGGGACATCTGAGGCCTCAGGACAAGCCTTATCAGTGCAAACTGAAGCAAAAAAGTCATCTGTTGATTTTCCTACTCTTAAGAGTGAAATGTGAATGTAATTTCTTAATATTTTAAAAGCACACTGCTGCTTTATTCAGTTGTCAACTGCTGTATTTGTTACTGCCTGATATCTAACCAATGTAAAAGCTTTTCTTTTTCTGATTAACAACTATCAGGTGGCAAAGTTGGATAAAGATAAAGAAGAACTCTATAAACAGCTGCATAGTGTTGATCCCACGAGGGACAGTAAACGCATGGAGGCACTCTCTAGAGAAAAGGCACAACTGATTCAGAAAATAAAAGGCTTAGAAGCAGAATTAGAAGAACTAAGAGCAGAAAAAGACAATTGTAGGGTGCAAGCAGAAAGTGTTCAAAGAGTACAAGTCCGGCAGTTAGCTGAGATGCAGGCTATGGCAAGATCTTTGGAGGTAAGTGGGTTTTGTGGGTGTTTCTTTTTTAGGTTTTGCCTTCTTGCAGAGTATGGTGACAGTAACACTTGGTCTGATAGAGCTGTCACTGAAGTCATGATAATTTTGCCATTGAGTTCACTGTTTGAAATTGTACATTTCAGATTTAAAAACAGTCTGTAAGTACACTGGGAGTCCTGTGCTGCCAATTCAACTTTGGAAGGGTGGAGAGCTCAACTGAGGGATTCCATTGAATATCTCCTTTCTAAACATGCAAGTGATATCAATATTTACAGTCAGTAAGATGGTCATGTCAGCACTTGGCAAGAGTTAGAAACTGATGACAATATGTTAACAATCTGCTACAGTAATTTTTTTATTCTTTTTGAAAATGTTATATGGTTCTCCCCTACTTATTCAATCCTTTCCTCATGTGTCATCTTTTTTGTCTACCTTTGTCTTTCCTTTTGGCAACACATTACTACAGTTGTTTAGTTCTTGGCTGTTTCTTTCCTTTAAAAAAACTGATGTTACTTCTAGCCTGTTGTATGTTTCCTAGAGTTTCACTTTATTCCTCATCTGTCGTCTTCAGTCATCCTGTCAATTCTTACAGTCTCTCTAAATAGTGAGTCTTTCCATGTGGATTTCTTGCGCAGTTGCAGCATACAGATAGATGGTCTATTTTCCTTTTACTCTTTTCACTGCTATATACCTTTGTTACAGAATACTCTGATCATGACTTAAAAAGTGCTATAATATTCTTAAGTTAGAGAACTTAAAAAGGTCTGCTATAAATAGGCCAGTTTGGAAAAAGGAAGGTGAAATTGTAGATTAGATTACCTTTTTGATACTTAGAAACACTCAGGGCCTTAAGTCTCTAATACAGTAACTGCATTTTATTTCCTATCTAGGAGGAAATAAATTCTTCAGTTAGTCTAAGTGCATAGGCCAACATATGAAATCTTTTTGAGCACCACTTAAAGTAATACTGATGTTTACAGCCCAGTGATTTATTAGTAGGAATACCTGCTGCCTCCTCAACAAGTCAGATTACTTCTGCTGATGACACCAAGCTGTGTGGTTCGGTTGATACGCTGGAGGGAAGGAATGCCATCCAGAGGGACCTTGACACGCTTGTGAGGTGGGCTGATGCCAACCTCATGAAGTTTAACCATGCCAAGTGCAAGGTCCTACACCTGGGTCGGAGCAATCCCAGACACAGCTACAGATTGGGCAGAGAAGAGATGCAGAGCAGCCCTGCAGAGAAGGACTTGGGGGTGCTAGTAGATGAGAAAATGAGCATGAGCCGGCAGTGTGCGCTTGCAGCCCAGAAAGCCAACCGTATCCTGGGCTGCATCAAAAGGAGTGTGACCAGCAGGTCAAAGGAGGTGATCCTGCCTCTTTATTCTGTTCTCGTGAGACCTCACTTGGAGTACTGTGTGCAGTTCTGGTGTCCTCAACATATAAAGGACATGGATCTGTTGGAACAAGTCCAGAGGAGGGCCACGAGAATGATCAGGGGACTGGAGCACCTCCCATATGAAAATAGGCTGAGAAAGTTGGGACTGTTCAGCCTGGAGAAGAGAAGGCTGCGTGGGACTGTAGTGATAGGACAAGGGGTAATGGGTTAAAACTTAAACAGGGGAAGTTTAGATTGGATATAAGGAGGAAATTCTTTCCTGTTAGGGTGGTGAGGCACTGGAATAGGTTGCACAGGGAGGTTGTGAATGCTTCATCCCTGGCAGTGTTCAAGGCCAGGTTGGACGAGGACTTGGGTAATATGGTTCAGAGCGAGGTGTCCCTGCCCACGGCAGGGGGGTTGGAACTTGATGATCTTAAGGTCCTTTCCAACCCTAACTATTCTATGATTCTGTGATTCTTGTGAAATAGGACTGAAAATGTGTGTGATTCTGCCTAGGACGTGTTAGTAAAACCAATTGTGCCTTTTGAGTAAAATTCAGGATCCTTGTATTGGAGCATATTTTAAGCAAAGATAAATATTTATGTATTATATAATATAAAGGGTCAGTATTTTCTGAAAGCTCAGATCAATTGAACCATTCAAGTGAATATCAAGAGGCAAAAAATCTTACTAATACCTCTGTTATTCAAGACAGAAAAGAAGTCTGCTGAACTACAGATTGATCGAATTGAGAAAGAATTGCAGATGAGTCATGAACAAAACTTTCTCTTAACTACTAAACTTCATAAATCGGAACGAGAAGTAAATTCCTTAGTTACCAAAGTAAGTACTTTTATGGTATCTGAAATCAATTTTTCATATCCTGTTATGTTTTTCTTTTTTTATATTTTACATTAAAAATAAAGTAATAATGTTTTCCCCTGTGACCTAAAATAGAGTTGGAATTTTTTCCCAGTTTCAGTCTAAAGAGAACAGGGCTTGAAGAGGTGTCTTTAAGGTCACGTCAAAACCAAACCATTCTATGATTCTATCTTAGTTGTTGGGTTGACACCAGATCTTAGAGGTTTTATTCTATGCTTTTTTTTTTTTTTTGTGAGTTGTGTTTTGTTGATTGGTTTGGGAGTTTTTTTTTTCATTTTGGGGTTTTTCGAGATCTTAAAGAAATTTCTAGACAAATACTGTAGGAAAAAAAAAAGGATCAGAGGCTTCAAGTTTAAGGAAAACCTGAAAGTGCTTTAGAAGCTTGATATTGCTGTTTAGAATTTCAGCGTAATTAGGTTAGTATGGATGCCAGATTCAGAGTGTTACCTAGTTGCAGTGATTCCTCAGCTACACAGCTTAAAAAAGACAGATCCTTTATGCAATTTCATATGTGATTATTTGAATAAACAAGAAAAATTGAAACACTAGTGAACTGTTTTTCCTTCAAGTGTTGCAGAATGCTTACATTGCTTTATGTGAATTTGAGTCAGGATATTAGTCCTAATGAAATAGTTACTTGGGTAAATAGTAGTTTTTTACTTTTATACTTATTTTACTTTTATTCTACTTTCCTTTTTCCAGAGAATACTGGGAGATAAATTTTTATCACATCTGTCAGTTCCTGGTAACAAATTTAATCCCCTCTTTTCTTACCTTCCTGGAGAGGCTTTAGTTAGTTATGAAGTAACTGTAAAGCCAGGCACTTTGGCCTTGTATATGTGTCTGAATGCAGATTTATTTTAAGCTCTCTGTTGACTTAAAGCTGTCTTGCATTTTTGAATGTACATTCCAAAATGACAAAGCCCTGGGCTTTGTGTGGGTACAGAAGTTAGTATTGTCATAATATACCTCCAGAAAGATACAGTACAGCAAGAAAACTTTTAACTTCTACCACAGTTGTTCTTTAACAATCTCAGATTTAATTCAAAACAGGCTTTCCAGTTCACATTTATGGGTATGGGGGATTTCATTTTGGTCTTTAATCCAAAAAAGTTTTAATTTACCATAAGAATAGGCTATGCCTCTGCCATTATTTAAAGCCACTTATGCAATGTGCCATACTTTTCTCACAGGAGTAATAAATAGGAGGCGAAAACTTATGCTAAACATTTTTTAAGAAGTAGAGATATGTAAAACGTTGAGTGGTGTTTCCTGAAGGGAAGAAAGTAGATACTAATTTCTATACTCACCTCCACCTCCTTCAGCGCCCACTCAAAATTATTCCTGAGTACATTTGTCTTCCAAACATTGTGCCTTAAAAAATCCACCTTAAATCTTTGCAAGTTGACCTGAAATGTTCACAACCTAGTATTTAAGCAATCAAGTCCACCATGTAGTTACTTAATAACCTAGTATGTCATTCTTAACCTTTTGCCACTGTTTATGCTAGCAGGTTGTAATTACATTTGTCATTGTGAGTAGATTTTCATTGTAAGTGCTTTCCTCTAGATACTTAATTCTCATTGACCATGTAATTACTGTATCCAAATGCCTAAACTATAGAAAGTTTCCATGCAAGCAGTAATTTTCTTTGATTTGATATTCTTAAAACTCCTGCTTTTATGGGGCCATTTTCTATATATGTCACAGTTGTAGAGAAGTATTTGATTTGAAATGCACTTTAAGAAACTATAAAGACCTGGATTTTGAGAAAGTAGTATGGCACCCCAGGAGGCCAGAGTGACTATAAGTAGTTACCAATTTAAATTAGTTGGGGGAGCAATTGATAATATGGTTTTGCATATCACTGTTTTGTTTTACTGAGGGAGGTTATATTTAACTTTGTGTAAGTTTGAGGGATCCGTAGTCAGAAGTGAAAAATGTGTAAACTGACATGCTAATGCTTGAGTTAGCAAGGCATCAGGGTCTTATGTTTGGATCACTGTCATATCAAGATATTCCCAATGAGCAGTCTTTTCAGAAATACCCAAATATTCAGAGGCTGGCTTGCAGAGTGTATAGTATTTACTCAGAAACTCAGTTTTCACAGGCAATCCTGTGCATCTGTGCATATATCACCAAGACTTTGTGAAACAGTAACTTTTCTACACTGTAGCTTGTAGTTAACTGACTGGTTAAAGATGGAATACGTGTCAGTAGTCGGACAGCTTGGTTCCTGGAATGGATGTTGTGTTTGAGCACTTTATAATTTTTTTTAATCAGAGAATGTAGAAAGTAGCATTTCAAAATGACTTAATGTTCAGTAATCTTCAGTGTGTGACTTAATAAAAACCTGTAATAGCCCTTACTATAATTTGGGGAATCAAATCATGTCAACAGCTTTAGTGTTACAGTATCTATGTCATCACCATTAAAACTTAATCTCACTATTAAAAATTATCTACGAGAGTGGGTATTCAGGATTGCCTTTAGGAAAGCAGTAGATGAAAAAAAAAATTAAAATATGTTTAAAATAAGCTGAGTCCAAGATTATTGGGAGATTTTCTTGAAAAGATTACAGTAAAGCTGTGAATATGTATATATATTTATTTTGGTTATTTTTCCCCTCCCATAATTCACAGGTAGAAGAACTTACACATTCACATAAATTGGAAGTAACAAATGTCAAACTGGAGGCAGCAAGAACAAAGAGTGAAATAGAAAAAGAGAGAAACAAGATTCAAAGTGAAATGGATGGTAAAACATGAAATTATTTTCTAATTATTTCTTTTGTAACTTTCAGGTGGAATACTACAATTATTTTCTTCCAAACATTCCCCAGCAACCTTCGCCTTCTACTTCTGGTCTATATAGCCAGGAGTCATTGTTGCACGTTGGCTTATTTGCCAGTGAAAACAGATGCCTTGGTCACCAGTTTTTAATTTGCATCTTATGCCCCAGCCTATATAGTCATCATTTTAGAACCGCCCCATTTGGTAATATGAGTGGAATATAATGCGAGATTTGTTGTAGCGAGGTTGCTACAGTTTCACTGCTAACCAATTACTGTGTCCCATAAACTTTTCCATAAAATGAAAACTTGCTTGCTTGATGTTTTTGTAGCTATTGTGGAGCACTTTTTTAATCTATCCAGACACAACTGCTTAACAGAAATTGCTTTAGAGTTTAAATCTATAATACTCAGAGAATCATAGAATAGTTAGGGTTGGAAAGGACCTTAAGATCATCTAGTTCCAACCCCCCTGCCATGGGCAGGGACACCACACACTAAACCATGTCACCCAAGACTCCGTCCAACCTGACCTTGAAGACTGCCAGGGATGGAGCATTACCTTTACAGTAAAGAACTTCTGCCTAATATCTAACCTAAACTTCCCCTGTTAAAGTTTGAACTCATTACCCCTTGTCCTGTCACTACAGTCCCTGATGAAGAGTCCATCTCCAGCACCCCTGTAGGCCCCCTTCAAATACTGGAAGGCTGCTATGAGGTCTCCATGCAGCCTTCTCCAGGCTGAACAGCCCCAACTTTTTCAGCCTGTCTTCATACAGGAGGTGCCTCAGTCCCCTGATCATCCTCGTGGCCCTCCTCTGGACTTGTTCCAACAGTTCCATGTCCTTTTTATGGTGAGGACACCAGAACTGTACATAGTACTCCAACTGTGTTAAAATAATAAACCCTCATAGGCAGAGATTCCAGTGCACTGACGACTCCTCAAAAGTTTTCAAAATGTTGCTGTTATACTAAGAAAGGCTATTTCTTTCTGTTTTCTTTGATTTTTTTTCCCCTGTTCTTTCATTCTGTCATGTGAATTGTGATTTTTACCTCCTTTTTATCAATTTATAAAACTATTTTAATACTGAACTTCATCGGGTTGATATTCACAATGACATTTTAACCTTTTCTGAATGTATAATACAGGATTGCTGTCAGACGTGGAAATTCTCAAGGCAGCTGTTGAACATCATAAGGAGCTTTTAGTAGAAAAGGATCGGGAGCTAATTCGTAAAGTGCAAGCTGCCAAAGAGGAAGTTTCTGAAAAAATTGCAGTCTTACAGGGTGAAAAGTATGTTTGTTGATTTACTGCTCACCTTCTAACAGAAGAGTGTTTTGAGTAACTTCTTAAAATGTTCTTGGCAACTGAACACTTTGTCATTTTGTCATGATTCTTGTGTGTGTGTTGAATGACGTCTCAGGTTAGAACTTGAGAACAAATTAGCTGATCTAGAGAAGATGAAACTGGAACAAGATACTTTGAGACAGTCTGAAAAGGATCAGTATGAAGAGAAACTACGTTTCTTACAGACGATTGAGGAATCTAGCAAGAAGGAACTTCAGTGTTTGCGGTAGAGTGGCTTTTCTGACTTTTAACAAAAATTTCTTAAGTTTCCCCCCTTATTTCTTTATAGGAGTTAGTGTAAAAGTTTGCTATTCATAGATACACAAATGTTCATTATGTTAAACTAAACAACATTATATTTTGCATTGTGTAAAAAGGGGGCAGAATTAAAAACAGCTCTGTTTAAAAAAAACAGCCCCCAAGCTTTCATCCAAACCTTTAATGATTATAATTTACTGAACATTTTTAAGACATAATTTTGCAATATTCATGTTTGATTAAATTGGGTCCATGTAAAGCTGGGGCTATGCCAGCAGCCAAGAGTAAACCATTTATCTTTCCACAATGGCACCATATCAGCAATTGTCAAATTGGGATCTTAGTATGATACCTCTTTGAGTTTGTTATTATAGTTCTTGGTGAAGTCATTATACTACAGTATTTTTATGAAGGTCGATATGATAAAATGAGCAAAAGCTATACTCCAAAAAGCAAACAAAGAAATGTATTTGTTAATCCTGTATGAATTCTAATAATCAATCAAAATACATTTTAAATCATTGCTTAGTTACATATTTCACAGCCTTTCAAATTATGGAACACGTTCTGTTGTCAGGCTGATTTGTCCTAACTTCTAACATCTATATTTTGATTAGATGAAAATAAGGATGTCTTGTACAATTTTAGATTACAAATTCAACAGCGAGATATTCAGACAGAGGAGTTGGAAGAAATGAAAATAGAAAGCGCTGATCTGAAACAAGTAAGGTCTTACTGCATTGTAGTGTTTGATAGAGAAAAAGAATCTTTTCTGCTGTCACCATGCCCAGCATATGAAGATTAGATTGAATTTTTAAGGCTTTTTTTTTTTTTTTCCTGAGGGACAAAACACATAAAACAGGTACTTAAAAGTGTTCAGAAATCAGTCATGCTTTCCTAGATCTTTATAAATGAATTACAGCTTTTTGCTTGATTTGTTTTGTGGGTACCAAGGATTTCAAAGCTGAATGTTTATAGACTGGTATATTGAATACAGTCATGGACTATTTAACTGGAGATTCAGTTTCCATGGAGACTTATAAATTGTTTCTAGATAATGCTTTGCATTTACACTGCATCTCTCATCTGAGGTTCTTAAAGTGCTTAACAGATGTTTCATAAATGAATAAACTAGTGTAAAGAGGTATATTTCTATTGCAAAGTGAATTGATGGCAGTGTTGAAAATAAAACCTAATTCTTTTAACTCCTGCTCACTCATGATCTTATTTAATAGGTAAGAACATAACTGTGCATCAAAGTATTCTGCAAGCTGTGTGCACTTGAAACTCCAGGCAATATTTTTTTCCTCCACAAATCAGAAATTAGGATATGAGTATCCATGTGGGGAGAGACAAAGGAAAGGAAAATTACCCTTTCTACGTGCTGACTGCAGAGGTTGAACTTTTCAGGCTCTATACTTGTTTTTGTGAATAGCCAACACTGGCTGTAACACATAGAGATAGAAGAGTCTGCATAGCTCCAAAGCACTGCTACTAAATGTATGGTGTCTAGTTCTGTTCAGTCCTGGGGCTTAGTGTTGGATTTCTGAAGTTCTGGGGGACACATCAATGACTGAAGACTCTGCCTCCCCTTCTCATTTTAACTACAAGAGAAAACCTTCTTTGTCTAGTAGTGATATACTGTAATGCTTTTGGAGAAGCTGTTGAGTAAGGAGATAAGGAACAAACAAGAAAGGCTTATGAAAAGCTAATGCAGTGATTTGGTGTCTGTGTTTTGGTTTATCTCAGTATCTCAAAATTAATTGTTAGTTATTTGCATGCCTTCTCAAACTGAAAAAATTCTCTTCTTTTTTTGTAGCAAATTCATGACATGCAACTCCAGATTGCCTCACTTTCTCAATCAGAAAAGAATTTGCTGGAGTCTAATCAGAAGCTGCAGGAAAAAATAGAGATATTGAAACAAGAATGTCGACATGCAAGGAATCAGGCTGAAAAAGCTCAACTAGAAGCAGAGAAGTAGTATTTTGTTTTCTTCCTTTTGGCTTTACTTTTCATACTGCTTGTGTTCTTTTCACATGGATTACCTAGCTGTGGATTGTAGATTTTTAATAAAGCCAGAAGTTAAAAATGAACAGCAAATAGCAGGCAGTTGTAATAAATGGCTATACATTCTGATATGCAGTATGTGTAATAGCTTGGCTTGTGGTAACTTCAAAAATCATAGAATCATAGAATGGTTATGGTTGGAAAGGACCTTAAGATTATGGAGTTCCAACACCCCTGCCATGGCATCCACTTCTGCAAGCCCCCATGGGTGTAATAACAAAATAGGAGTGTGTTTCCATTTATGTCTATACAATTAATTATTGAATAGTGAAATACACTATTTGGATAAAATGAAATCCTATTTCTACTGAAATGAATGTCAAACTTACATTAGTTTAAGTGGATCTAGAGTTTCACACAGTTCTTTTAAGAATGTTTAAGCATTAAGGGTGAATAATGCATTTAAGCATTGTATTATGCTTTGGTAGGTTTCGGGAACCCAGTCTGTATGAGTGTGTATTTATATAGCCAAATACATGTCTAGCTTGTATTGGATTATTGTGTGGTGGGTTTTTAAAAAAGGCAGCATCCCAGTTAAATGGAAAACTTCCAAAAGATATAATGGGACATTTTTTGTTTTAACTTCTCTTTTTGCTACAAGTTGGTACTATAATTGCTTTGTTGTCTTTAGCTTAAGTATTGCTTTTCAGTTTAACATTTGAAGAAATTACTGCATTGGGACTGCAGGCTACGTTCAGTTGTCAGTAGGATGTTAAATACTTTGGATGCTTACTTTAGGAAAGTGTATTCCCACTTTAAGATTTTCCTCTATTATTTGAGTGAGACTAACAATATCATTTAGATATTTATGTGTCGTAGACCAGCCAGGAGTAGGTTTTCCAAAGAAGGCAGTGGAAGGAGCTTGGCAGTCCTCAGAGATCCTTGTATAAGCAGGCAGATAATGGAGATGCACCAAGGCTGATGCTTTTAGCCTGTGAGCCATGGGACATATTTCCATTCTTTTTCTGACTCTGTGGTGATAGGACTTCCTTCCTCAGGTCAGTAATACTTATAAACTTGAACTCCAAGAGTTAAGTGGCACCAAAGCAACTTGTCTTAAAAAGGAAGTGAAATAAAGACCAAAAGATAAAAAAGCCTAAGATAAAGTTTCATATGAATAAAATAATACCAGATGGGCTGTAAGCAGGTAAAACAGCTGCCTGACTGTGTCAGTCTTAGGCTTGGAAATGAAAATGTGAAATAAGAAAAAGGGCTGAAGGCAAACAGATTGATACAGATCAGAGACTAGCTCAATCAGGCACTTGTGAAACATTTCAGGAGCAGTGATAGTAGCATTTAGAAAAACAGAACAACCCAACTTGTGGCATTTAACCACTGTCTCCACTGAAATTCTTTTACTGGTAAGCAGTGCTTTTTGACAAAGCTCTTTGGCTCCTGGGTAGTAGTTATTAACAGTCAACAGCAAGGTACAAACCACACTGGGTCTCCTCAAGGAACTGTGACAGGTACCAGGTGGGTCAGGATCCAAGTCCTGAGAATAGATGATGATTTAATACTTTTAGCTATGGGGAAGGGAAAGGCTGTCTGCTGAGAAATTGATGGAGATTCATTCACAGTCCCTGTAGGGAAACTGCACTGGCCCAGGATTGAAGTAGTAAGGATTCACCTTGGACTGCATTTCTTAAAAACTGCTGCACAGAATCTCACCTTTTTTTTTCTTTTTTTTTAAATCATATACTTAAACATGCTGTTAGTTTGCTTTGACCCACAATGCAGATAATCCAAACACGGCAGCAGAGAGAAACTGGCTCATTTTGTATCCACTGCTAGAGCACACAGCCTAATTTTAGTATGTTTTAACTATGCAAAGGCCTAACCAAATAACATATGCTGCTAGTGGTGTGTTTTCAGCTGGAGTGTTGCCTAAGAACCATATTGCTGTGAGCTTACTGCTGTGTTGGTGTTTGTTCTGGTTGGGAGCATGTACAGTCAAGCCTGTACTTCTCTGTTTCAAAGGCATAGTAGTCTGCACAGGACAGCAACACATTCTTTTATATCTTGCCTTCCGAACAGAAAAGGTAGTTGTCAGCACTTCTGACAAGTGATATTTGGCATAGGTGTCTGCTCTTATGTTCCATGGGATTGTTTTATCCAAATTCAGGAATTTTCTGCTGTGAGTTTGGCAGCATGCAGAACCAACAAGCAGCCAATGGTTAACTTGCTTCTTGGAATTGCTTTTCAAAATTTGCCTTATGGTTGGACAAAATCTAAGATGATGTTAATGCATCCATTTGAATGGCAGTAGTCATAATTACATTGTTACCACCATCAAATTTAAATGAGATCCTTCAAGTATATAAAGGTACGAAAAGATGCATCTATTGTAAGAGTTTTAAGGCATTAATCAAATGCACTGCTCTGTCTATATAACCTCTTAATCTTTTAACTTGATTTTTCCAAAGGACTTTCGAATACAAACGAATGGAATGGCTGGAGGAGAAGCACCTTCTTACTCAGCGCATGACAGAGAAAGAAGATAAATATGACCAAATGAAGAACAAGCTATGTCGAGCTGCTGTTGCTCAGAAAAAGGCAGGTTGACCCTTCATGAATGCTCTAGCTTATGAAAAGTTCAACTTTACTTTGGCCTGCTAAAATTGTTTTAATATTAAGAGTTTACTTGTAGTCTATTGTGTATAATAATAAAATACATCAGACTCTTCAAGATTAGCATAGAAATTGGTTGAAATGATACGCAAAAGAATATTGCAGCCAACAACTTTGTTATAATGCCATCAAGATGTTGTGACACTATTTTTTGTGTGCATGTGTGTGTAGGGTTTTTTAAAAGGTAGACTCCTTGAACAGCAAGGATGATATTTTGATACCAGACAAATGATGTTCTACTTTTTCTTGATGGACTATGAAAATTGTATCTCCTATGCTTACTTAAGGAAAAGCTGGTTAATTGTTTATAAAAGCTTGAGATTAATTGACTATTTTATACATTGGACATAAACAGGTTATGGAACCTGCCAGTGGCTTTTAAGGTTGCAAACACTTAAGGTCAACAAAAGGGAAAAAAGGAAGAGGATACATTGTTTTCGTCATGTTTATACTTATTTATGTGTGGTCATTTAGAGAATGGATTTTATAATTCTCAAATATAGTTACTGCTTGTTAGTACAGCTGGTCATTGACCGATGAATGACTGACAGCTATGGATCATTTCCCATCTCTTCTATTTCCCATAACAGGATTCAGAACTTTCAAACAGCCCAGCACCCCTTCTTAAGGGAGGAAAATCCTAAAAACAGTCACAGCTTGAAATGATGTACAGTGTAAATGTAATTTTTGCAGGACCTGTATCAATGTATCAAGGCATTACTTAACTGTTTGAAATATCTGTTTGGCAGAGAAAGACTCTCAATGATAATAAGCAAAGGAGGATGAGAGAGAAGCTAGAACTTTTAGAAGCCAAGATAGAAGAACTAGAAAAAGAAAATCAGGTGCTAAATAGGTAATAACCTCTGCTTTTGCTTTGCTTGAAAAATTATATATGCTCAAGGGCTGAGTTATAAAGTATTTCTGAAGATATATAACATTTGGTTTAGTAACTGGAATACAGCCTAATGGCATTTTAAGCACTAGAATTCTTAGAATGGAGTCCATTATGATGGGGTATCTGCAAGTTTGTAAGCCAGCTGCAGGACTTTCTCTTCAGAAGGAGAGGAAAATGATCTGATAGATGCAGTTACAGGAATTCCTGCAAAAGAAGGAAGTGAAAAAGACTTCAGAACTTCAAGAGAAACAGACCTAGCATCCTTGTTGAAATACAAACTCTTTTTTTTTTTCTCTCTTCGTTGATCACCTGTGGAGGGCTTGATTCAGTAATTAATGTAATGTGGCTCCTGTGGCTCACTACTGTGAATGCTATTAAAAGCTTAATTTATTCCATGTAAATTCTCATCTGTAATCTGCAGATAGCTGTAAAATTTGTAGGGGGACTTTTAGATAGACATTTGGGTAGAAGAATATACACAGATTTTCCACCTTCCAGTTCTGGTGTGTAATTTTGCTTCATAGGATAGGGAAAAGCCAGAGTGCTTGTGGAGAGGTGTGTTGCTCTGTTGGGCTAATAAAGATTTTGAACACTAAGAAAGCTCTTCTTCCCTAGGCAGAATTTTTCCTCTGAAGACTATGCACGCCTCCAGAAGAGACTAAAGGACTTGCAACGTAGGCACAATGAATTCCGGAGTCTAATTCTGAATCCAGTTGGTACAATGTTGTCGTCTGCCTTGCCTCCTGGGCCTGAAGTGTCCTTCTCTCTTTTTCAGGTGGGGATGTATTAAAGCTGTGAAAATAATACAACAAGAGAGGGTATTTGAACAGTCCTTTATTTCAGATCTTTGCCTTTAGGAAGGAAAATTGATCTTTGAACAGAGGAAGAAACTTTGAGGATCACTTCTAGCGACGTTCCCTTCCTCACAGTAGGAGGGACTTTTTTAAAGATGAATGTTATGTCACAGAATGTAAGAGACAGGCAGTTTTAACCTGGTTCTCCATACCTGGTTCTGCTCCTGAGAGGTTTCAAATGGATGCTCCTCAGCAAGAAATACCACAATGGTGTTCTCACACCACAGTTTCATTCTTAAAAAGCAACATTGCTGCTCTTGACATGTTGTGTGGTTAAAAAAGTTTTACTTAAGAGCTTCTGAGGGTGCAGACTGGGGCTGAGGCTGACCAGGCTGATTGTACAGACTTTTGGTAACTGAGACCTCAGGTCTGTGTCCTGTTCCTCTGAGAGAAGGAAGTCCTGCATACCCATTTCTGGCTGATGCTATTCATCATGAATATCAGAAAGATGCCCACAAAACATTGAATTTAACAAATAAGGATATTTTGGACTTCAAAATTTTTATTTCAAAATCATTAATTAAAGAAAATTATTGCTCATTTTGGTCCCTTGTAAGTATGCAAAATGTAGTAGAGCTACTTTGTTGTTGTTAATTTCAAGGAGGAACAGCATCAAAGGGAGCTTTCCCTGCTTCGCAAGCGGTTGGAAGAACTAGAAACCACACAGAGAAAACAGCTGCAAGATCTTGGACCATCCAGAGAGCGAGTACTGGTGGGTGCACACAGGAACTTGGCTACAAACAAGGTCACTGGAGAAGGCGATGACCAGAGTGAGGACTATAAATAAAAGCAGCAAACTCTGTGCTGTTAGTGGTCAGTAGCTTATCCTTTGTACACATTAGTAAGAGTTTAAACTAGATGACTGCAAAGTAATGCTCTGTAAGCTCGTGTTAAAAAATACACTGTTTGCCATACCAGTTTGATTGTAAACATGGGAACATATGTTTGCTTTCATTTCAGAGACTGCTGTTAGAACTGTTAGGTTGCCATAACACAACTTTACTCGGAGGTCATTCTTTTGTCTGTGTAACGGTTAGAGCGAGGTGTGGATATGGAAGGTGTGCCAATGTCTTGTGTGCTGACCCAAACCTACTAAAAAGACCCACAATCTCTTCATTATGCTTCACATCACTTGATGAGATCCACTTGATGGGTTACAAAGTCCCAGCATGACTTTAAATGGTTTACTAACAGTGACGCTGTCGAGGAGGCTTCAATAAAACGCAGTAATTGTATTCCAGGCTGTAGGCTAAAGCTACACGGCCTGCTTCAACACATACTTAATCTCTAGAAATCGTTAAAGCTGTTGTAGCAAACAAGATGAATGATTACAGTAAGTGTTGATGCTGTGTTGCTGGGCATGAAAGAGAGCAAAGTCTGCTTGCTGGGAGACCCAGACAACCGCATTCAGTCAGCTGATTGGAGTTAGCCCAGCTAGAGCCGCAGCCGGCACGCTACAGCGACCGCGAGCTTCTACCGAGATTAGGTAAATCAGAGGGGATAGCGCAGAGGCATCACGATTCCCGACATTTCCTGATGTTTCCTGATTCCCGAAGTCCCAGCAGCCCTTGCGAGAGAGCGGCTGACGTGGCGGGGGACGTTCCCACGGTGACGGCGACCACTCCCCTGCCCCTTGACTTGAAAGAGCCTTTGAGAGGGCAGCGACACGTCGCTGGTGCAGGTGCAGGGAAGAACAGATAGATCGTTTTGCTGACCAATATGGTTGTCTCCAGAAAGGGAGCTAACAGTAAGAGGACTGTAGCAACTCAGACAGAGACCCCGGCCCTAACCGTGGCTGTTCAGGTCTCTGGATGCAGGGAGTGCCAGAGCCTGCTACTGCCGGGGGAGGGAGGACAGCATTCCACCTGTGTGAGGTGTGAGCAGGTGGAAGATCTGCTTAGCTTGGTGGCTGAACTGGAGGAGGAGGTTGAGACGCTGAGGAGCATCAGGGAGTGTGAAAGGGAGATCGACTGGTGGAGTAACTCCCTGGCTGGCCAGTTGGAATGGCTCCAGGGAGATACCCCCCAAAAGGGGATGCACCCCCTGCCCTCTCAGACAGAGGGGGATGGCCTGAGACAGCCCCTGTCATGTAGCTGTCGCCCAGAGGTAGGGGACCAAAAAGATGATGAGGGTTGGAAGCGAGTTCCGGTTCGGCGTCGTGGGCAGCCCTCCTCCCTTCCTGCCCCGCTTCCCCAGGTGACCCTCCGTAATAGGTTTGAGGCCCTGGATCTTGAAGGAGAGGTAGGTGAGGATGTGGTGCAAGGCCCACCTACAAGGCCACATAGGAAAAAGCGGTCGACTTCACACCTCAAGACTGCCTCTGGTAAGAAAGAAAGAAGGGTCATTTTAGTAGGTGATTCCATTCTGAAAGGAACAGAGGGCCTGATATGCAGAGTTGACCCTCATCATAGGGAAGTGTGTAGTCTGCCTGGAGCCCGGATCAGGGATATCACCAGAGCGCTCCCCAACCTGGTGCGCCCGACAGACTACTACCCGCTGCTGGTCTTCCAGACAGCTGAGGGGGAAGCTGCTTCCCGCAGTCTGAGGGGGATGAAGAAAGACTACAGGGCCTTGGGGCTGATGGTGAAAGATTCTGGGGCTCAAGTGATCTCTTCACTCCTTCCATCTTCCATTGATGATGTGGGACTGAATGGGAAAATTCAGTCCATAAACGATTGGCTTCAAGGCTGGTGCTTCAGGCAGGGCTTTGGATTCTTTGATAACAGCTGGTTTTATAGGGCACCAGTCTGGCCAATGGCATGTGGGAAAGGTTTATCGCACAGAGGCAGAAGGATGCTGGGGCACGAATTAGCAGGGCTCATTTAGAGAGCCTTAAACTAGATTCGAAGGGGGATGGGGTTGTAGCTGGGTTTGCCTCAGTGGGACAGTGCTCCGGAATTGATGAAGACTGGGAGGCCTCCTGTAATCCTACGGTGAAGTCGGTGTGCTCAGCTCGCTCCCTGAAATGTCTGTACGCCAATGCGCACAGCATGGGAAATAAGCAGGAGGAGCTAGAAACCTGTGTTAAGTCAGGAGATTGTGACCTGGTGGCAATTACAGAGACGTGGTGGGACAGCTCACATGACTGGAATATAGTCATGGAGGGCTATGTCCTTTTCAGGAAAGACAGGCCAGCCAGGTGGGGTGGTGGGGTTGCTCTTTATGTGCGAGAGCAGCTACAATGCGTTGAGTTCTGTCCAGGGACAGATGATGAGCGAGTCGAGAGTCTGTGGGTGAGAATTAAGGGGCAGGCTGGCAGGGGCGATACTGTTGTGGGGGTCTGTTACAGGCCACCGGATCAGGGTGAGGAAGTTGACGAGGCCTTCTACAGGCAGCTGAGAGCGGCCTCACAGTCACAGGCTGTGGTCGTCGTGGGGGATTTTAACTTCCCTGATGTTTGCTGGAAGGACTACTCGGCAACCCAGCCGCAGTCCAGGAGGTTCCTCCAGTGTATGGATGATAACTTCCTCATGCAAATGGTGGATGAGCCAACCAGGAGAGGTGTGCTGCTCGATCTCATCCTCACTAACAAGGAGGGTCTGGTTGAAGGAGTGAAGGTTGAGGGCTGCCTTGGTTGCAGCGACCACGAGATGGTGGAATTCAGGATCTTGTGTGGTAGGGCCAGTAGAATAGCAAGTAGAATTGCAACCCTGGACTTTAGCAGGGCAAACTTTGGCCTCTTCAAGCAATTGCTAGGGGAAATCCCATGGGCTAGGCTGCTTGAAGGGAAAGGGGCCCAAGATAGTTGGTTGACGTTCAAGGACTGCTTTTTCCGAGCTCAAGATCAGAGCATCCCGACACGTAGGAAGTCAAGGAAGAGGGTCAGGAGACCTGCGTGGCTAAATAGGGAATTGCTGGGTATGCTGAAGTGGAAGAGAAGAGTTTACAGGTCATGGAAGGAAGGGCTGGCCACTTGGGAAGAATATAAGGCTGCTGCTAGAGGATGTAGGAAAGCAGCTAGGATGACTAAGGCCTCCTTGGAATTAAAGCTGGCAAGAAGGGTCAAGGACAGCAGAAAGAGCTTTTTCAAATACATGGCAGATAAAACTAACAC
Source organism: Neopsephotus bourkii (assembly GCF_033783945.1). NCBI lineage: Eukaryota > Metazoa > Chordata > Aves > Psittaciformes > Psittacidae > Neopsephotus > Neopsephotus bourkii. Next base: position 9,624,935 of record NW_026900624.1, read on the forward strand.
CAGAGGCAATGTAGGCCCGCTGATGAACGGGACGGGTGCCCTGGTGACAGAAGATACAGAGATGGCAGAGTTACTGAATGCCTTCTTTGTCTCTGTCTACTCTGCTGGAGGCAGTCCTGAAGAGCCCTGTACCGCTGAGACCTCGGATGAAGACAGGTCAACGGAGCGGTCTGCCTTAGTTGATGAGGAATGGGTTAGAGACCAGTTGAGCAATCTGGATATCCATAAATCCATGGGTCCAGATGGGATGCGCCCACGGGTGCTGAGGGAACTGGCTGAGGTCATTGCTAGACCACTCTCCATCATCTTTACCAAGTCTTGGGAAACGGGAGAGGTGCCTGAGGACTGGAGGAAAGCAAATGTCACTCCCGTCTTCAAAAAGGGCAAGAAGGAGGACCCGGGTAACTATAGACCAGTCAGCCTCACCTCCATTCCTGGGAAAGTGATGGAACACCTTATCCTTGGTGCCATCTTAAGGCATATCAAGGATAAGAGGGTTATGAGGGGCAGTCAACATGGCTTCACCAAGGGGAAGTCATGCTTGACCAATCTCGTAGCCTTTTATGAGGAAATAACATGGTGGATGGATGATGGCAGAGCGGTGGATGTGGTCTACCTTGACTTCAGCAAAGCGTTTGACACAGTCTCCCACAGCATCCTCGCAGCCAAATTGAGGAAGTGTGGTCCGGATGATCGGGTAGTGAGGTGGACTGTGAACTGGCTGAAGGAGAGAAGCCAGAGAGTTGTAGTCTATGGGGCGGAGTCTAGTTGGAGGCCTGTATCTAGTGGAGTGCCTCAAGGGTCGGTACTGGGACCAGTATTATTTAATATATTCATCAATGATTTAGATGAGGGAACTGAGTGTACTATCAGCAAGTTTGTTGATGACACTAAGCTGGGAGGAGTGGCTGACATGCCAGAAGGCTGTGCTGCCATCCAGCGAGACCTGGACAGGCTGGAGAGTTGCGCGGGGAGTAACTTGATGAAATATAACAAGGGAAAGTGTAGAGTCCTGCATCTGGGCAGGAACAACCCCAGGTTCCAGTATAGGTTGGGGAACGACCTGTTAGAGAGCAGTGTAGGGGAGAGGGACCTGGGGGTCCTGGTGGATGACAGGGTGACCATGAGCCGACACTGTGCCCTTGTGGCCAAGAAGGCCAATGGCATCCTGGGGTGTATTAGAAGGGGGGTGGTTAGTAGGTCAAGAGAGGCTCTCCTTCCCCTCTACTCTGCCCTGGTGAGACCTCATCTGGAATATTGTGTCCAGTTCTGGGCCCCTCAGTTTAAGAAGGACAGGGACCTGCTGGAGAGAGTCCAGCGCAGGGCAACTAAGATGATTAAGGGAGTGGAGCATCTCCCTTATGAGGAAAGACTGAGGGAGCTGGGTCTGTATAGTTTGGAGAAGAGGAGATCGAGGGGTGACCTTATTAGTGCATATAAATATATAAAGGGGGAGTGTCACGAGGATGGAGCCAGGCTCTTCTCAGTGGCAAACAATGATAGGACAAGGGGCAATGGGTGCAAACTAGAACAGATCCACTTAAACTTGAGAAGAAACTTCTTCTCAGTGAGGGTGACGGAACACTGGAACAGGCTGCCCAGGGAGGTTGTGGAGTCTCCTTCTCTGGAGACATTCAAAACCCGCCTGGACACGTTCCTGTGTAACCTTATCTAGGTGTTCCTGCTCTGGCAGGGGGATTGGACTAGATGATCTTTTGAGGTCCCTTCCAATCTCTAACATACTGTGATACTGTGATACTGGAAGTGGTAATGAGGCTTTCAGGCAACACGCCCCAGCTGGCTCTTACCTGCCCCACTGCGGAGGCACACGCAGCCTCTGTTAAGGATGCTGAGCAGAATGGTGTGGAGAGTCCTACCATGCAAAGCAGGGGGCAGGGATTTTCTTACAAAGCTGCTTAGAGGTAGCCTGTGACTAAATGCTTTCAGTTGAGAAAAGATTTGTTAGCAATAGCAGAGACTGGACGCTGGAGCTTCTTTAAGAGAGACTATTAGAGCAGAGTATAAGAAGACTATGATGGGAAAGGAGCAGACACGTCTTGCTGTAAGGCTGAGTGTGCTTCGCTGGGGTGTTTGTACTGACTGGTAAACTTAGATCCCTGATGCTACAGTCTCGCTACAGTCTCGTCTGATTTCTGAATCTCTAGGGAAATGGAGTGCATGCACAGGAGCTGTGACAGGCGTTAGCGGATACCCTGCAAACACAGTGCAACAGGAAGTCTAGGCTTACATAGGAACTTTCTCAAAACTGCGGAGAGAATTTTGCTGCTGCCATCTCTGTGAAACACAGTGTGACAGTAAAGGTGCATTTACAAACCTTTGGCCTGTGACCACTCCGAGAGGTGGGGGTTCCAGCCACTATGGGGGCTGCTCTGGGCCACACAGCTCAGCTCAGCAGGAGCAACAGCCGCAGCTGCACCACTAAGGGGCTGTCTCTGGTGTGGTGCTCTGGCTTGCTCACACAGGCCAGCTCTTTCTTAAGCCCAACTTTCAAGCCTGAGGTAGCAAGTTGACATTAAGGGGTCAAGTAGGAATAGGATACATGCTTACCCCCTTGTGGTATTTGGCTGTGTATCTGTAGATTTTATTCAAGGCCACATTCTCATTAAATTCATTTTCATGTTTCTAAAACAGAAAACAGCTCTGGTCAGGTAGTTCTCCTTTTTAAAAACCTTACCATGAAAGCAAATGAAGTTGCTGCTTCTCAGCCATACCTTCGATTCCTGAGTTAGAAATTCTTCAACCTCTGAAGTGGTCAGTGGAGGCAGATCCCTGATGGCTTTATAGTATGCTTTTACCTTTTCCTTGTAGTGTGGAGTGTCCTCAGCATAGAGAAGCTTATTTGTTGGTGCTTCCTTAAAAGAAAATATTTGAAGCTTTGTCAGTTTTCACAGCACAGATTTCCTAAAGTTCCACCTCCACACAGTTAATTGCATCTAATTGTGTCTGTTCTCTGTGTGACTCATTTCTCTTTGCAGTGGTTATATGCAAGGAATCAAGGTTGAAATAAAGATGAACCGCAGATGCAGGACCTCAGGAATTGTGTTTCATGACAGCTGCCATATAGTTATTTCTATTGACATCAGGAGGGATGAACATTTGTCCCTTAGATATATTTTTCATTTTTTCTTCCTCTTCACTGCTCCTCAGACCTGAAAAACTGTGAAATCTGAACCAAAGGGCTTGAAGCTGACACCCGAATTTACACACAGGATACAGCAGTGCTGGGGAAAGTTCCGTAGGGTAATGTGCTAGATCCTGTCACAGCAGAGGATCACCTCAAACTCTTTGGTCCCTACCACTCCTTTCACTCAGGGGTTCATGAGCACAGAGAGCTGACTGCCAGACATGCACAGCCAAAGGGACTGATATTTTTTTTTTCCCCAGGGCTTCAGTAGCTCAGGTCAGCACAGACCTACCAGTTAGCTTTGGGCTCATCTGAGGAAGTAAGTGCTGATGTTCGTCATATGAGCTGGAGCCTCACCTGCAAACCATGTTTTCAGAATGTAAAAGTTGGGGCTGGTAGTTTCCTCTCACTGCTCTAGTTTAAATTCTGGGGAACAGATGACACAGCCATGTGATACCTTATCACTACTGTTTCCACCATGTGACAAAATGATTTCAATGTTTGTTTTCTAAGTGTCTACAGGCTTTTAAGGTAAAAGGCTAAAAATCATGAAAGTAAATACCTTCTAGTACTAAAAGGCCACAGGATGTTTACTGCATTGCAAACCTTTATGAGGTTTCAGCGTCCCTTTACAAATGGCTAACGGGAACTGTTGTATCAACAGTACTTCACAATGGATATTCAGCACAAACCTAACAGAGCATGCTCATCTGCAGCTTTTGCAGTAAGTGATAGGATTAGTTTTAATTTATTATACTTCACTCCTAAAGTAAGATAAATACACACATGATTTGTTATTTAACAGATGAGCAGTTGGTTCAGATCACACACTAAATCAGTCCATTTTTATATACATACTTGTAGGCTAAAAAAAAATCTCTAGCCTGTATTTCTTGGTAGCATGAGCCTGAACAAATGCTTCCTGCTGTGGTCCAAAGAAAAGGAAAATACCCTTGGGAAATGAAGTATCTCTGACCCCCCAGAGTTCTGGACAATGTACTAAAGAACTTCTGAATGTAAGATTTCTGGACTTGTTACTCCAGCAAATAATTTTGCATCTAAAAAGGGAGCAGCTGATACATATGAAAGGAACTGTTTCAAACTTGAGACCTTTTTCAAGTATTCTTACAGCTGCCAGGAGCTTGCTGTGTGTGCTTCCTGCACATTGGTGTGCGGCAGACAAAATTTGGGCTAATCAAATAATGTTAATACTTCCTTCTTTAAAACTTCATTAAGATCTTCCCATTTCCACCCTCTTCCACATACTCTATAAACACACTGTGCAGAAACTAACTGCAGAAAAGACAAGCAGCAGTTAACTATAAATAAGGCATTCTAGTAGCTCTATCTGGTGGTGAAAAAAATTAGTCCAATAGGACATAAACTAACTTTACTGTTTCTACAGAAGCAAAATGAGTATTAAAAACAGGGTTGCAAAATGATGAAGATCTGGATTTAATAAAGACTACAGGATGTAACTGAAGTAACAGAAAATAACTTAATCAGGGCACCAAGATGTTTAATTGTGGAAAAATGAGTCCATGGAAAGAACAGATGGAACAGAAGAAGAAGAAATGTGGGAATGGTGCCTGCACAAGGAGAAGCAGACTGGATGCCACGCCTCAGGTTAGGATTTCACGTGGAAAATTAGTAAAAAATATATCTGCACAGGAATGAGGGAGTCATGGTTGGCTAGGCCCACAGAACAGACAGCAGTCCTGCCCTTGACTTTGACTGCCCTGAGGTCATGGTCCTCTAGGACAAAAATGTGGACAGGGACCAACTGTATTTTGTCTTTGAAAAACTTATTTTAATCAAAGTCCTTTGTCTCTTCTAGTCTCCAAACTGATCTTTCTGGAGTAGCTACTCTAGCTACTCACACTTTAACTGACTTTCAACTGTCTTTACATCCTTGGAAGCATTCCTTCCTTTAGTTGATCCTTTCCTTCTAACATTATTCCTACACTGCAATATTCATGTAACTGCTTAATTTCCTCTTCCTTTCAGACTGTCAAGAGAAACTTTTTTTTTTCTGCTGCATCTCCTTTTCAGCACATGCGCTCACAGAGATCACACATAAATGTGCTGCCTCTTCAGTTATTAGCATGTGACAGTCCTCCCATCCTCACTCAACTCACTATAGGATGACAGGACTATAAAAAGAGAGCAGCAGTCCTTTTTGTAGATGGAATACTAGTCATTTTTGAATCATCTGATGTGTTCTCGGACAACACTGAGACAAAAGGACACAATCACTGTTGAAAAAGTATTTATTAAGGCATAAAACATTACATTAACTTACCTATGGCATGTCTTCACTGAAGATAGATGCAAAGCCTCCTGACTAAAATATAGGACAGGTTATATTTATTATTCTTACATCTACCAGAAGTTTCTAAAACATGAACATGTTAAACACACAGAGCACATTCCTGATGGTGTACAACTTGAAACAGAACAATGGAAATGCTGGCCTCTAATGTGGCGTCACTGTAACAGCTCTACACAATAACTTCTGCAAAGGTGCTCCAAGGTTCACTGAAAAGTGAACTCTGAAAGGTAACCTTCAGTGCTACTGTGTGCTACTCCATGCTGCTGAGCTGCACTAGCAGAGCAGTCAACTAACGCTCTGCAGGAAAAGCTGTTTATTACCCTCATCTACAAATGTGCTGGTGTGCAAGGGGTGCTGCAGGCTGCTTCCTTCTTGGACGACAGTGATAGCCTTTGGTATATGGGGTTTCTGTAACAGAGTGACACTTCATCTGCCTCCATTCATTTCAAGCCATTTCATGAATGTTCACTAACGAACTCCCCAGGATGTCCATGCTGTCAGTCTCTGGAGAGGCACAGGTGCCACCACACATCCAGTCCTAATGAGAGCTCTCACAATAAGAGGAAGCACCCAGTTCTCAAACACCTTGTCAATGGCTCTTATCTCACTCTTACAGCTTGTAAGGTCCCAACACAGCTGTATGTGCCCAAAGTAGCACCCTTGAGAAACAAATCTACACTAGTAACATTTACTGTCATCTGCTTTATCTGTGGTGCTGGGAGCCCTAAGTTTTCTCACAGGATCGTGGAATCACAGAATGGTTTGGCTTGGAAGACATTCAAAGATGATCTAGTTCAACCCCCCTGCCATGGGCAGGGATACCTTCCACACAGGTTGCTCAAAGCTCTGTCCAATCTGGCCTTGAATACTGCCAGGGATGGGGCAGCTACAACTTCTCTGGGCAACCTGTTCTGGTCTACCTTCTGCAACCATCCTCACTGTAAATAATTTCTTCCTTATGACCAATCTATATCTATCTTCTTTCAGTTTAAACACATTGCCCCTCATCCTGTCACTACAGGCCATGGTAAAAAGTCTGTCCCTGTCTTTATTACAGGCGTTCTTTATACTGAAAGGCTGCAATAACATCTCCCTGGAGCCTTCTCTTCTCCAGGCTGAACAACTCCAACTCACTCAGCCTGTCTTCACAGGAGAGGTGTCCCAGCTCTCTGACCATCCTCTGGACCTGCTCCAATAGGTCCATGTCTTTCTTGTGCTGAGGAGCCCAGAGCTGAAGTACTACAGGTTGGGTCTCACAAGAGCAGAGGGGGAGAACCACCTCCCTTGACCTGCTGGCCAGGCTTCTTTTTATGCAGTCTTGGGGAATGACTGGCTTTCTGGGCTGCAAGCACACAGTTCTGACTCTCATCTAATTTTTCATCTACAGATCTGATTTTTCACCCCTCGTTTTCTCATGCCTCCTGTTCTCCCCTACTCCTCTTCCTCCACTGGCTATTCCCATTTTTCCGGAACTTCAGTGCCCCTAAACAACCTACCAATAAAACATATACACACATAGAGTGAAACAACCAGAACCACATTAAAGGTTAAAAATGCTTGTGAACAGGGAACAAGCATGGTAGCATTAAAGCAAGCAATGTAGGAAGCTGAGGGAAAACAAAAATAATAATCAAAATCTAACAAGTAAGCAAAAATTGGGCCAAACGAAAGGATTGTTTTAAGAATAGATGTATTATCCATTTAACACCTACAAGCATTAAGCACAAACCAAAAGCTATCAAGCCAGAAAATGAAAGCAGCAGGAAGAAAGAAATTAAAAATAAATATGGGGTTCATCACTCTTAATTTTAAGTATTTGACTCCCTCTTTAAGCAACTCATCCCATCCTGAGGCAGATGTCTCAGGCAAGTGGGTTGAATCACTTTCTTGAAGATGCTGTGTGAACACCTTTGATGCTTGTGTTTAAACAGCTTGGATTAGACGAGACAAAGCCCAGCAAATACACTGGAAGGCAGAAAAAGTACAATATGGACATCATGCAAACACATGGGGTTATTGAGCAAACTGGTGGTTTTTCTCTTCAACCCTTCTGTCAACCTGTTTCACACTTGGCTGCAATCTATCACCCCATCACCTTTTCCGTTCATCTGTAATATTTGTTTGGCAGAGCACTGCTCTCCTACCGCTCTCCTACCACATTCACGCAGCACTAGGCATGTTTGAATGCTCTTGCAATGTAAATGGTAAGTACTTAGCAGAAAAAATTGGTACACAATATGTTAAAAAACTTGCCTGACACTGCATGTCTATAGAGAGCCAATAGTGGCAAGTTTACCTTTGTGGTATCAGTATTTCAAACTGAGACAAAAATGTAATTGGAATCATTTCAGGATGCACAGTGGTATGACAATTGTCAAGGCAAAACAGGAGCCCTTCCCTTTGTGACTTCACATAATCCAACATGGTGGCAGACTTCGTGACATTTTTTCTTTGCATAAAGCAAAGCATTTCCACCCAGACAACTTCTACAAATTGTTCCTGTTTTGACAGGGGGCTATCACTACAAGAAGATGTATTCCTAAAAGTAAACACACTATTTAAAAGCAAATATGCCTGGCAACAAAATGAACTGAAAGGGAAGAGATGCAGAAAATAAGGTTTCCTTAGTCCACTTTCTTCAAACCTCCTAGTGACCCCATACAAATTAAACGGGACATCACAGCATGACCAGAAGAGATATTCCTAGTTTCCTTTGGTGGGAGAACTGGACTCAAAGTGTACAAAGATTACGCATATATCTATTGTTAAATATTATTCTGCCTTTGTATCTGGTATTTGGTCTTGTACAAAGAAAAGGCCCTGATTCTGCACTATCACGTCTTTAACTTTGTCACAACGAGATATGGCAATAAAGGGAAGCAGTGTACAGATAAGACTGCAGGACTGAAGGACAGCTGTGATGAAAAATATCACCAGCTGAGATCACAGCTTCTGCCAATTAGCAAATGCCAATAAGCACTGGTTAACATCATGAAGTAATTTTGAAAGCTGTGGAGATGCACTTATCAGCACTATAATGTGTCACACGTGCAAAAAAAAAACAAACAAGAAAAGTAAAACATTTAAGAGAATCGTGTCTTCAATCTTCTGACACAGAGGCACAAACTGCTCTGAAGAACAATGAAAATATCCACCTGTAAACTGGGCTGCACTTAAATACTTAGGTAATTTTTAAGCATTTGACCCATGCTCCTTTGAACCAAGGTCTCACCATTTCTGTCAGCAGCTTGGAGTAGAAAGTCAGCACAACCTTACAGCCACTTCTTCATTGCACAAGTCTAATTAGGAAGTGTCATGATGTTCGCTAGCCTGTTACTTTAATTAGCTATAGCATGGAAAGTGAAAGCATGAGAGTAGAAAAAGGAATGGATAAATTATACCTTAGTTAGGGTGGCCTGAAAGGCAAGCAGCTTAGTGAGGCTGGGTAAAAAAGAAATGGATGCACACACAACCCTTTCAAATTCAACAGCAGTGCTTTATCTACAACATTTAAGGCTTGGTTAAATATAAAGATGTACCGTCTTAAAGTGTTCGTTGGTAATTCTTGATTTAAGAAAAGTTTCTTGTGAAAACAATGTGTGATTGCTGTGTAGTATTTACTTCAATGATTTGACACTGACCTTCCTAGCTTTTTCATTATTAGGCAGGGCTGACAACTGAAAAACTTGTAAATATTTACCTCTGGAAAGAAAGTTCTAAGAGAAAGTGTTTGTAGTCAAGGAATGGAACAGTTCCAAAGCTATCCACCACATCTAATAAATCCATCTGCAGTTCAGCAAATCCTGAAAAAGCACTCTCCCCCACTGACAGTTGAGTTGACACAAAGTCATCTTCACAGTTATAACTTGACCCTAGTAGATGTACCTTAAAGATAGTTTTAAGGGGAGAAGGGTTTTTCTGGTTAAAGCTCTTATGAGTGGGAAAGTACCGATTGATGTTTTTCCTCACTTTTGTTGAAGGAAATGTTACATGCAATCCTATTAGCTCAGTGCTATCGGCTACTGCAGTGCGCACCAATACTAAAGAGGGAACTCTGATACAAGATAAAAATATTCTATCAGCTATAATATTAAAATGTTTGTATAATGTGAGCTTCTTGACAGTTTCAGTTGAGAAATTATGCTGTACTTAAGCTCTATAAAGCCCTTTAGACCTACCCTCATGTATTTCCTTCCCAATCTCATATTCCAGCAGTTCCAGTTGCTGACTCTGTTTACGAGTTAACTCTTTGGATTTGTATTGCAAAACAGACAAGCCCTATAAAAGAAACAGATTTTTTTAAAGAAACAGATTTTTTTTTATTACTGTTTTAAAAAACAGATTAGCATGATTAGCATACACTTGCATTCTCCAGGAGGATTAGTTTCTACTGTTGTCTGTGTGCAAGTACCCATGAGCTCTGCTTATCTGGATCTAAACCCTAATGTTTAATAAAAACCATTTCTTCTAACATCTTAGAATTGTCAATACAGCTTTATTTGAAAGTACAGTACACCCTGCTGTGTATACAACCTGCACAGTGTGACACAGACTCTAACAACCATTTCTACTGCTAGCAACCTGAAGCAGAAATGGTTAACTTCTCTGAAGCTTATTTTGAGAGAGCAAAGGCAGCAGATGCAGTTCCACTTTTAAAAAATACACCCCTCGTCCACCCCAAAACCCAACAAACTTGAAATGAGCAAACCCCCCAAAACTTACTACAAAAGTGGAAATATATCAAATATACAGCCAGGTCAAAACATTCAGAAATAAGAAGTGACAGGAAGAGGAGGGTGTAACTATTTACCTCCATCAATTTAGTAATGACCTACGAATTCACAAGTGGTCCAAATGAGACTGAGCAGAAACAGCACAAACACTGCCTGAGTATAAGCTGTTTGTTAGGGAACATCTGCCTCGGGGACAGGAGGAGTGCCCAGCTCAGACAGCTGGAACAACCCAAGGCAGGACACAAGGATGTCAGTCCTATGGCTTGCCTGTAGTCTGACAAGATGGAATTCATCGCCAGACCAGTGAACTTTGTCCACTTTTATGTGGAACAGAAGAAAACCACCACACTGTTTGTGACCGTCCCAAAAGTGTGCATGTATGTATATGTATCTGTCACGATTATAGCCATCAGCAAATATGAACCTGAAAACACATTACTGTACTTACCTATAATGACACCCACTACAATAGGCAGCAAAATCAGAACTTACAAATATACGTGTGTGATGTTGGCTTGGCTTCATGCTCAGAATTTCCTAATTAGACCTGAAGAAAAATAATGGCTGTATCAATAGAGAACAGGTATTACATCAGTGCTTAAAATGACATTTAATGTATAAAAAAATTAAATGTACTGGAGGCACGTGAAAGACCATGGCTCTGCAGAGTTCTGAGAAGACAACAGCAATTTGGAAAAAAATGTATGTGAAACAACAGAAATTTAACTTTTACTGTATTGGATCTTTAAAAAAGACAACAGATCAGTGACAAGAGGAAAAGTCTGGAGGTCCTCCAGACCAAACTGTTTTAATGCAGCACCAAATTTTGCCATTGCTTCACTGCAAACTAGCGCGCTCAAATGAATGGCAAGATTTGGCCTCCAGATGGCCCAGGGGCTCATGCACTCCAGAATTGCTGCTAAACATTCTGGCACTTTGAGGCAAGGAAGGCACTTGTTGATAGTAAAAAACATTCCTTTGCACTCACAATGCTACTTTGCTGAGGAGAAAAGTAAGGTAAGAATCATGCAAATAATGAGCAAAGTCAAATTTTTGACAAATGCCTGTCCCACAGCCCTCTTCTCTATTTCTTTGCAGAGTTTTCAACCTCCTTATGTAGGATGTAAGCATTCCTGAAGGTCCACTTAAGAACAAACACAACATACAACACATGTACAACATTCCCCAACAGCCACTAGGCTTGTCAAGGGCAGGACAGGCATTAGTTCTTACAAATATACAAAAGGGCTGAGGTGTGCCAGATGCCAAACTGAGTCATTCACCACCGATAATCACAGGAGAAGAAGTTTTCTAAAGTAAGGATTTGCTTTCTGTCTTTGATCTTTCTCACTTATCTGCATTAGTCTTTTGGTCATACTTTGAATTAAATTACAATTATAAATCTAGAAAGACCAATGAATGATGGTTTAGTTTCTAAGAGTTGGCAGAATGCTTATAAACATCACATCTCTCAAATACTTAAGACTCATGTTTTTCAATCTTAATCTCTTACAAACATACTTTAGCATAGAGAGCAACTGGTCTATTTTTCTGTGTGGATTCTACAGAGATTTGACTAAGAAGCTTCCCCTTACTGTATACTGCAGATTACCAGGCCTCCTTTGGCTCCACTAGATTAGATATGACATTCCTTTATGTGAAGAATAGAATCATAGAATAGTTAGGGTTGGAAAGGACCTTAAGATCATCCAGTTCCAACCCCCCTGCCATGGACAGGGACACCTCATACTAAACCATATCACCCAAGGCTCTGTCCAACCTGGCCTTGAACACTGCCAGGGTTGGAGCATTCACAACTTCCTTGGGCAGCCCATTCCAGTGCCTCATCGCCCTTAGATAGAATAGTGATGCCAGTCTCCCTATTAAAAGGACAAGAACTGTGTTGTCTTTGTGCAAGTTTAAGAGGAAGCTTAACTTCCTCGTGACCTGACAGTGGTGTGATTTCTGCAATGAAGAGTGAAAAGATAATGGAGATCCACTTCCTTAAGCATCACCTACTGAATGTACACCTTGCTTTCTAATATATAAATATCCTTCTTCTAAAAGGTGAATTTTAGTGTTTTGGTTTGCTTTTTTATTTTTATTTTATTTTTTTTTTTAACCTAGCCATAAAAGCAAGGCATTGCTCCTAGCAAACTGGTGGGGAATCTGAGTTTTCCCTCCCACGGATGCAGTTTGGAGCAACCTGGTCTAGTGGAAAGTGTCCCTGCCTGTGGCAGGGGGTCGAAACTGTGTGAGCTTTAAGGTTCCTTCCAACCCAAAGAAGTCTGGGATTCTATGTAAACTGTGGTCTGTGTCGGTTCTTAGGTTTAGCATCTCTCCTTAGCAGGTACCATGCTTTCAGGGATCTGATTTGTAAATTAAGAGGAAACATTTGTTGTGAGCTTGCTATATTTTACTTCTGAGTGGCCTGGAAATCATAAATGTTTCAAAACTTTGGAGAAAACCCAGTGGATAGATTGTTAAATGTGGAATTAATATGGAATGACAGTACACTAACTCATTATTTTTCCTACTCAGACCATTCAGAAACTGAAGACTGAGTATCTCTCTACATTGAGAGGCTGGTGGGTTTAGGAGCTGAAGCTTATTTTCTTTTGAATACTTCTTAACCACACAGGGAAGAGAGAAGGAAACAAGTAGGAGTGCATGCTGAATGATACTGCAGGACTCTTAGTGAGGAACTTCAGGGTGGGGGATTCCGTTGTCAAGTGACTTTCTGAAGGGTAAGGGACAGGAGAGGATGAAACTATCTTGAAGCAAGAACAGGCTTGCTGGGAGGAAGTATTAAGTGCAAGCAGTCATTTGGTTCATTCCAAGTTTTGAACTATTGTTTAGTTCCTGTACAAGCTAAGAGCTTAGAGTTGCTTCCGAAGCCTGGACTAAACGGACTTTGTGCAGGAAGGCTTAATGGGATGCTGGAGTCCAGTTTAGGCAATGAAGAAGCCACCCATTACTGTTGGGGTTGATGGGATCTTAGTTTTGTCCTCAATGTTTGTTGACCATGACCTTACAGTGTTGCAGATTGCTCAGCAAGCTTGTGTTCCATTGACCATATCCTGTCGTTGCTTCTGGGTGTCCCTCTAAGGAGCCACTACAGTGCAGAAAGGAGAAAGAACAACAGTGGGATGCTGTCCCGGTCCCTGTTGGGGCCATGTCTGTGTGGGGCTCTGTGGGGCTGAGATCGCCACAGGGCGTGTGTGCATCAGAATTCTGCTGGTGCTGTGGGCCACTTGGCTTCTAGCGCCAGTGTGGAGCGGGGAGGCAGACTTAGGAGCATACTGCTTCCCCCACAGCAGCACTGAGAAGGCCCGAGCTCGTCGCATCTCAGAAGCTAAGTGAAGCAAAGAGTCAGTCATCCTTCGCAGTCAATGACGCTGTTAAACAGGTGTTCTTTGATTGCAGTGCATGGGTTGTACCAGGTTTTATTCTTGTATTTGCTCTGCAGTACTAAGCCTGTCAGTACTTAGTTTATGTTTTCTTACTTCATACATATACTTAGATTTTTATGAGAATTATTTAGTATGTCCTTCCCAGGAACTGGTGATACAGGCATGATATTCGTTATTTCACAGTCTGTGCTTCCATCTACTGCACTACTACTGGAATTTCAGTCCCTCTCATGGTTTAGTTCCTCAGGTGATGTTTTGGTCTTCATGGTTCGCTCTTTAATTACATTTTAGCTTAAGCATGAGACTATTCCTTTCTTACTATATAAATTCTCTGTACTAGCTTCAACATTCCTTGCTGTTGTTTCATAGGGACACAGAGTTAATTTTATTATAGGGCTACATCTATGCTATTTTAGCAACACTGTTCCATTTTGCGAGCCTTGCAGTCCTATTTTGCAGTGTGGTTACATCCTATTTTAGCCCTGTGGTTACATTTTGCAGGCCTTCCTTGGGCTACATTAGAGATGTGAACAACAAATTAATTTGACATTTACACAGTTTAGCAGTTTCAGTGGAAAAATATTAAACTTTTGTATAAACTTGCAGTTTCCTTTTGCAACCATGTAACATCCCTCCCTGTTGAAAGGCACAGTTCCTAAAGTATTTTCCCGTTTTGATTTGATGCTTGACTATTTCTTTTCCAAGCCTCTGCAAAAATCCAAGAATTTGGAATGTTTAAAGTACGAGTAATATTTTGGAACAATGTTACACATACATTTATTTCCCAGGCAACTCCACGCGGTGCAAAAGCTCCAAGTTATGAATGGCAGAATTTTATCTTTGTTGGTCACACTGGTTTTGTTGTCCATGGTCCTTCAGGTGCTTTCTTTACTCGGGAACAGTGTATCCAAGTCAGTTGTTCTCCAGTCTTGATTGCAGTAGAGGTTGTGACAAGTACCTCATGAGGTTCATTCCACTTTTCTTCCACTGGTTGTCCTGAAACAGTTCTAACATATAGCCAATATCCTGGTTTAAAGGAATGTATTGGCTGGTCCAAAACCCTCTTTCTAGTACTTAACACAATTTGGTGGAGTTTGTTTAACTGTTTTCCTAAGGCTATTACATATTCTTGTAGGGTGCTTTTGCCAATTTGATTTAAGCCTTCCCCGTCGTATTGATATAAATATGGCCTGCCATGTAATATCTTAAAAGGACTTAGATTTTCTTTAGACCTTGGCTTGACTAATTCTCAACAAGGCAAGAGGGAGTGGCTTGATACCAATATAGATTAGATTCCTGGCAAAGTGTTATTTGTTGTTTTATTAAATGGTTGTTCTTCTCTACTTGTCCAGTTGCTTGAGGTCGATATGAAGTGTGTAACTGACAGTTAATGCCCAAGATTTTTCTAGCTTGTTGTACTATTTGTGCACAAAAATGTGAGTGTCTATCTGAAGATATAACCTCAGGTACTTCAAATTGTGGTATTGTTTCATTCAATAATGCTTTTGTCACTTCTCTTGCCTTGTTAGTTCTACATGGAAAGGCTTCTGATCAGCTCAAAAAAGTATCTGTTAATGCCAGTAGGTATTGATATCCCCCTTTTCTTGGAAGTTTTGAAGAAATTTATCTGCCATTGTTGTCCAGGAATATTACCTTAGTTCTAGTATTTGGATTGTTTTAACAAATTTCAATTGGATTGTTCTTTAAACAAAATTCTGAGTATTTTGCTTAATAATGGTATACAAATTGTGACCCACCATTTTCTTATTTAAGTATTCATAAAAAGCATCTATGCCCCAGTGAGTTGTGCTCTTCTAAGGCTAATTTCCATAACATGCTGGGAGGTATTACTAGACATCCATCAGGTATGTAGGCCCATCCATCCATCTGCATCTTACATTTAAGGTCTTCAACTAGGTGATTATTATTCCTAGAATATTTGATATGTTCCTGTTTCAGATCTAAGGTGGCTCTTCTTTTGAATCTGGTCTACTAAATAAATAGCTTCCGTGGTCTCCAAGCAATCACACACCACAGGATTTGAGGTTTTCCCACTGAGAAAAGAGGCTGGGTTCACATCATTAGTGGTTATAATGTTCACGTCATCTTGCTTCACCAACATAGCTTGGTATTTTAGATATCTAGAAGTTGACAACCCTTTTGTTCCAAAACGGCTGTGACTGTGAGAGACACTAATACAGTCATTTTCTGACCCATAGTAAACTTACAGCCCTCCTGTATGTTAGGACAACAGCTGCCACAGCTCTTAAGCATCCAGGCCAACCTTTACTTACTTCATCCAATTGCTTGGAGAAGTAAGCCACAGTTCTTTTATAGGGTCCTAATTGCTGAGGAAGGACACCTAAGGCAACGCCTTATCTTTCATGTGAAAATAACCAAAATAGTTCTGAAACATCAGTAAGGCACAGAGCAGGGGCTTTTGTAAATTCTTTCTTCAATTGTACAAAGGCTCTTCTAGCTTTCCCTGTTCAGTTTAGTTGGAAGGAGTTGTTTTTCAACAGCTCATACAACAGTTCTACCAACAGTCCATAATTATACATCCATAATCTGCACCAACCTGTCATTCCAAGGAATGTTCAGAGTTCTTTTACTGTTGCAGGTTCAGGTGTCCGGCAGATGCCTTCTTTTCTTTCTGTCCCAAATTCACGTTGTCTTCTGAATATTTCAAATCCCAAGTACATCACTTGGTGCTGTATCAGCTGAGCTTTCTGTTGGGAGACTCAATACCCACTTAGTCCCAGAAAATTTAACGAGTTTATTGTCTATTGCATACCTTCCTCCTCAGTTGCAGTAGCTATTAACAAATCATCAGCATATTGTAACAAAGTTTCTTTACCTGGTGGTGATTACCAAATCTTGAGTTCTTTCATTAACTGATTTCAAAAAAGGGTTGGACTGATCTAAAATTCTTGAGGTAACACTGTCGAGGCTGAGTTTTTCTTCGTGCATCTGGATTCTCCCATTCAAAGGCAAACAAATTTTGGGTTTCTTTGGCCAGAGGTAAACAGAAAAAGTATTCTTTAAATCCAGAACAGTAAATCATACTTGATTGTTACTTAATTTTGTTAACAAGATACAGCCTGGAGAAGAGAAGGCTGCTTGGAAACCTCATAGCAGCCTTTCAGTATCTGAAGGGGGCATATAGGGATCCTGGGGAGGGACTCTTAATTAGGGTCTGTAGTGATAGGACAAGGGGTAACAGGTTAAAACTTAAACAGGGGAAGTTTAGACTGGATATAAGGAGGAAATTCTTTCCTGTTAGGGTGGTGAGGCACTGGAATAGGTTGTCCAGGGAGGTTGTGAATGCTCCATCCCTGGCAGTGTTCAAGGCCAGGTTGGACGAGGCCTTGGGTGACATGGTTTAGTGTGAGGTATCCCTGCCCATGGCAGGGGGGTTGGAACTTGATGATCTTAAGGTTCTTTCTAACCCTAACTATTCTATGATTATATGATTTGCTACTACTGGATGTACATCCTCTACAATTCTCTTGATGGCTCTCAAGTCCTGTACTAGATGGTGACTCTTACCATCTATCTTTTTCACTGGCAGGATTGGAGTATTATATTCAGACTCACATTCTATTAATAATACAAATTTCAAAAAGTTATTATTCCCTTAATTCCTTTTCTATCTTCTAATTTCATAGGGTATTGTTTAATTCTAACTGGACTGGCTCCTACCTTTAACTCAGTCCTAGTGGGAGCTACATTTTCAGCTTTACCAGGAATTTCTGATACCCATACTCCTGGATAAACTTGAAGATTTCCTCAATTTCAGGAGTTATTTTGTTCTTATTCTCAGTTTGTATCATAGGTAGGCTAGATATTCCAATGAACTCTCTCTCCTTAACTTTTAATTCCATTTCCCCTTTTCTGAAAGATATTTCTGCTCCTAATTGTTAGATTGTCATGGTTTAAGCCCAGCTGGTAACTCAGAACTAAACAGCCGCTCTCTCACTCTCCCCCCCCCCCCAACATCTTCTTCCTCCCACCACTCCCAGAGGGATGGGGAGAAGAATCAAAAGAATGTAATTCCCATGGGTTGAGATAAGAACAGTCCAGTAACTAAGGCATAACACAAGCCACTGCTGCTACCACCAATAATAATAATAAGGGAAATAACAAGGGAAGAGAATACAACTACTCACCATCCACCAACCAGTACCCAGCCCAGTCCAAGCAGTGATCTAGCCCTTTTGGTTAACTGCCCCCCGTTTCTATACTGGGCATGATGTGCTGTGGTATGGAATGCCCATTTGGCTAGTTTGGGTCAGGTGTCCTGTCTCTGCTTCCTCCTGGCTTCCCCTCCTCCCTGGCAAAGCATGAGACTTAAAAAGTCCTTGGTCAGAGTAAGCACAACTGAGCAGCAACTAAAAGCATCAGTGTTATCAGTGCTGTTCTCAGACTGAAAGTCAAAATCAGAGCACTGCACCAGCTACTAAGAAGGAGAAAAACAACTGCTACTGCTGAACCCAGGACAGAGATCCAGGGAAATACAAAAATTTATAAAAGTCCATTTGTTTTCCTAGTTGAAATTGGATTGGTTTCAAGAAATGAGCCTTTCCTTGTTGGCCAGCAGCTCCCACAACAGTTACAATGTTTGTATCAACATGTATTAGTTCTGGATTTAAAACAGAGTATGAGGCACCTGTGCCTACTAAGAATTCAACTTCTTTACCATTATTCCCTAGCTTCACTTTAACCAGCAGGTCCACTAGGGTAGACTCCCCAGGTCCTCATCAGTCAAGTTTTGCTAGGACATTTGGTCCCTCGAACCCTTATCTTTGCTGTGGATATTCTCTCTTCCAATGTCCAAATTTTTTGCAATATGCACATTGGTTATCCTTCAGTTCAGATCTAAATCCTACTCCTTGTCATCCATGACCTCACATTCCTCCTGTGCCACTTCCTGGGGACTTAAAGCTCCTCTGGTCCTGCTGAGTAGCTGCAATTGTAGAAGTTGCTATTGTCCTTCCTGATTTCCATATATCACTATTTCCCCTCTTTCTATATACGCTCCAAGCTCCCTCAATCAACTCTATAAGTCTCACACTTCAGTCTCTTTAAGTTTCTGTAACTTCTTCCAAATATCCTGCATAGATTGCCCTAGGAATAATGAGACTAACTGCTGCTGTCCCACATTGGACAATGAGTCAGGGTGGTATATTTATGCATTGCTTCACTTAATCTAGCCATGAATTCTGTGGGGTTTTTTTTGCCCTTGTTTTACAGAATACAATGCTGACCAGTTAACAACTTTAGGAATTTCATTATCTAACCCAAATTTAATCCTATCTTGATATCTTTTAAATCACTGATAGTCACCATCATCATTTGGATCCCACCCCTGATCTGTGGCAGGGATATATAGATCTACTCCTCCAATTAAAGTCCCTGCTGTAATTTGGCACACAGGAGACAACTTAAAATGAAAAGTGGCTTCATTTCATTCATTCCCAAGATGAAACAAAAAAACCCTAACCTCAGAATAATTAATGTACTTTTATTTCGCTTCTCCCGTCTCTGGTTGTTTCCCCTCATAGGATAACAGAACATTGGAACTGGACTCAGCAGTCGCTTTGTACCAATGGTGCATCTCAATCATTCACACCAAACCAGGACAGATATCCAAGTCTTATAACAACAAAAATGTATGATCATATGAACAATTACGATCCCTAAAACTATGCAAAGAACAATCACATAAACATGAATCACGAAGATTCCAACCACCAAACCCCAGTTTGTACACATGCAAGTATACCAGCGATTTCAACCATCAAAGCCCGGTTTGTTCACAACCAAGTATACCTTTAAGGTGTCAGCTGCCTGGTATATGCTGTCCTGCACAAGATTTTGCCTTGCAACTTAGGGAGAACTGCCAATTGACCATCTGAATACCTTTTTCTTAGATGGTCCTTGTCTGTTCCTGCAGTGATCCAGCTGAAGTGAGGAGTCACTCCAGAGAAATCCCTAGGGGTAACCAAGGGAGTCCTGTTCTCAATGGGTCCTGCAGCTGAGCAGAGCAGGTCCCACCAGAGGTACAAATCTCAAGCAAAGAACAATTAAACTTTGCAGCCAATGAAACTTTTAAGCCAGTATTCTATTAATGCAGTGCTGGGGTTGCACCAGGATCTCTCCCAGCAAGTGTTCCACCACTATCAGTACATAGTTTATATTTTCTTACTTCTATGTAGACTTCCCAAGAATTAGTGAGCATGTTCCAAGATTTCTCTGCATCTTTAAGAGCTATTTCACACAAAACACTTCTATTTCTAGAAGCAGCTTTCTTAATCATAGTAGTTGCCTTTATCATAACAGATGCCAACCAGTCAGCACTGCTTTACAGACATGATTTGGGTTTGAACATGTAACTACACTTCATTTTCTGGTATTCAGATCTTCAGACAAGATAACTCTTTTTTTTTAAACTGCAGTAACTCATGCAACATTACAGAATCCATTTTACAGAACACTAAAATCCTTGGAGATGCATACTGACCATTGAAGTTTTGCTTATATATATAAGTTTATGTAGAAAAAAAGGCAGCATTTTAAGAAAAAAACATCGTAACTCTTTGGAGAAAAACTGACCATGCAAGGCTATGTATTGAATAATGATACATCCAAACCCAGATGAAATAAAAGGTTGACATAATCTGAAGATGACCATAGGTGGCCATTGGGACTGATTGACGTCCATGTCTAAGTTTATAACTTTCACAACTTTGCTCAAATAACTTCTGACCAAAAAAAGCATAAATAAAAAAGTCATTAGTTTCAGCCTAATCTTTCATTAGAACATCTATGAAACCTCTTTTGTCATATTTACAAGAGTCAACTTCATTTCTCCCCCACTCATAAACCAAGTGAAGGATTACCAAGACCAGCCAAGAAGTTTTGCCAAAGCATGAGAACCAGCACAGATGATTGCAAATGAGCAACCTTGTGCACATTTGGCAGTTAGAACCCATGACCTCTACTTAACAAAATCTTAACCCATAAGAAAATAAGTTCAGAGGCCATTAAAATTTGGGTATGGGCCAGTCTGAAGAGCAGAGGGAAATGATAAAAATGATTGTATGTTTTTTCTATCATAAGAAACTCTAACCCAATGCCTAGAATGGCCTGTCCCTTGATTACAAGCTTAGGGAATGAGACAGAGCTGGCTGAAGTTTGTTGTCATCCAACACAAAGTTCCTGGTCTGAATTTAGCACAGACTCTGCAAATGTTTCCATTATAAAACCAAACACCCACACGACTCAGATTTTTAAGGTTAGCGATTTTCAATTAACAGTTTAAAAAAACCCCACAGACTTGCAAAAAAGTATGGAAAACAAGTTTTCCCATGCAAAGGACTTGATGAAATTTTTTTTGTCTGGCTGCATAGGAAAAGGAGCGATCCTAGCAGTGTGCCTATACATCTCCATAAAAGCATTCTTGTTCTTTGGCTCAACCATCACTGCTGAATTTTATTGCAGCATAAAGAGTAAACTATACAAAGCTAACCTGCAGATAACTGAGGGAAAGATCACACTGTTGTGATGATCACGATGTTATGATGATGTTGTGATGTTGCATCTATGAAAATGCAGGCTCCACACTTTGCTCCCTCATCTTTGTCCCATACTTCATCCTGGGAGGCTGTCTTCTGCTCTTTATACTTTGGGCAGGGCTATTTTCTAGGCTCAGGAGTTATCAGAATGTCCTGTTTGACCTAGGATTTTCACTTGGTGAAACTCACTTTGATGGGTTTTTATTCATACCTGATATAAAAAAGCACAATATTTATGCTTTGAGATCATTGCTGTGCCAAAAGAATTGAAAAGGCAGATAGGGCTTTGAGCAACTTGATCTAGTGGAAGGTGTCCCTGCTCATGGCAGGGAGCTGAAACCAGATGAGCTTTAAGGTTCCTTCCAAAGGAAACTATTCCGTGATACTATAGCTCCTTAATGACATACCATTTCCTCCTTTTGGCAAAGCTCAAAATTATTCAAAACAGTCCTTCTGTGCCCTCTAGTGGCATCACAGCTTAGTGACATAATTACTTAGCACTTCAGCAAGAAATCACTTCAGATAACGTTTCTGATCAAAACGCTGGCAGATGCCAGCACTCTTTGTAAATCAAACAGCTTCATTCTATTCTTTTATTTCTTGCTCCCAGGAGGAGAGTATCAGGCTCCCATCTTTAGGTTGCGACTGATAGGCACATCACTAGCAAGGATGTTTTTTGACATGCACATGCCTCTTGGCCTCATCTCTTCAGACAATCTAGAGGTGCCAACATCATCCTTTCAGAGATATCACTTAGAAGAGGGCGGCAGATGTTTTCTGTAAAGAGGGTGACATTTCTTTATACCCTTTGAATTAACCTCTTGGTTGTCGACCGTCTCCCTTAAGTAACACAAAAGTTGGGGTAAGAGGCTGGCTTCCAAACCAAAATTTGGCATTTTGCCTCTGGCCTGACTAGAATTTCACAGACCCAAAGTGGTTTGGAAGAAGGATATAAATTCTGAAAGGAACAGTACTTTCTTGAGCAATTAATGCAAGTTCCTCGTAAGAAAGGAGTAATAGTGGCTTAAGAGCCCCTTGATTAAGAACTAGGACCCAAACCTTCCTAGGGACACATAAAATCAGTACCTTGGAATATTACCAGCAGCTTCACTCACTGCACTTGACTACACACACAAAAGAAAGGTCAGGAGTTGATTCTTGGTCCACTAAGCATGGGCTGTCTTAAGGTGCAGGGAGGGAGAAATTTAACTCCTGCAATTATTCTTTATTTATCTTTTGCTGGTGAGATAAACCTCTCTACCCCTTTCCCTCTTGCCTGCACCCACATAACTCAGATGAGTCATAGTGCTTCAGTTACTGTCTTCTCCAGGTACTTTGGGGATCTCCCTCTCTGCAGTGGAGACTGCAACATTTCCATGCAGCTCCAAAAGTGAGTTTCCTCAGTTGTTCTGGAATACTTTGTGCAACCAAAAGGCACTGTCCTGCTCTTATCAGAGCCTTCCCAAGGGAAGGGTAAATAAACCAGTCCAAATACTACTAAATTCTAGCAAAAGCTTTCAAGGAGGTACTGTTGGGTGGTTTGCTTTTATTTTTTTCCAAAGGTATGGCAGATCCAAGACGCGATGTAGCTTTACTAATACCGTGCACACACAGAAACACGGTGCCTTTAAGTCAGATGGCAGCTGGGAGGGCTAAGTGAAAATAAGCTCATTCAGAATCAAAGCATCACCTTGAAATGTGGGACTCTTGTCCCTGTCCCCAGTGAGCAGAACCCACTAGATGGCATCCACGCCTTGGCTTTGTCCCTGAAGGCTGCTAGGAGCTCTGCCCCATGGCTGGCTTGAAAATCTGGAGGCCCAGGAAGTGTTTCAGGGTCTTTACATTAGTGCCTTCCCCCTGTTTTTTAATCTCTTCTTTCCCCCCTTGATGATGGTTTAGCTTTTTTAATAGGTAGTAACAGGTAGTTGTTTTTTTGCTTTGTTTTGGTTTTTTTTAGATAAGCAACTATTTTTTTTTGTTGTTTAATGCTTAACTAGAAATTAACATTTCCTAGTACAATATACATTATTTTATAGAATAAACAGCTGGATATTTTGAATCTAGACAGCATTAGTGAATATATTTCGCAACTTATCTTTAGTAACAGCAAGAAGAGCTGGCTTCAGATGTACAGAAAAGTGAATGAGTCAAATACCAGTGGTTATGGCTCTGAAAGGTAACTTTGACTGTTTCATCCCTAGTCAAACCCTTAGTCACTGCCTGCTAAAGAAATATTTTACTCATCTTCTTCTGCCATGTTTCCAAAAAGTTGTTTCATGGGACACTAAACATCTAAACCAAAAGGTTATTCTTTCTTCTGAAAGAGCCATAAACTTCAATTTTGCAAAGAGAAGTTATTTGTATTTACAAATCATCATAAGTAGTGCAATCCTTCTGTATTAAAGGAATTGCTTTATAATTGCTATAAAGGAATTGGTTTTGGTCTGAACCTTGACTCTCAAGGAGTTAATTGTAAAGCAGTTGCCTTTGGCTTCAGTGCAAACACTATTAAACAGGAACTCCTGCAAATTAATGAGCAGCATACTTGTTTAGCTGTTTGTTCACAGAAAAGCAGATTGTAAAAGCTACATTGCAACAAGCTGCTTACATAAGCAGAAAGGGAGATTCAGGTGGTTTTGATATTCAAATGTCACATAAATCTTTAAACTCCAGGCTGGGCATTCATTTCAAATGAATGCATCATTCACCAGCTCCCTGAACAAAAACACATACTGGACTGTGAAGTGGAATTTTAATCCCTCAAGTTCTTCAGACTCATTTATTCTGTCACATTCTCCCCAGCATCCCCCCCATCCAGGGCATCCCTCCTAATATCAGCCACACAAACCCACCTCCTTTCACCCCTGCACACTGATGTCCTAGTATTAGCCACACAACCCACCTCCTCCAACACCTTCACAGTTCTCCCTTGCTTTGATCTCCTCCAACTTTCCACTCTCAGCTTTCTCACCAAAGGTAAAAAAGTGGGTAAGAACTGACAACAGCCTGATTAGCTGGGAAGGGGAAAGCTACGGCAGAGACGCAACAACCATCCCATATTTATTTTGGGGATGCTAAACATGTTAAACAAGAAACAACTTCTAATAACTGAGTAACACATCAAAAGGCAGCATGTTTGTCAGAGTCAGTACACTGACATTTGCTCAAAGCTGTCTCTGCATTCACAACCCCAGAGCCTCAGGGCTAAAATGAGAAGGTTCCCAAGACAGCCCATTCTGTTAAGGTCAAAACCAATGCTAGCAGACATAATATGATAGACCAAGACTACACTTGGTGATAAGAAAAAAATTGATGGTCTGCAGCTTTCACCATTTAGTTGCACTTCTGGATTAGTATTAGCACAGGGTAGGAAAGATATCCAGACTGCTGAAGACACAAGTTTTCCCACTTAACTACCTTTCAGGAAGAAGCTGTGTCTTAAAAAATAAGAAAAAGCTAAATGACAGGTTTGATTAAGTCCATTAAATGCCCATTGCCAGAGGGAGGCAAGATTTAGAAAAAAAGAGATGGGGAACCTCATTCCTTTTTTCCAAGGGCAAAAGTAACCTACAGGAGAAGCAGATACTGGAAGCAAAGGGCAAGTCCCATCCCTTCAATTTGGTCTCACAAATCAAATGATAAAAAGGACATTGAGCTGTTGGAGCAAGTCCAGAGGAGGGCCACGAGGATGAGCTGGAGCACTTCCTGTATGAAGATAGGCTGAGGGAGTTGGGGCTGTTCAGCCTGGAGAAGAGAAGACTGCGTGGAGACCTCATAGAGCTTTCCAGTATCTGAAGGGGGCCTATATGGATGCTGGGGAGGGACTTTTCATTAGGACTGTAGTGACAGGACAAGGGGTAACGGGTTAAAACTTAAACAGGGAAAGTTTAGATTGGATATAAGGAAGAAGCTCTTTACTGTAAGGGTAGTGAGGCACTGGAAAAGGTTGCCCAAAGGAGTGGTAAATGCTCCACACCTGGCAGTGTTTAAAGTCAGGTTGGACGAGGACTTTGGTGATGGTCTAATATGAAGGGGTTGGAACTAGATGGTTGTTTCCAATCCTAACTATTCTGTGTTTCTATGAAAGCTGGGTTTCAGGATCACACCAGCTGCAAACAGGCCTTAAAATCACAGGGCATCAGCCTGATAAAACCCCAGGAAGGCAACAGTGTGGACACCAAGCCCTTAGCAGCATCCTCTCCCTCAACAGATCTGTTCCTCAGGGTCTGGGCTACTCGATAATGTTATCTTAGCCTAAAAAAACACAGCACAGAAGAGCCAGGGCCACAGCAGACATAAGCCACCCCAGTGCAGGTGGTCTGTGCTGCTTTCCATAGGAGCTGCTTTTTCCTAGGAGCAGCCCCTAATTCAGAAGCCCCTCCAGATTATCTGCCTGCTTCATTTCCAAGTCAAAACAGAAGCCCAAGTCACTTCTGGCAGCTTCAGTTTTGACAAAGACATAGCATAGGCTAAGGTTGAGTCAAGAGAGCTGCACAGGAAAGTAAGCAGTTCTCACTTGAAGCAAAGAACAGACAAAACCAAGTGAAGATACTAGTGCATGGCAGAAAAGGTATTAGCAAAAGTGACAAGAACTAGCAAAACCACTCCAGAGGTAGAAATTTAGTGTCACTTGTTCGTACGTCTATATTTACTGCATTCTGCTGACAGGGCTGGAACACAAATTAAGACTGATTGCAGCAGCAAACTACAGAAGACCAATAGTGACCAAAACAAAAGCTCAGAAAAACTTAGGCTACAGCTCTACATTGAACTGAAATACCACCTTTGCACACCTGACCATTTCCAAATCCCAGCCTGGTGGTGTTGTGATGGGCCTGGCTTATATACCTGCATCAAGGCTGCAAGCTCAGAGCTGCTTCAGGAGCAGCTCTGTGCCACTCCAGTCACAGCCTGAATCTTTCACCACAACCTAAATGGCATGGAAACCAGTGCTGCTGCATTTCCAGCTTGCTGGAGCAAATGTTCAAACACTAATAAGTTCTATTTGAATGAAAATGAGCAGTTACAGTAAATTCAATTCCCACTTCCAAGAGCAAAATTCCCTCTAATTTCATTTTAAATACCAAATCCTTTCCGCACCGCCCCTCCCCCCCCAGCTGAGCACAAACATCCCGAACTGCTGTGGTTTAGCTTTTGTTTACGTATTCAGTGGATGGCCAGAGGGTTAGAAACTGCCAAAGAACTCTAATCTTAGTAGTTTACATTAACTAATTTCCATGGGATACAGGATTCATTTGCCAAGTTTCAGAGACAAGCACAGCCTTTGCAGTTGAGTTGCAACTCCTGAAAAGAACAGTCAATAAACAGAAATACCAGACATGTATCCCTAATTCATCTTCATCCCCAAGTATTATTATACTGCGCTAAGCTGTAACATTTAACCCTGTGTGAATTAAACAGCTTAAGCCACTCTGCTGTTCCCAGACATCTTTGGGGGTGTGGGGGGGTGGCAATGGGGAGGAGAGATGTGGAAATGGCCTCAGCATGGGTTTCTCTTTGCAGCTCTAATTTTACAGAGTAACTAAACTTCAATCTGAGGTTTTATAGGAACAACTATCACACTATCACTGCCAAAAATTAATTTAGTTGGTCAGGCAGTTAAAACTCTGAATCTCTAAGATGACAGACTTCTAAACCTGTGTTTCAGCAACAGGTTCAGGCAGGATTCATATAAATACTGCAAGTTTACAACTCCTTGCAGAGTTAAATGCATTGATGTAACAAACACTTGGCTTCAATGATGCCCACACATTGGGAACAGAAGTGGTTTTTGGAAGAGAAGGTTAAAGAGGAAGTGATCTCTTGGTATAGAGACCACAGGATCTTAATATTGGGGAAAAATAAGTCAGTATTAGAAAAAACTCTGAAGAGAAGACAGATAGACCTGGTTTCTGAAGAGAAGCATATCTACCCAAGTTATTATTTGTAGAGATAGATCACAAAATAAGTTCTTTAATGTAGATTAACTAACAGTGTTTGTGTGCCTATGTACGCATCTGTGTACTTATGGACAACAAACCTACAACTGTTACCTAAGCAATAATAATTCTGCAGAAAAAAGGATCAAAGTGTTGTGTTTAAAAGAAAAATAATCAGTACACCTGAATTATCTTTTTAGAGCAACAAAAATATATTCAGCTTTCATTTGCCCTAAGGATACCTCAGTTCTCACCTCCTTACAGCTATTGATAACCAGGGTTTCCCGGGTTGATTGTTCCCATCCCACAGGCCTTGAAATTGCATGCCATTATTTTAAGTTGTTCATTTACAACATCAGCCACTGCTTCCTATTCCTTCCCTTCCCCAGCCCTCCTCCAGAGCCAGAAAGAGGAGGAATACGAACAGCAAACTCCCCATGGTGAATCTACTTCAGTTACTTATGTATTTTCTTTCCCTTCGGGAGCTGTTAAAAAACCTCGGGGAATTTCAGGTACTGGATATAAGCTTTCAGTTTTGCCTGTATGTTTGCACAGCTTCAAGGATTTTCATCAGCTACCAGGCTTCCCACTGTGACAAACCCACACAAACACAGATGCTTAAGTCTCACTGAGAATTTAATTTCTTCATACAGGATCCGTTCATGTGGGCAGGTTTTGTTTTATACACATTTTACTTCTGTTCTTGAACATCTCATTTTAATCCTCAAGCAAAAAAAAAAAAAAAACAAACAAAAAACAAAACATCTCACCCCTACACAGAAACATTTGTAGAGACCAACACGTTCATGTTTTCTCCCTCCCTATTATTATAGTTGTGATTTTTCTCTTCCTATTGATTTCTAATATCTAAACCACACTATGCATCTCAAAATTACATCTATTTGGAAAGTTGCAAGTTTTAATTGAAACTTAGCTTTGACATACACAAATTGTGTAAAATAGTGATATAGAGGTATGGAAAGAGTTCTACCAAGGGAAACTGCAGCATTTAAAGTTTCCTATGTATGTTTAGCTGGTTGATTTTAGATTCTTGGTTTACTTCATTTCCCAAATACAGCATAAACCATGACACCCCTCCCCACCAAAATGGTGTACAGAACCATAAGAAAAGAGGAGCAGATAAGGTTTCCAAAACACCAGTGAGCATGAATTATATCCTGCTATATTAATACAACAGTTACGAGACAGTAACGAATCTATGATGTAACTACCCAACAACATGTTGTCATAGGTCACAATTCACTGAACTTGTACCTGAAAAAACATTAATTCTGTATGCAGTCCTTCCTGGTTAAGCATCAGATGTAGACACCTGCATTTTCAACCACAGTTTGCAAACTGACTTATTTCTGAAGAACTGTTAAAAAAAATAGCCTTAATGTCACACTTATTAGTCTTCAACCTGGCTGCTGTGAGCATACTGAGAATGAAAATTGTTATTTGAGTCCCTTATGGGGTATGGTAGATGATATTGTAAGGGGAAGAAATATGAAAAGAAAATGATGCCATTGCTTCCTTAATAGATGCCTATTCTTTACAGCATACAGTAAGTTTCCAAGTCTCTATTATTAATGTGCCCTTATGTTTTATGCAAAGCTATACAGGAAAAGATTTGCAGTAGTTTTCAAAGTAAAACAAGAAAATTGAGACTAGGGCACTGGTTGGTTTAGTGCATTTCTGAAATTTCAGCTTTTAAAGAAGGTGGGGGCGGGGGGGAAGCTTGTTCACTATACATCCTCAAGTAAGTCAAGCAGAAAATTCTAATGTGAAGAAAAATAGCTTTTAAGAAAACCCAGACTTGCAGCATTTTTCTTATAATTACCAAAAGATTTTTGCATCTTACAACAGTTCAACACGATTGAACAGGAAGTGTAGGCTTAGTATAAACACATAAATCAAGAATTGATTTCTTATTCCAAGATTTGAGAGCATGAGCTTTAGGAAAAGTCAGAAGAATATGGTTGCTGGTTTTTAACAGCCCTTTCTGCCTTTATTCTAGTCTTTTGTTAATTGATCTTACACCGGTGAACTGATTTCAACAATAAAAATCCCAGTTTTCACTGCAGGTAGAATTCCAACACTATTCACGAGCAGGATAGGAGAATGCAGAGACAGCATTTCTAAAACCAGTGGATCAGTAAACACCCCCGAAATGTTAGGATAGGTTAAGAAGTATAAAACAGTGTTCACACAAAGGCCTGAGGAAGCGTTTAGTTTAAAAAGCCTGTTTACTATGGAACTGCATCTTCCTCTTCAGTGGAATCAACTGATTGCTCAGCACTTCTGAGGACAGCCCTACTTTTCTGTAGCCTAGGCACACTCATACTCATGGTCTTTACTCTAGCCCTCTCTTGTGACTAATTTGAAGCTGTTGATGAGACCAAAGTCTTATCAGTTTTTCTCCCCATGACAATGGTAGAGTCTGGAGAACAGCTTAAAAGAAGTAACAAATCCACAAGGTATTAATGTGGAGAGATATTTCCGTAGACTAAACCACCACCTTTTGAATAAGATTTTTCTGTATTTATTGTTCTGGAGAGCAATAAATACTACAGCATCTTGCATAGTTATGATCTAGCTTTACACCACCTGTGTCAGTCCCAAAGTACTGTAAAGATTGAGTGCTTTAATTGGGAATTGTACAACTTCCATACTTCCACCTCACCTTCAAGTCTTTGTGTCAGAAAAATAACCATCATAACTCAAGACTTGTTTCCTTGACTTGGCCCTCCTACGGTAAGCAGCCCACTTTCTTCGCCTTTATCTCCTTCCACTGTTTGTGTAAGTCACGTCTGTCCTTAGTTATCGTTCCACTAAACCATAATAATCTGCCTTGATAAGTATTTCCAGCCTTCCTTATGATTCCCATGGCTTTTCTCCAAATTCCATTCATTTTATTCACAGTTTTCAGTGTAAAAATTGTCTTCCTAAAGACAATAACATTTACAATGTTATTTAAAGCAGTTTAGGGAAAGTTCTCAGTGGCTTCTTGGGTAAGCAAGAATAGTCTTTTACTTTCCACACTTTGGTGAAAAACGTATAAAAAAATATTTGCCTTAAAATATTTTCAAATGGACATCTGTGAGACATTCTGAACAGGCACTGTGTTAGGAGGAAGTTGTACCAGTTAGCTCCTGATGCAGTATTAGCCCTTTGTCTGCTCTATGGCTAGTCCAAAACCAGTTAAAGACAGGTGAATCAAATCGGGTAACCCTATTAAACACTTTTTGACTGACTTAGTGAAGTTGAACTCTAGGTTTAGCATTCAAACAACGGTGTTTGAAGAATATTATGACAAAATCAAAGCTCGTTTGTAATGCATTAATAAAGCTACAAGCCTGATTATTGTGATATTTCATGTTTTGACCTGATAGTAGTCAACGTTTGTAGGCAGGTTTTGACTACGCAGGAATTTATGAAATAGGATCTAAGAATGAATGGAGAAAAGACATTTTATAAAACCAAAACCAGACCAAAAAAAAAAAAAAAAACCCACAAAAAACAAACGAAAAAAAAAAGAGAAAAAACCCCTTGAAATTTGGAAAGGGAGGTGGAACCTTCAAGCAGAACTTTTCCCATCCCCCAGAGTTCAGAAATGCTGTGCACATCTACTGCAAATCCTCTGCAGGTGTAGGGGTAGACTTATCACCCATGCATCCTGCAGCCAGCAAGGCAGAGGCAGCAGCCTCATGGTTTGCTAGCTGCTACATCCAAAGGTCATTTGCTAGAGGTCTTAGGGCTGTGAAGGTTAAAGAAAAAGAATTTCAGTAGACTCTGAGATCAGCCAGAAATAGAGGAGGAATGGTCTGGATAGGCTCAAATATCTGCAGAAAAATGGACCTACAGACACCCCCAGTGTCTGTTGCTGCTGAGTTTCCAGCTGCAGCTGGAGTGACAAGAAAATCTGCTCTGCATACACCGAGTGCATCTAACAGCACATGACACAGTTGATTCACCTGCTGGGAGAAGTGCTAATTGCCCTGACACTGTGTTCATCTGCTGCTATCATTGTGAATCCAGCAGCATAGTGTCTGCAACACCTGCAACATAAATTAAATACCTGTGAAAGCATTCTGCTTAACTAATGATTGTCATTAAAGTGAATAAAGGTGTTGTTTTTAAAGATACCCCAACCTCTTATAAATTTGTTTTTCTCATCTTGCTTAAGTGTTGAAAACCCATCATCAAAAGACCTGGGAAAAGGTGTTGGTATCTATGTAGGTGCTGAGAGTAGATAGAGGAAGCAGCCTTGGTATAAATATATGTAGTAATAAACTGTGCCATTTCTCACTATGTTAAGTCATACCACATTGTTATTTTGCTTATTTCCATGCAACAGTCTATGCCAGAAAATTGAAAGAAAGTGGAAATCACAGTTCTTCATTAGCTGCTTTTTCATCTTCTGTTCTGTAGACTAAATTCAGTGTTAATATTCTATATATAATTGCAAAACAAATGTCTAGCTTGCCATGAACAATTTCAGACAGATCATCTCCAGTTTGTTTGCATCTGTTGTACTGAACCTGACTAGCCCTCTGCCCACTTACATTCCCTAGGTACCAGAGAAAATGCAATGAGAATATATTTTATGCCTATTTACAACCACAGCACAAAATTAATGAGATTTTGGCTTTTGACATCCAAGAAAAGCAGTTTTCACTAGCTTTATAGGCAGGCAAAAATATCATAGTTTAAAATACATTATTTAAAAGGGACAGCAGCACCCATATGGCATTTCCCTAGGCTGAACAGTATGGTCAGTCCTATGTAGAAGAAAGGGTTTATTCCATGCCAGCGCATGGCTGGATTTCTTATTAGGGACAGTTTTAAGACCAGTTAGCTCACAGAGTTTCTGGACAGGAATGGATATCATCCCAACTGAATGCATTAAAAATGTAGGACACAAATGTCTAAGATGTTTGCTGAAGCAGATTTCATAGACAGGAGGCAAGGGCCAGAAGGATCTAACTGGAGAGGCAAAGCAGCACAAAGAATGTGCAGTTACAACAAACGTATTATCTTAAACAAATCCCAGAAAAAGAACCTTTCTGATCCTGGAAAGCCTTAATTCCAAGTCACTATTTTCAAACAGATGAAAGCATATGTATTTGAGAGACTGCCAGCTGCTGGTTCAGCATGTTTTGTACTGCTGTTGGCAGTAACAACAGCAAGTTACACAGAGAAGATAAGGCAGAATAAATTCACACAGCATTTCCCAATTTGCCATGTAAGAGCTTAATTAAATAACACAGGATGGAGTTGCTTTTTGGCAGCTTGCAGTCCTGGAGCAATGTCTCATTCCCCTTTGAGCACATTTGAGTATTTGAAGGCACCGAACAGGCTGGGCTCAGGGCACAACAAGGTGATCCATCACCTTTTGATAACAACCTCTGTACTGTACTGGTCATATCCCTAATTGCAGCGAGGCTGTGCAAGCCCAGACTTTTTATTTCCCCTACCTGAAAAATACCAGCACAACAAATAGAGGGACCCTCAATCAGCAGGACCATGCTACTAGGAGCATATTGTACACTGTTTCCCGTTTTCCCCCAGGACACAGCTGCTGCCCTCCTCACACTCATATGCAGTTTTGTGTGAACATCAACAAGAAGTGCCCTCATCCCACCTTTTGCCCTCATCACCCACCAGATGAGGTGAATCCAGGAAGGATGACATTTGTCAGGCCATCCTGCAGCCCTTCAGGTTTTTATTCTGTTGCCATAAGACTGTAACATCACAATGAAATATCTTTTTTTCACATCCTTTTGATCAGCTACTCTAAAGATGTGTTGTTTTCAGGACAGAATGCAGGTTCTCCCCAGAGAGCATCCCTTTCCAACTTGTTGTCTTAGATGGGTTGATAATCTGTAAATTTAATGCCTGTCAAACATTTCAAATTATCCCCCCCCCCCCGTTCTTCAATACTTATGCCACATTTATCAAGGGAGTCCAGTAAATAATACCTCGGGCAGAGTTTTTACTGTCATTCCTTAATTTGCTAACAGTGCACAGTTATCTGGACATACAAAAGGATTTATTTTCTATCCACCAATTAACAAACCTGGAGTTCAAAAGCCTCTGTGAGTGCCTTAACACCAAGAATTCCTTAATCCATAAAAATTAATGGAGATTATGTTAAAGAGACTTAAATATTTAAATCCTTCTGCACATTAGTCACACTCTTATGTGCAGGTAACTCCAGCTGAAGTCCTCAGGAGCCCTGTGTGTGTGTGTCAGAAGAAACTAATCTCTTCAAATGAGAAACATGAGCTTTTAACCAGCTTTCCCTGACAGCAGAAGGTGGCTGTTTTCTCTGCAGCTTTTGAGGTCTGACTTCTCTTCCCCTCATCAAAGTTCTTGTTGTATGACTTTAACATAAAGGCTCCAAAAGCCCTAAATGGAACCATTTATTATTGTTGTGGATGATTGTCCCGGTTGCTGATAACTACAGCGTGCAATTAAACATAGCTGACTTCACAGCACTGCCCAGCTGCTAGGCACAAGTTCTCAATTCTCAGCTTTGCCTGAACGCGAGATTTGGCTTCAGCACTACCTTATACCAGGCCCAGGACAATACCAGCCCAAAGCATCCATGCTGCACACATACTTCATACTTCTCTTTTTATGGCTATACAGTTTTCACACACACCAATTGGAGTTACATTAAAAGGTTTCGAACTAACTTTTCCTCTGCAGCATAGCTTTAAATGAACATTTCCTCAGAATCAGAGGATTTTTAGAACAGAGAATAATTAAGATAAAAAAAGATGCATTCCAAAGATTTGAGAGGGGCGCTTTACTGACAAAAGAGAAAAAAGTTGCAGAAGTGGGATTATTTCACTCCCCCCTTCCTTTCTTCTCTTCCTGACCCCTGAATGCATCTCCCAAAAATATTTGGTTTCTCTTGAAGCTACACAGGCTCTTTGTGCAAACAACAAAGGGGATGATTTCCTATCACTCTTCATTAGGGACTGTAGTGATAGGACAAGGGGTAATGTGTTAAACTTAAACAGGGGAAGTTTAGATTGGCTATAAGGAGGAAATTCTTTCCTCTTAGGGTGGTGAGGCACTGGAATAGGTTGCCCAGGGAGGTTGTGAATGCTTTATCCCTGGCAGTGTTCAAGGCCAGGTTGGACGAGGCCTTGGGTGATATGGTTTAGAGTGAGGTGTCCCTGCCTGTGGCAGAGGCGTTGGAACTTGATGATCTTAAGGTCCTTTCCAACCCTAACTATTCTATGAGTCTATGAAGAACCACATTTACTCAGGCTGTTTTGTGCCCAAATTCACAGCTTAACTTGGAAGCCCTGTAGAGAATCTTCAGTCTCCAAAAGCTTCCACTGCTTAAGAGACAACATTCCATATCACCACACTGCATTTTGTGTGGGTACACCAGAGTTTGCACAAAGCCCTTTTGGGCCTGTGGATGCAGACAGCCTTTCCTCACTGTGTCCTTCTGAGGGGCAGAACCCACCATCTGCACATCTGCAGCTACATACAGGAGCTGGGTCATTTATAATGTACAAGTTAAATACATCTCATTATTTATGCATAATTATATATCATGGAATGGTTTGGGATGAAAGGGACCTGAAAGGTCATGTAGTTCCACCAAACCCCTGCCACAGGCAGAAACACCTTCAACTAGACCTGGTTACTCAATGCCCCATCCAACCTGGCCGGATGGGGCAGCCACAGCTTCTGTGGGCAACCTGTGCCAGTGCCTCATCACTCGCACAGTAAAGAGTTTCTTCCTAATGTCTAATCTCAGTCTCCCCTCTGTCAGTTTAAATCCATTCCCCCCTCTCCTGTCACCATATGTCCTTGTCAAAAGTCCTTCTCTAGATTTCTTGTAAACCCCCCTTTAGGGACTGGAAACTGCTCTAATGTCTTCCCAAAGCCTTCTCTTCTCCAGGCTGAGCAAGCCCCGCTCTCTCAGCCTGTCTCCATAGCAGAGGTGTTCCCGCTCGCAGAGCATCTTTGTGGCCTCACTCCAACAGGTCCACACCCTTCTTATGCTGGGGGCCCCCGATCTGGATAGAGTACTCCAGGTGGGTTGCCACCAGAGCAAAGGGGCAGGATCCCCTCTCCTGATTACACTTCTTGTGATGCAGCTCAGGGTACAGCTGGCTTTCTGGGCTGTAAGCACACACTGCCAGCTCATGCTGACACACATACATATATATATATATATATATATATATGTATATATATAAAATATCGATCAGGTGCGTGTATTACATGCACACCCACATTTTCCCCTATTGCAGTGATCTGCAGAAGCAAGACAGTGCACGTCAGGGAGGGAAGAAGCTGGGTCTCTCCCCCGCCGAAGTCCACAGGGGCTCGCCCTGGCTCCAAGGCTGCCATTAGGGGGCAGCAGGAGCCCGGGAAATCTCCATGCCCAGCCCGAGTCTTCCCAAAGCTCATGTCAAATGAGGAACGACGGTGCGATGTGTGGATGTGCAGATGTAGCTGCGGGGTGAGGAAGAGTCCCGGCCTATTTCTCAAACAAGGAGGCGAAAACTCAACCCCCAAAATTAGTGCCCTATCTGAGGATGTGTTTTGGTTACTGAGCTTACTTCTGCCCGTGGAAGCCTTGCGCTACCATTTGGTTTCCCACTCAGAAAACTCACCAAGTCTCCTGCTGCAAATGTCAGACAGCTTTCTGTCCTTTTCAGAATTAGCTTAGTGACCATAAACCAGCAGAAAGTGAGACAAAGACTTTTCTCTTGTGGAATGGTTTGAACATCTGACTAGGGGTCACCTGCAGTTCTCAATTTCATACCAAAAAACCACGGTTCAATTGTGAATGCTTCAAGAGAAAAAACAAATCCAACCTGTATGGAAGACCAATGGTAAAAGCAGCCTTTCAGCTCTGGTGATCACCAAGTATGTGAATGGTAGGTAACACATGAAGCAGAGCTTGGATTGCAGAAAGCAAGTGGCTTTAGTGGTGTCTGCCCTGCAATTACCAGTAAAGAAGCAGGCTACTTATCTGAGTAAACCAGAAGTGAGTGTCAGAGCAGCAGGGCATGGTCCTCAGGTAATCAAGTGTTTTGCAGTTTGTGAGATGTGCAAGGACAGGAGAGCCGGATTGGGAATTGACAGAAGCTGGGGCTGTATTGATCACAAATTCAAAGCCGAGCAGCTGAAGAACAGCCTTAAGTAAGGATAGCTCCAGTGGCATGGAGGCTCAGGCAAAATCTAATCAAGTAATCTAATGAGTTACATGGCAGATAGCTTGCCTGCATAGCAAACCCCTTTCTGCGTACACAAATGCCCCAAGTTAGCCAGTCACTCAAACCAAATGAAGGCCCTTGATTTTCTAGTCCCATGTTTGTAGAACTGTACTGAAACAAAGCAACTGGTAGGACAAGCTGCTTCCTCTGTCTTTTGTAGAGCAAAAGTCTCTATTGTAGTTATTAAGATCTGTAATAGCTCTACAGCTTGTATACACTATGCATTTCATGAATAACAAGGTTTTGGCAGCTGACCAGTCATCTGAATATTTCAAGGCTTGGCAATATTTCAGCACAAGTCTCCATGGCAAAGGAGGTCATTTTCTCCGTATTCCCTGAAGTGGTAACTTACAGTACAGTCAAATTCCTTCAACTGACCTTTCCGTGCATTTGAAATACTTATCTTTTAAATAACTTGTCTTTCTGTTGCAGTGGTTAGAGCAGAAACCCCTAACATAGGATAAAATTCTGGTTATAGGTCATACCACTTCTGAGCCCTCCCCTGGAGTACACCAATTAGAAATGACCAATTAGCAGTCCTCCGATCTACAGAACAGGTCTAATTAGCCAGACTGGGGTATGCTTGAAACTAATAACTATTTGCACAGGAGAGGATGCCCAGTCAGCATAGCTTGGGACCAGTAGCCAGGAGACTCAAGGAGCTGTCAAAACCAAGACGATTACCTGAAAGGCAGAATGGAAACATGGTATTTAGTGAAAAGAACCTTCAAGATGAGAAACTGTCCCAATATAGTGCAGCATCTCACTTGGCAGGAGTAATCTAGCATAGCATCACTCAGCATAAAGAGGACAGTCAACTGAAATACAACTGGAGCAACTGCTAGATTGCCACAGAACAGCTTAGTCTGTGGTGGACTTTATATTAATATATTGAAAAGTAAGGACTTGGCACCGATTGCAGATAAATTTAGCATGAAGTTAACCTCTTACTTGCTAAAGGACCTTATGTATTTCTCAGTGAGACCAGCAAAAACTGGTGCTCACTGCCATAAATACCACCTTCTGGAGACTGAAAGCCTTCCAGAGGCTGGTGGTCACGGCAAGAATTCAATACCTATCTAATACCTCCTGCCTTTGATACATACATAATGGCTGCATTGCAGGACTTGCTTAGGATCATAAAATGAATTGGGTTGGAAAGGACCTGAAGATTATTTAGTTCCAATCCCCCTGCCATGGGAAGGACACACTAGACAGTGCCTCCCAAGGTTCTGCCCAACATGGTCTTGAACACTGCCAGGAATGCATCATTCAGCGCTTCTTTGGGCAACCTGTTCCAGTGCCTCACACACTTGGAGTAAAGGACTTCTTCCTTATGTCTAACCTGAACTTCCCCTGTTTAAGTTTAAACCCATTCCCCCTTCTCCTATTGCTATAGTCCCTGATGAAGAGTCCCTTCCCAGCATCCCTGTAGGCTCCAGTTCAACAGGCAATCTGCAAACCCTTTGGAAGAGAAAACCCACAGAGCTCAGAAAAGATCAGTCTGTGCTTTGCTTCAATGATGCTGAAATGACTGGGGATACAATTCAAACAGTTCCCAGATGAGAGGCCTGGGGCTTCCAGGAGGACAACAATAGGGTCAAGAAGAGGAAGTATTGGGGGCAAACATATTTTGGCTGGATGGGAGGACCCCTACTATGTGCAAGCTGTTTCTTTTTTGTCCTTCAGATGCAAGTCCAGTTTGGCTAAACAGGATCAGGCCGCTTCCCGCTTGAATGAACAAGCAGTTTTATAACTAGAAAGAATCCTTTGTAGTTTCTATGAAAACGTAGGACTGACAAAAATCATTTTGCTATTGTTAAAATTACTGAAATAGTATTTTTTACTGTTTTTGCTGACTTATGAAATATTTTATTATTTTTTTCTACACAGTAATAAGAGAAACTGTCACTTAAGACTGGAAATTCCCACAGCTCCTAAACCAAAAAAACAGCAAAATCTTTTCCATGTCACACTTTGTGCAAAAATATGTAACAAGGAACAGCGCCAAATTTCTTGTGCATTTTTCTAAATATTGCAGTTGTTTTGGGAAGACCACTGTGAACACAGCTGCGCCAAACCAACAGGCAGTCACAGCAATTGTTGGCAAAACTCCCCTACAGAAAAGCATCCTTCCAGTATCTGAAGGGGGCCTATAGGGATGCTGGGGAGGGACTCCTCATTAGGGACTGTAGTGATAGGACAAGGGGTAATGGGTTAAAACTTAAACAGGGGAAGTTTAGATTGGATATAAGGAGGAAATTCTTTCCTGTTAGGGTGGTGAGGCAGTGGAATAGGTTGTCCAGGGAGGTTATGAATGCTCCACCCTGGCAGTGTTCAAGGCCAGGTTGGACAGAGCCTTGGGTGACATGGTTTAGTGTGAGGTGTCCCTGCCCATGGCAGGGGGGTTGGAACTGGATGATCTTAAGGTCCTTTCCAACCCTAACTATTCTATGATTCTATGAAGGCAAGGTGGGTTAGAAATTGCAGATTCAAATTTTAAAACTTTGAAGATTGGAGTATGCAAAAATAATAAGGCTTTATTCTGCCATATTTACTCACACCAGTAAAAGCCCTTTGAGACCTACTCTCAGCAGGTGATACATCCAGGCTGCAGGGCAGATAGACTCCAAGAAGGGGGGGGAAAGACCAGCCAATGTGTCAAGGATACAGACCAATGGCACTGGAACACAGCCTGGGCATACATCAAAACTCCCAAGTTTCAAGCATATCAACCCCAGTAAGTTCATGAATCAAGTACAGGGATGCTCAATGTACATACTAGTGACAAAAATCTGGTGTGGGGCATATTGTGCCACATAATGGTGTTTTATACTCTGCAAATGGGCCACTGGCTTCAGTGGCGGTTTCCTGCAGCTTTATCTAGAACCAAAACATCCACTGTAGGTGAACAGATCAAAACCAGACCTACCAGCCACACAAACATACAAAATCAGCCAAAACACTGTCTAAAGTGTACCTCATGTATTAGTGCAGAGCCATACACACTCAGATTTGCAGCTCACAGCCATCAAAAGCACTTTGTGTGCTGTGCAGAAATCGCCTCAGTAAGCAGTGTTTTAGGAGGAGTCCCACAGACCAGGTCACCAGCAGGTCTACCTGGTGATGGGACAGAAACACAGCACAGTGAGTTCCACAGACTATGCAATGCCTTAATCAGAGACAATGCTACTGTAGCAAAGGTTGGCTTGTAAACTGTAGTCAGCTGGCTAGCATTTCTGATACCATCATCAGAGAGCACCAATTCCTCTGTCCCACTGGAAAGCAGTTACTTACGATGAAATAGTGTTCAAAACATGTTTAATTTTGATAGGTATTATTTTCCTTCTAGACGCATGCTACTAGATCTACCCATGCAGACTAAAGATGCTGATTCTTCCTTTTGCAAGATTCATTGTGATTTTTCTGACAGTTACCTCTTCCACACCTCAGCTCTCACCACAAATCACGCAGGGATGGCTCATCTCCTTCAATGCTCAACCCACCAGGGTGGTGTGGATGGCCACAGAGAGCCTGCAGGGAGAGCGATTTTGCGATGACAATGTGACACACACAACACACCTACAGCCAGCAGATTACAGGCGTTGCTGACAGTCCTTGTTGGCAGAGATTTTACAGTCTTGCTCGTTACAGAAAACGCAACTCACCAGCTAGGCCTAATAAGAAACAGTCCTTGTAAGCAAAGCAATCATGATGCCAACATTCAAAATGCTAGGGAGCATACACTCTTTTCAAATGGTGGAGGCCAAGAAAACATGATACAGTTTGTGTTTGGGGAAGCCGATATTCTTCTGTGATGTTTGATCTGGCAAGAAACCACAGGTCCTTCCCACAAGCTGGCAGAACGCTGAACATGGGGAATGCCACACACAGACAGTCTCAATTAAGCTATCTTTTCCGAGCTGTAAAACAGCACTAGGCACATAAAACAACAGAACACATTTGTTTCCTCTCCATCTGCACAAGCATATATAGTGATTCAGGCTTATCCAATTTACCAGACAAGAGGAAGAACAAACATGCATTTAATCTTTGGTTAGGACCTCCTTACTCTGTATTGGCTACTGCTGCATTTCAGTTTCTAAAACAATTGGCAGTGCCAACTCGAGCACTTTACCTTTAAAGGAACTTAAAGTTGGAGCAAACAAGTTCATTAATCATGGTCTGTACTATCTTAAATACAACATAATTGCAATAGGGTGTTACACAATTAGCAGACAAAAAGAAAAATCACATATATATTGCTTTAGTTCGTAGTCATGAAATTGGGTTAGGCAATGCCTTTTTAGAACTGAAGTAATACTCCTTATAACCTTTAAAAACTGACATTATCCTAGAGGCCAACAAGTATAAATTAAGCAACAGGTTACTTTACAGCAGTTTACAACACGTTAAATTATTCTACAGCACTTGTGATCTGATGAAACTGACTGGATCAGTAACCTTCACAATGGATTATATGCATGGACAAATCTCAGATTGCTGCAAGACTGAGAAAAATGTAAGCTCTTTCGCTGACTAACACAGCAAAAATCTTAATATTCTGTGTTTTCTGCCCATTCCACATATGGATATTTCCATATGTATTTCTATGTTTATGGTCTAAAAATCCCACTGATTGTTGTTGACATTCAGGGACAGAAGGCCTATCAAAAATTAGAAGTGCTGAATGAATCACACCAGTTCATTCACTCCAGCTACACATAATTACAGATGTCACACCACATTTAGTACACACAGGAAAGAAAGGAAAGGAGTAGAAATGCAAGGAAAGAAGGAGTAAGGGATACTCTGAGCAGTGAGGTACACAGCATTGCCTAAATGTAGGCTCTTCACCCAGTACCAAGTCTGAAACTCTCTTGGTTTGCAGAGCAAAGCCCATACGATAATTTTACAATCCAATGCAAGTTCTCTTAAGAATAAATTATGACCTGCATGTTGCCTCCCCCCCGCCCCATAACTACAGTCTCCATGACCAGTACTTCTTAACCATAAGAAGAAAATAATCCTATTCAAGTGCGGCCTTTGATCAGCAGCGTTTTCCCTGGGCATTAAAAGTTCAGTCTGGGTTTGGCTGGTGCTTTTGAGATAAACAGAAAAGAACCCTGCAATATTTCTGGCAAGTCTGCGAGGAACCAAGCCAATCTGCAGCTAAAACTAAATTTAGAATTAAGATCTGGTTACTTCACCTTCCTTTTGGATTTATCTTCCTTTGCATTTTATGCAGCAGAACTGGGATTCTAAATCTTATACTTCACAATAAGGAACACTCCTGTGTTTCCAGGAATCTCATCCCTGAGAATAGACTACTTTGGCTGCACCTACGTTAATGCGAGCCTGAGGATATTCCCAGCGTGGGTATCCCATCTGCTCTACATTCACAGCATAGATCCCTTTGATATATCTTGCTACAGTGGAGACTACATGTGACAAGCCCAGGTATCCTATTTATTCCATGAGCCTTTTGACATCTCTGGTGCTTCTTTATAGCACTTTTCCCTGCTTTGGTGCATGTGTGGTATGCGAAACCGGCTTTCTGAAAGAGCTATGCATGACCTGTCCATTTATCCACAAATGACCTTTTTCAAATCAAGAGCAGACACACAAATACAACACACGAAATATCCTGTGTCCTGGGTTCAGCTGTAGCAGGGGTTTTTTTCTCCTTCTTAGTAGCTGGTGCAGTGTTGTGTTTTGGCTTTAGTCTGAGAACAATGCTGATAACACACCCATGTTTTAGCTGTTGCTAAGTAATGTTTACCCCCATCAAGGACTTTTTCAGTCTCATGCCCTGCCAGTGAGAAGAGGCACAGGAAACTGGGAGGAAGCAGAGACAGGACACCTGACCCAAACTAGGCAAAGGGATATTTCATACCACAGCACATCATGCCCAGTATAGAAACTGGGGGATGTTTCCCAGAACGCTGATACCACTGTTCAGGTTGGGCTGGGTATCAGTCAGCAGCTGGTGAGCAATTGTATTGCACATCACTTGTGTTTTATTGTTTTCTTTAACTTTTTACCTTTTAGTTTTATGTTCTCTCACTTGTTATTCCCCTTATCATTATTATTATTGATGGTAGCAGTAGTGGTTTGTGTTATACCTTAGTTACTGGACTCTTCTTATCTCAACACATCGGGTTTACATTCTTTTGATTCTCCTCCCCATCCATCTGGGAGCAGGGTGGGGAAAAAGAGGAGCAGTGAGCAAGAAGCTGTGTGGTTCTGAGTTACTGGCTGGGTTAAACCATGACATTCTGGGTCAGAAACTAGAAGGAGTTTTGCAGATCTCCTGTCTGCCTGTACATAGCAGCACAGGATGGATAAAGAGCAGTCAACTCCCCATGCTAGGTTCGCCTAAGACTCTAAGACAGGACAGGACACATTCCCTTTCGGGGGTGCCCAGTGCTGGCAAGAAGGAAAACACACTCCCAGAAAAAAACACATTGTAGAGGCTTCCATCTAACGTGGACAAGATGGAGCACAAAAGCCACAATCCTTCCCAAGAGCATCGACTTAGGAGACAAAACACAGGTGACAAACTAGTTTGGACAGATCTCTGCTCTTCTCAAGCAGGCAGGTGCTAGAGAAAATACAGGCCATTGCACCTAGTCCTCAAAGCAAAGCAGCAGCAGGAGTGCTAACAGAAGTAATTTCAAAGCTGCCTTTGAACTGACTCTCTGCGCCTTTCCTCTTTGTAGTATTAGAGAATATACATTTCTATCACAGAAGCCATGCAAGCCCTCTATCAACTGTATTTATGATTAATCATGCTAATAGCAGATTATTATACACAGATTGTTATCTTGTTTATGGTAGGATTAGCACTCTATCTCCTTAGGCAATAATCCAGTGCTCACAGCTCTTATCAAAGACCTTTTAGGATACAACCAGTTTCAACTTAGGAAATTCTAGGTGATCTACAGTAGGATCTAAATGACAGTCTACTAAGACTCTCAAGTCTGATGAAATCCTGACCTTGGCCAAAGATGAGGCAGAAAGATTCCATTTTAAAAATTGCTACAAGCTATTTGGACACAGATTCTATAATAACCACCTGAAAAACAGACTGAGGGCACTTGGACAAATGCTGTTAAGCTAGGGAAGGTTTTCACTGAGGATAACTTACCCAAACGAAGACAATTTGGCACTGAATGTGGAATTAATTAGCACAGAAAGAGCAGAAGCATTAGTCCAAGGTGCAGTCAGAGACAGCATCTGAGCAATATCTATATCAAGACAGCTGACTGAGAT
The DNA here is from genome assembly GCF_033783945.1 of Neopsephotus bourkii. NCBI lineage: Eukaryota > Metazoa > Chordata > Aves > Psittaciformes > Psittacidae > Neopsephotus > Neopsephotus bourkii. The sequence goes on from NW_026900624.1 coordinate 9,668,609, forward strand.
AAAACTGAAAGCAATCATGACAGACAGCTGGCAAACTGAGGCAGATGTCTTCAAGACCAGATAAAAACAGACTGCAGTCTACATGAAAACTTGGATGCCTCTCTAGATCATGAAGAGAAAAATGATACATTTGTCTGCAGAAAAAAAAATAAATTAAAAATCTATAGGTCACTCACCAGATTCCTTTTGGCTATTTTACCTAATCTGGATGTGAGAAAAATATCTCTTTTATGATTGAGCCTGTAGTATGGACATGCTAGAGAAAGCCATTAATTCATTTCATTTAATGTAGAAATCATCAGAAAATAAAAACAAAGCTTGGTTAAAGCCACTTCCACAAAATGCAGAACATGAATAGCTTTCACAGAAATGTGCAGCAGCTCCAAACTCAGTCAGGATATACACGTGTGGCTAAAAATCAGGTTCCAATGCAGTGTTATGAATTATGTATTACTCTATTTTATAATACATAAAATGAGCTTTAAAAACGTGAGCCCTTTCACATTCCTCATCCACATGACACCCGAAACAAATCAAGTCACTTCTGAGCACACATGTCTAGTAATAACATGCATCAAAGCAGCCAAGACTGGAACAGATGACTTGGTTTCCCAGTATTTCCAACTGCTCTATGACAGCAAGCAAGCCATCACTAATACTGCGTATTTTTTGGCAAGGATACCAAAATAGTGAACCTTTATCCTTTGATAAACAGCATCCGTATTCCCTTTGGATACACACAAAGCTATTGTAACATGACATGTCAATGACACCTGCCTTCTATCAACCACAAAGTTTTGCAGGAGAACCTTTCATTAAAGTCTTCCCTGCCCTGTTGGAGAGGTGCTCTGAAAAGGGCAGGGTGGAGAATAAATACTCTGGATTTATGACCACTTCTCTCCAAAGACAACCCTGGCCTCAGTCATTCATTTCTCTAGAATTTGACAGCACAGGATTCATGATATTATGCTTGTAGCAATTCCTTTTCATTCTATATAGTTAAGACAAGTCAAATTCTCCATTCTCATCCTGAGACTAACCGTGTGTGTTGAGCAAAAGCACATTGTTTTCTTGCAAACCTATTCCAGAAGTTTCCCTTCCCAGGCTAAGAGAGGAAAGAAGAGTCATGTAGTTCCATGTTTTTAAGGAGAAACTGTTGAAATTCCCTGGGCCCCAGGCACTTTCTTTACAGCAAGGACATGCTAGCATTGAGGAAGTTCAGCAAAACCCTGTCCTTCCATTCCTTGTACAAAATGACATTACTTTCTACTACCTGGTGGCAATTAGCATCAAATGCCTAATGCAGGACCATCATGACAGAGACTAATGCTGTTGTGTCCTTCTATCTTAGTAACTTAAGTGTCTTCTGCTAGCACAGACCTTGAATTCATAGTGGTCAGTGCACTTCCAGCATGAATAGCTACATTTCTACTCTCATCAGAGAGGTCCTCCTTCCCTGCTACTCTGCCCTGGTGAGACCTCATCTGGAATATTGTCCAGTTCTGGGCCCCTCAGTTTAAGAAGGACAGGGACCTGCTGGAGAGAGTCCAGCGCAGGGCAACTAAGATGATTAAGGGAGTGGAGCACCTCCCTTATGAGGAAAGACTGAGAGAGCTGGGTCTTTATAGTTTGGAGAAGAGGAGATTGAGGGGTGACCTTATTAGTGTATATAAATATATAAAGGGGGAGTGTCACGAGGATGGAGCCAGGCTCTTCTCAGTGACAAACAATGATAGGACAAGGAGCAATGGGTACAAACTGGAACACAAGAGGTTCCACTTAAACTTGAGAAGAAACTTCTTCTCAGTGAGGGTGACAGAACACTGGAACAGGCTGCCCAGGGAAGTTGTGGAGTCTCCTTCTTTGGAGACATTCAAAACCCACCTGGACATGTTCCTGTGTAACCTTATCTAGGTGTTCCTGCTCTGGCAGGGGGATTGGACTAGATGATCTTTTGAGGTCCCTTCCAATCTCTAGTGTACTGTGTGATACTCTTAGTACCTCTGGAAATGGGTAAATTAATTTTAGAAAGAGGAACAGAGAGGATGACTACCAGAGTGACAATAAAAAGTTTGCAGGAAGAAGTTAGATTGAGACTCCTGAGCCTTAGACAGGCTCTCTCTTTTGTATACTGAAGACACTCCATACACCAGAGGATGGCATTTTTCCTCCTATATCGGGTTTATCAACTGCTTAATATACTGATGTTACGATGGAAAACAGGGAGCTTCTACTTCATTAGTTCTTCTTTTTACAGTACTGAATCCTTAGCTGAATACAAATTAATTTTTTAGTGTCCTTTATTTTTATGACCAGCATGGGTGTTTAGCAACTCTCAGGATGAGTTAATTTCCATCAGTCTATCCCTCCTTCCCTTCCCTACCCTTTCCTCTCAGGTATTTATTAGCGCACCAATCACAGCAGTATCTAGGCACAAACTGTCACTTGACTAATGGTCTGTGGCTTACAGATACTATAGCAACTTAACATCACACATCAGCATATACCTCTGCCACTGCAGGGATGCATTGTATTTCAAGTATGGCACCAACACATGCTGCTTTTTGCACAAGGTCAAGACAACCTGCACAAGCCATTCTAATCCTGGTGTCCAGGAGTGCCTTGGAACAAAGCCATCTCTTCACGAAGTACAAATAAGTTACTGAAGCAGGTGGTTTTCCTACAGAGGGGGAGAAACCCCACCAATTCTAAATTAATAAAGGCTGCTAATGAGAACAGGAGTTACCCTCATCCCACTCCTTTGAAAACAAGAAGGGGCAGCCAGCACACACACCAGGTGCCAGATCATCAGCCTTGCATCCTCCTCCCACCAAGCAGGTTTGCACCCAGGTGTTTTCAGGACAGTTTGGTGTTCTCCAAGCACTATCTGACTTTATAATAGAGAGACAAAACTCTTTTGGTGCTTTTATCTAAATGCTCACTGCCTTTCCAAGGCTGCACCCACCCATTCCCCCCTTCTCTACCTTCCTAGTCAGGCAGTTATTTGGCATTCAGTTCCTTTGTCTCCTTTGCTCAAGTCGACTCACATAATTCATAGTGGAGCAATTTTCAACTTAAACTCCATGCATCAACATACTAAAAGCTGAACATTTGGAGTGCTTTGCTGCTGGAGGGAAGGAAATGTTAGTTCCAGGAAGACTTAACAAGAATGGAAGAAACTGAATGGCTTTGAACTGAATCAAGGCATTTATGTCTTGATTATTTTTTTCCTCTTTTTATAGCAAAACTGTAACCATACCCTGAAACTAAAACATGGACATCCCTTACAGAAGGCCTAAAAAAACCCTGTGAGTTTCATTATTCATTTCAGACTTCAGATGGGTGCAGATTTATGTGCACTGAAATACCAAAGCCTGGTAATCACAGGATAATCAGTATTCTCATCTGCATTAAAAGCTGACCTTGCATTCATCAGATCAAGCCCACTGCTTAGCCCATGAGTTTATTTGGTGATCTAAATATATTCCATTTCTCTTGATCCATCTGTCAGCACATTTCTGCTATGTAGAGAGTATGGATAGCAGTACAAGGCTCTAATCAGAGGAGCAAGGTTTCTTATCCTCATGAGGAAGCATGCAAAACCAAGTTTTCAAAGAGAACTTTGAACTTTTATGAATTACAGACAGTAAGAAACATTCTGCAGTTTCAGCATCTCCCTGTCACCCTCTCCTCCTTCTTGCAGGCACTTAAGTGCAGAACCAAGGCCTTTCACTGTGGCTTTCCTTTGAGAAGCACATGCATTGCCACATAAACCAGGATATCAGGCAGCTTTGCTATCACCTCTGCAACAGCACACACATTCAGGTTTCCTACTTCCAGCACCACATCTCAAGGAAACAATTGCAGCTTTCCAAAGGGGTCTCACCAGCAGGAAAAACATAAGCTCACTACAAACTTGTCAATCCTAACAGCCAGATAGCTGTACTACACATTAGAGGTGAAATAGAATTTACTACAACACTGAGTGCAGCATTTACCTTGCTCAGAAAAGCTACTGTGGGGAGAAGTAGAAGGGGAACGAACACAGCTCGGAGTAAGTTAGGTAAGGAAGCTTGCATCATGACTTCTTGGATTTGGAGGTTAGTCTGATCAGTACTATTTACTGTGATATTTTAAAGCCAAGATGTCACCTGTGCAGCGTGCAAATGGAAAGAGACATTGAAAACATAGCTTGTTTTTTTATCCTCCCTCTCAAGGCTTCAATCCTTATAGAGACAGTACGGCTAGCTGTCTGCCTTTATAGTATTGTCTGAAGACAGACAACACCTAGAAGCTGCCCTTCCATCTGGGCATGCAGGGTTTTCCTTCCTCTGCCACAGGCTTCCAGCTCTCCTCAAACAAGTGCTGCCACAGTGCATTAGTGGTTAGGTATAGCACTACTCAAGCTCAGGGGGAGCCCTGGGCTATAACAACCCATGCAAATAACAGTCATCCTCCTCCACATCACCATCACATAGCAATGCACTTTATAGGGGTATCAGCATTTCCACCAGATAACCTTGTATACACAGTTTTACAAGTGTCATGCTTCAGAGCTGCCTGATAAAATTCCTTTCCATAACTGCAGTTCAGGAATTACAAGTTCAATCTATCCATCTTATTTACCAAATTCATTCTGCTCAGGCACATCAGTTAGGATGCTACTTGAACTAAAACATGTATGCCAAGAGCAACTGGAGGTAAGCTTCAAATAAAGCAAAGCCAAAGCTTTAATCATGGAGTAACTACAGAGCAAGCAATCCCTCCATAGTTTCCCCATCAGATTTATACAGAGAAGTGTTGACCTGTTTTCAAATAGCTTGGAAATATCTTAAAGTGCATCAAGGTTTTTTGTTTGTGGTGGGGTGTTGGTTTTTTTTTTTGGGGGGGGGGGGGAATCATTTTCAGCTCTAAAGGAGGCTTCAGTTACCACTCGTAAGTCATTTTATACAGTTCAGTTCATCTCAATCTTTTTCAAACCACTACATTTCTTGGCTAAAGTAAACTGTAAGGAAAAAAGCGTTCACCAAATACTCCAGAAGGAGGAATATCTTTATCAAGTGAATATAAATCCAAGCTGGCAGAGGAAAGCCTGAAAACTAAATCACATTCACTGCAACCTTGAAGTTACTTTTTCCCCAAAATTTACTGCTACTACATTTTCTGCTGTTTACTGCCTTTTTTCACTTCACTCAAGCTTTCCTATGGATTATGCTACACTTCTCACCAACATTCAAATATCCTTCCTAACCAAGCTTGACAAAGAGCAGTACTGAGCCCCTCAGCTACTAGTGCTCATCTTTTAGGAATGTGATAAGTAAAAAAGAGGTCATACAACCACACTCACATGCTGTATCCATCTTCCATCCAACTGTTAAGGAGCTGCCTCTCCCTTCAGAAGCTGCCAATCCATCTCCTCAGTCCTGCAGATTAACCCCCAGCCACTTCCTGATTTCCCAAATATCCCCTCTACTGCTCCTTGTGCCCCCACTCCCTCATGATCACATCATTGGTACCAGCTGATGCCAGGTGGGACACAGTAGGGTAGGCCATTAAGGAACTCGGCTCACCTGGAGGTGTGAGGCTGGAAGCAGTGCCTGTGCTCCTCTACTGCTGAGGAGAAAGTGTTGACAGAGAAATAAAGCTTACAGTCTTTGCGATAAATGGATTGAGGGCTGTTTTCCATGGAGCTGGCTTCTTTTGCTCTTGCAGCTCCAATGCGTGTGTGATTGCTTCAGGGTATCAGATCAGTAGTGATAGATGGGGATTTATTCCTGGTCTGAAGGAACCAGTCCCCTGATTCCTGCTTCTCACCCTTTTTTTGTGTCAGTGTCACCCTGGATGTGTGTAATCATCAGCAAGACAATTAATACATCTAGACATACAGGATGTGTGGGTCACTTTAAACCATTGAGTTTCTGAAACCTGTTTGAGCTAGTCAATCTCAAACCATCCCCTTACAGGGTAATTGCTGACTCTTACTACTGTTACAAGTTTTTTTTTTAGTTATTATTTTATTAAATAGAAATCCAACATTAAACATAAACAGAAATTAAATATAACAGAAATATCACCATACTTTTAAAGACAGTATTCTGGAATCTATATTTTTTCAGGCTTTTATAGCTTTTTATCTTCTTTATAGGTGATTTATCTTGAAATCCTGCTAGTTAGTCCCTGTTTCCCCCCAAAACAGTCCTAATATTTTTCCCACTATTGAAATAATTAAACTGACTTTTCCTGTCCAGGTGTTTTCATTGACCTGTGTCCTCGCTTTCTCAGTTTTTCTGTCTAAAATACCAAACCTGTTATAATTTTATTCAATTTAATTTAGACCGACCAATACATGATGGCTGGATCCAAATTTATTTCCAATGGTGACAGCTCGGTTGTTTTTCACTGACCTCATTCAATTCCCTACTCAGACTAGATAATCATGTATGATTAGGTATCACCTACATGATTACAGCTTTCATGAATACGCTGTCTTGCAGGAGTCTGCTCTCTGACAGTCCCACCATCTTAATAAACAATACTGCTGAAGGTGTACAGTGAAGATGGAAATTAATTTCAGCCTTTTTACTAACTTTCTACCACTCCATCAGGAACTGAAGGGCAGTACAATTCTGGTTTTATTGCTATCATGCATGCATGTATCTTTTACCATGTGAAACAAGCAGTCTGATAAACACAGCACCAACCTTTCAGGAAGGATTTCTGTAACGTATTTCAGCTGTACATTGTTCCTGATTTTGCCTGTCTGTGTCTTTAAGGGAATTAAAGTGAATGCTTGTCCTACAGATTTGAGTTTGCAGTGGAGCAACTTTGAGGCCTAAGAAAATGCAGTCTGGGATTGTGAATTCTCTATCTAGTCTAACACTTGAAGTTACACTAAATTGACTTCTCTTTTTATCATTATCACTTGCTTTCACAGAACATATAAGAATGTTATCAGTCTTTGGAGCCCTACCCCTGACAGCATTAGACTATATCTTCCAATGGGTGTATAATCTAATAGGGTTTGGGAACAAGATGAAAAATAGATAGATGTCATCTTTACATAATGTTTATTTCCACAGGAAAAGAAACAAAGCAAACAAAACCGTACTGGGTAGAGCATTTTCATATAATGTACTTTTATGAGGTCCCTTTGGAACTTAGGCTATATCACAACCACAGTGAGATGGATCAGAGTTAAGCATCTCATCCCTTATTGTTATTAAAAATCAGGGTGAAAGAAAAGGCAGGAGGAGGATGGCTGATGGGGGCTTTGTATGGTGGTGAGATAGGGATTTGTGTTAGGGTAACTGTGGTTTCTACTTGTAATTTTATGTGTGCTGTTCACTTAGAAAATACTCATTGAGTACTCCCTTGTGGCTTTTGTGTAGAGTCTGAGTTTCACACTCTCTCAGCATCCAGCTGCTAGGCATATCTGGTAACTGACGCAAAGGCAGTTAAAATGTACTTTGCATGCATGAGGGTGGAATTCTGCCACATAAAGTTGTTTTCATCTAGCGTCTAAATTTGTATGTGTATGCCAGTGACTGGGGAAGTGCTGCATATTCTCAGGCCAACAGACCGCCCCACTGGCTGGTTTTTATTCACCTCTGTAATGTTGCTAAGAATTCTGAACGTATGCACTGCTGTTCAGCAGTTAGGACTTTAATGAAGGGTGATGCTATGCACTGTCAGATATTGGTAAGAATGTACAGGTACAAACAGGCCCAGCTGACTAATTTTCCAAGTGGGGCAACAGCATGTGGATAAATAAGTCTGTGTACTCAGGCATCAGTAAGAGGAAAGGAGAATAAAAAAGAGAAGGGAAAACAAGTAATCAAGTATCTGTGTAATAAACTACCCAAACCAGCCTTCACTCCATCATTATATCTTTTTTTTGCTCCAGAAGAGTATAATGCAACTTTTCTTTCAAGTAATAAACCTAGTCCAGGTCTTTTTTTCTTCCTCTACAGCAAAGACTTTATTCACTATTCAAACAATCTAATACCATTTTGGGCAGAGACATTATACTAAGAAAGAATCTTCAAGCCTTGTCTTCCTTATGGGAAAAAATGTGTCTTTCACTCTCTACATTACCTGACATGAAGAAATTTATATGATATCAATCAAAATGAAAGCAAGGTAGTTCCTAATTTGAATATGCTAACAGGCCAAAGTGACATCCTCCCATATGAAAAGATGAAGAGGCTTTGAGTTGGGAACAAATGTAAATGAAGCCTAAGTAAACTCATGAGCTTCAAATTCTCAAGGGTTTGCTGGCTTGGCCGGGCATTTCAGCATCAAAGGATTCTCAGGAGTGCTTGCAGGTATTTGAAAGGTAACTGGTATTTCCAGCAGCAAAATTGAAGAGAAATGTCATGGGACTCTTCTGTTGTAGCAATGGTTTCAGTTCCATTTTGCTGGAGAAGAGCTAGAGAGCAGACTGGGCTAGAGCTTGGTGATGTTATTTCTGAGTTAGCTAATTTCCAGCTGGGTGTCGTTGCTGCTATTTCAGTCATTTTAGATTCAAAGGCTAGCTGGAGTTCTATAGGTATTCAGCTGCTTAGATCTCTAAGCTGATGTAGAAAACCAGCAATGCTTTTACCACTGCAAAAGCTGGTGAATGCAACTAAAGTTTGCAATTGAATTTTTTTCTTTTTGTTTTATTAGGTTGGTGGTTTTTGTTGTGTTGTTTTGTGTTTGGTTTTTTTTTTTAATAAATGTTTTCAAATACTTGGCAATTTAGAAAAGGAGCTTTTCCTTTAAAACCAGAGAAAAGGCTTTATGTTGGCTGTCCGCAGGGTCAGCAACAAGGGGAGACAAGAAATCCCACCAGACCCTCCTGAACTGAGGGCTCTGCATGCTGTTAGGAAAAGTGATTTGTAGAGAGAGCTTTCTCCACTGAAATTCACAATGAGAGCCAAGCTGAGATGACAGCTAAGCAGTTGTAAACAGGATATCGGGATGAATCCTCCAAGGCCAGGAGATTAAAAGACAGCTGCTCCAGACCCGTGCAGGCTGTGCAGCAGTCCCTATGCTCAGCCCTCTTTTTCACTTCCCAAATCCTGGGAATGACAGAGGTGGGGATGATGAATGAGGGGTAAAGGGAGTCTTGGGGGAGGAAGGGTATTAGAGAGGGAACAGGAATATGTTTTGCTTGTACCCAGGGTCTTGCACAGATGCAGGCTGTGGAAATTGGTGTGCATCTGGGGTGGGTGTGGGAGGGCAGAGGGAAGTACACTGAAGGAGGCATGAAGCTCAAGCGTTCCGGCACAACAGGCCATTTGGTGCCGTTGTGGCCAGAGGGTGCATGGAATTAGCTGGGTGATAACCCAGCAGTCCTTCTGGGTGCAGTTCTGCTCGGGGGAGCAGTAGCTTCAGCTCCTGCAGACAAGAACAGGCTTTGCATTGCTTTCTCTCAATTAACCAATATGTTTCCTTTCATGTTGGGTCAATGAGTTACAGTGTGTTATGGCTTTATTGGATACAAACTAATTAAAGGTGAATGAACTAGCAAACATTCATTTAAGTTTGGATTCCTCATTCGAGCACTGGGATAGCTTTGGTATCCCTCATGCGGGGCCTCATTCCAGGAGCACTGAACCTTTCCATGGTCAAGAAATGTCACGGACAGCATCTGTGTACTGTATGTCACCCCTCTCTAATGAACAGTGTGTATGTCTGTGTTCTGTCTATAAAGCATCAACACATTCACAGCCATCAACAGAGCAAGAATGCCCACAAACTGTTCTTAATGGGAAAATAAACAGGAGATGCTAAGGCTTTTGTCCATGGCTGCAACTCCAGGCACTCCAGTCAAACACTGTGTTTAATACTGCAACTCAAATCTTTGTAACTAATGTTAGCATTTATTTTTGAACACGCTGCCAAGTATTCCCACAAGCTCTGGGCTCACTCACTGCTGACAGTGAGAGACACCTCTGGAGGCAGCGCAAGGCATTTGCTGTTCAACATCTTTTTATCAGAGGACATCTGCTTATCAAGTACATGACTCTTCCAAGGAATATGTCAGCGTGGGTGAGGTGTGTGTGTCCATTTTGGCAGCTGACCCACAGAAGATATAAATCCCTACATTATTCAAAACACCTACAGAATATTGCTAGCTTGCTACCTTGCTTGCTTAGGGAGCCCTGTCTCAGAGTTGCTTTTTATAGTTACTCACACAGGTTTTTTTTTCATAGGAAGAAGTTGCCTTGTACCCACCTTATCATTGACCCATAAGTGCTGTGCAGCCACGGTGTGCAAGGTAACTGAGAGTGGTTTCATCAAAAATATGTACTTGTGTTTGGGGCCTCTGTTACTGTGAACAGTTTCGTCTCGGTGGGTGATAAAGGAGTTTCCAACAAAACTTCCACACTCCCATGGCCAGGCTGTCTTCTCACTATTGATGGTACCACTTCACCCCAAAAGCAGAATGAACCCATCTGGTCAATGCCTGTGGCTGTTAAGGGCCAGTCATGTTGTGATATAAACATGCATGTCCATGGCAGGGGGGTTGGAACTAGTTGATCTTAAGGTCTTTTCCAACCCTACCTATTCTATGATTCTGTGATTCTATGGGCTTGTGCTAAGAGTATGTGGAGCCCATCAAGTTTTCTTTCCCCAGCTTCCTCCCAGATCTGTTTAAAGACCTTTGTGGGAAAAAGTGGCTTTGCCTCTTTTTCCAGGAGCAATTACCCTGAAATCAATGTGTTGTGCAATACTAGTAATGGTTATGAGATACTTGGGAATTCGACTTGTTTTGGTTTCTTATTCCCTATATCTGGAATTATAGCTTATTTCTGTCAAGAACATAGCCATAGTCACATTATCACAAAATGGGAATGCAATTGTTAAATACATCCCGAGTTTTCACGGTGTGTAAAGTTAACAGTAATTTTTTATACCACCTCTGCCACATAATGCAAATGTTGTGGCTTTCAACATCATCCTCCTTACTGGAGCACAGTTGAAGAATAAGCTTAGTCCCCTATTTTACATAGTCTCGTTCATGTGCCATTGCTGCAGCCATCAGCCAGACAAGACATTGACTAAGCAAACTGTCAGTGTATTTCACACATCCACAGGAGGTGAATAAAATCAGATTCCAAGTTTATGCATGAGATACCTCCGATTTGTTCAGTTTTATGTCAGACTTACTTTCCTCATGAGTTTCCCATTTGTTATACACAGGAGATTTTTGAGAGTGTAACTTTTACTCTAAATAAACTGACATCTTTCTCCAAAATAGAAATATTTCACACAAAAGACTCATGTTTTATGACATCTACAAGTTTCTTTTTGATTTGTTCTCTTGAAATGCCAGAACCCCCTGTACCTCAGCAGCTTGCCTGTATTAACTGTAAGATGCAAGTGCATCTATATATTGTAAATCTTCACCCTGTTTGTACATAGAGAAAAATGTTGGAAAAATACAGGCTAAAGAGCTAACTGTTAAGTTCTGATGTGATTTCTGGTGCAGCGCTGGATTTTCCTGAGGTCCTGTTGTTATGGAGAAGGGACTTTGCTGTGCTATATAAATATGAAGCAATGCACTTGCAATATAAGTGATTCAGCAACCAAGGGCTGAATCTGTCATTACCACAGAGCAGTCTGCCCCAGTAAAGACTTTCTGTACACTATGGCTGAAACAGTCAGCTTAAAAGGTGAGAAATCCGAAGCACTCAATACTTTCTGCCAGGGTGAAAATCAGCCATGAACTGTAATCTCTGGAAGCTACAGACTGTAATTTCTATGAGAAATGATCTATTTCAAGAGATTTCTTGCATTCAGTTCCCCAGCAGACTGTGCAGAAAGAAGGCACTTACAGCATTTCAGCACCTTGCCTTCTGTTTGAAACCAGGGAGTATGGGAATATGGAAATGGATGCTACTTTTTAAAAACATGTTCTGAGTGTTTCCGAAGCTCCAGAACAGTGGCTGTTTATACATTAAGGGAGAGGAGAAGGAAATCTGTCTCTGGTTTAAGTCTTGTATGCCAAAATGATCTAGATAGGAAATTGGAGGACATACAAATAAGGGGTTTCCCTCATATTCCAAGGAGCTGAAAGATGGGGAATGGGGCAGTTCACATCTTATTGCTTCCTGACACCCAGGTTCACAAGTGTGACAATAATGCTGTAAGGGTAATCAGTCCAATTTATGTTCCAAGTGTGAAATGTCCAAATCCTGCACAACAAGGAGCCTTTCATCATTTCATCTGCATGCAATGAATGCAGAGTATAATTAATAAAATGAAGGAAAAGGCTTTGACTCAATTTTAATCCACCTCTACCCAGTGGTAATAACACCCCAATTCATTAAGCATCAGATGCATACTAGTGAAAGAGTGGCAACTTAATTCAGCTGGGAAGGACATACCCCTAGGGATAGCTGAAACAAGCAAGCCCATAATTTCTCCATAGGTGGTTAACTTTAATTAAACTTCTCAAAACACAGATTTGTACTCTTGAAAGCAAACGTGAGGGAATGGCTGGAAGTGCCTTCCAATTGTATTTCAAGATGATTTCCTCATCCTGAGCAAGTTAAAACAGTAGGAGCAGTGGAAATTTTGATGGAAGGGAGTTCAGTCTCTGGACCAGTGTATTCAGGGGACCTCTTCAATAGTCGGAACAGAATTTTTAATATCTTTAGGGAATATTATTATTAAATTTCACAGTTTCATTTATTCTTCTGGATCGTTCTACTCTTGCCCTTGTCACTTCTGACCATGTGCTCCTTCGTGCATTTGTTTTCTCATTTATTAGAGGACAAGCTGTGTTCTGCTTACCCAATTCCATGGGAAAAAACAGAGTGACTGTTTGCTGTGGGATTAAATGGTGTTTCCTGAAGTTTCATTTCCTTGCACACCTTTCTACTAAAGCAGTAAGTGGGAAGGGTGAGCCAATTTTACTTTCCTCTTAATTTTCCCTGAAGGTTTCCTTACTGTCTTTAGCTTAGACAAAGTCTAGATGAAAAAACTCATGTGCCCTGATTCTTGTTTTCTTGCTAATATATCTGGGAACTTGGCAAGTGCAGGGGCTGAGGGGAGAAGTTAATTTGACTGATATCCTCCTCGGTAGCAATTCCAGCACTGTAAAAATTGGCCATTACAGAAATTGCTTGTTAATTTTCCCAGGGGTTTATGTTGCACTCCTGATTTCTTCAAAATTCTTGAGGATACTATATAAGGAAACCAGGATGCAATACAGGCCTGTCCTTGACTTCAGTGCTGACCAGCTCCTCTGTTCTCCAAAAGACAAACCTCCTTCTCTGCTTTATCCATAGCATGCAGAATTGAGGACACAGAGTGATTGTTGTCCCAGAATAGTATAGGCACCCTATGGCCATTCCACAGGGGGGAAAACTGTGCTTGAATAGTTATCCTCACATCCTGCTTGTTTCCATACAAAAGACATTTGTGACTCAACAGCAGACATGATAAATGCATATCGCTGCTGATGTTTAGTTTCAGGGAAAGCTGTCCTTCACTTCTGTATCAGCTGAGAATAGAGAAAACTTGGGAGCTCAATGCTTCTTGCTCCACTGGAAGCCGGATTAATCTTATTCTGATTCTGGCCATGTCACTGCCATTTCTTCCTACCCTTCAACCTGCTATGCAGCCATGGATGTGACAAAAGGTGCAAACTGCAGACGCTCCAGCAAGCTTGGCTTTAAATAATTTATTCTGGCAAGCTTGCACCACTGAGGTTCTACAAAGGATAAACTCTTTGAATGTGGAGGTGATGAATAGCTGCTCAGTATGGAAAGCACTCAGGTAACAGCAGGGGCTTTCAAATTCCTTCCCTTTTTCACATTTCACACACACAGCAAAGTCTTGAAGTCAGTGTGATACTTGTGTCAATGGCACCATGGACTGTTTGTAAACATCAGACAAGCGAAGACAATTTAGGGGATAATAACTCTGTGGACTTCAGAATTTCTCTTCTGTAGCTGCCATTCTGCATAAGCCACCACGGGTAATCAATGGGTAAAATAAATTAAAACTAGGAGCTGTTATTGCCCTCACAGTCCAGGCAGGGGGCTGACAAACCCTCTTTCTCAGAAGTCTCTCTGCCTGAAAGGGTGTAAAGCCAGCTCGTTTCTTTTCCCTCTGCACATCAGAATCCCAGCTTTCCTTTCTCACCTTCTCTCTGCTGCCTGGTCCCCTCTGCAGATCCTGGGGCAAAGACTGGAAACAAGAAGGACAAAGCAGGCTTCCCTTCCCAGTGTGAATAGGAAAAGGCTCCTCTGAGACAACAAAAATTGGGCAGCTTGATTAACTGTGGGACGGCAGGATTTCCAGGGGGCCAGAGCTGCAGAGAGGAGAGGGAAGGATGAGGCAGAGCACTGGCTCCTCAGTGTCCTGCCGTTGGTTCAGGGCAGAAGAATAAAAGGGTCTTTGGACAAAGAAATGCATATAGCATCTTAGAGGTCCTATTATTAGTGAGCACTGTTTAGCCTTCCAAAGCATCCTTCAACCAAAGCATCACAAAAACACTCCCCCAGCTCTTGTATTACGTGGATAATTATAGTCTCCAGATGCTGATGTAAGGAACGGATGTCACTTCCAATACATCAGGCTAGAGGATGAAATGGGTTTTTTGAGGCTTCAAAGCAGAAAATTATTAGTATTTCTTTCCTCACTGATTTTTCTCTTGTAGAGGTAGCAACCTGGCCCCGTTCATCAGTTTGGACTGAATTAATTTTTAAAGAGAAATGGTGTTTGGAGGCTACTTGAGGACAAATAAGCATTTTGCATGTGGCTGCTTTCAAGAGTCACAGTCAAAGAAGCAATCAACCGACTGAACCATAATGTGGCTTCCCAGGGACACTGCTCAGCTTTGCTGTCTTTTGTGGGTGAGGCAGCAGGCTTAGGCAAGGTCAGGGTGCGGCAGCTCAGTTATTCCTTGGTGGAAACCTTGGTACATTCCCAGCCACTTCTCAGTGCTGTAGTTCCCCTTTTGGTCCAGTCTCCTACCTCTTTGCTTGACTGTGTCCAAAGAAAGCTGTAAATATCTGAAAATATCACCATCCATGGGGTTTTAATGGACACATTTTCTAAACATCATTCTACGTGTGTGTGCAATCTCACAGAGCTATGATTCTGGCACAGGTTTTTGGTGACTTGAGGTTCATTTTGTTTATACCATCACCAGAAACCCTTGATAGAACTCTCTCTCTGTAGTTCATGCTGGCTTGCTATTTATCCTTCCTCTTCAGTATACAGGAAGCCTCTGCAAAAGTCACAGAGGTGATTGCACTATTGAATTTGTATTGTGTGATTAAATGCGTGTGTCTATGAAATTTGTCAGGGAAAAAACAATAGGTCTACATACATATTGAATAAAAGTCTTGCATATGCGAGGGACTGGATATACTTCTGCTGCTGGCATTTCAAACAACCATAGCTCAAGGTTGAACTAAATCAGTAAGACTATCTTTTAATGTATTCACCATTTTTCTTGCCTTTTCTTTTCTTACCCTGCCCAGGGACTGCATAGTAACTGGCACTGGAAAGAGATAATGGCACTGTCTATATGACAGAGCATAAAGAAAGCTTAGAGCAAGTGACAATAACATTAATTATAAAATAGAAAAGATGCATGTAGAGAAGACTTACTGCTTTCAGGTTTTTATTCTCCTCTCTGAAAGAGAATGTTAAGGATTCAAATTGCCTATAATTCTGTGCGTCACACATTATTTGCATTAGATAAGTATAACTTTCTTGTACCTAGAGGAGCTTTACCAGCCATGGAAAGTATAAAGAGCATTTCACGTAGCACACTTTTTCATTTCTTTTCTCCTCAATTTAATTGTCACAACATGAAAAATAATTTCTGATGGGGTATTTCCCAGAGAGTACAGGAGGTGCTGAGAACAGCTTGAATAACTTCACCCCTACCTCCACATCATTCTTCTGGCTAATGCACAAGTGTGTTTGATGACCAAGGCTTTCACAATACCACATATCTGATCTCCAATAGCCTGTGTCATTCTGAGCTTGCCTTTATGCTTGATGACAAAGAAGGAAACTGGATGCAAACCAGAGAGCCAGATAAGCTGTGCCTCTATTGTGAAATGAGAAGAATAACTGCAACTGGCTTAAGGCAGTTTCCCCCGTGTCCACATGCCTTCTGTCTGTATTGGTGTAGTCATTGAAGCCACATCTGAAGTGCATGGCAAGTGTTCTCTGTGGTCAGAATACACCAGAGCTTAGTTTTCAACATCCTTATTACCATTTCCCACTTTACAGAAAGCGGGATATTACATGAAGGCAATGCATGCCCTGATTTGCCCCAGCATAGAGATGTTGTGGGAGATATTACCAGGTCTTGTGAGCTGGGAAATCATCTTCTGTATCATCATTTAGAGATTACCAACTCCAAGTGAAGTGTGACTCCCTGGGCTGCCAGTTGTCAACCCTGAACATGACATGTGCCGAACATGACATCATGTTCAATGGAAGTTGCTATTAGTATTTGTTTTCTCATAGCACCAGTACAGGGCCAGCAAGATTATATGACATCAAGCTGATTACAGATTTATGCTCCTGCGTTTCTAAGGAAGAAGTAATAATTTTCTAAATTTCTCAGTTAGAATTAAGAAGGTAGCAAGCAAGGTTATGGTAACAAAATGGCTGATGTGGTGCCTGACACACTGAACCAGTGTATGCAGTGTGAAAGTAGCGTCTAATCCTTTCCACCTGAAAAGGCATTTTGGGTACTTGCTGTCACTCATGAGAGTGGTTTTTGTTCAGAGCTGAAGTTAACTCAAATTGCATTATTTAGTATAACTATAATATAGTACTTAATAGAATCATAGAACCATAGAATAGTTAGGGTTGGAAAGGACCTTAAGATCATCAAATTCCAACCCCCCTGCCATGGGCAGGGACACCTCACACTAAACCATATCACCCAAGGCTCTGTCCAACCTGGTCTTGAACACTGCCAGGGGGTGGAGCATTCACAACCTCCCTGGGCAACCTATTCCAGTGCCTCACCACCCTAAGAGGAAAGAATTTCCTCCTTATAGCCAATCTAAACTTCCCCTGTTTAAGTTTAACACATTACCCCTTGTCCTATCACTACAGTCCCTAAAGAGGAGTCCCTCCCCAGCATCCTTATAGGTCCCCTTCAGATACTGGAAGGCTGCTATGAGGTCTCCATGCAGCCTTCTCTTCTCCAGGCTGAACAGCCCCAACTTTCTCAGCCTATCTTCACATGGGAGGTGCTCCAGTCCCCTGATCATCCTCGTGGCTCTCCTCTGGACTTGTTCCAACAGTTCCATGTCCTTTTTATGGTGAGGACACCAGAACTGCACACAGTACTCCAAGTGAGGTCTCACAAGAGCAAAATAACATGTGTTTAATAAAACTAAGGCTTTCTATGTACACAAAAAGAACATAGCATATGTCCTTCTAAGTCTGTAGATGAAGATTAGGGGATGCACAGTCTATGTCTACTAAACACCCTGCATGTATTCCTTCTCTCAGGAATTGCTGCCTCCCGTCATATTCCTTTTGAAGACTGATGCTAAACTACTTGCTATTTTTCATGCAAGAAGCCTCTCACAGATCAAATTCTCCTGGCTATCAACAACTTTCTTGTCATTCTCTCACATCCTAACTTTGGTTGCTTAAAATTAAAAAGAGATTTAATTGCATTCTGCCCTTTCCTGGCTATATGGAAAAAGGCTAGCACTAGCTGTTATTGTGAGACATACTTATGGCAACATTTATGTTGAAAATATATGGTCTTGATAAGTGCGTGTTTTTTGTTTGTTTGGGGTTTTTTAGGGTAAAGACAGGCAGATGGGCTGAAAAAAAGGAACACGCATCAGACAGAAAGCAATATAGCTGCTGCCTTCAGTTTGAAAATGAATTAAATCAGTTCAAAACTTAATTAAATCATGGACTAACTCTGTGTTGGTTTCCTTTTTACTCTTTAAATAATGTAAATACTAAGAGGCCCTGGGAAAAGTGTGTGTTGACTTCCATCCTTCAAAAATACTTAATATATTAATTAACAGCTCTTGTCTCCCAACCTTGCTGGCCCAAGGTGTGTACATTAGCATCTACACTGAAAATAAAGCTACCTTTAATCTTGTGGCAGGCACAACTTTACTGAGCTCCAAATATTTGTAAACAGTCATGTTTTCTGATTGCCTTTTAAAGAGTAAAGTCGCATGCAAGCAAATGTTACACAGCTTGTTAGTGCACCACTGGTGGGACTGTTTCAAGTGTATTTAGAAAGGAAGAAACTTACTTCTCACAAGCCCATTTGCAGAAGAGATCTTGACATAAAGATTTATGATATCTGGTGAGTACCCAGAATATAGGCTAGACTAGACTAGAATATAATAGAAAAAACACATCCAGGTTAGATCTCAGATGGCTGTTCTGGCTTATTAGAAGGCAACAGGGCTGAAGCAATTTATATTTTCAAGTTACTGTCTTGGGTACCAAGCGCAAACAAAGAAGTGGCTCCTATTTTGCAGTGGTTCATCCTGCTGTTCCAGGACTGGAGCATGTTAATGACTGTGGGAGTCTGAGGTCAGAAAATAATCTCTCATTCTCCACTCTGGGGTTCATATCTCACCTGAATCCGACTCTGAGGATCCTCTGTACACAGATGTAAAAGTCGAATGCCTTCATAAAGACACAGTATTGATCAAGCCAAGCTGTATGTACAGATACATGAATGCTCTCAAACGGCTTCCTGTCATTTAATGTTTTCCAATAAATTGGTCCTGATGCATCTGCTGTACATGAAGTGCTGGCTTGGTACGCAACTAAGGGTTTTTACCCTATTTTTCAAGGGTCACACCAACTCACAAGGGTACCACTTACTCCTGAAAGTGCTGTTTCCCTGTTAAACACCCTCCTTCCTTCCTCATTCTCAGCTGAAATGCAGGAAGTGAAAAGAGATGCCGAACACCTGAACTACATGACAAAGCACACAGCAGGAAGGACACAGCGTGGATCTGTGTCCCTTCATTCAGCTGTCGTGGAGTAAACACACCCTGCAACTTTGCAGATGAGTGTTTCCCAAAAGCTGCCTTGTAGGACACTTGATGGCAAGTTGTGGCTCTAGAGGGTGGTAGTCTCTCTTCGAAAGTGTGTCAGCCAGTCAGAGTATGTGCTCCGTAATATTTGAAATTCCAAGGCAGAAAAGCTGTGCAATGTTAGGGAAGCACTGTGATAAATTTAGCAAGTGATAATGTAAACGGAATGGAAAAAATGTGGCCTGTACAGGAGGGCACAGGCATGTTTGCTGTCTGGGACATTACTGACCATTTGGAAACAAAATTGCAATACATTTAAATCTAATCCAAAGAGCTGTGTGTGTCTTCAGTTTTATGCTCTACAGGTTGTCTCACTGGGGTCAGTGAGGCTGCAGAGTATGCAGTTAAATGCTATAGAATTATTTATTTTTGTAAGGATCAGGGACTTGGGGGGGTAAAATGTCCTTGGCTTCACCTCCCAGATAAATCAGTAATGTAAGTAGGCAGTTACTCTTAGGTTTTGTCAGTGATTAATCTGCCTAAGGAGAACCCTTACTTCCTCTGGTTAGCTCTACTATTTCTTGGTATTTGACTGACTTGTCACTTTGCTTGAAGCAGTAAAAACGCCAACTTGCCAGAAGCCAGAAAACAGTCTCACTCCTATCAATTTGTTTGTTTTCAATATCAATTCACTTAGAAGTCTAAAGATTCAGCTTTGTAGCATATTTTCCTGCAGCTGCATTCATATCCCTATCCATAAACTCAATGTGAGTGAATTTCTCAGGAGGACATTTGAAATGTCACAGAGTTAGTCAAGTTGCTAAATTGCAGGCATTAGCAAGAAACAATCACATAAACTCTCAAGCTGAGGCCAACCCTGCCTGCAGCAGTTTGTTTGAATTCCTTTTCTTCTGTGTCTGTTGCTTCCCTAATTGTCTTTAGCTGCTAGCTTTATAAAAATCAAGTATCTTCATTACACCCTTATATTATACTGTAAACACAAACAAGACTGTTCATTCACAGTTCTAGGTCTCCTTCCCAGGTTACAGGCATTGCTTTCTAGCCATTGTTTTCCCAGAGTGACTTTCAGAGACATTTGATTTTGACTGATACAGCGTGATACAGTTTCCTCTTTCGACAGGCCATTGTTCAGATCTGAAATGAGAAATAGCCATGTAGGCTAATCCAGTGAGCCAAGTGCATGAATGTATAACTCAGTTCATAAAATAAAGTTTCCACAGAGCTTGTCTCCTTAAAGAACTCAAAGGTAGATGCTGTGTGCATATGCACGATTGCACATATACAAATACCTGACCTTAAAACTCCCAAATCAGTAAATACTGATTTACTTTGAGATCTAGACTTCCACAAAGTGCAGAATACAGAAAAAAATATTAAGTAGCTGTTCCTTTCTTAACTCTATCCCAAGAGAAGTGCATTTCTCAATGCCTTGACAAAAGTAAAGCCACGGTGATATCCACCTGGAACCAATAGGAATATTTGCAAGGATATCAGCAGATTATGGATCAAGTCACCCATGTATAAATATCTAGCACATGTAATTTTGTAAATTGCTCCTCCTGTTTTAATGACACAGGAGCATACTTCAGGTTCATGTGACCTTTTTTTTTGTACAGATTAAGTGACTAAAGAACATTCTTTTAGTTACCTAAAGTTGACTTGTTTTTATATTCTTGGTTCTCCCATAGAGCCTCACCAGTGAAAGTCAACAAAATGTATGCATTTTCCCCTGTACGGTAATAAGTAAGGTAAATTTATTATAAAATCAATGAGTTCTTTGTTTACTTCTTCAGTTGTGTCATTGCTAACTGTGTTTATTATTTCAAACCTGCCTTGCTCTCTTTCAACATGACAAAATATAGTATAAAATAGTCCGGTGAGAAAGGACACACCACAATCCTCAACAGCTGATTCAAGGCTGTGAATTAGCATCAGAAAGCAACTAACTCTGGATTCAGACAAATCAGTGGGGTCACATTAAGTCTACTGTAAAGAAGGGGAACAGAGTGAATTGAAAAGAAACTTCCCAGACAGATTACAGTAAATATGTAATAAATCAGCTCTTGATAATTCAAGATGTACAGAGAAAAAGAAATACTGAAGAATCCAGAAAGGAAGTTTGTTTACCGATCCATCCTGGTGAAGAAAAGCTTAGGAAAGGGAAAGGCTGGATTATTGCCAGGGCAGAAGAAGGGATAGTATTTTTTCTGTCAACATCATCATAAGGAAAATAAAATGTCAGTGATACTGGTAGGATAAAGATGAGAAAGAAAAAATATGGTTGTGTTATACACTGAACAGTGAATGGTGCAGCAAAGCTTAGCTACTCAGCAGAGAGATGGTAATGGATATGAAAGGCTGAACTGCTCATTCGGATGAGAAGATGACAAATTACTAACAACTTGCTCTTGTTCAATTACATTTTAATAACATGAAAGGGCTCAATGCAGCTGGCAAGAGGCACAGAGCAGAAATTACCTTATAAAAAGATCATCTGCCTCAATGTCTGTTACCAATGAGCAGGGAAAATTCAATAGCAGGGGAAAAGAGCAGGATGCCCTTGCTGTTTTTAACACAGTGGTATGAATGCCTAGATCCACAAGGACGTGGTTAAGGCAGCAGGCTGACTGATCTCAGTATCTTTTTTTGTCATGGATTCTGGATGAAGGATACTGAGGTTGCCCAGAAACTGAGGGAGCAGCGTCAAACCCAGCAGTGGTCAGGGCTGAGAGAACTGGAGCAGAACATGCCTCCTGCCCAGCTTCAAAATGAAGTTAGTGGTCTTGCTTTCGTTTCATTGAGGTCCAGATCATCCCTCTATATTTTCAGAAACAGGACTTCTTTAGTAATTGACTATAAAAATAAACAGAATAAAATGAAGATGCAAAGGCTGCTCTCATCTTCCTTAATACATCCCCTGTTTTCCCTGCCTCACTTTCTCCCTAAACCGCATCCAGAATAGATGTGATAACATTTCTAGTTTTCATATGATACGAAGAGTTTGGCATTTCCTAGTGTTTTGGATGCACATGTTGCTGAAGTGGAGGGAGAAAAGAATGGGAGGTGGCCTGTACCAGTCCTGCTTTCTTTTTTTAAGTGGCCTAGCATTCTCGCTTCTTTTGTAGTTGCCAAAAGGCACACAGCAGGGGATAACACCTACTGCAACACTGCCCTTCTGCAAAACACTTCCTCTGATGCAATATCCCAACTACTATGGAAAGTAACCCTCTGACCCAGTCAGAAGGTGCTCCTCATTCTGGTCAGTGTGCCGAACCTGAACAGCATGTTAGCTTCTGGGGGCTGTTCTGAGATTGGGAACCCCACGGCTGGCAAAAAGGCTTTGGAGATGCTACAAATCAAGCCTGCATTCTCTTTGCTCTATCCTGGGAGTGAATGAATGTGACTAAGCACTACTGTGGTATAACATCCACATCAAAAGTAAAGGTTCAGTACGTGGCTTGCCAAACCTCAGTCAAACCTGCCAGCAACTGCAGAGTCTGAATACAACTGTAATATTTAGCCCTCTACGCTGGAAATATTCTGTTGCCACCTGTAAGGATGATATTTCAGTTCAAACTGAATTTACAATATTTGCACAGTGAAGACTTCCCCAAATCTAGACAATTATGAAGAGGACAATAAAACATATAAAATATTAGTTGCCAGACAACAAAAAGGCTCAGTTCTCCTTCCATCTTCACATTGAGCCTTATGTACTAGACAGAGAGCATCTTTCCTGAGATGAAAGACACGAGGTTTAATTATTTTTTTTCCTTCCCATCCTGAAGGCTCCAGAGATCGTTCTATATTTGAGGGGGCAACATATTCCCTTGAGATGGGAGAGCTTTCTCTGAACCAGCAGGGGCTAGGAAAAAAAAGCCAACACCCTGTCATGACCTACACCTCAGACAGTCCTGCTGAAGCTGATAAGATTACGGAGTGTAAACCAGGGCAGAATGTGACACCAGAGAAGTTTTTGATCTTCCATAATAAAAACCCAGAAAGATATAAGGTTTTAAACCATGTTTTTCCCTGTTGTATCCATGGAGAATATACCAACATAAGTCAGTGTTCATTTTGAAGCAACAATCCATGCTCAAGATGTAGTTCTCAAATACAAAGGCACAGTAGAGCTGTTTGGTTACGAACGACTACCTGCCTACAAAGGTCAAGTGTAAAACCTTAGCACTTCAAGCAATGCATGATTTGTGACATTTCCTCTTAATCAGTGGGAATGAAATTTCACTCTAATGCTTCAAGTTCTGCAGGATTTTCTCTCTGATACTCTTTCACTTTATTTTTCTTTTTAGTGCTGGCATAATTAGCTTTGAAATAACATTTCCATTCCTGCACTTGCAGCGTTGCTGGGAAGATTCCCTCTGTGCAGCAGAGAGATGTGGTAGTAATGGGATTGCTCACAGGGTAAAGTTATGGTTTTATATACATTTTTGCAAGAGTGGGGCGTTAGTTACCAGCTCATATACAAGAACTCAAATAAGGAAACAGAATAGAGAGTACACATTTACCCCAAAGTCTTCTGGACTCCTCTTGGTCAGAGCATTGGTGACACAGGAAGGGCCTTGCAGGAGCTTGAGCTCCATTCGCTGCCACTATTGTGTATAATGAAGGGAATTTAACACAAGCACAACACTGAGCAGTGTCAAATTTTGACATCTTAAAGTCACAATGCATTTTAAAAAATTAAAAGTCGGCACTGCAGAATAGTAAAGGTGCTTGCATATGTCCCCTGACAGAATTTTGTATCAAGATTTTAATTCAAACGAGCATCCTGAGGCGAAATAAAACATAATAGTCCTTAGTACTAAAGAGGAAAAAACCCCAAACTTTAAAGGCTGTTTCAGTGTGGAAATGAAAAAAATGTCAAGTTTCCGCTTCAGGTTTCCTTTCTCCTCACTCTTGGCTCTCCCCACCTCCCTCCTTTAGAAAGCAAAAGGATGTGTGCAGGGACATATTTTTCATCCTCTTGTATTGTTCTTTCTCTTGGACATGTATAAATTTCACTGAGCTGAAATTAATTTCCAGTAGACTGGGTTTTTTAAAAAAACATGCTTTTGAAAATCTCTTTTGTGTTACATTCGCTATATTTTTGTTCCATCTCATCATCTCAAAGCAAACTTCTCTCTCTCCCTTAATGTTATGTTTTATGTTCTTTCTGAAAAAAGCCACTGAAGTGAACTTCACATTGTTCAGATAAGAGAAGCAAACCATGGCACTGGTAAGGTTTTAACAATTATGAATAGTTTCGTTCCGTGATTAGCCAATTACTCCCACATCCTCCCTTTTTTTCATTTCTGGACCAAAAGATGCCTTTGAAAAATCTACAGAGATTTCTGAACTCAGTTCAAAATACCAACACTTCACAACCTGCACATCAACATGAGGCAAGACCAGAAAAACATTCACATCATTGCCTAATGCAACATGGAAATCAAGTAATTACAACCAGACACAACATACACCAGCAACTGCAAAATATTTGATGAGAGAAGGGAAAACTGTAGTGACAAATTATGTAAATAGTCCATACGGGAGACATGTAAATGACAAAACCCATGTTATTTGCAGGCTCCTAACTGATTCCCAAGGGAATCGTTAACTGCGTGTAAAATATGGAAGATTACTTCCAGGTCCTTTTCTCTATTGTATCACTCTTCCCATTGTCTCATTAATTAACACATTTCTCACACTTTCTTCTTTGTCTCCTTCAAATTGTTTCCAGCTAAGAATAAATGAAAACTACTGTCTAAATTGTATGCCAGTTTCAATCAATAGGAATCAAAGGGAGGAAAGTCAGTGGAATACCTCTACACACACTAGGAATTAATTATAATAACCATATATACTTGATTAATCATTGCCATTGCCTCTTCTGAAAGGAGGGATAGGGATTGAGAAGTTCTTATATGACTGTGCTGAGGCTGTGTGAAACCTTGGAAAAGCAAAGCAGCCCTTCTTCAGCCAGAAGCATAACAAGCACTCAAGCTCCTAAGTGGAGCAGGGAGAACCAGATCCCGTGTCTGTTCCATCTTTTGCAGACAAACTTCCTAAATGGTTATGGCTGTATGGAGAGAGCACTTGAGTAGCAAATTCTCCCTCTCAAACCCAGCAGTGAAGGAAAAAGCCCTCCCAAGACTGTGCCTGTGAATGATTTTAAAAAGCTGAAATGCAAATGTCAACAGAAATGACATTTTAGAGCTGCAAGATGCAATGCATTTCCTTTAGTGGTGCTGATTAACTAGCTATGCCTTGTCACGTAGCAAATTGCTTGCCAACTGCTAATCAATGAGATCTGAAATGCCATGTGCGCATAACAGTTAATCCCAAGATTAAAAGAAAAAGAAAGAAAAAAGCATAGAAAGCTTCCCATATCCCTGTGGTATTCATCCTCTGAGAGGTATCCTATGTAAGGCAAATACTCAAATTGTATGCAAGCCCTTTTGGGAGGTGTGAGGAAGACAGAAGTGACAGATACACTTTGTATTAAAGCTCTATGCTTGTTGTTAACTAATAAACTCCCAAAGCTGCTCTCTGACAGATACTGTGAAGTCAGGAAAAAGGCAGCTAAATCCCTCAGTGACTGTATAGCGCCAGTATATCTTTAGACACACTGCAGTTCTCCAGTTTCCATGAAAAGACCATCCAAATGACCACTGCTTCATGACTTAATAGATCTGTCAGACAGTGGGGCCCATTTGTTCTTATTGTGTTCTGATGATCCAGAGTGTCTGAGTGCAGACTGAAATCTTTCTGACTGGGCTGTAAATGGCTCTCAGAGCAATTTCAGACTGAAATTATCCAGACAGTTATCCAGACATTCTCAGGACTGTATCAGCCAAATGGCTATTTCCCAATGCAGAATTAAAAGCCTGATACTGAACAGATTATGTTTGGGAGAGTCAAAAGGATATAGAGAGTGTTATTCTGTAAAACTGGAATGTAATTTTGACTTCCGGGGCATGGTAAAAATAAATCATTACGTTTATCAAATAATTTGAAAAATACAATTTTGTATGCAATTCAGTGGGTGTGCAAGATTTCAGGAAACACAACAATGCAAATTCATACTGCCATAGCACATGCAGTAATTTTCTATGCCAAAACAAAAGGTTCGTCTGTCTTCATCCACAGTCCATTTGCACAATGCTCAATTCCAACATGAGTATTTTGGAGCAGAGCAGTACAAATCTTTAGCAAAAGTACTTTAAATGGATAAAATTTAATAACTAGCTAATCTGAATATTTTCTCTTTCTTGATACATTTTTTTGGGGGTGAGGGGCATGACTTAGACATAACTCTGTGCTGCCTCTGCTTGTGGTAGGATTGGTTGACTATGGGTTCCCTGTTCAGGCTTTTGAAATGCAAGTGTGGTATGCTAAAGGTGAAGAAGTCACAGGGAGTATCAGCAGTCACCATCAGAGACTGTTCCCTTGTGGACTTAATATACATGTGTCTCTTGCAGGACTGTTACATCTAAGTAGGGACTGGCTGATAGGACCCATGCAACAAAACTTTGCTACTGGCTTTGTATCTGAAATTCCTGGGGAATATAGAAACCCTCCTCCCCAGTGTTTTTCTGCTGTGCTGGGGATTTACCAGTGTTTGAAGCATAGGACAGGGACTAAAGAGGAAATTAAATGATCCATCAGTGCCTATAACCTTCACTTTCTCCTGTCTCCTGTTAACATCAGGACAATGATGAGCAGGAACAGCTCTGGAGCCTCTGACCAAGCACTGCATGCAACATCTCTGTCCTGCATCCCTCAGTGTCTAAGGTACAACTGAGCCAGAAAAACTAAGTTGCGCTAAGGTGTTTTTAAATAGAATAGAGACATTCACAGCCTGTGAAGAAAAAATTAAATTGTCTTCAAAATAAACAAAACCAACATTTTTTGCTAAGGTTAATTAGAAGGGAAACAAAATTGCACAGGCTGATGAGCCCATGATGCCTGATCCCATTGATGTGCATTCCGTCTCCCCCAGAATGAACCTGTATCCACTGCTCTGCTCTTTGCTTCCCTTCTGCAAGCGGAAAATAAGTCTCAAGGGCACAGGTGTGCAGTGATATTAAAAATAGACACCACTTTTCAAAACAGCCCCTAAAAGAGCCATCACTGGAACAAGCTTCTGCCTGTGTTAGCTCACCCATTCGGTGATCTGGTTTGCAGAAATGAAACCAGGCTTTCAGAAACACAGCTGCCCCCAGGCCAACGTGGCCTCTAGTTTGAAAGGAAGGGATGCTGCTTCCTCCTTCCCTTCCTTCCTTCCTTCCTTTCTTTCTTGCTTCACTCCTTCCTTCCCAAAATAAAAGCACCAAGGACAACTTGAAAGAGACAAAAATGTAAACACAGTTTTTGATGACATACATAAAACAAAGCAAATATATGGAGATTAATAAAATTTCAAGAAATTCAGCCACCTGATATAATGTTTTGACATTTTGATAACACCCTTTGGTGGCTCAGACAAGAGCCACCAAAGTCCAGTGTCTTTTCTATTTCACAGAAAACCAACAAAACAACTTAGAGATTTACCACGTGATCTTGTGGAAGGTGCTCCTGCTCATGGCAGCGGGTTGCAACTGCATGATCTTTAAGGTCCCTTCCAACTCAAACCCTTCTGTGATTTATGTTTAATTGCTAATGAATAGCATTTAGAAAGCTTCAGCCTGGAAATAAGTCTTTCATCAAGCTGCAGAAGGGACTGAGTGGGAGGGCTGCACAAAGGAGCTAGAAAGTAATGGTCAAAGGGGCAATGAGCATACAGCAGAAAATTGGCGGGGGGGGCAGGAAGTGGGTTCATTTTTCTCTTTTTACTTTTTTAGAAAGTTACTCAGAAATATTAATTTCTAACAAAAACAGCAAAGGAAGAAGACAGATATCATCGCATAACTGGAGTATAAGATATCAGATAGCTGCATTTGCAGCTGGTGGAGATTATGTGTAACATATAACCTGTTGCCAATTCCTTTGATGAAACCAGGGCTCCCTTTATGCTACACTTGCAAATAAATGAGGTGGTGACCAGTTACCATTAATCTTCTGAAAATCACAAAAGGAAGGCCAACAGTTTTCTATCAGCCTCCTCATGAAAATACAGTTGAGGTAAGATCAAAGCTCTGGGGTTACAGCAGGAATGCCTGATTTTGACCAAATTTATCCAGATCAGAAAGTGATCGAAGGATGAGCACCCAACTTGATTTAAACAGTGTGTTGGCATAGGTGGCACACCAAGGATTCAGTGTGAATGTCCTCCAGCTTCTGAGGGGACACAGCCTCTTCTCCAAAAACTCTTCCTCTTCCCTCCTTCCTATCTTTCTTCTCACTAAGCCTAGCGTGGGTGATCCATAAAGCTTTCAAATCCTGCCCTTCCCTGATACAAGCAATACCCTCTATGTCTCTCTCAGCTTTGGTAGTAACTTTGTTATAAACTCCTCATGCCTACGTATTAATGACATTGATTTCCAAATCCTTCTGTTGCTCGTAAACCAGGTTGACAGGATGCTGGAAGGAAAATCCATGCACAGAGAGAAAACCCTGTGTGCCACCACCATTACAACCACCTCTGCAAGCTATCAAGCAGAATAAGTTAAGAAACCCTACTTTGTAAAACAAGGATGGTAGCAAAACTTCTAAAATGGCACAGAGGCCAAAGGGCCAAATAAAGCTTAAGCTGATTGGAAAACTGAGATTTCAAATCACCAAAACTCTCTTTTGGCTGACTTTGAGACGGTTTTTTTCTTTCTCTTTCCCATTTGTACTTGCCCACTGCTGGGATTGCTTTCTCTCTGTGTCAGGTTAAGTCTCTCTCTAGATGAGACAAGACACTACATTTAATAGAGAAACCACCCCATCCCCCTCATCACAGAGACACAAAAGCTTGAAGTAGCTCCCCTTCCCACAGTCCTATGAGAGACTCACATGTGCTGTCTGA
Source organism: Neopsephotus bourkii (assembly GCF_033783945.1). Taxonomy (NCBI): domain Eukaryota; kingdom Metazoa; phylum Chordata; class Aves; order Psittaciformes; family Psittacidae; genus Neopsephotus; species Neopsephotus bourkii. The sequence continues at coordinate 9,697,586 of NW_026900624.1, forward strand.
AAGAGGTGAGGGCACAGCAGGCAGGTTTTCTGCTCTTGTTTGGCAGTGTATGGGAAACAGGAATTTGTGTATGCCTGGTTAGCAAGTGAGCTGTTGTGAAGAACTCATCAGCCAATTTACCACCACCACCGCCACTTGGACAGCTTACCAGACTTTGAAGTTTGAATAGCCAATGAATATTAGTGTGCTCTGACAGCTGGCAATGCATTCCAGTGGCTAAGTGATGGACTGGCTCTGGAAAGAGTAAAATAAATTATGAAGTGGGTGAAATTTTAGTCCTCCAAATAACAGTCCAATGATTTCATTGGAATGGCTCTGTCTGGCAACATACTCAAACACATACAGCTGGGCAGAACACACAGACGCTCCTATATGAAGTAGCTGCATGCATGGGAAGAGAGGGAGTTCTTGTTGCATAAATGAATCCAAGTCAGGAGACAGGGAGGGGGCATTTTCAAACTGTGCATGCATGAGAGCTAGCCACTTATGTGGAGGGGTAAATGTCTGAGACAATGATGAGCATGTTATATGTGCTTCTCTAAAACAGGATTTCTTGGATGTTCTACTTGGCCTAGGGAATGTCATCTACTGGCTGTATTGTCAAAGCACCAACATACCCAAAAGACTCAATTTTTATCTCAATAAGCACAATTTACATGGGTAGTTTTACATCTGGAAATGTAAATAGATGATGCATGACCAAGAATTTTCTGGGAAATAAAAGTCAGGTAACTACTTCCCATTTGGAATTAAATAGGTTTAGGTAATAACACTCAGCCAAGACCCTTTCTTCAACATGCCTGACCTATGACTGCCTGCACAGAGCGAATGATATGAAGTTAATCACTGCCTTTTGCACCTGAGACTGTGGGGAGTGGTGGTGATGGACTTAGGCTGAGTGGTGGCGGCCAAAGGGGCAGAGAAGAGCTTACTGGGACAGGAGGTTTCCTGTTTGTACTGTAGACCATTCCACAAAGTTGTATATTCTGAATATATCAGCAACTAATGATTCCAGCCTGTTCTGCTAATATTTGATGTAGAGAATCTTATATTCTCCTTTTGTCAAATGTAATTTGTTTTGATCAGGGAAGGAGTGTGGAGTGTAGTTCTCCAGAATCCATAAATCTTTTTCATGGGATGGGATCCATGGAAGTGCAAATCACCATTAGGAATAAATTCCTTTGGAGGTGTATTTGCTTCCATCTCTCATCTACTCCCATTTGAAGACCTGAGCAGAAGTAACTACAATCCATAAAATTCCAAACGTTGAATTAATATGTTATCCCTGATACAGAAAACACACATACGAGGAATTTCTGCAGGTTTTACATTTGGCCAGGGACACTGAGCTCTGCAATGATCTGTGCAAAAACCATCTCCATGTTCCCAGCTACTACACGGACCATGTATACCACATGTGTATGTGCCTGAGCCTTCATGCTTCAGGCTGACCCCACTGCCACAGCCATGCATGGTCCCCTCCTGCTGCACCCTGGTGATGCTGCGCTCTAACAGCTCCACAGCTCCTGTGCTAGCTGCCTGAAAGAGAAAACTGCACTGGGGGAATCTATGGCAAAACTTTTAGCTACTCATGTTTGTTTTGTGGTAGTTTTAGTCATATCTCAGGTACTTCTGCTACTATGTACCTACTCAACTAAAAATCAAACTAAATCTGCGAATAGTTTTCAGGTTAGCCCATTAAGCTCTTCAAAGTATACCCACTTTTAAGAATTCTTTTGTGCCATCGGATTTCAAAGTTTCAAGTCTGGGAAGATGTTTTGGTTACTCTTAAACAGGCCTCATTGTAATACATTGTAATGCTTTGTTTTCTGTCAAAGTTAAAAAAGGGCGCTGAATGGCCCAGAAGGGAAGCCAAAACATTTCTACCTGACTTGCAATGACAGAAGAGTTGGGGCAGAGATTTGTTTGCGTTTTGCTTCAACCTACATTCACTTTCTTTCCAAATTGTTTCATCTAAACTATCAAAACAAAAATTATTCTTCCATGAGCTCTGCCCATGGAAGGAAAAAAACGAAAAAAAAAAAAGGATTTTTTTTTAAATTTTGTTTTTAATTTGTGCTGCCAATTTTTTTTTGCAATATTATGTATTTTAGTTTTTCTGTTAGACCTCTTGAATACCCCTCCAGTGAGGAAGCCCAGAGATCATGAACTCACATGAATGCTTTGATAGTAGTCAGGAGCACTGAGAGCAGTACTTCTGTTTATTTAAATAGAACACATCATTATTATCTTTGGAATAGTTGCAAGGAGAAAAAAAGGATTAAGATGCTCTTGGACACCATCCGAGCCCTGCTGGAGTCTCCAGTGGTTTTTAGGGTTTAAAATTACCAGGATGTTAATTTTCACTGAGAACAGTAAGGACATACATCTGGATGCTCTGTGTCAAGTGAGCAAATCACTAGAAATAGTCTGAGATACTGTTGCCGGTATTCAGAAATGAGAAAAAAACAATAGGACACATTTGTTTCACTCTCCACCAGCTCTCTTCTGTAACATGCTTCTCAGTTAAGCTCTATTCATCATTGTGTTATTTTTAGCCTGGTTTCCAAAGGAAACAAAGGCGTATGAAACCATGTTGTCTGTCTGTCTGCTTATCACTTCCTCCATAATAATGCACTATTGACCAGTTTAAAGCAAACTTGACAGTGGTATAAAAGTCTGCAGGATGTGAAGTAGCTGCCAGCTTCCCAAAGGTGGGTGGCCGATGGATAGATGAGGTGGGAGCTGAGCAGCTGCCTGGTTTCTGTATCTGGCCAGCACCTCGGCACGGCTTGTACACACACACTGGTCACAGCACCAATCACCTTAATGCCAAAATTGTACAAGGCTATGGGAAAGGGATGGACCATTAAGAGCCATCAGGAACTGGCTGTTCCCCCCCAAGCTTCCCTCTTTGTCCCCCATTTTTGTGTTTGCCACCAAGTCCACCTTCAGTTACTCCTCTTGTTTTAACGCACATGTTAAGAAAGACATTTGTTAGAAAACAACATTCCAAAATGACAGACCCTGTCAGGTGTCATTATTCCCTTATCAGGAAAAAACATAGCTATAATCCCCAGTCCTACTCTACTGCTGGTTTTCATTAGGCAAAACATAACCATGGAGATTAAAAAGATCAGATTTCCACCAAGAATCATCTGCTACTTTCACAGAGGGTACAGAACAGCCAGTGGAAAAGGCTCTGTCTTGATTAGCTGGACAGAAATTAAATTGGCATGGTAACTAACTGCAGGTGAAAGCCAGGAGGATCCCGTCCTCTCCACCTGCTTGCATAGCAGAGCAGAGATGTGATGCATGATGGACACCCAGGAGTGCGTGCATGCCTTGCTGCCAGGCTGGGCCACGGCCAAGTCCCTTCAGCTGCTCTTCATGACTAGGGAGAGGTGACAGAAGCAAAGCTGATATCCAGACAACATTAACTCTACCTGCCAGTAAGGGGGTCAGCAGGCTGCTTCATAATGCTGCTGTTAGAAAGACCAAAACTTTTCAGTAGCAGGATAAAACATCTGTTTTGGCCAAAGTGAACGGACCAGGGAACCAACTTGCTTTGGGGCTGTTTGATTGCTTGTTTGTTTTTCTATCCATTCTTTGTTTCTCAGTGGCAATCAAAAGCTTTACATATAGAAGCATAAACTAAAACTATATTTAAGTCTTTAAAGTAAGCCGGCAGCCAGAGCTGCCGAGTGCCTGCAGTTCTCGTCAAGAATTGACTGATGTTTATTCCTTTGGAAGTGCAGCTTGGCATGTCTGGAATTGAAGCATGGGGAGAAAAGCTTCCCTATTCGGTTCACTCCTCAGCAAACCCAGGAGCCTACAGAACACAGGGAGGACTGTGAGAGGTGCCCACGGTATAATGGTTCACAGGGAACTTGCTTTTCTTTTAGCAAAGTAAAATATATTTATAAAATAAGTGCTGAAAAATTCTGAATGACTTTCTGAGGCTTGAGTCCATATTCCCTTTTAAGTTCAGTGAAGAGAAGAGATGCCACTTGCTTTAGCTACTGAGCTAAACTTAGAAACACACTGCACAAAATCTCACTACCACACCCCAGATATCCATTAGCTATCACACAGTGCACTCTGTGTTATCTGCTCTCTGTATTTCATATCACTTTAACAGAGGCACATCGGTTAACAGAGCCACATTATTTTTGGAGGTAGGGGTGGAGTGAGGAACAGAACAAAAGAAGGAAACTAGAGTCCTAAGAACAGGGATAGTGCATTAAAAAGAAAAAAAACAAACAACCCACAACCATATAAAAAGCCACTCTAAAAAGGAGAGATGCTGAAATGTTGTAATATGGTGGAAAGCAGTGATTGTCCTTAAAAACCTTTCTTCTGTATCTGGAATTTTCACATTTTCACTGGGAAATTAATACTGAAACTACTCCAACAAATTACTGAAATCTCCACATAAAATCTACACTCAGGATCTTACACTTGTGATCATTAAAGTGCAAATATGTGAAAAAAAAAAATCTGGGTTTTAACTTACGTATTTGTGCCAGAGAGTTTTTTGTGAAATATTCATAGGGTGACTTTCTACTTTTTTCTCACCAGATTAAAAAACCCAAAACACATTAAGTGTATTTATAGCATCATTCATTTAAATGAAAGAGGGAGAGACCACTTTGGGCTCTTGGGAGACAGGCATATGAATGCTTCCTATGCTTTGTGGCTCAGAGAAGCCCTCTGTGGCTGCTTGCCAAGAGCAGGGAAGGATCACACCCTCCATGCTCCATTCCTTGCATGACTTGCATAGAAGCATCTGTTCCCAGCCTCTGTCAGAGACAAGGCTAGGGGCTATCCTGGCCAAGATCTGACCTGGATCAGCTCAGCACTGTGCCTTTTAAGCTAGGCTCAGTTCCTGTCTCAGGCTCAGTAGATCCTTAATGGCATTCATGTGGCTTCAGGACAGGTCAGAGCAAAATTATACCTGGCTGCAGGTGTACTGAGGAGGCGCATCCGGAATCACAAGTTGAATAAAACACAACCATGGGGACAAGACAGGTTCTTCCTCTCAAATATAATGGGCAAAGAGCAGCTGCCTCCATCTCCTGCCTTAGGACCTGTCTCTCAAAAGCCAAGGAAAAGAGCTAAAGCACGTTGCAGTTCCTGGGGAAAACAACAGCACTTCTGCACCAGTGAACCTGCCCCAGCCCTGCTTGGTGGCAATGCTGTGCCCTTGCCTGGTGCTCCACTCTGATCCTGCACAGTGGATAATTGCAGCATGAGGAAGTGGGCAAAGCATCCCTTCTCTTTCTCATCTAAAAACCTGTTATAACATGATTATTCTGCTGGAGGCATGCTGCTTTTCCTAACTCATACTTGTCCCAATAAAATGGAAAAACTTCAGGGACGATTTTGTCTCATGGTGGAGGTGGGTACAAATTCTGCCTGCTACCACAGGAAAAGTTATTAAATCATCCTCTCTGCAATACTATACAGTGTTTGTGGACTGCTGCAACTGTTTCTTTGGCAAATGCTCAAATTAATATAAGCAATCATATTGTTCTAAGGTCATCCAGGAAAGCATCAGCCTACCCTTCCTCCTGACCCTCTCGCCAGCTTCCTGTCTTTCTTGTACTTTTCCTAATGCGCTTGGCTGATTTCAGCACAGCAGTGCTTTGTGGCAGAGAGCTTCTTAGAGACTCATGTTGTAGAGAATCCCCTAAGAAATAAGTTCTTCCTTGAGCTTCCACCTAGCCCCTTGAATGAAGTGTTCTTCCTGAACACAGTGGAACTCCTCCTTCAATCAGGGAAGTAAGTATCTTGCTTGACCCTGATGGGAAAGCAGTGTTTTCAGGAATCTGCAAGGAAATTTACTCCCTTTTTGCTACACCTACCATCACAGCTTTTTGTGTGCTTGAGAGTACAAGGAAGAAGAGTAAGCAGGGATTTCCCTGAGGGCAACTTGTTGAGAAACAGCAGGGAAAGTAATCAGTGCCCTTCATGATCTGCCACCATCTGCCTTTCCAACCCCATATCATAAGTTTTCTCTGCACAGGAGACAAGAGGAAAGTCAGAGGGATACTGATGGGTGGCAGTTCACTGGGACCTCATTGTTCACCTTTCCAAGACAAAGCAAACCCTGCTAAGAACAACAAAAATGAGATAATTAGAGAAGTCTGCAGAGTGTAATTGCCCTCTTGAAGGCTAGTGCCTGCCCCAGAGACAGAAGAGAGTGAAGCCATAAGGGCAAAAAGCAGCCTGATCTATCAGGAAAGTGATCAGGGGTGTGTGTGTGGGACCTAGACCTGTGGCTGGCCTTTGGGTGGGACCTTGCAAGCATTTGGAAGGTCTCTGATATTTAAGTTATGCCAGGGGCATGTCCTGAGGGACAGGATGAAAACAAGCCAAGACCTGAGACTGGCAGCATATTCACCTCGTTGTGCTGACCAAACCACAAGTAATTGTGTTGATTAAACAAATACTCTGACAGAGCTGAGAAGAGCAGAGCAGCTGTAGGCATGTCGAGTGCCTGTGCTGATGGGAGCAGCTCCAGACAGCAAACGGGAGAGGAAAGCCACTGGCATGTGAAGGGCTTGCTAGGAATGGGCCCACAGACATGAAACCACAGCAGGAGGGAATGCAAAGCCAGACGAAGGGAGGGGGGAATTTCCACAGAGCTCTTCAAGATCTTATAAAACATTCATTAAATTAGGTTTCCAGCAATTGTCAGCACTTGAATTATAAGGACCAAATGCAATTGAAAAACTACCTTTGCTTTCATGTGAAATGGTAACTGCACATCAAACGTTTTAATCTTCTCCAATGACTAAATATGTGGAAATCTGTAGGTCTATTTATATAAAAACTTCCAAAGGATATGTTATCTCTGTGATTTACCCCCACTCCTTCCCCAAGGGATTTTTCTTTCATGTCTTCTTGCACTGTCTACATTTATTTACCAGTGAATATCACTTCAAATGAATTTGGTAGCAGGGATGTTTATAGAAATAGCACATTTTCAATGACTTGTGGAGAATACTTACAAAGTCAATGCTGTAAAACAGAAGTGTGTTTACATTAGAAAACCAATAACAGACTGGTTAACAGCCAGTCAAGGTGTGGAAGAAAATAAGAGACCTGTTCATCCACTCCAAACCAGCCTACAAACTTGAATATCAAAATGCTCTTCAGTGGTTTTACCTCTTTTGTGACAAACCTGTTTCCAAGTAAGCTTTAGACCAAAAATTTTGCAGCTATTCAGAGGGTCACCTGAACAATAATTTGAATAATCAGTTGAAAATACATTATTCTGGATGGAACAAAATAAGTAAATCTTTTCCAATAAGCAATTTGCAATAAATTATTCAATCACCTCTAATAGAATGTACATAGCCTGAAGGAGGGTAAAGAAAAACATCTTGAAGCAGAAATTGGTTTGTAATATTAATGAAAGGAGCCATGTGTGACAAATGCACAAAATGATCTTTCCCAGAAACACTCATACGTTCCTGTTCCACTTTAGAGAACCATGATTTAGATATTAATTTCTTTGACAAGGAGCATTTGTTTCCAGGTCATCCAGCTGCTTGGTGGTTAGAAAATAGGAATGATATGACAAAAGAAGGGACAACCTCATTGCCCCCTTCCGTAAGTGACGTTTAATTTAGCTGATGAAGCTTACATCCCTTACTGCCCTATGGAAGTCCTCTACCATCTGGCCATCAAGTTAAACTATGTAGCTGGCACCCAGAGTTTAAATAATTCTTTATGCTCTATGAATAGGACAGAAAAAAGGGCATCAGCAAAGGGGTTTAAGCTCTTCACAACAGACAGTATTCATGACCCTCATCTGGCCTTGCCCTCATGGCTCAGTGAAGAGCTGAAACCTCTGTAACCCCTACCAGTGCACGTGCAACTCTGCAGCACCTCCTCCTCTTCCTTCCCCCCAAGTGAGACTGTTCAGCTTGTCTGGCCTCTATTCATACATGGCTGCAAGATGACTGAGGCTCTTCTTTTTAATATGTGTGCTATTGCTGGAAGTATTTCAAATGGTGAGCTGTCAGCTGACTTTGTTAACCCCCTCATGACTCTGTCCACACTGATTCAGAAGTAAAGAAAAGAGGGAAATGAGGCACTGACACATTCAGTGTTCTTCTCTTGATGCACCTGGCAAGGAAACATAAAGACCTCAAGTTACATTACACACTCATAGTCCTTTTCAGGTATTTTAGCCTTCTGGAAGCCAGATACATTTTCTTATTTTGATTTATCTTGACAGCATAATCAACTAGGACATAATTCTGCAGTGCATATGAAAGACTGCTGATGCTGGGGCCAATTACACCTCTGGAGAGTATCTATAGTACCAAAAATCAGTTCCACTTGAAATACACTGGGAAGCAATGAGGTAGAACCATTTTACTTCCAGCTGTAAGAAATCTGACATCTGAATTGAGGGAAACTGAAATGCTCAGTGTAAAGCAAAAGTTGTCAAAAATACAAATAAATGTCAACAGCTCCCGGACCGAGAGGAGGAGAAGCAGTCTAAAATGTACTGAAATGCAGGAATTATATTAAAGCCAACAAAATGGGAATATTTCCAGTATGGCATAGATGAACAGCATCTATTTTAGCCAGCAGTGAAGACATTCTGTGGAGGCTTAACAAAACTTTCCAGTCTTCCCAGTACCTTGCCAATTCTCAGCTAGGCCATGAAGGGAAAGAGCCATCCAGCTGTCATCCTGCATCTCTGCTTTTAAGCAGAGAGCTGCTTTTAGTTATGCATTGACAAGAAGGAAGTTATTACCCAGAGGTCAAACTGTTAAACAGTTGTCCTAGGAAATACCAGTTAAGACCCTAAAGTGACTTTATCCAGCAACTGCCTGTGGGGACATGCTGATACTGCTAGCAATACTGTAACAGCTACAAAAGCAACACTGGAAAAAACAAGTCCCAGCATCCAGACAAATGCCACGTAAAATCTCTCCTTCCAGAGCCATGCAGAAATGGCTTGGTGATGTCTAGAAGGAGCCACTGAACTGGTGGTCTCACTGGTGGACAAACCTCCCCCCAGATGTCATACCAATACCCTACCCCAAACCAAAGCAGGCATCAACCTGAAAAATAATCCTCTGGATCCATAATATTTCCTCTTCCAAACCTAACATTTTTCAGAGCTTTTCCATATAATTATGGACACCTTTAGAGAAACCAGATATCCTTGTAGGTTTGGATTAAACTGCTTGCAGACTGTTTATAGAGAGTACGGTTATCTCCTTCTGTTGTTAAACCCAAATAAACTAGACATTGCTCACATAAAAAGAAGAAAAAACCCTACTATCTTTCAAGAAAAATTTATGTGTGGATTTTCAAGGGTTTTGAAAATCTTGGAGGAATAGAGACATTAAAAAGAGTAAAAGAGCTGAAAACAGCACTGCTGAAAGTATCCCTATTTCACTGACACAGTACATGCAAATGAGAACACTGCATCCTTGTTTCCTCAGGGCAAAAACCCCCTTCATGCTAGATGAAAGGAGTTTCTAAATTATAGCTATAAGTTTTTAACAAGAGTTCACAAGTTTTCCTTCCTTAAGTACTGTTTAGATAAGGTGCTTTAAAACAGAAATTTGCCATTTCTCAGGTTCAAACAAGATTTTAGTTTCCTGTCATTCCAAATTTCTCTGTTTCTCCATCAAACCACCACTGTGTGTTCTCAGCAGTGAGGGTTTTCCACCAACTAACAACCCGGCTGGTTTATCAGATACTTCGCACTTTTGAGATGTAGCATTTTCATGCGTGGGAAGGCAGGTAGAGTTAAACATAAAGGGAATAAGGGGGAACAGTGTCCATGAAAGGACTTTTGGATAAGAAGTGGTGGTCTCCCTAACATTTGTTGCGGCACCTACACTTGAAAACCAAAATCATCTGCCAGAAATTAATTGCCACACAGTGTGACCAGTTTACCTGCACTACCAGTATACAGGGCCAGGAAAGAAATAAGTAGCAATGTCAGCAAGGTCTCACCTCATGCCTTGACAAGAAGAGCCGTAGAAGACTGTATGTCCACCTCTCCATCCCTTCCTGAGCTGTAGAAGACTGTATGTCCACCTCTCCATCCCTCCCTGAATTTCTGAGTGGTAATTTCACCTCATCCGTCAAGTATGAGAATGGCAGAGCATCAAGGTTAGCAGCCTTCAGGAGTAAGAGGTGGGGGCATGAGGTTTATTGGAAAGCTGCTCACATTTCATTTGAGTAATCCTGTATGCTTCCAAGCAGATTTCAGAAAAATATCAGTGTTCTGCTGAATAGCTTTAATGGGATTACCTTTAAGGCTTCTGTAATAAGTGGTGTTATTAAGTTGTCTGGCTTATATGGAGTCTGATGCATAACCATTGGCACTCTCCCTTTTTCCTGGTTTTGTTACAAATTGGAATTAGTGTCTACTTGGTGTTGCGTGTCATGTTTTTAAGAGGATTGGGTTAGGAGAAAATCTTTTGGGTAAAGCCCTTTTAAAAATTTTTCCTGTGTTAAAAAATCACTTTCTTTCAGTCTATGAAACATGTCCTAAAAGGGATTAGAGATGCTGTTCAGTACAAATTTGCCAGGAAGTCTAAATCAAGATTTTGTAGATCAACCAGTACAAATGATTACAAAGGCCTAAAATATTGCAGGAAAGAGAAAATTATCTTAGATTTCTGAAGTCAATCTGAAAGTCCAGTAGAAATTAAAAAAGGTGGTCAGAGTCTGGAATGATGTAATTCTTTCAGCCTTTCAGGGTGAGTCATTGAAAAATATTTATGTTTAGATCACTTTATTTTTTTTTAAAGTGAAGGCACTTAGAGAGCATTAACTAGAATGTTTTGAACTTGTTGGAAAGTCTTTCTAAAAATGAATGGAAAAAAACTCTTGAGTCCTTGATTCAATCCCTTCAAAATAAAAAAAAAGCAAAACCCAAAAATATATATATTCTCCTAAGACCAAGACACCTTACAATAAGATAAATGAAGAACTGTTAAAACACAGGGAATTCTCACTCCATGAAGGCAAGCTATAGAAATTACATACAATATTAGAGTTACTGTATCCAGATAAAGTTTTACTGAAGGAAATTCCCCAGGGTGTTATGTTTAAAGGGCCTACCCTCTTGTGGGACATCCTGCAGTAGCAATGGTGTTCATCAGGAAGGTTAAAGCTGTGTTGGTAGCACTGACACCCTCAACATCAGTCTCATTTACCCGTGATAGGAGGCAAACAGGCCTTCACTCCAGCCACCAGCTGTAGTGTAAGGCAATTTGTTTTCCCTCTTTTAGGGCTTGAATCTCTACCTCTGCTGAGAGCAGAACCTTTTGTTGACTCTAAAAGGTGTCTGCTTTGAGTAGTCTCATGTGGCGTTGCTGAAGAGGTAGAGCTGTTGATGGCTTCAACAGGTTTTTTTTTAATTCAATTTCCATTACTAGACTTGTGGGTGAAGATGCTCTCTATGCAGTTACTGTCCATTAAAGTTTTGGTAGGCATTTGGATGTGGAGACCAAAACCCTAAGGCAATGAGTTTTTAAAAAGCTGTTTATTTTTGAAAGTTATCTATTTATTGGCTTAGAAAAACAAAGAACACTGATTTTTTCATTGGGGTCTTCATCTTGATACGTGGGACCTTGTATGAAGCTGGAACATCAAGCAGTAGAATGTTAAAACAGCACAAGTAACCTGCATGGTCTTTGTTTTTCACATGGGAAATAACACAGATGAGTTTTAAAACTGCAATAAAAGTAAGTGAGTAATTGCCAAGTCTTGTAGTCGAGATCTCAGGATTTCAATCACTGAGCAAATACCCTTGAAACTCCCATTATGGTTTGTGAATCAGCCACTGTCTTACTTTCTTAGAGATATCATCACTACAAATAAAACTGTTGAATCCCTGGAGAGATCAGAAGACTCTGGTCTCAGTTCTCAGGGACTTTTTTTTTTTTTTTTCAGGGGTGTGCATGGGGTTCCTGCTCTGTTTCTTGGAAATGGAAAAAAGGGCATTGGGATTAACTACACCAACCAGCCCCTTGTTTTCTCAATATACACCTGATCTTTCCTAACTACCTGGTAGAAGGAGGAGTTCAAAACACAAGAAACCACACTCTGGCAGCACTAAACCTTCTGCTCAGCGTTTTATGCTGTGAGGAATTTCATTGCTGGTTGTGGGGGTCCTAATGCAGAAAGGTGTTTTTCAGTATGTGTAGTGCCATGAAAATTCATCCTACACATGTCATATCTTATGAAATAACCTGTACATCATTAGTTCAGCTTAAAGATGCCAATAATCAAGGAAAACATATTCTGAATCTGCATGATTCTGAGGCTTCAGGACACATTTAAACTACTTCACCTATATGCAGCATCAGGTCAAATCATTCTTTTTCCAGTTGCACTGGAAAATCTATTCATGCCCAGGTTTTCTGTGTTTTTCTAGTGACTTTCAATGGACATTACAAAGCAAGCATGACTACTGAATTTCCAGGCAAAGATATGGAACCCTGAGGTAAAGTGGAGCTGTTCGAGAGAATAAGTGCTTTTTTGGGGATGACTCCTTTTAAAGCAGCATTATAACTGTATTTGAAAGACCAAAGGACTGGTATCCATGATTCATTTTTCACTGACCTCTCAATATGTATATTTAAACAAACAAATAGTGGAAGAGCAGGAAGAATAAGAACATAAGGAGTAAAATTTTCATAAGCACTTAAGGAACCTGGGTCCTAAAGAACTATACTCCAATTTAAAGAATGATTTATACAGCATAAGCACACTAAACCTCTTCCTGAACGATTTTATGCTTGTGATTCAAATTTTATGTCGACCTGTGTTTCTAAATGGATGGTACAAGTACTGAGTCATATCTGAAAGCAGTTCAACATTTTCACTCAATGATCTAAGTATTTTTATGGACACAAAGTTTTATTTATCTCTCTGATATTGAGGCACTTTATGCACATACTGCCATAAACAGAACACCACAGTTGTTCATTTTTTGGTGTGTTAGGAGCACGGTGATGAGAAAATGGTTATATTTGCTTACAGGGGTAAATGAGTGTATTAGAACTATATTAGGTGATACATTCTCCCAGGGGGGAAGAAGCTAGCTATTATCAAGAGAAGCTGGGGAACAACCATGTTGTGAAAAATTACTGGTTGTGATAAATTACTATTAGCAGGACTGTTGCTATATCTGATTAAATTTAGGATGTCCTGATGACCATTCTCATTCCTTTTTTCTGTGAGAAGGATAGAAATTCACAAGCATAAGTAATAGAAGTCTAAGTCTAGTCCTTTTTTAGACATGCTAAAAATTTCCCTCTGTTTCTCACAACCTGTTTACATTCCTAATCTTCATGTGGTGGCTATTAACAGAGCATAAATATGGAATGTTAAATCATTGTGTATCCCAAGCTACCCCCACTATCTACAGCCCTAAAGGATTCAGGAAAATTTAAACAAGAGAGTAGGCAGGCTTCCAGAAATAACACAGCTTTAACAAACACATAAAATATTTATAGAACATGTAAAGAACAAAGGAAATGCAGCATTTCCTCCACGTACAATTTCTATCAGTGTTTCAAGAGTACTAGTCCTCTTCCATGTTGCTACTCTGAGAAAAGGGGCCACAGCTAACACACCTAATAAACTCTCCTGGATTAACCAGGTTTTGTCAAGAGTACACATTTCAGTGACATATTAATTGCAATCCATAATTGTTTTATTACTTAAGTTTTTGAAAAGAGAATTTTACAGTAAATTTTTAGGCTGGACATAGGTGAGGCTTACTGGTAGAGAAACCTGAAGTGGTGAAATAATTGTATATTGTGCTTTGTGAACACATAATGCTAACTAAATATTGAAAGTGTCTGCTCTTGGAGGAGCAAATACTAAAACAGTGTAACCTATTGGAAGAAAAAACATATATGCATGACCAGTGTCTCACTCAGATATCTTGGGCCACACAGCATTTCTGTAATTAATGGATGGTAAAATATTGCAGAGGACGTTCTAACATTGACTCAGGAGATTGGTCTTACTTAGCATGGTGTGTGTAGGACTGCCCAGTCCATTTTCAAATGGGATATTATAAGAAAGCAGACACTTCAGAGAAAGTTTAAGTGTAGGGTTGCAAGACGAAAAGGATATTTATGGGTCCAGGGACTTGACTTGATTGACATCTCAGCTGCCAAAAGTCTGGTGATCTTCAGAATGATTTTGAATATTTATATCAGTGCCAAAGTTTCCAGATTCTTTTATTTAGTTCTGAGAATACTTTTTAATAATTAAGCTTTTATACTTCAAGATTTAAGCCATGACCTATGGCCAAATATGGAAAGTAAATGACCATCCATTTACACGCAGCAGAATTCTTGCACAGCCTCCAGTATTGCCTGTGGAGGGATGCAGAGTGCCAGAGCAAAGGTACCTCAATATAAAACTGAAAAATTATTTATGCCCAATTTTGCATCCATGAAATGAGGCATAGAAAAGTTAAGCAACTCTAATTTTAAATACACTCAGTGCTAGAACAGAAGAAAACTTAGATTGTCTCCTCAGTTATGTAGTTCCTCAAATTAGATATCAGATATTTGGATACCAATAAAATGGAATAATAGGGTGAGAGGGGAGAGACCCAAACTGGAGTGGGAAAAAGATTTCTTCAGGGTGTATAGATGGAGCTCTTAGTGGTGAAGGAGGGTGAAGCTGAAGTTCTACAGGATTGCATGAAGCTAGCCTATAATTTCAGGGGCTGCCCAACCCAGATTTCCACAGTTTATCCAAAACCATGGGAGCTGGAAATGGCTCTCCTGTAAATGTGAGAGGATTAGCTATAGATATCTCTTCTGCCCATGTCTCCCTCTCTCCTGATGAGGCAGTTCTACTTATAAAACAAGATTAACTTTCAGGCAAAGTAGTTCCCCAGCTTCTGCTGTTATGATGCTAGGTTTAAATAGTGTGACAGTTTATCTTCAGGCCACTTAATGTTTTAATCACATTGTCTAGGCACCACTCAGGAGATGGAAAAGAAAAGACAAGTCATAGAAAGAGACTCTAAGATTCAGTTTGTCAATCAGAGACTCTTGCATGAGGAGGTTGGAGCTGGTGAGGTTCTACCAGTGCTCCTTGCTGAGGCAGTGATCTGTGCTGAGCCATCTACAAATTCATTTATAGCTGTGGCTGTTCAAAGCTTAAGCCTCATACCAGAGCTTTCTGACATAAAAAAAAAAAAAAACCAAAAAACCAAACAAAACAAACAAACAAAAAACAACAACAAAAACCCACACAAAAAAACAGCCAAAAAGGGGAAAAAAAAGATAGAAAACTGGATCCAAAAGCTTGACCTGCACTGAAAAGTTTGAGCTTCTATTTCATATATGTAAAACTGAATATGGAAATAATTACAACAAATAACTATTTGATTTTTCATGTAAGTCAAAGATTACATACACACATACTTACGAATCTGTCTTGCCTGGGCTAATGGAAATCTTTAAGCAAATTTAATTGAGTTACTGTTAACATTTCTGCTACAATAGTCAGGTGAAAAGTGCCTTGTAAATACTAGAACTGTTTATAACCTGAAGGGCAAATTCAAATCCTGTTTAATTTCCTTACCGTTGTTCATAAACCAGTCATTTCAAGAACAGAAGCATGATGTGCAAACATATCAAATCTCTCACTTTTATCATCCCATCAGAATAAAACAGTTCCCTTTTCCAGCTTCACTACCATTTTTGGAAGTGAGAGAAAATGTTGTTCCTAGTGATGGAGAAGGAGACCTGACAATCCAGAGCTGCCCAGGCTTAATGACAAGAACTCTCTTTCAGATTTAACAGCTGATTTGTTTTAGGATTTTTTGGCATTGAAGACCATGAGTGGTTCCTCATCATATAACCCTTGCTAATTGGAAAGGCACCACAGCAGCATTGTGGCTGGTGGTACTTGAGAGCAGGAGAACCCAAGGGACCCAGCAGAGAATTCAACACTTTCTTGACAAGGAGCTTGCTAAAAATAAGTGCTTGTACACATTCACAGAGATCCCGGCCTGGTTGTGAATGATTCATGCACATGGAAAGGATCCAGATTTGCTGGATGCATTAGGTCATTGCAGTTAGCTCATGAGCTGCACTCCCTACTCTGAATGTGGCAAAGATGTTCTGGAAAATGGAGATAATTTTGGAAATAATTTTGTAGCATTTTTGCTCTGAGGCACCATGGAATGTTTAGGAGGTTTGATAATGCTATCTAATCTGCTGTGGGATTTATAGACAGTCTTCACACAAGTCTAGAATCCAGGACTAAAGCAGAAGACAGAACAGAAGATGACCTTTCATTACTGAATATACATTTAATTTACATCCCTCAATCAAGCTTCAGACAAAACATGGAAATTTATTATTAAAAAACTGGTGAAAATCTTGGGCCAAAGCAGGATTATGGATGCTCCCTATGTCTAAAATAATTCCATTGACTTTTGTCTGGCCCTCTGATTGTTAAAAGTTCTTAAAATGCTTTGCCTGTTTGCCAGTTTATCAGTCATCATTTTGATAGTCAAACTTGTAACTTTTATTCTAGCTGAACAAACTAATTTTTTTCTTACTGGAGGTACTGTTGGACCACCTGATTGGTGATTAGATCTGTAATCAGTGCCTTCTAGCCATATGAACTATTTTAAATCATTAAAATAATAATGAGGGTTTAGTTAAAGTCAACAGAGTTCATTTGAAAACTGTGTCATTCTCTAGGTAAATTTTCAGAAGTATTTCTAAGGGAGGATGATTTTGTTATCCATTTGCTATAATCTGTTTTTGCAGCAATACTTAAGCATAAATTGACTCGATTAAAAACACATTTCTAGCTTTTTAAAAGATCTTAGCAGTTTGCCATGTGGAGAAGCAAAGCTTGAAAGAAAATAACCTGTACGAGATACCATTTGCAGCTCTTGTTTTCCGTGCTGCTCTTACAGAGCACTGGGGAGGAAGATGTTTTTTTGAGAAACAGGGATACTGCAGCCGTTTGCACAGAAGGAGCACGTTGGTAGGCAGTGGGCCTAAAATGTTATCTTGCTCCTGAAAAAGGACCAGATAAAGTATGTCAATGCCATATACAGCCTTAGATGTAAGTCATCAGACACCGGGAGCCAATAAAATGCTGTTGTTGCACATTCTCCTTCCTAATTCATATACACAGCCTTGCTCTCCAGAAGGAGGAGCTATCAATAAAATAGCCTAAAAAAGATCGTTGTTAACTAGCATGTAATGTTGATTTGAGTGTCTGTATTGGCACCTCTGAAGTGATTTAAAAATAACTCCACAAAAAACCCAAACCATAACACAACAGATTACGGATGTGAATTGCATGTACTATATCCAGTACATGATCCATTTTTTTCTGTATAATAATTTGCAGATCTGCTTATAATGCAGCTAAAATATAATTTAGAAACCTCTACACTGCTTGCTTCTTGTGTTCAGCTGCTTGCAGTCTGTAAGTAATATACAGTCCAGTATAAAAATCCCTATCCCTGCTGAATCAGTGTGTTACTGCTGAGACTCAACAGGGCCAACATCACCCACATTCTGTTAATTCCTGAAAACAGCCTGCAATGTGTTTGAATAAAACCCTGGGCTCTGCAGAGACATTTATATCACCTCCATTGATGTGAGAAGAATGACTGGATTAGTAACAGAAAACCCAAACAACATGCGTCAGTTTTTGACAGCTTCACTGTTAGCACAGGTCACACGCAGCACGGGTTCAGGCAGTATTTCAAAGAAATAACTGTTTAAAAGCCATGGCTCCGTTCTGTCCAGACCCATTAGTTGAAGGGACTATCAGCCACTGGAGACAGCGCCTAGGGATACTGAAAGCTCAGTAGTGGCTGGTGACCCAGTATCCCAGCCACGCACAGCCACTGCCCTGTGCCCTATATGGGCAGTGCCAGTGCAGGAGGAAGGTGCAGCAGCTTGCTTTATGTTATGGAAAACCCTGAGGCTAGGATACTGCCTGCCTTTTTGAAACATGCAGATTTGTCTGAGGTTATTAAACAGCTACTCCAAGGCCTGATGTACCAGCCTCTGGCCAGAATATTTTAAAACAGAGTGACTGGGAGGAATAATCACAGCACACAGTGTGCAGGATGGCTCATGTCTTGAAATGCACCATGCTGGAGAAACTGGAAATAGGACTATAATAATGTTTTATACAGTACTTATTTTTATGATCCCTGCACAGCATATTGGAAGCAGCTGTGACATTTTTGAACACAAGGAAAATGTGATGGACCTATTTATTAAAGGGGGTTAAGAGCCCCAGGTGGTCTGGAGATTTAACCACCAGGAAATACCAGACACAAATGAGAAAACGGAATGATCTAAGACATACCAGCTGAAATAGATTTTGATGATAAGGCACAGTTATATATCTTACAGTCTGAGATGGGTATGTCATGGTAGGGACAGCATTACTGAATGGCATTAAGGGTGATAATTACATAGCCCTCTTTCCAGAGATTATATGCCCTCTCCACAAAGATTCACCTATCTTTGCTGTGCCCTGCTGGGAAACCTGCAAATTTTTTAAAAGCACAGAAATACCTTTGGATTTTCATATCCCACAGTTATAAAGTAATAATAATTCATAGACTTCTCATGAGAGTGTTTCCTTGCCTGGAACTGAACCCTGAGGAGTCTCAATACGCTCAGATCAACACAAAAACGAGTCAATTTCTGCTTTCACATAATACGCGGACATTGCCGCTTAGGTACTGAAAATTAGGCTTTCCTCTTTCTATCAGTCATATTCTGTGGGAAGCATACATAAAAGCGAGAGGCTTTTAAAATGTGTTTTAGTCCATCTGCAGCTCATCTTGCTCTGCTAGCCTGTGTGTTTTGCCATATCATTGGACTTTATCCAGCCTGATAACAGAATTTCATCATTTATACTTACTACTCAGGGAACTATTTAGCAAGACAATTGTGAATGGCTACAGAAAACATACAGACAATCTCCACATACGTGAGCTGAAACAAATCCAAGTAAAAAGTGCTGCAAAACTTGAGACAGCAGAATAAATACAAACCCTATGTACATCAACTGATTTCAGAGCTTGCTTTCTAGGGCCACAGCATGATGATGAATTTTATGCCATTTAGTCTCCAATGAATTCAAGTCAACTGTTCTGGGTGAATACCAACAGAAAGGCTAGTATTTGGCCAAACTGAAAGCAGTGGGAAAGCTGCCACCCACTTCAATGAGGCCATGATTTCACCGCAAATATCTTAGCTGCCTACACACGCATAATGGCACCACAGAAATCAGCCCATAGTCTGCCTCAGAGGCATATCTGCTGCCGGCTCTTTCTTTGTTTGCAAACAGACTCAAAGCAGCATTACCTACACAAGTTTTCATTAAGCAGGGCAGCAATGGACCATTATCACTCCCACGGGTGATAGGTATCAGCATAAAGTGACATACTCGGAATGGCCAGCTGGTTACTCATTTTTGTTCTCTGTAAACAGCAGTACATGGTTTATAATTGATAAATAAAGCCTAGCTACAGTGGAGTGAGTGCTCAAAATACAGAATCTCCATTTGACCAGGCAGATCTGTGAGTTTCACTCCCTAGTTTCAGCAGAGTCTCTAAAATTTGTGGCAGAGGAAGAATTCTAACAAAAACCATCAATTACAAAAGCATATAACTGTGTGAATACAGTGGGGCTGCCCCCAAAATACAAACCTGGCAGCTCCAGGGACATTTCTTGCTGGCTGTAGTCTGAAGCTGTTATCCCTGGAAGCCTAGGATGCAGGGCAGCACACCTGGCATGATGCCAACAGAGAAGCCCACACCAGGTATTTGTCTTTTGAAGCTCAGTGGTATTTTGATCAGTATTTCAAAAGAAATTCATGCTTTGACCAAAAATCACTTCTGTTCTGAATAGCTTCAAGAAGAAATTCGTTTTCATACATATGTAGCGCCAAGGAATAAATGGGTCTAGTGGTAACTTCTTTTAAAAGTACTTGCATGCTGGATTTACACCACTGAGAAATGCAAAATCAATCCCTCTTATAAATTTATACTGTTTAGTAATTGCTGGCAGAGATAATCCAACAGTTATATTCCTTCCAGACATTTTAAACTAGCTGCTCAGCTATTGCAGTTTCATACTAGAGCAGTCTGTACAGGTCCTGGCAAACAGACTGATGCTCTGGATAACCAAAAAGCTTCCTGGTATTCTCTATACCACTACTTTGTTCACAACAGACAAAAATAAATCCTCTGCCCTTTTAGTGCTGGGGACTTGCTATAAATTTAACCCTTTACCTGTCAGGAAGAATTATTGCCCTAATCACCTCACAATGTGTTTTTGAGTGAGTAAGTGCTTCCTCATAATAGTTAGGCAAGATATTTGTGCTAAAAACACTGTGGGTTTTATAAGGCTTTCTATAAAATCAGACAAGAAAATGAGAGTACAGTAAAAATAAATGATTAGCAATTGCAAATAATTTAGACAATGGATGCTTTACACTACAGCATATTTCTCTTTTAAGCTCATAACAGTATATTTTTAATATAAAATGGGATAGGTTGAGTGTGCTGAGTAATTCTGCAGGCTGACTCCTGTGAGATAGAAACCTACCCAAAATATGAGTTGCAGATTTATGTAGCAGGGGTTTTGTATCCCCTCAATAACTTCATTTAGTGAAGGGACATTGCAGAAATTGGCATTTATGGGATGGAGGAATAAATCAGTTTGCCTATTCGGTATCTGTGT
Source organism: Neopsephotus bourkii (assembly GCF_033783945.1). Lineage (NCBI taxonomy): Eukaryota > Metazoa > Chordata > Aves > Psittaciformes > Psittacidae > Neopsephotus > Neopsephotus bourkii. Next base: position 9,718,357 of record NW_026900624.1, read on the forward strand.
GCTGATTCTAAGCCTGTGGCTGGTGATTTCATCACCCAAGTACATGTGAATACAATTTCATACAAATTAAATGCAATATATACTATTATATTTTAGTATAGTCTTTAAATGACCTATAAGGATTGTGGGAGATATCAGCAGAGAGTATTTCTTCTGTTTTGCAAAAGGAAAACAAACTTGCTGCTATTTAGTTTTGCTAGTTTCCTTTTAACCGTATTTACATTTTAAACAGAACCTTACTACTTGCAGTAAAACCAGATGATCTACTGATCCTGAATGCCTTAAATGCACATAGAAAAACTTACCTTAAATACACATAGCAAAACGTTTAAAGGAAGAGAAGACAGTGCTTAAAAGAAAATGAAGCCCTATTACCAACATGTTACCAAAAAGAATGAATGACACTTCTCTGAGAAGAAAATTCACTAACCTACCCCAGCTTTCTGTAATCCCTAGTCACCTGGTGAGCCTTTCTATAAATGAAGGCTGGGAGAGAAGAGAATTAGATGCCTTTCTACTGTAAGACAACAAGATTTGGGTAAGTAACCCTTTTCTTCCTTCTTGTACCAACACCACTTAGGGCAGGAAGGCATGTTTTCCCAGTCACCCACAGATGGGGGACAAATTTGAACACTTGGGATACTCTGATCAAATAAAAATATGTCAGCTCAATTTCAGCCCTGCTATTGTCTCATTAGGAGTTGATGGGGATGATGAATTTCAGTCTTACTTGTGGCAGTAACTTATGATGCTGTTATAACTTCATGTGGTTAAACCAAACTGTGGACTGATAGTCACAGGTTAAGGCCTCTACTAACTGCTAGTTATCTCAGTTAGTGATCACCAGCTAATGGTACCAAATTTCACCCTCACAGTAATGATTTCATAGCTCAGGTTACAATTTATTCATTTTTTACATGTTCGGTTCCTGCATATAGAAGAGGCAGAGACATATGGCCAAAAAGAGTTAACCTTTCCATATTAGATGTCCTCAAAATCGTCCATCCTATAGTATAATTGTTTCCTCATTTTCAGGATATTTGTTGACATTTAAACAATTAAAAACATGAGTACTGTGGTGCTGAAGCTGGGCTTACTATCCTGGATAATAAAGTGATAGTCAAGACCACAAGGAACATGAAAGTAGCCCTTTTGCAAGGGATTGTATAGACATGATCTGGAAGAGATGTTTTTTTCAAGACTTCTTCTGCTCCCTGAACCACAACAAACCTTGTAAGACTCTTCAAACATATAGCAAGCTTAGTAAGGACAATCTCCAATCATGCTATTAAGAATAGCTGTGTCTGTTGGAAGGATGAATAAAGCTTTAACATGCCTTAAAGACATAGATTATGGAAAGCAGATCTTTAAACCATAGAGAAGACACTACAAGCAAAAGCAAGTAGTGAAAAGTCTTTTCCCTTGATTCTTCACTGGTAGCCTAAGCTCAACAAAAAGCAGCATGGAAATATTAAAAAAGGCTTTAATTCATAAGAATCCTTCTATAAGATATCATGAAGGAAGGGGAAACAAACACAGGGAAGAATTTCACTTCCTAAATCATCTCTGGCCCATCTTCATGGCTTTGAGGAACAATATAAAGCTGTCCAAAAAGAAGAGAGCAAAAAGGAGCCCCTTTTTTTATTCCACCATTTCCCATTTCCTCTTCACTTAATGTCACTCCAACCATCCTGATATAGAATGAAACCCTTCCTAGGTATTCCTTTGCCCTGGCTAATTCATAGCTAAAAGCTTGTCAATTCACTTTCTCTTGCTTCAGAGCTCTGGTACAAGAAACATCTTAGCATTTATGATTACAAAACACTCTTTGAATATTCTAAATAAGGATTAAAGAGCAAACAAACAGACAAACAAATCCACCAAAACAGAAATATCTTTTTATAAACTTTTCTGGCTCCTGATTTTTTAGAGTAAGCTTGTGCGTTCCAAACCTACACCATACCTGATGTCAGAAAAGGGAAAGAACAGAGCTAAAAAGAATATATTTTACAGAGATCCAAAATTCCGTCACCAAACCTAGGGTCGGCAAGACCAATTCTGCTGACTAGGTTGAATGTTAACCTAAATTTAAATGCTTCCCAAGAGATTAGAATGATGTGTGGGAGGTTCAGCAATATTATTATGATTTAAAACAATATATTTTCATTCTGGACATCATTCCTTTGGGATATGCACTGCTAGCTGATTACAGAGGTTGCAGCCAGACGCTGCCACTTCTAAATATCCATGCACTTTGAGCCAGTACAAATGCAGTCATATAAAGAGTCTCTTATATGATACTGAAATGTAAGTCATGACTTAGGTTTCCAGGGCAACAAACATAAAAATACCATGTATCAATTGCAGAAGAAAAATATAAACATTCCCATTTGCTTCACTGTAATTGCCTTTAAGGGCTAGGCCTATAAACTGAATTAGAACAAAGTAGCTGAAGGCTACAGGATGGCTTCTTTAAGTTATAAAGCAGAATTTTCTATGACTTCTTCTGTGTTTCAGTAAAGGTATGAGAAGGGTGGACCCTTTGCTCACTCAAAATGCATCAGCTGTTAACCGATTCAGCTGCAGACTGCAAATAAATATAGATCTAAAGTTGTCCTCTGCTTTGCAATACCCATCCTGTGTGCACAGTCTCATACCAAAACTATCGGTTAGAAATTTCAGTCCTAATGTCTGTTTATGCCTTCTGATTTACATGTGAAGGTAAACAATCCTCTAGCAAATGACAAGTTTATAGTGCAAGAATCTTATGCTCCCTTACACCTATAAATATCTACATCCCCAAAATCTACTGGTAGATGGAAGAAAAATGATGCTTATCCTCTGTCTCCCTAGGTCTTGGATTACACCATGTGCTGAACCCCAGATCCAGTTAACTGTAAATACTTGCATATCTCAACAACTCACAAGGCAGAAAATAAATTTAAGGTAAACCCACAGTCCAGGACCAGACTGATTATTAGAAATAGTCATAGTTTAGTTTTCTGCCTGTCAGATTACTGGTAACTGTAGAAGAACCATATGCATTATAGCTCTCCTTTACAATAACTGTGTATTGTCCTCTTCTTATAATCTCACAATTCATGCTACAATTGCAATAGTCAGTAATGTGGTGCCTTTACGTGCAGTTTAACACCTGACAAAACAGCTTCAAGAGCTGCTTTGGATCTAAATCCAATATAAACAACATGGGCTGCCATTTAATGCTTAGAAACATTTACACCACAAACACTAACAATGAAGTCCTTTCACTCTCCTTTGGACATGGCTTAAAAAAGCACACTGATTTTGATATTCCTGAACCTGAGAAATAATGTGCAATTTAAGACACCCATTCAGGACAGGTTCTTTGTAGCCAATAATTTTTTGGGGGGGTCACTTTTCATGATTGCCATCTTTTGGAACATTTTCACTCCATCTTTTCTGTTGATGTATCATGAACCAACAGATTATAATTGCCAATTTTTTATAATTATCTTCCAAATATTTTCCAGACTGAACTACTGATCTGGAGTTCCTTTGTGAACAGATCATTGCATCTGCTCAAGTCATAGAATCATAGAATCATAGAATAGTTAGGGTTGGAAAGGACCTTAAGATCATCTAGTTCCAACCACCCTGCCATGGGCAGGGGCACATAATTTGTACTGAGGGGTCAGAGGGGCCTCAGGTGTCCTTTGCTAACTGATTAAATATCACTTCAAAATAATTTTCTAGATACAAGCAATTATTATGAAAGCAAACTTTGTTTCCCACAATTATTCTGTAATATTTGCTTTAAATTCCAGCCATTGCTCTCCTTAAATTGAGAGGCTCAGAAAAGGGAATATCACAGGAAAGGGATTCAGGCATAGCCAGAGGTGATTAATTTGAAAGCCAAGCGTAAGAATATTCGTTTGGGTCTGACTTTGATAATTTTAAAGTTATTTAGTTGTGGAAATTGCTCACCCACTAAAATACCAACAAATCTAGAAGTTCATCACCTTCTAGGCTTCTGCTGAACAGAGGCTGGTGTGGAAGGCAGCATGGGTTAAAGGAGCTTAACCAACAGAAAAGCAAATAATAACCATTAGATTTTGTTTCTACAAACACAGATTAGTGCCAACTGGTGATTTCATGTCTACGGAAAAGTTTAAATATTCTTGTCTAAATTAAGCCTTGGAGATGTTATTTGAAGTGATGTTTTCTAAAACATTTAGTAGGGCAACCAGAGTTGTGCCATGGATGGGATGTCAAAGTCCTGAGTAGAAGCTGGGGGAGAACACTGACCTTCCCTGAAGCAAGGACAAGATGTGTTTGCAATAGTGAGGTTTGTGGTTGAACGCCAAGACCCATTTCTCAGTACAGCTGCGATGCTAGGCAAAGCAGTGAAGTTTAAACTCCTCATTTCCCTGTTAGCTATATCCTTCAGTTCTCTGCTGAGGAAGAAAAAATAATGCTGGGACACAGATCCAAAAGGTATGGCAGTTTCTCTTGAGAGGCAGAGTTCAGGCTAGGATTTCTAAGCACGAAGGCGATTGCAGTCTTCCAGTCACCCATGCAGAGAGCCTGGCCTTCTGCCCAGGTGAAGGAATGCTGTAATGCCCCGAAAGTGCTGCAGGCAGGAGGCTTCCACTGGAGGGCTGGAGCACCTCTCCTGTGAAGACAGGCTGAGAGAACAGCGGTTGTTTTGCCTGGAGAAGAGAAGGCTCTGGGGAGACCTTAGGGCAGCTTCCAGTGCCTAAAAGGGCCTACAGGAAATCTAGAGAAGTGTGTTTTACAAGGGCAGGTAGGTACAAGACAAAGGGGAATGGCTTTAATCTGAAAGAGAGTAGATTTAGATTAGATATAAGGAGGAAGTTCTCCCCTGAGAGAGTGCTGAGACACTGGCACAGGTTGCCCAGAGAAGCTGCAGCTGCCCCATCTCTGGCAGTGTTCCAGGTCAAGTTGGATGGGGCTTAGAGCAACCTGGTCTAGTGGAAGGTTGGGGCTCCTGATCCGGAGGAGTTTATTTTTGACACATCCTGACCTCAAGGCAGCATCCCTGCTGTGAACTGAGCCCTGAGTGTGACTGGCTGCACGTGGTTGTGCACAGACTCCTTTTATACCCAGGCTGGGATAAGAGCTGCACACGCAGGAGCGCTCCCGGGATCTGCCTGTGGCAGCAAGATCCTGATGGCTTTGGCCAGGTCCTTGTCATAGACTCATGGGATCATAGTTTGGGTCGGGAGGGACCTTCAAAGATCATCTAGTCCATGCCCCCTTTTGTCACAGTGGGGATACCTGCCACAGGCTTGCAGCTCCCAACCAGCTCACTTGGAGGAGGACCACGAGGTGAACAAATACCCACTTCACAGGCAACCCCACTCCCCAGGGTCCTCTGGTCACAGCTTTGCCAGATTAGGAGAACCCACCATGCAGCCTCCTCCACGGCTCTGGGACAGCCGGCACATCCCCTTTCCCCAAAACAGCTTCACCCTTTCATGGAAAACTCAAATGTTTGCGTATAAGTTTGGAATAGCAGCAAAATGATCAGACTCAAAATCTGACACAAAAGAGTATTGTGTTTCTTTGTTCTGTCCAAGATCAACAGCTGGGAGTCAGCCATGGTTGCCTATGCTGTTTGCTGGTGGGTTCACCCTGGCCAGCCTCTCTGCTGGGAGCTGGTTCTGAGGAATAGCCCAAAGACAGATGGATCAGGAAGGAAAAACTGCCAGAAATGGAAGTGCAAAGAGGAGGCACTTTTTTGCCTCTTCCCAATAAGAAAAAAAAGTTATTAAGCAAAAGAGCTACTGAGTCTCCATCACAGACGCAACCAGAGTGCAAAATACAAGCACTTCAGCTCCTTCCCGCACACCCTCTCCCAGAACATCCTCCCCCAGATTTATGCATTCAAACTAGGAATGCAATTCAGGCAAAACATAATTTCTTGGTATCTGTTCCACTTTCAGTAAGAGAGGTTAATCCTCCTTTCCCTAAGCTATTTTCTCCTCTAAGCTTCTTATCACCTTCTACACCATCCACAGTATTAAGACACAGTTTTGTGCATCTTTAAAGTTTGCTGCTGCCAATGCTGTCAGGAGATTGTACCATTTGTTTCCAGATCCTGAAGAAGGAAACACTAAACTAATAGAGAAAAAGATGCTGAACTGTCATAGATGGTGTCAGCATTTTTAGAAGTGCTCTATAGAAGAATAAGGGCATTTGTACAAACTTTTGTGGGAGATGTTTTCACCAGAAAATTCAGTTCCTAGGAGAGAGCTATGACTTTTGTGTGCAGAATTGAATGTAAAATTAATTTTTTTAGTTATTTTTTCTTATTATAGTATCTTCTCTTCAGCATCTAAGTAACAAAACCCTTTTAAATTAGTCACAACTATTGTTCATAATGTGTGGCAAGGAAGGAAGCAAGGTTGTTTCATTTGTTTTCTTTAAAGAAACCACAAAATAGGGACTAGAAATACCTAGAGCCATGCAAGAAATGCAAGATAGCACATGCCCATCCACAATAGCCACGATTCCTTACACAGATATGCACCAACAAAGTGAAACTCAGTTACACAATAGCTTTCCCTGGCACCTAAGGAGTCAGTCTTACCTTCCTTTAAAGAATCTCAAGCTCATAGCCAGGTTGATGAGATCTACTGCCTCTTTGTCAGGAGCAATAGGAAAAAAAGGTATTGCTACGCTCCAGCTTTAGTGGTAGAGGCAGCATCAGAGTCTTCAACATTCTTGTTTAAAACCATGAAGACAAAGTTTTTTCATTTTTGCAGTCAATTTCCTCAATGAAAACAGAACCTGCAAAATTTTTCAGTAATGTTTTTTAAATCAGAACCAAGACACAAATACTAGTAAGCATCCAAATTGAAGCTATTAGTGTAACCTGGAAAAGTGGGCTGCTCACACAGTGAATCCAGGCTAAGAAAGACACCTGGGGGCAGATATTAATATGGGGTCAAGTCAAGGCCCCAGATGGAAAATTCTCCAAGGTTGAGTGTGAATCAAAATGTGGATGAGGACCTACATCTGTTTCCTAGGCCCATATGAACATCATAACTGTCATAAATACGATATTACACAACTGTAACTTGTTGCTTTCTCTGTGGCTTTCCCCCCCCAAAATCTCCACTCTCCATAAGGGAACCTACCAAGAAGTTGCCTCAGATACATTATGCTCAGCTACCACCTCTATAATCCTAAGAAATGTTCAGAAACAAATAGTTCTTAGTGGCATGCACATTTTCTGTTGTCAGTATAGCCAGAAGACAACTCTTCAATGCAAAGGAACTCCATGTTGTCACTTGAGGTTCAGCAGTTTAATGGCATCCTTTCATGTTCAGTTTGCCAGCATCTTCTAGAAAAGACACTGTCTTACCTTTGTAGTCTATTCCTGCCACCCGATCCTTGGCTATGATGAATGAAAACATGACCTGTTTAAATTGTTTATCATATGAGACAGAGCAGCTGTTTTATATTTTTACACTGTGTTCATGCTATCTAAATTAATCTAAATCTAATTAAAAGTACTTTGGGTTGAAAAAAGAAATGAAGTTACCACAGAAATTAAAGCTGCTGAGTGTAGTTATAATATTCTGGCAAAGTGAAAAGATATTATCCTTATATAGACAAGATTTACACAAGAACTGGGGGACATGGTGAGCAATAGCATAAAATACTCATCCAGCAAAAGAAATATTTCTGTATAAAGGAGGTCATGGCAGCTTCTCCAAATGATAGTGCTGTTTAGATAAATTTCTAGTTTTACTTATGCATTAAAAAAATTGCCTGACATAGATTTGATCAACATTCAAAGTGAGTTTCATGATAAGAACAGTTTTCAGAAGAAATTATCTTTTCTGCTCTGCAAAGTGTCAGATGGGTCAGGTTCGTTCTGAAGCCAGAACAAACAGCAAATCAAGCTCCTAGAGTCTGGGAAAATTAATTACCCCCTCTCCAAGGTGGAACAGCTTTCTCTGCACAGACCACATGTCTTTCATACAATTAAAAGGCAATTTTACTGGGGAAATCAGGGAAGAGCCAGGAAATAAGCTTGGAAATTAACGGTAAAGCTAATATTTCTCTCTACCCTGCCAAGGTACCTGTCCTAACCGGGGCAATCCTCCCAGAAAAGGTGGAAGCCACACAGCCAAATGTCCCCACGAGGGATAACTACTGGTCCTGATGACTAAGAAGTGCTTGCTCTGTGTCCTAATGGAAGCTGTCCTGAAGTTGCCTCTGAGCTGCCTCCCTGGGAGACTTGGAACCTGGATGGATCCTGTAGGCTCCTTCTTCACGGGCAGCTGCTTTGCATGGCATCTGCTTTATGTGGCATTTCCTCAGCTGCAAAAAGCTCTGAGCTTGGTTGTAGTGAGCCATTTAAGGTGAAGCATCTGGAGAAATATTTATACTCTTTGCCATGGTGATACAGTTCTGTTACTGACACACTAAAACCACAATTCAACTGTAATTTGAATGCACAGTTATCCCCAGGAGTGGTATGGTCCAAGGCCTTCTTTCCTCACATTCGTCAATGGACAAGGTTGTAGATTCTCTGTCCCCAGCTGGATGGTGTGGATCCATTCGAGACCACCAGCTGCTGGGTGCCAGGTCTATCTGCATGGGTAGGAGATTGCACTAGGACACTCACGTCCTGATAGGCAGCAGGACTTGAGGCTCACAGCTATCACCCAAGTGAGCCAATATAAATGAACAGGCAGAAGGTGTAGGGCAGGCTTTTCTTCCCAAGCAGCCCTGCTGTTGGGCAGTCACTTCCTATGGCTGTGAATTAGAAGTATGTAACTGGCAGTTTCTCAGTGAGCATGTGTCTAATGTAGAGACTCAACAGGAGTACCCGGGTGGTTCCCTCTACCTACACCTGTGACAGTGGCCCTGGAGATCCCTATGGACCTCACCACCCAATCTCATCACTGCAGGTGGCAGTGACAGGCTCCTTCACCCAAGACAAGGATTGACTGCTGGGGACATCTGGTAAAGAGGAGTTATTCCTGCTCAGTGACACTGGAGCCCTGCCATCTCATCACCAATCTCTTCATTCATCCTCAGACTTCTTCATCAGCCCATCAGAGATTTGTTTTCCCCCAATTCTATTTTGCTGTATAACTCTACAATACATCCTTCTCATAAACACATTTTCATTGTCCCTGATCCTGGTTTGAGCACAATAGGTGGTGGGGACAGGAGCCTATTTTATCTCCACAGTGATAAACTGTTCCACGGTTATTATCTTTAATTTCCACTATTATACAAGAACAGCCTATTTGCCTGGCTATCTAAGGAAAACCATACTTTCTATAACTTGGAAATCCCTTTCATTTTCTACTCCTACACATTATGAATTTTGTTGTATAAAGGTTTTATTTTTCAGAGGAACACCTAGCTGAGTGTTAATAAATATGGGATATATACAAACAAATGCACAAGGCACTTGAACTTCACTGCTCTTAAAAAAGAGAAAACATCTCCCATACCTAAATGACCCCAGGTATTAAATGGCACTGTGTCTAATTTGGCTTTTGTATGTGAAAACACTGGGCAGTTCCTGTAGTAAACTAGAATGATTTCTGAGTTCCTAAACTATATGATAACATCACAAGGTTAGAGTATTTATTGGTATAACTTCATATGGGCTAGCAGGCTATTTGCTATGGATATGCTTTCTGAGCTACAGGTTGTATACTTGAAGTGTTTGTCTTTCAAATGTTGATTTTTAGCATCTGAAAGAAATTAACATTGGTGCGTTATTACAGTAATTACTTTATTAATCATATGGCAGCCTTCCTTATTCCAAAAACAAGGGATCCACTTACTTCCAGGCGTGCAGCCTTCAGATCATTACAAACAAGATGTAAGGAATGAGTATTAAAGTGTTACTTCCAATATGCCAGCTAGTGTGTTTCGAGTGCGTGTGTAACATAGCAGCCATGAGTCTGTAGCAACGTTTATGGCTATCAACCCTTTACAACCTGTGTTTGGTTTTGGTTTTAGTGTCCTTCCATATACGATTCTGCAGTGATATACTGAGACAGATATCATAATGGGATTTATATAAAAGAATAGTGAAGGGTTTTGTTATTCCTCCTAAGGAATAACAGTTCATAAAGAACTGATGTCACTACAACAAATTCAAAATTATTAGAAGGATTTATAGTGGTGTTTAGTAGATCATTAACATGCGATTTTTCAGTCTAGGAAAAAGAGAACTGAAGAGCCAAACCTGGGTAAATAAAAATGCTGGAAGACCTAAAACTTATGCATAAGTTATACTCTCTCCCTGTCCAAAGTGGGTGGGGTTTGCTTATTTGTTTTTACTAAGAAGTAATGTAAACCACTGAAATGTCAGACTCGTCAGCCCAGTTTTCCCATTCAGAAGATTAGTTCTGCGTTTTTACCTTGTCTCATGGAAAGGAAACCTCAAAAACTGCAGCAATGAGTGAAACCTGCAAGAGTCCATGTGCTTCAAAGGGAAAATGTCAAATACAATATGTTTCCTGCCAGTGTCAAAGAAGTAACATAGCTGATGCTGAGGAATGATTAAGAAACATAGAGTTCTATCGGTGACAGTTAAAAAAAAAGTTAATTAATTCTCCATGTTTAGATTTATTTTTGATGAAAAAGGGGGAGTGGGGGCTGTTAATAAAAATGACACATAGGTGTCTTTTTTCCAGTCTCCCAAATATAGAACATTTGCTTGCTATTGTTTTGATAATTTCCAGATTATTACGTAAGCTTTGAATTCTGCTTGAGAGAATAATCTGCAAAATTAAAAGCTCAGATGCAGACCAGTCCAAATTCACTTCTGCTATGAATCCTCAGAAGTCTTTTTCAACTATATTAAGACTATAGATGGTAATGCAGTTATTTCTTATGAAGTTTTGAAAAAAAAAGAAAAAAGAAAAGAAGTCATTTGACTCCAGGAATGTTGTTAGTGTGCCAGATTCATTACTAAATGTTAAGTTCATCACTGATCTCTATGTAGGTAAGATATGCTGTATTAAAACACATTAATGGGGACAAATAAGTGTTGTAAATACGAGGATCTCTTTAAAAATATAATTAAAAGAAATGCAAAGAATTTGCATTGAAATATTTTTCAATTAAGCAGCAATTTTCACAAGGTCTTGCAGCTGGTTTCAATTTTCAATGGCTGAGCAGATTCACCGCAAGGTGTTCATATCTTAATACAACCCTACTTTACTGCATTTCCCTTAGGAATTGAGCCACTGAAAAGATCTTTTTTTTTTTTCCCCACCTTTTTTAACTCTTCCTCAGGATAGCTGAAATTACACCACATTAATACCTTTAAGAGCACAGGTCAAAAACACTTTTTGTCTTGGGAATCAGGTAAATGTGAAGCCTGATCTAAAAACCTGCCGCAGGCTCAGGTTCTTCAGAGAAGCCAGGATGATATTCAGGACTATCTGAGCAGATGTGGGTGGAATCACTGTACTGAGAAATTAGGCAGTGAATTGTCCTGTTGGTTCAGTGCTGCTCTGTTTTTCACTTGACAAAGTGCATGCATAGCTAGAAGAGTACTTTTGAAAAGCAAAAAGCAGCTTTAATTCTGAGAGATTAGTAAAACGCAATGTTTTTAGATGATTGAATGGCAGAAAGATAGGTTTCTCCAGACCGATAAACTACTCCAGACTTGTACCTTCCCAAACTTCTTTCTATCAACTTCAAACACCACATCCTGGTTATAATAGCTACAATATAAGTAGGTTATGTGCATTTATTAGATTATCACTCCCTGGTATTACTCTGGATCTGCAAGGGGTTTGTTAATCCTCACATATAGAGAAGCAGAAGTGTCGGTTAATTTATTACACATAAATCATCTGAAATGTGTATGCTATTTCTGCACCAGGAAGTAATTTCAGGCTTCTTAGATGAGAGTAAATCTGTTTGTTATTCCTAAACCCTTACTGAATAGCCTAGGAAAACATTTTTACAGTGCATAGTCAGTTCCCAAGCTGTTTGCTCCAATTATTCTCCCTTCATGCCACGTGGACGCTTCAGTTATGCAGTATTTTTGTGCTTCCTGGCTGAATACACAGTAATAGCTCAGCAAATGGTGAATGGTGATAACTACTGCCAGTTATTTTTCTTCCAAAAAAGCTAATGCTGTAGGCGTTACTCACTAAAAAGCAGACATGTGATGGAGCTGAACCACTATTCAGGCTGAGATTTCGGGAATACTGTTTTGGTGGCTTCCCTTTCACCCCCCTGTCCTGTTGTTGTTTTAGCTCCCACATGGAAAGATCTAGAAATGCCAGGCAGAAGGAGCTAAAACCAGATCTATCCTTAACCCTACTCCAGGTGGTCAGAGCCAGACAGGGTGTGTACCTGCCGTCCAGACAACCTGGGATCAGTCCTTGCTCTTGGGAAAGCCCGTACTATACTTCCTTTTCCCCTTTCCTTTATTGTCTAAGCTGGATTTACAACTGGTTTGAACATGCAGTCATTGTAAATCACTGGTTACATACATTTTCCTGACATTTAGCATTTTTCCTTCCCAGGAGAGTTCTGGAGCCAAAAACACTTTCAAGAAAACAAATGTAAACATAATCTGGTTTATTTGCACCCTGACACAGAGTTCAACCACCTCTCTTCCTAAGAAGCAAACCCCCCCGGTGTGATCGCAAGCATTGGAGAAGCATTAGGCTGCCTGGCACAAGCAAAAATCAGGCAAACCTTTAATTTCTCCTCTCTAGAAGAGAAACTGGTGAGAGAGGGAGCCCTTGGGAGGCAGAGCTGTGAGCATCGGACTGGCTGAGGGGTTTTAGTGGGAGCAACATTACTACAGTCATGCAGCCTTTTGTTAGATCTTGCTGGCTATCACAGAAAGCTGCCAACTGGAAACAGAACTCGAGGGGCACTGAAAACATGTCAGTTTTCACAGTAACCTCAGAGTTTGTCATGTGAGGAGATAAGGGTGAAGGATGGCATTCCTAGGAGATGGACAGGAAACAAAAGCAACTGCTGCACTGTACAAAGAAGAGCTCAAGAGCTCAGCATAGATACAGTGTGATGAGGCAGAGAAAGCATGTTCAGAGCAGTGGTGGGAGTTGGAGGAAAGTTCAAGATTAAATTTCTGCCAAAGTAGCAATTAATACACCATCATTAATTTTCCTCTACGCACAGTGGTGTCATTCATCTGTACAGTTTGCATTTTACTGGTCCTGAGCTGCCCATACCTGTCTCCTGGGTAAGATGCTGCCCTAGGAGTTAACTGCAGCATTTGTAATTGCAGTGTAAGACTGCACAGGCCTCCCACGGATGGTACGGATCACCCACCCTTCCTTATCCCAGCTTCTCCTTCTGAAAAAATTGTGGATACAGTCTCTGACCTGTTTCTCAGGGACATTTCAACCCACTACCAAAAAGTTACCTGGAAGTCCTAGACACTATTATTTTTTAATTACCCTCAGAGTAATCTGGGGCTCTGTCTTCTGATTTTTTGAAGGCATCTGTCCTTCCCTGAAGTATGTAACTTTCCAGCTGCCTTAAGATATTTGGTCCTTTTCTATTCCTTACTAAATCTGCTGTATAATCCAGCACAACTCCAAGAAACTCTTGTAGAGTTGATAATCCATTTGGTATACCCAGCTGGACGAGGCAGGTGCCAAGTGGCATATCCTAAAAATTAACATAAAAAAACCCCAAACAACCAAAACCAAACGTAAACCAAAAAACATTAAAAAAAAAACCAACCCAAACCAACAAAACCCACAACAGTTTAGACCAGTTTTAGGATCCTATAAAACCTTGGAAAATGAGTTCAATATGTCACCTGATTGGTTGTCAACTGTGGGACCTTCTGTGACTAACACTGGTCAGGCACAGGAGTCTTTATACGATAAATCCTATTTAGTTTCTGCTGTGTGTATGCATGTAGGGGGCTATTTACATTTTTCAAATCACAGTATTTGACTGCATTATATTTTGAGATTGCTTAGTCCAGACACTGTGTTGTTGTTACCCCTGCCCTCTATAACTTGGGATAAGAGCAAAGAAGATATACATTCACACCTCCCAGGGCACATGCTTAGCGATCAAATAGTCTGCTTAGGTTTTCCAGCATGTGTTTTTGCACTTTAATAGAAAAAATTATGCTGAGGTTTCCAAACCCAGTTATTTAATGATACTTGTTATCAGATGAAAACATTAAACGTGAGCCTGTATCCCTTGATAAATAAGAAAGTTTCTCACTTTCTAAAGTTTCTCACCTTGTGACCTCAGAAAGAAATTCAGTTTCTCTGAAAAGAACTCTAAGTCGTAACAGCATATTTCCACAATATAACACAGTTCTTACTGCAGTACTCTCTCAATATTTCCTGGCTAGTACGGATTAAGAAGCAATGAAACAAAACTATTTTTACAGGTTTGGTTGTCTGGCACACTCACTGTTTACTTAAGCTGGCAATTTATGAGAAAACAGTCTCTCTCTCTCACACAGCCTTGAACAGCGTTACTCCCACCATCTCACACTGTTAAAAATGTGTGCATTTTTAGAGTGAGAGAATCATGCTAGTTTCAACTCTAAACACAAGTTCGTGTCTATGTCATAATGTAAAAAGAATAAACCAAAGCCTTTTTCCTGCAGGACCCACTTTCAGCCCTTTGGCCTGTTGGAAATTGAGCAATTGTTTGTCACGAGGAAAAACATCGCCCTTCCAACCTGATCCTATCACCCACAGTTTTCCTGTCCTGAAACCTTGTCCTACATCAGGAAGACACCACCACTGAGGAAGCAAATGCTAGTATCTTGTGAACTCTTACTAAAGCTGAGCTGCAAGCGAGAAGCATGAACGGAGAGGGACGAAAGCTCTCAAGGTCTTTCCACCTCACTCCAAGTTCCAGAGGGACTGGTTGGTTTTATATTTGTTTTGTTTCTGCAGGAACAGACTGCAATATCCATGGAGATTACATTAAAACTCCATGAAACCCTAACAAAGATGTCTGTTGTGGCTTGCTCTGAAAAAAGCAGATTCTTATTAAAATGTCAGCCAAATGACTTATGTGGCACTGACTCTGAGGACAGTACAGCAGTCCTGCAATGTTTAAAAAGTAATAACAATGAAAAATGGTCACTCATTGCTATTGAACTGGGATCTTTACCAGAATGGTCATTTTTGTTGAAGTCTAAGCTGTGCGGAGATGGTTGGCATCTATGTGGCTCAGGACTACTATTTATTTTCTGTATTTAGATCCATAGGTCAAACTTGTTATTTGGAAGGGGCTGAAATTGATACAGGCTGCTTTATAGTTCTGACATTTCTATTTCCCCAGTGGATTGCGTTAAAGGTTATTGACCTGTTTAGTGCTGAGTAAACCCATAGAGAATGTGCTCTGGGAGACTTTAGGACTAAAAGCTATAACATTTCTTCGCTTTAGTAACATTTATCAGATAATTCCAATTACTAGTTGCTTTTGCAGTTTCATATGGGGGGAAGAAAGGGATTTACATTTACAACATAATTCCCAGAATGCTTTACAATATAGGCACCATCTCTATTATTTATTATGTGTCCTTCATTCTCTCCCTCCTCTCAGATTGATATTGTTTGATCAGTCACAGTTTTGCAGCCTGACTCCATATATTTCAGCCACTCTGGCTTTTTCCAGATGTCACAGAAGAGCCAGGAGTGCTTTCTGAACTGTGAAGAATCAATGTTTCAGCTATAGACTGGTGCGATGATGTGTTTAGTAAACAAGGCTAAGCTATAAACACCAGTAAACTCAGTCCCCTGATTTCAAGAGCTGTAAGTGCTTGGCTTTATGAATCCTTTCTTAGGGATGAAGTGTGTTTCTATTGTCTGGAAGACAAATGGGAAGAGCACACACAGAAGTAGCTTTCTCTCTGATAATAAGACTTAGCAGCTAGGGAGCCCTCTCACAACACACTGCTGGAGGAGACAGCCTCATCAGAAACAGTGTCATCAGAAATACCACTTACAAAATACTTGGAACTTCGTAGACTTGAACTGAGGCAATTAGATTCCCAAAAGTGTATTGATTGTCAATTCCAGATGGCTTCCCTGAGTGTTTCTCATGTTTCATATAAATACATTAATTATGATACAAGCTCCACCTGTAAATTCTCTGGAAACTGATACTCCCATTGAGTAAGTTAATACTCCTATTATTAACTAAAACAACAGTATAACATTCCCAAAGTGTTCTTGAGGGGTTCCCAGGCAGTGGATCGACAGCTTCATTAATCCTACCCTGCACACAGCAGTTTTGCAGATCAGTAAATTAAGTATGGGTTTTCACAGGCAAAGTTTATAGTTGGGTACCTTACTCTCACTCCTATTGGGAAACCCCACAAAACTGGGAAACTTCACAATATTGGGAACCCCACAATATTGGGAAACCCCACAATACTGGGAAACCTCACAACTATTGGGAAACCCCAATAAACAAGAATGCAACAAATATTGGTTTATACCTGGGAGAAACAAATCAGCAGTTACTGAGAGGTAAATATATCCAGATTGCTTGTCATTCATTTGAATATTCAAGTGTAAATAAGTAATTTGCTTTAAGTTACGTTTTTTACTTTTGCTGGGAATCAAACTGGCAAGCTAAGGAACTTTAACATTTTTGGAATTATCACAGGAGACTACATTTGCTCATGTTCAATATCCAAACAGGTACACAAAGCTGTGTTTATTTTACTTTTGTATTCTTATCAATTAGTGTCTAAAACCAGGAGAGAACCCTTCTGAACATCTACAAGAGCATACAGAAAACCAGGTATGGCTCTGGATAAAGGCACTGTGGCACTTGCAATCTAATTAGCTGACACTGTCAACCACAAAGTGGTTGATGCATTTGCACATGTAATTCAATAGGATTAATTCCAACCCATTCACCCCTTTCTGGTAACAAATCCTTCATTTCCTATAACTAAATGACTGACAACTGCATTGTCACCAGAATTTCACAAAACAAAATGTGAAATTTTTTTATTTACTACATTTGTATAGATTAAAATGAGTTTATGACGTATTCACATCTGTTGAGCTTGTCTCCAGAGCTCAGAGTAAGTATTAACAAACATGAACTAGAGTCTTCAGAAACAAAAATGAAACTGTCAAAACAATAGCTTCCTTCTCCTTTTCCTCCTCCTCTACCCAACAAAATGGAAAGCTCTATTCTTTACAATTCTTTTCCTTTCATTTAGGAGCAGCATAAATCCCAATGGAAAGCCTGAATTCTGATGTTTTTTACAAAGATCCCCACTTTGCAATTGATTATAGTCACACAGACACCAAATTATGTGACTACCTTTGACACTCAACATTTGGTGAAGAAAAACCCAACTCTGCAAATCTATGTGCTTCAGATACATTGAAAAACATTGTCATTATCATAGTTATCCTGATCTCAGAGAATTTAAGCAAGTCATAATTAAGCAGAGGAAAAACACTGAAACAGGACTTACATTGGATTTTGAAAGTCTAACAAATGTAACAAATAAGCTGTAAGACCCTTACAGTTACAAATAATCGTGAGTGAAATTATTGTGGTATGAATGGCTTTGCCTTGAGTAAATGTTCAGTTACTTCAAAATGCCACCTAGGAGGATATTTTAAGATGCCAAGTAGGTGTCATAAGGAAAAGTAGGGAGCAAAGCTCACATCAAGATCTGCAATTCACATTTCTGTCTTGAAGAAATCTTAGTTAATGTGAAGTTCTGGATTAATTTTTATCTATAACCATTTGGAATATCTCCAGAATCAAACATCAAGGCAAAAGCCAGTGGTTAATGCCATCAGTCCCAAGGTATCACTAATCCTCAGGCCAGCGACTGACTGGGTGTTTCATGTTCAGGTTGTACGAGGAGAGCTGCTCTGCTTTGTGCAGTCAGTGAGAACAAGGGCTAGGACATGGCATCAAGCTGGTATTCTAGAAAAAGGGCTAAATCAACAGATCTCTTACTTTTGTGCCTTTTATAAAGAATAGCTTCACCAGGATAAATTGGGAGACTGGAGTACAAGAATGGGCATCGTATTTCTTAGGAAAAGAGCTTATGTTCAATAACCAAGGAGAAATTTATCCAGGATCTGTCATGACCCTCAGGAACTGAGGAGCAGACACCTCCCTCTTAGTATTTTGATTTGGATGTTGGGAAAGACTATCTCAGCTGCAGTGATTAACTCCAGGAAAGGGTTCACAGCTGTAATTTCATTTTGTGCTTAAATGCATCTCTCTAGCCTGGAATTAGGCTTCCAATTCTCTTTGAAAGATGGACTGCAAGCAAAAAACTTTCCTCTTGGCCTTTCCTGCTACTGCTTTACAGACTCCTGGCTTAATGCACAGTTTTCTCTGAATTTACTTATCAGCTACCTAACTTCCTACGCATCATAAGACATACATAGGAACCTAACTAGTCCAGGAGTTGGGAGCTCTACATGTTCCTGCTGCAAGATATGTTGCATCTCTGAGAATGAAGCCTGACTTGTAAACCATGTGAATTTAATCACTTTTCTTTGTGTGGGTTGAATCAGTCAACATTTCTAGGTGAAACAACTGGCTCCAGCAACCTAAATGCTGTGCAAGTCTGGGCTCACAATGTGACTGCTCAAAACTTCTGTGTTTTATTTGAGTCACCAAGCTCCTAATACTCTTCATGGGAATCAAGTCACTATTCCTGTAACATGTATTGTTTTCCTTTGAAAAAAGTCAGCATGAACTCTCTCAGAAATCAATAGAAACTTTTCAAAAAGGATGGACAACTCCTGCCCAGCTAATCTTGTTTTAATCTCTACTCAGGGAACAGCACTACTGCTCCTCCTTGCCTCCCTTCCCTGAAACACATCAGATTTACTCCTAAGCTCCTTGATCAGCCTTAGAATAAATGCATGAGTAAAACCTAACCATTTTTTGGTAAAGCCCATTTTAGGTTCACATAAATGTGCAAATACTTATCCATAGAAAATCTTTCTATGAAAAGGTGACTTTCAATCCCCTTAGTTATTTCATGTGATTTGAAATTTAAGAAAAATATGCCGAAGAAATCTATTTCTAACAAGAGTAGTTATCTATTCAAGTCTCCCCATTGCCTCATACCTAAAATGAAATTGCATGAGCCTTAACAGAAAATTGCACCTACAAAACCTACATTTAAAAGAGTTTATGGTGTTTAGACTGAAATCTATAATGCAGCAATGTTTCTGATCCCAGATCTAGACCCCCTCTCTCTCAAAAAAAAAAAAAAAAAGACAAAAACCCCCACCAATCATAAATTTGTTTAATTTTAAAAGCTATGATTTGGTAAGGAGGTGCATGATAATATCACTGGAAGAAAGAAATGAAGTAGCCTAGCTTAAGGAATTCAGTGATACATTTTGATTCCTTTTCAATTTGTACTTGACACCAAATATCCAACATCTGCAAATGTTTCTTTGGAGGGGAAAACTATAACCTAATATTTATATAAATATTCAATCATAAGAACAATTGGGTTTAATAAATTATTCCCTTACATAAGAATTTCAAAGGAGAGAAAACTTCAAAACCATTAACATTCACTTTCCATTTTAGCAATTTGATCTGTGCATTTTAGTTCAATTTGGAGCAATTTTTCAATCCCCCAAGTAATGCAAAGAAGATTTCCAGACTGTTCCCTGGCCTTTAAGATTTCTAAATGTTGCACAGTTCTCCTATAACTGCCACATGCAACTCGATGCCAGCAAAAACAATAGCTGTATTTATGAAATACATTGTTGTAGTTTACAGCTACAATTCAGAGTCTTCATGGCTGGAATCTAAATTATGTGCCAGCATGCATTCAGTTGTTATTAATTCACAGTTTGAAATGCAAGCCAGTTTTTAGTATGATATATTCTTCTTTGTTAGCTGGTGAACTATTTTAGTAGAGACAAGTTGCCCTAATTTACCAATTCACCAATTTCCTTCGGCAAATGAGCACAAGATTACTTCAGGTAAGTTTTTACCTGTCCGTGTGCATACTGGTCTCAGAATTTCTTTTTTTCCTCTAACAGTAAATCTCTCAGCAATATGTTGTCTTCCAAAATTTCCTCACACTTACTAGGAAACAATTGTCAGCCCCTGTCTCACAGGCTACAGCATTTCATTCACTCGTACACAGATTGCAGCTGTTTTCTTTGTTTAAAGATTATGATATAAATATACTGCTCAGTAAGCTGTCATTTCTCTAGTGAGTGGCAGCTTTCTGGCATGGGCTAGTACTATTCAGAAAGTGACACTTGCTCACTTAAAGTGATGCTGACTGAACTCCACAACATAGACTGGGCAAAGAGATCTTACAGAAACGAGAGAATGAGTATGAAGCCCCATCTCCAAGCAAAACTTCATCAGGTCAGAGACTTATAGAAATACCATAGAATAATTTAGGCTGAAAGGGACCTCTGGAGGGCATTTGGTCAACCCTTCCTCTCTCATGCTTATGCACCCACAAAACCGCAGCCCAGGATCATAATGTGGTACCAGACATGCTCACTCCTCAGATGTGCTTCTCAGGTGTCCTATGGGAGATACCTCAGGAGGAATAGCTCGAGAATATTCCAACTTCAGTAGAGAAAAGCAAGACTTGATGACATGAATAACCTGTTATCTTACCCCTCTGCTGTCAGTAAACCAAGCCATCTTGTGTCTTCTTACTGGTAAGGCCACCAAATCCTGAAAGGCTTCAGACCTGTTCCAAGACCCCAGACCCTTTCTCTGGGGGAACCATTGAAGTTAAGCGGTTCCTTCCAATCCAATAATCATACACATCTTAGCAAACGTGAGGATGCTGATTTCTTGCCTGCAAAACCATTTTAGTAGTAGCATCAACATACTTTGATGCCACTAGAAGAGGACCATCATTATACTCTTCACTATAAGGAGAACTGTCTAAGAAAAAGCCACTAAGTACTGATGTCTCTTACATCTACCACACCAGTGGTTCACATCAAGAAAACCGAATTCCCTGAACATTGCTAATGACTGCTTTCTTTTTCCATCTCCTTATTATTATGGTACAAATCTCTGTAAGAAAGCCTCAAGCTTGGTGAATGGAAAACTTAATTGGATATGCCCTGCTGAATATTTCTATTTTTGATTGTCTAATTAGAGTGGGCAAAAGACAAAGAATTTTACATTCAGATGGCTTTATGGACTGTAGTGTTTTTCTTTTATTTCTCAAAATCACATGTGTCTATTTTAAGCTTTTTTTCCTAAAATATTCTGTCCTGGAATCTGACAGAATCTTCCTGAAGAAAATGCATGAATGGTAATTGTAGAATTTGGGTCATTTATAAACAAGGATTCAAAGGAAGACACTGGAGACAGCTGAAAAACAGGCAGGAAAGAGTATTCCTGCTTAGATTTCAATTTCTGCATTCAAGATGGGTGTCCGTAAAATGTTGGTGGGCAGGAAATTTAGCACCTCCATCTCCCTGAGTCAAAATATACACACAGTAGTCTCTTTTGCCAGTTGAAAACCAGATTTTCTCAACTAATCTGTGCATAAAGATAGCATCAGATAATTCTTGCTCCAGCATTTCCTGATATGGGGCACAAAGATGCCACTTTAATATGTTAACGAAATCTTCATCCCATTATATGTAAACTGCAAGCAACAAGCAGATGCTGTCTTGCGATTTTTTGAGGTTATATCAGCCTACGGTAGTAAAAAAATTGACATGCTGCCTACTCCTTAAATTTGTGGATGTTTACCACTTTTTGTTCAGGTAGGCCAGATACACACAGTGAATTTATTTTACTTCTTTCTCTCAGCTAAGCTATAACTTTAAAAGTAAGCGGTTGTATTGTGAAAAGAAGAATTTGAGCCTGAAATTAATTTGTAATGGGATATCAAGAATAAGTTTTAAAAGAGTTTCTCCCAAAGAAGAAAAAAAAGAGTCTATGTGGGTTTTTTTAAGGAGTCATATCTCCTACAGAGCAAGAAAGACACCAATGGCCTTTGGAGTTTCTCTTTTTACATAGGTTAACTAAAGATGAAATATTTATATTTTTGAAAAAAACACCAACATTTAAAAAAGGGAAGGAAAAAAAAAAAAGACAAAATAAACCCCCACCTTTAAATTTTTTACAAAAGCATTTGGAAGCATTTGTAGTTCTGACCAAAGCACTGCTGGCAGCTGAGCCCTCTGGGTGCAGTCGGGGCTTTCCTGCTCTCCCTTGGAGACTGGGGAGAGAAGCAGATGTAGTCGGCTCCTGAGGGCACACAGCCAGCTCTGGTGCCTCCCTGGCATCCCTCTTTCAGGAGCTCCCATGCTTTCCTGAAGGTGGCAGAAGGCAGAGAAGGTTTGGAGGCACCTTCAGAGGAGAAGTTAGTGCCATCTCCATGGGAAAGCAATGCTAAAGGGGGAGCAGCTTAGAGCGTCTCAGACCCAAAGGCCACCTGATCCTAATGAGGAATCCCAAACACATCTGCTTTCTAGTGTTCCCTGTGCAGGCTAATTTGTCACTGCCCTTACTTACAAGCAGTCATTTGTATTTGCACAGGCAGCTCTGCCTCCATATGGCTGGTAGTCCTTTGAAAGGACAGGCTTGCATGCACAGCTACCAATGGCATATGAGAACATAGGAAGGAATGTAAGTACAGCTTAGAGGAATATTACTTCTCTGCTAAGTCCTCACATCCCTGCTGCTGCCAGGATTTGCGCACAAAATACTGCATTTCTCCTGAGAAGCATCCTGATGTCTCAAGCACTGAAAGCAAAGGCTGGATCTTTGTAACTCAGGTGTCCATTGTACTTCCAGCTGCTGCAGGAGGAACAAAGGACGAGGGAAGGTGAGGTATTTGGGACCAGGCTTTTGCCTTCCTCTGTTAAACTAATTTATATTTTGATACAACTGATGCTTCTTCAGATCTAATTTTAAGTTACTTGCCTATAGAGCGAGCTGCTTTAATAGTTAAACAGTGTAGGACAACATGGATTCATTCATTTTTTATTTTGTGAAGCCCGTGGTCTCTGAAAAGCATTTTTGTATTTGAGCACTGATTCAGAGAAAATAAAAAGAATAATAAAAAAACATTTGTCTTATTTAATGAACCCCGAACTATTTTACACCAGTAAAAGCATAAATTTGAGACACTGTTAAGAAAAATACTATCCTTGTCTGCCCCATTAATGCTTAGGTTTCCTTTGAAATATTCTGGGTGAAATTCTGTATTATCACACCCAGAGTGAGCCTGGAAAGAACCAGGAATTTTTAAATGGTTGTAATAAAATATGATAGTATTCCTGGATGGGAAATTTTAGACAGATGGAAGGAATCCTGCTAATGCCCAACAATGCATCAAGCAATATAATTACATGCTGTAGCCAGGATCCAGTTACTAATGCTTTGCAAGGCCTAAAGGTATGTGGAATCAACTATTTTTACAGCTGCCATAAAGTAGCATTCTTCTTAATATTCCTCTACCTTTCTTGAGATGCTCTGTGCACTACAGCAAGTAAAATTTATGGGTAGTAGCAAAGAAAAATCAGAAATTACAACAGGACAAAGCCTGTTTTAAACCCACAGTACAACAGATTGCACTGTACTGGTATGGTATAGGCAGAAATCCCCTGACCTAACCCAGTAAACTGCGTACTTCATAGACCTGAAACCACAGATATCTGTACATATCTATATGTAGCCCTCTCTTTTTGTACTGCTTGTGTAAATAAAACTGGCATTTTCCAAAGAGGCTATGCACTCCACTTGGCTAAGGAATTCCAGCCTGCAGTCAGGCACTGCTGTCAAAGACCACGTGTGTCTTGCTGGCACACGGCAACTCCAAACCGAGTCAGCCATTTAGTGACACAATATTTGTCAGGAGTAATACTTGATGCACACAGCCAGGAAAATTGGAACCAGATCTGGGGCTCATGTGCTGGAAAAAATAACTGTGATTACAGAAAGAATACTCTTACAGGCTACATCATTGACTTTGGATTATGGATAATGATTTGCTGTGCACAAAACTCCAGTGATGGGATTGCTTAGTTATGGAAGTGAACTGCATAGTTGTACCTCCATATGCAAATACAAGCTTACTACAGCTGCATCTCTTTTACAAAGTGTACTGAATTACAACTGTTCTACTTTTCTCATATTTTAATATATCACATATAAAGAAATTACTTGAATATTTTCCCTTGCAGTTCTCTTTTTCAGACCATTTTAATTGCATTAACTCACTTAGCAAAAGATCTGCCTCAGATATGAGGAGGCCAAGGAAGACATCAGAAGCTAAATGCTTAATACACTTTATTGCACGTGGTAGCATTATGTTCTGGAAGAGTTCACATTCTAGTCTTTATAGTATTCCCATTAATTTCAGTCTCACTACAGCTAAGTTATAAACTGACACTTGCCAGAGTCTATCTTACTATGTATCTGAGGTATATAATGATTTATTATATAAATTTAACAAATCACGATATATCTAATATACTATTAGCTTTTTAAAATTATTGTAGCCTTCCCACGTTTCAGTATGCTGCTGTTCTAATTCAGTTTATAGTGTTGTAAACGATACCGTCTAACAACTACCACTAGGGAGGTCATGGAACTTGCTCAAATAAATATTCTTGGCTATGTAAATGAAAAACTTGAGTTCAGAGGTGAAAAAGACTCATTCCTAGCTTTGTTATTTTACATGTATTCTGGTTGGCATTGCCTTCCACCTTATTTACACAACAGTTTTCCTGATTCATGTTTTGCCTATGCGTATTGCTAGAGTTTTTGTTTTCAGTGACCAAGAAGATACAATTGACGTGATTGTTTTAGATGCTGCGATACTGAAAAGACACGTCAGACTTCATCAGGTTCCTCCTTGCACTGAACTCCAGCAATATTTTTATTAAATAATTTTCTAATAGAATCCATGCAGCATTTGTTCCTTTTTTTAGAGAAGGGAAGATGGCAGCTAATTGTATGCTTCATACCAGGAGGGGAGGGATTAGATAATGATATATTCTTAATAGCAGACTCTTCTAGAGCAGTTGTTTCCGTGAGGGTACTTTATATGTTGTCCCTTTCTTTTCAGAGCTTTTGCTTGGTAGAAATATATCCTTGGGTTTTTCTTTCACAGCCTGCCTGAATATTGCTATTGAAGAGTTGTGTCCCACACATACCAAGGGGAAATTAAATATAAATAAAGCACTAAGAAGAAAGCGTAGAAAAAGATGGCACATGATGATAAACCAGTGGCACTTTTGCATAGGTAGTGCAAAGCACACCCTGCATGAATGCAAATGCCAAACAGAGTAATTTCTATGGTCCTTCAGGCATATTCACCACAGGTATTTTTGGATGAGGAATTAGCTTGGGGAGTAAGAAAAATCAGAGGTTTTGAGTTGATTTTATTTGCAGAGATTAAAGCAAAAAAATTAAATGAATAGTAAACACTGCTGAAATTGAAGTTTGGGTATCAACATTGTCATTCTTGCAAACATTTCCAGTGCTATAAATCTTCCCACATTATGCTCAAAGATTTTTTTTCTTTTTTTTTTTTTTTTTGCAGTGGTTTGATGAAAGGTAGCAGCACTTTACAAAAATTATAAGTTGTGTAAAATAATTGCTAGCCTTGGGAGTTCTGCTTTCTCTGAATTAGTTTTTAAATCTTTGAAATTTAATTTAAAATACATATATCATAATTGCTGTGCCTAATTTTCTCCAACACTTTGCTTTCACATTTAAACCATCTCGTTTTCTATTTTTCCTACACAATGGCTCTCGGCTGGCTGGCACAAACTATTATGTCTATGTCAAAAGTAGCTGGTACAATGTCAAAGTTTTTTTCCTCTGCTAAACCAAGTCACAAGCAGTTTAATGCAATACAACTGGGACCTCATAATGCCTAACACAGAGCACTGTAAGCATTAAGCTACTGACCAGAAGTCTCTTCAGAGATACTCAACTTGTATAATCCTGAAGATAGCTGAAATCTGATGGCTTTAAACCTATTTTCTAGCACACCAGATATCCTTCTTGAAGCACGTCTATGAATGTTTTTTTTTCCATCTGTTACTCATAACAATGTAGATCATATTTTAGAACCCCACAACTGAAAATGTTTTCTAAAAAAACCCCCGTGGTTTTGCACAAACACATATCTACTTTACAAGGATAAACGTGTTTTTGAGAAACCATGTGATATTAGCTCTTCTATTTTCCCATTCAAGGACTACTGTATGCAGAAACAGAGATTGTAATGTTGTTGAACAGCATAGATAAAATGCATCTGAAAGTTCCACACCATAAATCCACATACTTCCTTGTTCTACACCCAGAAACCTTCCTAGCAGCAATAAATATAACCCATTTTATTAGATTGCTATGAAACCTTTTACTATGTTTGAGAATCTATGATAATCCTCACTGATGTAACAAATCCACGGATGCAAAATAGGTGGAGAACACGCTAATATCCATTTCCTTATATCGACTTGGTGAGAACATGGTCATTTGTTCTTATCTCAGCATCTGGACAGGATGATTTCAGTAGTACCATTACTGTAGGGCAGCAACAGACCCACAGCTTTGCTATTTTGGGGCTTCATACCTCTTTCACAGCACAGGCAAGGGGAGTCTGGACCAGGATGCAAGAGGCCTCGTGTTTGCTCCTGGGTCCCTCAATGGTCACTGGGGCAATCTTGGGTATCTCACCCCCCCTCCTCCGCACTTTGATTTTCCTCTCTGTAAAAGAAGAGTCACAATACTGACCTCCACTGTGGTTTGCATTGAAATCCATTGATGCAGTTATTGCTACTCTCAGAACCTCTTTAAAGCTGAAACTATTTTCTAATGTAGTTCATCATTAAAAGACTTTTTTTTTAATAAAAGAATCTTTCCTTTTTATTTTTTAACAGTCCATTTGAATTCATATTTTATGAGTTCCTTTAGCTTAAAATGTCAGCGATATTGCCTCTCTTTTTTAGCAACTCTTGAAGTGGTAAAGATATCGGTTAAGTATTACAGAGTAACTAATTAGGCCTTCAATTACTATTAAAATTGTTTTTTTAAACAGCTATCTACTGAAATGAGAAACTTTTGGTCCTGTGGTGGGGGATGAAGTATTTCACTGTTCAAAATACAAGATCAGTTTACTCTTACATTAAATGGTTCTATTTATATATAAACTATTTCTAACTAAACATTACAAAGGAGTCTGTATTATCACAAGCAATTATGTAAGAAATAATCAAAAGACTTTTCCCCTTCAGAATGGAATTTGAGCCTAGCTATAATCAAAACACTTCCCAACTTTGTTTTTGTTACATTCGTAAAGACTTGTTCAGAAGCCACCTTCAATCGGATCTGTAGAGTACCTTGTATACATTTAAAAGGAAGGTTATTTTCTTGAGGAAAAAAGGTCTGGGAGACCTCCTAATTAAGACTATCCTCTCAAAACTCAGCCAGGAGGACGAGGTCTTGTCTTTAAAAAGATACTGCTCTTAGTTGATTGCTGCTTCTTTCTGTTTTGTTTTTTTTTTTTTTTTTTAAACCCAAATGGCTGCTTTAATTACAGTCTGCAGCAGCCTCTCCCCAAATTGAAGGTTATTGTCAAGCACTCTCTGCAAGACAATGCTAAAGCAAGCTGAAAGATATAAAAATACATCCTGAAGTTTAAGCAGTTGAGACCTGGAGGCAATAAGCCCAGTTTTATGGCAAAGAAAAAAACAGCATCATTCTCATTAGCACTCATTGTGCCTGCCACTTTCTGAATAGAGACGGCAATTACCCAGGAGTCCATATAATTAGTTGTAACCCTTTCTTTAATAAGACAAGGAATCAGAAGGATGTGAACTATCATCTTCTCTAGGTCTTAGGCATGAAGGGAACCTCTAAATACACTAGAAAGAAGGGCACATTTGTGTCCTTAATTAAATTACCATAACAAAGATTAGCAACGTCATGAGCAGCCAGGTTCGTACTGGTGGTGAAATGCGTGTCTCTCTGCACAAAGCTGGTGAGCAACCCAGGCACATCAGCAGGGAGGAGGAAGCATGGCTTACCATTTCTGGGAGGCAGCACGGCAACCCCCCCCTGCAGCTGGGGTTACGGAGCGCTGCAGGCAGGTTGTGATTCCCCGGCAATCTGCCCTGCCGGACAGGGAGCATGGAGCTGCTGCTTCCCTTGGTGTTGCAGTGCTGGCAGGCACCAGCTGCACTCCTGGTCTCTGTCTTCAGCCTATTCTTCTGGTTATTTTGTTGTATTTTTGGCCATAAGTCTGAAAAGACTCCAAACAATAGTTCCTGCCTATGAAGAAGGGAGTCCCAGCTACAGAGGTAAAAAAAGGACAGAAAAGAGAGGGAGCATTCCCTGCACCCTTCTTATTACAGCTGTGCTGTGTGCAGAAAATGATTTCTCATCCCTCTAGAGAGATCCTCAGGGAGAAGCTTAACCATGTTTCTTAGGCTTGGATGCCTTTGCCTGCAGCGCTAGATGCATATTTTGAGGACTCCCATCCATACACAGATTTGGTGTGGCTGTTTAACTTGTGAAATATGATCACAGAATAAGGTGATATTACTTAAGCCAGAGTCGTGGCTCTAAGAGAGAAAAATGATCGTAGTGCGGTAGATAACAGCACAAGAAGCTCTGTACAACATAACTTTCAGTCAGATTAAAGCTACGTTGGATTCCAAATTTGTATGATCTTCTATCAGTTACATTAACTGTTTGTAAGCTGGTGTTGATAGAGTCTTAAAGGCAGAAGAATGTAGCTCTTGACTCACGTGTACTGAGATCATACACCAATTACTTGATCTCCTTCTGCAGTTAGCTCCAAATAGACTCCTGTGATTATAAGAATGGATAATTGTATTTATTTTAGAGGAACAAAGACATTATTTTCCATTATCATAAATCAAGTCAGAAGAGTTCACTGTAACATTTTCCTATAAATAGAGATTGCTTTTCTTTTCCTCACCCGATTATAAATGCTAATTTTAATCATGCATCAATCTAAAGTTAACTTCAATGAACTTAGTCCAGATGTACAGTAGTGTAATGGAAATCTTCTTATACTTGAGGGTTATAACACTGATGAGTTTTCTTAGCAATCTGAGATCTCTCCATGTTCCTTTGTTACTGGACAAGGCATCAGCCATTATACTTTCCTCCTGTCGGACATGCCGGCTTCCAGGTTTAGATATTTTTATGGCCATGAGCTGATTCCCCTCAGTTTGACCAAAAAAGATAGGAAATGCTCAAGTAAATATGAACTAATATATCCTGGAAGATACATGTGCTTCAGTTTATTTATGCTGAGCAGAAGCTCTGCAACTTTATATATGAACATGTATCATGCTCAGATTTTATATCTATAAGGTCCTTGGAATGATTAAATCAAGAGAAAAATATGCCAGAAGAGGAAGTGTGTTTCCTCCACACACTCTTTGTTCCTGCCTCACTTGCTTCTGAAACCTCACCACTGCTTCCCATAAAGCCAAATTGTGGCTGTGCCTCTTTACTTCTCTGTGATGGACACCAGCCAAAGTCAGAGAGCAGAGCAATAAGGGGGTGGATACACTTATTCGTACTCCCCAGCAATCTGGACAAAAAAGAAAGCTAAAAGGAGGCAAAAATCTACACTGGAGAAAGCCTGGCACACCATAGATTGAGGAAGCCCATATGGAAAAAGACATGAAAATTAAAGTTGGGTGCAAATTAACCTTTTGGTCTTTGAAGACTTTGGGATCAACATCTGAAAGCTATCCTGACCCAGAAATCTAGAGCAGGGAACTGCATCCGGTCAGCTAAAAAATCCTGACCGCTTGTCTTAAGCTCTAGATTTTTATGCCTTTTACTTCTGTTTTTGCTATTAATTTTGCTTTAGAAAAATGAAGTAACAACACTAAAAAGTGTGCTGATTTCAAACTTTTCAGGAAATTAAGAGTGGATATCTCTCTGAATCTGTGCTTTCCACTGAACAGCTTCCATTTAGATGAATTGCCACTTCCAAGAGAATTGTGTAAACAAATCAGATCTTCCCTGGGTTTTCTAGGAACCCCAGTGTTTTTAGCAACAAAACCTGCCTGAGATATGCAGCTTTCCAAGACTTTCTGACTGAACTTGTATCAAGATAAAATTTGAGTAACTAATCAGTTTTACCCAGAGGCATCTGTTTAATTGTCAGGGTAACACTCTGTTACCTAAATGTAGTCTGTTGCTAGTCATAGTACTATTAAATAGACCACGAGGAGAAATGACATCATTGCTGGTCCCAAATGCCTCCTCAGAGCAGTTAAGAAAGAAGCAGTTTCTAGTTTGGAGGTAAGGATAGAGAAAAGGAAGCTTCACAGAGCTTTGCAGTGAGGCTGGTACTGCCTTTTGCAGTCAGCAGAGCAGAAGTGAGGATGGATTTGTACTGCAGAGCGTGCCAGGGACAGCACTGGATGCACACAGAGCTAATGGGGAACATGCTCAGAAATGAGCTTGCACCACAACAAAGAAATTAATCACAATTTGTTGGCATGAGTCTGAAAATGATTTCTCTGGGTCTGTATTGACTTCAGTTATATTTGGCTCCAAGTCTCATCAGCATTTATAGTTCTCAAAATACAGTAATATAAACATTATTTCATTGGGCCAATCTACTACTGGATTTAAGGTATATGAGAACAGCGTATATTTATCTTTAAAACAGAATCGAGATCAAAGGAGCAGCAGTTTGCCAGTGCAGGCTCCGATGCTGTGTGGTTAAGAAAGCCTGCAAAGCCAGCAGAGCAAAACCAGCCTAAGAATAAGATGGAGCGAGGGCTACGGGCTCTCTCTGTAATCCCTCCTTGGGGTTGGGATACACTGCAGGTTTAGTGCAGTGCCACAGCTGGGACTAACTACTGATTACACTCTGAACATACTTAATCTCTCAGGCACATGTATCGTTTCTTCTCATTGAACCCAGCTTGAGTATAGGGTGGGCCAAACAGCATGAAACGACAGCAATGAGAGAGCCTGCAATCAGTTTTTCATCTGTCCCTTAGGATGAAAGAGGAATATATGAGTCATTTTCTTGTACAATGGAGAAGCCTGAATCCCACTGCATCTGGTTAATACCAAGGACTGTCCAAACAGTATTCCATTGTAATTTGTCACAGACTAAAATGTGACCGTGAATGTTTCCTGGAGTATTTTTTTCATGGGTTTTGAACTCAGCAAGAAAAGACTGCTCTTTCAGTGGAATCTCAGTTACAGAACTCTTTTACTAATGCCTAGTAATAAACCAATTCCATCAATAAATGATAAATTATTGTCATTGTTTCTGCACCTACACATTGAACAATAGAATACTGAGGCACAGTGAAATATGGGCTTGAGTTTATTGTTTTCTTTTCAGAATCATGTTTTGCGTCTTTTTACAGTGATGTTTCATAAGCTGCTATTGTAGCAATAAAAACAAAGCAAGGGAAAACATTCAGGAGTTACACCTGAGGTTTTACGAATGACACTGAATTGATCTTTCTGAAATGCATGCAGTCTGGTGGGAGGGAAGGAGCTTTTTCCTCTTCTCCTCTTCTCTCCTCTCCTCCTCCTCTTCTCTCCTCTCCTCCTCCTCTTCTCTCCTCTCCTCCTCCTCTTCTCTCCTCTCCTCCTCCTCTCCTCTCCTCCTCCTCTCCTCTCCTCCTCCTCTCCTCTCCTCCTCCTCTTCTCTCCTCTCCTCCTCCTCTTCTCCTCCTCTCCTCCTCCTCTCCTCTCCTCCTCCTCTCCTCTCCTCCTCCTCTCCTCTCCTCTCCTCTCCTCTCCTCTCCTCTCCTCTCCTCTCCTCTCCTCTCCTCTCCTCTCCTCTCCTCTCCCTCTCCTCTCCTCTCCTCTCCTCTCCTCTCCTCTCCTCTCCTCTCCTCTCCTCTCCCTCTCCTCTCCTCTCCTCTCCTCTCCTCTCCTCTCCTCTCCTCTCCTCTCCTCTCCTCTCCTCTCCTCTCCTCTCCTCTCCTCTCCTCTCCTCTCCTCTCCTCTCCTCTCCTCTCCTCTCTCCTCTCCTCCCTCTCCTCTCCTCTCCTCTCCTCCTCCTCTCCTCTCCTCCTCCTCTCCTCTCCTCCTCCTCTCCTCTCCTCTCCTCTCCTCTCCTCTCCTCTCCTCTCCTCTCCTCTCCTCTCCTCTCCTCTCCTCTCCTCTCCTCTCCTCTCCTCTCCTCTCCTCTCCTCTCCTCTCCTCTCCTCTCCTCTCCTCTCCTCTCCTCTCCTCTTCTCCCTTCCCTTTCCTTTTTTCTTTTATTTCTTTTCTTCCTTTTCTTCCTTTTCTTTTAGTTTTCTCTTTTAAACCAATATGGAGATTCTTGCTGTGTGAAGCAGCTTTCCTTTTTAATCAGCTTGTTCCATGTTCATAAAGATCCTTCACCCCCTGACAGCTGACGACTGGTTGGTGTATTAACAGTTAGCTAAGCAGTATTCCATCACATTCCATTTGGATTGTTTTAGAGTGATTCTCACCTCCAGTAAAAGTTAGTCTGAACAGATACCTGGGGATTCAAGTATTGTGTAAAACAAGCCAGATACGTTGCTCTGGCTTCTCCTGAACAACCTTATGATAGAGAAGAAGTTTTGCCAAGAAACTGGTAACTACCTACCTCTAAAAGAAAGTGGAAATGAGCCCCATGCTAAACATGGTACGTACCTCCTCCTGGAAACTAATTTTATTTGTGAATCACAAAAACATGGGTGGAACAAAGATACCCAGTGCAAAGCCTACATGAGATGGTCCTTCACCTTACATCAGGCTACCAGTGTCTGAAGGGGCTCACCAGTGAGTGGACCACCCTGGGCACCCCATGCTGCTCCACCTCCCCAAGATAACACAGCCAGGTCTCACTGCTCAGACTCAGCCACATAAACCAGACTGGCAGGCATGGAGCTGGCACAGATGTGACCGGGCGTGTTGGCCCGGGAAAGGAGCTGCACCAACAGGTCTCCACTGCTTCAAAGGCCAGCTTGGGAGCATCGCCTGGCAGGGACTCCATCCAACAGCAGGCAGGATGTTTATCCGTTTCAGGAGAGGGAATGCAAGGGAGTGGCATAGAGAGAAGTGCCTGAGCTCCCATGGGCTCTTGAACCCTGGCCAGGTTGCTGGCCTTATGCTGCTGCCTCCCTACTTTCTCCACAGCACTTGTGGGAGCTTCTTGGCTCTGGCCGGGGGGGAGGGCTCTTCACTTGGTCCTCACGCTGAGGATGCTGTGTAAGTTCAGGAGAACCTTTGGCCTCAGCTGCCTCCTCCTGTCTGCTTGGTGCCTGCACTAATCCACCCTGTAGGAGCCAGTGCAGGTCAGGAAAAGCTGGTGTTGCCTTGGGGCTAATAAACATGCTGACCTGTATGTTGATGTTCACACACTGCATTCCCACACACATCCCACAGCATTAACGTCTGAGAGAATGTACCTGTAGAGTCACGGGCTTTTATTAACCTTAACTAACAGGGAGTGAAGTGTGCCATAAGCTGGCTGCATTTCATATTTAGAAAGAGACTCAAGCTCTTGGAACAGCCCTGAACGACAGCATATTCCCAGGAAGCCAACCCTTCCCGCAGCGGCGGTACAGGCGGTGGGTACTTGCAGGTATGCTGCCTACCTGGAAGGCTCCTGCCCTCCGGCAGCTGCCAGAACTCGACACAGTGACCAGGCTGCGGTCGCATCCATGCTGCACACAAGATATTGCTGATCTTAACTGCACAACAGTTAGGCAAACATCCTCAAACAGAAGAACCCCACTTCAATAGCCTTATGTAATTTCAAACTAATGACACACCGATTAAAGTCCACATCCTAAGGGAGCGGTCACAATGTGCTGGCCTGGTTCCTACCTTAATTCTACCCTGATAGACGCACAGTGTCCTCAGACCAGCTGTTTTGATACAGGTGACATTTTTTTCTAGTATGCCACCTTTCTCTGAATGTTAATTTCTCTGCCATATTAAAAATGAGCTATTTGTGTTTTTTTTTGAAGGCTTTATTCCCACTCACACCTCTCATTTGTAATTAAAAGCTCAGCTCTCACTCTGGCCAGGCTGGGATGCCACTGCTGCTGCCCACCATGGATTGGGATGTTCACACGAAGTATTCTGCAATCCCGCCTGGGCTATCCATGACAGGAATAAACACCCACACAAAGCCTCTCTCTTCCACATCCATTCTTAAAAACCTTTTGTACCTTGAAGCATTCAAAACTTCATCTGTTAGGAACAAAAATCAAATACTGTTATATCACTTCTGCTGCCTCCCTGTCTAGGCATGTTGCCTGAGGTTGGTACATGCTGCTGCGGCAACAGGCAGCGCATTGTTCTGCTGTCCACTCCACTCTCAGCAGGCCTGCACCCCCTAATTCAGATGCCTAAGTAAAGAACAAAGCAGGTTTAACTGAGACTGCGGCTTTGCTGTGTAAAGCATGGTGCCCACAACCTAGCAGTCCTGCTGTAATTGGAACACAGGAGCCATGGAATACTTTGACCATGGTATTATCTAAATTTTGGCAACTTCTTTCTAAGGGAGTAGATTTGGAGTGTGGGGAACATCAGATTTAAAACAGCTTGACACTACTTGGCAGCTTGGCTACTTCTAGTCATTGTCTATGTCATCAATGAAAGTCAGAGACTAAAACAAAACCAGCAGGGTAAGAGCTTGATCCTGCGAATACAGGTTGGCAAACTGAGAGCTTAGGAAATGCAGGATTATTAAATCAGCAAGATTAATTTTCCTTTTCATTGTTGTGCTGCATGGTGGTCCTGAGACATGTGATGGTAACACTCCCTTGCACCCTTGTTCCCCTTTGTGCACTTTTAGTTTTGAAAACACTCAGTTTTCCGAACGCACATTCCTCGTTACTGACATGTGATGGCTTCGACTAATAGTTGAAGAGATGATAGGGAATCACTATTCAAGTTTGTTCATGGAGTTAACTGATAATAAGGAAACAATAACTGTTAAAAATAATGTTTTCAAGTCTTGGGATTGTCTTGTCTGTATGCAAAAAGACCTACTAGCTTGCCTACAAGGATCAGGGGCAGTGCATGTTTTTTCTTGCTTGTTGCAAAGCAGGTTTTTAGCAGATGCGAGGAAGTCCTTTTTCCTCAAGTAATACCTTCACTTTCTGCACTGTATATGTTAATATTAAGCGCTCCACATTTGTTCCATATAAAAGAAGGAGGTTTTGACATACTGAGACTCTGAGGTCTTAATCCTGGTAAAGGGATTAAAACTTGTGTTCAGCAGCTAACCGCTCAGTGGTCTTACCCTAAAAGAACAATTATTAAATAATTTTTCAAAAATCACAATGCACTTTTTCCATCTCAGCCACTTGTTCCTGGCTGATTTAGTTAATATTGACCAACATAAAAAATATTAAAGACAAAGACACCATCAAGGTTTGGAAATCCTTGAACCACAAACTGCTGGAGAGCATTCAGAGGAAAAATCATTAAAAATTCATCCAGCTCTTATACTCTTCTATTCACATCTGCTATTGGGTCATTGCTAATGACAGCTTGGGGGCCGGATGAATTTCTGATGTGTCCTGAGATTGCTGTTCCTAAATTCATCATCCCATCATGGCAAAGTGGACAGACTTACCCTTTTTAAAAGTAGGCTTCATATGAACAAGCCGTCAACAAGAGCCAAAAAGCACCATAATATCAATTTAGGAGCAGATTCTGCTGCCTTTCCTTCAAGTGAAGGGAACCGCAATCTTGAAGTACTGCTATGGAAATCAGTGTGACTACCCAAGGAGGGAGTCTCTGCCCCATGCAAATAAGAATGTCCCTGAATAATTTTGTTCATTAATTTCACACGTTGAAAAAGTAATTAACAAAATCATTTCAAGAACAACTTCATCCAGTCCCCGTGTGGGAAATCTCCAAAGACAAGCAGACTCAATTAACTATGGTGTTACCAGGGCAAAGATTCCAACAGAGCCAGAAGGCACTTTTGCCTCCTCCCCGCTTTGCCATGAACACCTCCTGCAGCCAAATGAGGAGCCTTGCTTTTAATTATGAACTCACCAATAACTTCAAGTTTTGTTCTAGTAATAAAGTGTTTAGATATGGCAATCAGGTATTAGGAAAAAACTTCACTATGAGGATGGTGAGGCCCTGGCACAGGTTGCCCAGAGAAGCTGTGGCTGCCTCATCCCTGGCAGTGTTCTAGGCCAGGCTGGACAGGGCTTGGAGCAACCTGGTCTAGTGGAAGGTGTTCCTGCCCATGGCAGGGGGTTGGAACTGGATGAGCTTTAAGATCCCTTCCAAACAAAACCAGTCTGTGACTCTATGATTCTATGAATTAATGAATTGCACTTTGAAAACTTCCAAGATGACATGAACCTTTCCCCCCCACATCTTCTCTCACACAACCAAATCTTGTATGTCAATGGTTGCAGAGCTTTTCTGCCTTTCAGAGAAGCGTAACTGAGAGATGCACATAGACAGATCAATCATATCCAGCTTCTGAAAAATGTCTATGCTTTGGACACTGTGCCTGTAAAAACATCTTGTCTCTCAACACCATGCATACCATCAAACAACAGCCTTCAGAAACAGACAGCCCCATTGTCAAAAAACTGACAGCTACCCAAGGACGAGGAAGATGTTAAATGCTACCAGAGACAGAAGTATTCAAGTTGCTTTACCTTCCATTCAATTCAAAGTATTACATTCAGAGAAAACTGGCACAGAACATGAAGGCATGCTCAGTACGGCTTCTCCCAAAGTTCGAAAAACTTTGGAGTCTTTCCATAGCTGTCAGTCAGGTTCCTCGATAAGCCTATTTATCTATTTATTTATTTCAAGGGGAGCTTTTGAAAGAGCTGGTTGCAGTAGCAGCAATAAGCGTGACCAGCTTTCCCAGGTGCCTGGCCAGTAGAGCAGATGCAGGGTGCAGGGAGGTAGTCCTCTGCCCACCCATACAGATGTCCTAGCCAAAAGGCCTCCAGAGTGGAGCAGACTCGTCTCCGCCAGCTCCAGCTTGAATAGCTGCCCATAGAGCTGGAGCTGGCGGCTCGCAGCTGCATGGATGGCCTCCAGCGAGCTCTGCTGCAAATGCAGAAAGAGCAACTAAAAAAAGCAGGGGATGAGTTAATGCCAGACAACGGGTTATTCAAGGTGGGAGAATTGCCAAATGTTGGGAGAGACCCAGGGGCTTTTCCTGCCTTCATTTTTGGCTTGTTAAGTGACTGACAGGCAAAACATTTATTTAACTCAATATTCCTCTTGTCTTTTCTGTAACGAGGTTTTTTTTGTTTTTCTTTAATTTACTTATTGGTAAAAAGTAACACCTTTGATAAGAGCAATATATAAATCAGAACTAAAATTATTACATTACTATTATTATTGGCATTGCATTTTGTCCACATATATTACTGAATAAGACTGGATTGTTTTGTACTTGGGGAAAATACAGTGGTAAACTGAATAGCCATTATAATGGAAGAAGACAGAATAGATCATAATAAAAGTCCAGTCCACCTTGTCATCTACGAATAAAGCCTTGAATTTTAAACAGTCTCCCTGTGAGGTTGCTTAATGCTTGCCAAGACACAGCAAGTACTCAACAGCTGTGCTCACAGCCTTAATTCATCATGGGAAGAGGAGAATTCTATTACTTACCTGATTTTAGTTTTTTAATAATCTATTTCCCTTTCGGAAATGCAGACTGAAAACAAGTTACATGAAATAAGTTAAATGGGAAAAAACCCAAACCCCAAGCTGAAACCACAGCAGCTTATTCTGTTTTGTCCCCCCAAACTCTTTTCTCTAGAGTTTTGGTGTTTTCAGAGTATCAGCTTCACCAAGAACTAACTCTCTAACGTCATCAAGAACCAGGAGGCTTCTTTGCTGGCAACCTCCTTTATTAAAGGCACAAAACATCTTTCAAAACACAAAACATCTTAAAAAACTTCCTGCCCTCTCCAGCAGTTCCAAATAAAACAGACTGCCTTTCTGAGTACAGCTCTGGCAATGTACGTTATCATCACCATCCCAGCAGTAAAAAATGGAAAATGCTTGACATGGTAAAATGAAATATTATGAATACCCACTTTAACTTCCCCTGGTTTGGCCTTTCCATTACACTCCTTGGCTGTTAATCTGACCACACTTTTCTGTGTACTTCCTTCTCTTTTGGGAATACTAGCTTTGCAGAAAAAAGTAAATATACCAGCAAGAAGTGTTTATGATTTGTCCTAGGTCTGTAAAGAACGTCATTAGAACTGCAAGCGTATTCTTAAATCACATTCCAACTGCTCGACTTTGACTGGAGAAACTGCAATAGGTGCCTGGCACAGCTTTCCAACTGTCTGCGTTTTTATTTGCTCCCAAATCAACTTGTGAATCCAAAATTTCTAGCCTTAAACCCACTAAGTTATTTAGCTGAAACTTTGGAGTTGTGGGCTTTGGGGGTTTTGATTTGCAAATGCCGACAGCCCCCTTATGAATTTAAATTGTCTGATAATGGGTTTACTTTTTTTTTTGCCTTTTTTTTTTCGTTAACTTTTTATGAAGCCCTTAAAATTCATTCATAAATCATGAGGGTTTTGCAGACCACAGCTGGAAAACCACTGTTACCGAAGCAGCAGCTTGCCCACATTATGCAAGTCAGACTTCTCATCTTAACCCTGTGAAGTATCATCACTTAAAAAACCAAAAGAATAATAAAATTTAGGAATAGGAATCAGACCAGGATGAGGGTTTCTGGAACCTGGCCTATTTAACACAGGACAACAGCAAGTAAACCAGAAGTAGTTCCGTAGCAGACTAACATGTAATAAGAACAACTCCAAACACGGTTGTAGACTTCGAAGTTAAAGATGTTAGTCTCTCCAAACAGGCTAGGCAACTAGGCTGCACACTGCTTCTTTGTAAAACCATTTGCTTCAGAATGCTTCTCATGAAGAATTTATTTCTGCCCCCCAGAAACAGCAGACTGTGCTCTGAATAAAGTCCTTCAGCAAAGATTGACTCTTACTTGAAATGCACATCCGTGTGATACACCCAGAGGCACTGGATAGGGATACAGTGATTCAGACATAAACTCTGAATTAGTGCTTCAACTGAAAGAAACTGTTAAACCAGAGATGACTGCTTCAAACCTTCCAGATTGGAAGTGGCAGCAATTATTTTCTGATTAGCTGTATCTGGCGTGGCTGTCTCCTGAATCATCCTCCCAGTTTTTCAAGGATACACAAGCAATGGCAGAAAGCTACTGTAGCTCTGGCAGTCTCTTATGCAAACACTGGAGCATGCTCCAAAAAGCAACTACAAACAGACTGGGGAGTCCAAGATGAACTAATAAGACACCGAGATGAAAAAGGTCCCAGACCAAACCATGAAATCCTTTACTGTATTCTGAGTTCATCAGAAACGTTACAGGAAACAAACTAAATTCCTGCAGGCACAAGATTTCATCACAAGTCCATTACAAGTTACTTCTCTAGCTTAAAATCTACCTGCAATTGTAGTTCTGTGACTTGGCTGGTCTGCTACAAACTTGCAAGAATAGAATTGCAAACAGTAGGTCTTCTTGGGACACCAGCGAATCAGATTTTAGCTCTAAAGGTCAACTTGTTTATATATTACCTATATATACATTTGGAGACTTTAATAAAATGATTTGCCAAGTAGATTTCTCAGTCCCATACCCTCTTTCTGTGACTCTTTGTAGCATAAAATGATTAGGATTTAGATCAATGCCAAATTCTCACTGCTGTCTCTCAAAGGGCCTCCAACTGAGAAGTTTTAGTTCCAATGTGCCAACATTGGAAACTACATGCAATACACAAGCCAAATTGTTCTAAAGTTCCCACAGAAGATTTGAAGTGCTATTCAACATGACTGTTTACATTCCATAGAATAAGAGATTAAAAACAGGTGCTGAATAATTTTATTTAAATATTATTACAGTGATTATCTGAAGAAAATGTATCTCTGGAATGTAATATAACTTACTCAAAGATTAACTCAGTGAAAATGATTCTTTGCCTCAGTGAAAAGTAGCCACTGAACTAATGCATCACATACTGTGTTATTTCAGACATAAAGAACTTACACAAGAGGGTCAATAATTATAGTGAGAAACCACAGAAATACACAGAGAACAAGCCAAAAGGTACAAACAATTTGTCTTTCTCCTAATCTAGAAATCAGTTGGTCAGTGAGCACCAACCGCTGGAAGCAGCATGACCTGGGCTACATGGAGGTAAACTTGAACCACAATAGGCAGAAGGGACAACCAAACTCTTCCTTCACACTCAGCAACTCTGCAGAGAAATGACAATGGGTGTATCATCTGAAGCACAAGTCAGACAAGATCACAGAGGCAAATGGGATTACTGCAACAACTGGAAAAGTTCTCTTTTTTTTAATAGCAAGTTCAAAGAAAATGAGTAGTCGCCATCAGTAAGTGAGCTTTTGTTTAGACTGGAAATACTATGGAGAAACACTGAAGAGGTAATTCACAAATACCATCTGAAAGGTAAAGAACTTAGCAGCAATTGAAATACTGAATTTATTTGCCCTCCTGTGGTAGGCACAGTATAAAAGGGTCATTTTAATCAAAAGAAAATTAAGTGAATTTTCTCTTGCAAATGTTCAGGATTGACTCAGATTACTATCAAAAAGATCAGTTGAGTAATAAGCAGGGTCATACAATCCTATGAATCCTACAATCACAGAATGGTTTGGGTTGGAGAGAATCTTAAAGTTCATCCAGTTCCAATCCCCTGCCGTGGGGACGGACACCTTCCTGGTGTAGACCAGGCTGCTCCAAGCTCTGTTCAACCTGGGTTATGTCAGGATCTGAGGTTTGCTAGCCTACTGGATACATACATTGTGTTTCATTAAGTACTACACAGATGCTAATCGACCTTTAAGTTTAATAACCTTCTTCTGAGATGTCCCAGGAAACAAGGTAGTAAAATCAAAACAGTTAAGATGTCTGCTGAAAAGCAAATATATTTATTATGCACTTTCATATACACAGGGATTTTTGATTAATATAATACAAGGAATAAAATAAAAATTTTACAATGTGAAATTCATTCAATGTACATTAAAAGCTATTTACAACCCACTCCAGGAAAAAACAGTCTATCTGCAACCAAGTTAACTGAGGAGTTCAGATGGGGAATATTAAGCATAACAGACATTTGCATAGCAGAGTAACTGATGAGGGAAAACACCTTTTTATTTTTAAATAAATGGTAATGTTTTCAATACTGATCACAGAGAAGACAAAAATGCATCAATTGTGCCTCTGTACCTCTCAACGCTTTTCTCTTCTGAAGAGCTTTCCATATGCAAACTGTATTGATATTGTTGTCCACAAACCAGTCCTTTTCCCTGCTTCTCCCATCAAGAATTTCAGATGTCTTGCAGAGATGACCTTGGAAGGGCCAGTGAAATGGGATGAAAAGAATCAGGATTTACATTTTAGCCAGGTTTTTTAGGTTGTGAGAACTGTGACATTGCCAGAGGAAACCATGCTGAATCACGGTTATGCAATTCCATTTACCTCCCCTTGACTGTACAAATCTGAAAGAGCAGAACAGAGCAAACAA
This sequence comes from Neopsephotus bourkii, assembly GCF_033783945.1. Taxonomy (NCBI): domain Eukaryota; kingdom Metazoa; phylum Chordata; class Aves; order Psittaciformes; family Psittacidae; genus Neopsephotus; species Neopsephotus bourkii. The sequence goes on from NW_026900624.1 coordinate 9,759,900, forward strand.
CTGGGGGAACAGCAAACTTCTTTGTATGCAACCCCCTCAAAAATGATACCAAAAATCACACACAACAGCAATGCGGAATTACACAGACCTTCTGAGGAAGTAGGTGTTTTAAAGCAATTCATGCTCTGCTCCAATACTCAAAAATCTCTAGGAATTGTCATTCTAAAAACATTTTCAACAGGTCTGATTTCTGCTGATCTGGATATGAAGTTTCTCCAACAAGTGTTTTAAATGAAAATATTATTCACACAAAACCCACCAGGCTATCTATAAGTTGCAGCCTCTTGTGAAACTGGACATACCTTTATGCCCTTTGTTCACAAGGTGCAATTAATAACAACACAATAAAATTAAATAAATATAACCTCAGTGACAGTAAAGGTCAGTAGAAAAATGTCAGCATTCAGGGATCCCCTTCTACAGAACGAAGCATGTATCTGAAACTAAGGAAAGTTGTGTTCTTGCACCACACTGCAAATGTACTATACTTAAGGTTCAGAACAAGTTTGCTGAGAACAGTTTGGTACTTTACTAAGCCACCAACCCTCTCAAGGCCATTCTGTCAGACTTCTGTTATGTTTGTTTTATAATTGTCCCACAGGGACAAGAAATTCAACACATGAAACATTCAGAATAATCAATATTACCGTGTGTCAACCTTTAACATCTAATTTTACTAGAGGCTGAACGCCTGACTATAAAAGTTTGTTGCTTTTGTTTTTGTTTTTTTTTTTTTTTCATTTAGGAGCAAGGAAATAAGAATGGAGGTGCAAGATATTAAAAAAAAAAGTTCTGAATATTGATAATCGTAACAACACAACATGGAGCCCTTTAGTGCTTCAGAAGATGCACTACATACACATCTGGGGCCACTTATGGAAACTTAAGTTAGGATAGCCATACATCTAATTAATCCTCTATGAAAAATAACCTCAGTTTTTTTATCATCTTATTTCTGGAATGATCAGAATTTGAGTATGAACGAGATGAAACCCAAGCCTTTAGAAGAAATACTCATACAAAAATAGGCTTATTTTCTAAAGAGCAAGGCTGCGTAATGGTGAATAGTAGAATGTAACTTGCATTTGTAGGAGAAAATAACCCACTTATTTCATTTTACCACTCACAGAGCTGTGCAAGTAAGATGTGCACATTCAAAGGAAAAATTCATACTGTTCACTTTTACAACAATGGCCTTGATTTTGCTCTCTTTCATATAAGCAAAATTCTGCTGTAAGAGTGGGAAACCAGCTTTCCATTATCTGTAGATGGACTATCCAGACTGCTCCATGTACAGATACACTCACGCTGGCTCTGCGTAACCTATCTGAAGCAGTAACCACATTCATACAAGTTTGTGCTTTAAAAGAGTTATTCTCTCAGGACAAGGCTAACTCAGTAATCTCTGTACTCCCCAGACAACACTAGTACTAACCGTTTGGCTCTTCCACTGTACTTTCACTGCATATTCTATCAGCCTCAATAACAAAGTGTCTGTATTCTCCATGGTTCATTTACTGACATTCTCAATACAATCCCTTAACTTGGAAAAAAGAAAGAGCTGTTTCTAATGTATAAAGATATAGATGAAAGCAGGATCAGACCTTTTACTTTAGCACCTAAAACATACCCATATTTGGTTACCTCACTACTGTAACAATAACAGAGGCTATTTAAGATCAAGTGTCCATGAGCAAATTTGCCTATTGCTTTCAGCGGTCGCATCCATCCAGATTTGGAGCTGCAGCACCAGGTAGTGGATTTTGCCTCTTGAAAAATCCCAAACATACTGCAGATGGTTGCAGTCTGACTCCTAGCACTGAACAGCGATAAAATAGACAGAACACACAAGTACAGTATTTATAAAATACTGTTACAAGGGTTGTATTTGTGGAGAGAACTTTTCGAAGAACACAGGGAACTGACCATACATTACAACAATGCAAATGTGACAAACTGTTTGCTTATTTTCTTTAGCCACAGGAAAATAAATACAAATAGCACTGCCTTTCCATACACAGTTCACTGTGGCACATGCGCCTCTACTAAGCATTCTGGAATAGGAAATCAGAATTCCTGTTCTTACCATTTTCAGCTGTTGTCAGAGAAATACAGCATATAACTTTCTGCAATTAAAAAAAAAAAAAAAGTGCTCATTCTGTGTATTAAATACAAAGTACACAAAATAAATTTTTGAAGCACAGAGGGTTATACTGAGAAGGCAGCCTGAAAATGTAGGCACGTTACAGTAATTAAGGTAACTGTACTGTATAATCACATTCTTGAATTTCTAGGTGGACTAAACAAGCATTGTATGCTTTCATCCCAGCCAGCTGACAAATCATTCAGACCAGAAGCACTTCTGTTCGTAGCATCATGGAATTGGCCTGAAAGTACAAAATAAAAATATTAAGGTTTGAAAGACTCCATAATATGATCAGTGTTGTCAAAAAGATAGCTGTATCATTTCTAATTGAAGTTAAAAGCACACAACAACACACCAATAACAAAAAGTATTTCCCGCCTAACTCAAATCCCATGATTGATCCCCTGTGCTGTCTCTATCATCCAAAGTAACTACAATGTCCCCACAGCAGGATTGCTTCCCGAATTGATCTCGGAAGTGGCAGCCAGGGAAGGAAAGCCATTCCTCCAGTGCTCCAGTGGAGTAGTTCAGATACGGTTCTCCACAGGTGACTAATTTATTCACTGGTCAGGGAAATTACTGTTTTCGTGTTCGCGACTTGGCAATAAAAGAGGTAAATTATAGCCTGCACCAAGCAATTCATAATCCACACAAAGCTGTTTTAAACTTCCATGTTTAAAATGAAGAGGTAAAAAATCATTAGAGAAAAAGCAGAAGGAACCATTTAGTTATCCATCACCGCGTAGGCTTAGCCAATTGGATAATCAAGTACTTGACAAAATTAAGTACTACTGAGTTTTCAATAAAGCACTATTTGTTCTAGATATGGCAAAAGCCCAACTTGATTTTTAAAATTATATGTGGAGTGTTCAAATTTTGTTTTTTCCTGCTTTGTTTATATTTTGAAACCAACAAAGATGGCAAATTCATTAAAACTAGTCTTCTGATGACAGGTCAGGTCAAAATCGATATATCCTAGGTCAGAACCATATGATCTATTTACAATGCAGTGCGACATGAAAGCAAGCAATAAATATCAGGTAGAGATACATAAAAGTTAGAAAATAAAATTCTTGATTATGTGTTTCAATATGTTTTATGGAGCCAGGAAAAAAACAAATTTAAATCCTGTTTAGACATGATGTAGAACTGTGGGAATCTGAAACCCTTTTGACTTCTATAAAAGATTTAGGGCCCATGCTCTCTCATCTGCTTATTCCTTTCTGTGGCTGCTCCTGTTCTACTGCCTCTGCATTTTTGCCTGCCCCAGAGCACATCTGACAACTCCCCAGTACTTACATTTATTTTACTAATGCACAGGTTTTAGTATATAGTTTTTTTAAAACATTGTATTGTTTCAAACATTTTAATGTAACCAAAATGCTAACACCAAGGAAACATCTTACAGTCCTGCACAATATTCGAACACTCTACAGTTCCCAAGAGATCCCAGCTACATCTAGAGAGATGCAGTCCGTTAAAGTGAAAACCATTTCCAAGACATTTTGGGAAAAAAAACTATGTGTTTTTACAGCTGAAAGCCTCCCATCTGTGCGTTCTGCACCACCTGCAATTGTCCTAGAAACCTGCAGTCTGTGCTGACCTGCAGAACTGAGTCGGTTAGCAAGAACATTCCTGCTCTAAGGAGCAGCAATCTGATCTGTTGAAAAAACAGTATTTACACAAACAAAAAAATATGTTGTCAAAAAAAAAAGCAAATAAGCAATAAGAGATGTGCATGCATTTCAAAGATGCTGCTTCTTTGAAATTCAAATAGAAAACATATTAATTAACACATTCGCAATACCCTCAAAAAGATAAATGTCAAAGACGGAGAAAATTAGTTCTGTTTTAGCTGACTCACTGACACTTTACATATGGAAAAGCTACACAAAATTCCCTTAGAATGCAGTATGGCAGAGAATGGTTTGTGTGTTGTGTGGTGAAATTGGTTTGTTTTTTGTTGTGTTTTTTGGGTTTTTTGTTTGTTGTTTTTGTTTTTTTTTTGGTTTTTTGGTTTTTTTTTGTGGTTGTGTTGGTTTGGTTTGTGGTTTTGTTTTTTTTTTGGTTTTGTGTGTTGTTGTTTTGTTGTTGTGGTTTTGGTTTTTGGGGGGGTGGGGGGGGTGGGGGGGGGGGGTGATTAAAGCAACCAGAACGCAATAAAAAAATATGATGGTGATCCAATTCCTCTATGGATGCGTCCTCGTTGATGCTTTTAAACAACAGCAAAACAAATATTTGCCAGGTTAAGATTTTAACATTCATGGTTTTCATTAAGAAAGTGATTATGATATAAGTGACAATGAAACGTGATTTCAGTGTATGTAAAATGCACATGATGAAATACATTTGCACATGATGAAAGCCTTTGCTTTGTTTGTGCTTGGATAGGTTACCTTTTATAATGGTGTTTCCTTCTTGTAGTTGAAACTTGGGTCACTACCTTCAATCTGAAGTTTTAAGGCTTGCTTAAGGCTGAGTTCTGTCTCTGCAGGAGGATAGCCTTCCAGAACTTCCTGATGCCCTCTATCCTGCACTGTTCGTGGGACAGAAACCCTACTGAGAAAAACCTGATTGCTCTGAAGATGGTAATTTGGATTTGTCATAATTCCATTTCTCTTCTTCTGCTCTCCACTGTGTTGGTGAATTAGGAACTGCTGCTGAGATCGACCAACTTCTTGCTGACCTGGAGGGACCAAAATTTTGCACTGTGTCTCTGTCGGCATCGATTTCAGCTGCACACTGGTCCCAGATTTGGCAATAGGTACTCGTTTATCAAACTGAGTCATTTCATACTCTAACACTTTTGCTTGGTTGGAACTACTTTGTTTTGTTTTCTTTCCAGCTGACCCAGATTTACTGGAGTTGTCTGGTTTCCCCCCTCTGTTAGCTTTAGTTGATTTCAAACTAGGTTTTACTTGGCTCCATTCAAATTCACTACTTGGTGAGTTATGATTTTGGCTTAGGGAATGAGTTGTGGAAGAAGGAGAAACAATAGACTGCCTACTTCTGCTGCGTGGCAGGGAATGTTGTTGTATTTGCTCTGTGAATGACAGGCTGTGGAAACTATCGATGGGCACTGTCTGAGCAGTCGCAGTTGATGACGTGGTACGGAGAGAAGAGTTTTTAGAACTTTTCAGGGAATTATTTGATAAAGATGACTTCTGACGGTCAACTGTAGAATCAGGTGACTCTGAAGGAGAACTGAAGGCATGAGCAGGTCCGTTAGATAAGCCACGCATACTAGGCTGCATATCTCCACCAGTGCTCCCTGAACTATTTGACTTCATTGTTAAGGACTGCATTTTAGAAGAGACGGACTGCAAGGGTTTTTGCTCCATTGTGTGGACTGGAGATGGAGTGCAACCGTTCAGAGTAGATGCACCATATTTTTCCAGTAATTTAATGATCTGAGAGTGTCCATTTTTAGCTGCAACACGCATTGCAGTGCGCCCAAATTGGTCAGCATGATTTGGATCAGCACCATGCTCCAGTAATATTTGTACAACATCAATGTGCCCTTCTTGGGCTGCAATGCAGAGTCCAGTAGCACCTTGATTACATGTATGGTCAACCAGAGCTCCATGCTCGATGAGAAGCTGCACTACCTTCACATGACCTTGCCATGCAGCAGACTGCAAAGCTGATCTCTTCTCATTATCTGCAGCATTCACATCTGCATGGTATGTTATCAGCACCTGTACCATCTCAAAATGGCCCTGCCAGCACGAAACATGGAGTGCTGTTCTTCCCTCAGCATCGCTTGCTTCTACATTTGCACCATTTTCTAAAAAATACTCAGCCATTGTAAGCTGGTTTTCTAATGCTAAGATATAAAGTGTTGGCCGGCCATCAGCATCTTTGTAGTTTACATCTGCCCCATGGCTAAGCAACAGTTCAACTATATCTCTGTGACCTTCTAAAGCAGCAACCCGGAGAGCATTTCTCCCATCATAGCCTCTCTGATCAATATTGGATTTATTTTCCAGTAATATCTGCACACAATCATAGTGGCCTTCTTGTGCAGCTAATATGAAAGGTATGCGTCCATCATTATCAATTTCGTTTGTTCTAGCGCCTTGTTCTATAAGAGCTTCACAGATCAACCTGTGACCTTCAAAAGCTGCCATATGCAAAGGTGTCCAGCCTGCATCATCTCTGTGATTTTCATCTAGCCCCCTGTCCAGCAGAGTCCGAACTACTTCAACGTTGCCTTGCGCAGATGCTATGCTCAGAACAGTTCTACCTTCACTATCAATGCTATCAACAGCTGCACCCCAAAATAAGAGAGTATTTACAACCGACGCGTGGCCCATTGAGGCTGCTGCCAGAAGTGGTGTACGACCATTGTTGTCTGTGTGATCAACATCAGCTCCTCCTTCTAGAAGTAGATCGACAACATCTACATGTCCTTCATAAGCCGCTACCAGCAGTGGAGTCATGCCATCTTTATCACAATGATCAACTTCAGCACCACGGTCAATTAGAAGGCTAACCACTGAGGCATGTCCTTTACTGGCTGGTACACAAAGAGCAGCAACAGACAGCGCAGTCCTCCCGTCCACATCCTCGTGGTTTACCTCTGCACCGTGATCCAGCAGGTGCTCCACGATCTCTTTGTGTCCCATGTATGCGGCTGCAATCAAAGCTGTTCTGCCCTCATTATCAGCTTTATTAACTTCAGCACCATGTTGAAGCAGATTCAGCACAATATCTTCATGTCCTCCCCAAGCTGCTGCTCGCAGTGCTGTTCGGCTGTCAGCATCTGCACAGTCCACTTTGACTCCAGCATAAAGGAGCGCAGAGACCACCTCTGTGTGCCCACCCCATGCTGCAGATCGCAGTGCCGTCCAGCCATCATGATCAGTGTGATTAACATTAGCCCCGCAACCAATCAAGCAATTGACAACCTTGGTATGTCCCTGCCGAGCAGCTAAGGTAAGTGCTGTTTGCCCATGAGTGTCTTCTATCTCTAAATCTGCTCCCCGTGAAACCAGTAAGTTAACGACATCAAGATTGCCGCTGTATGCTGCATTGGCCAAGAGAGTTCTCCCATTGGAATCACACTGGTTTACTGATGCTCCATTGTCTAACAAGGTGCGAATGGAATCTTCTCTCTCCAGAGCCTGCCGAACAATGCAAGATGTGCGGTCGTCTTCACTGTTGACGTGAGCACCAGCTTTTACCAGCAGCTGTAATACTTCTTGTTCTTTAGGAATTAGGGTTGACAGTGAGTCTTTGACAGGTGTGCCATTCCATATCATCCATAACGCCAGCTCTGAAGTCTCTAACTGTAAATTGGAATTAATTAAATGCAATGCAAACTCTTGAGCTTCTAATGGTGTTAGATCCTTTGCTCGGCAAGTATAACTCATTGCCAGCATTCTGTGTCCCTCTGCTGCATTGCACAAATATTTTTGTGTACAGTGCTTTACATCGAGCAACCATTCTGCAAAACTGTAATGAAACAAGATTTTTGTATTTCCAAGTCCGTCAACAAGGACTTTTGACAGGACATCCAATTTGCGTTGAAAGTCTTCCATCGTCAGCATCATATTTTTGGTCCACACTGCATGATACAGCTCCGTTGTGGTTAACGGTCTACAGGCTGCAAGAATGACATTAAGAATAGGCTGGACCTTTGCAAATTGTTTTCTCACAAAAAGCCTCTGACAGAGCCAAAGGTAGAGGCCATTTAACGTCCCTGGAATATCACGGATCTCTCGTAACATAATGAAATTCTCCACAACTCCATCTAGGACACGTTCCAGATACAAAAAGCAGCCGCTGCTTTTGATGTGAAGCTGATTCAGCATTTCTGCAGTTTCTTTTGTCAGATGTTGCCTCAGTGCTTCTTCCTGATCTAAACGATGCAGAATATATTGCTGCACATCCTTCACAATGTAAGCCTTTCGGAGATCATCCAGACTTATTTTTCGAAAGCCTATTAAAAAGGAAAGGATATATTATTATTATTTCTAATCTAGTTTTTCTTAATTCAATGTTAAATTAAATAAATAAATGGCTGACATTTCTGGGTAGGGAACACCCACAGTAATATATTTTGTGTGTACATGTATTAAATGTAAATAAGAATAGCAAAGGACTTCGATAATAGATGCATTTTTATCATCATCTACTATAAGAAGCAATACATGCTACTAATGAAGAAAATACTAAATATCACATTGCAGCTACCCTGTACAATAGTAATACCTAGGCAAAACCACCAGAACTGCCAAACCAAAGTAAGTTTATTAAGTTCATTAAAGGAATAATCCCTTCTCCAATGTGGTTAACAACAGAATTCCAAATAATTTTCAGCTATTTAAATTTAGACAACTATTTTATTCATATATTATAGAAAGTTATTCACACCTGGTGCATATGCATGATGCATGTGCTAAATGTGAATATGCTAAATATGCACATGTTAAAGTGATCTATGCACATCGATCACTTTAACTTGATCATCTTAATTTCTCTTAAAAGATAGCTTTTACGATATAACAGAGAGACACCCTCAAAAATAGCTTCTCAGTATGCACTGAAAATTACCTAGTTAAAGTAATAAGGGTTGAGTTTTAGATTAACACCCGAGTTCATTGGTAAGTGACTCATTCTATAAGGAAACAGGTTTTCTCACAGTCATGTGATCTCATTGTTCTTCCAACCTGTTTGCTCTTTATGGGAAAAGGAGAAATTATTTCACATACACATACTGTGTACATCTCCTCCCTACCTGCACGCATGTACATCTTCCCTGCACAAAGCAAAGAATGCTGTTCTTAGCAGCAGATCCAAAGAAGTCCCTAGGCCAACCTCAGTGCCCTTAAGGCTCTTAGGAATGAGGCAGAATGAAGATTTAGTTGTATGGTCTATACAGCTATTGCTGCCATTTAAAAGAATGCTTTGGTTGTGTCAACTTAAGCATTTGATGAAGAGCTACCTTATTTGATTAATGACACATTGCACTGTTTGAACACTAGATTTCCGGAAGCTATGCAAAAACCACAGAGGTCACAGGCACAGCAGTTTAAAATACTGTGTTTTAGGGCAGAACTATACTTCACTTCTCCAGGAACAGGCTGTAATCTCTTCCTCCAGCGTAGCAGACTGCAAACACTTCCTTACAGTCAGCTCAGATAGTCATAAAAACACCAAACTCTGCTTCTGAAACCAAAGCAGTTACTAGCCTCCAAACTATACTGAAGAAAATGCAACCACAGAGCAACACATTCAATTTTGGCCCCTTTTCCATGGAACAAATAATTTTAAGCGAGACTCAGAAGAATGTTACTTTCAAACCTGTATTTTTCATTGTATTTAAGCATTCAGTGGATGAAACTGCTCAGTCTGTGAGCTTGTTCTGACTGAAAATTACGACTGGTAACAGACCTGTGTTTTTTGTTCCCGAGTGTCTTCAGCAGAGGTTCTGAATGTCACATTATGCCCACTCTGTTAATTGTTTAGTCTACAGGAGTATTGTACAAACAAAACAGATTAGAACTGAGAGATAAACTGTGGCAGTGTTACTAAAATATTTATTCTCCCCTTAATAATTATGGTACCACTACAAAACTAACAGGAGTGAATCAGTAGAATACCTAAACCAAAATAGAATACCTAAACAAAAATCATGCTTCTCCCCCAAATCAAACCACTTTTGCACAGTCACTTCTCAGGCTAAGACTACACTGGTAAGATTGTTTTCCTTAAGATCTGTGAATGAGAAGGCCATGAACTTTAAGTAACGTGCTAACCTGACCTGCAGAATGGCATAATTCGTCAATTTACTATGTATTTGATTAATATTTTGTACATAACTTTGTAAAGCCCTACATTCTTGCACATAAGCCAAATAAGAAACTTTACTGAATAAGGACAGTGCCCTGTGATCCTGCAGATACCAAGCTTCCACTTCAAGTGAATGTTTCTAGGTTAGAATCCTTGAGAAGATACAGAAATGAAAACAGAGGCATTAAAACCAGGACATTGCTTGGTGCATGCCTTCACAGTTGTAGACATACTCAGAACTGTAAACAGACACAAGTGTCCCTTTGGTTGTCTGGTGTGCAGGGAACAATTTTTTTGCTCAATTCAGAGCAAATGCAACCACTGCATTCACTCACCTTCCAGCTCTCTGAATCAATTTGTACCTGTCACTCAGCTGAATGAGGACAGAGCGCCCTGCAAACTCCTCCTCAACGTGGTTAGTTGTAAGTGACTCTGCTCACAACATACCCAATCTCTCCCATTAATCCCATACCCCCATCCTTCCTTCCAATATTTATCTGTTTATGTAATCTATTTTTATTTTAAAAATACTGTGTTGTTTTTTTTTTTTCTATTCTTACAGGAATTAATTTCATTTCCCCACAAGAAAAACTCTGATTGACTCAAGACAGCAACCCTGAGATTTCTCAGCTAATGCGCAGTGTTGCCTGACAACTACACTTCACGTCCCTTGATACTCAGCCTTCACATGAAAGCTTATAGGGTGGTAACTATTTAAGCACCTTTGTCCCAGTATGTGTGCTTCAGAAGCAAAGAACTTCCTTATATTGTATGCTCTTTGAATACCAATTTACATTTTGCTTCCCAAAAAGTGAACAAAACTATTTTGGATGGGATGCAAAGAAACCCCAAGGCTTCCAAAAAAAAGTAAAAGGGTTAGTGTGTTTGGTTATTAAGTTGTTTTTGTTTGTTTTTTTCTTTGTTTGTTTTTTTTGGGGGGGAGGTCCTTTATATGAGACTGTATCATTAGTTTATTCCATATTAGGGTTAAAATATTGCTCTACTCTCTACTTAAGATATACCAAATGTCTAAGCACTTCAGCCAAACAAATAAATTTCAGAAGACTTCAGGACAGTGAGTACTCCAGAAGTCAGTAATTTAAACAATTTGACTGGCTCTATGTTCACAGCAGCTAAAAATCAGTTTTTTTCTTTTGCAATATTTCCAAACATTCCTTGTTAATGAGATCCTCTATACTGAATCTGAAGACCAGTGTGTATAGCAAGCAGCACACTACACTCAGCTCTTCATACATCCCAGGCATGATCTGCTTTTTAAGGCCTGGGATTAACAAATTGCCATTGAAACAGACTTTTCAACAGAAATAGGTTAATTTTAACCACTGCACCATGCCATAATACAATAAACAAGTAATTCAAAGAAGGCCTTATAGATAGAATTACTATTTAAAAAAATAAATTCTTTCTGCTATTTTGAAGGAGGAAAAAAAAGCTGTGTTTTTTTTTCCCCAACAAATGAGGTCATTTTACATTCTTAAACAAAGATCCTGCAAACTTGCTCTTCAACCCTACCATATACAATAAGTCACTTTCATGAGCAAAAAGCACCAAAACATTAAGAGAAAGCTCATTTTGTTTCAGATGCATTCCCATGAACTACTTAAGCTCGGCAGAACAGGAGACAGAAGTTGAAGTCCCACAACCCTGCTTTTTTGCATTGTTAAAATTCTTACAACACATCACTTTCAACCTAATGGGAGCTCCAATATGGATTTTCTTGATTTATTAAATTCCTGGCAATTCTGTAAACAAATTAGTTCCAAATGTATTTCTTGGCAAGATCCAGGATATCATTCAAAGGGAAAAAAAAAAAAAGAAAAAGTAGTATCTTGGCTATATAAATAGTTTTACAGTATGTCAACCTTTTCAAAATTTAATAATAAAAGTAAGCTATTACCGAGCAGGTTCCAGAAAATGCTTAAAAATATCATTCTACTTTCATATCTTCAAATACATTTACATAATTACATTACAAAAGTTTTAAGTGCATTTTAATATATTTCATTTAACTGCATTGTTAGCTTTAAAATAATCAAAATTACTAAAAACAAGGCAATGGTTTGGAATTAATAGCTGACACTACTACTCTAAGCATATATTAAATTAGGTATTTCTATAACCATTATGTCCACCTGCTCAAATGAATAAGGTATCCAGCAGAGTAAGATGCACCTGAAAATACAAGTAGAACACTTAGCTTTTAGTGCACTGGCACTACAGTATGCACAACAAATTTCACTGCGTGTACCCCAGATGCTAAGAGACACTAACACTGAAATCTGCTGCTCTCACTGGTCCACGTCATTGCACAGAAGATTATTTCACTAGATTTACAGGTAACAGTCCATTCAAAACAGTTTAGTCTTCTCTCTTGAATTACAAAGCAAGTAAGTTCAAAAGGTACACGCAGCTTTTTATAAGGAAATATGAAATGCCCTAGCATCATGTTTTCAAAGTGGCAATCAGACCACTTTGAAAAAGACCAAAAGTGGTAATGAGCAGAAAGGAAACACCAATTAAAAGCTCGCAGTTTCTTTCCCAAGCCTTCTAAATAATTTATTTTTTTTCCTAAAAGCCAAACAAGAACAACAAATACACTTTTTCAAAGCTTTAATACTACAGAAGTAAATTTTACAACCACATAAATATATAAAAGTGACCTTTTATAGTAAAAATCAAACTTCCATTAAAGACTTTAAAATAACATGAAACTGCCCAAATAAATTACTACCTTCCAAAAATTAGACAACAACTTAGATTTTCTTTTCTGAAGCAGTCTCTCCTCAAGTGGTCTTATGCCACCTATTCTCTGGAATGGCAGCTAAGGTTCAATTCCAAACCAGGCCACTGATTTGATTCGGGGTTTCAGCAATATGACCAGCTGGGTAGCTTCAAATACCAGTTTTGGTTTTCCAAGAAGCTGGGCTTTTACTCCATTTCTCTAAAGTTTCCACATTTTTAATTTTAGGAAAGGGTGCAACAAATTCAATACTCCACATGTATTTAGACCAGAACCAGGAAATAGTAGAAATATGAGAGAGACATGGTCCCAAGATTTCTAATCCAGAGTAAGTTTGGCTAAATATCAGCCTTAGTATCCGGCTGTCTGGAACTGAATGGCAGACGAAAGGAAGGGTGACGAATGACAGATTGTCTATTTTTGCTTATGGGGAAGTGGGTGAACGAAGCTTAAGCTGCCTCTGAGGCTAAACTAAACCTTTTCATGTCCAATTTTGATTCTTCCTATTGTAGTTTCCAGCATCTTTTGTTATCTAACATTAATTTTATGAAAACTAGGGCTCCCTGAGTTGTGACACTGCATGGGTTGTACCACACCGGTGCACTCATGCATCTCACACTGGAAGGAATTCTTTGGATGACGAATGTCAGTGTGCAGTTGAGGGGTATAATCAAGCCAGATGCCACAGATATTTGGTTTATGTAGCAAAAGAAGAAATTAAGTAAATGCCTATTAAAAAAAAGCCTCTTTGACTCAATAAAAAGCACATTTATACATATGAACTTTATCAACCTTTATGCTAGTAAACAAATTAGCTGCTTTTCACTCAAACTTAGCTAAATAAAATTGCCTGATTATATTTATTTTAAAATGCCTGAAGTTTTTAATTAATGCTATGGAGCTTTAAAAAGGGAATTTAGTTTTGTAAGAACAAGTGCTTTGCTTTCAAGATTTAGGGATGAAATGGGAGATAATCTTGATAATTATGGGCACAAGACAGAGAATTGTTAAATTTAGGGAAAAAGTCTGTAAGAAAAACAAAGAGACATGATATGGCAGTTGGTTACAGTGCACATGAAGGGAAGGCAGGAGGGCACCAGTATCTGTTCCCCTCCTTTTTTACTCAATTGGCTGGCTTCTTCTCACTGTAGAGGGTGACCGCAGACTCCTGCAGGAATCATTATGCATTTGGTTCATATTTTTGAGGTTGTCTCTGCAGCCACAAAAGGCAAAACCTTTTTTATTTTTATGTTTTTTCATTTTTTATTCCTAATTAATGAAAGCTGAGAAACTGAGTAAAGGCAAAAATCTGGAGCACATTGTGCTACTACAGAATCTGGGAACACAGAAGGGCCCAGAACACAAGCTGCAGCAGATGCAGGCATGCAGGCACAGCTATTTAACTTTCTTAAGTAAGTTGCCCACAAAAGAGAAGGAGCAAAGAGGATCAGAACAAACACCCCTCCTTCTTTTCTCATTCTTAGAGAAACAGAGATGATGAATTCACTACTGGCAGTGGCAAGATGCCACCGGATGAGAAAGACTGGACTCTTTTCCATGTCACCACTATTTTTGGCTAGGGAGATGCCTGCAGAGGCTTGTCTGTACTGGACACCCAAAACACATTGTCAGGACCAGGCCACTGCAGTAATCCTGCTCCTGGTCACTGATAAGACTTGCTGACAAATAGGTTTAGCTCTCATTTCAGCAGATACCTGGAGGAAGTTTTCACTGCATGAAAATTTAAAGTGAAAACTGACTGTAACCAAATTAATATTGGTTAACATATATTAATTCATATTATACTCCAAAATTTTTTGCAGAAAAAAAACTACAGATGGGACACATTTTCCTAAATAATCCTGAAAGGAATACAATCTTTCTAAGTAAGAGTGAAACTGAGGGTTTTTTTTGTTCCAAATTAAAGAAAGAAATTTAATGAAAATGTACAGTGATTATATTATCATTATGGTTGCAAACATTTATTTTCGGTGAAATTGGAAGTCCTAGAAATTCAGTACAATAGCATTCCATTATACACCACTTATTTCTTCAGTCATGAGGGCAAAAAATACTTATTGCTGATCTTGAATTCTATGTGCCCACCAATTAAATAGCTTTATAAATTGGTTCAGCTAAAAGTAAGCATTCAAATACCATAAAGGAGAAGAAAAGTTTTCCCTAGTACAAGCTTTAATGACAGCCTATCCTTGACAGGCTAGAAAGAGAAAAGAAATCAACATTATCTCAAGTTTTGCAACACAAACTTGCAATGTGTCTGAATTTAACAAAAGCTTCAGCCACGCTCCCCACATTCTAACTATACCTTTCACAAACTGGAATACTGGCTGTAAACAGGAAAATCATTCAACAGTGTATTAAGCAGACAATGGTCACATTGGCTGTAATGTCACAATTTTCCTTCATAGTGGATAAAACTAATTCCTCCAAACAGACCCTAAAATTTCTTCTCAATTTCTATCCAATTACTTTGAGATTCATTCTTTTCCTGCTGTACCTTATTGACAGTGAAGACGGGATTTTAATATCATAAATCAACTTTATGTTATTCATCAAGTCATTCTCTGTGGAAAGGAGAAACTAACTCATTCAAATTATGTTTATTTTAAAGGCATATCCATTAGTTCAGCTGATTTTTCCCATTAGGAATTCCATCTGGAAACACACTTAGAAGACAACAGCAATTTTTTAGGACTCGTCTAAAACATTATATGATTCAATGGAAAGGAAATGGAACTGCTCCGAAGGAAGTTTTGTCTGTTACTTTGGCAATGACAATTTATCTAATCAGCCAAGCTTTGACAAAACTATTCCCATATGAACATCCAAAGAAGCCCTGTGAAGCTTCCCCAACGAATTTCCTTTAGTTCTCACATGCTCCCAAATACCAATCTTCATGTCTGCCACTGATTAATACAGTGCTTCATTCCTAAATGCAATTATCCCATTGACCTTTTGCCACTGCGGAAAAGAGCAAGCCTATGGGTCTATGCTCTATAATCACATTTTTGTCCTAATTGTGGCCTTAATACACACAGGCTTTATACATAGGCCTGGAATCCTGTCTAGATATTGCCCTTTATTAAATTTCAGAGAACTTCCAATAACAATGTAATTATAGTGAAGAAATATTCTTATGACACAGTAAAGCCTGGATGAAGAAGCTGTAAAGAATTTTTTACTGTGTAACCTTTGCCAAAAGTATACTCCAAGAATCCCCATCTACATTGTTCCACTTTCAACTTCCACCTTCAATTATTCCCTGCTTTCTGAAAATGCAGGGAAAGATTTTAATGGCATATGAAAAAAAAATATTCTTCTGAGGTTGTAAGGAATGGGTGTACACAGCTGACATACTTCCACATCACCACATTATTTCAAAGCTTTTTAAAACTAGCAAAGCATGAGGAAAAGTCAAAGCAGAAGCAGCATATTCTTTGCAGAAGTACTGCAAGACGTAACTTACCTCTAAAGTGTTTGGCTGATTTAAGCTTTCTATAGTTCTTAGTGAACTGGAATGTGTGTTTTTTAGAATTGTTATTGTTATGATTGCCATTTTTTAGAGCTAATCATGCATCAGTATTTTCAGCAATGACCAGAGGTCTTGTGAATACCACGTTTTAGTGACAGGCACAAATAGCTAACATTTCTTATGCTCTGTACTCACCTGTAAACATTTTTGTAACAGCTTTACTCTGCTTGCGGGCAGAACACAGGAGAAGCAGCCAGGGAGGGAAGAACTCAAAGTGACCAGCTAAAAGTTCTGCTATTGTTCCAGACAAACTCGTAGAAGTCTGTTCACCCTCAGAAATGTTACAGCCCTCATCGACAGAATCCACAAGCAGGAAGAGGCTCTGCTGAGGGGGCTTCATTCCCAAGAGAGGGAGCAGAATACACCTGCAAGGAATGTGAATCAAAATCGGTATTTTAAATACATTTAACAACGCATTGACTATCATACAATCATTCAAGTCGAAGCTATGATCAACTTAAAATGCCAAGTTACCTTTTTAAACAGTCTAAGGAGCTTTTTAAATAGTTACCACAGAAAATACTGAGGTAGACTGAACTAACAGAAAGAGAAATAGTTTGAACAGTCTCAATTCTTGCTTAGGCAACATTACTTCTTAATGAACTTATAACACTTTAAAATCATGTGATGTTGTTCAAGGCTGATTAGAAGACTTGCAAATGTGATGCTTCACTAAGAAAGAAGTCACTTGGCTTAAAGTTTAAGAGCTTTAATTACAGCTGTCTCTGACAAAACTGTTGATATTGCTTATCAGAAACTAACAGCAAACAATAGTTGGTTGTAAAACAAAAGTCGAAATAAAAGACACAAAGTTCAGAGTGGAAGTCTGAATGAGTAACAGTCTTACAAAGAACAGAATTATTGCCATACCTTCGCAAATGAAATGTAAATTAATTTAGTAGCAGACTGAGTATTTTGATGTATTTATTTATATTGAAGGTGCCAAGTTCGTATTACTAGAAAAGGATTCTCTGCATCGTCAGGATGCTAGCATCTATATCAATGCATCTGATGATGTAGCTAAAAATCTGACATGTGCATGTATGGTTGCCACCCTTAACGATACTCCTTAAAAATATATTTAACTTGGCATTTATGTATCTTTACATAGCTACTACACAATGGCCAGGTGTCTGTCCAGTATTTCCAGGCTACAATACTGTTATTTGGGAAACTTCATAATGATTTATGCCCATAAGTTTCACTGTCTAAATTATCTTTGAATATATTTCACAAGCAAACTTTGACATTATCGTAAAAAGATTCAGAAAATTAAAGGAGGTGAGGAAAAAAGTGTCTAACAGTTTACTCTTTTTTTTAAGATTTGTTATTTTCATGTGTCCAGAAGGCATGCACACCAGAAATACTTTTTTCATTTACTCAAGACCATAATAATTTTTTTCAAGTTTTACTGAACGAATTTATCTTCAGAAGACTTTGGTCGACACATTATTATGTACCAAGCATTCAAACTGAAATATAGACAAGTCTAGCCTATTAATGGAATAACACTACTCATTTTAGAAAAGAGTCATAAGCCCTGTTAGTAGAAGTTTTTTTCCCATGATTTCTGACTCAGAAAAATCAAAATGAAACAAGAGTGCTGCAACTTTCAATGTCTGACAGTAACACAGTAGAATCTAGCACAGGTAATCTATTACACTTGGAGAAATTTCCCGAAAGGTATAAACTGAAGTACAAATGACCTGTGTTCTGAAAGTATACAGTATTAGATGGATTTTAAATCCCTAGTACTGTCCCATGTTTCCCCCCCGCCCCCCCTTTTTTTTTCAGATGCACAAGACTACTGAGAACTTTTTGGTACTTCCACAGCTAGTTACACTTTCAGAAGATGCCTGAAGTACAGCTAAAATCACTGTTCACTAAGCTAGGAAGTTAAGCAGCTACCAATTTACAGAACAGGAAATTAAAGTAGCCATAAGATTAAAATTACTTTCCTAAGTGATGCCAATCCCACAATGAAAGGAGGCAGTTGGAAATGACCACATTTTCCACCCCTTCCCTCACCGGAATGGTGCCTTGCCCCCTCAGCTATTTATATAATGGCATTTTCCCTGCACTATTTCTTCTTCTATCAGAACCAATTTTCTTTTCACATAGTTCTTGATATGAAATTACTTTTCAAGTATTAATGTTACCATGAGATGAAGAAAGAGTAATAGTAGCTTAACTTAAAATTTCACTTAAAATCTGTGTGACCCTAAGAGAACGCCTACAGAATGCCTATCATAAAGGCATCTGACAGCATTTCTGTGTTGGTATTTACTTGTTGGAAACACACCAAGTAACCTAACTGTCACATCTGCCAAATGCAAGCACTGGGTCACGCACTAAACTGCATTTTCCCAGAACTCTCGGGGACTGCAGCAAACAGTCCTCCTGGGACTTTCTGAACCAGAAATCTGGTCTTTGCATTTAACATCCCTTAACTGAGCATGCTTCCACAGGTTTGTATAAATCTTCTATGAACTGATTTAAGTCTCTGCGTCCACAACATTCCGTGGCAAGGCCATCTGCAGCTTAGTTACATGCTGCACTTAAAAACTCCTCCTTTTCATGGTTAAAAATCTAGTATGTCCTTGTTTCCTTTGATACCCTTCAGCTTTCGTATCGGATAGTGAGCAATTATGTCAGATTCACCTCTTCTGTGCCATTCTTACCTTCTGACTTGTACCACAGCCCAGTGGTACTCCCAGTTTATAGCAATATTGCTGTTATTATCAAGACAGAGATAAGGCTTTCTTTTAAAGTGCCTTTAGAAACGTTTGATAAATGTTTGATCTTCCTATACATTTTGTATTTCTTGGGTTCAGAGTAGATACCAAGTAACATAACAGTGAAACTACTAGAGACAGTTCAGTGCTATCTTGTGAGAAGGGTTGTCATGTTAACCACCATAACATGACTTAGTAATTCCACTGCCTTACAGTTTCTTGCTTGCATAGGAAAATTACATAAATAATACAGAATTGGCAATGTCATGAAGTACTTCTGCAAATGGTGATTTATGTACAGACTGTCGTAACAGATTGCTTAATCTGCCAAGTGCCTCTCAGAAGATTAAGAGCTGATTTTCTTTACCTTCTGAAAAGGTAACAGATTTGTATCTTTTCTGCTCAATACAGACATAAAAGTGGTCATAATGACAGAAAATTTCTGAAATAGAAATCATGACTTAAAACAGCAGAATTAATTAGTAAAAATACAAAATCTCTCTAGAAAACAGCACTAAAGTATTTTAAATGATGGCATTCATCTTAATGGCAGTGTAATGACTTATTTATAAAGAGCAAAAATGTTTTACATGCTCACTAGCAAATAAGGAGTTCTCAGAATGATGAACCATCCCACAGAATTCTTCAGAATTGCTACTCAGTTGACTTAACCCACACAAACATGAATTTCCACATATGGAAGGAATATATACAGGCTTTGCCAAAGTTCTGCTTATGATTACCCTTGGGATATCCACAAACATACCAAGACAAAACAGAACAAAGCAGAAAGACAGCGGTGTCATACGCAAAGGCTGAAAGGAAAGGTACAGTGAAATGCACATACTTGCTAAAAAAAAAAAAAAAAAGAAGAAAAAATGGGTAAACACACCCCAGAAATAACAACTGAGTGGTTCTAGGAGCAAAAGAAGTTATAAATCATAGTTTCTTATGTGTTCCCCGTATTTGATTGTCTCTGTTGTATAGGAAATTCAGTTACGTCCCCATTTAAATTGTTAGATGTTACAGCATGAACATAACTTATCCCTGAAAGGGGTCCTTTTTCCATGTCCAGCTGCTAGCATTCACGACTGACAATCACACAGAACAAGTGTATAAAACTTATCTCCTAAGCAAGCCAGAAGCAAGAAAATGAAACAAAATCCAACACTTTAAATGTCATGATAGCAATGACTGATTTGGAAATGTGCCTAACTACTGCTACAGCTTAACTACTGCTACAAAAAGTAGGCAGTACTTACTACTACAGCTACTACTACTACAATTCTTATGTTTCTTTTTCTACATCAGTATGACAATTCTTCAAACTGCCTTTTGATTCATCTTCTTGACAACAGCTTACAGCTTAGGTCTTGTGTTCAGTTACAGCTGCTGATCCAAATTGGAACCATCCCAGAGGCCTGTACTGGGAATTTATAAAACTCTGTTTTTTTCAAAGCAAGATTGTAAAAAAACCCAGAGAATATAATTATCCCCCACACAGCCTTATTTGTTTTTCTCCTCCTGCTTTTTTCCAAATGCTTTTACATCAGATTCCTTGAGCAAATTCACCAGCTACTTGTCATAGTCCTAGTCTCTGCATGTTAAATTAGCCTTTCCCCACTCTGCTTTCTTATTATTGAGGGATTAACTCTTCCTCCTAATTTTAAACTATTAGATGCCTCCAAGCATTTTTCTTCAGAGGAAACAATCTCTGTAAACTAGAGTTAGAGAGCCAGCTTAAGGATTAATTCTGTGTGGGCACACATTCTGCCCTCTCACAAAGGCGGAACGAGAAATTGATTTTGCATCCACAGACCAAACCAGTGACATTTTCAACAGGACGATGGAGTGAAGCCTACTGTCCTCTTCCAACCTTAACAGCTACTTTTACCAAGCCCACACTGAACCTCCAAAATGGTGTAAAGTTTCTCTTTTGTACCAAGAGAACAGCGCTGTGCTGCGTGCTTGTCCTGTCTGGACCTCCAAAATGGTGTAAAGTTTCTCCTTTGTACCAAGACAACAGCACTGTGCTGTGTGCTTGTCCTGTCTGGAGCATGTGCAGTGTTACCACTCTGATTGTGGCTGGATCCACTGTTTGGGTTGTAATTTTTTCACTGCTGCATGTTGTCAGATTGGAAAGAACAGTATCTCATTGGCAGTGCTGCAAGGTAAAACCACCATTACAGGACATGCATACCAGGAAAGAAAGGCAAACATCCCAAACTGATTTTTAAAAATGGTGCTAAATGCTCTGAGTGATGTTTTTGATGTCAGGTAAGGTTGTCCTTACCCTCTACTTCATCCCATCTGTCTGTCTCTGGTTTGGGGAGCTTTTAGGAAGTTGGCATTCTCCTACTTGAGTTCACCAGCACCTCCCTGACAAGATCCCCACAGAGTATCTTCTTCCCTAAAGGCTATTTGCATTTCAAAAAGGAAAACAATATTCATTGCTTGTGAAACAGTTCATATGTAATATTTACAACTAAGTTAATATTAATGCCCTATTTTGAGTCACAAGAAACAGTAGTAGGCAATCACATGGAATAACAGAAAGTAGCTGCAAACTCCAAAAGAACTGTAGTTCCTTGGAATTGAAGTAATTATTGAGGATTATAAACACATGCTGAAAAAATGTATTCACAATACTTTGGATGAATAACTTCAGCCATTACTAACAACATGATAGAGGTGATCAACTGCTATCAGCAACCAAGGTTATACTGAACTTTACCTGAATTTATTATTTTATTGGCAAAAATTTGAAATAGAACTTTATTAAAAATTCACCTTACATGAAAGAGGCAAAACAGAGCTGTCTTCTGTAAGAGATCTTGTAGAGGTTCTAAGGAAACTGCCCACTTGCACATTTGATCTAAAAGAATAATTCAAGATTAAAGTAACAGAGGAATATGCCTATATATATTGGATAGATATCTGTGCATTTATATAGTCTAAGAATAAATAGTGTATAACAAAATAGACAACTCTTCAAATATTAACCTCAATGTTCAGAAAAGGAAACAAGCATCTTCCTTCTTGTGGGTGGTTTATAACATAATGTTTCTCAGAAGTTTACCATGTGATTTTTAAGACACTCATTTCCATTTATGTTGTATCAGAAAATACAGAAAATGAAGTACATAGTGAAACTGTAAATAATCCAACTATATTTACATAATGTTGTATTAATTTTTGCCAGCAACATAGAAAATTGTGGGATTTTTGCCTAACAATCACACACAGACCTAGCAAAAATCTTCACAATTCCTGCTGCTCAGGTGATGAACTATTACCCTCGTGAGAAGACTCTTGGCAGCTGTATTCACACCAAAAGAAAAAACAGAGCATATTTACAAATTACTTGCAATACTCTTTGTAGATTAGCAAGTTTTACTTTGTCCTGTCACAAGGCCTTTATGTCTTATGGATGACTGATAGTAAACAGTTTATTTACCTGCCTTCTAATGCATTCTGGCTAATGATTAAAAGGGAAATTCTAATGGCCAAGTCCAACAGCTGCTGGTATCATCACCCCAATTCTTGGCACTATATACACGCATAATGCAGGCCTTTGCTTCTTACTTATCACTTGTAGAAACATCCTGAAAAAAATATACACAGGACCTTTAACTAACGGTGAAATATTTGAGAACTACAAGAGCTGGGAAGCCTAGAACAGCTCTACATTTAAAAAACTGTAAGATAAAGCATATGGCTAAGAAGGTGAAGTGACTCCAGTTGATGTCTGCACACCTGTGTATGCGCCAATGGCAGGCTACTGAGTATCGACTTTGTGATTTGTCTACATGATAAAACATACTGCAACTGATTATGACTTTCTGACAAAGTGCAATACTGGAATTACACTCATGGACTGTAGTATAATATGGATTATTGTTTCTAGTAAATTATTTATTTCCAGGCTGGACAGAAAGACAAACTGGCTCTAGCACTTTGACTCAGCCTTATGAAGGAAGAGGCAAAAACTAAAAAAGGAGAGAAGGAAAAAAAAAAAAAACCACAAAAAAAACCCCAAACAATGTAAAGCCCTGAGAATCACCTATTGGGAAAGCTCCAGGTACAGCACAGTGATTTAAATCTAGGATCTGGTCTTTTCAGCAGCAGTGAATCAGAAACAGCAGGCAAGTCTTGTGCAATACAGTACCTGATTTTGCAATGTCTTGTAGCAACCTGACTTTGATCTGTAGACCTCCAGCCCCACAGGAGAGCACAAAAGCAAGCTCTAGGGCATCAGGCCAGACAAAAGAAGAGTTCATCCTAGAACCAGCGCCATCAGTCACATGAAAACAGAGCATGCTGGACACCTGTGTATTGATTAGAGATCTCTTGCTGTCTCATACAAATATACAGGTGATTTTTGTCTATAAAAATTGTCAGCAGATCTACTAGAAACCTTAACAGCAAATATTTTGATGTAGTAGTTGGACTGACTAGAACAGTTTGCAAACAACTCAGCTGTTAAAAGGACAGACAACTGTATCTGAAACCCATTCACACCTGCTACCATACCACTACGTATTTTTAAATGGAATATATTTGCCATATGTGCTAACATACACAATATGTTCTAAACACTTTGACATAAAAAAATTAAATAAAAAATCTGGGTCCCTATGTAAAGCAAAGAGTAGAATACAGGAAACAATGCAAATATTTTCCTGAACATGCAATGTAAAATAGTAGCTTTTTCTACACACACTTTCCTAGTTCTGTTTTTTAGTGAAAACGTCATCTAGTCCACTTTCCCTGCCTACAGCCAAGTCAATTCTACGTCTGTCATCCCAGAGATACACTAGCACAGGCATTCCTAAAGACTTCTACTGATCAATACTCTGCCCAAAGCAATGTATTCCAGGGCTTCAATACTCTCACAACTGGGAAGTCTTTCCCTTTCTCCCCTGTGCCTAACCTTACTTAACCTGTTTCCTAGCAAATTAAACTTCTTGTTTCACATAGATAACACAAGGGTCATAACAAGGAAGACAGTAGTATCCAAAATTTATAACCATTTGCCTGCATTCAAGTCAGCCAGACCTCTAAAAAACACATTCAAAAGAGGCAGAGGCAAGACATACCTCTAAGAAACACAGCGTACTATGTCAGTTTGAAAACGAACTTCTGATAATTACTCTCCAAGTACAGTTACTCAACCCTATTTGCACATAGCCAAATATAGTTTACCTTGCACATGGTCTGTCTGCACGAGTCTCATGTAAGCATCAAAGCCTTCCTGGAGTCAAAATTACATTTATGATTATCCCCTATCCACTATTGCTCTGTCTCTTACAAAAACAAGTTGGAATAGATTTGTCAAAACCAAGCCATGACATGCCATGTTACCTGTTTTTCGACTCTGTTACCTTCCAGCGGCTTGCAAATAGTTTGTCTAATTTTTTGTTCTGGCATTTTTTATTTCAATTGACACACTTCTAATTCCCCACCCCTTCTGTCCTTTTTTAAAGCAAGGCACTAAATATACATCTTTTTCTTTCAAGTCTGAATTTTCACTCATCCTGGTAAAGATAACCTGTTCCTTCAAGACAGTAACAGTTCATAGGCTGAACATTTTGAAAACATCTCATATACTCTACGTTGCTTGTTTTTCTGTTGGTTTTGGGGTTTTTTTTGCTTGGGTTTTGCTGTGGGTTTTTTTTGTTTGTTTTTTGGTTTTTTTTTTTTTTTCTAGGCTATGGTTTTCTGTAATCCTACATCTTTGTTGCTAGTTTTAATTATGTTAGCTGACTGCAAAATGACTATTTTTAAGAAAGAGCAAATGATCAAGCACTGCACATTTTAGCTTTGCCAGTGCTATGAGTTTTTCCTCCCCAGTGACCAGCAGACCAACAGTTGGTGGATACTGTCTTCCTTCTGCTAATGTACATACGAAATTATTTATCACCAAACAAACATGAACAATGCACCTTTAACTTTCAGTTTGCCCTTATTCACTCATCACTCTTTTGCTTCCACATTCAGTAGCTGATCTACTTTTTTCTGCAGCCTTGCTCCCAGTGCTTAATACATGCATGATGAATAGCTCAGTTTCACTATAACGGACATTTCATATACTGTTTTAAGTGTTCTTTCCAGCTAATTTCATTATACTTGTCTTCATAAGACCTCAGCCACAAATAATCTGAGGTCACCGGTATCTCCAAATCCACTGCTTTTATTTTGCCCTTCTTTCTGCTCCTCTTCTGGACATCAAATATTTAAAATCATTTCACAGTCACTGTCTCCAAAAGTTGTCTTTCATTTTCTCTGCTGGTTCTTTCCAATCTGATTGAAGCAAATTCATGTCTTCCCACTAGCTATTTTGTCCTCTGACATTAGAAATAAGGTCATTGACAGAGTCTCACTTATATCATGCTTTCCCAGCTGATATTCACTTCCTGTTTGTTTTATTCCAATTTTTCAGCTACATAGACATTATCGTTCAAGTTTTATGCTTTGAATAATTCCATTTGATATTTTAAAGAAGTTCAGCTTACTTGATCTTGCTTGTTTGGTAGAGTAAAGCACATACATTTAGGAAAGACACAGTTTAAGGGTGTGGGAATCTCTCTTAGTTACTGACAACTACTATGCCAAAGCAGGTAAACTCTTGCATACACGTATGGTCTAATTAAGGTAGTCAGTAGGTAGTCTTATCTACGGCCCATAAAAGGTAACACTTTTAGCAACAAGCCTTTAAATAGGTCCCATGTGTGGTGTATATCTTTTATTCACAGATTTTTCAATGGCTTTAACTTCTTTATTCTAGAACTCCAAGCAGACAAAGCTACTCCCAACCAGCCTACTTCGTTTTCTTTTTTTTTTAGACATACCAGTTTTACAAGTTATCCTGACAGATCTTTTAGAGCATTTAAGTCAGTCTTGACTCTGTACTAATATTTCCAGTTCTGCTTGCTTACCCCATACCTTTTTTCCATTAGCATAAAGATACCTAAGGCATTTGATTAGTACCTCGCTTATCCTCCTCCTTGTCCGTCCCGTGACCCTATGTGAATAGCCTTATTTCCTCTCCTCCTCCACCACCATTTTTTTTAAGCTGGTCTCCAAGTTGCTGTTATTTATATTAACTCCTGGAATCTATCAGCCACCAAGTGTAGTTTAAAAGCTCTCTTTTATTAGGGAAAAAAAAAAAAAAAAAAATCACCACCAACAAGAAAACACTGCTTTCCTTCGTATTAAGCATCAGTGAAGTTATCATTGTTTCCATAACTCAATTTCTTTTTTAAGAAAAACAAAAGATCAAGTTAGGGGATGCCAAAGAAAGTCCACTTTACATCAAATGCATGAGATGAAAGCATCAAATCAGACTCACTGAAAACTATTACTAGATGAAATGAGAGAATTACCTTTACTGCACCATATTTTCTATACCTGTAACGTTAAGATAACCTATTTTGTAAATATTCAGCAGTCTGTGGCTGAAATGCAACATGTAGGAGTGGAGTACGACAATAAGAAAACTAACAAGTTCATATATGCAACAGAGTATATTAAAGCTAGTTTTAAATAATTTACAGTACCAAACTTACAGCAAGTGAAATACATAGTCTTTTCTGTTTCCTTTATTAACTACCTGGTTCCCCAGCCATACAAAAATTTGTTCGATAAAAATGTTATCTTCTTCTATGAGCAGTGTTATCTGAACACACCAGCATACACCTGAACTGAAATTCTTTACAGGCATTTGAATTCATTGGTATTATTTCGCGTTTTGAAGATAGGCAAAACCCATTCCTTCTGCCTCCATTTATGAAGAGCATAAATATAACTGAAGTAACAGATATTGCTTTCTATGTATACAATTGTATCGTTGACATGAGAGAAATGTTAGCTGCAAAAACAGAAACAAAAAATACCCCAAACGGATAAGACTGGTAGAAAACTGCACTGAATATGTTTAATGATGTGGGTTTTGTCAGGATATATTCTAGCCTACTGTCCAGCCAGCCCAATGTTCTATTATTCCCTGACTGTGTAACAAAAGACAACAGCATACTGCACATGGTACAGTCACTGTTATTACTACAGTTCAGTCAATTCCCAAATTAATTAAATCTGTCATATGCATTTGATTCTAAAATAAAATATTAAAAAAAAAAACAACAAATGAACAAAGAAAAAACAACCGGAACTCAAGCACAAAGCACAAAGAAGAGGTGCTGCAGTGGTAACTTCAGCAGTAAGATGTTTCTTTAGGAAACCAAGACAAACAATATACCTTGCGAAGTCTTGATCATACCCTGATCTAGTTACTCTCTACCTGCCTTTCTCATTTCTTGCACATCATCACAAAGCACCCCACACTTCAACTGTTGAACTAATTGCAGAATTATACTGTCCAACCTCATGTTCAGAAAATCCTCTGCACAAATACCAGAAGAAAAGCTGTTAAGATTCTGCCTTACTAGTCAAGCACTTATATAGCTTTCTTCCTACGTTTGCATTGCCATGTATCTTTTTCAATCTTATTTTCTCAAGTAAAGGGACTATCCTAACCTTTCATTGCACTATCTTAGCTGAAGAGGTAACAGATGGAGCACCTTTCATGTGTCCCATTGTAAATTATTCTCCCAAACTCCCCAGAGAAGAATTCACAGCATATGTTCCTCATGCATCACTCTTGGTCTGTATTAGTTACCTTCTGGTTTGTGGAATATTTTCCTCCCCCAGCCCCAAACAGATACAGTTGCTCTTAATTTGACTGTAAATCTCCTGTTGATCCTTTCTGTATCTTCTCTGTAATTTACTTTAAAACACATTGTTAGGCTAACACCACGTGAACCTGATTCTATTATCTTGCAGCAATGGCGTGTTTCACTTTGGAACTGATTCTACAGCTTTATATTTAGTAAGATTTATTTTTAGACATAACTACAACAGAAGAAGTAACAAAAGCCTCCTCCTCTCCCCCCAACAATTTACATATAAAATGTTTACTGTGGATGGCAACTTTATCATAATTTAAAACAGAACGAGGTACCAAGGAAAAAATAATATACCTGAAGTCATAAAAATCAAACTGAATGTGAATGTGCAGTACCTGTTACAACCTTTTGGGGGAAAAAAATGGGGTTTTTCTTCATTTTCTAAGAAAAAGTAAGTGAATGAGGCTGAAGCAAAGGAAGTGGCAATGCTCCAATACATAATAAAGCAACTGGAACCAAACTGGTGCATGCAACTGTCAATGGAGTGAGAAAAAGTTTCGAAAGTTCACCAAAGTGTTTCTAGACTAATCAAAACTAATGTGTCTTGGTACCACTACCATCACGTACACCACTGCAACAGTGAGGGAATACCAGAGAAGAGCTGGCAACATTCTT
The DNA here is from genome assembly GCF_033783945.1 of Neopsephotus bourkii. Lineage (NCBI taxonomy): Eukaryota > Metazoa > Chordata > Aves > Psittaciformes > Psittacidae > Neopsephotus > Neopsephotus bourkii. Next base: position 9,788,251 of record NW_026900624.1, read on the forward strand.
CCTACTTAAACTCACTGCATTATTGACTACTTAAGTTTCCACCTGTTAGAGAAGGCAGAGTTGATACTTCTTTGCTAATTTAGGGTAATTCAAATCATATATGACACAATTTTTCCTATAATGGATTAGCCATACTTTACCTATAGGTTTTTTTTCCAATGTCCTGTTGAACACTGCTTCATGCAGAGAAAGGACAGATAGCTCAGTGACTGTATCACGCTCACCATCACGGCAGGAGAGCTAATATAGTTAAACCAAGACTTATTAATTAACTGCTTTAAGATGTAAATCATGCTGTAATCCTATTCTTAATAGATTTTCCTCCTGAGGTTCATTCAGAGTTGCCCGTTACTGTCATCTCTATAATGCTGGTATTTTCCTTAACCAAGCTAGAGCTTCTGAACACTTTTCTGTTTCTTCCAGCCTATTCTTCAAATGATCTTAAATAAGATGCTGCCATGCCGCTTTCCTCTTAACCTCTTTCACTGTGGTACCTACAAGATATCACAGATCTTTAGCACCCAAGCTTGCATCTGTGCAGCCAGATGCTTCTCTCTCCTTTGCACAAGCACCAGTACTACTAACTCTTATAAGTACATAACAAAGAAAAAAACAACCACCCCCCCCCAAATAAAAATAAAAACAAAACAAGCAAACAACAAACTACACCCCCCCCCAAAAAAAAAAAAAAAAAAGACATTGTTAATGGGCCATGAACTGTAAGTCCACTCACGTATGATCCTTTGTTCCCATTCTTCCTCCCACTCCTGCCAATTTAATCAACAGCATCATCTTCTATCAACAACAAAGACTGCTTGGTCCTTGCTTTGTGTGAAGGTGTCTGCAAATGTGCAACATAAGAGAGGACTTTGGTTGCAATTGTTTTGCCCCTTTCACTTCATCAGCTACATAAATTTCCCCATTTACCTTCCCTTCTTGATCTCATTATCAGTTCTTCTTTCATGCTATCCTATCACATTTTGATGTCATCAAGTGTATTAGGAACCTACGCACCTACTCATTCTTTGCAGCAACTCCTCTGCAATACCTTTGGATACCCATCTATGACTCAACCCTTACCTCAACATAATTAAGTGGGGTTTTGTCATCACACTTGCCTTTTTTCCAAACTGTTTCTTTTTGAGCGGTAATTCTTCTAGGAGCAGTAAATGCTCTTCCTAGACAAACATGGAAGATTTCTCACCATTCCTTGTGTATTGTACACATCATCAAGCAGAATAAACTGAAACCTCTTCAATGCATTGCTTCACTAACACTTTCAGGAGGCGATATTTCAATCCTATCTTTCCCCAGTATATTAGACACACTAAGTCCTTTCTACTTCACAATCCTCCAAATCCTTTTCATTTTTTTCATTAAGAAGGAAGAAAAGAAACTTAAACCCTTGCACAAGCTATGAACATGGCATAGAAAACTGGAGGGAAGGGAAATAATTAACAAGTGAGAGTTGCCATGAAGCTACATCTAACTAAACAGCTTATAGGAAAACCTGTAAGGTTTAAGACTGAGCCACATAGATTAAAGGCAAAATGTTAATGCCTATAGAAGTAGAAGACAAAAAGGTCTATGTAAGTTGACATTATTAAAATGCCTTAGGGAAACTTTCTTATGGTAATTTAAACTGAAAAGGTTAAAACCTTAAATGGTATTATGTTCAGTCTATATGCAGTACTTCCATACAATGAAAGAAGAACATACAACTTGCAGAAACACTAACTGTTGCTATGTGACCTGTTAACTCTATGGGATTTAAAGGAAAAGCCTAAAGAGAAACATACCACAAAGTACTTAAGCTTCAGGCAATGCTCAACTTTCTAATAGTCTAGAGAGCACCAGAACATAATGTCTTCTATGAAACCTAACATAAGTTAAAAGTTTAAATCATCAGTTACACATTATACATACATACTAGGAACCAGAAGCCCCATCAGAATCAAGATGCTCTCACAACAGCGAGTTTATGAAACACTAGTTTACATCCTGCAACTTCACTTTCACTGAGCTGGAAATATAAACTGAAGTGGCAGATTCTTTTTAATCTCTTGTGCAAAACAGTTTCTCATCTCACTCATGAATTGATCTGATTTTCAGTCAGTGTTCTGGCTCTATCAATTTTGAGTATAAAATAAATCATGTTACTGAAGAATTAAAATGTAGACAAATGTATTTACTAGAAGTCTCTATAACACACATGAAAAATACGTAAATACTTATAAATTAACAAACTCATATCACACAAAAGTGAAAGTCAGCACAGAAACAGTATTTATAATTACTTGAGCTGTTGTAACGAGTAAGCTACACTGAAGACAAGTAGCATTTTACCACACATTTAGCATCAATACACTTGTAGTAGTTCACATCATCACAGTACACCACTGCAAGGGAGACAGTATTAGGGTTCAACGCAATATTTACTTTTTTTTTTTTTACTGTTCTTCGCTTCTTTCATGCAGACTAGCTTGGTCAACACTTTTCTTCATTAAATCTCAAGAGATCTTTTCATCTTGCAGGTATCAGCTTAGGAGCTGCTTCTTATAGAGTTGTAAAAGGCTTTGTGCTGTATAGCCTGTCTATATAGCTTTTTAATATTTTATATCTCTCAATACCCAACCACTAAGTGTAAGACTCCATGCGGGAGGATTAGTCTACAAGGGAGCTAAAGCCTGTAAAACTGCCCAGTCTTTCTGATGGAATCCATAGGAATAGATTTTTTAAATTGAAAAACACCTCAGCCACTTCATGTTGAATTACGTATTATCTGACACAAACTTTCATCACCAGAAATATGATACTAAAATCAAATTGTAATTATTCCATTATGATTGAGTGCATAGTACCGACAGTGAAAAGAAAGGGATGTGCTCCTTATGTTTCGGCATGACTATGTTTGACAACCTGAAGTTTTTCAAAAAGCAAAGAAATTTAAATCTTTTCATGAATCTAGCATTAAATCATGCAGAATCGAGAGCTTGTCATTCCAACACCCAACGTCTGTGGAATCTCAAACTGAGTCTAGAAACAGGCACAAGACTACATGGGAGAGACCATGGAGAACCTCCCTCACTAGAGTACTGCTTGCACTTCTCCTTTGGCATGCTGTAGTTGCTGAGATCTTGAACAATGCATCAATGCACCCCAGGAAGTCACCAAAAAGGCACCTAGCATACACCAGCTTGCTGTTAGCTGAAATGAGCTTGTTTTTAACTGAAAATGGCTGTGGCTCCTACTAAAAGCAAAATTCAATCTTGTACCAGATCAAGCTCCTCTGGGCTAGGATCCAACTAGCTTCAGGATTCTAGTCAAGCATAAGTGAAAGATGTAGGAATGTACAAAATTCTGGGAAACTATAGAAGTACAATGTTGTATATTTACACATTTTAAACATTCCTAGGAAAAAATCCTTTTAGATTCAGAAAACTGTATTTAGTTAAAAGATTTTTTTAATGTCACATCTTAGGTGCAACCTCTGAGGAAAGACTAGCAAGTCAGATTTATTTAAAGATGAGACAAAAGAGAATAAAGCATTATTCAAATATGCAAAAGACTTTATCTAAAAGGAAAGAAAGCATCTAATCTCCAAGTCTCTGTAGAAACAAGCTTAGATTACAGCAAGAAAATAAACTTCAGGTTAGACATATGGAAATTTTTTTCTGATAAGAATTATGAAGCATAAGAGAGGATGAAGAAAGCATCTCTAATCAACAGACTTGGCTTGCTCTGCTTGGTAAAGGTGATGATGGTGGACTTGATTTTCTGAGGTCCCCTTCCAACCTTCTCTTCTGAGGTCAAAATCAGTCACACATTTGAACTTTACATGTGGTAAATGAATAAACACACTGAAAGTTTAAGAACTTTCTTCTTTAAAGGGTCTTGAAAATTAATTATTATACATTCAGATCTTTCTTCACATGAACCAGGATACAGTTAGCCCTTGGCTTAGTTTCTGCCAATTGTAGCTCTATGAAATTATGGTGTCTGACAAGATCTATGTTCACATCTTCCTTGTTACTGCTGCAAAGCTACAGCTACCAAGACTGTACTGGAGCTGCAGAAGCAGAGAGAGGTACAGCCCTTTTCAGAAGAAAGGAGATGTAGTTAACTTCCAGACACTTCAGACTTGGATGAGAAAATTCAAGGTATTTCTTTTCTATGAAAAAGATAAATACTTAATTACTAGTGTCATAAATTAAGAGAAATCCCAGCAGCTTACAAAGATTCCAGTAGTCCAAGCTCAGGCATCCATAAACATCACCCAAGTGTTGCCTCTCAGTGTATCTTTTATTTCAATTCCTCCTGAACTCATGGTAAACCCAGACTTTTACTAAATGCATTTCATTAAAAATAAACCTACCAAGAGACAAACAAACAAACAAAAACACCCAAACAAACAAAACCCCCCCCAACAAACAAAACAAACAAAAAAACCCCACACCAAACCAGTAGCAGAAGTACGTACTGTGGCTAATTCACTAGCAAGGAAAACTCAAAGTTCGCAGTGTAAAGTATCAAAAGCTAAACCTATGAAAGTTAGGATACTCTAATTAATCTCCGGCTTCTAACTAAATCTCTTACCTCAGCCATTAAAGTTGATTTGAAACTTTGTTAGCTAAAGACAATGCAGTAAACAGTTAAAAGAGGGGAATGATAAAAAGCGAAAGGCAAGAACTAAAGAGAACCTGGCCTTCAATTTCTCAGAATTACTTAAAAACTAACTTAAGTTATTATGATTAAGAATGAGCTATTCTGAAACAGTTAAAAGCTCACTAATTTATTGTTCAATGAAGCCTACACAATCCATGATAATTTTAATTATATTACTGACTTCAAAGATCGTACAAGGAGTTGTAAAAAGAACAGCTTCTTCACACTTCATCTGTTATTGCATACAACTCAATTTCTAAACCCGTTCCTTCATCTATGCTAACTAAATGGCAAGAAAAATGGCATTTCAGTACTGCAGACAACAGTCACAGAATATCTGCTAAACAAACCTGCATTTTTCTGCATTGTCAGACAAACAATTCAGAACTTGAAATAAGACTCGTTGCCCCTTACCATTTGCATAACGGTAAAAGCTCTCTCAATCGCCTACAATCTGCAACTTTCAGATGATACGCTCCTCTTTTTAGAAAAAGAGAATAAAAAAAGAAAAAAAATCAGTTGCATGGAAAGCAAATGCAGCTGAAGGGCTGGACCAGGGGTGAGGCAGTGAGGAGAGGAAATGCTTGTTAGCATTGGTTGACAATCCAAGTTTTTTTTTCACTGAATTCTGTTAGTGAGACTTCTATCATACTGCCAAACACAAAACACTAGATGCTCAATCCTTTGGAGCTTTCCTCCAAACAGGTAGCAGTATCATTACCCAGATAACAGCTATTGGCACAAGATCTGTTGTACTTTAATGCTGTCCAAATGAATGACTCATAGAAGGCAGCTTTCAATTCTAATCAACATAAACCCCTGCTTCAAACTCACAGTCAGCATAAAACTTCGTATGACCTCTCACACTTTTTACATCAAGCCTACAGATTTTACATCAAGCCTACATATTTGCATATTCTAGAGAACTATAAAACTGCTTTACTTTATCACTTAACATTATTGGTCACATTCCATTACAAGGCAAATCTGTTGTGCACACAAGACACACAGAAATTATACCACAGATACTTAGTACAGCCTTACAGAGCACTACCTGCAGAAGGAACAACAATGAATTTTGCACCAGTGTACATAGAAAAAGAAACAAATCTGGGGTCCTTTTTGTACTTAGGTATCCTTTTTGTCAGGATCATAGCTTCCTCTATATTCATCTTCGGTAGAGAAGATGTAACATCAGCTTGAGAGAAATTCTATTAAGTTCTATGCTGAAATTTGTTCAGCAGGTTTTTTTTTTTGTTTAATTGTTCTTTTCTTGGCTCCCTACCAACCAGGGATGGCTACGTGCATAAAGATGCACTTTCAGCAAGGCAAGTAAGTGGAAATCTGAATTCATAACATCATTTTCTCCCCAATAAAAGTCTCTTTGATCAGACCATCTTACAGTAAAGCAATTGTATTAGAAATACTTTAGTAATAAAGTTCTAGGACACTTTGCAAGTAAATCACACTTGAACATCACTGACCCAAATTCAATATGTGAGAAATAAGTATGTGAGAACTCTCATAAGCTTTGAAGTTTCTCAAAAAGACATGCAGAAGACAGCAGGAGATTTCAGCTGAGTGACAGCAAAGAAGTTCAATTTGCATCAATCTCCTGGGAGATGTGGAAATTTATCATTTTGGGGGGATTTAAGTTTGTACAAGACCAATGAAAACTAAAGGTGTTTAGTGCAAGCTGAAAAACATAATGTTATTTAACAGACATGTTCTGTCTCTGAATTCTCTGACACTGGCTCAGGAGCTCTAGTTATGAATGCCTTTGAAACTCAGAGTTGACTTCTTTAACAGCCATTAATCTGCAGGGTAAACTCAGGCCTAACCTTCCTGTAAATTCCACTTTCTGGGCTGTGAATTTACCAAGCTCTGCCTTCTACCACTAATTCTAACCAGCACAACAGGAATTATGTGCCTTTCTCTGCTGTCTGAAGGTGTTTAATGACATCTCCTTTGTCTGAAAAAGGTAAACCACAATAGTAAGGGTAAATGTCTTTTTACAGACTAGTTTGCACAAATTTCTTGGTTTATACCAGAGTTCCTCCATGTCCTCATGGCCTTGGATAACTAATAGGTGCCTGTACTTCTACTAACTGCTGGAGGTATAAACTTGCTGCAGCAAAATCAGTATCAACCCCACTCACAACCCTAGTGACAGTACTGCAAAATTTGGGTTATTTGGATTTTGACTTTCCTATTTAAATAGGGAAGAATACCCTAATAGACCTTTTTAATGCAATTCTTTCAGTTTAATACATTTTTTCCCTTACTTTTGGAGTTTGTAACACTCCAATTTCCTTTATGCTTTCTGCTTCACTTTCACCTAAAATTTGAATGTGAGGCTTCAGCATTCTCCCTTACATTTAAGACTGCTTTATGTTCCAGTAATGCACATGTGAGAAGAAAATTGCCTCAGAAGCAGTGCTGGAAGTATCAGTTCTCTCTCTCAGCTGTCAGTGCAGCAACAAATGCTTGTTAAATCTGTTTGTACAGATCACCCCTTGCAGCTCTTCAAATCTGCAAGACCTGCCCCTGAAAGAATTTTTAGGGCATGTTAAGATTAAAAACACAAGAGAATTTTTTAAGAGAAGACATCCAAACAGGAAAAAAGTCTTAACTCTACAGGTAATCACCTGCACTTGTATCACTGTGACTATCAGTTGCTGAAAGCTTATTTTAAAAACCATTCTTCAGAAAAAGACTCACTATTTTAACTAATGAAATTTATGTTGTTTATAAGGTGGCATGTTACACAGCATTTGCAAGTTTTTCTTACTGACTGTTTCTAGGACAATTAGCACAAAAATAGAATGGTGTACCCTTGTTCAGCACTTTTGAAGAGAAGTCTTTCCATTTTAGGCCATGAATACAAGCCGGGCCCAGAGCAGTCATGCAAAGCAGAGCAAAAATTTGACAGTGTCCTTAAAGAAAGATCTTTCCCTTCTACTGAATAAGTTAAAATAAGGTGAAAATCAATGGAGCATTGAGACAAGAACTTTATGCTGTTTCAGTGCCTTTATACAATGTGAAAGGCAATCAGCTGACTGTTAAGTCTTCCTATAACTCATTTCACATTACAACAGCTCTCACTGAACAGAAAGCATATATAAACACACCAGAGAAGAATAGTGAAGCATTCAGCTCTAAGTCTCTGAAATAATGAAAAAATACTAAGTTGTATTTTTGTTAAATATTTCTCACATGCATTATATATATTAAAAAAGGCTCAATTAACACATAATAGAGGTTTCTGATGGTGGGAAGGGATTTCCCAAGTTCCTCTGGTTTGTGGACAGTGATTGTATCATACAGACAGCAGAACAAGCTCACAGAACTGCTGTCAACAGCCATCTCCTGGTCCCCTGCCACAGTGCTGAAAACTTATATTCCCAGTATAGCACCTTGTCTCTTAACACCTCACCTCCCTCAAATCTGAAATGTGAGAATAAACACAATCTACCACAGCTGCTTTTGAGAGCAGGAGATCAGGGTAGGTGGGCAGCAAGGGAATACATGAAAACCCTAAAATAAAGAAAGAAAAATCTTCACTCATGCTGTTGTGCTACAATGTTAAGTAATTTTAGCACATAAGAGTTCACAGTTACTGCTGCAAAATTTGAGAACGGAAAGACTAGTACCAGATGTTGTGTCATATTTTATTTTTCCAGTAGAAAAATCAAGGAAGCTGTATATTGACCTAAATACTCAACCAACCCATAATTAAATTCTGTGTTCATATCTCAAAGGCTGTGTTCCTATCTCAAAGGCTGACTGACTCCCAAATATCTTTCCTATTTCTATATTGCATTTTTGTCTAAAGACATTTACTTAACTCCTGTTCATCACAGTAAGGCAATCATGTTTAGGACAGAGAAAGGATTCCAGCTCTCGGAGAGAACTTGCCTGTACCAAATTAGTAAGATTCCCTTCTAACGGACTTTTAAACATAAACAGGCTCTTACTCACCAGATTAATCCACTTCCATGATTTTCAAAGACTGCCTAAAGCTAGATGGCCAGGCTCCTACTCAATTTATAGACCCTTAATTTCACCCAGTTTTAAATCATTAGAAATTGAGAGGGCTTAATACTTCTGAAATTAGGACCTATATAGCTGCTACATGTTGCATCTCCACTTAGCAACAAACAAAAAACCTCCAGAAGTAGCCTTGGTTTAGACTTTAAGACACTACACTGAGAACAATGTAGACACACATCCTGTTTATTCAGTGGGCAAGGACATAACAGCCACCAGACCCAGAAGGCTCTTTTACACCATCATGACAATGTAAGCAAGCACTACAGCTCAACCTCAGTACTTGTTTACATACTGTTAGTAGTCAGTTAAAAAAAAAAGGGTCAGGAATTTTTTTTATACTGCAAACACCATCCAGTAAACCCTTATGTACTGCAAAAAGTATCTCTACACAAAACTAAAGAACTTTAGTTTAACTAACATTGCAGTGAAATTGTATACTGGCAACACAATCAGTTGAAGCTCTGTTGCTAGAGACAAGCCTTCTCCTTTCTGAATTTTCCTCCATTGTGATCCAAAGGAATAAAGACCAAATAGACACATGCTTGGGAAAGCTGCACTCAAGACAGCACACTGTTCTGAGCCATCTAGGGATATACGCTCTTACAGACATATTAGTATCCTTACAGAAATGAAAATTCCCAGTGACACACTCAAGAGACTTTGGTTTGTTAGGGAACACCAAGTAAAAAAAAAATAAGAAAAAAAAAAAAATTTCATTCATTTTATATAGCTGACAAACCTTCCAAGGGACAGGGTGAGCCCTCTTGATAAACTTCTGATCCTCTCAACACTTTGGGGTATTTAGAAAATAAGTAGCAAGGAAGATTTGATGCAATCTGCGCATACTGAGAGAAGTAACATAAGGAGTTAATTGACATTTTCCTACCACATATTTTTAGACAAACATAAAACTGATGTGCTGGATCAGACCCAGAGATCCATTAGTCCAGTTTCCTCTTAGACAGAGCATGATGTTCAAAGCTTTTGCAAGGGCCCTGTAAGGTCTGTTTCAGGTCTAACAAGAACAATTAGCCTACCTTTTGGCATGTGAAGACTACTAACTAGGTATCTTCCACTCTGAGGTCAAGTACTTTCTAAGTCTTTCTAAAACAGTAATTACAACTGAGGTTATTAATATGCAACTGTAAATAAATTCACCCTTAATAATAACTTTTGCTTAAAAAAGCAAATATTTGTCAGCTATAAGGACAAACTTAGTTTTTTCCATGGTAGGTCTGCAAGCTCTGACAGAGATAACAAACCATGAAATAAATATGTTTTAAACCATCTGAACCTTCGGGAGGAAGACCTAAACAGAAGCCAGCATTTTTTACTTTGGGTTTTATTTTCATTAAGGGTTTTTTAAAATTTACTTAGTTTTTACCTTTTAAATGCTTCACCAGGGTTCCTCTCACATTCCCCAGGTTGCAAGAGACTTTGAATAGCAGGATCTCTTAGCTTGTCCTCATATCCCTGGATCAGTCCACTGCGGCAGATCTGTGCAACTAAACCTCTAATAAACCCTCCGACACACAGTGTGTCAGAGTCTTGGGCCCTGCAGAAATGGAAGGCTAGAGCCTGACGATGTAAGCCTCTTTGTAGATTTGCAGCTGAACTTGGCCAGAGTAACTCAGTACAGAGGGCCGTCTTCCCACTCCCGGGCCCTCCTACCAGCAATACACCCCAGGCAGCTCCTTTCCCAGAGAGAACACCAGTATTATTCCCAGAATTCGCTACAAGAGATGGTTTGTTGGCAACACTACTGCTGCAGTTAGCTTTCTCCTGGAGGCAGTGCTGAAGCTTGTGGAAAACCCACTCCCTACAGTAAAACTGCTTTCCTTGCAGCAAGCTGGTCTGAGCCATTTTACAAAGCTTCTTCTCTTTGGTTTGTCATAAGCAGCAGTAGTACACCTTCAACATCTCAGAGCAGGGAGACACTCACTCGTCTTGCACAGAGAAGTCTTCTGCACACAACTTGACAGAGGTTAGGGTAATCAGTTCTCACAAAACTTAACAGCCTCTTCTCAGGACGGGTGTCACTCCATTTGTATGCTTCATTACAGTCAACGTAACACCATCACAGCTCAGCTGACATCGTGAAGCACGGTCTGATACCAACACTCAGCAATGCTTCTCACATGGCTCAGAAGTTCACACAGCTCCATGGCTGCATCTGTAGTTTACGCAGTTGTGTGTGTTCCCATTATACAGGGGAGACAATACATCTGGAAAAATTGAGGGAAAGCCAACTTTTCAGTGTATACTAAATGCCTTTCAGTTCTGGGCATTAATCTCTCTGGATATACATCCAGAAAAACCTGTCCATAACAAAATGTTCCTTCTGGGAATTTTATAGAGAAAGCAATTTTTCTTCAGAGTACTATATACATCTCACAAATGTGGATAAGTACCACTTACTTAAAAAGGGTCAGTCTCGACAGCAAGCTTTGCAGACTTCATACATCTGGGTGAGGTTCCTTACACAGTACAGAGAACAGGAAAATATGTTTACAGCTTCTCATTTCAATACATTGGTAATAGTCTTCTCCAGGAACTTGGATTCTTACTGAACCTGTTCTCAGGTATCTTTAATCGCAAGATGTCAGAAGAGACAACATCTTCCCCTAGAGCTCTGAAATAAAGGAGACAGCACTTTTAACCGCGCATGCAAGTCATAATTCAGTCAATTTCAGATGCAGACAACAAAGCACGAAGCAAGGACTCATTATTTTTGCTACTAGATTAATCTAAAAAGCTGTTTTAAAGACAATTGTTGTGACAAGTTATGATGAGCCACACATAAAAAACCCATAGCAATAAACAGATATGACAGTGGACTCTAAACCACAGGAATCTTGCATTTTCTCCTGAGGAGAACTGAATACACCCCTTCATCTTAGAAGCACTCTTCCTAACGAAGCTTCACCACCGAATTCTCTCTTCCCCTTATCTTTCTATTGCCGGCTGAGGGGTATTTTTGAAGTTTATTTTACAGGGGATCGCTGCCGCCGGCTCTTAGCACACTTCTTTGTTCCGGGCTCGCCGGCAGCAGGGCGCCCGGCAGCCCCAGGGTCGCGATTTAACACCCGCACCGCCGGCACCTCCCTCCCCTGTCACCGCTCCGCTTTCCCCGGCCGAGCTCCGACCCCCAGAATCAACCCTTTTACCCAGGCTGGCCTTCACCCCGAGCTCGGGCTCCTCTGAGACACAGACACACACACTCGGCTCACAAGTCACTTCGGCAGCGCCCCGGCTGCCCGCTGCCTCCCCCTGAATCCCCTTTCCCGAGCCAGGCGAGCAGCTGCGGGCTCCCCGCCCGCCCTTCCCCTGCTTCCCGTGCCCCCGGCGCGGAGCACACACGCCCTGTCCTCGCTCCCCACCCCCAGCGCACACACACGCCGGGCTCCACACAAAGATCCCGGGAACCGCACCCGCCGCTTCGCTACCAACACCTCGCACCGGTGTCAGCCCCATGCTCACCTCAGCCGGCAGGTACAGCCCGCCCCACCCAAACGCCGACCCCACCAGGCATGACCCGCGGCCAGGCGAGGGGCCTCTCCGCCGCTGCTCGCTCGCTCACCTCCTCCGTAGCCCCGGCAGCTGCTGCTCCTTGCAGGCTCTCCCCGCGGCAGCTCAAGCACGCTCCTCCTCTTCCTCTGGGCGCCCAGCGCCGCCGTTCCAGGCCCGCAACCTCCCCTCTCCTCCGCCGCTCAGCCGCACCGGTGCTTTCCCCGGCACCTCCCTGACCCCCCTCCGCCCGGCCTGGCCCCGCCCCGACCCCTCCCCGGCCCCGCCCCCTTTCCTCTCCAGCTCGTGCGGTGGCGGATGAGCCAGATGCCGCCCAACATCTGGGACGAAGTAGTCCGAGGCGGAGGGAGATGGGCGGCGGCTGCACCACCACCCAGTCGCTTCGCCGTCCCGGGCTTTGTCCCGGACTCCGCGGGCCGTCCCGCCTTCGTCTTCCCCGCTTCAGCGCCCGCAGCGGCGCGACCGTCCCGGCGCGGTCCTGAAGGGGGCGGTAGCGCGGCTCCAGCCGCCGACGGGAGGGTCGGGCACACCCGCCTTGTTGTGCTGTGGGGACCCGGGTCCGGGCCCGGCCGCGGTCGGGAGCGGCGGAAGTTGGAAGAGAGAGGTTGGGGCTGGAGAAGCCCAGGCGTTAAACCAGCTGCGAGCCGCCTCGCCTGCCAGCCCAGCTGTGGTGTGGAAACGGCGGCCCTTTTAAGGGCCGTGTTTCCTTTAACCCAGCGCAGGCCTCGGCTTTTCTGCCCCTCTGCCGCAACAGCTCCTTTCCTCATTTAATCTTGAACCGTGCGATTTCAGACAGAATTTCATGATGCCGACAGCAGAAGTGTAGCCTCACTAAATACATGAGCAGTTGTGAACGGGATTCACTCCCCTCATTGCTTCTGGCAATACACACTAGCAAAAATAAAACATCCCCACATTTTTCCACAGCACCAGGGCTCCACTACAGCCAATAGCGACGCTCAGGCTTTAAAAGTTGTAGATCCCTACAGACCCTCGGAAACTCAGACCTAATATGATAAAAATGAAGGTAGAACTTTCCTCTGTCCACCCATGACAAGGGATTAAGAGCTGTCCATTTTAGCCACATGACGGCGAGTGAAGGAAAGGGGTTTCATTAAAATCTGCTCCCCTCAGAGCTGACTGCATTATTCACCATAAGGCACTTTGCCATTAACTGTTGGCTCAAGGTCCTTATGATTGCTAAACAGTGCCTTCATTTTAGCACAGCTCTGTATGGTTTCGTATACCCCATAATTAAAGTATTGTTGAGCACACACTGAATACAACCATAGGATACAACGGGATAATTTAGGGCCCTTCAAGGAGCATCCCAAGATTCTTTGTAGGAGCAAAGTGAAAAATTGCATTAAATTCAATTGGTATACTGAAGAGCTTAGGAAAACAAGTCTGCCTGCTTCTGAAAACCAGTAGAACAAGTTTGAAGAACCTTTGGAAGCAGTGAATTACGAACTTTCCAAAGCAATGGGGAGTGGGGGAAGAACAGAAATAAGATCAGTAGTAAGAAAAGTTGTGTGGTTGTTTTGTTTTGGGTTTTTTTAACCATTCAGCTTAGGCAAATAGTCATTTCTAGTCTTTTTTTCTTCTTCTCCAGCTGCACCATCCTTCCATTTTTGAAATACTGTGGAAACTCAAGACTATCAAAACTTATGCTAATACAAGTTCCAAGAAACTCTAAACTGTAAAATCTATTCTTATTTTAACAATAAACAAAGATACATAACATTTAGCGTGGCAAATTGCTGGTCAGCTGAGTTGGTTAGAAACAAAACAGACATTGACAGAGGGAAAGAAATTGTACAACACCCACAAGGGATAATTGTAGTTTCAACACCTTGGGCCACAAACATTAGATAGGTGGATGATTGAAGGGGAAGAAAAAAAATAGATTAAATAGGACAATGGTGAGGAAAGTGCAGCTTCTGCTTTTTTATGACCAACATGCAAATGAAAATCCAATGTACATGAAAAGGTGTTGCCAAATTTCACAAGATCCAATATAAATATGCTGCAGCGGAAGGAATAATAGCATGGTTTGCTAAAATCAGATGTATTTAAATGTAATCACAATGGAGTTCTAGATAATAATTGTAAAAATACTTATGTTTCCACACCAATACACAAGAAATTCTACAACCAAACTGATGGCAACAATTTAAGTTTAGCATGGGACAGAGGACACAACTACCCCCAGAAAACCTTCCCTTCAGGGTCTACACCTAGCAGGAGGACCATTAAGTACTTGTGGAAATGATGAGGGTAAGGAGAGGGAGGACGGGAATAGAAGTAGGAAAAAAGTAATGCAGCAGGCCCACAATGTAGTTGCAGCCTTATTACTGATATGATTTGTAGTCTTCCATTCAAAAGAAGGCAAAATATTGCAAGATCTGAAGTGACCTGCACAGTTCTTCCCAAAAGAATGTATGTACAGTCTAAAGTTGAAGGTTGGTAGTGGCTTTGTATTGACCCTGTGATTTACTATTAGGAAGCAAAAGCACATAGATACTTCTGACGATTAATCCTATTTATAAAGAAAAAAAAATCCTAGAAGTTCAAAGGGCTTAAAAAATGAGATTGTCATGAAGAGGCTCAGTCACTTAGGCTGGGATCTTTCATCTATACGGAAAAAACTAAGCCCCTGAAGTCAACCTTCAAAAGCAAGGAAGACATTTTGTTATCAAATTTATTTGCATAGCACCTCCTACACATAATGCGACAGATGACATCATCCTCGTGAATTATTATAGCTGAGGGTCAGATATTGCTGATACAATTGCGCAATGTTGTAGTTAATGAAATGGTATTAGGGTAAGAACCAAACTTTATTTTGTGGTTTTGTGTAACTTAGTTTGACATCCCTAGCAATCCAATTATGGTATAATTGGCTGCAACCTTGCAGGCTACAAGACTGACAGATAAGACCTAGAACAGACATGAAGAAGATGAAACAGATCATAATTTTCTACCAAAAAAAATCCACTTCTCTTTCAGCTTCAGTGGTCTGAAGTTATAGTAACCTTCTTACTTAACCTGCCTGAGTTGCAGCACCTGGTTTTAAAATATGATGGGAGGTTTATGTCATATATAAATATTAGCTAAGGTGAAGAAAATTAGAAACTTTTAGTAAAAAGATTGCACAAAAAGTTGTAGCACTACAAAGTCTGTGCTGGCACTGAAAAACCTGAAGGGGTGAGTTAAACCAGAATCTGTTACACTTTCTAAATGATTTGCTGCATCTTTTCCAGGCTATTAGAAAAGACAAGGACATGTTTTTCAATTATTTTGAAGTTTCCATACAATGTTATTTGGTTATGAAAGTAGTTAATCCTGACAGTCAAGAGAATGTAATTGATTTCAATGAGCAGCATGAGGCTGATCACGTCATCTAAATCTCAGCCTGTATATGTAAACTGTGGGTTGTTTTGTATGTAGTTTGGAGTGCTATCACCAGTTTGTAGCTTCTCTTTCAAGCAAGACTCAGGCACACTGTGGGTTGTAGGGTTCGGGTGCATGCCCATTCCAGCCAGTTGGGAACTGGCTCTGCACGCAACGGGAGCTGAGCTCCAAATCCTTGCAAGCTTGAAATGTCTTTTGTAAAGCTCTTGGTAGGCAGTGATTCACATCCAAAAATAGAAGTTTCGCAAGGATGGGCCTGAGGCCCTTAACATGTAGTAGTCATTTCAACTACTTTTCTAGCTTTTAAGTTACTGGTTTTCACGCATCATTATGAATTCATTCAGGTACTTTTACTCTATGACAGGTAAAATTAGAGAAGTTGATGGTAAATAGATAGCGTAGACTTAGTATAAGAACATTAATATTTTATAATATCCCAAGCAAATTCTGGAAGTCTTATCACATGAAATATTTAGGCGAAGGCATTTTTCTGATACTGATGTCTCAGTCCCAAAATCTGTCTAGGGTGAGGTGTGCTTTCATCTTGAGCCTCTCAGAATAAGATGTTTCAACAAAATCACCTGGAGGTCCTGTACTAGGGCAGCCCATATTCAGCCTGGCATACACCTCAATGTTTGTGGTCAGTTTTGTCCGAGCTGGTGCTTCACTGTTGCTTTGCAGCCTTTGGATATGTCTGGGTGTGCTCTGTGCCACAAACAGAGCTCTGCACCTCTCCTTATTGAACTTCATGAAGTTGCTACTGGTCCAGTTTTGAAACCCAGGAAGCTGCCTCTGGACTGAAGCTTGCTGTGTGCCATGGCAGCAATTTCTCCTGTGTAGCACAGTGCTCTCCACAAGTTGCGCTTCATGTCATCATCCAGGCTAGCAATGAATATGCTGGAAAACATCAGTCCCTGGCATTGATCTTAGAGCCCCTCGCTAGTCAGTGATTGCCATGTGGATTTTGCACCGCTGGTTGCCATTCTCTGAAGCAACTCTCTGTGCAGCAGTTTCCAACACACCGGTTGGAACACATCTAGTCCTCCAGGCATAATTCCTCAGTTCCTGAATGAAAACACTGCATAACCTGGCAAGGGTCTGGTCAGATCACATTCACTATTTGCTGATCAGGTACAGAACCAGTCAGTCACTTGTGCTGGTAAAGCATAGTTTGCCTGGCTACTTTGTCACATACATGGGAATGGACTTCAGGAAGGGGCTCCAAGAGACTCCAAAGGAGTCATTTTATGAGGTCCTCAAGAAGCTCAGTTGAAGCTGACCATCCATAATGCTTGTTTTTCCTTTCCTACACCCCAATCATCACGATTTTCATTAGATGAAGGCAATAGCATTCTTTTACATAAGAATATAGCCAGAAAGTGTAAAAGTTGCTTTCAGCTCCTTCCTCAAGCCTGCCTCATTATCCAGTAATCTGGGTAGGAGTACTATCAGTCTAGTGAAACTGGATCTCAGTGAACAAAGGATGCAAGAATGACTGAGCTGAAGCAAAGCTTATCAAAAGGTCCTGGATAGGATCATGCAGTGGTTGGAACATTTGACCAGGAGAGGAGGGAGCTGCGTTCTCATTCCCCCTGAAAAGGAAATTGCTCCCATTTCCAGGCTGACAGCATTAATTTCCAGGTCATTACAGAACTGCAACCACAACATATTCAAGTTGCACTTTGGTAGAAAAAAGGCTATTGTGCTTTGGGTTAGAAAAGTCGATATTCAGCTCCTTGATAAACAAGGGCAAGAATCTGTGCCCTCTTTCAAATAACAGTATCTGTTCTGTAGCCACAAAAGGGAAAGGGGAGATGGTTTGTATCCACATATCCTCATCCTTTGTGCAAATATATGTGTATATTGAATATCCCAGCAATGGCAGATGGTCATTTATGTAGCTTAAAATGTCCCATTCCTGGAAGTGTTCAAGGTCGGGATGGAACTTAAAGCAACCTGGTATAGTGGAAGGTGTCCATGTCTGTGACGGGGTGGTTGGAACTAGATAATCTTTAAGGTCCCATCCAACCCAAACCAGTCTGTGATTCTATGATCCTAAAAACATAATTAAGACAAATTCAAGAGACGTGCTGCCCATGCCTGGACGAGATCATGGGTTGGAAGAGAAAGCAGGCACGGGAGAGGCACCCATACCTTCTGGCTGAAGGCTCTTACCAGCCAGCAGCTTGGCTTCCTGCACAGCTCAGGCATAAAGAGGCAGGGTAGGTAGGTTTACCCAAGCTGAAGTATCAGCAAGTGATGAATCAAAGTACAGCCAAGCTGAGCTGCCAAGAACAGAGCAAAGCACAGCAGCAGCATTGCAGATACCATAATTATATGAATGCCTGATAGCTTGGATATCTTTTGTATCACATGTAGTTATAACTGATTATATCTGCTACTATGTAATGCTATCATCGTAGTAGTATAATAGCTCATCACCGTTATGCTGTCAAGAAAAATGCTTCTCCAGATGGCTATTCAAAAAATGGCCTGGTTTAAGTGCTTAGAATTTATTTAGGAGTAGCCTTTTTCTTCCTTTCTCTTGACAAGAGATCACCATCCTCCCAGTGTAGACACCAGGATTGCACGCTAAATTTAGCCAGTTTAGCCTCTTGGACAAAACCCTGGGCCTTGGCTTTCAAGATATGCTGCAGAATCTTTTTTTCCTTCCATACATACATATACACAAATATCCATCCTCACAGAACTAGGAAGATACTCAAACTCTGATACTCATTGGGCATGGGCTTAGCTGGGTGTCTGGAAGATGTGTTGCAATTTTTAGGCAGCTAAACAAAACAAAAAAACAAAACAAAACAAACAAAAAAAAAAAGAATCCCCAACCAACTGCTTTTAGCATCTATGAGTCACGTGTTGATGTTGTGCCTTGAAATGCTATAATCTGTCCAGCCTGTGTCATCCTAACCTTGAATATTGCTGTGTATACAGGAACTACAGGGATATACTTCACCTTCCTCCTACCTTGAAGTAATAACATTTGACAATGCACAAGGCCAGCCAAAATTAATAGTAAAATATGATATTCTGGAAAACAGGTGCTGCAATAGATAAGTAATTTTATTGGATGAAAACATGTGAGGAACAGGAAAGAATTTAAATGTCATTAAATGATGGCATGAAAATATCTATGAATTGGAAAGAAAAAACCTGTAGCAGTAAGCCATTAAAAAAAAACAAACAACAAAACAACCCAAAACAAACCCTAAATCAAAGTGACCTTTATGTGAGTTGGATATTCAGTATCATTCCCAGACTGGGCATGAAAAAAGTGATCAGTTGCCTAAGAATACAATACTCACATTAATAACCAGAATTACTACAGTAACTGAAGACTAAGGTAGCACAAGATTTTGTGTAAGTTGTGATATCTAACGACCTGATTAATGTGAGCAATGAGTAAGCTGTGAACTGTGGGAAATTTTGTGTACAAGTAGCTGAAGTACATAGTATATATTCCTAATGTAATCTCACTGTTCTCCTCAGTTTGCATTACAGTGTCTGAATGCTTGCCCTGACCTGCTCTTGAGCAAGTTGTATCACCTTACCTGCTTCTATTTCCCCATTAGTGTAATAAAAATAGTAAATCTTTCCTATCTCCTGTCTTATGCCTGGTCAAATAGCAAGTCAAAGCAAGATTTGCCAAAATATTTTGTACCACACTTCAGTAGCTCAAGGTAGCCATAAACTTGCTCTTACTGGCTAAGTTTGACTGACATGTCATTTAATCAGCATAAATTATCCAGGATAAACCATAAGTAATAAATAACCAAAAATACTTTCTGTATCTGCTTTTACAAACTTCTTCCCTAAGCCTATAAAAGCTTATAAGCTTTTATGCAAAAAGGCATGGTGATGTATTACGAAGAGTCAGTTTAACTCATTTTCTGTTTACCCTGTCTCAACAGTTTCTTGTTATTTTTTAATTTATGCATTTTAAACAGTTGCACTGCAATCTCTACATAGGCAGGCCGCCCATTTGACAGAATCCCCTGTGTCAGTAAGCACTTACTGTTGTGTTTTTGCTGTTTTTCTCAATTTGTGGCTGATCTTTAAATCATCTTTGGAAGTGAGAAAATGGCAGGATTTTATTTTTGCCTGTCTTTTTAAACAAATTTCACCTTAGCAGGAAGGAGCCTGTTCCATCTGTAGCTGGGGAGGCATTCCACCATTCATTGCATTAGCTGCAAGACTACTACATCTATCAAATGCAAGTTTGCTTTTATCTGTCAGCTAAGCTCTCAGATTTATCAGCATTTTAGAAAATAATATGGAATGCAATCGTGCCCATCCTTATTCCTTAAGGCATGCTTAAGACAGGAAATACAGATCTTCTTACCAGGTGTCTGAAGTTACACAAAGCACATACAACATAGGGCTTGATGGGGCTTTGAGCAGCCTGGTCTAGTGGAAGTTATCACTGCCCATGGCAGGGAATTGGAACTGGATGATCTTTGAGGTCCCTTCCAACCCAAACCGTTCCATGATTCTATGAACAGCTCAGTGAGAGCACTGGAGGAGCCAGAAAAGAGCAAGCTTGGAGCTATCTTGGTTGGGCTTGCAGACAGCATCCCTTGGAGGGGTCACAGGGCTGCTCTGGCCTTTGCCCTCCCCAGGCTAAGGCAGGGTAAAGCGCTACTTCAGCATTGTCTGTTGCTGCACTGAAATCTACTTGAAAAGCCATACTCATCACTTGTAAAATTATCTTTGTGCTTGTAAAGTAAGTACAAATAATAAACATAATACTAAAAATGTGTAATATAAACTATATTTTTTACAAGCTGGGGCCACTAAAATGTTATAGACACTCAAAATTAAATTAGTCATGACAAATTGTAATCAACAGGGAAAAAGATAAAAGATTTTGTAATCTGTTTCACTGAATTTATGAAATCAGTGATTAGTCCTTTTCTAACACATTTCTAAACAGAAAACACATGGTGAGAGGATGAATTTTTAGGGCATATTTTGCTTAGATTAATTGCAGATTGTCTGAATCTAGGAGAGGAAGCTAAAATGCATTCCTATAAATGTCCTGTTAGACTTTGAAAGTAAAATGAAAAAGAAAAATTAATGTCGATTGAAAAACAGCATTTGCATTTTGTATCGAAATGAATTTAGATTGATCATTGGTGTCATTTGGTAACCAAAATTGTACTCAGTTCCCCTAAATAGTCTCTTATTTTCCAGACTATCTATTCTAACAGATTTTAAAGAACCCCAAATAATTCCTTTTATAAAGTAAAGAATCAAATTATGTTTCCTTATGCAACACAATAAAATAATTTAAAATTTTAAGCACATATTGGAAGAGAAGACTCATATTGAAGCAACTAAGTTTTCCACTTGTGATTTTCCAGCATGAAAAAATTGGTGGTTTATGGGCTGAAATTTAACTCAGCATATCACAGTATAGATTTTTTGGTACTTACCAAACACAGAAGTCACATTATTTAGTTTTACTTTACAAGCTGAGGTAGCTTAGGAGAGATTCAGAAAGTACATAAAGCTGATCCTGGGCAGATACTAAATTTGGTATTAAAGAGTGTTTGTAGAAATTTACAAAAGCTGATCTTCTTCATAGGGCAACAGAGTGAGTCTTCCCTGCCCTACAGAGAAAAGTGGGGTTTGTGAATCTATAGATGCATATAAAGTTGCACTAAACACTGCAGAATGAAATAGAAAATGCAGGTAACTGTATTCCACAGAAGCAGCAGAATATCCTTTCTGTATCTGGGAAGCGTGCAGTAAGCCACAGCAGCCTATATAGTAGTAGTGATACTGGTAACAGCTTCCATAAATACCCTTTTTTACAGTAATTGGCAAAAACATCCTAATTGAAAGAAATAGACTTTTACAAAGTAGTTTGGATTTCAGTGGCATTTGTTTTGGAACCAGTGCTGGGAACCTGGAAAACAAATGTGATGGTGGCTTTGAAACAGCTCTTCTTCACACTCAGTGCTGCTGATACATTGCTGAATATCTTTTTGTTTATGATTAAACATCCCCTGTTCAATTTGCATTACACCAAGTACCCTTTGTTTTCTGTATTGCTTTAGCCCACTGTAGAAGTCCAAATTGGAGTTAAAATCCAGGCCACATCTTTAGAGCTCTAAGGGTTTGAGTACAGGTTGTCTCCATGAGTGCCTCATCTTCATAATGTCCTGTTAACACTCTTACAAAGCAGACAATGAAATTGAAACCTGTGAGAAGAGCTGAAGATCTGGTTTATACAGCAGATGATTTATGACAGTGGTTTATGACTATATTTAGATGTAGAACAAGACTCGTTATTTTAGTTTTTGCTTTAAAGCAAGCCTCAAAAAAGTCTAAAAAACAAGTGTTGACATTAGAAGAGAAAAAACCATTAATTTGATGATACAGTTCCTCTAAAAAAAACCCAAACAAACTAGTATGTGTTAAAAATGGCAAATAACAGATTACTGGTCTGACCTATTCACCTCCTTATAGGTGAATTCCTTATAGATGTGATCCTGAACCTACAAGAAGACTGGAAAAAGCACAGTCCATTTTGTTACATAGGCATAAGCAGCAGAAAAGGGGCAAAGAATAAGTTATCTTCAGTGGCTCTACTGAATCTTAGCAAGAACACTCCAGTACCTTAGTGTTGGATACACTTAGAAACATTAAGAGGTATCACATAGGACCTTGAACCCGAGGATTTAGCAGAAGAAAAAAGACTAGAAGGATTTAAATGGCTTAAGTGGGTGATGGGACAGAGGCAGAAGGAAAGAGAGATAACTTTACCTGTCTAATAAATGGGAAAAGGGAGAGATGATAAACGGAGCCCTAAAGCTTCCACAGATTAAATTATCTGGATGAGTGGAAGGTGTGAATTACTGGGGAAGTGCATGGACTAAAGGGATTTTTGTATTTGCTGGTGTGAAGTAAGTTCTTCATGTCATGCATTCACAGTAGAGGAAGTGCTTGGAACTGAGTCCATCGGTAAACATGTTAGCTAAGGCCTTGGGGATAACTCTCAGCCTGAGAATGAACCTTCAGTATCTTGCAAAGACTCTGTGAAGGGCAGAAGGGCAACAAAAGATCAGCCTTGACATATGTCATTAGTCACCATGGCAAAGACTATCTTATAATGGGTAGGACTGAAAGTAGTCTGGAAAAAACTGGGGAAGCTGCCTATGCAGCAGATTGGTATGCTGCAAACATTGCTAGAAATCAGTCACATGCCCAGGACACCAATAGGTTTGCAATCTCATTGCCAAGAGTCTCATTTTAAAATACTTTTGCTACAGTTTACAGATCAATCTGTATTTCTCAAGTGGTAAGAATCTGTTTGGTGGCTCCAAATCTGTTATCTGCCACAATTTACTACAGTTTTTAGCCTATATTTATTTTCTCCGATTTTGACCACTGATTGAAAGGGTCTGTTACCCTTACAATAAATCAAAATGAACAGATTAAAGCTAGGTTTATCAGAAGTTATCAAGTTTTATCAGAAAAGTAGAAAATCAATTCAATGACTTTCTAATTAAGAATGATAAATTACGTCTCTATATTAAGCAACTACATTAACTCCTCATGTTAAGACACTATTTTGTGTCAATGCCATAATAAAAAAATACTTATTTTCCTCCTTTGACAAGTATTCTGTATTTTCAGAAATCACTGAAAGTCAGGTAGACGCTACTTTGCAACAGCTTTTAAGGAAAGTGAATAGTTAAATGTCTGTTTTCAAGGAGTTTTAGACTCATCATGTTTTCTCTTGCACTATATTCACAGGAGTTTTAGACTCATCATGTTTTCTTTTGCACTATATTCACAGCAATAAATTCATTGAGAGAGAATTAAGTGTTTTACTGCTAATTCAGTCTTTTTACTGGAGGCAGTAGCATTCACGTGTATCAACTGCTCTATAACCCTATTTACATAAACAAAAAATTCAGATGTGAATAGTACACAAGTACAGTGGTGACCACAGCAGTTGTCCCAGCTTTATCATTTTATAGCAAGACTCTATGCTCTCATTTAGTAGAATTTCACCCCCCCCTTCATTTCATACTTAGATTTTCTTCTCAAGCCATGCACTTTAACCATGTGCATAGGCTGGTTATGTACTTCAGTGTAAAGACTGTTTTCTCAGAGGGTTACAACCATTAGATCCCCTACTAGCTTGTTAAGTAGCTAGCTTGATTCTCCTAAATGCTCCTTAAGATCCACCCACACCACAAAGAATAATTCCCTTCAAATGAAATCAAATTATATTTAATCAAGACATTTAATTATGCCATGGCAATAGGTATATTTTGAATGCCACAGATGAGATGGATTAATCAGATGTTCAGGAGGTAGGTGGTTGATATTAATAATGCAAAATTTGTTTGTACTGTATTTCTGAAACTGTCAGCCAGATAAGAAAGGAAGGATTTGTACTGGTACTTTTAATGAGAAGTAGATCAGGAGAAGATGTGCTGTTGAAACAAAAACTAAAACAATCACTATCTTAAGCCATACAGAAGAGTGCAAAACCAGTTTAAGTTCTTAATACAGAATCACTGGATGCTGACTGACAGCTTCAATATTATCTCACTATAAATATATCATTAGTTGGGTAATTCAGCTTTCTGAGGAACATTATTAACTATATTAGAATTGTAGACAAGTCAGGAAACGAGATTCCTAAATACACTGAAGCCAATGCCTGTTTTATACACAGTGTCTGGGAGGGAAAAGGGTTAATGAGCACAACTGCAGTTAGGTCACTGCAACACAAGCATTTTATGAACCTGGAC
The DNA here is from genome assembly GCF_033783945.1 of Neopsephotus bourkii. NCBI lineage: Eukaryota > Metazoa > Chordata > Aves > Psittaciformes > Psittacidae > Neopsephotus > Neopsephotus bourkii. Next base: position 9,812,703 of record NW_026900624.1, read on the forward strand.
CAGGATTTTCCTTGGCTTACATCTCAGCTGGAGCTGTTTCTAGCTCCACAACAGGGTAAGACCCCAGTATGAAAGCAGTCCCTGCCCTGGAAGCAGCATGCAGCCAGAGCAGGGCAGTGGCCTGAGATGCTGCAGGGAGAGTGCAGCAGCATCAGCAGCACTCATGAGTCAAGAGTGTGTGTGTATATAATTATATTCATGTTCTGATTATATAGCCAGATGACTCAAGCACATGTTGCTGCTGCTCCTAGGAGCATAGAAAATTTGGACCACACCAGTCAACACAGAAGAAATAAGTAATGGCTGTCATCACACGGGCTTGTAAGCAAGACACATTGTCACCTTTATGAAAATCTACTTCATTAAGAAGAGCATTGATGTGACATTTTCATTTAATCCTAATGACTGCATAATTATTAATTACAGTAGCTACAGAAGCAAAATCCCAGGATAGCTGGAATGTCAGTCATGTCATATTCTTCACAGTTGCCAGGTACTTTGGATTCGGTTACCCAGGAAAAAAGCTAGCCATTATTTTTTAGAAATAGTCATCATGAACATAGACGAGTCTTCAGTCTCAGGAATTCAGACCAGCAGAATTCCTCTGTCAGAGTTAAAAGAATCATAAATAACATTTATTTAAAAAAATGTTATAATTAAGTTTAGGTATGAGGAAGAAATTCTTTATTGCGTGGTGAGCCCAGGTTGCCAAGGGAAGCTGTGGCTGCCCCATCCCTGGCAGTGTTCAAGACCAGGCTGGACAGGGAGTAACCTGGTCCAGTGAAAGGTGTCCCTGCTTGTGGCAGGGGTTGGAACTGAATGAGCTTTAAGATCTCTTCCAACACAAACCATTCTGTGATAAAAACTGAAGATCTTTTAAGTCAGAAAAAACAGAGAAGGGGGAAGTTCAGAAGCCTTGATAGGGAAATATAAAGTCTATAATAAAGGATGAGTGGATTTACAAAGCTTTGTTCTAAAGGTGAGAAAACATGGTTAATAGTAAGAAACAAGATCCTGGAACAGGGAAATTTAATTACAACACCAATTATACACTCTTTACAGAGTTCTAGAACATGGAAGACAGTATAGCAAAAAGAAGGACAGTGTATGCTTTAATTAAACACAGAACATAGAACTGGCCTGCTAAATCAATCATTATTTCTAAGAGGAAAGGACAAGTGCAGAGCTGTGGAAATATGTGAACAGAATTTTGGGTGAAAGCCCTGCAAATTTGTCTGAGGATAATATTTTGACAGATGCTGAGTGGGACGACTTCTCCTCATGTTGAACCCAAAGGCAACAAAAAAAATTATTTTATGGTATCCAAGAACAATCTAAAAGAAATCTTGATGTGTAAGGTTGGGAGGGTATTTTCTCCCTGGTCTGGAGTGAAATACTGGAAAGAACACAGACTAATAATCTGTTTCTTATAAAATTCAGACACTACTTTGGGCAATTCAGGGCAATTTCCTTCTCATGCAAAGACTTGATTCTTTTGCTCTTGTTAGATACCTAACTGCAATGCAAGCAGTGATACAACTCTTCATGCAGTTTAAATGTGCCTACATCTATAAATATGAGCAGGAATATGCTTAGCTTAGCCAAGGATCTGTCCACTGCTTTTAGTGATAAGTGCTCTGAAATGGCAACCTGCCAGAAGATCAGAAAGTATTCTGTTTCTATGCAAAAATCACCTGAACAGACATCTTGGTGATAAACCATCTCCAAGTCTTTTCAGGCGACTTCAGAAAAACAGGTTTTTGGTGATGACATTTGAAAACGTCTATCACTTAAAGGTGGGAAAGGAAACATGACAAAGGTTTGTTATTTGCTAGTCAACGCTTGACATCTCACTTTCTTGGAGTAATATTGCTATCCAGTATTTTTCATGAACCTTGTTCTAATATAATGTGATAACACCACAGTCAGTAGCCAGCAGTCCATGACTTAAGGACACCAACCATGACAGGAACAGAACAGGGAAACATATGAGACTGAGACAAGACTAAGCAGTTCTGGTGGTCACAGCAGAAGACTGGGCAGATCCCATGAGATACACACATCAGAGTAATGAGAAAAACATTGACTATCAGTGAAAAAAACCAAACTTGGATAAAAATATGAACAAAATTTCCTCAAGTCCACTGTGACTGGAACACAGTAATCTTTATACCTCTTTCTAGGTCTGCTCTGGAGCAAAACCACATTTGCATGGTGTCAGTGATAGTGCTGTCTAGAGCAAAAATACTTATGAAATAAATAAATAAATAAAATACTTGTGAAAGAACAGTTCCACCTCTGAACATATCCAGCATCATTTTTTTCAGAGAGTTGTCCTTGAACTTATAGGATGCAATGAAAGTTGTTTGGCACTTCCTGAATAGATTGTAGGGGGTCAGAGGAATAAAACTATTCACACATGCACATTGCAGTGTGGAAAGCTTGTGATTATGTGCACATTTAAAGATTTGCTAGCTCTGTGCAAATTTATGGTCAGTTATGAATAAAGTGCTTAGTCACATTCTCAAAAATATAGCTGTTTCTCATTGTCTTGAGTTCTGTCCCATGCAAATAGCTGTGTTCAGGAAAAAGAGTAATCTCGATTTATATACATGTAGGTGAGAAGGTAAACTCTGTTTAAGGTTTTATGTGTAGTATCTAACATAAGACAGTAGCATGTCAATATTTGCTCATAACTTTGTTGACTCATATGTCTGTCTGCCCAATGTTGAAGTGTGTGTTTAATTCATGGAAAGAAGGAATTATTTGAGACTGGGCATAGATTTAGGGTTAGAAGTCATCATGCTTTCCAAGAAAGCATTCTATAACCTATTTGACTGTAGAAATCAATAATTGGGAAACCAGTCAAGTACTAAAAATCAAATGCTAGAAAGTCTTCTTTTAAGCCCTGTTATTACTAGTTATTAGGGGAAAAGACTTTGAGTCAAACATCTGGAAGCAAATCAGTCACAATATTCTTGCAGACTTTGAAGCAAAATGCATAGTCAGAGTGGAAAGCAGAAGACAAAAACAAATCCTCAGAGAATGAGTTACCTTCTTCCAGTCATCAAAACCTCATACATTTAGTTCATCCTGGGTGTGCTGTTCTTCCAAGTAAACCACATTGCCGAATCCCCCACAACTGACCGCTGCAGATGTGACATAGTATTTATGCCATCTGAATTGTATTTTTTTTATTTTTCAGATCTTTATTTCTACTCATCTGATGCCACAAGTGTTCTTAAACACGCCATCTCCCACAGACATTTTTCATTCCCTTTAAAAAAAAGGACTTTCAAGGCTTTTTTTTTTTTTTTTTTTTTGCTGTAGGGGACAGAGCTGGAAAGCAAAGCTTTCTCCTTTGGTAAGAGCAACAGCTAGCATGCACTGGGTTACTCTGAAGTGGCAGACACCTATGTGCTTTAGTAAATATGGAGTTTAATGTTTTAATCAAGAAGTGCACCTGAAGGAGAAAATGTGGTTTTACTATTTTCCTATTTCCATGGCTTTTCTTTCTAATAAAATGCAATAATCAAAGGTTTCCCGTTAGCTAGACATTCAAGTTTCTCCCATGCAAACGGCACAGACACTAGCACTTCAGTTTGCTACTTCCACACAACCTGCAAGAACTTTGCATTTTTAGGGCTATTCCTCTTCTTTCAGATCTGATATAAAGCAGCAAATGGATTCACAAGTGATGAGGTGGGGACAGGCAGAAAATACATAAATGAAGACCACCCAATTTCATAAGACATACTTATTTTAAGAAGCCTCCTAATTTCATAAATACAGTTCCTCTTTTCAAGTCAAGCAAGAAAACATACTCCCCAATTCCAACGTAAATAAAGTATCTGAAGCTAAGGCTAAAGAACCATCTAATTACGTGATATCAAACAACCAACTAGATACCTAACCTACAGCCATTGATAGAAGACTGATAGAAGCATTTGGAAGATCATTAGTTTAAGGACTGCTTAGCTTTCTCCATTTGAAAATTAAAATGTAAGGTAATTCATTCGCCCTGAAATATTTAACTAGGCTTAGTGACTTGTCAAGGCTTCCTAAGATAAATATCCTTAGAACTTTATATTTCCAGGATTTGAATACCATACTTAAATCTTTCCATTACCTTTTCCCTGAAGAACCAAGTCCACTTGTTATTGTGCAGCATGTGAATTAAGCCTCTATTATAACTTAGATTTCTAACACCATTATTAGACATGCCATCTGTTTGTGAAATAATAAACAATCATATAATGGCATTACGTGAAATGAAATAATGAAATGAGCTGGCTAAATCATTTTATATATGCTAGCTGTTATAAGCCAGGTTTCACTAGTACATTTATACACAGCAGTTTTTAAGGGGTAAAGAATACTTTCTGCAAGGAAAACCCCTTTATTCCTAAGGAAAAGCCCTGTACAGCTAAATGAGTAGGAATCCATAAAAATAGTTACACTTTCCTGCCTTGCATAACATGGGACAAAGTATTTCAGACAGAATATTTTCCAGCAATTTTGTTATATTTAACTGAGTAATTTAAAAAGAAATCTTTTAAATGTATTTTACTGTCTACAATGTCCATTACTAATAGCCTGGGGTTTATGAGTTTACTCACAGGAACAGGTGATTTAATGCTATTATATGGTGCAAATCCTTTTTCCAGGATGAAAAGCATGGCCAGGGAATAACAAAACTCCCTTCCTTCTTTCCATTAGTCCTGTCTTGTTCCTGCAGCAATATTAAGTTTCACTTTTCTAAAGTATATTTGAATACCTCTGGTAACATAAGAAATTAATTAAGATTACATACTTATATATGCTTTAGAAATGATATATTTCCAGTACTTCAACTCTTCTATATTTTCCTGGGGCACACTGGAAAGTCCACTGGAAAAGTAATCCAGAAAGCATGTTGTGACTCAGATATCAGAGAACAGATTTTCTTCTCTATCTACAGAAGCAAGTGTTCAACATGACTAAGGCATTTAAAGTTTGATTCTAATAATCTTTCTGGCAGTAAACTACATTGTATTCTACAGGTGATTCCATTGAAGTGAAGTATTACATACCCCAAGTTATAAGAAAGGCTGCAGGGCCTTACCCCTAACTCAAATTTAGAGTAACTTAAGAAAGAACATGTTAAATATGAGACTTTGAAAAATCACAATGGAGTGCAAACTAATCAGTTTGGCTTTTTCACTTACAGAATCAGTCATTAGGATAATAGATTTTCAGATGTACCCTTCTGAATGGTTTCCAGCTTCAGAGATTATGCTGAATGGCTCACATGAAAGGACCCTATTAAACATCTGTTACAATATAGATTGGTCAGTCAATGTAAAACAAAATATTGTTCAAGTTTCTAAATGAGGAATTGAAAAAAAAAAAGTACTGGAATAAAAGTTGGAATTTTGCCATAGATAATAAATTAAGAGCCACAAACTGTTTCGAGCAGTGTTGAGGTAGTTTGCGGGAGCACATTAAGAGCAGTGAAGACACTTGAATCTTTCTTTTCAAACAACATTAAAAAGGGATGTTGCAAAATGTAAATGAAAATATTTCTAGAAAGATCTAAATAGTTTGCATTCCTACATCCTATTGAGAAACTGCATGACAAATCACATTCTCAACCCATTTTCATATAATCACTAGAAGGGTTAACTCATGAAAGTCATATCCTGTACATGATGTAAACCAGGTGTAGGTATATTACTGGCTTGTTTCAAAAGGAGAATTGGGGTTTTCATATTATCTAAAATTTCCTAAATATCATGTAATATTTAAAAGGTATAAGTGAATCCAAACTGGAGCCAGTAAGATTTCCTCTGCTTGTCAGTTACCTGCTTGCTCTGCAGTTTTTGTGAATCCCATTGGACACTTGTTTAAGCTCTCAGGTTCCCAAATGATCTTACAAATGTGGTCTTTCATTTTCAGAACTGCCTGGCTGGAATATGAATTCCAGCGCTTTTTAAGCGAGCATTTGTCTTTAACAAAATTACTGTATTCAGAAGACAGAAGTTATTCCTCACTATGAAATTACTACCTTTTGATTAAAAAAATTGCTGATGTATCTCAAAAAAACCACCCACCTCCACAAGAAGAACAGTCACATTACGTTTTCAAAAGGTCTGTCTGACAGGCTGAAGAAGACAGATTGTCTTATGACATAGCTTCTGAATCTATCCTGTGTAATCAGAAAATTATCAAGAATTACTATAATTACACCTCAGAGGTCAGCAGGAGGCATGATGTGCTCTTCTGAGCCTACTTGCAAGGGCTGTAGCAGAAGCAAGGCAATGTGCAAGGAGGCAAAGCACTCATTTTTATCTCTTCTGTGCACTAACGTATCTTGGGAAGGATGAGCCCTTGGGTTGCTGTAGCTCAGAGCAGCATAAAGAAGTCAACCCTTCCCTGGCAGTCACCAAAGGCATCAGTTCATCTCTTTCCTAATAGAAATATTCCAGGCAGGGAGAATACAATTAACTGAAGACGATGTGGTTTAGTAGGTCCTCCAGGTTCAGACAGAGATGAGCATCTCAGTACTCATTCCCTACACTCCTGCTGTAGCCTCCTCCAACCCACGGTTTCCCCCTGCACTGGCTGCCTTCCAGCATTTTATTTGGTGATAGCATGGCTGGTGCCTTTCCAGTCCTGCTGCAGAAGAGTGGCTCTCAGCAGCATTTGAGTGGCTGGGTGCTGGTGGGAGGCACAGCTGGCTCCATATCTGCATCACAACAGTCATCAGCCAGTACTGCCTGCTTCCAGCTTCCTTTGATTTGGTTACCTCAGACTCAAAGTAGAACCAGTTTTCCATATGCTGACATTCTGCATGGGGAGCGAGATCTTCCAGGGGAAGGACTGGTGGCAAAGGCAAAGTGCAATCATAGTACACAAAACATGTGAAGAATGAAGTAATATGGGCTATTCCTCCCACTCCTTGCAGGCTTTCATCAGAACTGCAGCCAGCTGAAGGCATTGATCTCAGGCTGCAGTCTTCTTGGAAGCGAGTCCAAAGAAGAGGGTATTCATTTATAGAAGAATTAAAGCCTGTTTCAAACCTCAGCACTCTCCAGTCCAAATACTTTTTACTTTTTTTGGCAGCCTTTGCTTCCTAGTCACACAACTGAAATAAGCTCAGATATTTTGCCCTGATGATGATGCAGAGGGAGACACTCATTGCAGATATTATCATGCAGTTTTACCGTCCAGTGAAATATAATTTACCACAGGTATGGTTGTACAAGGAAGTGAATAAAATGGACATCCACTGGTTAACCACATAATGAATGAGGAAAAGGTGAAGCCATGACTGAAAGTGCTACAGCAAGAAAGCACTATTTTACCCTTGCACTTAATAGAAAATTCAGTCAGTGACAACTAATCATTCAGCACCATGCTTTACTATTTACAGCTATGAACACAGGAGCTTTCAAAGTAATATCCTAAATATCAAGCATCCCCTATATGCCTTTTAGTCCATCTGACATTATAGAATCATAGAATGGTATGGGTTGGAAGGGACCTTAAAGCTCATTCAGTTCCACCCCACTGCCATGAGCAGGGACACGTTTCACTAGACCAGGTTGCTCCAAGCCCTGTTTCACCTGGCCTTGAGCACTGCCAGGGATGGGGCAGCCACAGCTTCTCTGGACAACCTGTGCCAGCGCCTCAACACCATCACAAGGAAGATCTTCCTAATGCCTAATCTAAATCTCCCTTCTGTCATTTTAAAGCCATTCCCCTTGTCCTGTCACCACATGCCCTTGTCAAAAGCCTTTCTCCAGCTTTCTTGTCAGCCCCTTTAGGTACTGGAAGGCTGCTCTAAGCTCTCCCCTGAGCCTTCTTTCTCTCCTATAGGCTAAACAATCCCATGCCTTTCAGCCTGTCCTCATATGGGAGGTGTTCCAGTACACAAACACCTTCATGGCCGTCTTCTAAACCTGCTCCAAGTCCATGATGTCTGACAACTACTTTTCAGTTATCCAATTTCAAAGGACAAACATTGCACAGATAGTTAAATAGGTGCGTTCTTGTAACATCAAAAAATGCAGAATATACAGCAACAAGATTGCTGTAGCAGTAAATAGGCAGCATAGCTATCTAGACTCCAGCATTCTTTTTGATCCACCCCCCTCTTACACTTACACAACACTGAGTCAGCTCTACTGAATGAAAGAGTTCACCTACTATTTATAGAAAGAACATCCCAAAATTTTGTGAATCTCAAGTTTAATATTCAGGCTTTAAAAACCACAAAATATTTTAATTCCAAAATCTCTAGGAGTAGCTCTCCTAAGTCTTCACAAAGTGCTCCTTATGATATCCCATTTAGAGTGTTTTCTGTTACAAACATCTTGAAAGAAAATAATATTTGCAATACACTTTCTGCATGTTTTTGTCTTTGTACTAATCGACCATCTGCATTCACAATCTAGATATTTTATCTCTCGAATTCTTTTACCATGTCTTATGGTTTATTCAGATGACATTTCATCTCAGAAGCTCAGTTCTGTTCCATGAGACCTAGCAAAGCATTGTACCTACATAAAGTGTTAAATAATTATTAGTAAGATTCACCAGTTTATGACATCGCTAGATCATTACTTCTTAAAGCAACTGATAGCAATAAGATGTTCCACATTAGCAAACGCAAGTCAAAAGAAAACAAAACACAGAATGAAAAAGCTACGTCTTAAAGCTACGTATTTTCCAGACTGAAAATTGGAAGACCTCCAATGGAATCTTGATTTAATTCAAGTATGGGAGACTGTACAACTTTGGTTACTATTTCTTTCACATAAAGTAAAGCCTTCAGCCTGACCTTGGAAAAAATATCTAAAGAGGCTTTCATCCTCTAGAATACAAATAAACAAGACCTTGAGAGTTGTGATTATTTTTCTTATTCGTCAGTCTCACATTTAACCGCAACCAACAAAGCCATAACTTTCCCTTTGGTGCTTTGCATTGAGAAGAGTAATGATACCTTCAATAATTTGATCTTGTACTTGTCAGCATTTGTCTTTGTGTGGTTTGAATTTGTGTGTCCAGCACACTCTAAGATGAGATCCAAAGAGTCACTGCTAGTGGCTGTAGAAGTCAAACAATGTACGGATTTCTGGAAGCTCTTCCTCATGCCAGTAAGAAAGTATCTTTTTCAAAGAAGCATATGGCTATTCACTTGGAGTATCTGCCAGATTTCAAGGGGATAAATTGGACTGTAGGATTTAACACCATGAACATCAGGAAAGATTAGCTCTGATGGACACTTGTTTACAAAATCTTTTTTAAGAAGCCACCCTAATTTAGGAAGCCAGGCATTAGTTTCTCAAAAAAGCCTCACAAAATAAGTTGTAATGGCACTCTTCAAGCTGGAATTGTCTACAGTACAAAGCCATATCAAAAACATTCAAAAACAGTAATTTACCCACTGTCAGCATGTATGAGTCCTCCACAATTTGATTAACATTTGCATTTACTATGTCTTCAACTGTCTTTGCTGAAGTCCTTATCCTGCAAAGTTTTGAAAGCCAATCCCATTCAAAGAGAAGAAATACAAAGAAATACTGTGTGCTTCAGATGTTTTGCCCTTTCAAGCCTGAAAGGCTTCTCAGCATCACACTGGGGTTGCATCAGGACCCAGGTCTTGCCACTTGCTTAGAAAGAATAGCACACCTTCAGTTCAAACGTGAAGTACCTCCAGTTCCTCTAGCAAGTTCAGTTCCTAGGACTTATCCACATAAGGGATAGCAATGGCAGCAAGTTCCTTCTTTCCTGAAGGAGCTGAGAATAAACAGTACACCACTCTTGCACCCAAAGGGCAAACCCAGGAGCTTCCAGAAATGAGATGCTGAGCATGCTGCTCCAGGAGCACCAAGCAGCAGTTTAAGAAAAGCCCCAGAAGCAGACACCCCTGTGGTACTGCTTAAACCTAGGGCAGACCCAGGGCGGGGCTGAAATACCCCCAGGGGCAGGGGTGTGGATGAGGGTCCCAGCTGGGGCTGCTTGGCCTATTAGTGATTTCAGGATCTGTACTTGGTGCTAAAGCTTCATAGGATGAGGAAGGTGCTCTTTTAATTCCATGAACTGCATAAACTTGATGATTTGTTCTATTTTAATTTTAAGTTTTGTGTCATTCTTCACAGTGCTTCACAGTGTGGTTGGTCTTTGCTGTGTCCTTTGGGTCTGCTCTGGCCCATTCAGGAGGCAACCACAAGAAATAAACCATATTTCCACTGGGTTGCTCATCAGCCTTAGGTGTGTAGAAGCTACAGCAAGGAGAGTGAAATACAAACTGACCTGTAACGTGAATTTGGTGTCCCAGCCCTCACTCTGCCAGACAAGCAGTGTCTCACCAAGGCTTCAAGGCAATCCCATGCATTCGTTTTTGCCCCTTCCAAAAATTTGGGGACTTTTCTGACTATTCTCTTCTGGAGAGTGGTTTGACCCCTACATAGCAGAGCCACTGTGCAGTCTCGATAGCTGTAAGGCAGTTTAAAACGGAAGATAACTACTTTATTGTTACTTATAGTTTATCATTAGTCTTTAGGAAAACTTCATGCTCCTGTGGATTAAGTAGAAGCATTCTTAGCTTTTGGCAAAATGTACAAGGAAATTCCCTTCCAAGCTTTCCACAGGTGTAAGTGTCCCTCTTAAAACTGTCAGTAATTGAATTTTATTGCACAGCAGTAATGCTCTTAATCTCCCTCAATTTATTGCATTGTAATTAAACTTCGCAAAAGACCCAAAACCATGGCAAATATGAACTTCTTGAATTTAAGTGGAATAAATGATGGATGTATTTACATAAAACCTCTAAACTTCTGAATTATCTGAAGTAAGATGCTTTCTGTCTGTATAATCTTTGGGGTTTTTTTTGCTTCTTTTTTTGGTAGTGGCAGTTTTGTGCAGCAGTGTTAACTGAGACTTGATCATTCTTCTGATTTTAATTACTCTTGACATATTTTGTTTAAAATTCCACAGTGCTGTTGTAAGACAGCTTTACTGTAGACACTGCTTAGTGATATTTTTCCCTGATGGAAACATCACAGTTAGGGGTCTATTGAGGTCAAATATTTCCTGCTGTAGTTCTAGAAGTTCAGGAACTTCCCACCACATTTATTAGTATTTTGTTTTCAGATAGACTTCCCACACACACAAAAAAAAGAAAGTACAGTCCTTAAAAATCAACTCATGATATGTCATCAAACAAATCTTGAGGGATAATTTAAAGAAGAAAACTGGTGGTTTCATTTTACTTTTCTTCCTTATTAGCAGAAGGCATAATCGTTTTAGGTTAATTTATTTCCATACTCCGGTTTCCTCTCCAGCTTCAGAGGTCTGTAGAATAAAATAGCATGCAGCTGGAAAAGGTGATGTAAGTTACTGAATCAAGTATCATATTACAAATAATCCCATCATATATCTTGCATCCACTTTCACGTGGTGAGGTGTATTTAAGTGCAGATGCAAGAGTGCACAGAGGGATAGCTTTGCGTAGGCTTTGCAATATGAAATCTTTCAAGTTTCTCAGTATTTTCAACAGTCTTAAGGGCACCTGAGATCATTCATTTCATCTTGAGGTCCTATGAGGATACTTTATTGTATTTATAATACAGAAAGAACTTTGACTTGTTAAAGGAGCTCTTTGCTTCTGCTTTCCAAAGCAATTCTACTTTCATTACATTGGACATTCTGCATTTATGTATATCTCACCACAGCCGTGAAAGCCCTTATCATAGCACCTTGGTAATGTTCCTAGATTTGGTTTAGTTTAGCTTTCCAATATAAAATATAAAAAGTAGAGTCAAAAGAAACACAGTAGCTTTTAAGAGTTCTGTGTCTACTGCCTTATCTATTCAGCATATATCTGTACCACTCATTGATGGTAAGGATCTGAAACAAACAACAGAAAGGACTGAAGATGTCCTAATAACTGTAAGAAGCATTAAAAATATTATTGTATTCCTGCCATGCAGAGATTATTTTTTATTCTTCCTATTTATTTGCTGTTGGGGGGGTGGGGTTGGTTGATTTGGTTTTGTTGTTCTTTTTTTTCTTTTTTCTGATTTTATCTTTTTTTAATATTACTTACATAATTTGTGCAAAAATGTTTGATCTGGTCATGTTGGATTTATCATATTTGTGTTTGGTTTACTTTTAATTTCTTTGTTCTTATGGTTTCGTGGAGAGACTCAGGAGTGTGCCACTCCAGTTCTGTGTGCATAGGTGTTTTTTCCATGAACTTTCCTTGGGACAGAACATCAGTTGAGTAAAGTTTACCAGAAAAGTGATTTTAGTACTAATAATGTATTTTTTTTATAATTGAACAGGTAGTCTTGAACTGAAAATAGTGCACTAGTGAGATCACATCAGTGTTGTTTCCTGAGGAGTTTATAGACTGTGTGGGAGAATTCTTGTTTTAATCCTCTTCTTTCTTCCTTCTTTAAGCACATTGCAAAATAGTTTAGTCATGTAAACAGATTTTCTGCTATCGTGTCCTAAAGCCTAGTTAAGTCAGTATTTGGATTTAATTCAGTGGTTTTGGGATCAGGCTATGGTAAAGAAACCTCTGACTGATTGAGGATTATTTCTGCCATGTTTATATTGTTTACCATGTAGCATAATCCTCTGGGCTACACAGCAAGAGAAAATAGGAACAATAATACATGTTTGCATTTACCATCTGCATTAGCTTTGTGACTTAAAATTTGTTTACTGGGAAGTCATATAGAATGGAAGTATCTTTCCTTTTGCAGACTGTAATGACAGTATCTATTTTATCCTACTGCTGCATTATGAATTTGGTTTATATATTCTTATATTGAAGCAAAAGTTGCTCAGAATCAAGTGCATTTTGCGCTGTTAATTTTATGCACAGGACCACTCAGAGCTAAGTGCAGGATAAAAGCATCTACATTGCAAGTTCACTTGTTTTGGAAGTGGAAAGAAAACTAACTTTCTCATTCCATAAAAAATACTGCAGTATCAGAATTGGAAATCAAAGGATATAAAGTCTCTAAATGTCAATTGAAAAAAGTATATGTTACTTATTTAAAGACATATATGCTACTGTTCTATGTTTAGGTAAACAACTGTTTACCTTTAAAAAATCATGTAAGTACTCTGTCAAAGACTAAAGGAAAGTTACCAAATGCATTATTTTTAGAGTTTATTTGGATTTAAATTTTGCCTTTTTTTTTTTTCCCTTTAATGTGCACACAAGTGTGTTTGGAATGTTATATTTCTTTGCAGGTAGTTTTACAAGTAGCTAACCAGGTATGCTTTTTAATATTGTTTCATATTTATATATTGCTTGCCATCCCAAAAGAATCCAGACCTGTTTTGCAAACAGCAAAAGCGAACTGCATCCGTCCCAGTATAAAATTGGCAGAGATAAAGCAGAAAGTGTAGCGCACAGCTGGGAAAGGAAGTAACAATTAATGCTATTTAGAAAAATGCTGATTCTTATAAAATGTTCTGCTGGATTGGAGACGTTCTGCAGGTAGCCAAGAGACAGCAAAACCAGTTGCCAGATCCAGTCTTGTGTTATTTAATAAAGTACATAACTAGTCTAAAAAGCAGGTTTGTAGTTGCACTGGAGGATTTGGGGATGGCAATTGGGAGCCTTGCTGCAGGAGGAAAGGTGTTGGGTTACTGGTTCCTGGGTTCAGAATGCAGAATGATATGCCAGATTTTCTATGTAATAACATATAGTGAGTCCTGCACAGTATACAAAACAGCCTCTGTATCTCACAGAGAGAAAGTTGAACCAGTTTGATGTAAAATGCTGGAAAGGAGGATAGCTAAAACCTCCTCATCTTGGGTATTTACCCATAATTCTAGCATACATGCCTTTGGGAATTCTAGTTACAGTATAAAACAGCTTCGTATCAGGAGTCACCTCTCTGGACTCTGAGAACTAACTCACTGTTTTCTTTGGAAATGCTCTGGTGAGGTAGGGTCCACCTCCCACCCCACAGGAGAGTGCTATAATGAGATGCAGCTTAGATTGTCCTACAGGAGATGAGGAACATTCTTTGTCCTTCCGCTTGGAAGTTGAAGACAATAGCTTCAGATTTGTGGGATAGAAGATGAGGGGAGGAAAAGGCTGGAGTCTGCTCTTTGCTTCCATGATTATGTTATTCCTTTTTCAGTAGAAAGAAAAGAAAGCCCTCAGCTATAGGGATCCATATTTCTGGGTAGATAGACAGATAGATCCTATCTCATAATTTTATCATTTTATAGTCTGTCACTGAGATGATATTCTTTTCCATGTATCTTCATCCAGTTGAAAGGCAAGTCCCTCAGCCAAGCTGGTCATTTAGGATCTGTCTAAAACTGTTTGAGCTCCCTCAGTAAAGAGAAATATCCAGGAGAGCTGTATTTCACTTAGCTTAGGCAAAAAAATCTCTGCATGCCCTTCTGTTAGCTCTACAAAGGAGACATCTGTCAGGACCGCTGTGTCAGCTGATGGATCCCCTCTCTGGACAGCAGAGGAATCTCAGCTAATTCTCTGTGTTTTCTGTTTACAAGTTGTTTTTGCAGTTTTCTGCTTTTCAGAATGTATTACAAAACAATTTCCTAGCAGCATGACATCTTTGTGGGACGTACGGTGATCTTCAGCAGTTTCCTTATGCATTCAAAAGAGGCTAATGTGTAGCTGCTGGATCTGAAACTAGACCTACGTAATGGTATTCTGTATGAAAGTCTGTTTTCTTGTGGCTCATTTGTCTGCTCACATTTGGGTAAGCAAGTTTTATTTTCAGGTGAGGTTATGAACAAATATTGTGATGAGAAATGCAATTTTGAAACAAAGACTTCACACCAGCAGCATTTAGACATTAGAAGTCCACTTTGAATCTCATTTTTCCTAAGTATACTCAGGTGATTTGAATAATTAAAAAGCTTAGCTTAACTGAAATTCTGCATAGAAGAAGTTTTGAGGAAATTCAGTCAATCCAGTTGGTGAATAGAAACAACATTTTGTAAGTGACTTAGCCCATCTTATGGTGAAAATTATAATTTGGACAAATACACTAACCCATTAAGTTAAACTGCATCCTTTGGATAATCATTGATCAATATAAAATTCACAGCTTTCGGCAGAAACAAAAAGGTTGATTTCATCAGATAGTTACAATTGGGCAACCTGATCAGCTTTGAAAAGCTACATCTGCATGCTCTGTTAGATATGTTGTTATGTCTAAACTCCTTACTGACTGACTGCAATATTTGGCTGTACCTCTAAACATAGCACTATATAGCCAATATGTTTCTACTGCCCTGGAAAATTCTTCTAAAAGAAGGCAGTTGCTAAAAGTGAAAATAAAAAAAAAAAAAATCTCTGAACAACAAATTAATGACACTATAACTGTAAGTGTTAACAGTGAAAAGATTACAAAAGAGCAATTTGTGTAATAGTAATAATCATATGAACTGCAGTAGTAAGAGATTGCCGTTTGCTTGTGCAACTACAGTACTTATGTTTACGTACAATACTTTCATAATGCAAAATTCTCAGAGACGAGATGACAGTTTAGTGATGATTTATCTGGTTCCTAGAAAATATACTGGATACACAGTTATTAATAGACAGTTGTAAAGGCTTAACTAGTATATGTTTAAACAGAAATCACAATAGTATCCTCAACTACAGCATTTTATGAGTTCTAAATCATAATAACATTTTTCAGAAGACACAGAATTTTGAGTTGATTTACTATGACAAGAAGAGGTTGGGTAAATATTTAATTTAGTGGGTATAAACCTAATTGGCCTTCCTCTGATGGACAAGGTGGCCTCTGGAATGCCTTTCACTCCTAAAATGGTGTTCTATGGGAATTACATGTAGCTACATTCTGTCTGTAATATTTAGCTCCATGTGCGAATTCAGACCTGGAGGTAATCCAGTCATTTAAAGATTTTCAGATATTTTAGGCAAAGTACCATCTCTGATAAGGACAGGTTGTTCCATATTACAGACTGAATTTAAGTAGCTCTGATTTGGCCTTCCCATCAGTAGACTTAGTTTCAGTATGAAAGAAAGAAAACGTGTATTAAGTTGGTTAAAATTGGATTGAATTAGGTTACATTTGAAGTTGTCTGTTTTACTTACTATAATGAACTGATCAAAGGTACATATTGCTTTGAATTGTACTCATGAAATATGAGTCTCCATCTGGAAAGTTTAGAATCAGCCAAAATATGTGTGGTTGCATGCATCTTTGACTTCAGTTCAAAGCAAAAAGTCAAGAAAAGGCTGGGTGATTTCTGACATGAATTGGTAAGCTCCAGCTATAAAATGTACTGTAAAGAAATCTAGGTCTCAAAGCCATCATTCAACCAGTAGTCCCACTGAATTGAGTAAAAGTAGTTATATGGAGAGTGCTTGCAGAGAGTAACGATGGCAGAATGACGGTCCCCAACCTCATGTATTCATTTATTAGATATAAAACCACACATTGCATGCTATGATAAATGAGTTGAACTAATTAACAAGTGCCTAAATCTTCATCCAGGCATCGTGTCCATGTATCTATTCCAGAGAGATCAGTTACCCCAATAGCTAACATTGAGCTTGCTAAAACACCCTACTTGTTAGAAAGTAAGATTTGGGGGTAATTTTTTAATTAATAAACTCAAAAGGCTGCAGCAGAGGTAACTATTACCATAAGACATGGTTTAATTATCTTTCAAAGGAGAGTGGTAACTTATTGACGTAAACTGAGCAGAATGTCAGAGTGCTGTGGAAGCAGCATCCGTCCATGGGTTGACGCAGCAGCCGTCCATGGGTTGACGCATCAGCCTGAGATTTAACTGTAGGTGTTAGCCAGCCCACCACAATCCCTAACCGAGCTCATTGACCTCTTGGCACCTTGCCTAATTATGCATTTGGTAACAAGCTGTAGATATAATTAGAAATGTTAAGTGTAATCTAAAGAGATAGTAGGTTTCTTTCACACCCTCTAATAAATGTGAAAATAATCAGATTCAGGATGCTGTCGTGTACCATGCTGTGTGGCTGATTTCAAAAGCACTGCATCACAGGAAAGCAGGATTGTCTGACTGACTCTGGAAAACTGTGTTCAGTCCCCAGGCGCTTGGAAACATAATTTCCTTTTTTTTTTGTATGAGAAATTTTAGCAATAACTGTGGGGAATTTTTACCCGTTTGGAGAATTATACCATTTTTACTTGGTGAAGAAATATGGGTGCCTTAGTATCTTAGAGGAAAAAAATAGTAGGCTACAAAGAATGTGAGCACCTTGAAGCATTCTGATGTTATGAAAAGGAGAGTCTAATCAATTAATATTTATTGATTCTTCAAGCTTGTCACACCAACTATCTGTGTGAAATAAGTCCTTATAGACTCACCCTTGGTTTTGCTATTGCACATGACCAGTTTGAGACAGTGCCACGCTTCATTACTAAGCTAGGCAGCTTTAATATTCAAACAAATCTGCAGCTTAGGGACTTGTTACTTATATGTACAGAGTGGGTATGAACTGCCACTTCTTCTGGGGGAAGGAGAGCGGCAAGAGGAACTGCACTTTTAGTTTTTACAAAGCTAGCATGTTTAGATCTGCTCATGATAGCTTCTGAGATCATTTTGTCTCCTTGATTATAATGGCACTGACTATGAAAATATCTGTGAAATTACCCCCTGAAATTTGAAGTTAATGATTGTTTTTGGCGTAGGGCCTGGGAGGGGTCCTGTAATTTTAAAAAATAATTAAGGGTAAAAAAAAGAGGAAGAATGAAAAATTTACTAAAATCAGACATCCACAGCCATTAATGCCCTACTCCTAAAGTCAGAGTGACTTGTCCAGGGACTGTGGCAATTTGCAGTTAGAGTATCCAGCCCCTGATCAGCTGAATTATACTGATAGAAACTGACTAGATACCAATATGTAATAAGCCTTTTCATCATGGAGATGGAGCCAGAAATGACAGCTTTCAAATGCTTATAGCATCATTATCTGTGCCAAGAAATAATCCTGAGAAAAAAAAGCACATGAATGCCTACCAGAGGCATTTGGAAGCTAAAGAATTGAAAAGCAATTTTTGCATTGCTAAATTCTACAGAAAAATCTTTACCATGCATTCTGCAACTATGTATGACCTGCACATATTGCATATGCAGTAGATACACTGGTCACAAACGAATCTCCTTGCTGTCATGTTTTCTGCTGTATCAATAAAAAAAAATGTGAAGGACAGGCTACTATAAACAAGTATTCTCCCATGGAGTGTAAGAATGAATTATTTGATGGAAAATTACAACAAGATCTATCCTCTAATATAAATTGCTACCTAAATATATGTTTGTCCTGTTTAGGTCATCTAGTCCCATTCCATTTTTATATGTTTTGCTAGTCTCTGTGCCTCTTTAGCAGAATGTGATTGCATGGCATGATAAAATTAAGGACAGAAAACCTGCTGTGCCTTGTATCATCTTACATATGATATTAAGGAATTCATCCACCTCAGAAATGAATTATTTATTATCATTCGTACTTCATGTCTTTGTCACAATATTCAAAAGGATTCGTGAACCAGACAGATGTGTCAGGGTGCCTTCATTACTTTTGATACTGAACAGTAATAGAGCCCAGCTGTCAGAAAGCCTGCACCTTTCTTCTTGAACTGTCCCATCAAACTAGAAACTTACTACAGTGTGCCTCTGCATCATAACAGAGCCCAGGTGTTTAGTCAGACAGAGCTCAATATCAGGGCATGGGATGGTGTGGGATGGTGGTGCAGTACCAAGGCACACGGCAGGGAGAGAACCTTTGTATCCACAATGCCAGTGGCATTTCTCTCTCTGGAAGAGCTTTGGGCTGGTTTTAATTGATTGAGGTCATGGTGTGGTGAGGTGAGGGCTGAAGAAGGGGAGTAATAAGTCCCTTGAGGGTAAGCTCCAGCCCTGGCCTCATGTGTGGGACCTGCCACAGGCATAAGGGTTGCTGTAGTTGGCCCCAGGGATCCTTGATATTGAACAACACTGAATTTCTGGTGTAGCACTGAAGGCACAGACATACCACTATGATCACATGCAAACTTTTGCACATGCACAGTTGCTCCCACAGCTGTTGGAGCTCTTTCTGGAACTGTACAGGGATGGATCCTGCAGTGGTGGCAGTAGTGATGGCAGTGGGAAAATGAGAACTTGCAGTAGCAAAGAATATGCAAAACCACTCCAAAATCAATAACCATGCATTAGCTCTTCTAATGATATTTTCAGCTTGCATGGTCTTGCAATTTCTTATTTTCTCAGGACATCCACATTATTACTCTTATCTCCAGAGAGGGGGTTAGCTAGCAAACTTCTACAATTTAAACCTTGCTCTCAGCAAATCTTTAAGATCGTTTTAATGGTGAAATATGTGCACAGGTTCCCTTTTATTTTTGAGTTTCTGCCTTCTGTGGGAATGCATAACGTTTTATTAAGAGATTAATGTCTTGGGACACTGTGCATGAGAACTCAAACTGACAGATATTTAAATAAGTTAAGAGAAAAATAGGTTAAAAAATGCTGTGATAAAATACCACTGTATTGCATATATTGATTTTATTATGTTGGGCTTTTTCTGGCCTGAATTCCAGAAGAACTCTGCTCCTCAAGTTATATTAGCCCTCCAGAGCTGCATGCTGTGGACCTCCATCTATACTTTTCCATTCCCAGATCTCTTTGTGATGGTGATCCAAAGAGCAATTACGAAACCAGTGGTTTGATGAGATCACCCATCCCAGTTCTAGAAATCCTAACAGAGCTAAATATAGGATGAGCATTCATGCAAGAAAACCAAACCAGCAATATTTCCTGCTCTCCCTATCAGTTATGCTGTGCATTTCTGGATGCCTCCCACAAACATTTTATATTGACTCCCAATTTCCGGTCTTATTCTTACCTGGCAGAGACAAGAAATAAATGCCCATAAATAGATAATGTATACATTTATAAAAGGGTCTTTATCAAGATTAAGGAGCTGGTTGAGTGTATTAGAAGTTGCCTCACCATATCACTTCAGTAAAGCTGATGTCATTCTATTTAAATACTTGGGCTGAAATCTGACACTTGCTGTCTTGGAAGGGAAGATTTATTCTGTTTGCTTTTGTTCACTGATGGCAATAGGTAATTCAGGAGCAGAGAGACTGCCATTCAGCATATCAACCTACAGACATACGTGCTAACATGCAGAGAGATTATGAGTGACTGGGATGCGCTCATCTTAGTCATTCTGCTATAGGGAGGTTGCCATAAACTTTTAAGGACTTGTGGTTTTTTTCCAGGGCTTTAAAACCCCCAAATATCTGCTATCAAAATTTCCAGCTTTTGTTTAGCCTATGTCACTATCAGTTCCCCTTACTAGGTTCAACTTTACTCTTTTATGCAGTTTGAATTTCCTGCTTTCCATTTTCATAGTCATAACTTTTGTAATCACAGGAAAAGTAGAAGTTTCTCACATACTTCTTTACCTACGACCCCTTACTTCAACTATTTCTATTATTGTGTGCCAGCACTGTTAGACTTCTTTAAGAGAAACAATCTCAAAGGTTTTAAAGTCATTAAAGTTTTTTTCCGTGCCATTGACCACTCTTCTGTCAACATCTTACATATTTAATCTGCAACATCTGTTCTAAAATGACCTGGGGAATATTCTACTAATCTTTTTTAACTGAAGCCTCACTCTGAATGCTGATATTATTTTTCCCAGTGTAATTCATAATCTGATCTACTTGCTAAATCACATTTGGAGTGATATGTTCATATATATAGAAGAAAAGACTACTTCTGTGTCATTAACCACAGCTGCATAATGATTATCAGGTCCCTTTCTGAACCTGGACCTTTTGCACTTAAGCAAATAAATATTTCCTTCTGGTGCTGAACTTTGTTGCTTCTCATGTAATAACTTGCCATCATCAGCAAGTAGTCTTACTTCACTGTTCACCTGCCACTCAGATTATTAGTAAATATATTAAGGATTTAATCTAATGAAGAGCCTTGTAGTGCTTTTAAGTAAACCTAAACATAGGCCGCTACTCAATTTCCTACCGGGCTTCTGATTCATCACAGTGCTGTGCTCTGTATACCTCAGGGCTACCTGGATGGATTCTGAAGCTCCCAGGGGACACTGAATGATATCAGGAGCCCAGAAGACCTGAGAGAGGATATTCAGAAGGCAAGCCTGTGAAGAGTCTTGCTACTGGGAGCACTTATTTAAAATAAATAAAAAATAAGCAAGCATAGCATGTGAAAGGTGAGAATGGAGGGAAATAATTCAGGAATGCAGAATTGTGCCTAAGATATATTCTGTGCAAGGCAGTTCAAAAATTAAAAACAACACCTAATTTAGTGGAGCACAATTTTCTATCAGTACTTTTTGTCCAGCAGAAAAAAGATAATTTCCATTATTTCTGTTAAACTACAAATCTTTTTTTTCTCAAAAATTATGCCAGGGAGAGCCTAGCTATTCACTTTGAGTAGGTCAGCATTAAACTGAAGAGAAGAGATCATTGTTTCAGCTGCCTTCTGTTTTGGAGCAAACAAAACGTCAAAATATTAAAATTTCCTGAGGCTCCAAGTTTTAATTTCACTCTTTTTTTTTTTTTTTACAGGAAGCAGCTATATGCAGTCAAACAGATGTCTGCAGGCATCTGTGGTATGATCCCATGGTGATTAGAAGGTCACATTTTTCTCATGTTTCCAAGGGAGAACATCCAAGTCTTTCATATGTCTGCACAGTTCCATGAGCTCCTGGTTTAACCTGTAGATTATTTTGTGTCTACTATTCCATTTGGAAGAATGGATAATTCATTGCACTGCTTATTTGAGAAGGAACTTTTTGGCCAAGCATCTGCACTTGAGGAAGAAGCAGTCTTTTGCTGAGAATATCTAAGGTCTATATTCAGAGGATGCATTGGAAAGATACAGTACAGCACACAATGAGGAGCAGACTGCAGCCTTGAGGATCTGGTGCCAAAAAATTACAGTTTGTACAAGGTCAGTTCAAGGCTGAATTTAAGTGTTTTCTAAATGGAGACAATTTAAACAAAGCTTCTATGAAGCCCCACATTTCAGAACAGAAATAAAAAGTTAGTAGATGAAGACCATTAGGTTTTCAACACTTTGAAGTAAAGCTTGTGGGCTGTTTAGATAGAATATTTTACCAAATTTTAAGAGACTGGATCATACATAACACGTTAAATTGAAACGGACAGGGAGACATGCTGTCTTTACCTCCTCTGAATTAGAACTAATGTTAATGATTGCAATACATTACCTCTCAGTAAGTAGCTTTATTTCTGTTATTGTATGAACTGAAAAGCCAGACTCTTTTCTTGAGTAACCACAGAGCTTGTTTGTGCCTTTGCCGTGGCAGTGGCAGGTCAGGGTGAAGCGCTGCATGACCTATTTCCCATCTAGCCCTGAAATCTGTGATGAAAAAAGTTAAAAATCTTCAGAGAAATACCATTTCTTTTAGACAACAGTTTATGAGGCCAAGGCTTAGCTAGGAGCCAGCAGCTACCCACACACCTAGCAATAGTGCTCTTCTTCCTAGTGCTGGTGTTGCTATATGACACTGACTGTGAGAGGCAGTAGCCCATTCCCATCCTGAGAAAACTCTGCAGTGAGCAGAGTATGAAATATACCTTCTTCTGCATCTGGCTTCCTAACCTGAACTTCCTGTGGAGTGTGCTCCAGGGACTGAGCTACAAGGAGAGTACTTCACTGGGGTTGGGGCTGATGATGCCCTGTAGGGCTGATTTTCCTTCTTGCAAATTCAAGCTAATAAGGAAGAGGTTAAGTTAATGCTTTATTTTATTTTCTTAAAATGTAGCATATTTCAGCTTACCAGATTTCAATTTTTTGATAGTAAAGTGCTTTTTGAAGTGCTTACTGTGGTGGCCTCCTGTTCCTGCAGGAGAATGTGGCAGAAATGTAAACACTGAAGTATCTGATAATCTTCTATCAGGGAATGTGTATTTTTTGGGACACCGTTGGCTTGGGTGGGGTGGACTTGACTGTGCTCACATGCCTGCAGCCCAAGCCATAGCACCAACAGTAAGCTTCAGGAAGGGAATCTGAGGAAAGCCACATTGTCACAGCAAGAAGTTTTCTAAGGGGTTCCAATTGTTTTCCTCGTGATAGCTATCCCATACCCAAATTGGATGCAGATATACAGTGTTTTCCAACATGAGGAGCTGAAAAAGATGCGTAGCAAAATGGTTTTGATACTGAGATACTTGTACTTCAGTAAGGTTGCAACTCCTTCAGATGGGATTTTGAGAGCTTGATAGCAAGCACTATATAGAGTCATGTTAAATGGGATTTTCAGCTAAGCAGACAAAAATAAAATTAAAAGAAAGATAAAAGATCAGGAAAAGAATCTGTCTAGATTTTTTTGAAAGCCTGTAGGAATGTGAGGGGGAAACCTGGGCTGCCCAGACTGGAGACAAAGGGACCTTATTTGGGGGAATGCTGATTTTCAACATTTCCCAGAAAATCAGGGTCCGTTAAATTGTCTCAAATTGGGCAACCCCATCTGGAGGAAGCTGAAATCATTTGTTACTTCTGACAGACTTGCCCTAAGTTATTTTGCTCATGGAAATACAAAACCCCATGCAATATTCAGGAACTGAACTTTCATCCTCTGAGTGTGCAGCCAGTTTCTTAACCACGGACTATACTTCATCCCTGCCATAAAGCAGTTCAGTGCAGGAAGTCAAACACAGTCTAGTTAATTTTTTCCCTTTAATTCCTGAGTGCCGAAAGTGTTGCTGTACAGCTGCATAAAACTAAAATTTGATCCTTGGCTGCCTTTTTCCTGTAACCACAGAGCCACAAGATTGAAGACTTGCTCCTGAAGTCAGCCACAACATGGCTAGCTACCAAAGGAAACTAAAGAGTGTGCAAATATAACAATGCTTTAAATAGATTGTGCTTGCATTTTTAGGTTGGCACTCTATAATTGTCCTGGCAAGAAGTAATCCTATCCTGGAGCACCATTGCTTTCTGTTTGTCTTGCCTGTGATGCCCTGATACCTACAAAGTTTCAGTTTTAAAATTAAATGGTGCTTAAAGTGACTTGAAAAGAGATGAGTCATAAAAGCTGGATGCATTCATAAGAAAAAGAGTCTTTCCAGGGTATTTAACCATTTCTGTCATCTGGTTGCCCAGTATCCATTGGACTGGGGAGTTCTGCTAGGGGAAAGTGACAAAAATCTGTTTTATGACTTCTGCAAGAAAACTGTGGCCCTAGACTGCATAAGCAAGTCACAGGGAGTAAGCTCAGACACCACGAGCAGCAAGGTGATAGTCTCATTTCAGAGTTTACATCTCCTCAGGATTACTCCATGGCTGCCATTTGAGAACAAGTAAGGGAATACAGAAAGGTCCTGGTTGTAGGATCTCGTCCCTAGAGTTTACCATAGAAAATGACAGTAGTTATTTTGTTTAATTGCGCTTTTTTGACGTCATCTTTGATTTTTGCTGAGCTATATGTATAAGCTTGGATTATGATTGTGTGTTATCATTGTGAGGGCTGTTTCTGTTTTGTTTCCATGCTTGTTCAATGTAGGTTGCAGTCTGTAGCAGTTAACAAGCCTATCAGAGGTGCCTTGGAGAAAGCAGTTATCAGGCGTTCCTATGCTGTTACAAATGCACTCAGTGTCTGAACAGGCTCCTTGGCTTCTACATAATAAGCCTGAACAAAAAGAAAAGATCTGTCTTACTATACTAACTGATATTGATACATACTGGGTAGATAGTTTCCTTTAGGAATGACAGATGCAGTACACTGGTAGCTTAGCCTTGGTCACGCTGTCTGATTGTGCATATGCCATACTGTATGTTTCTGTTATCAGTACTTCACATTAAAAAAAAAAAAATTATTTAGGGCAATATGGCTGGTTTCTGGTTTTTTTTTTTTTTTTTTTTTTTTTTTTTTTTTTGTTGTTGTTTTCTGGTTTTTTTTGAGTTAACATGAGTCAAAGTGCTATTTAGAAAGGAAAAAACTAAGTGCAGTTTAGATTTATCCATGGTAGATAAAGCCAGCATATATGTCTATTTTTAAACCTTAATACTAAGCAACCCTGCAACATATGGTCATCTGGTTAGACTCTGTAATAGCCATCTATGTGTTGCAACTGCCCTTTCACTCCTCCCTAGCCAAATGACATATGTGGTGTCATAATGTTTACCCATGTGGCTGTGTAAATGAGAGGGACCACAGGAGTGGGAGCTGGACCAACTCCAGGGATCATAGAATCATAGAACGGTTTGGGCTGGAAGAAATCTTAAAGCTCATCTAGCTCCATCAGTCATGGGACCAAGTAACAACTGGTACTGAATTGTGCAAAATACATGTTTAACTACAAGAGCATCCTACTGTGGAAGGAGTCAAAGTTGAAGTGAAGGGAGGACTCTAGAAACATTGAAACAAAGAAGCCCAGTAATTTAGTTAGTATAGTTAGTGCTGCAGATTGTGTCAAAATAATCATCTGGAATGATTGTGTCAAAATAATCATCTGGAATTAATGGAGGTTACAATATTCAGCAACATTAGATACAACTTGTTTGTTGCTTTCAGCTAACCTGTGGTTCATGCCATAGTTTCCCACAGTTACAAGATCCTTTTTCGATGTAAGGATGCTGAACAGAGAATAAATACTTTTACTGAAAGTGAGCAGAAAACAGAAGTGTTTGGCTTTTATGAATGAAGCCCGTGGATAAGCTGTGCTTCATTTATGTTCCTGGTGTCCTTTATTTTAAAGTTAAATTTGAGAAATAAAAATGAAAGGGCGTTCAGAGAGAAAAGCACAACAGACGGAACAGGTAAAGAAATAAAAGCCTTGCTTAATTTAATGACATGACTTTATAATAGCATGACATCACATGCCCCAGTATCCCACATCAGAGATCTTTTTTATGTATGTTTTTGGGGTACCTGTTTCAGTGTATATAACATGGAGCCAAGATAAGATTTTAAACAGCAATTTTTTTTGTGAGTGTGGTTTTATTTTTTGAGATTTTCTTGTATTTTAACATAGTTTTCCTACTTAGACTTTTTTCTGATTTGTTTTCCCATCAGCTAGCATGAGACACCTTCTTGAAACAGTAAAGACATTTCAGGTATTTTCTTTTCTAAGCATAAAAAATAAAGAAACAATTAGAATTTAATTATCATTAGGCAACATCCTTTTAAACTAGTATGTTAGGGCATAATGCAGATATTATTTTAGGTAATTAAAATTCCTGACATTTACAATGTCAGATTCAATTAAACTCACAGGAACACACAAGTACAAGTTTGTTATACTGTATCACAGACATTTGCATTACAAATTTTGCTATATACTTACGCATGCATGATGAAAATTATTACTGTTGCTTATGTATGCTGTGAAAAACAGTAATCCTTTCTCAAACACTTCTGAATTGTTTCTCCCCTTAAAAGAATACAATGAAGTCTTAGTGCTCTGTACTTAAGAAAGATGAGACAAAATAAAACCTTGTTCTTATAAATGCATGAATGTTAAACATCATCCACATGAACGTACCCATAGGGTCTTAAGAAACTACTCAGAAGTGTAAAACTGACGATGGATAGATGAGTTTATAGGATGAGTCCTTGCCTTTGAGATAAATTCAGTAATAAAAAAGATTGGTCAAAGAAGTTATTGTTAAAATCTCCTTAGTCCGAAGCAGAAAAGTAATAATGAAATTAAAAATAGATCATTTCTTAAAGAAGAATAAAGAATTGGCTGTTATGAATATATATGTGAGTGCATACATGCATATAAAAATATACATGATTCTAGTGTAAGTCAGATAAATGGCTAGAAGGGTAAAAAGTGTAATTCTAAAGAAAGTTCAGAATTAATATTGACTGCATAACTCCTACCAAAACTATAAACCTAAGTAGAATGAATCCTCTCTGTACAGTTAATAGTTAAGGAGGAAAAATATAGTTTGTCTTCCTAGATGCTGAACCAGCAGTCTGTTTTCTATACCAATACAAAGAAAATTGATAGGAGAAGGGGAAGCACATTACTTTTATATCACAATAATTTTTAATAATTGTTGTAATTTGCTGGCTGCCTTGCAAATGCCAACTGAAATCTGTACAGCACATGAAATGTAATGGAAGATAATTTAAAATGCAATGCATATCATAGTCATTGTTGAAGTACGCAGTTAAAAAAACTACATGGACAAGTATATATTTCATTGTAGCCTGTAATCTATCAAATGGAAGACAAGCTGTATAATAGAGGTGACTGCAGTTCTTTTCAAGAAAATGTTAAATACCTGAATGTTTTTCTACAGCAGCAATACCCAGTGTCTGAAGGGCTACATGCATTGCAGAATACTTGCTAAGGAATTTGAATTCCAGAGAGCATTATATAGTGCTGAACGTCCTTGGTGAGGAGCTTTTAAATGTGCCTTATATCCAAGTGTTACATGTACGTAAGCCCCTACTTGAACAAACTTCCAAAAGTTTGACTTTTCTTTTCTGAACCAGGGAATGTACTACACTTACTCATCACTTCAGTGTGGCCAGTGGCATTTCCCCTTTGCTTAAATGTCTCACTGGCCTCAATAAGATAAGCTTTGCCATGCTCACTGTTTGACGTCAAATCCTCTGTAGAGTGGAGGTGTCAAATAATCCTTTATTGTTAAGTAACTATGAAATGTCGTATACTAAAGGCAGTAGCCTGCACATAATGTGGAAACGCAGGGCATGAATGTCCATCGGTAGACTGCAGGTTTTGGCAGTGGCTGCTATTTTACATGCTTGTATCAAAATTAAGATGATGAATAAGACAAAATTGCCATAATCACATGCAAAAATATTCAGCTGTGTCACACAAATTGTCATTATTCAAGCCATTACCAAGCACTGTGCTTGTCAAAAATTCTTGTCAGGAGGTTTGAAGTTTCTATGCAGTAGTTGCTACTACTATAGAAGAAAATGAGAATTTTTGATACTGAAGAGAGCAGAATTTGCTAAGTCATTTTCTCTAAAAGGGTTAGTTGTTACAAGCTGTCATTTTTGGCAGTCTGTTTTTGCTACAGACATAGTGATTGTCTGAAATGGATTGCAAGAAGCTGATGCGAGAGTCTCAAGACAGAAATAATCAGTTCCTGCACCAATAAAACTTGATGATTGTGTTTGAATTACTGAAAAGAATATAATATTATTTTTTTGTTAGAGAATCAATGGTGCTATTATCTGTTGTATTGTTAAATGAACAAGTGTATTCCTGCACTTTCTTCCCATGCAAAGTAGTTTTAAACCAGGTTGCCTTGAGGTACTCTCGCTGGTACCATTGTGCTTACTTCTGGTGGTGTATCTGGTGATGTTTGAAGTCTCCATAATTTCATTAGTTTCTCAAAATGATAAAATGAATGACAAGTATATCTCCAGCACACCAAACTCCGTAAGCAATTAACAGAGAACAAATATTATTATAATTCTTTGTCTTCTCATATTTTAAAAGATAAAACCCCTCCTTGACTGTAAAACCAAATAATTGTCATTATTGTATGAGCCTTTATGGTGCAGAGGTCTGAAGTCACAAAAAGCTTTAAATTGCTAGTTGTTGTATTAAGCTTTTTTTATTGTGCTTTGAAACGGAATTTGAAAACTAGATGGCAATTCCTCATAGTCACTGCATGATGTATGTGACATCTGTTGCTCAGGGTCAAGAGACAATCTGTTAGCCGGACTCTGATCTTTCAGTAGCAACAAAAGTTAACTTCAGAAAATGCTCGCAGAAAGAAGGATTTCCAGTCCAATGCACCTTTGAGTAAAATATAGATACAATAACAATGTGGTGACCAGATATGCTGTATGCTTACACCAGAATTCCTCAGGTAGTAACAGAATCAAGCAGAAAGAAGTTTCTAGAAGACTGGATTTAAATTGAGTTGTCTGTAATTTTTTAGGCAAAGAGAACAGCAGCCTGAAATGAAGACTGTCCTTGCCAACATGCTGGATCCTGTTTATATCAGGCAAAAAGAAGAGTATCTTTCTGCCAGCACCCCTGTAGCAGTATCCTCACATATGCTGGATCAATGTCTGATGGTTGCTTTGCTGTTAGACATCCTGAAATGTCTCCTAAAACAAAACTGTGCAAGGCAATTCCCAAGCTATCAAGGTGGAGAGATTAATTCAGCCTCATAAAACCATCTCTTGCTTGAGCATGTGTCTATCTAGGAGGATTGTGAATTGCCAGGTCTTGCCTTTTCCATATGAAGAGACGCCAGGTCATATGAGTCACTGCCACGGTCCTTGATGACCCCAGCAGGGTTTATAACCATGTTGCTACAGTGACTGGGCATCACCATCTCTAATGACAAAACATAAGATGTCTATTCGTTTCATCTAAGGACAAAAGACATGTCAATTTTAAATATCTCCACTTAATACAAAGACTGTAGTTGGCATCATACCAGAGTGACTGGTATCTATAAAATAGCTTTCCTCTATTGACTGGCAGTGATAAACCTGCATAAAACAATCGTTAAGTATAATCTTACTCAGCATGATGCTCTGAGAATTCTTAATGCAGCAGCCAGCAATTCATTCTACTTACAAAGATGCAGACATTTGGAAAAATAATGCATGGTAAGTCATGTTTAATCATAAGCTTCTCTAAAGACGCAGAGGCAAATGTATTTGGTTGGAGAGCTATAGCTCTTTCAGTAGATTGGAACATCTTTAAAATCCAGGGGTATATATAGTCTTTGTGAAAGGTGTCAAGCTGGTAAAATTTTATCTCTATGACTTCATAAAAAAATTAGTACAGACTGAGCAATTGCTTCAGCACTGTGCCTAATCCCTGAACCAAGCAGTCAAGGTTAGTGCCTGCCCTTTGTTTCTTCTCTGGAAAAGTTCATGACCAACTTTTTCCCAGTTTCTGTTTTTTTTTTAGTATGCCATCGTGGATACATAAGGACACCTTTGCTGGTTTCGTAACAACAGTCAGCTACACCAAATGGACCATATGAGAGCAAATGTCACTGCAAATGATAAAGCAGTGGCACATAACTGTTTTGCAGACAGCATTAAAATTTCAGTCATGTCCTGTGAGGGAAAGAAGAGAGAATTTTAAACAGATCCAAGAATGAGCATGATTAAAGATGCTGGGGTCTTATATGTTAGAAGCAATTTAAAACATTAATATTAATTACATTTGGAGAGGAGGAGAAGTATAAACTAAAGGATGATATCAAAAACATAATGAACTTCTGTTTTGTTTAATAGGAAGCTATTAAATTTAAGCAATTAATTTTGAGGGGAAATAGGAAATATTTCTTTACGTAGCATATCACATTACAATGTACCACTCTAATGTATGTAAACTGGGCAAACATCTTAGCAGAGCTAAATGAATTATCACTGATTTAATTAAGAACGAATATTGCTTTTATGTTAGCTGGTTAAAGCAGTATTACCTGAGCCACCAATCACTGCATTTCACAAATAGAGATTGGTTTCCAAAGTAAAAATCCCAACCAAACAAAAAGCAAACAAAAAAAAATCCCCAAAGCAAACATACAAAGAAATTTCTAACCCCATTCTCACCAAGTTCTTCTATTTCTATAGCTTGGGTTAACACTGAGGAGTTGATCTCCCACATACTTTCATACTGCAGATGGATGAGAAAAAGCCATGTATTTATATTAGTATCTTAACCTTGCAGTGAAACCTATCTCCTAGGGGACCAGTTCTGTCCAGGCTGATATGAAAGGGAGTTTTCAGTTTCCATGAGAGAATGGGAGTAGGATTCAATTAGGTACTGGGTGGAAACTGCAAAATAATAATCATATATTCCCTCTTGTTGGCAGCTGCCAGCTAAGGCTGTGGGGAAAACAAGAGTAGTGAATGGGTGATGCTGACAGTTTCCTTTTTAGTCAGTTGGACAGTCGATTTAGAAAAGACATTGGCATGTCAGTTGTAAGAATCTAGTTTAATCACATGTGCCCAAGATTTTCTTTCACTTGGATTTAGAATCAAATGCAGAAACTGAATATAATTTGTCAAAATGTCTCTGAGGAACATCTTCCTAACTGCATAATAGTCCATGCAAAACTCTTGAGTGTGAAATACTCCAGATAATGCAACAGATTATATTTATGGATAACAAACTGAATTTTACCAAAACTGACCATGAAGAAATGAGGATTTCCTACTGAGAAACTTTAATTGGTCATAGGTAGACTTGCAAGAGAAGTGTTGGATGTTACTGAGCCTAGGAGTCACTCACAATGGTCACGAACTAAAAAAGGGCACTAAAAAAACCAACATACACATCCTTTCATGACTGGGGCACAGAGTATACGATTCAGCAGTTCTGCTCTGCCTCTCATTGCTGTGATTCTGCAATGGCTTTCTGTTGGCAACATCTGTGCTGAGCTTCATTTTCATCATCTGTCTTCTCTGATAGTAATTGGACTAATTTTGAGCTAAATTTTTAGACAATGGACTAATTTTGAGCTAAAATTTTTGGGGTTGCTTTTTTTTAGGGGACTTTTAGTGTCTAGCCGAGCTTCATGGCATTTTGAAACTACCAACTTGCTTATCAGTCTGAATCCTCTCCTTATAGTTTCTTTCTTTCATTTCAGCATCTTTTATAACTTCTTTACTATTTATATTTCAATGTGCATTAAATCCAGCTTCCATGTAAGAGAAAAAATTTGAAGAGAAGCCACCCTTGAATATATCTATGTGAAGAAATTTTAGTACTACATAGAGACAAAATGTTATTTAGATATCAGTGCTCTATTGATTGCTTTGATGTTATTTATAGCCTTATTATGAATTAGAGTTTTAAATAAAAATGTAGCTGTGGTTTGTTTTCACTTTAGTGTCTCCTGTCTACAGGATCATTACTTCAGAATTTAGCATAATTACATAGGAATAATTAATCTCCAGCTGAGACTTGTTAAGTGTGAGTGAAAAGGAAAAGATGTCTGACTGTTAGCTTTTTGCTTCCCTCATCTCAGGAGTATCTGTACTCTAGGGTGGCCTCTGGAATAATTACACACTGCCTTCAGGCTGTTGTAAATTGGGCTTACCTGCCTGTATCCTCAGGGACTGTGTGCACAGTGAGAAGCTGTGAAGGATAAATAGAAGTTGAGCTATAACCCCTTCTGTCTGACTGACACCCCTGCTAGAGTCAAGCTGAGATAATGTAGGTAGAAGTCATCTGTCCAGAAAATTCCCCTATGTTGGGCAGATCCTTAGAAAATTGGAGTATACTGGAGTTTCAAGTCTACAGGGCTATGGAAAGGCTATTCCTACAAGGTTAAAAGTCTGAGGTCTTAGCAACGATGAGGGTACCTACCTTCAAAGTAGGTAGAATGACGCTGTTCAAGAGACTGAAGTAGGATGTCAGCACCCAGGTGAAATTAAGACAATCCTTAAAATCCATGTTGAAAGCAACAACTCTTTGTTTGCCTTGTCAAGTTAATTTTAATCCAGACCAGTTTCCTGATCCAGCTGAGTGGCCACCACAAATGTTTATGCTAATAAGTCCTAATTCATCTCAGAAATGACAGCCCTGGGGAGGGACGACTTCATTCAGAAGCAGTTGTTTTCGTATAATTTTAAAAGTGCTGTATCTATTATTTATTACAATTTTCGTGCTGTGCATAGTACATAATCAGTTTCCTGAAATTACCAAGTTGACTGTAAAACTGCTTTGTTAGACAGTGCAAACACAGATGACTAGAGATGAGCAAATAATCAGAGATAAACATTTTTAATTAGTCTTGTCTTTTCATTCACAGATAGCCTGTGAGTTAATACACATTTGGCTATCATGATCTTTTAATCGATAGGTTGTTCATTAAACAGTTCTTTACAGCCAAACATTGTGTAATGTAATAGAGATTATCGAATAGGATACTGTATTTTTCCTGTGCTCTAGTGGTATTAAATTTCTTATCGTAAGTTTTGGGGAAAAGAAAAAGTATCTCTCAGGATAGGTAGCAGGAAAGAAAGGAATATCAGATGCTTCTGTTATCAAAAGTTGTTTTATGATAGAAAGATACACAGATCAATCAACTGATCAATCTTGGAGAAATAAACAGCTGCTAGTGGAAGTCCAGCTCCTTTTATAAAATGCTTACCCCACCAGTGAAGCCAGTTACCTTGTGGAGTCTGCTTTATTCTAGTAATTCCAACAAGTTATTATATTACATCATAGAAAGTGCAAAAAGGAGGGAAGAGGACACCATTTACATGTTATTTTTTCTGGGTAAAAGGTTTACCAGACTCTCGGTAGAATTTCCAGTAGAATCTTGGGCTTTTAGAATATTTTTAGGTTAGATGGTCATGGCTACATTTTCCCTCTCTCCACATTCAAAGAAAGTCAACGTGTGCAGGTGGTTTTGATGCCGTCCATCAAATTAGGATCTGAATTTTTAAGCAACCTGTTTATTAGAGCTCAGGTAAGAGACAGTGGGAATCATCTTCTCTTTCTATCTTTCTCAGTCAAACATTTCATAAAGTGTGTTTGATACTGCAAGTCATAATCCCAATCATTGACAAGAAGTAAATGAGCGTGGTTTTGTGATTCAAGCTGAGAAATACATGCTTGTCTTGCTGTCTTAGTAAAAGAAGTCTTATTCTTGGAAGTCTTGTACAACTTAAAGTCTGAAACATGTAGCAAAGGAAATATCTGTTATTTGTATTAAGTCAAGATTTTGCTCAGAATCTCACAATGTTGAGGGTGTTTTATTGTAATTGGTGCTGTGATTGTCTTATTAAGATGTCTGTTCTTCATTTTGTGTTATTCTTGATATGACATATCTCATTAGGTATGATTATACTGGCGTTAATGAGAACATTACACTGAATTCTGAAGCCGCTCTCTTTGCCACAGTTTCTCTTGTAATATTAATGGCAGTTAAAAATAACTAGTTGTGTTTTATCTCTTTCCTTGACATTGCCTCTTGTATATGCTGGCTGCATTTTTGTTTGTGTCTGTGGCAGACTGTATAAGTCTCCTATAGCGACGAATTCACTGACTGAATTTTCTGCTCTTTCACATAAAGACCTCAGTTGTTCACTGTTGAGTGTGTGATGGAGATTATTTTTTTCATTATTTATGAAAAAAGTCACACTGATGCCTTCCACTTTCTTCTCTCTCATAAAAAGAATGAAAGAATGTTTTTGTTCTTACAGGCCAAAATAACCTTTAATAACTTCAGGTTTGGTTTAAGTAGAATTGAGACTCATTTGCTTTGCTGGGAATTCTGGGCAGTGGAGCTTTCCTAATGCCAAGGTTGCAGGAGAACGGTGTCCCAGACTATCTACACAGATGTTCTAGATCTCAAACTAGACCTGGGATGTGATGCTTGTGCTCCTGTCCAGCCTGGGATCAGGATCACCTGTCATCTCCTATCATCTCGTGGGTCAGGGACTATGTGAAATTTCACAGCCAGGGGCATCTCCTGAGCAGTCAGATTTCAGATGAGGTTGTTGGAGATAAGTGTTTCTTGGTATTGCCTTCAGAAACACTTCTACAAGTGTCAGAGTGCCATTTAGTGACACAAATAGACCAACAGCAAGACTCCCTTAGCCTTCCAAATCTTAGCATTCACAGAAAATGCAAGTCACCAGAAAGGATGTATGAAATACATGCAAAGGAATGATTTTGAAAAAGTAATTTTGGTAACATATTTCTGCATGCAGAATTGAAATGATAAAATAAATGTTCTAAGCCCAGCTATAGTATGACTCTAATCAGTTTTGAGAGGGAGGACATACACCATCTGAGAACAGAAGTGTGTTGTGACAGGACCAATGCAGTTTATCAGTTTTCTTGTGTTAAGGCCGCTTTAATGCCAAAGCAGCTTGAATAATAGCCAGAGGATGTGCTATTCTGAATTGCACAATACCCTTACAGTCTTTCTGCAGTTCTTGTTTCAAAAAAGTCATGACTATTTTAGGGGTATGCATTACTGTTCAAAGATAATGTATCTAGGAGCAAAGTCTACTTTATTTTACTACATCAGCCAGAAACATACCAAATCGCCTCGGTGGGCATCCCTAATCTACAGCTAAGATGTCTGAAAAATGACTTGAATATTTCATCTTGCTTTTTTCAGACTAAAGCCTGAAAGTCATACATTCCCCTCTTTTATTTTTCCTCTCTCAAAATACTGTTCTTATAATTTTTCTAGCAGAGAATTTTTTTAATTGATCTGCTGGAGTTTTTTGCCTCATGCTGCAGCCAAGGAAGCCCTTAGTGGCATATGTAGTTCATTAAGTCCTTTAATTCTGTCTGCTATCATGCTGCATGCAGCTTCACGTTGCCATTTGTGGAATAATCAGCACTGAAGCAAACTAGAAGAGGAGGGGGAAGGGCAAGCAATAGTCTGACACCAGTGAGAGAAGACAAGATCAAATATAAATAGATGTGAATCACCACTGTGGCAACACTGTGGGAGCAGCATGTCATTTTTTTTGTGGCAGAAGACACCTCAGCTGCACACAGGGGGGAATTCATGGCAAACACAAATCCCTCCTTGGACAAAAAAAAAAAAAAGGAAGACAAAATTGTTTCTCCATGGTCCAGGTGTCTGGTCTCTATTATTTATAATTAACATGAACATTACCTACACACATATATGTGTGTATATGTATATATAAATGCAAACATATATAAACTTATATAATACACACAAACACATATATATAAACTACTTAATATATATAAGCTCCTTTATCACATTTACTACAGAAAATGTATATCATTTGGAGATGGAAACAACAAAATCATTTTGGTGACATAGGCTAAAGCTGAAAAAGAACACACTGCAATCAAAATGAGGGTGGTCTCAGCAAAGAAAATTGTATTTCTCTTCCACAGAGACTGAATGTATAAACACTAGGCAGAGACAGGAAAAATGCTCTGCATGCTAAAGTATCTTGAGTTTAGATGAGAAATTTTAATTAGAGAGCAAATTCAACGTTTCAGTAGGCTGCAATTGCAATTTTAGAATTTTCTTGCTTCAGCAATTCCAAATATAGCCCTCAAGACATCCAGATTCTCTATAATAAGCCAGTGTTAAAGTTAACAACGAATACATATAGTAAAGCCACAGAGAATCTAGGAATAGAGCCTAATAGCATTTCAGCAAGTCACTCCCAATCCCTCTCTCCCCCTCTTCAGCTTTTTCTGTCTCCATGGAATAGCTGGGGTGGTTGGGTCTGACGGGAGAGTCTCGAAGCCATCGGGCAGTTCCCGAATAAGTGATGTTTTGTAAGGGGAAAATGGGCTTTTGGGGGGGATGGGATGGTATCTGGGAGGTGATTGAACAGTGCTGCCTGCACAGCAAGGTAATGCCCATAGCTGGTTTTACTCTAGCAAGGAGGTGGGCAGACAGTTACCTTGGTGGTGATATTACTGAGCTGCTGAAAGGTTCCCTGGCATGGTGTGTTACAGAGTTGAGAGACCTTTAGTAAGGGCAGATCTACTCTCAGTGTTTTAACATGTATATTTTAATACGGTGCTTATAAATTCTTATGCGCCTAGAACTTCAGAATAATCCTTGTTACCATGCACTTAAAATCAAACACTAGCATTCACATGGTCACAAACTGATTTTTCTACCGAAAGCAAACAGTCAGGTCTGCATGAGCACAACTCAGCAGCACCAAGCCCCAGAGGGAGCTCTCCAAGGGCCACTAAGCCTCTCTCCTTGAAAAGGGGATGAATCCATGGTAGGCTTTGAGCCAGTGTCTGCTCAATCCTCCCTTATGCATGGAAAGGTGCAGACAGTAAAAAAGGCATAGATTAAGCTTCTGTGCAGCCACCTAAACCTCAGTCATATTTTTTTTTGTCTCTAGGAACTGGTAGTTTTGACATAATTTAAGTCAGCCTGGCTATAGTTTGAAAGCCAACAAAGTGCAAAGCTGGCTTACAACCCACTCCTGTCTTTACATCCTGCTTGGGCAGTGAAGGTGATGGGGGGAACAAAAACAGGGTGGGGGGGAATGTTCTCCTTCCCAGTTTTCTCAAAAAGTGTGTTAAAAAAACCCAGTATATTTGCCATAAGATGGTTTATGCAAAATTGGTAATATGGTTTGCCCTTTGCACAGTTGCTATTAGGAAAGCTAATGTAGCTAATGGCTCGTTTTCATAAGAGGTAATTTGCAGCAGAAAGATGGTGTTATGTCAAAACTCTTGAAGAGTTAATTTCTGTGCATTTTGTAAAACACCAGCACTTTAGCTGACCCCCTTTTCAAAAGTAAGGGACAAGTGTCGTGGTTTAAGACCAGTGAGCCATGCAGCCCTTGCTCCCTCCCCCTCCTTCTTTTCCCCCACTTCCAGAGGGATGGGTAGGAGAATCGAAAGAATGTAATTCCCACGGATTGAGATAAGACCAGTCCAGTACCTAAGGTATAACACAAACCACTGCTGCTACCACCAGTAATAATAATGATAAGGGAAGTAATAAGGGAAGAGAATACAACCGCTCACAACCCACCAACTGATACCCAGCCCGACCGAGCAGTGATCTAGCCCTTCCGGGTAACTGCCCCCAGTTCTACATCCTGGACATGATGTGCTGTGGTATGGAATACCTCTTTGGCTAGTTTGGGTCAGGTGTCCTGCCTCTGCTTCCTCCTGGCTTCCCCTCCTCCCTGGCAGAGCATGAGACTCAGAAAGTCCTTGGTTGGAGTAAACATCTGAGCAGTAACTAAAACCACTGGTGTTATCAGTGCTGTTCCCAGTCTGAATGTCAAAAACACAGCACTGCACCAGCTAAGGAGAAAAATGACTGCTACTGCTGAAGCCAGGACAATAAGTGAGCACTCAGTTTTGCAGCAAAGCTTATGTTTCAATGCTTTGCTTTTTCTTCTTTTTTTCCCTCCCCCCTCCCCCTCCGTATAGTGAGCATTACTCCTTCAGTCTGGGTTTTCTGTGGACAGGATTACCTAGTTTGACTCCCTGGCTACCTGGGGGAAAGTCTCTGGTCCCTCCTGTTCAGTAGCAGACTATGCACTGCAACTCAAATGCAAATTGGACTAGACCTGGTAAAGGATGAGAGAGACAGGAGAAGAAAAAGGAGAGATAGTGTGTTACCTCAAGTCTGCTAGAAGCTGGTACGATCTGTCTAGAATAGTGCTGTAAGCTCTGCCTCATGTCTGATCCCAGATTTCATTAATGGGTGCACCTTCCCAAGCAGATGCTGTGGAGCAGCTGTATAGGAAGGGCATGGGAGATAGTCCCTGCCAACCTGAATTATTTAATAATTCTGGTATTTTAACCACTGTGAGGCCACAGATCTTACTTCTGCCAGGGTCATGCCCAATTGTCTGTGTTAGAGGGAATAATATTGCTACACATCCGCTTCTATCAGGTGGTGGAAAGAACAGTGTACCAAAGAGAGAATATGTTTTGTTCAGCTGTCATACTTGCATGCTGTAGCACCTTTCCGCCTCATTTCAGGAGCAATAAATGTTGTTACAAAAGTAATCTGCCTTTTTCCTTACCCCCAACCAGCATGCCAACACCATATTTAATTTACATTGCTCTGAATGTAGCATTTAATCATAATGAGTTCTTTTCCATTCTATCTTCCTTTATACTTTATGGGAAAAATTATTTTGAACCATTCTCATTTTCTGTCTCTGACTGCTGGCCGTCAGTGCTTGTTGTAGCTTAAATGGTGTGGGACAAGGTAAATTAAATCCAACCCAGCAAATGGCTGTCATCAACACATTACAGCCTCAAAGTCATTTAGAGGATTCAGACCAGCAAAACAACAAGCAATGTTTAGACTGGGAATCGGGAAGAAACCAAGCTAAAAACAGCACGTGCTTTATGAAGCCACTAAATGTGACCATACGTAGGTCATCCCATTTTCACGTGCACCAGCTCTGCTCACAGAGGAGAGGGATTTTCAATGTATGATTGACCAGGATGCTGCATACCTGTTGCTGCACACTGACTGTCACTTTAGAAACTTTATGACCATATTGCATATTGTTTGCTTTTTGCATGGAATGTGATAGGATCTGTGGGGTTATTTCTTATTTAAACCTGTAGGAGAAGACCAGGAGAATCCAGCAATTTATTGGCTCATGCATTCTTTTTTGGGAGAAGGCCACTACTTGCATGGTTCACCTGCACAGCCCAGACACAACATTAGACGCTATTGTTCTGCCGTTCTGGGCAGGACTAGGAAAAGCTAATGCAGCACTGTAAATGTGTAACAAGGAAATCATTTTAACATTTAAGTTTCATAAACTGAGAAAAAAGGGAGAGTTCTTGTTAAACAAGGTTGCTTTTTAATCTCGGGTAGTACACATAGTGTCCAACATAGTTTGAAACAATTTAATTGTGGCTTCCCCCTCTCCAGCTCAAAGCACATCCAAAATAAAATTAAAAAAATAAATAAATAAAAAAAGCTGAATGAAGTTTAAAAGCTAATTATCTCTGTCAGGGACTTCCTGAGTGCTCATCTTCTCCCATGTGTATGAGTTAAAGTACTAACGTTTTTGTAACCTTGCCTCTGGTTACCGAACCTCCGGCACAGCTTTTCACCATCGCTTTAAATTCATTACAGTGAGATGAATGTGTTTACATGAAATGTAAAACAGCAATAATACCCAGCCAGGTCAGCAGGGCACTGTTATGTTACATTCAGTGTTACGGTGGGGACCCTCCAGGAGAGATTTTGAACTGAAGCAATATATATCTGTGGAAGGAATTGCTAGGGCAGAGAAAAGGGCTTGGCTCTGCCTCTGGATAATGGTGCAGCTCAGCTCTGCAAAGCTAACTGTAAGCATGCTATTTGGGCATGCATTTCTTAGCCCATTGT
Source organism: Neopsephotus bourkii (assembly GCF_033783945.1). Classification (NCBI taxonomy): domain Eukaryota; kingdom Metazoa; phylum Chordata; class Aves; order Psittaciformes; family Psittacidae; genus Neopsephotus; species Neopsephotus bourkii. Next base: position 9,852,561 of record NW_026900624.1, read on the forward strand.
GGTGCATATATGCAAGATGTACAGGCATGGACGTGCTCTGAGACTCTTAAATCTAGAGTTTGGCAGATTTTAATGTTCTCTTCTGCATGCTGAACTATATTTAGAAGCTGTGTTTCCAATAACAACTCATTTTCCCTCTATTCCTTGCTTTTATATCTTTTGAGATGTATTTATACTTTGGACCATACTACCTATTGACTAAACACGTGGAGATATACTGCTTTAATTGCATTTTTGTTTAGCACATTAATATTCAGATATGAAACTAAAACTGCTGTTGCAGGAGCATGAATATATCACCGAGGTCTTCTCTCAGTGTTTGGGTCATTACACCACTGCAGAGGCTAAGAGGTCTTTGAAAAAAACAGCTTTCGCCTTTGAATTTCCAGTAAATGAACTTTAGGTGGGACCCTTCTGCATGTCCAGGTTGTTTGTCTCAATACTGATCCTCATGTACTAATTGCAGAAAAGGTTTCACAGCCAGTTAAAGTCCATTCCTGATCCATGCTTTCCCTGAGCGCCATATTAGGATATGTTTAGGCCACTGAGAAGTCGGGTGGGGGGAAGCATCTTTGAGTCATTTCCCAGGACAGATTCTGGTGCCTCTTGTTGCTCCTCTCACATCACACATTCCCCTTCCTGTCACTTGGGCTGTTTCCTGCTCAAATGTGAAAGTACTGATGCTTTGACAGGTTTTGACTAGAAATACTGCCATTTACAGATATGTTTTGCAGCTATATTAAAATAGTGTTTTGTTTAGTTTAATTCTTTTAACTGAGTTGGATGCCCATCTTTACATCTTGAACCTCATTTAAAGGCTGCCAGGAAAACTTGGCTCACAAACTCTTAGAGCACCCTGGAGCTCCTTACGGCATCTGTTTTTCTTAGGAAGACAGGTAACAACCACTGGAATTGTCTATGCATGCCAGTGGAGAGTGCCAGGCATGTTTACAAGGAGATGCTACCCTGCATGCTGGGAACAGTGCATGCTATGCCCCCAGATCCCCCAAAAACCAGTGGGCCAGAAGAACCTGCACAGCCAGACTGCTGTTCTTTTCATAAGCTCAAGGAGACTGAGCTGGGGTGGTTCTGCAGAAAGGTGTCTGTCTGGTATGGCCAAAAAATTCTCCTTCTTCCTTTCTTCTCTCTGAGATTATCTCATTAGAGAATAATAAAGATAAGAGTGCCAGCAGGCTGTTGTTACATGGTCTGGGCACGTTACTTAGCCTTGTGCCTTAGGTACCTCCAAAGGGTGCCAAACCCTTACTAATGCTGATCTCAGATTAGCTACTGTTAGCACAAAATAGCTGATTAAAGTTGTCTCATTCCTTGCTCATTCAACATTTCCTTTCCTGAAGAAAAGAGCCTGCATTGATACACAACTCATTAGGGAAAGCTACTATTCTTTTCCTGGGCATCTTAAATGATTTAGTTAATTTTTCTTCTCTCATTTTTCTTTTCCTTCAAACTTCCAGGCTGTACGGAGCCCTATAACATGTGACTCTTATCTGCTTCCATGAGGATATACCAGTACCCTTTAAACAGTGATTGGAGTATTAACAACTCACAGCAGAGCAGAGGGCAATTTAACAGACCAAACATATCAGGCTGGAAACCTGGGAAAAGCTACCTTGTGGTTTTTGTTTCTGCTGCCACTAGTCTTTGCACCTGCCTTACTCTCACTCACAAAAAGATGGCCATATGGGATGTGCCCATTTTGGAGGGTGATATGGAAAAGTTCTGGAGGAAAAATACCAGGGAGAGATGTAATCATAAAGCAAGGTTGTTGTGTTGTTGTTTTGTTGTTGTGGTGGGTTTTTTTTAACTTCAAATACAGCCCTAGTCCTTTGCACAGGAGAAGTAGCATCTATAAGCTTTGTCAGAGCAGCTTTCACTGGAATCAGAGGACATGAGCAGAAGTGGATGTTACTGTCCCCAGGTTGGCATTTCCTCCTACCCAGGAGCACTCAGGGGTCCCACTGGGTCTTGATCATGGTTTTTAATGCACTGCCTGGGAAACACAAATAAACCTACACATTTTCAGGCTGGGTCATGGTGAGAAGTTCCCTTGATTGCAGCTGATAAAGGAAATAGAATGCCTTCTTTTCTCACGTCCTTGTGCAAGGAGGAAAGGCTTGCAAGGAAGGCCATTAGCAATAATTCTGTCGAAGCTTGTTTTGAGAGAGGTAAGAGTTCCTCCCACCCTGTGCCATAGCTCTCCCACCAGTACTGCTGAGGGAGTAGGTAGGACACTCAGTGTCTAGTAGGCTTCTCAGCTACCCTTGGTCTAAGCAATGCCAGCAAACTACTTCAGCTGCCACCCTCCTTGCTTTTGATGAGATGACCTTGATGAGACAGAGGAAGCACAGTCTCCATGCTTGCTACCGAAAAGCCGTGGTAGAGGGTGGTCCAGAGGGCATGCTGCACATGTTCCAGGGAGAGAATGAAGGATTTATTTTCTTCTATCTCTAGCCCAGAAGTTTCACAACTAATAAATTAAATGAATACTTCCCAAAATGAAAAATAAAAATCTCTGGCTCACAGAGCTCTGAAAAAGAATCACATAATCTTTCAAAAGATTTTTTTAATAGTTATTTATTCAGATAGCACCCTATAAAAATGCAAAGCTGGATTGTTTTGCGTGGTGGGAAAAGTTTTAGTTTAGAATAACATTAAACAATCAAAACACAGTAAAAGATAAATGCCTGGAGTGCAATTCCATTTTGCTAAATGCAGACATGGTCATATATATATATGACACCTAAGCAGTTTGGAATTGTATGATTCTGTAATATTTCCCAAATAATTAAATACAGCTAAGATTTGTGCACTACACAGCAAAACTGGGCCGAATTGCTGCTCATGTAGTCCTAGGTATTATGTGTGACCTAAAAATCATAATGGTTAATGAAAGATGAAGAAAAAGTCAAGAGAATGCCAAATTAAGTTGGCACTTAAGTGGTCATCTTTAAAGTCTTCCTCATTAAATGAAGGAGATGAGGAAAAGAAAAATAGGTAGGATAGTTTATACCTTTTAGATTTACTTTTTCAGGTTGTCTTCAAATTCAGAGGGAAAAAAAATCCCAAACTCTGCATGGATCTTTCAGTCCTTCAAACACCTAAGTCCTGATACCACAAAACACATGGACCTGGACGTGAAATGAAGATAGGGTCTCTGCACTCTGCCTATATCTGGAACCTGATATTCAGAAAACATCATCTGGGAAAGGGAATGTCTCTGAACATTAGAGGATAGTTTATCCATTCAGTCTGTTACACTCTATCTGAATTGCCCTTTGAGTGAGGACTACATTTCAGGTCTTCCCATTTTATCCCCTAGGTAAGAGCTCTAATGACTTGGTTACAGAGTCATGCTTACTCTCTGAAGAATAAGGAGCACAGACAAGAAACAATGCACTTAAATTATAGTAAGGGCTATTAAACATTATCAAGCCTCTTTCAATATAAGGCTGGTAAAGCACTGGAGTAGATTGCCTCAGGAAGTTGGGAGGTCTCCTGACATGAACAGATTTTTAGAGAATCTGCTGGAAACACTGTTGATATATTTGGTTCTGCCTCAAGGTGGGCAGTGGGAAGGTGTGGAGAAGGTAGCTTGGTAAATCAATAAAAGTTGTCTTGAAGAAATGGTTTCTGTAAAGTTTGTTGTGTGCCTTTTTACTGTTGTCTGTAGTCATTAGTGTGCAGTATTTATGTTACTAAGATTTGAAGAAAGTAGCTTGAAACAATGGATTGTACTTTCAGATTGTTATAAAATCACTTCTGTCTTAAGTGTCATATCAATGTTTATATCTGTATGTTGTATATTAAGAGTTTGCACCTTTAAATACAATCAAATGGTACTCCTGAAATGCACATTAATTTCCCCACAAAGTGGTTATCTTCCAAAGTGCAATTTTTGACAATTATTTCCACAAAGTGGCTATTTTCCATACAGAAGCTTGATGCAAGCTGCTAACTTGGTTGACAAATTGCTAACAAATATTTAGTTACTACTGAGCTGTAATGAATTAGATTCTGTGAGCTGCAGGTAAAATCTCTCATTCCCTCTGTCTTCCAGAAGACAGGCAAAATGCACAGAGTGCTTCAGTTAAAAATATTTCTCAGGAAATGTGGAGATGACACTGTCATTTCTGTAAGAACACACCTTATCCTGTAAGAACACATCTTAGCCTGACATTTCCTACAACTTTGCCATAAAGCTGCTGCTAGGAAAGTGGAGATGAATGAAAGTGAGGAGTAAGGAAACTGTTGACAGACGAGGTCATTAACTATAAAGCAAAGATATACAAGCTTTGCTGTACTGGCTTGTGGAAAGAGAAGGAATTTGTCTCTCTTTCTTCTTTTTAGCCTGTAGATATTTACCACTCTTCGGTCAGATTTCAATACTCCACCTAGAAGGGTGGAACTTCATTGGCTTCAGTTAAGTTATTACTGGTTTAGATATTATTATGCTGTTGGTGGCCCTCCAAGCTCAGTTTAAAGCACTGAGTTTTACATGGCTTCTACTCAAAACCATTAATTGGCATCTATTCAGTTGAAACTTAGTCAAACCTTGACATCACCTTAGCATACATTTGTGAATTTGCAAAATATGAGTGTTGGGTGATACATGTTCTCATCATTTCCATTACTTCTTAATGGTAGGTGAATACCAAGCCAAATCTTCCATCTATAAGTCAAAATAAATCTATTAAAGCAAATTATAATTGATGCTGTACCCATAAATTTTTTTCAGGCTATGCTGTTCGTGCTCATGTACTTTAGGGTGCAGGAGCATTGTGTCTATGTCCTGAGAATGCTTATTGACCAAATACAAGTCAATAGATGCTCAGAAAGCAGCTTTTGTCTTTTGTAATTTTTCTATAGTCTGGTTTGAAAAGCTATGGAATACATCAGCCCTGTTTGAAGGGAAGGATTATCAGAAGGATTTCCCTGAAACACTCCAATTCTCCACATGGTGCTAATAATCCTTCCACAATATACAACCTTGTGAAGTATCTCAGAAGTGCATGTCATTAGTATAGTAAAGTTAGCAAATCTGCAGAGAAGACAAATCTTTTCCATTTTGCTTTTTTTTTTTTTTTTTCAAACTCTAGCTTAAAAGATAGGTCAAGAATTTTGCAGGTGCAGTTATAAATTTAATGTGAAGCTTTAATGTGGAACATATGGAAATATCCTTTTAATATGTGTGCACCGAGACTGTTTTTATCAGAGGAAATATTCCTTGCCCTGGGTTTTTTGTTTGTTGCTTTGCCTGAAGAAAATGAGGCTGTTAATTTTGAAAGCATTAAATAACATCCTAAGCCAAGCCTAACTTGATGAGGAAAAACTTTGTGCTGCTGCTAATCATTTTCTCACAGAATTTAATAATACAAATAATTACAGGAGTAATGCAAAATGCAAGTAGGCAGCATCATCTTTGTCAGCTGTTTTTATAAAAAAGCCAGAAAGATTTCAAAGGAGAACACTGGGAGATGGTCCTGCTCTTTACGAGGCAAGGGATTTAAGTCTTGCTTTTCATCAGTTCATGCCATCAGCTTATTTTGTCTCCAAAAGCTAAAAAAAACCAACAACCCAGTTGGTGTCATGCACCTAATTTCTAGCTATCTGGAGCCTTTAATGGAAGCCTTGTCCTTTTTGTGGAAGCTATGATGCTTTGAAAAGTATAACTTTGCCATGTCTAACACTACTCTGCTTTTATGTTAAACTAAATAAAGATGATCTGTTTTAACAGTCACTTTCCTTCTGCTTAGTGGTTTGCACCCTATATTAAAACCCTTTAGTTTTGTATAACTCTGTTTCCCTGGATGTGTGAAGGGAATGGCTTTTACACACTTTGTTTTACTAACAAGATACTGCTGTAAGTGATTTACTCAGCATATTCTAAGTTCAAATCTATTGCTTTTTTTTCCCATGCTTAGCCAAATTTTTGGCTGCATCAAAGCATGGCTTGTGGGTTGACGAGTATGTGCCTGGCATGCTGGGGAGTACTGGGGGAAGGGGGGGCAGCTGAGAAACATATGGCTTCAAACCACCTTTTTGCTTTCCTTATCTTCAAGAACTGCAGGGTCTGTAAGTTTAGAGCACCCCCCCAGGGCTTCTTTAAATTGCATCCAGCTGCAGTGGCCTCTAATGGGAATAGTCCATCATAGCGGTCAGCAACATCAACACAGCTCCCAGCCGCAGTTCCAAAATACGTAGGCTGTTGGCTGGATTATGGCCATCCCCAGTGGCTGTAGGTATTATTATTTCTCCAAACATACTGCTGAATGTTGTGCTGTTGTAATAAAAATATTAAGAGAGAGTACTACAAGCACCCCATATTAGTGAACCCTGGAAGGTGACAAAAAATGACAAACTAGACCATTATCACAACATTGTAAAGAGACTTCACTTCACAAAGGGACTCCATAATACATTCTTAATGGGATTAAGGTCACCCAAGTCATATGTGTATGACAGAAAGCAACAAGCAAATCAATTGCATAGTGTGTCAATAACTATTGAATAACATGGGGATTATTCATTTTCAAGAAGTTAGTAATCAGTGAGAAGTCACTCATTAAACCACTTACAGACTCTAAGTAACAGCTTCTGAGCCTATTGTAAACATGGATATTTTTAAACATTTTTTTTGTCTGAACTGTTGTAAAACATGAATAGTAACACACACATTATGTGATGGCACAGGAAAGACATAATAAATGCTAACTTAAACTGAAAGAAGCAAATTGGAAAGATTTGGATTGCTGAACCACCATCATATACATCTAGCACAGGATCTGAATTAAAGATATTGCATCATGAAAGGTCAAAAATCATTCAACAGCTACTTAAGAGACTTGTTCTTTATGGAATATGAATTCTCTTATGGGATCTTGGAACCTCTTTCCCTCTGTCACCTCCACCCCCAAATCTTAGGGATATTAAGAAATGCGCAAACCAAATGATCTATGTAGAAACATAAATGAAGCTATTATAAAGGGATGATGGTCTGTGGATGGACAGCGGTCATCCTAATTGTTGCTTCCCCCTGACTGCAAAATCTAGGAATAGAATCATGATCCCAATAGTCAAAGTGAATGTAGCCAAAGAAATCATGGGCCAGGATTTTCATCACTGACGTCTATATGCCAAAACTTGAGAATCTATCTTGACAATCCCAAATAGGCCTATATGCTTTCATTATTCCAAGGCTTGCTGAAGTTCCCATAGGTCATGCATTTCTCTTAGAATAGTTAGGGTTGGAAATGACCTTACTATCATCAGGTTCCAATCCTCCTGCCATGGGCAGGGACACCTTGCAGTAAACCATATCACCCAAGGCCTCTCCCAACCTGACCTTGAACACTGCTGGGGATGGAGCATTCACAACCCCCCTGGACAACCTATTCCAGTGCCTCACCACCCTAGCAGGAAAGAATTTCCTCCTTATATCCAATCTAAACTTCCCCTTTTTAAGTTTTAACCCGTTACCCTTGTCCTATCACTGCAGTCCCTAATGAAGAGTCCCTCCCCAGCATCCCTATAGACCCCCTTCAGATACTGGAAGGCAGCTATGAGGTCTCCACGCAGCCTTCTCTTCTCCTCTCTTCACCATCCACATATTTGAAGGCATCTGTCCATAACAGACCCATGGCCTGCCCCTAGAATTCTGTCACCTGCTTTCCACAGAGTGCCTGTTGAAGAGCACAGTAAGCATACCCTGAAGTAACAAGGGCTGGTTAAGTCCCCATCTTTTCCCCACCTCACTTCCCTCAAACCCAGTCTCATTTTAAATGGTTCCTCCCCCAAAATTCATTACTCATCCCACCAGACCTCTGGCTCACAAGGTATTTTCTGCCTCCCAAGGTCCTGGCTGGAAGCTATTTCAGAAGGCATATGGACTAGTACAAAGGCAATTAAGGATTCATCTCTGTAATAAATTATTTCACAAGAGTAGGCTTGACATACACTTTTTCTGACTACTGCTGGTTTGAAATTCATTTGAAAAGTACTTTCGATCATGCAAGAATTTAAAACAGCCCAACAATGCACTGTTTATATACAGAACAATTAAAACAGAAATACAGTAATATAATCAATAGTCCCTGAGTGTTGCCTATATGTGTTATACGTGTCCCTTTTGTAGGATTCAGGATGCAGAAAGAAAATCCAAGGCTGCAGTATAGGCAGACTCCATGAGATTGCTTCTGCAGAAAATAGCTGATTTTGAACTGGAGCTTTAGCCTCCCTGTGAAGAGTTATATCTCTTATTTAATCTGGTAGTGCCCCACTGAAAGACAGCATCATGTGGTTTTGACAGCAGTGGAAGAAGAGGTGCAGAAATGATCAGCACATTGGAATAAAAATCTGATAAGCAACCTTTGGAAGTCATCCCTGATCCCCCCAGATATCTTTCCACCTAAGTTTTGCCTGATTTGTAAGATGGACTACTGTATTTTAGAAAAATTCCTTCCTTAATTACCAGATGACTTGCTTACTGGCTTTCCAGATCTCCTTCTGCCTCTCTTATTTTTTCACAAGATGCTTTTGGAATGCAAAATAAAACAATATAGAAAGCTATGAAAAAAAAAAGTTTCCTGCCCAATACTCACGGATGAGAGCATGCAGCTGATGGGAAATAGCTGAATAAATGTACCTTCTTTGATCTGCATATTTCTGTGCCCTTTCTGTGTTTGTGCTTCTTCAGAAAATGGGGTTGGAAATACTCTGCTTAATTTTTTGTTTATTTTAATATTTACACTGCAAACACAACATGAAAGTTTGAGACTATAGTCATTCCAGGAATACCAAATTCAGCTTGGTTCACCTAAATTGTAGGCTTTGAGCCCGATGAGTGAGACCAGCTCAGATTCGAATCTCCAGTGTAGTCTTCAGTGATAAATAGAAGTGAGAACAGACTTCAACCATGTTTTTTGAAATTGCTTATGATTTGAAAAACTCATCAAGAAGTAGTGCAAAGTTTTGCTTTTGCTGATGAGCCTTGTTTTATGGTGTTTTCCTTCATGTAATTAAATTTTATATATATATATATATACATATACAAATGTTCTGCTCACAGTAGTATCACAAGGGTCAACCACAGTCTGATTAAAGATTAGTTATGGCATTTTCTTTTCCTTACCTTGGTTTAAACTTTGTTCTAGACAATGCACAGATTTGTGAGACATGGATTCCTGAACCTCTTCTGACATTTCAGGGCTCAGGTCTGACCAGTCTTTCCACATCTTCCTTCAGTTGCTCTGGCACCACACTCAGTGCTGTTGCACCCTAAGTTTTTGTCTGTGCCTGGAAAATCTTCTGACTTTTGAAATATTAACTCGTGAGAAGCCAGAGGTCTGCCAAATTCATGGAGATTCCAGACTTCTAGCTGAAGTTAAGAGTTGAGGTTCAGTCTCCCCAAACCTGAATGGTTGTCAGAGCTCAGGCCAGGACCTGGAGGCTGGGTGATTTCATAATTGAAATACTGAAGAGTGGGAAGTCACAGTGATGCTAGGGGTGAAAGAACCACGGCAGGCTCACAAATGGGGTGGTTACCGAGGCAAGCGGAGGGAGACGTACAGTCTATTCACACTGAAGCAATTTTTCTGTTTAAACCCACAGTACAGCTACTAAAGGGTAAAGCAATAAAAGTGAAAACCAAGAATGAGACACTGAGGACCTCTGTAGTGGGTGTGAAGGGGACAGTGTGTGGAGGCAATTGCAGAAATTAAAAATCACAGGACCAGAGTTTGGATTCACTCTAGAGAAGAGATCCTACTCTCTGAAAAGATGCTCCAAAAATGAAAGTTATTATTAAACACACTCAGAGATGGACATGAGGGAAAACCAAAATTGTGTGCTCCTTGAAATGAAGCAAGTCACTGGCTTACCTTGACGAGGCTTCATAGGGAACAGAAGATGGAGGAAATCAAAAAGGAAATGCTATTTTAATGTCCCCAGATCATCTTTATATAAAGGACAAGAATCAGTCACATTGTTAAATGCACTAAAAAAGACTCAGCTGCTTTTTCCTTACAAAGGTGATTCATGGAGTCTGAGGTGCCAAGACAAATTTTTATTCTCCTCCATCAAGTATTTCTCTTTTCCTGCAGTGTACCCTGCAGGAAAACCAACTGCCAGGATTTCTCTGTTAGGATAAATCTCTCTATTACTTTCTGTAACCTTTAATTGTTACTCCCTTTACTCTGTTACTTAAATAATACAAGCTATAGAAAGGAGGGCACAATGCTATGATCTGAAAAGGAAAAAAAGATACCTTTCACACATACTCTGTAGGAGCTAGCAGCCACTGCAGCTCTTAGCTACTGAGAGGCATATAGTGTTTTCCTGACTGCAGCATCTGCCTGTGATAAAAGGTCCACATATAGAACAAAAACCATCTTCCTGGTTGTAGGTGATCAAATTGTAACCTGTCCCAAATTATTTACTGCTGTGCACCAAGAAATATGCACAAACTAGAATATTAGTATATAATGTCAAATTAGAAAATGCTGTAAAACAAGTTTTCAAATTAATGAAATATTTGTACAGGATTTGCAGTTTCACATTAGAGTGTCAACTAAGTTTTCTGAATCAACACACATTTTTTTCTTCATCCATTTAAAGATACAACAAAGAAAGGATGAAGTGGCATAAGTTATAATGATAAACAGGCTAATTCACATAGTAATGGGACATGCCGAGATCATCATCTCTAAAGCATAACTAGCCATTTCCTGAGGATTATGAACCCAGACTACTGTTTAACTAATGTCCTGGTTTCTGTGAAAAAAACAACAGGAGTAATGAAATTTATCTGTCCTAGCTGAGCAAGACAAATGATGTCTAGAGAAAGACTGAGCTTTCTGGAGGACAGGTATGCTTATGGGTGTATGTATATCTGTGTTTTCTGTATGATGCCCTGGTTAGCAGCTAGATTACCTCCTGCAGAAGTATCCTCATGCAAGAGATAAAAAGACTGGTGTAAAATACAGCTGGGCTTGTACACTATGTCAGTATTAGAAATAAGGATATTTTACATAATGGATTATGAATCTTCACATCCAAATCATTGACTCTCATAGTCCGAGCTAGGATCAGTGGTCTGTTTTATAAAGGATTAGATATTTCCCAGGTTAAAAAGAACAAGCTCTTTTCTGCTATACCAGATGAGTGCTCTAATTGCCAGCTCTTAGGGACAGTCACTTGCTTTCCATCTCAGGGCTTTGTTAAGAATGGTTAAATATTTGATAGGTGAAACACAGACAGCCCATAGACTGAGTAAGGTAGCTGTCAGAGAGCTGGAGAAGAGGTCAAGAAGGTTAAAGAAGTGAGCTTTAGTTTTCCACTGACTTTTTGTAGACATATGTATTTTGACAGATAACTGGGTCCAGCCCAGGATGGAATTCTTCCCAAAGCAAAAGCATGAGTCACCCCAGAAAAGCCCCCTATTTCACTACCAATCAAATAAGCACCCAAGGCACTTCCCTGCCTGATTTAGGACAGCCTGCAGGTTTTAGTAGCTACCTGGTTTGTTTTGCTATTTTTGTTGTATAGAAATTCCCTGATGGACCTGAGAAATCTGTCATTAAATGTCTGTTTCTGCCAAATTAATTGAAATTGCTGTTGACCACTTTCTCTGAAGATCTACAGTACATCTTCAATTAAACTTTGCAAATTATTTACTATTATTTTGTTAGAATATAAATATTTGGGGAAGCAGAACTGGATTTCTGGTGTTGTTTTTATAAAGAATACATTATACACCTGTGCATAGGATGATGAATTGAGCTGCATGTTTTCAGGCTTATAAATATCTGTATATTGGCATGCAGCTACTTAAAGCATTTTTGCATGTCCTTCTCCACATTATGTTTTGTTCCATATTACTCATCACTATCTAGTGTCTCTAAGCAAATAATCTGTAGCAATAAATACCCTGCCATCTATTTATAATAGATGCTAGGAACAAGCTGGCTTGCTAATGTGATAGAAGCCTTAGTTATTTTGCTCAGGATTTCACTCTCAGCTGTGGCTTTCACAATTTCTGCTCATATCTCAGCTGCTATCTGACTTCTAGATAATATTTTGTTTGTCCTAATCGGACTAATATGAGTTTAAAATTTTTCAATAGACTTTTCTATGTTTATGTTGTGTAGAAATGCCATTCTCATTTTATTATTACATTGAAAAAAGAAGAATTTCTACCTGAGATCTTTAGATCCAAGAATCTGCAGCTGTAAAACTAATTTTTAGAAGTAATTTTTTTTCAAATCACCTGCCCAATAATGCCATTTTCACACCAGTAATAAACTACTGGAGATGCTGGCATCAAGATCTGGTTTGTAAACAGGTTCAGGTCAACCAAGAAGCTCCCACACTGTTTCAGCCTCTTTCCTGACCAGAAAAGGAACACTGCTGCTGCTGCTAATGCCTATGTGATGTTACCTCTGGAAACTCTCTTGAGAGCTGTCTGCAGAAGCAGTAGAGGAGGAAAACCAGAATATTGTCATTCTTGACTCTGGGTTTGGGTTTTCAGATTAGCGAATGCTTAACCTAGCCACATTCCACAGCTAATGAGGGATAGCATTTATAATTAGCATTTCACTCTGTACAAAGTGATGAGCTACATGCTCAGTATTCCCGGATTGCAGAGGAACTTTACATTTCAACCTGACAAGTCCATATCTCCAACAGATTAAGAAAAGCATACCAGCTGACAATTAGGCTTTGAGCCCTGGTCACAGCAACATCTGCTCTCCTTATCATCTGCTTCAGTTCACATGTAATCATGTATGGTGTTCTCTCAGTTCAGAAATCATTCAAGCATCTAATAAATAGAAATTAGTGTATTGGAACCTCCTGCATAGGGTGATGTTTTCTCAAGAAGTTGTTGAGTCACTTCAAGATTTCTTTCTTGACAACAGTCCTGACAGTAACTCCAGTACACATAGCATCTTTTCAATTGTGTATCCTTAGTAGTGATAAGTAGAACAGAATGTAAGCAGGGGTGAGGAAAGCATGTACTTTGTCTGCTGTTCACTGGTTCATGCATCCAGTTGCTATTGTTATTGTTGGTATGAGTGAACTGTTGTTCTTGCTGGATTTTTTTTTCTAGTTTATTTTGTTTTGTCTTTGTCTTTACACCGTACCTTGCTCTTCATGTAATAGGTGTAAGATCCAGGAGAAAACAGTGCTTTAGATGCTGTAGGTGTGGATAAAATAACAGCTGATCAAAGCACTAATACTCTTTTTTTCATTTTAATTTAAAATATTATTAACTGAAAAGGCAAAGATAATAAAACTAAGGGAAAAAATAAAAGGAAGTTTTTAAAATGAAAAATAGAGATTAAAAAAGTATTGCCAGGTTCTAGAGTAAAACTGTAGTGCAGGACTTCTGATTCTGTCCCCACTCACAACCCAGCTGTGTTTTCCTCCTACTGAGGATGCTTGATTTTTTCAGCAAAAGGCCTTCAGAAATAAAAGCTACAAAGAGAACATTTAGCCAGTTTCTTGATCAGGATGTTTGAAGACCCAGACTGTGGATGTACCTAATGTAATTAATGACCTTTGTAACCCACATATAGCCTTTGTAACCTACATATACATGGCAAGCCTTAAAGAACTGTTTCAACCCTGGTTTTAACTACACCAGTCTCCTACTGGTTGCCCCATCTCTTCCACCACAGATAGTCCAGAATTATTTTGCTTCTTTCTCATTTTTTTTTCAGCAGTTTTATTATTACTGTAGGAATAACCTAAAATGAGTAAGACCATGGAAACAGGCTGCTCTTAACTGTTCTGTCACATCACATAGCCTTCCGTCTCCTGGAAAGGAATGAGAAACTTGTTAAATATAGAGTTAGAAAATCTGACCTAAAGTATTTAAAGAAAAAAAAAAAGGTTTATTATTATCATTAATACAGGCAGTAATTACAATTGTTCATCATTTACACAGCACTAGTGAAATCACTCCTAGTGCTTTTAGGGTAGCACTTAGACCAAGCACTTAGAGCATAAGATGTGGGATAAGGGTGCAGATAACAATGGAATTTCAAGAAAGATTTAAACAAATCCTCTAAATCAGCTTACAGTTGCATGGTCTTCAAGGAATTTACCTTCTGCTGACCTTAAACTCATCATCCCTAAACAGGTAACTGCAGAGATATCAGGACACTAGCATATCTAGTGGCATCAGGTAAAGACATTACTAGCCACTGAGGAATTAAGTAATCCAGTCAACTCATTCAACCTTGTCCTTGATTTCTATTTGTAATGGATTGGAGTTTTATGGCAATAAATCTCCGACAACATCAAAAAGTGTAAGTTTGTAATAAGGTTTTAGAGCAATATAGAGAAAACAGAAAAAAACCAAAATCCTTGGAACTGCAATGGTTTCCTATGACTTTAAAATCAAAATGCATTGAAAAAAATGCTGAATAATTCCGGATCCAGAGAAGCATTTTAGATTTTAGCATTTTTCTTAAAAAAAAAAACCAACCAAACAACCTAATGCAACCTCACCAGCATTGTTTGAAGTAACAATCAGCCTAGCCTAGCCAATCCTGCTAGCTCATAACTGAATATATGTGCGTAGTGCTAAGTTATTCTCTGCTTTTTCACCATAAAAAATCCCTGAGTTCATGCTGCTAGGAAAATGGTGCTCGCTCAACACAGGGATGAATGTGATTGATAGAGATGAAAGGCTAGACTAAGATAGATAGAGAAAATATTCCTTGCTGGCAGGCTAGGCAGTGAATGGAATGGGAAACACTTATATGTCACATACATAATTACATCTCTCCTTAGGTTGTTGTTCCACTAATAGAAACTGTTTGTATTTGAGATGGGGTGTGGGTAAAGCTAAAACAATGTTGAAAAAAACATTCCAAAAGGATTTTAATGTGGTTTTTCCTTTTCCTCAGGAAAGGCAAAATATGGTTTCTCCAGAGGCATTACATCACACTAGTGAGTCAGATATGGCAACCTTTCCCTGAGCAGCCATTAGACATTAAGCATAAACCTCCTGCATTCGTTGACTTTGGTTCCCTAATTAGTTTAGAATGCATGAAAGTATCAGAGATTTGAGCATAGCCAAATATGTTAGTCAACAAGTGTCCAGTTTTTAAGGTGCTCCCCCATAACCATGCCAGTATATTACATGGAAATGGTACATATAGATTCTGTACCTGTACTCTTATAAAAGCAGAGAAACTGCAGAAGCACAGTAAATATAAATATATTCACAACCTTCTGTGGTCAGCGTCCCTTCGTGAGGGCAAAACTTAACAGAGCAAATGGTATAAAGATGTGGGTTTTTTTATATAATGTTATTTGATTATATGGGCCACCATACCCATCTATGCTGATCATCAGGGTAACAACTGTATTAGAGTCACATTCTGGCATTCCTGCTGCTGAGCATGTCTTGTAGAGAGATATTCAGCTTTACTCCATCTGCCCACTTGATGTTAAGTCTAAGAAAGATACCTAAGGAAGTGGCTAAGATTTCTGAACTAATGCAAAACTCACATACCAGATTTAAATTATAAAGTCTTATAAAGTCTATGTGTTGTGGTCCTTGACTGTCTTTCACATTTCTTCACTTTCCCAGGCATAAAGCCACTCTCAGCAAAACTGTTAAAAAATGTGTGTGAATAAAGAACTGAGCATGAGTTATATTGTATAATACCATACAATTTCTCCATGTTTATTTTAATCATTAAGACACACTTGAAAAAATGTAAGATATTTCATCATACTATAGATAGAAATTGTTTTGATTTCTCGTTGCAGAATCTGAAAATTGTGCTATAAACAATGGTTTTGCAGATATTTATTTTAAGTAGGGCAGGACTACTTTGGGCTATAGACTGAAGATACTGAACAAAATACCTGACTGAAAAATGCACAATCTTCACTTTTTTGAAGTGAAGACATAAACAATCAGTGTCACAACTATGTGATATGAAATCTCTCTTCTACCACAGATCTGGAAGCACAAAACTTCATCACCAGAAGCAGGGAAAAGTGATTTGTGTGTGTGTGTTCCACATGCTTGTCCCACAATTAAGTTAATAAAGGAAATAGAAATAGCATTAAACAAGTAGAAAAATGCTAAGAATGTCTTTAGCACCATACTGCACTCTTGACTGTCTTCAAAATGGCAGAATTCTCATTAATTCTCATTATGAGAGATGAGTTACTGTAATTAAAAATAATGTTGCTGTGATACCCTAAAGATATATCAAGGCAGTTTGAAAGGAGAGGTCAGAGAGACTTTTCAGTGAAGCAATACAGCTGCAGAAAACAGTCAAGCTTTCTGGCAAACAAATCCTTTCTCAGGACTAAAGAGAAACATCAGCAAAATTGGGCCATTTTTTTTTAACCTCCTGTGCCAGAAACACATCTGGTTTTTCACCTATTTTAGCTGGCCTAATCAAAGTTTTTACATGTCCCTACAAGCTTTACCAGGCTTACTACACCCAGGCACTGAATGTGGATATTACTGATACCAACCACAAGAAGAAAAAAATGTATTCCCTGCTCTGAAATCTTCACTGCCAGGTATGGGCTGCATCATAACTCCCACCTTACTGAAGAGAAGGTTTCTATCTGCAAAAGCCCACTCATTCAGATGATACTGTAGCAGAGGTAGCAAATTCTTCACTGTAGAAATATTTCCAAACAGCAGATTACCTTTTCTGCCTGTCTGTCCTTAGGGATGTGCATTGCTTATCACCTACTCAGCTGAGAGAGCCTGCAGTGAAAAACAGTTTATACATTATTCAAGCTTAGTCGACTGATAGAGTAGATTGACCTTGTCTTCTGTGAAAAGAAGCAACTTTTTCTTTCTGGTGGCTTGCAGAAGAATAATGGCTGTGATGATAATGAATAGCTTATTCATATTTCAGATGTGAAATACCAACAGCATGCTAATTAGAGAAGGTCAGAACACATGGGAATACAACGTGAACCTCTTAACCTTGAAGGATGATTAAGGAACTTTTATCTTTTGTTAAGAAATTCTAATCAGTCTTGGAGCAGGATGCTTGATGCTCTCATCTACACACCATCCCCCAAATCCTTTCCTAGGTCACTTCCCTGCCTTGCTGTAGTACAGTTAGACCTGAGGCATATGTGCTCTCAGGCACTAGAGCCCCTCAGACACCTTAAATATTTGTGAAAATGGACCAGAAGAAGGAATATCTCAGTGCTCCTGGGAAGAGAGAGAATAGAAAGACAAAAGAAAGGAGTTACAGTCCTGGTGCCATGTGTGTCACCTCTGCCATTCCTAGCACTTCTTGCATCCTATGTGGGGTACAGCTGTTTACGTGGGGAAGCCCACCCAAAGCTGGAGCCCCTTCCCAGGCCAGGGACGATAAAATAATGACTTATCCCTAGCAACAAACTCTCCTGTACTGAGGGTGATGGAGCAGGGCTGAACTGGTTCCCTCCAGGACATAGCTCCGACTTGTGATCATCAGGGCAGAAATTTTGTTGTCCACTCAGAAGAAAGACCAAAGGACATCCAGCTAATGATAGATAAGAGCAGTGATAGTTTCTAATTGCCAGTGTCACCTGCTTTAACTTGTTTATTAGCTATGCTCCCCGAAAAGTTCCCTTCCCTGAAATTCTCTAACAGGTATTATACTTAGTGATTTATTTAGCTATTTCCATTGAAAGGCATGCGAAGTTTTGAAGAGGTCTTTTTTTCAGGTGTCAGAGTTCCATCTGTGACTATCTACATCATAATTTAATATTTTCAAGTCTAGGGCTGTATCATTTACAACAGCTGAAGCAAATCTGCTGGTTTAGCGTCTGAGCATGAAAATTGTAATTTTTACACTCTAGGATGTCTGACCAAACTTCCAGTAAATTTGACTGGAAAACTCCTATCAATTTTAGTGGAAGTTAGACTCCCACTAAAATGTCTCTGATACCTTTTTGTGTTTTGATGTCTCAAAAGCGGCATGGATTTACATTTCAGAGATGGCAAATGATTTATAGCAGTTAGGAATGTAAAGGGGCCAGTCTGGAAATGATTAGCATTCAAAACCAGAGCTACAAGCTTGTGACAGAGAAGTAACTAAGGTTTTTTAATCTTTCCTAGGCTATTAAGGAGTCTGAAGCAGGGAACTGCTCCATACTGGAGATGGGAGATGGTATGAGGAGAAGCAGGCATCCCATCCCCAGAGGATTGGGTGGAAAGAGGGAGGTGCACATTTCCTAACCTCTTTATGTCTCCTATCTCTAAATCAGGCTCTGGGGGGAAGTGGATTATGATGGGAAGGAGAACTGGTTAATTCTGTCAATACATGAAATAAGTTACTTGTTAGTTGCAGTAGGTGCAGAGGTTAATTAAAATTGTAATTGCTGTAACCTTAGTAGACAGGTCACAGCTTTCCATCAGCTGAGTGGGTGCGGACTGGTTGTTTATGTCCCTGCTGTTGGCTTGTGTGAAGAGCGTAGTATAGAGATGCCTGTCCCATTAGGTAGGCTCCTGTACAGAGACAACCTGACTGCTTAAAGCAAGAATTGAAGAAAACTGTTTTCTGACCCAATTGCAGTGGAGAGTGGAGCAAGAGGCAAAGATGGGGATGTCAGAAACAGTGCTCCCTAGATGTTTCTCCCTTAACAGGGAGATCCTTGGGCTCTGTAGCTATGAGTGAGTTAAGATTGCCTTAAAAAGACTTAATTTTCATAGGATCCATTGGTTCCCTCTCCTCACACTTTTTCTGTCCACAAAGTTTTTGCTTTTTGATACTTGTGGAAAGAAAAAAAAGGATCCACATATACAACATGATTTTCACTTGAAGGGTGCAAGGTAATGCACAAAGGTTTGGTGATAAAGGAGTAAATGTCTATCATCTAGCTGCACAAATAATAGTAGCAAACCATCGAGTTTTTGTGTGAGGGTATAGGTAAGAAAAAAGAAGAAAGCAGTTTGTAAATTTGAAGTTTAGAAGCAAGTGGGAAAACACATAGTAACCCGAGGGATCAGTGCAAGCTGGAGTGTGGTTTTGATTAAATTCTGATTTATGTTAAAAAAATAAATTACTCCTCTACTGCTAAAAACAAAAGACTTCCAATAAAACAGTACTTACTATTTATTGCACTTCCATAAAAATTACTATTATCCAGTGATGAAATTTGATAACAGCTTCAACCTTTGTTACCAGCATACTATAATTATGTTTTTGTTATAATTCATTTACTGACCAGCTGGCAATGAGAGATGTTATTTTTAGCAAAATGGAAAGCTCTTTGATTGAACGGAATGGTTTGGAATAAAACATTCTTCCCACAAAAGGTCATGACCCATCCTGACTGTCAAGGTCTAATTGCAGCAAACAGTTGTTTAGACACTTAAGGGAGTAAAGTATAATCAGTATAATCATGAGATCCAGTTTCTCCTTGTGAAAGATCCTTGCTCTCTACAACATTCTAAGGAGGAGGGGGGAAAGTGGAGAAAGGTATGCACAGCCTATGTTTGCCATGCAGATGTTGTGGTATTAATAGGTCATTACAACCCCCAAGTGAATGTCAGAGCTTTTGTTTGCATGCAGTGAGCACTCGACATCAGTGGAGCTGCCAAAGGCAATCTGTAAGGAGCTAGGAACATCACTGACACCCAGTACAATGCTGGAACCCAGGATCAATGCCCACACAGCAGCTTTCGTGGCTCTGCTCTTGCATTAGAGCCTCCTTCTGTGACGTCCCTTGGCTGTAAACAGCAATAAAGAAAAGCATATTGTTTTTGCAAGTCATATCACAAAACCTTTCTCCTTGGAGTAACAAAATGAGTCAATCAATATGTTGCTTTTCCCCTGCCTGGTGGTGAATGCTCTCTCTTCAATATTTAATAGGGTCCTGGCAGTTGTGCATCTGGCGTCTTCAGCCAGGCAACCCTGACCACCAGAATCCTTTCTGTCATGTTATGAGGAGTCATCCACAAGCAATTCCTTTCTGATAAACCTCTCTTTTGCTGCCTGCTTTGAGTTCACCCATGCCTCTTATTTTCCTCAAACCCTGGATGCTGTTCAGATGTGACCTTTCCTTGCCGCATCACACAGAGGTTTCAGTAACTGTTTCACAAGGCTGTAACTCCAGCAGTGGCTCCCCTTTGCCAGCCTCAGGAGCCAAGCCCCTAATATGGAATTACTCCAAAGCCACAGGTATTTGCCTGTAACTGATGGGGTCATGAGCTGAAGTGTGAAGATGGGAACAAACAGAAAGAAAAAAGAGATTTGGACCAGAGTTGATTCTTGGGCCAGTGTTTTATACAACTTCTATACTGATATAGACAGTGGAAAAATCCTATTGGCATAACTGGCTACAGATCAGGTCTTACATATTTGAAGGAAACAAAGTACATTTTATGTGATCTTAGTAAATTCCTTAAGTACCTAGGGTGAGTTGTTCCTGTAATATTTCACCAATAAAACCTCTGAACATACTTCTAAAAAAAACTTAATAGCAATACTGACACATATACCAATTAGTTGTGAAGTTTGTTCTCCATATATACATGTTTATGAGAAAGATTTATGACATGCTTAGGAATTCTCTTAAAGAAATTGTGTGCAAAACCCCCACGTTACTGTCAAGTGAAAACCGTAAAAGCTACAGAGTGTGTATATAAGCTTCAGACAAGTTTAATTTTACTGAAATCAATGGAGTAACTGGGGATTTGTGCCAGTGCAACTTAGCAAAATTCAATGCACATAGCTTATAAATTCTGTGAAATTTTCTGGAATGCTTCAGAACAAAAGATGTTGAATTATCTCCACTATACAGAAAACTTGTGCTTAAAAATAAACTACCTTTCCACTTGGAACTAGATGCTAACCTGAGAGCCATCAGTTGTCATAATCCTCCACTCAGCAACAAGATTGGATGTGTATTAGGATGGATTTATTGCCACTGATGAGATCTCAGCCAGAACATCATCAGAGTTCAGGCTGTTCTGACAACCATCAGAACATATGGTTCTCAAAGGAGCCTTCCCAAGAAAGCAGTATATATAAGTAAATACTGCCTATGTGTGCATATAGGTTTATTCACACACACACAAATATACATACATCTAATGTAGTCTTGCTCTTTTTTATCATTTATGAGTCTCTGAATTTTAAATAAACTATGGATTCATGGTTTGATGGATAAAACATATCTATGCAACTGCAATAAAATGTTGCCTTTTTCTTGTGTCCAAGAGGATCTGATACAGCAACCTTTATCATCAGTTTTCCCCTTATTTGCCTACCTTTCTAATGGAAAAGAGAACCTGGTTTTGACCTGTATAACTCTGGATATATTTTGTGGTCTTTTATGTCTATACCATACTTCCACACTGATACACTTAGGTTTCTCCATGCCTATTTTTCTCTAACCTCAATGACAAAAGCCTCTGTTGGTCTCTGCCACTTCTGTTTGGAATAGTTTTTCCAGAAATGCTCCAGATCTGAAGTGCTGACACCAGACTGCTTTAAGAGTATCAACTCCCACTTCTATACTCTGTACTATTATCTGTAACTCCATTCATCCTGAATGATGACTGCCTTAAGTCTCATGCAACTATTTAATATATTTCCTCTGTAGCTTACAAAAGCAATTCCATGCTTTAGCATGTGCCCATACTATGATGACATTATCTTTGGATAAAAGCTCTATTTTTAAACCAATGGCTTTTAAAACCATTAAAATGGCTTTAAAAT
The DNA here is from genome assembly GCF_033783945.1 of Neopsephotus bourkii. Taxonomy (NCBI): domain Eukaryota; kingdom Metazoa; phylum Chordata; class Aves; order Psittaciformes; family Psittacidae; genus Neopsephotus; species Neopsephotus bourkii. Next base: position 9,874,286 of record NW_026900624.1, read on the forward strand.
GGCATTAATGCCATGTGCTAGCTCTTCAGCTCCTTGAACTTTGTTGTGTCTGGTCTAGAATTGCTCTGACAGCCTTCACTTCTACCCTAGACTGGGTGCTTTTGCTCATAACCATTTGGACTTCCCTGTCTGAACTTTCTGATATTCACCATACACTCATTTTAGCAGGGGGAATACTTTCAATCATGTGCAATACTCAGTGGAAAACAGGGTAGCAGGAGAATTGTGAAGTTACAAATTAAGCTTTCTTCAAGGCTGTCTTTCTTAGTTGCAGGCTTGTTTTGCAAACCTTGAAACTTTTTCATCCTTATGTTGCCCCTACAGCGCATTACAAATACAGCTTACAGTCGGGTGCTTGCTCCCAAAGATGTTATCTCTGCTGAATAACCCCATCTATATCAGACGCACTGCAATCCTGTGGTATGTAGAGCTGCTGTCTACTCTGTCCCCTCTAGCTCTCAGCTGTGGTAAAGCTGATAAACATCATTTCAGCTGAAACCACACAGCTGCTGGGGAAAGATTACAAGATTCATAATACCATGCTGAAAAAATGCTCACCGTGTACTCTTTACATGTATGCTGCCCTGGCATTACTTTGCAGCGTAAATGGGTTGAAGCAGGCAGAGGAGTTCACAAATGCCTGTGCAGGGTAGTGCGTAGCCCCAGACTGCATGCCCACACGCAGTCAGTTACAGAAGTGATCACTGCTCTTTATTTTGCTCATGAACAGCATCCAAAAGTTGAGATTAAATTGTTACTCCACTATTTGGTTCTGGACCATTGTTTCTGAAATGAGAGCAGGCTGTAAGGAATAACATAATTACTGGATTTTAGATGTAAATAAAACTGACGGATGTGTGGTTTAGCAGCAGGAAAGGAGGCTTTTACATAATTTTCTTACTACTGGAGAGCAGGTGAGCTGTTTTGGTCTCTGTAGGGCTGCCCATTCAAATGAATGTGGTGGGTTTGGTGTTGTCTGCCTGGTGAAGTATACTGTGCATAGTTTTGCATTAAAAAAAATTGAAGTTATTTCCCATTTTCTGGTTATTTTATCTTTTTATTAAATATTAATTCTCATACCCAGACAGCCAACCTAAGTCACACCAAAAAAAAAAAAAAAATCGTTTCTTCAGCAGAAAAGCTGCTTAAGACCAGGGTGAGCTGTCCCTGTCTGACCAGTCCACAAAGAGCCTGATACCAAGAGCAAATAGGGTGAGAGCAGTAGGTGTAGGCATTTACTCTGGATGTATTTTACTTAAATGACATTTCAGTATAAATGAGATAAGAACACTTTGTACTTGTTGGTACCTTGTCTGTGGTAGGAGAAGGAGAGAGAGATGTGATGAGGTGTCAATGGTATTTAGGTTTGTTTTCTGGTTAACAGGGAATATATAAACAGGTTTGCAGAAAAGACACTGAAACAAATCTTTCTGGGGAATTGATACAACATATTAAAACATCCATTTGGAACTTTTAATGGGAAAAAAATGTGTTGCACCATATTCTCATTTGATAAAGTATAAAAGAAGTTTCAAACTATTACAGAAGTAGTGCTGCATTTTCTTTTCCCATCTATTTCCATCTGCACTGTCCCAGCCTCATGGTAAATCAAAATCAAAACTTGATCCTATGGAGAAAGGATGGGATGGTATGAGAGGCAAATAAAAGGCTTTCCTTCCTTTCCCTGGTGCTGCGTGTGGTCAGGTTGGCACAGTGTGGCTGAGCGGTGGGGATAGACATGCTGAGATCCAAGCAGCTCTCTTTGTTACATTACAGGGTGGACCATAGATGGTCAAGGGAGCAACTTAGCCTGAGACCTTGGGGAAGATCTGGCATTCTCATTGGCTCTCTCTCTCTTGAGGTCAGGTAAGACTGGTTCTGGGGTGTGCACAATTCTCCTTGTGGGATCAGACAAGTAACAATTAAAAAATTGTATTATTTAATTTTGGCCATAACTCAGACCTCTGGGCTGTTTGCATTATCTCTCTATGCTGTCAGAATTCAATGACTCTTACCCCCAGAGTCTCAAGGCTATATTTTCCAACCTCTTTTTAAGCCTAATTGTACTCTCTGCTGCATTTATTCGCCTGTAAAAATGAATGATCTGTATTTTAAAAGCAGTTGAGCAACCATTCTCACGCACAGCAATTCTTTCTTGCTCTTTGAAGCCATCTACTATAGCAGCTGGGACTGTTCTTAGCTCTGTTACCTCAACAGAGGTGTGAGTAGGACTACAAAGCTGAGCTATAGGTATTCCTCCACTTAGCTTGATGCATATATGGCTGCATCATATATAGTACATCCTACATCTCACATATGGTAGGTTGTTTGTATCCACACCATAGCTCTGTGCATGTCACAGATTTCTTCATTTCTCTCATCTCTGATATTGGGTGGTGCAAATGGATAATGAAGAATTAGCAAAAGCAATAAGATGGTGCTTCTGTAAAATGCAGAATTTCCCACAAGAATCACTATAACGGCCAGGGAGTTGTCACTTGGGAGATTCAGTTGCCAATTTGCAACTGTCTTTGTTATATTAGTATTTATGGAGCCTGATCAGTTTGGCTTTTTGGCACTTTCTTAATGGTATGGAAAGAATCTTCACTGTGCAAGGAGAGACTGCACAGGCGGTGACACAGAATATCTTTTTGTAATCTTGGTGTCTACGGATCATTAAAGGCTTTGGTGCTGAGACTATAATGATTGGGAAATGTAAAATTGGGTTTATAATTAAAAATCGCTTTTCATTTTCAACTAGCATCATACATCAAGCACGGAATAATCACTATAGTACAATAATCTTTTTTCGGTATTGTTTCTATTACAAAGAGAATTTCTCCTGAGTAATCAGCACTTGCTATCAGCTCTTTCTCTCTGTGAGACTGTGAGCCTAGATTTGTGCTACTGATGTCACTCCAGCAGGACTGAATGGTGTGCACAAGTTGACTGCTAGTGTTTTTCAAAGTCTGTTAGAAAGAGAAAGTGCTACACTTTACATATCTGTGTCAATCTCTCAATAGGATCAGCAGGCTATAGAAAGAAAATCAGAACCAGTATCAGAAGGGAAAAAAACATAATACAGAGAGTTTAACATTTAACATCTTATCCTTGCTTCATTTGAAGTAATGATTTTTGTAAGCTCAGAGAGTGAATTCTGACCTTTGCTATGTTGTGGTCTTCTTTCACTGAAAGGAAACTCTTCCTGCATCATTTTAACTTCAGTTTCAAACATTTTTCTCATAAGATGAATACATAACACATTCTGCCCTGAACACATGGATAACAATGTGAACGGCATTCCTTCAAGTCCATCCAAAAGCTGCTCTCAGCCTGGCACAATATCCTCAAAAGCTCTGAGTGCTTATTGACTTAGAGGGAAAGGATTTGGCCCTACGATGATCCTCGGGTGGACATTTTCTGTCCACATGGCAGAGCACTGTAGTGCTTTTGATAGGTTAGAAGAGAGATTTCCCACAGAGTGAATATTCCAAAGTCTGCCTCTCTTGGCAAAAAACGTATTTATTAACAAAACACTGTTTTTAGGATAACATCCAGCACTTCAAGCTTTTCCCCCCCCCTCTCTCTCAACTAAGTGCAACAGAAATTGCAGTTAATGCAGTTCAGGCCTTTGGGAACATAAAGGCATCTTCTGGATAAATAAACCAAAAATAAGAGGCAACTCACAAGAAGACTCTAGAGACAGCTGGAATCTAAAACTGCAGAGAAATGCAAAGAGGGGGGGCTGGGGGACACACTACAAAAATAGCCAGTAGATGTTTTTATTCATACCATTCCTGTATCTGATGTGAACTTCCCACAGATGGAGGCATGTGATAAGCTGGCACCAAAGACAATTTTCTCTATGAAGCAGAAATCCAATGATTTTCACATACCACAGACTAAGTCATGCCTATGGAGTAATGTTGCAGAATAGATATTTCTTTTTCCTTTTTTTTTTTTTTTTTTTTAATTCTGTTTTGTTCCTCCCTCCCCCTGGCCTCTCTCTCACACATGTGCATGTATGCACGCAGACATCCCAGTCCCTGGCTTAGAGGCTGACCAGACCCAGCTGCTCTTGGACACAGGCGCATCTCACAGCTTGGGATCCAGGCTCTGTCTCTGCCAAGAATTTCTTGGGGCTGACCATAAGTGTTGCTGACCCAAGTGGCACGTAAAACCCAGTAATGTCTGGGAGCACATTAATCTTTTGCCAGGAGGGAAAGGGAGGCCCTGCCAAGTGCCGATTATATTACAGGCATGTGCCATTCACTGTTGCTGTTGAGCAGGCCAGACAAAGCCAAATCCAAAGAGGCAGTTGTCGTGGAGTCGGCCTGAGGATGCTCTGGCGGAGACGCTTGATGACAGATGGAAAACTGGAAGCATGTTTTCCAGATAGATTACAGACTTCTGCATCTTCAATTTTTCCATTTCTGAGCACTATCCATTTATTTTCCAACTCGAGTCAGAGCAGAATTAATAAAAGATAAGAAATCTCTTCTGTTAGAGTTGCTTCAGAAGCAGAGCAGGATTTCACAGGTTGGCATTACAGCTTGTTTTACTCTGACTCGAACGTCCTAAGGAACCTATCTGCAAACATTTTCTCCTGTGTGCATACAGGCTTCTGACACCACCAGTCTATCCAGCTGGAAGACTGCTCTGCCCTCCTCCCAAAGGAGCAGAAAGGCATGTGGAAGCCACATCTATTATACACATGAAAAAAAGGAAAAGAAAAGAAATTTCTACATACAGAAGCAGTATTTCAGCCCTGAAAACACTTCTGTATTGAGTTTACTTATGGGTTATATCTTAGCTGTCACTCGACACATGAAATCAAACGCTCCCTATTTCATATCCTTCAGCACATTTTCTGTGTATATTTCGTTGCCCTTCTAGATGGAAGCCTTTGGCCTTTCTGGAATCTTTCAGATTTCAATGGACCAGTCAAGAAATGTATTCACCAGTAGGGGAGGTTGCTCTTTTAAAGTGCATCATTAAATTTCATCTAGAAAGATGGTAACATTTACGATCTCCAAGACCTAAAAGCAATAAGTTTAATACTGAAGTAATAATTAGTGTGTAATAATTCTGCCAACCTAAATTATAATCGAGTTACAAGTAACTGCTAAAAAGCACTATATTTCCTGTGTTAAGATTAAACGATTTCTGAAAAATCACATTTAAAAGGAGAAGAGACTTGTAAGGTGTTATCTGTGCAAATCTGTAATGCTAAAATGTGATACAAAAATTGCAAATACAGCTAGGTGAAAAAAAATGTAAAATAATGGTTCTCAACCACCATTTTGCTCTGATCTTTTGTAATGCTGATTTTGTGGTGTGTTTTCTTTTAAATAAAGCTTCATGCATGACAATTTTCAGGAGGAAAGCAGTGCTTATAAGGGAGAAAGCCTAGGACAGGCAGCTGTGGCATTTGAGTCAACTTCATAATGTAGGGACTAATCTCTGTTTCCTTTCTCTTGTGAGGAAATGTTTCTGATAGCAGAAAGATTGATTTATATGGTAACAGCCATAGAGTAGACACAAACCCTCTTCTTTTCCCACACACTTATTTTGTTATAACAAGAGTAATTACTACATTTCGATGTTAGTGTAAGTAGCAATTTTAGTCTTGTGCCATATAATTTGAGAATGTTATTAGAAGGTGGAGAACCGAATTTGGAAAACATGATTGTTGGCAAAATTAATGCTGATCACTGCTAATATTATGTGCTTTGGCACTTCACACTCCTGCAAAGAAAAAGCCAACCAAGTACATTATTTAGTTATATACAAAATCTACTTCATCAGTGTAACTCTGAGATGAACTACATTCACAGCAACTCAGCAGAGCTCTGAAGAAAATGAAAATAGGGCCTGGTATACCAACATATCTATCTGAATATCTGTACCAGTAATATCAGCATTATTTTACTTAAAGTGGTGATTTGAAACAAATACTTAAAAAGAGGAAGTGACGTGACAATGAATTGATGGCAAAGAAAGGGAGAAGAATAGTATAATTAATCACTCAAGGTGACTTTATAGATATATTTATTAAACTCTATATATATCTATAAAACTCTAAATTTACCTATGTGTTAGATAATATCAGGGAGAACCACAAAAGTATTTTGCTGCTGAACTGTACAAGCATCAGGTTGCATTTCCAAGAAGCCAGCACTGTTCTGATGTGCTTGGCCAGTGGATATAGTTGACACCCTTCTTTGGCAAACTGTTCAGTTTCATTTCTCCTAGCAAAGCAGTGGCTGATGTGACCTTAGAAAAGTTCTGATTTTAGCCTTTCTAAGGGTCCTTCATGTTGCTTGGGTTCCCGGTGAACTCTGCAAAATGAGACTTTGTGTACCTTATATGAATATTTTCCAAAATACGGCACAGATGAAGAGTGAGACTCTTCTACACTAATGCAATGGCTTATCAGTGTTAACCTGAGCAGGCATAAACGGTAACCCAAGGGTCAGGAGAAGGAGATTAGGTCCCAGGTAGCACAGCTGCAGTTTGCTAGGCTGTAGCCTTCTTCCTACTAGAACCCAGAGACTTTGCTTCCTGCAGCTGAGGAACCACCTGCTTCTGGGTTTGTACAGGCATCACCTTAGCATCCAAGCCGCTCAGTGTTTACCAGGTGCTGAGCAGCCAGCTATCATAGAGGAGTGTGGGGAGCTGATCCTGAAGATTTATGAGGCATCTTTTGGTCTCCCTTTGGTCCATTTCCTCGATCATGATGCTGAGTACTAGGGCAATAGTGTTTAGTTCTTGTTTCATTTCATTTGACTATCCATGGAAACTGTAATAAACCTTTGTGCTTTTTTCTTCCCCTCCAGCCTTTAAATCAGCTGTTCTTCTCCCAGGCAGCCATAGGCACAGAGAACACCTTGCAAGCACTGTTGTGTTACAGCAACCCAAGTGTGAAGCAAAATAATTAAACGGGGCTGACATGGCTTTCAAAGAGCTTTGTTGATCTGTCCATGACAATTAGATGTCCTCCGAGTACTGCCCAGCCACTTGCAAGCAGGGTGAGTGCATTCAGAAGACAGGCTTTAAAGTATTAGCCAGCAGAAGACTCATTTTCCTCCCAAGTATTGTTTTTGTTGTTTTCTGAGGAGGAAGGGGCTGGGGGCTAGCTAAAGGCCAGCCTTTGATGCCACCCACAGAAGAGAAGGGAAACGTCTGACTCAGGAGTGCACTTCCAATTATTTACTTCTGCTTTTTCATTCCAGTTTGATCTTTTCCGTGGCTAATGAGTATTTTTCAGGCTGTGTAAGCAGTTTGGGCACATCCACCATGCCAGGGAGAGGCTGGAGGAGTCTCATTAGAGCAAGTCAGGGATGGAGCAGGAGATGCTGGAGAGGGTCTTGGGACAGGAAGACAGGCAACAGCCATCAACACCAGTTGCCCCAGAGTCCCTCAGGCTTCCTCTCTCATCCTCAACTCCTCCATCACCCACAGTTTCCTGGTCCAAGCTGGCTGGCATGTTCCTGCCATTACTGGCACTGAAAGGCTTCTCCACCAGACCCATAGGTATCACCAGCCTCCCAGGCACTGGGGATCCTGCAGAGGAGAGACTGCTCATGCCAGCTGAGTAGACATGACCATCCGGCCAGGGATGCACATGGGCCCTTTTCTGTGCCCACCTGCTGTGGGCATGGCTGGATCAAAGAACCTGGGGCTGCCAGCATACTGCAGCTCTGCTGATACAATTAACCTGCAGCTAATTTTGCAACAAGGCTTTCACTTCATCCCTTTGTCCCCCCAAAGATCACGAACCTCTTCTATGTAGCTAATGGAAGAAAGGGCTGCTAATAGGGGTAATTAATGAGTGGGGCAGAAAAAGATTGCTACGTGTTATAAATCAAATGAAATACAGCTTTTAAGCAACAATCATTAATTGCATGCTTGAATTGAGCTGTGTATGTCGCTCATCCATTGGGCAAGCACAATTGCCCATCAGACTCTTGCTGAATATACTTATCCCTGTGTCCTGTTCTTCTAGACCGTTTCTCTTAAAACTATGTCAACTATAATGATTTATCTTGTGAGAATTCTCAGTATATTCTCTAGCTGTACTCTATTTTTTTTCTCTACGTATCATGAACCTCAGTAATTTTCCATCGCTACTGTTACAAAGCCATCAAACTTAACATTACTTAAAACTAGTTCTAAAGATTTCTATATTCCATTTTATGATTTTGTGCCCCTTTGTCTCAATATAAACACCAAGCAAAATTTGACCTCAGGAATAAAAAAGTTTTTTGATGAAATTCCTGACACAAGGAACCAAGTGTCAACATCCAAAAAGGGACAAAGTGGCAATGGCTGACACACCAATGCTTGGAGTGATTGCCCCCATGGATCCCTCTCAGCCATGAGTTACCATCTGGTAGCACAGTCAAGAGTGAAAGGCTCTTAGCTCTGTGCCAGAGCTAAGAGTACTAGTTGAGTTTTCTAAGTTTTCGAGTTCCCACTGATGTCCACTATATGAGGTGAACAGAGCAGAACAGAGGAACAATAGCAGAGGAAAATGAGAAGGCACTGATTTTCTTCCATCCTCCCTGTCCTTGGAAATTCCTGGGTGATTTTTAACTCAGCAGTAAGTTGCCAAAAATTGATATGCTGGTGGTTTATATCTTCAAAGGACATGGACCTAAAATCTCAAGCCTTTAGCTTTTTCTCTTTCCAAGAGGCAGTCTTTCAAAGACCTACTCTTCATACTTTCCACCTCCTCTTCTCCTGATCCATTTAAGAGGAGAAAATCCCAAATAAAATCAAAGAAAGAAGCTTGACCTATTGGCACAGCAAATTTTCTGGTGAGGGGCTCCTGAATTTGACCAGTAGATTATATTATACCAGAGTATGAGTAATCTTAAAGAGTGCTCAGCGGGCTTGTTCTAATCTTACACACACACATTTGGCACCTCTGCAGTGTTCTACTGACAAAAGTAAAATTACTTGGGGTTTGCACTCGTCCAACTCAGCCTTGCCCCGTGACTAAATGATCACAGAGCCATCCAGTGGGCCATAATGGAACACTTCTTTTTTATCTGGATCAGAACAAAAATACAGAAATTCATGTGGGATTGCATACGTCCTTAGCTTTACCCCAGCTTTTGTTGTTGAAAGCCTTCCCAGGCACTCCAGACCACATCTATGTGTATTGCTCCTCTTCCTCAGACTTTCTGAAACAATAGTCTGGAAAGAAAAAAAATGTTTGAATTAAAAAGTGATGAATTCTAACAATCTAGGAAAATACAAAATAAAGCTTTTTCTGAAACGTTGCCTTTTGTTCGAAAGTATCCCTTCTTTATTTGTGTCAAGTAAGTGCCCCAAACTCCACAAATTCTAAGGCGATTTAGCCAAAGTCAAACTACTAACAGTTTCTGACAGGTAATTTTCAAACAGTAACATAGTGTTGGAATAGGTATCTGGTATATTTGGCAGGAATTAAGCAGTTAATGTTTTATCAGCTTGAAGTTAATGATGTACACACCATTAGAGCTTCTGCCTCTGTTCTCACAAGCCTTTGCATATATTACCCTGAAAATGTTGTCCGATTTGGTATTGTGAATGTAACACTGTTAATTCGAGTGCCAAGAAACTTAGCTAAATGTTCTTCCATCTCATATGTAAGTGTTAATGATAAGCTGATGGAGGAAGGTAGAGAAAGACTGAGAAAGGAGACTGCATAAGTTGGTGGAAAGTGTTCCTTCTGCTTTATAGTACCTTTCCTTGAAGGAAAGGAAAGTATGGAAATAAATAAGCCTCAGACGAGGTTAAACTCTTTCTTCCTAGAGTTCTTCACAATGGGCTGTAGGGATCTCCCTGAGAGGGTAGTTAATCAGGAATAAAAAATAAATTTAATCAGGAACAGAGAGCAAGAGGAAAAGGTGACCATAGCCAAGATTCTTTATTATTGGAATTTCTTTACATTACATTAATCATCTTCTAAGGTTTGCATCAAGACTTTTATTTTTGGGGAGTAGGTGACAGTACACCTAGAACTCTGGATTCTGATTGAATGATTTTGGGAGAGTCTTACTGGAATAGGTGAATACATTTTGCTCAAATGTTTTCTTTCTCTACAGGATGGATAAAAATTCAAATCTTAATTTACATGCTGAATCAAACTGCAGATCAGAATGAAAGACTGATGAGATCCTGTGCTTATTTACTGAGCTATTTATTCAGCATCAGAAGGATGGTATCCAAAATTAACTGTGCCACTACGATCTCAAGATCACTTGGTAAGACAGTAGGCGTTCTGCAAGTTATTTCTCTTGCTGAATCACACACACAGTTCCCACCTTCTGCAAATTTGTTTCTTACACACTATGGTTCCAGTTAAAAAGACACAGCAAATCTCACTTGGTGTTAAAACCCTGACACAAAGGAAGACTAGCAAGTGTGTTCAAAATGTGCATTTCCTGATACGATATCCCTGAACTTGCCCAGTGTTATGAAAACCTAGCAGATATGATAAGGAATGTGAGCCCTTCCCTGAAACCTTTGCCATGGTAAAGTCTTTCCTCAGTCAGGAGGCTTAGGGACACATATGAAACCCAGGGAACACAAAAGTCATCATTTGCTTGACTCCAGAGAGGTTACAGTTTTAGACCTGGGAGAGGGAATGGCAACCGTTAAGCAGATATTGGAGATATACATGGGATTTCTTCTTGGCATCGAATCACATGTACACTTCTGATTTTCTGTGCTTTTAAGCTGGCTGTATGCCCAGCATAGGCAAGCTGAGGACAGAGGAACTGCAGTGTTCCCATCCTTCACGCACATCTCAGAGCAGCTGGAATATTTATGTTCCCTATTACGAACTTGTGTTACAATTAGTGGAGTTGCAAGTATAAAGTGCAGGGAGGATTATCTGTTGCTACTATTTTATAAAACATGGTAATGCTTTCCTGTGAGCAAGTATGATGGCTTCTTAATCTCCAGGGCTCTATCACAGCTAACTTCCTGGCACTTGGTGCTTTTCACTACTCCATTTGCTGCTTGGTAATTAGTGCCTGCTCCTCTGAGGTGCTGGGCAACCACATATCCCATTTACTTCCCGTGGAAATTCAGGCCATTGAGCACCAAGCAGAAGCGTGCTCTTCCACTGTATGCCTGTTATGACAGCTGTGCCCCACCAGTCCAGAGTGCTACTTTCAGGGCAAAACAAACAAGCAGCAATATAATAAATCATTAATAACTCAATAGGTGACAACTGTTGTGAGAAGCTTGTATTTGTGCTGTCAAACCCATTCTTACGTTGCCAGGACCCCCTGCACATGTTCCGCCAGCAGGGTGCTAGACACCCTGTCTTCTTGATCACACTGAGTTGTTGATATCACCACCATCAAGCAACATCTTGGCACTGAGATCAGTGATGCTGTCACCTCCCAGTTCAGAAATGGATTTGGTGCTGGTTTTGTGGTTTTGCTTTTGCTGAGCCCACCAAGCAAGGCTCTTGAATCTGGCAGCAATGCAGGGGGAAGCCTTGGGGCAGCTGTACAAAGCTGCTTGTGAGCACATTAGCAAGCTGGAACTTATCTGCAGGCATACATTTCTCTTTGGTCGGCAGACAGTGGAGTGATTGTCTCACACTTAATTGTGTGATACACATGGCTAACAACTAATAGTCTGTTTAAAGAAACAGGCAATCCTCCTTCCCAGAAGCTGTTGCAAAACCGTGAACATATATCCAGAGGGACAGAATTCTTCTTTCTTTTCCTTTCCTTTTTATTCTAGTGTAATCAGAAGCACTGCAGATTCAGCCACCTATAAAAGCATGCCTCCAAAAGGAATTCAGTTTATTTTTGTGAAATGAATGTGCAGCTTTTATTATGCATGGCAGGTACGGTTGGAATCCAAATATGGAAATTATATTTGACATTACAGACCCTTGGGTAATGAATCAAAAGGTAACACCGACATGTCTACCATTGAAACATGCCAAAATATGGCAGCCATTTCAAGAAAGGTAAATGAACTGTAGGAGAAAAGCAGGTAAGGGTTTTTCTGTTTGTACCTCTATTATTTAGTGACATTTACATATTTTTTTCTATCAAGGAAGGAGATGCCTGTGGTAGAATAGAAGCTAAATTCTGGTCCATCTTATCTAGGCAGCATCCTCACTCTATTCTTTTGATTGTCCATCTCTGGCATCCTCTGGCTGCAGCACAGAAACCACAATGTGGAAGTGGAAAAACTGGAGGCTTCAGACTTACCCTGGAATAGAGTCAGGGTGAAAGAAGGGTATCTAGAATTGAATTAGGATGAAAGAAGTGTATTTAGACCATGAAAATCAATATATAGGAAGGTTTTTTGAGAGGTTTTACCTCTGTCTTATGACAACACTTTTGCAAAGGTTTGGTCTGTTGGGTTTTGTTTGTTTGCTTGTTTGTTTTTTCTTTCTTGCATGGAGAAGTTATTTTTAAGCTTTAGTTTTAGTTTAGTTTTAGTGTGCCCCCAAAAAGGAGCCTCACTTTCAGTGGATGAGTGACAGGCACACCAGCACAGGGAAAGCACTTTCAAAACCTTCCTCTGTGCAGTCTCTTGCAGAGCAGTTTTCTGACACTGTAGAAGCAGGAAATCATCCCATTCCAAATACCCAATGGTGTTTGTGAAAAGCCTGGCTGAGCACACATGCTTTTCTGTTTCCAAATGTCAATAACTTTGCAACACTGATTTGTGTTTTGGGGGTTGGTTTTTTCACTGGGAAAATTGCTTTCAATAGGTGAAGCCTGGAGCAGATGGGGCTTGTCTTTGATCTGGTGCTGCTGGCAGTTCAGAGCCCTGTCCTGAAACACCACTGACCCTGCAACCTTTGGTGCCTGGTCACTGGAGTGGGGTATGAGTTTGTCACTACATTTGTGTGTTGGATATAGTGACCTGAGTTGGTGCTATCTTTCAAAGCGCCACTTTGCTCTGAAGCATTAATATCCTTCAGCAGAAAAGCAAAATTTTAGCACTAAGGCCATACAATAACTCACTTAATACAGAATTATCACTGTTTTTAGGCTGGTAGATCTTTGTTTCGCACTCCAGCATCGGAGGCTGTGAAGTGGGAAAGAAGCAAATTAAATTACGTTTTCTAAATTGCATCATCCCACATTAATAAGTGATTTAACTTTAGGAATTGAATAACTAAAGAGCAGGTAAGACATGAGTGGGAGGTGAGACTGCACTGTGACATATTAGATTTGAGGCTTACTATGTAGATAAGAGAATTATCTTCTGAACCCTCCACTTTTCCTCTTCTTCCCATGATCTTCACTCTCAGTCTGTTACCAAAGGGAGGGGAGTGAGCCAGGATTTCCCATCATAGCTACTTGCCTCTTTCTAATCACCTATTTTTCAGGGAGTTCCAAAATAAATCTTGGGTTGAATTTAGTATGATAGTGCCACTTATAAAAAATTTTCAGCAATCTTACTTTCACCAACAACCTGTGTGTATTCCTATCTTTGACCTTAATCAGAGCTTTTGGATTCTCTTGATAAAAGCAGCAATGGACTTTCCTCTTACACATGTAGGAAGAATATATCACGCACCTAACATGTATTAACCGTACAGTGCCTTTCATCCAGGAAGCTTAAAGAGATTTTGTTTCTTTTCCCTACAGAAAATGTAAGGAAATTGTCAGAATGTACAGAAATGTACAGAGAAAATCCTAGCTGACATTCAAGTTTAATATCTCTCTTCAAACAATATTTTGTGTCAGCAGTGGAATACTAGTATCTGATTTAATACATATATATATATATTTGGTAATCTCCATACTGTAGCAGTAATAACATTAGATCTATAACACATATATTAAAATATTATAAATATATATAATTACATATATATAATGGCTTGCACAGGTCATTCTTACCATTCAGAGGAATTCGGTAAATTAGCTGGTGTGGAGTTTCATGCTGTAATGACTAGATAATCACCAATACTCACCTCAAAAAACACAGTTGAGTCCTATATTAGATATTACTTATGTGTCATCATGAAAAGACTGTTCATGTCATAGACAGAATAACTCCCTGATTTTAGATGTTTATTTTTCTTTTCAGTTTTGAAACAGTGAGCACAAGTTTTTGTGTGACTGCCATCATACTTTCTGCAAGATATACTTATTTTGACTCCAAAGCAGACGTGAGTCTGACTTTCAGATGCCATGTTTTTGTTTTTTTTTTTTGTTGTTAGCATCAGTCTCATTTTTATTTCTATTTCTATTCGAATCCAAAGGATAATCATAATTATACATTGCATTAAATTACAATAAGTGATTTTTTTTAAATAAAGGTTTGGTGTTAGCTGAAAGGACATTGTCAAATGTTAGTCTTGGTTATAAGCACAGATTTTTTAATTTTACTCTGTGTTTTCAGTTTTCTCTGCAAGGGATCAGACAATTTGACACTATTTTAAAGTAATTTTTCATTTCTACTTTCCAGAGTTATAGCTATGCTTCAGTAAGTGCTTTCCATATGATTTCCCAATTATAACAAATTTTGCATGCTACCTAATCAGAAACAGAGGGAAGTTTTTAAATGAAATATTTAATTTCTCAAAAAAAAAAAACAAAACAAACCAAAATCTACTGGGAAAGCTGTAGCAGCATTTTATGAAAAATGGAGAACAGAATCCTGATTTATTTATTTTTTTTTAAATCTCTGGATTTCTACCTGAATGCTGTTTCCTGTGAAACATTCTTACCTGCCCTGTTATTTGGAAGGTCAGTTTGACACAGAATAGGTGACATGGCACAGGGACCTCAATGAAAGCAGCACTAGAAATTTGTGCATCTCTGCATCCAAGTTCTGCATGCATGTGTGTGTCTAAAATTGTGGGAGGGAGAAATAAAGGGGAGCATTTCTTATGCACATAAAAGTTGACTCTTTCTCTGGAAAGCATTCACATGAAAATATTAATTCTGTCAAATAGCCAATTTTCTGTCAAAACAGTTTGGATCCAATGTCCCTACCACTAATCAAAGTCCACTTCTGTAATCTTCGTAATGTGAGACAGAACCCAATCCAAGTCCTAGCTTGAGTTTGCAATTCTGAGGGGACATGGCTTCATTTTCTCAATTCATAACATAAATTCAATAAAAGTATTGACATGAAGAAGACTGCTATTTCTAAATGATTGCAGATTGGAGCTTTCATTTAAAAATTGAACAGTTTCGATCTGGATATCATTTAGAATCAATAAGGTGCTATTTTTACAACCATTGTCTAGAAATGGTCAAGTTTCAACATTTAGATTCTTTTTTAACATTCTTTTATGACCATGCAAAAAATGATTACTTGGATCATGGAATTTGTGGCGTGAATTCTCCAAAACTGCAAATCTAAGCTTAAACCAGAGGTATTGGAACTAGAGGACTTGACAGTGCAGCCATACTCCATAGCAGATTCCTTAGGACAGTATTTGCTGAGATATAAGGAAACTGCTACGTGGTAGCACCAACAGACCTCTTAGCAGATCTGTGCAGAAAGCTTTTTTTCTCCAGCAGAAGTCCAACCCCTGCCTTGCTGGCATCTAGTAAGCTGTGTAGAACTTTGTCTATTCTGTTGTCTTTCTTTGGTCTGTCCCCTAATTTCTCTCATTTCTTTTCATTGTTGCTGTCTTTGGAACTTCCCAACCTTTGCTTCTGATCTGCTTATGAGCCAATAAACTGTGGGGTTTGGGTTTTTTTTTTTTTTTTGGGTTGTTTTTGTTTTGTTGGGGTTTTTTTGTTGTTGTTTGTTTGCTTGCTTGCTTGTTTCCTTCTAGGTTTGGAGGAAAATTCTGCTTCCATAGTAATTTGTTCAGGTTTGATGTTTCAGTTTCGTTTTTTTTCTCCTGTCTCTTCCAATCACTGTTCTTTTTCTTGGTGTCTCTTTGTCCTCCTATGTTCTTTGTGCCACATACACTCATGGCAAATACATAAAAGATCCTGTAGAAATAGATCTCCTAAAGATAAAAACCCTACAAGCTCATCTGTTTTAGTCTTCTGTTTTCTGATCAGCTGGCTCAAGATGGCCACTTGTGAATAATACAACACCAAGTCTCATAAGCCAAATGTTTGCTTCTTGCTAGTTCCCCATGTTAAGCCCTGATATATTACAGCTTATTAATGAGTTATCTCCTCATCTATAAAGCAAGAAGACATGTAATTTTCTTCATTAATAATAATGATCAAGATGTAATGATCAAGGGTGAGCATTTGAACAGACCAGCTTCGTGACACAGGGCTAGGAACTTGTGCAAGAGTCAGTGTTTACCAAGGGGGGGGGGGTTGGGGGTGGGGGGGGGGGTGGGAGAACATGGCATTCAAAATCCATGGATCTGGAGGCATTTCATCTTGCTCTTAGAATGTGTGACAAATTATGTCAGTGACTCTGGGGATCTGGGCAAAAGTCCTTGTGAAATTATGTCATTGCTTATAATAGTGTCGTCTTTTCTCCATCATGAAATCAAAGCTTTATCAGAAGACCCTGGTTTTGTAAACAAGGGATGCCATTTTAGGGTCTGTTGGTTAGGATGCTTTATGTTCAAACAGCTTCTTGATGATTTAGATTGTAGTCATGCATTGAGCAGACTCTAACACTGAGCAAATAATTCTTATCTGATTGCCTTCATAGCTTGTGTGATAATTTGCGAATCATTTAGATACGTTAGCCATTTAATCAACAATCATATATAACATGAATATAATGTTTCCTAATTTTATTTTTATGTACAACTCAGATGCAATGTCTTTGATGATTGTGAAGATTGATTATATATTAGTTAATAACTATTTATAATGAAGGTAATCAAATTACTTTCTGTGACCTCATTACTATGTTACATGCAATCTAATTAACTGACACAAAGGTTGTTTCAAAAGCCTATTATGATTTTGAAGTGATAGATACAAGGAAAGGTACATCTGATATTTTCTAGATGGCTGCTATGCTAGGAAAGGAATGCAGGCATATTAAGAGCACTTCCTACAAAAAAAACCCATAGTAATCTCCTTAGGGTGATAAACGAGCTAAGGTACAGCTTCACAGTGATTCAGATTCAGAGTCTCTGAGCTTATGAGCCTCGGAAAAAGTAAAATAAACCCCAGAGTTTTTTTTCTTTTAGGCATCTAGAATTTTGTATATTTATTTTGAATCTTCCTAGGTCATAATGTATATTACTAATAATGCATGACAAAAAAATAATACAAAAAAATAAGCAGCCAGCATTTTAAATGAATGGTAAGTCTATGTGATCTATATGCCTGCTTCTATGCATCTTGCATGCTTGAGCTTTAATCAGAATCTCATGCCATTTTTTCCTGTAGTTGTTGATATCTGTTTCAGTTTTGCACATTTAATTCTGTGATGGCCATTTGTTAGGCTATGACAGAAACATACTGAATGGTGAAAATAAGGGGTATTGACCTGGAAGTGAATAGGACGATACAGTAACTATGATAAAAACAGGAGGCAAAGCTATTGCAGAGGCTTCTGCTTTGCCGTGTTTAGTTGAAAAATTAACACTACTATCTCTACTGAACAGAAACGATAGTGATCTCAGCCGCTGAGAGATGGAATTAGTGGAACCCCTTCAAGACACCTGGAAAGACTCTAATTTCCATAAACTTCTTTATATCTTCCTTCACCTCTATCTTACTCTATATTTTGCCTTCTATGTTAAACTTATTGTTTGCACAGAAATATGATTACTGAGAAGTGGAGAAAAAAGACTAAAGAATGTTAACTGTTAGAAAGGAGAAGTCTGAGATTGTGTATGAAAATTGAAGCCCTTGTAGGCTTTCTTTAGAGGACCAAAGGTTATGTGCTTTGCTTGTGTTGTGTAACCATACACTCATTTCTGTTTAAAAAAACCCAACAGTAACAACACAGCATTACAAATAAAGGTTTGTTATGGGCAGATCAGTTTAGTAATATTAAATGTCTTGAAACTTCAGTTCGAGTCTTTGCATGCTGAGGTTATCCATAAAATATATTTTTACTCAAAACTAATGTGTTCCCCAAAATAAACCCTCAAGAAAGGAACAGTCTCCTTATCTATAGTCTTCTTATCTACACTGGATGAAAGTTAATCTGAGTGAAAATGTATCTATACAGGTTAAACTATGTTGAATCCCATGTGGATAATTTCATTTAGAATTCAAGGTCTTTTTCTTTCTTCAAAGTTAGCTCATCGGGCTGCAAATATTAATCAAAGTGATTCTTACTAAGGGCGATTGGCATTGCTGTATCACCAGTCTGTGCACCTAACTAAGCTTTGTTTATTGTTTTACTACATTAGATGTACATTTAAGTGTACATCTCCAGTTTATTCAGAATAACTTCTTTGAGTCTAGACCACTTTTGCATTTTCTGCCTATTCTTTCCAGAGATAAATAAGTCAGACCTTGTATGAATGGGGCAAGGCCTAGAGCTATGTTGAGCCTTTGGTGCCCACATGAATCTCAAGGGCTAGTAGTACAATACTGCTGACACAACTCATGCATTTCGTTCCCCACAAATGCTGGAGGTTTTGCCCGACATTCTCCAGCTGCAGGAAACAAACTTCGTGCCTGCAATCTATGGTGCCATTCCACACAGAGGCAAGAAATTCTTGGAAGCAAAGAAATTGTTTACCAAAAGCCGCAGTTTATTTTCACCCCCAAACTGTTCACAGGTTTAAGCTGAATGCACATAACTATTTCAGCTGGAAATGCTTTTGGCCAAGAATAATTGAGGCTGTGATCCACCAAAGGCCACAATAGCAAGGGCAAGTTTCTACCCAACCAGCTAGTGACTCATGACACAAAACAGCTGCAGGACACCAAGGCAGTACTTGTCCCCATGCATAAAGGGAGCCAAACCTCTTTATCTTTAAAAAAAAATAAAAATAAAATAAAATCCTAACTATAGGTTATGAAAAATTCTGCAGCAGGGGCCTCTTAATTCCATCTCTTTGGACTTTGACCTCTTTAAAAGCACTAAAATACTTATTGAGGGAGGAGGCATGGCTCTAGGTGAGGATTGTTAGTGGGGGATGCATTTCTTGCAGTCCTCTGGCAAAAAGAAACAGAGGCTGTTGACACTCTTCAAGACAAACCCAGACCCAGAATGGCAGAAATGACATTGTTCAGATTTTAGACATGTTATAAATATGTGCAAAGGAGCTTGGAATACCCTTCATCTCTGTCATGTTCTCACTTTTATAGGCAGTGTAGGAAAGCTCACACTTACCCACTCTTAGGTAACCATGAGACCTAAAAATCTGAAGCCTATCTTTGCTAACAGACCTCTACTGACATCATTAGAGTTTTACAAGTAATGTATCTCTTGCGATTAAATGGTTCCTATTTTTTATTCCTGTGGTAATTGATGCAAATTGGTCGAAAGAATATGATTGTCCCCCAGAAAAAAAGAAAATCCTGATATGTGTTGACTCTTCCCCCTTCTTCCAAATGTGTATAGTGACACCCTGGAGTGTTTATCTTATATCTCTTCAAGAGGTATCAAGAGAATTTGGTTAAGCAGTCAACTGGCTTGGTTACAGCAGCAGCATGCCACTCATGGAAGAGCAGTAGTGAAGTGACACTGCTGGAAAATGGGGTTTCAAAGAAAAAAGAGTTACTTAAAAAATGCAGACAGTACCCAGTAGAGTAATACACTTTGGTTCTTCTTGAATTCAGAAAGGAAATCTGTCATGGCTGCATTGAACAAATTATATTGGCTCCAGTGCGGGTGCAGGTGGCTTCTTCTTCCTTATTTTATGTTATTCTTCTTGGCTTTTCTTCAGGGGACATATTTTCTCATTTCTGGGAAGTCAAAATCTTAAAAAAGTGATTGAAAAAAGGAACAGCAGAAAACAGAGCATGGCTGAAAATCAGGATGGCTAGAGGACTTTTCATTCCACCTCCTTACTTATCTGCATTTAGCCAGAGCATATTAACATATTAATACATGGAAATTCATATTAATAGCACTCATCTTTATCTGCCAGGAGCAAAACCCAAAGAATGCAGCATATAAAGGAGCAATGCTAAATGCAAAATACAAACCTATGTGCCTAAGAAGGAAACAAAAAAAACTGTTCTTATATCTGTTGGTGGTGTCATATCAATGAAAGGAGAATTTAGGCCTTTCAGTTTAATTTTACAGAAAGCCATACATCTGTCTGGGAAGCAGCCTGTGTTAAGTATTAAAAAGGTAGCCAAAAGGTTGTACAAAGCCGTAAATTATTTGGCATTCTCATCCTTTTAAGTTTTAATTTTTTAAAAGTATTTGGTATTGACTGTCTGATTATATTTCTTTGTTAGGAGACACTTTTCCCCTGATAAATAAAAATTAATGCATGCCTGAGATATTTGCTCTCTCTAAACAAATCCTTTTCTGATAAAATCTCACTAATATGTCAATATTCTTAATGGTTTGCATGAAAGAATAAAGAAGGTAATCTCACAGGAAGATAAGTCTCCATCCTGAAGATAAAAGAGACACTCAAGTATGCTGATGTTGTGCTGTTTCACTGCAGATCAATATACTGATCGCAGCAATGATGGTAATTACAGAGTATGACTTCTGGGAGCTAAGCATCCTCAGCTCCACTGAAATCAGTAAAAGTCACAAGCATGTGACGTCTTCCCCTAGGAGGCTTTGAAACAACAAGCAAACAAGTAAGCAAACATAAAATTCAGCCACACATAGAGGGTCTCTTGATTTCTCCCGTTTCCATCTACATACCTTTGCTAGAGCTGAAGCGCAGCATCATGGACACCGTCCCCTTCTCTGAAGCTGATCAAGGCAGACACCATTAAAAAAAACCCTAACCTATTTTTTCTTATTTTTTCTTTTTAGTGTGCTTCTTGAGAAAGCAGAGAAAATAGCTCCACTCACCTGCCTTTTTGCCTCTTTTTGAAATGGTATCAGGAGCTATGTTTTTCTTGAAAGTGTGACACTTTGATCCTTCAGAGGCATTTGGCCTTAGATGAAAATCTAAGTAGCATTTTCATTTTAGCCCTCTATATTTAGAAACACATAAATATTTGCACTATAAAGAAAATGCTGTACGGCCATATGTGCCCCAATATTGATACTATGGAAAATTTAATGTTTCTGAGTTGTTTTTTTATCATAACTCAGAGTATTTTGAGTTGCTTTGGGTTTTTTTGTTGCTGTTAAAATATAAGAAAGAGAAGTCAGAAGATTTTTGACCATCTCTATCACAAAATAAGTTCTTCCATGCTGCAGTTTTCCTTATCACACTCCAACGAGCCATGTCCTGGTCTATAGGACTTCTCATCCACCATGGCAACCTATTTTCTTTTGATCTTCCAGGGTTTACATTACAGGCTCTTTGAAGCAGGGGCTCTGATGCAGAGTATGTGCTAAAAAGCAGCCATGATCACTTTTAGAGCTATAAAAATAAACCCGATACAGTACTCTTAACAGCTTTTAACCCCAAATATTTAGTTGAGGGTGGTGAGACTTTCTCCCATAGGGGAAAAGACAGTTTGTTAAACTGGTAGCTGTTGCAAGCAGCAAGGCTGATGTGTATTTATCACTATTTAAATGAAAGCTATTGTAGAGGATTTATTTGTCATGCTTTTTGATCAGAAGAAGACCAAAGTGTGGCAGAACCGATATTTTCAAACATTTTCAGAAACTTAATTAGTTGGCTTTGATGTGAGGGTAGAAAATATGAATTAAAGATACAGTATCTAGGTTTCTGTAAATAATGTTTTCCAGAATTAGCAGGAGACAAACCTGAAATGTCTGAAAGGCTGCATATTCTGTAAACGCACAGGATTATCTGAAGTTAATCACAACTCCCTTAAACCTGATTACTTCAGAACAGGACTGCATGTTCCAGAGACCTTGCCTTCCTCCTGAGTCTGAGCAGAAATAAGCATCCTAAAGATGGGTCATACAAAAGTATTTGAAGGGTTTTTTTGTTGTTGCTGTTGTTGGGTTGTTGTTTTTGTCTAGAAATATAAGGAAGGAGACACAGAATTGTGTAACAAAATGAGGAAAATGTCTCGAGCTGCTTCTTGACTGGAAAGCAGAGGCCTCCTCCCTCTGACCCTGGTCCCCAGCTATCAGGATCACGGACATGGACACACTGTTCCTGTGGCCTAAAGAAACCAGGGTTTGGAAAGAGAAGACTGGTATAGTTATGCTCTGGCCCTGACACAGCACCAGACAGTAAGGAGGGGCTCAGGTAGGGGTGGGGTGTTGTTCCAATCTCATACACTTAGGTGCAATCTAACTGATTTTACAACCCTTAGAAGCTGTCATACATAAGAAACATGCTACAGGTTTGATAGTTTTGCATCTCAGACCCTGTGACACCCTGCACATGCTCACACATGTGCAACACTTCTAAGTGCTGTTTCCTTCCCTTTCTGTCCATCACTGCAGGTCACTGCACCCAAACTGGGACCAGGCATTTTTCTTTTGCTGCTCTCTGACAGGTTTTCTGCCAAGGAAAATAAGCATTAGTCTCTTGCTAGCGTTGTCAAGAAGCTTAATGCTCAGTATACATTTATGGGGTGACAAAAAGACAAGGACATCTTGTTAGGGCCAACTTTCTTGGTCCTGGAAACCAAGTGAGCTTTCATCTAGCTGCCCTAGGTGCCTCCACTTGAGTATGTGGGGCTATGAGGGGCTACAAACACCATAAAAGACAGTCCTTATCCTTTCACTGAAAAGACACTGAGGCTTCCCCCTGCACAGTATTCTGTAAAATGAAGCACATCAATCTAGATTACAGGTAAAGGGGCTTTTAAAATTTCACAGGGTATGAGAATATTTAGCTCCAAATTCTATTTTGAAGAAGAAAATATTTTGCCTAAGGAACTATTGGGGTTAAAGGCTGGAATGAAGTATAAAATTGTATGAAGAAGCACTGTGGCTGGAGTTAACACATGGCCTCACTCCTGGGCATCACAGCCCTTGTCACAGCTGAGTTACACCATTGACATCAGCCTTATGAGGGTCCTTTCATTTTCTCTTTTTTCTCCCATGGATGCATTCTCCCAGAGGAGATCCAGCTTCTTCATCTATCCTCAATATTTGCAGTTTAGCTGGCAAAAAAATTGATTAACTGACAAACCATGTGCAAACTGATCACAGGCAAATGGTCAGTTGTGGTGGCCTGGGAGGGGTTATTAAGTTTCTCACGGGACAGTGAAACAGCATGAAGGTCTCTGCAAGACAAGCCTCAGAGGGGAAATACCAGGCTGAAAGGGAGAAGGGGATATAGCACCAAGCCCAGAGGCAGGTCAGCGTCAATGTAAAGAAAGGCAGCATGAAGTGTGGCCTTCAGCCTTTCTACACTCTCCTCATGGGGACCTATAGTTAAAGAAACATTACAGTTCATGGAATACTTTGAGATCCAAGACAGAAGCAATTAGAATTGGAGGAAAAAGCAACTGTCTTTGACCAACTGTTAATGGTCTTTTCTAAGTGCTCCCTTTGGGATTACTGTTTTTACAGAAGTGGGTGTTTACGGTTTTTGTTTGTTTTTTTTTTTTTGGTTGGTTGGTTTTGTTTGCTTGTTTGTTGTTTTTTTAAAGAAAATACTAATCATATAATCTCTTTTCTATCCATAAAAAAAAAAAAAAAAAACAGCAGAGGGGGATGGGAGAGGCTGGCATATATTTACAACCTCCCACATTCATTCCATAATTTCATCTTGCCCTCTTCCCATTTTTCCTCAGGAATAAAAGAGGCAAAAAATCCACATCTGAGTGAGTAACACTGGCTCTGCTTAGGTTCCCCCATTCCCAGCAGCACTCACAGAGCCATTGGGCTACAAGATGCCACGTTGCTTCAGCTGCTCTGCAAAACTGACAGACTCCATGGTGCAATATCATGGACATGACTTCCAACATGACTGCATCTAGAGGTGGCAGGGGAAGAATGATTTGGACTATTATTAGCTTTTAGCTAATATATAGCTAATAAACATTAGCTATTCATTTTATTCTGAGAGCTTAGACCCATCACTCATCATTTTCTTAACCTCTAGCTGTGCTTAGGAAAATAGTGGGGGCTGTATTTCATAAGGAACTCTGAAAAGTCAGTCATTCATAGAATCACAGAGTCATAGAATAGTTGGGGCTGAAAAGGACCTTAAGATCATCAAGTTCCAATCCCCTGCCATGGGCAGGGACACCTCACAATAAACCATGCCACCCAAGGCTCTGTCCAACCTGGCTTTGAACACCGCCAGGGATGGAGCATTCACAACTTCCCTGGGCAATCCATTCCAGTGCCTCACCACCCTTACAGTAAAGAGCTTCCTCCTTATATCTAACCTGAACTTCCCCTGTTTAAGTTTTAACCCATTACCCCTTGTCCTATCACTACAGCCCTAATGAAGAGTCCCTCTTCAGCACCCTTTTAGGCCCCCTTCAGACACTGGAAAGCTGCTATGAGGTCTCCACGCAGTCTTCTCTTCTCCAGGCTGAACAGCCCCAACTTTCTCAGCCTATCTTCATACAGGAGGTGCTCCAGTCCCCTGAACATCCTCGTGGCCCTCCTCTGGACTTGTTCCAAGAGTTCCATGTCCTTTTTATGTTGAGGACAGCAGAACTGCACACAATACTCCAAGTGAGGTCTTACGAGAGTAGAGCACACTATCAACTTCCTTCAACCTGCTGGTCACGCTCCTTTCAATGCAGCCCAGATTCACTCAAAAGAACAGCCTGAGAAACATTTTGTTTCCTTAATGCAACCAAAGTCATTTACATGTATGTACTTAGTAGGCAAGTGGTTGGGAAGATTTTTCACAACATTCATCTGTTGAATCACTGGCTTTTGTCTTCCCCATTAGGGTCAAGGCCATTTTGGGCAAAATGAATAGGGAGGTTTAATAAACATAGCTCTTTGCTGACTCTGCTTCATGCAAGCGAGCTGGCAATAATTGAAGTCTTTAATGGATATTTAATGGTGGAGGAAATGAGCTTTCTCCTTATTAGCACAGTGGCTTCCTAGAGCTGTTTGCCCTCCGTAAATGCTCACCTCTTGAACTGGTGCCGAAACACCCAGCTCTGATGGCTAACCTTGGATCCCCTCATCTAGTGCTCTTATAGGGAAACTTCTTTCACAAAACCCACAGTAGTTGTCTTCCTGAGATTTATGGTGTAATTTGCTATTTCATTGAGGTCATCATGTTCTTCCCTTTGATGTCTCTTTACAGGGAATCTTTAATGCCCCCTCTTGCCATGAGTCAAAGGTTAAAAAAATGTCATCAGTGTTCGTTGCATTTTCCTTCACTGACATTATGCCATAGGTGTGATGCTGAATTTTTAGGATGGATTTTCCTCACTATTTTTCTTTCACCTGACCAGAATGCAAATAAAATGTTTTTGGCTCCACCTTGGCTTGAGGCTGAGGTGAAGGAGATCAGGATGGGACATAAAGTTCTTCTAAACTTTAGTCTAAGTTAATTAGGATTTCAGGGCTCTTGCTATTTGCAAGAAACTGAATCAGTGACTGGTGTTCCCTCCACCATGCTCTCAGCTGGGATAAGGAAAACCCCTGGGGAAATAAGGGATGGAATCCATGAGACTGTTACAACACACAGCGAGAATGGCCTAATGCCACTTGCACATGTTTTCAAGGCAGGGGACAGCCTAGACTGATGTGAGTAGGCTGAGAAGTGACTGGACTGTGAAATCAGCAGGACTCCACAGACCTGGGTTTTCTTTCCATCTCTGCTTCACATTTTCTTTGCATGTGCTCATTGCTGGACAGGCACTCGACTTTCTGTGGCTGAGATCCATCCTTGCCAAGTTCATTTATCAGTTTTTACAAAGCTGCATCTAATCTTGCTTAAACACTTACAGGTTTCCTCTGTTACTTGACAGAGGTAAAATATTATGAACTGTGATTTGGGTTTGGAAACTACAGTGAAGACTGCCATAAAATATCTGCGCAGTAATTCACGTGAAATAAGATAGGTAGAGATTAATGTATATGGTTGCATGAATACAATTGCAGGTACTTATTTGAGAGATTAAATACAAGACGTGAAAAATCATGCATTTGCCAGCATGGAAAATACCTTCTTATGTGTGAGGATTGTGGAAATCTGGGAGGAGATTTTTAGTTTCACTGGCAGTAATTGGAATTTTAGCTACAGATTTCACTAGATCTGGATTCTTCCTCAGCTTTTTCACTGAAGACAAAAAGTTAGATGCAGATATGTACATAACAGTAGATGTGCAACAGCGGCCTGTTTTATATGCTCTACAGAATTAGTTGTAGCTGTGGTATAACTCTCAGTTAGAGCCTGTAGTCAAGGAGAGGAGCTGAGTCAGTCTTGTCAGACAAGACAACAATTTTCTTTCCTTCAAACTGAAATTCATAATTCAGATCTATAGCAGCTTTAGCATAGGCATTATTAAATGATGAAGAAAAAAAAAATGTCAAATAAATCACATAAGGAAAATATTGGAAATTTTCTAAGTTTCATTTTTAAGTGACAATTCTGGCAGAGACACTCAACAACTTTTCTCAATTTAGAAAGGTAGCTTCATTTATAAGATTATAATTGATCTGTCTTAACACATCCAAGCATGTGAGTTACTCAAGAAGGTGTTTGTTTGTCATCATTGCCTGTGATAACTTGTCTGTACCACTTGGTATATATGTACATGGGCATAAAGACGTTTTTATGCAGTGAGACACAGAACACATTGTGTTCCTTGCCTATCTCCCTCTCTCCCTGTGCTTACATTACCAAGGCAAGACTTGCAGTTGGTCTTATCAGTGGCATCAACATTTTTGATCTGAGAGGAAGGGAAAGCATGCACTGCAAACGGCATAGCTCTCCTGAAGCAGAAAAGCTGTGGAGATGAGCAGGGGAGGATTGAGCAGGCAGGGGCGAGGTCTGGTCGCACCACAGAGAAGACATAAATTTTGTTTTAAAGTCCAGAATTTAAATATGTTTCTCAATATCAAGGATTCATCCTGGAGACAGTGTGTCACTGGAAACAGAGTGACTGGAAAGGCAGCAGACGATAGCAGAAACAGAGCTGGTAGGAAGTGTGGGGAGTCCTTCTGCTGATGGCTTGGAGGAGATACTGGGTGGGGGCGATGACACAACTTCATCAGCTCACAGTCAGGATTGAGCAAGGCAGGGGTCTCCCTTGAATAAGCTGCATAGCAGGAATGAGAACCTTCAAAGTGGATGGCAGTGTTGTCTGAGGCAGTGGAAGAGCCAAACACCATCTGTGTCTGGGATTGAGAAGGGTGGGGACAAAAGAGCTCTGGTGGGTGTTTTTGGGAGGAAATGGGCATCTCTGCAAAGCAGAGCTACAGGAAGTTACAGCAACTGCAATGGGAAATGTTGGAGAGAGTCAAAGGGGAGTCAGCCAGGAATTTTTCTTGTCTGAGCATTAGGTAAAGGCCATGTATCCGAAAAAAAGCTGTGGGGAAAGTAGCTGCAGGGTTTGGGTGTAGCATGTGAGTGGAGTGCAAAGTAGCCATGGTTTATTTACCTTGGAAAAGCTCGCAACGCTTCTCCCCTACTGAGAAAATTAAACAACGTGAGTGTTAAGTACAAAATTGTATACATTACAACCCCTTCTCAGGAGGTAGCAGAACTGGTGTTAAATTTGGCTCTACCCTTTCCTGAAGCTGGTGTAATTCCTCCCTCCCTACCACACACACACACACTTTGCAGGAGGCTCCAGAGGGCTAAGTATCACGAAGAGCTAAATATCATGGTCGTGCATGTGAGGTCTTGGTGAGAGCTGGCACCTCCATCGTCGCAGTTCATGGTGGGCACCCATCCCTCCTCCAACCTGCCTTATGCCACCTGCTCCTGGAGGGTCCCCCCCTTCTCCTCTGCAGCAATGGAGAGCAGCTCCTGCCCTGACACATCAAAGTCTGTTTGCTCATATCAAAAGACTTTGGGGTCAATACAGGGCTGTATAACACTTAGGTGTTGTCTGGCAACTTCCTCTGAGGTGGCCACCCCCTGCTGTGATGGGGGTTTTGACTTTCATTTCAGGGCCTTCCTTTGTCTCCTGGATGAATTGTGAGCTAACCTGAGACAACAGGACAGACTCCTTTAGGAGTGATGTGCCAAGCTGCTGCATTTCTATTCTATCACTGTATTTCTGTGATGTAGTACTGCATGCATAATCTCTTGGCCTGCATAACAGATGCTCACTCCTTTGCTATGATATAAATTTCCATTTCTTATATTCTGTTAAGCTACACTCCAGTGAAGTACAGGGGTTTTTATATATTGCTCAGCAATTCATTGTGAAGCTCTAAAACCAAGCAAAAATAATTCCAATTTTTACCTCTCAATCAGCACATTTGAAAAGAGCATCCACCATCATTACTAAACTTCATAAATGACATTACGAGACAAATGGAGAGAATTCACTAAAATTATATTAATTTCTTCTATAATGCCATTATTTCTTCTGTGATGTATGAAAGACAAATGAAGGTCATCTAAGGTCAAAATATCTGTAGATTTGAGCCCATTTTCCACACACATGCTCTGTGAGAAGGGGTTATAAATATGACATCAATTTCAATTATATATACTGATGCCTAAGAGATAATGAACTGGTTTGTGGGGACTGCATATTCGTGGACCTGCAGGAAGATTAATGCCTCTAGTGTACTGTATACTTTGAAAATCTGCAGCACTTCAGGATATAAGCAATAATACAGTACTGCAATGTTAATATGAGGTAGTTCCACTTTTGTGATGCCTTACTGTGATGCCAATGTTATCAGTGATATAAATTTGAACAGGCATAAAAAATAAGGAATAAGTAGTAAGTCTGCTTATTTATGAAGAAGAGATCCATAGTTTAGGAAGAGCTCTCGTTTTTCTGGTTATTGGCCTCTCTCATTTGTGAGAACAGAGGAATTTAAACCAGATCAGCTTTGATGACATCAGGCCACCACAAACAACGTCTGAATTTGCTAAAACCAGATTTTATTTGGAATAAACCAGGAATTTTCTTTATTGGTAATTCAGATGATTAAACCTGTTTTGATACATAGCTTCTGAAGAGCAAACACTACTTTATAGAGAGCATATTTTCACCTTACATTAATTGTCATAGCCTCAGATTTTTAATTAATTATAGCAGAGGATCTGCCTTGATACTTCTGAACTTATGAAAATGGAAGTGGCTCTTCAAAACTAAGTGGAAATTTGGTAATGTATTTTCTTTTAAACTTTCCAGTATCTTTAATCTGGACAGAATATACAGAATACACCTTTTTGTAGATTTAAAACACCATGCTTAAATAAAATTAAAAGCATCAGGAAAGAAACAAGTAGAAGTGAGGAAGGGAACAACAGCATAACATTTTGTCCCAGATTTCAGGAATGCTTTGAGTATTCTTTAATCTTGAAGTAACAGCTTTTAAAAGTGTTTTCTTTCTCTGACAATTGCCCCAAGAGTTGTCTGCTGCTGCACTAAAGGTGCTTTGTTAATGAGGACGGCTCCTGATGGTAGCGGACAGATAACCTGGCTGATTGT
The DNA here is from genome assembly GCF_033783945.1 of Neopsephotus bourkii. Classification (NCBI taxonomy): domain Eukaryota; kingdom Metazoa; phylum Chordata; class Aves; order Psittaciformes; family Psittacidae; genus Neopsephotus; species Neopsephotus bourkii. The sequence goes on from NW_026900624.1 coordinate 9,903,799, forward strand.
AATCGAGGTGGTGACTCTGACTTTGCTGACTGTTATCTCATTTGCTGGTGTAGGGGGAGAGAAAACCCCTGTATCCTTTTGCCAGGAACCCCTAAGCCATGAAAAGATAAAAGAGAAGAAGTAGCTGTTGGTTCCTTAGTACTCAGGAGCCAGCATCCAACTAGCTGCTAGTTTGTGAGGTGGAAAGTACGGGACACACCATCTTGCTGATGAAAAAAAATCTTCTGAAGCATACTATCAAGAGAAGCAATGTAATTGCTTATCCAGCTGGATTGCTGAGACACCCTCCCTTGTGTCCCTAAGTGCTGGAAAAACTACTTCTGAGGTGGAGATGAACCAGCCCATTAGAGGTAGATAAGTACTGGTTGAGATGCTGGAAGGCTGGGATGGTTGGAGAAAAAGAGAGAAAAAAAAAACAACAAAAAAACCCAGGGAAAATGGACATTGTTTCAAATATATGAATTCCTTCACAAATCCTGACAGATTTATCCCACCGAGATGCCGTGTGTCATTTTGTCTGAACATTTCACAATTTGCCTTGGTGATTATGTATTGTATTTACTATTTAAATCCCTTATTTTAAAATATAAAATTCAGCAAATAATTGCCTGTTAATTAGAGCAGTTGTCTATCTGAGAGTACATAATTAGTCCCTTCCCTCAGCAACTGCTACCAGCTACTGTCAGAGACGTGGTATAGAAGGCGTTTCAAAAGCTTGTTCTTATGATTTATGGATTTTATAATAGTAAAAAGAAAGAAAATGATGGTGTTATCAATACCATCATACCCCTGGAGAATGGACTGAAAGAGCTCTGCCACCGTTCCTCTTGTGCTGACAGCTTGCTTGAATCAAACCTTATAACTGTAAATCATAATTAACAACATTGACAAGAAAACACCATGCCTCAGCCTTTCCATTTAAGAGGGAAAGTAATGGTGTCCCAGTAGACTTGTTCAGTACCATGGAGGTATTGGGCACATGGGAGGAGCTACGAGAAGGATCTTCCAGCCCCAGGAAGTTTCCCTAATTCCCAGAAATGGTCCCGCTGCATATTCCAGCAGTAGATTTGGCTTGCTGGTTTTCACACAGTGAAAGTCAGAAACAGTTATCACCCATGAAGAAAAAGTGATGTTGATTAATATACAAGAAAACTGGAAGTGTTTGCTTCAGTAATTTACTTGCAGAAAGATCTGAAAGTGTAGAGAGCTTTCAGGAACAGGAAGAGCTGGAGCTTCCTGCTCAGAGATCTGGGGCGATGTGTGACACCTCTATCTCTTTTTGTTTGCTTCATTAGTTTTTCCAAGTTCATCTACATTCAAAGCAATAGTCTAGGTGAAAAACAGTAATAAAAGAGAGAACTAAGCTAGGAGAGATCATGCTGAGGCTCAAATTGCTCACTTCTCTTCCAGCAAGGATTTAATGCACACTTAGAACCCAAAACTGGGCTGTTCAAGAAGAAACTAACAGTGTTCCCATGGTTTTAACGCAGATTTTGACAGAATCTGTACTAGACCGGTGTTTAATGCTATTGTAAACCCTGCACTGAATTGTTCATTACTCAGCTGTGAGCTGCTTTCCCCTTTGATATGCTTTGCCATTCGCACACGCTCTTCCCATTGCAGCTGTCAGTACTGGGTTACTGCTATACAACAGGCATCTGTCCCAGGAGATGCTGATGCTGCAGCCCAGAAGTCTAATTGCTGTTAACCAAGACGTATCCCACCTTTATTTAAACAACCTAACTGAGCACCATCGATTCCACCTGGCAACACGGAATTCATAACAGGCTTAAAAATAGTCAGGCAATTCAGTTGCTTTGAAACCTGTGCAGTGCTGCTCTGTTACTTTATCCCGGGGGGAGCTTAAATATAGCTTGGTACATCGCCACAGACTAGTCATACCACCAGACTGCAAAATAGACCTGCCCTTCATGAGTCCTAGATACAACTGATTAGGTGTGAGGAAAGGAAAACATGAATAATCTGAAAATTGTTTTTTTGGCTTTCAGGTTTCAGTGGCTATGTCATGCGGGCAATTAAAAATAAAAAAAAAATCCCCCAAAACAGCCCCAAGAAAAGAACAAAACCACAAACAAAATACAGAAAAACAAAAACAAACCCTCACCAAAAAACATTCTGAGACAGAATTTGTATTCGTCCATGTGTCCTTGCTCGAATAAAACAATATAATGCAATATTTCATGTCCAGCATGCTTAAAGTTTTGTTATGTTTCCTACTTCAAAACAAAACTGCTTCATCAAGAAGGAAATCCAGTGGGCTCTCATATGCAATGATTCAAGGGAAGAGTGGATTGCTGGGTTTTCCAGTCAAGACACAGGGTATAGACCAACCCATAATTATCCTTTAATTTACAGCTCTTAAGTCTGACATTTCACAAGTCTCGCCTTGAACCAGCGGAACATGATGACCCAGACGGAGTGTGATCCCAAATATTTTTCTCTGTGTTTTCTACCAAGCAAATCTCAAGGTTATAATGACAGTCTGTTATTAGCAATCCTGCAAAGCAGGAGCAATGGGATAAGTGTTCAGCATCTTCAGGGCCTATAAACCTGTTTAAGAAAGGATTTGGAGATGTACTCTCACCCATGGGCTCCCCCTGGTCATTCGCTCTTTCCTATTTCAGGGGAGGAAGAAAGCAGGAAGTTGTGTTCTCCCAGGTTCCTGCCCAGAAAAAAAGCCTCTCAGAGCCTCTCTGGTGCTGTTAGGAGATGGGCAGGGATGTGATTTGAGGCTCAGTGTCTCCCCACCCTTGCAGCAGGAAAGTGGGGTGTCTAAGTCCAACCCTGGACGTTCCCTGCTCCAGATGTCCCAGGAACAGCTTTAACCCAGTGGTTTTATTTGAAAGACATTTGAAACAAGCTTAGCATTGCCAAAATAAAACTAGTTACAGGATTTTTCTCCACTTACGCCCACACAAAATCTTTTCATTTGGAGGTCATTGCAGTGATTTAATGGTGCACAACGGGATTTTTTCACCAAATGTGGAACCAATCTGATCTCAGTGTTTACTTCTGTGTTGCTGGGATGTATCAACATGTGGCACTGAGATAAGTCTGGCATTAGCAAACCAGAGGATTTTTTTTTGTGTCAGAGAACCCATTTTTCCCTCTTTTGTTTCCCATAAAATCCTGTTAGGGCAGAGTGGAGCTCTTTAAGCAGGCTGCAAATTCATTGATTCAACACTACCTATGGCTGGTTTTTCTTCCTTACACTCCATTAGGAGGTGAAGCAGTCACAGCAGAAAAGCTGGAGTATGGCAAGAAAGCCAAACATTGAGATTTTATGACTAAAACTGATCTGTGAATGTATCCCATGATGATCTTTGAGATTTACTGAATAGGAGGCTGTATTGAAGCCAACACTAGAACTGATACCAAAGCAAAGGGATTATTTTGCAAATGTTCTCTTACTTGTTCTAAATAATTTTCTTTTGTGTGTTTTATCTTGCAGTCTAATAGCAAATTATCTATTAGCCATGAGAGACACAAGATCCACTTGAAAGACCAAGCTGCATCACCAAGCTGATGTGCGATCACAAATGATATCTTACTGTTTCTATATGCAAAATTGATCAAATGCCCATCTTCCAAAAGAAATGCTGTGTAGGTTCAGTTAATTTTGATAAAGAGTTTTTATCACAAAAAAAACTATTTCAGCAGATTCACTCTATAAATAGCATGGCCTTGTTCCACTGTAATACTTTTTCCACACAAAAATCTTTATAAGCAACTTGGAAAAAATCTGTTAGCTACCAATAAAAAAAATCCATGCATTACAATCTTTACTATGCAAGTAATGTCTAACTTCTCCATCTGCATAAAAGATGTTGTCCAGATCTTCTGATGACGTATAGAGATTGCCCTGATGTAATGGCAAATCGTTGTTTGTGTTAAGGAGAAAAAATAAAATAAAACTTAACACAATTCCAGTTCTATGATAGAAAACCTCAGAAAAGGATTTTGCCTTTTGCTTTTTCCCTTCTGTTCTCTGAGGTGTCCAGACAGCCTCAGCAATGTATGAATTTCTGCTCAGTTGTAACAGCGCTACTGGTCAGCAACACTTAATTTGTGGGAAACACTTATTTCCCAGGGATGCAGCAGTGGTCCATGTTTCCTGTTAGAATGAGCAGCACCCTCAGACGTGCACATCTGGCCTTTTCCTGACAATGCCCTGTGGTGATGCAGGTGACTGCAGGTGCATGAATCTCTGTGCGATGCCTTTGCTATTTTCCTTTTCCCCTATCCTTACTGTTTAATATCTCTGCTTCACAAGACAAACCAGAGAATTCTCACCAAATTTAGCACAGTCCCCAGAGCTTTTAAGAGGTGAAATGGAGTTTATTGGTTGAATTATAGAAGTTACTTGTCACTGCTGTCCAGCTATATCAATTACCTCCTTTCAATGACTCTCAAGAGAAAGATCCAAGCGATCCTCCTCATTAATGAGGTAAATGCTCTCAGGGCAACTGATAGCTGAAATATGGTATTTTATTTGTCCTGCCTCCTGTGGACAATAAGATGTGTTTCACTATGCTGATGTGAATTGTAAATACAAGTAAGCGCATTTAAAGGCAACCTCATCCTATAACTTTTTATTTCCAAACCCCTTAAAAATGAAAACTCTTCATTTTGAGGAGGTATTTTAATGGCTCCAGGGTCCATCTGTCACAGAGAACTTACTTACTCAATCCATCACCTGTGAGTTGTCAACCGTTTTAATAGTCTTGTGCATATGCCCTGGGATTTTGTAAGAGATAAAACTGCAAGTTTGTGAACATTAGGTAAGATTTTGCCTCATTATAGGCCTGTTTTTCTTTCAGTGTCTTTTTAACCTTTGCTTAAAAGCTGCCTCATGTCCATAGCTACACCCATTTACTTTTCCAAATAACGTTTTTTCTGCATCAGTGCTAGTCATACTTGATGTGGCTCTCCTGCTTATTCCTTCTATATAACCTCCTGCTCCACAGTAGTTTTTGTATATACCAAGTGTATTTTCATTCCCTGCTTGTGTTTGTGAGGACAGGGAAAATGTGGGGAGAGGTGCTAGGGAGAAGAGCAAAGCTTTATGCACAGGGGTACAGAACTTGCTGAGGTTCACAGGTGTCAGATTAGTGCTGCTCCTCTGAATACTCAAGTCTGAGATATTTTCCCAAAGCTACTGCGCTTTGTGTATAAGCCAAATAATGACAAACTTGACTTCTCATAAGAACACTTGCATACGGTTTCATTAGACTTGAGACACGCAGACATAATAAATTCAAGTGTCAAGTACAAATAGCAAAGTTTAACAATTTCAGTCTAACTCTAATACAATGTATTGGATAGAAGAAGGGGAGAAAAGTAAACAGAATGCCCATCCTGAGCATTTTCCCCTGTGGAGAGGTGTGCACCACTAGCAGTCAGATGAAAGGGTATTTATTTCCAGCTAACACTGTGATAAAATCTGGCCATCATATCAACATATAAAATTAGCAGTGAACAAATCTCTCTGCTTAATGACTCATATGCAATTTGAAATTGAAATAGAATAATATGTTTGAAGTCTATATTATGCATTTAAATAGATTAAAGAGAGACTAAACAATTAGTGATAATATGTGTGTGCATTAATGCAGGAGAGAATCAAGTCTTTCAAGTTTTTTAGATTGCTAGGAGGCCTCCCTGGTTTAAAACTGGGAGGAGAGCTAGGTCACAAAAGGATTAAAATACGCTATCCTACAGGGTAAATTCATTATTTCTAATGTGCCAAGATATTTGTGATCCTCAGATGAAAAAAATGCAAGTTTAGATAAGTAGATTTTTTTGACTCTCTGAAGAACTAAAAGCAGATTTGTCCTTCAAGAGAACATAATATGAAGCACAAAGAGACCATTGATGAACACAAAAAGAAAAAACAAAACCCAAAACATTTCAACTCGGCATTTGCTCAAGTTTGTGTTTAATAGTTTTGGGTTTGTTTGAGGGTTTTTTTTCAGCACCACCTTTCTTGGGAATAAACAGAATGAGCTCAACTTTAGAGATCTGCTTTTAGAGATTCAGACCTGAGGGGGGTTTGGGCAGAGGGTCTCCTGACTCTTGTGCTCAGAGACAGGGATGTCCTGGGCAAGAGCACTTGCAGAGCTTTAAAATCAGGTAGCATCTCACTTCAGTACAGGCATTCTCACTGGTATCAGAGATGGGGGCAGGCAACTCCAGGGTACTGTGTCACCCCTGCAGTGAACCTGGAGCACGCAGATGAGAGACGTGCAATGGCTTCTTCCCATGCAGAAATACTGATAGGCATGGACTCTGCCTGGTTTGTATCAGAGAAAGTCCTGACTGAAGAAATATAGTAATTATTTACTGTACAGAGGTTTTCATCTAGTGTTTTGCTATAAATATGTGGCTGTAATGCTGCAATTCTTTGCCTAGGTACAGTGTTGCAAATTGTAGGTAATTGTCTGTTATTGCTATTCTCCCCTGTAATGAGAGCTGCCCAGAATAACTCTAAGCAAGTCTTTGTGAAGAAATGATTGTTTCAGTACTTAAGACGAACACCACAAATTTTGTGCCAGGTCGACAAGAAAGCCAGGTTCTGATAATCAAGTTGTAGTTTGTCGGCAAGTCTATAGGCATAAGGAAACAGACACTTCTGCTTTGGGAAACAAGTACATTAAATTTGCAATGTCTGATCTTTTGCAAACTGCAAACAATATACTAAAAAACTGCACTGAGCTTCGAATGGCATTGCCATGGTGGCTTAAGGTTGACACCAACCTTCAACTAAAAGACACTGTGATTTTCAAAGGTGGAAACCTGTTTGTGGGAGGGAGAAGGAAGAAAAAGGTACAATAATTTTCACTTGGTGTCTCAATAGAACCCTCATTTTAAGAAGTGTATTTGAACTTCAGCTGAAGATTTTTCAAACATCTTGGGCTCTGCAGCCATGCTTCAATGAAATGACCCTATAGCATGTGCCAGAGGCAGACCCATGTGATGCAGTAAGAATTTAGCCAAGGAGATGCTGATGTTGGAAAACTTGGAAAAATGGGACTGATTTGGAGGGTGGACAAGAAAGGCTTGGTTGCTTGAGTTCCATGTTGTATGGCAAATGTCCCCACAAAAGACTTTCAGGTAATGGGATGAGGTCTCTCCTACCACTGATCGTATCAAACTCCCCATATGCTTGCGACATCAGTAGCGTTTCTATTATAACTCTGCCCGATAGCGTCCAAATCCAGAGAAATATATTAAAAAATAGAATGTGGTTCACAGGCTAGGGAAGGGCAGCTGCTATAAAGGAGTACAAACACCCAAGGAGCCCCTCCCATGTGCCAATTTAAAACCCTTCTGTAAAAGGATGGAAATTTCTACATTAAATATACATGTACATACTGTTAATCTGTTTGATAAATAATTCAGTGCTATAATGCCACTGAAAAAAACCATGGTGCTAAGCACGGATTTGTTAGTGCATGGTATGTTGCATTTAGCTCCATCCGTCTATATACACCAAACCGGCTTTTGTTCCTATTTTTCACCTTTTTTTTTTTTTAATAAAGAAAACTGAAGCAAATTGCTTTTGCTTTTTATTTACCTCAATATCAAACGCAAGCTAGTCCACGGTGACTGCTTGTTTATCCCTCTGTTGTGAATGGTAGAGAGGTGTCTATCAGATTAATCCTGAATGGGCTTAAAGTTGTTTAAACTGACAGGGATCATATGGGACTTTGTCCGTAATGCTGTGACGAGCATTTCCCTCCCCTTTCTCCCAGTCCCCCAGTGATGAACAGGGACTCCCCTCCGAAAGTGGGATGCTCAGCCCATGTGAGCCCATGCAGACATGTCACTCACTTGGGACCACAGCACCCATCTGCAACCTCAGTTGCAGAAACTACACATGGCAAAAATGAATTGCTCTGACATCAGTCTGGGCGGAAGCCACCACAATGGAAACTAGAATTTCATGTCCTTTGTTATGGGACAGCTTGTCCTGCAGGGGAAAGCTGGGGGTGAAATAAAATCCCCAGGTGAGAGCATGAGGGCAATGTCAATATTAGTCTGGGTTTTTATGACCCAGACTCCCCTCAGTCGGCATAGCGGTTTGTGGGAAACCACCTTTCTGAGGATGTGGACTATATATAAAGTTGGCCAAGAGCCTCTGTGACTTCAGGAAAAGTGCAGAGGGTCATCTCCACAGGCTGGATGCCTCCTGTGGGCAGAGGGGGTGTCCTCTCCTTAGGAAAGGGGGGAGGAATATTCTTCATCATTGGCTGACGGGGGTTGAATGATTATTTACTGAAGTGCCCTGCTGTGCAGGAGGGTTACATAAATCATGGCAGGGTCCTGAAGACTTTTAAGGACATGTAATAGCTTTGCTTTCCTCTGGCACATGGAGATTTATCTCTTATCCTAGACATGGCAAATCTGGAGTAGTGGCAGTCACTGAGGTGCTATAGCAGCATTTTGTCAGGCATGTAAACCCCGAGCCTCCAAAGCACTGTCGGAAATGGATGCTGTCAAACCAGGTGTGTTTTGACATTAGAGAGCTGTCCCTGGGTGTGTTTGCAGATGGAGGATGCTAACCTTTTGATGAACAGCTTTGATATTGAACCTATGAAGAGCAACATCGCTTTCTTTCTACAGGGATATCTTTCCTAAACCCAGAGCATGGCCTTACTTATACTGAACAAAACTGCACCAATACAACTAGCAAAAGGGCAAGACCCTCCTATGAAGACAGCCTTGATTTATGATTATGTTCACAAATTAGAATTATGAGTGATTCAGGCATCTTGCCATTTCTCTGTGAGGATTCTAATCATGAGGGGTTTGTGAAACCTGCATGTTTCATAGATTGCACAATGAGTTATTATCAGGCCAACAGTTTCTATCAGAAACTGTAATTTATAATCAGAGCTCTCTGTTCCTTCTTCAGGTGCTTCAATCACCCAGGTGGGACTGAAACAACACACAGGGTCAATGGCTAATCACAGAGCCACCTATGAGGCTCTCCTTTATCACTTGAGCATTATTCATCCAAACTGTTCTGAACGTATTTATTAACAAATACCTGCTATCATGGTCAGCTCACCAATGACTCGCTTCCAGGCAGGATAATTTTCATAAGAAGGGGAAAGGACAATGGAAGAATCGTAATTGCGACATGATGAGAGTGCCTCCCGCCTTCCCCTCCCTCGCCACTACAGGAGCTCAAAGGAGTAATTGGATATTCACATAGGAGTAGTCTGAGGCGCTAAATCAGTCTGCAGGGCAGCTATAAATGCTCTATCTATCTTGTTCACAGCAAACTTTAAATGACTGCTGCAAAGCAATTATTCCCAAGATTGGTTTTTTGAAAAGGTGTCACAGTTACTGAGATGCTTCAAAAATCCTGCAGATAAATGTGAAGAGAAGGCAGTCATCCGAAGAAAGGATTATCTGCGCAAGATGCAACAGTACAAGGGATATTTGTCCATACGTTTCTCCATTCATGTCCATAAGATTATGGAGCAGGAGCAGGAGGCAACGAACACATGAAATTGAAAGCTACCTTCAAGGGTAGCAGTGTTTGGCATTACCAGCAGTATGACTATGCAGCCAGTTAGTTGCTATAAAAGTTTAATATGGGAGTTAGGAGCCCCTATCAGACTCAGAAGATACTCAAAAGACTGAGCAATTTAGATCACTTTCTGAGGTTCTTGTCAGCCCTTCGTTTGTGAATATATTTTTGGTTCTAAAAGTTAACTGTTTTCTTTGAATTTCAATTGTTAAAGTGTTTGCCATTGTATGTGGTACATAAGGAGTACTGCAAATATTTACTTCAATAATAAAACATAATTTCCCACTTTTCAATAACAATTAACTGAAAATACAGTAGGATTTTCCAAAACTGAGCTCATGATACCAACATGTTTTTTGTTGTCTATGTCTGCATTTCCTTGTTTCATATTGCAGATTTTGTGCAGTCATTTCTAGCATTTCCTAACAAACATGGCTATTTTTTTTTCCTGGAACACCACTATACCTCAGTGAGTTGAGTTGCATTACAATATTCCTGAATTTCTGATCAGTAATGGAAGCAAGTATTTTTTATGACCAATAATAGGTAGAAATCACTGGTTACGTGAGAGTGCATCACAAGATTAACTGAAGCAATGAAGCTAGAGAGAAGAAAAGGTACACTGGACAAGTTGTTTGTCTCTGTATCTCCCTTGTTTCTTCTTTATGTCTAATAACCCTGAAAAAAAAAGTCTAAGCAACACTCAGGTATCACATAAACAGAAACAAGATGAAGTTTGCAGCACCTGGCAACATTTCTGAACCTTGAGCTGAAATGACAACTGCAAAAGGACCAGAAGGGATGTGCAATTTCTGCATGAGAATCCCTGTCATGCCTGCTAATTAATGCCTCTGGCATGTGGACCCCTGTCCCTATCACACTGGGCAGAAGCTGAAGCTGTCAGCTCATTTAGGGCAAGTCGCTGCAAGGGTTATGAGGCTGTAATATCCCCTGCAGTTTTGTCATGTCATTTGCAACCCAGGACAGTATTGTCTGTTCAGGGAAAGGTTCAAGGAGGTAGGCTCCCCTCAAAAAAAAAAGAAAAAAGGTGTTGGAAAACAAGAGAACAGAAACGCAAAATCACATACCGGTAAGAGGTAACAAGAAACACATGAAAATGAAAACTACCTCCATGTATGTCAATATTTGCCATGTCCAGCAGTATGACCTCCAGAACAAAGGCTATGGGTTCCCTGCTGCCTAGTGACAGAAACGAAAACAAACATTTCCTACAACCCAAGCCTGGCTGCAGTGCTTGCAAGTAATCTCTTATTTATATATTCTGCTCAGAGGATAACCTTAGCTCCAGAAACGCCTGGCATTTCAGCAGAACAAGCCCCTCTTTGGAAGGCACACAATAGGCTAGCAGCAGGCACCGGGGTCCCTGCTGTGTGCTGCAGGAAGGGCTGTGATTTCCCTTCTTGGTTTCTCTTGCATTTGCAGGGGTATTACTCCTTATTCATGAAAACAAAAGAAGGAATACAGTGCATATGTTCCCACCTTTTGCTCCCCTACTTCAGCATATTTAGCAATTACTGTGAGATCCCATGCTGAGATGACTTTTCCCCTTCATTCTCCTATCAAAAATGCATTTGCAAGATCATTCTAAGCAAATTAGTTAAATCAATGACTCGGTTGTTATTAGATGAGAATGTAACACAAAATCTCATTACTTTTCACATTACCCACCTACCCCAGAAACCACAACTGCCGGATGAAAATGCTTTCGATCAAATAACACCTGAGGATGAGGTCTGGAGGTACTTTGAATTGAACCTCACCCTCCATCTCATGGTCCCTCTCTTCCCTTTTCACATCTCTCTGCTCCCTCACAACCACTGATGCCATGGGCAGCTCAGGCACCTCGGAAAAGATTAGGTTTTGGCTAGTTTCACTCCATAACCTGCCTTAAACATAGCCATGGGAGCTGTAAGGATGTGTGGCCAAGGGGTAGGGGAGTGTAGGATCCCAGTGGCCCTGCCTTGCCCTGCCCTACTGTGCTGGGAAGCGGCACCTTGTCCTTCATTCCCTGCTTTGCCTGCATGGCCCTGAGCAGACTGCATGGCCTCTGGCAGCTCTGATGAAATTCAGGAGGAGTATTGCTCCCCAATTTGTGTAGGAGACACTGCTGTTGTGCTGAGCATCATGCCACAATTTGGCAGGGCTCCCACTCGCTCACCCTTCCTGACATGGAGCCTCCCACTTATTTTGCTGCCGTGCTGCACACAGAGATAAAGTCTTTCAGCATGTGTTTACTAAGTACTTTTCAAGTCTGGGAATTAGGGTTTTGAATAAATAATTGTGCCATATAAAAAGTGGGTGGCAGGGTGAGAAATGAAAGAAAAACAATTATGTGTTCATTCCCCCGCTTCCTGAATTCCTGATTTCCGAGTAAGCCCCTGCAGCATGGTGGCAATATGGAAGCAAGAGAAGTTTGAAGAAAGCTCATTTCTGCTGGCACTGTTCACTTGCCCGGGGTTAGTAAAGGGGTCAAACTAACTTCTCCATTTAGGATCAAGTCAATCAGACGACAGCCCTATTGGTATTCCTGACACCAATGCCTCTACTCCTCCACCTCCTGGGGTGAGGGACACCTCGACAAGGGGCAGATGCTGCCCTGGGAGGACTGTGCTCTTGGCCCGCTGGATGCTGCACGCTCCATAGTCTCCCCCTGCTCCCTGCGCAGGGGCAGTGTGGGAAGGTGGATTCATTTGCAAATGTAAATACTGGCTGTCAGAGAAGGCAAGGGATTAGCTTTACATATGAAGAGAGAGGTGGCACTGCATGCTGTCAGGCTCATTAGGGAAGCAAGGCCCGTGTAGCTGGGCCATTTGGTAATGATCTACCCACTCCATCCTTCCTTTGTTTCTTTAACAACCCTTCGGCTAAAGCCAGACTCTCTGGGCTTTGACGATTTTCTCTTCAGAAAACTACAATCCTGATTCATTTTAAGACAGGTCAAGCAATCAAATACACCAGCAAAAAGGATCTGTACAATATGAGCTGTATTTATTTTTACCGTAATCCTAGACGGCTGTCAAGCTACTTAAACTCACAGAGGAAAATGCCGATGTTTTATGGTGCACAGACCACAGCCACCACTCATCATGAGTCATCTGGAGGGGTGTTGCACTGACACACAAATAACACAGATGAAAGATCTGTGCTACTGTTTATTGTCTGGCACATCTTTTAGCCAAAGCAAGAGCAACCAAAGTAAAACGTATGGAATCAAGACTCTTCCTCACACCCTGCCCTAGGTCCAAGCTCTCAGGAAAAGTAATTCAGACAGTGGGTAAGATGGCCCTAAAGTCACAGTTTCATAGCTCAAGCAGTAGGAGACTGCTGCTGCTGAAGGAGGTTCTCCCATTCTCTTCTCTAACCCTGGCCAGACCTTTCCATCACCAGCCTTGTATTGGCAGTTGCGTTTGCATCATCACATGGCCAATGGGATCAGCTCACAGAGCCAGCCAAAAATCAAACCTGGGGGAGAATAGACAATTGCAGCAGGATCAATGGGCGGATTGCACTCATGGCACAGACACCTGATTGAAAGTGAAATATTCAGTGTAAAGATGCAGCTGGAGGTGAAAGAGTGCAGGGGGGAAGGATGGAGAGTCTGCAGTCAGCATCAGGTTACTGCATCCTGAGACATAAAGCAAAAGCTGAATTACCTTGTGTTGTGGTTTAAACCCAGCCAGACAGCTTGTTACCCACTCCCCCCCTTCTTGCCCTCCCCCTACTCCTGGGGGAACGGAGAAGAGAACCAAAAAGAAATGCAACTCCCACGGGTTGAGATAAGAACAGTTTAGTAACCAATGTACAACACAAATCACTACTGCTACCACCAATAATAATAATGATAAAGGAAATAACAAGGGAAGAGAATACAACACCCCATCACCAGGTGACCGATAACTTGCTCCCCCCAGCCCGATCAAGCACCGACCGATACCTCCTCCAACCCTGCAGTCCACCCTAGCCCCTTCTGGGTCACTCCCCAGTTACATCCGGGGCGTGACATGCTGTGGTATGGAATACCTCTTTGGTCAGTTTGGGTCAGGTGTCCTGTCTCTGCTTCCTCCCGGCTTCCCCTCCTCCCTGGCAGAGCATGAGGCTCACAAAGTCCTTGGCCAAACCAAAACATCATTTTTATCAGCTTTGTTCCCAGCCCGAAAATCAAAACACAGCACTGCACCAGCTACCAAGGAGGATTAAAAATGACTGCTACTGCTAAACCCAGGACACCTTGACAGGAACTCGCCTTGTGCCCTAGGGGGCATCATCTTGGGCCCCACAGGGGTATCAAGCCAGAACTGATGTGATAGAGAAACACGTGTATCTGGGAATTTCATCATCTAACTCCTGAATCAAGCCCATAACTTTAGTTAAAGTCCAATGTATTTTTTAGAAAACTCGTATTCACTACCACTAGTGCTGTGGGTCACTGGCATGTGAAATGATCCCCCTATCCTGCAATTTCTTTCTCATTCAAATTCCTTACCTAACAGGTATTTATGCTGACATAAAACCAAAATTCTCCATAAGAGGTCTTCTGTAAAAATTAGCTCAAAATTGACAAAATTCAAATACCCTTGGATGGCACACATGCACACCCACCACAATTCTTGCATTCCCCCTGTACATCAAGAAAAGGTACTGGAGAGGAACCTTGGCTTAGAGCTCCTTAGAACCCATAGTGTGGTAGGCTGGGGGAGCTCCAGCTTTCTCCATCTAGCTCTGCTATTCCAACCTCAGCCACGATGGGGCTTGAATGCCAGTGTCCTGTGGTTTAAACCAGGAGAGCCAGTTTCCAAGTGATTAGGTATTACTCCAAGTGATTAAATATTATTCCAAGTAATATTTATCGCACACCTTAGCACCTTGTAAGCCTTTCTAGAGTGTGGGAGCACACATTTCTCATTAATATAGTCACTAACATAGTTTCACTAACAGTTACCAAGGAAGTCACCAACTTTCTATCTCTTATGCTCTGCTGTCTTTGATATTGGAAGGGTTCATATTGAGCATGCAGTAAGTAGTATGTTTTTGGAAGGGTTTTTCTAGGCAGAGAACTGGATGCTGGACAGGCTTCTGTTGTCCCTTCCTTATTTTAGAGGGGAAGAGTGCATTCCAAGCTTCTCTTACAAAGCCTTGATATTTAATAGAGGGTAGGCCTTTCATAATGTGAAGGTGAGCAGGAAAATTACCGTCTTTTTTCTTGTCCTTCAATAAATGCATGCTGAGGGTTTCCTATTAAAAGTCCCTTTTCACATTCACACAAAGGAATTAGCATTTACATGCTTCCACACTCAGGAAGCCAGTGGTTACATCAACTTTTCTTTCTGATTGTGAGAGGTCATAATGACTGGGTTTAACCAAGGATAGAGCTTGGTTATTTTTGTTAACAACTGCACATTCGCTTGCAAATGCTACATTCAGACACAAACAATAGTGTACAGCACAATATAAATTTTCTGGAACAAGTCATGCAAACAAGACATCATTCGTATTAGAACTCAGACAAGAATACATTAAAATGCATGCAAAACAGCCAAGTGACTTGTAAATTGCTATATTGCTGGGTTTATTTTATTTATTGTTCCTTCTGCTCTGGTTTTGTGTTAATTAAGCTTTATTGTGTGCCTTCTTGCACTAAGAAAATAATTATAGGAGAATTGAATACTATATTACACCCCAGACCACCTAGGACATTTTCCTGTTTCTGGATGTTCTATAAGTGGACTTTAAATCACCTTGATGTAGGTTAATATATAAATGCATAAGAATTATTCTCTCACTTGCAGCAGACAACTTGGCAAGAAAAAAAAAAAGCCCTGAATGCAATAGCTGAAGACTGCTAAGAGTCTGGATAGTGCCACTGCTTTTGTGAGAGGAGACAAGCAATAAAAAGGTCAGAACTGTGTGAAGAGTACAAAATAAATTGAAAGCATAGCAGTTCAAGGTTTAATCTAATTTTCATTTGGTTTCTACTAGAAGTGGTAAAAGCTTCAAAATACAATGGGAATTTGCCAAAAACTTGAATTTAGCTAATCTTTTAAAACATAGTATTGTCTTTTCTTAATTTGACGACTTTTCACTGTCACGCCCTTCTGTTCTTATGGTCCTTGGTGTTCAGCATGCTCTATTACCATGTGGAAATGCAGAAGCAGGAAATATGAGGAACTTAATTAAATTGCAAATCTCCTTAGAAACCCATGCAATCTAGCCTTCAAGACAAAAGTTGTTCGAGACTGAGCCAATCAGCTTTTGCATCCATATCTGAAATGGACACTTCCATTTTTTTTCCATGTTATCATCTGCTAGTGTTTCTTCTCTCTTTTCCAATCTTCCTTTCCTGAAAGAGGAGCTGGGCTTTTCATATAGTATATAAGTAGCTTTTCTTGGCCAGTAAAATGCAGCCAAGGTTTGTCTTCATTTTAGGTTTCCTGCAAAAGTGTCTTCTTTACTCAACTGAAAAGAGATATAGATCTTTTCCAGCATTCTGCATCTAAAATTCAGGTGGTCTGCTAGAAATTCAGAAGTGAAAAAACTCAGCTAAGTGACAAATTACTGTGGTTGATTCCTACCTTATGGAAAATTAAGCAGCATTTTGGTTTGGTTTGGTTGAGTTTGGCTTTGTAAGTGGCATCCTTGCTGGGATTTGTATTGTTTCAGTAAAAAGAATTCTATTGTGGGAAAGCACTCTGATCCAGGACTTCATTTGGTGCCTTCCTACTGTGCCAGCATGGTAGTTGCCACCACTATGCCAGCACAACACTGGAAGAAGCTACCTCCCTCTCTACCCTTTCCCTGTTTTTCTGCCAGTTGCTGGCCAAAGCTTAATGGAAACCATCTCTTATTCATTAGCCACCATGATGGAAAAGGGGAGAAGTAGGTCAAGCTATGGACACAGGAACTGGTGCTCTTCAGCAACCTCCACTCCCACATCCAGGCCTGCACTGACCTGGACCATTGCTACTATTTTGTCTCACCCTCCAGAAGTATGTAAAATCAAGGCATAGTTTTCAAGCTTTGAACTTTAATTAAATAGGTGTGGGCTACACAGTGCAAATATTTCCTCTCACCCAGGTCACTGGCTGTAGGAATGTGAAAGACAAGACCAGGTGATATTTGTACTCTCCTCCCTTTAGGGGTTTTCTGCACTGTACCACTTATCACATCCACCCTCTGTTCTGCTATCTTTACCCATGATTTAATATAATTTAAGACTGAGGAAGAAGTCATTGGCCCTAGGGAGGCTGTCAAACTCAATGGAAAAACAAACTGATCTGGTGAAACTAATGTTTGCTAAATATCTTACTGCTGTAAGTCTGTATGGTCACAAAATCTTAATAAAACTAAAAATGTCACTGGGGTGTTCTCTGAACCAGTGCTGGTTGATAGGCATCCAAACCCCAAAATGATCAGATTTAATCATGACATGGCTTACTAGACTTACTTTTCACTTGAACATCCCTGAGGAAAATAAAGATGTGGGTAAGTGCTTGTGTAAAGCATCTTGGGCCAGGACACTGAATGCTGGTCAAATACACATTGTTTATATGCGGCATTGTAGCATAATCTGAGGCAAATAGATGCTCCTGAACCTGCCCAGTACTGAGTGAAACTAGCCTACAGGTCTCTGCATCCTGCTGTGACTAGGCCACAGTCTTTCAGGGCAAGATCCTCAAGATGAATACATATTTTAGCAGGAATTAAGTTTTTCTGCACCTCATAATTACGATTTTTGTTATTATTATGCCTATCTGCTCTTACAGTTTTACAGTTTTGGAGGGGTTTGGGGGGCAAGAGGATGCTTTTCAATGTTGAAAAAGTCATAATATCTTTTTTTCTAAGATATGGTAAAGATCAATATCAAAAGAAAGAACACACACTGTATTTGCTGGCACATGATGCTTATGTCACTCTACATCAAAAAGATGCAGGTGCCTTCATATAATCGCTGTTTGAAATGAACTGCAATCTAGCTCTACTTGACTTAAAAGCAAAAAAGTTAGAAAAAAATGGAAATCCAAGATGGTTCAATGTTTCTCAAAATTCCCAGTATTGATAAAAGAAACCTCTTTGCTTTTATTTGGCATTTCAAACAACAAAGTTTGAAAGCCAACCCCTATGTTTCTTTATTCCCCAGTTTTCAAAAGAAAATAACTTTAAACATATTCCATGTTAAATAGAAGTTAATCCTACACAAAGAATACTTGGCTGTGAAAGTGGGTTTTGCCCTTACATAAGGATCCTGGGGGGAAAAATGTAATTTAAATGTATCAAAAACACTATGCAAGAATGTAAGCCTGCAAATACTTGCACCTGTACTGTGGAAACAAAGATCCTGGTCCAACAAAAATCAGTGGGATTTCTCCTTTCACTTCCAACAAGGTCACTGTTTCTCCCTGTGAACAGTCAGACTAAATGAGAAGTACTGTGCACAATCAGCTACTCTGCACATGCAACCATTTGCAAGGGATTGTGCCCATGTTTTTAATTCTCTCTGAAATTAAAGATTAATTATTTCCAAGTGTCAATTTTATTATCTTGCTAATTTGTCAGTGTATGAATCACTATGCCAGCTGGGCACATAATAACGAAAGCACCACTCGTTTTAAAAAGGGCTCAACCAAGTGAAATGCTGAACATCCTTTGCAGAAATTAAGTTCTTTGAACGGAGCAGAGGAAGCTCAGCAGCAGCCAGTGGGGCAGCCAGCATTGAATCCCCAGCCATTCCCAGCACAGAGCTGCAGTAGTAGAGCTGAAACAGCAATCTCCTGGTGTGAAATTCTGAGCAAGTTTCTGGCTGAAACACGAAGAGAAAAAGGAAGAGGGTACCAGGAAGGTTTTCCTGTTTACATTAAGAGGAAATTGTTTTTTCTCGTTAAATAAGCAGGTAATAAATAGTTTGCAGGGTTAGGAGGGAAAATTACAAGCAGTTTGCTTTCATTGCATGAAGTCCAAATTACATTTTCCCCACTTCTTTATCATCCACTCACTATGTCAGAAAAAATAGTACTTATTGACTTAAGCATGTGCAACATTAAAAGCCAGAACTGGAAACAAGTGCCATCCAGTCATGCTCTGCTCTTTCCCAGATGGAAATTGGCAGAAACATAATGCCTTCAGCTCCAGGTGAGCTGCAAAATGTGGATCAAAACAGGCTTTGAGGATAGTATCATCACTCCTGTTTGTGACAGAAGCACTGAGCCTGGCAAAATGAATCTTACTTTAGATGTATCAAAACCAGTCTGGCTTTAAGAAGGAGAAAAACTAGGTTCATGACAGTCTATTTATTTCAAGCCATTGTCAGGCCAAATCTCCATATTTTCATTAAACGTTTCATAGGAAAGGTCATGTCATGTGCTACACTTCATGAACAGCTGCAGCTTCCCTCTAAATATTTTATATGACTTCAATAAAACATCTGTTTTTTTGGTGCACTGCAGCCCATGCTTGACCTTGACTTCTGTCAGAATAATGTGCACCTCAGGGCATTTTGGGTTCTCAAATTGCTTTTGAATAAATCACTAACTTCATAAATAGGGACCTCTCACCATTGGGTACAAATGTTAAATGGATCTTCTCCAGGAAGAACAGGTTGGTGGAGTAAGACTTCCACTTACATGTACTCATGCTCAGCTTCAACAAGCATGTGCAACACATATGATTTCAATATCCAGGAACAGAAGCTGTCCATCTTCTTGAGGAAGCAAGGCCTGAATGGGAACTGGCTCATCCAGGTTTCTTTCAAAAAAAATCAAAAACAAGTACCCAGAATGTGAGAGCTTCAGAAATAGCACTTCTGCTGCTCGGCAGGGAGCGAAGTTATTCACTGCCCTCGTGAAAATTACCTTATACTCTCATTGTAGTAGTTTTAATATCTTTCTGCCCAGGTGAAGATACAAAGGATTTCCCCCTTGCCAAGTTTGATTTAATAAGGGAAAAAATATTGAAAAGTGGTAACACTCATGATGTGTGTATCAAAATGTATACAGAAAGAAGCTGTGAGCTCTATTACAGAAGGACAAAGGATTACAAGAGGAGAAATTGTTGTGATAATGAAGAGAAATAAATGGGATGCAGACCCAGTTTGCCACAGTGCACAGATGAAACTGCCATTCTATACAGCATTAATCACTCAGCATTTATCAGACTGATTTTTTTCCAAGAATCCAAATTGAAGGTCTGGGTTCTTGTTTCAGGATTCAACACCTCTGTAATTATCAGAAAAACTACTCTGTAAGATCAGCAGAGAAGAGTATGCATCAAGGATCAGAGCTGGCTCAGAAATGCCTGACACAGCAGACCCATTTAGAGATGGTTTTACAGCCAGCATGTTATATCAACAGACAAGTTGTAAAGAATTAGGTGTCAAGAACTGAAAATCTGTAAACTTCAGAAGATAATAATGTGCTTAACAGCAACCCCAGACATACTTTTAAAATAGATGTTTCTCTGACCTGAAATCTGCTGAGCCCCATGTCTGTCACTCAGAGACATCTGACCACATTTCCAATTAAAGCAGCCGTTCGCAGCAGTGTAAGTGCAAGCCTGGGTGTTCTGTGAAAGTGTCAAAAGACACAGTTTTTCTTATGACAATGAATGCTCACCAACTCTTGCTGATTGTGATGGAGAGCCAGCTGAAAACACGACTGAACATAGAGTTAAAAATAAGATACAGAAAGAAAAAGAGGCATGATAGTCTCTGATAATAAAACTTGGCAATTCTGCTTTGGTGACTTTAACAGAGTAGGAATTAGTATAGCAACTCCTGGCTTACCTTGCTCTTTGGTCTTCCTTTCCTTCAGGATTCTGGGAGGAAACTATTAGTACACCTTCTCCCACTCTGCTCTAATTCTTATTTTTTGCTGGTTTTATTTTAAACTCCTCTTTTTTAATCACTTTAATCAGAAGTTCCTCCACAGGCATGCTGTTAAGGGTTTGTTTTTTTTTACTGTAGGGGCATCTTTTCTTTTCTTTTTGCATAAGGAAGAGAGGTTGTGCCTCTCATTCCTGGCCTGGTGGTAATGGGTACAACCATCCCGTTCAGCAAGTCTCCCCACAATCCTGAAGCAATTACAGAACACATTCTTCAGCTATCACGTGGCAGGTTTGAAACTTTTCAAGTGCTGCTGGTCTTGCCATAATTTTGAAAGGTATAAAGTCCCCAGTAGACAAATGTGTTCGTATCAAGTCCTCAGCACTTGCTGTAGCTTCAAATCCCCAGGAGGGCAGAACCCCACACCACAACGGGGGCTTTATGAGTGAAACAGCTATTGGTGTTTCAGGTGATGAAAGGAGAGATGTGCGTGCTTGCCCCTCATGTTATATGGTTATACACACGTCTGCTAAGAAAACTCTATCTGTATTAGAGCTGTTAGCAGATTTACGGCTTGCTTTGCAATGCTGTAGGTTATTCAGAGAACAGCACAGTAGCTTCCTGTGCTGTTATTTTAAAGCAGGTTTTCTGTTACCATCGATCACAGAAGCCATCTGTAAACTGAGATCTTTCCAAGGATTAAATCTTGATGGGAGAGCTCAGAGGGACCCCTGTATCCAAGGAAAGGTATGTGCTCTGCTCTGGGGGTGGTAAAAATAAAGTCAACAGAAGCTGTTTGTCCTTGAGCAGCTTCAACAGTTTCAATTTCCTAGCAACAGAAAACTGCCCATGGCAGAAATGACAATTGCCCTTCAATTCAGTGAGGGAATGGTTACTCTGTGTTCCAAATCAAATCTGTGTGCTTGTGCCCTACATTGCTATAAGGTGCATTACTATGTTAGGGATGCTCTTGCTAATCAATATGTGGCTGCAAGCAGAAGTGCTTTCACCTGGTCTCTTGGAAAACATAGTGTGTGTGTGTCTGTTTCCTTTATATCCAGTTTATAGCCTAGAAAGGCAGCTCTGCCTTCAAATGTAGATCTTGAAGGAAAAATAAAAGAAAAAAAGAACTTTAGTATAAAACTGCTGAATATTTTTTCAGGTCTTGATGAAGTCTCTTGGAAACACACAGAAAGAGCTACAAAGGCAAGGTGAATGTAAATTTGTGCACCCAAGTGTTTGTCCCCTTGTTTTTTTTTTGAGATGGCAGAGCCTTCATTCTTAAAGTAGGAAATAAAATGTGGGCCCATATACTTTTTAAAAACGTATTTGTAAGTCAGTGAGTCCAGACTGAGTTCATCCTAATCATCTGCCCCTGACCTTTGCTTAACACAAGACAAATGGATGTTCCTGGTTTCTATATATCACATTTTATAAGAGATTATGAGAAAAGTTTATAATCTTGTCAACTTGTTCAGTGTTGGAAGGACTTTTTAACAGCAGGTTCTCTCTTTCTTGCCCCCTTCCCCACCCCTTATCCATTTTATGCCTTTTCTGTTTGCTCAGCAATTTACAACCTTAGTCATGGTATATTACATCTCCCATAGAAATGACAGCGCTTTCAGTGACAAACATTTGACATGTTACATGGAGCAAATATAGGAAAAAGTAGGGCTAACAGAATACCAGGGCAAAGACAGGGACAGCTTTGCTTTTCTTCAAATGCTAGAAAAGAGAACAGAGACTTTTAACTATCTAAAGTTTTTGCAAACAAGACTTGGATTGGTTTTGGTGGCAGTTTTATTTATTTATTTTTTATCTTTATGATCTGTATATGTGTATCTTTCTCTGTCCTTTCCCAAATCTTTGGCTGTCTTATATGTCTTGCAGTCTGTCTTACCAGTAATTAATCTTTCCTCTTTCAAACACACCCTCCACCTGGGCCTTCTCCCATACTACTTCTACTCTGTCATGAGAATTGCGTCAAATAATTTCTCACCTTTATAACATGCCAGTTTGGGAAGGTTCATTTCTCATACACGTAAATAGATGCCAAAAGGAGATGACTTTAGGTGTGCTAGAACTGAAATATATTAAAAAAGCCTGGAATTTCTAGCCACACCCAGTTATGAACTATGAGGATCCAAACTATTTTTTGCCAGCAAGAAAACATATGTCTTGTAAATGAGCTGCACTGAGGTTAGAAATTGCTGAATATCTTAGTGAGGAGTAGCATTAATTTTAGTGTTTTATTAATTAAAGACTAACTGCTGTGTTCAGGAAGATGCTTTGATCTAACTGTATGTCTGAGATATGAAAGTGCAATGATAAATGGCATTTAAGAGATCTGATAGGTACGCTTTACAGAGAAAAACTACTAGGTGATTATAGTAATAATTAGTATTTCTTTTCCCATGTGTTCTAAAATATCTTTGATTGTGGGAGGTGCACTGTAATGGATAAGGACCAACTACCGCCATCAATTCCTCACACTAATAAATCTTGGTCCTCTCTGTCACAAACCTTTGTAAAGAAACTAAAGAAACAAAAGGAGCTGATAACTGAAAAAACCAACTATAATGAAATAAAGCTTTTAAACAGCACAAGTGTCAGTGATCAGTAATATGATTCTGTGTGAGACTGCTATTTGTTCATGCTGCAGAAAATCAAAATATAACCCGCTGAGCATAAACTTCAGGCCCTGCCCCATGGTTCTTCCCTACTTTCATCAGCTCAGCCCCTCTGAGATCACCCTACTGCCTCCAAGACAGAACTGCTTGAAGCTCCACAAAATACTGAACTTAACTGTAGGAAAAAACATATCCCAAATCCACAAATTACTATTACTGCTCTGAGAGGAGTATACCCTTTATCTGCTTTATGGAAGGGAAACAGCAAAGAAGATTGCAGAATGTTTTGGCTTCAAGAAATAAATCTGATGCTTTATAGATTTTCATGAGGTCTCTCATTCTTTTTTTGCAAATCACTCTGTGTTTCTCCCTTTTGCAGATCTATACATACATTTTCCCCTTAAGATACCCAGCTTTCTCCCTAGTGCAACTAAGGGGTCATAACTCTTGCTATGTGACAAAGAAGCAGGCAAATATCTGAAGTCCTCTGATTAATATACACACATTTCTGAGTTTCAGGCCAGAAAGAGCGTTATTCAAAATTGAAAGCCTCCAGCTTAAAGAATATCTAGCAGAAATGCTGACAGAAACTAAAGCTGTTCTAACAGCAAGACAGTGCAAACAACTGAAATTTTGTATGCCCTTGAACTATTAATTATTCTGACTTGGAAGGATTAAAAAGGACTTCTGATTGACCCAAGTTCTGCTTTGAAAACAGAGAGAGAAATTCAGTATTCCCTGAGTCCCTGACTAGTTTAAGTGCGCATTTGTTAAATTTAAGACCTGCCAAAACCCAGCTATCATTTTCTAGCTGCTTTGTATCCAGCAGCTTCTTATAAAA
Source organism: Neopsephotus bourkii (assembly GCF_033783945.1). NCBI lineage: Eukaryota > Metazoa > Chordata > Aves > Psittaciformes > Psittacidae > Neopsephotus > Neopsephotus bourkii. Next base: position 9,927,663 of record NW_026900624.1, read on the forward strand.
AGTGACTTATAGAGCATTTCAGGGCTTTTATACTAGCAACAATAACCATCATAAAACTTGTGAAATATGATATTAGAATGAAATATCTGCAGCATAAGTTCTGACAAGATTTTTATAACATCAGAAGACCTATGAAGGGTTTTAATACAATTAACAATGCCATTAAAAATCCCTGCAATAGCATTAAATTTGATAGACATTCTGTGAATGAAAATAATGTAAGTTATTGTTAGCTTTCCTCATTGAAGTCAAGTATTGTTTAAAAAATTTGTGTGGAATTTCCCAGTAACACAAGAACCGGATATAAAAGGTTCAGTGTCAGAGAAGTATTAGGCATTTTTTAATCTTTACAACAACTGAAATAATTAATTTACTAACTCATTCTGACTATGACAATTCCAGCTATTAATCTCACCCTAGTTTTCATTTGGCTGCAAACAGACATTAAGCAATTTCCAGTCAGGAAAAAATAATAAGAGCCTGTCTTGGCTCACACCAGCTTATGGGGCTGTATCTGAAATTTCTAAGGCCAAGAAGCACCGCATTAACACGGTGTAACTATCATGGCTACTGCCACAGCCCCTTTTGTAATGATTTTGGAAGGATTTGGGCTGGCTCAAAGGTGGCTGCAGCTGTGCTCCCTGAATCTCCCACTCACTGTGAATTAAATTACAGTAGAAGGAACTGGACTTTTTCTTGCAGGAAAAACACAGAGAACATTGTAGCCCTGCTGATAGAGAATTGCTATCAGTCACGAATCAGTATTTGTATGTCCTGAAAGGGGTTAGTGTGCTTAATCAGGACTAAGATGGACAGGAAGGACAATTTCTACAGGTCTTCTTGGGTATGCAGAATTAAAACAAAACAAGCAGGCAGAAACTGATTCCCAAGACAGATGAGCAATCAGGAACACTGTTTAAATAAATCAGAGTTTATTGATATCAATCAATTCAACAGCACTAAAAAAATAGGTCCAATCTTCAGCCTTCTACAATTGCCGTGGTTTTTGTTTGTTTGTTTGTTTGCTTTTTTTTTTTTTTTTTTTAAATCTAGGCATTTTCTGAAAATTAATCTTTGGCCAGAAAACTAGCAGTTAATTTTTTTCATCTAGTACTTCAGTGCTTGCTCAGAGCCAGCAGTCAAACAAATAGTGATGCTCAGGAGAATCTGCCCCTATCCTCGGGTGTGACAGCCCTTCCCTTGGCAGGACCAAGGCATGTCAATGGGCGCCTGCTTCCTGCTGGGCACTGTACATCCTCTGTCCACCTGTCAGCCTCGCCCCAGCTCCCCACCTGAGGAAATTTAGACAAGGGGTCTGAAATGGATGAGCACTGGAGCCAGAAGCCATTGAAAGATGAAAGCTGAGGCTTTGTGAAGCTCAGTCCGGAAACAAGCTTTTTCTTCACCCATAAGGAATTTAAAAGAGAGCTGGTCTATTAGCAGTGGGAACCTGTGAAATTATTCCTAATCTAGTATGAGGCTCTGCTGTTTCAATGGGAGCCAGCTATAGGGATGTAGACTCAACTACCTGTGTAGGTACATGCATTTGGTGTGGCACAGCATGAAATTGAGTTTCAGCAATTGCCACCAGCAAGCAGATGGAAGGAGGGGGGAGCCTGACTTTCTTAACACGATCCAGAGCCTAACTGCAATGATCTCAGAAAACAGATGATTCCTGCTAGACATCTGTTCCCAGCACAGCAGCCAGTGCTGGAGTTCTTACCACCAGCAAGGGTAATAACCAGCCATGAACCAAAGATGTTTCCCTTTGGCAGTTTCTCTGCAGTCCAGCTTTGAGGTCCGTGAATAACTAGATTAGGACAAAGCAGCAAAAAAACAAGACCCTCCAAGCCCTCTCTTCACCAGCACTAGCACAGCTGCTCAGGCCCAAAAATTGTTGGGGAGTACTGTTCATGGGGGTTTGAGATTTTGCTAGACCACTGTAAAAAATAGAAGAGGTGTACTGCTGCACTAGGACTGACACCACCTTGGCATCGTCACAGCTGGAGAAGGAAGGCACTGTTTTTTGCCTGCCATGTTGCACCTTTGAGGAGCGAGAACACTTCAGCTTTCAGAAAAGTAAGGCATGCATCCTTCCAAGGAAGTAACTTCTTAGGGCTACAGTCCTCTTGAACCCTGTTTTTCTCAAATGCTCCTACGTGCACCCTCTTCCTGCTGTGCTCCTCCAAGGCAATGTGAAAGAAGGCTCTGAAAAGAAACTTTTGAAAGAAAAAGTCATTTTATTCCCCACTGCTCTGAAATTCTAGGAAGTGTTTTCTGTTTCAAAAATTCCTTGTTGGAATTGTAAATTCAAATTACTGCCATACATTATGGCTTTCTTTGGCAACAGAGCAGAACCACAGAGCCCAGTAACATATTTCATCCCAGGGAACATATCAAACATATGTACAGTAAGCTAGCTGTGAGAAAAATTGCACCCCTTTGTGTGCCACTAGTCACAGTGAGCATTGATATGCAAAAGAAGAATGCTTTCAGAGGCTGAGCTGTTTGAAGAAAGGTGGTAGAATGTCATTGTAGAAGAGAGAGAAGTTTACATTCCATAGGTGCTGTAAATAGCCCTAACTGTCAAGGTGAAGCAGGCTACATCACATACCAAGAATAAGAAAAATTGATGGTAAAAGCCCTGGTCAGCCTGTCCTGCTTAGGAAAGCATGTAAAGCAATCAAGGAAAGGCTCCAGCGCTGAGAAGGATTGCTCTACAGGAGAAATCATATTAGAATGAATTATTAGGGGCCCAAATAAGGAGGAATAAGGCCCTGTATGGGAAACTATGCATGAAGGCTTTTTAAGGGGACATGCAGGGAGCTTTGAGGAAAGAATGGTCCAAGCAGCATGAAAGGAAAGAGGAAAGACCAATAACTTATGAGCCACTAGCGCTAATAAAACCTGGAAGAATTTGAATAGAAACAAGCCTCTGGCTTGAATCCATGGATCTCATGCCTTTAGTTATAGGAGGTCCTTGCTAACTGAAACTCACCATAAAACACCTTCTGCCACGGCCAAAAGGTCTAACAAACCTCATTCCCTCTTCACAGCCTGGAGCACAGAGATAATCTCCCTACAGATACAATGGAGACCATTTATTCTGATCTCATTCCTGGCAGTTTATCCCTTTCTTTCAGGTTCAGTGTGTGGATTTCTCTCTGCAGATGTACATCTTTCCTGAGCGGATGTTCTGCATACCTCTCTCATGCAGATATGCTGCCAGCAATTGTTTGGATGCAATGGTAGTGGTCCTCTTCTGTTCTAGGTGCTCAGAAAGCCAGACCTGCAAATCCTCGGAAAGCACCTAACTGGAGTGATTTATCGCTACTGAAGCCAGATAAGGGAGTCTTCATGCAACCACTAGATAAAATCATAGGTCACCCAGCTTTAGCTAAGAAAGCCTTGACTGCAGGAGTAAAAAACACAGATCTGCAGAGTGCTATGTACTCTGCTTGTGTGGTTTTTTTTTTTGAACTGTGAAACCAGCTTTATAAGAATGATTTCATTATTCTTTACCAAAAGCAAGAATTCAAAGGGAAATCAAAGGGTGGAAAGTGGCCTCCAGGTTTATCTCGGTTCACAGTAACATTTTGCATAATAAACAAATGAGAATTTTGAAATCTGCATGAGGACAAGTTCATGGTTATTAAAAGTGGAGAGGTTCATCTAATAAATAATGTACTGTGAATTAAACATTCATCACCAGTATTAGAAAAGCAATAGAAGTCGTTCTTTGCAATCCTTTTTTTAATTGGCTTTTAATGTAAATGGAATTATGTAATTTACATAAGTGTACATGTAGACTGCCAGCATCAGTGAGGGATTGTTTTTGCCCCTCGAATTTTACTTCATTCTATTATAATAATGGGAAATCCTGTGCAACTTATACATCTAAATACACACACTGGGGAGGCTCAACATTTCAGTGACTTAGATCTTGGACTTCTATCACATAAATCAAATTGGGGAAACATTTACGGGGACAAGTTATTGAATCTGCAAGGTATTGAATCTGTGTGAATTGCGTCTAAACTGTAAACCAATATATCCTTTTTATTATAACAACTTTTGGAGAATGGGCAAAAAACATATGGTCAGAATCATCAGTTTATTGCTACAGGTTGTGAAAAGCCAAGCGTGTTTGCAGGCTACTGCTGCATTTCACTTGCTTTATCTGATAGCTCAAAGGCAAAGCTCCTGAGCAGCACTGTTCCCTATGGAATAGTGACTCATTTGTCAGAGAAAAAGAGGTCAGAAGAAAAAGCTATCGTGTAAGACCCTGTGGGACACTACCACCAAAAGAAAGACCATTCGAAGCCTCACTTCCAGCAAGTGCAAGTTTATCAACAAATAACAGCACTTGCATTTAAAAACACAGTTGTGTTAAAGCAAAGTACTGTCCTGTGCACACAGTTCTTACCTTGGAAGACATAAAGGGCAACAAAAAATCTCATGTAATAGTTGTTGATGGTGTAGTTTTAAGAGCCATTGGAAAAGATGAGCTTATTCCACCTGAGGGACAGGTTAGACACTGGGAGCTGCAAGATTTCTGAGGTTTCAAAGGAGCCAGTAGTTTAATCCAGGTCAAGTGACTTTGTATTTATTTTTGCTACATAGAAGCTTCTTTTTGTAGATGAATAAAGATTTTTACAAGTGTTTAATCCAGACAAATATTTGATGATAATTACTAAGTAAAAAATATTTTCTCAGAAATAATTTTCTCTCTCCAGGGGAGAAAAGAAAAAGGGAACTTTATTTTTATGGGAAATAGTTGAAACATGAGACACAAGTATTAGGCATTTTGTTTTGTAAAGCTCTCAGAAAAGTGTGTTTCACTGCTTTTGGCACCAGCATACATTGCTTTCCAGCTCCACGACTCATGTTTCAGCACATACAACCTCACACAACATGATATGCATGTAACTTTGGTATCTTATCTAATTGGAAATTCCCAGGAAAGAGGATGGGGTGACTCAGAGGGATGAAGTGCAGCTGCACACTTGGCTGGGAGAAGACAAGCTTTTTGACTTCTAAAGTATGGTGCACTGTAAGACTCCTCGTGACTACCAAGGAATAAAGACTGTGAGATGTACAGTGTCTTCTGCTCCCTGTGAACCTCCCGCAGAGAGGCATTTAAAGTTTATTTATTTTGCAATAGTTGATACCTACAGCATCCTAAAAGTGGGATTTCTGAGGAGACCTGCACAACTCTTGCAGTTTGTGATGTATAAACAGCAGAACTCAGACGTCAGCCCTGACCCCTCATCCCTTCAGTAGCCAAAACTCAGAGCAAGAACTCATATGTACCATACACAGCAGCTTATTTCCGGGTCAGCTGTAATGTTCTCTTGCTTGTAATAATGGCAGCTGCTCTGCAGTTATCTCCAGCTGAAGGGGGCTTGTGCATATTTTGCTTCAGTCTGTCACTGCATGAATGGAGAATTAAATCTGCAAGTACAGAACAAAAGTGTATGCTTGTTGATCTGGTGGAAATAGGGCCAGTTCTATTATTGGCTTTGCTATTGGCACTCTCGTTGAAGAATCTGACTTGTTGAGGCTGATTTTCATAGAACAGTTTTTAATGATTTATATCCCTTCTTCAGGTATTAATTTAACATGCTGAGAGAGGTTTGGGCCCTTGCATTGAATATATTAGCATGTAATTTTAAGAGTATTTCTGGGCATGTATGCTAAATTTGAAAACTCCATGTACTTGCAAAATTGTAAGTATAAATCAAATAACAACTAAAGCATTTCCTCAGACCAATGGTTTTAAGTGCTCTCAATAGCTGGATAAAGTGCAGATTCTTTGCTATGCAGAACTGGCGGGTATACATTTGAAGCATAGGCAGACATTTGCTAAACTACAGTGATCCATCATGTTTAAATGTGTTTGTTGTTGGCAGGGCACAAGCATGAGTTGATTACCATGGTACTCTAAAAAAAAGAAAACCATGCTCATATTAAGAAAGGCAAGAGAAAATGCTCTTATGAACCAGCTTAAGTTAGAAGGGGAGGTCATGGCTGTCATGTCCATCATTTTCTGGTTTGGCTTTTTAGAGGTTTTTGGGGAGAGAAATGGACGAGAAATTAGCAAGATAATTCAGTGTTCACGAAAGCACATGATCCTCAGAGAGAAATTTAGTACTGCAGCATAGGAAGGCTCATATTTTTTGAATTATTTATATAGTTCATTATCAATCTTAGCAGTTAAAAATAGACCCTGAACGTTTTCAAACAGAAATCCTGCTGTTCCATGGGACGAAGTTCCCCCTTGGGTGGGTGCTACAACACAAGGTCAGGGAAGGGGGGTGGAGGGGAAGCTGGGCTGAGAGGTGGTTTAAGGACCCTGAATGGGGAAGATGTGAAACAAGACAAAGAGTTAAGAACTACTTGGCAATTACCACTCCTACTTCAAATCTCTTTGGCATCTCCCATGGCTAGCTAGATGAGAAATCCAACCAGCCTGCAGAAATAATTAGACTAAGACTTACTAATTTTACAGTGCAATAGGATTCACTCTCCAGAATATCCAATTCCTTCATTCTTACTTGTATAATTCATCTCCTATAAAGCAAGTTCATGATACTTTCACCAGAAGAGTTCATTAAGAAATGTCCAAAAAAGCTTTTGAGTTTGAATGAATGATCACAGTTTTGCAAGTACCTCCTCAGTCAGTGTTGTTGGAAGAGAGGACCTGAGCACCAGAGTGATTCCCCCATGCAGAACCCCCTGCACTGACAAGCTACAACATCTAGGCAGAGAAGAGCACACGTGTGCTGCACACCAAGCTGCTGCTATAGGTAGGATGCTGTGGAACGTTCAACAATTTTCCCGAAGCCAGAGAAATAATCCTGTGACCATCAGTAAAAGGACTTGAATACCACAACTGCACACCAAGATGGATCTCTGGCATTTCCCAGGCTGAGTGAAGAGAGTGGTGAGTCCTGATGAAAGAGCAGTGTCAATAAAAAGCAACAGGATGTGACTATTTGTGACAAAGGGACTGGGGACAAAAGAGGGACATGGGCACAGGCTTTTAATGAACTCTTGGATATTTTAGCTGCCTAGGTTTTGTCTTGACCAAGAAAGCAAGAATGGTTATCTCCTTTCTTACAAGGCAGAGATGCCTGTGAGCAGAGCTGTGCAGAGGACCTGCATCACAACCCACTTCCCTTTGCATACATGTAGCACTGCACTGCAGCACACTTACTTTGGGCTTAAAACAACCGTGGATACTCCATTAGCTGCTGTACCCACTTATTCTGTCTTCACTGTATGGTCAGTGTATGTGAATTTAAGGGAGACTTCAATGACACAGCTGAATACATTGTCAATAGATCTACACCCTATATGAAAAGCAAAAGGCAGCAGTTGCAGGAGATGAAGGAAGACACTAAGGCAAAATATTTTTCTTTAGTTAAATCACATGTGGGAATTAGGAATAATGACTATGTCCTGGCACTTCAATAGGAGCATGGGGAAAAAACCTGCCAAACAAACTACTGAAAACAATAAAAAATATTTATCATTTTCAGCAACATGCATAAGCTCAGTTTAACTATGCAGATTGCCTTACATGCAAAGGCCTTACATAATAAATGAAAATAACTCCTGTATTCTTATTGCTCAACACAAATATACAAACAAATACCAAATAGTGAGCCATTCTGTTCTTTTCTCTGTGCTAATGGTGTTTCTAAAGTTCTGCAAGTGCAACAGGTATTCAACTAAATTTGGGGGAGAAAAAAGAAAACTGAGCGGCAGGCAGAATCCAAGTAATGTCTTCCTTTTCCAATAAATTTTCTTTCCTTTGAACATTGACAGTCTTTTGTTTTCCTTTCCAAGATGCAGCTGTAAACCAGTTTATCATACACAAATAAAATATTCTTAAATTCAGCAGAGGAGAATAATGAATTGGTTTTATAGGCCTATAAAACAACCTGAGTCTGTGGGCACTTTGAAATAATGGTGGCAATTAGGATCTGTAATGTATTCTGGAAGATATCATAAGAAACGTGGCAGCAAACTCATTTTTTCCTTTCAAAATGATCACCTGCAATATGCAATAAAAATGTGAGGATGTACTCATAAAAGAGCCATTGCAGTATCCTCCCTAATATATATGCAAATATTTCATCACTTTGAAACTTTAAGGAACACGAGAAAGCTGACAGAAATTAACATTAGCTTCCAGTTGCCGTATAAATCAAAGCAACAGCTCTTCTCTAAACAAAGTACCTGCTCAGGGAAGTTAGCTACTTTGATTTAATGCTGATGGGAATTGGCCCTGCTCAGCATCATTGCTGTTGACAGGCAGAGTTTGCTCTCATCCTTCTTTGCAAATGTCATGGCATCTGTCTTCTCTGTGAGAGCACCTTCCATTGTTCCCAACTTGGGACCATCACTTTTGCAAGGTGAGGGCTTTTGCAGTCTAAAGGACATTTTAGTCCTCTTTGGTCACTGCATCAAAGCAAGTACATTGTCCTGGGGGAATCCCAAAAGTTGAGAGGGGATGGAAATACCTTGGTTAAAGCCCTTTGCTCTGAAAACCTCTCTGAATTCATAGAGAGTGGTGTGTTTTCTGCTCTTTGTACCAAAAAGTGCAAAAATTCTGCAGGAGACTTTATACTTCACAGCATCGGGAGGTAGCAGGATGCCTACCCACATTAACATGCTTCTAGAATAAAGCAGCCCAAAGGAAGTAATCAACATCTTCCCAAAGTTTGTTGAAGTTAGGAAAAAATATCATTTAATTTCTAGGATGGAATTGTCACAACAAAATGATTACAGAGAAGATAGAGCAGAAAGTCAGGAAGATCAAAGTCCATTAGTGCCCACTGTGATACTGCAGTGGGCAGCATCCATTCAGGAGCTGCTCAGTAGCAGCTTATTTTTTGAGGTCCATAAAGTATTCTTGTCCTCAGTGGGTAGAGAAAATGATCATTTAATCCCTTAAGGAAAACTGTAAATGGGAAATCATTTGTTCCCACCTAAATGGGGAAGAGCAGAAAAATGGGACATTTAGTTTAACTGAGGGCAATAAGTGGATACAGATAGTGCATCAAGCTCATTTTCACTTGTCCTCCTGTGCATGCATACTTTTCTATGTAGAAGCAGCCTTTCTAGCCATTCCTGCCAGATGAACATTGAAAATAGTATCTAGTTCAGAACTCAGAACCTCAAACCAGCTAATGAATAAAGTGGTTTTGCACCCTGCTGTTTGTCCTGCCTGCTATCCAGGATTGCCCTGCCAGCCTCTGTTCTTTCAAACAAATCTAAATGGCATTGTGGGTCTAGAAATGGACACTCTGCAACAGCTCTGCTAAGCTCCTGCCCTGCTAAGGCAGACTTGTTCCCTACCGACAAGCCTATTCTCCTTCCAGTCTAACTTTAAATATGTCAAGTAGGGAGGCAGTGGTAAAAGTTTATGTCACAGGGTAACAGATTTTACTGTCAGAAACAGACACGAGACAATAACTCATGGCAAATAATGTATTAAATGAATAAAATTTCCTCCCTTTCCCATGCTCATTCTGCTAGCAGGTCATGAGTCCCTTGATTGTATTCAGCTTTCGGAATATCTTGTACACCGATTTGCCAACAGGCAGACAGCCATTCATCGCAGGTGCATACTTCCAGGGCTGCTTTCAGTGGTTATTCACAAAATTTCTCTGTTGGACACAAAACTCATATTCAGCAGGAGGATCTGAGCACATCACTGAGGGTCACAATCTCTTAGGAAAAGAAAAAGGAGGATGAAACATGAGTGAACAGCCAAAGGAAGGAAGACTCATATTGGTGAGGAAGAAACATGGAATACGAGCTGTTCTCCAATGCCTCAGCTGTATGTTGAACACCATGAAGACAGGTGGTTTGCTGAGGCAGCCTTTTTGCCATCCAGCAATGCTTCTTACTGAACCCCTGTCATTGTTCATCATCATTATTACTCTGTTCATGTGAGCACTGTACAGACCCCAGAACACAGCACTACTTCACATCTATTTTAAACAGGCTCCCTAATCAATGACAGAGCTGAGAACAGACCGTGGATTTGACTCTCAGCTTTTTTGGCCCATTTCTGAAAAATTTCAACAGCACAACATGTCAAGCAAAAATTAAGTGAAAAATTCTTCATAGTGGGAAATTTTAGAAAAGGAAACATTTTTGTAAACTTAACGTTGAACATTTTAGAACTAAACTCCATGTGCGAAAGTTCTCATCTGTTTTTTGAGAAAGATTAAAAGCAATAGTCTACTTTGCATTGGGGTGTATATTTACGTATTCTCTGTGGGTTATATAGCATAGAAGCTGTTGCCCATTAAACAGCTGTCGCTGAAAACTCACGGCTCCTCTCCAAGAACTAATGTTTCTTTGGCTTGCCTCTCTAGGGAAGAGTTTAAGATGTACGTGATTCCCACATGAGCCATGATATTGCTCATTCCTGAGATGAGGTGTCTTATTCTTCTGCAGACATAAAGGGGAAATGGTAGGAGAGCAGCAAGGTTACCAGTACTGAGGAACAGTGCCTTCAGGTTTAGCCTGGTCTTATGAAAAAACACGAAGGAGAGGAAAGAAAGAAGAAAGGCAGATCTTGCTGCAGCCAGATGAGCAGACAGGGTTTATTAGCCATCACAGAGCCACAGTGACAGGAAGGAAGAGCTGCATGGAAAGTACAGCAGTGTGGAGGCTCACATTAACCGCTTTTGTATTCTTTCATGGGAACAGCTACTAACTCAGTCCTGCTGATTGTGAAAACCAGGAATTTCTTGCTTTGAATAAGTATAATAATGCCTTTGTATGTGATTATACTATGGAAAAAAAGAAAAAAAAAGAGAAGAAATCTCCTTGCTTTCAAGTTAGAGATCAGGGCTAGGTGATGCTAAGAATAAGTTGGATGCTGGGGTAATAAATCCAGGTAATACGTTTTGTTCCCACAAGGATGCCTGATTTATAAATTACCTCTGAATCCTGCACTCCTGTGATGAATTATCTACTCTGCTTAGCTCCCAAAAGCATGACTGACTGGTAGGAGCAAGCTCTGCCATAGACTCCCCCCCCTGCTCCCCTCCTTACCAGCCATGTCCACCTCTGGTGACACAACCCTGACAGGAACAGGGTCTGCTGGCTGGGAATGCTGTCAGGGAGGCAGAACCCATGAAAGGGAATTTGGGTGTTGTTTAGGACCTGAAGGATTTCTGGGTATTTCCGCAGGGTGGGGAAAGCTGATGTTCACAACAGCAAGCAGGTACCACCAGCCTGCTTGTGGACAACTGCTGGCTTCTTTTTCCAGCAGCTGAGAACTCCCAAAAGGGTCCCTCCGCTGAAGGTGAAGAGGGAAAAAACCTTCTTGAGAAACCAGTAGTGAAGTCAGAGAAGGGCTTGTTTAGCTATGTTACCATTATTTGGTGCCTTCACTAGCACCCAATGTGTACATCCCTCTTCCCAGGCAGTCCTTGCTGTGTGGAGCTCATAACCAGATTGATAGATTAATATGTAAACGCTGAGAAGAGAAACAGGAGGAGAATAGCTCCCCCCTGCACAAGGAAAGGGGAAACAAGAAGTGCTGGTTTCCTGGACTGCTTGAGGAGACTTTAGGAAACAGAAGGACAACTGCATAGCAGTGAATTTGAAAGATTTCCATATCTTTTGTTTTGCTTTCCTTCAGCCACTCAAAGACAGATTTTTGAGTAAGCACATATTTTTCTTTTCAGACATACCAGAGCTTGTGCTGGCATAACACATTAAGTGTGCATGCAAACTGTAATTTGGTGCACAGAATAAAAGGAAGAAAAAAATCTATTCCTCCCATGATGTTTTACCATTCTAATGGTTCCCAAACTTTCATAATACTTGCTAATGCCAATAAAAGACAGCAGTTTGGATGGCAGAATCAGAATGCCCTCACTTCTCTCCCTGCATATGAAGGTGATAAAGTCATGACAGCTCAAGGTACTAAACCACATTGCAACATTACTGCCCTGCATGGATGATAGTGAGGTGGTTACACCAGAGCAGGAGCTCAGTAGCAGTCCCAAAAGGATCTGTGAGTTAAGCACAGGCTCTTGTATCTGTGCTCCTCTGCAACCTGCATAACCAAAATCCCACTTGTATAATTCCCTTTAAAGAGCTGCTGTTTATAAAATCAAGTCAGAGATACGAATTTCAGTGAGAACATTGTGTTGTGCACTAGGCATCCAATACCTTGCCTGGTTCTTCAGGGGTGATTAAATCAGATTTCCTAATGGGATGGCTAAACCCAAAGAGTTTAAAGGGTATGTTTGGATAGGCATATGAAGCTTATCTTAGCTTCTGACCCAACAAGAAATTGCACTCACAGCCTTGTTAGAATAATTTCTAGCTCCTGGGGCCTGGTAATGTTTTGATCAACAACATCTTTCATCCAACTACCCTCTAAACAAAATATGACTACAAACAGTTGCAGGAAATATAAATCTAGCACATCATATGATAATCATGAAAGCTGTAATTTGGCCCTAGCTCTTTGACAACTAATCATTGACTAAATACAGAGTGTTTCCATGTTACCCACTGTGCTTTCTGTCCTTGCCCTTCCTTGATGCTCAAATGTTATTTCCATTGTAGTGGACCAAACCAGTCAAAGCAATAGGATCATGTGGTTTATTAATATGGCATTTAAAAAAACAAATAAACAAGTCCCTGAGCACAAATCAAAAGATGGAAAAGCTACAATTTTTTATAGCAGGAAGCACAGAGATGAAGGAGATAAGTCTAATGGAAACATAAAGATACATCATTTTGAGAAAAGAGGAGATATGCAATCTGCTACAAGATTTGAGGCTTTTTGTTTGAATGACGCTGAACAACCTTTCATTTTAGCTGATGCCTAAGAATGCAAATTGTCTACTAAATATCTGCAGCTGCAGCCTGTTCTGCTATTGAAGCGGCTGCAGAATGTCACCGCTCTTCCCTTTGTATATAAAAGAGAAGGGGGAAGGGTTCAAATGAAGACAAAAACCACAGGAGCATTGCTAAGACCTGTGTATTAAGCCTGTGGTTTTTAATGTTTCCCCTTTTAGTTTACCTTGTTCCTCATGGTTTGTTCAGTAGGAAGAGAAATGGCAGCACAAGGATAACTGAACACCCTGGGTTTTGTCAGATCTGTGTTCGCTTTGAAATAGTTATTATTTACTACTGACAATATAGTATGATCTAGAAGTCTTGGGTCACGGCCCAAGATCTTCTTTTTCAAGGGACAAACACAATCTCAGGCAATGTAACCTTTTAAAGGACTAAAGATTTATTGATTATTTTAAGGATGTCTGTAGTACGCAAAATGTATTCCATAATGCAGCAGATTACATTATAAATAACACAAAAATGGCATGCTGGAAGCCAAACAGAATGCAAACCACAGCTTTATTAAAAGCTAGAAAGAGTCGTAGCATGCAAAAAAGATCATGCTGAGCCTCAAGATACAAAACCCATATGGCCCTCTGGGATTTGATATGACATGCATCTTTCACCTTCAAACATCAGTGATTAGCAAGAGGAATAAAGGAGGTCATAAGAAGGTTATATACTACCATATCTCCAAAGTTAAAGCTTTCTTTTGAGTCTGTCTTATCTGTAAATCATGACTGCTAGAGAGAAAAGTAACTTTTATTTTTTTAAAAGAAAAAAGTGAATCAATTATAAACCAGGGTTCGACAACAAGACAAAGATCAAAGAGTCACATTTTAACATTCAGCATAATCATTTAAAATGCAATATCTACATTGAGCCACACAGAATACTGTCCCTTCTACATATACAATATCTACATTGAGCCACAGGCAGGTATACTGTCCCTTCAGGATCGAGTATGCCGCATGTCTGTGTGAATCTCAAAATACTCTTCAGCTCTGAATTCCTTCACTGAATGTCAAATAATATCACCACTGTTTAGTCATGGAGGGCATGAATTCCACTATCTTCCCACTGCCTCTGTGGGGTTAAGGGGTTTGTTCTGCCTGACTCTGTTCTTTCTGCTCATAGTACCTAGTTGTCTGAATACAGGGATACAGAAAGAAAGGTGAATTACTTCAAGAAACAGAGACAGACAGAGAATCATATAGTGATCTAAATCATTTCAGCTGCCTCTCTTTATCAGAAAAAAAGTCTAAATAACGAAATTATTTAACTTGTAGTTAATAAGAATCCCTCCAATTCAAGGCATTCCTTAGCCACATATTAAAATCCAGACATTATGCTATTCAGACATACTTAGAATAATTTTGGTTGTGCTTTGATAGCTAATAAACTAAAAGATTGTACCTGAGTCCTATAAATTTAACTTAGGTTCACAAAAAAAAGATACCCGGCTGCGTCATGCATGTGTAACTCGAACTTGGCGATATCATGGTTCATAACAGATGTGAATGTTAATTTTCTTTTCTTTTTCATAATAAACATGTTACTGAAATATAGTTAATCAAGGTTATGTAATACATGCTACATGTAGTAGCATGAGTACACATTTTTGTAATAAGAAATGACAGCTGAAGTGCGATTGAAAGACAGAAATGTACAGTTGCATGGAAATAACTGTGTGTTTCAGACTCGTTTCACAGCAGGAGAGGAGTGGGAATAACAGAAGTAAGAGAGGAAAGTGAAGGAAGGATTAAATCAGAGGTAAAAAAGACATACAGAAAAGCTAAAAGGTGGGTAAACATATCAAAATTAAAAACCATAATGGCTTGGTATGATAACCTTACATACATTCGACTAGTCTTAATCTCTTGCTATTGAACGTAACATGAACATGTTGAAATGAATGTCCATTTACTGAAGCTGTTTCTGCTTTAGGTATTTGCATATCTATTAGCAGTTTGGCTGGGTATGGGTGTATCATAGCTGAGCATTAAGTGCAGTCATTGATATGTGTGCTCGTTTAGTCTGACAGAACAGTGCTTAATGAGTTTCACCACATTTCTGCTTTACCAGAAGATTAATAAATCTTTTCAGGAGGAATCATCTCAAATATCTCCCTCAACCAGTGTTTGATTGAGGGTGATTTGTCCATATGCCACAGAACTGCAGACAGGATTAAACTGCCCTCGCTTCACACTACAATGCTCATCTCCATCCCTTCCCTGTCTGACCTGAAGGGAATAAGGCAAAGTTTTAAGAACTTCTCTCTTTTCAGAGGGCATCGTGTTCAACAAAGACAAGGGAGCCATGGAATGATTTACTGAAGAAACCATGTAATAACAGCAAGAATTACAAATTTTCTGGTTTAAAATATATTGCTGGTTTCCAGTAGTGTTTCTCATGGTAATATTAGAAGCAATTCTTAAGCCAGTATAATTTGCTAAAATGCAGCTGCTAGCTGTTTTTTCTCCCTCTTGCAAATTATATTTTAAGAAATGTTAATAGTATTTTACCTTCCTTTAAGACCACGAGAACCATAGAATCATTCATAAGTATCAGTGATGTGATTTCTGAGAGCAGTTGCTAACATTGTGCATAATTAGGGGGTTCTGTGCCCACATAAAGGCATCTTCAGCCGTTCAAAACTCAGGTGTGCAGCTGGAACCACCTCAATGAACCCTTTCCATAACCAAGTGAAAGAATTAGGCACCTCTTAAGGCCAGCAGATCTGTATAAAATATACACATTAATGATACATTGAAGGTGCTTACCTCTCCCTGTGACTACACAGTGATCTGGGACATAAGTGACAGACACTAAGCATAGGCAGCTGACTTGAACTAAATGTTTGGAGGGCTTTTTTGTGTTTTTTGACGTTAGAGATACGTAAGAAGAATCATGTCCTAATTCACCATATGTTCACTTATTCTTAAGTAGTGATGGTAGAAGGATAGTTCTGTTTTCCCCTCTTGTGTATGTGGATATCCGCACATAAACTTACCTATTTTATTACTTGGGGGGGTTATTTCCAATGTAATCCTATCTGGTTTATACCAGGCAGGTGCTAAGAATTTTATTAAACTGCATACAGAAAAAGCTAAAAATGGTTAGGGGTGACACACTGAAATTTGATGTGTTTTCCCTTAGC
The DNA here is from genome assembly GCF_033783945.1 of Neopsephotus bourkii. Taxonomy (NCBI): domain Eukaryota; kingdom Metazoa; phylum Chordata; class Aves; order Psittaciformes; family Psittacidae; genus Neopsephotus; species Neopsephotus bourkii. The sequence goes on from NW_026900624.1 coordinate 9,943,711, forward strand.
TAAAGGGAAGCAAAACAATTACCACTTTAACTAGTGAATATTAGAACATTGGCATGTTCTTAAAAACATATTGGGTTTTTATGGGGTTGCTACTTAGAAAGGCAATTCTGCTGGCAATTTGGCTATTAAGAGCTGCTGAAAAGAAATTAAAATCTGGGCTGAGCAACATTGAAAGAAAAAAATCGGAAAGGATGCAAACATTCTTCTTTGTATCGCTTCCTTAAAATTAAAGTGAATTTCAACTGGCAAAATTAATAGCTCACAAAGCTTGCCTGGGTGTGGAGAGACAACCCTGATGTCAGCGATTAAACTTGCCTCTTACTTATTAAGGATTTGCATGGACTCCCAGAGTGCAGGGAGCCAGCATCTTTAGGGCAATGAGCTACTGTTTCTGCTGGGGCACTGGGGAATAGCTGGGGCTGCTGCTTCCAGTGCATCCTGTCAAGGAAATAGGTCCTTTTTATTTGAAATGAACCTTAATGTTATGCTCCTTCACGGCTATATACTTTGGTTGAGGTTAGAGGGCACTTCCCATATCTGTGTGTGCTGTTTGCAGCTGTTTCATTGTGAGTGGTGTCCTTAATAACCTACACAGAATGCACTTTTACAGAGCTTGGCCTCATCAGATTTGTTGAATGGGGATTTTTATGGAGCATACCCATATCTTTGCTTCATAACAAGTGATTCTCACTATTGTACCCGTCCCAAATAAGCATATTTCATATATGAAATTTCAAACTCCTCTAAGCAGTCTTCTGTTGCATGATGTACTTAAATATTTATCTTCGAGTAATGGAATGGAATGGGTAAAATGTCTGGATCTAGCTTATGAAAAGTTTATGAGTACAGAGAAGATATTCGTGAATATGACACCTGATTGTTTCACTTAACTAAAAAATATTTAACAATGAATAATGATTTTTGGCACATGTATCTATATTTTTAAAGTATCTTATAAATTAACAAAAAAACTTCACCATGTAAATGAAAAATAAGTTAGATAATTAAACCATTATGAAATTGGACAGTCTGACTGAAAAACACCTGTGGTGTTACTGATAACTGTAGCAAAGATGCTTTTAAATTAAAAATAATAGTTGCATTCAATGAGTAACTTTCTGAAAAGATATACTTTTCATTGAGAGAAAAAACAAATGTGTTCTGATTAACTCTCAAATCCCTTTTTACTTGCAGACTTTTTGACAGAGATGCTGTGAGGCTGCTGCCTACCAGACTCCATTGCTGACATAACCCCTCCTGCAGCTGCAGTGAAAATCCATTGGTTCAATCAGGTTTTTAAAGCCATATTTCTTTTTCTTTGCCACTTTTTCTGCAGGTGTTTTTCCCTGGTATCATATGAACTTCTGTTTATTTCCCTTTTGGATTTTAAACAGTAATTTAGAGCAGTAAACTATGTCATTCACTCCACTGATTGGCTGCATGAAGCTGTTAAAGACATTTTATTCAGTAAAAGCAGCTGGCTAGGCAAAAGCAACCTTAACTACTATCATAGCTATAAAAATAAAACAGAGCTTAAGATCATAACTGTAGTAATAACCTTGCCCTTATGGTATAAAAAAATAGGACCCATTGTGGATTTATTTATTTTTTTTTGTATTGCAATCTGTCACAATTTCCATTTTGGATAATTCTGGAACAGTTTCATACTCTATTCACAGTAAACAAGCTTGGAATAAAGTGCAAGTCAAAAGGAAATGAGATAGCAAATCAACTTGTCCTGGTAAGATACAAACGTTGGCATCATCATCTTGATTTCATTCCTTCTATCCTTGAAGATGACAGCATATGGTCTCCATTCCAGTGAGAGCATATGATCTGGGAAGCAGGGAACAGCACAGAGTCACAGAGCATTTCTGATTGAGTAAATCTCCTTGAAATCACACCAGGACAGAAAGGGTACAGAAAGTGAAGCTGTATGTGAATGGGCATGTTTAAAGAGTTTGGAGGTACTATTCCTATTACCAATTTCTCTCATTTTCCCAGAGTTTACTGATCTCCCGGGAAGACCTGTGGAAATATTTGTCCTCTTTCTTCCCTCTATGCTGTTGACTGCCTTTTCCAGGCTTTCTATAGTGAGAAGGTCCTTCAGGTAGGAGGGCTCAGCATCAGGATCTCCAAAACTCATGAAAACCACTTTTAGTGTCATTGTGAAGGTCGCAGCAGAGAATCCAATATCTCCTATGGTCAGCCAGGGAAGGTATGCTGACAAGGTGACTAGATAAGCAGAGGTATCAAAAAGCTTTATGCCAGAAGAGGCATTATCTTCTAGAACTCTGCATTTTATGCAAGAGATAGCTAGAAGGGATCTGATTAAAAGACCATATTATCATCCTATGAGAAACAATGTTCTTTCCCTTTTAAAATGTCAATACTGTTCATAAGAACTATGTGAAAACTACTGAATGGATCAGAAGCAATACACTGAGGGATAAATCTGATCTATTGGGAAGGAGCCAGACTAGCTTTTGCAAATGGCAAGTATGATCCACTTGAGTTTTGGAAAGTGGGGTTGACAATGTCACTGAATGTATCAAGACGAATGATCTGGCCAGAGAAAGAGCAATGGGACAGCCTTCACAGCAGAATATGTCTTCCTGGGGATGACACTTTGTTGTATCCCTATTGTGAATCCCATCACTGTATCCCTCCCACCTGACAGCCATTTTGGCTAGACTCAAAAACTGTCATCTGCATCTGCTTTTCACAGCAGTCCAGATCACACCAGAGGATGACCCATTCTCTTTGTTATTTACTGCTTCATCAGTCTTTGGGCCACTTGGAAACTCCATTTGCCATGCTTTCAAGGTTTGCTGGCCAAGTCAGTGTTAAGCAGCACACAGCCAAAGTTTATGGCCATGTTCTGGCTGTGAAGACCCACAAAAAATGCTGCTGTCAGCCATTAGACCTTGATTGTAATTAAAGAGCTGTATCACAGCTATCAATACTGACCCCACTTACGCCGTGGCCGCTGTATAAATTTCTGCCATCAAATCTATATCCATTAGGCATATGGGAAAACATGGTCTGTGATTTACAGTTACACCAGCTGAACAGCCCAGTGTAGATGGAGTTATACTCACACTTTCTGTGTGTGTGTGTTTAAATTCATTTGCTTTCCACCTACAAGCTGCCATGGCAAGAGCATAGCTGGAATAATCAAACTGCAGATACAAGCAGAGTTTTTTGATAGCATGGATGGCTAATTCTAGCTATGCTGGAATGATTTTTTAGGAGTATAGGCACAGAGAAGGTGTCACATCAGGTGAAAACAGTCCTTTGAAATCCCTCAAAATATGAAACTAAAGGATTTTAGTGTTAACTGATTTATAGTAGGTATTCGTTTATGATTTTTTACATACACTTCTAATTCATTATTTCATCTGTCCCAAACAAAGGAATTTAAATACTGTAACGGCAGAGAATTTCTTTATCTTTTCCTTTTCTAACAAAATCAGTCTGGAATTAGAGAATTTGTTGTCACCAGCACAAATTTTCAAGTACCACTAAATGCAGGAGTTAAACAGTGTTTAGGCAGAGGTCCCTAAGTAAAGCAGCTGCTGACCTGTCAGTATAAAAAAACCTACAAATGCATAAATGTGTGACATATGCTCACTGGAACATTTTTTGACATGATTTTGACTCTACATCCTGTGTATATCTTTTCCTAAATTCCATATATAAACTCTTGCTTAATATGCACAGAATTGCACATCCTTTCTCAAAAGCATAAATTAAAGAGATAGTATTTCTCTACCATTAAATGTTTATGCCCTAAAATAAAAATTCAAGGTTAAAAACATTTCCCAATTGTAGAACCAAAAAGAAAACATCACAGAAAATATACATAGATGTACCTTTTAAAAGTCAGTTAAATACTTCGTGTTGCAGTGGCAGAAGAGAACTAATCACCTCTGAAGCAACTAAGACAACTTGGTGCGCACTTTTCCACGGTTCTAGAAGTTGAGGGGAATCTGGCTGTTATTTCTCTTAAATGATTAACTGAGTGGCATTGCCAGCATTACACCTACTGCACAACGTCTTCTGAAGAAGGTCTGAAATCCACTTCTTCCTGCAGCAGAATTCCATTATTTAATAATTTATCCCCTTCTCTCCAAACTCTGGTTTGCCCATTCAAAACAGAAAAATGTTCTTGACATCCAGGCTTTATGATGTGGCAATCTCCTTCTCCCAAAGACTCTGAGTCACAGCTTTCCACAAAGGAACACAAACAAATTCCCAAGCTTCAAGCTGACAGTACTCAAAGGTTCAGGGCAGGAGCAGCAGGGAGGATGGGAATTCAGACAGGAAGCCTGATGATCCAGAGTAGAGCATGCTAACAAAGCTTTCCAGAGGAATACATCAATTGCTTGGCAAAGGGGCCCAGCTCTGCTCACATCCATCACAAGGAATGTCCTCTTGCTCATGCTGTCACTTCTAATCTCTCCTTTGACCGCAGTTTAGTGCCATCAACCAAGCCATGAGCATCTTCTCCTACTGGCATTTCCAAGGGGTTTGCTAGTGGGAGGAAGATGGCTTGGAGGGGCCAAGGGTGCTTAGCAGTGGGATGTGGAGTCCTGCCCTATGCCAGTGGATGAAGTCATAGACTTCATATCATGGCTGCACTTAGCCACTTCAGAAAGCCTCTGCTCCAAGGTCTGCAGCAACATTTGGTCCTGGCTGAGGTTGGGAGCTCCATCCACCCCATCCCTGCTTCCCCACCATGTTGAGTTGGCCTACCGCTTGCCCCTGGCAGTTGTAGATAATGCACCATTTACACAGGGCAGAAATTGATTGGATGCTGCATGCCAGGGTTTATATGTTTACTCTTCTGGACTCAAGCTGAGTTTTAAGACTCCATTTCACATGGCAGCAGGAAGCCTTGTCAGAAGAGGAGCAAGATACACAGTGTGGATCTTTAGAGGAAAGTAATGTAAATTTTGCTGGGCATTTTTTATGTTCTAAAGTTTTTAATGTTTTACAGTGATAAGTCACATGCTGTTAATTTTTGTATGAGTCATACTATTAACTTTTATATGATCTACATACTGGTGAATAAGTCTATATCCAAAATCTATTTCCAATTCTACTGTAACGTATCTAGCATAATGTTATTCCGCTCAGGAGCAAAGCCACTACAGTAACTCATTGTCATCAGTAAGTTGGATCAATATATTCCCAAGTATGATTTTAGAAACTGCAGTTCTCATTGCAATTTTGGGGGCTACTTTGGTACTAATCCCACTTGCAGAAGAACTAGCAATATATTTGTGAGAGCCAGAAAGTGTGTCTGGAGCCAACCTGTGGGTTTGGTTTCTGTGCTTGCATCCAACCCACAGTTGGAACATGGGAGAATGACACGTGGAGCAGGATGAAGCATCCTGGAGCATCAGCACTTTCAACTGAGAAAAAAATATTAATCTAGATGAAAACAGAGAAATGAAATCCTTATTCATTAACAATAACTGATTTTTTTTCACTCAGGCCACACAATTATATTTGTGATTTAATTTGACAGTTCTACTGTCATTTATTGATTGTGGAACATTTGAAAATGCACAGAATGAGAAAGATACTGAAAACTGCTTACAGCTAGAAGAAATAAAGTTTCATTCTGTATTGGTATAGGACATATGTGTCATTAGGTGCCAATGGAAAATTTGATATCTTTTCTTTTTATGCTTGTTGTTAAGAAAAGTCAGACAGCAGGCATTATTCACGAAGTCTCATCAGTGCATACTGCCATGAAAAGCAAATGAGAGCAATTAAACCAGGTTGATGCTATAAGTCCACTTTTGCTGACTGTATGAACAGCTAGTCAGTAATGTAATTCCTGGACAGTGGGTGCTCCAGAGAGCAAACTGGGCAAGGACAGCTACACAAGAAACATCTTTAAAGAAATGAAACAAAATGGACAAACAAATAAAATTAAATCCTCTCCAAACCCTCCAAAATTAAGTGCAAACTTACTCTGAAAGTCACCTTCAACCATTTTGTAAAGAACCAAAAGAAATCTGAAATTCTCTGTTGATCTCATTTGGTCAGCATTTGTTTACATTTATACCTTGACACTTATTTGAGAACAGGAACTAAGCTAACCAGTAGCATTTCCATATAGCAGTCTCCAGACAAGCTGCAGCTTTCATTGTTCTTGGGGAAGGAGGAAGGGTTGGTGGCAATTTCTGCATATTAATAAAAAATAACATGGTTGAGAATTTTTTTTTTCCTTAGGAATAAGCTTTCTTCACAGCAAGGAATATCGTATATGCTGGAAGAAGTTGCAAATTAATTTCCATAAATAGAATTGCACATATTATGCTAAGAAGTCGACTATTAATTGCAAAAGGTAACTGAAATCTCTTAGTGGGAGCAAAGAGTTAAAACTAACAAGACAGCAGAAAGCCTAACTTCAGTTTTAAAGGAAAAAAGAGTGGGCAGGGACTCAAAGAAAGAGTTAAAGGATTTTTAGTCTCTACCTTACTGCAAAAGGAATGAGAGAAATTCTGCTATGTGAAGATTGCCTAAATATCTATGAAGGTTTCTCCATTATTTTCCTAAGGTTTACTTTTATATAAAACTTCCTTTTAAGGACTGGGGATTGTTGCAGAAATTACAGGGTGAAACCAGATAGCCCGTGTTATGTAGCAGGTCACATTTTGTGATCATCATGGTCCTTGCTGCTACTAAAATAAAGCAGCTAAGTTTTCTCAGATTTAGGGAGCGGTTTATGAAGTGCTTTGACAGCCTCATGTAGCAAAAGCTGCAATTAAGATTATACAATATTATCTTAGCAGGGACAGACAGTCATATGGCCACATCTACACTGAGAAGTGAGAGTGTGTATCACACACACCAGCATTAATGAGGATCCTCAGGCTTCCTTTGCCCTTTGCTACTCCATCCCCAGCATTTTTCCTTCTCATCCAGAAATCATCCCTGACAAATTCAAGGCCAAGGGGAGCTATGTCCTAATTGAAAACAAAGCCCCATTGAATAAGAGGATCAGTGCACTCTACTCAATTAGGGTCTATGTTTGACACTGTGAGCCATAATTTATCTGGGAAAAATGTGCCTGTAGTTATACGGCAGCTCTTCAAACTGACCTACATCACTGGGGAATGAATTTTGTTCTTGCATTCCTTTGAATCTATGTCTACTGAACATACTGATGGCACAAAGGTGAGGTTTGGGGATTGCAGCTCTTTTCATTTGTCTTGCTGTTGTCTGCCACAGATATTGTTGCCACTAACTCAGCAGGAAGATAGAGCACAACGGTCACTGTGAAAGAGCTGACTTCTCAGCATCTGTAGTCAATAAGGTCAATTTAACAGAAAAAAAGGGGTCAGCAAAACATTCCATAACAGCTAAAATTAGATTTGTTATTTGAGTTCAGTTCTTTGGCAAAACATCACTTTGTTCAGTCTCTATTTAATCCTTGTACCTCTTTGCCTTCAGAACCTCTTCTGAATTATTACCTTCTCTGGTCCCACTCTTTAAAGTATTTAACACCCCCAAATCTCTAAAGAGCACACTTACAATATCTGCTACCTTTTTATCAACGTACTGTCTCTGTGGTTGCTTGGAACTGGGAAACGGCATCTGGCCTTGGTAACACCAGTTATATCAGTCACAGAAGGACACCAGAACCTGACACTGGCTTACAGTTAGTGCAGCAACACCTCTAGAAGACGAGCTGTCAAGCCCCTTGGTGCCCGAGGGGTATCACCAATTCACCGGCACAGGAGCTGTATAGATAGGTGTTGGTTCTTAGCAGCTCAATTAAAAGCACTTAACCAGTTAAATGACAACAATGTGTGGACAAAAGTTTCAGGATCAGTACATTAAAAAATTTCATCCTCAAGATCCTGGTAAAAGTCAGAATAAGTGTACCTGGTTACTGGAGGGGGCATAAAGATGATCAAAGAACTACATTTTTCCTTTGTAGAGAGATTTTGCAGAGTGTTCAATGGCTTTAAAAGTGTAGCTGTATCTTAGAAAAACCACAGTTTGAATTCATTCACATGCAGTTACATTTGTCAGAGTTTTGCTAATATAAAACTCTTCACAAGAGCATACATTTCCAGTAGGGGACAAAGATCAGAGGCTTGGTTATTTTAAAGTGACAAAGAGCAAAGGAAGGTTAGCCATTTCTTAACTTTGTCACAGGTATGGCACAAAAGTTTACAAAGCTCTTTACCACATCACTGTTTTGGTTTTCATCTCAGATTGTTTCTGGTTTGTTTTTCCCTCTAACTACTCTTTTTAGATAAGGGGAACGTTCTGCCATGCAGCCAACACATTGCTCCTATTGATATCCTACATATGAGGAAGGGACAATGAGTTTAAGAGTTAAACATCTGAACTAATTGTTTTTCACACATCCTTCCTGCCATGTTGCCTACCTCCACACCCAGACACGGTTTTCCTCTTCCCTGGACATTTTCCCCTCCCCCTTCCTTTCTTCCCAGTTTTACTGTTTGATTCCCTCTATTGTCCCATTTACCAGCTCTCTCTCACTCACTCTAGATTTGTTTGTGTCAGTGAATAGCAAAAAAAAAACATTTGTTCCTCACAACATTGGAGGAAGAGACTTTAGGTGTAAGAAGCTGCCAACCCACCATAACCAATCTAGTGCTCAGACCACATGGGCTGCCACCATGTACTGGGGCAAATTCAGGCTTATATGTTTAAAAAGTACTTTACTTCGGAGGGTTTGAAGTTTTGCTGCACTGGGAGTTCTGAGAGGAGAAGCTTTGGGTTAGCAGAGTGAGTCATAGAATCATAGAATACTAGGTTGGATCTCACGGATCACCTGGTCCAACCTTTCTAGGCAGAACATGACCTAGTTTAGATGTCCTAGCGTGCTGTCCAACTGAATCTTAAAAGTGTCCAATGTTGGGAAATCTACCACTTCCCTGGAGATATTCCAGTGGCTGTTTGTTCTCAGAAGAATTTTCCTTTTGTGTCCAGTCATAATCTCAGAGTAGGAACTTGTACCCATTACCCATCATCTTTTCTGTGTGACTCCTTTTAAAAAGTGAATCAGTTTGTGTGGAACGTTAAGGTCTAGGCCTGAAGCTCATGAGCCTACCAGTAAAAAAAAAAGCCTCTGAAGGTGCCCTGTTTTCTTTTCCTGACTATGAATCTGCTGTGATCTTGTTGGACACTTGGCTGCTTGAGGGAAGCATTACCCATCAGGCTTTAGTGGGCTGCCAGAGAATTCGACTCCCCTGGTATGTTGCCTGACAAAGGCTGCCAAGATGGAGTGTCAGGTGAAATGCTTGCCACAGGGTGAACAGGAGATAAATGTGTTTATTGATCGTACTCAGGTTGTGCTATATTGAAGACAAATAGCTCAGAAATCTAAGACAACAACAATCTTTATAAGTCTCTATATATGAAGTATAGCTTTGGAAACTTCATATATTTAATGAAAACTTTACACAGGTTGGACATTATTATTCCTAGTCTTGTGGATTGCTCTTGTACTGTAAACAGCTCTGTCCCTTGCTACATCGTTGAGAGTAAATCACAAAATGCTTGAGCTGATTTCCTATTTTAACAATCCTCTTTTCCTATTGTATGGCTGGGAGGGACTTCCTACATTTCATGTAATCAATATGCAAATTCAAGAGCTTCCCATAAAATGCTGCAGTAAACAGGACATGTTTATTCTAAACAGATTCCATCCAGTAACAATTCACTATAAATTCTGCTAGCATCAACAAACTGTTATTTTCTCTCATGTCCCCCTAACATCTTTTTCCTGGTGTAGAACAACAGAAGAAAATTGCTGTTATTTGTCCCCAGATTGAAGTATTTAAATAAAGCTAAAGACCCTGTCTACCAGTAATGATAGTAGTCTGGGAGTCAACTACATTCTTTTTCATTGTAAATGTAAAGTAGTAAATGGAATTACAATTGAAACCAATTGGATTCAGTACAAGATGTTCATAGCTATTGCAGAAAACTGAAATGGGGGTAGGTTATTAGACGTTTACTACTTGAAACAAAAAGCAATTTCACAATATCTATGTTTACTGATAGGGCATAGACAACACTGATTTTTAGCACATTATTTAAATAATTGTCCCAAAGATTGACTCTGCCACTATGTTAGTAAGGAAAAATCAATTAAAGGGGAATTACCAATTTTACATGTGCTGACATTCCTACATGCTAGTGTTAAAGATAAGGATAATAATGTAATAAAGAAACTATAACAACAGTAATATATAAATCTTCACCAAATAGATTTAATGCCATATAAGGTTTGGACATGGCAATGAGTCTCACTAGACATTTACGCAGTTTAATGCAGATTAACATATACACTCCCCTGATTCATAAACTACTGTTTTGAGAGAAATACTGTCAGAAACATGTTTTTTAGTTTCCAAGTAGTCTTACCAGGGGTAAAAGAGTAAAGTAGATGATTCAAAGACAAATGTCCACAGTAACTTGGGCACCAAACTGGCGCCACATTAAAATGGCTTGAGACCGGGATCAACAGTTGGCAGAGCAATAAGAGGGTGACAAATTGGGTTGATTTATTTTAAAGGGAACCTAAACATTGTGTTAATGTTGACAGTTGACAGTGAAAACACGCCTGAAAATTGAGTGTGAGACAGAGGTTTTCTTGATAGCCACAGGATGTCCTTGGAACAGAGTCTGCATCTCAATGAGCTAGATGGCACTTGCAGTACATTAGGAAGAAATTAGTTAGGGTTTAACATAATTATAATGTCAGGGTAGTTTCTAGTCCGAGACCTATTGTTCTGATTAGGAACCATGTCACACTGAGGAAAAATTATCTTGCTTACAAATGCACAACAGATCATTTCCAGATCAAACATGATGCTTCTCTCCACCTTTCTCCTTCCTCCCACTGTTTCTTTTTGTTTAAAGCACAGCTATAAAGACTCACATCTCATCTGAACTGCTTTTGTCAGGACAGCTAATGAGCTGGGGCAGAATGAGAAAAAAAACACAGTGGAAATGGGGTCATGGAGAGGTTAAACTCCATGAATTTATTCATTGAGATTCAGCTCAGGCCCTCCTGAAATAAGATGTCATCATTAAAATTGTGGATGACACTGTTGCACAATGATGCTTTGTGACAAGCTGTTAGAAAGACATGAAGGAAATAGTTTTCTTTTAGACTTTAATACATCACTGTGATAAGAAAAGAAGCCCAAATTGAAAAAACAATGTCAGAAAAGCCCAGAAAACAATCTACCACATAAGATATTTGTAAAGGGAAAATGCCCCAGTTTCATTCAAATAAGGATCTCAACATGCTTTTCTACTTTTCTGGAATTACAGTTGAGTGACATGAATAGCACAAATATCTTGGAAATAAAAACATTGTTTATTTCATCCCAGTACTTTTGATATAGCAGAAATGTTGTCTGGGTGTTTTTAACAGGTGCAAACAACCTAATTGTTTAAAAAGGAGAAAAAGCATACTTACAATCAATTGTGAGTTGGAGTCTGAAAGGTGCAAATTTGAGGTGTGACCTGGAGCTGAGCTAGCCAGTTTCAGTATATAGCCTCGCAGAGGTGGAAGGACCCAGGGCAGAAATCAGCCATGTCTGGCTCAGTCTTGACAGGTGGCGTTCTGGCTTCTTCATAAAGTCTCACAGTCCTCTCACAAAAAATCAGGTTTAATGCATTATTGTTTTCTACTATTAGATGCTTATCAAGTGGCTTTTCAACAAGATCTTCCCAGATGTAACCTTGCTGAGACCTTTACTTTGTGTCATACCCACAAAACCCCGTCTTCTCTTTGCCCCCTGATATTTAAAAGCTGTTGTCTTATCCCATCCTCAGTTTTCTGTCCTTTTATCTTTGAACAGATCTTCTCAAGCACATTTTTGGGTCTCTCCTGGCTCCTGATTGCCTCTGAATTCCCTCCTTGCTTCCCATTTATCTCAAAGCCACTGTTACAGGTGAAGCAGTTTCTAGCTGAGACCTCACCAGAGAAGAGGAAAGATTACTTCTCTCGCTGCCTATACCCCTATTTCTGACGCCTGGAATAGTGTTTGCACCTTGTTAAACAGCATGCTGTTCATTCACCTCTGGCTCACCATCGAACAAGAACCATTTCGAAGAGCTGCTGCCCACCAGCATCTTCCTGATTTGCACAGTTGGCTGCTAGCTTGCGTATGTGAGTTAACTACTGCTTGCTGCTGTCGAATATCCACTTATTTGCAAATCATACCTGAACTTTGAAAAGAAAATTTTGAATTAGAATCCCATCACCTAAAACACCTCCAGTCTTTCCTGGCTTGGTGCAGTCTGCAAATCTAATAATCCTACTCTCTATTTATATATCCATCTTATTATAACTAGATGTCTCAGTTATGAATGGTATTTTTCCAACCATCCTTGAAGGCTGCCTCTTTTTTTAGAGTATTTATGGGGTTCTGAAGCTGACCCAGTTGCCCACAGAAAGGTTGCTGGCTCATCAGTGAGATTTACAGCCTGCTAACTACTCTGTAATAAGGTAAATACAAAACTGCTGGGCCATCAGGGAGTCCACCACAGAAGAATACCAACAGCAGTTGCTTTTCCCTTCCAAAGTCCCTTTTATCCTGCTGCGAAAAAAGAAACCCCCAAAACCAAAACCTCAGACAACTTGGGTTTTATATCACTTGCTCTGTGATTTAAAAAGAGAGTTACGTTTTAATAAAATGGAAAATTTCTATTTTAAGGTAAAGCTCAAGGTTCTAGGACTCCGATTTAAACTTGGTTGATGAGATTAAAGGAAGTCAGGTCTGAAGAAATACTATGGAATGTTAAACAGGGTTTCTATCAAACAATAACAAAATGCCCTAGAGAAGAAAGCCTGCTAGCTGATTATTCTCCAGTGCTGTGTAATTACCATCCATTTTATCATAACTCTCCAATTTGGAACAGCCTTGATTTTACAGTTGAGGAAATCACGTACACAAGACAAAGTCCCATGAGATACTGATTTTATTGGCAGGGAAAGGAAGAATGCATGTCCTGTAGATAAACTAAGCTGTAAATTAATTTTAAGGGAATTGAGGTTTCTTGGGGGGGGGAGGGGGCGAAATCTTACCATTTTCTAGCAGAAACTATAGCATTTTCTTTGCTTATCATTGGCAATGTCTCTGCTTCCATTTTGCATTGCTCTGGAAGAGACTGACTTTCTGGATAGCCCTTGTCACTGCATTCGGTTGTGTTACAGCATCTTTGTACTCCTAAGCTTTCAAAGACATTTCTGTACACCTACTGCTTCATCCTTTCCCTTCTAATCAGCTACCCAGGGAAAGCAGTGATGTCAACAATTTCTTCTTTTCTCTTCTGAGAGTCCAAATAAAAATGTTGATATGATAAAAAAAATCGTATTTCTCTGTGATCATAACTACCGAGTAATAATGTACCTGAATACAAGAAACTTTTTAATGAGAGCCCGTATTTGCAGAGCTCCAATACTGAGAAATATAAAGTACCTGAAGAACCACTCACACATTGAAAAGAACCTGGCTTTCCCTCATTTCAGTACATTTGCTGCCTATAACTGCATAACCTTAAGTAAGACAGACACAAAGTGCAGGTTCTTTAGTAGTACTTTGGCTTAGGCGACTTTTTCAGAATACTGTGCAGTTGGGTTTTCTTAGGCTCAAGGAAACAGATAAAAATATCTGGTACAGAGAGGAAGAAATTTCTGACCTAGAAAATATCACATAAATGGAACTGCAAACACTGATCTTAGTAAAAACCTCAAGGAAAATGCCAGCCAGAATTACAGCTTACCCTGAAAAGAACAAAGCAAACATTTTGTTTCCTGGAGCTACTGAAGTATCTGTGCAGGGTCTACAGGAATACGGTGTCTTTTATATTCCAGGTGTCCTCAGTTCACTCTCTTCACTCCTGGACTTAAGACATTCAATCTGCAATTTGTTCCATACAGGTGGACAAACAACAGAGTTACACTGATTGTGACAAATGAGTTCATTTGCTTACAATTGCTGTCAAGTATTACTTGGAGGCTGAGGCGGCTGGAAAGTGGAACAGCAAAGATTTTCCAAGCAGATGGCAGAAGCTTGCAGACATAAGCATGCAAAAGCTCAGCTGCAAGGCGGTATAGGGGACAAAATGCTATCCAAAATATTGAAGACAGCTACAGAAAGGAAATGGCCATGTGTCAAAGGAGACAATTTTGGGGGAAAGTTAGGGCTGAGATTCTCCTGGAAGACAGTCCTGCTGAGGGCTCTGTTTGAAGTGGATAGATAGCAGGTAGTCCTTCAAGTGAGATACAGAAATGTCATAAAATCACTTTTTTATTTTAAATAAACACACTTTTTCAAAAAATTTATTATATTTTTTAATGCAGCAGGATCTCCTACCTGCCAAACCAGGGCAAGCCAAACAAAAGCCCATAGGCCAGTTCCTCTCAGATAGGCAAGATACAGCTTTTCATAATCTTGTTGCCATCACCTGGCCTTTCTGAAGGCGATGCTTGTTTCTTTTGCATTTGAAATCTGTTCTCATTTCAGGCATAGCCTGTAGGGAGAGAATCAAGTGGCCATGGTGTGATGCCAAGGTGCTGCTTTCTGTTCTGCAGCCTGTTAGTCCCTTGTTGCTGTACAGTGATATTAGGTATGGAACATGTACAACACTGGTTAAGTGTTTCACAATGATGCCTTTCATACATTGGTAGGAATTACATATGTGCTAAAGCTCCTGACCCAAATTCATAATCCTGATTGGAGTTCCCTTCAAGAGGAAAGAAAATGTTGCATAATAACGATATGCCTGTCCTCAGATCTTAATCTGGAGAGACAAGAATCAGAAGGAGAGGCTCTGGAATGATAAGAGCTACCTTATATTCTCATTTCTGGCAACAGCTTGCTCTGCTAGCTGAGGAAGTAATTTTGTCCCTGTGTGCCTTGTTTTCTTCATGTAAACAAGAGGCAATAACGCTTAGTCTCACAAAGGTAGTTTGAGGTCTACCATGAAAGGCTGCTATGTGCTATTATAACTGCCTGGGAAAGTTCGTGTTTTGTTTCCTAGAGAATAACCAGGATATGCAGATTCTACATAGTTTTGAGATGTTTACATGTGGCAGTCCAAATCAGCCCATTGCTAACACAGATCTCAGGAGGTATTTGGGAACCTCTATTAGATTTATTGTCTTTTGGTGTGTTCTACAATTAAGCTGTAAATACAGGAAGAAGCTCCTGTTTGGAGCTCCTGCCACTCTTTGTCTGTTACAGTGAATTTCTGCACCAATTGCCCTGCTGCAGCATAGCAGATGTGCTGGAGAATGAGAAGGAGGGGAAGAGAGATCTGAGCAAAGACACAGCTTCTTACATCTCTGCTACATCTTTCTGGGAACTGAGCTCCTTGTGGCAGACCCTTTTCTCCACATCCAGCTCCCCAAAAGGGAACCCAACATCCCAGTGGGGTGCATGCTGCCTTTTTATGTCAGAGGGGTACAGGCTTTTCAGCGCAGCCTCTCTCTCCACTGTGTGAATCTGACCTTTTAACCTCAAAGCAAACCCTACATGTCTTTATCCAGGGGAATATTATTCACCTAGCAGAGAGAAGTGGGCTGATGTTTTTGGCAGTCTTTGCGGCTCAGGTGCTGCAGTGTGTACAGCTAGCTGCTCCTGAGTCACTAACCCCAGGCTGGATATACAGGATGCAAACCCTTCATTACAGGAACTTTGTCAGCTAGATACATGCTCTTTCCTCTTTCTTGTGCTTTGAAGTGGTTTTGTGGTCATAGAAAAGCTCTTTAGTCAGCACAGCTTCGCTGCAAGGCAGCAAAGTAGTTATGGAGATCAGGGATGGAGTTGCAAGGAAGACAGGAATTGTACTTTTGAATTTATTTGGAAATTATATTTTAATCTGTTTGTATTCCTGCAACGTTGAAGCATCTCAGAATTCATTTAGAAGAGCCACCATCTTTATCTGTGCCAACCACTGTAAGGCAGAGCTGAGTCAAGGAGCAACATCTGGGGCTTATGGGCTGCCAGCACATGCAGCAGAGGCTGCATTGCCATTGCCTTTTCTCTTCCCCCTGTTAGAAAAGATCCCACGCTCCAATTTCCCTGGCCTCAAAATTGGTTCTGCCTGTGGAAATCACTTTGCCCTAAGGTCCACTAAATTATGAACCCTACTGTTTCCCATCTGCAGGCCACCTGACTACGCAAGCAAACAGGAGAGGTTCTTCAAAGGCTTTGCTGTCTACAGGCACTTCTATCACAGTCACAAGGCATGTGCAGATTAAGAAAAAATAACAAAGTCTGCTTGGAGTAGCATTTTATCAACCATAAATGCTCACTAAGTTTAGAGCAGTCATTTCAGGAGACCCATTTCTTAGACCTCTTTATTCAGTCTTCACCTTTTGTTTACCTCTTATATTGAGGTAGATAACCTCTTTCTAAATTTACAGTGCCTTTCATCAGACAGAAATTAAGTCCATTTGATTTTCAGGTAAGTCAGATTTATTTATTTTTTTTCCTTCTTGGTTTGGGTTTTCTGTACCTTTTTTTTGTGTTTTCTTTCATCCCTGAATTCATTAGTCTAACCCTTTCCCTCCTCTCTCCTTGTCCTTCCCTAGTACATCCTATCCTCTCAGGTTTTCCTATTTGATGGCTGAAATATAACAGGGAGCAGCTGCTTTTACTGCTACTTCTGACACTACAGGTATAAACAAATGGGTGATGAGGCTTTGAATAATACAGCCACAAGCACCTGTAAGTTGACTTTTTTTTTTTCCCATTTATCTGATTTGGAATTAAAGGGAAATCAAACAGCCCAATGTCTCATCTGCAATATAGTTAGCCCCATGCTGAGCAAGGCTATATGGCATACAAGGGTATGTCCTTTATTACAGAGCAGGGATCGGTGTTGGGACCGGTCTTGTTCAACATCTTCATTGCTGACATGGACAGTGGGATTGAGTGCACCCTCAGCAAGTTTGCCCATGACACCAAGCTGTATGGTTCGGTTGATACACTGGAGGGAAGGAATGCCATCCAGAGGGACCTTGACACGCTTGTGAGGTGGACTGATGCCAACCTCATGAAGTTTAACCATGCCAAGCGCAAGGTCCCACACCTGGGTTGGAGCAATCCCAGGCACAACTACAGGCAGGGCAGAGAAGAGATTCAGAGCAGCCCTGCTCAGAAGGACTTGGGGGTGTTGATCGATGAGAAAATGAACATGAGCCAGCAGTGTGCGCTTGCAGCCCAGAAAACCAACCGTATCCTGGGCTGCATCAAAAGGAGCATGACCAGCAAGTCGAAGGAGGTGATTCTGCCCCTTTATTCTGCTCTCGTGAGACCTCACTCGGAGTATTGTGTACAGTTCTGGTGTCCTCAACATGAAAAAGGACATGGAACTGTTGGAACAAGTCCAGAGGAGGGCCATGAGAATGATCAGGGGACTGAAGCACCTCCCATATGAAGACAGGCTGAGAAAGTTGGGGCTATTCAGCCTGGAGAAGAGAAGGCTGTGTGAAGACCTCATAGCAGCCTTCCAGTATCTGAAGGGGGCATATAGGGATGGTGGGGATGGACCCTTCATTAGGGACTGTAGTGGTAGGACAAGGGGTAATGGGTTAAAACTTAATCAGGAGAAGTTTAGATTGGATATAAGGAGGAAATTCTTTCCTGTTAGGCTAGTGAGGCACTGGAATAGGTTGCTCAGGGAGGTTGTGAATGCTCCATCCCTGGCAGTGTTTAAGGCCAGATTGGACGAGGCCTTGGGTAATATGGTTTAGAGCGAGGTGTCCCTGCCCATGGCAGGGGGGGTGGAACTCGATGATCTTAAGGTCCTTTCCAACCCTAACTATTCTATGATTCTATGATTCTAAGTAACATCATGTCCTGAGGGTCAGACAAGAGCTTCCCAAGGTCCTGTTCCTTGTTAAAGCAGAGGGCTCTGCTCCCATCTCACTGGTACCCTCCTCTGTGGAGCTGTGGTGCTGTCTGGTTCAAACTACCCTCCTCTTTAGAGTTATGAATAACAGCTCTGCTGCAAAGCAAACCAGGATTTCAATGCCAGAGGCTGGGAGGTATGACAGGCTGCTGTGCCATTTGATTCCTGCATGCCACGGTGGGATAACTGGTGAGATAGAACTCAGGAGCTCCAAAAGTTTATGCTACCTTCTTCATCTTAGAAGTACTCCTGTGAGACATCTTTCTTCTTAGCAATGTCATTTCTTCTGCTATGAAATCTAATTATTATTATTCCCACTCCTCTGATTTGGATTTATGATAAAGAATGAAATCCCTTAAATTTTAAACATGTTAAAGGACAAAAAAGCTTCCTAAAGAGACAAAAATGTTACCCTCTGAATAGTTTTTCCTGCCATACAAAAGAACATAGTGGCTGTTGAAATTCAACATCCTGGAGCTTAAATCCTTCTGTTTGCCAACTGGAAGATGTGGCAGGCCAACTGAAAGAGGTGGCATGCTCTTGGCCTTCAGCAAGAAGGGGACACGTCTGAACACAGCAAAGTAAGTTGACAAGATGACCCAGGATGGCTATAGCTGTCTTCAAACAGAAGCAGGGCTGAAAGAGTGCTCTGGTTGAGAAACAAAGCCTATCTGGTCAAGAGTAAAGTCCCATTTTTACAGGGCAGAGCCCAGTACCTGTGCTGGTACCATGTCTCCCTGTCCTTCCAACTCATCTGGGTGAAGAGTTTTGGTTAGGTGAATCAGCTGTTCTGATTTAAGTCTGACTTAAACAGTTGATTTCAGCAGTGTCTCTTCTCCATTGGTTTTCTTTTGAATCTGTTAGAAAGCAGCTACTGTTGTTTGCCCCCGTGCCACAGACAGGATACTCAAAACCCAGTGCTGCTGCATGTAACAGGGTGCATCTGAGCATTGACTTGGGCCCCTGTGCCATCTGCCTTTGCTTGTCTCAGGGGCACAAACCTTTGGTCGTCCTAGCCAGCTGACCTCTGTGCAGAGGCACTGTGCAAGAACTGCCAGCCAGGGCCTGCCTCCAACAGGCAAGTCTGGAGCCTCTCTGCCCCTGTGGCAGATCCTTCCATGGCATTCAGCCATGAGGAATTATTACATATAAAACTTCAGTGTGGAAATATTCTGGGTGCATTATTTTTGAGCCAAGGAGACCACTCTCCTTCAAAGGGGACTTTGATTTGTAAATAATGTCACTTGTCTTTATAATAACAGATGACACTCAGTTAATAGGATGGCAAAGTTCATGTGCTACCCTATAATTAAAAAACAAGGGGAAAGTCAGACCACTTAAAAGGGTTTCCCGCTGTGACAAATTCTGCGGATAATAACGCTTTTGCACTGCTGTACAGCGCTACTGCACTGGCTGTAAATTCTCCAGCAAGGGTAATGAATAGCATGGTGAGACTTTCATTTGTTTTGTAGTCTGATGCCCTATCTTTTCTGGAAATAACAGTGTAATGCTTGAATTGCTTGAACAATTGATCCAAAATGTATCTTAAAGAAACAGCTTTGCTTCCCTGCCAGTGCCTAATTCCAGTTGCATAATTAAAGCAATATAATTTACATTTCTGAGGTATGTGACTTTCGGTCTGCACAGATAGATACCATGTCCATGATTTAATTCTAGTCTTTTTTCCTCCAGCGGCTTGCTTTATATGTCTTCTTGTACATTGTCTTCATTTTATTTTATTTTTTATCATTATTTTTATTTTTAACTGAGCATCTCAAATGCTCCCAGGCCCTCCTTCCACCATAAATTTCTGTGGCAGGGACCAACCTCCTTCTCCATCTGTCAGCAGTCTCTTAGCACAAAACCCTAGGTGAAGCTCATTTCACAGTAGATGGCATTTCACATCTTAATGGGCTCAAACTTTAAATTTCTTTTGCACCTTTGTTAACCTCAGAACACAGCAAGTTCACAGCTGTTTTTTTTTTTTTCCTAAAGTATAATGAAAGAGACCCCTCCTTCCATTCTCCCATTTCCTCCTCAGAATAATTGAAATGCAGCCCTCTAAACCTCCACTAATTTGTTTTGAAGCCAGCTATTTCCTCAAACAATTGCAGAAAATGGAAGCTGATGAAAGTTGTTGATAGGAGCTGCATGTTGGTTTTTTTTCCTGTTTCATTACTACATGCCACTTAAACCCCTGGCTTTGCTCCCATATCTCTTGACACCTGTATCTGAGGTGTCATTTTATCATGGATAAAAACCATCAGGCTCAAATATGCATTCATTGACCTGTGAGAGGCTTGATTTGCTTTCTGCTGAACAATTTGCAAAACAACCCAATTACAATTTATTTGAGTGCTGGAATTCAAGGCATCATACAGAATAATTTTAACAAGTCCTTGATTGGGAGATTAAAACTTGCCTTTAAGATGTGTATGGTAGTGCTAGCAAAAGCTATTCTCTCCTGAAGGCTACACAAGTGGGTTGTTCAGACAAAACTCTTGCTCCTTTTTATTGTTGCTGCCATTAGCTTTGTTTCATTAGAGTGGTTCTCATTCTTTGCATGGCCTGTTCTGTGTATGCTTATTGCCAAACTTACATCCTAAGTTGATTGTGTCTAAATCTTTGTACATTTATTTATTTATTTATTTTTTTCTTCTCCAATGTAGATGTTTTATTTCTGGGACTGAATCCAAGTTTCCTTCTCTTTATTGCTGCCCATATCTTTAGGCATTTTTGGGGTGGGGGGTTTCCAGAGTCCTGTTGGTGCTGGGAGAACCTGAGCTGCCACTGATCTAGCACTTGATGTACTGCATTCTGTGTTTCATCAGCTTTCTACATAGCCGACCAGAAATTGAAACCTACATTTCTAAAACCTTTCAGAGAGCTGCAAAATTACCCGTTATACCCATTTATTTGTATATGTATGGTGTTGGCATTTTAGGGTTGATTTTTTTTTTTTTTGGTGCTGGTCTAGCGCTTTGCATCTCAATGTTCCCATTAGTACAAAATAAAAGGGACATCTAAGGGCCACTTAAGCAGGGAGACATGCAGCCACCAGGCTCTGAATCACGAGCTTTTATTCCTTCTTTTGTTTCCCCTGGCATTTGCAGTGTTCATAGCCCAATAGTCTGTAAGAAAAAGTCTTCAAAGTGCAATTCTGTTGCTGCTTGACTGCATTTGTCTATGGGGTTTTTTTGGCTGTCACTAAAGCATTGACTTAAGAATCACTGGAAACTACCATCAGTTTCTAATGAGTAAGAATTTACCAAGCAGGTATTTAAACAAAGAATAATAAACCCCACTTTTCTCTCCACCCAGCTGCTTTTGATCCCATTGAATACTGTCAAATGTGTTAGAGCCATTCGTGAAGTTTGTCACTTCTGAGTTGCTGACAGCATCTACCTCAATGTTCTACATGCTATGAATTTCAAATGATTTTATTGAAATAACCCCAAATTTATTGAAGGATTGCCAACTCTTATGTAGCACTATTCTTCCCTCTGGCAACTGGGAAAGCCAAGACTAAGTAGCTGCATCTTGCCATGAGCAGTCACTATACTATATTCAGCCTATCTACTCCAGCACAAGTTTGATACTAAAATATAACTTCCTACTTAGGACTGGCTGTGCTTCTACATGCATAAACATGTGAGAGGAATACATTTCCTGTAGGCTCATAGTGATATAAAAACACCATAGTGGACAAAACTGACCTTCCTGCCTTCCAGCTTTTTGAAGGACACTCTTCACTGTATGTGTGCCCTTTCTGTTTCTCAACATGTTTTCATTCATACTAAAGGATCATGCACAATGACTGCTGCACATCAGATGGTCCATCGTGGACCCATCCATGAGGTCACACAGCAGGAGTTAAAGCATCTCACTTAGGGATTTCCTTCAGTAACCAAGACTTTTCAGTATTATCTTTGGTGCTGTACTGAAGACTTTTTCTGAGGTATCTTTTTTATTGAGAATAATCAAACAAAATACTAGATCTCTTGGCAAAAAATCAAGTTTGAGTATCAGAAGTGTCTTTATCACTTGCTGCGAAGAACAATTCTTATAAAATAACCATCCCTGAGACCCACAGTATCACTATTTAATTTATTTTACACCATTTTTCCAAAAGCTTTAAGTAGGAAAATGTACTCATCAGGCATGGCATCCCTATGGTAAGATATGAATGAAGTTTCGTTTTGTTTTTAACCTTCAAACAACTACAAATTAAAGCATCATATTAAATGGTGAAATGGAGAAGCTCCTTTTTAATTTGGTCTCTCTGCTCGATCCACACTAAAAAGCAGAGTTATTTTCTTAGGAGAGCAATTCTTTGATAAGACCTTTCTGTACCCAGCTATCTGATAAACTGGGAACTAGAGATCCAATGTCATCTTTTATTTTAGTTACTTATATATCTGTCAGTGGTACAGGGATCTGGGGATACAGTCACTGCAAAGTTTTCAGAATATTTTCTTAGTCATGTTTTATAAATTAAAACCAAAAATCAGTTCTGTTTTTAGTCACAAATGAAATATGATTTCCAAAAGAATTGAAAAATTTAAAAAAAGTTTAAAAGCTGTAAATCATATCTCCTAGAGATATCTCTTGGCATTTGTAGGCCAAATCATAAGGCTTTGCTGTTACTATTCAGAGGCCACCTGTGTTGTTCTGGGCTAGCATTTTGACTAGATGAGTAATAAATTGTTTAGATAGCTAAAACATTAACCAGGCGAGCAAGCAATTCTTAACTCCACATAAATTGGTAGTTACCTCCTTGGCTCATAACAAAACACTGTGTGAAACACCTTGGATTAGGGTTTTGAGATTAATCTGTGCCCAGGCTTTGTATTTTGATCTGTCCACTGGACTCCTTTAATGTTTAATGCTGTTTTGAAATTCAGGCTTGCTACTTCAAAAGAAAATGGCCTGGAAATATGATGTAAATAAATAATGATCAGTCATTTATTATTATTCAAGGGAGTCTGCAACATAATGCATATTTTAACACCAATGGGATTTATGTAATAAATTTATTGTACTACTAATGTAGTTATGACAACACCACAGTTTGGGGCTATTTATTTATTTTTATTACTGTATATATATATATATATATATATATAGTGCAAGGCTTTCCACAGATCCTCTATATGGCTTTTCTATGCTCTGATTTGACCATAATTTGCTCTCCCTGATTAATACACATTTATTTGCAGCTGTCTACCATATTGAAGCCTTAACTTTAAAATGTTGCCTAGCATCCCAGCAAGCATGCCCACTCCATGCCCTTTTATCAGACAAAATCATCACGAAGGAGGAATCACAGGAATCCCACTCCAGGCTCTGCTGGCCATTAAAGTTTGACCTGTGACTTTGTGGCATTCGTCATGTCCCCTGTGCAGTCATTCCTTTGCTGCTACAGAAAATCCCAGATATTGCATGTAACACCAGCCAGCTGCTTTGATCATTTGCCTTGCAGGGCACTCTTGCTATAGAGAAAAATTATGTTCACTGTTACAGCACAGCTACAAAAGCAAAACTTAGGGTTTTCCTCAGGTCCTTCCTAAGTCGATAGTCCCTAAGATAAAAATACAAGAACTTCAGGCATTATTTGGACTGTGTCATGAATGGTGAAGAAGATGCTCGGCTGGTAGGATTGTTTTAGAGGCACAATGACTCTTTGGTGAGCAAATTGAGGATCTGCCTCATCCCCTCCTACTGGGGATTCCCTGTATTGTGTTACTGCTGCATTTTATCTGACCATGGGACAATTATTTCTTTTTCCTTAAACAGAAAACCCAGGAATCTTAATTTCCATTCACTATCACCTTGTAGTGAATATATAAACTTCAATTCAAAGGCTTATCACCACACTTGTTCCTTATCTTGTATTAGATTTTTCACATACTCATACTTTTTACTTTTCATATCCTTTATATAGCTGCATGTATATTTACATAACCACGTTTTAGTTTTTTTTTAATATACATTTTATTTTGGCTTTAGGGTTTTTTTTTAAGTTGCTCTGGTACTTTATTTCATGAACACAACCTTATAAATGCTACTGAGAAGCAAACCAAAACAAATTACATAAGGAACAATGTCTTAGTAGTGCCAAGATTTTCTTTTTTTCATTGCACACGCAAAGTTTTTCTAGTTAATTAAGAACAAACATGCACACAGCACAACTAGCTCCTACAATGTGAATTTCATTTCCTTGAAGCTAAATAAAGACCAAGCAAACAGTTCTTGTTACAATTTCATCTTCAAAGGAGTTTATTTCTTTCTTTTATATGTCTGGACAGCCTTGAGCTCTCTGTGTTTAGATTAAATTAGCTCCAGAATCCTTCTGTCCCTCTTAGCTGTAAACAGTGCTGAAATGGGAATGATACCTGAGGATTAAAGGTGAAAGCAAGAGTGGCCCTGGCCTAGACTCCCATGGTCTGGAGCCCATGCAGGTCTCCAGTGCTGGGCAAGAGACTGGGAACATCACCACGGTTCCCCGTTAATTTGCTGGAAGGGGTATCTGCTCAAAACACACTGACCAGCGTATCAGATGTAACACTTTAATACACATGAAAACTGGTGAATCTGTATGATGCATTCAATAACTTTCTTAATTTTCTCTGTCTTAAAACTGAAAGCTGCAACTTCAGATTACATAATTTAAACTATTTTTGCCCACTACATTCTCATTTGTAAAGGGTTTGCATCCTCTGTAGATTACTAAAACAGAGCACAGCGTCAAGTTTACATTTTTGACTAGCCACAAATACCTCTTCTTCTTCAGAACATTCAAAGAAATTTCTTGAACCTGTGAGCTGCCCATGATAAAAGTAGATACTGTCTCTTATTTTCCCTAAGAGCTTGGTTTTGCTGTGTTGGAGCTATGTAGGATGAATGAAGCCAGCCCAGGAGTGATGGCTGCTGGTGGAGCTGTGCTGGAGTGTGCTGGTGTAAGGACACTGGAGGCAGCACAGGGAGGAGGACTACAGCCTAAGAGCTCACCTGGCATGTATTTCTTGTTTGAGCATAGCAAAGATGTATTTGGGATACTTTGACGTAAGGAAACTTGCCTCCAATAGGTCAGGTGAGGACAAACAATTTTGTGAAGGCTAGAAAGAGTATGGGAAATTTTATTTCAAAGCATGGTACCTTCCTGTTTCTTCCTGTGATTGAGTAATCATTTTGAATATATCATTAAAATAGCATGGTATGTGAAAGGTTCAGTGCTCATTGCAAGGTGTAGTCTGTACAGAACGTATTTTGGTTCAGACAGAGGGTCCCTGAAGCTTAATAGCCTTGTCCCTCTGCCCTATATCTCCTGGCTAGCACTGGAGCACTCATTTCCATCACCACTAAATGCTCAACTGCTCACCTAAAGCACACCATCTGGCTAGACTGCTTGTAAACTCGATTTTCATGATTGGATAGAAAATGTTACTCAAAATAATGCTATTAACAAAGCCTTTTATTGCATTCTGGTTGTTTCTTTGCTGTCACTCGACAGACCAGCTGAGATTGTCTTTGATGGATGAGCAGCGGTTTAAAGCCCAGCGTCTACCTTCCCTCTCAGGTTTGAAAATGCCGGTAGTGAAATCTTCCTGGAAGCCAGTGGAGCCACCACAGATTAATATTAGAAAGGAAATTACAGTATAATGTAATATTTCAATCTAATACAATATTGCAACAACTCCACATTACCACTGTTTATTCCTAGCATGTTGCCATTGCTGTTTCTTCCAGTGAGGATCGATTGTGTGGACTAAGCTCCTGCCTTGTCTCAGGAATAAAACACCCACTGTGAGATCTCCCTTGACTAACCGGAGAGCTTTCCAGCCTGCTCCCTTCCTTCCATCATTTTCATGAAAAATTCCCCAGTAAAACTGAATTGTGTAATACTCGTGGAAAGCAATCACAGCAAGGGTGTAAAACAGGACTGAGAGAAAATTGTTTTATCTTGGAGATGAGCTCATGAAAAGAGGAATTTATGCCAGTGTCTGCTGTCAGGACTTTGTATAGTGCTCAGACTGGCACCGTATCTTGGGTCATCTAGGGAAAGGTGTTGTACACATGAAAGAAAGGCTTCATTCAGGGGCATATGAAGACCTCAGTGTGTGCCCAGACCTGGTGCCAGCTGGAGTAAAATAGCAAATTTTGACTGTTTGAGCAACACTAATTCTCCTTCTGATATATTAGACATTCTTTAAATCAGAAGAACAAGGTGTCCTGAAAAAAAAAAAAAAGAGAGAGTGGCTGTGAAAACGTGGACTAAATACTGACATAGACTCAGCCTTTGCATGAGGTGAAGCTCGCAATTTTCTCCTTTGCAAGTAACAGGAAGAAAATAATCTAGTTTAAATAATTCCCTGATAGAGCACAGGTCATGCACAATGACCTGCTGGCATACTTTCATCAAACCTCTTTTTATGCAATTAAAATAAATTAATAAAAAATAAAAGGGCTGGCAGTAAACAGAAAGTAAAATGATGTTTATCAAGAAAATTATGGTGAATTATTCTCTGAATAACCTCCTGGTTAGGAAGAGGAGCCTCATGAAGAAGAAAATGGTAATTTTATTTTAAATGAAGTTTGGCTATAAATCTATATTAATATTTTTGGAAGCTGTTCTGGTAAAAATAAGATTACCTGCATTAACTTATATTGGATAGCTTTTCAGTTGTTAAGCATTCAAGTTAAAATAATATGAAATATGGAGAAAGCATGCTATATATACACTGCATGTAGAGACCCAAAGCTTTTATTTTCCCTTGTTGAACAGGGAGCTGTGTCTGCCATTGTTCTGTGGTGAACACTGGCCAGAAGAAACAGAAAACTCGCATCAGGATAGTGCCCCATTGAAAGTGCTGCACTTAAAAGAATAGTAAGTTAACGAAATCCTTGATAGTAATTCAGTACCTGAGAAGAATATACTACTCATGGAAAAATTTTACTTATAGACTATGTTAGAAAGGGACTAATTCTCCTTTAGACTACACAGGTGTGCAAGGAATTCTGTTCTGTTAAAGCCAAAAACCATTTCTTTTCATGAAAGTGATGTTTAAGTTCTATAAATAGAATAATTTTATAACACTTTCATTATCATTTATGATTATTATTGTCACAAGTAACTGATCTTCTGTGGTATTGAAAACCCAGAAAATGTGGGCATCCCTACAAAGCTTGTCACTAATTTGTATCATCATCCTGGACATGTTCTGCAGGTTGTCTGCCTCTTAATTTCTTATGATTGCAGAATTAATTGTACTTACCCTTCTATGCACAGTTCTTTCAGATCCAGAGGTGAAAGAACAATGAAAGCAGTAAGTGTTATCTTAAGAGTGGCAAGTATATTAAAAATTACTTCAAGTCTTGCATGAAGAAAATGTTGCCAAACCTGAATGTAATTTTTATGGCATCCTTTCCACATTGCACAGGCATTAATGTATCTGTAATGAAGCTGAAATAACATGACTTCTTTTTTTTTTCTTTTTATTAGATGCAATTTTGCAATTAGTTCCACAGTATAGCTCAGGAGACAAATGAGACTGATAAAAGTATTCAGCTGTTTCATCTTCAGCATGCATGACAGTTCAAACATCACTAAACTGAATTTGCAACTGTCCTCTGAGATTGCAGACTGGCCACGAGCTGCGGGAGCAATGCCCCTTCCCTTCCCTGGAGAAGTCATTCTTGTTTTGCTCTGAGCTGTCCCACCACCACCATCCCCTGCCCCACTCTGGGGGGCTGTGAAAGCCCTGTAAACGACTGATGAAATGGGCTGCTTGTTTTGCTACTGCTGAAAAGCAGGAAAAGACGGATGTGGATGGGAAACATTTCCAAAAGACAAAGTTAGTCACAAGGACAGTTTCAGTGTGATAACCCAGAGTAGGAAATCCTACCAGTGTGAGCTAGAGCTAGAATAAACAAGTCACTACAAATACTTGTTTCCCCTTTAATAAATATTTGACTGAGGTCACCAACCTTGCCTGAGCTGGACCTGTGTTTGATAATGCAGACCTTTCCTCCATCTTACAGCTGAAAATTGGGTTTTCTTGGTTTAGAACTCAGAGCTAGCAAACCTGTTTGCACACAGGCTTTCCTGCCCTGTACACTAGCAAGCAATCCAAAACTGTTGTTACTTGGGGATATTATAAAAATGTAATTACATGGTCTCTATTCTTTTTAATTACATTTAGTTAGTGAATATTTATTCTTTGTCTCTCTCTCCCAGGCCACCACTCAAAACTGTTTCCGAAAAGTAATGTTGATCTCAGCACCCAGAGCCATGTGCCCAGGGGGGGCAGACAAACAAGGCAGTGTACAGACATACCACCATGCCATGCTTGTCACTGATGATTCAAAAGAGTTTAGGTGACATATCCCTCCACTTTATTTTCCTCAAAGACCCTCTTTAGTCTATAGGGAAGAAATAATTGAGGCATTCCTCTGGTCCCAGTTTCTTATTTTATGCTTAAGAACATTCCATTTTATTGTGCTTAGGTAAGCAGGGTGAAGGATAGGAGCAAACCTGAGAAGCACCAAGAAATGATTATTTCCAGTTGCAATGTATTCCCATTCACCTTTCTGAGCTTTCTACATAAATATCAGGCCTCATCCTATGGGATCCTAACTACCTGGTGTTGCAAAAGCTTTCTGGCCAGCATAATGCACTGGGAACTTTCCAACCTGCCCTTGTCGTTAAGAGTATTTTCACACATATCAGCTTTGCCATTTGCTGTGAGATTATTTCCTTGTACCATGTATCTGCAAGTACATAGTCTCACTGTGCAAATATACAAGTTATCAAAATATTTTAAGTCCTAAGGAGACAGCAGCCATCATCTTAAGTTTGGAGGAAGACCTGCTTGATTTCAGAAACAAGCATGGCAATTCCTTCTCAGATCCTGTAAGCTGACATCCTAATTGCACAGAACATGCTCTGCTTTGCCCTCCAAAACACAAAGCATTTCATAGCTCACAAGGAAACTGCATGGATTCCTGGTAGCTGGAATCTACAACAGCCTCATTTTCCCTACACTGATGCTGCTGAAGCATTGACTTCTAAAAAATGTAGTGCTCTTACTTGTAATGCAGTGTTTTACATAGCGAAATATTTAACAGAAAAAGCAGCAAAGCTGTTGGAACACTATGTGAGAGATTCGGTAAAATATGTTACGTCCTAAAGGCTAAAGAAAACATGGCACAAGTTGTCTAGCTGTCTGAGAGCCAAGGTGTTAAGTAATTTTCTTATCTCAAACTGTGTCCTGTAAGTTGGGTATAAAAAGGACTCAGGCATCCACAGAGTTGGCAGCTTAAAATGCCACTACCATTTATTGTAGCTGAGGAAAGGGTGTTACAGGCTGGTGCTTCACAGGGAACCTGAGGGAGAAATTGTCAGGCCCTAAAATTTTGTGCTTGCTGCCACATCTGCTGCCTTACTGTAGGCAGCAGTTCCTAAAGTCTTAGGCTTTGCAATGGGTGCCAACGTTCACAGACTTCCATCTCCGGTGGACCACTCACAGGAGCAGAAGAGGCAATCTCCCAAGGCATGACAGAATATCTGCAGATATGCAAGTGCAAACTCTATGTCATGCATACCCCAACCACTGATGTAGCCATACAGTTCAACCTCCCCCAAACCATGAAGGGATACCCGCAACTGTGCTGGTCTGCTTCTTGAGCCAATAGTAAGAAAAATACTGAAACCCAAATACCTGTATATTCATATAAAGACACAGAGAGGTGGACCTAGCTTTCTTTTTACTAAACTCAAAATACAAATCAGGTTTGATTTCTACAGCCTGTGGCGCATACACAGATCCAGACGTTTGAGAGGGACAAGCTTTCTCAAGCATTTTTCTGCTGCTATATTTCTTCTAATATTATTTTAATCTGTTTCCCAGTGCATCCAAAGAACAAGAGCAAAGTCTTTCTGTGGCTAATCTAGTGACCATAAATTCTCAGACCATAGTGAAAGCTTGCGTGACCTCATGGATAAAGTGTTTGCTTCATAATTTGAAGGTCATAAATTCAAATCCTGTTAATAGTCTCATCTTATTAAATGTCTCATAGCTTATTTTCAGCAGTATAATTACACACTAGGTCAGTTAATTATTACTGAATTCCTCCAGCAACAACAAAAAGGGCAAACTACCCATTAAAAACAACTTAGAAAGTAATACTTACAAAATCATTAGCTATTTAAACAGTCCAATTAAATGATACAATTAAGTTTAAGTAGATTGCTCATTAGAGTAATTTTCTGTACTCATAGCTGTACAAAAGTCTTAAAGGCCTTTTTGGGAACTGGGGAGTTTCATGCATTTCCATGAAAGTAAGCATGCCATGACTGGGGCTGATATGTATGTATCTGGTTAAATAAATTGGCTGGGGGAATTGATAAACACACTTATGGGAGTTCTTGGTCAGAGAGGGGGATCTATTTTCTTTAATAGAATCTTGTTTAACTTATTGAAAGACATACCACAGGCCTTTGCTGAGTCTATTGGGAAGAATGGCCCTATTCCATATCATAACAGCAAATGACACCTTGTTTCGAACCTGTATTTCTTGGAGAAGATAATACAAACAGCCTTCTGTGGGATTTTATGGGTGAACATGAAAATTAATGTGCTGCTTCATTAACTAGCTATAACGTTTTGCATGGAAACACTTTGCCTGTACTGACCTGGGAGAGCGTACAATTGTTTCTCAGGGCTCATTAGCAATGCTTTTGCTCACATTGAGTAACACTTGATAGAGTAAATAACAAGACAGAGAAAATGCCTGTGATTTAAAGTACAGCCATGTGTTAGAAAGTCAGCCTGTGTCTTCTAGTCATGCTCTAGAATGTTAAAGAGATTTCTGGTTATTAGGTTTTTCTGATTGTTATTTCCTGAGAGCCTCTTTCTTTGTAACTGTTGGATAAACGCAATGATGTCAGACAGCATGGAACTGATGAATCACTCGAGCCACTCCTTGGGCAAGCTTGCTCAGGAAAGCAAGCCTGACTGGCTGTGATTTCTGGGAGACCTGGATGAGAGCATGATAGCTCTGATTTCAACTTCAGGCATGTACCAAGAACAGAGTACAAAGCTGGGGAGAAAAATTCCTTGTTGCCTTAGAGAACTGTGCCTCTGCTGGGAAGATGTGGGGCAGGAGAGTAAGGCACTCCTCGCTGAAGGGAGAGAGCCTTCCATGGCTGCAAAAGCCTAAAGCAAACCAGCCCTGAAGGGGGTTTTATATCTGTGCAAAAGTGTATAGTCTTGTATTTCCAGAGTAGGTTTTGATGTGACAATTTTAGCTTAACGTGTCAGAATTTAAAAAGAAATAAAAAAGAACAAAAAAAAAGCATTCTTTCCAGAGATGACTTTCAAACTAAGGCTAAGACCATTTGTCTTGAAGTTCATTTCACATTAGGAGGTTTTTCACAATATGTTAAGCCCTAAAGGGATGTTAAGATGAAAAATGTGTTTTAATTATTTTGTATGGGTTAAACAAAGCGACTTGAAACTTTGTCTGCTTTGTACAGCCATCCATGCATGAAATTAAGAGAATTCTATAATACACAGCCAGAGGAATAGAGTACCAACATTACAATGAGGTTCAGACCCATCACGGACCTCAGCACTGGGGAAAGAGAACAACCACTTTTCTGTGTAGAAATACAGAACTCCCTGGTGAGGTTTGTGTACAAGACATACATGTATCTTTGCAGATAGGTTGTCTTGTAAATTAAAGATAAAATTAGTTGTCAGTAGCAGATATGAATCTATGTGAGCAAGTCAAATATCAGTGGTAATACACAATATTATTGATTGTTCCACAGGTGAGGATTTACTTGCCCTATCAATCATATCCTTTGAAAATACTTAATTATCCCCATCCTGTGGAACACAGTGTCTGATGAGGTAGCCTCATGTGTGTTTTCCTTCTCTGAGGCAAAAATGAACCACTGTTGTGGTCAGTTTATCCTCCTGCATGACCGCAGCAAAAGGAACTGAATATTTCCTTCTTCCAGACTGCTGGCCAGTTTGGCAGCAGGGATTGACCTTATGCATACAGCAGAGGATGAAATAACACATGAAAAGTGTTCAGTGATGAAGAATTTATCATGCTGAGCTGTGCTACTGAGACTCTAAGGTCTTGATTTGAGATCTAGAGACAATAAGAAAGAAATACCGAGGAGCCAAGGATAGCAAATGAGACTTTAGAGTGCTCTCTTGGAAGAAAAGTTATTTTTGCACATCTTTATACTACCCTACACAAAGCTGCAACCAGTAAAGGTATATTTTCACTGCAAATTTAAAAATGCCTGTTATATCCCTGAGGTTCAGGACACAGACTCTTTGATGAAGATTTATTTAGCTTGTGCACTAACATGATTTCTGATCTTTTTAACTCAATTGAAATATAGCTGTGCCAATGACTAATTTATGCACAAAATCTACTATCCCAAATTTTAATATACAGCATACTACTTACCACTTTTTTTTTTTTTTTTTGTTCCTTATGTGATAGAGTGCCAAATGATAACATTTTACTTTCCAGGAGATTTCATAGTGTAAGAAATTTGAGATGATAGTGCTCATGAGCAGCAAGAAACCAGAACTGCGTTATTTTTGGGTGGTTGTTTTTTTGCTTATTTTTTTTCCTTTTTTGTTCCCTAAACCACAATCCCAAAAAAGCTAAAAGGAAGAAAGTTTAGTAAAACTGGTACACAAGCGTATTATATGTACAGAAACATTTTAAAACTAATCTGGGTTTCTTTATTCTTGGTTTGGATGACCTTGACTGAGGTTATAGAATACACTAGCTACTGCCAAAAAAGTCCTAAACACAGTAAACTGAGAAAATGGCATTTTGCCCTTCTCCCACCTCCAGAAAAAACAAGCAAAATATAAAGCAGCCATATTGTCTTACAAAAGTCTGAATATTTTCCCTACTAAAATCAATGATTATACTCCTCTGTTGAGCTGTGGCCCTGATTATAGCTCCGTGAAAATAAATTTGTTTGCAGTTTTGCATCATCTGTGTTTATTTTTTAATTCAGTTTGAATCTGATGAATGATTTCAAAGAAATGAAAAAGTAACAAAAACTTACTTAGCAATTAGCACTCCATGGCTCCTTGCAAAAAGGCAGTGCATCTTTGGAAAACATAGAAAAAAAAAAATAGCAAATTCGGGTTTCTATCATATTTGCCATGTAAGGAAAGAAAGCACACAAAAAAAATATCGATGTTACAATTCAAAGAATCATTGCATTAGGCCTTCAAGTGATAGCTCTATATTGTAGATGTTACTTACCCTGTAGCCAGTAGGGGTTTTGCTAGTCATAATAAAATGCAGAGATAAAGTTATCAGGCTGATGTAGGATGGAATAGATGGAAGCAAAATAAGAAAAACATACAAGAGGAACAGGAGCACAATAAAATCAGACATGCATGTGCACCTTTGTGTTCAGATATATTCATTGCTGTAAAAACACTGAAGTCAATGGATAAGGTTAATAAAGCCAATTCTTGTGCACTGAGTAGAGGTTGCTCAGGATATGCGATTCATAGATTTCAAGTATTTGAAAAGCCTCACAAATGCTTGCCAGTAGCTGTCTATCCTTAGACAACCTTTACTAGTGTATTTGAACTCTTTATTTGGTTTGTGTTTTGCTTATGGTTTTGCTACTGTGCCAGCCACAGAAATCTCTCATCTGCCATCTCCACAGAACAAATAGTACAGCAAAGGAAATATGCAACATGAGAGGGGACAAATAAAAGTGGGAGAGGCCAGGGATTCATTTGGTATGACAGAAAAGGTATCATGAGCTGGATTTCAGTTCAGTGTGAGTACTGCTTGCCTAGTAATTACCTCTGACCTACTGCAGTGGATTTTCAGCATAAGAGCTGTCACCTTTCCGATCAACTGACCTCAAAATGTGCTACTGACTAACTATGAGATGCAAAAATGAACTTTATGAGAAAAGCTAAAAGAATATGTCTCAAATAACAAATGAAAAAATAGGGCTGAAATGTGCAAAACCAGTGAGATGCACACAGAAATGGGAAAACCAAGCTGGGTATATTGAGCCAGGGCTGCGTGCTGGACTCTGAAAATGCAGATGAAGGTGTCAGAGAGAGATCTTTGGAGGAATCTGTGCTGTGTCAGGCTGTTTACCAAACTCTTCTGCTATCAAAACTCAGCAATTTCTATGGATGTTTCAATAGGAAAGAAAAAAACAGGATCAGCTTCTTGGGAAATTTTCATTCTCGGGAGACTGCTTCAGAATGACAAACTGGATGATACCAAGCATGGGGTTTTTGCTGGCCTCAGAGGTGCAGTGAAGTGTGCCTTCTGCTAGGAAAAAAAATACAGCAGGGAAAGCAGTCACATAGCTGGGCCTCAGGAATAGGATAAAGCCTTGTTCTCGCTGAAATCAATGGGCACAGGGCTGTTGATGCACTTGGGACAAGACTCTGCTACTATGACAAGGGGCTTCAATCCACTACTTATTGACATGAAGGATCATTTTCAATTGTATTGATTTTCCATGGACTATTTATAGAAATAAGGCATTTCAGATAATTTTACTTGATTTCATTCGTGACCAGCATGTCTTAAAGCTCCCTAGATACTCACAGTCTTGAACTGTTTAAATTAACAGGAGTCTTTAATTGCAACAATGTTCTACATGGTTTCCAAGTAGGGAAGATGGAGTTTTCAGCAGAAAACACTATTAACATATCATAGCCACCACATTAAAATATTCAGTAATGGGCAAATAATAGGAATTAGGGTAAACAAAAGAGTAAGCATTTGCAGAGGTGCGTACGATATGCACCAGAGGTGCTATGAGCACACAAGTGAAGTCTAAGTGACTCAGCATCCAAGACAAGCATATTTATCTTTGGTACTGCACACGTGTTCATTGTTCTACCTGCACATTGGCATTTTATATTAAGAACACAGTACTGGAGTAGAAGTATTTACATGGTTTTAATGTATACAGCCCTTTTGCTTAAGCATTTCATTGTTAAATTATATTTCATTGTTATATACATAGACAGTTATTCTGTTAGTATAGTTGTTTCTCTCTCTGGTGATCTAAAATTCTGTTGAGAGTTTCAGTGTACATCTCATACAGTGACTGCAGTCAGAAGTATAACCAGCTTCTTTATGATTTCTTCGTTAACTTTTAACCTTGAGTTTCCTATTTTCTATGCAACTGTCACAAAATAAATACCAGCTCTATGATCACTTGTGTGCAATAATCTTGGAACCATTTGGTGCGCTACTACAGGAAAAAGGAAATAGGTTTTTAGCTCCTTGAGAACTGAATCATCACCAGCACATTAAAGTGTAAACAGTGTTAAGCATAAAGGAAGAGCAAAAATGAAGAACAAGTTTGTGGTAACAGAGAAGTCAGTACTGCAAAATAACAAACCCACTCCAGAGATGAGAGGCTCTAGGAAGACTTCCATGTGTGGAGGTGGTTTCAAAACAGCATGGACAAGGGCATAGGAAAGGAAAACCAAAACAAACCAATTAAATCCAGTATTTTATGTTTTAACCTTCCTTTAATCCAGTAGCATGCTAATTATGGGCAACATTGTTTTTAAAAGACTGCTCTACTCAGGAAAACTTTAAAACCTGATGGGCTTCGATAAGCAACATTTATCTAAAGTAAAACCTGAGCTAACAGCTTAAAGCTAAATAATAGAGGCCTGAATTAAAGTTCGGGAAAGGTTGTAGGTTAAGTCAATGGGCTTACTGGTACCCAGAAAACAAGCGCTGTTTTGAGATTATCTATCACAAGAGTAAGCATGACCATAGCTTAAGGTAGGATATTCTCCTAGCAGATTGAAAATGAGGCTTCCAGACCATTCACCACAAGCTTTCAGATGGTTTATTTAGTGATGATTTCTTGCAATGCAAGCTTTTG
Source organism: Neopsephotus bourkii (assembly GCF_033783945.1). Classification (NCBI taxonomy): domain Eukaryota; kingdom Metazoa; phylum Chordata; class Aves; order Psittaciformes; family Psittacidae; genus Neopsephotus; species Neopsephotus bourkii. Next base: position 9,979,592 of record NW_026900624.1, read on the forward strand.
AAGAATAGATTGTTCGCTCTAAGGGCTGGGACCTAGACACGAACATACAAAGTAATGTGCAATTTGCTTCCCTTCTAGACAAAAAAGTCCTGGGAACAGAGCAAGGGAAGACGCTGTTGTTGCTACTAGTTGTTTTTTTTAACCTTTATTAGAACTGCTTCGACAAGACAGGTAGCACTTTTCTGAAGTTTTGGAAGCCTTCAGTGCTTTCTCCTGTAGTACATTCTCCTCCCGTCAGCCTAGAAGCCTAGAGAAAATTTAGAGCCTGCACTTAATACAAAGGACTTGAACACAAGTTACTGACAAAGAATGCTCTAATCACAGCATTTGACTACCTGCAATTACCAGGGACTGCTCCTACAGTCTTGATACCCTTTCCTGCTGGTACACTCTGCGACAGAGCCCAGCTATAGCTGAAACAGAAGGTACTGAGCTGTAACTAGAAAGTCACAGCAAAGCCCTCCACACCAAACATGTCTTTTTGTCATTTATTTGTTATTTTAAGAATCCCAAATGCTGTTAAATATAAAAAAGTAAAAGTGATATACTTTGCTAGAAACAAGATTATCAGTTGCCAAGAACCAGTGAAGCCCCACCATACAAGAGATCCCTCAACAGCCACTAATAAGATGAAAAAATTCAAAATAAGACCAAAAACAAATCTAGAGACCCTTTCTTCCCTGAGCTCCTTTTTTTTTGGGGGGGTGGGGGTGGGGGGGTGGTGTTTGTTCTTTTGTGTTTGTTTTTTTTAATGATTTTAACCCCTCTAGTCTCCACCCACCATCCCAGGTGAAGAGCGTAAGTTCTGGAGTGATGGCATGAGTGTCCTTATAGATAAACCTTCCAAATAGATAAGCCCCTATCTGAAGGGGGCCTATAGGGATGCTGGGGAGGGACTCTTCATTAGGGACTGTAGGAGTAGGGCAAAGGGTAATGGGTTAAAACTTAAACAGGGGAAGTTTAGATTGGATATAAGGAGGAAATTCTTTCCTGTTAGGCTAGTGAGGCACTGGAATAGGTTGCTCAGGGAGGTTGTGAATGCTCCATCCCTGGCAATGTTCAAGGCCAAGATTGGACGAGGCCTTGGGTGATATGGTTTAGTGTGAGGTGTCCCTGCCCATAGCAGGGTGGTTGGAACTTGATGATCTTAAGGTCCTTTCCAACCCTAACTATTCTATGATTCTACTTGGGGCAAGTAGAAAAAAGGTAGTACCTCTGTCTGGAGGTGAGCTTTTAGCAGAGAATATATAATGTATGGTGATACATATAGGTGAGTGGATGTTGTTATTTTAGTATGAAAGCAAGAGGAAACTAGAGTATATGAGAAATTACTTATTTTAAGCTACTTTCTCTTGTGGGAGCAACTTCTAGTATCAGATGAGAAGTTATATTTCTGGGTGGAATACAGCAAAAAGTATTTAGTGAGACTGAAAGCTGTTCTATATTGTTAAGAGGTGCCTTCTGTGACTGCTTTTGAAGAAAAAGAAGAGATAAGGAATGGTGATAGTAGAAAGGTGAGATAAGTAATTTTTGCAACTCTCAAGCTTTCTTATAGACTTGTGCTAAAAAGTAAGGATGGCCTAAAAGCTATGTTCTGCAGGTTCATTCAATACTTGCTTTATCCACCATAAAGATTCTTAGCTTAGGTAGTAACTTTCAAGGTTGCAGTCAAAAAGTGCAGATATTAAATACAGTATTTCACTGATACAGAGGAAGATATACTGATCTTCATTGTCTTGCCAGTGGTTCTAATGCCTCTTAACCTTCTGATATTAAGCCATGAAACAGTTTCTGTAAACCAGGTTATAGACCTGAATAAACACAACAAAGTTTTTATTGTAAATGTAAATAATCAAGGCTTAGGTTCCCTGCATAAATAGTATTTTTCCTGTGATCCAAAAGACGTGTAAAAATAAAAGACAATAATGAGAGAGGACTAGGATTTAGTCCCTTATTAAAGACATATTTCTGAAATAAAGTATTTGCATAAACATGCTAGAAATTCAGTGGAGTTCAAATACAGTATGATCATGAACAGTGTAATTAAATTACACTTTAAAATATGTGAACCATCTGCACGGCAATGTGGCTCATAGTGCTATACTGGGAATATTCATGATGAGTTTTGTATTACGTAGTAAAATAAAATCTACCAGAGCTCTGCCTGGCTTCCAGTCCCTTCAACATTTGCCATTAGTAGAGCATCCCCCTAGGCCTTGTCTAACTTAATATTGAGTGTCACACTTCTATGGCTCCATAATTGCTTCAAAGACTGTACAATAGCTGAATCTAATGTGTTTTATCTTGTATCTATCTCCTCTAAGAAAGGAGAGATTCTCCTTTTGTTCATTGTCAAAATAACAATAGAAGAGATGCTGAGAGCCCTAGGTGAACTCTACAGGAGAAAGGTTCAAGTAAACAGATTAAAGCAGGCTGGAAAATATTCAAAATAAAAAAAAAAAAAAAGTCTTATTGTTGTTATGCTAGTCAAAATAAAGCCTTGCTGACTGTTTTTATGCTAGTAGCTAGTATATCAGAAGGTAGCAGCTGAAATTTAGAAGTCTGTTGAAGACACAGGTTTCTCTGATATTTTGGTTTCTGATGATTTTTGACTTTGAGAGCCACAGTGTGCATACCAAGAAATGATAGTTGACCTACTGAGCTGACAGGTATTTTTCAGCTACTAAAAAAACCTAGCTTGGTTTAATGTAATTCTTTATTAAAAGCAATATACAGAAACACTTCTGCCTCCCCTAGCTTCAGTTCTGAAACTGTGTGAAGCCCAGTGGGATTGTGAGCAGATCTTTGGAGGTTAAGGCACTCTGCTGACAACCTCTCCTCCTAGAGGCTGCTTTCCAGGAATGACCAGGAAAGGCCACATCCTACTGAGTATGAGCCTGACCACTTTGTCCCTATTTTTCAACACCTGCCTTGGGCCCTTCTGAGAGGGAGCAGGTAGGCACTGACTGACTTGCCATCAGCTCTCACTAAGGGGCTGCAAAACTTCAGTATCAGGTGAAGGACCCTTTTTTGATTTGTTGCTTTATTGGCTAATAGTGTGCTTCTATTCCCAGTTTCATTTAGGTGCCAGGATAGAGGACTGAAATGCATGTAATGGGGGTTCAGCAGCATGTTGCCAGCCAGTGGTCTGTGGCAGCCTCCTGCTACCACTTGATCTTACTACAACTTCCACAACTAATGGCTTTCAGCAGAATTTCAGGCTAATTTGAGGAGGTTGGGGTAGAGGAGAGGCAAAAAAAAAAAAAAAAAGGCTGTTAGGGGTTCTGGTAGAGAGGGAGGAGAAATTCAACGGGAGCACTCTCTGAAGGTAGTGATCAAGAAGTGGTGGGAAATGTCTTAAATATTCTGAGGAAGGAGTAGAAAGGGTAGAAATAACTTGTAAAAACTAAGCAGGCTGGACTGTACGGGGGCTGTACAGGTAGACATGCTGTTAAATCAGACCTGCAAAATAAATTGGTACTTTGTAGGAGAGTTTGATGCAATTTCTTTCTCTCATAATTTTCCTTTAAGAATAGGAAGACTTTGCTTCTTTAATGAGCAAGGCAAACTGATGAAAACTCTAAATTGCTTTGTTATATATGTATTTTGAAGAGATCGTGATTCTTCTTAGACTGTGATGTGAACTATTCTATCTCTCAGGTTCCTGAAAATCTGAGTTTATTTAGGACTGGATTTGTCATCCCATGCTGTTGCAGACTTAAACAAGGCAAAGGATTAAAAGCTGGCAGGAGGGGGCGAGGACAAATAGATTTCAATGGTTTTCATAAAGAGAAATTTTACAAGGAAAGAAAAGGCAAGAGTCAAGAGTGAGAAACTTTTTCTGTATTTGTTTCATATTTAGATGTGTTTGTAAACTTGTTGTTTTTTGATTTTTTTTTCAGGCCTAAGTTGCCTTATAGCTGCGAAGGAAATTTGAACCATGCTGTAAAAGCGTGCAGCCTTTTCTCGTTACTCCTGTCCAAGACACTGAAACTATCCTGGAGAGATGCCTACTGGGATGTCCAAAAGGACTCCTCTTCCTGACACTTCTCAAAAGGGAGAAAGGAAACTCTTTACATACAAGCTCTGTGTAAAACTGTAAGCAAAGCGGGTTAATAAAAAACCACCCCCCAACCCCCAAAACATAGGAATCTGGTGCAGAATTGATACTACATCAGATATCACTGTACGTTATGCAATAACGTCACAGGGAAGTCTTGATGAATCAGAAATTTAACACCAAAGTAAACAGCAGTCCTAGACCAATGATTCTGTAAGCTGTGGACACTGCATCTGAAACAGAACTTTATTTCAATTCAAAACCTATGCAAAAGATAAATGATGCACTACCCAACTTTCTTCCACCAAGTATTGGGCACACTGAGTAAAACTAGTCATGAGCAGACTTCCAGTAAAACAAGAAAATGGCTATAAGGTACTGCAGGTGTATAAAATCCATCAACAGTGATAGGTTTCCAGTCTAGTTTCTGATAATTGGCGACTACATTATTGCATGCTCTAAGGGGATTCTTGTTACCTATATCAGCTGAGGACTGTGATCCTCAGTGGCCAGAGAGATGTCGTGCTCTTCAAGCTAAGAATATCCATGAAGAGCACTTTTGGACTGGATCTGTAAAACATAAACCACTTGTGTACCTTACAGAGAAAGTTGGATTAAAAAATCCCTTTTGTAATCAAAGCAAGAATTTACACGGGCAGACATAAGCTGTTAAAAGGGGTATAATTATTGCTTCCTACTTCCTGTAAAGGAGTATGGTGGCATGAGAATGTATGGGTTTGGTAGGCTCTTTTTTTAGCTTGCACATGTTGTTTCATCCTTTTGTATCTACCCAGAAATATTTGGTAAGTGACAATTTCCTTACACCTAAATGATCCTATTTTGATTGAATAAATATTATTTCCTAGGACTAGGAGTGTAGAGTAAGTCCCATTAATGTTGTTTCTCTTGCTACAGCAAACATACACCTGTGTTTTGGCAATTCTTAAACACAGGTCACAGGCTGTTTATTATTCTAGCTTGAAAACATTGAAAGCAAACAAGCATAGAACGGACTGTGCTAAATCCTGTTTCCTGTAACGTGAAGAATAAGAGAACTTAATGTCTGTCTTCGGTGTGAAATATGGATCAGTTTCAAATCCAATTTATTTTTTGTCTGGAACAATTATATTTTCATAGCTCATTGAGATTATCATGCATGATTTGTATGTCTAATAAATAATGCATTCCAGTTAGTCTCTGAACCCCCCCAGAACAAAGATAATGGACTCCTGAAGGACTGCTGGCAGATAGAAATTTAGTATAAAATATCTATTTCTTACCCCAATTAAACTCTAAAAAGGTATCTGAACAAACTCACTACATACTCCTCTATTGTTCACATCTTGCTTTTCAGTAGTTCTCTGTGCTGAAGTACCAATGCAATACAGCTTTACTTGATAGGAACGTTTCACAGTTAACACAGTTTGTTTGCTGTATTTAATATTCAGTGCTATATTAGATCATGTAATGTTGTCATTAGTTTGGTAAAAATAAAAATAGATTGGAGGGAAAGAGAACTGACACTGGGCAGTCTTATGGACTGTATTCCAGCCATGAGCTTTCAGTTTTCATCTCTGGGATATGAAACTCCAAAAACCACAAGGAGCAGGCAATTGTAAATAACCTGACCTCCTCAGTAGGTCGGTAGGTCTAAAAGCATCTTCCATATCCTGGGTAGGTTTTCTTATTCATGTTCATGTCATGTCTTCCTGCAGAGCCAAATTGGAGCTGGAACATTCAGCTATAATGCAGTGGGCTCACACCATTTTTTTTTTTTTTTTTTGGACCAAGGCTGTTATTGCACCTGCACGGGGAGGCTGTGACATCAAAGGCAACACATGAAAGGGATTTTAAAAAAAACCAACCAGCAACAGTAAATTTAGGGATTTGATTATTTGTGTAAATCATCATAGATATGGCATCTTTCTTTGATGTAGCCAGCACAGCAAAAGGTTGGAAGTTCACACTTTAATGCAAACTGCTTTCCAGCTCCTGCATTTGTTGTCCTCCATAGCAATATTTTGGTGTAATAGTTTTCCCTCTTTTATTCTCACCTTCATAGTTTCCATACAGAGTGATTGCTCATTCATTACTTATGCATCTCCTGGGGAGTGCAGTACGAAAATATGCTGATGTGTAGCTTTAGGCTCCCTTTTGGTATATTGAGGTCTTCAAACTATCCCTCCAACTATGGGTTATAAGAAGGTATTTCAACAGAGTTGAAATGTGCCTGCTGAAAACTCCTGGCCACCAGTCTAGAAGCACCACAGTGAAGTGATGGCTCTTGGAAAACCATCCTGGTGGAGACAGGTGTATTGGGAAGGTGTTCTGTAGCTGGGAGATGAGAACTGGACTATTCTCTGCTCTGAGAAGTAGCTTGATGCTGAATGCCATTGAGGTTCCTCTAATCCCCAGTCTCACCCATATCAGAGTAAAAATATTGGTTTTACATCAATAAATGGTAAATTACAAAGCTTACTAATGTTCAGAATTGTACATAGAAAAGTATTTGCTTTTTTAATCATACTTGATCAAGATAACTATAGCTCACTTGCTTAAGCCAGTTAGCTGGGATACTGTTATTAGTGTCTGTCACATAGCGTAGAGTTTTATGTAGACAAAGGTCTTCATTAAAGAAACTAAGTAAAATCTTACATCACTGATCCATGCCAAAATAACGTTGCCTGACTTAGCAAGTTTGATGCTAACAGGAGCTGCAATACTTTTTGATGTCATGCATGACATGTGAGCCACAAGTTTGCTAGCAAGTAGTGATTGTGGATTACAACTCAGGCATACTTTGGAATCACTCCTGCAAATTTGCCCTCATGAAGGAAATCTCAATGAAGTTAGGAGGATTAATTTAGCGAAATACTGGTTTAAACAGTATCTTTAAGATCTGTTCTTGCATCTGAGTAGTTTCTTATGCCACAGGACATCAGTGTTCTGAAAAAGCATCTTTCAAATACAGAATTTCAAGACCATGTTGCTCTTCAGTGTAATAAGTACGTTAGAGCTGTGAATTTAAAGGAATTAAGATGTTCCAAAAGTGGAATTCTGACTTTTTTGCCATTATTATTCTATAGGTATGGGTGAAGTATCAATAATCACTTTGATGTAGCAGTATGTCCATGCTCAAATAAAATTGTTTCTCTGAATTGGGCAGATTGTTGGAGAAATTCATAGATATGCTGGCAAATTGCCCACAGGATATCACAGTGATCTATCCCATAGGGTTGTTGAGTGCATCAGTTAGTAATGCTTGGTGAGATAGTCACTATTAATTTTTAGTTTGAATAATTTTTCTTTTATTTTTCCCCTAAGAAATTGTCTGAAGCCTATGGATTTTTTAAGGAAAACACATGTAATTTGTGTAAATGTCTGGATTTCAAATGCTCATCAAGCAAAACAACTTTTCAGTCTACTCCACCACATGAGATTGTGTGGACTGCAGTCCCAAAATGATACTGAAAATGTATGCCAATCTTCATCTGCCTTCCAAATCAGACAGCTAACTACCAAGGGAAATGGGTGATCTTTCAGATCAAACTTATAGCAGCTTAAAGGTACTGTAATGTTTCATTCTGGGATTCAGACAGCTTCAAGAGAGGAAACTGCCATTTCCTATCCTTAATAATGTATTATTGCTTTTAAAAGTACTTCAAATGCATCTCAAGGCACAGAAAAATATTCTACATCTTGAATACAAATTATGCACAAAGTCCATAGGATAAAACAGGAAAAGTGTTCTTTGAAAAACATGTTTCATGCATACTTCACTAAACCCCCTTATTTTCTGCTCTTCTAAATCAGTTAATTGTGATGATTAATAAGGATTGGAACATAGAAGCTTCTAGTGAGGCAGAGAAAAATACATTATATATTAGAATGCATGTGGCATTCTAAATTGCAATAATAAGAAAGCAGTTACACCTACATCACAGACTTTGTATTTCATAGCAATAAACTGCATTTCATATTATATAGTGAAGAGATGGATTAAATAATGTGCATGAAGGCAGATAAGTCAATATCATTTCAGAGAAAGCATCCCTTGATGATTTCAGGAGGAACCAGGCTCCTTAACACCTATGGGCAGGTGGTGTACTGCGGAAGGGGATTAAAGTTCTCATGAGTCAACTGTTCAGGATTAATTTTTAAATTCCTTGAAAATTGCACCTGGGAAAAGTGTGATGTGGTGATTGTTTATTTTTTCTGGCAAAACGATTTATTCTCATGTGAACATCTTATTAAAAGTAAGATCCAAGTGTAATTCCTAGAAGATCAAAATGAAACCAGCAGCAAGTAAACTGCACACTGACACTCTTCCCCAGCCCTGGTAAATAGCAATGGGACATTGAGTGCACACATCTGAAATCCTTCTTGCTGTCATCAAAAAACTTCTGATTAGGTTCATTGTGGGATTAAGGAAACATGCTAAGTAATCCAATCGTAATATGGAAGTGATGAAGTTTTTGAACATCTGTACACATCATGAGAGCATCATTTCTAAGCAGTAGTCATGCAGAAGGAAAGGGGAGCTAACCCATCTGAGAGGACAGCTGTGGCATTTATTCCAGCATAGGCTTTGTATTTCCACACAGGGATTCTTTGTATCTTTTTTGCTAATTGTGACAGGGTCCCCAAACCTTGGAGGGGGATGCAGCTCCTGTGGATGGGTCTCCAAGCTCCCCTGGAGAAAGTGCTGTCTTTGAAATTGCTAGCCTGGTGGTGTTCTACTGCACACTGCTTACACTGATTAGTTTTGATGGATGAATTGCTTTGGAAACAGTATTAGACATCAGTGTGCTCAAAGTGAATCTTTCATTCCCTTACAGGCGTGATTATCCTCGTCCTTCTTTTGACAGTGTTTTGTCAGAGAGGAAAAAGGTGGCTCATGCAGAGGGACAGGAGGGGGGGAGCTGAACACTCAGCCTTCGTGAGCTGATGGGGTTGGAGCTGGTGCTGCTCACCATATTGTCCAACTCTGAGGGGGCTGACAACATCAAATAAAGTACTGAAAATTACCTTAACAGTACTCCAGGTAGCAGCTTTTGAAGTATTTGGTGACTGATGCATATGAATGACTAAAAGCATTAGCTTTCCCTGCTAATATTTCCACTAATGATTTCCAATTGGCTTCTCTAACAAGGAAAGCCACAAAAGGGAAGTGAAAACAAAGCCATTTGTTCTGTGCTAGATAAAGCTCTTTAGATGGAGAAAATGATCCAGTTTTAATAATTGAATCTTTTCTTTTTTTCCTTCTTTCCCTGAAAGCAGAAGGGAAAACTGAGAGAAGAACCCAAGTAATAATTGGCTTTATATCAGTGTTCTGTATGTAGCACTGAAGAGACAAAATCATTCTTGGAAGCCCTGAGGCACGCTGCAGGGGCACAGCCTGGCCACTTTGTGTCTGCTCCTTCAGCCCCTGGGCTGGCACAGCAGCTGTTACTTTTTGCATCTCTGAAGAGGAAGCTTTTCCCAACTAATTGCATAAACACAAAGGATCTTTTCCCTCACGTTTCTCCCCAAAGGCAGCCTTTTAAAAGCTGCCAGGAAGCCTGCCTCTGCATTGAACAGCGCTTTTCGTGCAGCTTTGCTTTTAGAGCCCCCCCACCTTGTGTCGGTTCTCTGTGCGGGGTAAATTCAGGTAGCTCAGCTGTGACACCTTTTAGCATGTACATATGTGTGCGTGTGTAACTCTGCCAGCTTCAGCAAAATGGCTTGGTCATAGGGAGGTCTGTATGTGAGCTTTGGGTGAAGCCCTGCTGATTGCCCTGTTGCAGTAAATCTGCACAGATTCAGAAATATCTGTGAGTACAGTTGTGTCCAAAAAGCTGTTTTCCAAAGGCTGTTTTAAATCACAGTGTCACAAACCAAGTCTTTTATTTTTGCCTTGAATATATTTATATACTATGAAGCTATATCAAATTCCTTTCTTGTGCACATATAACAAAACTTAATTAGGATTTAATCTGCCTATTTTCTGAGATACTGGGCATCAAGTCATTTTTAAGTGACCGTAATGTTCTCATGAACCTGCAGTTTTCCACTGGAGAAGCCTTTGGCTCATGTGAGGCACCTTGTGGGTTACACTGTGGTCTGTGCTGCTGCCTCAAACATCAGTCCCATCAGGTTAACCAGGTGCTCTTGCCAACCAATACAATTTGTCTGCACCTCTTTTCCCAGCTTGCTGCTTCCCCCTGACTTTGCTAGGCTCCCTGGTGGAAATCTGTGATGGTCTCCTGCAGACTGTCTCATCAGGGCTGCAAACACAAAAATGGAATATATCCACTCTGGTTTTTGTTTGAGCTGTCCATTCTAAAAAAGCTCAACCAAACAGAAAGCGGTGTTTAAGCGCCTTATCCCAAATGATGAAATACTGATGTTTTCAACAGAGTTCTGATTTTTCCATCAGCTGTACACACTGACTGTATTGCCACCCCTTTGTAATAAATATACTGAACTCTAAACTTTGTGTCTCTTTGATCAGATCCCCATATCACTCCAGGCTTCATGGATTTCCTTCCCTGTGGTTCCTGAACAGACAAGGTAGCCAGATCTGTTAGCCACATGCAGTAAAGTCCTCTTATTCATGCCATAATGCAAGGCTGTTCAGCAATCAGATAAAGAGGACAAGAAGGGGAAAGACTAAAATGGGTGGGCTAGAGGCAGTGTCCTGTTTTGGTGGTGGTGGTCTGTGTGCACGACAGGCATGCAGGTCAGCAGGATTGGTGCACTGATTTTCCGTCTCACTAGTGGATTCCAACTCTGCCCTTGGACAAGGTTGTGGTTGAGGGGTGCTGCAGTTTCTTCAGACTTTGCCATATATGTGTTATAACTGATCTCCAGTGATTTCACTGTTCCTGTGGGTTCCTTGTCTTCTCAGCCTATTTGGCAAGTCATTTAGTTTTGCCTCACAAGCCAAAATCTGGGCTGCCATTTGAATCATGCAATAAGGGAGTTTGTGGTATTTCTCTTAGGACCAGGAGGTGCTTAGTGAAAACATGCCAAATATACCCTAGCTTGAGAAATCACATCTGCCTACATATACAAAAAACTGCCTCCATCCCTGGAAGTGACTAAGTTTGGTGTCCCTGCCCATGGAAGGGGGGGTTGGAACTAGATCATCTTAAGGTCCTTTCCAACCCTATCTATTCTATGATTCTGACTCTATGATTCTATGTTTCTGCTGTTTCTAAAGGTCCTGTGTAGTGCTCCTGGCTCAGGTTGGTTATCTTGTCAGGACAGAGGACCATCACTGGTACTCAGGTACTCTGCAGCTGGTACTGCACTCACTTCAGGGTGGACAGTGCTGGATAACTACAGAATTACTATACATGTACATGGAATGGGTTTAATTATCACAGTTCATCACTGGGCCCAGTAGAGGGAGCTTGTTATAAAGTTGAAGCTTTTATCAGACTTGAAAGGAAATTTGGGAAAGGGTATGTCGTTGATTCACCCAAGAAGCCAATGATGTATTGAGTGTAAATGCTGAAGACCAGCCCGTGAGAGCTTACAGGTCCCTGAGAGATGCCAGTGATGTTTTGGCCCTAAGGCTAGGAAGCACAGGGGAGGCCACAACAACACCAGCTGCATTGATGGCTGCTGTGGCCATACCCAGAGTTTGTACCCAAGAGTTCTGATCAAAGGGAACCACTGGTACTCCTTGCCCTTCTCAAGCAATTAGGTCCTGGCTCCCAGTGGAAACCCCTTCACTCTGGGATGAGCCACCAGCTTCTCAAATTCCCCTACTTGCTTGTCTCAGCATATTTTAAAGCTGTAATCTTAAAAAAGCTCAAGTAGACGTATCCAGTTAATCTGATAAAATGTCAAAATACTTGTGTACACGATAATCATCTGCAGGCTTCCTGTGAGTGCTCTCTGAGAAGAATGGCAGCCTTGTTCAGAGAAAATGTCTGGATGAAGCAGCACCTTTTGAAGAACTTAATCATAGTAAAACAACCTGTATTAGAAATCAGCTGTAGCTTTCGCTGTAGAACACCCCATGAATACTTTCATACCAATATCACCAACATTAAATGAACATCCACCTGTTCTATGTAAAACCTGATGTAAATCCCCAGCCTGCAGTGTAGCTATGTATCCTTTCACCAGATGAGGCTGTGAACTGGTGTAATTGGAAACTCTGTCTTGAATTGCAGTTTTAGGTGGAGCAACAAAAAATGATGGATGGCTGGACTGCCCCTTCTTACATCTGCCAAGTGCATCTATGCTTATGGCTTTCTTTTCTTCTAAGAATACCAGCCTAAATGCTGAGCTGAAATTTTCCCTGTTGTAGGTCAGCTTTCTGGTAGTTTTATTTATTATTTACTCAAATAGAAACAGTGTTGTAGTTCTGAGCAGTGTAATTTTCACCTTATTAAATACATCTGTCAATCTTCTAAAAAAAAAAACCAACAAAAAACACACAAAACCCTAACTCTTCCCATTTTGAGGCAGAGCATTTATATGTAAGGAAGGAATGATCTCTGCATCACAAGCTTTCTGAACAGGGCAAATTTTTTGTGACATGACAGCATCAATGGTACTATACTATACGTTTTTCATACAGTGTTCTAACAGTGCAATAAATAGTATCACTCCATTTCCATTCAGACTCTTTCTCTTCCCTTATTTCAGCCCCTTATGGACAGTACAAGGTAACAGGGAGTGAGTCCTTGCTGTAAGGCACAACTTCAAAGAGGACTCTCTCCATTTCAACATCAGTTTTCATGCCGCTTCTTCCTTATGCAAATTAACAGTGCAACAATAGAAAGGAATAAAAAAAGTTTCAAAAAGACGTATTTTTCTTCAGGAGGTCCCTCTAAACTAGAGACTGCCTTACAGGCATTCTGTAATTGTCTGTTGTGGGTTTTCTGGCACCTCCATCTCCCATCAGAGACATACGATTGATCAGAATCAGCAGAATGATTGTATTAACTTTATTTTGAACTTCTTTTTGAGCTGAAAGTGGAAACTAGCGACAGTCTTCATGTTATTGAGAAACTAGAGAGAGTGGCTTTATAAAACTCTGAATTGAATTTAAAGTCTGGTCTCTTTTAAATTGATGTTTTTCTCAACCACCTCCTCTCTTTTTATAACAAAAGTTTGTAAGGTGATCAGTTCTAGTATACTGTAATGATTCTGGAAGGAAGATATTCCAGTGTAATAAATGTACTACTTGGAAGCAAACAGCATACTTCAGTAAAGGAGTTTATTTTTGAATTAAAAACAACCCTTTCCTGAGGTGCTTAGGGAGTAATGGTTCAGCTCTTCACACAGGAGAATAGCATCTATGTAGTGCTTTAGAGGTACTTATTAACAATAGATTGTAAGCCTAAATCCCACATGATTCTCACATCTGTGTTATTAAAGATGAAATGTCTCAGACCAGAGGCAGCAAATGAAGACTCTTTTATGTGCACTGGAAGTTTCTGATAGCCTGGCTTCGATGCAGTTTATTCTCTTTCTTTGCGAGAAGAGCTTTCAGCTGGTGGCTGAGCGGAAAAAAAGAAGTTTTCATATTTCCCATGTTGTTTTGGGTTTTCTATTTCCTTTTCATTACCACAATCACCTAATTACTCCCTGTACATGTGTGTTTCCTCTTTGCTACCCTCTCCCTTCTATCTCTCCCCCACACCCCCAAATCTCTGCTGCATTCTTTCTGGGTTTCCTCTTCCATTTGTTTTCTTCTTCAGCCCTACTTCTGAGCCTACTGATCCCTACGTCCTTGTCCTAATTTCTTTTCCAGACTGAACTCATTTCCTTTCTTGGCCATATTTCTCCTGACCCAGTCCAAGCTTCCTTTACACCTGCCCAGAGCTATTTTCCTGCCAAACCCAAAATTGTGCTATGAAAGTCCTTTGAAAAGGACAAACACTGGAAGATGCAGAAAATGGTTGTGTTGTATGCTGTGTTGCTCTGCACTTATACAGACCCTCGCGATCCAAGTATGGGTGCCAGTGAAGACCATATCAGATCTTGAGTAACATGCATTCCCAAAACATTTCTTAGGACAAAAAGACAGATGCAAAATTTCAGTAAATCTGTGTAGCTCAGTTGCGATAACAAAATTATATTTTTATGCCAGATGTGGATTTGTTCTCTGGAGAGGGAAGGTACTGGAGTTTATGAAACTAGGTTTCCTGGTTTGTTTGTTTTCAGTGCAATAAACTTCCAGAGCTTTGTTTTTCTTTATGATGACATTGCTTGCATATCTGTACTTTATCCCATTGAAAAAAAAAAATTATCCCAGCCTGTTCTGTTTTGTTCTGAGCAAAAACTTCTCCATTTACACTGCCCTTTTCTGTTTCCTGTCTTGCACTTGCAGCTTTAGTTTCTTTACTTATTTTAATTTAAAAGTTCCCTAAAGGCTGGTTAAGCCCTGAGTGTTAGCCTTGCTAAGATCTAGGTTTGACCAGAACTTGCAAAGTTTAATTCCTCATAGCCTTCTTTGCTTTAAAATTGCCTAGTGCAATTTCCTACATTAGCTCTATGAAAAAAGCATCATAGGAAACAAGTTACTGTTGGAAGTTACCTCATGGTATTCAAATTGTGAAAGGAGTCTGTGGTTGAAGATTAGCTTTTGTTTTAAATCTGACTAAGCTAACAGGAAAGACATATAGAAAATGGCCCTCTACACCCTCGCATGCTACACAGTGTATGTAACTGAATAACTGGTTTTGCCTGCAGCTGGTAATGTGTGTTGCAGGCATTGTGTCTCAGGCTGTGATCTCGCCACATCTTAAAGTAATGTAGCTTTCAGAGCTGGTCTGCCTTTGAAAAACTTCCAAAGCAAACCTAAGTATTATAATAGGTAACACTGGCGATTTAGGAGGTAGCACTTCCATTTCTGTATTACTCTTAAGCCAATGCTCCAGCATGATGTTAAAGAGAATTACGTTTTTAGAGGTGTTATGCTTAGGAGGAGATGCAAAATGGTGATCCATTGCTCATGTCTTTATTTTCTGTCATGCTGTGATACCCTATGTGGAAGTTTTGTTCCTTAAAAGGCAGCTTGGAGAAAATTGTATTTCTGCAACAATTTGTTTTGTAGTTCTTTTAGGTGTTTGAAGTGTGTTAGTGCACTGTTATCTTCTTATGATATGTCATACATACTAAATGTGGGCTATGGCCACTACTTCTTGGTGAACTTTAATGAAACAAGGAGGAATGTCCATAAGACTAATTTGCAGAATGCAAGTAGTATGTAAGAGAGTGTTTTTTCTAACTCTACGTTTTATATAGCAAGCTGAAATTCCAAACCTGAATTCTTGAGTCATTTTCTCAAGTTATTCATATCCAGAAACTATGCTCCTGAATGCAGCTTGGTACTTCCTTATGCAAGTAGCTATTTTGACTTGATAAATTTAAATAGTCTTTTTGCTCAACTGTTTCAAGATGCATCTGATGGCTCTGGCTGGGAACACATCCTAGCACATTGTGTGCATCAAGAGACAGATAATAAGTAGTTGGGAAAAACACAGTCACTTGCATAAGAAGTCTAATAACTTCACACTGTTGGTGGTTTCAGTAAGATACAGATGTGGGAAACAGCAAGAAGTCTTAATTGGCTGTGGTAGAGGGATATTGACAGTGAGAGAAATAAAGGTAGTTACAAGCCAATATTTTTTCCCCATCTGAAAGAAGGGCTGTACTACTGGAAAACACTAAATAACTAAGTCAGGTAAACAGTGACTTCACACTTGTTTCCTGCTGTTACATAAAATCTAACAGGGTCATGTTTTCAGTATTCTCTCTCCCCCCTCTAAATGCAAGCTGATTTTGACAGAATATCTCCTGTTGGACTACATGCTGTCCGGTATATTCCCTCTTCTACATCAGCACCTCTCTGTGATGAAGATCAGCTGTACCATATCCCAGATGTTTACAACATAGCCAGCACCTAGCTCGAAGCTCATCTTTCTTCTTGGCGCTTGAAGGTCAGGGGATGTTTTTTAAATTGCTTTCTCTCCCTCCAATTACAAATGGCCAATTCTCCTTCAGCCCTTGGAAATCATCAGTTCCTCTGGGCTACAAGTCCATAAAACTCTAGTGAAGAGAACCTTAAGGTATAAAACCGTTGTGGAATGAGGGAACTTTTTTCTTCGCATTGCAGAGTTCACTCAGCATCAGGGTTTCACTGGGTTATGGGCTACAAGCAGAGATAAGGGCAGGTCAGAATGAGGAGTACTTGCAAGGAAGCTGCAAGGTTTAAATAAATGGAAAAAGAAAAAAAAATCCATGCTTGGGCAAAAAATAATCAGCAGGTAGCAATCACAACTGTTAAATATTAATATATTTATATTGTAAAATGGAGCCATGGAAATTAAGCTTGCAACTTATCTTTTTTTATTTAAAGTGGCTGAAGAAGAGTTTTTAAATCATGGTATTCCAAAAAAAGCCCACCCTCCTCCTGGTTTTAACTTGTTTCCATTCTGAAACTTTTGCTTCTTCTTCCAAAAATGAAGTTGCCTCCATATGTCATAGCCATTTCCAGGTAAAGATGCCTGATTGTATTAAAACATGTACATGAAACGTCTCAGCTGTGATACACATTTAAGTATCATAGGATTTAATGACCTCAGTCACCACACAAAACTGTGAGGGTATTTTCAGATGTGTATGTGGCATCAGCTGTGAGTTTGCCAGAAATCCAAGGTACAAATACTATTTTAGTACACTGCCCCAGGAGCAGAGGCCAAATTCTCACCTGATTTCCTTAGAATCTGCAGCTAGGTTGTGCTGTGGTATGCTCACAGAGGTCCAGCTTCTAGTGCCCTTTCTGGAGGGGCGCAAAAGTTTTACCTTTGCCCAGTGTACTCACCCATCTCCTTCCTGTCCTCATTTCTCTTACAGTGCAAGAAGGAAATACAGGATAAAAAAAAATCAGTCTATCAGACTACAATAGCAGATAGACAGGCAGCTGTTAGACTCTAAAATAGGCATAGAATGTGTTATACTTAATAACTAAAAATGTTATGACACCTTTTTGCCTTGCCACTTCAATCTTTTAGTTCACAAAAAAAGGCTTTACACAATGAACATGTTATTTTGAGTACCAATCAGATCAAATAGCAACATTAACAGCTCATATAGACCAAAATGTCATATTAAAGTTTTTACTGCCTCTAAGATAACATAATAGTTATATTTATACTATTGGGGTAAAAAAAAAAAAAAAATCAAAAAAGAAGAATCTTACTTATAAACCATGGCTAAACCCAAGAAAATTCTTGATTGCTGTTAAGGCAATTCCAGATATTCACACGTCAAGCTCCATTATCCTGTTTTTTAGGCTGTAGGAAATTCCACTTACATCATTGACTTCCTGCCACTGTGGAAAATAGGCTTTGGTGATGGTTTAGAGTTAGAATTAGCCCTCATCATCCTTCTCCAGCTCTCAACCATGCCAGTGTAATTACCCAGAAATTATTAGTGTGGTAATTTTCTTTTCCTCCTTCCCCCAGCATTTCCTGTCTACTAAACAAAACTGAGGTTTTTGCAAGGCAGAACAAAAGTAGGATTTAAAGCAGTTAATGCTGCTCAGAGCAAAAATATCCCTTAGTCTAAAAGCTACAATTGACACAAGGAATCCCCAAACTGGAAGGAAAATTGTTGGGTTTTGGCATAAAGAACTGCAATGCTTATTTGTGAAGCTTTAAGGGCCAGTAATAATGCCTGCATTGCCTGAGCAACAGGAGAGTGGCTTTTTCTCACAACTTAAACCAAAATGCAGTCATGAAAGTTAGATTAGGATTGCTGCTGCTTCTGCAGCGTGTCAGAGATGCCTGACAGGAGCTGCCCTTTTTGCCGTCTTCTGACAATTTCCAGAGGTACTGAATAGCTGATCCACCCACCAGTGGGAAGTTTCTGCTGTTTAAGGATGTGGCAATGACCTTCAATGAACTAGCTGGGGAGGGATTTTTACTTCTTGGAGGACATATGTGACTCAGACACTGGTGTAACTGAAGCATAGTGAATTAATAAGAGTAGTTTTAGGTCTTGTGCTTCATCCTTTCTCCTCAGTCTCATTGTGCCCAATGTATGTTAGTTGTTCATGCCTGCCAAGCCTAAGAAACAGATAAAAGGAGTATTCTGCAATAATATGCGCTTTTTGCTGTCTATAATATTCTCAGGGATCATATCTTCAGTTAACACAACAGCAAGGGCAGATGGTCATCTTATGCCTTTGACTTCCGAGAAGAGATTCAGAGCCTAAAATGTCAATCATTATCTTTCCTTGAGAGTAACTGCTTTACTGGTTTTACATTCATACCCCTAAAGATGTGTCCCAGGAAGGTAATGGATCCTTTCCTTAGCTCTGGAATAAGTATGCGTGGGGCTTTTAATGAGCATTTTGTAACTCCCTCCCTGTTCCCAAGTGAGGGCACTTTGACATGAGTAGCAGGAATCATGATCATCTACTCTCAGCTCCCCCTTTTGGTTTTGCTTTTCATCTGACATGCTTGCCAGGAGCTTGTTTCAAGGGCAGAGATTTGCAGCCCTGGGTATATCCTTGTTTACTCAGATTATTTTGCTGAGAGAAATGCCCTGCTGTGATATCAAATGAGAAGGAAAAAAAGTGGGAGATTTGATTAATGAGCTGCTTGTAAACATGGGGATATGTGGGCAGATTAGGCATCAGAGAGAAATCACCCAGCTAAACCCGGGTGCTGAGAGGGCTTCTTAAAATGTGGAGATATTTGTATGTGTTTCATTCTCTAGATTGGCATCTTAATTCAGGCTTTTGGATGCAGCTTACTAATAGTGAAACTGGGAGGCTTTGCCATTAGTCAGCTTACATGGGTAGTAATGAACCGTTGGACTACAGTCCTATTTTTTATAATTAATTTTGTGTCAAAATTTCTCAGTTCATTATCTGTGGAAAGCACAAACCAATCAACACCAGCTTTACTAGAAGTACTGTTGAATGCCCTTGTTTTGTTCAAGCTATTCCCTTCTGATACAACCACAAATTTCCCAACTGCTTGCTATATCCTTTACCTTAATATGCTTTGGAAGGACTGAATAAGGATGACATAAGTTTGAGGGCTTCCTTTTTTTTTATCATCTCTATGAGCATGTCTGGATATTTAGCAAATCTTATTCAGTGCAAGTAAATAACGTTACTTTAATATTTGTGTTTATAATCATACCTTGGGCCTTAGCATATGTCTATACCTCAGTGGTATCAATGACAGCAAAGCAAAGGAAATGCTTTAAACTAGCTATCTGGTTTAGCCCTACTAAATCCAAGGTTTATTACTGATGATTTATAACTCTTTGCGGCCTGATACACCATGCCTTATTGATGTTACCCTGGAAAACGTGCAGCAGTTGTCACTTTCAGAAGGTGAATCTTAGACAGTCTCTCGATCATGTATTGATCCAGACCTCTCATCTTGTTGAATTCCATGGGAGGGTTCTTTCACTGCTCTTTGATTCTCATGGGAAAAGAGCACACTAAATCCAGTTTTTCAGACTGCTCGCTAAGAACAGAGGAAGTGGGTCTGTTAGGTAGGTTGATCACAGCCAAATATTCATAACAGATGTCTCCTTCCAGTGAACCCCTTTTCTCACCTTCAGGCATCATGTAAGCATTACACCCATTCAAGAACTCAGCAGACAACAAAACCTATCCCTCTCCCAAATATTATTCTTTTCACTTCTCTCTCACCAGCTAGAAGTATTTGGATCACCAGCTTTGATGTCTAGGTAGTAAAAAATAAATCCATCTCTGCACATACAGACAGGGACATACTGTGATAGCAATAGATATTCACTTCCCCACTAGGCAAGCCTCTCTGAATGACTACTTTTCTGCTAGAGAGTAAAAATATTACCAGAAAAGGGGCTTTGTGATGAACAAGCCACCTACTCAGCCCAGAGATGGTCCTGAAATGCTTGCATTGGAAAGCCACCGACAAGGAAACAAGCTGCTGCTGTGCAAATCCCTGCAAACCATGGCTTAGCCCAGCATTTTCCTAGCTTCTCAGCTCTTTCCTTATAGCCTCCTCTTTTTCCTTCTCATCCTAAGAGCAACACAAAAAGACAGGATAAAGAGATTTTTTTTTTTTTCAGTCAAGCATATCATCTCTTTATGAACTCAAACTGCATCTTTAATAGATTTCACCCCCCTTCATTTAAACAACAGGCAGCTACCAGGTACAGCATTACTACTATCTGTAATTGTGTAAAAAAGCTTGCATAGTATAACCCAAATGGAGTCATAGGGACTAAGTACAATGGTTCATCAACTCTAATTTTCCTTAAAAGTGGTTGGTATGAACTGCATTATGTGAGTGAGTTAAAAATTCTGCATCACACACATACTTCCTTGGACTGCCCTACCAAAGTACAACTTTTTCCCTAGGTTTACACTCTGAAATGCAACAGTTTCCCTGCCATAGCTGTCACTTTCTTGGGTAAGAGTATGTCTGTTTTAAAAAAGATCTGATCTTTCTTTCAATAAAAACACGTTATTTTTTCATCATGCTAACCTTCTCAAAATGCCTTGGGACAAGTTTAGCAGTCTCTGAGTGAACCCGTACCTCCCTTAAAATATGGCAAATGTAAAACCCCATCCCCTGGATGCCCCTTGCCATTATTTTTGTGTTTATCAGAATGGGCAAGCCTAGCTCACATCATCTATTTCCTCCTTTATTCTGCCCAGTTGCATGATTTCTTTTAGATATCCCCAGCCCTGCCTGCCCATGCAAGGGCCATCTTCAGGGTTACCCGAAGGCACTCACCCTGCTGCAAGATATGGTCCTATCTCGTTGTGCCCCAAACATGATGCAATTACTTTAAAGTGAGAGTGTAGCATTTGCTTGTTTCAAAGGAGGCAGCTTCTTGGCTTTCTCATTTCTAACTCTGCTTCTCCAACCAGGCTGACATTTGAAAAGAGAAGAATCATTTCATTTTAATTGTGGGTTTTTTGAGGTTCGTAACATATACAGTATTTTGTAAAATAGCACAGAAGACCATAAACCTTTAAAAAAATGTTTCCTATTTACTGCAGAACACCTTGTTTTCCTGTTAGTGCAGAGACTAAAAGACACAAAGACCCTCTTTTCCTCTAATCAAGTTACAGCATCACAATATGGCTCTCTTTATAAGGGTCATTAGATCTTTTCTTTGGGGAAAAGAGTTTTTTCCATAGCTTCGGTGAATTAACTCTTTTGTCTGTAACAGAAGGTGCTTCCCTCAAGCAAGGTTTCTTGGGGCTCTCAATTGCCTGGAAGTTGTGTGTTTATTTTACTCCCTTTGTTTGCAGAAATACTTTCTGAAGAAGATGCTACATAAACTTCAGGCTACATAGATTGTCTTTCTTTACATACTGGTCTTTAGGTCACTGAAGAAACTTGGAATAACTGTCACAATATTCAGACAGCATGGAACTTTTCAGGAAGGCTGTCAATTAATATTCTTTAGTGCTCATGACTTAACCTGAATTTCGGACAGCACAGGCAATGTCTGAGTTTCTATCTGCTAAAGCATCAGTTTTAAGAAGGAATGTTTTTCAGATTAAAGATTTGTCTTAATTCAGTTGAATGGTGCATGTATTGGTGAATATCATGCAAGTTTGTTTCTGATTTACATCTTCTGTTCACTTCAAATTTGTTGCCACAACCTTAACTTCAATCTAAGAACACAGCACCATGCTGGCAGCACTTCACAACTGGGGTTAAACTCTGAAACAGACAAATCTAGAGATACATACAGATGCAGGTATGTACAGGTTAGGAAAGCCCTTTGTTACAGTTCTCCATTAGGGGAATCCATAAGAGAAAGTTACTGTTACCAGGCTCCGATCTGTCAATTTTTCATGTCTGATGACCTCCTCTACAACATCCATTGTTGCAATGAAACATGCTAAATGTTATTCTGAGTTTAGATCTGTATATCTGCTACAGTAGACAGTAGGAAAAAAACCCTCTCTGTGCTTTTTATCCTTGGACTCATTCATTACTGAAGTAATGTTTGCCTGCCAAGCCTAAGTGCCACAAAAAAACAGCTCCTTTCTGGAAAGAGGTGAGAAAATGGCATGATTAAGCAGGCAGAGGAGATGTTTTGAGAGAGCTGCAGTGACCTTGGATGAGGTAGGAGGAAACCAACCAAAACACCTTCCCAGCATGTGACCGACAATTAAAAGATTCTTCCATAGCCCCAGATGTTACGTACAAGAGGAATAATATCTCTTTGTATTACACCCAGAGGGTATAAAACTATCTCATGCCATCCATGTATATTCACTGTAGAAAAGGGGGAGAGAACCAAGCTGTGCTCTGCTGCTGCAAAATTGATGAGTAATCTTGGATGGCTGCAAATGCTAAGGAAAACAGATGCCTGGGGAAGCGTGGGTGAAAGAGATCAATCCTTTACTCACATTGCTGGACCCCTACAGCTGACCCTTCAAAGGTCTGAAGAGGAAGGCAAGCACCACTAAGTAGGGCCAGACATGGGGAGAGGTCCCACTGTTAGTCACCATTCCGTGTCCATATCAAAATGATTTGGAAATTAGAAGAACAAGGATAATGGCAATCTAAAGGATCCTGTACTTTTTCTGGCAGTACCTGGCACAAGTGAAATCTGTCCTTTCTTTCCCTCTCTCACCCTTTTTTTTAATATATATACATATCTAACAACTTACAAAAAAAGTTTTCAATTTCAATAATACTTTGAAAAATCAAATAATAGTGCAAATAATATGTTGCTTCAAAATCACTCCTGAGACTTCATAACATTCCAAAGCTGTTTGAAATCTAAGAAAAGTATTGGCTGCTTCTCAGTTTTCTGCTTGACTGTGTTATCACAAGCAGAATGCATGATTTCTCTTCCTTGAAGTCACTCTAGTTCTCCTTGCTTCTTATAAGGTCTCCTTCCTCCAGGAAATTAATCTTAATTCCAGTTGTGAAAGAAATTTTCTCCTTCTTAAATCGTACTGAAAAAAATTAGTGGTTTCTAGAGAATATAAGCCTCCTGTTGTTACCCTTTAACTTGAATTCCAGCAATTCTATGGGCTTTCCTTTTTAATTTTTTTTTTTTTTTTTAGGGCTACAATGGCTTTTCTCAGTTTGTTTTTTGTTGTTGTTGCTTGGTTGCTTGGGTTTTTTTTTTTTAATTTGTTCAGTGCAAATTTAAAAAACAATCTTTTAAGGATCATCAGGAGAGCCTTCTTGTTATTTCTTTTTATCTTCAGTTGCACATAGCTTCAGCACTTCAGCACATATTATTTCCTCTTCTCTTCCAGATTGGTGAGCTGCTTCAACTTTAATCATCTTGTTCCATTTGATTTATTTCCCCCTATACCTGAATTTGCTAAACAGTCTGCACAGCCTTGAACTAACTAGCAACTGCTGAGCCAAGCAGTCATATAATTTAATTTATTATTCCTTGTACTTCAGGACTCTTGTTCCTGCCTTTGCAAGACATCTGAGCTGTGACTTTGCAGTCCACCTTTAAAACTGAGACAAGGATGCTGGTGGGATTGCAAAAAGAGAAATGACAACGGTAACACTCAGACTCCATCTGATCCTGGAACTCTTTGCAGGCATTGTTCACTATCTCCAAGATGTCTTCTGTGAGAAGCTAAGAAGAGAAATCAGATAAGGGAACAGTGGCAAAAAGAGGTGATGTGATCAGGCTTTATTATTGTCTCTGCAAGGAAGGAGGTGCCATTATACAGGCTCCTAATTTTGTACCAACCTTTTGATCACATTTCCTCCTGATAATGTGTTTTGCTAGCAAACAGTATTAATTATTATGTCATAAGCCGAATGACCCAAAACAAACAGATCAAATCCAGGCTGGCGGCAGAAAATAAACAAGAAATCCATGGCAACACAACTGAAAAAGTAGTGGGCTTCTCTTCAAAAGTCTTTTCAAAACTGATATTGCCACGTTGTGCTAATTCGGTAAGCTTTTAAAGAACAATCCTCTTCTGCCAAGTATTATTTTGGCAGGAAAACTTAGGGAATAAGTTAATAAATCTAGCAACATCTAAGAGCCTTTTGAAGACTATGTTTCCACACACATCTCCTCCTTGCTCCACTCTCTCAGTTTACTTTCCTGGCTTTTGTTTGCTTCACATAATAAATAAGAGTTAATCGCTAGTGTGCTAGTAGTTAGAACATGTCACCAGGCTCATGTGAGATGCCCACTCCAATGTCTGCTGGATGGAGAATGACTTGCTTGTTTGCTGAAGCCCATCAAAACCTATGCAGTGAGGGTGTGGTAGATGATGGAGGACCCTGCAGCACATGCAGTGAAAAAATAAAACAGTGTGCTGATCTCTTCTCCCCCTTCAGCACAATTCCTACTGCAGTGGTTTTTCATCCATGATGATGCACATGTATCATTTATTTATGGTGCATTTGATGTACCAAAATATGTCAAAGACAAGCTGCTGCATTTGCAGTCATCCGAGGACTTGGACTTGAATATGCAACTGAGCATGAAACATATCAGCCAACAAAATAGAAACTGCACAAGCAGCAGAACAGAGACAGCGAAGGTCCATTCTTGCTTCTGAATGAAGTCAAGACCAGCATGTTTTCCATTCATAAACCTGATGATCTTCACAATGATTAGAAATACAACTGCAGGCACTAAGATGTACTGCTACGGTTTGTAAAATGACTTTAAAGCTGTCTTTGGACTTTACAGATATCTGGCCTCTGTTTGCGCTGGTGTCAGTGAAAATATTCATGAGCGAGGCATGAAAAGGCCTGTGTTTTTTGGGGTAATACCCTATTATAAAAGCAGGAATTTGGGTGGATCTTTCTAGATCCAAGCCTGATGTGGAGAGGAACATGAGAAGAAAACATCTGCCTGGCTCATCCTGGGTGTCGTTTAACATCAGAATTATTGAACAGTATCAAACTGAACACAACCATTGTCTTCTGGGTGATAGTCATTAGTTTTTATGCTCTGCAATTCCATACTGTAGTTATTTGAAGGCAGAAATTCTCTCAAGGTTAATAGGTCTTCTTTCCACAGTCTTGAATCTTGGTGAGAACATAGAAAGAGGATCATATTCTCCTTCTTAACTGAAAAAATAAATTCAAAGCAAAAGGAAATTGAGTACTTCTTTCACAGCCTCTGTCCTCTTTCTCAGTAAGAGACCTTTACTCTTCCAGGGTGTTGAGTTCATTATATTAACATTTTTCCTCAGATTCATCCACTGGTAACCTCAGATTTTCCTCTTAATAATCTCAAAACAAGCTTTTTTTTTTTTTTTTTTTGGAGTGGTTACGTAAAGCATTCCACTCATACAGGTCATTATTTATCTATCCATCATTTGAGTTGAAGTAGTGAAAGTAAAATTATGATGATGTTTAATGGTGGTGAACCAATCTTTTAGCTGATGCAAACAGCCATAGATTCTGACTTCTGTATAGCTGTTCCCTTCTAAACCAAGTAAGCATGTGTCGAAGGGTGAGGTAGACCACTTGGAAGCTCACATTTCTGTGCTTAGTATCATCTGTCCTGCCCTTGACCTCAGTAAAAATGCCTAGGAAGAAGGAAATTCATTACCAGCACATCAAAACTTCTGGCTCTATAATATACCTTATCAGTATTTATTGTTCTTTGCTGCTCATCTTTATACTTCAGGTTTACTTTTTTTTTTTTTTCCTTTTCTTTTGTATGCAAGTCTAGAAGCAAATCTTTCTTTCTCAAGCCTAGGACAGCTGATTTCCCTTTTTGGGGAAAACTGAAGAAGCTGGTGACTTGAATTATGACAGAATAGCTGTAGCTATAAAAATGACAGCTTCTGTTAATGGCTTCTTCATTATCTTGTCTTCTGCAGCATGAATACAAGATCCGTAGCTTCTATTACAGTGAGAGATATGTTTGTTGATAGGCAAACAAAACAATATCCTTAGCCTGGAAATAATATAATCTAGTAGTGATTCAACAAAATGTTACATTAACAACAGACAAATAATCAATGCCTTGTCTGTAATTTGCAAAACGAAGCAGTTGCATTAAAATAAGAACTATCTTTATTCAGATACTTTCATTTTTTACATTTTCCTTCAATATTTACAGCCACCTACTTGAAGAAAAATAAAAGGTAAGTAAACCGGAAAGCTGTGAGCTTGCCAGCAACTTCCCAAACCTCAACTTTAAAATCAGCTCTCTGCAACAAGGCGACAAATAATTTATTGTCTTACTGGATTATGCAGATGTTGAAAATATCATGACGTTTTCTTGGTTCCACTGAGTCCTGCTAGACTGCTTGGGCTCGCCTCTACAGATCTGGGATCTGGCCAGCCAGCTTTCTTGGACTCTTTGATGTTCATATGCTCAGCTGGGCTTCCTGGGATTTGCTCCTTCCTGATGAGAAAAAAGTAAGTACTTTCCCAAGCCCATCAATTCCTGGCACTTCTTTGAGCCGTGAGTCACAGGAGGCTAATTGAATCAGTGGTGCTCAATTCCCTCCATCCCAAGACCTGCCCCCAGCAGCCAGCACTGACGTCAGGGCATTGAGGCTGGGAGCTGCTGGTATACCACATGTGTATAGAAAAGAGAACAGAAAGAAGGATTCTGTGGAAGAAGGAGTGAAATGGTGGCAGTAGAGTGGCACCTGAGTAAACGTTTACTGCAAAGGAGGGAATAATGCATGTTTATGAGGGCTACTCTTCGAGGTGTTTTTCAGACTAAGACAGATTTCACACTTCCCTGTGTATATATTTTTTTTTTGCCTGAGCTTGCTGTGTTTCCTATACCTTGCCCTGTCATCCCTTGTTTCAAACTAGAGAGGCAAATTCAACCATGCCTGGCAGCAGCAAGTCCAACCAAAGCAGACTCTGATGCAGGAAGTGTGGCCAGAGGAGTAAGCTCCAGGGATGCCTACAAAGGCAGGCTAGGCAATAGCCCCGTAAAGAGAATTATCCGTGTCTTTCCATGCAAACCACTTTTCACAGCTCTTATGGCAGCTGTTGCACTTCTCAAATGAGAATAGAAAACTCATGTGGCTGGAGGCTGAGCTGTCAAAGTCTGTGGGTTGGAGAGATGGGGCCACAAGTCTCCACGTGCCAGGCAGCAGTGCAGCCATGTGAGCAAGCACTTGTGTTCCTTCTAGCAAGCCCTTGCTGTAGAGGGGAAGTGCAAGTAGATTTTGCAACACCTTTGATTACAGTTTCTAGAGTTTACAGATGGATCTTCATGTTTAGCAACAAGTTCGCACTGGGGTCGCATGTCTGGGAGGCAAATGAGACCTGGAGGGTTTTGCTGGGATGTGTCTTTTTAGCGCGTCTTCTTTCTCTTAGCAGGCCAGATTGCAGGCACTAGGTAGTTCTCAGGTAGTGCCACAATTTATGCTGAAAAGCCTAGAGGAGAAAAATATGCCAGCTGCGACTAGCTAAAGAAAAGCCCTATTGATTTACATTTAAATGCAGCTGTCACTCGCCTGTTATAGCCAGGAAAGTAAAGGCAATAGGACACAGTACTAAACCACCGCAGGGGCACTTTTAAATGCTTGCAAAGCACCTCACTCTGCTGCTGTCTGAATAGCACAAGGTGGTGAGAAGAAAATGGGTGACAATGAATGCCAACATACAGAAGCAAGCATGCAGCCCTCTTTCCAGCTTAATGTGCCATTGTTGAAGGGCACGAGCAAAACCCACTCGGCTCTGGGTGTGGATGTGGAGCTTGCAGGGAACGGGGAGACTTGGCTGCAGAGCAGAGAGTGGGGAATGGGGCTGCACAGCGGAAGCAGCAGCTGCTCTCCTCACTGGCTCCCTCTCCCAGCGACATGTGTCAGCAGCGCTTGCATGCATAAAGCACTATTGTTCGCAGCCCAGGGAGCACTGGACAGTATCACTGCCTTACAGCAGTGGTCCCTCTCACAGCCACACCGGCACAGATGAAAACAGGCATCCTGAGGGTATCACTGGCAGGTGCAGAGAGGGATATCTAGAAGGACTTCAGACTGCCCGCCCCTTAGCCAGGTCCCTGGGTTGCTCAAGGTCTCAAGGAGGGTGGGAAGTGATGGACATCCCCACTGGATCTGCACTGGGGTAATTGGGCTGGCACATCTGAGCTCAGGAGTGACCATTAAGAAAACCTGTGTAACAGCAGAATGAATACCTAGTATTAAACTGCATGAATAGCTGGTATTAAACTGTGGACCTAATTTCCTACTTTTATTTTTGTAACTCACTTGGGATGAAATACTTGATTTTTACATGTGATTCTGTGGGCTTTCAAGCCCTCTGAAACGCATGCCGTCTAAGCGTTGCATGACATGTACCAACAACAAAAGGGAATACTTCCCAGTGCTGGTTTTTAATTCTGCATATAACAAACACTGCTCTCTTTAGTATTTCTTTCAACTCCATTTTTGAAGTTGATTTATATCTGCCTCCTGTTTTGCTCCAGTTTCAATCTGCTGGCAGTGTTCCTTGCCAAGCCAGCCTAATGCCCACATGAGCCCCATTAAGCCACGTGCTTCTGTATAGGCAGAAGTACATATTTTTTTTCTGAGCTAAGCTTTGTTTGCCAAATCTGGGCCTGTTTTCACAGATAATGACTTCCTTTTTGTCTCTTTCTCCTTCTGTGTGCTTTTTTATCCACACACGATCTTTTCAAAATGTAATATGACCCTCATACATCATTTTTATCAGCCTTATAAACCCAGCATAGCATGGGGTATGATGTATGTAAATTCATGCATCTAAAGCCAGTGAGGAAAAATACCTTTTTGTTCTCTGTCAGGAACAGAGAACACCTCTTCGACATTCAAAGATAAGGGGTTTTCTATCTGAAACTATTAGCTACAATAGTTTTATACTTAGGATAAAAAATATAAATACCTTCTTTTCAAGATGTCGTAATTCATTTCTGCACTTTTTCAAATGGTAAGATTCTGACATTCTCTTTCAAAGTCACTTTTCATTTTGAAATGTATTTTTATGCAGTACTGTAAAACCCTTTAAATTTTTTGAAAAGTGACTAAATAGTATGTCATGAATTTATTTCATAAAATACTTGGAAACTTTAATCTTGTTTTCTCACTGGTAATGAAAAAAATTTCTGGAGAAATGCAGAAATATACTTTTGGAGTATATTAATAGAGTCATATCTGTGTGCTAGATACAGAATTGTTACCAAGGACGTCTCAGTGAATGGACGCTGGCCACTGAATCCTGTAATGATTTCTGTTGGAAGGGACCTTAAAGAACATCTAGTCCCAACTCCAAGCACTCATCTTTGCCACAGTAGCCAACCACAGTTTAAAGTTGGAAACTAAACCTGCAAGGAGAGGGTTTGTTTAGTTAAGGACACCCTGAGAACACTGGGCAAGTTCTACCAAGTGGAAAAAACCTTCTCAGTGTGCTGAAAGAAAGACCACACCAGCCACCAGCACCAGTGAAGAGCAAGCTGTAGGGCATGACACACTAGCAAAGAATCCCCTGTCACTGGCAGGGCCTGCACATGGGAAAATTCATCTCAGTGTTACAAAAGCACATGGGGCTATAATGTTTCAGTTGGTTATGTTATACCCCTGTCTAGTGATACCCCCGATAACATCTGGAATTCCTGAGCACTACAGGGACCTTCGTAAATGAAGTCGCCGCAACAGTGTTTGTCCTAGACTGAGTATGCTGAGGCAGGCAACTGATAAGGGACCTACAAGCTTGACATCAATACACATTGTGCTGTCATAACAATACAACCTCAGCCTCTAGGCTGCAACTTCTCAGAAAGACGGAATGCTCATTAAGGGAAAAGGTACCTGGGAGGGGTTTCCTCGAAAGGAAAGCCACTCCAGGCAGCAACAGTGTGGAGGGCAGGCCTTCACAATGCTGGCACTGTTTAGAAGCCACTGACGTCTGCAAACAAAAATCTACTTAACTCAGTGTTACAGTCTAAGGGAGAAATATCAGGAATCTGTTATCCTTCTGCTCCAGAGTTGGTAGAGATTCAGCAGAGCTGCCTACATCTGTAGATAAAGGAGGGTCATGTTTCTGAATGCATTAGTATGAACACCACAGATTTCCTTTGAGGTATTTTCTCCTCCCCTGGTAGTTGTGTGACTCGGCTATCTTGGCAAATATGAAAAGTCATGTGAGGCCAGACCAAGAGAAATATTTTTCAGCAATGACTGCAATGCAGAATACCGTGGTGTCTTTTAACTTGAAAATATTTATATGTAGGTTTAAATGAAAACATTTCTTTGAAATCTAATCATCATATGTCCCAGATTCTTTGAATTTTACAGGCAGAAGATGAAGCTATTTTTTTAAAAGAAGAACTTAAAACTGAATAACATTTGTTTAACATGCAGACAAATACCTCTAATATACAGACACAAAGATGGGTAATCTTTACCCTTGAGCTCTTTATTTTCAATCTAAAAAGCAGTGTCTGAAAAAATCTGCAAGCCAAGCAGAGGTATCTCACATCTCTCAGTTTTATTCATAATTATTCTTTCCAGTACTACTGTGGAGACTGCAGCCATGTTCTTTGGGCCATATCCTGCACATGCTCAATGTCTAGTGTAATTCCTTTGTTGACTCCTACACCACATAACATTTTAGATCCTTCATGATGTGGAAGGTAGAGAACAATTTATATTTGGCTATTAGAAACTTTATTAGTTGAAGATGTGACAGACAGAACCTGTATGGCATTATGCTACTTTATTACACAATGGATGGATCAGGGCATTTGTGGTGGTATTCTAAATCTGTGCTCTTTTGTGCCACTGTCTGGGTCCACACTGGTCAGTAATTAGCACCTCCGGGAGAAGTTTCCACCAAGAGAGCAACTACCCAGGCAAGCAGCTCAACCCTCCTTCCCCAGGGGCCTTCTCCAGAACCTGGAAAAAAAAATCCTATTTGTGAGGCCACACTTTAGTTTTGTCAATGGTATAAGTTACGTTGTGGGGCATCTGTGACCACAGGCCATCTCTGTTGTTTCGGTAGAGCAACTCTCTTATTTCTCACCTCATAACTATGGAATTCCCACTGAAATAAAAATTCACTCCTGGTCTTGTATGTATGCCAAATGAAATTCCTCTATAAGAAATACCAAGACAAGTAATAGCTCTTCACATGCAGAGGAGTGTTGAGTTAGAACGTCAGTATGTCCAACTATGTACACAAAGTATGTATCTATGTAGGTCTACTTCATCCTTTTTTAAGTTAAAGTGAAGTTGATTCTTTTTTATCAAATTAAAAAAATAAATAGGGGAGTGGGGAAGGATTTTAGATAAACCTAGTTATGTCCGTATTTATTCTAACTCCTTTTCTCTGCCTTTCTCTCCCCTACCTTCAAGGGCCCACTCCCTTCCTCTCTCCCACTCCTTCCCTCTAACATGCATGCATTCACACACATTATAGCCAAAAAATGAGAAGACAGGAGTGAAATAAGCCTTAGGAAACTTCTGCATGTTCCAAACAGCAAAATTAAGACAATTTAGCGCCTTTGTGGAACCAACTTCCTTTTCAGTTTTAACATTATGGGATTTGGAGGTATGGATGTTTCCTTATCAGCAAAAAAAATACATAGTGGGAAAAAAATCATTGATAGACACCAGTTGCACATCAGGAGCTCCAGTATGCTCAACACCTATAAACAGAGAGGTAGAAGTGAGGAATAAATTGGTTTTTTTTTTAAGACAAGTAACCACAATTATGAGAAGAAATGCTATTATGACATTAGACAATCCTTTCTTTTTCTGTCCCCTGTGGGTTTTTAGTGGTTGTTTCTGAAATAAGAAACAGAAAGATGAGGAAAACAAAAAGGAAATCCTTCAATGACATCCTTTATTTTTAATCCAATCTGCATGACATGGAATAAATTATTTAAAGCAGAAGTTTGTATCTTAGATGGCACTTTCAATTCTTGGTGGGAGAGCTGTGCTGCTGTGATATTTCTCCCTGTAGTCACAGAACATACGCTGTGTCTGAAGGACAAAGCTGGCCAGAACAGTCAAACTATATCCAACAATAGCTAGATCTATGCCTGGAAAAAGTGGGAGGTTTTATTCTTTCAGCCTCCATTAAATTAATTATGGAGTTTTATGGGCTGCTTTAGATAAAATATGCTCCTTATGAAGATTTCATCATCTTATATTCCTTCTCGAGGAGTATTAATGGGTACAAAAGGGAAGGACTACTGTGATAACTCCACAGCAGGAAACCCTCATAGCATAAGTTTCTGAGCCAATCTGGATATTAAAGCAGCCCCTATCTCCTGCTGTTTCAATCTTGCTGGATTTATATCACACACCTCAGCAATCACACATTACTGAGGAGTACTCTGGGTAAACAGGCTACTTCAGTCTCCCGTGGTACAAGAGACATTGCTGAGCTGAAACTGTTGTGACAGCAGCCAACTCCTTTCATTTCCATTTCTGACTTCTGCCAGAATCCAGAGTAAGTGCCTTTATCATCGCTGCTGTAGTCATGTAGTATACACCCTGAGGACCGAGAGATGCTTTTGCTGGATCCAGGGCTTCCCATCTTTAGTGGTGTCTTTTACCTATCTTCACTGGCCATAATCAAATCTGAGCTTGATATTACAATACTCTTGCACTCTTAAATGAGAACAGAGAATTTCCTAAATTACCTTTTAGTCAGAAGAAACAAGGTGATTATGTGGAGCCTAGCAACTTCAACAGTACCTGTGACTGATGGATGGAGATGATTAGGAAAAGCCCTCTAAACTTTAGATAACCCACTCTTCAGCCTCACAGCATGGCCCAGTGACTGAACATAATCACTGCATTTTGTCTGGCTTTTGAACAAGCAGTCAACACTTCGGCAGTGGAGAAATTAATGTATCTGAGTGCCAGTCACAGAACAAAACTACCACATCTGAACCTGTGAAGGAAAAAGGGCATATAGATACAGCTAGTTACCCAATGGGAACCAGAAGAGGACACAAATAATTGCAAATACAAATAAGCATGTATCAGTTTCTGTCTGCAAGAATGGGGCTGGAACTAGATGATCTTAAGGTTCTTTGCAACCCTAACTATTCTGAGTCTATGATTATCTATCTCACTAACTTACCATGGACAGTGGGAAAATCATACAGAATGAACGTGACGGAAGATGATCTGAACTCAAAAAATCAGGTCAATTCTAATTGAAAGTGCGTGATCCTGTTCAAAAACAATTCTTTCTTTCAGCCACCCTGCTCAGGAGGTAGAACAATACATATTCTGGGCTATATGTCTCTTCTACATATGGCATATGAGCTAAGATACTGCAAGTTTTGTCTCATATTTGCATCAAACGAAGAGGAAAGCATGCTGCTTTCTTACTAATTAGCATAGAAATTTAATGCTGGCTGGCTTACTGGCTTGCAAATATATTTTGGCAATTACAAGGACCTACTGGGTACACCCACAAGGTGAAATCCTGGGAATTTTTCACTTAATTTAAATAAATGCAAGATTGACCTCAATTCAGTAGAAGGAATCTGCACATTTTAATTTTGAGCATCTTTCTATATTTTGAGGCCTCTCCTCTTATGTGTAGTATTTTACATATGAATGTATATAACAACTTATGGTAAGCTCCCGGCATGTTTAATCTTATCTGTATTTTTGAAGTTTACAATAACTGGACATATGGAAGTGCTTGGAAATAGATGAACTTGCATAAGCTCCGTGTTCCAGATTTTCTTCACTTACGAAATGATAGTAAATATGCCAGTGAAACTTGTGCTCAAATAATCTCTGCTGTTCTACTACATTTAAAAAATGCAATACTCCTGTTCCTCTCTGTTCACAGTAAAGGTATTGATTTAATCTTATCCTTACAGCCTTTATTACCAAATATAATTTGTGCTCCAGATTCTAATAGCAGATACTATTACCTCGGAAAGCATTGGATATACGTAAGGGTAACAGCCAGTTGTATAAAATGTTTCATGAGTTCCTGTGTTCCTGTGCAGCACTGACAACATTTAAGTGGGAAAATCAGGTCTGCCCAAGGAGGGAGAAAAGACCACCAGTATTAATAATGGCAAGATCTTTCTTTCATTGCCTCAATCACACTTTTCATAATACGGATCACAAAATGATGTTCTTTGAAGGATGGAAAGAAAATCCGTTTTGCCAGGCATTCATTGAGCAAGGACAAAGAGGTGCTCTGCAGATTGTGATGAGCAAAGTATTTGTTATCTGAAGTGGACATATGGCAGCACAAGCTTTCAGACATGATTTCAGGCTCTAAGAGAAATTATGAGATAGCTCTGCTCTCAAGTACTTGTTAGTGTGGCCCTAGCAGTGAATGTAACAGAGCTTTTCATTTATGTGATGCAGCTTTCCCAAGAATATCAGAAGATGAAATTTGGCTCCACTGGATTAACTTTAAGGTGGAAGGAAGACACTGATGTCCAATTTGCAAGCACACAGAGGAGAGGGCTCTGTAAAAGAATAAAAGTATGCACAAGGCAGAGCCCACAGGGCATGACGTGATGATTGTTGATGTCTTTGTTTTTTTTTTTAAAAGGAGGATTTTCAGATGATACCAACAAGGCTCTAAGGAAATACACCAACTTGGAAACAGCAAGGCATCGAGATGCATTTAGGGTACCAAGCATTGCCTTTACAAATGTTGTAGGAAAGGAGTGAATAACCCAGGTGGAGGATAAACAAGAGGAACCTTTGTGGGAGCAATTCAGGCAGCATTTGCTCAGTAGCACCAGCAGATTTTGAAACTGATGTGTATAACAGCAAGGATCTGTGCTGGTTATTACCTTGAGACTTCTTTGTTCAGGAACAAAGGGATGGGGGGTGCAGCCAGGCAGCACGGGTCTGAGTAAATTCTCCTGTGGGTGCAGAGTGGGGAAAGCCTCAGCAGCCTTCCCGAAACTACAGATACTTGCTTCAGAGCAGGAGGGGGCACACAAATCCCCCTGCAGCAACCCTTGCCATGCAAAATACACTTTCAGTTTGCAGCATATCATTTTAATGCCAAAATTTATTTTACAATGAAACAAAGCATGCGGACTGAAGTGAAGGAAAAAAAAAAAGACTCAATTTGCTCTACAGCAAGACATTATAATTCAAAGATAATGGGAGGATCCTAATCAAGGTTTCTAAGCTATTGTTCCAATAATCAGTTACAAATTACTGATTTCCTACATTTAGTCATCTTTCCATATCTGTTACGAATTCTCCAGAATATCCCATTTGACAGTGGTGAGAAAGCTGGTGCATGCAGATTTTGCTTGCTGCAGAATTTAATTGTGCCTTATGGGGATTCCCTTCTGTCAATGATTAGTTGGATATTGATCCACATAACTGGAGGACCTTTTTTTTTAATAATTGATCTATAATCAGGTATTTGAAAGGAAACACACTAGGAAAGGAGAGCTTTCATCTTTCCAAATTCTGCCAGTAAAAAAACAACTAATAATCTGTCAATATCTTGACCATCTCCTTTGCTGTTAGAGGAAATTGAATATTTTTTTCAGGGAATGAACTGTAATCAGAGTAATGGCTTTGGTTAGTGTTTATTTTAATTATTTTATAAGACAACCCATTATTTTTGTGGCACAGAACAGGTTCAGGGAAGATTATTCAGCCAAGGGGAGAAAGACCTTAATCGCAGGGCTGCTGTTTAGATGGTACCACCTTGATTACCAAATGTCAGTGGGACACTGAATATGTTTGCATAAATAAGGCCTCTGCTAATGGTACTGCTTTTAAATGTAATTAATAGCTTTATGGGGATACTATTATTTTGAAAAACAAGGAGATTGTGGTAACTGAGGTTCAAATAATGGCAGCAGAATTAACAAGAGCTAGGATGAAATACATGAAGAATTATGTGAAATATTAATTAATGAAGAAATATGAAGCTATCATTAATTTTTGAGGCAGTCCTGGAGGAGGGCTGGGCAGAAGGGACACAGAAAGATAGCTTTGTGTCCAGCGCTGTTTGAAAATATAGTCCATCTTTTCATATTCCCACATGTAGGCAGAGATGGCGAAAGAGGATTTATGTAGATGCTCCAGGAAAATACTAGGGGTAATAGTTTTTTCGCAAAATCTTCAACTTTTTTTGCATCATTTAAAAAAATAACAGAGAGCTACTGTTCCCTGCTGGGGCAAACATCTGGTGGACAATTAAGCCCTTTTAGACTCCGAGACCAGGGAAACTCAGAGGAACTGGCCCTTTTCTACCATATCCTCTGAAGGATTACAAATAAGAGAAAAGATTTTGCAAATAACTAGGCACATAGATAATTAAAAAAAGGTCCAGCTGATTTGTTTTTAAATAAATCTGGTTAACAAAGAAGTTTTATTTTAAGAAAAAGACTTACAGATATTGGCACTTGGATCTGAAATGCAGCACTAACAACTTTGTTGTGTCCCCTTTGGTAGGAAGCCAGATCTAAGATGACAGAATAATCAGCTGAACAAATCCTTGGCTTTTATTCATCAGATTTCACATGAAATGATTTATCAAAACTTGATTCACAATAATATGACACCTAAAGCTCATTACAAACCATTCTGGTTTACTTTTTGAAGTATCTCTTATTTTCTTATTTTTTTTGTCTATAGTGAGGGCTAGGCAAGTGATACAGAATGTTTCTGCAACATATTTTCTCTAACTAAAGTTGACACCTGGGATTATAATTAAGAAAGTGACTCCACACAGTGAGGGATGCCACTATGGTACGGGTGATTTAAAAGTGTAGTGAGTTTGGTCCCTGCTCTAATGGGCTTAAAAATCTAAATTAACGTGAAAAAAAAGGAAACTGAGGAGCACTGCAAATGGAAGATGAATGAAAAAGACACAGTGGCAGACACCATTTTGATGACACTTTCTACCGAAAAATGGTTCTGTCAAAATTATCCTGACCCAAGGCTGTGTATTAACAGCGGCTTCTTAGTGCACGTACTTACTGTTCTGTAGAAACAGAAGTCCATTCATTTATCAAATTGCATTTTGTTCTGGGAAATGCCCCCCAACAATTTCAGGTTTCCAGGCAAACAGGCAGATTAGCTGTGGTTCTCCTTCCCCACATCCACCCTGTCAGCCTGTGCCCATCCTCGCACTGCAGGAAGGAACTCAGAAGACCTGGTGGGTGCTTAGTACACAGCAGTTTTGGCAATGCTTTGATTCATTTTGAGATGTAGAGGTTACACTAAAAAAAGTTTGCTGTGGGAAATACATACTGCCTTCAACTTGACATGACAGTGTGTGACACTTCCTACCAGAGAGGTGGCCTTGACAAATTCTGACCATCTCATCCCTGGAAGTGTTCAAGGCCAGGTTGGACAGGGCTTTGAGCAACCTGGTCTAGTGGAAGGTGTCGCCGCCAATGGCAGGGAGCTGGAACTAGATGAGCTTCAGGGTCTCTTCCAACACAAACCATTCTGTGATTCTATGGCACATACGGTGTGAGATGCAGACCTTGCCTCTTATTACACCATTTTTTAAAATTTAGTTTTATTTATTTTTTTTTAAACCTGGTACTAATGGCACAATATCAGGAATTGAGGTTTATGCTGCTTCAAAATTGTCGAGCCCAGTACAATTCTCTACATAACACTTCAGGTTTGGAACAGCCTGAGAAACCCTACTGGCACAGATTGCATGCAGGAACAGTTTGCCCCCTGTGCTCTGAGCAGACACTTTCAAAGCTGATTTACCCTGCAAGACTAGAAACATAAACATAGCAGTTCACTCTAATGCCAGCAAAACAAAACTACTCCTACAGAGTTCCCATAGGAAATGGAAAATGGCAGGCATTAAGACAAGTCAGGCTATTTTTTTTTCTTTCTTTCCTTTTTTTTTTTTTTTGGTGAACTTCAAGAAAATGCAACCTGCAGCAGGAACAGTTCAACAGTGAGAAACTGCAGGGCAAGGGAGGGAACTATCTCTTTGCTGCAGTACTGCACCTGGCTCTCTGACCCAGCAGCCATTTGTACAACACCCACATTTCCATGTTACAAAAAACTGGGGGCAGAAAGTGTGCAAGAGCTGTGCCATTCCCTGGCCAGGAGCTGGACAACAGCTGCAGCAAGGCCACCATAGCACACTGCGTTCTTCTTCCAGCCACACTGAGCAAGGAAGTTGTGCCCAACCGAAGGATTCTCTGCCTTCATGTGTCTTCTGCATCCCTTCCAGGCTTTGCATCCTATTTTAAGGCCATTGCTCTGTCACAGAAGTTATAAAGTCAATTTGAAGGTAGAAGATAAGGCATTTAATGCTTGAATACATCCATCATGTAGCCTGCACTGTCACCTGGAGAGTGGATATGCTGGGGTAGAGCAAGCTGCAAACCTCACTGCTTGCAAACCTGAACTGGGCTGGCAGGAGCAACCCCAGACAGAACAGAAGCCCAGAAAGGAAGAAGAGTTTACTTATAAATGCACACACAAACCTTCCTTTCTGAAAGCATGATAATGCTTCATATTTAAGCATCCACCTCAAATGCAAGCTGGTGCGCAATAGCAGCATGACATGAACTGATGGTTTCAGAAGGCACCAAAACTGGAGCAATGAAAATTATTATTTGGATGTGAAAATATGGGCTTTCCTGATATTTAGTCTGTATTTAAATATTTGCTTCAAAATGTGGCTCAGATTATAAAGACAAATATTTTAAGAGCAAATAATTGTTTAATTAAGTTTGCACACCACGTTAACTTCATAACAAGATTTATAGAACATGTAATTATGAGTGTCACCTAATAAGTGATCACAGGATGAAAAAACACTCCTGCCAAAGCAGAAACAGCCAAAACTTAGGCACCTGCAGTGCCTCCCTATGATTAAGCATCTGCTGTCCCTGCTCTGGGCAAGGACTCTGGCTGAGGGACCCTCTGCTTTCAGGTTCATTGTGTATGAACAAATTAGTTATGTTTGTTTTCATGAAGGGACTGAAACACGTTATGTCTCTTTCCTGCTGTGCCTTGAAATAGCGACTCTTAAATCAAACACAAGCTTTTGGGTGGCAGATGCATTAGAAAGAGGGTTCTGGTAGGTTTGCTTTGTAAGGAAGCCAATACTTTTGGTTCTTCCACTGACGTCCAAGCTCAGACAGGCCAAATACAGATGAGAATGTGTCTGTACAGCTCCACATGCCACACATAGGCCATCCACTGCTGCTTCAGTGTCAGCTTTTACTTTTGCCAGAGCTTCACAGGAATAGAGGCAGCTTTAATACTTTCCCTCTTCAGTGTGAGTTTTGCGTTACAATTCCTACTGATTCCCAAGCCTGACATATTTAGGAAGCATAATGGGGAGTAATGGAAAAGATCACAGCAATAGAAATATCAACAGTGGAGATTTTCATTCTCATTACGTCAAAATTAAATGGAAGAGGTTAACTGGAAAAGAGAGGATGAGGATGAGCCAAATGTAATGGACAGTGCCTCTTCCATATGGATTCCTTAAGAAAATGAAGCAGTTTAGGCTCAAATACAGCTTGCATACAAGTAAATAAAACCCCTACCGTTGCTAATATAGGTGATCCTGTGCTAGAGTGAAAGCTTCAAGACAGCATTTATGCTAAAATAGTGCAAAGATTGTATACTGCGGTGTGTAGATAAAGTGTTCCCTATTGAAAATCAAGGCAGAAATTTTAGTGATTACCATTTCAAGAGAATTTCAAATAATGAAGAGGTGCAAAGGAAATACTTGACGGGGTCATTCTTCCTCTTCTGCTTATCTGTTCCTGTTCCTGCCACATTGCTTGACAGGCATATATGCCTATGCACCTATGTGAAGATACACTGACTTTTGTGATGGAGGCTACAGCTACAGTGAGAGAACAAAATCTATGCCTGGACACAAACACAATATCTACGCCCCAGAGACCATCTCAGAAGGAAGGGTGAGCAGTTTCTGATTAATTATTTGCCTAGCTGTGTCTCTACAACCAAAGAGATATGATTTAATGAAAAGCAACTCCTCTATTTGAGGTATTTTAAGTTAAGGCAAGAGCAATCTGAGTAGACTAAGTAATGGTAACGCAAACTCCCCGTTGAAGCTCATGTTATATTGTGTTTACTGGAGCTCTCGTATGTTTATCCAGACATGTATATGAACATCCTGAACAAATTTCAGGAGAAAGTTCTAATTTTGCCCAACTCCAGGTTAATCCATCATGTTGGTATTTTCAAATTTCTCTCATGCTCCAAGGGGCAGTTCTGTAGAGAAAGGTTAGAGGAATGTTTTTCTAATCAGAGTATACTTATTTCTTCTCAGATCACTGCTCCCAGGAGTGGCTGTTGGCATTTAATATGTAGTAAGGTGTCTGCTGTGAACAGGAATGGCATTGCTGGAGAAAGTGGCTCTCAATCAACCTTTGCTCAGGACTCAGCCACCCTTCTAAGGAAATATTTCTTACCTTTTCAGTGAAAATGAGCTTGAAAGTGTGTGCGCAAAGGGTGTTGTGTGGCTCTTCCACAGGAAGCCCACTGTTGTTTCAGGGATATGAACTGCCCTGGTATCCCCAGCGGATATCACCTCGCTGTAACAGCGCTGTTACAAAGGTCAAGGCATTGCTCTTGCAATCTTGCACCATTTTGCCCTGAGAGAGGATCAGTGATTCCCTCCAGGTCTGTGTGGCTGTTCTGCCATGGGGATTCAAGATCATGGGATGCCACAGAGGCATTACAGCTGCTTTTCCAGCGAAAAGTAGTCATTCCTCATTTAAGGTTACCTCATGAGAGTTCAGCTTCCCTTTACAATTTCTTTTCAGCATTTAGTTTGTTCTAATTTACTATAACTTAATTAAAGTATTTTCTAAGATGACGTTAAGTAGTGAAATAAAGTGATTATGCCTTGCCCTTAGGGTCCCTTCAAATATGTTAGAATTTTAATATCACTGGCATTTTTTGTAAAAATACAGTTCTATCTTAGTTACTTAATCAGTGAAAGATAAAACATTTAATTAGCATAAGACATGATGTATTTTGCCTTCTGTACAGCCTGAAGGCTCCAAGGTTTTCCCTTTTAGTATCAAAAAGCCTTCATAGCAAATCACCATATGATACTAGAAGTGAAGACATAAAAGGCATGTTCTGTGCTATTCTGAGCCCAATTTAATTCTGAGATCTTTATTCTTTTATTGAGTGTGAAATACAGTAAATTTGCTTTAAGGTGGTGTAACATAAGGCCTGTTCACCACTCAGATCTCACACAACTTGGTACACAGTCGGCATGCTGCTTTCACTTGAATGTTTTACAGCTTTAATAAGGTATTTAAAAAAGAAACTGAGGGAGGTGGGGTTTTCCCACCCTTATAGAGAGTGCACATTTCTGACTGTTACACACACTTTCACTTAAATTTAGTACCTGCTCTTTCTTTACAGATTATTACTTATTAGAAACTGCGGTTGAGCAACAAAATATCCCGATGATGAGTCTGAGGAGATAATCAGCAGGGGCTGAGCCCTGTTAGCTGTCACTGCTTCAACGTTCAACATGTATTCATTTAGTCAGGTTTATAAGCAGGTACAAACAGAGCCTTGTAAAAAAAGGCTAAGGTAGAGGTTTGGGTTGTTTTGGGGGCTTGTATACTCTGTTTTACAGTATCTGACCAGAGGCTATAGGATGCTGGGAAGTGGGGATTGCTTCTGGATGATGCTGTGTGACTCAGCAGTGCAATGACTGGTGGAGACCACTCTTAGCAACCTCAGTTGTGGTAATGAAGGTCAAAAAAGATTTTAGGTATTCTTTTTCCCATCTTTTCATACTTTATCCCCTAATTATATCCATACTGAAGTAGCTGTCATTGTAGGCAAAATTTATGCCAAAATTTTATTCTTACGAGCTCGAAGTAGTTTTGACATCAATGGCTTCACTGCTTCAAACACAGCATTTGAAACATTATGGGTATTTTATTTCTCTTCCTTGAACTAATAGCATCATAAGAGAGTCAGTAAAGCACCACTTCCTATCAGGAAAATAATCGGTAGAGCTGTTGGACTCCAAGGAACAGATTTAACTTTCAGATCTGTAAATCTGCAGAGCTGTTTTACTGGATAATAGGCTGTTATTTCTGATTTAGAGACAAGGGGGAGGTTTAATGAGGACTGAGTAAAAGCCCTGCAGCTTCACAGTAACTGATGTCCTAAAATGTATTACAGATCAGTGTATTCCAGACAAATAGCCTCTTTTCTCTATGCTCTCCTGTCAGCAGTTGCATCCCAAACATTACCAAACACATCAGGTGAGAACACTATCCAGAGTATGGTGTAGAGATGCTTGAAGGAGTAATGAGATGCATACATGTTCCTTCATATAGTCAGAATCATAGAATCATAGAATAGTTAGGGTTGGAAAGGACCTTAAGACCATCTAATTCCAACCCCCTGCCATAGGCAGGGACACCTCACACTAAACCATGTTACCCAAGGCTCCGTCCAGCCCAGCCTTGAACACTGCCAGGGATGGAGCATTCACAATTTCCCTGGGCAACCCATTCCAGTGCCTCACCACCCTCACAGTAAAGAACTTCTTCCTTATATCCACTCTAAACTTCCCCTGTGTAAGTTTCAAGCCGTTACCCCTTGTCCTACCACTACAGCCCATAATGAAGAGTCCCTCCTCTAAACAAGGCTAAACAAGCAATGAAAACATCTCCAAATATTTACAGAGATTTGGAAAAAAAAATTAAAATTGCGCTTCTGGGACACTGGCAAAATCAGTTAATAACTAGTTAATGATGCTGTGTGTACATGGTTCAGGCAACAGTAATGCAGTGTAGATTATCTTCTCAGCTGAACTCTACCATCTTGTGGGTTCCCAGGAAATTACAGCTTCAGTATCAAAATCATCTTTGTCAGCCTAAAGTGCTGAAAGCATTGCTGTTTTAATGAACAAGTGACGTACCATGACCAGAGCACCATTAAGGCTTTTATGTAACTTGTGCTTTCCATTTCTGACTTTCCAAGCCACAATAATATACATATATCCTGCATTTGCCATCCATTTTCCAAACTTTTCATCTGTGGAAGTTTCACAGTGAAAATAGTGAAGAGAATGATGCAAACCTTCTGCTGCTGTTTTGGCTTTTAAATCTTGTGATAGGGAAAGCAACAACAACATAAGGAAGAAGAGAGCAAAAAAGAAACATTAGCAGTCGTTTGAGAATCCCCTTCTTTCTCCTGGCCAGTTAAGTTGTCTTTAAAGTGCTAGAGATCCAGTACAGTTTTGCCTGAGAACTGCAGGGTTTTTACTTGTTTAGGGTTTGGGGGGGTAGGGGTTAGAGATGAGGTGGTGGTTTTGTTTTTTCTTTTTTTTTTTTGTTCAGAAATGATGGGACTCTTCTGTTTATATGCTGGAAAATTGATTTTGAGTGGGATAATGCTGAATTTAACACTTGAATTTTAGCGTAAGTTTTAAAAAACCTTTAAAAATGTGGCAGCTGCTGATTTCAGCAAAGTTTCACCAGCAGCCAGGCCATGAGATATTAGAAAAACCCCCAACATTTAATGTACCAAAAAAAAAAAAAAAAAAAAGCCACAGACACAATACACATTCAAGAGCACTGGCGAGTACTGTAGCTGTTAAAGGCAAAAGAAAACATACAGTTGCAGACAGGTGTTGAAAAATAAAACTACTAAGTTCAGACTAGTATAGTCCTAGACTATAAAACATGGCTGGGAAAACATTTCAATGTTTTTTTCAAAGCACAGTGAGTCTATTAAATGCTAAATATCTAAAGACCAATTCAGCTTCCATTAGTGTGACTGGGAAGGCAACCAAGCATTGAATTGGATTCAAAAGACCTGATGCTGCTGTCCCTCTCTGGGATGACACGATCCTCAGTAACGCGTTACGACTCTCATAGTCTAAATTCTTTAGTGTCAAAGCAAGAAAAACTTGAATGTTATGAGAGTGAAACATGACATATTAATAATGGTGCTTCATTTTTTTTACCAACACTCCACTTAGTGATATATGAGCCATAGTAAGTTCCCTTGCAGCCTTGATAAGAAACAAGGGCACTGATCCCTTCCAGTTCTTTCTGTAATCAATGAGAAACGGGTGTGCATGTTGAAAATAATAATGTCGACCACATCTGCAGATAGGATTTATCATATTTCCCATATCATATCAATTTCCAGAAAGATTTTCTGCACTGGGGTCATAGCTCTGAGACCCATGACAGTGTTCATCAAAGGGGCCTGGGTTGAGCTGCTTATGATGCCTGTCCCAGGGAACCAACTCTACGTCT
This sequence comes from Neopsephotus bourkii, assembly GCF_033783945.1. NCBI lineage: Eukaryota > Metazoa > Chordata > Aves > Psittaciformes > Psittacidae > Neopsephotus > Neopsephotus bourkii. The sequence goes on from NW_026900624.1 coordinate 10,023,840, forward strand.
CCTTTCCAGAAATGTAAGCAATTGTGTATCTTCACATTTACAGATTTTAAAATATCTTTCAGCTGATGACATGTGGATCTCAGGATATCTATGAATGATTCCTGAAGTTCCCTGTGAAAGGCAACTGTAGAAGAGCAACCCCCAGCTGACCTGCATCCTGAGAAAAATATTCTATTTCATCCCCCTAACATCAAAAGAGAAAGCGATGGAGCCAAGGAGTTTTCCACTGTGTCTGCACCTCACCAAAACACACAGTAGTGTTACAAATTTAAATACAGTTAGTAAAAGGAACCAATGGAGAAAAAGCTCAGTGAAAGAACCAAAGATGTTGATGCACCCTTTTAAGAAAGGTCTTAAATGAGGTAGAAGAATAAACCAAATCCATTTTCAGATAGAAAGGTAGAGGAATATTCTAGGAAATCAAGAACCTGAACAAGTAGGTAAGAAAAGGTGTGAAATTCTTACCCTTTACAACTCTATATTTAGCAGAATACAATTAATAAAACCCACGTTTGTCATCAAGTTTCTAGAGGGGAATTCACAGTTTTATAATAAGGCCTATAATTTCCGATTACTGTGCTAATGTAGGGACTGAAATGACACTTCTGGGGGAAGCAGATTCCAAAATATGCCTGTAATAAACCAGTCTGAAGCCTGATCTCTTAGGCTGCTTTGAGGATGTTCACAATTCTCAGGCAATTTGGTTGTCATAGCACCTCCAAGAAAGTCCTGCCAGAACATAGAACTATCACCTCTGTGGGGGTTTATAGGCCAATAAAACAAGCTGGCTTGGACAGGTATCAAGACATGGAATATAGGTTTTAGCAACCACAAATGAATAATCATCAAATGTTGCTTTATGTGAGTAATGACAAGACTGGTTCTGTAGTAAAAGCTCCTGGAAAAAGTCACGCTAGACCATTGATGAGGAAAACATTTGTTTTCTTCAAACACACACAAAAGAAATATAGCAGCAGTATTTCCTGTACCACTAATGAACTCTCATCTCAGCTGCTGTAAAATGACAGAGCTTTACAAAACACACAAAATGCTAGTAAGCTATGTAAATGGAAATCTACCCTGTCCTGGCTTAAATCATTCCCTCCCCCAAATTTGCAAACAAAAATGAAATTAAATTCCCCAAATAAAAGGAACATAGACAATTGACTTCAAATGTGGACCTACAAAGGCAACTTAAATCCAAACCCCAGTACCAAGAACTACTTTAAATCCTTGCACTGTATTTACAGATCATAAAATTAGGCTTATTGACTTTCTACTTAAGACTCTAAGGCAGCATGGCTTGAAGAAATGATTAATGGATGTTGATATAAGTATGTGCTTTAAATTTTGATTGAGGTATAACTCTGCCAGAAAAACAAATATTTTTGTTAACTGCTTTCAATGGTCTGAAAGATTTCCTCCATTCTTGGCAGCTGCTGTGGACCCATTGTACAATTTGCCTCTTTTTCCTGTCGTCTGATGGCTGGATACAATAATGTTAGCAAAGCTGCTATTCTGGGTTCTGTGCATTTAAATACAAAAAATAAAAAAGGGAGGGGGGCCAGGGAGGGAGGGAGGGAAGAACAATATTGAAATAATTCTTGGTTTCCAGGACCTGGAATGCACATTTTAAACAAATCCTTGAATATACCAATGAAATGCTAAAAGACAGTCAGCTATTAGTACTATACATTTACATAGGCTAGAGAGGATAAACTAGTTAGTCTGTTGTGTGTCATGAAATCATGGAAGGCTCCTGTGGTGTGCAAGCACAGAATTTCAGCAATGAATGCCAAGCTGGTTTCTAATGTATTTAGTAATAAGATTTATCTAAGAAAAACATATAATAAAATGTGATTTTGATATTGGGTTTTCAAGTAGTGATACTATGATTCTTTACAGTGTTTAACTTAATCCCATATGAATCTGATAAAATACCCCTGCTTGTAGAGCAGACTGTGTCCAGTACACTAACACAAGTGGACTGATAGACCTAGAAAAAAAGAGCTAATGAGTTATCCTCATCCAATTAAGATGTTTTTAGTGGCTCTGCCAGGAACCACATAGTCTTGGTCAAATACCATTCCAGATCTTTATCAATAGTCTAGAAGAAAATAAAATTCATTCCGATAAAACCATCAGCTGATAACAAAATATGTGGTGTAGCAAAATGGTAAGTTAGTTATTCAGAGCAATCTGGAATGCTTTTTTGTCTGAGGTACAGCACACACCATATAAAAACATAGAAATGAGTTAGAATGTCCCCAGACAATCTGCATTATTGGTTATCTTTACCTACCGGGAAGCTGAACTAGACCAAAATTCATTTTAATACAGCATAAAGCTGTGTATATGAAGCAAGAAGCATAGCTCACACTGAGGGGATAGCAGTTGGCATATCTCTGGGATACACTAAGATTTTAAAAGTTATCTGCTGAATTTCCTGACTACCAAGTTCTCCAGTGCAGTGATGGCAAGTAAATGCTGCATGCAGGAGTACAAGAATGTCTTCCTGGAGCTGTGTAGAGATACTACATTCACATATCATCCCAGTGAAATTAATTCCTGAGAAGGCCTAGCTGGTCCTCTGAAGAGCTTCCAGCTCTACCATGTGCCCTCACAGGTGCGACATTAGGTGGGTGAGAAGATGAAGTCCATCCTGAAAGGACTCTGACATCTCCTACCACAAAAAATGCTGGGGTCTGGAGATGATCACAGAATAATTTAGGTTGGAAAAGACCTTTAAGATCATCCCATCCAACTGTAAACCGTACTGATGCAGGCATGAGCAGGATTCCAGGTGCCTGCAAGGAATAATGAAAATGTCCAATTCCGAGTCCTGCACTACTCAGGAGTACATCAAACAGAGCTTTATCTGTCTCACCTTCAGCTCATCACATACAAAATAGAGAATGCCTGCCAGATCTGCCCAATTCATAACTGGTTCCTATTCCAGCTGCAGAATAAAATTCTTTGCCTGTCATAATATCTCATATAAGCCTGCGACCTCTGAGGACCATGTGAGATAACAGGTACGTGTTCAATTTTCGTTCAGCTTACATGGGAAGAAAACGTGTAAGCTCATGTTTCTTTCTTCCCTACATTCTTCCCTCCTTATTGCATTTATCAGCCCCCCACTTGCTTATCTACTTTCTGTGCCTTCCAGCACAACATTTCAGCAGCATCATTGGCCACTTTTAGGCAAAGCAACATTGGAAACACATTAAACGTGACAGCCAGATGTGTTGATCTGTTGACACTGGACACTATGAGGTTGCTATTAAGACTTTGCAGTGGAGTGTGAGCAGGACAGTATTGGGATTAGATTGCTTGTTCTGTATCTGGAGGTGAAAGCCTGATGAAGTGTTGGGCTGTGTTATCAACAGAGCTGTAGGCAAGCCGAAAAGTGCAAAATGACCTTTTCTTCACTTTATTTCTCTTTTTACAAGTTATGAGTGGTGGAACGCTTCCTAGCACAGCCTTAACTGTGTCTGAATTTATTTGTGTTAATCTGAAAGGGGTCAAAACTCTACCCAGACTTATGTTGATGTATCACCAGAGTAATTACAGTAACTACTGTAGAACTACAGTAACTACTGCAGAACTACTCCAGACTTAGGCTAATGCAGTAGGAAGAAGTTGGCTTGGGATGTCTCTCTCTGTCATGCTTTAATCAGTCTCTAAGAATTGCAAAGAGGACAGATCTACGTATAATGTTTCCAGTGGGCTTCAGGGAAAAATTTGGGAAGTTTCCCTGAGTTTTAAGGCCTTTCTTTTTTCTTCTCTCCTTTTTTGTTTAGCGTGAGGGTGATAAAGACTTTCTTAAAGTGCCCAGAATTTTAGGGCTTTGAAGCAACTCAGGTAGCACTTGCAGTGGAGATGGTCATGGTTTCCACAAGCTTTGGTTCTTCAGCACTTCTCTTGTCTGAGCCGCTCAGTGACAGATGGAGGTCGAGAGCCACTGGCCATGACCCTATGGCAGGCAACACAAGATTTCTTTATTGCCTTTGTCTCTTTTCTTTCTGTCCTGGCCTGTTTTTTTACTACTTACATGTCGAAATAATGCAGTGCTTGTGACAGTCAGATCCAGATCTTCACATAAGCAAATTGTTCATCTCTCAGGAAGCAAAATCAGGAGCGTTGACAGAGGACTGAATGGATCCTGAGGGATTTATCACTGTTCCATGAAGGCATTTGAAGCCCCTCTTGCTGACAGTACCAGTGACAGCATAGGCAGGTTTGTGTTGACTTAGATCTCCTGTAGCTGCTTTAATTTCTTAACCATTAAAACAACTTCCCTTCTCCACCCCCCAAAAATAAAGTAAAACTGTTATTCTTGAATCATCTCCTAACTTTGGCTACATTTGACACAGAAGCTCACATTAAAAATATAATACAACAGCAGTGAGTGTTAGAAAAAAATTGGACTGAAATTGTTTTGGTAACTTAGTTGTAAATTTTAATATAATTTTCTGTAAACATTTTGATAAAAAAAAAAGTCACTTCTGAAGCCTAAGAAATGGAATTTTGATATCCTGAATCACTTCAGGAATTTAAAGGTTGCGATTTTTTCTTTTTTTGGTGGCCTGTACCTAGAAATACATCTAGGCTAGCTTTACATCTACAAATACAAAATATTTAAGCAAATTCTGTTTCTGAAACAACTTGCTGATATTTACAGTCATCATATTAGATATGTGATATGAACCCCAAAGTTAAATTACACAGCCTGTAAACTGCCAAAAAGATATTGTTGGGCTCATTATCATATGTGAGATGAAAATTTTTGCAATGTATCTTTTTGTGTTAATATAATGGGCATGTATCATAGTTCTGGTATCAAATATTGACAGGTGTTATTTGTGAGTGGAATAGCATAAACCTAGTGCTGTAAATCCTATTGTCTAGATTTTCACCTCTTTTCTAGGTATTCTTTTTTTTCCAGAATTTTATGCAATGTGCTTACCTCAGGTGTATAGAATTTAAGAGGCTGATGTTGAATTTTCATTTATTTGAATTTCCATACCTTTTTAGTAGCACTTTAAAGTTTGACACATGAGGGAAGAGCCCAGAGGGAAGTGCAAACTGTGGGCGCAGAAAAGCTTGAGCAACCAGAACAAGATTTTGCCTGTTACACACATAAAATAGTTGGTTAACGATTTATTCTGACCTGTTAATTAGTGAATGGACCAAAGTCCTTTCGGGGGTGTCAGAATGCCCACTGTGTTTCTCAGTGCTGTGTTTTCAACTCAGAGCTCAAGTTTAGTTGACAAATGTGGGAAATCCCATGTAGCAAGAAAAGCCTCTAGTAATAAAGCCATGGCGAATGCTTGAGGAGTTATTCTAGCTAGGACTCATGTTAATTTATGATGGTAATCCTCCCCTTTTACCCCATATAATCTCTTCTCTTTGAAAATACTGTATTGCTGTTGTTTTCTCATCTAAACTGGGGGCATTTTTATAATACAAATAAAGATGCCTAGATGCATAGGGCTGCCTTTCGAGAAGAACCAGTGAATTGCTGACTGCAAGCAAGGGTCGATGTACGCCTGTAGATGGAGTTAAATATCAAAGAACTGGTGCAGATTTTGACATCAAGACGTGATCAGGGAGATCAGACAGAACTAATGATCCCTTCTTAACCGCCCCATAGTTTACTGTCCAGCTCCTTGTGAGAGGGAAGGAGGTGTTTCCACTAAGGTATATAGGTTTGTAAGGTCTGAAGGTATACTTGCTATCTCCTGCTGAACCAGTTCATGCAGCTGGCAGGGCCCTTTCAGGCACAAAACTCCTCCTCATCTGTAGCAGGTACAGCAAAGTGCAGAACTAAGTACAGGCTGTGGAGAGCTGCCCCCAGGAGGAAAGGTGCCCCGTGGTGATGGAGCCGGCAGGGATTTCTTTAAAAAAGACACCGTGTCAGGGCTGCTAAAAGGGAATGGGGATTGGAAGGAGTTAATGGCCTGAAGTCTGGTTTTGGGTTAGATGACAACACTGTCCAGAGGCATCTACCTCACCAACCACTTCCAGTCAAGACCCCTGCTGGTATTTATTTGAGCTCCTTTTTTTGCATTATACCCATCTTTGACACCTTACCCCTGCAAGTCTTCCAACTCCACGTTACTCAGACTCTCCTTGTTTCTTTTCACCTAACTTCTCCCTTTTCTTACTTTTCCATGTTGGAAAATTCACTGCCAGATTCATTAACTACCTCACAAGGATAAATAAACTCGCGTGTTTGTTGATTTGTTACGTGGCTACACTGGGTTTACTTTGTCAGCTTAATTGCTGCCCGCAGGTTGGTCGACTGCGACGTTTATGCCTGAGCTTGCATTTAAAGGTTAACAAAATCAGAATCAGACTTTTGCTTCCACTGCCACCGCTGGCATCGGGGCTGTCCCTTCCCTGGCTCTTGACGGTGGCTGCGGGCAGGCGGGGTTGGGGCTCTCCGGGTCATTTAAAGGCTGTTTTGGGATGAAGGGAAGCCCGGGCTCCTGAGGATGGGGCGCCCGTGGCATGATTCACCTTCACCCCCCGCACGGAGCAGGGGGGAACGCTCACTCCCGCAGCCCTCACTGCTTCGAGGGCCGGGCGGCGGCGAGACAGCAGAGGGCGCTCGGCGCCCACGCTCGGCTGCTTCGGGCCCCGCGCTACCCGGTGCCTTGCTTGGAAGTTTATCGCGGCGCAGCCGAGAGTCTTCCCGGGGACCACACGTCCCGGCCGCCGCGCTGAGCAGCCTCAAGTTCCTTACGAGCTGCTTTACAAACAGCGCCCGCCGCCACGTCCCTCGGTGTGCGGGTCAGGCGCGCCGCCGCAACCCGACCGACTGGGACCCCACTTCCCTGACCGCCAGCCCAGACCCCCCTCCCGGCCGTCGGGGCGGACGCCCAGGTACGCGGGGCCCCCGCCGGGCTGGGCGGGCCGGTGGGCGGGCCGGTGGCGGGCGGGGCGGCCAATGGGAGGCTGTGGGGGGAGTCGGCGGCGGGCGTCAAGAGGGAAGGGATCAATGAGCGCCAGGCAAAGTTGGGGTCGGGCCGTGGAGAGCGTTACGGCCGTGGATTACAAACCCGGCGGCGTCCCGCACCGCCGCTGACCGCCGCGCCGGCACCGGGCATGCTGGTGGGGCGGCGGCCGCTACTGCCGAGCGGCGAAGCGCGGGCACCCCGGCGGTAGCGACGGCGGCGATGAGGCGCGGCGCCCCTGGGCGCCCCCCAGCCCCGGAGCGGCGGCTGCGGCGGGAGGAACGGCAGCGGCTGCAGCAGGAGCGGAGCGCCCCGTGAGCGCTGCGAGCCGGCGGGTCTGCTCCCGTCCGTGGCGGGGCAGGGTGAGCGGAGCCTCCGTGACTGAGGAGAGGGAGAGAAGCGGGAGCCGTCGGTGGGAAAGTGGACCCCGGGGGGCGCCGCTGAGAGCGGCAGCGCCGGGACCCTGTCCCGGTGCGCTATGGGACGCCCCCCCGCCGCCGGCCGCGGGGCCTCGCCGCCGCCTCCTCTGCTGCTGCTGCTGTCGGTGCTGCTGCTGCCGCCGCAGCTACCGCTGGGCGCCGCCGCCGAGCCTCGCCAGGTCTTCCAGGTGCTGGAGGAGCAGCCACCCGGCACCTGGGTAGGCACCATCGCCACCCGACCTGGGTTCACCTACCGGCTGAGCGAGCAGCACGCCCTCTTCACCATCAACGCCACCTCGGGAGCCCTGCACACCCGCACCACCATCGACCGCGAGAGCCTGGCCAGCGATGTGGTGGACCTGGTGGTGCTCTCCAGCCAGCCCACCTACCCCAGCGAGGTGCGGGTCCTGGTGCTCGACCTCAACGACAACGCACCCGTCTTCCCCGATCCCTCCATCGTGGTGACTTTCAAGGAGGACACGGGCAGCGGGCGACAGCTTATCCTGGACACGGCCACCGATGCCGACAGTGGCACTAATGGTGTAGACCATGGCTCCTACCGCATTGTGGCCGGCAATGAGGAGGGGCGTTTTCGGCTTAACATCACACTCAACCCCAGCGGTGAAGGTGCTTTTTTGCACTTGGTTTCCCGGGGTGGGCTGGACCGGGAGGCCACCCCCACCTACCAGCTGTTGGTGCAAGTGGAGGACAAGGGTGAGCCCCGGCGACGGGGGTACCTCCAGGTCAATGTCACTGTCCAGGACATCAATGACAACCCACCTATCTTCAGCCAGACTCTTTACCAGGCACGAGTGCCTGAGGATGCGCCTGTTGGGGCCAGTGTCCTCCAGGTCACTGCAGCTGATGCTGATGAAGGTACCAATGCTGACATCCGCTACCGCCTGGAAGGAGGTGATGGCAGCGGTGGTGGTGGGGAGGGGGCTGGCAGCCTCCCGTTTGAGGTGGACCCTGAGAGTGGGGTGATCCGCATCCGGGAGCGCTTGGACTATGAGATGCGACAGCAGTACTCACTGACAGTGCAGGCCTTGGACCGAGGGGTGCCAGCACTGAGCGGCCGGGCTGAGGCCCTCATCCGTCTGCTCGATGTCAATGACAATGAGCCCCGGGTGAAGTTTCGCTATTTCCCAGCCACCTCTCGCTTTGCTTCTGTGGATGAGAACGCAGCACCTGGCACAGTGGTGGCCCTGCTGACGGTGAGTGATGCCGACTCCCCTGCAGCCAATGGGAACATCTCTGTGTCGATCCTGGCTGGAAATGAGCAGCGTCACTTCGAAGTACACAGCAGCAAAGTACCCAACCTCAGCCTTATAAAGGTAGCAGCTGCACTGGACCGGGAGCGCATCCCAGCCTATAACCTTACAGTGGCAGTGGCAGATAACTATGGGGCCCCTCCACCACCCCCGGGTCCCCCTACTTCTGCCTTTTCCCCTGATGGAGTGGTGGCAGCTCCTGTGAGCCGTTCGTCAGTGGCTAGCCTGGTGATCTTTGTGAATGACATTAATGACCACCCCCCTGTCTTTGGGCAGTCTGTCTACACTGTGAACATCAGTGAGGAGGTGCCCTTGGGCAGCTATGTGAGGGGCCTGACTGCCACGGACCGGGACTCGGGCCTCAATGCCAATCTCAAATACAGCATCGTCTCGGGCAACGAGCTTGGCTGGTTTCGCATCAGTGAGCACAGTGGGCTGGTCACCACAGCTGGGTATGCTGCAGGCATGTCCACCTCCAGCAGGCTGGACCGGGAGACTGCTTCTCAGGTGGTGCTTAATATCAGTGCCCGTGACCAAGGGGTGCAGCCCAGGTTCTCCTATGCACAGCTGGTGGTGACCATCCTGGATGTCAATGACAATAAACCTCGCTTCAGTCAACCTGAGGGCTACCAGGTGTCCCTGGCTGAAAACTCCCCATCAGGAACTGAGTTGTTGGTCCTGAGTGCCACAGATGGGGACTTGGGGGACAATGGGACAGTCCGCTTTTCCCTGCAGGAAGCTGAACCAGCCCTGGCTGTGGTTGGCCCCTCCTCGGTCACCCCTCGCCGGATCTTTCGTTTGGATCCCGTGTCAGGCAAGCTTAGCACCATCTCACAGCTGGACCGGGAGGAGCAGGCTCATTTTTCCCTGCAGGTCCTGGCCACTGATTTAGGCTCTCCTCCCCTTTCTTCCATAGCTCGAGTTAACGTGAGTCTCCTGGATATAAATGACAATAGTCCTGTGTTTTACCCGGTTCAATATTTTGCCCATATCCAAGAGAATGAGCCAGCTGGAACCTATGTGACCACAGTGTCTGCCACGGACCCTGATCTGGGACTCAATGGGACAGTCAAGTACAGCATCTCAGCTGGAGACACCTCCAGGTTTCAGGTTCATGGCCAGACAGGGGTCATTACAACAAAAATAGCTCTTGACAGGGAGGAGAAAACAGCATACCAGTTGCAGATTGTGGCCACTGATGGTGGCCATCTTCAGTCGCAGAACCAAGCCATTGTCACCATCACTGTCTTGGACACCCAGGACAATCCACCTGTTTTCAGCCAGGGCGTGTACAGTTTTGTTGTCTTTGAAAATGTTGCCCTAGGTTACCATGTAGGTACTGTTTTTGCTTCTACCATGGACCTCAACACCAATATGAGTTACCTTATTACTATGGGTGACCAAAGGGGCATGTTTGCCATCAACAGAGTGACAGGGCAGATCACCACAGCCAGTATTATTGACAGGGAAGAGCAAGCATTTTACCAGCTGAAGGTGGTTGCTAGTGGTGGGGCGATTACTGGAGATGCTGTGGTCAATATAACTGTCAAAGACTTAAATGACAATTCTCCACACTTTATTCACACGGTAGAAAGTGTAAATGTGGTTGAAAACTGGAAAGCTGGGCATACCATATTCCAGGCCAGAGCTCTTGATCCTGATGAAGGTGTTAATGGTATGGTTCTTTATAGCCTTAAGCAAAACCCAAAGGGCTTGTTTTCAATCAATGAACAAACAGGGGCCATAAGCTTAATAGGACCACTTGATATAAATGCTGGGTCTTACCAGGTTGAAATCCTGGCCTCGGATATGGGGGTGCCACAGCTGTCCTCTAACTTTATCCTGACTGTATCTGTCCATGATGTAAATGATAACCCGCCTGTGTTTGATCAGCTTTCCTATGAAATTACTATTTTGGAGTCAGAGCCTGTGAATTCCAGGTTCTTTAAGGTTCAGGCCTCTGACAAAGATTCGGGAGTGAACGGTGAAATAGCTTATAGCATAATTGAAGGAAATACTGGGGATGCCTTTGGCATATTCCCAGATGGTCAGCTGTATATAAAAAGTGAACTGGACCGTGAACTTCAGGAAAGATATATTTTACTGGTCGTGGCCTCTGATAGAGCAGTAGAGCCACTCAATGCTACTGTGAACGTTACTGTAATTCTGGAGGATGTAAATGATAACAGACCCCTGTTCAACAGTACCAACTATGTATTTTATTTTGAAGAGGAGCAGAGAGGTGGATCATATGTAGGGCAAATAAATGCTGTAGATAAAGACTTTGGGCCAAATGGTGAAATCAGGTATTCGTTTGAGCATATGCAGCCAGATTTTGAGCTGAATGCAATAACTGGGGAAATAAGAAGCACTCATCAGTTTGACAGAGAAGCTCTTATGAGACAAAGGGGAGCTGCAGTATTTAGTCTCACGGTAATAGCAACAGATCAGGGTTTGCCAAAGCCTCTAAAAGATCAGGCAACTGTACAAATCTACATGAAAGACATCAATGATAATGCCCCCAAATTCTTGAAAGATCTCTATCAAGCTACTATATCAGAATTGGCAGCAAATCTGACACAGGTTCTGAGAGTTTCTGCCTCAGATGTTGATGAAGGGGTTAATGGCTTGATTCACTACTCTGTAATCAAGGGAAATGAAGAAAAGCAGTTTGCAATAGATAGTAGCACAGGCCAAGTTACCTTAGTGGGCAAGCTAGATCATGAAGCTACTGCATCGTATTCACTTGTCATCCAAGCAGTAGACTCTGGAGCAGTTTCCCTAAGTTCAACTTGCTTGTTGAACATTGATGTATTGGATGAAAATGACAACAGTCCTTCCTTCCCTAAATCAACCTTTTTGGTGGATGTCCTGGAAAATATGAGAGTTGGTGAACTTGTGTCATCTGTCACTGCCACTGATTCTGATTCAGGCGACAATGCTGAACTCCACTATAGCATTACGGGGACGAACAATCATGGGACCTTTAGCATCAGTCCCAACACTGGTAGTATTTTTCTCGCAAAGAAACTGGACTTTGAGACACAATCTCTGTATAAGCTAAATATAACAGCAAAAGACCAAGGAAGGCCACCACGGTCATCTACAATGTCAGTGGTAATACATGTTAGGGATTTCAATGACAACCCTCCCAATTTTCCTCCTGGGGACATCTTTAAATCTATTGTTGAGAATGTACCTGTTGGTAGCTCTGTCATTTCTGTGACTGCTCATGATCCAGATGCAGATATTAATGGGCAGCTAACGTATGCAATCATCCAGCAGATGCCAAGGGGTAATCATTTCCGTATAGATGAAGTGAGAGGGACAATATTTACTAGTGCTGAAATAGATCGTGAGTTTGCTAACCTCTTTGAGTTAATGGTCAAAGCCACAGATCAGGCTGTTCCTGTGGAGTCCAGACGATTTGCTTTGAAGAACGTGACCATTTTGGTGACAGATCAAAATGACAATGTTCCTGTCTTTATATCGCAAAATGCTCTCGCAGCCGACCCTTCAGTTGTGATCGGTTCAATTCTAATGACAATTATTGCTGCAGATCCTGATGAGGGCGCCAATGGAGAAGTGGAATACGAAATAGTCAATGGAGATACCGAAACCTTCATTGTGGATCGCTATAGCGGAGATTTAAGAGTAGCGTCAGCTTTGGTGCCTTCTCAGCTCATATACAATCTCATAGTTTCTGCCACGGATCTTGGCCCTGAAAGGAGAAGATCCACCACTGAGATGACTATCATTCTGCAAGGGGTTGATGGGCCTGTTTTCACTCAGCCAAAATACATAACCATCTTAAAAGAAGGTGAGCCTATCGGGACAAATGTGATATCTATTGAGGCATCAAGTCCGCGGGGCTCTGAAGCTCAGGTGGAATATTACATTGTGTCCATCCGTTGCGAAGATAAGAGTCTTGGGCGCCTCTTCACCATCGGGCGCCATACTGGTGTCATCCAGACTGCTGCCATTTTGGACAGGGAGCAAGGAGCACGTCTCTACTTGGTGGATGTTTATGCCATTGAAAAGTCATCTGTTTTGCCCCGCACCCAACGAGCAGAGGTAAAGCTTTTATTCAGTATTTACCTGTTTGCTTTCTAAATGAACCATTTTATGTATTTGTTTTTAGCTGTTTTACAGACAATAGTGCACAGCAGAAGACAGGAAAGCTAAGTCTGCTGATTCATTAGTTAAAGATGTTCTTTCAGTTGGTATCCCTCAAACAGTTTTCCTCAAAGCTGCCTCTAGAAATTTGAAAGAAGTTTAGGTGGAGTGCTTAAATTGGCTACGCTAGGCCCAGGGTTGGTCAAATGAATTTTAGCTAATAAATACTCTAACTGTGACAATATTAAATCATGGGCATTTTTGAGTTTTGCATGTGTTCTCTTTTTAGCAATTGCTAATTATTTGAAGTCTTTCTATTCCTCCTTTCACTGCAATAATCATGTCAGTATTTGTCTGAGAACTGACCAGTAGGGTATTGCTCCTGAACAGCTCATTGCTTGATTAAGTCTGTCAGATAGGTCTCCTCATGCACCTCCAATTCAGGCCATTTCTTTGCACACATGGATGAGTACGAGAATGATCTTGTTTCTGTTCTTGGGTGTGACAGACAGTACAAATGCAATGGTTTAGCTGGCAGATTTCCTTATCATAGAGATGTTTGCCTTGACTGAAGGGTCTTTAAATGTTCTCTGCATGATTAGCTTGAGGACCAAAGGCTGGAAAACAGGTTTGAAACACACCCGTGTAGTATGAATAATTTATTCACTCTGTCTAGTAATTGAGCCACAGAGCTGATCATTTAGGTTATTCTTGCTGTCTTCTGTAGGAATAGTGAAAAGCTTGGTGTGAAAGGAAGTCTTGAGTTTGGTTTAAGTTGTACCATGTTCTGGAGCTGCCTCCTGCACTTTACTGTGAGCCATTTAATTTGCAGTTCTTGGAAATCTGGGGCTGGCACTGCTGAGTGGGTCAACCTGCAGAGGATGTTGGTAGTGCATAGTGATTCAACTATTTCCCTTGCCAGCTGAATGTTTTGCCTCAGTACTGCATAGCTTGCACAGATCCCAGCTAGACTTGCTCTTCAGAATTATGTCTTAGCTTTGAGCCATCAAGGATGCTGTGGTGGTTTGGTTTCTCTTGTTGTTTGGGATTTTGTTTTCCTTTTTGTTTTTAGTGGATGTGGTATTTCTAGTTCTTTAAGCACTGTTCAAACTCAAATATTTTTTAGCACTTCTGAGAGAGTTTATCTTAGTGTGTGTGCTGTGTGCTGTTTATTATCATGTTTTGAAGAGCAGTAGTGTATTGGAAAGAAGATTCCTGATATATGGGTGCTGTATCCCTGCTAGAAATTTATAAAAGATTAAACCTTTATAATTTTTTTTCTTATTATTACATCATAGTTTGTCTTGATGGATAGTGTTTTGAGGGTTCAGCCTTTGTCAGTGGGTGTTTAGATCATAATCTTTCAACTCTGTGTCTGTGCACATGACCAAATAGTTTCATGACTGGAGAAGACTCAGAGGAGGCCATGTGATTGCAATAGTCTCACACATTGTAGAAGTATTTAATATGAATATTTGGTGAGCAGGGAAGAGAACAGCCATTGAAACTTTAAGCAAATTTTACATTGTTGAATACAAACCACTCCTGAAATCAACAGCAAATGTTTTATTCTGTAAAGGAACATTGAAAGCAATAGTTGGAAGCTAGGAATTCATATTGCTGGTTGTATCTTTACAGCTTCTAAAACGCTGCTTCTTCCAAATGTAATTAGCTTACTGTGCTTCTTTAGAAATACATTATAAATTATATTCAGCTATCAACTTTAAGAAACATAACCATATGCAGTCTGTCTCTTGACTGATTGGATTTCTCTGGTACAGCTTTTGCTGTCCCACTGTTGAACAAGAGCTACTAGAGTGACATTCTTTGTGCAAGCTGTCAGTGGGTGCTGAATAAGCAATGCAGCTTTTTTGCATATTTCTTTTGGATGGTAACTTTTGTTTTGTTTTTAGTTTGATGTATGTAGTGCGTAAATTTTTGGTCTTCGTTTTCTGACAAGCTACTGTCATGAAAAATCAGCCTGTATCCAAGTGTGTAGACACTACCTCTTATCTTTGTAAAGCTACCTTAAAGCACACTTTTGCTAGAGTTTTTGGGAATTAAATGTGCAATTTGGAAGGCTTAATGGTTTTTTTTCCAGTTTTTAAGGTGATAGCTTGAGTGGTGGCATAACCACAACATTGACAAGAGACAATGAATGTCTGTGGACTTGTACAATATCTAAAACTACGAAGCTTAAGTGTTCTTTTGCCCACAATGTCTTAAACTTTTTTTGGTATATACATGGCAGGGTGAAGACTGAGTTTTTTAGAGTCCTGCTTGAGGAGTAAGTTGTAAAACATTGATGCAGGTGTGCAGACAAAGCCTAATAATTCTGGTACCTGACAGCTTTCTGAACAGATAAACTGGATATAAATTTTGGTTTTTAAGGAAAAAGCTCGAGTATTGTATATTTTCTTTGTTCCTTCTATGCAGAGTATGTTGGGTTTAGTTTCTGAATATGGTTAAAGAAAAGGGAAAAACAGTAGCAGGTTTTGCTTAACGACTTCTACTTTCTTCTTCACTGCCTGCTACGCCTTCTGCCCTGATGCCAGGCATCATCCTAATTGCACTGTGGCATGCGGGTGAAACACTGAGCACTCAGCCACCCAGTGCTAAGCTTGCTGGCTGAGACTGAAGAGAGCAGAAGTAGCAAGAAAGTTAATAGTCTTTTATCTAACATAGGTTTTGGGAATCATTTTGGGTGGCAGATACCTGGTGTGAAATAGAGATATTTACAGCTTCGAAGCAGTGGCTAGTCTTTGTCCAGCTGGCAGGCAGTATAAAAGAAGAGCAGGCTTGTGTGAAGGCAATTGCTCTACAAAAGAATCAACCCTTGTCCTTCGGAAATGGTGTGGGGTGTGGGTTTTTTTTTTGGTTGTTTTTTTTTTTTTTTTTTTTTAATTCATATCAACTATAATGAAAAGATCCACCTAGTGCTCCAACTGAAAAAGTCTCTTTCCAGCCTTTCTCATCCATCCCTTTAGGATCATAGGGCATAGCTATGGGGGGTGTACACTACTGTTTTCTGAAGAGAGGGTCCAAGGGAAGAGCTATGCGACAACAGGACTGCGGAGAATCCCCTTCTGACCCCAAAGCAGCTGGCATGCCATGTAACTGAAGGATTACATTTTCAGTAAAGCAGCAGTTAAAGAGTTTATGAAACAAAGAACAGTTTATTTGCAGTTTTTGGATTATTGGTTTTTTAGCACTAGGTTTCATATTTGTATATTTTTCTGTGCTTATTATTACTATATGGAGAGAAAGGGGAGAGGGGTGTATCAGAAAAGTGCAAGTTGTGAGGTATTTATGCTCAAAGTCCCAAATGCTTTGAGATTTGCAAACTCAAGTAGTGCCTGTTCTATTGTATTTTACAACAAGCGGTGTAATGTTGGGTAGTTATTACTGAATTAGAAAGCTTTTTTCTTTTGGACATTAGCCAATTTCTGTGTAACCTACAGTGACAAAACAGATTTGATGTTGTGTTGGTATGTTCTGTGGTCAGTCTTATTTTGCCCTGTCTTGTGTTAATCATTAGGTGTGGCATTGTTCTTCTCAGATAAGAAAAAAATAATGTAGGTGTTCCTGAAGCTCTTCTGTTTGCCATTTTATGCCTTTTCATGTGTTTCTGCTGAAAGAAAAAATGCAGTAATTGCTTAGCTCCTTTCTCATGGCTCTCCAACAGAAATTCTCTTTTAACCTCTTCAGGCAGGGCTGAGGGTTTCACCATCATGATTTTATATTTAATATAGAATGACTAATGCATATTGGCATCACTTGGTAACCATGTGACTTTATTCAATCCTGCCTCCCAAAACAATGATTGTATGCTGTGGGAGACTTTGGGTGGTCGTGTGTTGTACCCTGCTTCTTAGCTGGCAGTAATAATAGGAACCCAGGGACAATACCTCATCTTCTGTGCTCTGTTACTAGGGATTAAATGGAATTAGACGGGATTTCTAGCTTGCATGTTTAACCCTTCAGTGGGAATGTTTGCATGTTTAACCCTTGAGAGGAGCAGTGGGTTTGCTGGGGACCAGTGGTGCTACTGTGTATGTTGTATATGACAAATGACAGGATCACAGATTGGGATGTGAATTATTTGTATATGAAATATGTTTAACTGAACTTTAAACAGGTTCATAATTTCCAAGGAAGGGAGAGAAGGGTATAAATATTTATTTATACACTTCATACATTCCCTAATACCCTGGAAAATGTATAAGCTTTAAATGAAAGTTTTATTGATGGTATTGATTTAAAAATGGAAATACTTGGAGGGGCATATCGATGATCCTGTGAATGTTAACATGCTTTCGAAACGGGCAATTCCCTTGATTTTCAGACAGGGAAATATGCGGCACCAAGTTTTCTTTTGCATCTGTGCATTCATAGCTGCTTCTTGTGGTACGTTTTGTGACTGGCACTATTGGGAAACTTGGACTTCCAGGTTGGCGGAGGCTTTTATCTCCCAAATCCACAGTCTAGGCAAAATATGTGCTTTCTTTTATTAGGCAAAATGTGGGGATTTTAGACAGTGCTTACTGCTGGCATAGTGAAGATCTGGAATTTAATGAAGACAGACAGAGTGAATGGTCCTCTCCTCCTGGAAAGAAAATCATAGGACATTTCACCTTGACCTGGTGTGAACTGCAGTCATGACCATAAAACCATGGGATAACTACTTTATGTGGAACTTTTAAAGTCACCCCAGCCTAGGTCCTGTCACTCCTGCACCCACCAAACCTGGGAGGGAGGTGGAGGTGCTCAAAAACTGTCTTCTCTGTGGCACAGACCTCCAGAAACCCAGATTAAGAAAGGGAAGATGCTGCTAAGCAGGAATGACAGAATATGTTGCAGGAGAGGCTGCCCAAGCTGTGGGAGCACAATGCATCCCTTGTGCTGTTTGGGTTGGGTACCACTTCAGGGATGTGGGGCTAGCCCTAACATCCCTGAGAGGGGAAAGGGATGGATTGCTGGCGCAAAACACTGGTAGTGTTACTTCTCTAACCAAGCTGGCTAATGGTGGAGGGCTTTAAATTTAGTAAGAGAATTTGAAACCCGCTTCAGAGAAGTCTGTTATCTGGCATATTTACCCATACAAATAAGAACAATGGGGTATTCCTTGTATTCATACTATTTATAAAGCATTTTATTCTTTAATGATACATGACACATTAATTGTAGCTTGACAAAGGAAACTACGTATGAAAAGTTTGAGTAAACAATGAAAATCTGCTGCCTTGTCCAGCTACAAAGCCAGTTTTTTTTTCTTTGTAGTGCTGATATTGCTGATTCTGAGTAACTTATAATTATTTAAGTTATTGCTGTCATTTGCACTGATCTGAAAAGGGATCTCTAAGTTCTGCTTGGACTGGAGCGGGAGATGAATGTGCCTTATGTCGAAAACTGTTCAAAACCAATTTGTGGGGTTTGGTTCAAAGTTGTCCCTTTTTTTCCGTCCTCTAATTTCATTAATGATTCTGCCTTGCTGCATTTTCTTAATATCTAGAATTTCTCATTTCTTTGCTATTTTAACAACCTCTGGGCATTTTTGCATGTGAGGTCACTTCATGATTTTTATGTTAAAAAATCACTAGACTTTAAAAACAACATTCTTTATTATGGAAAATAGTTTGTCATGTGTCTCCTTTGGCTATTATTGCTAGTGTTTGCACTAACCATAGCAAAATTTTCATGTGCTTGTTTTTGCTGAGTGTTAAATTCTTCATACAAATCTCTAAATTATTCTTAGCTTCTACTGATGTTAATAAGCAAGTCCTTTTCCATGTAAAATGATACCCACAGAGCTGCTGGAGTCCAGGTTTCTTTCCATGTTTCAGTCAGGTGAAGCAGGCAGTGGCTGCTCATTATGGAGAGCTCCAGAAATAGGTCACCGAAGCCTTCTTGTCCTCTTGGTGTCTCCAGCCCTCACCACTAGCTTTACTGGGGCAAGATTAATTTGTTGTTGGCTCCTGAAATCTTTGCTATTGTCTTTTCCTGTTTCCTGTGCATATCTTGAACCTCGAGACTGTGTCTCATCAGAGGATTTTGGTACACTTTTGACTAATGGAAGAAGGCTCCAGATGTTTCCATGGTCTCATCTGAGTCTTTTCAGCGATTGGATTTTATTGAATCACCACTCCAAGGGCCACTTCCCGCCTTCCAAGAACAAGGTGCCTGTTTAATTTACATCAAAACAACCCCTTAGCATGAAATAGTTCTATTGGCATAGTTGTTTTAACTGTGTCTAGGATAGGGAGTAGCATTACTGATAAGTTAGTTTGGTTTCTTACCCATGTAATTGTGTCTGTGCAAATCCTGTGTGTAGACAAGCCCTAATACTCTTGGGTTTTAATTAGAGAAGAAATTTATGATGACTAAAATTGAAGTAAAACAAAGAGTTTTCCTGACATATTCCTGCAGTTAGGAAAAGTAATGCCAGATCAGTATGGTACATCAGTACCATACAGATTTGTTTCAGTATATTTATAGCCTGACTTCACTTTGCCAAGAATAATACCAGATATGTTAGAGAAACTGTGTCTTTGTTTTACTACGATGTTTCTCTCTATTCCAATAAATCTTATTTTTAATTAGACCCTTAGTCTAGACTGTCACCCAGGTTTGTTTTTGTAGTGATCTATTTTTGTTTACTTCCTCAGAGCAATAACATACCAACAGGACAGTAGAACAGATGGAAACTGATAGCTATGTTTGCACTGTAAAAATATATATAGTTGGGTTAGTTAATGCAAAAGAATTTCAAAGAACCTATTATGAAGTGGTAATTTATGTGCCAACAGCTATGCAAAAAAGAAAGGAAAACAAGAATTTGCCTTAGCATTTCATGTTCTGCAGTCTTCGCACATATATGCTGTTAATAGGCTGTCGCTTGTAGTGACATAGTGATATGCAACTAGTGTATAAGGGTTCTACTATATTTAACACAGCCATCCAGACATCCAGCTCTAAAGACAGAAAGGAGTGCTTGTGGTGGTGGAAATATTCAGCTGGCTCAGACGAATGGAGCTGTGAGGGTTCTTTCTTCTGGAGAAGAGCACCTTCTCGCAGTGCATCGCCTTCCACCTCTACTCTACCCTGTGGCCCAGAGGTGGCATCCCCTGGCCAAGTCTGGGTCCCCAGCAGTGACCTTGTGAAGGATACTAACTCCTAAATGTCCCATGAAGTTGATCTGGATACTCTATTAGAGGTGAGACACAAAGAAAGGATTTTTCTCACAGTTCTTGAAGTGGGAAAAAAAAAAAGTAATAGCTTTGAGATGTGCCATATGGCCAGTAGGTGAAGTATCACCAGCATTAAGATAAAATCATAACTTTCTCAATTTCACATATCCTCATTTTCGAGCCTCATGGCTAGCTGTGCTCTTCTAAATACGTATATGCGTGCATGTGTCAGAAAAATTCTGTCTTCAATCACTCAGTCGGATGTGTCTGGAAGACAACCAAACTGGATCAAGCAGTGCTGTAGTTTTCTTTGTAGGATCTGCCTGTACCATTTTCAGTTCTTCTCCGGTACCCATTGGACTGTTCCCAAGCCAGAGTCAAGCCCCAGCTTGCCATTACTAGAAGAGAATTATAGAATCACAGAATGGCTTTGGTTGCAAGATACCTAAAAGTTCATCCAGTTCCAACCCCCTGCCATGGGCAGGGGCATCTTCCACTAGACCAGGTTGCTCCAAGCCCTGTCCAACCTGACCTTGAATACTTTCAGGGATGGGGGCTTCCACAGCTTCTTTGGGCAACCTGTGCCAGTGCCTCACCACCTTCACAGCAAAAAAGTTCTTCCTAAGATTTAATCTGAGTCTACCCTCTTTTGGTTTTAAAGTGTGTAAAAGGTGAGAGAAACATGGCAGTGTGATTCTTTAAGTTAGTTTTCTAGGAGATTCACAATTTGTCTATTATTTCTTCCATAGTACAGTTAGTGGCTACAGACTGTAGCCAGTAACCTGATTTCTGGGGTTTTGAGCAATCTGGTCTAGTGGAAGGTGTCCCTGTCCATGGCAGGGGGTTTGAACTGGATGATCTTTAAGGTCCCTTCCAACCCAAACCAGTCTGTGGGTCTATGAATTTTTAAAATGACTCATTTATTTAATCAGAAAACACTAAAGCTGCTGTGCAAGGACTGGCATTGGTGTCAGGACTTCTGGGCCTGTGCCACATGCACACAGCATGGTAAGGAGTCAAGCGCTCCTGCCTTCCCTGGGAGGCAGATGGGGTTTGTACCAGAGCTGTACCAGGGTCCCCAACCTACCATACTGCCCATGGAGGGCATGTCATCTACTTACTTAATTCTGTATGGGCATCATCGATAAAGCTGATGAGACTTTGGGTCTTAGAAGTTACTTCTGACTCATTTCCAACCCCTTAGTTGGAGGCATCTTTTATGGGGCAGATTATTATATTAGTACAGAGCAAAACAGTCATTGTCACTGATGGAACCGAGTGGGTTTAAGAGCTGTGCTATGGGAGTAACTGCTTTTGGAGGTTTCTGTCAGAGCTTTGCAATCCACTTAAGACTTTAAGTGCTTCATATCTAGTCCTGTTTGGGTTTTTAGGCAAAAGTTTTATTTTTGGTAGCTGCAACATTTCTTGAAATACAATCTGGGAAAAGACTATTAATCTAAGAATGTGTATAAAATATTTCACCTACCTAGTCAGTAGTCTTCTTTTTAAGCTCTGAATAGAATTTATATCTTGCTTGGACTGAATTAATTTAAATAGTATCCAATATTAGATAGTGCAGGATTAAATTCAGCAATAGTAATTTGCTATAGGTATATTAAGGTAGAAGAAGCACTACTTAAAACTTTAAGCTGGAAGGGTGGGTTTGCCACAGGCCCTGTGTGTGGGGAAATACGTGATTATGTTTCCCTTGCAGTGTTCTGGAAGATGAATTATTCCTTGGAGAGCTAGAGGGAAAACTGAGTTGAGGGCTTTTCATGTCAACTCCTTTTTGGCTCATTTTTGATAAATAAAGGGAATTATACCGAAATAGTTCAGAAGAATAAATAAGATGTCTGAGCTATGGTACACATCTGTAGTGTATGTGCTTAAAGCTTGAATTTTCCATAGGGATTTTCTTCTATATTACACTTCAGGTTTCCTGGTGTTTTTCCCCATTCCACATTCCTTATTCTTTTCAATACAGCAAATCTTTTTAATCCATCAAAATGTCATTCCGTCTGAAATATGAAGACATGTTGCAATTACAAGGCTGTTTAGAAACAGAAGGCAAACTCAGTAGTTTATTGCACTCTTATTCTTTTGAGACCTGCATTTTTGTTTATGTGATTTAAATGATTATTTTCTGAGCACGATTCTATTCCCTTTGAAAGTTGCCTAATAAACTTTTTATGCCTTTCTGCTTTAGAAAAGAATTTGAACCTTTATGATTACAGGGAAGAAATTAATGAAAATCCAGATTTTAACCCCAGTAGGGTCATGTCAGATTGTCTGGAAACTAATTTATGGTGGTGGTGCTCTTAGATGGAGTAGAGGTTTTCTTTCCACTGTTTTCTCTCTCTAACAGCACTCTTAGCTCTTGCACCTCTGACTGTTAAGGAATTGGCTTATTTTATTTTATTTTTACATGTAAATTTATTAACTCCAACTAATTTCTATGGCCAGCACTGAAAGTTGTGTGGGGTTTTATCATCTGTTTGTTTCTCCATGCTGTGTTATCAAGCAGGGATGTAGCTACTCAGAATAAGGTTAAGTGATCATGTTGAGATCATAATTAATTAAATGTAAGCTCTGATACCTTGTTATTTCAAGACCTGCAATCAACAGATGGAGAATGCTGCCTGACCCACGTGCTGGTGGAGAGGGGAGGAAGTGGGAGTGGACTTCTTGCAGGGCAGGATGATGTTGGGTAGGAGCAAGCTGCGCACATGCCTGCCAAAATACTTGGATCAGACTAAAGGAACACAGATGGCTGAGGCTGATAAAGGTGTCTTTTATTGTTGGTTTGGTTTGGGTTTTTTTTCTGCTCGGTGCTGTTTTGAGTTTGTTTGTGAGAGGGGCAAGAGGGGAGGAATACGACTATATGAACATGTTTGTTTTGATACATTTTACAGTGTAGGAAGGAGTTGCACAAATTCAATGCTCGTGCTTGGTAGGACTCCAAAGGCTGGAGCTAAGCCCTCCTTTTGGGTTTCTGTAACAAAGGAACAATAATGTGTCCTCAGGGATTTATGTCATGCTGTCCAACCTTTGGCTCTTATCTTCTAATAGAAAAATCACGATACATTGCTGAAAGTAGCTCCTACAAATTGGACTGAGAAGCTTTAAAAGCACGTAACTGCCTCTGCTCATAACCAACCTCAATGTTAGCTCTCCCCTGTCATGGATTTATGTGATGTGTGTGTATAAATAAACCAGTGTATATGTGAGTATACATATATATGTATAAATAATGTCTTGTCTTCCGAGAAGGTAGCAGTGTCTAAGTCTGTCTGCAGTTTGTCTGACAGAGGAGGAAGCCCAGCCATTGCGGGACAGGGGCATGTAAGGGAAAGCGTATCCCGCAGACTCTTAATCTGAGGAAAGTCATGTTCTTCTTAGCATTTGTTATTTACTGTTGTAGAAACTAACTGGTTACTGCCATCTAAAAATGGTATGTCTGAACTTTCAAGTTGCTTGCAGAAATAAATCATTGTCACCAGACATAGCGGTTGCTCCAAGTCTGTTGGATCTGTTACACCCATGAACAACACCATCCATCACGGCAGGGCTGAGGAGAAAGGAGTAGAAGCAACAACTTTCATCTATGTGAAGCAAAGTCTATACCAGGCAATTTCATTAGAAAGCCTTAAAGATTCTTGTTTTGTGAATGACGGCAGTAATGTTCTCCTGCTCATGACAGCTGGAAATCCACAGGATGTTCTTGCTGGTAAGCATGAAAGAAAAATGGTACATGAGACTTCATTCTAGGGCAAATAAATTTTATTTTGAGTAGCACTTTCAATTTGAAGTCATTAAGTTGAGCTATTGCAGTCATTTTTCATAGAAACAAATATGTTAAAAAAATCTAGTTGCAAAGTCATGCTCCTAATGGTATGCTGTAAATGACTAAGACCAAACTTCATTCAAAACAGTGCTGTTTTGGTCTATTGTCTTCAAAATGCTCTTTCTCTCCTTCCTTGATCACCCCATATTTATATGTTTTTTTAAACAGACATTGAATTTTTTTTTTATATATATATTTTTTTTTTGTGCAACGAAGCTGCCTGAAATTGGTGGGGGGAGACATTGTTTCATTCTGAGGTTCAGTGCTGTAAAAATGAGTGTGCTTTCCTGATGCCTTGTGATCTTACATGTGCCAACAGCTTTTCTATTAATACACCATAATATTATGAGTATTAATTGTGGCTACTGCTATACAAATGGAAAAATAAATGCAGCTACATTCGCTCTGAGGGGGAAAAAAAAGCCCTTTGTGGGAGCAGGAAAATGCTACTTTTTTTTTTTCCTGTGAAAATGTATCATTGTTATTACACTTTGGCTCTATAAAGGATGTATGAGCATGAAAATCTGGAATTTATAAAAGAAATTACTACAAACAGTGAACTGTCTTTTTTTTTTTTTAATTGTGCTGATTTTCCATTGCTGTAACTATATTTTATTTAATTGAATTACTTTTTTTATACCAATTACATTGGTATAACCAAGCAGAAAATGTGGCCCTGAGTAAATAAGACTGAACTTCGGTTCATGTAAATTGAAATCTATATTGGAAGTGACACAGGGTAAACACTAAACATACAACAAAAATCTTGCTTTTGCCAAGGAAATCAGGAAATCAAGACATTCTGCAGTCTGTAATTAGGCACATGGATGTAGCTCTGTGAAAAGGAATATAAGACAATGGTATTAACACAGTACTCCAAGGGAAAGAGTGAGTGATAAATTACTGTGCAGTGTGGGCTGCAGGATGACTTAATAGAGTTCAGTTTTGTAGGAGTGTTCATTTAGAAGTCAGGTAAACTCTAGACATTAATTGGTAAATATGCATTGCTTGTTCATGTAATTTAAAAATAAAGGAGAGCTTTATCTAGTGTTAATATAGAGTGTTTTCTGTTGTGGCATAGTTTTAAAAGACAAAAATCAGCTACTTTATCTGACCTAAGTCACGGGTAGGCACTTGACATTTACTTAGGCTGGTAAAAAGAAGTAGAAGCTGTCTAAAGTAGTTTGATGAGGCTTATAAACAGAGCATGTTTTCTTGCTCAATATTAGCTTAAAGTGGGGACTATAATGTTATGCTGAGGCATTTCCTCATTTGGCTCTCGATGCACGGTTGAATTCAGAGCATGTAACTTCAGCTTTGAAGACTAATAATGCACTTTTTGAGCCTTTCAGTATCTCCTCATGGTAGGATAATAGAACCCCTGGAGACCATCCTTCAGGGGAAATCAAGAACGGGAATGTGCCCATCTACCATTGGGTAGGACATTCGCCCTCCCAAAGTGTCCACACAGAGACCTGTGTCTTGCTTAAAGAAAGCCAGCATATTTGAGATTTGGTTAAATTTGTGCAGTGAATCCCATAGCAGATGCAGGGGTTTGTTTACATCAGGAAAAGTAACTACAAACACAGCATGCTTGAGAGCAGGTTGCTGCTAACAGGTCTACCTTTCTATGACCCCCAAGCTCACCTGCAGGTGGAAGGGTGTGAAATAGATGTGCATTCAATGATTCATAACATGCAAACAGGTTTACATGTCAGCCTCCTATTTGAAAGGAATTGAGTTTATTAATGGGATTTTAATTTTCATTTGAGAAAGTTGCATTGAAAAGAAATACTTTCACCACCACTCCAAAATATATTTTAATATAGTTATAGCAAATACCTAGCTGTCTGTGGATTTCTTAACTTAAAAAACAGAAGTCTGGCATTTAGAATAAAGGATTCTGATACAGAAACAGCATTAGGCTTCCTTTGCAACTGCCACAGACATTGATTAATTGGGTCAGTCAGCATGGCTTGCTTTTAGAAAGAGAGCTTAATGATTAACTAAGTTCTTTTTCTGTGCCCCTCACCAAGCATATAAAATGATTATAAAAGAATATAGAAAAGAGGCAGTTGGAGTTGTTGTTGTGCACAATTGAAACACAGCCAAATATTTCACAATATACTATATATAGTGAAAAACATTAATTTCCATGTGCTAGCTGTCAAGATCTGAATACAGTAATGTATGCTTCAAGTCATTCTGTGTTTTTGGGAAAGAAAAACCTGTCATTCTCCACGGGTTGTACATGAAGTAACACCTATGCTGAATGATCTACAAACACTTAGTTTTGCGTGTGTTGCAACACTGGAATGGAAAACTAGTTTTTGATAAGTTATTATCACCTTTAAGCCAAATGATGGCTTGATGTTTCTAAATGCTTACTGAAAAGTAATGAGACTTGAGATGTGCCTTCTGTGAATGTGTGAATTTTTTTCTTTCATGTTATCCGGGGAAATGAGAAATTTGTTCTGTAGAGTAAGGGAATGGTCAGGGACTCTGTCTAATGCAGTTAGCAATGTCTGTCATGTCCCACTTGTAATTCTGTGTGCTTGGTGACTGCCAGCAATGATTGCAGCATGCTGCAATGTGTAATTAAGCATCTCTTGAATGAAGCCTACACAATATTCAGTATTTCTTTTACCTGCATCAAATTCAACTCTATTGAAGTTACATTTTCAAACCTGAGTAACATAAAATTTGGGCATATGCTTTTTCAAAGCATGTTCTTGAGATTTAATATATCAAAATATTTATCTTATTTGTCTCTCTAAACTGGGATTTGATTTTTATCTGAAGGGATAGTGGGATGATAGCTGAGCTTCTGTTGTGCTTTAAGAAGTAATTTGCTTTTATGTCACATAAATCTTCCAAATTATTTAATAATGCCTCCTTCACATATGGGAACCTGCAGCGTTGAGGTGCATTCAGGACGGACCGGGACAGAAAGAGCATCGTTTGGTCTTGTGTGACTTGGATTAGGCAGGAATAGCCCAATGTATATAATAGATGCAAAGCTTCCAGAGATACCGTGACTTGTGGGGCACCAAAGTTTTTCTCCTGTTCAGTGATATTGGTTGCATTTCTCTGTTCTGGCTCCCTGGTTTACCATCTGGAAACTCTGTTTATTAGGATATAGCTATATGATTCACCAAGCTTTTAAAATACAGAAGTTTATGTAAAACTCTGGTAATCTTGAATCCATTTAACAAATGTAATGTATAGATTTATGTGAAATTTACAGACAGGGTAGTTTCAATGCAGTGACTTTGATTTATATGTTTTGAAAGATAAACCCTTTGTAAAACTACTTTATAAATATGGCATTTATATGTGGGTTTATGCAGCCAGTGCCTGTCAGTAGCTTCCACCTCAGTGTTCTTGTCTTCTGAATCCCCCAAAAGTAATTTTGCCTGTGAGTTATTGAACTCAGCCAGTGGCAGTTTTTTAAGTGCCAGCTCACGCACACCTAACCATTTGAAATTTAATATTATCGTGATGGATGCTGGAATTAGGTCTCTTGCAGCATGTGAATAGTATTGTCAGAAAAATTTACAACTTCAAATCCAAGCCTAATATATACTTTTGAGGGAAGGTTTGTGTTACAGGCTGATAGGTTTTGTCTGGCTTCCCAAAACATTGGTGGGATGATGACACTGCAATGTGATGGTCTGGTAGTCTCTCATCTTGAGGATTTACTTTTGTATGAGGAACATAAATTCTCCTCCAGGCTTTGTATTAATATTTATTGTGACAGTAGCTTTATTTTCTGAAAGTTGCCTTCATTGGGCATTAGTATCAAAGCTTTCAATAGGCTTGGAGTGTCCAGGCATCTCCTGGGACTTGGTTTGTGTGTTTGTTTTGGGTGGGAAGGGGTACCTTTGTAAGGCTGGACATTGCTCTCAATGGGAAGGGCCGTCGTATTGTGTCCTTGACATAATTGGAGGCACAGAAATCCCATTTTCTTTAGAATCTTCTCTGTACTGAGCCTTCCTCTGTTTTATTGGGGTTTTTTAAGCTTTCTATAAGATTGTTAGCTGTCATATATATATATTTAGAGATGCTTATATTTTTTCTTTATCAAACAGAAAACCATGTCCTTCACATTTAAAAACTTAATTTTGTGTTTAATAGTTATAATTTTGAAATCAGAAATGCTGTAGTAGTAAAGTTTTAACTGTCTTGCAGCAAGTCTTCAAAAAAAAAAAAAGAAAGTTATCAAAGGTTTTAATTAGTAGTGCAAGTGCTTCCTCATTTCAAATGCAGACCTGCATAGGTGGATAATGGGTTCCAGGAATAGGTGGAATGAAAGAATGCAGCTGGATCCTGTGGCTCCAGAACAAGTCAAGGTCATCCAGAGCCAGGTTTTCGGGGGTCCCTGAGGATTAGCACTTGGCTGATTGCAAAGTGATTTTCTCAGGCACAGAGGTGTCTTAAATATTGACAGTGGAAGTGGATAACCAGCCTTATCCCTCTCGCACAGTATAGAGAGCCTCTGTACTGTGGTGAGAGAGGAGAGAGGTGGTCAGGGAATGGGATGATATGTCACCTTCTCTAAGGACAGTGGTGAAGTGAAGCCCCTGAGCCAACTATCATTGTTCACTCTATTCTGCATCCTGCCTTTGCCCTGGCTCCAAATCCTGTAGCCCACATCTCTGAAGCACCATTCTGGGAGAAACATCAGGCCATGAACTCACTGTGTGCATGATGTGATGGTGCTACAGAGTGGAGAAGGCTTGCGCCAAGGGTTCCCACCACTGCCTGCTCTCACTCTCCCTTTTGTGAACCACTGACTGGAATGGTCACCCAAATTGAAATCATTGCAAGGTAATTCAATGTGTAGAATTCAAGTCTTGACCCAAGAGTGTCACTCAAAACCAGTAGGGTAACATACCTTTACTTCAGAAGGCAGGTGATAGTTTTTGCTTTCTATTGTACTCTAGTTTTCACTGTCATTGACAGCACCCATGGGTACTTCACTCTGCTGTTAATTTCCAAATGTTAATTATATGTGTGTGTATGTTTATTTTAGTGTGTAGTCATTTGTGTTTATTGTTTTTATTTAACACTTCTTCCTGCTCTGTTACTGGCAGCAGTACTTGATTTATTTATGTGATTAATTCTTATCCCTTAGAAATCTACGGAGCCTTTAAAAAAGAAGAAAGAAATCCTAGCAATAATAATAGCATTCAAGCTCCTTTATCTTCATTTTGTTCCAGTGCAGTGGTGGATATTCCAAATTCTCCATGGTAATAGAGAAGTATTTCAGAAGCAAATATCTTGCCAGATCTTTGCATTTTCATTACAATTATTGCTCAGGAGCACGAGTACTTTATCAGCCATAGGCTTTGTGGCAGTGGAACATGATGCTTAAAGCTGATGCAAATGAGCGTTTTCTTTTCATTGTGAGTTTACTGCTGAAGTAATGCAATTTTTAAGAACCAAAGATCTTTTCTTAGCAGAACTTCACTGGCATCTCTTTGGTAAGCAAGAGGCGCAATGCATCCCCGTGGTTTCTTACAGGCAGAACAGAAAGTTCTCCTTTACCCAGCCTGTTTTGTTACTTGCGGATTATGTGCATTAGTTGTTATCCCATTATATGGTACATTCATAACTGTTCTGTTCAGGATCTGAAGTAAGCAGGTTGGGACTGTGTATAGTCCTGCTGACATGAAAAGAGCACAGACAAAAAAGACCTGAGTGTTTGGTTACCTCAGAGACAAGTAATTAACCAGAGATTTTGATTTACTTAAATCAGTTCAAAGTTTATTTGTTCTTGTATGTTTACCTGCTCAACTGCTAGTCTCAGACAGACATCTCCCCTCTTTGGTTTCACATATCACATCTGGCCTCAGCTGCAAATAGGGAAATAATTTGCTGCTTCTGAAGGTTCCGCCTGATTTGATAATGTTTCTACCCTGTAAACCTTACAAAAAACAAGGTTGGAAACTGCGGAGCTTTTCTACATTAATCAAAGACACAGTCAACTTGAAGTAACAAGTATGCAAGTATGTTTCTTTTCCTATAACAATGTTGGACTTTAATTTTGTTTCAGTCTATTCTATTAATACCATAATTTAGGCCCTATTTCAGACTGAATTTAGAATTGGTGCTTGTAGCTTTAAACCGTTTTAATGTACACATATTCTACTTAGGGAATTTGTGGTACAAACATACTAACATTTCAAAAGAAGTAGTTTTATTTTTTTTTAATCTAAGCTTTCCTAGACCAAAAATAGTTTTGATTGAGTAAAGGGTTGGAATGAACACAGCACTGTCCTTGACCGGGCTAATTACTGAATATTTCAAATTAAGGATATTGCTTATGTAAACCCATGAAAGAAGTGATTTAATAAAAAATAATGCTTGAAGAGCTTTCATCTCCAGTGAGATTACTTGCATGAGTCAGTTGAAAAACATTCACCTTTGTTCACTGACATTTAAGAAATTTAAGTGGCTTGGAGCTACTCCTTATGTTGTAGTTACTTGCTTAACTACTGACTGATGCATCTGTAATACAGAAGATTAATTCTGTACAAATTACATAGGATAGCTAATTTGATACTTAAGACTTCCTTAATTGAGAAGCTAAATAATTATTAACAATGAAACTTTAAAAAAAATAACTATAATGGTTAGCATAGTAAAACTGTTATGCGTGTGAGGCAATAGAGCTTTGGGAGGCTTGAGCAAACATTGGGTCTGAGCCACTCGGTTATGGCTGAGACAAGTATAATAAGGCCAGACAGAGTGCATGGATTTGTCTGCATTTGAATTAATATATTAAGTGCCTTTTTATTTACTAGACTGCTCTCTTCATCAGGGCTTGTTGTGCATTCTTGGCAGCATAAGAATATGTATGTTGCTGGGAAGAAGAAAATTATAAATTATTTTCTGCAATTCTGAGACTTGAGCCTAGATGAGAACATTGCAGTGATGTCTGTCATATACGTTTGTCCCTGTACCAGCTAAATATGTGGAATAATATGTAAGTAAAGGGCTTCATACTTAGGAATTTTCATATTGGATTATTTTTGAGACATCCTTTTCATGTAGATAAATGTTTCAATCCAAATATTAGTATCTGCTGCAATGATGTGGCAGCACACATATGCATTATGTAGAGGAAGCCAAGAAATGGATGTAATTATCCTATCATCACCCATGAGAAATCTGTATGTCACTGCTGTGCTCCTGAAGATGATAGCGTGTCTTCCTATGGATAACATACTGGTAACTCTTGAAGGTATTGCTGAGTATTCCTTGAAATGTTATCCTGATACCTTTCTGTCATAGCCCAGGAAAATTAACAAAGCAGAAAAAAAGCTACTATAGGGAAGGATACACTTCTGGTTGAGGCCTGTGACCCTGGGCATGAATCTCAGTGCCAGACTCTGTCATGCTAAGGAGGTTGCTCAGTCTGTGCCATAACAGTTCACTCAAAATGTTTTGGAAGTATTAGTCACCTGTTACTTTAGGTTAATGAACTTTACAAACTCGTATTTGACAGGTTTGGATAGATGGTGCTATTTTATTCTTTATTCTGTAATTTGAGAGGTGGTAAGTCACACAGAAGCATGCCCCATGGGGCAGTTATGTATACCAGTATTCTAAACCTCTGCATCTGTCCTGTTAGCTGGGGCCTGGTCAGTAAAGATCAGAGAGCCACAGTATTACCCATGGTCATGCATGAAAGGTGGTTTTCTTCCCCTCTGACTCTTAAATTAAACTGCTTTTCCCTGGTCCTTCTTAATACTTGAGCACACATTTTTATTTCACAAACCCTGCCTTGCAGATCCTCCACTTCTGTATTCACAGGCTCTCTCAACAGTAGGAAAACTAACAGTTCTTATTAATTTCAATTCTTAATTTTGATTGATTCCAATTTTTACTACTTTTAACTGAAAGGAATATTGGTACTAAAGGATTCCTAAAGATTACAACTCTATCAGTCAGATACTGTGCTGCTTTGCTTAGTGTAGAGAGCTCCCATCACTAGAATATAATCTTGCTACTGAAAAGGAAAGCATTGGTGTTGTCAGTATGTTTGTGCCATGATAATTCTGAAGCACAATGAAGACATTTGAATAACCAAACTAAATTTGTTGCTACCTTCTGTGTCTTATTCAGTACTGGAATCTACCTGCTTGGCACTGAAGCATATTGTTAACTTTTTAAAAGAAACAAGGTTTCAAATTAGTTGAAAGCGAAATTACATTTGTCAGATGATCTTTGTGAAGAGGGATGTTTAATTAGAGCAGGACGTACGTTTGTGGGTCCAAAACAGGTAGAGTTAAGTCTGAAATAGTGTGGGATAACAGGTGAAAGTATGCAAGTATATGTAGGTATATTCCTGCAATGCTAAATGCAACCGGTTAGGTAAATGAAGTTAGTTCTTGCAGTGAGATAGGATACTGCATCTGCTTCTGCATATCAAGGCCGTAAGTCTCATGGGATCTTAGCATGTGCTTGTCAACAGGAACTGCCCTTTTTTTCTTGTTTTCTCTACTACCTAAATTTAACTGTGCAGATACCTCCTCTAGTGATAACGCTATGCAGGGCTTTTTTCCAAAGTAGAAAAATTAATTTGCTTCAGTAAATCAAAACAAAGAAGTACCAACACCCCCCCACTAAACAAACAAACAAACAAAAACCCCACAAAAAAACACCCAAACAAAAAAACCCACAACTTCCCCCCCACCTCCCCAAAAACAAACAAAACCAACACCAAAAAGCCCCACTGAGAAACAATGGTAAAAGTATTTCACTAGAAGCATTTAGGAAGACTTGAATAAATAAAATGGAAGGAGGATGCAGTAGTTAAGACTCAGAAGGATGGTGTCCTTGAGAAGGATCTTAGCTATAGAACTGCAAGAACTGAACAGAGGTGCAGGGTGTTGTATTGAGAGCATTGTTGTAACTCTGGAGACAAAACTGAATGAGAGATGAAGCCTGCTGGGAGGAGCTGTGGTGCCTCAGGTGAGTGAATATAGTCAGTGAGCTGTGATTCAATAACCTTCTCATTGATGACAAAAGATGTCATATGGATGTAATTAATTTTCAGTGACTTGTCAATGTCTGCTTGTGCCCCCCAGCTGCTCATATGGATAAACAGTGTTTCATAATGCAGCTTGTTTGATATTTGTCCTCATGCCCATGTTTCATTACATTCAAATTAATATTTCATATACTACATTTAAGGATCATCTTAAATCATCACAAATAAGAGCAAGTGCTTGCTTGTCCTTATAGTATGATATTTAAAAGTTTTGGAGTTCTTTGTCTTACACAAACCATATCTTACTGTTTTCAGAGACATAGTTCAGTTGTGCTCTTCTGAGCTGCATGGGATTACTCATTCCTTAGAGGCAGTCAAGTTTTCCCTGTTTAACTTGCTGTTGACAAGAGCTGGTCTGGGTTTTTTGGGTTTTGTTTTTTTTTGTTTGTTTTGGTTTGGTTTGGTTTTTTTATTTTATTTAAAGATTAGCTCTTAGAAAGTCATTTGACTTTTGAGGGTTATTCACTTTGTTAGCCTAAACACTAAAACCTTGTGTCCTTGAGTTCTGATTAGTGACACTTTAATGAAGTCACTTGAAGTTCAGTAGACTGAATTTTCCACCTTTTCTAATGTTTCTATGGTCACAGGGAAGCAACCTGTATTCAGTCTTTTAAATGCAAATCTTTTAAAAGTTTCTGTGCAATTTTGTGTACCAGACTTCTTCATGGGTTGTAAAAAGTGCTTTTTATTTTTGTACACAGCTACAGCAGTGTCTTTTATCTTTCTCTTCTGTTTTCCTCCTCTCTTTCTTTCTAGTGATGTGACAGCAATTGACTAAACTTGGGTCTTTTTGGATAACAAAGGATGGAGAAAAATCTTAAAGGTTTTTATCACTGCACTTTTTTTTTGGTTGGACCGTGGCAGACAAAGACCTTTCCACTTGATTAGATAATAGGGCTAACATGGGCTTTGACTGAAAAATATCTTTGAATTCTGCTCTTCTTTTTCCTCTCTAGCTAAAAAAAAAAAAAAAAAGAGGGGGGGTGGGGAAAGAAAAACCTATGCCTAATCAGCCACAATTAAATCTTTTATGGTGAACTCACTTTGGAGGAATTAATGCATTTTGTATTGCCTAACAACTCGAGTGAACATTAACAACACGTGAGAACTGAGGGGAAGAAAAATTATGGCTGTCTTCTTTTGGTTCTCAAGGAATAGGGAAGGGCAGGTCATTGACTTGATTTTCATGGGAAGATTGACTCTGGAGCGCTCGCATATCCAGGAGCGAAGCTAGGGGTATTGACAGCTGGGGTTTGGGGAGGGGAGTGTGTGAGAGCAGTAACTGTGGCATGGATTGTTGCAGAAAAACAAGGGAAGGAAAAACAAAGCCCAAAGGGAGAGCAGTATCTGCAGTATCTCAGGCCTGTGGGGCTCCTTGACAGTGGATACTCGTGCTCGGACTTGAGCAGTTGTGGTAGAGAAATATTAGTATAGTGAAAAGGAGCTACCATTACATAAGAAATAATTTGCTGCTAAGGAAGCTGAAGAAGTTGTACCGTGCTCCTCTGTGCATACTGTGAGAGGGTACAGAAGATGCTCATTCAGCCCTCTCGCCTCCCTCACTGCTGAAGAACAGCTCGTGCAAAAGGAATTTGGGAATCCAGATATGTTTTTCCAAGATTTCCTAAGTACTACAGGCCAAGAACAATAACTGAAAGTGTTCTTGATTATTATTTTTACAATTTCTTTCTTTTGACACCTGTTTTGTTCATACTCTGTGATTACAAATTATCTGGACACTGAGGTGTCTTCACATGAATGCATCAGTCCGCTTATTTCTCTTTCACCAGCATAAGTCCTGGGCTCTGATACAAGGATCCAGACAGACCCTTTGCAAACTTGGAAATTTGGCTAGTCATACAATCTTGTCGCCCCTTCTCCTCTGAGGGACACGTGGTCATCCCATCCACTGCTCCTTGCGCAGCCATGTCTCGGACCTTTTCCTCCTCCATCTCCACTCATGCGTGCTCATTTCCAAAACTGTCACAGCCCTGTTTACTCACCTGCAAGACCCTGAGTCATCATTTTCCTCCTTTCACCTGATTAATCTCTTGTCTTTCTTATCCCTTCCTCCACCTCTACCATCATTTCCCACTCTTGGTGGATGCCAGCAGCTGTACCCCCAGCTAAGGTTCCTTCTAGTGCAGTGGTTTTTCCAGCTTCTTCCCGGGGAAGGTTTTTGGTTTGTTTTGAGCATCACATGTGAGATCTAAGATTGTCATTCAAAGTATGTTTTTCCTTTAAGAATCCACACTTAATGTTGAATTGCAATACGATAAAGACTGATCTTGTGAGTTATTAAAATAACATAAACCAAACCAAAATGGAAATTTATCTGGTATTGCAGGTCAAAAAAACATGGCAAGAGACAAACTAGCTTGTTCTTTAAATGCTGCCTCAGCGAAGGCTCTTGCCAGTTCCTAAGGCTTTTACCTGAGCATCCAGCCTCTAATATGGGCTCTGAAACCTGGACATACCCCATAGCAGCCAAGCCAACATCTATTTTTTCTTGGGGTCATATGCCTGGTTGTGCAGCCCAGTCCTGAAGGTTTCATCCCTGCATACAGAAGAATCAAGGGTTTGTTTTTTTTAAATACTTAACCAGGTTTTAGCAGCAAAACCTCTGTCTGCTACATCAGAAGTTTCTTTAGTTCATTCAACTAATCCAGGTCGTTTAGAACTGGGAAAATGATTGGAAACTGGGAATAAATCAAGAAAGCATACTTTCCTTATCCAAAAATAATGACGAAACTGTGAGAGAATGTGATCTGCTAATTGTGGGTTTCTGGAGAGCACGGTGACAGGAGGTGGTGGCTGGGATTTTCCTTCCAGTCTCTGAGGCCAGAGGCTGCTGGCTCACCATGGTCTGCTGTAAGCTTTTGTCTGACTAGCAAAGAAGTAACTGGATTTTTACTTTTTATATTTCTCTGTATTTTCAGACCTTCTCCTAGCATGTGTTGTGGGATTAGCACGTTTTCACTGGCTGTGACTTCACAGGTGACAACAAAATTAAGTATAAGCAAATCTTCATAGTCCCATTTTACAGCTTTCATTTAATTCTTTTCAGTTTCTTCTAGTGGGCTTGTGAATATGTTTTAAGATATACAAACATATGAAAGCTATTTGTTTTATTTAGGTGTATAGATGATGTTCCTCCAGGATGAGCTGCCTTGTTTTTTTTCATTGCAATACTTACTGCTGTTTGAGGCTTTTTGTTTGGGGTTGGTTTTTTTTTATTATTCTTAATTGCTTAGCTGGTCTTGTGCAAGTACTTTTGTTTTTCTGTTTTATTTTTAAAATTTTTTTCTGAAATCCATCAGCTGAATTTTCCTTTTTAGAAGGCTGGAGTTACTGTTCATGTACGTGGCTCTTAATTTACAGAGTTGCTCTGAATTTGAACAGCCCTCTGCAATGGCATATAATGGCTATCCAAAGCAAAGTCCACAGGTTTTGATGCTGACTGAAAGCAAACCGACCCACACTCCCCAGCATCCAAAAAACCCCGGGGTTAGTACTGCACAAAGATCACTATAGGAAGTGGCTGAGGGTTTTTTTTACCACTGGCTTTTGTCTGAATCCCCGCTTTGCTTGAGCTTTAGAAGTCAAATGAGCAGAAGAAATGCAGTAGATGATTTTAGATGTGTGTGGGAAGAATGGAAGCTGAAAGATTGCCTTTCTGAAGGCTTCGCTCAGTTCCTGCCTTCCCAAAGAGACTGCGGGGAGTTTATTCTTCCTGACTGCCTCTCTGCAGCAAAATAATTGCCTTGAGGATGGCACTGTGGAAAAATGCTTATTTCTGATTATCTTTTGTTTAGTGGAGGTTAAAATAAAGAGGGGAAAAATGCAGAGGTAGGGAATAGTTTTGGTTAAATTTAAGTGCTTTATGGATAATTTAATAATCATGAATGGCATCACTAAAATCAAACAGAATTGTGGATTGCTAAACGTGATGGCTTTAACTGACATGCTGTATTTCACAAAGTGGCAATTGTGAGCTGGAAAATAGCTGTGTTTTGTGGGCTCCTTAGTCCAGATGAAGTGAAGGAGGAGGATCAGCTAGCAGGAGGTCCTGGTGCACTGAAAGCTTGAGGCAGCCTGTGGCACCACAGAAATGGGACTTGAATGTGGAATCTGGCAGCAAACTGCTTCTACCTGTCTTGCATACCTCCCACTGGGCATCTTCCACTCATCTGCTTGAAGACCTGGGGCAAGCCTGGATCTCATGGAGGCTTGTGCTCTTCCTAACCCCCACCAAATCAAATACTGTCCTCAGCTTAGGCCTCCAGTGCCTTAATCAATTAGTCCTGGGAAGCACTTCCAAATGTAATTGGTTTTATTTGTAATCTTATCACCTCACCTGGCAGATTATCCATTTTTAGCTGATTTGTGGGCCAGCAACCTACATGTCACAGTAAGCTGATGCTTCCAGGTCATTCTTCCTGCTTGCAGCACTTCTATAGCTGCCTTCTTCCTTTCTGACAGTGCCCCTCTAAATTAGGGAGAAGAATTGACTGAAAAAGGAACATTAGGTCATGAGAAGATGACATTTGAGTAGTCAGAGAAAGCTATGTGTTATTCCTACTCATTCAAGCAAAAGGAAATACAAATCTGCTTTCACTGAATTCAGACCTAGAATATTCAAATGTCAAATCATGATGCTGTGTGTTGTAGAAAATGTAATGTAGTGACATTGCATTAAATGCATCAATATCTGTAAAGAACTAAAGGCACAAAAAATGTAAAATTCATTCTTGCGTTTTAGTATTTCTGCAGGCAACTGTCATTTTAATTCAAAAGCTGTTTCATAGTGTCATGGCTGTTATCCACTGCAGTTCTGGAGTCATAGCCCTTTTGTCTGAAGTTAAATGAGAAATCTAATTTCCAAGCCACTGTGCATATTTAATGAAATTATTCCAACAAGAGGGTAGGGTGGAAAGTCATTCCTAGATGTGTGCTTTTTCCTTAGAATGCGATTGTGACTTCCAATGATTCGCCACACA
This sequence comes from Neopsephotus bourkii, assembly GCF_033783945.1. NCBI lineage: Eukaryota > Metazoa > Chordata > Aves > Psittaciformes > Psittacidae > Neopsephotus > Neopsephotus bourkii. Next base: position 10,061,700 of record NW_026900624.1, read on the forward strand.
TACATTTCTGCCCCAAATGCAAAAGCATTTTCATTGCCAGCCCCGGGCTCTAGACCTTACTGCTGGCCTTTCTGCTCCCCATGCTTTCTGACTCTTTGGGAAGCCTGGGGTTTTTGTGTTTATATCCCTTTCTAACCTCATGAGCACTGAAAGGGTTGAATCTCTGTTTTGTCACTTCCATTGTTTGTATTACTCTAAGCCTTGAGTAGATATATTCCCTATCTTCAGCTTTTCTTACTGACAGTTTTCCCAAGTTGTTTGGCGCTATATTTAGTGGTGATGTGGTTGGATATTGCAGAAGTTTAACGTGGGGTATTTCTAATTTTGCTGAAGTTAGTAAAAAGCCCATTGCTGTTGGTTGCAGTAGGATTTCAGGATCTCAAAAAGCAAGCTGATTCCCTATGTAGTTTCTCAGCTTTCTGCATTATTAGAATAAATGCACGTATAACTACTTGCAATTTGGGGCAAACAATTTAGATGATGTAGTTCTTGTAAGTTAGACAGCTTTTATTTAAAATGCATGTAACTAATTAAGTAGCTTGGTAGCCTGTCAGAGTGATTGCTTAAGTACCGCAGCTTCACAGTAACTTTAAAATGGAAAACCAGCCAGTAATTTAATGATATCGAGAAACAGCATTCTCTTAAAACAAGCAAAGATGTTAAACACAAAGGTTAGACATCATCCCTGCTTTTGGCCACTGCTGGCTCATACATTCCTACACACTGCTTTGCTCCATACTAAGCAAAAATGAATGTTGAGTATTCTTTATTGCAAACTTTCCACCTGCTAAAGCATACATGATCTTAGCGTGCATGCACCCTAGAATTAAAACTCTTGGTTTGTGCTGTCTTAATTGGATTAAGTTGTTGCTGTTATCTCTTCAAGGAGAAGAGACGAAGCTCTCTGGCAGTGTTAGTATGGGACATCTTATGTATATAGAGCGGCTGTAATTGCAGTAATTCTTGGGAAGCTAATGAGGAATGCTAGCTTGCAGGGGTGATGCATCTTTCTGCCTACAGAAAACAGTGCAGATTATGATCCAAAATCCTTACCATTCACAACACAAGATGAGCAGCAGCCTGAGAAGACACAGACACAAAGAAGGGAGTCTTCTGAGTGTCACTGCAGTGCTGTCCCCTAGTTTTGTATCATTTTGCATTTCTACTGATTTGTTACTGCAGGCACTGTGCAGCATGGTCCAGTATGGACTGGAGAATTTGTGTTCTAGCTGCAAAACCCACTTCGTCTTTCTGCAGTGTTGCTCTAATTGCCCACTGCTCATTTTCAAGACAAAAATGAATCACTGTCAGACTTGCACATAATTCCATATTTGGTCCTAATGCAGTGGTTGCAGAACTTGCCTGTAACCGCACACATTTGTATCATGGGAAATGTATTTTCTTAAAAACAGACAAGGGGAAACTAACAAACCACCACTTGCTCCAATTTTCTTTTGCAGAAAAGCTTAGTTGTATAAATAAACTCTTAGAAGCTACTGTCTGGAGGCAGACATCAGTGTATACCAGTTTAATGTGTTGTACACTCAGAGAGGATTGCTGCAGGTCTAGCAGAGGCTGTGCCAAAGGCATTTGGAGTGGCTTACCTGGTTGTGCTTTGGGGATGATGGCAGGCTGCTGCCTTCCTCACAAAACAAAGTAGCTTTTAGGTCATGCCTGGCACAATTCTTAGGTCTTATTATTCCAAGGAAGGTAAACCTGTCTAAAATTGGCATGGGCAAGCAGGCAGGAGGCGGGCTGCTTTGTCAAATAGCTGCCTGCGTCGCAGCTGCATCCTGTGATTGACGCAGCCACATCCGGAGAGGAGCAGTCCTGCTTCTTGAATCACAGGGTGTTTTCAGTCCATAGTGTGTCTCACGCACTCTCCTCAGTGGGTGCTGTGGACCCCAAGTTGATAAAAGGCCTCTGTACTACCATGTCCATCCTTGAATTATTTGGGAGATGAGGTGGTAGCTGTGGCAGTGGTCTTGTTGCCCCCTCCTAACCAGTACAGCATTGCACATCTCTAACTCACATCTCCACTGTCTGCTTTATTTGGCAACAAATGGAGACATCAATTACTGAATAATTTGCCTTTGCTTGAGGGAATGACAGATGAGATTTGTGTGTGTTACGTTTAATAATGCCATAGCTTTAAGGGAGGGGATGCCAATAGTTAGATGATCCATTCTAATTTGATTTCAGATCATGCTTTCTTTCAGATCAGGGCTTGCTTTCTCTGTGCGACTTACAAGGCAGAGCACGGGGTTTTGGGGAGCCTGGTGGTAGGTTATGCCCTCTCCTTCACTGCCTGGGATTGCTTGCTACATCCCCTAAGGTAGTATCCATCATGAGAGTGCTCTCTCTGCTGAAGGCTGAGGGGAGCAACCAACCCCAAGGGGTCTGGAAATTCCCACTGAGGAGCTCCCATAAGTCAAGGAGCTCTTCATGGTTCTGAGGGCAGGAGTCAGCCTGGTATTTAACAAGCTGATGTAATCCAACCCTCGACTTTTACCAAATGCCATTTGCCGTGGTTTTGGTCTGTGTGATCTGCACTTCCTTAAATTACGTGTATTGAGGGCATTGAGATAACTTTTTTTTCTTCCCCCTGAATGAAGGTGTTTCCTGAGACAGTGCCAAAAACATTCCCATTTGTTTGATAGGAAGTGTTTGTGATGTTAGAGAAATTACAGCTTTGAGCATTCAGAGCTTGTTGAAAACAACTTGCTCTTGAGAAGATTTCTTAGTAGTATAAACTGTTCTAGCACACAAGTACCCTCAGTAAGGACAAGAAAAATGATGCCCAAATCGCATAACTAGAGGACAAATTAGGCAAGAATCTGTTTCTGAAGCCCAGTGCTTCCAGCCTGTAGTCAGGGGTATCAGGCAATCCCTACCAGGTGGCAATATCCCGAGAACTAAGGCTCTAAGGAAAGTTTTTTGGGGTTTTTTTGTCTTCCATAGCATGGCAGATTGTATCTGAAAACCACATTGCTAATGTACTGCCATGGGGCAATTTGTTCTGAAGAAAAATCTACCATGTAACTGAGACAAAAATGGGGAAAAAAACCTAGTTTAAGGAACAACTTTTCATCCTCTGTCTCACAAGTTGAAAGTACTAACAGAATAATTGACTAACTACGGACCAAAAAGATCTTTTATAGTCACTTACATGACAGAAAAAACATGTGGTCATACAATATTAACTTGCTTTAAAAAAAATACTATCATAGCAAACTTCTTTCACTCGAGCAGCCCTCTAGCACTACTGTCATTCTTCTTTCCATTAGCAACGTGAAATCTTTAGACCCTTCCTCCAGCTAATGTTATTCTTCACATGGTGACATTCAAAAACCCATTGACAAGCTGCAAATGATGTGTGAAGCAAACTCCAGGATTAAGTTTATAACCTTTCCCCAGGGGAAAGAATTTGGAGGCAGGAATGAACTCGGGATAGTGAAACAAAAGGGCACAACTGAGCTAGATCAGGAAAACTCATACTCATATTTAGCTAAATGAAAAATACCTTCCAATCCTAGTTTACGTGGTATACCAGGGGTTATCTGCACATGTATGTAGGACATTATTTTATGGCTCCTTCTCACAAGTTTTACTGCTCTGGCTAATAAGAAACTACATCTCTCCCTCTCTCTTCAGCTTTGCATCTGGAATTTGAAAGCATGATAAAATATAAATGGTACAAGGTGGAGGGCTGTGGATGTGTTTGCATCCTGGGTTTCGAAAGGCATGTACCTTCCTCCTGAGGGGGTTGTCATTTTCTACTGAGTTTGCTGTCAGATGGGTGTGAATAAGATTTGGGGGCCTTAAGACGCTATTAAATTGCAGATGTTAATGAAGTGATGGAGCTAGAGAACTCCTTCCCCACAGTAACCAAAGAAACAGCGAGTTCCTTCACATATCTTTAAGATTATTTCCTTTCATCTGCCAGTATTACTTTCTTTTGAAGTTGTTTAATCTTTGCTCCCTATAAATTGAGAAAAGTTATTTTAAGCAGCTCAGTGGGCAAAACAATCTTGTGACCAAGCGTCAAAAAAGAGGTCCCACCACAGGAGTTAAGCCTTGTCAACCTGGCATCTGGTGCCAGACAGAAATGTGGCTTTACGTGAATTAGATAATTGTGGAGAACCATAATATAAAAGAGTATAAGGCTTATCAGTACTGCTGCTTCTTAAAACATGAAAATAAAAAAACAGAGAAAAAATCAAGTAACAACTTGGGTTGTCAATTTAAAATGGTGCAAACTGGGCTTTGAATAATTCCTAAGAAAGTTGACAGAAACTCAGCTTTACTCAGATAAGTAATGAAAGCCTGGTGAGGTTAAAATGGAGTTCAGCGGTGCTCATAAAGTGGGTGGGCAGTGCACTTCACTCATATATTCATGGAATAATTTGGGTTGAAAGGGACCTTTAAAGATCATCTAGTTCAACCCCCTGCAGTGAGCAGGGATATGTTCAACTACAGCAGGCTGCTCAGAGTCCTGTCCAACCCGATCATGAATGTTTCCAGGGATGGGGGGGTGTCTATCACCTCTCTGGGAAGCCTGTGCCAGTGTCTCACCACCCTTATTAAGTCTCTCTACTCTTTTAATTTAAAACTATTACTTCTTGTCGTATCACAACAAGACCTGCTAAAAGTCTGTCCCCATTGTTTTTACAAGCCCACTTCTCAGTACTGGAAGGCCGCAATGGTCTGACCAGAGCTGGCTTCCCAGCTCTCTTCTGTGCACATACGTTGCTCAACAAAGTTTGACACTTGGGCTTTTGGCTTGGTTTTGTTTCCTGACAGCACACTTATGAAAATGAAAAATCATGATGACTTGCTAACGGCTGCCAAAAATGCAGAGAACTCCTATATAAAGCTGAGGTCCAGCAGTAGGACAATACAGTAGGACAAATTCCTCTTGCCAAATTAAGATGTATGCTTGGAATGAGAGGTCAAGGCTCTGCATCGTTACTCCGTCTGAAGCATCCAACCAATAGGATGAATTATTGTCTTCTTGGTTAGCAAGCATTGCCTCTACAAGCAGCAATGCTCCACCTTCTAGACTTCAGAGCCATCGACCATGTTTAGTGTATCTTCATTTATAAGGAAATTATCACTTGTCCTGTTTGGGTCACTGCATGCTTTTGGCACTTCTGCTCCTTCTGCATGTGTCACTTTTTTTAAGGAGGGACTATAGTTTAGAACTTTTTCAGGAATTCAAGTCAGAAAGTATTTGGCAAGGTTTTTTGTTAGATATCCTTTAGAAATATGCGAGTTCAAAAGTAAATAATAAAAAAAAAATCAGAAAGGGGGCTGAAAGGTATTAATAATAACCAGTCTTTTGCAAGTAAGAATGAAGTTGTTGGTATTATCTGTCTTTTTAATCGTAAAGCATGAGTTCATGTTTGTGTTTCCCCTCTTTCTCTCAACTCTCAGCATCCACAGCCTTGATCACAGGGATTCGTGCTGTGTCCACATTAGGGATGATGGAAAGAGGCAACAAATGATTTACAGAAGCTAGCCAACTGAGCTATGGAAAATATGCAAACATACGTGTCTTCTGCCATTCCTCCAAGTACAAAATAATTCCTTGGAATTGTAATGCCTCTCAGAAATCAAGAGCTGGGCTCAGCCCTGGTGGAACGGTTTGCTGTGGGCTGTGCAAGGTGGAATGTGAGGGCCCTGCCCTCAAGTCTTGGTTGTCTCCTTGCCAAAATGTGTCTTGGTGTTTCTGTAGTCAGCTGAGGTGGTGTGGTGTGGAGGCTTGGGATGACATCTTACAACCTTTCCCTTCACTAGGCTTGTGTAAACAGTTTCAACTTGGTGCCTTTCAGAGAAAGGAGGTTATGTTTGGGGATTTGCTCTTGTGAGTGTTGTACATCCTGAAAAGAAACTGAGTTATTGCAGGGCCTGCTGGGTTTTCCTTCCCACCAGTTCTGATTCCTGAAGTGCTCCTTAAAAAAGTCAAGACATACATGTGCAGTCTTTGGGCAGTTAATATACTGGAAATATGCTTTCGGTTTTTTGTTCCTTTTTAAAAAAAACCTTGTGCCATTGTGCTTTGTAAGCACTCTTCATGGCTGAGATTTATTTTGTTAAATATTAAAATGTCTTCAGCAGTTGTAGGTAATTCAGCATCTGTGTTTCTCAGTCTGTGGCCCCTAGAGTGCTATGGCTGAACTTCTCCTTGGATGTCAGAGGGTGGTGGTTTCCAGTGACCTGATACCTGGCTGGTATCTCCAAGTAGACCTGAAGGTGACAGGCTTCAGGCTAAAATAAAACCGCAGGGAGGGAAATTACGTCAAAGTGTAATACCATGATCAGGGAAAACAGATGAAGGCTGGGTTTTTGTTTAGCACTCTGGAACAGCTTGGTCCTATACCTGAATATTTTTCCTGTAGTGATTATTGAGCCTTCAATGTGATGATCTGACTGCATTTACTAAACACCGTGGTAAAAAAATCTCACTTGTGTTGAAAAGCATAATTTTTGTTTGTACTGTTGGAAGGTTGTGTGTTATCCTGTGGCTTTGAGCTGCAATATCCATCAAGTCCTTCCTTATTATTACTTTAACCCTTACACAAGAAAACATGCACATTCCTTAGGCAGTTTCTTTCAGGTTTTGGTGTTGTTGCACCTGCTGCTATTGTCTAAGCCAGAAGATGGAGATGATGGTAAAAGCAGATGAAAGCTGCGGCCATCCGGAGACATGGCAGCAGACAGCTGTGAGATTTCCTCAAGCTTGGCTGAGAATGTCATGTTGGATGCCTGGCTGCCTTGTTTTCAAGCACACTTTGTTTTTCCTTGTTATTCATTTGTAGTCCTGTTTTATGGTAGAAATAAAAGAGCAGATTACTGTTCTCCATCAGGAGAAAGGAAGGGAAGAGGAGACTTCTGTGTGGTTCTTCTTTGGAGGTCATCTCAGATGGTTTTCAAATAATCGTAGGAGTGTACCAAAAAGTTGAATCATTGCTGCAGTGTCATACCAGAGGCTTGTCTTTTCCAGAATACTTTTGTGTCACTCATAGTGCCCACATTTTGGATGCTGAGCTCTGAAATGTTTCCTCGGTGGTCCTGCAGTGCTTTGATGAGAAAACGTCTTTTTGAATTACAGGGGTTGGTTAGCTGTCTTTTAGAAAAATAAATTCCAAGTGGTCTTTGTTAACCGCTGAATGATAGGTTATTGTGGAATAAAATAGAAGTTCACTTAGACTGCACATTTTTGCTCTGAAATCAGCAGGAGGAGGAAATGTTGATATGGGTGTATACATGGGAGGAAGATTTATCAAAGAAACATACATTCACACACCCTCTCTTTTTTAAAGTTATGGTCAGTAAATGGTAGGCTTCCTTCCCTTGTGTTTGAATGCCAAATAGATTTCTAACGAAATTATTTATATACACATCCCTTTTACAAAAATATAAAGCATGTTCAGGTCAGGGCAAGGCCTCAGTGTCCAGTTTGAAGTGGGAGATGAGAAAAATTCAGGCACAACCTTCAGCCTTTCCTGTCAGAACAATTTTTCTCCAGGAAGAGAAGAAGGATAATGTGAACTTAACATTTTCTTATTTGCATATCATTTTCTTCCTGCTTATTTGAATGTGTATCAATTGCAGCAGATGCCTGAATGGCTTAAATCTGACTGCTGTAACTCTGACCGTCTTTATGGCTTTCTTGCTGCTTCTGTGTGGAATAAGGTTTGTGGTGGCAATGGCAGTAGGGTTGGGTGTGTATGAGCACAGCAAGGAGCGGGTGCTGGTACCTGCTCCCTTGCAGCATCTCCTGCCTCCTCCATCATTATGTTCCCTCATGAGTTAGGAGGTACCTTAGAGTTACTAAAAAAAAAATATAAAATATAAATACAAAAATAAAAAAAAAATTAAAAATACAAGCAAACACAGAAAGGAGAAAACTATCCAACCTGTAGCCCTAAAATTCTAGATTGTGAGGGAAGTATCTTCCCCAGACCAAGCAAAAATATATGCATAGAAAGCTTGTGCTTCATTGCTAGACCTACTAGATGTAGGCTATTTTTATTGTTGAACTCCCTGAGACAGTCAGGATGTAAGTTTCAAAGCAAATGAATGTGTATGTGTGATCCCATGGCCTTCCTTCTTCCACGACATTCTTCCTGTTTCCTTTACAGTGTTTTTCCTAAAATTAGTTTCTTTATAACAGTAAACACAGTTAGGTTCTTTTAGATAAAATATTACAAGTAAAAGGGGAAAATGTTGCTGGTTTGAGTAGTCTTGCTGTGGGTCTGAGTGGTACTGGCGGTGTTTAATTAACACAAGTGTCACTTGTTTTACTTGGTAGTGTTTAAGTTGTAGAAACTAAGGGCATGCTTAACCATAAATGATCAAACCACCTCCTGAAAGGCTTTGTAACTGGGTTGAATGATACTTTATTCTGCAGAAATATTTCTTTCTTTAGACTTTGTTGCCAAGCTTTAATGGGCAACTGTAATTAGTTTTATGTTTAACATTTGTCTAAAGATTCTAAACCTCTACTTCCCTCCCTTCTGCCCCTAACACATGGTGCCCCTTCAGGGAATGTGTCCTTGCTAAAGGCAGAAAGATGGTCTCCCCAAATCACTGCATTAGAAATGTGCCTGCAGCAGCAGCACCTCACAGAGGGTGAACAGTGCGTGTTTTGCAAGTGCAGGTCCCTTGTACATCCTTTGACTGGCTCTGCATCCATCCTGCGGAGGGGACATACAGATCCCCAGTGCATGTCACCTAACACAGCTGGACCAGAAGGACTTTGGGGTCCTGAGCAGTTAGGCCCCAAATTGGATCTGTCATCTCAGAAACCATTTTATTTAAGATTCTTCATATTTGTGTACTTCACTATGTTTTAAAATCTCCTTCTCTTCAAAAAATTGAAGGGCAGAAAAGTTTGTGAAATAGAAAGAAGTGATTGACAGAAACCCAGTAATCTTTAAGTTTGATCAAGCTGTATTTTGCTGTACTGCAGTGGGAGCAGCAGAGGGAGCACAAGTTAATGCATCGTTCCTTTACCAAGAGCTGCACTGTCATCAGTGATGGCATTTTGCTTGATTGATGAAGATCAAGAATGAAAAAAAAAACAACCCAGCCTAGTGAGCTTGCCATAGGACAGGAGAAAATATCCTCTATATTAAGTATGGATAGGTAGCAAATGAAAATGTATCCTATTACTACTGCTTCTGGTTTAAATTTTTGGTTGTGCTCTCCATTGAGCTCCAGGTTGCATGATGTCAGTATGGGTTCATGCCAGGATGCAGGCAAGGGTAGATTGATGCTGTGTGGTTTCGGAGGGCTGTGGTGCCGTCCTGCTTCACGGTGTTCTCCTGGTAGACCTGAAGTAGCAGATTAATAACTGTAGGTATTGAAAAAGAAGATGACAATGGCAAACAACCAGCCAAGTTATCTTTGGTGAGTGAGATCAGAGCCATGATCTGGTCAGGCTCTTGCAGCACATAACAGCATGACCTGGCTTCTAGGCAGTATTTAAAGCAGAGTTTAATTTTCCTTCAGTTTATAATCAGGTACAAAGAATAATCTTTCCTTTGAAGTCCATTGTGTCCTTTCAGACCTGGGTGGTGTGAGGTCTCTTCATCCACACAGCCCTTGCCATCCCGTCAGGGCAGGTACGTGGGATGTTGGAGCAGATTGCCATCATCAATGTCACCAAATCACATTTGTCACTGTCATCTTAACCCTTAGGCCTGCAGTTTTGTACAGCTGTGTTTCCCATAATTAAGACTTTGGACAAGGTTGAATTTCCTCTTGCCAGTCCCCAAAACAAAGTCCTGGATAGGGTCAAAGAGGAGATATGTATCTATTTTATTTTGTTTTGTTTTTTTCCCCTCCAGGACTTTTAATAAACAAAATGCAAGCTTTAAGTTTTTCATTCCAGTTGTGGATTGCCAATAGCACATTTTTGCTTTGTTGAATTATTCAGAAGTAAAGGTTATTGAAATGTGCACAGAGAGATGGCTGGAGACCCAGAGTGATAACTTTAAAAAGCCTTGGCAGCTCTGGGAGCGGGAACCATTTTTGGTTTCAGAGAATCGAAAGAGCAGAAATGTCTTTGTGGGGAAAAAGTAAACCACTGGTGTACTTGCACGAATTCACCCTTCCCGCTATGCAAACGCCTCTTGCTGTTTTATTCAGTGGTCTACTTTGTTTCCAAGGCCACTGCTGACTGTACACCGGAGATAGGCATAGGCTGCTAAGAAAAAAGAGATTATCTGAGTAGGTCAGGCAGCGAGTTCATTGTTTTCCAGGAACACTTGTCCAGCGTGCACTTGTGTAATGTTCAGAGCTAGAAGTTGGATGCACAGATGGTGGCCTTTGTTATTCATTACCTATGAAATTAATTGCCAACTCCATAGATTTTTAATGTCATTTTCTCAGTGCTACTTTTAAATACCTTCTGGAATTAGCTATTTATGCTCCTAAGTACTGATTCTTCTGTGGCCATGAAGAGATGAGTCTACAAACAGCTTCAAGACCAAAGGGACCACCACTGATGCCCAGCTTTATCCCTGTCTTTCACAGGCCACACAAAACTCCTGCTTATCCTAAAGATATATAATATTTTCTAAAAAGCTGTGTAAGTCCAGCACAAGTAGGAAAATCTTGCCTGGTTTTACTCATTTCAGTGGGGGTTGTTGTTCTTATGGGCATTAGCATAATAAGGTAGAACAAAGTGAGACGTCTTGCATTACATCTGATATGAAGCAAGCTTGCTTGTTGTAATCTTATCTTATTTAAATTACTCACTCTCGTTCACCAGAAGCAGGTAACTAGAAATCAGAAGCCACAGATAAGCATCACCATGGCCATCCCTGTTACCAATGATGGATAGAGAGGTGACTTTATCCTGTGTTGGTACTTTTCTCATCTAATACTTTTCAGTGTTAGTAGTTTTAAGGAAAACCTCCAGATGCTGATATTGGAGAGGTAGATTTTTTATTTTTTTCTCCTTTAAAATGAAGTTGGCTGTATTTCTGCCATGAATGTGAATATCATTTATCATATGCCTTGGTTTAGCTTCAACCAGCTGTTTTGTATTGAAGAGCTGATCATGTTTCACCAGCAGGAGAGCTCAGAAGTGATAGAAGTAGCACCCAAAGTGCAAAATACAGAGTCTAGTATCATCTGTAAACTGAGCACTGGCTATTTTCACTTCTAACCTTTCCTCTTTGTTTAATATAAAAGATGGAGATTGATCTGTGGCATTTTTGTGTGAGTGAGCTGTGAAGGTAGTTCTCTTCATATGTGCCTCTGTCTTACCAATATCCTGTGTGGGAAGAGAAAAATGTACATTTGCAATGAAAAACCAAAATCATTGTAATTTGTAACTAATTTATTTTTTGAGGTAGATAGTGCAAAAAGCAATATATGAGCATGTCCACCTGTGCAGATGTAAAACAATTCAGAGCTTTGGGACTGGGTTTATGCAGTGAACGACATCTGCAAATAAGGAGGCAAAGGCAGTCAGGTTGGTCACTTCTTGTTTCTTTCCATTCTTCTCTTTCTCTCCCAGGGAGCAGGGTTTGGCATCCAGAGCTCTGCTTATGGTCAGTGCTTAGCAATGTTCCTCTTGGTGCTACATCACCAGTGTTAAGTGTCGGTAGGTTGGTCTCTTCTGTCAAGTCCCTGGATGCAGGTGTTTAGCTATCTATGAGAAGGATTAAACAGTTGCACACCTGCTAGATCCATTTTTTTTATTTTCTTAGATCTGGAGAGTAGTTTGTTTTATCCTAATCCAGTATCCATCCGGCGGGACGGGGAGGAGAATCAAAAGAATGTAACTCCCATTGATTGAGATAAGAACAGTCCAGTAACGAAGGTATAACACAAACCACTTCTGCTAACACCAATAATAATAATGATAAGGGAAATAACAAGGGAAGAGAACACAACCGCTCACCACCTGCCAACCGATACCCAGCCCAACCCATGCAGTGATCTAGCCCTTCCGGGTAACTGCCCCCAGTTTATATACTGGGCATGATGTGCTGTGGTATGGAATACCCCTTTGGCTGGTTTGGGTCAGGCATCCTGTCTCTGCTTCCTCCCAGCTTCCCCTCCTCCCTGGCAGAGCATGAGACTCAGAAAGTCCTTGATCGGAGTAAACATTACTGAGCAACAACTAAAAACACCGGTGTTATCAGCGTTGCTCTCAGGCTGAGTCAAAAGCAGCACCAGCTACTAAGAAGGAGAAAAATGACTGCTACTGCTGAACCCAGGATAAGTATTCAGTTGATGATTTCTGCTGAGGCATTGATCCTGTTTCCAAAAAGATTTTCCTGGATCTTGAGGGACAGACCATCAAAATGAGTGTAAGACAACTTGGTCTGTCAGAGCAGTACTTGAAATAACACCTATCATGGCAGTTTAAAGAAAAAAAACACATGGTACAAGGAGCTAGCAACTTGTTTCATCTGCAGAAGAGATGGAAGGAGGTGCTTCTTTACACAATTGATGGAGCTCCCTGCCAAAAAGCATTGTGTGCAGTAAAGTTAACATAGGTTCGAGGGGATGTTGGACAATATATAGAAACCACATCCTGAGAAGCCCTTAACTGAAAATGGCTGGAAACTGGGGCAGTGCAAGGGGAATTATTCTTACATGTGTCCCTGTGCTTTTTTTATTTCCATGGTTTTAGACTTGCCTTTTCAGCCCCGAATTAGGGGAGGGAGGTGCAAGGGTAGGGGGGTGAGGGGAAATCCAACCCAAACTCCAGCAATAAAATGTATTTTACTTAAGAAAATTTTCTATGAGTGCTTTTCATATATCACAACTTACATAAAGAATAAGATGTATGGAATGAAATCGGGTGCTTGCTTACAGCAGTGTTGAAGGCTTGAGCAGGTGAAAATTTGGTCTGATAATATTCATGTTGTTACATAGCAGTGCAGCAATGAAAAGACCTGAAGGCACCATGAGAGGTGCATCCTGACAAAATGTTTAAATCAACCACATTACTTTGGGAGCATCTATAGAGTAAGCAAAGGTCAAAGAGCTTTTGATCATCATTGCTATTTAAGATAATCACATCAGTGTTCTGCAAAGACAATGTTCAAATAATTGTTGGTGGACTGTTTGTGTTGAAACTGAAATTATTTTCATTCCTGTTAGTGGAGCAAGGCCATTTCTGTGCCTGTCACCTAAACTACAGCAGACAAGAGAAGGAAAGACTGAGAGGAGATGTGCCAGGCCTCAGAAACCCAAGAGATTCCTGCACCTCCATCTTTTTACTGGACAATAACAACAAAAAAAAAAAGCTATTTTTTGCTTGCTGTGTCAAGGGAGGGACTGCTTAGTCACTTGAACAACTTTTAACAGCAAAGTTAGTAATGCCTTGTAAGGGTATGTCCAGAGAGTTGGTAAAATTTATTTTAGTATTTATTTCTTAGAGTGGTTAGAGAAGCGCCTGTCTGGGATATCACAGGTACAGTTGATCCTCTCTTTGAGCACAGGGATGAACCAACTAGCTGTTTTCCAGATTTTTCCAGCCTTATTTTTTGTGTGTTTGCAATGCAGGACAGAAGAACCTGGCATTGTTTTTAGGACTGATAATCCTTAGCAGGGTTGAATAACTCAAACGTACCCAAATTTTAGGCTGAGCTGAAATACAATTAATAAATAGCAATTCAAGCAGCAGTGCCCTAAAATAGGAACAAAAGTATTCTGAGCGGGAAAATTAATTAAGGGATTTACAAATGAATGGCTGTCAATTGTAGGAATTTTTTGTATGGCTGCTCACCTTCTACCTACTAATGACTGTTGGTCCTATAAACATTCTAGGTAGGTTTGAAAAAAAAACCAAAAAAGTACAAGATTATTTCCCCCCCTTTTCCTCTTCTCCAGTAAATTTGACAAAAAGCAATGGCTCACTTCCAACTGTTTATCTTTCTCTAGCAAACACCTACCTGAGAAGTGCTGGTGGTCTGTTAAGTCGCGTGCTTTCTCTGCAGCCCGGGGCATTGCGCTGTTCTGGTGAGAACAAGGACTGCCAAAGCAAATACTGAACTGAGATTTCAGATTAATTTCTTATCCACTACTGCCTTCTTGGTGTGCATCCCTTTCTCAGTTAGGAAGGATGTGTTTTACAGTGTCAGGAAGGGCAGTGTTTTTCTGGCCCCTGGGTTGATTTCTGAATCTTTTTGGTCTGTTAATAATGAAAACTTCATGCAAATGTGTATTTTGGGTTTAATTTACAGTTCTTCAGATGCTGCATATTGTGTGTTTTGCCATTTGCAAACTCATGTGGGGATAGAACAGAAATGCATTGTTTCAAAAACATGGACAGTTAACTGGCTTCCTTTCTCATAGCATCTTCTTGAAGGTAAAACCAAGGGTTGCTAAAATATTCATGTGCTGCTATACCTCAAAGGAGGACGTTACCTCACCCAAAGATGTCAAAGTGTGGATAAGTAGAGAAATAACATACATTTAGAAGCTGTTGCTGTTAAAGTAAAGATTTAGTGAGCCCCAGGTTTTATTTAGCTAATGTGAAGTTTCTTATAAAGTCTGTGAATTCTGTGGTGGGAGATCTTTGATCTTTTGCTGTGTCAGGATTTGGTCAATATTGTGTCTACAAACTCTACCAATTTGTAAATTACAGCTGTAATATCATAGTGTCAATATTTGCTTTTAAAGCACATAGGTTTTGAAAATACTTGCAGGTACGTTTATATACAGTAGCTAAAGACAGCAAATAGATTTAAACCCCACAAAGGAAGAACAAAAATAAACCTGAGATAGTATTTATGTATTCTCTTTACATTGTAACTCAGTCTCTGTTTCTTTGATTAGAAGTGGAAGAGATTCTCTTCCATCATGTACTCTGTCACCTAAAATGGTGTTAATAGTTTCAATCTTGAGTAAAGTAACAATCTGGAAGATTTGTATTCTTGTGAATGTTTTGTCACAGATGTAACTGAAGCTTGAAATACTAATGTCCTTTACAGGTGGTGTGCCAAAATAGATGAATACTGTTCTATGAGCTTTACAGATGATAATCTGTCTACCAGGAACAGAATTCATTAGGCAAGTGATGGGGGTAATTAGAATGAAGGACAGACTTACAGAATTGGGAGACATTTGTTACTAAGAGCCCTATAAAAATATTTCCTTCTGTAAACACAGCTGCTGTATGAAATGTTATTTTTAGATATATTGTAAGTGTCATATAAACGTCTAATTGACAGCTGAGATATTGCAGAATGTAATCTGTGTGTATAGGTCAGGAAAAGAAAGTGATAATTCAATGATGAGATTGTTTTTGCCACAGTAGTCACAAATTCAAACTTTATGTATGCCTCTCATTTACAGATTTAGATAATGTGCCTTTTCTTATGGGACTTAAATCTTCCAGGACATTCTTCCTTCCCATAACACTGGTTACAGCTTCACCAGGAGGCTGTTTAAAACACTAAGTTAGTTGCTTGTGGAGGGGAGCAGATCAGTGTTACTTCCCTGCATTTTCATGGCCAGTCCTGGCATAAATGCCTTCAGCTGACTATGTGTAGGTGGCAGCATTTACCTACTCCAGGTGATGGGGAAGATTAGTTCTCAGTGCTGGAATAAATATTCTTAAAAAAAATATTATATATAAAATAAAAGGATAAAAACTAATTTTGTCCTAATGACTGAAATAAATTGTGTAGGTGAGCAGGAAAAAGATGCATATGCACCTCTGATAGCCTCCTTATGTTTGCTGGAAAGACAGCTATGGGGATGGCATTTTTTCTGCAAAGAAAAACTCAAAACCGCTGTCTGTCTTTGAGGGTTTGGCTATTTGGGCTACAAAAAAAGGCAGTGCTGGGTGTTGGTGGGTCCTAATGAGAAGCATGGCCTTGGGACCTTGCCCCCTGGCTGTCATGCCCACAGCAGTGTCTTGCCTTTCTGAGAAATAGCATTGCTATCAGTTTGGGTCTCATCTGAGTCTCTTGTTGGTTTTCACTGTGAAAAATCTATCTGTATTCTCTCCAAACTGTTTTCAACTATTTTGAAGTTTTTTTATATTAAATAGCTTATTTCTTGCTATTCAAATTTAGTTTGAATAACAAATGTGAGTAATACAGAAATTCTTAGAGATCTCTCTGTAGGATTTTTCTTATTTAGAAAAAATCTTTCCATGAAGTCTGGCTTTTGGACAACTATGATGCAGTTTTTGGAAAGTAAACATGATATGGTACAGAGTTTGAATGGCTGGCAAGCACTGCATTTTGCAGCACTGTGAAGACTTTTAAAGGAAGAATTCAAATTGTGTTGCTATTTGCTTTTGACCTAGTTTGTTCCTTAACTCTGTAAAATGCTTATGACCTGTTAAACTACTGTTATTTGTATTCCTATCACCTTGCGCTAAGCAGTTCATTGCAAGCAGTATTTCCTGTGCTTGTGGCACATGTGGCAGGCAAGGAGTTGGTACATGTGTGATGCTGTGAGAAATGCTCTGTGGTGATTGTACGGTCACCTTTTACTCTGGTAAGCTGTAGACTCAAACTTAGCCTAGGACAACACAGAAAAGGATGAAACAACATTTATTGTGCGCGAGCAAGGATCACAGTTCAGTATTCTAGATTCTTCTGTAAACTGAGATAAAGAGCATGCAGTATAGACTGCCTCTGCCCCAAGGAGTTTGCAGTATAAATAAAATAATCAGAGCAGAGTGCCCTGGGGAGAAAGCAAAAAGGAAATACCTAAGATTGAAAAGAAATTATCTTCAAATTATTATTGTTGACTCATATTTCTGGTTATTATATTAAATATAAAATGAGAAGAGAACAAAAACAATACCTGGAAACCCCAGTGTCCAAAAGTAGGAGGAATCTCACTCTACAGAGTTTTAGTATTATAAGATTTTTATAAGAGCCCATGACTTTGCAAGTTCTGTAGCCATAAGGATTGGCAGTGAAGCATAGTAAAGTAATAAAAGGGCAAGGCGTGGAGCCAAATACTTCTGTTTGCAATTGTGGTGGTGATGTGCAGAGCAGCAGGAAGACCAAATCAAATGCAGATGTTTTTTGTATGGAATCTTGACTTTTATTGGTGATAGTGCTCAAGGTGGTGTTGATACTGGAATATCCCTGAATAAAGGCTTAGGTTATCCTGCACATTGTGGATGGTTTCGTTCTGCAGTCTAAAGCTTCATTTTGGTTGCCCTCTCACTTTTCTCACTGAGGTCTCTACCAGGTTGGTCTTATCAACTGCTGGCAGTAACTGTTCAGCTAAACTGCTTCCTGAACTGTTGTAGAACTGTATTGTGGAGTGTTTTCCAGCATGGAGACAGGACCTGGTGTACCTTTGTTGGTCCAGGCAGTGGTTTCTCCTGCTGCCTCCCTTCCAGCACTGCAGCATTTCCTCCCTCAGTTGCTTTTATTACCATTTAAGCCCTCTGTTTTTCAGACATGCAGGACAATTTATTCTTCTTCATGCTTGATTATTTCCATGTAATTTCTCTCAGTCTTCTTTTTCTAGACTGAATCTCAGCTGTTTCAGTATCGTTCAGTTGGTGGGTCAAGTTTAATGATGATGGTCATCATTGCTCCTCTCTTTTGAGTTCTTTCCTTTGGATCTACACTGTTACTGGATTTCTGCGCTGCAATTCGATCCATGCTCTGTAGCTAATGTGAGCCTATAAGTAGCAGAGCAGAAGGGTTATTTCTTATGCCGTACATATGGCACTCCTGGTCTTATGCCCTAGCATGTTGTTTGCCTTTCCTACAGCTAGGGCATGTTATTGGCTTGTATTCAGATGGGAAGACCCCATCTAATAGAAAGACGTGACATGTGTGGCTTTTCCCCTATATGCATGGTCTCCATCACTGGAGGAAATTAGGTCTGCTTTATGCAGTTGGCTTTCTGCTTTTTTTAACTCCTTGTTGCTTAGGAACTTCAGCCTTAGCTGGTAATTAATCTGCCCACTTATATACAGATATATAAGATATAACAGTGATAGATATATATTAATGACAGTGGAATAAAAGTAGCGAGGTTAGGAAGGGACATTGGTACAGCCAACAGAAGATCGGTAGGGTTTTGGAGAACTGTACCTTCTGTACAAGGGGACAAGGGGGAATGACTAAATTGAGAGAAGATAGATTTAGACTAGATACTAGGAAGAAGTTCTTCCTGTGAGGATGGTGAAGTCCTGGCACAGGTTGCCCAGAGAAGCTGTGTCTGCCCCATCCCATGCAATGTTTAAGGCCAGGTTGGGCGGGGCTTGGAGCAACCTGGTCTAGTGGAAGGTGTCCCTACCCATGGCAGGGGGTTGGAACTGGATAAGCTTTAAGGTTCCTTCCAACCCAAACTCTCCTGTGATTCTGAGGTACTGTTCCTAGTAGCAGGAAGAGGAGGGAATGAATTGTGGGTGAAGTTGGGAGTGATAACTCAGGTGATATTTTCTTCTCATTTCCCTATGAAAATGTCAGACCCTGCAAATCCCACACTCCAGTGTGCAAATAGGTGAATACTCTGCCAAGGAAAGCAGTATTAGACTCCTCCCACGTATGTCAGATATAATTAATACTGTTACATTCATAAACCCATAGTCATGTTAACCTGTTTATAACTCTGCAGCTGCATTTTGCGCGAGCTACAAACAATGGAAGAGATCTCACAGCATTTTCCAAAAATGGGATATATTAGCAAGTAGAAGTACTGCTGCTGCCTCAGTCAGATGAGAACACAGATAGTACAAATTGCACGTCTAGCAAAATATTTGGACTTCCTCCACTTGGTTCATACGGACTTTTGGCAGAGCTGAGACTGAAACTGAGATAAAAGCTCTCATTTGCCAGCCAAGAAATAATCTCAGGAGTGGGCACCTGGGGGTGGGGGGGCAGCCATCCGTGCAGGATACCACTTGGTATGGAGCTGGCAATGGGGAATAAACAGGTGGTCTCTATTAAATACCAAAATAAATTTTGCCTTCTGTTTGAAATCATCTTTCTGAGACTTTAGGCTTTGAGGGTATTCAGTAGCTTTCAGCTTTGAGATATGTCACATTTCAAACTCCCACTGAAATAACTCAGTTATCCATCCCTCCTACTGAGATCTCACTGCAGCTGGTCAGGGTTTCCTCTGACCTATGTGTTAATTTGCGACCTTCTTCCTAATATATCAGAGAGGGTTAATGCTGACAGCTCATTTTGGTTTAAAAGATGGCACTTAGCTTTTTCTTACCATAACATTTTTGTTTTGAGGAGACTTTTTCCTAAAGTGGGTTTAACAGAACATTTTTATTAAATATTTGTTTGTAAAATACCATTGTTAGCCGATGAACACTTACACTGAAGCTCTCCAGCAGAGATTATTCTTTTGCTAATACATTCCTCAAAGGTGGCTCTTCCAGTTTCGTACAAACCTTTCTGTATTTGGAAGCGTAAAACCCAGTCCTACTACACACACCTTTTTTAAACTGAACTTTTGTCCAGTGGATTATTAACTTAGTCCCATCAGTGGCTTCATACCCACTACATGAACTTAATATATTCTTTTCTACTTGGCTTGAAGAAGTGTGAGGTGATGTCTGGTCATGTGTTTAAGGTTATTGTTGACAGTTCTGGTGCATACAAACATATGGAAAGGCTTAAGAGCAGATGCTGCAATTATGGAATTACAAATTTACTAATTCTTGTTTTTAAGATGTGCATTGATAAATTATTAGGAATTATATTTATCTTTTTTTTCCCCCTTTCTTTTAAACTGTACCCTGTAACTGCAGTGTATGTTCCAATAGGCTCTGCTGAGAGGATGGCTCACCTTAAATCACTGCCCTGAATCCGTTGAACTCGAAGGCTGTTTCTGCTAGCAAATGCAGTACCAACCTGTTGGGTTTTTTTTGTCTTGTGCATCAGCTCTGTAGAAATCATCTAGGCTATTGAAGCATTTGGCACTTGGCAAGCCTCAGCAAGCCTTATGCCAAATAAGATACACAACTTTTGTTGCTGTGGTGCGTAAATTGTACAAATAAGAAGGTTTTTATGCCTACAGGGAAAAAAAGCACGTCAATTGAAATTCTTAATCATCTTTCCTTAGTCACATTTTAGAGAAACGAGATGGTATCATAGCCATTGTACAGTGTTAGACAATTCACAGGGGCCTGTGGTAAGAGTAAAATAAATCTTTTTAGTTGGCCTTATTTTGTTACATGGTTGCTGTTTTCTATTTTGTAGCAGATGACTAACATAGCAGACCATTTTCTGTCATAGCTATTGAAGTCAATAGGCTTTACACTACCAGGAATTTTGATGTAATTTAATTATGATTTCAATACCAGGAACTAAGATCAAGTTTAGAAGAAAGACATTTAAGTGCTGCTCTGTTTCTGTGCAGTATGATATTATTTGTCAAACTGATTATTGAATTTGTAGTGTTAATGAAGTTACTCTTAATAAAGTGCACTCACATGTACTAAAAATCAGAGGAGCTGAGTTGTCTGCATAACTGTGTCTAACATATATAACATAACTCTCTCTATATAACATGTATAACAAAGCTCTAGTTATGTCTACGACATAATTGAGTTATATCTACATAACATAAGTTTGCAAATTTGATAAGCTCTACTATATGAAGTGTGGTACAGAAAAAATTAGGAAGTACTACTGAGGTTAGGAACTGTACAGTGAAAAGTGCAGCATTTGATATGCTTTCTGTGATGATTTTATTATCATCATATACAGCATATACAAATACAGCAATATATTTTTAATGTTCTAACTGTGTTTTAAGTTAGAGAACTACAAATACTGGAAATCACAGTTTGCAACACATTTCCTAATCTGCACAGTACATAGCTATTAAAAAGACACTATGTACTGAGCCCAAGAACTGTAAGTTTAAAGTTCATCAAGTGCTTACTGAAATACAGTGGATAAATACGATTCTGAAGATCCTTGCATGTTCCTAAAGATCTTCGATGCAAAGTAAGTAATGACAATATGCTTCATAAGCTGTTTTCTAATGCTGTTCTGACATGCGTGGTGTTTTACCAGGGACTGCGAGAAATGTAGGAAAATACTTTTGTCTAACATTAATGGAAAAAGGATGTCTTCATATGTGTCAAACTACTTTAGGTAATTATCTGTCAGTAGAAAATTAAGTTACAATACCTATTTGCATTTCTGCTATTCATTAAATGCATGTTCATCCTCCAGAAGAAAAAAAAAGTTGGGGCAGCCGGTTCAGATTTATCAGAGGTGCCAACAGGACTTTCACACCCCAGCTATGTGGCTCGTATCTCCTGGGTGTGGGAACACCCTGAGACCCCAAAATGCTGCCTGAAAGGGTGTCAGAGCTGTTGGACTCCACTGATGAGTTTGATGGTCCCTTCTGCTTGGTTGGAGCCCACGATGTGCCCCGGAGTGCCATGCTGTGGGTTTGGGCTTGCCAAGCCCCACTGGGAAGCTTATTCTGCCTCATAAGGTTTTTCTTTGTAGAATTTGGGTGGTTTTTTTTTTTTTTTTTTTTTTTGTTTGTTTGTTTGGGGGTTTTTGTTTGTTTGTTTGTTTGTTTTATTTGCTTGGTTTTCTCTAAGGGCCAAGACGGGAAAAGTTTAAAGACTGACATAGGGTGTAATTACTGTAGGCCTCAATTATGGCTTTGCTGCTCCCCTACATGAAAGGTATTGCTGTCTGAAGCCTGCAGATTGTAGGGGAAGTGAAGTGAAAGGAGTTTGATTTGCCTGGTTCCCTCCAGCTCTGGGTCAAACCAGTGTACTCAGAGCTGTGGTGACATCACTTCAGTACATACAGTAGAGCTTTTTGGAAACCTCCAGCCTTCTGTGATCTGAAATTATGACATAAAGGCTGCAAGACTAATGCTGCTTTTAGTTACAAAGAAAGAAGGAGTAATAACATTGGCTAAAGTAGCTGGACAAAACCCATAGAATTTTAAACCTGCTTAATCTTGAACCTGCACCCATCTTTAACAATGTTCAAACAAACAGTTTAGACAGGAAGAAAGTTAATTTAACCAAGCATTCAACTACTAAACATAAATACAGACAGTCATTGTTTATTCTGAATTCATACAAGTTATTGTAATCGTTAGTAACCTTATTGCTTTGCAAAGCACACACTCCACCTTATTTTACAATACCTACTGAGACAAGTGAGTAGGCAGTAAATTTCTTCAAGTATAACCTATTGAAGAAAAGCACTTGCAAGCATTTGTCGGTTTTAATTCACCTCATGAAAATAAACTGTTAATAATCATTTTTTTCTGTTGCCTTTATATAATGTCATCTTCCATATGGCTTAGAAGTCACGTTATATCAGTGCTCTAAGTGTAAAGCAGATGGGTGGTGTGTCTCATGGTAGCTGGCTCTTGGTTTCCTTCACTTCATCAGTGTAAAAAATGGGTTAGAAAGTGTACTGCAATTGCAGCTGGATTGTTACCCCGGAATACCAGCAAGTTGCACCTGTTGTTTTAGTAGTGGAGGAGACTGGCAGAGCAGTAACTTCTCATGAAAACTTTCTGTTCACGCTGAAGCATGACTGTTGAAAGCAAGGCTGATGAACATTAAATGCCAGAGAAGAGTATCAAATGATTTCAATAGAGTATAAATTTATAAGTTCAAATATGGAATGACCAAGATTTTTTTTTTTTTATTCTGAAATTTCTAGATCAATATAATGTAGTGACACAGAAAATGAAGAGCAAGTGACATCAGAGTCGCGCCTTCATCTTTGACCAGTGTGCTGTGAGACTTGACATTACTGAGGATGATTGCTGGTGACTCAGTAGACTAAAGATGCAGGGATTCAGGGTGGTACATTGCTGTGAGCCAAATGCTGGAAAAATTAGTTATTTATCTCCCAGCTGTCTTCTGCTTGCTTCATACCTCCTGAGATTCACATCCATCTTTCCCAGTGGAGAGAAATGACAAGGGTGAAGGGGATCATTCCAGTTGCAGTCAACTCAGGTGAACTTGTGAGTTCTGTATGCTAATGGCTATTTTGCATTTGCACGGAGGTTCAAAGTTAAATCAGCTTCTGAAGGCATTCCCAGTTTGTTCAAGCCACATGGGACTGGTGGACAGCAGGGCCGTAAAGGAGCTGAGCTTTATAGGAAGCAAGACTGTGTGACTTAATTGTAACTTTACAAATTAGTCCATTCTTTCCTTACCGTGAGAACTATTTTCCCGTTGATGCGTTGCTTTGAAATTAATATCCATGACTTTTTTCCTAGCAAATAAATAAACTGAATAAAGTTATCCGGCTTATCAGCCTCAGCCCTGTCTTGAAACTCTTCTGAGCATGAGCACAAGTTTGTCTTCTTGCTTGCCTGGTAGCAGCCCAGGCCCCGGTTTGGATGTTCATTATTTTTGTGTGCATGTTTCTGTGCGCTCGTACTAAAGTCTGGAGTTTTGTTGTGGCCTCAAGAGCGTGGGTTAGCATAGATTTTTAAAGCAGTGGTGGGTTCCATTGCTTGATGAAGTCCTCTCTGTTGCATTAAAGGGATAACAGACTGTAAAATATAAATGCCACAGCTAGAAGAAAGGGACAGATTTTCAATAGCATTTATTAATGTGAGGCAGACTGTAGGTTCTGGCAGTCTAGAAGGGAGAACTGTAACATTTCTTCTGGTTTTTCTCATTCATTTTGACAGTTTTGAGGGCCTTTCATTTCTGCACAAACAGGTTTCAATTAACCCTTTAAACTTGCCTGTATCATAGGCTCATTTTGGTTCAAATACAATAGTCTGTGCAACACATGCAGAGAAAGTGCATTAACCTTCCTGGAGTCTCTCAGGATTTGTTTTGGGGGTAACTAAAACCAGAATGTGCATCCAGTCATCAATTAGCATTGCTACAAATATTTCTCCTTCATTTCTTTTTACTGTTATTATTTTAACCTGGTTACTGTAATCATAACCTGTAACTTTCTCCCTGAAGCATAGTGCAAACACTTACAGCATTTTGCACACCATTTCATGTTGGGGAATTGCCATGGCCTGTTGGAGAGCATTTGTGACTTACTGGTTTTCAAGAAGTAAGAAAGTTGTGTGGTGTTTGGTGATGCCTATGTAAGGAATATGCTTGAAAAAAATACAGAGGTAATAGCTATCAGGAAGATGTTTTGAAAATACCAGCAATCTATAGTTCATAATCTTAAGAAATCTTTCGAGAAAGAAATACATCAGCAGATAGCACACAGCAGGGTGTGTGTTATTGATTCATAAAGGAAAGGTAAAGGTGACTTTAAACAGGCATTTGCATACTGTATTGAAAACTTTGGGAATAAGCAGATAGAAACCACAAAGCCAAGGCAGTGTATCTAAAGTTATGAGAAATTTATATTACATTTGTAGGTCAGGATGCACTTTTCATGTTAAATGCACAGATAGTCAAAAGCAACCTCAAATATTTGTTTCTGTTTCAGATGAGAATTTTCTGGCTATTTTTAATTTCTGCATTCTTAAATCTCATTTTAATGAATTTCTGGTCATTTGTACAACTAATGCTAATGGTGAGTTGAGAGCGTTAATGATGAGGCTGAGAACCAGGCTATGCATTTACTGTATTTGTTCCCATTTCAAACTTCCCATTCCTTGCCTGTTTCATGATCAACTCACATTTATAGTTTGCTACCAAATGTAACAGATGAAAATATTTCTGCAGTACTGTAGAAAAATAAAAATGTTTAACTTCCTTATCTGTAGCTATCAAAGACTCCTGGGGAAAGCTATTTTAGATTAAGTTGACCTGAACGATGAAGACATGAAGAGTTACGAATATAATTGTAATTTAGGCTACAGTGTAGAGGAGGGACAGGTGTTTTTCAGCTTGTCAGGTGCTTAACTTTTGCCACATGATATTTGCAGAGGTTTTTACAATTTAGGACTTTCATTTTATCCATTATGTCCAATATAGGTCATATGGTCGTAAGTCACTGAATGCTGAATTCACATGGAATTTTCAAAAATGCTAATGATCTTCCCCACTTCTTTTTTGTTCCATTACACAGTAGTAACAGGTAGTGATAATGGTATCTATGTTTAATCATGGCTACAAAGCAGAAAGATTCAGATCCATTCAGATTCAGGCGGAGGTACGGGCTCAAGCTCTTGTGTGTTATTTGGTTTGTGACGATATCAGTTAAGATGCTGGATATTGCTTCAGGAAAGCAAAGTCAGTTTGCTAGTGGATTAACTGAGGCAGTTTTCAAAAGTTTTTGCTTTGGTTTATTTCTTCAAAGGGTGCTTGAAGAAAAAGAGCTGAGTAAATTGTGGAAAAACACTGCAAAACATTTAATGTATTCTGAATTTGTGTATGCCTGTATACACAGTTACTTAATAAATGGTGTAAAAGTGTAATAGGGTACACAAATTGGGATGTTCTATAAATAGAAAGGCTTGACAAACTTCTATCAGCTTGATTTTATGTATATTTGGGGATTGGGGGGAATTTTAGCTAGCTTTTTCAATGTTATGGTCACCACTGTAGCAATAGACAGTGAATAAACTTTGACCATGTGATAGTACCTTCTATGGTAGTTTTCCAAATCTGAAGTTACTGTATGATTGATTTCTCTTCTTTCTGCTGCTTGCAAAATGTGGATTTTCAAATTGTGATTGGTATATCATTTTTTAGATGATGTACCTCAGGATTTCAAAATGAGGAAATATTTTCAGTATTAATAGTAGATTCTGCTTCTCTGTCCTGTAGTTTGGTCACCGAAATAACCAAAGGAATAACTGCGTTATACATACACTTCTGGGGGCTCTCTAGGGGCTGAGATTAAGACAGAGATTTCTTGTGAGATGTTTCTTTCTGCCCTTCATCGTTAGTGTCCACACAGTTTTTGCATTATGTCACATTCTGACTGTGAAAATGAGGAATGGTGAGGGCTTAAGTCAGCAGCTGTATCTGCCATAAACTGCAGTATACCAGTCAAGTCACCTTATTTCTCTGTCCCTTAGTTTTTTCCCCAGAAGACAAATACAGTAATCATTTCACTACTACAGAGATGTCTTTAAATCATGTTTCAGAAGTCTGCTGGAAGTTTGTAGTAGGCAGCTATTGATAAATGAAGAATGAAACATTATTAACTCCTTACAAATACTAAAATAGTGCTTTTCAAACTCTATGTTTCAAGATAGGTATTTATGTTTTGAATTATACACTCTTCCTAAACAGAGCATCCACACCTCTGCTTCCTATGCAATTCCTTGTAGTAATAGTGTGCTGTAAAGTACACTATGATGTCTTTGAGGCATAAGGCTTTCCCAGTTTGCCATATCACCAACTGCTCATTATGAAATCACACTTCTAATTAAGTTAAAACGATGAGCTAGCAGAGCTGTTGGCATGGAAGGAACAAATGAGACTGAGATTTGGGTATTTTGTATGGTGGTTGGGGAAACAGTCCTAAAAAGGGGGGGACGGGGGGTGGGGGAGTGCAGATATGGATATGCATCATTACTTCCTAGACCTCTCCATGATGCCCAGGTTTGTTGCTGTGATTTTCTTACTATGAGTCAATTTATTGCTTTCTTTAGTTTAATATATTACTTTTTGCTTACCCTCTGTTACTATTTTCCTTCCCTTTAATATAATATAATTTCACTGTAAACCATTCCATTTTTGACCTCAAAAAAAATTTTTTTTCTTGATTGTTTGTAAAGCTATTTAAATGCTGCAATTGTCAACATACAATGAATGTTTATCCTCTAATCTGTTCCATATGGACAGTGGGCCAGTTTGTACATCCAGTACACAGAAATTCTTGATTCAGTTAAAAGCAGCAAGACTGATGCTGTTGCAGTTTAACCTACAAGAGCACTTAGAAAAAATATGCATTTTTAAAAAATCGTATGCCACAGCATAAACACCCTATTGAAGACATGATGTACATAATCACCTATGAGGAACAGAGAAAAAAACTAAGGATAAATGCAAAGAAATTGAGTTTAGGTTCAATCTTCCAAAGAAAGAATTATATTTTTTGTCATGTCTTTAATGGCACTTAACTGTGCAGAATTTCTGACTTATGGTTACATTTGAATTCTGACTTTTTTTTTCCCTACGCTCCTTAGAAGGAAACTAGTGATTCTCAGCACTACTAAAAATCTTCCCATACGTTTTTAAAAATCCAGAGGCTTGTAGTAACAACCAGTGGTGGTGAACTTTCAAAGGATCAAAGATTTGGCATGATCAGGATAAAAGCTGAAAAACCCATGTGCTATAATGCAAGGGAAAGCTGGGTCACTTTAGTCAGGACATCAGAGGCCACCTAAGCAAGAAAATTCTCTGGTTTCACTTGCGCTGGAAATACCATGAGAACTGTTCTTTTGTGGTGTTTCTGCTTCTTGCCACACTGAAATTAAGATATGCAGAAATGTCAGTGTATTTCTTTCTTCTTTTTTGTTTTCCTTGAAAGTTTACTGAGATTATAAAAACTCAGAGTTAGTTTTGACTTGATTGAAGGGAGGCTTTGGTTTGGTTGTCTTTTATCTGGAGTAGTCAAACTGGCCTTCCAAGCAGCTGTGTTTGGATTATAATTGTCAACTGCTGGTGATATTTCTGACTCAGTAATCAGTGCTTGCTTAGGACTACCTGCAATAAGACCACATTCTTCTGATGTTCTTTGGGAGCAGGTGGCTGTGAAGTGTCCCCAGGTCAGTCATGGGGTGTTCCATAGGAGGGCTGCAGGACAGCATGTACCCTCAGCCATTAACCTCTGTCCTCTCCTTCCAGACACCCTAGGAGTGTACTACACTAAAGCTAGAAAAAGAATAAAAGCATACCAGCCAATCATTTGAGGAAGGAATTAACCACAGAAACTGATATATAAATTCACTCTGCCCATGTGTTTATATATATATATTTATATATATATAAATAAAGGTCTACAGTCTCTCTTTGCTCTTCCGTTAAGATGTCGTCTTTGAACACGTTGAAGTCAATGAGAGATTGGCTGTGTTGCAAAGCCATTAGTACTGGTTGAGAGAGCTGTCATATAGCACTTGGATATTAATAGAGGATTTGGACTATTTTAAAGTTCCCATTATAGACTGTAGTGGCCAGAGAGTGTAACTTCATAAGTGGAGGTAGGTTCTACATATAAGAAAAGATGTAGCAGATCTTTAGGAACCAATAAAGGTTAAAACTCTGAATTTATAGTCAAATAAAACACTTCATACCCATTATTAAGGAAGATGACTGTAAGAATCCCACATAAGCACACTGAGCTATTCCAGTGATTTCTGTGAATACCTCTTGTCTTTTGCTTCATTTTTCTTCAGTGTACAAGGTCATATATATTTATAAAGTGATGAAACTTTAAGTTTGAAAGGTACCTTTTAATTAGTCTTTAATGCTTGATTTTCTAAATTTTCTATATGAAATACAAAGTCTCCAATGGCTTAGTAAGAAAAATCTAAAGAAAAGTGTGGGGAAAGCCTGTATGGTCAGCTGGGTCTGCTGAGTGCAGCCACAATGAGAAGGTCTGCCTGTGGCCACATGAAAAAGACTTTTTGGCCACGAGTGGCCCATGGCCACAGGGAGGGAAGCCAGCTGCAGGAACAGATGTGAAGCTGCTGCAGAAGAATAATATGCGGTCGTTTCCCTGAAATTCGTAGGAGGATGCAAAAACATTTGGAGTTTCAAGTCCTGCAGTTCCCTGGTAGCAGCCTCTAATGCTGGGGGGGAAAAGCTATTAGATATTTCTAGAAAATTGCAGTGTTCTAAGTGTGAAACTAGAAAGTAACTTTGGCCTCGTGATTTACTTGCTAAAATCGATTAGACTCATACAGGGTTTCTTCTCAGAAAGGTGTGCCACTATAAAGCCCTCATACCACTGCAAAACATCAGTTGATCTTCAGTCCTACATCTTTAATTCCCTTCCACTCACAGAAAAATCCCTATGGTTTCTGAAGGGACTATAGCAATGCTGCTTCTGCAGTGGCTGTGGGTAAGGAGCTTTTCTTCTGCTGTTTGGGCAGCCTTCAGTCAGGGGAACTGGATTTTTCCAATTGTCCTGATCATAGAATCATAAGCTATTTTGAGTTGGAAGGGTCCTTAAAGTTTATCTAGTTCAATTCCCCCTGCCATGGGCAGGGACACCTTCCACTAGACCGGGTTGCTCAAAGCCCCATCCAGCATGCTTTGAAACCAACCTTGAAGCTAGCTTTCCATACAACTGCCCATCAGACCCATACTATCCATGTTAGGATTGACTGTGTCTTAAATGTCACACCTGTAGGTTTAACTGATTTATTTATTTTGTATGCGTGACATTCCCATCCTCAAACTGCTAATGCTTACCTTTTATTTTTTTCTTCCTTTTTTTTTTTTTTTTGGTCTGGCATGAACAGGAATGTTCTTACCAATTCAATCCATTTCTTATTACATGGCAGTAGACCTCATTTAATTAAGTGCAAAGTTATAAACTAAATGGTTCCCAAATGTATAACATTTTTTAGTATTTGGAAAAAAAAAAAAAAAAGGAAGCCAAAAAAGAAAAACCTCATGAGCAAGTGTTTGCCAAGTGTTTATATTGGTTTAGCAGGTGTTTGGAATAGGTTTTGTAGCTAGAGGTACTGCTAGATACAGAAGAATTAATGTCTTTATGAGGAAATTACCCATTTTATCTGAGGAGGTGACACAGGACTGCATGTGTGCACATGGAGGGAATTCCTCACTATGAGGGTGGTGAGGCCCTGGCACAGGTTGCCCAGAGAAGCTGTGACTGCCCCATCCCTGGCAGTGTTCAAGGCCAGGCTGGACAGGGCTTGGAGGAACCTGGTCTAATAGGATGTATCCCTGCTTGTGGCAGGGGTTGGAACTGGACGAGCTTTAAAGTCCCTTCTAACCCAAGCCATTCCATGGTTCTATGTCCCAGCATCCATGTATAGGCAGGGAAAAGATGGCTGGAGGAGTTTTTCTGGTCCGTGCCAAGGCCAAGCAGTGTTGCTGACTCAGCACTTGAGGGACAGATGGATGGAGCTGTTCTGCAATCACTGCCCTCCTTGCCATGCATAGTGCCCTGACAGCAGCAGAGCATGAGGCTGTTGTACTTCTCATCTTCTGCTGCAGTAAACTGGTTGTGCTGGTACCCATAGTGGTTGTTTCTGTAAACTATGTGAATATTGGCTGAGCTATACATGTTAGTTGTTTACCAGTACTGGCAAACTCATGTGTATTTCATTATGGTTTTGGTGGTGCAGGAGAGAAAAAAAATCACTGCTTGTAGCATTTCTTATCATTTGCATTCCTTGTACCATTTTGATGTTTATATCTTATTTATTGTGAAGCTGTATTTCTTTGCATTTCCATGTGTATGCTTATGTGTTTTGATGTGTTTTAAAATCAGCGTGCTGTTGCTTTTTTAAATTAGCCAAGGTTTGAATAGTGCTTTCCTTAACCGAGT
This sequence comes from Neopsephotus bourkii, assembly GCF_033783945.1. Classification (NCBI taxonomy): domain Eukaryota; kingdom Metazoa; phylum Chordata; class Aves; order Psittaciformes; family Psittacidae; genus Neopsephotus; species Neopsephotus bourkii. The sequence goes on from NW_026900624.1 coordinate 10,092,083, forward strand.
CTTAATTCCCTCTGTTACATGTGAGACCTTGCCTATCTTTAGAGAGCAGTAAATAATGTAACACTTAAACAATTACTTTAAAATATTGATTTCAGGAAGAGCAGGAATGGCAAAATGGCTTGCTTTGCCTTCAGAAAAACCTTTTTTTGTGTTTTGGGTTTTCAAACAACATAGTTGGCTCCCAAAGCCCCGCTCAGTTGTTATTGCACCCCATCTTCCGTGAACCAGTGCAGGCATTTGGAGACTGGGACAGAAGGTACCAATGTTCTGTCCTGACTTTGTGGCCTTCTGTTGTTTGGCAGATGTAGTTGGTTTTGCTGTAGGAATGCTGTTATCGTGGCTGCATGCACGTAACATGCCCAAGCAATAAATAATTGGTAATTGAAACAACCTGAATTGTTTGCTTTACTTGCATTTGAATATCTGACCCTTCATGCTGTGGGGTCCCTAACAGCACATCATAACGAAGTCTGGAGTGACCCAACATAGGGTATCTGAAAACGTGAATGGCTTGGTGAAGGCAGTCAGCCTGGAAAGCACAGAGAGCATCTTTGCTTCTGACTTGGGACCAGGGAGCCACTAAGCATCAGGGACAAGCGCCTGGCTCCAGTGCTTATTTTGTTAATGGCTGTGTCAGGTTACCACTTGTGTCCCCTTCTGTGATATATGGTATGCCTGAGAGGAGTGAGTGCTGCAAATAAGTTTCTGAAGTTAATTTCTCTATGCTGCTCTGGTATTTATTCATCTGTTTCTGTGAGCATGCAGAGGCACACAATTTGTCAGCCACACGTGTCTACTGACAGGCTAATAATGCTGTTTCCCACTTTGCTGGGTTTTAATAAATATTCTGCCCAGGTACTGAGGGACCCCTAGCACAAATGGATAAATCATACTGCATGTCTACTAAAAGCAGTACTTGCAGCTCTCTCACTAGAGCAAGCCATTTCTTTTCAGTGGCAGTATCATCTGGACTTTCCTGAGAAGTTAGATGTAACCACAGTAGGTACTGTGTTTCCAGACAATGCCTTATTGTCTGCACAGGCTGGATGTAGAGACCTTGCTTACCTACTTGGAATCAAGATTAAATTACCAACCTTTTTGGCATTTTTATGTAAAACATTCTTTATTATGGTCTTCTCATAGCTAAAGCATGAGTCATTTGCAAGCCATAATAGATTTTGGCTATGCTGCATGATGAAGTGTTCTGGATGCAGTGAAACATTTAATCAAGACTCCAGGCAGTGCAACTCCCAATGGTCACCTTTAAAATAAAAAAGGGGAGTGGGCAAGGGCAGGAGGGAGAGAAAAAAGAAGTAAATTATGGCACCTTTTCTTTGCAGCACTAAGATGAATATTTGTTTGAGACAACACAAGAAAGTGACATCTTTTAAAATAATTATAAGAGCAGATTATGCTTGATTTAATTTAGATATAAGGAAGAAGTTCTTCACTGTGAGGGTGAGGCCCTGGCATGTGTTGCCCAGAGAAGCTGTGACTGCCCCATCCTTGGCAGTGTTCAAGGCGAGGCTGGAAGGGACTTGAGGCAACCTGGTCCAGTGGAAGGTGTTCCTGCCCATGGATTTTAACTCCAGGAAAGTTACTTTGGGTTAAAATACTGGAATTAAAGCCCACAGATTATAATTACTGGGAAATTCCAGAATTACATATAAATCTTATTAATCATATTTCCATGCGTATGGAGACTTAACAGAGAAAATGAAATACATTGACAAAATGCATTGATCCCTAAGTTTCCAACCAGTTTCAAGGTTGGCTATCAGTAGTAATTCCTGATTTTGTGAGGGGCAAAAAGAAATATCACTATAATCCTTCTTCTAAATGGGCTCAAACTGTTGTCTTTTGCTGGGTCAATGTTTGGTCTGCATTGGGGGGTTTGGAGTGGGCAGTTGTGTAGCACAGCACAGCTTTTACATCCTCTTTTTCCTTAAATTACTTTTGAGCTCAGGTATCAAAATTAAGTCTTGTGACCTGATCTCCTTCTGTGGAGAGATCCTAAATGTCTAAGGGTATGAGTGACACATCTGTTTACTGCCTGTGTGCTTGTCCCTGTCACCTAAAATTAGGGACTTTGACTGTAATGTACTAGAAGGAGTTTGGATTATATTCTCTACACTGATTTTTGTTCAAAGGTCAAAGATCAAGTGACTGCTGCTGCTTCTGGACATTCAAAGTGGGATTCTTAACAACTTTGTATTTCTATTTAACAGGTTTGCTGGCCTGCAGCATGATAGACTAATGTGATTTTTATTGTACTAGCATGCACTGGGATTGTTTACCTCCTGGAAAATGGGATATTCAGATGCCTCATTCAACTTCTCTAAGCAAAAAGTGAGCAAAAGCTATTGCCTTGTCCCATGGCATTTCTTTGTAAATGGGGTTTCCATCTTGTTGTTGAAATTGTAAATATGCATGTTCTGTAGTTCAGGTTTTCCACTTTCCTGAGCTCTTGGTTATTCAACTAATTCTAAAATGTGTTTATTTTTCACCCCCCATGCTTACTGTTTCCCAGTATTTTATTAGAACAAGGTGGGAAACTGGTTCAGGATAGCCTGTAGTTTTTTAGCATTGTTAGAAACTATTTTAGAGATATTCTAGGAATATCAAGCTATATATATCTATATATAAAGTATTTTTCTTCTTTTCTCTCTGGAAATGCACTTTTTGCTTGCTTGCACTCTTGATACTGAATCTTTCTGTTCCCTTGCCTTCACAGTTTGCAGGACCAGTGCATGTGTGATTATTCGAAGCGCTTAGTATAACCATAACTTCACTGGTGCAAGTAGCCAATATGATTGCTAACATTAATAAAGAAGGAATCTACCCATACATGTGTGTTTACTAACATTAGCAAAGCATTGTTTGCTGGATGAACAAAAAGGCCAAAGTGGTAGAGACAGGAGAAAAATTACAAGTGTTGGCCAGGTTCTTCAGTTAGCTACACGGATGTGATAAATTAATAGTTGAATTTTTCTCTTTTATCAGCATGACTGATATTATTTAGAATGTTTATCAAGGGATGGGGAATAGAATCCTTTCGCTTTGATTCTGTTAAAATTGGTAACACCCTATTGCAGTCTCCAGCAAAAAAATATAAGCTCCTTAAATTTGGGTTTTTTTTAATTTTAATATGAAGAATCATATGATGACCTAAGCATAAACAGAAGTCTTCAGGGCAGCATGTGCCAATGCTGCCTGTAGACTATTAGATGGTATCTAGAGAGAGGCAGTGAATGTCACGGCAGTCAGCAAAGGGAAGAATGACTCAACAACGTAGAAATTAAAAGTTGTCGCCTTTCCACTCTGTTTGATCTTTTAATCAAAAGCTGTAGCATTTGAAGAAGTATTGAACACATGAGACATCTGGGAGTTCCTTTCTTAGGTCGTGTTCTATCTGTAGATCTGTGATCGAGCATGTAATGCAGATAGGGTGGCTGCAAGCAAGAATTTCTGCGTGCATTCTGGGGCTCCCGGTGAAACTTGCTGCTGCCACGTGAGCTCATTCAGTTTTTCTGTGGCATCTTTTTTTCCCTCTTATTTTCATTTTGTAGGTGTAAGAATCTGAGAAAAGTATTCTGTCTATAAACCCTCCTCACCTTGAAAACAAAGAAAAATAAATGTTAATAGGTGTAAAAAGCCTGAGGCATAGGTTCTGGCCAAATGAGCGCATTGGTTTATAGGAGGCACTATGATTGGGCAGACTTTGGCATGTTGCCTTCCAGTGCAATGTTTTGTTTCGCATACCTTTGTAGCTCATAAACCTCTTATGATTGGTCACTAAAATAATTCCTTGCTCCAGAATAAAACTCTCATATTAAGCTTTTTATGTTTATGAAATTTGTTTAGTCTGTTCAGTAATAATTGTCTGGGGTACTAGTATTTTTGAAGAGGATTGGTTCTTTTCTAAGAAATAAAACTTTTTTAGCAATTCAATATAGACAATAATTTTTTTTTGGCTAAGAGTTGATTACTCAAACGCAAACTAATTTTAGCTGAACAGAAAAAAAAAAAAATATCTTTTTTTCTTGATTTCCATCAGAATTGAGTTTCTCCTCCTCCCTAACCCCTTCCCTGAATAAATGTTTTCAGAACCGTGTGCCAAGTATGAAGCTATTGAAGACTTTACACTGCAGCATCACTCTTTGTAAAGAGTCTCTTTCACATACAGTCTTCATAAATGCCATCATTTACTTCAAAGAGGGCATTTTCTACTTTCTTCAAAGTAAAGACAGCATTTTTAAACAACAGCAAGTTGCCCAGTGACTTCTTGTGTTCAGTTTCATACTTAAATAGATTCTGTATGCTTTATGATGTGAGGTCCTGGTATGGTTCCCGAAATTTGTTAAGACCTGAGATTTGTCTGAATGGAGAAAAGAACTTGTATTTTTCTTACATCTACATTTAAAGTAAATTAAGTCAAAACTGTTTGATGTGTGTGCTGCCCTGCCTCAATCTGTTCCGAATTTGTTTATGAAGAAGAAAACACAAGAGGCTAATTTGTGCAGCAAATAAGAATCCTAACAAGATCGAGGTAATTAATAAATCCTCTGCTTTACAAATCTCCATGACAGCAGGCTGAGCAATCAAATTCTCGCAAATGAAGGTAGGTTGACCATCTGTAACACTGGCAGGGGCATGATGGTTTTGTGAGAACAAGAAATTGGATTCAGACATGAGGAAATCTGTAGTATTGTTTGACTTGCTACTTTTGCTAATCTCTGTGGTTTGTTGTTTGTCTGTATTTTTGCATCTTAGTTTAATATAGGTTGAAACAAACATAAACACACAAAAAAAACCCTCATGTAACAATAGTTTGCATAGAAGTTGGTCTGGAAAATGATTGTGTTTACTTTACAAGGCATAGTAAATAAGCAACATGTATTTTTCTGCAGAACTTTAATTTCCAATCTTTTTTTTCTTTTTTAGATGCATTAAATGAGAGGGGAAAGCATTATATTAGAAATGTACAAAAGTCAAGTGATTTTGTGGAAGTTTACACATGCATGCACACGGATAGACCAAAGCTTTCTGTTTTTTGGTTTGTTGTTTCTTTAGTTCCCCTTGAACAAATAAAGCAGGGCAATATTTTGAATCTATTCATCAGTTTTCCATCAGTCTTTACAGATTTAGAAGTGTCTTTGGCTATTTATATTTCCATGGCTTCTGCAGAAATTCAAGGCCCTTTAAGGGCGCAAAGCCCTCATCAGTGCCTGGACCAGCAGAGAGTCACACTACCTGATGGTTTTGAGGTCAGGCAAAAATACTGCCTGTGCTGGATGGGTTTGTTACCACTTTCCATGGTAGTGGAAGTTATCACTTTCCATGTAGTGGCAGTTATCATGTAGTCAGGCAAAAATACTGCCTGTGCTGGATGGGTTTGTTATCACTTTCCATGGTAGTGGTAGTTATCACTTTCCATGTAGTCTGGGCATGTTGCTTCGTAGAGTTGTACAGATGTTGTCACCTAATGGTTCCTTTGTGTTCTAGGGATCAAAGTTTGGACAAATCCCTTAAGGACACTGTTTTTCTTTCTGTGGCATATTTCAGGTTTACAGGTCTTTGGTTTCCTAGATATTTATTTTTGTATCGATTTTTCTGAAGCCCTTCTCAGAGTTGTATCACTCAAGTGAAATTTCTGCAAATGGGCAGGTCTCAGGATCTTATTTCTTAGGTTTGCAACAGTCTATAAGCTGAAGCAATAACAGAAGTAAAAAGATAACGTTACACAGGGAAGCCAGTTAGACTTAGTGAGCAATGAATTATGAAGGAATATGCATTATCTAAGCCCGGTGGACAAATAGTAAATCATAGTGTGAAGGCTTGCTAAAAATATTGTGGTCTCTTTCTAAAAAATTCTCTCCTTTATTTGAGAATTTCTTATTTTTCCACCATCTAAAGCAAGTCTTCAGTATAAAATACAGTGGCTTTTTACACTTGTGAGCTGATTTTTCAGGATAAAGTTACTTCTTCTATGATTCCTTATTGCCCCCCCCCCCATTCTCTGGAATCTGACTTTAGAATTAATTTATTTCCATTAGCCAGCTGTATTCTTGGATTCTGGCTACTTTACCTTGTGTAAGCTGTAGGCAATGCACAGCTCCTAACCTGAACCCCCCAAAAGTTGTCATATATTTTTCATATTATTTTTACAAAGGGTAATCTCTTATCCTGCCAATGGGTTCTGGTGGTGAAACTCACCTGCATCTGAAACACTAGCTCTGTGTGACACATATGGTATGAATAAATAAATTGCAGAGCTGCGCAGCTGCTTTACCTTGACACCGTATCTGGGGAAATGCTACACTTAGAGCAGAAAAGCACACATAATTTGCTGTGCTAGCTCATGGGGCAGGACCCACTTGCAAAATCCTTCCTCTGTCATTTCTACTGTGTGTCTTCCATTTCTGTGGTTAATTGTCACCCAGATGCATCAGTCACCATGAAAACTTTTTTTCCTTCGAGAGTTTGTGTCTGGTTGGTTAGCTGTCAAATTGTTGCTTGTGATGCTCTGGTCAGCACTTCTTTGGCTTCTGTTGTCAGGGATTTGAATTTAACAATAAAACCTTCTGGGTTAATCTGTCTCAAGCTATGAAGTGGTTTTGTGTGTCATTTGTGAACAATCAAAGGAATTAGAGATGGTATAAATGCATAATGGTCTTCTATAAAAGACCATGTAAGGCTGATAGGACCAGCATTTTGTCTGCACTTCCAGCAGATATATCTGTAATGTTAATGTAATATTTCCTCTGTTTTTAAAGACACTTCAGTTCTGTTTAGTGTTGTGGGAAAGTTCTGGCAGGCTGACTGTAACAGTAACCTACTGTGGGCATAAATACTGAACACAAACCGAAAAAAATTGAAAATAAACATTGTAACTTACTTGAGGTGACTGAGGATGGCTTAGATCCCTGGGTGGAAGGTGTCTCCCTGTGTGGTGTACACACTGACCGGTGTGGTGTACACACATGAACATAAAGCGTTCATGACAGTCCACATCTCTCCACCCTCTGAAGAGCTCCTGTTGGAGGAAAAGTGTTTATCAGGGAAGCAACGAAGCTCCTTGCAGCTTTCTCTGCATTAGAAACATACTCTGAGGCAGAAGAAATGGGTGTGCCATGGTCAAATCTACTCTCAGAGTGTTTATGGATCTACAGCAATTTATATTTTCAGGGTGCTTAATGAAGGAGAATAGCATGCATACCAAATCTGTTCCATCACGAAGTCTAGCACTGGTGGAAATGTTAGGCTTTCCAAACCAGTTGGCTCTGGGAGGAGGACAAAAAGATGGAGCACCCACCCCTCAGGATGTGGTCTCAGGAAGCCCAAGGAGGTACAGCCAGTAAGAGCTCGGGAAAAGATACTCCAAATGAGCCTGGGTGACTCAGTTGCTCTGTAGGGACAGCCAAGCTTTCATCACCAAACTGCTTATCTTAGGGATCGTTCTGTTGATCAAGTCAGAATGGCTTGCCGATTGGTGGTCTGTATGAAAACAGCATGAAAAAAGAAAATATAATGGCAGGTGACTGGAAAGAATAGAAATTATAGATTTCAGATCACCAGAAATATCTGTGTTGATTATATCCAGAGCAGTCTAACCCACATATTTTCAGCTAAGTGCAGGGAGATCCATTGTGGGTAATGGCATGGTAGGTACTGTAGTATACATAACATTTCGCCTGTCAATCTAGGTATCTTTGTTAAGTCAGCCATACCTTTCCCTACCTTCCTGTGCCACAGCTTTAATTACCTTTCTGTCTTCCTTGAAGAGCAATAAAGAGAGACTTCCTTCAGCTCCTCAGTTTTCTCATTAGGTCTTCAGATTTTGGTGGCCATTTAATACTTTAGGTGCAAAACAAGCCTTCTTTTTGCATAATGAATGTAGGCCAGATGTGTCCTCTCTTTCTTTCTTTCTTTCTTGCAATGTTACGTGCCATACCCAATAACAAAGCAAAACAGAACTTTTTGAATTAGCATCAGCAGGGCAGCAATCTTGCTTGTGAAAAACTAGGAATAAAGAACACAAAACAACTTTTCAGGAACTATCACTACTATAAAGCATACAGATATTGTGCGTGAAAAGAACTTCAGTTGAAGTGTTCATGCGTAAGGAGGTGCTAGTGGGTGCTTCTAAAGTAACATTTATGTTTGCATTTAGAGCAAGAAAAAAAAAGTGATTATTTTTTTTTTAAGCCTAAAGAGCAAGGGTGTTTTTTGCTCCCTCAGAACGGAGGGTTGCCAACATATAAACATTTCAGGGAGAATTTTACACCACCTCATCTTTATGTCAGGCAGCATTTTATGGTTGAATGATCTCCTGTCCTGGGACTTGGCAGCTATACTCCAGGGGCCGACTTTGAGGATTAGAGTGACAGTCTATCAGTGGATCTTTTCCAATATAAACTAGACTAGGACAATTTAAAATCAGTTGCTATCATCAAGTCAAATTAACTTTATTTATGTTAGAGGCTTTCCTATGAGTATTTTACAAGAATGTGGAATTTTAATATCCAGAGGGACTTTTCCTATTGTTGGTGTGATTTGGGAATGTTCTAATTTATGTGATTAGGAACAATTTTCCTGATTTCTTTCAAAATTATGTGATTTGTAACATTCAGGTCCAATCAGTGTCTAATTCACAGTGTTCACACAACTTTTTCCTATTCCTGCTTTTTACAGGTGGAAATAACACTTCAGGATATCAATGACAACCCACCAGTATTCCCCACAGATATGCTTGATCTCACTGTAGAAGAGAATATAGGAGATGGATCGAAAATATTGCAGCTGACAGCCATGGATGCTGATGAGGTGGGAGTGTGGCTTTATATTTGAGTATCTGTACTAAATGCTATTCTGAAAATACGTGGTTTTACCTGTTCCCTTGTTGCCTTTGTGAGACCTTGGCCCTGGGAGTCATTGTGGTCATGCTTTGAACTGCAGTTGGCCTATTCACAAAACTGTGTTCAGTATCATGGAGTCACACACAGGCAAACACACACGAGCAAGTGAGATAAATACTCTGTTACTTGAAGGCTACTCACTGGTTTGCATATCATGAGTTAATGTTTTCCTAACATCCCATAATGAGCGGTTCCACTAATGTCAAAAAATCATAGAGTCATAGAATGGTTTAGGTTGGAAGGGACTTTAAAGCTCATCCAGTTCCAACCGCTTGCCACAGGCAGGGACACTCTCCACTAGACCAGGTTGCTCCAAGCCCTGTCCAGCCTGGCCTGGAACACAGCCAGGGATGGGGCAGCCACAGCTTCTCTGGGCAACCTCATAGTAAAGAATTTCTTCCTGACGTCTAATCTGAATCTACCCTTTGTCAGTCTAAAGCCATTCCCCCTCATTCTATCACTACATGCCCTTTTAAAAATACCCCACATTTTCTTTTAAGATGATTTTCTTGTTTTCAGTCTTGTCATACACCATACTTGATGACTTGGCGAAGGTGCTGGGATTCCCAGCTTGTGATAAAGATATACTGACATTCAGTTTAAGGCCACAGCTTGAGATCTAAAGTAGGTTTGAAGCAGAGCTGTTGTATTTGAGCCAAATTTCAAGGTGTGTAATAAAAGCAATATCAGAGGAGCCTTGGAGAACAGGAAAGCTTTTGATAATGCTTGCTCATCATTGGATTAGAACTATTTAATATCAATATTATCCTTTCCTAAAGAAGGGTTTATTTCACTAAAAAGGAGAAATAAATAATGGTAAAATATGTGCTCTGTACATTAACCTATTTGCAAAATAGTTTTGCCTCCTTAGATTCATTACTGTGAGGACACTGCAACCAAAGAGCTGTTAAGAAACTCACAAAAAACTTTGAGCAGCTGATATTAAACAGTTGGCCAGTCGGCTTAGTGGGGGGATATTGCAGTCTTGCATGCATCAGGCAAATATATACACATATAATTTGGTGTATTCATTTCTTCTAGAAAGTAAGTTATAAGAATGTTAATCATATTGTTTCATTCACTTTAACTGATCATTTCCACTGGGGAAAGGCCTAAAAAATCAATATGAGCATGCAAAGAAGTTTGTGTTTTCATTAAAATATAGGGTTACACTTGACAACAACAAGCAATTCTTCCATTCAAATAATAAGGTAATTCAACCTCCTCAAGAGAATTTTATTTCTGACCTATTTTGTGTTAGCTTGGTTAGTTGTCCTGTGATTGTTAATTGATGTACTTATTGCTACAGAGGGAACCACTGGAACACCCCCAGGAATGGTACCAATGTAATCATGAGCTTTTTGTTCTTCCCTTTATTTTCTGGTAGCAGCCTGACAGATAGAAAAGAGAGAGGATTTTGGAAAGGTGCATATCTGTAACAAAAATTCAAGCTGCTTGTATTCAGATTTGGAAGTAAATATTGAGCTACCACTCTCTGCTGTGATATGGCAAACAGATATCTAAGATTTTAGCAATATTATTCTCCAACCTCTTCTTAACCATTACTAAAATGCACCTGATATTTTGTTCATTCTGAAGCACTCCACACAGTGGGAATTGATTTGTTACCTTAGAAATCAGTTGAGCTTTTTATAAAAAAAATTATTTCAGTTTCCCTACCAGAACATTTGTAACTCAAAGCCTTTACAAAGAGTTTTTTAGTAGTGTGCAGTTTATGGTTGAGATCCTCACTTTTTCTTTCATACAATATTCCTGTGATATTATGTTTTTCTGGCTTCCTTCTTTGCACATGCAACCCATATATGCCCCTCAGTAAATCAGCAAGCAGCCTTTGCTACATGCACAGGTGCTTTCAGAATCCAAGTTTTAGCTTCAAAAGGGTAAATGAGCCATTAAAACTCGTGGCTGAGGGGTGTACAAGAACCCTCTTACAAATATTTTAAAATAGTAGTATGAAGGCAGAAAATGTCAAACCCTTGTCTGTTGTAACAGGGACATTGTGCAGAGCTGAGGAAACATGTAAAGACATTCTCTAAATGCTAAATGGTACTAAAAGCTTTAGCAATTACAACAGCTTCTAGCACTTTGCAGCTTTTTTAAAGTCAGTTGTCAACGGGAAGTTTTTATATAGCTTTTATACAGGTTTTGCATGCCTGTATTTTGTTTTGAATCTCACCAAATTCATGTAAAATTACTAATTTGATAAAACAATATCACACATGGCTGCATTTTTAGCTGCACTCTCTTAGGGGGATACTGGTTAGTCAAACAAGAGATGAAGAACGTGGTCACCTCTGACATCTGAAATTCTCATCACATTTTTTTTGCTAAGCTGCACAATTGGAGGAAGGCATGTGCCGTCGCCAGGTACACCTGAGCACACAGAGGCTGTGTACGCTGGAGCCCTGTGAGCAGTACATCAGGGCTGGGCACTTGCAGAAGCTTGTTTTCTTTCTAAATTTCATTTTATCAGTTAGCTCAGGCCACCTCTTTGAAACAACACCCCAGAGAAATGGTTTGGCACCAGGCAGTCCCAAGAGGTCGGGTATCTAACACATGTCTCCCATCTCACAAATACAAGTGGGTGTTTATCTCTGTTAATTTGCTTTTTTAGGCAAGAGTGTTTGAAACAGCTGCAGAATTTCTTTCTCTCTGGTCTCTTTGATCTGTTGCTTACCTCAGAAGTGCCACTGGTGTGCAGGTTTTAGCTGTGAAATCCGAGGGGAGCCACAGTAAATATCTCCTGTCCCACCAAAACGCATAGTTAGCACATGGGGTATAGGTACATGTATCCGATGCTGGAGATTGCCAAAACTTCAGTTCCCTTAAGCCTATCTTGGACAGGATCATAGGTCGCTGTTTTCCCTTAAAGCTGGTGCTGTGTGTTCTAGCAAGCCCCTTGTATCCCCTGGACCACCCGCTGACTGCCAGAGCCAGCTTTAACCATGTCCCCAGGCCCAGGTGAGTGGAAACAGATCTCAGGTAGCATTGCTTTTCCCAGGAAACCTCAGTACTCCTCAGGACTAAGACCTGTAAGATGGGTCGATTTTGTTGTTAATGATCAATGACACAGACTAGCTGCAGGTGACTTTTCTCAGTGTTTGGAACAGAATAGGGCTGAGGCAAAATGCAGTGTGTCAGTGTGTTTTCAATTGAAGTTTCCATTTTTTTTTTCCTAAGTTTTAATTTCAACCTGTAAGGGGAATAAACAAAAAAAACACACCACAACACAAAACCACAAACAAAACAAGTATTGATCATTTTTTAATGTAACATTACTTTTCCTTAATTTTCCTTTTAACCAAAATGGTCAAATGAATCCTTTTTTTCCACAAATGAATAGGATGCTTTCTTTGGTGCAAAAGCTGATGCTTTTGACTTCCAGCATAACCCAGAACTATGATTTTAAATGACAGATGATTTGTCATTCTGAGGCTGATTATTTTCAGGGATAAATGTATTTCCATGCAGAAATTGGCCTTTGAGAGGCTGCTGCAAGCATGGCTCCCTTGAGTTTCTGCTGACTGGGGGCTGCAGCTCTGGTCATGCTGTGGTGGAGCTGCTCTGCAGCCATCCTTGGCCCTTCCTCCTTGCATCCCTTCTCCCTCTGCTCCGTCTTCCATCCCACCTTCAGAGTGAGAGAAAAGCAGAGCTGATCTCACTGACAGGAGCAAAATGTATCTGGGTAACCTTGTCATATGTCTCATAAGTAAAAACTGTGTGCGCATGTATCTTTACTGGGGATCTGATGTAGGGACTGGGCAGGAAAGCTGTTTATTAAAGAAAACTGTTCTGACAAATATTGCCAAGTACAGTTACTGGAATGTGTCTTCTCTTACAGAACATTATGATGTGGTTTTCCTGGCAAATATCTTGATTTGACCACTTCTGTTTTTACTTAGGGAGCCAATGCCCTGGTCACATACACTATTATCAGTGGTGCGGATGATAGCTTCCACATCGACCCTGAGTCAGGAGACCTGATAGCCACCAAGCGCCTGGACCGGGAGCGCCGCTCCAAGTACTCCTTGCTGGTTCGTGCTGATGATGGCCTGCAGTCCTCAGATATGAGAATAAACATCACTGTTAGCGATGTTAATGACCATATCCCCAAATTCTCCAAGCCAGTGTATTCCTTCGACATCCCAGAAGATGCCACTCCAGGTAAATAGGAAATTATTCTAAAGCAGACTTGAAATTTTTTTTTCATCAGTCCACAGGGATTTGAATGGGAAGGGGTAGCCAACCTGTCTGACTTGGCCAGGAGGCAGAAGATGCTGAAGGCTTTAGATGGGACAGAGAAACAGAGGGAATCACATCATACTGTTTGATAGGAAATCTGTATCACTAGTGGGTTCAAATTTCTTTTTTATGGGAAATGGGGAAATGATTGCCACTCAAATAAATCCCAGGTGCAGAATAGCAATTATGACTGTATCCCAATGGAAGTCTCTGAGTGAAATTATTTTAGAAAACAGCAAAAAGAAAAGTAAGAGGAGGAACAACTTATAGGATACAAACAGTATAACCTGTCATGAAGAGGTAATGGTGATGCTAATACTGATTTAGGGAGCCATCTTCAGTGAAGGTGACTTACAGTACTTAATTCATCAAGTGTAGGATCACATAATGGGTGACCACTCAGCAGCCAGTAACGTACTGATTCCTTAAGAATAATCCCTACATGACCTTATTTACTAACCCTAGCATCATATTTCCTTGATCTTAGCTCTGACTCCTGTTTTTGACATGTTTTATTTTTTTGTAGAAAATCTAACCCTTACGTAATTAATTGTGGTTCCTAAATCTGATCACCAGTCTCTTAGGTTGTTGTTTTCGCCTTGTAAATCTTGTTTTGTGTCCAAGAATGCTTTGATATTTAAAAGTTAGCTCATAAGCTAGAAAATACTTAGACCACAAACAATTTTTGAAAGCTCTGCTGTATGATATGTCTCCAGAAATTAATATTACTGGCAATAGAAATTTTCCAGTATTTTACACAGACTGCTCATATAAAAGCAGTGCCTGCCAGTATTAGTAACTGAAGCGTCTTAGAAGCTTGTTCTAAAATGTGAATAAACAAAGGGGATACAAATGGCATGGTGATGGCTTTCAACCTTTTAATTTAGGACTTTGACTTATAAGCATGGGAGGTTCAGCTTGGGATAACCAATATTATCCCCATGCCTCCCAAATTTTGCACCCTGTCCCATGCTCACAGTCCCATAATTCAACGGTGTTTTGTGTGAAAGGATTACATTGCAATCAGCTGTGCCTCAGGAATCTGGTATGATAGTAGTTGAGATGTCTGTGGAGCATGGGCTGGCATGGTTACTGATCTCCAGCTATGCTCTCCTCTCTTGTCACGCAGAGTCTTGAGACTCTGTCTGTTTTAACAGGAATAACCCTGGAAATGGCAAGCACAATTCCCTCCACATTAAGATGTGGCTTCTCTGTGATCATTTACGGGATGTACATTTGTGTCCTAACGCAGCTCAGTGGTGATAGGTTCTGAAAGAAGAAAAATCTGATTTTGTACTTTTAAGTGCTGCAGTTTCTCCTGTTCCCCTTCACGGCTCTGTTCTCTGTCCCAGAAAAGAATCCCGGTTCCCCTTGAAGCCTAGCAGCTGTGACTGGGAATTGTACCTTCCTAGGACTTGTACCTTTGCTGAGCCTCTCTGACTGCACTGTGATCAAAATCGCTGGAGGGATGATAATCCTGACCAGCTTTTGGACAGCCCTCTTCACCAGTTAATGTGCAATCACACAGAATCATAGAATGATTTGGGCTGGAAGGGACCTTAAAGCTCATCCAGTTCCAACCCCCTGACATGGGCAGGCACACCTTCCACTAGACCAGGTTGCTCTAAGCCCCATCCAACCTGGCCTTGAACACTGCCAGGGATGGGGCAGCCACAGCTTTACAGCAATCAGAATTGTTAGAGCATGAAGTGGTCAAATGGGTGTAAAAGATACCAGCATAATCAGCTGGGTTAAAGGAAATTGTAGCACTCCTCTTCATCCTGATGATAAGTAACTTTCATTGTCATGTTGCTTGAAAATGGTTAACTGTTTTACAAGTTATTCATCTGGTTCCATGGAAAAGTGAAATCTTTTCTTTTCTTGGAAATGAGTTGATCTTAATTATAATTACTGTTTGAAATATTAGAGAGTGACATTTCCAAAATTTAGTAAGATAGTTCAGTCATGTGAACGCAGCTATGCAGAAATGAAAACAATTCACAACAAATTCACAAGGAGCTGAATTTCAGAAAACAGTGAAGACAGGAAGCCTATAAGGTTTTTAAGTTTTCTAACCACAGTTACCCTGAAAAGGCACCTTTTCAAAAGTGGAGCTGGGAAATTTGTTATGTACTGACATTTCAGTTTCTGCATTTAGAAAGAAATATCTAGAAGATTTCAGAACTCCTGTTTGTCTGTGAGGAGGAGAGGGTCCTCTGAGTCGTAGAAAGAAAATACATAGCAGGATAAAAGGTATTTTTGCCCCAGTTAATATGTAATCTGGATATGTTCCCATTTAAAGATAAAAACAAATATTCCTTGCCATTTCTTGGGGTTATTTAGTAGCCCTTTAAAATATCATACTGAATACTGTTCCTTTCAGCTTTCAAAAACCTTTTATAGCTGGTAATTATACATTGTTGGGCTTGAATTTCTACTGGAAGACACCTCTTATTCTACAGGGTTCCTTGATGATGAGTTGGTTCTGACCACATCAGTGAGCTGCCTTTTGGGAATGACTGATGTTTTCCTGTCATGCTGTGCAGGTTCCTTAGTGGCAGCTATTCTAGCCACAGATGATGACTCTGGTATCAATGGGGAGATCACGTACACTGTAAGTGAAGATGATGAAGAGGATACCTTCTTCCTCAACCCTGTTACCGGAGTCTTCAACCTGACCCGTGCGCTGGATTACGAAGTACAGCAGTATTACATCCTTACTGTCCGTGCAGAAGATGGGGGAGGCCAATTTACTACCATCAGAGTGTACTTCAATATACTGGACATCAACGATAACCCACCAGTGTTCAGCATGACCTCATACAGCACATCTTTGATGGAGAATCTGTCTCCAGGATCTGCTATTCTCAACTTCAGCGTCACTGATGCAGACGATGGTAGGTGTTTTCTCATATTCTGTATTAGTGATGGTAAACACAATATTTCACCTTAGCACCGTATTGGAAGACCTAGTAGTAAAGGCAAATTAAGGCTATCCTTAGGATGCCAACATACGCTTAAATGCAGTGCTTGCTGTGTAAATAGAAGTTAGTTTTCTCACATTTCGCATTAGGTTTAAGTGGGTGGTTTCTTCCTTATTTTTATTTGTAGTAAATTAAAAATACATTCAAATACTGCTTTTAACTGCTGTTGCAGAAGTGAGTTACAAAGCTGTATTTTACCTAGCACATATTACAGCAGTTGAACACCATGATTTCTCTCCTGGTGCTTAGGCTGCACACTTTCAAATTAGACCTATGTGTTCATGTGGCTTTGTCAGGGATTTTTGCAATAGGACAAGGGGTAATGGGTTCAGACTTAAACAGAGGAGGTTCAGGTTGAATATAAGGAAGAAGTTCTTTATTGTGAGGGTGGTGAGGCACTGAAACAGGTTGCCCAAAGAAGTGGTGAATGATCCATCCCTGGCAGTGTTCAAGGCCAGGTTGGACAGAGCCTCGGGCAACATGGTCTAGAGTGAGACATCCTTGCCCATGGCAGGGGGGCTGGAACTAGATGATCTTAAGGTCCTTTCCAACCCTAACTATATGATGATTCTATGATTCTTAAAGTTTATAATATATTATAAATAAGATTCTGGTAATAAAAGACATCATCTGCCATCATCTTAAGTGTGCTGTAACATTTAAGTGTACCATGAAGAGAATTGTGATCTATAGGGTAGATAGTGGGGGTTAAAAAGCTGATTAAAAGAGATCATGGGAAAATTTTCTCATTAATATAAGCTTTTATCTTGGAATTATTTATGACCTCCAGAAGGTGTTAATGTGCTGCAGTGTAAAAGATACAATTTTTATCACTTGCTTAACCATTTTGCCATACAGTTATTGTCCAGGCAAGAATAATTTTAAAATATGGCCATAAAATACATAAAAGTCATTCCATAGGATACTGACATTAGTCAGTGTGACCTAACACAAACTTACTCATAAAACTCATAGTGACTTTACAGGTAATTTTTGTGACACGTTAAGCAACCTTGTCTCCTTTCAACTTCACACTGGCTCAGCAAAGCCCATAGAAATGTCTTGGACTGAAATGTGTGCTCCAAGCACAAAGCACCTACGTGCTTTGAGGAATCACAGTTCATGCACATAAAATGACTGAGCTGGTCAAAATTATTCAGTAAAGCAATTTTGCCTCAGGAAATGCTTAGTTATTGAACTCAAACATTTTTGTGGGAACACAAATTTTGTTCTGATGGATAGAACTTTCCATGGTAAAAATTGTACAACTGGTTTTGAGATCAAACTGAGAAAGTGAGTGAGAAGTGATTTCATCAGGTAAGCCAACAAGTCAGAAATTATAGCTTGGTGGCACTGGGTATTCTTGCACGGATCTCTTTCACCACTCTTGTTGAAGCTTTTATTTTACATAACCTACCTATAAATTGGAGGAAGAACTTGTGCTTGTATCATGCATATCCAGGGAAGGGATTGTTCCTTCAGACCCATAGCTAAATGGGTTTGTGTCCAGTGTATCTCCTCTTTTATTTCTTATTTTCCTGTTAGGGGTACATTTAGTTTAAATCTTCTTGGAAGCTAATTTCAGTTAACCATTATGGATCTGTTTTCCTTTTCCACCTCATACATTAATTTTCATCTGCGCACAGGGGATGTGAACTATATCTTAGCGCTGGCATATCATTTTACATTCTCCATGAGCTCAGTTATCAATGAAGTAAATGAGTATTTGAGGAGTAATGCAACGAATAGTCAGATATCTTGTCTTATGTATTTTCTAGCATACTTACTTTTCTAACAGGCTGGATGTAAAATTAATAGGGCAGAAATTTCATTCCAAGAGTGTGACAGGTTGAGTTCCCTCATAAGACTGTAACTTCAGGAAATGTTATGATCTAGTGGTGTTTCTGTTTCAAGCCCAAGGTTGTTATCCTCTGTCATCTTATATTTACCTGGAGTACAGAAATAGCTAGTACTGTATTCTTCTGCAAGTGGCTTACAGATGATGCACTCAATGCGCACAAATATAATTCTGTTGATTATTCATGTTATATGGTTATATATATAGTCTGAAGGAGCTCTGAAAAGACATTTCTTTATAGTGAGATATGCATGTTTTAGGATAAACACCAATAAAATACAAAAGCATGGTGATAGTGAAACTGCTCCCATTTTCATTTTCTTTTTCAACAAACCCCTTGGGAAACTAGCTGCCTAGCTGAGCTTGGGCAGTTTCATATACAGATGCATGGTAATTATAAGCAACAGCTCCTGGTTATTTACAGGGTAATAAAGAAGTTAGTTTCTTTAAACACTTTAATTTTGAAATTCAGATTTTATTTTTTTTTCCACGTTGAATTAACAGGAAAAATCTTAAGGCAAAGTACAAGCTTGTCTATTTGTTAAAAAGTATAGTAAGATATTCCTCCAGGCAAAAACTGGTGGGATTTCCCAGTTAGATTCTACAGGTATTTACATAATGGGGGAGGGTGTAGGATGTTATGTCTTGTTTCATTAGTAAATAAATAAAAACAGAAACAAGACCTTTAAAAGAGCATCATCGTGAAATTGCTTGTTCCGTATCTGACCTCTCACTCACAGTTTTAACAAATTAACCCTCAGATTAAATAAAATCAAAGTTCAGCAAAGAGAATGCCCCTACATTCTCCCTAAGAAAAGCCCAGCTCCAAACCTGGGGAGAGAGGATGGATGAGCCACAAAGTGTTTAAAAAGAACACTTAATTAAGTGGCAGTCCTGGCTCCCCTGATACTTAAGCAACAATCCTTCTGCTTCACAGTTATACCCATATAAACATTAGCAGCATCAAAACTTATGACAATACAGGACAAGGGATGAAAAGGTACAGGGAGGTGAGATAAAGAACAAGCAGTAAATTTTATAGGAACAAACACCACCATAGGAAATTCTGAGGGAGGAGGAGAAGAGTATTTTAAAGTAATTTTCTTCATTAGGATCTAATTCCTACCCATCTCCAAAGTCAATTGACAAAAATCTTGAATTGCCAGAAAGTGCTTTCCTGAAGTCAGAAGACTTTCATCCACGGAATTAGTCATTTGAAAATACAGCTGACGAAAAATAGACTGGCATTAAATTTTCATGCTGTTTCACTTGATCAAAGTGGTGTAGAAACACTAATATCTGGCATATAAATGTATTAATTTCTTTAATTACATTGAAAAATTTTGTCTTTCATGTTTGGTTCTATTTGTTTTATAATTAAGTTCCTACAAGAGAAGAGAGGGAAAGATGCCAATTAGAGTAGCCGCTGGGGAAAAGATAATTAAAACTAGTGCTCCTAAATCTGAGTGTAATCAACAGCAGAGATTAATAAATCTAATGCAGGAATAATTTTTTTATCAAAGCAATTCAGTCGGAGAGGAAAGAGCTTCTGAACAAAATGACAAAACACACAGCAAAGTAATCATCTGCTTAAGCAGACAGCTCGGTTTCTTTGCGTGAAAAAGCACATCTGAGGGGTTAATTAGTAGTGAACAGTCTGTTAATCTACTAATCCTAAATCATACTCCTTATGATCCAAACCAATATTTTCAACATTAATTATAATAGGAATAAGATACTTTTATATAGGTATCTTGAGAGAGAGAGAGTTATCTGTATGAGAGAAGACTCATTTCAATTGGGTATTCCCACAAATGAGCTGTTTAGAGTGAACTCTGGAGTTAAAACGGTAACGTACGTTTGTTTCCTGTATGGCATATTTAAGGTAATTTTGCAGCCTTGTCAAAATTCAGGATGCATTTCCCTTACCAGAATTATAAATCTCTCCCTTGACCATAATTGCTAGTTATGTTTCGATCACAAGATGAGGGCTGTTTATCTGATATTTTGGAATACCATGCCGTATATGGGAAGCATACCTCTCCCCAGTATTCATGCTTGGCTTGCTCTAACTAGGCTTGGGAGTTTCTGGTTGTGGCTTTTTTTAATTGGGTGGAAGAATTCATGAAACAGTTACATAAATAATAATGTTGCTTAGATGAACTGGGAAAAAGAGAGGAAAACAGCTGTTCAGTGAGCAGCAGAACCACTGAGTCTTAGTTTCCCAAGGAAAAACCTTCAAAACCTTTATCCCTAGCCATTGTAGACAGGGGGAAATCACGCTGGTTGCCACCATGCATTTTCTGCTGAATGAAATGCAGAGACAAGCTCTGCCAGCTGCTCCCTCTGTGGCTGCTCCAATTAATATCCTTCCCTCTCTCTTTCTTCAACTCTTGTCAGAAGATAATTATTTCAAAGGCTTCTGCTTCACTCTGAAACTTGGTTGAAATTAGCTGATGGATTCAGAAATGGTCATAAGGAGGCGGAACAGGCAACAGAATTATACAGTCCTCATTTCCATAGGAAATGAGGCCAGAAACACATATATCTGGGACAGTGGGAAGAAGTCATATTCTCTACCTTTCTTCTCCCCCCAAACCAGGCTCCAACTCACAGCTCTCCTTCAGCATCGCCTCTGGGGACAGTGCCGGGCAGTTTGGCATTGACAACAGCGGGGTGCTGAGTATCAGACAGCCTTTGGACCGGGAAAGCCAGTCTTTCTACAGCCTCATTGTGCAAGTCCACGACATGGCCCCCCTCCCAGCCTCCAGGTACACAAGCACAGCCCAAGTTTCCATTATTCTGCTGGATGTGAATGACAGCCCTCCAAGCTTTATCTCCCCGAAGCTGACCTATGTCCCAGAAAACACTCCAATAGACACGGTTGTGTTTAAAGCACAGGCGACCGATCCCGACAGTGGCCCAAACAGCTACATCGAATACAGTCTGCTCCGGCCTCTGGGAAACAAATTCAGCATTGGCACTATTGACGGTGAAGTGAGGCTTACCGGGGAGCTCGACAGAGAAGCTGTGTCCAACTACACCTTAACCGTGGTAGCCACAGACAAGGGCCACCCATCCCTTTCTTCATCTACAGATGTGGTGGTTATAGTCCTGGACATTAATGATAATAATCCGCTTTTTGCCCAAAAGCTTTATAAAGTAGAGGTGGGAGAAAATACTTTAACAGGGACGGATTTAATCCAGGTGTTTGCTGCAGATGGAGATGAAGGTACAAACGGGCAGGTCCGCTATGCCATCGTGAGTGGAGATGCCAATAATGAGTTTCGGATCGATTCTGTGACAGGTGTGATAACAGTTGCCAAGCCTTTAGACAGAGAGAAAAACCCCTCCTATACCCTGACTGTTCAGTCGTCTGACCGCGGGAGCAGCCCCAGGACCGACACTACCACTGTCAGTATTATTCTGAAGGATGTCAATGATTATATTCCCACATTTGAACTTTCTCCCTACTCTGTAAATGTCCCTGAGAATTTAGAGATGCTCCCAAAAGTTATTCTTCAGGTGCGTATGTTCAGCAAATAAATATTTATCTCATATAATACTATTAGCATGCCTCAGGATATGTTATTAATGTGTAGTGTTTTCCTCCAAAATTAAAAAGGTGGGAGACAAGTTGCCTCTTGGCTGTAATCTGACATGCTGTGGTTGTTGGCTTTTTTACCTTTTTGTTTGTTTGGGTGGGGCTTTTTGATTGGTGTGGGGTTTTTCAGGTTTTTTGCTAGGCTGGTTTGGGGGGGTTTATTTTGTTTTTGTTTTTTTCGCAGAAGTTTATATAATGCCTTGGAGTTTCATTTGTTTTCCCTACCTATCTTCCTGCCTACCCCAGGACTTAATGGATTTGCTTTATATCTCAACTTAATCTCAACTTTCATGCAACAAATCTTTCAATCTGATGATCATTGCCTAGTTGGGATGGGGCTCCATGCCAAATACTGAAAGAGCACTAAATGGATTTAGCCAGCAGGACATGCAATGCTTGCTTTGATATGGGTCTCAGCCTATACCAGATCATCTGTGCTATCCACTGAGCCCCAGCACAGGCATTACTGTATTTATGCTTGAGAAAAAGAAGTAATCAACTCTAATATTTTCAAATTATGCGTTTAAGTCCATCATCACCATGTTAAGTCATTTTTATAATTATAGCTAATTTATACTAGCCCTTAAAGCATTTGTATTAATTCGATCTGTTAATTCGGATTGTAGGTAACCATAGAATCATATAATGGTTTGGGTTGGAAGGGACCTTGAAGATCATCTAGTTCCAACCCCCTGCCATGGGCAGGGACACCTTCCACTAGACCAGGTTGCTCGAAGCCCCATCTGGCCTGGCCCTGAACACTGCTGGGGATGGGGCATTTATTTTTTCCCAGATTTCACAGACCCTGCATTCAGCGACTCCTGATATTTCTTCCCGCTTGTTTGCGTTGCTTTTATAGGTTGTAGCAAGAGATGATGATCAAGGCCTAAACAGCAAACTTACTTATGTGCTAGTGGCTGGGAATGAAGAAGGGGCCTTCACCCTCTCTGCCAGTGGAGAGCTTCGCTTGGTGCAGAGCCTGGACCGGGAGGCAAAGGAACAGTACATGCTACTGATCACAGCTGCTGATGCAGGTAAAGCAAAGTGGTCACTTGAAAGCATTGCATTCAGGATAGAAAAGAAATATTTCCATGATGGTTTGAAATTTTAGTGGATGGAGATTGGTATCCAAACTGCAGTTTAGATCTCTGTAGGGAGAGCTGGGCTTACCTGATGTCAAATGATTTCTGGAAATCAGGGTGGTTTTTTTCCCCTTATCTCTAGTTTTCTGATAATAGGACTCACTACAAATTTAGGTAGGATGATTTCTTGCCCTGCAGTAGTAAGTGGTCCTACCTAGGTCATAAGAGGCTCATCATTGCAATAAAAAACCCCAATATAAATAACAGTAAAATCCAATATAATGTTGTCATCAGAAATGTGCAAACAGATCAAATCAATGGCCAGAAAACAGCTATGGACCACTCAAGTAATCTTACCAAATCTTATGCCTGAAAAGTAACATAATTTCCTTATCAAGCTTAAATGTTCTGCTTTGCTCAGCCTCCAGTTACGTATTTGCTCCAGAATCCTAAGTATAATAAAATTTTTCTCCATTTAAAATGGGATGTGGATTTGTGCTATGAAGATTAATTACACTTTCACTTGAGGCATCAGAGCACAATATTCTGTTTTCAGATTTGGTATGAATATTAGTAACAAAGTCATCCTGCATCATATTCTGGATTGATCTACGGTCCCCCACGGTCTGATGGATTTAATTTACTGCAGAACTTGTTCTTACTTTCTAATACCAAAAATAGAAGGAAACTTTTCAGCTTGTTGACAAGTGGATACAGTTCTGTTTTCTGCCATATTGTGTGCCATATCTTGTATCAGTGACAATACGTATGGTTTATATTTTCCTATTGCAGCAGCACTCAGGTATTTCACATCCTGAGCACAGCTGAATCTGCAGTACACGATTTTCATACTGGATGTATCATTTGTCTTGCACTTTGGATAGAGATAACTGTATGCTTTCTATTTTTTACACTGGCTTTCCATTACTTTATAGTTGCAAACTGCTCACTTGTGACTTTGACTTGCTTGGGCTTCAATCACGCTTATTATTCCTTCAGAAGCTGAGGCTGGTTTCGTAAGGGGGAGCATATCTTTGATGTCTGTTTATTCTCCCAGTCCAAGTCAACAGGGGTCAGCTAGGGCTGTACATAACTAGGTCTACATACAAAATATCTGAAGGCTGAACTGATAAGCGGTGTCATACAGCCAACAATTTTCCTTGGAAGAAGGATGGGAGCAGAAGATAGTTGCATTCCGTGCCTAGCACTGTAAGCCAATAGTCTGACAAGAGCACAATTTTTTTTCCTAGAGTATGGTTCCTAAAAACATGGAATCCAGGAAATTACCCAACCATACCAAATTATTTATTTGTGTTGGGCGATCTCTGAGTTTCAGATAATCTAGGGGAGACTAATACATGAAGTGACTGAGGCCTTTGCCCTAAGGGGCTGACAAGAGCAGCAGCAAGTTTTATTAGTTCCTGTCTTTAAGCATATAGATATTATGCTGAGTAAACACTGTATGAAGCTACTTGTTTTTTGATTTTGCTGTGTTCTCATAAAGCTAACTCATGTTGCTATTCCCTATTATCGGTGTTAAGAGGTGCTAGCAAATGTATTCAGAAGCAGATGTTCAGTAGTAGCTTTAAGTTAAATTTAACCATTCTGCTGCATTTAAGTTTACAATCTGACAAATCCACACTTAGCTATAGTTTTCAACCAACCTCGTGAATAACATAACATCTTCTAATTAGACTGAAGACTTGCTCTGCATGTGTACCATCAAAGAATACCAATTTAAAATCATTTTAGTCACAAATTATCTAAACTAAAACATCAGAGGTAAATATCCAGCTTCAGCAGAAGTCAATGCCAGAACTTCCCTTAATTTCATGGAAGCGGGATGTAGACCATGGTCATAACGAACACTTAAAGTACTTTAAATATATTACATACTTAGTAAATTCAGGGGCATCCCTCCCATGTTGGAATTAGTTATATGGAGTTCAAGCAGTCTAGATGGTAAAGAACACTCTGGCATGTAATTTGTTGGGGACCTCTTATAAAGCCATGTATGTCACAGTAATGTGGAACAAATGGACCAAGTTACAGGTTCTGGGATTTCCGTTGATCTTTATGTCTCAAATTTTATATTACTGTAAATTACATTATCATACATAACATGCACATGTACTTCAGTAGACAGTTGGCACTGAGTTAGAAAAATATTCTGTGAGAGGAAGCCTTTCTAAAAGAATTGCAGCTTCTGAAAGATGGCAATGCCACAATCTAGAAAGGGGTAAGAAAAGTGGTTTGAGTACTACATGCTTGAGCAGCTGCTAAAAATTTATAAAAGAAACTTACTGGTATGTCCAGCTCTTTGCCTAATGTAGCTATTTCTTTAGAGTGTCTCAGTTTGTATTTATTTGATTATGCTTAGAAAGGATTCTGTGTAAAGGCAATACAATCTGAAACACACATGGAAAACTTCCTTTTTTTTTTTTTTTTTTCAAGGAAGCAGACACAATACATACATAGAAGGACTTTTAGACATAAGAACTGGTGGATTCCAAATTTAGTTTTGGCTGTCTTCCTGATCTCCCTATAGATAATCAAGGACTTCTTAATTTTCTTATGTTTATTATCACTTCAGCAACTTGTGACTGTGGTTCTTACAGTGTTACCCTAGCCTGGGTGTGGGGAAGCTGATGGAAGAAGAAGGATTTTTAATTTTTCATTGTTTTTATCTAGAGGTATCAGTCCAATGTACTGTAGACAATCTGTGGCCTCAGAAGGGGCAGCTGCTTTGGTAATGGTTGTTATTTCATTCTCAGTACCTTATGGGCTTTATAGCCTGTATTAACAGGGCTGCATAAGGTGCGGTGCCTGCAATAGCTCAGAAATCTCTGTGCTTTATCATGCCATGCAGCTGTGCTCTTCCAGAGGCCAGATCTCAGCCCTGGGCACTTGAGAAGAGTCGTTGTGTTATTAACAGTTAAGCATGCCAGTCAGACCAGATGTGGAACGCTGGTGGGACCACATACACCAGCAATAGAAATTTGGTCAGTAGTTGAAAAAAATGCTTTCCCAAGCAAGAGCTCCCCTCAGGCCCAGAGAAGTCAGTCATGATATATGGATATTCCTGGCTCTGGCCCAACTATTCCTTGGCCCTGCCTGCTAATCCTCCACCCAGTCCTCAGGGTAGATCTTGGGTCGGCAGAGAGTCTTCCCTCAGCTCTGGGGGAGGGAGAAGACTGATAAAACGTTTTTCTAGCACTTGGCTCAGTGATCTGTGGCCATGCAGCCTGCTTCATGCCCAGTTTCCACAAGACAGCCTGCACAAAAGTTCTTGATTTCAGTCTTGTTTTATCATCACTCTTCCCTCACTTCTGCACTTCCACCCTGCTCTATCTACTGCTGTGTGGCAGATACAAGACTTCCACTCTAGACAGTGGGGATTTACAAAGACATGCAAATTGTACATCTCTAGGAATGCATAACATCTTCCAGAGTTGGACACCTGTAGCTCTCCTCAAGAAGTAAAGCATAATTCAACCCCAAAGTTCAGCCAACCCAATTCAGAGACCCTCTTGCAGCGCAAGCTGTAAGACCAGAGTGCCTGAATTATAGTATAATGACAAGCAAAAAGATGGACTGTGGAATAACATGATAGTGTTTAGATTGCAGATACTCCCCCAAAATGTCTGCTAACATAAATGCTAAGAAATCTACATGTGACTATTTGAATGTGTCTTTATAGGTCTGTTTCTACCACATAAATCATTTACACTATGCCTTTCTTCATGTCAAAATGGTTGGGAAAAGAGACTTTCCAAAGTTTGGGGGTTTTCACCCCATCTGGTAGGGATGCACTGCTGGATAAACATTCAGCTCTGGCAACCTGACAAGAACTGGTGCAGCTGCTTTTATCATCCCTGTCTTTAACTCTTTGAGCAATTTTCTGGACAAATGTTAACATTCCAACAGTCCTCCTTTTATTTATTGGTTGCAGGGATATTGAGTAGCACATCTGGAAGCCTGCTAGCTGCCCAGGACTACTGTTTAAATAAACTGCAGCCACCATCTCTTGATTTGGTTTGTCAGAATGGCATGTTAACACAACAAAATCAAAATCAAAATGTGATGTTTCTAATTAGAATCTGTGTTCCTGTGGGTGTTTTAATATATTTTTATAAATAATTAAGTGGTTTAGATAAATAGTTCTGAAAGAAGTTAATTAGTGGGCTGATTATTATATTTAGTTAGCTGCTCTGTGTATACATCCCTGGCCTGTATGTAAAACAATCGTATGCTTTTTTCTTTAGAAAATGGTGGTCCCTGACTTGTGTATTCTTTCCTTTGATAATGGAGGAGGGCAACCAAGCAGAGAGGTTATATCGTTCTCAGGAATTGTCTTCTGAGTTCCCTTCAATCCTAAAATCAAATGAAATCTGATAACGTAGTTGTATTGAGGTTTAACACATTTTCATATATTTCACAGTTTGGGGTGACAAGTAAAGGACTTGTAAGTAATGTAAGTAAAGTATTTTCTAGTAATGGTAAGAAAGAATCTCGAGGGTTAACATTGTGTGAGATTTATGTGGCTGGGCTTAAAAGCATTTATACTTGTAGTGTTTTCTTAGCATACACAGTATTTCTAATTTACAGGCAGACTTCTGTGCAAAAAGATGTTGCCTGGAAAGACTAAGTTGTATTTTGAAAACAAATTCAGCTATTTTTAAGTCTCGGTGCTGTCAAACCAAACAAGCAACTCACAAATTTCAGTTAGAACTGTCCTGTTTTCCATGCTTTCTGTGCTATGTCTAATTATACATATCACTTTAGGCTTTGGTGAGCTACATGAACTTGACATATGCTTACCTTGATAGTTAGCAGGTGACATAACGATTTCTCTCTTGTATGGTCTTTCTTTATGCTTTCTTGCTTTATTATTACTTCTTAAATTCTTGGTATAGTTTGAGGGGTGAAAAAGCTGTTATATCCATGAAAACTGTTTCAGGTAGATTTATTGAAACCTGAAAACAAGCTAAAATATAATGCTCAATATGAAGGATTTAGTAGATAATTGAAAATATCAAGGAAGATTAAATTGTTGTAAATTTTCAGGCTGTTACATTTCCTCTCTTATCTCTCCATTCATCTGTCTTGCTATGATTGGTTTAGAAATTTTAAACAAAAATTAAGTTAAAGTTATTATCCCTCTGCTAACATCACTTTTATATGAAATTCTATTTCAAATGCACTAATGAGTTCACTGAATGTAATCTGTTTTGCAGAAGAATAAAGTAACTAGAGCAGTCATTATGCTATGCAGTTTCTCAGCCTTAGAGAAATACTAGATTTTTTCCAGTCTTGACAATCTGAAATCATTTTTAAAATTAGACATTGCACCTAATAGAGTCAAACCCTGCTAGCTCTTTCTTCAAATACAAAGCTATGATTTCGAGGCCTTAATTTCAAGGATAAACCAAGTAAAACATGCACGTATGGCCCGAACACTTACCCTGCTGGTTAATCTTCACTATTTTTACAGGGTGATTTTAAAGCATAATTCAAAATTATGCATTACAGGAATTTCACTGTGGGATATTCAGGAGTCACAGACACTCAAAAGCTGCCTCAGTTAGCAGTCTCTGCAGGAGCCAACTTCTCTCTTTTTTCTATTTACAGCAATAACTTATAACAAGGAGAAGTAATTTGGTGGTTTTAAGAAAATATTTTTTAAAATGTCTTTGCCTTTCTAAGTCATGGTTCTCCTTTCTTTGATTCTTGCTTGGGTGGCCAGAGGCCTTGGCAGTGCCATCCATGGTCATGCCCATCCTCCCAGAACCACCTGCACTGCAGGCACAGGGAGATGACCAGTCTCTCATCAGGTTTTGTTATGAACTTTATATTCAGCGAAAGAGTTTCCTTAAAGATTTATTTTCTGAAACATATTGGGAAGAAGGCCTCTTCTTGCTCTGGAAATAAATGTAGTTCTGGCTAAGAAGCCAACGATACCTACATGTGTCTTTTCTGAGCACTGCCTCCAACAAGCTGTACCTTTGATGTTAATAGATTGCAAGTGTATGTCAAGGGGTTATGGCAAATGGGATTAGTGCTTGTGCCTTCTGTGGAAGGAAAACACAACCTGACAGCAGCAAGTCTCTAACTGCCATCTGCTAATGTCACGAATCCTGTCTCCAGCTCTCACTGAGTGTAGTGAGGCAGGACTCTTTTGGTCTTTCCTTCGTGCATTTTGAGATTTGCTAAACAAAAGCACCAATGGGGAAAAACGCTGCACTGGAGGGATATATTAGCTACCATCTTTAAGATGTCTAAGTGATGAGTTTATGATCATATGCATGTGTATGTGTAGAAGGTGATTGTTAAATGGAACAGCTTGAAGTTGTGCTAAATATATACTATGCATTTGCTTTATTGCAAGTGTTTTGCTCTCTGTTTGTACCTGTGTTCCAGTGGGTCCAGCTCTGTAATAGTGCCACAGTAGGATTTTTTTATTTATTTTCCTTTTCAGGTAAACATCTGCAGGTAATGTAATGAAGAAGTCAGAGGAAGAGATCAGGGATAAGGAAATGTATATCCACACTAGAGGACTGAAACCTGTCTCTGTGTGGGGGTGCAAGTCCCACCCTTTCAAAAGCACTTTAAATGTCTTGCAATGTAATGTTGCTCCTCTTGTGACATTGCAAAGTGTGGTGAACTCATAGGATTGCAGTCAGTCAGGAATTTTGATACAAAACTATCCAAATTTAAAAATCATATGGATAGGAAACAGATAAGAAATCCCATGTCACATCACTATTTGAGACAAGGATTTCTTTTGCACTGCCAAAGCCTTTTTAAGTATGTGTGTTCATGCACGAGCATCAGTCTAAGCATGGCTCAATATGTCATTGCTTGAATTAGGTTGAACTCTTATTCTAGTGATTTCTTTTTTTTT
This sequence comes from Neopsephotus bourkii, assembly GCF_033783945.1. NCBI lineage: Eukaryota > Metazoa > Chordata > Aves > Psittaciformes > Psittacidae > Neopsephotus > Neopsephotus bourkii. The sequence goes on from NW_026900624.1 coordinate 10,121,696, forward strand.
TTTTTCCTTTTTGATGGCTTATGTTCCCCAATTTAGGTCTGCTTTCTGCCAGCTTATTTAGGCTGGTAGATGAGGGAAAATATTGAGTTTTTTAATGAAGTACAGAAAACTTTTTTTTTCTCTTGTCAGATAATCCTTGCAAAAGTACAGCTCTATCCCAAGAGGTCTCTTGGTTTTTTTTTAAATACAAGTTATGTTAAATCAGCTTTGGGAATAACTGTTTTGTATCTAACTATGAGAAAACCCTTAGATTTGATGCACTTGGAAATCTGGAAAATCTGGGTTCCTGCAGACTCTCGATCACCAGTCGAGAATGAACGGTATGAGAGTAGTGGTACCTTCTAAGCTTCTGAATATGTTTGTTTCTTAACTACTTATATCAGCTTTTGTCTCAAAATATACTAGGTTCACCAGTTTTTGAAGACTTAGTATGAAAGCCTGTAGTGAAAAATTGAGTAAGAAGAAAATAAAATACAGTCAACATATCCATTCAGCCAGGATGAATATTTGTGGTGCAATCTTGTAAAAAGAACTATTTATTTTTCTCATTTTGCAAATATGCCATCTTTGTGTTCCCAGTAAATAAGTTAATTTACGGTCATCCACGTTTCAGATTAAGCTTTGTGTGCACTAGAAATCCAAAGCATAATGCAGGCTAGTTGCATTTCAACTTACTCTGGCTCCATATTTAATTTAAAACTCACCAGTTGTGTGAGGCTCAGCATGCTCTGTCTGCGTTTAAATGCATTTAGAAGGTTTGACCACTTTCTTTTGAGAAAGGCCCTGTTTACTTGAGTGAAAAAGTTAATGCGTTGTAATAACACACACAACTTTTAGTCCTGGGACTCATTCATTGAGTGTTTGACTGGAGAAGTGAAATAAACTTTGTTGCAAAGCAACATATTTCAGTGAGGCAAAAATTCCATTTCTGTTAAATCACTTTCTAATTTTCAGGATAATGATGTGTTTAATTTACCACAAAACATGGTAAACTGCCTGCAGTATGAGTTTTGATTAGTCATTTAGATTCATTTTATTTAATTTTAATCCTTTTTTCATTTTGGTGAAATGTATCTGTATTTTTTTTTTTTTTTTGCTTTATTGTTAGTTTTCTATCACTTAATTTTGATATTTTAATGCCAGCAAAGCCTTTGAGTTCCTGGTTTCTGAAAGGAATGATAGTTTTACTGTCTGCTGTACTACCCATGGCATAGACAGGACTAAGAAGCCATTAAAGCATCAGACAATATGTGGATAATATGCTGAACACATTCTCTTATTTCTAATTTTCACTGTGAGCCACACAGTACTATGCAGCCAAAATAATTTCCAATAGCATCATCTTTTTGTGAGCTTTTTTGAAGACATTAAATGGCTTTGCAGGTTTCCTTCAATTGTTTTCTTTTACGACACCAGTCCACTAAGTACTCTGATCATTCCCTGCTTATGCTAGTGTCCAGCTATGGTGTGGAGAGCTGAACATACACTGGAGCACATGGTGCCATGCATCTGGGGGTACAGGGAGCCCCAAACCTTCCTTGTTCCCCAGGAGAAGGGTGGATGAAGACAGCAAGTGGCACTCCCTTCTTTTAAGGGTGCATGAGTAGCCCTAGGCGAAAGTGAATGCAGTCTTTAGGTTCATCCTAAAAAGCTCAAGAGCCACTTTATGGCTCCTCAGCATTAGCACAAATTAGGGGAATGAGTGAATTGCGATGCCTGGAAATGCGTATTGTCCACTCTTTGCTGGTTATCCTGCATTTGAGGAGTAGTAATTGTGAGGTTAAATGATACTTCTTCCCACTGTCATAGAATTGTAGAATCATGGAATGGTTTGGGTTAGAAGGGACCTATAAAGCTCATCCAGTTCCAACCTCGTGCCACAGGCAGGGGCACCTTCCACTGGACCATGTTGCTCCAAGCCTATCCAGCCTGACCTTGAAGACTGCCAGGGATGGGGCAGCCACAGCTTCTCTGGGCAACCTGTTCCAATGTCTCACCACCCTCACCTCCTGCATTTAGTTTCTTTTCTTCTACTCGCATTGCTGCATATAGCCGGTATTTTTCATCTTCCTTCTCCTGGACAGAGGGAGGAAAAAATTGAAAGGGCTCATTATAATTTCTGAGCTGAGACATATCTGATATCATCATATTTTTGTGGTGACCAGCTGCAAGCAAGCATTGGTGAATGGGGCGGAAGACAGCTTGTAGGTCTTTTCCCAGTTGCTGGAAGGAGAGGTTCTGCTTTTGTGCTGCTGCCTGCCCACCCCTGAGCCCCCTGCAGCCATTTCTTCATGTCAGCTCCTCAAATGCCCTGGCAGTGAGGGGAGCCACAGCCCAGCGCTGGCCAGGCCCAAGGTGGCCTCTTGTAACCTCTCCCTGCAACTTATCTTCCACTGTGGGCCTCCTAGGAGCAGGCTCCCAAGGTCTGCTCCTTCTCTTCATCCCAGACACATGTTTACTTGCAGATGTAAGCAAAAAGCTTAAATTTTTGGAAGAACATCCGTGGGAAGCAATTTTCTTCCTGAACTCAGCATTACTATTTTGACACTATCCCAGGTTAATCTTTATTTCCACAGTGGCGTCTGGACGTTTGCAGGACTGTCTGCTTAATGTATATGTACAGTTGTCACCTTGAAAATAAACTGCTCAGTTCATAGAACAGACCACAGCACACAGAGATGAGAGAGTCAAAATAATAGTAATAATAGTCATAATCTTTTAAATTTTAAAGATTTTATATTCAGTGAACTTGAACATCTTGAGTGTTTGGATTATATTTCAGGATTTACACAAAATTTACTATGCTTCTTTATGCAAAATATTAAGTGCAATTTGAAGAAGAAAGGGATGATGCTTTAGCATAATAGGAATAACTGACTTGGGGAAGATTTGCTATCTAAGCAAAACTAAGAAATCTGGGAACCCAGCCTGACCATGGAAACTACTTCTCTCACCACAAATATGACATGTACATTTTATGAAACCTACTTATTACCAGGGGCCGAATTCTGTGGTCCTTATGCAAGCACAACTTTCACTGAAAGTTCACTGAGGACGGTAGAATTGAGCCCCAAGCTATTTCTTTTCCGTATAAAATTACTTCATTTGTAATTTCCTCTTCTTATATTTCTCAGTAACTGCAGAAATGTGAGCTAGTCATTTCAGTTCCAAGTGAATAAAAGCATTGAGGACTCTGTGTGAAATCTCAACTTTTATCTTTCAGTGTAACAGAGCGAAGGAGTAAATTTGTGGACGTGATGTTTTGCTTAGAGGAAAAACATTTATCTGTATAACTACATAGACAGGAAATCAATGTAAATATGTGAGTCCATCTAAGCAAAATTAAAAAGATTTGGGGGTTTGAACTGAAGAGCAGTGACTTGGGATGTTACAAACAGCTGAATTAATATTGCACTTCTGGGATGTTTCTGTGAGCACAATGCAGCCACAAGCTGGTGCTGAATGGGAGCTGGGTTACTTACATTACTCTAGCTAATTTTACTAGTGTGGTGCTGTGGCTGGTTTATTCACTTCTCTGAGGTTAAATGTAAATAGGTCTATACAGTGCAGTATAGCACCTTGTAGGTGAATCCAGTCGGGAAGCAGAGTCAGAGAATAATGGTATGAAATATATAAGAGGCTAAGAGGTGAGGGATGGGATTTGACCTTTGGAGCATTTGGTTGGTACCCTGCAAATTCAGATTTCTCAAAGAGGAAAAAGGGACTGGAGATGGATGGAGTCAAATGGCCAAGTCAAAAGCTGCTGCAGCTGGTCCCATTGCCCCTGTGTTCTGTTACCTTTAGAGGCACTGCCACTGCAGCTCGTTTTTGGGAATAAACTGACAGTGTGAATTTTCCAGTGGTGGCTCTTTGTGTTAGCAAATACATTTAAAACAATGAGTTTCAGTTTTTAGCTGCCATTTAACTTTCTTTTCCAGACTGAATTGCATTCCTGATGCTCTTTGAATGGGACTTACCCAAGATTAATTTCTGAATTATATATAAATTGTTTAATCACCTGTGAAATTTCACAACTTCCAACTTTTCATTTCATTAGCTGCAAGATGAATGTCAATTAAATGTGTTTGGAAGGCTGGAGCTTGATGACACATGCAACAAACACTGCCGAGGACTTTGTTTCATAGTAATAATAAACACTCCACAGGCAATATTTCAGCAATCAAGAATGCTTTTGCGGTCTTTTCTATCTATACGTGCTTGGCTAAATGACAAAATTGGGGGTGGTGGGAAGGGTAAAAAATGAGTAAAACTTATTGCCTTAATGTAACCTTCCTGGCTGAAAGTATATTAATTGGGAAAATGAATTACCTCAGACTAGAGCAGAGAAAGGCCTCCATTGTGCGTGGCCGTGGCGTGAAACCTATACTGTTTGGCTTGCATGCTCCTTCTTTGGCATCACGATCCATCCCGTCCAATTGGCAGGCTTAAAGTCAGCCTTGTGAGATTTATAGCACCTTTCAATTGGAAGCTCTTTTGTTCAGTCCATTTGTTCATTAAGCCAAGTTGCTTTGAAGTATTTCACACCGAAAAACCCTCTTCCTGTGCAGGAGCTGCTCTTGGCTTCTTCCTTCGATGCAACATGGTGGTACTTCAACCTGCAAGGGTTAATGTGTAGGGAATAAGTCATTATTTCTTCTTTTTTGCAAGAGCTTGGTGTACAAGAGCCCTTTGCAGGACCACATGAGACCTGAAAGCAGAGTCTGCTTCCTCCCCACCGCTAAGGTTGAGGTACAGCAATAACCTTGTGTAGCAGCGATCCGATCATCTGTGGTGTTGGAAGGACTAGGGCAGTCCCATGGGTGCTGACTGTGTTCCATCAAATGACAGCTCCGTGTAATGTGCTTGCTTGCAGCAAGGACTTGAACCAATATCTGGCCCTGAGCATTTAATTATGGTCACTTTTTTTCCCAGTCCAGCAAATGTTGAATTTATTGTATCTGTTTGAGACTGAAGGTGAAAATGACACAATCTTGGGTGAAACAGGCATGGTCATCATCTGTGTTTTGAGTTAAAGGGGACATAACTCAGGTGTTTTATGGTCCCCTCCTTCTTTTTGTTTTATTTTCACAGAAAGAAATGATCCCCCTTTTTTCAGGGATGAATTTGGTTAGCGGAAGATGTCTTGCTGACTCTTGCCTGAAAATAAGTATAATAGGCTTGTGAAACTAATATGAACTTGTAAAACTCTTCCATTGTCTTTTATTTTTTGACTTGACAAAGGAAAAGCTTAAGGGAATAAATACTGAGAGGTTACACATGAATAAACATGTTATTTCTCACTCCTTTCTGCTCCTCAGAGTTAAGTATTAGAATAAAAAGGAGGATGAAAGCCATAGGTTAAATCAGTTCAGTCTGATTTCCTGTAAGCCAATATCCTATCTGAGCAAGCATTATTTGCTGCTACAGATGGTTGTTTCTATGGAGAAATTGAGTCAGAATAGGGCTGGAGACTCTGCAGCCTTCTCACCCAGTCAGAGAAGGTCTCCCCAGGTCAGGGGTGCAACCAGCAGTGGAAAAACCATGCGGAAAACTGGGGTTTACTGCTGTTTCCACTCTATTTGTTCTGTGGATAAATAAATTGAAGGCTGGAGTCTTCACGCCTGTCAGTGTGCCACCTTTGAATGTCTTCTCTCGGAGAAATAAGAAAGACAACCACATGTTCAAATTGGTCCTAATTGTTACAGGAAGGCTTCTGAGCAGTTCCAATACCATCTTTTTTCCACTGAGCTAGTATTACAAAATATTTCTGGAATTAGATGGAGCAAGAAAAATAGCAACTTCTTTTTAGATTTATTTTTTTTTCTTTCACAACTTGTATTTTGAGATGCCTTTGAAACAAATCTGCCCTGTTGTGTGTGTTGAATTGCCTTTCTTGCTCTGTGAACTGTGACATGCTCAAGCATGAGGCTTTAAATCAAGGATGGCAGACCTCGGATTAGCATGGTGGTATTTGTAACCTCTAGCATTTTGTATCCCACTTTTCCTGCAGGCTCTCCTGCCCTCACTGGCACTGGAACCATTGCTGTCACAGTGGATGATGTCAATGACAATGTCCCCACATTTGCCTTTAGCATGTATTCCGCCACTGTTCCTGAGGATGCTCCTACAGGGACAGATATTTTGCTGGTAAACTCATCAGATGCTGATGCTTCTACAAATGCTGTCATTAGGTAGGTCATTTGTTGTGTGTAAATACTGCCTCATACCTTGCCTGAAGATTCTTTTTTTCCCCTGGTGTCTATCATCACCATGCCATAAAGCTGTAAAATACAAATGTACAGCTGTATATGTGTAGCTAAGTAATTTGGGTGTATCTGTTTTTTTGGGTTTTTTTTTTTAATTGTTTATAGGCTTTTAGAATTATATTAAGGGCAAGTAGAGTTGCAGTGTTGTTTCGTTTTTTCACTAAGTAAAAGCAAATGAGTTTAATTTGCACCTGAATGTATTAGGATAGATTTATATTTCTCAATAAGTGTAGAGATAGACAAATTAAAAAAAATTAAAAAATAAAAAAGCTAAGAAACCCTGAAACTCCAATAACATCATAAATGGATTAAGCACTTCAACTTGCAGTCTTTCTATATACCTTCTTCGCATAAAGAAGTAGGATATAGGCTGTGAATGATCATTATTACTGATGCCATCAGCCTGTGTAACTTTTGGAAAGGCTTTTGCATTGTATTTAGCATAGCTTTTAGAGCTGAGGCCTTGTGATGAAGGGTAAAGTTAACAGATATAAATATTTCAAAATGTATTTCTGAAGAACCTAGAAAGTCTTGTTCTTGGAGGCTGACAGACATCTTAAAAATTAATAGAATGAGCTTTCAGGAAGGGATTGGTCGGGAGGAGGAAGATGTACTTTTCAAATGTCATCAATGACTTTGCTAGAAAAATTGACCTTGGGGCAGACTTTATTATTTTTTTTAACTTATGTTCAAGTGAAACCACTCAGTCTAAGAAAAATACAGATGGTATTGTTCAGATCTAGTCATCTTTACTTTTTTTGTTTATAAGCTAGGCAAATATAGAAATCAGTATCTATTTTTTTGCATGAAAGTGTCCAAACTGGTGCATAGTATCAATTTTGTGATAGCATACATATGTCTGGAGAAAGGCTTTATTATTTTATTTTGAACCTTAAGTGGACTTTCAAGCCCAATTGTAGTTTAGGTGACTGCTTCTGCAGAGTTGGATGTATTTATAATAAACAGTCTGAGCCAACCTGCTAATACATGTTATGGGAGATGCCACAGACTACTGAACACTCAACAGAAAACACTATCTGCCGTGCTGCTGCAGTCACATCTTTTCATGTAGCAATCAATTTTCACTGAAAGCCAGCATGTTCTTTGGGTAAACTTATAGTCAGTTAATGGCTTCAGTTTAGAATAAAAATTCCACAAGGCAAGGCATAAAGTTCATCCCGTTCAGAAAACCAGTGAAGTTATGATTTGAAATTTTTGCTTTAAATGCCAAGCCGAGCACAGTCAATGCAACTTAACTGGGCACTAGGCTGAACACTGTCCATTTCCAGTTTCTCAAACAATGGCAATGAAGATGCTGAGTGGCAGTTGCAAGCTGAAGATATCCAATGAGGACTGATTTATTGTGAATACAAATCAGATTTATATAGTTATTAGTTGGAAGGACACGTAGGTAATCTCATCACACTGAACTATTGTGACTGCAAACACCTGTGTCTCTGATTCCAACCTTACAAAACAGGTAGCTTCTTTATTTACCTCTGTTGGTTCACTTCAGTTCATTGTTCAAACTGCCTAAGAACGTTAATAGGATTGTCACTTTTTAAAAAAAAAAAAGAAAGTAAAATAAAACAGAACCATGTTATGGCAAAGCAAGTGTATGTAAAATACTGTAATATTCTCTTTCCAACTAAATACAGGCCAAAAATAGAAACTTGATGTTTTGGCATCTTTAAATATTTGAAAAGCATCCAAATTACCATTTATTAAATTGTGAAACAATGAAGCTTTTAATTTTATTCACTCTTACTGTAAGAAACTATTTCTGGCAAGCTTCTTTAGAAAAAAAATTCCACACAAAGCATAAATGACTGTAATGATTGCATTCCGTAATCAGAAATTATCAGGGTGCTCAGATTTCTTTAGTGTGGCTGAATAACTTTAATATCTCTGCTATTAGTCTTTGTCATTCATTCAGTGCTTCATAGTAAAACAGTTGATAAAAATATTTTTTTTCCTTTGTAAGTAGCTACTCAAAATTGTTTTCAGGTTTTGTTTTACACTTTTAAGACTCAGGAACATACTTTGTTTTTCTTGGACAGAATTTTTCCAGGTTCAGCATTTAGAGTAATGCAAATCTTAAAATATGAGTGCTATCACAAGTCTGAGAAAAACCAGAGGGACCAGAACATGTAAGATCATCTTGTCAGAGGTGTTGAGTACTCAGAACCCCTTTTGAGTCTCATTAGAGCCTGTTTCAGACTCAAGTTTTTGGTTTCCAAAAGTAGACTGTAACTATACTGAGACACACATACATTGTCCAGTTGGTTTGCATACAGTTGGACTCATATATAAATCAGACTATCCTACGGAAAATGCTGCTTGTCTTTATACTGGGAGGGAGGGGTTGGTTGGGGTATTTGTTTTTTTTTTGTTTGTTTGTTTGTTTGTTTGTTTTATTTGCCTTTTTTTTTTTTTTTTTTTATAAAAAGATTTCGTAGCATCTTCCCAGTGCTGAAGCTTCAGCTGTTCTCTATATGTGCAAGAAGAGGAAGCCTCTGTTTTCTGCAGTGCTTCACACAGGGTTAAAACATCACAAATCACAGATGAAATTTGCCCATGCTGCTCCTATTTAGGGAGATTTAAGTGGTGCTTTAGGCTTTGTACACATTCTTTCCACCCTGGATGCACATTGCTGTGGCTCAAGAATAATTACGTATGGCCATCATATTACAACATAATTAAGCAATTAAAGTATGCTTATGGCATTCTGTAGAGATTAATGATTGAACAGGGGAAGTTGCCACAGCTTATTACACAGGCTGGCTATCAGTCCTCTAGGTAAAGCTTCTGGCCTATGTTATTATTTCTGTCATAACCTGCTCTGATTTTAAGAAGGTGAATGTAGGAATATTGCTGTCCTTCATAAAAGCCATTTTCTTCTGAATCTTTTATAGAATCACATACCTCAAAAGAGCTGCTACTGCGCTGGACCAGGCTCCTCTGAAGAAGCAATGCTAATCACAACTCCTAATTTTTCTCAGGATTATAATATTAAATAAGGGAATTGTTCATTTTAGCCAGTTCTTGTTCCATTTGCTTTGTAGAAAATCCATACTCTGAATTAATAAAAAACGTGCTATTAACCAATTACCTTGTAAAACACAGCCTAGGGCTACCCATAGCTTTGAGATCCATTCTGTATGAACATAAGCAGGGTAAGCATTCAAAGAGAAAGGACAAATTCTCTGTACTAGTAAGGCAGAGGTAGCCTTTAAAATGCGTTGCAGTAAGCACAGAGTTAGTTCTTATCAAATCCCATTTCTGCACACGCATGCAAACGTGTGCACATACATATACACCAATCAAGGGTTAAAGTCTGGTCCCAGTTAGTCTCTATTGACATAGGTCTGTAGTGACTAATTTGCTACAAATTCCCATGAATTAACATTCAAATCTTGAATAGCAAGAGTCAGTATGGGGAAACAATATGCATTATAAAACCTCTTAGTAGCAGAACACAATATGAATTGTAAATCTTCATGTTATTTTGTAAATTCACCAACCTTTTATTTCAGAATAAAGCATTTTTTCTTATTATAGTCTGCAGATTTAGTTAAGAGGTATGCTAGCCTTTTGGAATAAAACTTAGTAGATTAGCTCAGGGAAATCAGCACTAGAGGATGCCTCCAGCAGGCTATTTTGATAGTATATCTGACTGCATCACCAAAGGTACAAAGGCTCAGTCTGCTTCTTACTTATTAGAAATCTGTGTTAAGCAGCTACATTTGGAAATCCCCAAAAATGTCATTTACGATAGGTCTTGAAATATAGAATAAAAAATAAAAATAAAAATGAAGACAGATGGACAGTCAGAGGAAAATCCTCATGTTGATGCCCACTATTATGGTGTCTGAAGAATACAGAAAATTGTTATAATCTTAAGGCAGCAGGCTGCCTATGAAATACTAATTGAATTTTTCTTCCTTGCTTTTTCTTTCAAACAGCTATAGGCTTACTGGTGGCAATTCGCAATTCACAATCAACCCATCAACAGGACAAATCATCACCAGTGCTCTCCTCGATCGAGAGGCAAGGGAGAACTACACTTTGGTAGTGGTGGCAAGTGACGGGGGCTTCCCCAGGGCTCTCTCCAGTTCCACCAGTGTGCTTGTCTCTGTTGCTGATGTGAACGACAACCCGCCCAAATTTCATCACCATCCCTACGTCACACATGTCCCTTCACCTACCACTTCAGGTAACCCTGGCAATACTTGAGATGTTTCAAATTGCATAAACATCTTAATGAAATGTAAAGCTGTGCTACAAGAAATGTTTCTCAGATGTTCCTCTGTAGCTGTTTTCCATGGTTTGTTATCTTCATGGTTTATGGGAATGAATAATGGCAAGGATCAATATGTGACCTGCAGTTCAGCAATGTGTTTTTTTTTAGTTTTCTCTTTCCATCCCAATTCAGTTATTTTCGCATTTATGTAAAGAAAACATAGTGTAAATGAGCATCAACTCAAACAAGGGATTCAACTATTTTGACATTGTTAGTAAGGCAATGGCTTCTTTTTTAACTCTGAAAGTCTCCTGAATGTAGATGTTCTTTTTCCACCCTGAGCAACTCTTGAAGAGAATTGTGTCAATCTCCTCCAGACAGGCTGTATCACATGCTGATTATGTTGCCTTTCCTTGAGCCAAGTGGTGAAGTAAAATAAAAGTAAAGTCAAGCAGCAACCTTCCTTTTGTGGAACCTGCACCCAAATTCAAGTGACTTCACCAAATGCAGTTAATTAGTTTCTGATTCAGTTTGTTTTATCAAGCCTGGTAATTAAATACATTAGAAATTGGTAAGTCCCAAATACTATCATATTCTGCTTAAAGAACTGGCTTGCAAGGGGAAAGAAAGGCGAATATGTGTATTTGCATGAGGATGAAGAAATATTCATCTATTTTGAGATATTTCCCCCCAAGATTAAAATGGACTAATACCATGGCTTCTACTATCTCAAAACAGTAAAATGATTTTATAATATGATGACTGTATTACTGTAGATTCACCAAACCACAGTCAGAGTGGTTGGCTGTGGAAGGCGGTGACGCTGACTGCTTTCACATGCATACACATACATGGATATATGATGCCTACAGAGAGGATTCCAAGACAAATGGTTTACAAATCAAATTTTCCTTTACAAGAACAAAAAGAAAGGCTTGTTTCCATGTCTTGGGTTTTCTCTTTAAATTTTAAACAATTGCAAATACTTCTCCTTTTTATGGAAGAGTGAATTTGTTTACATTTCTTCCCTGTTTCCAGAACAACATTATGAAATTATTGTATTATTGCCTTGGTGAATCTTTGTGTATTCTGACTAAGGCACAGTGCCTTTGTGTGGTTCTTTTGGGGGTATTTCTTTAAATGTGTCTAATAAGGAATACACATAGGTTTAACCGATGTTTTCTGATCTTTTGGGGTTCTTGCTGTATGAAACCCTTAACAACTAGCAACATACAGAAAACCTGAGCTATGTTTTTAACTTAACAAAATCCTGGGGATGCATGCAGTTTTTTATTTGCAACTCCTCAGTTCATAGTTCACTTTCATTTCAAAGAAAATGTTAATATATTTTCACATTATTTTGAAAGTCTGTTGACAATGCTGTTACTAGCAAGCATGGCATCCATTTAAAAAAGAAAAAAGACCTACAACTTTATTGCAATCCAGTGTAGCATCTGAAATAGCTTTTCAAAAATACAGAACAAACCTTTGTAATTTGATCAAGACATTTGCATTTATTCCGATCACAGAATATCTAGTGTATGTGTTGAGAGAAAAAGCTTGATTTCCTTATTATTTTTAATCAAGTTTAAAAAGGGGAACTAGTAATAACAATAATTAATAATATAATTTGCTTAACTGAACCAAAAATCTTTTTTTTTTTTTCCTGTCCCATTTCTGACAAAGGTTTGAATACTGTTCTTGCATAAATATTCCTCCCTCTGGAGTACAAATTATTGCTCATGACAAATAGTGACATGATGTATAGTTTTAAGGGGATGCTGTCATATTCATTCCTGCCTGTAAATGATTTGCCTTAAGATGCTGAAAACAACATGATTTTTATATACAAGTGGGTACTTTCTAAGTTTCAGTACCAGTAAAACATCAATAGAGTGTTCTGCAAATTGGTTGGGCAGTGTCAACTTGGAAAGATGTTTTGTGCATTAGATCTGTAAAGTCTAGTGCAAAAGAACACCCTGGATTCTCCTTGCAGATAGGCACATATAGAGGTTAATGCAAACGGTACCTGTTTGTTTGAGCTCATTGTGAAGAATAAATTTGAAAGACCTAAAATGTAGTATATTCAGGTTATTGCACTAGTACAAATAGTTTTGTGTTTCTATGCAGAGAAATATATATCTTATTAAATATCTATACTATCTCAGAGTATCAGCTTGCTTTTAAAAATGCAGTCCCCTTAATTACTGTCCTCAGAACACTCTTACAAAATCAGGAGGAGCAGGCTCCTGGGGACAAAGGAGCATCATCTAGGGAATATGAAGAGAAGGAGCTGTGAGGGCATGTGGGTGTGTAGGGTAAATGACCATGGGTGCTCTGCCTGTTCACTTGTGTAACCTTACTGGTCATGGAATTCCAGGCTTTTTTATGATGTGCATAAATAAACTACAAGCAATTAAAAAAAAAATAAAAATCAATCTGGTTAGATTTCTGGCTTTTATAATGTGAATGTTCTAGAAACAGGATGCCAGACTATCAAGAAGTGCAGATGTGTGAGAAGCCAGTGACATCTGCACACGCGGTGACATTTTTGGCTGTGTGCATGTCTTGCAGGCTCGCAAAGTCACCTAACCCCTTTTTGAACTTAGCATCTTATGAAAAGAGCAGTTCATCTTCAGAGCAGTGTAAGGAAGTGCATATTGCTTCAGGATGTGGTTCTGAGAAGCTGGCATCGCGTTTCCTGCAATCAGTGCATTGATCTAAAGAAGTGCCCTAACTTTGTTCTCCATTTCAGGCTCATTCGTGTTTGCTGTGACTGTCACTGATGCAGATGCTGGCTCCAATGCTGAGCTCCACTATTCTCTTGTGGGGAAAAACTCTGAGAAATTCCACATCGACCCAGCAAGGGGGGCCATCCTGGCTGCAAACCCGCTGGCAGGAGAGTCCGAAGTCACCATTTCTGTGCATGTAAGGGACAGCGGCCGGTACCCCAAGACAGACTCGACAACTGTCACCGTGAGGTTTGTGAGCAGAGCAGAATTCCCTCGCGTTCAGGCTGATCAGGAGACTTTCACTTTTCCTGAAAACCAAGCAGTTGGTACACTTGTCACCACCATCTCTGGATCTTCAGCCAGAGGAGGCTCCTTGTCTTACTACATTGCCAGTGGTAACCTGGGCAGCACCTTCCTGGTTGACCAAGTGACAGGACAGCTATCTGTTGGGCAAGGTTTGGATTTTGAAGCCATACAGAAATATGTGATTTGGATCGAGGCCAGAGATACAGGCTTCCCTCCTTTTTCTTCATATAAGAAACTGGAAGTGATGGTTATAGATGTCAATGATAATGCACCAGAGTTTGAGCAAGATCCTTTCATTGCAGAAATAGTGGAGAACCTGTCCCCACGGAAGATTCTGACAGTGGCTGCTGTTGACAGAGATAGTGGGCTAAATGGACAGCTGAATTATGAAATAGTTGATGGCAATACAGAAAATAGCTTCAATATCAATCGAGCCACTGGTGAGATCAGAAGTGTCAGACCCTTGGACAGGGAGAGGTTGTCTAGATACACACTAACCATAAAAGCTTCAGATAAAGGCACCCCACTCCAGAGCACAACTGTCAAAGTTATCATTAATATTTTAGATGAAAATGACAATGCTCCAAGGTTTTCCCAGATATTCAGTGCTTCTGTGCCTGAAAATGCACCTCTGGGCTTTACAGTAACCCAAGTCACAACATCGGATGAAGACATTGGGGTGAATGCCGTCAGCAGGTACTCCATCAGGGATACAAGTCTCCCATTTACCATAAATCCCAGCACCGGGGACATCACCATCAGCAGACCACTGAACAGGGAGGACACAGACCGCTACAGAATCAGGGTCTCTGCACATGACTCTGGGTGGACAGTGAGCACAGACGTCACCATATTTGTCACGGATGTTAACGACAATGCCCCACGATTTACAAAGCCATCCTATTACCTGGAGTGTCCTGAGCTTCCTGGGATTGGATTGAAGGTCACGCAGGTTTCAGCCACCGATCCTGATGAAGGGTCTAATGGACAAGTCTTCTACTTCATAAAATCCCAGTCTGAGTTCTTCCGAATCAATGCAACCACAGGGGAAATTTTCAACAAGCAGTATTTAAGGTACCAAAACTCAAGCGGTTCAAGCAATGTCAACATTAATAGGCACAGCTTCGTTGTTACTTCTTCAGATCGAGGCAGTCCTCCATTAATAAGCGAGACAACCGTCACCATTAACATTGTAGACAGCAATGATAATGCACCACTGTTCCTCGCTCAGAAATACTTCACTCCTGTTACAAAGAATGTGAGGGTTGGCACAAACTTAATTAAAGTTACCGCAGCAGATGACAAAGATTTTGGCTTGAATTCTGAAGTGGAGTACTTTATCTCTGATGAGAGCAAAACCAATAAATTCCAACTGGACAGGAGTACAGGCTGGATTTCTGTGTCATCTTCACTAATGGCTGATTTGAACAAAAACTTTCTGTTTAAAGTGAAAGCAAAAGATAAAGGTAATCCTCCACTCTCATCCGAGGTAGCTGTTGAGATAGTGGTCACAGAGGAAAATTACCATACACCCGAATTTTCTCAAAGCCGCATGAGTGTTACTATCCCAGAGAGTCACTCTGTTGGAACAGTGGTCAGGATGGTTTCAGCCCGAGACAGAGATGCGGCTATGAATGGGTTAATCAGATACAATATTTCTTCTGGAAATGAGGCTGGCATCTTTGCTATTAATACAACTACCGGTACACTGACACTAGCAAAACCACTTGATTTTGAGCTATGCCAAAAGCACGAGCTAGTTGTTACTGCCACGGATGGAGGCTGGGTATCCCGAACAGGCTACTGCAGTGTCAGTGTTAATGTCATTGATGTGAATGATAATTCTCCAGCATTCAGCCCTGAGGACTACTTTCCCAACGTGTTAGAAAACGCCCCCAGCGGGACAACTGTTATTTGTTTAAATGCCACCGATGCCGACTCTGGATCTAACGCTGTGATTGCATATGCTATTCAGTCCTCAGACAGTGACCTCTTTGTCATTGACCCCAATACAGGAACGATCACCACCCAGGGATTTTTAGATTATGAAACAAAGCAAAGTTACCATTTAACGGTAAAGGCATTTAATGTTCCAGATGAGGAAAGATGCAGCTTTGCTAGTGTCAACATCCAGCTAGAAGGAACAAATGAATATGTGCCCCGGTTTGTGTCTAAGCTTTATTATTTTGAAGTTTCTGAGGCAGCCTCCAAAGGTACTGTTGTAGGTGAAGTTTTTGCAAGTGATCGTGACATGGGAACTGATGGAGAAGTCCACTACCTTATATTTGGCAGTAGCAGAAAGAAGGGCTTCCAGATAGATGAGAGAAGTGGTCAGATCTATGTTTCAGGACCTCTTGACAGAGAAAAAGAAGAACGAATCTCTTTGAAAGTCCTTGCAAAAAATTTGGGGAGCATTCGTGGTGCGGATATAGATGAAGTAACTGTTAATATCACTATACTGGATGCCAACGATCCTCCTGTTTTCACCTTGGCAACCTACAATATACGAATCAGCGAGGGTGTTCCTCCAGGCACCCACGTCACATTTGTGAGTGCCTTTGATTCAGACTCTGTTCCGAGCTGGAGCAGGTTTTCCTATTTCATTGGGTCTGGCAATGACAATAGCGCCTTTTCCATCAACCCGCAGACAGGACAGGTGACAGTCACTGCAGAGCTGGATCGAGAAACATTGCCTGTGTACAACCTGTCAGTGCTAGCCATCGATTCGGGAGCACCGTCTGCTACAGGAAGTGCCTCTTTATTGGTAACTTTGGAAGACATCAATGACAATGGTCCTACTTTGTCCACCGGCCAAGGAGAGGTCATGGAGAATAACCGTGCAGGAACGCTGGTGATGACGCTTCAGTCGTCAGATCCTGATCTCCCTCCAAACCAAGGTCCCTTTACTTATTACTTGCTCAGCACTGGCCCTGCAACCAGCTACTTCAGTCTTAGCACCACTGGTGTGCTGACAACCACTAGGGAGATTGACAGAGAGCAAATCAGTGATTTCTACCTGTCGGTGATTACAAGAGACTCTGGCGTTCCTCAGATGTCTTCCACAGGAACTGTGCATATCAAGGTAATAGACCAAAATGACAACCCATCTCAGCCCAGAACAGTGGAAATCTTTGTTCACTATTATGGCAACCTCTTCCCAGGTGGAATTTTAGGGAATGTAAAGCCTCAAGATCCAGATGTGCTAGACAGCTTCCAGTGCTCCCTCACCTCAGGAGTCACCAGCCTTTTCAGCATTCCTGGCGGTACCTGTGAGCTTCACTCACAGGCAAGGTCCACAGATGGCACGTTTGACCTGGCTGTCCTCAGCAATGATGGGCTCCATGGTGCTGTTACTAGCAGTGTCCGGATTTTCTTCGCAGGCTTCAGCAATGCCACCATTGACAACAGCATCCTCCTCCGCCTGAGAGCCCACAGTGTGCGGGATTTCCTGACCAATCACTATCTCCACTTCTTGCGCATAGCCAGCTCCCAGCTGACGGGGCTAGGCACTGCCATCCAGCTCTATGGGCTGTATGAGGAGAGCAACCACACCTTCCTGATGGCAGCTGTCAAGCGTGGCAACAACCAGTATGTGAATCCCAGCGGCGTGGCTACCTTCTTCGAGAGCATCAAAGATGTCCTCTTCCGCCAGAGCGGGGTGCGGATTGAGGCTGTGGACCACGACTGGTGCCTGCAGAGCCCCTGCCAGAATGGAGGGAGCTGCCAGAGGAGGTTGGCGGTGAGCCCAGCTCTGCAGAGCCACGAGAGTGTCCCTGTCATCATTGTGGCCAATGAGCCCCTCCGGCCCTTTTTGTGCCGGTGCATGCCAGGGTACGACGGGAGTCTGTGTGAGACGGACATCGACGAATGCCTGCCTTCCCCATGCCACAACGACGGGACTTGCCACAACTTGGTGGGGAGCTTCTCATGCAGTTGCCCCGAGGGCTTCACTGGCATGGCCTGTGAGAGGGACGTCAATGAGTGCCTTGCCAACCCATGCAAAAATGGTGCTGCCTGCCAGAACTTCCCAGGAAGCTTCAACTGTGTTTGCAAGACTGGGTATACAGGTATGGTTTTACTTCTCTAGATCTTACAGTCCAAAAGAGATGTAAAGAGGGCAGAAACTTGCCTTTTTAGCTCGAGATTGTCTGAATATAAGCATCCCCATAGGTGAAGATGTCATGCAAAATAAGCTATTTGTAGCTATGAAAACTCAGAAGACCAGGTGCCCACAGCATTATTTTATTTTAGTTCTGTCCTCAGGCAAATCTCACCTGATTTGCATTAGAACAGAAAGATTTTTACGAGAGCTATTTTAATTTATTAAATATGTAGAATCCATTTCCAATGCGTAACCATGATTTTTCTGTTCTTGTCATTGTTCTGCATTTCAAGTCTGCTAGGAGTGTGCCAAACAACAGAATTGGCCTCTGCCCTCAATTGCTTACAGTCATACAAGAGAGAAGACAGATGAAGGATATGGGAAAAAAACAGAATTCAGGCAAAATGATCAAGCATTTCTGTTATGTATTTTGTCCCTTTGTAATTTTTTTTTTT
The DNA here is from genome assembly GCF_033783945.1 of Neopsephotus bourkii. Lineage (NCBI taxonomy): Eukaryota > Metazoa > Chordata > Aves > Psittaciformes > Psittacidae > Neopsephotus > Neopsephotus bourkii. The sequence goes on from NW_026900624.1 coordinate 10,139,800, forward strand.
TGCATTAACAACAGAAATATCTGCAGTATTCCCACTTTTTCTGAGTTTTTTTTCTCTAACATTTATTATACTTTCAAACATAGCAGTATTTCATGGCTAGAAAAGCAGTCTATTTGCTTCTGTCATGAATGTTCAAGGAAGGTTTGACCAACTTCCACCATTGCTTATGACCGATTTTTACAGATGTCATTAAAAAAATCTAACCAGAAAAGATTAAGCAAGGCTTTCAGTACCTTTTTCTGAAGAGTATTTCTCTCCTTATGATAGGGTGGGAATTATCTTGCCACCACTGATACCAAAACTCATTTGTAACCAATGGACTGAACAGGAGGTTGATTATTCTTTTTATTTATTTATTTATTTTCTTAAACCAGATTAGGACATGAGATGTGATACACTCTATTACAAAGGAGAAAGTTAATCCAAATAAAGGTTTTAACTACTTCATTTAAAGCACAGCTACAGCAGTAGATGCATACTCAGTGTGAAAGGACTGTTGATACAGAAGTACACTGATGTGACCTTTTGTGTGGACCTCACAAATGTGCTACTGAGCCTCAGGTCAGGAGCAATTACTCTTAATTGACAAGCAGTTCTAATTAAGTTACCAATCCAGGATTTTATTTCATGTTGTATTAGTACATCAAATTATTTTGCCAGGAGCATGGCAAATAATTCTAGGGCACCTATCTTCTCTTTAGGTCATTAGCACCAAAGATTACTTTGGCATATGTTTGCTGTTGCAATGAAGCAAAACACTTCATTAGCTCTAGCAACATGCTGTAGTATGTGCCTCTAGCCTATAATCTGAAACATTAAAGAAATGTCCATCTTATTTTTTCTGGTGTTAAAGCTCATATCTTAATGTTCAGCCCTCATGACAGCTACAAACCAAGTTCTACATGTGACAAGCTTGAAAAGAAGAACGTTTTAACTAAGATAATGTAATGAGAGACTCTTACAGTTTAAAATGTTTGCCTTCACGCCATGGATTAAATGTGGCATCTGATATGAGCTTTCTTAAATTCCTTGTCAACACAAATAAATTTTAAATAGACTACCACTGAGGCAGACGTTTCTATCTGAGGGTCAGATCTTTTTTAATCTGTTGGCCGTTGCAGAATCAAGAATTATTTAAGTGTCTGGAGATTAATTGATCAAGACAAAAAACAAATGGCACTAAAGTATGCAATTAAAAATCGAGATATCTTCGGTGTTGAATATCAGCAGAACTTACTAGATAAGATCACAAGAAATATTCAGTATATTTAGACATTTTATGTCTGCAAAAGCATGTTTTAAATTCTGCAAATGTAATATTCAGTAGGTTCTGCAAACAAATGTCAGAATACAGACTGAGAATACTTGACATGGGGACTGTTATGTCGTTATACTGCCAACAGAAAGAGAGCACAGCTGCTTGGGCGTTTAATCCTGATTCATATATGATTAAAGATAGTTGTAATGAATGTAAAAAAAATAAATGCTGGTTTCTTTATGAATAGAAACCTTAAGTGCCTCAGAACAAAAAAATACAAAGAAGAAAGAGACATCCAAAATAGTACATTTCTAATTCAGTTTACCATGTTCATAGCTTTGCTGCTTCTCTTGGAATGAAAATACAGGCTTATAATTGAGTTTGCATGCTCAGGATAAAGTAATATTTACATGGTGCTGCATACAAGTAGAAATTAGTGTTTTCTGAGACAGTCTCTCTGTTCACAGTAAATTAGAGTACATGTAGACCTTTATAATGGCCTATCTGAAAACCTAGAGTCTTACATTTCCTTGATTTATTATGTTTTGTCAGCTGCATTTCACTTAATCATACTGTAAAGGTAATGTACTTCTTTTCACTGAATAGGATTATAAAGACTGATTACCTCAGAGCAACATCATTAATGGGCTTAAACAGTCTGTTATAATTACATCTCTTAATGATGATCAGGTTTTGGATTTAAAATAATCACTTTCTGGAGGAAATATACTTTATGATTTACAGTAGTTGTCTGCCCTTCCTTTGAACCCTTTGGTTCCTGTTTTCCAGGACTCATTAAGATGAAGGAATGTAGGTTTGTGAAATTGTTTCAAATGCAAGATTAAAACATTAGAACAACCACTTTAAAAGATGGACACAGAGAACCACAAAACCTAAAACTCTCAAATCAGCTGAAATCTAACCCAAGAGCATTCAGCTGGTACCTGTTCGTGTTACATTTTTCTATTAAAAAAGAAAAAAATGTCAGGAAGTTAGATTTTTGCATAAGCCCCTGCATGTGATGATATCAACTTGAGGTGATGGATGCTGAATGCTGTTATCAGTTATCCAGCATTACCCTAATTTTCATGGTCTTCAGAAAAAGATCTTTCTAGCACAAAAATGAATACCCTCAAATCTTTCAACATTATCTTTCTGGAAAGCAGTAAAATGGAGCACTTGGGTTCAGGTGAGGATTCTTTTGTGCATAGTGGCAAACAGTTTCTTAGTTTCTTATCCTCTTCAATCAGGTAATGTTCTTTGAATTATTTATCTGTGCAAGAGAGGATTTCAAAATAGATAACAATTGTATAAAATCTCTACTCAGGAAGCACAATATTTTTTCTAATATTGAGATAAGACAAGGGATAATGGCTTTAAACTGGAAGAGGGGAGATTTCAACTAAATATAAGGAATACATTTTTTACAGTGAGGTTGGTAAGATACTGGCACAGGTTGTCCAAAGAATTGGCAGCTGCCTCATCCCTGGAAACATTCAAGGTCAGGTTGAATGGGGCTTTGAGCAATAGAACTCTAGTTGAAAGATGTCCTGCTCATTGCAGGGGAGTTGGACTAGAGGACCTTTAAAGGTCCCTTCCAAAATAAACTTCTATGATTCTAAACACAATTTTGTTAGCTTTATGAATTATTCAAACAATTGTTAAATATGAAGATGTTGCTATTCACTGGTTAAAATATGTGCAGCTAAAATAAGCATCCATATTCTGTTGCTGACTCAGCAAATACACCAGCTTTAATGTAGCTGAGAAAAAGAAGAGTAGTTAGATTAGATTGCAAAAAAAAAAAAATAAATTAGTAAGCCTTATTAGCTACACTTGATTTTTGTGTAAATTAAGAATCAACACTGAGCTATTTTGAGCATCTCTGCCTCACTCTTGCTATATGTTCTCAGTAAGTCAATGATCTCTACTATGCACCATAATATTGAAACAAAGAAAACAGCAAAATGTAAGATAAAAAGTTAGCTCATCCTTCAGTCATGCCCATTAGAGAATAAAATATAAATAAATACCCCCAAAGCATAATTAGATTCAGACACTGGAAATGTTTCCTGGATTTATGATGAATCTACAAGTTATGTATTAACCACAGAAATCCTCCAGTGCTCTGTTTCCATTCTGCTTGCAGTTGCAAATGGAGTTCTTCTGCTCACATGGAAGAACTGCCTGCAAACTTCTTTAGGTTAAACAGAAAAGTAGAGGGAGGGGAACAAAAAGAGGCAATCTTAATTAGGTGACCAAAGTTTTGACATTCTGAAAAAGCTAGCAGAGTTAATATAGCACAGTCCTGATTTTCTACAGTTTAGGGACCAGCAATCCCTAAGGACCGCATGTTGTATATTGTTGTCATGTGAGATGTAAGAATTATGTGTGTGACATATAAGAATGGGCACCCTTTGTGCAAGCTCATGTTGTACTTTTAACTTAAATGTATGTTATGGTTATATGGTGTGAGGAATGCAATAATTCATTATCAGTGCAATAAGAATTATTAATGCAGTATTAGCCAGTGCCATGTGTATATATCCCAGCCTAGATGAAGTTCTGGGAGAAGTCTGGAAGAGTGTGGCTGATTTTGCCAGGTTTTGCAGAGAAACATGAGGGATAAACTTCATGATACTTCCATGTTTTTGCTGAGCAGGCAGCAAAGGCAGGCACTGTTGGCAGAAGAAACAAAGACAGGTTCCAGGCGTGGTGTATAGGTGAAGTGTTCCTAAAACTGATAAAAGCTAAGTAATGGAAAACTTAGAAGTGAAGAGCAATACTTCTATAGTTAATGTTTCCATGCAAAGATTTTAGATTTGTACAATGAATCCCCTTGTCAGTATTCAGCATCTGTTAAAATCTTCACTTTTTCTCCTGGTTCCCTTCCTTTTTGACGTGAATTATCACTGAAGTTATTTCAGTTTATTCTCTGGTGAATAACATTTACCACATGTGACAATGTCTGCTTAGAAAAGGACTGTATCCAGGGTAGCTTGTTTTAGCTCCAGAGGACTGGTGTCCCTCTGAGTCAGGAAGGAGGTTGTAATGGATGAGGAAAAATAAGAAAATCATATAATGTACAATAGCAGCCTGTGTTCAGCATGCCATGTTGATACAGGGTCCAGCAAGGACTGTCTGTGTCTCTGTCAGGCTAATGAGTACATTGCATTCAATAGGGGGGAAAAAACATTATTTTATTTTTTTTTTAGTTCAGCATCTCCTTTGATTTCATGTTCTTTTACAGACACTAGTTAATAAAAAATCCAGTTAAAAATGAAACCACCAATACCTATAAGAGATAATTACAATGAGACACTTGAAAAGCAGAATTAATTTCTCTGGGCCATGCATAATGCAGCCCAGCATCGTGCCTGTGTTTCTCTCTCTGTCCCACAGCCACAGTGGGTTCCTGCACCCTCCCTCCTGGCTGTGCATTCAGCATTGGTTCATAAGCTTGTTACCTAAATACCAGCGTGACTTTCCTATCGACCTAATACTCTGACCTGGAAATTGCTCTTATTCCCTAATTGCAGGGAAGACGTGTGACTCCACTGTCAATTACTGTGAGTGCAACCCCTGTTTCAATGGTGGATCCTGCCAAAGCGGGGTGGAGGGATATTACTGCCACTGTCCCTTTGGTGAGTACACTTCTTCCCTCTGCTCCATCTTCCCTTTCCCTATTAATATTTCTTAAATCTCTATTTTTGTCTGCATAAACCCAGTGGGTGTCTATATGGATCCCAATCTGTGGGCAGGTGTTGGTCATCTCCTCTCTATTTTCCTCAGCTGCAAGCAGGAGAAGCCAATATTTCTGCCAGCATAGCAGTAGATGGAAGCATGAGGCAGTGTGGGGAGTCACTGTGGCTGCTGGAGGGCTACACCGAGGTCTCAGAGCAGTGCTTGGGTCTCAGGCCTAATAACAGATGCTTTTAGGAAAGCTGAGGAGTGAGGTTGCTGTAAATAACATCAGTATTCTTGCATCAAATTGCAAGGACGTCATCATGTTAAACTGGGAAATGGGACTTTGGGATCATATTGAGCAGAGAGGACTCTGTTTTCTTCTGAAACATATGAATAATTTGCCAAAATATTTGTAAAGCAAGAATTGGAGGGTAACCATATTTTTCTGCAGTTGAGGAGCACCACATTAGATGTTGGCACTTTCATATTTAGTAGATTTGATTAAGCAAACCTGGCTGAATCAGAACAGTTTTGCTAGCCCACACCAGTACTTGCCCATTTCATTTATTGCATATTAATAAAGTTCTGAGTTCCAAAACCAGAGTACTGTTCCAAGAGTCAGAAAAGCATATAGTACTGCCAAAATTATTAAATTATTAGAATTTAATTATCTCAGATTTGGTTTGTGGAATGAACCCAATAAAGACATAAACCAATACATACATTTTAAGGTGTCATGATATAATTGCAGCAAGATTGGTTCTGAATCCAGGTTTGTCATTGTTTGTGTAGAAAAGCAGGGAAGTAAATGCAACTGTTTAACCAAAAACCAGATAAACCTGAGAAATCATCTAAAATGTTTTAAGGCTGCTGAAAAGCATCACACACAAGTATGGTTCGCAATAGACACTTGTAACTACCTCTACATATGGTTTTCTACTAACATGTGGAATAACTTCTTTATTCTGTTTTATTTCCTTTGTTTTATGTTTCCTCAGAGTTTACTCATTTCCTATATAGTACATTGTAAATGTATCTAATAGTCATAAATTAAGTCTGAAATTTTTTCTCATTGCCACTGCAGTAAAAAAAAAAAAAAAAATTGCAGGAAATTATGTAACAGAGATCCGAAAAGAAATACATAGGATGCACCAAAATACTCAAATCAATAAAAGTATAGCAAGGCATAATGCTTTAGTCACACGTATGCTTGTATCATAAGTAATGAACCACTGATTGAGAAGCAGTTCATATAACAGCTGAAAAGAGAAAAATAAGGTGAAGTTGCAAATTTATTTCCATAACTGGGTTAATAAATGCCTGATATTAATTAACAACCCTATCCAACATAACTGTCAAACTCACTTTTTTTTTTTTTCTAAAGAAACCATAGAACTCAATGAAGTGTACTTCGTGTTTCAATAGATGTCACTTGTAACTCAATATTTAAGTTTAAATATATGTACTTCAACATTCGTCTGTGGATAATAGGAGTCTTCTGTTCAAGCTGCACATTTTGAATCATGCATTAGAAGTTTCACAGACAGTCTGTGTGTCACAGCCATGTCTAGGGTACATCAGTGCTATGTTTTTGGGAGAATGCACAGGAAGGAAAAAACTATCTGACATCAGATTTTGCTTTTCATTTTGCAGGTGTTTTTGGAAATCACTGTGAACTGAACAGCTATGGATTTGAAGAGTTGTCCTATATGGAGTTTCCCAGTATGGATCCAAACAATAATTACATCTATATAAAGTTTGCCACTATAAAGAGTAATGCTTTAATGTTATATAACTATGATAACCAAACCGGAGACAGGGCAGAATTTCTGGCTCTGGAAATAACAGAAGGGAGGCTGAGATTCTCCTACAATCTTGGCAGTGGCACATACAAGCTTACCACAACTAAGAAGGTGTCTGATGGACAATTTCACACAGTGATTGCCCGACGGGCTGGAATGGTAAGAAATACTAAAATGAGAAGATGGAATTTAAGACAAGTTTTTAAGCCAAGTCACTTTGGCTTCCATATGAGGAAGCATAAAATTAGAGGATAAAATAAGAGGAGCATAAAATTAGTAACATTGCATTTGCTAGCAGAACCTCCAACTTTGGAAAAAGCCTCCTCGTTTCTGTCTTGCTCCAACTGACTCAAAGGACTATAGTGGTTTGTTTAATATGATGGTGATAAAGAATATTTTAAAAAAAATATGCAATGCCATGTACTCTAAATGTGAAAAATGAGAACCAGGAATAACTAATGAAATAAATTACTACACATGAGGCTAATTAGCTGATGCAGATTACAGGGATGACTAATTAAGGCTAAAAAGCCCCAAAATAATTTTTCTCAGCATTTGGAAAATACAAACAGACAAACTTAACATTCCTTGAGGCGATTTAACCAATCTCATCAGACTGTAAGCCTTTTTCCTCTATAACACACATGTAAAAAATTCAAAGGTTATACACTGCGAGGGTCTTTTGGGGGGAAGGTGGGAAGTTACTTTTCCTTTTGTCTCCCAGAAAGCATCTGAGGGGAGAAATTCTACCAAAAACTGGACTGGGACAACTGATTGCCATATGCATGATACTCTGACCCCTCTCCTGCCTTCATTTTTTTTTAAATAAATGCTTTCTATTCTTCTTCTCTCATTTTTTAATAATATTTCCAAAGCAGAACATAAACCAAATGCTCTTTGAGTTCAAGCCAAGCTTTTTGACTCCACAGCGTTTGAGTTAGGAATGAAACAAAATCTATTCACCATAATCAGTAACTATTGCCCAACAGCTCCTTTCTCAGACAGAAATGGCCAGCATACGTGGAATCCCATATTCTTCCCATGTTTGAAATTGAAGTCATATAAGAATAATATATGGCTGGGGCTTCACATCTTGTTTTACATATTGGAAGCCAGAAGTGATGTAGGGAATAAAAGAATTTTTACCCTAGAACTAGCTGCTCTACTCAAGAGCTTCAGATCCGGGGTGAGACGTCCATAGGCACAAATGTCCTGAGAGCAGCAGAGGAATGCATTACCTTATGATGTGTGATTCTTTGTAGGGTCAGGGTTGTCTGCTGACCTGGTGCTTTTTTTCTTCTCTCTTAGAGAGTCTTGAGCCTGAAACTGAATTTCAGTTGTGTAGTGTAAGACCTGATTTCCCCATTTAATAAAGGTGGATGGGCTAGCATACAGCTGGATTAGCAAATCCAGTTTGTGTGTTTGCAGGAGTTATATATCCAAATAAGATGAAGGATAATTGTGATGTTGAATCATGACTTAATGCGGCTACTTCATAATTTGCATCACAGCTTCCAAATGGAAAGCATAAATCTTGAAAGTTACCAGGTTTCCATTTTAGCAATTAAATTAGGGTGATATTTCTATCAGTAAGATTTAAATGGCTAAGTATAGGAGCACACATGTAACATTACAATAAATAAGTGAAATACACTTCAGAAAAAAAATGAGCAGTAAAATGTTTTACTTGTAGATATGCCAGAGGGCTAGACTATAGAAGAGATAACATAAAAAGGGCTATTTACAGAAAAAGTGAGTTATGAATACTTCTGTCTGAATGCAGACACTTAAGACAACTTATACCTTTGTGTGATTATTTATTTTTAATATTTAAACCTTCTCAGTAATGTCAGCTGTTTACAAATACAGTATGTGAAAAGAATCGCCTTTGTCTTAGATATTTCTGCTGCAGGAAAAATGTCTCCCAAGTGTCCAAAAGTGTATAAAATAGCCCCCCTTCAGGATTCCAAATCTGTCATTTCCTACAGCACAGTGGGCCTTTATCGGAAACTGGTAAAATCATTAAGTTGTCAGTCCTGAGCTATTGCAGAGTGACAGGATAGAAGTCTCATAATGCAGCAAGGTAACCATAGAGTAATGCTTAAGTAACAAGCAGGAACATTTGACTAACATTAAAAAATAAGTGAACTCTGGTCCAAGTAAAACATACTCTCAAATATCTAGCCCTTGAGCTGGGGTTGAAGTCTGGCTTTCACAATGCATAGCAATGTAAGTTAGGGAGATTACACTGATTGAGCTAAGAGCAAAAAACATTTCATTTTTTTGTTTTTTTTTTTTTATATTCTGAAGGAAAATATGGATCCATTTGGTGGCATACAGACCAGCCAGCTTATTACTCTTGCTATGAATTGTTTCATCTATACAGGTCTATAATCTGCTTTGGAACTGCAGACTGATATTTCTCAGGAGAAGCAGTTTACTCATTATTTATGGAAAGAAATTCAAAATAAGCTTTCATTAAAATAGCAAATTGAACAATTTGGGTGTGCTGTAGGGCATGATTTAAGGCTAAAAGCTATTAATTTATTTGGTCAAAATGGTGCGTCAGCTCACAGTATGTATTTGGAATGGACATGGACAGTCTACGGGGATTTCAACAGGATGCAGTTAGTGAACTTAGTTGCAGGCAGAAAGAAAAGCCTTTGCAGATTAATGAAGTACTGATAGCTAGTGCTGTTTGCTCAGCTCCAATAGAGTAAGCTAAATCAAAATATAAACCAAGGCATTTTTAAAAGTGACATTAGATTTAAATTTGCTGCAAAACAGTACCACACATTTAGTTCAAACATGAGAAGCCGATGTGTACAATTTGGAGATTATTATTATTTTTCTGAAAATTTGTTTTAAGGAATAACTTTCAGCGGGTTTGGGTTTGGGTTTTGATTTGTTTTGTTTTGGTTTGGTTTGGTTTTTTTTGTTTTGTTTTTTCCGGTGCATCTGTTATTAATAAATCTCTGTGGGGAAAATCCATTGCTAAATAAGGGGTAAAATAAAAGCTCCTTTTTAAATCAGCAGAAATTATTTCATGATTTTAGTGAAAGCTTTGGTTAGACTTTTAAAGCTTACAAATAAAAGTGCCATGATTCACTTTAGTGTGAATGACTGAGATGAGTAATGAGGTAACCCCAGTGCATGGGGCTTGATGGCTTGAGGGTAATAATAAAGAGGAAATGCTGTCAATGCTTGATACTTTTCCAAACGTCAGCTTGATCCTACTATAGGTATCCTTATTTTTCACCATTATTAATGTCAACAAACATCCTTCACGACATGTCAGCCTAAGGGTTACCTTAATCACATCCACTTGGTTACTCTTGGAATATTACTGAGTGGTTGGTTATTATTTTTAACTAGTAATCTCAGTGATTGTACTCCCAGCTTTTGTAACATGCTTTTTATCAAGCTCAAGCAATATGTTTAATGTCATGGTCACGCCACTGAAGGAATGCCCTTTGTGTTTGGAGGGAGCAGCTCTCTGTTCAGATCAAGAGCAGGATACAGTACAAGCCAAACTAATGCCATTTCAAGGAGGAAAGCAAACAAACATGAAGGAAACCCTACCTAAATCTCAAAACTGTGTTTACCTGATTCTCTGTACGAAGCAGTCAATTATCTCACTCTCTGCTAGTGTCCACATCTTGGTGTTTACTATATTGATGCAGATGGGGGTTGATCAGTGGCTCTGAAGCACCCTTCAATGCTGAGTGACAGTAATACACAAGTGCTCCATTCTAACCAAGTTCTTGATATAGTACATTTAATCAGCTAGTGTGGTTGGTGACTCCGGCCTTGTAATATTCAGCATATGTGTGTGTGTGGCTTTTGCAGGCAGCATCACTGACGGTGGATTCCTGCTCTGAGGATCAGGAGCCAGGCTACTGCACTGTTAGCAATGTTGCTGTTTCTACTGACTGGTAAATAATTCTTCATTTTGTAGGGGATTTTTTTTTTTTTTTTTTTGAGTAAAATTTGAGAGAAATCACCCTCTAAAGCCAGAGAAATTTGGAGTCATGATGACATGCCCTTAGCCCAGCCTCAAGCAAGGGATCAATACCTCAGCTGCTCTCTGTGAGAGGCATGCAAAGCCAAGGATCCCAAGTGTCATTTCCTTCCATCTTTGCAGAAGCAAATTGAATTTTCTACGTGTACCAGTACTTGCTAATTTAGGCTACATTTCTGCATAGAGTTTATTCAGAAATCCCCAGTTCTTGACTCCATGTCTGGCCCCAGGCTTTTGTGGCACACAAGAAATGTAGGACCATGGGTGGTCTGCACTGTGGTGTAAGCGGGGATAAGACTTATTGCCTAATGATTTGGGGTGCTGTGTTTGTTTATTTATTTAAACTGCACCTGTGCTTTCTTATAAAAGTGTGAGAGATAACATCACCTGATTATTGCTTTCTTTATTATTATTATTATTATTTTGACATTGTTTTCAGCCATTTCTAGTTGCCATCTTTTACAGTTTTCATTTCTTAAGCATTGACCAGTACAGAAAACAAATCTTATTTCTTGTGTTTACCCTAACTAAGCCTTTCTGTTGCATCTTTAGATCCTCTTTGGAGATAACGATAGCTTCAGTCCCAATCACTTTGGCTAATTTCTTACAATAATCACAATGATATTCCCTGTCACATGTGATATCCCTAGCAAAGGTGTTATATCTTTGTAAAATAATGAATCCATCTTCCAGCTATGTCAATATCATCTACAATTTAAGAGTAATTGAGTAAAAAGCTTTATTCATTATGATTTCATGTACACCGCTCAGTCAAGTCAATAGAAATTTTGACATGCACTAACTGAGATGGAATTTAGTCATACGCATCAAAACTGTTATTTCCAGCACTACTGATCTGCTCCCCTTCTAAATATAAAATGTGAGTTTGGAGGAGGAATTTTAGCTGCATACCGTAGCTAATGGTTACAGTTCCTGTCTTGTCACTGCTATGTTAATGTCCGATGCTGATAAATTGTTTTTCTGCCTCTGTTATAGGACTCTCGATGTACAACCAAATCGGGTTACCGTTGGTGGCATCAGGTCTATAGAGCCCATCCTGCAAAGGAGAGGACAGGTGGAAAGTCATGATTTTGTGGGCTGTATAATGGAGTTTGCAGTCAATGGACGTCCCTTGGAGCCCAGCCAAGCTTTGGCAGCTCAAGGCATCTTAGATCAGTACGTCTGCTATATATGGTATCAAATGGACCACATTTACAACAAAGGAAGCTGTCATGAAAGTCAGATAGTGTTCCACTCAGACAACATCAGTTATTTCTTGTTTAAAAAATGAGTTTAGAATTTCTTGTAAGTTGAAAAAAATGTAGAAAGAAAATGAATTTGGCTGAGAGGTTCACAAAATATTACAGAGGTTTTAAAAAAGCAACATCACTATATTTCTATTGCCAATTATTAATGGTGCTTTGAAGGCTGGAGTAGACTTGTTATTGAGTTTCTTTATAAATTCCACCTGGGTTTGACTATACTCATACTGTTTTCTAACCTTCTGTTCCCTCTTATTGCTTTTTAATCCACAATGTCTGCTGTATCAGTTTGCCTCTCAAGCGTCACTGAATTTCCCTCGTATCCTCCAAGCAGTCTTTCATTAATTATGAACCATCTGATTCTACCAGTTTTTCCATCTCAGTATGTGAAGTCACAAGTTGTAGCAATAATGACAGTCTTCCATCCAAATTTGCTAGCCCCTCTCTCAACCCCCAAGCATGTGCTGTCCATTGTGATATGGTCTCTGGGGGAATGCAGATTAAAAAGCACCTAAAAGGCTTTCTTCTTCTCTTGTGTAACAGGAAATAGGAGCTTCATTGTCTCTGAATTCATTTCTCTTTCAAAAGACTGTTCTAAATTGTCACTGAAAATCAGGATCTGTTTAGAAACATAATGTCTGAGGAGAAGAGCCTCTCCATTTTCGCATCCCTGGGGGGAAGAAATGGAGTATAGTTCAAACACAGGATGCTTCCCAGTGCATTTGCTCCACTTATTTGTGCATACATTCTTCAGCATCTACACTTCTGTTTTGTTTCAGGTGTCCCAGACTAGAAGGTGCTTGTACAACCAGCCCCTGCCAACATGGTGGCACCTGTGTTGATCACTGGTCATGGCAGCAGTGTCATTGCAGAGACGGACTGACAGGAAAGCACTGCGAAAAATGTATAGAGGAGGTTTTACTGTCTTTCTCTTTAATGTAAACTCTGGTTTAACCGGATGCCATTAAGAGTTCCTTTTCAGGGGCATGGGATAATGAATTTTATAAGCTCAGGAAAATAAGCAGCATGATTGCCTCTTAAATAATTTTGAAGGAGAAGTCCACAATGGACTATTGTCCTTTCATGAGCTAAATAGAGCAACAAATTGCATATATTAAGTTTTCTGGCATGTATATCACATTTCAGGTAACTTGCAATCATTTAAAAATACTGCTTCCCAGTAATATATAATATCAGTACCTAAAATAAAGCTATCCTGTAGGATGGATTTGTCTGCTACAAGGAGGTAAGATGGTAAGGGAAAAACCCTTCCTTTCACGTTAGCACTATGTGCATGTGCTTATGTCTCCTCTGGACTGTAGGACTTTTTATCAAACAACCATCAGATTATAGGCAAGAAAATATGGTAAATGTAAATGAAAGCAAGCCATTTACATTCTGGGATTATTAACTTGCACGTGGATGACTCTGTAAATCAATACGGAATTGTCTAGGAGAGCAGAGAGATTTATTTCCATGTAGTTGTAGTATAATGACTGGGCTTTGTTTTCTCACATGTCCCATTATTGTTTAGCTGATTTATATGCTTTTATTGTGCCAGTTTACAAAAGAATTTAACCATAATTTTGACAGCATTTGGTAGTCAATGCTCTGCATTTTTTATTCTTCTTTTTTAATGCCATAACAAATAGAAAGTCATTATCTCTCCCTTGAAGAGCTTACAGTTCAATACATCATGAAACCTTGCTTGCAGTAATGGAAACAGTAACATCCCTAGGAAGGAATTACAGTTGCAGGAGCCAGATTTTTTTCCCTACTCCCTCACTTGTTCCCTAGCGAGTTTTAATTTACTATTGACTGATAGCAGCAGTAAATTACCAGCACACTCCTACTCTTAAACACACATTCTGGTTGAAGCCAGATAATAAGAGGGGCTGAAATTGCCATTCACTCCTGCTCTCCCCTGTGACCTGCTCTGAACTTGATCTCTGGATCAAGTTCTGGAAGGCAATGGTCGTTATTAGGCAGATGGTGGCTATGGTTGTAACGAGCTACGTACTCAGCAGTTTCCCATCCTTGTCCCAGATATTACTGCAGACACTGCCTTATCGCTAGAAGGCAAAGGACGACTCGACTACCACATAAGCCCAAACAAGAGACGAGAATACATGATGAGGCATGGCATTCGAGGCATCAGCCTGGGACCCCCAAATGCGGACCGCTTGGAAGTGAAGTTCAGGACAAGGAGCGAGAATGGTGTTTTAGTTCACGTCCAGGAAAGCAGCAACTTCACTACTGTGAAGGTAAGATTACAGCTAATGCTGAGCCTGATTTGACTGGACTGCTTCATGTATGGTGATCAAAATCACATTTTTCCATTACTCTTGCTGTTTCCTTTATAAAATATTAGGTCTTTAACTAGGCACTACTCCAGTATCATTCATCTTCTCAATAATTCCCTTGCTATTTGCCAAGGTATCAGAAGATCTTGATGGTTTTGTATCAGTTTTGTCTAGACTCCAAATAGTGACAGCAAGAGCAGTACTCATTGCCATATTTATTGTCATTGTTAAATTACACTCTATAGAACAAATCATTTTGTTATTGGCCTTTTATCTTCTGATTTTTCAGACCTTGAACCCAGATCCTCCATAAGCTAGCAAACAATTGCCATAAAGTTTTCTTTAATTCCTGCTAGCATGGCTCATGTTTATCAAACTAGGAAGTGAGGGATAACTTGAATTCATGAGGTTACCCATGAACCAATGTAAATTTTAAATTATTTTGAAATACATAGCTGAATTAATGCTTCACATGCCACACAGTTTTGGTTTTTTTCCCAAAGAGTTTATTGGTGCAGAACTTACCTTTCTCAAGAGAAAGCAATGGTTCGGTTCCTGGCAATGACTCAGTCCATTTACTCATAACTCTAAATGAGTACAGCAGTGATTTTGGCAAGCACCTTTATTGGGTTGGTGTAAGCTCCAAGTTTCCTTGACTGCTGTAAGGCTTTCCAAGTTTTTTTCCCTGACTTTTAAAGAAACTCATACAGAAATTCACACTTTCTAAGCTTCAGCCCCATGGACATTCTCCACCTGCCTGATCAGAGGGACAGAGCTTTCCTTACATATCAGCTGCATTTAAGAAGCAGGTCTGCATTACTTCCCCAGTGTACAGATCATTTGATAGGAAGTTTCTGCCTCGGTCATTTTAGCAGATAAGATCTCATTATTTTGATTTCTAGAGGGAAAAAATGCTAATACTACCTTTTTCTCTAGCAGAATTTGCTAGGTGAGCTCTCCAAGTGTTACTGAAAAAAAGATAAAGAGAGTTGCCTTTCTTGGCTGAAAGCACTTGTGGTGTGTTTACGCAAACACTCTTCTTATTGTTAATATTGGTGAAGTTATACAAGCAAGCAGAGTGTGTCAAGTCCCAGCCCCAGCTGTGCAAGGGAGAAGAGCAGAGGTTTGCCTAGTAACAGATGCAGAAGTTTGAGGAAAGAAAGGTAACATCACTGTGCTGATTATTGCTGAAAAGTTCCCAGATGATGGT
The DNA here is from genome assembly GCF_033783945.1 of Neopsephotus bourkii. Classification (NCBI taxonomy): domain Eukaryota; kingdom Metazoa; phylum Chordata; class Aves; order Psittaciformes; family Psittacidae; genus Neopsephotus; species Neopsephotus bourkii. The sequence goes on from NW_026900624.1 coordinate 10,155,343, forward strand.
AGTTAGTAAAACTGTAGTAATTTAACTGTAGTTAGTTCAGCATGGCTTTTACACCACCACTCATACCCAGAGTATGAGCACTTCATCACAGCAAACACTTCATCTGAAATGGCCCAAGATGCCAGTGAAGCCAACACACTTGTCAGTCTCCATGGCATCCCAGCCTACTCCCAGTACAAAAGATGAGTTTTAGGGACTTCTCTTTTTCATTCTGGTCAGTCTTCAAACCAGACAATTTTATAATTTGCTTTTTTGGATTTTTTTAATGTGCCTGTTACCCGAAGTGTAAGCATTCAGGGAAAACATGCCATTTGGTTTTGATATAAAATTGTGCCAGGGTAAGTCTACAAGTCCTGTGGCTATTTTCATGCCTCCACATTTTTCTTCTCATAGTTAACTGTTTTCAGTGTAATGAGGATTGGGGTAAAATTGGAGAAATGGTGATAAATCAGACTCTCTGAGATTGCAAGCAGGTGATTCACTAAATGATAGAAGCAAACTAAAAGATGAGAGGTCTTTATAATATAAAGGGATCCTTAATCCGGGAAAGATAAAAACCTAGTGGATTAAATTAAACAACAGTCAAATTCAGATAGAAAGCAACCCTTTCAAAAACCCACAAGGAAGGGGAAAGTAGAGGATTCACAGCTTATTTTCCTACGAATACACTTTGCAACTAATTCAATTAGAAGTAATAGGACAAATACAACAGGTTAAAGGTAAATTGCCTGCTTTGTTTTGTTTTACAATCTCATCTGAAATCAGATTAAATTAGCATAACTGTAGGTCTAAGATCTACTAATTGTACAGATAGAGAATATGCATTGCATATGACCTATATGAGCTAACATATGTATATGTGAAAGTGGTGAAACACTGCCATGGGTTGCCCAGAGAAGCTATGGCTGCCCCATCCCTGGTAGTTTTCAAGGCCAGGTTGGATGGGGGCTTGGAGTAACCTGGTCTAGTGGAAGGTGGAACTGGATGAGATTTAAGGTCCTTTCCAACCCAGACCGTTCCAATCACATATTGAGCTGCAGGAATAAATCACAACATAACTCCTTTAAATGATATCTCAGCCAATCTTCTATAAATCTGTAAAAGGTAGTGCTCAGACTTAAGATAAATAAGAAGCAATATGTTCAGTAAAGGAGACCTAGAATATTAGTAAAGTTGAATCATCCTTGTAGTTAGGAATATGTTTGCTTTAGTGGTTCATTCTTTTCATTATATTTTACATGTCAGTTGCTCTGTCATTTAAATAAAATGCAGAAATGGGTGTTACTCAATAATGTCAGCATCAGCATTTGTTTCAAATTTAGTTGTGCTTCAAGGAACCAAGAAGAACACTCCTTATTTTTTCCTGCTTGAAGAAGTCATGGATCAGCCTTGTCTCTGGAAATTTTATTTTCCAAATGTCACTAGTATTTTATTTATGAGTCTGTTAGTATTAGTCATATGCAATTTTAAAGAAACAGAAATAGAGCTAGAAAGTCATAAATCTGTATGGGAAAGATCAGTTGCTGACAGGTAAATAATTCTACAGTTCCCTCTAATGTGGAATTCAAAGTAACAATTCTGTGCTTAGTCTTCCCATAAGCTTAGAGGATGTTGTCTGATATGGTATGTTCATTTTCATTTACATAAAGGCCAAAATGCAAGGCAGTACTTTCATGTACATTTATTTTATGAATACTTTTGATTGTGGCAAATGATGTTTAGTATGTTGTAATTGTCTGTGTGACTGCACTTCCAAATTTCTTTGGGCTATGTGATAGCTTAGATGTATGCCACCTGTGTTTGCCAGTAACAAAAGCATCTTATCTTCAAGGGGCAGCTTTATCAGTGGCACCCTCAAACTGTACATTTTCAAATAATCCAAATTATTGCATTTATGAATGAAGTGCATGCACATATTAACCATTTTATCTCTTGATCCAAGTGGAGTACGTGCTAGATACATCCAGTTCAGGCTGCTGCCAAGACACGAGCATGGTCTTACAGCCATATTAAAGCCGATGTGAATGAGCAAAGTCCTCAGCTTGCATCACTAAAGAAGTAAATCCAGAGCATTGAACAGTTTCTGGAAACGAGAGCAGCATTCCTATAGCCAGTGTGTCACCTCACAGTTCTTCCCAGGTTAACATTATTTTTCCTGGAACAAAGCACGTGAGGCTTGGAGAGCTTTCAACAAACCTGGGGCTTCAACCTTGCTTGGACTATCTATGCGTGTGCATGTTCTGCATATGCATGCTACAGAACAACTGAGAGGAACACGAGGGAAAACAGTCATCTTATTTAAGGTGTATGACAAAGCCTGCAGAGTATGGAAGGAAACTTGCAACAAGTTGCAGAGCTACCCTATACAAGTTGTGCACGATGTGAACACCATTAGGAGGTCATCTGACTACCTGAGTTTTATGCCGTATTTGAGAAGCTGGCAGATTTGGATGTTGGGTGTTTTTTAAAATCTTAAATGCACAATTTGCACTGATCTCATTTTGGGATCGTTTAATGTTGAGCTAATAAGAGGTTTGAAATCCTACTTTCTCATGATTCAGTAGAATTGCGAGGCGTCATTCCTAGATGAAAAGCCAAAAAATTTTTCATGGAATATAATAGTACCTTTTGTTCTTAAACAGCTCACAAGTTTAAAAGTAAGCTTATGTAAGCCCCAACTGAAAATTCACACAAAATAATACACTTTGCAACACTTCAGAGAGCACAACTATTTTCCTGCAAAATGCAAATTAGCAGGAAAATCAGATTATGAAATGGGAAACCTGCTCAGTTCCTGCCATGCTGTATATGTTCTTACTGTGTGGTAATGAAAACTAGCTGCAAGGTCTTAGGGCAAGGGCAACATGTTTACTCAGCAAAGCATTTTCCACACTTGAATTGAAGAAGGAGGAGAAATGATTCTTTTGTCACATAAAATGTTTTGTCACATGCATGCCCTGTTGCTGGCCTGTTTCCTCACTTCTCTTATGAGGTTAGCCAGGGAATGAGTGGAGGGTAGCTCTTAAGTTTTCAACAGATGCAAAGGCATATTTAATTGCGGCCAAATTTTTAGTACTAAATTATTAATATGCATACAGTATTAATATATATTAATATTTAGTTTCAAATAACAAATAAATAAATATGTAATTGATACTTTTCCAGTACAAAACAATGATTTGGGGAAAAATACTCACAGGCTTTCTATTATAACCAAAGCCATGTGCTTTTGTACCTGTAATGAACTCATATTACATTGGTTTTGTGTCTATACTAGTGATTATGTGTATATAATTTTAAAATCACGCCTTTTGTATTCTTCTGGTCAGATAAAAGGTGGGAAAGTGCATTACATATCCGATGCTGGTACTGCTGGGAAAGTGGAAAGAAATATCCCAGAAATATACACTGCAGATGGCCAGTGGCATTCGGTACTCATTGAGAAGAACGGATCTGCGACTATCCTGTCCGTCGACAAGACTCATAGCCGAGACATCCTCCATGCCACGCAAGACTTTGGTGGACTGAATGTTCTTACAATTTCTTTGGGAGGGATCCCGTCAAGCCAGCCTTTCAAGAGCACAGTTGCAGGTGACTGCTATCAATATGTTTTAATATAGTGCAGATAAACACATTTGAACAGACAAAGGTCTCTGCTTAAAGGTTGTACAAAGTACTGTAATTCTTTTTCAAGAATTAGAATACTTCCATCCTTTTCCAGAAAACTTCAGTATGAATGAGTAAGGATCGCAAACTTTATTCCTTCAATGCACATTGCAGCCTTGTTGTTTCCAAAACCAGGCACTCCATCTGCAGGGCTTTTTGGAGGTGGTGGGTGGCTTTGCTTGCTTGTCTGTCAGTCAGTTGTTATCACTTTGTTATGATAATGGAGAAGAAAGGGCCTATTCTTTACCTTGGTCAGGATCTGAAAAATCAAGGCAAACCTTTCACTTGGAAAAAAATGCTAAATTAGGACTTTGTCTCTGCAGGGATTTAGTAAATACTGCAGGATTTAGCCCATTATTAATGTGATTAAAATATATTCTGAAACTCTAACTTCCTCCTGCCTTATCCTGCTGTCAAATGAAGCATAAGATTTATTTCTGAGTAACAGAAACCAAGGATAATAAGGAGCCACCCTCTGACTGACATCTAGCTGTTAAGAAGTAAATCAGTCTCTCCGAAGAGTTAAAGCAACCATCCTAAACCCTGGCAAAAGAAGTAGATATCATATGTTTGATATCATTCCCCCAGTGACAAGTAAAGATGGAAGTGATTTCTAGCTACAGTCTCTGAGATACTCCAGACAATGCAGACATAGGTTATACAGAGTTTTTATATTGAAAAAAATCTTCCTGACATCAAGAATTATGACCAAATAAAGTATTTTTGGGTAGGGGAAATTCACACTTCACATTTGTGTATTTTGGATACATGGATGCTGTGACCTTTACACTTTTTGTATGTACTTTTTATGAGTAATGCATGCATAGAAAAATCAGAGGTTTTTAGGAGGGCTGCAACAAAGAAAAATGAGGACACTAACTTCTCACCACTGCCCAATGCTGTGGCAAACAAACAAATTAGGAATGTCTGGCTTCCATTAGGAATACACAATTCAAAATCTCTTATTCATGTGATTTTATTTATTTTAATACTGGATTATATTGTCTACAACATACCAAGGATTTACAAAGGGGGTAGAATAAAACTCTTCCTGAACTCAGAGTCAACAATGTCTGCAGTACTGTTAAAGGCAGACAAAAACATACATGGGTTCCAGTGCTGTGAAGCGAATATTAATTTTCAAACCCAGGTAGACCTGACAAAATCCCAGTTGCTGTTAGTCACATCACTGCTACAAGGGAACACCAAGCACACAGCAAGGTAATCATGCATTTTGCTTGGGATCCCACTTGAACCGAAATCCTCAGTCTGGAAGGCTATAAATCTTTAATATCAGCTCATACAACTTGAGTATATTTGCTGTTTCATGACAGAGTAAATATTCATACTGAAATTGTGGCTGCCCCATCCATGAAAGTGTTCAAGGCCAAGTTGGACAGGGCTTTGAGTAACCTTGTCTAGTGGAAGGTGTCCCTGCCCATGGCAGGGGGTGGGAATCAGATGAGCTTTAAGGTCCCTTCCAAAACAAACCAGTCTGTGATTCTCTGATTCATAACATTTATCTCTGTGCTACCTATTTTTACAGAGATTTCCACAGTTACTCAGAGTTGCTATTCATAGTGGTTGTTCTTCTATTCCAGCAGTACTGGAATGGAAATACAAGAAGGTTTGCAGAAATAAACCTTTCTCTGACACTACTAATGCATGGAAAATTTCCTCCTGTTTGTTGTATCACCAAAGTGTGATGCTTCAGAACTGAGTAACGGCACTTTCGTTCTCCTTGTTGATTAATTTTATTGATAATAGCTGATACGTTTGGTCTTTAATAATATAATCCTGTAAGCCTGGCACCACAGATGGCATCCCAAGGGGAAAAATCAGAAGTTAAGGAGAAATAAGCACGTTTCCTACAGCAACCACACATGTGAACACTGAGTACATAGCTTACAATCACAGTTCTGCGTACCATTTTGTCACAGCTCTGAGCAGAGGTCAGCATAAGGTCGCATAATCCTAAAACCCTCACAGAAAGGAATAAGTCTGGGGAACACAGACAATTTTTAGCCTGGGAAAAGGCTGAATTTTCCTGCGATCTCACACACAACCACCACACAAAGGCCAGGGATAATCCCAGCTCCCTGGGCTCTCAGCACTGAAACTCTGTGTCACTACTATCAGGGTAGCACCACAACCAAGCTACAGCAAGTTTGGAACTTTGAGCCACTCCAGATTGAGAGACATGAAGGTATTGCCATGATTTTAGGAAACAGTAAGACAGGAGGCTTAACTGAGGCATGAGAAGCAACTTCAGCTCAGAATAGGGGAGACAGCAAAGCACACAAGTAAAGGGGGATGGAAGCTGATGTTCACTGCTAGCACAGCCAAGCCAGCTGCACATAGGTCTCCTTATGGATGATAAGAAGTTTTAAAATGATGGGAAAATAGGAACCAAAAACATTTAAGTATATTGAATGTAGTCATTAGAAGGAATATTTGTTAAGATTAATTTTAAAGACATGAAATACTATTAGAATAGATGTTTCCCTATGGTAACCATTTGAATGCTTGGCTTATTTGCTGAACAATAGAGCCTTTCATTTAGCTTCAGTGAAATGGGTCTATAAATTGAAAATTGAGTCAGTTTAACAATATATTTTTAGAAAATATAATGTTACTGCAAAAACTAACCATTTGCTCATTGCTTAGTATTTTGGCAAAATAATTTTGCTTCAAAGGGAAACTACATTGTAATAAGGATCTGAGAATATAACCTTCAGACTTCCTTTAACGAGTTTATCTGTAAGATAAGCACACTACAATCACAAAGATATCCATTTGCATTGCAAACCTCTGGTTTAATCTGCTCAGTGAACAGCAGAGTTCAGCCTGTGTATAAGCAACCTGGTTTTACCCAAAATGCATTTTTTCATTTAATTTTATATTTTCTCCTTGATTTGAACTTTATTCCCAGTCTCCAAGCATGAAGTAGGGACTTCTTATGGGACAGTAGCGCCTTCTCCTATGCAGCCTTAATTTCTTAAATTCTTAAAAGCCAGATCAACATTTCAAAATATATTTAGGCTTCTGCTTCCACTTGCCTGTTCTTTTTTTTTTTTCTGATTTAATGAAAGCAAAGGGAGTGCAAAATGTCTTACAGGTCTTCTAGAAAACCTGACGTTAATTTCATCTTAATTGTAGGGTTGATATATTTTATGTACTTCCCTAAGAATGTTTTTGTTGTTTTGAAATCTTAGTGTAGAAGTTAAAAATACTGGTCTCTTTCAGAATTCCTGTTTGGCAAACTTAAAAGAACCAAATACTTTTTACAAGATATCTTGGTATCATTTACGTAAGTGCCATGCACATATCTTCAGAGAAATTAATTACTTTCTTATCTTTAGTCTCCATTTCTAGATGTGAAAATCATAAATAGGAAAGGTGCATATATAGAAATTATGCGAGGAGCTTCAGGAATGCCAAGCCTTTACTTAATCTTGTTCTGATTAAAAGTAGATTTCAATTCCTATCTCATATGAACCCCAAAATATTATCAAAAGTTTATGAACAAAATAGTCATTACAAACTAAGGGGAAATATTTAACAAGAGCAACAAAATGTAACATTCCTTACTCCAGAATCTAAAGGATTCTGATTCTTAGGTACTGAAACATCTGTGAATGGGGTATCCTGCTAGCAAAATGTGAAGTTACTCAGATATTGCACTGTTATGTGGTCAATATTGCAGATATTTTTACATTAATCACAATACAAGGTAAAAATGCAAGGAAGCAACTGCAAGCTCAGTACACTTAAGATTCACTCATGAAAGTATGGAGTATCAAACAACACGATTTACCACTCATGCTGCTTCAAACGACATCACAAAATAAGGCTGTTGCCTCCATTCTAGCACTGGGGTTTCCATTTTTTTACTTCTGTTTGTGTTTCCCTTTTTATTTCAGGGGGCAAGAGGCACACCATAGATCTTGCCATCTGTTATCCAAAAGGTTTCCCCTTTAGCATGACATTGATGCTTGAACTGTCTTTGGACTCTGTTGACAGTGCATTATCAGTATTCAGGTCCTGATGTAACTGTTCTTTTTCTCCTAGGCTTTGATGGCTGCATCTCCTATATCAAGTATGGCAGGGAGAGCCTTCCCTTTGCTGGCAGGCACAGCCTCGCCACTCTCTCCAAAACAGACCCCTCGGTGAAGATTGGCTGCCGCGGCCCCAACGTCTGTGCCAGCAGTCCCTGCTGGGGCGAGTTGATGTGTATCAACCGGTGGTACGCCTATCAGTGCGTCCCGCCGGGTGCCTGTGCCTCCAACCCCTGCCAAAACGGGGGCAGCTGTGAGCCTGGGCTGCATACCGGCTTCACCTGCAGCTGCCCTGAGGCATATGCAGGACGGACATGCGAGGCAGTGGTGGCATGCCTGGGGGTCCTGTGTGCCCCAGGACAGGAGTGTAGAGCAGGGATCAATGGTGGCCACATCTGCCTCCCAGCCCCACACCCCACCGAGTTGTCCCTGCCCCTCTGGGCCGTGCCGGCTATCGTGGGCAGCTGTGCGACGGTCCTGGCGCTGCTTGTCCTCAGCCTCATCCTCTGCAACCAGTGCCGAGGAAAGAAGTCGAAAGGTCCGAAAGAGGAGAAGAAAAAGGAGAAGAAGAAAAAAGGGAGCGAGAACGTGGCATTTGATGACCCTGACAACATACCACCTTATGGCGATGATATGACTGTCCGGAAGCAGCCTGAAGGAAACCCAAAACCTGATATCATCGAAAGAGAAAACCCATATCTCATCTATGATGAAACTGACATCCCGCATGCCACAGAGACGATCCCCAGTGCCCCACTGGCTTCTCCCGAGCCCGAGATTGAGCACTATGACATTGACAACGCCAGCAGCATTGCCCCCTCTGACGCTGACATCATCCAGCACTACAAGCAGTTTCGGAGCCACACGCCCAAGTTCTCCATCCAGAGGCACAGCCCGCTGGGCTTCGCACGGCAGTCCCCCATGCCACTGGGAGCCAGCAGCTTGACTTATCAGCCTGCCTATGGGCAGGGCTTAAGGACAACGTCTTTAAGCCACTCAGCATGCCCTACTTCCAACCCCCTGTCTCGGCACAGCCCCGCGCCCTTCTCCAAATCCTCGACTTTCTACAGGCACAGTCCAGCAAGAGAGCTGCACCTTGCCATAAGGGAGGGGAGCCCGCTGGAGATGCACAATGATGGCTGCCAGCCCGGCATTTTCAACTATGCCACTCGGCTGGGGAGGAGAAGTAAGAGTCCACAGACCATGGCGAGCCACGGCTCCCGACCAGGAAGCCGCCTGAAGCAGCCCATTGGGCAGATACCTCTGGAGACTGCTCCCCCAGTGGGGTTGTCCATTGAAGAGGTGGAAAGACTGAACACCCCTCGGCCCAGAAACCCCAGCATCTGCAGTGCAGACCATGGCCGGTCCTCTTCTGAGGAGGACTGCAGAAGGCCTCTGTCCCGGACAAGGAACCCAGCTGATGGTATTCCCGCACCTGAGTCTTCCTCTGACAGTGACTCCCATGAGTCCTTCACCTGCTCAGAGATGGAGTACGACAGGGATAAGCCCATAGCGTACACCTCCAGGATGCCCAAGTTATCCCAGGTCAATGAGTCCGATGCGGATGATGAGGACAACTATGGTGCCAGGCTGAAGCCCCGGCGGTACCCTGGCCGCCGTGGTGAGGGGGGCCCGGTGGGGGCACAGGCGCCTGCCACCAGCACCGGGGAGAGCTCCCTGCCTGTGAAGCTGGGGCAGCAAGCGGGAACCTTCAACTGGGACAACCTCTTGAACTGGGGCCCTGGCTTTGGCCATTATGTGGATGTTTTCAAGGATTTAGCATCACTGCCTGAAAAAATAGCAGCAGCAGCAGCAAGTGAAGACAGCAAAGGTGGTACAACACAGCCTGTTTCCAAGGATGGGGAAGCAGAACAGTATGTATAGGCTTTATCTCCTGGTATTGCCACAGTGCAAAGCCACGGGGACTGGTCAAACCATTATATGGTTGTAAAAAGCAAAGGTCATAATTTGAACCCCAGGCCAGTTTGGTTGGAGGAGACTTTAAAAATAATAACCATTATGCTGCTGAAAGAGACTAAAAAAAAAAATAAATCATAAACAAAGCAAACAATTTTTAATTTAATTGTGCTTGGATGAATTTATTTCTCCTGCATGCATTGTATTTGAAAGCAAGGTATTTGGTATGCAGCCTTTGAAAAGGGTTTCCTATTTACCATTGTTTGGTTTGTGATTCTTAAATTAATAATGCTTTGTTCTGAAAATGAACTAATTTTCATTGTGAAGGATGTGCATATTGTCTTCAGCTACTAACATGTTTTACGATGCAAGATTATTGAGGATTTAATTTTCCTTAAGAAGTACATGGAAGAAGGGTGGTGAATGAAGGAATTAATTATACTAGTAAGGTGTCTCAGAAAATGTAGTTACCGTATCCTGCAGTTGCTCACAGGTAACTTTATGGATGAAATCATCTTGAATAATTGCTGGCAACAGTGCTGTAAGTCTTATTCCATACAAGAGGTGCTAGAAGCAGCTCAAGCCAGTCAGCACTTTAGGAATTTTTTAATTTTCAGCTTGTTTGTTTGTTTGTCTGGGGGGTGGGGGTGTTTTCTTTTTTCCCTTTTTTTTTTTGTTTGTTTTTTTTTGTTTGTTTTGTTTCCATTTTGTTTTGTTTTGTTTTGTTTTTGACAAAGTTGTGTGAGAGCTTCTGAATATCTATGAAATATTTTGGGGATGCTTAACCCTGGTCCCTGCCCACCCCCTTCAGTGCTTCCAGTGGGATGGAGCATTCAGCAGCCCAACCCAGCCTGCAAGCAGCAGCACGGTCAGTGGGAGCATTTCTTGGCCTCTCATCTAGGTTGTGTTGCTGCTGCTGCAGTCTGTGCTTCTCCCCAGAGTTCATCTTCCCATCTGTACTATGGAAAGGTAGGAAAAACACCTACCTACCTCACAGGGGTGTTGTGAGATTAGTAAACTTATCTGAAGTGCTTAGACACTATAAAGCACTATAATAAGTATTATCATAATTATTATTAAAGCACTGCCTAGCCTTTGTGACCCTGGAGTGGCATTTTCTACATTATATGATTTTCTATGATGGAAACTTGGAAGAATTATTTATTGTATAGAAAATTACTGCACTCTAGCATTTTGGAGCGGATATGAGGGAAAACTACTTGTAGATTCATTAATGTAGCTTACTGTTTGTCCCAGATTCCCTAAAGTTTTAGGTAAAGTAGAACCTCACAAAGTCCTTACATCTTTATGCAGATCTGATGAATCTATCGTACTGTGTAAAAACTTAAATTCTGTTTTGTTTTGTTTTTTACCTAAGCTGTGTTTTTATACCAATATTTTCCTATGCTGAATAGTTTTCTTACTTTCAGGGAAGGTAAGAAAAATACTTTTTTTACATTTGTTACTTATGTAACATCCATATTTTTCACGTTTTGATAAAATTGTAACATACTGTATGCTTTCTACCTGTAAATGCCAATAATAGAATTAAAATATTTATTTAAAATCTTCAGTATGTGTTACTGGAAAGCTTTCATCCTTTCTCTCTCATTTCCACTCCTTTGTCTTTTACTGGCTTTTTACTCCGAAAATGGGCTTTAAGAAGCAAGGTGATGTAAAATTATGCATTTGGAGTTCATGAGTGACGTTGCTGTGACTGAAGATCAGCAGGATAGAGAAGAGATGGTATTGTGATATTGTTGAGCCTAAGGTAATGTCAAAATGTACCAAATCTACTTTTAGTTTTTTAACAACAGAATAAAACTGTATTTTAGTCCATAAGGTTTTATTAGAAAAAAATGGTTTTACATTTGTAGCTCTGCTGAAAGCTGAAGCTTTGCAGTACACAGATAGTTAGAAGTGTGAGAGCAATAGCTTTCTTTAATAAAGCAGCAGTTGAGCAATAAATAACTGCATTTTTTGTATATTTGTAAGAAAGTAAATAAAACACAACTTGTTAGAGAATGCAGAGTGAAAAAGTTAAGACTTCAGGCAAGAGGTGAGTTCTGAGGTTATACTTTGAATTAGTGGTGTTTTGTTTAAAGAACTTAGAAAAAGAATAACAATTCAAAGGGTTTTTTTCATTTGTTACTCATTTGGTATAGAGGTTTTTTGGTCAGTTTGTGAACCAGCAATGAAGAACCAACTCTTTTTGGATAAAAATGCTGCCAAATTCATCTTGTTCCACAACAGTGAAAAGATAATGGCCCAAAGTAGCCCACATTTGTATCTAAGTAGTTTCATCTGAAATAACAAGAGATCCACAAATTATTTTGGAGTTTGAGAAGCTGCTGTAATTAAACATCTGTTTAAAAGCTGTATGTTTAGTTTGAATATTATCCTTTAATATGAACTGTACCACATCCAAGCAGTGATTTTAATAACACATGAAAACTTTAACAAATGAAATATTTTAAATGTAACACCAAACACATTGCAATCTGCATTATGGCAGTTAGGCATTCTGAAATTATCAAAAAGTTTTGTTAAAAGAAAATAACATACAGAAAATTTATATCATAACTTGAATGCAATTCACAGTTTATCGAGTTGTAGTGCGTTCCTCTAAATGTTGACACTTTCTGGGACATACAAAAGTGCATTTTACTGATTTCCTTGTTTCCCTGTTACTGAAAAACACAGAGATGTTTTTGACACTTAAACATATGATTCATTTCAGCCCTTTTTTTTTTCTTTTTTTAATTGTTTCATCATGAAGATCAGAAAAGGGCTCCAAGTGAATCATGTGAAACAATTATCCAAAGTTATTAGAGTCGTGAGGAGTGAGCTGCATAATTCCCCTGGTTCATCGTCAGAACGGCACGGTCCTCTTTCAAGATCTGGGACATATTAGAAGTCACAAATATGTGGAGAACAGTCTGCACTGCTCTCTTCAGTGCACAGAAGCCTCCAAACACATCTCATGTCAGCAATATGACTTGGTGACCTATCTTTCTGCTAGTAGCTTGCAGAGAAACCTCCTTTTTCTTTCCTGTGAGATGAGGGAGAGAACTGTGCCACTGCCCACCTTCTTCTAGAGGGTTTCAGCTGAACTGTCATTGCTGTCTCAGATGGGGATGTTTTCTCCTGATGACTGATTAGATGAAAATGGATGGGGATATGTCCGATTTACTCACCATTCTCTTATATGCCTATGAAAATGGAAACTGAGTTTTGAAATACTGAGATTTGTGGTAGGGGGATAAATTATTAAAAGAAGTGAAGTCTAGATTTGTCTGATTCAAGACCTTCCAACATTTTTCATCAGTTAAGTAATTTAAAACCTCAAAATTAATAGAAAGACTACATTAAAAAGGAATGTAAGTCCCACATTCTGCTAAAAACATCCCCCGCTGACAAGCAGACAATGAATCTATGCTGCAGACCATGACCCATGTCAGGGTATCGGTTAGCAGTGCAAAATCCAGCTGGAACTGCATTACTGTAGTCTGGAAATGGTGTGGGGAGGTGGTGCAGATCTCACTGATGCCTTGAAAACCAGAAGATGGAGTCAGATGCTCCTCAGAGATGCACAGCAAAAAGACTAGAGACACCAGTGGTCATAAGGTAATGGATATGATGGAAATTGTTCTGGCAATGGGAGCAGCTAGGTGGGGGAAGAGATTACCAAGTAGTGTTATGGCACCCCTGTCCCTGACAATATTCAAAGCTTGGACAACATACTATTGAACCTCAACTGACTTCATAGCCAGCCTTGCTTTGAGCAGGGCATTGGATCACATGACCTTCGGCAATCTCTCCCAACCTGAATGATCCTGTGATTTCAGGTATGTGCTGTACCCTTCATTTCTCCTTCCTGTTATAGAAAGAAATGGGTGAGATGTGCTGGCCTGGGGCACCATTCCGCTAGCACTGATACATTTGAAGATCTTTCCATCACAGTCACAAATGAGGAGTGCAAGGAGCACCCTGAGCTGATACCAGCAAATTAGCTTCTTTACAGAAATTTAGAGTATTTCATGAATTTCTTTCTTGCAACACTGATTGTATTTAACTTTTGCCAGCCAACTCCTACAGGTTATAATCTAAAGTGCCACTGAGATGATATAGTGTGTCCTTTTACTGAGCACCTCCTGTGCCACTTCAGGAGTACTGTCTTATTTATTGTATTGCCGGTTATATTTCTGAAGCATAGAATTTAAATGATAATATCCTTCCAATTAAGTATTTAATTTAAATGTGTTGCCATGTAAAAGTCACTTTCTTAACTGAAATCTATCAGAGACTCCTAATTAATGTTTTCTGTTGTGGGTCTTCTGACATTTGGGAAAGAGAATGAAGAGAAAAAGATTATTAAGAAGAAAGGTTGCTATTTTTTTAATTAAGACTGAAGGAAGAAGAAAGTGAAAAGGTCATTATCTCTTCCTTCTCATGCTTGTGTTTTACTGTTCACCCTTTTATCCTTTTCCATATACATCTATGTATTCCTTCAACAGTCTTCCCTCTGTGAAGTCAGTGCTTTGTTCCTTTGGTCTTCTATAAATAGCACTTAATGAGGATGACTGACAGCATGTGTTCAAGTTGTTAGAGAGCATCACAGCCTTTCTTTTTAGAAAATTTGGATATTTGCCTTCAATTGGCCTTTCCTGTCTTTTATATGAACTTTCATCCAGGCAAGAATTTGAGAGCCTTTCCAGCAAACAAATCCAGTTGGATTCTTAGTCACTTTTATAGCTTTTTCCCAGTGACTTCCAGGTTTCATCATCCTTTTGTACTGAGTGATGATCAACCACAGATAAAAGATAGAGTGTTTCTAAGTTATATTTAGTGTTTAAAAGTGCCTTTATCTCTGACTTTCACAGGGGAAATTCTCCACAGAATTACTCTTCAATTTTATGGCCACATGCATTTCATATAGGAGCATGTACAAAATAAATAAATAAATTAATAATAGCATTGTAATAGTAGCAGGCAAATTTCTCAACAACTTCTAAATGTAAGGGGAAGAGTCCACAGAAGCAGTGCCGAATAGTTTGGCAACCTGCTAACACAAAACCAAAATCAAATTTCATTTGATTGCATTCTCCATTGGGAAGGAAATTCTGAGAACTGTTGTCTACTGCTAAAGATGAAAACTGCTTGAGGTTTAACCAGCTAGTGGTGAGATACCCTTAGTAGAGACAGCATAGAAGCCATCTAGCGCATGGTACCTGTCAGAGCTGGCTACCCGGCAGGCCTCAGCTGGGACCGGCAAGCTCTGACAGCATGCTTTGAGTTATTCAAGAGCCATAGTTGAGGGCAAGTTTAAAATTGAAACTATATTTTGCCTCAGACCAAAGTGAAGGGCTGATTTCCAGGGACCACTTTGAAGTAATTCCACAGGAATGAACAAAATCTGTTCCTCTAATTTGCTATTTACTGGTGGGGAAGAAAAAGGCTCTCAATCTGTGGTCCTAAGGAAATATTTAGTTTTGGGGGATGGATGCAATTTTCAGAAGTTTCCAGCAACGTGGCTCGAGCTCTTCAAGCTCTTTTTCAGCTGAGAACTGGCTAAGAGCTGGTTACGGGAAGACCCTGCATGGTGCTTTATGCCAGTCTAACAGCAGCATGCTCTGCCCGTTCTCTGTGGTTGTTATGGATCATAATGTAGGTGCTTACAGCTCTACATCACCCCATATCTAAAACAATCTTCCTGCTCTCTGCTTTCAGTGGAGGGCAAAACGAGTATCCCATAAGGTGTTGCTTTCCCCCCTCCCTTACAAGTGGAAAGCACAACTAGCAATGGATGGAGAATGAGTAGAAATGACTCCTAATCACCAGTAAACAGGAAGGCCTAAGTAAATGCATTTAACTTTACTTTAAATCCTTTAGGGGGAGCATTTTCAGGGAGTCATCAAATCAAACACTATCAGGTAGAACAAAATGAAGGTAAAAGCTTTTTATCCAAAAATTTTCTTCAGTCAGGGCAAATCAAGAGTATACCAGTGAAAAGCCAAAATCATTGCAGCCTTTCTTGACTTCTGCCTGAGCCCCAAGGACGATGTCTGGCATATCACACAGTCCACAAGTTGTGTCAACTACTGTGTTAAAATTGTCAAGACAAGAAAGTGAGATAGCTTGAGGTGGAAACCACAAAGACCAGAAACTTCAGTGTGAAAAGATGTTCCAGACTGAAAAGCCAGGAGTAAAAGAAGATATTGAGGGAGCAGCAGCAGAACACAGAAAGCCATGATGGGATCAGAATTTCCTATATATTTCCAAGGATCTCCACCCTCATTGCCACAATTAGCATATACAAGGGAGCAGTTCAAGGGTGTGGGATTAGCAACTGTTGTGTAGCCTGAAAAAAAAAAAGTCAACAGACATTCTAATTACAAAGGAGAATGGTTTTATGCGCGTGTTAATAAATTGATGCATACACATAGCAATGTATGCATGTAGGCATTCATGAACATGCTTTCCATATGGCAATTAATACCTGGCAAATTCCCTGGCAAGACTCCATGACTGGAAAACAGATTAGCAACCTCTCCCCTGCCCTGGTAATAAAACAAAACAAAAACAACAGAAAAAGCCACTGTTCTGTATATTTCTGTGCATTCTCTTAAAACACTGTGACTCTTTGTGCAGCCCTTCAGACAAGGAGTAGGGAAAATAAACAGGTCTCTGTCTTCCCATTTGTTGGTTTATTTCCCCCGAGTCTTTTAAAAGCCAGAGCCTGATTTAGTAATTAGTGTTTGTTCCTGCATATCTTGTGCAATTAGCTGAAACAGCAAATTAGGGAATAAGAAATAAACATTAATATAAAAAACAAACATTAATATAAGAGAACATATACCAAATGAGAAATTGATATTGTGGAGTCATTAAAAAAATCACACTTTGGTGTAATGATCTAGGATAATTCCAAATATGGATTGTAATTCCCTTTAAAATACAACTCCCTCTTAATAATGTGAGTCTTTATTAAAACAGTTTGTTAAACCTTGGCAAAGGCACTATATGGCAGCATCGTTGTGTAAGAATTCCTCGTAGTTTGTAGAAAGCTAAGTGAGAAATGGAATGGTTTGTCTCTCAAAATAACTGCATGTAATATTATTAAGAAGCAAAAGGAACAATTTTGTCAATTTTTTTTACATCTGTAGAATTCATTGTTTACAATATTGCCACTACAGCATTCCTAACTGCCTGTTAATTTCTGCCTAAATATGTATTTATAAGCGAGGAAGTGCTTTTGCAATGGGATATTGACATTTCAGTCTTAACCCATTACTGTCAGTAAGAAAAAGGATAAGCAAAAGCTTGTCATCTTCTCAGTGTTCTGTCACCTTTCTTGTTATCCATGTTTTCCTTCAAAAGCTTTTTGGCTGAACAGGTGAGCAAATAATACTTTGTGAATGCAGGAAATCAGCATGTTTTTTGATGATTGGCTGCAGAAGCAATGACAATCACTAGCAAGTAGTCCTTTAGGAAACTCAACATTGTCTTCTGAAGGAGGCTAATCTGTTTGAGAGTTAATCAAAACTGAAAGCACTTAAGAGTTACAGCATGTAAGAATGAAATCCTTTAAAAGTGAAAAATCTAACCTACAGGAGCACCCCACCATTTCAGCAATAGTAGTATGAAATTGCATAAAACTCTAGTTTCCCAGAAAAGCCACCAGAAAGCCAAATAATGAGATTATTTTATCCATATTGAATATACTTCCGTTAAAGTTCCCCACAGAATCTATAGTGCACTGGCTTCACTAACAGCTCCACCCAATCACCCAAAGTACAGCAAGTAGAAAACAGAACTTGATGAACAAATAGGTCCTTGAGGATGACAATTGTTATGTACCTCTCCTGAAGGAGTCATTCCTGGTAAGTGCCAGTGATGCTGAAAACTTGTAGCCTCAATTTCATTAGGAAGCTACTTTTTGGCTATGGCAAATTATACACTGTGGGTGTCATCTGGGACTTTTCTAATTCTCTTATGTTTATGTGTTTTGTCCATCTTTTATTCGAAAACAGTTTGCAGCTCGAGACGTGTGAAAGAGGTAAGAAATATTCTCATTACTTCAAAATAACTGTGATTATTTCAAAACAACTGTGATTGAAGTTTTTAACTGCAGTAAGGAGTAGTTTATTATGGGGAAATTTATATTAAATTACATGCACTCTGACTTCTTTTCCTAGTGTTACCAGAAATCCTGTTGTTGTTTGCTGTTCTGTACCCCAACTGGTTTTCTCATTATTAGTTTTGTTCACCTGTTCTTAGCATTAAAACCTATGGCAGGTTTTTATTAAGCTAACACTGCAGGTAGGAATGCACGTGAAACCTTTCAATACTGCCCAGCAGTTCGCAGTGAAGGGGACTCTTCTTTTTCGTTGATTCGAGTACACTTACTGAATAATTGCATTTGACAAGATTTTGAAGCTTTGTCAAATTTTCCTTTGCCTTCTGATTTTGGCTGCTTCTGCTTTAAGATGTCCCTGGATGTTTGTCCTGGGAACTTGGCTGTTTGTTTTAAAGTGACATTCAATGCTCTGAAGAAAGTAGTGAAGTATGACAAATCTGTAATTGTGTCAATTTTTCTTTTTCCACCCATGTAATAGCTAGACGTGTGCATACCTAACTGTTCTACTCGTGCAGTACACTATGTCCTGGATTTTTAATAGGACTTCTCTGTAGCTAGTTTAGGACTCTAGGACTGGGGGGTGTTTTTCCACTTACAAATTAACTTTGTGACTTCTGTAAAGCACTGAGAGTTTTTAATCTGGCAAATGTCAATGACAAGAGAAAAGCTATGGTACAATGAGTGAGAGAACCTTTGCCAGTTTGTCTCATCAGCTTTTCTCTGCCCTTTGGCAGGAGAAGCTATCGCTTCATGAAAACAACACTGCAGATACTACAGTGCCTTATAAATGTAATAAGGAAAACCATAGAGTTCATGCACAACAAGCCATCTTATGAAGCCGAAATCTGCCCTTAATAAATGTTTTTAATAGATCAAATGCTGCATATTCCTGAGACTAAGGGCTTCATACTGTTTGGGGTTCTTTTTGGTCTGAAGGGTTGCTAGACGGTAAATTCAGATTAAATATAAGGAAGAATTTCTTCCCTGTGAGGATGGTGACACTGCCATAGGCTGCCCAGAGAAGCTGTGTCAGTGTTCAAGGCTAGGTTGGACAGAGCTTTGAGCAACCTGGTCCAGTGGAAGGTGTTCCTGATGTTTTGATGTCAGAGAAGGGGACATGTTATCTCCAGCAGTGCGCTCACATCTGGCTCTTAACAGACTGGGCTTGCATGGGGGCTTTCACAGAGATTTATGCTCTGTGTGCATAGCCTGGTGCCAGGGATTCCTGAGGGCCTCTAGGGAAGTGTAGCCTTTACTGCTTAGCTGATCACCACCCATGAGTTGTTGAGTTCTGGGGTTGGCAGCAACGAGCTGTTCTGTGGCAGGTTCACCCACCCTTGACAAGCACCTGGCCAAGGTTGTCAGGATATTCCCACCACAGGTAGATCCTGGGAGCACTCCCATGTGTGCAGCTCCTGTCCCAAACCCAGGTATAAAAAGAGCCTGTGTGCAGCCATGTGCAATTACCATGGCACACTTTGCACACAGGAGACATTTCCCTGCTAATTACCCGGTACCATTATCAAAGCACCTGATCAACTTTGGCCACAGTTATTATAACATTGCAGCGTTAATTGGTATTTGTGCCCTTACAGACACTGACAGCACGTGCAGATCTCAGTGGTTACAGGCTGCTGTATTTCAGAATTAACGCAGTAAGGGTTCGGTTGTGCTTTTAAAGAAAAGAAAAGGCTTAGTATAGCAACAGGTGGGCTCACAAGCAAGGAAAGAAACAGCACACCAGAGGAATTTCAAACGTGTGTACTGTCACACATGGTAATCGCTGGTTTGGACAAGATGCTTCAGCTCCTTAAAAAGGCAGCTGACTTACAAATATCAGTGGTCTGTAATTGCTGTTGTTTTTTACTGAGTGGCAAGGGAGCTATTTAGATGTTTTGATTCTACACTGCTGTGGCAGTGTGTTGACTGCCATAGCATGACAGTATCCCTGAGGGGATAAAAGAAAGATTTGAAGCAAACAAACAGGGTTGCCACCTGTGAACCACTTTTGCTACCTAGAACAGATTTTACTTCTCTAATAATAATTTGTTAGACTCCTTCTATGTCTTTGAATTTAAAAAATATCTGACGTGGCCTTGGCCTGGCAGTGGTAATCATGGATCAGGTAATGCAATTTGTGGAACCTAGCTGTCAGCTGTTAAAAGACTCCAAACAACTTGTTAAAATATGCACCAAGCCTGACAGGAAAGAGGTCCAGGAGATTGCTGTAGCAACAGCAACAGGTTTTGCGATAATGGGATTTATTGGTTTCTTTGTCAAACTGATCCACATCCCCACCAACAACATCACTGCAGGCTTCTGAATATTTATCATGAAGAACAAGATGTTGTGACACTTGCTGCAAAGATTTCACAGCTTTAACTTGTTGGTTTTGGGGTTATTTTTAGGCTTATAAAAGGTGGGAGCAAGGCCAGGCGGCCAGGCAAGAATACAGGGATGTTGTCTGGGAATCTAAGCACCAGGTTAGGAAAGCTAAGGACCAGTTAGAAGTAAACTTGGCTAAGGATGTGAAAGGTAGCAGGAAGGGATTCTATAGGTACATTGTGAATAAAAGACTAGGGACAGCGTGGGCCCTCTACGGAAGCTATGAAGAGAACTGGCTATCCTGGATTTGGAGAAGGCTGAGGTTCTTAATGACTTTTTTACCTCAGTCTTCACTGGCAAATGCTCTGACCACACCACCCAAGTCTTGGAAGGCAGATGCAGGGACTGTGAGAATGAAGACCTTGGGCCCGGTGTAGGAGGGGATCTGGTTCGAGACCATCTTAAGAACCTGAACATGCCCAAGTCCATGGCACCTGATGAAATCCATCCGCCGGTCCTGAAGGAGCCGGCAAATGAAGTTGCTAAGCCACTGTCCATCATCTTTGAAAAATCATGGCAGTAAGGTGAAGTTCCCAATGGCTGGGGAAAGGGAAATATAACCCCCGTTTTCAAGAAGGGGAAAATGGATGACCCAGGGAACTACAGACCAGTCAGTCTCACCTCTGTGCCTGGCAAAATCTTGGAGCAGATTATCCTGGAAGGCATGCTAAGGCACATGAAAATCAACAAGGTGCTTGGTGACAGCCAGCATGGCTTCACTAAGGGGAAATCCTGCCTGACCAATTTGATGGCCTTTGAGGATGGGGCTATGGAACTAATGGATAGGGGCAGAGCAGTTGATGTCATCTACCTGGACTTGTGCAAAGCATTTGACACTGTCCCCCACAACATCCTTGTCTCTAAATTGGAGAGACATCAATTTGATGAATGGACCACTTGGTGGATAAAGAGCTGGCTGGATGGCCGCACACAAAGAGTTGTAGTCAATGGCTCAATGTCCAGCTGGAGACCAGTACTGAGTGGTGTCCCTCAGGGGTCGGTGTTGGGACCGGTCTTGCTCAACATCTTTGCTGCTGACATGGACAGTGGGATGATTAAGGGAGTGGAACATCTCCCTTATGAGGAGAGGCTGAGGGATCTGGTCTCTTTAGCTTGGAGAAGAGAAGACTGAGGGGTGACCTCATCAATGTTTACAAATATGTAAAGGGTGAGCGTCAGGATGATGGAGCTAGGCTTTTTTCAGTGATGTCCAGTGACAGGATAAGGGGCAATGGGTGTAAACTGGAGCATAGGAGGTTCCATGTGAATATCAGGAAAAACTTCTTTACTGTGAGTGACAGAGCACTGGAACAGGTTGCCCAGGGGGGTTGTGGAGTCTCCTACGTTGGAGATATTCAAGGCACATCCTGGACAAGTTCCTGTGTGATGTATTCTAGGTTGCCCTGCTCTTGCAGGGGGGTTGGACTAGATGATCTTTTGAGGTCCCTTCCAACCCTTGGGATTCTGTGATTCAGTGCGCCCTCAGCGAGTTTGCCAATGACACCAAGCTGTGTGGTTCGCTTGATACGCTGGAGGGAAGGAATGCCATCCAGAGGGACCTTGACACGCTTGTGAGGTGGGCTGATGCCAACCTTATGAAGCTTAACCATGACAAGTGCAAGGTCCTACACCTGGGTCAGAGGAATACCAGGCACAGCTACAGGTTGGGCAGAGAAGAGATTCAGAGCAGCCCTGTGGAGAAGCACTTGGGGGTGTGGTCGATGAGAAAATGAACATGAGCCAGCTTCAGTGTGCGCTCGCAGCCCAGAAAGCCAATCGTATCCTGGGCTGCATCAAAAGGAGTGTGACCAGCAGGTCGAAGGAGGTGATCCTGCCCCTCTACTCTGCTCTCGTGAGACCTCACCTGGAGTATTGTGTGCAGTTCTGGTGTCCTCAACATAAAAAGGACATGGAACTGTTGGAGCAAGTCCAGAGGAGGGCCACGAGGATGATCAGGGGACTGGAGCACCTCCTGTATGAGGATAGGTTGAGAAAGTTGGGTCTGTTGAGCCTGGAGAAGAGAAGGTTGTGTGGAGATCTCATAGCATCCTTCCAGTATCTGAAGGGGGCCTATAGGGATGCTGGGGATGGACTATTCCTTAGGGATTGTAGTGACAGGACAAGGGCCAATGGGTTCAAACTTAAACAGGGGAAGTTTAGATTGGATATAAGGAGGAAGTTTTTTACTGTAAGGGTGGTGAGGCACTGGAATGGGTTGGCCAAGGAAGTTGTGAATGCTTCATCCCTTGCAGTGTTCAAAGCCAGGTTGGACAGAGCCTTGGGTGACACGGTTTAGTGTGAGGTGTCCCTGCCCATGGCAGGGGGGTTGAATCTAGATGATCTTAAGCTCCTTTACAACCCTAACTATTCTATGATTCTATTCTATGATTCTGTAATATACAAAACATCAAGGGGTGAGGCAAAGAGTATCTTAAACAGAGCCTCAGCTCTGGGTCCAGTGTCTGGCTCATGTGATGTTTGCAGTCTAGTAACACTCCCACAGCTCCATTGATTTGCCTACTCAGTTGCATAAGGAAGAGATTGATCCTGCTTTCCTGCCCCCAGCTCTGTTTTGTATTTTATACACCTACAGCTGTAAGACATCTGCTGAGACAGAAGATTCTACATAAATAAGATGTTAATGTAAAAAATGTTATTTACATTACCTAAAATGAGAACTGTTAGGGAAACGTCAAGCAGGCTGTGTATCTTTCCTGTGATGGCTGGATGGAGGTTTCTAAACAAAAAGCAGCAGGCAACCCTATGTTTTCAAGGGGTCCTTTACGTTTCTGTAAACTCTAAGAACTCT
This sequence comes from Neopsephotus bourkii, assembly GCF_033783945.1. Lineage (NCBI taxonomy): Eukaryota > Metazoa > Chordata > Aves > Psittaciformes > Psittacidae > Neopsephotus > Neopsephotus bourkii. The sequence continues at coordinate 10,178,318 of NW_026900624.1, forward strand.
GTAGAAAAACGTCTTCTAAGGTTCTTTTTCTGCAGCCCTTTATGGACTTAATTGCTCTATTGTACTTTCCTTTCTTCTAGTTCTTTCCCCTGCTTATTGAGGCTTAAAATATGATTGGGAGGGTCCCACAAAACTTCCAGATGACCTTCTATATTGAATGAAATCCACATGGAAGAGATAAATCCATGTCCACCTTTGAAAGACAGCATGGTTCAGCTTCCAGTGTGAGCTTTTCTTTCTTCTAGACCTAATTTGATGCCAAAATAGGCAACCAACATGCAGAACTGTGTTTTGGTCAACCTTTTTTGATCCCATGTAGGGTTATGATTGACACTATCCTGTACATCCAGGTTTTGGGGCCATACAGCCATGTTTTCAGAAGGCACAGGTTACCCAAATAACTATTTTAAGGTCATGCAGATCCCACTGCCAGCGAAAAGATTTCCCAGCTATGGGATCATTAAAGGCAACAGCTTGTGGGTTTTCACAGTCAGCACAGAGCTGTGAGACTCTGAAAGGCAATCAGCTCTTACATTGCCACAGCTACAGCTGCAACAAAGAGGCTGTACCACTCACTCTTTTGCTGCAGAAAACCAACCCAAAATGACAGCCTTCAGGGTCCCTTCTTGATTATACTGATCTCACAACTATACATGGGTGACACACAAGGAGTTGCCTGTTGATTATAATCGCTTTCTGTTACAGAGAAAGCAGTCTCTTAGTTTGCCAGACTTCAGCACTGATACAGCAAGTGCAATCACCAGGGAAAAACGTGCCATGTCAGCAGAATAATATGAACAAATAAACCCATTGAATTATTTGTGGTTGGATGTTTGTTTCATGACTCTTTTGTCACTTAGCCATCCTTCTCTTCATCATGTTTTTTATTTTCCTGCTAAACCATTTTGACACATTTTCCACGCTATATGTCACCAAAGATTGCAGCCATGGGAGCAGCTGTGGTAGGATGCATTCCTTCCTCTTTATCCCTGATTTCTGATGTTTATAGCAAGGGAATGGCCATCCAGACTGCAACCTGGGGTTTAGGGATCACCTTGCTGCTTCCTGGCATCTATTCTGCTGGGGATGTGACCTAGCACTCTGTAACTACAGAATTAAAACAAAATGAAAAGGTAAACAAAAGCAAAGCTGTGAGGTGTCCTGCTGATGAGTTGAGATGTGAGGCCCTGGTGAGAGCATGCTATGTTGTAGGATGTTCTGTTGCTCACATAAAGTCTGATTATTTCCAAACAATGTTGATCCCAAATATTTAGATCTTTAAACTTCCATGAGGTGTTCAGGTGTTTTAGGTTATTCTTGACACTTTGAGTCCAGCCACCAGTTATCTAGAGCCTCTGTGATGCTTTTGACATTTTATGTTTGCAGTTCACTTGGAGATGACTTACACAATTTTACACAATTTACTTTTGTTTCCCAGATAATCAAGCAGAAGAGAACCAAACCTGGCTTCTTGAACAACCCTGGGTGTTCAGTACAGCTCGCAGACTAGAGCTGGCAGTGCTCACTGTGACCATTGGTGCCCAGATCAGGGCTGCCTAGAGCCATATCCAACCTCAAAGCAGTGTAAGGGGCACCAGTTTGTTGAAAAGAGGCAGGCTTTATTACAGGAGAGCCACAGGACAGCAGGGACTTTGCTGCTGAATGCAATTAAGTGACCAGAGTCGAACAAGAAGAGAAATAAAGGATAGGTGAGGCTGCTTCAGGATATGGCAGTAAAACTACCTGGTGGTCACAGATGTGCATGCTCACACACAGACTACATAGGACTTTATTAGGTACAAGATCTCGACACTATTGCTCTGAATGTTTCCTGCTGTTGGTTTGGCTCCTGGGCTAAGTGGTGCTGCAGACTGCTTCCCTCCTGCTTTGGCAGTGGGATAAGGGCATTGCTTTTATAGGCTCATTCAGTCCCACATAAAGAGTGAACCTTCCAGGTAAATGACAGAAAGCTTATGAGCTCTGAAAGCTGAGTTTGATAGCAGACAATTCATCCTTTGGCCAGATTTGTCTTTAAAATGCTATAAATGGCAAATAAGTTTCTCAGCAGTGTTTTAGAGTCCCTAAGTATTTTAGCATTTGTTATTTATTCAGTTATAAGATATCCACTATCCTGAAATCTAAGCGTGCAGTACTGATTTGTGTCACTTCCAGTGCTGGCCTCCATTCCTTGCAATGAATGACAGCAAGCAAACTGCTTGTCTTCAGATGCTTTAAGGACCATGTGTTTATGGTAGTTGCTGATCCTAATTTTAGTGTTTCCACCAGGCCTGTGCTGAAAGACACACCATGTTTAGCAAATGTCTCTTTTGGACTCTCAGTCTTGCAGAACGGGCTAATGAAGCTCTTTGTGTACTGCTTTTCATTTAGTGCTATTTCTCCAGCAGCTGCTATAAAAAGAGCTCTGTCAAACACTGTACTCCAGGTTTGCATGCATAAGGAAACATGCCTGTGCAAAATGGACAGAGAACTTTTGGCTTTTAAAAAAATCAGATGCCATTGCTTTTTACCTTAATGAAATTCTGATTATTCCACAAACTAGCCTTTTCAAACCCAGCCGTACCTGTTGAAAAGCATTGTACCATTGAAACTTTCCTTTCTCCAGGTTGTGCACAAAAATACTGCAGTAGACTTCATTTATATATCTGATGCGTATCTAATGGCCCAGCTTTTCCGGCCCAGCTTTTCCATGTGCAAGTGGGATTTGGAGCCAAGAACAAAGAGGAAAATATACATAAGCTATGTTTTACACCATAATACTCTGGTCACCCACTAACCAAAAAAGCTGAAATAGCAAAGTAAATCAATCGTCTGATGCAGAACCGCATGAGAGACTGTCTTAAGGAGCACTCCATTTCAGATTTGCCACTCTGCTTTTTTCCCTAAGGACACCAGCTGCGGTTTATCCTCTCCTTCCCTTCTTTCCCCACTTAAAAAGTACTACTTTCTCAAATTCTCCATTCCCAAAGCAAAGAGAATCATTGGCTACTTGATGCTTAAAACCTACCAAATCTTCCTCGCCTGAACCTCATCTCAATAATATATCAGTAGGATGAACCACCCTTGGCCAGAGCACCTAAAAGAACTCAGACTACAGAGCCCTATCAAGATGTTCTTTTGGTCCTCCTTAAATGAATGGTTATCCTTCAAATACTGTGCTCCAATTCCCAGACAATGATAAACAGTGATAAGCAATGATATGTGGGCAGCATAAAGGCCCATTTCCTAGTTCCGCAATCTGCAAAGAACTGGGGTAATTGATCTGCATTTTGTTGTTCAATCTTTTCTGGCCTTGGGTGACTTTTCGCACTTATTTATACTGGACTACTTTTAACAGTTTAGGTGATCCATGTATGGCTGATCAGTTATAAGTAAAAGCTGTAAATATAGGGGAAAAAAACAGAGAAAACATAGCACTTAGCAAAGTACTGATGGAGGGACACCCAAACAGAAATTTAATCCTCTCTTATCTGTAGAAGATCCTGATGGTGCTCAGCATTGATTGACTGGATAATGAGGAAAAAGTAGTGCTGTGAAGAGATTGTCTTTCTCTGTGTGACCATTCCCAACAACCCCACCTTGCTAATTAAAGGCAGATTTATTTGGCTTTATTGATGCTAACAGGGCTTAGAGCTGTATTTGTGGATTTTGTGAGAGCTTTGTCCCTTCTTAGGGATTGAAAGAGCAAGCGTTGCTTTGCTTAATTGTGTCGAAGCACCTAAGGCTTTGGGAAGAAACCTATGTCTTTGGGGAATTATACTAGTCATAATAACATCCATTCAGCATTTCATGCCACAGAGTACTGATTTCTCTGGTGTGCAGGTTCAATGCTGTTAATCACAAAATGTTCTACTTTGTGTTTTTGATGGTTTTGGCTGGGAGAGCTGTTATATTCAGCTAATGAAACCTCTGCCTTGCTTGGAGGCATCATTCCTTAAATAACAGATAGAAAGGGACCATCACAAAAGCAGATTTGATTGCATGCTCTGCTATGCAGAAAGGAAACATGCCCATGCCAGCCTCTTGCACTGCAGCCTGGTGTGAGCAGCTGTGATGGACCTTGGCTCTTGAGCAAGCCCAGGACCCTTCTGTGTCTTGCCAGTTGTATAGTACATTGCATAAACTTTTTCTATAAAATCAGAAAGCCAAACCAGCATCTAGTGATTCCAAAACATGAAGTTAGTGAGACCTAATTTTCATTTGCTTTCACAGTAACATGAAGGATAAGAGTGTTGTCAAATTGACTTATTTCTATAATTGCTGTTGGAAGAGTCTGCTGGCATTTATATTGTGAATGAGTTCATTGAAGTAAAGATAGACTTATTATGGATTAACTGAGAGCAAACATTAAGCCTTACAACAGCAAAAAATAGCAACATTATTCTTGCTATCTGCACATTGCCTTTAAAAGAGCACTCCTCTTTGTGTTACTGGGTGGTTCTTTTCTTGTAGGAAAGGATTGTTTTTAATACTCAACGATAAGAAGACCCTGGAAAAATAAACAAGCTTGCAGGGATTGAGGGTGGGACTGCCCTCAGTAAACCATTGTGTTTCCAAAGCTTGACTTTCAACAGCCTGGCTCTGGAATCATGACTCTGTATGTTTATTATTGTATTAGCATTGTATATATTGACAGTCTGACCAGTAAAACTACACTAGCATCATTCCACAAAATGCTGGTGAGAGAAAACAATAATGAACCATCCAAAAGACTACTTGTTGAAGCTATTTTCATCTGTCAAGGAACAAGCAAACTGCAGTGAGTTTGTTCATATTGCCCCTTCTTGTCCCTCTCTTTCCATTTTGCAACTTCTTTCTGCCCACTTACCTTTTTTTTACCCGTGTGGCATCTGTTGGCACCACACTGGACCACAGAATATTTGATTGCATTTTCCAGGAAGGAGGGAGGTAATCAAGCTAAAAACTTATCCCAGATTCACCAACAGACTTGATAAGGGTCTGAGCTAGTCTCAGGGATGGGAACAGAAACTTCAGAGCAATTGCTGTTAAAGTCTGGAAATGTTAAATTCTGGAAATGCAAACAAAGTTGAAGGAATCCTGTTCAGAGATGCAAACCGGTATTAGGACTGAGCAGAGGTCAGCACCTATCTAGCCCTCAGTGCTTTGGAAAATGTGTTTGCAGGTTTTCTTAGGTTATCTGAATGGCCAAGGTGGCTTCTAGATGCCCTCCCAGCTGAGCACATCTGTAGTGAACAGGGGTGATGGGACTGGGGCTGCAGAGCCATGCTGGAACTCTGTGATGAAGAGGCAAAGAGCAAGCAGTGTTGGTTTATGAAATCCACCTCAGGCTTGTGCCCTCATAAGGAAAAATATGCCTTAATAGAAGGCAGTAATTGGCAGAAATAAGGGAATGGGAGAACTCACCCCTAGTCTCTGTTCTCATTAGTTTTAAATTAGCGGAACTCCATTGGCTTTCACGGGAGTTATTTCCGATTTACACAGAGATAACTGAGATCAGAATCAGTTGCAAAGTGTATTGAAACCCTGTGCATTTACAGTTTTGTGATGACTCTGCAAAACCAGCTTGGATAATGCCACATTGTGCTGGGCTGCCAAGAGGCTGATGCCCAACCAGCACCCAAGCTAGCACCTGGTAACCTACCCAAAAAAGAGAAGCAAAGCACAGTGATCTTTTCTCACCAGCCTTGCATTCTGTGAAACTCCACTGGTGTGCTGGGTATCACCATCAAGCATATAGTGCCTTTTGCACAGACATATGGAAAATCCACTGGTAAAATTAAACTCTTGCTTTGAGAGGTGATCTCTCAGCAAGAAAAAAAGAAAACAACACCAAAACCTCATTCAATTAAATACAATTTGCTGACAAATGGTTTATGATGGTGCTGAAGGCCAGCCTTGCCATGATTATTTGTATTGGGTTATAGTGTTTCTGCTATGAACAAACTGCACTGCTGGTCCTTCAAGCCTTATTTCTTAAAATGAAATGTTCACTCAGCAGCCAAGCTTGGTTTTGCAATTAATAATGTTTAAAGTGACAGAGGCTTAGTTTTCCCCTACATATTATTTTTTAAATACTATTTACAAGACAGAGATTCATTGACTTCTTTCAGTCAATACCAGTTAAACATAATCTAACATTACTGAGGTTTCCTGTTCCTTGGGTTTTTTTTTCTAATACTTTGGTTACACTGACTGTGTTTTAATCGGATACGAAATCAGCAGAGGCTGGAAGAGGCAGAATAACTGAAACCTGAGCGAGTCAGTGTGTTACAGCAGGCCAGGCACAGTCAGCACGCTCTGTGGCAGCTCTGAAAGCTATCTGTTCTCTGCTGACAGACAAATTTTCATAGCGTGGTCTTTGCTCGTGTTTACATCTGCACTTGTGTAGTCTTGAGTGGCTGCGGCTGCACTATCTCAGACAGTCACTGAGGTAAGTAGGAGCAGGATCTGATTTGCAAATTAAACTTAACAGTGGAACCAATAATGACTCCTTAGTGAAGGCATTAACATAATTTAAAAGCCTTTAGTATGCTATGGGTAAAATTTGGGCTGGTCTGCTTCTGTGCTCATTCAACGTCATCAAAAGGAACAAGGAAATAAGTGATCTATATTTTAAAACCAGAATACCAAATGTTATGCTTTTATTTTGAAAATCTGCTTTTGCTAAATTGGCGAACATATTATAACAACAAATAGTTGTATGTTACCTAGATATATATATACACATTCTGCATTGTCATGGGCTTGTTTCTTGACCATTTGCAGTGATTTAAAGTTCCAGCAAGACAGCATTACTGAAATACAGCAAGAAAAACTATGTTTCAGAAGGCCCAAAGCTGTTGGGCTTTTTCAAGCAGAGTAAGGTCTTAAAAGTACCAGAAATCCTTCATGAAAACATGCTTCCAAACTTACCTTTTAAGGAAGTTTATGATGATTCAGATAAGACTGGAAAAAAATCCCTAACTTTCAAGCACTTAACCATTTCTATAAACAAACCTAACACCTAAACTCTTGATAAATTACTCAAGGGTTTACTCACTGCACACTGCAATGTATTCAGGTGCAGCATGATATATTCTGCACTTAGGGTCTGGGAAAGGCAGCGGGGAGAAATTAAGATGTTCTGCAGTGATTTCATGACCTGAACTACAGTTATTAATTTTGCTGTATACTGTTGTATTTCTACCACAGTGTCTAACCACACGGCTGCAATTCAGCTGGGAAAATAGAGGGTTTGTTTGCAATGACATTCTGGGTAGCCTTAAAGCTGTCTTCCCTCAGCCTCAGCTGTATGAGCTCATTCACAGCCTGCCTCAGTATTTGCGATACAGCTGTTCACCGTATGTGTCCTGACCCTTCATCAGATCCCCTATTTCATTTAGTCCTGCTTCTCTTTCTAGGCTTGTCTTTGTTGATCAAAATTAGAGATGTGAAACATAATATAATGACATTACAGCCCAATAAGTATGAAAAAGAAAAAAAACAATGAGGAAATCAGAGGTAGGGTTCGGTCTGATTGCTCCTGGTGGAGAGGCTCTGGTTTTGGGGTTACATATGGACTGGGACACTAACTCTGTATGTCTCCAATATTGCTTCCTTTCCAGGCGTGGGCAGAAAATTGATCAGACATAACATGTATTGCTTTGTTGTTTTTTTTCTGTAGTGAGCTGATGACCCTGAGGCTGGTGATGATCTCACAATTGATGCTTAATTTCCATTCAGAGAGTCCTTACTGTCTAATTTGGGAATCAAACCTAGTAAGAGTCACTGAAGTACACAGGTAGATCTGGGAACATATTTTTCAGGTAATTAAAAGTCAATTTTGCAATCATTGGATGAAAGTCTTTGTGCTTGTCAGGTTTAAAATGGGCTGGATCACATTGAAGATTACTTACTGTTAAGTAAACTCAGATTAGCTGTGTCCTTCTGCCCTGGAAGAGAAGGCATTGTGGCAATACAGGCAAAAAGAAAGATGCTTCCCTCATGGGAGATATTAAATAAGTAACTAATAATATAAAAATATATTAATAAAATTTTGGCAGTGAGTAAATTTAATATACAAATTGCTGGAAGACATTAAATATGGACCTCCACACTACCACTCTGACAGACACTTCAGTAACAACAAAGACACTCTCTGATATTGCTTAAATGTTACTTGTTCTTTTTTGTACTCTGATCTAATTCTTGTTTCCCCCTAATGGCCAAAAAACATTGGTTTAATTAAAATCAGGCAAATATTTTGTGTCATGTGTAATAGGTAATATAAAGTACATATGTAATGATTTAACTGAACATCTAAGCTTTGGATAAAGAAATGTTTTCATCTGGCATTAACTTCCCAGTAGACAGAAACTAATGCCTGTTGCCAGTGCTGTCGGAGTTCTCTGATAGATGCTGCATGGGTAGCACCGGCCTTTCTATAGTGATTAATCAAGCACAACAAACTCAAGATTGTTGGGGGGTGGGGGGTGATGGTGGTGGTTTTGGTAGCTTTCATTTGCATGGGAAAATTACCCTCCATGATAGCAGAAGGAGGTAGAGCAACAGCACATATCTGTGATCCTTCTGTGAGAGAGTCCCAATCTAATCTCCATTTGGTTATAGTATTTGGAGTAGCATGAAACATTAACAAATTTAGTCTCTGGCCTCACAAAACCAAACACAAATATTTAACCTGGCAAAGGATTTTTCAGTAACAATCCCCCAAAAGTAAAAGAGAAAGTAGGCCTTGTAATACTTTTAAACTAATAAAATACTCATGTGCCAGGCTTCAGCCATTCTTCAAGAATAGCAGAAATGAATTCCCTCTAGCTAGAGAGAAATCTCTCTTCAGAAGCAGAGATGTAAGCATTGCAGTCCCTTACGAATGCTGAGAAAGAGCCCACCTAAATTCGTACTTCAGATTCTTCAGATTCTGAGAGATGAAAAGTAAATGCAGGCAATTTTGTATAGCTCTGGTTGTGTCCAGTGTACCCAAGTTTTAAAGTGAGAGGAGATGGTTAAGTCAGTGGCCATCAAAGGAACAGCTAAAGGGAGAGCTATTTTACTGCTGAAAGAACAGTAGTGATATTTCTGTTCTCTCCAAGGTTTGTGGATAAGTGGGAGAGCCTACATCGAGAATCAGCACTAGCAAAAGTTCCCCAAGTCCAGTCCCATTCACTGCACTTCCTAAGGCAGTGAGGTTTATATTAGGAATTAAGAAGCACTAGTTTAATATTAGGGGGAGGAATTCTTTCTTTTTTTTATTCTTTTATTCCAGGAGAGGGAGGTGACTTTTAACAATTAGACAACTATGTTGTTAAAAAAAAAACCCAAACTATTGTGAAATAAAACCTTTAACTTTCCTTAATTAGAATAAATAATTTCTATAGGCAGTTTTTGGCAACTCCAAGGAGAATTAATTGTGATTTTCTTTGATTGCATGTTTTATTCTCCCCTAAAACTGTGCTCTGCACATGCACACTTCTGTCATCTCCCATTCCTGCTTTGCTGGCTGAGGAGAGAAAAAGCTGCCTGACATCTCTGGCAGAGGGAGGAGAACCTCTCTGCAGTCCTCACTCCAGCCAACTCTCACCACAATAAGGTCATGCAGTCAGGAGCAACTCTAACTTGGTCTGCTCAGATTCAGGTACACTATCATTTCCATCAGCTCTGGGTACAACTAGTGCCACAGCCTGAAGCAGACCCTCAAGGCAATTCTGATTTTTACGAATGAGTCTAGTCTGCTCAAGTTCCTCTTCCATTCCCTAAAGCACTTATACCAGCACAGCAAAGGAGACAGCTGGGTGCAAGCAAGTGGCAGGGACTTTGCTGTGAACTGCATGAGCCTTCCAATAGCTTCAGGCGAAACACATACCAAAGCAGCAGAGAAATATAGTTACCAGGAGCCCAGTTCTGTAAAAGCAAACAAACATCTCTTTTTATTAAAAACTATGGACTTTTAACCAATACTGAACAGAGGTTTGAAAATTTCATTTGAATTACAGAGACTGTAAATGGCATGATAATGTGTTCAGCCAAGGCTTCAGTCCTTAATTCCCAATATACTTGAAATCATGCTTTCAAGCATGACCAATCCTAATAAAATGCACTGTGTTTTTTTCTTGTGGCAAGTCAGGAATTGCTGTTTCGGCACACCTCTCCCTATCTCCTCAGCCTCTGCCTCCCACCCATTCGCATGGGTGCTAAATGCACCTTCACTGAATTTCTATTTCTTTATACCAGCACTAATCACACCGTCATTGAATTGGAGTGAGAAGTTGAGTGACCAAGCAGCTCAGTAGGGGATTTTCAAGGAGGAAATTTTTTCTAGGAGGGGGTTTTCTAGTAGGAGGAGGGGATCAGTGAATCCAAGGCCTGCTCCAACAAATTTTGAATACTAAAAAAAAAAATAAAAATAAAAAAAATAACTGAAAGAAGGAATAGAAACTTAGATCTGGCCTCCAAGCACAGGGCTGCACTCCATCCTCTGTCTGCATAATTAATTCCATTGAAAGTGGAAGAGCTTTTTTCTGACTCCTGAAAGCCTGACAGCAATTGCACTGTCGCTGCTGACTATGAGGGACTAGATTTGAAAGGCTGGGTGGAGGCTTCCAGTCCTGTGTTACCAAAATCAGGGGATCTAGGAAGGAAGAAGGGTAAATTTATTGAGGTTAATTTGGAAATTTATTGGTTAATGATGGAAAGGGACTTTATTTTACTGAAAGGAAAAATGCCCACCTTGGCTTTAGTCACTCCTCTAAGAGCCAGCCCAAGCCTGTGAATTGTTAACAGGATGGAAATATATTTGCACCTTAACAAATGAAGGATGTGGAATCCTGGATAGATGTCAGGATGCTCAAGTGTTGGTATGTGGCACAGCCAAATCAAAACCAGTCTATATAGTTAGGTGAGGACAGACAAATCCACTGACACTTCCGCCTACTCCTGCCTAGACCATGCAGCATTGTGTTAGTGCCATGGTGTGCCTGAGCTGATGTCAGAGAAGGGGACATGCTATCTCCAGCAGTGCATTCCTATCTGCTCTTAGCATCAGAACTAGCCACATGGACCTAGTTTTGAGCTCAGGCAGAGCAAGACTGGGCTTTCATGGGGGCTCTTCTATATCCTCTGTGTGCATAGCCTGGTGCCAGGGGCTCCTGGGGGCCCCTAGGGTTGTGTAACCTTTGCTGAAGGTGTCCATGCCTGTGGCAGGAAGTTGGAACTGGATGAGCTTTAATGTCCCTTCCAACCCAAACCAGTCTGTGAATCTATGATTCCATTTTTTCTGTGACAGGTACCTCACTGCACATGCAGGACTTTTCCAAAATATCTGCAAAAGAGATATCAGGGCAAGGTACAATCAACAACATGCAACCAATGTCAGTTTTGTCATTTTGTGGCCTTGCATCTAAGGAATAGTGGCATAAACACTGAAAGGTACTTGCTTCCAGTTTCTGTCTTCCCTTTGGTGCCATCCAAGTATGCATGGCTTATCTAAGGAAGAGGTGGATCAAATTCCTTTACAGCAGGAATGGGCAGGGTTAAAAAATTAGTCTTTCCCAGTTGAAAAATGAGCCTTTCCCTTTGCCACAATTGTCTGTTGTAGGGAGAGGAATCTCTTGTGGCCCATCTGCAAAGGAGGCATTGGTGAAAACCAGTGGCTCTTGTCTCCACCAGAATATAAAACTGAATCAGGAGGACCTTGGAATGGGAATGGTCATAGTTAGGTATGAAGTATTATTATTATTATTACTACCACTACTACTACTATTATAATATCTCTTGCCTTTCTCCACCTTAGGGATTTTCTTGAACTCCAGCATGTTTGGGTTTTTTACTCCTCATTTCTTTCCCCCCTTTCCCTGTCCATCTGTAATTTGGACAAGCGAATAAGGAGCATAACTCTGTAGGCTTGCATGGTGCTTGACTTAAGCTAAGCTTTTTTAAAATCTTAGTTACTAAAGGTTGGTGTCTTTATCAGTCCAAATAAAAGATCTGCACCTAAACCATTAGGATAGTAGTTTACGAGCATATAGCTTGCTCTGTGTTTTCTCCTGATAACTGTAAATAACAGTTAACCTTCTTCAAATTCAACCATGCTTTTAAATATCATGAAGATTATATATCTGACTCTGCATATTGCAGTTCATCTCATTTTAAATATTTAGTTTAAATCTAATGACTGACTTGGATTATAAGGAAGCAATTAAACCCTCTGAATTACAGCTAAATTTCCAGAGTTGTAGACGTGGGCCATACCTGTCTAACCCTCCTTTAGTAACCAGTTTTAGCAGCTGTACTATTCCTGTTTGGTCCCAGCCCCATTTTTCCCTGCAGAGAGGGAAAGGGCTGTGTGTGTGTGACCTGTGGGCACTTTCTCTTTTGTTTCTGCCGGTCTCATGCAGTGAGTTAGATGCATCAGACACTTGTTTCCGGGTCAGCACCTTGAAGCATGTCTGAGGAGTAAGGCTGTGGAGACAGAAATGTGTAAGGCTTGCTTTGACTGCTGCTGCAGCAGTAGTACTGGCTGTATCTAATCTGCTGTTAAAGGCTGTTGTAGTTGCCAGCACTGTTATTCCCTAGCTGGGAGAGAGCTAAACCATCCAAATGCTGTTTGGGTAGGCAAATATTTAAAAAACTAAAATCAAGAAAATGTTTGGCAGCCTGTTCTATTGCAAATAGCATTGCCAGTCTAAGATAGAGGACTTTGCTAGAGGAAGGAAATCAAATGTTTACTGATGCTGATTAGTTTCTGGAAAGTTTTAAGAAATCTGTTTATCCATGGGCTGGTGGTGATATAATTTTGTCTGGTGTCTGGGAGGAATGAAGACTTCTTTAAATTATTTATTCAGACTTTAAGGTCTGAGAGGTGAACCGAGAAGGCATCACGTTGCCTCATCACATCAGTCAGGCAATTCACAATGAAAGCAGAAGGCCACACAGTCTAGATTCAACAAGAACGGCTGACTTTGAAAAAGAGCAAAACCTTATTTGTGGCCCTCTTTTCAGGCAGCAGCCTTTGAGCAAACCTGTGTGACATGCATGCTGAGCAAAGCAAAGGAGCAAAAAGCTGTGCTCTGCAGTGTCTGGCAGGCTGCTGTCTGCCTCCCTCCCACTCCTAATCCAGCAGGATGCTGGGGAAGGGGCTTCAAAACCAGTCCTTTGCAAGAGCTCAGCTGTTCTTCCCCAGGTGGCAGTGGCTGAACTGGCAGAGCAGCTTGCTCAGGAGCAGGAGGGTCCCTGGGGTGAGCAAGGTGTATGCCTACTCCCCAGATCTCCCTTGAGCGCTCACTCCAGGGAAGAGCAGCAAATGGGTGAGCTGCCGTGGGGCAGGTGACTTGCAGAAATAATATTATTCCTTAGAAGTATAAATATCTGGGAGAGTCTTAAGGTTCATATTTACAAAGAGCATGAGCTGAAGTATGTTTTTTACCCAGGAGAGGGAAGGCAGACACAAGAAGGGCCACAGGAGGTAAGGCTTAGCTCAAGGTAAGGTTTTGATTAGCTCGGTACCAGGTCAAAGAATGGGATCACTTGCTTACACATCACTCAACACTACAGGGCAGAGGACCATGCTAAAAGTGCTGGGAGGCAATGGTCACAATGTGGGTGAGACAAAACCCAGGAGATCCAGGGAGGAATGAGAATTTATGGGTATACTAAATTACAAAAGAGAGTCTTATGGTGAGATTTTTAAATTGACTTGCAAGAATAATTTAGTATCTACAGATGCTGGGGGAATTAGATGGCTCTGGTTTGCCCAGAAGGTAGAGTAAATGTTTCAGTCCTCAAAGTATCAAACCAATATGAAATCCTAGCCAACACTGATGAAATAAGTCACCGATTAATACAAACTGGAATAGTTCCAGAAAGTGTTTAACAGCTTCAAGTGCCATCTCCTTTGAATGCAAATTGATGTTGTGCCAAACAACCTGCAAAAGGCTAGGTCGTAATTACAACTGAAGATATTCGTCCTACAAACTTAATCCCAAATAACATGCTTTCTGCTATGGTGTATGATGGGAAATGTTTTTCCCACACAGTTCGGTCAGAAGTTGATTGCTATTCTGTAAAGTAAAATCTGGTTTGGTTTACTAAGTCTTACTTCAGGTTTACTTAGAGTCTGTTTGTGTTATACAGGTTATCTTTCAAAACTGTGTCATGAAAACTGGGATAGAGATGCAAATCACTGTTCTGGGGATCCCATACAATCTAAAGCACACTCTGCTTCTCATGCCTGTCTGTAATATCTCCTTTATTACATGATTGTGTAATTCTCTTTCATGTAACATCCTGCTCAGCAGCAATCCTTTATGAATTTCAGGTAAGCAATAGCGTGAAGAAAGAATAATAACCTATCAGATGTGGAAAATGCAGTGTCAGTATTTGGTAAATCTGAGACATAAGGATTGGATTTGGAAGGGGGAAAAAAGGTGATTGAAGGAGGCCTAGGGCTTGAATGCTTTTAAAATGCTGGCTCGAAGTCTACTGTGCTCTTAATTAAATCCTGATCCCTTCTAGCCTTATGCATATGGTTGAGTGTCACTGAAGCCAAACGGGTTTAAGAAGACTCTGTAAAGCACATGACTTCTAGCACTGGTCAAATTGCTGCCCGAGTTGCTTAAGTTACATGTTATTAGTAAGGTTCTGAAGAATTATATATTTCAATAGTTTCATTGTTTTATAGGGTTCTTCAGTGTCATGATGAAATTTATATCCTGTGTGGGGAAAACTACCTTATTCAAATCAACACCTTCCATCTCCAATGGAGCATAGATATGGGAAGGAGTAAACAAACAGTGAGAAAGTTTTTCTATTTTGTTGTTGTTGTTACAGAATTAAGAACATATTGACCATTTAAAGCAAAAGTCCAACTCTGGCTTGCAGATAGTAAATAACCAGCAAATGGAAATTAGTGATATCACAGCATCATGGATATTCTAAAAGTCTGCATTAATAATTGTGAGATTGATATTACTTTGAAACTGATAAACGATTTATGCATAATAATGACCTTTAAGACTATAATTACTATGGAGCTTAGTTTGGCCTTTATTTTGCTTCTCTTATTTACTATTTTTGCATCCATTATTTAGCTTGTTTGTTGGAATTGGTTTGTGTGGTTTTAAGTCTGAAACGTGTGTTTTTAATGTATTGGGAAGATAAAACACTATCTTTGGTCAATCAAGTTAGAGGCTGTGGCCAAATCACAACTTTGCAGAACAAAAATTAGGCCCCTGTTATTCTGGTTATATGGAATCCTTTTGTTGTGATTACTCTGTGTCCAGCTTTGAGTTAGTATAAGATCACCTACCGTTTCTTCCTTCCAAACTCCTTTTCCTGGGGAAAAGCATGGCTGTAGGTTTTTTTCATTTTCCTGGGGCCTTAGGTAGGCTTGAGCACATGAAGGGAAAGAAGGATTCAGGGATCAAACAAAAAAATGGCCATTAGATGAACAAAGAAGCCTTCTGCGCTTCTTGAGTAGATAGAGCATTCTGAAGATGATACTTTTTTGTCTGAATTATATCTGGTTTTTTACTGAACAAAATTTCACGCTGCGTGTCCCCACTCAAACACTGTTGTACATATATAAGCTGTATGTGCAATAAATGCACAGCAAAATCCTGGCTAATTTGTAGGCAATACGCTTGACTTGACTTGAAGTGCAATAACGTCTTTCAGTGATTCCCATGCAAGCAAGATTTGCTTTACTTTGGTTCTGCATGTGGTTTTGCTTTGTGTGTGTTTTCTTACTTAGATCAAGCACTCCTATGAAGTGCAAGCACACCAGTATGAAAAACACTAAAGACTCAGCATCAGTGGGACGCAGGGCAAATACCCTGCTTCGCAATTTGGACATTATCAATTCTCACTGGCAAGTTAGGCAAGCATGGACAATTCGTATCTTTTCATCCAGCCTCCTTCAATACTGCCCATTTCTCTCTCTCTTGGATACTGTTTATTCAGGAAATGGCTATTCTTGCTATCAGTATGAGCTGCTCAGCACTTCCAAGGTCTCTGTAATAAGAATAATTCATGCCTATGCCAACAGATTGTAGACTTCACTGGATTGCAAAGTTTGTTGCTCTAACAAGAAGCTAGGGGTTCCTTACCTCATGAAAGTACATATTCACCCTGATCTTTAAATTTAAAATATTTTTCCAGACAAGTCTTTTAAGACCGATTCTTATTATTTTTTTTTCTTAAGACAGTGTATTGGGAAAACAATGTTTTATAACCCTAGTGCATAATTTCCAAAGCAGTATATTCATAGGACAAATGCCAATAAGCTAGTATGTTACACAAACAAGAATGTTATAAATTACGTGTGGACTATTTGCATAAAAACTTCAGTTTGAGAATTTGCACAATAATTCATTTTTAAGTATTTTACAGCATATTCTGTAGAAGTTTAGAAAGGAAGATTTATCAGATGGCCAGTCACATTTTGAATAGTCATGAACAATAAACCCTAAAGTTACTACAGCTGTAGTTATTTGATGGAAAAGACCATTCAATTACCATAAGCTAGTAACACTATTTGTCTAGCTGCTGCTGTAAACTGATGTTGATATGTTAAACTCCAGTGACTTCAGAAAGTAATTTTGCGGGGTATCAGGTATTTAGTGCTTAATATTGGTGGTGTTACACATATACATTAGAAGTGAAGAAATCTTATTCCCCGTTCTGATAATAATACTTGCACAACTAATTTTTGATCTTTGCTATTGATGTTTCTCAAATGTGGCCAAGTTGAAAAGCAAGGACCAGGGATGTGAAGACTGTCCTCCTTGCTGCCTGCCTTGCTCCTGCCAGATCCATAACTCCTCCACTAGTCATGTAATCTCTCTGACAAAGCCTTTTTCATCACAGTGGGCATTTTGACAGGATATTCAGTTTTAACAGATTCTTTCCTTTGCATCAGCTAAAAAATGCTGACACAATTTGTAATCAAAAGTCTTAAAGCTACATGGACAGAAGGCCTACAGGCTGCAGTTTAGGATCTGAGTTCTCCTGCTGAATGAAGAATGTTTTTTTATTTCAGTTCTGTAAGTGCTGAAATATAACCCTACCTTTGTATACAAAATAGTTATTATTTGTTTATCCTCTGTTGTTTTCTCTCCCCTGACATAGCAGGTTTAAGCAGGTTATAATAAACCAAATAGAGTTGTGGTCTACTCAAGCCTGCCATGTCAGGGGAGAAAAAAGAACAGTTTATTACTGCAATACTTTGATTTATGATGAAAACTTCAAAACTTGTTATAAAAACAAATTATAAAACTTATTTTTCCTCAACCAAGCGGCCACAACAACCCAACAAAATGTGAATCTAAATGATTCCATCAGACATGCTGCTTGAATATTTTCAAGAGGAAATGCCATCTTCTTTCCTTCTTTTACAATACAGTCCCTATTCGCTCTGTCTTTGTTTAACCTGAAAAAAAAAACAAAACTTCAGAGACTTAATATTTTACCATATCCCAGCACTCACAGTGTTAAGTGGTCTGTAATACCGTCTTCATCTTAACACCCATAAAAAAACTATTTTTAGCACCTGACACTCCTAAAAGAGTGCTATATTCTTGGATGCTGCTCCTATCCGACACACTTTTCACAGATTCAACAAGAAGAAACATTTTTTGAAAAGAATTCTTTAGATTTGAGGCAAAATCTAATCAATATGTTAACAAAAGCCTTTCTGCAATCTCCCTTGTAATATGGGAATGGGTGGTTTCTGAATTCCCCAGCTGTTTAGTTTTTAGACTGATTTTAGGCTTCCATTGTCTTCAGGGTGATTAGCTTACACCGTCAATCGCATTCAATAATTTCTGTTTTTGTTTAAAAATATGTGCTCTGGGAAAACATCTTAGGGGAAATTCAGTTTGCTTCTTTAGAGATTCACTGTGATGCCTGTGAATGGCATTTCAATTTAATTAGTGTTAAGTGAATTCTAATATTCAGAAGCATTTCTTTCATTTGGCTCTTTAAAAGCTAATTCTGTCCATTTTTTTTTCTTGTCACCTTTGTCAGAATTAAATGCACGAATATAGTAGCATGAGTGAATCTGTACCTGTATAAAGCTAGCATTTTGTGCAACAGGATAGGGCTTGTGTCTATGTATACGTAAAAGTGTATATATGAAGTGAAAGTGAATTTAACATTGTTTTGACTGACTAAAAATTGTTGGTTTTACGTTTACACGCATCCATTTTGATTCTGTGACTGGGTTTATGGATGTCAAGCTGACTGGAAAACTCATGACAGCTGTGAACTGACTTCTGCTGAAGACATGTAAGAAGGAAAGGCCAGTTTAACTCAAAGATACATTTTTTGCAATGCTAGACAGAATTGTCTAGTGATCCCTCATCACATTTTTCTTCCAAAATCAGTCCTAGTTTTGGCCACTTTTTTTTAGCACTATATCTTGGTTTAATGTATGAAGTGCTTGAGCTGTTGGATATGACCATAAAGCTTTTTACCTTAGTTTGAGGCTTTAAATCTTATCTCAGTAATAAGTATATACATTTTATTACATGTGAATGGGACTGTCCGACTATAAATCACTGCAACTGTTTTTGCTTTCTTAATAGATGAATAGACTTCAGTCTCTTCCATATAGCTGAAATGCAGGCATAGGATGAGACAGAAAACTGTTTACTTGAGTCTCAGATATAAATACAAAATCATCCTCTTCAGTATAAACTTTAGTCAGGGTTAATCCAAATTTAAATTGAAATCTGGCTTTGGCCAGTAGTTCAGTGTGGTTTTAAGTATAGTAGCCATAAATAAAATTCCAGAAAAACAAAACACATTCAGTGACATCACTCTCAGTTTGTTCCCTGGTGTTCATTGCCCCACCTCTGATGAAGTATAACCGCTTCAAACAGGCTAATATGGTTCTTCTAAAGTGGTAAGCATACGTGGGTATGGCTGTATTTCATTAGATCCCTGTTGGCACACCTTTCTGTATAATGTCTGAATCCTGGCTGGGGTAAAACCTTATGGTATTAGAAGACTCAATGGAACTCTGGGGTATGAGGACATCTATGACTGATTTACCATATTTCTGGATTTTCTTTTTTTTCCTGAGCCCTGTGTTCTTTGTCCAAGATTCTTCAGTGTTTTACAGCTGTGTCAGTCCAACTAATAAAAAGATACTGCATCTTCTTACTAATGATTCTTCTCCTATGCCCTTAGACTGTTACAGCTGCAACAATACTATTGCTATTAAATCTTTGCATTAAACTCTTTTGTTGTTGTTACTAGTTTTTCTATGAAATGACTTAGAGCTTACTCTAGTAAATGCCTTTTTCTTCTGGAAAGTAGCAATCCTGTGGATTCAGAGTAACTTAATTATGATCATTTTATGCAGATTTAACACTTCTCTTTTTTTTACTCTTTTAGTAAACTAATGAATTTCATGCTAACTTATGAAAGCAGAGTAGCTCTTCCTTTAGAAATGTTCATGAAAAAGCCCTAACATAGATCAGTTTAAATAATATCCCATGTTCGTATTTTAAGATCCTATGAACCTGATAAATACAGCACAACATTACCTTATCATCTTACATTTAAAAAAAAAAAAATCACCCTTGATTTTGAAAGAGGAATTCTTCTGTCAGAGACAGAGAACCACATTTCCGCTCTTATTTGCTGCTCCCTAACTAGTCACCAACAGTATATCTTGTGAGGGTTGTGCTTCTTCAAGGGAATTAAGTCTGTGTAGTGTAATAGTGTGAACTAATTGATAAGACTGTTTCAGTTCCTTCAGACATCAGAGCAGGGACTGTATGTGGTCCTGCTCACACTTAGTGTGGGCTTGGTTTACTGCAAAGGGCTGCATCAGATCCATTTGAACATAGTCCTATTTTTCCTGGCATCGCACACAACCTCAGAGACAATTCCATCCCAGCATATCCTGAAATGCTCTGGCTTTTGTTCCTGCCCCTCAATAAGATCAACTGCTGAATTAAATTCCCATGTTGTTCATGTAGCATGTTGCTTTCTTTCCTACCACTTTTTCACATGTGGATTGCTTTATAGATTTTGTGTGGATGTTGCATGTAATGGACCATGTTGGTGAAGGATTAGTACCCCTATCACTTAGAATGTAATGCTGGGATGACCAACTGATCATCACTAGGCTGGCCATATTATTTAAATGATCTCCCAGACAACCTAAACTGTCCCCTGCTGTAATTAATTTCTGGAAAAGAAGATACATCATTTTATGATTTGAAGACCCTGAGCAAACTTCTAAACATATACACAGGTATTTTCTTTTTAGCAAAGAATGTATTAATCTGAGATTGATATGAACAACCTAATTTGCCTGGGCATGTGATATTCATGAACAAATAAAAGAAAAGATTTAATAGTTTCAGTCTTTGGCAGTATATTTTGTTCCAGTAACCACACAGAATTTAAGCTGTTTGTATTAAACTTGAACAAAACTAAACAGAAGAAAAGAAAGATCATGTTGATTTTTGCAGCCATTCAGAAGAATCTTTTTGGAAACTTACAGAAGGATCAAATATCCTTTTCCCCAGAAAACTCTCTTTAAGTTGAATAAGCTCCCACTTGTGGGGTTCTTCTGAGGTTCTTCAGAACAGGAGGGCATCTTTCTTCTCAATCAGTCAAGTGGATGCCAGGTACTGAATGCCAGATACTCTAAAGCAAACAGGATTTTAATGTATTATTATTATTGTTCTTGTTGTTTTTAGTTATTTAGAAGAAATGGTGTAATCTTAGACATGATTCCAACCGTGAACATACAAACCGGCACTCGGGTACCTCCTGCAACCTGAGTTTCCTACAGTTGCTTTACAAGCAGTTTTCTACCAGCTTTTTACAAGTATTAATGAATTCCCAAAGTCTTTCTGGTGCATCAATCATGTTACATCTTTTGCCAAGATTTTTAATCAGACTGAGCATAGCATCTGCTGGTGAAGCAGAGGGAATAATAATTTGTGGAAGTATTGGCACCACTAGACCATAACTTAGAGAGTGCATTAGGGCTTACGGACGTACTAGAGTATAGAGGAAGAAAATGTGAGAACAGTTATCTGGGCAATCAGAAGAGAAAAACAGCTGAACAATAATTTCATGCTGTCTAGAAACACCTTTACTTTGATAGCTGGATGTGGCCAACCACACAGGAAAGAATAGTCTGAGCAGCTCTTTTTCTCACTTGCTTTGTCTGACTTCCTTGGCTCTGCTGTATGTGTAACTAAATTAACATTTTGTGTAGAAAGGAATGGAGGAAGGGTTTTACAGTTACGCTACAATCGACCTACCATATAAACTGGGAATACAGAGCTGATTTGGTCTCAATCTTTCCTATACTTCCTATTGGCAACTTACCATTCTTCCCTGTCAGAGCTGAAGAAGTCATGAACCGTGGCAGGGATCCAGATAAAGGGTTTCCAGCAAAGAAAAAGAAATTAGTGGACAAATATAATTTTCAGTCAAGTGTTGGTAAAGAAATATTCTGTGAGTTTGCTAAACTTCTCCTCAGCTCCCATGCACTATTAAAGCCACGTGAAACTAATAACTTCTCAGTACTGGCTGGCAGCTGATTAACTTCTATAAAGATGAATTAACTAAGAAACGAGGAAAAAGCTCACATCAGAACATAATGGCATTATAATTTGCACAAGAACTTTTGTCAGAGAGGAAGTTATTACTAAATGCTACAAAAGAGTCCTATAACAAAGGAATCTTATGGGAGGAAATGTTCAGAGATTTTTATGGTCTGTTCTCTATTTCAGCGCCTGATGTAACAACTAGCTCTAATGTGCATAGTCAAGGTCATTCAGTGGAACTTGAGCCAGCAGCCGTTTGTTCCAACAGTGCCTCTATTTCTTCTCAGGTCTTACTGAATTCCTGAAAGATTTTCTTCCCATTGTTTAAAAGAGGCTGTGTGAGGTCTAGGAGTTGTCTCCTATTCTTTTCTTTTTATTGCCTTCTTTACAATTTCTCATTCTCTGTTTTCATTGCACTTACACATTTCATTTTCTCCAATGGACCATGTATGAGAATTCTTCGTGTTCCAAGGGGATAAAAGCTGTAGATATAGGTGCAAAAATTTTGCCTTTATTTTCACTGTTTTATGCATCTTCAAGTTGTATTGTTCCAGTTTTAGTGTCTTTAGTATGCTTCAAAATCAGAGTAACTCTTTCTAGCTGGGAAATTTTCTCAAACCAAGCAAGCTGGCTAGAAGTCGTAATGTAATTTGCCTCCTACTTGTGTGTCTCCAAACTTGTGAGGTCTTATACAGTTTTGCGAGTTGTAATATTCGGAGTATAGTTTAGGACAACTCAGCATTATCACCTTGGTTAGAAGGGCTGAAACTTCAGTCTGCATTGTTTCATGTAAAACATGAATCCTTAAGCTTTATGTATGTGAATTTCATAAACATTCCTCTTAGATGTGTCACTGCCACTTATTGGAGGCATCTGAGCACGCCAGCATGTCATCTTGGAAACCTGCCACAAATCCTAAAACAGGGCCAGCAGCTGTAAATTTAGTCTGGAGCTGGGCTCTTCCTCTGGTGGGATGAAGGCAACGAGAAGAAAATCAAGTGCCAAAGCCAGTCCTGTTCTAGGGAAGATGGGAAAGGAGCTCTTGACTGCACAGCTGGTGAGGAGACAGCAGTGAGCACTTCCTAGCTGTGGCTACCAGGATCTGCAAAGGATTACTGCAGGCGGTCAGTCTGAATTCACACTCCCCTCACAGTGTCTACATATGTTGGTGTACACTAATTTAAAGAAGCAGTATTTCTTAGGGGTTCAAGATATTTGGATCAAATTAATTAATTCAAATTCTTTCACAGAACTGACTGCACTAGAATAGCTCAGTTTGCTCAGTAAAATATGTATATTCACTACGAGCTGCTATGATTATATATTGCCGCTGTTTTCCTGGTTATTTCCTGATTATAATATAGCTCTGTTTGAGCTAAATTAAAGCATGATATTTTGAATGTGGAGTTTGAAGTCCTAGCTAGAAAAAATGATTAAAACTTTTCAGATTTAATCAGATAAGACCAATCCTTAATCCAGAATTTAAAACCAGATTATCCTCTGTTTCATTTTCACTTTCCATCAGAAATGACCATGTAACTAAGGGATCTTTCAAGCCCCTGACATTGCAACACATGGAAAATAAGTAGCTTATAAAAAAAGTCTCCCTCCAATCTCCAGAAAATTAACTACACCTGTTCTTATTCAGGAAAGTAAGTGCCATTAAATCATGAAATTGTTTATGTTAAAACCAAAGAAAGTGAAAATGTAAACACGATGAAGACTTGGTGGTGCCAAAATTAAAGCTTATATTACACCAGCTGATAACTAGCTAGAAGTCAGAAATACAATACATTAAAATAAACAGTTTGAGATCAATCTTTAGCTGTCTGGCAGAGCATGAATTAAAGCCAATTTCAAATAATGTCAACACCAGTTTAATTCTCCACCCCTTACACCCTCTTCCATTCCCCAGCATTAGACATATTTTTTTACTTGATTCACAAGGTAAGGGGACAGACTTTCAGCTGCTAGCCAGTGGACTCACATTCACATGCCCAGAAGCCTGGGAGCACAGTATTTTAACAGGGAATTCCCCATGTCATCTAGAAAAGGAGCAGGACTCTGTCATTTGCCAGCCATGCTGCTTTCAGAACAGTTCACTGCAAGACCTTGGAGTTGTATGGCTTGTTTTTGTCTTAATTTCTAGAAAAAACCCACTGACATTTAAAATTCAGGTTTCTTTCAAGACTCCTTGCTGTATTATCACCTACAAGAAAACTTTCTGGTTTTGTTGCAGGGAGCTGCAGGCCAAACGGAATTGAGTGGTGTTCGGATTTAATACTGGAGCAAGGGCAGATCATACAGAAAATAAAAACCACTCCCCTGTTGTGTAAGATATACTTATATGGCTCTGTTCACTTGAAAATCTGTTCTCGTTGATCTTAGTCTGACTCTCTGCAGGGTTTCCTTGGTCAAGGAGGCTAAAATTGATTCAAGGCTCAAAGCTCTTCAACTCAGTGTTGACAAAACCTAGAATCCAACGTCCTTGTGTCAACACACTCTGACTTTCTTGGATCTTCAAACCACATTTTGCTGTATGACCAAAAATGGAAGGTGGATCACAATGAGAAACATATGGCTGGGAATGGAATTTCAAACTGGAGGAGAAGAAAGGAGGAGGAGGACACAGACAGAGAGGAAAAGAGCAAAGGAAAGTAGAAAATGAAAAGAGAAATTGAATTTAGGCTCCTCTATTAGGAAGAAGAAAAACAACACTCTCAACTCTTCTGGTGACCTTACATGAGAACCTCATAGAGCTTTATTTTTATGACTTCTCCCTCTTATATTTATTTTCTTTCACTGTTATTTCTATAATGTTCTAGACATTAGATTTGGAGATAAGCTGCAGAGCTACAAATTTTTAATTGTTTACCTGCTTTCCAGGGTTTTCCAAAAAGATGTGCAATATGTTTTAGAATAAAGGCAGGAGCAGCTTTTTAAATTAGGAAGTTGAGCCACAACTCTCTAGTCCAAAGCTGTTCACAGAAACATCTGAAACAAAAACTCACCCAATTAGTTCATAATTAAAGCTGACTGAAGGGCAACAACAGTTCTGCTGTGTGGCAACTTGTGAGGTCCAGAAATCTGGTTTTGCTGAAATATGTCTTTATCTACTGGGAATTTAAAAATGTCCACTTTTCATTCTGACTTGGATCAAAGTTTGGGGGTTTTTGTTTGTTTTTGCAAAATACCAATGTATTTTTACAGGGAAGGGAAATGGATTTTCAGCTAGCTGTGCTCCATGAGGCTTAGTCACAAGAAAGGACAACACAATGGGCTGTATCCATTACAGTGCTGCCTGCAACGCGCTCTTGGCTGTCCCTGAACAGAGGGTTGGCCCTTGCTGTTGGCTGCAGAGGGTTTCCTCAGATGGCTTTCACCAAACTCAGTGCCCTTTGGCCTCGGTGAAGCTCCACAGTGTGACTGAGGAGTCCTGCCAAACAGACATGAGGTGCTGAACGCAGCCAAGCATTAGGTCAGGCTGGGAAAGGAGAAAGCACGTGGGCTGTAAGCCACCCACCCTGTAAGGACTGTATGGTCTGCTGATCGCCCTCAGGAGCTGGGAAACCAGCTGGCAACGAAATGGCTGTGGCTGGGGTAAAGCTAGGGTGGCTGCAGAGAGCAAAGTGATGCACTTTGTGGTCCTGGCTCCTGGGAGTCTGTGAGCAGGCTAGAGTTGCACTGACATTGGAGACACAGAGGGGTGGGGGTAAAGGGACTTGTCTCAGAGGTGATCCCAGAGGGGTTGCCTGGCTTCTAGATAGAGATTTCAGCTGAGGCTGCCTCTGCTGTATAGGGGCATCTTTTGGGAAGGGACACTGATTTTAAAAATTGCTCTGCATTTTTGGCCAGGTTGCAGGGGAGTCATGTCTTACAGCATGTTACAGCCACGGGTGCCCTGTGTTTAGAGAGATACATTTATCCTGTGTTGTTGTCTTCTGAGTTATAAATGCTGGCTGTTCAGGACTGAGAAAGATCTCTTTGTATCATATATAGCTACTGCTATCATGTGTTAAGTAGTTGTCTTCTTTTTATAAGGACCACAGAAACCAGAACTTTCCTGGCTAGATTGAGGCATTAAGTCTCTTGCTGTATCTTTCCAAACTGTATCATACAAAGAAAAAAGGAAAAACAATATCAAATAAGAGATGCACATGATTCATACCCAATTCCCTGTTTCTAAAAATGATGATGCAGTAGAGATGCTACAATTACACTGTTTCAGACCTAATAACACTTGATTGCCAAAATCATGTCCCTTATTCTGGCAACACCCCTGTGAACACCATAGGAACAGTGGCTGAGAGGTAACATTTGAAATGAAGGAGCTGCTACTGGACACTACTTCTAAATTCCCTATACACAAACCCTGCTCTCATCTAAACTGTTAACAAAGTTCCCATTGATTGCACTGAGTGGTAATAATTGAGCTGAGTATAAGTGACTCTTAATATGTCAGTTGAGATTTTAGGGGTAGAACAGAAAATCAGGTTACTACTGACAGGTGCTTCTTTACAAGATTTTGACAGTGCAAAGAGATTTTTATACAGATAAAGAACATGGTTAAACACTGATGTAAGTGTCAATCTGTGCTAAGATTTCTAATAGGGAACAAGATTGTATCTTTAATGAGTAGATGCAATAACCACACTTCAGAATTTGATTTATAAAGTTAACTTGATATAACATTAGCCAAGCTTATGTGCATTTGAAATGCTTTATACAAATGGGTATCTTGTAGCATTCTGAATTTGTTTGCTTTTTTTAAAAAAAAAGAAGTAACTCATCTGTAGACAGCCTATTAAATGCTACACAGTACAAACTGCTTTAAAAATAGCATAAGCTGAACATCAATAGCTTTAAAAAAACAGACTAAAACAATGAGTAAGTTTAATAAAGCAGATACTTAAGAGAAGTATAATGAAAGGTGCAGGTCTGTTTTCTTTTTATTCTGTTCTTAACCTCTACTCTTCAATCCTATGTTTGGCTTGGGGTTTAAAATATATTATTCACTTAAATGAAGTAATAAGAGAATGAGAGTGAGGAGCCGACCTGTGCAGAGAAATTTATTGCAGAGAAACTAGCAGGCAGGGAGAAAAAAGTTCCTATATTAACTACAAAACAGTAAGGGCTAAGACTTTAATAACTTTATTGCAATGAAAATGTTTTTCATAGAGTCAAAACAGATTAGTTGCAAGAAAAAATATTTAGATCTTCTACTTGAAGCCAAATGGTGAGAATTTCAGTTAATCTAAATAGATTTATGGCTCTCATCATAGTCTGTTCCCTCTGAAGATCTGGCACCTTTCTTCTGTAACTGAACACCTTGAGGCTATGCTCAGACTGAAGAGAAAAGCAACTGGCATGCCCTGCTGCCCTTTCATAGTGTCATGTCTCTCATCTCCCTCTGGTTCCTTGCCAGCTCAAGCCAGTGCCACTGCAATACACTCACAGGTTTCTTAGCACCAATTTGGAGGAGGTATGTGTAAATTGCTGCCTCCATCCCAGCTTCTACAATCTGGGGAGATCTCTGACTTCAAATTTTATTGTGCATTGCCTCATTTTGCATTAGTAATTTTTGCAGCTGTTCTTGATTTTTTTTTGCCAGCACTACCAGACCTCAGCCACTGCAGAGAATTTCCCCAAAGCTTCTGTCTGGATTGAAAACAGCCTTGTACTCTGCATATTTCAAGCAGAAATGTTGGGGGGGGAGGGAGAAAAAAAAAAGGAAAAAAAAAGGCAGTTTCAACATAAAGGGAGAAGAAAGAAATAATTTTCAGGTTTATTTTCAGTTTTCATTTTACTGATTCCTAGGAATACTTGAAATACAAAGAGACATGCATATGAAGTCCAGTTTAAACTTATTGTATGGGAGCAGCGATTAAGTGGTTTCATTAGTCATATAGCAATAATAAGGTATTGTGTAAAGAAGCATTTCTTTGGAGAGAAGGTATTGCAAAGTCTTGAAGGCTGCAAACAATTTAAATTTGACAGGTGAAGGAAAGATAGAAGGTTTTTTGTTTGTGTACTTGTCTATAGGTGAGCACTCATTTATGTTTATGACCTCTATCGATTTTATTGGGAGCCATCTCTGTATTTCAGTCTTAAGAAGTTATAATTTGCAACTATTAGATAATAGCACTGTAGTAACATATTATTTTAACAGTGTACTTCTCGTAACTCTTTTATTACTTTATCTAATTCACATTAAATCTAAGGATCAAAATCAAAGTTGTCCTAATGACAACATTCAAATTAGAGCCACTGGTATTAACAGGAGTTGATTACAATGGACTCAGGTGACTGAGCTGGTGACTGGAAAAGATGCTCAAGACATACTTGGGGTTTGTTTTATCAAAACAAAATTTCAGAATTTAAGTTCCTTTTCCAAGTATAAGAACATTGTGTTGCTAAACCAGATGGATGTAAGTGTAGGTAAAGAGGGAAACTGCTAAGATGTTAGTGGGGTTAACTAACTTTCCCCTCCTGAGTTTTTTCCTACTTAGTCTGTTTTCCAGATGAAAAAATTCCTGATGAAAGCAAATCAGTAAATTCTGTAAGCTTTATGTGACATTCCCTAAATAGGATCTCCTTTATGTGAATTTGAAAGGTACAGATACACACACACAAAAAAAAAAGTAAAAGATTTTTGCATTCTTGTTGGCAAGGCAGTCCACATGTCATGAGATTTTCAGTTTGGTTTGGGTTTCCTCAAGTAGGTATATAATTCCCCTCTTAGATATCCCTCACAAGCTTAAGATTCAGTGGCTGGTGATCTGAGAAAAAAGCTCAATCAAGCTTTTGAAAAAATACAGGGAACAATCAGCAAGGTGTTCACTTTTAGTCACACACTGTAATTAAAAGTGTCAGGACTATATTTCATAGAATCATAGAATATTTGACTGAAGGTTGCATTCTTTTTTTCCTCTGATAGTGTAAAACCATTTTCCTATGCTCCTACTTTTAACAACGTGCTCTCACTCTCTCAATATTTTACGTAGGAGCATTATCTTTCCTGAGACATTTCACCTGTTTGCTGTATTATTATGAGTTCACGAAAATAACTTACAGTTGCCATTTTCATGAAACAGAAAGAGAACCTTATTTTAAGAAAGGTTAACACTCCTGTCAGGTCAAAGATGGCTTTCCCTTTGACAGGTGATGTGAGCATAGACGGACCATTCCCAAAAGCGTGTCCCTGCTCTGAGCTGTGAACCAGAATGCAGCTTTCTTTCTCTTTAGCACTGTATTGAGGAGAAAAAGAAAAAAACTTCCATGTTTTTCTAGCCACAATGTTGATAGGTAACTCTGCAAAATTCTGATTGCAAGGCAGTAGCGGTTTAGGGAGTTTTGTTTTGGTTTTTTATTAGTTCACTGTGACAACAATTTAATCCACTAGGGAGTTGGTCCTGTTGGAGAGGGGGACTTTTTGGAACTGTGAAAATGTGAAAGCCCTGTACAGTATCACTGTGGTGGTTCACACACCACTTCTGACAAGACCAACTGTGACAACATGCAGAGATGAATTTCAAGTGACTGTTTATACAAGATAATCTCATCACAGAACATCAGAAGAACGTGACCTTCTCCCTAGTCATGTGCGCCTTCCCTGTCTCATCCCAGCGGGAGCTCAAGTATAATTTCATGTAAGCCTCACTCTCTGCTGGGTGAATAAGTCATTTCTGCCACCCCAGTTGTGACTCCTGAATTTGTCACATCTCACATTAAATAATTCCACTCCTGATCCAAAGTGCAGAACTGTAGATACTCTGAGAAACCAAACACCACCCGTTTAATCAGGTTCCCAACTTCTCTGCACATGTGGAAAAGCTAAGATGCTTTTGTGTACCCACTGCATTTTTAGCTCCTTGCTTATTTTACCTGTGCTATCCTTCCACATCCTTCTTGTGGACCATGTGAGATGCCATGTCCAGAGAGGTGCCACAGTATCCTTGCACAAACCTGGAAGATGACTTCTCCTATTCTCACGTGCGTGCATGCACAGTACTCATAAACAAGGCCCCTTCCACCTTGTATGTTTCTCTTTCAGACCCCTATTCTGCAATATCACAGTCTGCATGACCCCATTTATCCCTGCAAGGATCATGACCATATTTCGTGGGGATCTCTGCCGTAGAGAAGTTGAGATCTGAGCTGGCACAAGCATGCTGACCCCTGTGCCTGGGTTAGGGACTGCCTGCAGAGAAAGACAGCTCTTCAGGGTAGTCATGGAAGCAAGGATGCTGTGAGCTAGGTTGGAGGGAATGCAGCACGTGCAACAGAGGGTGTGAGGATCTGAGGATGTTTGACCATTCCCCTTCCAGGCTGGTATAGGCAGGATATAAATGTCTGCTGTGTCTTCATGTTATGGGAATGGGGATTGAAATGGCAGTCTTGGGCAGATGAATTATAACTTGAATCATACATCTGGATTTTCTGGATTATTTTTATTTAAATATATTTTATTTAAGTTTGTTCTACCTGGAAATAGTACAGAAACATTGTCACACTGATTATTCTCTGATGGTGCATATAGCAACTTACGCATATCATGCCACATAAATCATTGCATGAGGGATCCTGATCCTTCAGATGTTAAAGGGGATGTGACTGTGTTGATCTAATTTTGGTATTTTGACTATTTCTCTTGAGGTGTTTTTACATAGCCAAGACAGAGAAGCTGAGTTATTTTCTTCCTAAGACTATGAAAAACCCACAGTTTGCAGTAAAACTTCTCTTTAGTCTGGGTTTTTTTTTACAACAAAAACTATGTCTTAATATTTAATGCCTTTGTAAAGAACTTGGTTTTCTAGTGAAGTAGGGAAAGAGGTATTGCAAATTCAGACTATCTGTACCACTTACTAAATGCTTTGCACTTTTCAGAGGACTGTTCTGAGCTGCTCTAAGAACTCCTGGGAAAGAAACACAATGGCTGCTCATGGCAGCCGCACATTTTCTCAGCACTGGGACACTTTATCCATACAGCTGGACTGTGGATGGGGAGGTGGTGGAGCACACAGCTGTGCTGACTCAACACCAGTGTGGGAGCCCAGCTGTGACCATCACACTTGGTTTGTAGTTTCCTCTCTGCTGCTAGCGGGGAATTGTCACCTGGTAGGGCAGTGTGGATGCCTTTCTGTCCCCACAGTGCCTGTCTTGAGCAAGGACATATGAAAGCCTCCAGAAAGTCCCAGGATTTTCCATCCGTTCACACAGGAGGGTGTCAGCATCCTGTAACAGGGTGGACAGGCTCCTGAGACAGGAGATTTCTCTGCTCCACCTAATGACACTTGGAAAGGCTGGAGGCAGCTCCAAAAAGGGTTGCACACAGATACGAACTTGGGGCCTGAAAGCAGTACTGTCACATAGGTGGCATGTAGGTGCTGGGCTCCGGCTGGGAAGCCTGCAAGCAAATACAGCCAAACCCTGCAAGCATAATCCTGTTTCTAGCTTACATCTTTGATTCTGTGGAAATGCATTGCACACAGTATGCAAAGTCTTTGGTAGCCCTATATGTTTTATATGCCAGCATTGGTATACTTGGCTCCCTGGCTCCTTTAGGTTTTTGTTGTTTGTTTGGAGTTTTGGGGTTTTCTTTTGTCTAGGCTAGGTCTATGGTGGGCATGATGGAATGAGTTACAAGGTGCCAAATTAAATTAGTTCACAAATTTGGAAGAAAGCCAGTCAGGAAATAGCAACTGCTTTTATAAGAAAGTGAGGGAGAGGGAGATGGGGAGGATCTGTCTGCCTGTGTGCATGTGCAAATGGAAACCCTGTGCCCAAAAATAAAGTAAGTCAGACGATTATAAATGTTTTGGATCGATGCAACACATTTGTAAGTGATTTCTAATACTTCTTCCTGGAAAAATTCCTTGTTTGTTCATAGAAACCGACAGATGTACAGCACTCATTCTGAACAGTATTAATTTCTGTGTTGGTATTTTGTATGTTTACAGGTTATGTTGCTATGTTGATCAGCAAATGAGCTACCATCTATACCTTATTAACTTACATAACAGTGGACAGTAGAAAATAAGGGCAGCATATTCAGCCCACTAACTACATAATAATGGTCTACATTGCTTTAGTTGTCCTCTGAGCTTAGTAATGCAGGGGCCATGAGGAAATCTTTCCAGCTAAAGCTTGCCTTTACTTTACAAGTTGATCTCATTTCATTTGCTCATGTGACTTCCAGCAAAGTTAAATCTGTGGAGGCTTCCTCTCACTTCATTTCACCCTGAACTTAAAATAGTCAAAACCCTTTTATATGGCTTGCAACAGAAAACAGCCGTGGTGGCTTTCAATCAATTACACCGTGATTGTGCTGTAATCTGTGCTTTCTCTGTGTTCAAAATGTATTTTTTTATATAAGCATCTGTTATAGTAGATATACAGAAGAAAAAGGGACGCACTTTCTGCTCTGTAAACTGAATATTTTATTGTATTAGGGACTTGACAAAGTTCTCCTAACATATTTTGTGTCAGACTGTTGTGGGAAGCAGTACAAAATGGAATAAGTTTCTTCTTTCTCATGATTACTAATCTCTGAAGAACAGTAAGGACTATACTCCACCAACTTATTCTTGGTGCAGCATTAAATATCTATATCAGATTATAACTCTTGTATAAATTTATTGTACTCCTTTAATTCTCCATTATCAATGGCACACAATATATTGAAATAGATCGCTTGAAGTATTGAAATTGTGATTATTAAATGTGTTTTGAATCATTTGCATACATGTACCTCTGCTGAAGGTCTTCAGAGTTCTTTACAATACCTACCTTCAACATTTATTTATTTTACATTTTATAAAATAAGTAAGGTATGCTACATAATGTGTATCGGATATATGACACATCTTACATCAGTATAAAGTATAAAGGTAGAAGCCAGGAGAAACTAAGTAAATGAATTGCCAAAGCCAGAGAACAACTGTGCGGCAACATTAACAGTAAAAATCAGGAACTGTGATTCTTGGACCTTTATTCTAGCCATTAAGCAGTAGTTTTCAATTCTACATTGGTGTTTTTTAAAGGCTTATTGTTTTGAAGAGGAAATGCATAATGCAACTGCATTGAGGAAGTCTTCTTCAGATTCCCAAATTTTAAGTACTTTGATTGAAAGTGCCATATGACCATAGCTCCTTTAGAGATAATGTGATAAAGACAAACAAAAGACTAGGTGGGAAAAGCCTTCTTCGGTACAGGAATAAATGGTAGCTAGAACAGTAGCTATTCTACTGCTCTCTCCTTCCCATGCTTTTTTTCCAGCTTTCAGCATCACAGTGACATTTGTCACCAACTGTAAGAACAAAAAAAAGAGAAGGTTGTTTTCCTCATATGAAATTGTAAATGCTTGCTAAGGCTGAGACAAGGGGGAAAGGATATTTGGCTGTTCAGATTTTACTCATCTTTGCTCATGGTGTAATGAACAAAGTCACAAATTTCAGGTACATTTGCAGTTAATATCATAATTGAAAGTAGGAATAGGTTAAGGTCTCTCAGCCCCAGAAAATGATTTCTGGGCTGGCTGAGCAATAAAGTATACATTGATGAAAAGCCTCTTTGCTCTGAAAAGAAGAGACCATCCTAAATAAAATATTGGTAATTGACTGGACAGAGAAACACTTGTTCCACTAAGAGGAGAGATCAGAGCATCTTTCAAAAAAGAAATAAATCTGGACTTGACACCTTTGTGTTCACTTTCGATCCTGGCTTTCTGCTTACGTCTCTCATCTACCTTCTCTGGTCTGAAGACCAGTAACGAGTCGGGTCCATCAGAGATCGGTGTTGGGACCAGTCTTGTTTAACATCTTCATTGCTGACATGGACAGTGGGATTGAGTGCGCCCTCAGCAAGTTTGCCGACGACACCAAGCTGTGTGGTTTGGTTGATACGTTGGAGTGAAGGAATGCCATCCAGAGGGACCTTGACACGCTTCTGAGGTGGGCTGATGCCAACCTGATGAAGCTTAACCATGCCAAGCGCAAGGTCCTACACCTGGGTCAGAGCAATCCCAGACACAGCTACAGGTTGGGCAGAGAAGAGATTCAGAGCAGCCCTGCGGAGAAGGACTTGGGGGTGCTGGTCGATGAGAACATGAACATGAGCCAGCTTCAGTGTGCGCTCGCAGCCCAGAAAGCCAATCATATCCTGGGCTGCATCAAAAGGAGTGTGACCAGCAGGTCAAAGGAGGTGATTCTGCCCCTCTACTCTGCTCTTCTGAGACCTCACCTGGAGTATTGTGCACAGTTCTGGTGTCCTCAACACAAAAAGGACATGGATCTGTTGGAACAAGTCCAGAGGAGGGCCACGAGGATGATCAGGGGACTGGAGCAGCTCCTGTATGAAGACAGGCTGAGAAAGTTGGGACTGTTGAGCCTGGAGAAGAGAAGGCTGCGTGGAGACCTCATAGCAGCCTTCCAGTATCTGAAGGGGGCCTATAGGGATGCTGGGGATGGACTCTTCATTAGGGACTGTAGTGACAGGACAAGGGGTAACGGGTTCAAACTTAAACAGGGAAGTTTAGATTGGATATAAGGAAGAAATTCTTTACTGTAAGGGTGGTAAGGCACTGGAACGGGTTGCGAGGGAAATTGTGAATGCTCCATCCCTGGCGGTGTTCAAGGCCAGGTTGGACAGACCCTTGGGTGACATGGTTTATTGTGAGGTGTCCCTGCCCATGGCAGGGTGGTTCAAACTAGGTGATCTTAAACTCCTTTCCAACCCTAACTATTCTGTGTTTCTATTCTGTGATTCTCAGTCATTTCTATTCTTCATATGTGAAGACCACTGAAAGAACTAAATGCTCTGACTCCAGAGCTCATAGCTCCTGTACTTAAATTGGAAAGAATCACAAAACAGACTGTGTAAAGATATCATATGAGACTTAGAATCATAGAATAGTTAGGGTTGGAAAAGACCTTAAGATCGTCAAGTTCCAACCCCCCTGTCATCTTTAATGTGTTTGAGAATTGAGACTCTTCATCTACTTGACTTTGAAAAAATATTAGCTGTTCCATGTAATAGAATGCTGAAATTTTGGGCACTTTCAAATGCTTTCTGTTAACATCACCTTCCCTCAGTGAGATTAAAATGATAAAACTAATTCTTGTGTTTTACATGGCATTGATAAGAGGTTTGTTGAATATGGAGGTTCTGTTTTGTGGTCTACATCACCAATTTCTCAACTGTTTCTAAAGCAATCAAAAGATGTATTAGAGCATCTTGCTTCAGGTAGAACCTCTGAGGATGTTCAACTGTGAATAAAAATCAGATAAAAATTTTATATATCCTACATAGTGCATTTCTGGAAGGAAAAGGGGCCCCATAGTTTTTTGAGACACGGAGACAGATTGCATTTCATTTAAAAGAAGGCTTTACCTTATTACTCAAGTAGACAACCTTGGGAAAACCTCATATTCTGAGCTTTATTTCAAGTTCAAATTAATTATTCATATGATTATTTTCTCTCCTAGGTGCTACCTTTCCCCATTCCATAGTTTGACAGTAAGTAATATGTCTAACATGCCTGTACTTTCAGACCAATGAAAAAACACTCAACAGTGAGTTTACTTCGCATATGGCAATCAAAGTTCAATAAATATAAAGAATTAATCTGGTTTTCATTTACATAAGCACAAAAATGTATTTAAGAAAATTTTGTTTCCTTTACATTTTACACTCTTTAAACTCCAACTTGGCTTTAGTGACTTCTTTTTCCAACTTAAAGCCTTGTTTGCCAAGTTTCAGACTGAGTGAATTTTTATTGCACACTTATAACCCATTGAGGGAGGAGAATTATATAATGGAAAAAAGTTGAAATAGCCTTAACTCTAAAAGTGCAAATATCATACAGCACCCATTAAAAAGAAAGAAAGGTCATCACTAATATTTTCAGCGACATACTCTTGTAATCCTTTAAAATGCACCCAGGGTGCATTTCACAGGTGGAATCAATGAACATAATTAAGGAGTAATGACCAATGGGGAGGGAATTTCCTGACTACTAATGACTAACTGGGGTAAAAGGTATGGTGAAACCACCAGGCCTGAGTTTCACAGGTCATTAACTGCCAGGAAATGCCAAACTCAAAGGTTGTCATTACAAATGCAAGCTGTGAGAATCCAAAGATGTAAATAAAACTAATATTAATATTTTTTTGTATTGAACATGTAGCTGTGGAACTGTTAATTGTATATGATTAATGTTTGTGTTTATGGGACAGGCCTTCTCAGTCACAGGGAGCCAAGTGAAAGAAGTGTGATGTTAGCTGCCCCATCCCATGGAGTTCACAGTACTGGGAGTGCCCGATGGGTGAGCTTGAGACTGCTCATGGTCATCATAAAAGATCATATGCACCAGGTGAAGACATTAAACACAGAAATATAAGTATGCTGATTTTATTATTAGGCTCAGCTTTAAGATCATGTTAAAATAACTAGATCATGTTAAAAGATCAGGAACACCATGTTAAAATAACCAATCACCAGGAAGATCATGTTAAAGTAACTAGTCTAAAGGTCAACTGCCAGTCTCAAGCTTGTTTATCAGCACCCTGTTTATGCTTTCCTGAAAGCATTATTCTACAGACTTTGACCCTCCTTTTACCAAACTTACTGTATGCAAGTCGTGGATACAAGCAGAATGATGACATTTTGGAGAAGAGAAAGGGGAATACTGGGGTCCTGATGATGTTCAGGCTGTGGTGTTTTGATTCTGGTTGCCAGATGAGCATCCTGATGTTCCTAGCTGCATGAGAGAAGGAAGAGGGGGCAGAAATACTCAGGGAGATGTCAGCTTTCTAATAATCACCTAGGAGAAGCTGGAAAATGTTTGGTCTCTGTTAACAGTAATTTGGATATGCTTCCAAATTTTTCTTTTTGAGCCTGACAGCTGCCAAGACCTTCACCGGTTGTTGCTTCATATACCAGGATGCAGGTTTCAGTGATTATTTATCCCAGCAGAGCACAGCCTCCAATATTATTCAGCATAGCTGGTATGGTCAAATCTTTGTCTATTTCAATGATTTAAGCTGAAATACCATTTGGCAGCAATATAAAGTCCAGTGCAGTCACAAAGTCTAGTGAGAGGTGAAACAGATGAATAGGAAAAGTTTGGTAAAAAGATATGACTGGGAAAAAAGTTCTGTATCAGCAACAGTATCAGAGTACTGCTATTGTCAGAATACAGGATCACTCTATTCAGTGAATTCATGAAATTCTATGGTATGTCTTCTCGATTTCCCCTTATGGTTAAGTTTTATGAGGGTACTGTTCATGAAAGAAAGAACACAGCTTTGAGGAAAAGAACCAGGGCACTCCTGTTGTAGGAAACTATTTTTCTTTGGTGAAGGATGGCTATTACCATTTACAAATGTGTAATAATGAAGGGGAACAAATACCATTCATTATAATTCTCTTGAACCAACAATCAGAGTCTGTTTAAAAGTCAAGTGTCTAGCAGTACATGAATTAACTTGACAGAATTAGGAAAATACTATGGAAACTGGAAAATGTACTACATAAAGCTGACTCTGTTTTCCCAATTCATAGTACAGTGCATTTGTATAATTTTTATACATAAACGAAGCATTGTGTATTCTGTGTAAATCATTTCTAAGTACTGGGAGCTGCAGTATCTAGAGCATGTATGGAGCCAGAGAAAAGGCTCTGAAGAAACAGTAATGTTTATGTGATCAATGAGAAGTAACCACATATCTTGACTGTAAAATAGAAAAATGTTAACTATTAAACAAGAAGCATAATTATTATAGCACAGCTTTTTCATAGCTTTGAGGACAGTATATTATTTTATGTAAATTTACGTCAACTTATGCACCAATTTGAGAGCAAACAAAACTTCTGATCTTATCATTCTAACACCTATTTTTCTATTATTATTCTTCTATTAGCACTCTAAGAACAGGATGGCAAAATGTTCCCATCTCATATAGTTTTGCTTTTACTAATATATGATCTTTAATTGGTAAAACTCCATTTGTAGTGAGTCTTTCCTGTGACCATTATTTAAGTCCATTTCTTTAGATTTCACAGACATAATGTTTTAAATAGAACTTTCTTAATGCTTGGTGTGTTCTGAAAGACAGTGATCAGCACATAAGGAGCCTTAGGTTTTATTCTTTAAATTTAAAAAATCCTATAGAAACCTCAGCTTTTGGGCATGTTCAGAAATCAAATATCCAAAGGCTCCACACTCAACATCTGGGCAAAAATCTCATGGCAAACTCTCTGAAGACAGAATGCACAAACCTTCTCCTTAATCAACAAAAATATCCTAATTTTAATTAATGAAGTGTTTACCTGCCTGTAATTTTCCATTAATTCTGAATAACTGTTATTTCTTACAAAACTGATTTTTTGCCAGGACATTCAAATACTACGAAAGCAAAAAAGCTAAGTACAGATACAACATATCATAACATAACAACAGGGTAGATCCTCAGTAATTTTCAACATAAGAGTATCCAGAAGCATAAGTTGATATTCAGTCAATCAAACCAGGTTTCATGTTGCAGAAAGTGTGAGGCTTAAAGTATTTGAAAAAAAGAAGAATGAAATGGCTTTGAAAAGAGTTGGGGGCTCAGATGTAAGAAAGAAGAAGAGATGGTATGGGGAGAAATCGATAAATTTCTTCTAAAGGCTAAGTAGAATGAAGAAGAATAATCAGTTCATCAGGTTTCCTAACCAACTATACTGTTTGAAAGCTTTCAGATGATCCCACATAATTCCACAGTGTTTTCATTTTCTTTGGGTAACTGCAGTTCACTCTTCACAGATTGGGATTCCTCATACTGACATTGACAGTATGAACAGTGGATCAGATCTCTGGCACAAAACACCAGAATAACAGTTTGCATGGGTAAGTAAATAAGGACACCCATGGTGAATTTACTTCAAGTGAGCTGACTTGTGAATTTTTTTCTGGCAACATTATGGTGCTTTAGTCGCCAGTATGGGCCACCAAAGGGTTCCCTGTTGGGTTTCAGGAACAAGCTCATTCAAAAACCTTGTCTTCATGGATATCTCCATAGTATGTGTAAAGACCAAACACTTTCCCCAGTTTTTGGCAATGTATGAAATACCATTATTCATTTCCAAGCCAGGGCTATTTGAAACTTAGCTGTTAACAGCCTAATAAAAGCTTTCCCTCAAAAAACACGAAATACTGATCTAAATTTTAATCCATATTTGTCCATTAAACATGGATTCCAATACTATCATTTTGATGTTTGGTCATGGCTGTAAAAAGGTGTCTCACTGTGATGAAGCTCTTCCTATATTCTTCTAAGGGGTAGAGTTGAATCCAGCTTTCTCACTTGCTCTTTTTTAAAAGCATAAGGAGCAAGGAAACTTGTAATTTCACTGCTTGATATAGAGCTATGCTTTCCACAGTAGACAGCTTCTGAGAAAGCAACAACCCACCCATTTGCTGACACAGGTATCAGATTAATCGAAGAGTCTGGGGTTTCCCCCCTGCCATAAGGTTACCCAGTCTCATCTCCAAGAATTACGGGGGTCAAAACGAAGTTTTCTAGTTAGGCTTTTTAGTTGGAAATGGGATTACCATAGGACAGAGTGGTCCTACAGCAAGTAGGCAAAACCTTCAAAGGCAAACTTCTTTTTTGACGTTTTGCAAGTAGAAGACAAGAAGCGTCTGCCAAGCATCCTATGCTTAGCAGTGCCTAGCATCCTATGCAGAATGGCACTGAGTGAAACATTTGATACCTTAATGAGCTAAAGAGGCCATAAAAAAGTAGCGTTTATAACATGTATGTTGTGTCAGAGACCAAAATGAAACTACTTGTTCTCTCCTTGTGCAAAGGATAAAGAGGGAATTCATGGCAGAGAAATAAAAGAAATTACCTCAGGCTTACAAGATATATTTTTGTTTGAAATCTTTTTATATGCCTTATCAATTACTTAGCATAAAGTAATGTTTATCTTTGTTGCATTTCAGTGGCAGCTCTGGCTTCTTATGATTTCTTTCCAAAGTAAATGTTTGAGCTATTTCAACTGAAATGACAGAATATGCCATTTCCATTAAAAAAAACCAAAGTTGTAAAAGTGATGTAAACAGCCTTACAGACTCTGTCAGTCACCTATCTATGTTTCTATAAGCAGACTAAAGGAGACAGAGCTCTGCCAGAGCAAAAAGATTAGCTGTTGTTTTCAGCTGGCCATTGGCACTGCAGCCCCGTCCCAGCTTACTCCTCTGCTCCCACAGCCAGAGCAAGGTCCCCTGCACCTCCACCTGAGGCTGCCGCTCATGTGACAAGTCCAGGTCTGCTTCCTCCCTTGGCCAGAGATGATGGGAATGGTTTTTGTGACCTTTGCAGTGCGGTGAGATACTTAACATGAAAATTTTCATTATGCTCTGGGGCAGCCTGTTATCCGGGGAATTTCCTTTTTCTTTTCTTTTTAATGGTATTTAAAATATATTTTTGTAGATATTATTTTATTTTATATTTATTTATACCCATTTCTA
Organism: Neopsephotus bourkii; assembly: GCF_033783945.1. Classification (NCBI taxonomy): domain Eukaryota; kingdom Metazoa; phylum Chordata; class Aves; order Psittaciformes; family Psittacidae; genus Neopsephotus; species Neopsephotus bourkii. The sequence continues at coordinate 10,218,401 of NW_026900624.1, forward strand.
TTATATAATATCACATGCACAAAAGCCTACAAAGCACAAATACTCATCAACAGCAGCATACTCATAGGAATATATCTTGTATATGTGATTTAGTATGTATATGCATATACTTGTTATGTCATCTCACCACTGCTTAGCTGTCATTCATAATGTCAGCAATGTGCTGACTATGTTTTAAACTTCAGCCTACTGAGCCCTTAAAGTAGCTCACTAAAAGCTGCATGCTTACACAGAGGAGGAAGTTGCTATACTATCCCGAGTTTTTATTATGAGAGAGCATCTATTTTAAAACTCAGATTGCCTTTTTGATTTACTGGGCTAAGACTAAGATATTCACAGTGGTTTATAAGCTTTCTGTGGGAGAGTCTGTGGATAGAAGTCCAATTCAAACAAATTGCCTTTACTGTTGTTAACTCACACACATCCAGAAGGTAGCACGAAGTTTTCCAAACTAGCTGGTGCTTTAAATCAATATCCTTTTACCAGATGTCTTCTTTTGTATTGAGGAGCTCTGACAGAAGAACACAGTGGGCACTTGTGTCTCAGAAGTCATCTCAAAGTGATCAAATTAGTAAATCTCTTAGACTGATTTTTTTGTGCTTTGGGTTCATTTGCTTAGATGGAAATGTGTCTTGAAGCATGCTGTATAAGCTACACTTCAGTGGGAAACACAAATACATACTTTCTTAACATGCAAAACAGTATTTTAAAGTAAAGTTGTAACAATGTGTTAAATAAATTTGTCAGCTGTGTCTCACCTCTCCTTTCCCTTCTTTTCCCATTAATGCAATGCTGAAGGGTTGAAACCCTGAGCTTGCCACCTCCTTCAAGGGGATTGTCTCACTGCAAGGGAAGTTTGGCAAAAACACAGCGCACAATCATTTGTTGATGTTTTGTGCACTTTGTATTGCTTAAATTGCAAAACTGCTTTATGGTGCTTGGGTGGAATCTCTCCTCAATGATTTCACCACGTTAGTTTAGTTAGTTATTACAGGCTTTTCCCTATTTTTCCTCTTCCATTCATCTCCGGTGCCCAACTAATAGCTGTATAAAAAAAGCCCCACTACTTCTGTTGTCTTTTCAGTTAAAAACTTCTGCTGGATGAGTGCTGCTGCTAATAAACAAACCACAGGCATTTTTCTGTAGAGCCACTCACAAATGTTTATTACTGTGACAGGAAGTTATCAGGGCAACTACTGAGCAGCATTGCCCTTTAGAATAAAAAAATTCACTCGCTGACATGATGCATCATTGCCATGTTGAATGTCACTTTCCTTGCTACAGATTCCTGCCCAAGGGGGTTTGCTCAGGATTTGCTCTGAGAAGTCACCAGTGCCATGTAGGCAACTGTTTGAAGAGAGCATGTGAATCACAAGAGGGCAAAACTCCGGTGGTCTGAGTCTGTTTAAAGCCTTAGGTCAGAATTTCCATCTATAAACATTCTCTTGTATGTTTACGCTTTTATACAGTTTGATTTACTGGAGGTGAAACCCACTGTATACTAACGCTTTCAGATTAACTGATTAATTACTGTTGATAGTAGAATATGCTCATCAGCAATAACTCAGATGATCAGTGCATAACGCCATATTATCAAGTTCATCTGCATGATGAGCTCTTCAGTTAAATGTTAGAAAAATGGCCATGGATTTTCTTGCCTTTTGGAAAAAATATCAATTTCATAATTATAATGTTGTTGTTTAAAATATATGTCTCCAGAACTGATGACATGTCTCTATTTAATTTCTTTCTGGGTGAAATCACAGTCCTCTGGATGGTCAGCAGGTGTTTTGTTCATAGATTTTCAGCGTAAAAAGAACTTTATGTTGCAAGCTGAGTCATTCCTGCATTGTTAGACACACAGACATACTTCATGTTTAGGATAAGACATTTAAACTTTGAGCTATATTTACAATGGCAGTAAAATAATATTTTGCACAATAAAAGCTCCGTGTTTGTTTTAAAGTGAAAGATATTAATTTATAGCAAGCTAGTTTTTGTACAAGTACACTTAAAACGTACCTCTGTGTGCAAGGCAGTTTAAACATGTGCTACTAAAAGAACTGTCGAGTGAGCTGAATGATTTGGTCGCAGCTGAGTACTTTATTCCCAAAATAAAAGAGGTTGGCACAGCTGCTGGTCAGACACAGGAGGTTGTTGCAGATCTGCCTTATGCTCAGTGTAACCCTCCCATCTTTCAGTTTCCCTTGCCCCAGGAAGAAAGTGAATTTGTGTGGCACTGACATCCAGTGTGATCTCCTTGCAAGGCTGAATTTTTCAGTAGCAGCTGTTTAGGAAAGGCAGCATGTCTTCCACTAACAACACAATTATTCTTTTTTTTTTCTTGTATGCCAAAGTTTAATAACTTTGTTGTGTGTTCCTTCCTTATCATTTCTACTAGAGCAGCACAAACAAGACCTGTAGCCTTTCTGAGAGATTTCTCTTTCATTTCCATATCCATAGCATAAATTGCTTATATTTTGTAAATTATTCAGTGTGTACTGAAATAGATTTTCTTTAAGACCAAGTTTACTTTTTTCTCATATGCCATATTCACTTCCTTCAAATGCAGAACTTCCTAACTTTGTAGTTAAATTGAAATGTGGAGCAGAGGGTATCACTGCTGCTGTTCAATCCTACATCGTTCAAGCTAAGCTCCAAGTACATAAATGTAATGAAGCGATAATACAGGAATGAAAAAGATTGTTTTGACTGTATCTAGAAACCCAATGTTTGCTAGTAAAAATAAAATCGGCAAAAATGTTGCTTTGAAATCCAAAATACTTGTTTTTTAATTCTTGATATCCTATTTTGAAAAAAAAAACACACCAAAACCCCAAACCAAAACAACAAAACAACCCCAAAAAACAACAGAACTACCTTTTTTGGTTGTTTTTTTATCCATTTGTGTGCAGAATGTGTGTGTTAGTTATTTTATGGTGTGTGATCTGATCACAGGTACAAACAGTTTATGGCACTGCAGTCATAGAATCATAGAATCATAGAACAGTTAGGGTTGGAAAGGACCTGGGCATGGGCAGGGACACCTCACACTAAACCGTGTCACCCAAGGCTCTGTCCAACCTGACCTTCAACACTGCCAGGGATGAAGCATTCACAACCTCCCTGGACAACCTATTCCAGTGCCTCACCACCCTAACAGTGTCCTGGTTTTAGCAGTAGCAGTCATTTTTCTCTTTCTTGGTAGCTGGTGCAGGGCTGTGTTTTGACTTTCAGCTGGGAACAGAGCTGAAAAACAATGATGTTTTGGTTTGGCCAAGGACTTTGTGGGCCTCATGCTCTGCCAGGGAGGAGGGGAGCCGGGAGGAAGCAGGGACAGGACACCTGACCCAAACTGACCAAAGAGGTATTCCATACCACAGCACGTCATGCCCAGGATGTAACTGGGAGTTAGCCGGAAGGGCTGGGGGGACTGCAGGGTTTGGAGGAGGTATCGGTCGGTGCTTGATCGGACTGGGGGGCAAGTTATCGGTCACCTGGTGATGGGGTGTTGTATTCTCTTCCCTTGTTATTTCCTTTATCATTACTATTATTGGTGTTAGCAGTAGTGATGTGTGTTATACCTTAGTTACTAAACTGTTCTTATCTCAACCCGTGGGAGTTGCAGTCCTTTTTTGATTCTCCTCTCCGTTCCCCCAGGAGTAGAGGGAGGGGAAGAAGGGGGGGGAGTGGGTAACAAGCTGTCTGGCTGTGGGTTAAACCACGACAAACAGGAAAGAATTTCCTCCTTATATCCAATCTAAACTTCCCCTGTTTAAGTTTTCACCTGTTACCCCTTGTCCTATCACTACAGTCCCTAATGAAGAGTCCATCCCCAGCATCCCTATAGGCCCCCTTCAGATACTGGAAGGCTGCTATGAGGTCTCCACGCAGCCTTCTCTTCTCCAGGCTCAACAGTCCCAACTTTCTCAGCCTATCTTCATATGGGAGGTGCTCCAGTCCCCTAATCATCCTCGTGGCCCTCCTCTGGACTTGTTCCAACAGATCTATGTCCGTTTTATGTTGAGAACACCAGAACTGTGCACAATACTCCAAGTGAGGTCTCACGAGAGCAGAGTAGAGGGGCAGGATCACCTCCTTTGACCTGCTGGTCACACTCCTTTTGATGCAGCCCAGGATACGGTTGGCTTTCGGGGCTGCAAGCTCACACTGAAGGTGGCTCATGTTCATTTTCTCATCGACCAGCACCCCCAAGTGCTTCTCCGCAGGGCTGCTCTGAATCTCTTCTCTGCCCAACCTGTAGCTGTGCCTGGGCTTGCTCTGACCCAGGTGTAGGGTCCGATCCATATGTAGGAAAACATCCAACATCAAAAAGCAAACAGCCTCTCTGACTTTTACTGTTACACTATTCGGAAGAAATTGTTCCTGGACCTGAAGTAGCAAGCAGGCATGAAATGCGATATTGTTTAATGGTGAATTTCAAACCTTTCACGGGGGGAATCCAAGAGAAAAATGACCTCTGAGCAGCCAGAAATCACTGGCTGCCAACTGCTGACATCTGTACTTCTGGTGATGCTCTGAAATTCCTGACCTATGAGGTTGAGCAAACAGAGTAAATTAATAAACCAAACGTAATAACTTTGTATTTCAGCCCAGTTTCTTTATATTAGAAATAGTGAGCAGGAAACTTCAGCCTGGCAACTGTTTTTGAAGAGAACACAGTTTGCTTTGATTTTACCCCAATCCAAGTTCAGCTCTGTGTTTGAATTGGTTAATACCTATAGATTCAACCTTTCATGCCCTCGCGAGGAAGTGTTCCCTCACTGACCTGATCATACATTCTTTCAGTGTGAGATTTTCTCAGTCTCAAGATATTCTTTACTAGCAACCCAGAAGTTCGGGCCCAAATCAAAACTTTCAGCAGGGTCAGTTCAGCTCCAAATGTTACAGCTCAATTTCTTTTTGCTCATGACTTTCATACCAATATTCAAATGGCTAAGAGGAAATCCAGCATATAACCACCATTTTCCATTTTCTGCTACAAAGTTTTTAGTTTCTGCATTTGTTTTTATGGTAGGATACTTTCTGGTTTGAATTTTATCTAGCATAAAAACTGCCTAAAGGAGCAGACCTAGATATTAGTCTATTATTCCTTTCAGATTTTGGCTGAAACTGCAACATGGAGGAAAACCAATTTTCCTCCTTTTTCCTGTTCTAAAAGATAAGTGTGACATGAAGCACATGCCTCTCTTAAATGCTCTCGCATGTGCCTAGCATTTTTAGGTCTATAAACCCAGCTCTGGAACATGGCTGAAGCAAGCATTGTGGATTAAGGATTTGTCATGAGGGCTGGATTCCAGGCAGAGGTTTCTTTGTTCCCCTCCAGAAGGATTTACTCATACACATTACTCCTCTTTTTATGTCTCTGTTTTTCTGTGCTTAGCCACTAGATACTAACAGGATGCAGCCGTACTTCCCCACTGCCCCCGTGTCTTCCCCACATGCTTCATCCCTTGCAATGCAAATGTTCAAAGTGTATAGATATGGATGTCCATGTCAAGTCTCCCTTGGCAGACCAGAGGATGTTGTTGTTCTGTGCTTCCAGGACTCTCAGCAACCCAGAACTTGAAGTCTCTTTGTTGTCTTTTACACGTACGTTGACTTCAAGAAGTATCTGAGTTTTTAAACAATTTAGAGTTGTAACACCTAGAAGTATTTCTCAGCATCAGAGGTGCTAAACTTGTTCTTGGCAACCTTGCTTTGGGCCATTTCTCCACTTGGGCCCAATGCCAACCATCTGTGTGATACCACATAGTGTCTCATTATGGGCTGAGTGACAGAATGGCCCATGTGCTACTAAGCTGACTGACTGAGACAGCAGCAAAGAGGTGGTACCCAGTGCAGCCATATGAGAAGAAATAGTTAAATAATAATAATAAGAAAAAAGATAGGGAACTTCACATTACTGCTCCAGTTAGCTGCTACTTCACAACCTCAGAGAAAGCTGCGCACTTGCTGAAAGAGTGCTTCACCCACTCTCTTTACATTTAAGATTTCCATTGGTTTGCTATGTCTCCCTGAAACCTCTTGTCTTCCAGGAGAGGCTGAGTTAGAGTCTGTTGTATTCTCATATGAAGTGAATTGTATTATCTAAGCAGACTCTATCTGGGTAGCATTTGTATTTTATCTTTGTTACCTGCCTAAGGATACCAGGAATAGGTACCCCAGACATTCATATATTCAATTAATAGTTAATCAACTAACAGTTGATCCAAGCTTTTAAAGAGAAGATCCGCACAAAGTAGCCCATGATTTCAGCCAGCTAAAGCAAATTAATTTAGTATCAAGGAGCTAAGAGTTCTCATGTGGCTTTAAAAATTACAGCCACTTTCTGCTGCCTTGTTTTCAAGCTCCCCATTCTCTTTTACTTCTGCCGGTGTAATTTTTGTCCCTGGAAGTGAGGTGGCAGTGGCTGTGTGAGCCTTGCTCAAGGAGCAGAATATCAGGGTAGGAGAGACAGGAATGCTTAGCTGAAGAGAGGTTTAGTTTTGCCTTCCAGTGCCTCCACTCCTAGGGATTTTCTTTTACTAAATAATGCTCTTAATGAGATTTAAGTCTCCCATAAAAATAATTAAATTAACTCTGTTGAAAGACTTTTCCTTTCTGACAGTAAAAGGAGAGATTAATGATCAATTGCTTGTCTGTCCCTTTCACCCCCTTAAAAAATATTGTAAATATAGATTTAAAAGGATGTGAGGGAGGTGAGAAATGGAAATTATGGAAAGACTGGAGCCTTGTTATAGCTATGAAGAGTCTCAAGCAGTCTGTGGCTCACCATAGGAAAAGCTGAGTGGCCAGTGTTGGCAGTCAGAGCTGATTACCTTACGCACTTCCCTGTGGTTTGGCTTAGCTCCTCTTCCATCCATATTTTTGCCTTTCTTCAGCCTTGACATCTACATCATTTTTATTTGTGCGTTAGTGACATCTCACTCACAAGTTTCTCATTGATCTCACCCCCTGGAACTGCTGGGAATTGGTTGAGGATTAGTGTGCAAGGGGCAGGGACTTATACAACTTCTCCAAGCAGAGCTTGGAGAGCAAATGACCCTGAATGAACCAGTCCTAGAGGACCTGAAAGGGAGAAATCTCCTCACCCAAGGACAAGGAAAATGAAATAAAGTACTCTGAAAGAAAATGTCAGGCTTAAAGTTTAAGTGCCATCTTAACACTCAGGCAATGCAATAACTCTTTTCAGCTACAGGGATGTGTGCCTCCACACAATATCGTGACCAGCATGCCAAACTTGTTATCCTAAGAGAAGCAGATCAGTAGGAGACTACAGAGCAGTCCAGTAGATACATACCATCAGTGTTGGGTGCTGCCAATGGCTTAATTCTATATCAATGGGACCAAAGAGTGGAATTTAAGTTGGGAAATAAACTAAGCCTTAAGCTACATCTACCATAGGTCACAAAAACTGTCTTGAGGCAAAATTCCACCTTTGCTTTAAAAACTCCTATTATGAGCAGCATTGGAGTGGACCCGGAGATAAGACTTATTATTTACTCATTGCTCCAACTTGGCTCCTTCTGATTTAGTGAATGGGTAAAATACTTGCAGAGCTGGTGGGAAGTCATAGTAACAGAAAAGCAGTGAATACAGTGAGCATGCATCTTCCCCACTTGCCTTACTCCAGTAATGAGCCTAGTGTCACTAAAAGTGGAAAAAAGAAGAAATACTGAAGAACCATAAATTTGTGATACAGCTTTTCTAATTATCTGGACAGAGAGCAGAGTACATGGCAGAAGTTTTGCTTCCTGAGCAGTGAGGGATGTTAGGAGAGAGAGGAAGAAACTCAGGCCAGAAAATTTATCTCCTGGCCTCTGGCTCTGTAAGACTGAAGATCTAGATCCAGAAAAAGCAGGGGGCACTTCCAGCAGGTCTTTGGCAGGCCTTAGCAGCCAAACCTGACATTCTAGCCTTCAGAATGTCTAACAGTTGTATAAACCTCTGCAATTTGGATGTGCTTTACTTTTAGAAGCTCAGGTTCTGATTTAGCCTTGCAAGTATTTGATACCTGTGATCCTTCCTGCCTGCCTCAGCATGCAAATAAATACATATACAGAGGCATCTACCATATTTTACTTCATGTGAATATACTCATTGCTTGTTTTTAAAATATATCCCCAAAAAAGGTGAAAGCAGTACCCTGTTAATACCATTTACCCACAGTGAAATGTTTGATGCTTCTAAAATGTATCTATGACATTCAGCATAGGAAATTGTACTTTAAGGAGGCTCCTGTAGTATTAAGCAACTGTGCAGAGGTTCACGTTAGAGTGGGCATAGCAGGTGGAATTTAGATACTGAAGGAAACATTCTTCCTCTCTGATTTTTGAATGCTACATGGAACAGAATTAAAGGACCCAAGAAAAATATCCTGATGTAGAACAGTGAGAATGGAAAAGTCCCACCAGAGCAGAATTAGGATGAGCTAAAAAGGATTCAGCTGTGCTTCAATTTATACGAGCAACTACAGCTACCAACAGAATGAAAACAAACAAGCAGCTAATTATAGCATCTTCTGGAACACCTGGATTGGCTTTAGGCATTTCCTGTTCTTCATTAATGGATAAAAGCAGAAAATGGAGCTTAGAACAGGGACTGAAGTTGATGACAAATTTCTTCTTCAGGTACTGCTCTAGCGTTAAACTAAGGCTTCATTTCCTTCTAATTAGCGACCCCTTTAATGAAAGGGAGGTTATTATTTTAACTTCAGGCCCTAAGAATGTCTTTCCATATGCTTACTAGAATAAGTGGAAGGAAATAGGGTCCCTGTTCAGTGCTTTGCTGTGATATCTGGTGGAGGATTTCTGATCTCTAAATTCAAAAATATGTAGTTTGGAGTAAGGGGGTTATCCATATGCCTGCATTAGCAATATGGAAAAATCAAGAGCTCCAGAGATGACAGGGACCACCACCTTAGGTGTGAAGCAAAAAACTGCTGGTGTCTTTTCTTAATCGGTTGCAATGCCTAGCATAACAGGGTTCCATTATCAATGGTTTTTCTTATGTGTTTTAAGATACTCAGGTCCTTGTGATGTGGAATTTAAATTTCTCATATCCTCAGCAATTTGTGCTGAAAAGCTTTAGGTACTTCCCTGTTGCTTTAGCATCCTGTATTGCTGTAGCACCTTTCAGATCATCTGATTTTAAGGATAACAACCCCAAGCAAATTGCTCACTAAGTATATATATGCCTATAGCACATAGGAAGCCAGGATGCTTAAGTGAAGGCTATGAATCTTTATGTGGTGGCCAGACAGCTGTTAGTTTAGTACAGTGACAATTGTGACAGCAGAATTATATTGTGCCCTTAGAATCTGATTCTCCAACATCTGCCCTCTACTTACCAAAAACCCTTTCCCCCCATGAGGAGAATATGATGAATTGTATGGCTTTAAACTGGTAAGAAACATTAAAGAGTAGGGGTCTTTTGTTGCCTTTAAAACAAAATAGATTTATTTGGCCCTGAGGTTTCTTTGATGTTTATTTTGGTCTCAATGTAAAGAAAGCAAATGATTTTTTTTTCTGAGAGGTAATAGTGTTACTTCTGCTTAGAAGAAAGGAAGTTACATACACTCCAGGAAGCTTTCTAGAACCTAATTGTCTCAGCAATAATAACTACAGTCTGAATGGACAGGTCTTGCTTCTGGTCATTTTGGAGAAACCTTTAATAATGCTGTTCTTAGAAGGATCTTCTGTATAATTTTATTATTACAGTTGGAATTGCCTTATTATTTTTAGTTGCTCTCTGAAGAGCTCCTATCTCTCCCATGCCATTTCTAGGGGTGGGGAATTGCCTCATGGAGTGAATATGAGTTCTGACACTACTTTAATACATCATTACAGGTGCTGCAGGTACTTCTGCCAGCTCTTCTCTAAAGGTATCTCCTGAAAACAAGGAAATAATTTAGAGCTGATTCTGATTTATCTGTTACCAATAATCTAGTGGCATAAATCCATCAAAACCAGTCAATTAATTTCACTGAGAGAGTCCAGAATAAAAGTGGTAGTGTATCTCTTGCTTTTAATACTTCTGATAGGAATGGTATGTTCTTGAATGAAATGTAAAATGACTGATTATGGGAGTTATCAAAATGCCTGGGTATGTTCATTCTTATAAGTAACTTGAAAACTTAATGTTCAAAACCTAAAGGTAAATGTAATTTAGCCCAATTAAAAGCTCTAGAATTTCTCTGTGAATACAGGCAGCAGCTAAGACAGCATGATATATTTAATAGTCCCTTTGTTACTGCTGACATTTTCAAACAGTTATTTTCTAGAGAGTTCACATCCTATTCTTGGTAATGTTTGGTTTGCCCCAGGGTATCGGCTCTTTCAGTTATTAGTGTATAGGGTCTGATTTTTTTTATGCCAGTACAGTGTTTACCTCAGCAGGCAGTTAGCTTCATGTACAGCTAGCCCTTCACATGTATCAGCCTCTGAAATGGCAGTAGTGGCAAGGGTACAGCAATAACTTTGTGTTTACACCTCCAAAAACCATACCAGCACTCTTAAGAATGAACAATTGTATTTATTCCAGGTTTTCTCATGCTTGTCTGGGACTGGATGAGTGAGCAGAAGTACTGAGTGGCACCACACTTCTCATGTAAGTCAGACCTGGGAATCAGCCATGTTGTTTTGCTCTTTAGCAGTCTGCTGAGCTTCGTATAAACACAGAGAAATAAATCACATATCATTTGGAAATATGTAAATATTAAGATTTCAGCTCCTTCAGTTCTTATATTGGTTTTTTTAGTCTTCTTCCATATTTTGAAATACATACTTAAACTGTATACATTTCTAATTAATCTGGGCCAGTGATGGTGAACTTACGTCTGGAATGTCAACATTAGCACACAGCACTGTTGTAGAGCAGCAGATACCATCCATGCTGATCCCCACTGCTCTTCCTACACCATGTTCTGGCCCTGTGGCTGGGGAGGATAAGCTGTCCCACAATCAGTTTCATGGTATGAAACACAAAGGTATGAAACAGTTGGTAGAAACTCTGGTCATACAGGTAAAATCCATCAGAGGAAGCTTTCTTAACTGGAATCTTCCAAGAGCCGAGCCCCACCTTTTGCTGTATTTCATAGTAGCAATAATGTATACTTAAGCAAATACTTTTGAAGGACTTCCCAGAACATGCTCCTCCTCAAGTGAATATTTCTGTAGGTGATGTAGACTCATCACAGTATTTTCTGTTTATCTGTAGTTGAAAAGAGGGTGTATTACATTACTTGGTAGCAGCTAGGACAGACAGTTCCATTTTGTCTTTATTAAATCACATGTTGTTTAAACCGTTTGAGCAAAACAGTGAATCAAAGTTCAGAGCTCCTGCAAACTCCACTGACTTCAACTGAATTATATCACTTTCACCAGGGTTGAATTATTTGTGAAAGCAAACCCTTCAAAGCTGTTATTGTGGTAAAAGGAAAGGAATCCCACATTGTTTTATATATGATACTGTGTCTGTTTTTTTCTACTTCAAGGCCTGTTCTTTACAAAAGTCTTCAGTTTAATTGGCTCCAAAGAAGAATTTGCCCACATTTAAATTATCAAAACCTTAAGCAGAGCAGATAGGAGTAAAGCCAATTATTTGTACTTTATTTTTAGTGCACCAAAATGATCACAGTATAAAAGGCACAAAGATTAACCCAAACTCTCTAACATTTTACTGTCTCAAAAAAAGAAGATAAGGACTTTGAAAAGCATCCAAGTAATAAATTCAGGGAACCAAATATGCAGTTTTCATAAGTTTATTACAAAGAAATGCAAAAGATGATGGGCACAGATGAAGTTAGAAAAACTTTAGCAGCCTTTTTTGTTTGTGGACTTTAAAAAATAAAGTGGTCAGATGTAAGAAGGTGATGATGCTGAAACCTGGTGAGGTGCTGGGGAAGGGTAAAAGAGAGGTGGGAAATTAATCTTCCCAGCCTCCTGCCTCATGTCCTCAAGCAATATCCAAAGCCAATGATTTTACCCTCTTCGGATAACACAAACACGGAGAGTATGGAGACTTGAGTGTCCTGAATGAAGCTGCAGAGGAACCAGGCTCAATGGGCTGCTGGGCAAGGCTGTGATGATCATCCTTGCCCCAGGGAAGGAGCCAACCTCCATGTCCATTCAGCTGGATCAGAACCCCAAGTGTAGGAGACTATGCAATGTCCATGGAGCAGAGGTCAGGAGACACTCCACCCATCAAGGGCTGTACTATTGCCAACCCCACTGTGCAGCAGATAAGTGTGCCTCTGTGAAATGCAACTACCATTTTCAGGCACAAATCTAGTTACAAATGTAAACATCCTGAAGTATATTGAGATCTTTGTCAGCAGATCTGTTGCTAGGTTTTGTTCATAGTCATAGCTGCTCTGTTTCTGGGGTAAGGGGTTTGACTTTTAATCCTCTATAGCCTTGCACATTTTGTTGAAAAAAAAGAGATGATTCTAATACTTCTGAATACCGATAGAACCGTCTACAAATGTTGAATATGCTATTCTTTTGCAAATCCACTGGGGACTTAATTTAGTCTAATGCACTCACCAGGGAAAAGACATTCAGCTTTACTCTGAAATTTCTGGTTGTATCTCAGGCCTCACAGAAAGTAATGCTCTAGAAATCAGCATTTTTGACATGATAATGAATGACAGATAGGGATAGTTTTAAACATAATGCTTACTCCCAAGGTGCCACATTTGCAGTCGCTTTTCAGAGCACAGTTATGTTTTACTTTTTTTTTTTTTTTAATTGGATTTTTTTTCTATTTTCCCCTGAATCACAGATCTCCACATTAATTTCATGTAATGAAACAGAAGGAATCAGAGCTTTCGCTGTATCTTTCTTGCAGCATTTTGGTGTACTTCTTGCTGCCTCTCAAAATCTGGCCATGAGATGCATAGGTAGACAAGGGAGCTGTTCCTTTTTTCCTGTGGTTGCAATCAATGAATAACAAAGGACGTTTCTTTTTTTACCCTGCTTCCTATTCCTTCTCCCTTTTTCTTTTGTCATGTTCACATTAATTTGGGGAAGTAACTAGATGAAAGAGCTTGAAATGAAGGACCTATTCAGACCCAAGTGACGCATCGCTGAATGTAGCATCATACTTTCCTATAAATTTATATTTAGCCTCTGTACTTGAATATCCCACTTCAGTTATATGGGTAGCACAAACTGACAAAGGTGTTAACTGATTGATTGGTGCAGCAAAGTAACTTCCATTCCATTTGTGTCCTCCACCAGCTCTACATTTTCCATGCAGAAGGGCTGCCAATTCTCACACCTAACGGGTGAGTCCTTCTATTTTGTCTTGCTTGAGCAAAATTCCATTGGCGTTTCCAAACTGATGCTCGCACCCAGGCATTTCCTAGCTCACTGGGCAACATACTGGAAGGTGAATGAAATCCCGCATGGCACAGTCTCACTTACCAATTATTCTTGGAGTTGCTTTTCATAGCCTTTCCAGGCAGTCCCAGCCTACTGGACTGTCATAGCTTTGACTGCACTGTTTTATCTCCATTTAGTTCCTACAGGTCTTGCAGCAACAATGATGGCAAAGAAATGTAGTTTCCCTGTTTTGACATGTCTCCAATCTTATTAGGATCTCCTGCATGAGTTATTTCCAGGCCCTGCTGCAAGCAGAGTGTTTTGGATAATCCTTTCATGATCAAAATTATTCAATGCAAATCCGGGAAGTATCCGGTATTACCTGCACCTGAGGTGCCTTAGAGCTGACAGATGAAAATATAAACTAAATACTGTGCTAGAGTTGAGGAAAATAATGGCTCCAAAGGAAGAGGAGTATATTCTGTCTGTTCTGGTTCATTTTTGCAGTGCTAAGTGGTATGGTTTTGGAGTAGGCATGATTCTTCACTGGTTGTCCATGGCTATAGCGTATGGCCACAGATTATTAAGTCAGAATTGTTGTGGTTGCTGTTTGTTAATTTTCCATCACAACAGCTCAGACATTCTGGGGATGTGCCTGTGTATCCCATCACAGCTTTATGTTGCAGTGACAGCAGTAAAGGCATGCTTTGGGGTCACTACTGCACCATCCACTCAGATTTTGCTCATTGGTCTGTGGATAAGAAATAGGGCCAATCAGTCAGGGGAGGGACGTAGTGGGCCAGAGTGCTTGTAGTTTTGTCTGCCACAGTCAGAGAAATCTGAGATACAAAACTGTAGGGTGCAAAGACTTACAAAACAGAGTTTGGCAGTGACTGGAAAAGCTGGAGAGGCTGATACATGACTATGTTAGCCTGTAGCCTGAAGTGGTTTTCAAGTATTGAGGAAATTAAGAGGTGGAAAACATGTTTCCAGATTTTTTACAATATCTGAGAAGCACAGGGTAAGAATATGGTTCTTTTATCTTCCATTTTGGTCTTTTGTTCTATGCACTGAAAGGCAACTTTTACCCAAAATTACCAGCCCTACACATGGTCTTTTCCAAGCATGAACTCCTACGGTGACTACAACATTGTACCATTTATGCATTCCAAAATTATTTCTAAAATAGATTTTCCATGTGCAAAATCAATCATCTGTTTAGCCAGGTGTGAGAATCTATCAGCTGTGCACACAGGTGTCAATGCTTGAAAAATGATCCAGTTTCCTCCTTCATACAGAGTTTGCACAGGGGCCTGTGTCACTTAAGTCTCTCTTAGGCTGCATTTTGAGGTTTTAAGTGGAATTTGAACAGTACTTTCTGTGCTGAAGGCCGTCTGCATAGGGCAAATGCTTCGCAAAGCAAATGCACAGATGGGCAAATTTGGCGGCCTATAAGTGAGGCTGGGCTTGAGGCCCAAATCGATACTCTTGCCCCAGATGTGTCTCCTAAAATGTGTCTAGCTCTTGTCACGCTCATTAGAGAGGGGTGGTTTTTGGCTGGTTTGTCTTTTTTTGAGTGAAAACATAGCATTTCTCAGTGTATCAATGTTCCCAAACTCAAGTATTTAATAACCTCTGCTATCTAATACCTGACTTGGCTTTGCATTAGAAACAATTGCTTGCAAAGTGTTTTATCTACTGAGTGAGAATGATTAAAAGAAAATATAAAGTTATTCATATACTATTTTTGGGCAACACAATGACCTTGCTGCTATTTAAAATATTTCTGTATAATTTATATTAGCTATAATACCATCAATAAGGCTGCTTGAAAATTAAGTGTCATTCTTGGCTTGAGACACTGGGTGTGTTGTGGGACTGAATGCCATGTGCCAGAAAAAAAATTAAAACCAAAACCGTGGTCAAGTAGCTAAATTTATGGAGAGAGCAAGCAACATGGGCCTGAACAACACAGCTATTTTGGATGAACAGCAATGCCTCCATCTGGGAAAACCTTACCGCTCCCCTCAAACCTAATTGCTGGTAAGCCAAGGTGGGTGGAAGAGCAGCAAGCTGGTGAAGCTGTAGCTGGTGGTGATGCTGTTGTCCTCTAGCTAGGCAAAGTAGGGTGCTGGAAAGCTTTGGGGAGTGGATGGCAACTTGCTGTTATTAAAGTCCCCAAGTGTTGAAATACAGTGGTCATTTTTCCTCTAAGAGGAGGCTAAAAAACCCAACTCAGTCTATCATTCATTTTTCTGGTGAAAGTCTCTCTTTACCCAGGTAGCTTTTGCCTCTACTTCTTCCTATGCAAGTCAGTTTTCCTCCAATGTGGACAACTTTAAGTACGCCATGCCAGAGGAGGCCCCTCTAAGGCATTAATTCTTCCTTATCTCTGCTGGAAATCCCTCCCCTGTTACATCCCAGGAGAACATTTTGCCTTTTTCACAGCTGCATCACACAGATGGTTTCACGATCGTCCTGCGCTCTGCTAAGACGATGTGAATATTGTGGGATTTGGCAGTACTTCTTGGCTTCTGGGTCCAAGTGCAGGTCCTGGACACAACCCAGCTCTGTGCTGAGATGGGATCTGGATGTGCACTTGCAGCCTTTCCCTCCTACCTGTCCATACCATACTTTCCATGGAGCTAAATGCAGAAATGCTGGCCAAAAGAGAGACTCGGTACAATACATTCTGGCCAGGTCTCCTGTCTAGATAATCAGTGAACAGGATCTTGGAAAATACTGAAACTTGTATCAGCCGTTTAGACAGAGCCATATATACCATATCTTTTTATTTTTCCTCAGGTGTTCAGAACAGACTCCACTGTTCTTAACTGATCTTATTTGACATTTCCTTTTTTCTCTCACTACACCTGCATAACAAGAATATTTTGTCATTGTTTTTCTACAGAGCAGCAAAATCTTACCTGTTTCTATCTATCTATGTGTGTCTCCTGGGTTTCCCCTACTCTGAGGACTGCATCCTTCTCTTCTCTGAGACTTCCTGAACAACCATCTGCAAAAATTATTCTTCATACCTTTGTGTAACCAGTTTGCTCCACATTTTGCATCTACCACTCTTTCTTCACACAGTATCAGATTTCAGCTACTTCTGTTGCTTAGTATGAAATCTAGACTAACACTGTATAGCTGACTCCCTTGTACAGTAACCTCTTTGTAATCCTCTTCAGGTGACGGCCTCCTTGAAACGATTTCTAAATCCAGTCCAGAAATCACTAATTCCCCTGTCTTTTAAGAACATCAACAGAATTTTTTTTTAGTATCTTCAAAAACAGAAACAATGAAGACACAAGGAATTACAGTGGTGCTGTTAAAATGTTCATGTGCCCAATGAGAAAATTGATCTGCTCTTTGAGCTGATCCATTTACACATCTATTGTCACGTCTAAAACTAAGAGATAAATCCTTTGAGAGATTTATTGCATTATATTTGGATGTGAGATGTTTAGTTTCCAAAGGACCATTCTAATAAAGCATACCTAATCACTTACAAAAGTCTCTTGCTAATGACAGTTGTTTTCTTGCAGACTTATCCCATCAAGCCATCATTCTGGGTTGTTGGTTGGGGGTTTTTTTCCCTATCTCAGAAACAGTCTGGCTTTGTAGCTTTGCAGTTATGTGTATTTTTGCTGAGTCTGTGACGCTCTTTAACTTTTAAGTGTATGTTAAAGACCCATGACACTAAGATTTATGGCACAAGCCAATAAAAAAATACCACTAGTGGTATGCAAAATATTCAGAGGGCTTAGGAAAATAATAGTCTCTATCTATATGTACCAAATAAAGCTTTAATTTAAAAAGTAGTATTTTATTTTACCTTCAGAAACAGTCTGAGGAATATTTTTCTCTTGTGTTCCCATATTTGCTATGATAAACACTTGCGAAATGCTATAGGAGAATTTCCAGAACACTTCAGACATGTGGAAATAAGACAGCATGTAAAAATCTCATGCAAAAGCTGTGGACTCATGGCATCACCAACCCACACAGACACTCAAGAGTAATATAAGATCTGAGCTGTGCTCTCATGACATCAGAGTTTCTTCCATTAACCAGAGCCCCTCAGGACACTTCTCTAAAACTTTCTCTCATGTGATTGAATGTACATACAGATTACCAGTACCTTGCAAAAAGATCTTGTAACAAAACTCCCTTTAACGTCAATGGGATGTGGCTAACCTGTCCATACAACACACTTAAACTGTGGGGCCGAATGGCTAACTGCTTAATATGATACATGTAGATCTTTTAAGAACATTTTTTAAAACAAAGCAACAATATTTTGCTGGGAACATGAGATCCTCAACACACTAGGCTTTTTCTTTCTCTTTCAATGGTCCTTCCTGGATCAAGCAGACAACACTAGAGGGGTCTCAAGCTCACACTGCTTAAAGGGCTTAATTGCCCTGGGGGACAGAAAACAGAATCCAGCTACAAAGTTTTGGTCTCCATCCCAGATACTTAGTCTATTAAATGAGTCAGGAGGTTATGACTAAAAAGAAATAAGCCCCACAGCAGAAGTGTATTTTGCAAACTGCTCTCTGGAAAGATGCTGACATGGAGTCAGACTGCCAGTGTCAGGAGGTGTACTGATTCCTATTGAAATAGATGGCTAGGGGAAGGAGAGGGAGAACAGACATTTGCAGGCTTTTTGAAGAGGGCAAAAGTCATTCTTTTCTACACCTTTAGATACTCATTTCCCAGCCCTCAAACACAGTTTCAGCAAGATGTGACTTCAGGCAATAACGTTTTTCTAATGACCAGGGGCTATTGAGTTTCTGTGTGACATGGCTGAGGAGTGTGGGAGGTCTAGTAGCTGGGAGCAGAGGTCTAGGCGCCATTCAGTCACTCTGTCACACAGGGCAAGTTACTTGACCTTTCTGCATGCTCTCTAGAGCCATGTCAGATAAAGAAAGTGGCTTGACACCAGAATTTCATGCAATACTAGAAACCTAACCTGAAATAAACTTCCTTTAGTTCACTGAAGAGGTCATCTGTATAATCTTGAAATGTCACCCATGTCAGCTGGCTGAAAAGCTGGAAAAGACATTAGTTCACCTTCCAAAGTCTGCCCTATCTTTAAATTTTCAAGGAAAATGATTCTTTTATATGACACAAGCAGTGTTTGTGGGCACAGAATAGGTGACCGAGTTGTGACTCAGCATTTGTAATTGCTGTAATTCTCCATAATTAAAATCTGGTGAACTATAGCTATGTAAATCTGAAATTAGATGTTGTTTCTGAAAGCACAGGCTTGTGTAAATTTTTCAGACTAAATCATAATTTTTGAAGTTGGAAAATACTACTTAATTAAAAAAGCTTTCTCCTTCCAGTTCACTCAATCATTATTGGACTGCATCAGCCGATAGTAAAACTGCTCTGTAACAAAGTATTTGACTATTTGAGTTGTTCACAGGCATAAAAGTATTGCTGTTCTTCTTTCCCTTTGCTTGTTTCTCTTTGCTTCCTTTGGTAGTACAGAAAAATCACAAAATCCTCAAATATAGTTTCTGCTTGCAGTGCTTTCAGTCAGACTGAAAGTGGATATTTACACACTAGCGCTTGTAGCTGAAAGTGCTCAGACAAATTGTTTGAGGCCACTGAGTGGGTAGAAATGACTCTTGTGATTTCATGGACATCTTTGTGAAAAAGGAAAGGATATTAAAGTTTTTTACCCTGAATTACCAAATGCTGATTTAAAGGGGAAAAAAAAAAAAAAAAGACAAAAAGGATTAATGACTTTCCAAAGAGAAAAGGGAAATTCACTGTATCTTTGGACTGAGAAAATAAAGAATGCTTCCTGAGCTCTATACTGGACACACTGCTCACTTTAAAGGTAATTTTTTCTTATTATTCACACAGAATCACAGAATGTTTAGAATTGGAAAGGACCTTAAGATCATCTAGTTCCAACTCCCCTGTATAGGCAGGGACACCTCAGATTTTACCATGTCACCCAAGACTGCATCCAGCCTGGTCTTGAACACTGTCAGAGACGGAGCATATACCTCACTTCTTTGGGCAACCTCTTACAGTGCCTCACCACCCTCACAGTAAAGAACTTCCTTATATCTAACCTGAACTTTTCCTGCTTAAGTTTAAACCCATCCCCCTTGTCCTACCTCTACAGTCCCTAATGAAGAGTCCTTCTCCATCATCCTTTCAGGCCCCCTTCAGATACTGAAAGGCTGCTATGAGGTCTCCATGAAGTCTTCTCTTCTCCAGGCTGAATAGCCTTAACTTTCTTAGCCTGAACACTGAGAATGCATACTGAGTGTTCATTGTGAGGACCACAATCTAATCACAGAATCAATTGGGTTGGAAGTGACTTCTGGAGATCATCTAGCCCAACCTTCAATGGTTGATTAATGTACTTGCTGCACCTGATTCCCTTAAAATCAAAACCCGTTATACTCAAACAAGGATAAAGACCATACTATTTCAGTGTTCAAAACTGCTTCCATATGAATATGCTCATGTGCCAGCCTAACACAGCTAAGGCCAATTTTAAACATCCAGTGCTTCTCCACTGGGGTTGAAACTGGAGCAGAGATCATGCTAAAATACTGATGTTACTATAGATCAAGTAAAAGTACTACATGTATGACTTTTATAAAACACATGAAAAGGGAAAAGTTTTGCCTTTATTTTTAATCAATGCAAAAAAAAAGAAAAAAGTGGGGTTTTTTTTTCCCCAGGTCTTTACTTTGAGTCTTATTTGCTTATGTCCGCATAGCCTTCTCCTTGTGTTTTGTTCCAGTAAATGCACTGTAGACATGCTTTGCAGCTGTAACATGTGGAGCTGGCTTGACCTGTTTGATCACAGAGTTTGTTCTGATTCCTGCAAAAGTTTTTGTAGCTCTGCTCCTTCTGTCATCTGCTGCCCCCAGTTTGGTAACTGCCCTTAGTAAAACGCAAAGTTAATAACGGGACCATCTAATCAGCACTGTGAGTTAAAGAACATAAGGTGTTCATGCAACTTTGCTTCAAACATATGGCATTTTCCATGAGCTTGAATAGCAGCAATTACTGTGCAACTGAAGAACAGAGGTACTGTATACCTTGCAGTTACATAAAGCACTGCCTGTTTTACTTTTAGTAATGATCCCCGTGCATCTTTTTGGCTCAAACTCTTTGTAAAGATTGGAAAATTGTGTAGGTGATGTTTTCAAATTGCCTGAAAGCTCATAAGGAATAAGTGTCTGGGTATTTCTGCTCACAGCACATAGGTCACTAGAGGAGGTGTGTATTGGGGAGTCAATGGTTTTCATACCTAAATATTTGCTCCTTAGGCCAAGAAGACATCATAAGATCAGCTAGTACAGACTTGTAAAACATACCATTATGTGTCTGTCAGGTATTCTGTGTCAAGACCAAAGACTTCAGTTAGTCTGTATATTAGAGTCAAAAGCATAAAACATGACTGCCGGCATAGACCCCCCCTGGGAGGATGGCTAGATGGATCCCCAGGAGGGTTTCCTCCCACACTAGTGCTGTAGAGAAGGCTGAAAGCCAGAAATATCTCTGGCTGGGGGGAAATTTCTTCTGTCCCCAAATAGGTACAGCCCTGAGAATGATGTACTAAATGTTCAGTAAACCGAGGGGATTTCTCTGTGCTCTTGGAGATCCCTGCTGCAGTCAGTCTCTGATGCTGGGGAAGGAAGAACAAAGCAGGCTTATTGCTCAAGAAAAAAATAATCCCACTCAAACTTACTAGAAATCCTTCATGAACAGGGTTGATGCTGTTGTACAAATGTGTAGCTGTTAAATGTGACAGTCCATGGCAAGCAAAGATACTGTGAACAAAGGTGATAAATAGAAAGGTCTTGTCCCAGTCTTGACACATACATAGGCTGAAGAAATTTTCCTGAAAAACTGACCAAAGCATACCTTAGCAAGTTCTCTGTTTTTACGTCAAAGCTCACCTATCTCCTCAGTAAGCTACTCTAATGTTTAACCCTCACAGCTTTGAAGGTGTCTATTTCAAGGTTGCACTAGTCTAACTTTAGCTCCCAGCCGAGAAGTCTTAACAGGCTTCATCACTAAATCTCTTGTCTATGCATATTGCACTGCCAAGGCATTTCTTGCCTTCCTTTCATTGTTGCTTTCCTTTCATAAGTTGTGCTCCTTTTGTCCTCAACTCAAAAAGCTCCCAAACCCTCTGTTCTGGTTCTGAAACCTCTCAATTCTCACTGGTCCTGGTTATAACTTCCTAATGTGCAACACCAAACTTGCAAGATGCTTTATCACTGTTCTCATTAATATTAATTTAAAAATGCGTTTAAGGAAAAGAAGGCACGTTTGCTGCAGCTTTGGACTAGGAGCTCATGTGGGGGTAATTATCCACAATTATTGCTAGCAATGACCTTCAAGGTACATTAAAGACTGAGCTTTCCACAGAAAGACTATAGGTGAAGCAGTGGCAAGTCTTCCAATAAGGAGTCTGTGATAAACAGGAGGGAGGGGAAGATGACCATATTTGTGCATATTCACATTCTTGACCCTTCTTTGGATGAAATGCCTTTTGACTATTGATGACTCAAAACTGAATCACAGTAGGAAAAGTGGATGTGTTAAGAGCATTAGTAATTTTTTCTACATGTACAGAGAGGAACTGTCCTTTAAAATTCCAGTTTACCATCTCTGTGAATGCCAAGCAGTGGTGCAGCTGACTTTATAGGTATGCTTCCCTACCTCTTAAAGTGTATCAGGTTAATTTATCTTATCGGGTTAATTTAATTTTCTGCCTTGCGTATTCAGTCAAGAGCTTTCAGGTGTACAAAGCTGTTTAAAACACAGCAAAATATATTTGTTCTGTCAGCTCCCATGGTCAAAGTCTGGAGTTCTGCTTTACAGGTGGATTTTAATTTTCTTCTTATAAGAATGTGATGAGTTTACTTTCTGTAGCTCTCTCTAATAGAAAGGATGTGAGGAATATGACATTATTTTAATCCTTTTCTTACTCAGGTATTGGAACATAAGGTTCTGCTTCCCAGAATTCTGAATAAGAATTCTAGGAATGGATTAAACTGAAGATTTAAATATTTTGTAGCTTTTAGTTTAACCAGTTGCAATTAGGTCACTGTGATAATGTGCACCAAGATCTGAGTATCTGCAGAGTTCAAGGTGAAAATGTCACCCATTGCCTCACTGCTTGCTTCCTTTCCTCACTGTGGTCTCATGCAAATTAAAATTACTTTTATACCAGTTGTTGCAGCCTCTGTTGCTGTGATTTGCCCAGGGATCCTTGTCTTCCTTTTAGTGCCTTGTGCTGTGCATGAAAGGAGGTAGAGTCTCAGCTGTACTGATTGATGTAGCAGCATGTAAAATACAGACTGCGGGGTCAGAAAACCAACATAGAGGACTCAGGAGGCTCCACAGACAGGTGAGGAACCAGCTGAGCAGGAGCTCCCAGTCATTTGGAAGAGTGCAGGGCATCATCTGGGGTTGCCATCTTCCCATTGGCTCTGATCCTGGAGCTCCAGCACTGCCCTGGCACTGACTGGAATCCCAGCCCAAGATCAGCAGTGCAGCTGGAGGCTGCAGGGTGCCCTGGAACAGCAAGGAAAGATCAGGAATAGTGTTTTTACTTGTAGCATTAAATTCAGCACTTGGAAGATTCAGTGCTGTTAGCTGACAGAAAATAGTAGATGCTGGAAAATACTTCTGCAGCCAGACAAAGTGTCTAAATGCATGTTTGTCTCCAAAGTAGTGATGAATGTAGTTTTAATGAGGGAAACTTTTGGGACTATAACATTTTTTAGCTTACTGTAAAAATGTCCAGCTTACTGGGTTTTTGAATGGCTTTAATACATTTTGACTATTAAAATTTCAACTTATGGGAAGAGTATAATGTCATTTTTGGTCTAGTGTTCTTACTTTCTGTTCCATGGACATTGTTAATAAAAATAAAAAAAAAAAAAAAAGCTTTTTTTTTTTTTGTGTCTTCAGCTCTTTTTGAAATTGGAAGTAAAACTTACCAGCAACTCTAAATCACCATCAAAAGTATGGCTAATTGTCCATTTTGTGTGTTTTCTGGAAACCATGCAAGTGTCACACATCACATTAAATCAGCTCCTTAAAACACAATATATGCAGTGAAATTTGCTGGATGCAATAGCTTAATAGTGAAGAGATGTGCAAGAAAAGCCTATTGAAAGTAGTTTGGTATCCAGGCAGAACTGATGACTAACAGCTGTCAGGTGACCATTTGCAAAGGAATAATTTTCTGCCTTAGTTATCTCACTCCAAGAGCTCCTTCCCAGGTTCGAGTACTTCCCAGAGTCCTGGAGAAAGAAGCACAGAAGGGCACAGGATGAGGGAAAAAAAGGAAAAAGGCAAAAATAGAACAGTCAAATATTGTATCTCTAGTCCTTAGTGAGTCATACGTCAAGTCCCATATTACGCAAATGTCTTCCACCCCACCCCAGTGCCTCAGTCAGCCAGGCAAAGCTCCCTGCTTACCCCTTCTAGGAAGAGGTTTGCTTACATTTCTCTCAGTGACATAGTTATTGAGGTTGCAATAACAAAAGGATTACATAGGTATGTGATTGGATATTGGAAAAGGGTCTTTGCAGCCAAGCAGAGAAGGAGGTACTTAATTTGCTTGAAAACAAAAGCTCATATTCTGGGGGAATCTACAGCACAATCTGTGTGAAGCCCTAATTCCCCAAATCCATCTGTGCTTCCAACAGGACAGAGAATTACTGACCCTAGCAATGCCCCAGATGGCAGATAAGGATGCAGAAAAGGGTTGCTTGTTTTATTAACTCTAGCTACCAGGGGGGAGGGGCTAAGCCTACCATTTCAAATTAAGGATACAGAGAATATACTATGACAATGAAATCTAATTAAAATATCTTTCATGAGAAACCATGACAGAATGTTGCTTCTAATATCTTTTTCTGTTGATGTGGCTGGTGTGGACGAAGCATATGTGTAAAGCTGAACAGCCACATATGTGCAAAGCCACAAATGGAAGATTAAATAACAAATTTTGCAACTAGAAGGGCAGAAAAAAAAGTCTGTTTCTTTTGTGATATTTATCTGGGAGCAAAGGATTTCCATGATGTCTAATTCTTGGAGTTTAATTTAAGTCTTTCTCCATGGTTATTGGAGAGACAAAGAATTCTGCATATGGACTTGGAGTCCTCTCCAAGGGATGTTCCGTAGGGAATGTCAGTTCCCAGTAAGGGTTTGCATGACATACGAAAAGCTCAAGAGTGTGAATATCCTGCAAGTTCTTCCAAGGTTTTTCATCCTGGTTTTGGAAAAAATTGCTGGAAGTCATGTACTCCTGAGATTAAGGCTCTCATTTACTACAGCAAACACAAATTTTAATTTGTCTGCCAGCATTATACGTAACATCATTACCTGTGTGCAATGAAACACTGTGGTATGTCTAGAAAGTAATTTTTCCACATATAAACCTGCTTTCCTATGCTTTTAACCATTTTATTTTCCAATAATCAGAAAACTATATGATCACTGGCGTGAATTTCGCCGGTTTGCTGTTGACGAAACAGACACAAAGCAATTTCATCAGGCTAAAAATTATCTGATCTTCACTGGCAATGTGTTAGGAAAATAATGTAAAGCAATGCTTTCTTCTGTTTCTTTTAAATTGCTTTGGTGGTCATAATTTGTGATCTTCTTGAAAGTGAGTTTTGAGTAAGAAGAAGATGTGGACACACCATGGCCCTAAAGAGAGTAAAGGGACTAGGGGGGTAAAGGGTCTAGAAATTTAAATAAAAAATAAAAAATGTTGTAAATCTGTACTTTCTATTTCATAGTCTCTGAAATGAACCTATGGTATTTTCACAATATAGTTTAAAACGAGTCAGGTTGCATTTAGTTTGCAACATACATTAATACATAAAAAGGCACTTACAAAAACTACTGGGAGTGAATAGGGGAGTACTTGTTTACCCATCAGGCAAAACCAAAGTGTGATTAGCAATAAGGCATTAAAATACTTGTGAGAGGGAATATCAGTGATGGGATGAAGAATTGCAGTGAGACTGAATCTCATTGCTGTAGTTTGTTTTGGTTTTTTTTAATAGTATATGTAATCTTTATCTCACTGTGATTTTGCTTACTATATTTGCTTGAGAACCATGTACTTTAAGGATGAGTGAAATGTGGTAGAAACCAGCACCCTGTATTAAGACTGATTTTTGACCAGTCAAAACAAGGCAGATTGGACAATGTAAAACTCTTCAATGATTACAAGTTCAGCTGATGCAGGATGGATGCCAAATATTTGTTAGCATTGTGCTCAGTGAATCTTTAGCGTACATTTGCCTGATGGATCCCACAAAAAAGACATATGAAGCAAACAAAACTGATGCTTTTTGGCCTTCCTTTACTTTCATGGGAAATGGTTACTTTTACTGTAAAGTTCTTATCTTAGTTTACTATTTTAGAAGAAAACAGATTTTCATAGCTGAAGCCTTCCTTGCTCATTGAAAAAAACTGTGCAAGTCAAACTCCCCTATATTGTTTTGTACCTGTCTGCAGTCATAACTATGTGATCAGCAGCACTTTTTTTGTGCGTGTGCGTTGTTTTCATGTATGGAGCATGAAGGAGAAGGAGGCTGTAAGATCTCCACAACTGAGGAGATACCTGTGGGGCATCACAGCAGAATGATGTGATAGGACCCCTTGAGACTGGGAAATGCATTCAGAGCACTGCACATGCAGAAATATCCCTAGGCTGTTGTTTTAAACTTGCTTGCATAATACAGTGTGCTTCCTTTCATTAGTGATATCAGAAAATATTTTAAGGCTAATGCTGTAAATACCACATGCCAGAAGAAAGTATACATAATCATTTGAATGAAGTATTACTTCGAATAGTAAGAATGAGTAGTAGGATGAAACTGAGGAACAGAATATGTAGGCTAACAGATGGAAAAAAAAGAATAAATCTGTTTTGTTAAGTGAACCATGAATAATCTGCTGAGGAATATAGTGGAAGTTTTATCCCCTGCGTCACTAGAGCTATATAAAGCTCTTGAATGTGCCTATGGGGAAACATCACAATGCTGGCACGAAAGTGACTTGCCAATAATTTTATGGTTGCAGTCTTCCTTCAAGTCAGGAAGACTGATTCAGCTCTGAAAGAGCTTCATATCTCTCCCTTTTTTTTTTTTTTTCATTTTTTCATATTTAGCTTTGGTTTGATATTAGGCTCTGAAGTAGCTGCTGATATGAAATGGGCTGTTTCAGGGACAGCTTGTACCCAGGACAATGCACAGGTTGGGGCCACTGGGAGATAGTGCATAGGTCTGAATGGTTGTATGAGATCCATTGCTTCACTTACTGAAATGATGGGACTTCAGTTCTCCCGTGAGAAAACTAGGCCACAATCTGGTCTAGTGAATGTGCTTTGTACTGTCTCTGGGATTACTAGAAAATATGTTTGAAAAGTGATTTCCTTTTGCTGAGCAATGGGGGTAGATGGCCCAGGTCCTTCCAGGGAGAGAAAGGTGGGGAGAGGTCTCTTGTGAGGATGGTCAGCACGCACAGGAACAGGTCAGCAGCTGCTGTTGTGTGACGGCAATGTTTCCACTTGTGCCCATAAACCCCAACCCTGGACCATTGTACTGCTGACCCAGATAACCCCTAAACCCAACTCAGCAATGACAAAGGATCAAATAACACCAACAATGTTGACCAGCATACTGGCTGGTCAAAACAGCATCAGTTTCGATCCTGAACTAGTCATTAAAGGTAACTTTGGGGTTGCAGTCAAAAACTTTGTAAGAAAGTGTTAACTGTTAGGACATAAAGAGGCTTTGCATGTATCTTTCTGGGCAAATAAATCAGGAAGAAAGCAAGCAACAGTGGGTCCTGGGGATTTAAACAAATTTGAGCATTTCATTGAGACACACCAAACGCAAAGTGAAGAGAATTAATTATGAGTATGTGACTCATAAACAACCCTTGAAAGAGAAGAAAACACAGAGAAAATGTTTGCCTGTATGAGCATATCTGATAATTTGATGTTTCATCTCCTGACCACTACTGAAAACTGAGCTGTCAGCGCTGACTGTTAAACATTGTTCCTGGGTGCTAATGAGCAGATCAGAGCCAAACACTTTATACATCAGTTTAGGAATGTATTTTTCCACATGAATTACTTCATTTGTCTAAAATTATTCATTCATTTTAAAAGAAAAAGTAGCACAGTTTGTTCCAAAATCCCCATGAGAGTTTAGAACAAGGCATGATACAGATCATCAAAGGTTTCTGAAATCAAATGCCCTCTTAGACATGGGTAAAAAAAAACCTTGAGTAGGTATGTATGAAATCATAAACCAGGATGACAAATACATTATTTAGCCGTTTTAGCTGTTTTTTCCCCAAACAGGAGAACATATAGCTCCTATTAGTTGTTGTTTTATTATTGTAGTTATTATTAGCCTTACCAAAAGCAATATGGATATTCTTATCATGTTCACCAATGTCTGATCCATGTAAGTGAGGTAAACAAACATGTCTGTCTTTTCATTCTGTATTCATGACTTCTCTGTTTCGTCATTCATTCTTTATTGTTGAACGACACCTCAGGAAAGCTTCAGCTCCAGAAAAAGGTCTTTCAAAGTAGTTTATTTTCACTGGTATTCAGTTATTACTGAAATCACCCATCAGGATTTATTCAGAAATTGTGTTCTTTTTTTTTTGAGGAAAAGGCTCTCTGAGGCTCTCTGACTCATCCCATTCTTTTGCAGCTTACGCAGAGAGATTGCAGGTAGAAGGGATTGTGCAGGGGTATGAGGAATATGGGAACATTAGGAATGGTACTACTGCTACTCTCCAGAAGTTAAACAAAGGAAAGCTGTCTCACTGAAAACCTGCACTCAAGTAAAGAGGAACAAAGGCTGTGCAATTGCATAACTGAGCTATGCTGATAAAGCTACCTTTCAAAAACAGGCCTGGATATTTCTTTTCTACACCAGTGGAATCTCTGGAAAGCCCTAAATAATTGACTGTTCAGGAGCCAGCAACTGAAATAGAAGTTGGAAGCGTTGTTTGCACAGGTGGCTGGCCTACTGGCAGGCTAAATGCTTACCCTCTTGCCCATATCAATTATTCTGAGACTGTCTGTTCAATGCCTGCCAGTTTTGATAAAAACAAAATCCTTTTAGAAAACTGCTGATGCAATATTTATCATGCTATCTTTATGGTATTTAATTATTTTTTTCTTGTTTTCCTTTTTGCAAGGATATAGAGAGTATAATGGTACTGGAAGAGTTGCCAAGACAGTAAAGCAACAAGTCAATTAAACAACTGCCCTAACTTTCCAGAAGTCTAAAAGTAAACAAGCTGAGAGACCCTCTGGGGATCTAGATTGTTTTACTTCAAAAGTGTGGTATGGGCTTCTGTACAAACAATGAAACTCAACCATTCATCCTTGCAGTTGCCAAGGGACTTACCTGTCATCTGAAAAAGCCTGACTTATATGAAACTTTGCTGACTGGCCCAGACACTTCAGTGAGTCTCATGCCACACACAGAGATTTGCTTAAAATGAAAGCCTCACCTTTTATTAGCTTGACTAGGGTAAACCCTATGAAATTTCCTCAAACAAGCAGATACTGAGACCAGAGCAGTGCTCAAAATGAATCAATGCTTCATCTTTCCACATAGATCCACCCAAGCTACAAGTGGAACTTTCCCTTTGAGCCAATTAAAACTTCTGGTGGCATTGCACATCTTCTGCACTGCATGGTTCTCTTTCAGCCTTGACTTACTAAGTCAAATGCTTGTGAGAAAAGCAGATCTCCTTAAGAAAGACAAATTAAGTTCAGCAATAAATTGCTAGTTCTCCTATCTAAGGAGGAAAGCCAGAAAAAAAGAAAACCAAACTCTGATTTGTCACCTCAGTGCCAAAAATGTAGATTTTTTGTCCTGATTCCTGATTGCAAAACTCTTGGATTGCCAACTCTGTGCAATTCAGAGCAGCAATAGGGAATCAAGCAAATGCCACCCACCAAGTGTTTGGACTCAGGAGCAGCTCTGTTCCTCTTGCTACCTCAGTTAACCTCGACCTGCTCCCTACCCATACTGTTTGTTTAACCTAAAGAATAATAATGATCCAGTGCTGCCAATCTGTCATGTGGGAAAAGTTATCCAGTCCCTTTTAGAGGGCTCATGGGCCAAAGCATAGGAGGAAGTGTGAAAACTAGCAGTGAGAAACAGAAAAGCTCTGGTAAAGTAGAAATGGTGGCAGAAAACTTCTGTTAAAGTGTATGAACATCTCAAAGGAGAAAGCTGTAATTTTAAGGTGTAGAAGTCTCCTAGCCTTTGGGTGAGGGCATTTTGCATAAGGATGCACTGGGACATGGGGTGGTGATTAACACTGCCTGCCTCTAGATGCACATCTGGTGCTGGGTAATGTGTGAGGAACCTCAGAATCAGGGCTGCCACAGGAGACAGTGTTCCTTATCAGGGCTGCCTTACCCTGAATGTTGTACTGCTGTCATTGTAGTGCACTGGCTTCTCTTGCACACTACTTTGACACCAAATGTCTGTTGGCTTGGCTATGCAGAGTTGGAACTACTCTGTTATGCGATGGATAAAATGTGTGAGTAATGGGAATAGGTGGAAAGCATGGATGAGGGGCAGAAAATCCCTGCATAATGAAAAAAGGACTTAAAAATGTTTTGAAGGGGTTTACTTCTCTTATACAATGAAGCTCAAGCAGTGATGCTGGAAATTCTTGAGGCTGGTCATGTCAACCCACCATATAGAGACGCCTATAAATGCAGAGAATAATTCTTTACTTTTATTAGCCTGAAACCATATTATCGAAATACAGTCAAAGTGGAAAAATCTGGGGACTGTGGTAAGCTAGTTGGTGCATTGGCTGGGGAAAATGTAGAAGAGACTGCACTCTACAAATACATGGCAATTTAGGAATTAGTAAAATAATTTCATGGACAGCTACTCTTTCCTCTTTGTTCAGATTCAATGTTAATGAGAATTTGATGAGACTGATGCAAGATATAGAGTACTAGCAACATAAAATTCACAGTCACATACTAATGGCTAAGCAGGAGAACCCAGGCTCTGCTGATGCTAATTCTGCATCCTGCCCAAGTATGTGGTCTTTGCTTTTAGACAGAAAGTGTAAAGGAACTAAAACAGTAACATTCTTCCTATATTCTATATTTTGTTTTCAAGCCAACTCCCTTTTCACAAGGAACCATTTTTAACAGGCTGTCATCATGCTCACACAAGGTAGGACAGAGCACTCACCTACCTCAGCAACTAATCTTTTTCTTTTGGACAAGGCTGAGTGTGGTTTCCATTTCAGACAAAGTGTATCCCCCAAGGAGAATGACTCGACTTACAGATTTCCTGTACTTTCCTGTTGTCTAGTGGTGTCTGGGAGCTAATGTCAGTACTGTGCCTAGTTATTATCATTCACAAACTATATCTTTTAAAGGCCGAAAGTCCTCTCAGAGAGCACTGTTTGGTTCAAATTTCTGAAGCAAGCATTTTTGTTTGTCCATGATTGCCTGGGTACTGATGACTTTTCTCTGTGTAGATCAATTTTTAAAGTTCACCCTGTAATCAAATTAAATGAGAATAATGTCCTTCAATGGTTCTCTGGGTTAGTGGGATTTATGCAATTAGCAGCAGTACAGTGGCAACTGTTTCTTTCTTATCATTATCATCCAATTGCTCTGTCAAAGAAAAGCACATTCAGCAAGTAGGCAAAATGACCAGGACCTGAAAGAGGAGCACCCATTTTCCTTTCAGAGTTCACTCCCTTGACAGGTTGATGGAGTAATCTGGCATTATCAATGCCTCTGAGATGTCTTATGGAGAAAATTGACCTTGCTATCTCAAAGGCCTGACACAAAGAGCCAAAAGGAGAATCTTATTTCCAGTTATGCTTGTTGACACAGATGCTTAAATGCAAACTGTAAGAAGTATGCACAGCCACAGACAATCTTGCAAAATAACTATTTTTTTATGTCAAAATTGGATATGTACAGAAATATTGCCAATGCCTGTTGTGCGCTTGATGTGTGTGATCCTGGAAAATGAAACAGAGAAGAAGCAGAGTCCTCCCTCTGTGTCTAGCTATGAGTTTATAAAGTTACATATACAGTACAAAATACTAAAAAAAAACAAATAAAAAAAATAGTTACTGTATGCATACATGCTATATACAGTATGTCAGCAATTATAACAGATGTATTGTGATAAAGATGTCAGCATGACAAATTGCCGGGTCATGATAAACTAAGCCCTCTTGTGTTAAAGGGCACTCACTTTTGACCTCTTCACCTAGAAAATGTTTTTGTGTTAGGAGGTTTCCTGGGGCACCCTACCCAATGAGCCTCTGTCTAACAACTGCTGCCTTGAAAAATAACCAGAACATATGTTTTGCCCCCTCTCACACAAGCTCTTTATTTAAAATAAATATATTGCTCTAAATTGGAGTCTGCTGCAATAGTTGGTGCTGTTTTTATTCCATGTTTCAGATCCACTAAGGCATTGCTTTCAGTATCCTGATCTGATTCTTATCCACATAGTTTGGGTCTTGTAATGATCTTCCTTGCAATCTCAGTCATCACTCTAAAGGTCTGTACAGCAGTGTTCCTCATTACTGGGGGACTGTCTGGAAAGGAGGAGGTGTTTATGTTAGCTCTACATGTTTTTCTAAAGTCTGTTCATCTGGGTTTTTTTTGGTACAGGACTTCACAAAAGAGGCATGGAGAACAAGAACCTATAAAATGTATTCTGAGTTCTCTAAAGAACATTCAAGATTTGGCTTCTGTAAAATAAGTGACAGATACAGAATGCAGAGTGATTTCATTCAGAATCCAGTTTTACTGGCACTTGTTTGGGTCAGCTTGTACAATTTCCTGCTGGATGTCTATGTCTGCTCTTCAAAGTAACTTCACTGTTTCTGCCAGTAAGTCTTTCTAGGTTGTGTGAAGTACCCACTTAGGGCAGTAATGGTTTGACTTTAAGCTCTCTAGAATAAAGAGTGAAACAAAAGCTTTTAGAAAATCATGCTAAAGTATATATGTAAAGTATGGGGTTCAGATGATGAGCAAAGTAAAATCTCTAATTCACCTATGAGTTCCACAGGCTTACAAAATGTACTGCAAGGAATACAAAACCTTGAATTGTCCTGTGTTTTCTTCAACTGTATCCTTACACTCTCCCCCTTACTTCCTACTGTCAGTTACACACCACCAATGTTGTAATAATTAACACTTCTAATGGCAAGAATAAATGGATAAAAGAAGGTTCTTGCCAAAACTCTCTAGTGATCATTATCCTAATTGTTTCTTAATTAGATTTGAGGAGTTACAGAAGCTGCATTCACAGTTTCACCTCTGAAAGGACCATCAGAAAACTGTCTGCCCTGTTAGTCTTTCAAAAATAAGCACCTGACATATACCTTTTTAATACTGTTAAGGTCTGACTATTCTTCCCTTATAATCCTTCCAGATTGGGTTGTGTATTACACATTCTCTAAACAGTGAATTACTGGCACCTGATCTTCCATGTATCAAAACATACCACATTTACATTCAGTTTCTAAATCTTGGCATCAAAGACAGTTTTTACTTGCAATATGCTTTAATGTAAGAGGTCTCAGACTGGAATGGATAACCAGTGCTCCACCCACCTTTCCACATTTTTAATGGCAGTGAGCTCCTGTCATGTCTCCTCACACAACTTGGTGTCAGCTCTTCCAAAGCCTGTCACAAAGACAAAGATCTGATTTTTGTAATTTGCAGAAGTACCTTTTCTGAATGAAATTGTGTGACATGCCCTGCACAGAAGCAGCAGTTACAGAAAGGAAATGTCAGTGAGATTCATGACAATTGAGACAAAAATCCAAGGCCAGTCCTACTGCCTCTGAAAATAAGTATTATGTGACATTTCATAATGTCCTTTATAATTTAGGCATTCTTCCTCTAACACAGATTCTGCTAGGTCAACTGGAAATTACCTGGGACAGGCAGAAGAACCCAAAAGGCCTTCCTGCAGCTTGAATCACCACTTTTCCACAACTGTATTATACGGAGAGGCATTTTCTTTTACTGGTGTGCACATCCAGCATAGCTGAGGCCCTTCTCACTGTTCTCCAGCCCCAACAAAGTTATGAAAGCTTCATGGGGAAGCACTGGAGCAACAAATACTTGAAGATTTCTGCTCATACCGTACATTGACTCTGCCTGAGGTTGCTTGTAGCATCAGGAAAGTAACTAGGGACTGACTTTCAAGTCAGTTGTTGGCAGTTGTGAAGTATTATCTTTCATCCTGACAGAAGAACATGAACAGCGACTGTCATTTTTCTTCAGCATCCATTCTGTGCTTGGTTAAACTTGTTTCCACAGATATGGAGAAAATGAAGCAGCTACCTACTCATTTATGCATCCCCAATTGCACATATAGCTGAAGAAACTATTGCCCAAATTTAAAAAACTGAGTTCCTAGAGCATTTCTAGAAGTGTTTCTAATGAGCAGTTCGGATGCTGGTCACATAACTAGCATGAGGACAGAAGTGTGACACTTGTGCAAACATGTATGGCTTGGCTGCTTTTTAATTAGGGACTGGAAGCAGGGCTTGCCATATTCTGGGCCCTGTCTGTGAAGAGGCAGTTTTATCAAGGTCAAAATCCAGTTGTGTGTGCTGCTAAGTGCTTGCTGCTTCTTGATTACCTACTGAAAGTTTACAGGTTTTCTCCATCTGCATCTAGTTGAACAAAAATGTCTTGTCAGACAGCTGACAAGAACGAAAGAGATGACAGTTTCTCATCTTTGCTGTGCTTCCATGAAAATGGCACCTTTTAACTTGATTGTAGTCACAGCCAGTCATCTGCAATGTTATGTCAGCTAAAGCCCTTTTGACATTTAAACACATAAAAATGCTATAGTACTATGTCCTTTTAATTTATTGGAACTTAGAATATCAACCATAAGCTGTATGGAGGTTTTTTTCTACTGTAATGAAAGCAACTGGAATCATACAAAACCCTGTAGGATAAACTAATTTCTATATGCACGTGTGCTATTTATAGTTTCTAAGTTTATTTTCTGGTAGAAAGTGTAAGGAAACCATATGCAAAATCCCATAGCTTACACTACAGTGCTGTCTTTAGGAAAGAGTTTGAGGAAGAAAAAGCGTCTGCTCTTCCACTTTTATTCTTTAAGAATGTCATAGCCAGTTGAAGAATAACCAGTGAAATGAAAAGACATTGAATCAGATGTTTTGTGAAGCCTTACTTTTTACAGTTCCTTTTGACTTGTCTTCTTGAGAGACTTTGAAGGATTTTGGAGTTGTCACAGTGATTTGTGGATGCCAAAAAGTCAGAAAACCTTAGGGATAAAATCTTAGAACAAATGTTTTTTTTTCTGCACTATGGTATGGTCAATGCAGAATAATTAATGTTTGTGAGGCTCCTGTAGAACAAAGTATGCATTATGGGGATACTATCATGGAACAGCTTTCTTTCACTCTGTTTCATAGTGTCTATGAATAACTCACCCAGCTGAAATGATAAAGCAAACTAGACTGCTGGGAAACAGAGTGTAGCCAGGCTGTTGATACAAGCAATTAGTGAAGAAAACTATGTAAAATAAATTTTTGCTCTGAACTGAGGGAAACTGTCCAAGAATTTGAGTCTGGAAACATCTGAATATATCTTCATTTATTGCTTTTCTTGCAGGCCTGGGGGCATGAATACCAAACACAATGGGAAAAGTTCAGAAGCTTCTGTAGCTAAAAGCTTTTAAAAAGTACACTGGAAACCAAACTAAATGCAATAGCTTCAGAGAAACAAGAGTTGGCTGCATCTAAGAGACCAAATGTCTCTTAGAAGATATTTTGCAAACATCTATAATAGTTGGTCAGATAAAGAAGTTCAGGGGAATAGAAATGCATCCTCACACAGAACTTGCGAAAGTATAGAAAATTTAAGGACTGGCCTGTTAGGTAGAAACTGTTGAGGGCTAAATTGCTGGAGATGATGGCCGATGGTTAGTTTGCCAAACTAAACAGATTGGAAGAAGCAGTAAGCAATTGGGAAGGGGGAAAAAAGGAAGAACTGTCTGTGCTCACAAACCACTAGGACCAGAGTTCCCAGCCTGGCAGCTTCCACCTCTAATTTTCAGCTGGTTGGCCTTTTCTTCTTGCAGCATTTCTATTCTTGTGATTTACAAATAGAAACCCACAGTGTTCTGACCAAAGGTTTCATAATCTTGACACCCTTTGTATGTTATTTTTACAGAGGGAGGGACTAGGAAAAGAGACTTTTAAAAAGTGAGGTGTATTTTGAATCATATTTTCTAGCCTTTCTTTCCTCTTTGGTCAAGGGAGAGTCCTTTACTGATCAACCAATATGTCAGGGGTCTGTGCACAGGAAGCTCTGCTACCGTTCAGAGAACGAAGAAGGTGATACAGGGAGTGACAAATGGAGGGGAAATGGAGCTTTGAAAGCCATGCAAACTTGGCATGATTTTGAAAGCCTCAGTGCTGACCAGCCACATTATCTTCAGGATCTTGTCTTCTTAAGTTTACCAGGAATTTATAACAGAAGAAGAAACACACTGCTACAGGAGACACTGCCAGAAAGACTCCATCCTTTTATGAAAAAGGTTCTTGTATGAGTATAATCTCTTGAACTGCCCATAATCTGACCACTGTGGTTTTAGAATAAAACATTTTCCTTTTTCTTCCCCTTATGAATACATTTTCAAGCTTTTATTCCTTTTTCTTTTTTCTCCCTCCCTTTAAGGAACAAATGAGTTCATGACCTTCATCAATAAACAGGATTGCTCCTATATGGACTTTTGTTTTCCTTTCAAGATCTTTGCTGAGACATCTGTGGTTGATTCTTCATGATTTTAGACATATACTATTCAAAGTATTCCTTTTTCCTAGCTCCTAATATGGCAAAGCCGTTGCTACTTAGTAATGCTCATAAACATTTGCATAAAATGAATTGTGTACTTGAACTGGGGCCTCCAACATATCCTGTTTGATATACTAGACTTCATGAAAACAAAAGAAAGACTCAATTTGTGCCTGTCTGAAAGTGAAGTACTCCTCTGCCTCGCTCCCAAGAATCAGAGTTTGTGGAGAGCATAACATCTAGGTACTGACTGCTTCTGAACCAGCCATGACAGAGGAAGAATTATTTTATAATGCAATTAAGTAGTAAGTGTAAGAAAATCAAATCTAGAGCTTCTAAATAGTCCAAAGCATTTTTGGCTCCCATGCTAATTAGAAACCTGGCAGGGCTCTTTTTTCACGTAATCTTCCTCCCTACTTGCTCCTTCTCCCTCAGTCAATGCTGAACACTGCAAGGTACAAAACACAAAAAGGGCAAATGGCTATTCAGTGCCCTATCCTGTCTCCAGCAATGACTTACTCTGAGAGCATAAGGAAGAGAATAAGACTGGAAAGTGGATGGAGTGGTATAATATGTTGTTGATATGAAATGCTATATGTAATTTCTAAAAATAGAAATGCTGAAATTTAAATTTCCATAAAATAGAAATTTCTGCAAATGCTATATGTAGTTTCTGTAGTCCACACTCCACCAAAACATGGCAGGGGGGTTGGAACTTGATGACCTTAAGGTCCTTTCCAACCCTAACTATTCTGTGATTCTGTGATTCTATGATTCTAAAACTAAAAGTGTGAAGGGTGACTGAGATTATTTAAATTCTCCTTGGTTAATTAACAAGCAAGAAAAAAATGCCAGCAAAATGGAAAGGACCTACAAAGTTGTCTTTTCCTAGCAAATGTGGGTGCAGAATCACTTAGGTTAGGTCAACGTACTTTCCATTAAATTCTCATCTGTTAAAGTGTAAACACTTCTTAGGGTAAGAAAGAACTACAACCCATGACTTCAGTCTCCCTATTGTATGTGCTACAGTGCTGTATTAGCTCTTACACTCTTCTCTAGCTCTGCAATGCTGTCCTTGTGATGAAAAACTTCTTAAGAGGAGGGTGAAGAAACCCACACAGGGGCAGCAGCCAATGTCCTAGTGTTAGGGAAAGCATCTGGTGGTCTGATAGGAGTTTGAACAGTGGATCTTCAACATGCTGTGCAATTGTTACAGTCTTTGCCTTGAAATGTACCCAACTTCATCCAAACTGTCTTCTTATCCATTGCTGAAGTAGTTGGATGGTCAAATAGTCTGCAAATTTTTTGCAGCAATTAATATATTGAGCACCTCTCTGCAGTCTGAAGATATCAATATTAGGAGAAGCTGCTATTTGAGATGGCCAGCTGCAAGGTCTGGTTCCTGTGCATACCATGTGCATACCACAAGAAGTACCACCCTATCCATCTTCTCCTTGGTGAGTCATCAGTGCCAAACTCCAGGTTAAACAGCACTTTCCAGGGAATAGGGACCTGAACATACAGGAAAGGCAGACTGTGTGGCTTAGCTAAGAGCGAAATACACAATGTCTGTACCGGGATTGAGAACTGAGCCTAGATTTCTGGAAATAAGTTCTACCATTGGAGCTTCCTGTCTTTATACACATGGATATAAGGCAAGAAAATTGTTTGGCTTATAAAAAAACTAATCTCAAATTGTATTTCTTGTATGATATGCAACAACAAAAAGGAAATACTGAATTCTCTTCTTTAGGAATAACTATGTGAATATGATCTCTAACAAAGATTCAGTGAAGACAGTAGTGCTTTACGAAGAACTGAAACATTTAGGTCAGGGGCTTTTTTACTATTATTTTTAAAGGAGAAAAACAATAGCAAGGTGGCCAGCCAGAAAGCCTAGGGGAATCACTCACATTCAAGGTGTTAGTATTAAAAGGCACGATAGGAAGCAGATGTGCAGAAAACCAAAGTAAAACTGCACGCAGGGTGGAGTATCTCAGGCTACTGCTCTTCATGCTGTACTAGTTAATGAGAACTCCATTCCAAGGAATTATTTATTTAATTACAGTTCACAGGCAATGTGTTATCTTTTATAAATGTTATAGAATTAGAAGTGTATGTAGGAAAGGAAAGCTTTTGTGTAGTGCAACATGTAATGAGGAGGATACCTCTGATATTAAAAAAAATACAGTCTGCATATGGCATGCTGGCCACTGTACAACCTAATACAGAATGTATTATCCCAATATCACTTTGGCATTCACAAAACAAGAAACTGGAAGACCTGACAAAAATTTTGTTTGGTGACCCTATCAACAGGTACAAGGAAAGCTCTTCTACACTTTTATGAGAACTCTGCTCAGTACAAATAAATACTATTGCTTTGTCTGTGCCCATCTAGCTGTAAAAATAGTTTGAGAGGTCAGTGTTTGCCCCTGGGCTGCATGTTATGTGTGTGCTGTGGAGTGACTAAAGCCCTTCCTCCCAGTGTTCAGAGAAAAGTAAAATATGGAGTGGCAATGTATTTAGTTGGTTCCCCCAAGGTGAATATGGACCTCAGTGCTTGCCCACAGCACTGGAAAATGCTGTTCTGGATCCATGTGCAGCTTTGGCTGTAGTTCACTGCTTCCCTGGTGCTTGTAAGATCAACTGATACCGCTGCATTAGGGTTACCCTAATTAATTTTTCTCTCTGTATCTATGCATTATAGCAAATACAGCAGATTCTAGAATGAGATATACTGAAATTACTCTCAGACCTGAAAAAATACTTCGAGTGAGATTTCAGGTCATTCCCAAGATCGTATGAATCAGTTCTTGTTGCTGAAATAGGACCATGCTTGACATCTAGGCTGAATAAAGAAAGTCAAGCCCAGGTTTGCAAGACATCTAGTTATTTCAGAGGCCATGTCCATCTTCGGATTAAATAAATAAATAACATAAAGTTTTGGTTTGCAAGGATATTATAAGAAATCTAACCCAGAGATTTTCCATAGTTTCTGCTCCTCTCACTGACGTGATCCAAAAAAGGGGAAGGTAGAACGGTAAAAAAATCAAAGAAAGGAAGAAAAACCCAAAGAAAAGCTTAGTGCTATTAAAAGGTCTCCTGAATGCAAAAGATGCCTTTAGGAGCATTAAAGAAAAATTATGTACAGCTCCTGTGTGTCAGGGCTCAAATTTTTCCAAAATCTTTATCATTCAACCGGATGTGTCAGAAACTGAAATGGGTGCAATTTCATGCCAAGAAATTGATGGTAAAGAGCATCTAGCACTATATATCATTGAGAAACCATTCCGGAGGGGATACAGATATGCAACAATAGGAAAAAAAAGAAGAAAGTTTCCCTATAAAATGAGCTAGAAGCACTTTTCTGGTATTTCTTTTAAAAAAGCATCTTAGTAAAAGCTTATGGGTTCTTAGTATGAATAAAAGACAAAAAAAAGGGGCATGTTAGATTGCTTATGATACCATGCAGTATGTCACATCAGTAGCATACTGTTGGGCCTGTACTTGGGAAGGTGTTCCTGACAGGTACAAGTATTTATCTGCAGGTTTTTGTCAACTGAGGAAGTCCTATATTGATGCATGCATCAGACTGAGTTTTGCACCCCCCTTGTGCGGACAGAGTTTAAAGCATGGTTAGGAGATTTCCGTGTCAGGATTATTCTGACATTTGCTTCACATGAGATGGAAAAGAGCCAAATTGGAAAAGCTGGAGGGAAGAAACATCCTTCCAGGCGGGAGCCATGTGGGACGTTGCAGAGGCTTCCCTCCTAGTGTTCCGCTTTGTTTGCTTAACATATGATGGAGGGAAGACAGCTCAGACTCACCCACCCTGTTTGTCACTCTAAATATTTGTTGCCTGTGTACAGTGAGACTCAAATAGTCCCTTGGGTGTTTTTTTTGTGTTTGCACTGGGCTGGTTGGAGGCAGCTGACTGCTCTCCTGCCCTCCTACACATTCCACAACCTCTAGACATGTAAGTTGTTTATGTAATTCTATGCATACAATCTGGAATCAATTCTGGCACCAACAAACTAGATTTTGGTTTGCTGGCAGCCTCTTACTATGTGTGTGTAAATTTAGAAATATATATTGGCAAGCTATGAAGCTGTCTAAGGTGATGGCAAAGTCCTTGTTAGTTCTGACTGATATATGAGGATGCTGAATTGTTCTCTTGCTCTGACTACACAATGTATCTACTTAATAGTATGAGCCTTTTTTTGTCTTTTCTAACATTCCTCTGCTCTTCAGGGCTCGTTATTATCGCCACAATATGCCAGACTAAGATACTAATGACAACGCATGGACCAGTGTCATGCTGGTTTGGAGAGAAGGGATGAACACCATGGAGAAAAGCACAGTTAGCAAATAGGTGTGTGTTTAGTTTTCCCACCATACCTCAGCTTGCTCTGTCCAAATTTACCGAAATATCTCCTAGATATCAGACTGAAAATTTCAATTGCACAGGTTTTCTCTGGAGACCTCTGCTAATTGGAATCCTGGCTAGGTCTAAAAGGCTGCAAGTTTTCTAGTAGTGGTTCCCTTATTTGAAAGGCACAAATCAGAAAAGGTCTAGGAATCACAGTCAGACAGACCCAACATCCACAGTTATAACAGACTGAATGCAAGGTCACAAAGGAAGAAAACCTCAAGAACTGGAGTCTGTGTTTTGTTTGGTGGCCAGAAACAGAATTTTCTATTGTTAATAAAGCCAGTGTCACTACCTGTACTTCTTGATTCTCACATAGGCACTATCACACTAAACAAGCCCCAGATATTTTCTCAGGAACAAAAAATAAATTTATAGCTTGTTGAAAGGTAGTGGAGAACTGTAACTGAACAGTATACTTCATAGACCACAATGTCATACTGGAGGTAATTACTATTTTGGCTAGCTACATTAGAACAAAATCCTTTTCTGGTTTTATTTGGTGGTAGTTTGTAATTATGTTTATTTAGAAGATAAAAGATCCTAAATTCTATTTCTATTTCCATTGCCAAAAGTTAGAGACTGTAATCCACAAAAAAACACCTAGATAGCCTGTTTTTTTAAGGTTTTCAAAAATCAGACAATAAACTACATACTCTGGATAGCCAAGTAATTAAGAACTGAATTAGGATCCCTACATCTGACAGATCCCTCGTGGAAGCCAGAGTGGAGTACAAAGAACAAAGTTCCTCCAGAAGACAAACCAGCTGACACTATCTGTTGATGCTGTAATATACAGTTCAGCTGGTGGTAACAAAGAGGGAGATATATATTTCTCCTTTGCTTAGACTGACTAAATGAATTAGGTTTTAAACTGTATATTTGCT
The DNA here is from genome assembly GCF_033783945.1 of Neopsephotus bourkii. Classification (NCBI taxonomy): domain Eukaryota; kingdom Metazoa; phylum Chordata; class Aves; order Psittaciformes; family Psittacidae; genus Neopsephotus; species Neopsephotus bourkii. The sequence goes on from NW_026900624.1 coordinate 10,259,984, forward strand.
CTAGAATTTCATCTAATTCCACTCGCAACACAGCACAACATTTAACCATAAAATAAAATAGTAAACTCAAATCTTTCCAACTCTATATCTTGTTGACATTGAACCTCACACAGTTCTTCGGCTGTCTGCTTGGGCCGACATGGCGCTATTAGATCAACAGTACCAGCTGTTTTTTTAATTCTCTTGGGAGCCAAAATTTAAATAAAGCTAAATATTAGGTCTGTGCTTAGATCTATTCTATAAATATTGTCATTAATTTAGGAGACATTTGTTTTGGGGCTTTTTTTACATTTAATTTTTACTGTTGATCTTCGCAATCTTGCATTTGTCATGGGTTTTAAGGTACTCGTAATAAGTGTTTTGTTTAGCATACTTTTGTAGTGTCATTTTTCTATCATGATTAGATGTCTCTACTAGGCCTTGGGGTTTGTTTGCAGTGCCTCTCTAGTAACTTTAATTGCAGGTCTACATACTTCATTTTACAGAGCATGTCAAAAAAGTGTAGGGGGTTGAGACCTGGTAGGATCTGGAATCACTTTCCCCCTTCTGGGTGTCTTAGTGATGGCTTTTGACCCAAAACATGTTGCTTGCCACCGCGATCTAAAATGTTATGAGCTCTCAAACAGGCAGCAAAGTTACCAGGAACTGAATGCAATCTCTGTTTTTCTGTATGATACAGCTCCTTTCTGCGGCTTCGTGTCATGGGTGGAGAAACTGTGGGTAGTTCAGGCTTTGCCTTGGTGAAACCCACTCACTGCACTGGTCTTCTACTTGCCAAATCTGTACATATGCCTAACCAGTGAGCTACTTATAGTTATGCTGAGAGCTGACAAAAGCTGATCATCTGTGTCATGGAGCACAGGGTAAGCATACAGCTAAAATTATCAGTGATGAGCACACAGACAACACTTTAAGTCACTTTTAGTGGCAAAATCAGGTTCCTATATGCAATTTTCACATCAACAAAACATGAATTCATAAGCGCAGTGATTATTTGATAAAAGTAAATGGGTTTTACCCATGAAGATGCCACAGGGTTAATTAGCAGAGCCATCAGACAAGACATTTTTATAATGCAGCTGATAAAGTAGCTAGCACTAGTTGTCCTTCAGCACAGAGCTTATATGTTGTATATGGATTTGCCATGCACACTCAGTGTATTTCTTTCACAGCACTCTATCAGCCCACTGAGGCCCCAGAGAAACCATAGCAGTGCCTTCCTGTCATTGTGCACCAGGAAGAGACGGCCGAGTGCTCACATCCCAGGGCCTGCGATTTCCCTCCTTTGGCTGTGGGATGCTTTACTCTTAAACAGCTGGAGTGAGAGGAACAGAAAGCTGCTCCTCCACAGCATAGGAACAATTGCTGAGGTACAGGGCCAGATGGTCCTAGCATCCCCACCACGACATCCCCAAGCTGATGGGTCACAGTGTGCTGGGACCAACCCCTGCTTCAGTTAGTGATGGAGGACAGACATTGTCAACATCACCTGGCCTCTTACTTGTTTGTGGTCAGTGTCTGCCAGAACAGCTTTCAGTGGAAAAGGAGACTGTGTCAGATCAGTTGCGTACATCCTTGCCTTGCCATCCCAGTATCATAGTGGCAGCACTGAGAGTGTATATAAATTAAGGCATGTGTTTGTGTAGGTCTAAAACTAAACACTTTATTTATGCTTGCAGCATTGTCTGAATGCTGTTAAATATAATACAATGTACTTATTTTACTAAAAGGGGAAAATGAGATAGAGAGCTCTTAAAGACTGAACACCTGAGGCCAGGTTCATTAAAACCCTTCTGTGTGAATCAATGTAAAAAATCAGAGGCAAAATGAAATATTCAGTCCTTGCATCCCTTCACATGTCCTTTGGTCCAGCTTCACATGCCACAGTGTACAACTATCCCCCAAAGCTCAAATAGTGCCTGTCTATGCTGTTTCTTGGAAGATTAAGCTATCATTTGGAGTGGAAGCTTATAATTTGCAGAACTTCACCAGAGATAACTGGGGTCAGTTTGTTCTCTGCATAGAATGAGAACATGGATAAGATCTAACAGCAGAAAGCAGTATAATTTCCAAAGTATTAAGGCAGATGAAAGACAGTAGCTTGAGATGAGATGGCGATATATTAGGCCTGATTCTTCCACCCTTTATACAAGTGTAAATCAACAGGAATTGTACTCATGGATTCTCTATCAAATGCAGAGAGGCTCACCATCCTTAAAAAAAACCTATGAAGCAGTGGGGGTTGGGTTCAGCTGAACCAGGGGAAAGAATGTCAGGCAAAAAAAAAGCACTAAAAAAGAAATATAAAGGGGTTTATACAGAAGAAAAAAAGTTAAGAAATAAAAACTGCCTGTTAGATGATTTGAAATATCCAATACCCTGGTTTATACACACTGATTGAAAGGAGAGATGCACTCAGCATGCCCCAAACACCTGTAAGACTTCTTTGGGAATTTCTGATGTACTTCATCACATAAAGTAAATACGGAAAACGCCTGAATTCAGACTTTTGCAACACATTAGAAAAATAAAGGTTCTTCTGCAGTGCTTTGACTGGCTGCCAAATAGTTCTTCAATATATGCAGCATTTTGCAATCCAGTTAGAGGAATGGGATTATCAAGTTCGTTTTTGCCTATGTTATTAAAAGTAGAAGAATTGAAAATAAAGAATCATTTTATTACATTTTATTCTATAAAATAATGAATAAAATAACTAGGGGTGTTTATGAATACATTCCATTATAGAAAAACATAATGGCCCATTGATGCTCAGTGTCAGGCAACATTTCTTTGTGTTCATATGTTTTGGTCCTATTTTTCATGAGTATTTAAATCATAAAAGGGGATGAAATAGTAACAGGACTGTTTTAACCAGATTTGTCCCTGGAGATATAAGCTAGAAGGAAATTTTATTATCCCTCTCCATGCTGAGTGTGGTGAAAGCTCCTCAGCCAGCTGTGGTGGGTCTCTGGGCAGGAGCTGGACATTCCTGCTTCAGAGAAGCACCTACAACATTGTGGACACTATGGAAAACAGATGATGAATAACTATTTTTTTTTGCTCATTCAGGCTGTTTGGGATAAAAGCATTTCATGTCCTAAGTCTTTTGTTTTTCAAATTCTTCCAGTCACAGCCTATTGTAATGTCATGTTGGTAGAAAGAGATGCTGAAGTGCTTTGGCAAAGGTTCCTAGAAACACTGTGTTCAGATTTTAAATATCTCATCTAGGAACACCATTGTCTCGCTGAGCAGCCTAGAGCGGGTTTTTCAGGCTCCAGCATTATACGTCTTTGTTTTTGTGATGCTTAAATTTTGGAAAAATAAGCAGAAAATATCTCCCTAATGAATAGCATCCAAGATTTAAAAACATCTCAGATTAGACCTCGCAATTAAACCCTTAGCCTGAAGAATCCATGCTAAGCCTCTGAGCAGTATCAGCAACAACAGGAAAAGGCTTTTCCTCTGTTTACCTCCAGCACTTTAACTTGGAAAATGCTTTACTGATGAAGCTGAAGTGGGATTTAACCGTGGAGGCCAGCGAAAAAAGGGTGTCATGAAGGTAGGCTGAAAAATCAGACGATTTATCCCAGCTGAGGATTTGGCTCCTAATACATTGTTAGTTTAACAGAGACATATTAAAATAATAAAAGACAGTGAATCAACAATCTTCACAGGAAACCAAGTAGTTCTGGCTACAGAAAGTTCAATCCCCATAAGTTCTGTTTCTTCAAACATTTGGACATCAGCTTTCTCTGCTACATCTTTTTGAGTTTCCTCTTTCTAATTCTGAGCAAATTACTGCACAGAGCTACTTCCATGTGTCAGAGCCAGAGTCGCATAGCAAGATAGACCAGAGGCAAGCCCATTTCAGCAATACTGCACCAGCTGATGCAGCCAGGAAAGAAACAAACTGCTGTCAAGAAGATGTTATTCTCTGCCTCTTTGCACAAAAAACCCTTGAGTTCCTGAAAATTGTGATGCTTCCCTTCCACTTAACCCCCCAAATTAGTATCATTTAATCTAGTAAGTGCCTTTTCCTACAGAAATTGCCTTCTTTCTATTGAAGAAATAATCTGCAAGACAATGGGGAGAGAACAAGGGGTATGTCAGGCAGTAAACACTGGCAGCATGAACAGAGAAGTGCCCTGGGTACCTCAGTGTTCCACTGTCAGAGTCTGAAAGTTGTCTTAGGACTCATGGTGATACCTTTTCCTGAGTATGATTTGTCCTGGGTTAACCAAAGGAAAAGAAAAAGGAAAAAAAAAAAGAGTCTCCAATGCTTTTTAATGCTAGGTAGTACAGGTATGTAGGTCTTGGGAGATAAAGTTCTTAATTAGTATCTGGAAGTAATAGAAACTTACTGTGGATTTATTGGGAATGTAAGGGTATACGCTCAAAATCAGATTTTTTTTCTATTTCCACTTTTTTTTGGGGGGTGCTTATACATAATTATTGGGTTCTGCTTTGAAATGGAAATAAATAGCTGTGGGTGAAATTAACTACTTTTGTGAGGGAAAAAAAGGAGGCTAGTTTTAGAACAAAACTCATTGCTGTCCCCTTTTATTCTTTTCAACAGCAAATCAGTTTTAATGAAAACATCTAAGATGGATGTAGGATAAACTAACTGGCAGCTAAAACTGAAGGAAGTCAACAATGAATAGATTTGTTGGGGAGAGTCATCTGTGCTGTAGCTCTTCAGCCAGTGATCATGTATTTCAAATTTGTGGTACATCAGATATGGTAAAAGTGTCATCTGTTCTGCCAAGTGTGTGGAAGTCGATTCATGAACACTCCATGTGGAGATGTTTGTTCAGGCTAACCAGAGAGAAACATTACATTTGCTATTGCTTTAACTTAAATTCATGTGTCCTGACCCACAGAAAGCAAACTTAAGTATGACCTGTGTTTAAATCAGCAAAACTATGTGTTTGTGTGTATTTTTATGCATATATTATACAGGAGAAATGTGGGGATTATGAATGCTAAAGGCAGGTATTATAGTCGTTTATGGAGATATGGCATTGCATACGTTTAAGGGTGTCTGTGTGGGAATTATTTTTAAATGTGTTTCTGAAGTCAAATAAAATAATTTTAATAGTAATGACAGTGGATTTTCTCACAAAATCTGACTTGCCACCCCCTGAGACATTTCTGTTACCAAATGATACATAAAGTTTTTAGCTCACTCATGTTTAATCTTTTTTTAATTTTTCTTCTTCACCCTCCCAGAAAAAAAAGAATTTATTCTGTATTTAATATGAGATATGAGGTTTTTTTTATGGATAATGAATGAAGTGGAGGAGGGAGGAACCAAATGTTGCTTTTCCATTATTTCTTCACATATTTATATTTCTTAAAAAATATCAAAACATTACCTTGTCAGGTACAGGTAAAAAAGGCAAAGAAAAATCTATATCAGTTTTTCCTGTAAACAGAAAGATTTGATACTCATTTCCTTGCACTTTGCTACTCTGCATGAAAAAAAAATCTATTAGATATGAAGCAACCTGAAAAAGAGAAAAAAGGAGAGAACAAAAATGTAGTTAATCATTATCCATTTATTTTAAGTTTTCATATATAAACAGAAGACAGATGATAGTCTTAGCCATGACAAATGAAAGTAGAAGCACCATCCCTTTGTCTCACTAAACAAAACTGCTTGTGCAGCATGGTGAGCCAGGTTACTGAGATCTCATGATGCTATTTAATTTAAATTAAAGTATTATTGGCAGAGGAATACCACAGGAAGAGCTGTTTAGAAAAATCTTCCCCGTGTAATGTGAGACTTGCTGATATATGTTACTCTTCAAGTAATGAAAAAGCTAGTAAAGGCTGTGGAAGATCACTATTTTTCCAACACCCACCCCTAAACCCTACACCCGCACAGGCCAGCAGCAATGGAGAGACCAGCCTTCCCCATAGAATCCCTCGACCCACATTATCAAGCAGGGCTGTAATATCTAAATAAATGTGTACTTGAATGCCTTCCAGCTACGTTAGAGACCATCTATATGGCTGTATCAGGTCAGCCCTGGTGCTGCATGTGCCAGACAGAAGTGAAGCAGACAGCGAGTGTTCACACAGTGAGTACGGTTAGGGAGGCGTGATGGCTGCTGCAGCTCTCCCGAGGACACTAGGTGCATTCAATACGCTACAGAGCCAGGGGATTAATTGGGATTCATTGGTGTTTCAGTGACGAGTGAGTGCAGCAGGGAAAAGATGAGCGGAAAAAACCAGAGCAATTAAAGTCATAAGACTGCAAATACATGAAATATGGCAGCAAGTGTCCAGCCCGCACCTTTCCCCAAATAAATAAAAGTGACTTTCAAGTAAGAGATGGGAGCCAAGAAGTCGTGGAGAGGGTAAGAAATAAAAAAAAAAAATAAAATGAAAAAAACCCAAAACCTAAAAAACTCCCTTCCATCTGGGCACAGGATTTATATCTATAATCTCTGAGGAAACCAAATAAAAGAAGGATGCATTTTTCATCTCTCTCCTGCTCTGTGAACTGTAATTGTGGTAGAGGTTTCTACCCACTTTCACGTGGGAACGGAGAGTGAGTTCCACCAGAGTGAGGAGTCTTGTCCTCAGTATTCCCCACAGATAAGAAAAGATGGAACCAGTAAAGCCCCACCAGGTTTCTTTATTTCTCTTGGAATGTGGGAACTGAAGCTTTTAGGTATTGTGAAATCTCAGCTCCTTCTACCCAATGGACTTAGAAGAATTTATTGCTAGAAAAGATGATATTGAGGTTCAGTTTTATTTGTATATTCAAAGATCTGGTTTTGAACTTGGCAGAACAAATTTTTGCAGGGTTTGGCTGTTCTTGCAGGACCTAATCCAAAGCCCATTGAAGTCAGGACAAATCTCTCCCCAGACTCCAGTGAATTTTGGGTCAGACCCCTACAGTAACATTGATTCTGATGGTTGCAGAGGTTGAGATTTTATTACTGTAATCTACATTAAATATGCCTGGATTTCATTTTAGATCTTCCCTCTCTTTCTTTTGCATAAAATTCAATTCCTGGGAAAAAATATTTATTTATTGCCATTAGAAATTATTAAATATATCATAATTATTGCTATACGAAGTTACATGGAATTCTAGGAAAGACTCAAACTTCTGTCCATTTCTCTCATTTAATTTCCTCATATCTTTTGATGTTTATTACATTTTTATGTTAGAAGACATGCAGCTTTTAATTCCTTTTCCAGATGAATTTTATCTCCCAAAATGGAAAATAACATGAATAAGCACTACAACAGACTTCGTCCAGGTTGGAGTCCTAATTCTGCATATAATTTTGGTTATAGCATTACTGACATTAAGACTGGTGCACGTAACAGTCAACGCATGGCTATCATGCTACCACTGGGTATAACTTTGGGTCCGTTGAGCCACCCTGAGGCCACTTTAGAGCCTAGAGTTAATCAGAAAAGATGACTGCCAAAAGACCACAATCAGGTGGTCCTTCCTTCATAAGAAAAGTAGATGTCTTCTGCAACGCTTGATGTGGGAGAACAGGTTTCTTCTGCCCCATAGTGATTGCTGGGTTCAAACACACTTATTTTCAAGGAGCTCTGCTAGGCAGAGCATGAGCAGAGCGTACAGCTGCACAAGCCTAACTTGTCCCTCTTGAGAAGCTGGCCCACATATTTGCCTCCAAAGCTATTTTCTGCAACCAAACACATTATTTTTTCACACACATGAGCAGTGGTGTTCAAAGTCACTGGAATGCTGCAGGTTTTGAGGCTTGAGACATTTATAATTCAAAACTCCCCAAGTTTGTTTCTCTGTTGGATGTAATAATTTCTATTTCTATGCTTTCATTTCTGTCACCTCACCTACTTTTCCTCAAATGCAGTTTGGTTAATCCTTGGACAGCAAGACCTTTTAAATGTCATATTCTTGTTAAACAATATTCATATATTTTTTTTTAATTCCTGTATGTGATAGTTAATTATCAAGCTAGAATTACTATATGATGCATTTCTTTTTTATTGGGATACAAACATCACTTTTTGCATTTGGGTTTTGTATAGGCTTAGGCCACCTTCAAATCCCTGTGCCTTCTACATGACTCCAGTAAGCAATGCCTTAACATTTCAAGGTTTGCATTTTCAAACCGGAAATCATTAAACAGGGAATTTTGGTGGGAGTGGGAGGGTATGGAAACTGGATGTGGTTTTTAGTGTTATAGTCTCAAAAATCTGTACAACAAAAGAATAAGTAGAAGTATTCAGTATCTGGAAACTGTACTTTTCAGACAATGTGGTATGGCAAATTTTCATAGGTGAAATTGCCATGTTCCTAACATTTTCAGTAACAAATACGGGCTGATTTTATATACAGTACTTAATCCCCAAGGTTACTTTCAGATGTAAGAGAAACACAGAATTAGTGTTGTGGAGCTCTAGGAGTGATGGATGGTGCTGTTATAAATTCAAATCTCCCAGTCCTTGATTTATTCAGGAATTTTCAAGAGTATGGCAATATATATTTCTAATTTCCACTGAGGATGAATTTGGTGAAAGGAAAGAGAAATTATTTGCTAAAATATAAGCTGGAATCAGGTGCTGGATGCCAATATTAACACTCTTACAGAAGAGCTGTTTCCTGAATTAGACTAGGGTGCAAGCAGGACTTTCAGCAGTGAATTGCCAGAGCTGCTGACAGATGCCCCCCTTACAGAAGGGCTGGTGTGTTTGATTAAAAGATGGTGATGAGAGCTTTCACTGCCAGTCCTGCCAGAGCCCCTGTCTTCCCCCTCTCCTCTCCTGGTGCCAGGCAGCAGCCTCCCAGCAGAGGAGACCGCAACTTCCACAGGCAGGCAAAGAGGCTGTGAGTATTCCTCCATTCCTTCAGTTCCCTCATAGCTTTAGGAAAAAAGTTACGAATTATAGCTGCATCAGCATGAAAACTGCCAGTTACTTTGATGGGATGGAGGGAAGGTGTTAAATTAGCTCAGAGCTTTACGTTTTAAGCAAGAAGAAAAAGCAGCTGAGTTATAGATGTATGCACAGCTGAACACCAACCATTATTCTCAGCTCCAAATATAATAATCTGAGCATGAATAGCACTTTTCATCCAAGAAGCTGAAGTGGCTTGCAGATATTAACAAATTACCTCTCTCACTGATAGAGACAGGAAGCATTATTATTGCATTTGGGATATGGGGAAGATTGAGATACCAAGAAATTAAGTTTGTTCAGGATAGCATGGGGAGTGAGTGGCAAAGTGGAGTTAACAGTGGAGAGGACTGCATGTGCACTGCTGAATCCTTGCTGCTCCTCTGAAGTGTTTTCAGAGCAAAGGCATTCTTTCCTATTCTTTCACAGCATGTCTTTGATTAAATAAAAAAAAATACTTTCTCACCCATCAGAGTGTGAAAAGGTTCATGTGAGGTACAAGATGACCCTTGTTGGCCAGGAGATGAGGGCTTTTTTTCTGTGTATGACCCAGGCTGTGCATTATAGTCATTTACAGCTTTGTAAAGTGAGTACAAAATGAGCGTAACACACTGTGACCGCAGCATTTTCACTTATTACTCAATGAGGTGGAAGGTAAGGTCAAGCTCTTTTAGAATTGCAATAGATTTTAGAAATTGTTTCATTTTTTATTGCTGCTGTGAGGTATACCAATAAAGCCAACCTAAGCACATAGGAATTTCAACTCTCTATCTACCCTAAAATCTTTAAATTTGCTTTAAACTCCCACTCATAAGGAACATAAAGTCTACACTGTGGTGAACTTTCTAGACTGCTGCAGGGTACTATTACGCTTCTCTCAGACCTGGTCAGCTGCAGGCCCTGTGATTGATGTCTCAGTATAAAGAAAATAGCCAGTGTCAGGACTGGGCTCAATCTGCCTTGAGTTTGGGGGAAAGATTAGAAAAGCAGCAAGGCAGGAAGGGAGCAGCCTGTTGCCATCAGTGTTTAAACTGCAGAGGTTATGGCTAGCCTCTGTGCCAAAGCCTCTGGTTCACAGCTTGACATGTCTTTGAAAAAATTCTAAACAGACAAGGGCAGTGCATTGGTCTAAATTTCTGGCTCACCTCTGGTTTCTTGCAGCATCCACAAGCAAACGTTAATTACCACACAGATGTATACATATACACATGTGTATATGTGGGCACATATATATAAATATACATATGCACACAGGCATGTGTGTATGAGAATTTTCTACAGTCTTCCAAGTCCAAACTTTGTGTCTGTTGGCTCTACCTGCACCAAGATTTAATGAACAATAGGTCTGCGCTTTGCAAGAATGTTGCCTTCATAAAAGTTATGTGTTAAATGAAATTTAGCTCGTTAATTTTATTTCCATTTACAGTGCAGAGAAGGGTGGTGGCAAGCAGAGGTCTCTTGATGGAAAAATCCAAATAGTCTGGGAAAATACGCATTTCTAAACTTTGAGAATCTGTTTACAGACTGTGGGGAATATAAAATAACACACATTTATTGAAAAGATCTTGATGGAGTCTTTTCGAAGGGCTATGTCTGAAATAGTGTCTGCATTTAAGAACCAGAGCACTTTGTGATTTGCTTCCTTGGGATGGAGCCTATCATACCTCCCAACAGCAATTTCTTTTTGTGGAGGGAAAAAAATGTTAAATGCTGTAACTGCTAGACTAGGAACTTAGTTCTGCTAACATCAGGTTTACGATCTAGAACAGAGGTAAATGGCCAAGCCCGATCAACACCCCATTAATCTAAGGATGATCAAGTAACATTGTATTTGGCAAAGCCACAAATAACCATGTAATAACTTTGTAATTCCATGGTAATTTCTTACACATGGTTATGGATGCCCTGTAAAATAGTGTGTTACCAATAATCCCGTATTACCTCTCTGCTCTTAAATATAAGGTCACTGACAGACCATGACTGCTTAATGTACTTTCAGTCTCAAACAGAAATCTTATACAATGATTATAAAAATAAACCTTAGCAGGTGATCCTCCTTGTTTCTTTTTTTTCCTCAGAACATACCACATATCCATCAGTGGGTCTGTAGATACTTTGCAGAGTATTAATTTATATGTAGCTTTGCTTCCCACTTTTCACCTACCTACAGTTAGGGGTTTTAGCAAAGATTTGGATTGCATAGGCTGTACCTGCCTTAAAGGATTCAAACCCCTCCAAAACCAATCACATATCACTGTACTATGACATGCAGCTCTGGCTTATTTTGAGTGCCAGTCACTGAGGAGTTGGTAAGAAAAACTGGATGCTCTCATTCTAATCTCCTCATCTAAAGACACCTAGAAACCAGCTGAGTGCCAGAAAGAACTGCCAGAGAAGGGGTAGCAGGTACTTAGACTTGCCCATGAGATAAACTAGTGTGGTGCTAGGTTGGTGTCTCCCAGCCCTGGACTATATTGGATTTAAAATAACTGTAATTTTTAATATTAACCTTTCTACCTGTGTGCAGAGAAACCTGTTTTCCTCCAAAAATTACTATTCTTCTATGGAAGAATTTTTAGATCTTTCTTTGTAGTGGATCTCACTCATACTCAGTATTCCTTCATTCTTCTCTGAAAAGACTGAAAGAAGAGATTAATGCTAACTTTAATCCTTGGTCTTAAATACTTTTAAAATTGCAAACATTTGGAACTGAATTTACTCTGTATTTCAGGGCTAACCCTCTTGTCTTGGTAAACCACACTGGAAAATATGTATCTGGATTCAAATTTGATTTTTGCCATTTAAACACAGCTCTAATTAGGAATCTCAAATGAATTAGCAACACAGCCACAGAAAGCTCAATCCTGCACTATTAAAATGGATGTGGAGTTTTGCCACTGACTGCAAGGAAAGCAAGATCAGGCATGCAGTCAAGAAACACGCTCCGTTCCCACGGCTGGGGCAGGTCTGACAATGTGCTGGGCACCTTGGAGCTGCTCAGCATCCCCTAGACTTTGACCTTTAATAAATCCATTGTCTCAGGTGAGGAAATGCTTGCATGCTTTAAAATCTCGTTTTCTTCTTTCACTTATGTATGGTTCTGAGATTGTGAGTTATTTTTACGTCTGTAATTCATCAGGACTGGTGTTTTTTTGTGCAGCAGGGCAGCAAAATTTAATTGCAATTATCATTCCTACACGGAGGAGATGTGTAACTGGGGTTTTATAATCCTCTCCAAGAACCTGTTGAGGACAAGAGCGGTCAAGCTTTTTAGAAAAACAAACAAGAAAAAAAGCACTACAAGATGGGAAAATTAATCCCAGGAATAGTAACCTTCCTCTATGCACAAACGAAAGCTCTTAGTCCCACCAACGGGATCCTCGTGTAAAGATCACGAGTGGTCCCCACACTGCAACCTCACGGAGAGGAGTGCTCCAGGGTTTGCTTGCTAGTGGGACTTGCAGGACTGGGCCCCCAGCAACTTCGTAGTCTCTTTGGCCTGGGTGGAATTAGCATATGACTAGGCTTCCTTTCACCAGCTGTGATTGTCAGGTAAACAGACCCAGGGGAAAACAGAGCCATCTGTGCCTAGAAATAGCAGAGTTCCCCTGGCCTATAAACCTGCTGGAAGCCACATATACTGGGCTGTGCTGGGTGCTAATGAATACGAGCAATGTCTCAGACTCTGGCTTGACATGATGTTCTTCAAAATGCACTTCTGAATTTAATTAGTTTTTAGAAGTCTGTTTATGTATTCTGTATACAGCTGTGGAGCACAAGGAATCCTGCGGTTTCCGTGACCTTTTGTTGCTCCTTGCAGTGTTTTTGCTGATGCTGCCTTTCAGACATTGCTTTCACCCCATCATGTTATCAGTGCATTATTCACATCCCTTAAATACGCAGTTTGGGATGCAAACATTTCTTGTATGTTTTACAAGATTTCTGTACCAAAACCAAAATCTTAAGACTACGCTCTGGTGTTGTTGACTAGGATGTAGCTGGTGTTCTCCATGGCATGGAAACCCCTGTTAACCTTCAGAGCTTTTAGAAGCATTCATTCTTTACATAGACCATTATTAAACAGCTTTTAACTTGGGCATTGGTAGACCAGAGGACATCACAGCCTGCAGACTGTGCTCCCCACTTACTCTGCTGCAGTCACCGGATGAGGCGTTTTTTCTAACCAGATGCCACGCAAGCCTGTCTGTATGTTGTTTGTAGCTGCATGCTTAAAGATTGCTGTGGCTGCTGCAGCCTTGCAGAGTGAGAGGAGGCAGCTTTAGGCTACGTGCATGAATGGCTGCTACCAGTAGGTGCGTAACTGTCCATCCCTGGCAAGAGGATCTCTAAATCTGGCATACTGGGGAGGGAAACTTCAGAAATTCAAGATAAAAGTTCCCCCCAGAATCCACCACTCTCTTGAATAGTGACCAGCTTATTGAAAAGGTGTTAGAAACGGCACAAATCTACTGCCACACTCTCCAGGGACACCTGCACCCTCCTGATAACCTGGACTGTAAGATTCCACTCACTGACAACAGTGCCCAGAAAATACTACAGACACATCTGCATCAGTGATTCTTTGATTTTATTCAGATATTTTGATCCTTTTTATGTTAGCTCAAAGGTACAACTAGGTAGTCCCATTTGCTTTTCACTGTACTTCAGTACCCAGACCTGAATGCTGGTGAACTTAGTGTTAATGGCTGTATTCATAGCCATGGTACATGGGCATAGCAGAACACTTCAAGAGGAGGAGAATTTCAGTTTTGTTATGAATTAATACATGTTTCAGTTCCTTAAGGATACTTTGGGAAAGGCTTTGCGGTTCTTCAGTGCTCTAAATCCTACAATTTTACTTAACTACTTCTCCTTGCTGAGACATCCAGGACCAGAATTAATCCCTCGAATTACTCTCACTTCAGTATTTTTTCATCTCCAGACAAGATACAGATATGGTATTATTAAATTTCTTGCCACCCAATAACTCCTATATAACACAAGATTAATTGTTCATTCTTCTAGCAACAGATATATTTGAAAGAAAAAAAAAGAAAAAAGCCACAGAACTTATTAATAAATTCAGATGTTAGAGACACAGAAATGATGACCACTGCCTTCCCTCCTAAGCCCCATGTCACGAAGCCCAACACCAACAAGGAGCACAGGAAAGCAGGTGTAAATTCTGGTCTTTTGCAAGCATAGATTCTGCCTTTGTATAAAAATGTTATATAAAAGCAATGTTCTTGTGATCTTTCATTGCATGAAGATGTGATTCCTCTTTTTTTTTTTTAATTGTTCCTTCTTTATTCAGTCAAGAAGAGTATTTTAAATTTACAGTTATACGCAATTTCTATTACGAGGTTGGATAAAGAGAGATTCTGTATGGCTCAAGATTACATGTCAAGAAGACACAACATTAAAAATCTACTTTTCATGCTAATTGTTAGGCTTACAGAGTCATTTGGATTTACTAAATCCATTTGCATGTCTGATAGTCAATAGGATCATTTACTGGTATGATTACTACTTGCAGCAGCACTCACTGTTTTTTCTGCAGCTCTTATCCCTCTTCCATGATAATCCCATGTCCTGTCACTGAAAACAAGCCTTCTCCCCATAAAATAATAGCTCCTCATCCCACATAAAATTATACTCTGAGGGGTATACCTGCGCATAAAGATGTAGAAAATGTTCTTAGTCTCAAAAAAATTAAAATTAGCTTCAAGACACTTGCAAGCAGTGAAGTGCTAATTTAAAGCCTTTTGATTCGGCACAATTCACTTCAATATGCAGAGGGGAGCACAGAAAGTGCCAGCCCCTTTGGAAGGGACGACGTTCCAGCACCAACAACGCCTTCATTGTTCTGCCTGGAGAGGCTGGAAGCAGCAGTGACCCCAAAGCAGTCCCTTTGGAAAAGGAAAACTTCTTTGCAATAATAATTATTCCTTGAGTTCAAAAGACTAAGCCTTCCCCCAAAAGAAATAAAATGATTACAAATTCACACAACAGCTGGTTGAAGCTGAATGAAGATGTCAATTACCCAGATAAGGAAGAAAGAAATGGTGCCTTAAAATGCTTCAAAGGAAGGGCTACATATAAATGTGTTTGGGTTTTGTAAAAACAGATCTACAGTGCTATGATCTGCCCAATTAATGTTTCTCTTTTGTATGCCATTCCTTCCTTAAATGCTTTCAGTTACTTGAATAACCACAGACTTCTCTGAATGAATAAACCCTCCTGTTACCTTTTCAAAGTGTCTGAAAGCTTGATCTAAAACATTACTTGATCCTCTCTCTCTTTCTCAGCCAAATCAGTTGTTGTTCACTGACTGATCAGTGTGTTGTGCTTACCTTATGAACAGGAAGAATAGGCTCATCCACCGTCTTCCCTGAGGAGAAGGGGCACCTTATTCTGTTATATAATAGACCTTCTCTCTCTTGTAGTTAAAGGTATGGTCCATGCTCTGCTTTCTGATACAAAACTTGGCTGAAAACTTCAGGATACAAGTGAAACTTCAAATAAAGGATAGCTTTCTGACTGCAATAAAAAAATAAAGCAAAAGTCTGTAAGGGTTTTTTCCCCCTTTAGAAGACTTTGTGATCCTTTGATCAATGACTACCACAGATGTGAGAAGGGTTTATTTCCAGTAAGAATTAAGGCTGGTCTTGTGTTTCTTACCACTGCTCACACCTCTGAGTGTGGCAAAGTTAGTATGCAGAATACAATGAATCATCAATGCTTATGCACTTGGGATCAAGCTCTGCATGAGAAAAGGGAAAAGTAAATTTTGAGTCTGTTCAGACAGTGTTCCACATATTAACGCTCTTTCCTTTCTCTGGGTGGGCTTTGTCTGTGTCACAGAATGGGGTTAATAGCAGGCTCCCCCTCAGACCATGCAGTCACTCAAGGGTGAGAGATTTTGTACTAGGAAATTTCCAAGTGTAAAGCTCAGGGAAACATGAATGGTATATGATCTCCAAAAGAAACTGGGTTCTCAGTGCTGCTAGGATACTAAATTTTTGCGGAAAAGCACTTGCTTTGTGTGGACTCACACCTTCCAGATCAGGTAAAGAGAAAGGCTGTGCATTGAACAAATATATGGACTAACTGTAGGGTTCTCTACAGTCCTGACTTCTCAAATAAGAAACCAACCTGCAAATTGTTCATTTTGTTACCAGCTGGCAAAAAGGAAATGATCCTGTTATCTAATGCAACGCAACTGTCCTTTTGTATCCTGTCAAGTCACCCTTTTTCATCTGCTCTTAATGCATTTTCACAGGCAAACAATCTTGCCTATGAAGCCTTTTTCTAGAGAGAACCTATTTACCTTCTGCCACTACATATGCATTTTAGCAACTCAGAGGTTTATGTTTACAAGTGGGTTGCTGGTAAATGTTTAAGTCACTTTTAGACTCTTTTTGGTCTTTTTGGCTATTACACTTCATATAAAAGTAATTCCCCAAAAAGGATGACTGTGAAGATATAAGCTGTACTTGCATCCACCTTCAGTATAGATATGGCAAAAAAAACCCAACAAAACACCACCACCAAAAAAAGTTAGAGGTTAAAGTTCAAGACCTCTGGGAGCCATGACCTCTCCAGAACTCACCAACCCAACTGTTACCACTGCCCTTGCTCATCCTGAATTGCTCATGTTTTCTTTGGTGCACAAGGTTTTGATGTTACCACAGAATTGCTAGGGAACAGATTCTCATCACTTAAAAGGCACAGAAGTGGTATGGGGCAGCAGAGCCAACTCCCTTCTCTGAGTTCCATCCTGTAGTGTGTAATATATCTGAAGCATTGAGGTTGTGAGGTTGAGTGCAAACATTTAATCCTTCACATTTTTACGTCTCTACAGCTCTAATTTCTGGTGGTTTGTTGTTTTGGGGGGTTTGTTGTGTGGTGGGTTTTTTTTTCTTTTCAGAATGCTCTATGAATTCTTCATGCTTTCCTGGGCTGGTACCTACCTTCAGCCCTCGGGGCTTTAACCATCACTGTCATTGTCATCACTCAGCAGATAGTATCTTTCTTGGATGATGTTCTTCCATACCCTGCCAGGGAACTAACTTTTTGAATTTCATTCATTGGTCTTGTGGAGTATCTGTTCCTGAAAGAAACTGTACACTAAAGAAACTGTGAAGGAGATTCAAATTTCATACCAAACAGACAGTAAGATAGGTAAACTAGGGGATTCCGTCTCATTTTTCACTTCCTTCTTGTGTACACTTATCTCTTGTAAGGATGCTAAATATCAGAAGCACTGCATGTTCAAGCCTTGCTAGCATAGCATGACTAAGCTTGGAAATTCATAAAACATTTCTGAAACATTACCTGCACTGATATTCAAGCAAATTTTGCATGTGGATTGTCTTCAACTGATGTAGAGAATAAGGTCAGTGTGAATGCCACAGCCAAATGTATGGAAAATAAATTCATCTGGAAAATGAAGAAAGCAGAGTTCCCTTTCATATTTGTTCTCCACTGGAAGCATTATTAGAATACCTGAATTAGAACGTCTGACTCTACTGAGTACTGTTATCTTAAGAAAACCAACACTTTGACTCAGAGTAGGTGGGGGTGATGGAATACTAATTCTTGATTAGGTTCATGCTACTATTTGTATATACGTGACAGCATTTTTTTGTGTGCACGGCACATTCCTGAACTGTAACTTCCAGACTTTCCAAGTTTCTCTAGCTGCCAAATCCCCCACTGTGGCTCTAGCAGTGTTTTGCATTAGCTGTACTGAACAGTAAATATTATAAAGAAAATAACCATCAGTAAGTATTCTGCTAATGCACTTAAACCACTAAACCCCTGAAATTACTTTCGACCAGTTGTATATGGCTCCAGACTTCAAGGCCGTTTACAAAAAAAGTCAATCTATCTTTTGTCAGTGTAGTCATTACTTTCAGTCCACCAGGCATTGCAAGCTGTGATAGCCTTTTTATCTTCTTGTACCATATACAATACTTTGTATGCAATATTTTAAATATGAACCTCTATCCCTTGTCGTTTATTTAGCACACTGAATATTGGACTGCACTTTACAACACTGAAACGTCCAAATACAGTACAAAAGAGAAAAAAATGCTTCCTGCTGAATAAAGTAAGAACAACGGAAATCTGTTCACATAGTCACTACTGAAAGAATACACATGCATAAAAGGAAGTTTAGCATGGGCACCAATGCTGGCAACATCCCAGGTTTTAAAATGAAATTCTAACTTAATTTTCTTTGGAAAGAATGGAGAGATAAAACTAAAGTTATTCTTCCTGCAGTTAGGAACACTGTGTTTCTTACATGCTCTCACAACTTCTAAAATCCCATTTGAAGAATAAATATTTAACACTTCTTTTTTGTTTTTTTAATAAAAGAGACAGCATGTACGGCATTAGTTTATTGGAGTGTACCTATTTTTAGTTTATTTAGGGATGAGTTCTATGTGCTCAGGTAAATTACAAAGGCATGAATCACCGTCCAGAACATGAAATAAGGCTACCTTAGCTGCAAATAAAGCTTACAAATACTAAGAAGAAAACTGCTGTTTAAAAAGGTATGAATTGTGGGATTTCTTCAGAATTCCTAATAAGGCTAAGGCGACCTAGACAAGGACAAAAGGCTATCATAGCTAACACCAAGGCCTCATTATGATCAGCCACTGCAAAACTAAGTAATTTTGACTGAGAAAGTCATGGTGAGCAAGGGGAATGCTAAACTAATCTGTATGTGTGCAAGTAATGAAAGGGGCATTGGTTAAGATCAGGCAACATATTTCTTAGGTTTTGAAGTACAGATGAAATTTGCTCATGGAAAATCGCTTTTTTCTGTGCTCTTTAAAGCAGGTCTTTACAGAGATCAAGAAGTATTCTGTGGATATACAAAATGAGCTTGGAAAAACTTTTTTGGATTAGGAAGACTAATTCGGTAATGACAGAACTTGCTGAGGATCAGAGAAGTGGTTTTAGTAATGAAGAAGGGCTCGGGGATTGGAAAGGGAATATAGATCAATAAAGGTATACGGAAGGGAGGAGAAAAATATGAGAAGGATTAGACCTACACAATGGGAAAAGTATTCCTTCTGTGGCGCTGTTTTCAACATGCTCCGTAATTCACAGAATAGTTTGGGTTCGAAAGGACCTTAAGATCATCTAGTTCCAGCCCCCCTGCCATGGGCAGAGACACCTCGCACTAAACCATGTCACCCACGGCTCTGTCCAACCTGGCCTTGAACACTGCCAGGGATGGAGCATGTCGGTTTGCTATGTCTCTGTTTCTAAAACACTTTTTCTGGAATGCAGCTTTTGTCCCATAAAACAACCCAAACAGTTAAAACAACCTGTAATTTTTCTCACTTGACTGTGGTATAGGAGCATGCGAAAGCCAGATCTTCCACTGTGCAGAAGGCAGAAAGCAGGAGTTGTTTATTTGTTGGACTGTATTTGGAACAACACATCTTAGTGAATACCTAGAGAGGCAGAGTGCCTATGATACTGCATACTTACTTTCCTCAACTGTGAATTTGTTCCTATCTTCTGAAATTACATTCCTTTCCTGCTGGGTTGAAACAGCAAGGAATGGAACTGAACTTCGTCAGCTGAAGTGAGAAATGGTTCACAGTTCAGCTGGGAATTGGCAATCATCAGTTTAATACTCTCTTTCAAGCCATATTAAGTTTAGGAGAGCTACTTACTTCATATTTATGTAATGCCCTACTAGTACTACATTGTTTCAACAAATCAAGCCAGTTAAGTGCTCTGTTTGTAGGCTGAGGATGACAGATTCCACAAAAGAATATATAAATAATTAGCATCAACCAAGCATAGAGAATTGCATGGTGGCTCTCTCTCCCTGCTCTTTTATATGAGCTCCGTGCTGAACAAGTGTATCATTTACTGTTAATTAAACATTGTGCTGCCTCACATAAGTGGTGTGCCAAGGAACTGCAGGCAAAGCACATGGTAAAAACGCTGTGCTTTGTCAGCTCAAACTCTCTCTCTCTCTTTTAAAACAATGTTATATCTTTAATTTATTACCACTTTTCTGTGCTCTGGGAAAGCTCCTGTGAGTGCGGGTGTCAACTTTCAGCCTTGGCTCCTGCTACTCCTGGATGCTGTGGAGGAGTTTGCTTTATAAGGTGAGCTCAAGCACTCCCATGAATGTCTCAAGGCCTTTCTTCGTCTGTTTGATGGTCAAGAAAGTGTTAGTATAAGCTTTGCCTGCCGTTTGTGTCTCGAATCCCCTTGTTACATGATGTACTACATCAAAGGGGGCCTACAGGAAGCCAAGAGGGGCTTTTGACAAGGGCATGTAGTGACAGGACAAGGGTGAACGGCTTTAAAGTGACAGAGAGGAGGTTTAGATTAGATATTAGGGAGAAGCTCTTCCCTGTGAGGGTGGTGACAGACTGGTACAGGTGGCTGCCCAATCCCTGGCACTGTTCAAAGGCCAGGTAGGATGGGGCTTGGAGCAGCCTAGTGCTCTAGTGGAGGGTGTCCCTGCCTGTGGGAGAAGGTTAGAACTGGATGAGCTTTAAGATCCTTTCCAGCCCAAACCATCCTATGATTCTGTGGTTCTATCTCGGGGAGATTCTCTTTAGAAACTCTGCTGTTCTTTAGCACTAGGTACAGCACCATTGTTTTCTGCAATCTGCATAGGCTTTTGACTTGACTAATCAGTCTGTCAATTCGTTATCTGGAATGAATGCCAGGATGGCAGCAAGACTTTACATTACAGTATCTGCTGATAATGGTGTAACATTTTAAAAGAAAATGGCAATGTTACATTTAAAGAATACAGCGGAGCCTGGCAAAAAAATTAAGCTTCTGAAACACATTACAAATATTTGTGGTTTGCAAAGTAGCAAGAAAAAGACAGAACTGCCATTTAAGAAAACATTTGTAATGCAACTGGATGACTCTGTGACAGATTAGACATTTTCATCCTGGAAGAAAATACCACTAGCTGGCCAGAATTAAGTAAAGATGAGGAAATCTATTCCATATACTCAAGTGTTATGCTTTGTGTGAAGTTCAAGTATTAACTCAGATATGATTGAAGGTGGTTCACAGTTCACGCAAATATCATGTGGCAAGTGACAGAGGAAGTGTTAAAATTAAATGAAACTCTGGAAAATGAGACACCAGCTTTATTTCTTGACTTTTTTTTTTTTTTCCCCTGTACCTACACCTACATTTAAAATACTTTTTGTTTTGGGAAAATAAAAAAAAAAAAAAAGGCTTACCTGGTGCAAGTTTTCGTATTTTGACTGCTTTGCTCAAGTTCACTTGACTTCATAAATTTCTTTCTCATGTACTGGTCATGAGCTTTTCACAACTTGAAGCACTACATCAAAATAACGAACGCAGCTAAATTATCTGACAGTATTAACCAGCTATGTCTGCCTTACGCTTCAGAGGGGCAGCAGTGCATGTGTGTGCAAACACCAACGTTGTCAAGAGTGTGTAACTGAGTGGAGCTTTGATAACTTGTACCTGGAGAGGGCAAAGTCAAAAATGCTATAATATGCAGTTTCCTGTCTGTATAATAAGGGAGGTTCGATACAGCCCTCAGTACTGACATACAGGATCCAAAAATGCTTACATCCCCTTGATGGCTAAAAACCAAGCACACACATTATATAAAGAAGTGCTTTCCAGCATCCTCACTCTACATGCACTCTCTGAGTTCATACTAAAATTACTAACAAGAGTCCTAATAATTTTAGGAAGAAAGATACTCAAGTATTTTGAGACTACAAAGGGAGGCTGATATTTGGCATCTGGTTATTAAATAAATAGGTTAGTCAGGAGATCTGAAACAGAAGATGTAAACAACTCACATTCTTAGTGAAACTGGAAGCCTTTCCATAACGTTTATTTTTTTCATGGCTCATTTGAACTCACTGGAATCCCACCCAGTACAAATAAGTTCCTTTAATGAGTTTGGTATGTGTTAGACATGCAAGAGTTTTGAGCACTGAAGGTATGTGGTACAAGACTTATCTGTTAGTGTGAATATCTTTGTCTTCCAGCTCCTCGATGTATGACATGAATGTTTCCAGTGGTACTGAATTTGCTTTTCGCCAACAAGGCTTATAAAGATTTGCAATTATAACAAATAGTTATGATTTCATAACAAGCATTTTGGCTTGCACCCTGCATAATCTGAGAAACACCACAGCACAGTGATTTCCCTCAAGTCCACACAGCAGAACAATAAATAAGTTAAAATTTAATACACTGTATGCAAAGACTGATTGTGCCTTTTTTTTTCTCAGATATACACATTAGTTGTAAGTTTTTAAACTGAATGTAGAATAAAACGTATAAAAGTCTTCAGATACATTAAACTGTATTTCTAATGATTTCACTGATTATTTTATTATTCGTTAACTATATTTCATTGTTTCATTGAGTTTTGTTTTCCATACTTGGGTAGCTCTCAAGCGATGGTGACAGTATGGAAGAGACTGATACCTCTGCTGTATTTGCCGTAAACTGTATTTGAAGGTGGTTTTTTTTTAATCTGGGTTCTTCTTAAAACTTGCTTTCTGTTTGTCTTCCCTTTGAAAAGCATGGTTTGTCTATGATCGTATGCATATGCATAGGACTTTTTAGTTAGACACCATTATTTCAGCAATATCCAACATTATACAGAGGCAAGGATCTCTGCTTTGACTGGTTGAGTGACTTGGAACTTCTAAAGTTCTGCCTTTTCTCTGATCCAAAAAGTGCTGCAGCTACCAGTCTCTCTAGTCCAAGAACTTTTAAAATTTACTACTGTGAACAGTCATACGGAAGTGCCAGCTCAGTCATAGTTATGATTTTGCTAAGACGAAATACCAGCTAATCCCATTTATTTCTGCATGACTTTTTTTCTCACACAGTAAATCTTGCTCTCAGTATCCCCAGACAGGACCACTATGTATGTGTTCTAAGTGTTTGTGACTGTTCCCATAGCATTAAAGAGATATACTCCCCACCGCAGAAAGTGCACGTGATCCCACGTTATCATCATCTGCTCTTCCTACATTCCCCCACATACCGAAACGCTTCCTCTATGTAGGGGGGGAGGCTGTACTTTTAGAGGTGTTCATCCTCTTTCAAAGAGAATGGCCCTCTGAGACCACATAGGATTGCTGCTCAAATGTCTAGTTGGAAATTATTTAGCCTTGCTAATTACTTGCTTGGGTGTTTTGTTTTCAGCTGTCTGTCTGCAACGTTCAACAGTATCATCAGGGCATTGTTTTTGCAGGTCCCTTAAATTCCCTTTTAACTTATGTCTAAACTTCAAACTTGCAGGCAGGTCTACAGAGACTTTCTTGAATCATGGGAACCACAATTAGTCAGCAGGTGAGAGGGAAAGGTCCCTCTATTGCCTCTGTCAGGAAAACTCTGCTCGTAATGAAACTCTGCTTAAGGTTTATGGATCCAGCGCAGTGGGCTTGATTGAGCTGCTCATCAGTTTAGGGAACCCTCATTATTCTGATTTTCAAGTGAAATCTCTTTCCGAACAGAAACAACTCAGCAGGACCTTTTACTGAAGTATTTGGTCTGCTTAGTAACCGTGGCTACTTGTTAATTATCAGGATGGGGAAGCAAAGTTCATTATCAGCATGAGTAGTCACGTCATCCCAATATTTCTTGCATCAGTTCTTTTAAAAAGTCAAGTAAGACATTAGCTATAATAGAAATATTCATGCAAGCTCTTACCTTTCAAATGAAACGTGTTTTTTCACTTCAGAGTGAGAAAAACTTTGTTTTTTTAAAGCAAAAAAAACCCACAACCAAACAACTCTGCTTCTTTTTAATCCATATACGGACATTAAAACCCCTACCACCTGTATGAACAATTAAATAAAGTAGTAATTGTTTTACATTTGGAATCAATCTACAAAAACTTAAAAACATTATCTCTGGTTACTTGTTAAGGCAAATACAAGCAAAAGATTAGCCAATTTGATAGCACAATCAAATTTAGATGAAAAAAAGGGAAAAAGTGAACATCACTGGAACAAATCTGTGGTGTTTTTTACAGTTATTGTTGAGGTTTTGCAGCCAAAATGAAAGCGGTATCAGGATAATTTCCTACCACTAACAGAACTGTGATACCATTTAGATACTTGTTAAATCTGGTTATTTCTATTCATACTCTTGTAACTACATCATCTAGTGACCAGTCCTTTGCAAAATCAAAAGCAGAATTATTTCTATCTAAAATACAGAGTCGTCCTGTGACTTTTATTCTTGGCTGCATGTTCCTCCACTCTACTGGAATGGACAGACTTGCTCAATGCAGTAAGGTGGCAATCATTATCACTTCATCTTACGAACAGTCTTTCCCCTTCATTCGGCTAATTGCTCTTGTCATGAAAATTAGTTTTATCCCTTCTCATGCTTTTCAAAAGGACACATTTCCTGAGTTTACCAATTTGGTACAGATAGGTGACTCCACATCTTTGCTGCTACCAACTCCAACATCACAAGTCAAACACCACTTTATAAGTGCTCCAGCTTCTTTTTTTCTTTTTTTTTTTTTTTTGTTTAAACAGGAATGAAGTGAAGTATAAACATTTCCTGCAAAAGTACATATAATAGAGGTTTGTTTGCCAAGTGGTTTTATTTTCCTCTTTGGCTGTGATTCTCAGAAAATGTTTAAACAGTAATGCAAAAATAAATGAATAGATTTTCTTCATTACTGTTTTCTTTCCCTGCAAGTATATGCACCTCAGGGACAGAGGGGTACAGAACAGATTAGTAGGGAAATTTTAGTGGGAGCCCCTTGTTAAATATTGGCAGTACATCACTGTACTAGAGAAAAATTAAAGTTGGTGCCCATGGAGTTATGCCTGATAACTGATTGCAAGACGCCTTCAAGGCTGCAATTTATCTTCAAGAAACGCAATAATTAGATCTGTGTAAGCTTGGGCTGTCTTTATTGAGTACAGAGAAAGATAGGATTTCATTATTCAATTCCTGTGAGGTCATTAGTGAACCTGGAAATCTATTCAGGCTGTCTGGCGTTAACTTGGCTTTCAAGAATGAGAAGGAAGAATAAGTCTATTTCTAAGTGTCAGAGAAGAACTGAAGCCCTACTGTTAGTTTTTGTTTTTGTTTTTTGAACACACTTAGAAAAGAAGCTTCCTTGGCATCGTGTATGTCAGCAAAGTGCCTCTCAGAGAACCATGATGCTCACACAATCACACATGGTTTGTCTGCCTTCTGAAATCTGAACTCTTCTACTTGCAAAAATAACTTGCAGAATCTTGCAAGTTCAGTGATATTAATGCATACCTCTTAACTCCTGGGCACCATCAACACCTACACTGACTACGCATTCCTAAAGCATAATTGAGTAGTTACCCAACATTTTCCAAATTTCCTTTTCTTCCCTCCCCCAATAAAACCTAAATTTTACTGAGAAAAATCTCTTCTCAGGAGGTAACTGGGAAGTTTTGGGGGGTTTAAGTACACATTTACACCTAAGAGGTTATCAGCTATCACCATCCCAATGTGTTATCTATTTCAGTGAAACAGGTGTCACAAAAGGCTTAAATGATTTCACCTGCTAGCAAAGAGGACAATCAATAGGTATGTATGTGATCTAGCCACACTGTTTCTCATTGCACTGAGCACCCAAGGAATGCTACACACAATAACCAACAAGTTGTCTTTTTGTATTACAGTGTTATCAGGAGTTGGAGAAGTCTTGTCATACCCAGAAATATCCCTTAACACATGATATAAGGAGACAGGAGTATAATCAAGGACTGATATGCCTCAGGGGGAATTAATTATGCACTTAACAGGTGTGCCTGTATTTCAGGGAAACCCAATCTAGCTCTCCTTGTTTCGATTTGAGAGTGGCAACAGAGAAATGAGTGTTTCCTCAGAAGGTGCCAGAAGGGAACATAAGAGTAACAGCCGCAGACCAGGCTTCGAAGGTTAAAGCAATGATAAGGAAAAAGCAGTTGGAAAATAAAATTTAAAAAAAAGAAAAAGAAAGAAACACGGAAAAGGAAGAGCAAGAGGAAAGCACACAAAACGTGGTGGGGTTATCGTATCAGGATCTGAAGTTCTGTCCCTTCTCTGTTTTTCCTGGAAGCTGCACAGACAGTGAATAGGTAAGCAGACCATTAATTCAGTCTAAAAAATCCATTTGTCAACTGTGAGCAGTAGGAATCTCTTCTATTGTTTTTTCAGCTTGAATTTTTGGAAGCATTAAGATTGACTTTTAAGTACATCTTGAATCTTTCTTCCCTTTCCCCCATATGCTCCTAAGTATTTTTTGTATGTATCTTTCTTGCCACATACACATTTTATAAATGTTTGATAACTCTGAATACAATTAGCTATGACTTACACTGCTAAGGGGAAATGCTTCATTTTAGCATTTCCTTCTCTGTGTAAGTGCTGTGCAGGCTTTTTTTGCCAGCTCCATCACTAGTGGAAACAGCCAGAGGAACCATTTGCGTGCTGTTATTCGATTGTGAAATAAAGCTGCCAACTGCCTTGTTGTCGAAAGTAAGTCACGGTGGCACTGCTAAGGGCAGCGTTAATGGCTAAGTGGGTTTGAGCACGCTGCTGGATCCAGCTCAAAATGGACTGTGCAGTGGGTCGTAGGAGGAGCGGCGTTTGCTAAGCCGCCTTGTTCCCTGGTTCTAATTAGGCAGCACTGAGTGCCACAGGCTGAAACCCAGCGATGTTGCCTACTTCTCGCTTAGGAGCCTGCTTTTGTGCAAAGGAACCTGCCAGCTTTCTGGATGTTTATTTTAAGTCGGGTGTCTGTACTGTTGGCCCTGCAGTTTGCTTCTACATGGGAAGGCATAAACAAACGGTACAGAGGGATACACGTAGAAATAGCTGCCTCGGCACGGCAGAGTCTGAAAGGAAGCTGGAGACACCCGGAGTTCTATGAGACTGGGGAGGGCCTGAGTGGGGAATCCGCCTACGGCTGCTTTAAGGCACTCTCGCCCCGAAGCGGCCATCTCCTTTGCTGTGCCCCAGCCTCCGCCGTGCTGGCGATCGGAGGGGAGCGGTGCCGCCCGCGCCTGCAACTGCTCTGCTCCGCCGCAGCTCGGTTACAGCACTGTCCACGTTCCGTGCCACACGCAGCGTGTTATAAACGTGCGCCAAGCGTGAGGCTCTGTGCTTCGTGTCGTCTCCGAGAGCTTTACCCGGCGCCTGCTTGCTTGCTTCGTGTCTGCCCAGGGAGCATAGCTGGCTGCGGCAGCGCTCCCCAGGGATGCAGGGCCTCCCTACAGGGGCCTGTCAGGGCAAAAAGCTTGGCTGCCCAGTGTGTCTCAGCACTCCAGCCACGGGGGCAGCCCCAGGCTTCAGGCGCTTCCCTGGGGGCAGGCCAGGGCCATGACGCTAGCCTATGGGTGATGGCTTGGGATCAGGCTCAGTGTGGAGAACCAAGGTAGGCCCTGTCGGCAGCCACCGGATGGTGCCTCAGGGCCACCCTCATCTCCTCAGCCAGGCCCCCAGGGGCAGAGATGTGCTCTAGGCTTCATGGCAGTATACAAAAGTTGCTCGTGTATGCATTTTGGTAAACTTTTGTATTTTCTTTAAGCGTGTTAACTTTTTCTATGGAGAAAAATGTGCTGTAATCGTGTGTGTGTTGTGGTGGCAGCATGAGGGGAGCTAACAAAGGTGTAAAATACCACTGTTGGTCTGCGTCAAAAGAGTTCTCTGCATTGATCTAGATGCTGGAGCAGACAGTAACCACATATAGGTTGAAATGCTGTATTTCTGCATTAACCAGCAGATTTTTGTTATGACTGGCCACTGAACAACAAAGTAATCCAACTGTACATTTCTCTTAATCATCACAAGTGCTTACTTTGTATTAAAATGAAATGCCTTCAGGGCTAGATCACAACAGAGAAATGATAAATCTTGTCAGAAATCCTGCTTGTCCTGGCAGCACGCAGATTCTGTGGTTTTGGCTATAACACATCCATCCTCCTTGCTACGCTGAGGGCATCACACGTGCCCATTTAAGGTTTGGGTTTGGCACACTACCAGCTGCTTGGGAACATTAACTTTCTCTTTAGAGACTGTAAAGTGGGCCCTACTCCTATTTTCCAGGGGCAGACTGGAGGCCAGAAGAGGCTCTCTTGTGAGATGATCTAATCATCTGTTATAGTCAACTGTGAACGTCTTAAGAGGCTGGTGCCTATTGCAGAGTGTGTGGTGGGTATGTGTCCTGTAGCGCTCCACAGTCCTGCTTGCTGGTGGAGGCTCAGCCTTAGCTCTGCAGCTCCCTCCTGCGTGCCTGGGTTTCCTTCCTAGGCAAGGCAAGGCAAGGCAAAAAGACGAAATATTTTTGCACAAATCTCACCATGACATAGATTCTGGGCCCGTCTGGGCTTAGTGGAACTGCTTCCAGCCTGTCTGTGAAGCTTACCAGCAAAGAAAATTTCTTACGTGCCAGAAATGTTCCAGGGAAAATAAACTGTGTGGTAGTCTTCTAGCTTTTGTTTGGTTGTTTGTTGGGTTTGGGGTTGGTTTTTTTTTTTTTTTTTTTTTTTTTGTTTTGTTTTTGGTGTGGTTTTTTTTTTTTTAAGCAAAGCGCTTTTTGGAGGCTTATGTCTCCTTGATATTTTATCAGGGGATTTTTTAGTGTCCTTCAGGTTATTTTGGTTTACAGGGTAGAGAACAATGGGAGAATGATAATATCAATTGCTTCCTCATATTGTTTTTATTTGTTTTTTTCTCCTCTTCTGTTTTGGGAAATAGTTGAATTCTATGAGGCAGCACACTGAATAGTCATCTGTTGTAATGGATATGTGCATGCCAGATAAATTACTCTGGGAAGCAATTCTCTTCTGACCTTCATTTTTATGTATACTTGTATTAGTCATTTATGTGGATTATGTGGAGTTGTTTCGTAAACATATGTCTACCCTGTGCTTTCCACATTTTTTGAGAAGTGCAGTGAAAGGGCAGTGTTTCTCTGGTTTCTTGTTTCCATGATGAACTGGTAATGACTCTAAAAGTTAGATCAAGTTTTGATGTGAATTTACCACAGATCGCAGTACGGGCTCATTCAAATTATATAACTTTCCCCAGATTTTCTTTTATTATGCACAGTATTTGAGACATTTCAGTAAACAGGAATGATAATTCCACAACATTTCCTAAAATTAATTGCATTTTATTGATGAGAAATGCTGACCACCAAATTCCAGATGTTAAACCTTACAAGAATAGAGAGCTCCAGAAAAAACCTTTCCAGGGACTGCATGTTTTATTTATTTTTTTTTCAGAGGAATAGCTATTCACTCATGTTGGAAAGCATGTGAAGAGGTGAAGTCACTGTCTAGCAAAATATCATGAGAAGTTATGCATCAAAAAGTCAGAAGGACTTCAGATTATATCCACTTCTCACTCTTTCCTCCTCCCCCCACCCCCCCACCCCACCCCCCAGTTTTTAAGTAAGATAACAATTTTTTTTCACTGCTTTTGCAAGTTCATTAAACAATTGCACAAACACTGTTTATTCATCCCCACAACCATGGTTAAATGGGTCTATTCTGGTCTCAGGAAAACAACCTCACCAAATGTTTTTCGTCACTGCTCCAGTACCAGGAATGTGACCAGGAAAGAAGGTTGCATGGCCAGAGAATTTCTACTGCTTGGTCACATTGGTTGCCGTAGTTGCATGGGGAATACATAGACAGCTCCCTGACCATGACTACTCCATGAAGGACTAGATTACTGCCACCAGAATTACAGGGGAATTTAAGTGCCTTATACAATTTTGTACATCCTCTCACACTGGTCTATGAACATAAAGACCAGAACAAACAATCTGGGCCATTGTGTTAGGAAAGTAAATTTTTAGCAGGGATGTCCCTGGTTAGTCATTTTGTGGTTTGATAACTATTTTCTCCACTAATCTGTCTTTCCTAAATAAACTGAGCTGCTTTGTTGTTTGGGTTGATATAGCCCAGACTTGCTGTGAGTCATTTATTTTTTCAATTAAGTATGATTCTTTACATTTGTTGACTGGGGTATGAAGGCAACTTCCCAGAGGGCCTTTTAATTAATGGAGAAGGAGAGAGCAAGGGTATGTTTCCTTCAGCATGCTGGTTTTGTTGGGAAGGGATTGGGGTTTCCTTTCTCGGGAGGGGGACTGTGGGTTTTGGGTTTGGCTTTTTTAGGGGGAAGTTTTAGTGGGGTGCCATTCACCAGATGTATTGCAGACATTCTGTTTGGCATCAAATGTCTTTGTCATCTTTTAAGCAGCAGTCAGGCATGCCTTATCTGAGAACCAATGTATAGTGCCTTTGGTATGCAGCTCTGATGCCCTTTGCATTAGGCAAGGAATTAAATGTTGTGGGACATGCCTGTTTTCCAAAATACTGGTTGAAATTCTGCTTCTATGGTGCACATCGGTGCTGTGGGCTGTCACAGCCTTTGCTGCTGGTATCCACATTTACTAGTGCTTATTACCTCGAAATGAATGCAATGAGTGGACTGTATTCTGTATGTCAATGTTTTAAAGTCAGATTGGGTAAAATTGGTTTAAGTAACAGACAAAAGGAGAGGAACCAGGATGGGCATATGTTTAAGGTATCAGATGGAGGCTTGCAGGATCTGGTTTCAGTTTCCAGGCCTGTCAAAGACTTTTTGTACGCTCTCCAACAAGTTGCTAAATCTTTCGGGCATCAGCTCACCAACTATAAAGTGAGGGATAATATCATCTCCCCTTGAAGTATACTTGTGGGGATGAAGTTGTTTGCTAGGGCTCTAAGGTAAGATGGCAAGGGCTATTGCTTGCAGCCTGATCTCACAGAAATTACCTCATTGCTCAGTGGTTTAGGTTCCAAATCTGTCAAGTGGGAACAATAACTTTGCTACTTCTTCAGGTCTGTTATGAAACTTACTTCAGTAATATTTGCAAAAACACTTGCCTTTAAACCTACGTCCTCTCAAGGGACTCCACAGTAAACTGTCAGCTTCCTCACACTCACCAGAGTTTTATGCTAAAGGGGCTTGGCTCAAATATCTAAGCCAGCTAAGGCTTTCCAACGTAAACCCTCAAAGAAGGGATCAGTTAATGATTACCATCTTCATTTAGATTCCTGTTAGGCTTTGCCTTGTACATTTTAACTCTGGTTTGTAAGTTCCCTACGCAATTTTCTCATGCTGAATGTGTTATTCTGAGAGCAGAGCTGTATAGCAGGAAGAGTGAAGCCAACAACAACTGATAGTCATTGATTTTCTCTTCAAGGCTGCATTTAGTCTTTGCTGCCACTTGAGCACTAAATCACTTAAAAAGAAAAAAAAAACATTTTGTTCCCAATTAAATAATAAATAAAACGGGTGATAGTATCTTGCCTATTTTCTTAAAGCTAGAAGCTTGAAAATTAAGAGGGTCCAGCAGGCTTGAAAGATGCAAACAGCTGTCTTTGTGCACTGCAGGAGTATTTCCTCTCCCAATGTAGATTACTCATACATGTATCTATACATGCCCGCCCCCCCCAAAAAAAACACAACAAAACAAACAAAAAAACCCCAAACCCACCAAAACAAAAAAAACCCTGCAATACAAAGAGAAAACAAACAAAAACCAAACCCCAATAAACAAACAAAACCCCTGAAACACAAACCCCCAAAAGAACAAGAAAAACAAAAGAATGCCAAAGACTTTTGCGAGTTGTTTTGTTAGCAACAAGCACATGCACACTGTATTTTTTGAGTGATGGCTGTTTATAAATTACCTATGCTAAGATTAGCTAAAAGATCGCTGTGTACAGAGACTTCACATCCCTAGGCACTGCCCAGTTCTGCTTTATTGATCTTTTCTTTCTCAGCAACACCCCTAAGGAGCAAAATCCTGTTATTCTAGATCAAGAGAGTGTTAACACACATTTCTTTCTGGTTTTGGTGGTGGTTTTTTAATTATTAATTATTTACTTATTTCTAAGCTTTCTTTCATTTTGCTAGACGTTTTACTGTGTTTTCAGTTTCTCCAGTAAATAAAGATCTGTCTGCTGCTTCTTTTAATCTGTTTCATATGAGGGGTCTCCTAAACATGTGATTACTCTGCAAGGGAAAAGAAAGCAAATTTCTGAAAGATTTTCTGGAATGTGAGGATGTCAGCCAAGTCTCAGAAAACTTGCTGGGAGTTAATGACAGCCCTGACTGTGTTTTCTGATAAAATCTGGTTTAGATGGATTTCCGTTCTTGAGACCTAAAGTTGTTCCTTAATTGGTCCCTTCTTCAGGGCACATCAGGAAAACAGAAGAAGTTAGCACTCAGTCCCACCTCGAGACTAAATAATTTACTCAGACTTGCAAGGGGAGGCCAGTGTTACACAGCTGTGCATGTGTTCATAATGTTTCAGCAATAGAAAAACTAATGCAAAAGAAACATCAGTCTCAAAAGCAAGTTGCGAGAAATCTGTCATGTCCTCAAGAAAGAGAAGCAAAAAGATAACTGGACTGAAATCTGATTTGGTTTAACAAGAAGTAAAGTAAAACAGCAATACTTTGTTGTCCAGCTGCGTTTGAAAGGAGTAAGTATGGAAAAGGGAATCCCCCAAACCTACTCTTTTAAAGACCATAACCTGTTGGCTGAAATGCATATTAGGACATTACGTATTTCAGCAGTAAGTTTCTCTAGGCAATTGACACTTATTTAAGAAGTGGCTAAGTTACTCTTGTATTTTAGCAAAAATGCTTACCTTGGTTTGTTAATTAAATTCAAGTAAAGAAATAGCCAGGCTTAAAAGTTAGCAGAGGTGTAGAAGTTGCTGAGATTTGTATCTTAAAAAATAGCAGATAATTAGTGAAACTAAACACAATTGCTGAGAAAGGAAAAAAAAAATCTCTCTCTTAAAAAAAAAAAAAAAAGTCACCTTTTTTTCTCCAAAATATGAACATGGACATGAAGCAGTCTCAGGTTTTAAAAAACACTGAATAAATTGTTTTTTTCCACTACCAAAAAGGCAACAAGAAGGCTGTATTTGTCAGTCCGTGTAAGAGGAAAATAAGAAATAAAAAATCCCCCACAAAACCAAGCAACAAACCAACCCCAAAACATAATGTAATTTCTGTCAGAGATGCACGTGGTTTTGGCAGATGAATAGTCACGTATTATACAAATCTCTCTGGCAAATAATGAGAAGAAAAGTCCTCACATTGCATCCGCATTAAATTATTTCAGTTTTGTTTTGCATGCCAAAAATACACTGCATTTAGATATTATTTTGTCTCTATGTACTTCTGACCTCGTCACTCTGAAGAGCCAAGAAATAACTTCCCTTTCCAGAATATAGCAATAATTCAAGTTGGAGTAGAAGGAGCTGTTTTAAATGCCTGATCTTCATTATACGTGATCCAAAACTGACCTAACTGAGGCTGGTTGGTATGAGTGATCTGAGCTATTCCTTCAAATATTAAAATTTATACTCCAGAGGTGGTATGACCCATGTTCGCTTAAGCAGGATTGGTAAGTCCTCAGTGAAGGTGGCCCCCAGGGAGTGGCTGATGTATGCTTGAACTCACTCCTGTCAGGCTCTTATACTGCTCTCCCTTGCCACTTGTGCTTGGAATCTTCTCACAGGATCATGGAATGGTTTGTGTTTGAAGGGACCTTAAAGATCATCCAGTTCCAACCCCCTTGCTGTGAGCAGGGATGTCTTCCACTAGACCAGGTTGCTCTAAGCCCCTTCCAGCCTGGCCTTGAATGCTGCCTGGCATGGCATAACCACAAGTTCTCTGGGCAACCTGTGCCAGTGTCTCATCACCTTCATAGTGAAGAATTCCTTCCTAATATCTAATCTATTCTCTGTCAGTTTAAAGCCATTCCCCCATGTCCTGGTACTACATGCCCTTGTAAAAAGTCCCTCTCCAGATTTCTCGTAGGCCCCTTTAGGTATTGGAAGACTGTTACAAGGTCCCATGAGCTTTGTTCAGGATGAACGAATCCAGGTCCCTAAGCCTGTGGAACATCTTTGTGGCCATCTCTGGACTTGCTCGAGCAGGTTCACACCCCTCTTGTGTTGGGGGCATGAGAACTGAATGCACCAGAGCTTGTCCCACCACAGAGTTCGAAAGTGGCTCGTGGATACACCTTTGCTCAAGAGCTGAGAAATAACCCAGGTCCTACAGCACTGTCACAGTCCCTAGGAGCTCCAGTGGCAGGATCATGCTGCAATAATAATCCAATGCTTTTGTTTGAAACCTCACTCTAAGACTGAAAACCAAAAATGGTCATTTTGTATAAATGTTTTAGTTTTCCCCCTCAGAAAATACTGTATTTCAATCCTTTCTAACCCTGCTACTATGATAAAAGGCAGAATTTTGTCTTAGTTCTAGTTCTACTAGCATTAGTTAAAGGGGTGTCTCCTTTTTGCTTAAAATAATTTTTCCTTGTAAGAACCAACACTCAACTTTTTCCTAAATAAATCCTGCTGAAAATAATGCAGTTTGAAGTATTTTAACATATTTTCTGAAGTAGGCATTTAACCATAATGCTTCAGTCTTTGGTATATAAACAAGATATCAGTAATATGGAAACAGATCTTTAAATAGCTTTCTGAAGAATTTTGTGATATTTTATTAACTAACCCCTTCTCTAGGCCAGTACTGCAACTTGCAAGCAGAATATTGCCCATGCTTTGAAATATTTCGCGAGTACTAAAAGCAACAGCTCAGTTTAGCATTAAAGTTGCTTGAGGGCTGTTTTCACTCCAGTCATCGAGGGCTGCAAATGACTCCCTTAGTGGCTCACTTCTGCTTTTTTGATGTGCTTTAATATGCACGATTTCATTGAGTATATGTAAGCACAAGACTTAAATAGTCTTTCCTATTTAAACAATAGGTGAATGAATTAAAAGAACAATTTCTGTGATTTTTGACTGATGGTCTGTTGAATTGCAGTTCAGCTCTTCATATTGAGGTTCTCATACCCCAGTGGTTATTTACCAGTTTCCTTGAGGTGGAGAGTTTATACTTTGGCCTTTAAGATATCATATCTACAGTATAGGTACAGCATAGGATTAATACAGAAGTCAAAAGAGCATAACTTCCAAAATCTTGTCCCTATTTCATTTGGGGAAGCAATATCCAAACAAGGGGTTTTGTGACTTTGGATGGATTTAGAAAACTTAAAGTAGTAAACAGATTGAATCCCCTTATAAAATTTTTCCTCCAAATTCCAGTGAGGTTAACTAGGGGAAAAAAGAAGAAAAAATGACCACGTCTCTCCTGAGGATAGCAGCATCTAGCATTCACAAGCAATACTAGCTAGATGTTAGGTTTAGTGTCATGCCTTCTGGGCTTTAACCAATAGCACAAATGCCCTGCGAAAAGCTTGGTGGCTTTTCTGAACAAAGCCATACTTGCCTTATGCCATTCAGTCTGAATTCCAGTCTTGCATTGCCACAGATGTTAGGGCAAAATCTTTTCCCCTTCAAATTGCTATGATTACAGGCTGAAAATCTCTATCTTCTCATTTATCTCCACGAATTATCTCTGCTAGATAATGCTCAAGTAAAATACTTTAATGATGACCTGGTAAGTTTTTAAAGTCAGATTCATTTGGGTGGGTGGAGGGGGGGGGGGAACGACGACGACTGAGTGATTATGAGGTGACAATGGCACGTTCAACAGATCTCTCATGTTTAAGTCACATGCTGAGGTTTTGTGTGCAATGCAAGTACAAAGCCTGGGGACTTGCAAGAATGTGTACTCCTGTATGTGCTCAGCATTTCGTAAAATGAGAGTGAGTTTGCACATGAAAAGATGGAACACATGGTTAGCAGCTGGAATTCATGAGGATCTCTAATAAAACAGTAGTAACCACTTTGTGCTGCTGCTGCATTCTTTGCTTGGTGACAGAATGGTGCTACACCAGAAAAGCTGTGGTCTTCAGTAGAAAAAAAAACACTTTCCAGGGGTTAAGGAGGTGGAGAGAACAGTGTAGCAGTAAAGGTCTTATCGCTTCCTGAAAGTGCTCTTTAAGTTGTTGCATGGTTTTTGTTATGCTTTGTTTTTTGAAATCTTGTGGGTTGACACCTACTGTCTCCACTTGTGGCTGCCCACACAGGCCTTGGGCTCGCCTTCCTCTGAGGTTTACAAGGCTTGGTTGGGCAAAGCCATGATTGACTCAATCTGAGGTTGCCTTTAGTCCTGGTTCAGACAGGAGGTTGGAGTAGATGATGGCCAGCAGTCCCTTTAAACCAACATTCCTATGATTCATTAATTCTGTGCTAAACTCAAAAATTTGGATTATGTAATAAGGAATTTCTTAGTACAGAAATCACAATCAAGTCTTCTGCCACAGAAAAAAAAAGAATAAAAAATTCCCTGTTTCAAGTCAAACTAACTAACCAGTGTGCCTTTCCCCAGATGTTGCTGAGGCTGCCCTCACATTGCTGTCTTTCTCAATTCATGTCTTTGTGGGAAACCATTTGCTTCAAATTCTACTCCAGCCTGCACACAGTACCAACCAAAAATACCCTTTTGGAGCTGAAGAGTTAGACCACTTAAAAAAGTAAGCAATACCAGCTCTTCTGTGTGCCACACGCATGCATAAACAGTTTGAGAGACATTTGTCATTCCTTCAGTATTGGCTTTGTTCTAAAGACCAATACAGTTTTAAAGTGATACAGTGGTGCAGGCTGCATTGTTCAGGGAGGCATTTTCTGATTCTGGCAGCAAAGAGGCAAAGAAGGTCACTTCTTACACAAGTAGAAATACTCATGTTTCAAATAGTGCGAAGATTTATATTGGAACCCGAGAGAGAAGGCAATATTTAAAAATCCATAATTACCTAATCCCAGTATTATTTTCAGCATACCACATTTGCTCTTTTGACATGATCATGTACAACAGAGCAAAAACTGCAGGTATATAAACAGTAAAATAAAAATATAATGCCAGGTTCTCAAAATACAAACGTGAAGAACAGGATAAGGGGTCCTGTAAGGACTGTAAGGAAAATAATAGAACCAACTGGATAGGGGAGTATCTTGAGATACAGACCCAATGGTAGTCAATCTGAGAACACCTTTGGAAATTACAGAAAAGATGTAAAGGTAGGTTTTAAAAGTTAGGAGGGAATAAATAAAATCAGTTTTTAGGGAGATTGTAGTTCCACCAGCAGCTAAAAATACAGTCACCTGCCAATTGCCAGAGTCTTGAAAGAGCAGTTATTATGTTAGTGTCTAAAATTAAGCCAGGCCCAACATGTTAGAGGATTTCAAAACTAATAATCCCAATTTAATGCCAACCAGACACATTATAGTCAGTTGATGGAAAGTACGTAAAGGGTGCATTATGTGATTACAGTAGCTCTGAGCAGTGCTTGACCATGCCTTCTGAGCAAGATGAAGTCACTGGCATCATCTGCACTAACCAGGACTCCTGCTGGGAACAGCTTTCACTGGAGAAATCTCACCTGTGATTCAAACACATAGGGCAATTTACAGTTAAGTTGGTTGCCTGAAGTTGTGGAAATACTGAAAAAAAAAAAAAAAATAATAAAAATGTTGCAATGTTTAGCCAGCCTCTTCTATTGTGCTTGTTTTCCTCTTCATGCCTGTTTTCCATTAATATACCAAACAAAGAATTTAAGAGACACAAATGATCACAGAAGCAGTTTCACAAAATACTGAAGAATTCATATAAGACACAAGTTCTGCATTTGTGAATTAGTATTCATGATGAATCTTACACTTAGGGAGCATATCCACTAATGCAGATAGCCAAGATAGATTTAAACTGGCTAGTTTTGAAGCACACTACTTGTTTCTTGGCCATTCAGTAGAAACAAACTACACCAGACTGCAACCAGACCTACTCTGTATTCTTAGCATATTTCTATAAAAATAAATATACATGTATGCAGAGCATAAGATGCATATATGCCTATAAATCCATTCATACTCTGTAAGCAAATGCAAATGTTTTATGAGATGAAAGCAAGCAGAAGCAAAATTGCCTGAGATAGTTATATTTGCTAGGCCCATGAGCTATTTGACATTTCTCTAATGAAAAATGGTAACCACAGCCACCACACCAACACAGCACAGAATTAAAGGCCACCACCACTGTCCAATATGCATTGCTTCTTTTCAGTAATATGTCACAGCTTGTGCATTCTGCTCAAGATTTAACTGGTGAGTTAAATGGAAATGGTATTAATTATATGCTATAGAACTATGTCAATGTTCAAAATGGCTGTAGGCTTTTGGTCCAAGAGCAAAAACCATAAAAGTGCTACAAGCTTTTTTCCTAAAGGGTTGAGGTTAAGATATGACCACAAGACCTTTAGGTATCTCATGAGAAAAGCTTCCAAGGAGTCCATCTTCACCCCTTCTTTTCACCTCTCATCAGCCTCAGTTTCCCCCTCCAGAAGACAAAAGTGTGCGTGCCCAGGAAGAAACGGGAATGCAGGGAGTGAATTTGGGTTCAGATCCTTTCCCGTGCTTGGGCTTGCCTTTTTTTTTTTTTTTTTTATTTTGACCCCTAGAAAGTCTGATAAAAGCTGCCAGGTTTCTCTTGATCTTTCCTTCATTCTGGCTGTGTGCAGCTCTATGAGCCTCACCTGCTGATAAACTTGGCTGAAGCATGTGTGCGTGCCCTGACTAAAAAGGACTCTGTATGGCCAATGTTTAGATTGTTTATGTTCTCTCTGAGGTTATCTTCATTATATAATGAGGCTCTTGAGTCCACTGGCACCCTGTTTTTCTAATAATCTTTCAGCTGGGAAGGAAAGTGTTGACAGCAAGGGACACAACCACAAAGACACTGCATTTGGGAATGGAAAAGGGTTGTTTTTTTCTTTCCTTCCTTTTTTTTATATTGCTGGTGGGCTGCTTTTTTCAAGCCAAGACACATATTTTGATGATGACTGCTAAATAATGAAAAACTTATAACTATTTTACAGGCAACACACTTGATTTCTTGTCTGGTATTTTATTGTTTGAAGTGAGTGATATTTCATGCAGCATTCGGATATCACCCAGAATATAGTTTTGTCCTGACACAGCTTTGAGGAGACTCTTGTTAGTACTTGGCTTTTTATTAAGCTCCCAGCTTCATCTTGTTGCCATTAATGGAGACATCATGAAAAGAGTAGTTATTCTCTGCTTGTGTGAGGGAGGGATATGAATGAGCTATAACCTGTCATTGTTCAACCCTAGTTGGCAACTAAGTACTTAGTGGGATGGGGAGGAGAGTTAGAAAAAGGTAAAACCCATGGGTTGAGATAATGATTTTAATAATTGAAGTAAAGTAAAATAATAATAATAATAATAGTAGTAGTAATGAAAAGGGAGAAAATGGAGAGATGAGTAAAACCCAGGAAACACAAGTGGTGCATAATACAGTTGCTCACCATCTGCTAATACCCAGCCCATACCCAATCAGCAATTGGCTTTTCCTGGCCAACTCCCCCCATTTCTATCCTGAACATGACATTTTGCAGTATGGAACACCTTAGCTAATTTGGGTCAGATGTCCTGTCTCTGCTCCTTTGTGGCTTCTTGTGCCCCTCCTCACTGGCATGAGAGACTGACAAGTCCTTAATCAGAGTAAGCCTACTGAGCAACAACTAAAACAATCAGTGTGATATCAGCAACATTCTCAGACTAAAGCCAAAATACAGCACTGCACTTGCTACTAGGAGGAAAATTAACTCTATCCCAGCCAAAATCAGGTGATAAATATGAACCCAATGCAAAATCTAAGCCATTGTCCAGTCACATTTGACACTTCCAATTGAGAGACCTTTGCAGTAAAACAATGTATTAATTCCTTACATTTCTCTCCCAGTTACTACTGGTGTTTCTTTTTCTGCCTCTTACCGTCATTCTCTATGTGTTTGTCATGCGACCCAAGTCTTGGAAGCCAGATGCAGGGACTGTGAGAATGAAGACCTTAGGCCCACTGTAGGAAAGGATCTGGTTTAAGACCATCTCAAGAACCTGAACATGCACAAGTCCATGGGACCTGATAAAATCCATCTGTGGGTCCTGAAGGAGCTGGCAAATGAAGTTGCTAAGCTGCTGGTCATCATATTTGAAAAATCATGGAAGTCAGGTGAAGTTCCTGACGACTGGAAAAAAGGAAATATAACCCCCATTTTCAAGAAGGGGAGAATGGATGACACGGGGAATTACAGTCCAGTCAGTCTCACCTCTGTGCCTGGCAAAATCTTGGAGCAGATTCTCCTGGAGGGCATGCTACGGCACATGAAAAACAATAAGGTGCTTGGTGACAGCCAGCATGGCTTCACTAAGGGGAAATCCTGCCTGACCAATTTGGTGGCCTTCTGTGATGGGGCTATGGAACTGATGGACAGGGGTAGAACAGCTGATGTCATCTACCTGGACTTGTGCAAAGCGTTTGACACTGCCCCGCACAGCATCCTTGTCCCTAAATTGGAGAGACATCAATTTGATAGGTGGACCGCTCGGTGGATAAAGAACTGGATGGATGGCTGCATCCAAAGAGTTGTGGTCAATGGCTCAATGTCCGGCTGGAGACCAGTAACGAGTGGTGTTCCTCAGGGGCTGATGTTGGGACTGATCCTGTTCAACATCTTTGTTGGTGACATGGACAGTGGGATTGAGTGCGCCCTCAGCAAGTTTGCTGATGACACCAAGCTGTGTGGTTCGGTTGATACGCTGGAGGGAAGGAATGCCATCCAGAGGGACCTTGACACGCTTGTGAGGTGGGCTGATGTCAACCTTATGAAGTTTAACCATGACAAGTGCAAGGTCCTACACCTGGGTCAGAGCAATCCCAGGCACAGCTACAGGTTGGGCAGAGAAGAGATTCAGAGCAGCCCTGCAGAGAAAGACATGGGGGTGCTGAGAAATAGTATTCTCCCTGCCTTGGTAGAAA
Source organism: Neopsephotus bourkii (assembly GCF_033783945.1). Classification (NCBI taxonomy): domain Eukaryota; kingdom Metazoa; phylum Chordata; class Aves; order Psittaciformes; family Psittacidae; genus Neopsephotus; species Neopsephotus bourkii. The sequence continues at coordinate 10,300,774 of NW_026900624.1, forward strand.
CAGAAAGTCAAAGGCTATTTGCACCACTGCAATCAACTGAACAGTATCTCAACAAGTTTAAATTCTCTCTTAATCTCTCTAGCTCATCTTCACAAGCTAAACTCTGTTTCTTTTATTCTAAAACAGAAATAAAGGAAAAATATGGAGGAGGGGAAAAAAACACCAACAAAGAATCAAAACTATTCATCAAATACCACTATCTTTGTCAAAGCTTGTCTGCTGTAAACTTCTGTAAGATAAGGTAAATAATACACAGTCATCAATGCATGGTCCAAAAGTATACCAAATAAGAAAACTTAGGAAGCTTTGGAAAAAGTAAAAGAAATAATTTGTGCTATGTTAAGGGCATTAAAAAGCTATTATTTGATATCATAAGTAAGTCATGGTATTACCAGCAGTTAAAGTCTCAAATGGCATTTTATTCTCCATGGAGAAAAGTACTCTTTCATTTATTGTTTCTTCTTTCTTCTTTTTTTTTAAACTATGATCAAAATCCATATATCTGTCATCTTCAAACCATATATATGAATTACAGTCAGAGAAAAGAAGTCATCACCCCTGGGAATTTTTCAATGAGAAAGAGCAGATCAGAGAAGTAAGATAGAAATGGACTCTACACATACTTTCCAGGACTTCTGGCTTTAAATGTGCACAATAATTTAAATTATCAGATGCGCAGAGATTATTAAATCATTATGGTTTACTTAGAAGCGATTTCATTTAGAATAGAAGGAATACAAGATCTGGTACCTGTGTTTACCTGCAGATGCTGAGGATTCTTGAGCTGTACAAGGAAAATGGATTCCGCATTTTTACATGCTGTGTAATAAATGTATCTATAAATCAGAAGGCTACTTTGAGCTGGCTATGGGACCCAAGCCAACGTGATCTATTCAAAGACAACATACTATGAAACTTGCAGGGAGGGTACAGTAAAAAGAATGTTTGAAACCTTTCTGAACATGAAGAGCTGGGCAACATCCTAGTCAGATGTCATTGCTTTTACATGAGCCTTTACAATTTCATCCTAGTAAATACCTTCTATGCAGTGGGGGAGAAAAAACATTAATTACTTCCCTAAAAGTTCATACCAGTTTAGTGTCACAAAGGGAGGATATTTTGGTTTTCCTTCGTATAGATAACTCGCATTTTTTATATGTAAATTTCTTTGTTTTTAAAAGATTTCTTTCCTAAGTCTAATTTCATTCTAGCCTGTGGAGACAGTGTTCTCACAGGAGAATGGATAATTGGTACATAAACTCTGAATAATCCTGAAAGATACAGCAAGGCCATGAGAGGCCTGAGGAAGCTTAAGCAAGCAAGATAAAAAGCAGCTGGAATTCACCAAGTTAATGAGAACTGTGGACTGTTGGCAAGCTTTTGAGGTCAAGTTCTCACACCTGTGTTTAACCAATTATGTGTTAGTCGCTAAGGGTCTTCAAGACATGTATCCAATTATAATATGCCAAATCACTGTAAGTGCCTGTAAGAAATGGTATATAAGGAGTTAAAGCTTTGTAATAAATTGGCATTCTCTGATCACATTGATCGTCCCTGCATTGTCCGTGACTTCCGCATCGACACTAGCCAAGTTGTCCGTGAAGAGCTTTCACTAGAAGCCAGACAGGCTTAACGTAAATTTGTAGCTACAAAGAGGATGGAAGCTCTCTCTTCACATGTAGAAGACAAGGGGCAACTAGTACAAGTTTTGAGAGATGTTTTATCTTGACATAATAAAGAAATACTAGATAATCCCATCTAGGCTGCCATTCCTAGGAAAGGTTGGACCAGATGATCTTGAGGTCACTTCCAACATGGGCTATTCTATGACAGGTGGTGTTTTGTGGAAAGGCCTGATGGCATCCCAGACACCATTATTAGGAGCTAGTGTGTTCCCAAGGGCACTTCCTCAAAGAACAGAGGAATATCAAGAGGAGTGTGGGTATGGTCAGAGGGAATAACCTAGTCAGAGGCTCTCCAGACCTAGGTGATTGCAGAGTTTTTAGAAGCTACTGATCACTGCACACTCTCCACGTGGAAGGGTAGCGGTCCTGACTTTCAACATCCCATAACAAAATGCAAGACTTCCAGACTAGACCTCACTGAAATGAAAAAGAGTTTCAGTATTGTTTTGGTTTCACCTAAGAGCTTCATTCAGATTAAGAAGTAGCACTGGAAATGGTCAAGCTATGACTGTTTTCTGAGGAAAGACTCCTCACTGGCTCATTATGTCATGATCAATAGACCATTTTCCAATATAAATTACACACCATATTACATGATGAATCTATTACTGCTTTCACAATCTACAACAGCACCTTTCTGCATGTTTTCTAAGTTTAAAATACACATTCCACCACTTTTCATTTTTTTTCCATTGCAGATATTGCTCAGGGTCTGGCTACACACCATGATGTATTGCCCCATAGAGACAGCAGAGATCTCTTTCTCTGAACAAATCAACTTAATGTGGGTAGTACAGCTGTGTTAATGCAGTACTCCTCTGAAATAACATGTGCTAGTTTGCTATGACATCCTGCAAAATTTCTAATGCAGGAGGTGGCAAAAGGGAAGTGTGGAGATCACATAAAAAATCTGGTCTAGACAAGGACCTAATTCACCCTCTTCAGTTTTAGGATTCCAAAGACTGATATTGTAATTCAGGATTTTTAATCTACTCTTAGGAACCAACCCTGAGAATCAACACTCGAGGTTAATTCTACTGTCAAATTTATTTTTCTGAGGTAAAAAGAAATAAATCTCTAAACATTTCCTCCCTCCACCTCAAAGCCAAATCCTAATTACACATTAATTCTAGTATATCTCCCTATTTATTATGAGTCAAACTTATAGGGTAAGTGTTTAAGGCCAGGTTGGATGGAGTCTTGGTTGACATGGTTTAGTGCGAGGTGTCCTTGCCTATGACAGGGGGGTTGGGACTAGATGATCTTAAGATCCTTTCAAACCCAAACCATTCTGTGATTCTATGATAGAGGAAATAAAGAAAGAAGATTTAACATCTCCCCCCCCAAAAAAACTGTTGAATTTTAGCATCTTCTAAATGAGTCAATTCATAGACTTCTATAAAATTATTTTACATCAGTAGTTCCTCTGAGCAATAGAAATGATATTTGAATTATTTTGGTGGAAAGCTTGAGAGGTTTTACCATAAACGCATCAAAGCTTGTGGAGGGTTTTGGTTTGAGGATTTGGGTTTATTTTTCATGAAATTATAAAAAGTGAAATGGGTGAGTGCAGGACTAAAATTTTCCAACAGCAGGAATGTCATGGTTTAACCCATCCAGACAGCTTGTCCACTCACTCCCCCCCCCACCCTCCCCCCTCTTCTTGCCATCCCCTATTCTCGGAGGGACGGAGAGGAGAATCAAAAAGAATGCAACTCCCACGGGTTGAGATAAGAACAGTTTAGTAACTAAGGTATAATACAAATCACTACTGCTACCACCAATAATAGTAATGATAAAGGAAATAACAAGGGAAGAGAATACAAGACATCATCACCAGGTGACCGATAACTTGCCCCGCAAGCCCGACCAAGCACCGACGGATACCTCCTCCAACCCTGCAGTCCACCTCGCCCTTCCGGCTCACTCCCAGTTACATCCTGGGCATGACGTGCTGTGGTATGGAATACCTCTTTGGCTAGCTTGGGTCAGGTGTCCTGTCTCTGCTTCCTCCCGGCCTCCTCTCCTCCCTGGCAGAGCATGAGGCTCACAAAGTCCTTGGCCAAACCAAAACATCATTTTTATCAGCTTTGTTCCCAGCCCGAAAATCAAAACACAACACTGCACCAGCTACCAAGAAGGAGAAAAATGACTGCTACTGCTGAACCCAGGACAAGGAAGCACAGCAAAATTTTGAAAACATCACACAAAGGTTAGCAAGCATGTGGCCAAGATGTGTGGGTTTTATAATACTTTTATAAAGAAGTTCATCCAAAGTAGTACAGCATTTTGAAAAATTTAAAACCATGTATCTTCACAGATAATTGAACCAACCATGCCTGCTTTAAAGTAAAATATAAAATATTGATTCATGTTTCAGAAAACTCATCTCTAGGCTTCCATGTATTATCTGTAGCAGATGTCGACTGTGTGACTGGCCATGCTGTTCATATTTGTTTAAACTGAACATTCAAAAAAAGCATCTTTGTGTCATGTCGGCAATGTCCCTCATGCACAGAGAGCTGCACGCTTCCGGATATTCCATAGAACCATAGAATCATAGAACCATAGAACAGTTAGTGTTGGAAAGGACCTTAAAATAATCTAGTTCCAACCCCCTGCCATAGGCAGGGACACCTCACACCAAATCATCGCACCCAAGGCTCTGTCCAGCCTGGTCAGGGATGGAGCATTCACAGTTTCCATGGGCAGCCCATTCCAGTGCCTCACTACCCTAACAGTAAAGAACGTCTTCCTTATATCGAATCTAAACTTCCCCTGTTTAAGTTTTAACTCATTACCCCTTGTCCTATCACTACAGTCCCTAATGAATAGTCCCTTCCCAGCATCCTTATAGGCCCCCTTCAGATACTAGAAGGCTGCTATGAGGTCTCCACGCAACCTTCCCTTCTCCAGGCTCAACAGCCCCAACTTTTTCAGCCTGTCTTCAAATGGGAGGTGCTCCAGTCCCTTGATCATCCTCGTGGCCCTCCTCTGGACTTGTTCCAACAGTTCCATGTCCTTTTTTACATTGAGGACACCAGAACTGCACACAATACTCCAAGTGAGGTCTCACAAGAGCAGAGCAGAGGGGCAGGATCACCTCCTTGGACCTGCTGGTCATGCTCCTTTTGATGCAGCCCAGGATACGGTTGGCTTTCTGGGCTGTGAGCGCACACTGCTGGCTCATGTTCATTTTCTCATCAATTCCTGATATGGATGAAGCCAGGAAGTGCTGTAGTGCCATAGCTGAAACACCTTTGTTGTATTGGTGAAGTAGATGTAAACAGAATTTTCCTGTATGACTTAACATGGAATTATATCACTACAAGTTAATGATGAAAATCATCATAAAAGCCATATGCCATTTACCTAAGTCTACACAAACAGATCCATCTGAAGGACTGAAGAACTGTTTTAACCAAGGCATAGAATTTCTATCTCATAATTTCTTTGGTCATTGTAGCAAAAATAGCAAGTGTGTATGCCCATTATAGCTGGCAAATACAAGAATGAGAGAAAGAATCCATAGAATGGGCTGTGGCTGCATTTCTCTTCAAGAAGAAGAGGTTGCTATGCTCAGCTGAGCATGGTGGTCCTTTACATTCTCTCCCCTGTGCAAACTTTTCTTCATCTGCTCTGGAGGAAAACAGAAACCTCCTGATTTAGTTCTCCAAACTGTTTTAATCTCAGTGATTTTGATCTCTGCTAGGAATTTGTTTTGTATCTTGTGAGTCCAGCCATCAATAGCTTTTATGTTTCACCATTTTTTTGTTTCAACACAGGTCAGAAAGGGGAGTAAAGGGGAAAAGTGGGTCAGCTGTCTATGGCTCTCACTGAATTCTGTTTCATTTCATGATACCTACAGCAAGTAGTAATCAGGATATACCTACTTGGAGTAAAATTGGTGTGGGAGAAACTGAGGTTTGATAGATATGGTACCACAGAATAAATGAAAGTCCTCTGCCTCCAAGCAGAATGGCTTTAATTTTGGTAATTTCTGAAGAAGGTGATGTTCAGAAATGAAAAACCACACCTGTGAACTGTTAGTTGGAGTAGAGGAATTTGTCATTTCTATGCATGAAGAGAAAAAAGCAGAGGTATTATTATCATTATCATCATTATCATTATCATTACCACCATTTTTTAGCTTCCATACTGTCGCCAAGCTCTAGGAGCAAAAAGGAATATGTGGAATGTTGCTTTCTCTTTGACCAAACATTTTGGCTTGATTGATATCGTTAAGAAAGAGCTTGACCTTGCAAAATTTCATGTGTGTATATGTAAGAAAGTTCAAGGCAACATCTATGTTAACAATATTAATCAGATTATTTTAATGTCTACAATATCTGCAGTTTACATTACAACTGTGTGAAACAGTTTTCAGACAGGATACCACTGGCATAATTAAGCATTTAAAGCACAGCAGGAGCCTGCTCTTTCTCTGTAAACTGATCTTTAAAAGAAATCCTGAGAGCCATTTCTCAGTTTGGCTGCACCTGCAAAACAAATGGAAATTGCATCTGTAGTACTGGTAGCATCAAGCATGAGGCAAACAGCCATACCAAGATGACACATGTTTCTGTGCTTGTGTATGTTTTCAGTGTGTTACTGCTACGTGAGCACTGGTTTGTTGGCAGGATGTAATTTAAGTACAACATAATGTTTGGAGTGTGAGACATAGATCTGGAGCTTGCTTGGATGACACCTATCTGTGAAAACAGATTTGCTAGAAGTTCTCAAAGAAGACACTCAAAGACATAAATTATGCTTTCTTTGAAAATGTGAAGAAATTATTTTTTAAATGATCAAAAGAAAAAGTGAATAAAATTTCCAGATTAACTTGGGCCTTTAAAATCAGGCCTTGGAATCCTCTGTCAAAATACTCTAGTAAAGCTGAAAAGGCATAGAGAGGGTAACAAGTATGACCAAAGACCAAGAATACCTTCCATACAAGAAGGTTTCATAAAGAAGCCAGGTTCTGTACAAAATAGATGAAATGCAGAGGAAACAGATAAAATAGAATTCAGCTGAAATAGAGGAAACAATGGGGGGATGGATGTATGGTAGACATTTATACAGTAATGAGTCCTCTTAAGATGTCCAGTGGATTCTGATTATTGGCTAGTCTTCATAATTGGCAACTGAGAAAACAGTCAATGAAGTTCTCTTGTGGAAAAGTTATGTTCGAAAAAGAGGAGAAAGTGGCTGGGTTTACATCCTATATGAATAAAATGCAGAGCATGATGTCTAGTGTCTATTACAGGCACTAAAAGTAGAAGTGGACCAAAAAAAGGACTAGACAAGCTGGGCACAGGCAGGTCCTCATGTAATGGTGGTCTGTGTAGCAGGGCTGCCCCGAAGTAGGACAGAAACCCAGGCTCCCCAGCAGCTTGCCAGCCAAAGCATGTTGGAATCAGAGCTTCAGCTTTTCCCTTACCTGTGTATGCTTTTTCCAATACTTGCTTAGCTGAGCTGGTGGTGATCTATTGGTGAGGCAGCAGAAAGCATCCCTTCAGTGGAGACTAGTTGTATCTCTGCTCAGATCTTCTCCCTTGCAAAGGGTTCTTTGCATATCCTACACACTTAGCAGGGGATTTGCTGTTTTCCATAAAAACTTCAGAAATTCTGCATGGTGATTCCCCAAAGTCACTATTAGCATAATGGGGTTGGGGGGGGGGATGACTTTTCTTCACTTTCATTTTGAAAATTAGGCACTGTGGGAATTGATTTCTTTTTCATTTGAGTAGAATATCAGATGCTGGAGTAGAAGAAAAATATATATTGCATGTGGCATACCAAAGAAACATTAGAAGAAAAAAAAAATTTGAATAAGTTACTTCTGTTAAATCAACCAGAATTCCTGCATATTATTAAACTGAGTGGTTAAAAGAGTGACTGCAATGGCTGCCCTGGGATGCCCACAGAATGCTTGACTGGAGGATTGGAGGAAACTCTGGTTTTCTTCAGTTTGCATTCCAAGTAACCTTTAGTTAGCTATTCAGCATTTCTACACAAATGCTAAAAACACCTTCCTTTGTATAAAAAAAAAAGGTCAGCAATATTTTTGAGCTTAATTTAATCTAATTATGTCAACAATATGACGATTAAGAATCATAATATTAGATTCCCTGAATGATTGAAACATTAAAACAAAACACAATGCAATAAGCTGATTTACCTAGAAATACATTTTATTATTTATACTAATGCTTTATACTAATGCAGTTTGAGATCTGCTGCTGGGGTATTTTTGTTTGTTTGCTTTTCTTAAGCTTATTTCACATCTATCAACCATAAATATTTGATACTTTGACTAGAAATCAGTTATGCCCATTTAGGCATATATATTTTTCTTCTCTACTTATTGTAATATGAGAAAATGAACTATTTCTTGGTCTGAAGAAACACCTTAAAGGATCAAACACAGGAATAGAGGAATTCATTGGGTGTCTTGAGAAAGACTTGTATTTTCTATTACTTTTCTGTCCGTAACAACATTGTCTACCAACAAAGGTGACAAGACACATCTTAATAGCAGCTAAGGGAACTGGCACAAATATTAGTTGCTTACTTGCAGTGTGTTAAGACTCTCCGAAATCAGTTCAAATCAGTATGATTTTGCCAAACATATCAGTGGATTTTGGATTAATTCCATAATTGATAATGTGTCTGAGCTAATGGACTACAGAGAAAGTAAAATGATTCTTTTATATGAAGAATGGCCAGAACTGTTGAAAATAATGAAGAGAAATATGCAAAAGTCTGACAGGATATACACAATATTGCTGATTCTGTTTAGTCTGCAGCCTTAATGTTTGTTGGCTTCCACAAAAACAAACATATGTGATGAAACAGCACCTCATTTCAGCCTCATTTCATGGGGAAATGAAGCTTGTAGGAATATCCTGTTTGTCTGCCTTGTCACTAGCACCTAATTTTAGCCAAATGTGGTTAAATGTGACGGATAGCGCTCTCAAAGGTATTCTGTTCCTGTAAATTTCAGTCATAAGCAGCTGATTAGAGGAGATAGATGCTTTGTTTAGAGGGTCCTCTCAGAGAGTAAGGATCCAAGTGGGTAACTATGTATTTTGTACCAGGGACCTCTTCATATGGAGGGAGCTCATCCTCAAGATGCAATCTCAAGCAGACTAAGTTCTGAGTGGCATGTTTCTTACAGGCAAAATCTGTTTTCAGCACATCATCAAGCACACCTTTCCCACTTTTGATCAACTTTATACATTGTTTTGTTTTTCAGTCAGACGTAGATATCTAGTATTTCCTTACAGAACCAAAATAAGAGTATTTATAACCACAGTGAAGAAATTCAGAAAATAAAATATAAAGAGGAAGGAAAATGTAACGTTTGGAGGCACCAGTCTTATTAAAGATTCCATGCCTTCATTCATGTGTGGGCTTCAGTAGACATCAGCTGCCACAGAATCCCATACTATCAAGCCTGGGTCCTATCTTTATGAAAAGCAAGTCTTCACAGTGTTCTCCATGTAAAAATAGCTCAATAGCTTATGAACAAAATTGCTAGGGAGATACTCAAAACTGTTTGACCACCTCCTGAAGTAAATGAATAGATTTATACTATTCCTTGAGTGTGATCTGAAATCCACACTTGCTTCCCACTCAGACTGTTTGGATTGGAGCTTTTAGATGTATTCTAGACCATGCCAGAGGAGAAAGCGTTGTCATGTGCTGGCCCTCAGCACGGTTCTTTGCGTGTTTATTTCCTGCAGTCTAAGAATCCAAAGAAACCAGTTCACTGTGTATCTGACATTGCCGTGTGATGATGTCATTTGACCAACCTCCAGAGACAAGGCAGCAAGATGCCTTCTCACCCCTCCACCCCAAGGCAGGAAGGTATACAGTGGCTGCTACAGTAAACACATTTCATAGCCACCTTTGTGCACATACACTGTGCTTCAGTTCACTTTCTGATGAGTGCACCAACAGATTTAATCTCTGCCATGGCTCTCTGCATATAGATTGATGCAAGGTGCTCCACTGAAACCCAGATGGATATCAGATGCTGGAGGATTTGTGGTCACAGACTGTAAACTGCAACATGATCTCTGTTGGAGCCCTTACTCTCCAAGTGATTTCTGTTGGCATCAGAGGGAAAGCAACCTGCAAAAAGATCACCATGCTCTGTAACAGTGCTGTTACCAATCAGGCAATGAAATTAGAAAGATATTTTTACTTTTAATGAACATTTTGGGTCAATATAAAACAAAAATACATCTATGTGAATATATACAACCTTAACTGCAAATAGGTCATTAGGTTTGTTTTAAACAACAGTGCTCTGAAACATCTTACATGGACAGAGTGGAGCAACTGTTTCATTCAGTAATGGTGCACCAGGCAATCTCTTTCACCTGCAAAGTTTATTCTTTGTTATCAGAATTAATGTCACATTTGGCACTATTTTCATTTAGATGGGCAACTGTGATTTTCACAGTACTGAAAAATGAAAGCTGGCACCTTGTGGGTCCCTCAAATTATTTCCCTTCCCTTCCCTTCCCTTCCCTTCCCTTCCCTTCCCTTCCCTTCCCTTCCCTTCCCTTCCCTTCCCTTCCCTTCCCTTCCATTCCCTAGGTTGCCTGTTGCTTCCCGGTTCTTCACGCCTTTAGTGATTCTCTAATTTTTCTTTTGTCACTGTGATATGAGAACATGTTCCAACTCCTCTCCATCCTTTTGATTCAATTTCTTTTTTTTTTTTTTTTTTTTCGTACTGCCCTGCAGCTCTTTCCAGTCCTTTTTCAAAATGTAACTCTTGATCCAATCTTAGTAACCTATCCTGGAAATTCACTGTGTGTTTGCCAGTTACATACATATTCATCCCTTAAACAGGACATGTGTCTTCTTGTATGGCTTATGCCATCCTCTGCTGTTGGATAAACAAGTACTTCTCGGCCTTGAAAGTCTGCTTGTGCAGGGTGACTAGGCTTTTCAAATCAGTCAAATACCATCAATCTTGAAGTAAGTGAACATTTTACTAGTGGATACATATTCATGACGGCTCTGAACAGCTGTAGCAATCGTAACAAAAGTTCTTTTTTATTCCCTTTTTCTGCTTGGGATAAAAAGATATCCAGTGTTCAGAAAAAAAATATAGAAAGACCAAGATTGCTAAGTACAATTTTGTTTTGTCACTGCCTTTTCAAACCATTTCACTGGAATTCATGGTAGTCTTTTAAAAAGCTGGGGGAATGTAATGAAAAAAACCTGGGGTAATTTTTTGTCTGACTTTATTTCCAATGGGATTTCAAAATTAGAATGAAGGGGTGATGAATTTGTCTCGGCAGTCAAAGTCTATCTTCTCTCTTGTCCATATCAGCCCAAGCCAGGTGTAGAAGTCAAGGAAACACTGCTACAGAAATGACAGTTATTGATGAAGTCCAAGAAGGATTGATTTAAATTTGTGAACAGAACTCAGCCACAACTACAGTAGAGCAGACTTACGCACCTCCTGTGTTTTGCCAAGGGCAGTGCTCACTGCATGTTGAAGCTCCCCCAAAAACTGAAAGATTTGAACAAAGGGATACAGGATGACAGGTCTCTTTCTACTGAACTGTTGATCTGTTTGAAGGCAGTAAAGTCCAGATGTAACTTAAGAGTATTGCAGGTTCCCCAAGATATTTTTAGAGGAATTAAAATTAAAAAATATCACTGACGGATACTTTAGAGCAAAATTCCAGTTGTCAAATAATAAATATGAACATGATGGACTTGGCTCTGTTGGGTTAATGGTTGGCATCAACAATCTTAAAGGTTTTTTCCAGCTTAAATGTTTCTATGAACACAGTTCATTTCAATGCTTGAAATGTCTTCTAAAGTCATGCTAGTTGCTAGTCTTGATTTACTTAATGTTTTAACATATTAAAAGTAGAGCTTTGAAAGTGGGAAAGACTTTTCACTTGCAATATCTTTTCAAATTTAAGCAGCAAAATTTTAGGTTTTATGACACTACTGAAGTTTGTGTGGAAAAAATAACTAGTGAGATGATTGAATTAATAATCAACTATAAAATACATATACAAATAAATTTAATGCAAACACAAGAAAAATGTGCTAAGTTCTAAAAGAAATATGTTCTGTGGTCTTCAGGAATTTTGTTTAACTTCTTACTTCTATGCATGTCCTAATCCCTTCCCCAGCAAAGTTTATGTCAACACTTCTGTTGATGTCAGCAGGAAGAGATCAGAACAAATTGGTAAAGCTGCTGATTTATGAATCTTTAAATTGGCAGCTTTTACAGTGTATGGGCTTGTAATATTATTAGCTTCCTGTTTTTTCCCCTTGAAATTACATCTCGCACATAATCTAATGAATAAAAATAATAGCAAAAAAAGGGTTTGTATTTCAATCAGCTTTTCTGTCATTTTAATTTTAAAGACTTTAAGGCTTTTTTTATTTTGCTAATGTGGGATTTACATTTTAAAAGTACTCAGTCTTGCCCTCTTTTTCCATGGCAAGTTTCTTTCAAACTCCAAAGACCGTTTAGCTCGATCTAAGGAGTTATTCTAGTTGTTTTGCTAGTATTATTGTAGAATTACAACAGAGAGCAAACATTACAAATATAGGTAAAATTGGAAAGCCATGCTGCTGATTCTAGAAGTCAGTGTGGCCTTTCTGTAGATATGTGGATGGATCTTTCCAAGTTCCAATGAGCACACTGAAATCTCTAAAATATTTCTATTTCCAGTGATGGAAATTTAATTCTTCTCCATATGTATCTTGTACTTCGTTCAGGTGTTGCTCACTTTCTACTCTACCTTCCAAAATACATGTAAGTGATCTGCAAGCTTTTGGCTTACAGATCATTTCTGTATGGATGAATTTCATTCTGCAGTCAGTATTCCTTCCTAGAGGAGGTGTGTGTTATCTTGAGTTAGTGCTGGACAAACCCTTTGGAACCTATTCTGAGATTTGGTTTAATACCTGTCTTCAGCAGAGAATTCATAGCTCCACTATGAAATGGAATAAGACTTTAAAATATAAAATAGAAATGGTCTAAGTTAAAACATATTTTTCTTTAAACAGTTTGGAAATGGTCCAAGGTTCAAAGGGGCTATTTTGAATGGCACTATGCACACAAGGCTGGTTATCACAATGACACTCTTATCTGTTATTAGTAACTCATGTATAGGTGCGTACTCCAACAAGTATAGGGAGTGTATTATGGACTCCACTGATTTATTTCCTAGAAAAATAAACTGTTAGATCTTTGTTTTCATCTGTATGTTTTTTCCCTAGCTCTTTTTTGTCCTATATGATCTCCAAAAAGTTCGAGCATATGGGAGGTGTACACTCCTGCTGCTTTACAGCAAGGCTTCCCACTGGCATAAACAGCAGTAATTAACCAGGGTAACAATGGGCATATTATAACACAGACATTTTTGGGAGGAGGGTTTTTTCTGTATAAAAGCTCACTTAGAGCTGTTTGTTACATATGCTGCTTTATCAAACCGTGTATTTAGTCTCTGGAATCTGCTTTAATTTTAAACAACTATTTAGAGCAGTTGGCGAAATTCTGTATGTTTGATAAAAAAGTATCATTTTTTACATTTTTGCAACATGAATAACACTCCTTAACCCTTGCAAATAAAGTTGAAATGGAAAGATTTCTGGAGATTAATAATAAAATTTAGCCTGTTGTTTTACCATGGGGTGAGCTTACCCTTCAAACAATGAACAAATTAACCTCTGCAAGCTGTAAAATTCCTCCAGACTTAAAATGCCCATCAAAATTCTTCCAGTTTAGACATTCATGACTTGTATTTAAATGGATTTTAAATTCTTACTTAATATTAGGCTTCTGTTTTCTCCTTTCCCTTCCTCTTTTGTTCTTTCCTCCCCTCTCTTCTCTTTCTATTCCCAGTATGGTATTAGACCAAGTGCTTCTTCATTTTTCTTGACCTAATTTAGGTTTGATTAGCCTGTAGAAAATATTAGCGAAAATTTAAATATTTAAATTTCTGCTTTCATTAAATTAGTGTCCTGGGTTCAGCAGTAGCAGTCAATTTTTCTCCTTCTTGGTAGCTGGTGCAGCATTGTGTTTTGACTTTCAGTCTGGGAACAGTGCTGATAACACCGATGTTTTCAGTTTATGCTAAGTAATGTTTACCCTGACCAAGGACTTTGTGAGCTTCATGCTCTGCCAAGGAGGAGGAAAAGTGGGAGGAAGCAGAGACAGGAGACCTGAGCCAAGCTAGACAAAGGGGTATTCCATGCCATAGCACATTATGCCCGGGGCGGGGGGTGGGCAGGTAACTGGGAGTTAGTGGGAAGGACACGGGGTCTTCTGGGTCAGACTCGTTTTTTGGCGGGCAGTATCGTATTCTCTTCCCTTGTTATTTTCTCTTATCGTTGTCGTTGGTGGTAGCGGTGGTGATTTGTGTTGTACATTGGTTGCTGAACTGTTCTTGTCTCAACCCGTGGGAGTTGCATTCTTTCAATTCTCCTCCCCATCCCTCCAGGAGCGGGGAAGGGGAGAGCCCCCAGGAGGGGGGACGTGGGCCTCGACTGCTTCCAGTCTGGCACCACTCACTGGGAGTGAGTGAACGAGCTGTCTGGCTGGGTTTAAACCACGACAATTAGTCAAAGTGCTCATTAAAGCCATAGGTGAGTTAAATTTGATTAACTCAAAATCTTGAGTGAAACAAAAGAAATTGATTATGATTATGACAAACTATTGACTTTTACTAAACTCTCTCTTGCTGTCTTTCTGAGTGGATGTATCAGGGCTGTTTCAAGTTTTGGCAGTTTCTTTTTGCTGAGGTTTGTGCCAATATTTCCTTCAGTTTTATCCCAGATGGGTTCACACCCCTAAATTTAACTCTGACTTTCAGGACTGAGCAAACTCAGACTCTCAACTGAAATTTAAGGAGAATGACCTACACTTGAGAGACATATGGAACCACTTAAATCCAAGGCTTGAGTTGCCCCAGATTTGTTTGAAATTTAGGCCAAAGTTACGTATTAAAGCCACAAAGCTTACCTGTCTTTTGTCAGATTGACCGAAGTTTCAACTAAAATCCAGATCCATTTTCTTTGCAAGTATTGAAAATGTAGCCTGTGGTAAATTCAGGGCCTGTTTCCATTCTTTAACCCCATGATGGAGCAATTCAAATCTATTGTTGCTAGATAGTCAAAGGAACAGGGTTAGGGGGAGTTTGCTTTCAGCTTCCTGTTGAAAATTATGAAATGAAAACCCAACCCAAATCAGCAAATTGTAACTGAAGCAATAGACTTAAGCCATGATGAAAGAAAAAACGTTAAATATTTTGTTGGTTATTGTTTGTTTGCTTGTTTTCCCCAGCTTGCTGTTTTAACTCTGAACTCATTTGGAATGAAATGTGGATTAGGAAAAAATATATTTCATTTACAGTCTCCATGAGATTGTTCTTAATGAAAACAAATCTCATTATCAAGCACTTGTCATGTGATATCTCTTGCCTTCCCAAGTCTAGCTACTCTGCCTCTTTCTCCAGTAACTGCGTGTATAGGGAAGGGACTAATCAGTACATCTGGCAGCTGACACTGTGAGTTTTATTCTACAGTCAGTAGAATACAGTCAGTATTCTTTCCCAGAGGAGGAGTCTGTTATCTTGAGTAAGTGCTGGACAAACCCTTTGAAGCCTATTGTGAGATTTGTGTTAATACTCGTCTTCAGCAGAGAATTCACTAATAGTGTGTGTTCTCCTTGGAAAAGATAAAAGAGTTTGTCTTGATGTTCTGACTCAAAATGTTTCCAGGTAAGGATTAGCTGACTACCCCAGGAGGCATTTCTCTTGCAGAATTCCCCAGAATGGAATTGTCAGGAACTTCTAAAGGTTGCTTCATCAGAGGTGGGAACTTGCCCACTTTCCCCAAGGTATGGTTCTTGACCTAGAAAACTGTGACTTGAAAGAATACATTATAGAACTACCCTTTTCATTTCAGCAAATAATTCTCACATCTCTCTCGTCTCACTATTGGTACCTCAGAGCCCTGCAGATCAAATCTGTGTTTCCTCAGCTCCTCTCTCAAGTCCTAACATTATTTGTTTTGTCTGTGTTTCCTACCAGCTCAGAAAAGTAAAGCTTTCCAATTATGCACAGTGAGCAGCCAGAAAAAAGTTCATTCATGTTCCTCTAGAGCCTTCTGAACACAAGTATGTCTCTTGTGCACAGAGGGAGAAGTTTGAACCACTGGGAGAAACGAGACATCTCACTGCTCTCCTCACATGTACAAGAGAGGAGAAAGTCGATTTTCTTGTCTCTACTTACCTCATACATCCACTTCCCACCACGCATATTGCAGACACTGATCCTGTTATGTGTCCTAGAATATCTTTGAAAATTTATTGTCAATCAAATTAAGTCAAGGCTAGACGTCTGAAAAAACAGGATTTTCTGCTGGATGATTGGATAATACTGAGGGTGTCAGTACATAAATCGAGCACGAGACTTTGCAGGACTGACAGGTTAAAGTGTACCTAAATTTTCTTATGCAGATGCTTTTGCATGGGTGTTTTGCTGTGTATCTCATTTCCTAGTTAATGGGGAATTTTCCTAAGAGTGAAAAGAGGGGCATGAAAAGGAGGAGTTTGGTATTTTTATGCTCACGCTAGAGAACTGAAGTAACAAATATATCATGTGTTTTCATAGATATCAAAGGACAACTATTTTATATAATAGTTTGTTATAAAACCCTGTGTTGATGAATGAGGGGTGCCAGTCACTGTTAACTCCACAGACTTAAGCAAAAGAGCAAGAGTGGTGTTCTTTAAGTTACAGCTACATCATCATTATGAATGTTCTCTTCACAATTCCTGTGCAGCTGTAAAAACATGAAAGGTATGGTTCATCTTCTGTTTGGTAAAAATTAACCTTCATACCAGATCAGCTATTGATGTGACAGCAATTTGTAGCTCCTTTCTGGTGAGTTTCAGACTGTCTTCCTGCTTGTCTAAAGGGGCAGCTATTCAGCAAGAGCTGTTCATGCTAATTCTAAATGATGGTTTACTATACCGACTGGCCCCAGAGAACACACTGGCAAGTACTGTTATCTATTAAATGTCTTCAAGATCTGGGGTGAGATAATGGCTCCACTAAATCAATGGCAGATTTCCCAGTGCCTTTTTTGAGGCAGACTCCACACCTCCCATTTCCATAGGATATTCAGACCTGCTTATGTATGATCTGAACAGTGCTTAAACTGAAATAAGATCTTCCTATGGCAGCTTTAATGCATATAATACCATAGTAACTTGCTGCCTAATTCTGGCTATTATGTAAGGTTTGTGGACAGATAATCTGCAACCACTAAATTCTGCATTCCTTTTTCATTTGCTACACCTTGGGACTCTTTAAGTTCATGAAATTGGCTGCTCTAGGACTGAGATAGTTTCCATATTGTACCTGAATGTGCTGTGGGCTAATTAGCGATCAGTACACCTCCCTGGTAATTCCTTTAATTGTTGAAAAAGGTATTTTTTGAGAGACAGAGAAGAGTTCTGAAAACCGTTATCTCACAAGAGGCTGAATGAGTTTTAGGACACTTTAAAGATGGGTTGCCTTCAGGCCCTAGAACAACTACAATAATTCTCCAAATCTTTTTTACTGTGATTTTATTTTTTTTTTTTTTGCCAGTCTTTTTAGCAGTCTTAACAAGAGTGAACAGCGAGTTTTCACTTTTTATTGGAGATCTTACACATTTTAGGCAAAGAGAAAAAGATCTGGAAGTTGGTAGCTTAAATAAGCTGAATGCATGGCCTATTCCCACCTGGTGTAAAGTTGTTGAAGATGCTTTTTCAGGTTTGGAAGTAAGCTACTGTGCTATCAAAGCTCTAATTAGCGACACACAGAGTGCATGGATAGCCACAATGGCTACAAGGGCTAATGGAGTTGTTAGGCAATAAGTTAATAAATGGCTTTTCAAGAGTATTTGAGTACTAGAAGGGCCTTCTGATATGAGCTTCAGAAAAATATGTTGTAATCAATATAATTTGATAGGATTACCAAAATATGTCTTATTTTACCTGTGTGCTTCCTGTTACTGCAGTCTCAATCTCAGTGCATTTACCTATGACAGAGATGAGAAAGAAGAGAAAGAGGCTCAGAAGCAAAACAAGTTATGGCAGCTCAGAGACGGGTGCCTGCTCATTTAATCCACTTAGATGTGGCGAAATTTACTGTGCCTATAATGCTGAACAACATGTTCACGTAGTGTAAACTCAGCTAAATGCTCCTGCCTTTCTTTGTTCTCTTCCTGAGCAAATGAAGTCATCAAAGAACAACACAAATAAGACCTGGGTTTGATTCCTTGTTCTGCTAATGAGACCTACCCTTAGGATATGTCTTCATTGTATAATTTGTTGATGTGAAAAGGTCATCTTCCAGTCCTGAAGGTACATCACATATGTCTTGTGGGAGAGCAGACTCTTGTGTCCTTAGGCAGTATGACCACTTGTTCTTTGTGAAGTCTGACTTCTAGATAGTGTGGTGTAATTTGCTTCACTTTTATAATGCAGAACATTAGAAAGCTGTAAAACCATGCTTGTCATCATGCTCGGTATTAGTTAACATATTCTTCCCTCCTGTGTACTCCATAAGCCTCCAAAGGTGGTCTGTACAGTGACAGTCACCAGAAAACAAAACCCAAATGCTATATGCACACATCTATTTCCACAGAGTGGGTTGAGTGCCTGCAGGCTTAGTTGGGAGTCAGTTCCTAAGGCTTCAAGGCTTATCTCGAATTTTTGTAACTGCAGTTTGGAAAAGTGTTCAGTGTTGTTGCTAAATGCATTATTTATTCATCACTCCAATCCTCCAGCTCATCCCCTGAGCAGTAGTAGTACATTGTAAGATTATCTGCATCATTTTCCCCCAAAAGATTAGAGTTCTTTGAGTGAAAAAAGGTTGGATAGGAAAGGATATTTTATATAATGACCATGTAGTCAAATTGTTCTTAATGCTAAAGACACTTTTCCTCTACGTAGTCCAAGAGGAACAAAATAATTTTACAGCTGTATGAGACAAGAAATATGGTTTAAAAGGCTTTTCTGAGTATTAAAAAGAACTTCTGGAGAAGTTAAAAATAAGACAGAGAGAAATGTGTCTTAAGGGTCCTTCACATAAATATTTTGCCTTAAAATTCAGTCCCAGGATTAATCATCTCCAGCCTCCAGCCTTCCTTCCAGTGCATCAGAGAACAGTCCAGAAGCAAACTCAGCAGTTTTTTGCCTTCTTAGTGGAGCATTAATCTGTAATTCTTGTGATTTAATAACATACCTAAAGAAGTTTTCTTGGCTAAAATCTGATACATAGTGCTGGTGACCTCCAATGCCCTTCCTTTCTCTGAACCAAAGGCCTTAATTGTTTGTCCTCTAATACATACAGAGAGGCCACTCAAAAGGATGAAATCCAATATAAATAAATGACATTTGGTGATGAGGTCAACTTTCAATTTAAGATTTATTTTACCCAGATGCCTGAAATGAGCGGCTAGACTACATTTTAAGGTTCAGGGAAAACTTAATAGGTATTTATCAGTGAATTGAAGGAATGACATGTTGCAAGCATCTGTACCACATTACATTTGAGTGAGGCTACTCTATCTTCAAACTCTTCAGGCCTTAAGATGCTGTCTTTCATGCTGAGAATTTCAAGCCTGGGAAAATAATTATCTGATAACAGAAAAAAAAAAAAAAGATTATGATAGGAAAGATCCAAGCCATACATGTCTGTCTGGATTCTGCTAGAGCTACCAGGTCACCTGTGTGCTCCTACTAATGTCAAAAAGGATATACGCTAACAGTTTTGGTGGGAAGGGACTCAGGTTCCCACTGAGTCTATCCTTTTGTGAACTCATTTAACATGGAGTTGTTTTTAGATCTTCCTCCCTCAGATCCTTACATAATGTACAACTAAATAAAATTCAGATGTCCTTAAGACCTATGCTAAATGTAAAACTAATTGACTGTACCGCTGTGAGAGTTAAATGCCCGTCAGACTGGATTTGTATAATGACTGGGGAGTTGGTCTTCATTTGGTCCTTACTTTCCCTCATATTTCTGGTAAACATAAAAAGTCCTTCCTTGTTCATAAACTATTAAAATCCTGTTGAAATCTAATTTACTTCATGCTACTTATGACATGTTTATTTTCTATAATTCACTTGGCTTTAGTAGTCAGGAAAGTAGTATAAAGTTCATTTTGTTTTATTTTCAGTTATTGCCGTAGATGTTTAATTCCTAAACTTAAGTGAAATGTTTATCGAAAATACAAAATCATGTAACTTTGCATTTAAATGTAAAATGTATCATTATATATAAAGTACCATGGATAATTATATGTACACAGGTAATACCACGTTACAAATACATCTTTTCACCATGGTCCTATTTTAGGACCCGAGATTATTCTTTTCAGGTGGCTTGGATGCTGCTTCTTCATCAAAGTCAAGTTTAAGCAGTTTAACATTCTCTGGACACTCTGCTTACTCAGAACTGTCCTTTGCCATTAACTTTCTACCTGACCTCTGCAGTATCTCCCAAGGCAAGCAGAACATTTCTGTTACTGTCTCCATATCCCAGTTTGCTTGAGGAGGAACTGCCAACACTTAGACGTGTCACACATCCAGTAAATACGTTTATTTATCAGGCAGAATGTCTTGACAAATGGAAGACTAAATTAAATGTACTTCAATTGTTAGAGAAGCACTCTAAGTAGGTGAAATATTTTCCACAAGAGGAAAAAATGGGTCACAAGAGTTACTGAGAACATTTGAGGTTTTTTTTTCTGTAATCCCTGTGCTTTATTCTTCTTAGAGAATTATAGTCTCCATAAGGACATATTTACAAGATGCCTGGTACTATAGATCTCTTTGCACAAAGCCTACATTTATACCACTTCACTCAGAGGACAGGTTGTAAAATTAATTAAGAATAACACAGAAGTTGCTGAACTCTATCCTGCTTTGACAAGCTGGCCTCTAGTATGATATTAATTATTTCAACTGAGCCGAGGTATTTCACAGCATGTATTGTTGATGTACACAATATTAGGGAGCCTATTCACATCTGAAGTCACAGAACCTTTTAATCATGAGTTCTTCTTTCACCGTGTGGTGTTGAACTATAATAATCAAGGTTTTGATATTTCAGAATAGGCATTTTAGAGCATACACCCTAAATTATCCCATCTGATGTTCTTACTTCTGTGCATCCATCTTCTGACAGCAAATTGAGAATAATAGGTCCTGTGAGAATAAATACCCTGTGAAGCAATGACTAGTGCCGTGTCATAAATTCTGAGGAAGTAAAGCATTTTTACTGTGTTTAAAGAGCATTAGGGATGGGGGGACACATATTAAACAAACTCCGTGCAGTGAAATAGTGAACAATTGCTTGCTAATCTGCCAGGGTTCCTGTGATTCAGTGAGGTCTGAGGAAAAACAAAGATAATCCAGTAGCCAGTAGGACTACCAGAGCACGCAAGGAGGCTGAAGTAAAATTAGACAGAGAATCTCCCTCCTGGCATTTCCCGTATTCTGAGTCCTTAACTTAGGCTGCTATTGTTCTTCTAACTTTGTTTAAAAAAAGCAGTGTATCCACATGTCCTGTGTATAAAATATTGCTACACATAGAGGGCTGTTTCAGTCAAGGTTTCTCATGAGAACAACTCCTGTTATTGACACATGGAGAACTAGATGAGAAACCCCAATGCTCTTGAAGTCATTTCAGATTTGCTACTGATTTCTACAATGGATCAGAATTTCACCTCTAATATTGCTAAGGGTCAAAATACAACTGAAGAAAATGAAAGCAAATGGTAGTAAAACGTCAGCAGTAAACCTGTCCCACAAATTTCTTGTGGTTTTACAAGGATGTAGTTAATACTTAAAGTTGTTGTTACTTAATTAGGTGACTTTTATTGTGTCATCAAATAGAAAATTGATACCAAATGGCATGTGCATATGACTGAGTGAGAGAATGGAGACAATGTTAGCAGAGCAGAAAATGGCCAGCATCTGAAGCATGATCTCAGCATAGAGCAGAGACTTTCTGGAAGAGAAGTTATCTATATGGAGGAAATAATTAGTGAATAACAATTAGTAAGGAGGTATTGGGGTCTTGACTCAGTGATCAGTTTAATTTTTTTCATAATCATACTCATACTTACAATATTGTTCTAAATGATACCTGCATCAGTACTGTGGCTTATGGCTCCTCTTTCTGCAAGAGTCACACCAAGAGCACAGTGAACCATCCTTTGAGGCTGTTGCATCACTCACTTGTTTTTATAGAGCATAAACTGGGGTGACTTGTGGGGGAAGGTGTCCCGTTAATGTCCCTATTCGATCCCCATTGCATTCACCAGGACTTCAGTGGAAAAGGATTGGATACATCAGTAAAGTAAAATATTAATTAGTTTAGTGAAGATGGCAGAACTGGGAGATAAATACTGAGCAGATATTTAATGCAGTAAATGCTATTTTTAATGCTCACTCCATCATTAAAAGCTCTTAACTTCATTGACAAATGTAGCAAGCATGCATAAAACAGACTTAGTATGCGATGGTGTGGAAATACAGGTGACTCAGGCTGAAGGGTAGATCCGGAAAAGCCACAGGTGCTGTTCCTATCAGCTTCATGAAGCCCTCCTTGGAACAGGGGAAGCCAAGCAAGTCCTCTGCCTGGGGATATCCCACTGCCAAAAATAGGATCATGTGAAAAGCTGTTACTTCTAAAATAAACCCATAGGAAAATATGAGCATTCACTATTCTCTTGACCATTCTGCCCAAAGGATGCATAGATTTACGGTAACCAAGTGCAGATGCCGCTCACCCAACAGCAGGCTGCCTGCCCTCTGCTCCTGTACCTGAAACAGATGCTGGTCTGACTTTTAGCTGCCTAAACCCTTCCTCAGGTTGAATCCTGTACTCCTGCCATGATAGCTCTGCCTCTGCTTGAGCTGTAACTTTCAGCACGAAGGCTGCCCACCACAAAACTAGAGACTATGTGATGTGTGTGGTGGGCTGTACATCACTGCAGCAGCAGGACAGCCTGTTCATACAGACGGGCTGTCGCGGGACAGGGCTTAGCTTTGTGCTGCAGCAGATTATCTAATAGAATCATAGAATAGTTAGGGTTGGAAAGGACCTTAAGATCATCTAGTTCCAGCCCCCCTGCCATGGGCAGGGACACTTCACACTAAATCATGTCACCCAAGGTTCTGTCTCCTTATAGGTGGCACCAACAAACCATGGGAGAGGATTTGTATGTCCTAACAGCTCTGGGAGTAGCAGCCATTGTCTTCTGGCAGTGTGGGATGGGATGTGGGAAGCGCAGTTGTGGCAGGGGTGCATCCTGAGCGGAATTCCCAAGCCTTGCCAAGAGGTTTTGGGGGAGCTGTTTGTAATTTGATGAAAAATTGCAATATCGTTTGATTAATATTGCTATTCACAAATGATCTAGAAATTCTGTGGGGGTTGCTCTAGTGATTTGAACCACTTCTTTGCACAGGCTATTTTTATAAGACCTTTGTTTTTTTCTTTATCTGGAGCTAAGCTTTTTCTGCAGTGGAGAAAAACATTTCAGTAGTTACTTACTGTCAGGTTTCTACTGGAGCAGCAAAAAAGAGCAAAAAATGGCCACTTAATTTTTTAGTGAAAAAGTGGAAACTTGCCATATGGAAGCTACTTAAAAGTTGGACCAAAAGTCTTCATTCTGCATTTTATGTTGTAAGAATCAGATATCAACTACTGCTTTTTCTGTAGTGATTTTTTCTAGGAGACGTTTGCAAGGAGGAATAAAGCCAAACTTCTAAATTAAAATAAAAATAATAAAAAAAAAAAAGTACTTACAGCAATTTTTCAATCTTTAGTAGTTGCCCTGCTATTTGGTATTATGGTCTGGGAGACTCACCATGGCTTTGTGGAAAAACATTTGTTAAACACAGGCTGCTGCTTCTTTCAAACAGTCAGGTTCCAAATACACCCAGAGTTTCATATTCCAAGAAGCATTTCCATTTGTTTTTAGAATGATTCACCTTTCTATCCTCTTTCTGTATATTAAAAAAAAAAAGTGTTGATTTTTTTTTTCCTTTTTTTTTTTTCCCTTAAAGAATGACACTATGTAGAAGGGAAGCAGTGGTATTATTAAACTCCGATTATGGTACTTTACATGCTTCACCCTTTCATTTAGTAATTTCTAGTGACACAAATGAATGGACATACGTAAATGGACATTTATATATGTCTTATAAATAAGTAGAATGGCCATAATACCCAATTAAAAGTTTGTGTGAGCAAATTCTTAGTCAATTACTGCTATTTATGAGCTCCTGTTAAATAAATAATACTCTTACAAAGAAAATAGCAGTAGCATATTTTAACCATGTTCACAGAGGTACAAAAGAACTCAGGGAAATAGGGGTAGCTGTTATTAGATGAACTAGTATCCATTTGAAAAAAGGGACAAATGGTTGGGTGACTGATTTTGTTCTTGACATACAGAAATATATTATCAATTTGGGGGAGAAGAAAATCTTTTATTATAGCTGTCTGTAGGAGTATAAAGAAAGATCTTTTACTTCTCAATTAAGCTGTAAATGTGATGCTGAATACACACTTACAGGAAGGAGCAAACAGTTGTGCACAGGAAGAAAGCTGTTGTTGAAAAAGACACCAAGTCTTGTGGTGCTTGGGTTTTTTTCTGAATTTCTTTGAGCACAGATGAAACTCCTTCTCAAAGCAAAATGATTCCTATTGGGCATAGGATTTATGTTAGGGGCTACATAAAGGGCAAGTACATTAGTTTGTAAATGTTGCACCACGGTAGACTTGGAAAGAGAGAATTAAACTCTCAGAACAAAGCTTGCCTAATGCCACATGACACAAATCTCAACAAAGAGTATCTTAACAGGTAGGGGGTAGAGGAGGAAAAAATCCCATAGCCTCTGTATCCCAGCAGGAGCATGTAAGTAATGCAGTGTGAGGCTTAGATGGAAAAATACTGGAAGTTTGAAGAATGTGCACTATACAAACTGTACTGGTTTCTAACACACGTTGTTTGTGTCAATTCTGTAGCTCCTTTAGTACAGTATCTTGCATAAGTGTTATCCTGAGAAATATTTCCTAGCTTACAATAGTATCTGACATGCAGAAGTGCTTGATTGCATGGAGATAATCAGTCAGCAAATCCTGTTGTCTCTCAGTTTCTAAATTCAAGTGATAATTCTGCATTCATCTAACATCAATCTGTGGCAAAAAGCCCAAAAGAAGGATTAGAGCAAAGGAATTTGGTGAGCAGCGGGAGAAGGAACCATGATTTGCAAAGACTCCTCTCAGAGTTGTGTTTCAGGAGAAAATGTGCATTAACTTGTGCCTCATATTGCTTTTAAAAATACATTTGTGTGTGTGTGTTTAAAATAATTGTAATGTAGACATTGCATCAGTGATTGCTTTACAGAGTCTTTTCCTTCTGTCTTCTCAGACTGCATAAAGCTATAGTTCTGTAAGCAAAGATTATATGTATTCATTGTGTTACCTACTCCAACTACTCGAACATTCTGACCCTTTTAAGCCTAGTTATGTGGGAATAATCAGTTTTAAAATTGTATGAGAGAATCTGCGCAGCACTTTCACTGCTGTGATTGACTCTGTTGAATTTCATCTACTGTAAGTCCTGATATAAAGAAACTTAAAATGTTATTACTTTGGGATTAGCTCAAATTGTAAAGGGACCTCTTATGTTTTTTTACATCTGACAGCATCTTAATCACTCTGTAAATATATATTTTTGCGTTGTGATTATAAAATGCCACATATATATTTACAGCATCTTTTTAAAAGTTAAATACCCATTAGTCCTTTCATTTGTGTGCATGTGTAAGACTTCTATTGCTAAAACCTCCCAAGAATGCATTTTGGTTTTCTTTCCTCTATATTCACAGTTGCACTCTGCAAACATAACCTGGAGCATTAGTCTCTTTGCTACAAAGTATGGATTGTAAATTGGCTAGTTTAAGTGTGTAATAGAGAATATTTGGGAAAGAGAGTTGCCGTGCAGTGTATCATGAGCTTCAGTGACTTAAGGGCTGGAAGAACCACAACACTGTTCAGATGTTTTCACGCTTACCAAGACAAGCCACTGTAAAACATGATAATGAACGGATAATCAGCTGCAGCTTCACAACTCAAACCCTTCCCATTTTTTGAACATTCCCTATTTTGCTTCCTTGTAAGAATAAGTCTAGCTTCACAGTCTATAAAAATATTTGTATTTGTCTGAGCAGCCCCTCTGAGCCCGAGCAGCAGACGATGTGAAAGAAAAATAGGGTTGTTACAAACGTGTATTTAGTCTCAGAGGAGTAGTTCACAGTTTTCCAAACTTTTTTTGCTCCTGTTGTCACACTGCTGAGAGTGGTGGCCAAGGCAGCTTCACAGGTGGAGTCTACCTCCCACTAAATAGTATGTTCAACTACGGTTCAACTCCTCACTCATGTGGAGTCTAAAGTGGTAGGTCCTGCCGTCTACATTGATGAACGATATAGATAGCTTCACAGTTTCATGTTCATGGAAGGAATTCTTGTTGCTGGTGTATTAGCTGCTATAGTTAGATTGTTTTCTCTGCTGTTTTATAGGCAGAGGTGTAGAAATAGAACATAAATAGTAGGGGAGGAGATTAAATTTAGCATAGTTCTCCTGAAGATATATATGAGCAACTTTTCAATCATACTTTATTTACACAAAATTGCCACTATTGGATAAGACAGTTTGTCACCATACAATCTGCTTGAAAACTGTGCCCCACATCTGTAGCATTTACTCACAGTCTTTTGTCCCTGAAGCCTGGGTTTGGTGCACCTATAAAAAAATATTTACTAATTTAAATCCTTTTCCTTAGAGAGACTTTTATATAGGATTTTAATTTTCTAACTGTCTTTGGGTGGTTTCCAGAGCATGTAATACAGGAATTGTGGTATTATTTGACTGAGGGCTGTTAGAAAGTGAGTTTATTTTGAACAGAAAGTAGATACTTATAAATCAGGGGAAACACTGTATATTTTGAAACTGTTCATGGTGAAATATCCCCCATCTTTGTGTGTGTGTGCGTGTCTACATGGTCACAGATGTAATTTGCTGTGACTGGATTAGTGGATAATTCCAATTATCTGGTATCCAGGCAGTGACTGACGTTGTGCCCACATTTTATCAAAAGTCAGTGTTGCAGTTATCTTAAGCAGACGTATTTCCTGACAAAGCACTTCAATGGAGTTCCACACGGCTGAACTACTTTTCAAACTAAGTCAGGCATCATGAAATAAGGTCTGTTCAGTGTGAGTCATTTGGACCTTGATACCTTCTGGTCATATTTTGCCAACTTAGTTTATTCTGGTTCGTTCTCTACTCTGGAGTTAGTTTCTTCTCTGCCAGGTAAGTAGCATTTCAGTGAAGCTGAATAAACAGCAGAATAAAACCCTAGAAATAAGCAAGAAAATGGTTGCTTTAGTCTAACTTCTCTGATCTTCTTTATCAGTCAGTGATAAGTAAGAGGGACTTGAGAAAGTGCGGAAGATGAGCTGGAGTTGGATGTTGTGGAGTTTGTTGACTACTCCACAACTTCAAGGAAGGCAAGGGGCATCTTGTAGACCCTCACAATGTCCGACTGTGTAACCTGGGAGATAAATACACTAATTTAATGCTATAAACAGCACCACTCTGATTATATATAGCTGCATTTGTCACATTAAAGCAATAGAAAGTAACTTACTAAAAATGTAAGTAGAGGTTTTCAGAGTTCTACTGAAAGCAATTAAGGAAAATAACGTTCTCCAAATATGAAAATATAATTAAAAGCTTAGCCTGTTGTTTTGGCCTAAAATATAGTTCTAGATGGCATGATGGGTGATGGGTTTTTTTTTTGGGGGGGGGGTTTGTTGTTTTTTTTCTTTGCTTGTTTGTTCTGAGTTTCTTTTTTGGGGAGAGCGGGGGTTAGAATGTGGTGCAGGGGGGTTGGGTTTGGGGGTTTTCTATTTTTCTCTCTTTTTTTTTTTTTTTAATTTCTTTTAGTGATTTTATTCCAAAGCAAAGTGACCCTAGCTGGTAAATTATCAGAGGGACTTTATAATAGGTTTCTTCTCTCATGCTCTTGCAACTGCTCACTGAATTGGGCTCTTACATCCTGATTTGTGCTGTCAGTGGCACAGATCTGTTAACTCATTGTATGAGTTTATCACTTCTTGTTGTTCTGATTTTAAAAGTCTTATTTGTTATTGCAGTTTATGTGTTCTTAGAACACATAATAAAGAGGGACATTTGGTGATGTTTGGCTTATTTAGAAAATAGTTATGATCTAAAAAATCATAACTCTGGTTTTATGAGGAAAAACAACCCAAGAGTGAACAAAAGCAAGCCATTAATAAAGGAATGTGTAACTGAGGACCATTTGGTGATCTTGAGCTTCCTTTGCAAATAGACTGTTACAGTCTATTTTGAACTCAACGTCCAAATGTTACCAGCTCTAATACAAAGCAGATTTATTAGATATTGTCATAAAAAGTGCTATTTATTTATGTTTGTTGGTTTTGGTCTCTTTTTTAATGTTCCCTTAGGTTTGGAAGGCTGACTGAGGATAGCAGAGGCTTCAAAACAGTAAGTACGGAAAGCATCAAGTATCTAGCTGACATCTTCTAAAAATTAATTATCCAAATCACATTACTTTTACACAAAATCTTACTCAATAGCAAGCACTGGATATTGCTGAGAATGGAAGTATTTTCCATTAATTAAGAGTTCTCAAAAAGTGTATCGTAAAATAGAAAACACATGCCATTAATATTCACTTGGGGCTAAAGAACAACTTCGATAATATCTGTACTCATTAAAGTTTTCATTCCAAATACTAATTATCATACAGATCTCTTGCATCAGAAGATTGCTTGTTTCAGATAAGCACACAGAAAACTTCCTTCTCCAAGAACAACTCTCTATTACTCTGATTTTTAATGCAGTGGAGAAATAACATGGAAAAATTATATATTCCATGTGTTTGAAAGAAGTTTCTAACATGTCAGGGTGCAAAAGGAAAATGTGCCTTTTTGAGTAAATGGTAGGAAGGAGTGCAGTTGTCTACAGAGGACAATATAAGAAAATAGCCTTGTTGTCTTGATAGTAATAGGTTCTATACTCAACTAATATTCTATATTGTGTGTTCTATACTACTTTAAATCTGTAAACAAAGTAATGCTACTCATGTAATTAGTGATTTTTTTTTCTGCAATAAACCTTTCCTGTTTTACTCTCTTGGTTTTTTTCTAGAAGTCAGGTGTAGCAAACAGGTGGTGAATGAATCCATGATAAGGCTTTCATGACTATTGCACAAGTATTTGTTTCTCTAATATCTTAAAACAGTTAAGTTCCAGTGGAAATCCTCAAGGCAATGGATACATATGTACACACAAAACATTTATTTAAACATACACATATATTTATAGATATGCACAGAAAAGCAGATATCATTATCAAGATGTTTCTGTAGAATATAATGGGGATGGGTTATGTAGAAATTTTTGTAAAATCTGCAGCTAGTAATAATGGTGATTTTTTCTGTGATTTTTATTAAGAACTATTTAGAATATTACAGTAGACTTTCAGTAACTTTGCAGAGCATACCAGGGATAGCACTTTCTTATATAAATCTACTTTTTAATTCACCACTGCTGTGATATAATGTCCTTTTTTACTAGTATATCTAGACTTGCTATTAAGTGAATATTTAAATGTAGTCTTTAGCATTATTAACGTAATAAATTTTAAGCAATCTAAGCAGTTGGAACTGTTATGACTGTAGCTGAGCAACTAATTGGAAATATTAGTCACAAATTGTTTCAATAGATTCTTGAATGAGTAATTGTCACAGCTTTACTTGTAATGATGTATGCTAATTCAATTTGTTTGCATGAATCCTGAAATGAGACTAGTTTTCAGAGAAATCTTTCATGTGTATAGATCATTTGGGGTTTAACTAAATTCATAACTGCAGTTCAGGTATTTCATAATTCCTCTTGGAGCTGCTTCATATGTCACAAATGCACTCCATGATTTGGGAAGCCAATCATGAAACATGAATAATAAAGAAAGAAGACCTATGAAAGCCCCCACTTCATCCCACTTCATTGCGGAAGCTCTTTCTCAGTGCTTCATTAAGCAGCTCCAGCCTGAGCTGTCTTGGTTTTATGGTATAGGTTTACTGTTGAGTCCATTCATGTACTTGGACCTGGACATTAAGATTCACATGGTTTAAACATAGAAGCATTCATTTAAAACCAGTATTTAGATACTTAGGGGTGAGGAGCTACTCAGAGTCCTGACAGACACAAATGCCTGCCTTTCTAGATATACAAATGCTAATAAATGTTTCTGCCTGCATTGCTACATCTGCTTTGAGCTGGCAAGTTAGTGCTGTGTTTTAAAATGACACATAGTTATCATTCTTTTGGGGGGGGCTATAATTTTTCTGAGTTGTCTATTTAATGAAATGAAGAGCTAAATTTTCATTTACTGTAATGTAGTATAGACCCTGTTAAAGAGAAGAGCTGTGCCAGTTCCTGCAAGCACAAGCAAACTGACGCTTTAGAACATCACTTGCCTGATGCCAAAAGGACTACTTCTTAACACAGGTTTGAAAATATCTGATGTAAAATCACCACTGTGAAACTTACAATACTTTTAAAATAATACAAACTAAAATGTAGTAATCTGTTTCTGTTTGGAAAATTGCAAAGGATTTTCTTCAGGATGCAGTTTTATGACTGAAATGCAAATGTTGAGTTAAATTTACAAGCAGGGATGATTTTAAAATTATCTTTAAAACAATTCTACCATTTTTTATATTAATCTCATCATGTAAAGTGTTTGGCTAAACCTGTTTAGATTGAAATCTGTATTAGTTTTAACCTGAAAAAATATTTTGTATTGCTATTTTTCTAAAAGCAGTTATTACAGTGAAAGCTCCTAGCCTCTTAGAAGTGAAGGAAGAAAGCATGAGTCAAAACCTATTAAAAAGCAACAGTGATCATGAAAAAGAGGCTCAGTTTTATTGGCTGGTCATGACTATGTACACATTTATATGTTAGACCTGTTCACAAGCATTACAGAAGTAGCTATTGCTTATGGTTTTTTTTTCTCCCACAAAGTCATTATTTTATGTTTTATTGAAGATGCTTTAGTTCAAAATTATCTTATAAAACTCTGCATTATAGACTCATGAAATAGCAGTAAAAACATTCTTCTCAATGTAACTTGATAAACTGTAAAAAGTTTTAAACCACAAATAACTTTTAAAGTTTTGGGTGGGGGTCTTACTGAAAAAAAACCACCCAAAACAAAATGCCACACACCAAAAACCCAAAACCAAACTAAAACCACAACATAGACAACTTTTACTTACAGGATTCTGCTAGAACATTCTACTATATTTCCAAGACATTATTTACCCAAAGGCTAGGCAATACTGAAAATACTGTAATGAACTATCCTAAGTGCAGAAACAGAATGTCTGCTTCATTTGATAGACTTTTTCAGTTGTAATATGTAATAATTTTACCTCTGTCTCTTTAAAAGGATTTCTGGTAAATATTAGTTTCAGGAATTTTCATAGCACCTTTTGCTTGGAAACACACAGGCCAAGGGTGTGAGGGTGGCAAGACTGTCTTTATAATATGTGACTGATAGTAAGTTAGGAAGGTAAATAGCAACCCACCTGCGTAAAAGGTCGTATTATACAAATAAAGGATACCAATGAAATTTCAGTTTGTTTATTTACAAGATTTACACAACTTAGTATCTAAATAACTCCTCTTGGTTTTAAAGAGAACTGTGTGGTCTTTCGACTCATGTTTGCAACATGTTCTTTTCAGCCTGAAAAGTAGGTTGCCAAGCTAGTTTTAGGTAATGTCCTTTTAGGTATTTTCCTAAGCAGAGGTTCTTTCTCAGTAGTCTTAGTAGGATTCCTGTAAACTGGATATTGCGCTGTGTTAGAAATGTAAATATAAAAGAATAGTATGAAATTATAAATGTTTGGTAAATGTATAACTGTATACACACCTGAATATGCCTCTGCATGATTTACTACGCTATGAGCAAGATCCTGATAGTCTGTTACTGTTAGATAATGTTGTTCTGTTAAAATAATCCAGACTAAATTACTTTTAAGAGTATTTTAATAATTTCAAGAAGATAATTCAAGCCACAATATACATTCTTAAAAAACATCCTTAATCTCTTTTTTCCTAGCTTATTACATATTAGTGTTTCACAAAAGAAATTATACTCCATCTTTGCCAGGGATTGGTTTTGAAAGTATAGTACTGCCATCCTCTTTTGTTTAAGGAAAAAAAAAAAAAAAGACATTTCCTGCCAAAGGATTTTCCCCTTTCCACATAAAGCCTGATCTTACAGATGTGGGAATTACTATCAGTACATATTCACATCTGAATAGGGACACTGGGGATAATACTAATTACAAGACAAATGAGAGAAGAAATCACTACTGAGAGAGTATTTTACAGTTTGAAAATATTTTTCAGGTGTTGAACTAGCTTTATCCCTGGAATAAGTTTTCCTTTTTAACTGCTATTGCATCAGGGAACTTTTATCACACACATAATAACTCACAGCATGAAGGCCTTGTTAATTATCTCTTCCAAGCTTTTGTAACCTGGAATAAACTATCACCAGAGATATTCTGTTAAAGCTAGTAATGTGACTGATGTGGTTAGAGCTGAAATGTATGCAAATGTGGCCAGAAGATAAGGCCTCTAAATAGCTTTTTCTTTGGGATGTGTTGGTGGTTTTGATGGTAGGAACATTTGACCACTGGAATGCAGAAATTACCATCGCATTTCACTGATCAGCAGCCATTGGATGATGGTAACACTGTCACTCCAGTGAATCCAGCACCATTTCAAGCTTCCATAACTTCAGCTGTTTGAGTCTCAGGTCAGCTGTAAATCTCCAGTCGAACAATTGCCATCAGGTGTCGAAGAAACAGGAGAAGGTTTCAAAGGCTCTCTGCTACCAGGGCATCTGGCATACTGAAAGGAAAGGAATACAAAGAAAAGCTCTGAATTTCCTGCCATTTTTTTAAAAAGCCCTCCAACTGTCAACCATGAAAGAAATAAGCTATTGTATTAGCCAGTACTCTCATCTCCCAGAGGAGAGAAATATTTCTGAGCTTCATTACATCTCCAGATATACAATTAGTTGAGCCCCCACTAAAATACCTGCCATTCTTAATTTAGTCCTTCAAAAAAGACCATTCAAAGCTGAAAATTATGGTAGTGCTGGTTAATAAAAAAAAAAAAAAAAAAAAGAAAAGAAATCAAGAAGAAAATCTGAGTCCCTTCATCTATAAAATAATTGATTACTTCTTTCTATTAAAAAAGAGTCATGATTATAAAATGCTGTAATTGTAAGCTAAATACTTGTAGGCATTCACTCAACTTTCATGAGAGCACCTATGATAATCAGATCCCTAATCAGTGGCTGGAAGCAGTTAAACTATCCTACTTATTACAGTGTTTTAGTACTTTCATGTACTTTAAATAGGAAGTGAATCTGATAGTTCATATACCTTATATATTTGTATCTCACTAAGATATACAATAAAGGAATTAGTGTAACTTAAAGTAATTCTGTAGAATGTCATTCTGGGAAGAAGAAAGGCTTTTCTAACCAAAGTAGTTTGAATGGTAGTAGTTCCTCTTAGATACCACTCATGTTTACAGCTTTCTATTTGGGAACATGGAAAGCTAGACTTTGGGCTTTTCCAATACAGTATAAAACCTGCCGTATAAAAACTACATATAAAAAAATAGCTAATGGGCACTAGCCAAGATCAGACAATATATTATGAACAAAACTAAATACCAAATTTTGATTAATTTTAACTACTGGCTCGCAGAGAAAGGCCACTAGAGGCATGCAGCCCATTCCCCTTATTAGACTGCTGAATAATTCTTGGGTTTGTGTGCCACACTGGACAACGTTTAGAATTAATAGTCAGTGAAGTCAATATTTAGTCTGGTTAGATTTTTAAGTAGTTGGATATAAATATCTCATTATTATGACACTTTTTCCAGTTTCCATTATTGTCACATCTGATTTAGTTTTAAACTAAAATATGAGAAGAAGAGCCATACCAGTTATCCACACAAATATATCTCACCTAAGATTTATTTTTTCTGTACGGTTGCAATCTCTAGCTGAATTCCTTGCATGAAAAAATGTATCAGTTTAAATTCCAGAGTGAGAAGAAGAAAATTACTAATCCATCTTCTTCAGAGATCATTGGTCACCTGTTGCAGAAGATGTTCAGAAACAGAAAAGAGCGTGAGGCTCTAACAAAGTCAGTAAAACCTTTGAAGAAGTCAAAGTCATTATTTGATTATTTAAATAAACCATCAGCTAAACTTGCTTTATTTGCAGTTGTTCAGCTTTGCTTCAGCCATTGACTGCTAACAATCCTGTAAACGTTTGGCATATGTTTGAGACATTTTGTTGATTTTGGTTTTTTACTTCAAGACCTCCTCTCCCCCAAAGTTTTGCTGTTTAATGGTGTATGGATTATTCATATGTTAAACTCTCTCACCTATATTTAACTGCAAATCCTAAATTAATTGAAAAAACTCCACAACAGTGCCTGATATTCTGCTGTGCTACTTAGCAGTGATGTTAGACTAAGTCAAAAGCTCCTTTAAAAGAATTGTGGCATGCTTCCAAGAAAAAAAGGAGTAAAAGAAAAGCAGCCTGCTAGCTGTACGATATTAAGAGTTAAGCCACTGTTAAAGAGAATTAAAATCATGGACTCCATTTCTACAGGCAGTCACACATGTGTTTTACTTTAAACATGTCAGTAGTTCTATGGGCTTCGGTGCGCCTCCCTGCATTGATTAGAGGTACTGAGCTATTATATACGTGCCAGAGAGAAATTCTTACTGAGCTTTTGTCCTTAACCTTGGGTCCTCCCATTTCTGCTGATGCATGTGCAACAAAACCTGGGAAATTAATGATGGGAGGCATTGCTAAAAACCTTCGCCGCCAGCTGAAAGCAGTGACCATACACTCAAAAACTTAAACTGAAATTCTGTTACGGTACACAGGAGCATCTGCTTTCAAAATGAGCTTTTCTGCCCAGAAGGCTGTAGAGCTGCACGAGAACATTCCAGCCTTTTTGTTCTACATACACTTCCTGTTATTTATGATCCTAATTCATTGTGAAGTTTCATGTTAATGTAAGTGAATTACTTTCTCTGTGTACAATAGATTCATAAATATTTGTATGCAGATTTATATATATGAAACATTTTGTAGGTAGAGACATACATTTCCTCATGGCAAAATGGCACACGCATGCTGTCCTCTGTTTTTTCAAGGTAACACAAAAATACCGACCACTTTAACTGACTGAACAATTTCAATCATGACTGATTGAATGGCTGCCCACCTCTTCATGTGTAAATAAAAACTTTTGTTAAAATACAGATGAATTACTTCATTTAAACCCTGGGAAAAAAAAATTTGATTTGGCCTGCGCATTTGTTCATTAGATCCAGATGTACACTATCAACTGTCCGTAGCTGGTTTTACTAATAAATCATGCCTGAAGGATTTTGTTTTGCAAGGTGGCAAGAGTGTTCTTTGTTTTGTTGTTGTTGTTTTTTAGCACAGTCGATTTATTTGGTTTGTTTTGTTTTTTTACTTAGGATCTCCTGGCAACAGTACAGTATTTGGTTTTCAGCACAGAAGTGTATGTTGTACTGAGAGTCACAGCTAAAACTCCACAGCTTACAGAGCAGAACATGCAGACCTTGTGGATGTCAAAACTAAAACCAGACGAAACCAATTTCATACATTGTTTAGCTGCTTTGTTAACACCTACCTAGTATCTAAGGGAAAAAAGGACATAGCTGTACACATATTCTTTAATGCACACAAAAGTAGTCATTTTCCAACCAACTTTCAACCGTATTTAACAGAAACCCCAAATGTCATCTCCTCCTCACTCTTCTCTATCTCCTATGCAGGACAGGACAGAGGGAACCCTTTCATAATTACATTTTTTGTAACTGAGTGATGTATAAAGGGAACTCATCTATCCTGCTGTCCCATATAAACCCTAAACAGCATTAGCTATGTTGTCTGAGCCCTCTGTCCATGGAAATACAGACTCATTTCTCTTTCTAAAAATGTTAAGGTTGTAAGGAACTTTTATCTCTGCAAAATGCTTAAGTGACTATTTCAAGGAATTTGCAGTCCTAGTGATAGCAGTAAGAAAGCTCTGCAGCATCTTGCAGAATCGGACTTTATGTCAATCTATGCACATTAGTTGTAACCTTTCTTGTCTTTTCAATGATAAATCTTTCCAGAGGATGGAGTGGTTTTCTCATAAGCAATACTATGCAAAAAAAACTCCATATTTACAGCATTTTATATATGTATGGTAATATAACACATACATCATGTGGTTATACAGTGTATTTATTGCCCTAGTTTGTTAAATTAAATCTGCCAGTTGGGATGCTCTAGGAGGTATTGGACAGGATTATTCCTGCTTTGTAACAGACAATACTGTGATTTTTCCTAATCTGCTCAATTTTTATGACAACCACGTGTCCTCTAACAAAATTCTTTTCTAGAGGTAAAGCCATAATTTTAATGAAACCTTCTGTTCCCTTGGAAACGTATGTTTTTGAAACTTTTGTGCTTATTTACAGCTTTAGTAGTGTTTATTTTTCTCGTCTTTGTTGACTGTAAAATCAGACTGACTATTTTTCACTCCCTTGCCGGTGTTATACTGCGACTAGCAATTAATAGACCGCTTAATGAACTCTTAAGGTATATGGAAGACAATAACTATGACAACTGTTTCTACTCCCCTCCATTTCTAAGTTCCCAAGACCCACCACCCTGCACGTATTCTGCTTAAAGATCCTGGTAGTGTGAAAGTAGAATGTGAGCAAAGGTGCTTTAATTCCTGTTTTCTTTTGTTAAAGGCCATTATACTTTGACAAAACTTACTCTGTGAGCATTAAAGTGATGCTTACTAGCAGTGTTTGTTTGGTGACGCAGGTAGGCAGCATTTCTGTCATGACATAATATGAATCTCTGCTTCTGGAGCTGAAATTTCTTGTTGTGGTCATGTTTAAAGTTGAAACACCATCAACAGTGCTGAAGATCCATGCCCTGTGTAAACCCTGGATGTCCTTGCATGAATCGGCTGGCTTAATATTTCCTCCAGCTGCCATGCCATGCTTAAACTGTAAAAAACCCAAAAGCTGTGGTCACTTTGAGTGGTTTATGTATAGAACATGAAAGTTCTATAGCTGAGGTTTTCACTGGTGAGAAAAATTAGTATTCAGTCACAATGGCTCATGTTTCCTGCTTTTTAATGAGAATCAATACCAAAGAGGATGGAGCTGCTTTAGAGGTAATTTAGAAGATCTGGGATGGCATAAATTACAGAAAATTCATGTAGGCGAAAGAGCAAAGCTCTTATCCAGAATTACCCAAAGGACTGTATGCTCTGGCCTCACTCCATGCCTTCCCTGGCAGTCAGATGATGCATATGCTAAGGAGGAAGGACTCTTCTGAAAGCAGCCTTACAAAAGTAGCTTCAGATCTCTTACTCAGAGAATCCTCTCATAACTTCTGCATTGTGTCTTTTACAAAGCCTATAACACTGGAATTAACAGTAGGCAAAGTCTGCACACATGCAGGTATGAGAGAAAGGAACCTGAGCAGGTTAGGCAACAAACACAAGTTGGAGCAGCATAAACCCAGCTTGCCTTGTTATTAAAATAAACAAACAAACAAAACCAACATCACCCCCCCACAACAAAACAAAACAACAAAACACGCACACATACACACACACACCCCCCAACCAAACAAACCAGCCATCCAACCAAAATAAAAAAAACAAACAAAAAAGAAAACCCAAAAAAACCCCAACAAACCAGCCTAAGCTGTCCATGCAAGAGTGAGCAGAGATATGGTGGAAATGAAACATTACAAAAGGGAGCATAGTGTGCTTTGCATAAGCTGCCTAAAGCTAGAGGTATTAATACAGTGATATTTTCTGGTAAAAAATTCTTCTTATTTTTTACTGAACTCTTTGATTAAAACAATAGAAAGAAAAAAGTGTGTATGTTAAACTTGCTGAGATCACTGGGAAACAAACAGCTTCTTTTCCTGAGAACAATAACATACTCCTAGTATGAAGTCGTATTTTAGGACTGCTTAACTGTCCTTTTAAAAATAACAGGTGATAACTACTCCTGCAGTCTATGTTAAAACCCCAGATAAGCATAAGCTATTACTAGGTCCCCAGGTTGCTCGGGGAACATGGTTGATATGTCAAACAAGAGTAATCAGTTTCACTCTTTAGAAACAAAAACGTTAGACAAGACAAAGAAAAATAAGACTGGCTAGAGTGTGTTTTATCTTTCAGAATTTGCTGAGTTCTTTAGTTCTACTGTCCATGTACGGACAGTCATTTTCAGCTGTTCCACTTCAAACTGTATTTTGGCCTCAACCTTGATTTTCAGGGATTTTGACATGTCGTTGTTTATCACCCTACTTTATGCAGCAAGGAAACGTATTTACAGGCTCCTGACCCTTTGCATTGTGTCTCTAAGTACACCATAAATTTTATGTGCATACCAGGAATCCCTATGCATCTGGTGAAATCCACATGTAACTTTCTGTGCCCATATTCCGTCATATTTTTACATGAACACATGGCTTTTATAACAGATCCTGCTCACGATTTGAGGCCCTCCTTTTTCTGTGATCTAGCCATGGGATGGATTTTTCATTAATAAGGCCCTAAGACTTTACACTTGACTTTGGAAAAAGGACAGGCACTGGTGCCAAGTTTTGAACTCCTCGCTTATTATAATTCCGTCTGTTGTGTCACACACATGCAAATATGTAATTCCGGGAGAAGCCAGAGTCCAGATTGTCAAATGGGCCTCAGTGGGCAGCAGGTTTTACTGCATGTTTGACAGCAGTGGTCCTGGACACGCTGCTGCAGATAACTGATGGCTCAGAGCTGATCTGTCAGTGTACAAAAAGTAGAACCTGGGGGGAATTTCTTCACCCAAGTAGGCAGTGTGCTATCATGCACACATGCCTTGGCAAAGTGCCTTAGTTTTGATCATTTAGCACAAAGAACTTCCTTTCTGTCTTAGGTTTCATTCTGCTGTCTTCTAGCTTCCTTTAGTGTAACAGCCTCCTACCCATCAATGCCTAATCCTAGAAGAAAGGCACATTGCGTTATCAGAACTACCCCTACTTTTTATTTCAAATAGGCCTGTATGTGCTGCAATTCAAAGAAACCAGGAAAAGAAGGAATACTACCAAATGACTATCATGCCTTAAATTGTCATTAAACCTTCCATCACAGGATCTTTTAACCTCCAGAGAAGCATTAATAAATTCTATTATCAAGTGCATCATGTCTTAATGAAAGCACCTGTGTTCACCTCTAAGTAAGTATTGCTATGCCTTTTAAAACCTTGTCATCTATAATTTCAGAATAAGTAATAGAGAAATGTTATTACAGAGGAGACTTGAAATATAGAGAGTTAAGAAACAGGAAATCTTTTGGCGCAGGCAAGTATGTTTTACCCTGCTTTATTGGTGTTTTCTAATAAACTGTTTTATATAACTGAATAGCATTAAATAGCATTTTACCATTGTACCATTGATCTTAGAGGATGGTCCATGCAGTGCCTGAGACATGGAACATCATTAGATATATAGATAAACATGATGATAAATTAGGAGGAAGGCCTATATCTCCTTTTAGGTACCCAATAAGGCTGTGCCTGAGTTTTGTGTGGAGCTGGCCATATTTCTGCAATAAAAAAAAAAAAAGAAAAAAAAGATCAAACTAAACCAAAAACCCCACTACCAACCAACATTTAAAAAGCATTTCTTTACATTTCAGGGAAAGGGCTGAACTGACAGCTCCCAAAATGAGATGAATTGGCAAATCATAAAAAGTTTGGGCATTATGCGTAAAGGTTTTACTGCATCAACCTGTCAGTGCTTTGAATGCTGCTCCAGAGGGATCATTCTTGGAAGTGAGAGTCAACATCTTGGAGCTCCCTGGAAAGCATAGAGTGCAAATCGGTGCTAATTGGTTTATGGTTTATTTCACCTACACTCCCTAACTGCCAGCCAGCAACAGGGCCAAAAACATTGACTTGTTTAATTCAACCTTTATTACCTGTTTATCATATGCATTTACAAGATATGCATCATTGTAGTATCTGGACATGCTTTGCAACTCCATGGACAAGAAACAGCATCCACTGGCACTGTTAATATTGTTAAGCATTTATTGTGTTCCAGCACTGTTTCTATTGTCTTGTACACAGACTGAAACTGCTGGAAAGGCAGACTTTGTCCCAGGGAACTTGAAATATAGGCAAGCAAATTTTTCCAAACAGCTCAACAAGGCATGGGATTCAGTCCTGGCTTTTTTTCCCCTGACTTTTAGCATTGATAAAAACACAGTTCAGACTAATGAATTTACTCTGTGAAGACCAAGGCCAAAAAAAGACTCTGCCTTTGCATAAGGTTAAGAATGGAACATTTCTTTTAATACTTACACCACACAGATTCCCTGAAAAAGACCATGGCAGGTATCAGAAGCATATTTCTATAATGTCAACTCTTTTAGAGAAGACAAACTTTGATACATACAACTATTAGATATTTCACTTTACCTCCAGGAATTGCTGTTTATATGTGTTTCTGAGTAACTCCTGAGCTTCACATAGTCTGAGAACTATGAAATTATACTGCCTGTAGCCATGGCATTGTGGAGCTCTGAAATCAAATGTGCAATGTTCCTAGCTAGCTAGGATCTAACTTCATTATTGTCCTGGAAACTTAACGTCAGGACTTGAATCAGATTCTGGTATTTCCCAGGGAATACAGGGAATGCTCTACATAAAATATTGCTGAGGATTGGTATGGCTGAAGAAGTGAATTACTGTCAGATTTAGGATTTTGAAGCTGAAATCAGGCAGCAGTGATCAGAGGGAAGGTCTTTCTGAACGTACTTTAAAACTTCTGTTGAAGTGAACAAACTTTATTAGATTTTATTGTTTCATGGTGTATGATGTCACTAGAAATCTTGGATAAGAGTATAATCCAATTCCTTTAAATTTTGAGAATAATTTTTTTCCTTGCACATTAGCTATTTCTGACTGGATATCATTTTGGATTACACATATTTAGACATGTACCTAGTTTTACATCCCTATACTTACATCCCAGTAAAGCACATTGCAATTTTAGCCTCACAGACAGCAGGATCTCACTGCTAAGGTTCATTTGCTGTCCTCAGAAAGCACTTAAATGTGTTCACTTTGAGTATATCAGTCTTTCTCACAATTCCCTTTAAGCCAAAACAAATAATATCTTTAGATTAAAAAGGAAAACACAATTCAAACCTGCTGTGGTTTTCATTAACTTACTTGCAAGAATCTAAAATAGGATAGTGGAAATAAGCCAATCTATAGGATGTACTTTTGTCCTATGAAATGTTCAGTTAATGGAAAGCTTATATTTGAGGCTGAAGCATGTTCTAATATTTTCTTGTAATATCCCGAAGGAGAAAACTAGCAATAAAGTGGAAAAGACAAGAATAGATGCAAAAACTCTGTGTCCTGATTCCCACATCTCTGTTTATAATGAACAAAGTCTGAAAGTGGATGAGCTGATCCAACTAGGTGTTCACAATGAGTTTACTGTGCCAACCTGTACAAGGAATAGGAGTCAGCTCTTCTGAGCCTCATTCAAGCATTGCCCATTGCTACTAAAGACTTCTGGTGCAACTTGCATCACATAAAAAAGCAGGTCCAAAATAAGTCCCACCTAGGCCTTTAAAGCTCTGACGCTGCATTTCCCCAGAGCCTAGACTAGTAGCTCAGATACTAGACACGCATAGAAGTAAATCTGGTAGCCACTGTGTCCCGCGTTTCTTCTATCTTTTACACTGGCCTGCATTCTGAAAGAAAGCTTCACTGTAAGGTGCAGAAGCTCCCATTTATCTCATCGAAGACAAATTTCTAATCATATGTATAAGTGGAGAGACAGGGGCTATCTCACCTGTTACAGCACTTGTTTGCAGGACTTGGGTTCTTCACTTGCTTTAAAAAATGGTAACAAATAGCTGTGATTTGCCTCATTTTCATTGTCACTTTGATCAGAAGAAATAATTTGTAAAGAGGGTGAGAAGGTTGCTCATTTTGTATAGCTCTTTTCTCATGCCATACATACACATGGCTGAATCTCTTCAAACTCTGCTTAAAAAAAGGATCACGTCACTTATATAAAATTGATATCCACAACAAACTTTATGTATGCTTATACTTAAGATAAATCTTGTTAGTAAAGTCTACCTGCTGAGAAAATGTGAAATGGATGTGCAAGTCCAAATGTTTTGTATTACACAATATGAATAAATACAAACACACAGGTACATACACACACACACAAATTTACACATTTATAATCATATAAGACTTTCAAAGGCTCAGTTAAACAAGCATAATTCTGCATAACCTAGCAAAATTTCTGGACACATTCTGCTTTCCAGAAACCCAGCTGACTCTGGTATTTTGTTAGTGGGAAGTGACTGCAAGTAGGGGATTTGAATAAATATTTATTTATGTACAGTTATGTCATCTGCTGGATGCTCCATTATTTTTCTGGCAAAAGGAATGATTAAATGGAAAGAATAAAATGCATGAATGAATGTATGACCTGTCACTGTTTTGTTTTTCTTACAGTGAAATGAGAAGGCAATAGCACAGAAATCCTCACCCACATCATGTAAATGTCCCTCGGGGCCTTGGTCTTAACATTGCCAGCTCTGTATCCCCCATCTAATTTTTTTCTTCAAAAATGGATTAAACTGAAATAACTCATTTTTTGTATATCAATATATTTTTAAATATATATGATTTTTTCTAATTGCAAACTTTCCTCATTAAATGTACTCCAAGAATTGGGGAAAATGTGTTGTTTATTAAAGCCATGTTTTGCTAATAACATTTTGCAAGAGTTCAGATTACACAGAGCCCTATTCTCTACTCCTTTTTAAGGAGGTGCTGTAATTTTGGAAAGCAGCATATGCCCCATTTGAAGCCTGGGTTGCTATGGCAAATTCACATTTCAATTCCATCATGTTGTAAATAATAACATAAAATTGTGTGCAGATGGCTGGAGTGAAGGTTAAATAAGACTCCCAAGTACACTTAACCGGGGGCAAGATGCTTTTTTTCTGTCAACCCTTACAATTCCCATGCACTTTTAACTGCATCTTTGAACCTCTTGGCTCATGGACAGTTTCTAGATAAGCTACAAAGGAAGATTCTTAGGCCTTTCTAAAGATAAGTTTTATGAAGAGGTAGACTCCAGACACTGTCCAAACCGGCAGAATACTTTTGGGTACTACCTGTTATCTCTGTACATAGTCAAGTAATTGCTCTCACCTGATAGATTACATAGATCATAGATATTTTATACTAACTTCTCAAAGGTAGGAGGCCAGGAAATATTTTTTCTAAAGCATAAAGGAATTATGTTACCAGTAGATTATAGATTACAGGAATAAAACCGGTATACCACACATCAGCAAAAACGGTTCTAAGTTAGGAGATAAATAAATTAGCTTATCTAATTTACCCATTTCCAAGGCTGAGATCACCTCATGCACTTGTGTGCAGCCAAAAGATTGAGACTGAAAGGGCTTCTTTTTTTTTTCCAGAGACAATGGTGGGAAACATGACATTACACTTGTTGCTCTCTCTCTTTTTCTTTCTATATCTCTTATTCTCTGTCTTTTGGATTTCTATGCCCAAGAGCAAACCAGAGCTGCAGGGGCTCCTTGGTTGGCTGCTAGGCACAAGAGCTATAGTGGGGAATGCCACAAGGGATGAGATGAGTGCAGGGCTTAACCTATTATCTTCTCCCATCTGGCCCTGAGTCCCCCTGTTTCAGCTCCTTCGTAGAGGTTCCTCAGGCTAAATAAATAATGCAGATATTGGCCACATTGCTGCAGAGATGGTGCTATCCCAGAATTTCTTTCTTTGGGAAAGTTAATATTTTGAGACCTGTGTTTAAGAAGAAACATGAAATGAAAGGTTTTGTTTACCTTTCATACAACTTGAACCATATTTTTAAAGTTGAACGTCTGGAAGATTGAAATGTTAAAATTAAACTATTAGTAGGTTATCATAGAATCATAGAATAGTTAGGGTTGGAAAGGACCTTAAGATCATCAAGTTCCAACCCCCCTGCCATAGGCAGGGACATCTCACACTCAACCATATCACCCAAGGCCTCGTTCAACCTGGCCTTGAACACTGCCAGGGATGGAGCATTCACAACCTCCTTGGGCAACCTATTCCAGTGCCTCATCACCCTAACAGTAAAGAATTTCCTCCTTATATCCAATCTAAACTTCCCCTGTTTAAGTTTTAACCCATTACCCCTTGTCCTGTCACTACAGTCCCTAATGAAGAGTCCCTCCCCAGCATCCCTATAAGCCCCCTTCAGATACTGGAAGGCTGCTATGAGGTCTCCACGCTACCTTCTCTTCTCCAGGCTGAACAGCCCCAACTTTCTCATCCCACAGTTTTCACTTTCTGTCATCTTTTATTCTGCCACTGCTAGCCTGTATTAGCAGGGGGAAAAAATCCAAATAATTGTAATTATTTTAATGGTTTAAATTCATTCAAATAATTCTAAATATCATGTGGCATGTGATTTAGAATACCATAACTTATAATTCTATCTCTTGTTTCAGTTGACACAAAGTTACAATGCTACTTAATGCAAACTGAAATTTGAATTGTTTCCAGCCCATGTTATATCAGTTTAAATACACAGAAAGAGAAAACCAAGTTATAATATTGTAGTTGAGCTTTACAGTACAAACGTTTCTTGAGCCTAATTTTCCACCTGTTTTTTTTCCCCGAAAATTTGTGCTGTCCTTTTGGTGT
Source organism: Neopsephotus bourkii (assembly GCF_033783945.1). Taxonomy (NCBI): domain Eukaryota; kingdom Metazoa; phylum Chordata; class Aves; order Psittaciformes; family Psittacidae; genus Neopsephotus; species Neopsephotus bourkii. The sequence goes on from NW_026900624.1 coordinate 10,345,554, forward strand.
ACGTTATTCAGGACAATTAACAAACAACAGTCCTTTCCAATTAACAAACAGCCCAGCAACAGTGGAGTGCTTCCCCATCAGAAATTACAAACTGCTATTTCTTCTATCCCTCCTGCCCCACACTTTTGACAGTATGGATTTACGTAAGGGAGGAAAACTGTATCTGATCTGAGTATTGCCTCGAGAAAAGAGAATAAAATGTTGGGTTGTTGCCAGCTCTACTGTCTTGGAGCAACCCTTGCTATGAAAGCTCACACCACTATTATTGCTATAAAAAATTCTCTTAATATTCTCAAGACCTTTTCTCAAATCTCACTGATTTGGGGCCGACTGTCTTTATTAACAATGTGGTTTAAATCTCTGCAGGTTTAACCACCTGCAAAAGTTGCTAGATGCTGAAGCTGGGAAAAAGAACAGCAACCAGACTTTATTTCCCATTATTTAATTCCAGAAATCTTGCACGTGTGCTTAATTTAAAGTACGTGTGTATTCTCACTGGAATCAATGGGAATACGCAGATGACTAAAGGTAAGCAGATGTGTAAGTTGTAGGATCTGGGTCTGACATTAAGACAAGCTTCAACAAGTGAAAGCTGCAACAAAAGGGGAAATCAAAGGTGACAGAAGCAATAAACAGTAATAATATTGTGGAGTCAACCTAAGACATGTATGTCAGGACAATCATCGTACCGTATTCCAAATTTAAAAAAACAAATTCCCCAATCACAAATCATTTTCTCTTAAGGGAGATACCTAGAGGTGTGGGAGCTAAGTCTTGAGAATGAAACCAATTGAGGAGTAAGCAGGTTTTCAGGCTGTTGAAAGACACTGTTTCAAATAGTATGCTCACTATACAATATCAGAAAAAAAAACCCAAAATGTTGGAGGTGTATCTCCATAGCAAAGATGTTATGAAAGCAAAGAGTAGTTAGTTGAGAGAAGACAAAAAAAAATATCAGGAGAAAACCTGAGGACAAGAAGCAAGCTCCTCTAGTGCTGCAAATGATGAGGGAGGATTCATTTAAAGGGTGACCCTAACTGTAGTGGCAAGGGAGGAAGATCATCTATATAGCAGCGGTATTTGAATGAGTATTATGTAAGTCAGAGAAAAGAAGGTGACCACCATCAAAGCCAGAGATGATAAAAGGCACAGGAGAAGGTCTTAGCTCTCTGAGCAGGAAAGCATTAGTCTCAAGAATACGTTAAAAAAAGTACAGCAGTATATGACTGAGGATAAATGTAATAAGAAATCATAAAAAATCTTTTCTTTTACCTTGACTGATTTAAAAGTTCTTCCTTGCCACTTATCTACCTGTCAGTTTCAATCTACATGTAACATATAACCTGAAGGGAAAAAAAAAGGTGGGGGGAGGAGGGGGAAAGAGGAAGACGGTGAAAAAGAAGTAATGGAAATGTCATTACAGCTTCATTTTGCGTGATGATACTGGCTTGAGTGTTTTACATAAGCACCCTGGTACCATGCTGGTGTGTCAGAGCCGATGATATACCTCCTGCTGAATCCTTTACGGCAGAATTCCTTCTTTCAAACATCTAGTCTCTGTGGAGTCATCCCTTTGTTAGTATATATGTAGCCAAAATGCAGACATTCAGTAGGAAGGAAACAGACATTTAGTAGGAAGTGAGCACATAGGTGTCAGTATTAATTCTAATTATATTCTAATGATGCAAATTATATCTTTGACATTAAGCATCTGTTTAAAGTTATTTTGGCATAGCACCTATGCTTTTAGAATGATACTGAAAATGACAGATGACCTCTAAAGACCATGGAGTGATTGGCTTGTGTGTGGTAACTGCGGTGGTCTGGAAGGAGAAAGAGACAGGAGCTCCATAAGATTTTCAAAGGAAAAAACACTTAGAAGTTAAATTCTCAGCTCAAATTTATGATGCACATTACCTGTGTCATGAAAGTTTTATACTGACAGAGTCAGGGTGATTTCTCACATCTAGCACTCAGTGGGAGCTTATAGCACAACTTGGAACGGGATTTTGGTCCTTAATGCTCATATTGATATTCACTCCAGTGCAGAGATGGGGCTGAATCATGGCTTTTGAAGTCATAGCCACATCAGAAAATCCCTAAATTTGGGGGCACTTGGACTGATAGTTTTGGCTCAAATCATCTCTGATCTTCTTGTAAACAATTTGGCATCCTTCCTATTTGTACATACTCAGTGAATGATGTGAACCAGGAAAGAAAACAAGTATGCTAAAATAATCCTTCTCCCCCCTATTGTGCATGTGAATGAAACTGAGTCCATCAGAAAGGAGATCTGCCAGTATCAGCAGGGAGGTTATTATCTTTGCATATGTTGTTTGCTAAGAAAATCCCTGTTAAGATCTGTTGTGGTGATATGCAGAATTGTGGAAGGATGCATTTGCACAACACATTTGCATCCGTCTGACTTTTTAATTTCCTAGGTCTCTAAAACCATCCCACATGAACAGTGTGTAACCCCTAAAAAGATTAATATATGCCCTGATAGAGCAAGACATATATTCTGATAACAATCCTGCCAAGCAGTTCCCAGCTTGATGAACAGGACATAAGTGGTGTGGCTGATGCTGATAGCAGGGGTCTTGATTGGACATCTCAGGACTGTCCTTTCACTCTGCCTCTTTTATGTCACCATGTTACATCTGTCTTCCCTTTCTACAAATCTCCACCTGTAAAAAGGACAATAAAAACAACACAGAGTCATGATCTGTGTTTTCTAAACTGCCCTATGTCTTAAGTTTAACAGGGGTTAGCAAATGGGCAACAGGCGAGAAGGAGGGAGGGAGCAAGAAGACGTGTTTGGGTCCATGGCTGTTTATTCACATCTGTTCCCAAACTCCTGCTTTTGATTTCGTATGAGCACAAACCGCAAGCAACTGCTGAAGGCTAGAGGAGGAGCAGCACGAAATTGGTGCACGTGAAATCAAGATCTGCTTTTAGTATGGGACAGAGCTGAAGGATTCATGAACTCAGAAGAAACAGCTTGCAAAAGGGGGAAAAAAAGTCAATAAGAGCAACAAATTTTTAAAAAGAAAGAGCAGGATCCCAAAATAAAACCCACACCATTGGTGGTCACTAACACTGTGCTTAAGTTGTCATCTGTTGAATCTGGTGGTCTGCACATCATTCAACAGATAAATGCCTTTACCAGAGCCCTCTGGACAACAAGGATATACAGCACACGCGTTTAAAACAGACTGCTAGGGCTGGGGGAAACTCTGTTGGTGGTCACAGACACCAAAGTATCAGGTATAGGAAACTCCGAGTAAAGCAGACGTAAGCTCAGTGAAAAAAATGAGAAGCAAACCTTTTTTCCCCAAATTCTTATCCAACATTTTGATAATCCAGGCTAATTGCACAGTAACGTAGCCATTCACAAACTGAGGAACACACTGGGATTACGTTTGTGTGGGTAAAGTGGAAGTGGTCTTGCCTTTCAGGGAGCCACAGAGCCATACAACTTGCTTTGAGAAAGCAGGACATATTTCATCTGCTCTCTTCTCAGTTGCTGTAAGGAACCACATATGGCTAGAGGTACTGCCTACTCTGCAACCTATTAAACATGCCACAGCAAAGTGTTTTCAACTGTATGCCATGTGGTGAGTCTCAGCAAGGCAAGAAGTAGTGGGATTTTTTTGCAGGTTATTGCATGGCCTCAGAAATCCTGAGCCTGTGCAAACATTAAAAAATACTCAAAATATTTGAACTGGAAAACACACTCATTTGCTGTAATGTCTGTGCATTTCTAAAAAAAATACAGGATCTTCTTCTCCAGTCGTCCTCTCAAACATGAAGTGGGATAATGAAGAATTCTAAACAATTTTATTGTAGCATGTTTTCCTAGGCTATTTACAGCCATTTCAGTTTATTCATTTATGCACATTTTGTCTCAGCTTTCAAACAAAACCAAACCTTTCCTGGGGGTAGCTTCATCCAATTTTGTCTTCTGCTCCACTGTTCTTCAGCATACTCCATGGAAACAGGTGAATTGCTGGACTCTCCTCCATTTACATCAGGGCTGGCATGGAGCTTCAATGGCCAGCAATTATGCCTGAGGCTTTTAAGGTGTATTTCTGAGGTGCTGCAGCCCCTGACACTGCAGTGGAAATAGTTTTGGAACAAGGCAAGCAAGTGTGAAGATGCTTCTGTGTGACACAGTATAGCCTGAACTCCTGTGTGCTTGCTGCCATAACTGTGCCATTGCTCTTTGAGGGGATTATCCAGATTTATTACTTAAGTCTCTATTTTTTTTTCTTTCTCTCTCAACAGGCTATGACTAGGATTAGCATTTTCTATGCTATCTGCTGTGTACATATGTAAGGGGACAAGAAAACTAACCTTTTTGAAGCCAAAGGCAGAGAATACTCCACAGATTATTCCCTTTTCACAAGATATTTTTCAACATATAATGCAGAAGCAAAGTTATTAAAATGCTACTTCTATAGATCTTTCCAGTTCCTTTCGCTTATTTCTAATCGACATCATCCAGGCCTCCTGCACTTTTGGGTGAGCAGTTGTTTTGTAGTCCAATGCATGAATTTATCTTCACGTGCCAAAGAAAGCTTAGGAATTGCCCAATCTATTTCAAAACCTAGGAAAAGTAGGAGGTTGTATCTGGCAGCAGCAATATGCATTAAACGTTCTGAAAGAAATCTTTATTATTAAGGAGAGGCAACCCATTTGGATCAAGCAGGACCAACATAAATCTTCATCTGGGGCTTTAAACATACCACGAAAAATTCTGAAATTAGGCTTTATTTATTTCTTCTTTTTGTTTCCCCCCACAAGCATTTTTTTCCCTGTATTTCCTAGGTCTGTGCACTTCTAGATTTTAACCTTTTAGGAAAGAAATAACCTCTCTGATTATCCCATGGACCATATGTATTGAACAAAGCAGAATCAAATGAAAACCCGTTTTAGTTAATGCATGAGATTGTTTCTAAATACTTTGGTTGACTTTCCTGAAGCAGACAACCTCTATGCCTTGCAGGCAAAGGCAGCAGAACAATTTCTGTTCTCACTACACTAATTTATAGAACTTGAGGCCCTAAGCATTTCTCAGACTGCATGCACACAGAACTAAGCCCTGAGGCACCTTTCCTCTGTCAAATGGCATGCACACAATTAAAAACCATAATGAGTCAGACCAGACCTGACTGAGCCTTCTTGAAGATGTGAAAAGCATGCAATCATTCCCCTCACTTTTTTCACCTTTATGTCTACATCTTTTCTCCCCTTGCTGTAAAGGAGGTTTGGATGTAGTTTTGGAAAGCTTAGCCCTATTATGTATTGTTGAAAACCCTGGCTAGTTTTGCAAGAAGCTGCCCATCACAAAGCGTTCCTCCCAGAGAGAAGTGATGCAATGCTTTCAAAGAAAGCTCTTGCTCCCAGTGGAGAAAATGTAAACAAGCCAGATGAACAAGTCAGAGAGCTGCCAGTTCTTTAGATCTAACGTAGAGTCTCCCAGTGTTTTGCTGGTGGCAAGGTCCAGCTCTTCGAATTGTATATGACATGGGAAACTTATATTTATTTATAAATAATTCACTTCTAACCCTTGAGACTCCAGAGAAAAAACAAGGACTAGATTAACACAGCAAAGGGGCAAACAAAATCCTCCCTCCCCTATCCCCCCCCCCCCTCCCAAATTCTTAACAATTGCATGATTTTTGAACAGTGTAACTTATTAAGGAGTTTCTGAGTCATGATCTTGAACTTTTTAGTGGTGGCAATGTGCACACTATATCGATCCCCCCAGATAAAGCAAGCGCCCTACATGCACTCAGCTAGGCTTGGGGAGAGCAAGACGCTCTCCCACGGTCTCACACTGGGGAAATAATTACAGCTAGCTGATGCTGCTCGTGACACAGGGCTGACTAACCTATCCTGCAGATGATGCGCTGAAAGGGGTAACTTCTGCTTATTGAGGTAGGGCTTGGATATTTTATTTTGGTTAATTCAATTGAATTTAATTTTATTTTACTTTGCTTTACTTTATGGGCAAAATCTGAATAGCAGCAGTGCCTGAAAAGGAATTAAATAAAAATAAATAAAAAAAACCCTTGTCTCCTCTTACAGCTGTGTCTGTTTGGTCCATTGAATGCCAGTGTTCCCCTGGGGAAGCCCTTAGCCTGTGGCAGGACAACCACTCTACCAGTGGCAGGCTATAGACACCGATTACCTAATTCTCCTGCCCAAAAGAGCAATCCTGAAAATATTTTGGGTGATAATCTCCTGTTTTATTGGCTACATGGACAGGAAGGATGAAGTGGAGATGACTGAATTTAGAGATGGTGCCTCGCATCTGCATAAGAATCTGAAATCTATGGAATATTTGGAACGTCTGTGTTTCCAAGGCTCTGGAATGTGGTTAAAATAATATGGAAATGAAAAATCCTGCTGAAGCATTTGACTGACTGTACCTTCACTGAGCTGAGGCAAGCTGGGAATTTCCTTAATCCCTAGAATGAAGTGAGGTTGCTGATGCAGATAGCGCACAGTAGAGCTACAATGGGTTCCAATAAATCTGCTTTAATCAGAAAATTAGAAGTAACCAAGAACCCCCCCCCTAAGGTCTGATTTGCTACTCTATTAAACCAGTATAGCACCAGATTAATACCATGGTTTTCAGTGGAATTATGCTGGCATAAAAATGATGTCAGAAATGGGTGAATCAACCCATTTGAAATGGACGAATCAACCCAGACAGCTGTGAATTATTTTCTTTCTATCTGACATTTTCATGTTTAGGCAAAAAAAACATAATGGTGTTGGGAATGAATCCCAAATGCAGTCAAACTGAAAGGCTTGATAAAGATGGGCTTTGAGTGTTAGTTTAATCACTCAAATATACAGATTATAAGTCTCCTTAACAGAAAGCACTATCTAAATAACCTGGTTGCCACAGTTCATTCTTAATACATTATCAACTTCCACTTGTGCATTGGCATTAATAAAACTTTGTGAGGTACTACAATGGACAAATCAAAATGTTTGGGTAAGATTTACCAATTATTATTTCATTTTTCTGAGGACAAAGCTATAATATCTACCCTTTGGTACTAGGAATAATTTTGTAAACTGTAATTTAAACAAAGAATTTAGAGGTGCATTTTCTGTGTTATGCATCTACAAGAAAATACATAATTGCACTAAATTGAAGAATGCTATGTTAATTTAAAAAAAGAGAGACTAGGCTTTACAGTGCAGTAAGATTTTAATTTAAGTGAGCCCGTTCAGTTTTGTACCAGTTGAAAAATGCCAGTATTGTAACATTTACTAAATATTTGCAAAATCACATGAAATTGCTTAAAAATAGAAATCTGCTAAATAAGCAGGAAGAAAACATCTGTAAGTAATATAACATATGAACATAAAAATATTAACCAGGAGACGAATGTTGCCAAACATATACATAATTATTGTACTCCATTATACCCAAGTCTGATTAATATGAGTTAAACTTGCAAATACATTTGAGATTCAATCCTCTCTTGCACCACTTTTACATCAAGGAAATCCTATTAAGTGAATGTCAGTGGAGACCTTCTGTTGGTGTATGAGAAAAGGCAAATCAGGCACTGGGTTTATAGTTGGCCAGGAAAGACATAACAACTCATGATTTCAGCATCTAATGTAGAATGAATACAAAAGCCCCAAAGTGCAATTTTTAACGCCAGGAATTGTACAACTGAAGCATGCAAAATGAAGCAATATGGTATTTTAGTGCCAAAGTAAGTTCACTCAAGATTTCTGAAAAACTATGGCTTGCCAATTCAATGTCTGCTGCATACAACCAGGCAGTAACAAGGGATAAACATGGGAAGGTAAATGGCCAGCTTCCTGTACAAATACTTGACTTCATCTTAAATATTCAGCTCAAACACCCTTACAGCCTTAATTCAAAACTGAATCTATTACTTTTTTGCCCCATATTTACACAGGGCTTTAGTATTTGTGCAACAGCTGGCATCACAGAAGGAGCTGAATTCAGAACTGATCCTCAGTGAACATCAATATGTCTTAGGGAAACCCAAAATGGTAGGTCTTACATTGCTTTTTTTGCTCCACTGTCAGAACAGCTTAAGTTCATCTACTTAATTTAGGTTTGTGTACTTATTAAAGCCACATTCATCTCAGTGTACACTTTACAAGACATTTTTCCTAGAGTAGTCCAAAAGCCACGTGAGGTCCCAAATGCCCCATATGCAACACACAAAGGAAATTATGTTCCATATTGCATTGAACCGTACAGATAAATACATCACAGACAAATTTTGGTACTTTGTCCCCAGCTCAAAGTCTCACACGTTAAGTAGTTCTCTGGGATTACCTGTCAATTACTTAGCTTGGGCTTGTGCTGCTCATGTTTCACAGATCAGTGATTCCTCTAAGATGCAGGTCTACTAAATTGCTGTTGTACATACATCAGTAAGAAGAGAGACTAGCCAAGCAGGATCAGAAAAACAAGCTCAGATCTCAATCTTGTTAACCCAGTATTTCTATGGTACTCTCTCCCTCACCCCCTTTACCTCGGCTGCCTCCCATCCCATCACACATATGAGCCAGGGAGAATCTGGTTCCTAGTCTAGAGCAGGGTCAGGAGAGACTGGTTCCCCTCAGGAATAAAAATAAACCCACTCAGTTTGTAACTATGTGGCACACTTCCAAGAAGAAATTAATGCTCAAATAAGCGACCACCTCACAGGCACACAATGCTCAGCAGTTTTCAAGACGTTGCTGCCAGGAGATTCACTCAGATGATTACCTGTGACTGACTAGTTCTGGGAAAAACAGCTAAAAAGCCCCCATGAAATGTCAGCTAGAAAACCCACATGCAGAAAAAAAATAACATGTCCTTAAATAATACTTCATTAGACAGAATAATCAAAATTATATAGCACTGGTTGTAGTTGACTCTGGAAATAGGAGAAAAAGTACTCTTCCCTAAAAATACCACATGAATTACAAAAAAAAAGTTCTGAGGAAATTTCCTGCTACAGTTTTGGCAGCGCACCACTGAGATGAAGGGTGCTTCCCTCTCTTTACATTCTTTTTTCTGAGTGAGACCTAAAAGCAAGAACTTACCGGCAGGTAAACGAATCAAGGGCAAGACTAAGCAGGAGTGTTTTCAAAATTCTACAGGAGCAGCTATATACACACAAAGCAGAAGGGTCCAAGCATCAGTGTTGCTTCATACACACATTCCTAACCTCTTTTTAGAGCTGGGCAACAAACTTCCTTGAAGAAATTGAGCAATGCAAGATAAGAATTATGATTCCACTGAACACATGGTGAACAGTACATGTCTGGGAAATTAATTCTATTGATGTTTTTATGTGCAAGATATAGTCCAAAGTAATTGGGGAGGACAACACTTAAAAGAGAGAGAAAGTAAGGGAAGAATAAAAATTCTGTATTGTCTAATAATGACAATAAAGAATTGATTCATGTCGAAATATAGTCAGCAACATTTTATCTATAAAACTATAAAGCTCTGTAGAAAGGTCATTAGCAATAGAATATCAAATATAACAGAAATGTGTTAAATTTTATCAGTTGTTTCAGAAAACACCAGGGTTGCCTTCTCATAATGAATACTGAGATTGACTAACAGACCTCTGTAGCTCTTATTTAAAAAGTGTCTTCCTCGATTAAGATCTTTTTACTACAACCCTTGCCTCATAACAAACCCTAAATTGCTTTATCTTTCTTACTTTCATCAGCATAGACTAAGAATGAATGTTTCATTCTCTGATTAGCAACCTTTACAATCAACTGTACCATTTTCCTGACCATGATCCTTGTGGAAAAGGGCTATTACTACAAGTTTCAGTTCCATGGGAAGTGATGTCTCATTCTTAATCTAGCTGTCACTGAGCAAAATGTCTATATTCATTTCCTTGATTTAGCCATTTAGCCCACTGGTCAAATTCATTACTTCTCCAGTTACACAATTTAGGTGCGTAATTGTAAGTTATACCAGACTTTTTAAAAAGATCCTTTACATCCTTTGTTGAGATGACATTTTCAAAGCAAGCAGGGAATAAAGATATTTGAAATTTCTTTTCCCTAATCACCTGCCAAATTCTACAGCTTTCATTTCTGTTCTCTATGCTTTTATTGAAAAAAATACCATGCACCAACATGTCATATCTTTACAGACAGCTAACCTGTGTAGTCAGAATGATGCTACCGAGTTTTCCTATACCCCATTCATCATCACTATTACTTGAACACGGAAAGCTGATGACTGGTGACAAGAAACCACCCTTTGCCTTCTTTTTGTGCTTTATGTCCAAAAAGGAAATAAATGTTCCTTTTACAGCTTTATGAGCCACTAATCACATAAGCCTTGATTAATGTACATATGCTCAGTGGTTCATGGTTTTGGAATGGATTCAGGAGAAGACCAACTGACCCTGTCAAGTCAGATACCTAAACTGGAAACAAAATCTCTTTTAACAATTTCAATCTACAGGTCTTTCATTAAAAAAGATTTTTCAGTTTGTCCAGAAAACTCATGTTCAGATCTCTGGAAACCATTTCCCATGCTTCAGGATTGCTTACAGTAAATAAATCATGTGCTGGATTAACAGAAAACCCATGTTAAATTTTAGCTTGAGTCTTTAAGCTTGAGAGTTTACAAAGGGATTCAGCTAATTTCTTTTTATTTTCTTCATTGCTATCCAAGACCAATTGAGAGAAATCAAAGGCATGCAGCTTATCCAGCAGCCATGAGGGGTAATTTTAATTTGTCACATGAGAAATCCTCCTCAAAATAGGCAAGAATTAGCACATCTCTTGATTATACAGAAGACACAAGAGCTTTGGTATTTTACTTCAGTTCAAATTCAGCAAGGGATGTTCCTTACCCTTCTTATTATTCAAGTACTTTTGTATATGATTTTCAGTACTATTAATAGCATCACTTCAATGATACCTTGACTCTTCTCTCACAGCACCATATGATACACATACATCATGTTGAATGATATATTTTTCTCAGTATCAGCATCCCTTCCTCCATAAGACCTTTTATGCCTTCTCCAATATCAAGATGAGGAGCTCTCATGAAGAATACTTTTGACACATCCCCTGTGTCTAGAGTTTATTGAGCATAGTTTAGCTGACCTGGCACTAAGTATTTTTGAAAACAATATCTTTATGGTATTGTAATTGTGATTAACAATTATCCCTTGTTACCCATTTCTTCCAATTTAGTAGAATCAGTTACTTTTAGAGTCTGCCAGCTGCTTATATTGCTGAGTTTTTCAGTTACTGGAGTTGCGTAAGTTTGCCATAGATTCATTACCAGGGCAGTGAGAAAATACAAAATCCATGCTAACTCAAAATAATTAATGAAATAAATGTTCTAACTATGTACTAACTTTTTCTGGATCTATTTTGACTTTATGTTGAGTTTAAAATAGTCAACATTAGCCAGATGACTAAACAAAACTTCCAGTCCACATAATAAAACTGAAGCACCATTTTTAAAATTCTAAACTAAAGTCTAATATACATTATTAAAAGCTAATAAGCAGTAAAGGTGATTTTCTTTCTATCCCTATAAATCTAGTTGAAATTAAATATCGTCTGTACTTTTATTTATTTACCTTGTATTATTTTACACCTGTAAATTCAGGCTTTTATTGGTTTTGCTGCTATTATTTTATCACTACTAGTATAAAGTTAGCTGCTAAAAAAAAGTACATGCAATTTATTTGACATAGAATTCACAATTTGTTGTTTATTTAAAGGTTCTTTCAGCACTGAGGACTTATTTGTCTCAGATATTAGCTTGCTGCATGGATTTTTTGAGTCTGAAGACATCACCAAATACAGGTAAATATTTCTTGAATTTTCCATGAAGCGAAGGCAGGTCTATCAGCTGCTACCTCAAACTGTTGTCCAGTTATTTTCTTGGATAGTTTTCCTTCTCTTCCTCCTTTGTTTTTTTAATTGCCTTTCTAAAATCTTGGGAGAATGCTCTTACAAATGCATTACTTGAGCAGCATGCACTTACAGATAACTCGTACACTGTACATTTGAAACATATTTCTTAGGTCTAAATTTTTATTCTATGAAAAAGCTATCTGATCATTACAATATGGTTTGGGGCTCCGGTAACCTCCTAACGACCAATCTGAAGTAAAGACAGAAATGACATAATGAAGGAGGGTGTATGTACTTCATTCAGAAAGGCTTTGAGTGTTATTTTTTTGCAATGTGTGTCATGCAAACTTGTGCAGTCTTCACATAACCTCAATCCCTTGTGCTCTTGCTCCTATAGTGTGTGTACAGTGTGGCCTCATGCCTTAAAAATAACAAGGGCATTCAGTAGCACATGGGGTTTTTCTGTCTTTTGTTTGATCTGGTTTAATAGTGAGAACATTCTGTGTAAAGCAAACTTCCTTTTAACCCTGTATGATGCTGGTATAGGAGCTGCAAAGAACATGCCCATTAATTACTTGGGAGCAGTAGGAAATGAGACGCTTGGCTACTATATACACCATTGTGTTCTAATAATCTGCAGCTATTTGTTTTAAGACATCACAATCACTAGCTAATGGCATGTAAAGAGTATTGAATAAAAAATCCACAACCAAATCAACCAAACATAGGTATAAGATTTGACCTAAACCCACCTGTCAGGGAAGAGATGCAACTTTCTCTAACTTGCACATCCAAGCAATAAACTGGTGTTTGCAGCTTTTTACATCCAGCATGACCAGGTTTATGCATCTGACTCTTACAGGCTCTTGACTCTTCTGAAGGGGACAGTTCAGCACAAAGGAGTTTGTGCCAGGATGATTCTGTTCATTCTGTATTAGAGAAAGACAAAGTTCTTAAAATAATGACAGATAACCATATTACAGCTAAAGTAACCATGGCAAAGGGCAGAAGGGTGCTGTGTGTGACAGCACCAACAAACAGCTAGGTTATTACCATAACCTCCTGCTGTATTTTATGTGCAATACGCTTCTCTAGTACACTAACAAGTTCAGAAAGAATTTAAGTGCCCAAATGGTATTTGGCACCTAAACCAGCACTGAAATCACAAAATGCTTGCTCTGCTACTGCATCTGACTTTTCCAGCACCTACTTTCTGAATGTAAACTTCACTAGGTACCTTTGGGACCTTGATTTAAATCTGTGTGCATTCTCTTTTTGAACTTTGATCTCCTTGATCATGCCTAAATTCAGTCCAGCAGTGCAATTTTCCCAGTTAATTCCCCTGCAGAGCCTGATGCAGAAGGCTTTTTCAGAGGAAGACCAGTGTGCTCAAAAAGAATTAGAACCCGGTTCCTTACAAAAGGCTCTACTTTCCTTTAAAATACAAACAGAAAAGGAACCAACATTAGTTATTCTGCATATGCATTAGTCCTCAAAGCAATTTCTGGTACCTGGAAGACACAGTTCCCATTTCTTTAACAGTCTGAAGGATTTCAGATCTATGTTGCTCATCTTTTTAGGAAGTAACTTGTTTTTACCTGATCAATATCATCTACTAGAGAAAGGAGAGAAAGGCAATGAGGTGACTTTTGCAGTACCCTGTCATCAGATGATCATTTGAGAGACTGATTCTATTTCCTGACAGAATTACTCCTTTTTTTTTTTTTTTTTTTTGATTTGGGAGAAAGAGCAAGACATTCATCCACGTGAAGCTACTGGACTATAATTCCCTAGGAAAAATAAGTGCTTTCTCACAGTGCAATATGCATGCAGGACAAAGCTTTAGAGAAAGACAGAATTCTCCTACTGTCACTTTTGTGTTCCCAAGAGTCACCACAGGTAATCTTTCACCCAGGAAGCTTGCTCCAGGGTCTCACTCTTGAGCACATAACTTTTTTAACTATGCCTGAAAGCTACAATACAATACTGTTTCAGAAGAGTACCTAAAATTTTAACACTGTGACACTCACCATTCTGATGCCCTAAACCAGGAATTTAGAATCCCTGACTTACTATTATTTTCTCTAAATAAGTAAACAGATGAAAAAATCTAAAATGTAGCCTGACTTTACTAATTAGGTCACAATAAGAGCAAGTAATGGTACAAGTTTTCTTTTCCCCACTGTAGAAACTGTAATCTTACCCTGACATCCAGAGCAATGCCTAAGAGGTCAGTGTAAATCCTTGCCACTTCTGAACTGTTGGTTATCTCTGCTTATGTCTGGGCATCTGTATAACTCATCTCCCCATGTTTTGTGCACATTTAGAATGGAGAATATGCAACTTTGAGCAGGAATTAAATATTCATTGCAGTAGAGGGTGGTAGTATTCATTTACAAACCAGGCACAGCTGTGTACAGTACCAGTGCAGTTGTCAGACAACTTACACAAAGAGAGTGATATGAAGGAAAAATACTTCTTCCTTGGAATTGAATTGTATTTTTAGTACCTCGATCAGAGTGCATAATAAACTTACATCACACTCTTTACAGATAAAGATAGGTAATCAGAATGTGTAATCCTAATTTTAAAATCATCCTACACATATTAAAATTAGTAACCTCTTAGGAAATCAGTCCAAATTTATGAGTGAACAGAGACTGCAATCACTTGTGCTTCATGCAACAATATGTGTAATTTATAAAACTACAGTACTGAACTTGGGCCATCCCTACCCCATTAAAAATAAAAGACTCCTCCAAGCCAGTGGAAACTGGCAATCTTCACCGAGTAGCAACAGCTTACAGAAATATATCTCCATTTGTAATCATTTCAGTGTATGGATGATGACATTTGGAAACATCTGGATCTGATGATGTCCACAGGAGATTCCAAAATGGTAGTGTCTAAATGTGATGATACAATAAATACAAGATGTTTTATTTTAGATTGAAATAGCAGAATAAAGACAAGGGCAGATTTAGATAAAGCTTTCAGGCTTGGGACTTCAGGTGGCAGCGTGCACGCCTCTTAACTCTTGAAAACACCTCCAGCAACAGCCACCTTCTGCGATCTCCGAGCAGCCCCACAGCTGCTCTCCAGCCAAAATTCTTAACAGGCTTGTGCTCACCAAGCTATGTGGCCATAATTCAAACCATTCACTGCTCAACATAATTAAGAACCAATCTCTGAGTCCAGAACAATAGTCTGCTCAAGCACTAGCACATGGGAGCAAAATGAGACTTTATGTCTTGGCTCATAGGTTTTTTTTTTCCCTTCCAAACAAAACCTTAGCTTCCCCTTTCCTCCCTGCAGCACATCCGTGAGCAGTTTTCAGGTTACCATAGACTCCTTCAGACTTTCTTCACCACAGAAATGGAGCCACAAAATTACCCCAAATGTATTGTCATGCACGAGCGCTAAAGCAATAAATTTAGGATCTCCAACTTAGTGATTGCTCGCTTGGAGATCTAACAGTGAGACACTGAAAACCAATGGGGCACTGTTATTTCTGGTCCATGCCAGATACTTTTGGTGTGGAACAAGAGGGGAAATGGCAGGCTTTACACAAACTTTGCTGTTGCTTAAAACACTGATGACTCAAGAACTACTTCATGCCTCAGCCTGACCAAAGGCAGCCTCAGGGACATCTCTGACAGCCAAGAATAGCTCGTATGGAGCAGCCCTAGGTGATTTCTGGTTTCCCACTACATTCCCTGCTCCACCATGGGAAGGCTGAGAGAGCTGAGAGAAATAAAAGTGGTTTTATGACATGGTTTTCCCCTGTCAGGCAAATTTCCTGATAGACTGGGCAGGCGCTGCTCAGCTCTGTAGCCGAGAGGTTTCAGGAAGGCTTGCTCTTCATCAGGAGCAGGTCTTCCTCATAACTGATGTGTGTGACACCACTAGCTACATCTGCACTATGTCTCCCATCATGGGTTACATATAGCCACTGATAATGAGTCATACCTTCGATATAGGTTGAAGAATAAATACAATGATGCAGGAAACAATTAACACAGACAAAAGTCTAAAAGCCACCCTGTAGTTGTAACCAAGAAGAATCGAGCTCCTATTCCTATGAGCACTGGGCTTTTTAAAAATGACTTTCCCCACTTCAAGCTACTGACAAAGAGATAAACCCTGGAAATATTTTCTGTTTTGCAAAACAATGTTCTCTAAAGGAGGCCAGGGAAGGAACATAAAATATATTTTGAAGATCTGAAATCAAAACCATGTGGAGACTCATGGAAAAATACAGCAGACAAGGGTTAATGAAGAGGAAATCTCAGCAAGGTTCATGTCATACTTTTCACTATTTATTCCTTACAAATGAAACAGCTTCCTTCCCCATGGAAAGGCCACTGCTAGACTCCATAGGTCTGGAATTTGCACAAATTAAAGAGATCAGCTGAAGATCTAAACAGCCAGTGAGGAAGCCCTCGCTGCTAACGATGGCTCCAGTTTCCCAAGAAATATAAAAGGCATGCAGCTCAGGTGGAGTCCCAAGGGACGGTCTCCTTAAAGTATGGCGACAATGCCTGAGGTTTTGGTGGTGACAGGGAAGTGAGCTAGTTTTGCCCCACTGCTGGCTGCCATGGTCTCTGATATACTTCCCCTGTAAGGACCGTGGGATGGTCAAACCCCTTCAAACTCTGCAAAAGAAAGAGATTGCTTCCAGCTTGCTCAACTTGATAGATTTTGTGAGTGGGAAGGGAAGAACGATGAGAAGAGCTCCTCAGCAAGTTCCATCTGGGCATGCTTTGGGTTCCACAATTTGGAGGAGCCAAAAAAAAAATTGTTCCTGCAGTTTAAAACCCTTTACCCTCTCCATGAGGCTCCTACCAGCTTTTCTTCCAACTCCAACTAATTGAATTAGCATTATTGAAACACAAAACATAACAGATAAATTAAGGTTCAGCAGGGCATTTCTATCCCTTCATTAACCCTTGCTATCAATAAATAAAAATAAATCAGTAAACCCCCCCAGAAGCTTCTGAGATTGTCCTTGTAAGACATATCCACTGAAGTTAAACAGTACACATGCCCAATCACTTAGCAATTCAACAATAAGATACGTGCATAGTTTATGTCATCTTTCCATGCATGGCTCAGAAGGAATTAGAGCCATCCACTTACCAGTCTGTGGCTCATTTCTACTTGGGAAGGAAGGATTTGCTGCCAGCAGTGTTTTTAGGAGCTTAGACACTATTGTAATTTCATTAAAATTGTTCCTAAACTTCCCAGCTGCTCTGCCACGTGTAATGGGATGTGCATGCTGCTGCTTACTTTTGCACTTGGCCTGACACTTTGGCATACAGTTTGGCACGCAACAGGAAGGAGAAAGTCACCACTGTTGATGTTAGTCTCATTTTGCTATTGGCACCAGAACTGCTTCTCCTTAAAGTTAACATGTGCCTGCTGAAGGTACCTATACTACTTGTGTGTCACAGTAAAGAGCAGCATTTCAAAGTCCAGAACCATCAGGCCAGCTTCTTCTTTCTTTCAGACTTTGAAATCAGCAGGTGATACTTGCCTAACGCTTCTGTGCATTTCAGCCAGAAGAACTACATTCAAATATTTCTTAGGTCTTAGAGCACAGTGCTCTTTTCTCACAGGTCCCTTTTTTCCTCCAGAATATGTGTTTCACAGAAGTCTACCATTTTCTCCCTTCTTTCCTTCAGATTTTTTAATTTTAAACATCATGTGTTTGCCCCAAATTCCACACTATTATATATGTTTCTACACATATGGTCTGACTGAAAAAGCTAGCCATGACATCAGAGTTTATCCTACAACAATTTGTCTTTCTGCATTAACCTCCTGATAAACTAAAGAAGAAAGAGGGGCCTCTTTTCCAGTTCTCTTATCTATGGACTGCCGTAAATACTATCAGGAAACTAGTGACCCACTTCCTTCAGTTTCCCATAGTAACTTTATTGGGTTTGTTTAAACAAACTTGTGTCCCAGTCCTCTGGTACACTAACGTGTTTGTTGTAGAATCACTGCAGCTGTTGGTAAATCATATATTTTACAAGAAAACCTCTATCAAATGTTTAAGGTCAGATTTGGCTGTTTCCCTATCAGACTGAACAATGGTCACATTGCCATGCTAATGAATAAGGGCACAATACGGAATGAAGGGAATGAAGGTCTTGTGTGTGGACTTGTGACAGGAGGGAAAAGAAAGAGAAATGACAACAGGAGTTTCATTAAAATACATCTGTTTGGCCAGACTGGAGTTATACTTGTTTTTATCAACATACAAAGATGTGGTCTCTTTTCTATTTTCTTATATATACAGCCACACCTCTTTTATTTGAGGTAGGTTGCTTTATTCTCCTGTATTTTGATCAGAATCAAGCTGTTTAAATTACTATATGTAACACTAGCTAAGTGCTTCAGGTGAAAACACTGGCTTAAATATATTTCAAATGTTCACAATTTCAGCTGTTTTCTGCTGCAGAATGAAACTTTAAAGAATTGTGAATCTATATGGTATGCCTTATGCTTTTTGACAAACAAGTCTCCTACTGCATTAAGTACCTTCCACGTTTGATAACTCTCTTTGCTCCAAACTTGCAATCTATCCCACTCCAAATGCTCTTGGTATTTTGCTGAAAAAGAAATGTTAGGCTGCTAACACTCAACCACTGTTCTTCCCTTGTTTCCTGCTTGCCCTAGGAAGTTAGTCCATTTTGGGGGTGGCACCATGCACCCAATACCAGCCATAAGATCTGACAAAATTACTGGTTTCAGTCTTTGAAACCATGCTCTTCTTTCTCAGCCTTATAAAATCAGGAGGAGTATGCTGTGAAGAGTATGGAAAAACCTGTTGAATATTCTCACCCTAAGAAAATGTCTGGCCTCATAATGCCCAGGCTAGGACGCTATCTATACCCCTAGTCAAGAATCACAGGTCAGCTGAGGATGCTGCTGCAGGGCTCTGGGAGAGAAAAGCAGAAGCTCTGTGTGCTGGGTATGGGGTGTACAAAAGGCCTTGATCCAGGATGGGGAGAGATCCACTATCCTTTATTGGTCCTACTGATAAGCCTAAGAGAAGGGATTTCTGCTTTTCTTTTCCTAGACCCATGCAATCTCAACAAGTTTTTTTTGAAGTTGAAAGTCACCCATCCTGTCCCTCCTTTCCCTTTTCCTCCCCGGACTCCAGAAGCTGTTTTTCCCTTGCTGAGCTTATCAGTTCCCACGCTCCACCCTGCTGAGGGACACTTTGCTTAGAGAACCCTTTCAATAGGAAAACTCCCTTGCAGTTCCCCATGACTCTCAGACGACTCATCCTTGGTGCTGCGGCCTGGGCTCTCCAGCAAAGGGCAATGGAAATATGCTTTTCCAGAACACAGCTTCTTTTATAGCCCATGTTTTCCCTCTTCTGATACTGACCAGTCCTGCTTAAGTTACTTGTGTGACATTTCCCCAGAGAAATCAGCCATGCGATTTGCTCAACAACACGAAATACGCTAAAAAAGAAGACCTGGCAAATACTTGAGTGGCCCTTGCTAGGGTATTCTTGACCAGAATTATTTCACTGGAAGTGGATCATGTTAATAAAGCAATAAATGGCAACTTAAAGAAAACAGAGAAATTTGGAAAAACCTAACACTGAATATGAATTAGCTGGCCATCAAGTAAGTGTTATAAATTTCTTTAATACTCAAAGGTAATTTTAATTCTAGTTTTGTGCACTTAGTCAAATTCTAAATCTAGGTACCCTTTCAATCTCTGTTTTTAGAATTCTGGATAATTCACAGTTTCTGTTTGAACATTTTGTAAATCATATATGCTGACTTATTTTAATAAAGTTGTTGAAAGCTAATGCCTGCATCTCTTCTGGTATTCTGTGTGGAAGTTGGGAAGAGGGAGGAATGGTGAAATGAGTGCAGAAAATAAAAATTCACAAACCCAACGCCCTTCCTCTCAAGACAATGAACTGAAAGTGGAGAGCCCTTTTTCACTATCTTAACTCAGGAGCTAGGAAGTATTCAGATAGCAGTGATTTTCCACAGAAACTGAGTTCAGACCTTTCCTAGGGCGAGGCTAGCTGCAATCACAGCCTTGGCCTTTCAGGAAACTCCAGGACTGATGGTCAGTAACTGCTTCTTGTGCAGAGATTTATTTCTCTGTGGGACTTGGCTAGATGCGCTGGAGATGAGGCTGTTCATTTGATTCCCACCACCCTTTCATGTGCTTAGCGATGCAGCACCTTTCTTCCTGGGACACAAGGGAAAGGATGGGGGAGGCAGGCAATGGGAGAAGGGATTTCTGTGTTCCTCAGCTAAAACTGGTTACTTCTTCCCATGCAAGTGAACAGGGAATCTTATCTAATGTTTATTTAGAGCATTACACTACCTGACAACACCATAACCTATGAAAACTGCACAAAGGCTAAAACCTGTAAGGCTTTGATTTTTGTTTTATTGGTTATGTGTGCTGCACACCTGCAGCATAATATAACTTTTTACTGGAGATGGAATGCATCCATATGAATTCCCACAAAAGGAGTAGCATGTAACAAAAATAAGACTCTCCTGGGGTTTTGCCCAAATAATTGGAAATATCAATTTATAAGAGTTTTAAAACCCAGTACCAGCTGGCAGCTACTGTTTGCAGGGAATTAATTTTGGTTATTGTAACAAATAATTGCATTTTTTTTTAGGGCAATAACAAACACTAGTTTCAAGTTGAAATCCAATAAGGTGAAACAACCTTGCACCAAAATACCTGTTACTACAGTATCTTGTGAAGAAAGCTAACTGCTATTACATGGTTGTTTCTAAGCAGACACCATGGAAGGGGCTAGCATGCCTGGAATCTGCGAATTCTAAATTTAAATGCTATTAAGAGTAAGTACAATTATCTTATAAACACAGTAGGCCATAATGTATGCTCTGACAGAGCTTTATATTTAATATGAAACCTTAATTCTTGTCTGTTAATGCCAATGGCAGAGATTAATATTCTGCATGGAAGGAAATTTGCATAAAGAAAATATTGTCCCAAGCCCACTGGATACTCCTCTCCAGCTCAAAAAATAAAAGTGTGAAAGCATGAAATTAAGAGCTAAAATTATGGGATGTAGCATAAAATGCCACACCAGCATTTTTCAGAGACAGAACCTTACCCTTTGCCAGGTTGAACTCTCCTCTCTGCTGCGTGAATCATTTGGTCCTTACTTCCCCAGCACCGTGAGGAACTGCAGTATCAAGTGAAACCACTGTCTGGATGGCCAACACAAAACCCTCAGCAGTCTTATATTTAGCTCATCTTTTATCATTTTAGTCAGCACCTTTGGAAGCAGCAGTACAGCAAGAACAAAGGCTTCCGAAAGCCTTTCTGCCTAGAAAGCTGTCCTTGAAGAGGTCCTCAAGAAAGACTACTAACAAAACAGGCCAACTCTGAGCTTCATTACTGGCAATACAGTAGGAGAAAATAATAAAGGTTTTGCCAGATTACTATCAAACCTTCTTAAGTCATGACAAAATTTTTCTTTGTGGCTTTGCATTAACTGCATAGAATAACCTGGGAGATATCCGAAAGAATACTCAGTTTTCTCCAGTCACAGATTCTGAGATACCATGAGAACGAGCAAACTGTATGAGCACATTTCACTCCTTCTGAACTGTAAGCTGACTATTGAGTCTGACTAATGAGCAAAAGGAGTTCATTTTGAAGGGAATGAGAGGCGGGTGTGCTCAACAGTCCTAGCAGACAAGCCATTTCATCCAGATGGTGAAGTAAGCATCCAGCTTTGAACTTTTTTACCAATTTCTTCTAGGCTTGCTTTGGCATATGTGCATCTTTGGTGTGCAATCATTCACTTACATGTGTGCAGAAGGCATGGAAGCGCTTAGGAATTAATGCAGTAAATGTGAAATCAGTTTGCTGAAGGGGCTATGAAAGGACTGGAAAAAGACTTGACACATTCAGGAAAAACAGTAGGTGTAAATAGCAGGAGAACAGTAGGTTGAAGCTGAAAAGATGACAACGGACAGGAAGGATTCATACGTCTACGGAATAAGCGATCCTGTGGCTAGGCAGTTGTAGGCATTTCAGTAGAATCACTGTCTATTTTCTCAACTGGGTAATATGTTAAAATTTGCCAGCAAATTACAAGACCCTGCAAGAAAACCAGGTATCATCTGTTTTAATAGTTTTGATGTAAAAAAGCTAACACTTTGTTTTTCAAAGAAGCTTTCAAATTCCTCTGACATAGAAACCAACATAGGTTTACAGGCTCACAGGCAGAGCGGAGAAATCATGGCTTGTACTTCTTCTTACTGAGAAGTTTGAAGTTAGAGGGAACAAGGGAGCCTGAATGAGGCAAAATATTAGTGTGCAGATCACCTGCCTTTTGTTATGAGGGCTGGACACAAGCCTAACGAAAAGGGGAACAGTTCCAGCATACTAAGTATGGACAGCTGCAATAACTGTCAATCCAAGAAACTGGAGGGGACTGAATAAAAATGACAGGAATTCCATCAGCTGAAAGAGTGTGGAGGAATGGAGATAAACTACCATGGCTGCCTGTACTTCCCATTTGAACTAAGAGATAAGAGGAGGAAGAGGACAAAGTACAGCTGTCACAGCAGCAGCTACTGCATCAGCAAAGTCGGGATCCGTGAAACACCTTCTGTGAGGAACAACAATCAGGGAACACAGGGATAAGCACCAGGAGCTTGGGAGCTCCTTGGGTAGAAGGCAGCGGCCCAACACAGAATGGCATTTCTGCCTTCTGGGTGAACACACTAACCATTTGCTAGGCTAGCCACCACAGCATCACTAGGTTTGAGTTCTTGAGGAGAGTGTATATGCTACAAAGGTCTTTTAATGGAGACTTTAATATCAGAAAATGGTACACAGAAACCTAAGTTCCAGAGAGGAACTGTATTAAAAAAGGTTCACCCTCATTGGCCCTTTGTCTTATGCATCTGTAGACAATCTCTTCCTGGCTGTGAATGGTCTTTTGTGATTCCAGTTTAAATTATCTCCTACAGTGGATTTTATGACTACTTTGGGGCCATAATTAATCAATCATTTTCTTGGACCAAATTCTTGATGTCTCACTAAATATATACGCTGGAACTTGGAAACAATATCGCTAACTTTGGGCACTGAAATAAATATTTTATCAGCTACATCAAATATTAGATACCTTCTTGGAGTATTTGCCTCTCTCTCTAATAAATCAAAATGGACACATTGCATAGGCATGTGTATCTCTGGATCAAAACTGAGTTTCAGAAGTTTGTAAGCACACATTCCAAGTGTTGAAACCTCAAGGGACATCACAGTCACCAAAGAAACCTTTTGTTTCACCTGTTTTTGATGGATTAGATATTTTCCATGTGAGAAAGGGTAGCGAGTCACAGTAATGCTAAATAAAGTTGTGGATGTGGTAAGAAATATGTAAAACTACTGGGAAACAGATTGTGACAAAGAATTCACAAACTTTCACAGAGGAAGACTGAGTGGTCAGCTGAGTGTTGTCTCCCTGAGATTCCACAATCACAGCATCAAACCTTTCACCTTTTGTTGCAATAAATGGGCTACACCTGCCAGGCAAAATAAATTCTGACTATGAGGAGAGATGATCTGGGGAAATGCATTTTTTGTTGTCATTGATGTTTTAATAAAACCAGTTCTGTCTGCATTACAAAGACCATGTGTTGAAATGCAGACAATACATCATGATAAAGACCCTGAAAGCTATTGTTTATTATCTCTCCATACTAAAACAAAGTTTTCAGTGCTCCTCAAGCTGTTTCTATCTTTTCCTTTTTTGGCGTTGTTTTGTTTTTTTTTGAGTGCCTTGTCTGAGACTTCCCTTTAAACTTTCTTCAGGGAAATAAATCTTGTAGAACAAAGCTTTTACAAAACTCTTGCAACCATGAACTCAAAATCTTTAATCAAGTACCTATGTGAAATTTTAAACCAAAAGCATGAAATGAAGCTAATGTGCCTGTAACATTTTATGAACCGTTAAGAATCATACAATCACTGAAAAAAAATATCTGGCACCAATCACTGAAAAAAAATGTCTGGCACAAATGACATCAGCAAACCTGAAAGAATCAACAGGTCCCTGGTAGTGAGTTAACCTCAGGCAGAGCTGTATGCCCAAGAGGAGACAAAGAAATAGAGCAATGGAAGAGGGAGGAGCCTCGCTGATGGAAGCAGAAATGGAGATTCTTGGCTCCTTTTCTTTTTCTCTGTATTTGCCTTTATCCCAACCTAATGTTTTCATGGACATATAATAATGTGTTTTTAAAAGAAAGAAAGATTCCTAAATTCTCATGTCTACTCCCCATCCCAAGGATAAATGCTCTTCTATGTGGTTATCTGGGGAGTCTTTTTAAGAAGTAGCACATGCATTGGCATCACTGGGATAACCTACTTGTTGGTAGCAGTCTGTAGTGGCAAACGTATGTGAGTGTGGCAGAAATTTCAGCCAGGTCTTTTGTCTCAGATTTGGAGGAAAGAAAAATATTTTGTGGCATCCCAGGGACGTGACCAACAAAATGATTGGTTTTCTTTTATGCCTGTGTTATTGATTTAATTAGGAAACCACAAAAGTTGTCGTAATAAACTGAACATCTGAAAAAGAAAGGTAAAATTAAATCTGAATGTCCTTGATATGAGTGCTTTGATGTAAGGTTTACTTCAGCTGGGAGATATAAGTGTAGAAATGAGGGGTAGGATGGATTATGTCTGTCAAGTCTTCTACCATAGTTGAAAAGAATGATCTGAACAGTCTGTTGTTAAAAAGTCTGAGGCAGATGTTACTTTTACCACCATAATCAAAGCAAGGGTCCTCAGTGTTTGACTTTCAAAATCCCCTCTAAGTTCCTTACAGAGACGTAAAACGGTTTGTTTATTAAATCTGTAATTTTACAATACTTGTGAGGTCCAGAATGAAATGCCTGATTCTCTGCAATCTCTGGTGGGACATATATTTCCTTAATCTCTTTAAGAACGTATCTCCTTTAGCCCAACACCAAGTGCTATATTTATAATCTAAAAAAACAGTAAAGATCCTATTTCCTTTCATTATAATTTCTGCTATATTCATCTTAGTTACCAATCTAGCTATTTTATTAATGTGAATACATATTAACAGTAGTGAAACTCCATGTCACATTTCTTTTCGAATGCCTGAATGTATTCACACTAACTTGCTGCTCTCTTTGTCTCAAAAGATTTTAAAGGTGTTTTAAAACCTCACAGACAAAAGACTCACTTTACCAGCCACAAAATATTGATCATCACTCAGCAGCAGAATACAGTAAAACTAAACTGTGAGGAACAGTTTATGTCAAGAAATACAAGTAGAGGCTTCCCTGAAATTCATGTTGATATTTTGTTTCCTCAGCACTCCTACCAGGCAATTCCCATCTGCATGTACCAGAAATCAAAAATGGAATAAGAGACCAGTGACAACATTAAGAAACAACACAGTTAAATGGATCTATTTGCTGTATTTAAATTTCTCAATACTGAGATAATACAATTAATTCAAGCCAAAATCTGAGTGAAAGAAAACAGCCAGACTTCAAGCAGGGAAAGGACCTATGCCTCCAAAAGGGTATAGGATGAACCTTCTAATCTGAATCAGCATTTAAATTTCATAAGGAGATTCTGGACTCGCTGAAGCTGAATAGAGCTTCAGTTCTGGAAGTCAATGGTAAAATTTCACTGAAGCATAATTTAGTTCTAGGTGTTTAAAAACACATTTTAAAGTGTGCTAATACCAGATTAAGTGTGTTTGCTTTTCTTATGCCATGTCTATATTTAGTGGTCACAAGTCAGTGACCTTGATTTGAAACTTGAAATGATTTGAAATAAAATAATGGTAAAAACCATGCTTTTTTAAACTTATTTGCTGCACTGCATTCATCCACTGCTACATGTCTAATGCCAAACATGCACAACAGCCCCATGAGACCCCAGCTCTCATCCAGGAGCTGCCCCTATCTCTGATACTACAGTAATCACCCAGCTCTGAATGTTTAGAATCACCATGACTAATTGAGATCAGGACCTAAACTCTGAAGAACAGCCTGGAAAGACCAACAGATGAGAAATACATTACAACAGCATTAGCTAGTCACCATCAATCCACAAACACCGGGGGGATGTCACATGCTGATTGCCCAAATCTGACACTGAACTGAGACAAACCAAATTGCCCGTGGGTTGAACGTGCAGCAGTCTGCACTGCAATGCAAGGTGAGATGGGATGGTCAGGGGAAAGTGGGACACAAAGCAGGGATGAGGAGTCATCTCACCTAGTCATGGTGGGTCTCATGTTCTCCCCAAGAAGGGGAAACAGAAAACACCATGAAAGTAAGGCAAACACCAGAACATGCACAGAAGGTAGGAAAACAGCGTTGAGTAAACTTCACAATGTTTCCACTACCCTGAGACATTGACTGCAACTTTAGAGAAAGACCTGGATTTTTGCCTGCTGTTACTCCTGCAAAAAAGGAAACAGTAATGGACCCCCTCAGGATAGGGGTTTTGTTACTTTCCAAATGTTATGTGCATTTTTAAAAGTCCTGGTGGAATTTGTACATAACAGTGTAAAGAAATCAGTACACACATGCATAAGATAATGCTCTTTTACACATTTATAACAAGCAGATTTAGAAATATAAAGAGCAGATATAATGGCTCCCCAATATCAAGGCTTCCCCAGAAATATTCTTTAACCATTAACAATTTGCTGTATCATTTATGTGCATAAAAGCTAGGAATACCTGTTATGCTGTGCATTGTACACTCCTTTCTTCTGAAAAAAACAATAAAGAAGGGAAACTTCTCCACTGATTCTAGGGAGAAAAAAGAAAAAAGCATTTGTTATAAAAAATTTCTAACAAGAACAGGAATTCTGTAATGATGTCAGTAAAAACTATATTTAATGGGAAGGATCAGTAATTCTGTGTATAAATTTTGTGTGACTTGCATTTAAGTGAGGAAAATTGTAAAAAAAATAAATATTCTTCATTTGGTACACCAGTCTGGAATCAGCATAACCTTAGGTGGCATAATCATCTCCTGAACACCTTTAAGGAGCAGATTCAATCCCTTGACTCAGTTCCCTGAAGTGAGGGGAACTAGCTCTATTACCTTACGTCACATCTGATGGCCTTTATGGAAGGGTGGAACAGAAAGGTTACTTTTATGTAATACAGCAAAGCCAGAGAATCAAATGCACATCCAAAACAATGTGAAATGTCTCTTTAGTAACTATCATTATTTTGCACTCTAGGAACCCTGAAGTTAGTCTTAAAATACTCTATGATTCTGTTTTTTACATAAGCATATCTTTCCTGGCTCCAGATTATTTTGTCAATCTTCATCATGCTTCAAGATTGAGATCTTGTTTCTAGTTGCTGGGTTTTTTTATTATTATTTTTAATTGTGTATTATTTTCAGAGAGAAATGCATTATGCCTGCTGCCTATTTTCTTTGGAATAAAACATACAGAAATAGTTTTGGACTGGAGTAACCAGTCAGACCCATTTATGTATAGCTGACTCACAAGACTAGCAGAGATAAGCGGGAAGTTTTGTAAACAACGTTAGTGTTTCCAAAGCAGCTATCCTGCAATCCCATCATTCACATGAGAGGCCAGTTCCTGGCATGCAGTGAGTTTATCAGGAGCAGCCTGCAGTAGAAAGTGAAGCTGAAATCAAAGCCTAGTCTTACAGTAAGGCAACTTCAAGTTTCTGCCATGCCTTTCAATTCTGTGGTGGCAGAAAAGAAAAAAGGGAAGAGGGAGAGAACAAGAAATGCTTTTGCAAATGGATTCTTACAGCCTGTTGTCACATTTTAAATTTTTAAAGCACACTAGGTTAATTCAGCTTTTATTTTAGCAGGGTATTATAAAGTCCTTTTGGATGTCTCATCCTGTGCAAGTGCCATCAGAAGCACAGAGAGGTTTTGATGCTGGTACCTCTTCCAGGTTTGTCCCATGCTTCCTATAAGTCCCCTGCCTCTGCTTTCTGCTGGTCTCCCAGTGCTGCTGCTGGAGATCTTCTCTGGGTGGCCGAAGTAGTAGGAACAAGTGTGGCAACACTAAGGTCCTCACTTTCCCTGTTGGTGGGAACCATCCTGAGGACTCTGATGAGTGGTGACCATTGAGTTCATGTTCCCTATCAAAACAAAAGTAGATTGATGAAAATCTGCTCAGAGGAGTTACTAGGCCATTATCCGATTCTGTCAGTATATCTGAAGAGTATCAGTACTTGAAAACACTTTCCAATGTGTTGTTCATCTCTCTCCCTCTTTACAGTTCTCACTAACATCCGGTCACAAAGTGCTGTACTTCCACTAGTCGATATTACTTCACTCTTCATAAAATATATTCACTTAAGGTTGTATGAAAAGTCCAACTAGCCCTGCTAGTGCCCAATACCAGGGTATCCACACAAGTCATGTGTGCAGTGCCACTTCCTTAGAAAGCCAGTTCAGTTTTCTGTCCTTTAGCTCTTCTACCTGATGTACTATCCAGAGAGTGATGTCGCTGCTGAAAACAAGACATAATTCATAATGGCAATCTCCAAACCATCACAGAAATATGGAGATTACACCAGTAAAACAATTCCTTGAAACACCACTTTAGCACTCAGTGTTATGATGTCCTTAGAAACATCGCAGTATTTGTCCCCCCTGACTGGCAGAATTTCAGCAGAAGACTAAGGTAGAATATCACATCAAGCAAGAGGAACCCCCAAAACTCTGAATTTCTCTGGACATCCAACCCAAGCATTTGAAACCTGAAAGGAGATCTTGATATGACTTAGTAGTAGGTGTGATCTGTTTTGGTAGACTATAAGCAAAACATATTTTAATAATCTTTCCCTTCAAGTCTAACTACAACAATTTTTGGTCCCATTCCAATTACATTTTACTTTTCTAGATCCGAAAAGTCTTATTTCTACTAGGATCTGCAAACAGAGGATTTCAGAAAACACAGCAGCAATATTACTGTTGACGGAATCACAGCAATTTTTATAGCTGAGCTTACATTTACAAGCAAGAATATCACCAGGGTCACAGCCCTGCTTCATGTCTTGTGGCAACTGAACAGAGTTGAACACACACAGTCAGACATTTTGGTGGCCAGCTGGCATGGGAGGTAAGCACTGCAATATCATTTTGCCCACCCACATAGACAGTGCTTTAAAACCAGTAAATAGAAATACAACAGTATTTTTATAGAAAGGCCAGACTATAGATAATTAATTCATTGGATAAATATGTTTACATCAGACAGAAAGGCAGAACTCACCAGCCAGACTTTACCTTGTATAAATTTTTCTGGAGCATGTACTGTTGTCATTAATGCAAAAAAATGCAGCTCAGAAATTATCCAAACTTTCTGTTGCTTCGTGCAACCAGCTACAGTAGTAGAAACCTGTCTCAGGAGACATGCTGTATTTTAATATATGACTATCTTTGCACCATGGAAATAACTATGGTATCTGTCACAGAGACAACTTCCCTCAGGACTCAACTAATTCTGCAGTTTCTTTATTAATGTGATGATGGTAACAATCGTATTAGCAAATAGGAAAGCTGCCTGTGTTCACGTTAGTAACTGTATTTTAGCATTCAAGGGAATTTAGAGTATAATAAAGGTAGAAATTCAGAAGTGTGAGGTCTAATTCTTAAAAAAAATATGCAAAAGCTATTCAATAATACATTCACTTTTTTGAAGGAGATAACATAATTTCAGTAATTTGAACTTTATACTGTATACATATGAAATCTTCCTTTCCTATGTTATTGCTATGTTTCATTGCAGAGATAGGTACATTTTACTATGCTGGCAGTACCAAAGGGGCAAAAATTGTTGATCTGTCTCCTGCACTGGTCTGCTCCAAGATGGAATAACAAAAAGTTTAACTAAATTGTTTCCCATAAACTGGAGGGAGGTAATCAAAGCTAACGTAACATTGCTCTTCTAACCCCTGTCCAGGGAAGTTACATGGTTCACAAATCAAGTTACAGGGGCAACACCGGCACCAGGAAGAGCAACGAAGGGCACTAGGCAAAGGAACAAACAGGAATTAGAGATTCAAATATCAGCACTTGCTAATAAACCTTCTTTTTTCTGTGCTTTGAGATGGATACATTAAAAACATAGTTCATAGTATAGAATTTCCTAAACAATTCACTTATATGTTTCCATAACTTTTTTCTTAGCTATTTTCCTAAAAGTTCTAAAAGAGACAAACCAACCAAAACCCCAATAACAACTTTTTTTTTTTTTTTTTTTTTTTTTTAGGTCAAGCTATTCAGGAGAGATATATTTAATAGCCTGCCCATATTATGTAGCTTTACAGACAAAAGTAAACACTTAATGTAGTGCATAAATAGCCTTTCTTTGCAGAAAGATAGCATCAAAGCTAAGAATTTATTAGCATTCAAGAAAAGACTGGACAGTTATAAAAGCAAGAGTTACCAACATGTTGAATAGGAAAAGCATATTTCATTAGAGCTATAAAAGAAAACTGTAAGCCTTAGCACATGATCTGACCTATACCACATCAGGGAATTAAGAAAATCTTCACAACAACTTTCCTAATTCCCAGGTTGAGTCAGGCCAGGTACTTGTGATTTTGATTGGAAATAATAGAGCTAGTAAGAGGGGAGTCATACGAGATTCTTCCACATACCTCTGGTTTTGAGAGAGAACAAATACATTTTCAGGTTCTGTTTGAGGTTTAGGCATGATTTCATGTCAGTTTTTATTTCAGCTTTTCTTAGTTTTCACCTGGTTTTACTAGAATTCCTAAAGTTTTACTTCATACATTTGCTCACATTTTATCTCTTTCAGGTGGCAAGTAGGGTTCCATTTTGGCACACTACACACTGCTACTGAAGCATGTTAGCAATTAGGGAATTGGCTGCAAGAAATAAGAGTTGCAGATCTTTTCATTGGATAAAAATGGATCTCTATTGTAGCTGACAGAAACATTTTCTGTTTTGTCATACTGCATTGCTAAGAAAGAAAATCTACAGAAGCACAAGACTCTCATTGATCGCAGTCACCAGTCGTTCATGTAAAATCACCACCAACTCCAAAAAGGGCTTTGTACTAAAAGGACACACACACCAGTAATAATCAGATAACAGCTTTCACTTTCGTTTCCCAAGCTCTCTCCTGGGGTCCCTCCCTCACCTTTTTGCTCTGCCTCTCACTGTATTCCTCACCACAGCCTTAGGCTTTGACGACCGCACCCCTCTTCTCTCTGTTTTATGACACATATGCAAAAAAACCCCATGGCTCCACCTGTTTTACAGCTAGAGAATGAGTTTCTTTCTCATTAGCACATATTAGAAACAATTATAATTTTCAACTGTATGGGAAAATAATGTGAATGGGATCTGTATGTTCAAAATAAAGCTCAGTTTTGTTTACATATTTCATTAATTAAGGCACTCTTTTTTTTACCTTAGCTGCTGATAGGTTATCTTGGTGAACATCATGAGTGATAGCTACTATTTGTTGCTATATAAAGCTAAATTGTCAGATGGGTAATCAAATTGGAAGTTTTCTCTGCAAAGAAGAGAACATGTGTTAAAAATCTTTTTGCTTTTCAGGGAGGAAAAGTACTTGACTGTAATTCTACCCATATTACTAATGAATTCAGAATAAATAATGAAAAAGAATTCTCTACCAGCAATATGATTTTCAAAACTAATCTCTTCACAGAAATATGGTAGGTTGAGTAACATGAGATGACCATTTGGAACAGAAAATCTTGAGAGAACTAGTAAAGAGGGATGCTTGCAATTTATATTTCAACACGAGTAGAAATTTCACCAAATAGCACTAGTTACGATGACAGGTATGCAGTTTTCTTCTTCAAATTTAGAAGTTTGTTCCTTAAAATAAATACCTGTTTATTACCTACTTAATCAAGTGTCTGAAGAGTCAAAAATAACCAAAGGATCATGCAGTTAAACTAGCAATGGAAATTATATTGGTCTACTTTTATAGAATTCTTCATTATGATTTATTTTGCTGGGTTTTGACCTGACAGTGTATTTTGAATTAGCATCTGATATCATGTAAAGGCCATTACAACACAACACCTGAAGACATATTTGGTAGTAACATGAGTTCTATTTTAGTAGTTAAAATAGTTCTTTGTATCTCAGTTGTGCTGGACTTTATGTCACACAAAATTATTTCAAGTTCAACAACTCCATTGTTTGCAGTAATCCTTTTAATATTCAGAATGGAGGGAGCCAACAGGTCACAAAAGTGACTACCCCTTGTACTGTGAAATTCCATGTGGATCTGAAAAAACTCTGAGCTCATGGGCCTGTGACCTCAGTCTGTAATTTCTAGTGTTCATCTGCAGGAGGGCAATGAGCTACTTCATCTCACAACCAGCCTCTAAAACAGCCACATCCCTCGAGATTATGTTTTACAAAGGGCAGCTTTGCAGCTCAGATGGCTAACATCTATGTAAAAGTTCTTCGTAGCCAAATCCTTCATAGTAATGCATAGTGAAAATGTTACATTCACACAAAACGGCATTTTGTTCACACTGAGTTCTTTTTTTTTCCCACTAATAGATTTTCATCCCAGGGAATGAAGATTGATACCCTGCCCTCTCAAGCCTTTTTTTTTAAACGGGTTAAATCTGCATTGATATAATTTTAAACAGCTGTCCCCCTCTCTTACAGTTGTCTCTCTGTAAGATGGAAATAGTAGCCATGTATGTCAAAAGGAGATAAACGTCTTAATATTCTCCAGGTATCTAGCTGGTACATTGATGGCTACCTTAAATGAGACCAAAAGCAAATGTGTAATTCCACATTTAATTCAATCCTGAAAGACACAAAAGGGTTCTGCAGTGAATAATGAAAAGAAAGGAGAAATAGCACGAAACTGCCTAGATTATGTGTGAACATGTATTTAAAGACTGTATCTTAATGCAAAAGGCAGATGAATTAGAACTGCAAATCTACTTACTGTTAGCACTCCTTGCTTCAGAGAACTTCACAAATTAATGTTCTTTTAATGTATTTCCAAGTAATGATGTAGAAGCCTATATAGATAGATATTTAAGCGTTGAATAAGCAATGGAGCAAATCTTTGATTCGGGAAATATTTAATATATAACAATTATAGGAAATAGAATCTGGATTAGAAATGTCTTTTGTATTGAAAATAAATTTCAAAACAGTCATCAATTATTCATGAAGCTCTAGTAAAAAAAGATTTTGCTTTCCAAGTTAAAATTAAAACGGTCATCATAAAAAAATCCCAAATCAGTCAAAACCTGTATTCATTATGAACTGTAATTTTGCAGTCCTACTCCTGTCTTTCTTCTGCCACTATTGTGATGATTTACTCAGCTGCCACTCCACATAATGCATTTCCTCTGGGTGCACCTCTCTTACCCTCTTGATGATGTGACAGCATAGTTGAGTCTTGGTCCACTCATTACCCACACTGAAAACATGGTGGTGTACATTTGAGACGTGCTTTCAGGCTCGCTGCAAAAAGAGTTGAGGACAGGCTGGAAAACAAGGGGAGGAGAGGAGCACTCAATTTTTGTGTTTTCCGGTAGTGTGGCTATGACCTCATCATACCTGCTGCTACCTCATTTGATGGCTTGCTTGCCGTCCACAAAGGTCTGCTGCAGCCCAATGTAACCACACCAACAGTGAGACTCCCTGTTAGGGTGACCTGTGCTGGAGAAAAAAGGATTAAAAATAACAAAGCAAAAATGAGAATACATCCTTGAGCATTATTATGATCTAGGTAGATGGTGACCCTTCGAAGACCTCCTCAGAGGGTCTTGCCCCTTCCTTCTTACAGATACCAGTTTGCTACGTAACAGGATGCATATTGGAACTGCTCTTCAGCTGATGTAAATTCAGTTAATTCAGAGCTCCAATGAAGGGAAGGAAAAAAGAGTAAAATAAATAAATATAATGAACCAATTGCTCAGTTAGTGTAGTTGCATGGGCTTCAGTAGAACTACACTAATTTCCAGCAGCTGGTGTTCTGGCTTTTTATTTCTATTTACTTTACCTCCTGTTCTTAATTTCCTACCCTCTCATTTGTCTGTTATTTTCATGTTCTGTAGTGGCTTCATTTGGAGTGTAAAGTCCTTTGCACAAAGCAAAAACCACATCCAGCTCTAGGAGAGATAGTGAATGCATTCCACTATATGACAGGTAGGAGAGAAGTGATAAGTATAGAGACGGTATAGAACTGCAACAAAAAATATATGACCAAATCAGTTCCACATGTATTTTCTCTCTTGGAGAAGACGATATTTCCTATACAATGTTCCTATACAATGTTCATTGTTCCCTTTTACAATTCACAACTCAAGAATATTTATTCTTATGTCAGGTGTTCGTGCAATACAACTAAGACAGCATTTATATGTTTTAGTCCTAAAGCTAGATGTATCAGGCAAACCTACTCATAATTTTCAAAATATCAGATTTTCAGTGGACATATCAATATTCCCTTAAAAATACAAATATGAATTTAAACAGACTCTAAATCATTGTCACCCACATTCCAAGATTTTGCTTGTATTTTTGCTAACCAATTTCATCTAAATATGCCATAAACATTTTCCCACTACATTTCCATTTCCTTATATACAAATGCCATTCTGAGATATAATTTGCAGGATATCAACCTGCTAATTTATACTGATGTGGCAGTATAGGTGGTCAAAAGTGTAAGAAAAATTGGTTTTGTGGAAGAAATGCTGATTGCCAAGGAATCTGGCGTTACAGTGTTTAGGCTATTAGAAATTAGGCTATTTAAATGGTAAGTATGGATTAGATTTTTGATAGAATTACTGTTACATTCATATGAATCTGTTGTTTCTAAGGTTTTGCATTAAAATTTATGGGTGATGTAGGAAGCAATGCAAAACTTACTACATCTCCCACAGATCAGAAGCCCCAGTATTCCCCCTGAAATTAAGCTAGCACTCATGTAAGGATTTAACAAGGACAGAAGGTCAAAGACTGAGCTGAAGACAGAAGTTGAAGTGGAAGTTGTAAAATTTGGTCTGGAGCCTTACAGACTTACTTTTAGTCCAGCAGTGTATCAAGAAAGGTCTAACAGCAAAGGGCCTAAAAAAATCAGTTGTCTATAGTGTTGTTCTTTTATTTCAAGAGCTTGCACTCTCAAACGGTTGATGAATTTGTTTAAACAAAGCTTCGAGGGATTTGATCTTTTACTATCAGACAGGAAGAAGAGTCTAATTTCTTCAGTGTAGTCTTTATCCAGTTTATGAATCCTCTGAAATGTCTTTGCATAAACATACATATATATATTTATGGTGAGAACCCTTTCCACAAGAAAAGATACAAACAGCGTTTACCAATAATTCATTAAAATTTATAATAGCTTTACACTATAAATATCTGTATTAAAATGTTCCTAAAAATAGCTGACTTTATTACTGACATAAAAATGACTATCAGGTTTTGAAACTTATTTCTTCTTTAATCTCTGTTATTCCATGTTGGAGAGGTCTGCATGTACTTCTAATGTTAGTACTCATTAAAGTCTTTGTCTATAAATCTGTCGTGAGACATACTGCTTTCCTGGGATGAAGCCCACCTAAATGAGGACAGATCTGACAGGGAACCCAGGAGTTAAGGGATTTACTGGGTTTGTTTTCCTCTTCTGCTTTTGTACTAAACCTTTGAAAAACTACATCTTACTGATCCTCATGAAAAACTCAGCCATAAGGTCATCTTGGTACAACCTATGCAAGACCTCTAAATAAAGTTTATTATAGGGAAAATATAGGTTTTCCATATTTCATAGCTATCCTGAGTTTATCATCAGGCAAAAAACAAATAATAAAGAAGCATAAAAAGCCTTAAATCCCCCCCAAATACACAATGTCTTTTTATTATTTTCAAATTAACAAGTTGGATCTTACATCAATAGTAAACTGAACCAATATATATATATATAAAATATAAATATAAACAATGTTTAGAGATGACTTCTGCTTAAGCACGGGTTATGAAGTGTTTAGTCCATTTTTAGTTGTTAAAATACAGTTTTAATATTAAATTTTAATATTCTAGGATTGATATAATTAAGTTCGAAAGCAGTCCAATTTAACTAGAGGCTAAAGAGTTTATTCATAAGTTATTAATTCCACTGTCAGCAGCATTTTTCCTATAATATACTTCTTTTTACTGTTCCTGAAATCTGTGAAGTAAAAATACAACAAAAAAATTGCCCTAGATAATTTACTATACTGTACATTTCTATCACATATATAAAACCCTGGAAGTATCATTTTCAATGTGTGTTTCCCAATAATTGTCACTGTCATTATTAATTATTTTGTTCTGTCATGTAAGAATTGAAGTTATCAATTAAAATAAATGAGAACTCATCCCATTTGAATCAATCTGGTTACATAATTAGCACTCATTTATAGACTCTTCTATTAATGGTGTCACTCCATCTACAAACTACTATAGTGAGGGGAAATAAATGTCCCAAATTGTTTCATGCCTTCATAATGGGCAAATTGCAATTTCAGGCATACTGGTAATGCCGTTTATAGCACATTTTTGTGGAAAAAATAGTTCCTTATAACGATATCATTTATTTTTATTAACCTTTCCACTGCAGCTGAGATATTGGTAAGCCTATGCAACTTTAACAGTCAAGGCAGGAATCTCTGGATATTGAAGTCCTCCAATTTTAGGAAAAAAAATTAATTATTTTCCTGCAATGATAAAACTGGGGGGAACCCAAAGTGCACCTTGGTAACCAGTAGACTATATATATGTCTAAAGTGCTTCCAATGCCACAAAACACAACAAGGTATCCATGTAAAGTAAATGTTATGTTACTGTAAGACACATCATTTTCCTTGTGCTGCTACTAGTTTAAAATAGATCCCTAACAAGTAGACAGAATTTTTTTTTTTTCAACACATAAATTCTTACTGCTCAATAACATTGAGTAAAAGAAAGATGGAAAACCTAAATTCTTTGTGTCAACTCTTTGCCTTTCCCAAACAAAGCCCTTTTCCAAAGCACATACTGTTTACTCAGCACTGCATGAATTTTGTGCCATTTTAGGAGTTGAGGACATGATAAATGCCCATAACCAGCAGCTTACCTTCAAATGTCTTTCACCCAGACCACATTATTTGTAGCAAGAAGCAATACTTGCAAGTCACCACTGTGCAACAGCTACAGACACATTCCATTTAATTTTTTCAGAAGATGGAAAAGGAATAGAAGTAGATCGCTGAATGTCGAGGGGTAGATTTTGTTGTATGTTAGCATTCCAAAGAAAAGAATTAAAAATATGTTCTGCTAAAGATACTTAACTGAATAAATATTTAAAACTCCAGAATTTTGAAACTCAACCCCATAATTCTTATGTTTATGGACTACATGTAGAATTAGTTCCATTTTATCAGAAATCAAGTTACTTTTGAAAAGGGATAAATGAAGAAAAAACAAAAGAAAAAGGTATTTATGACCTCTCTTTTTTTTAAAAAAAAAAAAAGAGAGATTGAAATCTGAATTTTAAGACTATGCTACAATTAAAAAAAAAAGAACCAAAACAAAATGACGACAAACCAAACCAAAACCAAACAAATAGAGAAACATCAAAAAAAAATGGTCTTTTTCTTCTCTTGTAGGTGGTATTTGAAAACCCTTCAACAAATACATGTCTGCATTTGTACAACAGTTTCAAATTGCAAACTGCATTCTCTAACTTTTGCAGAAAACTACTACATTTGCTGGCAGTATTACATTATTTTTATATTGGCCTAGGATGCATACTACTCAAAGCAGAACTATCTTGTCAGCCACACATACAGGACTCTACCCATGTTTAACACAGCACATATTAATCACATGTGAACAGTACATGTAGACAGATAAGGGGCTAACTGCAAGCCCCCATGTCCACTACCTGTAAATTGTCTCCAGTTTACCACTCAAACGTTTCCTCCAAGGAGAAGGAGATAGAAAGACAGATCTAGTCTGAACACTAAACAATGCAGCTTTTGAAAGAAGCTCCTCAGATTTGAAGCTATTTTTGCCACCTTCTCCTCTCAGTTGTCACAGCTTTGTTCACTTTACTCCTGCTTGACTTGGGCATAGGATGCAAGTCTTTTTGTTTTTGTTTAGTGGTTCTAGAACACAGAATAAACACAGGATGGTAATTTTCAGGCGTTCTGGATATAATAATGGTTACATTTTATGCTAGATCAATAGACCTTGAAAAGTATTGTTGAAAGCACATGAAAAACCACAGAAATACTTAGGAAATTGAAAAAAAAAACAGGTGGGCAGAGGCGTAACCCAAATATCCCTTTTCTCCTGCTGTCAGACCCTGCAGTAGTGTCAGGAGCTGGATGGAAAAGAGTCCAAAGTGCTAGACAAAGAAACCCTCCACTGACTGA
Organism: Neopsephotus bourkii; assembly: GCF_033783945.1. Taxonomy (NCBI): domain Eukaryota; kingdom Metazoa; phylum Chordata; class Aves; order Psittaciformes; family Psittacidae; genus Neopsephotus; species Neopsephotus bourkii. The sequence goes on from NW_026900624.1 coordinate 10,383,947, forward strand.
AATAAATGCTGCAAGGTGGATGGGGAAGATATGTATGGACATGAGAACACATCTCCACCCTTTTTTGCAGGCACTGTTTTGTCACTGTTGTTCTTCATGGAAAAACAGTGTAAAGGCTTTCAACATTCAACCTGTCCTTATATGTAATTTGTAAATACGTAAATATTTGCCCTTGGGTTCTCTTAGACAGTCATTCCTACACATCTAAGGGTCATATTCAGAGGTAAAATACTGTAAATAGGAGCAATGTTTATTCATTAAAACATCACGACATTTACATTACCATATTTCTTGCTGATTTTAAGATAAAACAGAATCTGTGACTCCAGATACTTTAAAGTATGAATTTGGTGTAGTCATAAAACATTCCAAAACAAAGGAAATATTGGATCTGCTGCGTTATCTGTCAGCAATTAAAGAATGCATAGATGGCATGCATATCTGATAAGGCTGCCTTCCATGAGACTGCCTGGACCACCTTCAGTGTGTTAATCATATGTGGATTTCTCACATGAATATTCACTGCATTTTAGGAAGCCCTTTCTGCTGTTTGCCATCTTTGCTCCTAGTGGCAGGTTGAAAGGGACAAGCAAATTTTTTTAAGCAACCTGAATGCTAGATTCTAAACGTAGTACTTTGCAATACCTCTAAAAAGGCCATTTTATTTCAAACTCAAAATGTAAAATCACCATGCTTCCATTTCTGTAGTGCCTGGGAAACAGTCCAACTAAAACCCAGAGCTGTACTATCCGCAAACGTTTCCCAATGTTCTGTGCTTTTTTCCACAATTATTGTAGCCAAATTATTTCTACCCAAATTAGCAATCGCCAGTTAACATTTTGTCATGTCAAAGTTTTGGAGAAGAGGGTGATGAAGAGGAACAGCTTGCTTTCTGTCAAATGCTTACTCTTTCTGTGGATCATGCAGAGACACCAGTCTAATAAGCTCACAATTGAAGCCTCACTGGCACTATGATAATAAAACATTGTGCCTTTGTGCACCTTTAAGTAGGTGAGCCAATAAAGAGAGAAATATACATGGTCCTTGTAAGTCATTTGAAACTGTTAGACTATAAAACACCAGCATTCCCTCTATTTAGCCCTAGACACCATAGCTTCTCTTTAGTGTGAAGCTTGGATCATTCCTGAATATTTTTATCTCAGTTCCTTATCCTCTAACATACCACCCAGGCAGGCTTCTGCGTAGCCTTTGGTGTGCTTGGGTCAGAAAAGAAAATTAATCCCTCTGCTTTCCATCTTATTAAGAGTTTGGGACCGCAGTTTGGGCTGTTAACATTGACATTCCAGGATGTACAACTACTGCTCTCCTTTGAATTTTTCTTATTACTAGTCAGGGCAAGTGCCACTTGGACTTCATGGACTTGAAAAAAGAATAATCAAAGTCATGTTCCTGTTCCCATTTAAGCTAATAAAACTTTTGTCACAACTTCAGCAGAGCCCCAGGCCCTCAAGGAGTGCTTTCACAACTTGCAGCTTCAGTTTTTGAAGTTCCACATGGTTTAACTCAAAAGTTGAGTCACTTGGGAGATGCATTCTTTTCGAATTCTTCTTTTCACAGCAAAATTCAGATTCCAAAAATTGTAGAGGCCAGTTTAAAATAGAAATAATTTACCAAGCGTGCCACCCGTTTTTCTCCATTTTTTTCTACAGGACCTGCGGCTTACTGTGACCTTGGCCAGTTCACATGGGACTTGGTGCTAATTCAAGAGGATGCGGTCACTGGAAGAACAAACCAGCAATAGCGTGTACTGTGTCACTGAGCACTAGTTAATTTGTACATATTTGCCTGTTAAAAATACAGGAGTCAAGGGCAGCTTTTAGCTTCTTATAGTCTCACTATTCTGTGGCTAAAAATATTGTCTGAAAGTGGACTCCTTCCAGGACAAAAATATTCATGTTTGACTGGACCACCTTCTATGTGCATCACTCACCCACAAGATGTATCCAGATAGTGGAAAGTTCTAATTAACCAGCAGAACATATTGCTACTACACCTTTGCTCTAGAGTGATCACATGCATCATCTTCTTGTGACCCACTCCTCTACTCAAAGAAACAGGCTAATAATATACTTTTAAAGAAGTGTGAATGGGGATTTATACTGCCTGAAGAAGCCACTTTCACATGAAAATCATTTGTGCAATCGTTTCCACTTCAGTGCAGGAACAGGATGATGTTCTCCCATTATGCCAAGGAAAATACTACGGCTGCTGCGGCAAGGGTGAAACAGCTTTCATTAGAGAAGCTGACATGTTATTTTTCTCTCAAAAACCTCCAGAACTTTCTGAAAAGGGATTCAGTATTTGGTGAAGCACTAAGGACTTTTTAGGAAATGTGCTTTGCTTCGTAAGAAGTTACTCAGAATGTGGTTCAAAATGTGTTTTTCTAACTAAAGAGAAACGTGTGGTGCATGTGAAAAAATACAGAAACCCGTGAAAGATATCTTTGTTAAATGTCAGTGATATGTGTCTGTTATTTCTCTGTCTTGCAAGCTAATAAACTTAAGACCAGTTGCTTTACAGACAGGGTAGTTATTAGCTTTCAGTAGAAAATAATGTACCATAGGGAATTTACAGTATAAGAAAAATGCTCTTAAATATTTTGGGCCATTTGAGCCACCCAGGCTAAGTGTTTTCTGGCAGTAGAGGTGTTATTGTTGCCATAGCCCTGCCACATGATGTTATTCTCCTAAGTAAATGTAGTTTTCCTATGAAAGGACTCTGCTTAAGCCCAGTGGCAAGTAGCCACGATTTCTTTCTCATACCCAGGATGGAAGAGACGGTTTTGGGGACTGTGTAACAGTGGTAGAAAAAAAGAGCACAACTGCAATCTGTGTTTTACATAAAACAGGTGGACTGCAGTAGAAAGACATGTCATTTCTGACCATGCTCACAGAAAATAACTAGTTGAATAACTAAATAATCAATTACAGTGAAAAGGCAGACTTGTTGCTTCTGTCTTTCAGAAAGAACAGTACACATCCAATAAAAAAAATAAGACTCTACAAAAATATAAGAGGAGGTATCTAACCCTCATGGTTTTCTTTTCATGGAACCTTTTTTTACTATTAGATATCTTCTGTGTTTTCTAAATTTCAACTTAAATCTAGTTACTGAAGATCCAGATTGACAATAAGAACAGCTATCGTTGGAAGTCCAACAGCCAGACTATATGCTGACTGTTGGGATTATCAACCACCTTCCAGACAGAAAAATAAACATGAAATTGTGTTTTCAACCCCCCAAACAATGTTTGGCTATACACATTCTTGGCCTTAAACTCCACTTTTAATAATGCAAATAAAAAATTATTCTGCATTAAAACTTGACAAAATTACTTCATCCCTTATTCCAGGGCACCTATAGTGAAGTTGAAGTTTTTATGACTGTAAGTAGATTAGACCTGCAATGTTATTTTTAGTCGTGTATTTATTCATGAGCAAAGGTCTTTTTTGATACAAACCAGGTGCAGACCAGCTGCTTTGTGTATCTGTGAAAGTGGCCCCAAACTGAACAAAAAAATTGCAGATACCTATCTCTGTATAATAGCATTTGTGTGTTGTACAATTCCTCCATGTTATTCTTGTGCAACATTTTTCCATAACTAAATAATTTTGGTGGGCCTTTCAGCTAAGGTCAAATCCATGCAATATGATCTGCTCAAACATGCAATGGAGCACAGGGAGGCAGCCATCCCATCAGTTGCAGAGCCGGTCTCACAGTACATCTCACAGTAGAATGGGTCACACTCCACAGGGAGCTGTTTAAGTGCTCAAGGCCAGCTTGAAGGGGGATTTGAGCACCCTGGTGTAGTGGAAGGTGTCCCTGCCCAGAGCAGGGTGTTGGAACTAGATGAGCTTTAAGGTCCCTATTAGCCAAAACTATTCTATGATTCTACATTCCATAGTCTCCAAAGGGTACCCACACAGCCCCACACTGGGGTTGTAGAAGCTACAACTTGCACTGTCCCAGGTCCATAGACCATCCCAGGAGCAGCACAAGCATGGGGCCATACTTCTGCAAGTGCCGCTGTGGGCAATCTGAGCACTGGTATGGGGCAAGTGAGCCACCCACTTGTCTGCTGCTTATTGTCAAACTCACATGCAGTTGGTATGTGGCAACACAGCCATACAATACCAGCACAGACAGAAAACCAGCAAATTATGCAAATAAAAGAAGCTGTTTGAGGCAAGGACTGTAAATCTCAGTGGAGGTCAGGGCTTCCTTGACCATAAACAAATGATAAGTATTTATATTCTGTTCTACAATTCTACAATTCTATAATATTAACACATACATTTGTGTATAGGGAAGGGAAGAGATACTGTAAGGGGAGCTACAATATTTAGTAACAACCTAAACTTCATTTCAAATATCTCTCACTGATTTGCAAGTGGTAGCTTCTGAATAAAGGCCAGAAGCAATATTTGACTGGAAAAATAGTATGCAGCCAGAAACCAAGAAGGACTAAGAGAAAGGATCCTACAGCACTTGAAACTAAGGGCTGGAAGTTTCATCTGATAGAAAAAGGAATGCCTGTTCATCTGGGGAAAACATAATGCAAAACATGTTTGCTGAGTGAGAAAAATGTTGATTGGGCAATATCAAAAGCAGCTGTGGTGTGACAGTGGAAAACCAATTAAATAAATGTGACATGGCAGCAAAACAGTCCATGTGGATTGGGGTTTGTGACGTTACCAGAGGGGACAGTGATGTAAAAGCTGGTCACTAAGCTGCAACTGTGACAACAGCATTGATGACCTGCCAGGGGGAGAAGGGAGGAATACACATATTACTCAACGTTTCAATGTACCTTACTCTTATAATTATGATCTCTCAGCTTTCCAGTTCATCAGACGCATCCTGTGGTGTGGTGAAGTTACCAACATGCATAGCTGTGCTCACTTGGCAGATATTTAGTATTCTCCATTCTGTGGACTTTGCGTTTCTTGACACCAATATTGAAAAAGAAAACAAAGAAACCACATAACACAGAAAACCTGATAGGCAACGTTTTCTGCCAGACAAGAAAAGTGTTTGACTGTGTTGTGACTTTCAACTCAGTTTACTGTCAAGAGCAGGTCTTCTATGGCTGTCACTCTTCTCTGAAAAAAAACACGCAGTGTCTGTAATGAGATGGGGCTAATTACTTTTTAAGCTATTACTACAAGATAAATCATTGTTCTGGGTATAAAGACCAAATATGACACATTGCATCACAAGCGGAAACGGCAATATGCACTAGCTATCAATGTTTTGTAAAGTGGCATGGGATGAGAGACTGCTTTGTGTACTTGAAAAGTACTGGAAAGCCAATATCCAAACACAGAGAGCAAGCAAGGTCTGTCCTTCTCACTTTTTGTGAGTTTTTTCTTGAACGAAGAAACTAGTATTCTATTTTTCTGTTTATTTGAATCACTTAAAATGCTATGCCAGTGTCAAGAGACTACATGAAAAGTCTTTATCTTAAAGAGATAATGTGACAAAGCAGTGTAAGTTTATGATCCAGATTATTATGTAGAAGTTTAAACTTAATGCTAGGCTTCTCATTTTCAATGTGTGCTTGCAGCAGTTCATTCAAACGAAGGGTTTTTTACGCACCAGAAGTTTTCAACAGTTCTGGTTCCTAAGGCTTTCTACATTTTCATGGAATGGGAGCAACTTTCATTCAAGCTTCCCCAACACTCTCCCACCTTTTCCTTAAGGGACCATTCAGGATGAATGCATGGTTTAGTCTCCATGACCCACTCACTTGCTGGTGCCACTGTGACTGCCAATAAGTGACTGAAATTAGCTTTAACTGCAAGGCGAACACTAGAAGTAGTTAGACAGACACCAGTAATTCATCCTTCACTTTCTGCTACTGTTAATCTGCTTGAATCAGTGGCCTACAGCTAATGGATTCAATAGGCTTTTTGCTTAAGTCTGATCAAGCTATTAGTAATACAGCTGGGGAAAAAAGTACAAAAGATACTTTGAATTTGAATATGATTTTTTAATGACCTTTTCTATTCCTAATGCATACGCAGCCCAGTTGTTTCTAGGTCAAGCTAATCATAGAATCAGAATCAACTAGGTTGGAAAAGACCTTTAAGATCATAAAGCCGAAAGCAATCCTCCCAAGCAGCAGTGGGTTATCTTTGGTACCTACAGAAGATTCCATTTGGTGTGCTTTCTGTTTTTTTCAACAGCAGCTGGGAAAGTAATTGCTGGTGGAAACACATGGACACAGTGATCCTTAGCATCGCCAGGACTGCATTAGACCATGTGGTTAACTTGAACTGCATGTGTTTGGATTCCCTGTCTTAATTCTGAACCTGCAACATAAGGAGAGCATATTTCCCTTCTCCCACATCATTAATTGCAATCACTGTTATCCAAATAATCTGGTTCATAGATAAAAATTGTTTGAAAAAAAGAAAAAGCTGAGAGACAATGGATCAGCTAACAATAGACCAGCTAATCATTTAGGAAAACTAATAAAAAAATAGTGACATATTAATAAACCATTCTGACTCCTGGCTTGTCAAGGATTTGGAGTATGAAGTATAACAAATCCAAAATCCATCCGCTAAATTCTACTGACACTGAAACCTATAGGAACCCTGTTTCTTGTGACGGGTCAGTTCAGTGAGTTCAGCCAAGCACTAAGGCCTGAAATGGGGCTGCAGAAATTCTGACATGCCTCCACCTCCAAGCAATCACAAAGGCTTACCAAGTGCTGTAAATAGCCCAAGCACAAGCCTCTGAACGAGCAAGCAAAGCAAGAAGCAGCTGCATTAGGTTTTAGTGATGCAAACATCGTTACCTTCTGCCTTATACAGATTTCCTACGTGACAAACATCAGAATGAAACAGTTGCAATATTCAGCATATTTTTATCCAGATAAATATTGAAAACATATTTAATGCAATATTGAAGGGATTACAGAATTCAGAAAAGGGAAAGTCTGACTAATGCTGCAGCTGTGCAGCATTCCAGTGAATCCAAGCCATTGCCAGCATTTATTAGCCACTCAGCCTTTGACAATAAACAATCTTCAGCTCATGATCATATATCCAGACAGATAGATGTACAGTATTGCTTACACAGACACAGTAACGCTGTCTTGTCTCTGTGCCGGGAATACTCTCAACCACTAGCTATAATTCAGTGGGGCTGTTAAAAAAAGGTTCAGTTTTGATCTTACTTTCTTTAATGACTATAGACAATCACAGTATAGTCTGGTTTGTTGTACATTTACATTCATTTTAGGAAGAATTACTGTAGGCTAAAGTACATGAAGACTGTTTATTGCTGGCATTAAAATAAATTCTTCAGCCATTTCACAAAATCAAATTTTAGAAATTTTATGTTGGAAACGATGTTTTTTCCCCATAATAATTAGAATCAAATTACTAAAAAGTGAATCAAACCAGAAAGTTATGATAATAGCAACAGAGAGCAGGTTTTCATCCATTGTAGTATGCATGCTTTGAAAAAGAAAGTATCAGAGGAAATGACTGGGTTTGTATTTCTCCAGAGGAAAAAGTACAATATTACGTATATCAGAGAAATGTAATATCCCATTAAATCAGTGAGAAAAAAATCTGGGATTTTTTTCAGTCATTTTGAGGAACAGTAACACAAGTTTTGTGAAGTTTCTTCGTTCCAGCAAGTACTCCACACTGCATTCAGATCTCCAGGCACACAAACACAGAGGATGGACTCAGAAAGGCACTTCTCTTACCTTCAGTCACCACCACTTTATAAACTTCAGTTAAGAGCCTTATTTATATTTAGTTTCTGGTGAAGGTTCAGAAGAAGAAGCAAAGAAAGACTTGTCATTAACTGAACAGAACTGCTCAGTGTGAAAGTGTTTTGGTTTTTTGAAATACCTAGCTTGCTAAGGACATGCTCGGGTTTAAAACAAGCAAGCCAGGACACTTACTTTGATACATAGCATTAAAACTGAATAAACCCAGCCAAGATTAATGTCAAATCAACTGAGAATGATCTAAACAAGAAAACAAGAATGCTTTGTAAAGGAAAAGAAAAGAAATGCTTCAATCTTCTGATCATACAAAGCAGAAAGTCACACAAGACAGCCTCTCATTCAAAGATAAATATTTTTTCCATACACAAGATAAAATCATTATTTGGCCCCCTTTCTCTTCTATTTCTTTTAGTAAATGAAAAATGAAATGTCACCAATATTATCCAGTTACAGTCTTGTTAAGGTTCTGTGTATCAGAGAAAATCTCAAATACAACTGAGAAAGATATAATTGTCAGCTGGAGTGTGTTTTATTGTGGTACCTTGCTAAGATAGTTTTATAAATACAGTCCAAGAACAAGTGGAAAAAGGAACAAAATCCTTGTAATATATGGAAGGATTAGGGTAAGAATAATGCTTCTATTTTCAATTTTACTCTATCACTGAATGCTCCAATATTAAATACAATGGGAAAATATTTTAAAAGCATATTTTTTGTTAACATCAAATATTCCCTTCAATGCAACCATCTCTGGGACATCCAGACTTCTAAAATTGATGATTCTCAAAAGAGATTTGGGCGATGAGAAGGCAAGTCAGCCGCAGTGGGACCAGGCACTGAAGTGGGGACACATCTAACACCAGCTGTGTCCTGATTCCACCACAGATGTGTCTGAGCTGCTGGACATGCAGATTGTGAACTGCTGCTATTTATGATGCATTTTAAGAAAAATATTTTGAGGCAAAGCAAACTGCATGACTGTGCACTTTAAAACAGCATGCCACACCTTACAGAAGGAATAGATAAGCAGCTCAAAAAGGTGTAACTCATGAGAAGGATGGGCAAGTTTAGCTAATACTTTCAAGAGCAATCTCAAATTGCCTGTATTTATAGAATCATAGAATAGTTAGAGTTCGAAAAGACCTTAAGATCATCTAGTTTCAACCCCCCTGCCATGGGCAGGGACATCTCACAATAAACCGTCACCCAAGGCTTTGTCCAACCTGGCCTTGAACATCGCAAGGGGTGAAGCATGCACAACCTCCCTGGACAACCCATTCCAGTGCCTCACCACCCTTACAGTAAAAAACTTCGTCCTTATATCCAATCTAAAGTTCCCCTGTTTAAGTTTGAACCCATTGCACCTTGTCCTGTCACTACAGTCCCTAACAAATAGTCCATCCTCAGCATTCCTAGAGGCCCCCTTCAGATACTGGAAGGCTGCTATGAGGTCTCCACGCAGCCTTCTCTTCTCCAGGCTCAACAGCCCCAACTTTCTCAGTCTATCTTCATATGGGAGGTGCTCCAGTCCCTGATCATCCTCGTGACCCTCCTCTGGACTTGTTCCAACAGTTCTATGTCCTCTTATGGTGAGGACACCAGAACTGCACACAATACTCCAGGTGAGGTCTCACAAGAGCAGAGTAGAGGGGCAGGATCACCTCCTTTGACCTGCAGGATACGGTTGGCTTTCTGGGCTGCAAGCACACTGAAGCCGCCTCATGTTCATTTTCTCATCGACTAGCACCCCCAAGTCCTTCTCCGCAGGGCTGCTCTGAATCTCTTCTCTGCCCAACCTGTAGCTGAGCCTGGGGTTGCTGTGACCCAGGTGTAGGACCTTGCACTTGGCATGGTTAAACTTCATCAGGTTGGCATCAGCCCACCTCACAAGTGTGTCTAGGTCCCTCTGGATGACATTCCTTCTCTCCAGTGTATCAACTGAACCACACAGCTTGGCGTCATCGGCAAACTTCCTGAGGGCACACTCTATCCTACTGTCCATGTCACCAACGAAGATGTTGAACAAGACTGGTCCGGTCCCAACACCGATCCCTGAGGGACACCACTTGTTACTGGTCTCCAGCCGGACATTGAGCCATTGACCACAACTCTTTGTATGCGGCCATCCATCCAGCTCTTTATCCACTGAGTGGTTCACCTATCAAATTGATGTCTTTCCAATTTAGAGACAAGGATGCTGTGCGGGGCAGTGTCAAACGCTTTGCACAAGTCCAGGTAGATGACATCAACTGCTCTGCTCCTGTCCATCAGTTCCATAGCCCCATCATAGAAGGCCACCAAATTGGTCAGGCAGGATTTCCCCTTAGTGAAGCCATGCTGGCTGTCACCAAGCACCTTGTTGTTTTTCATGTGCCTTAGCATGCCTTCCAGGAGAATCTGCTCCAAGATTTTTCCAGGCACAGAGGTGAGACTGACTGGTCTGTAATTCCCTGGGTCATCCATTTTCCCCTTCTTGAAAATAGGGGTTATATTTCCCTTTTTCCAGTCGTTGAGAACTTCACCTGACTGCCATGATTTTTCAAATAGGATGGACAGTGGCTTAGCAGCTTCTTTTGCCAGCTCCTTCAGGACCCACGGATGGATTTCATCAGGTCCCATGGACTTATGCACATTCAGGTTCTTAAGATAGTCTCGAACCAGACCCTCTCGTACAGTGGGTCTAAGGTCGTCATTCTCACAGTCTCTGCATCTGCCTTCCAAGACTTGGGTGGTGTGGTCAGAGCCTTTGTCAGTGAAGACTGAAGCAAAGAAGTCATTAAGAACCTCAGCCTTCTCCAAATCCAGGGTAGCCAGTTCTCCTGTTAGCTTCTGGCCAGGGCCCACGTTGTTCCTAGTCTGTCTTTTATTTGCAATGTACCTATAGAATCCCTTCCTGTTACCTTTCACATCCTTAGCCAATTTTAATTCTAACTGGGCCTTAGCTTTCCTAACCTGGTCCCTAGCTTCCCGGACAACATCCCTGTATTCTTCCCAGGCCCCCTGTCCTTGCTTCCAGCTTTTGTAAGACTCTTTTTTCCTTAAAAGTTTCCTCAGCATCTCCTATCCAGGAGTTACTTACATTAGTTATTATGTTAACTTATGTTAACTTATGTTAGTTATGATGTTTCAAAATATCTCTCATGGGGGTATTTTGGGTAAAAAATGGGCTCATATCCATGCCCATGTCCAGGAGTCAAACAGAGTTGCAATTAAACAGATTCCCATCCTTTGACCACTGAGACAGAACAGGGATGCCAGAGAATAGCCTGAAGGAGGTAAGACACATCTCTGATCACACCAAGCCATTGCAGAGCTACAGAGCAAGAATTCTGGGCTCAGAAATAGATACGCCTGGCACGAGAGAATTAAACACTGCTGTGGTTACATCTACATTGTTACTAAAACAACCATTGTTAAGATAACACTTCACCCTGAACTTGCTCAGTAGCACAAAGTTGTCAGGTGGTCAATCAAAAATGCTCAATGTTATAGTGTTATAACAAATTGTAATCTTGATAGCACTTGCATCCTCTTTCATTAATGACTGAAGAATGCAGGAAATTTAGAAAACTGAACATTAGCTTTGATAGTCCCAACATGGTTAATAATCCACATTTACTAGAATTTCACGATTTCAAATAGAATTCCACCATGAAGAAGCAGGATATCACCCCTGAGTTCACGTCGAGTTCAGCTTGAAAAGCGCAAGGGTACAGTATGTGCTGCTGGATATAACAAAGAAAATGACTACAGCTAAACTGGGATTTTCGAACCTGAGAGAGTTGCTGGGATCAATGATCTCCAACTGAAAGCCCACCATGGTGGTCTGATCCAGAGGACATTTATTACTCTATAAGGAGCACTAGCCCAAGAGACTAGACAAAATTCAATAAATACATTTTTCATTTATGACTGAAGTGCTAACCTGGACAGTCAACTAAGATCTTGTAATAGCAACAAAAAATCGTTCATTTCTTTGGCCTTTTGTTAAATCTATTTGATGTTTCACAGAGGTTTAGGAGAAGCTGTGGTCAGGGATCAGGAGCTCAGATACAACTGCCTGCAGGTGATAGTCATATAAAAGATAAAAGGGCCATAATCCCATATGGCATCCAAGCAATCAAAAAGAACTTTGGCAGGGAAGAAAAATAAGAAGAAAAAAAAAAAAAAAGCCTGAAGTACACAATTCAAGTTGTATGTTTCCTTTAAAAAGAGATACAAAATAAATCCTACTACTTTACCATTATAAATTACTCTTCTCTTTAAATAGCATGTGAATTGATGACAATTAGGGTAACATCTAAAGGTCAAAGTAAAAAAGCAACAGCTCCCAACTTGTTCTTTCCAGAATAAAGAATAATATCTGCGACTAAGATTTTTAGTAGTATCTCCTTAAGAAGTCACATCCTAAATAAATGTTCTTATTTTTCAACCATGCAACACTACTGGGTTCTTTTCACTCGTGAAATCAAGCCAAATATTTATGTACATAACAAGGTTTTACCACAGCTATTCTAAATCTCAAATTCTTCACATTTGGCCTTTCTCAATGAAATGCTGCTCTGATTCTCAGCTTAACCTTCTGTTTATGAGCAGAATCCATTGCGGTTTTGAAGATCAATGTTACTTTAAAACTAAGTCAGATTTCTCAGGATAATCCTCAATTGTTGAATGAAAAAAAAAGGAAAATAATGTTGAAGAGGACTGTTCTAAGGGGCTAATATTTTGTCCTACACTTTTTGGTGATTGCTTCAACTCTTTTTGCATGTACAGTGTAACAGATTTTGGTAATCCCATGACAAGAAATCATTTGAGGACTCATGGCTGTATTTCTGCATAATATCAAGCAAGGTTTGCAGAGACTTTATTCCTCACTCCCCCCCATCTCAGTTTAGGCATTTCCAGTGAAGACAAGTGACTTCAAGCACCTTCTTGTGGTGATTCAAGCAACTTGTATTTCAAGGTCTTTTAGAGACTCCTGAAACTTTCCACTTCTTAAAAAGTGGAAAGCTAGTACAACCCAGGTGAATCCTCTGGCTAAAGCCAGGTGGAATGAAACAGCCTAGAGGGCAGACTTTAGATTGGATTTCAAAAGTCAAAAAAACACATTTATTTCAAAAGTAGCTTAATATTAAGATTCTATCTCTTTCTCATTTCTTCCTCTTAATTTAAAAGTTGATAATTCTTGTCTAGCTAGCAGAACTAATTCTTGGGATAACTTCTTTAGCAATTTAAAAATACTGCTGAAGTGACTCTAACTTCCTTTATCAGCTACTACAGATGACACCTTCCCCTCACATTTGCCTTTGGTGTTTCTGTGGCAGATGTAAATAATCATCTGCCTGGGATATTAGCATTATTTAATGTTATTTCTTTAATATGTCCTTTATATGACTTAGTAACTGGTAATAAGAAGGAAAAATAGCACTATAGACCACCAGTTGGCTTCCCATGAACCACTAACAGATCACCAGCAAGGGTGACCAGAGTATTTTGATGCTTTTATCCACTGGCACACCAATCCATCAGAAGCCCTGGGAAGCCTGGCTTCCATACTGAGAATATGTTATCTGTTAGCAGACATATCACAAAAGCTTTCAAGAGGGAGCTACATTTGTAAGTCTGAAGACATAATAACTTCTCAAACCTCTGTATTCTGGTGCTCTGGACAATTTGTCCATAGATTAGCTGGCCAAGTCCCAGGCAAGCACCTATCTCAACACAATGTGGGAATCTGAATGGAATCGTGTCTCTGGCAATCATTGCTTAGGAAGAATATAACTACTTTAGAAAGTAAAGCACTGAACTATGCTGAAGGGTTGCATCAAATACAAGCAATTTCTGACACATTAAATACTGCAGCAGACATTTCAAAGCATCATAAGGACCCTACAGATGACCCCTTCCTATTACCATTAACTGGCTATAAGGCATCTAGAGCCCATGTCAATTTTGAAAATATCAGAGTCGAGAAGGATATTTATTCAAATCCCTATTTCATGTTTGGAGGGTCTAATCTACTACAGTTGAATAAAAACAGATTTGAGTTGACTTCAGTAAGATTAATCTCCTTCATGAGAGGTGACTAACAGGGATTCATGTCTCCCTGTTGTTCTCTGTACAACCTTTATCAAAAGGGGCAACCCCGGAGTACCAACACCTGTTGTACTCAAAACAGGGAGATAAACTGCATTGCTCCGACCTCGTCATATCCTGCAGAGAACCACTAGGTTAATCCAGGGTAAGTGAGACTCTGATGTTTAGAGCAGGTCTGGTTTACAGCAGAATATTAATCTTTAAATGGGGATGGAAAGAAGTGTTCAGAAGCATTATTTATAAATGAAGATAAGTGCTGGCTAACTTCCCTGCCTTATGCTTATATCATCTAATTATCTTGGCATGGTGTTTCGCTCTTTCATGTTCCAAGTCTGCTTTGTGCTCTAGCAATTCACATCATTATCCTTCCTATCTCTTACATTTTTTCTCCTCCCTTTAGATACACCATTAACAATCCTAAGTAAACTGAGCTTCAGGGATTTATATACACATGGTGTTACACAGTTTCTACTCCCAGTTTCCAACCAACACTGCTCATTTTTATGGCTGCAAGACAATATGCTATCAACAGGTATTTTTTTCACAGGATCTTCCAAACCCCCATACCAATCTCAGAGCACCCCAAAAATAGTGACAGCCATGAATCCCAATGGCTAGATTCTATAAATGGGGGAGAGGGAAGTCTAGAACTATGGAATTTTTTAAACAACAGTGAAAACTGAGTGAGGCAAAAAAGACATACATAAGACAAAACTTACCTGGCTGTATTAAACATTTTATAGAGCAGGGCCTTTCGTCCAGTACTGTCTTGAGTTCAGCAACTTTTAGATTTCCCAGAATGCTCAGCATCCTAAGAGAAGTGGCTTTCATCCCTTCACCTCTGACTGTGGGATCCCTCCATGCCCAACACTGCAACTTTCTTCAGCAGGGGCTTTTTTCCGTCTCTGTTTCACAAACTTATCCCACCTCTGCATGCTCCCCTACTTGTAAGGAAGGATCTGCCTTCCTATCCTCCCTCTGTCCTGAGGATTTTGTTGCATAATGGGCTGCAGATGAGACAAGACAAAGAGAACACAACAGATGGTAAACCACAGCAGAGAAATAAAACAGGTACCACCCTGAACAGACTGAAATAGTATTTCCAAAATGGTATCTTTTGGCATTCCCTGTGAATTTGTTGTAATGTTTTCTTACCAGCTCTGAAACAGAAAAAGACAGAGAAAATATCAGTCCAGTTTGAACCATTACAGGCTTTGTGGTGGGAGAAGATGAATAGCTTGACTGAAAAGAGATAAAACATAGATCATCATCTTTGGCCTCCTATCCAAACAGGGCAAATTTTACCCTGTTTGATGCAAAAGCAACATGCTGATCCTCTACAGCAAGGTCCTCAGCACTACCCCAATTTTGGCTTTTGCTGCTGGTCTAGGTGGCCTGATATGGTGCAACAGGGAAATGCAGCTTAACTCACACCTGGGAGGGCAGAGAGGAAGCATGGCCTCATCCAACACATTGTCCACAGTCTTCACTGGATACAAAGATGCTTTCAGCCTGTGAACAGTAGAAATTATGCCTTTGCAAAGGAAGCTGATGTGTCCAAATGTGAATATGATATGGGAATATCATATATAATAGGCATATGTGAATATGTCTGTGTTACATGCTACAGCACGTTAATTTAAATGCTCAAACTGCAACATTGTTTATGGCTTGTATGTGCTTTTAAAAAGATCTGCACATGACACAACCCTTTCAGTCTCAACATTACCAAATCCCTGAAGCCTAACTAGATTGCAAAATGTTTATTTCTTTGATCTTCCTAACAGTAACAAACAATCCTTTCAACCTCACTACCTGTATCTCCTTCTTTTGAGGTAGCTGAGGTTTAATACTCTAAAGTTTTACAAAGGTATCTTATGTAAAAGAAATTTCCTAATCACAAATTGAAGTAAGGAGACATAATTCCTCACCCAAATTGTCACAGTGCATTTGAAAATGATAAATCTCTCCAAGAATAAAAAAAATCAGCAGGCAGCTGGCAGAATAGATTATATTTAATTGTAAATATTTTCACTGTATTGTTAATAACATGATTTAGGAAAAATATTAAAATGTAATGTAAATTCTATTTTTTTAATATATTTTTCATACTTTTTTTGCATCTATTTTTAAACAAGTTTTATTTCTTCTATACACAAATGAGTATCTGGTTATAGCATTAATTGTTGAAACTAGATCAGTACCAGGGGAATCTTTGATCTGCACAATTATCAATTAAATAATTAAAATCAGAAGGATGAAGATGCTTTGAAGATTTATTAGTAGCTTATTTTATTCTCAGTTATTAATTTTTATTGCATAAAATTGAAAAACATGAAACAACAAAGCATGCATGTTCGCTCTGTAGTGGTGTTTGAACTGACAAGTCTCCTATGAGTTTGGGGATATATATTCTGTGCTATTTAATTATATACTATACATATTCCTAAGAAAATATAAGCACAGTATGTAAGGGATAGATTTGTGATTAGTACTGTAGCAAATATTATATCCATGTTTATGGTTCTGTGAAAATACGCGTAAGTTTTGAAGTGTTTAATTACATTTCCTCTTCAAATTTACTGTAAAAATGCCTTTGCCCAGGAGTAAGAAAAGGGTGGATGCTATCATTCCAGTTCAGCCATTTTTCTTCACTACTATATGCTACATTGATGGGAATTAAATATAAAACATCAGGCAAATAAGATAACTTTATGATTATGCACAATAGCTTGCCGCTTAAAATGAAACAATGGAACCTTTTCCTTCATTAACTGGATTAAAGATTTTTAAACTTATTCAGCCTATTTGATTTTACCAACTATGCTACACAGTGACGTACTCTCGTGTGCAAATCTACAAGTGCAATGATTTTCTTCCAGTTAGGCACAGTGATTACTCTAGAATTATTCTTTCTGTGAAGATGAGTATAATTAATTAATCTAAGTGGTTACTTGGAAATTTAGAGGACAGAAGAAATCTCTGGACTAGGTGACGTAGTAAAATGACTGGAAAAATGAATATACAGGTGGTAAACTAATATACTGTTTATGCACTTGAAACAGCTACAGCCTACATTAAATACGTAGATACATGCAAGATACATTGGGTATGACAGCTACTAAAACCCCCACTGTTTAAAGTTTTTTGAGGGTAACAAGTTTTGTAAAAAGCATAGCATGGAAATCAAAACAAGGGAGATAGATATTGAATCTGTAGTTTACAAACTTTAGAAGGAGTTAAACATTTTTCAGTTTGGAAATATTTTCCTAGATTTTATAAGAAATCAAAGTATTTCAGGGAGTTTGAAGGAAAAAAAAATAAATGCTTTTTTGAAAACTGCTTCTTGAAACACTCGTAACGTTGACAGCCCTGAAGTCTTTCTGTTACAAGGCCTTTCCAAAACCAAGTTCCTTTACACCAGGATGCTCTGAAGCAAGGCAGTACTTGTGATCCATCTCAGAAAAAAGAAGGAAGATTCTCAGAGCATTTCAGCAGCAAGCCACCAGCCTGATAACACACAGCCTGAGTTTCACCATTTATATATCTCAGAAAAATAGCAGAAATGAAGCTAAGCATCATAACAGCCACATAAGTCTAACTCATTGAGGAAGGATTTAAAGAGCTCTACCATTCATGATTCTGAAGGCTCATGTCAAGTATTCACCTTGTACTCAACAAGGAGATGGCATTTGTTAGTATTATGTAAAAAGAAAACAAGAAAAAAGTACAATATCCCCTGTCACTAATAGAATTTCAGAGATGAGTATTCTGCCTGCCAGCCCACAATCTTTATGTAGTTTTTCTGTAAGTATAAATGGTGAATAACTGAAGATTCAAATTGCATTGCAGATGAAATCCCCATGTTACTCTGTTTGGTCACATACATCTACAGTGGTTTGTTCTAGGAATCAGTCTTTTCACCACCACCTTATACCCATGATGTTTTTAGTATTTTCTGGTCCCACTTAGGAGAGAAATCACAAAAAATATAGCTTTTCTTATATATTTTTTTCTATGGATTTCTTTTGCCATTGTACCTCAGAAGAAACCATAGCAGAGAAACAAAGTGCAGCAGAATAATAAGCATCTGAACCATAAACACTGGTAAGTCACCTCTTCCATTCAGATAAATATTTAGGTAAATGCTACTTTAATGGGAAATTATCAACATGCCTTTAAGCTAAAGGCAAAAACCTAGCCCAATGAACTGTTACTGCAAACATGGAACAGAAAGCATCAGTTGTCAGATGAAAACAATCTCTTTCTAATGTCATGGAGCTGAGTAAAGACAGAGTTACAACTTCTGCTTAAAGCCCTCTGATACAAATAGGTAGAATGGCATAACAACCCACATTTGCTAAGTTAATTAAATGTCTTTACCAAACTACAGATCATTTATTTTTCAGAGTGCTCAGACCCTATGCCTAGCAAGCATCATCGTAAGCTATCCTTTTCCTGCCTAATGTGTTTCAAAGCCTACAGTATCCTCCTTTTCATTTTTTAATTAGCATTCTAAAAGGACATGCACGCTGGTGTGTCCTTCCTCAGGAGGAAGACCCTGGCAGCAGCAGCAACCAGTGCTGCCTCTGCCCTTATTCCAGAGCTAGCAACTGGCTTGTAAACCACTGGTGATCCTGCAAAAATTCATGTACTACACAATATATTTCCCACAGTAAATATACTGAGCAGTAACAGAGCCATCAAGTTCTCAGCAAACAAATTTTTATGATAAATGAAATGTCACTGCTTTAAAGCCAAATAAAATCATTTTAATTTGATAAAATGTTTGCTTGAGAACTCACAAAATTTTCACTCCAATTTATTTTATCCTTTCAGAACATAATCTGATCATGTAAAATAACCCACTGGAAACATACCTCAAATTTGAACATAGCTACTCTGAATTACTTTCTAGTCATCCAGAATGTAAAGCAGAATTTTTTTCAGTGATTTGTGTCATTTTTGATAACTTGGAATAGTCAGGAACTGAGTTCATGGCTGCTTTGCATTCCCAAAGTGACACAAAACACATTGTACTAGGGAATTCATCCTCTTTTAAATTCTCTTCTCCCTCCTTTCACCAGTGTTGCATCAAGTAACTTATGCAGCAAAAATCCCCCAAAACTTTTACTGAACAAATACAAAAGTCATACGCAAAAGCTGCAATATCACTTAATTGGAAAATTTCATACTCAGATTTTCTTTCTTCAGAAACCCTGTCTGATAATCCATAACAAATTGATTCAGCCATGAAAACATTCACAGCACATGAAAACTGTGGTGCAACTTTCCAGGATCACACACTGCACACACACAGTTTTAGCAGTCAGGTAGGTAGGTATGTAACACACTGAGGGGCTCACAGGACACTCTAGTTTGATGAAAAAATGTAATTGAGCAAGGAAAGAGGAGGTTGTAGTTTGCTCCACAGACTGCCCACAACAGAAAGAGGAACACATGCTTCAGCCAAAACCATGGAACATGCTGCTCCTCTCCTCTGCCTCCCAAGTCCTCTAGGGTAGAGCAGTTCACCTACAGCATGCTGTAAGTCAGAGCTGTCTAAACTGCCAATGAAAAGGCACACACACAATTCCTACCCTTGCCAAAGGCACATGTTACAGATCAGACCAGTGCATACATGTTTCTTGTAGGACCAGGGAGAAAACTGTACTACTTGATCTCTACACCCACTTACACAGAAGCTCAGCAAGAGGGTAGGGCTCAGAGCCCTAGGAGAGAAAATGGGAGTAACAGTTTCCTGAGGACTACTAAGCCAACACACTATTAAATGTACCGTCTAACACTGTTCTGTTCTTCCACTCTTGCAGCTACCACATGTGATGGACCATATCCAAGTTAAACACTCTCACCAGAGCATGCTCCAAGACAGGCGACTGGGCCTCAGGCTTTGCCAATACAATGCAGTTCTATTCTCTATTTATTTTTGTAGTTCAAAGACCTGGCAGTAGCCCATTTGATGCCTGCCATAAGGACCAGTGCACTCTTGATTACTGCCATGAGATTTCCAAGCCCACAGACGGCGTATGTTCCAATGTATGCCAGTCACCAAGATAGACTGTGCACAAATAGCAGGAGGATTCTCTGAGAGAAAGAAAAAAGCCAGCTCCTATTTCCACTTTGAACCGCCCTGTAATAGGCTGCCAACTTGAGGACCTTGCTTTAATCACAGCAGCACATGAAAGAGTTCATTCTGTTTATCTTGGTTCATTTAGGAAACCAGTGATAAGTCTGCCATGAAAAAAAATCCGTCTTCTCCTGGAAGCTGGCATACTTGTCCCAAGATATGGGCTTTGATTTCAAGTGCAGTTATTTACAGTTATACCACAGAGCACATGAGTTTTCTCATTCTACCAGATGACTACTTTTCCCTGATAAGCAAGCTGTGAATACTTAAAATTTCCTCTCAAGTACAATGGCATCTCTGTGTGGAAGTTGTAGGAAGAGGGCAGCAGATGCTCCTACAGCTTCAGGTTAAGTGTGCAAGCTGCATCCTGATGTTCGCACCCAGCCAGGCAGGAAGAGGAGCTGGAGGAAGAGCTGTGGCCCACACATAGGAGGGAACAAGGTGTGCAATGTGACTAAACTTTCTTCCACTAGGCTTTCTGAAGCAAACAAGACAAGTGCAACTGTAAATAAGGATATGAGGCTGGCACTCAACTACTGAATATGGAGTATTACTTTGCCATGAAATAGCAATACCAGAAAAAAAAAAAAGTTACAGACTAATTGTGGATAAAAACATATAATCCTCTTCTGCATGAGTGAACTGCATTTTTTTGGCTGTGGAGTATTGTGGATAACCAAACAGATAGTCTTGTCCCTGTAGATCAGAACAATATATGTACTTTTTAACTATGCTACCATCTACAGACCACTGGCATCCCCCAGTGCTGTTTGTGGTATAGCCAGATTCTGTACTGCTGTTGCTTCAGTTTTCTGGGCTCACTATGTACCTCGTAGGGTTTCAGTGTCAGTAAATGCAATTCTCTCTCTGCTAATAAGAAGTTTTAGAAGGTGTGAAGTAGTTGACGGGTTCTTTTGAACCTAGTGGATGCAAGGTAGTGGCTGTTGATGATGGGAGTACGCACTGGAGACTATTTAGTCTCAGGTTGCTAAAGGATTTCGGAAGCTGCGACTGAGTGGAAGACATTTGTGAACATATTTGATTTCTGGACCCTACATGAACCCTTAACTTCTGGCAAAGACAGAAATGAGAATGGAGAGAAAAACTCTTGTATTTGGAGAAAGATGTATTATTTTCAAATTCTGAAGGATCATTATCTTCAGCACAACTATTTTTCCTCTTGAAATGTAGGTTATATTACTACATTTGCTTCTGACTTCTCAGCCCTTGGCACCCATAATTCTATTTTTCCATTTAAAAAACTGCTGAGGTCTCTGTGCTGATATCTCAGCAAACACAATATTTCATCTCTGACTGTATCCTGTTTAGTCT
Organism: Neopsephotus bourkii; assembly: GCF_033783945.1. Taxonomy (NCBI): domain Eukaryota; kingdom Metazoa; phylum Chordata; class Aves; order Psittaciformes; family Psittacidae; genus Neopsephotus; species Neopsephotus bourkii. The sequence goes on from NW_026900624.1 coordinate 10,405,297, forward strand.
GGATTTGTTCATGTTCACAAGCAATAGATTTGAAATACAGCCTCACAGAATAATCAGTAATAAACACACAAAAGTGACAGGCAATAATTTCATAGTTTTCATAAGAGATAAAGTAAGATATCTTACTAAACTTTGCCATATCATGTGAATGTGCCAATTTACCTCTCACAGTACGTTAGATACATTTGTATTGTGAGATATTGGGAGATGCTACTATAAATCTTGCAGTATCTTGCAAATGTGCAATTACTCTTCACAAGTGCCCAGATGGGGATTATATCTCATTATGTCAAGTGCTATGCAAAAAACAAATGTCAGCTGTACTTAATGATGTTGGAAAGTTCAAGAACAGATCTGCTGATGAAAAAAAAAACAAAAAATGGTCAGTATCTGCTTGAATCACAACTCAAATGACTGGCTGTTTACATTAACCTTGTCCAAAGCATGTAATCATCCTGAGAATGCAAAACTGGACTGAATCACAAGAGTGATGTTCCTTCCAAGCTTTCCGCTAGGTGCTTTGTCTGCATATCTATGCATCATAATAATGTCCAATGCTACAGTAGCTTTTAGTTTTCTGACCTTTTTAGAAACAGAAATAACAGACCCTAAAAACAAAACAAAACAAAACAAACAACAAAAAAACCCAACCAACCACCACAAACACAAACAAAAAATACATTAAGGTTAGAAAAAGGTCCAGTTTGATGTAAGCTTAAATTTTACATGTCAATTGATCCACTCGAACACCTAGACCTGTTGTTTTTTCACATAAGTGTAACACGGCATTCCCAAATTCAAAATTATTAGCCCTAACCAAATTTTCCTCACAAAACATTCCCATTCCCCCTGCCTGGAGCGTTAAAGAATGTCACTGAATAGTCAGTTCCCTTCATGTACCATTGTAGTGCTTTGCAAATAGACATCATCCCTGGATTATCCTGCTTAAGACCTGCATGCAGCCCATCCATACACTTTGCAATATTTCACTTGCCCCAGTAACTGATTTCTCCAAAGAAATATCCTTGGATAATTTCAGGTACATGCCAGAGAGAGTCAGCTCTACAAGCTTGGGTTTTTCCCTGAAGTTTAACATTATTAGCTGAACAGGCTCAGCTGAGCATGTATTCAGATATCTTTTATTAAAATGGACTTTTAATGTTAGTCATGAACAGATATTCACACTTCTAAACATTTTTTCCCCTTAAATTTTCCTTATTGGCACTCCTGTTAAAGAAAATTGCATCTGAAAGAAGATATTCTCGTTGTCTAATAAACTTTTTGATTAAACCCACCAAGTACTGATCCATCTCTACAATATTTTTAAATGTTTTGAGATGCAAGTTTTCAGGTTTCTGCTTCCAAAGGAAGCATGGAACAAGTCAGGTCAGATTTTTTAAGGTGTCAATTGAAAACAGCTGAACTTCTTCAAGAAAAATTACTTTTTATGAAGAGAAGGCTTCAAATTTACGATTCTACCAATTTTTTTCTCATTCTCAGAACTGTTGAGAAGCAAGGCCAAAAGCAGTTCGTTTTTCCTTTCTAATGGAAAAGGAGCCAAAATTCAGAGTCAGGTAAATTCCACTTACCTACCTTTAATTTTGGCCTCAACAGTGCCATTTTCCAGCCAAGAACCAATGTCAGGATTGCACACTATTAACTGAGTTCCTTTTACTGAATCCTTGCAACCTTGCTAATGTGTAAGCCATAAAACATGAAAATATGCATTCATTCTGAGTTCAGTTTGTAGAACAAGTAACCAGGAGAACACTGCTCTGCCTCCCTTTCCCTACAGCTCCCAAACCTGTCTTGAAAATGCTTAATGACAGCAAAACTGCTGTGCAAATGAATGCCACTTCTTAAAAAGACTGTCATAAACACATGATGAACAAGGGGAGCTGTAATGACTATTTTTAGATGGATGGCATCAGTTTCAGAGAAAACTCATTTTTTGAAAAAAAAAAAAGGGTTTGGATTACCTCGCCTTATATGCAGCTACATCAATCCACCTCGGCTTCCTCTACAAGACAAAATGAGTAAGTGGTGGCCAGCACCATGCATGGGCTTTCTTAGAGAGGAAATGCTCTGCAGGCTCCATGGACCAGCAGCTGCCACTTCGCAATGGCTCAGGTGATTGGGAAACTGCAACATTCCCATTTATTCTCCTGACTTACTAGTTTGTTTTTCCTTGCAATTACTTCCACCAAATCTGTGCATGAGCAGCTTTTCTCTCTAAATAGTGCTTAGGATGTGAACCTCGGGTTTTCTTCTTGCTAGAATTCTTGCATACTTAGTTCTGCTCACTGTGATTTTGTACTCATTTCTGTCTAACACTATGCTCTTCCTAGAGAACTGACATGCTTGCAGTAATTGGCCATAATAGTTTTCCTTGAAAGACTAGTGCTGGTTTATGTTTGGGAATATCAACTCTGACAAGATAATGCCAACATGTAATTTGTAATTGAACCATTTAGTAGAATCATAGAATCATAGAATAGTTAAGGTTGAAAAGGACCGTAAGATCATCAAGTTCCAACCCCTCTGCCATAGGCAGGGATACCTCACAATAAACCATGCAATTCAAGGCTCTGTCCAGCCTGGCCTTGAACACTGCCAGGGATGGAGCATTCATAACCTCCCTGGGCAACCCATTCCAGTGCCTCACCACCCTAACAGTAAAGAATTTCCTCCTTATATCCAATCTAAACTTCCCCTGTTTAAGTTTGAACCCATTACCCCTTGTTCTATCACTACAGTCCCTAATGAAGAGTCACTCCCCAGCATCCCTATAGGCCCCCTTCAGATACTGGAAGGCTGCTATGAGGTCTCCACACAGCCTTCTCTTCTCCAGGCTCAACAGTCCCAACTTTCTCAGCCTATCTTCATATGGGAGGTGCTCCAGTCCCCTGATCATCCTCGTGGCCTCCTCTGGACTTGTTCCAACAGTTCCATATCCTTTTTATGTTGAGGACACCAGAACTGCACACTATACTCCAGGCGAGGTCTCACAAGAGCAGAGTAGAGAGGCAGGATCACCTCCTTTGACTTGCTGGTCACACTGCTTTTGATGCAGCCCAGGATACGGTTGGCTTTCTGGGCTGCGAGTGCACACTGAAGCCGCCTCATGCTCATTTTCTCATCAACCAACACCCCCAAGTCCTTCTCCGCAGGGCTGCTCTGAATCTCTTCTCTGACCAACCTGTAGCTGTGCCTGGGGTTGCTCTAACCCAGGTGTAGGACCTTGCACTTGGCATGGTTAAACTTCATGAGGTTGGTATCAGCCCACCTCAGAAGCGTGTCAAGGTCCCTCTGGATGGCATTCCTTCCCTCCAGCCTATCAACCGAACCACACAGCTTGGTGTCATCGGCAAACTTGCTGAGGGTGCACTCAATCTCACTGTCCATGTCACCAACAAAGATGTTGAACAAGACCGGTCCCAACACCGATCCCTGAGGGACACCACTAATTACTGGTCTCCAGCTGGACATTGAGCCATTGACCACAACTCTTTGCATGTGGCCCACCCGAACATTTAAAAAAAAACCATCCCCAACCCCCCCAAATCATAGACCGAGCAATGTGAATAAATATGCTGAAATATCTCTTTATTCCTGAATTGTCTTAGTCTCTTTTTTTTATCTGTGCAGCTCCAAGTAGCAGAAGAGGCATTCTGTGCCACTTATATGCAGTTTGTCCTGGAGAATCTCCCTGCAGCTGGAAGAATATGGCAGTGTATACTTGCAAAGTAATATACGATACTGAAACACTGCTCTGAATTTTTCATGGGTAAGGAGTTAAGAAGACAGAGATCTGCCTACAGATTAACTAAGAAAGCATTACCTGGATCTTATGATATGCTGTTGCTTTCACTAAAATAGTCTAATTCAAACCAGAACAAAATTTTAGCTCTATAACCACAAAATGTATTTTTTTCACCAGAAACTTGAATAGTTTTAATATGTTGATTTTTTCATTCTTATACACTCCTTTAATAAAATCAGCCTGAAGCTTGGAGGGCTCCACCATTGTATTTAAAAGGCATTAGTGTCCATATTGTAAATTTGACCCTTTCTCCCTCCAGCCCTTAACAACAATATTACAGGAGAAAGAAAAGAACCAAACTGTGCTTGTTAACATACTTAAATAATTTTCAACCTAAAAACCCTGTAGGTTTATATCATCTACTGATTTTTCTACTAAAGCTAGCAGAACACACTTCTAGCAGTTGACTGAGGCTTCTAATCCAACAAGGCACTTAAATGCATAATTTCATTGTGTGTATGATGTCCATGTTGATGCTTTGACATCAGCTGAAATATACAGGAGCAGAACTGGACAGAATTAGTAATACAAATACAAACAAAAATACCAAGAAGACCCTAAAAAAAAAACTTATGAAAAAAAAATCCCAAATCTGTACCCCCAGAAACTCCCCAAAATATTTATTTATTTACAGAATTCAGAAACAAACAGAAAGCTCTGGCCTCCTGAATGCATGCCAAGAAAGCTCTTCTCATCTGCCAGGAAACAAACTTACACTTTCTGCCAGAAGCAGCTAAAAAGGTGGCTTCAATAAGCCCAACAAGGGAGCAATAAAAACAGCAGAATTATTATGAACAGCCTGGTAGGTAGTAATTACAGCCATAAAAACATTGCTATTTACTCACTCTTTTTTATAGCTATCATGGCAAAAGAAATGGGAAAAGGATGAGATGGTTGTGAGAAGTTTTAATCATTTGAGAAGCTCAACATGTTCAAGAAAGTTGTTATGAGTGAAAGCACGAAAGGGCTCACTGAGAAAGCTGATAACTAGGCAGAGCCTACTCTGTTTTTTTGAAGAAACCTGATAAAGACAACTTTATGTGCTGTGTGGAGAAAAAAAAAAAAAAAAAGTATCTTTTTTTTTGCCTGAGTGATGAATTTAGAAATGCTTCTGGAATGAATTAAAACATCAGTAACTATGGGAGAGTTACATAACTGAACTCAATATTTGCACTGACACTTTAGGCATATCATTACTATCTCCTGATAAGCACCCCGCCATAAGCAGCTTCACAGGGTCAGGGTAGAGAGTCTATTTTAAAATTTATGACAGAAATGTAACCGTAAATGTTGTTTGATCCTGTATTACAGAAACTATAAATCTGAAGATTACAAATTTAAGTTTTGAAATCCAAACAAGGCCAAGGAGTACAAACTATACCCCACAAAAATTAGTACTTTAAAGATAAAAAAAATGTATTGAATATCTGAACAAATTCAGTATTTCTAATGATTCCATAGCACTGTGAAAGATATAGACTTAATGGGAATTTCATGCTCAAACTAGCTCTGATATTGCACAGAAAGCTGTCAAAATTAAAAATTCTTCCTAGAATATGAGTTGTGAAAGTTTAGATCAGAAAAATTAAAACATATAATTAAGAAAAAATACTTATTAAAAAAAAAGATCATAATGATATATTCCTAAACCTAAATGTAAAATTAACCAAACCTACTATTATATTAACATTAAATAAAAATTATATAGCTGTATCTTTGAAACAAATCAAGGAAAAAAGTCATTGAAATTTTCTTGTATTCAAAATGTTAAAATTAATACCTTCCTGGGACCCTTTTAAATTTCTGTGAGATTTCTTATTCTGATAAAAGCTTGTTCTAGAATTTTGTGTCATTTGCACTGCAATTTAAGAAACATTATAGAAAGAATTTAAATGTTGTGAAACAGAAGTGCCAGACAGAAATTTTGAAACACTGTTACAATGCAATGATAATAACCGGACCCAAAATTTGAAAATCAGGTGTTCTCAGCATATTAAAAATCCTGTGTTGAAGAGAAACAAAATAACAAAGGCATCCAAAGCCAGCCATCACTAAGTGCAGAAATGATGGCACTTTCACTGATTTACATAGTAGACAAGACACCAGCTTCTCTCTCAGTGGGAGAGAATTGCTTGGTTTTTCCACTAAACTGTTACCCAGGCTTGAGAAATACTTACTTCCTTTTAAAAAATATTTAAATATGCTACCTCAAACTTTAAAAATAATCGTTATGAACAAAACGAACAAACAAAAAAAACCTGAAATTGTTAATCTTTAACTGATTTATTTCTTTCTTTTCAAGGCCTAGACTACCTGTGTTGAGATGCCTAACTATGATATATGCAACCAGATATTGGCATGCCTGTTCAGCACCTCTGGGAGGTTATGTTGTTATGCACTAGAGAAATGTCAAGTCCGTAAATTTTCACCAAGGTACATTCCCTGTCGTTTCACTGGAGATGTCAAGATTTTAATTACCAGAGGCTTAAATGTGGATTTATGTATTTATAAGTTTTTTCACTGTGGTTTACTCTTCTTGCAGTCAGCATTGTTAGAGCTCTAATACTATGCAGTTTCTTAAAAATAGCCTTTTTCTTTGGTCATCTTTGAAAATGCATTTTTATTTTTGCAACTATTTCTTGTCTTCATAAGGTGGTTATAAGTCAAAACTGCATGCATCAGCAGCCTTTCAGAATAAAAATAAAGCTGTTTTCAAAGCTGTTTCCCTCATACTAATGCACAGTTTGAGAGAAATGTAGTTTTCAATTTGCATGGTGGAGATGCAGTAACCAATTGGAAAGCAGTTGCTGCCAGGAACATTTGGTGTCAATTACAGTAGGGCTGGAGGAAAAAAAAAAACACAAATTGAGAAAAAAAATATTTTAGAGAAATGTTTTTCTTGGGTTTGTCAGAAGTGAGCATTTCCTGCATTTTCTGTTCTGTCAAAAGGCAGTTTGTTGCAGAAAATGTCAAGATGTCTTTATCTAAGTAATTGCTCCACTTGCATTCTCAGCAGACCAGAAAGTTGTACTATTTTCATGAGCAATAATGAGAATACTAGGACGTGATTATTAAATGCAGACATCTGAGGGATAGAAATTGTAAAAATGGAGGACAATTTTCCACTTATTTAAATGGCTGCCACTATTATTCCTGGACCTGTCCCATGATTGCTGCTATTGGTGGCCACATACCCCAGAGACCAGATTTGGTTTTATGTCATGAGTAACCTGCCCCATGAGTAGTCCAAATGATTTCATTCCCTACCCTTCCAACACAGCTATGGGACAGAATCAGGCCCTTATGATCGAACATAAAATCTCTCACAGTAGACAAGTAGAGGTATTGCACTTTTTTTAAAGGTATTTTTTAAGCTTTAATAAAACATACATGGACTGGAGTTTTCAGTTCATAAAACTAGTGCTTTCTGGGTTGAAAAAATGACCTCCAATGAATAATAATGTCCTTGCTTGTGGCTTCAGAACTTAAACCCCACAGGTTTTCACCTCTTTTCATTCCACAGAGCAATCCCTTCCCACATAAACTAAAGCTCCAGCCCACATCAGTTTTATTACATACCTTTAAAATGCCATTTTAGGCTAAAAACATGCTAAATGAATTTTAAGTATGTTACCAATCATAAAAACAAAACTATGTATAGACCTCCACAGACAATGTAGAGTACAGAAATTGTGTCATGTTGGGAAAGAAAACAGCCATAGCTGTTCACAGACTGCAGGTGAACCAACAGTGAGTCAAATCAAGGTGTTCTTGGTTCCTTCAAAGAAAATCAGTGGTTTTCCTTTCACTCTGTCTTCGTGCCCTAGTGCATGGAAGCTCTGTTGCTGTGTGTACAGCCAAAATAATCCCACTTGACTTCTGGTCATGCTGGGTCACCCATTGTACAGCTGAGAAGGCACCTCCTGGTGTGAACTGGGGGATGAGAGGGTGTCACTAGGAGTTAGCTACTAGGGAAGCACAGTTTTTCCTGCAAATGATGAAGGTCTGTGGCCTGGCATTAGCAAACTCCAAGAAGGTAACTTCTTGTTAAAAAAAAGCCCAACCAAAAAAAAAAAAAGAAAAAAAGAAAAAAAAACCCACCAGATTTCTTGTATTGGCACAGTCTCTCATGCAAGTGTTGCAATCTTGTCTCTCACCAGAGCTATAAACGGAGGCCCAGAACGTGATCTCATTTCCACCACATCTGGAATGATTCCACTGGAGTCACTAAAATCCCTCTCTTGTGCCTCCAGAACAGACTGCAATTACTTCAAAAACCATTAGCCACCAGAAAGAGTGGTAGGAATTCTCCTCTTCTAGGGGCACGTTTGGCTAAAATATACAAATCCATGTCCTACATAGCAGACTGTTAGACTTCTACCTACTTGAGCAAGGTACTAGGTTTTAGAGTTGTTACAGATTCCCCACTGAAATTCAGACAATTACATTTTTAGATGCCTCATGAGTTGACTGCAAAGTACAAAGTCACTGAAATTTCTGGCTCTTGCTTCTAGACATAAGGTGCTCAATAGTAATGCAAAGCTTTATTACACATAAAAACCTACTGAGAGTAGGTTTCTTCACATTATTTCCTTCCCTATCAGACAATTTGGGTCCTAGAGCAACGAGGGAAACTTGCAAATTCATTAAACGCAATGTGACAAAAATTAATGCAAATAATATTATTTTTTTCAGAAGTCCCTAAAATTTTCCTCAGAAGAAAATGCAAGTTAATGTAATTTTGTGTCAGTCATGATTATCAGGATTTCCACTACCTTCAAAAGTAATTGCTGCTTTTATTTGGAAGGATAGCTAATGGGATACATTCTCGCATAGTAAAATAAGCATTAAAATTAAAACAGGATTCCAGTCTGCTATTTTACTGGCACAAATGAAGCACAACCAGTACAACTCATCAGTCATCTCACCAATACTAAACCACTATCTACTCACACTATTTATGTGTGTTTCTAGAAAAAAATCATGTATTTTTCTGTGCAGGGCATATCTCTTGGTTCAATTGACATCCCTTTAATATTTTCTATTCTATTCAACACTTTACCAGAAGATGTGTGACAAAAACTTATTCTTGATTTTAATGTCTTAATGAAATTAAAGGCGCTAATTCTATTTACAGACAAGAATACTAAAACTGACGAGAGCTAACATGACAACTTCTCTGGTCACCCACTGCCAAGATTGCCTCTAATTTTACCTTGGTGAAACCTGGGATATATACTGTTAGAACTCCTCTGTCTCCTTCTCCTGGCATTATTAGATAAGATCTGGCATAGCCTCATTTTATTTATTTCATTCAAAGACCTCCTTATCTTCCCTTGCCTGTTTTTTTCCCCCTTTTTTCTCCTCCCACCCACTCCCACTCATAAAGTTTTCTATAAATTATGGTAAGCTTCACAGCTCTGTGGTTTGGTTTTTTTTTTTAAAAAAAGGCCTCATAAAAATAAAGTCTTTGGGGGGGGGGTGTTTTTTCTGTTTGTTTGTTTTTGTTTGTTTGTTTGTTTGTTTTAAGTGAAACACATGCAGGGTGCTTAAGAGAGATGTGAAAATGCTCTCATTTAACTACCCTCGTTTAAGGGCAATTTTTGGTAACAGATGAAATTCATAAAGAACACAAGGAATAAATTAGCAGGTCATCAACATCTTTGCAGCCACAGAACATAAAGAGAAAAAAGATGAGGAATAGTTAGATTAGGTGAATCAATGGATAAGATAGATGTGTATATATATTAAAAAAATAATAAAAAGACAAGAAGGTCACTGTTTGTCTCATCCTCTGAAATTTTTAAGTCAAATTGTTATTTTCTTCTTTTTTCTACATCTCCTAACTTTCAGTGCCTTGTTGCTGAATGCCTGCATTGTGTCTCCCAGAGCCTGCTCTCAGAGTTGAATACTGACAGTCCCAAACAAAGTGTTAAAGCACTGTCTCACAGATTTAATAGATCTCCAAGTGACCCAAACTATGTCACCCAACATTAGTGGGAACATTTGGAAATAATGATCTAGTAGAGGACACTCTGTGAAAGAGAACATAACATGAATTTTTTACTTTTAAATGATTGTTTGCATGAAGTATATTATTTTATAAGCTTTCTTGTATCAGATTACTAAAAATGTGAGGGATTTGTCCGTCCTTTGAGTAGAAAGCAATATTTCCTGCTTTCAACTGTCTTGTTGTTACCAGATCTACTGCTGCAGAAAGGAAGTGAATACATCAACAAATCAACAAGAAAAGATTTATTTTTGTTAATAAGTTAAATGAATAAAAAATGTCTCATCTACAGTGGCCTCATGCCAAAACTGGGAATGAAAACCAACTAAATAATAGGAATATAACACCTTGGTGCTACAATTTAAGCATTCAGAAATTTACCATATGCTTGACATATGTTAAAGGTCACAGGCAACCAATGGCAAAACATAAGAGAGTTTCTAGACATAAGTTATCATCTTCAAGCTAAAAAGGCACTGAACCCAACACATAATAGATTTTAACACTGGAAGGACCTAAACTACGATTGTCTTCTAGTCTGATCTTCCACAGTATTTGGCGTGGTCGTAACCATTAAAAGATGTATTACCCAGTTTTCCATATATCATCCAACCTCAGAAACCAGCATCCTCTGAAAGAATAGTATGTAGATAATCCTCAGATAATGTACAAGTTGATGTAGAAAGCATCTGGCTCCAGGCAGTAGGCAAGAGCTATGGCAGATTCCCTCCCTCTCAGCTGTCTCCATAGGTCCCTCCTGTCCAACCTACCACCCCATCTCCCACAGGCTGTTCCCTTCACCTTTCACTCCTGACACAGGTTAATAAATTTAGTGTAGAGAGTTGTGATGGCTGTGGAGGCATGAGGAAGCTGGGAACACAGAAAGAGGGAAGAGAGCTGTGGAGATGGTGGGGGAAGGCAGCATCAAACGCCAGCTGAGAGAGAAGGACATGGCAAGGGAAAAGATTTGTCCCGAGAGGGCGATATGTGAAATGTGGGAAAAATCACACTAACCTTTACTTTTGGTGGCTTGATAGCTTACTCTCTGGCTGGGCATATGAAGGGAAACTCTGGAATCAAAAAGCTCCTTGTTACTGTCATGTACATAATGACCTGTGCTGCAGAGCAATTTCCAAGTATGTTAAATACACATGTATGTGTGACCAAGTTTATCTATATAAGTAGATGTCTATAAATATTGGTATTTTTCATAAAATGTCAGAAGTTCACATTTCCATAATACAGTAATTCCAAAATGAGCCCTGATTTACTGTTCTTTTCTGTGTAACAGTCTTCAGCACTTGACACCATGTTCTCTCTCAGCTCATTTTTCCCATAGTACTTCTAGGTTTCCCCCCATTTTCTAATTTTACCCTTTCTATACCTACAGATTGTTCTTTTTATTAATTAAAATTGGTGCATTAAAACTAAATATAAATAATAAATATAAATTAAAAAATTATACTAGTTGGCTGGCTAATATGGCATTTAGGTTGATCAGCCCATGAGAGCAGTCAGACATGGTAGCTGCTGAGATCAGAATCAAGGAAAAAGAAAAGTCACTTTAAGCTCCCTCCTTTACCTACCCACCAATTTTTACCTTCTTGTAAAAAGCAAATTTTCCCCTGAGAACTTTCTACCACTTTAAAATGTACTTGAACCTGCCAAACAGGTCACAAATGGATGAAGACTGATAGCCCAATAGCATGGGAAGATAAACTTTGTTTCCCCTAGCTCTCACTCCTTGCCCAATGCAAAGGTACTGCTTTTTTGTGTTTTGGTTTTGGGTTTTTTTTGTTTGTTTTTTTTGGTTGGTTGTTTTGGGGGGATTTTTTTCTTTTCTCATATCTGCCTTCCAGTCAGGAAAAAAACAGTTTGGCATGTGCTTTGATCTTTATTTTGATTTAGCTCATCCTTATCTGATGCAGAACCAAGGTTCATTCCTGAAACACCTATTTTAGCTATTTTGAATCTTGAAAGGAAATAATCTATGCTTAAAGGGAATACATTAATTTTCCCACATCTTATTTTTCAGTAAGTGGGAAGGAGGAAAAAAAAAAAAAGATGAAAACAGGAAATACATTTTTTTTCAGAACTTCTAAACATTTTTAGTGATTTTGGATAGCTGTATCTTTTTATTATTTCCAGTAGATTTAACCAATGTTTTTATCTTTGCATTCAAATTGAAAGTAAACTAATATCTAAAATAACCTTATAGAATTCTGAAAGAAGGATTTTCAAAAGAGAAAACTCCTCTTCTGCAGTTCTATTTTTTTAATTATAGCCCAGAGTAAGAGATAACAGTATCTTGCTCCATCCCTCCTTTATGGGAAGAGGGACTGAATGAATTAGTTATGTTCATCAAAAAAAAAAACTGGTCATTAAAGCTGAAAAGGGCCACCTGCATACAAACACTGAGATTAAAATACAAACCAAACCAAACCCATACACATTCGGCTGCCATCTAGCACTGAAAATGCCTAAATTCACCACTCACAGCCGTGTTTGACCAGAAAGCGCTCTAAAAGTTTGACATCTGCCCAAACTCTGGGTTGACCTTTATCCACTAGACATCTAATAGAAACTCAGAAAACATTTTTCATAGTATAATGACAGGATACAACAATCCACAAATACAATTCCTTGCTGATGCTGCTATACCACAAGTGTTATGCCATGGCCTGGGAAGGTGAAAGTCTCAGCTCGCACTTTCAGAGCAATTGGAGACTCAGGATAGAAAGGACAAAGCAAGGATGAAGGATGCTAAAGGGCATCTCTGGGTACTCTTGTTGATGATTTATTCTATTGTAGCAAATCACTGAGAAAAGGAAAGCATACAGCTGGGATGGGGACTACCTGGCATCAACTCAAAGCCTATTTTTATATCCTATCTAAAACCAGCTGGATGCTAAACTCAGAAACAGGCTTCAGAACTAGAATAGAAACATCACCTTCCCATTGCAAAGTGGATACCACCACCACCATGCTGCAAAGCTATGCTCCCTTTTGAATGCACTTCCACACAGATGCATACCCTTCCATGCTCAAATGAAAAATGGGCACCTACAGGGAGTCCATTCTTTAAAAATCAAATCCATAAACCCACATTTGACAGAATTCTGACTTTTGACTGAGTTCTAGGTGTCTGGAACTTAAGGGAAAGATTTGGGGTCTCTGTAAGTGAACCAAAATAGCTTCACCAAGAAACACCTAATTACACAGCATCTCACGAATTAGACAGAGTGATAAAGCTCTTGGGTTGCAGCATGCTTTCTCTAGAACATAGTTTCAAGCCCCTTCTTTAGCTGACCACTGTGCCAAGAGCTCCCTGCTGTAATGACACACTGCACACCAAGCACCTCTTTGCAGAACTCCAAAGTCCTTTGTCAGTTAGCTTTTAATTAACATCCCTGGGGGCTCACAATGGGTTAGTTTTGCTGGGGAATAAGTGAAGTGAGCTTATGAATTGCCAGCCAACTTTGCTTTGTCTTCAGCCACTAACTGACATTCATCTGGGAAAGAAATAAGACAGATCCAAGCTACATACAATTTTTCATTAAAAGAAATCCCATCTTAGAGTTCCCCAGAATGTGTCAGAACCACATTTCACATTATAGCCAAAATGTTTCTTATTTGCTCTACTACTAATGCATTTACCTAGCTGCCCACGAGGACTAATGCTTTCACACATCCACTGGGATAACTACTTACATGTGGCTTTCTGATAACTTCAGTGAGGCATATGCTTCTGTAGAATTATGGTTTAGTGATTAAACCTTTTTCTAGTTGATGTTGTTGTATTAATTTAAATAAGTTAGGAATTTAACATAACAAACAGCAGTTATTCAAATTGTAATTCTTAACCTAGTTACTTTCAAAGATCAGTGTTACATTTGTTTTCCTCTAAGTAAACATACCCCCCCTCCAATTTTGATTTTCTATATCAGAAGTGAATTAAAAGAAAGTAATTCAACATTTCCTGGTGGTCTTCCAGAAAATGGGGATTATTTTCATCAGCCAAAATGAAAAGGCAAAAAACAGCTTGTTATTTTGAGTACCTTTGTCCCACCCCCATTCTGATTTTTAGGCATAGTTTTTATTGTTCCTCTTTTCTGCAAATTAGAGTAAGTGCTTTAGCAGCACAATCAACTTCATGTATTATGGAAAGTGGCCTGGAATACTGCCAATTTGATACTTCATTATAAAAGCAAAAAGACTTGTACAAATACTTAGTCCTCATGAACTGCAAATTAAAGCCACATCAGCCTTTTAATACTAAATCCTATTTATTTTTCAATGTATCTTGTTGAAGCAGCATACAGGCTGCATTTTGGCACTATTTTTCTGGTTTGTTTCATTTCATCACATACATCACAAGTAATCATTCAAAGCTATGAAATGGTCAATGACATATTACTGAAGGTTTTAAACAGTGGCTTTTAATACTAAGACAAATCAAACTTCCTTGTAAAACTGTACATTCAGTGAAGAATTGCATGGGAGAAACTCCAGCAGTCAATAAACTATAATGAAATTAAAATCTACTGGAAATATACCACTCCATTTTTGATATTATTTCTTTAACTGCCATATCCATGACTATGTGCACACTCTTATGCATTAGATAGGATTCTGCTTGCCCCTCACGTAACAGAATGATTATGACATTTTTCAGGCTGGAAATGTGGTTATGTGTAATTTATTATTTTTCATATCTGTAACTTATTTCTTTTTTTTCCTCAAATGGTATAACGTGAGATCAAATTGGTAATGGTGTTCTTCAAAGAAATTTTGCCATTGCATTAACTTTGCCCACCAAGGAGACTTGCTGTCCCACAAAGATCTTCCTAACTGACTCCCTTTTAGGCTGCCAATTACGGCAGGGCTGTTTCTTGAAGATAACTGATGAGCACAAAATCTTCATTAAGCACTATAAGAGTTCTTCAAATTTGTATGTGAAATGTCTGCTGGTTGCTAGATTCAGGTAATTGCACTATTATCTCCCCAGACTAGAAAAAGCACAGCTTTATTTTTCAGTTAAATCCATGCTACTCTTTTAACATGACAGTATTCAGAGTCACACACATGCAGCACTCCCACTGTAGCCCCCTCTCCAGCAGTTCACCAAAGTACAAAAACTGGAGTAAAGACATTACTAGAAATAATACTGTACAGTTCTTTTGTGAAAGTAGATGTGTATATAAAAATCTCAGATTCCTTAGTAGACCTTAGAAAAAATCTCTTTTTTACTACTCAGTGCTTATATTGCAATTTATTTTGACCCTCACCATTATTAAAACTAATTTCTTACAAAAATGCATATCTTACAGTTATTATGCTGTTTTGTTTTTTTGTTTTTAATGGAAGATTTTTTTTTTCTCAATCTTGCATGTATTCTAATAATGTATGTTCAAAGATATTACTCCAAACTTTAACTTGGCTGACACTAATCCAAATCAATATTTGTTTTTATTTTTGAGAGCTGCTTACAAGTTTTAAATCCTCAGCAATTCTCTTGACAGCAATGATGTGATGGAGGCAACCATAAGGACCTCTGTCTTCCGCAAAGCAATTATTTACTCAGCTTGGAGAAGGATTATCTTGCTCTATTTAAGAAGAAAGAAAACAGAAACCAAAAGCTAACAGTATATCATGGCCCAGTGGGCTAGTGTTTACACAGCTTAATAAAATTCAAATCCATAATGTATCAGTATCTCTTTTTTCTTTTACCCTGAGGTAACTCAGTTCCACTGAGGTTAGGGGAATCATCCTTCATGTGCAGCACTGTCACAACAGTGCTGCTCTAACCCTGCATTACGGGTGAGATTTATTAGCAATACAATTTTTTTCCTCAATCGCTTCAAGCACTTCACAATCATTAATTCTGTTTTCTACTCAAATAACTCTCTGCAAGAAATTCTGAAAGTGCCAGGGGTCATATTTTCAGAAAGTATGAATGAAAGCAGATCTGCTGAAGCATCAGGGAGCCACGTCTACTTACACAGCTGAAGATGCGCCTTCTTCATGGCTCCTGTCATTTTCCTGACACATTTTCTGCCCCTTGAATTGTGAAAGCATTTCAAGTCTCATATCATACTTTTATTTAGCACATTCAAATTACACCCAAGATGTAGCTCAATTACTACTTTGCCTTTAGACAGGCCTTACCAGATAGAAATTTTGGCCAATATTACAAAAGGCATTAGTTATCAGAAATCTGTGTGGTTTTCTGTTTCCTAAACTAGATATTTATTAACTGTGAGCAGTTGATTCCACATTATTAATTCATGCCCTGTTCCTTTCTTGCATTTGTTACTATAATCTTGCTTAACTATTTTCCTAATTCTGTATTTTTATTTGGGAAGATTATTAAACTAGTAATCTAATCTAGGTTTGTTTTATCTCCATTCTATATACACGTTCTGCTGTTGTTTAAATAATGAGGCATTCTTAGGAAAAATGTTGTAGGGTTTTTATCCTTATGATACCTAGCTTATCAAAGTCAGTACTGATTGATAACTAGTTTTTTAAACAATTACTAGTTCCCCTTTGCCCCACCACAACTATCAGAAAAAAACTTACCACTTTATAAATTCAGCTAAAGCTCATTTATTGCTGAACAGCTCCTTCGGAGTGTAATCCTTTTACACTACAAAATTAAGAGTGATTTATGCTATTTAGCATTAAATAATGGGCTTATGTTACATCAAGCGTATGGATTAATAACCTGAGCACAAAGAACTCATTTGACTTGCAAAAAATCTTGGAAATCATACAGAAGGCAAAACATGCTTATTTCATTTTGTGAAGGCTTTAAATAAGAAGTGATATTCCAACTTGCACAAAGCTCTTGCTTAGCATCTAATATTTACAATAAGCAGCACGCTGTATATTCAAAGAATTCAAACTTTAAGCTGCAGCTGCATATATTTACTATATATACATAAGGTGAACGATCTAGATACTTCTTTTACCAGTTCCTCTGTATAGCCAGCACTGACACAGGGAACAAGCATATTTTTACAAGTAATGTCACAGTTTCTGTCACTGTTCTTCATTACTGTAACACAGTAGTTTCTTACCAATATTATATATACATGTATAATACAGCCTAGGAAGTGAGATCTGTAACTTTTCTTGACCATACTGTTACAGTAGCATGCAAGATCAGTAATCACATGTGGTGTGATTCTCACCTCAGTTGCAGTGCAGTTTGCAGGCAGTAACACACATTACTGTCATCTTGGTACATCAGGAGACTTGCTGAAGCAGAGACTTAGAAAGATGCCTGCAGCGGTGTAAGAACTGTGTCTATGAAAAAGAAAGAGAAACGAAAATGCGGGCCATGGATAAGTAACGGAAGAGCAGGAAGACAGTATGCCAGCTAGCTGAGTTGTCAGGGCACTTGATGTGCAGCATCCTATCATATAAAGCACTATACCCACCACCTCATTTCCTGAATTCCTGTGGTGGGATAAGGCTCTGGGAGTAAATGCACTCTGTTCAGTTGGCTCACGTGCCCTGCTGTCTTAGATCAATGCTTACTTGGATCTTGTGAAAACTAACCACAGCTCTCTTCTTGCCCAGGTTTTCTCCCCAAGGATCCAGCATGTTGTGAAAGGTGCCATGAAGTTTTGCAGTGGTCTTACCCTGACCCAGGTCTGGGATGTAAACCTACAACCTTGGTCTTTTCTGGGCTTGTCACTAAGGAAAAAAAGATGAAGGAAAGGAAGGAAAGCAGCCTGTGTGCCATGGGTTAGACATAAACTCTTTGGAACAGTGCACAGGGCTGTTGCTTCAAAAGGTACCACACTGGCTCTAGTAGTGACATACCCAAATACATTAATGTTTGTAAGACACAGAAGGAATTATTGAGAGCATAATTACCCTGACTTTCATGACTTCCCACCTTTTCTGGCACCCTCTGGTTTCACTGACAAGCTTCAGCTGTAGTGAAATAAAAGCTTCCAGCTCAAGAAAAATGATGCTCTTCTTGAAAGTTTTGTTGCCCCGGTATGACCTGTAGGTAAACAGGAAAGGGGAAGACAGGAGCAAGAAAATTTATGCAGTTTTGTAAAAATTCTCTTAGTAGGATTGTGCTTGCCAAAATGACACTACCCTGTCTTTCCAAAAGCTGTTTACAGCCATTTCCAAAGCTACTTACTGGATTTTTCTTCTATTATGTCTACAATTACACTGTTCTTGCTAAATGGAAAGTTTGATTTTAAACATCTCCTGTTTTCATTTAGTGGAATCTCTCATTTGTATAATCCAACTGCTTCTGTTCCTTGGAAAGCATCCTGTTGGGTTTTATTTTTTTTTCTTTTTTAATTTAGTGTCTCTATGTTTCACCAACTCTTTGCTGGAGCAAAAGACTGCAGCTGCTTTCGAGAGAAGGAAAGAAAAAGTAAAAGCCACTATATGCTGAAATAACTGTGGTACAGAGCTGTTTGGTCTTGTTCCTAAATTCTGTTCAAGACATTGCCACATGGATTGCCACATCATGACACAGAGCTGCTCAGGAAAATTTTCATCACTAGTGGCCAAAACCAACAAATAATATGCCACTTGGTGCCTTTCATTATGTCAGGTCTCATACCCTGTCAATTCATATCAGACCAAAAATTAGGCCCATAGGCCATCAGGGATTCTTGGGCATATATGAAAGGTTCATAAAGATTTCTCCAGAGATAAAGAATCCACCATGCAAATCTGATTAGGATTTTTTTATTTTAAGCTATTAATTCTTGTACATGTGAGAAAGCATAGAAATGAGTCCTCCTAACTGTGTTTAAAGATGTGTTTGTCTTTCTGACTGCTTCTAGGTCTAGACTTTTTCAGGGAAGGTTGGGGGGAAAGCAGGTTGGGAAAAGGAATCTCCAGTGGAAGTTCACCCCCTTTTTAGGATGTTTTCTGTGTGAAGGCAATACAGCCTCTAAAAGGTACCTGTATCTCACCTTTAGTAAAGAGAAGGCTTTGATAAATATCTTAAACAAAATATCACAATTTAAGTGGGTAAAACTACATCAACTGTACCACAAACTAAAGCAGTACTGTGGCGTTCTACTTGTAGGGTAAGATTCATCCTTATGAAGCAGCTATAGCTCTTAAAACCCATTTACACACTTATGGTTGAGGACATAGTAAGCTGATAATTTTTTCTTCAACTACAATCTCGCAATACATCGTTCCTTACACCATGGTATACAAATAACTGCCTAACAAAGTTTTCTAGTAGAATTTATAGAAAGGAAAGACACCTTGACCTAAAAATCTAAGGTTCTTTTTACCAATGGAGTACTGACTATTCCAGAAATTATTTCAGTCCAATTGCAGTGCAATAGCTTTACTCCACAGCTGATGCAGCAGGATATACTTCTTTAAAAACCCCAGGAAAGCTCTTATCTTGTATTCTAAAAATACACCAACTGCTTTCATAGATGGAAAACAAAAGTACTCCCTTCAGATTTCAATCACAATTTAGAAGGGTGCACAACAGCAAAATGGAGTCCCATTTGAAAACCACATATCTTTGAAGTCTGTGAAGAATTTCCTTGATTTTAAAGGTTTTCAACACAGCGCCAACAGTCATCCCTTGTACAGCTACTTCTCTGAAGTAGCTCCAGTTCCAGTAGTTGTAACTTCCTCCATATATCTCTGTCTGAAAAGTCTGATGATGCATTCGCCAGAAAACCTTAGGAGCCAAGGGTCCAGATCCTCAAAGACAGATCAGAGGGAGTAAGACATCTTAATAGGAATTGGGTGCTTTTTCAGATCTGTGTCTAAATTGTTTATTTATAGTAATCACTTCTTGTGAAGGTGTCAAAGAAATTGTAAAAGAAAACCATCACACTGATTTGAAAACTGCCTGTTTGGAGTAATCTTTTACTACTCAATACTCATGTTACGCAAAAACTTTTGTAGAGCATGACAGAAATAGTCAGGTTTGGTGATTTGCAATGTTTTTTAGCATGGATCCATTCATCAAGTAAAGTTTTCAGGTTTAAATTCCTATATACCAGTGCAAGGCTAAATTTCTCAACTTTGGTAGCTCTTGATGGCATTAAGCGGGTAGAAGACAAGTGGAATTAATTCAGCTCAGGAGTTAATACTCCCTAAACAGAAATATGCCTAGAGAGTGGAATCCAATTGCAGCTGTAGAAAAGAAAAATCTGTTTCAGCTGCCACCACTTTATATCCTGCTTACATACACTGAATTGTTCCCTACGGATGAGGTTCCATATCTAACTTACCATCATTTGGCACTTGAAGAGCATGCTGGTTTTAAACCATCACTGAAATTTTGAATCGAATTTTGGCACCTCCAGCAATAATAGAAATACTGATTTCTAAGCTATTTACATGCCACCATACTAGAGCATACAGTTCAAAAACCTCATCAGACAGTCAAAAAACCAGAGTTGCACTGGTGGTAGGCATGTTTCATGCCATGCTTTCTTTACAGGATATTGTAAAGAACACTTTGTCTACTACAATGTCTCCCACTGTCTCAAAGGAAGAAACCTCTCCAGAAGCAGCTGCAACAGCCCAGCCAAGTACAGTGGAAGCCTCTAAAACACTCTCCCATCGTTCTTGGAAGGGCTAAAAAGACAACTCCTGTCTTCCACCCTTTTATTTTACAAGTTAATTTCAGGGGGAAAAGGGATTCTGAAGGGTCTTCCCATCTGTCTTGTATAATTTAATTTAATTTTCACTTCACATGTAAAGGACCTATGGCCAAACTCCTCACTTGTTTACAGCAGTATATTCCCATGTTTACTCAGTTATAACTAAATCAAAGTTTTCTGCCACAGCATTCTGTTTACTTGACTCACTTGGCTCCCTTTACAGTGCCTTAAGTGACACATCCAAACAGTTTGTGGTTGGTAGCTGTTGTCTCCTAATCTTTAGTGACAGCTCAGCTCGATCTCTGGTGTTTTCCAGGCTTGGAAAGAAGACAGAAATGAAATAACTTATTTTCTAATTCCCATTGACATTTTTCCTCTTTTTTTTTTTTTTTTTTTTAACCAAAAGCTCTTTTCAACAGAGGCTTCCCATTTTTCGCTTTTAATGACTGAGTTTTCAAACTCTGAATTTTAATTGTTCTTCTCTGTGGTCTGAGATCATAGAATCATAGAATCAAATAGGTTGGAAAAGACCTTTAAGATCATCAAGTCCAACCATTACCCCAGGACTGCCAAATCCATCACTAAACCATGTCACTAAGGGCCTCGTCTACACAGTTTTTGAACACTCCCAGGAACGGTGATTCCACCACTGCCCTGGGAAGCCTCTTTCAATACCTGATGATCCTCTCTGTGAAGGAATTGTTCCTAATATCCAATCTAAACCTCACCTGGTGCAGCTTGAGGCCATTATCTCTTGTCCTATCACTTATTACTTGGGAGAAGAGACCCACCCCCACCTCACTACAACCTCCTTTCAGGTAGTTGTAGAGAGTGATAAAATACCCCCTAAGCCTTCTCTTCCTCAGACTAAATACTACCAATTCCCTCAGCTGCTCCTCATAAATCTTGTACTCCAGGCCCTTATGAGCTTCATTGCCCTTCTCTGGATGCCACTCACCACTTACACATGCTTAGGAAAAAGCTTTCTAGTGATAGAGACTTTAAATAAATGATTAACGTATTTGATGCTTGATGTACTAAAATTGCTCTAAAAAGAAATTTTTTTCCCCTTGTTTTGTCTCACCTCCTTTGCTTTCCATTTTAGAAGGGAAAGACAGCTAGAGACAAGGGAACAACACTGAAGGAAAAACATGATAAAAAACTACTCATAGAAGATGGTCTGTGAGACAGACCACCGGTGGTTTTGAATAGCTCTGGTCACTTGTACTCATACAACCAAGAAGAAACGAAGAATTTATCAAGCCGACACTAGCCTCCTTGGTCCGAGCACAGAGACCTATCAATTTCTGTCTCTTGGCTAGTCTTTGTAATAAATATAGGCTTGGTGTGTAATGAAAACCAGCTGAGTGTTTCTCAAGGTACAGATGCTTTCTTTTCTTCTGATTCCAGCTAAGATTGTTCTTACTCTTCATAATCTCTCACAGCTGCCAAAAATCCATCTTATCGTTGCATGAGGTGAAGTTTCCATTAACAGCTATTATGGTAGCAGAGGTCAGGCATCCAGTGTCAAATGAGCTGCTAAAGAGAAAACACTGTGCTAGAAAATGCTGTACTAGGGAGAAAACCTCAACTGAGGTGTGTTTTCTTATTAATTTGAAAAGATTTTATGTGCAGACGTGGCTGTGCTGTGATGTTGACAGGCTGGTTTCTGATGTCCCAGAAACAGAAAGGGAAATCTGGGGTGTGGAGGAAGTGGGACTATACATCCACTTGGCTGATTGTAGAGAAATTTTAATAATTCTGATGATGCTCAGTTTTCATTATGTCAGCCAACCAGACTGGCTGCCCCTTCAGGTTGGAGGGCTCAAATGAAAGAAGTTCTGACCGGAAACACCACTTGCAACTTCAACACTCACATCACTGTAGATGAGGTTCCTGACTCCCAGTCATCACAAGGGAAAAAAATAAAAGTCCTTAGTTTCCAATCACTTAATAAAGAATGAGAAATTTCCAACCAGAAAAGAAATAACTCCATCTCAAATATTTTCCTTTTTAAAAGATCTTCTAGCAAAAGAATCAGAACTGAACACATTCTTTGTTGATAATGAATGACAGTATTTTAATACCCATCTAGTATGATGAAGGCATAATTTTCTTTTGAAATTACCTCCCTAGAAATGCATATAGCCTGGAAGACATTTTGAATATGAACACTATGTGTCTTTAAAACTACCTATCTATACGTTATCAAAGGTATAATCATCTGGACGTATGCACTGTGCAGGTGCCAAAAGTTAATTGTCAGTGTGCTACACTCTGAACAACGACAGAAGAAACCATATCAAATAATAAGGTTCAATAAATTTAGGGCTTGTTTTACAAACCCCCTCAATTTGAAACAATGAAATGCATAATTATTTAGAAAACCATTACAAAAATATTGACTATCATGATATATTTTAAAAATTACTTTTGACATTTGAAAACATAAAGGAATTCAATATTTGCAGAAACTACTGGCTATTTTTCAAAGTATCACAATATTATTCTTTCTAAAGTACCTCAATATTGAAGGCCCTCTATGTGTTCCAGCATGCAACAATTCCTACAAGCCCCTTATCATCCATGCTGAAGGCCCTTAAATGTACAGCTACAGACAAAACAGATGCTAAGTTGGCAAACGCTGCTCAGGATTAAGGGACAGAGCACAGAGAAAGCTACAACTTGCTTTTAATTTTCTTCTTCATTGTGTGGGTTGAGCAAAGATGTGGCCACTTTGCTTAAGAGTAATTTATGATTACTCTTACATAAGAGTAATTATAAGCTTTGTGCATGGGCACAATGTATTGTGTGGAATACACGTTGATGCAAATGGCTATTATCTTCAGTCAGAGGGTCTGTGTTCCACTAAAAGTATTTTTCATGCAATGCCTGACTCTCTCCTTTCCCTTAATAGGTTGTCCAGGGAAGTGGGGGAGTCAAAATAGGCCTGGAAGTACTTTAAAGAATGTGGCACTTTAGGACGTGATTCAGTGGTGGACTTGGCAGTGCCAGGTTAATGTTTTGTCTCAATGATCTTAAGGATCTTTTCTTACATAAATGATTCTATGACTATATGAAGCTGTTCCCCTTTCCACCAAAGACTGTAATTCTAAACATGGACTCAGCCAAACAAAGCCAAAAGCTTCAGACACCGATACTATCACAGTATGTCAGGTGAGCCAAGGGCACCCTTCCCTTACCAAAAAGCCACCTTGCAAGTTTATGGACCAGGGTCTATGGAGAATGAGACTTCTTTTATAAACTATTAGCATTTTTATGCAGTATAGTAAATGATTTGCCATACAGAGATGTGAAGACTGCACTGTATTATAAAACCCCATGTTATGCATCTTAAAAAATCCCTACAATACTTAAACCATTGCAAAGCTTTTACAGAATTACTCACAAAGCAGCACATCAAAACTCAGCTTCACTGACTTCATCTGCCACTCCGACAGTAAACTGGAGCAAACCACTACCAGTACCCAAGACTTGGACCGACATTACATCAGGACTTGGAGAGCAGTTTATGCTCAGGAGCAAACCTACAGGTGCTCTGTGACAATGCAATTCCCACAGCAACTCTGACTCTAGGGTCCCACAGGTGCTATCAGAGATGGAGTAGTACGGGAACTAGGAAGCGAAGAGCGTATCTGTAATATCTTCCCAGAGCCCCACAAGCCTAGCTCTTATTCTCTACCTTCTACAGGGAAGAAACTCTGAAACAAGATAGGAGCAGAAGATCCAGTATTAAGTTGGTTTTGCTATCCATCTCCCCCAGATGATACTATGCTGCAAGCAGAGGTGGACATTTCCGTAATGAAGACAAATCGTCTCTGAAGTAGTCTGCAGCCACTTCTTAGCACAAAGATGCACTGTCTTCCTTAGCACTGACATTTCAAGAAAGCCATTAACTCATGGATCTGAATCAAAAGGATGTTGATTAAAAATCCATAGTCTTTTAAATGGATTAATGAAAATGTTTTTCATTTGTGTCAGCTACTCACACCTTGTTTTATAGCACGGCTGCTTGAGCTACAGACACCAAGGCATTTGGTTTTCTTTTGTTTTATTTTTTTTCTTTCCCTAACTGGGAGAATTACATATATGTTATGATTTCTGGTGGAAATCTGGTCTCTTTCAAAGTATACTGATTATAGGAATACCAGATTAATAAGCATCTCATTTGAATTAATGGGAACAAGACTTGAAAGTGAAAATGTACAGTGCTGAACGCATACACTCTGCTATTTAGAATGGCACTTTGAGTAACTGTGAGAAATACATCACTAAGAACATTTCTCAGGATGTTTTTTACATTAAAACCAATCTTTGTAACCTGTGTCCTGCTTCTAAATCCTGAGGTCCTTCTTAAATGTACGATTGAGAGTATGTAAGAACTAAACAGTTAAAATGGCAAAAAGGATTTAGCAGTTGATAATCTTAAAAGGTCCTTCCAACCTAAATAATTCTCTAAAGAATTCTATGATTGTAAAACATCAGCACTTCTACTGTCCTCTTAAAACTGCAAGCAAAAAAGCAGCATGTATGCATGCATCTCTGACAAGATAATTTCCAAGACTCCTGTAATATAGCACACATCTGTCTTCCAAAACAGGAAGCCAAACCCAGCCTGAAGGCAGAACAAGATGGGACTAGGGTTGGCTGAGGAAGACTGCCACAGCCTTTGCCAGCCAATCACTGCTTCCTTTGGTACTGGCAATCTTAAAAGTTGCCTTTTACATCCCAAGAGGACAGAGTGCATTTGGCCTTGTTGCATTCTCACCCTCTCACACTCTTCTTACCCTCTTCATACAGAAGGGAAGATTTTATCACCTTGCTTGCAAACAGATGCAGAGAAAGGTTTAGGAAACAGCATCTAGGGTGAACAGGGCCCCTGGGAAACTGTCATGCAAAATGATGGATGATATCAAACAGCAACAATACAAGTGTGATAAAATTGGGGCAAAAACTGCAATTAAAAACAATAAGGAAAACCAAATTAAAAAATATTTCCATTAGTGGGATGCAGTTTTAGACACTAGAGCCACATGAAGTTGTGGAGACAAAAACTGAAAATAAAAAGTTATGCAAGAAGCTTCAAAAATATAGAGTTGAAAATAAAGTTAAGAATGTTTAGCTTTTATCAGCATCGCAGTTGATGTAGATCATAACGCTTTCACTTACTTAGTATTACACATTTCTTTGTGGACTGCCACCAAACACCAGAAGTTGCAGATGAAAGACTTCTGGTCTGATTTAGTGTGGCAGCTCCTACATTCCCTCTAGTTTCTCTCTTCCTCACAGTAGGAATTCACAGCATTCACATGCACCAGAGCAGAAATAACAGTATTTCCAGTTAAAATTGTTACTCAAATTAAGTTCTGCTTTGTTGAATACTATTATGTCAGGAAATATTTTTTTTTCTGAGAATTCTTTTAGAAAAGCAAGATGTTTCCATCCAATTTCTTAGCCAAACTTTTGATTTCATTAAAAATTAAAAGCATAAAATTAAAAAGAAAATTTGAATAGAAAAAAAATACTACTGCAGTTTTTGTACAGATGCCTTAACAACATATCCTCTCTAGATTAGGGTCCTTGACCAAGCAACCTCTCTTTTCATGCCTTACAATCCCTTCTTGTTTCACCACCTGGTGCTTGATGAGATATGGCTGGGCCCTGGCCCTCAGGGAAATAAGGGTGTATGAAACATCCAATGTAGTTTTCTAGTCACATCTTATCCACACTTTCAGACAGATTTTTCTCTGTTGTACCTCTGTGTTTCTTTTGATAGATAATTGAATTTCCAAGCAAAATATAAAATGCACAGCTTTACATTAAAAAAAAAAGAAAAAAAAAAAGAAAATCCAGCTCTAATACATGATTTTCAACCTGTCCTACACATTTTTATACACTTCGTATTTTCATGTGTGCTGAGGAGATGATATTATACCTGGGTTTTTCATATATACACTGAAATATGTAAGCATCTGCAGGATAGTTCTGATAGACCTGATGGACAACCTGGGAGCTGTACCACACCCTGTTTCCAAGTTTAGTAACTGGAAAATAAATGTATCTGATGCATCAGGGCAGTAGAGCAAAACAGTATGTACTGACAGTGGCTGAGCTGGTTTTATTCTTCATGTAAGTAAAATGTTGCATGGCTTACTTTGCTGTCAGTGAGCCAGAAGTTCCTAGGCAGTGGGGCTAAATCAATCCAGAGGTTACTGAAAGGGAATTTCACTCACACTGCAGTGTGTCCTCTAAGCACAATGCTGGCTCCTTCTACCATCTACTTTCTTTTCCACTCCACCTCCTTGATGCTTTTCATTATTACCGCTACACTCAGTAAGGTAGCAACACATGTGTTATTTCTTCCCAGTCCAACAACAGTAAGTGTTAAGTAGATGATAGCTCCAAAATGCAATGTGTATATCGCATTTTGTGACTAACACAATCTCCCAATCAGGACATTCTGATCTTCCAGTTATAGCTAGGGACTTTTTCAGGAAATGATCTTTTTACATGCTCTCATAAACTCTCAGAATGTCTGGTTTTGTTTCACTCTCTCTGCTAAAGAACACCAATAGTTTCTCTTTGGTTTTCCACTGTATGTTTATTGAGCTGATAAAGACTGCGAGATGTATTGAAAGAAACACTTGGTTTATTTTACTTTTTTTTTTTTTTTTTGGCAGTGATAAGAGAGTGGAATCCATTTTATAACCAGAAGAAAAATAATTGCATGTCCCAGTTATATTTTATACATATGCATACATGAATGCATACACACAGAGAATTATTTCTTATTTATTTATTTTTTATGGGTACCTTCCTGACTTGCAGCCAAGCCATGCAAACACTAGCCAGCTTGTGCATTTAATTGTATCGGCATATAATGGTAGACAGATTTTCTTCCTTTTTGAGCTGCAGCATGAGAGGGAGCTTTCATAGGAAACAGGAGAACACAAGGTAAGGGGAGCAAAAAACCTTACTCCCATTCTACAACAGAGCTAGATTAAAATGCATACAGATCTAATGATATACTGGAACACAGTATCATGCCCTCTGTATAATTTATAGAATACATGCCTGAAGTAATAAATGCCTTAGGGAACAGTTAATGGTGAGTGGAGGCTTCGCTTAAGTGCAGTAGTTACATTAATATCAGCCTAAACTAGGCAATGTTAGGTACAGGCAACAAAACAGAAGCTGCAGTCAAAAACTAAGGAAATCTGCTGAACTCCTATGTCTCTTGGTGTCTGTCTTCATTTTCACACACACACACACAAATACACACACCTCTGTAAATCCCAACCAGCAAATAAAGAAAACTGCTCAAAGAAACAGATATTACTGTATTGTTGTTAGAGTCAACATTCAGCTGGGCATGTAAAAAAGAAAAAAAAAAAAGCCACCAAAAAACCACTTTATGCCTTTTAATTTTAAAACTTACGTTAAAGAACAAAAAGGCTTCAAGTTCTTTCTCCAGTACATTGAGTTGAAGGTAAGGTCATTGTTTGCCAGCAGGCTACGACTGACTCTAATTAAGCATTTTTATACCACTCATCTGCTGCTGGGGAACATGTCATTAAAACACAGGAAACATTAATCTGCAGATTAATTCTATAAAAAGAAAACTTTTACACAATTTTAACTTCCAATTAAAAGAAGCTTACAAAACATTAACCCTTAGAATGCTACAATATCACCACCTCATGAAAGCTCAAGGTGGATGTTTGCCTTACTCTGCTTATTCATCTAGTCACCCTAGTTCTGCCTCAGTATAAGTGTACTTACCTGAGTTGCATTCAGTCACAGCATGTATGCATCATCACAGACCTTAAATTAGGGAATTGGTTATGTGTATTTACTACATTTTGTCTATTTGGAACAGATTTCAAATACTTTTCAGGAAAATGGTGAGTAATGTCTCTATAAATCCCTATGTCTTAGACTAGTCAAGACCACAGCATATACTAATCATTATTCATTACTTATTTTTATCAACCACTGTGGTCCATCTTGAAGCAATTGCATTTCTGTTTGAAGGCATCTCCATGCTAACTCCATCTGCTTTTAAGACTAAGTATTGTTTTGGACTGAGTTTTGGGGTAGGGGGAAGAGGCAAAGAGATATTTATGGATGCATGCATCTTGTCTATTTACCAGAAGCAATTTGCTATTGATTGTGAGGTAATATTTAGTCTCTTGAACCTCCAGTTCTCTCACTGAATCCCCCCATATCCTTTCTTTCATTTTTGTAAAGAGCTATGCTTAAGTTCAAACCCTTTAAAAAGGGCTTTACAGACACAGAGATTAGCAATACTCGATTGAGAAGGTGTAACTAGTAACAATCATTCTATCTTAGATTTTACAAATAGCTATACATATACAATGCATTCAGTATTTTTCATAGAATCATGTCATAGAATGGTCTGAGTTGGAAAGGACCTTAAAACTCAACCAGTTCCAACCCCCTGCCACACCTTCCAGCAGATCAAGTTGATCTAAGCCCCATCCAGCCTGGCCTTGAACACTGCCAGGGATGGGGCAGCCACAACTTCTCTGGGCAACCTGTGCCAGTGCCTCACTACCTGCACAGTTAAGAAGTTCACCCTAATATCTAATCTAAATTTTGTTCGTATGTTACTAAATTTGACAAGTTCTTTAAATTTTTAGTGCATTTGCTTCCTATTGGTATATACACATGAATACGTATAGATGAAGAAACAGAATATTTAACTAATGCTATCTCAGTCTGCACATTCAGTAATTTAGCAGTTTCAACAGTGGCATATTATCACTGCTTTTACTTTTCAGTTTTTTAAATAAAAACATTTTAATGTTACACAATATACTTCAATGTTTCACAAGCATTTATTTAAACTAGTTAAACAAGATCAGATTGCTGCAGGAACCACAGTGGAAATATTTACAGTAAAACTCACCTGGCTTCAAGCATTGTTACAAAGTTGAAATTCAGCCCAGTCTTGAAAGTTCACAAAGGTTCATTAGCCTATTTGAGCAAAACCTAGGCTCATTTTCAAGTAAACTTTGGCTGGTATTTAGCTCTAGATGAAGGGCACAGTATGATAGTAATATGATTAAAATGTCTTGAGTGCAAAACCACTGTTGAATCTTGTGAATTGGAAGAGAAACATTATTGTTTTGGTTACCCATTCAATACTCATAAAATTGGTCGCTTGCTTTCAGAGGGAGGTTTACTGCTTATGCTCACAAATACCATGCAGCTAAAGGATTTACACAGTCAGCTAAGAATGAAATACATAACACGAGCAAATGAAAGTGTTGCTGGTTGTTTAAGGAGTTAAAATGTCTCCTAAACTGGAACAAGTAAATATGCTGTATATTCTACCTTAACAAGAGACTAAAAGGGAAAACAGCATTCTTTAAAATTTTTACAAACTTCAAAATCTATTTCACATCATTACCATTACTTGATGCATTTACAGATTGTTTCTTATTGTCCATTAACCCAATGACCCAGATTTTACTGCAGCTCAGATTAAAAAAAAAACAAAACAAAAACAAATCTTTCTAACCATATGGGAATGGAAGACCCTCAATGAAGTTTAAGGATATATCGTAAGCCTGGTTTGTCATACCACACCAGATTGCATGTTGCTAATCTGCAGAGAGTTACAGCTAGCTTGTCGAGACTAAACAAGGGAGGAGTAAGAAAGTATTATTACCTCCTCTGAGGCTTCAAACCAGTTTTTAGTCTGCTGCGATGATCCTGGCCACCTTCAAGATTCCCTAGAGAAAAGAAGGAAAGGAAATTAATAAATAGGGATTCATAAAGATAGCTGTGTCTCTAAACAGCATTCACTCTTTTTTCACTCCTTAGTATACTGTGAAGAAAGAATGTCTCATCCATATGAAAATATAATAAAATACATATGTTTCTTTTGTATAGGGAAAAGGTGTGTAATTAGTTTCATTTGAAAATAAGAAAAAAAGAAGTCAGAATGAATGCCCATAATAAAAAACAGTACTTCTTTCTTTTCCTTTTTTTTTTTTTTTAAAGAAAGGCTCTTAAAAATCCTAGTACAACCAGCAGATGGACTAATTACATTTAAGTTAAAAATAGTACAAACCCAGGGACAGGTAACCTGAAGCCCCACTTTTTAGGGAGTGTAAATTATACATATAGGAGGATTCACCTTCTCCTTGGCCACCTGGGAGAGTACATCATGCCAGACAGGCCACTTCACATTACAGCAATGTATTTTCTTCATCCCAGTCTCTTCTGGTATCTTTGCCTAGGAATCGAATACATACCTCTACTGCTTAACAAATCATTATCTTTTATCCATAAAAGGGGATCAGAAGTCTCATTTTAGGATTGAGCTTCTGATTATCCACATAAATTTAGTTCACTCCTTGGCTTCACTTTGGACTCTCCCAGCCAGCTGCCTTCAAGACAAATGTGGAATAGAGGATTTTAATCCTAAAGCAATGTGACGCAGGGAGTTGCTGCTCCATAACTCTGAAACTAGGGCTCTTCCCTGGTTTTTGCTTAATGATTTAAATACAACTGAATGGATTTGTCCAAGGCACAGTAATTTTTTCAGGAGGCAGGAAAGGCTTTTAGAAAACTGCCTTACTCTGTGACCTTTTGCAGTGTTAGAAAACATGATGAAAGTTTAATTTGTACATTTTCATTGTATGATTAAGACCCATTTCTGCACATACTGCTTCTCTATCCTGCCTCTTTAACAGATATGTCATGACACATCAAGAAAATGTCACAAAATTACAAGTTTGACTGTGGATACTGTTTGATAAACTGTAAAAATCACTGACCATCTATTTGAAGCATGGATCTGCTGTACCTAAAAAAGCAGAATCCACCAGTTTAGGGGAGTGGTAGAGTGCATTTGGTAGGCACCTGGCATCCAGCCAGGGTCAACCCACCACACTAACCGACTAACCAAAATTACAGGGATAAGCATAAGGAGGAAGTGAAAGGGAAAAGGTAAGAGAAAGGGTTAAAGATAAGAAAGGGAAAGGGAAAGTGGCAAAGGAGATGATCCTTTTGAGAGGTGGTAAGAAATTTCTTAAAACACTCCTTTTACTTATAGAAGATAAACCAAAATTAAAACAAGCTCAAAAATATAAAGCTTTCATTTTTGTACCAGGTTACCCTTTGAAATATGCTTACATTTTAAATCATGACTATGCAGGCTAAATAGTACTAGGTAGTCTAATTTGCATTTATATTTTGAAGTATTGCTGAAGAATCACTAAGTGAAGAAGGAATTTAAACTCAGAATGTGTTCTGTAACATTTACTTGATAAAAACAAAACAAACAAACAAACAAAAAAAAACACAAAAAACCCCAAACCTGTAGCATTGCTACTGTTGCTCAGTATTCAATCTGAGCAGCTGGGTCTGAATGATTTATGTGCTAAGTAATTAAAAGTAAATCAAATAAACACATGGAAACACTTGTCATTCCATTTGCTTTCATAAAATCCCCCTCAGGTTATTTCTTTTATATATCAGCAATTTGACCACGCAGATTGCAGCACTGTTCAAGTGTCATGCTAATATTTTGGCATGTCTAATAAGCAGTGATAGAAGGGAAGACTTTTTTTGCCACTCTCACAAAGTGGTTTTGAAGTGTTTATCCATGCAATTATGACAAATTGCTTTAATTAATACTGAAGGACCCTCCTGATGTGAAGTTCCTAAAATTACAGTAATCTCAGTGTCTTGAACATTTGCAGGACACATTTCTGAGACACTATTAAATAAATCTATATACAAGAAACTTAAAATACTTTTTCAGAGTTGCAATCATGTAGTCTTAGTATATTTTCTGCTTCCAAGTTTCACAGTGATTACATTTCAAAATCAGTTATCTTAAGATATAATGTCTGAGAAAGATTTTAGCATAATTCAAATTAAACAAATCCAAAATGTATCTTCAATGAAAAATGCTGCAGACATTGTCTGAGACTTTTTACCAATATGACTTATTTGTAGAGAATACTGGAAACCATACATAAATGCCATTCATTTTTTTCAGGATATCTTTTGGGTTAAGTTCTCTGTTGTACAAAATTTCCCATAGACAAAAAGGAATTTAAGTGTATTTTACTTTATTCCATTCCCAGTTATGCTTCTCAGGATTCATGGAAGCTCAGTGTTCTCATTCAAATTGTGAGAAAACAGACTTCAGAGGACTATGCCTCTACGGACTGCACTTCTTTCAGGTTCATTTTACGATGAAATAAATAGTCTAGGCCCATGTCATTTCTCAAGAAGGATTACAAAGAAATTGTCCATATGTAGGACATAAGCCAGTGAAACAATTTTCCTTTCATATTCTTTCTTACCAGACAGCCAGTATGGAAAACTTCATCGTATTTGCTGAAATCTTACAGAAAGAAAACACTGTTTTCATGCCTGAATATGATCCCTGATTAACCAATTAACCAGTTCCCATGACTGTCATATACACGTGTAAATATATTAGTGGTTTAAGTCACTGTGTACTTCTTATTTCCTATAAAATCAGCACAGTTTCTGAACTGAAGAGGTATCTGAAGAAATCTATCCATCACTTCTAGAGACAGAGCTCATACTACTTTTCATTGTGACCCATTATCATGCAGGTCTTTAAAAAACCCATGGAATTACGATAAGTTGTTTGGACATTATACTCCCACTCATATTACCATTTCTCTTCTAATTCACAACTAACATGCATGCTCCAAAATAGGTTATGAATTTGCATAGAGTTATCATCGAGGACTAATATTGCCAAGCATTTATGATATTTCACATTATTTATGAATAAACCTAGGAGTTTCACATAGAAGAATATTAGCACTCTGTGTCTTCTTTCTACATGAAATGTTGGCTTTTTAAAAAAAAAACAAATCCAATGAATATCCCAACATCGTTTTCTTTCCAGAGAAACTTTCATGAAATTCCATGTAAGCCAAGCTGGTTGGTTTGAATTCCCAAGAGGTTTCAGCCAAAATTTTTCAGGATTTGAGTTGTCCTTACATCAACAGATGATACCTTTCTTTTCATTGTCCTGGAAAAAATACCTGGTTTTGAATAGCTTTCCTTTTCATATTAAACAGAATAGCTTGCATAAAATAATTCACATTGAACCTTCTGTACTGACTGGCAGGGAAAGAGATAAAACCCAAATATGATATTATTCTTCCTTATTTCATTACATCTGAGCAATAGTCTGCAGATATAATCTAGAAGCAAATCTTGCAATAAAATTGATACAAACTGCAGCCTAAGACCACCTCTGAGTTTAAAATTAAATCCTCTCCTTTCTGATTTCCCCAAGTAATTTTCATATTCATAAGAACAAATTTTAAAATCCTCAAAACACTTAGATTATTATGATGGTGAATAAAATGTAACCATTTACAAGTACTACATCTCATTTCAAGTGCCAGCATTCTGAAAAAGCTGATTTTAATCAAAGGAAACAGGAATTTTCTTTTCTTTTCTTTTCTTTTCTTTTCTTTTCTTTTCTTTTCTTTTCTTTTCTTTTCTTTTCTTTTCTTTTCTTTTCTTTTCTTTTCTTTTTTTTTTAATCTGGGCATCACAAATGATATATAGAATATTTTAAGTTTTAAATAAAAATATAAGGGTTTTGTCTCTGTAGGAGAAAGTATGTGCTATTGTTCCCCCTCTTCTTAATCAGAAAAGGTTAAGCTATCTTCTGAGCAACTTATTTTCAGGTCAGCTAAGTAAAAGCACTGCTGTAATGTAAGGTTTCATCTTTCAACAGGAAATGTCTGCCTGGAGTAAGATTTACTTTCACAGCAGTCCTAAGTTTATGATACCAATCATTTGCCCTACAGGAAAAGTGAAATATAGCAAATGTACTATGCACTATATGCAAAACTCTAAATAAAGCATTGCCCATTTTTCACTTGAACAACAAAAAAGTAGAATTGTAGGCTATTTCCATTATGAAGAGAAAGCAGAGGGAGCTAGGTGTTCTCTGATGCAGCCTTATTTCTTTAGGGAAATTTATAAGGTGCACTCTTCCTGAGCGCAAGAAAGTTAAATGAAAATAGACAGCTTTCTTGCTCACTTTTCCAAACCTCTGCAAGCCAAAATGCTCTCTTTCTTATGGGATACATTCTCTGTGTTAGGCCAAGATGTGTCTCCTGTCCCTTTATCAGCTCCTACATCACTTTCTTTTGTCTTTTCCTCATCTCACCCACAGACATACAAACAACCCAAACCCCAGCAGCTGGTAGAACCGTTACTGCTTCCAGTTGCCTAGAGTGAGCCTTTCCCTTGTGCTGGAGGAGTTCCTGCATTTTGGGTGGCAGCTACTCCAGTTTTACATCAGAATTTCATTTCCATTAAGGCCCTAAAGTTACAGTGGTCTGCTAAGTCTCTTAGGTTTTAGAGAAAGTTAGTTTCAGCTATAGATTTCTTACTTTGTTTGGGGGTTTTTTTAGCATTTAATCCATCTTTCATATATTTGTTTCAATAATTATTTTAAAGCATTGATGACTAATAAAAACAGGGTATTCCACAGAAAATAGGATGGTATTAAGTAAGCATAACACCTAGGAAGAAATATTAGATGAATATGTATTGCTTGATACAAGGAAAAAATATGAACTGGAAGGAATCGCCATCATCTAAAAAGTTCAGATGATTAACCAGGAAAAGACAGGAACTTTTTCTGGGTCATTAAGATGAATTGTAAATTACTGTGGGTCTGCCACTTCATTCATCGATTTAGTGTTTTTTCATGCTAACAAACTTAATGGCATTAGAAGTAAGGCTCTAATTTCATCATTCATCTCCAAAACATAAATACAAATGGTGTTTGTATAGGCACATAATAAAATAAATAATATCCAATATGCATCTTATCATTTAGTGCCTACCAGGTTACGGTTATGCTGAAACACCTGATTTATGCATGCAGATTGGGTATCTGTACATGTAAACAAACACTATATGATGTTCCATCATACTAATTTTTTTGGACATTTCTGTAGAACTGCACCATAGGTACATTTTCCAAAGTATGACATGATCACTGTTTGCGACAGATCCCAATAGTTCAATATGCTGCTCTGAAAAGTATACCTGAAAAAGTCCAGCATGAGACTTTCACAGGGCAATGTTACTTCATTTTTTTGACCCCTGAAAGCAAACAGTAGTCTCAACTTTATACATATATCTCTAAGTTACAGCAGCAACAGTATCATTAGATAATTCTGACACAAAAATGTGTTAGCTGAGGTGGTTACCTCTGCTTTAATGATGGAGGTCTTATATAAGTCCAGTTTGACTACCAGCTCATTTTAATCTTGCTGCTGAATTTATATTGAGTGTTAATGATTTCCAGCTAATTCTAAATTGGAGTTAAAAGCTTACAACAGAAACTGACCCTTGCTGTCCAAGAGGAAAGGTGGTAGTGAAACGATTATCTGGGCTATTTGTTAGGTCTGAATATCCACTTAGCGCATAGATAATCAAACAGTGATTGAAGCTGGTTTTGAAAGTAGGTGTGTGGATTCTAGTACTGAATAGGCATTTCATATGTAGGAACGGCATGGGCTATTGTAGACTGAATGAAGTCAGCTGAATTGTATCCTGTAAATCCTCAAAGTGGTACAACATTTGTTCTCACTTTACTATCACCACTCCTTCTTGTAAGTATTCAGTAAAACATCCTTGCATGTGCCTTATGCAAAATGTGTCAATATAACGTGTAATAATTGGTATGTTTTAATGCAGTACAATAGTAATATATAACTGTATGAGTGTTTATAGAGGTAGAATAGTTAAGTGCTGTCAGAAAACATCAAAGACATCTTAGGAGTCATGTTTAGGATATTTTATGGTTTAAGGTAGAAAAATACAACACTGAACTGCCACAGAAGAAAAATGAGCGACAGAGCAAACCAGAGACAAACTTGCGTATAAATAGAAAGTGAAGCCCAAAACCTCATCTTTCCTGACCAGCACATGGCATAGCATAAGGGCACTCTGGAGACAACTGCTTTTTTTTTTAAATCATAGACAATACACCACCAGATGTATACAAAATCATCACAAGAAATGCTCCAGAAGCCACACACATTATCCCAAGATTCCTTTACTAACTCATCAGTCAATCAATCAACCATCTTCATTAAAACAGTGACATCTAAAGGGCTATCGGGACAAAAATCATAAAATGACTTTTAAATTTTGGTGGGTTTTTAATGATTAAAGTATACAAGTATACCAGCTCAATTCTTACAGAAATGGTAGAAGTAGTAGACAAAATACATTTGCTTTCTGACAGCATATAAGACTGAATTTATGCAAGCTTGAAAGGCACTATGTGCTATGCTTTGCTGTAGTGCACTGCAGCACTCAGAATGTTCACTCATCAGAATGACTGATGTGGCAAAATCACACTTTTTCAAACTCTCACTGCATTACTTGCTTATGTATTATATACAGCAGAATAAGTCCAGCGTCTATTGTATTCAGTGTTGAATAAATAAATGCAGAACGAATAGGCAGTATACAAACTTGGTTTTCACATCACAGATCTCTTTAGGAAGTGTACATATGTATGTCCCCTCACCCCAAGAAAACTTTGTAACAAAGCAGTCTGGTATATGAGTCTTGAGGTAAAGCCAATTCCTAAACCGTGCCCACCAATACTAGCACTATGACACCTTCACTTCCTGCTTAAGAATTTGTCCCTGTTCATCCTAAACAGCAAACTTTTGTGCTTGTCGTGGTTTAACCCCAACCAGACAGCTTGTTCACCCACTCCCCCCCCCCCCTTCTTGCCCTCCCCCTACTCCTGGAGGGACGGAGAGGAGAATCAGAAAGAATGCAACTCCCACGGGTTGAGATAAGAACAGTTTAGTAACTAAGGTATAACACAAATCACTACTGCTACCACCAATAATAGTAATGATAAAGGAAATAACAAGGGAAGGGAATACAACACCCCATCACCAGGCGACCAATAACTAGCCTCCCCCAGCCCAACCAAGCACGAACCAATACCTCCTCCAACCCTGCAGTCCACTCTAGCCCCTTCCGGGTCATTCCCCAGTTACATCCAAGGCGTGACGTGCTGTGGTATGGAATATCTCTTTGGTCAGTTTGGGTCAGGTGTCCTGTCTCTGCTTCCTCCAGGCTTCCCTCCTCCCTGGCAGAGCATGAGGCTTACAAAGTCCTTGGCCAAACCAAGACATCATTTTTATCAGCTCTGCTCCCAGGCTGAAAGTCAAAAACACAGCACTGCACCAGCTACCAAGAAAGAGAAAAATGACCGCTACTGCTAAACCCAGGACAGTGCTAAATCACAAGAATCATCCTCAAATAGCATCCTCCAAATATTTTACAGTCCATGACAGCCAGTTTCTAATAATGCATTTAGTATAACCTCAGTGGAAGGAAACCTGTACTTCCAGTAAATCAGGACATACCATCCCAGATATCTTACTAAGCGTTCAGAAAATATTAAATTCAGAGAAACTGATAACCTATTAGAAGAGGGTAAAAATTTACTATGATCTTAGACAATTGAAGAAGTGGGTTAGGATTAAATAACGTCAGGTGCAATATACTTAGCTTAGATCAGAAAAACGGTATGCACAAAGGCAGAATGAAGAATGATTAAGTAGCAGCCATGAAGAGATTTTAAGGAGTGTCGTGGATCGCAAGCTGCTATAGAACAAACTTTTGTTCTGTAGGAAGAGGCAGGCATCACATTAGGAGGTATTTTACAATACTGCCTGTGAAAGACTGGAGAAGGAGCCATTCCTGTGACTGTGCCAGGAGGCATCTGGATGATTGCCCTGGAAACACCAAACTGGGAAGAGGTTCAACATTAGAGTCTGAAAAGGGGTGACTAGAACAAGGAATGGTGAAAAATCAAGGGAAAGAGGACAAGTAGAGAGGTATAGGAGAGAGGAAGAAAGGAGAAAGGAAAAAAAAAAAAAAAAAAAAGGAAAGGCTGAAACTAAAGCTATTTAATCAAGACAAGATAGGTCAAAGGTAACAGTGACATTCAAATCACTGAAGTAAACTGAAAAGAGAACATGTATTAAACTATTTAAAGTTATGACAGTAAACATATAAACCTATGGGCTTAAATTTCAACAGTGGAGATAAGTTAAGCACTGGGGGAAAGCAAACCCAGGGAAAACATGGAACCACCATCACTAGAAGCCCTTAAAGCAGAATTGTTAAGAGACACAGGCATACTTGATTCTCCTGCTGTGGCAGGAGAGATCTCAGAAGGTATTTTCCAGCCTTGAATTCAATTACCTTATGATTCTACAACACTATTGCCATCGTAACATTATTAATCTATTTAGAAACTACACAGCCACCACAGAAGTAAAATAGAGGGAGAAGAGGGCTGATGAGATTTTAAACAAGTTTCTTGTGATTGATCTGAAAGGCTCTGCTGTGGTCCTGGGTGCCTGTTAAGGAATTCTCTAGAGGGATACACTCTAATATTTACTATTTTGTCTCCTTTTTTTACCCTCACTATGATTCTCCAGATTCTACTTTGTTTGTATTAGTGTGTCACATCCTCCGCAGTGATTTTCAAATACATCCCCTCAGAACAGTCCAAGTGATTCCCTGCATGATAAAGAAATGCCAGGAACCTTTTTCTTTTTCTTTTGTTTTTCTTTATCATGTTTTTTAGTTAATAATATGCTGAGGGAGCAGCTGCACTCAGCAAAACTCCATCTATAAACCCCTGAAAAGCTTGTGTTTCTTTCACATCATAATGAAACCAAGCCAGCTGAGTCTACATCTGCCTCAAAGCACTGGCAGGTAAAGTTTGTGTCTCACTACAGGAATGTAGTCCCACTGGATTATTTTATTTATTTGAAGGAGAGCAAACTGAAACATTTGGTTTAGCTTGAATTTGTGTTTTCTCCCAAAGTTCACATGAATTTCAATAGAGCTTTTTGGCATTGTTTTGTTTCAATGTAACTATTTTGTTTCAACATATCTTTTTGTTGTATCTATGCTATACTTGCAGCAACAAACAAAAGCTGTGAAACTGATACAGGGTTGCAAAGGCCATTTATGCTGCCATGTGCTACAAGGACTGTGACAAAGTAACACACAGTGTTCATAATCCTAAATTCAGCACAGAAACTCAAGCGGGACAGCACCGAGGTAAGCTTCAATGATCGAACAATAAAACTGGCAGGATATATGCACATATAATGGAAATCAGAGTATCTTTGCTTTTCTCTCTATCTAGCCCTCAGTCCCAGCTTTTCCTAGTTAAAATCTTCCTGTTGCCATTTGTGTCCACATTACTTTAAATCGTTTCTGTTCTCATAAATCCTTTCAGTATTGACAACACCACACCGACTTTGAGTTTACAGATTGTCATTCAGAACATACAATGTGAAAAATTCCAATGTCTAAAATTCTGCATGTGCATATCAAGTGACTGATTTGGAGAGTATTGTTTGACCAAATCATAATACCCAAGGATAAGGATGCCAGCTAAGCAAAACACTGACCATATTTTATAACATCTGTAACTGCCCAGCAACCCTCCCTGCTTATCCTTTTCTACTCTTCCTGTTCCCACTTCTTTCACCTGCTCCATCCCATGACTCAGGATCTTCAGTCACACAGTTTTAAAGGCTGGCTGAAAGAAGTTTCTTCCAGTGACCCCTTCAGCATCTCTGCCTCCTACTCTGCCTTCTCTAACTCTGATGCCTCTTTCTCCTCCCTTACCAGACCTCAGACAAATTTAGGTAAGTATAATTTACTGTAAAATCTCAAAACTGTAATTTTTATAGTTTTGAGGTTATACCTTTTCCTTAGCTTTCTACATAATAGTACTATATTCTGAAGTCCCTGAGTCAA
Organism: Neopsephotus bourkii; assembly: GCF_033783945.1. NCBI lineage: Eukaryota > Metazoa > Chordata > Aves > Psittaciformes > Psittacidae > Neopsephotus > Neopsephotus bourkii. The sequence continues at coordinate 10,445,660 of NW_026900624.1, forward strand.
TGTATTTAGCCAGAATAAATGGTATAACAAAGGAATTTCAACCATTATGCCAGAGGAAATAAACATCAATAGGCACTCAGATCAATTTAAAAAATATTGGAAGACACTAATAACAAATACTTGGTTGTTCCTTAACTGTTTTGAGAGGAAAAAGAGAAAAGGATTTGAGAAAAAGTCTGAAAATAATGAATTAATTTCACTATATGAATGTAAGCAAGACATTAAGTGCCCAATAGTTCAGTGGAAAGAGGAAAATAAAAGACTTGCACATAGGAAGAGAATCCATTTTGCTTGTGTTTGTAAGTGAAAAATGCAAGCCAGAAAGTGTGAATTAATAGTATCACATGTAGCCATTGACCTACCTAAATGAAAAAGACAACTTGATACATTATCAAGAAAAAAAGGCTACAAATGAATGCAAGCGAATGAATTTTCTACTCATTTTAAAGTGTGAGTATGATCTCAGTTCTTAAAAAGACCTCCTGCAGCTTTTATTTGACTTCCATGGCACAGTAATTTATAACATGGCGATGAACTACAATTGCCTGTTTTCCCCACAGCACTTACAGTACTTTATAACATGCTTACCTATAAGGCCAGCACACCTCTGACCATGCAGTCAAAATGTCATGGAGATTACAGTTCAACTGGCATTTGCGGTAGACATTATTAGGAAAAATAAACAACATACTGCATGTATAATATGCAACCATAAGCATAAATTTTCAAATGCCAAACAATCTTTCATTGTCATAGATCTACAGAGATGTCAGGGATGCGCGAGTCCTTTTCTTAGCTCAGAAATAATGTGAGGTGTATCTAGGTCATCCTTTACACATACTTACCCTCTGAAAAATCTCCAGTGAGTTAAATCCTTCAGTTGCTCATTATGGCTTGTTCAAATGCTTAATTATATGCATAGTTATTCAAACTAATGCTCTTTTTCTGCAGATCAAGTAAATTCTCAATTGTTCTATTTCAAATGGACGTGCAGTCCTTTAATTAATTTTATGTTGATTTCAAAACATTTCTGCAGTTCTCAAGTCCACTTTCATATTTAAACTTATTTTCTTCTCCTAGCTATGAGTCTTATACACATTTTATAAATATATTCTGTAAATTAATCTCCAAGATATAACCAGAAGGATTAAATTGCACTAAGAGTAGGAAGCCTTTAGCAAAAGCTTATTGACTTTCATATCAGTGTTGTCTTGAACTTACTGGAACTGGGTGATGATTATGTTAAAGTTAATATCAACTGCCCTTCACGTCATCTGCCAAAACTGTTTTTGACAATACGTTGCAGTACCTTTATAAATGCTCCTGAAATGAAGCCGAATCATATTTGTTATTCTCCCTCAGTTTTTGTCAGATGTGATGGATAAAAATCCAGGTGGGAGTTACATTGCATAATATTATTATAATCTACAACATGCAGGATCCTTTCTGTTCCCAGAGTGTTCCAGAAGGTAACTACTCATAATCCAGAGCACATTGTAAGCATTCACTGGTGATTTTCAGACTTCTCAGAGTACACCTGAATTACCTTTTTTCCAGCCTTCTTCTCTTGCTCCTCATTGATATTACTGCATTAAATATAATATTTGTTGATAAAGCAAAAAGACTTATCATCCTACTTTGTATCCCATATTATCACCTTCTTTCTCTTACTTTAACTTCTGCTATACTTACAGAACCATTACTTAATATCTTTTATGTATGTTTTCCTGATTAATTGACTTATGTTAGCACCTCTGATTTTGCTCCTATAAGCTTGTGTCATATTGTATTATCACAGTATCACAGTATCACAGTATGTTAGAGATTGGAAGGGACCTCAAAAGATCATCTAGTCCAATCCCCCTGCCGGAGCAGGAACACCTAGATAAGGTTATTATGATTCATTTTGGATTCTCAGATTATCAGGACCTTGATCTATTAACAGCCACTTGTTCTTGCTGTCACTTTTTTGAGTAAGGCTTGTTTGCCAGAATATTTATGTTACCCCTCCTAGCTTACTTTTCCCACTTAGTTTCCTTCTGTAGACCAACTCTGATTTTGCTAAAACAGGCTTTCTTGAATCCCTTATGACTGTCTGGTTATGATGATTTATTTTTTTTATGATGTGGCTAAATACTATTAAGGATGAGGCTGGGAAATCGCTGTATTCATTTTACAAATAAAACATTTCCAATATGACACCTTGTCTCTTAAAGTGAAAAATGGTGACATGTATCTCACCGCTTGGTCCCTTGAATTTGCAAACCCCTCTTTTTTTTTTTCTTTTTTTTTTTTTGCTGTAACTCACATGTGTTGACTCATAAGATTTCAAAAGTAAACCAAATAAGCAAATGCAGAGGATGTGTCAGAGGCAGTTCCTAGAGATATGAAAGGAGAGAGGTCAAGGTAAATATTGCCAGACAAATCCTTCCCTGACTACCACCAGCAGATTCATGGTGGGAATTCAAGAGCATGTGCTATAGCTTGCTTCTTAACTTTCAAAAAAGCTTCTTTTAATACCTTTAAGTGGACTGTACAAAAGCTTCACAGTATTTATTTGCCTTCATACACTGAAAATGTACAATTGCACAGATGGGCAGTTTCATGTGCTTTTCATTAACTTTTTTCTATTTTAAGCACACCTTCTTTATTCAAGCTAGTTTATGCTGGTTTTGTTTTATGACATGATGATTTATAAAATTTCTGTCAAACTGTGTTACTGTTTGATCATTATAAGAACAATCAGAATAAGTGCTGCCAGTTAGTTTTTCATCCCAGCCAAGTCACAGTGTACATATGGTACAAGACATAAAGCAATGCAAAGACTGATTAGCGTGCAAAAATCAGTGCAGTAGTCTTTACTATTCGTCATTAATGTCATAGTGGATTTTAAGAAGCAAGAGACTTTTCCAATAGCCAAAGAAGTCTTGCATATAACCACAGGAAAAAAAAAGCCAACCAGAAATTATGCAGCATGTGTGAGCATGGTCTTTAGCCATAGTCTCCTTTTCAGAAACAAAAAGACTGTTGCTATCACATTCTGCTGCTAACTCATCCTAACAGTTCAGGAAACATATGTCAGAACTACTTTCCTTAAGATGGAGCAGTGAACTTTTCTATACATTTCCTAGAAAAGCTTGCCTTACTGAAAACATTGCAGCATCTGCACCCAGAATGCCTGAAGCCCTATCTGAAGTTCACAACAAATAAGGTGGGGAAGCTCACTGCCGTCTTGGGATTTCATGTTATAAATGGATGTGGATATTAAGGGAAGATTAGGGCGGCAAATAAACAAGGCTAGCAAACCAATCTCCTGAAGTTCCTAGCAACTTTCTTGTTCTCTCTTTTTCTGTGTTTTATAGCAAATGTCCAAGGATTCTTTGTGATTATGCTTTCCCTTTTTCATTTTCTTCCCCTCCCCCCCCCCCCATGAATTTAAATTCACATGAATCCCTACATATTAAAGACTCATTTAATTTGATGTCTACCTGAGAAACTACTTAAGCAGAGGAGTTGTTTGGGGAGCACTTCAGCAGGTACAATTCCACCACAGTCTTCAAAAAGTGTGCATGTCACAGCCTTCTTATAGGCAGTGTGTCTATCTGAAATTGTTTAGGAGGCACTCAAGAACACTCATGATTTTGGGAGTAGGTGGAAGAAGACAGAAAGGGTAGCTAGCACAGATCATAGCATCAAATGCGTGATATTTATACACTAGAAACTTACTTCAAATTCCATGCTGCACCAAGTACTGCAACACTAGAGAACGCGAAGTTGGAGAATACTGATTGTGACCATAATTTATTTTTAGCATTGTGTTTTTCTTCTTATACAATTTTACCACCTCACATACACACATATGGGTCTCCAAAACATTATCTAATATTTTAAAAGACTGCCATAAGGAAGAGACAGAAAAAGAATAGATGTATGAATGGTTTATATCATGTTAGGAGTATAAAATGTATTGGTGGTGGGGAAACCTTATTCCCTTTGTTGATTCGCTGGATCAGGTGTTTCCTCTCCACTCCAAGGTGAAATTTCAAAATTTATTTAAGAATAATTATGGGCTGTCAAGACCTCTGTCTCAATATTCCAGAAATCAGCAGCCTTCAGGAACAAAAAATGAAGTCATTGTCAGTAATATTAGAGGACTTCTGCTCCTCACAGCTATGGCATTGAGTATGCTATTGAAGACAAAGCTGCAATGGGATGGCAGTGAGAAGGGAAAAAGACAGATTTACCTGCACCTGAATTTACTGATGGTCACATGTTAATTCATGTTTTTTTTCATTAACACAAAGGCTTTATGGAAGGGTTGTGGGTGATACGTGTAAAAATATTCAAAAAGTAGAAGTAGGATATTCAATTTTAAATTCCCGCATTTGATAGTATTGCTTGTATCTTTGCAAAGTCCATTAAGAGAAAGGACCTACTGGAAGAGGAAAATCCCCAGTCATCTGCTCAAGTATTTATGGCAGAGACTCACAGCTCTTCTCGTCCATTATCTACCACTCCAAGTAAAATCATAGAATACCTAGGGTTGGAAAAGACCTTAAGATCACCAAGGTCCAAGCCCCCTGCCATGGGCAGGGACACCTCACACTAAATCATCTCACCCAAGGCTTCGACCAACCTGGTCTTGAACACTGCCAGGGATGGAGCATTCACAACCTCCCTGGGCAACCCATTCCAGTGCCTCACCACCCTAACAGGAAAGAATTTCCTCCTTATATCCCATCTAAACTTCCCTTGTTTCAGTTTTAACCCATTACCGCTTGTCCTGTCACTACCGTCCCTAATGAAGAGTTCCTCCCCAGCATCCCTATAGGCCCCCTTCAGATACTGGAAGGCTGCTATGAGGTCTCCATGCAGCCTTCTCTTCTCCAGGCTGAACAGCCCCAATTTTCTCAGCCTATCTTCATACAGGAGGTGCTCCAGTCCCCTGATCATCCTCGTGGCCCTCCTCTGGACTTGTTCCAACAGATCTATGTCCTTTTTATGTTGAGGACACCAGAACTGCACACAATACTCCAAGTGAGGTCTCACAAGAGCAGGGGGCAGGATCACCTCCTTCAACCCGCTGGTCACTCTCCTTTTGATGCAGCCCAGGACATGGTTGGCTTTCTGGGCTGCAACCCCACACTGAAGCCAGCTCATGTACATTTTCTCATCAACAAACACCCCCAAGTTCTTCTGCACAGGGCTGCTCTGAATCTCTTCTCTGCCCAACCTGTAGCTGTGCCTGGGATTGCTCTAACCCAGGTGTAGGACCTTGCACTTCGCATGGTTAAACTTCATGAGGTTGGCATCAGCCCACCTCAGAAGCGTGTCAAGGTCCCTCTGGATGGCATTCCTTCCCTCCAGTGTATCAACCGAACCACACAGCTTGGTGTCATCGGCAAACTTGCTGAGGGCGCACTCAATCCCACTGTCTATGTCAGTGATGAAGATGTTAAACAAGACTGGTCCCAACACCGACCCCTGAGGGACACCACTCGTTACTGGTCTCCAGTTGGATATTGAGCCATTGACCACAACTCTTTGTATGCGGCCATCCAGCCAGTTCTTTATCCACCGAGTGGTCCATCCATCAAATTGATGCATCTCCAATTTAGAGACAAGGATGTAGCACGGGACAGTGTTGAACGCTTTACACAAATCCTTGTCAAGACATAGCGAAAAGCCCCCTGTCAAGACATAGTGATAAGCCCCCTGTCAAAACAACAGCAGCGTGCTTTAATCCAAACTGCTTCTTAAATCTATCTGCAATTAGACCTTCCTTTTAACCTACTGAGATGTTGGAGATCTCATTGTTTGGATGAGCTGATCTTATCTTTGAGGCACACCTTCCCTATAGCAGCCACAGTTGACTCTTACACCTATGAGAAAGTGAGGTTTGACAACCTATATAATGTCTGAAACATAACTTTACTGGTTGCACTTTCTCTGATTCCCAAAATAGTTATTTAAACAAAGAAAAGAAAAGAAAAACTTAGCACAGGTGCCTGCACATTGTAGTGGCTACTTATCTTGTGAAAACCCAGCTTCAAATGTCTTTTCTTACACTCATCATTTGAACCAACAATTATGCTGAAAGAGAGACTTTTTACATCCTGTGAAAAACTGCAAAGGTCTAATGACACTCATGGGAGGAAAAAAAACCCTGCTGCATAACCTCCTTTTTTATTCTTTGTTCTTTTTAATCCCTGTTATGGTTTAACTCCAGCCTTCAACAGAGTACCAAGCAGCCACTCACTCACTTTCCCTTCCTCCCCTCCTCCCCTGGTGGGATGGACAGGACAATCCTTAAAAAGTAAAACCTGTGGGTTCAGATAACAACAGTGTAATAATTGAAATAAAGTGAAATATAATAATAGTAATGAAAAGGGAGATAATAAAAAAAGAGAGAGGAATGTGTAACCTGCTCTAAGTGGCCCTCCCCTGCCAGGGGAGCTTGGACTAGATCATCTCCAAAGGTCCCTTCCAACCCTAAGGATGCTGTAAATAGTATATTCCTGTGAATAAAACCCAAGACAAAGTGATGCACAATATAATTTCTCACCACCTGCTGAACAATGCCCATGCCTGAGTAACAACCAGCCCATATTCTATACTCAGCAGGATAGTTTATGGTAAGGAATATCCTGTTAGATAGTTTGGGTCAGGTATCCTGTCTCTGATCCCTCCCAGCTTCTTGTGCCCCTTCTCCCTGTCAGAGCATTGGAAACTGAAAGTCCTGGACCAGGGTAAGCGCTACTTAGCTACAACTAAAACATCAGTGTGTTATCAGCATTATTCTCAGACTAAAGTCAAAACACAGGATTAGGAAGAAAATCCCAGTTAAAACAAGGACAATCCCCTACCAAAATTTTTTTGTGATGCCAGCCCTGGAGTGCATTATCTATGCAATATTTGTTCCAGCCATACTGAAAATCTGCACAAAGAAGACTGTTAAAAAGGTAAGAGAGAGGATTTTGGCCACCATTATGTTCAGCAAAATGGTGAGCTTCTACTAAAATAAAATGCCATGGGATCTTTAATCATAAGGCAGACCAAAGGAGTTTGCTTTCTATGTGGTTTTGTTGCCTTTTGTAGGAGGAAAGGCAGAGTCAGTGTTGCCAGAAACTGATCTTTCTGTCCAGGTATTGTACATATTCTAAACTTGATAACTAGGTATCTCCAGGTACAGATTTTTAAAAGGCCATCATGTTTTCTGGCAGCTGGTAAAGTCAGAAACAACAACCTTGCAGTTGGAGTTTAACAGGTAATACTGCCTATTTCATGGTGTGGTTTTGTTTCAGATTGGGATTGAAACTGATTTGTCTTAATGATTTAACTTGTTGACAAATAAACATTTGAGGGGAAAAGATATAATTCGGCAAACTAAAACATGCCTTTATCTTTGCCTTAAATTTAAATTCAGCTATTTATTACATCACCCTTTGCCAGAATTGGACAGTAAACTAGTTACATATTCAGAAGACTGTTTCCATTTAAAATTTACATTTAAAATTGCAATAAGATGCTGGATCTCATGCTTTTTGAGGAAATAGTATTGCATTACATTAGCCACATTGCTAGAGAAATGATGCGTTATGCTTCCTGTATCAGTTTCAATTAGCTGGGTGCATTACTCACCCATTTTATCATGCGATGTTAAAGTTAAAATTAGTGTAATTCTAAGTGTCACAAACCACAGTTATGAAACAGATCGGTTAGCTGTTAATTATTAAATACTGCATCCTGTGCATAATCAATTTCTTACCTACAGTCATGATATATTATTGACAGTTTGGAAGACTAACTCTATTGCTGTCCAGCATAATTCTGAAATATAATTTATAGTGGTTATTTGGAGAACTATATTGAGTACATTAAAGCCATATGGTACTGTGGTTTCATCCCCAAGAGATGCCTCATCAGCTAAGAGAAGCATTTTGATCAATACGTATATTACTCATTTTTAATAGAGTGTACTAAGCTGTAGAAGATTACTGTTCCTGCCAGTTACTTGAAAATATGAGGTGCAACAATTATTTTATGATTGTTGGAGAGTTACAGTATTCTCAAGATATAGAAAATATGTCTTTCTTTTATTATGTTTAGAGCCTGAAATGTTCAATAGCAGCTGAAATACCACAGAAAATAGTATGTCTAACTAGACAAGCTGAAACCTATAAAAGGTAAAACTGTATTTTGAGTTGCAATGCTCAAACAATTTGCTAAATATGGCTCCTCAGAAGGAGGAAAATAAAAAAAGAAAGATGAGAACACTGTTTGTCATTTGTCTTGGCAGGAGGACACAGCATCTACCACAGCTATGCCTATTTCATTACTAAAAGTAAAAAGTGGTTAGCACTACAATGACTGAGCCTTGGCAATACAGGGAATGTTGTATTTTTAAAGAGATTCGTGTTATGTACACTCATTTCTCAATACACTGACAAAAATGCCACATAAATACCAAGCATTACATTAACCTCTGAACTAGTAGAAACATTTGCAACTGCAGACACAGAGTAAAACTGCGCTTCCTAACTAAGGATGCAAAGTCATAAGCAGGAAAGATGAAACCGAAAAAATCCAACCAGCCACAAAGGCAAATTTCAATTATTCAATTAAATGAAGCAAATGAGGGGGGTGTGTGGGGGGATGTAATTCAGAAATAGCAGAACTGCTAATACTACAAAATTGGGTAGAAAGAAGATGAAACAAGGCCACAAAAGGGGCTGGGGACAGGGAGAGTGGAAATAAGGAGTGGAAAGTCTGTGCATCAGTGATGGCACATGAGGATAAATAAATGGGTCAAGAGACCAGCTCTGCCAGCAGACAGGCCCCCAGGACAGGTGATATCCAATCCCTCCCAGCAGTGATGCTCCTTGTCCACTCCTCCCATGCAACTGGGGTGAGCCCAGCTGCACCATGAATGCTTAGGGGAGCAATTCCTTCAAGTATGAAGACATAGGCAAGAGGCAGGTTACAGCTGGAACAGAGACCTAAGGACCAAATGGGGAGTTCAGATTTATAATTGTGTCTAGAAATGCAATTTGCACTGTGTAAAACTAATAAATCCTTCAGTGGTGATTCATGTCCAGGTCTTTGAATACTGTCTGGAACTTTCACCCCTTTCTGCTTTAAGTATCTGATACAATAAAGGATTTTTAACCTGACTTACTTTACCTTGAAACAGGGAGGATTCAAGGCAGCTCAACAGTCACACAGGTATGCTTAATCAACTTTAAACTTCCTTTTTAAAAGAGAAAATTCCTTACAGTTAGATGTCACTGCACTTTCATAGATTGATTCACGTATTTATTCCAAGCATTTTTTCAATGCTTTTTTTGAATGCTTGCTTCAGTATTTTCTATAAACTAAGTACTTGAGAAAGAAACTGCTTTCATTCTGAAATATTATCATAGAAGGATGGTACCAAGATATTGAAAAGAACACCATAGATGCACCACAGTAAACTCCTTATATCCCTTTTTTTCCCTCTTAAAGTTCTCAGCTGGACTTCAGTTCTCATGACACCTAACGGCCCACAGGTTTTTCACGTGTGTGTGTGTGAACTTCAGTAGTCAGTGGTCTGCTATTTATGACTCACTCACCTGACCTCTGATAAACTGGGGTTGCCATGATTCCCTGGGCAGTTCAGCAGACACAAAGGACAGGACTGCTGGATTAGAAACACCACTGCATTTGTGAGAATGGATGGCTGTAGGTTTTTTGAGCTATTTCTTTTATAGAGAAAAGCATTCTCCATCCAACTTAGAGGTACTAGAAACCCATTGAACAACTGGAAAACCACTCTTACAGACAGTGAGAGCTAACATTAAACAGTTTCTTGACATGCACGCATTTTTTCTAACCAATATACATGCTCTCCCATAATCCTCATTTTATCTATTTCCAAACCTTCTCTCTCATTTGTTCCCTTCTAAATGATCTATATATTAGCTTATGCTGTTTATCTCTAACAGATTTTTGCTTCCTTTCTCTGTTCCAGCTAGATTAATGATGCCAATATTCTCTTTGTATTTCTACTATATTTTCTTTGTCATGCATCTAGCATTCATACAGACTTTTAAACACTTATCACTCCTTCTGACTCTTCTTCAAGAGTCCAAGCTTTTATTCCTATTTCACAGATGTTCTCTCAATAATTTTTCACTTATTCCTCCTTTAGACCCACACTGCCAATTTTAGTGCTGAATCCCAGTTCTTCCAATCCTGTCAGATTCTGCCTACTTTCACTTAGCTCCCTTCATCCCTTTTGCCCTTTCTGGCTTTTATTTGGCTTTGTTCTTTATTCCTCTACCTTTATTCATGCATCTTAGCTAGAGGTTCTTTATCAAGATCTACTTCCTGAGACAGTTTAATGCACTAGTACTTCTTTTTTCTTACAACGCTGTGTGTCTGGTAAGATATTCATTAAACACATCCAAATAACTACTGCATTACATGTCTCTTCATACCATTTTGAAACACATTCATGTTTTAATCTTATGTCCATGGTACCAAATTTTGCTTATGTCACTACAGATGTTCCTGCAAAAATTGTTTCTGTTGTCCTTTCTCATCATTAATTCATGAGTAGTTCTATATTTTGGTTTGGAAGAAGTCCAGTACTGTTATTTTTAATGATGGAGCACACGTTCTTCCTTTGGGAGATAAAATAGTCAAATTATAACAAGCTGTTTTGCCTTGATGCTCCAGGCTGCCTCTCGTCCAAAAGAAGAAATCATAATAAAGCAAATTCCTCATCTGACTAAATAATCCGGTGCATCGCTGCTTAGAGAGAGGTGTACAAAGCTGTAGGGTTGAAGAATAGGAAAGAAGTTTGAAAAAATCAGCCTGTGTACGGCAGTAAGGCTACCTGAGGCTTCCAGCTCTGTTTAAAAGAGATACAAGCCAGTACTGCAGACAAACAAAACCTGATGTGCAAAACATGCTTCAGAGGCTTGTTTGGACATACTTACGAGGAAAGACAAAATTGTCACGAATAGACAAGCAAAACATTGCAGAAATAAACTCCATACAGGCCCAGGTGACTCTTTACAAAGAGAGATGACCATACAGTTGACAAAACTAAAGAAATGTCTTTATATTGTTACACAGAAGAAAAAGGATGAGAAGAGAAAGGCACAGCTGCATTCAGTGGTAACAGCTCAACTGCAGTTTTACTAACAGTGGACTATAATAGAGTATGAAGTATTTGACAAGTGCTCAGACTCCAAATAAAGTGCTGAAATACATGGTTTTCATTATTAAGAAATTAAGATATTTGAAATTAAGAAACCAAACTGCATCGAATTTAAGAGTGGAACGCAATATCCCAAAGACCATCTACACTTACTGTGATACCTCTACAGTCAAATTTCAAACTATAGTTAAAAAATTCTGTCATAGGAAGAAGAGAAACCAAACATGAGATACTTTTGTTACCAAATAACAGTAACTTGTAACTCAATAGTAACAAATATCACAAGAAACTGCAACTGAACAGATATGCTGTTGAGCTGCTATATAAAAAGGCAATGACTCCACCTTTTGTGTAACTGCACCACAAGGGCACAGTTGAGTTAAAGGTAGTACAAATAAGAGCTACTAAAGTGAAGCAGAATGCTTTATGAAAGACTAAAAAGACAATGTTTCAGTTTGGAGAAAAGGGGGCTGAAAAGAGAACATGATTAACTTTTTGCAAGCTCATGAAAGATAAATTGAAAATAAAACTTACTAATCAAATCCTCCTCTCTTTGTAGTAGGTGCTTACTCACTGAAGCTAGCAAGAGATCAGTTCACAACTAAATGATTTACAGAGCAAGTAGTGAATTTGTAGGATTTGTTGTCAGAGAAGGTTGTGAAGGTAAATAGGAGGAGGTTCAAAAGGGGAGCAGGCAAATTTAGGCACAGCAGGTACACTAACAGGTACTGTAAGAAACAGGCATGCATGCATCCCCTAATCCAACAACTGTGAATGCTAATGGGATAGGAATAGTCTGCAGAGAGAGGTCAGATTCACATGACCTTCCCAAGAATCACTTCTTCCTCCACTGTCAGAATTAGACGGACCACTGCTCTCACCCAGCAAGGCCTTTCTTACACTTTTACAAGTAACAAGTGAATGAAAATCAAATTACTATCCATACAAGAACAGCTGATACCCCTGCAGTGACAAGGCCATACTAAAAAACTTTCTCTTTATCAGATGGTCTGAATTAGCAAGTATATGAGTATATGAGCAGGACAGAGGACTAGTGGAAAACTGCCGAACAGGGCAAAGGCAAAACTAGACTTCTTAGGTCTCTTTTCACAAGGCTGATTTTAGCATCTGAAGTCCCTGAAGGTCTCAGTGTGCCTGAAGTATAGGACTTGACATCACTCACCATCTTCCCAGTCCCAGAAGAATCCTGACTTGGCTGTGGCCAGGATCCATGTCAGTGTGAGAGTCCAGCACACGCCATCTCCCTGTCAACATGATTTCCAAGGGAAAAATAATTAGTAAACCTTAACTCAAGGCTTAATACAGATCACATTTGCCCCTCTACCTAGACAGAGCCTTTAACTGTAGAAGTTTCGTAAGTATCCTTTTCCTGTGACAGGCAACTTACCAGTGAACAGCAAGGCAGCAAACACACATACATCATGCAACAATAAAGATTTTGTTAGAAGGAAAAAAAAAAGCTACTTACTGCAGTTTGGATAAGGCGCTGAGAAATCAAACTATATTACTAGGTACAGCCATACCATTGAAATAGCTCTCCTAGTAAAGAGCCAATTTATAAAATAAGCACAGAGTCTTTTCATTACTATTAACCAGCACATACTACTAGCATGGTCTCGTTTATCCAACATGAGCCAATCTATGTCTTGGTTCCTGGCTGCAACAAAAAAAGAAAGATCCTGACAGTCTATCATTAATTATCTCAGGTACACGTGCATGAATCTGGAGTAAATTCAAGGAAGAAAGTGGAGTTCTTTCTGACTCCAGACATGCAACTGGGGTGGTGAGGATCTGACCACCCAGTATGCCTGTAGAGAAGCTTTTTGCCCACTTAGGCATGAGCTGCATGAGTTTAGGCAGCCAGCTTGCAAATGGCTTGCCTACAGTTACTGCCACTTCCTTTCTTCCCCCTGTCAAATCTTCCTCCCCTCAACAAATGCACTTTGTGGTGTTTTGATGGATGGCAAAAGGTAGGTTAAATTATTGTCCCAGTTTTGTGTATAGAGTTATTAAGCATCAGAAAGGAGAGTGGGCAAAAGAGCACTGCATATCATTCTGCACATCATTAACCAGTAATGTAATCTGCTCCACTGTAGGTGTCACATTCAGGAAAAGACCACAAAATTAGAAACGTAGTGCTCTGAACAGGGGAGTACTCAGTCTTCCTCTCCTTGCCCTTTATGCAAGCATTGCAGAGAGCAGCCAAGCAGAAATCAGCTTTTTATACAAAATGCCTCAGAACCTGATAGCAAATCCAAGGAGCTATTCAGCATCATGCACTCTGATGTGGTCATGCAATTTATATAATATCATAATCTGGTTTTCATTTAACCTACTAATTCAACTGTTGTTTCATTCAAATAATTGGCTGACTTCCCACCCATGTGGAAGAGTGTGCATGCTACTTTATTGCAAGGATACCATTAACCTAGACAAATTGTCATTAAAAAAGAACAAGGATAATTTTCCAAGGAAAAAAATCCCAGCCATCTCACAAAGTGGCTGTCGTGGTTTAAGCTCAGCCAGTAACTCAGAGCCACGTAGCCACTCTCTCACTCCCCCCCTTTTTTCCTTTCCCCCCCCCCCCCCCCCCCGCTCCTGGAGGGATGGGGAGGAGAATCGAAAGAATGTGACTCCCATGGGTTGAGATAAGAACAGTCCAGTAACGAAGGTATAACACAAACCACTGTTGCTACCACCAATAATAATAATAATAATAATGATAAGGGAAACAGCAAGGGAAGAGAATACAACTGCTCACCACCAGCCAACCGATACCCAGCCAGACCCTAGCAGTGATCTAGCCCTTCCGGGTAACTGCCCTCAGTTTATATACTGGGCATGATGTGCTGTGGTTTGGAATACTTCTTTGGCTAGTTTGGGTCAGGTGTCCTGTCTCTGCTTCCTCCCAGCTTCCCCTCCTTCCTGGCAGAGCATGAGACTCACAAAGTCCTTGGTCAGAGTAAACACAATTGAGCAGCAACTAAAAACATCGGTGTTATCAATGTTGCTCCCAGGCTGAAAGTCAAAAACACAGCACTGCACCAGCTACTAAGAAGGAGAAAAATGACTGCTACTGCTAAACCCAGGACAGTGGCATAAAGAAGTCCCTGCCTCATTCAACACATACTCAAACCATTCTCTACTTCTCTCGGTTCCCACCAGCCCACAGCGATGCTATGCTAGTCTTCACCATGGGATGCAGTGCTGTGTCCCTTGATTAAAGGAATGACACAGGCAACAGTCCTGAAGAAGCCAGCTGCAGAATCAGGAAGCTCAATTTCACAATATGATACAAACTACCAAAAATATAAGAAAGCTGAGTTTGTAAATAACAGATCTTTTGAAAGGAGTGGGTATTTGCCATTGTCTCAAAGGACTATAGGAATGAGAGCATATTACATTCAGAAGCAAAAGTTGCTTATAAAAATGGCCTAAGAAGTAGTTGGCACTTTAAGTATAAAGTTATGAGAAGTACAAATATATTTCCTATTCCAGTTAACTAGTTAATAGTAAATAAATTGTAAGAAAATAGAAGTAGTTAGTAAAAATAAGTTACTTACTCTTACTCAGTTAAATAGGGAAAGGTACTGATTATGCCTTTTGTAACTCTTCCTTAAACATCAATTAAATTATAAAAAAAAAAAAAAGGGGGAAGAAAATTGAAAGGAAAGAGAAAATTGGGTCCTATTCTGGTAAAAACCAGCTTGGATTTCCTAGGTGTTTATTTAGCACAGTGTTATTTTCAGAGATCATTTAAAATTTTACAAATGGTCTTTTTCATTGCAATTTTTGAGGCCAATTCTGTTAAACACAGAAAGCTGTTAAACATGTTAAATTGAAAGGTTTCCATATACTTACCAATTTGAAAAAGTTTTTCTTTTCCTCTTCAAAATTTTCTCTTTCCCTTTGCTTCCTTTCCATCCCACAATTTAAACAAATAGGTGGAAGTCTACTCCTAAATAAATATTATCTTCCTATTGCTTCCAATATCACATACATTTTCTACATAGTCAAGGTGTTCATGTTTTATACGGTTTTATCAGGTTTTTCTTTAAATTAGATATTACTTTCTTCAGTCACTTCATCATTTTAGGCTTTCCTTCATGTCTTAGCCTCAGATCTAAACATGCTTAGAAGCCTCTCAGACCCTTCTCAGAAACCCCTGAACCCGTATCTTACATACAACTGGAGCAGTACATTTGCCTGAGTCAGAAATGACTAAAACTGGATGGCAAAGGGAGCTGGAATTTGTTACTCACTTTAGCAGAGCTTCAGCTAAACTTGAAACTGATCTGAAAAAAAAGCCTAAAACTTGGAGTACTAGGTAAACACAGACTGCATCAGTACAGAAACATAATAGCTTTCAGCACAGGAGTTTGCAGCAAAATGTTTTCAGTGTTGGTACATGAAGTATCCAGACTGCTGTGTTTGGGTATAGAATGAAATTCATTATCATACTGCTCTGTAAATCTGGCATAAAGTACAGATTAGGCAGCAAGGACAACTGTGTGGATGTGCCCCTGGTAGTGGTGTCAGTTGAAAAATCAGACATAACCCAAAGACCCTTCCTTGAGTAATTTTCTAATGTGAAAACTGCTGGAGCTTGAGGGCATTCGGACTGAGACTGAGCTCAGGTTTCCATGGAAAGCATTATGAAACTGAAGTGCCAAACCTGTGAGAACACTATGGGCTCTGGTATCTCTTGGGCATAGCCATACCATAGAATCATTTGGGGTTTAACATAGCCTGGGTGCTTAGTGGCTTGTTTTTGCTGATGGCCTCTGACTGTCCTGCAGCCTTTCCATGGGAACTTCAACTTCCAGTGCCCACACGGTTTATCTTTCACTGATTTCAAGCCCTTGAAATCCACTAGATGTGAACACTAATAAACAAACTAATTTATCTTAAGAAGACAAAAGCAAAAGCAAATATCAAAATAGCCCTGCATGCCAGGTAAAAGCTCCTTCTCAAGTTTCTCTTTGGGAATAAAAATTGCAAATTATTCTTTCCTATTTTTGTGATCTAAACTTGTTTTTCTCAGTCACATTTTTAAAGGACTTAAATGGGCTATCAATAGATCTTATTAACACTATCAACTCTCTGCTTCCTGCTACAAAAGTTGGGATGAAAAAATAGTTAATTCTTATCACAATGAACTGTCTACAGCTTTTTATTTGCTTTACCTTCTGCAATGTAACAGCTTATTGCCATGGTATTGCATCAAATACGAAAATATTACTCCTTAATTCCTTGGTTCCAAGCCCTCTGCATCCTCTGCCTGAGCTTAGTCCTGAACCATAATTCCCGATTTCTGTAAAGCACACAGTCAGCTGCTGCAAATGCACTCATCTTGTTTACTCAGCTTCTGCTCTCCTATTTCCTGAGCAAAAAAGAGTCACTGCCCAAAAGCTTTAATTGCAGGTCTGTGTTCACCTGCAAGATAGCAACAGCAAAAGTACTTGTTCTACCAACTACCACATACTGGAAACTACGTACTGCACCTATTTCATTAATAGGTTTTGTTAAGGTTGGAGAGAATAACTAAAACAACTTATAATTTCTTTGACAATTCCAGCTGAAGGGCAAATTTATTCTGCCTGTTCTACCCTGTAGAACTTTAAATGTATACTCTGTTCCCAGAGGGCCAAATTATACTCTCAGTTACCATGATACAATTAAAGTTAACGGAGTTACTCAGTTCTAATTGAGGCCATAATTAATTGCAGCAAATGTTACGTCACAATATATCATTGAGAAGGATTCCAAACATGAACTTCCAAAAATCTGACTTAAAAACTTTACATAAAGCTCCCAGTATAGTTAATGAGTTAATATTTGTCCTCCCCAGAAATCAATGGCTAAATAGTAAGCATATGAACATTGAGTTAGCAGAATCACCTCTTCTGTCAATCACTATCTAATGAAAAAACAGTGCCATGTACGTTATACATTCTGCACACTACAGAAATGGAGGTTGGTTCTTGCCTCTATGTGTATGCATAGCAGAAAGAAATGGCTCCTCCTCATAGATAGGCAATACTGAGATTCAGTGCCTCAATGAAATAATAACAATAACAACAACAATAAAAATAATGGCTTTGAACCAACTCTATTTTTTAAAAGTAGCTGCTTGCATTCTGGCAATTATAAAAGATTGGGAAGACAACAGAATATTTTTAGCATTCAGATTATATAGCTTATGCTCAGGAAAGCTTCTACCTTTCATTTAATTTTGCTTCACATTTCCTTCTTATTTCACCATGTGTTTTAACACCTTCTGAGACAGACTATTTCATTTCCAGGTCTGAAATAGCTAGAAACACTTTCTTGGGGGTGTGCAGCAGTGTGACATCTTTATTCTCTTTATCTTCAGCTTTCTTTATGTGCTTCTGGTTTGCACAAGATGTTTCAGAAATCGCTGTTGTCAAAAACCACTCTCCTCTGGGCTTGCTTTTACCACAGGGAGTCTCACAAGCTGAAACCTTGTCAACAGCTGTTAAATAACTCTTCTTTCTTTAGTTCACCATTTTTATTCTGTAAGCATAAGTCTGAATGGATGGATTATTTTTTCCCCTTTTTTGCAAGCAACACAAAGTATAGGCTTTTAAAAGCTAAGCAAAGGATTATCTTCTGTGACTGGGAGTGATAACTGTGCCATTAATAGTTGTTTGTCCCAGGCTTATCCAGTGCCTAAGGGTTTCCAAATTTCAAGCTCCAGTTCTTGTACTTTTCTGTTTTACTGCCTGAAGGCAGAAAAAAGGCAGGACAAAATGCAGATGAGAACAGTTCCAAGCTCCATTGGGCCCTACTTGTGTGAAGAAAGCATGGGTCCCTGTACCAACTTTCTGAAAAGGAGACAGGGAAAATATTTAAGAATCCTTTCACAAGGGATCTGTCTTCAGGTATGCTGCTGGCCAACAAATTGGAAAAGAAATCATGTCTACTCACCCACTTTTGTTTTCCTGTTGATATTTTGTACTGCCTCACATCACTGGAGCTTTTGAAGATTTCTACTTTCAAGTACAGCCAGCAGTTGGAGACTGCCTGTCTGATTCTACCAGCGCTGAGCAATTTTTCGGTCCTCAAAGGTACTTTAGTGCCTATATGCACATAAATATGTGTGTGTGTATATAAGGAAAGAAAGATGCAACTACAGATGCATGAAAATGTATATAAACAAAAAACTGAGGCATTACTTAAAATTACACTTTACACTGTTTTCTGTCAGAGTTGATTTTTTTTCTGCTTCAATTCATTCTTCTTTTCCAAATCTACCCTACCGTAGATTTATGTACCATTTGCCTTCAGTACTTCAATTACTGGGGTTTGTTCAGCGTTGCACACATCATAGATGGCTTCCCAGAGTATCTTGCTTGCTTTCTCTGGTCTTCAGAAAATTATCAGTGCAATTAGAATCACAGAATAGTTACAGTTGGAAAGGACCTTAAGATCATCAAGTTCCAAACCCCCTGCCATGGGCAGGGACACCTCACACTAGACCATGTCACACAAGGATCTGTCCAACCTGACCTTGAACACCACCACGGCTGGAGCATTCACAACTTCCCTGGGCAATCTGTTCCAGTGCCTCACCAACCTTGCAGTAAAGAACTTCTTCCTTGTATCTAACCTAAACTTCCACTGCTGAAGTTTAAACCCATATCTTCATGTCCTGTCACTACAGTCCCTAATGAAGAGTCCCTCTCCAGCAGCCTTGTAGGGACCCCTTCAGATACTGGAAGGCTGCTATGAGGTCTCCATGCAGCCTTCTCTTCTCCAGGCTCAACAGCCTCAACTTTCTCAGCCTCTCTTTGTATGGGTGGTGCTCCAGCCCCCTGATAAGCCCTGTGCCCCTCCTCTGGAGTTGCTCCAACAGTTCCATGTTCTTCTTATGCTGAGGACACCAGAAGTGTACACAGTACTCCATGTGGGGTCTCATGAAAGCCGAGGGGCAGGGTTACTTCCTTCAACCTCCTGGTCATGCTCCTTTTGATACAGCCCAGGATACGGTTGGCTTTCTGGGCTGCGAGCACACACTGCTGGCTCATGTTCAGTTTCTCATCGACCAGCACCCCCAAGTCCTTCTCTGCAGTGCTGCTCTGAATCCTTCTCTGCCCAACCTGTAGCTGTGCCTGGGATTGCTCTGACCCAGGTGTAGGACCTTGCACTTGTCATGGTTAAACTTCATCAGGTTGGCATCAGCCCACCTCACGAGTGTGTCAAGGTCCCTCTGGATGGCACTCCTTCCCTCCAGCGTATCAACTGAACCACACAGCTTGGTGTCATCGGCAAACTTGCTGAGGGAGCACTCGATCCCACTGTCCATGTTGGCAACAAAGGTGTTGAACAGGATCTGTCCCAACATGAACCACTAAGGGACACTATGGTCTGTAGTTGGACATTGAGCCATTGACCACAACTTTTTGCATGTGGCCACCCAGCCAGTTCTGTATCCACCGAGTGGTCCATCTATCAAATTGATGTCTCTCCAATTTAGAGACAAGGATGTCATGTGGGACACCATCAAATGCTTTGCACAAGTCCAGGTAGATGACACCAACTGCTCTGTCCCTATCCAACAGTTCCGTAGCCCTATCATAAAAGGCCACCAAATTGGTCAGGCATGGTTTGCCTTGGGTGAAGCCATGCTGGCTGTCACCAACCACCTTGTTGTTTTTCATGTGCCCTAGCATGGTTTCCAGGAGAATCTGCTACATGATCCTGCCAGGCACAGAGGTGAGACTGGTCTGTAGTTTCCAAGATCTTCTATTTTCCTCTTCTTGAAAACTGGGGTTATATTTCCCTTTTTCCAGTGGGTACATTTATATTTTTGGCAAGGTCACAACAAAATGCCCAATTTGTTCATTTTTAGGAAAGGGATACTTTTTATTTCCTCACATCCTGTTTGCTGCAGGTACTTATCTGGGTTCCTATAAGGTTCACCAGTTGTACAGCAGCAGCCTAAACCCTTCTGGAACTGCTTGCACACCACAGCATGGCCCTGCATAAATGGTTAAGTACTGGCCCAAGCTGATAGCTGAATCACACGCCTAGTCAGAAGACTCTGCTGGCAAAAAAGGAGGAGGAATTCAAATGTCTGGCCATGAACGGAATTGATCCAGCAGCAGCTGCTAAAGCCAAAATCAATGGGCTGCTTGGGGATCCAGCAACCTGGATGGCATGAGCTAGACCTGTTCTACCATAAATTAATAGCTCCTGTGGGAGCTGTTGTAAGCTACTGTCTGTGAATCACTCCAGGACCTCCCATTCCCTTCTGTAGACAGTATGCATCTTCAGTGGCTCTTGATCACATGAAGATTTTGGTACACAACTCAGAAAAAAGGAGTTAGGTTAACCTCACACTAGCATCCAAATACCACACGACTTCTAGCATATGTATGCCTTTCATGGTAAGACAGAATGACTGAAATCAAACACTTCTGTGTTTAGGTTATTTCAAGCAAAAGCATTAGTATTCTTGAGAAGTTTTAGCTCTATTTCACTTGCTAATAACAAGCACACAATGACTGTGACAGCACTCTTTCTAAATGCTTTTAGTAGCTGTTTCTGCAGAACAGATTGGGAAACAGAAAACCATCTTTGAAATTGATGGCTTATTTCAGCAACTTTTTTGAGGAAACATCTTCACCACAAGTCAGTGCTTCAGTGAATTTTACTGAAGATTGGCATAAGCCGCAAAATATAAAGGCATGAAAATACTGCTATTGGTCACTAAAGTCAATTCAATTGTTACATTTTAAACTGTATGGTTTGGAACGCAACCATAAAAGACGTTGAAAAAATTAAAGGTATAGCATAGCATCAACCGTAGGTGCTTAGTCTATATTTGTGAACTGTTATATAGCATTTTTTTAGGAGGAACAGGTGACACTAGAATTCACTACAGACGGTACCTACATAATGTTGACTGCCTAATGATTTGATTGATATTTTTTGGAGACTTAATAAGAAATAACAGTAAATATAAATGGATTGTACTGGGCTCGTGTGATCTTACATGGCTTTAGAAATGCTTCAGAATCCTGCCGCTCCTACAGACAAGAACAGATTACTTGCTTTATTTTTTTAGTAACTGCCTATTCATGCAGGATTGTGCCAGACTCTCACTGTAATGTCCAGCTCTTTTCCAGAGAAATTATGTATGAGCTTGTAGTTTTCTTCAACCTCTAAACATTTTTGAGCTTTTCATAGTTTTACAACCAGAGGAACATTTAGTCTAAGGTTGCCTGAAAGGACTGTCATGGGAAAGCTAGGTTGAATAATTGGTTCTTGCACTGAGAGCTTAGTGTGGCACACGTGCTGGTCATTCTTATTTTGTCTGGCAACAAGTTCTATAGCCTTAGTCCAGCTCCTGTGAACATTTTGTTTCCTGTGGTTACAAGTCTTTTCCTATGTTGTTGACAACTTCATTTTTCCAGAGAAGCAAAGCTGTAGTATGAGGTCATCTTGGTCCATCTGCTATCACACAAAAAAAGAAGGAATGAAGGAATGGGAAGATTAAAGTACTACAGAAAGCATTGCTGTATGTTAGGACATAGTTGCAGACATAACGTGACATATGTAAAAAACATATTTACTCAATTGCTAGGACAAAAATGATAATGCATTGACTTATAACTATAGAATTAACACTTGTCAAATTATGTGATTATTCTGTCCAATTTTATACAACAGGCAGAAAAATGAGATTTTTTTAAAAAATGAGAAGTCATAGAATGTATAAAGTGCATTTCTCATCTTTATTCTAAGGCATTGCATCACATATCTTAAATCAACATTCTTGGGGACAACATTTATGTTTTAATTTTGTTTGTACAAGATCTGAATGCACAGACACAGTATCATCCAAGTTTTCAGCTAAAGCTCTTAATTACCACTTTGATTGGAGAAATTATCATTATTGTTGCCACTGGCGTTATTACTACTTGCAATGTAGGAGAATTTTCACCAAGTGGATGCTCCTTCATTTTATTTAGTCTGCTTATGAGCCTTTGTATCTTGAGTAAAATACATATATGTAGCAAGACAAAGAAAGGTGTAAGGAACAGGAAAACAGAAATGGTTAGTCTGGGACAACTTCCTAAACTCACAATATCAATATTACCTGCGACAAGATTTCACCTTATTAGTTTGTCTAGCGATCTACAAGGCCAGTTATAACACAGCTCATGCCAACTTCAAACTTAACATCTGCAGTTTAACAGTGCATTTCAAAGCACCGTGATCTGTGGACCCATGTGTTGAGAGTTAAGGAAAAGGCTGATTCCATTCCCATGAACAGATTCACTGATTTCCATTATGCACCAGTGCAGGACGAGGATGGAGGTTATAGAGGAAAGGACGTACGCATCCCACAGCGCTGTGAAGAGTTATTCCCAGAAGCCCAGCTGAGCAACCAGAGTTCAAGCTGAGTGGCCAAAATGAAGGAGGACGAGATGAAGCTGAACCATTCATAGCATACGAGGCTGCATGGTGCCCTTTTGGCTTTCATTTCAATCAAAACAAACACTTAAAATATGAGTAACTGCCTTGACTATTTAAACCGTTAATTTTTTTTTAACGCTGCTGTTTATAATTAGATTTCACAGAAAGCTAAACTGGTGGCTTTCTCTGAGCTTGACATTTTTATCACGTGAAACATGCTGGATCAGGTAATCATAAGTCCTTAAGGTCAGGTAACATGACTGAATTGCTGTTAGCAATGAAATGTGCGATAAATAACACTATCTGCTATAGCTAGAAAAGATCACGTAGGTAGCTTCATGTTCTGTTCTATAAATCATATTAAAAAAAAAGTGTATGGCTTGTTTTATATTAAACATGGTGGTTACATGTGCCAAAGATTTATTAGTCCAGTCTGTCTTATGGTGAGTGGCTGCAGTCCAGATTCATGTGGTAGAATAGTAAAAAATTTTAAATGGCTGTAGAAGTTGATGGACCAAAATGGAGACAGTTACCCAATTGGCTGCCAGTGATGTCATTGCCATGGCTGCAGCTCCATGTATGTTTATGAGAGGTTTATTCCCCTTAATTTCCACTTATATTGTAATAATAATCAAACACTTGAAGCAGCCCTTTTCTAAGAAATCACTGAACTTCCCTAGCGATTGGAGTCTCTGAGCCCCATCTACTTCACCCTGAACCTGGGACCTGAAACTGCATCCTTGAAGTTCTGCCTCTTGAGGTTGATCAGCCACTGGGCCTAGGCGCTTTGCTGTAGAGGAAAGGCTGTATTTAGGGCTAGGCAAGCTATGGAAGAGCTTTCTGTTCCAAGCACTTAGCATGAGACTCTGCAAACACTTAAACACATACATAATTTTCCTTTTGCAAGTAGCAACTCACTTCAATGTCACTATTATGTGAACAAAGTTACAACCCTACTTAAAAGTTTTCAGGAGACTTACTATGTATATTTTCAGAGGCCAAGAATGCTGATAACACTTTTAAAGAAAATAAAATGAAACAGAGAGATGCATGATTTGGACTATGCTCAGAATTTTCCCCTAATTGCTGTAATCAAATTCCCACTAGGCATTGGAACTAAATTGTCTATATTAGTTGAATTCCACTGGTCATTACTGGCTGGCAGTGGTTGATGTATCAGACTTTCTTTTCCTTGTTTTTCTCATGCATGTGTGTTTCACACATGGGCATTACGGGGATGTCTGGTAACTTCCCAGAGGTGTTGCCTTAGTGACAGGAATATTTTTAAATATGATATTAGATGGTTAGATGGTTTTAGTCTACCTTTTTAGATTATTCATATCATGCAATCTGTTGCTTTGAATGGTACTTTGTATTTCTATCCAGCTACCACATAGGTTTTACAGTGCACAAGTACACCAATTTGAGGAACTTCCTTATAATTTCAAAATTGGAGAATCTAGTGTGCACTAAGCACAATACTATACTGAAGAACATACCAAGTTTCTAGTGCTAAAAACTCTAGCTGCCAAAAAAAAAAAAAAAGGGTTTTGGATTATTATGAAAATAAATAAATGGATAAAATCACATGGGCAGAAGTTGTCCACATTCATGATTTTCTTTCTTTTTAAAAAAACCTCTTTTATTTTATTGCCTTCCCACTAGCATTCCTTCTTATAAACAATACTTTAGGCATTCCTTTTATTAATCTATTTCTTAAAAACTTTTGAAGGGATTTTTGTGTGGTTGTTTTTCCAGTAGAAACTGTTTCCAACCATAGTGACTGCAGAACAATTTGATTCCCGTGTCCCAGTAGTAAAGAGCTCTTGTATCAATACCACATCTCAGCATTCCCTAAGGAGCAGGCGCTTTGTCTAAATTGAATTATAAATAATACTCTGATGCAGGAAGTAATAGTCTAGTAGCAGTTTACTCTTAATGCTATAGTTTTATTAGTTTTGGCTGCTTGATAAATAGAGAAAGGTTTTAATTTAACATAATAGTTCTTTGCATAAATAGAGAGCCATTATGGGTGCAGCCAAGTAATATCCCTTCCCATGGGATACCCTGTCAAAAAAGGAAACAATATCGATTTAATTATTTTCCTTTCTCAACACACTGCAGTCTTGGGTATTGACTTCATGTTTTCCTTCAATGAATGTAGCATGTATTATTGTACCAAGTTTAATGAAGCTTTGTTTTTGTTTTGTTTTGTTTTTTTTTCAGCTGAGAACTGAAGGATTCTTTATTAAACAGACATGTGAAGAACTGCATTAGCTTTCTTCTATGTAGTTATGATTCTTCTTCCAGCTCTGTAATTTCATTGTAATTTTAGAGCCATGCTGTAGCAAAACTCCTGGGATTTCACATACAGGGGTGTTTAATGCTCAAAATATCTTTGGTTGCACATTACTAATCACAAAGGATTTGATTTTAAAAGTAGTTCTTTAAGCCGTAAAATATTTTCAGAAGTTACCAAATGAAGAAAGAAAAAAAGAACTGGCTAAGAAAAAAAAATAAATACACTCTCCAAAATATATTTGAGCGTCCTAGTTATCACATATAAGCTCCTATTAGGAGGTCTGTAATAGTAGTAGAAAATTACTCTTGGATTATTGCTTCCTGTGCAAGGGAGTGTTATGCACAACATAATGGAGACAAATCCATTGCTTGGTGAGTGCTGAAATGTTTGTGACTGGAGAAGGCCAGGCTTTGGACACTGACCCCACAGCCATTTAAAAGCCTCAGTGAGGCCATGTAGTAACCGTGCTTAGTGTGTTTTCTGACAGTACTGAAGAAGTATTCTACAGAGCTGGTATGCCAAGTATCTTGAAGATTAATCTGTATTTATGTTCACAGGGATTTCACATTGCATTGATAAGAGGACAAATGACAGCCTGTGATGATATGGTAATCTCCATGATACAAGCACTTACAGTTTGGAAACATTTGTGTTTTAAGTGGTAGCTATATCTATAGTTATGGCTGCCAAAGAATTCTCTTTATCTGCTATGTTTTCAGTTGCTTATGAGTTTTTCAAAATGGCTATTCTAGCCCAATATGTTCCGTGTCATTTTTTTTTTGCTTAGACTTGGATGTTTAGGAGAGACCAGTGACATTTTTGAGAAATATCTTATTATCTTTATTCTCTGCCCCAACTACTTTTTGAAGAGATGTACTATTATGTTTTGAAGAAATTTATTTTATGGGCCAAGATGAGTAGCACTCTCTTAAGCTATTGCCTGAAAATACACCCAAATTTGAATACGTCAGTTTAGGCTTAAGACATATTCAGTAGAGCTCTTAAGGGCTTGCCACTAGAAAGTTTTCACAGAAAATTTGCTAAGAGCAAGCTGCAGCTCCCAGTAGTCACTTGCATGCCAAAACAAACAGGAATGGACCTGGGCTACACTGGGCAGCCAGTGTGAGCAGCACGAACAGCAAATTTCTACTAAGAAATAAAGCACAAGGTGCTACTACTTACTTTCACCTCAGAACAGTGCATGAAAGTGGGAATAGGAAATTACCTTGAGCTTCGATCCAGCCCTTTCTACTAATTATACTTTCAGTACTATGTAAGAAGCTCTCATAAAAAGATCTAGCAAGTATTTTTATTATTACTACTATTATTATTATTTGCCTGCAGTTCTGCAAGCCCAGAAAATGATGACCTTCCAGTTAAAAGCCCAAGGGAGAGTGGCACACCTAATTCAAGCAATCACATCAAACATTTTCTCAGAAGGTAGATTTCCAGTGGAAATTTCATTGGGTTAGGAGAATCAGCTTTCGCTTACACATCTATTACAAAAGAACAAGTTTTAATCAACTCTTCTTACTCCCTTTTGCTAGAAATAGATAAATAGCAGCCACCCAGTTTTACTAAAGAGGCGCCTGAAAGGTTGCACAGAAAAACTATCAGGACCTAAGCTGAACCCATGTTTCTAATATGACCAATGACTGCCATGTTTGTTTTCAGCCTATGTTCTCCTAATGAGTTTGATATGTCATCTGTATAGATCACCGTGCTTCTCTAGTCCTGGAATGGAAACCAGAATTTCCAGTTCACAAGTTATTTCTTGCACAAAAGGGTCCACATTTTTGGACCACAACCTCTCTTCCACACTAATTTATAACAAAAATTATTGTATTTACTATGGAGACCAAAGCAAAAAAAAAAAAAAAAAAAAAAAAAAAAGAAAAAAGAAAAAAGAAAAAAGAAGGGAATTCAGCTCATTTTCAGGTTTTTTGTTTGTTTGTTTGTTTATGAAGCAAACATTCTTAATTACTATTTGCTTATTCCTAAAATTAAAAGTTCAGATCTAAAAATCTTCATCAAAAGAAGTGTTCCACTTGCAAAATCCAAACCTCAAAGCTTAAAAATTCTACAATTAACCTTCCCTTGCATCCACTGGGGAAGAATCTGCAAAAACAGGCTCTACCTCAGCAAAATTCAGATGATGAAAAAGTAGGCATAAAGTCATCTAAGCTTGTCATTTGGCTCAGTGCATAGAGAAGATGAAAGATGCAGGCAGGGCAGATGAATTGCTCTCCTGTGGAATACCTTTCTCTTACTAACTTAGGTTGTATTACTAACTTTAAAACTAAAAGTCAAAGTGAAATTATTCCTTACTTCCACAGTTTTGTAGGAAATGGCAATTAATCTGTGCGGGAAGGAAAGGGAGCTGAAATGGAGAAAGATGTACTGTAGAATGGTTTGAAAAAGTTAAGTTTATGGAATAAAGGAAAATTCTATCTGTACCATATAATCCTTTTCACCCTTGAGACAGGTTTGCTTTGATAGATTTCAGGGCCTGATAGCAGCTGTTGGGGACACTGACAACATCTGTGTTGTCCCCCTCTGAAGTGCTGCAGTGAAGGCACTCCACACTGGAGCTCTGTTTTACAGGCTCCCAGGCTATCTCTAGTGCTGTGTAGGTGCACCTCTACTGCCTACCTGACAGGAGCTCACCAGACCTTGCTGCTTGCTAAGCCAGCAACTTTTACCCCATGACGTGCTGCACTGAATTAGTTGCTTCCTTGATTTCATATGGCTCATCCTGCTTTCCCATGTGAACAAGCTACTACTAAGGAAGCTATTGTCTTTCAGGAAGACAATAACTGACCGCAGTCCCACTATCACAACTAGACACTACAGGTGTCAGAAGAAGAGCAAGAACTCATCAACATCACCTTCTAGAAAGGAACAAAATGAACTCCAGCCTCTGGATATCATAGAGGAACTGATTGCCATATGTCACCAGGAAAACTAACTGGAAACACGAATCCAGATATGCACCACAAATCACCATGCATTTTACAAAATCTACTTAAGTTACATTTAAGCTGTTCTAAAACCTTCTACAGTATTCAGACATTTCTAGTATTATTCTTGAAAGAACTCCATAAAGGAAAGGGTAAATGGCAGGCTGACAGATATGATCACCTATATACATCAATCAATCTGGTGACTGGGTATGTTGTGCTATGTGCCAAAGCTTGCACCAAACCCGAGAGACAACTGCTTTAAAAACATTATCACAAAGGACAAGGAAACACCAGCTTCATTGTTTTTGAGTAAAATGGGTCATTTTAGAGTTTATCATGGAAAAAAGAAGTCCCAGATTGATTTGAAAAATTATCACATTGCTCAGCTAAATACTACTAAGTGGACAATGCCAGTCTAGCAGTTCTTGCCCCTTCTAATGAATTAACCTTCATTTGAAGTTATTTATGGGCTTTGCTTACACTGTAAAAGTAACGGGCAAATCTAATGAACCAGTCTTCACAAATATGACCAACAGGGTGGTGCAATTGGTTTTCTCTCCAATTGATTAAATTTTTTTGAAGTCCAGACAGTGAAAAGCCATAGTTGCCGCTGTTACTGAAAAGGTTATTGAGTTAATACTTGTCTCTCGGAGTACCTTCCTGTTTCATAAAAGAGGCCTTTCCCTTGTAGCTGGTTTCTCATCTTACTGATTACCTGCTACATGAGAAATTTCAGTCTGGCTTCAGGCCTGGATCTGGCCCAGGGGCTTCTGTCAACAGGATTTGTTATAATTTACTTATTGTAATTCAGAATCCCATTAAGCTAGGTCTTTATCTGGCTTGCTGCATTGGCAGCATTTGGTACAGTTGGTCAGTGAATGTTGGACCACCTTCAACACCTTATGAAACTTTCAGCTTGGAACTTAACACGCGGCAGGCCCTGCTTCTCAAAGATGTATGTATATGCTTCAGTCCTAACACAATGAATGGGACTTAATACCTGCTAAAAGTTAAGCATGTGCTTATGTATTTTTACATATAGGGTACAATTCCCTTGTGCCTATAGAAATCGAAGTGCTCAAATGTTTTGGAGCCTTATAGCTTTATTTCTGAAAGAAAAGGGTTTCTGTAACTTTTTTTTTTTTTGTTAAATAACTTTTTCACACCCTTTCTGAGAAAAAAAATATTTTTCAAGAAAGAATTTTCACCTTATTGTGTCAGGCTGAGAAGTCTTTCAAGATTTAATAACTTTTTTTAAGCAGAACTGTGAAAAGTGCTAGCCAAACTGAATATTTTCTACTAGCCTTGGTTTCAGGGGCTAAAACCAAATCACTTTTGGCATTTCTTAAAGATCCTGTTTATCCATGTTATATTGACACAGAGACGCCAAATTCATCCAGAATCCACTTGCATTTCTCCCTAGTAAGTAATTTGGGATTTATTCCATAACTTATCCTAATCAATGTAGTTCAAAGATGAGATCAGCTTCAGATTAACAAATGGAAGAATGATTCTGTTACTCCACTGCTACCTATTCTGTTTCAAAACATATAATTCAAATAAAAACAAAGCAAAACACATTTAATATCTTTTCAGAAAAGAAATGGTTGGAAATTATGAGCAACAATTTGGAATGTAAATGCTAGAAAGAGATAAAAACTAGAAGCTAACCTCACCATTGCTTGTTCTAGTGGCAATGTATACAGATTCAGTAACTTTCACATTCCTCAGATAAAGGGGAAAATCAAGGGATGTAATTAATGCTATTTAAAACTTGCCTTTCAGATGTCATCTCTTTTTGTAAAAGAATGAACCAATGTTTATCTTTTGCCAGTTCAGATTCACCTATATAACAAGAATGCTGTCTTTCCATCAAACAAAATCCCCAGAGCAGTGGGAAGAAACAAAACTGGTGTATTACATTGCAGTAATAAAACCAGCTGAGAGATTAGAGGTAATGTTGTATAAAATACAAGAGCCAAACCCCAGCTTCATGAGTCTCCTAAAGGAAATATCGATATGTTGTCTAGTCTACTTTTCATTATCACTTCATGGTTTGTTTTCTCCCCATGATCCCCCTTTTATTTTAAGTCTCTGGGTCCAAAATCTGTTAATGTATTTATCATAGGCTTTAGGGACATATTCAAATAGCAACAACTTATATGAGTGCTCTAAATTATCCTGAAGAATGCAAGCACAATTTAAGATGCTTCTGGCGTAAACTATTAATGAGGTCACACACCATTAATGGTGGAATTTGTCTGCACAATTTACTCTAAAGAAGCATGGAATACACATAAAAATGGATGCCCCACAGTTTTGCTTTTCAGAGAAACGCCTCTAAGGCTGCAGTAATCTCACTACTTCTACAGCTTTAACAAAGATAGCACGCAGCTGAAAGTGGAGTTAAAGCAGCTAGAACCAAAGTGACTGAGTACTTCCCTTGCTACATGGCTACTTTCAGACATCTAATACAAGCATGCTCATGTTTAGACACACAGAAACATCTGATGCTGTAGGAAGCAAGTTGCATTCAAATATGACAATTTTTTTAACTTTCTGAATCCCCACCCAGCTTCTTACATCTAGTGCTTGTTAACTTCTGCATTATTAATTACACATCACAGAAGACGGAATTTAAAAATCATCTCAGTCATCATCTACTTCAACCACAGTAATAAATCTACAAAAAACATTTATCATTTTCAGAAAGACAGCAAGCAGACAAGTCAAAGTAAGCATTGAAAATCTGGTCCTGCTGAGTACACTGCCAGCACTTAATGAATACATCAAATAATGCTAATACAGAATGAATAGCATCAAATAAAGTATAACTTTTGTAACACGTAATGTTGCAAAGAACTGTTTAAATCATGTTTGCTGCATATAAAACTATTAACATAAACTAAACAATAATTTATTCTGAAACAGACAGAAACAAACCCCATCTACAGTGTTTGCATGGCCACATACGTTCCAAACACCTTGCACCAAGGTGGGGATTATGCTGCAGGAGTATTAGGGAAATATGCCAGAGTGACAGTTATAGACTGCAAGCATTAAAACCTTTCAGGATAGGCAATAAACACCTGTTGAGCCCTTTAAAGACACTCTTCCACATCTATCATGTACACTACTCCAGACTGTTGATATGGTATCTTACATGCTTCAGCAAGAAGAGGAGCACAACAGTTTTTTCACTTACCATTTTGCTCTGCTATCATGCATGAAAAGCAGGCATGTGGTCATGCTTGGCCAAACTGCACATGCTGAGGCTCCCAAATCTGATGCCGTCTCCAGAATTATCACAAACAAAGGAGAGAGCAAGAGAAGGTCTTGGGGGGGGGAAGACAAATTAGCCGCAAAATTACAAATGCAGATAGCATTACTTTGAAAGTTCTTAAGACACTTGCAATGTGAAATTGCGAACTGTAGAATGTAACCTGGTGCTTAAATTGGTCTCATGAGTGAATTTCATAGCAAACAATCTGCCTATAAACACATAACAGAAGATATGCCTGTAGACTTTCACCTGTCAAAGGTCACCCTCCCAATATTATCCTGTCCTTTCATTTCAGTATGTGTCAAAAACTAGTAAACAATCACACAACAATTTTTAGATTTTCAGCCTAATGGAAAAAAGTTTTATTGTTTATGGCTAAAATGCTCATTGTAAAAACAAACATTGGTTTGCCTCTAGTAAAACTCAACTTTGAACTGTGCCTTTCTTGACTACCTTTCATTAAGTAAATTGCCAATCAGTCCCTTGTTTTCCTTTTTCTGTAATGGTCCAGACCTTACTGAATTACATTCCACTATTAAAGTTCTAAATAGATTTGCCTGCATAAAGGCTAGGTAGATGTCTAGGGGATTTGGACGAATAGCTGTAAAATGATAATGTTAGAAAGTTGTCAAGCTGTCAAAATGTAAAGTACTCCAAATACTGAAGTGTGAGGGTGTACGAATATATTTCCACTGCTGTTACGAAGAGTTACATGGCCTAAATTCTCTTATTTCGTCTTGTAAGTGCTCACCTCACTGCTCATCAGAAACTGGAGATGACTCAGGGAGAGATTTTTGAACCCCAACTCAAGCAATATCACAGACAGCAACAAAGGCATTCATGCATGAAAGTGCTCATCAGCGGGAATGTCTGGTTCAATATAATCCTGAAAACACTCTGGTCAGGGAAACACAAAAGCTTTACTGTTCTTGTTTTACAGTGCAAGAGAAGACTGAAGCAGAGAAGATGACTTTTCCCAGGACAAAAGGGAATACAAAGCAAAAGCGCATTGTACGCTAAGTTTTCGCTGCTTCATTTGGCATTTTTCATTTGTATGAATTATAAAATAAATGAGAAAACAAAACAGTCGTTGGGATAAATTTTCAAAATTTGTCCCCATGTTGGTTAACAACTCAGGAAAAGTAATGAAGAATGTGGGAAAAAATATCTATTCTTGTGACAAAAATTTCTCAAGCATATGAATTGGCAGAGACATTCTGGTGATATGACTGCAATAATGGTGAAAACAATATGTGGAGAGACCACTGTCATACCAGCATGATGAATGCAATCAGGCTAGTATCTTGTGACCATTTTGGATGCCATCTCATCGCTCAACAGAATAGAGATTCTTCAGTTGTTAAAATACTTAATATCTCATAATATACATTATGCCAAGGCATATTTTGCTAAAGGCAGGAAGAGTTTGTCACTTACTTCAGTGGTAAGTTTAGGTCCTAACTGACAGGGCGTATGAATTAGTGGATAGATGTGGCCCCACCCTGAAGAGGTAAATGAAAGCAAGTTTAATTATTTCAGGGGGACTTGGACCAGGACTTCTAATCACACAACTGGGAGAACAGCCAGAAAATATCTACACAAACTGTGGTTCATAAATTATATTAATTGTATGCCTTCTTCATTGTATCCACTACTGCAAATATTCACATATGCAAAGTGCAAACACCATCTCAGGGACAGCTGGGTATAGGATGCACAGGGTCTGTGCATGCTCAGCACTATTGCTTCTTCATCACCTTCTTTCTCACTTTATGTTTTCAAGCACAGTGACAAAGAAGTTACACATACGCCCAAGCTACAGTTCATACATATACATGGCTTCTTGTTCTTCATCTGCTGTTACATTTTATGCTGACAGATAAACAGTGAAGATGATCGTAAATAGAAGTGATGCTGTTTAAACCTAGCAAATGTTCAAGAGTAGCCCCCAAATTAAAAGCTAGATCTAGAAGTATATTTTTCCATTAGCATGTAACTCATATAATAGTGAGGCATCCACAAAGATACTAAGAAGAGGAAAAAACCAAAAACAAAAAAAAAAGAAAAAAAAAGAGAAAAAAGAAACAAAAACAAAAACCCCAAGCCATTCTATGAGTAGGGAAAGTTTTAAAGTTTTCTTGAGACTTCATTTTCAATAACTTACAACCTTGCAAAGCTACAACTGCTTAACTGAAAAAATACCAAGCTACTTGCCTCAAACACTGGATTGTTTTAATAAGTATTTTTGTCACAGTGAATAATTAACACTAATTTCCTTTTCCAAAATGATGACAACAGTTATTTTTATCATTTTAGAATGGTTAGGATTGGAAAATAAGATCATCCAGTTCCAACCCCCCTGCTGCAGTCAGGGACACCTTCCACTAGACCAGGTTGCTCCAAGCCCTGTCTGACCTTGCCTCGAACATTGTCAGGGATGGAGCCTTCACAGCTTTCTTGCGCAACCTGTGCCAGTGAACATCATTATTGTGAATCTCATATGGCTCTTTAATTAGACGTCTCAGAGCATTTAAAGGTAACAATGGCCTCCGTTTGCAGATAAAAAGCCTAATGCACACTGACATTTCTCTGAGGTATTTCAATACTGGAACCATCACTACACTTGATAACTCTGTAACAAGACTACTGGAGCCAGAACTCTCTCATTCAAAAGAATATGTGCTTCCTCCTGGCACAGAACATTTCTACCCATTATTCCTCAAAATCATGTATTTAGCTTTTCTTATTCTTCCAGGAATCTCTCATTTCACCTGTACATATTTACATCTTTTATCTAACCCTAGCATCCCTATCCTACTAAAAAAATGCTCAGACTATGGCATTATTTTTAAAACATCTCTATATTCCTTTTGCCCATACTACTCACCTATTGTACCATGCATGCGGCTGTAAGTCCCTCAGGGAAGGACTGTGTTTTGAGTCTGTAATCAGGCACAGCCTGGAACATACTGAGATGAAACTATTGGTAGGTGTCCTAAGTGCAAGGGTAGTTCAAATAGCAAGCACCACTTGATATCCTCCAATCTAAGCAAAGTGATACCTAAATGGTGACAAAGACCCTAACGTTTGGTTTTGACTACTGGACAGATCTTCAGCTGCTGCCAATTGCTTTGATTCAGCAGAAACCTGCAATTGGAAGTCTGGCCCCAACTATTAAATTTCAGGAAGAAGTGTTAAAGACAAGTTTGGCTCTATTACAATGTTGTCATTAAACTACCTGTACAAGATTTTGGTATCAAATACCAAGAGCCAAATCTTTTAAGTTCCAGTTCAGTCCAGGGAAAAGTAAACTTATTTTCAATTAAATCAGATTAATGTGTGGCAGTCAGAGACTTGCAAATTCAATTCCAACAGAAACATCACTAAGCACTATAATGTATATGTCTGCATCTTGGTATAGTAGCTTTGAAAATATCTGAACAGGTTAGACTCAATATGAAATCAAAAGCCTATAGCTCTCACTGCAAAAACTTCTAACAGCAGTGAGTTCCACAGCACTTGGCTCAATTTATCTACAAATATACTGAAAACTGTAGGGGTTGGGATCTTCTATGTTTCTTGCAACCCTGGGACACAAACTATTTGCAAGTATGTTTCTTTTTTTCCAGAAGATCCTAAAGAGATTGTTCTCTATAGGAGAGATTTAGCTGAAGAGTTAATTTGTATCTGTGTCATTAGGACTATGTAAGAGTAATTTGAAAGAAACATATACACACATCTGTCCCACAGTGTGTGGTATGGAATGAGTGTAGAATGGATCAGCATAAACTGTAAGTTTTTCCATAATGACTCATGGATTAGCTGGGGCTGCTTCAAACAGAACATTCCTGAGTGGTAAGGTAAAGCTGTTTTTAACTGAGACTCATCTGAGGGAAAAAGAAAAGAAAAGAAAAAAGAGAGAAAAGAAAAAAGAGAGAAAAGAAAGAAGAGAAAGAGAGAAGAGAAGAGAGGAGAGGAGGGAGGGAGAGGAGAGGAGAGGAGAGGAGAGGAGAGGAGAGGAG
Source organism: Neopsephotus bourkii (assembly GCF_033783945.1). Classification (NCBI taxonomy): domain Eukaryota; kingdom Metazoa; phylum Chordata; class Aves; order Psittaciformes; family Psittacidae; genus Neopsephotus; species Neopsephotus bourkii. The sequence goes on from NW_026900624.1 coordinate 10,480,905, forward strand.
AGGAGAGGAGAGGAGAGGAGAGGAGAGGAGAGGAGAGGAGAGGAGAGGAGAGGAGAGGAGAGGAGAGGAGAGGAGAGGAGAGGAGAGGAGAGGAGAGGAGAGGAGAGGAGAGGAGAGGAGAGGAGAGGAGAGGAGAGGAGAGGAGAGGAGAGGAGAGGAGAGGAGAGGAGAGGAGAGGAGAGGAGAGGAGAGGAGAGGAGAGGAGAGGAGAGGAGAGGAGAGGAGAGGAGAGGAGAGGAGAGGAGAGGAGAGGAGAGGAGAGGAGAGGAGAAGAGAGAAGGAGGGAGAAGAGAAGAGAAGAGAAGAGAAGAGAAGAGAAGAGAAGAGAAGAGAGGAGAGGAGAGGAGAGGAGAGGAGAGGAGAGGAGAGGAGAGGAGAGGAGAGAAGAGAAGAGAAGAGAAGAGAAGAGAAGAGAAGAGAAGAGAAGAGAAGAGAAGAGAAGAGAAGAGAGAAGAGAAGAGAAGAGAGAAGAGAAGAGAAAAGAGAAGAGAAGAGAAGAGAAAAGAGAAGAGAAGAGAAAAGAGAAGAGAAGAGAAAAGAGAAGAGAAGAGAAAAGAGAAGAGAAGAGAAAAGAGAAGAGGAAAAATGAAACATTTAGCTGCTTACCCGTCTTGCACTGGAGTATTTTTAAGCTCCTCGTCATCATTTTGTAACGCTGGATAATTGCTTCAGAATACTTCTGTAAACTGCTTGAATAGAAAACCTGGTCAAAATACATCCTTAAAGAGTATTAACTGATGGTCATCTTAAATCCTGACAGCAAAAAAAAACATCTCTCCTTATCTTTTCAAGAAACATTGAGAAGTTAACTGTTCAGTTAGACAATCGTAAGGGAGAGAAGTTCTTATTATGCTGACTCCTAAAGGTCCTTCTCAAGTATATGAAAAAAGATACTTCAAGATGAATAAACATTTCAGGTATCATCTCCGAGTTACAAGCAACATCTTTTACTTCCAATCAGAGGAAGAATAGAAAGGAAAAGGAATAAGGAAATAAAGGAAAAAGGAATATAGACAACTTTTTCTATAATGCTTAGGTAGCATCCTTTGAAAACACACTTTGGTCAAAGAAAAATGTTCTTGTATTTTTCCTGTCATCTCCTGAGCTTCAGTAGCATAATTTAATGAATGAAATTGGCTCTTTCAAGTGAAAAAATATTCAGGAAAAAAGTCACCAAATCATCCTCTGGCTTTGCAGCTTTGCTAATTCCACATCCCCAGTGTCTGCATGAAGATCACAGGCTCATGGCTACATTTTTCTGCCATAGTCAGTAAAAAAAAAAAAAAAAAAAAGTTTAAAAAAATCAGCACTTCTAAATCAGTTTGTAGAAAACAAGAAAAAGAGGTCATGAAAGGTTATAAACTTTTGTATACTGCTGAAGAAATTTCTGTTGCCTTACGCAAGAAGGCAAAGAGAACATACCTGAATATTTCAATCTAGATAACTGGGAGTGGGGGGCAGGTTATCTGTATGGTGCACAATACAAGAGAGAAACCTAGCACAGGAAACTACCTTCTGGGTTAAATCCAGCTTCTCATAATTCCAGGCTCTACATCACATAACCCTTTAAAAACTACATTATTTCCTTTCAATAAACTGAAGCACAGATATTTTTTCATCAAAACATACTGTTTGAAAATACACTGATAAGTCTCTTTCTTATTCATACATGAGTGTAATGTTTGAACTTTTCAGTTGCAACTCAATAGACACTTTGATGACAAATATGAATCAAGCAATGTTTCATATACCAAGCAGAGTGCATTGCAATAGTTTAGTTTCACGGTGACAAGAAAATTTATTATAATGATTAAGTCTGCACTATGGAAAAAAAGTTGAAAACTCCTAGCCGGGTGGAAATGCTCAAGAGCAGTATTCTAAAACTTATCTGGGGACCAACATCTACTGAGTGGTTTAGATGCATATTATCAGGATATTTCTCAATGCTATCCAACACTTAGCTGAGACTAAGGCCCAAGCTCATCCTTCTTCATCTTTTCATCCTACCTGTAGGAATTTCACTTACCTATCCTGTTCAGAAAACAGAAGAGCAACGGAGTACCTCTATTGTGGAAGCTTTCTTCAAGAAGGGGTAATACGTATTTCCAGTAAGAAGGAGGCTATACATATTTTCCAGAGATTTTTGGCACTGCAGTGGGATCCCTTTCAGATTTCCAGCAGCAGTCTACTTCTTCAGAAACTTTTTAATCATCTTCACTGCTGGCAAGACATTTGTTGAAAGTTTTTGGAAAACTGAAAATGTGAAAAGACTCATAACTCTACAGAATTCACTAATAGAAAGTGAGAAACAAAACCTGCACAGTATAACTTAAAACTTCAAAACGTGCTGATAATAAATGGAATCTGGCTAGAAACATTTTGGAGTTGAAGCCCTGCAGTAAGCATCTCCAGAGCTAGGCAAATCGGTTCTTACAAAAATTTAGGAATATACCTATACTGCAGCCTCTGGCTGAACTCTAAAAAAGTCAAAAGTTACTTTTTATTCACACAAAAAGAACCTCCTCTCTTGTCCCAAACATACTCATTTTCTTCTCTTCTCTTGCCACAGTTCCTTATTCTACATCTTCTCCAGTTGTCACAGAATCTGTTATGTAGCCCTGGTGCACTTCCTGACAGATGAAGTTCAGTATTCCCAGAAAAATATTATTCAAGAAGGACAGGTCAAACAAACAGAATCCCCAAATATATGAATTCCAGGGTCTGCAATGCATAGGAACTTCACAGAAGTTATTGTGCTCCTGCATCAGAAAATATGGGGCATGTATGGTCCCTAGGATCTGGAGAGGTACTGATAGCATTTGAAAAGAAAAAAATTAGACTGTGGTTGCCAAAGGAAAGGCTGTTCCAGCCCTTGGACATTTAAGAGAACTGACAATAAAATTCTGAAGAAGTTCTAATCTTCATCCAAATGGATCATATCTAAAGACCTTTGTGAGCAATTCTACGCTGTTGGGAGTTTCCACATTGTAAGATTGTCTTCGGTCCTCTCACCGCTGCTGGTCTTCTGTTCTGTACAGAAAACAATAGGTTTTGGAATTTTATCCAAGCTATGTTTACAACTAGCATCTTGCTTTATTGAATAATTGCAAGTTAAACGGAATCTTAATTTCTACACAAAAAAGAGCTTAAAATACATGTAGATGTTGACATACTCAAATGGTATATTTGACTCAAACAATCAGCCTCCTGAGTTTTGGAGACTTAATCAAAATTTACCACCCAACACTGACCCAAATAAGAATGTTTTCAGCACTATGTCTCCTATGTGTGTAGCTGTAAAAGGGAGAGGTGGGTAAGGTTGTGTCTTCCTCTAAACAGAAAAATGAAGAACAGCTTCTCCTCCCTCTGGCAACAGCATGGATAGAATAAGGAAGAAAATTCCTGCTCCTAAAGATAGAGAAATTAAAGAGTAACCTGCTATTTCCTTATATTATGTAAAATTAAAACAAAAAAAAATGTAAATTGTTATTTGAACAAAACACACTGAAAAAAAGGTGGGTGAATCAAAACTGTAGACCACTGTGAGCACATTTAAAGAGAAATCTAAAGCAGTATATATCTTTGCTTAAAAATACAAAAAAAATTTGGCACATTGAATGTAACCACAGATTTGTATTTGTATATTGTAAACACACACACTACAGATATAGTAGACTTACCTTTATATAAACGTGATTTACAGAAGCAAAGGCATAAAAACAGCAAATGTGAAAAACATTTTTTTGTTTGCGCCAACATATGTGGAAATAGGTACATGTCAGTTTGTATTCACCATTATGCCTGTGATGACTCAGAAATGAAAACACAAATTTGGTTCTGTGAGCTTTCAAGAAAAAACAACAGCAGAGGGAAAATGGTATAGCGAAACCTTTCCATCACTGCTCTGCTTGTTGGGGAGGGGAGCTGAACTTTGGACACTAACACTATGATTGTGATCTGTACAGTAGGCTGCATCCGGCTTTTTCCAAACCTCAAATCTCATACATTGGATTCAAACTGGTGCCTTTCTCCACTTCTTTTCACATAGAATAGCCAGAAGGTCCAAGTCCTTATATGAGAGTCTATTAAGCTTCTCTCCTTTGATTCCTAAATTGAAGCATGTCCAGAGCTCAGGTGCCAGTTCTGGTGGAGTCAGAAAGCATTCGGTCATCAGTAAAGATACTGTAATACTCTCCATCTCTGAGAAGCATGACACTAACCATTATACCCATATTTATTTCTGCCCTGGGATGCCCTCTAAAGATAATTCTCCAAATATAAAAGGTAGGACGGCAATAATTAGGGCAAGGATGAACACACAAATAAATAGGGCCTTACTTTCCTTTATGTGTAGAGCCAGCTATGAAAGTTACAGGCTGTACCTGCTGACAGGTAATGGCTTGGTTCTCCCTTGGTCCAGAAAAAATGCCCTCACTTCAACTGTTGACTGACTAAAATACCATGACCAAACACCTAATGAGATCCCACTGTAAATGTAGTCTCCAAATTCACTTTTGCATGCCCCTTAACAGGTAAATTAACATTCAGTTGTGTATAAGCCATGGAACATAAAAGCAATGTGTGCAACTGTTATAAAAGAGCCCTCTACAATCTCAAATGAGAAATTGCCAATCCTCTGTTAAATTTCATGGGATAATTTAAAACGTATGCAGGCAGATGAATGGTTTAAAATTCTTTTGATTTTATTATAAAGACAGTTTGCCATCAATTGCAGTAACTGCTTTAACATGCAGAAAATGACAATAGATTGTGATCCCTGAAGTGTAGCAGTGATTCATCATTTTGGGGAGGGTAGGGAGAGAGTATTTGGTTGTTTCAACTTGCTTCCCTCCTTGAATTTGTATCCCCTAGGCCACTATGTTTAAGAATGGTGCTCACAAAAGAGATACAGGTGCTATGTTGACAGAAAATACTAAGAAAGGGAAGCGTTCATGTACCTTGATTCCCAAGGCAAATCAAATATATAATCAACTTGACTTATAAAATCTAATTCAATAATGCTGAACAGTTTTGAGGTACTAAACTGTATCCAGAACCCATTCATTTGATGTAGTAATCTTATATCAAAAAACATTTTATAGGAAGATTCTAAGCACCTCTCAACTTCATTAGTTTGAGGTTAAGTGAATAAAACTGGTACATAAAACCCCAATCGTACAACTTTACATTTCACAACCCTCATTTCTAAATTCAGATTCAGTTCATGAACATTAATTCAAATGTCAAAGGTGCTACTCGGTAATGGACAGATATATACACAGGAAGCTACAAAAAGCAGGAAGTAGCCCTCTAGATCTGTGAAGGGTGGTACAAATTACTAGCAAAATAATCATCCACAATAGAGCTCCATAGGTGCTACCAAGAATGTTTGGGTACTTTAACACTGTGTCATCTAACATAAGCACCTTGAATGTGTCTATACTAACACTTTATCCCTTTACTATAATTAATGCAGCTGCTCTCAGAATGAAACAGTTTTACCATATTGATATTGTAAAACAGGCTAAAATGTGTGTGTGGAGAGCTAATGGTACACACTGATTTGTAATCAGTAGCGTTTCAGAACTTTAACTTTTTTAAGTTAAAAATTAAAAAAAAATCAACATATAGATAGATGTATCTGAACATCAGAGCTTTTACGCATTCATCTGAGAACCCTTGATCCAAAATGGACTCAGATTTTAAAAATCAGGTGTATGATTAATGATTTCTTTCTACTAGCTCACTATATTTAAAAGCAGGATAATGTATCTCTAAAGGTAGAAACATATTCCAAGCTTCAGGGTGACACTGGAGATTTCCCTTTCTATATTGCATAAAGAAAAGTCATATGTCACAGACAAGTCTTTTGTCATGTTGCATTAAATAAAACAAATGCGAACTCTATTTCCATTCTGAAAGAATAGACAGAAATGTTCCTGTCACCAGGTACAAAGAACATTCACATTAATATATTGGAAATGACTACATGTTTTCTTCTGAGTTAAAGCAGAATCTTCCTGAGACCACAGCTTCAGCAATAACAGTATCCCAGTTCCAACACAGCCCCAACCTGAGAAAGTTCTTCTTAAGTTGGTAACTGACTCATAAGGGCAACAGCTAGCTCCCAAGGTTGTACAGTCTCTCCTTCATCCCTTTTTGTCCTCAGACGACAGGAAGGATTCAGAACAATACAGTGGCAGAGTATTTTATGCCCTTCATGCCACCATTCAGGTTTCACAAGAAAGCATTTTAAAAACTAAACAAATAAAGACCACATGAGCAAAGAATGTGAAAACAAATGCCTGCATGCTCAGTTTTACGTAAATAGGTGGTGTTTTTGGTTTCATCTAGGCTAAAACATCAGAGTAAAAAAGCACTGAATGCCTTGTATTATGATGCTCAGTAGACATACCTGGAGTTGTTTCTACATGAAAAAGATTGCAATATTCTCACACTCAGTACATATGCACCATCCTGATGCAGGTATGTGCTCAGGCAGAAAGAGTAAAAGTCAGTTTGGTGACTAGTTGTAATCAGAAAGCGTTTCCGAAGCTTGGCCATATCTGCAAAATCAATTTTTTTCACACCGCAGGCTGTAATTAGAAAGAAATCTTCTGAAGGTATTTCCAGAGAGCATTAATCTAGGTCAGCATTAATCCAATCTCAAATGGGGTTCAGTTTTTTTCCCATGCGCCTTTCCACTGAAATGTCCATTTTAACAAAGATTTGAGAAACCCATGAAATGGCATGAATACCTTTCCAGCTTGCAGTATGAGACAAAAAAAAAGCAACATTGGAGAATTTGTCAGAACATTTTTTTTAGTATGGAGTACTGCTTTTGCAAGATAGCTAGAAAGTAAAATGTATAAGTATCAAAAATCAGCAAAATGATCAGTAACATTTATGTACGCTCCTTGTTTATGGACTAGAAGAGGTAACATACCACCATTACTGTGTTCTTAATACCTAAGCCTGACTTGAAAGTATTCCAAGGTATTAGCAATGATTTCTTATTTTGCCTGTTTAGAAAAAGAAAGAGAAAACACAGAGACAATTTCATGCAACACATTTTTACGAAGGACTCATCACACCTAACTTACTTACATTATCCCAAATCTACAAGCTGGCCTGCAAAGTTTTTCTCAGTGGCCTGCAAAGAATTTCAATTCTTCCCATCCCAAAATAGGCATGCTGCACTCCCATATGGAAGTACCTAACTCCTCACCACACCCCAGTAACTCTTAAACATTCCTAAATGATTCAGGGTGTATCACAAGCATCTCTCATCAAGAAAGATGACTTTTTTTTTTTTTATTTTCCTAGAAAATCATCCTTATTATGTTTTAAATACGTATTAAAAGTTCTCAAGACAGATTTTAAAACATTAATTAAATTTCACTATCTGTTATTGAACAGATTTTCTGTTAAGAATAGAGATTAAGCAGAAGGTTTATCTTTGTCTGTCAGATTGTTTAGATTGTAAAGGTCTCTTCTCCCTGGAAGTATCAGTGCCAGCTAAATCAATGCCCTGCCTTTGCTTTTGCCCCCCCCAAGCCCCTGACTTTGTTCAAGCAAATTTTAAAAGAAATTTCTACACCATGTTCACATGTTCTGGAAAGCTGCCATATTCAAGCAGCAGCATCTGAAAGGTCATGATGCTTAACTTACATGTGCATCATAAAATCAAGTTTGAAGGGGTTTTGGAAAAAGAAATATAAAATGCAGTTTATGAGGCTCATCTCCATTCGAACTCCTGTGATCCAGACCATGACAAGTTGCCTATTTGCCAGCATAAACAGGAAAATGGTTATAATTATGTTTCCCAGTGCTGCTGTTCTGGAAAGTTTTGACCATTTAGGATGTTCCAAAGTCAGTGGTTATCCAAGAAGCACAAGTAAGAGGAAGGCCACACCAGGAAGGAATTGTGCATCACTAAGCATTAAGATGCCAGCCCACAAGCAGAGTACTAGCAAATGTACCGAGATGTTTGTAAGGGGAAAAGAAATAGCCGAAAGGCCTTAAAGGGGCTGAATTAACAACTGGGTTTCCATGAGAGCCACATCCTATGGGACAATACAGAAATGTGACACAACTACATGAAAACCTTCCAGAGAGATGGAATCAGTATGGCTACAGTAGTGAACTGCCTCATACTTTTACCACAGACTGCACAGAAAAAACTATCAGGGTTTTGCTGTAGACTTCTGCAGATGATTAAAGTGTGAGCAAGAGTTTTGAGATGGTTCTCATGGCTTTAGGGTGTTTTTTTTGTTGGTTTTTTTTTTTTTTCCCCTAAGTAACGTATTTTGTGCGCAAAAGGGGAACAGGGAAAGAACTAATTTTCATCTATTGACCTATGCATCTAGATTTATGCATAGCACAGGTTTTTAAGGTGGGTCAGAGTAACATATCTTCCTAAAATACAGGGCTAATAATGCCTCCTTATGTGCCATACCTCCTTTGAGGTACACTCACATTAAACAAAAACCAAAACAAGCAAGCCCTGGTTATATGGCTTGCTCTAGAAGTTTGTGCTCAAAAGTGTATTTGTTTGGTGAACACTGTCTTTCTGTTAGGTTGCAAATATAAACCAGACTTTGTCCATTTACATATTTCTGGTTCATACAATTGAGTGAGACTGGATACAACAACCATGAAAAACTGAAGCAAACCAAACCCATGAGTGTATATTAAAAAGCATAATTAAATATATTTCCATTGATGCTTACTTTGACTTCTCACAGTGAGAAATTTAAAAGGAAAAGGACAAAACTGTACCAGAGTGATTTCAAATGGTTTCATTCACTGTTGCAGGAAAACTCTTCTGTTTAAGAAAACTTAGAGACAAATTCTGCAGTCCATTTAGGTACTGAAGAAAAAGGACAGAGAGGTCTAGCAACATTTATCTTGGTCTCCACTAAGCAGCAATAGTGAAGAAACTGCCAAGGTTTCTTTCGTATGCCAGAAATAAAAGCCAGGTCCTATTCATGGAATAGGAAAAGTTAAGTCAGTGTAATAAAGCCAGCCAACTAGCTTACCTTGGGCAGAGGTTGTTCTAGACTGTAGTTCTAATTTGTTTGGCTAGGTATAGAAAACTTTACCTACCCCATGCACCTGTATGCCAGATCAGTTCTCCCTAAGGAAGTTAAACTTGATTGTATGGGTTGCAGATGACTGAGCTTGATTTCAATCATTTTTTAGCTATTTTTACTCCACATCATCAAAACAGGTTGCTGCAAAACTGTGTCAATATAAAAAATCACCTATTGAAAATGCTACAAGCATTGATCCATGCATTTAGCATTATCCAGTACAAGAATGCACCAAGGAAGCCTAGGGCATCACCTGCTTGCATTTTTTATTTTTATTCTAAAGTAAGAAAATGAGTGGTTGCAATATTAGGAGCTGATATGAGAGGAACCTGGGATTTGCAGAAATAAGAAGAGCTTAGGTAGGCCAAGAAAGACGAAAAAAACAACCTGATCTGAGGCCTCACATGTTACAATTAGTGCAAAGTGAGACATGGCTGGACTCCATGATCTTAAAGGTCTTTTCCAACCTGACTTCTATGATCATATTCTGTGATTCTGTTACCTACAAAGGAAACAATACAACAATTTTCAATTGCAGTTCCAAATCATGTCTGCTTTGTTGAAGCTGCAATTCATTTAAACCAAGGTACTAGCAAGACATTTCCCATCTATTAGAAGTGAGGCGGGCAGCAGTGTGAAAATTTGCTTCAGGTCCAGGAGTCCTCCAAGAGGGAAGACACAGAGCAGACAGACTGAGGTGCACACACAGATCATACAACACCAGAAGGAGTAAATGTCCAGCCTCCTGCCAACAACCCTGCTAGCTGCCAAAAGCTATCACAGGAAGATGGGTAAAGCTGGGACACACTACAAAAAAAAGCTCAGAGATCACTGAAGCCGCATTAGGAAATGGAGAGCTCTCTTTTCTCTAGCACAGTCAGCTGGAAGCAGGCACCAACAGCTGAGTGTGGAGCACCTCGCCCGAGTCTATACCTCGTTCCTAGCTGTGGGGATATGCAGACTAGCTGGCTCAGGGTTGCTAGCAGCACAAAGGGATGTGTGGGATAACCCAGCCACTAAGGATTACACTCTACTGAATTTGGAGAAAGAAATAAGCAATCATGGGACTCCACATAACCCTAAACACCATTATCCACTGCATACATAACTGATGATGCAAGAGCATTGTCACATCCCTGCATAAGCATGCATCTGAAATCACAATCTAACTTGCATATGGGTTAGCATAAAGGAAAAGGGTTAACACTGAGCTCCACTATAATGAGGGTCTTTAACAAGATAAGAAACTTTGAGTTTGCAATGATTTGGGGGGCTTGGGGAGGAGAATATTTTTCCACACTACAGTAATAATCACTTTGCAGAAATGTACCTTAGGGTTTTTTGTGTGCTGTTTTCCTCTAAATTATCAGCTAATTTTTACCCTTAAATCATTGACTTCACTTATCTTTTGCATAAATATTTTTCTGAATGCAGTTCAAACTAAAATTATTTCAATTTACTGACCCATGAAAAACCTTTCCATAATTTAATCAAGGATAATTATCATTCTTGAAGCTGTTAAATGCCTCAACTGCAATTTTCCACATAATGAACAATAAATTTTTACATTCAAGAATAATGAAGTGTATACTCACCGAGGCATACATTTGTTACCACATAGTTTTGAAAGGAATGACATTTTTAAAAGCAGTTACATTCCACACTAATTAATTTTGAGAACATAAACACTCTCCAAAGTTGCAAAATTAGACAATTATGTGATCATATGTTGTAATCATAAAAACCTGTCAGCTCTGAAGATTTTTTTACTTATTATTCCCACCACTACTAGGCTTTTGGAGCATATGGATGAATACTACAAAGCCAATCAGCAATACAAAATGTATGCTTTACATTTCAGCTTAGAGTTCTGGTGTTTGCAGAGCAGTGTGTCAAACTGCTGTTCCCACAGCTGTAAAGACTGCTTAAGACTTAAGAAAGCATTGAACCAGAGTCTGTCTTCACATAATTGGAATGGTGCAAAGTTTTGTTTGGGGGTGTTCATTTTAAACACAAAGCTCCATCTGACAACCGCCAGGTTATTCTCCACACAATAAAAGTGGGGGGTTATTCATTAGTCTGTAACATATAATTAACATGAGGACTGGCTCTATACACCTTATAGGAAGTGACGACTTTCATTTTATTTTTAACAAACACCAGTTAAAATCATGAGACAAAAAAAAAAAAAAGAGGAAAAAAAAAAAAAAAGAAAAGAAAAAAAAGATACAGCCACTGAGGGAATTTCCAGATTAAGAGGTCCTTGAGATTGCAAACCTGCCCCGAAAACATAACAGACGCTCTTCATAAAGCTTCACAATAGCAGAGGCCCAGTTTACAGCTTTTAACTGCTGCAGTGCTAGCGCTTTAAGGCAGGATGCGGAGAGGCCATACAAAGGGATCCTGCAGCTACTGCACATCACAGGCTAATGAATCTTTTCCCATGACAGGTACAGACCTCGGGACTGGGGTGGGAGCCAGACTGTAAGAGGAAAAGTTCAGTGAATCTGCAGTGGCAAAGGCTCAGTGTGCGAGATCCTGTAACAGCCTGGAAGATTTACCTTTATGTGTGTACATTATACCAAATATTTCGTAAATCCCCATGTATACTTACCTTTCATCATTTGTTTCAGTCTAATCTATGTGCCATCAAAAGCATACATAAACCAAGATGCTGTCAAATTTCAGGTTGCTTCCTGAAGACAAACAGACCTATCAGAGCTGGGGAAATTTTCCTTTTGTTCTGTCAAAACCTTATTTAGTCTCTTGAATATTACAATACCTTACAGGCATTTGAAGGAGATGCAAAAAGTTGGGATTTCCCCAACTCTTTTGTTAGTTGTTATTTATTAAACATAATGTAATAATTCTGACTAATTCTCAGTAATTAGCGAATAACTCCACTAATTCTATTTGTAATGTACCATAGCTGCCTGCACATTACCTACTAGTTAGCTACAAGAAGCTTTCACTTTCACTTGTGAGAACCAGGTTACCTGATGCATTGCTGGAGCTATTGCAGGAAAATGTGGCTCTCCCAGAGTACTGCAGATCTTTTCAGCCTCTACTTAGAGAACACAGGGATTTCTCAGACCCTTGTCAGAAGAGAGCACTGGCTTTTTCCCCAAGTGTAAGGCCTATTTAAAATTCTACCTCTCCTGCTTTGCTTGTTTCTGAAACCAAAAGCATCAAAAGGATTTAAAACCAGGATTCTTGTCACCGCACTTCAAATGTCACTGTATACATGCCTGTGTATGAATTAGTCACCTGAACTGCCACTTTAGTCAACAGAGACAACAGAGAGAACAAACACTTCCAATTACATATTTTAAAGTCTAGTTTAAGCAGAGATTAGTTGCATGCTAGATCCTCCTTTTTTTGTGCTGACCATGAAGACAGTCTAAATGACTGATAAATATCACCATAGCTAACGTACCTTTTAAAAGAATAGGATATCTACAAATATGTTCTTAAAGAGTCGCTGTGTGGGTCTCTTGAGTCCTTAAGTCTTCCTTTCAGTCTCATTGAGAAGAAGAGATCAGAGTGAATATTTTTTACCCAAACTTGTCCTGAAAGAAATCATAGATTCTGGTCATGAAAAAAAAAATCACAAAACCATTATGGTTTCAATTATTTTTTATTCTGAAAAATAAAATCTTATTCTCTTATTCTCTGAAGGGAACACTGCCACTGATATTTTTCTAATGAAACATTTTGTATTCAAACCCACACTTTATTTTGAAACTTGCCTGCATATTAATAACAAAACAAATGCTATTGGAACAAGCCAACCAAAAAATCAACAGCTCTAGTCGTGAGTTCGTGTTCCACATTTAGGGTGTTATCCTGTTGCAGAACGAAATTGCCTTTGCAACTGTATCCGTCTCTCCTCCACCTTGTGCCTCAGGGCAGTAGTCCTTGCAAAGGTAAAAGTTTTTGGAGTTGCAATTTACCTTTCCCTTGAGCTTTTGGCTCATCCCTAGTGTATATCTGATGGGCACTAATCCACCCTAATGAGCCTACTGGGAAAACAAAAGATAGCTTGCAAGCCTTGAAAAGCTTGTTCAGGGAAGTATACATCCCTGGCAAAGAATTTACTGCGTTTCCAATCAAGACAAAAGGAGAGATTGGATCACCATAATGAACTCTAATTTTGTATTGCTCTAGAAGGATAAAATGAGGGTGAATTAAGGCTCTGAAATCTTTTAGCACAAGAGCAAATGAAAGCTTTAAATTATGCATTTTTTTCCGTCAACTGAATAAGCATGACTTTATAAGCATGATTTAATCCAAAAAACAGATGCACTCTTCCCTTAAGACAGAAATCTAAGCCAATTGGCTTGCATAAGCATTTTCTGTGCGTGATTACTGGACACGGCAGGTTGAAAAAAACAAGAAGCAGGATTTTGAGCCATTGCAGGAGATGCAAAGAACAGAGGTCCAGATCTTCACAGGAAATAAAAGCAGGCAAGAGAGAGAATAGTGGGGGAAGATATTCAACAGTGTTTAATCACAGAGTTCAGGAATCAGGCTATGAATGCAGTGATGACATGTATAAGTGGCGGTCCTCTTTGTGCTGTTTTGCTGTGCGAGCAGCATTGCTAGTTGTCGTACATCATCCATAGCCATGGTTACAATTTTTACCTAGTAATGATTCCATTGTAATTAATGGATGTTCCCACTGCATAAGGCAGAATACTGATGAGAAAACTGAAGGGTAGACAATGGTTTAACTATCTTTCATTAAAGTCTCACTTTACATTGAGCAAGCTGCATTCATCATGTTGCCTCTCAGCTTTCTATTCTTTCCGATTATTGATGAACTCAACTACCAGATTTCCACTTCAGTAGATTCTTCTTTATTTTGTTTTGTGCACTGCATCTCCTGCATTTTCAAGGCAGACCACAGATAGAAGGTAGGAACCTATTACACTTTTAGTTTGCTTTGGTTTTGTAACAGAATGGATGTCATTCTGTGCATCTTGCTGTAAACATGTCTCAAGCTTATTAACAACTAATTACAGAATATCCTGGATATAGTTGAAAACCACGAAGTTAGATTTGATGCTAACATATTAGTGTATGCAAAATCTACTGCTGATTGAAATTTTCAATCTGTAAATAGCCTAAACATTCAGATTTAAGATTGATAACTTAGTAATGTACAGTGGCCAAATTCTGGCCTACACACCATCTACACAAATGTCACTGATTCAGAGGGAACAGCACAGTTCTCCCTTCACATTTCTTTGTGTTATTTTTCAGTTTTGGTATTTCCATGTCACTTAATTTTGTCCTAATGTTTCCAGGTGGAAACTTTACAAAATTTGTGATTTTGGTGCCCGGTTAAAAAAAACCTAAACATATGGTGGCTCTTTCCCTCTATTCATTCCTGTGTCTGTTGCACCCAGTGGAGAGAAACCCAAGGATCAGCAGATGAAGCAGGACCACAAAAAACAGGAAAGTGAAAGCTGGCTGCTGCCAGCTTCCCACCAACACTCACTATATGAGAACTAGAGCCTTTAATCCCATATACGTGCACATGCATATGGATGACTGTAGTGCCCCTGATGAATAGAAATGTTTGTCTTGCTTATATGAAAAGACATCAGCTGCTTTTGGTTTCAAAGTCAAGATGCCTGGTTTTAGCATTTCTTTTGTCAGAGACACCTGATGAATCTGGACTGAATCCCACACTGATAGTTAAGTAGCATTTAGCTAACTTTTCTGTAGACCATGTAGAGTTAAGAAAAATATTTAAAGTCGTTATCAATGGTTTTAGGAGTTTTGTTAAAGTGTCTCCTTTCCCTTCTTAAGCAAGATATTGGTATGCTGATAACTGCTCAGAGACAATGGAAAAACTCAAACCCAAGTTGTAGGACAGGGGATATGGGCCAGATCCTTGCCACAGAATAAGGACTCCTTTAACCCTGGTTGGATATTTACAGGTAGTCAAATAAATAAGACAGGTGTTGACATAAATAACAGCTTTTTTTTTTTTTTTTATGAGGCATTAGGTATCTTTTTCTCCATTCCAACTCACAATTTTGATTAATTGTCAGCTTTTGTGAATCCACAGAGAAATTTAACTATCTCTGAAGATCTTCCAGTTGCGATGTGCCACACAGTGACAAAAAAGGTGAAACAGTAGTCTGTCATTCTCCCCCTCCTTTTTCATACTGTACAACTCAAAAGCTTTAACAAGCATTTTTTAAAGGCAGATGTTTGTTTCTTAGGACCAGTGACTAAACTCAAGTTTTTCATTAGCTACAAGTCTAAAACCAGATACAGTGTTGAACAGAATGAACTTCAGAACAATTTTATTTCCTATATTCTTCTTTCTCTTAAGGACTAAAAAACCCAAGAAACAACAAACCACCCTACAACCACAATCAAATTTGATTTGTTTTAAAATTAAGAATAGAAACATTACCAGATTATTAATTATCTCCAGGATTGGACAAATACTCTGAGACGATATTTACATAGCTTCTTTGCAGCTCAAGATATTGACACATACCCAAAGCAGCCTTTGTTTTAGAAGGATGCTGACCTAGAGAGGAAAAAGGTTTCTTCTTAAAACCTGGAACATGGTGAATGGAAAAGGAAATTCTAATTTTATAACATTATTTGTTAGTCTTAAGCAAGCTATTTCATATATTATTGAAAAGATCCATAAGAAATTACAGAAACCTGACATATGAGCCATTTAAAATGCAACTAAAACATAAGAAATACTCTATACAGAAGAGGTGCCCAGAGGTAACATCAAAAGAACCAGATGTCTGTGGGGCTTTTCAGTCTTTAACTTTAGCATCAGCATGATGAAGAGCAACATAAAAACCAGTCACTGCTATGGCCAAGGCAACATACATACCGTTTCAGCACAGCCAATACATGACATTTTTAGGAACATGGAGTGCAACCATTTTGTTCTTGAGTTTGTACATTTCTGTAAGGATAGCCAGGTTTTTGCAAAGCAGAACACAAAGAGAAAGACCAGGAGGCTGGATATGCTAAGTGTAGTCTAGCAGGATATATAGAACTATTGATTGCCCTCCAGATGTTTCTCAGTGGAACCAGTGTCTTAATGGCCAAGTTTTACTGAGCTCCATGATGCCAAACATAAGGTACTCTACTACATGACTCAAGAAATTAAGGATAAAAGCACTGACTTAAGTGTGACTGTGAATCTGGACAAATTCTTAGTGATAAATTTCTGTTGCAGAATGAATATACTGACCAAAGACATGCAGGGGAGGCTGAATGAAGATAAGAGAAATATTACAAAAGCAAAAAATTCAAGTGTAAGAAAATAAAAAAAAAGGATGATAATTATTATCATTAGGAAGTTTTCCACAAGCACTTATAATTTGTACTTAAATCAACGGACCAGTTTATGTAGAGTGTTTTGCTGGCAAATCCTATTAATCACATTAATGGCCAAATTCAGGAACCTAACTTCCTACAGTATTTTCTGATATTATGATCTGTATAATTGTTCTGTTCTAGTGACCAGCAAACTACTGAAATACATCCATATCTTGTACTCCCCCCGGAAAAGAGACAGAGAGAAACCTCCTGGTGTCACATTTTCCTCTCCTCTTTTAAATTGAAAACAAGGATTCTTACATTATCATATTTCACACAGAATTTGTTCTCAGAAAGAAACTGAAAGATCAGACTTTTCCTCTGCAACACACTGAAAGGCAATGGTTGGAAGGAAGGAAACAATTCCTGTCCTATTGCTGCTTCAATTACTATTTATATACAACTTAGTGAAGAATTTGCCAGAAAAAAAAAGAGATTTCTGTAAAATTCCTGATAAGCTCCCATCACTCCATAACACTCAGGCAATCTCAGCTAAAGGCCTTGCCACTGCTCCATCTATAGTTCTAAACCATAGTATCAGATGATTTCACAACTGTCTCTCATTATCTTCTACCACATAAAATCCTTGGGATGAAAGTTCCATACTTAATCAGCATTTTTTTCCAGCTACAGAGAAATACCAAGCATTAACACACCAAGTTAAGATTCATTGGAATATTTTAGAAGAAAGAAGACGCATGTCTATAAATCATTTGAAAATAGACATGCACAGGTGTTTTTAATTGACATAAGGACATGATTCATAACAGAATATAAGGAAAAAAAAATCTAGTTACTTTATTTTGGTCTACTGATTAACACTCCTGCACAATCTCTGCAGGCAACCAATGTTGGGACTTAGAATTTTAAGCAGCCTGTTGACAATCTGTCCAGAATCACAAATGGCTACACCATCATGTCATTAATGCTTTCAAGGCAGAACCTACCAAAAATGTTTTATAGGGAATTAGCTTACCAGAGTTCTACTTAATTTCAAAGTTACACTCAGACTTTTAAAAACATTCCAGACAGTGTATGGCTTGTGAGACTTGACGCTCTGCTTAGTGTTAAAGAAGCTCAGTACTTCCTGGAATAGTGTTGTTTCACACACAACTCTGCCAAATGTGACTTTAGGGCTGATGATTCCCAAAGCAGGGGGTCTGCTTCACAAGACTTCTTCTGGAAACTTCAGCCAAAACCATTTACCTGTTTCTAAGGAACAGACAGGAGAAAACACAGGATTTTTGTTCCTGCTGAAAAAAAATAATAAAATAATAATCCTTCCTTATTAATTTGGCTGTGAAACAAACGCTGGAATTAGGAAAGGAAGTTGTTGTGTGTCAAGGATAGTCTTTCATCTGCACCTATGAGAACCTGCCTATACACTGCCCACCCAAGCTCCTATCAAGAAAAAAGACTGTTTAAGCAAGTCCAGCACAGACTGGAAGTTGGAACTGAACTGCAAATTTCCCTGAAGACTCCTCCTACTTTCAGCACACTATTAACATGCAGCTGAGCAAAACATTTCCTGCAATTAAAGTATAAGTAGAGAACTTGTGATGACAACTTTTATCCTGTGCGACACCTGGGCTTAAATCTGAAAGAGGGAATCTGTGACTGGATGCACAGGCTGGAAGTGTGAGGATGGAGATCAGCTAGAGACTGAGAAGCAAAGACATTTTGTAAGAGGAATCAGGACTGCAACTGGGTATGCTTGGCCAAATACCAAGGATGGAAACAAACACAGCAGGCAGGGGAAACTGCCCAGTGGAAACATGTAGAAGCAGAGAAAGGAAGGCAAAATAATACTGATATATCACTTCAGGGGCAGGAACAGAGCTTCAGACTGACAAATCAGTTTGTCATTAACAAGCTAATCTACTTAGCTTACTTCATGACATGTGAAGACATCTTCACAGAACTGTCTCAACCAACAACATAAGCAATATAAACCACAAGATTGTATAAGCCATCTATCTACCTTCTAAACAAGAGTTAGTGTCCTGGGTTCAGCAGTAGCAGTCATTTTTTCTCCTTCCTAGTAGCTGGTGCAGTGCTGTGTTTTTGACTTTCAGCCCAGGAACAGTGCTGATAACACCGATGTTTTTAGTTACTGCTCAAATGTTTAGTCTGATCAAGGACTCTCTGAGTCTCATGCTCTGCCAGGGAGGAGGGGAAGCTGGGAGGAAGCAGAGACAGGACACCCGACCCAAACTAGCCAAAGGGGTATTCCATACCACGGCATGTCATGCCCAGGATGTAATTGAGAGTTACCCGGAAGGGCTAGATCACTGCTCCGTTGGCCTGGGTATTGGTATTGGTCAGCAGGTGGTATTGTGTTCTCTTCCCTTGCTATTCCCCTTATCATTATTGGTGGTAGCAGTAGTGGTTTGTGTTATACCTTAGTTACTGGACTGTTCTTATCTCAACCCAGGGGAGTTATATTCTTTCAGTTCTCCTTCCCATCCCTTCGGGAGCTGGAGGAAGAAGGGGGGGGGGGGTGGGGGGGGTGGGGAGTAGACTGTGTAGTTCTGATTTATGTCCTGGCCTTATACCACAACAAGTAAATTAGTGCCTATTAGCAAAGTTGAGTTCAGGCTACTTGAATATTTTAAAGTTCTGCAGCAGAGGTAGTAAGAGAATAAAATTTCTCTGGGCAATGCACAAACCAGGTAAGACTAATATTCCCTTCTAATCCAGCATCTTGTCTCCTCCCATAGCCATCCCGTAGATATCTAGGGAAGCATGAGGTAATATTTCCCCTAATGCACTCTCCGGTGAGATAGGAAACAGGATATTTCCAACCCAAACCCAGTGTCTCAGTGCTCTGTCTTTCCTTTTTCTTCAATAGGTTTACTTGATAACTTTCAGAAGTCAGTCAATTTTAAACATCCACAGCGCCCCAGGTCAGAGTAACCCTTTATGTGAAGTTACTCCTTTTGGTTGGTTTTGAGCCTGCTGCTGGCCAGTTTTACTTAAAGCCCTACTTCTTACATTAGAAAAGACAACAAGCAATCATTCCCTCTTCCACTCCCCTCTCCATCACATTTATCAATTTACAGACCTTTACCCCTTTTCTCCTGCATCATCTGCAGAGTTGTATCTATTGATTCATTCTTCATGAAAGACTCCTCATTGTCTTTCTTGCTCTTCCAGTCCTGTATCTTCTTTAACAGACACACCAGATCAAAACACCAATCAGTATTAAAGAAAATTATATAAATGAAGATACCATGCACAAATATGACAAGAGGATTTGTATATTTCTGAATAACTCTAAACAGGTAAGAAAACGCTGACTTGCATCTGTGCCCCATATTCAGTGCTTTCATACAGGTATTACAGATGAGATTTAAAGAAAAAATTTCTAAGAGGAGGGAAAATAAGTATTCTTCTGGAAAAGCTCCAGAGAGAGAAGATATTAAATGTATAGCCCAGGTTCATGTAGTGAGGGAGTAAAAGAAGATACTTGCTTTGACAAGAGAAATGAACAAACAAACAGATCTTCCCAATCAAGAATAAGAAATTTTAATTTTGTGCTAGAAAGTTACTGAGAATATCAGTGAGGAAAGAAGTACAATTGCTCAAAAATTAACTGTGTTAATTCTGGAGAGGTAAAAGGCAGCCAGGGATAGCACATGGGCTAACAGGAGTAATAAATAAATACACAGATTGTAAAAAACCTTTGGTGTGTTTGAAGGCACGAGTATTAATGCTGAAAAAGAGAATACAAAGCTCAAGAAATGGAAGATATTTGTGTGTGCCTGTGTGTTTCCTTCTCTTTCTCCAAACATATTAAGACTCAATCAAGACCTGGGGCAGAGCATATTGGGGTGACCTTGCCAGAACAAACGATCATATTATGAGATTTCAAACAATACAGAGTTTTTCAAGATATTCAGAAAGCAGGATGAAGAAAGAGGCAGGTATTAGACAAGTTGAATCAAAACCTACTCAAAATTGTCACACATTCCTGAACATTAGCCATTACAGGCCTTGCAATAATGCAGGATCATCATCTTAACAAGCAAAATCTTGAGCAAGTAGTACTAAAAACATTTAAATAGGCTCTAGAGAGCCAGTGTAACAACTTTTAGAGAAATCAGATCAAGCAAACCATCAAGATTATGACAGATTCCCTAAACAGAAATTAAATGCTAGCAGAATACCTCACAACCCTGAAAAAATAATGATCTCCAAAACAGGCGGCTTTTCACCAAAGGGCCAGTTTAGATCTTCATCTGTTTTCACGAGAGTTACGTACTTTTTCTGTTGCTGACAATGAGATCAGGCTGGGGTTCCAAGTATAGGTCCAGAAGCCATTATATCAAACAACAAAAGCTGTTGCACAAAAATTAAATTGGAATGGCCATTGAGGGGGCCAAATTTAACATCTTATATTTTGGACAAAGTATTACAGAATATGTTTCCAAGTTACCAGGAGATAAATACATTTTTGAAAGGATAGCAAACAAATATGAAAGGCATCATTTCCAGTAAAATTATTAGAGGACATAATCCAAAAGTTCATGAAATTTAACTTCAGGAAATTTCAATCCACTTACATTGCTGATCCAAGATTTAAAAAACTTGCTTTCACATCTTTAGAGAGGTTTGGAGAAAGTGGATGTAGTCTTTCAGCTGATGTTTCACTGTTACTGGAAAAGCCAGAGTTTGGGGAATGATGTTCAAAAGTGCACTCACTCACTGTTAAGACCCAGAAGTTGACTACCTAATTCCACTGTGTGCTCTTAAAAAGCTCTCTAGATACTAGCAATCTAGCGCTCTCCATAGCAGCTCAAATAAAGGCTAGAAGACTATGGTGTAAGTGCTGTCAAGAGAGTAACAAGTTGACTACTGCACAGTACACTGCTGTGCTAACACCATCCTCTGACAGAGGAGTAGGACATAAAAGCCAATGGCTGAGCTCTTCCTCCACAAGAGCAATCCAAATACTAGCTAATATGGAGGAGAACTGTGGGAACATACTCAAGTGAAAAAATAATATACCTTGGCACCTGACACTTAAATTACAAGCTCTGATAATACAGAAACATCAGGATGCTACTTGCACTACTGCAAAACTAGTTGTTTTAATGTGCATAATGTCCCTTTACATCAGACCATACAATTTTAGATAAACCTTTACACAGAAATTAAATGTACTACAGATCATGTTACATAAACTGCAACAGATGCTTTATATATATTTTTTTTTATTCCTGTAGAAAGTTTTACTCATTCCTAATCAAAAGTTTATAAGACTAAAATGTGGGCTAACTTGAAATTATGTGTTTTATTTGAATTTGAAAGCATGCAATGCCCATAGTTGTCCTGGCAGTATTTAAAACTGAAGTTGTTAACATATTTTCCGCTGTATTAGGGAAGACAGCAAAGCTGAATGTGCTATACGTAGCATTTTACTACTGGATGTACTGTCATATCTGGCAATCAAAATCCACTACCTTCTCACACCACATAGGAAACAGTATTGATCCTTCAAGCAAGATTATATAACAGAAATTAATATATATCAATAGTATTAATCATGAGAAAGTAAATCAAGAATACATAACATACTTGTATTTATTTTGAAAATTAATTATTTTTATTAAAATTAATTAATTTGATTTTATATTTTTTAAAAAGTAAAAGTAAGGAAGCCTGTTAGCATGAGGATTCTTAATCAGGATTTAAATTCAAAGTACCAAATTATTTAAGACATAGATTGCAAAAGAGAATCTTTTCCCAAGTCATCTTGTAAAAATAAGAAAAATAATGAAGATGATGTAACAATATAAAATCAGGGAGTTTCATCTGTCCAGTAGTCTTTCCAAGGATGGTACAAATGTTTCGGAAATAACCTGTTGTATTCTTTCCTCAGATAGAAAACATCCCTTGCCAAAGTCAATAACCATGTGGCATTTACACAACAGTATACAGTCTGCAATCCCATGAGTGTAGCAAAGAAAAAACAGAAGCTCCCAAGTTGTCAAGTTCAAATTCAGACTCCCTCCAAGTATAAAGATAGCTGAAGCCAGATATTGTTTCAACACAATAGAAGGTTTGAAGCCAGCTGCAAATTTTGGCTATACAAATGACTGTGAGTTTCAAGTGTTTTCATGAACCACACTTTGGTTTGATCCACAAGCAAGATCTGGACAAGCAACAAAAGTTCAGATATTAATTTGGGCTCAAAGGTTGTGTCAAGACTGACTTGACAGAAAGTGTGCAAAAATTGACACTAATTTGCCCTGTGGTCCAGCTGACCCAAAGAGCAAAAATACATTCTGGATTAATGGGAATATTTTGATTCCCTTTTATAAATAAGTGTACAATCCTGATGTAAAAGTTGGTGGCATGACAGATTCCACACCAACCCTTAGAAAATTGCTCCAATGGTAATTAAAAACGTGCATCTTCTTTCTGAGTTTATCCAGGTCTCAACCTGATGTGATTGGATCTTCTGATACCCTTTCCGTGCTACATTAGTGATCCCAATTTTCAAGTTATAGTCACGTTATAACTACACATCAGCAACAACTGCAGTGCTCATTAAGTGCTCATTAACAAAATAAACATAAATACAAAACATGTATGTTTCATAATCCCTTCTTGATACTGACATTTGGTTTCTGACCAGCTTTTCACCACCCAACCTGAGTTATTGATGCTTGGGCACACTAAAGCCGGACAGCCATTGCATCAAGACCAAATAAAAAGAGTCTTGAGAATCCATTGCTTGTTTGTGTACAGATCAGATCAGCTCTTTTGGACACAGCAGTAGTCCAGAAGGTAGCGATCAGTTATTACCCATTTTGATTCCCAATTCTTTATTCACTTTTTCCAAGTCAGAGACACCTCTCCTCTAATTACAGCTGTCCCCTTGGCTAGTAGGTGTAAGAAGTTTTTGGCCATATTCAGACATACTGTTTGTTGCATCCAGATGACCATATGATCTAGATTTTCCTTTCTCGTTAATCACTCCCCAGGTCTCTATGCCACTTATTACAGCATCAGTGAAACTTTTACATTTTATTCCAGCATGTTATTATGGATAAATGTTAGACATAATGTTGGTGCCAATTAACTAGGATTAATACCTTTTGCAGATATCATCATGCTCATGGTTGTGAAGGAAGATGGTATTTCACCAGAATGAGGACAATAACATGACCATACAAACTCTTTAAATAAAAACTCCCAAACCCTCACACAATATAGTCTGCCAAACTCTAAGGTCAGAATCTCTCATTGAGGAGAAGATATGGAACAAGACAGGCGCTGAGAATTTTGCGAAGTTCTCAGGTTACTTTGTCATTCTTCCAATTCTTCTTTTCCAGCCCTCCATCCAACATTATGGGATGAAACCATCTGAAGGAATAAGTTGGAAAAGTCTGAAGGATAACTTGAAACTCCTCTTGCCCTCTGGAAAATTCTGAAATCCCTCCTATTTAATTGCACCACAGCTTTTATAACACTTTGGCTGCATTTCCTTCTCTGCTTTGTTTGTGTTACTAAGAATATTTGCATGAAAACAGGATATTTGTTTATTAAGAGTTCATCATCTCCTGCTGTGTATTCTCCACTTTAAGTCATATTCCTTAACATTTATTAGCAGGAGGAGACCATAAATCCCGTTTCCCATAAATGTGCCTAATAACAATATGAGCAAAGAAAACTGAATTCAAGTAGAGAGATTCAGGGAGAAAGAACAAGAGAGCAAATGAGAAGGAGAGACTAGATGATAAATAGTATAACTTGTGTTTTCCAGGGGCAATGGCCTAAACCGTTCCCCATGCTGGGTGAGTTTTTTCAGTATTTTTTATCCACCCTTCCCAAGCAGTCATCCCTCAGCTTGGGCAGACACACATGGAAGTCCTACCTTGCCATCAGAAAGCGAGAGGATAATTCCTCCTCACCCCTTTTAGTTCCACTGGTTTTGTCTACAGAGAATGCTAAGCTACAGGAGGAATATGTGACATGGGAAAGAAGCATTCAAATTATCCACACAGCTGGCACCCTAGATATGGAGCAGTGGAAGAAAAGCTTTAGATGTTGGCCAAGAAAGGACTGAGCAAACCTCAAGTACAGTTTTAGGTTTAGATTCATAATGTCTTCTCATTTATCATTTTCCTTCAAAATATGGTTTGCATTTCCAAGATGTACTAGATTGATAGATTCTCACATGACTGAACATATTTATAATTTTGCAGGCTTTTTTTAGCTCTAAAATCTGCAAAGATCTACAAGTAGTTGGCTACAGAAAATGAGTGAGGAACTATTCTGAAGTGCTAAGCAATAGCCCAAAGCATTAACATACACAACATGAACTCAAATGATTTCTACTCACCCTCTGCAGGATAAAAATGGAGATTATATGCAGTCACTACCATTTTCAGAGCTAGATATTTATAAATCTGGGGACATTTTTCTTCCAAATAGGAATCTAGGCATAAGAAAGAGATGTAAGAAAAGGACTGGGAATGATTCCACAATTCTGGCATACAGTACAATCAATATTATATGATCATATCTTGAATGATGTTAAGCAACACTAAGAAAAAAAAACAACCCAAACTAAATTTTAAAATTTAGATTTAGCAATCTAGAAATAGGATAAACACTGCCTTTTGGAAATTGGGTGGTAAGCTTCATAGGGTGAGTGCATCTATTTCTGCTGGTCCCAGCTAGCTTAAATTCACTCATGAAAATTTAAGGGTAGTGTTTTAAATCTTACATAAGAATGTTTTTTATTGGTTTCCCAAGAAGCTGGCATGCCAGTTGTATCCCTTTCTCTTTGTCTTTCTTGAAATACTTTGTTTTGCCTGAAGTTAGATTCAAGATGATCTGTCCTCCTAGACCCAAACCACATATTTCACTGATATGGGATGAATTCTGCAGCAACACCAGATTTCTCCTCAACCCATGGAAGTTTCACATAGAGAAAATGAGACTAAAAATTCTGCCATTTAAAACTCTTGCTGGTACAGGGAGCTTGACAAGACAAAACAAGAAATCAGGCAGTTACCTCTCAGCCCAAATGTATTAGTGACATTCTTGGAACCTGCTTTCATGTGACTTTTTTTAGCTTCTTCAGGTCTAACCTAAGTGTTATGGTGCATTGAATCCCATGTTAAGTTTTGCAGCATGCTGTCTCTCACAGTATCTAGTACTGTGCAACATCCCCATGTTAAACAAATATGAAAGGTTATTTACTAGAGACAGCCTTAACCTCTGAAATAATGTGACCTTTGTCTTTTTGTCCCCTTACACAAGTAATATACCACAATTCCCAGAAAAGGAGCAGCTTTTTTTCCTAATAACATCAGTGTAATTCTTTTGGTTTCTTATGTGCGAAATCAACACTTTCCTAAGCTATCTTAGCTGATGGGCTTAGTGCAGGAAAGTAAATTCCTTACTTTCTTGAAAATTACAAATAATAAGAAGTAACAGAACATAGCAAAGCACAGGCTAAGTGCCTATGAAACACGTGAAAGGTAGCATATATACAACTACAATCCATTGTCCAGACATGGGTCATGAATGTAGTTCTCCATTATTTGGTTCTGTAGTACCCATTATTCAACATTGTGCCTACTTCTTTTGTCATGATCAGTTAATCAAATGCTCACCTCAATATACCTCAAAGACTGTCTCTCTTGTTTAGGAGAGATAGTCTCCCATACAGGGAGACAGCATCTGGGATGAGCTCATTTTAGAAGGAAACCCAGTTAAATGGACACAGAAGATGTTGCAGTGAGTTCCAGTAGCTACCCCCATACAGACAGCTGGGTCATCAAGGCTGTGCTATTGCTTCACAGCATAAAAAGCTTCCAAAACCTAACATCCTCCAGAGATAAACTGTGGGATGCCTTCTCTTATTCTGGTTGCTCCCTTCAGGAGGGCTGAGGACAAGACCACTATTGACAGTTTTTTACCTTTGGTGGTCTTTCCATGCTTGCAGAGGTGAACAGGCTAAAAGAACATGAATTGCTCCAATTTTTAATCAGAGACTTGACTACCTGCCAATCCCAGAATTGGTCAGGAATCAGAAGGTCTTAAATCGCATTTTAGACATAGGCTTTAAATCATTTGGACTTTACATTTAATAACAAACTACATGCTTTATATTTTTATATATGAAACTTCATCAAGTAACAACTCAAGCCAAACACTCGCTAAAACCAAATTATTCCCATGACTAGAAGTGCAGATTTTTTAACCGTATTAGAACAGAATTTGAAAAAAAGCAGTCATAGCACTACTCCAAAATTGTAACTGGCAAATTTTAGAGACAAAAAATTGTCAGTCTCAGATACCTGCTGTGAGACTCCTAATTCTGTATTTATACTACTAAAATACAGTGCACTTTCATAAGCAATGAGACTCCACAAGTTCCTCTGTGGATAAGGGTCAAAAGAACTTGAATAATCCTTATTTAGGATAATCCCAGCTTTATAACTCTTGCTATTTTCCACTGTAAGGATACAAAGTGCTAACGATTACGTCTGGTGTATCTTGTTGGGACTTTGGGACCTGCATGACTTATGTTAAATAATATTTGGATATTTCATATTATTCTTGGACTCACCTCCACATTTGTCTTGGTGCCAGAATGAGGAGAAAATTAAAAAATATTTTAAGAGATCCTAGTTCTCAAACCATTTAAGTTACAGTCCTGAACATTTTCTTATTACTTGACTCTAGTAAAAGGAGGCCAACATGGTTCATGCAGACATGGAAGTAGGTGCCATATTTTATTTCAGAAAGATTAACAGCTATCATAACCAGAGAAAGCAGATTCCCTTGCAATGCAACATGAATGGCTGAGATTACAGCAATGACACAGGCCAAGTTATAAGGACATGCATTTTTGCCTGGATGCTCACCCACAACCGCTGGATCAGCATCAACTTGTCCATATATTGAGCCCAGACCTTACAGAAGGATCTGCTTGTGCAGACTTCTGTTGCTGTGTAGAATCTCATTAGGTTTGCCTGGACTGTGTTTTGGATAAGAGTTCAGTGCAAGATCAGAGTTTTGATTGCAAGCTCTTTGCGGCAACAAGGTTGTCTAATTGTATGTTTTATAAAGTGCTATGAACATCTATAAAGCTATATAAAAGCATAATAAATAAAGTGACAACACAAGCAATAAAACAAATGTAAGGCCAGTGGATGCAAGCAGTCAGTAGGAAAACAGCAGTGTTGGATGCAGTAACCAACTACCATATATGCAGCTACCGGAAACCATACGGGCCATATCAGACAGCAGAAGCAAAAATGCCTCTTCAGTAAAGCATACTTATACTAACGTTTTGCCAGGTTTGTGCTATTTTCCTATTCCACTATGCACTGGCTAATCCATGTGTGCAATGTATCCCAGCTTCAGGCGTATTAGCCTTTTTTACTGAAGAAAATGTAACCAGTTAGGATTTCTTCCTGTATATACAATTCACAAAGTGGCTAACAACATTTGAATGTAGAGGGGAGAGTTTATGCCCATTTATCCAAGAAAATAGCTTCTTGTTGATGGTTTTACTACCCGTGTATTTGCACACAATGGAAGACTTAGCAAGCAGAATGAATCTGTTTATGATGACTGGACTGAGAGTCTAAAATTCCTCTATAAAGATCTAGTCACAACCTAGTAACATTTTTGTGAATACCACCTGGCCCACTAGTTCGGATCCACTTCCCAAAGCTTTTCACAACGTCAGTCAAACACAAAAGAGTCAGCAAAAGTTTAGAAAGAAAGTTTAGAAGAACACAATGGTCTCTACATACAAGTAATAAACGTGCATGTGTCTCTTCACCTGCAATGGTATTTCAGCAAAGA
This sequence comes from Neopsephotus bourkii, assembly GCF_033783945.1. Taxonomy (NCBI): domain Eukaryota; kingdom Metazoa; phylum Chordata; class Aves; order Psittaciformes; family Psittacidae; genus Neopsephotus; species Neopsephotus bourkii. The sequence continues at coordinate 10,509,212 of NW_026900624.1, forward strand.
ATTCCTGGAAGCTGGCAGAGTCAGTTTAGTACCCAGATGGGAAACCTGAACTGGCTCATGTATGAAGGGAATGTTTGTTCTGTTTCTATTAGATATGAGACCAAGGGAGAGAATTGTACTTAGAATTTCCCAACGTATGGAAATACTATTTCAGTGTTTGGACTTTTTGTCTCTAACCTCTCAATATGTATACATTCCAAACCAGATTCTACAAGAACCTATCACTTAGATATTCTATGGAGAAGAAGGTAACTTTTTCTACAGGTTTCTTTCCTGTATCTTGCAAGCCAGTGGCAAAATAGAGATAAACAAACTTGAGGAATGTTTCTTAAGAAGGATTTTCTTCTTTAAGACAAATTCAAGTTTCAAAATCACATTAAAAAAAAAAAAAAGGAAATACAGATCCCCAAATCTGGGTACAAATATGTAATCTCTTTTGAATCTAGAACCCTCTAAAATCTTTACTTATTACTAAGGATAAGCATGTACAACTACATTATCATGCATTACAGACAAACAGGAAGAGTTCTTAAGAGTGAAAATTTGCTACTGAAGACCCAAAGTCCACACACTAAGCATCTGAGGAACAGGACCATAGGGCTTTCTAATTTTTTTGTTTGTTTGTTTGGCTGCTTGTCTGCTAAACTTTGGACCAGTCAGGTCCCATGCCCTGAAAGCCCTATAGCAGCTGGAGTGCATTAGCTGCAATGCTGGTGTATATCTTACAGCATAATTTCATCCAAAAGGAATCCAGTTCATCTGCTCAAAAGATCACTTGCCAATGTATACCAGAGCAAGGTAAATAGGGACAACTGAGAGATTCTCTTCAAAAGAGCTCTCCTAAGCTGAACAAAAAACGTGCAGGTAGATGCTGTATGTGAATATTCTTTGGAAAACACACTGCAAGGCAGAGACTGGCAGAGCTCACTGGCCTAAGGAACTGCTTCTAGTAGTTTGCAGGACAATGCTATCATTGCGTGGCCTTCCCATTAAAACAAACAAACAAACAAAAACAAACACACAAAAAAAAAACAAATAAAAGAAACCAACAAAACCAACCTAATAAATTGTATGAACAGAAAACTATGGCAACATTATTCCTCACTCCTTTCCTATAATACAGTTTTTTCCACATACCAATTGGTCTGGCTTCACCAACAGGTCTGCTATATAAATGCAAATGCAAACAAGAGATAATCCAACCAACTACAAAACAAATAAATAGATCAGTTACATAATCCTTCTGCAAAGTTATGATCACATTATGGAAAACTGAGAAATCCTCTCTAAGTGATTCTTAAACCATTTCCTTTCAAGCTTTCTTGCAAATGACATGTGTTGGCTCCAGCGTTATAGCAGGAGACTACACATTAGCTTTGATTTACTTAGCCTAATCAGAAGGATGAAAAAAGAAAATACTCGAACAATTTAGCACGATGGATTGTCTCCCTGTAGGCATTAGTATGTAAAACACCAAAGGTCACAATGATTTTATATATATATATATATATATATATATATTAAAGGAAAACTGAAAATTTCTTCATACGCCCTTTTCTGTAAAACCTAAACATCTGCTTAAGATCCTGATACAGTAACACAATATGTCTGCAGCATTCACAGCTATGAATAAATGCATCTTAAAACACAATACTGTAAAATCCATTCCTCCTCCATTTGCCTGCTAAATTCGGAGTTCAAAAATCTCTGACCTGGGTCCTTTCATCAGTTTCTGGCCCTCCCACCTCCCTCGGGAGCTGCAAAGGTAGAGTGAGCTGGCCACAGCCAGCACTGCTCCCTTCTCTTGCAAGAGAGTCCTCACTGGCACACACACGCGCCAGATCCAAAAATGCGTTGTGCTTCTCGCCGTCAGCTCTGACAAAGGAAGATGTGTTGGAGGAAATGGGAGGCATGGCAGGGCTGTGGCCAAGGCAGCAGAACTCAGGAGGACTTGAAACCACCTGGAGGACTGAAACATATCCATCCAGCTCCAACTCCTGTGAATTTTCTTTGGTAAGTAAGAATCACAAGCAGTAATGATGCCTGGAGTCAAAATCACCTTACCTAAGGAGCATTTTTGATCTGTCATGCTATGGTCAAAGATATCAAACAAATACACCATCAAGGGCTTAATAGGTATGAAAGACTGAAAATTATTTTCAGCATACTTCATTATACTAAAAAGACCAGCTACACCAAATAGAACCCTGAATCCAACCAGACAGAACTATTAGCTATATTTTAGCATCGTTATTTCTCCTCAGGTTACACCTTGTGAACTGAAGCAAAAATCACATTGCCTTTCAGACCTATCATACCCATAGCATTTGCACTGCTCCCATCTCACAAATATGTAGATGAAGGCAGAACAATACTTCATATTTTGTTTGTGTGTGCAGTAGAAATAAAAAGGAAACTGAAAAAGAATTGGATTTTACTAATTTGTGAGCTAGTCCCAGATGAAAAATCAATTTAACTCGCTGCTCTTACAATGAGACAAGAGCTATGGTCCTTGCTCCCTGGAGCTGTGCAGCATAGTTTCTGGAACTATTTTAGACCTCAGAGTTGTTCATGATAGCTTAATTTACAACTGGCATAGTCAGTGACATTTCTGTATGTTACTTTGTGGATCATAGCTGAGCACCAATGTAAATGAATGGAAAGATACTTTATTAGATGTTTAATATCAACACACATTGTGAGTATCACAGTATTTAAGCAGCTGTTCTAACAAGAAACGCCTATAAGCTGGGAAAGCATTTTACCAAGTCCATTTTATTTATCTCTGATAAACTATTTCTGATTACTTACTTTGCACAAGTTACAGAGTCATCAGCTCTTCATGAAAGGACTAACCACCTGAACCTATTTTTCAAGGGGGTCGGGGTATTCCTTTATTGTGTTCTACTTCACTCTCTTTTGTTTCATATCCTCCTGGTAGAAGACTCTGCCAAATATTTCAAAGAACTTCTTGGCAAGTAGTAAAATAATTTGGACAGAGTATACTGCAATTAGAATTTTTTGGCAGGTTTCATATTTTGGATGCTGATGAGAAGAGTATCAGTTTTAGAGTACTTGAGCAGTTCATTATTTCAGATAATTTCCTGCTATACGGCATCATTGCTACAGATTGTGTTTGCTTGAGAAACCAGCAAGGAGACACATCCCCATTTCTATGTTTTTTCAAGTGCACAGATAATATTAAATGAAATGTTTTTCTCTCGTCATGTGTCACTTGCTCAAACCTAACTCATAAAGTTTTATTTTTCTCCCGAACCTTCCATGTTAGAAACCTGCTCCTTACTCTCCAGAATGTAATATCATGTCACTTATTATACAAGCAAAGGTTGTAAACCACACAGAGGAGCACATTTGCATTGCTGTCATTAGAGGCCAAATTCAATTATTCTCTCTTTTGTTTAGCTTTGGCAGCACAAAAATCAATGTACATCCCACTAAGACAAAATTTTTGGTTGGCAGGGGGGTGAAGACGAGGGTTGTGACCATATGCAGGTTTCTGCACACCAGAAGCCACACAACATTTTTGTTGGATCCTGTTCTAAATTTGTGTCAGCACTTTCTTTATATATCCTTATGTTGATATGGATTATAAACTGCTCATAAAAAATCCATCCTAGACTAAAGTCTGTTTTGCTGGGATGGGGAGTTTTAAACACTAGACTTGATGATTTGGTCTTTCTAGACCCTAAGATTACAAACAAAACACACCTTGTGAGAGTTCAGGAACATTTTTACCAGTCAAAGATTTGTTCTATTTATGCCTTACAGTTAAAACATTAGGCAAGCTGTTTGCTAGAGTTTTAATTTCCCCTACATAGCTTTTCCAATAAAAACTTCCAATGAAACCATCAGTAACAGACCACAATGCAAGACACACCATTATACACATTTCTCCCCCTACTAAGAAAAGTCCTAATGGTTTCTGTTATTTCTTCCTCACAGAGTTATCACCTTCTGAGAAAAAACCTCGTAAAAATAAATAAGGGTCAGAGAGCACAGAGGTGAAAAAGAGGTCAATATCCATACCCTCATGGTCAGAGAGAGTGACTTTTCTTAAACTTTCTGTCTGCATTGTGATATTTCACAATAAAATTGGACTTTTACCTGTCACTGTACACAACATTACTCGGGTATCAGCATGTGGCTTGCCATCATCCTCAGCTCCTCATGGCCATCTCTCACATATGACATAATTCTTTCTGCAATTGGACCTGTATTGAGTAGACCTTCATTACAAGGTTAGGAAAAACAGGTCTGAAAATATAGCTTTCCCCCTGCCTCTTTCATTTTTCTGTCCTCAGGAAGAATGCATTTGGTTTCTGAAGGCAAAACTTAGTCCGTTAACCACTGTAACTGCTGATTACTCCAAAATTGCCTCATTGCCAATGATCTCGCATTTCAGAGCAACCTAAGGATGCAAGATGGACTTTCTCAGTGCACTTATCCTTAGACACAGAATAGCTTTGCTGTTTGCATATTTGTCCTTCACATGCTATTAAATGCTATTTTTAGCATTTCCTTTGAGGAAAATTGCACATAGCCCTCACTGAGAGCCACATATTCTCTGCTCACCTGTCACACATACTCATCTGTCTGTGCTTGACAGACATCAGGAATGCTGTGCAATGCTTCCAGGAATGACTGGCTGCCTCTGTGAGTCCTCAGAAAGGAGGAGATGGTGCTGCCCAGCAACAGGACAAGAAGCAATGGCCATAAACTAAAACACAAGAAGTTTCACCTCAACGTGAGGAAGAACTTTACAATGAGGGTGGCAGAGCACTGGAACAGGCTGCCCAGGGAGGTTGCAAGCCTCTCACGCTCTGGAGGAATTCAAAACCCGCCTGGACACATTCCTGTGTAACCTGCTCTAGGTGGCCCTGCTTTGGCAGAAGGGTTGGACTATATGATATGCAGAGTTATTTCTAACCCTAATGATTCTGTGATTCTGTGAGAACAAGCCTATCCTAGTAATTTGAAAAGTTCAAAGCTAATAACAACTTTAGAAATAAAGTCCATTATAGAAAATGCTATGGAAAACCGACACTGATCAAGTTGTAATTTTATATGAAACAAGAAGAAAAACCCACAAGAACACATAATGCTGTTCACAGAAGTCTACTGAATTTAGCTTTGTGGAAGCACACACTATTGCGTGTTGCAGGGTGAACCATTTGTGCGGTCTGTGGTGGTGTTTTCACAATTAGTCTAAATAATTTGATACGAGTGTTCCTGGCAATGTTGGTGGCTGAGTACTGCAGAAGCTGGATAATGCTTCACTGATGATTTGCAGAAACCCTTGTATGTTTATATCTTCAGCAGACCATCAAATCCAAGGAACTCTTGGTCAGTTTAATAATTATCACAAGAAGCAAAGTAGTGCTGCCATTATTAAGGATGCTTCTGCTAATGACTTAAATGGGCGTTCATTCTTTAGGGTGACAGATGTGCTTGAACACGATGACGAGCACATTATTTCTATAATGGGATCATGACTTGTTATTGTTCTCTATTGCTTTCATCACCACATCCACATCAGCTATTTATGTCAATCTTGATAACTGGTTACATGTATGTAATTCTGAAGTGGCTATATAAGGCCTTATGATTTCAAGAAAGCTTGTGGATCTTGCTCACTGTATTCTGCATTTTCTGTTTCATCATTTCTGTTTTATGGCATTTGCTTCTTAAAGCAAAGGGGCTTTTTTCCTATTATCGAATATTAACAACTTTTTTCATTAAAACACACAGATTTTATTTGTTAACTTTCTGCAAAGCAGTGGTTTGCATTAACAGCATTAAGATCTTGGGGAGCTGATGGAAGCTTAGATTTCAAATTAGCACCATCACACATAATTAGTAGGAAAAAATATTCATGTATTTAAAGTAGAATTATATGGGATAAGCACTAAATATACATGGACATACTGTTAACATTTCCCACTGAAAATACCAATCCTACCTAGATTCCATGGAGTGCAAAGAAATGAATAAACAATATAAAAGAATGCCAAATGAATTGCATAACTTTTGTCCATGTCTCCAGCATTCTTGTTTAAAAGGGGATAAAGCAGGCTCTTAAATGAAATCTGTGAGATTTACCTGTCAGATACCTGCAAGGATCTGGGCCTCTGTTCTCTGCACAGTTTCAGCTCTATATGCTTCACTTTTTCCTTCCTGCAACATGTTGTAAACAGAGTAATAAACAGAGCTGGAATTGCAGTATTTATAAAGTTTTTCTTTTTTTTTTTCTATTTTCCTTGAATACAAGGTCAAGCATATAATTAAAATAAAACAATTATACTAACTCTTCTGTATTTTTACTACAGAAAAGGAACCACTCGCACATATAGCCAGACACTAATGGGAATTTGAAGCATATTACAAACAATGTTGCATTCCCCAACAAAACTAATTCTCCAAAAGACTGAAGATGGAGTCAAAACTGCAGCTTTCTCCACTCAATGAAGGAAAACCATGCTTTTCCTTTAGTTCATAAGCATGTAAATGACAAAGATAATTTCTTGTGCTCACTTCATGCATCAAGGAAAAGATTTTTCCTTTGCAGAGCGTTCGATGCATAGCATATTGAATCTAGCAAAAGCAGAGAAAAAAAAAAAACCATGATATTAATGACTACAATTAGAAGAAAGTAAATGGAGATAAATTTTAGAGACTGTAGCACAGGTAGGGGTGCCAAATACCTGCTTACTGTTGTGAAATAGACAACACAGCACATGAAGGCAGGTTATGCCTGAAAACAAACTACAATTTTGCGCACTTTAAAATTTACGAAGTGGAATGTGCATACACTATGTGAGGTCTATAGCTGCTACAGGTAGGCAACCAAGTTCTCTAGGGATTTATCCCTCAGAGACACTTGTGCACAAGTATTCATGTTCTTTATCTCCACACCTTTATTTGATAGCTTGCCCTTAGATTATAGAGGGCTGAATAAACCGGTCACAGAGAAATCAAATCCATGCCTACATCAGTGACATTGTGGCCTGCTAAGCCAAACACACAAAACATCACATATCTTAGTATCTTCAGACATCTGTATCACAGCATTATTGTTATACTGAAGTTATGCTAGATGTATAGAGAAATGAGCTAAATACCAGTTCACTGAACTCTGCGACACCAGTAAAATCTGGCATCAAACTGCAACTGGTTCAAAAGCAAACTTTCAAATTGTGCAATCTACCACAAATGACCTTTGCTCACTCACTGCAATTCTGAAACACTGTCTCCATTTAGCTAAAAAGCCCACATGATTCTGGCCATAAGACTGTGTTTTCCAGGGACAGATGAATATTTTCAGATGGGATCTGTCTGAACCTGCAAGGCTAGCAGGAGTTAGCTCAACTTGGTCCTTGTTCTATCCACCAGATAATGCAGCTCTACATAGTTTTTTAGGCTCAGACTACTTGAAGGTATACCACAACAACCTGCATTTCCTCCTGCTTCCAGTCTCAAATTATGATCTACCTCTTATGTAATTTAAAGCTACAGGATCTTATCATAATCCTTCAAGAATTAACATAGATGAAATATCTCTCCACTGGGCTCAGATCACTGCAATTTTCTAGCTAGTCTGTCCATGCTGAACATCGTTTCTTCCTACAGCAACTAGAATGCAAGCATGCTGTTAACAGTGCATGCTCTCTCCCTCATGCTCCATCCAAAGGGAGACTCATTTGCAAAAAGTTGAAGAAATGCACCCCAAACTTACAACATGTTGAGATTTGCAATATCCTTAGCTACTGAGGGAGTCTAGCCCAAAGCTACTCTTGCATGCAAGTACTTTTTATGCATTTTATAGAGCAGCAATACCCAACTTTCTTGGTAAAGCACCATAGTTGTGTCTTATTTAGATTACTTATAGTCTATCATATCAAACTGAATTACAACATTTAAGAGGGTATATGTTAAAATGTCCAAAGAGGAGCATAAAGTAAAAGGTGTGGCCTCCATATGCAACTCTGTTCCCTAACCCACAATAATGTAAGTGTCTCATTTCTGAGCAGTTGAGCAGAATGGCCCAGGATCAGGAATCTGAAAGTCCACTATGTACCAAGGCCTGCTATTTTCTAGTGGCTGGCTGTAAGTCTTCTAAAAACACTTCACCCTTGACAGGGATTAATTGGAGATTGGTCTTTCTGAACTGAGACAGAACATCAGAAAAAAACTGACTGAATATCCCCCGTAGCTGCAACAGACTAATATGAAATTGCAGACCTTGGGAAAACAAAACAAAACAAAACAAAACAAAACAAAACAAACAAACAAACAAAAACAACCAAAACCAGACTGTGCAATAGAAAAACTCCATAATGCTCTTCAGTAGAGCCTGTGTGCCATGGGCTTTATGTCTAGCCAGGCTCTCCAATAAACATACTCAACTGAGCAACCACAGCTGGTCCCAGTAGTTACCATCTCACTGCTGGAGTAACCTGAAGCTGTCAAACGCATCCAAGACTGCCTTACAGCAAAAGGAGGCACCATATCCTCTGCTTTAAGAAAACTGCAAGATCCTATTTCCAAAACACCAGATGAACTGACTTCTGCTTAACAGGAATAAAGAAAGTATTTTTCTCAGCTCTCATGCTTGTAGCCGGCTGAAGGAAATCGGTATCTTTATGCCTATGTCCTAAGTGTCCCAGTCTATTCTACCAACTGCCTTAACATCAGTTTTTGCATTAACTCTCCTGCTTGGGTAGATGAAGCTTCTTGGCAAACATGAGATCAGAGCTGGCAGGACAGAGACTACTAGCAAGGAGTTTCCCCCTCACACCATTCTGCAGTGGTTCAAAGGTGCTGTGACCACAAATACGGGCATTGCCCTGAAGAGGTATGTGGGGCAAGACACAGCTGCTTCACTCCACAGAGTGCTCTTTTGCAATATTAAAGAGAATCCTTCTGTTTCTGAATCAGAGATGTTTGGGCCAGTTAACAGCTCCTGGAGTTACTCCCTTCTCAGGGTGTTTATAGGTTCTGAATGCCAGGCTGGCATCAGTTATAGCCAGTTGAAATAAACTGAGCCAAGAACATCCTTTAGAAGGATGAAAAATGAGTAATCGCATGACGCTGAGTTCTGGGGCCCAAAGCACTCTTCTACAGCATCTCTGCTCCATTATGGCCCTATTCTGACCAGAGCTCATGCTTAATAGTTGAACTGAAAATTCCCTACTATCGTAAGACTGAGTAACAGATGAGTTTATTTGACTTACACCATATGATAAAAAGACTTTGAACCAGATTACACAATTTAGTTTACAAACAATAAATGAGGTCATTTGACCCAGAAACGTTTGCTTAAAAGTTTATCTAAGCAAAACATATGGAATATGTACATAAACATATAAAACATTAAAAAAAAATGCTTTCCCATGTGTTCTCCAAGGCATTTCACAAACGTGCATTTTATTCACACAAGTCATATTCATCTGAGGTTGGTTAAATAAAACTTGTAATACTGTTTGAAAGGTACCTGCAGGTATCTGTGCGGCTAGTTAGCTCTTTTGGAATTTCCACAGCTGTACTTCAAGCAAAATGTTCTGCAAGTCTGTTTAGCCTGGATGCATTACTTTTCAATCAGAAAAGCTCTGCGCAATGCAGACAATGAAGGCTCTTTCCACATTTGGAGGAAATTATGTTTTTGTTTTGCCTTATGAGAAAACAGTCCATCTGAAGTTTCTCTCATTTTTCCTAGCAAAAAATATTCCCTATCTTGCAATGCTCTTCACTGAGAGGACATCCAGAACTAGATAACATCCTTTTATTATGTTTATGAATTATCTGAGAGTGCACTATAAGTTATCACAATTTTTACTATCTGAAATGATTTACTGGTCACCCACAAACTATACAACTGATTAGCTAAGATACATCATGTGACCCTCTTCCTTGATTAGATTAAGCAAATCTAAGCCAGGGGCTCAAAATGTGCTTTTCACGAGTGCTCTTATGAACAAAAAGGTACTTTCACCAATATTCACAGAAGGAAAATAAAAGCCCCAGGTCAGGAAATCACTAAAGCATGTGTTTAATTCCACCCCTCTTCAAGAAAAGAGCTACACATACATTTAGGATGAATTGCTTAACTGCTGTTTGAAAGGGGCTGCTTTTCTGAACCAGAACCAACAGGGCAGACTCTTTATATCTCAATCCTCTCCATACCCTAAAAACAGTATAAAGAGAATTAAGACTTCTGATCTATTTCAATAATCATGCCCTTTTCAAAGTAACTACTTTTGCAGTTTTCTAACCTCTCATAGTTTGTATTCAGTTAATATGGCTTTCAGCCCTCTGTCCTTAAATTCTCATGTCCTTGTCTGTCTGTCCAAAATACATTTAACAGAATAGCCTACATATGTCCCATTATACAAAATTTGTGATTTAAAGCTAAATCCAACAGTGATTGAACTTAATGGAAAGATTTAATTGAATTCAGTGAGAGCTGGATGAAGAACTGATAGTTTAATTCTGGATACTCTCTTTTGAACATTCTCACTAAGGTGCTGATCCAACTCCCAGTGAAGTCAATGGAAGGATTTGTGTTGCGATTTGGATCATACCTCTGTTCTTCTTGGAGTCAAATCCCTTTGTCAATATGCACATGCACAAATACACAGATCTAAATGAAAACAAATGTTTGGCAACTTGTGACAGAAAGCCCAAATCTGTATCTGTGTATTTGGGCCAAACCAAAATTGTTACGCTTGACAAAAACATCATTATGCTGATCTGGTTTTGGTTTTTGCTTACTAGTAATTGTTTGGTGAATATAAATCTAACTTCTCAGATTCTATTTTTTGCATAAATGTATTCTACTGTCACTGCAGACTGTAAAATGAGAGGGAGTTCTATGCAAGACTTTTATATTCAGACTTGTCATAACTTTGACAAAAATAATCCTCTCAGACTAGAACTTTCCATGATTTGTCTCCATCAAGAGCAATTCTGTTTTTGCCAAGTGTGAAGAAATTTTCTTCAGCTCCTTCTTAGTTTCCAAAATACAAAAGGTTTCTCATTTAGGATCCATCCTAAACTCAAAACAAAAGGGATGTGGGCTGGATTCCCAGAGGTGAGACACTTTTGCAGTTCTCATTGGCTCTGGTGTTTCTAAAATCAGCTTCTGTGTTTTTGAAACATAAATACCAAAGGGATGAGGGAATACCAGTTTGGACACCTATGAGCTTGGACACTATGAGCGAAACAGAGCCTTGGCTAGCACAGTTATGGGGAATAAAGATGTTGCTGATTGCTTCATCTGCTGAAAGTGTACATTATGTTTTATACATATGTGAGCTAACATAGCAGTTTTCAGGGTAGCATACAAGGACAAGAACAAGGTAGTCATCAGATGAGACAAAGACAGAGAGATGAAAAAGAACACAAATCTTGCAAACATTTGCAATTGACTCAGGCTTTTCTGCTATATGGACCAAAAATATTCACAATTTAAGCAGCTAACTACCCTGGGCAATCCAAACCCCCAGACAGACTGATTTTTCAAGATCCAGTGACAAAATAATTGGTTCAGCCCCTTGCATCATTTCAAGGATGGTGCAGACACCATTCCATTTTAGGCTAATGTGATCCTTTCTGTGTTGTGTTACCACCTCAGACTACTAAGTAAATGCTAAGATCATTCTGTAGTTACTTAGCCAGTGTTCTCCAAGAAACTGTGTTGATGTAATTTTTAGTGCATGAAGCAAATACAACTGGATTATTTACCTCACTATGTTCTCAAGATATCAGGTAGCCACCTTTAAAGTACATCCATTATGCTGATAAGGACATAGGAGATACCTAGCTATTGAAGAGTTGGATCTAGACTCAGAAGATCAGGAAAAAAAACACCAAAAAATACAGTAAGACTGGACTACTAAGAATCCACTCTCTATGATTTGAAAATGGTTTGTTCTATTTAACTCATCAGCAAGGTAACACAGAAAATCCTCTGGATACTCATGCTCTGGCTGATAAGATATTTCTTTTAACAGGTCTATTTGTTGGAGCAAAAGGCTTTGAGTCATTTTCTGATGGTTTGCCCTTTTATTTTTCTTTGCTTTTGTATTGAAATTTTTTGTTTGTGTGGGTTTGTTTGTTTTTTAAACAAAACTAAAATTTGCAGAGCCTGGAAAAAATCTTTGAAATACAAATTAACAAACTATAAACTTACAAAGACAATTTGGAATCATATTAAAAAGGTAACAGAGTAACCAATAAGCTGTTTGGTAAATTAATAGTTCTTAAAATATAGGGAAGTTACAAAACAACTTTAACCAGCGTAGAAATGCAACATCAACAGAGCACCAAGGTAGAGGAAGGTAAGGCAAATGGGTAACACTAGTGAAGACATCAGTAGATGGGACTGGAAGAATTAATTCCATTCAAGTTCTCTTTAGACCTATGCAATCCAATTAATTTTGTCTGATTTTTCTGATCCAGTTATCAATTACTGGCTTCTTCTCTACTTTCCTCTTTATCACAGTAGGTCTTTATCCCAGTTAGAGTTTCAAGACATTATAGCAAGAAGATGATGAGGATGATGGAAAGACTGAAGTGACTTACAATCAAGCCTATAACTTGGAAGCAAAGTGCCAGAGTCAAGAGAAGGAATGCCACCACCTTGTACAGATGATAGAATAACTCATTTGGAAAGGACTCACAATGACCATACAGTCTAATTGCATAGGTGATAAGTCCAGCTGCAAAGGTGATAGTAATTTGAAGGCCATCTGTAGCTAGAGAGAGAAAATAATATAAAGAATACCAAAATTCAGTAGTTTGAGTAGCTACTTAAAATCTATGGAAGAAAACTAGGTTTCCAAAACAGTTTACCAGCCTGCTGTGGTGTTTATCTAAGCTTCTGCTTGTTTTATAGGCCTTGCTACTGCTTCTAATGACACAAAATAAACAAATTAAAATAAATGAAGGGAGAATACATAACTTCCCCTAGCAATAAACAAGCTGTGAATTAGAGAACAGCAGTAGCTACTTTCAAAGGGCTAGAACGATAAATGCAAATATGCTGTAACAGTCCAAGGGGATGACAGATGCCGAAATGTCTGGATGAGCTGCTCATTCATCTCCAGGCAGGTACTGACAACAGCTTGTCTATGGTAGGGGAGGCTGCATATTAAGCTCTCACCTTATTTAATATCCACATCAGACAACTGAAATCCCACCTGGATGCCTGTGCCACACAGTCTTAACACCATAGGAAGATTTTAGGGCATTTCTCCAATGCTTGATTTACAAAAGGCAGCAAAATCTCCGAAGAAATTAAGGGTGCCCTTTCAAATATATCCATATGCTTGGTTGCCAAAGTTGTGCTCAGCTTTGTATTTTTTCCAAACTGATCTTGTCTCAAAAAGCTAAAATATACTACTGGGGAAAACAAAAGGAAAGCCTTTTTTTCCCAACACAACTGTTCTGGAAAGGGTGCATTATCACATTAAAAAGAATCTATATTTTTTCAAATCTTGATTAACTTGATCACCTTCTACTATATCTCCTATCATCTGTTGAATCAGGTGTATGACTTTTTCCTATCTCCTATTTTAAGTCTGAATACAGATTTCTGTACCTACTGCATATTTAGGAGCTAATTCACAAACAGACATTAGAAATCAATATATATTTTGAGGACCCAGCAGTGCTGTTCATATTTAACCCTGCTATGTATATCTCTGTATGGGCCAAACTGCACCAGCTTCTGTGGAAGGAAGATTTAAATCCGGAGTCATAACCTCGTAGCACTGGAGGGTCCTGTCTTTGAAAGAAGCAGATTAAATTCACATGATCTCTTTGAGAAAGTTCAGGCTGGTAAATTTGGCAGGACAAAAGGACAAGTCTTCAAACTGCTTTACTTTGTCAGATTTGGGAGAAATGTGCCGACTGTACATTCTCTACCCTCATTATATTCTTGGAGTTTGGACTTCCTCTGTTGCTCCCTAGCCACAGATAGGTGTCTAAACATAGGGAACGCAGACTGTTTTCACAGCTGCTATTTCCGTGTTATACCTATGTACTGTAGGCCACACAGGAGGAGCATGGTCACTTGACTATTAAAATAATAAGATGTTGTTTAAATCAATGGGTTTTAATTGTGCTCCTTAACATTCAGTTCTGTACATGAAAAAAAAAAAAAAAGATTGCTAGGAAAAGGAGAGTAGGTAGATTTCTTTGGCGGAATCAGAAAAAAAAAGAACATAATCTTATGAAACCACCAACACTTCCCAGCTCTTTGTCTATACTTGACAGCGTCTACATGGCTTCATTTCAGAACGTTATCAATGCCTCCCAAAATCTAAGTAATTTGTAGGGCAAAATGATACCTCAGGAATTATTTTTTTCCTTTCTAAATAATCACTAAGAAGATAAAGAAAAAAAAATAGGAGTCCAAACTCTAAGACTTCAACTTTTTTTCAAATGGGAGACATCAAGTCTTTTCCAACTGAGTACTTCACTTAGAACATCTGTATCTCAGTTGAGGAACAAATTACCTGTATTTGTCATAGGGCTCAGTATATGTCTAGCACATCCAAAGTCTGTCTTCACTATCTTATGCTGGCTCATCCTAGCCAATGCCTTTGTCCAGTGGCCTAAAAATACAATTTTCTTTCCTATATGTATAGAGGAGAAGGTTAGCATTACAAAAATTATCCAGCAATTGGTAGTGCTGGCAGTGTCAGATGAAAAGTCAAGGATTCCGAAACACTTAAGAAGTTATTGTCCAAATCTGCAACTTTTGGAAATTCATGTAGGTCCATTACAATGAATGGAGGTTTGCCAATAGGCCAACTGATGACCTGTCTGTTTAAACAAAAGAAACCCAACCTTGAGCTTTCTTTTATTGTTCTGATGCTTTTGCAGAATTAGAAAATATAAGATAACTGCTTAAAATAACCCCACTATTTATTACTCCAGGAGCAACATTTTCTTAATAATACAGTCACAATGTGTCTGGAATTCTGAAACACAATGTATTTTCCAACAACACACCAACCAATCAAAAAAGCTACACTCTGCGTCCAGAACAAAACACCATGGCTGTTGGAAAAAAAAAAAAAAAAAGAAAAAATACACCATAAAAAAGAAAATACTTCTAAGACCAAAAATATATAAACATTGACCTTTTTATATATTACATAAACAGCAGAGAGATTCCTGCTTCTGCCAAGCACTCCAGTTTGCAATGGAGTGCCAAATTTTCATTAGCACACTAACTGTTCTGACTGATAACCAGTGGCTTAAAGTGTTCCTCACTGTTGCATCTTGAGGAGGGGTGGGGAAACTTATGAAACCCACCCCCACAGATATATTTGATATGATTATGACACCTCTAGATCGTGAAACAGCTAAAACTGTCCTGGTTAGATGAGAGATGTGTCCAGACCAAAAGCCCAGGCTCAAACTTAGATTTTGAAAAAAATAACCTCAGAAATAAGTCTTTTTCTCAAATCTGAATGCCCCAATAGCAGACATTTACCTTCCAAACTGGGCAGCAGCTATAAGGCTATTAGTAATTTAACCCCACCGTCTTCCCAGCCTTCAACAAGTCCAGTGGCAAAAAAAATACGGGGGAAAAAGAAAAATTAATAATTTGGAATCGAAAAAAGAAAAATAAGAATAAAAAGATTTCTCAATTTGTCTACATTAAAACATTACATGAAAACAAAATACTACAGAAAGTCTTTTAGTTTTTAGTAATATACGTTGTTGCAATAGTAATCCTGCTCAGTATGAGAGGATCTGCAGGTTCAGACCCCTGGTGAGTGTGCTTGGCTGAGGAGCCACTGGCGCGAGGCTACCATCTGCGGCTTATGACTGAACGCCTCTAAGAACCCCATGTAGACACTTGATGTTGTGCTATTGCATCATCGGTTGCTTGTGATTGACCCAGGAGATGACAGTCTTATTCAGACTGTGCGGGTAAAGCTCTTCCCGAATCTTCATTAGCGAAGACAGGCCTTCCTCACAGGAGAAGGAAAACTCCTATCTTCAAACCCGGGCTGATGGAGCTCATCTAGCCTTATATGGTCTTCCATCAAAGAGAAGGACACTCTTACAAAACCTACAACCTGTGGACTTTGCTGCCACCGTCCTAGCTAGCTAGGCCGTGGGAGTTAAACCTCAGATGTAAAGGATGGGCCCAGCTCTGCACAAGCTGCGCCTCACCTAGAAAATCCACTGCACAGGCTGGAAGGGCTCACTCTCACTTGCCTGTATGGACAGGCAAGGGTCGAAACTGTAGGTGACAAGGTGCATGGGAAGCTGCAGATCCAACGTTGCATGCAGGCAGACCAGTGTAAGGGTAGCTTGAGATAGCTCAGGAGATGACAGTCCTGGTCGGACACTTCCTTATTGCCTAAGCACCCCTTTTTTCGAACCAGATTTGCATACCCCACATGCCCTTGGTCATCGTGCTTGTAGTAACCATGGTTAAAGCCCTTCCCACATCTTTGCTCGCAAAGCCAAGCCATCAAATCAATATACAAGAGGAATTTATAGGGCAGCATAAGCGACAGATAAGAAACACTGACTGTTTAAGACTCAGACTTGGATTCTGACTTTACCAATGCCAAAATTCAAGATAAATTGATATAGGACTTTCAATCAACAAGCAGAATACAGCTCCCAAATATCTATACTCTCACTTTTGCAGGTGATGATAACTACCTCAATATCTTATGAGAGATGTACCAGAGCAAGAAAATACCCCACATCGTGGGAAAGAGATCTAGAGAGGAAGAGGGAGAGAAGAAATGAAAACCCCACTACTTCAGTGCTTTTTTCCAGTTGTCTTCCCTGTAATATACAGATGGGGAAAAAAGTGATTAAGGCAGCTTTGACTTCGTGAACGATATTCAGGTGTCACAATAAAGTCTATTAAATCCTCACCAAATATTGTTTCAGCTGCTCAGGAGTACACTTCCCAGTCACACAGTGTTAAAGGTACCCGATTCCTCATCAGAAATGCTCAACACCTCATGGGTCTGGGTCCTGTTACAAGAGAAACAGTTTAAAGGAACTGGAAGTTAAAATAATCTTTGTAGCAGATGATGTGGACAACATAAGCTCATTGTCAGAAAATTCTGGAAATTAATGAAAGGGAAGCAATACCGTTCCTTTGCATAAAGTACGCTAAAGGACACTAAGGATTATGCTAAATGACAGAGAATGCCACTTATAAACAGTGAAAAAAAAAGAATAAACAAATCTAAATGAAAGGTGCAATTTTAAAAGGAAGAACTTCATCTATAGGATTATATAAGAAAAAAAAAGCACGAAATTGTAATACCATATAAGTTTATTCTAGTCAGCAATCTGTTTTAACAATGCCATATGACTTAGTAGTGGAATAATTCCGAAAATGTGGTTAAACATGCAAAATGTTATTATTTTAATATTTAATCACAATTATGATTATTTCTTTTCTCTGCTCTTTCTTTCACGAGGGCAGTCATAATCAATCAAATCCCAAATTAGGCATGTGTCTTTATGTGCTTTTATTATTTAATCCCACACTCACAAAGCTCACAAAGAATGAACCTGATGAAGTACACATGGATTTTAATAAGTAAAAGGGACAAATGAATTCATTGTCTATTGAAGCAGTTTTATAATATCAAAACATACGCTGAACAAAGCTGAAAGCTATTAAACCAAATAATACAGGCTTTAATTACAATCTAAATCTGCATTATTAAAGTAATAAAATGACCCTAAAATAAATATTATGGAAGTCATGTTGTCCCTACAAATGAACACAGCATGAAAGAGTGATACAATAAACCACCCTAACATTAACATGCCGTATGTACCACTGTGGCTTCCCACAGAGCTAAAACAAGGCACAAGTCCCTTCTTCCATAGCTGTAGGCAAAACCTTCCTCTCCCTTAATTTGTCTTTGCTGTCCATGTTCACCAGATTTGCAGAATTTCCACTAATGGGAACCATGGGTGCAAGACTACCACGCAAGGAGCAGACTGGTAATAGAAGACAGGGGCAGTGCTAGCAGTCTGCTCAGACCTTCACAGAATCATCAAATGGTTTGAGTTGGAGGGGATCTTGAAGAACATCTAGTTCAAACCACCCTGCCACAGACACCTTCCACTAGACCAAAGCTCCATCCAGCCTGATCTTGAACATTCCAGGGATGGAGCATCCACAACCTCTCTGCACAACCTCCAGTGCCCCCTCCATCCACAACCTCTGCACAAGTTCCAGTGCCTCACTACCCTTTCTGTACACATTTGTCTTCCTGTCTGCATGCTCCTCACTTCCAAAATATTTATGTAAAACTTCCAACAAGGAGTATCAGGAGAGGATTATGTACTCTATTTCCTCAGGGAACACCCTGCTAGTTTCTGAGTGCTTTCAAACCCTGCTGCCTCAACGCTGACAGTGTGTTACAGTGCCTGTTGCAGCCAAGGCGAGCTTTCCCTGCCCACACGTGACAAGGTGATGGAACTTGTGCAGGGCAGCATGACCCTGCTGGGTCCCGCTTTACACCCCCAGGGAAGGCGTATTTCCCAGGGGCTCTACACATCTCCAGTCCTGGGGGATGTCAAAGTACGGAGATGCCAGGTGCCAGATACAGCAATACAGAGCTAGGGACTAATTCAGCTTCACTGCAGAAATAGTCCCAGTTTAATCAATAACTATTGGCATTACTCTGTGGCAGCAAATTACAATGGAGGAGTCATTCTTGAGATTATAAATGCAAAGAACATTATTCATATGACACTTACATATGAGAATTTGGAGGGTCAGCCATAAGCATGGGTTTTTTTTCGTCTGGGCTAGCACTGATCTCGCATGATCTGATATTATTTATTAAAATAATCTGCTATTTTAGAATACTTTATATGTGTTCATGACATTTATGATCTGTTGCAGAGCCTACACTGAAGTTTAGAAATATTTTAACCACAGTATTTGCTGACATTTCCTAAATCATCACATCCCACGTTGATTCTGACAATAGAGGAAACGATGACATGGGCACTGAAATAGTTGAACTGGAACAGAAGGCCACAGTTCTTAACCATGTATTTTCCAGGGACTATGAAGTAAAACAGATACAGGACTCCTTTCCCCTCCTCTGTAACCCAGACTGGGAGATATACAAATCCTTCAGTCCAATTCAAGCAGAGGAGGAGAACTCCTCAGTAGGGTCCCCTTACACATAAATGCTCACAGCTCTCTGTACCTTCTACCAGACCCCACAAGCCACCAGCTCATCTCTGGGACTCTTTCGAAGGGCTAGTCCTTGGAAGGTCTCACAGGTCTGCTACCAAAAGGTCTCACAGACTGATATGTACTATTTACCTTTGGCTGTCATCAAGCACCAGGGAAACTCTGCTGCCTTTCCTGTCTGACACACCAAACACAACCCTGAATATTACCCACCTTCTGAGCTGTAGGACAGTCACCATTGTCTCTAAACAGTTTCCAGTGCTTACTGGGATATGCCACTGAAGTCAGCCACATCAGCTCCCATGCCTGCAGCCATTGCCAGTAATTGCCTCCTGTTTCAGTATTTTGCCAAAGCCCCCTGCTCAATCACCAGAGAAAAGCATCTATCATCAAGCAAAGTACAAAGAGTTTTAAACAGACAGTAGGGCCATTAGCCTTGTTGAACACCTAACAGAGGTCACCAGAGTTTTCTGCTGTATCATAGTACAGAAAATAGTGAGCGAAACAGATGAGTGAACTATCTCAGCAAAATTAAAAACTACTACACAGTCATGGTCCCGAAACAGCACACCATAGGGTAGTTATATTCTGTATCTTCATTATAATGGTGGAATGTTGTTTTCATCTGTGTGAGACATGTATAAGAACACGGTAAGAAAAGTAGATTGCCACCTAGCTGCTCTAAAAGATGCCAAAATTCTTAGCAGCTTTACTGAAAGCACAGTGATTAGACAGAAGGGGTTAATTAAAACATTGTAACGTAACTCTTTAATGTCAAAATCTATTTGAAGACTGAATGCTTAACAGATGGCTCTTATACTTACATTAATAAATAAATTAATGACTTGCAAAATTACTGAGCCCTAGGTTTTACCCAACATGATCAGATGGGGTCAATGTTTTTTTTTAACTGAAATTGCCATTATATCCATATCGTGGTAAAATGTGGTTTTTTTTCCCAGTCTCACGTAGGGAAAATATAATAATTTTACAAGATTCAAATGCTATATTTCAATATGCTTAAATTATCTTACTTTGTAATGAAAGCAGGTAGAAGAGCTTACACACTTAACCACTGTACTCTACTGTACAGTACTAACTTTTGAATATGTCTCTCAGCAGTTGTTTTCAGTGTAAAAAAATGGTTAGCCTAAATCACAGGTGACCTCTTAGACCAAAAAGGCAGCTTTACAAGCTACTAACTCTCTTCCTCATAATTACAAACTTCCACACCCGTGTTTCTATATGTTTGCAATTTTCTCATCTACTAATGTGCAACCTGAAGGACAGAGGAATCCCAAGGTCACTGTTGCTAGTTGGCTTTCCTCTAGCTCCAGGATTGATGCAAAATTGATTATATTGGTCAGTAAGTTACAGTTTGGCCCTAGACCAGATGAGCTGTGCGTATAAAATCAGAGCGTGCAGTAGAGATTGCCTTCATAACAGGCACCTTACTGAAATGGAAATGTGTAAATTAATTCCCATGTGGAGAGCTCGCAGGGAGTAGTAGCAAGGGTACTGTAAATTCCTACTGTTGTTCACAGCACATTCAATTTTTAGGTAGAAGAATCTAATTGAATGCAATCTTAGAACTCATATAATGTAATGCTTACAGCGCTCTCCTAGAAGAGTAGATATCAGATTTCAGCCGTGAACTGTAACATGGGTCTCCTCCTTCCATGTGATTATTCTGAAATGCCAAAATATAAACTGCCTTTCTGCAAAATTTAGTCATGCTCTGTGTATGCCTGCCAGATGAAATCCTGAAGGTAAAGTGCGTGAAGTACCAAAGCTGTGCACTGAGAGGCCTGTACAACTTTGGCACGAATTAGTCATCTGCCTTCAACCAAGGTGGTTGTATGTATATCTAGTAACAGAAATAGAGATACTGTTGTGACTTCCCTAGAAAGCTTTGGTACCTAAAAGCATTGCACGCTTCTGAGGGTAAACTAAGTTGAATTTTAGCAGGTACAAGTGCATGTAACTGTTGAACTTCTCACTGAACTTAATTTGCTTTTATAATAGTCCCTCTATTAAGGCATACATATAACATTTTAAACCTCATTTTATACGTGGTGCCTTTCTCACTAGTGTTCAGTTACAAAATCCTGTTCTTCATGTCAGCACTGCAGGAGTAGGACAGAACAGATGGTAAATTCCAATGATTATATGGAAATTTACCTAACCTTTTACAGGCAAAACTATACAGAATTCATCTGTCTTTATAATTCGATTTGTTAAAAAGCAAACAGTCATATAAAAAATAAGTATGCTTGTCTTACTTTAGACACCACTTTAAAAGATTACTCCGATTAACTTAAGGCACTTGTTACCTTTTTATTTTTCTAAGTATTTACAAAATATAAGCATTTAGAATATTTCATTTTAAACTCTAGGCAATATTTCACAACACTGTAATTGCAGAAAAGCATTTTGATTCTCTTTCCATTCATTTCACTTGGGATGTTTGTAATAATTAATTCATCTCAACTTTAATCCATCTATACAGCCCAGCATTTTATTCTTTGGAGAAATGACTTCAGAATGGTCTCAACAGATATAAAATATGTTCTTTTATCATATAACTTTTCTGATTCTGATTCAAACTGGGATTAATCACTTTTCACCAGCTATTTTATAGGCATGATGTGAGAATGCCTGGGGTTTATTTGGAGTATTACTTCCCCTGCATCCCACACATCCCCTGGATTAGCCTGTTTTCACAATAAAGCAAAGTAGACCATGCCAGCCACAGAAAAATATTACTCACTTCCTTCTCATCACTCTTAATTGGGACCAAGTGGATTTAGGTCAATCACTTCAGTCAAAAAAATTTATGAAAGATACAGGTCTATTTATACATGATAGAGGTAATTAATGCTTTTACAGGCAGTTGTTATAAAAGCCTTTTATTCCTCATTCCTCTCTGCATCATTGTGAGCAAATTCTATGGACAAAATGAATGGATGAATTGTAATATTCGTTTCCCTCGGCTTTCTGGCATACGCTAAGTGTAACGCACAGCTCACTATCCCTAACCTAGTAATCATTAAACACACATATACAACAAAAGGCCTGTTTCATTTTCTAAATTTGTACAGTTTGACCAGATGGTAATCTCAGCCTGACAGGTGTGTCCTGAAAACTAGTTTGTAAATAGTGGCACAATTCCCTGATTAGGCAATTAATAACTGCCAATCCTGCCACTTTCTTTTTAATGTCTCTTCTGTCTTAACAAATGTTGAACTTAACAATTCAAAGGAAACCTTCATAAATGCCTTTTCCATCTTACTTACTTGTCTTCATTAATTACCCAGCAAATTCTTTCCCACAGGCACTGAAGAGCATAGATTAAGTTGTGAAAGTCCTCTTATTTACAGGATTACACAAATTTAGGCTTTCCTTACCAGTTTAGCAACCATAAGTCACTGGGCTGAAGGTTTTGGACATTTATTTGCCTCACAGTAATATATAGGACACAGTGAATGATTTCTTTTTTTTTTTTTAATTATACACCTATTACCCTGAAAAAAGTTATGTTTTTTTCATACCTCTCCACTTTAGACCTCTAATTTAAATTTCTGTATGAGAAGAGAGCTCTATATACAGTGAACACCAAATTTAAGACATACTATTCCAGAGACTATCCTCAGCAGAAATCTACCTTAGCTAACCTAAAACATCATCTAGGAATCTTTTTCATCACTAGCTACAAAAAACTCACAACTGGGCCCACCTAGATTCTTGAACTAGGAACCAAAGTTTAGCTGGTTTGAACAGACCCCTTAAAAGGACTTATTTCAGCCAGGTTAATTACACTGCTATTACTGTTTCATTGGGAAGCTCTAGGACTGCTCCAATGTTACTCTCGGATCAGAGACATATTTTTTCTCATACCATTCAAAACCCACTCAGCTTCGACAGAGTTACATAAAACCCAATAATTTTACTCAGCAGAGACATGAGAGAGTTTGGTAATTCCATTCTCTGGTGGCAGTCCCTGAACTGAGTATGCTCTAACCCCACACAGCTCACATCAACATACCCTTTCCACTCCATGACTGCAGGGACTCACCACCTCTTTCTCCACTGAAGCTTTTCCAGCTTCCCAGAGGATTGTACAATATCAAATATCAGAATAAAAATCAGATAGAAAAATCTCCGTGGCCTCATTTCCAAGTGCTTATATGCAAGAAACATAGGAGAAAGTGGCCTAATTAGAAGCAAAGGAAGGGAAAGGAAAGTTATGCAGAACAGTGACTCTAGGAGCACAGGGCAAAGAGAAGAGTGAGGCTTCAGGGAGAGGATGGCAGAAGTGTAAGGAAAGAATATGACACAAAAGGAAGTACAGATAGTACAGGTGACACACAAGAGGACAATTTGTGGGAAGGAGCAATAAAAGAATGGTATTGAGAGCGCGGGACAGATGGGGAGACAAAAGTTTCGGTGAATACACAGACTAGAAAGAAAAGGAACAGACAGATCCATGACAGAACAGGCTCTTCCAAGACCCAGCACTGTGCAATCAGGACATTACTTTTCTCTTAAGCAAATAGCAAATCCAAGGGCAAAACACGTGCTTCCATTCCCCTCTAGTGGCAGGTACACTTAAAGAAAAACACCCATCAGTTAGCATTTTATTGCGATAGAGCTCAAGGTAACATAGCAGCCTGATGTTCAAAACCTGCCAGTGATCTATATGGGCTGTACCTGATGTTTTCTTTATCCCTTCTTCCTTCCCTACTCTGTAACTTAAAAAAAAAAAAAAAAAAACCCTCTGAAATTACAACAAAAAATACATAATACAGATGCTAAATAGGCAAAGTCAAGCATAGATAAGTTAGGAAATTAAGCTTGTATTTTAATAAGTACCAAAGGGCACAGCTATGACAATACACTTTATAATAATACACTAACATTTTCCAAAGAACTACCATCTACTGAGTTCCAGACTGGTTGGTTCTCACTGAACGAACAGATAATTAGTGCTGCTATCCCATAACGTATACTGGGAAATTGCCACTTGGCATTCTAGCACAATCCCTTCTGTTCAATAATATCTTTAATTTGCATGTTAATAAATGTCAAAGTATGCCTTCTGCTTTCATTTGCTTTCCATTTTTTTTGTGATCAAATTTACGTTTTTCTGTGTGTGTACTTCCTACATTAGACTAACCTAATTATTCAGCTGGAAAGTCATTAAAAGATTAAATTCATTTTATTCTATTTGTTTTGTTACAGGAATAGGGGTTCCACTATCCACGGGGATTCCCATTACAGTAAGAATTAAATGAGTCTGTGATACAGGGCTTAGAAACAGAAGCTGTTCTCTTTGTTCAGAGCCTATCACAAGAAAAAATACTGTCAATAAGAACCTCAAAACAATTGCCAGCAAAATTGGTGGGAGGTGACTGAGAAACTAAAGGTCATACAAGGAGTGGAGGGAAGCCCTAAAAGCTACTAAGTAACACTAAGAAAGCCCAGAAAGCCTTAATTCAGCAACCCATCCATGGAATCATGCTTTTCTTCTAAGCCACATCCTAAAACCCTTCAGTATTTACGTAGTATTTACATAGCCCTTGAGCATTTACACTAGCAAGGCTTCTTGAAAAATCACCAAGAAAGAAAACTGCAAGTTCCTGAACAGTAAATGAAACAACAAACATAAAGTACAAAGTAATAGGATTAGTGCAGTCATTAAGACACACTATTCATGTCACCAAACTACACTCTAAAATTAAGACCTACCTAATTCAAAGCTACTATGGGGGTGGGGAAGAAAACATTGATCATCACATCTCACAATTAAAATACTATTATCCCCCTCATCTGGGCTTCAGCTGCTGCAAACAAAGGAAATGATCACATCGCATACAAGACTGTTGTATACCCTTTCACATTTCAGACAACCATACCTCTTTAACATGTCATCTTGTTTTCTTCTGATTCCAAATTCTACATTCAGAAATACAATTGCTTAAGTGGAAACTGCAGTAAAAGGGGAACTATTCTGGTTAATATACACCTATTGTCTATTTTTCTATGCAATCTCTGAGAAGAGAAGAGATTCAGAGCAGTCCTTTGGACAGGACCTGGTGGTGTTGGTTGATGAGAAACTTAACATGAGCCGGCAGTGCGCACTTGCAGCCCAGAAAGCCAACCATACGCTTGGGCTGCATCAAAAGAAGCATGACCAGAAGGTTGAAGGAGGCAATTTTTTAAATAATTTATACTTCAAAATATTAAGTTTTCTATTTAAAATACCTATTTCCACTAAGCATACAAAATCAGTGACAAAGGTTGCACCTGAAGTTGCTGCACAGTTAGAAGGGCCAGCTATGCAGTCTGATTTAAGTTCATGCAGCTAAGTCAACCAGATGAGTTTCAAGGCAAAAGTGGTAAACGGTTAGGAAAGCCTGAAACCACCAAATGCCATTTATTTTTTGTAAGAAAAGCAAATATAAAGGAGGCTTATTTTTGCCAAGACTACTACGGCTTATTTTAATTTGCAATGCGGGGTAACTGTTCTCTGGTTTTTAATTGCACGCTCATAAAGTTTTAATTAGCAAAGTTTAAAAAACATGACAATCATGCTGCTGAAAATCAGCCACAGTTTTGATTTACAAGTCTGCAAAGGATTACTTGGTAGCAATCAGGACGGATTGCAGTGCTTAAGCCCAGAAAGCTTTAATATGTTATAAACACAAGCAAATGATGCAGTAATTGCCCTTGATTGCACTACTTGGAAGATTTTTTTAGAGGCAACCCAAAGAGAAGTTGACAGTACCTATCTGTCCTTGGCAATTTGTGAGTACATCAAATCTGTGCTTGAAATTCTGAAGCACCGATTCCTTTTTCATAAATGCAGGTGGATACTTAAGAGATTAGCAAAAGCCACCTCTGGGACAGAACATCATCTGGTCTGAGGATGGGCAAACCCATTATCACCTAAAGGACTTGTGGAAGGACAGTAAGTGTTGGTTAACACAGTCTTTCAGCAAATGCTCTCTTCTCAGTTCCCTGTCAATACTAGCAGAACCTTTAATGCCGAACCAGAAGAGTGTTTTTCTTACCTACTTTGTCTGATGGGAGAAAGGTTTTCCTTTGTTATATAAAAAAAAAATGACATTAACTAATAGGAGAAAGGGACAGATGAAAATTGGGAAGGAGTTGGAAAACTTGTTAGGTCATGATTTTACATTGCAAGACAACTTTTGTAAAAGTGGTAAACAAAACAGTTCACATTCCCATTATTTATCAAGCCAGAAAATTCACAGTGCAGTCAACATACAACTCTTTCATCTCTAAAGTTACACACTAAAACATGAAGGACTTGTGTAGTGTGGCCTATTTCAAATTTACAAACATAAACTTCCATAAGCATACGTCCTATAAATATGATTACTGACTTTGCTCTGTGTAAATTCCTTCAGAACTTGTTTCCTAATTTGATTTCCAAGAGTCAAAATTTCCTGAAGAAAGGGGTTGGAGGGGACTCTCTGTTCAGGAACCTGAGCACCTTCAACAACTCCTTCTCTTCTTCTTCATGGGTCTCAGGGTTCCCTCAGCTGTTTCTTACTCTTTCCCCCCCACACACACCTCCCGCTTGCCTAGCATCTTTTGCCATTTTCTTAAACACACCTTCATGGGGAAGGACAGGACACCACACAGAACCCTACTGAAAACATCCATCGAAGAGCCTGACTTGCCCCAGCTTCAATTTCTGGTCAGTACAAATCAGATTACCACAACCAGCTCACTGAACACAACTTCAAGAAGGCACGGCACTTCTGGGAAGCAACAGAAAGAGCTACTGCCTCCACTCCCAAAATGTTTCTTAATATGTAAATTGAAATTAAGATGCTTAATGTTCCTATAGAATTATTTGAAATCAAGAAAGAGTTATATCCCAGCAAATTCACAGACAAGAGAGCTCCCTTTGGTACTGCTACAAGAATTTCAAAATCTCATTAGAAAGCACTTCAACAGCATTTTGAGCTCCAATCCCAAATGGAAACAGCTAGATAAAAGGAATGTGGATTTAATAAGTTTGGAGTCATCCATACTCTTTTTTTATAGATAGTTTACATTCACTCAGAACAGAATAAACTGATGAGTGAGTTCCTCAGTTCTGCAGTAGCAGGACTTCTCAGCTGGCTTATGCTTTAATTCTTGGCTAAGTTTGCTGAAATCTATGTTTTGGTTTTGTTGTTTGCTGGTTTGTTGTTTTTTTTTTACAAATTATAAAGAGTTTATTATATATTTCAGTGTTCAAGGTTCTGTTCAAAGCCTTCTGCTAATATGCATATCTTTAAACTCAAAATTACATTTATAAAAGACATTGCTTTTTAAAGGACAATATTTTGCTTCAGAGTTAATGTTCAAAACAATAAAGCAGCTAAAATCAAACATGCTTCAAGGATATTTATATCCTCGTTTTAGATAAGTGTTCAGCTAAATACTTAAGAAATGCACTACCTTTATTTTCTTTTTTCTTCTTTTTGATCACCAACATTAAGCTACCATTGCAAGATCGCAAATGTAGCACCCCAGCTTCTATTTGATTCATGTATATACATAAAGCAGGCCAGTTCCTGAGTAACTTTATTTAAAGCTGACTGGATACAGTCCCAGAAGGAAAATTATTGAATCAAATGGTAACTGAATTCTTGTGATCTTGTTTATGATGACTATGATCTTGGACAAGTAGCCTGGTGTTAGTGAACAAAAATGTCATACATATTCACTCTAGCATTTATCCGGTAATGTCATAATCTTTTTTCTAAAAAATAGTCATGTTTATCCTTAAATCCTGTTTGATCTATATTACTGTAGACACACACAAAGGGAAAGAAAGAGAAAGAAGTTTTATATCACATGTAACAGCATTACAGTCCATTTAAGGAAGTGAGAAAATGATTGTAAATATTGCCTCACAAAAGTTAAAGAACCCTCCCTTTGAATTAAATAGATAAGTGTCTTGCATGCAGAAACTTGGTTTTGTCATTGTATTTTGACATATGTGAGACCTATTCTCATTTGATTTAAAACACAACTAAATCTATTCTCAGACTGAGGGAGTTCAGCGGAATCACCAGTTACCTCAGATGTGGCCCCAAAAAAACATTCATTGAACACATACATTTTGAGGCCAGAAGTACTATTTTGATTATGTGGCCTGATTTCCTGTGTAATAGTTAACACATAACTTCCTGTACAGACCCTTACCCTGCGATTTCTTCATCAAGACTGCTTTCTGATTTAGCTAGACCATATGGTTTATAAAACAATGAACTTTAATTCATTTGACCTTGACATGCTTTTAATGTTAGCTCATGTAGGAAAGGACCAAATGACTTCAGCAAGTACCAGAACTGAAATTAGATCGTCAGCAGAAGTGACTAGCAAATATAGTATAAAGCTTTACATTTTCCCATTTCTGAGACTGTCAATTCATAGTCAAGTAAGTTAATTTTATTCTCCTAAATCTTCAAAGTCTTGTTAGACCTTAGTTTTTTGATATTTATGACAAGTTTCAAGATCCTCTCAGAATATTAAGAGCAGAGGCATACTCCTAGTTCAAAAAGTCTGAAGAACATGTGATCAAATCATTTCCATTAACATTGTCATTAACAAGTGGAACAGATAACATTTTCCTTGTCACTTGAAAATGCAGCAAATCACTCCATGAACTTACAGCTGCTTTTCCATTCCTTTGGCTGTCTAGAATCATTAGAAACAGTGAGTGGAGTAAGTGTAAGCACTATTTCCGCTCAGAAGATCAGGGTGTTTCAATGACACTGAAGATGTCTTGACTCTGAAAGCAGTGCAAAAGATGACCTGAAACTGTGCCTGAATTTCCTCAACTTTAAGTCCAGAGAGAAGTGTTGCTGATGGCAATGCCACAGACTCCAGTTTACCTTTTTCTCAATATCAAAGGCATCCGAGCAACTCTAAAATTCTAGGTGAACCTCTGTCCTGATGATGAAGGAAAACCACAACAAACTGACAGCTTGACAACTTCCCTTCTCTCTAATATTAAAAACATGGTAGAACTTCAGCAGAGCTGATTTATTACACTGTTACACAAAACTGGACTGATACACTAAGTCTCACAACTGACCTCTGGTTCTGGAACATCTGGTCCATAGGCATGCAAAAGTTCACTCCATCTGTACACAGTAAATCAATTAGCCATAATGGAACCTGGCAGCCAATAATAAATAAGCATGGCACACAAAGTAATGATGGCTTTTACTGAGTTTAAAGATGCCTTAGGACCCACATGGTTCAAGGGTGTTCTTTCCTAAGGTGTCACCATCTGTGTAACATTAATGATGAAGACAGATCCTAGGTCCCAGTTACACAAACAAAGCATATTTTACTTTAGAGATCAGATCCTTATGCTTTGAATATATCATCTTCTGCTGGCCCTCCAACAGTGGCAATAGAAAATCCTTCCAGAAGTACAGGCAACTCTGATGTTAACAATTGGCAGCTTAGAAACCAAGGTGTTTTATAAAACAGGTATCTTCCAAGCCAGGTGCTAAGTGTCAAGTATTTCCCAGGTGACACTTTCAGAGCACAATTCCTGCCTTCCCCTGAAGAGTCACCCACTGCACACTGAGTGCCAATTCACACATCCATTTATTACAATTTAGTCCTGTCTGTTAGCAAACCTTCAAATGCAGCTGGGTTACCCCACTGCTTTTTGACCAAGCCTTGCATTTCCAAACTGCTTCTCCTCTCCCTTATACCTCTTCTGTCACTATTATTCAAATAGTGTAATTATTTTTAGTTATTTTTATCTTCCATTGCTTCTCTCCTATTTTTGAATCGTTAGTGGGTTTTGTTTCTCATTCTCTCCACATTCAAAGATAATTCTTCATCTATTTCTCTCCCTTATCCCTTTACCCAAGCAGCTTTGCTAAATGCTTGTTTTGGGACAGTGTGGCGGGTCTAGTGATGCTTTGGTTAATATTTTACAGGCTTATTCAGTCTCCTCCTGCATGAGCATGCTAGCAAATATAGCACTACCTAACCATACTAAGCTCTCAGTTGAGTTTACTTTTATTTTTGGAGACTAGAATTGAAAATAGGACTTTTAAGAGTCACTCCTTGATAAGTAACCGATGTATGTTTACTTGAGCTAGTGTAGTGTTCTTTCTTTTATGGTTCAGTTGTGTTTTCATGAGATTGGAGGAAGAATCTAATTAATACAGTGAATATCAGTTCCAGCTGCAATATGCATTTTTTCTATGACTTAGCCTTTTCTGTGCTGTGGTATATTTATGATTGGAAAAAATAAATGATTATTTAAAAAAGTTATTAGCTCTGAAGCATAAAGAAACATATCAAGAAAAAAAGAAGCCCACAATATTTAGTAGTTGATCAGAAAAGAAGAGGCTAGGAAATGTAAAACTTGAGAGAGAAATATTAGCCTTGCAGGATGAAAACTAGTGTATTTTTGAGAACAGAATTCAAAACATAGTGAGTTACAGTAAGATTCCCCAACAGCTAAGGAAAGTACATAGCTCTTATGTGGGCATAATGTTCCTCACTTGTATTTAATTTTGAATTATACAAATTGAAAAACCGCTGCAGTTGACCCAAGCATATAGCTAATATATCTGAGGAGTTTCATATTGTTTGCATTAGGAGGTGAAACTGGCAATGGCACCAGACATCTCTTTGATGCGATCCGACTTAACTTACAATAAATGTGCACAAAGTCCTGTCTTCCCCCAGCTTTGCACAGATCCGTCAGGAAGAGATAGGGAGTGTTTGCTTACACTTCCAAAACTCTTTCCATCAGATATCCTACCCCAAATGCTACCCAGCATGCTCACTATCTCTGGCCGCCTCTCTCACACGTGTTACTTTTTCCCTAAAGGAAGAAGCCAGTACAAGCATTTATTTGGCTTGCTTTCAACTGCCCCACAGACCCCTCTATGTACTGCTCTGCAGTTTTGTGCTGGTTTCCGCCCCTCCCCCACCCCCCTTTTTTCTTGTATATGCATACTCCTCAACTAAAAATATTCCTTGTATGTGTGTTCATACCAGAAGGAAAAATTTAGGACCCAGTGCCACATATGCCATGGTGCTCTGGGCATTTGCAGAATAGGCAGGGGCTGCCTGAAGAGCAACAAGATAAACTGCTGCTGCCATTTTGCTAAATGACCTCTCGTGCTTATTGGTTCCAATCACATCTTCTCCAACTCCCAACATCATATACACAAATATTAATGGTATCATTTAAAACCTGTATTATCTTATTATCTCAGCATTCTTTATACTATTCCAAAGCTTAAGCAATTGCAGAAAGTTAATAAAAGCATCCTGTTTCACTTGTAGAGAATAAGTAGAGTTGAAAAAGTTCTCAGATAATGCAGTAAGGCAAAGTCAGCACATAAATAAAACAAACATGTCCACCAATAAGCTAAACAGAGGTCTCGACAGATTTTCCAGTTTCCCATGGTGGAAAAGTAATATTTTCCCTTGAAGATTACAGTTCCATCACTGGATTACAAGAAGCCAGTCCTTTGGGTAGGATATGGTCCTCGCTACAGGACACTGATCCCAAAATTACCTTATGCAGGATAAAACAAGTGAAACAGAAGCTGCATAATGGATGCATAGTGTACAGCTCAAGGCTGGTTCCTTTCAGAAACTATTGCAAAAACGTGTTTGGGTCAGACAGGTGTTCCAGAGCAAAACTAAAGCATTAACCTTATCTGTATAGACTTTATTGGTCATTATATCTGAAGCCCCCAAATTTCTTCTGGTGTAGGACACACAACAAAAGAAAAAGTCACATATTCAGAGGGAAGACAACAGCTGGGATTTGATTCAGGGACCTGAATGTAGCAGGCAATAGGAACACAACTGCAACTGCTACCTGACAGAAACTGGGAGAAAAAGAAATACATTCTGTGTTGGGAAATGTCAGAGGTAACCTGAAGCTGAAAACTTTTTGAAGTGAAATGAATTTCACAGAGTTTCAGACACTCTCTGCATACCTTCATATTTTTCTAACAGTACCACTTTGCCCTAGCTGCTGTACAAGCTACAGCAGTAGAGATGACAGTACATCCCACTTGTCTCAGAAAATAATCAGAGCTCAACAAGGTGAGTGACAATTACTTCTGTCAGTACACTATATTCTTCCTGAAATTTCAGACTTTCTGGCTCCCTCCATGTTTTCCCAACTTTTTAGCCACCCACGGGCACTTTATCCAATCAAACCAGCTTGGACTCCTTACTAACACCCTCATTTTTCATCAGAGATTCATTCTCTTTGCTTCCTAACCTAATCATAACTTGCTTCCACCTGTTCAGAACACTTCAGCAAACACTTTCATTCCTACTTGCAGTTCCTACCATCTGTACACAGATTGGCCTTAAAGCAGATGAGTTCATTTAAAAGTACTTTATTCATCTTCTGCCTTCTTGGTAATTTAGAAACGCTGCCTTGCTAGACTGTCTTATTAATTCCAGACCTTAGCTATCATCTTATATTAGCATCAAAACCAGTCTCTTGCACAGATTTTAATGGTTTTTTGTTCAGATATGCTGTCATATTAACTGTTTCCTTTAAATGTTCGTATCTTCAAGTTATGCTTTGCTAGTGTTTCTATTTCCTTGACAGCATTAAAGGCTCTCTTTTTGATTAGTAACTTAAAACAAAATTTCAGCTTCGCATTTCTGATGTTCATTTCTTGGCAATTTTTCTCATACTTTCACACTTAAAAAAATAGACGGTAATCAGGAAAATATTCCGGAGTCTAGATGTTTGAGAGGTTCGCTGGCCAGTAGATTACCAGAAAATCAAAGACAGGAGAAGCATCAGAATTTGGTGTCAGTAAGACCTCAAGGACAACTTTAATGACTTTCAGTATTCAAAAAAAACCCCAACCACACCACACATAAACCATCTGGAACCCCTAAAAAACCTGTTTCGTTTCTTTGTTACTTCACCTTGAAGAAACATCTTTCTTCCAAATTCAGAACTGGAAAAATTAAATTCTTGCAGAATATACTACACTTAAAAAATCACTTCAGATAAAGTAACTTATGTTTTAAGACATGAACTCTACTTCACATTTATTCTTTTTTTTTTTATATCATAAATTTATCTTTGACAAGCACTGGCTAAGTCAATATTTCACAGTTCTCTTATTAAAGAGTGCTTGGAAACCAAATTGAAAATATCATGTACAGATGAGCTGGGGCAAAGGACAGAAAGGGCAGCATTCAGTGAGTGCACTAAGCTCTGTGTGAATCTCTCCTACCCAGCGTAGGCTGTAAAAATCAGGAATGCTCTTTGACTTGCACAGTCTTATGCTTCTCAAGGACAGGCATTTAACTGAGATCAGCCCACCCTACCACAGGTACAGACCTTACTAGCCAGGAAGAGGGCAAGCAGCAGTACAGGGGTCTTCTCCGCAGACCCACGGACTCTGGGGTTGCTCTTGGGGCTTGGGTCTCATCTGTGTAGCCAAGCATTTTTAGGTCACCTACTACTCTTTGAGGCAGCAAACTTTGGCAGAGTTTTATATCAAAGGATCTGCAGAATGCAGGCCCTGGGGAACTGCAGCGGAGGCAATCAAATACAAAACTAGAATACTTGGGTGCTATCTCAAGAATACAACAGGTATGGCACCTGCTTACCTTGGGTTAGACTTCGGCACTGTATGTGTGCTGTCTTCAGTCTATTTTTAACTTCATCCAGCTAAATAGCAAACTTTGCAACATGTAGACCCATTTCCAGGAAAACTAAGGCAGCATTTACAAAAACAAAGTAATTTGAAATATTTTTTTGTTTGATTATTTGCTGACTTAGAATAATTTCCAAGGAGACGTTCTGATAGCTATCCAATAGCTTTTGGTATTTAGGAGGGAGGATGCACTCAGTTTATATGGGTCAGCTTTGCCCTCAGGTATGTGCCTTTTATTTCAGGGAGACTCCTATATACTGTATCATCCAAGAACAAAATTAATTAAGCCCTTTGTGTACAATTATTGGTCCTATTGATATGTGCTGAATTGTCTATCTGCTTCCTAGAAATGTATTGTTTTTTTACAAAAGTTAGGACTAAATTCACTGTCAGCTACTTCTTCAAAGGAAAAAAAAACAACAAACAAACCCCCCAAAACACACCCCCCTCCAAGGCCAACAAAAAAACCCAAAGAAAAAAAATCTCCTCCCTTCAAGAATGCTATATTCCAGTGTAAATGAGAACTAAATCTGACCCTTACAGTTTGTACACAGTTGAGCATGTTATGATGGGAACAGCAGTCATGTGATTGGCACTCTAAGTTTTATTTTGAATAATTTTATCAGAGGTCTGGTTGTTGTCTAAAAAGATGAAGCCACATCTGGTCAAGTGTGCAGTCAGTTGGTTCAGGGCTTCCATTCCCAAGGGAGTATTGCAATATTCAGACACTTTACTGACCAGCTTCTTTTTTTACAGACCCTAGATATACAGAATTAAAGCCCATATACCTCCCAGAAGCTGTTCACTTCTTAGACCATCTGGGTAATCAGAGTATCGTTTAACACCACATAAAACTGTGACATCTGGAAAGGAAAAGTCCAGCCTGATAATATCACACATACAAGCAGGACTAACTAGCGTTTAATCAACCATTCTGGGTCTGTGGGGTGGCTTTTTTTGCGGTTTGTTTTGGTTTGGTTTTAAACAGTGGAGTTCAAGTAAATGGGTGTTTGTTTTAAACAAGATTTGAAAAGTAGACAAATAAAGGATTTCCAACAAAGGAAAGCATCTTCAATTCAAGTTACAACCATCTTAACTAAAAAATATGAGTGTGATGAACAACTACAGTCAGGATTTCTTTAAAGAACAAATATGAATAACCCAAGAATGTAATAGAAGTGCAAACTTCATAAGCTTAAGATCTGTGTTGCCTGACTGCATAAGAAAAAAACTTTGGAAGATATTTAATATACCACAAAGTTAACAGCAAAATATTTGGAAATGTTCTATATTTGCCTGCCTAAAGCTTAAATGGGTTCTGACCTGCAGTAGATGCTCCTGGACTTAAAGCACACGTCTCCTGAACCGATTTAAGGCGAGGAGTCACAAATGCGACTTTATGATAGTTCCATACATCTTCTGGCCTGGCACAACTGTGATTCCTGAGGCTCACCCATGGGGTTTTGTGCTCAATAGTGGGCTTTAATAGCTGGTTTTGTAGATAATCATCTCACTTCACATTTAGGAGGAATAAGCACTACCCACAGTCATTTTATTCCCATGTTTAAGCTCCAACTTCTTAACATTCACATATTTTTTAAAGACATGCAAGCTTAAAAATTAAACCAGTGCCATTTTACTAACAGAAAAAAAAAAAACAAAACAACACCCCCCCCTCAAAACACACACAGTAAATCCAGTCCTGCTCCCTACAGTAAATTCACATGCACACTCATCTTTCTCCATTTATCAATCCAAGAGCAGGCATTTTCTGCAGGCCATATTTCCCTCCTTTATTTTATTTGAGATGTTTCATCTCAGACACAACAAAACATCTCATTGTGCTCATGTCCAGCATCACCTTTCTGCAGTAAGACCAATGAGACAGCAACATGCAAAAGAAGCGAATACACGTGTTTCCTACAGAGTTGCATTCAGGGCAGAGATATCAGTGGTGTAAGCATTACCGAAGGTTCCCATGATCTATAAAAGCACAGATCTTAATCTGCATTGTTAGGTCTGTATCCCCATTATGGTCTAGCCATTGCATTGCTACCTTTTATGCAGTCAAGGCACTTTCTTCAAGACCAGTATTCCCAGGAAAGATGGATAAATACATGGAATGCAGCTATCCTTAGTTGTTATGTAGGATGAATTTCCTTCCCCAGCCCAGATTAATCACAGCACTTAAGTATTTGAATTCTCTGTTAGGACCCTATTTTCCCAATAAAATAAAAAGTTAGGAGCATCTTGGAACATGATTATTCATATGTAAGAATCAGCACTCAATACTCCTTTGGGGTTCCATTACCTAAACAAAAGCAGTACTTCTGGGTGGCTGAAAGATACCAAAAATGTCTGCACAGGACCTACAGGAGACCCTAGCTCTTCTGGAACTGCAGTTGGAGGCCCTGCAGAATACTCTAGAGTATCTCAAAGGGTAACAGTGCATAAACAGATGAGTTCCATTTTCAATGTGATTGCTGCTGGAGAAAATAATTACATTTTCACCTCTTCAGACTGCTTTTTTTCAGCCATCCTCACTTGGTTAGCTGAAACTGTGGATTTGTTCTTATTTTTTCTCTTCTGGGAATGCCATGTTAAGTACTACATAACTGTAAAATCAAAACCAGTTCTTGTACTTTCCAAACACAACACTCTGCTATATTACCTCTTTGGATATAATAATGGGCAGATTTCTCATACAAGCTGTCTTTTTGTTTTCTTTTAATTGCCTTTCAAACATTAAAAACACCTACTTAGCCATTAGCTTTTGTTCCCCCTTATCTGATCACAAGCACAGGTTGTACAAGCAACCTAACATGAAATGCCACCACCTCTATCACTTTGTTTTTACTCCTGTTCAGTATCTGGCTTAATTCAATACAACACA
Source organism: Neopsephotus bourkii (assembly GCF_033783945.1). Taxonomy (NCBI): domain Eukaryota; kingdom Metazoa; phylum Chordata; class Aves; order Psittaciformes; family Psittacidae; genus Neopsephotus; species Neopsephotus bourkii. The sequence continues at coordinate 10,546,059 of NW_026900624.1, forward strand.
ACAAAAAGCAGAATTCTGAATGAGGATAATCTGAAACTTATTTCAGGGTTGCTGTTAGTGATACACCTTTCTGAGGCTTTCTCCTTAAAACAGTTAAGGACATGAATCACCCAAGTATATAATGCCAGTGACATCAGTAAGACACACGAATCCAGTTTTACACAACCTGCAATAAGACAGGCATTTAGGAACCTAAATGGATCACAGAGATATCCAGAAAACCCATATTTAATCTTTGAAGTACCCACATTGCTACCAATAATGTCATATTTCTGCAAAAGTCTGCACTGGTCAGCAGTAAGTTACTTAAGACTCTCCAGTCAGAGATACCCAAGCTTCCCAGCAAAAACAAGTACACACCCATAGCCAATGACTCTGAATTTTGAAGGCAACAGGAGATTCATGGCAGAACTCAGAAGGAGCAGTGTGTCTTTGGAGGGACTCAACTTTCTCTATGCATTTAGGCTGTGCATCTGTTCTGATAAACACAGAATTTTAATGCTGACTACTACTTGCTCATCAATGGTTACAGCTGGTCCACAATAATTTCTTAAATATCCTGTCCAGATATCAGGTTTTATTAGCAATGAAAACTAAATTTCACTGGCAGATCAAAGATGACTGTAGCTTCCTCACAGCTGTTAGAATTGTTTAAAAGCAGTCATATTTTCTTACAGTTGGGAAAAGCAAGACCAAGCTATACCTAGGTTTTCAAATGTTTTCTTTAAATAAAAGCACAAATAAATTTTTCCTCAGAGAGTCTAGAATAACTATTTCAGAGAGTGAACCAATCCTACAACTGTTGTGAAAAGACCTGGTTCATCATCATACTTAGCACTGCCTGCTCATATAGAAGCAGTCTTTTAGTCTAACTTGGTTGGTCTAATGTCTGCTATGAGTTACAGTGAATAATTCAAAATGACTTGTATGTAACCTCTCTCCCTGCTCTTTAGACTAATCCCATGGAAAACAGTTTCTTCAACAGCTTTTTTTATTTGCATTTAAATGAACAATAGTTCCCATAGAAGTTGCAAATTCTTATTCCAAGTGGCACTAGCAAGCTCCATGTTGCATTAAGGTCTCCTACTTGTTAGCAATGCTACAGTAATATCTCACATCTAAAAACAGACTGTGAGAGTGCTTCAGGGTGTACACTTTTATCTCCTCTCTTGGCTTGATTATATGCAGCAATGGTACTGAAAAGTTGGATGGACAACAACACAGCTCAGCTCTGTAAGGCAGCTGTGCATCTCGCCCTGTCTCAGTTGCCTGAGGAAAGGAACCAGCACAGCAGGAGGCAGAGTGACTCTGCCTGGTCATAACATTAACCACAGCAATACTCCAAGCAAAAGACAGTGCTCTCCATCAGTAATAAGTTAGACATCAGGGAAACATAATATTGAACATATACTTGAACATTTGATGGCCCAGCAGTGAGCTGGCTGAATGAAAGTACAAGATGCAAAACTAATTTGTGTTGTCTTTGCTTATACTCCATGCAAAAGTATTCCAGAGGAGCAAGCATGAACAGCTAGGACATGGCAGACCCACACCAGGGCCACAGTGACTACAGATTCATTATCTGATCCCGGAGTACCCTTTGCTGCACACATGCATCCTGGCAATGCTCTTTCTAACTTTGCATTGTGGAGCCAGACATAACTAATGGAATAAATAAAAAAAATAAATTCAATCCCAGAAAATTACTGAATATGTATCAATTCTTTACATCATTTGGAAAAATGCTCATCAGCTCCAACGATATTTGCAAGAGCTACTAACTACAACATCTGCATTGGGCTTCAGGTAACTATAGGCAAATCATTGTCCTTTTAAAGTGACAATAAATACTGAACCTGCACAGGCACATCAGGTATTTTCATCAAAACAGTAAGATCTAGGAAGATGCAGCTACAAGAGGTTTCAGACCTTAAGCCTCTCAAGTAAGTTCAGTTTAACTCCTTTACTGTTACCTGTATTTCATCATGTTACAGCTGCTAGAAGAATACAGAGAATAAGCTGTTGTGCTTCAGGGGACTGGGAAGAAAGAGCAAGATGTTCGGGAAGGGGCTGTGCTGATAGCAAACTGCCTGCAGCACAGACATCTACCTCCCCTCTCACCCTTCACCATCTTTCCTCACAAGCACAGAAAAATCAAGTTTTGCCTGCATTGCTGAGAAGCTTTGGGACTACAGGGTGTATGGCCTCTCTCCCCACCAACAGCCTCTGCCTGTGACTGCTACTGCCCAAGAAATTCCTGCACCCAAGCAGCCCCTGCCCTAGGGAACCAGCAACAGTCTTGCCAACATAACTGCTTCTATTTGTAAACCAAACTAATTAAATGAAGAACTTTTGTAGACACATTTCTGCTTTTTCTGTGTTTACTGTTCCACATCCACCACTTGACTTAGCTTTAACTTTTTTAGGCAGAATATTTTGCACCAAAAGTTCTTTGGCAGTGTTGCTGCTTGGAAAACAGAAGTTGTACTACCAACATAATTGCTCAAGATAAGGATAGACTCAGTCTGTGGAAAAGATGGAATAATTTCAAATTGGCAGCTTTCACCTGTCAGTACACTGTGCACTTTGGGTAAATACAGCCTAAATATGACTCCAGTGAAAACAAAAACAATCAAGACCAAAGCTCTGAATAGGAAGGCAACTAACAGTGTTCTATCCCATTTGAGAATGGAGACTTGGAGTGCAGTTAAAGTATATGCTAAGTATACTCAAAGCAGTTATGTGTAAGTAAGGGAGCAAAAAGGGTTTATTCAATAAGTGTTAAGGTCAGCATTCCAATTATTCCTTCAAATTTAATGGCTAATTTAAGATAGTTTGGGTTTGCTTTCTTGAGATTCTGTGCAATTTCCCTTTGACTTCAGTGGGATTAACAGATGCCTCATATTTCTAAAAATGACCTCTTTCAGTGACTCGTGTGCTAGCCATAGCATTTATTTTGGTTTGTTTGGTTTGTTTTTCTTACTATATGACAATTTATAGCTAAAGTGTTTAGAGTTCTGTAGAAAGTAGAACTCAGCTTTTATTTTAGTACAGTCACCCTCCAGAAATTCTTTTATTCATGGAAGATAAAGAAAAAGGAGCCATGAAATTATCCACTGTCACCTCCTGTATAAATGTTCCTGCATTAATGCCAATAATTTCCCTTATTCATAAAAGGAACTGTGCAAAAACGTTTTCCTTAGTCCTCCATTTAAAACACCGTGTCCAGGTGAGGTTTTTCTTCTTCCCCACTTCCAATTCATTCAGTTCTAGTTTTCATTTCCAGTCATAATAAGCTTTCACTATTGCATTTGAAGATGCTTTGGGGACCTCATGGCATATGAATTGGCTCCATCACCTAAACAGCTGGAGTTCTCAAGTCAACTACCTACTTCATTGCTACCTGTTATTCTGAAATGGATGGAAGCCCCACCTGTAACTTCATCTGTCTTTTTCTTTAATTATTAAACTTCTTTAATCATTAACCATGAAAATGACTACAACACTGAAGTTCCTAAAAAAGATGTCCCTTCATAATACAGACAATATTCTAACACAAAGACTCATATCTTTTTAAAGAAAATCAAATTTAGCTTCAAAAAAAAAAAAAAGGTTACATCCATTAGTCAAGCTTGCTTTCACTTAGCAACTTTTCAGTTTAAGCCCAGAGAATGAAGACATTGTTCTACCTTCAGCTGACAGCAAAAATATCTGGAATGTGCAATAACATGTGGAGCTGCCTGACAAGAGATCAGCCAGCCAGCTCAATACATCATCAGACTGCCTCCTCCAAAAAGCAGCCCCCACAAGTCTGATCTTGCAAGGTGCCGAGAGCCTCGTCTCCTGCTGACTGCAATGGGAATAGAAAGCAGACAAAAAAGTTGCAGGAGATGATCAGTATCTCTGAGACCTGGGCCCTTACAGATCTCAGATTTCAAATGCCTGGTTCTTACTGCAGATGTGCAATTGAAATAAAACTTCCTACAGCTCCAAGGAAGTGTTACTTTTGAACAGAACATGGCCAAGCCTTAATGCTCATTGGGACATTAAGAGCTCATTTCTACAGCATAGAAGCCAGCAGTACAGGTGAGCAAGTTTTAAAATCAGGTTGAAGCCAAGTCCTTAAATGTACTAGCCAAGAATGATGGTACATTTACTTGTGGTTCAGATTACAAAATCATCTTCTCTTCTCATAGTAGTAGTGGGAAAAAAAGAAAAACAACCCCAAAACCCAGCAAATTGCAGGTATACAGCAAATAGAGCACTCAGACAAAAGGGCTCCAGGTAAGTTTGGAGGGCTCAAGGATACTTATGTTTCCCAGCTCTGTGTTGGCATGAGGGTCAGATGCTACTCACACTCCCTTCTCCTTCCCCTAGGGCAAATCAGGACCAGAACTCCATATTTCAGAAGGGACTTCCTATTTAATTTTTCTTCCCTTTTTGGTCCTTCTTCATATTCTTGCACTCCTAGTTGTATGCAGCATCACTTGAAGGAAAAAGATTAATGCCTTTTCCACCTCAGCCTTTTTACCACCATTTTATTACTACTTTTGAGCCTAGTGCTTGAAGCATTGTCCTCTGAAATGTGGTTTGAAGACCAGAGAACAGAGATAAGCACCAAATCTAATTTTTTTATTTATTTCTTCCCCTAGCAAAGCATCTCTATACCAAAACTTTGTACTAGAATTATTTTTAATTAAAATTACTGTGGCTGCCATGCTGTTAGATGAACACTGCATTTCTGCCTTCATTCAGCTTTTTATCTGGTAGTTAACTATGTAAAATATTTGCACTGTTATGTTTGTGTCTAGTCGCAATAGTTGGTCATTTAAGTTTTTGTTTTATTTACTGGTTTTGAATAGGTGTATCAAACAACTCTTAGATATTAAGGAAAACTATTATGAAGCAGCATTAATAATGAGTTGCTCAGACACATTATTTGATGGCAGGCCGGTGATCTGCTTTACAAATTCATGATCCAAATATTTAAATGATAATAGGTAGCTAAGCAAGATCTGTGAAAGGAGAAAAATGACATATGAGACCAAATAAAAAAAGATCCTTTCAACAAAAAAAAACCCAAACCACTAAATATGTATGACTATTCCAGATGTTTCCTGAGATGAAACAAAACATGCAACAACTGTTAACAGATTGATGATAGAGGATTAAAATGGCTGGAAAAAAATTCTAAGGCACTGAATACATGTGACACCTGAAGGCTTCAAGGTTAGGCTTGGAGTCCCAGAGAACAGAGGATACAGGATGTCGATCATCCATCAGGTATCTGCACAAGACCAAAGGAAACCCACTAGCAGGGAAAAAATTAAAGACCATTCATGAGAAGGAGGAGAATGAGTATATCCAAACATATGGAAGAATTACTACATTTTCTTCATGGATTTATTTTTACCTCCAAGAAGATAAAGAACAAGTACCCAGAGCATTTAAGTGCAATGGTGGTTTGGGATGCAAGGTTTTGGATTTGATTACAAAGCCTAGTAAGGATGCATTTTTCACCTCTGCAGTAATAAGAACCTAAAGTTACATGCAGTTGAATTGATTCTGTAAGAGACAAAAGCCAGCATATGGTATTTTGACGTCTGTAGTTCCCAGTTGTCACATTAAAATACACAAAATCCTCTAATAGTTGTCTGGTTTTGTTCATTATTCTTGAAAGTGTTTAGCTAAACAAGAAAAAAATGTACACTTTGTAGAAGTCACCGTCCTGTGTTTCAACATAAACTAATAGGCTTGCCTGTGTTTCCTAACAAAATGCCATGTACACACCCAGCCAGCTGTGTGGAATCACATCTCCCAGCCAGCTCACTGCCCCTTATGAATTACAACATGTATAGTAGATGCCCAGAGAAATAGAAAAACATCTATGCTATCTTTCTTCAAAACAGACTAGACTTCTGACATCCACATTGGTAACAGCATCTACAGCAAGTCCGATAAGTTGCCAGTCATGCTATGCCAGTTCATACCAGCTGACAGACATCAAGTCTGTGTGATCAGGAAATAACCCACTTCCCTTTCTTGCTTCCCAAACGGCAGTCATCTCTGACAGAAGTCTCTGAGAGGGGAAGACAGACCCTTCACAGCATTAGTCCTTTTATTGACAAGCCTTTGTTCTGCCCTCTAAAGATTGTCATCTTCTATTTCAGTCTTTGCTCAGAATGAGATGCAGCAGCAGCTTGCATTAAACCAGCACATCAGATCCACACAATACTGCATGTGTTCTTTCCATTCCACAATGCTATGCAATGACAAAGCAATTTCTATGTCCTTAAAAAAAAAAAAATAATTATAGTAGCCACAGCTGCCTTTCTTACAATTCTTTGCTAGTCTTTTCCTAAACTAAAGTCATGCCCCTTAACATAGAATAGATGTTGCAATGTACAGGCAACCTTGAGTCACTTCAAGGTATTCCTGCTGCAGTAGGGACTCTGCACAGTGGTGCTGCTCATCTCTAGTTGGCCAGAGCTACAGGCAGCCCAGGGCACAGAGAGTTGACACCACAGCCACCAAGGCTTTCAGTGAACTCCATAAAGTGTACCTAGTTCCCCTCCTATCCTCCACATGAGCACTGAAATCTCTATTGTTTAATTTCACTTGTTGCTCTGACTTCTCAATGTGGGTGTTAAACAAATTTAGAATCTTTGGGTTGTTTTCTTTGGCATTCAACTACTCACCAATATTTATTTTTAATCCTGACAATTTAATACTGGGGGAAAACCAGACCCCAGAAAAATCAACAGAGGTGTTAGATTCAGTGAGACCACTGTTTTCCACAGTCTCACGAAGTTTGCCATTGTGGTAAGTTGTAGCCCAGTGAATGTGAGGCACAGAGCAATTTCCTCAGGAGGAGAGTTCACTCTGCTGTTTCCATTAGAAAAGCAGAAGAACAGGAAGATAAACAGAGAGGCAGGGTTTAGAGAGAAGGGCAAATCTTTGACTGTGGATCATCTAGGTCTAGGGCAGACTAAATGCAGAAATTTAAGAATAATTCAAGTCATGGGGAAAAAAAACCAAAACCCAAAGAAATCCTGAGAAGGCAAGTCCTGCTAAGAATTCAGAGAGATATGAAAATTAGACAAATACAATCACTCCAGGTATATTTGTCCAAAAGTACTGCAGGAAGTGAATTGTTACTGTGTTAGAAACAAGCTGTGACATCAGTGCTTTTTTCCTTAGCTATAACATCAGCCCAAGAAAAACAGAACAGAAATAGAAGCCTGGTGCAGAGCACTGTGCTTCAGATACTGGTGAGGCATCAGAGCTGATACTAACAAATTCAGCGTAAGTCAAAGGATGTGCGGAGCAACTTCACAGGTACAGCAAGAACTAAAACTGCTTTTGTCTAAACTCTCAAGCCAAAAGCAGATGGATATGACATGGAGATCCAAATGTAACAGCCTGGGTTCAGACTAGAACCCCTTCTGCTCCTCCAAAAACAAAATAAAAAATTAAAAACATGTGACAATTCAAAACAAACCAGTAGAGATACTGAAGATACCAAACTCAAAAACAATGAGGTCTCTCAGCTCCTAAAGAAATTTTTTATTTGTTACGGGAAATGATACGATATGGGACTTTTATCCAAGATAATAAAGATGAGATCCAACTATGTAGGGCCAATTTGTCAGCTTAAATGACTGGGGGATAAGGTGATAGAATAAATTGAATGTAGATAAATGTAGAATATAGCACACAGAGATAGTTAAAATGAACCTTACTGGTGATTACCCGCAGAGAACAGAGACCTTGGAGTCATCATATACAATGCTGTGAAAATACCAGCTCAGTAGCCTTAAAGAAAATGAACAAAATAAAAATCAAATTCAAATGAACAGCCTCACCCTGGTGCTGGACACCCTGATTAAAAAAAATGAGTTGCCTTTCTTTTTGTCTCAAAATTTGTTTCAAAGACATGCTTGGAAAAACCTTCTACGTTGATTAGTGAGGACAGAGATGCTGCTTCTCTTTTCTGTACAAAGAAGCATGACTTCAACCCACAGTCATTCTTTACATAATCATCACTGCTCAGGCTCCCATTCTACATTTTTCTATGAACACCTACTTCAGATCTCAAAGACAGGATACTGGCTAAGTGATCTGACCTGGTTAAACCGCTCTTAGGTCCTCCTCTCCACATAGAAGGGAAATTAATAAAAAGCTTTCACAGGGATGTGAAGACTGCTTACATTTATCTGCGTTTTCTCCTGCCAAAGCAAAAGCACCCCACGGTGAAGTAAAGAGGGGCATAAGCTTCAGAAAGAAACAGACAGGAAATGCTTTACTGTTCTTACAAAACTTACCAAAACAAAAGTGAAAATTTTAATGTAGATCTTCACAGTGAGCAGTGGCAGTATTTTCTATTTATCCTTCACTTACCGGAGATGTTTCAAAAGCAACAAAACAAGCCTTTGTAACAGCATACCTATGCCATTTTCAACTAGCACTGGAATCCCTCAACTTTGTAGAGTTTTTCCAAAAACCTCAGCTGATTTCTCATAAGTGAAAGTGGATACAAATTAAAATTTTGATTTACTCAAAAAAATTATACACAATCATTACCTATTTCATGCTCTTCACCATGGTACCTGAGCATGTAAACAAGATAAGAATTGTGTTTCTCATTTTCTAGGATTAAGTTTTATGAAGCATAGTCATTTAGTACCAAGTTTAAAATACAGGTAGTGTCTCAAACACACTTGAAATTAGAACTACCAGAAATATAGTTTATTAGCAAGATAAATTGCACCAGGAGAGCTTGCTCAAAAATACAATAAAAAGAAAAAATTTTCCCAGCACCAAGAGAAGGAAAAGAGATGCCCTTGAAGAATGAGAAAATGTGGGTGGATGTATGGAATTCTTTTTTCTACTTAACTCTTTCATAGGTTCCCTCCTCCACCCTGGGTAGTGGAATAACATTTCTTGACATTTCTAGCATAAATATCATCACTGAACCAGAAGCAGAATTGAAACCTACTAATTAAAAATATCAAACGCTGACACAGATTCATTGTACAAAAATTGAGTTTGGATTCCAAATTGGTTTGCAGCAACCATGCTTAAAAACCTTGATTCTGCTTTGTTGCATGTGAAGGATACTAAATGGGTGTCATTCTTGTCTTTTCTTTCTCTGCTGAAGTCATTATCAGCATACCTCCTTCTGGGCTCTGTTGGCTCTGCTAACTCCCATACCAGATTTGGATTTACTTGCTGAAGAGTAATCTGGTAGCACTGTGTTTCCACAGATAAAATAGAAGTAAAGCCCAGAGAATCCAAAGTAGAGAGAAACTGAATGGAGTCAGGCTGAAAAGGATTTTCTAGGATACCGTTTATTTTCATTGCTATAAAGATTTTCGTTTTAGAAAATACAATTATCATAATTTAGCCTGACTAAAATTTACTGTCTCTATCCAGCATCATCAGTTCAATTTGCAATTGAATAACTACTGTCACTTCTGAATAACCTGTCACTTCTGCTCTTGACATTCTATGTGGTGGTGATAATATCATTTACCTCCCGCCACCACTTGATCTCAAAAAGCAGGATGCAATCCTTAGTAACACTTGGCTATTTTCCAAATGGCACAGATCTCCTGCTGATACTTCACATGAAAACCAGCTGAGTGAACCAGTGGTATTTTGTGGCAAGTCTAATAAAAGTTAACCTTTTTAGTTTTGCAATTAGAATTACCTCATTTTAGCTGTCAAGTCCAAAATAAAAGCTAGGACATTTTGGCCCATGAAGAAACTTCAGAAAAAAACCCTGCAACTCTACTGAAGAGATAACACACAATTTTTAAGGGTTTTGGTGAGAAAGAAAATAAAGGAGCCCTCCAAAAAGAAAATAACACTATATACCTTGTAATTCTTAAGCCTTAACTTGTAGAAACTCTGCTATGATCTATGTGTTTAAAAAAACCAAAACAAACAAAACCAACAACCAAAGCTCCTTCCTGTCTTAGCTATACTTTCTACTCTCAGCCCTTAACTCTGCTCTCAACTGCCCTCCTCCTCCCCATATTCTTGCTAAACCAAAGTACAACACACACATCTGAGGGTCTCCTCTCACCAACCCAGGCTTCCTTACACTCTGCTTCAGCTGCCTGTGATACAAATGTATTTTGCTGCTAATTCTTAGTTTAATGAACATGCTGAAAAGCAGAAAACATGGCTACGGCCTGGCCCTGTTTTCAGAGCTTCTTTCTCTAGAGTTTTGATAGATGTGTGTCGAGAATATCTGTTCAATGTCCTTGATAAGGTTGTATTTTTTGAAACTGGTTTGGAGTATCTGAAGAGTAAAGTTTCCCCAAAGAATCCATCTAGATTTTACACTGACACCAGTACGCACAGGGGCAGAGTTTTGAGCAGCCTTCTGTAACAGGAGTTATGTTACATTATAGTATATACCTATTAAAAATTGAATTATAGTTTATACGGTATAATATCCCCAGAGAGGAATTTTTTCAATCCCGCTTAACAAAATAAGATTTTCTCATAAGGATTAGAAGAGTACATGGTAATCTAGCAATATAAGCATTGAGACATACATCTCAATTTTCTTACATTTTGCTTCAGAAGCAATAGGTCTGAATTAATGAGGTTTTGTAGGCATTTTGAGGATACCTAAAATTACTTTTTGTAAAATATTTCCTATGTAATTAAAGTTCATGATTCCCTCCCAAAATTTAGGTAGGCACATTGCAAGAAGCTGAACTGTATTTTTGAAAAATAGTTTGTCATACAAAACAATCACTTTACAAATTGCAGCTGGTTACACTAAAAGCTTTCCTCATGTTGGTAAGCACTAATGTAAAGTGACACAGCTAAGAAATAAAGACAGTTTAATGCAGAATTGAAAAAACTTCTAAAGGAAAAAAGTGAGGAAAAAAATTAAGAATTTTTAATGGCTTTCTTATTTTACATTAAATTCCAAAGAAATCATCATAACTATCAGGAATATCTTTATCAATGCACTGTAGTACGGAAAAAATCTATCACTAGGTATTTTGGGGTTTATTGTATTAAATTCTTTTAGAGGCTGGAAGGACATAAGGCCATACACAGGTTGTGTATTTCCATGTTTATTTACATTTATGCCATAGTATGCATGATTGTTAAATCTATCTCATCACGTGTTAGCCTCACTTGTATTGGCCATATCAAGCACAAACTTTAGCTTAAATCCTAAACTTTATACTTTCCATAGAAGGTCTGGTATCATAGGGCGGGGAGTACTCATCAGACCTCCTACTGCCTCCCTCTTGGCTGACCTCAGGAAAGATGTTTAGCTCCTTCTGCCTCAGTTCCTATCCCATCTCCCACTTACAAAATATTTGGAATAGGATCCTATTCACTTATTACTTCATGAGGACACTGTGTATTTATTTTTGCCTCCAGCAATCTCCAAGTATGTCTTTATTTCCTAAGAATAATCTTTTCAACAGCAATAAAGAGGAAAGAATACTAGATCAGCAGTGATGAGAAGAGCTATAAATGTTATCAATGAAAATGTTCAAGGTACTCCTGTATTTCTAAATACCCACTTCAGCATTTAAGTAGCTTTTTTAAAAAAAATCTGTTTAAAAAACATATATTTATGTTTTCTTAATAATTAAACAGAAATTTCAGTGCTGTGGTGCTAGCACTGCAATGGTATCATCATGGTATCACAGCACTGTAATGGTATCATCAGCTGCACAATCAGGAGGACCTCTTGTCTGTTGGTATCAAGTTGGCTCTCCAGCTGAGGACCCGTCTCTTCAATGCAGTATTTTTTTCCTCCTTGCAGCAGTATCATTTTCATTCTCAGGCAGGGCACAACAGGCACCAACTGTTCAGACAGTTATTATTAAAACACCAGAATATGAAGCCTCACCAATTCTTCACTCCACACATCCTCTCCAAAAGAAGGCAAATATACACAGGTAAAAGAAAGTAAACGCTAGCATCAGTGAATGCTAGAACCACTCATTTTAACTCAGTAATAAGACCTGTTGCAATCTTTCTTTCCCTGCCCAATAGCTTAGTTAAAAAACTCTGACTTTGTTTTCAACTTCATCTATTTTAGATTATTTTCAATCTCTGGTTTAGATTACTCTCAATTTTATGTCTCTAGTTAATTAATTGGCATCTGTTACCATAACACATGAATGCTTTGCAATTTTCAAAGCACTTTTTCTCTCCATTTTAATGAATTTATTCCTCTATCAGCAACCAGGCACTGGGGAGATCTGCATTCTAACCCCCATGCTGAGGGCTGCCTGAGCATCCCTTATTAAGCAGTCATTAGAGAACATTCATAAGGCATTCTTAAAGCAGAGATCAAAACCTAAACTTTCTACAGTCCAGATGAGCAAGTCCCTCTGATCCAATTATTTATATGATTATGTCCAAGCTTCTACAGAAAGGGGAAAAAACACTGTTGCCCAGCACAGTGTGTTGCTGTAAGAAGAAGAAGAAAACACAGCAGAAAAGCCCTCCCTCCCTATTTAGGGGACACATGTACTGGCAGATAGTGTATAGAGGCCAATACCACACACACTCTCTCCTGAAGAGAAGCTGCTTTGCCCAAGGCTTTGCACCACATGCACACACCAGCTGATTTCCAATCAGCCCACCTGCAGGCATCCCTTGCACCCCAAGGCAGCAGCACAGTGGTGCATGGATCATTCCTTTGATTCCATGGATGCTGTAAACACCAAGTTTCTCAGGACTCACAAAAAGCTACATGTCCAGGGGCACATGCAAGGGCACAGCTTGGATGACCGAGGGAATTTTATCGGCTAACAAAACATTCTGAGGATCAGTCTTACACCTCTACAAACCTGCCTCACTATAGGCACTCTTGTGAAATCAGGCCCACCAGGATGGCTGTTTGTTTATCAAGATCTTACTCAAAGTCCATCGCCCAGCTGAAATCTGAAATCCTTAGCTATTTGCAACTCATCAAGACCTTGTTTGTGTCCTAACACCTCTGTGAGTGATGATCCCCAAATTATTGGCTTCCCAGTGCTCACACAGAGGCAGTCAGCTGATGAAAAACAGAGGCTGAGCTCCCAAGGACGTTATTCCAAAACTCTGAGATATGATTAAAAACTTACAAATGACATATTACCCCTACTGTGAAGCAGATTGATTGGCACTGCTTTCTTCCAAAGGACCCAGGCTTTATCTGGCTCAGGAGAAATTCTAACACATGCCAAGTGTAACACTTTCAACTGGTGTAAGAACTCAAACACTGTGCACTTAAAATAGGTTACACACAGATAGGTATGGAGAGAGAGCCAGAGAGAATGATGGCTCAAAAAATAGGCTCAAAGTACTTCATTTTGCTGCCTCAGATGATTAGTTTAATATATTTTGATTCCTTGCCCCCCAGAAATGGAAGGACTTTCAGAGAGGTTTGAAAAAGTCCTCCCAAAACCCACTCTATTCAGCTTATTGGCATCCTCATCATGATTCCCAGTATAATTTCATGCAGCAGTGGGACTAGCTGTGCCAGTCCCTCCAAGGATGTCCTCTTGAGAAGTAGGGCCCTCTTCCTCATATGTGCTAGTGCTATCCAGGCCTCTTCCCAGGCAGAGTGATTCCCCTGTGATTCCCTAGCTGGAAAGCTTTCCTAGCTTTTCTGCCAAAAATCAAAATTGCCAGGACAGTCAGGGTGGCAACTGGTTTTCTTGCTCCCAACTAGTTTCACAGTCCACAGCTTGTGCCATAAAAAAAGATGAATTTTTTGGAACCATACCAAGCTTCCCTTCTTCTTGCTGACTTCTTTACTGCAGTGCACTGGAAAAAGTTCGTTGTGACAGACTGGCAGCTAAAAATAGCTTGATCTAAGATTTGCTCCCTGTATTACTTCATGGGATTCAAATGGCTACAATAAGGCAAATAACATATTAGGGTATATTCAGCTTTTGCCAGGTTACCTTACAAGATGAGGGTATTTTTCAGCACGGTTTATGTCCTGTCAGATCATTTGCATGATGAGTATTTCTGCAATAACAATTATTCATCAGGTAAGACCTTTGCTTCCTCTTCCAAATTTTTTCTTTTTACCCTAAAAAGATCTCCTTCAAGTTAAATGAAATAAGCTGAGCAGATGTCTTTCAGCCAATTAGAAAGTGCCTGAGTGACAGTAGTAAGCAGCAGTGATCTTCGTGGAAACCGTGCTAACATTGAATAACAGCTCTAAACCATGAATCTGATTCATTAGAAGCTTTGTGAACACTTCCAATAAAGACAGCAAACAATCACATCTTTTTTACCTGGGCCCCTTCCAATTTTTTTTTTCTCTCCTCTTTTCGTTTCATTTTAAACACGGAATTAGTTACCATTAAACACATCTCTCATTTAAAATAAATAAATGGGAACGTAAGAAATCTTATTCTAAGATTAATCAGTATGCTGTGTCTTGCCTCTGTTTTCTGCCACACCTCACACTCTTCAATTGAGCCTTTTTGGCTCTAACTAGCTCCTCCACAGGACAATCCTGACATACTGTTTCACTAAATAACCTAACCTACAGTTTCTTGACTGCTGATGCCAAAGATGGTTTAAATAACAAAATAAATTTCATCTTTACCTGTTATTGCAGCCACCTTCAGCAGAGGTGCATATCCCAACTACCAGATCAGTGTGGAACAGAAGAAAAAGAGCAAGAGATTAACATCAATGGCCCATAGATTCTCCACTTGAAAGAGATGAAGAAAATTCACTACCAGAAACACCTGTGATGAAGCAGCTCCTGTTCAAAAACTGTAGTTTCTGATAGTGTACAGGTGGGGCTTTGAGCAACGTGGGCTAGTGGAAGGTGTCCCTGTCAGTGGCAGGTGTTTGGGACCAGATGAACTTTAAGGTCCTTTCCAACCCAAACCAGCCTGTGATTCTATGATATATCTTTTGGTATCTACTTTTGAAATAATCATATCCAACAAAACATCTGGCAATGACTACCTGTTATTTCCCTCATGCTTAAAAACGTAACACCATCATGTGCCCCACACATATAAAACAAAGAAATGCCCTTTGACTCAGCATTAGTAAAAGGACAATTTAGCAGCAGCTCTTCATTGTGTTTACAGACTCCAAAATGATTCGCCAATTTGCCAAATCCAAGTGTGTCATACTTATCTTTGAAGTTAGATCTTGTTAAATATGTAATAAAACCAGAAAAAAAATCACACAGCATAAAGCACTAATTATTGTCCTGCAGTGAGAAGCCTTTACTGAAAGGGAAGCAGACACTCCTCTCTCTTCCCTTGCCTGCTGTTGGAGCTCCTCAGCTGGGACTACAACAGGGACCCTTTCTCAGCCAGAAGCACAGACTGAAAACAAATATCAGCTGCCCAGAATTTTTCTGGTAAGATATACTACTTATATATAACTTAGAGTTGTCAACTTCAAAAGCTTGAACTGATGGAAATGGGAAGACAGAAAATAAAACCAAGACATATTCTGATAAACAAAAAACTGCTATATGGAACGACTGTCCACTCCAGTTTCCTTTTATGGCTGTTTGTGAACATAGACCTCTGGTTCTCATCACTACTCGTGAACTACTTTTAAGGGATTTGTGAAAGGCAAACAAAAAAAAAAAAAATCAAGCAAGTATTATGTGGCTTAAATTCTTTATAAAAGGGTTCATACCAGCAGTGGGAAATGTTTCCATCTGTATGCTTGTATTTAATTTCTAAATTTCTTTACCTTTTTGGTCAGGTAGAAACTCCTTTCCAATTCATTCTGTTAATTCTAATATTTCCCTGTTCTCCCTGCATTAAATAGATCCTCTCTACTATGGAAGTGATGTTGGGTTGGGGGCAAGACACACCGATTATTCTAAAACTCACCATAGAGATACTCTGAGCCAGGCACCTTTTAGAGCAACTGTGAGGGAAAGCAACACACAAGCTCAGTCTGGGTGATGTTTAAACAGGTATCAGTTCACAGGAAACCCTTCCATACAGACCTAGGTCCCCAAGAGAATAAAATAATCCTGATGGTGAGAACAATGGTGGACACACTGACTTCTTGCTGCTGAAGCCACCTCCATGAAGTAAAAAGAGTTTTGTTGGCTTAATGTGGTGTAATTTATGAACCACTTCACACATAGTTGTCCAAATGCCTTTTGAAAACCTGGTCTGGCAAGTTTAAGAGCTGCATTAGCAGTACACTGCTAAAGCTGCCTTAACAGTTATCAACCTATCCATCTGTCTTTCATGGAAACTGGGGATGGAAAAGAGCTTGTAGGTACTTAGTTCGTATCTCTGCCAATAAAAGACTGCTCCACATTGTGTTCTGAGAGTTTTGTCCAATTTTTAACAACTCGAGTAAAGGATCTCCCACCATTTTCCTCCAGAGACTATTCGCTATCATAAAAGATTTCACTGTAAAGAAACAATTCCTGACACCGAGCCTAAAATAGTCACTTGCTGACTTTTCCATTAATCTTTATTATATATATACAATATACAGTGAAAGCCAAACTGCTCCCAGTTACATCATACTGTCCTTCAAAAGTTAGTCACAGTCCCTGGTGTAATGCTGAAAAGAATTTGTCCTCATACTATGTTCTTCTGAAGTTCTTGATGGAAGTAGCAGCTTCCATGACACACATTAAAAGAATAAAGGGTATTAACTGGCAGGAACTGCATGTCAAAAGAAAACCTGCAATTCTACATTAGCCAGGCACTTTTTGGAAGCTGTGAAAGAAAGGCCACAGTCCATTGGGATTTTATAAATAAAAGGTGCTGGGGGGTATGTAGATAGCAGAATGATGTCATCTACCAGTAAACAATTGGCAGACCAAGCGCAGCTTCTGCAAATTGTCCTCATTATAAGAGGTTTGTTCCTGTGTAGAGCTGCTACATCTTGGTTTATCAATTCCATTAAAAGGTATCATAAACAATAAAAGCAACAATAACTTATTGTTAACTTGAAGAATCCTTTGCTCCTAACAATAGTGTTTATTCAGGGAGTGTTCTGTATTTACACATTCTTAAGTTATGAGCAGCCATCTCTAAGGACAAGGAACTGCTGCAACTCCATGCAGCATATGGCCTGGGGATTCATACATATGTAATCCTACATCATCAGTTGCACAATGGTTTTGCTGTTCTTTTTTTCCTAGATATTGTCTAAAAACAACCTTTTAAAGAAAAGTCTGCTCCTTTTAAAAGTTTACAGTTCCATTCAAAGCAGGAATTAGCAATGCAATTTAGCTTCAAGTTTTAATCTTGATTGCTTTGATTATTGATCGATTGTTTAATGCAACTTTATAGAAAATTGTGCCCTAAGTAGTACTAGAAAAAGGTGTTCGGAACTTACATCTTTATATGGAAATTAAAGCTGAATTTGAGCCCTGGTAGATATTAAACACAGATGAAATTTTTCTGACTTTCACTTACTGGTTCTTCAATTAGTTTGCTCTTTAGTTCTGCCAAAATTACTTGTGACATTTTATTAGTTGGCACAATAAGAAGAGGTCATTTTCAATAACCCATGGCTAGCCCCATACAAAGAGAGTAAGCAAATTATCTTATTTCCCATGGGAAGCGTTAGGGTCAGTGTAAAGGCTGTCGAAAGAAGGAAGGGTTAAAATTCCACCATCAGAGCCCCTCCAGTGATTACAAACACTAAGCAAAAGAAATCAATGTTTAGTTACACTAATGCCTCAAGAACATAAAAAAAAAATTAATGACACAATCAAGAAATATCTTTCTCTCTTTTAAAATGGATTACTGAGGTATCTTATTTAATCTTTTATTCACAGTTCCCA
This sequence comes from Neopsephotus bourkii, assembly GCF_033783945.1. Taxonomy (NCBI): domain Eukaryota; kingdom Metazoa; phylum Chordata; class Aves; order Psittaciformes; family Psittacidae; genus Neopsephotus; species Neopsephotus bourkii. The sequence goes on from NW_026900624.1 coordinate 10,563,853, forward strand.
TGAGGAGAGAATGCTGCAAAGGCCTCAAAACCAGAACTTCTAATATGTGTAACCCTAAGAGCAGACCTGAATGCTCATTGTCCTTCCCTTCTGCCATGTCTTTGGTCCTCAAGAGCAAAGATAATATAACTGAAGATCTAGGAATAATAAAAGAAACCCACAAAAGTCTTACAGCATTTACTAAATCCAGTAAAGAGATTGGCTAACCTTGTTTTCTTAACCTCTAAGTAATCACCACTGTCACAGCTGTGGTTAAGACCCAGACTGAGCCCATTTCTCATTGATGCGGGTGTCACTAGCTAAGGCTTTGGACTTTACAGCTGGTAAGAAATTTGGGCAGTTTACAAACCAAGTAGCTGAGGCACAGCACCTGGTACTGCAGAGCAATTCCCAGCCCACCCAAACTTACACCTTTCTGACTTGTGCATCCATTTAGACTCCGGGTTATACCAGTGCATTAATTTAATCTGCATCTGCAGTAGAGCTGCAAAGGACAGAAAGCTTTAGATACAAAGAATTCCATCTACACAGCTTTGTATATCTTCAGATTGCCTAAAGAAAAGCAGGCCAACAGTATGACAAAAAGCATGCTGCCTTAGCTACTTCATTTTGTGTTTGCAGTGCCATAAAAATTGCGTATGCCCAAATAAGCACAGTTTCTTTTATTTTTCTTTTTTTTTTTTGACCTAAAATGCTTTTTCTTATGGACCTAGCTTGTCCTTATGACCTGCAAAATGCAGCAATTCTGCAAAAACAGCACTTCAACAGTGATTTTGTGAAAGTTTAAGTATGGCTCATTGAATCAAGCCAGCAGTTCCTCTATTTATTTATTTAACTTTGCAAATGCAACCTAGGCCCCTCAGAGCTTACCTACAGCTGGGGGTTGGGATTTTTGTTGTTCTTGGTTGTGCTGGATTTTTCTTTTTCTTTTTCTCTTCTAAATTAAAAAAAGGCCTCAGGCAAAATTAATCCCTCAGTAATACCGATGCAACTCAATCTACAGTTGATATTTAGAACCAGAAACTATGATAATATCATAATTATCTTAACAGTTAACCCATTCAAACTCATTTCTCTGAGAATGAGAATGGAATCTGAAAACCTGAGTAATTAAATTCTAGAGAAAGGTCTCTTATTCTTGTAAAACAACTGTTTTGCTCGAAGATGAGGGGCAACATAGGTAAAAAGAGCAGAGACACAATCAAAGATATCTAAAACCAGAAACTTGACATTAAATTAATTCGTAACTCCACAAAGCTTTAGCATGCCTGTTGGGGGGGGGGGGGGGGGAGGAAACAACAAAAAAAATCCATCACAACAAAGCAGCATTTAAAGATAAATATTTGATATCAGAAAATTGGAGGCATTATCTGGGGAAAACTGTCCAGCACATCACATGTAATTTGAGATTATTTAAGTAAACTGAGATTTAACTGTGAAATAACATCATGTGCTTCTGCCACTGCTGTTGTAAGCAAAAGAAAATACAATAGTAGAATGATTCTCCCAAGTACCATGACAGGTATATTTGAGAGATGGACTTCTACCAGTAAATCCACAAGTCTTCCATATTGCCACCATACCACCTGTACCTGTGAAACTGGGTACTGCAGAAAAGAATGTACTATTCAAAATGGTACAGAAAATCCATCTCACAGTGTTCTAGTACCTTGTGGTAAAGGCTGGGGCTTGCCCTAGTTTTCTAGGAGAAGCATACTACATGAGATATGATGAATGGTCATTGTGGATCATTAAAAAAGCAAGGCTTTTTAAGTGGGCTCTCTCAACCTGGCAGCTACACCACTACCACAAAACTGGCATTAAATGTGAAAAAGTAAAAACTCCGTCATTGTGACAAAGTATATGATATGGACCACTTATGATTGCAAGTCTGTAGTTCCCATACAGGGGCAACAATATCAGCAATAGTGATTAAAAAAAAATACATTTCAAAGTCATAAGATTTTAACACATATTGCAATCTCAAGTGTGGAGGATCTTTTGTTTTCAGCTGAAAGTCACTGGTTTATATTGTTCTGATTCAGTTCCTACTGGGACAGATGTTATCATCTGGCACAAACACTATAATTCAAGGCTCCTTTGAAAGCTTCTGGAAATCCCTAATTAATTGAAAACATAAAAGAAAGTATTTTGGAAAACAGCAGTCTGGCTAGTTTTGTCATTTTTACAGGTCTTCTTGAGATCCTCCTTTTGTTATTATTTTATCTTATGGTTGAAAAAGGCTTGGTTTGCTAGCATTCATCTTTTGCAGCCTAAACATTTCAGGAAGCATGAGCAAAAAGATGTTGATTTTTCACATCAGAGTACTTTAGCTCAGCTCCAGATTTAGATTTACATGCTAGCAAATGACACCACCACCCCCCCCCCCACACACACACATTTTTTTTATGTGCTACCCAGAGTAAGTGATTTCTCAGATTATTCCCTCTCAACTTGCATCATTTGAGTGTGACATATGTCTTTAGTTTGGATTATAAATTTGAATACAGCTTCATGCTCCAAGTCCTTGGAATAATGAATAGCATGAATTACTCACTGTACCTGCATTTTTCTCGTAAATTGCACAGGGCTGGTGTTCAGATCAACGTTTCTCATAGTTTTTGTGATCCCAGTATTACACTGTAGAAACTACAGTAGCTGCACAAAGGAATTCTCTCCCACCTCACATAACTCGACTGCAAAAATGAAAACTGTTCAGCTGAATGCTTATGGGTGGAAATTCACTTACAAAGCCTATGGAAAAAAACCCACACAATATACATCTCACATGCAAACTTGATGAGGAATTCTCCAGTATCTCTATCTCTCTACATTTGCAAGAGGGCACTTGCACAATCAAAGGTTTTAGGGAATGGTGAGAAGAGGTAACTCAGCCAGCACAGCCAAAGAGTGCTCAGGCTGTATCAAGAGTTTTTTGAGATATATGATATAATGTCACACAACATACGTGCCAGGAACAAGTGGAATGATAACAGAAACTATAGGGAAAAAGTGATGGGGTAAGAAAATAATTTTACAGAAATAAAGCCCTGACAGTAGTTCAAGTTAAGCCATCATCTCCTCCAGGTTCCTAAACATCTGAATGCTGAAACCGTATTTGTCTTTGGCATCTGGCAATGTCATTTAATATGTTATTAGGGCCCTGCATGCAGTTAAGCATGCACTGTATATTATTTTATGATGTTTGAATTGGAATCATACGTTCTGGGTACAACTATTCATGTTTTTGCAGATTCTTGTGTAAAGCTGGGAGAACCTGTTTCCAATTTCATGACCGTTTATCGCTAATCCAAAATGACTGCAGCATTACCTACAGACAGGAAACTGGATGAGGACTTGTGTGTTTTGGATGCATCATGCTCTTCCCAGGAAACTCTGTTAAACTAGTTTTATGCTTACATGAGAGGAAGACAGAAATTACTAATGGACATGACTGTGCCTAATCTATATATAGTTAAGCAAAATAAAGGTAAAATTGAGATGGGTCTTACAGCAGCTCTTCATCTATATGAGCTTGAATAATCATTTCAGCATTCCATTCAGGTTTCTGCTTTTGCTTTCTCAAAACTTAGACTGCATAAAAGGGTCCTGCACTCACTAGTTCAGCCAACTTTCAGGAATTTTACAGGTTTTGGTCTCTAGGCCTAACAGTTAACTTACCCTCAAACAACCAAAATCTTGCTGCAAAAAAATTCTTCTATATATTTCACACTATCATCTTGCAAGAGATTACACTGAACTGCAGTCATATTACATGTCAAAGGAAACATATTGTACAATATTCCCTTGGGGAGCAAAAAACAATGCTGACAAGAGGACGGATTAAGCTGTCGTCCAGAACAACCAGGAACAGCATCAGAAATATATACTTAACATTTTATGAACTTCCAAAACTTCAGAGGTTCATTTTGGCCAGCAGCTGATTTAGAATCGCTCTAATAAGTCTTGTGAGAAAAAGCTTTCTCATGAGATTTATAGGAGTCCAGGCTTTTGATAGATAAAAAGAGACGTAAGATTGTTCCCTTAATAATTCTGGATTTTCATGTTTAATGATCATAACCAAACAGCAAAGGTGAACATATTTCTCTCCCCTTAGGATATTAACCATTTCACTGGAACTTTGCTGAAAAGTATTAGCATCTGGTGTGCTTGAAAAGGATTTGATCTGATTGCATTGTTTATTATTCTGTTCAAATACCTCACTCATTATTCAAGCAACTTCAAGATTTTCAAGGAATACATATTATTTGCAGTGTTGTGTGCAGTTCTGGTGTTCTCAACATAAAAAGGACATGGAACTGTTGGAACAAGTACAGAGGAGGGCCCTGAGGATGATCAGGGGACTGGAGCACCTCCCTTATGAAGACAGACTGAGAAAGTTGGGGCTGTTCAGCCTGGAGAAGAGAAGGCTGCATGGAGACCTCATTAGGAGCCTTCCAGTATCTGAAGGGGGCCTATAGGGATGCTGGGGAATGACTCTTCATTAGGGACTGTAGTGATAGAATAAGGGGTAATGGGTTAAAGCTTAAACAGGGGAAGTTTAGATTGGATATAAGGAGGAAATTCTTCACTGTAAGGGTGGTGAGGCACTGGAACGGGTTGCCCAGGGAGGTTGTGAATGCTCCATCCCTGGCGGTGTTCAAGGCTAGGTTGGACAGAGCTTTGGGTGAGATGGTTTAGTGTGAGGTGTCCCTGCCCATGGCAGGGGGGTTGGAACTTGATGATCTTAAGGTCCTTTCCAACCCTAACTATTCTATGATTCTAAGTTAGAAAAATGCCTCCAGGTTTTTACCTCCAATTAATTGAATCTGTAGTTAGTTAATGGTAAGCACAAAAAAGGCAAGCAGTCTTCTTTCTGTAAGTTGCATATTCATTTGATGCCATTTAATAGTAAGGAACATCTAAATGAGCCATCCAGAAAAGCAGGGAGAACGAAGAAAATTTGAATTTCAAGATCATTGTTTATAACAATGAGAAAACAGGAAAAGAGTTAACTAAGACTCTGAACAAAAATATATTCTCAGAAACCATCAAAACTAATTGATCCAGTAGTGTCATCTGTTTTTTATGTATTCTGTTGTCTTTTAGAAGCTTAAGAACAAGAACATCTATCATGAATTTCAGTTGACTGAATCCAAATGCCTATGTATAGCCCCTTCCACCAAACAATTCTGTAGCTATGTTTTATTACCTGAGAAGATGCTATACCTACACTTGCTCCTTACTCCTTGAAGAGACTTAGAAAAGGAAACCTTCTTCAAGAAGGTTACTGCTTTCAGTGCTTCTGGAGATGGAGATCTGTGGAGACAGGGTTTTCTAATACTTGCTTAGTCTGCAAGATATAAGTTGGCTTTTTTTTTTTCTATTAAAAAATTCATGGTTATTTGACTAACATAATTCTGAACTACACCATGCTTTAGTGTTTCTTTGAATGATTTACATTTTTCTATATTACTTTATAAATGTCTTCAGGGTTTTTCCCCATAATTTTATTATTGGAACTTATGTATTTAGTAACAGTAGATTATGATTTCCATGGCTAACTTTTTAACTGTCAAACCTTTCAGTAGAATGGAAATTTTAAAATCAGCAAAGAATATATGTCAAAGCATGTTCACAATCAAATTCCCAATCCCTTAAAAATAATTAAATTTGTAGGAAACAAAGAACAAAGCCATGTTTGTCCCTTGCCACTAGAGCTCTATAGTGTGAATCCCACCAGAACTCAACAGCTGTGAAGCCACAGACACTATTCAATATCCTGAGGGGAAAATAACCTGTCTGAGGAAGCTCTATTAATTCCTGTTATATGTTTAGCACAAGCTCCCCTCTCTTCAAAAATTGTCTGTCCCAGTGTTTTTCAGTCAGAGTCTGGGTGATTATTTGACCATTTCTAGGAAAACAGCTGAGAAAAAATTCAGAAGGGACTTCTGAAGGGACTTACAGGAGCTAAGTATCTCAAAAGGAAAATCGTAAGATCACAGAATGGTTTTTGTTGGAAGGTACCTTAAAGAACATCTAGTTATAACTTGCTGCCACAGGAAGGGACACCTTCCACTAGACTAGGTTGCTCAAAATCCCATCTAACATAGCCCTAAAAAACTCCAAAAAAAATCAAATTGCCTGTCTGTCATCTTCCCTAAAGGAAAAACTACTTTGGCATGAAAGCGAAGCAGGAAAGAAGAATTTCCAGGATGAATGAGGGGGTACAGTGCCACAAGAACAAATTACCTTAACAAGCTAGGGAGGCACATGAGGATCCAGAAACCACATGAATGGCTGTACATTGTCCTAACTGCAGTGAATCCTAAAATGTTCCCCCCTTTTTTACCCTTCCTTCCTACAAGACAAGTGATAGATAATCAAAACTGCCACCACACACCTAGTGCCATGTAAAGGTGTCAGAACCAGGAGAAAATGAAGAGAGCAAATGCTCAGTTGACAGGAAAACGTCACAGTTCGAAACAGTTCATGGCAAAAACACAGGATGAAGCATCAAAATGTGCCTCTTCCAACTGTCAAAAACTCTGCTGGGACTTTCAGCAGCTTCTTTAGTTTTCTTGTGCTCTAATACCTGCAAGATGTCTGCCCATTCCAAAATACTCTACAACTGGTAGAGAAACAGGCTCAGTCTCTCCTGTTAAATGTTTCATGTGGAATAATTAAATAGCAACCTGAGCAAAGACAGACTGTGAAATCATCAGGCACCTTCCCCACATGTGGGAAAGCTGAGCTAGTCTTTCTAGCAAACAGCTCAAAATCCTGGATAAAGCACAAATATGCAGGTTCTCCGTACTCTTTTGAGCACTGCACTCTTAAACAGCATCCATGGAACGGGCAGAAAGCATCATCTGCCTTCTCCCGCATCCTAGTGTCAAGGCATCCTCACAGAAATATCTTTCATTTGCTTTAGGCAGAGGGGAAAAAAATACAAAATCAAAACAAATCCATGTCCTGCACATGAGACTAAATGCTGAGCAAGTGGATAAGAAGATGCAGCCAGCATGGCTTCAATAAGGGGAAATCCTGCCTGACCAATTTGGTGGCTTTCTATGATGGGGCTATGGAACGGATGAACAGGGGTAGAGCAGTTGATGTTATCTGCCTGGACTTGTGTAAAGCGTTCAACACTGTCCCGCATTCCATCCTTGCCTCTAAATTGAAGAGGCATCAATTTGACAGGTGGACCACTCGGTGGATAAAGAACTGGCTGGATGGCCGCACACGAAGAGTTGTGGTCAATGGCTCAATGTCCAGCTGGAGACCAGTACCGAATGGTGTCCCTCAGGGATCGGTCTTGGGATCAGTCTTGTTCAACATCTTTGTTGGTGACATGGACAGTGGGATTGAGTGCACCCTCAGCAAGTTTGCTGATGACACCAAGCTGTGTGGTTTCGTTGATACGCTGGAGGGAAGGAATGCCATCCAGAGGGACCTTGACACGCTTGTGAGGTGGGCTGATGCCAACCTCATGAAGTTTAACCATGCCAAGTGCAAGGTCCTACACCTGGATCGGAGCAATCCCAGGCACAGCTACAGGCTGGGCAGAGAAGAGATTCAGAGCAGCCCTGCAGAGAAGGACTTGGGGGTGCTGGTCAATGAGAAAATGAACATGAGCCGCCTTCAGTGCGCGCTTGCAGCCCAGAAAACCAACCATATCCTGGGCTGCATCAAAAGGAGCGTGACCAGCAGGTCGAAGGAAGTGATCCTGCCCTTTTACTCTGCTCTTGTGAGACCCCACTTGGAGTATTGTGTACAGTTCTGGTGTCCTCAACATAAGAAGGACATGGAACTGTTGGAACAAGTCCAGAGGAGGGCCACGAGAATGATCAGGGGATAGAGCACCTCCCATATGAAGATAGGCTGAGAGAGTTGGGACTGTTTAGCCTGGATACCTCATAGCAGCCTTCCAGTATCTGAAGGGGAACTATTGGGATGCTGGGGAGGGACTCTTCATTAGGGACTGTAGTGACAGGACAAGGGGTAACGGGTTCAAACTTAACAGGGGAAGTTTAGATTGGATATAAGGAAGAAGTTCTTTACTGTGAGGGTGGTGAGGCACTGGAATGGGTTGGCCAAGGAAGTTGTGAATGCTCCACCTCTGACAGTGTTCAAGGCCAGGTTGGACAGAGCTTTGGGTGACATGGTTTAGTGTGAGGTGTCCCTGCCCATGGCAAGGGGTTGTACCTTGATGATCTTAAGGTCCTTTCCAACCCTAACTATTCTGTCATTCTATGATTCTATAAGATGGCAGCTGCAGCAACAGCACTGCCTTTGCTCAGAGAGCCATCAGTGTTGGTTACATGAATTCAGCATGCACGGGTGAATTTGCATTCCACTGGTGAGTTGTGCGGGAGAATACCCAGAGCGCAGTGTTGGACTTTGCACCTATCAGCGTGCAGACAAAATTTAATGCTGCCACAGAGAAGAGATTTCTGGACACTGCAGTTCAGCATCTGAGGAATGTCGGTGCAGCAAATCAAGGCTGGGAACACTGGTGCTGGACAGGAGCTGGACATGACTTCTGAGGAGTGGAATTTCAGTGTTAGATGCTTAAAACATGAATCACAGGATTTAGGCACTGGTGTGCCAAAGCAGATAAGGGCACAAAATGACCACATTAGTACAGCTGTCCAGATTTTTTCAATAGTGCAGGTTTGCCAAATCCTAACCTTTTGTAGAATGTACCAATTTAAACTTTAAGGAAAATGATCCATGTCCAAGACACAAATTCTGTTTACATCCCAAGGTTTCTTACCACTACCCTTCTCTCTCTGATATCTGAAAGGCCAGACTCAGCTCAGGTATACTGATTTTGATTATTTTTTTTTTTTTGCCCTCCAGGCCAAGAAACCTATTTCCTGTCCAGCTATGTTTGGCCATCATAGGATTTTCTGTACCTTCAGTTACTCTGTTTTTCTTAAACTGCCATCAGGGAATTATTGCTCGACGTCCATTTCTGAGCAACTTCCAAGAATAGAACGTGTCCATCAAAGCACATATATTGCTCCCACTTACTTATGTCCTATCTCTGAAGGCAGAGCTTGGCCCAAGTACCGCAAATCAAGGAACTGTTAGTTCTGAACCATGGTGGCTTCTCACTTAACAATACAAAACAGCCTTTCCCACAGCATTCTAGAGTACTGTTACACTCTAACCTGTTGCTATTTGAAAAAAACAAACCACACTGATTTCTGAATGCAAGATATAAGGCCAGATTTACCAACAAGTTCCAGCTGCTTTGCACTCTTTGGCAGCACAAAACAGCTTTAAATCTGGCTTACCTGGGTTTAGTCAAGCCTATGGACACTTCGTATCATCAGAGTACAGAAAAGTCAAGACTTTCTACTCAATCTAGTTGACAGAAAATATTATGCTGCTACTATGCAAAACACAAAGAGATAACACACTTTTAGTCTGCCATACACTATTATTCTGGCCTAAATCTTGCCACAGGTTCCACAGAAGGGGAGGGGGATCTCCATTTTCTGCTTATCAATTATATATCTGAAAAATCCTCTGCATACAGGCTTCTTAAAAAATACTCATGGTATAGCTACACTTAAAGTGCTCCAAAAGTATCAATTTTTTATGATACTTTGAATGCATTTTCTTATACCACATATTTGAAATATTGCAAAAATTGACAAAGCTGTCCCATTTTAAACATGCGCTTTTTATACAGGGGTTATATATTTTAAATATACGTGCAATAAATTTTAAGCAAATATATTACAAGCATACAGAACACCTATATTTTTTCCATATGCGAAGAAATGATCCCTGTTACAGCCATTTTATTGTTCACTGCAGACAGTTATGTGAAGCAGACTGCATTCATTTTGTTTTTCTCCTACAAATCTGGAAAATTTTTGCAGATCCCTCACATACAGTTAGCACGATAACTGAACCCTATTACAGACACCGTGTAACTACAACATAAAAGCTATCTCTTGAGCTCTATTGACAGAGTTGTGCTTTTTAACACAAGCTCTTAAAAAATTGGAAAGCAAATGAGTCCTGCTTGGGTTCATGTCCTTGCTCCTCAGAGATCTATGATTTTATATCCTTGACTTAATCACACTGAGTCTTAAGACTTACACTCACAGTTTCCTTTTGGTATTGGAAATATCTACACCAGAAGCAGAGGGCCACAGTTACAATAACTTGGTGACTTAACTGAGGATTACTTGAAAACCTCTCCTACTGTTAGCAATTTAATTTCACAACCAATTTGTTGTTGTTTCCAACTTTTCAAGTGTTTCAAACATTAAAGAACTGTCACTCCCAGCTTAGCACTTGGGAGTATAAATTTTGCTCAGCTTTAAACCAGCTTATTTGTTAAAAATAAGTTTGTTAAAAATAAATTCTCATCTGAAAGCAAATTTATTCAAATAGTAAACCCAAACAACTGACATTCAGCTCTGCATGCAAAGTTCCTAGCCTTGCTACAACACTCAGGTTTCCAGAGAACAAGAAGTTGAGAATCAGAAGGAAATCAATGAATGACATTTCAGACTTACTGGGAAATCCTCTGTGAGACTTCAGACACTTTCTCGCCATTGGACCATCCTGTTCATGTGGATCAACTGAAAATGAAGAAGCCTGGCATCTGAACAGACAACAAAACTTCTGTGGCTCCATACACACAAAGTTGCCAATGTGGCTTTGGAATCACCAGCTCAAAAGGTGGCAGGATCTTTAACTACTTGTCACAGAGCCAATAAACTGAGGCTAAATGAAATAGGTTGCTCAAACTCAACCAACATCAGCTCCAGCTTCGGGATGGCACATGGGTTCATCTCTGCACTGCTGAGTCTCAAACATTATGGCCAATGATCCAAAATAAGCCATCACTTACCTAAAAGGGAGGGCTCCTGATCCCAAGAAGTTCCCTTTAACACCTCCCAGCCCCAGGGCAATGCCCTCACTGCAGGTCCTGACCCAAGCGGGACTGGCTGCACATGGGCTCTTTTTATATCCGTGTGCTAGGACAAAAGCTGCATACATGGGAGCACTCCTAGGATCTGCCTGTAGCAGAATGTGTATGACATGTGTGTGACAGATCTGCCTGTGATGACTCTGGCCAGGTCCTTGTCAGGGCGCATGAACCTAACACACTGCTTACATGGCAAAATACTTCATTACTTAATAATTCATTACTTACAGTGCGATCGACAGCTGTCATAACGCGTCTGTCCAGCTCTCATTAGTACTGTTTTATAACAGAAATGCTCAAAATTGGTATATTCTTATTTCAGTGGTATGGACAAGCATTTCTGAAAGTCCTACAGTGACACAAGATGTAATCAAAGAAAAAAGAAATGTAAATGGTGACTGCAGCACACATGACAGTAAACATCCTAGCTTAAACTAATCCAGTGTAATGAATACACAGCATGACGGATTCTGCCCTGTGTCTGTGATCACAGTACATAACCACAGCTGAGGAAGAGTTTGCACTCTGTTTTTGATGTGTATATAAAAACTCGTGCCATCTCAGCTTCACTGTTACTTTATCATGCTTAGCAATATGAGTTACGACAGGTATGAAAGCACATGCCAAATACCTGTGGTTTTATATATTTATACATTTACTCTTACAATTAAAAGTTACTCTGACTATGGTGCTGGAAGCCAGTGCAGCCCAATGGGTGTAAGAGCCTTTGGAAACACATCCCAAATTGGGCAAGTTCTGTAAAGTTCATATGTCTCTGTATATTTAAATAGACAGGTATGATACACAAAACCCCATGCATATTTATATATATTTATATAGAGTGTGCATATCTGCAACTGTGTAGACTTACATGATCAGTCATTATATAAATTTTGGACATCTCTTTTAATCATACAATTGGATGCCATCATCATTAATAGGTGAATCATGCTGCAAAACTGACATTAATCTATATCAGCACTACATAAACTATCATAGATCACAGAGTAAGGTCATGTAGGGAATTTTTTTTTTGTTTTGAAAGTCAAATATTGTTAGGATTAAAGTTTATTTTTCAGAGGACAAATGGTAACAAAAGCATTATCATCTTGGGAAACTTTACTTAAGAGTATATGCTTTCTAGATTTCCCTGAATATAATGAGACCAATTCCCACACTTCCCCAGCTGCCCCCAGAAATGAGCCAGTTGTGCCTGCATCTCTGAAGATGCTTCAGGACAAATCTTCTGGAATGAACTATCTTCTTATGCACTGTAAATATACCAGGCCCAAAAAATTAGTACGTATCTGTCCTTCTGCTTACCATCTCCTCAATTACGCAGTTTGCAGAGGCCGTCTGATAGCTCACAATGAAGAGCCAAGGAAGCCATATGATGGTATTTGTGTCCTACATCAGAAGAATCACTGCCTTTCAGATACTGCCACATAAACATATCCACACTGATTCTGAAGAAAACAAGTGCAAGCAAAAACTCACATAAATTCATATAGGGTTAATTTAACTGACTTTTTTTTATTGCTGCCTGCAGTGAAAGCTCCCACAAACATTGGGGAGCATAATCCCAGCAATGCAAAGTACTTTGGAAATTCCCCCCTGTGTTATTAAGCAAGCATTAGTTTTGGTTTGCTTTCCTGGGAATATTTGTGCAAAGTATTCCTGTGTACATAAATGTTTGGGAGAGAGCATGTATTCCTCTGAATGCAACACCTGAACAAATACATTTGGAAATAAGCCTGTAAATATCCAGATTAACGTGGATCAGCAGTGGAACTGCTGCTTTGACCACCCTGTCTGTAAAGCTATGTCTTCAAGAAATGTGACCAGAAGAAATTAAATGTAAAGCTTGTAGGTCAGCCAACAAATCTGGCTTCTGTCTTTCTCTCTTCCTCAGGCAGGAAGAAAACCAGCTATTTTTAAATCTGGTGTCCAGGTACATAGCCAAAAATAAATGCTACTTCTGCTGGAGGAGATGACAGGAAAAGCCTTTATACACTCTAAAAATTTTCCCAAAGCTTGCTAATCTCCTCCCTCTTTATCCTTGGTGTGTCACAAACACTCATCGTAGGATAACTTACTTTTCACTGATATTTCCAGGTGCTGCTTTTTTCCAGTTAGGAAACAGAAATGACACTGTGTTACTTAAAGTGATTTGGGTTTTTTTTGTGTATTTGTTTGCCTTAAAAAAACCACACCCAAAACTAATTAACTCTGAACTTGCGGAAACCAAAGCAATATTTCCTTCAGAGCATTTACAAACAATCCCATAATCCAAGTCTATTCAAATAATTTGATATAACAATTTCAAAGCATAGGATACTATCATTAACATTACCATTTCTATAAAGAAGTCAAAAAGGGGAACAAAGATCAATGAACATTTTATTCCAATAATCTGTTCAGGACTTTCTTGTTCCCTTAGGTTTCAAAATTGTTCAGAAAAAAAACTTGATTTCACCTTATTACCTCTTAATAATGTAGCCTTATATATGCAATGTAGCATTAGAAAGGCTTCTGGACATTCTCAAAACCAGTTTATTCTAAGCGTTTATATTTGTTGCAATGATCTTCCATACCTTCACCGTCTACATTTCCTCTTTCTTGATAAAGTTTAAAAAGCATTATAACAAGTCTTTAAAGCAACTTCAAACTTTGCTCATCACTTCGCTGTTTTAACTTCTCTCCCTTTTCTTATTTTTTTTCTTTCTTAACCTTTAAGGCCTGATCACAGTTTTCAGAGATTGCAGTAACAGCTATCTTTCCTAAAAAGCTCATGTAAATTATTCAACACTGTATTTCTATAGTAAGTCCATGTTATAAATTGAGACCTACTTGCAGTTATCCAGAGTTTCAAATGGTAGACAGCTCCAAACATGGGCAGGTAGCATCTCAAGTTGAGTGTGTGTTGCCTACAACAGAAATATCTCACGTCGAGTCAGGAACTGATCCAGATCCAACTGATGCAACTCTTGAACTTCTTCCCACACAGTCAGTTTGCCAATTTCAATAAATTAATAAGTTACAGTTGCCAGAGAAGATTTTGAGACATGAAACAATATAATTCTCTTTTAATCATGCAGAAAAAGGGTGTGTGTGCTCTAACATTTTTCTGATGGATATAGCTGTACTAGTGATAATGCAGAAAATACTATACAAACGCATCTTTTAGGTCTAGAGGGAGAACAATTAAGTGACAGAATTCTGTGTACACAACATCTGTGTGGATTCACTGGGCAACAGACCTAAACAATACTTCACTCCAGACCCTCTTTGAAACCATTTCAGCAAAATCGTTGTGTTCAAAATTCATGATGACAGCTCCATGACCAGGTTTTCACTAATTGTCACGATAAAATTGGGAATTCAGTTGAATTCCAAGAAACACATGAAAGAATAGAGGAGAATGCTCCAGTTCTTCACTGCAGATTTATTTTGAGGGTTATATTCCCTCCACAAACAGAAACCAATATTTAGCCGCTGCTGTACTAATTTACATGACAGTATTGTTTATCTACAATTGGTCTATCACAGCTGTACTGTGCTCTCATCCTTGTGCACTGCCATCAGGTGACAACAGGTCTAAGTCCAGTTGGATGCTGAACTTGCCCCCACCCATAGTTATTTAATTCTTCTGCCCATGAGTTTCCCCAAGGCCATCAGGAGCAGGTCAGGGCACTGAAAACACAGCTTGACAGAGTAGGCAGGTGCTTATTTTCTTTTTGGACATCACTGACTTCAGCCCTGGCAAACATGCCAGAAGAGACACAGCTATTTCCCCCATTACATTCTGGAGTTATTCTCCTTGTGCTAAAGAAAAACTCAGCATAAAACCCCAAAATGGATCCTTTCTGGACTTGAAAAAGCTGGAGCTATTGTCCCAGAGAGAACAGTGAGACTGGGTGCAGCATGGGGAGGTCTGCGAGGGAAACAGACCTTTATCAGCAGTCTGGACAAATAACTAGGCAGGCTGTCAGCGAGTGACTGAGGTGATACTGTTTGAACAAGTTGAAAGAGCAGACTTAAGCCTAAATAGATCATTTAAGATGTTTATAGGAAAAGGCTTTATGACCCTGTGTTCTCTAATAAACTTTTCTCATTATAAAAAGGTAATGAAATGATTCAGTTTAATAAAGGCTCTGGTATTTTATATAAAATATAATATTAAATAATGAGAAACGAAATGTTCTGCTCTTTTTTTCCTAAACAGATGGTTCTAGAAAACTCCTAGAAGAAATGCATTAAAAAATTGTTTGCTTTTATAAAAAAGAAGAAAATAAAAAAGGGAGAGAGAAAATTTGTAGTCTAAAACATTTTCTTTTGTGGGTATTATGAACAAAAAACTACAGAACCCATCCAGGGAAAAGCACGTGGAAAAGTGTGAACTACACTGACAGAAAAGTATGGTAAAGTGCATTGCAAACTTCTCTGTCATAACTTCACCTGTCCTGCAGATCAGCAAAGAGACTGTTAGGCTGCAATGCTATGAAACATTAATTTCATCACTTTTAATTATGACATTTTTAATAGCACAATAGAAGGCTCTGTTCTGAACTGCTTGTGCCGCCCAAAAGGAATGTAAGAGAAACTCAAATTCCAGAAGACGAAAGATAAAACAGTGCATTTTCCATACATGCAGTACAATAGGAAATATGAACCATTTGACTCACACTAGGATGCTTCAGGATGCAGTCGTAAAAAGTAAAAGTACTCCAGGGGAGGAACAGCATTCTCAGGGCTAAGAAACTCAATAGTTTTATTCCAACATATTTGAAGACAATACGTTCTCTCATTGCTCTTTTCAACTCGGAAGAAAATGCTAAGGCAGTGGTTCCACCATACAGTAAATCCACTGTCAGGCTCCAACAGACAAGATCCTATTTGCATCAATTACTTTTCCATTCTTGTACTACTGACAGTTTTCCTGACACTGTTAGCTTTACTATGGCAAAGGTTGGTTCAGTAAAGATTAGGATTACAAGATCATGTGATAATTCAGTTTGAAAGGGAGCCCAGGAAGTCATCTAGTGCAGCATCCTTCTCAAAGTGAACAGGCTATTTGACAGGACAGGTAGGATCTGCCCCCACAGGTCAGGATTGTCTCTTCCAGAGACAGAATCTGGAAGAAGTAGATTCTAGAAGGAGGAGCAGGAGATAAAATTTGTCTCTTGTACCTGTGCCTTTGGTAGCTGAGCTGCATGATGCAGCAGCTGCCTACTGTTTGCTTGAAGGCACTTGTTCACTTGCTTACCCTTCAGCTGAAAAACCTGAAGGGCTCAGGGCTATGGCTGACTCATTTCTCCCCTTATTAAAGTGATATTTTCCACTGGTTTCAATTCTCTCTCAGTTTAGGCATAGGGAAGAATAGAAAAGCTAAAAAATAGATATAGCATCACACCACAGGTAACAAAAAGTTTTACATTTAGCTACACATTCCATAACAGGGTAGAATTAAACTGGTAAACTAAGAGAGCAACTTGAGGAGTCAAACGGGAAGTAATGCCCATGTAGCTCGATTAGGCATCACTAGGCAAAACACCACAATAACATTGCTCAGGTACAGAGATCGGAGGAAGGGCAGAAGGAAAGCAGAGCCAGCTAAAGAATTTGTAGAGAAAGCAATAGAAAAGCAACATCAGGCAACCAGCAAATAAGCATAATATTTGCACTGCATTACAGACTCCCAAAACACCTGCTTTTGAGTGTGCCTAACTCAAAACCCATACTGCTTCTTTTCCACTGCTCTTTCGTTTGGGTTTTTTCTTTCCCAGTGGTACGGACACATGCCAAAGTAGCAAAGAAAAGCTTGTATCTTTGCATCTTTGACAACAACTTGTCCCTTTAGGAATACCCTGGGGACACAGCTTAAGAAACTTCACCTGCACTCAGGCTCCTGCAAGACTTAATATAAGGGCCCAGGTTTTCACCTATGGCAGATTTGATAACAGAACAGTATTACTATTTCTAGATCTCTGTGCAAATCAAACAGTGAGAACAGGAACCTTCAGTAATGTGGACTTAAAAAGCTCCTGGAGAATACTTTTTGAATTATCTTTTTTCTGAACAAGGTATTTTGAAGGATTACGTCCACCAAGTGAAGACAAATGATGAGCTCAACTGTTTCCAGTTACAATGTGATAAATGGTGCTAATCACATCAGTAATTTCTCCTAATCTATCTAACATTCAGTGGCTGTATAAGGTCACCACACAACCCAGAACGGATAGAATATGTCTTATGCAGAATTCCTTAGAAAAGCCCATCCCATACCAGAAAATACCATGAAAGCCACATCTGAACATTGTTCCAATGGGTACCTGAACATATACCAAGGTTTTAAGATGCCATTTATGAGCAATATGTTAACCTAGTCTGATAAATGCTATCTTTTGTAAACAAACGTATGTTAGTTTAAGTCAGAGAAATGTATTGAAAAACCAAGGGACAATCCAGGTAGTCAAAAGACAAGGTACTAAAAATGGTTTACTTTTTTTAAAAAAGGATACTAAAGAAGCAATGGAACAAAAAAGACAAATGGCGTGTAACTACTTCAGAAAACCCAAGAAAGAGTAAAGACAGGCAGTTTAGATGTGTTGCATTCACCTTTCTAGTCACCAAATCTTTTAAAACTTTTTATGATTGCCACAACTTCACACTTTTCTTTTTCTCAACTAGCGCTGTCTGAAAGCTCCTCACTTGGAACAGTTTTTTTACAAGGCTTCTGATGGTGTTGTTTTTTAACAGTATGGCCTATATAATATAAGGCTCCCTTAACAGCACTAGCTCACAGCTAGACTAAGTGTGGAAGTGCCATAATTCAAAACAAAAAAACCCAACAAAAAAAACCCGCACCAACAAACCCAAACTACACACCCCAAAATAACAACAAAAAAAAAAGGTAGTCCCTGCCCATGGCAGGGGGCTTGGAACTAGATGATCTTAAGGTCCTTTCCAACCTTAACTATTCTATGATTCTATGTGCTTAAAAGTCTCTGCAAGAGGAGAAGGCTGGTTATGTTGTGATACGAAGGACTCAGATGGACAGACGATGTGTTCTAGATGGAAGAAAACTAGTGTTACCCCATATAGTGCTGTGTTTAAATTCACAAGGACATGTAGAGTCCTGACTCATTTGGTGTTAACTGGCTGATGAGACTGAATCCTATTTATTAAGCTACAGTCAAGGAAAACTACACTCATCATTTCTCTTTGCTCAATGAATGGGGAAAAAAGTCCCTTCCAAATATTCTCTTCTTGAAGCTTTTTGAAGTCTGTACTAGTGGAATTTTCCATTTCTGCTATTTGATCTGGATGACAAGGCATAAGTGAGCTCTACTGAAACACCCCAGCTAGCTGGAAACAAGCCTGATTTTGCCAGAGTTAATAGAACCAGTTTCATGTCCACCATTACTGGCTATAAATTATTACCCTCATTTATCTTCAAATCCCGTTGCCTGATTTTCTTTAAATTAATTTTTCAATTGCAATTGCCACTACTTACAATTTTTAATTCCAAACCGAGGGCTTGATCTGAGATTAGTAAAAGGAAATAAGAATATGGTGAGGTATCTGTCCTATGCTCATATAACCTGACTAAAACAATACCTTGTTTGTCACAGTATTATTGAAAGTTATGTGTCTTTTCATCTGGTAAACCTACCAGACAAATAGCCAAATTCATCTTCTCCCACAGAATACTCTAATTCAGGAGTACCATACGAGGTAGGAAGTCGGAAAGCACTCTTCATTCTCACTGCCACTCAGAGCTACTTTATGAATAAAATCACAATTTGATTCTCTAGGAAGCTTAAAATAAGACGGTGAGGAAAAAGAAAATATGGCAGGACGTACAGCAAAATGCTTCCTTCTGTTTTCAAGCTTTTAAATATACTCAAAGGAGGGATTTTAATGTTTTCCACTTGAGAAATTAAAATTGTTAAAAAAAAAAAACAGGGAACAAAATAATGCAGTCACAGGCAGCTTGGTACTTGAAGACAACAACTCATTTGCATTACTGCAGAGACTATATGAGGCTAAAATAACTTGCCCCTTGAGACATTGCACCACATCACCTAGGAAGTGAGCTTAGGCCAACAAACGTAGACTTAGCCATCTAATTTAGGGCAAGTAAATCTTATCTTGCTAAGATGATCTGTGTGTCTGAATGCCTGTTTCCTGCACACACACATATCACTCACAATTCTGGAGGCTAGATTACAAAACATTATGCCATGACTGCTTCAGCCACAAACTTTATACAATATTTTTCTACACAGACATGATACACTAGGATCCTTTGATGCCAAGTCTTTTATATCTCTCTGTTAAAAGCAATGTGCAGGTTATCCCAGATAACTTGTGATATGGTCTTTAGAATATTGACTGCATTCCTGTCTCGTACGTTAATTTAACCAAAGTATTTCTACTGTATCACTATATCTCCTTACTACAGCAAAGAAATATTTAACAACATTGCAATCAAAACAGACATTGTTTGGTCCAGATTTGACACTACTCCCTGGATGAAACATTCTTTGAAATGCCCCTTAGGATTCAAATGTCAATGTATTTCTTCATTTTTTATTTTTCTTATGATCTCAAAGGACTCCTACTACTTGCTACTCTCTGCCCATATATTTGTATATAGAGATATGCTTCAATTTAAAAAAAATAAATACATACACTTCTTTTTTAGCTTTAAATCCCTGCTATTCACTGAGATTTAAAATCCAGTTTCTTTTTACTCTTGTCTACCTCTGAAAGTTCAGAATGCAGATATCAAGGATCTAAGGCAGAATGATCTGGTTTTTCACCAAACTTTAAATTCACACATCATATTTTTCTAACAACTCTTAGTGCCTTCATGTTCTACATAACCACACCTGGCTGAATTGTACTTACTGACAACTTACTGCCTTCTCCATGTGGAAGTGCACTCTTACACTACTAAGCTTTCTCAACACACACTCTCATAAATTCAGCATTAAAAGGATATTCAAATGACCCAGGACAAAACCCTCCCATGAGAAATCAGATTCTCTTTCAGAGACCTCCTATGAAACAAACGTTCTAAAGTCTATTTCTCAGCTTACTTGTCTGTCAGACAACATGTTTATCACATACACATGATGCACCGAGTATTTAGAGATGTAGCCCTCTGCCAGGTTGGCATTTAGGGTACTAGTTCTTCGCTCTGTCACAGACTTTCAGGATGAATTTAAAGAAGTCCTTCCTTCTTTGCCCTCAGTCCTTCCGCTTTAAAATTTAAATGATTCTCTTTATCCTCTTCTAACCATCAAGACACACAGTGATGAAGCAACATTTGAGAAGGTACATGAACTTTTTCGACATCCTGAAAAAGAAATAAAGTTCTGCATTCTCTATAATCCAATTCACTATTCTATCGCGTTTTGTTAAAACAAGCACTGCAGTGAAATACACACTTTGAGTTTACAAACCAAGTGAATATTTAAAGGCCACCTTAGACCCTAGCAGAAGCCCTCCTGTAAACATTTTAATAGACCACCAGTTTCAGCTAGTGTCCCACTCTTCTAGTATCTCCTTGTAACTATCTGCATCCCAGTTCCTCTTCCTTACTCCAGAAATAATCTCCAAGTTCATCCACAGGTGTTTATGGCTCTGTTCACAGAATACATTTGTTTTCAGAAGTAAAGCAGAACCAGTTCTTTCTTGGGTCTCCCCACAGGCTCAGACTGTTCACCATGTTCCTGTTTGCTATTGTCTGAATGCTGCCAATCACTGCATTTCCTGAATTAATTCAGAGTGTAAATAAGCAATCTAGAGTGACACAGGGTGCCTGCTCCCCTTCCCAAGGAGTGTAAGAAACCTCTGGTCCAGTAAATTAAATTTCTTGTAAGGCTTTGTAAATTAGACTTCTGGTGCCACAGGCGTTTAGTATTACCGGCTAATACATTTTAAACATGTAGTTTTAAGACAGGAGCTTCCTGCTGTGAGAATGGGAGTCCTCTGGCTGAGCAATTTCAAGCCTACAGAACTGAATCAGCTCTGGCAAGTTCAGCCTCAGAAAAAAAATTGTTCAAGCTTCTCTAACTCTATTTTAAGCGGATCTAGGCATTTACAAGCATTTTCGTGCAGTGTTTTTTGTTCACTGTTGTTGTTGTTATAGAAACTTGTAGATATTTATCAGTGGTTTTGACATATTTGCAGTTTCTCAGTTACGGGCTCACTTGTTGCAGCTGCATACAGCACAGTATGTAAATTTTCAGTTACTAATAGCTCAAATTATAAGAAACCCCCACTTGTCATAATTTTCTACTTTTTCCCACAGCTGTCGATGGCCTAAGTGAGAAGTGTGAATACTGAAAATAATTTTTAAAACTTTATGTGCTGAAGTCTGACCAGTGTATAAAAACTATGTGCTTTATCATGGAAGTCCTGGAGCACAGATGCCACCTCCTGCTAACACAACAGTTCCTGGGAACCCCAGCTGACTGATGGGGACCTAGGGAGGCCAGCAGTCACCTCTGAAGCCTCCTGGCCAGCTTCCCTAATTCTCCCAACCTTCCCGTTATCACAGGATCTTTCTTGTTCCTTGGGTAATCAGGGTTTTACCACAGCATTTGTCTCTTGGAAACCTTGGAAAAAAATTGGAACCTTGCCTGTGAAGAGCCAAATTCTTCTCCCACATACAGTCGCTAAAGTCAAAGCCATCCCGCATTTGAAAAGGAGAGTATATCTGCAGAATGCCTCCATTTGGATTTTGGTGATGACAATACAGAAAAGAGAGAGATCAGGTAAGAATATTCATGAATTAATCAAAAACATAAGATGTCTTCTTCATAGCTATTCAAAAGCTTAGGGCCATTCCAGAGCAATATATCTGCAATCATTTAGGTAACCACATTTTTGGCCCTCTTTGGTTTGTCATTTATCTACATACTTAACTGCATGTTACTGATTAAAGCAGTCTATCCTATCATATAATACTCCTTGGTGGAGCTTATCTTCATGAAATAGAAACTTTTTCTAGAAATAACAACCACCATAAGACAATGCTGTAGTAGTGATGTTTTTTGTTTATTCCCTTGGGCATGATGAATATGGCAAATATCCATTGACACTGCATGGACTTTGTGGAGAAAAGAATGCAAAAGGCATTTTGACTGTGACCCTGGGAATGAAACCATGTCATGTGCTCCTGAACATGTAGAGTGAGGACATTCTTGAAGAATAATCAAATCCATTAATGTTCATACAGCAATAGGTCCAATCAGAAATAGAGTCCTGAAAGCTCAAGGCCTCAAGCTCTGAGGCATAAAAACCTCAAAGAGATCCAGGAAGAACTCTTGAAAGCTGCAATGATTTTTCTGGCATTTTGAAGATGGGAATGTGCCTTGTGTCTGTAACTTATTCTTCAGACAAAGGCTATATTCATGAACATTTATCTAGCACTACAATAAGGCAGCTTACAACAGCACAGAGGACCAGTTCTCATGTACGAGTTGCTCAGAACAAATCCAGATGGAGGCAACGTCAGCGTAGCCTTGCAAGAGGCAGCCGTATCCCTTACCAAGAGCAATAGGCAAGCATAACAATGTGGGAGATGATGTTGCCAAAGAATCATGGTTAATTCCTTGTTTCATTAAGGAATAACTTAGGCAATACCAACTGTTTCAAGGTAAACCAGGAGCAAACTTATACTGTTCTGAATGAAACTTTGAAGGGTACTTCAGTGATCCTTTCACAGCAATACAACTAGTATTTTACCAACCTCCACTGAGTGAGACAGCGGAAAGTTTTCTACTTTATATTGCCTACAAGGAATAAACGGGTATGGAAAACCCAGACATCTATTCTGGCTGACAAGGGAAGCCCCAACATCCCCATTGTTATTACTTCAGTTTCAGAGGTACTGTACTGTTATCTCTTCTAGTGTCCCAGAAGAGTTTGGCTGGTGGTCTACACACTTATGGACCCATCAACTACGTCTTTGCACAACTCTCCAAACTTTCTTAGCTCCATGCAGCACTCTCATCTTCTTCCTACAAACTGTGTGCAAAAAGAAGCTACCCCGAGACATCAGCTGGTAGAACTACAACGGTAATGTTCAATTTTTCTCTTGTAAGAGAGATCTTTGCAAGCAGAGAGTGATCTTTACATATTCACAGTTTCTAGAGGTATAACAGATTACATAATTGGATACCTCATCCGTTTTTATAGATGTTGACAGAAAGATTCTTCCCTTTACAGTAATATACAATTGAGCATTTCTGGATTCAGCTACAAGAAAATGGATGGGTGCCGACACCCATTTTTCATGATTTGTCTTAACTCCAAAATGTGCCTGTGACTGAGTCTGGCCCTATAAAATTGACTGAACAAATATGATACTGGCCATTATTCGGTAGTTAGGGTAGACCAGGACAAATCACATGAAGCATTTTGCAATTTCACTACAATTAAAACTCATTGGAAACAGAACCAATGCTATATTAATGAATTCAAATCTTTACTATTGTGGTATTGGAACAGACAACTTCCAGAAGAGGAAATGGGAAGGCAGCCATCAAACTCAAGATGACAGGGGAAGAAATTAGTTTTCTGGAGAATCCTAATGAGGACATTGGAACAGTGCTCTATCACAAGATCTGCCAAAAGGCAAAAAACATGAGGGCAAGAGAAAAGGAGAAAAAGGTTTCAAGAGCCTTTCCACCAGATCTGAAACATCTTTCATTTTCTTAAACTAAGAACAAGTGCTGACTGTTTCCACAGGAAATTTTTCCTCCCCCAGTTTCCCACAAATATATAGTATGAGTCCCTGCTTAGGACACTTCTTATTTATGCTCTTTTATGGATACTTTGCAAAGAGATAGTGAGAAAGAAATACTACACACTGCAGATGTGAACTGTACATGTGTTACAAATTGATAAAAATCTAAATAGTGGAAGGTGGGATAGCTATAAACAACCCAACTGAACTACAAAACTAAAGATATTCATATATCAGTTACTGACCACTTATTAAATCTTCAGTTATGCTTACATTACATATTGTCATTATTAGAGCTGTATAGTTCCAGTGGCTACAGAAACACAGATAATTCTTCATAGAAGGTGGGGAAGAAGAGGTAAAGTTACCTCACAAAGTACCTGCAATGCATGACATTAGCAAACAATCAGCCTGAGAAAGCTACTGCCACACAAATATTCACTAGAAAACAACACACACCAAAACAGAGGAAAAATGACTACAGCTAATCCATACACTCTGTTCTAAAACCATAAGACCTGTGTGTTGGCAGGCTGTCAAGGCAAGAGAAGCAAGGAAGGGGAAGGGGCAAATTCCTGAGATGAGAAGCTTTCCAATAAGAAAACCCCATAACCTCCTATGGAGAGCTTCACATCAGGAACAAACAGCCAGGTGTATGTCCCAGAACTTAGTACGGGGCAAGAGGCTGTGTCTGAGATAACAGGTCCCAGACACATTAGGCTTTAAAGATAATCACCAGCAGCTTGAGTTGCACCTGGATGAGAACAAGAAACTAATGCAGAAACATGAGCAGAAGCATTATCCTCTCTCAGAAGCTCACCTCACAGATGGGAGTGCTCTGTAATAGCTGTAAATTCCTAAAAGATTGGCTTTAATTAGAGCCTAACCTTGCTATGAGAGGGATGGAGGGCCATTAAACACTCTGCAGGAGCGATCCCACTCTCCTGCCCTGCTGTAGATGATGAAAGACGCTATTACTTCCTGCTGCTACTATAGATTGCAGTGCAGCAACAGACTTTAAAGAAAGCCAAGCCTGCAAAACTTCGTCTTGGTGAGAAGAATGAATACAACATAAGAAGGCTAAGAATTCCTACAGTCAACCCTAAACTGGCCTATCCTAATTCCATTCTGGCAAATCACCACAGGCATTTAAACTCTGTCCTCATTCATGGTCACAGGATTTTATCACTTAATATAAAGACTACAGTAATGCAAGAGCCACCTCTTATGGAAACTTAAGTTGCATTTGCACTAAAAAATCTCAGAAGTACTTTCTGTTCCCAGTTCTGCAGCCTAATTGCATCCCAGCTATATCAGGGTGGGCACATTCATTCATCAGTTCTATCTTCCACATCCTGGTTTCAAAGCATGGATACCTCAGATGCAAAGCTCATAAAGGAGACATAATGCCCTCCAGCAGGCACTCTCTCTGAATGACCACCACAGTAGGGCCAGAAAGCATCCCCTAGCTTGCATCAGCCTCTCAGTACAGACACAGCAGGTGATGTTGTCCTATTCCACTAACACATCACCACAGCTAGAAGTTGTTTTGTTATTGTAGGGCATACAAAGTGATTTCCCAGTTTTCAAGGCCATGGAACACCATAGTAAGAGATTTAGGAATAAAACCAAAACTGAACATCAAAGGCAGAAACTATCCACACTCTTCAACTCACAACATGCTAACTTGTACTGAGTCCTGTTCCCTCCAAGATGCTAAATCAGCTTTAATACCCAGTAGGGGTGAGTCGTGTCTCTGCTCTACACATTCTTTCAAATGCATCTCCAAGCGAAAAAGCATCACTGCTGCTTTATCCACGTTTAATCACATACAGTTCACTTTCAGCTAGATCCTTATCTGGTCAAATTCATGGCCAAATTCAACCCTGGGCACATAAACTTGATTTAGTATGACACCAGAATTTTATTCAGGGAAAATACTAAGAATGGAGAATTTCTCTAATGAAA
This sequence comes from Neopsephotus bourkii, assembly GCF_033783945.1. Taxonomy (NCBI): domain Eukaryota; kingdom Metazoa; phylum Chordata; class Aves; order Psittaciformes; family Psittacidae; genus Neopsephotus; species Neopsephotus bourkii. Next base: position 10,589,547 of record NW_026900624.1, read on the forward strand.
AGAAGATGAAAATCAAAATGTTAGTTTATTGACATTGCACTTTAAAGTCTTCTTCAGAGTTGCCTGGAAAGTCCACATGCAAATGGAACAAACAAAACCTTCTAAAACAAAACCAATCAAAATCCTCAAAAAAAAAAAAAAAAAACCAAAACAAACAAAACAAACAAAACAAACAGGAAAAGAAGCTGCATAAAAATCCCGAAAGGAGAATCTCTCTAGAAAATCTGAGTAGTTCCCCAGTTATAACATGTATTTGTGCAAAAGGAACTCTTTGCCTACTTCACACACGTGCAGGTTATGTGTAAACAAAAATAGAGCTCCAGGTAACTTATGGACATAAAGAGCAAACGATGGGTGAAAGAACAATAAAATGAAAACACAAGTTACTGACTCACTGTGGATCTGATCCACAACTGATTTACTAACATGGAAACTGCCTCCCAGTTACCATTAGTAGGGCTAGAACTGGATCTTCATGATGTACAATTTGGTCCTTTCACTAGCCATTCACATTAAGATGGTGCACCAATGTTTATCTCTGCTCCAGGAATGACTGTCTCCAGCACAAGGATGAAGCAGACAGGTGTGGGAATAAGTTCTTAAACTTCTGCAGCCAAATTAGTCTGCACTTTCATGCTGAATTACTATAGCCTATCTTGAAGACTAGAGAAGTTTCTTCTTTCCAGAAGTTTCTTCTTCTTTCTAGAAGACAGAAACCAAAGTGGTTTGGTTTCTTGCAGAAACTCACCATTTGTTCATTCTTCCTACTGTCTTTCACTAGAAAGTAACTTATTTTATATTATGGATGTACAAAATAGCTGTGTGCATGCGAAATGCATTGGAACCCAACAGCTTCTGAGGAACGCAGAAGGAAGAGGAAAATCTTTGCACTTAGTTTATCACAATATTAATAACCTGAAGAACATATGCATGTCAAAAATTGAATGAAAGTGCAAATACTCTTCAGTGAAAATGCAGAAATCAGCATACTCATAGCTAGATGCTTCAAGCACTTTGTTGAAATTTTACCATTTATTTGTCTTACATCCTGCAAACCAAAATTCGTTCAGAGCATTGTGGTTCCTTTCTCTGCCCTGTAATTGCATCCTAGGTCTCACAAAACTCATGGCTGCATCAGCAGCAAGCACTTGAGCTAATGAGGGAAACTAACTCAAAAAATGGAAGTTTCCCTGCATTATTCTACCTGAAAATTTACAAACACAAACCTTTCACAACAGTGACTCCTCTACAATGTGTTTTCCAGTCAGAATGTCCTCACTCTACAATCAAAATTATGGTTTCAAATGTAAAATGTATCATTTTAAATACATGCACGGAGTTTTTTGATTTTTTTTTTTTTTTTTTTTTTTTTTTAATTTTTTATCCTTTCAAACTGTTGCACATTTTCCAAGGCACACTAAGGAGCAGAGTACCAGAGGCAGCTTCCCTGTATATGGCTGCCATCTAGTGGACCTACCTTTTGGAGTGGGATTCTAACTAATCAGGATAACCTTAACAGTTATGCTCCAATTATACTCTTTATTTCATTTTCAGCAGAATGTTCAAGATCATTTCACTTCCCAGCACCTATTGTGCCATATAGGTCTCCAAAGTAAAGAAGATATTTCAGTTACTATGGTGGTATATGTGTGACCGTATCACAGTAGTAAGATTTATTTACTTTGCGCAACTGCTATACCTCTAAATTATCCATAGGAAAATGGTCTTCTTTTTTCCCTCTCTTTTTTTTTTTATAGAGGATTTTTTCTCTGTGAAGGCAAAGTTCTGTGCATTAGAAAATCAGTGATATTATTAAAACATAATTAACAGCCACAGACTTCATTACTTGCCTATGATATTTACATTAAGTTAGCTTCAACAGCTTGTACAAAAGCAGTCATTATAGTCACTGCTGTTTCTTTCAGTTACTTATGATAAGTTTTCCATGAACACTTGATTATGAAAAGCTTCTGACAATGACAGTGATTTAGAAAATGTAAGGGCAAGATGTGCACAATATTACTGAAAGTGGCTATGCCTGAGCTGCAGAACAGAGGTCATGTTCACTTGATGAAACACCATGGTGGCACCACCAGCCTGCTTCAAAGATCCAGGCTAACTCAGACCTTTATGTCCCAGAACTGACAGTGTAGGTGTGAGTGAGCAAGGATTTGAGAGACCAATACTTCAGAGGCAGTTATACAGTAAAAAGGTATAACCTGGGAGAAGGGGTAGAATTTGAGAAGCAGGCTGATAACATCTAAGAGCAATAAAAGTAACAGCCACAGCTTAATACCACAGCCCAGACTGTAGCTTCATTTCTTTTATGCTCTAGACTTCTGGGAGGTATTGCACAGTCCTGTATACGGCTGAAAGTAATTTACAAGCCCATGGCAAGAGCCAAAATAAAGTAAATCTTGACAGACAGAGTGTTCCTAACAGGGAACCTCATAAAGGTATATTGGGAGAAAAAAAAAAAAATAGAAAAAGAAAAAAAGTTGTTCATCATATTACAAAGCCCATTCTCTATGGAGATCATTGAAGTCAAATAAATTGCATACATCTTTCCTATGCAATAATTTAAGTGCAGTTAATATGCCCCAGAATACCAATAACAGATACAGAGGTCATTTATTAACATTTTATCAATAGGATCTTTATGAGATGCAGGCTCCTTTTTCAAGATCCACCCCATGCCAACAATTCAGAACATCAATAGCTACAGCAACCCACCTCAGAGCAATCATCTATTTCAGACAGCTGACTGCGCAGTATGAAGTTAGCAAATGTCTTTGGGAGATACTCAACCCTCTACTCCATCTCAAGCCAAAACTAACTTCAGACTTGCTGGGAGAAGGAAAAGGCTGAGTTCCCCCAGCCACGAGAGGTTTTCATATGAAGCATGATAGCATCATGTTTCTTATGAATAGTATCTCAGTTCAGCTTAAATGCTCATTTCTTCTTTGCCTGGGGTTCATCACCTCAGTAAAATAATAGTGTTTTTTGTTCTGCAAATCGTTGACCCAACACAGCTTTCTGCTACTTCATCATACAGGATGCAAGCCAATAAAAAATTAGTTTAACAAAACACATAATTGGTTAATTGACTATACCCCCCTGTACAAAACATGATTTTACTACTATTTCAACTGGGGTGGCTTTTCAGTGAACTTGAAATAATATTATCTGAATACACAAGAGAAGAATACAGCCACACAACTAAGCACAGAAAAATCAAGGTCACTTGTTGAAAAATCTGCACTCACAGCGGTGGACCATGGAAGTCTAAAGACCTTCTACCATCAACTGATGAGTGCTCCATTGTCACAAGTTTAGAAAGATCAAGATTTCATTTAAGGTCCATCAACATAACAAATATTCTGAGCAATCTTACTGGGGAGTGCTGCCAATTCTACAACTAGCTGAGGAAAATGACTTTCAGGAATCACATTGATCATAGTGGAGAATTCTGTTTAGAAAGTCAATAATGTGATCAAGCCAGCTGGAAAAATGTTTGAGAAAATCAAACAAGGTAGGCCTAGAGACCTAATCTGCCACTTTTTCACACTAGACATTTTGGATTTCTCAGTTTTCATTTGTAAGTGTTAAAATGATTTTCTCAGAGCATTCAGAAATTCTGCTTACAAATATATTAGGTTTTAAGTAATATTTCTCAGTTAAATGCAGCACTCTGCTTATAAAAACATCACCTCTACCCTGCCCCCCCCAGTGATTTCCAGTGAGCTGCTACATCTTATTTCCTCCAAACTACAATAATCCTTCACCCCCGCCTACCACACATTAGGAGCTAGATACAGATATCAAATATGGGGCATAATGGGCATTAAATGAAGACCTCCCAGCTGTCTCCTGACAGTTTGATTGCATAATGGTGACCTTTGCACATCTTGTTCACAACATTAAAAAAACAAAACTACACAATTCCGGACTGCAGATAAATTGAAAGAAAAAGTCCCATGATATATTTGGGGGGCAGGGTGAAGTCTTTACTTATTTGCATATATGGATGGCCTTATTAGGGTTGCTTTGATGTTTCCTAGAGGCGTAATATTTTATTTCTTAATAGTCATTCTTGCTGAAAAGTGATAGTTAGCTTTGAATGGACATTTATACTGCAGATTCTTCATTTAAACCTTATGTAAAGAAATAAAATCTTTATGTCCACACATACTTGAGCTCCTACCTTCATACATTTATAGTGTGTTACATTTCCCAGCTTTCCCATATTTAATGTTTTACAGCCAGCTCACCAGATTCAGGTAGTAAAAGGCTTGAAGTCCAGAAAGCACAAAGGAGGCAAGCAATATTTTAATCAGAAATGGACCAACATAGAAATCTCTAAACAGCTCAGTTGTACAGCGGTACTAGCAAAGCCTCTCACTAGACTAAGAGCAATACTATCTATGACTTTTACCAAAATAGTTTAGTTTAGAGGGTTTAAAATCCTACAAATGAATCCTTGTTGGGACATGTGTTGTCTCATCAGTATTTTGAAATACCACGGAAAGAAAAAAACAACAAGAAAGAGAAGGACCCATACACTAAATAGAAAAAGTTCAGGATGGGGAGAAAGAACTCTTCCTGCATTTTAAGAAGGCTTCACTCCCACCCCCTCAGATCTGCATCTCCCAGCCAAGATGTGACAATTTCTGTGAGCTGAAGCACAGTTGTATTGGCATTTTAGCTTGCATTTGACAGGCATTTGCCTGTGCATTTAGAAGAAAAATTCTTCAAAGAGAGAGTTGTCAAAAAGATCTTATTAACAATACTTCACAGTTTGTAAAGTCTGACCACTGTTTTCCATCCTTCCCATTTCCACTCTGTATGGTTCACTCTTTATTTCCTTCCTGTTTCACACCATACTTCCTAAAAGGTAAAACTGAAGACAGGATCAGTTGGGGACCTCAAAATAACCATTCTATACATTTTTCTTCCTCTGAAGAAGGACTAAATATCACTCTGCAATCCACTTCAGGTGTTTGTCTAATTCAGAAAGGCCATCTGTCTTAAAACAACCTGCAACATCTATCACTGTGAGAGTAAACCATGCTAGTACCTCTCAGATTGCTGAATACAGGGCTGGAATGTCCTCAAACATGTACATACACAGCTCACCAAATGCTGGCTTGCAGGTCCCCTAGCACCCTGCAGTCCACATGTTGAAGAAAAACTGGGAAAGTAGGCACCACAACCTGTGGTTTGTCCAGGAGTTAATGGCTCAGAAAGAGGATACGCAGGAGCTGACAAAAGCTGTATGAATTATTTTGGCAAGCTTCGCATGGCCCACAGACTGAGGCTACTCCTTAAAATACTTTTCTGAATTTTCCCTTTAGTTGTTCCACATTGATTACACTTTCCAAACCTCTTATATCTGTTGCTAACCTTGCAGTTCTCTTTCATTTTCTCATTTATTTTCCTTTTTTTTTTCTTTTAAAGTTACATCATTAAAACATGGTGCCCCCAAATATGGATGCAACACTGCTTCTGATGCCTCACAAGTACTCAGCTGACCATGGTAACTACTGTTCATAAGTTGCTCTTTCAAATACTTGTCAGAACAAGGTTCCTCCTTTGCAGCAGCATGACTGTACTGACTACTGCTCAGAGTCCCAGATCTTTCTCTGTGCTATTATTGCTCACCAAAACTTTATGTACTTTTATGTGGCAGGTTTATGCACTAAACTACATTCCTTATCTAAATTCTTCAAGCTCATACAGAAAGCCAAGTGGAAAGCTGGGATGAAGCCTCAAACAGTTGAGATTCCAGATATGACTAGTTACAGTGGCTGCCTCAAAGCAGCAACTCAGCTCTTCTTCACAGTGTGCACTGTAGTCCTTAGAGTTTTGCTAACCCAGACTGTAGGACTGGTAGAGAACAGGATTCCTTCACCCTTCATCCAAGGCTCCTTTGCAGTGGAAATCAGGGGATACAGACCATTGGGGAAAAGCATCCCGACATACAATTTAGATATAGACCTGCTGTCCCCTGGAAGCTGGGAGCTTCAGATGCCTCCATTTTAAACATTACCAGCCAGGCTATCCATTAATGCTATCAAGTAGAATCATCCAGGACTTCCAACTTATCACACAATGCTTTGTTTCAGTCAAAAGCGAATTCCCAAATAGCACAACTAATCAGAACATTTAACTGGAACAATTATAAATCTAATGAAATAACACAGACCACAGTGCACAGAACCTAAGCAATGCTATGTGTCCACTTCCATGTTGTGCTTCATGATGCAGTATCTGCAGACAACATTAAATTAATAGCAATACAGACCAAACCACCATCAAGATTACAATAACTACTGAGAAAGTTTCATTTTTCCACTCCACTTCCTACCTGCTCAGCTCAACAAGATTTTCACTTGCCAATATGAAATGAGCATAGAGCAGAAAGGCCTGCTTAAAAGACAAGAACAACCTAACCCACAAAGGGTAGAAAGGACATGCTGCTAACAGACACAAGCCCCCTTCACTTCATAGGCATAAAATAACTTCTATGGCAAAGGTACAGATTTATGAATGTCAGATAACCCCCTAAGAGTGCAAAAAACAATAATTATTAAAAGATACTGATGGTAAAGATGAATTGCTGATTTGAACTCCATTACATGAGCTCTATCATTACACGCATCCTTCTCAGAACTTTAAAAAACAAGAAAAAAAAACAAAACAAAAAAAACCCACACAAACACCCAAACAAAACCACACACACACACACACACACACACACACACACACGTTTAATTAGCTTTTACCTAAAACAATCTCTATTCTCTCCCTACTGTTTTGTTACCATTCAAATGTAATTACTGTCCCCAAGAACTAAGGCCAAGCTCTCAAGCCATTCTCCCCAACCCTTCAATCACACTGATCAGTCCTACGTAAAATAGCAATGGCATAAACAAGTATTACAGATGAACTGAGCTACAGAACTAGAAAAGTACAGAAAAAAAGGCATAATAAAATGAAAAGGTTAATATGAAAAAATAAATCCTCATCTGATACCTTATGCCACTTTAATCTTTTAGCGCAGACTGAAGGTAAGAAGGTAAAAATACTAAGAACCACTCAATATCTTCCAATATCAAGCTCAATATCTTGCAGTCTGACTGAAGAAGCCTTTTTTTGCTTAGCGAGTTCTTAGCCAGAACAGCATTCCCCACTCTCTGAGCGCAGCCTTTGCGAGACAGAATTATACCTCATTTCTAAACAGTTATTTTAGGAGGACAGGGGGATTTATCCTATATGGACTTAGTCTGATATAAAACCTTACCTCTGATTGAAATAAATGCTCTTTGCGACAACTTTTAACCAAGGAAACTTCTGAAAGGTGTCTTTCAGAATTACAAGCCTCCTTTCCATACCCTGCTTTGACAAGAGAGAATGGAAGACAATAGAACTCCTTTTGGTGCAGGCAAACTGGCTTTGTGTATTCCTTGTATTCTGGCTTTGGATTTCCTTGCAAAATTCAAAAAGGTAAGTGCTTACAGGTTTGTAGGCAACAACTTAACTACAGTTTCAGGCAGATCAGCTTTGATTTGAGCAGACTGTCAGAACAGGGCTACAACTATAAAGTTTCCTGTAACTGAAACTCACATTGACTCATGTACCATGAAGCATTATAGGGATGCAAAAAGCCACTGAATCCAACAGAGATGCTGCAGGGTTCTGGCATCTTACACTAAGAGCAGTGAGCAAGTTGTGCTTCAATGCTCCTTCCTCTGAAGACGGGAGCACAGCACATGTCCCTGCCTGTCAAGTTGTGAAGTAGAACCCTTCTCTTGGAAAGTACAGATGCTCCAGGGAGTCTGACGGAAAAATATCTCCATTGAACCAATCCCTGTGAGTTTCCAAGAAGTCCCAAACCTCAATGGACTGTCAGAAATGATGCCTAGCTATTGCTAAGGTTTTCTAGAAAGATGCAGAGCTGGTTTTATGTATTTGGCAACAATCAGTTAACCACAGCAAAAGTTGCTCTTTTTAATGGAGTATTTATATTAACATTGTCACTGCTTTTCCAAAAGTTCAATTTGCAATGGTGTCTCAATCTCACCTTAAAAAAAAAAAAAAAGAAAAAAAAAGAAAAAAGAGTATGTAAACCTATATATATCATGTGATACACTAACCCATCACATGAAACCTCTCTTCACATGACAAGCTAAGACATAGTGCTATAAATACAAACATATACAGAATAAAAACTGTGGGAAACTGGGATCTAGAGAATTGCTTATTTACTTTACAGAGTTGGAAACTTTGTCTTTATTCAGCTGAGGTTTCATTAGACTAATGTACCCTCAACATACAGACTTACGCATATTCAGCTGCGTAAATTTCCACAACTAAGCTGCTATAACCACATGTAATACACACAACAACCAAAGCAAATTTTTCACAGGGTACAGCTACTGTGTGCAGAGTAAAATTAGATTGTTATAACCAAGAAATGTCAGACCTGCAAAGCCAGAAAGGAAAATAATTTTCACAGGCTCTTTGTTCACAAACATCTGACTAGTAAACACTGCTTCAGTGGCATATCTGTGTACACGTAAGCCTATTGCATGCACATATACAAAGTGCCAGCCCTGCCTATGAAAATTAAAACACTATTCAGCATGCTGCAAGCCATCCATAGGTGCAAGAAGGCTATACATTGTTAGATCAAATATAACAATAAGCTACAATGAACAGCAGCAGCAGAAGCTGCCAGAAACTTCTAATTAAAAGTACATTTTGTCCAAAAAAGCAGAAAAAAAAAGTATTAATTTCTGAGAGAAAACAGGCTTTCTAGTCTTCTGTACCTTTTAGCAACAAGTGTTAGAATTAGCAACAAACATTTATGTTCGGACCCCACACTATTAAGAATGTTACCAAAACATTTATAGTCCCAATATCATATGACTGCTCAAAAATCTTCTGCCTATCCCATTATGTGTTACAGGAATCCCAAAGTTACGATCTAAAGGTAGCGGTCCAAAACCTACTCTCACTGATTTCTGAATTTCCTCACTGCAAGTACACTGACAAGGCCAGAACCAGTGTGACCCCACAGTTCAAAAGGTAAACTCAAGCACTCTTACTGAGTTTGCCACTGGGGTCCCATAGAACAGCAGCTATCCTGGACTGAGAAACTTAAAATTCATATTCACTGGATGGTGAGATCACCAAAATCAGTGGCTCTCACTGAAATCAATGTTTTCCTTTCATTTTCAAGAAAAGCAGGCCTTCCAACCATTACTTTTTACAGTTGTATGGAAAAATCTTTTAGATTAGGTATCTATTTAGATAGAATAAAATAGAAGCCTTTTAAAATGTAGTATTAAATAATCCTGAGGAATAGATAATGTCTTAGAACTAAAATAACTGCTGTAAAATCTGTAGGATTAAAAACTGAGCATCTGTTCTATATACCTTTTAAATTATTATACAGCTTTGGAGAAGCAGCATATATTTTCTTGTTCATTTTTTATAGGTTGGTTCTTAATTCATATAGAAAGGTTATCATTTTCTGTTAAGTGCCACAGCACTTTTTCATACAGGAGTCTTATTCTTTTCAGGAGTCTTATTCTTTTCTCTCTGCTAATGTCTTATTTGAAGAGGGGAATACAGTCTGCAGCCAAGTCTCCATTGTTTGCTTTGGACAGTCAGTTTTGCAGCTAAGCCCATAAGGTTTCTCCATACAATTATAAAGCACGTCTGAGTATTTCAGTGGTGGGTGGACAATTACATATGTCAAAACTTTCCTTTCAGATAATAACGAAACTGCATGGATAGCAAACCTGTTATACTAACCTTCAAATTAAATACCCAACATCATATCAATTCTTCCTCTGAAATACCCTGCTGGGCAGCACACATGGAAATTACCTTATGTGAAAGAAAAAGCTATTCAGCAGTACAAGCATTAACACTATCTGGCATAAAAAAAAAAATAAAAAAAAAAATCTCTTCTTTGGCATAGGTTTTAGGTCAAGAAAGAATAAACAACGGCACTAGAAAACCTCCCAGCTGAATACGTTAATGTCAGCTAAAGAAAGAAAAAGGTGAAAACTCCTTCCAAGCCCTTTTATTCCTCAGATAGCAGATGAATTACCTGAAGCAAATTCAATTTCAGCCATTAATACAAAAGCATTATCTCAAGTATCATTAAAAAAGCATCATCCTGACTCAGAGAGTATAATTTTCACTTCAATCACCTCGTGTACCTACATTAGTTTTGAACCCTTTGTTTCCTACCTTTTGTGGTTTTATTACAATGCTCCATACATTTACTTTCTGTCCATTTTTTCCTACTGACAGGAGTTTCCTCTGATGCATACAGAGAAAAATTGATGATCACTCTAGAAGAGTAGGTTTCAAAAATGCATTTGCACATGAGCAACAGAGAAATGTACTGACACCTACCAAAGTAGAGTCCTAACAAACTAAAATGCTCCACAATAACTTCCAGCCAGCTCTTCCAAAACGTAATCTTTCTATTAAAGCTATAATAGTTCTGTAAACAAACAGTTTATGATTGTTTCTGTATGTATCAAGATGTCTTTGGCATTGCAGTTTGCAAAAGAGAATTTCCTGTTTACAAGCTGATATTCTTTCCTAAATTTAAACACATACTTCAACAAAACCCTTCCACACAACTCATCTTATTTTGATGAGCATTTTGCTTTAACCATAATATTGCAACAGCTTGACCCCTTATTTCTTAAAAAATAATAAGAAATAAAAGTATTGACAAATAATAAAATTTGGCAATTACAACAAATATCTGGATATAAACAACTTTATAGATCTGAGCAGTCCCATTTAATTCAGTGAGACATCTCTACCCCATAGCTGGCCATGAGTAAATGCAGCAAACCCAAAGCCTTTGTCTGTCAGTTTTTCTCAACAGCTGTTAAACATCATTCACATAAGTCTGACTTTTCTGTTATAATAAACCATACATTATTCTAGACCAAACACTCATGTAATTATGCAGAGACATTAATTTACCTTATTTTCCTGTTTCGAACATAACATAACCCAAAAACCAGTCTTTTTTTCCTACTTTTATTTACCCGTGTGGTCATGGAAGAAATTGCATTACGTTGTTCTCACTGCATAACCACATAAGTTCATGGTTAAAATGTGTTATATTCATGAACCTGAGTACTAATTTCTGTAAAAGAAAGGTGTCAAAGTCACAAGGATAAAAATTAAGGTGACATGAACACAAATTCTATGAAAAGTATGATTGTGTTACCCATGTACCACCTAAAACGTTGACCTGGAGCTATTCCTAAGAGCCACAGGAGAATTCAGTCCCTACATCATGGAATTCCAGGCTTCTAGGTTAAGATTGCCTAAATTCCTAGTTTATTTGCCTGAAACCAGTCTAACTCTTCTGGCTTCAACTTAATTATTTCTGACTTATATCAGAATAATAGATTTATTATTAGGTTTACGATTATATAGCCCAAGATAATCACATACCCTTGGCAACTGGTAATCTCATTTAGTATCCTGCTGAAATCTAACATTGTTGGATACAGTATTCAGGTCTAAAATCAGCATATTTAGAAAAGCATATTTTCTTACATGGACATTATATCACCCAAAATAATTACAAGGTATGAAGCCTTCTATTCCTGCCAGTTACAAATTCATGGTCTTAAAAGCCTGTTCTATAAAACTATTAAAAATTTCAGTGACATTTGCAAAATGATGGTAAGCTTAAATTAATATTTATATTTTAAAGAATACTGCAGCTCAGCCTCAGAAGCATTACTGAAAACCAGCCACTCGGGCTCAACTGAGTAATTTTCTGTAATACAGAAAGGTTTTTGGACATAATTTCAATAGTACTTCTTATAATGGTCCTTTACTCAGAAAAGCAAATAATTTTTGCATTTGCAAACTAATTATTTTACTGAATAGATATTTTTATATAAAATATATTAAGTTCTATGGGTACCATGATAGAAGTAACAGCCACTGAGCTGAAAGGCTTTACTTGTCTACTGCAGGGCAGAATCCAGACCTGGCATGCACTGCATTTGTGAACCTGATGTGGCAAGACTGCATAAGGAACAGTAAAGCTAATCGAAGCACAGTAGGGCAGTACAAATCTAGTAGGACTAGACTAGACTTGTCCCACTTCTTCATATAAATACACCTATGACTTTAAACCTAAGGGTTTTTTCCCCTTGAATGTAAAATAGTTACAAAACAGCTGTTGCCAGTCGACTTTAACTTGCTCCACAGGACCCATAACTCCACTAGTACTTAAAAGTCTGAAACAGAAAACTGATGAAAAACCCCATAATGATTTGGCTCTGGGTAGCACTAGTTGCTCAATACTTGGGGAGCATAATCCCTAATCATTTACGTTCACTATTCAACAACCATGAAGCTCCATTAGATCATCCACATCTCATCCTTATGTACTTTTAGATGGGATGTGCTGAGAGGAGTCTGCTGTGGGAAGCACAGTTCAAATCCCATATGAAGGCAAGCAGAGCTACAGCCTGAGAATGGTAGCAGCGCAAGCCAATTTAATATCTTTTAAAATGCACACATGTTTGGCAATCAGATTGTACATTATGTTAAATTGTTCAGGTGCAATTTGCTTTGCAAATACCTTGGTAACTACAGTAAAACCTCATGAGTATTTGTAATACACCACATCTGAGTACAGGAAGCAGAGGTGTAAGAACTCATCTTCCCAACTGCACTAATCCTGTGGCAACGTGCTCAGAGGCACAGAGGACGCAGCAACAGGGGGAAACTTTGGCTGATGCTCTCTGCCAGTTTAATTGACACTGACATAGATTGAAGATCTTCCTTCTTTCTCTGCAAGATACTGTGCCTTTATTCCAGATGCTTGTACATGGAATGAACAAAAAGGATACTCACAGCAAATGTTCTTTTTCACTTGATAAGTGTTAATTTTGCAAGGGGCTGGAGCAGTTAAAGGTGCGATTCCTATCAAATGCTTGCTGCTATCAATCAAGCTGCTCTTTTTGAGATGCGGTAGCTGACTTACACAAGCCCTTTTAGCCCATTTCACTGCAGGGAACCACAGACTGCTTTAAACCACATCATCTGAGCAGTGGAAAGTCTTTTACACAGCTACAGGCTGTCAGTGTCTGACAACAGCCGTGGTCTTAATGAGGTCAAACAGGTCATAACCTAGCTTACATGAAATCAATCAGGATTTAGAAAATAGAAATTAAACCGTCACTCCTTAGAGTTGATCTATTAGATATACTTAATTTGTAAATATATAAATACACATTTCTATTCAAAAGGATAAAGCTCCTTGCAAAACATAGCTGTAATAAGTGCTTCGCTTTAGGCTGTAAGTAGTGCATGCAAGAATCTATTTGTCAGAGTACTTGCAATGTGGGAGACTCAAGTCATTCTCTTTTACATCTGCTACCACCCATGTGAATGATCTAACCACCAGACTCCAGGAAGGGCATTCTTCAGCCTTTTCGTTGAATCACTGCCATGTTTTCCTCTAAAATATGAGGCTCTCTGGTTCAGAAAAAAGCATACAGGAGACCGTGTTTCTAAAATCTAATATTTATGTCACTAAGAAAGGGACAGCCTGGGTTCTAGTTCCAAGACTTTGCCTGTATTTCACATCATCACATAAAATATATAAACAGTATCTAATCCCTTCCACCACTTTTTCTTTAAAAGTATGATCTTTGTTCAATTCTTTGAAAGAAAAGCTACTTTCAGAAACACACACTGGATATACATCCACTCAAGTCACCAGGCTTCCTCCTCAGCAAGGTGACTAAATCTCAGAGGGCGATTAGAACTGTACACAATCTTCTCTACTTTTGCCTTCAGCACCTTACCATTAGCTATCTCAAAGCATCTCCTCTCTCAACATGTTCCCCTTCTGAGACACCTCCTTGACCACATGCCTCGCCTAGGACATGAAGGCCCGAGGCTTGGATTCTGGATTCTGCTCTGTGGCCAGGGTTCAAGTCCTCCCTTCTATACATATCTCTACTAACTAAGAAAAAAGTCTTTTGCATTCTCCAGAACAATAAAACAAACATGCACATTTTTGAGCAGCCAGGCTCTGGAAGCCTACTTTACTCTAAATTTGCATCTTCTGTCTTTTCTTCTGGTTCTTGCTCCTTATGGCTTCCTTCCTCTTCCAGTCAGTACTCCCAGCTAACTTATCAGATGGCAAGTAGCAGCTGCTCATTGTTGTAGCTGTGCCGATCAGCCAGGCAGCAAGATACACTTGCATTATAACTGCTTCTGCCAAGAGAAAGCAGGCTTTCCTCCCTTCTCTTGGTGGAAGCATTAGTTTGGAGCCCTCATCCTTACCAGCTACTGTTTTTCACCATACATTCAGCAATTTAAGACCTCTAAACCATTAACTCTTGCCAAATTGATCTGAATTAACCAGTAGATTCAAAAGTTAGTAGAAAGTATAGCATAAAACCACATATGGACGGAGATTTTAACTTACAGAGAATCAGGCTTAATATTTAATAAGGAGTTTAGGCTCAGGTGGAGGAAGTAAGAAGACTTAAGCAAATAACTGGACATTTCTGAAGGCTAGATTCACCCAGCACTTACACTGTAGCACTCCGGAGTACACGCTCAAGACACCATTAACTCAACAGCTAGGTCTCTGTGGAGACAGACTATGTCTATGTTAGCAAACTAAGGAGGGCCAGGGAATGAGCCCAAGTCCTGACCCAGGCTGCTAAAATCTCAGCAGCACTCTTAGACACTATTTTGGTCTGAGCACTCAAACATTCTGCACAGCACTGAGGTGTGAGCCTGAACAAGGAACACTTTCCCAGAGGTACTTCAGACACAGCCACTCTCTTCTGTGACTGTATCAGTACTCATGCAAGCAAGGCTGATTCAGTTGGCTTCAGAACCAGAAAACAATCCCTGAGGCTTTATATTTACTATGCATAAGTAGCCAGAGAAACCGATACAAGATCATGTGTTAATGTTGGCCCTACTCCTTATTCACGTAGCATGAACAGATAAGTCATAGGGAGAGCATAGCTCTGTCCACACTGAAGTCCTTTGGCTCTTCCTAAGCAAGCTGCTCTGAGCCTGCATTACCATGCGGACAGTGCTCCAGTTCCAGGAACTCAGTGTTCCCAGACCCTGAGCTGATGTGCTCACGGTAAAACGTGCATTCAAAGTATCCCTCTTAGACAATGACCTAATGCTTTTCCATTATACAGGGGCTGCTAAATCTATCTTTTCTTTTTTTTTTTTTTTTTAAACACTTCTGTGAAGATATGGAATTCAAAAAATTGTAAAAAAACTAATAGGGCCCCATAAACAGCGATTTCTGTTTCATACTGGAGTTAAAGTTCAATCAGTGCTCAACGACTTCAGTCATGAACTGGAAGAGTTAGTCAGAGATCCCTAGCCCTGAACTTGAACCTCCCCCCCCGCCATTTCACATACTCAACAGTGCTGTCAAAATATAGCTACATACACATACATGCACCCAAATGTTTCCATAAAGACCAGTACACATACATACACATGCATTAATGTGCTTACACAATAAGTGCGCTTGTAGCTACCTGATTTCTTGAACGTGCTGAGTAAAAACGTCTAACTACGTATATGAGAATTTAAGCTTCTTTATACATATGCTCATATGCACATACACAATACAGGTAAAATACATTAAAAACTGGTTGGGGAGCAGTTCAAGACCCTAAAATACTTTGGCAAACTTACATCCTTTAAGAATGAAATGGAATCATGATCGGCTAAGAAAGTACCTACAAGTGTTGGCCTGACTTTGTGTTTCCTGAGCTAGGTTGTACTATACACATGTACGTACACCCACACAAACTCCCACAAAAACTGACACAAGCTTTGGGCAAACATTGATCTAGAACCACGCTTTTATGAACATTTCAGCAAAAATAAAGCATATGTTGGGTCATTTCTTTGACTGACAGAATAACCACTCTTACTAGCATGATGAATTCTATTCCAGTTCCTCCTAGGTTTTTACATAAAAACACAGACTAAAAAGTAGGACATAGGGTCAGGTAATCACTTTCTCTAGCACTAAATCTGTGCATTCAGAAATGAAAAGAATGTACCACATTTCAAGACCTTCCAGCTTTGCTCAACAGTAACCATTTTTTAAAGCTGACCTTTTCTTTAGACTTTAAGCTTCTTTTGCCAATATACTTCATATTTTATACAGATGAATTCAGAAGCATATTGGTTTTCTGGAAGTCTTTATCTCTGAACTCTATCTAGTCTGATATCAGGCTACATTTGGAAATACCTCTCCCTTCTTGATCACATACAGTTTTGTAGTTCGTAGCATACTTGCTATAAGGACACTGAAACTGATTCTCTTACTTTCAAGTGAGCATCTAGCTTTAAAAATTGGGTCTGCTCATTCACTCCTGCTATAAGATCTACTCTCATCTCCTCAAGCACCTCAGGTTCCAGTTGCCATACACACAGCAGTATTGGTATTAAAAGCTTTAACGTTCATGTCAGTGATAGCCTTAACTATTAATGCTAACATAAATGCCTCCTGTTTTGTTCTTACCCAGCCCACCACAATGCAATTTATTAGTGTGATTTTTAACTCTCAGTTATATATAGCTCCACTGACAATTAGCCTAAAGGCCAGTGGCTTTCCAAATGTCCACTTATTTAATTATCATTGACTGATAACAGCAGACAGAGAACTATTCCCACAATTACTTCATCACAAAATGCAGCCCAGCACAGATGCTTTACCAGCAAGCTCTTTGCTCAGTTCTGACAATTTCTGTAAGACAGACGAAATCTACTGTGTTCTGTACCTCTGTGTTTACAGACTTTTGAAATACACCTTAACTTCCCCTTTTCCAATCTCTACAGTAAGGTAAGAAGATAAATACCAAAGTTTATTAGGAAATTAAGTAATTCAAAAGTATGACACCATGACAATGCATATGCAACATACTGAAAACAAAATAAATGGGGTTATATTGCTGTTGAAAAATAAATAGATGAACATGAACCAAAACCTCTCAACTGTTTTGAAATAAAACTGATTATAGCAGTCTACAGAACTTAATTTTCTAACAAACACAGCATTTTTATTTGAGACTTTTAATCAGAAAACTGAAAAGCTGGGGGGAAAGCAACTGGGTACTTCAGAGAGGGAAAGAGAATGCTCATGAATTAGCCACTTGGAACAATCCTAACTATAGTATCACGAACACTAATGTTATAATATTATTGGTGTAGGTTAATGTGATCCTTTATACAGCCTTTTCTTCTTCCACAGTAGCCCATTTTCAAGAAGTAAAATGGTTTCATTTGAATTGCAAATCCCAACACATATATAGTTTTATTCTTTTGGAGCAGGATGAGTGACAGTGGTATATGAGAGTTAACAAACCTTACCCACTTTTAAATACATTTCTGGTATTGAAAGCTAACAGAGCTGAAAAATGAATGGATAAAGGCTCTGCTCTGGTATTCATCCCTTTATTGGGTCCTTGAAAGGACCGTATGGAGGGAACTTGATAGAAATTTCATGTCGCTGCTAAATAGAACTCAGTCCAAGGTAGAAAAATAAAAGGTTAGGTCTGCTGTCTTTTCTAACTTTTCATTCCTGGGGGCCAGTGCTTTCAAAACTGAAGCTAAAGGCTGTGCAGCCTCTTTGATTCAACTGGTCCCTCAGTTTAATGGACTATAGGCCTCACAAAATTGCTGAATCAAAGCTTTTGAAAGATTCTATGCCTCCTATACACAAATCCATTAGTGTGGGTGGCAGTGATTGCAGATTAAAAAGAAAGCTAAGGAAAACGTGTAGTGCGAAGCAGATAATAGTCTCTTTCCAACAGTCCTGCACTTGAGTAGCCATTTATTTAGGTCTAGTATGGAACCTTAACCTACACTCTGACATAAGCAACAACTGATTTTCTTAGCCTCTTCATCTTCTCCTATTTCTCCACTACATATATTGAAACATATTTTATAGACATGGTCATATAGTCAGAGGTCAAGGCACACTGGGAATATAGAAAGTGGCAGGGTTCCATGAGAGTAAGAAGAATGTCACTATCTTTTCTGTATAAAAGGTTTGGGTAGGGTGAGGTGGCCCAGTAGTTTGGGTACTTGATCAAGTATTACATGGACAATAAACCTGAGACATACAGCAGCCATGCAGAAATAGAACAAACAACACAAAAGTGACAGAGCAATGTCAGACTGCATTGATTTGCTAATCTTCACCTTAATTTTTTTTTTAAAAGAAAGTATGAGACCCCGAAAGGATATGCAAGTGCATTTTTGTAGGAGGAAGAAATCAAATGTATGGCATGTTCAAGAGGTTAAATGAGACCAAGACCAAAGCTGTCCTCAGGTGCTCTGTACGAGGAAAACCTTTGTGACGTCTGTCCTATACCAAACAGGAATTAAAGGCAGAACTGTTCAGTATCACCCTCAAAGTGCTTACAAAATTTAAGGAAAAAATTATTAGCAGGATGATTTATAAATTGCACAAATATTCCAAGTTAAAATTCTTCTATAATAAAGCTATTCATCTGCCAGGTCTCGAGAAGTAGCACACTCCATACAATGGGCACACGCACTCTAGCACAGTGTGTCCCAACAAAGATGTTTCATGTTTTTATAGTTAATCTTCCATTCAGCCATTGTACTTTGAAATGCTCTGAAAAACAAAAGTTACTCATATGCCCTTTAGACTGCAGCAGCTGCAACACTGAGTAGTGAGACAAAGGGACTGCTCTACAGCCATGAGATTGGAGAGACCTGCATCTATTTGAGCCTGATAACTCATTCTGCCATTTAAACTCCAGTGTTTAACAGATGACACATTTACAATCAAAAATGGAAGCCATGCAAGTGACAGACCTATAAAAAGAATAAGTCACATACAGGAGTAGACATTAATTTAAACATGCCTTGACATCAGCTCAATTGAAGAGTGTCTGATCCCATGAAGGCGTGATACTCATGTCAATAGGTTTCAGGTCTTGATCATAAACAAATCTTTTATATTAATTCCTGTTTCTGAAAGACCAACACCTGTAAAATTTGTTGAATTTAACCTTCACAGTCCATGTGAGCTTGATTGCTGCACACAAACTTAGAAACCAGCCTTTTTAATGCTTTCATCCAATCCTACCTAGCACATGCACACCAGAGGTACATAAAAGCCAAATATCTACCCTGCCAAAGAAGGTCAGAAGACATCCTTACCATGTTTACAAAGTAAATGTATTATGTTAATACATTCATACATTCATACATACATACATAATGTAATGTAATTACATTAATACATCTGGGCTACCCTCCCAGATATTTATTCTACCAATTCCTGTAATAATCACTGTCTTGGGAGCACATCTCCCAAGTCAAGTGAACACTAAGAATGCACCCACTTTAGGTGCTTCAAGAACTAATTTCCAAAGCAAGGTGAAGGCTTATATTCAGTCATGGGTGGACATGCACTCTTTCTTTACGAGCAGCTCTCTAACAAGAAGTAGAGAAGTGGCTTTGTTTACTTCATCAACCTTAGAACCACATGAAAAGCCAAGAAAAAAGTTGCTAGCTTGCTACTGCAAATGCTGCAGGGACAATAGGTTTTTCATACATCACTTCTTTTAGGCATTGTCTCTATTTTGTAGTTTGTGGGTTTCCAGGAGACGAATGACAGATGTAGCAAGCAGATTTAGCTACCAAAACAAATGTCAGTCACTCCAGTCATTGTCCAAAGCCTTTGACTAAACAGATTCAGGATGTCAGTGCAAGGTGAAATTCCACTCTACAGAAAGTACTGTAGGTTTTACAATATCTGAAAAAAAACCCTCAAAAAATAACAGTCTGAACATGAAAATCACTTTAAAAAAAATTTATTTTCAATCTGTCTCTTTGGCAGTACATATTGTATTGAGTTAAAAGACCAAAAGGGCCTTTCAAGAAATTCACATTTTTGCTAACGAAGGTCATTCTTTCCAACACACTTTTGCTTCATACACTGTTGTTTCCAATCTATGTTTATGGAACAATTTGGGTCACCTTCATAGAAAGGTCTGTAACTAATATATCAGATCACACTTTTCCTCATAGTCTCCCTAGCCTCTCCCCTTTTCATTATTCAACTCTTTAATATTCTAAACACTAATGTTTTTATTTTACTAGTTACTGTTTAAGACTGAATACCTGCACAAAGCTAGTCCTTTTTAAGGTTCAGTTGGGCAGAAATTAAAAGTAAAGGCAAGAAGTGGAAACATAGAGCACAAAATTCATTATGCTCCTCATCAACATTGATATGTGGGTGGAAAGAGAGAGCGATAAACCTCCAAGCCACATGTGACCCCAAAAGCTAATGAGAAGAATCTTTGAGTTTTCCTAGAGTTATGCAGAAAGATGCTATTACTTCTCTTCATGAAACTGGCAATTGAAAAAAAAGAAATACATTCATTTTGCATCAGAGGTGATTGTGCAATTTTTGAACTTAAGCACCAGGAAAAAGAGGGGATGCGGCTAACAAAGGAAAATCATATTATTTTCATATTTTCATTTATTTACCTACTGGGGATATGTAAATGGAGAAAATACTTCCTTCCAATTGATCTGATTACTTTCCTCTTGTAGTGCAATTTGCCTCCCTTTTGCTTCCTAAGCAAGCAAAGGCTCTTTGTCATGTAACCCTGAAAAAAAAGGAGCTATTTTTCACTGATTATCAAACATGTTTTATACAGTATGATGATAATTCAGGCTGTTCCATTAGGACTGAAGAATGGAGATAGTGGTACAATAGTAACAAAACCAGCTGATACAATGGAATGATTGTCAGTGGGATTTCCACATAGGAAAGCTCTCTAACTACAAGCAAAATACCCAGCTCACTACTCAGATTTATCTTATTACCTGACAACAAACAAAACTGCAATGAAATCTGGAAATATCAGGTTTGGATGGCATGCTGTAGACACTGCTTCCCTCATTCAAGCCAGAACCCTGGGAATTCTTTTTCTGTGATGTTTCATAAAAACAAATATTGAGGGAAATCAGATTTTCAACAAGTCTGCTTCAAAGTCCTGAACAATAAGCCCCTCATTTTGGCTCCTCTCTCTAATTCCTAGGCTGACAAGTGTATCTGGTGAATTAATGTTGGGTATGTGAACAATAAACACTCTAGGCTTTTTCTATTGCTTCAGTGATGCAAAGCTTAATTAGATAGTTAACTAGGCATATGGCTACTTTGCATCCGTGTAGGAGCAGAAAACATCTGACGTGCACACTGCTTTGAGAACTTTAAAAACGGTGTAATTGTTGGGAGTTAATCTTCCTAGATGCCAACACCAAATGGTTGGAGTTCTAGAATTGTGGAGAATATGACAGGTTTTTCATTGTTTCATGTATATATCAACAGTTATAAGCAGAAGACTGAACATATACAGTGACTATTTTTTTTTCCTTTTTTTTCTTTGTTTTGTAGACTCAAGCAATCACTGTTCAAATAGCTGAGTGAAAACCAACTATTTTAGATCAACTATTTTAGATTTCAGGTCAGTTAACAACTCCAGTAGCTACCACTTTTTGACAAAATAGTCCAACTTTGAAAACCATTGTAAATAATGCTGCAACACCAGCAAATGTGAAAACAAATGAACAAAGCCTGAAGCTTTGAGGACAAAATTTTTTAAGGCCAAACATTATTCATGTGCATGATGAAAAACAATGTTTGTACAATCTCAGTATGATTAGTTCTTCAGCATTTATCTGAATCTGTTTGCTTTCTATGACATTAGAACAAGAAATACGAGCAGCAATCCTCTGCAGACGCTACAAAAACACTGCTTGTTTTTCAATGTTGAAATTTTCAGACACTAATCTAATCTAATCACCAAGAGACTAACAAACCAGTTAGTAGTTCTTTAAGAAAAGTTCTTTCTAACAAAACAGAGCAGTTCTTTAAGACAATAGAGCTGATCCTCTTTATCACTTGAAGTTGTAAACGACCATGATCTTCTCTCATGTATTCATTATTTAAATTTATTCACGAAATAGGTTTTATAAAAAGACACTTGGTCTACTGGCAATTTACAATCAAGTCTCAGTGAACATTAAATATTCAGAACTCAAGCTCTTTTGAACACCAAATTTGCATGCTTTGCTTCTGCTTTTTCTCCGAAGAAAGATAATACTTAAATTAGATTGCCTGTTCTGATTCACTTACCTAGAAACTTGCAATTCATGTTTATTGCTATTTGGAGCAGTATTTTTCCATTTTCCTGACCACTGAATGTTCTAGCCCTCGTGTTTGTTTGCTAAGAAATTCACAGGAATTTAAAATAATGAAGAATATGAAAAAAAGAAATTTACAATTTGAATACCTATGCATCAAAAATTGTCTAGCCAGAAGCAGTTATCATTTTTAACATTTCAGAAACCACAGGCATATTTCAGAGAGCAGAAAAGACACATTAATGTGTCTAGGTGGTGGTTCATGAGGAAGGGCTTGGATTCCACATTTTACCATGGACCATAAAACCCACGCCAACTTTTATCGCGTTTATTAATTTTTATTATTTTAATAACAAAAATAAGACTTGTTGTCATTTAGCTACCTGTATTAGTGCTTCCAGTAGAACTTTCTATATGCATAAGAACGTCAGACAGGATTTTTAGCACACAATGTTTGTTTCTGTCAAATTAGGACGATTACACAACTTGAACTATACATAATCTAACAGTAACTGTCATTCTTACAGTACTGCAGGCATTACAGAAATATTTGTGATTTTGGAAGAGCTGGGCTAACTATTCTGAGAAAAAAAGAAAAAAAGAAATGCTCCAAGAAGAAATAGAGGAAACTCCAAATTATTTCTTTGAAGTCTTTGAAATTAAATCAGTCGATATCAGGAAACAGCTAATGGTGGTGCATAAAATAATGGCAATAGGCATTCTCTGTTTTATCTGGGGAATTCAACTCTAATACAAAGCTATTGGCAAGAAATGCAGCCCAACAGAAGATGACTCCTAGAATAAACCGTGCTAAAATCTCATGTATCATAAACAAGCCCATAAGGTCTTCTGGGCAAGGTCCACAGACAAAACACCTTACAGATCTCAGTGTAATTAGTTTTTCAGCATTTATCTGAATCTGTTTGCTTTCTATGACATTAGAACAAGAAATACAAGCAGCATTCCTCTGCAGACACTACAAAGTTTGAATCCCCTTTCAATGTCACTGCATGCTGCAGCCACTAAAAAAAAACCATTTTTTTGCTTTCAGAATTACACAGTGAATAACTGGGTTTAGCCAAGTCCTGTCTTCATTATAAAGTGACTGCTGCTACTTCCTCTCAGTAGGAAGTGATCCATGTGACATGAAGGCTCCAATTCACATATTTAAAATAACATTTCTACCCTTTAAAGTGAAGTGATCCTCAATCATTTCATATAGATGAAAGGAAGTTGAAACCTATTCCAGCTTTTTATTCTCTTTCCTACAATTAACATTTACCTATCCCAGCTGACATGTCTTGCATGTAAAATCCAGAACAGTCTGACATGAATGAACAAGTCAACTTTATAAGAAAGTTGTATGCAATACGTAAGAGAAATAGCGCTAGCTTCCTCCCTGGAAAAGCAGAATCTGTAAGGAAAATTTTATTTCAGTGGAAATGAAAAGAAATAAATCTTCTGTAGGAAAAGAGGATTTGTTCCTAAACTGAAAGAGAGCAGTATGAAAAGCATAAGGCCACCCTGCACTGAAAAATAATAAAAACTTCAAGAATTAAGGTGTCTAGTTCGAAATACCTACAATGAAATATCTTAAAAAGGAAAGCGCCAGTGTGAAGCAGAATCTGGATTCAGAAAAATGCCATTCTAGCCATCACTGCAATAAAGCACCCAGGCAAAGAAGTAAAATTATCCCCTGCAGCAGGAAAGAGCAGGAAAAGGTTAAGATAAAACAAAACTAAGAACCATAGAAGAAATTCCTCAAGTACACAACATGACTGAACATTCATAAGAGTTGTAAGAACTAATTCACAGGACATCACACAAAGTACAGCCTGTTCTGTTCTTCATCAGTTCTCACTGCCAGGATAGAGACACCATGGCCACCCAGTCAGGACTCTGTCGTTTTTATTCCAGTCCCTCCATCAGCAGCAGTCCAGCTGTGACAAGTGACTCTTGCCTGATATTCAGGGTAAGGTATAGGCCAAGGACTCACCCAGGTGATGCAAGTAAGAACAGATCTAGGCACTTGTGTGAAGCTACCCACACCAGTGGGTGAAGGGGGAACATGGACAGCACAAGACAATCCCAGACACAGTTTACAGCCTGGGCAGAGAAGAGATTCAGAGCAGCCCTGCGGAGAAGGACTTGGGGGTGCTGGTCGATGAGAAAATGAACATGAGCCAGCAGTGTGCACTTGAAGCCCAGAAAGCCAACCGTATCATGGGCTGCATCAAAAGGAGCGTGACCAGCAGGTCGAAGGAGGTGATCCTGCCCCTCTACTCTGCTCTCTTGGGACCTCACTTGGAGTATTGTGTGCAGTTCTGGTGTCCTCAACATAAAACGGACATGGAACTGTTGGAACAAGTCCAGAGGAGGCCATGAGGATGATCAGGGGACTGGAGCACTTCCTGTATGAAGATAGGCTGAGAAAGTTGGGGCTGTTCAGCCTGGAGAAGAGAAGGCTGTGTGAAGACCTCATAGCAGCCTTCCCGTATCTGAAAGGGGCATATAGGGATGCTGGGGATGGACTCTTCATTAGGGACTGTAGTGGTAGGACAAGGGGTAATGGGTTAAAACTTAAACAGGGGAAGTTTAGATTGGATATAAGGAGGAAATTCTTTACTGTGAGGGTGGTGAGGCACTGGAATAGGTTGCCCAAGGAGGTTGTGAATGCTCCATCCCTGGCAGTGTTTAAGGCCAGGTTGGAGGAGGCCTTGGGTGATATGATTTTGAGCGAGTTGGAACTTGATGATCTTAAGGTCCTTTCCAACCCTAACTATTCTATGATTCTATGATTCTAAGACCTGCCACCCCAGTACGTTACCACAGCCAGGAAAAGAGAACATGGAGGTCAGAGCACGCAGGTTAAATGCTCTGCTTCTCTGTGCCACTACAACACACTCTGCATGGCTTCCCTGGGGCACTTCTCCCTCTTCTGCACTCCTGGGAGCAAGAGCTCCAGCTTTTAACTTAAATTCCTGAACAAATTAGAAGTAATTTGGGTTCATGCATTATAAGGGTGAGCAGTGTACTTGCCAAAATTACTCTTTGGAGTCAAGGATAACTGTTCACAAATGTGAGCTGAACCAAGCTAGTGGTCTTAGGTTTGAAAACTATGAATTAAAAAACCCAAAAGCTTTCATTTCCACAGTTCCAAAATTAAATATTATTTCATGTCAAAATGACATTTTCTTAAAAAATGTAGCCAAGAAACCTTTCTATGTAAGAAACACCCCAAACCAAAACTATCATCTTAAAACATCTATTCCATTTGATTTTAAGCCATGTATCTTTTTTCTCTTTCACTGGAAAAAAAAAAAAAAAACCTTTATGAAATTATTTTTCCCTGTTTTTTTTTTCATTTAGTCATAAAACTGGGGGGGGAAGGGAATAAAAAAAAAAAAAAAAAGCCTTACAATGCTACCAGCCTACAAATGAAAGGCATACACTGTCTCCTTCCAGACATGCACCAGCCTTTTGATTTTCCAACTGAAACACTTGGTCCTAGAAATACTTATGGCAGTAATGCAACACAACATATTTAAAAACTGAAGCAGTGGAAGTAAAGAACTGAAAGCGTCTTACAGATTGCCTTTTAACTGTTGCAGCTACTCTAGCAATTGAAATCAGAGAGACTTCTAGAAAACTAAGTTTTGACAGATGACTGCAGGAGGCAAAAATCTATGTTTAGGACATGGGAAAATTACAAAAAGCGTTATCACATTTGAAAACCTGGACTAGTGCAAAGCTTTTGAAACCGTCCCATAGAACATCTTTGTGCCTAAAGTGGGGAGATATGGATTTGACACACGGACCTGCACACAAGAGAGGGGTTGGAACTAGATGATCTTTAAGGTCCCTTCCAACCCAAAACATTCTATGATTCTATGACCCTATGAAAAACCATTAACCACAGGATATTGCCACATGCCAAAAGCATAATGCAAAGCTTTAAATAACCAAAGCATAAAAATATGCTTTCTGTTTACCTATGTTATCTCACCCCTCATTTAACATGCTACAACTCATGAAAAACAAAAGCTGTTTTATAGTACAAATAAACCTACTACATGCACATATATATACACAGATGCTCAATGATCAGCTTTCCATATACTTCCTCAGAAAAAATGCTTCATATTATTCCTATTTTTAACAAAATTAAGTTTTCATATATTTATGCATGTAGGATTATCATGCTCTTCTCAGATTCTGGAGTGGACTGAAGTGCTCAAAAACCTCATAGAAAAATATTTGCAAGGACTGAGAAATAACCTCAGCAAGCTAGACTGACACTCTTGGAATGCAAAGATCAAGGGTTTCTTCTCACTATTTTTATTGTAAACAAAGAACCCACTACAACTGTCCTGGCATCACTGGGGGAGGTAGAGGGATGAGATGAGGAACAGTTGGAAAGCTGGAAAAAATACAGATAATTACTTGAAAGCCTTAAATATATACTCCTGTACTCCTCACATCACTATGGCAATGAATACACCCCAGGCCTTTTCACCAAGAGCTTCATTTCTAGCTGAATTAAGTAATAACATCACAAATTTTGGAGGCTGTTTGAAATGCCTTTGTGAATTAAAATGCAAATTTCAAAACATTTCCATGTTAATAAAAGAAACAAAGCAAAAACCAAAATACCAAGGGGAAAAAAAGGGGGGGCAGGGGGGAGGACCATGCAAACCATCAGAATTGTTTCATCTTAAACATTAAAAGCCCCAGCCACTGCTAGCGTGTAGAGATGAGACATTTACACCTCCACACGAGAGCTCATGCAGACTTTTTCTTGTTTGTGTTCCTATTAGGAGTTCACAGCAGTCACCAAGATTATTTCACTTCATTTGACTCTTTCCCTGTTCTCTCTGGCTCATTTACCAAGTCCTATACAAGGCTATTCATGTCCCTTGAGAAGAGCCAAAATTAGGATTTGTACTCACAAAGCTGCAGCCGGATAACAAAGTGGAGCCCTCGCCACCACAATGCCAGTTCTTTTACAGTGCTTCACCAATGCTGTCACCAAGGCTGAGGCAATCTTCTAAGGCAAAAGGGTAAAGCGATTTTCCATACTGCTTCCATGTTACTACTTTTCCTATCTCTCAATCTATGAAAGATAAAATAGGGTATGTTAACAACACGACAGGGACAAACAGCTGTGAGGTCTACGTCTTTCTAGATCTTTGGTTCACACAGCATTCGCTGTACCCCAGGTTTTCCAATACAGCTTTTCTGTTGCAAACAATAATAAAAGTGAGAGTGCGTGAAGAAACAGAGTACATCTGGCTAAAAGCAAAATACATTCCCAGCAATCTGTTGAAACACATGTATTTTCTCATAGACAAGAGCATGCAAAAAACATGTATGACTGACAATGATGAGACACTGGTTTTGTTTTTCAGTTATTTCTCAGAAAAGAGGCAAAGAGGATCTCATTGTATTCCACAGGAAATATATAAAAGCAGTTTCCTTGGTTTTTCAGCTCCAGATACTGTTCTGAAAACTAGAATTTCCACATTATTTTCTGTAAGTGACTTCTGGTAAGTATTGTCAGCCTACTGTCAAACCATACACATACTGTGGCTTTGTACAGGGTAAAACTTAATTGATACATGAATGAGCTATCCAACTCTGCTCCAAAACCTGATGTAGTAGAAAAACCCAATAAATAAGCAATAAAGAATGGTTTAGTTGGTTTAGTTACTTTAAAATATTCACACAGTTGTTTTGTATTAGTGCTTGTCACAGTTCCTGTTGATAATACTTTTATTCGTTGCAGAGGATACCATTTAGACTGCTGAAGAACCAGACCAAAATTACTTTCTGACACATGCCTAAGGCTGCAAAACTAAGCAAGCATCAGGGAGTGTTAGGAAAAGGACAGTTACAAAATTTCTTTGAAATAAAAGAAAAAATAACCCACACAGCAAAGGTTTTCTTGTGTCGTTTCCTGGTTGAGAGCCACCCTGAATGGATGAACAACCCCCATGAGCAAGAGTCTGAGCCAGGAGGCTGAGGTGCCCATGCTCATTGGGTACTACAGCCACCCTGCTCTGCTTGGCTTTTCAAATGCTGGATGACTGAGCTGCTTGCTGACAAGGATGTTGTCCTTACCTGAGCTGTGGTCCCTCTCCACAGTTCCAACCTTACCTTCCCTGGCAGAGATGCTCCACTCTTGCCACTTGTGACAACACTAGGTTAATGACCAGCTCTTCAGGAGTATTCCAATGGCCACACTGGTTACTCTGAAATAACACAGATTCTTTAGCATAGTTATCATTATGGCACTGTAGTTTCTGGTGCAAAATTTGTGGAGAGTAATCGTAATTTCTACATTCCTGCTCTCGGGAAAAAAAAACTACTCTACTGATAAAGGGATAGGTTTTACAAGCAGGTAAGGAGAATGCAACAGCTAGTTGATGGGAAATTACCATGATGGGAAGCTAAAGCAGATACACTGTAACAATCAAAACATTTCAGCCAATGGGGCTTGAAAATTTAGAAATATTTTATTAGCTACAAAACCTGTCCCTTACTGTGCCTAAAACATTGGAGAGTATTTATTGCAGTGCAACTTTTTTACTGAAGCTACAGAACAGACAATTTTTTCCAGTTAAATATTACAAGAAGAACATATCAGGCACAGATTTTTTTTAGATGTATTCCCAACATCATACTAATACTGCTTCTTTTCATTCTACCTTTAATATTAGAACTCATAACTGTCCTGTGATACTACCCTCCTGAGTGAGCGTTAAAACAGTATTACTCTCTTAACTTCATCTGTAAAATATGAAACTAACTGGAATTGTAGCACTGAACACTGAGCAACCTTCCAGAAAGCTGCTCAGCCTTTAATTTAAGCTCTGTGCCAATGAGATCTCTGCACTCCTATCACATACTAAAATAGACAGTATATGCCACACTTACTAAAGAAAATTAAGCACCATGCAACTACGACTAATAAAATATTCTTCCACATTTTTTTGGATGCAACCAAAGAATAGAGACTTCTGGCACATCATCTAACAATAAATAATAGAAAGAAATATCTAAACTTGGTATGATTCATTTGTACATAGATCTGGGAATGAAATCAAATACAAGTATTCTGGAAGGAAACTGAAGACAGAGTCAGTCTGAAGAATTTGAAAATTAGAGCAGGAAACAATAAATGATATTTAATCTACACTAAGGCAAGTAAATACAGTAGTGGAGAATGCAGAAACATTTTGTCAAAGACAGAGTCCGTAGGATTTAAAAAGGACTATAGCTAAGGACAAGAATATAATTTTTCTTGTGTCTAGTCAGAACCAAACCAATGTGCCTGGTACAGAATTACTGGACATCTGTCAGGCTGCTGTGTTTGGGTCCTGATGTGTTCTGCTCTTAGGTTTCCTCCCTTGGTTTGGGTGGCTTCCAGCATCATCTCCTTCTCTGTCCTCTTTGGTACAGCTGCCCTATCTTGTTTAGAATCAGGAGTTCACAGATCAGGTTAGCTGGATGGACTGCTGGCTCTCCAAAAAGTCCTACTAATTTACAAATGCTTGCAGCCTTAATTTAATGTTAGGTGAAGATAAGTGGCCAAGCCACTTGAGAAGTTCAACACTTTTCTTCTCTCTGGTTTCCTCTTCTCTGCTACAAGGTTCAACTCCTTCCCTTGCACTGATTACTGGTACCTACCAAGTGAACTAACTGAACTGCCTAACAGGCAGAAACCTAACATAGGGGGTTAGAAGACAAACAATCTACAGAAATGTTGCTAGTCAGTGAGTTGAACCAATTTAAGGTGGGGATCCAAATAGTGTCAGAGGCAGTACAAAATAAGCAGCAGAAATATGTGGGGAGGACAAGAAAAGCATCATGCAGAACCTTCTCCTTTTTACCGCATCAAGGATTCAAACTAACTTGACCATATCATATACCTTCACCCCAAAAGAGCTTTCTGATTTACTGTTTACTTCTCTGAGGACATATGATACACAGGCTTGTAAGGGTTTTCAGGCAATACTATGACTTCTTACTTTAAAATACACTAAACAGATTTTGATAAGGTCAGGAGATAATTACGTCTCATTCTTGCCTGTTTTTCCTCATCACTTTGAAACACACTCTAAACCAAAGTTCAAGGGAATGTACATTCCTCTTAAATGAAAGCCCTTCCCTCTCTTTTCTTGTACACAGTCTTGTTACTTGGCTAATTCTTCAGTCAGGGAAGTCCCATATATTTGCAGAGGAGAGATACACACACCCCATCTCTATCCTTTGTCTTTTCAAATCCCTGCTAGTCTCTCACCCATGGCCAAGCTGATTTTCCAGGTCTGCCCCTTCCTTACCAGTGTAATAAGGGAGGTAGCTTTGCTCGTTCCACAGTTTCTTCCAATTATATGGCTTAGATACTCCTGTCAGTTCAGCTGACTCACTTCACTTCTCCGAACTGCCACAGGGTCCCCTATTATTGACATACCTATACTATCATTATATCGAAATTAGCACAAGCGGCAATAGACAAGTCCCAAATGGTCACTGGCCATAGCTCTGTCACCACTGACCTGAAAAATCACTAAACAAGTAAATCGTGGGTGCTGTTTTTTTTTTTTTCCCTAAGCCCTACATAACTCCTATTTGTTCCTGGATGACCTTAAGGTTCTTTCCAACCCTAACCGGTCTGAGTCTATGATTCTATGAATGCTTTACTAGGGGCAGGAAAGATCAACAGTATTACAGAGAAGCAACCAAAACAATTGATTAAATCAAGAAGCTAAATCAAATGCCACACTACAAATGTAGTATGATGGTTAGGTAGTCTGTACCTGAAGGCTGCAAACACATCGGGAGAGAGAAATTCTGAAACATTTGATCTACCCCTTTACTCCTGTCAGAAAGCAGTTGGACAAGTGCTCCTAATTACACTCAAGTTCAATATCAAAGGAAAAATGACAGTCTGATTTCCTATTCCGAGACTAACAAGACATCTCTCAATCAAGAATGCAAAGCCAATTTTTGGAAATATGGCATTGGGTTGAATGGCGAGAATAGGGCCTCAGAGGAATTCTCCTAGCTGTAGCCTAGAAAGGAAACTAGAAACAAGTCTGAAGTAGACTTTGTGGGATTAAACATTGTTACACATTATTTCTCTTGTTTATATTTCATTGTCCTTGTCAGCAGAATTTAACACAGAATGCTATTCCTCCCTCCCCTTTCCTCAGCCTTGTATATTTTGATCTGTTGCAGACATTTCTTACAACCACATAATAAGATTGTTTCATTTTATACTTGACATTTTCTTCCATCTTTAGATGCCATAGTATATTCTTACAGGAAAAATAGTAATCTACTGTAAATTATGGCAATGCCGAATTTCGTATGGTGTTTGCCTGCAAACTGAAGCTTTGAAAATTCAGGCTGCAATAGAGTGACTTCTCTTGAAAAGAGGGTTTTTTTTCTGACTGAACAATTGCAAGCAGTGACTTTTAGGATTTTCTCTCTAATCGCTTTTGTTACTCCTGAAATGAAAATCAGCTTTGCATTTCGTTTCTATGCAAGAAGGAAATTCCGCAAATAAAAACCTCAAGATAATCATGGGGGATATGCAGGGAAAGAATGAAAGGATGATGACAATTAATGAAGATTCAGATAGGGGGTTGTCAATTTAATCACATAAGTTGTCCTACTGATTTCATCTCTGCAGAAGTGTGATCTGGAGTGCTCAGTTAAGCTATTCATACTCTGAGTATTTCACTGGACTACAACCTGACGCCAAAGCTTCACCTGTTCTGCAAGTGACAACTTCTGCCCTGCTGTAGAACCTCTTGTGCTGTTTTCTAGATCATATATCTTCATGAACCACTTCTGAGTATTCTCCAATACATGTATTACATTACAGTTTGGTTTCTGATTCTTCCCTTCCCACACAGGGCCACTGCGAGAACAGAAAGCTTGCTTTCATCTTGTCCATTCCTCTCAGATGAGTCTTCTTCTCCAGGAGACTTGGAAAAATCTTAGTTCAGCCAGAACTCTGCAACTCTTCCAAATGTAGGCCCTTATAGTGAATGATTTTGGCTCTTTGCACAAATAGCACATGGCACTAGGAGGTTTGAATTCCATTTTTGCTTTTGAAATTAACTTCTAATAGCTTTTCAGGAAAAAGTAAGGGCCAATTCTTTTAATAGATTATCTCTAATATTGGATGCCTATATATAGATGCATGAATCCAGACTTTCTGAAGCAACCGGAACATGTTTAAGCACCTAAATAAAGTTCAGATTTCCAGAAATGATCTGCAGCTGGAAGCTCTCACCACACTCAACACATGAAGCTCTTGCAAACCTAGTGATATATTTAGACACCTAAATGAGAGCTGAGTTCTTCTAAAACCTGGTCCTAGTTGTGACAACTAATATCTGAATATCTACTCACTTGAGATTGGTTTCTGAAAAGTTTGCTACCTACAACTCCCATGGACTGTGAATCCTTATCTTCTCTGAAAACCAAACTTAGCTGCTTGATAGGTCCAAACCAGAAAATTCACTTGTGCACTTTTTAATTGAAAATATTTATGTCTGTTGCCACAACACAAGACTTAATGTTTTTTAAGGACTCGATGCTCCAAGGTAGAAATCACAAAGAAGGTACTAAAACTTACTAACAACACTCTAGAAAGAATCCATACTTTCAGGGCTCCGGAAGTGTACATTTAAGTTAAACTACTTTTGTTAGTGGAAATACCACTATATTCTTGGGAAAAGAGCAAAGAGGAAAGCCTTCTACTGGGAATTTCTGGCTGGATGTGATTATGAATCGTTTTATATATACCATAAGTACTCCATGACTTTGAAACCATCTATTTTTTTAATTAAGATGTCAATAAAAAAAAATAAGCAATGGATCACACAGAGTTGATCTTAAAAAGCACGAACATGAACCTCAGCTCCGTGTTGACACTTTATAGCTTATTTTTCAAAGACTTTAGTTTTCACCCTCAAAGAATTAACATTTTCTTCAATTGTCACTGCACCATAATGATGATAGGACAAAACAAGGATTTTTTCATCACTCATGAAGTTGTCTTCAATTTAGCTTGTGCTAAAATAACCCCAAAACTGAAAAGGATGTTTCCCATCCATGCTACTGCTTTCATATCCATCCCTGCAATGACTGCTGTGATAGTTTTGTGTGCTAGATTTTGAAAGCATAGTAATGGTGTAGTTTTAAATATATCATTTTCATTTTTAAATATAATAAAAAGTAAAAGCCTTGCAGCATTTCAATCTCCTCATAGCATTTGCAACCAAAATTATATATATTCTTTTTTAACCTACTGGTGAACATCTAACATACTAATGAATCATAGCCTAGAATTTTTTCTTACTAAAGCAACTCAAAGCACTTCATCAGAGCTGATGAAATTACCTCGAAAATAACCTCCTTGCAAGATGTATTATATCAGCTGTAAATTGAACTGTGTCTCTTCAAATACATTAGGATATGCCAATTAGGAGCTAGGCATTAGAAAATTTTCTCACTACAATATCTGTGATGAAGAAATAATTAAAAACACCAAGAAAATTTTTACGCAAGCCTCCTATAAATTTCCCAATATTCCAAACTACAAATTAAATTCACTATAATTTTTTTTAAAGGATAAATTTAAGTAGATTGTAAAGACTAATTCTGAATATATCTGGGCTATACATGTCAGAACTGCTGAAATGAACCCATCTTATGCACTTGATTAGTTTTTCCTTGTATATAGCTACATCAGCATGAGAAATCTGCTGGGATATACATTCATCAAGCATATACAGATTTTTCCCTTTGTGACAGCAGGCCATTTTCTTGAGAGCAGTGTTAGGGTTTCGAAGCAGTGATCTGATTGGGTTTGGGGTTTCCTCGTCGTGGTGGTGGTTTGTTGGGTTGTGGTGGTTTTTTTTTCAGGGGGGTGTGAGAGGAAGAAATCAGATTACTAATTTAATGAAAATTAAAGGGAAAAATGTATCTGCATAAGAAGGTCAACATTTCAATGCAGTCTCCCATTGCAAAATGTATATCCCTGTGATACCAAAGTGATGATCAGACATATTTCAGCACAGTACAGTGGGGGCCTGCATCCAGTATAGCTGTAGATTTAAGCAGCACAACTGACATGAGGACATACAGTCTTTAGGTTATAAACCCCAAAG
Organism: Neopsephotus bourkii; assembly: GCF_033783945.1. NCBI lineage: Eukaryota > Metazoa > Chordata > Aves > Psittaciformes > Psittacidae > Neopsephotus > Neopsephotus bourkii. Next base: position 10,624,001 of record NW_026900624.1, read on the forward strand.
GACCATGTTTAATATTTTGTAGAACAGCAGAGAAAGCATAACTTGAAGAGAAGGGTGCCTTCCTGTGGCAAATGAATACAGAAGAGACCAGGCAAACTACTGACCCTTAGTTCCAGGTTTTTTTTTCAACAGTTACAACACTGTTTTATGGACAAAGGGATTATGAAACATGAACACAAACTAAGGCTCATCTTCCAGAACTGTTTGAGAACATAACTGGAAAGTTTCTAATACCATTATATGGCCTTAAGCAGCTGTAGCATCAAATATTCCTCTGAACAAGCTCTCCTTCTCTTGATGCTGTGGCAGAAAATTTCCAGAACAGAAAAACAAACAGAAAACACCCCAAAACACACACACAAAACCAAACCAAACAAACAAAATCCCCAAAGCCACACACACCCCCCTCAAATTTTTCCTAACTCTGGGACTGTAAATTTTAAAGCTCACATTCTATTAAGCTTTTTATTTGTTTTAATTTTAATGACTCCAAGCTTCTCTCTTGGGGTCATCCAAAGCTAGATACAAGCACATTTTTACAAAGTTGGAGAATTTCGCAACACAGGAAAGAAAAAAAAAAAGAAGTTAATTTATGCTGAACTCCAATTAACATCTATTCTTTCTTGTTGCTCCCTTTCCATTCTCTACTTCCTCTTCCAAATCATGTCCTCCTTTCCTGATGAGTCCTCCTCTTTTAAGGGCTCCATACTACCTTCACTGTAAGTTCAAGTTTTGTTCTTTTTCCATGTTACTTTTAAAAGTAACTCTGAACACTCAGTAATAGTTGCTCTTCCTTCATTATTTTGCTAAAATATAATCTAGTCAGCCATATCTCTAGGAATAACTATATTGATTTTATCTGAATAAAGTCTGCAACAGCAACAGGAAAGTCAATTACATTACTCAAATCACATCATCGCATACATGCTGTTCAAGTATTTTCAGATGTTTCTTCTTTCAAAAACAATCCTAAGAAAGACAATTTACTGTTAAGGGATTTTATAATTTTTTTAGGTCTTGTTCTCTTTAGATTGTTTTCAACCATTTCCTTTCTTCAGTGATAGAGTGAAAAAGTGAAAGAAATACAGGAAAAAAATCAAACACCAGCTAAACCAAAAGTTTTCTGGCAATTATGATATTTTTTTTTTTACAAAATACCATCTTGTTGTACTCTATTATTCAGGAGGCTTATTATTGTTACAATTATTCATGCTTCCAAGGTAACACAAAAAACTGATTTCTGTTTTTGATTCTGTTTCTACCTCAACCTGTCAAATATTTGCAAATACAACACGAAAGACTCAAGTTTCAGAGGTGAATGACTGACCCAGAACCACTGCACTGCCTAATACTTTTTAAAAAGCCACAGTTTCACACACCAGGCATCACTGCAGCTATTGCAACTGCTCCACTAAGTGCCTTTTCCTGTGACAATACAGCCCAGTTGTGTCTAAAGATTACATCTCTGCTGTCAGGCTCTTAATGCTACACCACCTACTTGGGTGGCCCTAAGACTATACACTCCCTTTCAGATTAATCTCCACATTCTAAGAATTCTGTTCATTTAACAATAAATACATATTGATGTGCTCTTGTTCAGTGTGTGCAGGTCTTGCTCTCACACTTTCTCCTTACCTACCACTTTTTCAACATGTCAGATCCTAGAAGACTGAAAGAAAAGGAATTAATCCTTCTGTTTGACTGTAGACCTATAAATTGACCAAGAGCAAATTTGTCATTTGTAGATACATGTTTCTGTCTCAAACTCTATATGCTCTTATTATAACAGCAGGGCATGCCCCAATCAATAATGCTTTTTGGACCCCACTTCTATATCATCGTCTATTCAGATGAAGTAGCAATATAAAAATAAACATGAAGAATTTCTTCATTCTATCAAATCTAGAGGTCAACAACAGATAGGAGTTTTAAAAATCTTACACATGTTCACTGTTTTTATAGTTTTCCATTAATCCCTCATTTAGAAGAAAATTGAGACTAAAATGCCTTAACAAAACAGAATGAGAACGGAAGTTAAAAAAGGAAAAGATTTGCATTGAGTCATATAGTCTACCCTTGCAGATGTAAGATTGCTCCCTACAGAGCATTTTTAGTTAAAATGGAAAACTGCAACTTTCCAGTTGAGTCCAAAAGGGAAATGTTCAATGGTTCTTATAGAGGAGCTTGAGCTGCATCAGTTTCCAACGGACATTACTCTATGTTCCAGGGAGGGTTATAAATAAAAGCAAACTGCATTTCAAATGTGGGAGGAAAAAGTGCAGGCCCATCAGGTGAAGCAGCTCAGTTGGGCAGCTGCAGTTGGGTGAGGAGAGGAATGGTAAGCCAGCAGGGTGGATTTTAAGCTGCTGATGGCTAAATATGTAGCCCCACATTGAAACCCTTACTGCTACCTCCATTATGGAAGGGAGGAACTGTGTTTCTCAGGTACAAAACTAAACTTCCCTTTGGAAGTCCCCTGAGCAATTCTAGGGCCTGTCTCCATCAATTCCCTGCTCTGCGTACAGGGATGTAAAAACAATTGGTGAAATACTCTTAATTCTTAGTTGGCGTTACACCTACATTGCCAGAATAGGTAATACACGAGCAAAGGCAGATACACGAGTTGTACACACACTGAGCCCAAGCATGGTTTCAGACACCGTCACTGCAAGCTCTTCAAAACATTCAGGGATGGTGCTGTTCCGAGAGCTTCTAGTCTCAGGCATAGCCAGTAACTTTTAACACGGAACTGTTTGGGTTGGAAGGGTCGATAAAGCTCATCCAGTTCAACTTCCTGCCACAGGCAGGGACACCTTCCACTAGACCAGGTTGCTCCAAGCCCCATCCAGCCTGGCCTTGAACACTGACAGGGATGGGGCAGCCACAGCTTCTCTGGGCAGCCTGTGCCAGTGCCTCACCACCCTCACTGTAAAGAGTTTCTTCCTTACATCTAATCTCAATCTATCCTTTTTCAGTTTAACCCCATTCCTCCTTGTCTTATTCTTACAAGACCTGGTAAAAAAACAGCTTCCTTTAGGCCCCTTTTAGGAACTGGAAGGGAAAGTCTGAAGCAACCATAACGTTTACAGCAAGAGAGCATTACAGACATAGCCTTAGATGTTACAACTGTCTTACGGTGGTGTATCCTCTAATAGCTATTTTAACTCCTGTTATTTTCAAGGCTTTAATTAGTCTTGAAGGAAGCAACAGCCATTTCCTGAAAAACTTCTTCCCTCTGTGTGCTGTGCACAAAGACAGCAAAAAGCCAGTCATGTTTCAATAGGTTACAGATAATATAAAAGAATAACAGAATACATAGAACAAAATTCAAAATAAAAATAGTATTGTGCGAATGGAAGGGTTTTATTATTTATTCTCACTATGGCAATGTTCAAAGTTCTTAATGAGAATCAGAACTCTGCTCTGCTAGGTGCTTTGCAAACACAGAGAAGGAGCTGGACCCAACTGTAACATTTTTACAGTTCAATGAGAAACATTCTCAAAGCTTGGGAATTCTCTGTCATGGTTGAAATTTGTGTATTCTGTAAGGCTTCCACATCAGAAAAGAATATATTCTTTTCCTTAAACCAAAATGAAAAACATTAGAATTTTAATTCACTTAAGGGCCAATGAGTTGATGTATAACCAAATACCAGGTGAACTTGTAGGAAATAATCTTAATAGTACTGTTACTTAAGCCACTAAAAATTACATTGCATGTACTTAGAAGAGTCTTTTAAAAACATTTCTATTTTTTCTGACATGATAGTTCCGTGAAAATTGTTTAAGTACTGAGGGTCTACACATCTTACCTAGCAACTCAAGAACCAGTTATTTGCTACTGCATAGAGAAGACAGATATGAAATGAACCCATGGATTCTAGTCTAGTCTAGTCTAGTCTATTTCTATCCATGGAAAAGCCATTTTGAACTTATTTATTCAGCTTATTCTGGCTGACCGCACTGCTTGCAGACTTCAGCTAAGTCTCTTCTCCCACCATGTCAATCCCTTGCAATTGTTCTCTGACGCTTATCCTACATATTCCCTTTATAACTCTTAATTCTATCAGATAACAATAAATACCTTGTACATGACTGTATAGTGCATTTGATATATAAAATCACCTATCACTGGGGTTTTATTATATAGCAGAAATAATTTATACTTACCATTTCAGCATATAGGCCCACTGCAGAACGAGGTAGGTGCCCTGGAGACAGAGGATATAAAGAAAGCAGAGGTGCTGAATGCCTTCTTTGCATCTGTCTTTACTCCTGCAGACTTTCCCCGGGGGCCCCAGATTCCTACAGCCCCAGAAGGAGTCAGGATAAAGGAGAAGTTTGCTTTGGTAGATGAGGATTGGGTTAGGGATCAGTTAAGCAGTCTGGACATCTATAAATCGATGGGTCCGGATAGAATACACACCCAGGTGCTGAGGGAGCTGGCAGAGGTCATTGCTTGGCCACTCTCCATCATCTTTGGTAAGTCACGGGAAACAGGAGAGGTGCCTGAGGATTGGAGGATGGCAAATGTCACACCAGTCTATAAGAAGGGCAAGAAGGAGGACCTGGGTAATTATAGACCGGTCAGCTTTACCTCCATCCCTGGAAAGGTGATAGAACAACTTATTACTAACACCATCTCTAGATGTATCAAGGATGAGGGGGTCATTAAGAGCAGCCAACATGGTTTTACCAAGGGGAAGTCATGTTTGACCAACCTTATAGCCTTCTATGAGGAAGTAACTAGGTGGATGGATGATGGTAGAGTGGCAGATGTGTTTTTTCTTGATTTCAGTAAGGCATTTGGTACCGTCTCCCACAGCATTCTCATAGATAAGCTAAGGAAGTGTGGGCTTGATGATCAGGTAGCGAGGTGGATCAAGAACTGGTTGAAAGGAAGAAGGCAGAGAGTTGTGGTCAATGGGGCAGAATCTAGCTGGAGGTCTGTGACTAGTAGAGTCCCTCAGGGGTTGGTGGGACCAGTGCTGTTTAATATTTTTATCAGCGACCTGGATGAGGGAACTGAGTGTACCCTCAGCAAGTTTGCTGATGGCACTAAACTGGGAGGAATGGCCGACACACCAGAAGGCTGTGCTGCCATTCAGCAAGACCTGGACAGGCTGGAGAGTTGGGTGGGGAGAAATTTGATGAAATTCAACAAGGGCAAGTGTAGAGTCTTGCATCTGGGGAAGATCAACCCCATGTACCAGTACAGGTTGGGAGTTGACCTGCTAGAAAGTAGTGAAAGGCAAAGTGTCCTGGGGGTCCTGGTGAATAGGAGGATGAACATGAGCCAGCAATGTGCCCTTGTGACCAAGAAGGCCAATGGCATCCTAGGGTGTATTAGAAAGGGCATGGTTAGTAGGTCAAGAGAGGTTCTCCTCCCCCTCTATTCTGCCTTGGTGAGGCCGCATCTGGAATATTGTGTCCAGTTCTGGGCCCCTCAGTTCAAGAAGGACAGGGAATTGCTTGAAAGAGTCCAGCACAGAGCCACAAAGATGATCAAGGGAGTGGAACATCTCCCTTATGAGGAGAGGCTGAGGGAGCTGGGTCTCTTTAGCTTGGAGGAGACTGAGGGGTGACCTCATCAGTGTTTACAAATATGTAAAGGGTGAGTGTCAGGATGATGGAGCTAGGTTTTTTTTCAGTGATGTCCAGTGATAGGACAAGGGGCAATGGGTGCAAACTGGAGCATAGGAGGTTCCATGTTAACATCAGGAAAAACTTCTTTACTGTGACAGTGATAGAGCACTGGAACAGGTTGCCCAGGGGGGTTGTGGAGTCTCTCTCCTACGTTGGAGATATTCAAGGCCTGCCTGGACAAGTTCCTGTGTGATGTACTCTAGGTTACCCTGCTCTTGCAGGGAGGGTTGGACTAGATGATCTCTTGAGGTCTCTTCCAACCCTTGGGATTCTGTGATTCTGTGACATCTGTAGAAAACATATCCCTAAGGGCCTGCATACCTATCATAATACCATTTCTTTCCTTCGGGTAAAATAGGCATGTAAAATATTAAAATAAAATTAAAAAACAGACATAGCTTAGATAGTTCTGCAACTGAAGTGCAAAATTTGGATTTAAGAGATGTAGGATCACTGCCTAGTTGCAGAAAACTACAGTGGGTTTTCCTGCATATTACTCTAACAGGAAGGTTGAAAGTTAAAAAAATAATTCGCTATAATAGTAAAAATAAACTTTCAATATTTAATGAAAGCAATAAATAATAGAATGTAGCTGTCAACCTAAAACCTCACCAACTTGAAAGGTAGAATAATACACAAACAACTGTGCACACAGGTTAAGTGAGGGCTTTTTGGTCTTAAAATATACCAAAAAATCTTCAGATTTTTGTTCCTCTATTCTAGTGTCCACCGTAGGCAGGTGAAACCTATCATGGCTATCATCATGTTTTGAACTGATCTAATTTGAAAATAATTTTGAAGTCAAGGTCTTATGATGCTTTATGACCTCCTTTTCTCTTTTTCTGAAATATTCTTGGATTGACTTTAAAGAGAACTGCACATATGGTCTATTGGATTAAATAGGGAGGTAGGAAGGCCAGATTATTACCAAAATAATTTATATTTCCTTTTGCATTGGCTGTATATAACAGGAACTGTAACCAAATAAGACTCTCTGAAATTTAAGTCAGGTATACTATGGTTTAAAGAACAGGCTATGAAGAGAGATTTTAAGTTAACCAGAGAACAGAAAATATGATCAAAAACTGGAGATGAGGGGATGAAAATTAAAAAGATCTTGACATGCAACCTGAATGTAATTCTTCCTACAACATAAACTTATTATTAAAGTTAGAATTTCAAAGCCTGTAAGCCTGTAAATTTGAAATTTGTAATCACATTATTAATAAAAATTCAGCTTTTTATTTACCCTCTCTTTTAAAATAGCAGCGAAGGTAAGTGCTCAGTCATCCTGCACTCCTACACTTGAAGGCAACATTCCATTAAGAAGTAACATTGTTCATTTAATGACATACTGATACCTCTAAGAAATTTCTTGCTAAATTTTACTGGGAAAATCCTGTTACATGGAACAGACATTAACATAAACAAGAAGCAGAACCATTTAAAACAGTGCATGTTCTGTAACAATGCCAGCAAAGACAGTCTTTGAAAACCAGCCTATTAAGAATAAGGACATCTTTACATAGGATTTTTAAACAAACAGACAAACAATGGGTCTCTCTCTTCTTCTGCATTCTTCAATCATCTCTGAGAAATGAAGACTAGGAACTAGTTACTCATAGGCAGTATAATATTCTATAATTACTTACTAAATGACTTCTGGCACCTTCACCTTGCAATAGCCAGTTTTGTCTGGCTGGAGCCAAGGTGCCAGTTTGATGGAATATTTCAGCTTCTGTGTTTTGAGGGCTATTTAAAAACTCATCCTAAGTAATCACCCTGATAAATGTAAAGAAAATCAACCAAAACTGCTTCTTAGAAGAGTACTCTTTCCTCAGTAGAAATAAAACATCAGGAAGTGCTTTTGTCAATACCAGTAAGACTTTGAGAGCAACACCTAACCTCCATCCTTGACCCAGCAAGTCTGAACTGTATTTAATTGGTCTGTCTGCAAAGCTAAGAGAAATTTCTCTTTGTGTACTGTAAAATAAAATCTATATATTTCATACAGCTGGGAAACAATATCTACTGTTCAGAGCTGCTGGCAGCACAACAGAGCACTTTCCTTGTAAAACTCTCTGAAACCATCCCTTTTTTTCCAGCCCTGCTTTTAGGTGCACTGAAGAAGCCAAAATCATAAAAGTCAACAAGAGAAGAGCATAATCACTGGAAAACTCAAAAGAAATAAATCATTCTGAGTAGGAGCACAACATTTAGTGGAAATCCTGAGAACCTTGCAGATCTGTTGAGCTGGTTTGTGGAGCTAGGGAAGCACCTATCAGAAAAAGTCACTGAGCAGCCTCACTGAAATGAAATCCTCATGTATGTCCTGTCCTTTTTTTTTTTTTCTTATCCTGACTTACAGATCTTCCTCAGTATTGCGCTACTCCCCATAAATCCACATGACTAACAGGATGCAAACTTTTATGAGATAAATCTCAGTACTACTAAGAACCCAATTTATCTTTAAAAAGTAAGCTTTTCAGTATACGATAAAATAAAGATGAGAAATTTACACAGAAAATGACAGAAGCTTTCTAATCTATTATTCATATGTCTGTCAGTGTGAGTACTCATGACAGTTTTAAAATGCTCTCAAAATGTGTCTATTTTTATTGTTGGAAAATATAACGGGTTAAGGCATATCTACATTACAGAACAAATCAGCCAACAAACCTATGCCAGGAGACTCCCTCGTTGAAAGACAACACACTGGAGTAGCTACACGAGCCACATAAAGATATAAACAAAGGTAGCAACAGGACTTATTTTACCACTGAGATGTAGCTACCCAAGGCATTTTGCTGGCAACAAGATCTTAGTAATGGAGAGCGGGGGAAGACATGATCTTCCCAGTTTCCAGTTAATATACCTTAAGCTAGAAAAATTTATAGCATAGGTTGAGCCTGAGCTCTGTAAATCAAGTCACTGAAACCCTAGAAAAACACTGTCTGTTAAGAGAAGGAAAATGATTATTTAAAGGATGTACATATTGATAATAAATGTAGACTTTTCATTGATCCCATACAGATACAACAATAACGTAAACATTACTACTTTTTAAGACTGAAAACAACAGCGCTGATGTCTTGCCAGGAAGACATGCCTGAGATCTATAGGTACAGACCTACTCTCCCACAGCCTTCCAATAAAACCAAGTTTATGCCACAAAGTACATCAGGCAGCATCAGCATGGCTTGCCCACCGCTGCTTCTCCATGGCAGGTGCAGCACTAGAATTTTTGTGTGTCCTACATTACTCAATCTACTAATTTCACTCTGATAAGGCAGCCCTCTGGCTTACCTTCCTCTTCAGCCTTTTTCCCCCTCTTTTAATCAGGGATACTTTGAATAACGTAAGTCATAAAATCAAAGATGATAGGAAGAGGACATCAAGAAAGCACTATTTCTGACTCCCTGTGTCACCCCTGAAGCATAAAAACCTGTTCCTAAACTCACCTTCAGAATTTCGTTCCTTACCTTCAAGTTCTTTGCAGCCTCCAACTGAAATCAAATAACAAATAAGTAGGTACGACTGTTCTGTGTAGAAAATACATTTACAAATTATGTACAACGTGTGTAAATGGAATCTGTTTTTATTCTTCCAAACCTCTTTAGATGCAGTGATAACTAACTGGAGAAAATGGTAATTGAAAGTATGTGCATGAAAGTATGTGCACCTATGGTCATAACAAGCACTTTGTTCTGTGTTTTATCTTTCTTTTTCTGCTTTCCGTATAAAATCTTCAAGGCAATGAGTCTCCCACTATGTGCCTGGAACAATTAAACACACATTTGGGTCAACACATCATCTTGTGGCCTTACCCTAATGCAGAAAAGAATAAACAACTCTTCACCTGTACAACAGTGATATAAATAATTTACCAACCACACCAGGAGCTTGTGTGTGACTTGCAGAACCTATTCTGAAAAGTGCTGCCAAGATCTAAGACCATTTCCAATCTAAAACTGCTTGCAATTTTAAAGACACTGGCAGTAGAAAGACGGGGGAAGTGGGAGGGAGGAGAGAGGTGGTGAGAGAAAAGGAAGAGTTTCTTCCTGCTCGGTGACTTGGACACAGGTTTCCTTACTGTCTATAACTTAAGCACATAGAAATAAAATGATAACAATAATGAGGAAAAATGCCATGCTGATTTTTCTTTAATCCTGGGAAGAAAAAGAGCATTCCGTAAACTACTGTGTTGGTAGGCATTGAGCAGGTGCCAAATCAGCCCCTCCTTCTCCTCCCTGGATGTTATTTGGTGCTGCCCAGTGTCAAACGACAAAGGACTAGTATTTATACAGTTTTATACCTGCAGGTATTGATGTGAATTAAGTCTTTTCTTTTAGACTTCTGTAACTATGATAGCTACACAATGCAACAGTACACACTTCCAAACACTGATTAAAAACAAACCTTTAAAGTACATATTCCATTTGCTTTGGAGAATCAATTATAAAACCAGATGTTAGAGCCAGATGTCAAAGAATTATTTTCATAAGCCACAGCTTATAGCCATATAGCCTCCATTTATCATCACAGATGGGAACACTTAATTTGACAGCAAGCATTTTGGTTAATAGCCAGTTTCAACATTAGTGCTTGTTTTCAAAATTTTATGTAAAGAGATGCGATAAAACTGTCTATAATGAAAATTCTGTTATTTTAGTTCTGTACTTCAACATTTCCAAGTCATGCCTATCTGTGCATAAACTGCAAATATTGTAAACACATTTGAACGTCTGTAGGTCTCACACAGTCATACCTCTTTCTACATGCAAGCCTATATAAAATATATCTACAGAGAGATGTTGCTGCCTAGAAGCAAAGCTCCTCTTTCAAGAAATTAATCTTAAAATAACTGAAAATAAAAGGTCTTCGCTCCTGTGTTTCTTGAGCATTACAAATGTTTGTTGATTGGCAAAAAAACTATTGTATCCTGTTACTTTTGCTACAAGGCCTGAACTGAAGCTTAGACCTAGACCTCTCAGTTCAGCCTATATTTAGCAGCACAAACCCTATCTTCATGTATGTTTCTTCCATTTCTAGGTAAACATCTATATCAGGTCTTTGCTGCTGTTAAGCTGGTACAGGTCCACTGATTTCAACACTGTATTCAAGTCTCTTTTACATTTGACATAAAAAAAATAAAAAAAAATCCATCAGTTCTGGAGCCAGAAACAGTGAGGAAGGGATTGATGCTGGCATACTTTACAAATCTCCTAACAGACAGCAATCTGCCCAGATTTATCCCTGAAGATGAATAGTCCAACTGCAAGACTTCCATTGAGAAGACCTGGTTAATCATATCAAATTAAGTAATAAATTTGTGAAAAGAGCAAATTAATTTTCATTTTGACTAAAGCCAGGATTTGATTTTCTAGATAGTGAGAAGAGACAAGTATACTATTTAAACCACAAAATTTCAGGTTTTAATTATTTAATCCAGACTGCAAAACACATTTCTTGGCTGTGGATCATACATTTTTAAATCCAAAAGTTAATTTTAGAATACAGTCCTGAAGAAATAAAATCAAAATGTTAATGTAGCCCTATCACAAACACATATCATACTGTGCTGTCTATATTTGTGAAAAAATAGGGAATGAGCATTTTGGTCATTCCTATTCACATTTCAAAGAATGTAACAAACAAATACATAAAAAGACAGAAGAGGAATGTACAAATAAGGTGTCAAATAACTCCTACAAATGGGAAATGGAAATGAATCATAACACACCTGTAATTCTTCAACGGGAGGGAGGCATGGGCAGATCACAGACTGCAACTACTAATAGGAAAACCAGAGCTTCTTAACTGCAGATTAACATGGGAATCATGGCCAATATCCTTCTTTCCATGCTGACCAGAAAAAAAGTACATGCCTGCTGAACTTTGGTGTTGAAAAGGGTTTCAGAGCATTTCTAAAAGAAGTTCCTCTGAAATTTTTCTTCTTAACCTTACCTACAGATAAAAATTCACAGTTTCATCATGAATGAAATTCCAAGTGGAAAAAAATAACCTTTTTGGGAAAAAAAAAAAAAAAAAAAAAGAGAAAAGGGGGGAATATCAGCACTTTGACTGGTTTCCTCCTAGTTCCCTTAGGAAGTCAGAAAAAGTAATCCCTAACTTTCTTTCAAGTTCACAGCATCACCACTGACACGACTCTTGGGATGTCAACCTAGGACAGTTTTGTCATACAGGCTGCCTTGATGTTGGTGGCATTAGGTCATAAAAAGTCTCAGTAGAAACTCTCAAGGCCACAAACATTCTAACTGGGGCAATGAATATCTGCATAAACTCTTCCACAAAGTTCAGCAGCAGAAACTCCAAAGCCCTGGAGGTAACCATGCCCAAAGAGCTTTCCAGATTCTGAGTTAATGAAGATGGGATCATTAAGACTTCTGCTGGAAAAGAAATGCTTTCATTGTTTTTATGACAGCTTCAGACTTCTTTTCCATGATTTTTTTTCCCATCTTGGAGATTGGAAATTCCACCTCTAAGAATTGGTGGACTGTCAGTCTTATGAGTGCTGGGCAGCATGCAAGCAAAACAAAATCAAGCACACTATTTGAACAAGATTGAACTTGACTTTCTTTCCATTTGTGGAATAAAACCAATACTGAAACATCAGAGTTAATCATACACTCAAAATTCTGAATTTCCAATACCTGTAGTAGTTAAGTCAGCACAAGACTTTTAGGAGATTGTCCTGGGTTCAGCAGTAGCAGTCATTTTTCTCCTTCTTAGTAGCTGGTGCAGTGCAGTGTTTCTGACTTTCAGGCTGGGAACAGAGCTGATAACACCGATGTTTTTAGTTGCTGCTCAGTAATGTTTACTCCAATCAAGGACTTTCTGAGTCTCATGCTCTGCCAGGGAGGAGGGGAAGCCAGGAGGGAGCAGAGACAGGACCCAGACTAGCCAAAGGAGTATTCCATACCACAGCACATCATGCCCAGTATATAAACTGGGGTAGTTATCCAGAAGGGCTAGATCACTGCTCGGGTTGGGCTGGGTATCGGTTGGTGGGTGGTGAGCGGTTGTATTCTCTTCCCTTGTTATTTTCCTTATCATTATTATTACTGGCAGTAGCAGCAGTGGTTTGTGTTATACCTTAGTTACTGGACTGTTCTTATCTCAACCCATGGGAGTCACATTCTTTCGATTCTCCTCCCCGTCCCTCTGGGAACAGAGGAGGGGAAGTAGGGGGAAGTGAGCGAGCGGCTCCATGGTTCTGAGTTACTGGATGGGCTTAAACCACAACAGCGATGTCTCAGTTCTCTTCTTTATTTTGAATGCTTGCATCCAAATACTAGACTGAATTCAGTATTGAATTTTTGATAAGTAGAAAATAAGGTCCTGACACAGGAAAATGCCTGCATACAGTAAATGTAACTTTTGGCTTCAGTTTTTATGATCTGGCAAAAGACTTTCAGTGCTCTTCTATCTGCTAATGATATAGGAGCAGAATATTGCCATTTAATTAACATGTTAACAAATGCATATCAAATGTAGAGGCAATGAGAAAGTAATAGTCTACCCTTTTATATATATTGCGCATGTTAAACAGCTCTAACATTCAGATCATTAGCCACACAAAGTTGTTTTTTCAGTCACCAACATCCATGTTTTTACTTCAGCAGCCATAACACTCCTAACGTCTAAAGTTTGCTTTCCTAGAGTGTCTGGGAAATGGTTTTCCTAATCTCAAATGAGTCTACAACCTCATTACCAAACTAAATTACAGCATCTTTTCTAGTGTCTAGCCAGAATATCAAGTTTCAAGCACCTTTCACTACTCCTTATTTATGTAATTCTTTATTAAACCTCTATTTTACAGCCATTTTTTACAACTTGGGCATATTAAGTTGCAAGGTTCTGGATAATTGGAAAAGATTCAGCAACAGTTCCAGAGTTACCAAAGATTTGAGATGGAAGTGTAAAATAATTTACAGTGATATACACAATGCTGGCAGTGGAACAATTTGATGTTGATGCAATTTACGTGGCTGCTGCTGTGTGTTTTCCATTTTACACAGGAAGGTATGTTACATTCCTTCCCATCTCATGTTAGTTTAGGAATTTATTTCTAAATAGCTGTTTAAAGAGTAGTATCAAATTACCACAGCAAGATGACGGACACAGCAGCTAAATAATCTGTACTTATGAAGTACTGCAGACGTTTGAAACACTGCAGACATCAATTCACTAAACCTTTACCATCCTTTCCAAAACAGGCAGGCAGAAGGGAATACGAGTACAGTCATGTTGTGGCAGCCAAAGGATCATATCGAGTACAAGAAATCAGGGGACAAGAAAGCACAAGAGGACAATGGACCCAAGTTGCAAAAAGGCAAAGGGGAAATTACTATTCAGTACCAGGGAAAAAAAAAAAAACCACCTCATATAGAAAGGGTGTTCACACACTGGAGCAACCTGCTTTGCTTCAAGAAGAAATTGTGCAATTAACTTCAAGACGTTTCAAGTTGCTTCATCTTGGTTCTAGCAGTGTTTTGTGACTTAGCTGTGTGTTTGCTCAAGAGTAATGTACAGAAAGAAAATTAGATCAAATAAAGGAATGCAAACTGATAAGAAAAAAAAAAAAAACAAAAAAATAAACTCTCACTTATAGAGATGGAATCAGAAAATTATTAACATAATTATACATTGACATATAAAGTTGTTAGCAAGTAACCGAAAGTATACACAGATCTGTTATTTAAATTTATTTCAGGCTGGAAACTGGTTCTTGGAATGCAGCAAGCACATAACTAATTGATCTATACACTCTAATTTGTTTATTTCTGTTAGAAAATACACATTTCATACACTGCTGAAAAACCTAGCAGTGAAATTAACTGTGAAGTGCCTGCCGTTTCTCTCTTATTTTATTATTGTTCCTTTTACTACCATTTTCATAAAATATGAAGAAGTCCCTGTTGTTGCAATACAGATATTTAAACAGAGGAATTTGGCTTTTTCCCTGACTCCAGTGCAAAAAACAAATAAGATTCCACCCATCATCAGAGTTATACATGGCTATATTTTTTTTAAATTATGTTTATGACAGACTGTATATGTGAGAATTCAGGTCAGCTAACATTCTGTTCATCTGCTTCTCTTTCTGCCACACAGACTCCCTTTATTTTCTCCTGCTACTTCCCTAGGTTTCTGGACACTTAGAGCAGCATCACTAAGGAGCTGCAGTAAATAACCCAAACTGAAACATGCTCTATTGCAAAAATCAGCACTTATCTTCTGAAAGCCACTTCCTGGATAATTATATAACCCGTAATTTTAAATAATCTGATTGCAAAGCAAACATACTGAGCAGGCTACTTAGCATCGGTCTGGAGGAAATACTTGTTCAAACCTCATTAGTTTAATAGTTTACTCGCCAGTATTTTAAAGACAAAACCTTAGTAGAGGTATCTTTGTATAGTGCATACATAATGCACAACAACCAGCTCCCTACATTGTCAAAACCCAAGCTCACTGACAATTATTTCCTAATATTTTAAATTGAATTAAAAAACAAAACAACCTGACTTCAGGATTCTGGATTCTTCACACTAGGATGGCTAATTTTGCATTAGTATCATTCTATTTAGTTACATTTTACTTCTTTGTTTACAAAGATGTTTTTTTTAAAAACATAAAAACAAACAAAAAAAAGCCAGCAATTTGCCTGTGTCATAGTTTTCTTCCACCATGAAGTAAAAATATATCTGCTATAGACAATGTTTCCTCCACCAACAGGAAAACATAATTATTCCATGTAAAGCCAAGTGAAAGCAGCAAAGCGATATGAAGAATGACCAGCTCTCAGTGAGTGAAGTTTTAATACAACATATTATCGGTACCAAAGTCATCACTTCTGTAGAGTTAATCCCAATCTGTGCCAACATAGCTGAAAACAGATACTGGCTTGTCTGAGTTTCTGTGACTTTACAACTCTATTGGTTCAATTGGCATTACTTTAGGAGATTTTTTTTTTTAGAATTAAATTATTTATGGATTAACCCATTACTAAAACTCTACTACTTTTATTTGCTGCTCGCTAGGCCACTGTTAACAAATTATCTGAAAAATTACAATTTTAAAGGCTTTTTGTATCTTTTATTTTCCTTTTCAGAATTCCACAGATTTAGGAGTAAAAAACCTTCAGATTTTTTATTTTTTTTTCCTTCCTACCTTTTTAGATTCGGGTGGATCAAATCTGTAGTCTTGTATGCAAGCCCAACTACACTTCACAGCCCTGCTTTCTTTCATTTTGCTAGTAGTTGGAAAAACATGCCTACATTTTTAATCTTATAAAACAAAAGGTGATGGTATGCCAGCGTCATTCACCACATAACCCTGCTCCAAGGCTGACCTCACTATCTGTTTAAAGACTACAGAGTAAACAAACATTTTTAAAATCAGGTTCCAACTGCAAATATTAGTCTTCCTTGGTGCAGTCTGCCAGAGCAGTTTTTGCCCTGCATGTGCACATGTACGAACATACATAAACCTCAAAATGAAAAGCACTAGAAGCAATACTGGGAAGATTCAATTAGCCCAAAGAGAATCATATGAATCTTTTCTTAACATCTTCAGGTTCAAAAATCCTACAAAACAAGAATTTACCCTGTTCAGTTTCTGCATAATTGTTTCATACTAATTTTAATGTTTAGAGTCTAATCATTAATCTGAATCTCTCAAGAAATAGTAAGGCCCCACAGGTTAGAAGACGCTGACCCTGAGATGGGATATACGGGCAGGTTCCCATAGCCTTTTGTGATCTATTGTGACTGAACCAAAATCTAAGGTGGGTTGCACCTATGCCAAAGACCAGAAGAGACAACCAAATTATCTAGTCTAACCTCCTTATACGACAGATCCCAAATTTCACCCAGATACAAGAACAATTTAGCATCTTGTTACTAATAATGGGGAAGCTAGTGTGCTGCGTGCAGTGGCAGATACTGCCAGCAAAAGAAGGAAGCTGAGTAGCTAAATAGGAAACGAAAAGATATCTCTTTCAGGAAGAATATAATCCTGAATAATTAGCTAAAGTTGGTTCAAAAGCTTTGTTTGCAACTGTAGGCAAGAATCTGATTTTAAGGACACTGACGCAAGCCATATGCCTGATTTATCATGGTAAAACTCTTCATTTTGTTTAATGAAGAAATTAATTAACTGGATTCACAGAATTGGCTAAAGAATGTACTAGGACTGGTTAGAATAAGCTAACATGCTATTGCTTAATGACAAATAAAATGTATTAGAACTATGCTTAACGTTTTAGATCCACAGTTTTTTGTTTTTCACAAACTACAGAAAGAGCAAGTGCAATTATGTTTTAACAAAATTCATATAAAACTCCAAAGCAGACCATAACCAAAGCAAATGCCCAGACCCAGCAGTAAAGAGATCAGCATGCCCCCACCTCTAAGGAACAGAAGGTACAGCTTCCCACCCTGAACCCTGATGGTCCCAGGACATCCACAATTCAGATGTCCCGAAGGAGCAAAATGAGGTACTTGAAGCTGCCAGTAACCAGTCCTCTTCCAGTCTCCACCATCACCTTTTACAAATTGCAGCCTCATGTTACAATGGTTCTGAGCAGACATGTTGTTAATGACAACCTTCTCCAATATTTCATAACAGCCATAGAAAACTGGACTAAGTTTTCCCTTCAGCACAGGGCATTCATCACGTACCTGTGACCTGTTTCCTGACTTCCTACACAGTTTGGTTATGCCTCCCTGTACGTTAAGGGACCTACACACTTTCTGTTGTGGTTGCATTTCAAATGCTGGCATGAAGAGCATGCTGGGAGCTGCTGGCTGAGAAGAGCTGGAAGCAAACACGGAGAGAGCCGGAATTAGCAAGCTGGGCTCATGCATGAGTTTTCCACACACTGTCATAACAGTCTGAGGCTAGCCCAGACAGTATAGGAACTCCCAAATGGCAGATGATCCATTTCTATTACCCTCACATTTCCATTGTAAATATAATTCATATTGGACCTGCAGGAGGAGAAAAAAAAAAAAAGCACCACACAAAGCAAACATGATGTAGCACATTTCAGAACACCTATTTTTTGCAGCACTGCTGTTATTCTAGAAGGAATTAATATAAAAAGTAGCCAGGGTGACATGTGCATTAATATATACATGCAGCACCTATGGATTTACTCATTAATTAAAGCAAGAACTTTTATGTCATTTGTACAGAGTGAGGTAAAGGACTTTTTCCTGCCTGTATAAGCTTTGGTACACCAGTTTCCTCCCTAAAGAGCACATAATAGCTACATTTAAGTAAACCAGGTCAACATGTCCTCTTTTATTTTATGTTAAGGTAAACTAGCCTTCCTGTCCCACTGCAGTCTAATTTTTCTTTATAGCTATTTAAAACCTATTAGAGGTTAACTTAACATTCAGACTGCTTCCTGCACTGTCTGATTTTGCTAGATGATAAACTTAATAGTATTTAGTGACAGACAGCAACTGAGAAGCTGGGGGAAGAGAGAATTTCATCTCCAACAGCAGCCTGCAACATTTATAGCAGTTTAATAACAACATCTATAAAAATGCAGATCTACTGTTAAATGCCTGTGGTGGCAATTACTGTAGTTTGTTTATTTTGGCTAAAGCCACCAGAGAGCAGGATCTATTCTGCTTACCAAGCACCACCTCTTCTCTTCCAGTCACTCATATCCCATGTCTGGACAGGAAGAAGAATAACTTGGGGTGGGATCAGGAAAATATAGAGGGCAGATACCATATTGCACCTGGCACAGACCGCATTTCTTTAGCACACAGACATTCATTTCACTGTTGTGGCAGGATGCATTAGCATTAGTATTCAGTGAGCTGCACACAAAATACAACCTTGGAAAAGACATTACCTCACATGAAAAAAATCTCACGCTGTATTCATTTTTCAAGACTGAATTAGGCCTGTTACAGTTAAACATGAATATCAGTAGTTCTGAAACCCAAATCCAATGCATACACTCTATACCACCATATGCATACAATGCATACACTCCATACCACCACAGAGGTTCAATCAGTGGAAGTTTAAAATCTGTCTGCTGGTAGCAGGTAGCAAAAGTCACTAGAAAGACTTACAATGACTTGTCAAAAGATTTCCGATTCCCAAAGTTGGTACTCAGGAATAGTTTTGTTCTCAGGAATACTATGGCTTCTCAAGACAGCAACTCTGCAGTTGTGCTCTGCGTTGCTTTGGAAATATCTTCATTACACAGAGACAATCTTTGTGTTACATGAAAGACCATGTAAGTTATTTTTACAACGCTCAATTTCTAAATACACTCACGCCTGACACCTGACTTATGTTGCAGGAAAAAAAAAATAAACAAACAAAACAAACAAAAAAAATAACACGGAAAAGGAAACCCTCTGTTAACCATGATACCTGAAAAAATACAGCCATCTTCAGCATTTGAGTTTTCCCTTTGTAAGATGTGCTTGACATGCTCCTTGAATCATGCAAAAGGAACACTGGGCTATTAGGACACAGCCTAGAAGGACCAGGCTGGGACTATGCAATGGATCAGTTGTTAGTAGGTGCAAAGGAACTTTAAATGATATTTCAATGAACACCATCCCAAAGAAAAATCCCATTTAGACCCGCTTGATCTACACCCAGGCTTCCCATAGTTTCATGTTTTGGGCCTTACTAATAGCAACAACTAAGCCTTGTTTTGCAAAAACTTGTCACATTTATGATTGTGTTTCATTACCATGCAAGCCCAACTATGGCAGAATTGTTTCACCGCATATGCCTGCCACACATGTAAACCCAGTGTTCATGCTCCTATCTGATGCTATGCTGTAGAATCATAGAATCATAGGATAGTTAGGGTTGGAAAGGAACTTAAGGTCATCTAGTTCCAACCCCCCTGCCATGGGCAGGGACACCTCACACTAAAATATATATGCGAATGCATGACATTATTTTGATTTCAATAGCACTTGTACAGCTGCTATATTTAAGAAGGTATTATTAAGTCATACGAAGATAGCAAGTTTACAACTTTTCATATAATTTGTTCCCTATTAAAAATATTTTTATATCAATGGCTAGAATATTTTACAATCATGAAGTTTTGTTAAAATGAAACCTGCATTCTACGCTAGAAATTCACAGCTGGTTAGCCCTGTTTCTCTTGGAAGACTAGAAGCAGTTTGAGAATTATTTGATGGTGACAAGCAGTAAGTGATCAAAACCTGACTATGTGAAAGAGGGAAGATTTTTATTTAATGTTTCTAAGTTAGAGAGAGCTTTGGGAATATATTATATGATCAATGGTGCCAAGATGATTCTAAGCTGGCTGTGGCCCTTCCTGTCCTTGGTCTTTTTGGTACAGGCTAAAATGCATGGAATAAAGTGAAGAAGCTTCAAAACTAGCAAAAATCATTGACTAGGATTTGCCCTGGCTGACACTTTCCATACAGATAGGCAAAACCAGAGAATTTTTTAAATGTCTACATGCTTCCTTGGCCAGATTTAGCTACTTGCTTTTGCATGTGGGGAGGTGTCACAGAAGATGTTGCTATCTTCTTGCCGAAGCAGCCATGGCAGACAGATATCAATCTGTACTCACTAATGGGGCAGCACAAAGCATCCCAGTCCTTTCATATTTGACCATCTTCCTCCTAACTCAAACAGCTAAAACTATAGATTTTCCTACACCTCCTTATGATAGATACCAAAAGGACATCAGAAAATACCAACAGCATAGAGGACATGAAAATCTATGTAATCAGCAAAGACAGTACAAGATACACGCCCCTCCTACTTCCCACCCTCAATGCACGTATCAGTTCCAAAATACTCTGGCATCCCAGAGGACTGCAGACACTAAGGAGTACAGCTAGGTGTTCTGCCTCTGATAACCCTTTGGAAGAAGATATGGCTTAGCGTAAACTAGAGAAGAGCTTGGAAATTAGTCTAAATCAGGATCTAGCTCAAATATATGAAGAGGCACAAATGTGCTGTAAAAACACCTTTCCACTCCATCTCCCTTGAAGTCAGCAAGAACTAAACCCAACCTCACAGCTAGAGGAAAATATGGTTGGTTGGAAAAGGAAGACTTAAAGTCATGTTGCAAGCCAACCCTCCAATGCTGACGCAGCTGAGTGCAATACCTAAAGCACGCACACAGGTGGCACATAGAGAAACTATATAAATGACCACCAGAGCAGAAGCACGCTACCCGCCAACTAATGTGAGATGACTGAATGTTGGCTGAACACATAGTCACAGATGGTTTTACTGACTGCAAAGGGCAGCCAGCATCAGTCAAGATAGTCTGGCAGGGGAAACCTGGATTGAGGACAAGCTAAAAAGGGGGCAAACATTCTACTTCTCAAAATAAATTGCTTTTTTCAGAGTTTCAGCCTTTTTGGATCTAATTAAATTTGAAGAAGAAAATGAGGAGTAAGCAAAATTCTTGGACAAAGGGCTATGATTTTTTCAGCTCTGCTGGGACTGCAAGCAATGCACGAAAAGCAGTGTCAGGTGCTAAAGCAAAACAGTGTGTACTTTAACAGCAACAAGAAAAATATAACAAGAGAGAGGATACATCTATTTCAGGAACGTAATTGTTATATAGAAAACATACCAACCCCGGTGTTTTTCTAATCTTGTTCTTTAACACTCAGCGCTTGGCATCACATAAATTCCTCCAAACAGGGAAATCTAAGATTTCATTTGATAGTATAAATATTTGTTCCACACAAATTTTTTGAGTTCTTAGTGTTTAGTTAAATATAATTTACTCAACACTGTTCCTGTGAAGAATTAGGGAGCTGTGCCCTTAACTGCCCTTGTGCAGACTGTCTGCAACACAGCTCACAGCAGAGCAGAGTAGCTTCTGGAAGCCACTAGTTAACTACCACCCCCAAACATCAGCTGCAGCCTTTCAGGATCTTACCATGGAGAGACCAGCCTACTGTTATTGATCTTTAGCTGAAGAGACTTGATTTTACTACAGCCTTATCACAGTTTCCAGCAAGAACTAATAGAAAACCATTAAAGTATTTTTCAAATTTCCCTTCAAAACTTGTCTGGAATAAAATTCTGTTTATCCATATATATTCATTACACCACCCACTGCCATGCTCAAGTGCCACACATGGACTTCAGTGACTTTTTACGGAATAAAATAACAGAATATGCCACACTTGATTCTTCTGTGAATGGTTCAGATTATTCCAATCTAAGTCATACCAAGCACATACTGACAAATTCACCTGTCAAGAGGAGAACTGGAACCTGGACTCTCCATTTTAACAACTGGAATTGAATGACACCCTGAAGCAATGGCATTTCATTTGGAAAAAATGTTATGTGAGAGCTAGGACAGAGAGATGTATTTCATAACCCATAACATTTGATGCACCATCACACCCAGCACATGGTAGCACTGAGACCTGAAATTATTTTTGATCCTTAGCAGTAAATGACTATGATAGATCTGTCTTGTCAGAAACAAATCTCTATAGCTCCAGTCTCACCACAATGAGCTCCATTGATCTGGCTTGCATTCCCAGTGTCATCATCACTTCTATACTTTGGAAGAGGTTTAATGGAAGTGTTTAGCAATTACACATCTTTTTTTTCCTCCTTGGGTGGTCAACCTATGAAGGAGACATTCCCTTAAACCCCCAGCTTCCCTACCAGACCGTTTATAGCATCATTTGAGAGTTCTGAAGGTTTTGAATGGCCTTTGAGTACCCTTGAGACCTGCCTGCTGATTGTGATGGCACACATACAGAGTGTGTTTTACCTACAACCATTTTGTCTGATCTCAAAAGTTAAGCAGAGACTGGCTTGGGTCTTGTCTAGGGTTAGACAATATAGGAGGACCAAGAGATTTTCCCTCAGGCTGAACAGTCATGAGTGGCAGGGTGTGTGGGATAGTAGGGGCAAGTATCTAGGCCAGTGGGCCCCTCCAGTGTCTTGGAACTTCACCACTGAACAAGTGCAAAATCTGAAAAAACTAGTAAAATACTCAAATGAAGTGTGTTGTTATCCTGATCATACCAGAGAGGGACAAATCATAGCAACATGCTGGGGCTTGGCCTATGCTTACAGAGATAGGTTCAACACTACCCAGCATCTTCAAAGGGAAAAAGATGTCTCTAGATCTGATGGCAAAGCAACAGACAATGCAGCTACTCCAACTCCAAATACAGCAGCTACACCAACCTCTGTGACAAGTACAGTAGCTACTCAAACTCTGACTACAACAGACAACGCAGCTACTCCAA
The DNA here is from genome assembly GCF_033783945.1 of Neopsephotus bourkii. Classification (NCBI taxonomy): domain Eukaryota; kingdom Metazoa; phylum Chordata; class Aves; order Psittaciformes; family Psittacidae; genus Neopsephotus; species Neopsephotus bourkii. The sequence continues at coordinate 10,646,941 of NW_026900624.1, forward strand.
CTCCAGGTACAGCAGCTACACCAACCCCAGTGACAAGTACAGCAGCTACTCAAACCCCAACAGCAACAAACACAGATGGTGGTGCTACTCCACTCCCAAGCACAGTGGCTGCACCAAGCATTACAACAGATTCTGCAGCCACTCCAACCCTAGTGTCAGACACTGCAGCCACTCCAACCACAGTGATAGTCACTGCAGCTAAGCCAAAGGACCTATTTGTGCCAATATCGATTGCCCTTGTACAAAAAGGGAAAACAAACAAGCAGCAGAAAAAGCAACCTGTGCAGTGAGGAAAGATGAAGAATCAATGCATTTACTACAGGGGACAGCATTTTATCAAGAATTATTATGTGGATCAGAGGAAGAAGACGACGTGACTTCTTGACCCCGGACCTCAACTGAGCTACGGAATATGTGAAAACATTTCACTTGTCATCCAGGGGAGCACATCATCACCTGGTTGTTCCAATGCTGGAACAGTGGGGCCGACGGTCACAAACTAGAAGGTAGGGAAATCAAGCAGCTGGGATCACTTGCTAGGGAAGGGGGAATTGACAAAGCAATTGAGAAAGAGATACGGAGAGAAACAGTCCCTCAGCCTTTGGAGGCGGCTCTTGGCAGGTGTGTCTTTTTAAACAACTCAAAAATAGGTAATTATTAGCTGTACCTTGACCATATATATATAAAAAAAATCACAATTCCAACAAGTAGAAGAGGATTACTCACTGCAAGAAAATGGAAATGTCTTTTAAAATACTTTTAGAAAGCAACTATTCTGTTTATCCACAAGACTAGCCATTTTATTTACCTATCGATAGCTCAGAAGTAAAACTAGTACGGTATTTGACAGTAGAATAGCTATGCAATGTCAGATGGAAGCTCCTCTTTAAACTCTCTGACAGTTTCCATCAGCAAACATATGGAGTAGATAATGAGATAGCAGCAGAGTGGTACCTCCTCGATACACCCCAGCCCCAGCAATCTGCAATTCTCAGACTTCCTGGACTTCATGAAATTCTGTTTTTAATAGCTCCAAGTAAGATTTTTTTTTTCCTTGTGGCTTCATTAAAGCCAAGTAAGCTTCTGGCATATTCCAATCATAAGTTGCAGAGTTTAAAATCTGTGTGGATAAATACCTAATTCTGTTTCTTTTAAATCTGCTGCCTGTTAACTTCACCTGATCTTGCGAACACCTGCCTGAGGAGAACACCATCAGAGGAATTTTTGTGGAACCTACATAAGAATAGGAGAAAACTGTGAATTTCTGATGTTACGGGGGCGCCTGCAAATGAAGTTCAACTTGCTCAGGTTATTTAACTGGTTCAGGACTCTGCCTTGGTTGAGAATAGTTTAAGAATTGTATTTTCTAGTGACATTTCATGTGCCACATGAAAAAAAAAACCAACCTAAAACAAAACAACGAAAACAAAAATTTCTGTGCAAGTGCCCTGCAGTTGTAAAAAGGTTTCATCAGATTTCACCTGTTGTATAGGCCCTTGTTACTTAGACTTCATTCTCTGTTAGATTCTGGATACGTATCTAAAGACCAGAAGAGACAAAAATGCTCCCTGCTCCTTCAATAGTTTTTTCTTAACCTTGCCTCCCCTCAAAAATGTCAAGAGATCTAGCAATATTCTGCTATAAATATCTCAAGTCTTTGTAGCTCTTCTCACACAGCAGCTTTCAAACATGATCTTGCAGTAGAGGTATCTTAGTGTTGTTTTGCATATCCATCTAAAAATGGAGAGGAAACGTGAAATGTATCTGTGGTGAAAATAATTTGGACTTTCATGTGGTACAAAAGGCATAGGTGAAAACTAACACCAGTGTATTACAGTATTTAATAGTCAAGCGGTTCTTTAATAATTCCTTTAAAAACTGTTACTGACTACTAATTCTTGGCATAGAACTGAGTAAAAGTAGTAACGATTTACTTGCAAAACTGCTTTAAGGTCTGAAAAAAACTAAATACCATAAAGAAATAAACTATTGGGGAAAAAAGGCCCCAAAAACACCAAATAACATCAGCATAAAGAACCTCAACAAAAATGCAATTCAATCCTCATTCCCATAAGAGCACAAGAGAGATGTCTTCAGCTCTCTCATTACCTTGACTATTTCTAAAGAACACAAGTGGAAAACGAGATTATTACTGGATCACTTCAACACAATACCACTGCTCAGTGGGAGCCTCAGTGATCACTTTCCAAAAGTGTTCTATAACTTGTCTCACATATTTGCACAAATTCTGAAGCGATGTCCATAACAAATGGCACATAAGCAGTACTCACTTGGCAGCAAGCTCAGTCTACGTGCAAATGTCTGGTTCTCTGGAAGCAGTGCTGTCTAAACAATCCCTACAAAATAAAGGCAATACAGCAGCAACTTTGGTTATTGCTGCATTTCCTCTCAAGCAGTTGCCTCAAGACACAAATAATAGATGACTACAAAGACCTGACTTGAAAAGAATAAAAAGCAATATGCAACAGCATATATAAGTGGTGACCACCACTACTAAAGAAATTAACTTGCTCATTTTCCAATTTTAAAAGTTCAAAAATTCTTCCCACACCACTTCTAGTTTCTCCAGTCCCAGTTGCTTCAGCAGTTTTATCTTTCAGAAGTTGCAAACCTGTGTAGAAGGGATACACCACCGAACCAGAAAAAGAGAAAGTGGTGATGGCTGGGTCAGCAGCTACAGTAATGTTTTCTCTTCCCAGCCTTGAATTTCCAGTGGAAAAGACGCTTAAGTGGCTCTAAGAAAGAGCACCCATCTTAACTACAGCACTCAGCTTTGGGGTTATATTAAGGATTATATTAAGCAGCAAAACGTCATCTCAGTTGTAATGTTGCTCTTTTGTCAGGAGATACTACAGAAAACATTTAAAGTACACTTCAAAGTGCTTCTCAGATGAAAAATCACCCCCTTTTGGAGCACACTTTAGATACTATGATAATGAATTTCATACTGTATCATTTACTGGTCAAAACAAGAATTCATTATCAACATTCCTGCACAATTACCTTAGCTTACAAAATTCAAGATGTTTTACGCTTTCATACACTAACACTGATAACAGCCAGATAATAAAAACCATCTTCAACTCCCAAGTGACTGTTTTTTTCATTTGAACCATAAATAGACACTATGAAATGGAAAGAAAACAACTGAAGATATTATGGAGTTAGAGAAACCGGCAGGTTAATGGAGGCGATAGCTATTGTTTTGACTACAAAATCTACTAAACTACATGTGTTCAAACACGGAAACAGACATAAAATAAATAAATACATGGCCTCAGTGTTGGTTTTCTTTTTCCAAAGAGAGTTTCACTTCACAAAACTGTCAGATGTGTGATTTCTCATCCATTTCTTAGGGCTAGCTTGAGCTTTTATATTAATTAGTTTCTTTCTGTAAGTTGTCTATAATTTCCTCATCAAAAGAAGAATTAGTTCCCTGAAATAATGATTTCAAACAGGTCTGTGACCACTGAGTACACTCCACAGAAAGTACAGACTTGACTGTGCTGCTTGGGACTTCCATTTCTGCACAGCTCAGGCCCAGTTCAAAAACAAATCCAAGCACTAAAGCCTGTCACAGTTTAATCTGAGTCAAAGCACAAAGACGTAGAGATTGCATAGACATAATATATCTAAAGATGCACTACACTCACATAAAGTACACAGCTATTAAAAAAAACCTTAATTATTATGTAGAATATTTGCAACACATTAATTTGATCTTATTTTAAGTTGATCAATTAAAATGCAAGTTGCATCAAAATTTCAAGACACAGATTGTATGCTGTAAACTTTAACAGTGAAAGGATTTCTGAAAAACCTCTGAAATACTGACAATTTGATTTTAAAATATTTTCCCAAAAATATTACATCCAGGCTGAACTACTTAGCTAACCACAACAAGCTAAAGACATAAAGCAATGGAGAATTTTAATATCACCTACGGGCCCCAGAAACAGAAACGCAGGACGGCATCTGGAACAATGGCAATCTTGAATCTATCTGAACCCCTTATCACAAGTGAAGGCAGATGAAAACCATGAATCTAAAACCAGTTCAAATTGTGAATTTCTTCAAGATTGTGACATTCAGAGCTGTATTCCAGCTACATACACTTTTTAAGTTCAGTAATCTACAATAAAAAGATTATTTTACACTGAGAAAATCTAGTTTTCATGACCAAAACACAAGGGTTTCATTGCTTAAATCACAGACTAGAATCACTGTATTCTTTGGCTCTGACTGCCTGTCCTTCACCTCTCCTAATGTTTGTCCCCAGTCGACTTTCACAAGTTTTCCTCCCACCATCACCACCATTTACACATACAGACAACCCAGCTGTCCCCTAGCAAATATATATGCATATATATTTAAACAACACCATGAGAGAGACCAGCTCACGTAGGCTCTTCAACAGCACTGGCACACTTGTTTCCTGTTTTCTCACTTCCATGTGAAGTTTAATATGATGATGGTTTCTATTTTTAGAGAGCAATTTTCTGAACTATTCAGATCTGAATCATCTGTAAATAAAGATGCCTTTAGCTTGGCATCAGCTATTTTCTCTACAGCACTAGACTTTGTTCTTGCCCTAATGACTTCTCAGTCATAATTTTCCCCAGATTCTGATAATACTAAATTTAGATCACTACAGATATTTTTTATTATAATCTCTGGCATCTTTGCACCACATTCTTTGCCTTATATTAGCTACAGTGAGTACCATTCCTTTATTCCCATAGCTGCTTTTCCAAGAGGGATCTAAAATCTATGTGAGCTAATACACAGAAAAAAAATAAAAAATGGCTCATATATTTATATATTCATATTGTTGAATACATTTTACCTCCTTTATTTCACTTCCCTCCCTCCCCCCCCCCCAAAAAGCAACAGAAATCTGATCTTTCATTATTCATTTTTATACATTTAGAAACTTAAACACAACACAGCTCTATTTCAGACTGGAAAATCAGGAAAAAACAAAACCAAACCAAAATTATTTACAAGACTTTAACCCAAATGTCTAGAAATCTTAAGAACTTCCATAATGCAGGATCTTTAACTGCAAGCAGGTATCAAGAAAACTCAGAATTCACCTGATAATCCTCTCCTCACAGTGACTGCAGTGAGAACCTAAAAGTAATTTGTCAGAGGTGGGTAGTCCTAGGAGTTGAGCAGACAGCCCAAGCCTTTCCACCCTGAGGAGATGAGAAATTGATTTAAAAGCTCCATCTTTTAAACACAGGAGATAAAAGGGAACATTCATGTGCTGGCCAGGGTAGGAAATTAAAGCTGGTTAGATGGCTTCAACAAAGTAAACCTGAAACATTTAAACTAGTAGAACAAAATTAACAAACACTTGGATTTTCCTCCAGCTTTTCTGCTATAACTTGTTTTTTTTTTCTAGGCTTCCCAACACACACATGGTGGACACAAGATCCACCTCACAGGTGCCAACCCACGGTTATGTGTCCTCTCCTGTTTCTTACCTTGGCTGGGTTTCTTTTGCATAGAATGGGTACTACCCACAAAAAGCTCTAATCCTGTCCCAAATTACATGAGTACAGAACCAATGTCCACGCACACACTACAGAAAGCACCTGCCTCACACATTAGACAAAGCTGAAACTGTATCAGCAGCATCTGGCCCTGTTTACTTTTTAATGATTTATATGTGTAATATTTTTGAAATGCTATTGCTAGATTTTCCACATGCTCTTTTATTAGCAACATCAAAGCTGATTTCCTATATGTTTCCTATAAATGCTTTGTACAGTTCATGTTCTTGCCTTTTTTCTTTATGTTTGTCTTGTGTTTTCCTGACAGTAAGGCAAAGAAAAATTTACTTGAAGGAAGCAATATAAACTATTGTGGTTTTGTTTTTTTTATTGGGTTTTAAGTCTGAGTATCTTGAAAATAATACAGAAATAAGAAAACTCCAGAAAATACACCATATGAAAACACACGTGGAGAAAACCCTCAAGAGTTTTGTCCCGTTTTATCCTGTATTGTTAGCCAGTTATCAAAAGTTTGACCAAAACATTATTTCTAACTTCTACAATTAAGTCAGATGCAAAAAGCACTCAAGTAAAGGTTCTTTCAAGATAACTCAAAAGACTCTGAAGTAGACTATAAGTAATACCCTGTGCTTTGACATGTTTTAGCCTCGTGCTGTTTTGTACCTTCAGGCTTTTCAGCCATAACAGTTCTTCGATAATCACAGTTGTCCTTTTCCTCTTTTAGGAATGACTGATTTTTAGTTTTTCCCCTTAGCTTCCTTTCACTATGCCCCCAGCCAGCCCACTTAACTTATCTCCTTACAGTCAATAAGCCCAGCAATATTACCGTTTAGTTTAGTGTGATCCATAACACAGGTTTATTTTATGATCTATTGACCAATTTACTTTAGAAAACAGATGAAATAGTATCTTCAGATTATTCAGGGATCAATAATTGCTATCTGCTACAAGATGAGCTCTTTAAAAAACATCAGCTGCAAGTCAGTTAACTTTGCTAAACTCCCTAGCCACTCATAAATATTAACATTTAAACACACAATTTCAAGTGGTTTTAGTAACAGCCTTACACTTTTTCAGTTCTAAAAAAAAAAAAAGCTAAACTTTGGGCAGCCCCTGCACTGAGAACAGAAATAACAGCACCTTCACATAGTGATTAATTTTAATTCTGTACATACCTATGAGGCATTTGAAAGGTCATATTCAGGTAAGGTGCATCCTCCTCTTTGTTGTGTTTTTGTAGGTGGCAGTCAATCGTGTCATGTCTGGCACTCTGGAGTTATTCTTTGAAATCCAGCCTACAGCAGTAAAGGAAATCAACCATGTATCCAGGTCCAATAACCCATCCTTGCCTGCAAAACGTTTCCCTTTCTCTGCAAATATGCCATAGCCAGCATAATGGCTGCATGTTCACCCCACTTCTAAGTAAATGTTTTATCCCACTAATTCTCAGCCCATGGAAACACAAGTGTTTCAGAATACAACTCGAGGCTTGACACAATAAATCTTTCTCTGTCTTTTCTTTTGCCAGTATTTTCATCAGTGTATTTTTGATCAGACCTAACTCAACACTTTAATGATTTTTTTTTTTCCTGAACTAGTGTATTTCCACTGTGAGTAAGCTTTTTTCCTCTTTGAGGTTCTAAGACTCCCACCACTCAGTAAAATTGATGGTATCCACACTTCTTAACACCGATATTGATCTCAAGGATTTCCATTTATTTTCCAGATGTATGTTACCAAATTGCTACCAAATCAGGCTTTGTTTTTTGTATCCAAGTAAATAATTTCTTTAAAGGGAGCCACTTCAACAAGAAACACTGGCAGGTTCTTCCCAATTTCTATTTTTCCTGCCATCTGTGCTGTGTTAGTCAAAGTAATAAGACAATGACTCCCTTATAGCAGCAGACCTGAGGTACAAAAGCAGAAGTTTAGAAACATTCTTTTAAGAGTTTTCATTTCTTGACAAGCAGTACATTTCACACACCGGTCTGACTTACAAGAGATTTCAAGAGTCTCAAAGTTGCAGGAGGAGGTTACAGTTTCATGGATGTCCAAAGAACATCCTTAAGATTTGCACATAAAATCTAAGATTCAGACTTCAAAAAAATTATGTAACACCAAACCAACATTAAATTCTGTTCAGATGAGAGGGTGAAGAGCAAAGACTTCAGACTTGCCAACTTCTCCTGGGTCGTACTTGGGGGCAATCATCACTGATGACCTGCAAGACACAGCCTAATTCAACCACACCAACCCTTCATTTTATTTCTGTCAATGGGGCTAAAACCTACTGGTAGAACCAATGAAGTAATTGCCCCTCCAAGGATTGTTTAAGGTTCTCTTTGACTACAGGAAGGTGAAGGATTACAACTCATCCTCTGCAACTGTGTACACAAAATAACCTGTTCTACAGCATTAAGGTTTGAGAGATTTCTTCTGACTCCCCTAATAGTTCAAACCAAAATGCATAATCTTACAGGTTATCAAGCAAGCATTTTTCTGGAATCTAGGATCTTAACCATGAACACAGCTAGAAAGGCTGCTGCCTTGCTCATCAATCAGCCTGAGAGTGTGGCACAGTCCTCTGATACTTTCTGGCAAGGGTCATCACAGTTTAAAAACTCTATTGAAAACTTTTAGTTGTACTTTTCCTAACTTAAAACTGGCACAACCTTTTATTAACCCGGTGTGACATTTACAAGACTGTCCTAGCTGATTAGTTAACAGTGTGAAAGTACATTACAGAAGTATGCACCCAAGTTATTTCTTATTTTAGATCTTAGGCTAGAATTCTAGTTTTATTACGAAGAGCTATCCCCCTCTAAGAAAAAAAAAAAACAACACACAAACCCAAAACCAACCCCGTCCCCCCCCCCCAAAAAACAACAACAAAAAAAACAAACACAAAACCAAACACTAAAAACATTAAATCAATCTATATCAATGTTTAAGCTGTTCCAACGCTTACACTGCATAGTTGAACTGGAAGACAACTGTAACAGTAGTAAAGCTGACTCCTTCACACAACAAAACAAAATCTACAGAATAATATGACTTAGAAGGACTTAGAAGTGATCTGTTGTGTAGGAAGAGGAGATGTACTTTTAATGAAGATTGCCCTCAAGTTTCTACATTCAAAGCTGCTTTTAAATAATGTGACAAGGAAACCATACCCTTGTTTGAATGACTTTCAGTGACTTCAAACAGTTTTCCAGTCACCCAACCAATCTCGTGCTACAAAAAAGCAGTAATCCCTACTTTAATCAGAGCATGCAGGGCATGGGTCCTGAGAGCATAGGCAGAGAGGCTCAGACCCACCGCAGTCAAGCCCTTGGCCTCTCAGGTTATAAAGGTCCTTAATGATAAGCCTATGGGTTTTTAAAGAGTTTCCTCTCCAGCTGCACTTTCACTTTTATGTACTTCAGTAAATGATCAGGAACTTAAATTTGTGTCTACCAAATCCTGAAACTGGACTATACTGTCAGATTTAACCACGAACTGTACCCTGGAGCCAAGAAACTTTTCCAGCAACCAGTTCTGTTCAAACTGGTAGACTTCTATCAGAAATTTAAGTTTTGACAAATTGGCAGGTTTTTATACTAAAGTGACTTTATCAGAAAAATTCTCAATTAGCTCAAGCTCTAACACTGAATAATACAGCCAAGCTTTCTAAACCACAAGGATTCTTCTGCTTAATCATCTACTAATTGCAGCTTACAAGGAACAATACATGTTTAAAATCAAGAGCTTGATGGAAACATTGGAACAGTGTAGATGTTGCTGACATGCCTCAAAATTATGAGGTCTTAATAATGCTCTCAACACAGGGATAAGAAAGACTAGACTAAATCACTAGAGACTAAGCCAGGACAAGAAAAAAGTTGAAAAACATTTTCAATGGCATGAACATCAGAGTATTTTGTAGGTACGCCAATTCTCTGTGTCCACAACAAATCACAAATGCGTAATGTATTGTTTTCAACTGTTTTCAGATATCAAAAGAGAAAACGGCAAGGGTAATGTAACAAAGCTGCAGCTTAAAATAAGTAGTTTTCAAAACCTAGAGAGATATAAAGAGGGGCAAATACTAGATAATAATTTGGTTAACTGAAAGAGCTAATGATCTTTTAATTTCATTAATTGTAAACTCCCTGATCTCTACTAAATTATAAGGATAGCATACAAAATGCCATGCTATATGATTTTAGTTAATGGACTAGTTTACATGACTCTAGTCATGTAGAATACCTGACTACTGGTAGCTTTTTAAAGCAATCTTTAGGCACCCAACAGGGCTCAATTTTTTTTGGCACTGCATACCTTGCATCACTTGCCCTGTGAGGTGTCGGTTCTCAGCTATAGTAAACCCCTGTTCACAGTTTTACCTACTGTATTTCCCAAGATCAAAATCTCATCTATGCAGACCTCAATACTCTCCTCCTAGTACATCACCAAGAATGTGTTGTATTTTCCTCTGAAACACCTCAGGTGCCAAACACAACCCAAACGGCAGTTTGAGGAAACTGTCTCAGAGGGGCTGTTGAATGCACGCAAACATGTACTCTGTTTTTGTAAGGGCACCAGCCAGACCCCTGCTGATGCATCAAGTGCAGGAAAGTATTTGGCACCAACCCCTATCCCCAAAATGTATCCCCTTGTAGGTAGCGGAAAAATGTTCCATTTTTAGTTATTCAATTATATTGGGCCCATACATAAATGGAGCATTCTGTCTGCCTTGCTGTGCAAAGATCAGTAATTGCATCCACTTGGCAGGTGTCTTCTAGGTATGGTGAGGTCCATATACTTGAACTACTTACATTTTAGCCCCTATTTGAACAAATCTCAGGACAGGTAGGGGGTCTCCACATTTCATGCACAGGCCCTGATCATTGCTCTGTAAATAAACACAGCCTGCTCTCCAGAGCTCCTCATCAGTCTCCTGCACTTGCAGGGATTTTCAACTGTGGGGGTATTTTCAAGAGTCCATTCTGTAACTTAAGACTCATCTCTCATTTTACACTTTAAAAAGTTATTCTTTGGGAATCATTCAGAGGCAAAGTACTTGACATAGTTTCATTTAGTTTCATAGAGTCATTTCAACTCATCTAAATAACACTTTCTGGAAGACAGTTTGTCTGAAGGAGAAACCCAGTGAAAATAGGCACTCAGATTCCTAATTCTAGTCCTCAAACCAAACAGCATAGACAACTTAGTGGGCTGTGCAGGGGCTACTATAATGGAAACCGAAATGTTAGGGGAAGGGACAGTGAATGCCTGAATTTTGTTCAGTCAAAGCTAACAGGAAACACTGAAAGTGCTCGGACAGGATTAAGAGCCAGAGAGGTTAGAGGAAGAAATGTGCCATGGCCAGACCTCACCATTCAATTCCAGCTTTAACACTCACACTGGTATCTTTGGCAGCATTGTCAATTATATTTCAGTTCATGCCTAGAGGCCCAAACTATTCTGAAACCCTTCTGCAATCAGCTAACACATTTTAGAAAAATGTTTATAGATATATTTTTACTTTAAAACTCAAATCTCGTTAGACTAAACATGTTTTATTTTACTAATTTCCAGTAAAAACAAAATATATAGGCCTCAATACATTGGGGTTTTTCCTAAGTGCCAAGAATCTTCTAGCATTCAGACATCTCTGTAATGAACTTTAATAAAAGATTAAAAGGCTACTTCATAAATGCTTGGAACAAATATAAGCAGAGGGAAGACAATTTCCTTTTTCTTTCAAACAGTGCAGCAAAGCATGAGCCCTTCCAAATAATAAAAGAATGTTTACAGCCTCCCTTCTTCTTCCCATAACAATTTGGATGTTAAGTAAGAAAAATTTTAGCTCGTCACAGGCATATTTCTCTTCAGTATCTCATGCTAAAGAGGCACAGAAACACAGAAGTACTGACTTATCTGGGGCTTCTGACAGAAAGGTTGAAATGGCTGCTGTATTGGATAACACAGACAATCACAATTTAGAATATCTAGAAATATACAGCAATGTAATTAACAAAGCACATAAGAATTAGGAAATCAAAAATTTGACCCTACTCAGCTCCCTCCCAGTCAAGCTTAAACAAAGAAGAAAATGTTTCCACTCACACAGAATGAGTTACTCCAGGGGACAGAACTCCAAGCAGGTTTCCATTGAAAACAATCACTTAATAGAAGATGAAAAAACCCGGAAAGTGGAAGCATCTCCCCTTTTTCCATACATTATCTAGATTTATAGTGCACAGAGTAACCATCAGGAATCCTTAGCAACAAAATAGTAGAAAGCTGCTGATTAAAGAAGAAAACTGAAAGAGTACTTTTCCTTCACATACCCACTGTAGAACAAAAAGGATCTCACGCTTAAAATCTAGCTCCTCCCCATCTCCACAACACAATGCAGCTCACCTGTAGCATTCAAAGAAAAACAAATTAATCACAATGAACTAGGCCTGATGATAATTGAAAAGGAAAAAAAAAAAAAAAAAAGGGAATTAAATATCTCCTATCATCAATCTTAAATCTTCCTAAAAATTGAGACAAATTACCAAGCACATCATTACTTTGGCAAAATTATTCTAAATTATCATCCCATGCTTATGAAACATAACTCTGGGCATGCCAAAACTACACATAATGATTTAAGATCAACTGAGTAGGACTTATCACATGCCTACACTACGAAGACTAGAATAACTTACTATTTCTGCTTAAGCACTCTCAACTTTTATAATGCAACTCTGTCCAAAGGATAGAATATGTAGTAATAAAGTTATCTGTGGTTCATTACCACCCTATCATTTTTCCTCCTGCTGCCCCCACCAGTGTTTCCCTTCTGCTCATAGGATGTGATGTGCACGTTCATTTTCACTAATAGAAAAGCTGCAACAGCTGAGGAACTGAGGTCAGAAAAAGTGACCTTTTCATTAAGACACATTTTCGTGAGTAAATGCATGGGTTTATGTAAAAATGCAGCCTTCCTTCAAAGTGGATGTGGCTAGTCAGCTGTACTGCAATTTTGATCATCTTTCTCTTACTTCATCTAGTACCTTCCCCCACCACCCCCCAAGATTAAGTTGCATCCATTGAGTTTTAAAAAATAAGCTGCCAAATCACCCCTCCTCTCACCTTCATCTCTGTGTACAAGGTCTTATATCCATTTTATATTCAGATGAAATTATTTGGTCTAACAGGAACAAACCACAGCAGTGTTTTCCCCTCTTTTAAGCTAATGTAACTAGCAGCTTCATTAAGTAGTTTCTAAAGTATTCAATAAATTCAAAAAAACCCAACCAACCAACCAAACAAAAACAAACAAAAAATCAACTCACATCAAGGAATAGAAATATAATACAGATAAGGCTGGGCCTCTGATGTGTTTTAGATTAAAAATCACCATGCATGTGTCATTTAAATGTGATTACCACTCTTTAGGTTGGAAACAAGTTTCCCTAGGTATAGCCAATGGCAGAGGGAAAAAATGAACAGTGGCCAACAAAATATTGGCTTTCTTATGAGCTATTAATAAGAAATCTGATGAGAAGGGCATTTCTCTGCCCAACTGGGTAAATGCAAAGTATTTCCACCATTACTTTTTTTATACAGTAAATCACTAAAACATAAACCAGTATCAGAAAAATACTCCAGAGCCAACAAATCACTGGTCCAAAATTGGTAAAAATAATATTTAATAATTATACCTCTTAGAAATATGTTTATACTCTAGTTCAGAACTATTTTTAAAATGCTTCAGAAAGGCAAACAGCCATACAAACACTTTGTGGCATGAAGTGCCAACTGAAACAAGCGTGTAAGTATGTGAAATTACATTATCTGACACATTTCAAAAGCTTATTCAGGTGCTTATTTAAGCCCATAAAACCTGTAGGGAAATAAAGACAGGATGACATTTCAGTCAGCTTACCATAACATTTTTCTAGTGAAACTGCATAGCAACATATTAACGCTGAAAAAAATGTGAGCAGTAAAAACAAATGCCAACAAGCAAAATGACTCCGTGGCAAAAGAAAATAAAAATGCAGCTACTAATAAGGTAACATCAGCACATTACAAAGGCATGACAGTCTTACAAGCAGTTTACAGCACTAAATATATGCAGTCAAAATATCATAAAACATCTTAACTGCACTCTAAAAGGAGAAAACAAGGCAGTTTATACCACATACTGTGTGAAATCTGTGCCTCAGTTTGTTCTGCCAATACATACAATTTGGAGGAAATCACCAAACTTTTCATTATTCTATGAACAAGGAAGCAACAACAGTATCTCCATGTCAGAGCTTCTGAGACTATATAAATATTCCTCAACACATTTTAACTTAGTCATCAATTCACACACTGGAATGAGACACACCATTCTGTCCAGCAATATTTTCAATCTGAAAAAGAAGCTAGAAAGCAAGAATCAGGTCCTAAAGATAGCCCTGTTCATACCTAACAGAAATTCTTTCAGTGACAGAAATATGATGGGAAAGCATCCCCTTCCCCATGACCAATTCATCTGCAAGTTAATTCAGGTCAGACTACACATGGAAAGGGATGCCTAAGGCGAGATCAGACAGGTGATCAGAGAGAGAAGCCTGGAGAACTGTGCTGTGTGAATTTAAATGAATTTAAATTAAGTGATTCTTAATATCACGAGGGGAATAGGAAAGACAGTGCTATTCAAGATGCATAAAGTACCAATCATGAAGTTTCAGTCATCTGTTTTCCATAGCTTAGTAACAGCCATCCACATATTCTTTTCACACCCAAAAGCACCACTGAAATTACACCAGGATTGTCAGAACAAGATCTACATGCCAAATGATTCACAGTTGGAAAAATACAAGCAGAATAAACACTTAACCACCTAAAATTTTATTCTTCCACACACTCTCAAACGCGCAATGCTCTTTTCCAAATCTCCTTCCCAAACCATTCCTTACCTATTATACTATTTCCCCAGAGAAGCACTTGTTGCTTTTACTAACTAAAAAAAAAAAAAAAAAAAAAAAAAGACAGCAAAGACAGTGGTGGGAGATGAAAGTTAACCATCTTTGATTGTTACATCACTGGACATGTATGAATAGCAATATAATCTCCTTGATGCAGTTGCTTTCCCCATGGTCTTCATGGTCACCGCTAGTTCATTTTATATCTCACTTGTATTACGTACCAGCAGCATCTGCTCTTTAAACTTAGCATAAATGGATTAGTACCACCTATGTGGGACTCACAGCAGTACTGATGTCCTAGGCTGCAAGCTGCCCAAAGGAAACCCTTTACCTGAAAAACTTAGCACATTTCTGAATACATAATGATAGTGTTTTTATTTTGAGAGTTCATGTGATAGCACTAATGACTTAAGTTAGAAATTCCCATGAGTGATTCAGTAATTAAATGTCAAGCACCAGCAATAAATATTTGCTGAAGTCAAGGGAAAGAAAATCCATATTAACAGAATTTATTAAATACAAAGTCAATGAAAACTTCAGTGATACCTAACATAAAGCCACCAGACTGAAAATTCTCCCAAAGTAATTAATTGCTTAAATGACACCAGGATCAGCATCTGACAAAAGTAACACAGAGAATTACATTGTCATTCCCACACTGGTGACACACAGAGTAGATAGCTAATCAATCATACACCTTTTTCCCAGTTATTTCAGTTCTACTTTTGACCCAGAAGGATCACAACACAAGCCAGAAGCTCCGCATGAATCTGTAATTAAAACTACTAGATTGGAAATACAAAGCTCATGGAAGTAATCTCTCAGAGGTTTTCTAAGAGCAGACACTCAGCATTTTAATTATAAGAAACAATCAGAGGCAATAAAAGATAAAACCTGATATCTTCACTATCCTCTTATTTCCAGAGGATCGTGAAATGGGTCAAAGTATCTGAGCTAAACATGCCAATGTAAAGCTTTAATCAATGGCAAAACCCCCTGTAGAATTCCCATTATTTTCTAGAGCACAAGAGTATCACACTTGTAGACTCCATTTTCTCATTTAACAAATTCATTTCCCTTCTATAGATACCAGGACAATCTAGAATGAGCTTTGTTATAGCATTCCAGTTTTAGAGATACGAAAATCTTCAAAACCCAAGCCAAAAGACAACTGGCAGAGAAAACTTTAAATGGCAACATTTACCCTACACATCATAATCTGAAAAAGTAATACAGTGTGCTCCTTGAATCATTATTTTAGATCAAATCAACGGTAAAATAAGACTTGAGATTTGTTCATAGCATGCTAATATATAGTATCCTAGTCTCATATATTCCAGAAAGTGGAACTTTCAGTAATTGCTCATTTTTCCCAGTTATACTTTCCTTGGTTTTCTTCCAAAGATGCTGCCGTGCATCCTTTTTGCTTTTACCTTTCCGAAATTAGCACCTTTATCATTATTTAAAGGTGATTCCTCCTCTCATTTTTTTTCCACCTATGATTTCAGGTTAAAGTTTTAGGTGTTTCACCCTCCTGCCACTGAGAATTTTCACATTTCTCACATTTGCAGAGACCCATCTGCTTTAAAGACAACTGGATCATCTGTGCATTAGCATAAAAACATATAAAACTAAGGCCAGCCATCATGCATCTTTGGAATATATACCCTAAAATCCAGTGTTTTTAACAACACAATTTATCATTCATAAAAAACCATGGAGTAATATCGCAGACATTTAAATTCCAATGTTGCTATGTAGAGGAAATTTTCAGTGTTTTCTTATTATATTTCCAGTCACAGAAAACCTACATTTTAATTCCAAGCTAAGAACCCAAAACAAACTCAGACTGGTAATAAGCCTTTCCCCCTAGCCAACAATATCTTAACCAAACTTTCCATTTCCTTTGTTTACAAAGTTCCTTCTAACTCCCATGTTACATTCAGCACAGATTCTGAGAGCACCATTCATCTAGGAAATTACTGCTAAATGGGGTAGGAAAATGTTATGATTTGCAACAGCACCGTCACTGACCATGGGTCCCCATGCTTTCTTCTGAATTGTATGTACCCAAGTGAAAGAATGATTTTGGAGAGATATGGATCTGTAAACCGACCTCATTTTGATATTCCTTTCTTTGCTTTTATCCACAAACACCTAAATTTTGTCCTCCTTCAAGCCTGCTAGGAAGCACCCTTTAAAAAACAAACAAAAGAAAAAAAACTAATGCAAAAACACGTGTTTGTGAAAAGTGCTAGAACGCTGAAAATGCAAAAAGACAACAAGAGTTTATCCCCAGAGAAGATTCTGCAGTAAAGCCTTAACTGCCAATAAATCTCAGTCCTTATCTGAAGGAGCTGCCTCGAGGCACAAGTGGATAGCTGTCTCCATGCCTATTCATTCCTTGTTAAAGCTGCCAACTTTGCCTCTTTACACAAAGGACCACAAATCCAGTATTTGCTAGTTTGTTGGGGTTTTGGCTTTTTTAATTCAGCTATGCAGCTCAGCTATGCAAAGCAGCAGAAGAAGTCAATACACATTCCAGATTAAAAGCACAAAAACAAACCCTAAATTCAAACCAGTTTCTTTATACAGAGTACAGGATATGTATGGTGTATTTTTATTCTCACCACTCTGAACAATACACAGTGAAATATATCTACTAGTGATCACTGGTTATGCTGGGAAGGTTTCTGTTCTCTCCCAGCCTGCAGGACTGCTACCCAGAGAACACCACAACCACTATTAAAGCCGTCTGTATCAAGTGTTAGGACAATTACAATCACGTAGCCTGGATCTGCTAGCATGGCTTTTAGACAGATGTCAAATCTGCCTATTTGTACCAGGCACAAAAGTGAAACAAATTCCACAGAGCGATTTGGCTTCCTGTGCACAGCAACAGACATAACAGATTTCAAGTATAAGACTTGCTGTTTGGAAGATTTTTTTAATTGCCAAAATGCTACCATCTGTTCTACGTTTACTGAGAAAGACAGGAAGGGCTGTTGCAGCCAGCAATACCAGTGTATTTGTGAAATCAGTGGGAAAATGTGAATTGTACATCTGGGACCTTTCCAACCTGCCCCAGCTTTGGTTCTTTAGTCTGAAGACTGGTGCGATGTCCAACGATGAGACAAAGTTCACAAGCAGCGTCAAGTGTCTCCTCATCACAAGGAAGCACCACCTGTCACATGTTCTACAGGGCTTCTTGCAGTTTGAAACCTGCTGCAAGAAATCTGGGGTTTGCTAGAAATTATTAGAAATTGAAAGCTGGAAGAAAGAAAATTGCGCCACATCCCTGCCCTGATCACACGCTATAAGTCCTTAAAGCCATAAAGAAATACAGGTCATGATTTTGATCCTTTCAGGAGAGACTAGCAGGACAGCTTTTCTAACTCACCACCAGCCTGAACTTAAAACACAGCCAGCCCTGCAGAAAACAGAGCTGAAGTTGATCAACCTCATATGAAAGAGAAACAGGAAAAGCTGTGGGTGTCCCAGGGAAGAAGTGCCTCTTCAAGCTTAGGAACGCCTCTCTGACACATTTTGATCTGCTGTATCCTATTTAGGAGCTATGGCACAAAGTGCAATCTAGCCCTGAGTGGAAGAAGAATAAATGTGGTAATAAAAATCAGACAGGATGAGACCTAAGTGAGGAGACTGAGTATGCTGCAGCTGAATAAAAGTGAATTCTTGTACTTTGAATAGTTAAGGCTGCTAGTTGTCAAAAATGTGATACTGAACTAGATGGAAATAGCCTGCCATTGTGGCAGTTCTAACTTTCTTATATTTCTAAAAGGAAAAGAATGTTGTATTTCTTTCTATAAATGCTAAATGCTATTTCAAATATTAGTCCTTTCCTTGTAGATAAGAGAGTAAGTGTTAAAATGTGTAGCTGTCTCTAAATAAAAAGCTAAAAATTGAAGGAAGTATCTTTGCCAAAGTATAATAGCAACCTCTGAACTCTTTCTTTAATTTCATATCTGGCTTCTGCTTAATCAAAACAATCTCTTCCCCCCATTAAAAGCCACTTTGGCTTAGATCTCTAGAAAACCCAAAGTGCAAGGTCGGAGCAGGAGCTGTTACTTGAAAAAAACGCCATTTCACAAACACAGGGGTTACACTGTCACCACAGTATGGCACTCCTCATATTAAATTTCATTAATTTGTGAGGTAATAAAACTCCATATTCTGCCTTGTGCTCAGGAATCAAGAGCCTTCATGCCAAACCATTGAGCTTTTTGTGTCTTTCAAAAAGTAGTAACTCAACACAGCAGCATGAATACCTCCTTTCTACAAGCAACAAACTAATATGGTTTACAGGTCTAATTACAGCCTATTTTTGAAGTTTTCACACAGGTACAGACTTCTATAGTGGCATTGGTTAGTGATGCTTTAGAGTGGGATTAACAAGAAATTGTTCACTTACCAAAAGCAAGATGAAGGTGGTGTTTTAGCTCCTTTCACATGGGCAATGCTTGTACCGGGAGCAAGACCCTGTGGTTCTGTCAAGATAAATTCTTTCCCGTTTTTCACAGTGTTTTGGTGGGCTGGAGGATGAAACCATTAAAGGGAGAAACCTTTAGAGTGATCACAAGAAGATAGAAGGAGGCACATAGGGTAAGCACTGCAACATCCAGAAACATTTCAAATTCAATTAGCACTTGCTTGGGTTCCTACAATTTCAGGGCTTCACAAGTGATGCAAACAGTGAGACATGGAGTTTAAAGCCTAGAAAAAAGAAAAAGCATTACCATAACATATAATTTTACGTTCAAAGAAACGTCAGATTTTCATCTCCTTTTCATACTTTTGTTTAGGGTTAGGGTGAATAAACATTTCTAACTTTGGAGACATTATACCCAGAACAAAGTTCCCCATATTTTTAAAGGGTATTATTGAGAAGCTCATCCTGGGATCTTACACTGTGCAAGCAAAGAGCTTCCATTCAGCTTCAGTAAAATTCAGGGAGTTTAGTGAAGTTCCCTGAAGCAGCTTCAATCTGCCCTGTCTTTGTAAGTTGAAGGACCTATAATTTATATTTGAAACACATCACTCCCTGAGGATGCATTCACTCTAGAATGTCAAAATACATCTTTTTAATGAAAATTCCAACAGTGGAGCATTGAGCTGAGTTACACTGTGCTTAAGGCCACAATAATCTTTTGCCTTGACAGGATCAGTGACCAAAGCTAAATATTAAACACTCTGCATGAAAATGAGTCAGTTTTACAGCTCAAAGCAATATTTCAACATATTTGTATTTTGCTTTGGAATTTCTTGTTCTGTTTCAGTTTGCATTCTTTTTTTCCATTCATGGAGCAAAATTCCATGTAGATGTACTCTGCTCTTTTTTGAGGGAAGCAAATACATTTTTCATTAATTTAGCAAATTAGTGACATTGCTGAAGCAGAAATAACAACTGTACTAATACCAAGTTCAGTAGCCCTTTCGTGGCAGCTGTTAACACCTCTTCTCACTGCCAGAAACTTCCGGATGGCAACTTGGAACAGAGTCTTTCCATTTCACAGCAAGATAAGCAGTTCTAATTCTTTCTGTTGGAGCAAGACAACAGTGTTTTAGACCAGGAAGAAAAAAAGAAAAAAAAAGAAGAAAAAAATAAAAAGCAAGCCAGAAAACCAAATATTAAAATTATGAAGTGAAAAACTTAACTGAAAACCAATGCAAACCAATACATTCCTTTTCTAAAACCGAGGAAGAAAATTAAGTTGAATGAGAACCCATAGAGTAAAGGAAACAGACAAAAAATCAGGGTGGAGAAGCAGCAAGAGTGTGAGTACACACCAGGAGCTGAGGGAATCAATAAGAAAGTTATGATTTAGTGGAGATACACAAATCATATGCCATAATTCAACTCCAGCTCCAGAGAGATGGAAATGAAGACAGGAAGATATCAAAGTGGAAAGAAAGAGGGGGAGAGAGCAAAAGAGGGAATCACAGAGATTATTTTACATGAAACATTGCATAGCTTATTAGAAAAACTAAATGATAGTCTGCAGCTAAATAATTGTCAGCTGCAAAGTTCATCTGCTATGGCTCAGATTTGCCCTTGTGTATTTTAGCAATTTTATTTAAAACCTTACATAATTCTAAGTAGTTTTGTTAATATGTTTCTGCTCCAATTTCAGGCAATGAAACATGGTCTTACTCAGACCTCTAAAACAATCAGTGCATTCCACAAAGAGTGTACTATCAAAAGGCCAAAGCCATAAAACTTGTAATTCTCTTATACAACGTGAACAGAGCGTTAGAGAGTATACTATGGGGAGTAATCCTGTTCTGGCAAGGAGATACACAAGATGACTTAACTGGCCTTCTCTATCAATTTCTATGATGTTATCAGTGCAGTACTTGACCTCTTCTCACTAATCATGTCTGCTGCCACATAGGTAGTTTAAAGAGCTTTTAATGTTTTCAGATAACCAAGTAGGTAAAAGATGGCTGTATCATTAGACCATCTGATCTTACCCCTTGATGCAGGACAAAAATTTTTTTCTATTCCTTCCATGTTTTTGAAATTCAAACAAAAAATCAAAATTGATGCAGGGATCATCTACACTCCCATGGTCAAGTATACAGGACTTGATTCCCCTCTAAAAAAGGCTGGAAGAAACTGGGGCAAAAAATCATTCCCCTGTCCCAATCAGCACTGGTTTCTCAAGCTCAGCAGCCACAGCAAACCAAGCTGGTTGTTCCTGTGCAAAGGAAAACAGAACATGCTGTTAAAACATGGTACATAAAAGGCTTAAAGGATGTCTCTTGCTGGGTTCATTTGAATTATTTCACACATTTATTCAACCTAGAAAGATACCTTCTCAAGTCTATTAGTCCTGTACAAGCCTAACACCTGCAAGTGATTTCTCATTTATAGTATTTGCTACATTTTAGCTTTCCTGTGGATGTTCACCTCTGCTGTTACCCAAACGTCTGCAGGAAGCAAAAGCTGAACAGTTGCACAGATACTCATGGGACAGGTCTCATAAAGGGACACAAGTGGCTGTCCTGGTCCTCAATTCTGTCCCACTACCTCAGCAGAAAAAGCAACTTCCAAAGGGTGTGAACCACAGAACAGAAATACCAAATTCTGAACTTCTTTATTCCTGATGGAATTTGTTCAGGTGGAAACATTTCAGTGTTGAGACCGTGTTCACCTGTCCATAGGACAGAGCTAGACTAAACCCAACAGAATGAAATGCACGTCTGTTGAGTGGGATCATACAAATGGAGCAGAGAAGAAAATTTGTCAAATTATCATCTTTAATAGCTCACCTAGAGCCATAACCACTCACTCCTCCATTCTGTTTGGAATTGTCTCCTTCCATTAATATAAATTTTCCCTAATAGCCTCTATCATGGAATTATTTTGCCCTCACACTCCATGACTCAACTCCCCCACATCCTGAAAGGAAAACAGCTGTCTACGCCCAAACTGCTTTACTGATCCAGCAGAACTACTGTAAGCAAGTCTGAAATTCTTGTTGTTTTATTTGGAGACCTAGGAAAGATTATGGAGTAAAGCATCCTCAGCTTAAGCCTCCAGGGGCACAATATTGATTCCTTATAACCACAGCAAGTTACAAAACATCTGACATGTGCAGTTCTTGGTGGATCAGCTGCCTTGCCAAGTAAGCAAAGAGGAGATTAAATTAAATAATAGAACTCAAAATATGAAATATCCTCCACTGTTCCAGGATTCTTTTCCTCACTCGTTGCAAATGAAGGCAGAACGATGATTCCCCACAGATGGTGCTTTGAGGGCTGGGTATGCAGCTGGCTGGTACTCAAGTGTGTTTTTTAAAAGCATAGTGGAGACGGGGGAGAACTGAAATGAGGGCAAAAGGGAGAGTTGCTAAGAATGGTGGGCAATTTGGGGCCACAAAAATGGCTTTGTAATCTAGACAGAGTGGGTTTTCTTCCTGGAAAGTGGATGGGAGGTGAGGGAAGTGGGATGGAGGAAGGGAAAAGGTTTTACAGTTCCTTCAAAATAATTAAAAAATTGAAAAACAGACAGACAAAATAATAAACAGCCAAACTTGAAATATGTGAAATCTAAAGACAAGAAAGCTTTCAAGAACTTGTGATATCTCCCTCTACAGTGCATGGATAATCTCTGTCACTGCAAACATAAATACTAGGTGAACAGAAACAACAAGAGTAAAATGGTTTTCCCCCTTGAAAAATATACCTGCTCAGTATGCATTTTAGGTTTGTCCACCACTGATTTATTGAGGGTCTACAAGTGGTCTGACAGTTAAATAATTAGAACAAAAATTATTCTACCTAAAAAAGCATCCCTATCAATCTTTTAAGATCTGATAAATCCCTAGCAAACATGTTAATTAAAAAGGACTAGGCCAACTGGAAGTGAGGATGGTATTTCACTTTGCTATGTCGCTACGGTGGGGTTGGTTTTTTTCTTAAGTTCACTGTAGATGCCTTCTTACTTATGTGATATATTAAAAAACATACTTTCTTTCCTAACTAGCAGACCATACTGTCTTTAATAATGACTATTCCTCTGACAATACCATTTTTTTACTTGTTTAACCTACTTTTTGAAAAGTTACTGAAAGTGCATAAAGATCATTTCAAATATGGCTCAGTAGATCTCACTCTTATAACTGTTACTGTATTTCCCCAAGAGACAGATGAAAGTTAAACTTTATGCAGTATACCGTATGGCAAAACGAACAGCATAATAATTAAGAAAGGCTTTATATTACAAGAGAATCTTAAAATGGTCTCAAAAGAACTGGAAGAATGTCAGAAATCCCTTCTATTGAACAAGGTTGTCTTTAATAAAAAGTTGCCTAAAATTTGCCAAATTAGTCGTAAGCCCATTCCTTCTTCTTTTAAACCTAATGAGAATTAAAAACTGGGGGAAAAAAATTACATTTTAGGAGCAAATAACCAGAACAGCTTTTGAACATGAGAAACATTTTAGTTGCCCAGTTGCCAGGCAGACCAGCATATACCAGTGACCTTCATAGATAGTGACCTGTCTTTCTGACCCACTTGCTTCAATTCCGTCCTTTGGTTTTTCATCTGTAAATAACATCACTGAATTACTTTACCTCCTTGACAGGGTCTTGTTTAATTAGTTAATGTCTGGAAAGTATTAGAAAGATAAAAAGCATTATAAAAGCACTAACTAGCATCTGAGAGCTACAGAAATGCAAGAGACCCCAGTTATCATCAATCCAACAGTCAGAACAGTAATACTATAAAAAGCAATACATTGGAATTTCAAGGGAGAGAGCAAGAACAGACAAGGAAAAACCTGCAAAGGATTGATTCTTAGTTGAGAGAGACTCTGGACATTGGCTTGTGTTCTCATTAAAGCTAGAAGAATCAGAAGTTCTGCCAGATACATAATGTAATATAAAAAGTATTTTAAAATAAAAGTATTCCTTTCCACAAAATGCATTTTCCAAACCCATTATTGTGCTCTTCTCACTTTCTCATTACAGCTTTCTGTCCTGCTTGCTTACAAAAATGTACGCTCACTGGTTTTCTTTTTACCTTTCTTCTTAGTCTGGCTATCACAATTAATTTTTGTCTATCTCTTGTATTAACACATCCCATATCTCACAGCTACAGGTTGGGCAGAGAAGAGATTCAGAGCAGCCCTGTGGAGAAGGACTTAGGGGTGTTGGTTGATGAGAAAATGAACATGAGTCGGCTTCAGTGTGCGCTCACAGCCCAGAAAGCCAACCATATCGTGGGCTGCATCAAAAGGAGTGTGACAGCAGGTCGAAGGAGGTGATCCTGCCCCTCTACCCTTCTCTGATGAGACCTCACTTGGAGTGTTGTGTGCAGTTCTGGTGTCCTCAACATAAGAAGGACATGGATCTGTTGGAACAAGTCCAGAGGAGGGCCACGAGGATGATCCGGGGACTGGAGCACCTCCTGTATGAAGACAGGCTGAGAAAGTTGGGGTTGTTGAGCTTGGAGAAGAGAAGGCTGCGTGGAGACCTCATAGCAGCCTTCTAGTATCTGAAGGGGGCCTATAAGGATGCTGGTGTGGGACTCTTCATTAGGGACTGTAGTGATAGGACAAGGGGTAACGGGTTAAAAGTTAAACGGGGGAAGTTTAGACTGGATGTAAGGAAGAAGCTCTTTACTGTAAGGGTGGTGAGGCACTGGAATGGGTTCCCCAGGGAAGCTGTGAAAGCTCCACCCCTGGTGGTGTTCAAGGCCAGGTTGGACGAAGCCTTGGGTGATACGGTTTAGAGTGAGGTGTCCCTGCCCATGGCAGGGGGGTTGGAACTTGATGATCTTAAGGTCCTTTCCAACCCTAACTATTCTATGATTCTATGATATTAAAATTAAATGCAATGGAGATTTCCTGCCAAAACAGAAATGAATTCCTTCATGGACTGAACTTGTTTGCCTAGTGATATAATGGGATTGAAAACAATAATACTATAATTTCACTATTGCTCTAGAAAATACACTCCTTCCCTTCAAATATTTTAATTTTTTTTTCATCTTCAAGCTAGCATTCGAAGGATGGGAATTTCACATTCTGCCCTCATTTGCCAAAAAGAAAGCACCTGAAGGGGCGACAATTTCAATGATAGAGAAGACTAAGGGGCAGTTTCCCATAACAACATGTGGGAGGCCAAGTTTCAGTTGCAGGACAGGGGTATGAAAAGTACTGTAACAACATGATAGTAGGGCTGATGCGCCAGGAGCATTCTCTCACAGTGGTCCAGTGGCAAATATATCAGTACATGCACACGGCATTGCAAATGTTGCAAGTTCACAGCCAGTCTTGCTGCTTTTGATGTTTTCCTTAATTCTCCAAACTACTGTTAAGTCATTTTAACTACTGTTAAGACAATTTTCATTTCAGACAATGAAATGTCTCACTCTTCCCAACATGGTGAATAGTCTTAAAATATGAATTCCAGCCAACCAAAAAGAATAAAGGAACTATGTTTATTATCTTTAATGCACTGTTTTTCATGGATATATGGCATACACAGATATGTATACACATGCACAAACCCGCACACAAACCAACCATTCTCACACAGGCAAAGGATTTTTTCCTTTCCTTCCCCAAGTACATTAATATGAAAGAAAAGAGCAGCCAAGAATCATCATCATCCACTTTTTCACTGCAGCCTCCATCTGATTTAATGAAACACAGCAACATCCGATGCTCTCAGATTGTACATCCATTTAGTAATTAGTAAGCAGAAAGATGCATTTCAAGACAATGAAGAAATGGAGAGCTAAAACTTGATCTCATAAAAATCAGCTAGTGTATTTGGATGTTTTGCCACCTCATCAAGGAAGAGTGGTTACGTGTATTTCGTGTAAAGAAATGAAAAAGCAGTAGGAAAATGCTGGGAAATTTGTCACAGAAATACACTAAACAAGGCATATTGTTTTGTTTTCTTCTTTTTACTAATGCCATAAGGAGAAAAGAGCTGGCCTACGAAGCTATATACTCAGATTTCCAACAGCAAATAGGCACTAGTAAATGAAAAGCATCTTTCGCACTTGGTCGTTAAAAAGCTTTCAAGGACTATCCTTGGAATTTTTTCCACTAGTGTACAGGAAAAAATAAAGTGAGTATGACTGTCTACATATATATATATATGAATTTTACTCAAGCATACTTAAAATCCACTCAAAAGATATACCATTTATTGTATACTGGTGATTGAGTAAACAAATTTTGGTGCATTCTTAAATTCAGAATTTTATCAACAACTAAATATAACATTATAATAGGATAGTTTTGAAACTAAAATGTACAGTCTGACAAAAACTAGACTTCTTTAAAAAGATTCAGTTTCCTTGAGCTCACTGGCATCAGTTATGCCCCTACACCTACCTTATTCTTCCTTTTCTAAGAACACCCCACCAGGTTGCAATCAACTCATAATGTCTGTTTCCTTTAAATATTGATAAATTCAATTTGTATAATTTCTGCAGACCTCTCTATGTTTCTAAATTTGCAATACCTGCATACCAAAGAATTCAAAGTGTCTTGCTAAGACACATGCCTGAGTCGCACTTGAAAAGGCAGGACAGTACTACACAATTTTACCAGCTTCTGCACTAGCATCAAATACATGCCTGCCTGGTGTTCTCTTCCCAAATACAAAGCAGAAATTCATTGAATGTTTTTCTTTTTCATAACAGGTAATTTTATTTGTCCAATTTAGTAGTCAGCCACTGCTATTTCTCCCTTTAATGAAAGGGACCTCATGGAATGCCATCTTCAGCTTGGGTTACTCAGCACAGCTTCACTGAATTGAACCAGCGTGTTTCGCAATGTAGCTCTTCTCATTCAGAAAAGATTAATAATTCCACCTCCTAAGCAAACCAATAGCCGTCACTAGGAATCCTTTTAGTATAAGCTTTAGACCAAGTCACTATACTGGCAGCACAGCACAGACCAACATATTCTGGGGAAAATGTGTGCTCACTTGTACAGATAGATGTACTAGATGTAGCTACAGGGACATTCTGTTGTTTTCCCACTAGTATATCTGTGGTATAAGTAAAGGAAGAGCTGTGATCTTCAAGGAGAAAGCAAGAAACATGACTAAGTGATAGCCTTCCAGCATTAACTCCCGAGGCACAATTATCCCAGAGGAGAAAAATCTGGAATTCATAAAAAGCATTAGCTACCAAGTATGTGACCACAGAAATTGCCAACACCAACTATTTGACCACAGAATCCAGGATACACTAACCACAGCCGTTCCCAGTTTGAAGCCAGAAATATTAATGTAATATTTCTAAAATAGTTCAGTATATCACATGGCAAATCCCAGCAAGGGAAGGACAGCTTCACTTGCCTTCCTCCACCTGGGAGCAGGCGGCTGAGTAAGACGCTGGCTGCCAGCGCATTCCTGGGGACTGGCAGCATGGGCTGTCTCGCTGGGCCTGAGCTCCGGCCAGCTGGCAGGAGCCGCAGCCCACTTTCCGCTTCCCTCTCTTCTGAGTTCCTTTAGCTTTTTAGGAAATTATTCTCAAGTCCTTCCCTCCGCCCAGATTAGTCCTTGGCAGTCAGGGGAAAATCAAAACCAAAAAATACACCGGAAGGAATATAAAACGCCTGCTCTTATGACATGGCATTTTTAAACATTTACAGCCAGAGACTGAGAAATCTGCCTTCACAGAATGATCAAGACATCAGATGTCAAAGTCTATTTCACCTTATATAATGGTTGAGGTAGTGGGACAAACCTATTTCCTTTTAAATTCCATTCAGCAGCATATTTAGGCCAGTTCTCTCATTGTTCTTCAACATATCTGCATTTTTCAATAAAATGGAAAAGAACCACCTACATCAGGTGGCCAGCCACCTTCAACTACAGGCAACCACATAGGAGTCCAGAGAAGACTGATCACTTACTCACTCCCCACTTCCTACTCTGGGCTTCTCCCCTCATTACTCACTACAGGTCAGAGACAGAAGCACAGAGCACGCACAGCAGATGAAACGTGAAATGCCAACATCAAGTGCACAAAGAGAAGGATAAGAAACAATGAGGAACAGTGAGAATTGTAGAGCTGGACTAGTCTGAAAGCCAGACACAGCTGAATGTTGCACCTAAAGGGCACCTGCTAGAGTTGCTGATCAATGTTATTAATCAGGGAATAACCCAAGACAGGGAATTGCACACAGGTTGTCAGGACAGTCCAAGCACCCCTCTTCTCCCAAGGCCTTTGTGCTACCAGCATTGCACTCCCAAGATTTTCTACTGAACTCCAGCATAAGCCTGCACTGGAGTAAGCAAATGAAACACACAGCGAGCACTATCAGCATAGCCCAGTTTTAACCCCAGATTAAAATTAATTTTGGTACATGAATCTTTATATTTTAGTACAGAAGATTGATGGTTTGGGTTTTTTTAAATAAAGTCTTCCTGCATAACAGCTGTATATAAATTATTCCAGCTGAGAAAGTCCGAGAGGTGAGACAAGCCTTACTGATCACAGTTCAATACTTATGAATAAGGCCAGCCTTGTCTTCACCACCTTGTGGCATTTTAATTTCCTGAAAATATCTATCTGTTCATGTAGTTCAACCACATGTGTAAGAATATCTGCAAAAGCAGCACTCACTGACTCCTAATGCATTTGCAGGAGCCACCTTTGACATTCTGCTATTTCCCAGCTAAGCAGTGAATTAGTTGTTTTCCTACTCCTGTCTTGACAGGCAAAACAGATTTTTGTTTAAGATGTGTTAGTTCAATTTAGTTAATATAAAATACCTAAACCCCACCATTAGGCTACTAACACACAAGTATCCCTCTTTACTGGCTGCCACCATCAATACCTGTTTTTTAATGCAGTCTTGTTGAGAATTGAAAATACAGAATCACTTTTTATGGTGTTTTTATATGTTGATTGCAGGGGTAAGATATAGATTGATTCCTTAGCCCCATATCAGTAGTGAGAGAGTAGCTTACTCATGTAACATATGTTATCTTTTTTTCTCTTCAACAGCCACTTATCAGTGACCACATCTGAGAAGAGCATCATGGAAGACTGTCAGGGTGCTTGGCAGTAGCATATGTTGAAGCACTTGAGATTTGGGGGAGGTTTTAGTTATTCAGGCAGAGGAAGCTGACTGCAAAATGGCAACACAGAAACCTGAGGAGAAATGTGAAAGACATCCATTTTTCAACAGAGTACAGTAAGAAGGCAATAACACAGAACTGGTGCTGCCAGTATAAGCCTGCAGAGACAAGCACATTAACAACTGGGTTTGAAACACTCCAGCAGACACTATTAAATGACCCAGTGCTAACCCTTGACAAGGTGTGTGGAACATGTCGCAAAAAACAAGCTGGTTTCTGGAAGAGAGATGGTGCTCTACCATTACAGATTTATCAAAAATCCAAAACGCTCTGAAAAAAAAGTGAATGAGTTGAAAAGATTTATAGATTTCAAAGTCAGAATTACAAAACATACGTTGTAGCCATCGCTAACTGCAAAAATGCTCAGAATTTGGGGAAAAAGATGCAAGAACTATGAAGAGTTTCAACACTCATATGAAGCTAATGAGGGCCAGCTTAACACACACAGAGTTAACAAACTGACAATACCCATCATTATCTGAAAGCAATTACCCAGAGAAGACAGGATCTCAGAGAAAGATTAACGAATTACCCGTTAGAAAACAATACAGGCCATTTTTCCTCTTCCTATTGGAAACAAGGGTAAAAGCTAACCTGATGGTACAAAAGAAAAAATAAAATGCTCTTGCTTGTCTAAGAAAAAACCTCAAACAATAGAAAATTAATGGCTAAAGACTCAGGACTCCTGTTAAGGAAGTACAGGTATGAGTCAACAAGAAACTGAGAAGATGTAATGTGTGGCCATCTTAAGTACAAGTAACTGCTGCACTGAAAAGGGTGCTATACCTCTTAGCAACAGCACAAACTGAAAAAGAGGGTCAGCAAAGCAGTTCAGGAAAAAGCTGCCTACTTTTGTAAGGACTCAGGAAATCTTTCGAATGAGAAATACAGTTCAGAAAGTCTTTCCTATTCATATCACAGGAATCTGATCTTAAGAAAAAGGTAGGCACTTTATTCTAAGAATCCCATACTGAGCAGAGATCTCAACAGAATGGGTATATTCACAGGTCACTGTCTCAGACATTTTGTTTCAGAAAAGATACAGAAGAATCAAATAAAAATGTACAAAGAATTATGTTTTCTAACATAGAAGCTTTTACAAGATAATGCTGATGCAGAACTATTAGGAAAAAAGAAAACCCCAAATAACAGATCTGCAAGTTCTTATTGCAAAAATCAAAACTTGTCATTGTGTTCTTCAGAGAACCTCTTTCCCAGACTCCAACTTGGGTTCTGTACAGCTTCCACATCGTTTCACCAGTAGAAACAAAAGTTGCATAGGGAAATACTTGCTATGAAGAAAACATTGACGATATGAGGGAAAGTGACAGAAAGGTACAAGGAAAGCTGCATTAATACTCTGAGTCCCTGCTCTTTCCAGCATCACTTTGAGCTCCCCTACTACTTCTTCTACTACTACTTCTTCTACTACTTCCCCTACTACTCCCTTACAGTTACAAATAGGCTGCCAATAGCAACCTGAGGAGATTACCAGTATACCTGCTCCATATTGTAAAGGAAAAGAAATACTCCCTGAAGCAGCAAACTGCATAGGGGCTTCTTTTTTTTCTTTTTTTTTTTCTTTTTTGTCCTCCCAGTCCAGATCTGAATCTAACAAGAATATCAGATTTGTAGTTTGGAGCTGTGGTAGACTGTACTAGCACTAGTCACATGGTAAAATTTTCTACAGTGCAAATAAAGGTATCACAGTTTCTGTCTTTAAATTCTGTTCTTTGTTAAATACTTGCAGCCAGAGAGCCGAGCATGCTTTTGCTTAAATATAAGAAAAAACACAGAGCTCAGCTGTTATAAAGAGGAGCTGGAGGAGGTGAAATTCCCTGGTACCTCTGAAACGTAGCAGTCGTTCTAACTAACAAAGGTTAATAAAAGCAAAATGCTTTTAAATATAAAAGCTTTAGATTTATTGTCTTCATGCTGTGTGCCAGCTAACTTGATCATGCAGTCATGTAAGTATAAAATAACGACTTGCAGTTGCACCTTCTCAGATGATGAGGCAAAGGATCATGGCAAAGAACACAAGCAACTTTTGCTGAAAACAGAGACTCTACCTATTGGGCAAAGGATGAGCAAACCCTCTGTAATGGAGTCATCCAAACAAAAACTCTCAGCCTTTAAAACAACATGACAACACAATAGCTTTTCCTCTCACAGCATTCTTATTAAAAAAAAAAAAAAAACAAAAACAAAAAAACTCACCCAAAACCAACAACACAAAAAAACCTTCCAAAACTTGATTACTGAATAATAATTAATCCCAGGATCCTACCTGATGAGAACGCCAAAATTTCCTGAACCTTTTCTACCCAAAATTAACTGCAGAACAAGCAGTACTGAAGTCCAGTTGTCCAAGATTTTTTTATTGCTAAAATACACTATAATTATTGTTTAATTCTCCAACTTTCTGAATAGCTGGCTACAGCTATGGAAATTCTCCATCATGTTTATCTGTTCCTGGATCCTTGTTATTACTCCTTGTAAACGCAAACCAGCATTATCACATTCTAAACACCTAAACAAACTATCAGTGTCCCAGGAAACCAACACGTATGCTATAGAATACCGTGAAAGAATGATCATAATAGAAAACGCGTGAGCTGTTTTGTTGTTGGGTTGGGTGTTTTTCCCAGATACTCGCTTTTAACAACAAGTCCTATGGAAAAGCCACTTTGGAATATCAATTAGGAAAAAAAAAAAGGTAATGCTGCTGAGCTGACATCTGGTTTCTATGCAGCTGGAGAGAGGAAAACATTCACCTGTGCACAAACAATAAAAAGCATATGTGTTCCAGTATTTTTTATCTTTAGAAGGAGAGTTCAAGGAGAGGTAGGCTTAGAATGGAAGTACCTTTAAAGAACGAAAGCAAGGAAGAGCAGCAGGTTTGGAACAGGAAAACTACTCTTTTAAAAGAAAGAGACAATTACCCTTGATGGCATATACACATATTCAGACCAAGAAGTGGATTCTGCAAGGTGTTAAGTGTTCTGGCTTGGTTCCAACAAACCACTTCATCACATACTTAACTTGAACTACATCCACAGCCCTGTAGGACATCAATTAAGCTGATCTTAAAAAGACTACTTGAAAATGCTTGAAGCAACATTCTTCTAACTCCTGTTGGATGGGAGTGAATCAGCAGCTGTTAAAGCCTCCTGTTATTTGACAGGTAAAAGCAAAAGCTACTAGAGCCAGAGCTGAGAAATTTAATTTGAAAATGGTCTGCCTTCAAAACCAGGTTTCATGAAAGTTTTATATTTCTCATTAAGATTAAAAATTCCAAAAACATTGCTTCCCTCTTATTCTCCTGTTGCTAAGCACAACAGGAAAAAATAATAGCTCCCACTCTCTTTTCTCCCTCTCTTTCTTCCCCAATTATCCATTTACATTTATTTCATGGTTTTTCATTCTATAACTTTTGGGATTTATTTCTCAGTTTTGAGGAATTAAAAATAGCAAGGAAAAAAGTGATGGGGAAAAACTATTAATCCTCTGATAAGAAAGAAGGAGAAAAAAGAGGAAAGCATTAAAATGTACATACATTATATTTAAAGGTTTGAAATAAAAAAAAAAGTGGCCTAACTGAAAGAAATATTTTTTCTTTATGTGTGAGATTGTAATTTTCTGATTTTTTTAAGCTGTCTTTGCAATCAAAGTCAGCACTAGGTTAAAATAAAATAGCGCTCTGAAATACCAAAGCTCCAGAACAAACATCAGTAGCACGAGAATTGCAAATGCAAATGTAGCAAGGGAGCCAAGTTTATCTGACTCTCAGTCCGGGGAATCCTGCTTGCTGCTAACCAGTGCCCCTTTCTCCTAAAACTGTGCTAATATGGCTGCAAGACAGCTGGCGCAGTAACCACCCACTAAAAGTAGATATGCTGGCTCTTACACTTCTGTTGCTACATCTAGATGAAGCATGGGGGGTTTGCATAGCCATGATTTCACCACACTAGTACATGCATCATACCAGCCAATACTTCAGGGGCAACAGTCCTCAACCTCCTAAATGTGCTCCCCACACCTAGCAAAAGGACTGCTGGGCCTATGTATTGATTTGTTTATCCAAAATTTTCTCAAGACTAATTTCAACAAAGGCAGATGACAAAGAGCAAAGTTTTTGGTTTTTTGCTTCTTTTTTTTTTGGGGGGGGGGGGTGAGGGGGGAAGGAGGATGATAATTACCTTTGGCTATTTTCCACAACTATGTTTCCATGTGAATTCTTGCATCTGCATGGTACCGCTTTATTTACGATTAGACTCAATTATCAAAAAACATTATTGTGTGCAATTCAAAGTACTTAAATATTTTTCTGTCTAACAGAGTGAAGCTGTCACAACCAAGCCGAAGGACCATGCACTGGACTTTCAGCATCTATCGCTATCACTTGCAGATCTACACACCCACAACACAAGTTCACTTTAGCCAGAAGTACTGAAGTTTTCTGAGTGAACCTTTCATCCTCCCATAAAGCCCGCACATTACCACCTAAGTGATGAAACACTTTGACTGCAATGGTAAAAGCCAATTGTTATATCTTATTTATGACTATGTAAACCTCAGCCATTTTATAGCAAAAAGGTTAAACATCTGTGCAAAGATCTAGACCATCACATTGCTGTTTTTCTGACACCGATTTGGAAATGTCATCCCTTTCTTCACTGCTTGGTTGTTAATCAGTGTTGAGAAATACAAAAGCAAGGCTAGAAAAGAAAAACAAGGTTAGAGTATTCTCTGGAATACTGCCCTTTTTTTTTTAATTAGATGACATCATTTGCATGCTTATTCTATTCTTGTCTGGAATAAAAGTTTATCACTTACTCTCAAACTATTAATATGCTACACCCCTGCAATGCTACCTGCTCATTAGCTCACTAAAACCAAGACCCTCAAGCTGGGGAACATTCCCAGCAACAGATCAGGGGGTTTTGGAAGGAGCAATCCCCCCTAATTCCCCAACCTGTGGGCTGACAGCAGTGCAGCACTGCAGCAGCCAGAACTTAAGCAGCCAGCACTGCAGTCCTGAGGACCGCTATACTGGCTGCATCCCACTGCGACTGTTGTGGAGTAGCCAGAAAACACATTGCATGGGGCCTGCTGGCAGAAGCCTGGCTCCTTGACTGATACCTACTTTGGCCAACTGCCCGTCTTGAACAATTTAATACCAGGTAAACCCTGCAGAGACAGATATTAGTGTATGCAGAGGATTACTGAACCTGTGTATGGATTAGGAAACAGCTCCTACACAACACTGTGTAGTCAAAGTCTATTGAGCCCAAGTACATTTATATGAACCCACAATAGAAAAACTTTAAAGAGGATGTGTTTAGCAGCAAAACAGATGCAGCTACTGGACTTCCCTATATGCCCTCCTACCCATCTAGACTATAGACATGTACTGAACTATCTACTTTCTCTTTTCGAATACCTCATGTCTACACAAGAAACATGAAGCTCATACCCTTCTCTTCTACGAAGCTCATGCACTACCTTTCTTGAATGATCCAATTATGACAACCCTACTGGTTTTACGATTCCTTCGTTGTACTCGTTTCTTGTTCCATTCGATAGTTTTACCAGCTGACAACTCAGTTAAGTGATCTGTACTTTTTCAAGACGTAAAAGCCACTCCTTTATCATGAGGTAAAACGGCTGCCAAGATTATTTCTGACACTATCAGTTCTCCATCAGAATGTACAAATCACCCTATTTAATTTTTTCTGCTATGACAAAATTATAGTTTTGATATGGTGCGTTGAGTAGTCAAATCCCCAGCCGTAACAGCTGCACCAAACACATACCCATTCACCTTGCACCGAGCACTTCCAGAAGGCTCATTATCTAGGCTCAAGGGGCAAATGGCAGTTCCAAATCTCAGACAATGTGCTAGTAAAATATGACCTATACTGCAACAGCTTTCCAAGAGCTCTTAAATCCACCCTCCTCCACATAGTGGCTGGAGACAGGCTAGTGCACAGCACAGATAAACATTAGATGACTCTGGAATTACTGCCACTAAGTGCTTTGCATGGCTGGTGTATTTTCTGTGTCACTTACAGAGCAGCAGGCATCTCCTTTTGTTGCCGATGCAGAATGCTTCCAATCTCTCAGCATGTCTTTCTCAGCCACTTGCTCCCGAAACTTAAAAGGAAAACAGTGCACACTTAATTTGAAAAATGCTTTGCAGATTTTGTAGCAGAAGGGGTTGGGTAGTTTGGAGGGGGTAAAAGAAACTGTTTCACAGTGTTATTGAGGCCATGTGTGATGGGCTAAACAAAACCTTCAGGCAATTCTGTCAAGTTAGTTTCACTTCTTGCAATTTGCACAACCAAGTGGGTGGCCATATGTCTACCCCTTCTCCTTGTTTTTCAACAAATGAAAAGGGGAGGATTTTAAATTTTTTTAATAGTTTAGCTTATAGCAGTTATGCCTTTATTGTTTTCAGATTGACTGTGTGCAACTGAACGAGTTTCCTTATTAAACACAAAAGCAGATGATGATCATGCTGATGAGGCCCCTTGTAGGTGTGGATTATTTCTATGTATAAGGCTATATTTATCTTTCATTCTGCTAAGAAAAGGGCCATGTACTGTTTTACACACATCATGGAACCAGAGTGTAAATGCAGAGCTAAAACACCAGCCTTTGCCTAAGATATTCAGCAAAAATAAGCAGAATCTGAACAAAGCCAACAGTAAAAATAATAAGCAAGTCTGATTCCTCTTTCCTTTTCATACTTGAGTATGAAAAAAGAAAGGCCAAGATTGCAAGAAATATAAATAGGATATTTTGCTCCCCATACTTCAAGCACAGTATAGGACAAGTCTAGGGCTGTATTCACAATCTGTATAGTCTAAGATGAAAGGTTACCCAACAGAAGTCTTGGTCTTGATGGCATACACAGTGTTGGGACTGTACTTCAAATAGGAAGTTTGGGGAAAAGAGCCTCAGAAAGACATAAAAGACCGTCACGTCTCCAGTCTGTCTCACAGCTCAACCTATTAAAATGTTTTTTTCCTTCTGTCTGCTGATTGACACTACTATCTTTTCTGTTTCTGAGCATATTGAAGGTGCACAAGCATGTATTTAACTCACAAGCTCTCCCTGAGAAGCAGGAGTGGACATGTACAACACTATGATTTAATTGCTTCGCTCCTGATTTAAGCTTCCCAGCATTTCTAAGTGAGTAGAGTACAGCATTTTTTCCTCATTCTGAAGCAGCTAGCTTACACAGACAAGCAGTTCTTGGTGAGTTAAACATTAAATTCATATAGATTTCTAATATCTGTTATAAAGAATTTCCAATGGAAAGCAGAAATACAGTTCATTTAAACTGTTCAGCATATCAATGAGATATTAAACTGTAGTTCTGGTAAAACAATCACTTACCCTATTCCCCATTTAGCTAAAAGCTAGTCAAGGCAAGCTGTACACTGGGATAAGTATTGAGAATGCAGCTCTTCAGAAAGGGGTCAATTCACGCAACACAGTTCAGTCCCAGTATATTGGAAAGGTTTTGGATTGTAGTGTTACTCCCAAGGAGACTGCCTTCTTGAAACTTATATTCCAGCATGGCAAACATTTTACCTCAAAAAATGCAAAGGATTTCCTGAGTGAGCAATAAATATACATACATACGTCAGGGAACAAAACAGGAAGATAGGTTGTTTGCCTCTCTTTCTCTACCCTGGTTCTACATTTTCCATTCATTTATCCAAATTTCAGTCTCTTTTCATGCTTCTCAGTCCCCATCTCCTTTAGTTTCTTTATCAAGGCAATGCCACTTCTATCTTCCCTCCAGAACATAACTCCCAAAGCATCCATACTTCACAGGATTATATTTTGTGTCCTAGTCTTGTTCCCTCCCTTCATGTAATGTCCTCAACTCCCTACACAGCTTTTATTAAATCTTTATTTCCTAAATGCTAACCCATTTTATCATCTCTACCTGTAACTCAATTTCCTAAACCATTCCAAGATGGTCTTTATTGAGTTCTTAAAATACTGTAACCAATTTCTAACAGTGATTTTTTTTCCCAGTGCAGAACTTGTTTTCCAAGATTTCTTACTATTTATAATAGATCATAACTCTTCCAAATCAGTGCACTACACTGAAAATGTATAGCTGTTCTCTAAATGTCATTACCAGTGAAACCATCCTGAACCCACAATGCAAAAATCTGTCACACACTTTTACCTGCTTTTGACTGCTCTCACATTCTCTTCATTTGCTGTCAGCCTCTACAACAAATTTTTGATCTAATGCTGCTGCCTCCATCGGAAAGAAGAAAATGTATATATTTGCATACATATGTATGCATATAATTATATATACATATTCAAAAATATAAAAAAATCTTGATAACTCAGTGTTATCAATAATTCTTTCTAAAATTAAAGGTGGAAAAACCAATTTGTCATGCATTTCTAAGTCAAACTCCTGATCCACAATTTTGATTTGAGAGGAACTTACTAAAAAAAGCTGAGACCGAAGAGGTAGCTTTACTATGCATCTATGTATCAGAGAAATGAATTTGTGTTCATAATCAACTAGACAGTGACGAATAAAATACCTTCTCTTTTTCATCCATAAATGTAAAGTTCTTGAATAACCAGGTAGACCCTTGTGTTCAGTAAATATGCATTTTAATTCTTAGCAAAACCAAAGTTAAATGGCAACACAGCAGTACCTCCACTGTGCTTGAGGAAATTCAAATCTGATATGAAAGGTGCTAGCCAGAGCTACCAGGATTATCAGGAGAGCAGAGAACATTCTTCACTCTGGGACAAAAAGAATTTGGTTTGTCTGGCCTTTTCCACACCCCCAAAACACATTACATATGAATACCATCAGAGTATATCAATATGGGCAGAGAAGTGATGAAGCCAAAGATCAATGTTGATGAAAAAGTAAACACGGGCAGGCCATGAACACATTTGGCTGGAAAGAAGAAGAGAAGGCTGCATTGTGACCTCATAGCAGCCTTCCAGTATCTGAAGGGTGCTATAGGGATGCTGGGGATGGACTCTTCATTAGGGCCTGTAGTGATATGACAAGGGGAAGTGGCCTTAAACTTAAGCAGGGGAAGTTCAGGTTAGATATAAGGAAGAATTCTTTACTGTGAGTGTGGTTAGGCACTGGAACAGGTTACCCAAAGTAGGGGTAAATGTTCCATACCTTGCAGTGTTCAAGGCCTGGATGGACAGAGCCTTGAGTGACATGGCCTGGGTTGAGGAGTCCCTGCCCATGGCAGGGGGTTGGAACTAGATGATGTTAAGGTCCTCCCTAACCATTCTATGATTCTATGAAATGCAACAATACCATTTGAGAACAGTCTTCTAAAGGGAAGTACCCGTTCCTGGCTGCATCACATCCCAAGGGCAAAACCTCTCAGAGCCTGCAGCCTGCTCCTCAGAAGGAAGCAGTTTGGAACTGGATGACCTTTAAGGTCCCTTCCAACCCTAATCATTCTATGATTTTATGCTAGGGAATTAGCAAGCAGTAGATGATGGTCATAAGGTTCTGAGTAACACCACCACCTTCTGAAGAGCTAAGTCTGTTAAACAAGTACATTACTCATCACTTACATTCTGCTTTGATTAATGAACCAACTATTCCTGCCAAGGAGCAAGGAGATCTAATTTAAAGATTACTAGCTTTTTACATTTTACTTGATGGTTACTTCATCAGAATAGGCATTTTGCTTTTGTTTCGCATTAGCCCAGTAGATCCTGGCATAAAGAAAAATGGAGTCAAATGAGAAATGAGTAGTAGAAATTTATATACCAACAAATCATTATATATTTCAGCAAATACACAAGAGATTTGGAAGTCTCCTTCATTCCAAGCAGCTGTAACTATGAAAAAGCAATGATGCAACATTCATTAATAAAACTTTCTTAGGAACCTCTTCT
This sequence comes from Neopsephotus bourkii, assembly GCF_033783945.1. Lineage (NCBI taxonomy): Eukaryota > Metazoa > Chordata > Aves > Psittaciformes > Psittacidae > Neopsephotus > Neopsephotus bourkii. Next base: position 10,686,004 of record NW_026900624.1, read on the forward strand.
CATGGATACATTCAGCATCTGCAAGACATCCATGGCATACACATTTTGCTGGTCTCCCCTTTTTCCATTCACATTCCATATATACTGAAAACATGGTATTGAATAGGTGTGAACACACCGTGCTTCTTTCTCCTAAGTAAAACATACATATATGTATATTATGAACAATCAAATATAATACAGCAAACTACAGCATAGATACTGCCACAAAGAAAATTCATTACATGACGTATCTCCTCTGGGGAATCCAGATTAAAAGTTACTTGGGAAACAACAAGTAATTGGCCAGGACTTCCAATAGTGATGTGATTTCACACTGGCCCATATACAGTATCTGTGGCAAGAAATAGTAGTGGATCCTCTTCAAGGACCCATGTTTTAAGCAATATTTAGTGTAGGATATAAATTTAAACTGAGCAATTTACAGTGGGCAACAGTTCATCTGGCTAGTTCAAACTTCAGACAATTATCTGTAAAATCAAGAGCAACATAATACACCAAGGGGCAGTGAGATAGCCAAAAGCTAAAAGGTTGAAGAAAATTAGGAAAGGTTAGGTTGGCTAATGTTCCTCAGCCTGGCTAACCTAGATAACATCTTCCAGGCATTAGCATGAAATTAAACAGAGAGGCTGAATTACTTCCAGTGTACAGATATTGCCCTGGTTGTGACAGGTGACCTACAACATAAAAAATGCACTTAACTGTAAAAATTAGAAAGTGAAGCTAAAAACAAGAAAAACAAATGCTGTACTTGGATATGTAGTAAAAGACATACTAACATAACAAACGGGAGAATAAGGAACAGAAAAGCACCCAAAACAGCCAAAAGCTGCACCATTAAGTTACAAAGAAATCAACTTGGGGGGGGGTGGAGGGGTGGCAGGAAATGGGGGGAGAAGGAAGAGAATAAAACACAACCAACATGAACGAGCTCAATAACATCCAAAACAATGCTATTTATGAGAAAATACTCTGCTGCAGTGCCTGAAGCAAAGGTTTTGCAGTTTATTCCATCATTCCTCCAAACTCAGAGCCTTGACTACATTAGTGAGAACATTTACAAATTACTTCCTTGCCTTACAGTCCTTCAGCTCCACCAATGCCAAAGTTCACTGGCACAGTCTTCTGCCTAAGAAGAGAGCTTGAGATGATGAAGAATGAGTTGCAGCAGTTGCCCCATATCCAAGAAGGGTGTTCTCAAGTGAGTGACACAAACTCTGCCTTTGTTCAAACAGGAATGAAGAGGAAAATGGCAGAAATTAACTTTAATAACAAGGGGTGATGATAAATGTTAGGCTGTGCAAACATTCAATCAAAGCAACAGTAACTATAGGTGTGGTTTCAAATTTACATCTACTCTTTAATAAAGGATATGCACTGTATGTATGGTGCTCAATGAATTCTGTGGCCAAAAGGGACAGACCAGATGATTAAAATTTTGTTGTATTTTTTTCCCTTCTGTTGTAGGAATGCCAGTAGGAGAGGTAATAAAGGCAGTCACTAGCCTTCAGGCATTGCACAGAAGTGGGATACATACTCATGCAGCCAAACTTCAGTTATTCAATTCAGGGCCTAAGATATGAAGCTAAGCTGCTTTTAATCAAACATGGAGAGAGACAAGCTCTTACCATTAACAGTGGACTCCTCCCTCTTTCAACTCAGCACTCCGTCTGGACAACATGAACAGCCTCTGTAACACAGATTCATAACTTGGGTATAAGAACCACACCAAAGAAGTCACAGTACCAATTATGCCTCATTTTTTGCATCACACCACAGAAGTAAAAAGAAACAAAACCTATTTCATTTATCATTATAGGTGAAATTCCCTATAAGCACAAAGGAAGAGCAGTTGTATTTTGTAACATTTTTCTCTGTCTAGAAGTAAAACAGAGTCTGGTGTGAGGCAAACAAGATACATAACGAAAAAACTGAAGAACCTGAAGCCAAATGTTTAATCATTACATACGATCATACCACTCAGTGACAATTTACAGAATGGCAATCACATGCTGGAATGCAACTGAATATGAGCTGTGCAATATCTAACTGCCCAACAGATTAGCTGCTACAGCCAATTATGCTCATATTCTTAGCCCAAAACATGTTACAACTCCAACAGAACGGCACTGTAACCAGAAAAGCATTGACCTTTCTTTTTTGGTGTTTGGGTTTCATTTGTTTTTCTTTTTCCTTTCTCTTTTTGGCAAGTTGACAGTTTCAGACACAATAACTTATGTAGCTCTTTTCATTATTTTTGCTATATTTTCACTACTACCCATAAAGTTCAATATAGTAGCCATCCAAGAATCCAGGATTACTACCATATTAACAATAGAGTATATGGCTCTAAAAGTGCATTGTACTGGATAAGGTACCAAGAGAGAACTAAAGATGATTCTCTTCCTCCCAGAAAAGGTAACAGGCAAAAAAAAAAAAGCAAAAATACTTTTTTTTTAAAAATATGTCTATGTATTATATTTACGTTTAACTGTTGCAAAGTATTCCGAATGCTCATACAACACACTGAAATTAAGACTGATCTAGTTTTACTACGTGCTCCTTACCCACATGTTCATAACTGCTTAAATTGGAAAGAGAATAAATTAGAAATTAAAAATAAGATAAAGAAATGGTAATAGAACAGGGCAGGAAAGAAAACTGAGCATGAACAAAGCCAGTTCACCCAAAGACAAAAGGCAAGGACAAAAGGACCGTTCTTTTCCAAACTGGATATATATTCACTGCTCCACTGACAGCCTTCTGAAATGGGCATACCCTTTTGCAAATGGAAGGTGGTTCCCATAAACATTTTGCTCATAAAATCCAAGATTAAAAATATGCTTTAGAGTACATCACGTGCTTTGGTTAAGGCAACTTTCTGCCAACACGAAAACAGTCATGCAAAGTACACACTAGAAATGATGGAGACAGTATAAACTTCTCATATATAAAAGTTCAATTTATACTTAGAAACTTACACAAACATGTAAGAGTGAGGGGTGGGAGGGGTGGGGATAGGGGTAGTGTTATTTAGTATTATTTAGTATTTAGTTATTAACAATTTAAAATACTAATATTTTAAATTACCACCTTTGCCTTGATACCATCTCCTGAGAAAATCAAAAAGGAAATAAAAATCATACAAGACAAACTAGTGCTCAATACAATCTATTTACTCTGACCCATTACAAATGTCTGACTTACTCTCTTGATTTATTGTCTTAAAGAGACTGGATTGATTATCCTTCCACTCAAAAGACCATGGCATTAATCTGTTGAGTTCAACCAGAGAAAAATCAACCTCTCCATGAGTTCCAAGTCCATTTACTTTCTTGTAGTATTCTGTTTCAGGGACAAGTAAAAAGAAAAAGTGTCAGACATACAAGCTCCTCCACATGTTTTTAATTTGGCATAAAATGGTGTAATTCACCAAGACAAAGTTTCACTTCTACCTGTATGAATTTAATACTCTTCCTTCACGGCACTGAAATCAAAGTCAGTGATTTTAACCACTGTTAAATGTGCTGGAATAGAGATAGATGGACTCCGATGGAGTGAAATAATCACATAAAATTTTTTGTGTTCTCCTCTACTTCTTAAGCTAAGAATCCCTTTGGAAGAAATCCTAAAGAAGCCCGAGTTCTGAGGTTTGTTTATTTAAACAAGAGGCTGTTCTGAATCACCTTTTAATTCATATCAGAATTGCCTCTAAGGTTTGAGAGACTCTTAAAGTACTTAGCTAAGAAATACATATTTTTTTGTTGTAAAGCAATGAAGAAGGAAGACAACCAAACAATGGAGCCTGGAGCTGAATCTACTGCTCAGATGCTTTAGAACCTGAATAAAGAACTTCTGTCTTTAGTCTTATCAGAAGACTATTTTGCCAAACATGTGAGGAAAAAAAAAAAAAGCAAAAAGCCATCAGTGTCTCAGCTGGTATAAATAAGTTCCTGTACACTGCAGTTTTGTCATGGGTCCCTCTCCAAAGCAGAGACTCCACATTACAGCTGCGCAGTGATGATTTGTCAGTTCTTGTGTACCTGAGCTATAAAAGTCTCTTCCAGATCTGGGATGATGGGATCTCCCTAGTCCTCGAAGTCCACACACATACCCAAGCAGAGACACACTCTATGGTTCTCTAATACAAGAAGATGGAAGATGACAAAAACAGTTTGCTTTTCTCTTAAAGGAGAATTCCCTTTCTCACTTCCCTAGTATCAATGTCAAAGGGGATCTTCCTCCTACAATGAGAATATTCTATATCCCATGATATTAAAAGCTATTGGACAGATTGAGCTAGATTTGAAGATGTATAGTTTTAAGAGCTTACCTCTATATACTCTGAGAAAACAAAACAAACAAACAACTTTTCAGTCGTGAGCATTGCTATAGGTGAAGTAATTTACAAATAGAACATTTAAAACCCTGGATAAGCATCTACATGCAAAAATACCTTGCCTCATCCACCCTTTTTAAAAACCAGCTTGTAATCTACAGACTTGGGCGGGGGGGAGGGAAGAAGGGGTAGGGGAAACAACAATATTGCTTTTAGAAAGATGTTTTTGAAAGTATACTGCACGCATCTGTCAGTAACTGCAGAACCAATACACAGAAAGTGCTCCTATACGGATCTTTCACAGAAGGAACCCTGTGGAAAGCAGCTGGGGAAGACATATAGGAGTGATATGAAAGTACATTTCATTTACTTTATTTTTTCCAGATGGCCCAGTAGCAGAACCTCAGCATGTACCAGTCTGAGAATTTTGGAATGGTTTAGATGGTAACAGATCAGTGAATACAGCTGACAGTAAATGTTGATGGGGTGCACTGCTTTTGGTGCTACGTCTGGAAGAGGAAGGACTCCACATTGTAATAAAAGAAGAATGAGAATCTCAAACAATCAAAGGTACTGAAGAGGCTGACTTGGCTGTATGTTTTGTGGCAGCCTATTTCTGAACTTGTCTGAGCAGGCAGATCTAAGGTTATTTCACTGACATTCTTGAGAGCTTATTATGTCAACCAAACAGCTGCTATCTCTTAGCACAACTCTATTAACCTTAGCTTGATGATAGTAATTTTAATGTTTTGGTTAGGTCAATTAAATAAGCTTGGGAATGCCTCCTGTTTTACCATACAATTAACTTGGTTTGCTCTTTTTTGTCTTTAAGCTTCATTTTTGCATCTTTCTCAATCCTATTCTGTGTTCACCCTATCTGTATGGAACCATTTACTCATGGTGAAGTCAGGAGTCTCAATCTGACCTACACAAATGCATGCCCATCAAGGCTTGTGAAGTAATTTACCAACTTCTTCCCAATTTACACAAATAAAAACAAAAACTGGATAAGGTCAAAGATGACAGTAAATTCATATATTAAAAATAATTTTAACAGTTAAATTAAATCATCAAATTAAGTTACCTCACTTAGAATCAATTTTAAACTCTTCTCCTTTGGATATAAACACTTTTAAAGAAATGGGAGAAACCTCCACCTTTAAATCTAGATTAATCCCAGAATGCTTCCAAATGCACTGATGAACAGTAGCCCAAGACCACAATATCTGCTCTATTCTTGCTTCTTCTTGCAGAGAAGTCAAAAAAATCTCAATTTAAGAATAAGCATTTCCGGTAAAAATGTTAAAGTTACGCCAATGCATTTGGTAAATTCCCCCAAAAGATGGTAAGTTATATAAATAAAAACTTAGCAGAGGACCTTCAAACTTGAATTCCTGAGGGAAGATATGTACTATCTAACAGCTAGAGGTGTGAGTATCAAATTTAGGAATCTGGGTACAATTTTGCACACTAAGAGCCTGATTTTTTGTACATAATGTATGTAACTGACAATAAATATAAAAGGAATTCAGTAACATACTGGAGCTACAGTAGGGAAGATCTGGAGTAGCTCAGTACTTTCAGAGGAGATCTTTTTCCTGGAGTTGCCCTACATGTCAATGACCTTCTGTCAATTTATTAATAAGGATTCTCACAAAAAAGCTCCCTGCATGTCAGCACCCCATGGGTATTTATGGGTCCCATGAATATGAAAGCATGTTCATTTCTTTCCCACTTGAAAGTGGGGACAATATATGCAAACTGTACCTTGAAAATGAGGCTCCTGGAGACTGCATGTGCCTTACTCGCACAAAGAAAACACTGATTTAAACGAGATGTGTAAAAGCACAAATATTCCTTTTGTTTCAACATCAAGGTTGCTGCAATTTGGAACAGGTTTTAGCTCAATCAGATAGAGGACATGGATAAAATGAGGCCCCGGCCTTATGAATTTTCTGCTTTCAACTCCTCATTACCACCTTCAGCTGCATCTTATCAGCCTCCTCCCTGGGATGGTAATGGGCTTTCTGAGTTTCAGTGAAAAGCCAGGCAGAATACTTTAAACTGACAGGTGATAAAGCTGATAAATTAACCCATTTTACTCTCCACTGAAGCAAATAAGGAATGTTTACACATGCAATTCCAACATCTCAAGTAAGAAGACTGTAAGTCCCACATGAGGAGAAATATTAAGCAGCTGGATAGCATTTTAAAGTTAGATTGCCCTCACTCCACACTTTTACAGTATTCACAGAAAAGTTTACATTTGATAAGATAAATCATATTAAACTTCATCTGATGTTCACTCAATGGGTTTAGGTTTTGGGGTGGGTTTTTTTTTCCTTACCTAACCTATATTAAGCTTAATATGCTCAATGGCTGAATGTGATAATCCACCTTGTCTTGTGTAGAAAGAAGAGAAATATAAGTAGATTATTTCATTCCTTTTCTTTTTAACATTTTAGCAGATTTTTCCCAAGGATAGTTTTCTGAAAGACTTTCTTTTCTGGATTTTTTTAAGGTACTTTCTGATAGCTAACACTAATTTTAAAAGACATAAATAAAAAGATAGAGTATTCATCCAAAACTTAATGACAAGGTTACCTTCTCCAGAAAGAGAATACTAATTCTCTACAGAGAAATTACTCACTTCAAAGTCAATAAATGATTCCAATTGTTCTGTGAAAGTAGGAGGGAAGGGGCTTTCAGGAGTTCCCTGCAGCACACCATGTAAAAATAACAGTGGGAGCCACCGCCTGTAAGACATCCCGCGTGCAAAAATCAATCATCTGCAAAGCACACGCTTAGATGTTCTCTGGGTTTATTACTCTGACTTTGGCTGGAAGGTTGATAAAGATTCTGGAAACTGCAAACGCAAATCTATATTTTATTAAAACTTTTGGCAGCAGGATGGGTGCGTGCTTTACAATAAGAGAAGGGTGGGGAGAACAGAGTGCTGAAAAACCTCCAGTCACAGCATAGAGTTCCAGCACATCTGCCAGAGCAGCAAGCACTGTGATTTCTGAGAGGCTTGTGGTTAACCTCATGGCACGGAATGAATTATTCCCCGATTCCATCCTTCATTAAGCCACCCATTCTCTGAAATGTGTCGACGAAACCGACACATGGCCAGCTACTAATCAGGAAGATGACGGTCCGTCCCCAAGATGCTCTCTTTTTGGCCAGAACAAAACAGAGCTGTTCATCCCATATACTTTTAAGTTGTTTATATTATGTCCTGTCTAGAGGTATGAACAACTATCATGGTTTAATTTAAACAGCCTGTATATACACACATTAATATTGGATGTCATGCAACATGCCTTATAAGTGCAAAGTTTTCAAGCCCTCACAACTGCAATTGCATATATAAATCAGATACAAAGACTGAAGATGAATTGTTTAAAATGTCCTAGATTTTGAAGGGTAAGGACAGCTTTCAGTAAAATCTGCAAAAGAAAACAACAGGCACCTGTCAATATATTTCTACAAGAAAGCCTTAGGACAGAAATTACTGGAAATTTAGATACAAAGTGTGGTTCACTCATGACATTAGTGACCAAAAGTGATTACTATTATATGACCCTTTAAATGGCAGAAAACAGAAAGGAGAAAGAGAGATAATAAGCAGAAAATTTTTGAACTGCATTTAACTAACAAAAATGGTATATAATGTAGGACTATCATTGAAATTGAGCTTTTCCCAGATGGTCAGTTATTAGATTTCTCCTGCTTTCAGAAGTGTTCACAATGAGAGGTCTGATTTGCTGGAGCACTGGGTTAATAACTGCAACCAGTACTAAAAGGAGCTGGGCACTGATCAAATAAAGGAAGTGCTATAAAACACTCTCTAAGAAATCAGACTATAGGCAACTAATTAATCACCTAGTGTCAGTGACTTTGGGCACTAGAATCTTTGTGCCGCTTTCCCCCAGAGGGGATAACATCATCATAGTATCTCACAAATTGAAAAGGAATAGAAACACCATGGTAATGAAGGAGCTGAAAAGTCCGCAAAAACCCTAAAACTACAGAGCAAGACTTGAATTGTATAAAATAAATTAGGCAGGTAAATTGGAAGGAATAAAAACCAAGCATATGTTTGGTTAGCATTCAGCGAGCACAGGCTATCTTTGCAGATTTGGAAACTGAGCTAACTCTTTAAAATAAAATAGGGTAAACCCATCACTCAGAGGTGATAGGGCACCAATAGGTGATAGGCTGGCTGGAGGCTCCAGGCAATCACCAAACCCAGGCTTATTTCAGTTATGGTTTAATCATTTTACAAATTCAGCTAAGTGCTGTTTCTCTTCTCATGCATCATATTTTTACTCTTGAGTGTGGTTAAAGTAGTGCTGTGTTGCTGCTGATTTGAGGAAAAGCATTATTGTCTGGAGGTGGGGGTGGCCTCTGAGCATTGCAAAAAACAACAGAAAATCAGCAATGGAGAAGAGATTTTTAAATGAAAAAGAGCAAAGATAAAATAGCTATCTGTGGCAGTAGTTTCCAATTCAACAAGAGAGAGGAAGCTTTTGCAAAATGCAGTAAGATACTTGGTCAATATCTTCATACAAGAGGCCATTTGCCTCAGATTGATGGCAGCAGGGAACTGAACACATTTGTAGAACTTAAAAAGATTTATGCTTCATACAATAAGTGGGTGTAATGAAGTACAAGCTTGTTGGTCTTGCTAAGTTTGGAGTAGTGAGTAGTGGTGGATTTTTAAAGCAAGATTCTCACTTTTTTCTTCCCTTTCCCTCTTCCCCCCACCCCCCGAAATAAAACATCCATTCTCAAAAGGAGAAAACCCCTTCAGTGTTGTACTCTAAGAATGAGTGGCACTAGAGGGAGCTGCTAGGAGCTGGCAAATTTTAAATCTGAAACCAGTTTATTACAAAAGGAAGTTCCAAGCAACCTTAAATTAAGCAACATTCAGGTCATCTATCATACGAAAGAGGGTGTTACCCCTACAGAGCAGCCTGGCCAAGCTCTCTTTCAAGTGTTCCTCCAGCCTCCTGCTCCATGCCTTCTTTCCAGGCTTTTTAAGTGAGTCTAAATTACAGTAATATAACTAATGGGTTTGGTTTCCTCACTTTTTCCAGTATTCAACCTAATGCATTAATAAATGGAGTGAAGACATGTTTCAAAGGGACTAAACACCGTTCTGAAACTTGGTCTCTTCAGCTTTTTTTAATTTGGTAACCAAAAAAAAACCCCAAACCCAAATACACATATATATATCAGCACTCACATTTAAAATTTCATTCTGCATGCACTGTACCACCATTGCCTATTGTCATGGCATTAAATGCCCCTTGGTATCACTCCTCCTTTCAGCTAATAAATGCAATATAGTTCAGAGCCTCTGCCAGCCCTGCATTGCTTTCCAGTTCTATCTCGAATTTCAGATTACCAAAAAGAAGTTGTTTCTTCCACTAGCTTCACAAATACTAATCCTCACTAGTCAAATCACCTCTTCACTTGCTTTACATTTATTACACAAGTCACTGGGGTAAAAGAGAGGTTGGTCAGGAAAAAATTGGGTGGCATTACATTTAAATAAAGCAGTAATAAAATCAAGACATGCGCCTTAATGAACCTGAATGTCACTATTATTGTAACCCTGACCTTTCTTTTCTCTGCTTTTTCCTACCCCCCCATACATGTGCACATATGCTTTTCCTCTCATTCACTGAACTCCTGTCTGAAATAAGATCTTTCGCTCTTATGGACGGGGCCATTTCCTTTACACAGTCTCTAAAATGTTCAGTGCAAGTACAGTACAAGTAAAAACAAGTCTAAGAGCCATTCATATACCTGAATAAAATTAGTCTAATTCTGAGCAGGCAGGTATGCTCCTTAACTAATACTTCAGTGGACATGGCCCCAAAGCTTTTTTTTTACCATCTATTTAGAGATGATCTTCCAAATAGAGACAGAGCTAGAGGAAACAGCTTGATGAAGTGTGAATAAAATTGTAATAATGCTTCTGCTCCTGCATTTTATAACATATATAGAAATACCGTAAATTATAATTCATAATCTACAGTGTCAGTATTCATAAGCACTATAATACATGAAGAAAGACTCTTATTTCACTGCTCTAAGGCATGTCAAAATCATCCACTTATTTTTAGGATAATAAATGCTATTTGTAAATAATTGTCTTGTTGGCAGTCATTTCACTGACAGGAAAGAAAGCTGGTTTACAATACAATTGGCTCAATATGGTTAAAAGTTTAGTGAATTAACACATCCAAATGATAAAAAAAATCAAATCTGAAAATCACATATAAAAATTTCTTTTGTGTATTATGAAATAAATTACCCTTATGCTCATGTTGTTACTCAGAACACAATGCAGAATCATGCTGGGATGCCTTCCCTAGGAATAAATAAGCTACTGAACTCAACCATACACTAAGTCATATAGTTCCCCTAGAAAAAAGCAAGCAAATTTCAGCACACAAGGTTTTTCAGTGAAGTCATTTAGTCTGAGCAGAGCTGTGTCGATGTTCCTGTATCTGGTCATCTGAAACCCAGTTCAGGTCTCCTTGAAAACCACTGCACTGCACAGAGTAGACAGAGTTTCTTTCCTTCCGTTTCCTTTAATATTAATTTTTCAGGTGTTCCTTCTCTTTTCTTCATAAGTTGCATAAAAAAGAAAGGACTTCAGCTCCATAGCTTCTCTGGTAAAATCTCAAATATTTGTAAAATTAAAGTATTCATACACATTCTGCTTTACAACAGAATGACTTCATGAGCTGAAGCTTTTCTGTGTTAGGGTGGTATTGATGAGTTTCCTTCAGCGGGATTAAACTGACAAGGACCAGAAAGGGAAAGAGTGCAGATCCAAAACAGTGGCCATGAAAGAATGATCTGGAATAGTCATCTTTGTGTTTTTGCATTGCATTCAGTAACCAAAGGAGAGACCCCACTCAGCTAGAAACAGTGCTAAAAGGGAAAGAGAAGAGTAAGTCTGGAGAGGAATATATTAAGTAAGACTTTCCACTGCACACAGAAATAGATGCTTTGGGCACAAACTATAACACATTTCTCTGTTGCAGTGAGAGACTCTTCAGGGATATCTCACACCTGCCCACCACATCTCACCAAAGACTGAAACAATAACTTACTTCTTTCTACGCCGTCCATGAATCACATACACACATACTGACAAAGCATCAGTGAAACTGTGATAAAGGGTTCATTCAATCTGTTTGCATATAATCTGCCATTATTGCTCCATGTGTTAAACAGATACAACAGGGGAAAAGATTACCTGTGGTAGGCTGGAACTCCTTCAGGAGGCAGGGATGAGGCAAGGGCCTCATCTTGCCCTTGCTTCTGAATGGCAAGAGGCAGCTATAGGCTACAGGTAGTGACTGGGGCACTTCTGCAAAGAGCAGGGACCCAAAATCATGGGGCTGAGAGAAATTAAAGCTTTTTTGCTTAAGATATTAGAAGGGACTGATTAGAATTCATGAAAAACTGCTGGATTTAGAGCAAGGAGAGAACAATCCTGAAAAGATACGGTGGGCAGGGAGGAGACCTATTTTAATTCTTCATCTTTAATTTGCCCTGCCCTGTAGACCTAAAATTTTCAATTTCTGATGTCTACTTTTCCAGCTATTTAGAACTTAGAGATTCAAAGTCCAGCTAGTACAGTTGTCTCTGGAAAAAGGCACCAGGTCCTTCACATTCCCTCCTACATGGTAGCCTGCAGAGGAGCTAAGCCAGTTCTTAGATATCAAGTCCAACCCCATCAGACATCTTAAGCCAGTCCTAAGTAGTTACCGTTATTTTTGGTATCCAAAATACAGCAAACTAATCAATCCCCAGAATTGGCCATAACAGAGATCTATAAAAATAATCACATAATATTGCTTTGAATAATAATAATTTAAAAAAAATTACAAAATGGCCAGCAATACAAAGGATGGCTTTTTGCTATCTCATTTAAAACCCAACTAGAGAGAAAGTTTACCTTGAGTTCTGACTTTCAGATACAACTTTTACCATGAGGATCCACAAACTTTTCCAAATAACTGGTCAATATTCAAAACACCTAACAGTATTCCCTGAGACCTCACAAAAAGTGACTGCTATGCACATTTCATAAAGAAAAAAAAATAGATGTTTATTACTTAGATGTGCATTAAGAAGTATAAAATGTGTGTCTTTTCAAGTGATAAATAGCTTTGTTCAGTGCTGATATGAAACACATTCATGGAAGACCAAGAGGTATATCACAGGGAAAGCTGTGCTGCACAGCATACCGAAAGTCAAGTACAAATACAGGTGGTTACAAGAAATGTACATTCATGGTCTGTAGCTCATACATATGGCAACATTGGACAGCACACCACAAAAGCTGGGCAGCATCAACTCTGATGATATCACATAAAAAGACACCAAAAAGCCACACACACAAAATGTGGTTATTCTTCACAGTGCATAAGATTTCAGAGATCCAATATCCTGGCACAGACCTTTAGAACAGACATAACCTGGACAAACTCGAGTCTGAGGAAAGCTATTTCAACTTTTTTTCTATTTAAAGCACAGTGTGCTAAGAAGCTTTACTAAACCCTAGAAATGAATAGCATCCAAATGTCCTGCACTTCCAGTGATTTATATTCAGTTGGTCCAAACACATGCAGAAGCATTAAATTCCACCCAACAGCATGGCTCATCATAATTCATTCCCTGAAATACCAGTTTCAGAAGAGGGTAAATGTAGGCAAAGTATTAGAAACCAAAGCCCCTACAACACTTCAGAATAAAGGGAGAAAAGAAAAAAAAAGTTTTTTTAAAGTAAAGATGTTCTAATCTGTCTTTAATACTCAAGTCTGTGAATGTATCTTTCCAACTGACTGCATCTTCCATAGCATTACTGACCTCTCCTAACGACACCACTGCGTTTATATACCTTTTTAAAAATGCAACTGCCAGCTGGGTGATCCCTCATGTTCTTAAGAGTTTGTGAAGCATTACAACAGGTAAGAAGCTGCTATAGAACAAAATACTTAGGGCTACTTGATACATCAACAGTAGATGCAATTTATTCACTATGATTAAATGATCATGGATAGGATTGTAAGAGTCTTCTACAGATGTAGATTAAGTGGAGGAAGGAAAAAGCTAAGAAAACATCTACTTAAAGGAGGAGTTTCCAAACATGGTACATATTATGCATATAAATTTGTCGTGAGCAAAAGCAAAATTTTTGAAAGGGAAAAAAGACTATACCAGTACAGCCCACTTATCTCAATGCTTGTGTGGTGTGGCAGCAAATGTGGCAGGGGTTGGAGCAATTCCACACCAGATCATATTCCCAATCCATTAGCGAGTGTGACACAACTGCCGGCCAATACTGGTTTCAGAGAGATGCAAAACATTATAAAGCTTTGCTCTAGAACAGGAAAGGGTTTTTCCTAAAGGACTGATGAGAGACAGAGAAAACATAAAAATGGGACCAGATAATAGCTAGACTCTCCTTGCTCCAACACATAGTAGCCTCAGGACAAAGCTGGCATGCATACACAGGCTTGACCAAACATACTTGGCTTGTTCAGCACCACTTTCTGACACAGCGACTTTAACATCTTGGGTTAAGTCTTGTGCTTAAAGAAGACAGGTAAGACAAACCAAAGCAGTCTGCAATCACCTGATAAACACCTTGAGCAATTCTGCATTGTTATGCTTAATGCAATAACTACAGGCTCCAGAGCACAGCTGATCTTTAGGTAAGCTGAGCATTATTACCACATTGAAGTATTCCCAGACCAGTCATACACACCAGCTCTTTCTTTTTACAAAATCTTTGCCTCCTCTTCCCTTCCCCACTGATTTTTTGCATCCACCATTGTAGTGGAGAAAACATCAGTGAGATTGCTGTACCTGTACCAAAGTACAAGGGAAAAAAATAATCATACAGTATTTTCCACAAGGGCATTTCTTTCCTCTAGCTCACAAAACAGTTCACAGTTTTGCTTCTGCAGCTGAGGAAACTGCGTGCTGCAAAGCAAAGGCAGCAAAGCAAAGGCAGCATAAAAACGTGTTGAGCTAGTATTGTCACTGAATATTATACATAACCAAGTGCAACAGGCCAGTGAAATAGGAACAGGCAGTTAGTAAATTCTACAGGATGTATCAAGAGGATGCAGAGCAGAGAGCAAATCTGGGACTATAGTACCTTTCATAAGATTGTTTTTCAAATGATTTCTTTTTTAGTGCTGCCAGACATCTCAACAATGACTGAAGAATTATTTGTTTATCATCCCCCACATATCCATGCGTATGCTAATTTTCAATGGACAGCAATAACTAACTTCCATTGTAGGGTGGGTTGGTTTTCACTACTGGAGTAGTAATATGACAACTGAGGAAGTGGAACTGAGTACTGATGGGATAAAGAGTCTTGTGGCAGTAGCAGGGAGTGAGAAAAATTTCAGAAGATGTGTGTAAGAACAAAAGTACTTAAACTAAGCAGTTCTTGGCCAGCTACAGCACATCTGGACTCAAGGTAGGATTCACAGAGCAGCTCCTAAAATAGGCTGTGGAGGGACAAAGTAGACTCAAAGGCTGTGCTTGTTGTCAGGCTATAATTGACTTCAACTGACCTTGCAGGTTCAGTCCTTGTTAGGCTTTTTTCTCACAGAGTTAGTATTATTCTCAGGAAATGACACGAACAAGCACTGATGCCTTATATGGTCAGGGTAACAAGTCAGATGTTGTATCAAGAATCAAGTTTACAGTTCCAGAATCCATTTTCACCAGATTTCAGTAGAAAAAAAACCTCATTCTACTGTGATTAGGTTCCACTCCATAGTACAGGAGGCTACAGGGCAATAAAAGCAGCCAATTGCTTTGTTTAGCTCTTTCATAATGCAAGAAGATGAAATGAACATGCAATAGCTTCTGAATTACATGCTAGGTTACATATGCTGCATAGTGCTCTCTTTCTTAATGGTGCTAATTGCTCCACATTTAGAAAACCTTATTCTTCACCCCCCAGAAAGGCACCAAAATACGAGAAGTGCATTTCTATCCCCCACACCTGGGTGGGGATTCTGGAGGGGAAAGGGAGGGGAGAGAGTGGTTATGTTTTGCTTCTGTTTCCTGCTGAGATGCTAGAGACAGGCCAAAGAATAACTCATCTGACTCCGAGACCCTTGGTGAGCTACACATAGATTCATCCTTGACCACAAAATATATTTTAGGGTATTATCAGATACTCTAAAGGTATGGGAATACACCAAAGACTTGGGTTGAACTTCTTACTTATTTTGCTAGTCCCTGGTTTTGTGCAAAAGAAGAGATTAATTGTAGAATACTTTCACAGTCTTAATTTCACTTGTTTCAGGTACATGGTGGCTATTGTAATGCAGTGTGTGTATCTACATGGATTCCCACAATTATCGGTCTCATATTTGCTCCTCAACTCAGAAGGCTGTGTCATTTGGATTTAACTTACAAACACCAAGGTAAATCCAGGAACCATGAAGTCTGCCACCATCTAATTCATTTTTACAGATTATTCTACATTATACGCACGTGTGTTCATATGTTTGCATGTATGTATGTATATATAGACATGCTGAGTCCTAGCTGACAGCAATGTTTAAATGGTTATATCCATGCAAAATATGGCAGTGAAAACTTCTGAACTTCTGACATCTGTAGTAACACTGAAGATAATATCATGCTTAAAATGTTACTCTGACAGGCCTTTTTCTTTCCAGACTGGAAGTGCTATAAAGAAACTCAAACGGGAAACATTCTGTATTCTTTTTGAAGATCTGATTTTTACTTCTGCTTCAATTCCAGTCTCTTTCTGGGCTGTGTCTTTAAATACCATGCTCCCATGAGCTAGCTACGGCCACTGTCTTCACTTGATGTCTGGAAGAAATAATTGAATCAAATTCTATTCTCAAAAAGTATCCTCTTCTCATTATTAAATGCAAAAATGTTTCAACAGCAACACGAAATGCCAACAGCAACTTTACTTCTCTATGAGCTAGGAAACTGAACCTGGTTACACATAGGTTCATCAACAGGCACATTCATCGAACCAGAGCAAAGCGAGACAGAAGGGGCCAATGAAAGTCATCTAGTCGAAATCCAGCTCAAACCACAGACAGCTTCAATGATGCACTGGGTCTCTTAGGAGCTACTACATACTCTGTCAGGCTTGAAATCAAGGACTTTGCTTTGTCTAAGACGCTATTGCTGGCAAGGGTGCAGAGGAGAAAACAAGATGTAAGAAATGCAGAGAACCAACTGTGAAAGCAGACTATGCACTTGTTTGCAGAGCTACTGAGATATAATCATCAGCTTTGCCTACACAATTTGGCATGCACCATCAACAGCGAACATGAGGTGATAATTTCACAGAGCATAATTACTGCTTAAGCAAAATTTACTTCAGAAACTACAGCATCAATACTATGTAATAATTTAATTCAGAGCACAATATCTTATTTTCTCAGTTCAGTGAGCTGTAAACTTGAATGCAGCCCCATCAAAATAAATGTTAGGAAACCTACCATATGGCAGAGGACAGAAATATAAACGATCTGCATTCTGTTTGTGCTAAAAGTAACAAATTCTGCCATTAGAATTCAGGAGGACCAAGATCACCTACTAAGGATTTATACTGATACTATTTGCACTACAAATCATGCTCTTGGAGGTGGGCTTCCTCTGTGATTTGCTTTTAGAATTTGTTAGGTGACTCAACCCAGATAGTAAGAACTGCGCTCTTCAGTTGACTGCACCATACATTTTCGATTCCCTACTTCTGCTTGCCTCTGTAAAAAGACATGAAAATTAGCTGTAAACCTAATAAAAGCCAGGATCTGTAAGAACCAGATCATAAGGTACAGAGGTAGAACTCTCTTCTCCTCCCTCCCCCACTTTTTTTTTATTTCTATCTAGCTGTTGCTAATATATGTCAGGACAGTATCACTACTTGTTGCTAAAGATGACTGAGAAATGAAATTGAAACTCATGCTTCCCCTAGAGGTCAGATCCATATTCCACTGCATTTCAGCTCTACAACAAAATATAGGCAAAAATAGAAGACATCAACCAGTCAAAGGGAAAATATTTCAATAAGTAAAAGAGATAAATACAGGAGAGTCATCAGTTTGAAAAGTAAAACGGATTTGATGCTTACAATGAAACACACTGCTGTACACAGTCAGGTACTGTAAAACTCAGCAGGCATTTACACAAGAATATCAATCAGTACTCCCTCCAGCCAGGCCAGCTTCTGATATTTTTACCTTGGAGGTTCAGTTTTAATATTATCTATGCACATTCTTTGGGACAGGGCAGGAGGAGGGGCATAAAGGAGAAAGATTTGCCCTTCTGCCTGTAGAAGAAGATAGATTTTGTTTTTTGTTTTTATTTAACTCCTCACACACTGTGAATTCCTCACTCCCTCTCAAATATGGCTCCTGCTGAGCTATTAAACCAAGGTGTAACAAAGGTCACAATCTCCCTAACTGTGATTTCTCTATAAATTAAGGATAGTGACAAAAGTAATAGAAGAAACCATACAATGAAAATTATACGTTAGGATATGAAGTCAAGAAGAAGAAAATATTAAATAATTCAACTTATTTGAATTAATTCAAACTTTATTTCATTCAAATAAGAGAGTCCTCTCTGGCCCAAACTGAATTTGTATCAAAATTCTTTAGAAAGAATCTATCAGTATTTGACAAAACAGTTACCACTGTTCCTAGCAACTGACTCTATTGATGCCTGTATTTGTATCTACACATTAGGCTGCCAAGAAAGCTCTAAGATTAAAACCAGTGCTGATAAACAGAACTGACTTCATACTACAATGTATTTGTTTTCCTTTTACTTGGCCATTGAGATTTCTTTCCAACAATGAGTGACTGGAATGACAATACTTCACTTTTTTTTCTGTGCAAGTGGAACTCTTAGCAAACATAAAAGAACACTAAAAAGAATTCACGGAAGGTCCAAGGCTGGCATAAGATCAAACCTTAGTGTGCCATCTGGTAAATAGTTTTTTTATTTTATTTACTTTTGCTACATAAGACGAGTAAGTGGGTGTGTAGGAATTTGCTGGATTTTATCCATCTTTGGTTTGTATTTCTGGTGTGTTTGGGTTTTTTGCTTTGGTTATGTTTCTTTTTCTTTTTCTTTTTTTTTTTAATGTGTGACACCAAAGAATCCCTTAAGTTGCAGTGGATGACTGTTGCCTCTTTAGCTCTTCCAGACTTTCCAGTTATTTTTCTCATCTATTGTGTGGTGTGGAAAAGGTAGCATTATGTATTTGTCATGTAGGGCACCTGAGCCAACCCTATAATTCTTCTCTTACACTTAGAACCCTTTTCTGCTCTCCACATCCCCCCACCTTTGGAAGTACCAAATATCTGGGGTGGGGTAATGCTTCTAAGAGTCAGCAGCAGCCACGTAAGAATTTTTGTGATGAAAAGATGGAAAAACAGTGCTTGGTGTGCATTGGGTTTAATTTTTACTTGTCATGATATTATCCTATAATTCATAATAGGCTGTGAATTTGTGTTTCGCTTGATAATTTCTGGGATAACTTTCTCTTAGTTGACATTTTGCCTCCCCTATAAATAATGGACAGAAGCAAGCTGGAGTTTTCTTCACTTACATGTCAGTTCTAAGTCATTCCCCTAGTGGATATTTACTCCCAGAAGATCAAGATTCATCTTTTCACGTAATTTTTTCCAGATGAAATAAAAAATTCCTTGGGAATAAGGAAAAATTTCTGCAAAATGGGTTAGTGAAGGCCAGCTACCAAGTTTGCAGTATTTTTCCCAAATATTTCCAAAACACAGTGCAAGTAATAGAATTGTATATTGTGACTTGTGGCCAAAAAAAAAAGATTCATAGATATTAAAGATCTAAAATGACATTTTTCTAAATAACGATATCAACCTCTGTCATTCTGACCCAATGTATGACACCATCCTAGCTCCATCACCAGTTTTAGTTCCACATAAACTACTCTATCAGTCTTATATTGTTGCACATATAGATATTGCTACCACTTTTCAGTCAAGAAAAATCCACAATGCCTTCATAGGCAAAGTGATCCTTCTATTTACCAAGTTAAATTTGCATAGTGTTTTGCCATGAAAGCATGCACCCATGTGTATAGATTTGTTTAAAATACATAATGAAAGACAAATACGTCTGTTTTTAGAAGGGTCACTGTAGTATCATGTATGTACACTCCATGAAGTGAAGTTTCTACATGCACTGTCAATGCCACATATTGCACACAGTTTCCATTCTGTTCCTTTCAATGCTTTTGGAATCAATTGAAGTCAAAACATCCTGGAAGAAAAGTTCAGTTTTTCACCCCTGGTTTCAATTATTTTTAAATCTGATGCACAAACACAGCTCTTTAAGATATGTGAGTGGAGTGCCAAACAGGGATCTTTTGATTTTTTTTAAATACATGTGGTTGAAATCTGAGACCTGCCTGCTGCCAAGCCACAGAATTTGGAACCGAGTACTGGCACAAGAAAATAAGCCATTGTTCAGAGCATAATTTTAAGAGGAACTATCCTGCAAAAAAGGAAAACGTAAATTCCCATCGTTTAGCTCATGGTTATCGGACAATCCCATAATCCTTTGTTAAACACTTGAAAGTTGAAATACAGATTCTAGCAATGTTTATCCAGGTTTGCAGAAGTAATCTTTTGATATAAATTACATTAGAGCCTTCTTAAATATTTCTACATTATAAAAAGAATAAAAATGCAAGATAGAATAGCCTGTCTCATCAATGTTATTGCTAGTCCTGTGCTGTATGCATTAATGTCAGGTTTTACATACAGTGCTGTCAGTATTTTTGCCACTGACTGTAGCAGCAAAAATAAAAACAGGCTCCTACTAAGATAAAAGTACCTTGAGAGAACTACTGTGTCGCTAGGTAAGGCTGATCAACTTCATGTCCCTGATTTCAGATGCCAGAAGAACACATTTGCTTTACATATAAACATGTCAACATTTATTTGCAGCCACTGTAAGGGTGCTGGACTTCAGTCACTACCATTCCCAGCTTTGACTAAGTAATAAAATTAAAAAGCTAAAACTGTTTCCTATGTTAACAAGTGCTCTGAACTGAATTTTATTACCTTTTCTTCCTGGAATGATAGATGGACAAGAGAGACAAAGGTAAGATAAAGTATATGAATACAAAGAGAAATCTGCTGGTTAGCTTTTGTGAGGGATATCTTAGAAAGCCCACAGTTACACACCATGGATATTCACATACAAAAAGGACTGAAGCTGAAAGATTAAACAAAAAAGAGAAAGCTGATGATAAAACTGAGTAACTTATTTTAGTCTCAGGTAGTAAACAAAGGGGAAAACCCAGAATAAAATCATCTTTCAGATCATTAAACAGAAAAACATGCAATAGGAGATTTGCTGACAAATGGTTTCTTCTAATGAGAGAAGTAATACAGTAAATGACAAAAAGTGTAACAGTGAATCTAGTAACATCTCCAGTAGTCTGGGATTTTAACAACAAATGTGCTCCTTCCAGCACTTGATGCCAGAGTGACAAACTGACTCACACTGTTTAAATTGGGCTTAGATTAAAAAAAAATCTTAATCTTATACTCAAGACTCAAGTTTCAGTTTTCTCACTCTGTCTTTTATGAATATATATACTAGCTCAAAGTCTTGTTCACCCAACTGTCACCCAGGTTTCACTATAAGGTCAGAGCCTAGCTAGACACAGATCTACCTTTGACTAAAAAATTTATTTTCTCAGAGAAGAGCAATGACATGACTGAATGTCAAGGTGTGGATATTTGGAGAACATGACTGCTCAAACAACCAAAGAAAGAAAAACAAACCCTCAAGTTAGAAAGCACAAATTGACTCCTGGAAGATTCTTTCCATTTAGGCACCTACTCTAGACACCTTAGGAAACCTCACCATAGGGATGGTTCACTCTAGCAGCTGTTACTGGTCAGCAGGACAAACTGGTCTCTTGACTCCAGATTACAGAACAAGCATCACATTAAGCACTACTGAGTTGCCCTGGCAGAATCCCCAGCTGACTTCCACAAAAAATGAGGCCAAAAATGAAGTTTCAGCCTCTATCAACCATCTAGATTAAGATCACCACCAAAGAAACCTCCATTTCATTGCATATCTTCTGGGGGCTCCTTGACAGCATTTAAGAATCCAGCCACACTCATGCTCTGATCAGTGTTATCTTAGCTGAAGAACTTCATATACCACGTATTAGTCTTGTGATTTAGACAGGGACATGTGAACTGAAATTGAGATAAATGGAAACTGCTCCAATGTTTATCCTGTCCTCAAGAGGTTTTCCTCTGATTGCTTTGCTTTCTAAATAATTGTCTCTTCCTTTTTCTGCTCATCTTTTCTCTGGATCAACACTCAGTACGTAATATGTCATGTTTAGAGTGATGTAGTGTCAGTATGTACTAACATAGTGTGGACAAAGCCCACCCCAGATCATCATCAGCAAAATGGGGGAACAGAGTGTGTGTTATGCCTGTGTGTGCATATGTGTCTATTTGTACTGAAAAGAAACAGAGTTAAACTTACGGCCATGCCTGTCATCTGGCTTCAAGGCTCTGTTATGTCAATACTCTGAAATAGTCCCAACCAAAATATTTTCTTTTGATGCAACAGAAGCATTAATGCATGATAGATACATTTGGAAATTATTTATCACTAGTTAAGGATTCTCTAAATAGAAATTATGTTAAACACAAACTACACGCAAGGTCTAAAAACTGACTTCCTTGGTCTCTGATACCGAAAAGTTTCACAACATTCTCAGAGCAAAGGACATTCAAGAATCAGTCAATAAAAAGGTTCAAAGATTGTGCTATGTTCAAGCAGACTCTTCAGACACTCATTTGCTCAGAATTACCTTCATCCAATTACTCCACTGCCCTTCACTTATTGTGCCTGTTTGGTCTTTTAACTAGAAGGGTTTCTTTCAACATATCATATGGAGCAACGAAATAAAATATAGTTGGGAAAGACAATACAAAATATAGCTGGGAAAGCTAATGGGGACACTAACATGAGCCACCATGCAGCTGGGCCAGTAGAGGATGTAAGTAGAAAGGTACTGACACAAACAGTTTGATGACTGCTTTCACCATTCTTCAAGTAACACTAAGAAAGATATAGCCATCATCTGGAGGCCTTCAGTCAGACTCCTTTATTTAGCAGCCTCATTAAATTTTTTCAAATGTGTAACATAACATTTTGGGAAAGTCAATATACAAATGGTTTAAAGCAACTAAGCCTGCATATAATGCTACTCACAGTGAAAAAGTGGTCTAACAGATACATATTTCTGTATATATAGCCTTTGATTATTGACTTGATTTTATTGTAAGAAACATGCAGATCTAGATCAGTTGGGTTGTCCTCTTCAATTATGGGAAGTGTCAATTATAACGCAAAATAAGCAGGTAGATCTGTGCTTAGCTTGCCCACCCCCTCTTCACAGAGAGATTTCATCTTGACACACTGCCTATATATTCCACTTCACAACACTCATGAAAAAGACTTAAATTCTTTTGAGAATTCCTAAATAAGATTTCTTTCTCATGATGGATGAGCCCAACTGTGTAAACTTCAAGGAGAAATGCTGTTCTTGTTTCCATTTCTGGTATAATCACACTGTTACAAACTGAATTTGTGAGCTTAAATAGATAGGTCTATTAGCATCAATATGATTAAACACCAAGCTGAAGAAGTCTGTTACTACAAACTCTATGACCGCTGGCCAAACATTTGACATCTCATAAATAGAAAATCAAATTAAAAAATTCCAGCTGGCAAAAAAAATCCATTATTCAAGATACAGTAATATGTGAGCAAAGAAAAGGTACCCTTAAGGTACAATTTTCTTCACGGAAATTTCTTTACTTCTGTTTTAGCTACAATTAAACCATCACCCACAAATTCATGGGATATGGTGCAATCAAACTGAGGCCAAATGTGCTCAATTGTTCCAGTTTGTGCTGTTAATAAATGCATTTACAAAATAATGCTTTCCATCTCTTCACTGAAATGTTTTCCATGTGGTGAGAGTGCTCAGGTCTGCCTCTGAATTCACATGTTGTAATACAAGGCAAACTTAAAGTGAATAAGGCTATTCTGCAGATTAAAAAGTCAAGGATGACCAGTCAGTTCTGTTGACAAAGGATTTGTGGTTTCCTACAGAAATAAATATGTGTTCCTCACTTGACTGGCAGCTAGGTCCCAGTGATGTGTACTTCTCCCAGTACTTCATCTGCTCTTTTCCTTTACTAATAGCCATCTAGACTGATATACTTTTGCTATATTTAAACATTATTACTGGAATCAGATTAAATATGTCAGCTCATTAAGGTCTGGTTATGTAGCAGAATATTATCTTTCCCACATTATGGAGTGGGACATGGGGTCACGCATCCTATATGAAACGTCCAGCATCACAAAACATATTGTTGACAATGCCAGAAAGAGAACTTGAATCATATTTAAGATAGTATATGAGGGAAATAGTTTGCCAACCTCACACATGCACATAAATGGAGTGTTGCTTTTGATCTATTCAGTTGTCACTGAAAATACTTGCAAATTTAACAGTTACAGCCATAACTTAATTAAGCAAAATGTGTCACAAGTATGACAATTCCCTCATAAGGAATTCTACTCTCACAGTAACCTGATTCACTGCCCCAACACCAGTGATGTAATCCAGGGCAGAGGCTCCGAGTAGCATCTGGTAAAACATGATGATTCAGTGGAATCTGGTAAAACAGGAACTGGAAGAGCCAAATATATCTCTGAAGGAATTCCACTGAAGCTTGAAAAGGAGGGAAACCAGCACAATAATGCCAACAAGATTACATCAGGGATTAATCTAGCCTGAGATCGACTTCATCTTCCCCTCTAACTACTCCACTTAGATCCATTAACTGGCTTCGCAGCACCATTCCTCTTGAATTAGAACAGCCTCCCCGACTTTAAGGTTTCACTCACCTCTACTCCTGACAACTTCATCTCAATTCCCATGACTGTCTGGCTCAAACACTGCTCTAACTCCCCTCCCATTCTTTCTCCCTCCTGTCTCATCAGCTACAATTTCATAGTTGCAGGCCACAAGCCGCCTGCCCCAAATGTACACCAAGGAGACAGTTGCTCTTTCTTCATGTTCAGCTTTCTCTTCCCACGCACAGGCTGTGCTAATGAGCTTGGTAACCCATCACTCCAGTTCTCCCCAGGTAAGCCTCTGCAAGAAACGTTACAAGTTCCTCCCAGTGATTTCTGCTCACATCTCTTGTGGACCAGACTGCAGGGACAAATACAGAGGTTAAGTGAAATTCTTTTCACTGAAACTTCACACCATTTTCACAGCTATTCTCTTTATTTCTTTATCAAAAGTGATCAGAATTTTGCAGAGGTCTTTACTTGTGGAGGCACAGCTGGAGAGAAGGTTGGGGGATAAGGAGGGGGGGTGTCCCTAAAATTACCGTGTTTATGAAACTATCGTTAAGTTTCTTTGTTTCTTTGTGTTTTATTTTGATTTTGGGTTGGCTTTTGGGGGGGGGGGTGTGTTTTTTGGTTGGTGAGCTGTTTTTCTTCTTGGATTTTTTTTTTAAAGGAAAACCCTAAAGTTCCAACCGAGTTCTAATAAAAAACACTGATTCCTTCCTCCCCCTGGCCTTTTCATCCCACCATAGCCAGCACCAGGCAAAGCACTTGCTTGGAAGCCAGAGAAGAATCAAAAAAGCTGTAAAAAGAGTGAGCTAAAATCTTCCCATTAAAACTTCCAGATAAAAGAGTACAAAAGTCGTTCAATAAAACAGAGTACAAATCCAGAATAACTGGTACGATGCTACTTGACAGAGTGTGAGATATGATGGGCCTTTTTTCACTTGGGATTAACATCATCTTTATTTCTTCACTGCATGATCCAAGAGAGACCAAATGAATATTTTGGAGGGATAATGAGATCAAACAATTATGTTAAATTGATATTTTGAGCTTGCAGTTCTAAAATATCCTGCACTTATGGTTTCAGAGAAAACCCTCCAAATTCCTTCCACTGAGGCTACAGACAGCCTGGAGCTACTAATCAAAGAGTGGAGTTACCTTCCCTTTCCCCTATGGGACTTAAGTTAAAACAATTATCAGGCTTAGCAAAAAAATGTGCCAATGAAAATCCACAGAACTTTGTGCTGCTGTAAGGGAACTGATTTTTTTTCATAGCCTGGACTATCTCTTTATTCAAGCTAGTGCCTTCACGAGTGCATTATATGATCTCGCTCCCTTGAAGCATAAGGGAACAGGGAATTGAAGGGAAAACTCCCATTCCTTGAGAGTATTCCCCAAAACTCTTAATCCAGCAGGAGATAAGGAAAGAAGATCTCTTGGAGACCTTGTTTCACCACAGTTCCCCCATCAGTCACAGATGCTCAAGCACTTGCACACACATACTTATATTCCCCCTGACAAGTGACAATTATAGCAATTGCTGGCTTGGAAAGTAAATGGGGAAACATTCAGCCTATTTTTAGCAGTCTTTAATGCAATTTAGCAGCTGCAAACAGACAGAGCCAGCAATGTACAAGCAGCCTTTTGGAGACCACAGTTTGGGAACCTCTGCTCTACCAGATCACATCTAGCACACATACCCCATGTCTGTGCTCTTATTCAGAGACAATAGTTTCGGTGTGGGAGCAGGAAAGACAAATGAATAAAAATAACACCAATATACTAGCAAGGAAGAGACCTAGAGGTCAGTTCTGGACTGTCCTCCAGAGAGTAGACCTGTAGACTTGTATGATCTGTGCCTACTTACAGCAATAACTCCTTATTTCCCTGCTTTCTGACACCAGCGTGCCCCCAGGGATTGTCCCAGAATCTCCTCCAAGCTCTGCGTGGAGGCTGGGCCAGGAGGCGGCACATGCCTGGCTGCTTCCAGGGTGCCTTAACAGTCCAGTGAGAATTTGAATCAAGGGACCAGAAAATGTTCACAGAGAAAAGTACAATGTTACACAGTAACCTTTACAAGGAGAAAAGCGGGGCTCCCAGATGTGATTTTTCACCTTGCCCAAGCACCAGTTTGGAGGATACTAGTAGGAACTTCCTGCCTTTGACCTCCATCCTTATCTTTATCAACAGATTGAGAATGTATCAGCAGAAATGTATTACACAAGCAGGCACACCATAACCACACCAACTTCACTCCCTAGAAAAGATAGCTAAATCCAAGGAAAGCTCAGAGGAAAAGAGGAAAGAATAAAACCTCACAGAAGGTAGAGTTAAGACACTATCAAGAAAAAGAGATAATAGTCATCCGCAATCAGTGATCTCTAAAGGCTGCCAAAGGAGATGACCTATCCTGTACTCTACACTGACTTTGTAAGAAAGGCAGTTATTTGAAATAATTTTCCCCACAAAATAAGTTAGTGAACAAGCAAGCTCTGTAAGAAGATCAATCCTAAAACAAAGTATCTATTTGGAATCCCATATTTCATATAAATCTAATGTATAAGAGCCACAAGGACTTATCCAACTGATCGAGACATTCCCCTAGGAATGCAAGGAAGGAGGAAAATGAACATGTGGGGATGGACAGACCCTGAATGTTTCCAAGGCATTACTGATGCATACTGCTTTTCTCAAAGAGCAACTACGGAGAATAATAAAAAGGTTGTTTGAGCCTTGTGGTGAAATAGAACTAAACTCCCTCCTGGTGCAAACTGGTTAAATTCCAGTGAATGAAACTGATTTCTTTTATGCTGGCAGAAACACATGACAATTGAACTG
Organism: Neopsephotus bourkii; assembly: GCF_033783945.1. Lineage (NCBI taxonomy): Eukaryota > Metazoa > Chordata > Aves > Psittaciformes > Psittacidae > Neopsephotus > Neopsephotus bourkii. The sequence continues at coordinate 10,713,197 of NW_026900624.1, forward strand.
GCAGAAGCTGAAGTAGCTCATTACAGGTACACAACAGAAATAATTTCCTTTAAAAATATTAAAAGAAAATAAAATTGTTTTACAATGGGCTTATTCATGCTTGATTTCAAGAAAAATGGCCAGAACTTGCTGTTTGGCATTTAAACTACAAACTTTTTCTGTAATATTTGAATGATAATATGTTTCCCTACTGACAGATACCTCAAATTATGCCCAGTGTCCTGCACTGAAAAAAAATAGATCCACTACTGTTTATTTTAATGGCACCACCACCATTTAACAGGAGGGAAAAAAAGGTTTTTTGCTGTAAAACACTGCACTACTGATGTGGTCAAGCTGACAAATCGTCACCAAAATTGCAAATCTAGGGGCTATCAGTGCAAACTTAAGTTCCTTTATTTATTATCACAGATTAAAGCATAGTTGCGTGAGACAGTGAATTAAGGACAGAAATCACACCTACAGCATGTTCTTACTTTTTGATTTTATTCCAGTGAAGACAATCTTCCTAAAACTGAAGAAGACACTGACAAATATAGAAGTACTTCTTAAGGCACAAGTGAAAAGCATTTGTTGGTGCAACACAACAGCTTCCATTCCCTTCCTCTCAGGAACTGAGGCCCACGCTGGCTATCTAGCAGGCTATAAAAGACACATCTGTGAAAGCGGCTCAGAGTGCTCTGTTACCACAGAGGTGGCAACATGCTACTGCAACATCTCAGCTTGTTGGGCTAGAAAGACCACCACTGATGCTGCAGGTACCACACATACCAGCAGTAATGACTCTTCCAGTGCTATTGCTCTTCCAGGGCTCTTGCAAGAGCGTTCCTCATGTTCAAAAAAACCCTAGTGGTTTGTCATTCCTCCAAATTGCCTTATTCATTCCTAATGATTTTAAAGTACTTTGCACTTTCTTTAACATGACATTTTCTGAATTAAGAAATTTTCAAAACAGATGCTTGGGTTAAAAACATCTGATATTAAAAACATAGCTTTTTTTTTTTTTCTTTCCTTCAGCACTAGACTGCTCTCTTATGGGAAGCAAGCTTATACATATCATCTGGTTGCAGAATGTTGCTTCAGGCCTGGAGCACTGGAAGCATTTAGCAATTTTATTTATTTATTTATTTTATTTCTGCGCTAGTAGACCTCAAGAGAATTCCACGACTTCAGAACTTGCTGGATGTCAGCAAAAGTTATCAGAAATATACAATACACAGAAGTCTGCATAAGCCCTTCCCAAATCTTCATTCGCGAAGCCATTATCAATATTTAAAATATCCAAGCCATTTGCTATAATGAAAACATCTGCATCAAAATATATTCTGTAATGTATATTGGTGATTCTGAACTGCCCATAAATGCTACTGCGTTTAGGACAGACCCTAACTGGACCTTTCGTTCATTGTCTTACAGTATCACAAATTGCCTTTCTGGTATTAAATGCAAAATTGTTTTCCCTCTCTTACAGATTTTAGTTGCTGAAAGTTACACTAATATATTTAACTCATAGAGTAAACAAACAAGTTTTGACTTGTGTTGGTAAATAGTTGCATATATATTTTTAGAATTCAGCTAAAAGCTCAGAATCATACCCCTCATATTTCATAAATAATGTGAGCAAGAAAATTCTGCTAATTAGCTGTTAAATGTGTCTGCATGCTTCAAAAATAGAGAGCTGAAAATAAAAGAGACTTCTATGCTCCAGAAAATTTAATGTAACTGGAAACGTCAAGATTATAAGGGAGCTAATAGAAGTATCAATAAAAATATTCACAGGCCACAGTACCATTATGCTAAACTTAAAATTCAGTGTCAAAAGGTCAGTAATTCATATCTTTTTTCCAGTATTATTGCCTTTAAGTTAAACCACATTTTCTCGCCTCATTGGAAGTAATGCCAGAGTCCATTCCTGAGAGCTGATCACTAAAAATCCAGTTTGGGACTCATGCAGAGCACCTAGGTCTGCTGTTTGCAAAACGTGTCAGATCAGTCCATAAAAAGAAACAGACTGAAGAGTTCTGGTAACTGCCTGACATGTTAATTTATAAGATTTATGACTTTTATATAAAGGTAGGATTAGCACAATGTATAAAAATTCCGACCGCTGACAGAACATTTACAAAAGAAAAAACCTAATGTTTTCAATAAACTGGAAAAAAATTCTAACATTTCCCCCACCCTGTGTAATTTTATTCTTTTTTTTCTTTCTTGAAATGCTCTATATCTTTCATCACAGCACCTTTACAAGCAAAGACTGTTCTCCTGTCTGTTACATACCTTCACTCTCCAGAGGAAAACTATTCCAGAACTAGGTCTTGAAAGTAATGTAATGCAAGTTCAAACGAGAAACAAAAAATAATGTTCTGATTTCCCAACCTTCTGTTTCCTTGCTTATTCTTAGTTACTCCCCAGTTCTCTGGCAATGTCAGCCATTTGCATCAATTACAAACATCTTTTAAAGAAAAGTTCAGTAAGAATTTAAACCTACTAATAAACACTAAGGTCTGATATATATGAACACATTACAGACTTAAGTACAAGTCATCACAGTTTCCGAACAGAATACACCCCATTCTTCTACTTACTAGTTAGCTCATTATTTTACATACAATTAGGTTCACATTCTCAGATGCAGGCCAAGCAAAGCCTTGAGACATCATATGCTTAAAGACAAGAACATAGTTGCAGGCCTAGGTGAACGTAGATTTCATAATTCCGCATATTTTACTACCAAAGATCCCCCAAAGTTTGTTCAAAGGAAATCACAGGCAAGCCCCATTACACCTTCACCCCAATACAAGCATCAACAGAAATCCACAGCAACTCCTGATACCATACAAAGGCCATGCTTCGAAATTTACAACTGGCCTATAATTACAGTGATGAAATCTAAATTAAAAAAAACACTGAAGTCTAAAAGAATCAAATAGATAATGTGAGTGAACACTGGACAAAGTATAAATTGAAAATACAGTCATTTGAGTGTGAAAGGTAAATAATGAGTCATATTACTTTGTTGCTATTGTAAATTCACTAAAAGAAAATTTAATTAGAAATAGCTTTGACTATCAAGTTGCATATCTAATCGCAATGGACACTACTCCATTTTGCAGCACAGCTTACCCAATCAAGAAACAAAAACAGTTCTGTGACTGTAGTGAACAAAGAACCATTTTTCAGTGTTCCTTACTGCTGTAGCTCAAATCCAGGGCTATTATAACATTGGCAATCTTCACATAGAAAAATCATTGGTATTTTAAGCACTTTCTCATTTAAGATCTGCCCTGACCAGGTAGCCGATATGGTAGTAAAAGTGGCCTTTAATAGCCTGTCAGTGCCATGGCATTCTATCTGAGGGAAGGACAAGAGACACAGATTAAAATGGGATAAACAAAAGTGCAAAATTTATGCAAAAGTTAGCCTACTGTAGGGCAATCTGTATACACAATTACAAAAAATGCCAAACGAGATATTGTCTGCTGAAGGAATTTCACAGGTATTCTTAAAAAGTGAAGGTATGCGACATTGGCTATTGTACAAAAGCCACAAAGTACGGTGAAATTAGTTGAACGTTCATTACAAATTATCTTTGTTCTACTTCACACAGCATGACCATCACTTTGAATTATCTTAAGAAGAAAGCATTTCAGCCCACAGTGCCCCCAAAAGCTTAATTTACTCTTGATCACTTCCCATAATAGTTTAAGTTTTGAATTCCTTCTCAAGGTTACTCCTTACAGACTAGAACTGAAATCAGACAAAAAACATCAGCACTTGAATCACTGTGGCCTATTCCGAGTAAGCACAGACACTTCACCAGCAGCTCAGACGAAGAACCTGCATGGCAGGTCACATATGCAGGCACACTAAACAGCTTCAAAGTGCTGCAGGGAACCACAACCTCTCACTTCTCTGACCAAACTGCAGCAAAGCTAATTCACTCAATTCTCAGTTGTTTTGCATATGCCTGAAAGCCTAATTGGCTTATATACCCATGTATGAAAATAAGGCAATGATTCTGGACAACAGGACTATGTTTAGGTGACCACTTATGGCTCCAGGCTGCACAGGAAGGGAAACTCCCTCCTTCATTGATATTACTTCAGATCCAAGACTGACAAAATATGTGCCTCTACTAATGAAAACCACTGTGCTACACACAGCAAGGGCAACAAGCAGGAACACAAATAAAACTACTTTCAAACTTCAAGTACCATGTTTCCTTTTAAAAGTATCCAGAAAGCAACCTTAGAAGAGTAATGGCCTCCAATCGTTATACTCTCAGAAGTTGTGTCTCTAAAACATTTTATAGTCCAATTGCCATTTTTTCCTCCACAGAAAGAAACTGCTGTCAGAAAGGCCTTCATTTATGACAGACAAGATGCTTTTTTGAGTGGAAGAGAACTCTGGGGGGTTGCCACGCAGAAATTAGAAAATAGTGAATGAAAAACTAGTGAATGAAAAGGGTTTTACAGAGTTTTTCTATACTATCAGAGTCTTGAAATCATCACCTCTGACCAAAATCAGTACAACTGCCATGCACGAAACAAACTTCTCTGTGGAATAGCCAATTGTCCTGGGTTCAGCAGTAGCAGTCATTTTTCTCCTTAGTAGCTGGTGCAGTGCTGTGGTTTTGACTTTCAGCCTGGGAACAACACTGATAACACCGATGCTTTTAGCTGCTGCTCAGTAATGTTTACTCTGACCACGGACTTTCTGAGTCTTGTGCTCTGCCAGGGAGGAGGGGAAGCTGGAAGGAAGAAGAGACAGGACACCTGACCCAAACTGACCAAAGAGGTATTCCATACAATAGCACATCATGCCCAGGATGTAGAACTGGGGGCAGTTACCCGGAAGGGCTAGATCACTGCTCGGGTCGGGCTGGGTATCAGTTGTATTCTCTTCCCTTGTTATTTCCCTTATCATTATTATTATTGGTGGTAGCAGCAGTGATTTGTGTTATAACTTAGTTACTGGACTGTTCTTATCTCAACCCATGGGAGTCACATCCTTTTGATTCTCCTCCCCATCCCTTCGGGAGCCGAGGGGGGGGGCGGGGGGGGGGGGAGGAAGAAGAGGGTAAGTGAGCAAATGGCTGTGTGGCTTCTGAGTTACGGCTGGGCTTAAACCACGATACCAATGTAGTGCTGAAAGCAGCTAGCATTACACCCTCTGCTTGAAATCTTTGTTACCTCGCTTAAAAGCAGGTCTCCACTGCATATTACAGGTCACGAACATCTTTCTAGACTGTACTCTGCTGCCCTAACCGCACATTACTGTAAACCCATGTCAACAGGAAAAGAAACAGAGACATCAAGAATATTAAGCATATTACTGACAATGTGTCTGAGTGTTCTGGTTGGAAACATTTGTAATATAACAACACAGAGGACAAAAGAATGGACAGGGAGAATTCCCTTCTCTTGGTATTACTATTCTTCTAGCAAAAATAAAACGTAGGGATGGGGGCAGGTATTTATAGCAAGTTGAAATGCATAATGAACAGCAATCACACTGAAAACTGGGTACACTAATGAAAACAGATGAAAACAGAGAAAATCTCATCTGCCATCCAGACAGCCGAGACAAGAAAGATTCTTACATTTTCTAACCTATGTTTTAATGTAATGATGTGCATACACTATGCAAAGGTTAGAATACTTGAACAAGCAACACATTTAAAAAATCTGGCCGAGCAAGTTATCTAGCCACTTGTGGAATCACAAAAAGATTTTATTTTTTTTTAATTAGGGTATTTTACAGGAAATTAAATAAAAATGTGTTTTTCTAACTAACTGGAAGTGCATAGCAAAGAAAAACAGACTCTATAATTTAACACTAATATGCCCCTGCTGTCCTTATGTCCTACTAGTTCATGAAATAAAGATCTGTTCTGCATTCAAAATGCACTAACCAGCAACCCATAAAAGTACAATATCTAGATGAAAAACAAACTTAAAACCTCAGTGCCACTCATAACTGCCACCCATTTAATCTTTGAGTATTCTGGCACATATATTGTTTTTGCTGCCACAGACCTGTTGCTCAGTGAACTCCCTCACTACCAAGAAGTCCAAGAGCCCTTTTCCAAATTCCTGCTTGAGGCATTGTGTCACTGCAATGTGAGGTAGCCAGTCTGAACTGAAGTACATCATCTTGCGACAGACTGCAGAATCCTGGAGTAAATATCATAGCTACTCAAAAAATCTCATGTCATCACTTTAACAGTCCATTTTTTAGCTAAATATTTGGCAAGGTACCAAGAGTTATGTCACCGGAGCAGAAGACAAGGTCTGCAGGTCTGGAAGAGCAAAGACAATGTGGTGAAGAAAAGGAGATGAAATCCCTTGTTACAAAATGTAAGGTTAAAGAGAAAAAGGCATTTGCACATGGAAAAATGGTGAGGGAGAGGGGGGAACTGTCCTTATGATAAAGATGAATTTCAGTAATCAAAGGGATTTCATACAGGTCATATGAATGCAGACAACTATCATAAATCTATACTGCTGCACAGTTACACACAGTAACAGCTCTGCTCGTTTTAGCTGTGCACTAGACAATGGCATTAGAGAGCAAAGCAGGCATTATGGGCAATAAAGCAAGTGTAGAGGACCCAGAAAGATGCTTAATAGACTTCATCTTCATTTTGAAAGAGAAAAGTAGACAATATGCCATCAAAAAGTTTTCTTACACAATGTTCATAAGATGACAGCAAATGGGAAAGTAAATTTAAGACCAGCTAAATCACAACAGAGTTCCAATTTGGAAACTAGCAACTAACGAATTTTCTATTCTCATTTCAGAGAAAGTGAATTCTAAACGTGTAATTATTATTGAAACTTAGCTAGATGACAGATATAGGCAAGTTCCAGACATCTCATTATATTAAAACCCTGTACTTATATTTTGATAGTTGGCATACATAAACAATTCCTCAATTAAGTCTTAAATGTATCTATATAGTTATGTTACTTCTGTGTTGTTTAAATGCCATAAAATTATAATAAATGCAGCCAATATGTTTACCTGTACCCAGAATTTCATGATTAAATCTAAAGAAACGTGCTTGCAATAAATTTTCATATTTAGCATAGAGGAAACCATGTTAGTAGGTCTGAATTAAATCCTGATTTGTTAAATTCTCCTAAGTGAAAGACAAACCACTACAACTATCAGAGCCACACACAGTAAAATGCAGTAAATCCATACATTACAAAGGATGACACTAAAACTGTAAGAAATGGCATATTTTTCTTCTATACTTTCTGTGAAAATGCCTTCTACTGTTCTTAACACCTTTTTTCCCTCCAAAGCATCCAGGTGGCAATTAATTTGTCATTTATGCACTGCACAAACTATTACAACACAGAACGTGACATTTTCCTTTCCATGTCACTCCGGTATTTCATCCAGTTGGGCTACCACAAATTAAATGGCACCAAAGAAGCCAGGCATTTCCAGGAGCCGTGTGCTACTGGCATGGCCCTTATCCCTGTGGCTGGCACATCCCTGCCATCATATCTCCACAGGCTCCAGGAGCGTGAACAGTACACTTAGCTCTGGGAAACATAGGCAGGAAGGAAATGCCATGAGAAAGCCTTCGCCAAATAAATTTCTCTGGTGAACAGTGTTGCCTCACCAGTGCAAGGATGAATTACCAGATTTAAAGATGACATCAGGAGGGAATGGAAAACACTTGAAAAATACCATTTAACATGCTTAACTTTCTGCACTTGCAGCCAAAAAAAGCTCATTTTACATGCTCAAAGAAAAGCTTTGATCAGACACTGGATTCACGGGTGTTTCAGAGATGTACTTTACCCCCCGCCCTCTTTTTGAAGCCAGTTGAGAGTGGGGAAAATCATTCTCCAAAGCAGCAGGTATGTGTGCCCCTGAATTACCTTGCTGGTGACATACTGAGCAAATGAGCCAAAAGGTTGTTACCTACCAATTAGGAAGCCAAATTATAACACAGAGGCATTGTCACTGTTCCTCTGTTGTCTGTATTTTCTCTGCATGGAAAAGCTATTTGTCAAGTGGCTTGGGAAACAGTACTACACAACTACACTGCTGAGCAAAGCAAGTTTTCTAATTAATATTATACTTTATCTTACTGTAATTGAGCCTGTTATCTCCTCTCCTGCTATGATAAGCATACTGCAAACTAACAGTCAATTCCAACCCTGCATTTTCTTAATCATCATTAATTTCTTAACAGAGTTTGATAGTTTTCTCCCAATTCTTTTTAATTGTTGTCATGCTAAATAATGTCATTGCAGTTTTATATCATGTTCATTCTGCTTAAGACAATATATTAACTCACCAAGCAACCCACAGGAAGCCCAAATGAATGTATGTTTCTTTGAAATACCATAGACAAGATTAATTGGAGAGATGGCTCTGAGACTCTAGAAAGCAACTTGATTAATCCAACAGAAACTCCTTAAAATAGGCCACATGAAATGATTTATTAAGCACATTTTGCAGGAAGCTGAGAGAAGTTCTTGCTCCACAGATACTAATATTTGAGATTTCAGTTTGTAATGCATTCAGAGATAGGTGAGTAAGACCTTTGCCTAACTGGGGCTTAAATGAACAAAACCTGAATGACATAAAAATCTACAAATCTACATAAATAAAATTTTACTTCAATCTGAAAAAAAGTTTTAAGTGATAAGAGTGTTCAATATCACATCTTCTAAGCTATAATAATCACCTGGCACATCAGCAGGGACAGCATCCCGTGCTTTCCCAGCCTTTAAGCAACCTAAATTAGCAGAATACCTCTTGCTACCCAAGATTCACTACTTTAAGCTCTGTCATCAGGCCTTTACTTAAAGCCACACATGACTCATGGTCCTTTTTTTCCCCCCCTGGATTGGGGGGGAAGGGAAGGTTGTTTCTTAACGTAAAACACATGTCAGTAGCATCATTCTTTAAACAAGAGAATTGTCATTGAGGATTCATTAGCCACCTTGCTAAGCCAACTGAATGTATACCCTTCATCTAATACCCTCAACAACCAGGCACAGGCTACACTGAAATATAATCTCCCTGTACACTGAAATTGTTTCACTTTGCATAGAGTATTTGGGGCAAGAAAGAAATACACAAAGGAGGATGTACACATATGGAGAGAGCAGGAGATTTTACTTCAGCTGTTGAGGGACTCATCACTAAAGGAACAGCCAAAGTAAGAGCTGAAGTTGAAAGTCATATGAAAAGCCCTCATATACTCATCTTTCTTCTTTACTGACATTGGTAGATTAAGAAGGTTGGCAAAGTAATCATCTACAAGAAAACAAAACAAACCAAGCAACCAAAACAAAACCAACACACCTCACCCCCGCCGCCCCCAAAAAAGCCCCATCCAAGGCAAAGTAAAAGGAAAACAGAAGCCTAAGTTGCTTTTATCCACTACCATGGATAAGGAGTCAAGGGCATAAGGAATTTGAAATTACTTTGGAGGGGAAGTGAAAGAAATTAACAAGTTGAAGCCCAGTGGGAAAAGAGAAGGAGTTATGTTGAGGAAGTCAGACTAATACTAGTTAACATGGGAGACAAGAAATAGTTTACACAATACAATTAAAATTTAAAAATCACGCAGCATAGTAAAAGTGGGATGACAGTTATTGGATAATGACCTAAGCAGGTGAAAAACGACAAAGCTGCTTTCCTCATGACAGTCCCCTAACTACCGGAGAATGAACAGGAAAAGGAAAAAGTCATACTTTCATACACTGGAACTCTCCCTTCTGGATAACCATCTTTGAACATATGAGTTCATTTTGTAGCTGTGTTTCTTTCTCATATTCAATAGTAAAATGACATTATTTTCCTTTAAAAATAAAATTACTCATATACTATCTACATACAATTTCAGAATCTATTTCCAACTAGCAAAGCGAACTCTCATCACCTTCAATTTCATATGTACTTGAGATAAACTGGCTTATTAATAGTATGCGTTATGTATACAAAAATTAAAAAATATTAATCTAGAATGGAAAACAAAATGAAAGGCACAATGTTATTCTAATTTCCTTTGGAAATATCTACTTGAAATTAAAATACTTTACCCACTTCAACAATTTATTTTCCATGAAAATATGTCAATGTTACATTAAGGTCTCAAATCCATTATTAAAGTATTCTTATCACAAAACCACAGATCTGGGCCTCATGGACAATGAAAGCACTACTTAGAACTGTATGTTTGAGCATAAATCACATCACTGGAATTACTATCTATTAAGCTAATCAAAAAATTGTTCAACCTCTGAATGAGCGCAAAATAAATATTCCATAATATTGCAAACAAGGATTTCAAGAGACTTTCAACCAATAACATCCAAAAGAAATCTAAGAGGACAATGTAATTTAGTCAAAACAAACAAGATGCATTCAGTTTTGCATCAAACCTACACAGAACTATGCTGATTAACTGGAAACATTATATGGTCCAAAGTTTTCCTCAAAAGGAAGCCAACATCCACAATTATGGTTTTGTTGTTTGCTTTAAATCTATAGTCATCTCTTCCTATTGTTTTTAAAGAAATATGGTTTGAAGTTCATACTGAACTGAAGCCATATATGAATATCTGAATACAGCAGTATCAAAATATGGTTGATATGAGCAGGGGAAAAAAAAATAAAAACCCCTCATCTGAAACATTTTCAGTCCTTGTCACAGACCTGACTTTTCCCCTTTCTAAGCTGTTGGTTCAACAGAAATTGAGGAAAACTCCACATTGGGCTGGTTGCCCAACAGCCCCCTGAGGCTGCTGTACCATGGCAGTGGCCTGGCCCTGCCTTGGCCCAGCTTCAACTACACATGGACCCATCACAGGCTTTTAGCATTACTTTTAGCTATTCTCCCTGGGGATCTTCTGCACTCACAGCAGGGAAAATCTTTAATTACCTGATTAAGGTGACTTCTGACTGCTTTGCATTGGCAAAGCTGGGCTGAAGCTAGGGAAATTGAGCTCCCTATGGAACCTGGACCTGTTATGTGTATTGAAAACAAATAGTCATATCAAAAGAGTCTGAAAAAAATTAGGGAAATATTATTCTCTGACTTCTCTCCAGAGATTCGTCACAAGCACTTTTGCAGAGAAGTACAATTAGTTAAGCTTGTATCAAAGACTGCTGGTAATTGGCTATTCTCACGATAAAGTAACAGAGCCTCTCAGAAAGGGTTAACAACATTTCACATATGTTTGTATGTTTTGTTTGTGCATTCATGCAAATGAAAGTCATTAATTGCATTATTCTGTATTGTTATAAAGAAAAATCCATTGCTTGCCTTGCTGTTGGTTGTAACCCATTACGGGTTTGCACTAAGAAACCCACAGCTGGATCAGTTTTCCAGTATAAAACAAAAGGTTACAGACCACCACTAGAAGTTTCACAAACCACTTTTTTCAAAAAATACAAATACTTACACTGTGACATAACATTTCTTTAATCAGATGGTAGCCATTTGTAAAGACCTTGGGCTTGTTAACACTTCAAATATACAGCCACCTAAGGTTTATACATGTTTTTCCTTAAATCCTTCTATGACTTAAACGTAGAAAAGAATAAAAAAGGAGGCACCAAGAGAAACGAAAATGTAGACTATAAAATCGTAACAGTAGGTTGGATATATATTCCCATCAATTTATACTAAATGGTGAAACTGTCAAAGGGGAAGACTTCATATCAGAGGTCATGCTTTATTTCTGTTCTTAGTTTTTTCCTTATGCTTTCAATAAATTGCTTAGATTTAGCAAAAAAAAACCCCAAAGTGGCTGTGTTAATGTAACAGCCATATGTTATATTGTTAAAGAGGTTAGCCTAGCTTTCACAGATTCTTGAGCTCAGCTACAGCTTGTTTGCATCTGGTCTTTGTCTACATTTATTAATAGCATGGCAAGAAATCTAAATCATGCAGCAGTGTCACAGAGATCATGCAGCATACAGTCACTCCAAACTAAAGTATAATATTCAGTTTAAACATTTTAATGGGCTTCTTTAAAATAAAACTGGACAATACACCAAAAAATACATTTGAGAACAATCCTGCTTTGAAAGGGTGATGAATTAGATGATCTAACCAATATTTTCCAGTTGTATTTTCCACAATCCATTTAATTGTCTCTTATCTCATTGTTCCAGTTCAGTATCCAGGCACTACTTAGGGATTATCTTTTAGGCTCCACAGCCCAGAGGTTTGACGTGCTGCCTCACAATGGTTCAAAAAGCCATTTGGGAAATGCATAGTGTCCCCCTCTTTGCCCTTCCCACAACTGCACCTGTGAGTGCAGGCTCTGCAGAAGCACTCCTCTGTCCAAGCACAGCCCAGCCCACATACAGGTGCTGCTAAGTGAGACTGGAAGATTTCCAACTCCCTTTTCCTTTTCTCTCCCGAGCTTATGAGCAGAGGAGATGACATCTCCTTTCCTACCCCTTAGGACATTTTCTGCAGTAACAGATGAACAAGGGCTGGTAGCACAGTCTGAAATACGTAACATGGTTGCAGTGATGTCTCAGCCCCAGTGGCTTAGTGGCTCTCGCACTCCCTCCACGCACTCAGACTCCTAACCTAGGAAAGGGTCTCTCCTCCTCCAAAGATCAGCTGTCCTGTTAAGGGAAACAAGGGTTAAAAACATTCTTGGCAGACCACAACAGACATTCCATGAGGCCAGCAGGCTACACTTTGAGAACTCATGTCATGCTCAAAGCTCTGTTCCACAGACAGGACTTAATAGCTATGTCCCCACAGCCTGCTGCAGAGCAGCCTCAGCATGCCACTTGTGACTTCATGCTTCCTAGCCACAATGGTAATTAAAAACCTGGTTGCACCTCTGGCTTCAAACATCTAAATTGTGCTTAGAAAAGGGCAGGCTCAGGTTATCTGTTGCACCATAATGATTCATCCAGACCTGATGATCAAGAGACTGGATCCATTTTGGCTTCTTCAAAACATTCAGCCTGAAGGCAGAGCTGCAAACACACAAATTAGCAGGATGGAAGGTGAGTCTGCATTTAGGATTGGGCTTGGACTTGCATTTCATTGGCAGCAAGGACATTCTTCATCATTCCCAGCAATAATAGCTAACAGACGCTTGTATCAAAAGTTTCACTGAAGCTTAGCATTACATTAGCTTAGCAGCATCAAGTCATCCATACAGAGTCCTGACACCAAAGTTAAGGAAAACTTGATACAAGCAGCCCATTTCTGAGCTTGTAAGAAGTAGAGGTGGCCTGTATTTAAAGGCTCATCTTTTCTGGGTTTTGTTTTTTTTCATCATGATTGGTGGTCAGCCAAGCTGCCTGGAGAGTACTTTAACCACAAGAGAAAGGGGAGAGGTGAGAGTTTTCAGAATCAGGAATCTAGATGCTACAGCTATGGGAACACCACCAGAACAATAGGCATCTAACAGTTCCAGCAGGGAATTGAATTGTCTGGTGGATGAACCTAGTGGCCAACAGGTAATCCTTTCACACCTGCTAGCATTATTATTATCAGGAGTATGCATAAGAACTTGTACTACTGCCCTTACCTCTGACATCTTTCCTGTGGCTGGATGAGAACTTTATTAAAAAATGTTGCCCCAGTGATTTCCACAAATATACATAAGAACTCCTAAGAAGAAAAAAAAAAAAAAGACTCTCTTAAGCTCTTCTAGGTTACACTTGTTACAGTTCACTTGTTACAGTGACCTACAGTACAGCATGGAACAGACATAAAAAAGCAACTCAGACAGTGTCAGACATTATAATGCTGGTTTTCTCCATGTGCATTATACATAGCTTTTGTATGTAAGTAAAACCCAAAATGAAACAACCTGGATTTCACAATACTTGAATTCAAGATGAGAGGAAAAAGCCAGCGTTTTCTACAGTTCTGTGGGGCACAAAGGGGGTGCTTTTTGGGAGAAGGAAGTAGCGCAGTCTTTGTTCCAGCTGTAGGGCAGGAACATGCACAGTGTGGGTTGGAGGAGCAATGGTGCAGGGCCAAATGGCAGAGGAAATGAAGTACCAAAAACCAGCTGAGCTGGCATTCCACCTAGTTTTCTTTTGTGATGTACCTAGAACAGTTTCATGACAATATCCTGTGTTCATCCTGATATATTTACTGTACATGTCATTTTCAAAGAAGTTTTAGCTTCATCAAAAGCTTGCCAAATGTTCCTCTTTGATTTTCCCCTCTAATTCCCAAAGGTAACCATTTCTCTATTTTCATTTTTGATGATTGCTTCAGATTTGATGGAACTGCAATACATACAGAGGTAATAAATCTATAATGACTGTCAGTTGCCAGTCAAGAGAATCAGTCTGTAATTAGGGTAACTGTCTGTTAGAACCAAATGGGAATTGTTGAGTTCAGGTACCAGATGCATACAATAACAGGGATGAACAACTGACAAGCGAAACTCGCAGGAAGGTGAACAGTTGGTCTGACTTCACTGGAGATTCTCTGTGGTTCTGGAAGAATTCCATCTTCTCTGTTTATAGAGTTCCATGTTCTATTGTTTGATCTTCCAACAACAAAAGTAAACTGCGGCTGCATATATTTCTTTAAATGCAGAGATCATTAAAATAAGCAACTTTAGGCAAAACTAAAGCAAATCTTAACAAAACATAAAAGAAAGATGGCTTTGGGGTGTTGTGGGTTTTTTTTGCCTAAAAACATATCTTCAAACTTTACTAATGTTTGCAAGTTAAGAAAATGCAATCTTGGAAATATTTTTATTATAGAGCTTCAAAGTGAAACACATGTTTCACCATCCTGATAATTCAAATGAAAACAAACATGGTATCTTGATGCAAAGCTAATGTGGAAAAAGCAGCAATGACTACTTACTCTTACATGCCTTGCTCAGAAAAGAGGGTGAGCTAAAGATACGCTAAAGGAGGGGAATCATGACGAAGCCATCTCCACAGCTGGAGACCTTTTCCCTACTCCACTGTTTTATAGCAGGAGACAGGTCTCTATTTCAAGTGCCATGATCACCTAAAAGAGGAAAAAGCTTAATATCCCAGAAATCTCAAATAAATCAGGCTTGGGATTTTTCTAGTGTGAAGGTTTCAGTACACAGGCAATTGACACTACATCTGGAGCCACTATAAGCAGCAAGAAAGCAGTTACAACAGAAGAGGACACATGTATGCAGCATTTGCCAGTAACATGTTGTTGTGCCTGTCTGATAAGTGATGAGGTATGGCACCACAGAAATTCTGTAAATGAAGCCCTTAAGCTATTTTTCAGTAATTGTATTCTCTCAAGTTCCCAATAGAAAAAGAGCAAAGATGTAAATAAAATAAATGCATACATAATTAAACCACCTCCATTGTCAGTAAACTCCTTATGCAAACAGCTAATGAAAGCTGCTGTGAGACCATAGGAAAAAAAATAATCAATGACTACTCACAGATTCAACAAAGCATAATGAAGCATATCCTATCAGCTCCCTTTAGGTCTTCTGTACACAGATCAACAACAAAAACTGGGTGCATCTCTGATACATTTGTTTTTTTCTATGAATGCTCATAGATTTTGTTCCTTCAATGAAAACCATGTGCTTCAGGTCAAGGAAAATATCCAGCTGACATCCTGAATGGAGGGAAACAGATGGTATGAACTTACATATCTGAAAAAGGTAGCCATGTATATAGATTTTTCAGGAATTTCCTCACTCAGACACTGCACATCAAACCAGTATAATTTAAATTTGTCATTCTCCATCTCAGCATAGAACACGCTTACAGCCCCAATTCCTAGAAACCATTAAATTTACAGAATTCAGGAATGCATTTTCAATTATATAACCCCATTAACATTGTTGGAAAACAGCCTTTTTCTACCACTGACCCACTCTCCAGCAACAACAGAAAAAAAAAATAAATCACAGAATCATAGAATACTTAGGGTTGGAAAGGACCTTTAAATCATCCAGTTCCAACCCCCCTGCCATGGGCAGGGACACCTCACACTAAACCATACCACCCAAGGCTTCGTTCAACCTGGCCTTGAACACTGCCAGGGATGGAGCATTCACAACCTCCCTGGGCAACCTATTCCAGTGCCTCACCACCCTAACAGGAAAGAATTTCCTCCTTATATCCAATCTAAACTTCCCCTGTTTAAGTTTTAACCCATTGCCCCTTGTCTTATGACTACAGTAAATCAGGAGTTAGATGAGAGTACTGCATAGGAGCTATTTATTTCCTCCCTTATCCCAGACTGTTACAGATTGACTGATCTTTTGTAGTTCTTTGACTCCCTCCCCTTACTTCCTAAGAGACAACCTTCTCTGTTGTAGATCTTTCCAGTGGTGCTTTCCAGGATGACTCCCCACAGTTATTCCCAGACCTGTTTCAATCGCAAACCAATTAACATAGAATAGGGTACTTCTACACAGCATATTAATAGCAATTGTTAAGGAGTTTTGTCTGTTCTGGTTCCCTCTGATGTTTAACAGCATCCTGTCTTTCCCAAGACTTATATATGTAAGAAATAGCAACAATCATTTTCTAGCACCCTATACTTAAGAGTACTTTTGGCATGCTAGTTCCGTGCCCTAGACAAATGTAAAACTCTGTTACGCCTATTTTAAGGGCCCTGAGAGATCACAAATGAAATCTTCCTTGTTCTGAAATCCAGAAAGCAGTGCCTAATACCTCTGAAGAAAGCTTATCTACTAAGCAGAGACCGACATCATAGGCCTCTGCTGTGAGATTGTACCCCTCAGCCCTACCCTCAGACTACCAGCTGCTGAGCAGCTTTCAGCCTTATTTTAAAAGAACAGCCCAATCCCATCATTGCTTTGTAATTTAAATAGCTGTGCAACCAGCAAAATAACTGCTGAGGTCTATCTCTACCTTGCACAAAGCTGATATTTTCCTTTTCATGTTCTTGACTACTTGAAATACCCTCTCTGCTGAGCTGTGGCAATAGGGAAGGAGGCAAGAGGGTCTGGGGTTTTGAACCAGTCTCCCTTAGTCACAATATGATGCTTTTCCTCTTTTGAGACTGCCCTTTGACTTAGGGTGTTTTCTTCTTGTCCAAGTTTGTGCCAAAATCATATGTGTGTGTGTATATTAGTATGCTCACTGAGCACCATTTTCCCTTCTGGCTTTTTGCAACTTGTATCTTAGTGAAAGCTAGCTTTCTGGCAGCATTTTTTAGAGGCGAGAAACACCACTTATTTCAGTGTCTCAGTGTTTCGTTCCTATTGCAGTCAATTATACTCTAAGTATCCTTGTGCTATCTCCCTTTAGAGGTGCAAGAAAACTAGGAAACCAAGGGCATAAAGGGTAAGATCTTTAATAAGGAATTAAATGCCAAAATCACCTAAGTTTTCAACACATGCTGCTCCTTTGAATAACCCTCTTTAATAAATTTACACAAACAATGCACAGAGCAGAAGTGGGAATTAAACCATGAGGCCAGTTTTCTCACATGATATAATATACTCATTCCCTGGTTGCTTGGAGAGAAAAATAAATTCATGAAATAGGCAAATCCTCCAGTCACATTCAAAGACAGTGACTTTCAGAGCAAGCTACGTATTAAACCACATTTTAACACCCGACTGAGGTGTTTTCTTCTCAAGAGATCCCAGTTGACAGGAGGGTATCTGAACCATGGACTTCCTACACTTGAAAATCCCAGGCAGCACTCTGCCCTTTTATCTAAAACATACTGGAACAGCATGGCAAATAGTACACTGGTGTGACTGAATACAAGTAAATGAATTTTCAACAGCTATAACATACCATGATACTATTTCAAAAGACTTCTATTGGGACTTACCAACTGTGCCTTAAACATTGGATTTATCTCCAACTCTTACTCCTACTAATTAGATTTATCACTGTGGGCTTGGCACAGCAAATTAAGGATACCTGAAAATATCTATTCCTGATCACTAAACTGCATACATACTCGAGAATCATACTTTTAAGTCTTTTACTTGCCCTTGGCTCCATTAGCACTAATTTAGCTTTTTTCACAAAAAAAGTGTCAGCCCTCCCATCTTTGTGTTTAACTATTTTTGCCCTGAATTTCTAAATGCTGATATATACTTTTTATTCAAGCAAGCCCAAAGGAGCCTACTCATTTAACCATATGAACAAAACTGTGCACGACTTTGCAGAGGCATGGCTGCTGTGTTTTTGCTTAATGTAATAGCTGGTTCTAAGCACTGTGGAAAAAAAGATAAAAAAAGGCAGATGGCAAATAGCATCAATTGACAAACTTCACTTTTCCAAACAGAGCTTCTCCATTTGGCTGCTCCGAGATTTGCTCTGCAAAGCTAGTTAGAAAGGGCAACATAACTACTATTGCCATTTTCATAAAGGAATATGAAAAACACACACACACAAAAGAAACAACATAAAAGTTTTACAGCAAAGTCTGAAGGCATGACTTACAAATCAAAGTCAAAGGAGAGATAGGTGAAAAAGGAGCCCAGAAAAAAGAAATTAAGAGTCACGCTTCGAGCAGGGTCACAGTTTTGGTATTATTCTCTTGCTTTGTTTAAGACTGGCAAACACCTCAAGCAAACAGCCATCCACATGAATTTTCCCCCATTAGAGCCTACCCAGATCACATCCAAATACGAAACCTCTTCTAGATTTAGACTCTATTCCAATTGAATTCAGCTCTCCCTCTCTTCCTGTGGAAAAGTTGATAAAGATAAGTTACTCCTTTTGGAGCAAATGCTTATGTGTAATGTTCTTTTAACATCAGAAAGAATACCTATGCTCTGAAACATTTATGTTTTTCCCCCACCACTCACATTTTTTACATTTTAAAAATCTGCAGTAATACTTGTTCATGACAGTATGGACTATGAGCTCTTGACTCCAGCTACACAGAACCTGGGCAAAGAAAGCAAGATTTTAGGGCACCCATCTGGCAGGATGTTGGAAACTAGGAGTAAAATGAGACAGGGTTAAATTACGTAGGTCTGCCCAAGGCAAAGTAACTCACGCTTATGTTCTTCTCCCCATATTACTGCAGGTCTATAAATCCCACTGGCGAAGTAAAAGGAGTTTAACAGACAGCTCAGGAAACCTTTCTTGGTTTGATTTTGAAGTGTTCAGATAGTTTGTATAAACGTTGTTCTTGTGCAATTGGTTTATTTTCTCTGCCTAGAAAGCCTTCTTTGAAAACATTATTCTAGCTCTTCTGTAGCAATTATCAGGCTTTTGAATCAGAGAAGACAATATAGATGCTTGAAATATTCAAGACACATAGGTAGCATACTTGCACATCTGTAAACAACCAACTAACCTTCTCTCTCCTATTAAAACACTCCACTGAGATCAACAGAGCTATCCTCAACTTGCAGCAGTGTAACTTTGTAGATAAAATATACTGCATGTCTCCCTTTTCAGGAAAAAGACATTTTACTGCCATTTCTCCTATAAGAATTAATAAAAAGCCTTCCCATTTCAGTAACCAGCTATGCTGGCAGTCTCTCGAGTCACAAGCGCTAAAGAGAAGAAAATGATTACATTCAAAATGTAAGACATGCACTTGAATTAAAATATTTTGCTGGTGGGAATTTCAGAAGCCTGATGTCAGTTTACCTTTCATGTTTATGCTACTATTTGGTATCTGGGATAGTTTATTATTTAGGATAAATGTTTGTAGGACAGAGCTTTTTCCAAAGTAACAAATTACAGTTCTTCTGGCTGTTTATATTGGAAGGTCAAGCCCAAACCCACTGTTTGGAAAAAAGACATACTAACAATGACTGTGTTCCTGAAGTACCTACATTTTTGGCAGTCCATTCATATCTTGGGAGGTAATCCCCAGCAGACATCACATTCAGTAATCCCTATACCTCCTCCACCCAATACAGTGAAAATATCCTGTTGAACAAAAAAAGCCTCAATGAGTCAGTGATGATGCAAATATAAACACAGCAAAAGACAGAAATTAATCACGAGAAGGAACAGACATGCCAGTAACATCAGGCTACAGCTAGATCTAAAAAATTCCACAACACTGAAGATCTCAACTTGTCCTGTGATTTGGGTCAAGTCCAGTTTAGAAAATCTCACGCAACAAAAAGCACAGACAAACTAGCCTAAAGCTAATGCTTTTGACAGAAAAGTGACTCTGTGAAGGTCATAAATCTTCTAATTTGAGTTTATTTATGGGCAAAACAACATTAAAAAATTACTTTCCACTTGCACTGCTATTCTTCTTGCCTTTTGCTGCCTGTCTTCTAATTCACAGGCACAGGTGACTAGAAGTGTATGTAGTATTGCAGTGTGCACAGCCTTGCATATCCGGACTCATGTATTTCAGGGGTGGCAGGGGTGGGGTGGTGGTAAAATTTTTACAGGAAACACTGAGCTTCATAATATAGAATGCTGTTTACTCTTTCCATAACCTGTTCACATAAATGACTTAAAACTTTCAGAAACAGTGTCTACATCCATGATATGCAATCTGTATTACTGGGTCTCTAAAGAGCCTAGGTGTTAAGACCACACAGGTTCTTGTATGTGGTATTTTGCTCTTTCTATACATTGTAAGTCCCTCCAAGCTTAAAAAAGAAAAAGAAGAAAAAAAGAAAAAAAAAAAGGAAAAATAAAAAAAAAAAAGGAAAAAAGGTAAAGGCATGCCCCAAGACTGGCAGCAGGAAGAGCTCTAAAAATGAATTTCCTTCCAGGCTTGCACGTCTTCTCCCGAAGTTCAACATTTGCTAGTTTATTATCTGTCATTCCAAATACACAAGATCTAGAATACTGTTTATAAAGTAGGCTGCCTCATGAAAAACAGATTAAAAAATTAGTTTTCCACAGCTACCCAGCAGAAGCCAGAAAGGGTTCCTTTCTGCTCAAAATCAACTTTTGAAGCACAGAGAAAGAGTATAGCAGTGCCTACTATTGAGAACACAGTAATACTTGATTAATTATTTTGACTTTCTTTAGAGCTGATGTTTTGACTGATATGGTGGATGAATACTTCCCATTTCTGAGATCTCTGAGAACTTCTGGGAACCTAGACCTGAGACCTCATTCACCTGAGATTTCCTTCACCATTCTGGGAGGAAGATGTCCAGCCCTCACCTCCCCAAGCTCTGTGTTCTGCAATCTTCTTAATGACAGCAACTTTTTAATAAAGCCTTTGCTAGTTATTATCCTTTCATTAAACTAAAATAACTTCCTTACTAGGAACTGAATATTTCCACATGCACACTTTGAATCATACTCTGATCAACCTCTGTTCTTCATACTTACTCTATTTATTCTATTAACCTCTTAATATTGCTGTGTACTTGCATGGCTAAACAATATTTTGGAACTGATTCCATTTTCCTTGCCCAGATCCAAAATAGCCTAGCTCCTGGTAATTCTTTCCCCTAGAGATGGCTATAGAATTTATAGAATTTTCTGGGTCTTCTAATACTGCAGGCAAGAAGGGGGCATATAGGGATGCTGGGGGTGGACTCTTCATTAGGGACTGTAGTGGTAGGACAAGGGGTAATGGGTTAAAACTTAAACAGGGGAAGTTTAGATTGGATATAAGGAAGAAATTCTTTCTTGTTAGGGTAGTGAGGCACTGGAATAGGTTGCCCAGGGAAGTTGTGAATGCTTCATCCCTGGCAGTGTTCAAAGCTAGGTTGGATGAGGACTTGGGTAATATGGTTTAGGGTGAGGTGTCCCTGCCCATGGCAGGGGGGTTGGAACTTGATGATCTTAAGATCCTTTCCAACCCTAACTATTCTATGATTCTATGATTCATTTAATAAATCCACCCAGCACGCAAAAAGTAGCTTTTCCAAGCTGATTAATCCCTTTGTTAACCTCTTGTGGAGTCTCAGTCAGCATTTCCAATACCTTTACTGAAATGTTTATTCACCAATCCTACGTAGTGCTCCCCCACAACAGCACTTCCTGTTAACTTCTGTGTCCCTAAGTTATTCAACCAGTTGAGTAGACTTTAAGAAGTCTTTCTTTCACTTGTGGTAATTACTCAGCTGTTTCACTGAACCTTTATGCTGAAATCAAACTGAATCACCTACGAGTGACTTAGACCCAAGTTATCTTCCATGATCTGCTCCTTCATGCTGTCCTTTCTACTCAAAATAATCAACTATAACTTTTGACTCAGTGACTATCAACTGAAGGATTGCTTAAAACTTGGCTTTGAAATTAGTACTGTTATGTTTTGTGGAGATGCAGAAACCTGGGGGACAGCAGTGTTTCTTGATTAAATGCAACTATGAAACACACTTTTTTCTCCTCAAAATTCTTTCACTACCGCATAGCAGGCATCCAGAGGTCAGGCTGGAAATGCTGATGCTTCAAGGCCAGAATACTGAATAATGTTGATTTCATCCATAGAAAAGCAGAAACTGGAAAGCTATATGAAATGTATGCTTTTCATGTTTAAATGCTGCAGTATGTTTCTCAAAATATTTAAACAAGTAGGGAAATAAATCTCTGAAGTGGAAAGCTAATAAACATTCACATATGCATTTTGCTCATCTCTGAATGTGGTGGTAGTTTAGTTATTCCCTTATTTATGCAGTGGGACAAAGATCAGGAAAGATCATCAGTGAAAACTATTTGGCTGTCTGTAAACTTTCTTTACTCCTGGTTGTTTAACATTTATTTTTTAAGTTATAATAAATGGCCCTTTTCTGTTTGGTAGGAAAGCAGGATGACAGATTGTGGGAAGGAAAGTGTGAGTTGTATGGAAAGAGAACAAGAGCAAAAAAAAGGAGGGTGACTAATTCAACAAACCTGTTAACAGCAAGTAGAGGGCAGAAAATGAGAAATGCCCTTTCCTAGCCCACTCCACCATGTGACAGTAATAAAGTCCTATGTATAACTTAATCCTGAGAAAGTAGTACAACAGCAGTGACACCACCACAGGGCAGAAAGTGAATTTATAACAAATTATCGCAATTTATAACACTTATATAACATGAATGCAACATCAAAGACTAATCTAGAAGGAGGAAAATAAGCCACCTTTCCTGAAGCTAAGTGTAAGAATACTGCATAAATCAAAGCAGGATTCTCAGGATATGCCATATCAAAACAAAATGTAATCTGCCTGGCCCTTTTATCACCACCAACACCTGAGGAGAAGGCATACAACCCTACTGGAAAATAACTACAACAAACCTTATGCATCTCAAAGAAGCACCACACTCATGTAAGAACAAAAATATGGGGCAATTTTTGAGAAAACTATTTAAACAGTTTTAGTCTCTCTGTGTCTGTTCATCACTGAGTTTTTTTTTCTTCATTTCTTACCAGAGAAGATTCAAACTGACAGGTTATGAAGCAATAACTGCAATACCGTTGCCACAGTTAACATGACAGACACCTGTATCCTTTACTTTCACAGTCTGGTTCCCTCATAAGCAGCATACAGTTTCTTATCATCCTTTAAAATTTAATAAAGATGTTCATTTAAGAGCTTCAAGGTCAGGACAGGAAGCTGTTTTCATAACACCCAACTATTTCTGCAATGTTACTGAGTTCACCTCATGCAAGGATGAGTGTCTGTGCCACATAATACTTTCTCCCTACCAAGCCTAACATAGTGAAATAAGAATGTGCTAACCTAGCAAACAAATTTATTCTCCTGCAACTAAAATTAAATGGACTTTTAAATGCATTTTTTCCCCACTTGAAGTTCCTGACTTCTTGCCTGCATTTACAGCTTAAAAATAACTGGTGTGGTTTTTAGATTAGATACCCAGTACCTACCCATGCTAAGCCAAATCCTGTCCTGATTTAAACCCCAGGCAACTCTAAGTTAAAAAAATGCACCGAGTCCCTTTAAAACTGCTCCAAGGTATACCTTGCTATATGGCTAGTGGCCCTTACCCCAAACCCTGATGGATACTATACCATAACTGTGAAAATGTTTGCCTGGCATGTCCCCAGAATACACTACACCATTTTCTGGTTTTCTCCCACCAGCCTATTTCCTTCAGAGAATATTTGCTCCCACCCCTTGAATGCCACCATCTGATACCACATTTTCTATTTTACTGTTCTGCAACTTTCATTTGATCTGAAAAGAGATGAGGTGAAACGCTTGCTACTAAAAGATTTCACTTAGAGTAAAATCATGTTTCCCCTTGTTGCTAATATTCATGTATGGTGCACTAAAATTGAGTCCCATAAGTCTTCATTATTCAGGCATTTAATCATATGGAAAATGTGGTAATTTAATTAAAACAAGCAACATAGGTTAGATATCCCAAGGGATACAGACTGAGGAAGAATGATCTAATTCACTGAGTTTCCATTTTGAAAATGTATTAATATTAGACCACAAGACCACAGGAAAAAAAATGCGGAGGGGGGTGGAGGGGGAGGCGGTTTGTGCACACCGAGCGGGCAAAAACAAAGCTGCCCATTTGCAAAGCAGTAATCTGACACTGAGATAATTTCAGTTTAGGAAGCCAGAATTTACCCTGCTCTGTCTCGTGTCTGCCGTGAGTGCTTGTCAGAATATAACACAACCAGCAATTACTTGCTGTACTGCAGCAAAGCCTGGAATTTTTATTTTTTAAATGCGAGACAGGGAAGGTATAAAGCACTATTAGTTTAGACATCACTACTAAAGATGGCACTTGTCAGCTGTTCTTGAAAGGCTCTGCACTTAACAGCAAGAAAGACTGAATGTTTAATTCTTCCCAAAACTTATGTCATGTACCTGGCACTTGACTTCAAAATGATTTATCAGCCCAGTATTGGAAGACAGGAGTGCAGGAGGGACAGATTCATGCACACAGATGGTTGCCATTCTCTCTAAAGTATAGGATACACCCTCTAAGCCAACTTTTTGTTTCTACATGTTGTTAAATACTTGATTTTCCCTGACTTAATAGTCTTTTCCTTTCCCTCCCTCCCACAAATCCCTCAAGCCACAACCCTAATTCCAAAACATTTATTAATAGAATTTGCCCAAAACACCCTTCAGGAAAACTTCCATCAGAGACCAGCATCCAAGAAGGCTTCAGAGGTGCACAGGAACAAGGACTGTTAGGTTTATTTCACAGATTTATTTTACATAATAACAGCAGTTGCTACATGCATTGGTAGCACCTACTTGCAGCACTTTTGTAGGCATTTTCTCTTTGGTAATCCTGCTCCCTTCCCCACTTTTAAAAAATGGTCTTGATCCTACATCTTCTCTCCAAAACTCCCACAGAAATTAGTAAAATCTACATGGGCATGCAATAGAGGGTGGGTTCAGTAAGAGCTGCATTTTTCTATGCGTGACAGAAAAGACAGGGAAGTACAGGCACACTACTCAGCTGGCCTATGTCTGTATAGTTTCAGTGACATTCCCACAGTTTTCATGCGGTGTTGTAAAATACATCAACATACTATATACAAAAATACTCAGCTTCCCACACATTTTCTATAAACATTAAGCAATATTTTATCCTGGTTTTAAATGTCCTTTCAATGCTTTGCATACCTTCTTTTACAGCACATTCATATTTTCCAATCTCTTCAATTTGTGCAGAACATTAGAAGAAAACAAGATACCTATAGAAAGAAAACAAGAATACCTACCTATGGAAAATGAATATTTCACAATAAATTCTGTATAAAGCACTACCTTATACTTTTTGCCCCAGTGCTGCTGCTTTTATTTTTTCATAACTTAACAAGTAATGATTGCTTCACCTGTTAATGCAAGATAGTACATCTCAATTTGCTACGAGAAGTTATATAATCCAAGTCTACTTTTCAGTATTTGTAAGGATGATGGACACCCAGAGCCCAGGAGCCTTGCCAGAGTCCTGTCTCAGCCCACAAAGAAGCTCAAAATATCCAAAGAGCCACAGGTAGAAAGAGTTGGATATGGTAATCAGGTCTGCATGCCTGAAGCTTGCCAGGGAGTTGGGATTTTAGGGACTCCTTCAGCTTTATTTTAACCACAATAAGGACAAATGGGAACATTTCTAAAACACATTTGTACTACATGCTTTCCTTTTAACAATCTCCATATCCTTTACACGAGCTACATAGTGCTGTGGTCTTAGGATTTTTTTGCAATACCATAATCACAGCAAACTGCAAATGAACAATGAACACATATATACAAGAAAAATCAAACTTAAGTTTATCTAGTACGTCTCATACTGGACAAAAAAAAATCTTAAAAGTATTTCCCCCCCCTCTTTCCTTCTTTGGAGGAAAAAAGTAAAGCAGCTTTTATTATTCATTATTTACTGTTGTGTGAAAAGCTAAATCAAAACACCACTTCATACTTAATTCTGTTCAAGTGTGAGAGCTTTGTAGAAATACGCCACTTGCAAAAAACTCCCTAACTCCAGCTCTCACACACTGCCCTCTGCATTTACCACCAGGAGAACCAGCTAAGGCTACGGGATAATAGATTGCAAGCAGCCTATTCAAAATCATACACATTTATTTTTTCAAAGCATTTATCATCAGACATATAGCACTAGTATTTATATTTTGCCTATCTCTAACCCTTCTCTTTAATTTAATATAGCATGAATTATTTGCCCAGGCAGCCATGAAGGTCAATGGAATCCTGGCCTGTATCAGCAATAGTGTGAGCAGGAGGGCCAGGGCAGTGATCATTCCTCTGTACTGGGCACTGGTGAGGCCCCACCTTGAATTCTGTGTTCAGTTCTGGTCCCCTTACTACAAGAGCGACATAGATGTGCCGAAGTGGGTCCAGAGAAGGGCAACAGAGCTGGCAAAGGGCCTGGAGCACAAGTGTGATGAGGAGCAGATGAGGAACTTTAGTCTGGAGAAGGCTCAGTGGGGACCTTATCGGTCTCTTCGCCTACCTGAAAAGAGGTTGTAGTGAGGCGGGGGTCAGTATCTCCTCCCAGGTAACAAGTGACAGGACAAGAGGTAACAGCCTCAAGCTGCACTAGGGGAGGTTTAGACTGGATATTAAGAAAAATTTCTTGACAGAGAGGGTGGTCAGGCATTGCAAGAGGCTGCCAGGCGAGTGGCAAGTGATGGAATTGCCATCCCTGGAAGTGTTAAAAAAACATGTAGACGAGACCCTCAGTGATATGGTTTAATGGTGGACTTGGCTGTCCTGGGGTAATGGTTGGACTTGATGATCTCAAAGGTCTTTTCCAACCTACTGATTCTGTGATTCTATGATTTGGTAAGTATTCAGTCCAACAAGATAGCAAATTTCCATCAGCTGGCCACATAAGTGGAATTCACTTGAGCTAGTTGTAATAGCTTAGAGGAGCATTATGTGGTCTAAATGACCATGTAACATAGGCTAACATTTCTTTCTGCTGAGGGACTGGTGCAGAATTTTGCCAAGTTTAAGCTATGTAAGTTTGAGCTATGTAAGGTATCCCTCTGCCTATTTTGATTCTTTATTACTTCTGGTTTAGGGCTGTTTTTTTTTTCTCCAGGTCTTCTGAATTTACACAATGGAAAATGCTACCCCATTTATATACTCATTACATTGCAAATTTCCCAACTGATTGTCACCAGAGAGCTGTTACTCATCACTGACAACTCATACAATCAGTTCAGCGTGATTTGCTTTAAAGGTTTGCTAAGCTTGTTGTGTGCTCATCTGGAACAACTTTCAAGATAACAAACATAGATAAATTCTCACTTTTTTTCCATCAAGAATATAATATGATTCACCCGAGGCAAACAGCTACTCAGCAGTAAGCCAGAGGAATGACACACACCATAAAAGTTTTAAGTGTTAAGTCCTCAGAACTGCTTATGCTCAAGACTGTTGAAGATGCAGCAAAGGAGGTATAGTTACAAACAACACCACATCATTTAAAGCATCCCATTGCCCAAATATTGTTGAACACTATGACAGGTATTTTACCTGCTAAATTGCAGATATTGCAATTACGATACAAACAAACCCTCTGGTTCCACAAGAAAGCTCTTTCAGGATTGCATCTGTGGAAGGGAACCATCCAGCTTTATATCTTTTCAGAAAGGTTCCCCTTTTCACCAATTGCTTACATTCCAATGAGCCTTCTGCATGAAGTTGCAGACACAGATGGAAAAGCAGCACTTAACCAAGCAGATTCCTATAACACAGAGACAATACAGTGACAGAATATTTAACTACGCTGTAAAACAATAGCAGAAGAGCATTTGTACAGTAGTCACTGTAAAAAAAAAGGATTTTTTTTTTTTTTTAGCATTTGAGAAGACTTACAATAGCAGCTATTAAAAATTTTTATTGTTAAATTGCCAAATAAGCCATAAGCAGATTGTACCTTTCAGACTACATCCCAGCCTCTCTTATCCAAGCACTAGGAAGGCAGAAGAGGAATTTTGCACTCTCTCGTGCTGGCAGAATCAAAGCTGCCAACAGTATGGCCGATTCTGTTTAGTTGACAGAAAAAAAAAGTGAGAGAAAATAAACAAGGAAAGGAAGGGTAACATATGGCATAATGCAGAGGCAGAGACCAACCGCAAGGTTATAAAACCACCAAAGTTATGATGCTGCAATCAACCACAGAACACTTCAGAAAAGCAGAATACTTTCGGAAGAATGGCATTTTCATGGGCATACATCAAGCATGCAGCATAAACATTTATAGAAAATGTATTACATAAAAATAACATGAAAAATAACAAAAAAAAAAAAAAGAAAAAAAAAGAAAAAAACTAATAGCCAGAAGTTCCCTCCTTCCTTCTCTCTCTTCCACACACAAGTGTGCACACACAAGGTCTTCAAAGCTCTGCTTCCCTTCTTTTCTGGAAAGACACATTTGTCGCAAAGTCCTCTCTCTTCTCCTAGCATAAGGCCTGACCTGCAGTTTCTGCCCTGGAGTATGCAATGCCAGCACAGAGCTGCTGCAAGCTCTCATTTGACTTCATCAGTGCACAGCAACTGAGGATCTGGACCATGCCCTCTCTCTTTCCCATCCCTCACTCCTCCAGACCTTTTTCCTAGTTCTGCCTCGTATCTTCACACAATGCTCACACTGTCTGTGCACAGACAGAGGAAATCTGCACCATAAACGCAAAGACGCTGATTATACTGTTTGATCATTTCAACGACTGCTGCCACTGGGCTCTGCTAAGAATTCCTTTCATTCTTCCAGTATCGATTTTACAGTAACATGAAGTGGCCACCTTTCATTTAAACTATTTTTTTACACATTCTAACATAAAGTGGCCACCTTGCATTTAAACTAATTTTTTACACAATCTCATCTATGCCTCCCAATCCTGAGTGTCTTTATCACTTATAAAATGTACTGTCTTTCACAAGGACAAATTATACCCTTCCTAGAAGGGGGTAATTTCTGTTTTCTTTAGCATCAAGCTGTTTTGCAAGAGAAGAGAAGAGAAATCAGACCAAAATGAAAATTTCCATTTTCAAATTGAACAATTTTCAAAACTCTTCACTGAAGAATTTTTGCTGAAGTCCAGCATGCTGCTTGGGATGTGAACTGAGTAACAGTGCCAGTTCAGTTGATTATTATTTACCCTTTTGCTGCAGCAAGAAAGAAATCAATCCTTTGCAATGCTCTTCCTCTCTGAAAGCCTTCTCAGACAAGGGTATCCAGCAATGAGTTAAAATTCTGGAAAACATAGACATGATACTATTTGAAGGGGATGGAAGTGAGTTACTTTCAGATGCTCCAACAAGAGCATTTCAAAGGTAGCCAGTAGAATTAGTAAGGGGTAACTGGGCACCAAATTGTTACCTGTAATTTTGAAAATCAGTCCTAAAGGGATTGGCTAAGAATGCTTGATAGGGAAGATGTGCATGTAACAGTGTACATCACTACCTCTTCTTTAGGTTCACTCACATTTTCCAACAGTTTTAAGAGTTCTGCTGAGGTTTTCCCTTGCTGACTTATGCCTAGGAATGGACCATGCAAACAAACTCAGCTATTACTAAGCTCTAGCATATTGAATAAGAGGTTTTCTCATTATTAAACAGAAAATATGTATCCTTTAATATGTAATATTATAACCTCAGCTGTTTACACATAGGTATAACATGGGGGTAATAATGTGCAGGTTAAATATAGCACCAAGTGAATTCCCAAATGCACTTTCTTTGCTGGAACTGCAGCAATGTGAGAGAAATAAAGATAAAATTACAATAACCTGGAAGGCCCATTCCAAACACCAACCAAATCTTCCTGTCTGCACTGCTTTAGTTATGTAATAACCCCACACCACCTTGTTGGGGACAGCCTGGAATTGTTCCAAAAGAAGTACTAATAATACTTGCTAATCTCCAAGAAGGTTTTAGCCCTGTTGTGACATCTTCAGAGTGGTTTTCTCTGCCCTCCTTCACAAACAAAGGAGCCAATGTTCTCCAAAAGCACACAGCACACCTGGTTCAAAGACTCAAGGACACCAGAGTTCCTGAAATAACTTTTCTGAGCAAAGCAGTAGACCATTGGTCTGCACAAAGGAGATCTTAAAATGCAATCAGACTTAGCAAAATGAGAAACAAAGATAATAAGCTACCAGCGTAATTCATCATAGTGTATTACTTGCTGAGAGAAAATGTAACCCAACAGCACAGAAGAGAAAAACTGTTGTCCAGACTCAGTGCTGACCTACACCTTTAACTGGCTTGTCAACCATGGGGGATTATGTGGGGTGGGGATCAACATAAAAACTGGCTGTCTCTGCCTATATGCTTTTCCATGAGTTGGCTTCATCTCATCTGGAACACTTGGGATACAGTCTGGAAAGCAAAGGCAGCTACATTTCACTTGTCAAAGCAGGAGCCATAAAGAGGAATGAATAGCAGTCAAGCACGCAAAGGCTCTGGGTACAAAGTCCCTCATCACCTTTGTTTCAGCCCAGTCCACTGCATAGCTGTGAGAAATTAGCAGTGCAAACTCAATATTTTTAATAAATATTATAAATATTTCCACAAAAGGTAACTCTCCCTACAAAAAGCAACAAACAGTCTTCAAAAAGGGCTTGGAGACTGGAAACAATACTTCATTTTCCTGTCTGTGTATCTCACAATTTTATAAAGAGATTTTATGGACTGACTGACATATTCAGCTCTTCAATACACCCCTGGTATTTAATGAATCAAATTATAACAGATGAGTTCCTAGTCTTCTCAGTGTATCCGGTCACAGTACCCATAATCTGCAAAGTTCTCTCAATATACCAATAAACTTTTTCAAATAGGACAGTAAAAAAGTCAAATGGCTCAGGTAACTAAAACAGATGACTTTTACAAAACAAACTTCAGTTGCCTAGAAGATTTTGTGACAACAGCTTGCTTCACTTCTCCCAGGTACAAGAAGATCAAGCCCCTTGTTTCCAAGTCTAAAGGACTAGTCAGCAATAATCATCTCATGTACCAGTTCACCAATGACCACCACATTTGATGAGAAAGTAATGTATAAATATGAAAATTGAAAAAAAAAATGCTGAAGAGCTGATCTAATAGTTAATCAGATAAGGAAACACCCCTTCAGTGTCATTGTACAAATACCTTGTGATCTGCAGATAGTAATTTTTTTTTTCCTTAAAGAAGCTAGTGTTTGGAGACAGGTACATTCTTTCTCAGTAAGATCTGCTACAAGTTAAATCACAGCTGGTAATTTTGTCCCTGATTTCCAGCTGGCATTTAGTAAAAAACATAACACAAACAAATGCCACTTAGACAAAAAGGAAAGAATGAAAAAAATTGATCTTCTATAATAAACACATCTTATAAAAGCAAAACACACACATACCATGCCCAAGCTATTCAGATCAATGAAGTACAGTACCTTCTTCAGCAAAAAACCCCACTGTCCTTTACACATTAGCCTACTTCATTCCTACGGTGTCATTAAGTGTTGTATCTCTCTGTTTAGAAAAGCTAACTACGTGCCAGCCCCACTGAAGTCTTCTAAGTACAGAGCACCAGCACACTTTGTTGAACAGTTTAATTTTTCTGCTTTATGGACCATATATCATTTGCAAGAGTGAAAATTGTTGATATTGGGCCAATAGGAAAAAGTCCTGCCTCAGAGCACTCACTATTTTGTAGCCATGTGAGCTAGATTTTGAAGGTAACTAAAAAAACACGGTTTTGAGGGTGTATGTGCAACAACATAAATATTCCAGGAAAACAGAAGTGGAAGAAAAAAAGGTGAAGACATCTGTCTTGACTTCATCTCCCTATGATTTTTCACATTTCATCTGCTGTCCCACTCTAATACTGACTTTCCAATGTAAGGGACACAACTTACTTTATTAAACTTGCACAGAATCTATACTTTGTGCTAGCTGCAACAACTCCCTCTGGCATTTCTTACCAAACTAAACATCTGATAACATCAAACTGCCTTCCTCAGCTTTTTATGCTTTTAATACTGTGACACTACTTTCTACTCCAAAGTCCATCTACTCAAGCTAGTATGTAATATCAGAATGCATATGATTTCATACCTTCAGTATCATTCATCCCAAATCTGCAGAGCAAGGCAAAGAGAAGGTAGGTGAGCAATTCTCAAATGCAACAAAGAAATACAGACCTTTAAAAAGGTTCGCTCAAAGCCTATCCAAGTAACTTCAGATTTTTGGTGTTCATTATTTGATTTACTTTAACAACTCAAAGACGTTCCTGAAGCCCAGGAGGAGAAGGCAAGCACTGTGAAAACCGAGACTGTTAGTGCATGGAGAGGTATTAAGACAAGTTGCCATTTGCCAAAATAGAAGCTTTTTTTAAAAAATGATCATCATGAGGGAGTAATTCAAAGACAAATGGCAATGTGAGAGCATTACCTGGTACTCACACACCAGATGCCCTATGCACTCAGTTCATTACTTACAGGACTGAAGGCCCCAAACCAGTTTTGCATTATCTGTTTTAGAGATGTGCTTATGCTGCCTACTGACAACATATCTAGTTGTTAGGGTTTTTAAAAAAAGAAAAGGAGGAAGCTGTCATGCATATAGCAACTATCCACAGCCTGCACATACAGTGTTCTTCCATGAGACCAATTTTCCAGTCAGCCCTTGCATCCCACATCCCTCCTACAGTTCACTGTCTTTCTATAAGGAGCTGTAGATCTTTTGACTCCAGACTTCTGCAAAATAGATTTGCGTGCCTCTCTAGTGTATGATACAAAGCCCAAAGCACCTTCATTTTTTAACAGAGGGGGAAAAATGACTACTGCTTGCAAGTAGTGTAACACTTTGTTTTATCTTGCACATCTGAAACAGATCACTCTTTTAGTTGAGAGGCATAAACACATTTGTGCTGATGCTATTCCGTTAGACAAGGCTGCACCTGGAACATGTCTGATGACCTCCTGTGCTCGAATACTGCTCTGTTCATTAACAGACGAATAAAGAAGGCTAGTATTAAGTGATAATATACATATGCATACACCCACATGCACAACCTACACAAAGTATGACATATAATTTTAATAATCATGTAAAAAAATCAATATACATGTGTAATAAACATAGAAATCATAGAATAGTTAGGGTTGGAAAGGACCTGAAGAGTATCAAGTTCCAACTCCCCTGCCATGTGCAGGGACACCTCACAGTAAACCATGTCACCCAAGACTCTGTCCAGCTCGGACTTGAACACTGCCAGGGATGGAGCATTCACAACCTCCCTGGGCAACCCATTCCAGTGCCTTACCACCCTCACAGTAAAGAACTTCTTCCTTGTATCTAACCTAAACTTCCGCTGCTTATCTTTTAACCTGTTACCCATTATCCTATCACTACAGTCCCTAATGAACCCTCCCACACCAGCATCCTTATAGGCCCCCTTCAGACACTGGAAGGCTGCAATGAGGTCTCCCTGCAGCCTCCTCTTTTCCAGGCTGAACAGCCCCAGCTTTCTCAGCCTGTCTTCATATGGGAGGTGCTCCAATCCCCTGGTCATCCTTGTGGCCTCCCTCTGGACTTGCTCCAACAGCTCCATGTCCTTTTTATGTTGAGGACACCAGAACTGCACCCAATACTCCAAGGGAGGTCTCACGAGAGCAGCACAGAGGGGCAGGTTCACCTCCTTCCACCTGGTGGTCACGCTCCTTCTGATGCAGCCCATCAGAATATTACCACTGCTATGAAGGCAAAGCAGTCATACTGTATAATATGAAGAAAATAATTACAATTACAAGAATGTATGGTTGGCTTTCTGGGCTGCAAGCACACACTGAAGCCAGCTCATATTCAGTTTCTCATCACCAACACCCCCAAGTCCTTCTCTGCAGGGCTGCTCTGAATCTCTTCGCTGCCCAACCTGTAGTTGTACCTAGGATTGCTCCAACCCAGGTGTAGGGGGACCTTGAACTTGGCATGGTTAAACTTCATGAGGTTGGCATCAGTCCACCCCAGAGGAGTGTCAAGGTCCCTCTGGATGGCATTCCTTCCCTCCAGTGTATCAACCGATCCACACAGCTTGGTGTCATCAGCATCCCAGTGTCCATGTCAGTGGCAAAGATGTTGAACCAGACTGGTCCCAACACCCATCCCTGAGGGACACCACTCGTTACTGGTCTCTGGGTGGGCACTGAGCTGTTGACCACAACTCTTTGCATGCGACCATCCAGCCACACACAAATAAAGATACTAATGAAGATACTTAGCAAGAAATCGAGCTTTTGGGGGCTGAAGGATGGTTTATGGCTACTGTAATTTTCTTGTGATATTATTCCTAAGTCACTAAATTTAACACTTCCTTTTGTCTGATTATTCCAAAGGAGACAGAAAGCTGCGGTAACCCATACAGGAAATCAAATGGGCCACCTGATACGGTTACCAAAAAAAACCCAAAAAAACCCCACATTAAACTAACACTAAAAAGAGACATTTGTTTGCCCATATCATTCAAAATCATAGGTTATGAGAAGGTTTCATTCTACCAAGTCTGTCCAACACAGACTGAAGAAAAGAGCACTAAACAATTCCCTAATACTCATTCACTCTGTTGTGAATGAAGAGTCACTATATCTATCCTCCTTATAGTAGTACCAATTGTTCATATTAGGATACTCTAATGAAGCCTGTCATTAGCATGCTAAGCCACTTCAACAGCTTAGCACTTCTTTTTGTTTTCATTTTATTATTTGGCATGTAATTTGCATTTCTATAAACCTCTAGAGTTAAGCCTGCTGGGCTAGCAAGTCTGCTTCCAGAGCAAACTGCAGCTCATACTGTCATCTTTCAGTTAGTCATAGTTATGAGAACTGATACAAGCAAAAAGTTATCTTTGAGTTTTAGTATTTAAGAAAACAGCTTTTCAGGATCAGTTTAGCAGTTTCTGGGGGAATGTAATGCTCACTGACCAAAGCCCTTCATTCTAAATTCCTACAGAATGTTCACCTTTCTCTTGATTCACCCCAACTGAGCCTCATAGGGTTAGTTTTATATATTGTACATGACCATTTCAATGGTGACAGGGTAATGGTATAGAGGGAAAAAAATTACAAAGCCTCTTACTTTACATTAGTTATAATATTCCAAAGGCTGTTAAAAAGTGTTCGCTTCAGGTTTTATTCTACACTGGGATTTCTACACATGCCCCTTTCCACCACACACACACTCTTCCCTCAGAACCCCAGAACACAGCAGTACCTCTGGACAAATTAACACAATGGGCACGACCTTGCCATTCAAAACAAACAAATGCCAATCTTCTGATCACTTCTAGAATTCACCTACATCCTATGGCTATGTGTGGCCAAATTTATCCTTTCCTGGGTAAACAGAGCATTGTGTTTTAACTTAGGCTTTATTTTATGCCTAGAAACTATCACATGTGTTTTGCACCCTCAGTAGCTCTCTTTCCAGCAAGATGAAAAAATCCAAGCTATTTATTTTTAAAGGTACTTTCTTCCTACAGACGAATACAGAATCACAACTCAGATCTTTTTGCCATTTTGAAGTAGATAAGTATCATTTAAATAGAATTAGGCAACTGGTTCAGAACTGATCTAAAAATGACAATGTTTAGTGCATGGCTTACTGCAGAATACTATCTAAGCTTTCACCTCCCCAGCTGCTATCATCTACTCAGCATGGCTATGGAAAGGGATAAAATGTTAAGGAACATCAAGACCTGATATTGTCATTGTTAAGGAATAACAATAACACTGATATTTGGAGATGCAACCGCTTTTCTCCTGAAACCATTTGAATGACAGCTTTGAGTTCATATGGATTTACACATTACAAATGCATCTAAGAATCAGTCCTGTTAATCTAAGTAGAAAGAATGTCTAAACATATCTGTGAACTGCCAGCTGGGTTTGTTTAACTTGTATTTTATTAAAAGATGCTGAACACACTGAAATGACACTTGAAGGACACTGTGCTCTTGCGTCTTGATTTGAAATCCAAGAAGAGCAAGCTAAGAATATGTTAAAGCAAACATGCTTATGAACTAGTTGAAAATACAGGATAAAGATGTGCCTATGAGACAGCATATGAAATCCTGCACATGTTGACTGTTTGAGGATTAGCACAGATGATGGATAGAAGATGGCATACATGGAAATTAAAGCAACTTTGATTTAAAACAGATGTCTGGAAGGTCTCTCCCTACATCTTTATTTATAATTTTTTTAAAAATATATAAATGTATCATGAGGGCAACCAGCACACCATTCAAATAAAATAAAATAAAATAAAATAAAAATTAAAATAGGACCATTCAAAACAAACAGTAACAAGAGATGGAATAGAGTATAAAAGTTAATGTATTTTTCTGGGAGACATCTTCATTTTCTGACTGATGGCACATCTATATGTATAAACATCACACCTATAGACAAAGAGAAATCTTGTTCATTATTCTGGAAGCTGCTCAAAACAACCACAAAAAGAATAGCAATATTGCAAGTACCAAGAGGCTGGCATACCACAAATGAAACACAACTTAAAAAGCACCATCTTCAGCTCTTTCCATAAATTCTAAAACTGATTTTGAAATTTTCATGTTACTTGGAATCACAGTATCTCAGTGCTAGGACGAATGACCAGACAGACTCACAAAGCACTCAGTCGGGAAACATAAATCAGTCCTTGGCCAAAATACTCTGATTTTCATAGATCCTGTAAAAGTAATTAAGACTACTTACACTCAAATG
The DNA here is from genome assembly GCF_033783945.1 of Neopsephotus bourkii. NCBI lineage: Eukaryota > Metazoa > Chordata > Aves > Psittaciformes > Psittacidae > Neopsephotus > Neopsephotus bourkii. The sequence goes on from NW_026900624.1 coordinate 10,750,279, forward strand.
GTTTACACACCATATCCCTGAAAACTCTATTTATCAAAACTGATGTTTGCTCCTCTGTTGGAAAGGTACCATACAGAAAAGCTAAAGAACATGTACATGCCTGTATCCAGAAAGACAAATCCTATCCACAAAATTCCTGCAAGTGCACATGGAAAATTGCAGAACTGTGTCACAAGACTTATTTTATTATGCACCTTTGACCAGCATTTTGTTTGCCCACTAATTCTGCTACTGGGATTTAGTTTTAACTTTCCAGCTCTTGAAGTAACACTGAACTGCAGCCATTTGGTTCTTGCATCAGATTCTGAAATGATTCTTCAATCTCCCCACACTTGTGCAGTTTCCATTAGGATAGCACCTGTCTATGATCCAGAAAGGAGAATTTGCCTTAGCCAGCCTTTATTTCTTGTCAAGGTTATTATGGTTTATGGTTCATTATTACTTGTATGACTGTCTAAAACCCAGATAAGTGTCTCATTCTGCTGGATACTACAGCAGTATCTTTTTTTTAAAGTTTATGAAGCAGAAGTAATTACAAGTGAATGAAAAGTTCTGGAGGTATTGCAGGGAGGGCAGCCACCTCCAGCAATGTCCTATCCATGCTCACACTAATCACACAAGCCTCATGTTTTACTGTGAACTGGATGCTCACAGGAAGCTATTGCAAGGCTGCTTCTGAGAAGGGAACTGCAGTCACTGCAATACCATATGAGCTATTGTGTAACGCAGCATGTATTGATTCAGAGAGACAACATTTCCCCAAAACCACAAATGAAAGGGAGAAGTGATTTTGTTTTTCTGGAGCAGCTGGGATAGGAGTAATCTAGTTCAGCTACCTTCTATGAACTTTCTGAGCGCTGTTTTGGTAAAACAAGCAGTGAAGAGCCTTGATCTCTTAAATGGTCCATGAGAACAAGATGCCAGGCTGCTGAAGGCCAAGAGAATCACAGGAGCCAGCCTCAGGATCTATCTTGGTACTTTAGGCACAGATCAGAATCATAGAAACATAGAAATCAGAAGAGTTAAGGTTGGAAAGGACCTTTAAATCATATAGTTCCAACCCCCTGCCATGGGCAGGGCCATCTCACACTAAACCATGTCACCCAAGGCCTTGTCCAACCCAGCCTTGAACACTGACAGGGATGGAGCATCCACAACTACCTTGGGCAACCCATTCCAGTGCCTCCCCACCCTCACAGTAAAGAATTTCTTCTTTATATCCAATCTAAACTTCCGCTGTTTAAGTTTTAACCCATTACCCCTTGTCCTATCACTACAGTCCCTAATGAAGAGTCCAGCCCCAGCATCCTTATAGGCCCCCTTCAGACACTGGAAGGCTGCAATGAGGTCTCCCTGCAGCCTTCTCTTTTCCAGGCTGAACAGCCCCAGCTTTCTCAACCTGTCTTCATACGGGAGGTGCTCCAGTCCCCTGATCATCCTTGTGGCCCTCCTCTGGACTTGTTCCAACAGTTCCATGTCCTTTTTATTTTGAGGACACCAGAACTGCACCCAATACTCCAAGGGAGGTCTCACAAGAGCAGAGTAGAGGGGCAGGATCACCTCCTTCAACCTGCTGGTCATGCTCCTTTTGATGCAGCCCAGAATACTACCATTACTGTGAAGGCAAGGCAGTCATACTGTGTAATGTGAAGAAAATAATTATACTTGATGCGCAAGAAAAAAACCTGTATTTTATAACTTTCCGTGAACTCAGGTCTTTAACTTAATTTAAAAACCCAGCCATAGTAAGGGAGTTCTGAGTGTTTCTGGATGATAGTCACTCAATTACAAGAATGTATTTACAAATGACTACAATAGTGAGAGCATGAAGTACAGTCCAAACACAATTTTCTTTTTTGAAACTATCTTTTCAGCAAATGTCAGTTCAGGAAGCTTAAAACCCCAGAGAGTATCCTCACAATTACAAGTACCAAAATTTCAAGCATAATCTGTTTAAGCCCCTAGAATAAAGTATAGGAGGCAAAAAAAACCACCACTAATAGTCTACTTTAGGAAAAAATACAGACCAGAAGGGCAGCTGAATTGCTATTTGGCCACTTTCAGATATAAAATTATTAAGAAAGGAAAAAAAAAAAAAAAGTCGCAGAGAAAAGCAACCATGAGCCCAAATTGCATGATTTTATACTTCCCAAAACCTCCTGGAACCCAGGGAATATTCGAGTCCAAATCTGTACTAAAATTGCAGAGTCCACCCTGATTCTAATTGATATATACCACATTTACAGACCCCAGAGTGCCTGGCAAAACCACAGACAACTACACAAGCAACTTTGACATCTAAAATATGAGCACAGTTACGCTGAAATAAAGTAAGGGCAGGAAAAGGACAGGAAAAGTTGTCAATTAAAAGCACTGTAAGGAAAGTTTCCCATTCCAGAAAATGTAGACAACAAAGGCTCACAGCTCTTTTGATCTTTAAACCACTATTTAAAAGAAAATGCTGAATTACATGTGTATCAAGTGTCTGAGTCTCTAATTTCACACAGAACCAGTCTATCAGAAAAATCAAGATATGAATCAAAGAAACTCAGAAGTTTTGAGGAAAGAACTACAGAATCAAACGTAACTGTGCAATGTTCTAGTTTACTGCATTTACATGTTAAAAACCTATTTGTTTTAACTGGGAATTGATTTGTACTAGAGCTGTAACACCATGCCAAAATGCACTCTATATAGACCTTTACAATAGGCATGAATTTGGGGTTACCAGTGAGAACAACACACACAGAAAAATGCCAACATCTAGCTTTCCATGCTTAGCTTGCAATGCTGTTCTAGCAAAACCAAGTTTTTGCTTACAAATGAACTAGGTTTACATAGATAAATGCACCTCTACAATGCAAATTATCCAGAGTCACTGCTAGCAGGGGAACAAGAAATACGTTTTAAGACAGTGCAAAGAATTGCAGGTGTTTTCTTGACTTATTTCTGAACTGGTAAAGGCAGACATTTCAGCTGTTCCAATGCTGCCAAAAGGATAGATCACAGCTTGCCATAAGTCTGACCCAAAAAAGCACTGTGTATGTGAGGGGACTCTACCTCCTCACCATCCTTTGGGACAAACCATTCTATATGTTGAACGGAAGAGAGGAGAGAAGGGGAAAAGCAAAGCAGCATGCATCATGGAGTTGTTATACTCCTACTTAGGTAGTCAAAAGCTTGGATGGATCCTGAGTTTCAACCACCCCGAACACAACATATGCCACTACATATTAAACCACAGAAGCTTATCACTCAGTATGAGGGACAGAACCTGAGGTATTTTTGTGAGGGCTGAAATTGCAGTTCCCTCCTGGGAAGTTTAGGGACAATTTAAACTACACTTGGCAAGACTGCAAATTGACATCTACCATACAGCTGCCGAAATCCCCATGAATTAATAGATAAACCTTTCTACAAGTTCAATGCAACTTGAGGCATTTCAATCAAATTATTGTCACTACCACAGGCTTGAGATTTCAGTTTATGTTTAAATAGGTTTTTATGTTTAAACCAAACAGAAGTCTAAGCAATTATACTGAGCTGCTCTGGAGTAGAGCCAACATGGCCCAGAAGGTTGTATCACAGGACAGCCCCATTACAGTGCGACATTAGCCAAGGCACCATCTGCCTTCCCGAGTACAAGCAGAGTCTCCAAAAATACCAAAGGCTGCCAGCACATCTCACACCTTGTTTACCTGACAACCATCAGATGGAACTGAATAGCTACAAAACCAGTAGTATGCTGGCACTACAGAGATGCAGGCACACAATTTAACCACTTGTCAGAGACCTTCAAAACTAGCTGGAACGGAGGAAATACCAGTGAAGCTCTGAACCAGAACCTTATCATCATTCAGCAGTCAGAAGGAGCAGAAAACCTGAACACAAAGACCGTTTGCTCTATTTCTGTAACAGAGAGACATAAACAAAATGTCAAACAATAAGAGAGGAAACTGGATATTTGTGGCTCGTCCACCAGAACAAAGCACGAAAGCTTAACTTGCAGCTCCATCTCCACAGAGGAAGTTCCCTGAAGGATAAAAGAGGGACTTAACAAAGTGAGATGCTGAACCCAGCAGCCCCACTTTGTCACTCTCATCTTTGCAGCTCACACAAAAGTAGGGACTTCCCCGCCAGCCCTTGGCACAGCGACCAGGAACTGAGTGCAAAGGAGTCAGGCAGGCTGAGGGGAAAAGCGTGAGCCTTTAAAGGCAGCAGCCATCTCCAAAGAAACAAAGCATCTGGCAGGAGACAGTGACATGGGAGAAGCCTGTGTCTGTCTGCTGAACCTAATGACAACAGCCTCATCATAAACTGCAAAAGATAGGGAGAGGGACAGTTGTACTCAAAGGCGAAGAAAACACTCCTATTACTGCTTTCGACAGCCCTATTAATTCTCAGAAGGACTCCCGACAAGACATCTATTCAATTTTCACTCCATGTGTTCCATGTAATGGGAGCTGTATAATGTTTCACACACTGAGGGTAATTACCTCTTGAAATTTTTGTGTACAAGGGGAGTAAAGGCGTTAATTTTCTGCAGGTGTCTTGGACACATTCCTTACAAATGCTCTGATCTAAAATAAGGTGCACATTCCTGTTTTACAGACCTGCTCTCAAATTAGGATGGTTTATATTTGTGGGCCAAGCTGAAGCCATTTATCCCATCTATTAAATGGAGATGCATATAACACATTCTACCATCACCACAGCATAAACAATAACTGTCCAGTGAAACCGAATTGATACCAAAAGCCTTCTATTGCTAGGCAGCAGAATCCTTATAGCATTTTTTAATTATTATTTATATAGATATTATTTATATGTATTAATGGCTCAGCATTTTACAGCAGGAGAACAGGAGGCTTCTTCCTCAGCTCTTCATATGAGGCATTCTTGCAAAATTTCCTGAAAAAGTACCTGAGGTACTGAAGAATTGCTTTATAAAAGTATGCTGTATTCTCACACATTTCTCATTTTACTAACTACAGATTTTAAAGCCCATTTGTACAAGGCACCACATTTACTATGCTTTCTCGAAAGCAGCAATGATTGTATGCCTAAAAATAAGCCTACCTGAAGCTATGCTATTTCAAACCTACGCAGCATCCAGACCACTGATCAGACTGGCACTGACTCAGCCATCAGAAAACACTATAAACTTCATCAGCTCCTTGATGTACTGACTTTCACATGAACCAGGACAGCGAAACCTTAATGTCCTTCTTGTGTTTTTAGCAATAGTAGAGACGCTTTTAAAACTTATACAAAATTTAAAAATCATCGAAGTACCATCCTTCTTACAGAAATACTTTTTGTTGCATGTTTTGCTCCCTTACAGTCCTATTATCAGACTGTAATTACTAATTAGAATTAAAAAGTTTCAGTACGACATCTATGACGTATGAATGCTGTGGAGTGCACCACCTCAGTGTGATGCAGACACTGCTGCAGCACGTAATAGGTACAGATAGAAAAAGCTGTAAAAAAAATCAGACAATCATAAAGGCATGTCAATCTTCAGGGACAGGAATTTTCTTTCAATAACATATAGTTCCTAACAGACTATTTATATTCTTTGTGGATAATACTGACAGGAATGTTATTGTCACCCCATCAGTTCAGAGTATGCATCTCTCATCCTCAGAAACAAGAGTTTCCTTCTGAATTAACTGTACATGCCACCACTCAGGCTGCCAGGGTCCAACTTGTGGATGGCAGAGAGTTATAGAAGATAGATTACCTAATGAAGGAAGTAAGACCAGAACTACATCTATGTGAAAAGAAATGTACCAGGCAGCAGACCAGATTTCAAGATTATGTGTATTTCGTCATTACACAGAATAAACAAACCTTTCCTGTCTTTCCAAGAACATTCAAACCACTCCTCAAAAGGCTTCTGATACAGACCACCACTGCTCTGCCACAAGCAAGCTGATCATCTTCAAGGAATTCGCTATGCTGAAACCAATTTTTGGTTACTTCTGTTGGAACTGCTCTACTTGCTATAACAATGACATATTCTTTAAAAAAATGATTGGAACTGTGTCTTCTATACACTACAAATCCTTGCCCAGAATAGGGAAGGAATGGGAAAGATCTCATCTGTTTTCCTCCATATGCAATTTTTCCTTTGACTGAAACATTTCCAATTGGATTATACTTTGACTGAAAAACAGCTGAAAAGCTTCGGCTTTGACAATCTTTCATGCTCTAAGAAAAAAAAACCCAACACTATGTTTATTGTTCCCTGCACCTTTCTTAAGTAATGCATTACTTTGCTGAAAGCTGTAACACGAGGAGCATCCCCTTCACCAAATCATAGCTTTATTAAAGATTAGGAAAATATCCAGAAGGACTTGGAGCCACTCTTCACTCTCTCTCCACAGGTGTATTTTCCAGGTTTGCATGGATTTGGCTTATAATTTAACCAGAAATAACCCTCTCTAAAACACGCTCAGGCACTTATTTTTAGAGTGTAAAATACTTCCCTGTAAAACTAGCTTTTCAGCCACAGTTGCTGTCAACATTAGACTTGCATTTTTCTCGCTCTCATACAAGTGATTGAACTGATCTTGCTCAAGCCTTACCAAAAAAAAGTATATTCGGCCACAATCCAAGGTAAAGAACAATTCATCTGCAAAGCTCCATGTTTCACAAGCCATCTGCAAATAGAGCTTTATAAGAGGAACCATTTTGTTACCTTAGCCATACAGTAAGAGCAGCAGCCACAATATAACATTCAGAAGGAAGGATTACAGCTGTAAAAAATGTTCACAATGAAGTCATAAACTACACAATATGCCTCTTTTGAACTTCTTTACAAACACAAAACTTTTATGAAAAGGTTAGCTAAGATTCACACATCTTTACACAGAATATGGGCCAGTTTATGGAACCAACACAAACCCCTGTGAAATGCTGCTTTTGCTTATTTTTTTTTCCTACCAAACCTGAAACTCAAAATGAAAATCATAGGGTGCAGACCCGTGTGGACTGAAAACAAAATTGCTGCACGTGAAGCCTTGAGAACAAAACACACCATGTTTTGCACAGCTCGTTAGGATGACATTATTAGAGCTGGGACCACTTAGGAAAATTCATCTAGAAGCCAAGAACATTCTTTAAACAGGGGATGGGAATATAAGCTCCAGTTTGCCTGCAAGCTTAAAACAAGTTTAATTAAAAGTTTCAGAAATGTTAAATAATGTTAATTTGTTGACCTGGCAAACTGCCTGCTACAGCTCGGCAGCAACACTTAACGCCTTCCTAAGCTAGTTAGACTACTCAAGCCTTTTGTGGCTGTGGATTTCTGACCTTTAAGAAGCCCATGAAATAAAGCTGTAGACAGGCACAGCACTATCTCAGATTTGAGAGGAAGGAAGGCCCACAGACTCCTTCCTGACAGTGTTTCTGATACTAAACTTTGTCAAGAAACAAAGCATCCTGCCTCTCCTACAGCAGTATCAAATCCAGATGGTACTTACAAAAAGTACACACAATCCTACATGATACGGATGCCTATTCATGAATTATTTTCAGTTTAATACACACAACAGAACACGAGGGCATGCATGAATATTATAAGAAAATATTTATTTGAAGCAGATGTCAGGAAGCCCTGTTGCATGTAAAGAAAAAAAATCGTGAATACTTGCAAAAGCCAAGGAAGCGAACTTCTGCAGGTACAAACACTGGACCCATTCACAATCAGTTGCATAGCTTATTGGGGTGGAGTATAGCCAAACAGTCAAAGACAAACTGACAAGTACTTTAACTACATTTTGTGGAGCAGTACTGTGTATTTAAGGGTATGCTACACTGGATCTCACACCTAGGACCAGCTATTGATAATAGCATTTCCAAATATTTCCTTTATTAATGGCTGTGGGTAGGTTTCCAGTTCTAGGATAATATTTGCAGTTTAAATAGGAGGGCACCCAACACCACTGATTTACTACAATCAATATATATATCCATCTTCTCTCTCTGCCTCCCTTCAAGTTTATCATCTTCTTAACTATACACACTGTGATAAGCTGCAAAAGTACATTGGAATAGCCTCAAGAAGCCTAAAAGCAGGTCCTACAAGAGAAGAAAAAATAATGGGAGTGGGGGGAATGGTGAAATGTTAAGTTATTGCAAATTCAAAAATCCAGACATTAAAAAGGAAAAAAAAAAAAAAAAAAAAGCTTTCAAGCTTTCACACCTAAAACCTTTTTTTTTGTTTATTCTAGGGACAAATAGCTTTCACTTCTACCAGATTTATTCTATTTCAAGGATATAAGAAAGGATTTAGAAAATAATTCAAGAATAGTAATGAGAAACAGGGAATACAGTGAATTCTTTTCAAATCTACATCCAATAGGCCAGTACACAGCAATATTCACAGTCACACTTTGCAACTGTTAAGAATTTTTATTTTCCACACTTAGCACACACCCCCATATGGCACAGTTCCTTAGCAAACCTGCAGAACTAAAGGCCATATTCCTCATTTAATGGCCTAAGTAAGTTTTCTAGTGGAGGCAAATGTGGCCCAACCAATCACTTCAAAGCAACGCTGAAAACAATTGAACTGAGTGGCAACAATTTTCCACAGAATTACCACATGTAATGTTAGCTTCAAAGTTTCTGAGAAAGTTTCTTTCTGCATACAAAGCACAAAATTAACAAGGAACTCTCAAACTCTCTCTAAAAGTTAATCTTTCGTAAGTTTATAACTGAAAGAATTTCTAACAATTAAACTCTAACTGGAAGTCACCCAACATAACTTACTTTTCATCTTGCTTTCATGAATGATCTGCCATTTCCACTAGAAACTATTTTCTGAGTTTTCAGAATCTCAGAGACATTATGATTGGGAGATTATAAGAAATTAATTATGATTCTTTTAGTCTGTAAAATTGAGTACTGAAACCCTCAAGCAAATTGCATCATTCACTAAAAGATCTTCATCCCAGAACAGGAAACATAATGGGAGAGATACATAATATATTAATTAAGAGAGACCACATATGCTAATGAATTACTACTGTATTTTAGGTTATTATGTGCACCAAACTACAACTGGGAAAGGAAGACCCCTGTCCTGAAATAACAGCTGGAGCCTAGAAGAGCATTCATAGAATCATAGAATGGTTAGGATCATTGGAAAGGACATAAAGATCATCTAGATCCAAATACCCTGCCATAGGCAGGGACACCTTCCACAGGATCATGTCACCCAAGGCTCTGTCCAACATGGACTTGAACACTTCCAGGGATTTACCACTTCTTTGGGCAGCCTGCTCCAGTGTTCACCACCCCCACAGTAAAGAACTTTTTTCTTATATCTAATCCGAACTTCCCCTGTTTCAGTTTAAACCCATTACTCCTTGTTCTATCACTACAGTCCCTCATGAAGAGTACTTCTAGAGCATTCTTGTAGGCTCTCTTCAGATACTGGAAGGCTGCTATGAGGTCTCCATGCAGCCTTCTCCAGGCTGAACAGCCCCAATTTTCTCAGCCTGTCTTGCACTACCATACATGTTTACACTGCTCCTCTTTAGGCTTCTGTTTATAGCCAGCACTGGAGGTAGACATAACCTTTGGTCTGATCCAGTGCAGCCCATACCTTGTTTTTCTCTTACTTAAAATAGAAAATTAATTCCAAAATTATACTGGTCAATTACCAATCTAGTAATTCAACTGCTCTAGTTGAAGATGTCCCTGCTCATTGTAGCAGGGTTGGGTTTAGTTAATGTTATAATAATACCTAGTGCTTAAAGATCCAGGACAAGCTCAGCAAGGTTTACAACCTTGAAGATTTACAAGTGTTGCATGCAGAAGCCTATGATATAGCGGGTGGAACACACAAAATACCCAGAATTTCATATTCAGCTATATTCCACAGACTGTATCAGTCTACTGAACACTGTATGATTGACATAACTCCTTGAAAAGTGAATGCTGATCACATTTTGAAAGTAGATCAATTTTAATAGATGAGGAAAACAAGAGCAGATGGAGAACAGAAAACTAAGTATGCCATAGCTACTTTCATGCTAAACATCTTAGAAAATTTATCTTAAATAGTTACCTATTCAGCATCTCAGAGTCTCTGGACTCTGATTAGGACCACAGAAAGGGGTCCTAATGAGGTTTTACAGAATATCTACCATTACTTGTGCTGCACACCACCAGGACAGTCGAGGCAGTGAGGAGAAGAGGTGGAGAACTCCTCTTATTAACTGACAAAATTACCAACCTTATAAATGCAGTATTTCATTCAAGCAGCAAAGTTAGTATTTTGTATTGTTATTATTCCTTTATTCATGGTTGCTGTCAGAATACTATATGCCAATCCAGTCAGAAGGGGACCTGGGCTTGCCACAGAAGCATAGGGAGGTGGTAAAGCTCATCATCCCACAAGGTAGGTAGCTCCGGCAAGGCAGGAGCTGCTCCCTGTGCCACTCTGGTTTAAACATTCCCAGGGTAGAGCACAGGATCCCGCACCCTGACAGTCTAGGAGGGAGCATTTTTTACAGAGCACTACAACTTCGATTTACATTTCTTATCCATTGTTTTCTCTTCCAGACATCACGGTGGTAGTGAGTCAACAAGAAGCGACTTGCCCAAGAAACCTAAATGGAGCTACAAACTTGAAAACCATTTCCAAATTCTCTAATGTAGACACAGACTCTGACTACATAGATGTAAGAAGCAGGAAGGAAGGAATCTGTTTGCTTTTTTTTTTCCCCTTCATCGAAAACAACACAACTTAACACCTAAGCTAAACTAAACTAAATCCCTGCTTTAGGGATCAAGAAGAATTTCTTCCACTGAGATAGTTATAAAAGAAAGTAAATCATATTTTTTCTTGTATCATCAGTTAAGCACTACCACAGAGGTTCACAGTAGAAACTTAGAAATGGATAACCAGTAGTTTATGAGTTATTCATTCCACTAATCTAAATCTATCTATTTTAACTATCTAACTGTCTATTGGAAAGCTTGAGTTTCACTCTTTCCTACGTCTTTGTCACATGAATATGGAAGCTCTAAATACTGAGTATGTTGATCAATCATTCACATTTTAATAAACTCTTCAAATGAGGAATTCTGGATCTGAAGAGCCAGCATACAATACTTTTGAAGACTGCACATGAATTTATGTGACTTACAAATCATGCAATTGGTTTATTATCTGATTCCCTAATGAACAGCAACTACAACAAATTTTCAGTTCAGCAAGTAACTTTGAGACGGCAAAAATCAGACTTAGAGAATACTGTTTATAAAAGACTGATTTCTAGTTAGCCTTTTTTATATTAGTAATAAAATACTGGAATCCATGAGTCACATTTTTAATCAACCCTTCACAAATATTTTGCCCAAGCAGCCTACCACTACTTAACCATAAATTAGTTTATTATTCAGTCATATGATCTTCTGGTTTTTAGCTAGTATCAGATTTGTCTTGAGCAAATACATATAGAAGTGAAATAAAAATACCACTACCTGAGATTTCCTCACTCGTTACTGTTTTTTCCATCCCCTGTACTTTCCACTGTATCTGCAGTTTAAAGCATAACTTAAGTCTAACTTTGGTCAAGCAACAAAATTAGGTTTTGTGCTATTTTAGGCCCTAATCTCTATGTTCTGGCTTTTGCTCAGGTTACAAGCTAAATCCTGTGGGAAAGCTAAAGAAGGGCTATCCTAGGTTATGAGTGATGTGGTAAGAATCCTGTAACACTATGTTGGACCTATCAGAAATATGCCTGGTCTATTAACCTCATAGACCTGCTTAAAACCATCCTTTTGTCTGTCTTCGATTACTTGCACGTCCAGATCAGTGCTTTTTTGTCAATGACCCACTGTTGTATTTCTCACTTTCTAATACCACGTGGTATTACTTTCATCCTGTATTTGTCTCCACATACCTTTTTTTCCTTCTTCTATGAGTATCTCTGCATCTCCCTTATGCTCTGCCTTCAAAAGCAAAACCATGTCTCAACAATACCGTGGTACTCTTGTGTGAAGCGTTAGATTTCAAGTGTGCTGACATGAATTGAGTTCTATGTATGCCAGAGGTTTTCCAGCTAAAAATGTAAACAAAATAAATACAGAAGTGCATTTTGTATGGCAATAAGGAAACTCAGCCAAGATCTGAAACCAGTAACTAGAGTATATTCAAGTGAGGAAGAGGCTGGTCTGAGTTACTGGAGTACAGAGAATCAATTTGTATAGTAGAACAGAGAATATTAACAGCTTCAGTGATGTGTTACTCCCAGCTAATAAACTTCCGATCTACACAAAGAACATCTCTACAGAGAAATGAATCTGGATGCACTCTGAGATTTCAAGATTGAAAAGCAATTGTTCCTCTTTGCTTCATAAAGAAGCAAAGAAACATTGCACCAGGCTCCATGCAAAGGCCAGGCTGTTTGGTTTGTTGGCTTTGTTTTGGTGGTGGGGGTTTTTTTTTCAGAAAAATACAAACAACTAAACTAACCATTTTCTTAAATCCAACTTACGACATACACCTAACTTACTGAGAATAAACAACTGGTTATTACATACTGGTTAGAACTTACAAACATTTTTTGGGGGTGATACCATTAGTAACTTATCAATCCATTTCCTGGCTCCCAGGGCTGACCCCTAATTCAGACTCACCCTTTTGCAGGAATGTTTCAGTGTTTCCATGAACTGCACATCCTAATTTTTGTTCATCTCCGATGCTAGGTTCAAGTTCATTAAAGCCTGACCCACGCATGCTCTTCTGATGCATCCAGGCTTCCACAGGTGTATCACCCTTAAAACTGTCTGGAAAACCACCTTGATTGTGTTCTGTAAACAAGATTTGTAAAAAGACTTTATGAGTCCTTGAGACAATACAAGTCCCCGGTCTCCTGTGCTTTCATGCCCTGTAAGCCAACATCGCTATGAAGACTGTAGCTAGCTAATTTACACTCTCAACACAAAACTAGGTTATTTGCAAATTAGATGATGTTATACAGTATATATGAAATGCTATTGTTGGTCACTTTCTTCCCTCATCTCCTAGCTGCTTCTCTCAAACATACATGATTTCACATGCATAAGAGGGTTTTAAACCTATTCAGGTTCATCAGCATGAAGCTGCATTCAAGCTAGAATAAAGAATAATATGGCTAAATATGGGTTTACCTTTCTTGAGTGCAAATAAAACACAGTTCAGGTTTTGGTTTGGGGGGTTTCTTGGTTGTTTTTTAAAAGTCTTCTCCCAGGCCCCCACTGTGCCCTTGAACGCTTAAAGAGAACTCTAATGAAACATCACTTAGTTCCCACATGCATAAAAATAAGGTAGATGTCACAATAAGATGTAAACACACAAAAAAAATATTTAGAAAACAAGCCTTTCTTTACAAACACAGCAATAGACACTTAGGCACTCTCATACACTTAAGAGAAGAAATTGCTACTGAGTTAATTTAATTACAACTTCCTAAATAACCGCATATTCCCAAATGCCAATTTGCATTTGCCAATGAAATATTCCCAAAACTGCAGCCAATGACAGATTATTTGCCTCTTAATGCAACAGACAATGTGTCGGCGGTTTCTGTACAACCGGCAGGGCAAGCTGGCATCCTAGTGAGATTCCTACGGAAGGAGAGGAGTTGAAGGAATACAGCTGTTGTCACAGGGGAAAAAGTCACTGATTAGGATTTCAGTGCTCTTTTGTTTTATGATGTACTTCTGAATGGAAATCACACACATTTAAAGCAGACCAAAGCATTCACTCCCAAACCATTATCACTACCACTTCCAAAAGCCACATGTCTTGGGAAATCCAGAGAGCTAAAATAATATTGGATTGCACCTTTGTTCTAATCAAAAGCATAAAATCTTTCTGAGCCATAGCGGCTTATGAATGAGGGAAGTCAGAATTCTATGCCAAGAGCAGTTATTAGAAATTGGAAAACTGTTTACTTGAATTTGAAAAAACAGTGTGATGACTTTTTCTCTCTGTATAATGTGCTATAGCTCAGTATTCCCATATAGTGTTCAAGCCTTGCTGGTGAATTAGAATAAGTAAACTGGAAAATAGATCAAAATTCTTGTTCAGACAATACTTATATTTGGAATCCTAACAATCTAAAATATTTGAGGAATAGAGGGGAAAAACACAAAAAGCTTAAGTCAGGGAAAATAATTATCTTACTCTTATTACTGTTCATTTGAAGCAGAAAACCCATGTGCAAGCATTTCCATGGCTCAGATTTTCCTGCAAAATGGAAAAGAAATTCCCTTTTACTCAAAACTACTTTAGAGTTGCATTTTTATTTGTGATGGAGTAATCAGACTTTCAAGAGGAGAAGCAGCAAGAGATAAGCTAGTAAGTACAGCTCTAAGTATCACCCAGACAAAAGGTACTTGGATCATTCAGTCTGACTTCCACGCAAACTTCACACTACATAATGCAGTCTTCTCAGAGGCATATCCCTTCCACCAAGAAAGACCTATGTATCAGTATTTCAAATAGAAGTGGCAGCTGTTAATCTTGTTAACAACCAGATTTGTCACTATGATACTTTGCCCTCAGCTTCTGCACTGAAGGGCCACAACTCATCCTCCAAGAAATAACAATCTCCATAACCTTTAAAAGTATATGGTGTAAAAGATACCTGGTGTAAAATCTTCATAACTTCTAAACAAGAGGCCTTCTAAACTTTCCTGAACCATCGGAGCAGTTCTTAGCATGCACAAGTTCCAAGTAGCCCCTACAGTATTTCCTCTTTTGAGCTTTAAGGTATGCATATTTCAGGCCTGAACTTCAGTCAGTTGTAACAGAAGAACTCATCATGATGCAATTATTGCACTGAGCAGTGTAAATCTGTTTGAAAAGCATGATTTCTTAAAACACATTACACATTATTCAAAACACTATTAGTAAGAAAAACAAGAAGACAATAGCTTTAAGACTGTAAGGAAGCCTTCCAGCAGATACAGATGTTTTAAAGAATCATATTCTTCCTCTTTCACAAACAGTTCCCAAAGAATTTGCTTTCTCTGTATTTATAAGTTTTCATTTGTTGTGGCCACAAAGGATTTGTCTCCATGGAAAGCCCAAACTCACTGCCTTCATCTCTGACAAAATTTGGGAAAGCCTGAATGAAGCCTTGACTGAATTTCACGTAGGTAAATTACTGGGAACACAAACCATGACAAAGAGATTCAATGGATCATTTAGAAACAATGTTCACACTTTTGTGTGAAATGAAAAAAAAAGATTATGCAATGGAAGATGGGATGTGCCACAAGCGAAAATTAAAATATGGCATAGCATGCACCGGCTTCCTAAGACACGGAAGGTGTTCAAACCAAATTTAAGAGCATTCTCTGAACTTAGTAAGTTTGGACCCTGAGGAGAAATACTCAGCCACAATTTTGCAGCCAATTACAAAAAATAGTTTTATGGAATTTAACTACTGTGACCAAGGCGAAGTTAATTGTAACAACTTTCTGGAGTAAAAAAGCCTTCTAAATGATGTACCTGAACTTCTCACACAAATGCCAGGCTTTTTCATTTTTACCTCTAAACTGTTTAGTGGGGGTTTTTTCAGTTTGTTTAGTTCAGTTTCTTCGATCAATGACCCTAAAATAGGATAGCTATATTATTTCTATAGGACAACAGAAAACACAGTATTATGACTTAAAAATGACAGCATCACAGTACCACAGTATGCTAGAGATTGGAAGGGACCTCATAAGATCATCTAGTCCAATCCCCCTGCCGGAGCAGGAACACCTAGATAAGGTTACACAGGAACGTGTATAGGCGGGCTTTGAATGTCTCCAGAGAAGGAGACTCCACAACCCCCCTGGGCAGCCTGTTCCAGTGTTCTGTCACCCTCACTGAGAAGAAGTTTCTTCTCAAGTTTAAGTGGGACCTCTTGTGTTCCAGTTTGTACACATTACCCCTTGTCCTGTCATTGTTTGCCACTGAGAAGAGCCTGGCTCCATCCTCGTGACACTCCCCCTTTATATATTTATATACAATAATAAGGTCACCCCTCAGTCTCCTCTTCTCCAAACTATAGAGACCCAGCTCCCTCAGTCTTTCCTCATAAGGGAGATGCTCCACTCCCTTAATCATCTTAGTTGCCCTGCGCTGGACTCTCTCCAGCAGGTCCCTGTCCTTCTTAAACTGAGGGGCCCAGAACTGGACACAATATTCCAGATGAGGTCTCACCAGGGCTGAGTAGAGGGGAAGGAGAACCTCTCTCGACCTACTAACCACCCCCCTTCTAATACACCCCAGGATGCCATTGGCCTTCTTGGCCACAAGGGCAGTGTCGGCTCATGGTCATCCTGTCGTCCACTAGGACCCCCAGGTCCCTCTCCCCTACACTGCTCTCTAACAGGTCGTTCCCCAACCTATACTGGAACCTGGGGTTGTTCCTGCCCAGATGCAGGACTCTACACTTTCCCTTGTTATATTTCATCAAGTTATTCACTGCCCAACTCTCCAGCCTGTCCAGGTCTCGCTGGATGGCAGCACAGCCTTCTGGCATGTCGGCCACTCCTCCCAGCTTAGTGTCATCAGCAAACTTGCTGATAGTACACTCATTCCCTCATCTAAATCATTGATGAATATCTTAAATAATACTGGTCCCAGTACTGACCCTTGAGGCACTCCACTAGATACAGGCCTCCAACTAGACTCCGCCCCATAGACTACAACTCTCTGGCTTCTCTCCTTCAGCCAGTTCACAGTCCACCTCACTACCTGATCATCCAGACTACACTTCCTCAATTTAGCTGCGAGGATGCTGTGTCAAACGCTTTGCTGAAGTCAAGGTAGACCACATCCACCGCTCTGCCATCATCCATCCACCGTGTTATTTCCTCATAAAAGGCTACGAGATTGGTCAAGCATGACTTCCCCTTGGTGAAGCCATGTTGACTGCCCCCCATAACCCTCTTATCCTTGATATGCCTTAAGATGGCACCAAGGATAAGGTGTTCCATCACTTTCCCAGGGATGGAGGTGAGGCTGACTAGTCTATAGTTACCCGGGTCCTCCTTCTTGCCCTTTTTGAAGACAGGAGTGCCACTTGCTTTCCTCCAGTCCTCAGGCACCTCTCCCGTTTCCCAAGACTTGGTAAACATGATGGAGAGTGGTCTAGCAATGACCTCCGCCAGTTCCCTCAACACCCACGGGTGCATCCCATCTGGACCCATGGATTTACGGATGTCCAGATTGCTCAACTGGTCTCTAACCCATTCCTCATCGACTAAGGCAAACCGCTCCGTTGACCTGACTTCATCTGAGGTCTCAGAGGTACAGGACATACCCAGCAACTCCCTATTTAGCCACGCAGGTCTCCTGGCCCTCTTCCTTGACTTCCTACGTGTCGGGATGCTCTGATCTTGAGCTCGGAAAAAGCAGTCCTTGAATGCCAACCAACTATCTTGGGCCCCTTTACCATCAAGCAGCCTTGTCCATGGGATTTCCCCTAGCAATTGCTTGAAAAGGCCAAAGTTTGCCCTGCTAAGGTCCAGGGTTGCAATTCTACTTGCTATTCTACTGGTCCTACCACATAAGATCCTGAATTCCACCATCTCGTGGTCGCTGCAACCAAGGCAGCCCTCAACCTTCACTGCTTCGATCAGACCCTCCTTGTTAGTGAGGATGAGATCGAGCAGCGCTCCTCTCCTGGTTGGCTCATCCACCATTTGCATGAGGAAGTTATAATCCATACACTGGAGGAACCTCCTGGACTGCGGCTGGGTTGCTGAGTAGTCCTTCCAGCAATCAGGGAAGTTAAAATCCCCCACGACGGCCACGGCCTGTGACTGTGAGGCCGCTCTCAGCTGCCTGTAGAAGGCCTCGTCAACTTCCTCACCCTGATCCGGTGGCCTGTAACAGACCCCCACAACAGTATCGCCCCTGCCAGCCTGTCCCTTAATTCTCACCCACAGACTCTCAGCTCGCTCGTCATCTGTCCCTGGATAGAACTCCGCGCATTGTAGCTGCTCTCGCACATAAAGAGCAACCCCACCACCCCGCCTGGCTGGCCTGTCTTTCCTGAAAAGGACATAGCCCTCCATGACTATATTCCAGTCATGTGAGCTGTCCCACCACGTCTCTGTAATTGCCACCAGGTCATAATCTCCTGACTTAACACAGGTTTCTAACTCTTCCTGCTTATTTCCCATGCTGCGCGCATTGGCGTACAGACATTTCAGGGAGCGAGCTGAGCACACCGATTTCACCCTAGGATTACAGAAGGCCTCCCAGTCTTCATCAATTCCGGAGCACTGTCCCACTGGGGCAAGTCCAGCTACAACCCCATCCCCCTTCGAATCTAGTTTAAAGCTCTCCAAATGAGCCCTGCTAATTCATGCCCCAGTAGCCTTTTGCCTCTGTGAGATAAACCTTTCCCACATGCCAATGTCCAGACTGGTGCCCTATAAAACCAGCTGTTATCGAAGAATCCAAAGCCCTGCCTGCAGCACCAGCCTCGAAGCCAATCATTTATGGACTGAATTTTCCCATTCAGTCCCACATCATCAGTGGAAGATGGAAGGAGTGAGGAGAAGATCACTTGAGCCCCAGAGACTTTCACCATCAGTCCCAAGGCCCTGTAGTCTTTCTTCATCCCCCTCAGACTGCGGGAGGCAGCTTCCCCCTCACCCGTCTGGAAGACCAGCAGCAGGTAGTAGTCTGTCGGGCGCACCAGGTTGGGGAGTGCCCTGGTGATATACCTGATCCGGGCTCCAGGCAGACTACACACTTCCCTATGATGAGGGTCAACTCTGCATATCGGGCCCTCTGTTCCTTTCAGAATGGAATCACCTACTACAATGACCCTTCTTTCTTTCTTACCAGAGGTAGTCTTCAGGTGTGGAGTCGACCGCCTTTTCCTATGTGGCCTTGTAGACGGGCCTTGCACCACATCCTCACCTACCTCTCCTTCAACATCCAGGGCCTCAAACCTATTACCGAGGGACACCTGGGGAAGCAGGGCAGGAAGGGAGGAAGGTTGCCCACGACGCCGAACTGGAACTCGCTTCCAACCCTCGTTGTCTTTTTGGTCCCCTATATCTGCATGACAGCTACAGGGCAGGTCTCGGGCCATCCCCCTCTGTCTGAGAGGGCAGGAGGTCCATCCCCTTTTGGAGGGTATCTCCCTGGAGCCGTTCCAACTGGCCAGCCAGGGAGTTACTCCACCAGCTGATCTCCCTTTCACACTCCCTGATGCTCCTCAGCGTCTCAACCTCCTCCTTAAGTTTTGCCACCAAGCTAAGCAGATCTTCTACCTGCTCACACCTCACACAGGTCGAATGCTGTCTTCCCTCCCCCGGCAGCAGCAGGCTCTGGCACTCCCTGCATCCAGAGACCTGAACAGCCACAGTTTGGGATGGGGTCTCTGTCTGAGTTGCTACAGTCCTCTTACTGCAAGCTCTCTTTCTGGAGGCGACCATATTGGTCAGCAACACGACCTACTTGCTCCTCCTTGAGCCTGGTGGGTAGCAACACGTCACTGCCTTCTCAAAGGCTCTTTCAAGTCAAGGGGCAGGGAGGTGGTCGCCGTCACCGTGGGAATGCCCCCCGCCACGTCAGCCGCTCTCTCGCAAGGGCTGCTGGGGCTTCAGGGATCGGGAAATGTCGGGAATCGCGATGCCTCTGCGCTATCCCCTCTGATTTTCCTAATCTCAGTTGAACCTCGCGGTCGCTGAAGCATGCCGGCTGCGGCTCTAGCTGGGCTAGCTCCAAACAGCTGACTGTCCTCAATATCACAGTATTCTGGTTCCAGGAACCATTAAAATCTGCAAGAGATTCATTTCTGAAATACATTCCTTGCTGTAACACCCAAATCCCAAACTCTCTATAACATTCTTCTTAAATAACACCAAAAAAAAAGTAATCAACAAACAATACAATCAGCTCCAAAATAAGCTCAAGTTGCTCACTGTCTAAAATCACAAGGCTCACCAATGAAAGTTACTGGACTGGAAGACAGAAAGATCAGACTATTTACTTAGAGCGGTCCAAAGGGCAAGTTTCATGAGGCTGACCACCTAGTTTTCTGCTAATAATGGTGCTTCCTCTTCCTCAGAGAGGTTGTGCAATCCACAGTTGACATCCTCTGAAGAAAGTAGTGATTTGGTTGTGGGGTTTTTTTAATAATCATGAACTCCTCTGAAACAAAAGATTATGTATAAACACATTTTACAGCATCCTTACCAGAGTAGCAAGCATCAGCTTTATTGTATGAGCAGACAACTTATTAAATCAAGGTAAAAATCCAAACATCTGTAATAGTAGAGAGTCAGAGTACAGTCATCCACAATGTAACAGAAATCCAGTAGAATTCTCCACATGTATAATGATTAATCTCTACAACACATAGGAAAAGAAAAAAAAGCATAAATATCCACTGTGTCTAACAAAGAGAAACCAAGGACTCTTAACTCTGTGGCAGGAGCCTTCAAGTGCATACAAAATAGTTATGAGCTGGAGCAAACATGCCCTTTCTCTATTTCACAACAGGAAGCAGGTAATTGAGGACTATTGACATTATAGTTATTGTGCAATGCACCACGCTCAGAACATCATGAATTCAAATCCCTACCTCTTACTGCTGTTTACAGCTACCTAATCAATTCCTATGAAGGAGACAGTGCCATATTCTTCTTGAAGGTGCCAAAGCAAAAGGACTAGTGGCAACAGACAGAAGCTGCAAAAGGAAGAAGTTCCTCACAACGGTGATGAAACACCAGAGAAATCTGCCTAGAAGGCTGCAGGTACTCCATCCTCAGGGGGCTTTTAAAACTCAGTTAGATAGGGCCGTGAATTGAAGTTACTTTCACTTTGAGCAGGCAGTTGGACTACAGGGCTTCCAGGCACCTTTTAGACCTGTGTGGAGACCTCATAGCCTTCCAGTGTCTGAAGGGGACCTACAAGGATGCTGGAGAAGGACTCTTTACTAATAAAGAGTAGGACTGTAGCGATGCAACAAAGGGCAATGGGTTTAAACTTAAACAGGGGAGATTTAGATATAAGGAAGAAATTATTTACTGTGAGAGCGGTGAGGCATTGAAACAGGTTGGCCGGAAAAACTGTGGATGCTCCACCCCTGAAAGTGTTCACAGCCAGGATGGACAGAACCTTGAGCAACCTGGTCTAGTGGAAAGTGTCCCTGCTCCTGTCAGGGAGGCTGGAACTAGATGATTTTGAGGTCCTTTCCAGCACAAACCAGTCTGTGATTCTGTGATTCTAAATCATTCAGTGACTGTTATATAAAAGTTGTTAACACTCATTTGACAGGTAAAAATTTCACAAGTCACATAAACACTGCTACTTTAATTGGCAGATTCAATCCTCAGTTTAAGTGAAGCAATAGTACTTTGAACTTCTTAGAATTATTTAAACAAAGCAGCTGTCATTGATCAGTGCATTAAAAGTGAAACTGAGCTTCCGAAATCACAGAAAACATTCTAATGCATTTCCAGAACTGAACTTCATTAAATACCTTGCTTCCCAGAGAAGCCCTTATACAAGAATCTGAGCATATTACAGGAATTGTCACAACACTCCTTCCTAACATAGCAAAAAGGAAAAAAAAACCAAAACTCTGCAACTCTAGGCAATGGCCTAGATTCATGGGGGTTGGTCTCTCATTACCTTCTTGAATGGAATGGCACCATTTTCACAGAATCATAGAACAGTTAGGGTTGGAAAGGACCTTAAGATCATCAAGGCCCCCTTCAGATACTGGAAGGCTGCTATGAGGTCTCCATGCAGCCTTCTCTTCTCCAGGCTGAACAGCCCCTTCTCAGCCTATCTTCATATGGGAGGTGCTTCAGTCCCCTGCTCATCCTCGTGGCCCTCCTCTGAACATGTTCCAACAGTTCCATGTCCTTTTTATGTTGAGGACACCAGAACTGCACACAATACTCCAAGTGAGGTCTCACGAGAGCAGAATAAAGGGGCAGGATAACATCCTTCAACCTGCTGGTCACACTCCTTTTGATGCAGCCCAGGATATGGTTGGCTTTCTGGGCTGCAAGCGCACACTGCAGCCGGCTCATGTTCATTTTCTCATCGACCAGCACCCCCAAGTCCTTCTCCGCAGGGCTGCTCTGAATCTCTTCTTTGCCCAGCCTGTAGCCGTGCCTGGGATTGCTCTGACCCAGGTGTAGGACCTTGCGTTTGTCATGGTTAAACTTCCTGAGGCTGCCCACGTCACAAGTGTGTCAAGGTCCCTCTGGATGGCATTCCTTCCCTCCAGCGTATCAACCGAATAACACAGCTTGGTGTCATCAGCAAACTTGCTGAGGGCGCACTCAATCCCACTGTCCATGTCAGTGACAAAGATGTTAAACAAGACTGGTCCCAACACCGATCCCTGAGGGACACCACTCGTTACTGGTCTCCAGCCGGACATTGAGCCATTGACCACAACTCTTTGTGTGCGGCCATCCAGGCAGTTCTTTATCCACCGAGTGGTCCATTCATCAAATTGGTGTCTCTCCAATTTAGAGACAAGGATGTCGTGTGGGACAGTGTCAAACGCTTTACACAAATCCAGGTACATGACATCAACTGCTCTACCCCTGTCCATCAGTTCTGTAGCCCCATCATAGAAGGCCACCAAATTGGTCAGGCAGGATTTCCCTTTAGTGAAGCCATGCTGGCTGTCACCAAGCACCTTGTTGTTTTTCATGTGCCTTAGCATGCCTTCCAGGAGAATCTGCTCCAAGATCTTGCCAGGCACAGAGGTGAGACTGACTGGTCTGTAATTCCCCAGGTCATCCATTTTCCCCTTCTTGAAAATGGGGGTTATATTTCCCTTTTTCCAGTTGTCGGGAACTTCACCTGACTGCCATGATTTTTCAAATATGATGGCCAGTGGCTTAGCAACTTCATTTGCCAGCTCCTTCAGGACCCGTGGATGGATTTCATCAGCACCCATGGACTTGTGCACGTTCAGATTTTTAAGATGGTCTCGAACCAATTCCTCTCCTACAGTGGGCCCAAGGTCTTCATTCTCACAGTGCCTGCATCTGCCTTCCAAGACTTGGGTGGTGTGGTCAGATCCTTTGCCAGAGAAGACCGAGGTAAAGAAGTCATTCAGAACCTCAGCCTTCTCCAAATCCTGTGTAGCTAGTTCACCCGAGAGCTTCCTGAGGGGGGCTACGTTCTCCCTAATCTGTTTTTTATTTGCTATGTACCTGTAGAATCCCTTCCTGTTATCCTTAATGTCCCTAGCCAAGTTTAATTCTAACTGGGCCTTAGCTTTCCTAACCTGGTCACTAGCTTCCCGGACAACATCCCTGTACTCTTCCTACGCTGCCTGTCCTTGCTTCCACTTTCTATAAGCCTCTTTTTTCATTTGAACTTTTCTCAGCAACTCTTATCCATCCAAGGAGGCCTCCTGGCCCTCCTGCTGCACTCCCTTCTAGCTGGGATGCAACACTCCTGAGCTTGTAGCAGGTGATTCTTGAAGACTAACCAAGAGTCTTGGGCCCCCCTGCCCTCTAGGGCTATATCCCATGGAACTTACTAAGCAGGCTCCTGAAGAGACCAAGTCTGCTCTCTTGAAGTCCAGGGCAGTGAGCTTGCTGCACACTCTTCTCACTGTCCTGAGGATCTCAAATTCAACCATCTCATGGTCGCTGCATTCAAGGCTGCCCTGCAGTGCCACATTTCCAACGAGCCCTTCCCTGTTGGTGAGCACAAGGTCAAGCCTGGCACCTCTCCTTGTCGGTTCCTCTATTACTTGCAGAAGGAAGTTGTCTTCCACACAATGGAGGAACCTCCTGGATTGCTTGTGCTGGGCCGTACCCTCATTCCAACAGATGTCAGGGTGGTTGAAGTCACCCATGAGAACCAGGGTCTGTGAGCGTGAGGCTTTTCCTATCTGCCTATAGAGTGCTTCATCCGCAGATTCCTCTTGATCAGGCGGTCTATAACAGATCCCCACAGTAATGTCTCCCATCGCTGTTTTCCCTTTAACCCTGACCCACAAACTCTCTGTTAACTGCTCAGCCGTCCATTTTGTAAAATGTAAGTAAAACAATGTATGAGGGATATACATTCTATTGCTTCCCTAACAGCACCTAGAAAGTGGAACAAGTTAATTGCAATTTAATACGGCTTTCCTTGCCAAGAACATCTTGAAAACTATCCCAGGCTACACTAATTGCACTGTCATTTTATAAGTAACCTTAGCATGCTATTGGGACAGAGGCTGTGGCACACATACTGGAGCAAAAACAAAGCTGAGGCAGGAAAGAAAGATGCTTGAAGTGGGACCCTGAGGAATGTGCACTGTAAAGCAGCTTTGCCTCTACTGCCATCCTTTAAGCACTGCTTTGAGGAAAGATGAACTTATAAGATACAAAAGTTCTAATACGTTTTCCTAAAGAACCAAACTAAAGCTTTACTCTTAAGAAAATGCCTTTCTGACAAACTTAGATGTCAATGCTCAAAGCTCAAGGATTCAAATGAATGATATAAAATGCCATGTAAACTTACACTGAACCTAGAGATTTTTCCCTAAGTTCCAAGATTTGAAAAGGTATTGAAAGCCTGCATAAAAGTGATTAAAAAGAAAAAGAAACACACTTAACACTAATTCTCTTCTTCCTCCTCCTCACCATCCATTTTCTTTAGTAAGAAGACTATGCAATGAATTAAAAGAAAGCTCACAGGTCAAAGGCTGCTTTTTCTGAGTGAAAAAGGAGTGAGAGGAATGCTCCCTCCCAAAGAACAGAACGAGGCAGTATGGCCTCAGCACACCTGTCTCACTTGGGACAGCACATAATGCCATTGGGTCTGTTGGATTTCCTACATTTCCTTTACCAAGTCAAAGTCACAAATGGTAAACTCCTAATTTCATTCCCGAGGTAGAGGAACTACACTAATGTGTCTCAATTTTGCGTTTTCTTACTGTATCCAAGAACAAAAAAACCTTCTCAAAACAGTGGAAAGAAGAGTGTGAGCCACCCCTCAGCCTACGACAAGGGCTGGGGAGGAAGAGGAGACTTCGGGTGCCCTGCAGCGAGAGGGCCCAGCCTGACTGCTCACTGGCCTCAGCTCTGGGTCCCACGTGCTACTCACAGATCCTTTTATCACAAAGGAGGTCTAACACTGGTCTGTAGCTCCAGCTGTAGTTTGAGGCTTCCCAGCTGCTCATCCCAAAGGCCATAGCTAGGGCAGTTATAATGGCAGAGATGCAATTTAGAGTATTCTCAATCTGCCAGACAGCAAGTTCCCAGCAACTGGTGAGGGTGACCACCCTGTCTCTGATTTTAAGAATCTGTCCTTCCATTTCATTCATTACTGACAAAAGTAAAGGGAAAGCTCAATCACAAAAATAAGCTTTTGAAGAGTGTTAACCAATCTTGATTAAACTTTGGTTCTGGTGTATAGTGCATCCTGAGGAAATCTGGTCATAATACATGAGAAATCTAAAGGGGAAGGGAGTGGGGGGAGAGAAAAGTTCTCCTTTTACATTGTCCACACCAAATTGCACACCTGAAATAAAAATCATGGATAAGACTTCACATTTGAGACTTTGGCTGCTAACACAGGATATTACACCAGGTGCTTGTAACTCAGTACCAGAAAGCAAGGGGAACATTTCTGAAAAGGTTCATTAATGTAAGCAGCAAACGCTTGCTGTACAGGCATTACTGCAAAGGCATGATAGGTATTATGTTCAAGGCAGGTCTCTGAATGAGAGCAGCAAGCCAGCTTCTTCAGGAAGGGTGTAGAAGCCCCTGGATAAAGGTTGTCCCAGAGCACCTTGGAAAACCACATCTGGGCCCTGCTGCCTGTAAAACAGTTGTTAGCCATGGGCTCTGAACTGCTGTGGATAGTAAATGGGATTCAAAGACACATAGGTGAACTGCAAACAAAACTGGGCTCCTTTTTGGCATCAGGAAGAGCCTGGACAACAACATTCAGAGGAGTTACTTGCTTGTCATAAATAGCTGGGAAGGAAGCTCTTTTGGAGACCACTTGAGAACTGCCAGCCTGCCCAGCTTGCCCAGCGTGAAGAAAACAATAGTGTCCAAGAACCGTAATGGCCAGGAGGCACCAAGAAGACCAAAATGAAATAAAAGTCATTCACTTTGGAGATTTTTTTCCTTCCCAACAGAACTTAAAAAGGAAGTTTTAAATGAAAACTCAATGGAATTTAATCACAACCACATCTGTAACAGAAGCCATACCCTGGCTATAAATGGTACCTCTCCTACATGGACCAGTTGGAACAACTGATCATACCTTTGCACCACTTAGAAGTATGATCCTTGTATGCTCTTCCAGTATAATTATGAGCAGTTTGACCATTACAGTAATTAAAACATTTCCTGAAAAAAAAAAGAAGGCAAACATCTTTTTTTTTTTTTAAATTGGTTTGTTTTCCAGAGGAAAAATTAAAAAAAAAAAAAAAAGTGGAGAAAACACTTTACTAGGAACAGTAAGGTTAATTGTAACTATCATAAAGGCACTGGTAACTGCCAGAGGCTTTGGCATAGTCCACACCGAGTCCTTAGCTGCCCATGCCTAAATTGCAGAGGTATGGCAGCAAGAAAATGGAAGAGGTCATAAAAATAATTATACCACAACTTCTAAAGCCAAAGCAGTAAAAACTATTCTCTTTGTAAGAAATTAGGAGGCAAAATGCAAGCTGGCTGCTGCAGAAGCAAGAAAACATAACACAGTATTATCTATACTCATTTTTATAGTACATCCGGTTGTGGAGCAAATTAATATTGTTTTCCAAGAGTCATTCACAGCTGTAATATCTCTTGGGAAGGGAAAAGCTTTGTGTACGCCTATAATATACTAGCTACTACTACAGCTGAGAACACAAGGATCTGTTTGAAATTAGCGTATCTTTCTTTGTGGCCACAGAGGCCTCTAAACAGAAATACTTGCATGTTTCCAACTTTGTTGCCGAGTGTTGAAAAGTCTGCTTGACTGTTCTTAAAATAATAATGATTAGGAGTAATTGATATGTGAAATATGTACTAGACATATTTCTATTAGAGATGTATTAGACATATTAGACACATCTCAACTTTTGAGATTTGGCAATTTTCTGTTGATGTTAATGGTGCATCTACGGACACAACAAAGCATGCTACAGAGACAGCATCACTTGATACTGAACAGTATTTAATGAATGTTTAAGCCCTTCTTTCTTATCTGCCAGGACACTTTCTAAATCATGAGATATTTCATGCTGTTCTCTGTGAGTGCACAGACTGCAAAGGGTCATTATCACTATTCTTTGATTGACTTAAAATAGTGCTTCAACTTCTTAAAATTACTCCAACAATAAAACAAAAAAAAACAAAGCCTTCACTGAAGAGGAAGTTGCAAAGTAAAAAAAAAAAAAAAAAGCAGCAAACTAATACCAAAGACAAAGGAAAAACCAGGCAGTTTTCTTTCAGTGTATTAGTACTGGAGAATTTCAAGAATATCTTTTTTACCCAAACTACACCTTAATCCAAGTGCCTTCTGTCCCCCACTTTTCGGGCTCTTTAAAGGAAACTAACAGTTATTGAAGGACTGTTTGTCAAAAAAAAAATGCAGAAAAAAAGTTTCTGTTAGGTTTCATTTGTTTGTTTTTAAAAGAAAAAATTCTCCAGCATTTGCTCTGCTATGAGATAACAACTTAGAAGTTTTGAATTAGAAAATACTGGACAGTTCTCTCTTACAACACCAATTCTGTCAACCTTATTCTTTAAGAACCATCTATTAATTTCTCTAAAATGCAGCTGTGGAAATATTCCTTCTGCAAACATATTCTGGATGGATTACAGAGTCCGAGAAGCATCTGGCTGAGTTTCACATTACAGGTAGTCTCATGAGCACGTCTGGATGTGTAACACAACGCACCCAAATGTTACAATTGATTAATGTGTTTTAACTAAGATTAAAATGGTGTTGTTAATATTTTCATTGCATATTCTAAGCTGAATTGTATAATTAACAGAAAAATACACTCCACTGGGTAAGGTTTCTTTAATGCAGATCTTAAAATAAAGAACTATAACCAGTTCATGTCTGCAGTCTTTAACAAGATGATATGTAGAAGTGACAGCTACAAAACAGAGTATGAACTAAAGCAACACAAGAAAATGTGTAGAAACCAGGATATGGAGAAGTAGAAACAGAAAAGCAAGGAGAACAGTATACGCAACGTTCCCCTGTCCTCCTGGGAAGCTGAGGCATAACCAGTATAACTCCGGGTCCCACAGTGACTGCCATGCCAATAGATTCAGCCAAATGTGTATACCCAAAAGAAGGAAAGTCATAAGGATTTTATTTTCAGCCTAATATAATTTCAGTCTAATTCAGTATTCTTGCATGCCTTTTGCTTTGTATACTTGCTATCTGAGTCCCCGTTTATCCTTTACATCACAATTGCCTTCTTAAGGCGCTACAGGAAGCAAGGGTTACCACCATCATCTGTTCTTTCTGTCAATATTGTCACAGCAAGGACTGAAACCAGTGCCAGAAGTCCCTCTTTATTATAAAACATATTGAAACTAATTTAGTTTATATGATGCAGGTCACTGCACAGTAGACAGAGTTCATGAAGTTGTATCTGAATAAATGATCTACAGCTGAAGAGAATCATCATGCTACCAATCCATGTGTGAAATACATTTTTCAGTACAATGAAGTGATTTTTTTGTTCTACATTTATTTGATCAGCATCTTGTTACAATTTATTTTTGGTACTGTTTCAAAGACTAAGTTACTCGCAGGCCTCACCAGTTAGGCTGAGTTAAAGATTATTAACTGTTGTGACAAAACAGCCATCAGCTTTATGTTTCCAGTTGAGTGATTTGTATCATGACTTACCAACATACTGAGGGTAAACCCAATGAAATGTAATTGTTCTCCTCTATTAGCCATATTCATTAATCCTCATTCATTCCTTGGTACTTCCACAGAGGAAGATGTGTGCAGAAATACAATTCAAGAAGTACTCAAGAAATTAGCCTACTGAAGCAACCTACAGAGTACATCTTGTTATGCTTTCTCTAGTCATTTACTTCAAACATTACCTGAAATGAAAGCCTGAAAATAAGCAGAAGGAGGAACAGCTACTACATGTACACTTCACTCACTGTGACCATATATGAGTCATACCTTCATGCAGCTTTAACATCATGTACTTATATCTGTATTAAATCTCAACTTTAATACTGCATAAAGAAAGCCTCAGGAAAGCACGTGTGTAAAATGCTGGTTTAATAGAACCTGAAGAGATTCAGATTGGGACATCTGAGGCTGCTCTTCCTACCACCTACATGCAGTGTGCTCACTTTTCATCCTGATTTCTCATATGGATCATTTACTCCCTCCTATTTTGAAATAATATTTTGGGACAGACGACTGCCACTCTATGACCTCTCTGTAGCTACAGAGGCTTTGCCAGTTGATCTTATACCTTCATCCATTTAGCATACTCAATTGTAAAAAGTACTCTAGAATACAAGATGTTACCAAAAGGAGTGAAAAAGTTGAATATTTGCAGTGCTCATTAATGTAACGGTAAATAAGAAATAAAACCTTTGCTGCCTCCTTGCAGAGGTACGAAATCGCACAGAGGTGCCCTACAGAGCACAGAAGGCACCAGCAAACTACAAACTGTGGGATCCCCTGGGACAGGGAAAATGAAGATAGAAAAGACAAAAGAAGTAACTTCTAGAAGGATGGGAAATAAACTGGCTTAGTACCTTTTGTTCTTAACTCCTAGGAACAGAAAGCTGCAGGTGAAGAAGTCCGCTGAGAAGTCAGACACATCAAACATCCCAAACAGGTAATATTCAATGTTCAGGAGGAAGTTTATTCTACTGCAGATGTCTATTAAATACCCTATCAAAATCCCCAGTTAAGACTGGAATGCATGGATTTGTTCATCCCAAACTGACCTCACTAAAAAAAAAAATAAAAAATAAATAGTATGTACAGTTAATTTGCACTTGGGAATAAGCCTGCCTTGAAAGGCAGATTGATTCAATGACATAAATAATTAGCTGCCTTTTGTAATTTCTGTCTGGTTCATGGTCAAATGGGTGGAGTAGAAGACAAGTCTGTGGTGTATTGCAACATATACATCTGGGGGTAAATGCTATCTGAAGTGGATGAACAGAATTTGTGAGACATACATCATAGTCAGTTTTAAAAGTCTATTTCTTTCTCCTAGGCAGTCTATTCAGAACATTTTTTCATCCAAAAGCCTGGTTTCTAAGGATGCTTACCATTGAAGGCAACTGAGAAAACACAACAAACCCGTTTGCTGTGTGTCAGTGTCTCAGGACCGTGAGAGTTACGTCGTCATGGGAAACATACAGAAGCACACAGAAGGGGAGCTGTCACATTGCTTGAAGTCCCCATCAGACTCCTCCTGTCTAGTCTGCCTACATGGTTGCTAAATAAATCAAAGTTACAGAAATTGTGACACACCCCAAAGCTACAGAACCTAAAAAAGGGTTATACGCTTCCTGCTCTTTGCAGCAAAAAACACACCTACTCCTTACTGCAGTAAGACAGCAAAGACTGTTAGACAATTAGCCATATAAGATGTATAACCATATAGAATTAAAAGGGGCCAGGATTAACCTCATTAACATGTTCCATTGCTGAAGACTATCTGCTGAGATTTCTTCTGCTCGTTCTGAAATCGTAACATTTTGGACTCTTCAGTGTCAGTAAATCTCAGAGGCATCCCTACTCATTATCAAGTGTAAAAAAAGAAAATAAATATTTGGCCTATCTTAAAAGAGATCCATTTTCCTTCTATTGCCTTGATATCTTACCCAGAATACACTCAGCAATACAACTTCAACCAAGTGAGCTAGCTTCATGCTTACAGGATACAGGACTTCACCCAGCTATTCTGGAGAAGCAAGCCCTACAGAGATGCACACACACCCAAGCCCAGTGAATGAATGTCTTGAAGACTGGATTAATTCTTTGTTCCTCCAACACCACTACCCATTCCCATCCTCACCTCCATGACTTCCTAGCCTGCAGTGAGTGTATCTGTAATCTAGAGGGATGCAAGTCACTTTCAATAAAGCTAAAAGTAATAATCACTTTCAGCCTGCTTAAATCACTTGCTAGTTATTCATCTGCTGGATTTTTGCTTTTCTCCTGTATCTATATTTCTGATCTCTTTTTATATCCCACTAGATAGTAATAATTACACAGTTTAGCATACTATTGATGTGAGAATGTTTATGCATTAAGTTAGCCTGTTAGCTCTTCTAGGGCAGATACCATGGCTGTGGGCATTGTACACAAGCCAGTTGTCTCAACTTCAGAGTGCAACAGTAATGAAGGTGTGAGATATCCCCACAGACTCTGGCCCTGAATCATTTCTTTCTTGCATTTTCTATTTGTCGAATCCAGACATTTAACAGGCGTCTGCATTAAAATGACCAGAACTTTGCTGAAGTGTTCAAGGCTAGCAACACAAATGAACTGACATATTGAGACTAAGGTGCCTTTCAACATCTTCATGAGGTCCAGAGCAGAATTAGACCGTGAAATTACATTTCTCATGAGAACTCAAAATGCTGTGCATCATTATTCAATTCATAGAAAGGCAGGAAAAGTATTGTGAAAGTACTTATTGACAGAGTAGTCACAGGAAGAAAAACACACTCTAATGCGCAACTGCTGACAATGAACTCGTTAAGAGTTACCGTACCTTACCCTACCCTAGACATCTTCCTTATTATCTGTCTCGAACAGGAATGACTTTGATCTAAATGCAGATTAAGATTGATTTAAACTAAATTAAGAGATCTGGTAAAGGTTAAGCATGTTATAATAGGATCATACACTAATCCTACAACAAGTTTGTTTGCAGCTGAGCTCTCCCCCCATTTTGTTTTAATAAAATCAAATGGATCGAGTAGAACCTTCTGATGAGGGACACAGCAGCACCAGCTCTCTCCCAAGCTGGCACAGCACCACAACTAAAGCTGCTCAGGCTGAGGTTGCAGATCCTCCAAGCACGTTTCAGGGGTTAGTGCTGCACTAATGTAATTACATCCACCAGGTCAATAATAAAATGTCTGAGGTTTAGGCTTTGGGGGTTTTGAGTCGGTATTTTGTTGTAGGGTTTTTTCTAAATCTTTGTAAATCCTCAAAAATCTTTAAATAGGATTAAGTGGGAAATCAAGCAGCTACTAGAGATAAATCTTATCTTACTTGTATAATCCTGGTTTAGGTTAGGGAAAAAAAAGCTGCTGGTGAATTTCTTTTCCCTGAGCATCTGCCACAACAGACTTACAGCTTCTTATGCCTTGCTAACCAGACTAACTCTAGACAAAGTTTTATTTATTAGACTTCGCCCTGCTTTTTTCCTTTTCTTTTTTTTTTTTTTTAGTTACTTCTGGATTTTATTTATTATATTTAACTATACATTTACAGAATAAGTAGAGGATGGCTGAGTACTCTTTTGCATTAATTAGGTCATGCAGTCTGAGCAGTAGTAGCCACCCAAAAAAATAATTTCCCACACAGAACACCCTCCCCCCCTGCAACAGAAATACTCCATGTGTACCTTTTGGGCTACATTTCGTGACATTCTCAGTAAATACCGTAACATCTTATAAACAAATACAAGCTCTCTATCAGAGATGTGGTTTTATGAAAATTCCATTAGCCTAT
This sequence comes from Neopsephotus bourkii, assembly GCF_033783945.1. NCBI lineage: Eukaryota > Metazoa > Chordata > Aves > Psittaciformes > Psittacidae > Neopsephotus > Neopsephotus bourkii. The sequence goes on from NW_026900624.1 coordinate 10,782,980, forward strand.
GACTACATACTTGAGTCACATGTTGACCAATACCTTCAGACAGTTCTATTTCATGCTATTTTAAGGCCTGATCTATTATGCAGACTGCTGTTAATTAGACAGTAGACTAATGCAATTAGAGCAGTTTAACTAGAATTTCAACAGAATTTCACAGAAGGTAATTAGAATGCTTAATAAGGTACTATATGCAAAAATAACAAAACCTGAGCAGGAACCCCCTATATTTTTTAAATTATTTTCTAAAGCATAACTTTGGTTTATTGATTTATTTACTCTTTACATATCAGATAATATTATATGCCTGAACATAATGAATACAGACTTGAAAAAATCAGTTCAAGCCAAGTACTGTGGGCTCCTTTTTTTCTACTCATTTCCTTAACCAAACCTGTGGGTCTCAAGAGTTACCATGAACCAACACCACCCCTAAAGCAAAACAAGGAAGAAAAAAAAAGCCTCTGTAGTGAATTTAGAGAATATAACCTCTGCACCATCTAGTGCTAGCTGCAACAAGCACTGTTAATACTATAACAGGAATTATCTCCAATCACATTCATTCTACCAAATATACAGTCTGTGGATATTACACAGCCTTCCAAAATGTCTCTGAATATTAAAGATTAAACTTCGTATTTTCTAAGGTTAGAATGAATAACGCTGTATCCTACTTCAACAAAAGGTTATCTTCAACAGAATAAAAACCTTATTTATAACTGAATGAAACTAATTGCTTTAGACCTTCTGATGGAAAGCAAGAAACATTTTCGAAAGCAACTGAAACAGGAAATGTCACCTTTGACAGGTTGTGCTGCATATCAAATTGCAATAGGAACTCAAGGAATGGATTTTTGGATTCAATGAAATATTATATATTGTAGTGAATTGTCCATTTTCCCAAAAACAAATAAACATGCAGCCTCTCTCTGGAGGAAGAATCATAGACCTAGGAATTTGATTTTTCGGCTTTTAATCTGAGTTCTGCAAAACATATCTAAAATGTTAACAGACATCAAACTCTAGGTGTCAATAAAAATGAAAGGAGAAGACAAAAGTTAGATGTGCAATTAATACATTATTAGCCACATTCTTTCAAACTGTGAGAGGTGACAATTTGCAATACTGAGTAAATATAGGGTTTGCTTTCTTTGTAACTCAGCCTCCTGTCTTCTGAAATGGCTAGGGAAAAAAAATGCTATGTTCCTTTGCACTCTGAGAACACAGCAATGAAGTATCAGGCTTAAGAGCCAATACAGAAACAGCCTAGTCCAAAACAGCTAGTGAAAATGTTTAATCGATTTATAACTATTACTGTCAAAAAACTTGGAATTTAATTTGCAACTCAAACCAGAGGCATTCCTGTAGCACATAAGAAAAATGCAGCAGCAATAGGACTTAATACCACAAAAGGACAAGTGGCCTCTGCTTATTTCATGCAGTTAAATATCTTCAGTCACAATGCAGAGCAAAAAAAATTTTTTTTCTTAACTAGGGAGTCAGTCTTTAAGAATAAACACTTTTAAAATACCCTCCTTTTAGATTTATAAGAATTACTTAAATGACTTGTAAATGTAAGCCACAATTTTGCGATGCCAGTAAGTTCTTTACAACTTTTTCATCCTTTTCATTCATTTTTACATAATTATAATAACAACAAAAAAAATTACCTAGTTACATTTCCAGCTGAAAGTCTGGAAAATAGGAGGAATCTTCTCAAATTGCTTTAGAGAGGGGTCAGAGTAAAAAAAAACCCACACAGTCCTCATAAAAGTATGCCATGTATTTTTCCACTGTACTTAAGGAGATCACCAACCAGCACAGACCCACATAAAACAATTTCATTTCAGGCAAGCTCGGACAAGTTTTGCGCATCTACAGTGTCAGGAAAAGATCCCTCTGGTCTTAGATGACAGAACTGATACATCAGAGTAAACCTAGCCACATTTATTTGATGACGGACCTTTCTAATTAAGATCATATTAGGCCACCAGTTGGCCAACACATCAGTTTCAACTCTCATCTTGGATTAACACCACATTTTAATACTAAATCAAGTGAACTTTAAGTGAGAGCCAAACATCTGTGTGCACACGTCCCTTCTGAGGAGCACTCGCTCCCTGTTCTGGCAGCAAATATTTTCTCTAACCTTTTAGTCAGATATCTCTCGAAGCATTTTTGAGAACTGCAGGCCTCATCAGCTTCAGTCCCAACCCAGCAAAGCACTGAAGGTCATTAGTATCAATAACCTTATCCGATACGATTGCATACTCCCACCTTCATATTTTAAAGAGGGCCTGAGAAGGATGGACTACTGTCCAGGTGGCTGCCAAGACCTGGCTCTCAGATAGTAGCAAGTCCCAGGCAATTTCTCAGTGTTATTAATTTCTTAATACTCTATAAAAAGAAACTAATTCGGAACTTTCCTAAATGCAAACTCCCTGCTTCATCCCTATGCAAGCATTTCTTAAATTAAAAGGCTGGAAAACACAGTGGAACAGGCAACAGTGCATGAAACCGGAGTATCCAATTCCAATGTCCCACCAACTGAATTCTCCTCCAATACTATTTGCATTGATGAGGCAAGTATAGTATGAGAAACATGCACAAATAAGAAGTCTTTAATAATACTGAAAGGCCTGCAAAAGTGAAAGGCGAAAAAGAGAGCTTAATGTTTAAAGCCAGGTGTGCTCTAGAGGTGGTGCCATTGCTAGTGACAATCCCTGTGACACATACACAGGGCAAAGAACTTCTTGTCGATTGTATATGAGCTCAAGAAGTAGGGCAATTTATCTCTACAGATATCCCACTGAAATTACGAACTGTGGAGTACCGTCATCAATACTTTTCTAAAATCCTAAACAGAAATTCAGAAGCTACTAAGGCATTTAAACACAATATTCCTGTTGAGTTAGTGGTCAAATGAGGAGCCACATATACGTGGTACCACCGGGACCCTGAATCGGTGTTAATACCCAAGCTTGTAAAATATACATACAGTGTATATTGTCAGTGTTTGGGTATATTTCATCCTCCATTTGACAGAAGACAGCAATCAAAAATTGGTGGGGTTTTTTTTCATTAAGGAATACAAGAAAATACCCACCCTTCAGATTCATTGTGGCCCAACATACTGCACTCAATTGCTGTTTTGTTTTCATAATTAATCTTTTATTACGATAGGATGGTTTTAATGAAAATGCTTTCATTGTGCATCAGGTCAGCAATTGGACTGATCTTGAGTATTGCCACAGCCTCAAAAAATAGGGCAGATGGAAACAGAACTTACAATAGCACACCTGATGCCTTTGCTATCCAAATATTCGAAGTCTATAAAAGTGAATTTCAATTTATGGGATTAAATCCAGAAATCCACAGGCAGGCTAAATTCCCATTGCTTTCAGTCACGAGGAACTACAGCTTTAGATATGACTGCTCTTCTTGATTAAGCAGACAGATTTAAAAGAGTTTAATTACCTTAGATTAATCAAACACTGAAGTCTGTCTGAAGGCTAATAAATTCTAATTAACAAAGATTATCTCCAAATATCTGTTACAAACTAATCTAAGTTATCTTTTGGCCACAGATGCTAATTTGTCAGTAAAAGCAGTTTTAAATAATGAGCTCAGAAATTATTTGTAGACAACATATTAAAAAAAAAAAATCTTCTTAGAAATTTAACTCTTTCCCCTTCAATACCAAGCAGATAATACCAGTCACTAGGTACATGGTCTAACTCTATCTAAACAACACTTCAAGGTTCCAAACAAATTACTCAGTTCAGAAATGTTTCCAAACTCCTGAGCCTGCCACCAGCTGCAGTGAAAATAAATTAAGAAATGTTTGCCCATCTTTTTTAAAATCCTAGTCAAAATATTTAATAACTCAGAGCAGGCAAGAAACCCCACGGTATATATATTATATACTGGTTTATATGCATGCATATATAAGAATACATACGACTAGCACAAGCATCTTGATATATGTGTTTTCTATATGTATATATTCCTATCATACTATTAGACGGTGCTAGATTTTTAGCTTAGTAGAAAAGAAAAATGTGTTTGTTCCCCTGTATCTTCAGTGCTACCAACTAAGTGCAGAGGTTTCTTCCATCTAGAAAAGGATGAGCCCCCTCTCTTGAAAACAAAAACATCTGTTTTCTCAAGACATCTGCTAAAGAAGCAAAGAGAGCAGGATGTAAACTGCTTAGTCAAATAGTTTAAAGATAATGAAGAAATAATTAATTACCAAAAAAACCAACAAAAACTATAAGATTAAGATCTGCATGTAATCAGCTGTACTCAAAATGCCAAAACACTACACTCAGAAAAATATAATTAATGAGTTCTTGAGAACTCCTGATGATTCTCACTTATGCAGTGATAAAGGGTGCTACAATCTCCTCCAAATGCTTATTGGACGGGACCAGTGGAGTTGGTGTCCCTGCTTACAGCCAGGCATATGCTGGAACAGCATGTTCATGCTGTGCCCAAGTCCCATTAGACTTGGCAGTGACCTAACCTATGGATTATGAGGTTTGTGCTCCACCAAAGATCTTTACCAGCAGAGCTTGACATGGCCCAAGTGCAACAGCATGAAAATATATTATGTTTTGGGGCACTTGTGGCGATTTCATTGATGAAGAATACATTGGATCTGATCCTTCACAAGATAGTGATTTATTATAGGACTAAGGAAGTCAAAGAAACATGTAGTTCACATTTATTTAACAAGCAATGGGAGAGATTATGTCCAGTTACTGTTCTTCCAGTGTTGGGTGCTTTTAAACACACACAGACCACAACGGAAAAATAAAAAGGTGAATTAAAAATACAAACACGTTCTTCTGACTGATGCAATGGTAACTGAACTATTTTTTTGTATTGCTATACATGATAGATCAAAAAGTTTCTTTTAATTTACTGGTTTTAAAAACTGCTACTTCTTTCCACCTTCATCTCTTCTAACCTTACAAAATAAAGCTCTTTGCTGTCTTACTAGCTTTTATCTTCCAGCAGGAGAGTGGAAGCAACCTGCAACACTCCTACTACTGGGAAACTACAGGATGGACCAGCCTTTTATGGTGGTGCAGCCAAATGCAGGTTCCAAGAAATCTCCATAGGCTGATTGCCAAGTGAGCCATTTCACAGCCCCATCATCACACGGGAGAGGTCAGAACCAGGCAGGACTGACCTGACAATTTGCACCATTTTTAAACTCCCTAACTTTCCTAACTGAGGAAAATTCAAATGAAAAAAGAGGCTTATAGAAAGTGGAAGCAAGGACAGGCAGCCTAGGAAGAGTACAGGGATGTTGTCCGAGAAGCTGGGGACCAGGTTAGGAAAGCTAAGGCCCAGTTAGAATTAAACTTGGCTAGGGACATTAAGGATAACAGGAAGGGATTCTACAGGTACATAGCAAATAAAAAACAGATTAGGGAAAACGTAGGCCCCCTCAGGAAGCTCTCGGGTGAACTAGCTACACAGGATTTGGAGAAGGCTGAGGTTCTGAATGACTTCTTTGCCTTGGTCTTCTCTGGCAAAGGCTCTGACCACACCACCCAAGTCTTGGAAGGCAGACGCAGGAACTGTGAGAATGAAGACCTTGGGCCCACTGTAGGAGAGGAATTGGTTCGAGACCATCTTAAAAATCTGAACGCGCACAAATCCATGGGTGCTGATGAAATCCATCCACGGGTCCTGAAGGAGCTGGCAAATGAAGTTGCTAAGCTGCTGGCCATCCTACTTGAAAAATCATGGCAGTCAGGTGAAGTTCCCGACAACTGGAAAAAGGGAAATATAAACCCCATTTTCAAGAAGGGGAAAATGGATGACCCGGGGAATTACAGACCAGTCAGTCTCACCTCTGTGCCTGGCAAGATCTTGGAGCAGATTCTCCTGGAAGGCATGCTAAGGCACATGAAAATCAACAAGGTGCTTGGTGACAGCCAGCATGGCTTCACTAAGGGGAAATCCTGCCTGACCAATTTGGTGGCCATCTATGATGGGGCTACAGAACTGATGGAAAGGGGTAGAGCAGTTGGTGTCATGTACCTGGATTTGTGTAAAGCGTTTGACACTGTCCCACAAGACATCCTTGTCTCTAAATTGGAGAGACATCAATTTGATGGATGGACCACTCAAACGATAAAGAACTGCCTGGATGGCTGCACACAAAGAGTTGTGGTCAACGGCTCAATGTCCAGCTGGAGACCAGTAACGAGTGGTGTCCCTCAGGGATTGGTGTTGGGACCGGTCTTGCTCAACATCTTTGTCAGTGACATGGACAGTGGGATTGAGTGCGCCCTCAGCAAGTTTGCTGATGACACCAAGCTGTGTGGTTCGGTTGATACGCTGGAGGGTAGGAATGCCATCCAGAGGGTCCTTGACACGCTTGTGAGGTGGGCAGATGCCAGTCTCAGGAAGTTTAACCATGCCAAGTGCAAGGTCCTATACCTGGGTCAGAGCAAACCCAGGCACAGCTACAGGCTGGGCAGAGAAGAGATTCAGAGCAGCCCTGTGGAGAAGGCCTTGGGGGTGTTGGTTGATGAGAAAATGAACATGAGCCAGCAGTGTGCGCTTGAAAGAAAGCCAACCATATCGTGGGCTGCATCAAAAGGAATGTGACCAGCAGGTTGAAGGAAGTGATCCTGCACCTTTACTCTGCTTTTGTGAGACCTCACTTGGAGTACTGTGTGCAGTTCTGGTGTCCTCAACATAAAAACATGGAACCCTTGGAACAAGTCCAGAGGAGGGACAGGAGGATGATCAGGGGACTGGAGCACCTCCTGTATGAAGATAGGCTGAGAACGTTGGGGCTGTTCAGCCTGGAGAAGAGAAGGCTGCATGGAGACCTCATAGCAGCCTTCCAGTAGCTGAAGGGGGCCTACAAGGATGATGGGGAAGGATTCTTCATTAGGGACTGCAGTGATAGGACAAGGGGTAACGGGTTAAAACTTAAACAGGGGAAGTTTAGACTGGATATAAGGAGGAATTTTTTTCCTGTTAGGGTGGTGAGGCACTGGAATGGGCTGCCCAGGGAAGCTGTGAATGCTCCATCCCTGGCAGTGTTCAAAACCAGGTTGGACAAAGCCTTAGGTGATATGATTTTGTGTGAGGTGTCCCTGCCCATGGCAGTGGGGTTGGAACTTGATGATCTTAAGGTCCTTTCCAACCCTAACTATTCCATGATTCTATGATTCTAACTGGACACTTAAGAACACACCTCCACCCTGAGGCCAGGTACCTCCTCCTAAAGGCAGAGCTATTCCATCCCCACAGGGCCGACTGTTTAGATACACGCCAAAACAAAAATAAATAAAAAAGACAGCAGGAACTACTCTTTCCCCACTTCCCATGAGAAACCTTGCCACAACCAATGCTATGCACAGCAGATGGTGATCTGGGTGAGCAAGAGAGAACTCAATAACCTCTTCCCACTCCTCCTCTTATATTTTTTTCTGACTGCAACATGTTCTACTAACCTGAAGCAGGGCTACAAAGGCACTTTCTCTAGTCATCTACTTTGGCGCATCAAAAAAAATCGGGCTGTAGGCAGTGTTAGGCTTGTTAGTTGGACCATTCACATCCAGGTTATTCTCCTACTGCACATTTAGAGGACATTGCCTGGTGAGGTTATAAAATTCCTCAGTTTCCCTTCTACATTTCTTTTGGTTAAAGACTGTCAGACATTTTAGCAACGTTTTTTTCACCCCCAGTGGAAAAACGCTGATTTGTAAAAACAAATTTCTACAGGAACTGACGCTGTCAAAAATCCGTCAATGAAAACCAGATACAGAAGACTAGCCAGCCCACCCACAAGCAAGCTCCCGAGGGGGCAGTCCTCTTGGCAGACATCCTGAGCTCAGATTTGCAAAGAAAAATCATTTTGGATGGAATGAAAATTTCCATCATATGTATGTTCCAGTTCCCACAAATCTCCCACGTTAATTGGCTGATTTCAAAAAAACCAACTACCTAAGATGTAGGCTCATCCTCTCAGGAAATGAATCAAAACCAAGAGCCAATAACAATTTTCACCCTTATCAGAAAACGTTCTGCCATTAGCTAAATTAAATGCAGGAGGAAAGACTCTACCATCACAATCAAAAAGAAGGGAGTTGTAGAGAAACAAGAATTCTTCATGAGAAAGGAGAAAAAAAGCTTGTATCCACTCTTAACAGGGACCGGAGAAGATGCACACGGTTTACAGGGTTCTCCTTCCTTGCAGCTCAAGCCTGAAGGGAAAAAGACTCAACAATGTGAGTTTTAAGGTTTATGCAACAAGCTTCCTACCTCAACACACATAATGAGAATTGATGGAATTGTCATTTTATGTTGGCATAAACCCCAACAGCATGAATTATTTTTCCTGTAATTATTATACAGCCGCTTTCAAAACAATTGTTAAAACAATCTCCCTTCAGCTAGCAGTGAAAACAAACATAACCTAGATGAACAGGTCAAAGATTATTACTATATACAAGCAAACAACTGCAGGCCACAAACTTGCCCCCTCCCCCTTCTTTTTAAATCAAAAGCTGAAATTTTGATATATCAGCACTTTATTACAGAATTCAGACTTTTTTTAATGCTCAAAAATACAGGATAGGGATGCTTCCAAACTTTACAATAGTTAAGCAAGTCCACTGCTGCTAACTGAAAGTAGTTTTGAAAATTGAGTTATTTTATAAATTTTCCCCATGAAAGACTAAAACTGAGAACACTGTTTCACTTTCTGCACTGGCAGCTAACACATGTGTCACATCCATATGCACATAGACATGTTCTGACATGCATTTGTGCCTATCTTTCCAGTCAGCTGCAAAAGTGTTCATCTTGGCTAAGCAAGTCTCCTCTAGAGATCCAAGCAGCACTCTCCTGCCTAAATCCATGAGATCTAAGACCAAGGCCATGCTTCTTTCAGGCAGAAAGTCATAAGGTTCTATGACTAGCCATTTTGAGTGCATTAATTTTAACCACCCCAGCATTTCCATCTGACAGCTTGCAATAAGGATCCAGCCAAGAGGAAAGAGAGAAGGTTGTTCAGCTGTAGGAGGCTGGCTAGACTAACAAGGGAAGCAGTGCAGGATGCCACAGGAAGGCAATTCATTGAGGGGTAAACAATAACAGGACCTGCTCATTTTTTATTCAAAGATTAGTGACATTATTTGTTCTGATTGGACTGCTTTGTTTGCCATCTGCTTATTCAAACTCCACACACAAACACACACACACAGAGGATGGATGTTCGTTTGCCCAATCTAGAAAGTTAAGACATTGTTGCAGCTGGGTTTTAGAATTTCTGTCCCTCCTGTAATATGGCCACAAGCATTACAAAGTGTGCTCTCTGAAAAATATCAAGCCTGGTATGTTTAGATCCTTCCACACTTCCACACCCATTAATAAATACTTTTAATTGTGCAACTTCTGTTACGTGCTGACAGGGATAAGATTCCAGAACAGGAACTTAATGAACTCATTACAGAGCTGCAATAAAACTTTCTGATTATATGTGAATACACGGACAAAGAGAAAGAGCAAGGATGGCCAAAAAAAAGGGGCTGACTAGTATCTGACTGAAGCAAGTGTCTTGGCTATAGCCAGTGTAATAAACAGTCACACTGCAAGTTACACATTACAGAAGTTCTTGTTCCCCTATGCCTTCACTTACCCTTGCCAGAATCGTTTTACTCTAGCCTCTAAAAACACTCCAAACCAATTTTCTCTGCATACTCATAGTACCTCTGGATAATGCCCCTAATTGCTGTCTCCGATTTGGCATCCAAATAACAACTTAATTTATCTGTATATACAAAACCAGAACTATTTGTTTTGAATGCTGCTATATGCTAGAGAAAGCAAGTTACACAAAGAAAAGAATAACGCTATGTCAGTGCTGTCACTTTCTGGAGCCATGTGACAGTATGTCGCTGTCTTCTTCAAAGTAGGGAAATATTTTTTCCTCCATCAAGTGAGTGTTATTTGATGAAAGAAAGGCTTTATTAGCTAATAGGTAATGAAGCGTTTTTAGCAATGCCTCTCATCTACAGCCAAATGGAGGACCAGCAAAAGAAAATTGCTGGTTCACTAAAGAAAAAAAAAATCATTTATTTTCATGTGTTTCACTTCTACTATCCCTGGTATTTTTCATTGCAATGATTATGTGAGCAGAGCCAGTATTGTAACTTTCTAGCTTATGTGCCCTTATTAAAAAAAATAAAAAATAAAAAAATCATTCCAGCAAAAAAGTATTACTTTCATTTAAAATTATTCCAAGAACCACTTTCATTTTGGGGCTCTGTGACAACAGAAAACACCAGTCCCTCTGCATCTCAACAGTTTTCAAGTATATCAGTGGCTCTGGTGAAACAGCTTGACAGTTCTAATACTGCTGTTTTGGATAAAGTTAACATCAAGTTTGGTACTTCAACACAAGACAGAAAGCTTGAGAAAACAAGACAGACTTTTGAGACAATACCGACTTTTCCACCACTTAAAAGCTGAAGAATAATGACCAGGTGGAATGGGAGTTTCCTTTACCAAGGCCCTTGCCCTACAAGCTCAGTCAAGAAGTAAAGGACACTGATCTTTAATAACAGACCATCAACTTCAGTATCAGAGAAGTTATGACTTACAGGCTAGTAAGTCTGACTTCTGTACTATATTCATGGACACTGTAATAAAGAATAAAAAATAATATATGTAATATATCACATCTATATGTGATATACTGTGGAATATCTAAGATAAAATCTAGACTTTTTCAAAGAATCAAGTATGTGTGCAAGGTTCATACAGAAAATTTAATCTCCAGGAAACCTTTTTACAAACCTTACACCAAAGGCAATGGGATAACAGAGAATGCACTCTCCCAGACCGATTCCTCACAAAACATTAAGGATAAACATTAGATATGAATGCTCAGATATCACAACAAGTAGAAGTGAAGCACAGGACTTCCTTGTGACAGCAACTGGGACTTTCACTGCCTAATACAGTATCAATGAGGAGAAAAGCAATGAGGTTTGCACATTACAGAACAGCATATTAATAAAATAAACAAAATAAATATTTGCCAGAACTGAAGCTAACAGAGTAGCTTCAGATTCAGGAGAAATCTCTGAATCCTGAGTTACATGGCAGAGAAGTGCAAATTAACACACATGAAGAAAAAAATAATAGTGGACTCTAAATTAGCCATTCCTAATTAAGAAGTAGAACTTGGAGTCACTTTGATTACCTCATCTAGTATAAAAAACATAGAAAACTGTGGCCTTTTGAATCAGAGGTAGGGAATGGCTTCTGTATCAAAGAGGCTATAAAAGATTAGGGCTCATCGGTGTGGAATACAGACAGCTGTTTGCTGGATCATGACAGAAGTCTGTAAAAATGGTATACAGAATGTCATAGGGTGCAATTGCTCACTTTTTCCTCATAAAATGAGAACTAGGGGGCACTTCACGCAATTGTCACATACTTGGTTTAAAAGAAACAAAACAAAGCCCTTTTCAGACAACACAAATTGCTGAACCCACTGCCACAGGATGGTGGAAAAGCCAAATACAGAAACAGAAAGGAGATAAGAAACTCATAGAGATTTGGTCTGTTGGTAGTTAGGAAACATAAAGAACCGGATGGGATCTCTAACTCAGCAAGCCTTTAAACAGAACATTATTGGAAGCTGGGTGGTGGGGACAGAATTTATTTTTTCTTTCCTTAAGTGCACAGAAATGCCAGTCATGGACAGCACAGTAGGTGGGATCTCTTGGTCTGATCCAGCATCACCAGTCCCATGTGGAGAGCTACCGTCACTGAATTAGGCAGCCAAGCCAAGAGAACCATGGTCTGTTTCCACTACTGTCACAGATAACAGGCATCTTCTTGACCACAATACTGCGTGTCACTAGGTACATATCAGCTGAGGTTCTCTAGAAATTAGTCACTTGCTTTGAAGTTTGCTGATGAAAAAGGGCTGTAGAGACAAAATAGAACAGAGTAGAAACACAGCCTTCATTTGCACACTATTTTGCTTTATAGCTGATAGCTTAAGTCAGTCTGAATTTTCCAGAACCCAGATATGTACCCTAGGCTATAAATGGTTATGCATGGGCATTACAATAAATGGAAATAGATGTAACATGCAGGCAAGCAGAAGAGTAATTGCTCGACCCATGAAAGCAGGGTTGGCTCTTAGGACTCTCTCTTACTAGATTTAATTCAGGACAACACTACTAACTCAGCATTAAAGCTACTAGACACAAGAGAAAATTCAGTTTATAATAGACTATAGACATCCAAGATGAGGCTACAGTCACAACACTTTGACTGGAAATGTTTAAAACACACTGTGTCTTTAATTCTGCTACACTTCCATAGGACCGTTTTAAAGGGTTGAACTTGGCCAAGTATCTCCCCATAGTCTTGGTGAAATAACACGTAAGGAAAACCAAAAAAACATATCAGTCAATCTCTTTCAGGAATTCTATTCCCTGTATTTTTTTTAACGCTCAAACATGACTAAAATAAAAGACTGAGGATTATTCTCAGCCTTTTTTTTTTTTCCCAGTGTTAAAAAAAAAATATCAGAAAAAGGCATGGAAAAAAAAAAGGTGTCAGCCAACTGTACAAAGTTCATTCTGAAAGGCTTTTTATCATAATATGCTTGATCGCTTGATACTACAAATGTTATTGTACAGAAACCAGTGTCACAACATATCAATTGTTAGCACTATTTTGGCATAATCAAAACATCTACCATGTTTGATCTCATCTGTTTTTCAACCAAATACGGTGATATGTCTAAGGCTCACAGTACAAAAGCATGAACTAGAAAGAAGCAAGACAATGTGTAAGGAAGCAAAGAAACCAGACCTGTCTCAGCAAACACTGGGTAGGTGACTGCTTCAGCTACAAGACAGTCTCTCCCAAGACAGGACAGCTCTTTCCATCTGCCACTAAGAGGAACTTCACCCTAATTTCACCAATATTTCCATTTAAAAAGGCATTCTGAAAACCATCTACAATATTGGAATTATTCTATAGCTTTTAATTAGTTTCTGCTGCAACAAATTATTTGCTTGTATGCCGTATTTTAGGACATTCTTTTCCATTACTGTTTACATTTTTTTTTTTTTTTAACACTCGTGGCCTGCCCTGTTGCTAATTGTTTACTTTCCCCCACCTCCCCCATGGAACGTTGTTTGGCCAAGAGCATCTTATTTTTCATGGAAGCCCTAGTGGGAGGTAGGAATCACAGAGCCACAGCAATTAATGATAAACAGACACTATTCACAGATTAGTCTGAGTATCCCACTGACAGAAGAAAACAACCCATTTTAAACTTTTGCAAAATCTAGAAATATCTTCCCATTCCCTCTGTTAGCATTTGAGGGGATAGAGAGGGCGTTTTGGTTTGTTTGGTTTGGGGTTTTTTTTTTGGGTTTTTTTTTTTTTTTTTACTTTCTTTTGGTACACAATAAATTTGTAATACTGTGTCTTGTTTCTTTATTCCCTCACAAAACACTCTTTTTTTGCTGTAAACATCTGAGGAATTTAAGTTAAGACACCTTGTTCTTCTTATGGCATAATAGAGCTGGTAACTGTTTAAAAGCACAGTGGAAATGAGAAAGCATTCTCAGTTGTAGTGGGTTTTTTTTGCTTTTTAATTATTTGTGCATTGGGAGAGTCTTTAACTTGCTGCCTATGTTAAATGAACCAAACTTTAAAAAATGCCAGCACTATTAAGGGTGGACAATATTAAAAACCATAACTGCGCTTAGTTGCATAACTAAGCTCCAATCTTCAATTAAGGGAAAGGACATTGCAGGATGATGTACATGTTCATTTTGGTACGAGTGTGAACAGTGACTAATGAAGTCAAGAGAAAAATCTAGATCAAGTGGACTGCACCTCAGTAATGGCAAAACATAAAAAGCAGAGAAAAGCATAAACATGGTCAAATGCTCAGAGCCTACAGTAAAATCAAGACGCCAATAATAAATAAATAAATAAATAAATAAATAAGAATTATTATTACTTGCTTAGGTCACTCAGTCACCTCTTCAGAGTAGCCAACAACACCACTGCTCTGGCTACACTGGAAAGCTAGAATACGTGTTGATTTGGAAAGCACTAAATTACAATGTACTGGTAACAGCCTTGAGCATCTGTTTTGGCAGCAGTGGAAGTGGGCAAGGGATCCGATTATAGGTATTGTCACAGAGTATATACTTCAGTGACTTCTCTGGCTTAGGACAGGCTCACTGCCTCCCAGTTGTCTCTGTTAAGTAATCTCTGCAATAAGCAATAGCAATTTACATCAGGTAATTCAACGCTAAGTTTCATTTTGAAACTATGTTTTTCTTCACTCTAACTCATACCATACTGCCAAAACTCTGTGGTTAATTCACTGTGTGGTACAATTCCCATTGCAGAATCAAGGTGAACATGGGTCTGTGCTTCGGGCTAAAAAAATTCCCTTTTCCTCTTCTCATTCTAGCAAGCCTGTGTTGCTTTCTCTGGTTATGTCACCAAAACAATACAATGATATGAAAGTATATATTGTGCCCATGGAAATAAGTAGCAATACAAAGCTAATCTGTTTCTCATTTATAATGTGATAACTTATTTGCAGATAGGGTAAACAGGGAAGGTGAGACAAAAAGTCAGTACTTTTTTTATCAACTAGGGCTATACCAAGAGTAGCAAATCATCCCCACAAGATATAAATGAAAGAAAGCAAATAGGATCAGACTCTTCTCTATGCATATGCAACACAGTGAATAAAAAGGGTATTAAATTGGAATAGCAGCATTTTTATACTATTTTGAATGACATACAGTGAAAGGCAAGGAGGAGCGAGGCCCACAGAGGAAACGTGGTTTGCCCAAGGTCACACATCAAGTCAATAGCAGAAGGGAGATGAGTTCCCTGGTACTGATCCTTCACAAACTGACAGACCATGCTCCCTTGTGGCCTCTCCCTTCCAGGACCGTCCATCTGAAGCTTCTCCCCTGCACAAATGAAAAGGCAAAAAAAGAAATCTGTTGTAAGAAACGGAGGTATTTTTGTGATCTTTAGCCCTGTACCTGGAGCCTTGTTTACACTGTAACTTTTTAGTCTCCAATCAAAGGAAATAAGTATTTTTGTCCTTAGCAAATACCTAATAACTTCCTATGACACACGTTATACAGCACATGAACTGAGAAAAGCTTTTGATCATTACCTTGGGAGCTACAAAGCACAAAGTAGTGTAAAGTTTATACTCATGAGATTTGTTTCCTTACACAACAGCTACAAGAATTCAGCATTTAGTCACTGGGAAAATCATGGAAGGTGGAAAGCATATAAGCATATGATTCCTATAACTTTTATTACATGCATATACAGTGCCTATTTTTCATTTACCAGACGGTACAACATAAGGAGAAAACTCATTTTCTAAATGTCACACCATGAAAAGGTATTATACTTACAACTCACAGACTTCTGTTAATCTAGGATAAAAGATCAAGTTAACAAGCATAATAGCCACTCTACAGGCTAGATACAAACTTTCCTAATTTGGTCATTTGTATTCTTAAATTGCTTAAAGATACAGGCAAAAACTTGACTGAGGTGGCTGTTCTTGTTCATTCCTACCTCTCCTGTGCCATCTACTGCTTAGAAGTTGTTACTGACACTGTAACACCGCTCAAGATCCTGCTTGCCTGCTCATTTAAAGCTGGACAAGAGAAGATAAGCTTTCAAGTTTAACTTCAGTGAGGTAACGGCTAGAAGTGGAGAAAAATATACACATAAATATACTGAATAAAAAAAAAGGTTTACACCCTAATGTGGGAATGTAACACATACTTGTGGAAACACTGCATTACAAAAGCCAACACTATCTCCCAGTAGCCATGGAAGTATCACACAAATTCCTGTCAAAGGATCTGGGTAGGGAAAAGACACAGGGAGAGTCAAACAGAATAATCTCTAACTACACAGTTCTTCAGTTCTGCCCACTTTGTGGTTTGACCCCTGTATGGTACCTTGTCAGAAGAGCCACTAATAGCAGGAGTTGCAACAGCTACTACATGCTTTTTTCCCCCAACTGAAACTTTTGCCTGATGTGGACTCTACTTCCCATTAGTTGAGCTGAAAGCATGTCCCATCTCTACAGTATACAGCTTGATAGCAGTCCCCTCCATCAAGTTAGAAGTTGCTTAAGGCTTCATACTGCAGAAACCGACTGCTGATTTTGTGGTTGAAAGTGCTGACCCTGAAAAATGGACCTACAGCTGCGTCCTACATGCTAGACTTCCTGGCAAAGACAGCTACTTTTTCTGGAAGGCCCAGTATTGTTCAAGTATGCCACAAAACTGTTTGTCTTCACTGTGATGACAGAGGAGTAGGCCTTTCAAAAGCTATAAAAACGTGGAGGAAATACTTGGTAAGTTAACTACCTCTTGACTAAAACTCAGAAACCTTTTAATTTTCACAAGCTTGAGGTGAATTCTGGAAAAGAAAGTAAGAAATCACCAGCTGGGAACAGAAACACAGGTAACATGCTGCTAAATCCTCACTGTGTCCCTGTGAAAGTAGCACAGCAAAAGTTTGAATTCTCACTCCCAAGGAACTCTTGTTTTACCCTGGCTGGGCAAACTGGAGCTGTAGGGCCCCATGCCTGTATTCTTCTCTGTTGTTCCTAAACTCTGAGGAGAAAGATGGTGGGGGCAAGTTCCAAACTATAGTCCCTCGGAGCACTGAATTTATATCAAGTCAAGCCAAACCAGGCACTCCAGAGTCAGTTAACATTATATTACAGCAACATTATGGCAGAACTGTTATAAAGAAAAGAAAAAAAAATAATAAAAATCACTACATGATTCATTTCACCCTGTATGCGATATCAGGTAGATACAGCAGAACAGAGGTGGTACAACACAAAGGTACTATAATAGGTATTAATGTTACATGACGATACATCATCTTTCCAGGGTCAATGGGTTTGATTTGGGATGGGAAAAGAAGGTATTCCTTTCAAAGTACTGTCCTTCTGTGGCTGTTATAAGTGACTTCATATCACTGCCTTCCATTATCATATAGTCAACCCAAATTCCCTATTCTTGGTTGTGAAGGCTATCCAGTTCTAAATGCAACATCATCTCAATAATGTAAGAAATTATATAAACCAACTGTGATGGTAACAGCACATTTTCCAAATGCCTGCTGCCTCTAAGAGGAGTTCATGCTGTGTTACAAGCAAATCATAAAAATGAAAGGCAGTCCAAAAGTGGAACTGTGCCAAGCTAACAAAGTTTTTGAAGTTCAATTTGAACTACCACTGTTGTCATTTCCACTAGAGAAGACATCTTTTCAGAATGGAAATGCTACATTTCCAGTAGCAGAAGTAGTATTTCTAACAAAATCTAATGTGACGGTATTTCTCCAGTCTCCCAAAATGTGGAGAGTTTTGGTGGTTTTGGTTTTTGTCCTTTTTCATTTCACACAACAGTACTCCTCTCTAATGCGCAGGCTTGGATATCTGCACCCAGCTCAAGACCCTTTCCCTCAGACAACACCATACAGAAACATGACAATCCTCCCCAGAGAAAATGAGCTGTCTCACTTGGGACAATGCCCAAGAGAACTCCCAGTGATGAAACTGGCAGACAACTCTGTTTTGAGGAATGGGATCATATTCCCCATATACTTTCCCTCAACATCTTCCAGTCTGTCAGGGAGGTCTAAAAAGATGTTGGTGTGCAGATCCAAGGAAGGGCCAGAAGAAATGCAGCAGGAGCTGTAAATGTACTGAATGTACCCAGATCTAAATATCATTTAAATTGTGGGATCTTCTGCTATGCATTAGGAGTGGAGACATAATGTTGCAGACATCTGCAGAGGGATCAAGAGCTCTGGCCAAGGAGCAGCCATGAGAAGGAAGTCTGAAAGTTGGAGTTATCCTGCTGTGATGTGCCAGCAGTCACCTGAGCACGGCAGAACCCGCAAAACTGCAAGCCAGGACTCCCTAGGAATCCTCTCTCACGTGAACAATTCCTTCACTAATCCCATCCTGTCCAAGGTAACAAGAGAGGACAGAAGTGAGAAAAGGTAAGGACAAGCTCCAGCAGACATTAAGGTGCAAGTGCTCAGACACATTCACACCTACAGCATGAATATGGATATGAACAAGCTACCGGAGGAGCAATGCATAAACCCTCCATGAAAAGTCTCAATCATAATGCTGTTATTCATGAAACATTGCTTACAAACTTCACAGTAGAAACAAGGAAACCACAAGTAAAAACTAACCAAACTAGAATAACACTGGAATAAAAGAAAAAAATAATCCAACAGCATACATATAAAAACAATTTCTCCCTCAAGAAAATAAAAAGGCAAGAGGAGAGTCAGAATTTAGTCAGGAAGAAACAGAACAAGTTCACAGAAATCAGCACCATCAGTGAGTTCACCACATTATTTTTTAAGTGAGGTCTAGCAAATTAAGAAAAGCTGAAATTCAAATGTTTTACCAGCTCTCTGAAAGTATACCAAGGGGATTAAAATATGCATTCTGGAAAGCTAAAAAATGAACAAAGAAAACAAATATAAAATGGCAAGTCAGGAAGCTTCACTTCATCACAAGTAAAACGCTACCTAAGCACCTAAGTTGCACCCCACTGTAAATACCTAAAACATGCAAGTAGCCTATCTAGCCTGAGCATATCTGCTTAGCTTGAATCTGTAGGGTTTTTTACATTAAATTCAAAGAGGAATCCAGTGTAAAGATATCATCTCCAGGGATATAAGTGCAAAGCAAGAGTTTCTCAAATTATATGGATTCAATTAATTCAGAATGTCACTTGCTGAGATTTGTCAGTTATCTAAGCAAGCTCCACAGTTGTCTCTCCTTTGTTTTTCTTAAATTACAACTTTCAAGCCAAAAACAACTAGAAATTTGATCTTGGTTTAAGTTTACCTTGTTTTCCACTTATGAGATCCTTTCTGTTTTCCCCCAAGTGAATAGTATTTCTCCTATAACCTAGCTAAGATACAATTAACCATTTATTTTGTAAAATACTATATAATTTACTTACAATACAGACTCAAAAAAAACCCGAAGTTCCTACATGAGGAGTCTTCCTTGATGCAAATACTTCATGAAAGTAACCCCTAACATGACTGCTTTCCACAACAGTATGTCATCAGGATTGGACTACCAAAATTACAAGTAGGCCTTAAAGTGGAGTCTGGCAATTCAGCTATAGAACACAAATCTTAGAATTTTTACTACAAGCTAACTTTCATCTGAGACCATTAACTTCTATCTCCAGTGCTGGACAAAAGGCTCAATTCTTTTTCATTTGTTGATGGTCTTGGACACGATATTCAGAAGTCTGGGCAGAAATAGAAAGAAGCAAAAATGTCCCACACTGTCTCCCTGCGGTACAATGAGGACCTATTGACAGAGTGAGGCTTCAATGCCTCAGGTTCTGTGTAAGAAGCTAAACATAGAAAAGACTGTTGTCAAGACCCAAAAGGAATGACAACTTCACTTCCCTTGGGGCCAAGAACCAAGTTCATGGTACCCTTGCACTGAATTCAGGTGTGACGACACCAGACAACCAGTATTGTGATTTCTTAATACAAAGTATAAAGCATGTGGTTAGACAGAATCATAGAACCAAGTAGGCTGGAAAAGATCTTTAAGATCATTAACTACAACCATTATCCCAGGACTGCCAAGACCACCACTAAACTATTTCACTGAGGGCCTCATCTACACACTTTTGAACAATTCCAGGGACAGTGATCCCACCACTTCCCTGGAAAGCCTCTTCCAATATCTAACTACCCTCTAAGTGAAGCGTTTTTTTTTCTAGTATCTTCTAGTATCTAAAAGTTTTCTAATATCCAATCTAACACCCCCCCCCCCCCCCCGCCCAGTGCAGCTTTAGGCTATTACCTCTTGTCCTCAACAATGATTAACTAGATAAGCAGGTCCTGTGCAGCTCAATTTTACTTAGATCTAGTCAATATTCAGTAAAAAAGTTAGGAGAGAAGAGAGATAGAAAGGGAAGGAAAGAGAGAGAGAGAGAAGTATCACCACTTGTGGATTCAGCAACATCTCATTGGTCCTTTTCACCCAGGGTGGTGGTGGGAGCTCATCCTCTGACTTGAGCCCTGCACTTTCGTGATCACATTCTTTGATGTGTTATCCATAACTTGCATGAGCATTATTTACTGAACACATGCAGAGTTCCAAACTTGGGGTTCCCTGAGGTTCCCCTGGGTGTTCATTGTCCCCCATATGGTGGTGTCCACTATTTCACTCAATCATTTGAGTTAAGCGTTTTTCACAGTCCTGTGAAGGCTTATCAGCTTTGAGCAAAGGGGTCAGAACGATCCTATCTACACAGTATTTTTGCTTCATTTAAGCTCAAGGCTTCCCATGGTCAAATGTAAACGGTGTCTGAGGCAAGCTCAGTTTCCTGGCTCTGACTTACATCTATGGAATTCAAGCAGTGTTTGAGACAAACTCAGTGTCCAGCCTCTCACACTAATCATTGATCTGAGGGTCTTACAGGAAAGGTTTAAGACACGTGACATGCATGAAGTAGTGCAAGATCACAGTCATCGTATCTGACAAAAGTAAGAAAATGATACATAAAGTATCCAGCACATAGTAGAGTAAGCACTGTCTGTGATAGCACACAAGTGCCAGGGCTCCTGGGAAAGCAGGGATTTGAGCTTCTTTCTTCCTTTACTAATTCACTACCCATGTTCTCCTTCTGCCTCCTCCTGAATTCCTCTTTTCTTTCTACCATTCTATGAGGATCAGCTGTACAAAGGAACAAAGACACAATTTTCAGTGATTTCAAAAGAAGTATTACATCAAAATATTTTTGCAGATCTAGCTCTTCAGACTAAAACCAAGCCTTCCATTTGGTTAGTTCCAATAAGTCTGTTGTAATAGTTACGCTAAGTTCCCCACCAAATATTCTCAGCACAGCAAACTATCACCTTCCAAAAACGTCAAATGAAGGTTTTCACTCAGACTGGTTAAATAAACAACACTACTTTTCTGTACAAGTACTCGCTCCTCAAGAGAAAAATCAGTCGTGCAGGAGCAACTCTGAGCACAATGGTTGTAGCAACAATGGTAAAAGGCTGGGTGGAACCTTTTGCAAGAATGAATCATCTAATAATTCTGTGTCTGAGAGTACTTAAATATATTCTATGTGCCAATGTTACAACATGTACAGCTCTAAATGCCCTGTTTTCCATTTATGAGTTTATAGCAAATTTGCTCATTTAAGAAAAACTGATGCATCTTACATGCCCATTTTACAAACTTCAAAATACTCAAAGCAAATTCATATAAATGGAGATCACAATGATGGCAGCTTTCTCTCACCATCAGAGTAAGGGGAAAGTGCTTACATACCAAATACTGATTATTGTCTGGATCTATGTGTGTATACATAGAACAGTAACACACAGAACAGTAACTTCTGTATAGGCATGCTTATGTTTTTTCATTCCTCATAAAACCAATTTCCTTCCTTGTTCCGGTTTTCTATATTTCATCCTACTAATTCAAACCTAGGCAAGCAACCTGTGCTTCTTCATCAAGTCCCTATTTCCTTTTTAAAAGAACCTTCTTTTTAATAACTTTAATATCCAAGCAGACACAGAGATATAAAAAGTTTGCTGAGGATATAAAGGTTGACTTCTAGTTATTCGTACAACATCAGCATAATACCACACATTAGTACTGTTGTTAAGAAACTTTTTACTGACAGAAGCGTGTGACATGTTATGACAACATCTGGCATTTTCCTGAAAATAATGGAGTTTATTTTCTTATCCCCTAAGCAAACTTGATGGAATGTAGCG
This sequence comes from Neopsephotus bourkii, assembly GCF_033783945.1. Classification (NCBI taxonomy): domain Eukaryota; kingdom Metazoa; phylum Chordata; class Aves; order Psittaciformes; family Psittacidae; genus Neopsephotus; species Neopsephotus bourkii. The sequence continues at coordinate 10,804,865 of NW_026900624.1, forward strand.
GTTCCTGCAGTATCAGTCACAGACACATCCAAAAATCATAGCATCACCAGTTCCTTCAGGATTAAGTATTTTCAAGCCTAGTGCCAGCTTGAAAGTAAATGGCCACACTGATGTGGCTTACTCTGGAAGTATCCTAACTAAAAATCAATAGGATTCTACTGGGTGTAAATCAAAGCAGAATTCAGCCCAGAGGTTCTGACAGGGAAAAATTATGTTAGGCTTCCAAACCTCACAGAAGCCTATTTTTCATGGCTTGCTCCCCTGCCCCTGTGGATGTCTAACGTATTCTTTGGCTGAAATAAATCTAAAAATCTCGGGTCCTTTTTTGTTCAACTGAAACCACACAAGTTTGGAGAATCTCACATAAACAGACACATGAGAGCCTTTAGCAAAACTGCAGACAACAGTTCTAATTTTTTGTTATATTGGAAAAATAAGCTTAGCTTGTTTTCCTAACTGTTCCCTCTTCTCTTATAAACTCAGCCACCCAAGGTCTTTACAAACAGAGGAGAGGTTAACAGTTTAAAGCACGGAAATGTATTTTTCCCATGGGGATGCAGAAATTCACCTGACAATAGAATTTTTATCCCTGGAGCAAAATCTCTTAAGTGACTAATTCCCTGTATATTCTCCAGACTGCTTTTCCATAGCTTTTTGCCAGACAAGTTAACCTTGATGGTTGGTTACGTTAATTACAACTTGCCCTCATGAGTTCAGAGGGCCTTTCTGTATTGCAATACAGCCTTTCTGTATTGCAATTACAAAAGCCTGCATCTTTCTTGAAGAGGGATGCTTGTTACCTAAATGAAGCAGAAGCTGCATTGCCATTTGAATTATTATTATAGTGTAGTTAACGCGATGATGCATCCATGTAATGAGAACATGGAAAACCAAAACTAGGATTACTGACTTTATTAGGAAGTAGAACTGAATTTATTTTAGCATACTAACATTAAAGGACTTCAGGACAAATCTTAAAGCTCAGTAAGTGTTGATCCATTTACTTCCACTCCAGCACATAGCAGTGGTCTCTGATCCTCAGACTGCAATAAATGATGAAGGATGCTTTTGCAAACAGATCGCTTCATCTTCACATACGACTCAGAAAAACCTCTTACTAACATCAGTGGAAACATTACTTGGCTTGGGAAAAGCAAGATCAAGTCATTCATTTCATTTTAATGAACAGAAAACTCTTCAGACTCTACTTCCTTTCCTTAAAGGGAAAACAAATGCTTGAACAGAATAACTACAATAGTCACTGTAACCTCAAATCGGGCTTACGGTTTGTGATGTATAAAACCCACTTGCACAATAACTTTTGCCGGATCAATTTGGTGGCCTTCTATAATGGGGCTAAGGAACTGATATATAGGGGCATAGCAGTTGACATCATCTACCTGGACTTGTTGAAGCATTCAACACTGTCCCACACGACATCCTTGTCTCTAAACCGGAGACACAAATCTGATGGATGGACCACACCATAGATAAAGAACTGGCTGGATGGCTGCACACAAAGAGTTGTGGTCAATGGCTGGAGACCAGTAACGAGGGGTGTCACTCAGGGATCGGTGTTGGGACCGGTCTTGTTTAACATCTTTGTCGCTGACATGGACAGTGGGATTGAGTGTGCCCTCAGCAATTTGCCGGTGACACCAAGCTGTGTGGTTTGGTTGATACGCTGGAGGGAAGGAATGCCATCCAGAGGGACCTTGACATGCTTGTGAGGTGGGCTGATGCCAACCTCATGAAGTTTAACCATGCCAAGTGCAAGGTCCTACACCTGGGTCAGAGCAATCCCAGACACAGCTACAGGCTGGGCAGAGAAGAGATTCAGAGCAGCCCTGTGGAGAAGGACTTGGGGGTGCTGGTCGATGAGAAAATGAACATGAGCCAGCAGTGTGCGCTTGCAGCCCAGAAAGCCAACCGTATCCGGGGCTGCATCAAAAGGAGCGTGACCAGCAGGTTGAAGGAGGTGATCCTGCCTCTTTATTCTGCTCTCGTGAGACCTCACTTGGAGTATTGTGTGCAGTTCTGGTGTTCTCAACATAAAAAGGACATGGATCTGTTGGAACAAGTCCAGAGGAGGGGCATGAGGATGATCAGGGGACTGGAGCACCTCCTATATGAAGATAGGCTGAGAAAGTTGGGGCTGTTCAGCCTGGAGAGGAGAAGGCTGCGTGGAGACCTCATAGCAGCCTTCCAGGATCTGAAGGGGGCCCACAAGGATGATGTGGACGGATTCTTCATTAGGGACTGTAGTGATAGGACAGGGGGTAATGGGTTAAAACTTAAACAGTGAAAGTTTAGGTTAGATATAAGGAAGAAGTTCTTTACTGTGAGGGTGGTGAGACACTGGAATGGGTTGCCCAAAGAAGTGGTGAATGCTCCATCCCTGGCAGTATACAAGGCCAGGTTGGACAGAGCCTTGGGCAAACATGTGTGAGGTGCACCTGCCTATGGCAGGAGGTTTGGAACTATATTATGTAGAGGTCCTTTACAATCCTAACTGTTCTATGACTCCATAATAATTGCAGAGAGCTCACTCCAAGGAGGTGCAGACTACACCTGGTAGGACCTCTGCAGGCAGTGCCTCGGGTGCAGTAACTTGCAGCTGACAATAATACAAGGTCCAAACTGCGGACATTGTGGGCAATGGGATTAGAACCCATGAGATACAAAAATCAGTAATCTCAGCCTCCTGAGATGCAAAAAAGCCCCAAACCTTCCTGCCACATCACAATTCAGTAACAGAGTATCAGGTGCAAGGCATGTAAAATTGTCCCACCCTCCTAGTTTCCCAGTGCTCCTACTTCATTTGTCCCTCTGCATATTACCTTTCAGATTTATTCAGTGAGATCATTAAACAAAACAAAACAGTCAGAAAACAGGGATCTCAAATGCAACACAAGCTAGGTTATTTTACTTGTTTGAAGCTCTTGGCATGCCCATTTTACAATACGCATTAATCAACAGAGAGTGGATGAGCATTAGGATTTAATACTGGATTGAACAGCAAAATTGGATGAAGGAGTGTTACAGTCAGACCTGAAATCCTGTCTTTTCCTGCCACACAGTGACACACAGTCACTATCTCACCTTCAGTCACCTCTGAGTCAGGGTACAGAAAAAAAAACAAACCTACCCAGTACAGCATATGTGCAATAACTTTCTGGACAAAAAACCCTTTTAAAGTACTGTTTCCTGGTGCCTGAATATGGATTACAATCCCTTGGAATGAGTGCCCTCCTATTTTCCTACGAGAAGTTTGAAAACCTGCCATACTGAGCTCATGGCAGCTCCTAGTAACTGCTGCCATAGTGTAAGCAATGCCTTTCACGAGAAGGGAAGAATGTGAGCTGTTCCCAGCTCTGCCTCAGAAATCCAAGAGAAGTTTCAGTATATCATTTCTCCTTCTTTCTCTGTTTATCTCCCATTCTTCATTTCAGGTGGAGAGCTCTGTGGACAGGGACATTCGTAATAGCTGTTCACTGCAGAGTACACAGCTCTAGCTGGGGCTCTGCCCAATCCTACCAAGAGTAGCTATATTTTCTGTTTGTGAGACAGGGCAGAGGAGAAGACAGCATTCCCACAGAGCCATCAGTAGTGACCAGATCCTTCTTCCTTCAGGGGCATACTCTTCTGGAAGGTGCTCAAATTCAAAGTCCTTAGGCTAGGATACAGACCTCTTAGCTGTTCTGTTATGCTAAAATACATGCAGTTCTCCTTCCTAATAAATTCAGTAGCTGTTCTGTTAGGCAGGAGTCTGGGCTAAGTGGCTCACAGCTCCTTCCTCATGCCTCCACTTTATTATGCCTCAGAAACTGCAATCCTCAACTTCTCCCAACAGTCTCCAAACATTTCCCAAGAACCCTCGTACCTTCTTGATGCTATTCTCTTCTCTTAGCCCTATCTTAATACATCCATTTTTGGCTGCATGTGTTTTTTCACTATTCCCTGCTGATCTTCTTTTGAACTCAGATAGTCAAATAGCATTAAGCAAAAGAGGAAGCACATACATGTGCAGCAGAGGGGAGGTCTCTGCTGTAAGACCACTCATTTATGTGGGAGATTCCTGATCTCTGACATGGAGCTATACATTTGCCTTGAAATAAAGTTATGTGACATATAAAAATATCATCAGATAAAGTGTGGTTCCTAAAAGTTACACCTTAGAATTAAATAAATCAAAGGGAAAAAGGGAATGATTCTGAACACTTGACTGTACCTTCTATCAACATATAGCTCAGTTTTTCCATTTTTTCTGCCAACATGCTGACTACTCACTTTTCTCCTCCATCCCACACAACTGCACTAAAATATTTCTTTATTTATCAAGATTTTTATATTCAAAAAAGTATTGTTCACAGACTGACTGAATGAAAAGAAAAATGCACTGGCCCCTGTCACCTCATAACAGCCTTTAAATCACCTAGCTGTTCTTTGTCTGGCATCCCCTCCTTACATCACTGACATATTACACACTACATATCTGAGAATCTTCCAACAATTCTTCATGCAAGCCGGCAAGCACCTGTTATGTCCGATCTCATTCCTTATATCAAAGCAATTCATTTTGTTCCTAACACATCATCTTATTTGTCTCAGGGCAAGGATCTAGTCCAAGAAATGGATCAGCTGGAGCATTCACAGGTCTTGGCCCTGGGAAATGGTCCTCCTCTTCCCACATTAAAGGTATTTGCCATTGTACAATACAGTTACATTAAACTAGCAGAGTGGAGATGAGAAATAGTTGTCAGCACAGCTGGGTACAGATCTTGAAACTGAGGGCAGGATTCACTCTTTCCTCACCCTCTTCCCAAGACCACCCCACCCACCACTCCAATAGTATGTAAAACAGAAAATATTTGTGGTATTGGTCATCATTAGTTAATTCTGGATTAAATCACACATTAGTTCTACTACCATAGCAACGCATCCCTCTCCATAGCAAAAAGAGTATAGAATTCCGTACCACTGCTCATAGCCATTAATAACAACTTTCACTTTGACTTTAGCCTTATGCTAAGTAAATGTGACCAATACATTGAGATGAAGGTTGGGAAGAGAGAAATCACAAAGCTGAGATTTCTTTTTCAAAGTGATGAGTGGAACACTGGGACATAAACCTGCAGCATTTGCCCCTGGAATTACACAGCAGAGTTTCTAAGATATACATCCTCTAGGTAAGTGATAAAGATTAAATTTAGTTCTCTCAAAAGTTAAGTTCAAAGAAAACCTGATTTTCCTTAACTTCTACAAATTTTTGTCTTGGTTACAGTAGGTTTCAGAGGCCGCACACTGGAAGGAAGGGACTTTACACAGAACTGAGCTATCAAAGAGGAAAGGACACAGCAGCAGAAGCAACACTCTACTCCCCAGGAGGTATTGCTGGATCACCCATAGTCCCAGGCTTAACACCAAACAGTTTGGGTTTCCCAGACTCAAACCTAAGACAGGCAATCACTTCAGTTCCAGTCTTCTACAGAAGAGTATTGCCACAGCGATCCTGGAGCTCTTGAAGGACAGCTTGCTGAAGAGATAAAACATCTATCCCACATTTTATTTAATAAAAAGGATTTACCAAAATCTACTCTGGCACCAGCTCACATCCCTCCTTGAAATACTAGCCTGAAATAACAGCAAAGCATCTTACCACATGCTTTCCTTTTACGGTAAGGGCTGCTGAAGCGTAGTCAGTCACTACACATGACAGGCTAACCAAACTAATTCATTTTTTTTTAAGTGGAGCTTTGAGCATAATAATTACTACATGATGCACTACGTATTGCCAATGTCAAGTTGGCTTCAGTGTGTATCTTTCTTTTCCACTAAATTGAAGTAGGATCTCAATTTACACAGTTCTTAATTTACCAATCCTGTTAGTGGTATGTGTGTCTAATGGGGATTCTGACAGTAAAACAGTCTCGTTCATAGCTCATGATTCATTACATTATTCACCACTTCCTTAAATCTTTTTTATTTCAAAAGAAAAAGATATTTAAGAGTCAAGCTGTATTTTCCTAGGCTCTCCACCAGCATTACTAGACTATACATACCCATCTTTAGTGACAACTGTAAACAATATTAGCAGAGGAAAAGTTTGATGAGGCACCTATAAAGCAAAATAACAGGAGTGACGTAAGATACACAAAATTTAAATAATAGTGAGAACAGGGCAGACACGAAAAACTAAATTTCTCAGTGAAGACGAAACCATTTACACAGGATGCTTCTTAGTACAGCCAAACTTCAAGTCTGCATCAAGGATTAAAAGTTCTCTCTGGAGGAGGGACTGCAATACTCAAAAACATCTAGAAACTGTAGATAAACAACTCAACAAGACCTTACTGACATACCAAAAAGAATTAATTATATGTCTAACAAGAACAACCAAAAGGAAAGGGGAGGGTAATAGGTACATGGCACTGATAAGAAAGGAAAGCATGTTAAGTACACAACCACAAACTGAAATGGATTTAGGGACACACACAAAGACCTATAGCATCAGATTCTGTTCACTTGCCCCAAAACAGGGCCCTGAGCAGGAAAGGAAACACTACAGAAAAAACTCTACTCAGGATTTCTCAAGTGATTCACTTCAGACATCACTGTTCACAATTTCATGTGCATTCCTCTCCCCTTGCAGAACAGCCAGTTCTACTTCCAGCATCCCAGTTCATACCCCCTACCATCTCCTGCCATGACTGCTTCAATGCAGCTAGAATCTTCATTTTGCATTGAAGCTACTTGTTTCAGATAGGCCTATGAAACTTTCAGTACCTTTTTCTTTCTTGTTTTTCTTTCCTTGCAATCCATTTTCCCTTTTTTTCCACCCTCTTCATTACAAAGGTCTGTTTCTTCAATTTCTTCGAACATATCTGCCAGATCTCACCTTTAATTTCCTTTTCCCAATTTCCTTCTTTATTCCTTTCTGGTTCTTTATTACTTACCCCTACTCACAAACACCTTGGATCATTAATCAAAATCTTCCCACCTAAAGTTTTCTCATCTTCTTAAATTTAAAGCAAAGGGGTCATCAGATCATCTTTAAAGGCAATTTTTTTACTGTAGCCCTGCTCAGATTTTTATTTACAAGTTTTTCTGGTATGTAAAGAAAATATTTTGAGAGTAAAGAGAACTGTAGAAGCTCTGTAGCAAAAACACCACTTTGGGCCCAATTCTTCATGGCCTCAAGTGTGGGCAGACTGCCTGCCTGCAGAGACCACATTCCAGTTGCCTGCAACTGCTGCGGATTTGTAATAGCAAAAGCAGGGCTGGTCTCATATATCACTGTGTCATCTAGTGGACATCAATGGAGCACTGAGACTCTTCCTCCTCCTTTTTTGTTTTCCAAAGGAAGTAACTGATTTCTAGAAAATATTTTGGAGCGTTTAATTCCCTAGGACTTCACAAGGGTGAGGTGGCCTGCCTGCTCAGTTACATGTTACACAATTAGTATCTATGACTTTATGTTGCTACATTTCAGTTTTGAGCCTACCTTTCCTATGTAATGCTGGTAGCAGAGGATAATTAAAAGCCTGGAGACTCAGGTTTTCCTTTTACCCACACACAGCAAACCGCTCTTTCAGCTCCCCCCTAGTACAGCATGTTTCAACCCACAGTCCATCTTGGCAAAGAGATTTGAGCACTTTTCTTCCTTCAGAAGGCACTAGATGGGCCAGTGCTATAGGAGCTGGTATTACTTCTACAATACTGGAGGTAATTTAGTAATATTTAAAATAAACAAAGGGGTGACTTAAGAGCAAGAGTTCAATTTCCTTTTTGCCAGTCTTAATAGCAGAAAGACCTGTGATGACAGGTAACTGGTAATTTCAAAGGTAATTATGGTGACATTACTGACAGATGTTTGGGTACATGCTTCTTGTAAATTGGTACCACAGGAGTATGTGGTGAACTACACCAGTGGTGTAACAGTCTTCACGTAAACTGACTTAGGTAACATCAGCATAATCCTCAATGCAAAAAGTATCACGATGGAGCACAGAGACCAGGCATGTATTCTTGGTACCTCTGCTGCAAAATTTCAGTTGGAAGACAAGGTGGCACTGGCTGCATCTGAAGATGTTCAGCCACCAGCTTGTATCTCCTCCCTTTGAACTGCACAGACCAGTAAACTTCTGCCTTTCCCTTCCTCCAAAAGAATGCAAAATGGATATATTATACCGCATTATGAGAGTTCCAAGAAGCCAAATGGTCTGTACATCCTTTCCCTTTCAGCTTCATATTTAGTAAAATACTCTTGGTACAGCTGAAATGTAAGTGCTCTGTTTAGTGTTATTTCACCTGCTCTGAAGTGGTAGCTGGAAGCCCCCTGACCAATGGACTAAGATGCTTAAGTTCCCTTTGGTGCCTTTTGCTTTTATAACCATTTCTCACAGCAGTCACAACAACTGGAACCAGTAGCATGTCCTCAACAGGTTAAAAACACACATGTACATTTGCTTAATTAACAGTGCATTTGTTTTCTGCACATCATGGGTAAAATTCAGAACTTCTGAATGTGTGCCTCTTTACAGCTGTCATTGCCTTCTACATGCAGAAGACATCCAAGACCAGAGCTCTTCTGCACAGACTTCTGTTTACACTTGCCATTTTTTTAAGGTCATTCAGTGTATGACTGTCATTTCGGAGCAGGAAGAAAGAGAAAATAAATGTGTGCTGTAACAAGACCTACAGTGTTAGGGACGAGGGTTTGATCCTTTGATACTGGCAACTTCTGTGCTTGACTGTAGCACACTTACCTGGGTTAGACAAAACAAATAACTAAAGATAACCCCTTAGAAATTAGGATAATTAGAAGAATTAAAAAAAATATTCTACAGTTGCTTAAACAGTAAACTGGAAAAATAATCCTATATTAGCTTATCACATACTCCACTACTTCTGGTTTTAAAACATAGCAATTTAAAACTGTAAATCCCTCAGTGTACTTTCTCAATCATCTTAACATTTTACAGCCAGATGATTTAGACTGAATTGTCAAAAAACACTCTTCTGAAAACATAAATAGAAAAGCATAAACAGATTAACCTTCTTGTGCAAGTATCAACTCAGGACAGCAGTTTTCTTTGTGTAGTTTAATGCCTGCACAGCACTAAAGTGCCAAAGCAACTGACAATTCAAACAAAAATGCTACAAGCAAGACAGGCAAACAGGCTGTGCCAATCTTAACCCATGTAAGAAATACTGAATAAGAAAAAGACCACAGTTTCAAGCCAGGATTAGACCAAGACCTCAGTAAGAAAGGAAATAACTCTCCTTTGGACTTGTTTTGAAATCAGAGCTGCACTGGTGGTAAAGCATCTGGCTGTACCAGTTTCTACTATGCAGACGTGCTCTGGATGACAGGTAGACGGACTCATCTTACCGCTCCTGCTTGGTTGCAAAGCTAAGTATTCTGCTCTGTGAAGAACCACCCTTTGCAGTACAGCTGTTCATAATAAAGTCAGCATTTCCCTTATTACAGCAGTAAAACCAGGAAAAATAAAGTAAGTCCATGCTCATTTCTTGAATTTTTATCAATTTGTAAAAGGTCTGGAGGTCCACTGGTATATCAGAACTGGTAACTTGTAACCGGAGAAGCCTCACGGGGAGGTACAGCAACAATGAACAAGCTCTTGGGAGAAAAATATGGCCCCATCACTTAAGGAACCAATTGCTAGACCTTTGCACAGGTGGTTCTCGGTGTTCATAAGCAATTTCAATGTCAACATCAGGTAGCACAAATGGAGTTGAAGAAGTACAATTGAAAACATAGAAGAGAAGCTACTTCAGCTAAGAGTCAATATCCTAAGCAGCAAGAGCTTGAAGCCCTACATCATGTTTCCTTTTTGTAAGGGGGTAGGGGTGGAAATCATCTGACACATATCCTTCAAAGGTAAAATCTAAGCAGCTTAGTTTCATTAAAAGGTTGGGGAAGGGAAATGGCAGAGGCAGGCAGCTGTCTGGATAGTTCACCCCAGAGCACAGAGACCCCTTCCCCACAGAGACAAATCCCTATTCCCTTTTATCTCTAGATGATCAGTGCTTCTGCCCCAACATGGGGCAACTGCCCCAATCCAGATTAAGATATATACCTCTGTTGTGAGCCCTCCATCAAAAAGCCACCTCCCAGGTAACTACAGCAGAGCCCTTCATCCTTCTGATCATCCAAATCCTCATCCTCGGTATGGCCTGTTTGTTCACAGGACAATCTCATCTCTAAGGCTTTGTTTCAACAAAGCAGAGGTAATATTAAACAACTGTTCTTCTGCTTGGCAAGCTCCTAGGATGCTTCCCAGGCTGTAATACTATAATCTCCTCCTATTCATGTCGCACACAAAATTATTTGGGAAAGTAGCGAATGAGGCAGGCAAACCTGGTATGCTAAAGTGAAAACATTTAACTCTGTATTTGTATTTGTATCTACCTACACACACACACATACATATTTCATTAGCCACAGAACAACACTGAAGAACTCTGGCCTCATTTCCATCCTGCATAGGAGTGTGGCCCAGGAAGTAGACTATAGTATGACATGCCCTCTAAGCTGCTCTACATGCATTCACAGTATCAGTAAATGACACTTTCTACTACTTCATGAAAATGACACCCCTCTACTACTTCATTGCCTGTGACCTCTCCAGAGGTGACTGTTACATGTGAACTATGCAATGCAGTATGAGGCACTTGGTGAGAGCTGAGACAAACATGACCCATTGCTGTCCTGATCGTACCACATCACATGGTGCTTTACTAGGTCCACCCAAGGCTCTCAAGCATTCTTTCCCTCCTGCTTCAGAGTTTACTGAGTTTATTAAATGCCAACTGTTTATTAAATGCCAGCTGCTTAGATGCTAGACAAGCATGAGCCAGAGCACAAGCATGACGCTACTTCTAGGACAAAGTGTAAACTTAACCAAGTCTCTGTGGTGACTTGCCTCAGCAGCTTTTTTCACTTGAAGGGCTGAATAAGAGGGGTAGAAGCCAAATAATAACATCCTTGCCCAACTCAGAAATAAAACTGAATAAGCAATTGTGGACTGTCGTAAATGGTGTTTGTGCATTTAAACAAAATGGAACAGACTAAAGAAAATTGGGGAGCAATATCAAAAAATGGAAGTTATGACATGAAGCTGACTCAAAATTTTAAGAGCAACTACCCAAACAGCAAGTATTTACATGGTGAGCCCACAGCTACTTCTCTTGAAGTCAGCCACAATAAGTATACTAGGAAATTTTTCCACATAAAGAAAAGCTACCATGAAGAATCATTTGAGCCTTACCGTCAATGAAGATAAATACTCATGAGTAATACTGGTGGTTTATCTCAATGTAAGTCATAACTCCTGTTCTGCATTTCCCCTCACTGGATCTTTCCTCTCTACCATAAATTTTCCATGAATCATACAAACCTGAACTTAAATAATGGCTCAAATATCTGAAAATCATGGACAGCCAGTAATGGGTTTTCCTCCCATTCTTTTTAGTTGAGACTTTTTAATTAAGTTTCTTAGCCACTTTTTCCCTTAGTTTAACTTGCACTCACACAACACTGTTCATGCACTTCTTTTCAGTGTTGCTATACACAGAAAAGCAGAAATCATGCATTTACCAGCAACACCTTTTGGTTCTGGTACAAACGCACTTCCTAAGTAGTCTTTTCTGTCAGGAGTCAAAAGAAATGTACAGAGCATGTCCTTGTTCTAAGGTTGGAGCAGGGGAATTATATGAAGAAAGATCTAAGTAAACAAATTAGGTTGGAGGTAACTTGTCCTTCAGGATAACACCATTTGCTTCAAAGTTATACTAGCTCACATCATCTTCCATTAACTGAAAGAAGAGTTAACAAAGCAAAAAGCTTTGCTTTCACTTGCTACGGGGCTGGGGGGGCGGGGGGGGGGGGGGTTTGGAACTAGATGATCTTTTAAGGTCCCATCCAAACCTAACCAATCTGTGATTGTATGAAGTACTTGAGAGGGGCAGAAAAAGGGGAAAAAATTAGGAAGCCACATAAGAATCTGCCCATCTTAGGTCACAATGATTAATGAGATGGAAACATTAATGCAGCTTAGAAGTGGCCATATGACATGGAAGTTTAGAAAATACATAACAAGTTGTTTCCAAAAAATTGTACCCATTAATAATCTTAGACCTCAGTTGAAACACAAGAAGCATAAGGAAAGTATCTTGACACTGATGGTATTGATTAGACTACACTATTGAAAGTTTCACACACCAACCACAATCCATCTAGGAAAATCACTAAGAACTGAATTCCAGTAAGGATGAAATAATTTTTAAATGGATATGTAATTTTTTTCAGGGGTTCTTGCCAACACCAGTATAGATCAAATGAAATCATGAGTTTGTCAGCCCCTCATGCCATATAAGATTTCTTCAACATCTGTGCAAACTTTTTTGTTTGACATTCTTTGTATCTCAGGATTCCTCAACACTCCTAATAGTACTAATTCTTATTACTAGCAATAGTCTGATTTCTGCTGTACGGTCCACTTTCCTTTTTTTATAGAATGGTGTACCAAAAGTAGATAAAATAATTGCTATTGATTAAATATTGAATTACCAAAAAGTATTCAATAAATGTTAATGAATAGAAGGGTAAATTAAGATTACAAAGTAATTATTCCACTAAAAGACATTTGAATATAGTGCACAATCTGCTTTTATAAGGAAAGGCAAAATTTTCTCAAACAGAAGTAATGTGAAATATGATAAACAGAGTTCAATTTCCCACTGACCTACATGGCAGATAAAATATTATTCTCATTTGGTGTACCTTAGTGGAAACAAAGGTAAATGGCTACATGCAACCCAAGAGAAAGATGAAATGGGGACCAAGAAAAAGAGTAAGAACAACAGCTGAATGTTAGAAGAATAGGAGTCAGGTATGGAAATAAGCTGCTTGTACTGCTGTAAGCTTTATCGTAAAATGCTTCCAAAGCTTTAGGAAAAAGGGAAACCTGGGGGAGTGCATCTTGAGGCCCTGCATAAAAGCCTGTCCCCTCTCCACTGCCTGGAGGTCAGTCGTCTAATGTAGTAAAACACTATGATTAAAAAGAGGAGATATAAAAGCTATGACCTTTTTTCCCTGTCATCTTTTTTCCCTGTCCCTTTAGTCTGTTTCTTAGCTACAAGCATGAGCAGACTAAAGCACAGATTTGATTGATTACTTCACCAGTCTTTCCCATGCAACCATCTCATTATTGTGCCTTAAGCTTGTCAAGGGAAAGCCTAATGCACTGCAATTGGCACATTCTTTTTTGTCAGTGAAGAAAAGTTTAGCTGCACAGGTCTTGCACTTCATAATTGCAGTATTGTTGCAGTTAGACACAGGTCCAAGAGACAGCCAAAATACCCTGTCAGCAGAAAACCTGGCACTGCCATATTGATTTTTAGGCCTCATTGTGTAAGACATACAGTTTCAGGCTTTATCTAACAACATGCTATATGGTTATTTTAATTGTTATCATTTTATTTTTCAAAGATATTTCAAAACAGCCAGCTGCAAAAAGCAGATAGGCTCTTCGGGTATGTGTGTTAGGGCTGGAGGGAGTACTGGGGAGGAGGGCTAAGAAAAAGATAGGCAAAGTTGGATCAAGTCAGGATGCTTAAAGGAGGCCTCAATCTCTGTATGTGTTTCACCAAGCATAATTGCTTTATTCTGGATAACTTTTGTAAATGAGTGTAAGACTGCCTGCAAGACAGTAGGTCAGAGAAAGCAATTTTACAGTTCTTGTTTTCATTGGCAATTGCAGAAGGTTAAAGCACTTTATTACTTCATTCTGAATTTGCTATCATAATGAGTTATTTTTGTATGGCTACCTTGGAAGCGTACCTTAGAAGAAAGCACTTTGCTCAGAGTTTAGAGATTTCATTAAACCACATAACTTGCTACTTAAAGAAAAGCATAGGAGAACTTACATTAAGCAGTCTTCATATGCTTGTTGTGAATAAGGTTCCAAGAGATATCGTAAACCTGATCATTACTCTTTTGATTAATCACTCTCCAGTAACAGTTCTACATTTGTAAGAATATTTTTTTTGAGTAAGAACTTTAGGACTACCAGCCAAGCAGTTAATACTCTCCTGGAGGGAAAAAAAGTCCTGACCAAACCAAAAGAGACAGAAGCAATTCTTAAAATAACTAAGCTATCCCTATTTTGAGCCTGCATCACACAAGCAATCTCCTCTCCCAATATATTTTACCAGACTCATAGAGCAGCTGCACCTTTCCAGGTACAGGTTTATAAACATTTCTGTCAGAAACCACTCCTCATTTTTTCTTACCCTTTTCAAGTCCTGTCAGGAGCCATGCAAGTAAACAAGTATTCAGACTACAGAAAAAAATGGTGCCTCATCAAGATATCTAGGTTACATTAGAAAACATAGTTTAGTGGGATTTTTAGCAGAAGCAATGTTACATCACTACACATCATTTGATTTGGTGATAGATGTTTGACAGATAAGCCTTTATGGCACTGAAAAACATAATAAAACATCCTGTTTCTTTGGAGATACTTGCACATATAACACATCGTACAGTGTCTATTTTCTTTCTGTGAATCATAGAATCATAAAGTAGTTAGGGTGGGTAAGGACCTTAAGATCATCCAGTTCCAACCCCCGTGCCATGGGCAGGGACACCTCACACTAAACCGTGTTACCCAAAGCTCTGTCCAACCTGGCCTTGAACACTGCCAGGGATAGAGCATTCACAGCTTCTTTGGGCAACCCATTCCAGTGCCTCACCACCCTTACAGTAAAGAACTTCACTCTTTCAGTTTACACCAATTTTCTTTCCACTGCACAAGCACCCAATTTATGAAAGGAAATCATTCCAATCAGAAAAAAACTACCAGTGCTACACTTTACAAGTAGCAAAGAATCCAAAGTAATCCAGCAGACTATCTTTAATTGTGCCCAAAATAATACATAGGTATTCATCACCTCAAGCTAACTTTTGTCAAGCAGAATGACAAAAGGGTTCTACATTAATGGGGTTATTGAAAATATAGATACCAGAAGTTGAAACAATCTCACATAGCACCAAGATAATCACCCTGAGTAACTTTCCACTGTAGACTTCATGTTTGTACTGTTCTACTCCTGCAGATTCAGACAGAAAAGCCCAACTAAACCCCTTTTACAAGCTCCTAACCATTTGGTTACAGTAAATCAGGGGCAGAGCTACACCAATTCCAGTACAACTCTCACCATAGATAGTTTCTCTGATTTTAAGTTATCAGGTCATAATCCTAAGGGAAAAAAAAAAAAACAAAACAAACAACCTCAACAGGAAGAACATCATAAATAAAAAGAAAAAGCAGCAGCAAGTGCATGCTCCCTTCAATTAAGCTCACAGTAGAGTCAACAATCCTTAGACATTCAAGGGTACTTAGTACCTGAAACTCCCAGGTTTAAGCTAGTGGTGTAAGGAATTTCCTTCTACTTCTTTAAAATCAAGGTTAAAATACACATAAACACAACCCTTTTCATCTGTAAAGCAGAGGTGAGATCAGAGATTTCGTTAGATATTTCCTAATCATCAGCCTAGTATCCATGCCATTGTGGTTGTCCCCTCTCGAAGGAGGGAAAAATAAAAAAGACTTTATAAGTTTATCATACTTCATGCAACTGGAAACATTCTGAAATCTCAAACCTTTTGAAGACAGGAATCTAGTTTCTTGACCAGTTCTACTAACAGGTTTAAGTTAATGCCTTTAAGACTTCTGAAGCCATCTTTATAGAGCACTTTCAAAGAAAAACTCTACTTCTAAATTGCCATTGCATATTATTGTAGAAAGTCAGCACGTGGTCACGTGTTTTGAATGCCAGGAAGATACTTTTATTTTGGTTAAAATTGAACTGGAGATGGACACTTTTAGTTTGAGATACACATTTCTTCTCTTTCTAGCATGTCTGATATGCATTGGATTAATTTAAATTACAACTGTAATTGTGTACGGTTCAAAGCTAGAGAAATCAAAATGAAAACTTACATTTCCACCATGCTATTTTTAATATATATTTGACAACAGCATGCCTTAATCAAGGGAAGATGCTCTGGGCTGAGATGTACAAAAGTATCTACAAGTTGCAGGCACATGAGAACTTCAGACTATCAGAGTTAAAACTTGTGCCTTGGGGTGCAAAAGCAGCAGCTCTGCCAAATAGGTACAAGGGTACTTACATTTATGTACATATCCTTGTATTCAGATAAGCATAATTTAGGCGATTTACCTACATTATCACAGTAGAGGTACACAACACAGTCCACAGTTATTCAGGCAGGAGAAATAATCCCTAAAATAAACCACAAGTGCTATCATTGCACAGCGAAATCTCTCAATACTCTGGGCAGAGTAAGGCTAGGCCTGTGCTGCTGATCATCCTAGCAGCTACAAGACCATATCAATCACCTTACAGAGGGAGGATCATGTTCCTGCACAGCCCATTACACATGCAACTGGTCACAATCATATAAAAAATTTTTAAATTAGAGAAGAGCAAAAATATTTGTATACAGCTCTGAAAAATATTCAGATTGTTCAAAACTAATCAAGTCAAAATGAATGTTTTTAAGTGGAACAACTGTTAACTTGAAGTGAGGAGTACCAAAATTTTGTTCAAAGGACAGGTACGCTTGTATGTGGGAGGCTTTTTTGTTTTGTTGGTTTGGTTTTCAATGTATTAAAGTCAGCAGAGGTGGGTGGCAGGGGACCAAACCATGATTTGTGCAGCCCATTAGTCTTTTCCGTGTACAAGACAAGTATGTTAATATGTTTCATTCAGGTTCTGATTTCAGTTGAGCTCCTGATTAACTCATTTTACTATCAGATTTCAACAAGCACATGGTGTGCTTGTGTAAGAAATAAGAAATGTGGTGAGCAGTGAGAACGCTAGAAATAACCTCGCAAGTAATGAATCAGACTAAGTTCATGCATTTGTCATTCCACTATGTGGCCACAATGGTGGTGTAGCCACAAGAGTCTTGAGGAAAAGCGTATAGCAAGATTTGCACAAAGAGGCAATCTCTTTGATTACACCAAACTATAGCATAGCAAAAGTACTATGGAAGGCTGACAAGATTTCTTGTTCTGAGATTTTCTGCAATTACTTCAGTTGATTTAACACGAGATACCCCCCTTCCCTTCACACCTTAACATACATATAGCACTTCATACACTGTATTATGAGCTCTTCACTATCTCAGTCAGAAGCAACTCGTCCCTGAAAGCAGACAGTATTACCACATTAGAAAAGGAAAGAAGCAGTATCAATACATTGTTAAGTTTTGTCTCTGTTTCTGGATGTGCACATTCATAACAACTTTATTTTTCTACATTTTTTAATGTGTCTTGAAGAGACAGTCAAGCTAGAAAAGCTGCCATCAGTAGGATGAATCACAGATGAAGTACAGCAGATGTTAAGTAAGGCAAGCAAGTTACTGGTTTAGCTGTATAATAGTCTGTAGCCTTCTGAGTTCAGGAACATTATGTGAACAAGCCAGGTCCCTTCGGAATTGTCATCTGATCATGATCATGCAACACATCAAAAGACACAACATCAGTGTAATTGTTCTAATAATTAAAATTCATGAAAAATGCAGCCAATTACAATTGCTTCAAGATGCACCAGACTCCAGATCTACACAGAATTCTTCATTAGCACAGGCATATATTTAAAGGTATTTGTGCACAGCATTAATAATGGGGTCTGTTCAAGAAGCAAGTAAGTACAGACAGAAAAGCGCAGTAATGAAAAGATTTCACATACTAAGTAGGAATTATAAACTTTATATATGACTAATCTGGACAGGCTGAATCAATGGCTAAATGTATGAGGCTCAACCAGGCTAAGCGCTGGGTCATGCACTTGGGTCACAGCAATCCCCTGCAACAAAACAGAATTGGAGAAGAGTGGCTGGAAAGCTGCACAGTGGAAAAGGACCTGGAGGTGTTGGTCAAGGGCCACCTGAATGTGAGTCAGCTTGTGTCCAGGTGGCCAAAAATGACAATAGCGTCCTGGCTTCTATAAAACAGTGTGGCCAGCAGGGCCATTGACTGTCCCCTGTACTCAGCGCTCTAGGTGAGGTCACACCTAGAACACTGTGTTCAGTTCTGGGCCCCTCACTACAAGAGAGACACAGATGTGCTTGAAGTGGGTCCAGAGAAGGGCAACAAAGCTGGTGAAGGGCCTGGAACACAAGTGTGATGAGGAGCAGATGAGACAACTGGTGTTGTTTAGTCTGGAAGAGGAGACTGAGGGGTGACCCTTCTCACTCTCCACAACTACCTGAAAGGAGGTTGTAGTGAGGTGGGTCTCTTCTCCCAAATAATAATGAATAGAACAAGCCTCAAGTTGCACCAGGGAAGGTTTAGATTGGATATGGAAAAATTTCTTCACCAAAAGGGATACCAAGCATTGGTACAGGCTGCCCAAGAAAGTGGCTGAGTCACAACCCCTGGAGGTATTTAAAAGATGTGTAGATGTTGCATTTAGGGACATAGCTTGGTGGTGGACTTGTCAGTGTCAGGTTGAAGGTGGACTCAACCTTGAAGGTCTTTTCCAACTTAAATGATTCCATGAGTTCAAAGAGAAGATACCAGCTAGAGAGATCATTCTGAACTATCTGGTAATAAGAACTCATACTTTACATGCAAAACAAACAAGTTAATAAACTATGAGGAATAAGACTAAGTTACTCTAAGATCATTTTCATAAGGCAATAAGCTTGTTTTTAAGGCCTTGTCTTCAGGAATACTTAAGTTTTAGTTCTAATTCAAACTAGTAAATGTAAGTCAGCAACAAGTAAAATGCCAGTACACACTAAAACTTTCTTCTTAATCTTCTTTCTTTTCATTTGGATTTTACTCTATGGTAGTAAAACCCCAAGTAACCTTATTTTAGCAACCACAAGTTAAGAATAGCCTCTTCTGCTAGTCTGGAGAATGAAGTAGGTATGCACATGCATTACCACTGAAATTATTTTGCACAAGGTACTCAAATAAAAACTTGAGGGGCTTCTTTTTTTTTTTTGTAGGTTACCAAATAATGTCCTTTGTAGGTCAAATTCTCCAAGAGTGAAAATGCACTGAACTGAGGTAAGGAAATACTTAATCAGTGCTGGTTAATAGGGTTATAATAATCTTAGAACACAAATGGATTATTCAATGTCCTTTTGGAAGAATAACAAGGCAACAAACAATCTCCAAAGGAAGTCAGCAGCATTACTGGACTTTTTAAGCCTATGTATCACACAGTTGCTTTTCACATACCAAAACTTTGTTGCACATTATTTGGCTACTGCTTTTTCATTTGTCAAATTACAAAGTGTTTCACACAGATCTTGCAATTTATCCAGACCTGTGACAGTGAGAAATACATCAAATGACACATTAGCCTGTACAACAGTGGTAATATAGGAATCAGAAATTCTGCTATTTTTTCTCCTTTATCTACCCAGTAACTATAATATGTCACCAAGAAAGGAAATGATGCCCAAAAGTAAATAGAAGAAATATACACCTAAGCTAGCCAGTAAAACAGGATGTTCTAGGTCTGCACTAGAAGCAAAACACAACACTACCGTGTTCACATCGCTCTATATTCTGTCTCAGAATATAAGAATGATGGCTGTGAGACTAAATATGATCAGGGGTAACTCAAAGAAGTCTCCAGCAACTCCTCTATAGACAGGCAAGATGAGAAGCTTCAAGCCCAGGTGATTCGTATCTTCAGTAGTACTACACTGCCCTGCAAATCAAACTAAGAGACAAACCCCATAACAGTTTCCTCAAGGGGGAAAAGAGGGGAAGGGGGGGAGGGCAGGAAGAGAGAGAGAGAAAAAGAGGGTTTTCACTGCAATGGTTTCTCACTTTTCAGCTGACAGGTTTCAGGGGAATGCTGATGTTCTACTGGGAAATAAAAACTATTTCCCTAAGTGAAAGTATTAGGAGGCGGTGTTTTCATGCCACACAGTCCTGGTCAATCTGTCAGGATATCTGGTTTCCTGAAAATCAGCTCAGTACAGTTCTTTTCTTAAATCACATGGCTCTCAAATTGCTAACAGATATCTAATTTGAGTCTCTCCTTTCTTTACTTACTTTGCTTTTTAACCCTGTACACCCATGTGGTAGATTCACACTGTTTTCCAGCTAATGCAGACCCCTGTCAGGGACAGATCTCCAGGTACCCTGCAGTTTGTGTTAATGAAAAGCATGAGTTTCAAATCAAGGCATCAAAAGGACAATTTTCTCAGAACAATATCCTGCAAGGGGTCACTAAAGCAGCTTTCCCTCTGGGTTTCAATAACCGCAACTAAAGCAAAATACCTACAGTTCAGCTAGTGATAGGAGAAACACCACTACTTTGAACAAGCCTTTTAGATAAAACATGCAACTGAATGTCACATGACTCTGGATTGGGACTTTCCACTGACCAAGAGCTCTGTTCCATCACATCCAATTTCCACAATCCTACCTAGCAAGATTTAGAGGGCATTCGTGGCTTGACTGTGGCTTAACCCTCAAGTCTGACTCAGAAGCCAAGAATTTCTCTTCTCCATTTCCATTTCCTGCTTGATTTTGGCAGGCCAGCATGGAGTCCCTATAGAACAAGATCCACATACATCATGCGCTTCTATCCTGACCACTTAAATTTTTCCTTTTCCTTCAGGGGTTCCCCTGCCCTGCCTTCAGAGTAAACTCTGTTGAATAACTGCATGGTTCAGGTAGGGAGGGCTGTCTGCTTTTTAAACATAAAAGCAATTCTAGGCAAAGAGTAATTTTACACAGCCATGACCATGAGTCAGCTGAGGAGGGTTACAGAAAACTCTGCTGCTCACAAATAGTGTGGGATGGTTCTTAGTGGCATAACCACTCAGCAGGTCACTGCAAGGGGGGGAAAAAATAATTGTTGTTACTGAAACAGCTCAGGAAAAAGATAAATAAATAAAATCTGAAGCATCATCTACTTCCTGATACTTCAGACATGCCAAACAGAAGCATTTTTTGTTCCAGTTTTATGCCTTTGCTGATCATCCACCAGCATGAAACATTTCACACCAGAACAACAAAGATCAAGGAGGTTCTGTTAGAAAATTAGTAGTTTGCACCTTGCCTGTTTGCTAGTTACAAGCTGGCCCATTTAAGTACGGCAAAGACTCCAGGCTTCTTCATTATCTGGATACGAAAAGAAGCCCTTAAAAGAAGGGGGAGTTGCAACGCTGTCTACCAGAAGCTATTGAGTGCCAGCACTGATGCACAGCTACCATCTTTCTATTCCCAACCACACCCAAAGAACAGACTGAAGTACCTGGTGTACTCCTTTTCATTCATCCCAGGTTTCTGTGTAAACAGACAGGCATGTTTCTCAGTTGATGTAAAATTGCAGGATCTCAATTGTCTGGAATTTTTTTCATGTTAGCCAGTTCCTAGCTTTATGTATGGTTCACCAAAATCCTCAGATTAAGGCCAGAAGTACAAATGGCTCTTTTGCTAGTAACACTTATTCTGCTGGGAGTATTTTAAAGCTGGGAACATTGAGAACTCAAAGTGCTTTAATAACTGTTAAATACTGGAGGTTTTCTAGGTGTGTAGGAAGTTTTCTGAAGTCTTTGATCCTGGTTCCTGCAGGAGTTACTGAGACTAAACATTTAATGCAGAGTGTAAGGGAACCACAGTACACGCATCTTCCACTTCATGAAATTACTGTGAACAAGCAAAAATGACTTCTTTACCATTTTATCATTAGTTCATTTGACTTTTTCATTCTACTTACATCAAAGCATGACAACAGGGTCTTACTTCAATTAGCACTGAATAAGGCCATAAGCATCACAAACATGGCTCAAAACAGTGAAAATAACATCCAGCTTTCTGTGTTCACTGAGCCTATAACCTGTGACAAGGACATACCCAGACATATACAGACACTTACAAATACTATTATCAGCAATCTTCAATGAACATTTGTTCCATCACACACCCACTCCAGGAGACAAAGCTTTTTTATTGTGGACTCACCTTTGACTATGATCACACAACTAGAAGTACTTCCAATTCCAAGTCAACATGTGCAGGGTGTTATCTTCCACTTGGAAAGATGTCCTAAGCACATTTATTACTCAAAGCCTGCCTCTCTGAAATTTCCCACTGGTAAAGCCAGGGATGCCGCAAGCGTTGCGCGATTCTGACAGAAACATTGCTTTGAGGTCTGTACTTGAGACCTGTGGTTTTGCCCATCTTTCCTTCTCAAAGTATTGCATGATTTACTCCCCAGTTGCATTCAGCACAACACTTAAAAAAGTTTTCACGGCTTTCAAAAGCACTTCAAACTGATGCTATGGCCTGGGTTTCTGGGTTACCATTAAAGGATGTGCTTCTGCTTTGAGTTAAATTCTTTTTCGTTTGCCATTTTAAACATAGCATCAGTGCACGACACAATGTATTCATCTAACGGCCTTACACAGAATTGCATAGAAAAGGTACCAGTGTTTTCACAAAAGACCTTGCTTTTGTCACATCAAAGGCTACCAGGCAGCAGATAGAAAATAGTCAGTCCATTTAATGTTGGAACAAATTCAGAGAGAGATCTGCAACCTTATTTCATAAATTGTTGTAAATAAATGGATACACCGGAGTTTATTGAATAACAAAATGTTCCTATGAGTGGGTCATTACTCAAATCCCAGAAACATTAGATCACTACTGGTAATACTAACAAGTCTCCAAATGTCACCCAACGGTCACATTTTTTACACAGGCTAACAAAGGTCAAACTCATCCTTCAACTGTGCTTCTATATCTTCCTTATTTTTCTGCCCTTCCAATGATTAAATCTACCCAGACCACCACATAGCTCTCAAAAAACCAGGCATTCCCATCCTGTCTTGCAACATTCCCAAACATCTGCATCTTCTGAAGGCTCTTTTTCTGAATAAGAGGATTATAGCTTACTTTGAGATCTTGCTCATCACTGCTCTTCTTGAGAGGACATTATTTTCTCTGTTTTATGGGGGGGTGAGCAGCACAACAGACAGAAGAACCAAGTTGCTCAACTTTTCTGCTGCAGATCCACAGCAATGTTTGGGAATAAAACATCTGACTTGACAGTCTCCCACCCATTTGAAGACGAGAAAATTAAGCATGAAATAATAACAATCTGAAGACTTAAGCATTATTTATTTCATCTGTTGACTTAGGGTATGATCCTTCTCCAACAGAAATTGATGGTAAACTCCCATTGAGTTCAGCAAGAGCAAGATTAAATCCCTGGTTTCTTTCCTCCCACCAGCTTCCCTAGAGAAGCTGACAAATCATGAAAGCTTAATGACCGTCTTTCACTTAGAAATAATGGCGAAAAAAATGCACACAACAGCACTGCAGATTTTTTTCCCCATTCCTTGCCCAGGCTTCTGATTTTGACTTGGAAAACTCAACAGGAAAAACACACACAAAAAAAAACCCAATATGCAACAGAAGTCTGACCAGCACATAAAACCTGTCTTGGACTTAATTTTACAAAGCAAGCAATTTTGCATTTAGGATACCTTTAAAAATACATTAACTGCACTGAGAACTGCTTTTCTTTACCCCCTCTGTCCCTTTTTCAGACTAATTTGGGCACATACTGTGGGGACTACCAATATGGAACATCACTGGCCTTGGCAATAGGCAGCTGTAATCAATCACTTCATGAAATCTAACGTGTCAGCTAGAAACCAATTGTGTTTCTTAAACTGTTTAGCAGATTGTTTTGCTTAAGTCATGAATCCACTCAATGCTAGAAAAACAAGCTCATTTGGATGAAATCTTACTTTATGACTGATTTTTTAATGGTTAATAACAGAGTAGAAAATCTTCACTCTTACTATCCGAAGCTGCTTGCAGACTTTTCAGTTTATGTATATGGATTAACAAAAGGAAACTGACTGGTGAAGTTTACCACAGGTATCCCTAGTCATTATACCCATATTAGTAACATGCATACAGCATATAGTTCCCAACTTTTTCCAGACAATTAATCTGACCTAAATATGAAGTTATTAACTAGTGATCGGTGATACTCATTTAATTGTTTACACTATAAGTAACAATCAAATTTCTTGAAATCACTTTTGCAATCACCCCATACTCCACTATCTTTTACAGATGACAAATTCAAGTATCAAACTGAGACACCAAGGTGCCAGCTCTACTCTGCATTATCGGTTCTCTTGGTATAGTTATGCCATATGCAGTGGGAAACCACAGCTATCAAACAAAATTAAAGTAGGCTGAACTGAGATTACTAAACACAACACTAAACAAATGAGACACTTTTTAACCCTAGGCTGAACTTCAGCAGAATGAGATCAGCATAAAAGTAACTCTTTCCATAATTATTTCCTTTTTAAAAACAATGTGTCAGTGGATTTCTTTGGCCAATTTGCTTATTATTCTACTTTCTGTCCCCAGGTAGTCCTACGGGCATAATTAAAGTGATTTGCTAGCCTTCTGCATACTTAATCTGTCCCACAAAACTCAGAGTTTTCCCACTCCACCCTTTGGATAAATCATAATGAAATAATTCTAAAATATGCAGATTAAACATAAAAGGGGGGGGGGGGGGAGGAGAAGGAATAAGAAACATGAATGAGGTACACCAAAGAGATTAAGAAACTGAAGAAATAAAGAAGCCAAGTGAGAACAAGTGAGGATAACAAAGACATGACTCACTGAAGACATGAGACTTGAATAAATAGGGGCCTGTGCAGGCAGTCTACAATAAAATCTGATCACAAAAGGACTTCTAGTATCTTGAATACATTACACCACCTTTTAGAAGTGGGATACTAAAGCAGAAGCTTGCCTCTTAAACTTCATTTGACTCCCACTCAATATATGGAACTAACACATTCTCAGAGAACAGAACTATTACCAAGTACAACAATAAAACAGTTTCCAGTCACAGATTGAGGGAAGAAGATATGGTATTTTGCACATTTTTGCTGTAAAATAATAGCACTGTAAAAGGTATATTCTTAGGGTAAAAGGACACGTGTCCATTCTCACCCAGACCAATAAAAGTATGTAATGTAGGCAAGGTATCACACCTCAGCTGTTTGTCCATATGAAAGTTACTCTGAGGCAGTATCAAAGACTGGGTTAATTTCTCACTAGATTGTATATTCTTAGACTTCTAAACCTATGATCTGATTAGTGTCTGGTAAGATGTTGGGTTTTTTGTTTGGACTTTGGCTAGGAAAGGATTACATGTCGAATTAATTTCCAGCTTCTACCTGCTAGAGAAATTTTGAGCTCTTCTTGAATGAGCAGGAGGAAAGGAACAGGCAATAGCAAACCAACAGCAAGGATGAGCATGTACCTGTTTTTTCACTGTATTCCTGATGGGGAAGGCAACAGATTGGAAATTGCTGTGGCTTGATGATACTTCATTGACTAGTATCACCTGATGATACTAGTCTCATGTGCAAAGACTCCTGTCTGCCTCATGCTTATAATTGATATTTCAATTAGCACACAATTTGTTCTAACAGGAGACTTCCTCGGTGCTTGTCATGTTTACTTCCTACACAGGAAAAAAGCCTGCCTTTAGGCACCTAAAGTGAAGAGGTTTTGTCTGCATGGCAGAAACACGATATTTTTTAAATATATATAAGGCCATTTAAACACATAACAAGGCCATTTCCAGATCTCAGGGCAGATATACTCTGACAGAGTGTATGAGCCAGTGGACTACAGTAAAGCTCCCTTCAAGCATAACTAACAGTTTCACTTCCATGCAAAACAAGGCAAAAGGAAAACTTCCTTGCTCTACATTTTTCAAAAATAAAAGCTACATATGTTCTCAATTTAAAAGTAACTTTATGTATGCACTTATTTATACATAGTTTTGAATTTCTACTACAGCTCTTTGCTCATGAAAAATGTTAATTTAAAAAAAACTATCATATTACAAATTATTTTTCCCATTTACATTTCAGTCCAATCTTTATTTATCTCACCCTACCTGTATTTCTAGCACCCTTACATATACACATATATTAGGAATGTCCTAAAATCAGTAAACAGAAAGCACACATGGTTCTCACACACAACATCCCACTGCAGCTGGTCTCAGACCTCTGGAGACAGGATTTTACATGAATCACTAGAAAAGACTAGTTAAATAGCTGAATTGGGTACCTTGCACATACAATACATCCATTGACTTCAGTGAAAAAATCTGGAGAACCATAAATCCTAGCTCAACGTAAGTAATAACATTTTCTGTGTATCTGTATCACCTGTACTATAAGCTCTGCAAAAATGCACCTTCCCATCGCTCCACAAGCCTGAAAACAGTGCTGTCTGCATCGTAAGTAGTAAGTGTACCTTAATTAAGCTTGTTACATCTAAATGATATTTTCAGTTGATCAGCTGAAGTCACACTAGAGCCACTGCATTTATGGTCTCTGGTTTATTATATACAAATAGAAACTGATCACCAACCTAATATAAGCAGACACCAAACAATGAACTAACATTTCCCTGTTCTTTGATGTCATTCTAGAACATACACCTCTGCCACCATGTACATCCAGTTTAAGTGTATGTTTACAATCAAGGTCTTCAAAATGAAAAGTCGATTATGTGACCATGCCCTGTGGGGCATGGAAATTACACCAGTGCAGAAACACCAGGCTCAGGTCCAAGGTGCTATGATGGTCTACATAATGAACAGTGCATTTTTTGTTCCAAAACATCCCTTCTGTTTATTGCAATAGAAAAGAAAGAAAGGAATATGATACCAAGAAATCCAACATACCTGGCACCAATGTCTGTTTGTTTGAGAAATAACACAACACAGAGGATTTCTCAAAACCATACCTCTGAGATGACTGGAAAGAGACAGATTTGTGCTTGGAATTCCTCACCACAAAAACCATCCATTTCTGGAGAGGAAATAGTAGACCAACATGACAAGACTGTGACATAAAGTCACAGAAAACTGACATTACCTGACTCCTGGCTTCAGGAAAGCTCCAAAGCAAAAACAGATGCCCTGTGGAAAAGGATGAACTCTCTGCTAAACTCAGATGTGTTGTCAGGCTTCAGCAGATGAGGCAACAGCCAGTTTGGAGGTCATTCCAGTCTATTAACTGCTCCATGATTTTAGTGCTGCAGCAAGACTTTGCAGTCACTTAACAGCTGCATGCAACATTCATTTATTTGTATACAATCTTTTTCAAGATTGACAGGGGTTTATCTGGGCTGAGAGATTCAAAATGTTTCTCCTCCCATGTCAGAGCAACAAATAATGGAAAAAAGTAAAAACATACATTTCAAGAAAGCAGCACCCTAGTTTGGGGTTTTTCCTGCTGAAACAGGAAAAGATGCAGAAACGAGTGAAAAAAAAACAACCTGCAAACATCTGGCTACAACTATTTGCTCCCTTCTGTGTGTGAAACTGCTCTCACTAGGTCAGCCCCTAATGGTGAAATTCCAGACTGAGATCTCAGTAAGACTGCCTTCCAGCTGGTATCTCCAGCATCACAGTCTTGCACAGGAGTGCTTGGTATTTGAAACAGGCACAATGAAGTCAGGAAAAAATATGCAGAACATGAATGTGCCTTGGGCTACAAGGTCATGCACCATTCATTAAATTATTAAAATAGTTGGGTATTCCACGTCTGCTGAAAAGCTTCACAGTAACCAGGAGGGACACAAAGAGTCATTATCACCAATGATTAATTTGAAAGAACCAATTCTATACCACGGAAATTGCCTGAAACTTTGGTGAAAGAGTTTACTCTCAGACATGTTTGGGAAGTGAGTTCCCAAACACAAAAGAGAATCCAAGGGGAAACAGGGGAACTTGTAAGGCAGGAAAGGCTTTCACACATCTGCAAGAGAATAGTGAGATTTCATGGGTGCTATGAGAGTATGCTGGCCCAACCGAAGCCAGTGAATGCAACCTGAGCTGTGAATTCTTTCATTCTTGGTCCCTGACAGATTCAGGGAAAATGTGCACAAAAAATAAAAATACTGAAAGTTATACAACTATTCTTGAAATTCATTATCATCCAACACTATCTTATACCTAAAAGTTGTGCTGAAAATGAAGAAATATCAGCTACCAGTAGGATGATCACTGACGTCCCCTACCAAAATATAATAAGCCCTATTCAAAGCTTTAGCACTATAATGAGCCTCTTGTTGAATCAAGGCAAGTGCTTCAAGGTAAAAAGGCTGTGCAATGCCAATTAAGAGTACAACACAGACAAACCCAAAGTTTTCAGTTCAGTTTTGCAACACACAAACTTCAAACTGGTGCCCTACCTCTCATGTAGAGAAAGAAAAATAACTGCAGTAAGACCAAAGCTAGAATCCTAGAAATCCTAGTGGCAATTAGTAACTTTACACTTGTTGGCAATTCAACAAAGTTAAAGGCACTGCCTGCTTTTGCTGAAGCTATGTTAGCTCTGTTCAGTCTCAGCACGTTCAGAATTTCAGAGGTACTTAATGTGTTTACCTATTTTAGTTAGGCTTTTACTCCACAAGGCACTGTATTTTCCACAAGTTAAAAGAGCATTCACATTTCTAGTGGTACTTACAGCCATTTGAACCTTACCATCTTTGGAAGATCTATAATCTTATTAGCTTTAAAATTAAAACAATAAAAGTATACATTTGCATACTCCACAGCTAATCACTCATATTACTTATTGGTGACATCACTAACCATCAATACAGCATGTGTGAATACAGATACTAATATTGATTGCATGCGTCCCACTCCCTAAAAGCATTGTCTTGTCTGTAAAGTGCCTGGCAAATACATTTACTCCCCCATAAAAATAATGGTTTTAATTCTGAGACATTTTACAGCCCACTCCATTTCTGCACCTAATCGTGACTCCAAAGACAGCTTCAAAAATACATGCAATTTGATTCAACGGAAAGAGGGTTAGACTTAGACTTGGGAGACAGACACACACAAACTATTATGTAAGCTGCTCAGTGAAAATTGATCGTACATATGTTTTTACCCCCTGGAAAATGCAGTCATTGAAAGGACCAAAAGAGGAGAGGTACAGTACCTCTACACAGTTCACAATACAGAACAGCTCTTGTTACAGCCAACCAGGCAAACGACTTGTGCATGGAGATATGCCCTGAATTTGAACAGGCTTCCAGGGGGTAAGATGCAAGGTAATGCTACCACAAGCACAGAGGATTTCTTCAGACAAAGATGCTTCAACACCACATGAAAATGCAGCAATCTTTACAGTCACAAAGACTGTAAGATCAAGCAAAATCAAAATACATGCTTTGAAACACATTCTAGGATGTTGATCTATCTGACATTCTCCTGTGCTGCAATTAACTCTTCACTGAAGTCTTTGGTCTATTGCTTGAGGCCTTTTGGAACTGAAGTTATGAGACTTAAACAATGCATTAGATCACACAACATCAACATCACGTGCTGTTAAAGAAAGCTGAGAGAGGTGCTCTTATGCAAGGCCAAATATATTCAGCTATTGGTTAAATTCATTAAATGGCAGGAAGAACCCCTAGCCACAAACAGATCTTGTACAGCTAGATCCAGGAAATATCCAAGGAAAGTTTCACAGCACTGAACCTCAAAAGGTAGAGAAAATAAAACAGTAACAAAGTTATCTTTGGAAATACACCTCACCAACACCAGTTAGAAAAAAAAGAAACGCTAGTTCATCACAGACCAGCAAACACACGAATGAAACAGTTTAAGAGCTAAATGAGAAAGTCGGAATGCATATGAAAGAGGTAATTTAGAGAAGTGTATAGCATATGTGCTAAAATCAGAAATACTTTTGTAGGAGAAGCAGTAAGAGGTCATAAAGCATGCTGTATGAAGGGATACCCTACGCAGATTTGCCTAAAGCAAAGTTGTCCTTGGTGAGCATACCAAGCAGTTGGTTTGGCAAGCACTGCAGCATCCTCTCCCGCACTCCTTGCAAACATCAGGGTCTAGAATTCTATGGAACATATCTTTCATTTTTTTCTAGTGACTTTTCACACTTCATATGACATTTCATAACCAACTTTGGGCATTCTTTCTATAACTCCAAGAAGTGGATGACAATTCGTTCAGCTTGGATTTAGCTGCTTTATTTGGGTGCTGTGTGCCAAGCCTGAAAACTGTAAAAACAGAGAGCAAAACATCAGAACACAAAACACACTTCGTTCTAACACGTTTCCTTCTTAGTATGACATGTCTCTGCTTTCAACATGAATGACTTAGCCGATGATCCAAGGTCCATTGCTAGCAGTTCTATGCATCTAATAACCCACACAGTACGTGAGTGTACAATCTTATTTATGTTAACCCAGAAATCACTTGACTTTATGCTGCCTGTGGGTAGCTGAAATATACTGGATCCAGCAAAAGCTCTTTCAAGGTAGCAGTTAGCCCTTCAAAGTTGTGGGGAAAGAGTGTATTTTACTAGACTGACACATTGTATCATGTAACCATGGCTTTAAAACCAAAACCAAACAAATAAGAAAACCTACACAAACAGAGCTACCCTAGAAACAAATTTACCATTGCACAGAAGCACAGCCTTCCAAGCAGATAAATCCAGGATTTCCAACTCGACTTCACTGAACCCACTGACAAACTCAAGCAAGGCTCATTTCAGAGAAACCAAAACAGGTAGATATGACTGACAGTCTCTGATGACAAGTAGTTCTCAAGTTAAAATGGGTCTTTATAAGCCCATGCAAGTTTAGCACTTAAATCCAAGCTCAGCTCCACCATGTACATGGAATTGGAAATTCCAGGGAAAAAACACACCTCTATAGGCTAACGTGAGACTTCTGCCTATTTTACCAAAACAGAGGTTATTAATACTGTATAAAAACAAGGACACTATAGGTCAAGTTCAAGACAGAGAGAAGATCTGAAAGAAAGTATTATTCATGTCAGCTTGTGATGAGTGCGTTATAAATACCATGGACCAACAAGAAGGATGATAAAACGTGCTCTTGGCTGAATAGACAGAGTTTGAGACTAACCATTCCATACACCGTAAGAATTAAATTTCCCAAGAGGATTAGGAAAACAGTTAAATTAAACTGATAATAAAAGCAAATAGGTTCATTCCAAATAGATGTGATTTCCAAATTTTGTCTTACTAGGCTCTAGAAGAATAGAACAACATGCCAAATCCCCATCACAGCAGGATATGAGAAAACTGTGGGGCCTGAGGCTCCTCTGTATTCCCTCCAGTGTCTTCAAGATTTCTGAATTAGACACCATAGAATGCGTACCTCAGAATCACCCTGAAGTTCCTGTCCAACCCACAATCTGGTACTTACTTACAACCCTGGAAAATAAAGTGATCTTGCCATTACAGTTCAAGAGAGTTTGAAGAGTGATGGTTTCATTTGCAAAAGACCAGAATATCTTCTCCCTTGCAAGCACTTCTGTAATTAAATTTACATTAGAGTCTCAGCCTTGACCAGTTAACTTTCAGGGTCTTTAAGAAAATAAATAAATAAATAAATAATGTTGGCATTTGTTCAGTTCTTTTTCATGAGCATCATAACATCAAGGTCTAAAATAAAAGTACTAAAAACCATCTAATATTCTTATCATTTTACTCTTTTCTGTAAACTAAGGAGTTCACTGTTGTAATTGCTCATGGAAACCTGATAGCCAGAAAACACACAACTCCATCCTTATGCTGAAGGGTGGAACTAATTTCCTGCTGTACTGAACAGGAGGAAGGATAATGCCTGTGAGGCCCCACTGAACACTCCTCTGCACCACTGCAGCAGCAGAAATGCAGCACTGCATTGCACATACCAGGATTTCCCCTATTTCAATAGCTGGCACCATAGCTTGGACTGGCCTCAGTAATGGCTGCTCCACTGAGCAGCTCCAGACAAGCAGACTGCAGAGAGTTGAGTGTAAGTCACATACAAGATCTACAGGTTATATATCATTACTACTCCTTCTCTTCACCCTGTGACAAGGGCACCACTCTTCAAAAGCTTAAAAAAATACAAATTCCAGTAAGTCCAAGGCACAATATCCAGCTTTTCTTCACAATGGTCTGAAGAATGCACAGCAGCCAAGGGTGTTCTCAGTCTGAAGGTGATGTCTAATCGAGCTGCTTGTAACACCATAGAAAGCTTCTCCTTAAAGAAACCAATAGACAAGGGGAAAATGGCTGCCAGTCATCAGCACTTACCATTTCTATTAGAACACAGCACACGGTTTGTATATTAGAGGATGAATACCTTCAGAAAATGAGCCTAGGAAATAAGTTCTAATGCTAAAATTGCTTATGGACTGTGTATAATGAACATCAGATCTGCTTAAAATAGGAGAAAAAAAAATCAAGGTTACAGCCTTGGGTGGAAGGGTGTTTCTAGGAAAATCAAATCACTTACTTTGTTTTCTTTTCAATCAAATTTGAATGGATGCCTTTTTTCCAGAGGATTTCGCTCTTACTCCCAAACAAGAACATTTCCTCATCTCAGCAGCACACAAAAAATACATACACATATTAATAGTGCTGAAGTGACTGACTGCAGACTCTACTGGACTCCACATTATTATTACCTGAACTGTTTAATTTGGTAGCCCCAAACCAGCTTCACAGGCTCATTTGAACAGCACTGTTTCCAGTCCAGTTTCCTGCACAGCCTGCCCAGCCAGCCACAGAGACTGAAACCCACAACCCTAATGAGAAGCAAGGTAAAGTTTATCTGGCTCCACAAATGCTCATATGCCATAATCATCAATTAAAGCTGCCTTTGAACAGGTACTCTACCTGAGTTTTCACAGGCTTTTCCTAATTGTAGAAAATAATACAATAGTGGTTTGGGTCTTCGTTAACAGTAGCAGAAATGCTATTAGAATCACTGAAATACACCAACTTCCTTTGCAGCTGCTTGCTTAAGTTAGGTCAAAAAGTTTTGCTCAGCGAATACTACACAGCTATATAATCATCCTTTATTCATCAGATCGCAAACTAGGTAGCTCCTTGCATGGCGCTTTGGAAATGCTCTCTACAGCCAGAACTCTATTTTCTGCCATATAAAGCAATTCACTGCACTGCCATCACACTTGGCTGTCTGTCCTGATGCCACTGAGCATGATGTAAAGTTTTATTCAGAAAGCCAAAAGGGCCTCATCAAGAGTTATAGGTTTCAAATGTATGTATACAAAATGGCAGTCATCTAGCTTATTTTGTTGCTGATTAATTTGCCTTACTCTATATAAAATATTACACACATGACTTTTCCAATTTCTTCTATATACACATCTACCTCAAATGACCACTTACAGTTCCTTCTCGCTATGTGCCGAAATCATTCTTCCCTGCTGTTCTCCCATTTATCAATGAAATGTTCTTTATCACCATTTTCCTTCTGAAGCACTTCAGAGGGAACTCTCTGTCTTTCCCCCTTACTCTATTTCCAACAGTTACCAGTGAAAGATTTCTCCAGTACTTACAAGTATTACCATCACTTAGTCACTACATCATGACCAAACTTAAAAATGCAGAAAGAATTAAAAGCCAAGAATGTTAATTATCTGTCCATCTGTAGTTGCCTGTAGAACACATGTGATAAAGGAATTAGTGACAGTAGCAACTCTCAGGACAGGGAATAAAAAAATAATAGATTTTAAATTGAAACCCAAAAAGGTAGATTCTATGGCCTACCACAAAGGTAGGCCACATGCAGCACATGTAGTCAGTGGAAACTCCTACAATTGAGGGGAATTGCTCCTGCACTCACGAGATCATAACTTGGCTCAAGCGTCATTTTCACCATCACAGAAACTATCACCACCATAAAAGTCCAATGTAAATTTAGACTGATTTTTTTTTTTTTTTTAACGTTGAAATTGGTTCTGATTAGAAATCTGGAAATCACGTTCTGGAGAGTGTGTTTTACAAGACCATTTGACAGACTCTCAGAACCAGAAAAGTTTTCAGGTGAAGATGAAAAGACTGACCTCTCACTCTTAAACTGCTTTTTCCAGTTGTAACACCTAAGCTATTACCTCCTCCTCCTTCCTGACATACACACCTAAGTATATTTTACATATACTTAATGCATTATGTAGATTGAATAGACTTACTCCAAACCTAGACTCACATAATGGAAGAGGATTGAGCCAAGCATGTAAACTGAGCCACCAATTTCACCATTCCTGAATTTCACCTTGTCCTAGCTTAAGCATAAAAAGTAATAATTGCTTAATAAGTAACCAGGATTGTATCAGTTTTCTCATGTAGCAGTATCCATAGCATACAAAAGCATAAGAGCCACAAGATCTTACACATAACAAGGTTTTCTTTACAGCATTCAACACTGACAACCTTAGGAAGTGGCTAAAAAAAGGAGAACCCGCAGTTTAGACTTCAGCATATAACGTACTCGCCTTATGTTTTGTCCCTTCATCAGTCTCTTCAATAAAACTCAAACTTGAACCTTCTGTAAATACTTACACACATGCTTCAAGTAACATATTTTGTAGAAATCAGTCTAATCACAGGCAAAAAGCAAAGTATGTTCCAGAATGAGGCCTAAAAGAGTCAAGTCAAGAAACCTAAAAATTGTAAAAACATAGGAAAACAACTATGCATTGTTTTCCTATGTTGTTATATAGGAAGCGCATCTTAAAACCAGAAAATTTGGATCCTGTAGAAATGCCTAGTGAAAAAAAAACCTCAAACATCACTAGCTCATATAAAGCCCACATCACAAGAAAAAAAGGGACAGTATTTGCCATAATTTATTTTACAGAACTTACTTACTCTATGTGCAGCGTATAAGCAATTTAACTGCTACAACTTTGCTTTTGTTTCAAGTTTCAGCTCTTGCAGTTCATATTCTTGTCTTTGGTTCTTCTCTAAGCCATCACATGCTCTTTATCAGAGATAATTTTGTTAGCTAAAAAGTAGAATTGCAATTTGAAAGTTTGATAGCAAAAGCATCATTTCCTGTAATTCAAGACACGAGTTAACCATTAATGCACAAGTAAAAACACCTAAATCATTTGGACATTGTGTCATGAAAGGAAAAGATTTGCTCTTGGCTCCTCGAACCGAGTCCTAATAACTTTCTTGGCAAATAAGCACTTACCAATTTGTCAGAATCATTTGTTCCCAAAATGCAGTGACACTAAATATTTTATCTTGCTGCCAGTGGGCACTGACATTCTGAATCTTAAATCAAATGCTGCAGCAGACCTAAAAAGCCTATTTTCCCTACAGATGTACTCTCCAAACACCTGCCCTTACATTATACGTCATTCACTATATAACCGCCAAGGCCTCCATCCAGCCCCTCTCTGCCCTGTTTTCTTCTAGTGTGTCCAACACAGAGAATTTGTTTATAGTTCACGCTTCCCAGAAACAGACATTAAAGTCAGTATCAACAGCTCCCAGAAACAAACATTAAAGTCAGTGGAGCACTACAATCCCTTGCAGGATGTGAATTACTCCTGTACTAACTGGAGTCAAGCACTGAGCAAACTGGGCACCTTCTCAGGGACCAAGACTGAGCAACAGTCAAGCACACAACTGGTGCCATCCTTGACCAGCCATGGGTGCCTTTTCAAAGGGGTTTTAGGAACAGCTACAGGCAAAGTTGGTAACCCTTCATAAATATTACTGTATTATGAGCTAGCAGCCTATAAATCCCTTCTCAGTGGCATATCCCTATGGGAAAGGGCATGCAAGCTTCCATATGGTGGTGATATATCATGTGATTTTTTAAGAGGCATACTATAACTGGGACTTATTTACTGTTCTCTCTTTGTATCTGTAAACAAAGAAAAGCTTAAAAGGTTACATTCCTTCCTACTCCTCGCTATGTTATTTAAACCAAACTGAAAGTTTAGCCACATAAACATCTGTCATCTGTACTTAATTCTTGGTACTTTCTCTTTCTTCTTCTTCAGAAAATTAAATACCCAGATGTGTCTGACTAAATAAAAGGGGGAATGAATCATTTCATTTTTCTGCTAAAGTTGCAGAAATAATGATAGCTAAGAGTAAGGGGAAAATCTTAGAAAACAAAATTACTACAAAAAATTTAAGCATCTTCACATTGACCGTATCCTCATTGGCTTCCTCTATCTTCCACCACCAATTACTTTTGGTTTAATTCATAAAAGAATTCAAGGGACATCAGCCAATTTGTGCAAATCCAGAAAAAGGCACATATAAAAAGCTGTTTGAATGTGTGCTAAGGAAAAAAATTATTCAAAATTTCCTTTTACTTTTTCCCTCAGTTCCCTAATACAATCACAAGATTCAAAAGAAAAATGGCAGTTACTGTTAATAAGCACACCAAATAATGGGCCATACTCAATCCCCCCTTCTTGCCACTTCCTTTATTTAATGTAAACCATTTGTTCTGTAATTTATTATAAGATATGGTAACAGAAATGTAGTCTACCAGAACAGGAGACGCAAGAACCATAGGAAAACTCAGGTTGGAGGGTACCACAGGAGGACTTTGCTACAACCTCCTGTTCAAAGCAAGGTCAGCTCTAATCTTAACCAGCTAACTCCTGAAAACCCCTAAGAATTAAGACTGCCCAGTGTTCCTGAGCAGCCTCTTCTGCTGCCTGACTATCCTCAGAACAAAGTAGTTCCTCCCTGTACCCGGTCTGAAGCTCTTACTTCAATTTATGCTTGTTCATGCCACTGTAAAAAAGCCTGGCTTCATCCCTTCAATAATTCCCTCACCTCAGAGCTTTTTCCATGCTGAAGAAGGTAGTTCCCTCAGTCTTTCCTCACAAAGCAAGTGCTTCCATGGCCATGGTCATCTCAGTGGGACTCTACTGGGCTGCCATTTACTAATGGCTTTCTCATACCACTGG
Organism: Neopsephotus bourkii; assembly: GCF_033783945.1. Lineage (NCBI taxonomy): Eukaryota > Metazoa > Chordata > Aves > Psittaciformes > Psittacidae > Neopsephotus > Neopsephotus bourkii. The sequence goes on from NW_026900624.1 coordinate 10,841,780, forward strand.
CAACTGGATACAGTATTGTAAATGTGATTTACCAAATGGCCAACACATCTTCAGCCCTCCTTGACCATTCTACAGCTAAACACTCCAAGGCTCCCTTATTAACCCGACATGAGACCTCGGTCTCCAGCTGCCCCTCCTGTGCAATTTCTCTTCTCTGAAGAAACTCCGTGCAGACACCATCAAGTTCTTTACCACCAGACACCACACACTGTGCTCACCCACCGCCGTACCTCCTTCATCTGGCCACACACTTCCCACCCAACACCTGGGGATGTGCCTCTTCCTCACTTGGAAACCTGGTCCGGGACGAAGCCTGTGCCGCGCCAAGCGCCGGAGCTCGGGTCGCGCTCCCCTCGCTCACCCGCACCGACACGGAGTCAAAGCGCCGTCCGAGGCTGCCCTGACCCGCACGCCAACGGCCGCCGCTACCGCTGCCCTGGGGCTGCCTGGACACGCGGGGCAGATCCGGGGAGCCGTGCCGGGCTGCACCGCGCTGAGCGGCCCCGGTGCGTCCGCAGCGGTGGCAGAAACAGCGGCTGACCCGCTCGGCGCCTTGAGGCGAGGCCAGGTAGAGCCGGAAGCATAGGGTGCCGCTCGCAGACCAGGGGCGGTGCGGCTGCGGAGCGGCGCGGAGGAGCATCGAGCGCCCGTAGCGTAGCGCAGCTGTGGAGAAGGTTCCAAGGGAAGAGGCCGGAAGCTACACGTGAGCCATAGGCCAGCTGTATCCCCAACAACACTCACTGGGGAGTTGTCCTGCACCACAGAGAGCATTTCTGGATGTTTCACCCCTTCTGTCCTCCTGCCATGTTTTCCATGGGAAGGAGAACCTGACACATAGGCGAGAAGAGTCACAGAGCATTGCAGCCAGCCTCTTGACTTGGAAAACTGAGTCTTTTGATAGATCATATATAGGGGCACAAGAGACTTTGTGACTTTCCCGAATATGCATACACTGAAATCTAACCTGACATCTTAAGTTGCAGAATTTACTAAGTGGAAACTCTGCTTTAGAATAAATACTACCCATCTTCTCCAACAAGGGGATTGCCTGCTGACAACATTGAGTCTAGACATACAGATGAGGCATTTTGCCCTTGATCACTTTAAAGCTTTATCTATTTTTTTTTCAGACCACTTTTAAAACACCCTGAGCATTCTACAGTAACAAAACTGTGTTTCTAAACTTCTGTTTCAAAGGCCAGCCATTTAAATAGATTTGTTTGTTCTTGCCCAGCTCCAAGTGAGTCTAGCCCACCAAAAAGGTGGCTTGACAATACCAAAAGAATATGTCAAATGAAGAAATTCATCTGAACCCAGGTGAGAATAACAAGGGGTATGAAATTAATGCAAGGTATTTAATGTATCATGATGCTGTCAGAGCAGGGATTAATCCAGTTGAAAAGAGAAACATGGTACCAAATGAGAGTTTTGGTTTCGTTTTGTGCTGTGTCTCTAGAGAAGACAGAAGAGCACAACTTAATCCCATGCTGTTGGGCATGTAGGACCCAACTGTTCATTCTGCTCTTCCTTTCAAGTGAATTAGGAGCTTAACATGAGGAGACAATATGGGTTCTTCATATGAGCAGCTGACCAGAGTGACACGCACAAATCATGGCTGTCATGAGTCCACTGATATGAAAAGAATATCCCTGATGACTGGGAGGAAATGAGAGGGGGAATATGGTGGAGGAGGAGTGTAACAATGGCCCTGACTTAGGTGCAGGTAGAGAATGCTTGGTTTTCTTTTCCTTCCCTGGAGGTACAAGGCTTTAGCCAGTGAATTCCCTTTTCTCCCACTTCAGTAAGGTGGTTTGAGATGAAACTGGATGGTTTTAGTTAGCGGTGTGAATAATGAGATGCTGCAAGGAACAATAATTTTGAAGAGGCTGTAGAAGAAATTCTTGAAGACAAGAAAAAATGGGAAGTCCAAGGCTTTGAGGCTGTAGAATTCATGGAGGACAGGCAGGATGATACATGGGTATCAGTTCCTTTACTCTGTGAGATTTTACCATCCCCACCACAGCAGTGGTACATCTACTCCTCAGCTGAGGCAGCTCAGGCTGTCATCCTAATGGATTTGCCATCAGCTCCAGTTTACATTACTATGTGAGACTGAACTACAGCAGCAGAGCACTCTTGATTCGTGATCCCTGTTGGAGTTAACTGCAGTGGCTCCCCCACATCTCCTCTGCAAATGCAGCTACATCTCACAAGCATCATAAATCAGAAAGTCCGGGGGGGGTGGGGGGGGTGGGTAAGGGGGAAGAGAAGATTAGGAAAGAAGAAGAAAGACAGGAAATAGGGAAGAAGAAAAAGAATAAAGTGAGGGCAGGAAAGAGCATTAGTAGACAGAAGAAAGGGTTATTAGCATGCCAAAAGAGGGAGGAGGGGAGAAGGAGGAGGGGTAGGAATTTGTTAGGGTATTTATCAAAAGCCTAAGTTTAGAGGGGGTAGGGAGACCAGGCGCCTCACACCTCAAGAGTTAATTGATTACCTTCAGGCTTGATCTCAAAAAGAGCCAGTAACAAGCTGTTTGAATCAATTACAATTATGGAATTCTATAAAATACAGTCAGCAAATTAAATGAAAAAGCTTCTGTTTGGGATTTGGATATTCCAAGCCCCAGGATGAAGCAGGGTTATCCTTTAAAGAGTTAATAATGTCAGTATAGAAAAGGTTATTACCTGTCTGTATGAGCAATTAACAAGTGTCCAAGTGATCTACATGAAAAATTAGCACTTTCAAAGCATAAGGCAGCAAGCAATGGCTTGTTAGGAAGAAAGGTAAAACCCTTCTTGCTTCAGTAAATTAATGATAAATTAATGGGTCAGGGGGAAATCTCTCAACTGAAATGATTCAGAAGCTGTACAGTGACCAAACAAGAAGGAAGCAGTCAGTTTCAGGCTCCATTCAGTGAGTAACTTAAAGACATAAAGACTCAGCGAAAGCCAGAGACCTTGGATATAAATGCTGCCAGGCATTTGCCAACTTGTCAGTTGAGTAGTGTGGAGTAAAGGAAACCATCAGATGTGAATTAAGTGCTACTTAGAGAACATGGTTGGGTTGTTTTTTTTAATTCCCTTCTGTTCAACTGTATCTACAAGTTTGCATATGTGCCATCTGTTCAGGATTTGTAAATAAATACTTACTTTTAGCTTAACTTTTGTTAGGAATTAGTCCAAGAAGGGCTGAGCCGTAAGGCATTCCTTTCCTTGGGTATGGCCGTCCTTAGATATATGGAAGATGACCACCAAGACCTACCTGCTCCCATGAAGGAAATGGTTCTGTGTCTCTGCATGTGGCAGGTTCTCCTTGAGAGCTGGCAAAAGGAGCTTTAAAGGAAAATGTGGTTTTGGGGTGACTGCTGGTGGCCAGGAGAGCTCTTGGGCAAGACACTGACTCCATATTTAAAGGGTCTCATGGGACATCAAGCAGCAACAAAAATTGAAACAATGTGGTGAAGAAAGGAGAGACTTACGCCACACACTGCAGCAGAATGTAAAAATTCTCCATGTCCTTGACAGTGCCAGAAGCTGGCCTCAAGCTGACACAGCCCAAAGCAATAGAACTAGCCCTTCTGCATTTCAGCAGACAAAATTAAAAGCCAGAAATGAGAAAACCTGAGACAGCTAAAAATGCAGATAATGAAGAAGCCAAGCAGAGCACAGGAAGCAAGCGGGGCTCACAACCAGTCAGTTGGCTGAGATGAAAGGACATAACCAGCAGAATAGGAGCAGCCTTCCAAATCACACAGCCTGTAATTCATGCTGCAAGGATGGATCCTTCTGACAGGTTGTGCAGCATCCACAAAGTAGTGAAAGACTTTTAGGTATCTGGTTTATTCTTCTGTCTGAAAGGAAGAAACTTTGTCCATTTTCAAGTGTAGAACAGGCAAGGTATGAAATTACATTCCAGTTAAAAATATTTGACCAAAAAGATTTGTAATTATTCCAGCAATGAACAGCCAGCAACACCAGAGCTTCAAAGAGCAGAACAATTTATGTCTTCTATAGAAACATTTGCTATGTGACATACCTGTGCCAAGAAAAGGATTGAGATCTTATGTGTTGCGAGATGAAGAAGTTATTGTCCTCATTCAATTAATCTGGGCCACACTATCCCAAATTCTCAGGAAACAGTTAATTAAATGGGAGGGTGATGAAATATTCAGCACTAATCTCTCAGGAGAACAAGAGAAACTTCAGCATCAGCAAATAGGCAAGACAGGGAGTAGTGAAGTAATTCCCATGGGCACTTCTCATCCCTTATGCTCTCCATAGAAAATATCCGTAGTAGTACCTTGGAACACTACAACTCCGAGTACAGCAAGAATGTAAAGTCATTGTGCCACACGTTGGACTGTGCCCCATGTTCAGTCAGCAGAGTTAGAGTAAGGTAGGCAGTCAGCTGCTGTGTCAGAAGTGGACACCACAGCAAGGAACATGTTGCATCAAGATGCTGGGGAAGTGGAAACCCCTGTAATGATGGCAAGAACAGTTCTCCAATGGGAAAATAAAGAGGGTCAGGAGGGGTAGGTAAAGAAGCAATAAAATTTTCATTAAAAGAAAAAGCAAAAAAGAAATAAGTCGGTGTAACAGAAACCAAATAATACAAAGCTAAGCCTGGAAATGTGGAAAAACAAACAAAAAAGGAAAAAACAACACCAAAACAAACAAAAAAAATAGAAAAAAAAGAAACTCTTTAAAAAAAGATAGCTCTTGTCACCTGAAGTCCTCCAAGTGAGTTAGTGTGGGTTCCGCATGGAATCCTCCATCCCTGGCAGTGTTAAAGGCCAGGTAGGACGAGGCCTTGGGTGATATGGTTTAGAGTGAGGTGTCCCTGCCCATGGCAGGGGGGGTGGAACTTGATGATCTTAAGGTCCTTTCCAACCCTAACTATTCTATGATTCTATGAATACTACTGGGGAGCCCTCTAGAGATCTGGGGTGGGGAGGTAGGGACAGGTATTCTGGCAGAGAAGCCATGTTTGCCAGGCAGAGGGGTTGTTCCTTGAGCACCACCTGAATCTGGGCAGTTGTTTCTATTGCTGCTGTACTCTCTTCAGCCTCTGGGAATTACATTCACATAGTGTCACTCAAAGAAGTAGCAAGAGTCAGTGTGAACCAGCACATGGTTTCTCACCTAGCTGTTTTAGTTGGACCTAGCTAAGGTATTTCAAGTATATTCCCTTTTTCAAAGCAATGGTAGTACACTCTTGCAACAGCCACATCAGAGCTATGCAGAAAGCACAGGTCTGCTTGCCCCATGATGCATGCAAGGAACTGGCTGCTTCCAGGTGACCCCTACAGTCACCCTCTCATCCGTCTCCCTAAGCTAACTGGCCAGCCACACACTTCTGTGTCTCCTAGTCTTCTAACAAGTTAGTCCAGGAGCTGGATAAATCACCACTAAAAGTCGGCAGTAGTAGGAACTGAATGCTCACCTACCACCTCATGCATACATCTTCAAACTATGAATGCTGGCAGGAAGTAGCTATTCTCTTAGTTCTGTTAGTTGCTGAATGGTATAATACAGTCTTGTTTCCCTTCCAAAACGTGTCCTTTGTTCTGACAGTGAATTTATATTGACTGTGTAGTGACACTTGTACAAGAGAGTCTTAACATTTGGGTACTTCAGGGACATGGCTGGAAAAATACAATTCCTGCTCAGTACGCATTAGCTTTTTTCTACTTCTTTCCTTCCTAAAATTTACACTGACTTCTATCCACCTTTCATCTGTTCAAGGAGAAAAGAGGAAAAAAAAAAAAAAACATATTAAGGAAAAAGCCTTTTCTTATGTTCTTCACTTAAACAAAACCAGGCTTTCACATTCAAAGAGATTCATACCCTACTACCAAGATAATAGGTGAGATGTGAGTCCAAAAGTCCCCTACTGTGTGCTTAACATTCATGGGTGGTCGAAACCGTAACTGAGCTACCTCACCATGGTGCAGCAAGAATCCAGAGATTTATTTTATGCAATTGGCATTCTAATTATACTTTTTGGTCCACTGTATCTCAGAGTGGCTTACAGAGTATTTAATCAGAATATACTGTACCTACATCACAGTTCCACCACAGTCATTTGGCACATGAAAGGGGAAGGAAGGGGGAAGAGGTGGGAGATAAAGGCAAAGAGGTGATGTGATTTTGTAAAATTTAATTATCACTTGATTTTAAAGAAGTATCCTGATTATTGTCTTCCTTCTAACTTTTGTCAAAATCTCCACTCTGGTGGCACCTCTTCTCGACATCTCACTTCATTTTGTTTTGACCTTCTGAAAGATAACCCTTGCTTTCTAATACCCAAGTTGTTTACCCATTACATGAATTCTCCAGTATTCTCACTTTGCCTTAACTGCCTAAATGCGTCAGAACTGTCCTCTCAATTTTAAACTGCTGCAATGCCAGCTGTCTTCTTGGCTCACAGGCTCTATTGCTGCACCTTCTGAATGTCCAGTAGCTCTATCCTTGGCCATCAAATATAAGCACTTTTTTAGCTTCCCTGTTGGGCACAACTCTGTGCATATTAGACTTCTCTTTTGAAATATCCCAATCTTTTCCCACTCTTCTCTAGTAATGCCAGTGCCTCCAAGTCTCTCAAATTTTCTTTCTCCCATTCTTCTCTTCTTGTTTGCTCTCTGGCTAGGCCTAGCTAGCTAGCAGCCATGCAGCCCCCGTACATAAAGACTTGTTCTCTTTTTGTGCAAGCCTTAACTCTTTCTAGAAAAGACCAACTTAAAATATTTAAAAGATCTCCATGTGCAATTTGTCGTTCTATTTTGGTCTGTAACCTAAACTGCAGCTCTCCAGAACAGGTAAAGCTTTCCTATCCGTGCCTTGTAGCATGCCAAGTACACTGTCAGTATTTGACAAATAACTGCTGCCTCCACAGCATATTCTTCCTAACCTACTGCTGATCACCAGGAACTGCATAGGCCCAGGAATTCAGCCCAGCAGCTAACCAACAAAGTCCGGAAAAAGCAAATAAGCACTTTGAGGAAATCTCATGTCTCTCTCAGCTGCTTCTGGAATCAGAAGCAAAGACAAAAACAAAGGAAAAAAATCCAAAACATTAAAATAACTGCAATCAGCCCAAAATCCTCATTCCTTCCACTCCGTATGTTGGCAAGTAAGAACTCTGGTAGCTTGGCCTCTAATCTGATTAGATCAGCCTCTCTTCCAACCCATGGGTGCGGTCTCAAGGTTGAAGGAGTATGTAGGCTACAAACCTATTGTGGTGATTGAGTTAGTTCATTTCCATCAGGACACTTCAGCTTTTCTCCTTCTTTCTCTAACAACATAATGGCAAAATGAATTGCTGATCAGGAACATAAAAACTTATAAAAGCCAAAAGGAGGAGACACAAGTATGACTCACACACAAGAGATTTGAGATTATCAGTAACAATGTCCATTATTTGAGTGGTGCAAATGCATTTTCACATGTGCAGAACATATATATATAAAACTCTTCTAGGGGACAGACTTGTCCTTGTAGCACAAAATGTGCTGTGCTCTTAATTTATAAAAATAAAATTGAAACACCTATTCTCAACCTTAAAGATTAAGAAGTTCTCCTTAGAAGAAGAATTTCTCCTTCTCTTAGACTGGGGCTTATACAAGAGAGAAGTGCTCCTGTCCATGCTCTATAATTCCTACCAATTTTTCCAAAGGCCTACCCAGAGGAGCAGCATGAACCAAATGCCAAGACTTTGACACATCAGATGCCTCTGAATCTGGTTAGAATTCAGAGCACTCATTAGCCCTGCAAAGCTTCTTTCACCCTCCCTCTGGATTTGAGGAATGACAACAGAGGATGTTAGTATAGTGGGGGCAGGCCCAGAGGGCTGCAGGGGGAAGGGGCTGGCACAGCTGTGAAAGGACACACAAAAAGTGTTGTTTCTCTGTGGGTTGCTAGATGTCTTTAAAGTCCATATTGTGCGGTTAGAAGGGCATGTTACTTTCTTTCAATCAGTGTCTGGTGATGGTACCCAATCACTGTAAATAATTATATTCACAGCCATGTAATAGCAATTAAGCCAAAAGTACCCAGAAAACTGACTGTTCCAACAGTTCATGTAGCTCCTCCAGTGACAAGACCATACATCTCCAAGGCTATTTACCCTGCCAGCTATTTGACCACTCCCTGAGCAGCTCCAACACGTGCAATTAATGTCAAGAAGACCACCATCACAAAAGCTGCTTCCTTCTCACTTTCATTTCTGCTTGACTTACTTGTTACTTACAGTGCGCGTCAGCAGATTTAATGAGAACCTTCCCACTCAGTCTATTCCCCATCACATCATCACCATTATTGTAATTACAACACCTTTAACTTTTAAAGATAACTTTAAAAAAGTGTTTTTCTGGATAGAAAAAGTTATCTCAGTTCAAGAGCACCCTTATTTGGTTATTATTGCACAACAGTCAATAAAAAGATAACTTTATGGACTTAAAAAACATCACCAACTGGAAGTATCCCATGTAAGTTGAGACCCCTCACAAGCCCTTATGGTTTACAGAGTAAAGGGCCGTTAAAGCATTAAATCTGTCTTTTCATCTTGTTTATCCCAATGAGAAAATTCAATATATCTCTAACTTCTGTTCATTTAATTTTCTAATAAACAAGGAACTGCTGCACTGACTGTAAGCTGGAAGGAAGGAGCACGCAATGTTTCAAATGCAATGAAGCTTGAAAAGTTTGATTTGGTGAAGATTGTTCCATACAACTGTATGTGGCTGCATTTTCCAACAAAGTAACAAACAGCCAGTGAAATGAGTTTGTATTCAGATACATTTGGCTCAGCAGGCTGTGGTTTAGCCCCATAGGTAAGATCAGATTGGACGTGGGTTAAAATAAAATAGTCCTTGGCGACCAGTCATGGTAACTGAAATCTTACTCTTAGAGGGCTGGTTAAGAGGGTCCGGATCCAATTCTTCCACAGTTGCTGCAGCTGGAACAGAGCTGGTCTGTCAGTGCCCAGCTCCATCAATCCTACATGTCTCATCTGTCTGAATTTTGCTAAGAAAACAAAGTAAGGGAGCCCTGAGACACACAGACATAACATAAATAAAAAAATACATTCACATTTCCCACTGTCCTCACATTCTCAAGAAAGTTGCACCTATGCTCTATTACTCGGCATGTGGTTTCAATTGTAACAACAATGTGCATTTGTTCAACTGTGAGCTGGCTGCTAACTGCGCTACTACACAGCCGTGTTTCAATGTGGCATGGCCTGCGCCTGCCTTTCAGGGTCAAGTGTCTGGCATGCGCCTTCTACGTTCTGCTTGGTATAATCTTATAGATTACCCGAGCAGTAGACCCCGACTCTTTGATGTCATGAAGGCATATTTATGTACAGCACACATGCACTGTGTATTTTTCATAAGGTGGAAGGTTTAAGAAAGAGAGAACTGGGGGGAAAAAGGCAAGAAAAATACAGTATCTATCTAGGTCTTTCTATTCCCTTGCATTGGGTTTACCAAATTAAATAATGACTTTACACTACTCTCCTAAAAAGGAATTTAAGTATTTTTCACTCATTTTTACAAATTAGTGTTCATGAAAGTTTCCTTGTCCTGCAGAACTGTTTGCACTGACTTGCATTTGCGCTATCACTGAGGAATTTTGGGGGAAATATTTGCTGTCACCAAGTTCTGTGATAGAACATTCACATCGGTGTTTTCCAGGGCTTTGTTAATCCTCATGAATTTAGGGTATTGCCAACATTTTCACTAATAGCTGCTGGATCTTTAGAATGAGGAGACAAAGAGTAGAAGTTGATAGACCTTACTGACAAGGTTTACCAAACGTACAACTTCAGTGTAGACTTCAGCAAGCGAGGAGGACTGCACCACCAGCCTGCTAGGAACATAATTTAACCCATGTTTTCCAGGTGTGCTTTACGCCTATCTTATGCCATTACAGGCCTTTCCTAGGCTAGGTCATGCTTTCTAATGAAGTTTCTGCAGACACTTCATTATATACACCTGTTTAACTTACATACAATTTTTTGCAATTTGTGTTTCGAATGAAGTCTTGCTGCTGTGCATTTGTCTTCAAAAATCTCTTAACCTCACATTTTGGAACAGTGACCTGAAATTAAACAGTGGGATGACCAACATATGTGACAGTGTAAGTAACTATGGTGCTATAATGGCTGCCCAGAGAAGGACCAAATTAAAGCTCTGTCATCTCTCTCAACTGTGACATTTCCTAACATTTAAAATGCTCAAAGTTATCCTTGTCATATGATCTTTATAAAAAGTAAAAACCATAATTTTGCAGAGCAAAGAAGAGAGGGTTTAGAGACTTAAGCAGTTTCAACTAGTAGTTCAGGACAGGTTTTTTAACCCTTTCAGTCCCCAAAACAACCTCTATATATCGGGGAATATGTTCTCCAACTGATGCATGACAGACAGAAAGTGAGCATGGAAGAAGTTCCTAATGAAATTAGAATTTCAATGAATGAAGCCATTAAAAGTTTTATAGAAAGAAAGAAAAGAAAAGAAAACCCAAATGTATTTAAAGATTTTATGCCCATCTCTATTGTAAAATACTCCATGCTGTTCTTCCTACCCTGCAGGCTTTCGGGTCTCATCTGGCCACCACAACAGAGCCACTTTACAACCACAACATAGCTCTCCTAGTGCCAGTTCAGGAGCTGCATAGAGATGGCCACACAAATGATGATCAAGGAACTCTGTTTACATTTAGACTTAAGCAAAATGTTTCCAGGAAAAGCCCTAGAAAAGAAGGATCTGTTTAAAGGTTTATTCACCTCTGAAGAATGTCGTCTTTGTAACAAAGAGGGGGTTTTCTTCAAGAGCGTTGAAAACAGACCTCAAATAGAACAAAAGCTCTTATTTTGCCAATATTTACTCTTGATGCTTAAGAGTATAAACTTCAAACACAATGAAGTATAAATTGTACCAACACGTAGGATTAAGAAAAAAACAACAAAACAAAACAAAAAAAACCACAACAAACCCCAAACAAGAAAAACACACCCCAGGATTTTCTTACTGCTAGATTTCTCATTGTTTTACTTTATTTATCTTTTCTACCTGACTTCTAGCAAGAACCCTTTCAGTCTCTGAAAGATTACAGATCTCGTGGAGGGTGGGGGGTGTGTGGGAGGAAGAAGGATGAAGGGGAAGGTTCATGGGGATTGCAACATTACTGATAAACCCTCTGATCAATGGACAGTTAGTACATGCATGTGGTGGGTGTGACTGTAATCTTTTGAGATAACTGGTGATAACACAGCATTAAAACTACTTTTGCACTGAGTGAAGTGGTTGATGGCAGGGTTAATATCTAGCTGGGGTGAAAAATTAATGACTAGCAATTACAGGAAACTAACTCTTTCTGTTATTCTTTGCTTCAGCAGATGAAAAGAGGAGATATAAATTGACAGGTCTTGGCATGTCCAGCAATACTGTCATTCAGCCAAGCAGACAGGGTTTTAAATAGCACAGAGCTCTGTCCATGTTTTTTTCTTTCTAGGTGGCTCATTACACACCACAGCCAGGCATTGCCACATCTGGGTTTAAACAGGAGCTGTGGCACACACAGCATTCCTGAAAGTCAGGCTTAGTTTTAACTACCCAAAAAAAATGGGATTGAAGAGCTGTAGTTTGCACCAGTATGTTTTTTTTCATCCTGACTTAAATATCCATACAGAAAAATAAAAGGGATATGATGGGGAAATCTCCTCATGGAGAACTGTGTTCATTAATTTTGAGGTCTGAAGCACCTCAGGATGTGGTTCTACACTGCACAGAGAATCATAGAATCATAGAACAGTTAGGGTTGGAAAGGACCTTAAGATCATCTAGTTCCAACCCCCCTGCCATGGGCAGGGACACCTCACACTAAACCATGCCACCCAAGGCTTCATCCAACCTGGCCTTGAACACCACCAGGGATGGAGCATTCACAACTTCCCTGGGAAATCCATTCCAGTGCCTCACCACCCTTACAGTAAAGAACTTCCTTATATCCAATCTAGACTTCCCTGTTTAAGTTTTATCCCATTACCCCTTGTCCTTGAATAATCCATCCCCAGTATCCCTATAGCACCCCTTCAGATACTGGAAGGCTGTTATGAGGTCTTCATCCAGCCTTCTCTTCTCCAGGCTGAACATCCCCAACTTTCCACTGTTACACAAAGAATAGTGAGTCAGGCTTACTTTCAAGTGGCAAAGCCATTTTAAGACCCTTCTGTTGCCAGGTATGCCAGGACACTCAAGATCAGGTTTTATGGCTGGCTAAAATGTCAGATGATATGCTTTTGGTTTTATTCTTTTACTGTCTTTTAAACCATATTATTTCAAAAATGAGGCTATGGGTAGGGAACTGTAATAGCTTAGACCAACACAAGACAGTATTGTTTTCCCAGTGGGCAGTCCACTCATGTGACTCTCAACATATTCCCACATGCCCGCTGACTCCCTTGCATTTTCACTAGCAACAATAACTCAACAAGAAAAAAACAGCAACAACAAGAAGTCTGCAACAACAAGCCTGCAATAACAAGCATTTTCCAGTCCAGTTGGCAAAACTGAGGGGACATGTACTGCCAGCATGACACATAAATGAGTGAAGAGGAGCAGGGACTCTGGAAGAAGCTCAGTGAATTCTTGATGTGGTGTTCCAGCCCCATTGAAGAAGCCCAATTCAAGCAGACATGCCCTGACAAAGAATAAAGACAGATGTTCGCTAATCTCAGAGGATCAGACTGTTTGGGCCATCCACCAAGACAGCTTTGACAGCACTTTGAAGAGCAGCCAAGAGGAGTCAGCAAGAGTCACAACCTCTGGAAACAGCCTAAATTTCATCTTCATGTCATGCAGTCATCACAGTCCAACATGCAAAGAGATTTCAGAAAGGCAGAGAAAGAGAGATACGGAGGGGAAGGTAGTAGACCACAGATCGTTACATCAGGTTAGTACAAGCAGGTTTACATCAGTCTAATGGTTGGCAGGGTTGGTCCAGAGTCTGTAAAATTAGCATATGTTTCCCTACTGTGAGGGTTTTATATCTTCTCCTTTAACAAACCAAGCATATGTGAAACACAAGTATTGTGATTTGTCTATTTACTTACTGCCAATTTGTGGGTTGTTCTTTTCTTGTGTTTATCAGCACCACTAACAGAAAATATTTATATCTTCTGCAGCAAAACCTGACAAGAAGCAACACGGGCAGCGTGATGTAGCAACAAGCATTTACAGTGTCTCAAAGAAAGAGAAATGCAGGAATTTCAAGTGAGCCTTGCTTCTCTTCCCCGTACAGTTCTATTCCTGAAAATTTGAAAGATGGACTTAATCCCCTCCTACACCCTCAACAATAAATCAACACTATACTCAGCCACATCCATCCCACGTAAAGGCAAGACAACCTTAAGGAACAAACAAAACCACTTTACAGCACATACTTGTCTCCAAACTAGACAAAGTTGTTGTACATTTTCAACTCTACAAGATGTTCTCTAAGCATCTTCTGATAGAATTGGTCAATAAAGCTTGAGCTGGGATTTGTTATTCAATATGTTGAGTAATAGCTCTACATTTCATTGTCCAGGCAGTTAGAGGTTTGCATCAGTTTGTTTTTTTGTCTTTTCGCTTCCTGAGTAGTAAATTAGGAGTAATCATTCTCAACAAACAGAAAGGGCATGGAAATTAAATCCATCTGCTTCTAACAAAATAAAGAACAAGAAAACAGATCCAAAAGACTATTTTATGTACTAAATACCACTTCTACCCAATAGTGATACTGTTCTAGTGAAACTCTGGTTCGAAGCAGTGGTTCAAAGCAAACCAGCTGCCTTCTGCTACGAAATCCCCATGCCCTGGCTGGCTGGCCAGGGGATCTCTTTTCCTTGGTCCAGGGCCAGATGACTAGTTGCAGTTTGCAGCATACACTTGCAGTTTTCATGTGTCACATGAACCTTTCAGTTCACCTCTCACTGAAGAGCCAGACAGATCATAAATTTATTAATTCAAGCCAAATTACATTTCTCTAAATGGGAATTTTAGCTTTTAACCTGTAGCACTGTGGTAGATGTGAATGATTTCGAACCAGCGCATTTAAAACCACACCTACATTAACAAGTCCCAGATATAGTGCATATCTCCATCTCTTCCTCTGGATTTTTTCTCACATTTATTGTGTATTGATAAAGAGACTGTTTTCTGGCTGCACAGTACGGGAGGATACCAACAGTGAAGCATCCCTCATTTATGTCAGTGCAGTGTCTTTCTTTCGTAAGTAATAAAACCAAAACTTCTCACTTTTGGATCTCAGCTACTGAATTTCAATTATTTTTTAAAATGTCACTGCTAATTTAGAAATGACAGAGCAGGTGCACAATCTGCCTGCTTGGTGCTTCCATTTCCCTTTACTAAGTTAAGAATCACACTGCCTCAAGAGGATTTGCAGAACAGCAATTTTATATTTATCATGACCTTCTTGGCAGCATCCAACAATAGTCATCCCTGTCTGTGGCATGTGAGCCTCTGGATTAGATCAAGTATTCCTGATAATTTAATCAAGTGTCTAACTACCTCTGCTCTGACTTTGGACCATAACTATCCCCGTAAACCCTCACTGCTGTGACATCCTGAAGCTTTATTTCATAAAGATAATCTGAGTAAGCCCAGAGGTCTGTTAACGGACTTGCTGAGCACACGAAACACGTATAGGTTACATTTTTCATTAATGATCATTTGCAGCATGATTGCTTTTTCTACTTGAAAAACGACAAGGCAGCCATTTCCTCTTATCTTCTCAGAAAAAAAATACTACAATTTCATAGACATTTAAGCTTAAAGCCTATCAGAAGAGATAGTAAGTAATTACAGAATATTTGAGCATCCTTCCGCTGAAAGGAGAAGATGGCAATCTGCGAGAGTGACAATATATTTTATTGAATAAAATCTATCACAGGTAATAAAACTTCACCTGGGTCATAATCTGCTGTTTCAGAGAGAATGCCTAATCTGCTGAAATACTGAATTACGAATTCATCTTGAATAAAAGCTGAAACAACCCCACTAAAAGCTGAACTCAAAATTAACAACCTATGATATTTCTAATAAGAGCATACTCTTCTATACTGAATGTCATGCTATGCCAATACACAGATTTCTGTCTCCTGCAGTTAGGAAACATTCTTAATTCCATATTTCATTGTTGACAGGGGTCGTTTTACAGTAGTTGGCTTTTCACCATGTTCATTTTTGTAGAAATGGTAGTTCCATTATGAGAATTGTTTAAAACAGTGGGGTTTTTTCCCTTGTGGAAAACTATAAGGAAATAAAAGCAATCCTTTCAGAAGTGCTGCTCTCACAATAACCAGAGGGGCTATTTGGGGTTTCTCAACCCATTTGTTAGAAATCTTAAAGTCACGTATCTAAAAGGTTTTTTACATTTTGCGTATAGCTCACAAAAAAAATTCTCCAGATACATTTTCAGAGATTACATTTGTTTGATTTGAGTCTAAAAGTATAAACCATCAACAGCAGTACTAATGTTTGATATTAAACTGCCATTTGAATACACTAATTTCACCAACATGAGCTCAGTATATGTTTTTTTTCTAACTACTGTAAGATTCATAGTCTATTTCTCTAATCAGGATGGAACAACTGTTCTCTGTATAGGAGAAGAAGTGACTATGTGGCAATGCTCACGTGCTAACTCTGCTTATTCTCTGTGTCTCTAAAAAGTTGAAAATAAACATCAGATACCTGTTACCACTCAGCCTTTCAGGCAAGTATCTAAGAGGCTGCACCACCATATTACCAGTAGGAACAGGAGATTTTTGAGGTTTCTGTCAGATAGATTTGAAGAGATTGAAAACTTATTTGCTGTGTTATAGTTTTCTAGGCACATGGTTGGAGGCTGACATTTGACAGTGTTGTGATTCCTAAATTCTTCATTCATCATATTTTTAAGCACCTGCACATGAAGCTATCTCAACTGAAAATCTTTCTCTGCTCACAGATACAAGTTCTGAAAACCGGCACATACCCATCACATGTAAGAACATAGCAGGAAGCCCCTCCTGAGGACACCTTTTTATTATTTTTTCCTATCATAGAAAACATTCACCAGTCTTTTGGGGCAAAATAGCAGGATAGATTACTTACTGCTCAAAATGAGCATAGTAGCACCCAGACAGTCTTTAGTGCATTGCACAATACCAAGACAGACACAAGCCGGTTGGCCATTGATATATATGGAAACTGTAAAGCTGACAAAACTGTTACCAGCAAAACCTTTTTCTCCCTTAGCAGCAGTTACGGGTGGTCTTTGCAAGAAGAAAAAAAAATAGATTAAGGAAACCTTGGCTGCAGCTAGGTTGCTGGCAACAGCAAACCCAAATATCTGGCACCAGGTGTGAAAGTAGTGAGGCACCCTGACCTCACGGTCATTAGGATTTTGCAAGATTTCCAACTCAAGTAAGATTTCCCAGCTCACACCTCCTTCATCAGCCCTCATCACACCAGCTGAAATTATCTTGGCAGTGGGGATAATTATTCATCAGTTACAATAAGTGTTACAGACATATCTGAATCAAACATAGTGCGCAGGCAGATATACAGCTTCGAGAACTCCCACCGTGCCTGTTGAAAACTCTCCTCTAGGGGGGTGGGAACTGTGCTTGCAGCCAGCAAAGTCCAGCTCCTTCATGTTGCTCTTGAACTGGGATGCCCATTGCAGCCGTGTGACTTACTACCAAGTTGAATCACCTTCTAGGTAACTCATTGAAGTGAACTGGTACAAACACTTCATTTAAACTGATTTTTTTAAGAAACAATCTAAACCACAGATCTGGAGGTAAGCCCTCATGAATCGCCACCCAGAACATATAAGGCTGATCTCCAGCTCCCGTGTCAGTAACAATTTAATTGCTTGCCCAGCCAGGCTTTTTTATTCCTCCTTGTATCAAATGTCTCTTCAGCCTGCCATCCAGATCCCTATCCTTCATACAGATAATACATTGTTAGGAAATGTGTACTTTGCTATAGGCCATCACAATCCTGGGATGAAGTATCAAATGACAGGCATTCATCTGGATATAATTTATTATATCACTACTCTATATTAAAGAAAATGTGGCAGTGTGAAAGTATGAACAGAAAACACATTTTGGCTATTGAATAACCTGGAAATTATTAAAGTTAAAAGCTCTTGAGTCAGACAGAGTAGCATCATCTTATTAAAATAATATGTTAATGTTACAGTCATGCCACTTCTATGGGTCTTTTGAGACACCTGTGGAAGTAAGTTTTGCACTATTACAATGCTAACAAATACACTGGACCTTGTCAGTTTAGTTGCTCAAATTATCCATATGACTGAGTTTTATGGGCTAATAAAACACATCCTGATACAAATATAATAAATACTTCATACAAAATACTATATTGAGTTTACTTTCAACAACTTCTCCCTATTTCCTTTTTGTCCTCCATTTTCCTGTTCCTCAGGTTGCATTCAGTACAGCTGCTATTCTGAAGACCCCTGATGCTGTTTGCAGTGGGATGGAAAACATGAGAACACATCATCTACTTTACAATGGAAAGTCTACCTTGAAACAGCAAAGATACTGCAGGATAAACCCAGCTCTCCAAGGAAGCCATGTCTGTGCCTCCAGCTTGCTCTTTCAGAGGAAGATGCACCATTTCTTGCTACCTCCCTTTCCCTTTGTTAGGCCAGATCCATATTCCCAAAAGTCATCACACCTCAAGTTTACCTACTGGCTTTCTGCTTTTACTGCCTTCTCCAAGTGTTTTGTCATTGATAACAGAGTCTGGCAAACCACTTTCCTTACCTAGCATTAACATCCTTGCTTTTATATTTAAAATTGCACCATAAAAGTGAAAGACAGTAATGTTTATATTGTCTAAAGATGCACCTGAGTGACAAAACCTGCACACTAAGTGAAAATTTTCCCAACTTGGGAGGTGTAGGATTTCAAGCTCTACACAATCTTTTCCCTGTTCTAAATGATTACATGTTCTGCTACTTTCTTGTGAGGAAAGAGATGTGAATACACCAACGCATTTTGATCATTAGTTTCTGATCACAGAAAAGAAGTGTAGCCATTAGAATTAAGAAGGTCAAGATCTGATAGTTTAAACATTTGGTTCAGGAGCATAGAAAATGCTGGAAAACAAATAAGTCATTACATTAATGAGTTCATTAAGTATTTTTCATTTTAACTACAGAAATTTTGAAAGCTGATGGTCCACATCATTGGTTAGGGATAACTGATAACCAAATGGAAGTGTATGAATTAAGCTTATGCAGTATTCCTGAAGGTGAAGAATTCATTACCTAATGAGTGATTGAGTAGGCATAAATGATGAAAAGAGATAAGGCATTTAAAATAAACTGCAAACACTGGTCTAGTTTAATCACAGGCTCAGAAAGAATTTATGATCTTCGTAATACACAAAAATATAATTTCTTTCACACTCTTGAAATCAAGTTTACAGCTATGTGAATCTTTGGTAAAGAAGAAAAGTTGGGCATATCTGCAACCCAAGTCTGTCAAATATTCGTATTCAAATTTGTTTTATCAAAATATAATTACACAGATTCTTTATCCTTCTTATTCTATGTATTTTAACAGTTCTACATTACCAAAATCATTCAGAAACCACCCACTCCCTACTGTGATGCTCTAAAATGGCCAAATTCACCAGCTGATTATCCTATGAAAATGCAGTCCGAGGAAAAAATCCAGCATCCCAAAAGAGGTTTTCTTGGGAACGTTCTTGGGTTGGTTCAGGACATTAAGAGCCCCCGCTTTGTGTCCCACCCCTCTGCCAGATGTTACTTTACCCAGTGCAGAAAGAGCAGAAGGGAACCACACCTTCAGCTACATTAGTTCACAGCCAAAATATCACCTTCAAACTGCCAACTCAGCTGATTGCACATTACTTTCACATTACGTCTCACCTGGCTATGAAGTTGAGCTGCTCACTGTTCTTCCTGCAGGCAGGTGGGCACCCTTCAGCAGAAAAATGTGGCAGACAGCTGAAGATGGCCCAATTTTAAAACACTGCAGCCAGATCTAGAGAGGTCTGTTTGAACACTTAAAAACAAACAAAAAATGGCGTTTTCTTTAAATGCTAACAGCAATGCAAAAAAAATAAAATAAAATAAATACCTCAATAAGAAACCCAGGGTACATTCTCCCATTTTGTACTAGCAAATGTAGCATAAGATAGCAAGAAAAAGCAAGAAAGCCAAGAGAAAAAAACAGTGAACCAACATCTTCAGTTATGTAAAATGGTCATTAATACATGAAAAGCTGTCAAACCTGAATTACAGGAAAAACATCAGTTTAATTGCATGGTTAATAATAGATGCACATATATACCTGTAACTTTCTGTTATACAGAAAAATGTAAGGTATTTTTCTAAACTGCTAATTCTGCAGCTAAGACAAAGGCAGCAATTACAAGAAAGGGGATGTCAAAAAAGATCATAGAATTTTACAGTAGTTGTCCTATAAATCTGCTTCCTAAATGCTCCTAAGAAAATTCAGACTTCAGAGAGAAAGAAGCTACAGCAAATGCATTCTATGGCAGAAATGTAAAAATTCCATCACAACTATAATTTGTATCACAATAATTCTAATGAGTCATAATTCATTAATGAAAACTAATTCTGAGCTTTTCCCCAGGGCTTGATGGGGTGCTTGAGCTGCATATGTGACATTTTACCACCACTTTGCACTCTTCTGAGGAGATCAAAGGAATAACCACTAGCATCCCATACCTTTGCATTCACATACAAATACCAAAACTATTATGAAACTGACTGTACAGCACGTGGAGAAGAGACTCTGCAGCATCCACAAAGATGAATTAATGGAAGTTTTGCACTTATTTCCAGGCTGAAGATAGGGATCTTGTAGTCTCAACAGGAATCTATATTCAAAATACTGTAAAGCAAGGAACTGAAACTTAAAACAATAACTTCCTAAAAAAATGAAACAATGATTCCTAAACAGTTCGAAGAACCTTGGAAATGACCAAATGCCAGGAAGTAGCTGACCAGCACTTTTGAAGCCAGACAACCTACCCCTCTTTTAACGTGCTTTTAAAATAAGAAGTTCCTGTGCAAATCATACTTGTGGTGACCACAGCATTCGATCTCTTGAGCTCTGAATCATTTTTTTCCATTCCTGTAAAATCATCTTACACCTCCTGCTTTATTTACCTGATAGAAGCCTATAAGGAACTATGAATAACAAATCACTTTCATGAACATTAACATTATTATTATCAATACCTGTATCAAGAGGCATGTATGTATGTATAGGGGGTATATATGTGTATACACAGATACAAATAGACATGAAGATATTACCTTTTGAGTGCCTTTTTTTTGTCCTAATGAGGAAACCAGGCTGCCCATATAGCAGACTCAGGAAAAATGTTTTTTGGAGAATGCTGTAAAATGGAAGTGATCCCACTTTGAAACCCACTCCCCTCACCCACTATATTGTCTAATTAACAATTACATTCTTTTAAGCATCTTAAAGCCATAAGCAAATTCAGCAATTACATTCTTTAGAGTGTCTTAAAACCACAGGTAAATTCAGCCACTTCTGCAAGAGATTTAAATGTAAACACATTATTGATTTAACAGAAATTCCTTGCATCGGGTTCCAGTGTGGTGTTATTTTTCCTTCCTTTTAGACATATGTTAAAATAATCATGTCAAATGATTACCGTACTGTGTCTTCAAATCTTTCAAAGGATGATTCACTCTATTCATTTTCACTAGGCACAGTGCTGCTTAACTTTTAACTGAACATACCTTTTATATATTTAATGTGGATTCAGACCAATATGCAGAGACTGAATGACTCTTTGCTAATAATGCCAACAGACTGAAACAAAATACACATGTAGGAGAGAAAGCATGGGTGAGAGGGAAGTGCTTGGCAGAAGGAAAGAAGCTTTTGGTGATTTGGTGGTATGTGAAAGAAACTGGGCAGCCTCCCACTGAATTACATCTTTCCATCTGCCCTGTCCCCACTCATCAGCATACTGGGTACATACACACCTCCCTTGGGTAAAGAATTTGGAGAGCAGGGGGAAAAATGCAGTAGCTCAGTATGATTCAGGGGTTGGAAGCAGGAAATTGTGTTGCCAAACTGTGACTCCATCTGTAGAGAGGATGCCTATATATATATGAAAGGGATCTGCTTCACCCATGAACAAATCCTTTCTCTCCAAACAGGGAAGGATTTAAGCAGGATATGCAGCAAGATACCCCTAAGTATACTATGGAAGTCCACAAAGTCTTTTCGTGTGAGCTAGTCTTTCCACAGGTAGCGTTCAGTCGTTGCCAGTCTCATCTAAGGATTGATTTCCTGTCACTTCCCTATTTTTAAGAGGTTCACAAGTAACACAATTTGCAATGAAAATCATATAGCTTTGCATCACTTTGGTGTTGCCATCAGTTATCTTCCTCCTCTGAAGCTATTTTAAAGCTGTCAGCAAGCCTGTGCAGCAACTGAAGCATAGAGAGATGAAGTGGGTGCATAAGAAATAGATGAGCTTTAACTTGAAACACAGATGCATCTGTGCCAGGGGCTATTTTAGTTTATCTAATCTACACTAATTCCATGTGGTACAGAAACAGAAAATCTGTGCCTTGTGTAACTCATCACACTCCAAGATTGCATGTGAGAGTCCCACAGCAACTAGAGGAGACACAGTGACAAGGTTGGTAGAGGTAGGGATGAGTTACTCAGTGCATGAAAAGGACAGCAACCATCTTTGCCAGCTGCCAGTTCCCATTTTTTATGTCCTTTTTAAACACATAAGCTTCCTGTTCCATGAAAATCATCCAACTGATTGTTGATACCACCTTATCCTAATGTCATTACAGCCATATGAGGAAGATAATATTTATTTCTTTGAAAACAAGGACAACTTTGAAGGGAAAAAAAAAGAGACAGATAAAACCTCAGATGAGTAGTGAGCTGGACAATGACAGAATTGCCTCAGATCTCCGGATGTCAAACCTCACTCCCCATGCACACACATAACTGTGGTCCATAATCAGCCCAGCCCAGGTTTTGGCTATGCAATATAAGGAACAGGGAATTGACAGCAAATCCTCAGCTCATTGCCAGTAGGGCTCCATCTGACGTTTTGGACTAAAGATCAAATTTAATGATCAATAAGCCTTTCTAGAAGGCTTTCCTCCAGAACCAGCATTCTCATTAAAAATTTCACATCCAGAGAAACTCAGAGAGAGAAAGAAGTTTCCCTGCTGTGAGTAAAAACTTGCCTTTACTTTTTTTTTCCTCCAGTAGTTACTTCACAGGTCACATCCTAGGGAACCAAGGAGAGACTGGTTTATATCAGAAAGATCAAAATATTTCCCTTTATTTCTTGGGATGTACAAACCTAAACTGGAATCGGAGAGAAAAGGAGGACCTTTGATTCTGCTAGATATCAAGTCAGAGACGTCATGGATGGAAATGTTTCAAAATGCTCACTCATTTATATTTGCACCTCTCCCAGGTGTCTTCACACCTTTATTTCTGATCCAGATATTTATGTAACACTCTGGAATACATCAGAGACCAGTCACAAGGCAGCTAAGCTGTCTCAAGATGCCTCACTAGAATTCGTTTCGAACATATGCGCTGCACTAGAATTCTAGCAGCCTTTACAGAGGGGACCAGATAAAGCTGCCAAAGAAAATGGAATTTAACAGCCAGAAGTATGTGAAAATAACCCCCAAAAGTGTGCACTTTATCTCTACTGGGGAAGCGTTTTCTTTTCCTTTCTGTCTAAATTCAATTTACATTTATATTCCATTGTATTTTGGACAGTCATTCTGCACCAAATCGTTATTATTTCTATCAAGTTTTAGACAGACTTATTTTTACTTCATTAAATCATGTAGCAAGAACACTAACTTGAATCAAGGGACTTCAGCAATTTCAGTTCTTAGTACAAGCAGCCAAGGTCTCACCTCTTATAAAACACTCCAGCGTCTCTTGGTTTGCAGTTTTCTGTCATTGCTGTGATAACATACAATTATAGTTACACACCATGTAGACTAGGCCAGTACCAATGGACTTCCAGTATACTTTACCTGCAAGGACTGGCTTGTGCTGTTTTTCAAACACTACTGTCAACCATAAAAAAAAAAACAACAATTCACAGAGCCAATTCTTTTATCCTGTCTTGCCATATTGTTTTCTCTTTGTTGTGGAAAGAATCCATTGTATCTGCCAGTTAAACAAAGAACAAGTCTCGTCTTCCTTTTCACCTTCTCTGCATTTGAATCAATATTGAAACCCTCCTGAATTCATATCTAGTATTTTTTCCCCACCATCCTCACAAAGAAGGCCGCTATCCACTAATTTCTTATCAAGACATTATTTCCCATCAGTAAATGAGAAGATTCACAGTGAAATCTACTGTTGAGTTAAGCTGGATACTGCTCTTTGTGTTCATTATAGACTGAAACCACCAAAGACCAGTTTCTCAGCCTATCCGAGAAAAGAAAAAATTACTAGAATGACAAAATATTCACTCTACACACATTGTTACAAGAGCTCTTGTAGCCATGCCCAGATGACTAATAATTCTGAACACGACTGTTAAAAGTAATCAAATATTTATCATAGAATCAGAGAATGGTTGGGGTTGGGAGTGACCATAAAGCTTGTCCAGTTCCAACACCTTCCACTAGGCCAAGTTGCTCCCAGCCCTGTCCAACCTGGCCTTGAACACTGCCAGGGATGGGGCAGACACAGCTTCTCTGGGTAACCTCTGCCAGCGCCTCAGCACCCTCACAGTAGAGAATTTTTTCCTAATATCTAATATAAATATACCCTGTATTTAGTATGTATTTAGTACAATTAATATGGCTAAGTGTCTTGTCCTGTTAGTGGTGAGGCCTCTCACCTGGAGTGGTAAATGCTTTTATGCCTTTAGAACCTGGGGTTACCCCCCTTTTTGCTAGTAACACTTGCAATCAAACTAAGAACACTTTGTTTCAATGAGGCTGTACTAATTGACTAGGGAACTTCATAAAATCAGTACTTCAGACAATCATCTATACTTGTCACCGGCACTTTGAAACACTGTCCTTGAAGAGCTTCCAGTGCCCGTGACAGAGGAGTCAAGCACTGGCTCACTGATGCACAGCCCTGGCTCACAACTTCAAATCAGCTCTCAGGGACATAATCAAAATTTACAGTGGAAACAACTGCACCAACCAGACAGTCAAAAATCTCCATTAGCATTTAAAAAAAAAGCCCTCAAAAAGACTATCCCTGGCTCCTGAAAATTAACCGCAGCTGTTGCTAAGAACTAGTCCAATTCCACAGGAAACCCACAGAACTGGCAACTTTAAAGCAGTAACAAGCTTCCCCAAGCAACTTTTAATCATGATCCCTCAAGTAGTGCAGTGCCAAAGCAGATGCATCATCCATTATCCAAGCAAACCTCATTGTAGTTCTCCTTGCTGGCCTCCTCCACTGTCTCTCACTCACAGGTCTCTCCAGCATGCAATGGTGAAAAAAGGAGTCACCAAAACTTTCCAATCTGATTTTCAAGAAAAACACATTTCAACTCACTTCAGGTACACAGCTCATGAACAAATGTGCAGCAGTTTATACACAAATACTTGAAACTTGGGGACGAATTCTGAAGTAATTGGAACCTTATGAAAATGTTGACTCTTGTGAGAACAAACAGGTGTTGTGTCAATTATCACAGATTATCTCAGTGAAATAGCCCCAGTTTGGGATTGCTTTATGGCAACTTTGTACAGCTGACATAAAAGATCTTACAATCAACATAAGCAGGCACAAGAGGCTCATCAGTGCTACAGGGCGGAGTAGTGTACAATCAAAGGAAACTAAGGATGGCCAAGGTTTCCTCCAGTCCAGAAAATCCCAATGACTCTTATCTCCAAGGAGTATTTAACAACTTGCACAAGTTAGAGCAGACATAAGACTGCTCTCATATGGGCCAAATAAAGGACTCAGTGCATGGCTGAAATAAAAATTGACTAATAAAAACTCTTGTTATCCAAGATGTTCTTTTCTTTTAGGAGGATTTGCTCATTCTTTGCAAAAAATAAGAGAAGTTATTGCTTCGTGCTCGCAAAAGCAAGTGAAACTACGTGCACTCGATGAAATTAGTGTGCCTTGATTCATCACTGAACAGGGTTTCTGTCTAAATTCTACTCAACAGCTCCTACACCGCACTTCATTTACTAAACAAAAAAGTTACCTGCAGCAGCTGTTGCACTGTCCTTGGCCTGCCAATTACTGAAAACCAGCTAGAATTCCTATTTTTTAATTCATATGTACAGCCTTTTATCCCTTCAGTAGTCAAAAAAAACTGAATCCATGCTTCCTTCATCAAGCATCAAGGAGTTAATGATTTTCTAAGACACAAATGACATTGCCTCTCAATCAGTTATGTTGCATTCTTTGGGCTCTAAAAATCTGTCCAGGAATCACAACTGATCATATTTAAACTTAACCAGTTGTTTTGATTAAAAATGATGGAACATAACAAAGGAATCTATGGGACAGTAAGGTGTAACAAATTTAATTTATATTACTTGTGTGAGTTTAAGGGTGATTTCTATACCGTTTATCTTTATACCATGAATCTTCAAAAGGCAGAGGCAGTGGGAATTCAGTTTGATAGCCTACTTCCTGAGGACATATAAAGATAAGTATTTAATATAGTTTTGCCTATTTATCAGTTTCCTGAAGACATTTTTAGAGCATTTCACTTACCCATAATTCAGAAAGAAAACCTCCCTTCTTACAGCTGAAACCACATCAAACTCCTTGAAAACATTTAGGGGAATTTCACACAGGCGGCACCAAATTCTGACATCCGCTGGTTGTATCACCTCCAAAGACAATAGGAGCTTTACAAATGAAGAGGTATCACGGTAATACCTGCCTTGGCATTTAGCAAATGCATAACTAGCTGTATTATATTGACAGGTATGTGTATATTTGGCAAACAATTTATCACTGGTAGCTGCCCCGCATGCTTTTAGTCAGGCTAGCAGCACAGAAGTGCATATGCATATGACATAATCAGTCTGGGACAATATTTCAAGCACAATCGTTGCTTGTTCTTAAAACCAAATGCTAGAATATATGGCTATATTTGCAGCTTTTGGATGCTGGCACATGTGCTAGAAGGACTTCTTCAATACAGAGGAGGGCTGGAAATGTTGCCTCATTAGAAGAAACTTTTCCCACGTGCTCTGGGACTGTTTGGAATTCCAGTGCTTGAGAGATTACCTCATTTTTAGGCATCACCTAATTTGAAAAACAATCATACCAGACATCTTTCCATTATCACTTTAAGATAGTTTGACAGCTTTTTCTGGGATTAATAGACAATAAAGGGCATAGTTGCATCATGCCTTCAAAGCCAAAAATACTTATACATGTGTAGGACTCTCAGATGTTCCATTATGCAGTGCTTGAGGTACCTATGCAAATAATGTTTCAAGGATGGACAAACAGGCATTGGAACAAATGGATAACTAGACTATTTTCAGTATCAGGTTTCTTTGTATTTAAAAATAAAAACTATTAGCTTTTTTCAAAAGCATCTGCTTTTTTCAACACTTCCATTACTCTTTCAGTATTTCAACTCAACATCAAAAAATCCTAAAAACAAAGACCAAAAAGCATCTCAGGCATAATTACATTAAGCACTCTGAGGAATTAAAATAGTATCCAGTTTAGCCCACTGAGTAAGGATGGGGAAAAACGTAAATATATTTCATTGATGTGTGTATTGTGTAAGTGTATTTTAAGAATATGAATCTTCCACTGAATGTGTTAAAAAACAGGAATTAAATTCATCCTTCTTCAAGCAATGCTGGTTAACCTAAAGGAGTTACACCTGGGATGGTAGTGGTCCTGTATTTTTACTAGAATCACTTAACTTTATTATTAATACTGTTATGTTGTTATGCAGTCATTCATAAAACTTTTTCCAGGTGGCTTAAAATAAATTGGGCTAAATACAGCATATCAGATACAACAATGAAGTCCATTCTTTTGTGACTTTATTTATGAAATTACATGTAAAAAGTTTATGGTGAAAAGGAGGTTCAAGAAAAACAGCTAAGGCAAATTAAATCACTTATCTATTACCTCCTGCTTTCTCATACCACCACGTGAGCTGAATATAACTGGAACCTAAATTACAAGTCAGGACAATGCTCACCAAAATTTTGCCTTACACACTAAATATTTCCACATCACTACCAACTTGACCCAACAAAAATATCAGACTCAGCAGACTTCCATATTTTAACAGCTCAGCATCACTTGCAAGTTCTGAAATATCAATCAACAGATTAAAAATAGCTTCATGTATACATGTATCAAAGACACAGACTTCCACAAAATGTTGGTCATATAAAAACAGATATTTTTTGCAAACAATAAAAAGCTCATTTCTGAAAGAAGTTTAGAAACAGAGCCAAATGCAGTCAAAGAAAACGAGTCTTTCTACCAGTTTCAGTAGTCTTGGGATCACTCCCTGATTTATTTATGAGCATCTATTTATGAAGACCCTCAGGGTGCCAACTGACTTATTAGATTAAATATAGATTGACAAAAAATATCCTTGTGACTCTCATTTCCTCTATGTTGAGGAAACGAATTATCTTGAGCAAAGTAATTAGTTTATGAGTATAACTATTGATTTCTAAAGAATAATGTCTGTTTTTGAAAATTTTTTCTGCTTCTCCTGCCAAGCCCCATGGAGATATTTTATATGAGATATTACTCAAAAGCTGTAAGTCTGCTAAATTAAACATGGGGCTCTAGGGTCTTTGAAAATTAAGTGTGGCAAAATCAGAGACTTTTACCTATGCAACTTAGTGAATATAAGCAGCTACAAAGCACACTGCACTTCATTGTTTTGACTTCTTCAGCCCATTACTGAATTTAAAGCCAGCCCTTGGGTTTATAGCTTCTTTCCACAGATTTCACATTTCTCATCTTATTTTCAATGCTGGTTAGAACTGGAACCTTTTTCTGTCCCTTTTTCAAATGAGGGCTAAGAATAGATTTCCTCCTAGTATGTTATTAATATTCCTGCTTTGGTGGATGATAGTCTTTTTTTTTCTGTGTCACTTTGAAGTTAAGTTCTGTTCATTATTTCTTGACATTCACTTTGTTCTTCTGCTTTCAACTCAAAGAAACTTCAGACACTTGAAAAGTTATTTGAGATAGTGATATTTAGGTGAATCATTCACCCACATTACTGTTCTTTTTGGTCTTTAATACACATAGATACCTCTGTGGTTAGATTTGCTCACAGCATAGTTTGGTGTAGCAGTCCACTCTTTCTGCTTCTGGAAATAGTTCAGCCAGGCTCTGCACTGATTTCATAGCCAATTAGAAAGACACATTTCCTAGCAAGTGTCTTGGTCACCCCATTCCCAACTAGTCAGTATTTTATTCCAATTCTTCTTTGAAGCTTTCTCTGGCTAACTATTCACTTATTAATAGAGATACTTTAAAATAGTTGAAGAAGATGTCAACAGAGGGCGTCTTTATTGCGGCCTTTCTGTTTTTCAAAGACATGGTATCTTCTGGACATTTAAAATAATTATAATACATTGTTTCATTTGCCTTTCTTTCTTTGGGGGAAAAGGGGAAAAAAAAACCTCTCTCTTCTCTAGCATATTAGTTCAAGGTTCAGACAGCACTTAAATCCCACTTAAGACCTCAGGACAAGGGAAACTTCACCCTTGAAGAGCTACACAGAGGAAACCAGTTTCTTTCTTTTGTCCCACTTTGAAAAAAGTCTGTCTACTTCATTGTGTGTTACAACTTTGTCCTCCAATGGACTCAACTATAAAACAATGCCAGACTAACAAGCAAACAAAATATTGGAGAGTCACTGACTGAAGGAAATAATATTTTTTGACACTGCAAACACATTTCTATGACAGGTGGGCTGCAAGTTTACCTTTATAACACTGTGCTTTGGTATCATATTTATCATACCATTATTGACTATCATAGTTGTTTCAGATGTCTGTGAGAACTAACAGTTCTGGTCCAGGAAACGTTTTTTCTTTGGCTCTGTCCCACCGACCATATTTCCCTTTTGCTGTATCCATGTCTTAAAGACAAAAATATTTGTTCCAGTATTGCTCTTTCTAGAAAAAGGAACAAGACAAATTTTCCCCTGCTCAGAGCTAGTAAGAGTCTTTGCAATATAAGGCATGTCCATCTGTCCTCCAGTAGTCTCCAGGGATCTTCATGTTGCTTGCAGAATCCTGTCAGTGGCACTGAACTACTCAGTTAAACGAGAGAACTCAGGCTGCTGTGACATCCTTTTACTCTTTTCTGGAAGATGAAGCCTAATGCCACTAACCTTACAACACAGGCAAGTGTTGTTCTTAATTTTCTTCTCCATTTTATTCTTAATTTAATTTTCTTCTTAATTTGCATAGACATTAATTTGCATTAAAAAACTATTAAATAATTAGAAAAAAAAAGCTGCTTCAGTCCTGCTAGTTAAACACTTCTACTAATATTGTTACCTCAGATGAAAATCAATGTATTCATGTTCTAAAGACAAGAGAAACATCTAATGGTGTAGTAAAATTTTATTTTAAAGCAAACAGACACAATTGAATTTAGGTGGGTAACACACTAATCACCAGAAAAGGAAAAGCTACAACACTGAAGACTGGATCATCACTTGTTTAAAAGCAAGCATTTTGGCTAATGAAAAATGTTCCCCATTATTAGGCTGACTTATAAATACTTATTGGGTAACATTAACAGCAGTGGTAAAAGAGCCGTGTGTAATATAACATGCTGTGTATCATGCATTTGCCTGTGCTTGTGTTAAGAATGTGTATGTTATTTATGACCAGTGAAGTTGTAAATTTAAAGACTCATTTTGGGGAACAAAGTTAGATTAGGCACACTCAACATAGGCCACATTGTTTTTCATCAAGTCTCATAACTTAGAATTACAGTACAGCGACTCGTGTCCCACGCAGCCACATTTCAGCACTGTTTACTGCATTCTCTGGCCTCTCCGTGTCAAAGGTGAGCAACATGGTACCAAATTTACATCAGCTTTCAACCAGCTTTCAGACTCAAATTTCAAAACATATGGGACTAATTTTGAAGCCAAAGTCAACCTTTAAATCAAGTGACAAGAAAGAATGAATCATTTTAAACAAGATCTTTAACTGTCACGATGGGAGAAGCTATCAAACAACCCAGGTTCAGTTGCTGGAGTGCGGTTTAGGTACAGGGTGGCCAATAAAATCTGAAGCAACTTGACTGGTGGTTAAATATGCTCCCTCTGGTTAAGCATGTGCTTTATTTAACTTTGCTGATTTTCTTCACCTATCCCTCCACACACACACAGACTTGCCTCTCTGAACTATCAGAAATAGTATCCACAGGTATCTGACTCCAGTAATGCTTACCTAAAAGCATCCTGGCCTGCACCAGGCTTACAGCTCTAAAGACTTGTAGGACACACGTATTCAAAATGCTCAGAGGCATAATACAGTAGGTATCAAAAAGAAAGAATCTAAAATTCATTTTTTAAGGATTAGAATGCTCCAACAGGCAAACATCTCAGGTGTTTACACCTCCTGCCCCATAGCTATTTACTACAGATAGATTATATTACTATATCAGACAAAATACAGGACACACGAACAGGCTTATTCTGCACACATCTATAATCAGGACATGTAAAACAGAAGACATACTACTCTTGTTTTGTGGAGGCTAAATCTACCTCAGAGCTGGAGGTGGAGTCTTTGTTAGAGGGAGAAAGAGAAGTACAGTAAATTCATTAGATTTTGCAGCATAACACACTATCACCCAGACAGCAGAAACTGGCAACATACCACTGCTTAAAACAAAACACCCACGACCAGACTTGGTGATAAGAAAATGAGCAGTTCATGACAATGGATCAAGAACCAGCTTAGTTTGCCCTCTTGCCAAACTTGAAGTTTATTTCCTCTTTTATTTCCAATTAAGAGTCCAATTTAAGTCTAGACATTCTTTTTAAAAGCTTTTCATTCTTCATTGTCCACTCTGCTAAAAGCAACACGCAAACAAAAGGGATATATTTATCTGCTGGATCTATGTTGCAGATTAAGACTTCAAGAGATTTTGGCTATTTTGGTGAAAATCTACTTAAAATAAAGGTGTAATGTGCCTATCAAGATAGAATGAGTTGGAATATAAAGTTGCAATAGTCAGCTTAATGGACTGCTACTTCCGCTCTAGAATAAAAGTAATTCAGCAAAAAAAGTAAGGTATATCTTCTGCTTTCCAGGCTGCCTCCCCTGGATGTTCAAACTTCCGTTTTCCATCACACAGTTGTTCCTGTGCCTATGCAATACTGAATGTACGAGAAAAGCATTCAAAAATTAAAAATAACCTTCAAATAAACAGCAATAGCTGCTTTGTCCAGAATGATCTAAGAAATACAGGAAAGTGCTACAGGATTTTATAAAACCAATGGAACTGATTAGGAAATGGTGCTACAACCAACCAGGCAGGCATCACAACAGCTCATTCTTGGTCGGGTTTTTTTTTTTCAGGAATAGCAGACATTCCCCTGTTGTGACAATAGAAGCCAGCCAAACTAATAGCTAATGGCTGTCATGGAGAACAATGAATAACTGGCTAGCTGCATGAGTCAGAGGAAGACAATCTCTCTGCCTTATTTTCTGCACTTCCAGACTTGTGTTACCATCATCTGCCTTGTGGGATGCTGAAAGAATTAATTTGTGTATCTGTAATGCTGCAGAGGAGATTATTACTTTATCACAGTAGGACCCAAGAAATCATGTAAAGAAGTTAAGACCTAAACAAGTATACAACCAGAGGCAAATGGTTGGAAACATCTGCCTGTTATGAGCAAGTTCTCCACAAGCAAAAATAGTCAGAGCTTAACCGAAGTTCAGCTTTAAGAGGAGCACAAATAGACTCAAAGTTATCAAATATAAATCTAGTGGGATTTATGGGAAACAAAAGCAGGTAGGCAAGTTTATTCTGGGCAAAAGAATAGGCATAGAAATGGCAAACAGAAACATACATCTTAAGTAAATGTTTTGAACATGTGTAACAAAGAATCCACTGAACAAAACAAATTACGTGACAATTCCATTGCTCTTAGGAGTCACTCCCCTACTTAAAACCCTTGTAGTGGCAAAAAAAAATGGAAACTGTTACACACAGTAGTTCATAAAGTCTCATCTCAGTAAAGCACCCACAAATTTAAAAGCTTGGAAGCAATTATTAAACAGATATGACAGGAAGAGAACATAAAAAGTAAAATAGCTAACCTATTCAAGAAATTATAAGCAAAATGTGCTAACGTTGTCAAAACATGTTATCAAAATGTGATAAACAGGAATTTTAAAAATTTCTTTTTCATTTTATTTAATTTCTTGTGAATTAGGTTGGCGGTTTTTTTGAAACAGGAAATTTTACTAATGCAGCTAATAGCAATTGCTACATTTTTAGTTTGAACGGTTTAGGATCAAGGTAAAAACTATTAAAATCAATTATATTTATCAGCATTTTTAAGAGTCTGTGTTATAAGTCAATAAAAAGAGGCAAGAAATACTGCTGTACTGGCACCCTCGTTACTAACCGCTCTTCATCGCCTTGAAATATTACAGCTATTTTAATTCCACAATCTTTTCCCCACTTCAGCTTTCTTAGTTGCTCAATAGCAAACC
The DNA here is from genome assembly GCF_033783945.1 of Neopsephotus bourkii. Taxonomy (NCBI): domain Eukaryota; kingdom Metazoa; phylum Chordata; class Aves; order Psittaciformes; family Psittacidae; genus Neopsephotus; species Neopsephotus bourkii. The sequence goes on from NW_026900624.1 coordinate 10,874,593, forward strand.
TTTTCCATATGGAAAGGAATAGAAGGGTAGTTTAATGGATTGACATCATCAAGAATAAGCAGAGAAAAAAAAAAAAACTCCAGCAAACCAATAATTCCATGTATATAGTTAGGAAACTAAGTCTTAAAAATGTCAGGAGAAAAGCAGGGCAAAAGAAACAGGAAAGCTCATCATTTGAAAAGCTGGTTTTAACATTGTTAAGTCGATTTGACCATTGTTAAACTGGACTTTCTCCCCAGATAATCTATAGTTAGTAAAAAGAAATATCAGAAGGCAACATTATGAAACTTAAGCTTTAACTAAGTTGGTCGATACAATGAAAGCTGTCAGTAAGTAATATGAGAAGCATCCCAAATCCTGAGCACTAGAAGTGGTGCATTGCTGCATCAGGTGCAGCTTTTCATGCAAAAGGTGAACAGCAGCAAGTCACACAGATCTGATCCAGTCCTTTTCTGTTAGAAAGTTATCTTCATGATTGCTTTTATATCAATGCAATAAGGATATGTGTATCTGCTCATGTTCCATTTAAGAATTGTGTTGATGCACTTCACAGCCCAAAGAACATTTTAAACAGACATGAGAAGTAAAAAGCAGAATATTTATAGTATTGAAGGATCAATCTAAATCCTGGTCTCTATAGGACAGAGCTTGTTCCATCATTTACACTTCTATGTAGAACTCATTAGCTGTCTCTTCTTTTCCAAGCTGTTCTCTGGCAGGTACATGCTGCAGAAACAGTCTTCACGAATGAAAGCAGGGCTCAGTATTATTCTAAATGATGTAAAAAGTCTTTTTACTAGGAATTAATTCAAAGGCAGGTATAAGCCATACCTGCAAGAGTCAGCCAACAGCCTGCAACTGCCTTGTGCCCCAAAACACAACATTGATAGATAATTTTTCCCTGTGTGTCATCACTACTGATTGCAAATCTGACTTTCATCCTTCCCAAGTACATAATGATGAATTTTATAGAATATTAAACACTTCATGTTATTTAGTGTTGCTGCAGATACATGTTAACCATAGCATTTAGTTTGGGCAATAGTAAAATGTATTAATGATGCGTTGTATAAAAAATGTCATTGCTACATTTAATAGAAGCAGAAATTAAAATTCAGCTAAATTTTACCATAAGCAGGTGAACAGCAGGCTTAATGAAACTGAAAATCAGAAATAAAGGATATTAAGAAACGTATAATAACTCAATGTTATTGGGATACCCTGAAGCACTAGTGAACTGCAAAAAACATTCCTCTCTACTAATTAGTAGATGCACTGGGCATTCCTGAAGTACCAAAAGGTATACAGTACATGAGTAGGTTTCTGGGTTTTTGTGCAAACAGGAAAATAAATCACTACTATGGTTTTTACCCTACATATTGTTTTCCCAGATACATATACTGTCTATTGCAGGGAAACAGCCAAATGGCAGAGTTATTTGAAAGCAAATCTACATGCTACCTACCAATCATTTCAAGTAAGTTATACTTCTTTTCCTTGGCACCATGTGAAACACGCTTGATTGTACATGGGGGTCGGTGTCTTCAGGACTGGTGTTGTCATGTCCTGCTCACAGTACTGCTCCTATAAAAACCACCCTCTGCCAAGACAAACAATGGTCTGGAATTTGGTGAATTTTTTCTAAGCAGAGATAATGAGGTGTGTTTGACTCCCATCAAACTCAACTGGGCAAGTGCAACTGGGTTATTGCAGAGGCAGTGAGAACAGTTGGCTGAAAACCAAAACACACTTTATTTGCAAAAGAGGGAAAAAAAAAAAAAAAAGCCTTTTTAAAAAGAACCTAGAGAGATTTCAGAATGCCCACTCCAGGTGAGAATAAAGCAGAGAAGTCAACAGCAGCTCATGGGGTTTATGAATTGTGGTGGTTTTTCAGAGGTCTTCTAGATCACACTCATCCTGTGCAAGCTCTTGGAGGCAACAACTAGGGATGCTGAAATTACTCATCAAGTTATCTTAGTCAGAGAGGAAGTCTGGCACTCCCAGATGATCTTAAAATGGCTAATTTGATTATCAGTCATCTTTTCCTTTTTTTTCTTTCTTCCTTCTCTAACTTGAGTATTTCTCCTTGCTGCTGCTATTGTGGTCGCTTTCTTATCCTCTCAGTGAAGACTGCAGCAAAAATTTATTAAATTCTATAACCTTCTCAGTAACAACTTTTTTTAGCTTTTCTTCCTCTTTGAGCAGTGCACCAGCTCTGTCTTTAGTCTTCCTCTTAATGCCAATGTGTTTGCAGAATGCCTTCTTGTTACCCACCATGTGCCTTCTTTCTACATTATATCATTCCTTAGACCTTGTGATTACATCTTTAAGGGTTCATACTATCTCCTTTTATTGTCTTTCTCATTTCTAGTTCCATACTATTATTTTCACTGATATGCCATCTCTGTTCTGTGGATAAAGGACTTCAGTGCCCCTTTTGACCATTCAGGTGATTTCACAAGAATATTCTGGATAAGTTATTCAGCAAAAAGAAGAGATGCCTAGCTTTTCATTACAATGTTTTCTTCATTTCCATGACTGACAATACAAGACAACTGCTGTATCTATATGTTTGCCTTTTGTTGTAGATACTTAATACATACAAAATTACTTGTTATTATGGCCCATAACATAGGAAAAGAAAAAACATTGTCTCAGCAACCACTAAGTACATTATTTGGACTGGTAATAGAAGTAACTGAACTTTAATTTTGAGGGTTGTGTTCAGCTCCCTAAAGGAATATGAAATGTATCTTTGCACTGATGCTATTTTGTCTGCAGTGTGTTGAATTAAATTAGCATTAACACATAACGCATCTGTCCTGTTCAGTTCAAAGTCCGTGTTAATATAGCGAATTATTTTGCAAATAACCAAATGATGACAAAACAAAAAATATGAATCATTATTAATAAAGAAACAGCAATAATATGAAGTTCATATGACTATCCATATTTACAAAAATCCAATTCTAATAATTCATAATTTAGGAAGAAGTATTTTCAGGGCAGAAGCTTTCTTTGTTTGGTCTGAGTCTGAAAAGATCTTTGCCAAGTATGACAAAATGTGATTCAGACATCTTATAAGTTACAAGATCACAACATAGCTTAAGATGCTTTCCTTTTTACTCAGATAAAAAAAATATGTCTGGGATTTTTTAAACCTCAAACTTGGCAGGTGACGCTGCTTTGAACAAAAAACTAATTCATATTTAAGATCTGTTATGTGCACAGTGTTGCCATTAACATCGAAACCTTGTATCAGTAAGAAACATTCAGGTCAAAATGGCTGCCAAATATTACATCAAAGACCTCACAAACATTTTTATGTTTAAAAAAGCTTCTTCATGTGTGTGACATGGACATTTGCTCCTCTCTTCAACTGCACAACACAATTGTTAAGCACTACAATTAACAGGGTAACTAAGTATGTGACTAAAAAAATTATGTATCTCCACATATATGATTGTTTACATCACTCAGAGGCCTCGCTTTCTTTTTTTTCTTCTTCTGGGTCAATATATTTGCCTTGGATATTCATCTGGCAACTCAAAAGTACAGATTACCTTAAGAAGCAAAATACAAGCATATACATCATTCTGCTGTATTCTTCTCTAAATAATTGTTTCCATGTTTTTGGCTTACTTTGGAAGTAGTGTCAAATTGTTTTGATTATTAGCTGATGAAAATGAGAAGACTCTCTTTCTGTTATGCTGCCATGCACATCTCACCTAATTCAAATTATTTCCTTTCATATCATGACTCACAAGTGCTGTTTAGCCACTTCATTGAAGAAATATATGTTGTTTCCTTCCTCTATTCACTAGGTTCTTGGGGTTATAAAGAGCCCCAGAACTTCAAGGCACAGTGCTCACATGACAGCCAGAATCTTGCAGGCATAGAAATACGAAATTGTCTCAAGAGTCGGAAACATAAAGCAGCAGATACCCCCTCATACTTCAAACCTTTTTTGAATCTACAACTAAATCTCTATTCTATTCAGGGAACAACTGCGGTAGATCACCTCCTTTCCCAGAAGCTGAGATGTCCTTCAGTTTGAAAGCACAGCTTGCAAGTGCTGTAAGTGTTTTGCTTGTTTTTTCTTTAGGCAACTGTATCAAAGCTGTCACAATGGCTTTATGATATATGGTTCAGCCCTTTTTTTCTTCCTAATCTCTCTCTTCAGCTTTGTCCTGCATTTATCAGGTATTTTGTGCAGAAGCAATTTTTCTCTGAAGTGAATGCAGCTAAATTAATTTGCAGCAGTTGAGAAGCTGGCTCTTGGCCTTCTTTACTGTTCTATTAATTGAAAGGATTGAAAGAAAATTGAGTGAAATGAGCTTGCAGAGCACTGACCTGCAGTAAGAGCTTGCAATTCCCATTGACCTCAAGTAATTCCCCTTTACTGGATTGACATTCATCTGATGGCAAGTGGAGAGTGGACACCAGTTATGAAAGACTTGACATCAAACATTGTAGCTTCATAGTGAATTAAATCAAGAAAGTATATGAGATATTATGAGACACAGAAAAGTTACAGGTTTATTTTCCATTTGACACATGCATGTAAATGATTCTGAAAAGCTTTTGTGTATTTAGGCAGATGAGGCACAAGATCTTAAGACTAGAGCACTTGCCTAAGACACATTGTGCAACTACATACTCCTAAAGTTCTAATTCTTGGAGCAGGAAACCAGCTGAATGAATCAAAATGTGAATAAAAAACAAAATGACAAAGATTCAAAAGTATTTTAATCACTGCCTGCACTGGACTGTTAATTATCCAAATCTACAGAACTTTTTAATGCTTGTCACCAACATACAAGTCTATAAAACATTCAGTTCAGTTTTTCTCAGGCTTAAATTTGAGCTGCATATACAATGGTTCGTGTATAAAAATATCAGTAGTTGACAACAGACATTTGTTGTGCCACTAGAAAGCAATGGAGTTGTGACAGCAGTTTCAGCAGAGCACAGACGGAATCTGGCTCACAGGTATAACTTGATACCCTGTCTGGGAGACCAAACTTGAAAACTGAGCTGAGGAGACTGTCTTTTTAACAAGTCCTTAAAAGTCAGAGGTGATCCCTGATTTAGACTGGCTCAACTGATAGCTGACCAACAGGAATTTCTGGAGTGATTTTCTACAAGGTATAGATCTCTGTGGATTTTTCTACAACTGAGAAACAAATCCACATGTCAGGTTGGGCAGATGTACTTAAAATCCCCACCTCTAACTGTTTTGGGCTCCTTCTTTTGTGGTTTTGTAATCCACAAAACACCGTAATAGCTCATACAAATCATTTCAAGGTACACATGGTTTACAGAGAGATCTACAGCCAGCTCAAGGAGACATTATTTTAATTTCATTATTCATTTTTTTTCTTTTTACATCTCCGGTGAAGTGGTTCAGATTCTATATTCCATTGACGTCAATTGGAGTTACATATATAATTCTCAAAAACGGGATTTATGTTCCAGAGTATTACACATGATTTTGAAAGGTTATATACACTACAGTCAGACCATGGTATGAATCCAGGAACATATGTTTAAGCCGCTAATTCTAAGGTATTACATTGCAGTGTATTCAAGACTATTTTTATTGTGAATTCTTCCAAGTTTATTCCTTTATCTAAGCATGAAACAGACTACCAAATTTTCAGCATTCTTCAAACTTACCCAAAATATTCTGCATTTAGAAGCCAACAAATATTATTATTTGCACTTAAAATAGAAATTCCAAACTATAAGCCATGAGCACAGAAGACAGAAAGAACTCTGCTTTTTCTGATCCACACCAGTTCATAATCTAGTCCCTGCAGTATTTCAGAATGCACCAAAATAGCATTCACAGTCCATTGCCATTAAATAAGGTATAATATAGCCTGCCAATCTAATGATGATGATGCCCCTTGCTTTCATCCAGTGTTCAAAGCAGTAACAGACTCCAGGCCTTGCCTATTAGTTTTGCCTTTAGCGGATCCTCTCTAACCTTCAAATTTGCAATGCTAAACCTCAGTCAGTTCATAGACTTCTGACAAGAAAAAGAAGCAGACCAGTCATATTTTTCTAACCAAACACAGAAGACGTTGTGCAAAGAATACAACATTGGCTTTTCTCTCTGATACTACTTTTTCCTGCAAGCAATCATTCACACTTCCTGCCTCACTGATTGACAAATGAGATCCATCCACTCCTACAGATACTATGAACAAATAGAGGTGGCAGCTATTTACCAGCAGCAAAATAATGTGACTGGGAAAAAAATAACCCTATTTCCCAATTGCTTACTAGACCGCAGATATGATACTCTAGTCTCCTGAAGACAAAACACATAAATAAAATAAACATAGGAAAAGCAAAATGAATATATGCTGCAATTCTTTTGTAAAACCATTTCTTTAGCAATAGAGTCAAGACCTGAAGGCTAGGATATATTTCCTATTTTTTCACCCTCACTGTCCTTGGAAATTAGACAAAAGTAGGACACATTACTGACAGGAATTCATGCTCTTGCTCAACATGACACTCTGAGGCTATACCTAACTGTTAGTTCTTCAAAACTGCTTTGCTACTCACTTTCCATGGTACATCACAGTGTGTGAGACTGTTTGTTTGCTGATGATGTCTTGGTAACTTCTTCAATTTCTTATCTGGAAAATACTATTTTTATGTCACCAAAATAACCTGTTCACCAGACAATCTGGCTAAAGGAGCTCCCTCAGCTGCTTCAGTTGGAACAGAAACAGTAAGCACAGTTATTTCTGATTGATCTGTCCACAAAAGGGCATGATTTAAAGAGTCTTGAAAGAGTAAAGGAAACATCTAAAAAGGAAGCTAAAAGAGGATTTTTACTTTCATCTTTAATTTGGATAGCTTTTCTTCATCCCACCTCTCCCCAGTGCAACTCTTGGATCAGTTGAATCCCTTTGTATTTCCATAGGTTTCACTGGTCTGACAGGAGGAATGAGGTTTGCCTTTTCATCTCTGTGAAAATGTTTATGTCTAAATAGATACACTGGCCCAAATTCTGGGCTGTGTTCCAGTGTTTTCACTTTGTTGAATCAGGATGGATGTCCCCAGTGGATAATTCATTCCTTCATCAGGGTGGAAGCCCAGATGACACAAGCTTAGCGGAATGGTGTTGTGGTTTAAGCCCAGCCAGTAACTCAGAACCAAGCAGGCACTGACTCACTTCTCTCCTTCCCTGCCCTTCGATCAGGATGGAGAGGAGAATCAAAAGAATGTAAATCCCATGGGTTGAGATAAGAACAGTCCAATAACTGAAGTATAATATAAAACTACTACTACCACCACCAATAACAATAACGATAACGGAAACAACAAGGTGAGAGAATATAAAACTAAAAGGGGAAAGGAAAAGAAAAAAACAATAAACACAATTGATGCACAGTCCAATTGCTCACCACCCGCCGACCAACACCCAGCCCCATCCAAGCAGTGATCTGGGCCTTCCGGGTGACAACCCCCAGTTTATATACTGGGCATGATGTGCTGTGGTATGGAATACCCCTTCGGCTAGTTTGGGTCAGGTGTCCTGCCTCTGCTTCTTTCTGGCTTCCTGTGCCCATCCTCACTGGCAGAGCATGAAAGACTGAAAAGTCCTTGACCAGGGTAAGTGCTACTGAGCAACAACTAAAACATCAGTGTGTTATCAGCACTGTTGTCAAACTGAAGCCAAAACACAGCACTGCACCAGCTACTAGAAAGGAGGAAAAAATAACTGTTACAGCTGAAACCAGGAAAAATGGTTGTAGACATCCCCCAGGATCCCCTGGGGATGGTGAGGGGAGGTGCCAAAAAAGGATAAGAACTCAAAAAAGAGCAAGAAAAGAGACTTGGATGAGGGCATGATGAGTTCTGGTTGATTACACAGACTGTTTAGTTGTCCCTGAGAACACTGCAATGATGACTCTGACAGAGAATGAGTCCCCCAAATACTGCCTTGCAGATGTTTGCAAAGATGGATAACATAGACAAAATAATTCACAGATACCCATTAAAAAGTAGTATTGATTAAACAGACTGGAAAATTGAAGGGGTTTTATCTGTTCCCATATTTGGAAACCCCTTCCTTTTTTTTGACACCTATGTTCTTTTTCATATCACTCGTTCTCAAGCACTGGAACAGGCTGCCCAGGAAAGTAGTTGAGTTACCATCCCTAGATATAATTAAAAGACATTTAGATGTGGTGGTTAAAGACAAGGCTTAGTGGTGGACTTGGCAGTGCTGGCTTAACAGTTGGACTTAGATCCCATAATTCTATGAAAACACAAGATCAAGATTCAGAATTCAGCATTCCCCTTTAGAGAAGTGAGTTCTTCATTAGGCAGCTTCTACTACATAACCTGCTAGCACAAGGAGGTGTTGGGTTTTTTGTAATACTATTTTTTCTTAAGTCAGTATTTTTTACTTGCTTTTGTGTAGCTGTTTACTGCAAAGAGCTTTCTTCCAAAACTGGAATTGACAAGACAGATACATGTGAAAAACGACAGAGTAGAAAATCAATCTAAAATGCATTTGGAGAGTTAAAGAATATCACTGGTTCCTGGAAGCAGGCTCCTACAAAGCTGTAATCTATACAGCAGGATTATTCTGCTTCCTATCCTCCCCTCCCTCCCAGCAAATATGCTACTCAGAAGAGATCATGAATGAGGACTTCAGCCACAACCATTTCTCATAATGGGCAAAGACCTGGTAATTCACAGCAAAAGGAAAGGCTGTCTAAGATGTCACTAGCTGTTGTAGGAAAATGTTACATACTGAAAGTGACAAATTTCAAGAGCCCTTTAAATATACAGCAGTTCCAGTAAGACTGAAAAGAGTCTTTGTTGTGGAGCACTTAAACACCAACTCTCCTGCTTCAGCACAGCAACACAGAGTGCCCAGCCACCAGCTGTGGCACTTGCTCTGGGCACCAGAGCATCCCACTAATTACAGAAATGTGGAGCAATAAACCATGAGAACTAAGAACTAAAAGAACTGTTCTCTAACCTGTATATGTTTTAGCAGGAAGTCTGGGAGGAATCTGTGACCTTGGGGGATAACCGTCAGACTTGCAGACACTATTCACAAAAGCCTCTGCATTGTTTATATATTAAGAATGTTTTAAGACAAATAATGTTTCATATTTTCTCTTTATCATGTTTTATAGCTTTTCCTTTTGTTTGTGTCTAGAGCTGCCTTGAATGCAGGGAGGTAATTAAATCATGGAATTCAACCTCCACAAGGAAAGCATTGACCTGGGTTGATTTTGAAGGAAGGGGAAGAGGGAGGTTATATTCCATTCAGAAACTCTAAGCCAAATAGATTTGAGATGGAGAAATGCCCAGATTTATTACAGCATGTATTCACTAAACCATACTAACTCATTGTATACTGGAATACCACAGAATTCTGAAGCCCTGTGATCCCTATATTCAACAGTTCTGGTCTGTAGAACAGGGAGTCACTGTTCCCATGTCTGCACAGGTTGGATGAGCTGCTTTTGATTGCCAGGGGGACAGTTACGTTCTGACACGCAGGTACTTCAGCTCCAGCTGTGCTTTTCCCTCTTAAATACTATGCACATCAAAACAAAAAAAAAAAGGTGTTTTGCTGGCAGTTCTCAGTATCTCTCACCTCCATAATCATGGACTCTTACTGGCATTGAAAACTAACTCTTTCGAGTGGTGAACAAACCAGTCACTGAAATAGTTGGCTCCCACAAATGTCTTTTTAAGCCAGTATGACTGCAAGCTCATCACATGCTCAGGGAGATACCCTTTCTTAGGATTTTTCTCTGCCAGAGCTCCACTCATTTTGGAGAGGCCAGAAGACAATTCATATTCCTACAGAAAGATAAGGTTGCATTCGTAAATCAGTTGGAATACCACTCTGACCTTTCGTCTAACATGCAATCATTCTCAGAGAAGACACATCTATTTTCCATCACATGGAAATTTTATGCAATCTAGCAAGATCCTGATGATCTAATTTTTAGATGCCTTTCATATGGTTGTATCAGAAACACAAACTAGGCTCACAGAAAAACTTTGAGTCATTCCAAAGGTCTCTCATAAGGTTGCTCTGCATAAAATAAACATTGAGCAGATTAAATTCTATCATGCATTTGACTTACAAAGATGCAGAAGTGCCATATCATTGGTTGCAGGCAAATCAGCTGGCTTTTCCTACCATACCTATGTATTAGAATTTCACAAAGCCTGTCATGTATCTTTTATATTCCTGATACGTTTCCTGCACTTTTGATATAGGATCTTTTGTCACTAAGCCATCAACGTACAGATTCTGTATGGCTTCTTGCAAAATATTTGGAAAGCAAAATAGGGCAAAAATCATATGTTAGATAATGGACACACCATTAACCAGCTATCCCACAATCGTATATCAGACATTCATGTAATAAGCTGGCATCAGGCAGAACATATGTTATGCATAGATTAATACAAAATCAATTCTTAATTTTGAAACTCAGGTAATGTTGACACCACAGCAGAGAAGGTCTGTGATAGCTTGTGTACCTAGAGGTCAGCATTCACAGCCCTTGATGCATTCCAAAATCTTTTGCTCTAAAAAAATCCCTTAGAGGAACTTTTCCTACTCTGCAAAATTAGTCATTTTCATGATCTCCAGAATATTGTTATCTCTTTTACCAAGTCATTTTGAGAATGAGTTATAATCTGTGAAGTATTTAGATTGCATGAATTTATGATACATAACTAATCTAACATTGTGCCTTTAGCTTAATTAATCAAACTAAATTATGCTATCCAACAGTCCAGTAAAAGCAAATTTATGAAGTCAGCTGCTATATCAAGAGCAATTTTTATGCAGTGGAGTATTTTAGGATAAAATTTAAAGAGAGTAATGCTAGTGTCTTAATTTAAGACCAAATAAATACATGTATGTCTCTGTTGTAACTATATATGACCCCTTTATCTGTCTATAGTGATTCTCAACAGCAGCCCACATTCAGGTGAGTCACTTGATAGTATCTTTCTATTTTATGGAAACGAAAAATTCATTCTGGTCTGAAGAATAAGGACATCACACATTTTATCCTAAAATAGCTGAAGAAGCAAAAAAACCTTCAAATTTCATGTGCCACCTCAAAAATGTAATACCCCTCTTGGAAAGGGAGAAGCCTGAGTGTTTCAGGCAAAGCTTTCTTTTTCAGTCAAGTCTCTTCTTCCTTAAATATGGGTTCTGTCAGAACCAACTCAAAGCTTTTCTTCAACATTCTCTGGCTTTGTTTTACAAATATTTGCTTCCTTGGCATTGTCTCTAGCTTTTAGTATGTATTTCATCAAACATATTGGAAGTAAAGAACTAAATGATATGCACATTGGTTATTATGTGTTGTAGTAAGGGATTAATTAACAAGGGGCAGGAAGGCCATTTATCTCAGCATTTCCAAACAATATTTGACAGCTGATTTCATGGTATTAAGATAAACTGCCATAAAAAAAAGTCCAGGGATACAGAAGAGAGAGCTCAATGCTCATAATGCTGAAGTTGTGAGACAGCAGTGTAACTTTTACCAAGAAAGGAAACTGTATGATGTAATATGAATGAGGAAGAAGAAACAAAAGGACATAGACCTGGTAAAGAAAAAGGTATCTGTACAGGTGGTAGCCTGCAATGGGCACACAGATACCTCTTCTGGGGAAAAGGTTAGCACCTGCACAAAGTGCATGGGTTGAGGACCAATCGCAACAGGTAGCCAAAATACAAGAGACAGTGGATAGACTGCAATGTATTAGAGGAGCTGAGACTGAGATACATACATGGTTTCACAACTATGTACCTACAGTGGATACCATCAAGGCTGACACACCTTTCACCCCAGTGACCCAGAAAAGCAGGGCTCTAACTCAACATCCAACATCCAGATCAATAACATATACAACACTTTGAAGGCTTTAGATTGCCAAGAGCAAGGCCTACATGGAGAAACTGCACCAGCAGTGTGGCATGGTGGTTACCATAAAAAGAAACAGTGAGTAATTGTAGTGGATGGCTCTCTGTTGAAGGGTACTGAGGCACACATATGCCATCCTGATAGGGAATTATGATAAGTATGCTGCCAACCAGAGGCCACAGCCTGTCATGTTGCGGAGATGATTCCCTGGCTTGTTAAGAGTAGACTGCTACCTGCTATTACTCTTTCATGTGGGTGCAAATGAAACAGCAAGCTATAAATTAGGTAGGATCAAGGAAGACTGTAGAGGGTCACCCTGCAGCCAATAGGTAAAACTAATAGTAACCCTGTGGCCACCAGGTCAACCTCCTGTACACCCTGCAGCCACGTGGTCAGTGTAACTGGGTCACTGCAGCCATCAGGTCAGCCTCTTGGACTGGAGGATGAAGACCTTATGGACCATGGAAACACATGGGTGGAGGACACCCATGGGGCTTGGCTCACCTCTGCCTTCTCCAGTGCCACTTGGAACTCCAGCTTCTTGACATCCAACTGCTGCCGGACCTTCTCCAGGCCACAGATGCTCTTGTGGCTGGAGCCCAGTTGCTCCATCAGGTCCAACATCTCCTCTGAAGGGGGTGGAGCCCATCACACCACGTGAACATTGGTGGAGAAGCACCAGGTGTGTGTTCACCTGGGAGGTTCTTGTTTGCCTTCTTGAAGGTCTCCAGGTGCTCCAGGGCCCCGTCATAGGCATTCCTCAGCTTGAACAGCTCCATACGGAGGGATCAGGTCTCCTTCTGTGAGGCCTCCAGCCTCCTCCATCTTCTGCTTCCACTGAGCACCTGAGGGGCACCACCAGTGCATAGGGACAAGGTTTGTCACATAGCCCTTGTTTCTGGAACTGAGGATTTACATCCAAATCTTTGAGAATTTTTAAACTAATTTTTGAGGCCTTGATAAGCTTGGTAAGAAAAAAGACCTAGAACTGCAGAAATCGGAAAGCATTTAAATTAACAGACAAAATTATTACTGCTGCTTTACTTAAGCAGTGTAATGATTTGAGGACTCTATGACATTCTTTTTAAGTGTTTAGGAAGGGATAAAGTGCATAATAACCAGTTTCAGCTTTATAGCTGCAAGAGGACATAGGGAAGGGAGAAAAAAAGGAGTCAAGGATACGTTCTGTATTTCTGCGCAGATACACACACAAAGTAGAATGTCAAAAAATAACTGAAACCTCAAAGAAAACAAACTGTTAGGTGAAAAGAATTGAATAAAAAATATTATTTGGAAAAGCTGTTTGTGTTTTTAAGAGGTTTTGTGTCCTTGTTTTCTCTCTGTGATTTCCCAAACAGATCACATCTTTCATCACATACTGCAGTCAGGGACCCTCAGGATGAATTTATATTGAGCGCCACATATTTCTAACTATCTTAAAATTGTACAATAGTTACACAATTTCTGTCCTGCTAATAACAAAAGTGTATGAAGCAACAGTTGGAGAGGATGCATAATGTTAGGGAAACTGACAAAGAGTTACTTAAACACAACTGTTTATGATACAGATGGACATGGTAGATTATCACGCCTTACCATTTTTGAGTGCCCACACTCCTCTTTCTGTAATGTCCCTTCTTCAGAGCTCCCTATTGCCCTGCTCTGAAACCCCTTTGTTTCTGTTTCACTACTACATAGATTCCACATCCTACTTCATTTCTTTCAGGTACTACCCTGTCATTTCTGCTCAGTTTCACTAATTCCCAGACAATTCCAGTCATATTCCACTATACCCTGAGGTTTTCAGTAGGAAAATGGCATATCATTTATATATATTCAGTAACCAACAGAATGATTTAGAACTATAAACATACGTAATTTCAAACTTGACAAAATCTGAAGGAATGATTTAGAATGATTTAGAACTATATTTGAATGATTTAGAACTATAAAGGTATGTCATTTCAAACTTGACAAAATCTGAAGGAACGTAGACCAGGAGCTCGCACAGACAAGACTGTCAGGAAGATGCAGTACTGGGTAATATTTGGGCCTCGCTTAAACAGAAGTTTTCAGCAAAGTCTGGGGAGAAGAGAGGAAGGAAATAATGATCAGGACATTTTTAAAGTACTTGTTGAAAGATCCAGCAGTTTGAAGAAGAATGGGAAAGGAGTGTCCATGGTAAACCCACCAGTTCAGTGAGTTCTTACGCTTCACTGTGACAACAGTTACAGAGAACTCTGGGAATTAGAAATACCAGCACATTTAATTAGGTTTCACTAAGCAGAGTTTCAGGAATGGGCACCTCTCACAGGATTTGAGGGATGAGAGGGAACTCCAGGAGGTTCCTTCAGGAATAAGAGTCTCTAAATAGGCTGTGATGGCAGACAGTTTTGCCAGTGTCCCCATCCAGACTAGCATGACTAGTTGGTGGTCGGTGCTAAGCCAGCCTTTTTTTCCACTAGCACTCTCTTTTTCAACAGCAGGTTTAAAAATTGTGAAAACCTAATATTTTGTTAAGCCATTTAATAAAAACCCTAATTTATTAAACAGAGGCCCTTTGTAAGTGTCAAAACTTGTCTTAAAGAAAAATAAGAACCAGCACTGGTGGCAGCCATGGAAGCCTTCCACTTGGTTAAGTGAATAAAATAAAAAAATGTAGTTCCAACAATTAAAAAGAGGTTTTATTTTTATTAGGAGTGATTAATGCTCAGATAATAATTCAAAGGCTTGAAAAGAAACCGCTCATGATGTTGGCTATTGGAAAAGTAATTTTTTATATCTGACCCTCAGAGCTGTTAAGCAGCTGGGAAATCAACTCCTTTTATGTATTTTATTTCAAATACCATGGAATTTTCCTTATAAGAACAAAGTTTTACTTCTAAAACTAACAAATGACTGTTGATTGAGCACAAAATATAAATACAAATATATAGACGTTATTTTAACCGTCTGCCATGAGAAAAGCTCAAAGTCCCCATAATATTGATAAGGTAATGGCTGAGTATTAAAGTCAAGTTAAGTTTTCTCTGAAGCAGAGGAAGACCACTGGTTTTCCAGACCTAAGCCATAAATTCATGTTCTTGCCAGGCTGAACAGAAATATTTAACCGAATTGCTGTGTACTTTTGGGGTGTGACACCAGCATCTCTGGAAAGCATGTATTAGCATAGAAATCGTGGTTCAAACCCCCTCCTGTCAGGGAGCTATGCAGCAACTTTGTGTATTTTTATTCGGTAAATTTTATTTTTCCATCTGTTTTATGTACATACGTAATTTCAGAGGGACACAGGAAAATAAGGTATATGCTATGAGTAATATCAAGTCTCAGGAAATAGTCGCTCTATGATTAATATGCAATGTGAAGCATAAGTTCATAGTAGTAGAACAAACAAAAAGTGAGGGAAAAAAACCCTCAAAGATTCTTAAAGACAAATAATTCTCAAATATTGTTATAAGTCTAAGGTATCGTTTTCCTATTGATATTCAAATTCCAGCTGAGTATTCCAAACACAGATGGATAACCAGAAAGTAAAATATCTTGCAAAATAAAGCAGGTCACTTATATATGGTGAATATCAAACCATTATAAAACAAGTATAACTATACTGTTAACACTGCAGAATGCAAATATACACATTAAAGAGGACATGAAGCAGAGTAAGTTGAGTTAGAATGCTACCCTGGACACAAGCTATCTTGATTTCAGTACCTGTATTGTAGCTAATGGCAGCTGCTCAGAAAACATGGGTTTTCTTCAACCCCTTAATTTCAAAAGAGGGTGTTCCCAAGTCTGAAAGTGCTGCACTACAGGCACACTTAACCACGACACAAAGGGATGAGGCTGCAGTGCCCTTAACTTCAGCAACACCAGTTGAGGGTGACTCCCGTCTCCTGCCCACAGCTGAGCACCTCTGTCCCCTCACCAGCACCTTCTCTGAAGGCATGTGATGGCCTTTGCAGCTCTCCTATGGAGACCATCAGTGGTCCTATTGAGAACAGCTACTACAAAGGGATGAAGGGCATAAATGTATCAACTAGCTGGTTTTAAAGCCCTGGCAGCTTAACCATATAACTAGGAAGAGAACATTATCGGTTAAGTTTAGATCCAACTTAGAAAATAATAATGGGGTTACAAAAGAAATTTCAAGGGTTTAGGTCCTGGTTCTGGTTTGCTGTCACAAGATGAGAACTCTTTTAAAAGCAATTCCTTCAGTAATGCCAGAGCCAGACAAGCCCTGGTTTCAGAAAACCTCCACTGTTTATGTAGTACAGACTTCCATTTAGTAAGACATACATGTTTTTTAATTAAATTTCCCATTAAAAACAGTGGTTTAAATTGAGGGAAACTGTGCCTCACAAAAACTCAATAATATTTTTGAAACCAAAAGCTTTTTTTGAGAAGACAAGAGTTTTCATTAAAATCCTAAACACATGCATTTCTCTATTTCTGAAGATAAATAAACCAGCCATAAACCCTTCCTCAGGCTCACCCATTTGGATTTTACTGTGTGAA
This sequence comes from Neopsephotus bourkii, assembly GCF_033783945.1. Lineage (NCBI taxonomy): Eukaryota > Metazoa > Chordata > Aves > Psittaciformes > Psittacidae > Neopsephotus > Neopsephotus bourkii. The sequence continues at coordinate 10,891,053 of NW_026900624.1, forward strand.
GGATCATGATAGCGCTCTGATTTCTATAGCTTTGTACTTGGTAGCACTGGGACAACCCCAGAGAGGAGCATCTATGTTCAGATTGCAGTGCAGGGTGTTCTGCAGCATTCTCCATATCTGTGATCTCCTGTGCCTGTCCCAGCCACCCAGAGAGGATTCCAAGGCTCAGTGTCCCTCCCTCCTATCCTGGGAAGCTGGGGAGGAAGTGAGGGGAAGGTGACGCATTTCCCTATCTCATTCTAATCTGCACCTGGAACTTGACCTGATCGAGCCTGAAACTGTGAAGCTCTCAGAGGCCTTATAGTTGCAACCAAAGCTCAGGAAAAGCCAAACAGAAGAGAAGCAGAGGGAACAACCACATTTTATATCACAAACAGGCTGTGCACTTCTGTAAATGTCCTGACCTGAGCCCCTGAACAAACCCAGGCACCAAATCTCTAAGCAGAGGCTTTGGAATTCCAGCTGTTTACAGCAGTACAGAGCAAATGTGTCCAGTGAGGTTTCTGTCAGGAGAAAATAACTACATCTACCTCCAGCTGAAAACAATTCCTATGTTTAACTCCTCACACTTCGTGATACAGCTCCCAAGTAGCTCACATATCTACGCCATAGCCCAACATTTACCTGCTTTTCACATGCAGCATCACAACCTCACTCATTCACATATGAACAGCAACCATATTTACTTTACTCCTTTTCAGTAAATAAATGTCTTTTTTTTTGTTAGTATGTTCCAAATACATTATATGCCATGTCTTAGATCAGTGATATTGCTATCAATCAGTGATAAACAATCAATTTCCAAGTTTTCTGCAGCAAAACCAGTACCTCATATTAGCACAGTACCACCACAGTGTGACGAAACTACCCTGCTCAGCTTGTTGGCTCTCAACTCTGTACCTAGTGTCTTTTATTTCTTATGGAATTATATCACACAGAAACACAATAAGTCTGAAGACCTACAGAGTAGCAAGATACTTGTGAAACAGGATGACTCCACAGGATCATTTCCCCTGTGCACTTCATTATCTGCGTTAGAAAATACATTGCTTAAACCTGTATAAGAGGAACAATGTTTTCTTTCTTTTGAATATAGATAATTTTATCTTATGCTGATGTATGTATTGATCTGTGTTTCTTCTGCCTCTGCACAGTTCTCTAATGCGAAGTTTCCTTGCAACAGCAATACGGCACAGCAAACAATTCTTCATCTCCATTAAAATGCTGCTAAGCCAGGGCTATATTTCTTGTCCAAACACAGCTTTTTGGTAGTATGTAGAATTGTCAACTACCTCTCTCCAAGGTTCAGGAAACATAAACCTGGAATTAAGTAAGTTCATTCAAACTTCCACAAGCATTTAAAGCCATTATAAACTGGACCTGCCATAGGAAAAGGCCACTTTGTCCCCACTTGCACTGCTCTACCCCTCAGGCCAGCACAAGCCTTTGGGCTGCAGCATGATTAACTGGATTAATCACATATTTATCTATGATCCAGGTTAAGCATGCACAGATTTTTCCTGCGTTGGGTTTAACCCAGATCAAAATTATGCCACATGAAAGTTCACATGAAACTACTATGGTAAAATACAATTCATCAGTTCACATATGTCAACTTTGGTCTCCCAGCCATCACCATTGAAAAAGCAGGACAGATATCCCAGCATGAAAATGAAAAGGTCCTGCAGGGCTAACTACCTTCTCGATTTACCACATCTACTATAGCTCCATGCTAATTAGGCTGCTATTCTTCTAAACACAGGCTTTTTTCTCCCTTACTTTTGGAGATAATCAGTTTTTAATGTGTACCTCTGTTGTATAAGGCAAGTATTTGTAAAGGGTCCAATAGACAAGCACTAAATGCTGAATACTGCTAGAGCTTTTTATTCAAAATGAGCAGAATATAATTTGTTTTCCAAGTTGCTTTCTTTTATTTATGTTCACTCCTTTAAGTTATGGTATCAACTTCAAATCCACATTTGGAAGTGAGAGGTGGGGAAATCAGAGCTTACTTCAGCTGAAAAATGTGTATTGTTTCATTAGTCCAGGAAACCAATATACAGCACCAAGGCCAAAACTGCCAGCTCAGGTTCCAGAATACTGAATGGTAAATCATCAGATATGGGAATAGTGAGGGTGGAAAGAGAAAAGAATTGAATTGTTTACTCCCTTATGGCTTTAATTGAATAACCAAAAATAAAGGGGGGGGGGGGGGAATCTAGTTCTATCAAGAAAAGAAAAAATCTTGGCTTATCTCTGCAACAGCCGTAGGTTTTGGACAGAAGCGATGTTATAATGTATAATTATATAACTTACTTGAACAGTTGCTTTCCATATGGGAAGTAACAGATTTGCCTGGCTGCACTTTGGCAAAGCCCGAATCTACCATTATTCAGGGTATAACAATTTTGTTGATTTGGAAGTCTTACAAAGGTATCTACACATTTCACTGATGGTCCTTGACACTGCTTCTCTTCCTGAGAATAATACATGGCTTCAGCCCCTTTTACAAGTGGTCCTGAGCCATATTTATCTCCCAGGATTGTCAGTATAATTGTGTTCTGCCTGCAGATGACTAAGATTGCATTCTTTTCTTCCTGTGATGAAAGAAAGGACAAAGCTTCAGGAAGCACTGAAAAGATGCCTTTGAAAGTCTCATTTAAACATTTTGATCTTGTATAATAGTCTAAATATACAGATTTAGTTCAGCTGCTCTGTGGCCTTCATCCCAGGTTATCCTGTGTCTTCTGAATCAGTAACTGAAGAAGTAAAAAACAACAGAAGTTTCAGTAGCTTCAAAGCAGCAGCCAGTACTTGGTGCTTATTTCAGTACTTTTAGATATAACCACCAGGTTGATTATACTTCTTAATATTTTGAAGAATACTATACCTTCATTATTTGTGAACCTGAACTAGCAGTGGTTGGCGTTATTTTTTGTCAAGAGTCTGCATGCAATAGCTACAATACTAATTGATCTCACCAGATTCTCTGCTGCCATGCTAGTGTCAAGAATTGGGACATTTTCAAAATAACACAAAGAAAAGTAACAGGCACAGATGTTTGGCATGTATATACAGGATATAAATTGTTGAGTGTGAGACTGAACAGAGAAGCCACAAAAACTGTCACAGTTTCAGAAGATTGATGCCAAAGTGACCTAGTTACCAGGATATCCGAGTCCTCAAGTGGGAGTCAAATACGTATCAATTGGAACTTCTCTCACAGCCAACATTTCAAGTATTGTACGGGACATTGCTCCTCCAAGAATACTTCACAGGTTTATTTCACCTAGTGTTGGAGAAACATCAGAGGTGTCTAGCTCCAAAAAAGATGATGCAGTGCGAATTAAGAGAGCACCAAGAACTGGTTCCACAAATGCCACTGCAGCCTCTTAGGGAATGCTGCAGCCACATAGCCCATAACATTTTCAGTATCCCAAAGGGAAATTACCTCAGATTTCCTGTGTTCTCGTTTGTCTGACACATGTTTTTATTACATTTTATATCTTTAAGTATTCTGTATTCCATGAAATCACTCCAAAAAGCAATTTACCACATTATATTACTTTCTGCTATCTTTATGTATCCTCCAAATTTTGAGAACTAACACTACTGTGGTCTGGAGAATCCATGGAAGGCATCTGGCACAATTAGTGGGGCTCAAGAAGAGACTGCATTTGTTGCCAGATGCTCTTCTGTAATTTGCACGAAAAAGTTGCTGGATAAAGGACAGGAACAGTGCCAGGACAGGGAAAAGAACTGAGGTATGTGAGGGAGCAGCTTGACTCCTTACAGTCAGGCAAATGAACTGAACCAGTCTCCATACTCCCTGGTCAAGTGCTTCAGCCACAACCTAGAAATGGCCCAAATGTTAATCCCGAAGAGAGCAGTCCAAATGAATGTCCTAAGTGGGTGGGGAAACCTCCCTGCAGCTCAGATTGAACCGTATGATGGTTCATATATAGCATTCACCCCGTCTTTATCTTTTTTCCATGCTAGTTCCAGGTAGCTCTGTGCTTAGCACAGTAGTTGTTTTGGATCCTCAGTGCATTGAACACCAGTTTAGATACCCGCTATTAGGTTGTCTCTGACCCAAGTCTTGACCATGACTCCTGGCTGCCAGTAAATAGTGGGGAGGTGGGGAGGAGATCAGATTTAAGGAGGAGGCATGATTTTTCCCAAATGGTAGAAACACTGAATCACCCTGGGAAATAATAACCTTCCCCATACTGTGTATGGATCAGCCATGACAATAAAAAACAGCAGCTCAGGACATAGGCTCTTCTATGAGGATGGAACAGAAAGTAGAGAAATGGACCACAATTCATGCCTTAAGGAGCACCACTAAAGCAACTAATTAGCTGAACATATTGTCTTAGTGAGACACAAAATACTTCCTCTACAGGGGTTCCACTGTACGATCATTTTCTGAAGTGCTGAATTTTGCTGACTTTACATTCCAGTAGGGGATCTGGAGTAGCTTACAAATATTGTCATATTTATGCAGAGGGAATAACTTCAAACTGCCAGCCCTCCACAGACCATGAAAACACTCCTTCTCCCAACCCCACAGTTCCTACTCAGTGTTATGTGAACTTAAGGCACTGACAATATATTTTAACCAGTTCTTCAACAAGTGCTCTCCTAACTTTCTGCCACTGTCAAAACCTGCAATTCTCTGCGCTTTCAAAACAATTTAAAGAAAAATTCCTTTAATTTGGCTGTACCCATTTGATACATATGGAGACAGAGATGTGCATACTGCTAGCTTCAGGAGGTTTGAGAGAAAATAAACCAAGGTGTCAAAATACGCAAGACCATACTCTGGCCAAGGACGGGTTAACAAAGTGCTCAGGGCTCTGCCCCCCCTGTGCGAGTAATAGGAATCAGACTTGTAGGGAAGGATTTCTTGGTGACTGGCCAGGAAGAGAGAGCCTATAATCTGCAAAAGATGGGATCTGGGGCTGACTCAGAAACTGCCTGAGAGCCTTCTGCCTGTCAGAGCCTCACTAAGAGAAGCTAAGCCTGCATGCAACAACTGGTGATTTGTTACTGAGACCATCTTTGTTTGTCGTGTAGGCAATACTCTGCTTAAAGGGAGGAGCAGCCAAATAAAGTGTGTCATACACTTCAGCTATGCGACCTTTGGCTATGGGATTGTGGTGATCTTATTACAATCACTTCTTAAGTTACAGTGGTCAAAGGCACATGAAATGGGGATATTTCTTTATCATTTAGTCAACTCCAAACAGTAAGCTGCCTTCACTTAAATGACAGAGCAGTCATTTACACTGGAACTGCAAAACAGTGGAAGAAAAAAAGCCAGAAGTTTTATTATTGGGGAATATGGTAAGGTTTAACTCACAAAAGGAAAGCACTATTAGCTGAATCTTCCCAGAAGGGTCCATACCAGGTCTAAAAAATAGATGAAAGAATCTGGCTATACAGATGAAAGAAAGGCTATAAACGGTTCATTATTATGGTAACTTCTCCACTAGAAGAAGCTAACTGTGATCAGTGTTCAGCACATCACTAGCTCAAACAAAAATCATCCCTACTGAAACCTACAAAAGCGAAGCACAAGAATGAACATTTCTGATCTCTCAGTTCATACACTACTTCCGTAAAAATTATAAGATAGCCAAACATCTATGAAGGCAAATCCTAAACACCATTCCCTGTCAGCTCTGTCAACTGGCTGCTTCCTGAGTGATCATGAGACCTTACTGGCAGATATCTTTAAACACAATAAAAACAAAAAACCCAACTGTTGTTTCTGTGTGTTTTGCTTGGTAGAATTATCAGACTTCTAATTTCAAGAAAAAGATCAGATATACTGGAAAAGTATTTTCCTTTCAGAAACTAACTATCAGAAAAGATGCAGGGTGCATCTTCCCATTTTAACACTTTACATATGCATTCCAAAACCAGTGATACCATCATTGTACATAGTTAATACCAAGATGGTGCTAACACGATTGATAAGCAAGAAAAGAGATACCAATCTGATTTCTCCCACAAGAAATAAACGAGTATTTTTCCTATTAAGGTTTTATAATAATTTTTAGTCTTTCCCAAGAAGTTGAATCAAGAGCAACCGAAGAGCCAGAGTGCCCTCTCGTGGTCCTACATCATCAGTAGGACTTCAGATAAAGTCTGCTTACCAAAAGGGAGGGGGGTAAGGCTGGGCTTGTTTCTATACAGAAATCTTAAGGTATCTTAAGATACCTTTTAGAGATAGGCAATTAAGTACGTGCATCTAGACTAACATGTAAAATGATGTCCTGTAAATAAAGCTTTTGCTTTTTCTCTACCAATTCCAGACATCCTGAAAGGCAAACCACACCTTAGCTAATCTTTGTAGAGGCTAACTTGGTTTGATAACCTAAACACCACACTGGCACAAGACAGATAGAACGAGAGGAAATTAACCCTCTACATTGAACAAAAGTAACCATGTAGATAAGGACAGTGAAGAGAGACTTCCAAAATTAATTCTGCTCTAACCAAGACAGGGGACTAATTCCTTCCAGGAGCTACTGCTCTCAGTTTAACAAACATACTCATCTGCTAGGGGCCAAACATCATGGTGTGTTGTGCAGAGACCTTCATTCACTGTTACTGATTCTGGGTCTCTTATCACTGTTGTCTCAGATGCACTGCAGCTAATACAGACTGGGCTAACTTCCAGCAAATTTCCACCCTGTGTTTCAAGGAGAAGGAAAGGATTAGTCTTTCAATTTGTTCATCCCTCATCTGTTTCTTAGTTCCTCATGAGCTGGCTCCAGTTTTCACTCAGGGATGGCAGCTTCCCCTACAGCAGTAAATGGACAATTCAAAACTAAAAATGAAAGACTATTCCACAGCCCAGTTCAGATGAAGAACATCCTGCAAGCAATCAAAAGCAGATGGGTATTTCAATGCTTTGCTCTAATAAGCTGCCAGTCCAGTCATGACTTTGTAACTGATGCCATTGTGGGCAGACTGGTAAAATATTCTGATAAAGGATATAAGCTGCAGACATGCTGCTGCTGGGTCATCTTTGGCACACTGATGATACAAGAAGGAAATCTAAACTTTCAGAATTGATTCAATGGTAAACAGATAACACCAGCATCAAAGGCAACTAATTCAAAGTCCCCTCCTAAGAACAGTGCAGCAGAAATACTTACTCACTGAGAATCCTTCAGTCCTCTTTCCTAGAGAATCTCAAATGTTTTATGCTAAAGCTTCAACAGACATTCAATTTAATTTTTTCTAATCTGTGTCCGAAAGTAACAAAACTAACACTGGCGCTCATTTCTCAATGAGACAAAGAAACTGATTTTAAAACAGAGCAGAACTGGAGTTAAGCATATGCATTTTCTGACTATCAGATCTTTCTTTTCCAATAGAGTTTTTACCCTTGAACTACAAACCAATGCTTCAATACATTACTGCCAAAGTTATCCAAAGAAAGTAAAACTACCCTCTCTGGGCAATCTGTGTGCAAATGGAACAGCTTATTAAGGATTCCTTAATTGAGAACACGTAAACAAGGATTCCTAGCCACATCGAACCAATTTCTTGAGGCAAACTTTATGGTCTGATTTCCCAAAAATGCACTGGAAAATAAGCAAAAGGGAATGTCTTTCACTGCTTTGTTTTAAGCCACAGAAAACAATGTTGGGCTACACCCACCAAAGAGTGGGTTTGATTGCCTCTGGCGTTCACAGAGCTGTAACTATTAACACAGCTTCTGAAACGGAAAAATAAAGGACCAGGTAAAAATCTGCTTAGCCCATATTCCAAACTGTAGTATGTGACAAAGAGGTGGCAATTCCATTTTCTGTCCTGACAGCCTTGTGACGATTTCCACATTCTTTATTGCTGTTGTTGTTGATTATCAGCATCATAATTATCCAAACTTTCCTGTTCCTCAGCTGAAAATCATCATCTTAATGGTGACTGATTATCACAACTCCGCCAATACACCCAGGCACATTTGCCAATGTCAACTGAAGCAAAAACATGTATTATTAAACCAAATGGAGTGTGGTTTCTCTCAGGAAAGTGTAAAATAAATAAATAAGAATTATTTCTTGTGTAGTACAAACTACTTTCTACTGCTGAAGTTGGATCTATTCACAATGGCAACATCAACATCTTTACTGCTTTTTCCCCCCCTTTACTAGAACAGATGCTATGATCTGGAAATTGAATGTGGTGAGATGCAGACAGAGTTTCAATATGTCAGTGCTTGCTAATTCAAAATACTCATTTTGGATTGCTATGTCAATTTAGTATTAGATATTGTATTCATAACTCTTACTTCTGTTGCCTTAAGGAAATGCTTTTCTGATGGTACCACAAAGAAATTTAGCACACTGCTTCTAATCAGGCAAGCTTTGGAAAGGAACATTGAAGCATAGATTCTGCTAAATGCCCCTGTCTCTACATACCCTTGTAAAAAGTCACTCTTCATATTTCTTGGAGGCCCCCTTTAGGTACTGAAAGGTTGCTATAAGGTCTCCCTGGAGCTTCCTCTTCTCTAGGCTGAACAAGCTCAGCTCTCTAAGTCTGTCTCCAGAGCAGAGGTGCTCCAGCCCTCACAGCATCTCTGTGGCCTCCTCTGGAACTACTCAAACAGCTCCATATCCTTCTTGTGTTGGGGGCCCCAGAGCTGGATGCAGGATTGCTGGGAGCATCTCAGCAGAGCAGAGTAGAGAAGGCTAATCACCCCCCTCAGCCTGCTGGTCACACTGCTGGGGATGCAGCCCAGTATGTGGTTGGCTTCCTGGGCTGCAAGCGTACCCTGGTAGCTCATGCTGAGCTTCACATCAATCAAAACCCCCAAGTCTTTCTCCTCAGGGCTGCTCCCAATCCAGTTTCCTCCCATCCCGTAGTTGTGCTTGGGATTGCCTGATCCAGGTGTATGGCCTTGCATTTGGCCTTGTTGAACTTCATGAGGCTTGCACTGGCCCAATTCTCCAGCCTGTCAAGGTCCCTCTGGATGGCATCCCTTCCCTCCGGTGTGTCAACCACAACACACATTTGGTGTCATCAGCAAACTTTTTGAGGGCACACTCAATTCCATGGTCTGTGTCACTGACAAAGATGTTGAACAGCCCTGATCCCAATACCAACCCCTGGATTTTCCAAAAGAAAGTATTCAAATAGCAAAGACTTTTCACTTACATGGTGTAATGTGCCCACCCTTGGAAAAGTCTTAAGTTATTAGCAGAAAAGGAGATATTTCCTGTAATTGTTAGAGAGTACTGAAAAGATCTAGATCTTATTTTTTCCACAGTTTTTCTTAAATTATTGCTGTCTGTGAGCAGACTGAATGGAGGATTTTAATTATTATAACACAAAAATTATATTAATCTGAAGTAGCCTCCAGGCTAATTTTCTGATCATTAAAAATAGGGGACATCAATGAGAGAAACTCAGTTAGGAGAGCTGCTTGGACAAATGGGTTCTTAAGTCTGCTTTAACAGGCAACAAAATAAGACCATACCCTGAGTAAATAAGGATGTAACTTTACAATTAGCTGCTTCTCCTCTAACTCCATACCTGCTTTGTTCCCAACGGTCAGCGTTCTTAAAATTTCAGGCTAGATCAAGTACATGAAAGTGACTAAGATACACTGTAGGGCACAGAAGAGTTCAGAAACATGTCTCATCTAGGAGGTACTGCTTAATTTACCGATATATCCAAAACGTACATCTAAATCAAATTCTAACATCAGTTAAAAGAGTTTCACTGCTTTCATTGGGTTTTAGCGCATCAGTTAGACTCCAGCCTTTGCAAGTATTTTCATCTCTTTGAATTATAAAAAGTTACTAAGTAAGCTAGTCTTGAACACTTATACTCGCTTCCCTCTGATATTTCTAAGTTTCTCAGTTCTCTATCTCACTGAATTCCTCAGCATTGCAATGGAATACTAAGGACAGCATATATGCAACTCTTTCGCATCCTTGCTCACTCTGTTAGAGGAGAGGTCTCACGCCCCTATGATCTCACTCCCGTAGACCATATGAAGACTACAATTTGCAATAAACTTTTATGCAACATTGTCAAGATATACTCAACAACTCAGAGCAAGATCAGTGGTGTGCATTTCAGAGTTGTGAGTGTTAAGGATAAGCAGATAAGCAGACCACAAATTCTAGACCATCACTCCAGTATCTTTTTGCTTAAATCAGTATTTTCAAAAAGAGAAAAACATTTGGATTATCTTATTACATGGAGCATTTCTAAACCCTCTTGAATATCAGTGAACTTTTCCATATAACCTTTCATCCAGTTATTTGACCAACCTATGCCTCAGTAAAACCAGCTGGGAAAATGTGTAGAAGTGTGCTATAAACCTGGTGATGTATCTGAGCTGAGATCAGGATAAGTGAATTTCAAAAGCCAAGAAAAGGTCTCGCTGCTGCCTGGAGGCAGCCCCATGCTGTGGTGCTCCTGGGAGGCCCAAGAGATGAAGACTGCAGCCAGACTCCCGAGTTTGGGTGTTAGGCAGATGAAAATTCATTAGCACATGGCAATGTAGCATGCAAAGGCTCATTCTATTGCAGCAGTTCTGTACCTAATCATGAAGTTATCTTGCAGAACAACTTCATCAGTCTTTACCAGCTGTGGGAGAGAGAGCTCAGGTAGAAAATACAAGCCCTTGTTTTTACACTCCAAGGATAGCAAGGTTCCTTCTCACTCAAGGTTCACAATTACTGAATTTTGGGGAAAATGTTCTGGTCAGTCACAATGTACAAAAGCTGCTTTAAAATTACTTCAACTTTAGGATCTTTCAGTGCATTTTTGACTGGCTCACTGATATTCAGTTTAAATTTACAGAGCTGAACATCCTGTTGTGGCTGTGTCGCACCGGAAATTCACCCCATTAGTTTTCCAGACTTCTAGAAACGTGGAACAAGATCTTTAGAGAATCCCAGCTCTTTTGAATGCACTGAAGGAGAACAAGAGTGCACAGATGTTTACACTGTGGGGAGAGGGGGAATTACCCCTCCTATGTAAGTAAGACAGCCTCAAGTCAGCTCTAATTTCAAAAGCCATTCTGCTAGGCAAGGATCATAAGACAGCGGTAGTTTTATGGCTTTTGCACTTCTTGCTGCTGAGTCAGGAGACCAAAACCAGGCGGTGCAGGAATGAGAGACTTAGTCTACATCTCTGAGAAATTCAGCCTCCGAAGGAGAATTCTCAACTGCCTGAGAAATTCAAACAAACAAAGGAGTAGGAGGAAGATTTAGTCTTTTCAAGCTGTTGAAAGCTGCAGAAATCACATTCTTCAAGTAGTTTCACATCATTGATACTGCACGATGGTATCTGCTATGCCCTTCTGCTTTTAAGAGGCAAAAATAATAGATGAGTGTGAATTTCCTCTTGGTCTTATGTTTTAATACCAGTTTCAATCCGTTTGGGAAGTACTTTGCAGGTTTAGCGCTTTATAATAGAAATCGTATCAATTCCATTTTGGTCATTACAAGAGATTGACTCATACTTCAGAACATCAGCAAGCTGTTTACACACCAAGAGGAGGTGAATCTCTTTCCCTCTGCACTTCAGCCAAGTGCTTCCTGGGCATATTGACGTTGCTCCTTTGATCTAACTCAACTTAACTCTGGAACTTTTTGTGACCTTCTGTTGGATCTAAGTTAGTCTGAGTACTTTTATCAAACAAAGTCGAATCCCTTTACTTACTCACCACCAGAATAGCACCTCTCCAAGTTTTCAGCTTGTGTGCATTAATGCTTCTCCCCAGCTCCATTCAAGCACAAAGACCAACAGGTTGTCTTAAGCTATATGTGCCTTGATCTGATCCATTTGGTTCTGAGGTGAAATAGAACAGCAACCAGGCATTGCTCTCAAACTTTGAATCCATTTCATCGGTCATACTGCAGGTAAAATTGATCAGGCTTCCCAAGACTGCTGTCCCTAACATTCCCCTCACAGGTTGATGCCCAGAGCTAGAACTTTGAATTACATACAAGTGAGAACGAATTATGAAGTCTGAAGGTGCTTTGTGCATTGAGGCCTCAATTGTAAGATAGAAACTCGTTGAGGAATGACTTAAAATAAATTATTTAAAATAAATCTGTCATCTGAAAATAATACAAAAAATAAAGTAAAAATTGGTATTTTGTGCTACCTTCCAGCTACTGTTTGCCAATTTCTAGGTTCATTTTAAATTTTGCATTTTCACCAACAGGTGGAGCCATCAATTCTGAGTTCATTATCTGTTTGTGATCTAAAACAATTTAAATGTTTGCTAAACAGTAAAAGAAAATATATTCACATCCTAGCTGATGTGAAAAAAACAAAAGCTAAACAGAGCAAAAAGCATTATTATGCCGAGACAGGGAGATCAGATTAAAAAGGGGAGTGTGCCAAATAGAGTGTTTCAGTATCATGATAACTCCTTGAAAATAAAGGCTATTTTTAATCTGAGCTGTACAAAAAGACTCTTTCCTTTTTAAACTGATTTTCTGGTGCAAAGCTGTCTAATACCCAGTGAGAGCAACTTCTAAAACTGGCTAAAAGTAGCATAATGTTTTGTTACAGAAAAGGTAAACAAGCAGATGTTTCAGAAGGGTAGACATAGGGATCATACTAGAAGAAGTCTTTGGTATTTCTCAACTACAATACTAAAGTTTTGACAAATTACTAGATTTTAAGGCTGAATCCTACATCTGGATAAGTGCAACTTCCATCAACTTCTTAAAACAACTGTTCCCCCTAAGTTACAAAAAATAACATTCCCAAGGAACTTCAAATTCATCATTCCATTATTTCAGTCTACTTAATAACAAACTTTTTTTCTGCTGAAGCATCAAACTGAGACTTCCATACTGGAATACATTAAGCCTGAATGATGTTTCACATAGAAATAGGTGAAAAGCATTGGTTGTTGATGTTTTGACTTTATTTCTGTCTATAAGCAGTAAAATAACAACCCTTTAGGCAATATTTGAGGGGAAAATATGAATAATTACTCCTTAGAGTATCACATAGGTAAAAATATTATTGCACCATTTATAGTGCCCAGAGGAGCAGAACACTGAAGCTTCCTCCTTGGTGCAAACCAACTGGTAGATGTGCAGACATTCTGGTTCACAGCAAATGTTGCTGTGCTGGGCAGGCAGCAAAAAAGAGGAGGTACAAGAAGAAAAGAGCATTTAACAAGTATAAGAGCACAGTCAGCAGCTCAAAGCAGAGGGGGGGAAAGTTCATATCCTCAGTTTAAGCAAATCAGCATTGTGCTACTGATATTCTTTTGGTGTTAATAGAGACAGAGAATTTAGAAAAAGAAATATACAGAGGAGGCACACACAGGCTATGCTCCAGGAGCCCAGTTCATAAATCAAATTTACCTTCTTCTGTAAATTTCAGCCTCACTGATGACTAAATAAAATCTCCGATCCAATATTACAATCTCCTATTCCTATTTCTGTATAAAGTCACAGGAGGAAGAGCATTTCTTACTACACTGTGCCCATTTACTCCAAAGTAAATATATTCATGAGTGAGAAATGAAAGATCAGGACACTTTAAAAATTTTTGCTTTTACACCCTGAAAATCTGGTTATGTGAACTGCCCATAAAGCCTTCTGCTCGGGCTGCCAGCACTTTCTACTGTAAAGAATTTTTCATCTGTTTTCTGAATAGGGTCAGATGAATTCACTGAGGTAGTGATACACCCACACAGAAAAAAACCAGCACACTGTTGCAGTCAAGTTTTAATCACAGAACCTCTGCAAGTGGTAGCAAAGCTGAGTAGTAAGGCAGACCGACATATTTTATCACTGGAAAACAGAAGCAGGAGAGTATAAATACGCATAGACACCATGCTAGATAAAAGTGTGCACTAGGGTATGCAGCCCTGACTCCAGAGAGCCAGTGAGCCTCTGTTCAAAGAGCTCTGTGTTAGTAGTAGTAATTTTGCCACTTGACATTCTGAGTACTCCATTTCAAGGACAGAGCAAAAGTCTCTGGAAAAAAAATCAGTGGTTCCTCTGGCGCTGGTCTGTCTTTTAGCTGAGTTACCACACTGGTTTCATTGTTCAGCTTTCACCCTTAAAAAGGAAAATGGAAATGAGAAGCTTTTAATGTTCTGATCAAGAATAGTATCACAACAGTGTGGAGACAACCTTCCTTTTAACTCATCTGGGGTTTGGTTGGTTTTTTCCTGCAATATCAATGTTCACTGGGAAACTATGTATACAATCCAGCTACAATCCAACACAGAACCAAGTGTTCATACAGCCTAATACCTAATTAACAAGCCAGCAGGTTGAGGGAAGTGATTCTTCCCATCTGAAGCACCACAAGCCATTCTGCTGGTACAGCAGCAAGTAGTACCGCACCCATCCACTTCTGTCTGTTGGGCCAAGCAGACAACCTGCACCAACTAAAAAGAAAGCTGACATTTTGGTCAGAAGTGTGCGGCCAAGCACTACAGAAATAGGTTTGCCTGGTAAACCAAATGAAAGCATTGAGGATTATGTTCTGTATGTAGTCATCCCTGGAAATAGTCATGGGTTATTGAGGTTGATTAATTACAACGGAGGACATGAGTTATCGAATGAGATTTTATTTGTGGCACATGTGCTAGTACACAATAATTCTCATTCATCCAAAGTTTTTTCATTTAAGAAAACTTCAAGATTCAGATTATATTTCTTTTCAGATTTGATCTGTGTTTTTTAAGGCTGCTTCAACTGTACTTTACATCTGAAAGTATGTTACTTATGCTCTTAGATTAGGGAAAACAAAGCACCTAAAAATAAAGAATATTCTGTATTTGGATGTAGAATTTTTAATTTTACATGTTCTTGTCAGCTTTCATACACAACAAAAGAGTAAAAACTCCCTAATTGGAACAGATCTTGGAACCCTGCAGAAGGGTGTAATATCTTATTATGATAATTGTTTATGATACAAATTGGAGCACTTATCTATTCTGTGGAAAACAAAAAACCTGAAACATTTTTTGCATGGTATCACTAGATGGGAAGCCATGACAGCATTGGGTAGGCAATGGTGAAAATAAGGATTTGGATAGTACTAAGGTCACTGAGCTGACATCTTTACATAATCTATTTTTAAAAGCACTTAGGGAATTCAAAAGCACTCATAGTAAAAGGGAGTATAAGAGTGCAGGCAGGATACAACTTCTCATATCATTTGTGTCAAGTGCAGATAATGAAATGATTACAATATAAAGTGAACAATAGAAATATATCACCAAAACTCCTTCTCAAACAATAAAGCAAAAGTCAAACCCATTGATGATCTTATATGCAATTTAAAGCATGGGAATATTTTAATAGTCCATCTTCCCCCTCCACCCTACCCCCACTGCCCCCCCTCAAACTCAATCGTTGTTGAAAATGGGACCTATGACTGGGGTTTTTTTGTGTCTTGTGTCCCTGTGTCCCCTTGTGTCCCTGAAAATGTTCCACATATATTGTAACCATTTTTGCAGTTCGTGGCATGAGAGCAAGAGGTTTTCCTGAATCTGCTGTTGCTGTGGTCTTATGTTTTTAACTAACTGATGCCAGAAAAAACAAAATGTAATAAATGAGCTGAGACAACAAAGCTAAATTTAAGTGAGGAAATGAATTGGCAAAACCTTTTACAGACATATGATTCTGAACATAATGTAATTTATTTTTACTGTATTAATTATCCCAATGTATTTAATTTGCTATTTTATCTGCGTCTATTATGTATTCCTGAAGAGAAACATTTAAATGTTTTTAAAGAAATATTTAAAATTAATTTCTCTTGCTTATAAGCCCTATTTCAATGCTTGTAATACAATATTTATTAACATTCTGTAGTAAAATGAATGCATAATAAAATCTGTTGCATGGTACGAGGGAAAACAGGGATGAATTTGTGAAGGTCAGGCATATGAAATTTTGGGAGGAGATTAAAGTCATGCTGCTGATCTTCTGTGGTTCTTTAAAAGAATCTTCTACAAACATTTAATTAATAATACTTACAGCATGCTGAGAGAATGCTTCACACGGATTACTGGAGAAAATTGCTATTCAAAACAGGAGACTTGGAATCAAAAAGAAATCCAAATATTCCCACCAGGGTTGTTAAGTCTGAAATTCAAGACACTATCTTCAGTGCTCACAGGCTGACCCAGGGAATACACTTTAATTCTCCTGAAGTTTGACAGATGGAAAGAGCTGCAATAAAAGCTAATATTAATTAGTTGCATTGTTTATCTGTGATAAAGTTATGAATGCTGTACCAATGCTATGACATTTTTCAGTAGGCTACCTCAAGCATATTGACTGAGCTGGATAAACTACAGCTGAGCAGGATCTTAAGCACAAAGCCAGCCATCTCCTACTGAATTTTATAAATGATATTTATAAGATATTTGTATCTCATACAGTGACATTAGAAAACCTTGTACCCATGGCATCAGAACTTGTTCTGAATAAGAGAGGGACACTACTACAGGCTACTGAGAACCTTAAAGGAGCTCTCCTCTGGTTCCAAGGAAAAAATTGAACTAAAGATTATCTCCATGAATGGTAACTAGCTGTTAGGCATTATTCTGCTGAACACACAATTTCATACAGTAAATACCTCTTCTGTCACTTGGTTTGTAGCTTCATTTTAACAGTTACATTTATTGCATCCTTCAATGCCCAAAACCACTTTCTCTGCCTGAAAATAATCCCTCAAGACCTGGCAGGTCACACGTGTTGGACAAATCTCTCCCACAGACCCTTGACCAAAGAAATCAGAGTTTTTATAAAAAGTGTTGTAACATAATTTTGTCTAGCTTTTAATTTTTTGATTTGCATTCTGTGGATCATATTACCCGGAAAGAGAGGCTGTAGCATAGCAACAGTCTCCTGAGTGTTGCAGAGGATGCAAATAGTTGAGTTTTGGCTTGTGCCACATGCTCTGTTGCCTGATGAGAAACAATTTTATTGCTGGATTCATGTGCTCTTTGGGATATTTGTTTTATGGCAAATATTTCACTGACTTCTATTTCACTAAAATAATCGTGACTGCTGACAAACAATTTTGTCTCACACAAACGGGACAAGAATTTTTTCGAAGTCCAGCATTTTTTTCTTTAACTTAATATGAAATACTGTGATCTAAAAATTCTAGAGGAGAAAACAAAACTACTTAATTCCAACGCACTTGAGATATCAAAGCAAATTATACTTAACCTGCAGACTGAGAATTAAAATGAAGAAGCTACCATGTTATTCCAAAGTAGAGCGAAGGTGCATACTGGCTCTGCTGTCAGTTCAAGTGTCTGTGTGTATCTTGGATGTACCACATGGCTGGGAACTCACTTTTCTGGTTATTACCTGTGGAAGCGGGAAACCCAAACCTTCAGCTGGAAATAACTGTAATTGTGATCCATTTTGGCAGCAAGCCTGGAACCATATATTGTCCCTCTGTGGGCTCCTGTCCACTCCCACAGATGCCATAGCAGTTTGTCAATACAGACAGGGAAGGAAGAATAAGACTATAAAATTAAAGGCAGTCTGAGAAAGGAACATACAAATAAATGACATTCAGTCCATCATGTATGGCTACAGGCCAATACTTAGCACCTGGGTGTAAAGTGAGTGCAAACATACTTAAGTTCCCTGGTTACACTTCCCTACACTTAGTTGCTTATGCCTTCAGCTACTTAATTACCTCCTGAAGGTGACTCATGGGTAGCTTAAGAGGCAGAAATACAATTTTTTAAACATCAGATGACTGTCTTGAGTCAGTTACTCTGTTTCCTACTCATTTTGTGCAAGCCATGGGCTCCAAAGCGCAGAAAAGAGTCAGAAATACTGATGAAGGGACTTCTCTACTAGGTGGGAATCTTCAAGAGATAAAGATGGAGCTCCTACCTCTAATTTCACACCAGTCCAAGCACATATTAAAAGAAGCATGGAGATGGTTTAGCCTTAGAGAAAAGTATGACTGGAGCACAACCAAAGGCACATAAATTGTTGCAAGTGACAGCCACCATTTAAATCATGTTGAAAAAAGGTGAAAAAGCAAGGATACGTATGCAGAAATAAAAGGAAAACATGCGGCTTTTTTGTGTCAGCCTAAATTATTCTTCAAAAGCAATTCAGTGCTATAGCAGTTCCTTGATGCTTCATACAGCCTGGCATTTCTTTACTTCTTCCTCAAAGTAGAACACATTGATAAGCAAAAATCAGCAGTGTACATGGACATTTACATTTCCACTAGAACATGTTGTAGATTTTTCTACAGAAATGTAACTTATTTACAATTCCCTGTAGAAAAACTTAGAGGATGTAAAATAAAAATAGTCATCCTTGCCTCTCAAGCCATATCACTTTTAGGGTTTCTGTTGATTTTGGGTTTGGTTTTTTTGGTGTATTTTATGGCTAGATACATTGATGGAAAAGAACCAGAAAAATCACAGCTAATAACAGGGTCAGCAGATAATTTAAACTGTTAGATGCAAAATGAGGACAAATCAATCAGAATTTGTTTCAGCAAGAATAAAACCGGAAACGCTTTCATCCTTCCCAATATTTGACTTAGGATACACACTGCATCTACATCAATAGTTTTATATTGATGGAGTCTAAATAAAAGTCAGATAGATCATATCCTAATTCTTCAAAATACATGCAAGCTGCTAAAATGTAAATATCTAAAGGTGAATATGGAAAACTTTAAACTCTTACTAATTTCAGTAAATGAACATAGAGTCAGGCAGGGTCACTTTGTTAAGATGAAGCTGTAGAAATAAAGAGGAGAACACGTTTCTCCAATGTACACTCACTATAGATGCAGACTACTCTGCAAAGGCCTCTAAGTTGACACACAAGTGATACTCCCCTTCAAACATATCTCTCGGTCTTTATTAAACACTCATTTGATTAACTCCAGTGAAGCTTCAAATTCTCATGCAAAATCTGTCCCAGTGGTATCAGTGCAAAGAACAGTGAAGCAGAAGTCACATTGACGGTGTCATCATTAGAGAAGGAAACGAGGAATGGAGCTGTCAGATAATAATATATGATTGGAGTTTAAATAATGAACTGAACTGAAGTTTAGAAGTAGCATAAAAATGCAGCTCTGAAGTTTGCAGAAAAATAGTAATTATATAATTTGCAAGTAAAACAGTAAGTAGTGAAAGTGACCCAAATGTTATTAGCATTAGCACTAAGAGCTATATTTTTCCTACTTACAGAAATTTTATAGTAGTTTCAAAGAGCCCAGTTACCCTTCATTTACATTGCTTGGTATTAAAGAACAAATGGATTTCTAATTTGTGATCTCATCTTTCAACAGTTTGCAAGTGCATGGGATGTTACTACACTAAATTGAGACATCATTAATGTGAAACAAAGATGACTGTGGTTCATCAATGCACTTCAGTAAATCAATTGATTTAATGAACTCCTTAGTGCGGTCATTCTTGTAAGAAGCACATTCACAACAATCATAATCTTTCAGGGAAAACAGGCACTTGTGATTAATTTTTCAGTGCTCTCCTATACTTGAAAGTTTTTCCTTCTGACTGAATCAAAACCAATCACAAAGACTTTTTATCTTTTTTTTTCCCCAAAAAAGATGGTCCAAAGAGCTCATTGTGAAGTATTTTTGTTGAAGTATCACAGTATCACAGTATCACAGTATGTTAGAGATTGGAAGGGACCTCAAAAGATCATCTAGTCCAATCCCCCTGCCGGAGCAGGAACACCTAGATAAGGTTACACAGGAACGTGTCCAGGTGGGCTTTGAATGTCTCCAAAGAAGGAGATTCCACAACCTCCCTGGGCAGCCTGTTCCAGTGTTCCGTCACCCTCACTGAGAAGAAGTTTCTTCTCAGGTTTAAGTGGAACCTCTTGTGTTCCAATTTGTACCCATTACCCCTTGTCCTTTCATTGTTTGCCACTGAGAAGAGCCTGGCTCCATCCTCGTGACACTCCCCCTTTATATATTTATATACACTAATAAGGTCACCCCTCAATCTCCTCTTCTCCAAACTATAGAGACCCAGCTCCCTCAGCCTCTCCTCATAAGGGAGATGCTCCACTCCCTTAATCATCTTAGTTGCCCTGCGCTGGACTCTCTCCAGCAGGTCCCTGTCCTTCTTAAACTGAGGGGCCCAGAACTGGACACAATATTCCAGATGAGGTCTCACCAGGCCTGAGTAGAGGGGAAGGAGAGCCTCTCTCGACCTACTAACCACCCCCCTTCTAATACACCCCAGGATGCCATTGGCCTTCTTGGCCACAAGGGCACAGTGTCGGCTCATGGTCACCCTGTTGTCCACTAGGACCCCCAGGTCCCTCTCCCCTACACTGCTCTCTAACAGGTCGTTCCCCAGCCTATACTGGAACCTGGGGTTGTTCCTGCCCAGATGCAGGACTCTACACTTTCCCTTGTTATATTTCATCAAGTTATTCCCCGCCCAACCCTCCAGCCTGTCCAGGTCTCTCTGGATGGCAGCACAGCCTTCTGGCGTGTCGGCCACCCCTCCCAGCTTAGTGTCATCGGCAAACTTGCTGATAGTACACTCAATACCCTCATCTAAATCGTTGATGAATATATTAAATAATACTGGTCCCAGTACCGACCCTTGAGGCACTCCACTAGATACAGGCCTCCAACTAGACTCCGCCCCATAGACTACAACTCTCTGGCTTCTCTCCTTCAGCCAGTTCACAGTCCACCTCACTACCCTATCATCCAGACCACACTTCCTCAATTTAGCCGCAAGGATGCTGTGGGAGACCGTGTCAAACGCTTTGCTGAAGTCAAGGTAGACCACATCCACCGCTCTGCCATCATCCATCCACCATGTTATTTCCTCATAAAAGGCTACGAGATTGGTCAAGCATGACTTCCACTTGGTGAAGCCATGTTGACTGCCCCTCATAACCCTCTTATCCTTGATATGCCTTAAGATGGCACCAAGGATAAGGTGTTCCATCACTTTCCCAGGAATGGAGGTGAGGCTAACCGGTCTAAAGTTACCCGGGTCCTCCTTCTTGCCCTTTTTGAAGACAGGAGTGACATTTGCTTTCCTCCAGTCCTCAGGCACCTCTCCCGTTTCCCAAGACTTGGTAAAGATGATGGAGAGCGGTCTAGCAATGACCTCAGCCAGTTCCCTCAGCACCCGCAGGTGCATCCCATCTGGACCCATGGATTTATGGATGTCCAGATTGCTCAACTGGTCTTTAACCCATTCCTCATCGACTAAGGCAGACTGCTCCGTTGACCTGACTTCACCTGAGGTCTCAGCGGTACAGGGTTCTTCAGGACTGCCTCCGGCAGAGTAGACAGAGACAAAGAAGGCATTCAGTAACTCTGCCATCTCTGTATCTTCTGTCACCAGGGCACCCGTCCCGTTCATCAGCAGGCCTACATTGCCTCTGGTGTTAGTTTTACCTGCCATGTATTTGAAAAAGCTCTTTCTGCTGTCCTTGACCCCTCTCGCCAGCTTTAATTCCAAGGAGGCCTTAGTCATCCTAGCAGCTTTCCTACATCCTCTAGGAGCAGCCTTATATTCTTCCCAAGTGGCCAGCCCTTCCTTCCATGACCTGTAAACTCTCCTCTTCCACTTGAGCATACCCAGCAATTCCCTATTTAGCCACGCAGGTCTCCTGACCCTCTTCCTTGACTTCCTACGTGTCGGGATGCTCCGATCTTGAGCTCGGAAAAAGCAGTCCTTGAACGTCAACCAACCATCTTGGGCCCCTTTACCTTCGAGCAGCCTAGCCCACGGGATTTCCCCTAGCAATCGCTTGAAGAGGCCAAAGTTTGCCCTGCTAAAGTCCAGGGTTGTGATTCTACTTGCTATTCTACTGACCCTACCACACAAGATCCTGAATTCTACCATCTCGTGGTCGCTGCAACCAAGGCAGCCCTCAACCTTCACTCCTTCAACCAGACCCTCCTTGTTAGTGAGGATGGGATCCAGCAGCACACCTCTCCTGGTTGGCTCATCCACCATTTGCATGAGGAAGTTATCATCCATACACTGGAGGAACCTCCTGGACTGCGGCTGGGTTGCTGAGTAGTCCTTCCAGCAAACATCAGGGAAGTTAAAATCCCCCACGACGACCACAGCCTGTGATTGTGAGGCCACTCTCAGCTGCCTGTAGAAGGCCTCGTCAACTTCCTCACCCTGATCCGGTGGCCTGTAACAGACCCCCACAACAGTATCGCCCCTGCCAGCCTGCCCCTTAATTCTCACCCACAGACTCTCAACTCGCTCATCATCTGTCCCCGGACAGAACTCAACGCATTGTAGCTGCTCTCGCACATAAAGAGCAACCCCACCACCCCGCCTGGCTGGCCTGTCTTTCCTGAAAAGGACATAGCCCTCCATGACTATATTCCAGTCATGTGAGCTGTCCCACCACGTCTCTGTAATTGCCACCAGGTCATAATCTCCCGACTTAACACAGGTTTCTAGCTCCTCCTGCTTATTTCCCATGCTGCGCGCATTGGCGTACAAACATTTCAGGGAGCGAGCCGAGCACACCGATTTCACCCTAGGATTACAGGAGGCCTCCCAGTCTTCATCAATTCCAGAGCGCTGTCCCACTGAGGCAAACCCAGCTACAACCCCATCCCCCTTCGAATCTAGTTTAAAGCTCTCCAAATGAGCCCTGCTAATTCATGCCCCAGCATCCTTTTGCCTCTGTGCGATAAACCTTTCCCACATGCCAATGTCCAGGCCGGTGCCCTATAAAACCAGCCATTATCAAAGAATCCAAAGCCCTGCCTGCAGCACCAGCCTCGAAGCCAATCGTTTATGGACTGAATTTTCCCATTCAGTCCCACATCATCAACAGAAGATGGAAGGAGTGAGGAGAAGATCACTTGAGCCCCAGAGTCTTTCACCATCTGCCCCAAGGCCCTGTAGTCTCTCTTTATCCCCCTCAGACTGCGGGAAGCAGCTTACCCCTCACCCGTCTGGAAGACCAGCAGTGGGTAGTAGTCTGTCGGGTGCACCAGGTTGGGGAGCGCCCTGGTGATATCCCTGATCCGGGCTCCAGGCAGACTACACACTTCCCTATGATGAGGGTCAACTCTGCATATCGGGCCCTCTGTTCCTTTCAGAATGGAATCACCTACTACAATGACCCTTCTTTCTTTCTTATCAGAGGCAGTCTTGAGGTGTGAAGTCGACTGCTTTTTCCTATGTGGCCTTGTAGGCGGGCCTTGCACCACATCCTCACCTATCTGTCCTTCAAGATCCAGGGCCTCAAACCTATTAGGGAGGGACACCTGGGGAAGGAGGGCAGGAAGGGAGGAGTGCTGCCCATGACGCCGAACCGGAATTTGTTTCCGACCCTCATCATCTTTTTGGTCCCCTACCTCTGGGCGACAGCTACAGGACAGGGGCTGTCTCAGGCCATCCCCCTCTGTCTGAGAGGGCAGGGGATCAATCCCCTTTTGGGGGCTATCTCCCTGGAGCCATTCCAACTGGCCAGCCAAGGAGTTACTCCACCATTCGATCTCCCTTTCACACTCCCTGATGATCCTCAGCGTCTCAACCTCCTCCTTAAGTTTAGCCACCAAGCTAAGCAGATCTTCTACCTGCTCACACCTCACACAGGTGGAATGCTGTCCTCCCTCCCCCGGCAGCAGCAGGCTCTGGCACTCCCTGCATCCAGAGACCTGAACAGCCACGGTTAGGGCCGGGGTCTCTGTCTGAGTTGCTACAACCCTCTTACTGCTAGCTCTCTTTCTGGAGGCGACCATACTGGTCAGCACAAAGACCTACCCGTTCTTCCCTGCACCTGGTGGGCAGTGACGTGTCACTGCCTTCTCAAAGGCTTTTTCAAGTCAAGGGGCAGGGGAGTGGTCGCCGTTCGCCGTGGGAACGCCCCCCGCCACGTCAGCCGCTCTCTCGCAAGGGCTGCTGGAACTTCGGGAATCCGGAAGTGTTGGGAAATGTCGGGAAGCGCGATGGCTCCGCGCTACCCCCTCTGTTTTTCCTGATCTTGGTAGAAGCTCGCGGTCGCTGTAGCGTGTCGGCTGCGGCTGTAGCTAGGCTAGCTCCAATCAGCTGACTAAGTGTCAAAGTCACCAAAGTTCAATGAAATCTGGGAAGATAATTAAGGAATACTGATGGAGTCCATCTGTGATTCTAACTTTGCTTTAGCAGAATTAAATAGTATGTGTGCTTTTGTACAGAGAGAACTAAAGTCCCTTATGCAGCTATCCATCTCTAGAATTTCAACAGGTAAGCAGTGCTCCAGAGCATTTGCATAGAAATAAAAATATTCTCTAGAACAATGGTTTGGATCAAATTTTGATCCCCTCTATCCACTAATTCAGTTTTTACAATCCAGTATTACTCACAGGCAAATTGGGCAGCTATCTTGGGTAACACTACTGAAGAGGTAAAGTCTGCATCACTTTTTCCCACTCTACGTGCAATAGCGTCCTAGAAAGCCAAACTTGATGTTACCAATACTATTACAAGAGAGAGCTATTTCCTATGGGACAACAATTACTACAGTGAGGGGGGTTGCCTCTCCTGGTAGTAGCAGCAGCTGATCTCTCTGCCCCCATTCCTCAGTCTCAGGGGTAGCAGAAACAAACATGGCTCTCTGGCCTTCCCTCATCCTTACAGGTACAGGAAACTGTAGAGTTGAGAGAATGAAATACAGTGGAGAAAAGAGAATTCTGGGGTTTAGGAAGAAAACAGATTGTGAAACTCCCCCCAGAATGATCAGGGAAGTCTACACAGAATCATAGAACAGTTAAGGTTGGAAAGGACCTTAAAATCATCAAGTTCCAACCCCTCTGCCATGGGCAGGGACACCTCACACTAAACCATGTCACCCAAGGCTTTGTCCAACTCAGCCTTGAACACCTCCAGGGATGAAGCATTCACAGCCTTCCTGGGCAACCTATTCCAGTGCCTCACCACCCTTACAGTAAAGAACTTCTTCCTTATATCTAACCTAAACTTCCCCTGTTTAAGTTTTAACCCATTACCCCTTGTCCTATCACTACAGTCCCTAATGAAGAGTCCATCCTCAGCATCCTTATAGGCCCCCTTCAGCTACTGGAAGGCTGCTATGAGGTCTCCACGCAGCCTTCTCTTCTCCAGGCTCAGCAGCCTCAACTTTCTCAGCCGATCTTCATACAGGAGGTGCTCCAGTCCCCTGATCATCATCGTGGCCCTCCTCTGGACTTGTTCCAACAGATCCATGTCCTTTTTATGTTGAGGACACCAGAACTGCACACAATACTCCAGGTGAGGTCTCACAAGAGCAAAGGGGCAGGATCACCTCCTTCGAGCTGCTGGCCACATTCCTTTTGATGCAGCCAAGGATACGGTTGGCTTTCTGGGATGCAAGTGCACACTGAAGCCGGCTCATGTTACCACTTCATCGACCAGCACCCCCAAGTCCTTCAATGCAGGGCTGCTCTGAATCTCTTCTTTGCCCAACCTGTAGCTGTCTGTGATTGCTCTGACCCAGGTGTAGGACCTTGCACTTGGCATGGTTAAACTTCATGAGGTTGGCATCAGCCCACCTCACAAGCATGTCAAGGTCCCTCTGGATGACATTCCTTCCCTCCAGTGTATCAACCGAACCACACAGCTTGGGGTCATAAGCAAACTTGCTGAGGGCACACTCAATCCCACTGTCCATGTCCCCAACAAAGATGTTGAACAAGACCAGTCCCAACACCGATCCCTGAGGGACACCACTCGTTACTGGTCTCCAGCTGAACATTGAGCCATTGACCACAACTCTTTGTGTGCAGCCATCCAGTGAGCTCTTTATCCACCGAGTGGTCCATCCATCAAATTGATGTCTCTCCAATTTAGAGACAAGGATGTCATGTGGGACAGTGTCGAGCACTTTGCACAAGTCCAGGTAAGCCGGCTCATTGGATGGAGCAGCTGAAATATCTCTACATCATTCCGAGCATTTTTTATAGGTGCTGGCAACTGACTGGGAGTGCTGGGATGGATCAGTGCCCCCTTCCTCCAACAGATCTAGTTTAAAGCTTTCTTGACCAGCCTGGCAAGCCGCCTACCAAAATCACTCTTTCCCTTTGTTGTCAAAACCAGCGCCAACAGCCTCCAGTAGACCTGGCCTCCCAAATCAAGTCCCATGTTCTAAATACCCAAACCCCTGACTATGGCACCACTGTTCTAACCATTTATTAACCTGCCAAATCCACCTAGCCTTTTTAAGGTCCTCCCCTTTATCTTGGATTACTTCTGGGAAGGCAAGAGAGAAAACAGAGACAACCACACAGCCTTTCACAATCCCTTAAAACACCCCTGATTTCTTAACCCATTCAAATTATTTACCAGTTTTTTCTCTATTCTACCCCTTTCTCTCTCTTTCTCAACTTCCCTCTTCTCTTCGGTGGCACTCTTCCCCTTTGCACACTCCTTATCTGCTCCAGCTTCCACTGATCCTATCCAACTGCTTTTCATCCAACTTTTTTTACCACTCCTGCCAGAAACACATCTCCATGAAACTGAGCTTTGCTTGAACTGTTAAGGAACCCTTACCCAGTTTTGCTTTCACTATTGAGGATCTTCAATCTTGTTTTCAGCCTCCCAAATTTGGAAATATTTAGCTGGTCTTCAGATCTGCAAGGTCTAGACCAGAATCACTCTGCTCCACATGAAAGTATTTCTGCCCAAATAGAAATAGAAGCCTAAAGCTAGGCATTAGGAGAGAGATCCACCCTAACAGAAAGCAGGTGAAGTTATAGGTACCAGCTGGCTCTATAAGTTTTGAGTTCCTTTATTCATTGTGCGTTTTTTAACTTTATCTTTGACCCTCCTGAATGTCTTTCTCACACGGACACAGTCAAACAACTTGGTATTTTACTTGCTTAAATAAATGAAGGTAATAAATTACTTTTTATTTAGACAAAATGCAGAAAGTTGACACAGCATCTCTTTTTACCAGCTTTCGGACTACATATAAAATTATGCACCTTCCCTCTCCCGAGTGACACTACTGGACGGGAAACTTAAATTGCATTATTGTTTTCATAAATGTGGCTATTTAGGCATTGAACAAACCTAATGCTGCACAACAGATGTTAAAAAGAATGAAAGCCAAAACACTGAAACTTTTGAATTCCTAACGAGCAAACTGTTCCTTTTCTATTGTCTTAGTAATGGTGTATTGCTAGATTCCGATAACTCTGATAAATGTAATGAAACACAGATCAGTGTACGAGCCAAACACTGTGCAGGTGTACCTCATTAATGTCAGATATGGAAAGATGGCTCCTTGGAGACTAGAGATTTATATAGCTGAATGCTTTACATATTCTGTGCTGAAACAAGTGAGATGCCATTACTCTAGGCCAAAGCAAAGGCAAAGTTCACAACTAGGCTCTGCAACACAACTAGCCATCAACTGTCTTAAAATAGAAAGCAGAACTTTTGCTTTAGAAGTATCATGGGACACAAATTGACATTCACTTTCAAGATCCTCTGAAGCTTGAGTCAGAATCTTTTCTACTTTTTCTTTTCAAGTTTCTTACAGCAAAGGGTAAAAATGTTATTGCAAGAATTAAAAATATAGTACTTTCTCAGAGGAGGATATAACATGCAATCCCTAGGTTTATTTGAACATCAGTTCACTGGAAGAGGGCAATGGGAAATTTAGCCTCCTGTTAGAGCTATCTGGTATAGCCTGCAATTTCCCATCATGGGGTATGGTCACAACCCCATGGCTTCCTCAGACACAGGGGCAATGGATCCCCGTGCATGTGTGCTTACCTGTGTTCCTTCCCATTTAAATTGTAACAGAAACATCAGAATAGGTTGTACTTTTGAACTCGTATTAAGACTGTTTCTTCCACTATGGTCTAGGATTTGCTGGTTTTACTCCTAGATTTTCCCCTATGCTTCAAATAGGATGATTCATGTATAAAGTGAATAGATCTGATTGATAGTGTTGTAATAGAAATTACTTCATACACCACACATTAGCTCAATTTCCAAGTCACATGATAGTTCGATAGAGCTTACATCTTAAAATTCACTCACCTTTTCAAATTATAAACTCTCTAGCCTATTTCAGTTTGAAAATAACAAAAATCATTTCAGTTATTGCAAATAACTGACTGGACTTTTAGTATTTAAAATATTCCATTTCAGTTATTGCAAATAACTGACTGAACTTTTGGTATTTAAAATATTACTGATTCATTTGTGCTTCCCACTTTTCTTTTGCTTCCTATCAGACTTCCTCTTCTATTTTTTGAACTGACAAAATTAACATGCTAAGTTCCATTGAACTGATTTTTCCAGCAAGGCATAGGCCAGCTGGAATGTTCATGGGCTGTCAGTACACAAAAAAATCAGCATCCATCTGCATATTCTCCACTGAAGCAAATGTGACATAGCAGAAAAAGAATGTGAGACTGTTTTGTGTACCACTTAATATGGTACTGAGTGCTAAGGAACCTGTGACAAGGTGGTATTAATCTGCAGGTGCTCCAGTCGAGGTACTGCTTGTTTAGTGTAAAAGAAGGAACTGAGTATCCTTAAGCACTTCTGTGCAGTTCTCCCCCTTCCCTATCACAGGATATGATTTGTGACATAATCTAGCTGTTAGTAGGAACAGAATTATTATGGCTTACATTGTAACGCAAACATCTGTAAGTATTCCTTATTATATTAGTAATTTCAATGCACACATGTTCTAAAGCCTGACTTCTACAAGAAGGAAAAAAGGGAGATTAGATTCCAAATATAGAAGGTGTTTATCTTATCAATTCTTAGTAGGAAAGGCCGCAGTTGTCAGAAATACAGTTTTTCACTTGAGTCCATATGAATCTGTTACAGGTATTTCAAGACACACAGCAATGTGAATCACATGTCCAACTTCAGGAACAGACTGCAAGACTGAAATGTTACTGTAATCCAGAAGGACTCTACCCCAATTAACAAGTAATTTTCCTGCAGTGTCCCTCCATAAGTTTCAGAAGTCAGGCTCATGCAAGGTCAACCAAGTTAGGAAAAATGCCAGAGATTCATATAATTGTTAATTCATGGTTGAGAATATGGTTCCTATGACACTGTTCCCAATCTGTTGGCTGTGTGACTTTAGAGCTATGACAGGCTTAAAGGAATCTGGAACACATGAACAGTAGATATGATTCTCCAGGTCCACTTAAATCCTCGAGGTAAATGTTTAGGAGGGATTATAAATTGTTAAATAGATCCTTGAGAATTACTGGAGTGAGCAGATCTAGGGTTTTTTACAATTATGCTGTGTTACTTTGAAAGGCAAAGCCACAAAAGCTCCCTTCCCTGTTGTACTGGCTCCTGCCCTCAGGGTTAAGGAGAGACAGGAGTGTTCCTCCCCCAAAGCAGGTAAACTTACTCATCACAGGAGAGGTTCTGAAGTACAGACTGGGGCAACCAGAGGGAGGAAGCAACACACACAGAGTGAGTGAGAAACCTGCTGCAAAAACAGACAGTGGCTTCAGTGTTAGAAGTCTCAGAGGTAATGAAATTCTCCCACACACTTTTCCCAAGGACACAGAGGATACTCTGCAGGGATCTGTGAAGCACATCAGGCCATGGCACTCCACTGGAAAGAACAGCAAACTTGTTGGTCTGACCCGAAACTGATCTGATAAATAGAGAGTGAGATTTCCAAAACTGGTTATCTCAAGACACAATAACTCTTATAGGTATTTTACTATTTGTGTTCAGAGCAAATCAGATGGACACAGATTTTCTGAAAGTCCCACACATAAGGCTTAACTTGTAGCTCAGTTATGCTCCAGTAAACTAGACATCCACTAAATGACATCAGAACAGACTCAGACCCTTATGGCTTTGACTCCTGCCAAGCACACCAGGTTCATCTGATACTGGAATCCACTGCAGATTGGGAATTTGGGAGGCTATTTCATTCACTCCATCGCCAGTAGGCAGTATCAGATAGACATAAACCATCAGTCATACATGTTTTTCTAACCTGTCCTTGAAAACTTCAGGCAAGATCTCTCCGAGACCAACTCTGCTTTTATCCGTCTTAGGTACAGATTGCCACTAAATATTTCATCTCATAAAAGCATGGCCTCCAATTAGTCCTACCTAAGTGCAGTGGGGTTTACCCATTGTGAATGAACTGTACTTTTAAACACTTTAAAACTCTGCTGTGTTGGTCAAAATACTTTAAAATTCTAATTATTATCAACTAATTCCAATGTGAAATTATTAAATCTAAGATTACTTTCTCCATAGGAACTTTAATGAAATACTCTATTCCATCATTCAACTTATTAATGAAATTCTGAATAATAATAAACAGAGGAGAGACCCCTGAAGAACTCCAGGTCATATTTTTCCATTTTGTTGGGACCCTTTGATACATGGACTATGACTTTCCAGCAAATTCTACATTCACATGGTAGTAATTTAATCTACATCAACTTGTACTCATTTGCTTAGGTGAATGTCATCTGAGACGGAGTCAAAAGCTTTACTAAGGTGCATGTGACATGTGTGGCTTCTAATCTACACAAGGAATCCTGCCAGAGATGAAAATTAGGTTGTTTTAATATGATTTATCTTGAACATGCCATGTTTGTTCTTTCTAATCACTTAATTACTTGCTAAATAACTGCAAACAGATTATTTGATTATTTGTTCTTTTATTTTTCTGAGAGTTTTAACTTGGGGTGATCTGTGTACAATTTTCTTTTGATAATCTTATTGTGAAGACAGGCATGTTTACCTTCCATGGATCTCATCTCTTCTTTATGAGTCCCCAAATACAGCTGCCAAAATTGTAATATTCCATTGATACTATATTTCTAAAACAACTTTATATTCAAAAGAACCCATGAAGAGACAAGTTACAGCTATATGAATAATGAAAGGCATGAGCTCTCATTTCTTAGCATAAAAGCTAAGCTATATCTGACAGTGCATATTACAACTTAATGAACCCCTTTAAAGTGTTCATTTTTACATGTCAAAGGACCTGTCAGGGTAGGATACTTATTATTATTATGAGGATATATAGGTTGCTCAATTTTTATCCTTAGTATTGTACACTGAAAGTGTCAAGCATATAATGATTCTGTCGAGTAATGTTTTACTTAGAGTGTGCATTATAGAATGACTGGCAAGCATACAAAGCAGTACAAAAGTGGGGTTTAATCATCTTTGCAAAGCAGAGTGTAGCTATTAGCCAAGTAACTGCCTTTGAAGAAAACATGGGAAAACAATGTTCCAGGTGAAAGTCTCTCCATACTCCTGAAGTCTCACTTTGTTTCTAAAACAAACTCCAAGTGAAAGCACATTCAACCAAACTGGTGGGCTGTAGACACTTGCCAGGTTTCAATGCAGCAGAGAATGCAAGGTCTTTTTCCTAAAAGCCCCAGGCATCCTTACCCCCAGAACATTTTCTACAGCAAGGGCAAGCACCAGATTTCCTCCTCTTCCTCTCTGCCTTTTTGTAGTTTGTTCTAGACAAACAAATTGTCTAAAAATGGCTTTTTTGTCCCTTGGCTTGTAGATCAAACTCTCAAGCTGTAGTCATCATTATTTCAAACAATATTAAAACAAAATTAAACAAACAATAGTAACAACCATGACCACAAAAGTACTGCTGGTATTCTATAAAAGATAATCTGCCACAGCCTCTTGGAGTAACACAACAAAAGAGTGTGGCTATCCTCACAGTGTAATAACTTTAATTGAGAAAATTAATAAATTATTTTTAATTGCAAAAATCTGTGCATTTTGTAACCTTTTTTTGAATAAAGGGTGGGGACAAAGGGAAATTGAGTGCTACAGACATACTTAGCCTGTTTCAAAATCAAAGTGTGGAAAAGCTAGCAAGACTGCACTTTGCATTTAGGTTTCGTAACTAGTGAAAAGCCATTCCATCAAAAAGTACTACCAAAAAGTTGAAATAAAAAGCATTAGAGCAGTAATTTCCAGTTAAACTGAAGAGCAGATTTCAGATGTTATATGACCTGAGTCCGTCAAAAGAAGGCATCATGAATATGCCACTGTCTTTTTGTGTGGCAATATCATACGCACAATATAACTGCAGCTGGCTCTCAGACAAATAAACCTACAGACCTGCTAAGGGATCCTGTGTGGAACTATGTTAAAGAAAGAAAACATGTCAAAGCAAGCATCATCACTTCAATAACACTTTTGGAGACGGCTTTTTTCCTGGGTAAAAAAAAAAAAAAA
Organism: Neopsephotus bourkii; assembly: GCF_033783945.1. NCBI lineage: Eukaryota > Metazoa > Chordata > Aves > Psittaciformes > Psittacidae > Neopsephotus > Neopsephotus bourkii. The sequence continues at coordinate 10,923,271 of NW_026900624.1, forward strand.
AAAAAGCAACAAAACCAACAGATAAAAGATCTGTATAAAAGAAAGGACTGGGAAGTAATAAATGGAGGTAAAAAGGCAAAAGGAAGTATGTGGATAACATTGCTGAAGAAGTTGAAGTGGTTGCTGAAAGAAGTAATAGTAAATCTCTTTATCAGCTCACCAAGGTTGCAGCTGGCCATTTTACACTGTCTGGAAAGGTTGTCAAGGATAAACAGAAAGAAACTTTAACACAGAGAACAAACAAGAAATGTCACTTTCCAACAACTAACTCAACTAGCATCACAGGACACTTACAGAAAGAAATTACATTCCCAGAACTAAACATTCAACATGTCCAATCACAAAGTGAGGACTGGAAAACCTACAAACACTTAAAATTTGTGAAAGCAAAGGTAGTGGGGGAATGACATGAGACTAAGAAAAGCCTTTTAATGTAACAACACTTGAGATGGAGATACCGAAAAAGCTTCTCACAGGAGACTTAGTGTAACACTGATAGAGGTGAGCAAAACTATGGACACAATAAAGTCATTTTACTGCATCATGTGTTGTCCAGATTTTTACCCTAAGCATAACCATCAAAGAGAGCATCAAATAACCTTTACTACTCAGCACAAACTTCACAGATTTCCCCAGCACATGGAGAGCTTCTATCACAAACCACTACAGAGCATCTTGAATTGTCATATTCTAGCAAAAATTATTGCCATTATTATAGTGGAGCTTGCATAGTTAAACATAGGCTTGAAAGAATGGTTAATCATATAGACTCATATTGAATAATTATGTATTCTGTAAGCTACCATGTTTGGTATTGCCATTAACTTCAATATTAGAAAACAGAGACATATAATACATGCATCCCATTCCACAGTGACAGTAGATTTTGAAGATCTAGACTTTGTTGATGACATAGCTGTAAGTGCTGGCTCAACAAAAGGACAAAGACAAGAACAGTCTAATATTACCCCCCAAAAAAGAGTTTTCTATTATGAGGAAAAAAAGAAATCTAATAAAAACCAAAGTAAACTCCAACTGACTTCATTAAAAAGACAAAGTACAGCAGGAAGTCAGTCACTTTCCATACACTGGCAGTGATGAAAAAATCTATGATTTTCAGAAGGATATCATTAATAATTGGGTGAGGTGGTAGATGCATTTACTAATATAAGCAAGATTTGATCACTAAAAATCTTTTAACTTCAAGACCAATCTGTGAACTTCTAATGCACTTTAAGCATACCAGATCGATCTGAAAGTCAGACATCAACCAGAGGTACAGGCATATACACCTTATCATTAAACTTATCAATAAAGAAAATTAAAATATACAGTACATGTTATGAGATGGTCAATCAAAATTATCAAAACAACTGTTGCACAAAACTCCTTGGAAGACATAGCATGTGGGAACTGGGCCTCTCTTCCCATTTTAAGACATAATGGTGAAGCCCTTTTATAATCAAATAAAACTGATATTACAGAAAGAATTCAGACTTTGAATAATCTAAGAAATATATATTTGAAAAATATTTGCTTAGATTACATCCTACTTAAATTTCTTGCAAGAGAATCACTTGCTGAGCATTCAACCTAATAAGCAAGTACAGAAGTACGACATACTATATCATAAGTTATAAAAGAACAGGAGTCCATCTGGCAGCCATGTAACAGTTATTAAATGACTATTTATAAATGGAACTTTAATTTAAAGTGTTTCTCAGATTTGATCCATAAAAATCGTTCCATTTATTTCAGTTGGGCCAAGTCAGCTTTATGGCATGTATGAAAATATGTAGAGCTGCTTTAGGTTATTGCCCAGACATGCTGCCAAAGCTGTGCACGTTGTATTTTGAGATCAAACTCTAATCATAGTATGAAGCTCAGATACCAAAAAAGTCTTCACTTTTCCACACCCTTTCTCCCTAACCAGCAGTCCCAGCAGGAGACACTGGAACATTCCCTGTGCCTGAAGAGTGGCAATCACTAGCATTTTGGATACCTTAGGGCATCCAGGACTTTTGCCTGGCAAGGTCTGCCACATGACAAATAAAGAGCTGGAAGAGCTGCCCTTCTATAGCAGCAGCTGGAGACCAGATGGGATACCTCAAAACAGCTAAAACAACACTGGATACTTACACTTGAGATATCTGACTCATAGTCATTGTTATATTATTCTCTGTTTTATTAAAGTACCAAAAACAAAGAAATCTCAATCTGATTAGAATATCTGCACAAGAATGAGGTAAAAATTATAAGCATAATTTAGTAACTTATGTGACGAGTTTAGCCCATGCACATATATCAAACAAACAAACTGATGGATAGTTTCATTCTCATGTTGTTGATATTAATCAGTGTAACTAATAGTAGTTTATCTGCATTCATGGCACATAACACTGTTTAGATAAAAATATTTCATCTGAAGGAATATGTTTTTGAATAATTTTATCCAGGTGTTGGTCAGAAGCTTCCAAAATAAATGAGTTCACAAGTGACAGATTTTATGTACCCTATTTATTATCATAGGTGGGAAGCAGGATGCTGTCACCCAAATGTCCAGTGTAGGACCACCTGGTTTGACACAGGGAGATGTGGAAGTAACAAGTCATGTTATCGATGGAGCACACCAAAATGGAATATAAAATACGGTTCATCTCATAATGAAGATTGTATTAGGAAAAGCATGAGTATGGGCAGAGAATGACAACAAAGCAAAGCACGAGAGCAAACAACTGCATCCCTTCCTCTGACTCCAACCTCTGTTAATACTTACAAACAACCCATTCATTCTTCAAGAACCTGTTGTCCACCCTAAAAAGTCCACTCTGTATTTCAGTCAACAAGCAACACACAAAACTTCACAAAACTATCACGCAATGTCTGGTCATCAGTTTTGAAGCTGGCTAAAGAAGATGCTAGGAGAAAGCAGTGTTAATCTCTTCTCATTTCTGGTATTCTCTTAAGCCAAGTTGGTACTGTACTTCAAGGACTCTCAGTTTTGCATCAGTAGGGCAATCTGTATTTAGCCCATGGTCTTCCCTATAGCGGTTTACACTGTCAATCAGAAAATGCTCTTGATGAATCTAAGCAATTACAAGAGTTACGGAACATGACCTTTTACAGTCCAAGACTTTTCTCTTCTGCCAAACCTATTAGCTTTTTATAGAACAACTCCTTTCAAGTTGCAGTTCCTTTGCCCCACAGTTTCACAAGGCTCAGTCCTGTAGTGTAAAATCCTCAACAAAATTTAATTACAAAACCAAATAATTGTAACTCATTGTTGAGAAAATCATAATGAACATCTGAGCAAAATCAGATACAATGCTGGTTGTTCTTTACACATGTGGTTGCTGGTCTGGGCACACATAAACAGTGTCTGAGGTGCTTTGACATGCTTTCTTACTTTCAAATCAGAAAAGACCCTCCTACCACATTACATAAGGGTACAAAAGCTCTCATTTGTGAGTAATACATCCAGAGGTAAGTTAGTCCCCTAAGGCAGTATATACTCTCATATCATAATGCAGCTTTAACAATAGAGACTCTATCAATATCCTGGTTTCAGCCATAGCAGTTATTTATATTATAGTTTATCTTAATTAATAATAATGATAATAGTGATAGGGGAAATAACAAGGGGAGGGAATATAAAACTAAACGGGGAAAGAAAAAACCAATAAACAGCAGTGATGCACAATACAATCGCTCACCGACCAGCGACCGATACCCAGCGTAACCCAAGCAACGGTCTGAGCCCTATTATTTTTAAATCACAGAGACAAAGGCAGACTCCATTTCTAAAGGGAATTCATCCTTGTCCTGTCGGGTGGCCAGTGATGTTTCTTTCAAAGCATTCAGAAATGTAAAATCTGGGAGTATTCTCTGCATCACATTTGTATTTTACTTGATATAGTCTGCATCAAAGTCACCCCTAGGTAGGAAATAGTGCAATTACCTCATTTCTTTCAGTTTCACTGTGGGAATCACTAATAAAAAAACAAAACAAAATAAAACAAACAAAAAAGTAGCTTTTCCTCAGAGGCTGTAATTCAAACAAAACAGTACTCATAAATGCAAAGCCACATGTAGTCCCAAATAATGGCCAACTAAAACTACACTATTATTGTTTTGCCTGTCCAAATCATTGGATTTTATATTTTCATTTAGTCATTTAACTTCCTCATTCTTATCAGTACTGATATAATAGGGATATATTTTATTCTTACAATAAATTTAGCTAACTGAACTTCTACTGCAAATTATAAACTTCTTTAGATACCAGATCAGAAAACTAAAATCTTTTTCAGTCCCTTAAGGAATTAAATGTTCAAAGATAACATGGCTGAAGTCTATCCCACCACATTGTGCATATAAATCATTCTTAGCGAGTGGTACAATTTTTACGTGAAAAATACAGTTATGCTGTACAATAGTCTTTTCCGCGAGACACATGATGGAATGAAATCAAGAGGGAGTACCAGTCAACAAATGAGTAATAACTAGGATGGTTATGTAAGGAAACTGTGATGCCTATTTTCTCACACTGTAACTCTTCCCCTTCTGGTCTTCTTGGGGCCCAGCTTGGTTCCAATCTGTTTTCCAGTACTCCTTTTTCTCCAATCCATACACTATGAGCATGGCATTGAAGTGCATTTCTGCTTTCAATAAAGTCAGAGCTCTAAATATTGATGATCTGCACCATATAAAATCAGCTGTACCTTCAAGTACTTCCCACGTCTACATCTCCCTGCAAACAGCAAGTGAAGAAAAGATGGGGAAAGTATGGGAGCACAATAGTTGAGTTGAGTGATGCTTCATATTGCACCCCAGAATATCTTCCATGCCATATTTGAGTCAAACTCTCTCTTCTTTGGGACAGTAGCAATATAAAATCACAAATAAGCACCACTTAGAATTTCCTTCTTATTACCTCAGCCCACTTACTTGGCTTGTATATCATAAATATGATGATCTGGAGAGAGGAACCCTAGTATCTCATGTATCATCTTAAAATCTTCAGTAGAAATCATGCAAAGACCTATGTACATGAAGGATCAGGAAAGAAACCTGTGAACAGCATGGCAGAAAAACCCAAAATCTGCATCTACAATCAATTAGCATGTAGATGCAAAAGCAAATTTATAAGAGCAAATGGACACGGTTAAGGTACTGCCAGGGAACAGGAAAAAGTCTTCGAGGCCAGGAATAAGCAGAGGGGAAGGCAGTGACTGAGGTGAGCCAGCTGTGCTTTTACACTGAAAGAGCTCATATGGGCTTAAAACCAAGAGGTGCCCTTTGCCACATTCAGAGGCACTCCAGACACACAGTTGAGGGTGAGTTTTAAGATGTATATTAATACATGATACAGCTATGTATGCTAAGAAGGCAAATTGTAAAGAAAACCTGATAAATATGCTTTTTTAAAATAATTATTTCTGTAACTTCATAATGCTTTTCTTTAAAAAACAAAAAGTAAAGGTAGCTATTCTTACATTTAATGCATTTCAAACAGAAATGGCATTGCTACTGACTTTCTTCTGTATGTTGCAAGGATAATGCCAATGCGACCATGCAGAAGAAAGACTCTCTTCTACTTTGCTTTAATTTTTAAAAGGAATTTCTCCAGCAGTGCCATTCAAAGAAAGAAACCTGGGGCTTTTGTCCCTGTTATTGCAGTTAAAATAGTTATAAAAACTAGTAAAAAGAATGTCTTGGAATCTCTCATTTTGTCTCAGTCTGAAACAGGACTGATGACTTTTAAATAGTTACTTTTCAGCTGCATGTTCAGAATCCCTTATGGAATTGGATATCCAGCCTGTCTGTTACTAATCTGCTTGAGGCAGATGGCTATGCTTTTAGAACAAACAAATATTAAAATACACCTAGAATTCAGCTTAATGTTAAAAACAGGGTCTGTTCAGATCTCACTGCAATGTTTCCACAACACCTGAGACATTTTATTTATCAAATTAACTTACAGCTTTGTATATCAGAGATATATTGCTGTTGCCTTCTACCCAAAAGACCTAATCAAACCGTCCCCAACTGACACAATAAAGCTGGTTCAAGTCTTATTTTAGCACTATCTTCTCCAGATACAATCAATCTGATGTTTCCGGATTATGAAGGGAGGTGTGGTACCATTCCACTGTATTTGCAAGCAGGAGAATTTTAAAGGAGTGTTTGACAGAGCGAAGCTGTGGCTCTAGTGATTATAACTGTTGTATACAAACCTATCTAGCAAAGACGTGTATCTTTGAGAAAAGGAACATGTAATCTTTGGTAACTTATTCTTCTGCCCTACATCTGAGTTCTTACATACTAACCATTCTCAAGTTTTAATTTAATTTTTAAAAATAGTCAAAATCTGGAATTAAGACATATATTAATACATATAACAATTTTTCTGCTGAGATTTGGTACGGTTTTCGGTGCAGCACTGATTGTTGAGAAATTTGAATGTCACATTAAAATTAGCGATATCAGGTGCTCTCCTCACTAATAATTATTCACAGCTCAGTGACACTTCCTGTGAAATGGACTATTTATCTAAAAAAAATAAGTTTTGGCCATCCTGAATTTGTCTGTTCCCTGGTTTTGCTGGTATGCTTCGCCTGGAAGCTTCTTAGCAGTAGGTGAACAAAATGAAGTAGATTGTGGTGGACCCCAAAACACAGGGGACCAAAATAGTGCATTTTTCCCGTTTCCCTCTTGACAGACTTCCCTGGGGGATTTTACTTCCTAAGGGAATACTGCAACTGCTATTTTTTAAGATGTTCTAGATCTCCCTTGCCTCCTATTGAAATAGTTAACTGTAGCAAATATGTTTTAAGGAATATTTGGAACACAGACTGGTTTGCTCATCAACTAAGAGTTCTGATCACCAAACCAGAGAACTCAGTGCACATTTATGTATCTTATAGAAAGCTATACAGTTGCTACGACAGTACCTTTATGGAGGTACAAGATTGCCATGCTCCAGTGTAGCGTATGAGCATGGTCTTGGAAGACAGATGGCTCAGGGGCAAATACAGACAGGGATAGAAATGTCTTCCATCTCTATTTCTTATTAAGAATTATTTATTATTAAGTATTAATTTGCTCCATCTTCAAGCTCCCTAGCCACAGGACTACTACTAAACACAAGAAAATTCCTTGATCTGCATGCTTACAGTTATCAGGTAACATCTCAGTTGAAGCTTATGTGAGTGGGTCTTGAATAAGCAATGACAAGTGAAGAGGGATCCTCTAAGAGGTACTTCAAATGAGAGATTATTGTTACTGATAGATTTCAACAGAAAAACTGTTCTTCCTGTCACTTTCACTTCAACCCCAATACAAACTTACTGAAATGTAACTAAGTCACAGGAAACATGTTGGTTCCTTGCAATATTTGTCTGAAATAGACAGGCCTAGAACAGACAACTGAACTGAGTTCTTCTGGAGAACGATAAATGATCTCCACAGTGTCAAATCAGGCCAAGCTAAATTTTAGGTATTTCCTATGGCACCAGCATTGTCATTGTGGACTTTTTGATGAAGAAATATTTGAATGAGGAAAAGATGAAAACCTCAGATTTCATTTTCTGAACAAGAGCATAGATGCTGTTACTGAACTGGTGAAAGAACAAGCCCCAGGGCTTGCAACTCTGAAGGTGATAATGAGTTACAGCAGCTGACATTTTAGAGTAGAATTTTAGAGTTACACTTAAAGATAATTTTCTTAAAGCCTTTTTAATATAATCAATCTCTAAACTTGCAGGGTTGATCTCAAGATTGACAGTCTCTTCAAATACATTTCTTTTGTTGTCTTGAGACACATTTCATAGTTTTTTACATTCCTTTGCATAAGATGTGTGCTGAAAATATATCCCAAAGAGCACAACTGAAAAGCACTTATTTGAATGACCACTTTCCAGAGTTATTCTGAGTGAATTCTTTGTTTTCAGTCACTTAACCAAAAATATCCATTGTTGTAGCTACATTTGGTATCTAGTTTCACCTATCTTCTGATGTAGCTCAGTAAGAACTACCTTGTAGGATCCAGCATGAGTTTTATTCAATACTTCCTGTATCTGAGCAAGGACTTCGGAATTTGTTAGTCATACCATATATAAACACAATATCCTGATAGGATTTGATTGAGAAAGCTTCTGGTTCTTTGCAACAACATCAAGCTTTAGTATGTTAATTCAAGTTTCTCAAATATCTAAGACATGTTGTTTCTTCCTTAAACTTCCTTTTTGACCTTTTCACTGGCATACCCCTTCGCCTTACACTCTTTTCCAAATAATCTCAACTTTTTCTTGACTCACATCCAAAATATTCTTTTTGAACTCTCTAAGCAACAATCCCTCCTCTGCACAATTTTGTGTTATCTGCTCAGTTATTCTTGTTTTCTTTGACATTCAGTAATCAGCAGGCCTGGCCTGCGATCAAATAAGTGTTAGAGCTGAGTACCCTTGAACACATGGAGTGGCTGCTGACATCATAGGGTCAACTGCGGGATAGATTTTCCTGAAGCCTTTGGTATAGGGTATCCTACAGACTATTAATTGCTGTTGTTCTGCTAAGTTATGTCCATTTTTGCCCCAGAAAATTCTCATAAGGTCCTTGAAAATTCTGTGGGATTAAATTGATGGAGCAAAAATATTTAGCAATGGAGTTGCTGAAGTTTTTCATTCCCTAGTTCTTCAGGCTGAAGATTTTAATTCTGGCCTGATTAGAGCAAGCCATATTATGACAAGTTGTTATGTGATGCACAATATAGGGTCTTGACCCCTTCTCCCCTACACTTGCCAACACCTGTAAAGGTACAGTATTCACCACATAAATCTGTCAGTCACATTTACTCTTAAGATTATCTTGTCCCAGTTGAACTCTAAATATTCAAGTGTCAGAAAGTGTGATCAGTTTTAATTAGGAACAACTTGCATCTTAGAATTATTTAAGGTGTCATTACTCTGTATATACAAATCAATAGCTCTCCATGGTCAGTTTAAAAACATCCAGAAAATCATCCAACCCAAACAGGCTGAAAGCCTGAAAATTTGCGAGCTAATGTTTTTTCTCCTTTGTTTATCAGGAAATTAGGATTATTTATGTAATTCAAATTTAGGCATGATCAGCCTTTCTGTATACATAAGGAATTAGATCCGATATCCCAGTGGAGCCAAAAGAGATCACATATATTTTGTAAAATAAATACATGGACATTGTATTTCAGTAATAATACAGTTATGAGAAGGGTTTTCTTTTGCATACACAATAACCATACCCCATGGAGCTACTTTCAGGACAGCTCAATCACAAAAACAGCCTGACAAATTAAGAACTAATGATATTGCACTACAAGGAACACCACTGGGAAAGTTTAGGGTGTCTATGCACTCATATTAGAGACTGTTAACTTCAAGGAAGGATAGGAATAGTTTAGGTTAATATGGGACACGGTAAATCATTGTTATTCTTTGCTTTATGTAATAGCACCTAACTGCCTTAAACTGTAGGAAGCTGAATTGCTATACACTATCCAAACACAGCAGGTCTTTGGCCTATTGAATCAGATTGGATGTTGAATAGGAGACATAACAAGTGAGAATAGCATGTGGTGGAGGCTTGCAAAGACAAGGGAAGCGTTACAATAAGGCATACTGCTGTGTTAGCTATATACATAAAGACATGCTTCTAAAACATATACAAATTTAGTGAAATGCTATCCCTTTTGTTGATAAATCTGGATAGTAGCAACCCCCACAGACTCTATCTTTTGAAATCAGAGAAGAGAGATAGGGATGGCACAGAGGAAATATTTTCCAAATGTGACTTCTACTGGGAGATTAAATGCTCCAGCAAACAAAGCTGAGGATATTTTTATTCTTCTGGTCATTTGCAGTGAAAAGAAACTATAAAATATTTAGCAGGGGACAACTGGGAAGAACACAGAGCAAAATATTTAATAGGACCTGTTATTAGCCTGGTACTCTCAAGAGTCATATTAATGTGCAAGAAAGGGGAGCTCTAGTGAAAGATAAAATGAGAAATGGGAAGGGCAAATACTGAGTGTTAGAACAAGGAAGGAAGATGTGCCAGTAGCACAGTGCAAGAAGGGAATAGAATGGAGGGTGACAAGCTGTTATAAACCCTGCAAAGGAAGTGAAGGAAGAAACGGAATCAAAACTGAGCCTGGAAGAAGGGTCAATGGAGAGGGGAGGGGGGAAAAAAGGTATCTTATTTTTTAGTAGAAAGAAATACATTCAAGGTTTCAGGAGAAAGGAGTAGTCTAGAACAGAAAGCTATAAAATTATGTTATGGTCTGGAATTTCAGCTAAAGTTTTGTGACTGAAGTTTCCCTGTTAATAAATTAACTCAATAGACCCACCCACTATATTGATAGAAAAATGGACCCTCAATGTATACTGAACTGTTTATTCAATATTTAATATTCCCTGTAGGTGATGGAACACTAGAGACTCCTGACTGCCAACACAGCAATCTGACATTTAGAATTAATGAGTCAATAAATATGCCCTTTTTGTTGTGTACAAAGGCCCAAGATGTTATTCTGTCTTTGATTTGTCCTATTCATTAAAAATACACAGCCTTTCAAAGCATTCCCTGTCAAACAGAGATAATGGAGGTTTCATTGGCCATTGCCTTGCGCATGCTGATATATCTTCTAAACAAAAGTGTCAGAATGTTTACACAGGAGGAATCTGGCCAGATGGAGAGCTTTATTGAATAATAAAATGTAAAATTAAAGCATTTTTAACTATTGCATTTAACATTAAAATCTGCAAAAAGTAATGACCGGATGGGTAATTTAAAACAAAAGCACCAGCAGTCAGAGAATTATAAGTAGAAGTTAGCAAGGGGGATTCTTGTTCCAGATCTCTGGAGAGCATAGTTGGAATAGGGTGTGGTTTTTTTCAACACAAAGGAATTATGGGCATCTCCAAATAATAAAAATCCGTAATGTGTTCTGGTGTTCTGATTCTTTTTTTTTTTTTCATTAGATAATGTTGAAAGGTTACAGGATTACATTGCTCTCCACATCTGAGAGGCACACTGGGGAGATATAAGTGCTTATGTAATGAAATGCTGTATATATCTTTTTAAACGTACTCATTATGATTACTACAGCATCAGGAAAATGAATATATGAACTTGTAAAAACTGAGAACTGTATTTATCCCTTGAAAAACCAAATCCAGTGCCTGTAGACATGCTGAAACAACTCAAAATGCGGCCAGTACAAGATGTGAAACATCACAAAATAAAATTTGGCATGTAATAAATCATCTAAATTGACTTTTGCAACCTACTGTCAATGGTGACCACATCCCCCATTGTGGGAAAGTCATTAATTTTTCCTTTGCATTCTGATGAAAACTTTAGATTTACGTAAATTTGAAAGTAAAAAGGATTTCCAGTTATTTTGAAGACCAGCATGTCCTGCTTCCACACTCTGTCTATAGAGGCTAATCCATAGGAAATTCTAGTTCAAATCTTAAAAAATTTCTTCCCATTCAAGTTAATCAAAATGGGTTAAGCTGTTTAACAAAAAAGACATGGTATGGACAAATGGCTGAAGTTGAATGAAGACAAACATAAACTGGACACAGGTCACAGATTTTTAATTGTGATTAACTACGTGAACTGTTTATCCAGGGAAATGGTGGAATTTCTTTCCCCTGATATAGTTACCCTAAGACTGGAAATGATGGTTTGACCAAAAAAATTATTTGGCTTGGCATGTCAGTAAAAGAGAGAAGTGAAAAGGACAGTGGTATATAGAACAGACTGAAAGATGCAGAGAAGTCTTCTAGAATTAAAAATAAATAAATAAATAATAGTAATCTATTGCTCTGTCCATACTTGTATAGAGAATGACTAAACCAATGAAACATTGTGGCCAAAATAGGGAACACACTGTAGTCACCACTAGATAACTGTGAGCCCAGTCTGCTCAGTGTTCTCCAGGGACTCAATAGGTGTGGAGATAAAAGAAGTACAGCGCTAAGGTGATCTGCATCCCACCCCTGGCACAGCTGTGGCAATTCACTGTTTTAGCAGGGCTCCCTCAGCAACTTCAGAGTACACGGCAGTTGTAGAAAATTCTGTGCAGTCAGAGGTGCATCTTTCTCCTTCTCTTCAGCTGCTTCCACATCCCAGTGCACAAACCGGTATCGGGACAAAATAACTTAGCCTGCCCCCACTTCAAAACCGAAGTTTATCTGTGCCTCTCTGCCTTTTTATCAGTTTTATTTCAGTGTTTTAATTTTTAATGGCTTCAATACTAAGTGCCAAAATAATTCTGAAGATTAGACTTCACTGTCTCTGATCAGAAAGACATCTAGACGAAGAGAAAGTAGAACTTTCGCAATTCCTTAGAAAAACTGAGGGAAAAGGTTGAGCATCTTAAAATATATATAAAAACCTCACTGGAGGAAGGAATTAAAACACATAGCATAATGTAAAAGTTTGTCATTCTCTTTGCTGTCTTTTAATACTTGTTTTATATTTTGCTATCTAATACCATCTCACGTCTTGATTACAAGTTGTCTCTCATAGCTAAAGGAGTATTTTATTACAATGATATGATATTGAGTGAGCTCAACATAAAGAATGTCTAGAGCAGAGAGATGCCATTCCTTAAATTTACTTGCTACACAAGATGCATTGATTATTCAACTGTAGAATTTGTACAAGTTGTTCTGCCTCACCCAGCTCATACCTCATTAGTTCATGGAATTCAAATATAACTCTTCCCACTGGAAAAAAAGAGAGATTTCTATAGTATAGCAGTATAAAATGTAATGTTTTATACTTATTTTGGTGGAGGAAATACAGAAATTTTTATACACACATTTGAGAACTTTTGTTACTATTTCATAAACACTTGAAAGTACCCTTGTAACTTCCTGGTTTAAAAATACGTATTGCTCTTTGACAGAAAACAGCTTAAAATAAATGTGAAAACAAAATATCTACAATGGAAGCACAGATCCCAATCCCACACATAAAATGCTCAAATTAACCGGAACTGATTGTCCCAAATATGGTCTGTATACTTAATACAATTGAAACATTCATAATCTATCAATTTTCTATATGTTTCCTATATATGCTTCATAGTTTTAACAGCGATAGGCTCAGCAATTATAAAACATACTTCATAACACTAATGAGTTTATTATTCTTAACTGTATAAGGAAAGGAAGGTAAAAGTACTGTTCTATTTATTTTCTTAGGAGTTCTTAAACAGCCTTTTTATAAGAGTTAGAATGCCAGCCAGCAACTAAAGGGATAGCATATGTGTAAATCAATAGTAGGACATAGTGCATCCCTGGCCTCACAGACAAAATGTTAGAGAAAGAAAATTGCTTCAAAAGCTAGTCAGAATTTCCAGTGGGAAAAGGTGAACATGCCCAGGTAGGGTAGTTGCAACTAACGATGAGAACATGAGAGGGGGAATCAGATCTCCTGCATGATATTCCCTGGTATTGAGGAGCATAAGCAAACATTTTGTTTTCCCTTAACCTCATCTGAAAATTGTGGACCTGGATCATTTAATACAGCTAAGGTGCTTAAATAAAGGGAGCACTATATCCATTGCTTTGTTTTGGCAAGACTATTGGTATTAGAGTCCTATGCAGCACAAATATGATATGCTAGGCATATTCCGTTACAAAGGTCTGTGCTTGTGCTCCCAAAACTTCCACTGCAACAATAAAACACTTGCCCTTGGCTTCCACAGAGGTACAAATAAGTTTGGTGTGTTTTTTCTGACAACAAATAAATACTAAATAATATGGGATTAGGCATGTAACAGAAGTATTCCATGGGCATTTTTACTATTAACAAGCACACCGCTTTTCCAGGATGCTCATCATCTTTTATTCCTGCTGTACTGGCATGAAAAGTCTTTGGAATAAGTGGAGTTAGTTGAAAGGAAAGGAAAGGAAAGGAAAGGAAAGGAAAGGAAAGGAAAGGAAAGGAAAGGAAAGGAAAGGAAAGGAAAGGAAAGGAAAGGAAAGGAAAGGAAAGGAAAGGAAAGGAAAGGAAAGGAAAGGAAAGGAAAGGAAAGGAAAGGAAAGGAAAGAAAGGGGGAAAAGAAAAGAAAAGAAAAGAAAAGAAAAGAAAAGAAAAGAAAAGAAAAGAAAAGAAAAGAAAAGAAAAGAAAAGAAAAGAAAAGAAAAGAAAAGAAAAGAAAAGAAAAGAAAAGAAAAGAGAAAAGAAAAGAGAAAAGAAAGGAAAAAGAAAAGAAAAGAGAAAAGAAAGGAAAAAGAAAAGAAAAGAGAAAAGAAAAGAAAAGAAAAGAAAAGAAAAGAAAAGAAAAGAAAAGAAAAGAAAAGAAAAGAAAAGAAAAGAAAAGAAAAGAAAAGAAAAGGGAAAGAAAAGGGAAAGGAAAGGGAAAGGAAAGGAAAGGAAAAGAAAAAAACAAAACAAAACAAACCACTTCTCATTTTTCATTCACTGGTAGGCAAGATAGAGGTATCTTCATGTTGTTTTACTAAAATAAAATAGTCTAGAGGTGAGAAGGAGGGTTAGGTTATTTTGGGAGGTTTAGGATAATTTTACATAATTAGGTAAAAAAGACACGTTTTGAGTTCTTCCAGAGGAAACCATCTTAACACTTCTACCAGGCAGGTAATTCTTTCTTTCGCTCAGAAAGCACTGGTCCATGCAACAGCAGTGAAAGTTGCTGTTTCAAATCTTGCTTAATGACCCACAGCACAGAGAAAGGGTATCAGGAACTCGTTACTGTCATTTGTATTGCAAAAATAAACTTTAACATATGAGGTGTAAAATAATTCCAGGCAATTCTTGTTGAATGACAATATACAAAACAATTTGCAGCCAGTTGTTTCTTGGCCTCTCTCCTGGCTCGGTACTCAAGCAAAGTTCCCATGTTTTCTGGGGAAGCAGCTAGCTGGGACTGCTTGCTGTTCAGATCTGCAGATTAAGCAGAATTTACTCCATAAAATCCTGTACTTGACAAAACACTAATGAGTGCAAAGCACAAGCTGGAATTTTTTATTTTTCTTCAGATAAAAACAAAATTTTTCATGTACAGAAATATTATTTAAAGCTTAGGGATACTGTAAGTTGTTGTTAGGTATAATGATTTGTAAAATTAAAAATAATTAATTTTAATTAATGAAATAAGTACTATTTTTAAATGTTCACTCTAATATATTTTCAAACTGCACAATAGAAATTTTTTCTTTAGTCCTTTGTAAAATGGTATTGTCTGTATCTTTCAGCCTTTAACCAGTAACACCCTGCTGTTACTATCAGCCTCTTTTGTGAAGAAGACCATACTGGGATTCCCTCCAGAAACAAAATTCCTTAACCTTTGCAGAATTCCATAACCATCTAGAGGGCAATTCTTAGTGTTCTCCCTTTCCAGAGCCTCTGTTGCCCTGCTGAACAGTAAAACGGATCAGGGCACAACCACAGCTCAAAAGCATTCTGAAAAATAACTTGTTAGTATTTTTTATGTTCTTTTGAGGGTGTAAAAGTACATCCTGATCTTTCTCTCTCACCCCATTCCTCAATGCTTAGGATGAAATCAGAAAAATCATTCTATAGTCAGATTCTGATCTACTGTTTAAAAACTTGCACAGATTCCAAAATTTTACTTCGTATGGAACCGAAGAAACATAAATTACAAAGTTTTCTTTCTTCATGGCAGACGTTAAAGCTGAGAATCCAATTCTCCAGGTTTAAGAATGTCTTTTTAATTGCACCCACCAGCTGCTGTTTTCACAGATCTTTAGGTATTTCCCTCTGTTCTCAATATGCATGTGCAGTGAGATAAAGAAGAAAACTGGATATTTTAACCAATAAATAACCAAATGTATGCACAGCACTACTTTGGTACTTGTCAATAAAACAAAAGGTTCTAGAGCTAGTAAGATTAGTGAGCTTTGAAGTGTTCATATACTAAATGACCTTTTTTTTTATTTAGAAGCATTTTAAAAAACAATATCCACATGTAATACAGCAGAAGTAGTCTAAATACTTCAAATAATGCTACAGGAAAAAATAGGTGTACTTTATAGTTTACTATAAGATGGAAAATAGTGCATAATCTAAACAATATGATTACACCTTACCCTTCTAGTGATCACCAGTCAATTCATAGTCTGACTCCACAGATTACCCATCAGAAAACACAACCCTGAGCTACAGCACAACTTTTATTGGGTACCCTGTCACCAATTTATTATAATCAACAAGGCCTGTTGCGCATCTTGACATAACTGGGCACTAATAAAGGAGAGCTGCATTAGTTCTGCCTTTATAAATGTTTCTGGAATGCACTGGTATAATTTTGGCATGCTGTTTCAAATCGAAGATATGTGCCCTGCTGTAACGCAGTTGAGCTTTTCTTCATATAAACCACCTGCACTTAAGAGAGCTCTAGCTAAACTTAAACTGAAGTGGTTTGTGCAGTAATTACCATTAGTTTTAAGTTAGTCTCTTTCAAGACCCAAATTAACAGAAAATTTTTCTTTCTCACTGTATAGATCATGCCAGTTTTCTTCAACACGCTATGGAGTTCTCCTATTGCTTTCCTGTTTGTCAATACGCTGATGTGGTTTCACAAAAGCTTCCTGGTTTTCTTCCTCAATAAACTACTGAATATTATCAGGCGGTCAGACAGGTCTTTTGTGCACATTAAAAGATGTACAAATAATTTGCAGATTCCAGCATTAAAGGCCCTCTTTTAAGATGCTCCTGAAAAAGAAATGAGGCTTTATCTTAATCATCTAAAACTATAATTACATCTGCATTATGTACACTATAACTTTACTGTTCAACTCATTACACATCTTTTCCTAGTGACAACAAAGACATTATAATGTTAGACAGCAGCAAGAGTCAATATAAAATGTTTTACTCTAATTAATTATGGATAGGGGTTGGTTATGCATCTGCTTCTTCAACCTGGCTGCAAATAGTTGTTCCATGCTCTACTTCATCTGTGCCACTAACAAGCTAGAAACCCCCCAACAGCGTGGCTCAGACAGAGTAATACTATGTCTCAATTTACCGCGATAGACTTTGAATGACAGTTACAGTGCCCCTTGGTGTGGAAGTCTCTAAAATCCCTAACAGCAGTTCAGGTGTGACAGATGTCAGAGCGACATGGGCTGGGTAGTTTAGCAATACACAAAATGACTAAGGCAAAACTCACACTTAATATTTTTTTATTAAACACAGAACTACATACAAGTAAGCCAGCAATAAATGTCAATATTTTGGCCCCTGGCCTGTGATGATGCATAGCTCCATGGAGTTTTGCAGAACTGATGGGAATCAGAGAAGCAGGACAAGGGTGCATCACTTTGCATCATTTCCTCAGACACTGAGGCAGCATTTGCCCTGCCAGATACAGACACATACAGCCATCTAAAACAGATATAGACATAAGGGAAGGTAAGTAACCCTTCTCCTCACCAGAAGATATTCCTCTGTTGTACACTACACAACAAAGTTCTGCCTGAAGAACTCCTCGGATTTTTTCCTGCACTATTATTTCCAGGAAGAAATATCAGTGGCATGAATTATAGGACAAAGAAGTTTCTGAAGAGCTTGCATTTATTTGCAATAAAATCAAAGAACCATCTTGCAAATTCTGCTTCTGATGAGATGCAAATTCTGATCCTGATGCTCACTGATGAATGACTACTGAACTGCTCCTAAAATCCTCCCTTTGTGTATGCTCATTCTGTCTTTACTTTCCTTCTCTCTTTATAAGAACACATGCAGTTTAAAACTAACTTAAAAGAGACCCCAGTGAAATTATCTGTATTTTAGTTAAAGTTTGAACAAATTTATACAATGCAAGCAGGAGAAACAGAAATATTCTGTTTCTCAGACCAGAGATAGGCTGGAATATATAACCCTAACAGCTGCCGGCACCAAATTCTACAACTCCTTTTTCGCAAATGACTGTACCTAATACTGTTTGCTTTGATTTTCAGAGAAACCTATGTAAAACTTCATCTTATGTCAGTTTGCATTGTGTATGCTACATGTGCTTGCTGACTAAAGCAATCATTGTATTTGCCAGTTAAGTGCCAGAAGGGGTTGGGGTTTTTTTCAGTCTGCATATGGTCTCCACAGCTTTTTCCATCATGTTAGTAATCTCATATTTGTTAATCACGTTGAGAAGACTGCGGTTAAAAGTAGAGGACTGTGGAGTTACCAGAGGTATGTGCACAGAACTTGCAATGCCCTCTAGTGTTTCTTGCTTGCAAATCAAAATTTATAGACAGTGCAAATTTGTTAGCATGGTTGGTTAGTTGGATTTGTAAGTCCCTCTGTAGATACTGAAAACAAACCAATTGCAAATACAGCCATACCATGAAACATAGAAGTTTCATAGAACTGTCCTCAATTGAGCTAGGCTGCAGAATGTTTTTGGTGTTTGAAATTAAAACAGTGAACAGCAGGCCTCCTGACTTCTCTTGCAAAGATCCTGTTTATTGGATAACCCATGCATTCATGACATGCCAGCACAAGAAATGTGATGCATCAACAGTCACGCAGTGAGAAAGAAGCCATGACACTGCCTATAGCTACGGAGTGAATCTTCCAGGGGTTTGGGAACAGGGAAGTTTGGAACCTTGGAAGTTTGGAAGTTTGGAAGTTTGGAACAGGAACTGTTCAAACAGTTCAAACAGGGAAGTTTGAACAGGATGTTCAAAATTGAACATCCTCAATTTTTTCTGTACAGCTTTGTCACTGCAGTGCCAGTCTTTCAGCTCTGCAATCCTACGCACTGGATCAAGATGACCAAGTGCATCTGCTGTATGGAAAAAATTGAGGATGTAGGAGACTGTCAGATCAAAGTGGCTTGATAAGATAGATGGCAAACAAATGGCTGAGGTTTCAGAGACCAGAAGAAACTACAGTTACACTACACTAAGATTTCATCAACTGGTTAGCAACTTCAAAAAATAACACTTATTTTTAGAGCTGTGAATGCTTTGATTTCCTGGTATGTTGCGCAGCAGCAGTAGTGTCTCATTACAGCCCTATGCCCAAGCTAACCAGCTTTGATCATATTTTTAGGGTCAAAGAAGTATCTCATACAATATAACTTTTATTGTGTAAGTTTTTTGGTTTGGTAGCTGAGAGATCTGTACCCTCCTGCTGTGGGCACTCATGAAGATATACCCTCAGCATCTCCTAACATGAACTTCCTGGTCAGCAATTTCAGATCATAAAGGTGCTTAGTTCTGCCTCATTAATCTGAAAAAATACCAATTTTAGATGATTTTAATACTTCAAACACATAAAATGGAAACAAAAAAAAATCCAAACTAATCTAGTGATAAACTCACAAGTAATCATTCATGTCCCATAATCATTACGAGTTTACCTGGCTATTGGCTTCTTTATTTTATGAGTGTATTGGTGTTTATTTTACAAATGTATTGAGTTTAGGAAAATAATTTTCTTACTTTAAAATAATTCTAGACAAGCATCTTTGAAAAGTAACATAATCAAAACTGTGACACAAAAAGTGATGTTTAATGGACAAAGTGATCATAATGTTACTACCGGTCACCAAGGAGGAATGAATGTTAAACTGCAACATGCTCTTCACAGTTAAAGTAACAGTCAACACCAGTTAACCTTTTTGGCAATATACAAAGTTTTATGGCAATCTGTTATTCAATATCTTCAGCATTCAACAGTTTCAGCAGGAATAAAATTCGGCTCAGTGTTTTTCCCAAGAGGTTTTATTTACTGCTAAAGGGAAAGGTAGGTTAGGAGAAACACAGATGAGCTGTGGGGAAAAGAATCTTTTTTTTTTTAGTTTTAATGCTGAGATGTCAGTTTCCTTTTATTGTTTGTGCAGTCTTCAGAATCAGAAAGCCTTAAGAGTGACAGCGCAGCTGGAGACTGAAATCTAACCTATAATTCTAGGTAGCTTTGAGATGCAGCTGGAAGTTAGGGTTCCTCCTGGGATGTCACATACAAAGGATTTTTTATACTTTTCATGGGCTTCAACGGAGGACTGTATAAGTATCAATCAGGACATAGATGACTTAAATACAAGATGCTACCTTTAATTCTTTTATTTGCAGAAATAAATATATAATGCCTAGGAATTGAATTCTTAGGGATACATCCTCAGGCACTGAACTTCCCATTGATTCTGACAGGTTTAGGCATTTGAAGTATTTTCAGTATGTAGGTCTTAACCTCAATTATGCTTTCAATTCCAAGCACCACGAGGAAGGCCAGAAATAATCAGAAACAAAGAAAAAGAGCAGTGAAGTTCACTTTTGGGTGTCGTTCTCATCATCCTTAAATCTACACCAGCTGAGGAAAAGTCTAGAAATCAGATTTTAATTGATAACTTTCTACACATGTCCAAAATTTTTAAGCTCAAGAACATGTTTTAATGTCCCTAAAACTCTGTAAATAATAAATATTTAGAAAAATAAGAGCCTATAAGAAAGAAGGGTAGGAAGCATAGAGATAGTGAAAACATTAAGTCCTTAATCATTTGACCTCAAGTCGTGATTGTGAAAGGTGGTAGTTTACTTATATTATACAGCTATGGTGTCCAGAAAGTGATTGGAATTGATCGTAAAAACTTTGCTCAGCACCAGGTGGTGCTATTCTGCTTTTTTTAAAACTTGCGAGCTACTAAAATATTTACATTTTAAAAGAATAACCTTTGATGAAGACTAAATGAGTGAGAAAAGTATGTTTTCTTAAGCCGGAAGTCAACTGTGACTGCCTTCAGTGTTTACACTGATTTACACATTTAAGAAGCAGAGGATTCTCAACACACCTGATAGGAAAATTAAAAAGGACTTTAGCCTTTAAAATAATGCTACTCACCTCAGGAGAAAACTGGTTACATAAATTGTTTAATCCATTAAAAAAAGCTACATATGCTTTCTTGAGAGTCCCCCCAAAAAAGGAAATTCGCTTTAACCCAAAAGTGCTGCCTGTGAGATGGCACATACCAAGTATGTGAAATGTTTAAATTACAGACAGGCTGTCTAATCAATGTTCCAGGATTTTCCTTTCCTCTAGATTTAAATAATATTGATACACAATCTCAGCATTGCTATTACATGAATATATGACAGAATGGCTTTTGCTGGGGGTTGCTGCCAATGATATACTGCAGTGCCAGCCCCAAGTATCAATTACCATAAGTCAAACCATGACCCATTAGGTTTTAATTGAGATCTGAAAAAATGTAAGAATATGGTTTTGCCTTCTCAGTAGAACCAATAATGTTGAATTTTCATGTTCTATTTTGAAACCAGTAGGATTAGTTACAGGAACAATATTCTTCAAAATAATTTTCACATGTCTCTGGGAGCTGGACTTGCAAAAAAATGCGTGCTTTTGTAAAACAACAAAAAATCAAGAACAAACATTCAAAAGAAGTTTTTGCAAACAAAACCACAATGCAACATCATGCTGCTTGCCTTGAGTGAGACAGGCAAACAGGCCTACTTGCTGCTTGAAGGAAGAAAAGAAGATGGAAGGAGTGAATGAAGTCATTGCCTCCAGAAACTAGATAGGTTCAGAAGGTGGGGATAAGAGGCACAAGGAGCCTTAAATCAATTCTAGAAAATAAATCTGAGGTCAAAGTTCGAGGATTTATTTTTAATTTAGCATGTTTGCCAGACATTCTTATACTTTGCCCAGATGTTTATATAAAACATAAGTTGCCCCTTTTTATGGCTCTCATCTATTTCTCAGAAGACCAGATGGTCACAAACCATATTTATAGACAAATTTACAAGAACTTTATCAGCTTCAGTTTAACAAAATCTAATTATGTTTTATGAGTCTTTGCAATAAATCAATAATCTAATAACTTTTAGGCTAGCTTTTTTAATTAATTTAAACTCCTCATTTGTACCAAAAACTTTCTTAGAGGAAGTAATAAGAATCCAGAGAATTATTTTAAAGGTCATGAAGCAGACACATGTTGCCAGCCTACTCCCACTGTTCTGCATACTGGAAAGTCTTTGCACAGGAGAACTGATAGATTGATATGAAATGAGCGACACTATCCTATGCTGCTCTTCAGTTCATCACTCTTTGGACTAGGGATTTACTCATGGACTATTAACTCTTATTTGCAGGGGGTTTTGTATTGCTGAGTCCTTCAGTTTGTCAAAAGCATTGCCTTTTTGGCTTGCTTTGGAGAGATCTCAGAATTACAGCAAATTTGTTTGACAGATAAACTGATCTTCTCTCTTGCTGCTAGAAGGCTGAGCTGAAGGCAGACTTGACAACTGTGCACAGTGTTTAGTGCCCCTGCACTAAAGAAGGACAGATCACTAAACCCAGCATGGCTGTGCTGAACATCTTGCTCTCTGTAGTGCAGAGCTGGTACAATACAAAGGAGCTAACAGGACAACAGCTTGGGGAACCCAGATAGAGGCAGAAAAGAGTTACTGATGCAGTAACAGAAAAATCTCTGTGTTTGGTGAGCTTGGGGGTTTGGATTTTTTTCACTGTTTTGTTGTTGAGTTTTTTTTTTTAGTATGCATCTAGCCTCAATTAGAATGAAAAGCAAATCCAGAGCTGGATGTCCATATTTGACCCTGTCAAAACTGAAAAGTATAATATTGCCTCTACCTCCTGGAACCCTGATAGCTGGTTGTAGAAAAGAGGCAGAACCTAGAAACATCATGGCAACAATACCCTACCAACTCCATCCCTCAAGCATTTGCACACAGCAACAGACAAGCAACAGCAGCAGCCTTATTATGCATCTTCTGGTGAGTGAGAGCCTACCCTGTTATCTGAGAACAAATATTCAGTGCACAAAATTACCATCACTCTCCATTATTAATCAGGAGAAGATCAAGTAATACTAAAAATAAACCATTATAGGCTTGAAGAATGTTTCTACACAGAATGGCAGAATTTACACATATTTGTTCTTTATAGGTCATGATTCTGAAGAACTATATTCACTAATGCAAATCACTGCTTTTGACTAATCTTTGCTGTTATTCTTCAGTTTTAAGACAGTGGAAGCAGATTTGTTACTGAACCCACTTACCAGAGAAGGCAATTTAACACAACACAGACCAATCCAGTGCTAATTGAGCAGTTTCTTTTATGGGTTTTCATCCCTTGTGATACTGTGGAGCCCCTGCTTACCTACTACTTCCAAAGATAAACAATATCCTATTTAAAAGTAAAAGGTAAACTACACATGGCCCTGTTAGATTTAAAAAAATAAAATAAAATAAAAATCATTAGGATGTCAAATCTCTGTATTTTCAGATTAGTAAAAAATGTGGTTCATCATTCCTGGATCTCTTCAGTTACTGTAGCTTAATGCAACAGATATTTGAACTTGACACTCAGCTGCCAGAGTTCATGGCTTGGCATAACAAAATAAATGGAAGTAGACAGGGGTTTAAGTTAATATGCTGGAGCATTAATTGCAGCTGGTAAGATGCATTCTCAGTGGCTGTTCTGCTGCCTCTCAAATAGGGGCAGTTTCAGAAGCAAAAGGGTGAGGAAAGATAGAATAGCCAGGAAAGAAACCTTGCACTCAAACAACAATTTGCCATAGGCCTTAGTTCGGACACTGAGTACATTAAAGTGTGGTTTCCTTTACAATCAGGGAAAAAAAGAAAAAAACCACCAACAAGAAAACAACTTTTTCTTCAAATTTATCACCAGGACAAAAAATGTCGCAGGCAAGAATGATCTATAAAACAAATACCTCCCTTTGTTTTATAAAACAAAGCCTCCCTGCTCAGCACTCCTAATTTCCATTAAATTCTTACAATCTTCTCATGCATTTGGTCTTGTTCTGTTGGAATCACAGTCAATTCACTTTCATTCAAGCCTCATACTTAACCCATACCTGGCAAACAACAGCCCCCAGTTAGCTACTGCCAGGGGATTGGACTAGGAAGTATGTGTTGCCTCAAGAGGAGGGGACTGATAAATAATTATCTAATATTTCCCCTTCCAAAATTCAGTGGAAGGACCATCTCATGGCTAATGATATGACAAATCATAAAAGTGAAATAACGATAACCTAATTTCCATGCTGTTCAGCCAGTGAAAGTGGGTTAGTCTTTGATTCCTAGGCATGCTAAAACTTACTAGCAAAATCAAGGAAGTCAAAGGTCTTCTAGTATAGCAAAAGTAGCTTTACTACCTCTTTTAGCCTTTTCCAGAAGGGGATTATGATTCAAAAACTTCTCACCCTGTCAGCATAGGAGATAAGTTTCATAATTCAGAGTTTAACAACTGCTTCTTTAAGAAAAAAAAAAAACACATTACGATCTCAGAAAGATATCTCTGTCATAAACACGGCCTCACAATACTTTGTTTTGGGTTTTTCTCTTGCTTTTACATTAGAAATTGTTCTTCAGCAAAGCAGAGGACTTTCACAAGGCAGTTCAACTGGCAGGAAAAGCACCACAAACAGAAGGGGAGCCCAGGCATACTACAGTTATTTGGTATGCAGGGTGCCTGATTTTCGTTTGTGGGGGTTTTTTGTCATTGACCTGGTTTCAACCTGGTTACATTTCCTTCTTCCCCAGTCACTAAAGGTTTTCTTTCTCTGTACTGTAGAACTTTTTAGTCTTTCTCCAGTTGCACATATTTCATTGAATTCAGAAAATATGCCCTAATGCCATGCTGTCTGTATGTAGTCAAAGTTAAATACAAGAGCTGACAGACTTCAAATAGAATGGTGACATTCCTTTTGCTATGGCCTACTGCACCCACACTAAAACCCTGCAGAAAATACGACGAAATGGCACCTTGTGTTTTAGTGATACTTCAATCTGTAAGACTTAACTAAAATAATTTTTGTAAATGTCAAGGGCTGGGGGATTTGCAGAACTTGAGTTAGAAGATGAATGATAGCTCAACTCTCAACACTCTTCTGTGTGGCTAAGGTAACAAATACATTCAGGAAAAAATATATGGCTCTGAAAGTATCACTTCTGATTTCCTGGTTCTTTTTCATTTCCCAGTTGTCATCCACAAATACTGAGCCTAGGCATACTAAACATGCTAGAAGTTGCAATTCATACCTAGGAAAACATTCTGTTCAATATTAAAAGTAGCATGGTGGTGTTGGATCTGCTATTTCAAAAGCTGCACAACACCTAAATCACCTTTTTTCATTTGGCACATTTTGAGGCTCTCTTTATGTATGTTTACATGTTCTAGTTTTGCTGAGCTGTAAATAATTCTAATAAAGATCTTCACAACCGATTTGAAGCCCATATAAGAGTATAGTATTAGTACCAGATATCATTAAGCTCAGCATTAGATCAGTAGTTGCAAGGAACACTAAAAAACCTCCCCTGAGAAAGAACCCAGGGACAAAGAAAAGCTGACAAGCATCTTGGAAAAGCCTTCTGGCAATGCACTGTGATTTTGATGGTAATGTTTGAGGGTTTTGTTGCTTTCTACCATCAAATGCCAACCCTAGAAATGGGTTTTGTGTTGTCCTAAGCAAGTTGGGAAAACACACCCCTGTTGTGTATAAAATTACACATCTCTGCTCCCTCAGGGTATAAAATTAGTACTAAGATTGAAAAAAAAATATAGCAAAGTGAACCTCTACATCGTTTTGCCCTGCTGCTGTTACATAATGCTGTTCTGAAAACCACATTGTACAGGACTGATGCAAGTCAAAGCCGTCCAGATAAACTGCTAAAGCACCAGATCTGCATGAAATTCTAGCCTAAAATTTATAGCTTCAGTATGCATGTGCAGGGACTTTTGCCTCTCATTTGCATAAGGAAAATACACACAGCACTAAAAGCTCTGGCTTGAAGTTCTTCACTCAGTGCCCACTGCGGAAGCATTATGCTTATTTTGATACTGTAAACCTCAAACCCCTCCAGCTACTCTCCATTGCTCCTAAGACAAAAAATCCTGGTATACCTTCAGTTTCCTTGGCACACCTTAAGTTTCCCTGGCACCATAGCCCTGGCACTACAGATCTTCACAAAGGTTTTATGGTCATAATCCTTGATAGTACTGCTGATGTTACTCACCTCAGTGGCCGGCGGTGGCTCCCATGTCTTTGATAGGAGTAGAGTTTAGAGGAGACTGTCCTTTGCTCAGAATTTTTTAGCTGCACCATAGAAAGCAAGCAAGCAAAATTTGCCAAAGGAAAAATGTCAACACATCTAAATATTAGAGACACACTACTTAGTGAGAATCCCAGCCACAGACTTGTGGTGATTCTGCATTCACCCCTTCCAAACTGAGCTGTTGCCACTATCTACTCAAGTCAAAGTCTTCAAGAAAGCTGAAGCTTTTATTCCATGTAATGGCCAACATCACATGGAGTTGGGTGCTAAAATATTCAATGACTTTCAATTTGTTGTCCGTTCTGTATTATGCTAATGGTCCTCCCCTTAAGGGTCTTTCCGGTAAACAACTTCATTGCTGTGTTGCTAGAATTCTCAGACACGATGACTTGAAACTAAACCTGATGCTTTTAATAACTGATTGCAATACATCATTAACTATTGATCTTAAGTTACATATAATATGGAGGAGATTGATAACCACATCTTGAAAAATTCTGAACATTAGAGAAAATAGATTCCTTTGTAAAAGGGAGCAGAGAAAATAAATAATGGGATGGCAATCCGTGGGTAAGAAGTAAACATTAAGATATGGGTCACACCACTTTTATGCATTCACATCCCTGATCATTCAACGTATTGTGTCAGAATTTTACAGATGGGAAACCAGTAGGGAGTTCTGCAACTCAGTAATGATCTGAAAGCACTTGTTAATTACTATATTGTGAAAAAGGAAAACAAATACTGGGTGATATTTTATGGGAGGGTAATTTTTCATATTAATACTTAAGGAAATAGAATCAACTGGGCAAATCCATTATTTTAGTCAACAGGACAGTACGTGGGGAAAACTGTTTTCTCACGTAATGGGAGCTGAGGATGGAGCTCTGGGAAAGCAAACTACGGCCGCAGTTAGGAATGAGTTCACTGCGTTTATATGAAACTTGTGTTTTGAGGGTTTGCTAGTTCCTGAGAAGCAATACCGCGCAAGTGTAAGGCAGCCCCCTTCGGCGGCTGGTAAGAAGCCTGGATCAGCCCCCGCGGCGGGGCTGGCGCAGCAGACCCCGACCTCTTCGGGACCGATCCCACCATCCTCCCACCGCACGCCCGGCCCCCAGCGGCGTGGGACGCGCTTCCCACGAGCCCCGCGGCGTGGCGCCGGTGGGTTCTCGGACTCCGCGGGAGGCGCGGCGGAGGCGGGCGGGTTGAAGGGCTCGCACCTGCCTGCGGCTGCCCGCGGTCCCGGACCGCGGGGTAGGCGATGTTCGGGGCGGGCAGGTACAGCATCCCGCGGCCCGTCACTAGGAACCTGGAAGACCTGGACTCGGTGCAGAGCGTCCTGCTACACAGGTCAGTGGCGAGGACGGGGAGGTGGCTTCTGCTCCGCAGGCGTCACTGCTGGGGGTAACGCGGTTTGCCTCCCAGGGGGCCGGCAGCGAGGTCCGCGGGGCTCCCCGCGGGTGCCTTCTGTTGTGGAGGCGGGAAGCGAGCGGAGCCGGCTCCAGCCGCCTCTCACCTTCCCCGGGCGCCGGTGAGGCGCGGGCGGGGGGTGGCGGACAACGAGACCCGGAGCCGCCGCGATGCTCATGGGACGGGAAGGGGAGCTGCCAGCCGGGCACCTACTCGCCAGCGGGTTTCCCTCCGTCGCTCACTGAGCAGCGGGGACCCGCATGCAGGTAAGGGGAGCGCCCCTCATGCCCCCGAAAGGTGCCCTGCAGCCCCAAGGCAGGACTACTACTGGAGCTCTAAAGCGCTCAAGCAAACGGGCTGACAGAAGGAAACTCGGCAGCGTCAATTCCGTAATGCCTTAGAATTCCTCTTTAGGAGGAGAGAAAAGAAAAGAAATCTGAAGTGCACGCAAATTTACGATGGGCACTCCTTCAGCAGATACGCAGGAGGCAGGCTGCATGAGAAGCAGCTTCTTCCTGCCATGCTTCACTATCCCTAACGTGCAGTTCTCCACGGTGTCCCCTCACAAAGACATCTCAGCTATAAGACCGTGCCCACAGGCAAATGGAGGGCTTTCAAAGGCACCCTCAGTGCCATTTTCTTAGTGCTAGGCGAGAACCACTTAAACTTGTCAAGGAAAACCCCATCCCATTCAACAGCGTCCAAGAGAAGTACATCTCCAGTTGTTCTGTGTTCATTTCCTAATGCGTTTTCTCGGCTGCACTGATTTATTTCTCACCCAAAGAAGTATGCTTTCTTTTAGTGCTAACTCCAAACAGCTCTTGCTATAGAAACTAGCAATTATTAACTCAGCTTCTCTCCAGCTCAAAGCATCAGACTGAATAGTCGCTTAAAATCCATTCCTGTGAACATTGTGGATGAAAATGCTGAGTACAGCAAGGTGGGCACACCGGAATCGGCCTGTTCCTGCATTCCGTTCTGAACCTGCTTTATAAGCAGTAAATGTGCTCAGTTGCTAACAGGAGACCCTCTGAAGCCCTATGCAATATATTTGTCAGTGACTTAACTGAGAATGTTCCATTTCAAAGGAGGATTAAAAATATGCTGACCCACGGTACTGCTTATATTAGTATATTCTCAGTGTAGTATGGTTCTATTCATACTCGAAACACTTGCATGTTGACTGACTGCAAATAATGGTTCTCTTTCGCGCTTGACATGCCTGCTATGCAGAGCAGGTGATCCTAAAAAAGCCCTGTAGATTTACAATGAAGTAAAAACAGTAGGGGAAAAAAAAAATCTTACTTGAAATAACAGCTGCTTTTCATGTTAGAGGGAACTCAGCGCTGTAAGGCTGTTTTTCAAAAGAATGGGATGGGTTGAGCTCATCTTCCAGAATGCTTCCTGACTGTCTTCTGCTGGTTCTGTGTTCTTCTTGTAAAATACTTTCTGTCATGCAATTGCATAGAGGGAAGTTGATACAGAAAGCTTGGAAAGTCAGAACTGTATATTTTACTTAATGAGCACTGGAGTGTTTTCTCACATGACTTCTGTTCCTTTGGTCTGAAGGTAGCCTTTATTCTCCATTTAGTCTGTTTATATGTAAATAACCCTATTAAAATGACAGTCCAGCATCACTGTTCAATCATACCACTTTGCAATATTGCATGTCTCTATGCAGTAATGTCAGAAAAGCTGTGAGCAGAAGATTTTTTTTTTAATCTCAATCTTAATTCATGTAGTTTTATGTAAACCTTGTAATCACAAAGTCTTATTTATAGAATCTTAGAATCATAGAATAGTTAGGGTTGGAAAGGACCTTAAGATCATCAAGTTCCAACCCCCCTGCCATGGGCAGGGCATGCCTGTGAAATGTGCCTTTTGTCTCTTAAAAAAAACCAACTTTGATGGAGTAAGGGAAAGATGTATGGCTGTCATTAATCTTTCTGTCTCATTTTTCTGATGTTGTGCACTGGAGGAATAAAAAAATCAATAGGAATCAATGGCTGAAAATCTGTAACATCACTCTTTAGCAATCCAAATTTTTTGTTAGTTTTTCTCCAGTTGTTTGAGTAAATCAGGTGTTAGCAGCAAGGAACAGACCTGTTACACAGACATGAAAATACTTTCCTCTTAGTTTTATCTGCTTGTGATGTATCATGTGAAATCTGTAACATCTCATGTTCTGTCTGTCCAGTTGTTGACAGAGCCTTTCAGAAAATACTATCTGCTTGGAAAACAATGAAACAATAAGAAGTCAATTTTTATTTCTGTATCAGTAATGAAGAGCTGTAATTTGAAGTGTGGAAGGAGAGGGAGAAAGCAAAGGGGTGCTTAGACCCAGCCAGTAGAAATTAGATTCAACTACAGTCCAGTTTTATCCGGTGAGATTTGTCTTGCAGTAGTACCATGGCCTGTTTACAGCGCCTGCACGGTACAAAAGATCTAGAAAGCTGGAAGATCCAGTTGTTGAACTCTCCCTGTTTGTGGCACTGTTCATATAGCGCAGAGGCGCCACTAACCTTCACCCATGCTGGCATTAAGCAGGGGGAATGACCCTGATGAAGAAGGGGAGATTGATGAAAAATGAGAGATCTGATATAATTCCTGGATAGTGCATTGGCATCTCACAGGCATAAACCAGGCACTTCTAATTATCAGGTAGCGTTCACTTACAGCAGAGGGAGTGTTAGTTTGCCTCAGTGTACCAGAGGCATAATGCTACCCCTGTTTTCAGCCATGTTGGGAAGAGCTCAGCTACATCCACGCCTGCTGAGTGTGAATCAGTGAAATCAGTCTGGCATATCACCAGTGAATCATGGGTCCCAGTAAGATTGCTAAGATCATGCCTGATTATACAAACATGACAAGTTAGTCGTAAACACTAATCCTAAATTTCCCTGTGCTCTTCCATCAAGCTGCTAGGAAAGACTGTAACTCCAGCCTCGTTTCTTCATCACCAGATTGAAAAAATCAGCTGTCAGTATATAACAATATGAAAAATGCTAGTAGTTTAAATTGGACAGTGGTTGGAGTAGAGATTCACAAGTATCCATGCAACAGTGCTAAAAAGTAGAGTTATGCTTTAGTTACTTTCCTCCTTTATTAGAAAGGACCTGTGTATCTTTCTGGTATGTCCTACACTGTCATCTTTTAACTATGATCTCTTCCTGAATATCAATGTGGATCAAAGCAGAGTGTTATTTTTAAAATGCAGTAGATTTTTGAAGCATGTTAAGCCAAAAAGTAAAAAGGAACTCTTGTTCTGAAATGAATTCCCACACATGGATTTAGTTCCTTGCAGGAACAGCTAATCAGAACAACCTTAAGGCAAAAGAGAGTGTTTTAATTATCCACTTTTAAATGCTTATTAACCAGTTGTCCAGTAAAGGTGAGTAGCAGTATTGATGCCAATAATGCCTTCTGGCAAATTTGTACCATCTGCTTGTTGTAACAGCAACCTCGCATAGAGGGTTCCTTAGTGAGAAGCATCAGCCCAACTATTGGACTAAGTGTAAAGAATCTGCCAGAAGACAAATTATTTCAAGCCTTTTCCTAATATTTATGCACAATAAATGAGGGGCTTTCCTCTCAGGAGGGGTTGTGTGGGAAAATCTGTGTCTTCACTAAAATAAAATCCTGCTGTGTGAGATATGTCTTGGAATCTTTAATTGTTCCCACAGCAGCAAAAATTCCACGTTTATTTCAGAAGAACATTTAGGTGACTCCCAACTACCTCCCAGTGGACCAGGATCTTCCATTGTCCTTTCCTTCATGATACAGTTATCCCTAGAAAATAGCAAGTAGTGTAATACTGCTGCCTCCTTTTTAGAGAGCCTGTTTTTCTCACTCACAAAGCAAACAACTGGAAGCAATTAGCCAGCTCCTGAACTCAGTGAAATTTAACATAACTAACACAGCACTATCTGGCACGGGCTGTCACTTCTCTACAGAACCACTTTAGTGTGCTGTTCAGTATATCAAAAACGCTTGCAAATAGAAGCAGAATTAGGGAAGGTGGGACTGTATCTCACCTACCTCTATTAAAATTCTAACTCCTGTGGTATTCCTCTTAGAAGATCATAAGATGTCAGGCTCTTTGGGAAATGCTGTCCATGCAGACTGTTTTGTTTTCACAAGGTAAATTATCTGGGAAGTGGGGGTACTTTTGAAATATTTTTTCCACCTGTTCTTCTGGAATCAATAGAAAGAACAAAAGCTGGTGCGTATCTTGTGTTCTGACACTTGGAAACAACCAGAGAGCTCTCCTTTTTTAAAGAATTGTCTATCATTCATGGATTATATAATCTGTGTGAAATGGTGGCTGCCAGCTAAGATAGGAAAAAAAATTATCTACCATATCCTGTCCTAAACTGAGTGAAACCATATTAGAACAAACACTTTTTTTCTTTAGTTAGGCAATGTTTCTGTCTCCTCCTTTAGATATGATTTTAGTCTTAAAATCCACACAACAGTGATTTATCTGTAAAATCAGATCTTTTACAGGCACTTCAGAATGGCCACAAAATTTAATACAGGTGACTCCAATTGAAGCCTTAAGCACATGGGAATGAGTAAAAACCTTTCTGTCTGTTAATTCACTTGAAATCACACTTATTAATGAACACTTCCCTAAAACAGTTTTAAGCACAGAAATTTCATACCAGATTTCTATGCCTCCTACATAGTGCTGCAGCACTATAAAGCCTCTCTGCCGAAGCTGTTCAAATATCCCACTGAGCAGAGATTAAACCGAACACATTAAAAATGTTCCAACAATTACTCCCCATCCCCTTCCTCGTTCACCATGTGTGTCCTGATGGGTTTACTGACACAGTTATGCAGCAAGTTGTCTGCAGAGTTGCCATGGGCTTGTTTTTCAGGGACGTAATTTAAGTCCTGAAAACAGAGGGGTTTTTTCCTCTCTCTTGACTGTGCATGATTTCTTATTCGTAGGCTGCATCGAGTGCTTTAAGGTGCCAGATCATGTAGCTTGTTTGGGTTCGTCTTACATCCTTGCCTCTCCTCCCTGACCTAACAGCTCTCCTGGCTACCTCAAAGAGAAGTTACCGTAGTGCCTCACCAGTCCTTAAAAAGAGCATAAAGCACAGTAGTGCACGGCTAACCAGTAGACTTGATGAAAATTCTCCAAATCTTTTTTTTTTTTTCTTATAGGTAATGTTTTGAGGCATTGAAGACCGTGAATTTCATTACCAGCCTCTTTTATGGGCCTGTTACTCGGACCTTGGTATCACACAATTAAATAGTCTGTGCTCCATTACATGTTTCATATTGGCCCACTGGAGGATTTTCAAGGGGCAGCTGTTTGTTACGAAGAAGTAAACGAGGTGGTTGGGTACTGCCAAGTGTTTGTGATCACTGCCAGCTAAAGGAGGCAGGTGATGCTGCACTAAAACCTCCTCCGAGGCGGGCAGCGGTAATCAGTGCTCAGCGGAGCCCAGTGCTCCGAGGCAGGGTCTCAGTGGCGCCACTGCCACCGTTAACGGGCCGTGGCTCCAGGCTTCCCACTCCGTCTCCATAGAGCCGGGCCGCGGCCGCCAATGGGAAAGGCACGCCACAGGTCACGTGACCTTTCGGTTCGCTGGGGTGCGGGTGTATGGCGTCCGGGAGGGAAGAGCGGGAGTGGAGCTGCTGAGAGGATGGAGCCGTCGAGGGGAGAAGGCGTTGAGCCTCCGGGCAGCGGCAGCAGCAGTGAGAACGGCTCCTGCGCCACCTCGCTGTCCGCCAGCTCCGAGTAAGGGCGGGGCAGCGGAGGGCGAGCTGCGGAGCCACTGGGGCGGGGCTGGGGGAGGGAGGGAGGCAGCGGGTTGGGGCTTTCCCCACGCGGGAAAGAGGGCCGGTGGGCTGTGGCTGAGTGGACCCAGTCACTTTTTGTTGGCTGTGTCGTTTATACTAATGGAGAATACAGTTTGCTTTTCGAGACCCTGTCTCTGTGGTGCAGCCCTGACAGTAACGGGGCAAGCCGTATCTCATGGGCTGCTTACTGCCACCCAGGTGGGCGCTGCCTGGAAGGGGCAAGGGAAAGGGGACCTTAGCTCCTGTATTATAAATGTGTTAGTATTTGAGGGGCTACTATTTTAAATGGGCTGCCTTTTGGGAAATGATAGTGAGAACTCTGTAATACTAATCCGTATTTAAAGTAATTTATGCAATCACTGGGGGGTTTGTTTGGTTTTTAATTTCATATAAAACTTACTCTCTGTTCCTTGCATTTTAAGAACTTTGCTTGACAGCTCAAATGTGCGTTTCAAAGTCTATTCAGTGGCATTTTATTTGGCATGTTACTTTCATTGTGTGATGCAGTGAAAAAGAAGATTTAAATGGGAGAGTTGTGAAGTGTGTTTAAGTATATATTGTGTGTTGTAGTGGTCCCATACTGTAGCTCAGACAGACAAAGCTGTTGGATGTACACCCACCATATTTTGTTCCTGTGTTTATAAGTCAGAACTCAACTGTTACATTTCTGCCTGAAGCCATGCCTTATTTACTTATTTATTTGCCTTTCTTCTCCCCCCCGCCCTCCTTTTTTTTTCCTTTTGTGTGTTAGGGTTTTTTTTCTTTCATCAAAAATGCCTATTTCATGGTGTTTTTAAAGTGTGTTCAGGGGATAAAGCTGTCTTCCATAGTTTTCAACATGGAACATGACGTGTAATACCGTTGGATAAATGGAAATGCATCTTTTTTTATCTCTGCACCAACAGAACTGTGAAGCTTTATTTTTAGGTCCCATTTCTTCTGTTGGACCTATAAGACTCCAGCCATCTATGTACAGGAGCAAGAGGTTAAGGTGATTTGTCATGAAAAGGGAAGGAGAAAGAGTGCAATGTTGTGAAGTAACAGGCACAAAGATAGGACTGTTAGTTGTTTCAAGATAATGGCTCTATAGATGATCTGTATGTCATTTTGTAGCCAGCCATATTTGATTAAATTGAAGATAGCAACACCTTAGGAAGAATTTTCTGAAGTAAAAATTACTGACTTCCAGAATAAACTTCTAGCAGTTGAAATTGTGCTGCTTCAGACCACAGCAAATGTGGACAAACCAGGATACGCCACAGAACATTCATGCCAGGGCAAAAACAGAGATATGTCAGTTCTGTGATTTTGTGCAAGGCCTATTTTCAGACAGCTGTGAAATGAACGCCTTTGTGAAAATAGCAGGCTTCTGTTCTGTCTTTGTTCAGAGTTTAACATTCTCTTTCACTAACAGTGATGGGTCAGAACCCCTCTAGGCAGCCTTAGCTATTTAGAGGATGGCAGCTTTGCATATACCAAATAGATGCTGCAGTCTGCAGCTATACTTTGTCATTGCATAGGCAGAGGTTGGGAAAGCTAAAGATGATGATCTTCTGCAAAATATCATATGGGTTAAATTTAATCATACAGTTATCATACATTTGTTGTTGCTTGCTGTAAAACAAGGCTAATAGAGGTTAATCTTTTATTGCTTTTTAATTTCCTTGGGTGAGAACAGTCTTCTATTGTTTAAGAATCATAAGTTAGATTCTTTGTTTCTACTATATATTTCTTACATATGTGGATGATTTCAGTTGGCACAGTTTCTCAGACAGTTATCACAAAGGAATGTCAGTGTAGGAGCAGTGAAACTGCTCTTAGAGGAATGTGGATTTTCCAGGTTTTTATATCCTTCAACCGATATATGCAGAAGCTCAGGTTATTATATAGGTGCCTGTCTTTGCACAAGGGAAGAGAGATGGAAATAGAGATTTGGAAAAAAAAATATCTTTTTTTTTAAACTTTGTTTAAATCAGTTGTGAATCTAGACCAGCCTTTAGGTGTTGTTATAATTGATACTTTCTTGAGTAAGACACTGAAGACATTGAGTAAGAGAAAACTCTGACTTACCCGTGACCATCAAATTACCACAAGTGGTAGCTCTTCTTCTAAAACTATCAACTTGGGCAAAGTAATTAATAAATGCAGAGGAAGTACATGATGTCTGTTCCTGTTTGTAGCATCCCTAGACTTCTCCAAGTCACTGGAGTTCCAGGAAGAGCATAATGCCAATGTTTTCTAGATTCTTAATCCAGCCAGATCCTCTTTTTGAACCCTTAAAGGTGCTATGGTGCAGTGTCTTTGTATAATATTGTCTGTTCAGCTAGACTCTGAAGCTGTATCATTTATCTGTGTATTCAAATTCATGCTCTATTTTAGTAACATACCAGTTTTAAACAAAACTTACATCCTTTATTTAGTAGAATTAGCTTGTTCTAGTATAAAGTATGTCTATTAATTTTACACTATTAATGATAATAGTTATGATGTAAGTCTTCATTCCAGTTTTCCCTCATTTGATTTTTCTCAGTGTGGTCTTAGATTGGTTGAAAGGAAGACCTATTTGTCATCTGGTCATCAGTCAGGAAGAGTGAATTGGCCTTGGGTGTGCGTGAAAATCCTTCTGGGATATAAGGAACACCCCAGATGTTCCTTACATTGCCTCCTAACACTGATTTTTTTTTTTTAATTAATATTTATTTATTTATTTATTTATTT
Source organism: Neopsephotus bourkii (assembly GCF_033783945.1). Taxonomy (NCBI): domain Eukaryota; kingdom Metazoa; phylum Chordata; class Aves; order Psittaciformes; family Psittacidae; genus Neopsephotus; species Neopsephotus bourkii. The sequence goes on from NW_026900624.1 coordinate 10,959,315, forward strand.
TCTTTTGTGTGTGTGATCAAAAAGCTTTCATAATATTTAGCTTAAATACTTCAGTAAATTAAAGCACTAAATAGTCCTGCTTTGACCATTACTGATCCTCACCCTTCTCTAAGTAATGTTCTCTGTGGTTCATCTTGGGATGGGGAAGTGGACCATTTGGCCTGTTGTCTCTCAGCTATCCTTTCTTGTTTGGGTTTTTTTTCTCAGCCAAAGGACTATGATTTTCTTCAGTCTCCTTCCCTTTAAAACATGTTTATAAACTACTTGCTATTTGTTTCTGTGCTCTGGGCTTGTTCCAGTTACTACATCTTTCTTAAAATGCACTATCCAAAACTGGACATGGTTGACACGCTGCCATTGCCAAATTAGGACAAAAAATTTGTTGTGCTGTGCAGATCGTACTCCTGTTAAGACATCCTGTAGTTGCCTTTTCATTGCAGCAGCTCGTTACAAGTGACTTCGTGATCCATTCCAGCTGCTAAAGCTTTTTCTGTAGCAGCGCTGCCTCTTTAATTTTTTGTTGTGCATTTTTGCATCTAAGCTTGAATATGCTGGTTTGAACTTGCCTTTTAGAAAGTGTAGCCTAGATCTTGTCTTGGGTCTGTTTGCTTGTTTTTGGTATAATGAGGTGATTTTTGAAATGTTAATCTTGTCTGTCTGAAGGGTTTGCAGTACAATCTGTCTTACAAATGAGTAAGGGAAAAAATAATGGGAGAGAACAACCAAGATGACATTTTTTTTTCTCAAAGAGAAAGCCCCATCATGCCCGTGAATGTAATTAGTAATTAAAACTTGTATGTGAAAGAAATGGTTTGGGGGGGCTGGGTTTTTGTCTGTTGGTTTTTTTGGTTGTTTTTTTTTTTTTCAGAAAGGGGAATATTGCTTTCTGCAATGGCTGTTTTCCTTTAAGACATTTGAAGAAACTATTTTAATATCTGGGAGGGATGATTTTCCTTGCTGTATCCATCATTTGTCCAAGAAGAACTCTTGCCCTGATGGCAAACTTAAAGCATTTAAGCTTTCAGTATTCAGGATGCAACTTTTTACCCCTTTATATTTTTTTTATACACTCTCTGTATTCTGCATTGCAGTCTTGCTTATCAGAGGTTTCACTGATCATTCTCCTTTCTTTCCCAGTGACCTTGAGCCTGAATGGTTGGATGGTGTGCAGAAAAATGGGGAATTATTTTATTTAGAATTGAGTGAAAGTGAAGAAGAAACTCTGCTTCAGAACAGCTGTCCAGAAATGCCGGCAGTGAATCATGTCAGGTTTCGTGAAAATGAAGCTGAAGTTATTCAAGAGGGATCACGAAAAGAAAGAAAGTATGAACTGAAGAAATTGACCAAAATGTTGAAAAAGAAGAATCTTTTACCAAAGCATTCTGGTAAGAAAGGCAGTGGAAGCTGCAGTGTGCATTCCACGGGTCTTACTTCCATCTTGAAACACCAATCCGATCAGAAAATGGGTGTCACTGTTCAGCAAAAGTACAAAGATGTGTATGTTTATGTAAATCCCAGAAAACTCCAGAGTGCTGGAGAAGATGAGCAGCACAGGCTTTTGGAGGTCTTAGTAGGGATTGTCCATCAGTCTTCGTGGAGCAGCAGAAGAACAGAAAAACACGGCAAGAAGGATAAAGTCACCAGAGGAACTGGTGAAGAGAGACTTGTAGTACATGGATTGGTGCCAGGTAGTTCAGCAATGAAAACAGGTCAAATCTTGATTGGTAAGTAATTGAAGTTCTGCACTCCTCCTTTAAAATAAAGACGGGGGGGTTGGTTGGATTTAGTTTTTGAGGCAGCTGACTTGAATATTCCTGAGACATAAGCAATTGACTACAAATATTATGGCAGTTCTTGAGGAATTATTTTAAGTAAATGTCATTGCATCTGACGTTTTGTTACCTATTCAGTTTTACTGTATTAGTGGTTTTAAAAACGTGACAAACTAGAAGGTGTTACTGTGGTATGACTATCCTTTTAAATGTACAGAGTGCGCAGCTTGAACTTGGAGCAGCTGCTCCCCCCCACCAGCACCACCTTTAATTTAATGCAGAATTTGCTCAGTAGGTAAGCAGGACTGGAGAAAAGCTGTAGTTTTTGAAATACTGTATTTTGCTTTCATTCTGTACCATCTCCCTTAAATAAAAAGCTTTACTGTATATGCTTTACATGGATTTTGTACTATAAAAATAAGGAAAAAATACTAAGATATATTCATGTTACAAACTTTCTGGAGAGCCTTGATTGGATATTCTTCTGTTTAGCAGGTACAACAGCTGCTTCTTCAGCAGTTAGGATCAGGTGGCCTCCAAATACTTAGTGGGGCTGCAGTTTGATGAGGCAGTGAATCAGTGTAGCAGCTCTCCTCTGTGTTTGTGGGGCTCATCAGACGCTTCCGTGAGCTGATGCAACTAAATAACCTGGCAGAAAACTAACGCAGAAGAAAAACTGCCTGTCCAGTTACTGCTGGTGTAGTAAGTTAAACTTGGGTCATGGAAGGTCTGACAAGCACCCAAGTGTGAATAACAGATGGGAATGAACTCTTGTGGCTGGTAGTGAAGGAGCAGAAGTACTCCTACTTCCAGTATCAAGAGGCCATTAAAGGGACTTGGCGCTTACAAGACCCCAGCCTCGGAAATGGTAGATGTGAGACAGCTATCCTACATCTGTAAAGGGTGAAAGGTTGTTTAATTACCCTTGAATTTGGTCCCTCAGAGAGAGAGCAAAGATGTGATGTTGGTTACAAGATCATGAAAAACTTAATACCATAGTAGCGCAAATCCCACAAAGTCAGCATGAGTACTTTTTGAATTCCAGTGTTGTGTGTGTAAAAAGGCAAATCGTGCTTTGACTAGCTGATTCTTACAGCACGTGGTTTTGGTAGGGATGCTGAAGAATACTCCAGAGGGAAAACTGGATAACTTTCAAATTTTACCAGAAAGAACTGATTAGTCAAAAAGCAGGGGGTGCAGACTGAGGAGGAGAAGAGAGGGAGTTTCATCTTGATCTGCTTATGGTATTTAATCTGATTGGTGCAAGAGTGGGAATTTATTTATAACCTGTAAGTTAATTTTGGGACACAAATTCGTATATAACTGCATGTTTGTATGAGGAAGTGTAAAGTCAAAACTGTGTAGGCAAATACCAGATCCAGGAGATAAAGCTAAACTTCTAAATGGAGATGGTTCTTCAGCTATAGCACTTACGTTTACCGGAGCTAGTGAGGATAAAAACTGTGGGGTTCCTGTTTTATTTTAAATAGAAGAACATTTAAATTAATCTAAAGAGTCTAGCAGATTAATATGTCCTAGGCTATCACTGACTTGCATTGCCTTGTTTTTGCCCATTGGAAAAGATACTTTTAAGGATACCCTAGTTATTCATCTCTTAACTGAGAAAATTAGCTGTATTCTGTGCCAACAGTATAAAATGTATAATTTTGGTATAAAAATACTTCAAATTGTGTATCTATAATGAACACTGAGTACTCTGGAATTTTTATGTGGTGTCTAGAAATAGGGATGATTTGCATAAATTATATGCTCAGGTTTCAGTGCTGTCTGCATAAAGAATATCCAGTTTACAAAAAAAAATAAAAATCTGTTCCTGTCAAAAAAAAGGTTTACTACTTCTGTATTGCACATCAGAGAGCTGGATGGCTATGGTGTACACCCAGAGCCTAATTTAGAAGTAACTGTAGTTTAATGGATAGCTTCCTCATGTCCTCACAGGGTCTGAATTTGAACAGAAAGTGCAAGAAAAATACAGTAGAGCTTTGTTTGTTTTATTTAACAGTAAGTTTTTAGGAATCCTATTGTGAATTCTGGAAACGGTAAAGAGTATTTCTGTGGTCACTACAAAACAGAAGTATTTGCACAAAAGCAGCTTTTGAGCCATCACAGATGAGGAATACCTGATCAGTATGGCATGATGCCTGCTGGCTGGTTTGGTTATAACATCTTCATCTTCATTGAACAGCATATGCATAGATATTAGCCTGTTCATGTTTTGCATTTTAATATTTTAGTAATCTTCAATGGTGCAGACCATTTTTTTTTTGTAGTATAGACCTTTGTGAAGCAAATGCTAAGTGTATTTTCTTTTTAAAAATCCATGCTTTGCAATGACACGTCACAGTCTTCCCAGTGACCAGTTTACAATATGTGCTGCAGGCAAACGATCTTGACTCAGTTACAGAATTTATGTTTTTGCCAATTAATATAAAACTTCACTGTTTCAGGTATTGAGAAAATGAAAACAAGACCCCAAACGCATTTAAAAAAAAAAAGCCTCTTTCCCTGCCTTCTTTAGGCTCAGCTTCAACCAAACATGTCTCTTTCCCCTTTCCATACAGGCTCAGGTACCCTTGCCCTTCCAATGTCAGTCCTCTCTGTGGGCTGTAACCCTTCCCCCAGTGACTGCTGCTCTTTCTTGAATACCTTTGGGCAGAGGTGATGTGGCTCCACTAGCTAAGGGATATTTTGATACACAGTGTGTTGCTTACAGCAGCTTCATAACTGACTGTGAGCAGCACAAGGCAGCTCATGACCTCCTGCCATGCAGGTCCCTCCTGCAGCACTCTGCTACCAAAACTGCCAGTTGCGCCCAACCAAGTGTTTTAATTCTTCTGTCTTTAAAATTTGAGCTCTCCTGATTATTTTTCCCAAGGCTTGGGTTTGTTATATGTTAAATAATAACCAAGTTGCTGATTACGTTGTGTTTTCAGTGGCAAATTAGTTAATCTGCAAGCGATAAGTACAGTAGCCACTTAAATGGCTACGAAGGTTGAATTAGGAAACTAAAATCTCTTCATTTTTCTTCATTCTGAATAAATAGTAAAAGTGGTTATTTCTTTAACATTTTGTAGTAAAAATAACTGGTTCCCCCCCCAATAATCACTCTCCTCAGGTGGCTTCTTCAATTTATTCTGAAATGTGTATCCCTCATAGCTTTGAACACTTAAAACATCTGTTTATTATTTGTGCACTACACTTTAATTTTTTGTTTTAAGATTGCATATGGAAGTTGTAAGCCTTGTTGCTGTACTTCATTAACCAAGTAGAATGCAGGCACTGACCATATGAAAGTAAATACAACAGTTTTGCAGGCTAAAAAAACCCTGCCTCTTTGTAGCTCTCTAGAAAGATGCCATTCTATCCATGCTATCCATGTGGTGTTTATCAGCAACTTTTCCTTCCCTCTCCCCCCCCTATATTTAGCGGTTCAGTATCCATCTTAAATTTTCAGAACAAAAAAGCCCTCCTTGATTTTTAAGTCCTTGCTGTCACTTTCATTTTGGTTAAGATGAAATACAGTTACTTTTATCTCATGGCTTTTAAGTGTCTTTTGTATTTTTGGCAAAACTTTTTTCTTGCTGGAGTTCATTATTAAGAATATGCAAAGCTTGGTCTGCTTTATAAAAATTTGGCATCTCATCTTCAACTCTATCTTCAAAGGTAATAAGCTCCACTAAGTAATCCCTTTTAGCTCCAGACAAATAAGGGTTGTGCTAGGAAATGCCATTAGAACTTTTCCCTCTCTCCTCCCCCCTTCAAATTGAAACGGATCCCATTCACAGCAAGGGATACTTTTAAATATTGCTGGTCATCATCTTTACTATAGTACAAATGCAAAAGGAATTCCAGTAACACTGAAAATACAGGCAAACTCTTTAGCAGAGCATCCTGTTCTTACCCTCTTCAAAATTGCCTTCTGCTCTTAACTGCTCTCGTCACTGAGTATCTGAACAGTTTGCATGAATTCTCTCTCCTGATCTGTTGGTATGCTACTCAAAAAAGTGTGAAAACTACACAGAGGTAGGGATTAATCTTGGATGGCTGTAAAGATGGGCTAAAATAACCCAGTTCTGCGCAAGTATGCCAAAGATGCAGGCTGTTGTTGAGGGGTTCAGTTGAAAGGTCCAGTCCCACCCTCATTTACTGACAAGTCATTTTCTGTGGGTTTCTAATTCAATGTAGAGTGTTATGTAGGAGGATTGTTTATTTTCTTTGAGTAAAAAAAATGTTTAAGTAGTAAACTTTGTTTCAATAGTAAAAACACAGATACTGCCCTTGCAGTTCTGAAGTTCTGGTAAACAAGGCCATCACTGGGAAACTTGGCTTTTGGTAGACAAAGCCAAGTATATCAGTTACATTCCTATAGCATAGACCACCGGTTTAAAACAGTAATCAATTTAAAATATTAAGCATCTCACAATCATCTTCCAACAGTCAAAGTAAATGCTGGTTTTGTCCTTTGCAGAGCATAGAACTAAGAGTCCTGTCAGAAAAACATCCTTGAAAATACCTAAATACTAGGAGAGTTTGAGATTTTTCATTAGGAATTGCCATGTACAGTGTACTTGTTGAAGAAGCTCTCCAAAGTAGAGTGGCTGGGCATGCAAGCAAGAAATACAGAGTTTGCTTAAGCTTTGCTGTGTTCTCACTGTGGAGTTTATGTTCTTTTAATCTCCTCTTGAAGCATAACAGCATTGGTTTGGGTGAAAGCAGCCTGCTAACATATAAAGCAAGTAATTGATCTGGCTTTCTTCAGCAGAATGTGTTCCATACTTTGCCTTTTTTGGAAAGGAGTATGTGAACATTTGTAAGTACTTCCACCGAGTCATTACGAAGAACAGAGGAAACCAAGTATCAGGATTTCATGGAAAAAGTGTCTTTGCTTGTCTCCCAGTATGGAAGCAGTATTTAGTTATTGGGCAGCATCCCCTGGCTTAGTGCAAAGAGGGTCTACTTTCAGAAATGGTGTTTGCAGATTTATCTTTAAGGTATGGATATTTAACAAATCTAAGTCCTGTGTGTCCTGGCGAAGTGTCAGGCAGTTCTGGAATAAACATTTTAGGGATGCCAGCAGCCCCACAGACTCTTCTAAACGTTGTCTTAATAAAAAAAAAAAAAATGAAAAAAGGAATAATTTTATCAGCTGTGTGCAAACTAGGTGGTTGAGATCAGTAGGCACTGTTCTCAATTACTACTGAGTGGATGGGACCAGCCTTTTCTAATGAGAAGATGGAAAGAGCAAAGAAAATAGGAAACAACTCCTGCCTCTCGTCTCTCTTCAGTTCCATCAGTCTAGTAAAATTCAGTCCTGCTTGGCCTTGTGTGGAGAATGTATATAGACATCTTACAGGGTTCTTTTGTGGACTGAAAATTTTCTTATAATAAGTAATAGAACTCAAAAGCCTGATTATTCATTATTTGGGGATTCAAAAGAAAAAAGCATGCTCTATTGCTTAAAGAGAAGGACATGTATTTTTCTAAAGATAAATCTATTGACTGAAGGTCTGATATCCTGGAGCTGTGTGAAGAAAATTTATTTCCTCTTGCTGTTGCTCACAGTGTTTCTAAAAATGGAATTGAGACTTTGTTCTAATTTTCTTCACCTTTTGACATATATGCTGGTGACTTTTCTGACAGAAAATAGTGATCTTATTGCTAGTAGAATTGCAAGCCCATTGGAGCAGGTCAGGTGCTATTTTATACAGTCAAATTTTTGTATACAACTGTATTGTTGAAAAAGAAAAAAATTACATTATTTTACATCAGGCTTGAAAATGACATTTTATACAAATGTCTGCTTCTTGTCTATGTCAGTATATACATCCACTTCAGCAAAGGGTTCACTTTGATGTCCCTCCTTAAGAAAAGTAGTTGGAGGGTTTTTTTCACCCATCCATAGAGCACAAAAATAACTGAAAAGTGTATTAGCAGTACCATCTGTACAACTTTTTTCTTTCTACTAGTGAAATGTCTCTCTACATCTGAAATTCAATAGTTTTAGTTTAAGAAAATTGGGCTTAACTCTGCAAACCATCAAGATAGAGCAACAATTGAAAACACTGTTCACTCTCATTTTATTTAACCTAAATAGATTAAGCAGTAAGTGATACTAGATTAAAATTTACACATTTATGCTATCCTTTTTACAGACTTAATGTCTGAAGTCAGCCTCACTTTCTGTAAGCTTTTCACACTACTGAAGGGGAAGAAACAATTCTCAAAGCAAGTAGATGTAAAAGTAACAAAAGAACACTTACATATTTAAACTTGTTCACTGGCATTAATTATCACACTGGGTAGATCCTGTGGTCATGTTCTGCTTTGAGATATCCTGTGTTCATCTTTTACATACTTCCTATTGTGTCAGTGATGCCTTTCATTCTGTTACTTCATAGTCTCTAGTCCTTGAATGCTCTTGTGTTTTGCAAAAAATCACCAAAAAAAATCACCCCATCACTACCTCCCACCTCCAATTCTGGAAAGTCTATACTGGTAAATACAGTTTACCAGTATAATGACATCATTGTCTCAGTTGTACGTCAAGTTGCAGTTCTTTAGTAGTGATACAGCATTTTCTGGCAAATTGAAGGCAGCCTTACCAGCGCTGTTTTGGCTTAGGGAAAAAAGTGGCTCTGTATCTTTGAGAAAGCTGTTCCATTTATGGTACATAATTACGTTTTTACAAATTGAAGGCAATATAAGTATTTACTGCTGCAATTCAAGTTTTACCTAGGTACATTAGGACTTGAATAAATAGAACACTTGTAAATACTGATTGCTTTCAAAGCGTCCTTACGTAATCCACCCTGGGAGATGCAGTTCAAAAACACTTTTGTAAGTTCTAAAGTGCGTGCTTTGCAGAATGTGTGCAGCTCCTTTGAATGGCTTTGTGAATCAGATGACTGTCGTCTTTTTAACAGAACTAGTAAGGTTTCTAGTAAAGCAAACGGAGCACAAGCCACTTATGTTTAAACAGTGCTCCAGATGAGTACAAGAGCAGTTTATGCTTTCTCTCATAGTTGTGAATGATGATCTTTAATACAGTGTTCTTCAACAAAGGACATAGTAATTCTGTTTATAATTTTTCTTTGTATTAGAGTAGCTTGAATGCTCTGCTTTTGATGGCTGATTTTCAAGCCCTGGGGCTCTGGCATGGACTTACTTAATTGCTCTTAAATGATGGTTAACTTTCAGTTTTCCTGTCTTTGAATTATTGTTGTGTTGAAGATTTGATAGGCTAAAACTTTGCTGTGCATCAAGAAATGGAGAGGTTCAGCAGAGAGCTACTAATACTTGAAATAGAAAAAAAGCAATTAATTGCAAGGATTGATAACATTTTTTGTGTAATAAAATTTAACCATTTTTTTCTTGGCTTTGCTGTAAGAAAGTAGGAATACATTTTCCTTCAATGTAAAATAACTGTGAGCAGTTGGTTGTTACCCAGTGTATTAAAAGAGGATCGTTGCTTGCATTTGGGGGGGATTTTGTTTTTATTTTTTGTCATGATGGTTAGTCATGAAGAATATTCTTTCTCTCATTGGCCTTAAATGTGTGTTACACCAATTTTGAGCTATCAGCCTAGTACCTGGGAAGAATTCCAGTTGTATTTGATGGTATTTAACAAGGTAGAAGATGGGAAGAATAATAAATAATCAGGATTCTTCTAAACTTTCGGATTCCATTGTCGTTACGAGATTCTCAGGAAATTGAGAGGCCGTAGAGACACAGATTCTTCTTTTCCTTACTATGCATGTCATTTTCATCCCTGAATTAGTCTGAGCTGATCAAGTCTTCTCCCAAGAAAACCTGAAATATGTACTGAACCTTACAGTTGTTCAGTGCTTTATTTCTGCAGTTGAGCACATTTTTGTTGCCAAGTCAAGGCTTAAAGTGTTAGGTATTCAGTCCAGATGGCTGGAGAAATACTCAGTTTTGAGACTACAGAACCTTCTGCTTTCTGCTCTAGCTGCTTCTGCACCTAGCCTTTACCCCATCTTTAACCAGTATACATGGGTTCTCCATTTCCCTGGTCACTGCAGTGTTCCATGTATCTCATCACATGTGATTGCGTTTTTATTGAGCACAGGTGAATAGAATTGTAAGAAGTACTCTGGATGGGATTGTCTCAGGTCTTATATGCATTCAAAGGAAATGCTTTTCCTAGTGCATCCAGGTATTGTGTTTGTCTTTTTGTCATGTAGTGTTTCTTGGCTACCTTCTTGAGAATTAATATACTATTCATTCTACTAATCAGGGCCTAGAACTTGTAAGCTGCTACAGGAAGGGGTGAGTTTTGGTTTGCTTTTGGAAGCAGTAGTGTTTCAGCGGACATAGCAGTGGAGAAGGATTGGCAAGTAAACAGGGGTGGTTTTGGAGGGAAAAAAAGTAAATCTTGGACATAACTTGATGGGTGAAGTGTTTTTTTTCTGATCAAGTAACACCAGTGACATAAGCCTGGATGGAGGGGGGAGGCTTTGACAGTTACTCATGTAAAATTATACTAGTGTGGCAATAAGGCCTTAAGAGCATTGAGGTAATAGACTGATGTTTCTAAACATGCTGAATGTTTCACATAGGAACCATCTACATGTAACAAAAAGACATTTATGATATTTTGTCATATTTTTAAGACAAAACACTTGGATTTGTATTGTGTAATGCCATCTAATTTTCTCATGCTTTTTGTCTTCTTTATCTCCAGGAGATGCTCTAGTTGCTGTAAATGATGTTGATGTGAATTCTGAAAACATAGAAAGGGTTCTGTCTTGCATTCCAGGTCCTATGCAGGTACAGTAGTTGAACTTTTACTCCAACTGTCCTCTGTAAAAACTGATATTGTATCTAACCCTTTTTCTATAGGAAACAGAATTTAGGTGGTCTTTTTCTTAGAACTTCTTCATCCACTCTTTGAACACATTGGTTGACTTCAGTCAAACTTAGAGTAGAAATTTCAGAGTTTGATTCTGGTAAGTTTTGTCAAAAATAGGTAGGTGCAAGTGACTCGAGCCAGTGTCCCATTAAGACACATCAGGCATAGTCCAGCAGTTACATGCTCTGTCATTAGCCAGAGTCAGAAAGTATGTGCAGCATTGTACAAGAGGTAGCAGCATACCTGTAGGTTTAGACTAACCATAACTCCTGATTTTTTTTTTTGCCCACTGAGAATATCAAGGGATTCTGTGCATGCAGGATGCTGAGTATTTATGTTTCTCTGTGAGAACTAGTGCATACCTGTGTGAAAAAGCAAGTTTTGTTGCTTTTCTTGCTCAGAAAACAGCTTGATTATTACATTGCCACTTGCATCAAAATTAATTACTTGTTGTTGAATACAGGGAAATAACTCCTTTGAAACCTGCACAAACTTTTAACCAGTGATACTTGTAGTTCTGGGTAAAGATGGCAAGAATGGTTGTTCTGAGAGTTGTTCTTTTGAACACTCTGCTCTCAGTGAACAAAGGACAAGGTTATCTAATACTATGATGTCTTGCTCCTGGTGGGTAATAAATAGAGCTGGAGATGTGCAGTCTGGCGGCAGCATGTCTGAAGCAAGATACTCATGTCTAGCTTAAAAATATGTCAACTGCAGGATAGTAGTGGCTTTTTTTTTGTCAATTACCATTCTTAAAATGGTAATAGTTGCTATGAAAATACTTAATAAAATAAATATCATCAATACAAGAGGCTTACAGACCACAGGAGAGTAAAATGAAGCCTGAACTAATAAGTATCTCTATTAAAGATATTTAAGAGCATTTAAATGGGAAAACTAATAACTGCTTTCTTATTTAAATAGAAAAATAAATTCTTGGATGTTTAAAGAGCTTTTAGATTAAATGCTCTTTAAGATCTTTCAAAACTGAATTCTATCAATCTCTATCACTAAAGATTGATAGAACTCAGGATTAAAAATTGATACAAAAAAAAACAACAAAACCTGACCTGATCAATAGTGTTCCTTCCCCTAAACCTTCTGCACATATCTGTTTCTTCTAGCTGAATTGGAGCTATAATGAAGAATTAAGTAATAAAGAATTAGATAGCTAGTTCAGAATTAAACCAGGAGAGTATTAATTACCTTGGTTGTTGGTAGCATAAAATTAAGTCTTTTGAATTACTCTGCTTAAATCCACTTCCTGGATTTAAGGAAGGTAAAGTAAAAGTTGCAATTTAGGAAACTGAGCAGGTTAAAATTATCATGTCTCTTACAGTCTGCCTGTAAACTCATGGTAGGTTTTTTTCAGGTAGAATATATGAGGTGACGATAATAATAGAAATCTTTTACTTTCCAGAGATGATAAGTTTTTTTAAACATGCTTCCGTTCACAACTTACATAGTGCCTGTAGAACCACATCTGCAACTGCAGTATGATTATTAGTATGTCAGGTCAGGAAGCTTTCCAAGATGTTTGACAGTATGAAGCTTGCCTAAGCTACCAGAGTTGTGGTCAGCTATTGGCAGAGCTCCATGGTAGAAAAACCTTGTCTTGCCTGTATTTGACCAAATATGGAGTTGCTGTAACTGTTATTAAATACAGAATGATTAAAAAAACAGAAGTTATATAGTTTATGTAATTGTATCTTTGCTAGATTAGAGTATACCTATTATTTGTTGCTAAAATGCAGTGCAACCCTTTATATAGTAGTTACTGTTAATGTAGCATTAATGTTTACATTGTCAGTAAATCTGTCAAGTAGGCAGCGATTACTTGAAATGTGTAACTGTTTGTCATGTTGGCTTTCCAAAGCCTTTTATTAAAGTGCAATTATTCTTTTTTTTTTACTGTGCAGTTTGAGTCAAGCCAGACTGATTGCTGAAATACACCAGTGAAGAATTTAAATACATAGCGCTGAGAGGGTTTTGCAGTGTAGAACACTGTGCTGCTGAAGAAAGAAAGGGTGGTTGTTTCTAAGAATTAGTAATAAAGATGGCCTTTATACAAGCAAAATTGTTAATGTATTCTTATGCATCACATGTTGCAAAATATCAAAGAAAATGCAGTTTAAAGCAGTTTTACTGCAGTTATAAGTTTCAGAAGTGAAGTCAGTGCTTTTCTGGGCTCAGTATTAAAAATTACTGGAAGTAATTTCAGAACCTGACTACCTAGATTATCTCAGTTGCAGTATGTGGCATAACAGCTCTCATTATTATATTTCCAGAATATTGTTAACCTTACCTCAGTTTAGGTAGACTAGCTTCTGGGCATGCAAGATAAAGTGATATGCTGCAGTCTATACAGTTCTAAATTCCTGTCATCAAAATAGCTGCTGTTTCCTAACACCACAAGACAGAGAGGACAGAATAGGAAAGGGAAGATATTCTAAAGAATATATTTTTTCTTACCCTGACACTTGGAAGTTGCAGAACCATTTTACCCAGAACTTTCTGAAAATACTCAGCCTAAGGCAGACATTCAGAATCAGAAATTTCAGCTTGAAATTTTGACTTAGCGTTGTGCAAACCATAAGCATATGGAAAACAGAGACTTAACAACAGGAAACAGCAGGCAGTTTTAAAAGGCAGTCAATGCTACCAGCTCTGGCTGTAATAAAATCCATATTCTAAGACATACAGCTTTCTTGCTGATATACAGAAAGTACGCCTTTGAACAAACTGTAGCAGCCTTCCAATACGTAAATGAGGTCCACAAAGGTGATGGAGAGGCATGTAGTGACAGGACAAGGGGGAATGACTTTAGTGGTGAGGCAGTGGCACAAGTTGCCCAGAGAAGCTGTGGCAGGGAGTTGGAACTGGGTCTTTAAGATCTCTTACAACCCAAACTGTTCTGTAATTCTGTGAAATAAAATACAGAGTGACCTTCCCATCCTACTTTTCCAGCTTCCAGCAGTCAATAGTTACAGCAGTCAATAGTGACTTGTTGGATCACTTACAAGTTTGTACCTTCTTTTTTAATCTAGTTCTTAAAATTCCTTTGACCTCCATAGCATCCTGTAGCTGTGATTTACAGAACTGATTTGTGTTACGTACGTTTTTCTTGTTTTTCAGACTGCCATCTAATGAAGCACATTTCATACTCCCAGGTTCCTGCATTATGTCCATTTATCATTCCTTGACTTCAGAAAGCTCTGTCATGTTCTGGTTTCTGCATCTTTCCTAAGCAGAAAAATTCCCATCCATGCACCTCCTAGTTTGCTGTTACTGTCCCTTCATCAATGCCTTCTTGCAGGTTGATTAAATTCTTTTTTACAACTGTTCTAATGTCTTAGTGTGCATGCTGTATAGAGTTAGGATACTAATATTTTTTGTGCTTCTCCCATTCTTCATTTCCTTTCCTGTTCCATTTTCTGCTGTGCATAGAACTGATTTTCTTTAGGTGAAATGAAATCAAAGTTGTGAAAGACTTCATCAGCATTTACAGAAGGATACTTCAGTAGTCATATCTAATCAGATCCAGTGTACTGCTCAGGATGAAGATTGATTTCTCCACCATCTTAAAAAAGTGGGGGTGGTGGTGTTAGAGTACATAGAAATGTAGTTTCTTGGTAATTTCTATTGCGGTATTTTCCAGCTTAGATTTCCAGCTTAGATTTTTTTATTCTTTTTTTTTTTTAACAGTACTTTTTTAAAGGCAGGAAATAGATTAGAACTTGTAGGGAGGAACAGAAAATGTCATGTTTCAAGCTATTAGAATCAAGAGTCAGAAAGGAACTTGTCAAATTGTAGAGAGATCTTTCTCAAAACACAGCGATTTCCCATCTGAGTGGGGCAGTATTGTCCACAGAGGGGTGGGAGGCAACATGGATGCCTGCAGGAGGAGGAAGAGTTAAAGTTCTGTTTGACCCCATTTCTTTTGAGCTCTTGCTTGGACAGCTGTCTGGTTGTGTCTAAGACAAGACAGATTCAGTTTGGGTTACTTTATTTTTAATCAAGGGACTCAAAGATAGACTGCAGCAAGAATTACATCTGTGCGTCATTAGAGTAGAGACTGTAGCCTAAGTGTCATGAATGAGTGTCCATAGACAAGATCTAGAAGTTAAGAGAAGTAACTATTCAGCCTTGAGGAAATCTGCAAGAAATTACACAGGGTATGAGGAAAATCCTCTGAAATACATGCAGATGGCATGACAGAGAAAGAGAACCGAGTCACTGAATGCCAGAGGAGAAAATATACATCTATAAAACTGTGAATGATCAAGTTACTGGGACTTAATAAAGCCACTGCTTTTAGCGGGGTGTTTCTGCTCCTTGAGTCCTGTTAATATGCAGTGTAATTAATCAAAATTGAAATAATGAGGAGGAAGCGAGGGATGAGTTACTGTCAGAGAAGAAGCGAGGGATGAGTTACTGTCAGAGAAGAAAATGGTAGCACATGGCATGAGAGAAGCATTGAATGCAGTGCTGTTACAGGGAATGGGAAAAGAGGAACAAGCTGACAGCAGCCAAAATGGGAGAAGAAAAGATTAATGAGAAGTGTTGGGAGGGAATGAAGTGGGAAGGCATCAGCCGGTGCCATAAATGTTGTAACTGGAAGAGCTGATGATGGCACTTCTGTCTGATCTAGGTTGATAGGCAGTGGGTGTTCTAAAGCATCATTATTTCTTGTTGGCACTGCTCACAGTTACGAAGATGTAAATTGTCTGTATTTAAATGTATAAATTACCTCTGCTTGGGCTTTTCAAATTTGCTGCAACTGGGAAAATATAAGCCTTTTTTGTTGCATCAATCATTAGGCTAAACTTCCAAGTTTAGAACTTCCCAGTCAATAGGTATGTTAAGGATACTTCAAGGCAGACAAAAATCTTGAGTAAAAGCATACGAAGGAGGGAACTGAGAGTGTGCCTGCTTAGTCCAAATAGATGCATTTTTACTCACTTTGAGCAATGATGAAAACTAAAGTTATCATCCAAGAAAATAAATCAGTTTATTCTTTCTGAACATTACAATTTTATGCTCAGTCAAGAGCAAGGTATTTCTCACAAATCCTTCTTTCATACTTAAAATTAAGTGTTCATTCACCAAAAAAAAAGACTCTTTTTATTTCACCACTGCTGGAACACCTACCAAACATGATTTTTGTAAGGCAGTCCTCATAAAAAGGAGGTTTGTAAAGCAAATTTCCACGCCAAGTGTGGACGTTGTGTTGCTTGTGACCCCCGAAATATAGACTTACTCTAAAATTCCTAGTGTTCACTTTATTTGTGAAACAAAGAACACTAAACAAGTAATTTTTTGACAAAGTAAGGTTGATCATTGGAACTTTGTTATTTTAAGAGCTAATTCTCTGTGCTTTGCAGTTTTTCCATCTGAAGACAAAATGTATCAAGTGCTGTAAATCATTTTTACACTTCTTGCTAGTTGTGTACAGTTGTCAAATACAGCAGCAGAACTTACTTGCTGACTTTACAGTTAAAAAAAAAAAGTTAATCTACTGAAATGTGGGCACATTGAAAGAATTGCTGCTGAGTGCTACAAATTAGCAGACTTCCAGTCTAATGTAAATTGATTTCCCTGTGCAAATGTACCTGTCAGTGCACTTGAATAGCAAAGCAATGTTCATGAAAGAGCCCTGAGGATAAATACTTCAAAGTGCTGACATTCTGAAAGAAGTCAAATAACGTGTGTATTTCCAAAGCATGGTAATAGGTTTTGTGTTCAAACAAACCCCAGAGCAATATTTTTCCATTCTCAAACCCATAAGAATTAAGTATGAAAACACACCAAACCACATGCTTACTCATATGGTTCATAGAACATGTGATAGCTGCGTTTCTTCTTAATAGTAGGTGGCTCTGTAATGCTGAATATTTATCTGGTTTTCTTCAAACGGCAGGAATTTTTGAATGCTTACATCTTTGTCAGTAAGACTAAGAAAACTTAAGGGCTCAAACTGCATTTATTCCATCTGGGATTGGAACATAATTGTAACAGCCTCATTTTCACAAGAATTAATTATCTCAATAGGTTAAACTTACATTTGAAACATCAATATTTGAGCCTGAAGAAACTTCTCAGCAAAGGTATAAACGGGCACAGTCAAGTATGAACAATCTGGTTCAGCTTTTGTGGGGAGAAGACAGCATCGACCATCAACAGGCTCTGCAAGACGTGCCTCATATTGTTATGTTCCTCACACTGAAACTGGACTCTGAAACATCTAAGGATGAGGTATGTGACCAACTAAATAAAACTGAAGATGAAAGGTAACAACTGACAACAGCAACCGCTACACCTTTTGATATTAAATAAAAATAAATCTTACTGATCATTTTGAGTCATGAATAGTCCATAAAGTGTCCATTTTGACAGAAATAAGGCTTGAAATTCTGGGGTGGGTGGGAATTACCATCACTGTTGACAAACTCTGGATTTGAAATCTCTTTGGTGCTGAATATCTTTACATGAAGAGCCTTGAGGTGTTAACAGGCAAAGCAGGGATCAGTTAAGAAGGTCATGATTGTCTCTTAGATGCTCACTGAGCTGTTTTCAATATGCCTCTCAAACTATGAAATCTGCCTAATCAAAAAAATTTTCCCCAGCAGGAGCTGTTGGCAGACCACATACATAGTCTGCCTAGCTCCTCCTGTTTTGAAATGCTGATGTGCCTTTTTGTAGACGATTCTCCTATGTTTACCGTTTGCAACCAACTGTAGATTTTCACTTGAGTGACGTTTTTGAGCTACTGGAGTTCTTTTCCTTTGTCCTGTAAAGCTTCCTTTCACATCTCTTTTCTTTTCATGTTCTTCAGGAGAATATTGCCAGTGTAGGTATAACCCATTGTAAGTTTTTGTGTAGATGTTGTTCGTGATGTAGCCATAGTTACAAATACTACATTCAGAATGCTGGGACACAGAACAGCAGGGAGGGCTTAGTCTGGCTTCTTACCCTGCTGAGAATGACAAATGGACAAAGTGGACTTTTTGGGAACAGACATTTGGAATAAAACTCCTCCCCTTCTGACAGTTCAATTTAGATTTATCATACTGCACTAGTGATATTATCTGATACATTATTTGATATGAAGACATCAAGCAAAGGACAAGTTTTGCCAGTTCTCAGGGACTGGGGTGGTAGGAAGAGTGATGGAGTGGGGAGCAGAAAAAAGACATTTTCCTTTCACTTCTCTGAAATTAATCCTTAAATCCAGTCACTGTCCATCCCCTCTTTGAGATGTCTTTTTTTTTTTTTTTTGTTAATACAGTTTTTAAAAAGATAGAGGTCTGTATTGCTCTTTTGGCATTGTGTAATAGAGAAAATATGTTTCAACCACACATAATGGAGTTTAATTTGATTTTCTAGAGACAGGGCTGGGGAGGAGAACCCTAGAAGATTACATGATGTCATTAAAAATGTCATGATATCATATAAAAACTGTTGTGAAGTTTGCAGAATCAAGTGGTTGAAAGCTAGGAAATGATAGATTTGTGGCTACTTGTGCAATTTTAATTCAGCCCTTTTGTGTGTACACAGCATGAGGTTGTCTTGAGTATTACATTTTTTCTGAAAGTTGCTTTATGCAGAGGACAAGGCGGACAGATGAGTGTGTATAATTAAAGCTTATTAGGCAACCATAAATCCAGTACTTGCTATTTCTGGAGTGCTTGATTTTACAATATAAATCATGCTCTTAATGTAATATTTTTAAGGTAGCATATGCTTCATTATATATTACAGCAAGATACTACACTGTAAGATTTGGTTTGCAGTCCTTTCCAATCCTGTTTAAGAGACTCCTTTTTCTCGTGAGAGGTACCTTCAGCAGAAGTTAAGTTTACACAAGTGTTTGTCATAATTACTACTACTTTTTTTAATAGCTTTGCAACAAGGCAAGGTCATTCTGTGCCTTTCCCCACCTGGAGGCTGCTTCCATTAAATCGTGATACTGTGGTATTTTTCTGCTTTGGTATTTCCATATAATAAAAATGAAAAGAGCTCATTTAACTGTGAATTAAATAAACCCAAGATGCTTTATGAAGGTGAACTTACGTTATTGCAAATAGTTCTCTTTTTTTTTTTCCAGTTGTTAAGTTTGCAGTGCAAGACTGCTATGTTCTGCAGCTAGAACAGCTACGAACGGTTGCTGTAGACTTAAAGACCAGTGTTTTCTTGGTTTATGAAATATTAAAAATATGTATTTCAGGGCCTCTGGCTCCTCTGTTGGTAGGTGATAGATATGCAAATGCCTAATTGCAATTCCTGCACTTCGGAGTAAATGCAGGAAGAGAAAGCAGGAGCCCTGCTTTCTTGCCCCATTATTGCTTTACACCCTTCCAAGAAACAGGATTAACCACGAATGTTGAGCGGAGGTAAAAGAGGGATTGTAATGTGCTTGTTCTCCCCTTCATACCATGGAACAGTTGTTTCTTGGTAAGTCCTGACAGCTAGGGAGCCCCAGATGGTCTCTAATGTTGAGAGATGCTTCGCTGGTGCAGTCAAGCTCTTTTTTTTAACATTTCTGAACAAAAGAATGCTGCCTTCTTCAAGGCAGTTGTCTTTAATTTTATTTGGTGAGTGGTAAGAGACATTTATCCAGTAGATGTCCTGTTTCAGATTTAGTTTACAGCAGTACTTCAAATTAGCATTGAAGTTACCATACACCTATGCCATATTGCTCAATAAAAATACAATGATCCTTTACTAAGCTGCTTTATCCATGTCCAAGGGAGACCTGGTATGTGGATCACATCCATGTAAGCAATGGCAATTAAAGCTAGTAACTAATTCTTCCACTTGTGAGCTTTTGGCACCTAAAAATACAGTCAATGAGCTCTAAGAGTTGTGAGCTATTCAACTGTAAAGGAAAGCAGTATTAGAAATCCTTTGGGATGTGGGGGAGTCCCATATGATAATGGTTTCAGTGAGTACAGCTTTTTGTATGTTTTAGCTCAAGGTAGATATTAGAGTTATAATGTACGCTGTTCGTACCAGCATACAAACTACACATCTTTATGTGTTTGAACTCATTTTGGTGACACCATGTTTTAAAATGAATGATGTTCCTGTTCCTCCTACGTGATAGTATTTTCTGGAAGCATGCATTTAGCATACTTGCAAATTATTAGCAAATAGCTGTGAAGATAGCTTGGTTCATGCAGACACTGACTTGTACTTCCTGTAGCTTTTCTCTCTGGTTTTACAATTTCTGAATTAATCTTTAAGAATACACAGTTGTCTTTCATCTGTTTCTTTTTTAATTGTACTTAACATGCAGTTTAAGGACTATTGTCAGTGAAGTGTGTTTGAAGATTATAGGTTTTTAGCTGGTAGGCACCCTTTTGACACAGTTTCTTTTTAGCCACTTCTTATGTTGTCAGGACTGCACTAACACATTTTTTAAAATGCTCTTTAGGCTCAGTTTGAGAAATGGATAAAACAAAAAAGAGAAGCTATTTGATAAGCCATTAGTTTAGACAGATCTGTCCAGGTTTGAGGTTTTTTGGATTGAAAGAGGGTTTATACTTTTGAAGAAATGAGCTACTTCTTACGTATTAATTCCATTGTCATTGTCCTATGAACTTTCGCCTTGCTTTGAAGACAGTTGATCTTGCATAGTGATGTGTGCTGAACCTTGCTAACTCATTAATGTGTATCTATGATACAGCGATGACCTTTTGTTACAGTTGTCTTTTCTTTCCCTGGGAAATGAATTTTGTGTAAAGGCCACAGCTCATAGTGAGGAGAAAGAAAGGCTGTTTCTAGCCCTTTGTAGTGCTGTAATTAGGAAATAGCAGGGGTTTTTCCATCTGAGGGATTCATTCAAGAAAAAAAAAATCCTTGTTACTAATGAGTATTTGAAAATAGAGCTAATTAAATTGGGTAAGAATGCAAAGTTTGCCAGGTCCTTCTGTAATTAAACTTTATATTCTTTTAATCTTGATGAAGGAAAATTTTCTAACGAGTATTGGCACTGGCTGGATGTGCTTAGTGACATAAAGAGGAAAGTTAATCATGTCTATGTTTCTTTTGTTTATGTAGAAAGATAATTTACTGTACTCTGCACTGGATATGCTTAATACTGCATGCATTACTTCTGGCATGTCATGATTTGGCAGAAAGCAGTAAATGTGGAGGAACATTTTGATTGTTCGGGGGTTTTTTAGTTTTGGGTTGGGTTCTTTTGGTGACTTTGGTTTTGTTTTGCTTAACTAACAGCTAACTTTCTTCACAGCAAGAAATCCTTTATCAGTACCCTGTATCAGAAGCATCCCAAAAACTGAAAAGTGTGAGAGGAATATTTCTCACACTGTCGGACATACTGGAAAGTGTTACCGGTACCCAGATTATCAGGTAAAAGTATTTGAAATGTAATGTGCTGCTACTCTTATTAGTTTATACATATGTGTACAGAAAACCACACATGGGTTGTGTATCCAGTTCCAGACAAAAGAAGAGTGACTCTACCTGTTAGGCAGAAATATTTTAACTAGAACAGCGTGCCTGAAATTGGGCTGCTCTGCCAGGATGTACACTGATTTAGGGGAATTTCTTTGTCATGGGTGGCAATGACTAGGATTTTTAGCTCAGTTAAGTTGGTTTTAGATCCTTCCTGAAATCTCTTAAAGCATCCTTATCTAAGCTGGGATTCTGTGGGACTGTAGTATGGAGACTGGAAATTCTGCAACAGCTGCAATCAGATTTCTAAGAGTAAATTATCATTATTGTGTCTGCATATGTATGGTGTAACTTTTGGGGTGGGGATGTTTATTTCTTTGTAGTTATTTGCATTTTAAATATATAATTTGTTTTGTTTGGAAAGCACGTTTGGTAACATGAAGGAGAGAAATGTTTTGGTGACCTGCGGAAATACTACCGTATTTCTTACCTAATGAAATAACACTATTGTTTTATTTAGCACCATCAATTTTACTGTATGAGTGAAGAAAGTTATTCATGGAGTCATATCCTAAAAATTAAGTTCCTGAATCTTTCAAGCTTAAGCTTGTTACACTTGTTTCACTTTGCAGCAGTGTCATGTTATTTAAAATTTCTAAGGTGATAGTAAGAAAGATGGGGGTTTACTATAAATTTAGTGTTTGAGATATTTATAGAGCTTGTTTTTAGCAGCAACCAATACATTTAATGTGATAACCTGGTGCATAATGTATGATTTACTGCTAATTTGAACCTTGGGCCTAATTCAGTTTCATGTTCTAATTCACTCTGTGGTTCAAATGAAAGTTCTGTTGGTCTTTCTGGGATTGCTGTGCTTCGTGGAGCAATTTTCTATACAAGGAAGTAGCATGAGAGTTCAAGCTTATGTTTATCACTCAGGTAATATGTTCAAATACCTCTTGGGCTTGTTTGCAAAATGTGGAGTCTTTTTAAATCATTTCGTGAGTGACTGCTATGTTCAGAACCTTAATTAGTACCTCTGGATACCTCACTGTAATCTGAAATGACATTAATTTTGTAAGTTGATTGTGTTAAAAGCTAGGCAGGAAGACCTTTAAAGAGCATCTGAGTGATTCAGAAGATGACTGTGGCACTTCAGTAATGGTCATTCACTTGAAAGCATTGTTAATACTAGTGTGATCTGTTTGGAACCAAAACAAGAGAGACTTCAAGTTCTTTAGTAACATGATTAGCTAGCCCACTTGTTGTATGCATGTGATTATAGACGAGCGTTAAGTCTGCATATAAAATACATATAAAACATTCTGGCTTATAAAGGTTGTGTTTTGTAGCTTCACAGTGTTAACAGAAGTACTTCTGGTTTAATTTTTCTAGTTCCTCCCTTTTCTTATGCGAAAAACTGGTTCAGGTTGTTTACTGGAAAGAAGGTGACAAGTTGCTTGTAATTGGTCTTCCTGAAGAAAAGTGAGTTTCAAATAAGCTGCTTTGTTTTCCTTTTAATTTTATTTCCTATTGTGTGTCCTCAAATTGTACTCTTCTATCCAAAAAGCAAGAAAGGGATGGCTTACAATGTACTCTTTCTACTGTAACTAGTTCATGTTCCCGTGATTTCCCCTTTTTTGATTTACCTTATTCACGTTTTTTATATATTCATTGTTACGTTTCTCTTTCATTTTGTCTAGAAGGAATAAGGTGTCATTAGATCTCAGAAGTAGGTGTCGTTTAAAAAAAGTGATTGTCAGTGTTTGATAAAGTCAAGTCTCGATTAGACACTACTGAATAACAGCAGTAATATTATATATTTATGTGTTCTAGGACTTTCCATCCCCTCCCAGCTTTACTACCATCTATGTTGTTATGGACAAGTCACTCAAAGGAAGTCTCTCACCGAGTCTAATGAAGAATTTTTTGTTTGCACTACATTATTAGTTAAGAATAGAGCTCTTCAGGAGATGCCTACGCTTATTCATAGTAAAGATATTATAAACTTAGCTGTACATTTGAATTGTTTTGGTTTTTCTTAGTGTGCCACTTGCTCAGCTGAGGAACATGATTGAAGATGTTGTCAGGACCTTGAAATTCATGTATGGCTCTTTAGACAGGTGAGTTCTTTCAAAGGTATTTTCTTTTCAGTCACTGATTTTTCATTGATGCTCACTGAAGACAGCTAGTAGTGGTAATGTTTACATGGAGTTTCTTTGCATGTTCCTTTACACTTGCACAAAACCCAGGATTCTGTTCTCCTTGCCTTTTTGTTTCAGTCTTAACACACATTAAGACACTTTTTAAAACAGTCTGTTGATTCAGGAAGTTTTGTCCTTGATTAGTTTAAATCATTCACATAATCGAAGTCACTGGATGTCAGCAACACTCTGCAAATGTGACCTTTTGTGTTAAAGCACTGTAAAACACAAGTATGAATCAGTGGTTTGTTTTTAATAAAGTAAATTCACCAGACTTTAGAACCTCATTTGGCAGAGTGACTTGTCTGTCTCTGCATTTGGTAAACACACAGAAAACGTTCAGTCTGACCGTAACCTAATGGCCAAGGTAGGCTATTCACATGCTTGCATTCAATTCAGGGTTAACATCTGTGTCCCACAGAGAAAGAAAAATAATAATTTCTAAAAGGATGAAACTGATCATTGTTGCATCCTAAGTTGCTCTAAGATACCTGCTGTTATACTATGCTGCTTTAGCTTTTCCTTTGTTTGTAGGCACTGCCTGGATTAGCCTACTGGCTTTTTTCGTGTTTAAAACAACTGTTTAAAAAAACCCCGAATCCAAATGTAGTATCATGCTGTAAAGAGCCTCTTTAAGCACAGCAGGTTATATAGACAAGCTACAAGTTTCTCTGTTATTCTAACTTGGAATTCATGTTTGTTCAGTGCTTTTTGCCAGGTGGACAATGTTTCTCGGCTGGATCATTTTTTCAACCTGTTCTTCCAGCGGGCGCTTCAGCCTGCAAGACTCAAGTCAAATGCCAGCCCCAGCACTCAACACTATGATACTTGCAGTGCGTTATTCTTAAACAGTCTCCCAGGCTTGCGCTGGCTGACATTGCCTCAGGAAGTCAAGGTAATGTGTTTTTTCAGAGCTTTCTAGAAAAACTTGTATATGAGAGGCCACAAAATTGATGCAGGTATCTCTGCTGTTAGCATGTAATTTACTGAAGCCCTTTGCCCATCCCAGACCACCCCTCTTCCTACAGGATCCTTTAGTTCAGTTTGAAATTAAACAGTCATTCTCACAAGAAGCAGATTGCTATTATGAGCATACTTCGGTGACTGGTTACATAGGAAGAGAACATGATGACAAAAAGATTAACTTTATGTAAAATACATATACACACACCTCTCTACCAACCAGCATATGCCATAGGGAAAGCAGGCCCTGGCATGTAGCTTTATGTTCAATTTTGGCCATCTAAGGTTTTTTCCAGTTAGAAAATATTACTCCAGAAGCCCTTGTGTAACTTATAATTTAAATGCCTGTTACAGAATCAAAATAAATATCCATACATCATTTTTTTGACACTGTAAGAGGTGCAGCTTTTCAGGTCAATGGAAGAAAGATTCAATGCATTTCCATTTTCCGTCCTCTTGAATGTTAGTGAATTTAGGATTCATTTTTGCCTTTGTGATTTTAAAGTATTTTCAGCTCTACAACTAGGAAGTTATTTTCCATATCACAGGAAGAGTGCATATTGTATTTGAGTCAGTACATGTATAGCAGTTTTTAAAAAATTTCATAGGGAAAAAAAATCACTAAGATGGAATGATGTTTAGAATATGTTAGACTTGTCATGGTGGAGTTTGGTTTTTAATGGGTATTTCCCAAGATGTAGTGCAAATGAAACAGCTGGGAAATTTTAAACACAAGAGTTTTCCTTTGTGGATAGACCCAAACTATTTGTAAGTTTGTAGACAGCATAGTTAAGCCTAGCTGTAAGTATTAGACAATGATTCTAATCTGAGCTGACAATAAACTCCATTATCCAAGCTTATTTCACCAGCAACAACAAAATAAATGAACTTTACACCAACTGAAAGTAAAGAGGCTGTATGGTGGACAACTGAAACTGCTTTTCAGAATGGGTCTGCAAAACGACAGAGTTTGGATGTTAAAAATTACCTTCTGCAGTGGCATGTTCTTTAACTGATAGGGTCTTTATTTGAGGATAATATTAATTAGGACTTTCCTAGTTTTCTGATTTTTCCATTTAATAAGGCCTTATGTACAGATTTCAAAAGTGTTTAGGGTTAGGGTTAGGTTAGGGTTCCTAATGTTCAGTAATGCAAGTTGCCATGGACATTACAGCACTGACAGATGCAGAGCTTGCTTGTTACCAAACAGATTTCTGTCTGCTGGTGTAGTCATAGAATCATAGAATAGTTAGGGTTGGAAAGGACCTTAAGATCATCAAGTTCCAACCCCCCTGCCATGGGCAGGGACACCTCGCTCTAAACCATATCGCCCAAGGCCTCCTCCAACCTGGCCTTGAACACTGCCAGGGATGGAGCATTCACAACCTAATAGGGCAACCTATTCCAGTGCCTCACCACCCTAACAGGAAATAATTTCCTCCTTATATGCAATCTAAACTTCCCCTGTTTAAATTTTAACCCATTACCCCTTGTCCTGTCACTACAGTCCCTAATGAAGAGTCCATCCCCAGCATCCCTATATGCCCCCTTCAGATACTGGAAAGCTGCTATGAGGTCTCCACACAGCCTTCTCTTCTCCAGGCTGAACAGCCCCAACTTTTATCTCTCTCTTTTCTCCAGTATATGGATTGTCTTCTCCTTTACCTTGAGCATCACACTGATAATGATTTAGTTCTTTCTACCTTTACCCATAGGATGTTTGAATGTGCTTGCGGCCAATATGTTTCCAACAATTAAACTTCTGCTTTTATAATATGCATGTATGAATGCTCTATTAAATATGTATAGAATTACCTACGAGTGTTTCAGAAAAGTTCTTTTCATGTCTTAACTCCAGAGCTAAATTTGCTATCCAGGTGACAAATGTAGAGGTATTCAGACAGTCCTGTAACATTCCTGTCCACTCACTTGCAAAATCCTTGCTCCATAAAAGAAATGTGTTATTCACATATGAAGAGAATAAAATGTTTATGCAACACATTGTTGTAGAATATGATCAGTCAGCAACCTAGTATACATTTGACATGCAACTTAATCCATCTCAAACCATTGTCAGCATTTTTGTCCTATGTAGAAAATGACTTTTTCTTGCACTGTTTACTGATCAATTTTGTTTTCCTCTCTGCTTCCTTCTTTTTTTTTCAAGTTTCTGTAGAAACACTCTACTACACTTTCTCTAGTTTAGCTCACATGTTTCTCAAACAATATAGTTGATATTTATGATACCGATATTGCTTTCCAAAATTGTCTGAGATCATCTCCTTTCCCCAGAAAAATTTGTTGTTGCAGAAGACGAAATTACCAGTTAAGTTTTAGTAAAGATCTTTATATTCTCTAAGGAATATAAAACTAAAAGTGTCAGTTCTTTGTTGGGCAGAAGGCTGTTTATATTTTAACTGAGGAAAAGCTGAGACTGGTTAGTTGTCAACTGCCAACAGCCTCTCTGGCATTTCTCTGTTTGAAAACTGGCTGTATTTCAATTAGAGGCACCCTGTTAATACATCCCAAGAAGCCTGTAATGATGGATTTTAGGTTCTTTTCACTAAGAAGCACATTTACTGCAGGAACTTCTTTCAGTGCCTAGTACCATATTCTTTAAAGGAAAGTAGTTTTAGTAAAATGTATATTAACCAACAGCTCTTGTAGTTAGAGAAGTAAGCCAGTTTTCAAAGTGTTTTCAGTAGAACAAAGATAACGTGTGAGAAAGTTTGGCAATTTCCATAGAGACAAAAACTACATCCATTTGAAAAAGATTTTTCTAATAACTCAGTTGGCTACAATAGCTTGCCAGATTTCAGAGCTTTCTCTAGCCCACATGTTTTAAAGAACTCTGAAAATAAGAGTGACATCTCCTTTATACTGAACCATGGGTTCAGCAGGCACGCAAGCAGAGAAATGTTACAGCTTCAAGAGGGAAATACACAGCCATAAAGAAGGACTTTTCTTTAATTTGATGAATTGAGGTGTTCCTGATACTGGGTATTACTACTGAAATGTGTGTGCAAATTTTCATCCATTCACTTTGTACTCATGAATAATCGTCTTCTGAGACTAGCAGGATGGTGCACACCATGCTATTACTGTAAGCTCATGTATGGGGAATCTGTACTAAAATTCACTGCTTAAATTATTTCAGATGGAGATTGACACAGCACTGAGTGACCTGGAAGCAGCTGACTTTGCAGAGCTGGTAAACATTTTATTTTTGTTGTTCGCATTGTACAGGATCTCTTTGCCTTGGTGTCATGTTCAGTAGTTTAAAAAAGTACTAATTCCAAATTAATCCACTCTTCTTAATCAAATATGAGCTTTCTGGAACTTACATTCCAGAACAGTTATTCTAAATTTATATTCTTCATAGGCATGTTAGAATTGAGCATAAAGATACTGTGCTTGATCACATATATAGCATAACAATTTGGGATACATATATTCTTAATTACAAAAAGTTACGTAACGACTCTTAAAACCTAAAATACAAGGTAGGCAGACATACAGTCCATCTTGAAAAAGAATTGAAAAAAAAAAAAGTAAAACCACTGTACTAAACAACTTGGATGATTATTTACAGAAAGCAATGTTCATAAGTTGTGGTTCATGGGACAGAAATTGATTGCACCCGCTTGATGTAAAATACGCTATATCCACCTAAAGGTAGTTTACTAATCTGAGAGTACTGGACATCTAGATTGAAAGATCTAAGGAATGGGTATATTTGGGGTAAAACATCAAATTGGGAGGGGGGGGGAATGCTTTGACTTGGAAATTTTACTCTAGGAGGGACTCTGGTGTCGATAGTTATGTTTCAGCTGTTTTGCTGTTAAGAATTCAGAGATAGCATAACCTAACAAAAATAGCTTATGGACAGATTAGCACCAAATAGGAAATCTGTTATTTTTGAGCTGGAAATTTTTAGAGAAAATAGTAGTGACATGAAAATTGACAATGGAGGGTAAAAACTTAGTAATTCACTGAACCATTCAGTATTAACTGTTGCACTGATAAGAGGAGGTCAAAAATGAAAATATTACATGAGATACTGATTACAGTTGACTGGAAGTAGGTGACTTGCATTTGGTAACTAAAGCAGAAATTCTGAATTAAAAATGATACTATGCTTTTTTCCCCACAGTCTGAAGATTATTATGACATGAGAAGATTATATATGATTATGGGCTCTTGTCTTTTCTACAAGGTAGTATTAGTGATTAAGGCCTAAAGATTTAGAAAATGCGTCTGGAAATCTAAGCCAGTCATAGAGTAACTCTTTTAAGAACTTCACAAATATGAGAAAAAATGTATGATGGCTTTAAATATGTATTTGTAGTACGAGACCTACAACTCGAACACCGCAACAGAAAAAAATCAGTTTCAGGAAGTGGTAGATGCTATGTGATAAGTAAGAACAAAAAGCTTGGTTGAAACTGTCTCATGGGAATTTTGCAGGGTATGATTCAAGGAGAGACAGTAGTAAGAAAGTAGGAAGAGTCAATTCAAGGGAGACTGTATGAGATCCTAATAGGAATTTTTTTGGTTCATTGCCATTTTTTTTCATAAAGGTAACAGGTGATCTATCCTTAATCTATCTTTAAATCAAAGACTTGAGGAATTGTATTGACAGCTTTTTTCGCTTGGGCTTCTTTTGTAAATTTATGTATCGTTATTAAATATAGACAGTATATTTAACAGTATAAATAGGAAGGTAACAACCTTTCCCTTAGGAAAATTACATTTTAAGGATTTTATCATGTCGTTGCTCTTTATGCTGGTAGCGTTATGGAACTAAACATTTGGCACAGATGGAACTGCTTAGTATCTACCATGGCAGCTTTCTAGCCATAACACCCTTGGTGCTAGAAATGGTTTTATACTATATGTCTTCTTTGGATCTTTTATTGATTTCAGTGACAGCTTAGTATTTTTGGAGAGCGAATTAAATGAGAATTAAAGCACCTTAAGTCTGTAGCTGGTTTGCAAGTTGTTAAAGCTAGCGTTTCGCAGCTTGCCTTTGATAACTTGCATATATGCTGATGTTTTCTTTCTTTATATTTCAGTATTCCGATTCTTCGGATGTGGTTCAAAAGCTTAGTGTTATCTGTTGTAAAAGGTACACCAAAAAAACAGTCTCTGCCAGAAAGTTTACAGTCTCAATGCATGTGGAGTGTGAATATCTATGTGAAAAGCACTCTTAAGTGATAAGTGGTGATGTTGTATTTCTTACTGAATACACTTCCTTTTCTGTGTTCAATTAAGGGTTACTTGATTGGTAATCACTTGCCAAAGGAAGATCTTACTGACATAGGTTTATATTGTCGGCACTATTGTCTGTTACCCTTGGCAGCAGAACAGAAGATCAGTCAGTTAGTGATATGGCGGGAAGTATTTCCACATCATCATATCCAGCCATGTGAAGTTTCTGCTATTACAGGATACAGGGAGCCTGAAGCAAGATACTTTTTACTGATAGTTGGCTTGGTAAGTTAACATCTGCAGTGTGTCTGTTCTCCAGTACTCTGTTTGGCTGTTGTGTGTTGTCTGTTGTTCAGTAAGATCAACACTTTCATGCCTTTTATTCAGTAACTTTACAAAATATTTCTATTATAGCTGTCTTGTGGGATAGACTCTCTCAGAAAGTAGCACTATTTCTATATCTGTAAAACTTGCAAGTTTGAGTATAAATTCTAAAAAGGCTAAGTGTAAACCAAACACTAATACTGCTACTTCCATATTTACAGAGATACTTTATGCTGTGTGTCCTGCTAGAGGCGGGAGGCTGTGCTTCAAAAGCAATTGGGAATCCAGGACCAGACTGTGTATACGTAGATCAGGTCAAAGCCACTATACTTCAACTGGAAGGAATAGATGCCAGCATAGAGGAAAGGCTAGATTCTCCTTCCATCCCACCTTTATCTTGTGCTGACTGGTTCCTTCCTGCAACACGTGACAAATCTGAGAACTTGACCACCTCACCCATGCTCAGCAAGCTACAAAATACTTTGAAATCAGGAACCACTCCAGCAAGCAAAAGGACCCTGTTTGGTGACTCATCTTTAATGACACGTAAGCCGAGCCCTACGAGGAGCAGTGGAGGACCTGACCGTGGTAATGAAGGTCCTGTGGAAGATGAAAGCAGTAATCAACAATCTGCAGTAGATCAGGTCTGAGAACAAAGACAAAGAGTATCCGGTGGGCTTGGGGGAGGTGGCAGTTCTTTTTAAAACTCACTCAAGTAACTCTTAAGACTAAATTAAAGAGCCCTGAATTCAGTAGGAAATACTTCTGTTGCTTTGGGTCAGCCTCAAAGCCATCACATTTTTTAATTTTATCATTGCTTGTAAATTTGGGTTGGTTTTTTTTTCACAAGTCAAAGCAGGCATAGTTGCATTGGAAGCAGCAGAAATGATTGGAGAATACCCCCAAAATAATAATACTGTTAATAATAAGTTACCAGAACAAAGTGCTGCACAGTTGTACATGCTTCTAACCCATTTTAGTCTAAAATAGGCTGCAAAATACACTTATATAAATTAACTGTTTAGGCCTTTAAAAAAGAAAATGCTATTATTTTTTTTCTGAGCAGGTGATTTGTTTTGTTTGATTCTGTTCTTCTGTTTGCTGCTTTTTTTCTCTTCTTTCATATCTATGCTTTTTTTCAGGCCACTAAAAAAAAACATACCCTACCAAATCCATTTAATTTAGGAAGCCTCAAAAAGAACCTTTCAGAGAAAGATACAGAACTTCTTAATGCTGTCAAGTAAGAAATGATTTTTAAGTATTTCATTTTTAAGACCAGACGTGGATCTTTTTTAAATATGCACAGATCACTGAAATTCCTGTGTCATTTTATTCTAACCAAAAGTTTTACTATGCAAGGATTCTCAAGAGTGAAGCTCTTAAATGGAGATGTTAATTAGAAAAGACCACTATTTTTCAAGAATATGTAAGTAGAATGTATGTACTTGTCTATACATATGTGACCTTGGAAGTTCAAATATAAGAGGTTTTGGACCATACATGCACCTTGTTGCTTCCCTGGTATCTCTAGATACACATAGGACAAAAAATCCGTGATCTTCCCAGGTCTCACTTGTTGCTTGTGACAGCACAGTCTGCTCTGGGGTTTTGTTTGAGCTCTAAAGAAAGGTTTGCTTCCCTCTCCCACTCCCCCAAAAAAGAGCTTTCATTTCTCCTTTTCTTTGTTTTTGGTGAGAATTTTTGAGAACACACATGCAATACCTACCTTGTACCATAGTTTTTTGGTTTATTTTTAAATTCAGTATTAACAGTCCAGATTACCAGGATTTCCTTCATGTAGAAATAAGCAGCTTTTGAATGTCTGTATCCATTTTGTACTGTACTGCAGTTACCAGAAAATCAATTCTGTCTTGAGAAACAAAAGTATATTTTGTTTAACTGAAATGTCTTTCAAAAATATTTTATTATTAAATGAATACTCCTATTTATTTTTAATTTTAAGGTTGACATCTGGTCCTGAGAATACCCTCTTCCACTATCTCTCCTTGGAAACGATGCAAGGAATCTTTATCACTCCAACTCACAAAGAAGTAGCACAGCTTGGTGGCTCCATCCACCCTCAGTTAATTGAGAATTTCTATCGTTGCTGTCTTTCAATTCGAGACATTTTTCAGCAGTCCATGAGGAAAGAAGTATGGAAGCTTTGTTTTCTGGTTTTCTGTTCACAATCTCAACACAGTATTTCACTTCATTATTTAAGTAGCTCACTAACAGGTGTATTTGCATGTGTGTGGTTGGTTTAAGCTCCTGATATTTTTAATTATGGGCAGGTTCTTTCTCTGACCATCCAGCCAAGTTTGCATGCAATTATGGCACTCTTTCCCACTAAGGATGCCCTCAAAATAAGTAGTCCACATCTCTCCAGTGTATTATTTTACTCGGTATCATATTAGGACTCTTGTTTGTAACTTAGCTAAAAGTTTCACACACTGATTTCAGGAACTGTAAGTAGCAAAAGAGGGGGGTTAGCCATTTTAATGCTGGGAGAGGATTTCAGATTGGCAGCAAAAGGAAATTTAGGCCCTCTTTTTTCACAGAAAATGTTTAATGTGAGTGGTGACAGTGCGGCTTTCCCTCACTGTGCTGTCAGTGTCTGAACAGTGACCTCAAGAGGGCTTCTGACCATGAGATGGTTGGTCATTCTTCGTGTCTTTGGTCTCTAATACTACCCAAGATTGCTTACAGGATCACCATCCACTAATGTCTGTAATCCTTTGTTCATGGGGATATTGGTCTAAAAGAAGTCTGGCTATAACGACTGATTCCTCTTAATTATGCTGCCAAATCTCTTGGATTTTAGAATCCAGAGAATTCTCACCAGAATAGGTTAGGCTGTTTCCCTTTCGGAAGATACCAGTCCAAGACTTGCTCTTAGCTTGGGCTGAAGTCTGATCCCAGCTGCCAGAGCTTTATGTGGGTACTTAGATTAGACTTAAAAATGGACAGATCTGATGTCAACACCTGTATTGCTTTGTGTTTGACTTTACTCCCAATGATCCGTCTAGAGTAAGGTGATAGTAGTAATACAGAAATCTAAACAATAGGTATAAGAATCCATTTATGAGATACTCCCTTCAGCTCACACTTTGTGTTCAATGTACACTGTTTTGCTAAAAGTCTGTTTTGTTAATTGCACAGTTAATTTTTACTGACATCAGCCAAATTAGGATAACATTTTGTGCCTGCTAAATTTGTGTCCTGTTTAGTTGTTTTGTAAAAGAGAAATAAACTACAAAACTAAATGGAGTACTGTTTATCAATTGGAGTAATTGCTTATCAGTTGTAATTTTTAGATCCTAAAGTGACTATCCAAGTAAACTAAATGAGAAATGGGAAGTAACAGTACAAACTGAATGAACATCATTTGCAAAAGCAGTATATTTTTTTTCTTAATGTTTTCTTAAAGTTATCAAGTTACTTCTTATTAGACTGATATGCCTTGTAAATCATCTAGGAATTTTTAAGTGTTAGAAAAACAGGGAATTTGGTGAATTGTTTTGTTAACTTCTTACAACCCTGGGGTTTGGCTGAGAACTTTTGGCATTGAGCCATTATTTTGGGTACTTTTGTTGGATGATGTACAAACGCAAAAGCAAGCAGACAAAATACACAAATACTTCTTACCATCAAAGTGCTTTGGTTATAACTGTTAGATAGTTTACACTTCAAACCAAAAAATCTGAAGAAATCATTCAGCTATTAAGGATAGATCATAAAAAGTGAAAAACTCACGCTTGAAAGTCAAAACTTCTGTTTTGGCTACAGCTATCTTAGCACATGTTTTCCTGGCTGCTTAAGAAGCAAGTACAGTAGGCAGCAGCTGGGTTCATTTTGCTCTGAAAATCAGAAAATCACCACATGATGAGCATGTATTGCAGAACAAAGTTTTTCTTTTTGAGAAATTTAGGGTAGTTTTTGCAGGTTGGCTCTAACAATTAATACTGAAATTGGCAGGTTGCATGAGGAGAATGTGAAAAAATCAATAGAAGTCTTCCTTGTTCATAGTGCACAAGAAGAAGGTCAAATATATAAATGTACAATAATACTGCTTATTCTTTGACATCAGCTAAATATTGTTATAGTTTAGGATTTGTAAGATTGTGCCAATAATGCAAAATTATTGTAAACTGATCAATAATTGGCTTTACCTCACTTTCTGAGACCTGAAGATTCACAATTTAATTTTTAAATGTGTACAGAAATTTTGAAGAAATTTTAAATAGAGCAAAAACAAGCTCTGTAGTCTTAAACCCTAAAAAATATGTCACTATAGGTATTAAGCAGCCCTGGCTTCATTTCCTTCATTATCACCTTAGTATTTTCTTACTCCTAAATAAAATCAGAAGAAAAGAAGTTTTAATACATATGAACATATAGACCCTTGTAGTCCTGTCAGATATCCTCTCTTAATATATAATTTTTCTTGAGTATTTTCAATATGAATAGCATAATATTAAGATGTGCTAAAACATAAACAAATGTAAGCTTGGAAATTGCATGGTAACAACCCCATGTTTTTGGTGGTGAAGATTATCAGACTGAGTACTAACATATTCCTGAAGTCTTTTACAGTAGCACTATTGGCAAGAACAGGGTTTGAAACCATTTTATGTACTAAGGAAAGATACAGGAAGGGTTGTCTATCCTGAAATTTCTTGCACTCTATGAACTAGCAGTCATTTAGAATATACTTTATGAATTCAATCCAAAGCATGTTTAGAGAAATTTAGAACTAGATATTTTCTCAGGGGAATATTAGTCATTTTGTTTCTCAAATTCTGAGGTCCATGTCACTACTTCTGCCATTTTTGAGAAATTAAGATAGTTGTGGTGTTTCTACTCTTTTCCAGATCTTCGGGGGGGGGGGGGGGGGGTGTTGGGTTTCACCTTTTCTTTCACCTTTTGAAGCAACTGTTTGGAACAAAAGTTTTATTGGCAGACCCAGAGATGCCCTGGTTTAGCAACTCTCTTAAAACAGATTTGTTTCAAAGGGATTTCCACTCCTGTTTCCATAATCTCATCCTACTTCTCATGCTTCAAAAAAGAAAAGATTTAAAGCTTGTTTTTTCATTATTACATAGACATTTACAAAACAGTAATAAACTTCCCTTGATTTAAATGGGAGAAGAGTTAAAATAGTGACAAGTATTTTCAGAATTCCTTCTCTGTTTATCTCCATGTTCATTCTGGTCTTTTTTCCCTTTCACCTTCCTGGTGAAAGACACCATGGACTTATTGGATTCACAGGACTGCTGAGCACCAAGCCAGGGCCAGAGAGTAAAATGATTTTTGTGCATGCAGTTTGATCCTCACCAAAGAGGTACCAGGAGTTCAGTTAGAAACCACTTTTGCAAGGTTTATTCAAAAGCTTTGTACAAAATATAGTCCTAAAAACTCAAATGTCTTTAAACAAAAATGTCTTGATTTTCTGTACGTCTTAGGCACTTATATGAATTAAGAGCAAGAAAATGCTCTAAGCAAAGTGCTTCAACTGTTTATTTACAAAAAATTCCTGCCTGGCCAAGTTTATTCAGTAGACTTTTACTATCACAGTTCATAATTAGGGAGGCACACGGAGAATTAGAAATAAGACCTTTAGCTGTTGTAACACACTTTTATAAAGAACCTGTATTATCTCAGATGTCTTATTAGAGAAATAGTGTTCAGCTAGAAGAAAAAAAAATGGGGGAGCATGTGTCTACCTCCAATGTATAACAATGGAAAAGCCTGTTAATGCCAAAGTAACAAAACGAGAAAAGAATCATGTAAGCATGTTAGTTCTGTCTTCTGAGTCTGGCTTTTTGACAGCAGTATCATTCATCAAAGATTCCTGAAGAAATCACAGTTACATTTGCTAGTGTTTATGTAAAAATATTTCAATCTATGCTAGCATTTCTCCAATTGTTTTACAGGATAAACTAAAAGCAGGCAGTGGGATTTCAGAATTCAGTAAGGCAGCTGATGACCTAGATCTGATAACAGAACACGGACTTTTGTTTGAATGCTCTCCTGAAAACTGGACTGATCAGAAGAAACCACCACCAACAATGAATTACTGGGTTGTGGGGTGAGTTTA
This sequence comes from Neopsephotus bourkii, assembly GCF_033783945.1. NCBI lineage: Eukaryota > Metazoa > Chordata > Aves > Psittaciformes > Psittacidae > Neopsephotus > Neopsephotus bourkii. The sequence goes on from NW_026900624.1 coordinate 10,995,198, forward strand.
AAGACAAATGAATCTCTTTTTCCCAGAGTTTTTTCCATTTTGAGCATGCTGCTGTATTCTTTTGAGAATTAATTTAACTGCAACACACCACAGAAATACTTGAGCCCAGTGAGGTGGCTTTGATTTGGGAAGTTGCATTGGTGTGCTGTTGCACCCGCTGTAAAGCATAGGTGTGTTAGTTAACCCAGGGGAGCACCACACCAGCATGTTAACATCACAGCTGGCAGCCTCTGTCATGCTGCACTGTTCTAATGCAGACCTGTGGGAGTGCTCTCACTACCTTCTTCAGACCCTTCCCTTGTGTTCCTCATGCACCTCCTCACCTCTCCATTCCCTGCAAGTCACTCCCACCTGTCTCGCCTCCACACACAGTGCTGATTCAGTGATATAAAGAAGGAAGGTGAACAACTGTAGTGGTTAGTTAGTTGGGTTGTTTTTTTTTTTCTTTTGGGAAGATTAAACCAATCTACCAGTCTTGGAAGTATTTTAGAAAGGGTGTTTTCAAAGTTCTGCCATTATCATTGTGATTCATGGTGTTATTTAAACTTGATTTTAAGTGATATTTATTAATGATGCATATAGTTATTGCTACATAGCTAAGCCTTATTTGACCAGCATACTGCCCTAGGCATTAAATATTAAAAATAATACATTTTTGAAGCAATTAAAGTCAGGTGTAATGACAAAGTAGTATCTACCATTTCTTCGCAACTCAGAATGTATCAGAGCTTGTAATTTTTTAAGTCCAGGCAAATAAGCCCTATTCTGTAGCCAGTGCTTCTATGTTGCTCGTTCCCCCGTCTACCGTATTTTCTGTTATCTACATTTTAGCTGCAGTAAGTAGACCATCATATTAGGAGTGTCAGTCAGCAGCATGCTTTCTTTTCTACATTTGTCTTCTCTGTTTGGTATTCCTACTAGATAAATAGAGAAAAAAATGCAAATGTCCAGTTAAATGGAAGTCGTGCATTCACCATAAAAAATTAAGTATAGGCAAGGGCTGAAAGGAAGATAAATGATGACACTTGATTAATTCATTGGGTTATAATTTTCTACTAGTTCAACTATTGCACAAGTAAGAAAGTCAGAAAACAGCAAAATATATTTCTGAATGTGGCCTAAAAACTTTTTTTTTCTGCTACAAGACGAGGAAACATCATCCACAGGTAATTATATTGGCCAGGAATAAAAATGTAGAAATTCTTTGACAGAGTTTTTCAGCTTTTGTTCAACCTGTTTGCCTTCAAGTCAGATGTTTAAAAAGAAAAACAACTGTTTCTCACCGGGAATGTACAGAACTGCAGTTTGTATTACCAACTTTCCTGTTTTACCTCTTCCCCTGAAAGAGCTTATTAGATTAACCTGTGGGAATGTATCTACCCAGATGTATTAAGTCTAAAAATGAGTAAATATGTGAATACTGGGGCTTGCTCCCAGATACCCTTATTGCAGGTTGTAACCTGGAAATGTGGATTACTGTAAGCACACCAACTAGTTACCATACAAATAGGTCCTGAAAACCGGAAGTTTATTCCATACACATGCAGTCATGAGAAACCTGAGCAGAGAATAACTTTAATTTAGAAATCTCATGTATTGAAAGAAGTAAGGTGATGAAGGAGAGGCACAGGTATTTCCTGTGTTACACAGTAGTTGTTTTTAACATCTGACACCTCAGAGTAGAACCAGAATATATCAAACAGTTAAGGAGAAAAAGCTGACACATACAGTAATTTTAATACTTTCTGTTTTTCCCCAGGAGACGCATTCTGCATCCCAAACCTCAGGAGTGTTATGTCTGTTTCCACGACTCAGTCACAGAAGCTGCTGTTGAACTGGCCTTTAAACTGTCCTTTGGTTTAGTGACATAGATGAGCTTCCTGAACACTGAGGCCACCTCATGGTGTTGTCATCTCTTGAAAGTACTTCAATATAAAGAAAAACTAACTCAGTTGTGGTGCCCACCACATCCTTGAAATGCTTGACAAAAAAATAAATCTACCTTGTGGTAGGACACAGGTAAAACTTCAGTGGTGATTCTGATGATCTAATCAACTGAATACTTAAAAAGAATTCAGAGAACCAGAGTTCTTATTTTTACATACTGGTGAATTATTTATCCTGATCATAACTTTATTATATGAAAACATTGCATAATTTGTACATTCAGTGCTGTTCAGTCTATAATATGAAATGTAAAATAATAAGCTGATACCCCGAAAGTGCTCTCTGAATATCTGACAATTGGTGATGGAGGAAAAAATAGTATTCCAGTTAATTAAAACGTTGTTCCCCTAAGGGCATGAAAAATAGCAAATGTTTTCAGTAACACTGTGGTAATCAAAACAGAAAGAAATCTTTTAGACAATTCATGGCAGTTGGCTGCCCAGAGCTAATGGCTTACTGGTTTTGACAGTATGGCCTCCTGCACACTCAAGGACTATAGTGTGCTTGATGTTTTACTTGACTTCACAAGTTTTAAATTGTGATATAAATAATGCTTATATCTGTTAAAACATAATTTTGAAGTTATAAAAGAAAATGGGGGGGCAGGGAGGATGAGGGTTTTAAGCATGGAGTTGGCTTATTTTATATTCAGAATTTTGTAATAAAAATTAAGTATTTGTTAAAGACCAGTAAAGCACTATTCTAGTTTTTTACTTAACACATTTTCTCTTTTATTTAAACACTATTTGTTTAGCTAGATCTTTCACAGTTTACAGCTGGATTTACAAAAAATGTGAGGTTGCATTTGTGTAAGGCAAGATGTTTGCAAAATCAGAAGTCTTCTACAAAATTCAGCTTTCCTACAAATTCTTAAAGTGTTTGTAATCTACAGACAAGCTGCTCTTAAAGCTTTTTTTTTTTTTTTTAACCTAAGTTTAGCTTAGAATGAGAGATTTTGGGGTGTTTTTTTGCCCCCAGCCAGAACAATCAGATCTGGTCATCTGCACAGCATTTTATCAGGTTCCTTTCTGGTGCTTTTACTTACTTTTTCTGAGCGTTTTTCATAAAATGTATGACTAAAATTGCTTTTTAAACAATGGGATCAGAAAATAAGTATTTAGAGAAGTAAAGGCAGTCCCATTGGCTCTCATGATCAAATCTGTAGATTTTGTTTTCCCTAGGAAATTACACTGTTTAGAGTACTTCTGCAATAGTCAATCCAATGCTTATAACAGCCTACTCCCCCAGACTGATTCACAGCTTGCCTTGAACCACCCACAGTTGCTTTAAATCCAAGCAGCAGTAGAAGTCTTAGGCCTGAAGTTAAAGCATATGATACTGTGTGGAAGACAACTTCCTTCTGCAAGTAATAAAGGAGACAATAAGGAGAGGTGCCATGCTTGACATTGTGCTCACCAGCAGGGAGGGGCTGGTTGGAAATGTGACGCTCCAGGGCAGCCTTGGTTGTAGCGATCATGAGATGGTAGAGTTCGAGATCCTCAGGACAGTGAGAAGAGTGTGCAGCAAGCTCACTGGCCTGGACTGCAAGAGAGCAGACTTTATCTTCTTCAGGAACCTGCTTAGTAAGGTTCCATGGGATATAGCCCTAGAGAGCCCAAGACTGTTGGCTGATACTCAAGGATCACCTGCTACAAGCTCAGGAGTGTTGCATCCCAACTAGAAGGAAGTGCAGCAGGAGGGCCAGGAGACCTCCTTGGATGGATAAGGAGCTGCTGAGGAAACTTGGAAAAAAGAGGCTTATAGAAGGTGGAAGCCAGAACAGACGGATTGGGAAGAATACGGGGATGTTGTCTGGGAAAGGTAGGGACCAGGTTAGGAAACCTAAGGCCCAGTTACCATTAAACTTGGCTAGGGATGTGAAAGATAACAGGAAGGGATTCTATAGGTACATTGCAAATAAAAGACAAACTAGGGACAGCATGGGCCCTGTCCAGAAGCTAACAAGAGAACTGGCTACCGTGGATTTGGAGAAGGCTAAGTTTCTTAGTGACTCCTTTGCTTTAGTCTTCACTGGCAAATGCTCCGACCACACCACCCAAGTCTTGGAAGGCAGACACAGGGACTGTGAGAATGAAGACCTTGAGCCCACTGTAGGAGAGGATCTGGTTCGAGACTATCTTAAGAACCTGAACGTGCACAAGTCCATGGGACTTGATGAAATCCATCTGTGGGTCCTGAAGGAGCTGGCAAATGAAGTTGCTAAACCACTGGCCATCATATTTGCCCAAGGAAGTTGTGAATGCTCCACCTCTGGTGGTGTTCAAGGCCAGGTTGGACAGAGCCTTGGGTGGCATAGTTTAGTGTGAGGGGTCCCTGGCCATGGCAGGGGTGTTGGAACTTGATCTTAAGGTCCTTTCCAACCTAAACTAGTCTATGATTCTACGATTGAAAATTTTATTAAATTAGCTTTCTCCAACATTGATGATTCCTTGAAAATGAAAAGCAGAATTTCAACTTGAAATCTACAAAACTCAGTTATGTCAATAGTGCCTTAGATTTGTTCCTCATCTGTAAATGAAAAGCAGAATTTCAACTTGAAATGAAAAGCAGAATTTCAACTTGAAATCTACAGAACTGAGTTATGTCAATAGTGCCTTACATTTGTTCATCTGTAAATCAAGTGATGTGAGATTTATTCTGTTTGAAAAATAAAAATATGTATTAGTATGGATGACACCTGAACAGCACCTTTTAAAAGTCTAATATTAGATGCCATAGGAGATGGAAGAAAGAACACAGAAAAGTGAGCAGTCTCTGCTGCACTGCTCTTACCCAGTTTAACAGCTTTTACAGAACTTGAAAGTGTGTTTGTGTGCAGAAGTGTTTCTGTATGGAAAAGGGTTGTTTTGCTCAGATTTGTCTTGTTTCAATTTTTTAAATGCTGGGTTATATGATTTCAGTGGTAAAAAAGAGGTTATTTAAGTGTTTTAAAAAGAAGATAGCTAACTTTTATCTAGATCCTTGTGTTTAGTCAGACCGCCCAGTCTGCTGCTAGCATACTGGGTTGAATTCAGCTGGGTCAAACACACAACTGAGTCAATGCAAAACAATGTGCATACACAGCTATGTGTGAAGAAAAGAACAGAGGAAGCTGGGACTCCTTCGGAACCCATGAGCTATTCAGATGGGCTTGCTCCTTCACAAGAAACTGTACCTTAAACAGTATTAAGGGCATCTGAATACAGTAAAACTTAATACTCAAAGCAGTGTAGTTAAGAAACAAAGAATTGCAAAACTGCATTAATCCTGTTGATACTACACTGAAGGACGTTTTTAGTGGTTACTTTGTTAGTCAACTGAGCAGAGACTGTATTTTGCAGATTTTTTCAAGAGTATGTTTTAAAAAAAGCTCCAAAGGATGACAGAATTTCATTTCCCACAGAACACAGGCTTTTACCAGGCATCTTGGATACAATACAAATCTTGTAGCTTTGTAATTTTCAGCAAGATTCTAGACACTGTGAATCAGTGTCTAGAATTAATGTTAAAAGGAATAGATACACAGAAGCTACTAAAGGAGTTAAAATGGTAGCATTAAGACTTGCTGCTTAGCAAAGTCTAACATTGCCATATTTTCTCATAATCCACATCAGATTTGCTCCTGCACTACCTCCTCAGCTCCATTTAGCTTCTTATCCTTGAGTCCAAAGGGATCCTTTCTTTAATTTTTAAGAACATCATTACAGAAGCACTACCAAGTTTAATACCCGTATAAACCGTTCGTTATTTGTTTGGGTTTTTTTTAGTATGGAGTGTGAGCACCCCCTATGGAAGCAATAAAGAAATAGACTACTGCAGGAAAACTACACAGTTCTCTGAAATACTATTCTGTTTTGCACTTGCCATAGGTATCTCCCTAGTCTTAAAAATGTATGAAGTCAGAAACTTGAAAATCTTACATATTTCTCAGCATTACTGATGTTTCACTTGCAGTTTTAGATTTTGTCATGCTAACACATAATGCATATACCTTTTAGTAAGTGTCAGAATTAACCCAGATTTCAAGTACCAAATGCCTGAAAAATAAAGGACCTGAAAAGGAATACTTTTGACCTTTGTTACAGCTCATACTGAAGTAGAAACAATAGAAGGAATATTGTATAATATAGTCAGTGTAGTATAAACTTTGGAAATGTGATTTTAAAGATCTGTTTCTTTTTCTATAGGATTTTTCTGTGTTTGGCATGGCAATTTGCCAAATGTTACACAGAATTTCCCAAACCAGGCTCTAAACTTTGCTTTTAAGGACAAATGCAACCAGATTTTTTGCATCCAAAGTGAATAAAGAAAAACAGGTAAATATGTCTTGCGTATTAGTTCCATTTAGTAAACAAACTAGATGTGGTCAGGAGCTGTGCAATTCTGTCAGTATGATTGGTAATCAGTAGTAGTACAGATGAAATTTTGTAATGGCTTATTTTGTAACAAGAGAAAGCACAAACATGGCTTACTGTGAAGCTTGCTATCGAAGGTAATGAAATCTGGGCTTTGATCTTCAATGGTTTTGTGAGAAGTGTGTACCTAACTGGAGTTGGAATTTTCAAAGTTGTGTTTAGAATATATAATTATTTTGGAGTTAATTGGTGCAAGTATTAAGATAGATACTAAAAATCCTAGATTCAGACACTGGGCTTTGTCAAAAAGCCTGACTGCCATTTTATATATTGCATTAACTGGTATTCTAGTCTCCAGACATAAACAGAAGTTTAGATTAAAGAAGTTTTTTACAGTGAGGATGATGAGGCACCAGAACAGGTTGTCCAAAGAAGTGGTAAATGCTCCATCCCTGGTGGTGTTCAAGGCCAGGTTGGACAGAGCCTTGGGTGACATGGTCTAATGTGAGGTGTCCTGCCCGTGGCAGGGGATTGGAACTAGATGATCTTAAGGTCCTTTCAATCCAAACCATTTTGTGATTCTATGATTCTAAGTTTGTAATTTCACTTATGCAAAATTACTATACTTACATGAAATTACAGCTGCTTTTACTCTAATGGGTGAAGTTCTTGGGTTGTGTCCCTCAACCAGGAGTCTCTTACTTTATTTTCACAGTATTTTTGTGATAAACGTTAGTTTGCAAGTGTTCCAAAAAACTTACAGATAATAAAATGCATATTACTGCCTTAGGTAAGTGATGCTTCACACTGAAAACTGATTTATTGCTACATGTAAAGCTAGAAATGTGTTTACCAATGATTGAAGCATTTTAAGAACATTTAAGTTCAGTACAGTGCACCAGAAAGGGAGCAGGATTCGGCTACAGTTCAAAAGGCAATTAAGGTTTTGGGCTATGCTGCCTTACCTTGCAATTTTGTGTACTAAGGACAAGTTCCCTAATTTGGATGGATTTTCCTTAGGAGATAACAGAGGAATACATCCATGGAATTAATTATAAGAAATCTTGGTCCTGGAATGTGAAATGTTGATACCAGCATTTAACAAATTACATAAAATTAATTCATATCAGCAGAATGGAAAATAAGTGCTTCATATTTAATTTGTTGTGATGTGAAATTATCTGAAAATCTGCTTTATTTGTTGTCTTTCTTAGGTTATCTGGTTTAGGATTTCTTTGGTTTGATTTTGATAATTTAAACAAAAGTCCAATGTTTTGTGCTTTCTCTTGTTGGCAGTTTTTTCCTGCAATGCCAGAAAATTTTTGCCACAGGCTTTTTGGGTGGTGCTGACCACAAGGAATGATGTCAGTCATTAAAGTTTGATTAATTTCCTTGTATTGCAAGCAAATTCTTAAGTGGTCCATTTTCCATTACAGTTATTTTGTATGTAAAGAGTTTAAGGTTGCTGTTCTCTTACTTCCAGTGGAAAAAGTAAAACATGCATGATGTAAATAACACAGTGTTTATAGTTCTTCAAATCTCCTTGCCATCTCCTAGAAGTGTTACCAGATGGTTTACATGTGTATGAGCTTGTGACTCAAATTCTAGAAACCTTCCATGAATAGCACTCAAGATTAATTTCTTTAGAAGTACAGCATTTAGCAATGTAGCAGTTCCACTGCTAAAGCTCAGAGTCTTTGGATGCTTTCTTATATGTTTTGTGCGGGGTGGGACATGGGAAGACATTATGGGTATTTGTGTTAGATTTTGCTTAGCTGGATTATCTTTAAAACAAAAATAATAATTACTAAAACCTTTAGACTGTAAAGTACATGGAACCTTCTGTTAAGGCAGTTTACATCTATGCACCAGACACTGGATTGAAGGTAGTACAGGCACAGCCAAGTATCTTGAGGTCGCAGCTGCCCCCTCTGCTGCTTCTACAACTAGCAACTGTTCATACAGCAACATGAGCTAGGGCAGGTTGCAAACCCTTCTGTACAGCTGATAAAATATTAGTGTAGTTAAGCTATGCTGGATTCTATGCTACTACATCTACATCACTGTTACTGAACCAGCAAATAAAAAGTGATCTGGGGTACATCTACACAGTCTGCATTTACTATACACAGTGTACCTGAAATGCTGTTCAATCATCACAGCATTTAATCATCAGAGCATTTAAGCATCATAGCTGTGATTACCACCTACAAATGTGATGCAAAATATTTCTTCTGCTGTGGTAGGCTTTTTTTTTCTTATTTGATAAGATAAACAGTATGGGCCACAGTGAAAGTAAGTATATTGATTTTTATGTTTTCTTGTTCCCTCATCATGGAGAATTGATGCACAGTTCTGTCAGGGAGATCCATGTGAAGGACTGGATGATTACAGATGCAAAAGATGTTATCAGCTATCTGGGTCACAAGGGCACCACATAATCCCAAAGCTGAAAAAGAAAATGGCTTACAAATACATTTTTAATATATATAAGAATAGCCAGAGAATCTTTAGAAATGGAAATTTTGAAATACTCCAGCATAGGTCTTACTTTAAGACTGTTATTTTTAGATTCTATATAGAAAAATTTACCTGAATTTTGCCAATTGTGGATGCCAAAAACTAGAGGAGTTTCTTTTTTGCTAACATGGTTTTATGGGGTATCATTTAAAGAGCTAATGACCCCTCTATATTATCAAGTGAAGATTTTCAACAAAGATTTTTGGTAAAGCATACGTCTTTGGATATATGTTTCATTCATTCAAAGATATAAACTAATGTCCCTAGAACAGTGCCTGGAAGGCCCTGCACCAGAGAGAGAAATCTCTCTATTGTTGGCTTTCCTAGTGCACCTGCAATGGGACAAGGTGACTTTAGTTGCTGTCTGTGCTGTGCAAGGTTGCCCTAGGAATTGGCAGCTTGACTTTACCCATTGCTTTTTGTGCCCTGTATTTGTGCTGAATTAATATTTTCGTTGTATCTTCAGTACAACAAGGTGTACAGTTTGTAGTTCTTCGTTCAAAGACTGGCTTATTGTGTGCTGTGTTTTCAGCTGTAGAGAAAGAATGCTAAGAGCTTGGGTGAAGTTACCCATTGTATATGCAGAAACACATGAAAAATCTATGGATGTAAGTGGATTTTTTTAAGTTTGTCACAGCTTAGGACTTGTGATCCACTGCAGCGAAGTGCTGAAATGAAAAATTCTTCTAATAAATGAGTAAGAATGCATGCGGAGGAAGTGAAAGCATGGTATTACACAGGGAAAAAAATTTTCTGGAGAAAGAGCAGGAGAATTCATGTATGAACATTATGCTGAATGAGGACAAAACTGGAATAGCAGTTACTCGACCTGAAAGAGCTTCAGAAACTGGAAACCACTATCTGAATAAACTGTCTTCATCCATTCATGTGTCTGTATTTCTTCTTTATGCTTTCTTCGTAAGTGGCCATAACAATCGTCTATGCTGTTTACGTTTCAGTCATGTGAAGTAGTTTGTACTAAAGGATCTTCTGTAATGCCTGACAGTGTGCATAAATTTCTTTTACATTAGGTGCTGGTGAGCAACAGTTCAGGGACTTAGTGACTGTATTGTTAAAACTTGAAACAGAGATGGACTTTGCTGGCCTGCATCGGGGTTTTGGTGTTTCAGTGCACAGAATCATTGTATTCCAGGCCTCCTATTTTGGATGTTTTGCCACCATTAAAATTACTTTTACAAGTGAAAATGCACACATTTAAAATCTTTGTCATGGTATTTAAAATACTTATTAGTGTCATGGTTTAAGACCAGCCGGTAACTCAGCACCATGGAGCCACTTGCTCACCCCTCCCCTTCCCCTCCTCCATTAGCTAGTATGGGGAAGAGAGTTGAAAGAATATAAACCCCATGGGTTGAGATAAGGACAATTTAATAACTAAAATAAGGTAAGATAAAGTGATAATAGAATACCAATAATAATAGGAAACAACAAAAGAAGATGGGTAACTTCAGAAAACACAAGTGATGCACAATACAATTGCTCACCACCCACCAACCGATACCCACCCCAAACCAAGCAGCAATTTGCCCTTCCAGGTAACCCCCCCAGTTTATATACAGGACATGAGGTGCTGTGGTATGGAATACCCCTTCAGCTAGTTTGGGTCAGGTGTCCTGTCTCTGCTCCCTCCTGGCTTCTCATGCCAGTGAGAAGAGTGTGCAGCAAGCTCACTGCCCTAGGCTTCAAGAGAGCAGACTTTGGCCTCTTCAAGAACCTGCTCAGTAAGGTTCCATGGGACATAGCCCTAGAGGGGAGGGGGGCTCAAGACTCTTGGTTGGTCTTCAAGGATCACCTGCTACAAGCTCAGGAGTGTTGCATCCCAACTAGAAGGAAGTGCAGCAGGAGGGCCAGGAGACCTCTTTGAATGGATAAGGAGCTGCTGAGGAAAATTCAAATGAAAAAAGTCTTATAGAAAGTGGAAGCAAGGACAGGCGGCCTGGGAAGAGTACAGGGATGTTGTCCGGGAAGCTAGGGACCAGGTTAGGAAAGCTAAGGCCCAGTTAGAATTAAACTTGGCTAGGGACATTAAGGATAACAGGAAGGGATTCTACAGGTACATAGCAAATAAAAAACAGACTAGGGAAAACGTAGGCCCCCTCAGGAAGCTCTCGGGTGAACTAGCTACACAGGATTTGGAGAAGGCTGAGGTTCTTAATGACTTCTTTGCCTCAGTCTTCTCTAGCAAAGGCTCTGACCGCACCACCCAAGTCTTGGAAGGCAGATGCAGGCACTGTGAGAATGAAGACCTTGGGCCCACTGTAGGAGAGGAATTGGTTCAAGACCATCTTAAAAATCTGAACATGCACAAGTCCATGAGTCCTGATGAAATCCATCTGCGGGTCCTGAAGGAGCTGGCAAATGAAGTTGCTAAGCCACTGGCCATCATATTTGAAAAATAATGGCAGTCAGGTGAAGTTCCAGATGACTGGAAAAGGGAAATATAACCCCCATTTTCAAGAAGGGGAAAATGGATGACCCGGGGAATTACAGACCAGTCAGTCTCACCTCTGTGCCTGGCAAAATCTTGGAGCAGATTCTCCTGGAAGGCATGCTAAGGCACATGAAAATCAACAAGGTGCTTGGTGACAGCCAGCATGGCTTCACTAAGGGGAAATCCTGCCTGACCAATTTGGTGGCCTTTTATGATGGGGCTACAGAACTGATGGATAGGGGTAGAGCAGTTGATGCCACCTACCTGGACTTGTGTAAACCGTTCGACACTGTTCCACACGACATCCTTGTCTCTAAATTGGAGAGACATCAATCTGATGAATGGACCACTCAGTGGATAAAGAACTGGCTGGATGGCCGCACACAAAGAGCTGTGGTCAATGGCTCAATGTCCATCTGGAGACCAGTACCGAGTGGTGACCCTCAGGGATCAGTGTTGGGACCAGTCTTCTTTAACATCTTCATCACTGACATGGACAGTGGGATTGAGTGCGCCCTCAGCAAGTTTGCTGATGACACCAAGCTGTGTGGTTTGGTTGATAGGCTGGAGGGAAGGAATGCCATCCAGAGGGACCTTGACACGCTTGTGAGGTGGGCTGATGCCAACCTCATGGAGTTTAACCATGCCAAGTGCAAGGTCCTACACCTGGGTCGGAGCAATCCCAGACACAGCTACAGATTGTGCAGAGAAGAGTTTCAGAGCAGCCCTGCGGAGAAGGACTTGGGGGTGCTGGTCGATGAGAAAATGAACATGAGCCAGCAGTGTGGGCTTGCAGCCCAGAAAGCCGATCGTATCCTGGGCTGCATCAAAAGGAGCATGACCAGCAGGTCGAAGGAGGTGATCCTGCCCCTCTACTCTGCTCTCGTGAGACCTCACTTGGGAGTATTGTGTGCAGTTCTCATGTCCTCAACATAAAAAGGACATGGAACTGTTGGTACAAGTCCAGAGGAAGGCCACAAGAATGATCAGGGGACTGGAGCACCTCCCGTATGAAGACAGGCTGAGAAAGTTGGGGCTGTTCAGCCTGGAGAAGAGAAGGCTGCATGAAGACCTCATAGCAGCCTTCCAGTATCTGAAGGGGGCCTATAGGGATGCTGGGGAGGGACTCTTCATTAGGGACTGCACTGATAGGACAAGGGGTAATGGGTTAAAACTTAAACAGGGGAAGTTTAGATTGGATATAAGGAGGAAATTCTTTCCTGTGAGGGTGGTGAGGCACTGGAATAGGTTGCCCAAGGAGGTTGTAAATACTCCATCCCTGGCAGTGTTCAAGGCCAGGTTGGAGGAGGCCTTGGGTGATATGGTTTAGAGTGAAGTGTCCCTCCCCATGGCAGGGGGGTTGGAACTTGATGATCTTAAGGTCCTTTCCAACCCTAACTATTCTATGATTCTATGACTAAATATGATTTCACTGTCTTCAGATTCTGCTTTATCTGCTTAATCTGCAGCAGGCCCACAGTTAATGCTGACTTTATTCCCAAGTCCTGTGTTTCTTGAGACCTTCACAAAGAATTGTCTGCATTTCTGCTAATTAACTTACCATTAGGATAGTGGATAGTATCAAGATTATTAAAAACGTAAATTCTAATCATCTGAAGTAAGATAATCCCTGGCAGCGTTCAAGACTAGGCTGGGTGAGGCCTTGGGTGATGCCTTGGGTGATATGGTTTAGTGTGAGGTGTCCCTGCCCATGGCAGGGGGGTTGTAACTTGATGACCTTAAGGTCCTTTCCAACCCTAACTATTCTATGATTCTGTGATTCTATTATTCTGTAATGGGTTTACTAGCGCAAAAGGTGAGAATGAGAGGACGTATATATGTTGCGAATGTATAAACATATTTCATGTGGTGTCTCATGTTGTTCTGAAGTCTCAGGTACAAATAAAGCTGATTAGTATGATTTTTATCCATTTCTTATAATGATGCTGCTTCTGATTCAAGAGTAAGCCCTGAATTAAATATAGCACCTTTTATTCCTTGAAAGCGTATTTGCCAGATGGAATAACTTCCTGAAATAATGAGCAGTTACTGCTTTCAGCAAAATTGATTTCTCAACTAAACAGTAACAACCATTACCAAATATCTTTTAATTTGCATATATCATGTCAATTCAAACCAACTTATTTTAAATGTTTTAAGCTATGTTACTATGCCTATTTATATTGATTTATGTGAATATTTACCACAGATTTATTTCCTATATGCATTAAGTTCAGAAAATCTGTAGTGATCTCATACCTTAATTCCTAACAGAGGACGTTACAAAACATAAGACTTTCTTCATCAGAAATTTCAAACATCACCTTATTAGCTGCAGAGCACATCACAAAGGCCTAAAGTAGACAAGATTATGTTTCTGACATTATAGACAGTCTAAAACCTTACTTTGACATTACAGGTTTATTCAACTTAATAGTGTAGCTGATTTAAGCAAAAAAAAAAAAAAGTAAAAACTAGTGTCTTCTTTTCAGCTGAATTTCACATGAAGAGAGGGATTTTAGCTAACCTCTCAAAAAAAAAAAAAAATTGTACATGTTTTTCACTACTGAAGACAAGAAACAGTGCCAGTTCCTAACATAGGTGTCGGATCCTGAAGAGACTGCAGTTCCAGAAAAGGAATTGTTTGACAGCTTACCAAGCACATCTACAAAAAAAAAACGCTTTGTCAGAGCTGTGGGGTTACTCAAGAGTATCTGAGAGATTTGCTGTTTTCACTATGCCAGCTTCCAGAGTGGGCATATTTCATAGAATCCCAGACTGGTTTGGGTTTGAAGGGACCTTAAAGCTCATCCAGTTCCAAACCCCTACCATGGGCAGGGACACCTTTTACTAGAGCAGTTTGCTCCAAGCCCCATCCAATATGGCCTTGAGCACTGCTAGGAATGGGCTATCCACAGCTTCTCTGGGCAACCCATTCCAAGCACTCTGCTGTGTGGAGCATGGCCACACATGGCTTCTCTAGGCTGTCTCTGACCCACTTCTGAGATTTTCAAGACTTAAAGCAGCTGGCCTGGTTGTCACTCCCACTGTGCTTGGGAAAAGCTGAAGGGAGGGTTCAGTTCCTTAGCTCTGACTTGTACAGAAATGATGATGTTGCGTGCATGTGAGCATTCACTGCTTGTCACCCATTATTTCCTTCACCTGTAAGCACCTGAAGCAAGTTTTAGTGAAGATGGTGCTGAGATCTCTACCCAACAAACCCTCCCTTCTGCTTTGTTTTCATTTGTTAGGCAAATTAATGCTCAGAAACAAGGTGGGCTAGATGAAAACTGAACTGCTCTTCATCTTAACCTTCCAATGTTTTTATGTTATTGTGCTAGTCAAGACGTTAACAACTTTTTAGAGGACTCTATTGATTACTAGTGAACTGAACTCCACAAGGTGTGAAGATATTTCAGTGGTATTAAAGAAGGAAAAAAATGAGCTGTGGAAATTTTAATAGCATTGAAACAATTTAGAGCACCCTTAGGACTGGCTGGGGTGACCTCATTTAATTCCTAAGCCTTCTACTGGCCCAGTAAAGCTTAAAAGAAGCATTGGAAGAAGGATCACAGCCCTTCTAAATATAGCTATTGGAACCAGCTAACAGAGCACTACATCAGATGAATATTTATTAGGTAAAAGATCACGCCTTTGCAGTATGAGAAACATTAGGGGAAAGTTCCCTAGTGCTCTTTACTAAAGAAAGATAAATTTTGCTAGGCATCTGAGTTTCCTTCTCAGTGCAGTGACAATTTGTCCTTGTTATTTGTGTGCAGAGGGGGAACTGAATGTCAATATAAAGGAACCACTGACTACTTTATGAGAGGGGCTTAATGCTTTCTTATGTGGAGCACCCTCCAATGTCCTTTGCTAATCCTTTTATGACAAAATTAAAGATGGTTTTAACCATGATGTTTCAGAGGATCCAGAATCTGATTAAAACAGTGAATGAACATTTGTTTGTTGAATGTCCATTTTAGAATTTTCATTGTTTGCATAGCATATTTTTAGTTTAAATGTTATGCAAACAATACCTTAAAGAAATCATTTGGTGGTTTTGTTACTAAGAATGTACTAAATTAAATAGTTTGCTTTCAGGGAACTAAAGACCACTGTTTTCACTTCATTCAAGAAATGCACCCAAGAAAATACTTGCCTCTTGTTTAAAATTCTCAGTGCTCTGGCTTTATTCATACTAAATGTTACCTATCTTGACTTTCAAATCATAGCATGTACCTGAGTATAGTTTGTAAACAGCAGTATCCCTAGCCTGTCAGCAGAGCCCACTGTTAAGCATGCATAGGCATCAGCCTGCTACTGCTTCTGCCTGAACCACACTAAAAAAAAAACCTGTTTCTAGCTTGTGTTTTCATGGTATTCTAAAGCACAAGTCAAGACAGCAAAGGAGTTTATATTTGGTTGGTTGGTTTTAAGTTTGCATTAAGAAATACAGCAACTCACTTTTCTCCCTGTTCCATCACTCAAACACCACTGAGAACATTAGCCTGGCTGGCAGCATTTTAAGCTGAAACAGCACAGAAATGTAGAGACCCAGGTACCTACAGACACAGAACACTCAATACATTATTTCTTGAGAAAGTTTAACATGGTTGAGGATTCTTCTCAATATTGCAGTGTATATAAATGAGGAGACTCCTATTTTTATTTCTTACCTAATAATTTTCAATGGGGAGAGAAAACAGAAACCGGAACTTGTGGAATATTGGTAGCTTGGAGACCAAACAGAGCATTCAGGGAGCCTTTATTAAAATGCTTATGTTCAAAGAAATTAAGGCTAGCAGAATTCCTAACATTTCTCCACAACCAGTGAAGTTTCACAAAAAAAACCCCTTAGTTCCTTGAGTTAGTACAAATCTCTTAGCTGCTAAAAACGCAGATGTGACCAACATGCCACAAATTGGGAAGACTCAGACAACCCCAATTCTGAGATTGCTACAGTGACAGTACACGACTGGGGGAATATGCTCAGGTAAATCTGTGGCTAATCTGGCTTGACCGTGTTTTATTCACACTAACAGGCTGGGCAATCAGTACGGCACTGAAGCACAAAAGCAAGACTTTCATGAAAGACTTTAAGAATCTGACTTACCCTGCTTACAATCTCACCTCCAATTCATCTCAGTCCTGCTGTTGACAAAGCAAATAAAAAGTCTGTTGGCACTTTTTTGTTGCTATCATGAAAGTCTACACACATCTGCTCTCCTGTCTGCTGCTTGAAACCAGCTGGCTTGGCTGCCAGAAATAACGCTGCAGTGGCAGCAGGAAGCTGCATACAGTCTGATTTATCCTACTGAGATGTGAGACACGCCAGTGCTTCTGCAGCAATGGCTTGTCCCCCTGCTGCAAGGTTGCACAATTTCTGCTGGGTCTGGCTTAGTAATGTTGCATAGCTACACAAGAGTATTTGCATACCATCTCTTGGCCCAAGGTTTCTTTTCTGTCAGGAGTTAGCCTTTGGTGATGCCACAAAAGTGGGATGCTGCAATACCTTGAATCACTGAGAACTGGTTTTGTAACAGGAACTGAAGCAGCAGAGGAGAACCCTGAGTTTGGATTTGTCTTCTTAGCTACTGCAGATGGGACTGAACCTGGTTTGCCTTTCATATCCTAATACTAGTAAGGAAAATGAGGTGGTTCATTGCTTGTACTGATAAACAGCAGTCGTGTTACAAATAACTCTCTAGCAGCAGCTTGTCTTGCTCCTGTAGGTTTGAGAGGGAAATGGCATTTGTTGTCTTCACTAGGAAAATTCTAGTCGTGCATTAGACCATTGAAACAGTAGCAAATGGAGAGACAACTAAAACTCTTGACCGAAATACAAATCCAGTTTAGTGGCTGAATGCTTATTTTTAGCCTCTCCAGAAGAACCAAATTGTGCAGCAATGTCACATGCTGTGTCAGAAAGATGTCATATTGCTGTGTGAAATTCAGAATGGCATTTTTAGAAGCAAATACATACTTATAGAGCTTTTCTAGCATGTGTCTTGAATAGATTCAGCCTGCTGTAAAAATGATACCCATAAAAAATGGGGCAGCTGCAGTAGAGATACTCAAGTTTCACGACATCTTTTCTTCCTAAGAAAGAAAATTGACAAAAATGAGTGTGCTTCTGGAACATGTAGGCACAAATTTGGGACAGCTCTTCTATGTGAGAAAGACGCAACTTGAAGGTCGGAAGGAAGCCTCTGCCTCTCCCTGGCACCTGCAGCAATCCCCACCTTTGTTTTGGACATGGGGCTTATATGCAATGCTCGCTAGGCTTTTCAGTGAGGGGTTAAGCCCATGCCTTGGGGGCCTGGGGATTTTCCAACTGCCTCCTCCAGGCCGCGGGGTCTCTGCCACGCTCCTCACCTCAGAGCGAGCTGCAGAGTCTTGGCTTGGGACCACCAGGTGAGAGCCAGCCAGCCAACCCCACTCCTGCGGGCAGCTCCAGCTGCCGAGGACGGTTGTGTTAAC
Organism: Neopsephotus bourkii; assembly: GCF_033783945.1. NCBI lineage: Eukaryota > Metazoa > Chordata > Aves > Psittaciformes > Psittacidae > Neopsephotus > Neopsephotus bourkii. The sequence continues at coordinate 11,012,952 of NW_026900624.1, forward strand.
TGGCCTAATAATCTCCCAGCCCTAATTGCGCTGAACTGCTATAATCACATTAAATTACACTGTGTTGCAACCAACTCTCACATGCAGCTGGCCAAGGCGGGCAGCAGTACCCACCCACAGGCACAACCTTGCTGATCACCTTCACCTCAGATGCTACGCGCGCCCGCCGGGCCCTTTAAGGGGGGGCGGGGGCGTGGCCCGCCGCAGCGGTGACGTCTGTGCAGGGGGTGTCGCTCTAGATAACGCCTTAGTCCCTCCCTTTCCAGATCTTTCTCGAATGCGCTTCGCCCGCCGCGGCTGTAACCCGAGCGCTTCCGGAAAGTGCCGAAGTCGCGCCCGGCGCCCGGCAGATTCCCCGCCGGCCGGCTCAGCGCGCGTGCGCAGAGGACGGAAACTGCCGGTTGGTGGCCGGTACTCCGCAGTAGGGGGAGAGGGGGGTGAGGAGCGGTGTCCCAGCACCTCAGACGGGAGGCCCTGCTGCTATACTTGCAGGCCGGCGGGGAGTAGCTAGGTGCAGCCATGTCCGTGGTTGGCTTTGATCTCGGCTTCCTCAACTGCTACATCGGCGTCGCTCGCAGCGGCGGTATCGAGACTATCGCCAATGAGTACAGCGACCGCTGCACCCCGTGAGTATCAGCGCTCCCGGGCCGTCTCCGGACACTTTTCGCCCTCGTTTCCTCAGCGGCAAACCCAGTTGCCCTTTCTACCCGCCTCCCCCAATCCTTTCCCCGGCGTCCTGGGTTCCTGGAGCGGCCGGGCGGAGCCGCGTGTGTCCCCGCAAGGCCTTGTTCTCTTAGCGACTCGCGGGCGCTCCTCGCTTGGTCCTGACGGTGCTGAGCCGGCAGCCGCTCCTGCTTCTGCGGGCGAGGAGAGGGGTTTTGCCGGCCGGCGCCCGGACCTGTCAGTGGCTGAGGCCTGGCGATCGGTCGGGAGCTGTGTGCGGCCCTTCTCGCCGGCCGCCCCGCTCCCGATAACACAGGCAGTGTGTTTAATGGGTGCAGAAACGCGTATGTCGGGGCAGGCGACTGCCCGAAGAGCAGTTCCCCCCCTTCCCGCCCCCCCGCCTCCAGGTTTTGACTCCTGTGTGTCCTTGAAGGACCGCGCTGTGCTGGATGTGCCACACGGCTCTCGGGACACAATGGATTTAATGGAGAGTTGTTTTCTACCCTTGTAATACTTTTCGTCTATTATAGATGTGGATAAGAGCGTGTGTTTCCCCAACTCTAGAGCCGTTGTCAGGGGTTGGAGCGTTTTCATTAACGATTTTATGATGGAGTGATAGTGAGACAGGGTAGGAGGAGGAGGACGACGTTGATTCTGTGGGGAAACGGGGAAGTGGCGCGATGATTTTCCGTAAACCTGTTCTTACTCGCACCGCTCTGCGTTTGTTGGCCATGGAATACCGAGGTCTTGTAAGGAAGGGGGGGGCAGTGGGCAGCGGCCGTGATGATGGGATACGCAGGAGTAGGTGGAGATTCTTTTTTTCTGTTTCTATGGGATACGTCTAGGGATTTTAGAGCTCCATCTGCGTAATTTTCGAGGAGAATTCAGGAATTCGTATAATGCTCATAAAAATGGGGGTTTGGATGGTGCTTTTCTAAAAAGAATTTGTAGACAACAGCAGAAAGCTGCTTCTGCTGTGTGAGGCTATACCACTTTAGCATTGCTTTCTTTTTGATCTTGGAGAAATGTAGGGCTTGATTTGCTTTCTGAAAAGTTCTTTTTTAAAAGAACAAAGTCGAATGCTAAAATGCATGTTTTCTGTATTAGGAATATCTTTAATTACTACTTAAAAAAATATATATCGTCACCTTAATTCACAAGAAGACATTATCTTTGTGCACCCTTTAAGAGCCAAAGTTCTGGGACCTTCCAAATTTCTGTGCAAGGAAGCCCCTGAAATTGTTGCCTCAAGAATCCTGCAGTTTTCTACCCCTGTATGATGAAGAGCACTTCCAATTCTTAGGTACTTTTGGAATGCATTCTTTGCAGGTAGGCTGCACACAGGTTTTTCTGCATTTAGTATTTCTCACAGTAATGCTGGAGCAATTATACTTTCAAAATATTTGCAAACTGGTTATGAAATGGGTTTAAAAGCACGGTTAGCAAGATAGCATCTGGGGTGCACAGATACTTAAAGGCAGTAGTTATCTCCCTTGAAGCGACTTTTTTCCTTCCTTTTTTCTTCTCTTTCTCCAAAATGCAATATAGGAGAACGAGGAGCTTCCTTTTTAATGCTGTTGTCTTGAGGCAAACTAAAGAGGTTAATGGAAATGCTTCATCCCTGGCAGTGTTCAAGGCTAGGTTGGACGAGCCCTTGGGTAATATGGTTTAGGGTGAGGTGTCCCTGCCCATGGCAGGGGAGTTGGAACTTGATGATCTTAAGGTCCTTTCCAACCCTAACTATTCTATGATTCTATGAAATATAGCAGGTTTATTACTGCTATGAAAGTTTATCATAGTAACTAAACCTTACTTCGAACAGGATTTGAATGATGTAGGCAGATCGAACTTACATGCTTACTACACAGTGACACAGTAAATGAACTCTTTATGTGTTCTTATAGAGGCAGTTATGTCATTTAGATATTTAATGTTAGCAAATAGTTAGCATTGATATGTCACAAAACATTTGGGACTTGCTCCCAGAAATACAAAGCATTAAGATTTGTTGTGACTGTGTAGCATGGCATAAAAATACCTGAACTAGCTTCTGACAAGTGAGTACATTTTCATGTGTAGTGTGCTGTTATTAAGCTGTGTAAAGATAGGGCAGGCCTGGCTGTGCTCTGTGAGGCTGATTGCTCTTTCTGGGCAGAACTAATTAGTGGAGCTGGCTTCCTGTTTCTGAGCTGGTTCAGGTACCTGTCAATAGTACAGCATTAGCATAAGCACACTTCAGTGCTACAGACTAAAGCAGTGAAGATTTATATTTTCACAATTTAATATAGCACTTGTAATTCATAAATCCAGCATCCCAGTTGTTAAAATGTTCATCTTGCCTAAAGCCTACATTCTGTAATCTAAGGTATGGGTTAGTTAGCATTCCCTAAAATATGTATAATCTTTAAAAGTTTTAGCACAGGTAATTAAGATTGCCATTAGACCTTCCATTTCAGTAGACCTTGTGCTTTTTGAGGGTTTTGGCCATAGTGTCTCTTTGGATGAGAACTGATGCTTGGCTTTTTCAGAACTGGGAACTCCAGCTAGTCTGTTTCATGTGCTTCTAGAGCACCTGATCTGTTAAACTAGTGGCAGATGGCCCTTTCAGGTACTGTGTCTCACCACTGTGGTTTTGTGAAAAAAAAACAGTTAATCATCAACAGCTCATAATTCTTCAGTAACTTTTTTCAGATAGCTTGTAATTAGTGTAATCACAAACTAAGTAAAATGACGCGGTAGTGCCTTCTCCAAAACAGTGCATGAAGAGTACTGAAATGTCCTTTAGGTGAAGAGCTGCTACTTTTAGAACAGTCTGTGTATTATTCCAAAGCTCACTTTAAAGCAGGCTGAGGGTAGTAGTGGGGGAGACAGGCTAGTTGAGGCATGTGTGTCCTTGTGCTGGATGTGCTCCCTAAAGGACTGCCATAGATATAACTGAAGTCTTAAGAGCCAAAGAGAGCATGTTTTGTATTTTGACCTCTCTGCTTCCCAGCCAAGGGAGAAAGAAACCACCATTCCCTTGCAGTGGAATTCAGTGATTGAAGTAAACCGTGGCAGGAATGTCAGTGGGCTTCTGACTTGGTGTTTCATCCTCTGCATAAGGGTATTTACAAGTGGTGCTGTTTGTCAACAGATTCAAATTCCTCCACTGAAAAGGTGTGATAGAATAGTATTAGCACATTATCCATAAAATAAATTACTTGTAAACCATTTGCTCCTTTCTTAAATTCCTCTGTTATCTGACTTATTAGGAAGCATAATTCATAACTATAGTGTTAAGTGACATTAAAAATTGTAAAACCTGTTTCTGAAAGCTGAACTACATATTTGCAGCAGTTCAGTCTGGAGAAGTTTTTGTGTGTTCAGTGTGGTGTTACGGCAGAAGAGGTTGCTAGATAATACTTTTAAATTACATACAGTGCCTCATGGTAGAGATGATGGAGGGGAGGCAGGAAGCAGTCTACTGTAGTGACCTTTATGCATTTATTAAATAATTAAATTTGAGCCACATTAAATCGGGGTTGTATCTCTTATTTTCTACTGAATGATTTTAGCCAGATCAGTTCCCTTTTGGGGAAGGAGTTGTATTTCATACCTGTGAAGGGAAAGTGTGGACCTGGGATAGCCTTTTCTAGTGCCAGAGGCAAGGCTGAGAGGGATGTTCAGTAGTTCAGCTGTGAAGCTGCAAGGGGCTGTGTACTATGCGGCTTCCCAAGCCTTCTGTTGCTGGGAGCTGTTCCCAGACATGGCCCCTTTTGCCTATTTGCTGTTTGTTCCTGGTAGCCTTCAGTCATGGGAAGCACTCAACAATTTGTAAAACTGAGCTTACATGTTCTTTTCTGTTTTGTTTTTGTTTTCCCTGATTATTGTTGCCAATGGCTTTTACAGTGCGAATGTGGTTGTTGAGTCAAGAAAACTCAACTGGTGCTTCATGAAATAATACTATTAAATACCACATCTATGTTCTGCTACTTTAATTTTTGTAAATGTCTTAAACTACTGTGGAAATATTTTGTTTTCTCTTAATGCCGAATTTCTTTTCCTTGTTTTTACTTAGAGCATGTATATCTTTAGGATCCAAGACCCGGGCCATTGGGAATGCAGCAAAGAGCCAGGTAAATGGATCAAAATCTCGTGTTGCTTACTGACTTAGTTGCTGTTGAACCATGGGAAAAGAATGGATGAATTTGATGTTTTCTCATTGAAAGTGAATGTCTAAAAGTGTACATTTTACAGTAATAGTTACTGCTTCAGCAGTATGTTCCTGGCATTAAAATCGAAACCGTGTTCTGTATTGTTTTGTCAGAGCAAAAAATGGGAAGAAATAAAAAGCTCTGTTAAAAGATTTTTTTTTTTGTCTTGCATACTTTTGGCAGTGAGAGTAGAGTTCATAATTAGTTCCCTACTGGGGAGAGGAGTTCCTGTGCTTATGTTTTAGGAAAGTTGAAACTAAAGATGAAAATGGCAGTTAAGCAGCAACCTGTATCTGCACTAATGTGAAGGGGGTGAATTATACTACCTTCCTGTCTCAATTTGGGACCTTGAACAGAACTAAAATTTCTCTGATCTTCTGTAAATTCACTTGCAACCTGGGAAAACCTTCCTCTGGAAGGAAAATACGTAAAAAATTCATAATAGCCATTGTAAACCTACACACTGAAAATAAATTGGGTCTTGCCCTCTTTCTGTGCATCATGTTTGCACCCTGAGGACTTCTTCCCCTTAGTGTAGCGTGTAGGCAACTGTAAATTTGCCTGGAGGATATCAAAGTAACAGAACCTTGCTGTTGGTACCATGAGCAGTCAGTACACAACTAGTGTATCACTTTCATTCAGAGAAACTTTACACTCTTTATCTGAGCTGAAGCCCTGTACTCTGGTGGTGGGAAGGTGTCCTGTCAGTACTCTTCCCAGTTTGTTATTTATACTAGTAAACTAGGTTATCTTGGAGAAGCTTATCCTGGAATAATTGCCTTTGAGTGCTTAAATGCTGTGCTTACTGGGATTTGTTCTTGTCCCTTCTTTCCTTAAAAGTCTGTGCTTAAAGTAATGAGGGTGAAACACTGAGATGTGAGGAGGCTTTATGTCCAGATGGGGTCTGAATTAGAGGAGAACTTTAAAAGAAACTAAATACCTTAATTTGTTGAAGCTTTGTTTAAGGTTGATGTAGGTAATAGCCTCATTTGTTCTTGCATACAGCCACTGCAACAGTATGTAATGTGGGCTCAGATATTGCATCAGAAAACTCCTCTAAAATAAAAAGTAGTGAAAACTGATGGCAGCAAGCTAATGGATATTAAAGAGGGAAGTAAATTTGATATTTCTTTTTTTTTTAAATGGAGACCATAAATTAAAAAAAGATGCTGCTTTTCCTCCCCTGACTTTCTATTCCAGTAAGTATGTGGGGCTTGACATGGGTGCAGTAAGCCCAACATAACAAGAGTTCCTTTCTGTCTGGTGTTCTATACGTGTCTGGTTATGTCATCCTTTCCACAGATTGTCACAAATGTAAAAAACACATTGCATGGCTTCAAAAAACTGCATGGAAGAGCATTTGAAGATCCTTACATAGAAGCTGAAAGGGCCAGGCTTCCCTATGAGCTTCAGAAGATGCCAAATGGCTCCGTAGGAGTAAAGGTGGGTTTGTGCAGAATATCTTCAGTGGTAGAGATGAGCACTTTTGACCTTTGTCACTTAACTTCGTATTTGAACTGACTTCCATTTCCTTAAGAAAACTCTAAATATATTCTTACTCATTTTGAAAAGAAATGCCAGGTGATAACCAGTACAGTAACACCTTTTATTTTCCACAGAGCTTGCCTTAGCATGGTGTTATTGTGCTTCTCACTTCTTGCAACTTAATTCACTTCTTTAAACGTTCGGGAAGAGCTAGAGTACTTACTCTGTATTACATACTTGTTTTTCCTAGTAATCAAGTAGTGTGAAAAAATTGCATTGTTTCCCATGTAGGTATACTGTAAAATGTTAATATCTCTCACCCCAAAAAAGGTAAAGTTTGTTTCATTTATCTTCAGGAAAATTGACTGAGTAATAAATCTGCTGTTACTAAGAGATTAAGAGCATCTTACTCTCTGAAGTAACATGTGCTCAAGTACTGTACTTTCTCAGAGATGGCCATTGAGGTTTCTCCTTAATTCTGTTAGCTTTCTGTAGTCACACATGTAGCTTTTCACTTTAACTTACTAGATTGACCTTAAGTTATGTCCACAGTGTATGGTTCTTGGTCTCATCTGAGTTTAGGTCTTGGGGACATGCAGAGACCAAGTTCAGAAGAACAGGATGTAATCTGAATAAGTTACTTCTCATTTTCTTCCAAACTAAGTAGCTGGAAACTGCTCTTCTCAAAGTTCAGGCTTTCTGGCTTCAGTTTCTGAATGTGTCTATCTTTTGCAATTTTAATTTGGACCAGGAGTGCACTGCTGCAGCATATCTCCCAATCATTTCTCACTTAGTGCACTTCAAAGCCCTAGGAGAAAGCAGTTCACCACACAAGTGAGTTTTTGTTCTGTATACCTGCTCATATCGTACTAACTGCAGTGTAAATATAGCTGCTGCTCATCTTTATGGGTTTCCCTTCACAGGAGTGCTTGGGATTGCTGGAGAGATGGTGGCCTGTCAGGGAAAGAGTTGTTCCTGTTCAATTGAGATGTTTTATTACATAATTGCAATTCTCTGTTTCAGGTGCGATACCTAGATGAAGAGAGACTGTTTGCAATTGAACAGATTACAGGGATGTTATTGGCCAAACTTAAAGAGACTTCAGAAAGTGCTTTGAAGAAACCTGTTGCAGACTGTGTGATTTCAGTAAGTTGGAATATATATATGTATTGCAATTCTTATAGAGACATTCATGTAAGCCAGTATTAGTTGCACCATGGTGTGCTGGTGAGAGACACCTGTAGTGGGTAGAAACTGCATCCCCCTGAAAATGGGACTTTATTAAAATGAGAATACTTTTGTAATCACATGTGAAAAGATGGAGCATCTGTTAAATCAGGAAGGTGTTTTCAGAAAGAACATGCTACCTAAGCTGATCCAGAGTGGCTAACTCCAAGTGCTATATAAACTAATCCCAATTTCTGCAGTTCCTGTTATAAATGGGAGCTGTAAGCGTAGTTTCCACAGTTCCAAAGAGCCTCCCAAATTTGTGTTAATCTCTGTTGTTACGTGGTTGAATACTGTTCAGTTGTAGTGTATATGAGAATTGCCTGAACTCTTTTCTCTGAGGGTTATATTGGCAATCTGAAAAGCCCAGAGTACCTGTGTGTGTTTAAAAAGGGCTTTTTATTTTGGTGCTTTACTTATGTTGGTTTTGTTTTGTTACTGTCCTTACCCATGGTGGGGGAGTAGGGAAGGGGAGATTGAAGATGAGGTTTTGTTCCTGATCTAAAATTCTAAATGCCTGCTTTTCAATTGTCTCTTTACTGTTCACTTCTGCTCTTTCTCTGGTGAGAAGTCTGGGCATGAAATACTGTGGTTATTTCTTCTGTCAGACAGACACGGAAATTGGAAAGCTGTGTACTTTAGCTGTTAGAAATCTGGTTTGATCTTTTTCCTTGCTGCCTTATGGTATATAAACACACAGGAATACCTCCCACACACAGGGATGATCCTGGGTAATGCACCACAATGGCAGCTAACGAAATACACTATGATGTACTTCTATGTCTTAAGCTTACCTGGAGTTGAAGATATGCCAGCTGATCACAGCCAGTTTCTGAATGAGCTCTGATTGTGCCTTGACTATTTTTGGTGGAGCTGAATAATGTACACTGTAAGCTGGCAGTGTGGTAGATGATAACTGAAAATGGGATACAGGTTCAGTTGGAACACAGATTTTCCCACTGGAAACAGCAATAAGTTTAGCTCCAGCACCACTGTAGTACTTCTGCAGCAACTTACTGTTAGGCTCCGTTTGAGTATGTATTGTGTTGAAAACATTTGTGTAGCACAGTCAGAAGTTGGTAATGATTTTTAAGAGCTAATACTCATCAGAAGAACCTGAGAAAACATTTTCAGGATTTCTTTTTCAGTGCTTACATCTGATTTGTTTAAGGAAAAAAAAAACCAAAAAACCTCACCTCTCAATTTCATTTTGGTTGTGTTGTGTATTTAATTGAAATACGCACTAAAGTAAATTACCTGGCTGTTATGTTCAGACTGCCTATTAATCTGAGGTTAGTTTAGAACAGTTTTTTGTGGTATTGAAATTTATAGGGTTGCTTAATGGGTAAGTCTGACTTCTTTAAATTAGAAAGTCCGTATTTCACAATATCCTATGTAATTATTTTATGGAAACAGGTACCCAGTTTCTTTACTGATGCTGAGAGAAGGTCTGTAATGGCAGCAGCACAGATTGCAGGATTAAATTGTCTGAAGTTGATGAATGAAACTACTGCAGGTAAAGGACTGCATTTATTTTATTTACCCATTCAGGCTGGTGAATCTGTGAGGGTGATGTCATATTCATGTTACACAATTTGGAGCCTGGGAAAAAGCTATCCAGGCTAGTACTGCCCGATCCAGCTTGGGAACTGGAAACTCAGCAGCTGTTTTGATGGGGTGGTGTTCAGCACTTAGGAGACAATAAGAGTTTGAGTTTGCTAACTTGAATACAGTACCATTTGAAAATAGCTACTCTGCTTCTGAAATAGAGCTGGTATCTGTGCCTACCTCTGCTGTCCCGTGGAGCTGCAGCAGCAATATTGGGAAGGCCTGAGCTAACTTAAAAATCTCCTCATAATCCAGCTGCAGTGTGCACCTGGCCTAAATTCTCACTGCTTGTATTAAATAGTAGTATAGGACAGTATTATCAGATGTAACCTGCCTCTGACAGATTACAGTGAATATTTAACATAGGGTTTGGGGAGGATTTTTAGGTTTTTTTTTTGAGCTTACTGGAAGATGGCTGTGTTGGAGTAAAACAAAAATCATGGAACTATTAGATTTTTTTAATCATAAGCTAATATTTATTTGAAGTGAAATACATTGAAGGGAAATTGAAAAATGTGTAATTTTCATTTTGAAATACATAATCTGTATGCTGTAAAAGCTGCTCCTGTATAGACTGTGTTTTTATGGAGCTTTTTCTGAAAGCAGGCTTGCTGATCATATTTGGAAATGACTTGAACTGTGAGGCTTTCCAAAATACCCAAATTAAGTCTGCAGGATAGTGGCAGCTTAAATGTGTGGAAATCCTTTCAGCTCTAGCATTGTCACAGCTGTTGTTTCTATAAAGCAATTTGTTTAGTGCCCTCCTCTGGTTTTGGTCAGTTCCAGGATAGAGTATAGAATTATGTTATGCTTCATGGGTACTAAAGTTGGAGCTGTTAAAACTGTACCTGATTTACATCTTTGCTTTTGGCAATTGTCAACCAACTTTTCAAGAGAGCATGCTTTTGAGCGTACTTGAATTTTTCAAATCTGAGCTAAAAAGGACTGACAATAAGGTGTTTCAAAGGAAGGGTGTAGGCATGAGGCTAATCTGTGTGATTTCATAGATGACAATGTGAATTTGGCTACAAGCCAAACTGAAGTGCCAGGTGATGCTGGAGCAGTGTTAACATGACATGTTTCCTCCCTTTGTCAGTGCAAAATATTTTCAACATATTAACTGGCTTTGTGATAAGCTGCTTTGTATGTGAACAATCTTTCTTAAGCAGAAGGAAAAGTAACAAATTTGCTAACTTCGTGTAGAAATTTAAGCTTATGATAGCACATACACTGCTGACTTCAGTTAGTGCTTTGAGGTGTGCAGCATGTGATTGTTATTGGAAAGATGTTAGATTATACAAAATACTTGAATGTCAGTTAAATGAATCAAGATGAGGTAATTTACAAGTAAAGCTATAAATCAATCAGAAATAAAAATTAAGAAGGTGGCAATTCATAATGATCTAAAACTTGATCCTTATGTTGTGTTTAAGCAAGTAATGGAGGTGTTGAGAATGAGTAAATTTAAGTAGTGTTTGTCTTCTTTAGTGCTTTTAGTGCATGCTTTACAGATGTGCACAGCTGTCCTCTAACTTTTGTGGCCTGGTGTTTTTCAGTTGCACTAGCATATGGAATATACAAGCAGGATCTGCCAGCTTTGGAAGAGAAGCCAAGAAATGTGGTCTTTGTAGATATGGGGCACTCTGCATATCAGGTTTCAATCTGTGCTTTTAACAAGGGAAAACTGAAGGTAATATTTTTAAGTCGTACAGTCAAATCCCATATTCCTGAAGTATTTAATTGGACAGTACTCAAAATAGTGTTCTGTGGAAGTTGTTTTGTTTGTGGTTTTTTTCTGTTTGTTCAGGTTTTTTTAACTGAATAAATGTATGTAGCAAATGCTGAATAAAAAAATTTTTGTTATCTTTTGCCTATTCAAGCAAACCCATTCTTAGAAAATGCAGTAATGAAGTATCCTGGGGTGTATTTTGAAAAGCACTTGACAATTAAGCATACTCAACAGTTGTTGTGCCAAGCTGTATCACTGAAATATTTGCATATTCTGGTAGTCTCATGAGCATTGTCGTGCAACTAACTTACAGGATATTGTTGAACTCCCTGAATTGTTCTGTGATAATTTTTTTTTTCCTGCCATCTGTGAGAGTTCCAAATCTAAATTCAGTAGGACATGAAGTAAAATGGAACCATCTTCACTCCCTGGTTTGGAGTCTGTGAGCTACTGATAGCTGAATGTTCTTGTAAACTTGTCTTTGGTAGCAGAATGTTGTTTGAAGTCATGTAGATGATAGCAAGTTTTTCTGCTTTGAGTAAACGACACAGAACTAGTAATGGCATGACAAAATAGCTATTGTAGTCTGACTTTCTGTAGTCGGCTAGTATACTGGGTAGGGGCTGCAGCATCATAGAAAATAACGGTAGATGTTATAGTATTTTATCGGGGGGGGGTAGAAACTCAATAATCAAGGAGCTGTTCTACCTGGCAATTGCATAGAAGATGGTGAGAAAAACACAAAAGAATTTTTCTCTGACCTGTTTTTAAAGGTGTGACCTTCTGAAACCAGTGTCTGGAAAGCTGTCTCTAACCAAATGTTGCCTAATTAATATATGTTCTTTATCATCATTGCAGGTCTTGGCTACTACCTTTGACCCTTTTGTAGGTGGTAGGAATTTTGATGAGGCTTTGGTAGACTACTTCTCTGAGGAATTTAGGACAAAATACAAGCTGAATGTAAAAGAGAATCCCCGAGCGCTGCTACGATTGTATCAAGAATGTGAAAAACTCAAGAAGCTTATGAGTGCAAATGCTTCTGACCTTCCGCTCAATATTGAATGCTTCATGAATGACCTTGATGTCTCCAGTAAGATGAACAGGTACTGTGTGTTACATTTGCTGAAGTGTGCAGTGAGCCATGGCCTCTAAGCTGTCTTGTAATGCAGAGCACTTTCCTTGTTCCTGCAGAGCTCAGTTTGAGCAGTTGTGTGCTGCCCTTCTGTCCAGAGTGGAGCCTCCCCTAAGAGCAGCCATGGAGCAAGCTAGTAAGTAGGAGCTAATTTAGGTACTGCTTTTGGTTCAAGAACATAACTAGTAATCCAGTTATCCTAGATCTCTTTAATGATTATCTTTTTAATGTATTTTTGTATTTATTAGAATTGCAAAGCTAAGTACTGAAAAGTTGAATGTAAGTTCCATTTGTATGCTTGTCATGTATGCATGATCCCATTCCTGCCTCATTTAGTGCACATACCACTCTGCAGCCTTGGTTTATTGACCCTCATTCACCCTATGCAATGGAAAAGGTTGGCACTCTGAAAGGTTATTTTAGTTAAAAAAACAAAACAACCAATTCAAAACCATGATGGGCAAAAGTATTACTCTTTACTGCGGATCACTGGCCAGCCTGTTCCATATGTGATCCATACATGTCCTCACTGACCTGAGAATTTGGCAGCATATTCTTGAAATAAATTATCTGAAGCATGTGCAAATAACATTTTATTTTTTAATATTTTTTTGCCTAATATAGTGTAAAGGAGAATTAGACTTCTGGAGGAAAAGGGTTTACACGTAATTTCAGCATCTTCAACTAGAAGGGAAGAATTCTGCTTATCTTATGTTGCTTGTCTAGATAGCTAATACAGGAAGAAAGAACCTGAATAACTCCTGAACAGAGCTGGTTCAAGGACTGGCAGTTGCTTGTGATTATTTCATATGCATACCTTGAATTTGAAATTAAAAAGCTACCCTGCAAGCACAGTCTAATGTTTATTAAATACTTTTAGTTATGGGTTTTGCTTTTCTTCATTGGCAACTGAAATAAAACCAGACATAAAGTAAGGCATACTTGCGTTTAGTTTTGTTGTTAATGTTTGGGAGGGGTGAGATACTGTCCAGTAGTGCAGGGTTGCTAACAAAAAAACAAACAGAAACGAATTTTACTCTCCTGAGTTCATGCAAACCAGGAAGAGGATGCATTTTAAAGACAATGCATTTTAAAGAAGAGCTGTCCTCGTTAATGCTTGGCTTCTGCATTATCCAGGTTTATGTAACTAGAAAACTTTGTAGTCTGCGGGAGGGAAAAAAAGGTTGAATAGGACACATCATGAGAAACCTAGTTTAAATGCCTTGTTGGCCACTGAATATATTCAGTACTTGTCACAGTGTCAAGATAATAAGAGAACTCTTACCCTTTTTTTGGTTGTCCAGAGACAGCTTTTTGATGTCTTGATGATAACTTAAGGCCATGCACTTTGTTTTCTAGAACTTCAACGTGAAGATATCTACAGTATAGAAATAGTAGGTGGGGCTACTAGGATTCCAGCAGTGAAGGAGCAGATCTCTAGCTTTTTCTGTAAAGAGATAAGCACCACGCTAAATGCTGATGAAGCTGTTGCAAGAGGCTGTGCCTTGCAGGTATAGTTACTGCAATACAACTTGAGTATTGCTTCTTTAACATCATGAACTAATGAGTACAACTAACCAGAAGCTGAAATAAGATGTAGAATCTTGCTTGTTCTTTCAGCAGTTGATGACAGTGGCCATGTCATAAATGGGTGTTACATTCTAATAATAATAATATAAGTTATATGTGCATAATTTGTTTCGTGTTAGGAGGATGGTCTTGTTAGAGAGCTGTTAAATTTGATGACCCAAACTGCCGTGTTCCACTTCTGTGTAGCCACTGCTGTGTATCTTTACTGACACTATTATTTTAGTTACATCAATCAGTTTAGTTAACTTTCTGCTAAGCATAAGAAACTACTATTAAAAATTGTGATAAGCAGGACCTCCATGTGACCTCTTTTAATTGTAACCTTTTTGCACTTGGGTATTAGTAGTTACTGTACCTGCTACTTATTTGACTACATGGATATAATAAAATTCTGGTCTTTGTTTTCTAGTGTGCAATTCTTTCCCCAGCTTTTAAAGTGCGTGAATTTTCCATCACGGATGTTGTTCCTTACTCTATAACGTTGAGATGGAAATCATCGTATGAAGAAGGAACAGGGTAAGTTATATGGTGCCTACTAGAAAGTATGTCTGTGTATAGAAAGAAATCTGTTGAGCTATGGAAAAGACAAGGCTTTGGCCTTTGAAGCTGTCATCCACTCAAACAGTTTTAATTTTCTTTTGTTTCCTGCATTACAACTTTTGAGTTGTAGTTAATAATTTGAAAGATATTTAATAATTGCTTATTATTAATAATTGCTTCATAATTGGAAATACATTTAATTACATTTATATTATACATTTAATTAAAAAACGGTGTAGAGTTGCTTAATCTTTAAGTATGACACAGAATGCTTAGTCCAGCTTTTGGACAAGCCTTCAGCCTGCTACTCTTATCAACTGACTTAAACTAAACTATGTATCTGCTTGGCTAGCGTGACTGCTGATCATTAACATCCCTTGATTTGATTAACCAGCTTTATGCTCAGTGGTTTAACCTTAATTAATATTTTAATGCTTTAGGGAGTGTGAAGTCTTCAGTAAGAACCATGCTGCTCCGTTCTCGAAAGTCATTACTTTTCACAAGAAAGAACCTTTTGACCTGGAAGCTTACTACACCCATCCACATGAAGTGCCTTATCCTGATTCCAGAATAGGTAAGGACGTCTGAATAAAACCCTTACACAGAACTACTGTTGATAATAATGAAAGTCGTTCTCCTTTTTAAGATCTATTACACTTCTGTATTTCCTAGGTTATAGAAAAGCCTAGGTTCTTTAGAAAGGCTCAACTTTGCTGCTTTGGTTTAGATGCATTGATCAAAGGGTATTGACATTTTTGTTAGGTAGTTCCTTAAAAAAAATAATTAATTCTGTCACTGTTTGAATGCTTTAAAAATCATAGGATGGCTTGGGCTGGAAGGGACCTTAGGGATACTCTAGTTCCAAAAATGTAGGTACGAAGAATGTAGTGCTCTATTGCCTGCTTTTCGGGTGCCTTTGTTTTCTTGTTTTGTTTTTTTTTTTCCCAACCTCTGTAAAATGGATAAGGTGGCTGTATGCCTTCCAACCTGGATTTATCAAAGAAATTAGATCAGAGGAGAATAGGTCTGTTAGACTAGATAGTTACCTGTTCAGACAGGTATCTGACATGTCTCATGCCGTTAATCTGAACGTACAAGATGAATTTAATAAGCATCTGTAGTAGAGTCTATAAAGTGTTAGATGGTATGAGTAAGTTTCCTGGTAGCTAATACTATCTTACTTGCAGTTATTAACATATTCCTAAGGGTCTTTAATACACTATTTTATTTACTGATTTATGAATTGGATAGAAACTTCATGCTACCTATTTAGCTGTCTATGCAATAAGTCTGTTTTTAGGAAAAACCATTCTCCTTTATGTGTATGCTGTCTGCGTTGTTTACGCTCATATTTTCAGGAAGTTGCAAGATGAAGTATCAGTCTTGCTGCTCCCAGAAGCCTTGATAAGCACTGTTCATGCTCCAAAATGTGTAGTGCATCAGTGTTAAGGAAATTCAAGTACAGTCTTTTATCTCTGTTAACATTTTTCTTTTTTCAGTGCAAAATTTGTTATGTGGACAAAGGACCTATTCAGGATGGAGTAGGCTCCTTAGAGCAATGGTTAGAGAAGAACAGAGAAGTAGAATACCTATTAAAGTGATAGCTTGGTTTTAAATATTTTTTTATGAAATACAGATAAAGCAAAACTGTCTTCACTAAGCAGGTTCTAGTTTATGTAGCTGCAGTTTATGTTGTAAAATTGATAACTAAGTAGGAAGTTTCCAAATAGTTTAAAGTTACATGAAGTTACTATGTAAATTAAAACCCTTAAAGAGTTATATTTTATTTCCTTTTTTTTTTTGTCTTTCACTATTTTTTGGAACAAAAATTAAATCCATCTTTGTTTTTTTGTTGTTGTGTTGTTTTTTTTCGCAAGGGCGTTTCACTGTTCAAAATGTGGGTCCCCAACATGATGGTGACAATTCCAAAGTGAAAGTTAAAGTGCGTGTCAATATTCATGGCCTTTTCAGTGTGGCTAATGCTTCTATAATAGAGAGGCAGAACATAGAGGGAGATCACAATGACACTCCTATGGACACTGAATCATCAAGTAAGAACCAAGGCAGAGATGAGGAGCTGGTATGTAAACTTGCAACTATCTACAGTCCTTGTAATTCTGACAAGAGCCAATAATAAGAGACTAAATCATAGTGTAAAGCTTTAGACAGTTACTGCTTCTCCATCCTTGTATTACTGTTTCAGTTATGTAACACATTTCTTCACATTTATTATTAAGCTACTGGTGACATGCAGCAGTAAAAGCAAAAAAGAATGTTAAACCGGATTCTAAAAAAAAACCAACCAGTTTTTTCAGTGTTCTTTACCACCTCTGTAGTAGTCTTAGTGTTATTTAGTGTTGCCATAAAATGGCAGGTTTGTTTTTCCTCAAGTACTACATTTTCATTTGGTAAAAATGTGGTATTTCTTTATATGTGTAAAACTTGTTCTTGGTAAACATTCATTCACTAAAAGCACTTCTGCCAGTACTGAAGTACATTAAGTTCTCACAAACTGATTTGGTAGCTTATAGGGGAAAATCACTGGAAATAACTGTGCAGCACCTTTGTCATTAATACTGAGAAATTGGCAAGGTAAACTTTTCTTCATTCTAGTGTTAGGAGGATCAACTTTCTTTATAGTGCATTGCATGCTGAGAGTAATGAGGTGCAGCTATTACATTTGACACTGTAGAGTTGAGGGCTGGGTGTCAGGGAAAACGTTGCAGCGTGCCATGGCCTCAGCAGCCTTTTCTTTTTCCCTTGTGCCCCTCCTACAGCTTGGGATTCTGGTTATGTCACAGCTCACAGGGGAGATAGATGACAGTGTAGAGAAAAAGAGGATAAAGCAGTGGGCAAAGCTGCTGCCTCCATTCCTGCTGTCCTGGAGACTGCCAAGTGCTCAGCAGAGTGACCAGTCTCATAGGCTGTCGGGCATATACTGAGGGTGGGTGCCCTTGAGGAGTAAGGTTGGACAGAAAGCAAACATTGGGCAGCCTTATTTGGAGGAAGGGGTGAATGCATTTCTTCAGTTATCTTTTAAAATGTCCTTAGCAGCTTTTCCCACTTCAGGTGCATATACTACAGGAGTTGGAGCAAGTGGTTACACAATTAGCGTTACATAATTGATGTAAGCAACTCCTGAAATACTATACTGCTTTCCAGGAAGTTCAGCATATTTATAATGCCAAACATGGTGCAGTTCCTTGTGGACAAATTCTCTGCCTCTGATACTTGTATGGAAGTGAATAACAGTTCAGAATGACAGCTGGCATGTAATGCAATAGGTGTCCTGCATGTGGGCATTACTAGGATGAGTAAAGTGTGCTCAGTACAAGAG
Source organism: Neopsephotus bourkii (assembly GCF_033783945.1). NCBI lineage: Eukaryota > Metazoa > Chordata > Aves > Psittaciformes > Psittacidae > Neopsephotus > Neopsephotus bourkii. The sequence continues at coordinate 11,030,456 of NW_026900624.1, forward strand.
TAACCGCTTCCATCTTCAGGCTTTCAGTCTGTAGTACTTCCATTCAACTAACACATCTTCTGTTCTACAACAATGCTTGTCAGCAATTACCTTTCATTACTGAGGATGATACCCTCGACTCTGAGGAGGAGGTTTGTGGTGTATATGTGTATTATTCCCCCTCCCCCCTCCCGCTTTAGCCTTTCTGTGTAGGCAGAATAGTTCCTTCCAGTTGTTGCCTCTTCTGTGTGAACAGTAAGAACAGTTTGTGAGGATATTTATATATTTTTTTCCTCCTACTCTGAAGTGACATGTGTCTGGTAAAATCAGTTTTCTTGATTTCAACTTTTATGATTAAAAGATTGCTGAATCAGTTAATATAGCTAAAAATTAACACAGGCACCTGTGCTTGAGTTTGAAATCCTTAATAACTACTTCTTGTGTCTTGCAGAACTAACTGCAAGATATTTTGCATGCATACGTGTTTTGTGAATCCAGTAATTCCTTGTAATGGAAGTAATCTTAGACCTTTGAGACCTTGGCTACAGCTCTATAGTCATTGATGCTCTGGATGTCCCAAGTATTGGAGTCATCCTGAAAACTTTACAGTTCTATTTGACGGTTACTAAAAGTGTTTTGCAATGATGGCGAGGCATTGTATTACTTAAACTAAGCCAAGTGCTCAGCACAGTAATTGGCGATAATCTCTAAGATCCTTAAATTTAGACTGAAGCATAGGTGAATTACAGATAAGTTTAAGGGAAACTTAGTTAATTTTGAGTGGCAGGGAGGGAAGACAGTTGGTCTTGTGCTCCAAGAGGCTACTATAGAAACTAATTTTTATGGTCCCATGAGACAGATGCAGCTAACAGTTACTAAATTCTGCTTTGGTTTACAAACTTTAAAGTTTAGATTGAAAATGGTATGAGGTGAAAGTTCTGGCTGTTCCATAGATAACCTATTGCTATTGCCTGTGGTGGTGGTATGTTTCTAGAATGTTCTTTGCATACCTTTTTATTTATTTCTAGTTTAAAGTGGAGTATTCACAAGGCTTAATGTAGCTTTATAACATGGACACATGGCAACTTAATTATTTCAAGGTGGACAGGCAGAACAGAACTTTCATGTAATTCAGGGGAAAGTTATGAATGCAAGTACTCAATCAAAATGCCTGTTCAAACAGTGATTCAGAAAGTCTTAAGATTGCCTTGTAAATCCATATATTGTCTGTGATCTACTGTATGTGACATCAGTCTTAAATCTTACAGCAAACCTTTGCATTCAGTTATGTAACTCTTTTTCTAGGATAAAATGCAGGTTGATCAAGAGGAAGGTGTTCAGAAAAGCCAAGCTGAACAGCAGAACCAAGCAGATGAGGAAACTGAAAATGCAGGAACAGAAGCAAAAGTTTGTATTCAGTATTGATAAGGAGATGTAACGCGGCTTCCCTTAGACTTGTTATGCCCACTGTGGTTGTTAATCTTACTAGGTACAAAAGATGGGACTGTATTGAGAGGAGTACAGCTATACTGAAATGGCTAAGTTAAAAATCCTATCTTAGAGCTTTTGTTTTCAACACAGTATGTGACTAAGGTTTTGAAGTAAGCTTATTTAATATAGTTTTATAATGGAGATGAATATGGGAAGATGTTACCAAGGAGAATATGCAGTGTCTTTAGCTGTTGAACAAATTTTCTCAACAGCTCTTTATATGATGTTTAAAGAAATTAAATTCCCCTGATTTGATTAAAAACCAAGATAGTGGTAATTATGAATAGCAGAGGAATAATTAGGCACTTTATTTACATATGATCGATCTGTAGCTGGCTCACTATTGTCTTTTTTTTTTGAGCACAAATGTGGTCATATTTCTATTCTTAAGTTTCTTAATAGTGTAAATGTTTCTACAGGTTGTTCCTGGAGACATGCACGAACATCCAGCCCAGCCAAAGGCTAAAACAAAAGTCAAGAGTATTGACCTCCCTATACAGGCGAGCCTCTATAGACAGCTGGGACAAGATCTTATCAATTGCTACATTGAAAATGAGGTAAGTAGCATAAACAGATGAGTACTCAAATGAGTGTCCCTGGAAATAATAATACAGAAGTATATGATGCCATAAACTTTTTGTCTAATTTAGAATTCTTTGGAGTTTGTTTGGGGGGGGGTTCTGATTTTTTTTAGTTTGTTGGTTTGGGGGTTTTTTTGGTTGTTTCTTGGTTTGTTTTGGTTTGTTTTTTTTTTTTTTAGTTTGGTTGGTTGGGGTTTTTTTCTTATATTTGGGGGGGGGGTTTATTTATTTTTTTGTGAAACTCGCCTATTTCACTAGACTGAACTGCCCAGGTGCCCTAGTTTGACCTATTAGCTTGTCATTACCCAAAGTGTCAATTCTGTCCCCAGGCAGGCAGCCTCTGAAGGCTGCACAGTATGTTATAAGAATGCTAATTGTTGCTCACTGACCTGATACTGGTCAGGAGTAGCACTTACACCTTGTGGTGCTCTGCAGAAGCTGTGTGCTTCACTAGATCATACTTTTGCCCATGAAGTCCTGTATCAGTAGGGAAGTCTTACGCAGAAAACTTGCCTTTTGGAAGGTCCTTTCTGAACTGTGTAGATATTATGGTTGTGAAGATCCCACAAGCATAAGCTCTTCTCTGAAAGATGGTCAGTCTGAAGAATAAAGTCTTAAATAATTTTTGTAGGGCAGAATGATTCCTAGCAACTGCCAAACCACAGTCAAGACTTGTACTTTATTTCGAGTCCTGTCTGTAGTGGTCAGATCATAATTAATACCTGATCAGTTTGTTGAAGCACTTGCCAAACAGCTTCCAAATATGAGCTCATTTTTTAACCCCGTTCCAGTTCTGCCTGCAGTAAGTATGACCTACACAAAAGTGAAAGTTATAATCAGTAACTGTGAAGTAGCAGGCTGCTTCTGCAAAATTCTGTGGTGTAGTGTCAAGAGAGTAATCATTAAGCTTGATATTTGAAATGCTTTTAATTCTTATGTAAGCTTTTTTTTTTTTGCCCTAGGGGAAGATGATGATGCAAGACAAGCTTGAGAAAGAAAGAAATGATGCTAAGAATGCTGTTGAAGAGTATGTGTATGACTTCAGAGACAAGCTGTGTGGAGTCTTTGAGAAATTCATCACTGAAGAAGTAAGACTTGCCTGTGTTTCAACTGCTGTAAAAAAAAATGCCTTTATACTTGTAAGTTCTCAGCATGGCTTATGAGGCTGCGGGGATCTCTTAAATGTATTTGGAATATGAAATTGATTAACTTCACAGAAGTTAAGTTCAAACAGTGCTTGCGCCTGACACTTGACATGCTGACATGCAGAGTTCTTCATTGAGAAGTTTTTCACTGGCAAGGAAAGATTGGAATGCAGGTGGAAAATAAAAGCCCTGTGGCGGGGTAGGAAAGCAAGACAGATCACTATGAGCTTCTAAATGGTGTAAGTGGACAGGATTAAAAAAAACAGAAATGGAGTGTCTGTAGCTCTGTGGTTTGTCTACTTTCAAGCATGGTAAGTTACTGAAATTTCAGGTAAAAGTAATGAAGAAAACTGTACGCTAGGCCTCTGCAAAAGCAGCATTGAAAGAACATACGTCCTACAGTTGTGCCTCTGTAACAGCCATCTAAATGAAAGTGGCTGGTACACAAGCCACCAGCTGAAACAACTAATGTCCAGCAGCAGTTTTAAGGTCTGCTCTCTGGATTACCTGTTCAGCAGCACAGCACAGATTCTCTTCCAGTCTAAACTCAAGGCTGTGAAGCTGTCTTTCCCATACCACTTTCAAAACAATCTCTTGGGTAAGTTATGGGGATAGGTAAGATCCTTTATTTCTAAACAATTAAAAGATAACATCTTTGTTTATAGCCAGTGGAGTCCAATTAAAACAATTTTGCCTTCAACTATGTATATAGTTTCTAAATTTGTTCAGTCATCTTCATCCTGTGATCAGAGAACCTGAGAAGCAGTACTTCCCATGTAAGGAGAGTGAGCAAGAATGTTGATGTCCTTTCTTCTAAAATCAGTCCTGAAACTGTGTAACTCCCATGAACTCCAGCTGCAAATCAGATCAGTAAGGGTTCTCCTATCATACTGTAAAATCTTGGCATTGAAGTAGGTTAATTACTGTTTTCTTTCACTGTCACTTTGAATACTCTGAAGTGATGAAACAGTCTTTTTTGAGCAGGGACTTTCTTTGTGTGCTGAGAGAGTATGGCTTATTTGTCATGATTTCCTCTGACGTAGCATATCCCTAACTTGCTTCACAGGATGCGAACAAGCTGACCTTGATGTTGGAGGATACAGAAAACTGGCTTTATGAAGATGGAGAAGACCAGCCTAAACAAGTATACATGGATAAGCTTCAGGAATTAAGAGTAAGATTTTAAGTTACTTTCTAGAAAAATGTGTGTCTATTTAGGGGTGGGGACATTTACATAAACATATGGCTACGTAACCAAAGCTCTTTTAATGATTGATGTGTGTGTGCACACCATGCATGAGTTTTGTAAATCCCTTAACTTTTAAGTATGGACATTCAGGTTTTATCTGAATGTAGCTGAGTTATGAAATAAACAGAATATTTGGAACTAGATTTTAGCTTTAACATCAGGTGTGCTCCAAATTTGAAAACAGTCAAAATGAAGCAGACTGACTGTCACTAGTCACAATGAAATAATTGCTATTGTAATTCTCTGTCAGTCTTGTTACAATCTGAAGAGGCTTTGGAGTAGTTTCAGTCCTCTCCCAGGTATCTAGAATTGTGCTCCAGAATACATGCTCTGGTTTTCCTGTTCTTAGTGGGTTTTTTTAAACCTGTGTCATAAAACTAAATTTTTGGTCTAATATCTAATGATGAAGTTTGAAGAGTCAGATTTAATTTGGGGGAGGGCTAACTGATGGAAACAGCAGTATATGTCCTGACACCTGCTGCCTTGCCTGGGTTGCCAGTATTAAGGGAAGGGTTAAAAAGAAGTGGAGAAAACAAGAACATTCCATGATAACTACTTGAAAATTAAACCATCCATGTAAATCTTGCCTTGTTTCTTTTCTGAATGCCTTGTTCCAGATGCTAATTTTGGTGAAAATAACTGCAAAATAAGAAGCCAAACAAGGAGAGTTGCTACTCCTGTGTTAAAACATCTGGGATTTTTTTGTGACACTAAAGTAAAATGCAGAGGTTAATCTCTTGAATGGGTGAGAAAAGGAGTTAAAGGCAGCCTTCCTTCCAGTGCTGTGTTTTAGTATTAGAACCCAGAGTAAAGTAAACTTGTATTTTATCAAGACCTCTGTGCTTGTTTCCAGAAATTTGGACAACCTATTCAGGAAAGATACATGGAACATGCAGAGAGACCAAAAGTTTTAAATGACCTGGGAAAGAAGATTCAGCTCTTTATGAAAGCAGTGGAAGCATACAAAAATAAGGTAGGGGGAACTCACTGGGGAATGAACTGTTACGGGTGTTTCAGTTTGGCTGTAGTTTTCTGTGTTTAAAAAGAATCCTGTAGGATTATCTGTTAAGCTGCTTTTAAATGGCTGTTGTGCTTCTCCTCCTGAGAACTTGCAAAAGTGTTCTGAGTTGCTAGCAAAAATGGCTTCTTCATGAGAACATAAATTAAACAGTCACTTTTTTTATGGTCAGTTTTAAAGCTTCATTATTGTCCTGCACATCAGCAGTATGTATCAGCATTTCAAATGTCTAAAAATAGAGTCCTGTCTGTGGTGTTCTGCAGTCTTCCTGATACTGAGCTTGTTTAAAAACTACTTCTATCAGGTTGTAGCAATGTTACCCTATTTTATTATGTGTCCATGAAATTCTTAATTGGGTGAGAAACATGTATTAATTACTATACATCTTCCCTTAGGATGAAAAATATGATCACTTAGATCCTGCTGAGATGGAGAAGGTGGAAAAATACATCAGTGAGGCAATGAATTGGCTAAACAGCAAAATGAATGCCCAGAACAAACTAAGTCTAACTCAGGATCCAGTTGTCAAAGTGGCAGAAATAGTGACAAAATCTAAGGTAAAAAAAATCTTTGTACTTCTTGTGTTCTAGTAAGTTTGTCCTTAAATGAGATTCTTGCCTCTGTATTGAGCAGGAATATTATATTTGCAGGGATCTTAAAGCCATTAAAAAGATCCATATAGAGGGAGCAGTCTTTAGCTGTGGTTCTTGATATACAGCAGTACCTCTTTAAAAGCCTTTTTAAAATAGCCCAAGTTACAGCACCAGTCTTACTAGAAAATGCACTGCCATACAGGCTTTTAACAGATTGGCAGCTCTTTTAGCTAGTGAAAGGTTTTATTTTAAGCTGATAGAACTGAAAAGTTCTAGTCCTTGAAAATTAAATTCCAGGTCATTAAGAAACAGAAGCAAATTTCAGACATTTTAGTTGAATGTGATTCCTGTGCCACCAAATGAACTTGCTGTCTCACTTCTGTTACAACTAGGAATTGGATAACTTCTGTAACCCCATTATATACAAGCCCAGACCGAAGATAGAGCCTCCCAGTGATGGGCAGTCAAAAGCTAATGGTGAACACAATGGACCAGTGAATGGACAGAGCGGCGCTGAAACAAAACCTGAACCAACTAAGGACAATTCTCCGCAGACCAAACCCCCTGGAGAAATGGAAGTGGACTAAATCTTGCATTTCTTTTACCCAATTAAAATAGTGCAAGTAACCACAGGGTCCATTCTTTTTGTCTGGTACACACCTCGGTTGTTCAGTTATTCTTAGTCAACCTTCTGTCATTTGTTGCTGAGTAGTTTTGAAAGTGTTTTATATTAAGTACATCTCTGATGTTCATTTCCACTGATGCTGCTTATGTGGAGCTTTAGCCAAATGTAGATTGTATAAGTCAGTTTAAGCTTTCCCAATATATTTTATATCAAACATACAGAATTGATATATAGATGGCAACAATCTACCTTATTTAAAGCTTTTATTGTGGATAAACCTCAGCTCCTTTATTCAGGAAAGGATACTGTATTGCACTACTGATGCTCAAGTGTAGATCTAATTGCATCTTTATTTTGGAAAAATATTGCAATTGAAGTGGCAAGACTTGTCACTTGAAGCACTGACCTTTTCTAGTTATTGTATTGTTATAATTTAAATATTAAAATAGAGTTAGTTGGCATTCTAGTCCATCTCATTGATGTACCATGAGAATTGTTTATCTTCTTCATATAAACAGAATACAAGCTTAAACATTTGAGATTCCCATACCACTACCAATATTAGTTACAAAATAATGCAGCATAATGGCTCTGCCACATGCTGAACTAAGTGAATGGTCTCAGTGCACGTTGCTGTACATAATGTACTGTGCTTACGATAGGATGATGCTAATGATAATAGTACAAAGGGGTAGAAAACACAAGGACTGTTGGATGGCTTTCCCTTGAAAATGACTTACTGCACGTTACTATTACACTTCTGTTGTTTGAAATGAAATCTGCATCTTGATTATATCTTGTGCTGGGAAGGGGAAACAACAAAAATTGTATTATGTGAGCTGGGTATGGGCACCCTGGTTTTGAATTTGCTTAAATGCTGTTGCAAACTTGAAAGAGATCCGAGAGCTTACTTAAGCCTTAGTACTTGGTGTATAAACCTTTTGTTCAAGGAGCTAAGCAAAAGAACTTAAAAACTGGATATTATTACCCCAAAGATGGAATCTACTTGATGAACTTGCATAGCTTACCAGTTATCTTCGGTCATTTAGTTGACCTAATGAAAGTGTCTGTAATGTATTACACAGTTGAGTCACTGTTTTCTTCAATACATGTTGGACACACATCTGGGACATTGTCATGGTCCAGTGTATGTTCCTGTATACTGAATGCTTCTGTCAAGTCACCAAGGTGCTGTAGCACTTGCAAGTGCAAGTCACTTTCAACAACTCTTCTATTACCAGAAGAGTAACAGGCTACTTTAGCTACTTAGAAGTGGTTTCTAAGTTGGCATATGAGACCAAAACTAGTTGCAATGTAACATTTTAGTGACTTGAACTCTGTTGCCCGTATGTATTCAAGGTGTCAGTAAGGCATTACTGCAGCAGTTCTGTGCAAGCCTGTTACTGTGAACAAGTGAAGGTTTGTGCTCTTGTTTCTGGCTTTGGCAGATGTTTTATCTCCAGACATGCCTTTCATGTTCTGCTACTGGTCATGCTACAAAGAGTAGTCTTGTCACCCAGGCTGAAGTTGGTAGAGGTGAACTGTACTCTTAAATACTCTCACAGGAAAAAGAAGCGTCATGTACAGCTGTATATAAAACTGCTGAACAGGCTCAAGTGCTAGACTTGTAGCATGTCATGATTGACGTTGGGTGACAGAGATGTGCATACTTTGCTCTAATATTCCTTTGTGCATTCAGTTGTGGAAGGTCTGGCACCCTGAGTTTTTCTGTTTAAAGCCCTTGAATAAAAACTGACCTTGAAGACCTGCAGCTACTCTGCAACCTCAGTCCTGAATTCTGCTGTTCCAGTCACGCTTCTGTGGCACTGAAGGGGGTGACAGTACTTGAGTGCCCATTGTCCTAGGGGTGAGTACAGGACTGAGCTACCTTTGGTCCTATAGGCTTTAACAGTATGAATATTTACCACAGCAGTGTAATGAGTAGCATTCTGAAGTATTGGCTTCTTACACATTAATTTGTCTAGTAGATGTGCTGATACCTGGCAGAAGAGCTCAAACACTGGGAATGTCCAGCATAAGCTCTCCCATAGATAAAAGGTCAACTGTAGGTCTTCTGCTTGTGATCATCAGATGTTTAATACTACATTACAAATAGTTGAGGAAATTCTTAGGTATGAAGTCCAGAATAATTACACAGCAAGCTTAAAACCGGATACAACAAAGCAGTACCTAAGGTTTTCTTACTAGAATAGGGCTTTCTGTGGTGTGGGTTTTTTGTTTGGGGTTGATTGGGTTTTTTTTCCCCTCCCCATGCATCTGCTCTGTCTCTAAATCCCTGAGCATTACCCACAGATTGCTCATTGCAGCTGGTTCCCAATGTACATGTGAATAATTCCATTTGGAAGGGCGAAGTTGTTCTTTGTACAGAGCTTCACATGAAAATGTGAAGGCATAACTTGTTAACATGGTATCTGTTTTCTGCTACGATAGGCAAATCCTACCAGGACACAGATTTAAGGTTCTCAAATACTTTCATAAGCTATGCACAATTCTGTGCATCAGACTCAGTGAGTTGGTACCTTCTGGCTACCCCAACAGCCCCAGGATTAGTGTCTTGCAACATAAGCTAACAGGTTTTGTTAGGGAACCCACAATTGTAGTTACTGTGCATCTGGTGTATTTTAAAAGTAGGTATTTGTTCCTAATTGTCTTAGTTGAAATTTTAATAGAGGACAAGATATGTTCAAGCATTTGAAAACGTTCATCCCACACAAAAGAAAAACTGGGTAGCAAAACTGTTAGTAAAGGTGGTACAGTTTTGGGTTGTGTTTTTTTGGGTTTTTTTGTTTGTTCTTTTTTTTTTTAAGGTTGGTTAATCACAGGCTAAAACTTCATGTAAAAGCTTAGTTACAAAGCAGTATAAATACTTTATTTACCACTAACATCCTCTTTGCTTTAAAGAGGACTGATTCCTTCTTGTTGAGCATTAATGCTTGCTCAAGAAATGGCTTTAAATTTTACTTGCTTTACTAAACTTAAGCGGCTGCTAAGCTCTTTCACAACTGATTCATGGCTTTCTTTCCATGTCTTTTTATTACAATAGCTTAAACAGCAGTTTTCTTTGAACTTCAGTCAGATATAACATAAATAGATGTTATTAACAATCTCTTGAAGTTAAACTTTTATACTCTCTTTAGAATGACAAGGGTGCTACATGCTCAAAATAACCCAGTACAGCTGTCTGCCTTGTTTGGCCTGCATTTGAATGTGGGTCTGAATTTGAATGCAAAACTCTCTCCCTTGCTTGCCCCTGGCATTGTCATCCTTTCCCTGTTTAAATGCTGCCATTGGGGCATGACTGCAAAACCTAGGTAGGCAGATGAATTCTGAATCTCCCCAAGTCTTTTGGGTATTGCCAAACCTGTACTGCCACTTCGGTATCCCAAGAAGACATGGTGGAAGGGGAAGTTGCCCTTGTCTCCATCGGTATGTCAGCACTGGAGGGGAAAGCGAAGTACATGGACCTGAAACTAGTGTTCTGCATGGGCAGCCAGAGGGTACATGGCGAACTGGGTGAGGTTTTTGGTTCTTCCACTTTGAAAGCTGTTAATAATCCAATCTGTCCACTGATAATATTCCTTGGTAAATACTGGTATGATCAGTATATGAAGGAAGTTAATATTATTTTGAAGCATCTCAGTGTGCTGAACTCTAACCTGCTACAGATTGTTCCTGTTAACTGTTCTAAATACTCCATATTTCGTGGTTTATTTTCTGGTTAAGGATTACATTTAAGTAAATACAGGAAACAGGCAAGGAGCTGGCAGGAGACTTTGCTTCCTGAGTATTTTTGTCTCAGACAGTGGCTTTCAAAAACATGATCCATTTGACAAATATGCTGCATTTGCTGATCCAAAGCACCTAGCCAGCTGCTGTAGGAAAAGAAGCTAAATTCAATTCCCGTAAATTAACATCCTGAGGAATCTCATCGCTCAGAACAGGATTTTCATTTCTGTGTTTCCACACTTTTAATATGCTAACTTCTAAAGTGAACCCCAGACTTAAGTTGTGGGTCAGCACAGTCTTACCTGTTCTGAGGATGCTTACATTGGCTACCACTAGCTGTGAGCTGACCTTAACTGCATCAAAGAATGTTATGCTGCCTCTGATCTTTCTAGCCTTTCAGGCACCAGAGGATACAAACTCACTGTCAAAAGAGATAGTAAAAACTATGTTGCATAACAAAAAGCAGTTAATCCCTCATCAGTTTTAATGTCAACTCCCAGGATAACATTTGGGCTATAAATACAAACTCAGTTGCTAGAGAAAGTGTATGGTGGCTGACTGAGCCAAATTTTTAATTCTCCACAGTTGAAATTTGAAGGTTTCAGCTGCTTACTACACATGTAATTAACGGTGAAAACAAAGTGACTGTTAACAGATACTAAACCAGGAGTGTGCTCATGTGACCTACCTGATCCAGATACTAAACCCTGTTTTCCATCTTTCCTGTTCAGAAGGAAATATATCAAGCAACGAAAAGCAGGAATGGCAGCAATGTAATCTAAGAATAATTTTGTTTATCTTGTTTTAGGAGCTTTACCCACCAGCCACCTCCACAAAGTGCTGGAATGATATAATTGAGTTTTAAAAGGTGGTAGGCCCTGAATGTTGCATAGTTGGAAACGTTCATTTACTAGTCTAAACATAGTTCCAGAGAAAAGGGGGAGGGAAGAGATGGGAGTGTCAGAATTGAAAGCAGTGTTTTAAGTATGCAAAATGTTTACTCTGTATGTAAATGGGATTCTTACTAGTGACAGACCATGTGCAAATTGACAATACTTCAATTTATTTTTGAATGGCAATATAGATTGTCAAGGTTGTGTATAATTATAATAAATATATAAACTGCTACTTGAACCATAAATGAGCACCCAAGACCTCATTTTTACATCAGTGTTCTTAAAAGAAGCATTGTTTGATGTCAGGGATGGATCTGTGTTTGTTCAGCAGACTGTGGGTAAGAAACGGATGTTTCTGGTGGCTTACCTGTCCTGCTTGCTTAGTCAGATGTGGTTTCTCCCAGGCTTCTCTGTCCTGATTAGCTGTGTGGACTCTCTTCTACTGCCAAACCCCACTAGATGAACTACCTAGGACACCAGGACTCTGTGCTCCACATGGTGCACCCCAAGGATAGTACTGCTGTACCTTTGGGGAACTCCAGGCATGGTCACATCTCCAGTCAGATTTGTGCACTTGGATGAGCACAAATTGCCAAATTTCAAGTAATTCACCTCTCACAAATGATTCACTGCAACATACAAACAAGTTCAAAGTAGTTTTCTTGTGTCTTGAACTGCTTGGGGAAGTTGATGGCTCCAGGCACTGTTGGTTCTCTGAGAAGATCCTGGAGTGCAGCAGTCCATGGTTTTCCTCCAGGAATTCTTTCATGTCCTGGCAGTGCAATGGGAATCCCTTCAGCAGTATGTAATGACTTGTAGAGTATCTGCATGACCTACAAGAATGGATCAAAACACAACATGACTCCACATGCTTATAATCCATTTTCCTCAGTATGCCACTGAAAGCTTCACAAAGTCTGCATTTCTTCTAGGCTTTGGATCTCAATAAATAAAAGTATAATAAGAACTTCAGTTTCAATGACATCATTAATTTCACAGACAAGTTTGGAATTTAGGGGTAAGGAAAGGTCCTTCCTATTGAAAAAAGTACACGTGTATGTACATATACGCACACATGTGTACATATACACACATGTTCATACATAAAATGTATGCTCTGAAAATCACCTCCATGTGCTTAACAACAGTCAGCACAGGGGAAAATACTGCCCTTAACCTACTTAGCCATAAAAGCATCTCAGACTAGTAAACCAGCTGGTTACAATCCAGTATTTACCAGCTGTGCAAGGATGCTCTCCATCAAAAAAAGAATTCCACGGTTATGCTGCAGAAGAGGAAACTTAACTACTCCAGCAAAATGAAGTGAATGTGAGAAGCAGCTGAAGGTAGCTAGCTGAGACACTCAATGAGCTGAAGACATAGCTGTGAGGTCACACTAATGGCATATGCATCACTAATGAAACAAATTGTGAGGATCCAAATTTCAAATTTTGCCCGAAAATCAGCTCCTCTGGTGTTGCAATATCCTAACACTATCTCAAGGAGATGACTTGGCGCAATTTCAGGGAGAAAATAGCTGCTTATAGAACAAAACCAGCTTATTCCCAGAGACTGAGTTGGTCACAGAGTTTCGGAACAAGAGTGTCCCAGTGATGAGCAACATGACTGCAAACAACTGGAAAAAATGCATAAATTACATCTTATGCTCAGGTGACATTTTGTTTTCCTGGATAATGTCAATAAACCAAATTTCAAAGCCAAAGAGGCAGACACATGCCCTGATGGTGAAGTATGAACTGAAAAAAAAAGAGGGGGAGAAAAACCTCCTATGATTAGGATTTCTTGCAGGCATATTGCAATGTAAATGATATTTTGTTGAGGAAGCTTTCAAATCTCTTACTGCACCCTTTATTATGTTCTTCAAATCCACCTGAATGACCTTAGCAAGTATCACTACCCAGGGGATTGAGCCTTCTTGCAAATCCAGCTGCCTGCTCTGTAACTGAGTATTAATTACAACTAAAAATATACAAAACCAGCTTTAGAGTCAATCAGAATTTCTGACATAATAGGCTAGGGAAATACTGAATAGATTTTTATTTCAATTGGTTATTAGCTCTAGGTACCCAAATAGCAGTGTTGCTGTGCAGAAAAATCTGTCCTCGAGTTTTAAGTTTGACTTTACAAGTGTTCTGATTTTGGCTGGGATAGAGTCAATTTTCTTCATGGTGGCTGGTGCAGTGCTGTGTTTTGGATGTAGTCTGAGAACAATGCTGGTAACTAAAACACCAGTGTTTTAGTTGTTGCTAAGTAATGTTTATACTAAGCCAAGGAGATTTCAGCTTCTCATGCCTGGCCAGCAAGCGGGCTGCAGGTGCATAAGAAACTGGGAGTTTGTGTATTCTAATTATTTTATCATTATTATTAGCATTATTTTATTCCTTTTCTGTCCCATTAAATTGTCTTTATCTCAACCCATGAGTTTGAGGCTTCTGAGTCTCTCCCTGATCCCACTCAGGGTGAGAAAGTAAGCAGCTATGTGGGGCTCTGTTGCTGGCTGGGGTTAAACCACAACAGGCAGAACATCACTCCTAAGGGGGCATAATGCAAGTGCTAACTCAGAAATACCTGCACTGACTTGAAACTCCTTCATCTGTGTTGTGATGATGTTACTTTCACATTGGTGTGAGGTATTCTTTTCATTTGGTAAGCAAGGTTCTTGAAGACTGTATGACTAATTTAATGCTAATTCTAGTGAGACGCAGCAATACAGCCCCTAGCTCTGCTAAACATTTCCAATCTGACTACGAGCAAGTCTCCTTTTTAGCAGGTCTATGTAGAACAAATTGTGCAGGGAAAATCTCAGTAAGTATATGCAAAACACCAAGCACCGTTGATCTTGACCTCATCTTGAATCTCTGCTATTTACTGTTGTACAGTTAAAAGAATAGAAATGTTGTTTCATTTTTGAAAGATAAACAGATATGCATATAAAGCACTTCATTGCCATGGAGAAGTCTGATGAACAGGAAAGAAAGGGGAAATACAACTACTCTGTAAATCACAACTAGTAATAATTCTTTTGTAATAGTGTTTGCTTTACGGCAATGACACAAAAATCATTTCATAGTCAATGCATTTATCATACACTTATATCCACTGATGTATGGAGTTCTGAAGTTGCACACAAAAAGAGTGGGGAAGTCAAATCAGGAAGGTACGACTTCCAAAATACAGCAGGCTAACATACTGAGAAGCTGACTGAGAAACTGAGCTTCCAAAGACAGCAGAAAAGAATGTCTCAGTGATTCATGTCTTGCTTAAGAACCTGGCACAATCTGGCGCTATGTTCCATGCACCAGCAACTATGGGAGACACTTAACAACCAAGGCATCAGCTTAAATAGCAAAACATACCAATGACCTAATTGTTTCCAAACACTAAGGCATGATGTCAACCTGGCTCTGGTGGTACATCAGTGACTAATCTCACACTTGGTATTTAGAGACAGGACTCCACTATACCACACACAGTTAAAATACAGAAACCCTACTAAGTTGTACAAAAGATATGAAGGGAAAAAAGCTCATGCTGGCATAAAAGGTGAAATTCCACTGAGTAATATCACTGCACTCTCAAATGCTGGCATTGTAGTCTGACACAATTAGCAAAAGCAGAATAATATCCACATGGCTTTGACAGCATTTGCATAAGCAACATAATATTCCTGTAGCACACACTTAGGAATATTGCTGCAGGGCCAGTAACTTGGTAGGAGGGTTCAAAAGTCAGAATGTCCATAAAATATGTATTAGCCATTGAAACAAAGCCTTACGACATACCAAGCATTTTACTCAAATCAGATTATATTTGATAGCAGTATCTGGGAAACCATCATTCTTTGCACAAACTTTTTTCTTTCCCTTACATTACAAATAACTCCCCTCCACCCACACTCCTCGGCTAAGGATGAAACATGTTGTCAGATTTCACAGATGAGTAAACTAGTTTGACTGGTTTGTTAAAGATCGGGATTTAAATAAATAAAAAAAAAACAAACAACAAAAATCCTTCTCAAAATAATGGATTTTCACTAGCACAGAAGTAGGGTAAGTGAGGAAAGGATTTTTCTCTTGATCAGCATGGCAATGGCAGGGTCACTTGCAGAATGAAGAAGTTTTCCATTCTTTTTTCTGTTTCAAAAAGGGATTCCCTGTGGAGAACTCAACATCAGACAGACAAATGAGAAGCACAGCCCTTTCCTGTGTGAGGCGAAGCATCAAAACTGCACAGGTCTCCAGATACTTGTTCAATTCCCAGCCTCTCACAATTCAAACATTCTGACATCTGAATTCATAGTTCTCCTCTGAGCATGCTTAAGCAAAAACAATGTCATTCTCCTGAGCAGCCACATGCAGAATCTGAAGTGAAGAAAGCTTAAAAAACCACAAAGCTATGAAAGGCAGAACAGAGACTGTACTGCACTGTAGTAATGCTATTGTTTGTCAGCCTTAAGCAATAAAGTACCATGAGCATAAACATGCCATGGAAAATTCTCAAGGAAACCAGTCTGGTTTCTTAATGATAGCACAAAGTATCAGGGAGGAGAACCAAGAACTCAATAATTAAAGCTGAGCATGGGCTTTTGTTTAAGAAAGGAGCTTCAAAGCTAAACCTACATGGCGTTTCATGTACCTCTAAAATTAGTCACATTGTAAAAATACCCCCGCCAGTGTATGACTGCCTTGCCCAAGTACTAGCACAGCCGTATCAGCACAAAGCTCAACACAGGCTTATTGATCCTCAAACACAGGCCCAACCTCAAGCTTTAGTAAAAACTAGGCACGCAATGAAAGAAAAGTGCTATGTATGTGAAGGCATTGGGTCAAAGTATTCCTGATACTGGAACATGCAGGACAACCCCCCCACAACCTGAGAGTATGTGAATTTTACTGGTGAAAAAATCCACTATTGCTATTTTTCCTCCTCTTCCCTATGAGTTCACTGCTGAGCTGGAAATGTCACAGAAGAAATGCAACTTCAAATCTTCATGGTTTTGAAAATTCTCAGCTCCAGCCCAGGAGTCAAACTGAACTTCTGTACAAAACAATAAAACTTAGCTCTGATTTCAGTGGAACTACAACTGCTTATGTTTAGAACTGAAAATAGCCCACTACAGTTTCTGCCCTTGGAAAATGCTGTTCTATGGTTGCTTCAGAGGAGCTGCATGGGTTAAGCAGGCACTTCAGATTTGTTTTCAGTCGAATTGGTGGAAAATAACCACATGCATTTAGTTAGTGATTAGTTCTATTACTAAAACTGACAGAAGTATCTTTCTCTTTTTGTTAAGCCCCTTCTCTTTCAGAGAAAGCTGAGGATGTTATAGCTGGGCACGCCTCTGCAGTTACATGAATGACACTGGGTGGTTTGGATCCTGGAAATACAGCAATGGTCACTTCAGATTATTTATTCATTCAGAGAACTTCTAAGATTCATATGGCAGAAGGCAATATTTGAAGGCTCAGTGGATGATCATGAATGTTCATAATACAAATAAATAACCTAATAATACTATGCTGCATATGACAGGTAGGTATGTGTCCTCCTACAATTTGGTTTGCTTTATTGCTAGCATGAAGCATACAGATGGGGTAAATCCATTCATTCTCTTTTGACAGAAAAGCAGAATAAACAGTACATTCTACAAAGGCAAATTAACTCTTTTTTATCCATGGCATCTTAAAAGAATCCCTATACTCAATAAGATGGGGAGGGGGGTTAACTTAAAAAAACCTGCTTCCATATGAATGCTCCCTTTATTATCAGAAGTACTGCTTACTGTGATACTGTTTCCTGCATGAAGACATTGAAGTGCAATTCAAAATCCAGCTGTTTTCTCCTCAGTGGCCTTTTTGCATTCTACAAAACAGATACAAACTTCATCTGCTTACAGTAAGCTCAGGGTACAGGTTAAGTGTAAAGACTGGAGTTCCAAAAGCACATGTAAGGACAAATTAGAAATTAGAAAAAGGATTAAAATATGACATAAGACATTAGTTACTCTCATGGCTGTTGCACAATTCCGTATGGCTTAGAAACATCATTAACAAAGGAATTGTGCCTAAGGGAGCAGACTACGTTTGCAAATAAAACCAGCTGTCAACACTGGCAGTTACACCCACTGCTGGGAATTGAATATTCAATGGGGAACCCCAAAGAAACCTCTAGTGAAAATCTAGATAAACTAATATGTTAGGCAGTGTATCTGGAGGGGGGAAGAAATGATTCTGGCACCGGGTGAGGATAAAAACAGGCTAGCGAACCCTCAGATACCAAACCACACTGCGCATATGCTTCAGCCAACATATGAGTGTGGCTGTGGAGTTACATCTCCAGTGTACCAAGTTGCTCAGCTGTCAAGAGAAAAGGTAAAGAAACACAGGGTGAAAAAATTTAGAGCTGAAGGCAAACAGCTGCAATTCCACCTGCCTATGAACTGAAGCCCAGTGTCACCTCTGGATACTGGGATGCTCAACACGGCAACAGAAATTGTAGACTGAAGCCTTTAAATGAATAAAATGCATTTGCAACAAATTCATGCTGCAGTATTCCTCCCAATGCATCTGGCAGGCTGAATTAAGCATAGATTAAGTCTGAGGTGGAATGCCCCTTGCATAAGCCAAAAATTACTAGTTTTTTGGTTTGAGTTGTTTGGGGTTTTCTTTCCCAGATTATCTTCTGAGTCACAGGAGAACACTAAATTTTTTGGACAGTGTGAAACATCAAAAACTAAATTTACAGTCACTGAAAGCATGCGTAACAACCAGAAGGAATAGGTCATATGCTCCTAATCGAGTACCGGCAGCACCAAAGCTTTTAATGAGATTAGCTCCAAACTTAAGTATAATCAAGACAGAGATTTTGTTCTCACAAATGCTAGCATGGTGCCTTTTGAGATAAAGCATGTAAGTGGCAAGACCTTTTTATGCTTATTTGCAAGATGTACTTACTGCAGTTATTAATTACTATGTCTAACATAAGAAGCATGATGTGAAGACTGCAGACCACTGTAAATAGCAAACACCCATCAAGCACATTCCAAACTTCATGATCAAACTGTTCAAATGCCAGAGTGAGACAAACGCCCAGTAATGAATTGTTACTGACAGAAACTTTGCTTTTCACCACTCAAATTTTCATCAGACTGATGATTTTTAAATAACAAGAGCAGAGTTTCTCATCTCTGAAAGCAAAGCTCAGTTCTCTTCCTGAAATGTTAAAGCATTTGTGTGGGTGGGCAGTGAAACAAAGAAAACTTCCATTTGATCAAATTTTATATTCTTTGTAGAAACACAGAACTTTATTAGGGAAAGAGACAGGCATCCAAGCCTCCATGATCCCATACTTTCCCTTGAATAAGATACATGAATACAAATACACAACAAAAAACATTGCAAACATAATCTGAATTTTATTTAATTTTATGTTTTGGGTAAATCAGCCCTTTCCTGCCCTATTTTTTCAGCATTAAAATCCAGAATGTAGAATATGGGAGTAAAATACCTGTGTAGTGTCACTGAGAGAGTAACTGGAAGAGGCTTTTCCTTCACAGGGCAGTCACAAACTGGAAAACTAAATATGCATCTCAGTGGTGTTAGGCCAGGAAATACCCCACTAAAGTTTTGTGACTGTATAGTTACAAGCATCAATTTTTAAAAACAAGTAGTTCTTCTTGACAGCTGCTGGACTTGGTTTCCAGTGAAGAAGTCTTGCAGAATCACACTTACTTTATGATATTACTAACAGGCAGACTTGTAGGACAAGCCCTGGTGCTTGGATTGCTTTTTTTGCCCTTCTTTGCTTCACCAGCTTGTAGTGCTGCTGCAATACCCTCCCTGCGCAAGCATGCTGCTGATGAGCTCACTCCTGGCAGGTCACAGCAATCTCTTGTGCCTGTAAAGCTAAGGCATAATTTATTTAACATTTAGAATATAAAGTTAACACATCAAAGCAGCACAACCGGACAGGGATCCTTTCAACACCTTCCTGTGCCACACCTTCATTGTCTTAAGAGAGTAAATGATGCATTATGTGATCTATTTCCTTTCCTTCTTCCCTTCACCTGAGCTGACCATGTTATTTTGAGCATTCTTGCATATTAAAGCAGTCATAAGTGAGACAAGTTATGCAAACTTAAAAAAATAACTCTCAAGTAACCAAGAACTCACTTTGCCATGTCATCTAAAGGAGCTTTCTTCAAAAGCACAGCCACCTTCCCAGTTCTCCAGGGTATGAGGGAGGATGCAACTGAGTCACTCTCCAAACAGTTTGTGACTTCTTGGCAAAGAAAATACTCAGTAGAATACTGTAAATAGGCAGCAAACCTCCACTATATGCAAGGCTTGAGCTTGACCATCTCTGTATTACACCCTAAAAATTACAGACTTTTAACATAATCTCATTCTCCAACACTACGGAAATACAATAATAGCAGCAGCTCCAGCAGAGTACTACTCAGAGAGTGCAATGTTTCTATGAAAAAAAGAGATCTACAGTTTCTGATTGTTCAACTGGCATGCTGTTCTTAGGTGGGGAAATAAGTTGAAACAAAATCTACCTGTATATCTTCATGGGAAATTGGACAGTTTTTAGGTTAACACCAATCACAATCCATCTTAAAACACCTACTTACTAGAAATTGCAAGTGGTGTATTTGTCTCACTGGGAAATCTCTGTTCAGAGGACTAAATGGTTTTCATTTGTTATTAAAATGAAACCAAGCATCTGGTTTGGCTCTAAAGTGGAGGAAAATAAAGAACAAAGATTGGCACTTCTCTAAAGCAATGAAACAGAGGACAAAAAATAATTACAGGTTATTATCTAAATGACTCCACCTCCCCATTCTTTCAAATACATATGATTGAAGAGATTATTCAAGCTGCTGAAAGTTATGGAAGCCTCAAATAACAATTAAAACCCTAATATTGTAATCATATTTTTAAAGGGTCAAAGGGAAAACATGAGATATGGATGGATTAATCAGACATCAGTGCAGATCGAAGTGAAAGATGGGAAAGAGTTAAAAGGGTATTAGCACCACAAATACCAGTCACACAGTGTCACAGGTGTACTCCTTTATTCAGTCAGAAATCCTATTACAAATCAAATACCACATCATATCCTTAGACCTTTGAAAAGCATCAGACTAGTGCCACCTGATGTTTTTGTTAGAACAGGTTGACAGCTGTGATTTTTATTTTAGCAGAGAAGAAAAACAAAGCTAATTGGCTTGAAGTCAAAGTTAGGTAAAGTCACTCCAGAATAAACACATACATTTAAAGTGGGGGTAATTAACCACTGAGATCCTAGCTAAAGGCAAGACAGAGTTGCTGTCATTTGACATATTTAATATAGAAATGGAATCCCTGAGCCGAGGGCTGCTCAGGCAAACACACCAGTGATCTTCCTTCTCTTCTATGTAGAAAATAATGTTGTTTGAGAACATCTGCTCACAGCAGCTGCAGCAGAGCAACATGGAATTTTTTTCTTTCTCTCTTGGTCTGGGCATATTTTAGTAACACGTTGTCCTGGGTTCAACAGTAGCAGTCATTTTTCTCCTACGCAGTAGCTGGTGCAGTGCTGTGTTTCTGACTTTCAGCCTGGGAACATTGATAACACTGATGTTTTTAGCTGCTGCTCAGTAATGTTCACTCTGACCAAGGACTTTCTGAGTCTTGTGCTTGGCCAGGGAGGAGGGGAAGCCGGGACAAAGCGGAGACAGGACACCCGACCCAAGCTAGCTAAAGAGGTATTCGATACCACGGCAAATCATGCCTACTAGATAAACTGGAGGCAGTTACCCAGAAGGGCTAGATCACTGCTCAGGTCAGGCTGGGTATCGGTCGGTGGGTGGTGAGCGGTTGTATTCTCTTCCCTTGCTATTTCCCTTATCATTACTACTATTGGTGGCAGCAGCGGTTTGTGTTATACCTTAGTTCCTGGACTGTTCTTATCTCAGCCCATGAGACTTACATTCTTTCGATTCTCCTCCCCATCCCTCCTGAAGCTGGGGCAGGGAGGGGAAGGGGGGAAGTAAGCGAGTGACTGCATGGCTGAGTTGCCAACTGGGCTTAAACCACAACACACGTGTCTGGCAAAAGGCTGGTATAAACTTTAGATCCCAAAGGACAAACATCATTTAATAACTCATGCAGAAGTTCCAACACAATTGATTTTGTTGTTGAGCCTGTACAACATGATGATGTGAGACAGCAAATAAAGAAGTACTATAGATAAAATAGGGCCAAGTCAATTATGGGATTCTAAACTGAGATCCAGATACTCCACTGTGGTAGGGTAAAAAAATCCAGAAGAGAGAGAATCAGATTTAAATAAGGTTAAAGTGTTCTTGTATGATTAGTCATAAAGTGTTAGTCATAAGTGTTCTTGTATGATTAGTCATAAAAGGAGTAAAGTATCAAAAAAGGGAAAGACCATCAACGGTGACACCAAGCTGTGTGGTTCAGTTGATACGCTGGAGGGAAGGAATGCCATCCAGAGGGACCTTGATAAGCTTGTGAGGTGGGCTAAACTCATGAAGTTTAACCATGCCAAGTGCAAGGTCCTACACCTGGGTCAGAGCAATCCCAGACACAGCTACAGGTTGGGCAGAGACGAGATTCAGAGCAGCCCTGCGGAGAAGGACTTGGGGGTGCTGGTCGATGAGAAAATGAACATGAGCCAGCTTCAGTGTGCGCTCACAGCCCAGAAAGCCAACCATATCCTGGGCTGCATCAAAAGGAGCGTGACCAGCAGGTCGAAGGAGGTGATCCTGCCCCTCTGACTCTGCTCTCATGAGACCTCACCTGGAGTATTGTGTGCAGTTCTGGTGTCCTCAACATCAAAAGGACATGGAACTGTTGGAACAAGTCCAGAGGAGGGGCACGAGGATGATCAGGGGATACAGCACCTCCCATATGAAGACAGGCTGAGAAAGTTGGGGCTGTTCAGTCTGGAGAAAAGAAGGCTGCGTGGAGACTTCATAGCAGCCTTCCAGTACCTGAAGGGGGCCTACAGGGATGCTGGGGAGGGACTCTTCATTAGGGACTGTAGTGATAGGACAAGGGGTAATGGGTTAAAACTTAAACAGGGGAAGTTTAGATTGGATATAAGGAGGAAATTCTTTCCTGTTAGGGTGGTGAGGCACTGGAATGGGTTGCCCAGGGAGGTTGTGAACGCTTCATCCCTGGCAGTGTTCAAGGCCAGGTTGGAGGAGGCCTCGGGTGATATGGTTTAGAGTGAGGTGTCCCTGCCCATGGCAGGGGGGTTGGAACTTGATGATCTTAAGGTCCTTTCCAACCCTAACTATTCTATGATTCCATAATGGTCCTGTTATAAAAACATGAGGGATGCAAGAATAAGCTTTACTGATAACAGAATTAGAAGCCACCATAAAAACAGAGCTGGGTATCACAGATGATGGATCAGATGACCTCCAGAATTTCAATAACAGAGATGAAATGAAATCCAGTCATACACAGTGAAGCATCATGCATGTGTGGATTAACCAAAAAATAATTATTCTATTAGAAGATGTTTCTAAATTTGAAAAGGGAAGAAAGTGAATGCAGTAGCTGATCTCATGGAGACTATAAAATGCGAGTAAAACATGACTGAAAACATAAAATGTGATCTTCTGAAGCATCAGAAGAATTTCTAGTGAAAGTAAAAGAATAGCATCATTAAGTGTTAATACCGGCAACAGCCCTAACAGCTCACATTGAAAAAAAGATCATCCCTATACAGCAAGTACAGAGAAAAGCTACAGATTGATCTGGGAAACATATATCAAATGACAGGAGCGTAGAAAAGCTTTTCTTGATTACATTGATAAAATAAACACTTGAGGATGTCTATTAGAGAAACAGACACTAGTGCCAGGTACACCAGTAAACTATACAGTTCCAAAGCATTAGCTTTATCATTGCTCCTGAACAGGGTACACACAGTTAATGCAAATCAGCGAACAGGAAGCGCTGTTCTCATTTAACAACTTTTAGGATGCTCACATTATAAAGGCACACGTTAAGTAGATTTAATACTTGTTTGCTTAGCTAAAGAAATCAAACCTTAGCACAAGTGTTGCAAAGGTGATGACAAGAAGGGGTAGAGGGGAGGAATATATCCATGGAGCCAATGATTGCCTTATTCAAACTTCTTGAGCAAGAAAGAAACCTTTGAAATACCACAACTTAACTTTTTTAGAATCTTCCAACTTTTCCTTGCTTTCATTTTCTTTGATAAAAACGATTCATTGTGATTAAGGTTTAGTGGGAGATGATTTGCTGCTGTATACAATAATAAGCCAAATGCAACTTGGAAATAACACCGGGGACCAATGTCCATCACAAAAAGAAAAAAGGTCAGTCAGAATTAATATTTCATGACACTTGAGTGTAATTGAAGGAGAAAAGCATAAACCAGGTATTTCTTTATACTTAGTCCTAACTGTCAAATAAATGCCACAGCTCATGGATCATTCCATGCTCAAAACTTATATTTACCCAACAATGTTTTTGAATACCCAGCTTTTGTTGTCCAGACTGGCACTACACTAACAGATACAACTGAGAACACTTCCCTGCATCTGTCAGAAGTAGCAATAATAAATAAATACGTATACAAGTTAGAGATGTGAAGCTACTGGTGTCATGAACCTTACTGCCAAGACGCACCAAACATCTGCAGAACTGCAGAACCACCAGCAGACAGATTGTAATTTGTAAACTCTATGCCCTGTGGTCAAGCACTCTTGAGAGTGTTCCCAGTGTCAGTGTGCAGTCATGTTCGTTGTGTAAACACATATTCTTGCCTATATGAACCCTACAGGTTCATCCAGATACTGGATGAAGATTATCTGGATACACCTGTGTATTAATATAGCTTTACAAATGCAATGGTTGTTTCCTAGTTTTACAAGTAAGTCTTTCCTACTTAAATGGTTTGTCCAAGAGAGTTCATTCATTTGGTTTGTAGGTTGCTTTTTCTTCTTTTTTTAATACAGAAAATTGAAATGAAAAAGGCTTGCTAAAATAAAAAGTTTGTTCTTGGTCTGACCTAGCAAAACCTTTTATATTCTTAAAATGTCAAAAATAAAACCAAAACCAGAGTCAATTTGTTTACTTTCTGACTATAAAGTACTTCACCAGAAGCTGTCCAATTACTAGCTGCTTGCAATCCCAGCTAACACACAGAAAAACAATTATATCACACATGCACTAATAGTGATACTTGAGTACTGGGACCAGTGGTCACAACATAATTAGGCCAGAACAAAGCAACCTCCATACTGTTTGCATGATGTAAGATCTTACATATACCTGTTCACATGTCAGTGTAAAACAGATCATACCAACGCCATGGGAGTCTAATTTTTTTTTCTTTTTGTGACAGTGAGATTGCACAAAAATGCCCATCTAGATGCTACGTGTACAAGAGAATGTCTATCTGCAAGTTTCAAGACTGCACTAAGAACACTCTGCTTATCAGCCTACAGAGAAACTGGTATCAACCACACGCAGCTTCTATCACCCAAGTTTCTGACCTGCTTTTCTGACTCAGTGAGAATGCAAACTGAGGCAAAATCTGCCCTTTTTAATGAGAACAAATCAGGTATCAGATGTTCCAAACAGGCAAGTTAATTAAAGACCTGAGCTGTACCTTCATGGACATTTCTGCAACCCACTGACAATGCACCTCTGCCATTTTGTTCAAGGACAAGGCTGATTTGCATCATTTGTGATACACGCAGATGGACTTCAAAAGCAAAGACAACCATCCATGCTCATAGAATTAGTCAGTGCAGCCAAGAGACATCAGACTTAAAATAACCATTTTCACTGCCTAATACTGTGTCTAAGACACGATGCACCAATGCATTTGCAGTGCTCTGAACATAAGGCTAAACCATCACCCATGCTGCAAGCTACAGCACTCTTGACAACTCTTGTTTACCTTAGAGTCAAAAATCTGTTGTCACTCCCTTACTCTCCTGGGAAAGGCTGGAAGAGCTCCATCAGCCTTGGCAGGTTACAGTGTCACCTAAATGAAGCAGAATGGCAGAAGGAGAAGATTACTTCCCCTCTTTCTCCTAATTTGTGTTCCAAGTACTCTAGTTTTGCTTTCTATCATTCAGCTCCTTTTCATTCCTGTTGCTAATCAGACTTTTCCACTGATGAGGAACCCTGTAAATCTTGACATTTTCAGCAATAAAGCTGAACGGCAGCTTGTTTCAAGAGAGTCATATTACTGTCTTAAAACTATTTTAAGAAGACTTTACGCTAGCATTTATTTCAGCACTTAAGCACGGAGAGCAAGATTAAATATGTATTCAGTCTCTGACAAAAAGAGTTAGCAAGGAATTTATCACATCACTAGCTTGTCTTGCAACCTCCACTTGAAGCATATACTGTAGTCATAAATTCAACCCAACAACAGAACAGTGATTCAAGTTTCTTTTTAATCAAACAAAGGAAAGTATTGTTTCACTGCATTTGCTGGTTTGACAATTACTGGAGGACCAGTTACCCGATTGCTTAAAGTCCAAGACTCTCTAGCTCCCTTTTTAAAGGGGACTATGGGACATGAAAGGAAAAGAAACCAAACAAAACAATGACATTTACTTCCAAATCTTATAGAAGAAACATGATCATCTTCAGAAGGCTTTCCATTTATAACTACAACCCCAATTATGCTATACACTATGCAACAGAACTTCAGAGAAACCAGCCCTAAAGCACATACACATTTGCAACTGCAGCAGCTAAAATAAGAAGGTACTACCTCTACATACAAATGTTGTCTTCTGTACAGTCATGCAGCATATCTTGTGTTCTCTTTGCTATTTATTTTGCCAACAACATCAGTACATATCATACTTCTGGCACATTAATTCACTTACACAACTTTTCTCATCACTTTTCAGGTTTAAAATCTAGCCTTGAAATTAAATTGAAAATCTTATTTTTGCTCATCTTCCACCCTAATTACCCAAAGCACTAATGACCATTAATGGTGCACAGCTCCACAAACCAGATCTATTTAATCAGTCACACAACTTCTGCTTTCAGGATTCTCAACAACTGACATGCACACTTACACCTATTTTATATCCATTAAGGAGCAAATGATTACATGCAACTTCCTGAGAGCCTCCTTCTTTGAAGGAGAAAGTACAGCTTGGTTACAAGTCACCTTTGCATTTTATTCCAACAATGAAAGCTGGCAGGCAGCGGGGGAACTGTTTATAGTCACAAGCTGGGAAACACTGGAGAAGGTGAAGTGCTAAATCAGTGCAGCTCCTAGAATCCTGGATGTTAACCTGTTGAGCCAGAGTAATTCTCTGGAAGCACTCCCCCCGTACAGAAGTAGCCACCAAGCTGTTTATGAGGTGGAGGGATTCCAGAGGGCAGACTAAGCAAAAACAAACAAACAAAAAATCTTTTCCACAGCCAAAACCAGTTCCTTGATCTGGTTCACTGTGTAGCCACATGAACAGTCCTGTCATGCAACAGAGAAAGAAACAGAGGATGGAAACAGCCACATCTGCTTCAGCCAGCTTAAACAGTACTGCATCTGAACATCAAGCAAGAAATAAAAAACTGAACTACCAGATGAAAAATAAGAAATGGAAAAGCAAACATCTTCTCCAAAATTGGGAAAATTTATTCTGTGTAAGCAATCTGCACCAGTTCACTATATGGTACAGTCTAAATATTGTTTGAGGGCATAATTGCCCAAAGATGAATTTCTAATAGGGTAGCTAGGAATAGAGAAGCACATAAGAATGCAAACAAGCTGCTCTGGTAATGGAGCTTGAAGATGTTTTCTCACGTTTTAAATTCACATTAACTACAAGAAAGAAAATTCATTACTGATTCCTGGTATTAGGTGAAGGCAGGTGGTCCATAAAAACAGATTTGTTACAACAGTGTTGCTTTGTTTCACATTAGACATGAAGAGCTGTTGACCAGGTCTAAGTGCTACTTTGATATAATAAAAACTAAATGAAGGAGCCGAAGGACATGGGCAATGTGAGAATCTCTTCCCTCTACATAGCTAAAGGATTTTACATTCTACATAACCCAAAAAGGTCACTCAATAGTTTTAAAGTCATACATAAAAACGTACCAGTCAACTCTACAGTGTGATGGAAGGGAAAGAATATAGGGTGTTCTTTGCTCCATTCTGCCAATCTTACTGCTTCCTACCTACCAGCAACATCAGCCCATCCAAGAGAAGGCTGATGCTACTCTCCTGCCCTCCCTCTTGGCACAAACACATATTGACTTAACTCAGGGCAGTGAGCAAAACCTAACCCTGCTGAAAGAGAGCCCATTTTGAGCTGTTTCAGCTTCTTCAAATAGCTTACCACCCAGCTACTGAAGCATCACAGACAGTACATTAGAGAAGACAGAAGAAACAACGGCAGCCCTGAGCAACCTCAGTCCAAGCTAACAGGGACCAGCAGCCTTAGAAAGGATGAGTTTGTTATTAAGATGTAGGTTTGAAGGTGTCAGGCATATCACTCAGGGCTCTACCCAATAACACACTAGTACCTCAGGGTAAAGAAAGATTTACATCAAGAAGAGCATGCTAAGTACAGGTGATGGAATGAGGTTCACTCCAGGTTTCCTTCACATATGTGAAGGAACTCTACTTCATCACACAGTGCAGACGTTACTGCAGCAGAAAAACAGTTGTTGGAAATGGCATTTTTGGAAAAATAAAACAATGTAGTTAGGAACTAAACCCACAGATGGATTAAACCAGCTGCTCCGCTTTTGCCACTTGGTTCTCCCTGCACTAAACACTCATCACACCTTCTCATGGTAGAAGACAACTCAAAGAAAAGCTGTGCTATATTTCAGCAATAACTATAACCACCACCACCACTGTAAAATTGGCATAATCAGTGTAGTGGAACAGACTAACAGAATTGCAACACTTTTGAAAAAGGTTAACAACCCAAGAGAAGTTTGGCTGCAAAAGCATGGCTTGCACTGAAAGCAGCACTGAGAGATCAGAAATGCAGCTGAGAGCAAAGGTGATGGTAGAATGGTTGTGGAATGACTGAGCAGTCCCAGGTTCACTTACAGCATTTTACTCAAAGGAAAAGAAACCAAAACATGAGCAGAACCTCACAGCAAGGAAAACAACTGAATTTAAATAATTAAATTATATATGACAGGTCAGCTCTCTCTTCTATGCCATTCCCTTTCCAAAGGAACGATTCAGAAAAATTTGATTACTCCTCTATGGCTTAGATTCCGCTCCACTAAAAGCAATGTAAAATCTTTCTGGCTCTATTTTCAAAACCACTTGACTTTGCTAATTCTTTAATCTAACTGTAACCTAGCAAGAATGTTAACTTTGTCTGCACAAATGAAGATGTGTAATGAACAGAGAGTGACATGCTATCACACTTACAAGAAGCGTGTTGCTATCCAGTTACATATATATATATATCAGAAAAGCAAAGGCCAGAAAAACAAGGTGGTCGTTGGAGGGATGATGCTACAGTTAAAGGATATGCCTCTTAAAGGTAATCACAAAAAGCTGACAAAACCTGCCCCTTGAAGGGATGCTGATTCATGACGAAGAATTAAGATCAATGCAAGTAGAAGAATGCAGACCTGGTCCCTTAATATAAAAGATTATCTCAGAAAGAGACCTTACTGCTAAATGTTTCACCATACAAGATCATTACAGTACCAAGTGCCCCTTTTCAAATCCCATATCGTGAAAAAAGTACACTTCATTAATTCCTGTTAACAGCAAAAAGAGGAATTCTCTTCTTTTTTGGAAATTTATGTGTCTGTACAGAGCGCTTACTCCTTTGCCTGGTGTGCTGACAGGTCCCCCTTCTGGTCAAACCTACTTTAACCACCTTTCAGAGCATACACTTCCGTTAGGAAGAAACTGGTGTATCTGCTATCTATATTATAGAATCATAGAATAGTTAGGGTTGGAAAGGACTTTAAGATCACCTAGTTCCAACCCCCCTGCCATGGGCAGGGACACCTCGCAGTAAACCATCTCACCCAAGGTTTCGTCCAACCTGGTCTTGAACACTGCCAGGGATGAAGCATTCACAACCTCCCTGGGCAACCTATTCCAGTGCCTCACCACCCTAACAGGAAATAATTTCCTCCTTATACCCAATCTAAACTTCCCCTGTTTAAGTTTTATCCCATTACCCCTTGTCCTATCACTACAGTCCCTAATGAAGAGTCCCTCCCCAGCATCCCTGTCCCATGCTCCTTAATATATGCAGGTCAAAATACTATGCCCCCATTACAGAAATACAACCTGACTGCAAACCATAATCCACTCCCAGCAGCACTGTTTCTTCTATTAAAAGCCCTTTCAATAACAGCACTTTAGTAGTGTTTCAATGCAAAAAAAATGCTTCCTTTTTGCCTCAATTAACACTCATACTTAAGTTTGAAGTAAAAACCTTCTATATTTCACATTAAACAGTATAGAAAGAATCTGAGAAGTAGGGATTAGACACAAAGAATCACCATTCTGGGCTCAATGCTCCCTAGGGCACTTGGCAAATAAAATTCGTTACTGCCTTGCACTGTGTTTATGTTGAAACTGTGTTACTATTCTGGAATGTTACTTAGTTTGGCATTAATGCCTCAGAATCAGAGGACCCTTCTTGGGGTTCCTCAAGCAGAAAAGTGAACTAAATCAGGGCTTTTCAGTTGTTCAACATACGCTCTAGTAGTCTGCTATACGCAATACCAGCACCAGCTGACAAAACCTCACTGACATGAGCTTTTTCAGGTATTTGGAGGTGGGAAAAAACATACAGCAACATACCTTTAAAAAAATAATAATTAGGAATTGAGGATTTGAATCTTCAGCTTGATCCTCTTCCTTTATTGGAATGACCACGTGGGAGAGGAGGCCTGGGGACAAACCCCAATGGCCAGCTCTTCCTCTCAGCTAGCTCTGAGCAGGTTTCCTGTGCTGCTGCCCCTAAGAACCCCAGAGAGGACAGACACCCACCCCAGGCCACACCATCTTGTACCAAAGCCCATCGCTGTTCCTAGTGCATACACCCGAGACACCCTGCACCTCCATTATTAAGCACTGCATCAGACGAGGCAACATGGAAAAACTTCTCTTGATGCTTTATAGGTAAGGCAATGAGCTGAAGGGCAGCCCTTAAACCTTTGCTGAAACTAATGCCAGGATTTAGCCCAGCTATTTCAAAACAACCAAGGAGCAACAAAACTTTCCTGTGGATTGCAAAGGAGATTCCCACAGACAGCACTAATTATTAGGAGAGCCCATGTTCATTTACATCACCAGTAACCGACCCTGCTAGATGGCTTCAGACAACCCTCCAGGCCCCAGATCTTCCACCAAGATGCTCAAGTAAGCACGGGGAAGCCCAGTGTCCTTATTTCACCAGCAGCGCGAAGGCTCTCCCTACTCTGAGGAAGAATAATCGCCCAGGATATAATGACACACCACAACGACGAGCCGCCGTGCTCTCACAAAGCACAACCCAAACCGCGCACGCAGCTTAACGGCTGCCAATGAAACGCGCACGCAGCGCTATGCGCATGCGCGGTAGCGTGTGACGCGTTTGCGTCAGACGTAGTCTCGACGTGGGGCGGGGTGGGGGGTAACGGCGCGGTTTTTCAAAATGGAGGCGCTGGGGGCAGATAGCGGCCGCGGGGCCCAGGACCGAGCAGGCCTGGGCCGGGCCGAGCGGCCGAGGGTGCCGTAATGGGTAGCCGCGGCCGGAGCCCTGAGAACTGGTAGAGGGACCCAGGGAGAGCGGCCGGCGCCATGGCGACCTGCATCGGCGAGAAAATCGAGGTGCGGAACGCAGTCCTCCCCGCACCGCCATTTGCCGGGAGCGCGGGGCTGGCGGTGGCGAGAGGCCGGGGGGCGGCTCGATCTTCTCCCGGTCGGTTGGTCTGTGGGAGGGGGTGGTAAGACGTCGAGCGGGGCTTCTCCCTGGTCCACCTGCGCCCTCGCTGCCTGTCCCCTAACTGTGATGGGGCGGACAAAGGTGCCTCCCAGGCTGGGCCGCTGGCCGAGCAGGCGTGGGGATCAGCCAGCCCGCCCCCTGCCCTGGGGCTGTGGAGCCGTGTTCCCCCCGCCCCGCTGGGGGGCTTGGCCTGGGCGGAGTGCCCGGGGCGATGACACCCGTTCGGAGAGCGGCAGCTTCGCTGGCGCGCGTTTTGCGCGGGGATTTCGGCCGCCCTGGTGCTTTGTGTTCTCTGTGCCAGTGTTTACGGGGAGTGCGGAGGTCGCTCCCCAGCCGCTGCTATAGCAGCGGGAAGCCCGGGTGGGTGTTTCTCGGCCCCCGGGACCGGCGGGAGATGCGGCGGGAAGTTGTCCGCGCCGCCCTAGGTAGTGCGTAGTGCCAGAGCCAGTGCAGGTTGGCCGCCGTGCCGGGTGGAGGATGCGGCGCGGGGTGCAGCACGGCCCCGCCGGGGCCCGCCGCCGTTTCCCGGAGAGCTCCGTCCAGGTAGCCCTGGGGCGGCTGAGGGACTGCCCCAGCTTCAGAGGTGCGGGCTCTCCCCAGTTTTTGTAGGGAGTTCTGCGTGGGAGGGGAGGCAGGCTTCAAAGCTGGGTCTGACGGGCATGGTTTGTTTGTGCTGCAGGATTTCAAGGTGGGGAACCTCCTGGGAAAGGGCTCCTTCGCAGGGGTCTACAGAGCAGTATCCCTGAAAACCGGTCTGGAAGTGGCAATCAAAATGGTAAGGCAGCTAGCCAAGGGAGTCTCTTGTTTTCCAAGAGACTGAACAAGGTCGAGGTTACATGATTGGCCATTCATGCCTGGGTTGCTTGTTTGTATGTAACTGATATTTAGTTTAGGATTTTATCCTGAAAGATGCAGTACAACCAAATAGATTGTATTGATAATTAACATAAATGCTTACAGTGCTATTAAAAGAACTTAAGCTCAAATATTCAACCTTGGTTGGCCAGCCAGCCCTATAAGTTCTTATTAAGAAATTCATGACCACAAAAACTTCATTCAGAAGCTATGTGCCTGAAGAAGTCCTGGAAAAAATGCCTTGAAAATTTTCCCTTATTGCTAGGACAGACTTTGAGAAGGGAGCTTGTACACCGCAGGTGTTTTGCCAGATTTACTTACAATCTATAATACTTAAGTTTAACCACCTTTTACTATTAATTATATTTATCATATCTGCCTGGCAAAATCAGAATCAGGTTTCTCTGTATAAGTATTTCATGAAAGTTCTTAATTAGTATTGAAAATGCTAACACTTGTTTATTTTCAGAAAGTTGTGTTTTCTCCATTTATGGTACTTGTTTACGAAAAGCGTATATGAGGTTAAACTATGTGAAAATTTGTTTACATTTAGAAGTTTTCAGGCAAATGTGCCTTGAACATGAAAAATGTCAAGTTTGCTTGAAACTGATGTTTCTGTATCAGTGTTGCAGTGCTTTAAAAATATTGTCATCCATTTGCAGATAGATAAAAAAGCCATGCACAAAGTTGGAATGGTACAGAGGGTTCAGAATGAGGTGAAAATACATTGTCAGCTAAAGCATCCATCTATACTTGAGGTAAGAATCATGCTTTTGTAGAAAGGATAGTGTATGTGACTCGCTAGATAGGCAAAAAAGTACATTTAGGTGTTTCACTGTTTTATTAAGTTGGTGCTGTTCAGCCTGGAGAAGAAAAGGCTGTGTTGGAGACCTCATAGCAGCCTTCCAGTATCTGAAGGGGGCCTATAAGGATACTGGGGAGGGACTCTTTGTCAGGGACTGTAGTGACAGGACAAGGGGTAACGGGTTAAAACTTAAGGGAAATTTAGATTGGATATAAGGAGGAAGTTCTTTACTGTAAGGGTGGTGAGGCACTGGAATGGGTTGCCCAGGGAAGTTGTGAATGCTCCATCCCTGGCGGTGTTGAAGGCCAGGCTGGACAGAGCCTTGGGTGACATGATTTAGTGTGAGGTGTCCATGCCCATGGCAGGGGGGTTAGAACTAGATGATCCTAAGATCCTTTCCAAGTCTAACTACTCTATGACTATGTTCTAGCTTTATAACTATTTTGAAGATAGCAACTACGTGTACTTGATACTTGAGATGTGTCACAATGGTGAAATGAGCAGATACATAAAGAACAGAAAGAAACCCTTTTCAGAAGACGAAGGTAAAATTTTTTATTTTTTTTTCTTCTTCTTCTATGTAGCTCTCATTGCATTAACCTTTTGGCTTACTCAGTATTTAATTGTAGTTAAGGAATATTTAAAACTGCTATCACTGAACCTTCTATATCTTAAAATTTTGTGATATGTGATAATCTAGAGATTAAGTGCTATTAACACATATATTCACTTGAATGTCTTCTTTTGGTTTTGTTTGTGCCATTTTACAGTAGCTTGGGCTATTTGGGATTTAAAAAAAACAGTGATTTTAGAAGGTAGAAGTATGTGGAAGGTAGAGCTTGCTTTAGTACATTCAATTAAGTTGAAGCGTCGGTCAAGATAGGGAAGTTCCACAGGGAAATACTGGCAACTTCACATCCACAGATCTGCTCCCTTTGAGCGGTACCTCTTCACCTCAACATTATTGTGTTGCATGTCACCAGTTAGAAAACCTTCCAGATTGTAGTTTGCCTTATGTGGTATTGGAAGTATTTAGTGTGTTCAAGCTGCGTGTGGAAATGGAAGGTAATGCACTTAACTGCGTTGTGAATGGCTAAGTTAGGAGGGAAATATCCAATTTGACACTCCATCTAGAATTTTTAAAGGCCTAGTAGCTGAGGAGAAATTCTGCTATGGTTTTATGTAAGTTTCTTATGGAAAGCAGTGAAGTATCTGTCTTTCATTGAGAGTTTGCTGTCAGAGTAACGCTAAAAATTTATTTGGCTATGTTATTCTTTTAAATAGTGTTTTGGGAATAAAGTCTTGCAAAAAAAAAATCATTTCACTTATGAATTTACTCATGTTTCATTTTCTTACAGTTGACAAAGGATTTCAGTTAGAACACAAGACTACTGAAAGCTTAACCACAATAGTTAAGATGAACAGGGAAAACCCCAGCAAAGCAAGCTGCAGTGTATAGTGTTTAAGGGTACAGCCAAACAAGCTGTTGTGGTTACAGCTGATCTTGACTCTGTGGTTATTGCCCCTGCTGCTTCCAGACTTGCCATAAAGCCTCTTCTTTTGAAGAGAGGTTTCTACTGACATTTTGTTAGGCACCTGTCTTTGCCCACTGCTAAGAGAAGAAAGAGGGTTGTAAATGGTTTTCTCTAGAAAGAATGATTCTTAAAATTGCTGTAACTGCTACATCATAAATACATTATACTCTTTTAGCCTGGATGAGGTTTTGCTATTCTTGCTGTAAGCTGTAACTCTTGAATATTCCCTGATTTTCTAATATTATTGAATGTAAAGGCTGTCCCAATATTGTGAATTTAGAACTTTCGAAGTTTTAATACTATAAGCCTTGCCAGTTTGCTAATGATAAAACAAATATCATCCAAATTGTCTTCTATATTTTTTAATATTTTTGCACATAGTGAAGGTGCTTGCTTTTGTATTTTCTGTTTCTGAAAATGAGGAACTACTTAACTTTTTTAGTTTTTAAGAACCTAATTTTAAAAAGTGTAGGCCAACTGAAAATATTTCCAGTCCTGTTTACATTATTCTGTTAGCAATGAAACAAATATGATTACTGCATTAAAGAACATGTTTTAATGAACTTAGTCATGCTATGTTGCTTAAAGCAAAAACCAAATTCTAGTCTCGTTAGCATGATGCTTGAACATCCTTATAAGCAAGACCAATAGCAAACTTCAGAAAGTTACTTTCACTGCTTTGATTTCACTTACATGACTAAAACATCTGCCTTTGTGTTTTGACAGCCCGACACTTCTTGCATCAAATTATCACGGGTATGCTGTATCTTCATTCTCATGGAATACTGCACCGGGACCTCACCCTTTCTAATATCTTACTCACCAGTAATATGAATGTCAAGATTGCAGATTTTGGACTAGCAACTCAGTTGAAAATGCCTCATGAAAAGCATTACACCATGTGTGGAACTCCAAATTACATTTCTCCAGAGATAGCCACAAGGAGTCCACATGGACTTGAATCTGATGTGTGGTCTTTGGGCTGTATGTTTTACACTCTTCTTATTGGAAAGCCACCTTTTGACACTGACACAGTCAAGAACACTCTGAATAAAGTAGTACTAGCAGATTATGAAATGCCAGTCTTCCTATCAGGAGAAGCACAAGACCTTATACATAGGTTACTTCGCAAAAACCCAGCAGATCGTTTGAGTCTTTCCTCGGTGTTGGATCATCCCTTTATGTCTAGGTGTAGCTCTGCACGGAGTAAAGATTTGGGAACTTCGGAAGATTCCATGGACAGTGGAAATGCTACCATCTCTACAACCTTCACAGGCTCTTCCAGCATCAGCACCAGTGGTTCCTTGAAGGAAAAGAAGAAGCTGTTAGTTGGACAGCCACTCCCAAATAAAATTACTTTTTTTCCTAAAACCAAGAATTCCAGTGGTAATTCTTCAGTAGATGGAAGTGGTTCTTTTCATCAGTGGGGAATTCAGGGAAAAGAAATTGGCATAACTGGCAGGGGAAGAACTGTGCAACTTGAAGAGAGACCACATTCTCGCTACCTCCGAAGAGCCCATTCTTCAGATAGGTCTGGCACATCCCATAGTCAGACTCAAGGCATATCGAATATTGTTGAGAGATGTCACTCTTTAGAACTGCTTTCTAAGCCTAGAGTAGGAACAAGAGAAAATACAGAATGCTTTTCACCTGCAAACAGCTATACTGATATAGGAGAAATATTTCAGGAGAAGATTTCCAGTAATTCTGGTTCTTTTGAAGGACAACTATCTCCACCTGTAAAAGATAAACCACAGTAAGAATCAGTTTTTATTAAACTTATAGCTGCCTTACCTATTAAATGCATGATTTTTCTTCTGTAAGCTGTAGTAAGTGCCAAAAGTCCTTACGCTTATAATTAAGTATACTACATAGGAGAGAGCATAGTTGCTGTTGCAGGTTTACCTCTGCACTGTCTCTATCTTAAAGTTCATAGATGCAGCACATCAGCTAGCTAAATCATTGTTTTTATTTATCCAGGTAATACTCTATTATTATTTCAATGTGCAGCAAGTTGAGTATTTCTTTTCCCACAGTAATTATATTAGCCTTGTTAATTCTTCCTTACAGAAGAGACGTAGACTAGGGTAGAAGGCATTTAGAGTGTCATTACCGGTGTTTTTCTTTCTGCTCTGTTTGCTTTTGGGGGTTGCTTTTTTTGGTTGGTTAGCTGGTTTTGTTTTTTTTCCTGTAATGATTAGACAAGGTAGAGGACAAACCCAAATTAAATGCAAGATTAAGTGACAGATTATAAAACTGGTGTACCAGAAAGTTATCTTGGAGTGTTATTTTGCCATCTGACTCTTGGTTGTGTCTTCAGTTGTATTTTCTGTGTAAACACCTGACTGCTTGCTGTACATTGATGGACTTGCCCAGCTGATACAAACCAATTCAGGTGTCATACCTGCAAATAATGCTTCTTGTGTTGTTGGAGGCCTCATCTTTGCCTTAAGGGCAACAAGAGCCCTTTTTTATAACTTAGTTGATGCTTGTTTTGTTTTTTTCCCATCAACAGACAATGCTTTCTGGTTTTTCAATGCACGGACTATTGCATATCTTAGTTCTTGCATTTCTCTTCACTTTAAGAAGTGGTAACTTCATTTGATGGTTTCATGTGTCTTTCTTTTTGCAAATCAGTTCAGGGGAAAGGCAGATGAGCACTTGTAGAAAAAGTAAATGGAACAAGAGGTTTTTCTTGACTATTCGTGTTTGACATAAAGCTTTGTTCAGCAAGCTCAATTGAGAAATGTTTGATGAATCAAGAAATGATTTAAGCAAATGTTAACATAGTGCTCACTTGTATTCTCCTGACTCTTAATAGAGGCCTGCTGAATGTAAATGTGACAGAATATTAAGTATGGGGATTAACTAAATGGTAACTACTGTTTTATATGATTGATTATATGAAAGCCTCTTGTGTCTGTAGTTGACTTGAATGACAATCTTAAATGGAAGGTTTTAAGATGTAAATTATATACTTATGTGTGGGAGGGGCTGGGAAAGAACTGAGTCCTTACTGAAGTAATGGTCATTGCAAGAAGAAAGGACAAGGACAGACTATGGGGATAGAAAAACTCACAGGAGTTTAGTGTGAATTTACAAGAGGTCAGTGGTCTGCAGTAAGTGGTTTTGTGTGTATTTTTTATTCCTCAATATGTGGATTACAGTTTGAGATTATCTGTCACTATTTATGTGTCATGGTATAAAAAGCTGGTAAAAAAAAAAAAAAAAAAAGCCCTTTGCAATTTTGGGGGCTTATTATATTTTACATAAACTCAAATTATTTTAGGTGATAAGGTTGCCTGTGTATTTCAGCTGCATATTTGTTAATGCTGAATGAGATCCACAGGGCATCATCCCTTTGTCTAGGCTGTGAATTAACAACTAGATGCAGGAACAGCCATGGCTGGCAGCACTATCAATGGCTTGCTCTGTTCATATATGTCAATTCTAAGAGTCTACTAGTTAGTGCTAGCAGGCTTAAATTTGTGCTAAAAATTAGTAATAACTTTAATTCCATTTGAAAGCAGTCCTTTGTTTTTTTTGTGTGGTTGGTTTTTTTTAATGCTTTACCCAGTGAACTCTTCCCATGAAAAAATAGTATGTCCTTTGCTGTCTAGAGCTGCAGAATGCCACCTATGTTTCTTAAATATTCTTAGAGTGTTGTGGTTTCTGCAGCTGTAACACTAGCTTTTGTTGTGCAAGTGTCTTTGTAATCTTGATTACATGTGTAACTTTTATTTTGCAGCTCAAATTATCTCTGCCCAATGAAGCCCCAGGTTGGTTTGTTAGAGCAGAAGTCCCATACTGAAACAATGCAGCAGTGGCTTGGAAGCATGCAAACAAATGGTGTGTTACTAATCAATTGTGGGTTTTTTGCAGTCAAAATGTGTATATTGTTGGAAATTTCCCAAATGAAAAGCACAGGAGACCCTAAACTGACTTGTCACTGAACAAAAAAATTGACACAGATGTTGAAAGAAGCATAATGATTTCCAGGATCACTAATCTGTAGAATCATGACTAAGCAAGAAATATCCCATTGAAAGCATTGCTTTGTTTTCCCTTTTTGTCTAAGCTGTCACAAATGTGTTTCCTGAGACAGGAAGTTGGAAGGTTTTGTAGTTGTGTATTCCTCTTAAGCTGTTGTCTTGGTATAAAGAATTGTATGTAGCTGCCTTCATAAAAGTGAAGATATTGTACACTGAATTTGTATATTTAGCTTCTTAAAGTAAGGTCATTCTCTTTTAGTATTTTAGAAAAAGGAGGGATTGGGGGGAAGAGGGGAAAAAAAAATCTTTAACAAATTCTGGAACTTGCCATGATTAGTCAGTTGTGACCTGAAGCGTGTAAGTAAATACATGACAAAAGATTGTCAGGTGACTCAAAAGCACTGTTAATTTAGTTGTACAAATATGCCTTAAAAGAAAATGGGAGACCTCAGTGAATGACAAAGATAATGAGGCTGCAGAAGGAGAGGTGGAGGAAAAAACAAAAGACACAGAAGGGAAGGTGTTCTTTGTTATGCATCATGTTACATCATTTACAAATAATGTAATTTAATCATAAAACTAAATCACAGATCCATTCTGAACGTTTTTGTTTTAATATTACTGGACTCCTTCCCTTCTGTCTAGAGGGAATTGGAATAATATGACATATGGTCTGAATAATCCTATTTGGGTTTTTTGGTCCCTTCTCAACTGCCCTGCCACATGGCAGGAGGAGTGAGGAGAAAGTTGATGAAGGGCTTAAATATCAAAACTAGGAAAGCAATTGTAGGAAGTTTAAATATAAAAACAGGGTTTTGTCTTTTAACAAGTGACTGGAAATAAAACAAGGGATTTGGAGCATTCATTTAACAACTTGATTGCTAAAATCTCTGATGCTAACACACTCGTTAGATAAGCTGGAACTTAATGGTACTAGTGGTTATCTGAGTGCCAAGTAAACTGTTTCAACAGATTAAACATTTGTGTAAACTAATTCTTTTTTAAGTATCTATTTGAATTCAGTATGTTGTTTATAAATGGTTTTGCAAAATGAGTGGATTTATGTTAAGACTGAAGGCACTCTTAACTGAAATCTAGTAGCAGATTATTTTAAGTAGCACTGGAACTTTGTTAGCACTGGTATTGAACCATACTAAAGTCATAGCATAATGATATGGACTAAGCACTAAAGAAATCCCATTCTCCACTTGAGCCTTCTAAGATGATGCTTTGAAAAGTCTTTAAAAACACAATAGCATTTT
Organism: Neopsephotus bourkii; assembly: GCF_033783945.1. Taxonomy (NCBI): domain Eukaryota; kingdom Metazoa; phylum Chordata; class Aves; order Psittaciformes; family Psittacidae; genus Neopsephotus; species Neopsephotus bourkii. Next base: position 11,070,204 of record NW_026900624.1, read on the forward strand.
TTTTCTTCTGACTGTGACTCTTTCAATCTACAATGCACTTTATGATGCTTTCAGTTCCACTGAGACCGCCTGCAGACCTAATGGGAAATAGTAATGCACATGGAGGTTTTCGGTATCATCTGGATGTGCAGCAAGATGCATCAAGAAATGCATGGAACACCTTAAAAGATATAAAGAATCATGATGCATCTGGTGACTGTCCACATTCTTTAAACCAGAGAAACCCAAAGAAATATAACCCTGGAGTTCTCTGTAAATCTGAGAAAATCCAGCCATCGTCTTCTACGTGTGTCCTTTGGTCAGCTTCAGAAGAAGACGAAACATGGGGCAAAGAACCACCAGCACATCAGAAACCTACACTGCGAAGTATAGTGTCACCTCTCAATGCTCATAGGCTTAAACCCATCAGGCAGAAAACAAAAAATGCAGTGGTATGTATCAGTTCTTAAATGGGAAACAACTTCACTATTAAATACGATGTGACTATCTCTTAAAATCACTTGGTAAATTAAAATAATTTTTCTCAGAAAACTTAATGTAATTTTAAAATACATTATAGATTAGTAAGATGCAATTTAGTTTTCACATGTGGAATATTTGTGGTCAGTTCCTGCAATGACATGGCATTGCTTTTAGCTTGCAAGCAAAGAAACTGTAAAGTAGACATAACAAACACTAAGTGCATATATGCTTCCTACAGTTCTAGAACTTTACTGCTTAGCTGTACAGCTGCATTTAAGATTTTAACTACGTCAAACACTTTTACAGATCAGATGAATAACCAGATTTGAAATTAAAACGGTCTTTCTCTCAAATGAAAATGTAAATCTTTCCTATAGTGCTGCTTTTTGCCATTGGGTAGGAAAGGAAAACAATTCTTTTAATCCTTACTGATTGCATAATTTTTTGGGTTAGTTCATTCCCTTTTGCCTTTTGTTCCATCTCTTATAGTATCACTTAATCCTGTCATTTTTCCCTCCCCCCCCTCCCAATTATTCTTTTAAAGAAGAACAATAGATCTGACCTGTCTGTGTTTGATTTGTCATTCAGGAAGCCCCACCCCCACTGACCAGGCTTATAACCTTCAGTCATGCTGAAGTGCTCTGTTCTAAATCACACTTAACAGCAAAAGTAACAGTCGTGTTGTTTAACCTGTATATTTAATATATTTTAGGTGAGCATTCTAGATACTGGGGAAGTGTGTATGGAGTTTCTAAAAGAACACCATTCGCAAGAATTTGTGAAAGAAGTTCTCAGAATATCTTGTGATGGAAACCTAGTGAGTGTGCTTTCAATTTCGTCAGTGTTGTATAAAGGCTTTGGAGTATTCTATTCTTTCAGAGTTTTTTTAATTTTTGTTTAAGTGATTATTTGCTTGGAGATGCAGTGTTCACATATGTACAGCTGAAAGCTCCTTCCCCCCCCCGTAGTACAGCCACGCAAATGCACATATCAAGCAATTCCTAACAAGCAGAATTGGACTTGACTTTTGCAATAGGTGAAGTATTGTTGAGAAACAGCTGCTGTTACATAATTACGTAGAGAAATAGAGCAGTCATGGTAAATTACAGTAATTAATTAAACTAGGACTTGATTCCTTAGCTGTTAACAGTAGGGAGTGCTGTTGTAAGTTGCAACTGTAAACACTTTTTTCCCCCTTTTTGTAGGTTGCAGTTTATCATCCAAATGAAGGAAGAGGCTTCCTTCTCGATGACAGACCTCCTGCTCCTCCTGAAGGCATCTCTATGTATAATTTTGACAACTTGCCAGGTAACCTGAAATTTATTTAAAAAATATGATGATGAATGCAATGTTTAAGCAAATCTTGTTTGAGACTTTTTAGCTTTTAGCCACTACTTTTCAGATAATTGTGAAGGTAAAACTTTCAGAATAAGGGTCAAGCTACAGTTTAACTGGGAATTGCATTTTGAAACTTGACAAGGAAGGATTTTAATTTATTTTGTGTGGAAGTTAAAAGGAGGCACCCCTCTACAATGTAGTATACTAAAATTAAATCTTTCCTCATCTTATTGATATTGGAAGCTGCTTAAATAAGAGTGGAAGAAATATTACCAAGTCATTTTAAAATCAGCAATTTTACATTGTGCTTCTTAATATCCATAACTTGGCGGAGGAAAAGGAAGGACATATATTTGAAAGCATTGACAGAGTGTTTAATGTAGACAGATGAAGAACAAATATAAGCTGACAATATTAAGTTCTTGAGGCGAGCAGATTTCTCTACTAACTAGAGATCAAAGCTGGGTTTTACCTATAGCTAGGAAGCCAACTGGACTACAATATCTAGTTGAATGGTATGTGCAGCACTATACTGTTATTTAGGTTCTGAACTATGTTAATTAAAGCTATTCATACGAAGCTATTTAATATGCATACTTTTCTAAAAGTTGGTGAAAATAAGCCTGTTTCTTTGAACGTACTTCTATAAAGTACTTAAATACTAGATAGGCAAATGTTGTGAGTAATGCATATTTTCAATTGCTACTTTTCAAGCTGGTGCACAGGGAAAAGTCTGACTTTTTGATAAAAGTTTAAAAATTTTTCCTTTTTTAGAAAAGTACTGGAAAAAATACCAGTATGCAGCCAAGTTTGTGCAGTTGGTAAGAACAAAAACCCCCAAAGTTACATTCTACACAAGATATGCCAAGTGCATGTTGATGGAAAATTCACCCACTGCAGATGTTGAAGTTTGTTTTTATGATGGTATGTATTCATTTTTGTAATTATGCAGATAGTTATAGCATGTTATTAAAGCTGCACTAAAATATTCCTGAACACTAAAAAAATAATTTGGGTTGAAGAAGACTCTGTTTTGCCACTCTGCTTTCATTCTAGCATCTGCAGATGACTTTTATTATTCCTTAGTTCCTCACTGGTATCTTCTTCCGGGAATAAGTGTTGCAAAAGTGTTACTGAAATTACACCTTGGTTTTATCAATGAGCTCTTTGCATCTTCATTTGGTAGATAACCTGGTTAGTGAAAGATGGGTCCCTACTCCTAAGCTTTCAATGTTAATGAGGTATAGTGTTACAAAGAACACTCGCTGGAGAAAGCAGTTGGCTGCCTTTTCCAACTCTGCCCTTTATAAACTTGACTGCACTGGCAGTTGTTTTCTCACTGTAGACTGCTATCAACTAGTTTCCTTTGCCACATGCTTAGATAAACCCCAACAGGATTTATGACAAAAAAACCCAGCTCTGTGATTCAATGTAGAACTGCTGTTGAAAGAATGGGTATCTCTTTTAAAACCATATTAAAATACGATAGAGCCTACTCTAACCAACCATTAGAGATGTTGGATTTGTCTCAGATTAGCGTTTAGAAGGGTAGCTCTTAAAATATGTAGTAAATACATTATTCTGCCCATTTAAGTGGTGATCTTTGGCCATAGAGGACATTCCATTAACATCCCAGTCCCAATTTAAGTGGCTATTTATTTCTGCTAGATATAAAGCTTATGAAGGAGTGGTTTTATTCTTGCAGTAAGCAACTCTGAGATACACTTTAGTAGAGTAGAATGTAATGGCCAAAATATGTACTTTATAGATACTGGTATCTTATAAATTCACAGTCTAAGCTTTTACCTGTTGTTTTTCACAGGAGCAAAGATACATAAGACAGCTGGTGTAACTCGTGTGATTGAAAAATCGGGGAAATCCTTCACTTTGAAAGGAGAAAGCGAAGCAGGTTTGAAGAAGGAAATACAAGTTTATATGGATCATGCAAATGAGGTAAATTGTTTCATATAGGCCTTTTCCAGTACAAACCAACTTTCTGAGAATTCAGTTTCTCTTTCACAAATGTGCGTCTGATGTTGCTTTTCATAGTTTTCATTATACTAATAAGCAGGGATGACAAAGAGCAAATATCTATGTGGTAACAGTAACAATGCCTCGTTACGAAGACTTAGAGGAGAGTCTTACTACTGTGTAAAGCAGATTTGTCTGTCTGGTGAAATGATTGAGCAGAACAGATGAAGCTGCCTTATACAAGATTAAAAACAATCCCCTCCAAAAAAAGCCAAAAAAACCAAACACAAAAACCTGCCAAGTGTCTGTCTAGCCTTCCTGCTGTGCTTTCCAGCTCTTGTTTTATGGTGCCCAATTAGAAGTCACCAGAGTAATTTTTATGTTGATGAACTTAGGAAACAGTAAAAATATAGTACAAATTTTCTGTTCGGTCCTCCTGATGTTCTGTTACTTCCTGGACTAGCATTCGGGGGTCATCTAGTCTTGCTAAAAGGGGCGGACATGTGATTATTAAGAGCATAATTACAGATATGCTGAAGTTATGAAGAAGTCTTGCTGTAGTATAGCTTCTTGAGTTGCCTCCATCATACATGAGTGCAGCTATTCAGTAGTGTTGAAAAAAAACAATGTTTCCTTTTGTAGGCTCACCTGCCTTTACTAAGCATGTATGAAATAGTTACTCTGTTCTCAGTTAAAATCTTTAACAAGCCCCTTCTAATTCCAGGGACATCGTATATGCCTTGCCCTGGAATCTGCTGTTTTGGAAGAAGAAAAAAGGAGTGCAAGTGTTCCGTTTTTTCCAATAATTGTTGGAAGGTAGTATCTTTCATTTGGAATATTCAAATGCATATTTTCTACTAAGCAGCCTAATGTTTACAGAAGCCAGAGTTGCTTAACAGAGGCTTATAGCCACTAGCAAGATAAATATTAACTTGAAAGCCTGTATGAACACCTTATATTGGACCCGCAAAGCCTCCTTTGATACTAGGACAACATACACTTGTAGCTAAAACAGGGCAAGAATTAGCATGTGTAAAAAGAATTGTGCAGACCAGTGCTGTCAAGTGCTTTCTACAGCCCGTGGTAAACCGAAGGAAAAGCTACATCTCCTCACCTGTTTTAGTCCCTTTTGTACAGACCCTTTCCCAATTTTTCTCATTATTTTTCAGAAAACCTGGCAATACTGAATCGCCACAGGCTGTAGCACCTCCACTGCTGGACAATATCAACTCTGTAAAAGAACCTGTGGCACTGGACGGAAATACAGCTGCTGGATCTACCCCAGTTCAATCTCCAAACTGTACTCCTTCTGTAAGTACACAAGAATATACAGTAGTGGACACTACTCTCCAGTAGGAATTCAAATATTGTTAGTTTATTTGAACTAATGGAATTATGTTTGCATGGGTTGTAAGCTTTCATTAGCCATTTGTGAGCATATTGACTAGAAAAGTTAACTTTGATTTCAGCTAACTTTTGATAGCTAGATTCAAGGTCATCTGAAAAAATCAAAATCTTCCAAAACTTTACTACAAATTCTTCATGGGAACACAGTTTGAAAATTTGTTCAATGTTACATGGTGCATCTTCAGTTTATTTTGGACAGCACCAATGTGCCCTCAGGCCTGTATATCACATGGTAGTCACAAGGGATATTAGCGCTTGAGGAAGCTGTTCTGAAATAATCTAGTGTTAGTGTATATAAAAAACATGTAAGTGAAATACATTTATATGTGTAGTCAACAAGGCTTTGTGTGTCATTTCATTTAGCTGGTTTAAAAGACCCACCAAGATTCAGTTGCTGCATCACAGCCCTGTACAACTTCCCTGGCTGGACTGAATTATATTGGGCTCTTGGCACGCTCAGTTTGTATCATCTTACCTTTGCTGAATTTATGTGGCTATGCATTTCTGTTCTTTTGATTGTGTAGCACATGTCCTCAGTGCAGAATCTGTCGGTTTTTGCTTGGCTGAAATGAAGCAGGCAACTAAAATTCCTGCAGGTTTCAGTACTAGTATTGATTCTTACGCTGACTTAAGGTTACCCATTACCAGAGTTCTAGTTCAAGGGTTCAGCATTCAAACTCGTTCTTTGTTTGTCATACAGCAAACGCTTAAGTCTTTGTAAGACTTCCACTGTTTGCTTTCTCTTCTAAAATACCTATTTCTAAGCAAAATATCACAATGACTGGTTGCCTTTCATGTTACTCTTGACTCTGTCATATTCTTGATACTTGAACTAGGTCTGTGTATCCTGAGGTACAGCTTGTTGTTTCTTTCAGGTTCCTGTAATTATCTGGATCCTGAACTCTTTCCTGACCAAGCTCTCCTATCTCAGAGGCATCCCCTGACTTGCATCTTGTCACTGAACCCTGACTCTTAAATACTAATAAGCACACCACCTCATCTGTCTTCTCTCTGACTATGGGAGGAGGTACTGTAGTAGTAGAACTTCTAAGGAAGCAGATGTGTTCCTCCTAGGCATTAGTGGTGGTGGTGGTGTCTTGAAGTCCTCCGTTATTCTTAATACATCACTATTGTCTCTGTAAACCTAGAATAGCCTTTGCATGTGCTGTAAAACTCTTGTATTTATGTTTCATACTCTAGTTTCCAATTAATAGCAATGTCTGTATGTCTGTAGAATATTGTGGTCACCTGAATGAGAGCTACTGTGCTATTGGGCTGTTATGTGCTGAACACTTGCTGCAGATGGACAGTGTTTTGTGATAGTCAAATAAGGGAAAAAATGAGGTGTAAGTAGAAAACGTCTGCTTAGGGAGGGTGATTCCTTTGAGTACAGGGAAGTGGTAGGAAGATCTGTTGTAATACTGACTCTTATGAAGCCCTGTGGTGTTTTCATAATGTAATGCTGGTAAGTGAAGCATATAGGCTAAATCTGTCTGTATATATAGAAAGATTAAAACAGGTGGTAGTTGACCACTTTACTTCGTTTGTAATCAGTTGATTGATACCAAGGCTGCTAATACTAAGTATTTCTGGGTTTTAGGTGGTGTCATTTGAAAAGCCTACATTCCTGACCAATACTGTGGAAACTACATACTCCTCTGTTCATCAAACAGAATGCAGCCCAAATACAGCCCAACTTTTAAAATCTGTCTTTGTGAAAAATGTTGGTTGGGCTTCTCAGGTGAGGAATACTGATAAAGGAGGGGAATCTGTTCTTTTCCTGTTAAACTTGAGATACATATTTTAAAGTCAGTAACTTTAAACTTGATCGGGGAGGGATACATTCATATGTGCTCTGGTACACTTTAAATCTGAAAATGAGTATGTGGCAGAATCGTTCCTAATACATATCTTGGATAAATACCATGCTGAACTAGGTAAGTAGAAGAAATCAAAATAATACTGAAGTATTTCAGTTATTACAGTTTTTCTGTGGTGGTTATTGCTTATTTCAGGAAGTCTGATTCTTGAGACTGTGTGAGACTGCATACTCCAAAGTAGTATACATGTGATCTTTAAAAGACTAACCACAAAACTTTAAGTCACTTCAATTATTAGAGATATTCTAGGTACGTAGCCTTTGATGCCCTCAAATCACAATGCAATTTCTCTTATTAGCTGACCAGTGGAGCAGTATGGGTTCAGTTTAATGATGGATCCCAACTAGTAGCCCAAGCAGGTGTTTCTTCCATCACTTACACATCTCCAGATGGCCAGACAACGAGGTGAGTCTATTAGAGCTATAAAAATAGTTGCTGTCAGTGCAAGGTGGTTAGACATAAGGTATACTTCAACTTCATAGCTGCTATTCATTTTGGTTTGGAAACATTAGAACTTAGCTTTTCAATCACTTCTCAGTTGATTAGCTTATATAAGCTCAATAAAGAGAAAAAAATACAGTTTTGACTGAGATCTGGATAAATAAATGAAAACAAAATAAAACCCAGCTGCAAATGCATCTACTTGGTCTCCAGAGTATAGCCACTATTCATGTACAGTATTTAAGGGCAGGAGAGGGAGAAAAGCGAGGTTTTAGTATTTGCTGGTGTTAAGACACTGCCAGATTAGGGAGATAAGATGTTGACACTGATGTGTCAGTCAGGCTAAGCTTTACCTGAGCACTCTGGACAGTGGGCACTTCCCATACGAATACAGCCACTGAGTAACATGTTTCCTCTGTACAAAGCTTGAGACAGTAGGATACAGTCTGTTCAGATACTAGTGCAGCTTAAACATTGTTTAGATATTTTCTTGATCTGAAACACCTTTCAGAATACACATAGGGAAAGGGAGCCTAGAATTATGCCTTCAAGCTCCGGTTAATGTGTCTTGATATGCTTAAAATCTCCTTGATTTAGTGGCTTGCCTTTTTATAGGCAAGTTTCAAAATAAACTGTCCAGATAGAAATTATTTCAAGCATCTAATTTTTTTCTGTGCTTTATTTCCCATTATAGGTATGGAGAAAATGATAAGTTGCCAGAATACATCAAAGAGAAGCTGCACTGTCTGTCTTCTATTCTTGTGATGTTTACCAATCCAGCTGGTCCCCACTGATTAAAGCAATGCAGGTGTCTGGACAAAAGAGCTTAATAAACTCACTCACTGACTTTCAAGTGATGTGACTATTCTTACTCAGCTTACACAGAAATTCTTCCAAAAGCTGGTAAAAAAAGGAAAAAGAAAAAATAGGAAGGGCAGAGTTGCTCTGTTAATGTGTAGCCAATTGCTTGTGAAGTTTTATGCAGACTTTTTTTCCCTCAAAATGATGGATAAACCTGCTCAAGCAAAACTTTGAGCAGCTTAATTCTAGACAGCATCAACTTCTTGGAAATAATCTGAATCTGTTGGATTTGGTTTTGGATTTTTTTTTTTCTTCCCCACTGCTTACTGAGTGCCAGCAATCAAGGAAAATGCATCTGTGCTGTTGAAGTGTTTGTATTTGTAAATAACTTATTTTTTACGTCTTGCAAGTAATATATGTAAATATGTATATGTTTTATAACTGTTTTTAGACCTTTTTGTAGCAGCAGCTTTAACTTCCCTGCACAAGCATTTTATATAAAAAAAAAAAAATAAATGCAATGGCAATTGTCCAGATCTGTTTCATGTTTGTGTGTGGTTTAGTGAAAGCCCTTTCCTCTAGGTATTAAGCTACATTTATAACAGGAGCTGCTCTGGTGTCTTAGAGCAGTATGTGGCTGGAGTTTAAGACTGCTTGAAGCTTGGGAAGAAATGGTATAAAACTGTTGAATGATGTTAATTCTAACTTGCTGAACTGACAAAATGCACTAGGGTTTGTGTATTTAATATCTTTACCTCTGGCCTATATGATTAAAACCAGAAGCACATTTGATAGGAAAACAAACTACATATAATTTAGTAATTAATTCAGTTTGTTACTTTATAGAAATTTTATTAACTTTAGATACTTTTACCTTGTCTTAGACATTATTAGCATTAACAGTAGCGCTTTTTAAATATTTTGCTGGACTTTATTACAAGTCTTTGATAAAGCAAGTGCTGTGTGTAGCTCTTATGCAGACTTTAAGGTTTTTTGCATGTACCTGTAGATACAAATATTGTACATGCACATAAATGCGGCTTTTTAGAAGAAATGTTTTTGGTAAGTTACTCTTAAATCAACTGAGTTTTGAAGTAGGAAGTCAACTTTGCGAAGATGTGGGTCAGCACTGAATGTGAGAAGCTTGCATTATCAGCCACACTGATTATTTTTACTTCAGACACAATCTAGTTTTTTGTGCAAGCTGAAGGTACAAAGAGTTGAAGAATGCCTAAGCCACAGGCAGCAGAAAGGCATAAAGGCTTAAAAAAAAAGTCAGTAAGCTTGTAAGAAACAGAGTGATAATCCACTACAACCAAGCCACAGCTTAAACCACAGCTGGCCTAGGAAAATACAGACTACTCATGGCCAAAGAATTTAAAGTTTTGCTTTCTTATTTTATTCATGTAAACATACTAATGGGCCTTGTCTACCTTTTTTTTGGGGGGGGGGGAGGGGGATATTGTGTATTCTACAGATACTCACTGCAGTGAAGAGGCTTGAATCTAGTTTTATCCTTAACCCTTTAAATAAGTTACAGGTGAAACAATCCCTCTCCAAGTACCCAAACATATTCTCTTTAAGTTCGAAGTTAGCTAGCCTGAAGAACAACAGCAGTAAACCTCCTATGACATAAACAGTTAGTACAAACACTCAGCACAAACTGCGCTGTAGAATATGCAATCTTGTATTAGCCATTTTGAGAACTGCATTTCTCACCAGTTTCTCATGGCTGAAGGAACTTTTGGTTGCTGAAACCAAGCAGTTCATTTGGCAGCTTGTTTCCACCACTAAAACACAGTATTTCTTGTACCATTTCTTATGAATTGGCATATAAAAGAAATGCTTATAAAAGCAAAGTCTTTTCTCACAGCATTTTGTGATTCTGCAGCAGGAAAACTCCAGAGAGAATAAAACTTGTTGATTCCCTTCTGTCAGTATTGAAAAAAAATAACCTTTTTCAGTTTAGTGTTTGAACAATTGATGACATAGGAATATTAATTACATTTATTAAATTCAGTAACCATCAAGTATTAGACACAGTAAACTGCAGTTATTACAGATTTATTTTTACCCAGTAGTATTGAAATAGATAAAACAAACCCATACAGATAAGCTTAGGCCTCATTATGAAAGAGAATAATCTCACTTTTTAAAATAAACACTGAATAATTCAACCATTGTAAATTCATGTTTCTCATACTGTATTATCAGAAAAAAAATCTACACGTAACAGCACCTGGAGAGCCAGTGTCCTCTGTAATTAATATGACGTGGTTGCTCAGCACAGTGCATTCATTCTCTCAAATGGCAATGGAAGTGTAAACTATCATGCTTAGTATTTCCTTCTTGTAGTTAGGAAAGGCTGCGCATTATTTCAACTCTGTGCAGGTTACATTTCTTGCTACAAAAAGGCATTCAGCAAAACAGCAGAAGAAAAACTGCACATACAGTTTACTGTAGTTCAAGTAACAGCCATTACGGCTGCGATTTTCAATGTCTCTTCACCAACTTGAATACCCAAATCCCACATGAGCAGCTTGTGAAGTAGGCACCTACCTTTCTCTACAATTCTGTCACATTTTGTTTGAAATCCTGGAGAAGATGTGCTGACACGTACCAGTTTCCAAGGTAACAGATGTTGTATTAACCAGTGCTTACAAGCTAGCAAACTGAACATCCGAAGGTTCACTGAAGCAGTAATGTTTCCATACAAAGTGCATGCAGCTCAACTAATCTTGTAGTTAGAAAAGAGTAACTAATCCCGATTCACAGAATCAAGATAATACTTATTTTACTTCTTTCTGGAAAGGATGCGCATAACCTACGACCTTCACAGCTGCATTCCATACACAGGTACATCATTTAAACTGTACACGCTTCAAACGTTCACATCTCACTTGTTCACATCTCTTCCTCTGCTGCTAGAAAGGCAGAATACAAATGCTCCATTGCAGCAGGCATAACCATCTATTAGGGTATGGCCAAGTTACGTGTTCTATCAATGTGTAAGTACACATGTACAGTTGTTAGCATACAGCCAACAAGGTCAGGGAGTCCTCATTAAAAAGTAGTAATAAATTTAAGTATTATTTCTGGTTGGTTTGACTTTAAAAAAAAAAAAAAAAAAGCCCATATTTAACAATTCTCTTCTTGCATTCTTCCGTATCTGACAGAAAATGCAATTAGTCTCTTGTATACTATTTCCAAGAGTAAGAGAGAGACTACAACTACACCACATATTAAGCTAAATGCCCAGCGTGGTCCCAGATGAGTGTATATTTGGCTTACAAAAACAGGCCCAAGTATTCGTGCTCCACTTCCAGAGGCAGTTAACCATCCCATGTAGACACCCTACAGAAGATCAAAAGCTTATGTTAGTGATACAGGAATTATTGGGCTGCCTAGTAATTGCCACCAATTATCCTAACTGGAAAATTTAGAAGTGTTTAAGCAACTGCTTATCTTTCTTAACTCATGAAGATACTGAGTACTTTGTTTCCAAGAGTACTCTTAAGCTTCTTTTAAGCATTAATTCAAAGACTCCACTGAGCTACATGCACTATAGCTTTCTAGTAAGAAGGCATTCTTGCTTAAAGAATTTAGTTTCTTACAGCAAAATATAACATAAAAAAAAATGAGGTAACTGGTGAAGAAGGAAGAAAAAATTTAAGCAGCAGTATCAGTTTGCTATGTGTTTCACCGCTGTAAAATATCAAAAACTGGAGGTATCACAATATTTCTAATCTTCACATAATAATAAGAGGAATATTATTCTGTACTGATTTTCCAAATATATAATTGGTTGTTACAAAAATGGCTCTTCCAGAACAATCATGAAAGCCACAAGCTTTGGTCTTAGCTGTCCTGAAATTTCCACACTGTAGGATCTGCCACAAACTGTAGTACAAGCCTTGCTTTTCAGTTGCTCTTGGGAGTTGCCTTGGGTTTTAATAAAGATTAGAGTCCTGAAAATTTCTACTCTGGTTGAAACATACAATTATTTGGCTGATGACAAAATGAATTTTAGCTAGATCCTTCATTCTAATAAAGAGGGTACAAGTCTTGGAGAGCAAATGAAATAAATTGTTTAGGCATCATGCTTACCTGAGGCTTTGGTCCTAGAATTTTTGAGTATAAAGTGTAGGACATGACATTACAAACGGGATAGCCCAATCCTATTAGTATGTCAGAGGTGATATACTGGGCCAGATAGATCATGGGAGTATTCAGGCACCAGGACTGTGTGACAGGGCAGCCCACAGGTTCTACTGTGTGGTTGGATGGAAGTGGTATTGCTTGCAAACTCCAGAAAGGCATTAGCATTTCAGTGGCAGCTGTTCTGGGAATGGAGTTATTCTTTACTTCTGCAAAAATAAGTTACGCACACCATTAGAAAAAAACAACCAAACAAACAAAAAAACCCAACAAAAACCAAAATAAAAAGTTTTTTAAAGTCCCTCCCACATTCTGATGATAGTTTAGACTTGATGATAGTTTAGGCTTAAATACCTTGCCACTGGATATTTGGTAGCTTTTTCCCCCAAGGCAGCAAGATAAAGAATCCAACCAAGACAATCAGTAAGCCTCCATGGAGTATGGCACGCTCACCAGTCCTATCAAACAATGAAATTACAATTAAATAGATCATTTAATTAAGGTAAAAATTATACAGGATCTAATGACAGTCCACTGGTTTGTGGAAAAGATGCCTGGCCAAAACACCTGCAAGAAAAATTTAAAGATCACAGTAACCTGAAATCTGTTTTTCTTGTGATCCCAGGGTAAAAGACAGACAAGGAAGAGGGTGATGTTAACAGAATAAAGAACAACCACAGCATCATGGCCACATCAAAATTCAAAATACTTCATTGTCATAGTGAACCCAAACTCATTAATGAGTAAAAGATCAGAGTGATGCAGATTTGGCCCTCCCATAAAGCTTTTCACATTTAGCTAATATCAGGAAGAAAATTCCAAGAAGCTCCAACAACTTACTTTTTAGATAGCATTTTAACCACCATGAAAACAATAACGGATTCAATGCCAACCATGCTAAGGATTATTCCATTGTAGAAAACAGCTTCTTTTCTGGTCCAAGAATACATATCCATCGTCAATGGAGTAGCTATACTAAAGTGACAGGACAAAATTACATTAACTTTAAAAAAACCCTTCTTTTATGCAGCTGTTTTCACACCTACACTGTCCCAAACATCACACACAGTGGTAGAGAAGCCTTTCCTCCTGATGGGAATATCAGAAAATACAGGCTAGTTATAAACTAATGCAGTCTCACATCATTTATTAAAACTAAACCCACCAGACAAAATTCACAACTGTACCACACCAGCCATACTCTGAAGGATCATTTATTTCTGACAGTTCATGAAAAGACAATGGAGTTAAAGCAAAGCAAGAGCAGTAGATAGATAAAAACTAGGCCCCGTGAGTATAAAAATAGTAAACATTTAATACTGTTTCAGTTTTAGCAACTAACCAGTCTCTAGGAACTCAATTTTCTAAAAATAATGCAATTAAGACAGAGACATGTTGTTAAAAAAAACCCAAAACTACATTATAGCTTAAAAACCTCACAAAATAAATCTTACATCCTTCTAAGTATTTTGTAAGTTAAAAAGATGACATATACTTCAGTCTGATGTAATGACAGTTATGTTTTACTTATTTTCTTGCCCACGGAAAATTAGGAGCGAATAACGTATCTCTTGAAGTAAAAAACACCCAGCCTTGTAAAACAGTGCAGCTAAGAATACAATTGCATTTACAGTATCAAACAATTGTTCTAAACATTCCTGGAACTTTTGGAGCTAGTAAGAATCATACTAAGAAATTATCCAAAACTAAAATAAAAAGGTACGCAAAGACCATTTTCTCTGAAGATTTTAGGTAGCCCAAGTTAAGCTCCTTTTTTTTGTTTTAAAACATTTAAAAAGTTGAGAATATGAGTCTGCGTCCATTTCAAAAGCTTTTACATTGTTTCATGTACCACAAACTGCATGCTACCTATTTTTAGTTATTACTGACCTTTAATTCAGTACTCTGTACCAGTATATATCAATTCGATTGCACATGGTAATGGATTTCTATTCATGAAGAGTACGGTCAAGAAAATGAGTCCAACAGAAAAGCCTTTACATGCATGCTCAGTCTAACTACATTAACATGTCAAAGTATTTTGAGAAAAAATAGCCAAACTTACGTTTCAAAGACAGCAAACACAAACAAGATGACAAAGAAAAGAAAATTGATTGCTACCACAGCAACATGGTCAATGTTTCCTTCTGCATCCTGATCTGGAACATCACTTTCTGCAACAAAAGAATAATCTAAACTTTAAACTGAGCTTTTTTTTTCACCATGACCAGTTACAAACAGTCATGATTTCCTTACTTTGTTAAGTATTTAACATGCAGGTTGGTAGGTGGCTAGGCAGTTATTGACAGTCTAAGTATAATGTTTTTAAATCCAAATGGAATTGTTGGAACTTTAATTCCTCTGACATGAAGGGAAAAATGATTTTCAAAATGGTTGTACCATCTGTTTTCCCACTGTAATACTGGGACTGACAAGTCCTGAGTGACAGCAAAATAAGCAAACTTCTTTAAATATCTTAATGATGGAAGCCAAAACACTTTCTGTTCCTCTTGCAAGGTCAGAAGCACACAGTAGAATTCTCTATTCTCTACACCATCACAGAGCCTTTGCTCCTCTAACACAAAACACCCACATGTGGTGTGCACACAGTTCCCTTTTCAATGAGAAAACTAATACAATACTGAAACTGGTGACTTCCATAGGTTTTTAAAAAGGTTTAAAACGACCTTTTATTTACTTTTTATTCTTTAAGTGAAAGGGATACTCACAAAAGTTTTTGAACTGTGTACAAAAGGGGTACATATTGAACCTAACTGTTGCACTATGTGGCTGTTACTCTACTTTAGTCTCACCAACCAAATTTAGCTATACAACTTCTAGTAAGATGCCGTATGTGAAAGCTGATATGCAATAACAATATTGCTCAGCATGATACAAAAGAAGAGAGAGGTGCGAATGCAGAGTCGAAGTTAAGGGGGATTTTATTTGTAATGTCCATACTCACTTAATCCTGTCTCTTGGAAGAGACAGTTCCAGGGTACCAGACAGCACTATGAACACACAAGGACGTAATATGGACATGAAGCAACTTCTGGACCAGTTAGAGATATACAGCCTATTTTCCACTTTGAGATCCCAATGCATCAAACTATAGAGTAGTTCTAAATGCTTGTATGTAATAAATTACAGTCACGGAGTAAGTTTTAAAGTAAATGTAGATACCTTCTCCTTCAAAACTGACACTCTTGCACTGCCGTCCCATGTCATCCACTTGATGCTCTCTAGAAGTTTAGAACTATTTTCATTAATACACATATTTATTTGGTCTACTATTGTGTCAATTTTCTATTAAAATAATTCTAAATAGCATAATCTTATATTCTAATTACTCTCACTTCTTTTAAACATCATCTGTGTAGTCTACATTTGAGTGAACACCACGATATTCAAGAAAGAAAATATTCTAGCAGGATATCACATCTCTGTGTGCATCTTTTCCCTCCCCTCACTGCCACCAATGGGATAGTGCATAAAAATCCCCCCTCGAGATTCTTAAAGGAAAGACATAGAAAATGAGAGCCCTACAGACAAGCTAACCTTATTTCTCTGTAGAGAAAACACATATGCAAACCCCATCAACATTAAAAATCTATCAAGGCTAAGTGAATAATCTAACAGCTCTAACTTTTTTCATCAGTTACATTCCAGCTGTAACACCACTTTGATTAATTTATGAGCTTAATGAAAAAGATAGGTATTGAAGAAGAAGAAACCCTGAAAAATAAATACCAGCTTCTAGTTTTAACACTCCATATTGCAGTCTTACTACTTCTTCTGAGCAGTACATCGTTTATTACAAGCCATCCACTAAAACAAGGTAGAATATTTCTTTTTTGACCTGATTACCTGAATATGGAAAAGAAGAGAATAATATTAATAACTCCTAAGAGAGCGGCAAATAAAACTGGTGCCGTATACATGTTCAGCTGAAGCTGAACTAATTTCCACGTTATTCCTTCTTCTCCAATAAGGGTAAAACATGTCTGAAAAACTTAAAAAAACACAATTGTATTAAGGAATTATTGAGAGTCATTAAGAAAATCTGAGAAAAAATATAGAATAAACATAAAATTGTCAAGGAAAATTTAAATACTATACCTGTTAAGCCTTTTATGTTCTGAGAATCCTACCCTAGATAAACTGATGGGTATCAGTGGGATCTCAACTAGACAGAAAACTATTTGGTTACATACAAATACACTGTATAAATAACAGCATGACACTTAGAACTGGAACTGACTTCCGAGTGTACCAATGGTTAATTTTCTTGGCCATGTGCAGACAGCTGATCTCTTTTTCTCTTCCTCCTACATGGCAAGCTTTGGTCCTGCGACTGAACCCTCCCACCCGCTAAGGGCAAGCTAGAGAGAAAAAAAGTTGTGGGAGGTTTTTTAATTAAATTTTAAACTGGTGCTGAGAAAAAGATTTTAAGAATATTTGCTTACTACTGTTAGGAAGCAGACTGAGAGTCCCTGTCAAATTAGGAAAGGGAATTACCTAACTTATACTCCATGCAAATCACACAAAGAATGCAGAGTTTGTTCTTGTAGATCTTTTAATGCTCCATCAACAGTACTAGTAACAACCAGCTGGAGAAAAAACTTTCAGCCCTAAATGTTCACTTCGTTATATTACCATACACAGAGCACTTCAGTTCTACTAATTAGATAATCATAATCGCCAGCTATAGAACACACGTAATCAGTGCAGGCTCTTCAGGACAAAACTGCTATTCTCTCTTTACAACACAAAGCAAGTCTTAACACATTTCTCCATAAAGTAGACAAGAGTATCTGAGAAGCCACAATTACACCTGATTCCCAACATAGCTGCTTTACTACTTCCAATGTCCAATTTCATCCTAAAAGGTATTACAGGTGAGAAAAAAAGAGATGCTTTACCTGGTCCTAATATAAAGCCAACTGCTTGACAGGCACTGGTATTGGCCATGGTACTTGTTCTTTCCATAAGAGAAGTGGCACCTGCAATATATGATCGAACTACAGCCACATTTCCTTAAAAAGAAACACAAAAACAAACAAGAAAGTTTTCGTATAAATACAAAGTTATGTTCTTATTCTGCAAGAATATAAAACCCAGCACTCCCTCTGGTATTTATAAACAACTGCACAATTATAAAATTTTATTATAAAGTAATGTTGGCTGACTCTTTAAGTAATACAGTATCGCTCACATAGTGGCAAACCTGGTACTAAAGTATAACATTAACTACCTTACACAAGGCATAGGATTTAAGAATTTTCAGAAATGCAAATTGTGCTGTGGTTACCTGCTCCAAATCCCACCAGAGCACGTGCAGCCAACATGTAGTATCTGTTGTATGAATGAGGAACATGGACGTAGGCATAAAGACAATTAGCAGCTACTGAAATAGCAGTAGAAATGACGAGAGGTTCTCTCCTTGGCCTGTAATTGGACCACAAGCCGAAGAGGGGAGAGGCAACCATTTGGCCAATGCTATATGAAGCTATAATCCAGCCCAAGAAACTCGCATCTGCTGTCGGATCAATCTGCAGAAACAAATTAATCAGTGCTACAGATAAAGTATTTTAGTATTTTATAAGATCAACAAAACTGTTTCAGAATCAATACCTGAACTATCTAAGACTCTCCACCATAATTCTGAGCATATATGGCACTATGCAATGTAGAGTCAAACCTAAGCTATTGCCAAATAAGTTGGTGTGTCTGCATGCCACTGTGCAGTGTTTAACTTAAACACACCATTCCAGCTCTCAAAGGCAGTTGTTTTCATGCAGTATTTTGACTAGGGAAAATAAAGTTGGGCTGTCTCCAGCAATGCATAAACCCAGTAAAAAGTGCTTCTGAGGCTGGAAATGGCTTACTTGCAGCAAACTCAAAGTAGTTTCCATACAGCACTGCTGCTGTTGCAGACTGTAGACATAAACATAAGCAGCATGGTAAGCAGTTTACATGCCAGGAGCAAGGAAACACTGAAGTCATCTCTGCACATGCCTAAATCTGTCCTGATTTGTGAGGATGTGGATGCATGTTCTTTTCTTCTCCAAGAATTCAGCACCAGCCTCTAGGACCCTGCCCAGGATATGCTATTCCAAATTTGCATTTGAAACTGCCTTCTACAATTCCAGGAGCAGTAAAATCCTAGCACAGATTAAAGTTTTAGACACCTTTTATGCCCCTTTTAACAAGAATGCAACAAAGAGGGAATAAAAAAACCCAAACTTAAAACACTATCGAGGAACATTGTCAGTTCCCTGTTAAAAATACCAAGAAGGTCTGTGTGCAACAATCTGACATTTACAGAGCAACTGCTACCTTCAGCTTCCCTTTTTCTTTTTCCTTTTCAAAATGCAAACAAGCCTTCTGTATGTTTTAACACTATAAATACATTCATATAAAGGGATTTCTGTTTATTCACTGTCCAAGAAAACAGTGAAATTATCACATAGAAAAACATTTCCGGATTATGATGTACCTTTATCAATTCAGGAAATCAACTGACAGATTTTACATGAAATAAGGAAAGCTGTCTAAGTGGATGGTAATATAAAAGTCTTATAACCACACACTTCCCTTTACTGTTTCTTTTCCTAAATAAAATGCCAAGTTTTTAATTACATACTTTCTGAGAAGGAATTTTCTATTCTTATTAATTAAAAAAAAAAAAAAAAAAGATACAAACCTTTTGGAGATATGGCCACACAGACATAATTACAATTGAGAAACCTGCAATGCAGTAAAAACACAACTGAAGTTACTTTATTTGGCACGTTTATCACTAATTCCCTTTATTGAAACACTAATTACAGGTTCATTCTTCTGCTCCTAAAGTGCGTTATAGTCTAAAACTCTGCAGGAGTCTGTCACCTGAAAAAAAAAAAAAGTATTATATGCTTATTTTAATGAGTGATAATTCCTCCTAACAGAAGAAACTATTTACAAAAGGACATTTTATAGGTGTGTACACACTAAACAAAAAGAGTTCCTATGGAAGGAATACTGAAATGCCAAGCAAACTGCACGGGATTTTTCTTCCCAGTGGAAAGACAACAAGATCTCCAGAGTAAAAATTACTTCTTGATATACTGACATATTTCTATTAACTTATAAAAGAAACTGTAATTCATCAAATTAAAAAAATAATCATTGAAGTATGCTATTATTTGCAAGATGATTTCTAAGCCTGCAGAAACCCCCCAGAAGACAAAAATCAACTGAAGCCATGCTTCCAGGGTCAGTTCTTTAGGAATGAGACAGTAGCATATTCTGCAGTGGAGAGGCAAAATCCCATAGGAGAGAACAAGCTCTCATACACGTTGTGAAATAGGCACATTCCCACAAAGATCTTACATCTTAAGAACTCGGCATTACTTCTGTTTTTGTTTCCTAGAGCATTCACTTTTAAATAAATAATAAAAGTGTGGCCTTTGTGCTGTTTGGTTCTGCACAATAATTTTTCTGTGCCACTACATTTTACCCCAAACTATAGCAAAGCCATAACACAAAGATTTAATATGCCATTTAGTTGTTACTTAACATATCTTACTAAATATAACCTTTTTTTTATTTGCTAGTCCTGTCTAACTCATCTGAAGAGTCAGAAAACACACCTTTCTAAGCTTATAAAAGAACAGTATCATTAAGGACACTATGTAGGTGAAATCTAGGAAACCCTGTAATTTTCAACCCAAAATACATTATGAAAATAATGTTGAAATCCACCTCTGTTTACTCACCTACACTACTGAGAAACATAGTAAGATACATAATCCAGATGGATCGCCACCTGCTCTTATAATGCTCTTGTGTTTCCACAACATCCCTGTTTTGGAAACAAAAGTCAAGAGAGAAAGAAATCATTATCAGATTTTCTTCTAGTTGTTTCTACAGCACACTGAAAACATTTTTCACAAACCTCTCAACACAACTGTATGAACTGGCATGCAGAAATAGACTTCCATACAGCAATGAATAATAAAAAAAAAAAATTAGAAGCAGGCTAATTTTTCACTGAAAAACACCAGATTGACAAATAATAAAAAAAAAACCAAAAGAAACACTGTCATGCACCACTGCATTCGAATGTTACACAAAGAGATCTTTATTTAAAGAGATATTCAATTCTGCAACCTCTTTGTAGAGACACTTTGGAGCACCACATACACCATGGGCATGCTTTCAGAAGTGTGTTATAAGCCATAAAATCCTAGACATCTTCTCAGAACTGCAACTTTAAAGCAAAAAAGCCCCCATCCTGAACCACTATCAATTGGACTAAATGGTATGACCAGTCTATTCTTTCACATAGTATACTTATACAATGTAAAAACTGTGTGTAAAAGATACTGCTGAGGATTTTAAGGGCTGCAAAACAAAAGTCACAAACTTGGTGAGCAGTAAGTTATTTTCCTAAAATTCCTAAGCACCTTCCAAAATCCACAAAGTTATTCAGAAGCAAGAACATTCATGGTTCTTCACTTCTTTTGAACTACCCTAAATAAAATAATCTGTGTCCAAAATATGCAGACCTAGGTTATGTATGCTTGAACATAGTTTTATAAACATGTTTATATAGGTCCTACACAGACTTAGGCATATGTGCAATTTTAAAGCTAATAGAGCAGGATTTGTACAGAAATGCTTAGACAATTTGTTTTGGCTCAATTATACCTGAACCACATAAATGGTGTTTCTAAATATAGTTTGCTCTCTTACTGCCCGTTATTTTGGAGAGAAGTCCGTCAAACACTTGGATTTCCTATGTTTGGTTACTGTCAAGATTTTCATTATACCAAGCGGTACACTCTACGTACGAGAACACTTCAGCAAAGACGGCGGCGGGAGCCACCCTCCGTGTGTAACGTTCGAAGCCCTGTTGCTGTTCTCCTGACAGGAGGGAAAAAGCCCCAAGCAACCACCTGCTGCCCACACAAGAAGCGCGCTATTACACGCCGAGACTTCAGCACCACAATAACCGAGCCTCGCTCTTATTACAAACTTCCCAAGCAAGTGCGGTTGGTTCCTGACAGCCTGAACAAGCCGCCGCCGTGGCAGCGGCCGCTCCCGGTCCAGGCTGACGACCCGCCGCCGCTCCGAGATTCCGGCAGGGTGCAGCGGAGGCAAGTGCCCGGGTTACCGCAGCGGCCCGGCCTGCCCCTTCGTATGCCGGCTCCCGGGGCGGGCGGCTTCCCTCAGGCTTGGGCTTTCCTGGCGGAGTAAAGCGCCCACACCGGACGGAGAGGGACTCGTCACATACAGCTGCTCCTCCAGTCACTCGCGGGGTGGCGCCTCACCACCTCAGAAAGGAAAGGCGAAGGACTAAACAAGCCCCTACCTGCCGCTGTCCTCCCCGTCCGCCTCTCCGGGACTCAGCAAAGGCTCCTGCCCCTCAGCAGCCACCTCCGGACTGAACATCGCGGCCGCCATACCGAACTGCGGCCGCTTCCAAAATCCTCCGGGGCTGCGACCCCTCTCACGGCCCGTCCCGACCAACCTTTGCGCCCGCCGCCGCCTCCGCCGTCAGGGGGCGCTGCCGCCAACGGTGGGCGGTGGCGAGGCCGGAGCCAGGAGGGGTCGGTGCGCGCTGGTCACGCGCGCGCGCTTGCTTCCGTTGAGAACCGTGCGTTCGTGCGTGCGCGCGCCTCCGCTGAGAGCCGTGCGTGCGGGTGTGCGTGTGGGCGGGGCTTTACCCTCCCGCGTCTAGGGCCGGCCCCGACCTTCTCCCTCCTCCTCCTTCCCCTCTCCCTCTCCCTCTCCGCCCGCCCATGCGGTGCCCGGCTCCGGCAGCGCTGGCGCGCAGGTGAGTGACCTTTGTGGGGCGGTTCGGATAGGAGGAGACAGGAAGGAACGGGGGGGGGAGTGGGGAGTGGCTGGCTGCCAGCCTGGTGGGCTCTCCGCTGAGGGCGAGGAGGAGCTGTGCGCCGCTGGGGCTTCCCTCACGGCTTTGCCCAGCCCCAGGGAATGCTGCTGGTATGTTCCAGCCGCTGGCTGAGGTGGCCTTGCCCCGCGGCGAGTTACCGACCCCTGTCCTGACGCGGGGGGACGGACTCGGTGTCCGGGGGGCCGCTGAGGGCGCGCCGGCCTCCGCGTCCCAGACGCGTTCACGGACTGTTGAGGGCGCGGCGGCCTGAGTGGGTTTCCGCAAGCATCCAGTGAGATATACGGCTGTCGGCGGGCCGCCGGCTGTTGAGCCCTGCACTTCGGACCAGGAGGTGCTCGGGTTGGCCTCCCCATCGCTCGTAACTGAGCACAGGGCGGGTGGATTTAAAGGCGGGAGGTAGGCAGCGATTGGGAGCCGCTCAGCGGGCGGGCGGTGTAGCGCTTCTGGGTTAGGCCTCTTTGTTCATCCGCAGGTTCCTTCCTATCTGTCTTGTGAGATTGCTGTGGGGCTTGTTTCTGGCTTGTCAGCGTGACATTTTTGTGATTTCTTGTCTTTCTTCTATTGAAAGACTGCTTGAGAAAATAGGGAAAAAATAAGTCATGATCTAACGTTCACTGGGAGAGAGATTCTTAAGAAATAGTAATGGGGCAGGGAAGTTAAGGGCTTGGCCTTCAAAAATAGGCATACCTTCTTTGCTTTTTCAGCTTGTTTGCTTGGTGGGAGCTGAATGTTTATATTCATGAATAGAAGTACTCTGGGCCTTTAATAAAATCTATGTACTTTCCAGTGGTGGTTTTCTTGTAAGCAAAATGGCATGCATTGGGTGAAAAGGAACAGTTGACTTTTTATGTATTGGATTTTGGATGAATAATGTGTCTGTTTGTATGAAATAAGTGAACACACCAAAAAAAGTGTAATTAATATGCAGCATGAGGATTCTGAAAGCAAAGCAAAACTCTTCCTACAGCAAGGGCCTAGGTATAGTTTATCTGTAGGTTTCCATGTCTTTGTCTCTGGAAAATACTATATTAAAGTGCAGGGGGTTTTTAGTGGCACTTCTTAATGTGCCTTTATCTGTTACAATTTCTATTCACAACTTAAAGTTATGTAAAGCTTACGGCATTAGCAGTATAGTCATTAAATATTCATAACACAGGTACAGTATCTTGGGCTATGCAACTATGCGGCATCTTTATTAGGTCACTGTTTCCATCTGGCCTGTCTTACAAAGGGATGGTGACGTGACACGTGTGGAATCGAGTTGTGGAACAAACTCCAGTCTTATTCCAAAGCAAGCTCTGCTGATTCTTTTCTCAAGTTCACACTCTTTATTTCTACTGTGAAGTTGTAGAACTTCAGCCTCCAACAGCTGAGTTTGCCTTTTCTGACAGTGAAAGTATTTGTCTTTGTCTTTCCATGTAGACACTGATGGGCAGCAACTGAGGCATGTCCAACCCTTTTGTTACTAAGATAAAAATAGGGCTCACCCTCCCATTTTGTTTATCTCGGTAATGTTTCTGAGAAGTTCTATACAACATACTTCATGTACTTGGAATATTATTTTTTTGTTTAGTGTTTCCTGTACACTTTCCAGTAGTGGTGTAATCTTGAACATGATTAATTGAAATATCCTGAATTACCTTGGAGTCTTTATTCAATCAATGAACTAGAATATTCACAGGATGAGACAACTCTTTTTATTCCAGTCAATCTTGCATTTAAATATATTGGATTTGCTTAGAAACTTATTTTGGCATACTCTTGGTGCAATAGAGAGAGTTCAACAGGCCAGCTTTTGAACTCGCAGCGAAATCAACATCTTTGTGTTTCTCATTTCGCTTTTTTGGAGAGAATTGAAAAAAACCCCAACAAAAACAAAAAACCAAAACAACAACCAACAAAACATACGAATCTGCTTTGTTAAGCATCAAAGCATTCATTAATATTTCTTTTCACTGTTACTGCTAAGCAGTGTACCAATAGAAATGCAAACCCAGTTTCAGTATATTTTTGACAGCATCGATTTACTTGTGGGTACTCACTCAGTGAACTGTTTTCCCAGCCCCATAGAGGGTCTGCTCAGTATTACTGTCCCTGTCTGCACCACCCAGTTCTCTTCAAACACCAGGAAAATGCCAAGCTGTCCCCCTGCTCCAAAAAGCAAAGGCTACCAAACACTTCCCATCTGACAACCCAACAGCATGTGTGGTCAATGGATATCTCCAGAGTGGGCAAGGAAAAAGACTATATTGAAGTTGTGATTCTGCTAGACCAAGCAGGTGCTACGGGTCAGAATAATGAGCTGACAGTCAGCTGTTTGCAACTGGTGGAATACGAACTCGTGTTAAAATACGAGGTCCCCACTTTGACTCTCTGATGGTTTCAGGTATTTATTTCTGCCCTGTGTTCACAGCATATAGAACCATGGTGGCTTTCTAGCATGCATGTTCTAGTATTGATGTACCTAAAGTTGTCTATAATTTCTGTTTTGGTAATAACTTATTCTGGGTGTTAAGAATCAATATATGGAAAAAAGAAAAACACTTTAAGCATTGGCTTTTTAGAAGTGCAAAGAAATGTATTTGTTAATCTGACCACAATTTTTACTTGTTGTATTCAGACAAGTGTATTTTAAGAATAACCATGTTAAAGTGTCGCAGAATAAATTAATTTTGGATGAAAATGAAAAAAAAAAACCCATACCCTGGTTTGGAGTGTGATGAAGTTTAGTCCATTTAGTATGGAGGGATCTGGAAATTCTAGAAAATAGTTGAAGGTAACTTGCTGAGTATTGATCTTTAAATCTGTTGTTTTCTTAGGTGTACACAGACCTTGGAGGATTTTTTTTTTTTTTTTAATTGAATCACCTGTATCCTGCTAAGCAAGAAACCAAATTCAAATTCTCTTCCCACTCCCATTCCCACCTCACCACCCCCCCCCCCCCCCACTGGAAAAGCACAGTAGTGGCTGCCTGTTTCCTTCAGTAAGTATTGCTTTAAAATTATGCTCAGCTTGTCTAAAATCCTGTTTCCTTCAGCTGTATTCGGGCTGGTGTATTTGCTAAAAGAGAAATTACTCTGGCAAGGATTTTGATGATGTGATTTCTTCCCTGAGGGAAATAGGAGTATCACTTTCAAAACCATAAGTAATGAGTTGGTGAAATTTGGAAAGGAATAAGTAAAATAAAGGCTAGGATATATGTTTAAGACTCCAACAAAAACAAGCTTACAAAAATAAGCTTTCTCCACATCAGTACTTCTTTTTTTCTTTATTTCTTTAATCAATGAATAACTACATAGCCAGAGATCTAGTCTTCTTATTATTTAAATAGTATTTCAAGCTTCCTTTCTGAGATATGTTTATGAAAGCCTTGTGTTGACTGAAAAGCTTTTGCTGTTGCAGCTATATTGACAGGGCAGAGATCAATGCCACTCAGTTTTATCAGTTCAATTAAAGTACAGGTTGACTTTAGGACTGGTTGAAGATGTAGTTCTGTGACCTTGTGTGCCTATTCATTTGGCTTGTCATCAGTTACTTAATAAATTTCTGCTTAAATTAGGCATGTTAAAACCCTACTCCTAAATGCCATTTTTCTAAAAAACGAAAAAACAAAAAAAACCCAGGCAAACAAACAAACAAAAAAACCCCACCTGGAGTTTGTATTACCTGCACTTGTATTTTGTTTAACATGAAAATAATGGACCTGAAGGTCAAGGTTAACTTCCTTGGGTTAAAATGGTATGGCTTTTCATTAATAGAGACAACAGAATAGGAACCTGGTCTGTGTTACAATCAATGAACTTGCCACTCAACCTGTTTAACTGCCTTGTTTTCATTTGTCCTTTTTTCTAGATGTCAGTTTGCTGCTAATGGGTGTAAGCAAATTAGATGTCTTGTACAGAAAGCTTCTCCTCACTAAACTTTTCATCAGAGGATGGGGAAAGCCAGAGGATCTGAAAAGGTGACTTGTTAAGAAATAACAGCATAAACAGTACTTCTTATTAAAAAAACCTAACCCACCCCTTGAAGTATCAGAAATTGTTACTGTCTTGTTTTTAAAAACAAACAAAACTGTTAAAGTTTGTTCTGTTTGGAAAACCATTTGTTTCTATTTAAAGGGAGAAACTGGTTTTAAAAGAAGTCTTTGAGTGGTTTGCTCAGTGTTTGTGTTTTAAAAGGCTCTTCTTGAGAGAATGTATGTGTCCAGTTTGATTTTTCACTTATGCATATATAATAACATATTTCAAGCAGCATCTCTGAAAATGTTTTTTTAAAAACAAAACTTGCTGAATTTTTGCAGAGGAGTTCTGTGTAACATTAAAAAGGATCTTGCTAGCTTTCTGTAACTTCTTAGTAGTAGCAATGAGCTTTACAAGTGTAAGATGTAAATAGAAGTTTCTCTTGTAGCCCAAAGTAGTAAACTTGTTCTTTTTAGATTTCTTGAAAATAAGGAAAAGAAAAAAAAAAAGGGAGTTAGTTCTTAATTTATTAGCTGATTTTTATTAGTTATTATTAAGAGTAATGCCTGGAAGTTGAGCATGTGCATTTCTTAAGTTTAAATATTAAGTGACTGAACAATATGTATTGTGCATCACATAAGATTTAAATAGGAAATGATAAATTTTCTTTTAATAAGCTATTTATTATGTATTTGA
This sequence comes from Neopsephotus bourkii, assembly GCF_033783945.1. Taxonomy (NCBI): domain Eukaryota; kingdom Metazoa; phylum Chordata; class Aves; order Psittaciformes; family Psittacidae; genus Neopsephotus; species Neopsephotus bourkii. The sequence goes on from NW_026900624.1 coordinate 11,097,221, forward strand.
AAGTCAATAATTTAAAAAGCGAAATAAAATTTTGTTCACTGTGGATAGCAGCGAAGTTATGTGGGAGATTGTTTTTAAGTCCAAGTGAAACGTCTCATCTTGAAATGGCACTTGGATTGCTTTATATGTCTCTTAGTATTTCTCTTAGTAGCAGATTTTCCTGCAAAATAAGAATGCTGGATTTTTAAAATGTTTACTGTTGTTGGAATAAGCAAAAAATGTGGGGTGTTTTTTATGGTAGCCTTTCTGTATTATGTTACATGTGCGTGTATCTGAAATGGCACATTTTAGTGTTATCAAAACCCTCTCTGAAAAACTTTTAGGTTCTTGGTGAGCCATGAAGTTTAACACTCCTATTCTCATTGCCCCCCAGCAGAAATACTATCCATGTAGGGAAACTTCTGGCTAATTCTGCTTTTAGCTATTGCAATTCTAGGCAAGCCTTTTCTCTTGCATGGTATCCATAAGGGTACTCACACTCGTGTCAAACAGAAATAAGGAGGCATTGCTGGTAGTAATAATGGTATTGGCTATTCATTTTTCATAGAAAGGGGGGAAGCCTCTCACATGAGATCGAAGGAGTGGGGGAAACACAAGGCAGGCTTGCTGGCCAGCTGATCTGGAAAGTGGAAGAAGAATTTGTTCTATATATTGTTCCTGAATAGGAATAAGATGAGCTGTTCCCCAACAGTTTGGACTCACGTGAAGAAGGAAGAATACCACCTCCTCCCAACTCCTCACAGTGGCTACTGGGAGGAGGGAGCACCACTCCCTATATGCATGCCAGAAACAGTGTCAGCATTCTTTCCCCCCCTACCTTTTTTTTTTCTTAAGTGATTGCTGTGAGGCTCCATTAGAATAAATTACTTAATTTCTTAATCTTCAAGCGTTAACTGATATTACGGACTACCATGCCTACATGTAATCTGAAGTTTTGTGTGCACACCCTTGATGTGATGACTGTTGATGTCCTAACGCTTTATCCTTGACTTATTGACAAGAGTTGAAATTCCTCTGACATGTGTAAGATTTAGCCTTCAGTATCGTCCTAACTGCAGAGGAAATACATGAATGCAGTATTTTTGGAAGATTGAGTGTGAAACAGAACATGTCTGTATTTAGTTTGCCTCCATACTCATGTGTATTTACAATCACAAGAACAAGCAAGCTATTCTTAGAATAGAGTATTTAAGGTTGAGGGGCCATCTTGAGGGCATCTAGTCCAAATCCCTTTTCAAAACAAAGCTAACTTCTTAGCTGATTCAAGTCAGTTGGCACTGCATTCGTTTGATTTAGGGAAAAAAAAAATAAGTCCCTTGAGGATGGAGATTGTGTATAGTTTCCCTGGGCAACTTTTCTGGTGCTTTAACACTGTGAATAAAATCTCTTACTCTGTTCCAGTAGGATTTTCCTGTGTTGTAATGCACAGCCATTGCCTGTTGTCCTCTCGCTGTATAACTGTGAGGAGAGTCTTGTTTCATTTTTTCCTGTAAGATTCTGCAGTCCATATAAATAGCAGAAGAAAGCAACCAGAGTTCCCCACTAGCCTCCTGTGCCCCAGGCAATGCAAACCCTATTCCCTCCGCCTGCTGGCTGATCTCTTGCTGGATGCAGTGTATACCGTTGGTCTTCCCAGCTGCGGGGGTACACTGCAAGCTCACATTCAGCTGGCTGTCCACCAGACACCTTATGTGTTTTCCAGTAGAGCTGGGAAGTTCCCATCCTGTATTGTTGCATGGTGCTGTTCTGTCCTAGGTGCAAGATTTTGCAGTTTAATCATTGAACCTTAGGATGTTTGTTGACCTGTTCCTCCAGCTTACCCAGGTGGTGCTTAATGGTAGTCTTACCTTCCAGCTATCAACCTTACCCACCAGTGTTTGTCATTCATGAACTTCCCTGAGTCCTGCTTGAAACTTGCTTCCAGCTAGATCTCAGACCGTTGTATTGGCAACAATACTCTGGTGTGGGCAGCTGAGCTATTTCTTACTTTGGCTGAGAAATTACATAACTTTTCAACATATCAGGTGTAAAATACTGTTTAAGAGCTGTCCAACCATAAGCAATATACCTGAATTGTTTTGGGGTTTTTTTGAACTAAAAAAAATTCTTATATCCATACCCTTTGATAAGTGATTAATCTGTAAATGCAAAACTGGCTTCATAACTTTTATTTTCTTTGTGGTTTACTTTAGCTCCTGAAATTTCATACATGTATCTTCTCTTTTTTTAGATTAAAAGTTGAATCTTCTCTACTTGTTTCCTTTCAACAGAATATTCGAATTCAGAAAGATTATTGGAAACAGGGAAAAATGCCAAACGCTGGTTTCAAAAGATTACCCAGTGTTCATTGACAAGGTACTTACAAGCAAGATGTGTTGTAGTTTAAGCAAATTTATTTTCCTGATGGTACATAAAGGCGAAATTAACTTAATACTTACCAGGCTGCTTTTATAGAATTGAATCTTAATATCATGTGAATCTGTGTTTTCCTGATGTCTGAATTAAATCTAGAAAGTGTGCATAGGGGACAGAAATTAATAGTAGTTCTAAAGTCAGATAAATGTACTCCTGGTCAATGCTGTGGAAAGCTGAAAGCTTTTAACAGTTTGTTGTTTTGACTTTTTAAATTATTTTTTTTTAATCTGCTGTGGATGGAATTGCGAGGCAATGGCAAAAAAGTGAAATGGGCTTGGAAGGGATGGAAAAATGAGCGGTTACGTTGGCTGCTAGAGGAGAATGAAACTGAGAATAGAGCAGTGGCTATACAGCTCCTGTTTTATTTTTTCCTCAGTAATACAATAGTTGGGGTGTGGGATGTCAGATCTCAAAGCTCAAAAAATGCTGAAAATTTAGTATGTGTTATGAAAGTTATTTAAAATGGGATAGTATTACACTTTATTCATTAATGCCTTTAATAGGTCATTTAATAAAAGCAGAGTTTGAAACAAATGTTTGGACTGTGTTGATAATGTGTATGCCTGTTTGAAACAGACTTCAGCTTTGGGTTTTTTTTTCAGTACATTTTTATCCTATAACAAATTTGTCTGGTATAAGAAATTGGCTTTCAGAGTAAGTTAAACTCTCTGAAATGTATGCTATCATCGCATTTTCTCTGTAGGTTGAGGAGCAATCTGACTGTAAAATCCTTGAGGGGCACTTTATTTCCCCATTGGCTCATTATGTCCCAGGTATCCTGCCAGTTGAATCTCTTATAGCAAGGTGAGAGAAACCAAGCGCTATTTCCTTTCTGAAACTAGTACTATAGGGAAATAAGAATGGTCTGTAGGTAGTTTTATTGTGAAGCTAATGTATTGTGATACAAATTCTCTGTAAAAGTTTTCAAACTTTTTTGTACTAACATGTTGGAATAATTTTGATCTCAAAAGTGAAAATAAATACATGTGATAGTTTAATCGGTGTGTAAATAAATTAAAAGTCCCCTAGAAAGTATATACTTTTTTGGTGTAGAAATCGTATTGCACTAAGCTTTAGAATACCCTGGGCTTTTTTAATAATTTGGTTGCTTGGTTGTTCGGTTTGTTTTTTTTTTTTTTCCAAAGGAGCAGTATGCTGGAAATGAAGGACGGTAGTTCTTTGTTTCATATGTAGCAGAAGAAGCTGTTTATGTGAAAGAAGCCTCTCATACTATACTTGAAGGAACAATTCCAGTTTTCCATATACACTGAATACAAATATTGTGTACAAAGGTACCCAGCAAGCTGGATTATCCCTAATAATCAGAAAAAGAGGAAGCATAATTTCTGTTTTCATTTTGAGCTAAACTTTTGTGAAGAATTTTTTTTTCCCCAAGCTTTGCTTAGTAACTTAAATGTTAAACATAGAAGTTTGTCAGTGCAGGTTGATACTGGCATTGTCAATTTTATCCATACCGCTGGTTGGTGGGTTTATGTGCAGTCAACCATGTAGCACTAAGGAATGTCAGATAAAGTTTGATAGTCAAAATATCAGTTCTCTTTCGCCCCTCCTTGGGTTAGAGAAAGAAACTGTCTCTTAACATTGTTGGACGAATTAGTACCATACTGGAAAACATAGTATACTGATTTGTTTCTTTATATATATTCCCTTACACTTTGTAGACAAATTCTGCTAATTGTTACATTGTACAGTATTGTTACAGCTTTGAAATGCTCTACGAATTTCCCTTAAGGTCGTTGTGCATCACGTGAATAGTTTTTTCCAAAGTGTAACACATCTGTAGGTAACAGTGCTCCATCTTGTGGGGGAAATGCTAGTGGCTCAGAAGTGAACTCTTCCCCCCAGCCCAGGAGTTAGACTGTCAGTAACCTGAGTAGCAGCAGCAGATGTTGAGTAATTGTTGTTGTGTATAGAATAGCTTCATTGTTTGTATGTTGGGGTTTTGATTTATTTTATGTATTTATTATTTAATTTAAATATACTGCTTGTCTTAATCTTTGATTTCAGCTGTTGTGCCTCAGGAGAGAAATAGCAATGCTGCCTAGGAGAGCTAGTCATACTTGTTTAGGCTGCTCATCTGAAGTTCCGTTTTTCCAGTCTGCAAAATTTAAATAGTGACAATGAGGTAGTGGTCTTTTTTAGGGACATGATCTTGCAGCTTGAGTCCTTTTCTTGTTTGGGATTTACCCTGTTTTACTTTTGAATTCCTTTCTTTGTTGTATGTGTTTATGAAAAATTATATTGCTGAATCTATGGCAGTTTCCCTGCATGGGTTAGAAAAATACTTTATTCTGTCTTTTTTTGGTTTTGTTTTAGACTAATTTCTTTTATATAGCTTGTAAAGAGATATACTTAGCTAAAATAGGTATTTGTTTCTCATAGATTTCAGTTCATCATACCCAGAAGATGGAACAGCAAGCACAGACCTGTGTGCATTCATTTAGCAGGCACTGGAGATCATGTGAGTATGCAAAATGTAAAGTTGATTGTTATTGAGTAATTTAAGACTTTATCTTAATATATATTTGTGCATCTTATCTTTAGCACTTCTGGAGGAGACGCACATTAATGGCACGCCCAATGATTAAAGAAGCCTGTATGGCTTCCCTATTGCTAGAAAACCCTTATTATATCCTTCTGTGGAAAGCACCATAGTTATTCTGTTCTCACTGGAAGGCAGAAGACTTGTGACACTGATATAATATCTACTTTGTGGATTGATTTCCAGTGGATTTCTCAAGCAGACAGAAGCAAAGAGCAATGTATTGCAGAAACAAGTTGTGGAACACAGTTAATACAACGCACTACTTTTACACCAAGTACTGCTTTTCTGATTTTTGACATTTTTAAAAATGTCTTTGACAGCTTCTTACTGTAGTCATTAAAGTCCTGGTATGAATCCATGTACTGATCAAAGTACTGGTATGATTCCTTTAGCCATGACAGAGTGAAAGCTCTGCCTTCATTCAGCATCATACTGTGTGACTTTTGGATGTGTTGATGACAGGAAACAAGGTTGCCTCTCTGGCCTTCCTTTCTCAAATGCAGCCCTTTGGTACCTCAGGGACTTCCAAGAAACTTGCTGCTACCATTTAAAATGGGGGTGGGTTAAAAAAAAAAAAGAAAGGTGAATTTCTGTCCTGTCATCAACTCATCAGTAAGTTCTATAATACTGCTATTCAGTTTTATTAAATAGGATGCCTAGTTACACTTTCTTCCTACCCATATACCTAACAAAAGTAAAATCTTACATTGCAAACTACATCATTAAACTACATGTAAGTTCCAGTTAAATGTTTGGGATTTCAGTTCCGAATTTTAATTAATCTCTGCTATTTGTGATTTATTTATTTTTTTTTAATTGCCAGTTTTTATATAGAAACTTTTTACTTTCTTTAACTTGAGTCTTTTACATGGCTGTAGAAAACCTAAGGATCAATTGTAAGTATTACTGTTGCATTCATAGATGCTGTCCTTTTGAAATACCACCTTTCTTAAGAAGCTCAAAGTGGTGTAAACTTTGATAATTTATTAAGAAAGAAAATGTCCCAAGCATGGAGCACTTGTAACCTGCTAATGTGAAATTGTCTACTCTCTGCTAGACTGCTTTGTCATTCCTTCTGTTAAGAGATCACAGTGATCAAGGAAGTTTGCACCGGGTGAGCATGCAGTGTAGGGTGAGATGAAGCAAGTTGTGTAAATGCACGCACCAGTTTATTGAAATGTATGCAATGCATGTACCTATTTATTTTCCTGTTCACAACCGTACATGTACAAATACTGCAATTATAATACAGGCAGCCGTGGATAAGCTTTGTGCAGATAGTGTATTTCCCTGTTATAATTGCTAAGATTTTGCTTTTCCAAGGTATTTTAAAGATTTGCAGTCAGACATGTAAATAAATTTGGTGTTGCTTGTTTGTTAATCAGTGGAAACTGCAATGTTCAGTATTTTACAGGACTTGCTTCCTCGGTTTCTTAAATAGGAATTCAGAAGCCTAATTAGGTGGTTCTGGTTCTTTGCTTTTCACGTTTTCTGAAGCATTAACAGAATTCAGCAGGGTATGTGTCTGAGACAAAGCTGTGGTATTAGTCAACTACTATTTCTTAAAGTCCAAATACAAGTTGGTGTTTTAATCCTTTTTAATCCGAGCTTGGACATTAACATAAATAGAAGATGCATGGAAGGTGATTTGTTTTTAAACCTGTCCTTTCTATTAGGACTTGATGTAGAACATTGTCTCATACTACAGCATTTTAGATTTTCTAGATTTTATTTGGATTTCCTGAATCCAAAAGCTTAAAAAATACTTTAAAAAAAAAGAAATTCAATTTAAAAATTGTTTCTTTTTCAAAGCAGTTGCATATTTATATCTATTTTGGCATAAGGATCACTTTTTTTAAAGAAAAAAGTTTGACATTAACCAATGAATATAATTGTTGTAAGATTGTTTTGATAGAACTGCTTAAACATGTATTTATTATTGCAGTTAGAAGTGGAAGATTATAGGAATGTGACAGGCGAGTGTGTTTTGGAATCTGTCCATTGGTGTTTTTTCTCCAGTTACTCAGAGTCTGATGCAGAAGGATAAACTAAATATTTTGGTGAGGATATTTCTGACTCAGTTGTCCAGCTTGAGGACTTGGTATATGCATGATGTAGAGGAGGATTCTTTGAGAGAGGAGTGCTCAGTCTAATACCACAACCCGCAGTTGTTACTCTTTCGTACAAAGTTGCAGAGCAGCAGCTTAGGCTTAGTTAATATGCTTGTAACTATTTAATAAATACAGCAGCTGGAGGGAACTGAAGAATCTCATAACAAAGCTGTAGGAAAGAATTACATTAGCTTATAAATACTGGCCTGCAGCAGCGCAGTTCATTTCTGTGACTTGCACAGTAAGCTTTGTCCTTGTGCTTCCTAGTGTCTCAAATGTGAGTGCATGCTGGCAGAAGCCAGTAAGTAGCCTTTTGTAACCTGTGTGATACTGAAAATACACAGCTCCTTTCCCCAAATTTAAGATGTGTTAATTGCTCTGTAAAACACTTCCCCCCCCCACACACACACTTTTTAGTGCATCTCATGGTTCAGCTGAATAACTTTCTACCTTTTTTTTTTTTTTTGCTTGTTTCCTCTGTGTTTTAATGCTTTGCAGTACCCTACATGAATTTCTCAGTACCGTGGCAAACTTCCCAGTTCACAATTTCAGTCTTACAGTGACACTGATGAGTGCTTCCAAAGCTGACATACTGATTGGTCTTCAAATGTTGTGTGCAATTTTTTAATGATGTAAAACAGGTAAATAATAGGAAAAAAAAAAGAAAGAAAAAGGGGGAAAAAAAAAGAGAACTGTTTCTGCAAACGAGATGTGTGAGTTTGGTCTAGGACTGTATCGCTTTGATTCCACTTCTGAAAGATTTGTTATAGCTTTACAAGACAGAAGAGTACCTCTAATGAGATTCTGATGTTGGTAATATCTGTTTCGACAAGAACAGCCTATCAGTTATATTATACTAGAAACTTAGCAGGTGTCTTGTTTCTAGTCTTCACTTAGATGAAAATGTACAAGTGCCAGAGAATCTGGACTTGCTTTTTTTCTCCTGATGAATCAACAGGAAGGTTGAGCTCCAGAGTTCTCTGGGATTGTAAAAGGCTTTGTATAAAAGTATGTATAGAGTGATGAGAACTGTCAAAATCTAATCTTAGAAAATAAATGCTATATTTTCCTTTTCTTGGGAGAAAAGACGATCATGTTTAAAAAATGTCTCGGACCTGTTCGTGATGGGAGGAGCTCTTGTTCTAGAGTCGGCAGCTCTTTTGCACTGGCTAGAGAGAGAAGGCTATGGACCACTAGGGATGACTGGAATATCCATGGGAGGACATGTAAGCTTTTATATTTCCTGTTCAGTAATTTTTGTTTCAACTTCTCATTTGATCATTTAGCATACGGAAATAATTTGTTTTATAATGTTCCCCTCAGAAATATTTCAAAATAAACAAAGTTGTGAGAAAATTTTTTTTGCCAGTTCTCATGTTCTGTTGTGCTGAATCAGTATAATCCTCATGGAGCCCTTTGTCAGCTATCTCCTGACAGCCTTAATAAGAATATAAGCTATAATTATGGTATTTTCCACAAGGAGAGCGGGAAGAAATGTTTTCTGAAAGAAAGCCTGTACTGATCAATTGATTAGTTTTCCTTTTCTTCCATCCTTCTTGCTTAAACTTTTGTGCTTGAATGCACTGTGTGAAATAACTCCTGTTTATAGTCATATTGTAATTGAGGTAACTTTTGGTGTCAGTTCTATTCTCAACTCATCTTGTTTTCCCCAGTTGATTACAGAAGATTTCTGTGGTGAAGTGGTTAAGATTTTGTGTCTCACACTGCATATTCAAACTAAAACAGCAGTGTGTTAGTAAGATGCTTGACAGACTAATCACAGTTAAAATATTACTGCTTGTGTCTTTACAGATAATCATTGGTCTATGTGACATAGGTACAAAGCATATTAAAACAACATATCTCTGTTTTGCTGTTTTGCTTTGGCACTGTGTATTTATTTGATACTGTAGAAACAAATAAATTGAAGGTAAAAGAGTACTTTTTGCCATATTGTGAATTCTATATTAAAATATGTAATAAGTACCTTTGATTCTAGATGGCTTCACTGGCAGTGACAAACTGGCCTAAACCATTGCCATTGATTCCCTGTCTTTCCTGGTCAACAGCTTCTGCAGTCTTTACTACGGTAATTAACATGTATTTTTGTTCATATGCTAGAATGTAATCAGATATGTAAGTTAAGAAGTTTGGCTTGGCCACATTTGCCTTTTCAGTTAGGGCATTTAGTCACACCTCAGCCTCTATTAGGGGCTGGTAGCAAAACCCACCCTTCCTGCTCAGGATATACAATGCATGATAAGGAAGGTATCTTGGAGCTACTTCAGTGGGTCATTTACCAAATGAGGGGCTGGGGCTAGTTTGTGAGACAGTGATTAGAATCCTGCTCTGAATTGTGAGGTGATGAGGAAGCAAGCCATGAAAAAATGTTTTCTTCTGTTCCAAGCCTGGCTTAAATAGTTAGGTAACAATGCTGGGCTTAAATAGTTAGGTAACAATGCTGCTGCTACTGCCATGAGTGGTATCCTGTTGTCACTGCTGCTGCTGGGGTAGGTGAATGTAAAAACTGGCTCTGACACCCATTGTGGGTTTAGCACAGTCTAGATGTGTGTAACCCCTATGTTGGACTGTTTTATGCCTTCTTCCCTCCCTCCCCCCCCTTTTTTATTGCTTGTTTTTTTAAAGGTTGGTAGGTTTCCATGTCCTATGTTGTAATAAGTGGTTATGATTGAATCACAATATATCTAAGGGTTATCTGGGAACTTGGGCAGAATTCCACTGGAAAAGTCAAGTCCCAGAGAGGAACAGATCAATTTTGTCTGAATATCATTGAGAATGATCTCTGGGTTTTACTTGTGTACCAGACACTTGTGTTTATCATCTCAGGGTGTGCTAAGCAAGGCGGTGAACTGGAGAGAGCTAGAGAAACAGTATTTTACACAAACTGTTTATGAAGAAGAAATCATTCAAATGCTTGAATACTGTGGAGTAAGTATAGTTTATTTTCCCTATTGGCTAATACTGCTGATCTTACAAATAATGTCACTTCTTTTTATTTTCAGTAAAAGTAGCCAATTGTTAACTAAACCATGTTTGCCTGTTGTGTCCGTAAGGAAACAACAACGTAAGGAAACAAGCCTTTGATAAATATAATCTTTGAAGGAAAACCTGGAAAACAGAAGTTAATGTTTTGTGCGTACAATGTGTGTTAAGTATAGACATTGCTGCAAGTCTTTTACCATGACTACATGTAGTGTAATCTCCTACATAAAATTAATTTAATCAAAGCATTGACACTGTAGATAACATTTCCCAGTAACTGGCTTTATAGTCTGGAAAACCAATAGCCTGGCATGTAAACATTAAAATATGATTTATTGCCCTTTGAAGCAACTGCTTCCAAATATTCAATGCTGTAGAATATTTTTAATACATAGCAACATTAAGTTACTTTTCTAGGTCTCTGTTTTTGTGGATGCTGTTAGCCCTCCCTCAGCTTTAGACTTCTAATGCACAGGCATTTGGGATACACATGAGGGAGAGCTTTGTAATCAGCTACTTCCTCCTTACGAAATATAATTTATTGTCTGTGTATTAGTTCTTGCTTTCTTGTCTCTTTTTGACTAGGGTTGAAAGAGTTTTCCCAAGGGGAATTTTGTTGCTTCATGGCTCTTTTAGATTGGAGTGATAACTTCTTGAGAATTGTTTATATGTTCCAACAATGTCTTCTAGCCAATTCTGATAAATCACTTTTCCTAAGATTCTTAGCTTTGTGACAGTCCTTTTTCAAACATCTTATGACTGAAGCAGAGGGGCTGGGTTGGAGACAGTTACTTAACCACTTGCCATTGTAAGTAAAATACACACCAGGAACACTGATGGAGCAGACAAAAATGAAATACTTGAAAGATATTCAGCTTGTGTCTTCCTAGTGGTTAGAGACAGTAGATTTTCGGTCCTAAACCTAACATCAGACCTGGTCACATATGTCTATCACCCAGAAATTTAAGCTTAAATGAATGCAATTATAAATTCAGAGTTTAATATAGAATTTAAACCAAACATTTGTATAATAAGCTACTATATATAAATACTTCATTTTTTAAGCTGACAGCAAGGTAGAATGAAATTATCAAGAGGTTATAATGATCAGGATTTAATGCTGGAAATAACAACTACTGTGAACAGTACTGTTTATGTATATATTTTTTTCCTTTTTTGATATTGAATTAATCTTAAAAATAAGATTAACCAACTGTTTTAAAGGGGAAACCCTTAATGAATAATAACGGGTTGTCTTTGTTTAGACAGATTCCTTCAAGATGGGACAAGACTTCGTTAAAAACTTCCCTGACAGTGTAGACAGTCTGAACGATGTGGACATGACTTCAAGAATGTTCAACCTTGATTCCTCAAGCAAAACTCTATCTAAAGAAGCTGTTCACAGCTTTACCACAAGTACTCTAAGTGCCTCATCAGAAAGACTCTTAGCACAAGATGCTCCTAAAATGCAGTGCATAAATCAAACATTTTCAACCAGTAGCAATAGCAATAAAAACTTAACCAGCTCACAAGAACACAGGATAAATAAAAGGAGAAAGAGTGACACTTTACAGAGAGAATCCTTAAGGTTCATGAAAGGAGTAATGGATGAATGTACCCATGTAGCTAACTTCTCAGGTATGTATTTATTTGTTTTAATGTGCAGTTTGGGAAAATGAATAACATGATGGAAAGAAAGGTATTTTCTTCATTCTCTGTTGTATAAACCTGCTGGCAATTTATCTGAGATAGGAGAATATCTTGAGAATTTTTTCAGTAGCAGCTCTTTACCACTCCATTTCTTAATTGTTTTTCTGTTTATTCTTAATGGCCAACTAATGATAAAGTGAATTAAAAATTTGCCTTTAAGTACCTTTACTCATTTTTAGCCTGCTATTTTCAGATATGAGTTAGTGCACATTTCTGTTAAGAATAAAAAAATCTGTGTGATATGAGTAATATCTAGAGGTAGCTAATCTCCTAATAGATTCAAGTCAGTCTCATAAAGCAGGAATCTGTTACTGATTTTAGCTAGAAAGTACTCTAAAAGGTGAGAATCATGCTTGGATTAAACAACTGTGACTTGTAAAAATACACAGAGGTTTGTATGGGGCTATGCAGCCTAGTGAATATTGTGTTTCCCAAGACAGCCATAGAGGGAGCTGTAGCCCAGCAACCCTTAAATCTCATGAACCTGAGTTTCCTTTTGCCTGGGACAAATCCCTTTCAATGGCCCACTTGCAGGCAATGCAAACAAGTGATTTCTTCCTGTTGCCGATTGAAAGGCTTTTGCTGATGTGAGGGCTCTCAACATGTCTTAGAAACATACTTTGACTTCAGACATGTTTCTGACAGAGCTGTCTTTGAACGTCAAAATGTTCTTGATACTGAGACCCTGTGCTACCTGTTTTTTTAATTCTGGCATTTAGTACTCCACTGAATATACCCAAATATTTCTGCACTAGTGCAGAGTTCTTGATTTGGACAATTTCTTGATTTGGACAATGTCCCACATCACTGCTAGCCAGGGATGCTAGGTAAGTGATTTCCCTAAAGCTTTAAAAGTTATTTCAGTAGACAGAAAAAACCTGTAAGCCTTAATTCTAAGTACAAACATTCCTGTTTATCTAGACACTTATCAATGTATCACTTAGCTAAAGCATTGGCCTTTCTTGAAACTTAAGAGGATCTGTGATCCCAATGCACTTGTCCAAGTGATGTAGTCCTTTGTGTCACTTGTCTCTTAGATCTCTCCATGCTCTGGGAGACATTGCATCCCCTACCAGAGTTTTCTTGGAGTGTGTCTAGAAAGGAGCTTCAGAAAATCTGCCTAGCAGTCAGATTTCATGGAATACTGAATGGAAAACTAGAATCTATCTTAGCATTACATATACTCTGTGTGCGATCTGATATATATAAAAGGAGAGGGTCTAAATTATTTGTGACCCCTCATTGTAAAACATCTTGGCTGGTCACTCTTTATCATACCACATATATTCTTTGTGAAGAGAGAACTGTGCTGTGTCCAAATTCATTTTTGTGTTATTTTTCTCAACATCATTTTGTTGTTATTCCTGTTAGTAATCTGATCAGTGCAGTTCTAGTTATGAGTAATAAATATGTATATACATAATAATAGGTTGGGATTTTTATGTTTTAACTAAAACATGTAGGAAGCAGAAAAGAAAGTGAATACACACTGTACTTTGTCCTCTCCTGTTAAAAGTTGTCTTTTTTTCTTCTCCTTGAGGGAAGAAGAAATCATATGGAAATCCTACTTTACTGAATTTCAGGTGTCTCTTAGTTCTTTTTGCTGAAAACAAAATCTCAAAGAACTCCTCTGATTGCAGTAGAGTTTTGTTGGTAGAGGAAAGACAATTCTCATATCATTCTCCAGAGACTTGTGAAATTGTCTGCTCTAAGGAAGGGAACGGGATTGATTAGTTTGTTTTTCTACTAATGGCCTCTACTGATGATGGCATCTACTGTAATGTCAGAAAACAGATAAATTCTGCTGGAGACTTCAGAAAATATAATTTTATTAAAGCTTAGAATAATTTCAGTTTTTTAGAAATAGAGAGCACTTTTACAACAGAAATCTCTGTTGATGGGTTTCTGTTTTTTAGTTGGGATTAATTCAGTTTTGATTTATTTTTTCTTTAGTTCCAGTTGACCCAAGTTTAATCATAGTTGTACAAGCAAAGGAGGACGCATATATTCCTCGAACTGGGGTGCGCAGTCTTCAAGAAATCTGGCCTGGATGTGAAATTAGGTATCTGGATGGAGGTCATGTGAGTGCCTACCTCTTCAAGCAAGGACTCTTCAGGTAAGGTAAACAGGAAAGTTTAATGATAATCAAGAGCTTAAACCCAGAATTTTGGGACACAACATTTTTTTTTCTAAAAGCAAGTCTGTAACTATTCTAAAGTAACAAATATCAAATACTGCTTTGAAGAACAAGTTATCAGATCTGAATTTACTAAATAGTTGTGCTGTTAGTTTTAAAATAGAAGGAATTAGTAAGGCTGAACATTCCATTTAGGAGGTCTAAGCAACAACAAAAAGGAATAACAATTTACAATGTCAAGGTATGCTAACCACTAGTTTAATGCTGTTTAAAACTTCTGAGCCTTATTTGCTCGAAATTATAAGTTATGCGTGTGTCTGACCCATCTCCAGACATGTTTGAGTGGAAAACTCCAAATCTGTTAACGTTTTCACTTGTATTAAGGTTGGTAGACAGTTCTACTCATTCCAAAACATAAATATATTTACAGAAGTGAAAGAGAAGAAGAAAAGGTTACTTAATATCTGAATGAGAAAATGTTTTGAAATTGTGATAATAGCTTTGTAAATATATTTGTAAGTATATGGGAATACACAAATTGTATCTGCCCATTCCCAAATTATACAAATAATCTTCTTTTTCTCCTTGTTTTAGACAAGCAATTTACGATGCATTTGACCGCTTTCTTCAGAAATACGCAGTTTAAAAATCTTCATAATGTATTCAAACTGTTCTCATCTTCCACTCACTGGAACTCGTATTTGGAAAAGAAGCCTCTTGCAACATTGAGTAGATGATCACTGATTTTGACCGGTTTAGGTAACAATTATCAAAAATGGTAAAGTACCAGCACTAATTCCATTTCAGACAGATGCCATTCTGACACGCTTGCTTCAGCTTTACCCATGAAAAACAAATGGCAGTGATTCATGTACTTCATGTTTAATCACATTGTGTGTTCCTTTAATTCTGAATAAATTCTGGATTGTGTATCAGTTGAAAACAGACCACTCTAAGTATTGAAAGAATGTAAAATTTGCTGTTGGGCCAAGGTGCTCTCTTGCATTCAGTATTTTTCTGGTTTGATCCAGGTACCTCTTGCTTCCTTGTCTCCTTGCTATCCCTATTGTGTTGTAGAATGGCTTTGCCAGCACTCAGCCTCTTGTGTTTGTCACTGATTTTCTCTTATTGAAAATGAGCTATAGTAGAAAAGGTAGCAAAACCAGACTTTCAAAGTTCAATGAAGAATGAGAGAGGGGTATTTTCATTCAATGAGTTTGAGAATTTTCTGCCACTGAATTAAATGGTGCCATTCTGGAAGAACCATGTAGCAGTTTGTTGAACAGTTACACAAGACCCAAATAAGTGAAAATGGAGTGTTTAGTAATTAATTGTTTACATGCATTTGGTTGGATAACATGAACTTGTTCTTCTGTTTTGTTTTTTTTTTTTCTTTTAGAACATGAGAGGAAATAAAAATATAATTTTTTTATTTAGAAGCAGTAAAGTCAGCAACAGATTACATGGTGCTGTAAAGACCTGGTTTTTAGGTCCTTTTTAAAGTGTACTCAGTGCTGAATTGCAAAATACAGTTTCACAATAACATTAAACATGCATGTGAGACTAAGGGTTGTCAAATCGGTTAAGTTAGCTCCTTATTTTTCAACACTGTTGTTTTTTAATTGGGTGGGAAATAAAAAAAAAAAGTATTATATTTAATAAAATCCAAAGTTTATTGTTTCATCTTTTGGGGATCAAAAGTGCCAACAAATTACAGTAGAATGAAAGGTTGTCATGCATCAGCTGTCACATCTTATTTCATGGTAATCTCTTGTAACATTCTTTTAAAGCTAGTTTGCAGAGAAGTTGCAAACTGAAACACTTCAGTATTAATTTTAATACTGTAATGACCAGTTGCACAGAAACAAACAGAAAGATCTAGCCATTTCTTGGGGTATGTGACTCCCACACCTTTCAAATCAAAGCAGTTCATTGATTTCTGTTATTAGTGTAAGGGGTTTTAACAGACAAAGTATAAAGCAAACAAAAATCAGTTTGCATAAATATATTCTCTTGAATTTTAGTCTGGCAGACAGGACTAGTGTCTGAGAAGAAAACATTGTTCACTCGAAGATCAGATAAGTTCAGGTAAAACTGAACTGCAACAATTTGTAATAACACAAATTATTTAACATACAAATTTACTGAAAATGCAGAAGAAGTTACATTCTGTTGGAAGTTAAGTTGCTTCTTTCAAGTGTTTCTTTCATAATTTCTTTACACATTTTTGGGTTATATATATAAGGAACAAGTGTGAAGTGACTAGCACATTTAAATATATTAAAACACAATTTTGGAAGGTTAGGAATCAAATGTCAGTAAGCTTACAAATTTAAAACTGAACACTTGAATACTATACTAAAAGATTTATGGGGTTTATATTTTACAAGCTCATTCATCTACTAATGTTTTACAAGACCATTGTCTGCTGTTCACCAGCTTGTTTAGATCTCACATTGTAAATGTATGTGTGCTTTACGTTCTGTTTCTGTTGCAGCTGTGAGAAAAGGAGATAACTGATAGCAAGGGAAAGGCATGGATAGGTGGAAAAGATAGATTTTGTAAGGAGAGGAGTAAGCACAAAACCCATCAACTTCGCTACAAAAGTATAACATGCAAAGTAAATATTTTCAAAGCGCACAATACTAGGAATTACACAACTGATGGGAACTTGACATCCTGAGGTTAGTGTTGTGATGATATTACTAACAAGGTTTAAATTGCCAAAAGGGTGTGCAATTCACAGAACCAGATTTATGCTAAGGCAACTCCTGCTTGTGGGAGTGTCTTTTGGGGTAAGTAGTGAAAAACTAGTCTCTGAGAAGAATGAGAAATCACACTTCGTTATGTGACTGAAGCAATGTTGCCAAAAGTGAAAGCCCACTAGGAAGCATGTAAGAAATTTCTCAGGTTAGAATAACAAAAAGGGAAAAATGAGCTCTATGATCTATTCCTGCAGTTATCAGACACGGGAGGCTTTTAGCTGCTCTGGGAAGGGGGGAATATTGCTGTGTAAATGCTTTTAACCTTTGAAAAATCGACTTTTTAAACCAGATTTTAAGATTAAATCCTAAGAAAACATAATTGTTAATCCACTTTGATGCTGAATGAGAATGTGATTTTTAATACAGCAATTGCATGAGAAAAATGTTGGAATAAGGTTCTTGCACTAAATCCAAAGAGCAGGTAAGCCATCCTGTATGTCTTGAATTTACTGTAAAACTGGCCTTGATCATTTTTGTTTTAATGTTTTTCAATTAAAAAAAAAAAAAACACCACAAACCAACAAACCAGGTGTGATTTTTTTTTTCTTTCTGATTATCAGGAATTCAGACTACGTCTCACTGTCATCCTGTAATCCTTTTTATTCCTACTAGTACTGTGTAGCACAAGAAAATGAGTTAATCTACAGTACAAGATAAGCTTCACATAATGAACAGTGGTACTGCTGTCATGTTTTTCTACATGCCATCGTGCCTAATAAAGAGAACAGGCTTATATCATCTACTTAAGATACCATTGTTATTCCACATTTGTACTTTTCAGTGGCTTCATTATGCTGTAATTTCCCAGATTTATTTAAAATCCCTTCTGATTTTAAAAGGGTCTAAAATCTGTACATCTTGCTGCTGTGTTCCGAGAAAGGGTGTGTTTTATCACAGTGAATTCAGAGCATAGTGTAGGACTGTCCAGCAGTAGCTGAAAAAAATGACCCTTGCTGCTGGTGGTTGTTCTTGCAAAGTGGGAGAGTGGTGGTCGGATTTTAGAGTGCTGCTGCTGAGAGACATCCACAGGAAAAGGGAGTATCACATGCTAGCTGAAGGGGTGCTTTGCACAGGTAGCTGTAAATGTTACTGGCAGCTGCATCTTTAAGGATCAATTTTATTTTGGTGCTAAGTTATGCTGTCTAAAAGGTGAAGACTGTGGTAACACCTCTGTGTACTAAGACTGACAAAATATGAGGACAAATAGAGCAGGTCTACATTTGAAAGGGCATAGGACAGTGCAAGGTTAAGTCTGATGAGTAACCCAGGTAGTTTTAGTGTTTTGTTTACATGTTTCTCTTCTGGCACCTAAGTGCTGATCACTATGCAGAACAGAACACGTCTATTCATTGTCAAATGGAACCTTTTGTAATTTTTTCTTCAATCTGAAAAATATGCTCCTCAGAAGTGACTAGGCAGCAGTTCTTTTATATATGTATATATATTTTGTTTGTTTGTTTGTTTGTTTTTAGCAAGGATAGATCACTGCAGAAAGGTACCAGTACATGGAGGAATGGAGTCTTGTTGCTTTTTCTTGCAGGAATGTCATACTGTGTCGTGTCCCACCCCTGGCAGTGTTCAAGGTCAGGTTGGATGGGGCTTTGAGCAACCTGGTCTAGTGGAAGGTGTCCCTGCCTGTGGCAGCAGGTTGGAACCAGATGTACTTTAAGGTCGCTTCCAACCCAAACCCTTTTACAGATCCTATGTATATAGATACTTTTAAAGAAGATTAGAAAGTGAAAATCCCTTGAGCCTTGGAATGCTGGTTTTGCTTAGTAGCTGCTGATGTTTTGAGGCAGTTGATACTATTTTTTATTTCTGTTAATTGCTTCTGTCTTGTGTAACTTGTAAAAATGTTGATCTTAATTACAGTTGGCTGGGCAGGGAAGTTTCTTTATCTTGAACTGTCAGGTTGTCTGTCAGTTTGGCTGTAATGATAAGTTACACAGTATTGAAACAAGGTTCCTATAGTCTGTAGGCATGTAACTCCTCATGAAGAACTGTGCCATGAGTAAAATCCTACTACATTATGCAATCATGTAGTTTACAGTGTTTGCTGGTACACTTCTACACAAGACGAAATATCAACATTAAAATGTAAAGCAGCTCCTAACGCTTGTTACTCTCTTGGTTTGGTGTAAACGAGCTGCTTTTTAAAACACGACTGTTTTAAATGCTGTGCCAGGGGAAGTCCCACTTGCCCTTCTAGAAAGTAACAAGAGGGATGATACAAAGTGGACAAAGAGTTACTGATTAGATTTGCGCAAATGTAGGAGCTTTTTACATACTCTTCCAGCCCAGTCCACCTAATGAAGTATACCGTAAGCCTTTTACTACACAAAGTTAGCAAAACAAGTATGTACAAAAAGTTCCCAAGGTGCCACATTACTAGTCACCTTTACTGTGGTTCTGGAGTTAGGGTTTGTTTTTGTTTTTTGTTTTGTTTTTTTTTTTTTGGGGGGGGAGTGCCCCAGCATACTTTTAATCAGTTTCCTGCTTTTTTCCTGGTCTGTTCAGGTTCCTGCACTGCAGTATTGCAGTGTTCCTCAAGTCCCAACTGGCCTGTGTCTGCTTCCTTATCTGCTAACAGTCGTACAAGAAAAGAAGGAAACAGGTTAATCCCATTTTTACTGGTGGCTTAGATAGGGCCCCTGTACTTTCAGAACACACTAACTCATGCTTAACTTCCGAGTCTTACATGGAAAACCATTGGAACAGGTATTGTGATTTATATTCCTGTTTCCAGGAAAGTAGATGTAAACATATACAGATACTGGCTTTTTTCCCCAGTCAGAATTACTCACTAAGAACTCTTTTGTCATAGATTTGTCACTGCAATATGCAATTGGCATGTCCTTGATTAGTAAATTAATTGCATCTGAAAAAAATCAAGTTCTCCATTGCAAAGAAAAATGCTTCTATGAGTTTGAAGATTTGCTTTAATCATTTACACCTTTCTCTTGGTGTAAATTCAAAATGAAGAAAGAATATGTATGACTTTTTGAACAAAAAGTACTTAGAAGCATTAGTCGTTTTTTTCCTCTATTTATTAGAAAGAGAAATTCCTCACTTATTTCCAATGTTTGAAGCTTAAATCTGCAGTTACGGAATTAAAGTGTCTGTGGGGTTAGCTGATGGTAGCATAACAATTGTGGTAGATATTTTAATTTCAAGCCCTTACCACAAAAGGTCATTAATTTCCTAGTAGCTTGAATAAAGCAGCAAGCATCTCTGGGGTTGTTCTTTGAGGTGGAGTTGGGCCTCTGCCAGGTCATCTGAGCTCACCTCACTAACTGACACCCTGCTTGGAGAGGAGGTGTCCACCAGCCACACTGTGACAATTTGAAGTGCTTGATGTCCTCTGTTCTTCAGAGCTGAGAGGGGAAAAGATGTCTTAAGGTGTAATCAAGGAAAATTACAGGAGCAGTAGGAGGTTGCAGGAAGGGTGACTGAGTACATGGTGCAGTGGCTTTCCTCATTTGTGACCATAGTGCTTATGTGGTGATGCAGTGGCAGAAATGCAGAACCTCCTTGTGAATCCAACAAGTGTGTACAAGAACTATTGCAAAGTGTACTACATGGTGTGATAGTGAAGGCACGTGTCTATGGCAGTGCTTAGATGATGGCAATTTCCTCACTACTTGGACGCAAGCGTGTTCTCATGTGCCTGTTGAACACGTTCTCCAGGCTGTGCTACTGGAAGTGCTGAACTGTGGAAGTCCGCTTTGCTTCAACAAGGCATGCTCATCCTCCTCCTGTGTTTCATAAAATCATAGAATAGTTTGGGTTGGAAGGGACCTTAAAGATCATTTACTTCCAACTTGGAGACCCTCATCGTGTTGTATGAGAAAGACAGGAAACGCCTGGTGAGCGTTACTTGGGAGCTCACACCATCCTTGACTCGGTGTGCCTGCAACTGAGAGCAGGAGCAAAGCAGCTTTCTCTGTCTTCACAGGCCTTCTTCTCAGCCTTCCCCCCAGGCAGCCACTTTCAAAGAAGGCTTGATATTAAAAGAAAATAAATAAATTACCACTGACTCTACCGAGGCTTTCAAAACCAAGCCATGCCCTCGCGTGCAAGCAGTTCTTGGGTGACTTATGTATTTGATTTTTTAGATATTAGTCGGTTAGTTTGTGTTTCTGTGTTTCCAGGCATGAGGTATACTAGTAGGCTTGGATCTGAGTGCCTTGAGGTGACTTCCCGCTTGGCATCGTAGCTGCTCGGCACCTGAGTGGAGCTATTTCTCTCTTTAATTAGCGCAAGCTCTTCAGTGCGAGCTCGGAACGGGGGATGCTGCTAACAGAAGGCGCGGAGGTTTTAAGGCCCAGCCGCCCGGCTCAGCGGGTGTCCCTCAGCGCCGCCGTTGCTGCGGTAAAAGCGGGGCTGCCCGCTGCTTCCGCGGGCGTGCGGGGTGCTCGAACGCGGCTGCCGCGAGGTCATAACGCACAGGAGTGCCCCGAAGCCCCGCCCCTCTCCTCCGCCTAGCTGCTACGGCAGCGGCAGCCGCCCGCGCCCTCCCCTCCACGCGGGCCGCACGGCTCCCTCGCTCCTTCCCCAGGCCCAACGGCTGCTGAGGGAAGGGGTCGCGCTGAGGGGAAGGAGGCGGTGATTGAATGAGCGGCTGAAGGGACGCGGGGAGCAGGCGCCCTTCGGGCCCGGCTAGGAGAGCTGACAGGCGATCTCCCGGAGTCCCGGCTGGCGGGGCGGGGCGGCGGCGAGGGGAGGAGGCGGGCCCCTCGCCTCGGCTTCCCCGCGGCCGCCCCGGCTGGCGGCCCCTCGCGGCGGGCGGCAGGGCATGTCCGCGGCGCAGGTGTCGGCGGCGCCCGTTGGCGGTGCTGAGGAAGGCGGCCCGGCGAGCTGCCGGCCCCGGGAGTCGGAGCAGCCCCAGCGGCCGGAGCCCAGCTCGCCTCAAGGGGAGGAGGCCGCCGAGGAGGGCGGCCGGCAGCGGCCGGCGGTGGAAGCCCCGCCGCCCAAGGAGAACCCGTGGACGAGGCGCAGAGCCGCGGGGAACAGCCCCTCACCGCCCGTGGCGGACGTACAGCTCGTCTCACAGGACCCAGGTGTGGGGGCCGGGACGGGGACCGGCATGGTGGTGGCGGCGGCGGCGACGGGCCGGGTGCAGGCCGGCGTGTGGTGGCGGCTCTCTGGTTTTGGGTTTTATTTAGTTTTCGTTTCGTGGGGTATTTCCAGAAATGAGACGCGCGTGTTTCTCCCCGCTACTCGGGCGGGCACAGCGGGGCCCGGCGAGGATCGGCCGGCGGTACGGGCCGGGAGCTTGGGCTTTTAACATACATGGGCAGAGGAGGGAAGCGAGCGATGGGAGGTGGGTCCGGGCGCCGCCTTTGCCTGGCCCGCGGGGGGACACGGGGCTCTGTTAGGGCTCGGGAGCTGCTGTGCTCCTGCGAACTCACTGGGGTTGAGAACGGTCACCCCCAGCTTGGGGACGTTGGTGGGGACGGGAATGGGTGACCTCCGACGAGCCGTGCATGGCGCCGGGCTCTGGTAGCAGCAAACGGGGCTGGTAGGTTTCCAGTCTCACTTTTTCTCTAGAGATATTGCTAAACCCCGTTTGCTTTACCGCACGTCTTTTCTGCCTAATTATATAGTAAGGCCCTCTGTACGAGCCGTTAGTTGGTTTTGCTTTCCAGAACATTTGGACTGTGGAGGCTTTAAATGTTAACAAAAGCAGTCAGTTTGCTTACTGTCAGTATCTAAACTGTTTATGTGAAAAGAGATTGAGAGTAACTGTGGTGTAATTTTCTGGCCTTTCATCACTATGTGTAAGATAAAACAACTTTAGAGGCTTTGTAGCAAATAAACAGGCAGATGGCTTTACGAAGTTGATCACTGAAAACCTGACCTGAAATTGCAAGGCATTATACTTAGGCTAGCACAGAGTTCCTAGAAGTTAGCAGCTTCTTGAAGTATTGTTCTTGGCTGGAAGCGAACCGCTGACCTCACAATACGTATTTCCACCTGTGTTTCCCAAGAATTTCAGTCTCAGCACTTTCTTCTGAAGGCACCTAACAAACTTTTTGGTGATCTCACAGTCACTTTTATCCTTGAATTAAATATGTACTTCCTTCACAAAGAGAAATATATAATTTATGGTTTCAAGTGTACAGGTCATGCAGCAGAGGAGTTCTCCAGACCACAAAATCTCTACTTAGCTGAAGATCAAATCTTTTGGCAACAGACATAGCCATCTTTATCATCTCAGCTGTTTTGTTTGTGTGTACTGACGCACTCATAAATGCCTATTTATGCATAGCTTCTACAATCCGGCTTGCTGGGCAGCAGCTTGTGGTCTTGTCCGTGCATGAAAGAGAACTTGTCACTCATTTGCCTTGCTGTGGCAGAAATAATAATGGTACATCAGAAGCATTGGGAAAGCCTCTTTTGTTGCATTAGCACCTTCTTGTGCTTTACCTTCTGTAAAGTTTACTTTTCCACTTAAGATAGTACACAAAAATAGTTGTGGAAAGAAGGAGGAGAGAGGAGGCACTTGAGTTAACATGCTACGCACATTACGTGCTTAATTTGATGATTTCAGACAACTCACAGTTTGGTGGTTTGTGTTTTTTTGTGCTTAGAAGTTGTGTTTACTATTTATCAAATTAATACTAAACTGAGTAGTTGTACTAAAATATCTTTTCCAGTAGCAGGTGTGTAATTGAGCAAATATGGGATTCACTGTTGCTGGTAATGGCATCGGTGAAGAGCACATATTGGGGTGTGTGTTTTGGTTTGGCCATCACCAAAACCACTGTGAAGGAGCCACTGCTCTTTCCCTTGTAAAAGACAAAGCAGCTGATCCTTCCTGGCTGTTTGAAGGAAGGAATTGCCATGTGTCTCCACCTGCAATGAGAGATGTATTTTGAAGCAACTAATTGCATGTTGGCAAAGCAAAATAAGTCACAGTAGGCCCATATGAATGTAATAGTATGGAAATTACTCATGTGAAATAATAAGCAGATGAGCAGAAATACTACTAGGACAGAATGTAAAACTATCCTTAAAGAGGGTAATAAAATGTAAAAGAATCTCACATCAAAGTAGTGACTGAATCCTGTTCAACTTGTTGATCCTGGCTTAATTTGTTGAAAGTTTCCTGAGACGTGCATATATGGTACGTTCAGTGATAGCTATACACTTGAGAAAATTGATCCCAGTCTGTCATTTTTCGACTTTCAATTTAGTGTGGCTTTAGTTTATAATAGAGGCAAACCTGGCTCTTGCCAAGAGAAGGAACTGTCAATGTCACCTGATGCTAGAGGGAAAAAAAGTAATGTGAAGGGCTTCAAATTCTTGTTGAAAGAATCCAGTTAAAGCATTGTTACTATAACCAGTTGTATTTTTGTTTTGGATATGTTAGTACGTTTTAATCGTGTTATAGTAAACCCAACACTTAATGTATACATATTTGAATTTTTAATGTTCTGCTTGTTACCGCAGTTCAGTGTTCCTGGCTAAGCCTTTTATTAAGCTTTCATTTTAAGCAGAATAATTTCAGAATTATACAGCTACATCCTAATCTAATTATACATCCTAATCTGCATTTAACTTGTGGAGAAAGGCTCACAGCAGTGTAAAATTGCTACTGAAATTAATAGGCTTCTGTCTATTCCCAGTGTTTGTGAGCACAGGGAGTTCACTTCAGCACAGGCCTTTCAAATTATAAAAGGTACTTCTGCCAGTGTGTCTTCCTTCCCCTGTATCTCCCAGCTAATATGTTGCAGGAAGCCTTCAGTTTTTCAAGTTGAAGCTCTGTGAATAAGAGAGGAACAGTTGCAAGGAATAAGTCCTGTAGAATCTTGTAGATAAATTTTTTACAAGGTAACAAGATAAGCTTTTTTTTTTTTTTAATTGAGCCAACAAGATGCGTCTGTATGGAAGCTGCGGACCAACCTGGTGTTAGCCCTGTATTCCTTGTCTTTCCTCTGAGCCTTGTTTTTCTTCCACTGCCCCTCAGAGCTGGGCCTATCGCAGGAGAGGCTAGTTTACCCTTCTTCCAGATAAACAGTTTCCTCAGGATAGAGATGTTGAATTAATTTTATTATGAACTCTCCTACCTATTTGTTTGATGAACCCTGAAGTGCTGCCCTTTTTGTAAGGCTGTGAAAGGTAATCTGAATGCCAAGTTCTTTAGCTTTCATGTGATTTGTGTAGGTGATGTGGGTCTCCAATGATTCATTAGATAATTAGCCAAAAATTGTTCTTGAAGTTCATGAAAGTACTCAATGAAGCAAAATGCGTGTGTTGCTGAAGTGGTTGAAGCAGATTTGCTTCCTGGTGTGCTTGATTGATGTAGTTAGTGAGCTATATGCTTCAGCCTCTTACATTGTGCTCAGTTTGTCTCTTTTCATTGCATTTATTTCTGGGTATCAAAGAATGCTTTTTACCTGATTGATATTTTGATAGCAGAACCAATTCACTGTAGTGCAATGGTATAAATTAACTTGCTTTAGTCTGTTAGCAAAACAGGTTGTAAAAGTACAGTATAGTAAATGCTTGCTTAATAGCAAGCTTTTGATTAGTAAATTGGTAAATGATCTGATTATGATTTTTTTTTTTTTTTGGTGTGTCTAAAGTTAGTTCTTCTGAACTCGCTGAGTGTTTTAATAGCAGCTTTTAAAAATTACCTTAAGAATTATTGAAGGGTACAACATTGACAATTACCCCCAGGCCTGAAGGGATTAAAACCATTGCCTTTAGTAATGCGCTGTGTGTATTTTGGTTGTATATAACAGCACATGTAATTTAGTGTGGAGTTGGTTGGGTTGTTTCTGAACTGGAGACCTTTTTTAGAGAGAAATCCATCCTGCTGCCTTGAGTCTTGGACACAGTACTGGCTTGCTGTATTTGAGGACGTGCTCCCTTTAGACCATGAAAGCTTTTGTAGAAACAGTCACAGGTGTTGCAGGTTTCTGAGGAGCAGCTAGGAAAAACAAAAGGAAAATAAATCGTATAATGATGAATCAGTTGTGTTGGGGCTATCCCCCCCCCCCCCCCCCATTGCGTGTTTTGTTGAAAAACTGACTGGTTTTCAATGTAAATAGTCTTGGACCTAAATCCATGCTCTAGATTCAAATTATTATATGCTTCAAGGAATTGTTTTGTCACACTTGTAAGATTTTTCACATTTATTTGTTGAAACATTTTATATAGCTTGTTTAAAAATGAATTATACAATGAAATTTCAAATTGAGCGTTGAAAGGAAAATGTTGTACAAGTTCAACAAACAGGTTCCACTGAAGTTTTGAAGAGCTGTTATGCTGGGTGTTTTCAATTGCCTCAAGAAGCACTTCTGGTATTTCTGTGAAGTTCCCTTCACTGAAGGAAATACACGTAGAGTCCAATTAAAGATTAAACTTGAACACTTCTTAGCAATCCTTACAACATAAACCACATTTGCATCAAAATGGGAGTGTGTTCCACCTTTTTATTAATAGACTCTGCTTTCAAAAGAAATTGGCAATATCATCCTTCCCCTTCTATCAGAAAAAAACTTGCTGCCTGTTTATTTGCAGAACTTCATCCATTCTGAAATACTACTAATATTACTGCTGTAAACTCAGTTTGTCTTGTGATCAGTAATTGCTCTGGTGATACATCTCTATGTGCAAACTTTATCTTTGCGCACCATCCAGGCTGCTTTTCCTTCTCTGTTGCTGTTGTCCCTGAGAATGGCTGCTGTTTTGGTGGATCCAAAATTTGTCTTTCAATTTTCAGAATTGTCATCCCATGTATCTTGATGTACTGCACTTGGCATGCTTGCAAATCCATGTCTTTCTGCAGAAAATCCCTTGTTAGGATGTGGCGTATTAAAGAGACTTGGAAGAACCATAATAAAAGTGCCTTTGAGAGCTAATTTCTGTTTTCACGTGGATTGTGTCTTTACTGGATGGACTTCAGCGGTTGAAAGATTATAATGGGCTATTAAATTTCCTCATCCTTGATTTTGCTTTTTTCCCCTGCCACCTCAAAACTCAGCTGAAACCCACCAAGTAAAGTTATTGAGGGTAACTGAATTCTTTTATCAACATGACATGCAGTTACTAAAGAGGTTACCTTGTAGCCTACTACTGAATAAAGAAATTTAATGCAGCTAGGTTGGTATTGACAGCAAATGAAACAGTTTATTCGCAAGGGCTTGGTGGGTTCTGCAGGGGCAAGGTACTAGAGATGTCATTTCTGGGTATTCAGCACTTTTATGTGGTGTTGAAACCAAACACCAGAGTAATGTAGAGCATAAAGCTTTTATCTAAACGCACTCTAAAGTGCATTTTGCCTGAACAGTGGTGTTAGGCCACTTCATAAGAACATAATAGATGTGCTCTGGGTAAAATTTTAAGGGATCTGATGTTCTGTTCTTTTACTCTCCCACCCTTCTTTTTATTTTCCCTTTCATGCTTCATACTAAAATCCAGCTCCCACATGACTAGCCCCAGAAAAGATCAGTTAAATTTGGTTTTGAGCATGGCTCTTTTGGGAAGACAAGAAACCCTGTGGAGTTCTTTTGGGGTAGGTGAGTATGACATGTTGCAAGATCTCAGGCCTTTTAAGTTCAGAAAGGACATCATCAACTAGGTGGTGTGTTGCCTAATATTAATTTTCTTTTCATTTAGTGTGCAAATGCATCTTCCAAGTCTTGGATTACTGGATACAGATAAGAGAGATTCCTTAAAACGAGTTGGGTCTCATTCTACTCGACTCAGCCTCTCCTGCCACCTGGAATAATATCCCATGACTAAGATAGTACAATAACATTGAGTCTCTTATTTTTGAATCCCTTGCTATATCCTCGTGACACACAGAGTAGCTCTGGCAGAGCGTCCTTTAGCAGCAATTTAAGTAAAAGTGCTGTGAGATGGAAAAAGGGCTTCAGTAATGTAATTGAACAGCTAGAGAGGTGTATTTACAGACTGCTGCAGGACAAATGCTATGGCCAGTCAGTTTACCTGCTCACATAATTGGCAGCTTTGTTAGAGAAAATTACAAATTTGTTTACGACTCCACCTCTACAACTGTTTGTCTTGTTTTGTAAAGGGCAATTAGTTTGCTGTTGAATGACAAGTGAAAATTATATTAACTAACACCATCACTGTGTGTTTCTGAAAGCTCTCAGACTAAATGCAGTTGAAGCTGAATAACAAGAGGCAGTTTGGGGAAGGTGTTTTGTCTTAGTTTTAAAAAGCAGATCTGTATGAGAGGAAAAAGCCCTGCTGGTAAATGGTGTGGTGAAGGTCAAAGGCCGATCAGGATTGGCTGAATTCACATGTTGTGTGATGTGCAAGTTGTAAATAGTAAAATTGATCTAATTTACATTGGACTATGAAGTGTGCAGAAATTTATGCTTCGAATGTTGACAGTATATTCCAGGAAGCAGAGAGAGGGTTTTCAGAGTCACTAGGGTGGGAGGGTGGGGTTCCCAGTGTGAAGCTGCGATAAGGAAGATTAGTCACTGGATGTGAAAGAGATAAGGGTTTAGGAGGTGATGTTATCCCTGTATGAAAGAATAATAATAATAATAATAATAATAATAATAATAATAATAATAATCCACTAGTGATTTCAGTCACATTCAATGTTTTCTGCTTGTGTTGCAGTAAAATACTGAATAAGAATTTTCAAGGAAAGGTTGTGACCATTTCTCCATAGGAGAATACGCTTTGGCATTGGGAGAACAGAGCAAGGGCTTAACAGGAGAAGCGGTTTTCTCTCTCTCAATTTTTATCTCCAAGCAAATTGCTTAATACCAGTGTTTGGTTTGTTTTGTTTTGTGGAAGGGCAATTGTACCCGTATTAAAATACATAGTAAATTTTAAATAGACTTCTTTTTGTTCAGTGTTTTCTTTTATTCAGATTATTGATCTTAGATAATTAGGCCCAATAATGTTGCCATATATTAGAGAGAGAGAGTTATTTCCAAGCATTACATTAATTTCTAGCAGATATTACTGGTGGAAGTATAATGGACTCGTGCTCAGGAGATCAGATGGAATCATTACTATAAAATTTTCGTCTTGACTCAAGATGGTTCTGAAAATGTATGAGTGTCAGCTTCATTGCAAACACTCATATTTAGCATAAATGTATCCAGTGTGGAATTTGGGCATTACAATTTATTAGCCTTAATGTAGGTTTTATAGTAATTTTCTCTTTTCACCTTTCCTTATATCTATTTTTCCATTGCTTTGGATTGATTGCAACAATATGGCTGAATTTGAAGTGGCATTTGAGTAATCTCTTATAAAAGGAAATGACTAGGAATTTGTGATTATGTACTTGCTTCTTGGGGTTTTTCATGCTTGCATAATGACTTAGTAAACCTTCCTTACTCTTTTAACATGTAATTCTTCACCTGAAAATATTTTTCTTCCTTTACAGAACTGCATAATTCCACTAAAGTTACAAAAGCAGCGAAATCCAGGACAAGGAAATTCAGCAAGGTTTGTATTTGCCAGAAGGCCATTCATCTATGAGTTACTGCATCAGTTGTGTTAGAAGTGCCAGTTAATCTGACCTATTAATCTGAACTGGCTTTTGGCTCAGCTGATTGTAGTAAGAAAATGAAAGGCTTTCAAAGGGGTATTTCTAGCTGTAAATATTCAGTATGGTAAATAGTTGATAGTGCTAAAATAAAAAGATAATGAGGTATTTTGAAGTTAAATCCAGAAGTGCTATGTTCTGCCTTGGTAATGGTTAATTTTGAAGAGGAAAGTGAAAAAAGAAGGGAAATTTTAAAGTTAGAAGGAGTGCTTAAGTGGTGTGTGTATAAAGGATAAGAAAAGGTGGTTTTGTTCAAAAAAGCAATGGGATTGTATAAAAATGTGAAGGGGCTGCAAAGAACCAACAGCACTTGAGCACAAGTGATGCTGGTTTGGTTTTGGAAATCCTTTTTTGCATATTATGTGATTTGTGCTCTTTATGTGCTGTTATAACAACAGGAGAGGCTTAATCCTTGTATTGGAAAGTTAAGTTTCTAAAATTTTGTACAGCCACTCATTTTTAGTTTGAATAATACCTGTGCTCAAAAGTCTTCCAGAAGCAAAAAGATTTTTAAGCAATAGATATCTTTAACTCACATAGGAAGCTATGTGTAAAACAACATTTAATTTGACAACTGTTCTACCTTCACTGAAGTCATAAGCCCTCTTAATTTGTTTTATAATAAAATGTAGAAAATTTTGCTTGCTTCCTATGTTATGTTACCTAAGATGTTCCTCATGAAGGCTTTCTTTAGGCAGTTATGCTAATTACAAGGCAGGATGTATTGGACCTTGATTTGGATGTAACTGTGATGAATAGTTGTTTTTACAGTTGATCATGTTCTGTTTTCAAAAGTTGTGTGTTTATTTTCTGTTTTATTTCTCAGTTTTTAAAAATTGCTACTTGTAACAAATCTCCTCAAGAGGGTAATCTGGCCATCTGAGTCATGACTGACATATTCCCTTCCCCATATTAAAAAGGTCTAAATCTAGGATGTAGTATAAACTGTTTGTCATCTTTGCAGGCTGAGGTATATCATGATGATATCACAAACTGGCCAACACCAAGTGAAATAGCAAACAATGAAGTAAGTATCCTTTGTTATCACCCCCCTTGACCTGCTGGTCATGCTGCTTCTGATGCAGCCCAGCGTATGGTTAGCTTTCTGGTCTTCAAGCACACGTTGTCAGCTCATGTCAGCTTTTCATGAAGCCCTTTTCCACAGGGCTTCTCTCAATCCCTTCATCCCCCAGCATGTATTGAAGTTTCACTTTGCCTTCTTTGAAACCTGTTATTCTGTGGGATTTCCAGGAAGTAATGATCTGCAGGATGCTAGCTCTACTCTAAGGCACACAGTTCCCACTAAATGCAATATTCTAATATGGAAAAAAATAAGTCTGTAATCATACACCTCCACATCCTCAGATCTTTGGTTCGTGCTCTGATTTAGTGGAACAGAATTGTCAGAGCCAAGACCTGTGGCTCCTTATAATTTACATGAGCATTTGGCATGCTGTTTAGATTGTAGAGCATCATGGAATTTTCTGATTTACCACTGGGTATTCTGTAAGCAAAGTCTTTTAAAGATAATCAGTCTGAATAGTAGGTACTGGTGAGTAATCTTTCTTTCTTTCCTACATGATAAACTTCATTTTTGAGGTACTGAAACATGATTGTTGTGCACTCCGCAATTCTACATCAACAGTTAAAAACCAAAAACTTTCTTAGTCTAAAAATTATTCTTATATTCTTGCCAAGTGAGTGGAAAATAGAGCTATTTAAAATAAGACTTTACAAAACAACAGATCTTAAAACTCAGCCTACTGAAGAGGTTGAGAACAGGTAATAATAAAGGAATTCTAATAGGTAAAGGAAATTTAGACCTTTTGCTGTCAGCAGCTGTACTGTCAGAAATAATTACCAGCATCTCTTGCAGTGCAAGACTGTAAGTCACAGTAAGAAGCCAACAAATAGAAGAGAAAAGGAGGATAAATCTGATCAAAAAAGCGATAATGGAATCAAGGACAAGCAGGAGGCAAAGCCAAATGGTCCAGGAGATAAAACTAGCAAAGATGAAGCTCAGACTAATAACCAAAGGAAAAAAGGTCAGTTTGGGGGCTATGTATAATGTAGTAAGTCAACATCGATAGTTACATTAGTTCCAGTTGAATGACTTAAGGAAGCGTTTTCTGTTTTGAATTTTCTAGGTGATAATAGGATATATTGCTTTCTGCTAGGAAGCTTTAAACAGGCTTCCTTTCTTTTTGGACTGTTCTGCTTAGTCAAATGGGGATTCTGTGCGAAAAGCAACTTGTGTCCTAGTGAAGGTCCATGGAACTCTGATGATTTATGGAAAATTCTAGTATGGGTGTACAAACCATTGCTATGTCCCATATCTTTATTAACCTAAATAGATAGCACTATGTTAATTTAATTTCATATATATGTATGTAATAACTATATATAACTACCTATATATACTAACACATTTTTGTTTTTTACTATTAGCTTACACCTTGAAGTGATCATGTAAAAAATTAAACAGGTTATTAATTTCCTTTTGATCTGATCTGTTACATTTGAGATAGAAAGCAAACCTATATCTCATTTGGTCAGTAGACTGCAGTAGGCTGGAGAAAAAGCTGAGAGAGTTTTAAGATATTGCTGCCATCAGCTGCTTTTGTTTCTTGCTTTCTTCCTGGTATTTCTTCAGATGCTAAAGACCTTTGCTATTTAGATTTGTTAATCTTCCTATGTATATATTTAAAAACATATTCTTGATTGCTTTTAATTTTTTTCTACTTCATAGGTGCAATTTTTTTTTTCCTTTCCCCACATTTTCACCCCTATTTTATGTATTTGCATATATTTATTGGCTACAAAGGTATGAAGCCTACTATACCAGTTAAATATAGAACAGCAAATATCATCACTAAATAAATGGTTAGTGGAGATTTTAGGCCACCCTATGACAAAATAAAGCTTTGCTAATAACTGTTGATGCACATGAAAGAATTCCATCTGAGTATCTCAAGGTAAAATACAGTACCACAGCTAGATTCTTAGGATCTTTTTAATTCCTTGTGATTGAAATATTTTTTTATTTTTATTTTAGTGCTTGATATATTATTTCTTACCTTTAAGTTTCATATGCAAGTTGTGAAATTATATAGTCATGAATTTACTGTATGTATTTAACAGTTCTGTAGCTAGAAATTCTTGGTAATGAACTTACCTCTAAAAATTTATTAAATAAAAAGCTCACCTTTATTTCATATATTTAAAGCTTAGGTAAGGTTACCTTTCAGTTTGAGGAATTCCTATTTACTGCATTTACTATTTAGTCATTCATCTTATATCTTAAAATGTCATAATTCATAGTATCTTAAAATTTCAGTGTTAAGCTTCTCCCAGTTTTTTAACTTTGAAATTAACTGTTACTAGTTCTACAAGGGAAATTCCACAGAATCATTTCAGGAGCTAAAACCTCAGGTAGTACTAGAATTACAAGTAATATATTAACTTTTCAAGGTAACAAGCAGAAATGGGTGCCACTTCACTTGGACAATGTAAGGTCAGCAAGTCAAGAAAGACCAGGCTCTCGAACGAGCTCAGGATTCCTGCTGGAAACAAACAAGTCAATACCAACTCATGACAACTGGAGGAGTGAGACAAGAAGTAAGTGCTTTTCAATCTCTGGGTCTTTCTATTTGTGCCAAATGAAGTATAATACCATGTGAGTAAGTGTTAAATTGGCAGTTTATGTTGAAACTTGGCTTTGCCAATACTAAGTAAGACTTAGTGTTTATATTTGCTAATAACCTGCAAAACAGAAATAAATGGTATTTCTATGGCTTAACAAATTTTAAATTGGAAAGTTTGTTGTTTAAGAGCTGACTGCCAGATATTTTTGGAACCTCTTCAAGTTGGTCAGAATTGTAACGTCTCAGTCACTGACTCTGCTGAGTAACTGAATTTGGAAACAGCCTACCTTTGCAATGTGTATTGGTGCAGAGGCAAAATCAGAGCAGCATATATTTTTCTTTTCATAGCTCCTTATAGAGCCTTGGGCCACAGCTTTATGATATGGAAAGTCGGAAATAGTCTCATAAGGTGGCTGTTCTGTCCTGCTCTACTGCTATTCCTGCAGCTTGTTGTTACCAGAGCAATTGCTTGTGGACCTACACTTTGAACTCTGCTTTGGCAATTCTACTGATGTTGTTTTTTCCTTTAAGTTGGACCAGTTCCCTGACCTATTTCTCAGCATGGGCATGCAAAAAGTTGCTCTAGCATAACAGAGGAAGAAATGCACCACAGCTGGTACTGCTTCTGGTCCTCAGGTGTGCTGAATACAGCTTGTCAGACAGCAGAAATCTTAGACTGAGTGTATCTCTTAGGTTTATGTATTTGCATTTAAGTTTTAAAATCTCAATATATATTAACAATTTTAATGTTTACTCATTATAATAAGTGCCAGATGCTACTGAGGTAGGATTTGCTTATGAAGTTGTTTCAGGAACGTGGATGTGAGGGTTTGATCTGGCTGTCTGAGGGATGTACAGAGGTATGGGGATGAATTTTGCTAGTGTATCTCTTTCTTCAGCAGTTATTCCTCAGGATGGTCAAATGACCAGGAACTTATAGCATGAACTCTGCCTCAAGGATCTAGTGATTCAAGACCAGTTTCAGTGTTAGAAAACATAAAATTATCTCTTACTCTTCAGGAACACTGGCTGTTTAAATAAAAACTTTGTTTCAGGTGTGGATACAACACTAGTTTATGAATGTGTTATATATAGGACTTTTGGCTGTGTCTAAGCCACATGTACTCTCAGAGTGCAAAAATGAAACTGATCTGGGGAAACAGTTCAAGTAATGCCCATGCATTTGGGATCTCTAAAGGTGAGGGTAGTAACTGCAGAGACTGAGGTCCAAAATCCCAGAGGAAGACACACAGATTATGACATTCATAAATTCAAAGTCTTATTTCACAGAAAGTACAGGAATTGCAATGTACAAGCATACGTGTTTTGTAGGGTTCATTAAAATTAATTGCTAGTAAAACAAGATTTCTAATATGATCAGAGAAATCATATCTTTAGTCAGTCCTTTGCTAAATTTAGTAGCTCTCAATTTGATCAAGTAGAGGATGTATCCCCAGGCATTCCTCTGACAAAGAGGACCCCCGGCATCTGGAAGACTATCCAATTGCATTGTAAAGAAACTTTAAGCAACGGTGGGTGACTGAAGATGGAAGTCTGAGAGTGTTAAGAGAAAGAAATGGTGTAAGAGAGGGCTTCATTTTCTCTCATGAGTAAAGTGAAAATTACACCTGTCCTTAAGTATTGTGGTGAGTGGAGCCAAGGTCCCTGGGGTCTGCTTTGGACCTGCTTGCTTTTCTTTCTTCTGCTGCTTCTCTCTTGCTCTCTTTTGCGATGTGCAGACCACATATTTATATAAAAAAAACTTACATATATTCTGACAAAGTCACCTTAGGTTTGCATGTGTTATCATAAAGGGGTCCTTAACTTACAAGTTCAGTTTGGGGCACAATCAACAGAGAATAAATGATTGCTGTTAAATGAGTAGAGTCAGGGGCGCAGTAGATGGTTGCTTCTGGGAACCAAAAGGATCTCCAGAGACCCAATACTATGGAAATTCCACCCTCAGCAGGATTATCAAGAGCTAGCAGCCATTCCTAACTCTCTTGAGGCAGTGGAAGTTGTTCACAGGAGAGGACTGTCATACTGGAAGGAGAATTGCATGATCATTCCTTCATGTCCCAAGCTGATCATAGGTATTGTGAGCCCTGAGCTGGCACCAGCGTTCAGTTGCTTCAGAAGCATTTGGGATTGACTGCCAGTCAAGCCAATTTACTCTTCTTTATTGCTAACAGCTTCTGCCTGACTCACCTTCACGCATGGCTGGGCAAGCCTTGCTGTTTCACCCTTGCAGCTTCAGATCTGACCTTCTGCTTCAGCC
The DNA here is from genome assembly GCF_033783945.1 of Neopsephotus bourkii. Taxonomy (NCBI): domain Eukaryota; kingdom Metazoa; phylum Chordata; class Aves; order Psittaciformes; family Psittacidae; genus Neopsephotus; species Neopsephotus bourkii. The sequence goes on from NW_026900624.1 coordinate 11,132,403, forward strand.
AGCATGTCTGAGTCAGTGGATTGCTGGGGATGAAGCTGAGAACTCTGTGTTGCAGGGAACTTCTGAGCACTGAGATATTTAATTATGATTGCAAGTATTATGCTTTTTTTATCTTAAAGATTGGCGCCGTGATAGAGAAAAAAAAGATGATCATGATGAAGTATGCAGTGTGAGAAGTGAAGGTGGCAGTGTTCGAGGCTTCTCCAGAGGCAGAGGAAGAGGCAGAGGCAGGGGAAGAGGACGAGGCAGAGGAAACCCCAGAAGTATGGAAAGAAGTAAATACATAGTAAAAACTTTAACCTGTGCTTATAATGTTATTGTTTGCATATGAAGTAAGAGTTGTCTCAGAAAACATATCCTGTAACTTAATTAGCTTGAGTATTTTAAAGTCAGATGCTGAAAGCCAGCAGCAGTGCTTATCATGCCTTAAAATATTTGTGTGCTAAACTTAATATTTTTTCTTTTTTTATGTTCTCCTTTATTTTGAAGTGAACTTTGAATATTCTGTTGGTTATCAACAACTGTATGATGAAGGGATTGACCAAGTATTTCATCCTGAGCTTAATGCTACTGTGATGTATTACTATGGAGCAGGAGCGCAGATGTATTCTGTGGATGAAGCACTTCTCAAAGAATATATAAAGCATCAAATGTAAGTAGACTGCTTAATGTACAAGCATTTTCAGAGACCTAGTTAAGATAAAATAGCTCATTTCAAATAGCATTTAATCACTGTTATTCGTATAAAGATGGAGATTAAGGCATTTCAATTTACCTTTTTTATTTAACCATTACCAGTGTCAGTTTGAATTCATTCACTAGTGGGGAGGAAGAACTTGAGTGATGGGGAGGAACTTTAAGGAAGCTGCTCTGCATCTTGTGCTGTAGTCTGGTTCTATCTCATATACCTGCTTTATTTATGGTACTTAGCCCTCTTGCTATGTTGTCATGTAACTGAGATATGGATGTCTCTGAGCTTGTGCTTTTGAGTACTGTTGGTCTGTTTGCCTATAAAGCTGTTCTTGGGTGGTGTAGCTAGATGTTTCCCTTATTTGCTCTCAATTTCACTTTGAGAAGTCTTGTTAGTTTTATGGCTTTGGAGTGTTTCACCTGAAGCATTTAACTGAAAGAGAGTGGTTTTGCAATGATACTTGATTTTTCAATAATCTGAATTGTTTACTTTCTCGTGTACACTATTAGGCAATGAGAAACCATCTGGAAGACTGATTATCACGAGGAGACAAGTCAAAAAGGGCCTGGAAACCACTAGTTCATTTTAAAGAGACAGTTTCCACCACTGGCAGATACTTCATCTTCTATGCTTGCAACAGCATTTCTCTGTGATGCCTTTGTGGTGGTTTTTGATTGCCCTTGTGTTCCATAAAGCAACTTGCTTATTTTATTCTTGCTTCTTTTGTTACAGTTGACGCAAAAAGGAAGAAAAAAGCCTCTTTAAGGGCAGAAAGTATCTGACATGTGGCTATCAACTTCAAAACTTCTATTGCAATCTTTTTTGTTACTTTTGCTGCCAGGCCCCTATGAGACCTGACAGTGGACATGTAACCCCATGTCAGGATAATCGGCCTGCACTGTCCTCAGACAAGTGGGGGAGGAGCACAGACACTCCACTGTTGGCCAGATTTCTGGGCATGCAGTGTAGAATCCAGACCTTCTAAGGTAGGACATGATGATGTCCCCCTCTACTGAGAAAAATGTCAGTTACAGCATTGGTCACATCTGACTTCTGGTTATATTTGTATTTTATTTTAGCAGCAAGCAAGAGGTTGGCAGGTGTCAGTAGAAGGCTTGGCATGGCTGGCTATCCAGAGCCATTGGTTGTCTGATATGAACTCCTAAGGCTGTTTGATTATGGAGTTTGCTTTCCATGACAGAGAGGATGATTCTTGAGCTTCTCTTACCACATTAAAGATGGTGGAAAAGAGACTTTATTCATCAATTACCTGTTATTTATTATTATTAGCTTCTAAATGGGGATGGTTTTGTCTGTCTTTCATAATTTAGTTATATAATACTAAAGTGACTATGCCAAAGAAGGGAGACTGAGGAAAAAGAAAAGCAAAGCTGGAGGGGATGTGTGTTTTTAGATTTGTCCCTCTACTTAGAGTGAACTTGTGCGTTGTCTTCATTTTTCATTAATGGTCTTTCACATTCCTTTTTCTAGAGTGATGGACATCAAGTGAGGCAGTTTGAGTCAAGTTCAGTCATTGTCCATTTCCGCTTGTGGAATTTTTAACTAGGTGAATCGTTACAAGATTTTACCTTTACTGTATGAATGTAAAGGTAACATTAGTAAAATGTTGGTATATGGCTTTTGTGCTTGCTTATCTTCTAGACTGGGAAGGGAAAAGGAATTTAGTAGTTTGGAACAGTAAACAGAATGTTCTTGAAAGAAACCTTCTCTTTGTGCACCGTTGCTTCACTGATCAGTTTACTTAGCTCTGAGTAAGAGCTTAATTCTCTGAAAGCCTTATTCTTTTCTGTGTTTGATCTGTTTTAATGGCAATGTTTTCATTTGTTGTATGTCTTGTCCAACTTTGAGACTTTATTAATTCTGTTTTGGAGCTGAGTGTTTCATATGCAGAGCTTTTGCTTTGAATTTCTTTAGCTACCAAAAAATAGAGAAAGAAATGGTATCAAGCTTCTGCTTGCATCACTGACGGCATCAGAGTCCCTCTCCTCTTGGTAACTTTGGCCTTGATCCCAACTTCAGTGGAGACACTTAGCAGTTTATGCTTTGCTGAAATATGAATTATTTACATTTGCATGTGGTTGTGTTTGTTTATTTTTCCTCAGCATTTTAATGCCCTCTTATTTTTGTACTACCTCTATTTTTGTCATAGAATTTTAATTGCTCTCCATTAAATATTTCACTGCCTACATTTTCCTAAACCTGGTGAGGAGTATTCCTTGGATGTAACATGCAAAATCGCGGTATATGCGTAAACTCTGTGAAAGGCTTAGATTTTAGTTGTCATGATTAAATTGGGGTGTTTTTTCCCTATTTTTTCATAGGATGCTTTCTCTTTCCTGTTCTCTGTGTAAGAGATCGTGATTTGAATTCCTTTTTCTCTTCACTAAGCATAAAAGGTCTTGACACCCTCATCATTTCATAGAGCAGTTTCATTGTTTAAGAAGTTTTGTCTTTCTGCTCTTTCTTTGTCCCTCATGTTTCTTGTTCTGTGGTATTGTCAGATTCCTGAAATGGCCCTTGTTCCTCTTTATCTACTAAACATTTCTTCTTTTGGACTTAACATTTCACCATGAGCTGTTGTGCCTTTTGGTACCGTTTTATGTCAAATACAACATTACTATTTTTTTCCTCATCTTCCCAAAAGCATGCTTGAAGTAATGATTCAGAGTACATATATGTGGCTCAATACTCAGATAGGATACTTCAAGCTTCTAAGGTACTAGAAACTGGGAAAAGGTACAGTTGAGGATGAAGGTGCACTGGTACTGCTCTGTGGGAAGTAGCTTATTCCCTGACTGTAAGCAGTAGTTATCCTTCATGTATATGGAGGCTAAGAGACTCTTATTTCCTTCTGTCCATGTAAGTATTAAGGGAGGAGATGGGTAAGAAGAAAACTGAGTGTAGTTTTTACTTATGCAATTCATACATGCAGATGTAACCAGGCTTTTATTTATACCCTTGTGTACTGTACTGGTTCATAAGTCTGTCTTCATGTGTCACGCACACATACTGTTCTGTTAGTCTTTCTTGTAATGGCACATCTTTGGAAAGAATGATTTTGTTGATGACAAGTATGCTCTGTTTTTAATGGAAGGTTTTAACAAGGAACCTTTAAGTTGCTATTTTAGGATTTTCTTTAATCTATAATAGACTCATATTTGCATGTTTTTTTTCCACAGTGAGTATTATTTCAGCACAGAAAATTTGGAAAGAGACTTCTTTCTGAGGAGAAAGATGGACCAACAAGGATTTCTACCTGTTTCATTGATTGCTAGCTTCCGGCGGATGCAAGCTCTGACTACAAATGCTGCACTCATTTTAGAGGTAAAATAATTCAGAAGTATGTATGTAGAAAGTTGCTTGGTTAATTTTGGACTGCCATTTACAGTCAGTGATGTGAAGTTAAAGATTTTTGTTTTCAATTACAAGGATTTTATGAAGAGGCTCTAAGTGGCAAAGCTTGTAGGCTTTTTCTTCTTTGAATGGTGTTGGATATTTGAAGTTTTTATAATTATTATATGCTTGTTGCACAGGCCATAAAGGACAGTGCAGAAGTTGAAACTGTGGATCAGATGCTGAGAAAAAGGGTTGATCCAGAAAAGTGGCCAATTCCAGGTCCTCCTCCATGCAGTCTGCAACCAACTGACTTTTCTCAGCTCATCAATTGTCCAGAATTCATACCAGGCCAAAATTTTGGCTCACATACTGGTAAAGGATTTATTTTTTTGGAAACATAAGCTTAGGGATCTGTATGTAAGTTAGGAAGTTTGCCTCAATACTGATTTCATAATACAAGTTGTACGTTTGGTAATGGTAGATTCAGTTGGTATGCCTGTCAGCCTTCCAGTTGCCAAGTCACATGGCTGGCGTGGCTGTTGTGAAGTAGATGAAGCTGTCTCTTATGGCTGTGACCATTCTCCAGAATGTAGTAGGGTGGACTAAGTCCCTTAGGAGCAGTAGTACTAGTAAGCTTAAGTTAGTTATAAAATCTGCTTCATTTTGGTAGCAGATGGAAGTTAACTCTTTACTTGGTGCAGCCTTATTTTGGATTGGGATCTCATTCACACTAATAATGAGACTGCTTTGTTCGCCAACTAGCCTTGGCAAGGAATATTTTACTAAAATATCGGCTGGTATTAAATGGGAAGAAGGAAGACTGAGTTAGGTGCCCATCCATAAAGCTAGTGGATGGTGTGGGGAAGACGTCTCTGATGATGTTCCTTCTTTTTGTTTTCTGGGTAAAACATAATTTCTCTTAGACTGTTGGAAACTTTCCATATAAATAAGTTGTTAGAATTGATATTTTCTGAAAGTGTTGAGTGAAGCTATCTTCTAAGAATGAAAATTAATTCTGCTGATTAGTGTTACATTTAACCAGAGGTGTAGAAAAATGGTGGCTGCAGTTAAAAGACTAGTGAAACAACCCCACAAACACAATAAAATCAAACCAACCCACAACAGGAACTGAACTACTGTATTCCACTGCTAGAGTCTGCACCAAATTCTCCAAGAATGGGAAGCCTAATGAGTCCAAAGGAAAACACTGAAATTAGTAATTTTCAGCCAATGTCTAAAGGATTGTCTACAAGTTTGCCTGATTTGGACTCTGAACCTTGGATAGAAGTGAAGAAGAGGCATCATGCATCCACCGTCAAACTAAAGGTAAGATCAAAAACCTTTAAGTCATGTTTAAATGAACAAATACAAAACCTGTCAACTTTCAGATTATACCATAGAACAAGATTTTTCACAACTTAAATTATGCTTGATAATGCAATACAGTTTGTGTGTGTACTTCTCATTCTGCCAGACTAGAATAACGAAGTGCATTTAGAATCCTGATCCAGAGCTCACTAAAATGAAATACTGTTTGTATTTTGGTGGGTTTTTTTTTTCCTGCTGAGGGACTGTTGTACCTGTTGATAATTGAAAAATGTAATGTGCGTTGATAATTGTTCTAAAAGTTTATGGCAGAATTATTTAGATCTGTAATTTACTTAATAAACATCTGGAAGTGTCTGTATTGTTTCTAATTCCCATGCAATTTACTGAAGATATTCTAGCATGTTCTGTTTATCTCTCATTTGGATAATCCCCATCCAATTCAAATACAAAATGCATCACTTTTTCCAACCTAGGAAAATATTCCTATGCCTGATCAACCATCACATCAACAGCAGCCACCCCCACCTTCAGAGGAACAAGAACAAGAAGAACTTGATTTTTTGTTTGATGAAGAGATGGAACAAATTCAACATCAGAAGAATAAATTTACTGATTGGTCAGACAGTGATTCCGATTATGAAATTGATGATCAGGACATCAACAAGATTTTGATTGTAACACAGACACCACCATATATGAGAAAACATCCTGGAGATCATACTGGCAACCATGTATGCCATGCAAAAATTACATCAGGACTTGCTAAAGTTATTAATGATGGCTTATACTATTATGAGCAGGATTTGTGGATGGGACAGAGTGAAAATGACGCCATGATGAAGGTAACTGTCTTTGTTTTCAACCTGAAAACCATATTTGTCCAAACAGTTCCAGAATTAATTTTGGCCATCTGCTACAGTCGAAAGCATAACCAGCAAGTTTTTCTGATCACAGATACAACCAAAACCATTGAATTAATAATTTTTTAGAACTATTTTTAACATTTTGGAGGTGGCTTAAGCTTTCCAGTGTTGTTTTTTTCTATGAATTGTTAGTTTTGTAACATTTGCAAACCGCTCCCAGAGGGAAAGAGGAGGGCATGTTTTTCTGATGAGTTAATAAGTGAGGAAAGTAATACCTCATTTTAAGGTAGTTTTATACTGTATATTTATACTATAATTTTATACTATACTGTATTTTTGTTTGCTCTGTAGGTTGTTGAAATGATAGCTCTGTGAGCAAATGGAACTTCAGATTGCACACCTTATTTTATTATAGCTGAATACATTAATTACAAATACTGGCTTTTATTTAGATGTAGCCTGAGAAAGTGAGCGGGGCCTGTTCTGCTCATCTACGTTGCTAGGACCTTCCTTGGCATGCTTATTGCAGAAAAAGATGAGTTTAGGCTTGGCGAGGGGCAGGATCTCAGCATTTCGATTTCTTATCTGTCCATGGAAATTTGCATGTTGATGACCTCACTTGCCTCTGTTTGCCCGTTTGTTGTCATAACTACTGCTTTCAGCCAATGTAGCCTGAGCTGCTTTTTTTTTTTATTTTTTTTTTTTATACTGTGCTCGTGGCAACTTTTACAATGTGTGCTAGAGACTCCTTCCATCTCCCTTAAAAAAAAAATAATCTGTACTGGCTGTGTGTGGGTAGTTGTGTGTCAATTATGGCTTGCTTATTTTCTCTTGTACGAAATTCACCTGTTTCTCTCTGGACGATATCCATTATCATGCTTTGCATTTACAATCTGCTTTCTTTTATTCAGCAAGAGATTGAGAACTTTAAGAAGCTAAATCTCATTAGTAAAGAAGAATGTGATAGTCTTGCACCAGAACCAATTGCTGATCCAAGCCAGGAAGCTCCTCCAGCGTTACAGAAAGGTAAGTAATACGTGTTTGTGTTCAGAATTTCTGGGATAAAGAACAATCCTGTAGGTGTGTTGACTCCTGCCTGTGTAATGTTTTAATTTTGGCTCAGTCAGTAGTCTGTGGGACTTTCATGGTGTTTTGGTTTGTTTTTTTTTTTCCTTTCAAATTGTCAGCCGTTCATCAGTAGCAAGATTTTCATTGAATTAGAAGAATCAGGTACCAACACTTATCATGATATATATGAGCATCAAAAGGCAGTGTTCTGTTGTCAGAATATACCAACAGCAGATGCCTTGTGTTTAACGTGGCATTTACAATGTGTAAAGTAATAGCTAGTGATGTTGTGAAAACTTTTCTAGAAATTGGGATATTTTTTGTAGGGGGGAAAAAAAGAGTGAAATCAGAAGAATTTTCTACTTGCATTGTGACCTTACTGGGCAGTCACAATGTCCAAATCTTACCTTTTGAGGTACTTCTGATACAGTATTTACATTTACTAGGATACAGGATAATAGCATCTTTATGGTAGCTGAAGAAAACCACCTCGCTAAACCTACCACCTTGCAAAAAAGCAAGAACATGGTTACATTTTCACCAACATTTATTTTCCATTACTTTCCTAGTGTAGGTGCATGAGAACAAGCAGGTAACAAAGAAGTGGGTTTAAATTTACTAGCAAAGACATGCTTGAAACATTTTTTCATAATTCTGAGCAGTTTGTACTGCTTTCTGCCCCAAGTGCTTTTGTTAAGTCGATGGGGATGATGTAGTTTCCTTGAACTGGAAAGGAAGGGCCTTTAAGATCCTAGGTATTAGGGGAGCTTAGGCTTGGAAATCCAAAGTCTCTCTTGAAAACAAGTTTTTTCTCCTTCCTGCATATAGGTTTAGCAGAGGAGCTGACTTGTAATTCGTTAAGTTTTGAAGTACCTCCAAAAGCAGCAGTAGCTCAGTCACTGCCAACTGCAGTTCCAGATTCCTCCCGAGTTCACCCTGGCTTCACCCCACGAACACCTCGCACTCCGAGGCTGCAGGATCCCAACAAAACACCTAGGTTCTACCCTGTTGTTAAAGAAACAGGATCCATTGATGTAAAGGTAAATGGAAAGATGTAATATATTTTTTAAACCAGAAAAAAACCCTATAAAATTCATTTCTGTCTCCACAATTTAACAAGCATATACTTTTTTTTATTATCTTCAAAATATTTACCATATTAATTCTCTTTTATTTCTATAAAATGGTTTCCACATTTTGTCTGTAATGCTTCTTAAAAGTCCTTTAGGTTATGAAACTGGAGTGTTGTGACTTTCTAATGTGTTAGAATACAATATAAAATTTTCAGAAATTTGCGTTAAGAGGAATGGAATGAATGAGATCAAAATAGGAAAATAAATTTCTTGATTTACTTTCTTAGACTCCAAGAAAAAGAAAAACACGGCACAGTACAAACCCTCCGTTAGAATCCCATGTTGGCTGGGTGATGGACTCCAGAGACCACAGGCCAAGAACTCCCTCTGTGGGGTAATTTCTTTTAATTTTGTCTTAGAAAATTAGTTTGCCATGTCATTATTTCCCACTGCTAATGGAGGAACAGGCTGTAAGAAAGGACAAATACAGTGAAAGCAAGGAAAGAGCAATGAAGAAAGACAAAACCTCGAATACAAGGCTTTCCAGAAGTAAGCTAGCTAGGCTGACTATGTTCACAACGTTTGTTGATTCACGATATAGTAGCAGTGATTTTGCGTTTAAATTGTGCTTTAAACTCGGGCATTACAGCACTGTTCAGTCATCATCATCTGAAACTGCCTGGGGTTGTTTTGACATACTAGCACAGAATTTGACTTTGGTTGAGCTACCCCCAAAAGCAGATGACTGGACCCTATGTGTGCATTGTAGTGGTGACTGTATTATTCTGACAGAATGGTTGAAAAATGATTTTTGTAGAGCAGCATTCTGTTTAAAGGACAGAAATACATTTATGTTTTGGTGGTGGGTTTTTTTCTTTCCTTCAGGAGTTTCAATACTTCACCTTCAGAAGGAACTCCACTAGCAGGGAGTTATGGGTGTACCCCAAATTCTCTTCCAAAATTTCAACATCCTTCTCATGAACTGTTAAAAGAAAATGGCTTTACTCAACACGTGTACCACAAATACCATCGAAGGTGTCTAATGGGTAAGCTCTGCTAAATGCACTTCCTAAAATTTTAGGTGGAGTTTACCAGGTGTCTTCTGATGCCAGTTTTCTCCACATTGTTCCTCAAACTTCATTATTCTTGGGAAAAGAAAGCAAAATTCATTTGATGCTTCTATTTTATGACCTCTGCTTTCCATTTAACTTTACACACCCTGACAAAAAAAATACACTGAAATTTAAACAAGTTACTGGAAGATCTTACGTGTTTATTGCGACTGGAAAAGCACTTATTCTGCTGAAGAATTAAAAGTAGGGTTTGGGTTTTTTTTAACTTCCCTTTTTTTCTTCCAGAGAGGAAACGGTTGGGAATTGGCCAGTCCCAGGAAATGAACACACTTTTTCGTTTCTGGTCCTTTTTTCTGAGAGACCACTTTAACAAGAAAATGTATGAAGAATTCCGGCAACTTGCTCTGGATGATGCAGAAGAACACTACAGGTATTTGCTCCTTCCTGGAAGTTACACACTGTTGAGGTCTTACCATTCCTTTTAATGACTGAGAAGTTTACATGTATCTGAATTGATCATTTTTAGTATTGGCTTTGTCTCTTTGTAAATCTTTAAAGCAGCAGCCTGTGTAAGTTCTTTTAATGCCAAAACCTGTTTGTATGTATTTGTGCTTTGCAGATAATTAGCTAAATGTGCATCATTTCCTGACTTGTAATTGGTCCTGAATGCTACAAAGTCCTGCAGTTTGTTGACCGTGACAAGTCAGCTCTATACTGCCTAATACTCCTAAGATTATCCCTTCCATAGGTGAAGACATTTTTAACTTCATTCAACTTGTTCAAATTACTTCTTGCTTACCAGAGTACCAGTTGAAATGACCGCTGTCCCTTCACCTCTTTGATCTTTCCTTCAGCTCCTGATCTTTCACTCAGTTCTCCTCACCTCTCTTAGCTACAGAGACAAGGTAGCCTAGTGTTTTGAATGCTAAGTTCTGGCTATGGAAATCCCGGAGGTTGGTTGTGTTGTTTGAGCCTGCAGACTGATAGTCCCTTGGGTGCAAAGGTGGCTTTAATAACATCTTGTGTCTCTGCTCTGAGCTTTCTTGAAGCTCTGTGATTATCTGAGGATACGTTTAACATGAGAAACTTCAGAAGGCTCTTAAGGGGACTAAGGTGGTGCAGAACAGGAGGAGGTGCCAGTTACCTAGAGGCCCAAGGCAGCACTGGTGACCATGTGTTACCAAACCTGAGGCAGAAACCCTGGCTCTGCATTGTGTGGGTACTTAAAGAACACGGAGTCCTGCCCTGCACGCTAGGTTTTTGCATTGATGGTAGGTTAAGGCTGGCTTCTGGTCTGACCCACAGTGGTTGGTTTTGTTGAAACTGTTTATGCACCCAGACATACCAAAGATGTGAAAGCATTTGTCTCCAATTCGTACGTGTGTAAGTTGAAACACGGGGATAACCTTGATTTTCTGAAGTCAGTTTTGTTTATTTGTGAAGATGTTTCAGAAGAGTAAGTTAATAAAAATCAATCATAAGGAAGTGTTTTTCATGAGAAGGGTAAAATGAGATTGTGCCATTTACCTTAAATACAAGGAAGGACTGAAAACTGTCATCCTTCTGAGGAATGAGGAGCACATGTGCAAGATTTTCGTACCTCTCTGTTCTGTTGCAGGTATGGATTGGAATGCTTGTTTAGATTTTACAGCTATGGCCTAGAGAAGAAATTCAGGCAAGAAATATTCCGGGATTTCCAAGAAGAAACAAAGAAAGACTATGAAGCTGGTAATTATCACAGGCCTGTCACAGCTCACACTGGGGAGGCTTTAGATGGGAGATAACCCCAGTTCCTTGACACTGACCTGTTAACCAATTCAGGAGCAGCTTTCGTTCATGTTCCTTTTCAGTTCTCTTAAGCATATAGTTACCAGTGAATAATTAAGTTTTTAACTAAATCTGACCTTTGTAAATTGGTAAAATTACCTTTTTCCATTATTAGGTCAGCTATATGGACTGGAAAAATTTTGGGCTTATCTAAAATACTCTCAGCACAAGACTCCAGCTGTTGACCCCAAACTGCAAGAATACCTTAGTAAATTTAAGAGACTGGAGGACTTCCGAGTGGATGTAAGTTTCAATACTTCTTTTCAATAAATACTTGGTGTAGAGGTAGTTCTAGTGCAAGGTCAACTGAGAACAGTGTGTCATTGCACAAAAAGGCACCTTTACAAATCCTGTCAATTACTAGGAACAGCATGATTAAAAAAATAAATTCAAATTAAACATACACTTTTACATCTAAATATTCTTTTTTTTTTGAGCCAAAGTCCAGTGCTAAGATGTGGTGGCTGAAATGTAAAATGTGTTGATGTGTTTTCATTGTGTAAATAAATAGCAAATACAGGTTATCAGTCATCTAGTAAGACATGACCCCTGTACCCTTTAAGAATGTGGTAAATGAATTCATACTCCACTATCATATCTGAATGACTGGTGGCAGTCATGGTCTTTGCTGAGACTTCACATGCCAGATACACTGCATCTTTCCCTGTTGACTGCTGAACACTTAAGCTGTGCGATTACAGAGCACAGTGTTGCCATGCTTTTCCTGACTGGCTTATGGTACACTACATTACCATTATCCTCTCAAACCCTCCATTTTCCATTTGTGGCAATATTTGAGGGGTGGACAATTAAATGATGCTCTAAGACTGTCAAAAGTCCTTAGCACTTCTAGCTAAATGGCCAGGAAAGCTTTAGAATATCATCAGTGAGTTGCAAATAACTAAGATTACTAGGCCTAAAAAGGGCCTAATTATGGAATGCTCTTTCTTTTTGATCCCTTGAGTATGTGAAAAGGTAAATACCTGGTCCTACAGAAAAACCTTTAACAGGTTTTCAATGTTTATTTTCAGCCTCCTATTAGTGAAGAATCTGGCCGAAAGAGACCAGTTGCCACAACAGATGAGGATTCAGGTCGTCGGAAACACCAGTCTAATTCTTCTAGGCCACTTCTGGCCACTAAACCAACAGCTGCTTGTCAGATCCAGGCACCAGGAAACATTACAGTTGGGAATACTGTGCCAGCATCCATAGGCTGTAACAGTGCAGCCACGAAATCTATAGAAAGTGATGTACCGGAAAAATAGACTGAAGACAAGCTAGAATGCTTGAGAATCAACTTTTACATCACTCTCTCAATTTGGAGATCTTCAAGGCAAGCCAATCTAATAAGTGATTAAAAACGTTATGGGAAGACAGAGGATTGGATTCACTTTTTCACAGGATTTAGTTCTAAAACATTTACCCTAGGAGAGTTGCTCTTGCTTTTGGGATCATTGGAAGGATCCTGGGGAAGATTCTTTAGCTTCAGTATTGCTTTCTTCAAGCTTTTGTTTACAAAGAACTGCATTCCTTGCATATGCAAAAAATACTTTGGGGATGCCTTACATTTCAGCTCATATTTCTTAAAAAAGGTATGATACACCCATGGTATTTACTTGCTTTCTTTACCCAGATTTTCCCATTATTTGTATTTTACCAAAGCAAAAGATTATGTTATACATAGAATCTTAAATGCAAAGGAAGGATCTACATGATTGGTTTGCTCTTTAACTATTAAATGTATGCTTTTGTGCAAAAGTACACTTGAGAATATGCAGCTAAGTCTGAAACTGTATTTCTGGATTCTATTTAGAGACACAGTTTCTATTTTTTTCAGGGTCTCCACAGTATTTTAATGAGTATGGAGTTTGAATGGACATAACTGGGATAGTTCTGCAGGTATTTCCTTCAGTGCTGATTCTTAATAACTCAGGCAGCAGAAAAATACAGGGAAAAATGGATCTGGTGATTTTGTAGGGTCTTTAATTAACAAACAGTATCTACAGTTTGTGCAGGTTGTTAAAACAGCGAAGTATTCACATTATTCTCAGCTTGAAAGGGTCTTTGTTGGAATTCACTGATGGGTTTGAAGTGCTCCAACAGGAGGACATCATTTTTAAAAGTTTCTTCTTTTTTTTTTCCCCCCTATTTCAAGTAATAAAAGTGTGTTTGGCGGGAAACCAGGTATTCCTTGTAAACTTCATTTTTTGCTTTATTTTGGAGCATTCTGCTCAAATTGTGCTAGCTAAGCCCAAAAGATTTCAAACGGGTCTCAGTACTATTTCACTGAATGTAAATTGCTCAAAGACAAATCCATTTCTGTAGCTGAAAAATTGGGAGGTTTATATCCCATGATTTCTTATTTCTTTGTTTTTAAAGACTCAAAAAAAACTTGTCTCTTTCAAGGGTAAGTGAGAATTATTCCAGCTTTTTGTTAGTTAGCTGCAGAAAAGACTTCAGTTAACTTCTGAAGTAAAAAAAGTGACATGCAGCACAAATGCCTTAACCCACCAAGGTGTCCCAGCTGAGTACACAGCCATGTGTGGGGTTTTAAACTCGTTTCAGGGGTGATAACAACTCCATTAACTTTATCCAGCCTTTTGTAAGTGGCCTGTTCTAAATGAATTTAAATGAACACATTCCAGTATTTCAAGTAATATCCTATAAATATGTGGAAGCAACACATCTCGGTGTCGTGTTTGATCTGACCCATGCCGTTTACTATCCAAGAAAATGATGTGAATGTAAACTTGGATTGAAATTGTATATACAAGTAATAGATTTAAAGTAATTCCTTTCAGTTTTTCATTGGGAAATGTTCAGATTAAGCTTTCAGTGTCTGCAATTTTGTGTTATCTTGCAAAATTTTATAGCAGCAGCAGCAGCAAACTGAACAGTGTTGTGTATCAACCTTTTTTTCCCCACCCCAAAGTGTGAAGAAAAAGGACTTGAAAGAGTGTGCCGCAGATTTGCTTGTGAACTCCTGTTGCTTCTGGTGCACTAAGGTCTCAGGGACACACAGCCTGTTGATGGCTGAAGTGATTATTGGAATGTGAGCCACCTTTCTTCAAGTTCAATATTATTTTTCTTCATGTGACCAGGTTGTCAAAGATGAAAAGTGAATGAGAAATATGGCTGACAGCAAGGAGAGTGAATACTTGACCTGCTGGGTTGTCCTGTAGGCCTCACTGATTAGTCTCACTTTATGTGGACAAAAATCCACCCAGCTCCATCTGCCTTTCAGGAGTGCCTTCATTCACTTCCCCGAGGTTTGAATCTTCTTCCCTCTCTCTCCTTGCAGACAGGCAGCAAAAATGATACCTGCATTACTGGTATTTGCATGCTGAGCTGAGAACAGCCCACTGAATTTTAGAATAGGCCCCAGAGACTTTCCTGGCTAAGCAGCTTGTTTCTCTGTATGGCTTTTAAAGCAGTGAAGCACCTTTCACCTTTCAATAGCTGGCGTACCTGTTGCAGGGCCATGTTTTCCAATGCATTTTAGGTCCACTTGAGCCAACCTTCATTTTGTACTTAAGACTGGTTGTATTCTAACAGTAAACTACTACTAAGTGCTTAGCAGGTCTTAGACTTCTCCTTGTATAGGTTTGTCTTCATTTCTTGCCTTGAGAGGTGACAATATCCCTTTGCAACTTATACTTCCACGAACTCCACTATGAGAATGCAGTAAACAGTCCAACTCCAAAACCTAACCCTACGATGGGCTTTACAGCTTCTAACTTGTCAGGTATCTTTGCTGTATGACCCAAGTAACAAAAGAATTCAGAGTACAATTTAAATGGCAATTTTATAGCATTTTAAAGAAATTTAATCATCTCTGTTACCAGTCCTACGGTTGTGCTGCTGAAGGTTCTAAACCTTCAAAGCTGATTAGTTGAGGTTTTGTTTTTAGTAAAATATGTAAAAGCTCAGGGCAGTGATTTCACCCCTATTAAATGGGGGCTGGAGTCAGCCAAGAGAAAGGGAGTTTTTATACCAACAGTAATTGAACGGTTGTGGTCTAGTGACAAATCCCAACTGGCCACAGGAACTTCACACTTTGAGAAGGTGCTTTATTGTCAGATGCCTAAAGAGTGTTAATGTGTAGGCTTTGGTGAGAGATTGGTAAAATATGATTGTCATAAAAAGGAGAAAGTAAACTTTGTAAGCAGAATGGGGACAATTCAACTTGTGAATCTTTCAGGAAGGCTGCAGTGCCAGACACAACCTCTCTAGAACAGGTTAAAGTTGCTGCCTTCTGGTACAGGAAAAAATACACAAAACCACAAGAATCTGCAAAGGGAAAGGGCGAGGAACACTTTGGGTTTGGTTTGGGGTTTTCTTTGTGTTTTTAAGTTCAGGTAAACACCTTCTTCACCTGCATTTGAACCAACCTTGGCACGCATTCTTGCAAAAGCAAGCTTAAGGCCCTGTCTAGATAGTAAACATCCACCTTTAATCATAAGGTAGAAGAAGCCAGAGGAAGGATTGGCTAGTAACATTCATACAGAATTTGTTTGGTTTCCATATTTAAGTAAACTTTCAAGGCCAGGCTTATGTTACTACTGATGTTAAATAGGAAAAGGGGTAAATAGCCAAAGCTACAGCTGCATTTGCATCATTCCATTCATGCCTGAAAGAGCTGTCAGGCAATGGCAGGGGCAGGGTTTTCCCCACAGTCTATGTTGCAGTGTTAACATGGGAGAGAACCAAGGCCTTCATCACAGAAGTGCTCTGAGCATAATACATGAACTTCAGCAACACAAGCAGCCCTGAGTGGCTAAACCAGTGAGTTACATGTGACAAAAACCTATACAGGCTGTCCTAAAAACCAAAACCAACCCAAAGCAGAGCTATGATACCCATTCTGTTCAAAGTACAAGGTCTTGGTTAGTATTTTGTACTATTCTACCCAACAATGCCTCTATTTCCTGGGGGAAATAAAATCCCATAAACTTTTATTGTAAAGTTACCGGAGAGACTCAAAGCAAGCATAAATGACTTTAACTATTCCTTATCCTTCACAATGAAATTAAAACTGATTTTGCAGGAAAAAGTTAGAAAATCACTTAGAACTAAGATAGTTGGAGCAAAGACAGACCAGAAAAAGAGTGCCAAACTGCTGCTGCAAGTTGTGTCCAACTCTGAAGGATACAAACTTTTAACTTTAGCCAAGGAGAAGTAGACCTAACTCAATAAAAAGACAGAAACAAGCTTCTAAAATGTGGTAACTCTCTAGTTCTTTGTGGAAATTTAAGATATTCCCGTCACGTTAACACCATGGTACAACTTTTTTAAAATCAAGGTTTAAAAATAGATTTCCTGTCACATTAAAGGATTTTTGGGAAGCGGTGTACAAATCAGAAGTGTCAAAACGAGTGCCTATTCAAACCAGTTCAATGCTAAGTCTAGCCTAGGAAAACAAGTTGGATATTAAACTGGAAGTGTGTTCCGTTTCCAATGATAAGAAATAGTCCCTTCAACTCCCTTACGTTGCTACAACACAATTTAACACATGGTCAGTATCAAGCTGTCAGTTTAGTTAATAGTGGATTTTGACCGGGTGACTGACACAAATGTTGCAAGGATGAACGCCTCCATACCACCGTTACATTAATTGTACTGACGGATCTGACGGTACTCAAAATTATTCTGTGTGTCAATTCTTTTATAAAAATGACATCTTATCATGTGCTTTAAAGCAATTTTTTTTCTAGGTTGCCAGCTTTAAATCACTACTGACATTGGATGTAGGGTGAATGAGGTTAATTTAGATCCGCTAAACATCAACATACAGGACCAAGTCTATGCAACATACTGCTGTCATAGGATATTTTGTATTCTTCTCTGGTACTATTAAGTTACTTCAGAACAGAACACCTGCTTACCTGTTCTGCTGTTCAACCAAGCCTAAACCATAGAAAATAGTAGTGTTGCAATAATACAAAACTTCATGTATCTGCACTACAATTAAGCATCACTACATTTCTTTCAGCGAGAAAGGAACAGGCTGCACGTGGGTCAGGAAGTCACAGCATTGGGTAAATGCCTCTTCTAACTCCACAGATATTCACATCTTGGTGCTGTGAGGAAGTGCAACAGCTGGCACAAAAGCTAAAAGTGAATGTAGTACTTCATGCTGTGAATGAAGTGGAGGGTAATACCTTTTATAGCAAGATTTAGCTAAAAAAGCACCCTCGTGAAGCACCCAGATAAAGAACTGGGATGTAAGTACTCCTAGCTCCTGGCTGGAGGAGTTTTGTTTATTTGTTTCATTTACATCAATGTATGTTTATTTTCAAATAGTAATAAATAAAAAAAAGAAGTGTTGCTTGGAATTTCAGAGTTTACAGCTCAGTAGAATGGGTCTGTAGGTTACCCGTTACTGCAGACCTGTCAGAGGTGAGCGCTGCAAGCAGAGGTACAGATGCAAGACATAAACCTGCAAGTCATGAACTTAATAGTGTCCCTGTTCCAAACTCAGCAGAACAGATGGTGAAACTTCTGCAACAGGTTGAGTGAGACCCGTGTACAGATCTCCAGTGTCCTCCTATCAGTGCCACATAACATACTCCTTTTGCTGTAGATCACATGATTTCCTAAAATCGTTCTCCTTTAGTGACTTAGTTTTTCCCCACCAAAAATGCATTGGTATAGGCTTATTAACTACAGCTTACCCCAGTTAAGTCAAGATTCTTCAAAAGCTGCTACTTGAAAGGGAAAAAATAACACCCTGAGGACAAGGAACAGCATGAACAGGGGTTCCATGCTTCATGTTCAAGACGTTTTTCCCCCTCCTTTGTGTTCCAGCTCTACTCAGGAGCTTCTATACACAGCCTGACAGCATGGTTGGTATTGTACATGCTTTATTAAAATGGTACTCGTATTTACAATATCTGCAGAAACAATCCCTCCCCAGTCTTACATTCAGACAGACACACACACATCCACACGCGCACATGCCCCTTACACTCTACAGGGGTGTGAAGGCTACGCTCCCAAAAGTTAGGCAGCTTCTGGAAGAGGAGGAAGGGTGACATTTTGTGTTTGTAATTACTTAAAAAGAAGCATGGGAGTATGCATTTGGCCATCACAATGCTAATTTAAGTGTATGTAGTATTAACATATGGCAGTAACACTGAGTGTTCCTCTTTTACATTCTATACACAGAATGACATCAAGGTTTTCCAGTCAACAGAACATTCTAACTTCAGTCTCGATGCTGCTTGTAGTGACTATGAAACCACAATTTTGGGGCCGTCCCTTAAAACAATTCAAGTCTATGTTAGCGAAATAAGGCACAATTAATACGCAATTTCACTTAGAGGATGGGAAAAGGTAGGGAGAGGCAGACTTCAGATAACAGTTGTTGCGGAGGACATGGTTTTACCCAGTCCTTTTGAGAAAAGGATGAATTTTACACCCCCATCCTAATCTACATGGACTTCTCTTAGAGAACTGAAGTATTCTGCCAGGGCTACAAATGCCCACATACAAAATAAAATTGGAAATTCACATTTTAACACCAGTTTCGGTAGTGTAACCTACTGATACTGATGTACACAAGCACTTTAATGCTGAAGGAGGAGACACACATGAAACAAGACTCAAATCTTCCACTGAGCATGAAGACTCAGGTCTTTTAGATAGCTTCTAGAACATACTATTTGAAGGCTTCAGCTTACTGATAAAAAGGAATAGCGTTTTTGCCTTTAAACCCCTGGCTCCTCTTCACTAACAAAGCCTAACCAGACATTACAAATAAACTGCAACAAAAAGTCTGGCAGCACAAACAATGTTTAGTATTCAAATCTTCCTTTGTGAGTATATTATTTTCCTTGTACAAAACCTGTTGAATGTTTTTCGCAGCAGATGAACTGTACCCAAAGATGCAGGACATTCTGTGATGGGGAATAAGAGGTTGCAGTTCTGAAGGCCCCTGACTTTGGTTGTTTACAAAGTTCATTCCTGTTTAGTGTGATCCTTGGTATCTTCCTCATCTGTGTACTCTGATGGTTCTTCCCCTGGTTTTAGGAGTCTACCAACGTAGTCATATTTTTCTGAAAAAGATCGATGATTCCATTATAATCAAAGGCAGCTGCATTTGCTACTCAGCCTGCACTACCACAAATTCACTTTAACCTGTTCATAAGCCGGAATCACTGAAATTGGCAAAGTATCAGCAAGCTTAGCTCCTAAAACAATCTTGCTGTCACCACTGCTCACTACCTTCTCTACTGCGAGTACTTGGTTTCAATTCTCCATAGCTAATGAGGCAAGCTGTATCACACAGGGACTCAAAATGCTGCTATTAAAACCAGCACAGGTTTCTGCAGCCTGTTTTGATTTCAATTCATGTGAAAAAATTACTTCCCCTCCCTCCAGTGGCATACTTCATGCTTTTGAGAAATTATTTCAAGACAAACGTGTTCAACCCTTAATGCCAAAGCAGTTCTTAGTCCTAATTAGAACTCCATCAGCTAAGGTACGCTGAGCTTTGATAGTGAAATTCTGAGCTGAAGAGCAAACAATTCTCTGATACAGAACTAAAAGGTTGAAAAAGCTATAGTGGGATACAGTGGAATCCTCTCCATTAGAATAAGGCCTGAAATCCCTGGTCTTTTCCCAAGAATTTTACATTACATTACAAACATTACTGTAAATGTCTCTTTAAAAGCTGCCCCAAACCCAAATCAGTCATTTTTTATTAAACGCATTTCCTTAAACTGAAGATGTGCTGCTAATTTGAGATTTTACCTTTAAATTGCATTTCCCACTCTCTCACACTTTCCATCTGTACAGCATTTAAGTCCGATAGGTCATCATATTCATCTCTGAGTGCATCTTTATCTAGACGGAAAGTTGCTAGTCCCCTGGAGGCATCTCTGCCAGCAAATATTCCATACGGACCATCTGAAAACAAAAAGACAAAATCGACACCTTCAAGACCTTGTTTATGGCGACCAATCTCAGTTCTTTATATAGTCTGCCCAAGCCACACATTAAACTTCTGCAGTGATGGGAACAGCAGTAGATCAAACACCATGGCTGCTTGACATTCAACAGCACTGCAAGTCAATCGTAAGTATCATTAACAGACAAAGTCTGCCGAGAGAAGCAGAAAGAGGAAAATAGCTTTGAAGGGATAGCTGGAAAAATCCCTTTCATTTGATGCAAGTCAGTGGAGGTGAATTCCAAAGGGACTGGAGGCTGGAATTAAAAAGAAGCACACCTCTATTAAGCAAAACATATTTACAAGTCAGGCATGAATAGAAGCACACTGTACAGACATCTTAATTAGAAATCCAGTGATTTTTATCAATAAATACAACTTGAGTGATAATTAATAATTCACTTATGGAACCACCACAACTTTCTAGCTACTTGGCAGGCAGTGTGTCTTTTGACACATTTCTGTGGAATAACCTCACATATTTTGGGCAGCAGATCATCCATGCACCTATCCTGGACTGCTCTGGAAAACTGCACAAATCGTATTCAGAATGTAAAGCAACTGCTTCCTTTGTGCTTTCTCACTGAAGCAAAGCAGCATAAATATGCTCATAAAATATTGAGCAATGACTGTTTAATCAATATTATTACAAAGGGGAAGATTTACAAACCACCAACTTTCAGGATGAGGTCTGTAACTTTCACAAAAGTCTACTTAATCTAAAGAACTTCAAGCATCTTGTTTTCTTTGATTTTCTTGACCTAATACCAAACAACTTAATTTAGCTTGATTAAGAAATCAAAACAAAACTTGACCATATTCTGCACTAAGTTACACTGCAGCAGCTAAGCAATAGGGAAATGCCTGAGGCATTCTAAAGAGTAGTCACTACTCCAATAGGCCAGAACCCTTCTCTGGCTTACCTCTCAGAAGATGACAGTGGCTGTCAGCCTGAAGAAAAGGCAGCACCCATGGGCAAGAATGAACACAAGCAAGTGGTAACACACAGTCCTTCACCCCCTCTATTGCCTCCTGTAGCACCTCAGACCTCTTCTGCACCAGGACAAATCACAGGGAATGATTCCAAGAGGCTGGTTTCCTCCCAGGCCGCTTGCTCCAGCCACCACACCTATCTGCTCTTGCCGGACATTGACTTCAGGGATGAGACAGAGGCTGAACGCAGCGGGAAGAACTCCTGAGGCATAGAACCTAAGTACCATATGGATTAACAGCAACTGTCTCCTTACCACACCAGCTATTGTCTCTCCACCCCAGAGTGCTTGGCATTCTAAGTTGCTTACAGTCGAATCCAAGAACGGAGGCATATCTCGTGTGCAAAAGACAATTCCCTTGTCTCTCTGGAAATAAACCAACCGATTTAAAAGCAAACTTTCACAAGCAGTAGATATCCAAGAAAGAATGATCAACTGGAAGCCTGCACTGTACAAATCTGGCATTAAGAGATGACAATAATAACTATCGGGATCCCTATGCTTGTCCTTTTGGATATTTAGCTCTAGGAATAGCATTCACTTCCTCTGGGATCAGGGACTACATGTACAGCACTAACAGAACCAAAGTCAAGAGAGCTTGTGAACTCTTTCCTATTTGTAGCCCGAATGAAATGTTTATTTTAAAACCAGTATTCGTGGGCTGAATCAATCCTATACCTACATGATATGGTTTAGTGTGAGGTGTCCCTGCCCATGACAGGGGGGTTGGAACTTAATGATCTTGAGGTCCTTTCCAACCCTAACTATTCTATGATTCTATGTATGATCTATGCATTTTGCATGCTCAGTCACTTCCCATAAAGAAGGGTAAGCGCTAGCAGTGGCCACCATTTGCAACATAACATAGAACCTTCCAACATTCACTCCGAAATAGCTATGAGTCAAATGAGCTGTTTTTTGATATTTTGAATGAATAAGACAGGAGCTATAAACAGCTCTCATAAAGACCACACACGAAACAGTAAATCCCAAAGAGCAATTACAAATTGCTACTTAACCTCCTTACCATCAGTATTCTGTCCCCCCAGCTTGATTCTAATTATTTCTGTTAAAAAGAATTACATTATATTTACTGGTATTAAGCCCTGAACATCCTTATATCTCAATGATGTGTTTAGTTGAAAGTGGAGTGCTTTTACAATGTATCACTTTGCATTTAAATTAAATAAATAAATTTAAAAATTCCTGTAAATATATTGTAATGCCAGATGCTATTATATCAGCATTTATTTTTCTTTTCTAAAATTGAATTTAAATGTTAACATTCCAGCGAACTTACTACAGAAGTATTCAAGAGTCACAGAGACAACATCAAGCCAGGCCCAAGCACTCACAGAATGCTAACTAGTGAAAACCAGCCTTTTAGACTTGGTAGATAGCACCTCAAATTCCAGTTCCGCAAATGTATCTTAGAAATGGGACCTATTCTTTAATCCTTTCCTAAGAGGCAAATATTGAATTATGATTCTTTGGGGGAAAAAAAAAAAAAAGTGCAAGCCTGGGTTTGCCTTAGTTGCAGGGCTGCTAAAGCAAAAGTTTGGAGGTCTTGGTACAAGCAGTCTCCTTCAAGATTTAAAGCTTCCATTCAGATACTTTGACATGGAGATTAAGTGCAGCATTTTATAGAACATACAGGTCTAGGGTTTTGCTATAAGCCCTAGTTTACCATTCACTTTATTTAAATACTGGTGCAACAGTCTTTAAAAGGTATTTTGCATATCATGTTTCATTGTGCTTGCAGAAACATCCAGGAAGGTGTCAGTACAGAGAAACCTGGTCAGAAAATACGCTTCAGGAACATGATTCTGAGGTAAAGACGTTAGTGCAATCCTAGACATACTCCCACAGAGTTCTTTCATGACCAGATGCAATTTACTCTGCAAGCCCTACCCACAGCCACCTTTCCTTTTGTCTGCTTACCTATTTAGACTGGCTTCTGTTCTAAATAATTGATTGCAGCATGACACGACATACATAGCAAAAAGATTGCAAAAAGAGATGCTGTTAGCATAGGTACGTATAGTAAGCTGATTTTTTTGAGAACCTATCGCACCCTATCCTTTTGCTGTGCCCCAAATTATCTATCTCATAGTCAAATCTTCCTTCAAAAATTCTCCTCCCACTCCTATTTGGCAACTTGCAACAACCAAAGGAAAGCTGGGGACATGTCAAACCCACTAAACCACATCTGCTGTTAGCTGGCTACATGGAGCTGTGAGCCTTATATGAAGGAAAAATATAGTTCCTTGAAGAATGTTCTTCTCCCCCATCACTGCTTGCACATATTAAAACACTTTGTTTCAGAGCCTTTGTTTATGTTGGTGCTGAGTCCAGTTATCAAGACTACATACTTGCCTACGTGTCTCCACATCTATACAACCACATTTATACACTGCCTTTTTGCCTGTAGAGAGCCTTAATTTCCTTACAACTCTACCTTGTGTAAAATACACCCTTCCCTGAGCTACAACACATGCAAAATGTTGCTACCCACCACCTACAGATCCTCAGTTTTTTCCAGAATCCAATTACAAATCTGGCTGCCCTGATGAGTTTGATATCTTGTTCCAGCCTGACACTTGTCTCTACTCACAAATGAACCGGGTAGCTTGAGAACTGGCAAAAAACAAAGTCTCTCCCACCAGCAAAAAAACCTTTCCAATTCCTGTACTTGGGATTCCTGCCTCTCCCAGCCCTGTTTTGGTTCTCGAATGAAGATTTCATCTCTCTTTGCAGGCACCCTAAAACAACAGCAAGTAAGGAAAAATGAATTTAACATTAAAGCATTAAAGTATTTAAAAATGTGAGATATGAAGCTGTCCAAGCTTGAGGTTTTCATTTGGAAATGCTGCTTCTAGTCACTTGTTCCAAAACAGGCTAAACTGGATCTTGTCAGAGTATGTGCTCCAATTTTCAACCAGTTTATCCAATAGTTCCCCCAGCAAAACCCATGCTGGTGCTCAACTTTTAAGTAAATACTCTTGGTTTACCAAAAAAGGGTATCTGACCATTTTAGTTCTGCACTAGCTCTGCAGAACATCCCAGATTACTGCTCCAACACTAGTAATGAAGGTGAACACTGTACACTGAACTCTGGATTGCTCCAACTGCCAGCACAGGGACTGCACCATAGATGTGGTACATTTTGTAACTAAAGAAGTGATTTGCAGGATAAGACTTGTATTCATTCTCAGAAGGCCCATACAAGTTCTCTGAAGAAACACAGGTTAACAAGGTTCAGTTTGCAAACAGCCTTGGTTTCTTCTAGTAGTCAGAAAACTCTTCCAAGCTATCACTAAATATGCAAAGCATACCAAGTATTCATTTCATCTGTGGGCTCCATGCAGCCACTGGAAATAAAACCTAGTTTTATCTGAAGATTAGAAATTCACAGACAACATTTCTTAAACTGCAGACAAGAATAAAGACTAATTTCTCCTTCATTGTAAGTAAAAGGAGCAAAGGGAGACAGACCATGAGATTATTGACAGCTGAACTATGCTACCACGTTGTCTACCTTCCCCACTCCAAAGCGAAACCCTCGCCGCTTAAAATTTTCCTTCTGAATCCTGATGTGTTCACTCCTTGTTACATCTTTTATGAGGGAACAAAAAAGCTACAAATTAGACAAAAACATTTTCAGACGCAGCTTGAAAGCAAAAGCTTTCTAGTAACATTTCTCACTGGGTATTCAAGGTGACATAGTTTTAACTTTACTGCTCCAGATTTACATGAAAGATGTAGGTCAATTTTAAGTTACAACTTGCACGGAAACTAAACACTTCTAGGATAGTGATCCACCAAGCCTAACACCAAATAAAGAGGGCTCTAAACCTGACTTCTTAGGCACAAGACCAGAGGGCCTTGCTCCTTTTCTCTGGGTTCCTTTTAAAAAAATGCAAGAACCAATGACCCAATTTTGGCTAAAGGGGCAGCCAATGAGCACTGCTAAGAAAGCCTCTAGTTCACTAGTCAGGAGATTCCTGGAAGACAGCTCCACTCTTGAGGAGGACCTAGATCCCACATCTCGCTTTAGTGAGAAATGCTCCGGCCACTAGTTTATTTCACAATAAGGCAAGTAATGCTGTCAAGGATTTTTGATTAAATGAAAAAGAGCTACACTGCTATGTACTGGATTTAACATCACTGCCATTAACAACAATGCCACTATCACATCCTAAAATATCTTGCCTTAAGCATACCTACTACCTCAAACCTCAAGGTGACTGGAACCCGAATGGTTTAAATACTAACTAGGGATTTACACAGACCTTATACCAAACACACAGTTGTTCAAGTTCTAAGGAATATACTCAGGTTATTAAAAAAGGAAGAAGAAAAAAAGACCCCTCAAACAAACGGAGAGCTGACAGACACACAAAGCAGAAGCAGAGGAGGAGATGCATCTCCCTGCACAAAACCACTGTGCTGGCTCCCCGTCTCCATGGACATGAACTGAGGGCTTAGAAGAGCCCCTTCATCCTGCTAGCAAAGACCACTCTCTTTAATCAGAAGTATGGGAACAATCTCTCCCCAATACCTAGTAATAGTTTTACTACTTCTGGTAGGAACTTAACTTCTTTATCCAGAAATGCCTTTTCTTTGAAAAGCTGAGTCCTGGGGTGACAGACACCTCCAGTACACTGACACCAATGAGCTGACAAACATCAAAAACACAGAGAAGACACCTTGCAGGAGGCACTTCTTTCCACCAGTCTTATCCTCTGTACTTATCTGTAAACCCTCAGTCAGTTGCGTTCTTAAGATAAGGCCACCCTTAATGGAATTCTCCAGACACAGTACATACATGATCTCCCCCTGCAATATTTCATCCAACCATTCCCTTGTAAAGGATGTACTGAAAAGCATCAGTGTGTCTTTTAAACAGAGACACAATGAAGTTTACAGCACTCAATTCCAAAGGAAGTCTAACAGCATCAGATTTTTATATAAATTATAGGAAAAAATGACAGCTGTTTGCTGCAAAATTTGATAAAGTATTTAATGACAGAAATCACAGTTCTTCACTGGATTTCCAACATTAAACAAAGGTAATTTTCCCCTCATGAAAAATGAACAATGATGGAAATCTTTGTGAAAGGAACTACTACTACCTAATCTATTTCTCTGGGCAAACTGGAAAGCAGAAGTCTTCATGACACTTTGAGCAAATGACAAGAGTGACAAGAGTGAGACGAGAAATGAGTTAACAGTGACAATGTACTGCAGTGAAGGAAAGTCAGGAAACAGGTTTGTTTAAAATCATTAAGAACCAAGCAGTGAGGTGGAACAGTTGTATACACTGGATTGTGTATAATCTTGCTTTGTCATGCTCAGAGCCATGTATTTTTCGTAACTGCACAAAGTATTTGGTAATCTGTTTACAGCATTATGTTGGCATGCCAATTTAAATACCAAATATTAAGATTTGCTAATATTACTTATCTCTTACAATGCCCTTCTACTGACCAATATACTACCAGGAATCTCGACACAAACAAACATGAAAATAAATGATTTACTATTAAATAAAACTGTAAAAACTGCCTCTCATCTGTCTCTCATTATAAGGCTATAAACCTAACACAACACACACATATTAATCATTAGACTCTATGTCATGAGATGTGATTACAGATGGGGGAATCACCCCAAAACAGCTTCTCTGAAATTCAGGTTACACAGAATTTTTAATAGTGTGCCTCTAACTATTTATATTGTTCAGACTTTATGGGTGATAAAGGAAGAGGTAATTAATTACAATTAATAACCAAGCAAAGCATTTTAGGGTACTTACTCATTTGGGCACAAACAGAGGTGGTATTTAATACAACTAAAAGTGAAGCACTGAAACAAAGGGTATACTCGCAGCACAGAGGACCACCCTGGGAAGCAGCAGTTTGGAAAAGAACTTGGCAAGTGAAGTTTTAAATTGTAAGTTCAGTGTAAGCGAAGCGATTTTTGGAGGCACAGACAGTTAAATGTGCGATATAACCTACTGCTCTTAGCTAAAGTGCATTAGACATACCAAAGACTAACAGGATACCAATAAGATAAATTGCAGAAGGGTTAAAGAAGACAACATGAGGAAAAAAAAACCAACAAAACTGGAAAACATGTTGATTTAATGTTTAAGAAACTGAAGTTTTCAATCATGGCTGTTTGAAAGGATGACTTCAACAGCCTATCAATTTCTAAGAACACCTTAACTGTATGTATGTAAAGGGTTCTTCAATGCAACAGACTAAAGTATAACAGGATCCAGTGGATGGAAACTTAAAACCAGAAGAATTGGTGGGAATTTTAATGGAATCTCAACTGCTGGACAAAAACCTGGACTAGATGCCAGTTTGTGCATTTTTAGCTTTCTGCTGCTGTAAGCACAAAAAGGAACACCTTTGTATCCAAACCACACCAAAAGGAAAAAAAAAGACCAGACCTTAATTTCAAGACACCAAGACAGCCCTGTTATTCAACGTTAACCCAGCAGTCAAGACATACTTCAGATTTGATAGTGAGCCCTCAGCCAATGAATGCTCTCTGCTGCCTTCACAGCTGAAGCACTATTTTTCATCAGTACCTTGACAAAGTACAAAAGGCTCACAGTCAAGCCTGCCATGTCAGCAAAGCCAGTGCCCTCAACTGTTCCTTCTGTTAAACAAAATTTGGTCACGGCTCTGTTGGAATGCTTTGCACTTCTCTTGCTCCACTCCAGCTGTGAGGCATAAAATTTCCAAGAGAACTGCTGTGGACATCTGAATACTCTACATGAAGTCTTTCTGAAGCTTTAGGAAGGCTTTTCCACCTATTTCTTCTCAGATCTTTTAGGGCCTGCAAATCACCTAGTTCAAAAAAACTAGCTTTTCTTCTTTACAGCCACAAAACAGTTACAAGAAATATTCCCCAATATGCATCCATTCAGGCAAACCACATCAGCACAATAAAAAAAATCAACACGTTTGGCAGAAAACACACAGCTGGTGATGCATAGGTTGAGCATCACTACCCTAATGCGCATGATACCAAGTAACAGCTACATGATAGACAAAGATGATGTCAGTTGTGTTATAAAAAGGCAATCCTTCACTACAGGGTGGGGGGGAAAGCAAGCCTTTGTCCCTTTCCATGAAAAGCTGGAAGCACTGCTTTAGGGAAATCAGCTGCTGCCAGCTGTCAAAAAAGCAGACTGATGTCCTAGAACATAAAGCTTTAGCTTCCTCACCATAAGAGACCTCCAGACGTTGATGTTATCCTCACCATAACAGATCTCCAGAAACGGTGATGATATCTACAGTGAAGAGCCTAAAATGTAATCTATGTTTGATACACAAAAGAGTTAATGTTTAGATTATGGTTCAGTATTATTTCATGGAGTAATTTATGAAGCAACCTGTCAACTTACAGGTGTCTGAACTTTCATTAGCACATGTATTACCTACATTTTATATCAGTGCACAGGTCTCAGTTAAAAAAACAGATTAAACTGAGAGGAGCAAAGGAACTAGCTCAATTAAGAGTCACGAAAGCTTCAGCACACCCAACTGCACTGCTCAGCTTTACTGGTCAAAACCCACCCAAAAGGTAGTTTTGGCATGGCAAGGTAGTTTAGATTTCACTGTTAACTTTTACAGCGTCCAGCCAGAAAAGCATTTTGATTCAATTACGGCAGTTTCAATTCCCGTGACTGGGAGCAGAGCACAAACTTTTGAGGGTAACATGAGTTACAAAATACTTGCCCATTTCAACCATACAACAGCTTGTTGCCTCCCTGTAAGAACCTAGGACTTGTACCATGCCAGCTTGGTATTTTTTTCTTTTTGTAACCTAAGATTATAAAAAAAAAATAACAATTGCTTAACTTGAACAATTTCCAGAGGGGGAGGAAGGCGTATCCTCTCTCCTTCATCCCTCAATACAAGAACACTTGCTATACCTACTATGAAAACTCCTGCGTAACTTGATGAGATCAACTTTTCCAAACGACCATTGTTTCAGTGAGAAAATTATCAACAGTCATAACCCTCATTTCCTTTGGCATCAGATGTGAACACAGTGCTCACTAGTAAGATTAGTCCCCTCATTATTAAGAATGCTGTTTATTACAAGAAAATATGCAGCAGTTTCATAATCTACAGTGTGAATATGGAAACATAACATTGTTTCTGAAGCACACTTTTCTGAACCTTTGAAGAATACGTTTCCTATTGAAAGAACTGTATTGTCTGCCTTTCCATTTAAGAGACTGGGTTGATTTCTGCACTGTTTCCAATGCTAGCAATGTATCAGTCCCTGGGCTGCCCCTGCTTGTCCTTATCCCGATTCAAATACACACTCAATATGGCATCTGCATCTAAATAAGTAAGCAGCTGTTTTATTTTCCTTTCTGAGCCATAAGAGCTAGAATGAAGGAACCACTTATCAGCTGCTCTTGGGAAATCAACTAGAAAAGACAGAGGAAAAAAACAATAATTAAAACAAAAAACATTAAAACAAAACATTGCACATCCAAACCTCGGCAACTGGAAGAAAGGATGCATGACAGATGCACGCACACGACCCAGATCCGTTGTGCATCACCCTTTTAGCGCTACCGTTAGGCCCCGGGCAGGCAGGCCGGACTGACGAGGGGCTGTGAACCCCAGTGCCCGGGGACAGGTGGCGGTCTGCACGGCAGCCTCCCCCTCGACACCGCCACAACAGCCCTACCACGCGTGCGGACAGCTCGCAGGAGCTGGCTGCCTGAGATAAACCCAGTGGGACGCTGAATGAGCCCACCGGCGCCGACCCCCCGCTCGGCCGCCCCGAAACCCACAGCCCCCCCCCGGGTGGGGGCGAGGCCCGGGTCCCGTAGTGGGGAGCAGATGCCCGCAGGCCGCAGCCGATCCCAGCCGTTCTCCCCAGCGCCGCCCGGAAAACAGCGGGCAGCCGAGGGGCTGCACGGGGCTCCCGCCCCAGAAGGCAGCTTCCATCGAGGGACCTCCCCCGGCCCCCCGGTCTCACCGGGCCCGTAGAACTTGCTGCCTTTGGTCACGTCGAAGACTTTGCCGTTGACAGCCAGGAGGATGCGGGGGTTGCGGGTCCCGTTGAACTCGCGCAACTGTTCTAGGGAGAAATCCCGCCGCTTCATCCGCGGCAGAGCGGCGGCCTGGCCCTCCCGGGCCGCGCCCCCCGGCCCGCTCCGCGTCCCCCAGCGCAGGTACAGCCGGTAGGCCGCCAGCAGCACCAGCGCCAGTAACACCAGCGCCAGCAGCATCTCAGCGCCCACCACCAGCGCCCCCGCGCTGGCCGGCGGCCCCCCCGCACCCCCACCGCCACTGCTCCCCTCAGTCCTTAGCCTCCCATCCCCATGGTCCGCCATCACTGCCAGCTCCAACGCCCGCCCGCCCACCCCGCGGCCCCGCCCCGCCCGGCTCGCGCCCGCCGCTAGCCCGCTCCCCATTGGCGAGCGGGAGAGGCGGCACCGCCCCCGGCGGGCTCGCGCCCCACCGGCCCAACGGCCCGCCGCTCGCGAGAGGTGCCGCCACTCCCCCACGCCCCCGTCCCCACAGCGCGCCTGCGCCCCCCGCGCGGCGTTGGCGGCAGCGTGAGGTGAAGACGGGGGCGGTCTCGGTCTCAGCCACAGTCCCGCTTCCCCTCAGGGAGCGCTTGAGGGGGTTTGAGGGCCGTCCATGCGCCGGATGCTTCCCACCCACCGCCGCGGAAGGGCAGGGTCGAAGGCCGGCGGCTGCTGGCCACCGTGGTGCGGCCACGTTGCTCGGCGCCCTGTCGAAGGTTGCTGAGCAAGCGACACGTCTGCGGGGAGTGAGGAGCGGAGGTGGTGGTGCTGCTGTCCGCTTGTCACTGAGGTGACGCGGCGGGCAGGCTCGGAGGGAAGTCTTCGGAGGTGTCTTAAGGAGACACCCTGCCGTTCCTTGCCGTCAGAAAGTGGGGTGGTTGATAACAGGAGGCTGATCCGCTAGAAAAATCACAGCTCCTTGTGCTGTGAAATGGAGCAGTGGCAGCACATAGGTGGCTTCAGTGTATCTTGTTAAGTATAGCCCATGCCTGGCATCAAGCTTGAGGAGAAAGACCTAAAGCTTTTATTTTCAAGGCAAGAGTAGATGATCTCAGTAGGGTGATGCTTACCCGCAGAGAAGAGAAAGAACTGGGCAGAATTTAGCACATCTGCGCCTCATGTTGTGAACGTGTTCCCAAGCATAGCTGGTTGTCCCATAAGGTGGTACTGATGAGCTGCTCCACAAATGTGTGACTGGATCTACGGAACATAACTGGAGCTCAGCCACTCTTCCCGCAGTTGGAATGCCATACAAGGAATACTTTGGACTTGAGAAATGGGTTTACTCCATACAGCAGCATGGTGCTGAAGCATCCCCACCTAGAAACATCAGGCTTAAGAGTAATTCACAAATACGCAGCTCGGATGCTAAAGTTGGAAAACTCAAAATGTTTTCACAAAGGCTGATAGGAAGTGCAAGGGAGTCAACCCAGGGGAAAATAACATTAATGATACTTAACATTTACATAAAGCTCTGTGTTTACAACACTGTGTCATCATCAGCTGTTTAATCTTCTACCCTCTGAGCCAGTTCAGTAATGACTACCTCTGTGAGGAAACAGGATGAAGTTCTTGCTAGTTAAAGACCTGCAATTAAAATACTACTACTATTCCTCTTAACCAGGCAGCCTCTATATAATATAAGTAAACACTATTAAGGAAGTCCTTTTATCTCAACAAGTCACAGCTTGATTGTGGTTAAGGAGAGTTTTTATCACAGAATCATCATCTGTTTGGGTTGTCTGTGCACAGCTGTGGTGCAGAAGTAGTAGAGTTGCACTCTTACCTCCTCATTTCCTTCCCTTAGGAGTTTAATTTAGACTTTCCACAGCATTCCCTTAACTTCCTTTTATTTTAAAGACGGCTTCAGAAAACAAAAAGAGATAGTAAGAGATGTCAAGTATTCTTACCCGTCTTCCTGCCAAGATCTTATCTCTAAATTCATATAAACTGGCAAAGTAACTATAGACATTTCTTTGAAAGCACATGGTCTCCCAATCATAGAATGGTTTGGATTGGAAAGGACCTTAAGATCATCTACATGCCTCACACCAGATCATGTCACCCAAGGCTCTGCCCTACCCTGCCTTGAACACTGCCAGGGATTGAGCATTTACCACTTCTTTGGGCAACCTGTGCCAGTGCCTCACTGCTGTCACAGTAAAGAACTTCCTTATATCTAAACTGAACTTCCACTGTTGAAGTTGAAAGCCATCACCCCTTGTCCTATCACTACAGTCCCTAATGAAGAGTCCCTCCCCAGCATCCCTATAGGCCCCCTTCAGATACTGGAAGGCTGCTGTGAGGTCTCCACGCAGCCTTCTCTTCTCCAGGCTGAACAGCCCCAACTTTCTCAGCCTGTCTTCATACAGGAGATGCTTCAGCCCCTCAGTCATCCTCATGGCCTCCTCTGGACTTGCTCCAACAGCTGCATGTCCTTATGCTGAGGACACCAGAACTGCACGCAGTACTCCATACATTAGGAATAGTATGCACATACTAAATATACCAAGTATACTTGGATTAGAACATTTGTAAACCTGGCAAGTAGAAACCACTGAAAATGCATAGGTTATAGAATGGAGAAATGGGCCGTCTTCGGTTTGCCAAGACAAAAAGTTTGTCCCTACAAAGTATAAAGGTTATGTTCTATAGCACCCCCCACCCCCCACCTCCCCATGACTGGTAAGGGGTACCGCATTACTGTGTTGCTTCCACTCTTTATGTGTGCTTCTTGGTGGTTCTTTTGGTGTGAACAAATCTACCCTGATCTATTTGACAGCCAGTTGGCATAGATCCTGGTCCACGACTGGGGAGCCCAGGTATTGTTAAATATGACTAGAGGTGTGAAAGGAAAAACAGACATTCTGGGTTACCTGGGGAAAAACCTCAGAATTTTTCAGTCTGAAATTGCAGCTAGTTCATTTGTATGGATTTGATTTGAAGAGCAAAGAAAGTAATACTACTTGCATACCAGTTTGCTGTAAAGAGCTTAGTGAGACTTGAAAAAACATATATGAAAGAATATTATCAAGTTTCTAATTACATGTTATAGCTTTTGTTGTTCTTGAGTAATTATTTAATTTTATAGGATTTTTTACCTAAAGCAGTTTGAAGAATAGCCGGAAAATTAATGACTTATTGCTATAGTCATATGCAATCTCATCTATTGATCCTTGTTTATCCTCTAGTTTGTGGTCATTAACTTCCACAGCAGTCTCTCTGCTGTATCTGCTGTGTTTTATTCTAGCAACAAGGAAAAACCCAGTAGTGTCTTTCAAAGTTATTTGCTCACTGATACTAGGTGTTCAGTATTTTTCTACATCAGTATACATTTTCTTCTTCAGGATAGAGCCTTCTTTGTTATAAAGTTTCAGACATACTGTGACTGACTTTTTCATCTTTTTCCCAAGGATTTCACAGACAGATTAGCTGCCACCTACTTTGCCC
This sequence comes from Neopsephotus bourkii, assembly GCF_033783945.1. Classification (NCBI taxonomy): domain Eukaryota; kingdom Metazoa; phylum Chordata; class Aves; order Psittaciformes; family Psittacidae; genus Neopsephotus; species Neopsephotus bourkii. Next base: position 11,166,152 of record NW_026900624.1, read on the forward strand.
CACGTACAAAATAATTCTCCACCATCTTTTTCATTTAGAGAGGAGCAGCTAGGATGATTTTTCGATTTAGGAGGTGAATGCTTCAACTCAGAGTTATGTTCTTCACTTTTTCTTCTGAAACATTACTTATTGCAGACTCTGGAAAGAAGACTGAACTCAGCGAAAAGCATGAGAGCACAAAGTTACAAACAGAAATTGAACTCTGGCACAAACCACTCTCATGGCTGAAGTTTATTTTCTATTGATTTTGAAGCTTGAGAAACATCTCTTATGACACAAAGACAGGCAACGGTCAAGACAGATTAGGAGGTGAGCTGTGTAGGGATGTCTCAGTAAATTCGGAATAATGGAACAATCAATCAGCTGCATTGATTTTGGATATTTTTAAACCCAGCTTAATGTATGGGATGCACTGATGATTTTGTTTTAAGCTGACACAGCTTGGAAGTGCTTACTGTGGAGGTCAATGCAATGCTTCATATCTTATTTCAAAATAGTATCTGCTTACATTCCTTAACTTTATTTTGTATTTATTTGAAGTGCTACATTCAGACTTACCTAAAAATCTTTTGATATCATGTCATATGGTCTTTTAATGAGGGAATGCTGAACACATACAAGCTACTTAGAAATTTCTTTCAGAATTTTGAAAGTATTTTGAGTAGTTTTTTTATTTTGCTACCTGATATGAGTAGCCAGGTAGCAAAGTTCATATCAAGCCATTGTGTTGGTTTGGGCTGAGACAGAGTTAACAGTCTTCACAGTTGCTGTTGTGGGACTCAGTTCTTCATTGGTAAAAAGCATACTGATATTTTTTAGTCTTTGTAAATGACATGATATCTGAAGTGCCTGGTCATAGTATGACAGAAATAAATAATCTCTAACAAAACTGTGTCATTTTTTTTGTCCATTATAAAGCTGCTCTGTGTAATGGTGTGCTTCACAGAAAGGTCCCTATAGTCCAGACTGGGACCAGCAGAAACCTGTAGGCACCAGTCAAGTGCTGACCAGTTGTGTAACTGGGGATACTTTGCTAGTTTTGCTGCAACTGGAGCTTACCTTGGTGTAGGAGGTGAGAGCAGCTTTCCTTCCAAGACGGGAAGCACAGTTTCCTCTGGCTCTCACCTCTTGGTCTCAAGATATATGAGCCAGTGGCTCTGGCATATATTATTCCAAATCTGGTCAAGGAAATCACTGACATGTATACTTGAGATACATTTTCAAAGTAATGTATGCCAATGCATTTGCCAAGGCAAGTTTTTGACAAAACAACTTACTTGAGATCTTTGCAACTGTATGTGTTCAGTTGTGCTCTCAAACAGTAACTTCAGGACTGCAGTAACTGGTCTGTAGTGAAGCAGCAAAGCAAGTACCCCGGCAGACCTTTGGACAGAGACAGATGTAAGGAAGAAGGTGGATTTTCAGTATAAATAGGGCACGCTTCTGTGCTGAGTGACTCTGTTTTCATATTTGACTGTAGATGCTTCTAGAACAAATACTAAATGCTCAGGCCTATCGTTAGATTGTGTAACATCATCTTGTGGGGTATATCTTCAAAACCTGTGGACACTATGTAGGTGCTGCAGAAGAATATTCATTAGTAAGTCTCTGTAAGGGAACACAAGACAAAACCAGCAAGTTACACAGACATAAGAGTGTAGCAAGGAGACTGGGGATAAAGCCTGTCTAAAGGATTTGGGAGTAGACTATTTGCTGGTATATTGCATGAACTCAGGTATGGGGATTCTTCTCTTAGCAGTGGTAGTGTATGGCTCTATAGGTAATGAAATAGTGTCTGTAAAATGCAGAATTGAAGTCAGAAGAGAATTTGAACTCCTTAACGCAACTGCAAATAATTTAGTATTTCCATTCTTCCAAGTCAGTTCTTGACTGTGCAGGTTTGACCTTTTGCATACTGGGCAGAATTGTGTGTATTTTACTACAACACTGCAAACCAAACACTGAATTAACCAGATTATGTTTATCTTTGAAGTGATATGGTTAAATCCCATGAAGTCAATGAGAGTTTTTCCAGAGGCTTTAATTTCACAAATTTAATAATACTAGTAACCCTGTCTTGGCTTTAAAAAGAGATGGGTTGTTTTGTGTTTTTTCCCTCATAGGAAACGCTACTAACAGAGACGCTTTTAATTTAGTTTTAAAACTGATTTAGCCCAATTTTAGTTTATACTTTTTTTTCTTTCTTTCTTTGCATTCTAACTCTGTTTTAGGATTATCTTTATAAGATCCCTCTGCATTTACATGTATGTTTTGTCCTGAAGCTTTATATCCCTTACGTTAAAAATTCCTATGGTAATTTTCCTTCATGTTCACCACAACCATAATCTGCTAGGTTGTCCACAGGTTGACCTCAGTTGCTGTTCTCGCTGTAGGTGTTAGTGTTGATACACAACACTGATAGCTTTGAGTTAAGGATCACAACAGACGTAGGCCACTACTGGCATCCTCTTGTTCCACATTCTTGTATCTCTTCGTCTTGCTTACCTGCCTTTCCACCTCAGTTCCATTAAGTCATCTTATATTCTGTTCAGTGTTACATCACATTTCTTTTAATGGACTATTCTAGGCTGTTGTTCAGAGAGACAGCTAATGAACCCCAGTTTTGACAAGCCAGTGATTCGTAGTAGGTGACTATAGCAGCAGACCTGTGTTTGATAAGTAGTGGTGGGAAATAGACTGCACACCCCAGTCTGGGGTTCATGTCAGAAATGGACACTAGGCTATCCTAGGAGACTGTAGCAGTGAATTCACAGGTGCCCCTGCTGGATCAAAGTGTAGGAGCAAGTGTTTCAAGCTAATACACACTTTTCTTTAGCCATATCTGTTACAGTGTTGGTTTTCCTAGAAAAATTATCTTCTGTTAAGGACAAAAGCCATTTCAGCAGCTTATGCAGAAGTTTATTGCCTGTCTTCCATCCCAAAGTTCACATCATTATTGAGGGGGTGAAATGGTAAATACATAACCAAATGTAAATATGTAATAGTAGTGACCTAATGATTTTCAATAGGCATACATGACCATTCATACAAATAGACACCTTTTCTTTAGTGTGTGGTCAGAATCTGTAGAATTACATCATTCATAGATAGGAGGAAAACAAGATAGAGTTAAGTCATAACTTAGGCTGCTGATAATAGGCCTCTTCATTGGGCAAAATGTGTCAGGGTTCAAAGCTACCAAAAGTCAGTCTGTTCTCGTAACCCTTATTTTTTCATTGTTTGGATGGGGTTGTGTGAAAATCATGCACACACGCAGCTCCTGTTCTTTGGCAAACATTCACAATGAGGAGCAAATTGCTGAAGTCCTCTGTGGCAAAGTCCATGTTTTTCAGTTTTTACCCTTTCTGTATTTTTGAGAAAGCTGAAGAATAGTTAGATTATACTTACCAGGTAGCAGCAATTCTGTCAGCAACTCACCAGTAGCCCTTGCCACTTTTGAATAAATACTCACAGACTTACGCAGCCAGAATTTTGGTCGATTTGTTTAGTTAATGGGGTGAATTTTGTTGGGCCACTTGTGTTGTTAATGCTCACATTCACTGATGTGTGGTATTGTTGTCAGGGTCTACAAAATCTTCTTTTCATTGGCTTAAGAAATTCCACTACTGGAACACAAACCCTTCTCACTGCTTAGAAAGACACAGAAAGACAGCAGAGCCATTTGTAAACTAGGGCCTTTATCACAAAGCAACTGGGCAACATTTTTCTTTTGACTTTGATTAATGAATTCTCTTTCTCTAATTCTGCAGGTACACTGAGTATGGAGGGGCCAGATGAGGAGGCTGAGCAAAGCCATTGCTACAGATAGCAAAGCAGTGTGTCTCATTCCCGGTGACATTGCTTTGGAGAGGCAAAGGAGAAACACCAAATTCTAAGAACTGATGGAGGTAGAACACGAACAAGAGTTAAGAAACTCTGGCAACTTAATGGCATGAGAAAAAAATGAGGAAAGAAGGTGCTTGTTAGAAGGTAATGAATAGTTTCCAGCCTCTAAAGTTTATGTTCAGAGGGACGTTCTATAAAGTCTAATGACAAGGTCCCTGAGCAATAGCATGTAAGTATAGCCCATAAAAATTATGACAATGCATTTATAGGCTTTATTTTCACAGATTTCACTTTAGCTTTAGTTTGCACTTGGTATACCAAAATGTACTAGGTAGTTAAAAACCATCTTTTTGTTAGGTGACAGAAGGTTTGATAGCATTGTTCTTAAACATTCCCTTTTATATGTATTAATAAAGTTGTTTGTTTATTTAGACCCTGGTTGTCCACTTAGTCGTAAAGAAATGGCCGTTATGCTAGAGGGTTTGAAAGATGAGCGATGCACCCAGACTGTAAGATCAGATAGAACAGCATCACATGCTCACAGAAAAGTACATACCAAGGTTTATGTTTAATTTGACATGTAGTTAAAAAAAAAATCAACACTTATCCTTTGCAATCCATGCAATTAATCTGTCGCTATACAACTCTACAGATTTATAGTCACCTAACATAAAGCTTGTTAAAGTAGAAGTACCATAGGCTCTGTAAAGCCTCATGACATATGTGCATGGCATGTTCTGGAGCATTTTTGTAGCCAAACCCCCCACCTTACATATTAGCAGTAAATTGCACCCTATAATGGCCTCATCTGAATACGCACAGTCTTCCTAATTTTAGCCTTTCTGATTTCTTGTGAAAGGTATGGATGCTTTCCAGAAGTGCAAGTCAGCTCAAAACAACTTACAGCAAAAATTTACAGGATCCAGACCTTGCTGGAATCCTCATTTTTGGTTTGTCAAGTAAAGGTGTATAATGGAGCATGCTACAAAATTGCTTAAACTGTGGTATGAAAAGAAATGTTGTCTTGCCTTCCAAATGCATGCTCTACTTCAGCAGTGGCTAAGAACATAGCTGTTTTTTCTGGGTAGGCCTCATGTTTTCTGGGACTTGCTTCTAAAATAATAACAAGTAATAGAGGTTTTCCAAAGTATGCTAACAACTTGTAAGCCAACACAAGCAATGCCACTGGTTCCTAATAAAGTTCCAGTTTGTCTAGTATCTTGTCAGTGCCTGCCACTGTTTTTGTTGCAGTGTTTCTGATGTAGGCATGACCAAATTCCTCAAGACATTCAGAATTAGAGTTATATTTCTTCTGGTTAATGCAGGCATGAAAACTTTTGGTAAGACAAACTGTAGGCCCAACTTTTTGTGGGGGGAGTACTCCCTATGCTAGGCTATGAAGGCAAGCCTTACATATGAAGAGACAGTCATATCCTTTTGGGAGCAATCAAGATCCTGCAATGAGAGGAGTGTAATTATTTTGCATATAATAAATACATTAAGTATTTAATTACTTGAAGGACAACTGGAAAGAAGAAGAACGTAATTTTTTGTGTTAGAGTCATGTTTTCTTGACCATACACATCATTCTGAAAATAGTTGGAGTTTCTAATTCACATAAAAAATTTTAATTCACATAAAAAAGCAGGTTTGAACCTGTTAAGCAGGCAGGTGTTACTGTTACTGAAATACCCCACAAAAGATGAACCAGGTCTTTTATATTTTACAGGAAGCATTTTCCTGAAGGGTAATAGTAACTAGTTTTCTCATTCCAATTCATCTTTTATTCATTATATTTATAAAGATGCAAACCTTTATTCTCTATTGCCAGAAAAAGAGAAGACACCTAAAAAACCAAAATGCTGTGTAAGCAAAACACTCCAGTGCATGTGTTTTACATCCCTCACCTTGGAAGAGACAGATCTAAACCCACCAAACATATGGTAGATGATAACAACATCACTCACATCACAGGTGCAGCTACAGTCATCAGTACATCAGTCAGACCAGGTGCAGCTACACTGGGATGACAGAGCTGCTCAGTCACGTCTGCTATTGTATCATACAGGCAGGATCATGCTGGCCAAATCTGCCTGCATCACCAAAGAGAGGGAGGTTGAGTGGGAAGGGACTGAAGTCTTTTCAAGCTTGCCATCCTGTTAAATACACACTTGCCATAATACATTTCCTGGCGACTGTTTTGCCAACAACCTTAGCAACAGATGTGATAGACTAGACCACCTTGCAAATCCTTCATTTTTAAACCCTTTCAAAAGTAAGAGTATAATGCGAACAAAACAAAATAGGAGCTCTTGACCTGAGTTTTGCACTCACCTAGCCAGTGTGCGTATGACTAAATGAAAGAAGACACTGGAAAAGCAGGCTTAATATGTAGGTATCCATATTTTATCTCTTTCCACCCCATCTTCTCCTTTTCATTTTAAATAATGATGAGAACTAGGTGAACACTGAATACGAAATTCATGTTCCAAAGAAGCAGGACAATATTACAGTTTAAAAATCAAATTGTTGGAGTTGGAAGATGGAGGGGCTTTAGACAGAAACAGCCTGGAGAAAGTCAGAAAGAGAGGAAGGTTGTCTTTAACCCAGGTAAGGATTTGGGAACTTTCCTGTTAAAACCTATGTTCAACGCAGTCTTGCAGAAGTAGACTTAGAAAGGAAACTTTTCCTTCAGTGGTGACAGCAACCGTATACTTCCAGTAATTTGTGCTGAATAGGGTTTCAGCTGTGCAGGCAAAGCAAGGTGAGAGTTCCGACACAACAGAAAGCTTGGGCAGGGCTATCACCTCTTGAAAATCAGAGTAGCCCATTTTCTCTATTCCAGGGCTGTTAGTGGCTGCAAAGAGGTGCAAAATAACACAAAAATACCAACAGTGCACATGAGTGGATTTCCAGTGGTGCAGACATACTGCCAGTCCAACGTCATTTTTATGGAGGATTATTGCAGCCTCTTTTGCAGTGAGTAAGGTAATTTCTGCTTAGACCATGAAGGTACAAAATCATGCATGCCAGTGTTACAAAAGAGACATACTGTCTGGGGATTATGTTTATTCCTGTTTGGAGAACCGCTGTATTGCTGTAGACTCACTGCACGCAAGTATTGGTCAGGGAGATTTCAACAAACCTGTACTCTTTATTTGTGCCTATAATAAAGTAATAAAAATCAATTAATATGCAGAAAAAAATGAAGCAATATAAGGCTGTGATCCCGCATTAACTGATATAAAATCTGTGCATGCTGGAATTCCTGGCAGGAAAAATTTGCTCTGCATTGGCATGAGCACATGACTGTATTTTTATCAAATCAGCCAGAGCATATGTTACAGTGTTCATTCAGATATTATGCCGGCTTTCTGTCAGTTGAAGAGTATAAATTATGCCTGATCCAGCATAAAGTCACGCCTACAAACAGAAAATATCTCATCTGATAGAAACTCTCCTGGGATTAAATGATTTCTTCCAGCTATTTACAATCTCACAGAGTAATAGCCTACCACCCCAATATGCTGTAAACTCTGCATAGTCCTTAGACAAGTCTCTTTCAAGTCAGAGCATGCCTGTATCTGATTAGCTGTAAATAAACTGACAGTTTTTTCCTCAGAGGGAAAGAAGGGGAGAGTTGCAAAGTCAAATTATATTTTACACCTTAGGCAAATACAAAAATGTTTCAGAATATGATTTTTATAGAAATCTCAAGTGTACTCATCTGTAAATGTAAATACTGAGAGGGGAGACATAATTCTGGAAAGTATGGGGTTATGTTTGGGCCCATATTATGAAAGAAAAAGGATTTGATTTTGTGCTTCCTGACATGTTGCTTCTTTTTAATATGCAGCTGCTGTGTCACATTATAGATCCTTGGCATTTCATTGTGAAGAGGAATGATCATGACACTAGTTACTGGAGGTGAAGGCAACGAACAAGAACATTACAGTGTGAACCAGATCTTTTGAAATCTCATAAGTCAAAGGGCTGAATCCATCAGCAGGCATATACAGGTTTAAGTAACTTGGATATAAAATGGGCTGAGGTTATTTAAGATTTTATTGGAGTTTTGTTAATTGTCATTTAAGCTCCATTCGAATTTATAAATTTACTTTTGTCACTGCAGTGTTGTCTGTCTTTGCCCAGGGATTGTAACTGTCTGCAATTCAACATTCAGTGACAGAACTGCTTAACATTGTCCAGGCAAGCCTGGCTCCTTGCTTGTACACCTGCACTGCAGTCTTTACTACACTAGCATGATTGTTTTGGGTGCATAGTGGGCTAGCCTGTGATTTAATTCAAGAAAAGTAGGGATTATGAAAACTGGCACTGCCACTGACTGTTTTTATCTTTTCCTCCAAACTACATGGTGTATGAAATTAAATGGAACCAGGAGCTTAGAGGAGACCTGATAAAAGGGTATGGTGGTGTGGGATAAACTGAAAGAAGGATTATTCCTGACAAACTCAAGGCAAGAGCATGCCTGTACCTCCATTCCAGGGAATAAGTTAAAATAGAAAAAGTTATCCTGAAAAAAAAAGTTATCCTGAAGCAGATGGAATCATATGAATACAGAAATACTTTTGAAAAGTACAGCATGTACTGGGGCCTGTAAGTCAGCTTTTTTTTCTGGTATGACTACATCTCTATACCACTGTGACGGTATAACAATGTTAATATAAATGTTCTCCTAACAGAGTTATGCTAATAAAACTTTTACAGGTACAAGACCCCTAAAAATTGGAATAATCAATAAATAGCATACCCATCTAACGTTAAAAATTGCACACCCCACATTCAACAAGAAATCCTATAGTGCAGATCTTAGTTAAGAGTTTGTAGAGCTGTGATGCTACTAAGCTAGCACTGTAGGACAATGAAGTTCTTCTTTAGAAGCTGAAGAGCCATTCCATTTCTCTTGATACATTTTGGTGAACATTCCCAAATCATTCTCAGCACAGCTGAAACATCTTTAGCATTCTTCTACTCTTTCTTCTTCCACTACCACCTCTTGAAAGCTTATGTTTGTTCTCAGAAGGGGGCCAGATTGTACTGAGAGATTGGTATTTTTAATAAAAGTTTCCTGTGGAGGAATAACCTAGACTCTTGGCAGCATACCACTATTCAATTCATACAAAGCAGTCAGAATTTACTCTAGACACAGGCTTTGGCTCATTACCGTTGTGATATGATCTGTACTAGCAGTGCTGTTCTAACTGCAATGCTTCTATAGCCATATCTGCAAAGGGTCTTTAATGCATAGAAACTTGATCCCTCAGATGTGGATGTAGTCCTGTGTTCCTTCTCCTTCCCTCCTTGCCTCTTACCTTCCTCCTAGAATCCCTATTAGTGGCTGGTCTGTCAAAGAAATGCTCTGGCTTGTAAGCTGCACTGTAGGAAAGTTTGTAAGGAGCATTGCTCTTAACATTGCAGAATATTGGTGTAAATATGATGTTGGGTGCACGTGGTGTTTATTTTCATTCCTGCAATTTGGTATTCCTAACATGTCATGTGGATAGGTTTTGTGATGTGGATTAACTTTTGTGAATGCTGCTTACCTCTGTTTAAGTTACTGTCATCCTTACATGCTCCAAAAAGGCAGTTGCTTTCACAGTAGTATTCCAGGAAGCCACAAACTTTTTTCCCTCTTTCATTCAAAGTTCCCTCTTCAGCCCTCTATGCAACTGCCTATTTCTAACACACACTTAAAATGTGACCTGCAAGAGCCAGCTCATTTCCTGGTAGTTTCTGTAGCGCACTAGCCACTGTTCTTTGTGCTCCCATGCCAGTCATATCAGTCTCCTAAGAACGTGCCCTGTCATCAAAGCATGTATGAGTAAGAACGTTTTGATCATACAAGAAATAATTCATCATTATGCAGCAAAGTCTATAAAACCGTAAGGTGCATTTTTGAAGCAGTGAAAACCTAATTAACCTTTTTTAGATACAAATCTAGAAAAACCCCAAACCCTTAAACTGTGTTAGTAAGGCAAAATGCATAGAAATCTTTTACACAACACAATTTATAATGATATGCAATTATTATAATTGGTATGTTGTTAACTCCCAGTATGATTAAGTCTCATTGCACAGCAATGATAGTGGCACACCTGATTTAGGATTTGCCCACAGATGATACAAAAATAAATTCCCCAAAACAAAACATGAAATTTTTTGGGTGACCTTATGAAATACTTTAAGAAAGGAGAAGGTCCAGAAAGAGAGAAGAGCTTGGGGAAATAGGTAAGTGGTAAAAAAATATGCTGAGGGTTTGCTTTAATTGGGAATAATCCTGAGCATCACCCAGTTTCAACCACGATGCCTTTTGTGCTTAGAGCCTCATCAGTCATGCACATGGTGCTCCTTGGTCACAGAATAATTTATTTTGGAGGTATCTTGGAGGTCACTTGGTCCAACCTTGGTTTGGAGCAGGGCCATTTGAAAGCAGGTTGATCAGGGCCTTGTCCTGCTGAGTTCTGAATATCTTCAAGGATAGAGAGTCACTAAATCCCCTTTGTTATAATTTTTTTTCCCACAATTGCTATTCTATCTGTCCTACAGTTTGTCTATCCTACTATATGATTCATGACCAGGATCATTTTAGGAAGTAATTTTGCATTGTTAGAATCTGCTGCTCTTCTCCCTTCTTCCAGTCTTGGACTCTGATGTTAGGGGAGCACAAAGGACAGGAAATCACAAATCAGGAGACCAAGGAGTTAGTCTGGGAAGCTTCTGGTTCTTACAGCCAGAGAGGATTTTGTACAGTGCCTTGGACATCTTCTTACCATGACATCCACTGAGGAGCTGAACTGGAGAGTATCTTTTGCTATAGTTAGTCAGATGGGTCAAGGTCTGCATGTGTATTTTAGTGGTTCCCAAGTCTGTTATGTTTTACTTTAGTTTTCCTGAAGGCTGGGGATCTGCAATCGGATACTAAGAGCACTGCTGTTTATCCAGTCCCTGGTCTGCTCCCAGAACGGCAGGCAGATTCCCTCACAGACACTGGGAAAGGATTACTGGTGCCTCAACTTACTGCAGTACATAAAGTTATAGACTGTAGCCCTGGAACTGGCCAATGCACATGCAGGTACACAGTGCCAAGACAACACAGTAAAGGTATTGTTCCATGCATGCTTTTCCCAGCAGCAGCCTGTTTTAAGGCGTTCCCAGGACCCGCCTCGACTGACAGCTGCTTGTTCCTGATGCCCTTTCAGTTTTGCCAACACAGCTGTTTATGTGTATGTTTGGGAACTGAATTGTGAGACTAGCTCAGGTTAAACTACCTAACAATGGTTTGGTTTTTGTTTTTTTTTTTTTTGCATATCTTTAATACCTGTTTAATTCCCTGGGCTTGATTCACAGTGTGGGCTTGCAGACACGTTGACCAAAGTCATATGGCTGTCTAGAGAACAGGAAAGGAAGGAAAAATAGTTGGAAGTATCTTAAGTCAGTATTGCTGCCACAGGAAATGTGTCTTCAGACTTACAGCTTTGTGGTGTTGCTGACAGCTGAGCTGAGCTACTGCTGTTGCTCAGTGTCCAGTGCCTGTTCTGTACTCAACCCCAGCAATGAGTACACTCATACAAGTTTTGCTCACCAGCAGTGATAAACTAAGGTTAAATTAAAAGAACCTAGTTGCCAACTCTGCACTTTGGATACCTACTGGCTTGAGGACTAATAATCTTGCAACATCTCTGTCAATTTGCATGATCTCCACAGTTCAGTAGAAAAGAGTTTACAGAGTGGCATTGAATGAGGTGTACTTTTACTATGCACTTAATCCAGAGTAACAACGGGCAGCCAAGCAGAAAGAGCTGACTCTACTCTTCCCCTAGACTTGTGTGCATCAAGTGCCAGCACTTCTTCTCTTGTACCACATCAGATAGTCATGCAATGCAGGAAGAGTCAGTTCCCTTTGATAATCTGATAGATAACTGATAATGTTTGAGGTTTTTTGGTGGGAACAATGATCTAAATTGAAGGGACTAGGAAAAGCAGAGGTAATGAGCTAAAGTGAGGGTGTTGCCCTTGCTCTTTGGTAACCCAGTATTGCTGAATTTACAAAGCAACTCTCTTTGGGCTTGTGGAATAGGAACTGAATTACCAGTGCATTTAAAACTGACATTCTCCTTTAAATTTTTATGTTAATTTTAGTCTGCCACTGATGTCACACAAGCATACAGCAGGAATCATTTTACTGAAATCACAGCCCCTGCCATGTCCCTTGTGAAGTAATTTCTACCTGCATAAAGTACATATAAAATGTCACTAAATCAATTCAGCATTTTATACCCACTTGACAGTCTTATTGCAGTGATGTAAACTACTGCAATATGAGCCATCAGTGAATAAAATCACACTAGAATAAAAGTCTTGTGTCAGAATCCCATCCCATAGTATAAGTGGTTTGTACTGTTTTAATGCAACATCACAAAACTGAAAAATCCTTAGTAGTCCTGCCAATATTCTGGCACTTGAAAGGTCCTATTTTCCATTTCCCCATAGTCCCTTTATGTTATTCCATTAGTTTAAAAAGGCTATAAAGAGAGCACATTTAGCCACTTAGGAATATTTTCACTTCTGTGTTGCTCTTGCCTTTGGCATAGTAGGTCTGTTAGGTTGTGGCTGAGGAGAAAGGGTCGTGGCTGGCCCGTTTCTCTATTCCAGCTATTCTTGGCTGCTGGAACAGCTCCTAGGGGCCCCAGGCTGCCAACTGCACTGAAATTGCTGGTAGCCTTAAGACTATTCAAGGAGTAATTAGCTACTAAATGTGGGTAATCGTGACAGACTCTGTCTTATACTGTTTGTGTCTGAACAAACTAATTAAAGGCTGCACACACAAAAAGAAGAGAAAAATCCCTCTTCTTTTCAGTAAAAGAATTAAGGGAGAGAATTTGATCTAATACTAAAAAAAGCTGTTTCCTCTAGTAGGCTCCTAGCACATTTTGATAATTACACTTGCAAAATGAAGCCCAACTAGAGTTTGTAAATTAAATACTTTCACTGTGGTACCCACCCTTTGTCCTCTGCTCTTGATTTTAGAAAAGCCACTGTACATTTTTCACAAAAAGGTTGTTCAGGGCAAGAACATTTACAAACCGTTCTTGCCTACGAACAATCAGAAAGAGGCTCTTGCAAGAGCAGCAGATTCAGAAGAAAACACCCCATTCACTTCCTCATAGCCAGCTAGAGCAAATTATTTTAGATGACACATCCTTTGTGTTCTAAGATGCTGCAGTATCATTAAAATCCTCTCAGTTGTTCTTAGGGTGCTATAGTGCTTCCCAGCCACCTGGCCACTCTAAGCAGTCTGTTTCTTTCTCAGACCTGTAAAATGTCTCTCCGATATGGCAAACAATTTGCAGTGTCCTGACTTGTGCTTTAATTATAGCTGCTAAATTTGGGATGTTTGCTGTCTGGTTTATTCTTCTGATCCTGATGGGTTGGCTGTAAGTGTATATTTAAGATGGAGTACTCTGAAATACACAAATTAAGTCATTAAATACAGCAGAACTGCATCAGGCCTGGTAGCTATTTATGGCTGTAATCAGTTATCAAATGCAGAGTCCCAAACTGTCCATTTTTTTGACTGCTAATTTTGGTAAGAAGATAGGAGAAAAGCTGTGCTTGTTCAGAAAGAAAGTATCCCTTCTAACTTCAAAGGGGAGGAACAAGCCATGCTGTCTTGGTTTGTCCAGAGAGCAGAGAGCTGTGAACTGACCCATGTATGCAAACACCCTGCAAAGTTCAAATCTGATTGAATTTCAGACATTTTACAGCCAGGAATACAGGTGTTACCTCACGATGGCAGCTGCAATTCCTTCTTCATAGACTGCTTCAAAGAGCAGCTGATAAAGCCTTGTCTCCCTGTTCAAATATTTGCTTACTCTGTGTTGTGAAAGTAGATTAGAAATAACATATTGCAACTGATCTTCATTCTCCAAAACAAAAGGAAACAAAGCTTTATTACTGAATGCAGTCTTTAACTAGAACAGGCAGTTTATGATTGTCTTTTCAATACAAATTTGGTGATCAGCAAAGTTTGTGGCTAACTACCTGTTTTCTTCTTTATCCGCTCGATTGATTTGCACTTGGGAATTCATGTAAGTGAGGTGTTCTGTGTTGATGTGAGAGCTTCTGTGGAAATGTGAGGTCATGGTAGCTGATTGTCCTGCTCTTTGAACTGAGAATTTGTGTGACCTGACTGGCAACTCATAAAAAGACTCTTAAGTAAAGAGCAGCAGTGATACTGGTTTAGCAGGACAGTCCAATCTGAAATAGTCTTCAGGTTGCTTTAACTGGTGTTAAGGCTGAGGATGAATGTTCTGGATATGATGTATGTGGAAAGATTTCAGAAGGCCCATGATACAGGATTTCAAGTAGTCTCCTTGTTTACAGTCTTTGTAACATCAATATGTATTTTGTGCTCCTTGGTACTAGCAATTAGAAGCATCGTAAAAATGAAAGGCAATCATTGCAGCCCAAAAGAGGGGGAAAGAATCAGAAATTGCTCTGTAGCCTCATCACTCCTGTATAATTCAGGAAAGAGCCATCAAAAAATGGGAAGGGTGATACATCTGTATCTTTTCAAGAAGTCTGATAGGTGGTGCTACAGTGTGCAGCTCTGGAGTTTGCCCTGGAGGCATTCTGGCTGAGACAGTGAAAATACAGTCAGATAAGCTACAGTTTAGAAATATCTGTCATTGTTCATCATTATTCACATAACTTCATGTAGATGGAGGTAGGTATGAGTACTACCTTGCAGTAGAAAATGCAGGCTTGATAAAATAAACCCACGTGTGACACACACAGCTTCCATGTGGATGCATGTAAAAAGACCAGGCTCTTCAAGTTTTATAAGACAAAGCTGTGGTTTGTGTTGGGTTTTTTGTATTGTTTTTAATTGACACTAGCTAGCAGTTCACAAAACTCTCCCCTGCATTCAGATGCAGAGCTGTTTCCCATACCTACAACTGGTCATCTCACTATTAAAATGTGTTCATTTATTTTTACATTAAAGGATTAGTGTCATGTTCCCTGTCTTGCCCAATGATCCTGACACTCACTTTTCTCTTCAAGAAGGGAAACTTCAAGTACTGCAAGTGCCTGACCATTCCAAGAGCAGAGCATTACCCTGATGAACAGAACACACCTCAGTGACATTTGCGTTTAACTGCCTTTGGCCAAGGAAAGAATTAGGCAAAATTTCCAAGGACTAATATCATTTTGTAAATGCGAGTATTGCCACTGTGGTGTTCTCCCCTGTGAGGTCACAGCAGATCTGTCCTGACCTCCCCCTGGAAATTCTGCATGATGACACACAAGTAGATGGAACAGAGCACCTGCAGCTCTGCACTGGGATTTCCCTTTTGAGCCACTGTAGGCAAGTGCTTCCCTAAGACAGCGGTTTCAGGCGACTTCTTCATCAGCTCACTAGTTTGTCTGGATTTCATTTGAGGCATGCAGGCATCCACTGTGTCAGGAGCTTAAATGAAAATGGATCTCTGGATTCCAGACTCACTCACACCTCGTTAATATCTAAGCTAAATGCTACCTAAGAGCTCTGTACAAATTGTTACTGAGTTTGAGTGTTCTCTGAGCTGGCCACACGTAAGGTAGCTCTGTTCAGAGAACTGAGTGGCTATATGCTGGCATTGTGGTGTTTTACAGCATAGTGCACTTACAAGAGAGCAGAAACTTACAGATATGGAGGAGAGACCAGGACAGCTGCTTTCCTTGACTGTGCAAGCTTATATTGCCTTAACTCCTTGTGAAACCACAGCCAGTCTTTAGGTATTGCTGGGAGAAGCATTTTTCTATTTTTAACTGAAATAGCATTGCCACTCCAGTTTATCTGAGTAGTGCTGCTGCAGAATATTGCTATATTTAGAAATCACTGAACTTCTTAATGCAAGAACATCTTATTGTGAAAAAGATCACAGTGTACTTCTCTGTTCTGTTAGTATTCTTGAGTTTTGTAGTTTATGCTAGACCACTGTATTCCTCTTTAATTAACACTCACATAAATATAGAGCTTCCTATGTAATTGTAGCATCCATTTCAATCAATTTTTGTCTCAAGGGGATGTATAAAGATTATTCCTCTGATTTTCAGTCACCATTAGCTGTGAGCTCATCCAGAGGCTCTGAATTGTGGATAGGGAAAAGGCATGCTGGTAGATGGAATTAGTATGCCTCTTGGTACATACCCATGCATATCGGTGCATGAAATTAATACCCTGCTTTAGTATACCCACTCCTTTTGAAGGAACCTATTCCCTCATTAGGGTTGGATTTGTGGCATGCAAGCTGCACATTAGCAAGCAATGTGAGACTTAAATTTCTGAGTGAAAAGTACGCTGTGTAACACGCTCACACATCTTGTATCTCATTTTCATAAGTTTAAATAAAGAACCAATTCCGAAAAAACATACCTCATTATAAAGCAGTGAGGATCAAAGTCAGGCACTGGGATGTAGTACAAGGAGTCTTAAAGCACTAAAGACTAGCAAAATAAGGGTAGGGTTACCACTGAATCAGGACTTCCTTCATTGAGCATGCCTATGAACTTAATTGGTCAGCTCTGGATACACATTTGCTACTGGGTAGAGAAGTCTGGTGTTGCCAACTTCTGGCTTTGGAATTTGATTATACACAAAGTAAAGCAGGTATTCTCAAGGACAGGTTTATCAATTGTTTCATCTCTTGTTCAGGAATTGCAAATATTATTTTTCCTTTCAAATTCCTTCTTCCTTCATACTTAATGGATATTTGCTTCCAAGGAGCAAAGGCTGTGTGCGTGGTATCAGAAATTAAACTCAGAATTGAGTAGAAATATGTTAGAGAACACATGGAAACATATAGTGATAGTCTTTATGCCTTTAAAAAGCTAATCTGAAACCCACACTGCAAAGTCAGGAGATAAGAAATACCTATCAGCATGCACGCATTTTGGATATGCAGAAAATAATTTGGCACGAGGTTTAGACATTTCAGACGTCAGGGTTGAGCAATGTGAGCACTGTAATCTCATTACTTCTTCAGAATGGCACACACAAATGCCCTAGAAGAAATCAAAGCCAATTTTCTACGTTTTAAGAATATGCTACTAAAAGTTTTGTGTGTCAAAGGGGAATTCATATGGAATGTCATATGACACCCACACTTACAGTGTTCCAACCTGTGCTCAGGCTGTGCTGCAATATAACATACACAGCGGGATTGCACAGGGCAGGTGGGAATCCACAAGCCTCAGCACAGGCAAAGTAGGCAGTCTTGGCAACATTTTTTCTGATATTTGTCATTTGGCTGTAATAGGGCAGATTTGCTATTGCACTTTCAGGTGTACAGGAACAGGACCAGACTGGTTGCTAATTTGAATGATTTTAGTTGTGCATCCAATGCAAATACATCTATTTACCAAACAATCCGTGAGTGAAAAGGTTCAGAGCTTTGCATCAGCTTTGCCATTTGTGGATCTAGCAACTAATCGCTTGACACAGCTTTAATTAAAACATTACAGGTATAGACTTCATATTTCCTAAGTAGGGTAGATTGAAAAGTTTGACATGGTAGTAGAATACAGAGATTATCCCACAAATCCTTGGGTTTAGAACTTTATAGACAAATATTCTATTTGTAGGAATAAAAAGGTTTGTATTCAGTGGTTCACCTAGAATAATAAATTACTTAGATTTTCTGAAGGAGGTCTTGAGGAAGACCACTCCCAAACTGAGCGTGTGTCTTTAAGTAGCTTGAATTGTAACATGTAATTTAGAAGCACTCAAAAAAACGAATTCATGTGAGCCAATCTACCATTATATATCCAGTATCATATGTGTCTGAGGCTTGATAGACCAGTAAGGTAGATGATTCACTTGATTTACTTATGTAGGTGGTTAGATTAGTGGTGCTAGTAATTCCGTAGGCTCTGTCTGCACTGTTCTCTGTAATATTAGGATGCTGCCCCACCCAGTTTACTGTCCCAGCTTGGAGCTGGCAGCTCATGGTGCCACCTACCCTGGAAGGAAGTCTGTGACCTAATCTCCGTACGGTGGAAGATTCCCAATGCAGCAGCTTAGCAAAGGCTTTCTAAATCAGCAATGGAATGAGAAGACTGCTGTTTGGTTGGTCTGGCATGATTAAAACTGGACCAACACCTCGTTCCAGAACAAGGTCAGGAAATTAAAGGAGGTCAGAACAAGCCAAGAATAGCACGTTGTGCTTAGGGGCTTCTCAGGGGGAAGCATTCTTGGCTGAGGTATGATGTTTTCCGGGAGGATTTTAGCAGGGAGGCACACACCTGTGACATGACACTGTATGTAGTGGGGAGAACAGGGAGGGGAACTCATTGCCTAGTGAGAGGTACAGGAGAACCTGATTTGTCACAATTTTGCTTTTAGGCAATTATATTTATCAGGCAATCTCTAGAGCTGCTATCCCCATTCCTAGTCACTGACTCAGTCATTCAATATTCTTGTAGCCTTACTTCATTCCTGCAAGATCACTGGTTCTGTAATTGTCAGTGGGGAGTGGGGAGGGAGAGAGAGGAGCCTACAATGGCAACTGTAGGGCTCCTATGCCAGATGGTATTCCCCCATCTGAGGGCAGGACAGCATATGGCATGGAGCCCTGGCATGCTAGAAGCACACTGCACACATTTAATGCCCGCTGATGGGCACCATGATCATTGTAATTATAAGAGGTGTCATTCCATCCTATTCCATGGCCTTATGTGATCATCACAAACAATGAATTCATGGATATCAGCTCCTGAGTTAGAATGGTGTTAAAATGCGTGCATAACTTTAAATGTGGTTGCTAAGTCAGTTTGTTTTGGGCCCTATATTAGGCTTTGCACGCATTTCTAAAAAATAACAGGAATTTATATGGTAGAAAGCAACAAAATGCTGATGAGCTCCAGAGTGATTTTTCAGCAGGTGTCATTTTATCCAGAGCATTTATCCTGTGCATGGTTAAGAAGTGAATTAGGATGGGGAAGAGGTCATTCGCTGAGAAATGTCTATAATCACCTTTCATGTTTTGTTCTAGAAGAGAACTGAAAGCAACAAACAGTAGCGCTGAACCTGACCCAGCCTTTCTTCCCTGCTCACACATGTTTTTAACTGCATCTCATTCATCCTGGCTACAATAGGCACCCAGTAAGGCTACTGCATGCAATTAAACAGAGTCAGAGGATTTCACTTACTACACAGACTTTGCATATGACCTTCACAATGACAAAAGAAATGCAGGCATGCAGGGTAGCCTCAATCATAGTAAGGTTTGGATCCATTTAAAACTGTTTGGCACAGGCAGATAAAATGGTAAAACCACTTTTAGATCCTGTAACTGGGTGTATCTGCAGAGGGAGTGAAGGGGCCATTCTACTCACTGTCAATGTCCACAGATTTAGAGCAGCAGGGATAGGCTGATTTATCAACAGCTCTCCTTTCTCCTAGGCTCATACATGTATACTTTCATTTCCCAGCTTCACTTGGTTCTCCTCAAAGCAGCTCTATCTACTTGGACTTTCTTTGAGGTGAATTTACTGACTTTTCCTGCTACAACTGATATGTACTACTTCTCTTAGCTACACAACAGAACACAGGATATTGAATCACATACATATTCTATCACTGCTGTATATACACTGAAATGGTAATTGGTCTAAAAGAGTGCATTAGATAGATTGCACTGTAGTTAAAAATAATACATGCAAAATACTCAGAGGTAATTGCAACAGCCAGATGTAATATAAAAGGAAATAAAATTTTTATGCTTATGGATGATCATACTCTTACTTAAGACAGGGTTGGTTTACACTTACTATGCAGGGTTATTCAAACTTTCATATAGTTCCTATTTCCAGAAGAAGGTAAGATAGCTTAAGCAAATACTTTCCTAATTTATTCTTAAAGAATATGAGCATTTTAAAGTAGCATGTTTTAAAAATGAAGCAGAACTTTAAATAACTGTGATCTGCTTCTGTTTGCAAACTGAGCTATCAAAGCACTCCAGCTTCTTCTCACAGTACAATTTTTAGTGCTTTTACCCTAAAACGTCAAATAATCACATTTGGAACTGAACTGTATGTTCTCCTACAAACTGATTTTCTTATCACTCTGCTTGTTTCGTTTCCACAGCCTAATTTTTCCTTAACTAATATGTTGAAAAATAAGGATTAATTGAAGAGGAGAGACTAAAATCCCTTCTTGTACCATGCTTTTTAGGATCAGGCATTTCCTACAAAAAACTTCTCCTACTGCCCACAAAGGAAAGTTCTTCCCAGTCATTCACCTATTTGTGCCTCTTGTCTGCAATCAACAAATATTCACTGGCTCTGCAAGTCCATCCAGTGGCTACATATGGGAATTGCATATTTTAGAAGGTTAGTTCCAATTTTGTGCAATTTAATTTAGTAAGTAGTGTAGTTAATATTATTACTGGAAATAAACACGAACCAAAATGTGCAATTGGAATGCTCCCAGCCTTTGCTGATAAATAGGTCTGCATCTGTGAAGTACTCTTTGAATAATACCGAAAACTGATTTGTTACTGCAGCTACAAGAACAAAATAAAAGCAGATGATTATTTATTGATATTTATATTAATCACCTACTAGAGCAAGGAACAGAAACCTGCTGAGTGAAAAGCTTTATCTTATTTTCATTTTGAAACTGAAACAACTGAGGTCATTGTGAATACAAGCTCTTGTGAGAGTTGTCCTCTTAGATCTCAGCATGCTTGTGTTTGTACTAAAGCAGACCTGCTTGAAATTACATCTTCTGGTTATTAAATATGGGTTTTGTTACATGCCATCAGATACTAGAAAAAGTAATTAAAAAAATGAATGTAAAAGAGGACAAGATCTGAACAATGTGTTCCAGAAGTCCCATTAAGAATTTATATACAGACGATTTACAGAAAACCCTACTGAAGTTCAGCGTAAAATCTTGAAGTGGTAAATGCTCCATCCCTGGCAGTGTTCAAGGCCAGCTTGTACAGAGCCTTGGGTGACATGATCTAGGGTGAGGTGTCCCTGTCCATGGCAGGGGGATTGGAACTAGATGATCTTAACGTCCTTTCCAACCCAAACCCAAATTCTATGATTCTGTGATGGGTCGTCAGACCAGCCAGGCTCGCTGTTTGTTTGAGAATCTACCATTAGATGTAGCGTTTCCCCTTGTTGACAGCAGTTTGAGCCTCAGTGCCTGGAGCCTTACTTCTAACATGACTTCCATTATAGCTATCAATAATTGCTGGAGTGGTAACTGTGGAGAATATCAATGTGATACTTTTACCAGTTACAAAATATCGTGTGCTAAAAGCCTTTTAATTCTCTGTTCTTGACACATACAGGCTTCTAAAATGTTCACCATCATTATTTGCTTTTTTCTTCCCATGAAAGTAAATTAATTTTTAATTTTGCCTTTTACAGTGAATACGTTATGATACAGTGTACAATTACATGATTGCCTCTTACTTGCCTAGGGGTGCCCTGCTTCCATTAGTCCATAGGTTGGGAAGGCATAGAGAAAGACATTTATAACACCAGCTTAAATCTAGCTTTCCTTAAATTTTAAGAGAAGTTCTTAATTTTTCAATCTATATAAACAAATGTTACCCTAGAAAGTTTCAGAAGTGTGTCTGAGACACTGTTGTGGCAGGTACTCTGTACACGTTGAAATAATCATAGAATAACTCTTGGGTGCTGTGCTTGTGCAGCAGGAAAATCATGACATAATGGCCATCACAGAAATGTGGTGGGACAATTCTTGTGGTTGGAGTGCCTCAATGGATGACTACAGGCCCTTCAGAAGGGATAGGCAAGAAAAAAAACATATTTTGTTGCTAGAGATGAGCTGTGCTAGGACCATGCCATACCAGTTTTTATTTGCTTCCCTTTTTTGACACCTGGGAAGTGCATGACAGTTGCAGCTCATATTCTGCATCTTCTAGACAGTAGCTGTAACTTGCTAGCATGATGTTCATGTAAACTTTGATGTTTAAGGAGCTGCAGTATTTGACCCTCCCTTTCCTTCAGCCACCAGTTCCTTTCACAGTACCTGATATCTGCTAGTGCTTACATTTAGGATGCTGATCTCCATCTCACTACAGCAAACCTGTATATCTCTATAACAGAATTAAGCAAGGGACACAAATTTGGTAGGCTACCAGGTAATATGCTGGCTTCTCCTTGGCATGGCACTGACCTGAGAGAAGTGTACTGTTCATGTTCATTCCACAGTGTCCCGCGGATTGGTTTTATCAAACTACTCAGTCTTGCAAGTGGTAACTCTTTGTTAAACTCATTTCATTAAACTTTCTTTTTAAGTAAAGACAAAATTGTCTGTCTAACTAGCTGTAAGCTGTAAAATCTGTTGTCCAAGGTGGCAGGCACAATACTCTTAGTAGTACAAGTGATGTAGCCTGGATTGGGGGCTGGGACATTAAATCTGTGTTATATATGGTTTCTTTCAGAATAAGGTGGTGGCAGTGGGACAGTTGAATTTATGAAGCATTGTGGTTAAATAGAAGGAGTGGAACTCCACCACACTTGATCTGGATTTTTATATGATTGCTGAATATCATCCATGAATAAAAAAGGATGAGTAGGGACACCAAAGCTAGTCCCACAAGTCTTAAGTTACTTAAGACAGTTGAGTAGTCATTGCTGGAGGCTGTTGTAGGACATTGGTGGCTGCATTCTGCACCTCCCTTATAATACTTCTTGAAAAGTGATAACAGTACGTAAGTTCACAAGAAACATTCCAGGACCCTCTGAGCAGTGTGTGCTGTTAAGGCTGTCACAGGCGTTGCTCTTACAGTGTAGAGTGTTAACTGATGGTTTAAATGCTTTTACAGCTGTCGACTTCTTCAACCAGATCAATACGCTGTATGAAACCATTATGGACTTCTGCATAGAGGAGTACTGCCCTGTGATGTCTGCTGGTCCAAAGTAAGGTCTTTTTGCACTTGTTGAAAATGCAGTTTATTAGATGATTTTTCATTTGAGAACTCAATACTAGCTCAGTCAAGTGCCAGAGATAAGGTTACTTTTGTGGGTGGAGAGGATGTCCTCTCTTATAACATGTGGAGGGAATTAACACTGGAACCTTTAAGGTAGTGGGGAATGAAACGTGGTTTTTTAGGGTGTTTTTTTTGTTGTTGTTGTTGTTTTTTAGTCCTGGGAAGTAAACTATTTCCAAACATTTTTTTTTTCCTCAAATGTTAATGACGGCTTTTTAATTTAAGATCTGAAGTTTTTATTGGCAAATATTCACTTATGGCTTACCAAAATCTTTTTTTTAGGTGTTTAAGTGGGTATTGTAGAAGTAAATCGGCTACAGATTTTAGCAGTCTGGGTAATAATCCCCTGTCCTGTGCCTCAGTGAGGTTTAGGTTTCACTTCTTTGATTCTTGCTTATGCTTTTGTACAGACATTCCTAATCTCTGTTTTCTCTTGTTCTCCAGCTGCTGAAGTGTCTTCCAAAGAGGAAATTAGCTTCATTTCTAAGCGAGTGGCGAGGGAGGGCGCTGCTTCCTTCTAATAAAGAATGAAACCAAGTCCTCTCCTCCACTTCCTCCGCCTGCTACTAAAGCCAGTTAATTGCTAGTGAAGACCTGAGGATGGACCAAGGCTGCTGCTGGGAAGGCAAGATGAAGAGGACAGGAGCTTTGTGAGGTGGAAGCAGCTTGATGGACCAGGAAAGGCTTTGGCACTACATTCCTGAACTAAAAATGGATGATGTCAAATGCCCAATCAGTGTGGGCGGGCAGATCTGCTGCTGCAGCGCGGCTAGGGGTGAAGTATGAAAGGAGTGCAAGTTTTCCAGTATGCAAAAGAACTTGTGCAATACCATAGCCTGTTGTCTGCTTTGTTCTTTGGCATGCAGAGCAGACTATTTATTAGATAAGAGCATAAGAATATTTCTTTGCTTTATTGTTTGCCTGCTGAGAATCAAGGTTGCGGAGGTTAATTATTGAAGGTTTAGCTGTCTGGTTGCCAGACTATTATTTCTCTCCAAAGAGACTAATAACCATTGACAGAAATATATGATCTATTCAAATAGTTATGAAGCAGGGTAGAAAAGAGATGCTTGATGCTTGAAGATGCATTCTGCAAGGTTTTAATTAGGTGATCTTGTTCTTTAGCTGGAGTGTCTGTGGCTTGCTTTCACTTAAAACATTTTTTTCTGGGAAGTACTGCTGGAGAACCTGTCAGCATAAAACCACTAAGATTTATGGGTTTTTCTCTCTGGTTCTTACTTCTGTTTCCTCTTCCAGCTCAAGCTATGTTCATTGAAGAGGCATTGAGCTTTAGGTGCTTGTTGGTGCTTCTAGGCTGAAGGCTGTTGTCTATTCACGTCCATTGTTCCATCCTCAGCTATTTTGGATAAAAGAGTATGAGTGAGCTGAAACAACTTAAATGAGGTTGTTTGAAACAGGTCAGGCAGCTACAGCATGAGTAGCTGGGGAGAACCAAAAGCAGCAGCCACTCTGTGGCCTTAAAGTCTGATTTTTGTGTTCCATTGGGGAAGTATTTATGTCTGGTGTCTCACAAAAGAGTTGTAAGGTGCTAATGCATTCAGAGGTAACTGTTCAGAGTTGTGGCTTAGTCACAATTTTCAGGGTACAGCTGACAAACTTGTAGCAGTCTATGGAGAAGTTAAACTGGATGTCTGAAGTGAAAGGGTAACAGAGCGTAATGTTCCCTGTATTCACTGCTGGGTGCTGGTGTTTTGTCTTCAGAACCCCTTTAAGAGGGGCTGTTCAACGCTGTTGTAAGGAGTGCTGACTTACCTTTATCAGAGGGGCAGGACATCGAGTTAGTTCAGGATTGACAATAAAGATCAAGAACAGCTCTTCCTCTCCTGCTCTACAGCTCCTTGTCTAACAATTTGAATAAAGTGTTAGTTTAATTTGTTCCAAAACATGATTATTCAGAGTAATGGTCCATTCTTTTCACTTCAGTAAAGACCAACCATTTCTTACCCAAACAAACCTAGCTGGTTTTTGGAACCTTTTTGGTTCGTGCTATTCTTACAGTTGTAGGATCACCATCAGTGCAACAGGCATGATTGTAAGTTAAGAACCTGCACAGAAGTACCATGTTTATTAACCAGCATTGGGCGATGGGGATTTTCTTTATTTTCCTCCCTAGTTACAAGTATTCAGTAAGAGCCCAAACGAGGGATGTGGCTCTGCATTTTGCAAAGCTGGATGTTGGAATGGGCTGTGTGGTGGAGGTGCTGGTCCTGTGCAGGTTTATACATAGGGGTATTTTCTATTGTGAGAAGCACAGTTGGGTTTTCTGTTTACAGGTGGCAAATAACTTGTGTTTATTAGCATAAGAGAATTCCGCCAGAGTTGTTGGGGATTCTTAGCTTTTCCCCTGCACTTGCTGGAGTGAACTGTGTACCTTTTTTTCTCTATCCTTCACATGGTGTTCTGTTTGCCATTAAGAACCTCTATTGAGCTGTTAGAGGTTTCTAAACATGTATTTTCTGTAGGGAAGCTGCATATCACATCGAAGTTCATTAGCTTCTGTCACCAAAATGGTAGGTGTCTGTTCACAGGCTTGAGCTAGAAATGTGATTTTCATCCTTCATTTCCTGTAGCAGTTCAGATGATTCTAACTGAGGGAAATCTTTCTCTGTGTGTGGTTTTCGTGTTTTCTTTAGAGCTTGTTCATGGGTCCTTTTCTGACATTCCTTCCTCTAAAAAATACAGTTAACCCATAGTGTTGGGGGTGGGGAGAGAAAGAGGCTTCTTAGGGGTATGTGCTATTTGCATGAGATTTTTAGTGTGCAGTTTAGTTTGTTGTCTCAGTCTGAACTTGGCACCTCAGCTGAGTTTTGATACCTGTTCTATCAGTATCAGTATTAGGCAGTGCTGGGTGGTGAGGAATACTGACACGTTGTGGTCTGTTTAGAGTGTACTGAAATTTTGCATGTTCGAGATGCAATCTGAAATTGTTTCCAGAGCCTCTGATTTGTTGCTGTTAGAAAAATGGGAACTATTTATACCATTGTGAGCAGCATGCTTGTGATCACTTGTAAAATTGTTTATCATGACAGTGTTCTCTCAGGTACTGTTCTGACAAAACTGAATTGGTTAAACAAAACCAGGAGCTAGATTTAGCAGACAGGGTGAGGCTTTCCATAATATGAGGTGTGTGAGCTTTAAAATGGAAGACCTTCTGCAGTGTCCACACAGTAATAACTGGAGATAGCAAGGGAAGGTGGTTGCAGCCCAGTGGGTAAAGTTTCACATTAGAAATCAGTCAGATGCCTTGACCAGTTTGATCACTGGAGCTGAGCTTTCATGTGTGTGAGAATTTCATGTAATTACTTGATGTTTCAATTCAACAGGTTGTAATGGTTTTCTCCTGGAGGGCAGGAAGCTTTAGAAGAGACTAAGTAGCTATTGGCTATCCAGGACTTGGAAACCTACTCATACAGCACCTTTTGGCATACAGGGATGCAGGTTTGGCCTCAGGCTGCCATGTGCATTTTGGAAGGGCTGCAATCAAGGGTGAATGAGTTGTGCTGTAAAGGACAAAGTTTTTGAAGGCCTTCACAGACTGCAGAAGAGGATCTGGCTAAGGCAGGATCGCAGTGGGGAGACGTGGCACAGAGCAGCTGCAGGTGACTCAGGAGCACTTGGACTTTAGTTTCAAGGAAGGGCTGTGGGAGGGTGTGGGATTACAGGGAGCAGGAAGAGCAGCCTTCCAGGCTTGATGTGAATGATTCACTTGTGTTAAGAAATGTCTTGTTGTCCCAACCCAGATATGAGTACCACTGGGCAGATGGGACCAACATAAAGAAACCAATTAAGTGCTCTGTACCGAAGTACATTGATTACCTGATGACTTAGGTCCAGGATCACCTGGATGATGAAATGCTATTTCCTCCTAAAATAGGTAAGGTAAATAAGTTAAATTGAACAGTGTGTTTGGATTACACTTGTACAGGAATATTCAAGTCTTACAGCATTGAAAGGTCTCATATATGACTGTAGGGCAAGCTTAAAGATTACATTACATATATAAAGGAGCTTTTACCACTTAAGGTGAAATTGATGGGGTAGTACATGAACTCTGAACCATGTGTTAATACTCCTATTAAATAACTATCACAATTCTCAATGCAGGAAGTACTGTATAATGAATAGCTGACTGTGTTGATCAAATCTGTTGTTTTTCATTTTGAACATTAGATTTTTACCTTAGAAATAAACATATAACCAGTAATTGGTACAAACTCACAGCTTTCTGATTCAGGGAAGATGTTTGGTCCTTACACGGAACTCCTCCTAGGCCTTACCTCCTAGGTCTCCTCCATCTTTGATCTTAAGCTACTGATTTGTTTTCTTTTTAAGTGAAGATGAAAGATGTATGTTTTTAAGAGGTTTCTTTCAGAAAAGCAGAGGGAAAATAATGATCAGCCACCAGTTTGGAAACAATAACAAGAAGAAGTCTTGTTAATGAAGAATAACAAGAAGTATAGAAGAATAAGAAGAAGTTCCAAGTGTTAGAAGGCAGATGCAGGGACTGTGAGAATGAAGACCTTAGGCCCACTGTAGGAGAGGATCTGGTTCGAGACCCTCTTAAGAACCTGAACGTGCACAAGTCCATGGGACCTGATGAAATCCATCTGCGGGTCCTGAAGGAGCTGGCAAATGAAGTTGCTAAGCCACTGGCCATCATATTTAAAAATCATGGCAGTCAGGTGAAGTTCCTTATGACTGGAAAAAGGGAAATATAACCCCCATTTTCAAGAAGGGGAAAATGGATGACCCGGGGAATTACAGACCAGTCAGTCTCACCTCTGTGCCTGGCAAAATCTTGGAGCAGATTCTCCTGGAAGGCATGCTAAGGCACATGGAAAACAGCAAGGTGCTTGGTGACAGCCAGCATGGCTTCACTAAGGGGAAATCCTGCCTGACCAATTTGGTGGCCTTCTGTGATGGGGCTACAGAACTGATGGATGGGGTAGAGCAGTTGATGTCATCTACCTGGACTTGTGTAAAGTGTTTGACACTGTCCCACACGACATCCTTGTCTCTAAATTGGAGAGACATCAATTTCATAGGTGGAACACTGAGTGAATAAAGAACTGGCTGGATGGCCACACGCAAAGAGTTGTGGTCAACGGCTCAATGTCCGGCTGGAGACCAGTAACGAGTGGCGTTCCTCAGGGGCTGGTGTTGGTGCCATTCTTGTTTAACATCTTCATCGCTGACATGGACAGTGGGATTGAGTGCGCCCTCAGCAAGTTTGCTGATGACACCAAGCTGTGTGGTTCGGTTGATATGCTGGAGGGAAGGAATGCCATCCAGAGGGACCTTGACAGGCTTGTGAGGTGGGCTGATGCCAACCTCATGAAGTTTAACCATGCCAAGTGCAAGGTCCTACACCTGGGTCAGAGCAATCCCAGGCACAGCTACAGGCTGGGCAGAGAAGAGATTCAGAGCAGCCCTGCAGAGAAGGACTTGGGGGTGTTGGTCGATGAGAAAATGAACATAAGCTGGCTTCAGTGTGCGCTCACAGCCCAGAAAGGCAACCCTATCCTGGGCTGCATCAAAAGGAGCGTGACCAGCAGGTCGAAGGAGGTGATCCTGCCCCTCTACTCTGCTCTCGTGAGACCTCATTTGGAGTATTGTGTGCAGTTCTAGTGTCCTTGACATAAAAAGGACATGGAACTGTTGGAACAAGTCCAGAGGAGGGCCACGAGGATGATCAGGGGACTGGAGCAGTTCTTGTAGGAAAATAGGCTGAGAGAGTTGAGGCTGTTCAACATGGAGAAGACTGCGTGGAGACCTCATAGCAGCCTTCCAGTATCTGAAGGGGGGCTATAGGGGTGCTGGGGAGGGACTCTTCATTAGGGACTGTAGTGACAGAACAAGGGGTAATGGGTTAAAACTTAAACAAGGGAAGTTTAGATTGGATATAAGGAAGAAGTTCCTTACTGTAAGTGTGGTGAGGCACTGGAATGGGTTGTGCAAGGAAGCTGTGACTGCTCCATCCCTGGCAGTGTTCAAGGCCAGGCTGGACAGAGCCTTGGGTGACATGGTTTAGTGTGAGGTGTCCCTGCCCATGGCAGAGGGTTTGGAACTAGATGATCTTAAGGTCCTTTCCAGTGCTAACTATTCTGTGATTCAATGACTCTGAGAAAACCCTGCTTCTAGAGTCATGAAGGACTGTTCCAAAGCTCCTAACTGGCAAGTTTCCAGTGCACGATTACTCTTAGGTTTATGCTAATAGCAGACTTGGCAGGAAATGATGCAGTGGTGATGTCTGGACTCTAAAAACCTCCTACCAAATAACTTCTTTCTGAATAAGACTTCTCACCAGATCTGCACATACAAAATCCTGTATGTATGTCTTTCTCCTCATCCTTGTTGCAGGAATTCAACCTTATTAATAGAAGAGAACTCGCACATCTTCAAGAACTGATTGAAAGACTCACCTCTAAGGACAGATAAAAGGAAGAGGATTTCTTGAATTCACTTGCTTCTTAGCAAGCGTGTGGTATTTGGGTTTTGTTAATTTGGTTTTTAAAACAAACAAAACAACCCCCCATAGTTGTTACTTCAAACAGCCAAATCCATTTTCTGTGCCTTAATTAGGGGAAATCTTTTCTGTTAGTGACACAGAGTAAATAGTTGTGTTTTTTTTTAATTTTAGTTTTCATTGCTGTTATTCATTGTGGAATTTTAGCAGGTGTTGAGTGTTTATAAAGGAAAGATGCTTGGTTAGGGGATTGATTCTGCTGGTGGATGGGTTCTGTATTGTGTCAGTGGTAGCCCATTCTCATGAAGTCCCTAAAAGACTTGCTTATTGAAGAGTGGGGCTGATTGAAGAATAGGGTGGATAAAAGAATGGGGTTGATTGAAGAATAGGTCTGTAAATAAGTAACCTCAAGAACCTTGGGCTTTGTTAGCAACTATAGAGAACATGAAAATTACTAAGATAAGCTTTGCCAGAACCACCTGGTGGTTACTGATATGACAATGATCCTAAACCAAAGTGATGAAGAAATAACCACTGGGGGTCCAAAGCCCACTACCACATTTTTGTATGCATACAGGAGGCATTGTCTAAGAAGTATGATGTAATGTATGGAATCTAATGAATATGTATGTTTGAGGACAATAGAATCACAGCCTGGTTGATGCCTGGAGGAGACATGCTTGGAGGAGCTATCCCTCGTGTCTCCCGGCACCAATAAGGAATACCTGCTTGTCAGCTTGAAAACTTTGCTGGCAAGTTTGTTCCTGGAGTTTTCTCTGAATCATTACATTCTTAAGTGCCTTGGCCGACTCACTTCTGAGGTGCAAAGCACATACAGTACTGAGCATTGCTGGAAACAGAAAATATGAACTAACACCCAGGACACTTACTTGTTTTAGGAAAAATATATATATGCTTACACTAAAGAAAAAAAGCCATAACTTGCTGAAATCAACTATCTCCAGCTTTTAGTACAAATATGTGTCTTATTTTTTTAGAAATTGAGTTTTTCAAAAGTAGTTATTTCTTATAGAGAAAAGCAATGTTGAAGTTCTGGTTGCTAAAGAGGAATGACGAAGATGTGTCAACATGACAGAGAACCTGTGCTTAGCAAGTAGTTACATGTCTTGACTTTGCTTTGGGCTTTCTGTAGTTGCTTTTATTGTTTTAACAGGGAAGCATCAACTTGGATCTGCCACCTTGGTGAAGTTTCCTTGCATCTGCCAAATGAACAGGTACTTTGCACAGATACACTTAGGGAAAATAGTTAATAGACCCTAGACCATGTTGCCAAAGGCTCTGTCCAGCCTGTCCTTGAACAGTGCCAGGTACCTTTTCTCCTTCTTCCCCCTTTTCTTTCTTCCCAAAGTCTGTTACAACCCTGCCAGCCGCAGCATTCCAGGTTTCCTACCCCCATGCGATTCCGTCTGCCTTCACTCATGCCTGTAGCTGTAAGTCATCTCTTGGCAGCACCTGGTGAGTGGTTTGTGCCACTGGCTTTAAGAAGTGGTGGAATATCTCACATTTCATGTTAATTCGTATGCTTGGGGCTGGGAGTGCTTGAGGGACCGCGCCAGGAGTGTGACTCGTACACGGGTTTACACCACAGTGCGTGCTGCTCACATACTCGCAGCCTGCACCCCTTCCAGAGATAGGATGGTTTTTCCCTGTCGAATTTCGACCTTCAGGAACCAAGATAGCGCTATTCTGGGATGGTACTCTGGGAAACACACTCTCAAGTGCGAGTTCAGTGGGTGTTTGGGGGTTTTCAACTCTAAGTAAGTGCCTCGGTCCCTTTTAAACCCAACCTGCATGTGACTAGTGATATGTTTCTGCGAAGCTCTGAGCACGACCCGCTCCCTCCCCCGTACCCCCTACTCCCGCTGCCACCTCCCCTGCCAGAGGAACATCCCGTCTGGTCCCTCCCTCCTTCCTTCCTTCCCTCCTTCCTTCCTTCCTCTGGGGCGGGGCCGGCGCCCGCCCATCGATGCGCTCCGCTCCGCTCCGCTCCTGCCGCAGATCCGCAGCGCTGGGTTCGACTGCTCGCCCTGGCGCGGGTACGGCACCCTTACGCGGCGCCGCGTGACGCCTCTCGAGCCTTGTGGCGCGCCAGATTCGAGCGCGGCGGCCGTTATTTCCGTTGGCGGCCTCGCGCGCCGTTGTCCCCTTACACCGCTGCTGGGTGCCATGGCCACTCCTCCCAAGCGCGGACGGCTGGAGGGCAGGATCAAGAAGATCGCGGTCGAGGGCAACATCGGTGAGTCTTGCCCGCCGCCATCCCTCCCTCCCTCCCTCCCTCCTTCCTTCCTTCCTTCCTTCCTTACCGGGCTCTTCCTCGCCTTTACTCTGCGAAAAAGGCGTTTCATGAAGTAATGAGGTGTGAGTCAGGCCGGCGGGGTGTCTTGTGCTGACAAGCCCGACGGTAACGTTGATAACTTCGTGAACTTTGTGTTGGCAACGTAGGAAGTAACGAATTGATGCTATAAAAATGGCGGGATGGAGGCGCAGGGGGTAGGAAGGGGGAAGCTTTCTACTTCAGGTTTTAATTTATGCACCTCATTAAAAATGCTTTTGAGTCTTGGGTGAGGCTTCTTTCACAGCTTTCCAGGCTGTAGGGTGGAACAGCGGTGTCGGTGCAGGCTGTCAGGTGAAACTTGTCATGTTCAGGACTCCTAATGAGCAGAAGCCCATTGTGAAGGGCAGGAGTAAGGGACTGTTCATAATAAGACACTCTGGTCTGGCGTTTTGAGGGTCTTTGTTTTGAGTTTTCTTTGGTACTTGGTGTTTTGGGGAAGTTTTTAGTCTTTTTTGTTTTGTTTTGTTTTAGTTTTGGTTTGGTTTTATTTTGTTTGCTTGTTTTTCCTGGCAAGAAGGTGTGCCTAAAATCGAGGACCCAACTTGCAGGGCTGTCAGCTCATTTACTGATCCACACTGTGGCAATCGATAGCGCCAACTCACGGCCTCTTGTCAGCTTCAAGTGTCTCTCTTTAAAGTTTCCTGATCTTTTTATTTTTCAGTTGATGGCAGGTTAATGACTTCCGTGCTGGAGGAAGTGACTGGTAACGCACCTTGGTGTCTCTGTTTGAGAAACCATCACTTTTGCTCTGTGTTCCTTTCAACGTTGCTTGCTTTTCTTTGTGGAGTTTGTTTAGCTTCCTAAAATAACTTAGAAGGCTGTAACTCCATGCCTGGGACAAGTCCACTCTGACATAGGACTTGGTGTTCTAATTGCACATGTAACTTTCTGTAACGTAGATAATTGAGCTGGGCTGAGACATCTTGTCATTGTTTTGTTGTTGAATTGGCTGTTGGTGTGGTATAAAACAAAAAAGAAAAACCCGATGCTCACTGAATTGGTGATCTGTGGTACTGGATGGTCTTTGATGCTTGACATCCAGTCAAAAGTACGTGAGTGTGGGAAATTTCCTTACGGGACTTGAAACTGGAGTTCCATAGTGGTTAAGTAATGCCACTCTTCCTTGTGAAAATGGTTTTAACAAGCCACTCTTCCTGGATGCTTTGTCTACAGCTGCAGGGAAATCGACGTTTGTGGAGATTCTCAAACAAGCTGATGAGGAATGGGAAGTTGTACCTGAGCCTGTAGCGAGATGGTGCAATGTTCAGCCCAACTCTGAAGAGGATTGTGAGGTATGGCACAAGAAAATGAGGTTTCTTTCCAAAAACTTATTAAAAAAACCCAAAACAAAACACCAAACCCCAGTGTCCTGGGTTCAGCAGTAGCAGTCAGTTTTTCTCCTTCTTGGTAGCTGGTGCAGCGCTGTGTTTTGACTTTCAGCCTGGGAACAGTGCTGATAACACCGATGTTTTTAGTTATTGCTAAGTAATGTTTACCCTGACCAAGGACTTTGTGAGCCTCGTGATCTGCCAGGGAAGAGGGGAAGCCGGGAGGAAGCAGACACGGGACACCTGACCCAAGCTAGCCAAAGAGGTATTCCATACCACAGCACGTCATGCCCGGGGAGGTAACTGGGGGTTACCTGGAAGCATACGGGGTCTTCTGGGTCAGACTGGTTTTTGTGGGTGGTATCGTATTCTCTTCCCTTGTTATTTTCTCTTATCATTATTATTATTGGTGGTAGCAGCAGTGGTTTGTCTTATACCTTAGTTACTAAACTGTTCTTATCTCAACCTATGAGAGTTGCATTCTTTCGATTCTCCTCCCCATCCCTCCGGGAGCAGGGAAGTGGGGGGAGGAGGGAGGGGTGCAGAAGGGAGGAAAGGGGGGGAGTGAGTGAATGTGCTGTCTGGCTGGGTTTAAACCACAACACCCAGTCAAATGTTATTCTAATTTCAGAAGACAAGTACATGTGATAGACAATGTCTGTTAGAAAATGCATGTGATAGCAACGTTTTTCCTGATTCTTATCTCACTATTTGACTTCCTCTTACAGTTTGCTTGGTGAATTGTAGAATAAGTGTTATTCATTGTCAGGATGTAAATTATAAAAGCTATAAAAGTCTGTTCTGTTTTATGTGTAAAAGCAAGGGCTGGAAAAAAGAGAGGACTAAAGTTAATTCTATCAACTGTGAATGAGCAGATGAACCCTCTGCTCCATGTTCCCTGGAAGGTGTCCCTTAAAATGTCTAGGAAATAATAAGCTACTGCTAGATGGCTTATAGTGATGTTTTTTCAGTCAAGTACCTGTAATGCTGTTGGCAATCCAGCTCCTATTGAGTGGCCACAATCCTGGCTGTTTGGAGCTTTTGCGGAACTGTAGAAGAGTTTTCTTTTGGCAAAAGTACAGCGTGTTTTGGTGAAGTAAATGGAAGCCTTTAATGGAGGTGTGACATTCTGTGGTGTGGGGTATCCCACTGGCAGCTGGGGTCAGCTCTCCGAGCTCTGTTCCTCCCAGCTTCCTGCCTGCCCCAGCCCACTTGCTGGGGGGCAGAGTGGGAAAGGGAGAAAGCTCTGAGGGTGTGCAATAGCCAAAACACTGGTGGGTTACTAATGCTGTTTTGGCCGCAAACACAAACCACATCCCTCTACGGGTTGTTATGAGGAAGGTTAACTCCATCCCAGTCAGGTCCAGCAAGTGTAACATAAAATTTCAAATCCATCATAGACATCCCTGAAGTTGGACTTATTAAACTGCTGTTTTCTCCTCTTGCTAGATGAAAAACCAAAATAAACCCAGCTTTAAGATCACACTTATCAGAGTAAAAGGAACATGGATTTTTCTACCATATTGTTGATTTTTTTGTACCGATAGGATATTGTTCTTTTATTAAAGCTTGTAATTGGTGACTAAAGTGGTTTGGTACTTTGGCATTGTGAATTGCAGAGAGCTGCTTATTCTGCTGGGCACCATAGGAGGAATAACGTTTCTGACATTTATGCCTTGTATTACAAAGAGGTTGAGAAGCAAATTAAGCAGCTATAAACCTGAAATAAAGGCTGCACAGCTTCAGTGTTGTAGAGCTATTCTGTCACATTCATCATCCACCTTCTCCACTTAAGGGGTCTCTGTTGACAACCAGGAGCTGACCACATCACAGAAGAGTGGAGGAAATGTGCTTCGGATGATGTATGAGAAGCCAGAGAGGTGGTCATTCACTTTCCAGACATATGCGTGCCTGAGCAGGATCCGGGCTCAGCTTAGATCCCTTGATGGCAAGCTCAGGGAGGCAGAGAACCCTGTCGTCTTCTTTGAGCGATCTGTCTACAGTGACAGGTACGTTGGATTGGGGTCCTTTGAATGAAGATCAAAATTCTCCTAAGTAAAATTACTGGTTAGAGGGTTTGTAGTTTTGTTGTATATCATCAGTTAACAGGATTTGTAGTTTCTTATTCTTTGTGCATAGGATTTTAATGCTTTGTGCATGCATGTTTCCCTTCAAAGAAAGGAGAGGAACAGGCATCGAGAAGAGTCACAAGCTATTTCTTCCTTTGTCACTTAGCCTTGTTTTCTTTTATGGTCCTTGATTACAGGTATAGCTATTTCCTAGTGCTGTACCCTTTTTCTGGGTTCAAAAGGTTAGAGTTGATAATTAAGAAAGTTAGATTTGATATCTGAGCTGCCAGTGTTACTGCTTTTTGAGGACACCTCTCTGGCCAGCTGCAGTGGACATAGTGAGGATACCAGCTGTTTATTTCTACTCCAAGGGTACCTCAAAGAAGTTGCAGAATTACTGTGCTCAGCTTCTTTTCTACTTACAGTGCAGTACTTGGGGCAAACAAAGCGAGAACTGTCTTCAAGCTAACTTCTGTTTCCATAACTACTTTGTGTTCACAGGTACATCTTCGCAGCTAATTTATACGAGTCCGATTGCATGAATGAAACTGAGTGGGCTATTTATCAAGACTGGCACAACTGGATGAATCAGCAGTTTGGTCAGAGGCTGGCACTGGATGGCATCATTTATCTCAGAGCCACTCCTGAGGTGTGACCTTACAGAGAATGAGAGTGCATGTTCTGTGCCTTGCCTGTAAAATTTGATCTGTCTTTACGCTTCCATAGTATTTTTTAAGTATAGGGTTTAACTATAATTTTAGACCGTTTTTATGATAACAGAATAGTGCAGTCAACTCCAGTAAGGTCACAGTTGTGTGTCACCGTGTCTTTGTTTTAGCAGTTGCTTTGTCTGTCACAGGCAAAGAAACAGTTGAAAAATGCTTGTTGAAAGTGATATTCTTAAAATCTTGAGCTGCCGTCATCTTTTTCTGTAACAGTCCTAATGATTTCAGTTCAGGTTGCAGTATTCCCCTGAAGGCTACAGTGCTTAAGTTATGACTAATCAGTCTGGAAATACTTAAAGAAAAGAATGTTCTTTCAAATGTAGCCGGTGTGTTTTTTAATAAAATGTGATGATAATGTTTTTCTCATTATAAAAACAATATATGGCAAGAGCAAACCAGAAAATACCACTGGAATTGAAAACTACAGTTTTTCTAAGGGCTTTTTTTCTAGGCTTGCTATTTGGGGCTCTTTGTCTTATTCGCCTCCCCCCCCCCCCCCAGTCAAGAACCTATATTTAAATTGGAAAGTACAACAGTTTTAAACAGTATTGATTGACATCTTATTGAGGCTCGGGTTGTGTTCATGACAGGAGCAAATGATTAACTACATGGGAAAACCAGGTTCCTAAGAAGCAGAAATATACACAGAGATTTAAAAACGCGTGTCTGTGCTCTTTTCATGCAATACACAGGTACCCCTTCTTTAAATAAAGAGCTTAGTTGAGACTTTCCTTGTAGTGGAGAAATAACACAATACATTTCCTTGGGTCCCCCTTTGATTTAGTGTGTAGTATGTGGGCTTCATGAGCTGAACATGGCATGTTGTTTCTATGATAGTAAGATAGTTAGCAAGTTGAATATTCATCTTTGGCCGTGGCATATTGAACGCAGTAGGAAGGGTTGGCAAAAGAAACTTCAGCAAACTGTACTTTCTCTGTAGGTGTTCCGAAACTTTTATTTTTTTTAATAATTTTTAATTATTATATTTTGCCTTTAGAAATGCTTAAATAGGATTTACTTGCGTGGAAGAGATGAAGAGCAAGAAATTCCCATAGAATATCTGGAGAAGCTTCACCACAAACATGAAAGTTGGCTTCAGCATAGGACACTGCGGTAGGGTTTGTTTAATGGCTACTTAGAGATGGATTGATCCCTGTAAGGATATTTCATAATGTTTTTTCAACCAGTGAAAGTTGAGCTTTTCCTATGATATGTAAATTTAAACGCTGGGAATGTTTCTGTCTGTAGTTCTTTAGTAAAACTGGCTTGACAGCATGTTAATTATCACTAGGACACGCATGTGCCTTGAGTTCTCTTCGCATAGAGCTCTGAATAGCAGAGGATTCAGATGAGCTAATTCAGTACACAGTTGAATTTAACTTTAGGTGCTGGGAAGAGAATTTTTGGGAATCAGTAATGTATCCTAGGTGCCACTGTAAATTCACGCTGCTTTATATTCAGAGTTTGTAGCTGTAGATTATATGTGCAGTTGTCATTGGGTTCTTGACAAGGAAAATGCTGACAGAGACTTGAATGGTGGGTACTTGTTTTAAGCTACTAACATTTTCTGTGTTCCTATCCCAATACAGAACGGATTTTGAATATCTCCAGGAAATACCCATTTTAGTGTTAGATGTTAACGAAGACTTCAAAAGCAAAAAGGACAGATACGATCACATGACTGAAAAGGTAAGATTTCATAAGCAGAACAAACTCATGAGTGAGGTGTATTGCCAGCATGTTGAAAGAAATTCAGGATATTTCTTGTATGTGTAGCACTGTTTGAAGTCAGACTAGGCTTAGAACCCAGGGCTCTTCATGGTATTTCCTACATAAAATTTCATTAAAAAAAAAAAAAAAGGAAAAAATGAAGGGAAAGAAATGTTCCAGGCATATTTGAGAAGACTTTGATTAGTAGCTTTGTTTGTAAATGGAATTTCTGATTTAAATATCTGTTAACTGTTTGAAGGTCTTCCTTGTATTAGGTGTGCAAGTGTCTCAACTACAGGACTAGTGAGTAAAAGAACTTTGGTGCCTTGTACTGTGAAAATACGGTACCAAACCAGTACAAGGGAAAACTGAAGGATGAGTGAGCCAGTGGCAAATGATTTTAGGTTCTGTAGATCTCTCTAGCTAAACAAAGGAGAGTATGGGCTGTCCCCATCCTGCTTCACTTGCCACAACAAAGGGCAGTCCAGCTGATGCAGACAGGGATCCTTTGCTCTAAAAATACACTTCAGTTGTATACCTATTCATCTAAAATATTTAAGTCATGGAGTTATATTCAGGTACTGAACAGTCTTACAGTCTGCTGCAATATCTTTACCGTTCTTTATTAAATTGGCGCTATCATGAACATTTTTCCCTTCAGTTGTGTTCATGAAAGTGTTAGTCAAAACCCTCAAAAGCAGGGTCTGAAACTTGAGGCAGTACTTTTCAAATGTAGCTTTGTACTTCGTTTCAGACTTAATGCAGAATATTCATCAGAAGCATTTCTTAGTTTTATTTGAAGGCATGGAAAAATACTCTTTTTTTGATATAAAAGCAGTTCAAATTTAGGTTTCTGCTTGTATTAAGAAGATGTAATCCTTAGCATGAAAGATGTAATGGATATTTTAAAGCTAGGCCAAACAATCAGCATTTTAACTGTTTTGGTTTTTGGTATTTGAACCTTGGGATTCAGCTGAGGACAACTTGACTTTTATTTGAGTAGTTGCAATGAGTTACAGACCTTAGCAATGGTATGTGCACATATTTCTGCTC
This sequence comes from Neopsephotus bourkii, assembly GCF_033783945.1. Lineage (NCBI taxonomy): Eukaryota > Metazoa > Chordata > Aves > Psittaciformes > Psittacidae > Neopsephotus > Neopsephotus bourkii. The sequence continues at coordinate 11,204,763 of NW_026900624.1, forward strand.
TTTGGAAATAACGTGTTTACCTCACAAGAAGAGCAGCTTTGTCCTTTGATCTCAGTTGATCCTCTGAGAAGCAGAACTGTTCATCTGATTAAAGCCAGTCTTCATGGTATTTGCGCTTTTAAAGCTTGATACTTGATGGAATGACTGGACATTGCAGCTGTTGAGTGAAAATGCTTCCCATCTGCACTATGAGATAAAGCCAAACCCAGGTATCTATGTAGAGACTTCAGAGGAGTTTACTCGTGCAGGGCTGTCAGGTTATCTGGGAACAGCCTAAGCCCTTTTTTGGCATTTGGCAGTCCCAGAACTGCTACAGTCTTCATGAGGCTGGGTGCTTGGGCCTTCAGTGTGTGCTTATGTCCACTGGGGACCCAAAACCTGTATTCTTCCTTATCATCTCTGCTGTGATGCTTGCATTCAGAGACCTGTCCTGAAACTATGCCTAGTGCTAAGGTTCATTGTGCACTACTGCTGTTGGTCCTTCCTGAAGTGGAGGGGAGCTTTTGCATAATACTTTCCCAGTTAGAGTGCTGGCACAGCTATGTCTTTCCTTTTCTTCAGGAAGAGATTTTGACCTAATTTTTTCTGCCTCATCTAGGGCAGGAAGGGTCACAGGTGGAGAACATGATTAAATATCTGTTTCTATTTCACATGAAGAATTTGGACAAAATGGTTACAGATGTGTTCTGTGTATGAGAGCTTCTGCCAAAGGAATAATACCATATTCTCTAGTAACATTGTTGAGTCCTTTCTAGGCAGTAGTCGAGCTTGAGGGGACAGAGGAAAATGCTCCCGTTCAGGCTATATTGCAGCTTAGTTGCTAGGATGCTCTTGAAACTGGGAGATGGAAGTTGTGTGCTCATGCCCTGTATTTCTTGGATCTTATATTTTAAAAAAGGTGGCCTGGTCCTTGCTGCCCTGAGGCTTTAAAGGGAGGAAGGATTACTCTTTTACTTTTGGGGAGGGGCACAAGGCAGAACGCAGACCTATGGCAAGAAGTGTGTTCTCAGCATGTTGTCTTCCTGCCACCCTTGGTAGTGACCTGAATTTAAGATGTTGTCTAAAGTGACCACACTTAGAAGTGTAATGGTAGCATGCTGTCTGGTTTGAATCCAGTTCCCATGCCATTGCATGGATTATTTGAGGTGCTGTGCTGTCTTGGTACTCTCTGTGGGATCAGGGATTTCTGACTGGGTTCTAGATAGCTTTCTGTGGGCCACTATTGGTTTTTAGGTAGCTGTAGCCATTTGAGCCACTCTTCAAATACTGGAAGTAGAGTTCAACAGTACCTGAACTCTATGGCTCTTTGTCCTGGGTTCAGCAGTAGCAGTCATTTTTCTCCTTAGTAGCTGGTGCAGCGCTGTGGTTTTGGCTTTCAGCCTGGGAACAGAGCTGATAACACTGATGTTTTTAGTTATTGCTCAGATGTTTAGTCTGACCAAGGACTTTCTGAGCCTCGTGCTCTGCCAGGGAGGAGGGGAAGCTGGGAGGAAGCAGAGACAGGACACCTGACCCAAACTGACCAAAGAGGTATTCCATACCACAGCACGTCATGCCCAGGATGTAACTGAGAATTACCCAGAAGGCCTTGGGCCCTGTGGGGTTGGACTAGGTATTGGTTGGTACTTCGTCGGGGTGAGGGGGCAAGTTATCGGTCGGCTGGTGCTGAGGTGTTGTATTATCTTCCCTTGTTATTTCCTTTATCATTATCACTATTGGTGATAGCAGCAGTGGTTTGTGTTATAGCTTAGTTACTAAACTGTTCTTATCTCAAGCCATGGGAGTTGCATTCTTTTTGATTCTTCTCCCCATCCCTCCGGAAGTGGGAAAGTGGGTGGGGGGAGGGAGGAAAGAAAGAGGGAGGAAAGGGGGGGAGTGAATGAGTGAGCTGTCTGGCTGGGTTTAAACCACAACAGTATAAGTTGGTTTTTTTTTTCCAGAAACTATGGTTTTGCTGGGTAATGTTTTATTATTTACATGCCATCCTCAAATTCCAAGGAACATAGTAATTAGATATGTTGGGTTGTTCATTGACATGAAATGTGAGCAGTTTTCTGGCAGTGGGTGTGACTTAGTTGTTTTCCAGATGCCAGTGTTTTGAGATGCTCATGCTCATTGAGATCTTTTTCTTTAGGTTAGACCTGCTTTTAAGTTAAATCATTTGCAATGTTGGGCCATAGTTTAGCACCACAGGAGGAATGAGCATTGTTCCACTGAGTGTGTCTCTGCACCTGAACTGAAAAGTTCTTGATGGACAAGAAATGGCATAGCTGAGCCAAAGATTGTTTTTCCCAGTTCCTGTTTCTGTAGGTTGTAGTAAAGCATAAAGCACTGGGGAGGTAAATGTAGTTGCTGTATGTTTCTGTTGATGAATACTTAGTTTGCTTGACCATGTTTATTTCTTTTTGCAGGTCAAAGAATTTTTGAGCATGTTATAATCGTCTTTGAAGCACAGGCAGAGTCAAGCTATTCCAAACATCTGCACGATCAAAGTCTGAAGTGCAGCCTCTGCTTTTATAGAAGGCCTCTGGAGAGGCAGGACTCAATCCTGTTGATTTAATTATGAGGAACAAACAAGCTTTGTGAATAGGAAATTATTAAATAAATCACTGTTTAGTGAAGGTCTGTTCAGTATTATATGGAGAAACACACACAAGTTCTGAAGATACTCTAATTCCAAGAGTTCCCAAATATCCCCAAATGAGTTCCCTGTAGCTATTTAATGTTCAAGAAGTAGTGGGTTTTTAGATCTCTTGACTGTTTTCAGTGGAATTGACTGGTAATGGATGCCTCATTGTTCTGAGGAAGTAAAAAGTAAACCCCATTTTTGCTGCTGAGGGAATTTTAATATAACCTGGAGTTTTATATTGTAAGGTATAAAAAAATGTCATCTGACAGTTTTGATAGATGAAGTTCTGCATAGAATGCATTGAAATCAACCAAATCCAAATATGGCTGAAATGCTGTAGATATTGAATGAGGTTTTGATTGTGCACTGCAAATGGGGATATTGAGAGGCTTTCCATTGTCCAGCATATTTGGTGTCTTCCCCCTCCATACCCCAAGCTCTTAATACAACAGATATACTTTTGTTATAGCTAAGTCATCTTCTCAGGAGGAGTATATTTGCTTGATGGGTACCGTAAAAGGAAGAACCTTTTGCAAAGGGCCTCCATCTGTAAATTACGTGTTTCTAACCCTTCCCTTAATTGTATTTTGGATGTCAGAGGTGGCTTCCTGCTTTTCTCCCAGCTTCTCCGTTTATTTGCTGGGCTTTCTGGGTGTTTACATGAGATCTGGCAATACTGGCAGTAGACTGTCCCTGTTGTTTCTCATCCCTGAGTAGTAAGAAGGGGTGACCTTTGTGGAGTAGCTGCTGCTCTAGTGAATCGTGTTTTATTGACTGAGCCATTTTTGTTTCAGGTGCAGAAAAGAGAAACTATACAGGGTCCACATCTCAATACGGTGTTTTATGAGCTGCTTTGTTCTGCTTAAAACATTTCTGGATGATTGCACAGTTGGGTTTTGAATGCTAAAGTTTATCGTAAAGCATTTTATTGTCTGCTGTGGTTGCCTGTGTTACCAGCAACTTTGAGATGCAGTCTCTTCCTTTGTGGTTGGTATTGTGCTGGCATGTTCTAAACCTTGGCTGAAAAATAAAGGTGGTTGGAAATACTTTTTCAGTGTTTGGTAGTATTGTCTCCCTGGTCTCATAAAAGAAATGATGTAGATTGGGATGTGTAATACTGGTACAGCAAAGGAATTTGGGAGTACGTGTTCTCAGTGTGTTCTCAGTGAATTGGGTGCCCCAAGTCCTCTAAGATTTCTGAAGCACTGTGACTGGCTTCAGTATTTTTTTGCACACGTGAAAAATGTGTTTATGCGATAGAGACACAGGATTATGTAAAATGTGTCATATGTATAACTTACTGATCAATGAAAATGGTTATGTAGTGTTTATGTTACTGTGAAATGTAGAAATAGTATGGTAGAAAGTCTTGTTTTGGACTTCCAGATTGCCTAGCAAAAGGAAAGCTTTTAACATCTTTGCTCCAGAAATGCAGTGAGGTGGAATGGATGAAGATTCAGTTTAGCTTTTCTTTGAAGTACACAGCAGAAGCCTTTAAAACAGTCTTGGCAATAGTCTGAACAGTAGCAACTTAGTTTGACTAAGAGTGCAATTATTCCTACAGTTTCAGCTGTCAAAATTGTGGATTTAATTACAGAATTGGAATGACAGTGCTTATTGACAGGAGTAAACAAGCATGAGCTCTAATAAAGACTTCTTTCTGAACCCATCACAGAGCACATAGAAATTCTGTGGCAGGTTATCTGCATCCTGTTCCAGAAAGCCTTACAAAATCTGACTGCTAGGTTGGGGTTTGAAGGGGCAAAATCATGACCAATTATTAAACTACGTTTAATTGCTGTGGCAAAAAAGCCACCAACCAAACCGAACCACAGACCCCACTCACCCCCAAGCTTCTCAGGGCTTTGAAAGTAGCTGGCTGAGCTATGTGGAGCTGCAGTTATTTGGAAGTAGGGCAGACACAGCATCAACAGCCGCGGAGATGTCCTCCTGTTCTGCCTGTGCGTCAGCTGATAACGTGCACCTCTGACAGTACCTCAGACTTCAAATTTGTTGGTATTCTTTCCTTTGCTTAAACCTATTCCCAGGCTACCAGACAACAGGATTGTTGTGTTGCTTTTTGACTATTAGAAAGATTTCTGAACTGATATTTACTGTTTGGTGATGATGTTTTGTCTGTCTTTGAGTGCTGTGTCCCTTTCTCTTCCCCTGGGTACCAGAGACTTTGATGCAACTGGCTAGAAATCCTTGCTTGTTTTAATCAAGTGTCCTCACAATCAAGAATAAAGTTGGTATATGGGTTTTGTTATGTTTTTCTCAGGATACAGGTTAAAATACTGATTAATAGTATTTAATTGCTATGCAAGTATATGTGTGAGCAAGGGACATAATATTGCCTCATTTTATTTTCTGTCCTTGCAGTTGTTTTCTGTATAGTGACAGATTTTATGTTCTCTTACTTCTCTCTTAGTATAAATTCTTCTTAGAACAGCAACCAATTTTGTAGGTAAAACTTCATTTTCTATTACTTTGTGCTTGTTACTTATTTCTACTGACTTCTGTTAATTTAAGCAGGCTTCCCAAAAGTGGAATTGGATTAAGAGTTGATTAATATTGAGATTATTCTTTTGTTTTTCCAGTAATTAAAGAATCCAAGAATCTATTTGTGAAATAAAAATGATGCAGGAGAAACTGACTGTAAACTGTTAAGAATGGACCGGGGAAGTATGTACGTAGTAATAATTAAATTCTATCTTAGCAATTGCACACCATTTCCTATTGCCAGGAGGCTTCAGCATAGCTAGGTGTTAGGACTCAAAGGGTGCTTTCCCAGTTCTCATTTAAACTCGTATGACTGTAATTAAATCACTCTTTGCCTTTTAAAATTAATGGTATTTCTCTACATCTTCAGAAGGCTGAGAGGATTCATTAGTTACATTGATGTGCTGCTTTGTAGGTCTGAAGATTAGACATTAGGGAAAAAAGTGTTCATTATGAGGGTGGTGAGGCACTGGTACAGGTTGGCTGCCCCATCCCTGGCAGTGTTCAAGGCCAGGTTGGATGGGGCTTGGATCAACCTGGTCTAGTGGAAGGTGTTCCCCACTGCCCATGGCAGGGGATTGGAACTGGTCTCTTCCAGCCCAAATCCTGGTTTTAGATTTCCCACTGGGATATTTTGATGCCCTCATGGAGGGGGCCACTGGCCGAGGTTCATGGCCAATAGGAATTACTTTTGTTTTAAAAGCTACTCAAAGCCATCAATGCAACCCCAATTGTGTTGAAGTTGTTTCGTTTCTAGAAAAACATGGCCACCAAAAACTGTCACTGTTTGTGAGGAAAGGAAACTTACTGCAATTTGATATTGAGAGATAAATGGATGTCAAAAGCTGTCTGCTGTCCCTGCCGCTGGTGGCAGTGATGAAGCTATGTGCAGAACTGCCACAGGAGGTCATTCTGTTCTCGGTTCTCACTGCGCTGCCTGCGAGAAGTGTTAGTGCTTTAACAGTGAATGGCTTTAGAAAAGGTAAAGAAGAAAGAGCTTTACCACAGCAAAACCACAAAAGTGATTAATAAATACTGAATGAGATAAATCTTGATCTCTGGAGGGAGTGGAATAAAACAAACCCCCACTGGATTAAGTGAAAGACTACACAAAGCTGAGGTGATAGGAGGGGTTTTGACACCAGAAGGGATGCCCTACAACCACCAGCTACTTCTGTTCTGTAAGTAAACATTAGTGCGTGGATAACAGTAATCCTGGTGTGTCTGAGTGACAACTGTCTGCTAGTGCTGAGCTATTGGGCCCGAATGCAGACAGTGAGCAGTACTAATGCTGGTAGTGTAGAGCAATGACCAATTTACTACCTGGAGCCACTTACAGTACTTTGTGTGCCAAATATTCGCCTCAGCTGGGGACACATCCTTTGAAATTCTGACTGGTATCTAGTAAAGACAAGGAGCACAGATTTCCTACTGTGTGTTAGCAGTTAAGTGATTTATTTGACCTTAGGCTGGTACTCAGTGTGGGTGTACAATCAATGTAATATGCAGAGCCTCAAAGTCGAGCCTGTTGTGTGTAGGTGGCTTTTGTTGGTTTTAGGTCTAGGTTTCAGTCCTTGGCCATAAATAATATAATAGCAAAAATAAGAATAGGGGGCATGCTAAATTGGGGTATAAGCTATTGCTCTTTGCTTGGATTGCTGCTGGCTGCTCTTCCCAGTGTCTTAGGCAGTGTGTAAGTTACATATGTGTGTCTGCAGAATACCAAGATTGTCCAGCTTGCACCATGTGTTTCTGCTGGCTAATAGTGCTGACTGACTTAGAGAAAGGCAGTGGGTTCCTCAGACTTATTTACAGAGATACTGCTGCTGCAGTTCATTTCGAGTACATTCCTCTGCTTTCTCCAGACTCTCCTGTCCTGCATTTTGTGCCTTTCAATTTCCTCAGTTGCTGTGACTTGTCTTTTAATAACTACTAAAACCATGATCCTCTACAAGTTGTAACAGCCTTGTTAAAGCCAAAATTTCAGTGATATGCAGCCTACTTGAGGATCTGGCTTCTGCTGCTCTTCCAGTTTGCTATCTTAGGTTTTCTGGTCCTCTTTTCTGAGCAGTCTTTCTGTGTTAGCCCACTGGAGGGCTGGGACTCTTCCTAAGCCCTCCTGCTTTCAGCACTGCCTATTGGCTGTATGCTGGCAGCATGCTCTTTTCTTCATAATGATCTTCAGATTTGCCTTTGTGAGTTTCCTAAAATGACATCTATTGCTGTTTCCACTGTGCTTTTGGCTAGCTGTGGCTGTGGGTCTAGCTCATGGCCTTTACCCCCGATCTTCTCAGCTGTGTACAGTGGCCTCAGGTCATTGACTCTTCAGTTGCAGCAAGTTGCTGGTCCCTGTGTCCCCTCTCTGTTGTGCCTCAGGAGAAGACCTGCTGTCACAGAGAGCAGGACTTGAGTTTTTAGGTATCTGTTTCTGATGGGCTACTCTGCTTGTTTCCTGAGGGTTGACTGCAATGGTCCAGCGTAGTTGGGTAGGTATTTCATGTGTGTCCCCATGTTGTCAGGCTCTTTGCTGTCTGCTTTAGTACTGTCTAGGGCATAGGTATTGCATCAACTGATTAAAAAGCGTATCAAGTGGGGCTGCTGTTGCAGTGTGCTGTGGCTGTGGTCTGATGAGAGCTTGTTAGGATGCTGTAGCCTTGATGGCCTGCTTTAATTGCAGTTCTTGCTGGAACATGTTTGAAACGTGTGAATGGTAGGCTTGCTGGGTATTCGGACAAAGGAATATAGCTCCATTTTGTGGAACTGAGCAGCCTGAGGGCCTGGGGAGTTAACTGGGACTCCTCGAGGCTGGGAGCCCTCCTTCTCTCAGGCAGTCTCTATTTTCAGCATGCCTCATACTATTGCATGTACACTTACAGTCATGGGTTTGTAGCTAATTAGTGTCCCTACTATTCTTAGACATCCAGCTGTGAAGTACATATTGATCTTACAGTTTCAGTTCTGACCTGCTGAGATTTACTCTCCTTCCCTTTGAACATAATCACAGCTTATACCCAAGATCAGCCTTTTCTTCAGAGGACAGTGTGACACTTGTGTTCTAGTGGGTGATTGTTCTGCTCCTACTGGCTTCCCATCCCATTCAGTGGCTTAGCATGGGCAGGACACATCTTTGGTGATGCTAAGATGTTACAGCATGGTACAATCTAGCCATTGTTTCTAACTGTATCTGCCAAGTTTTAGAACTTAAACTTGTGTGACACAGCTAGAATCTCCACCTTGTTAGTAGATATTTAGCTGATTTAAGTAATGGGTTTTCATGATGTTTGTTAATGACTTGCACTTAGTCTATGCCTGCAGTGAGTGGGCTGATAAAGTTTGTCCCTGCCAGAGATGAGTCACTAACTCTTTCTGTCTGCAAACTTCCTTTTCTTCTCAGGTCATTCACCCATGATACACTCAAAGTGATAATGCATCTTAGTTTCATGTTTTATTGATGGTCTGCACTTGCCTGTTGCTCTCGAATGAGGACCTCTCCAGTGTCTGGTTGCACTTTGGGCTTTAAATACTGCTGTTAACATTGCTTCTGTGATTGCCTTGACAATCCACCTGGAATCATATCACTCAGAAAGCGTTGCTGAAAATGTAGCTATTCTCTCTCTGCTTGCTGTGGAGCATGGACTGAAGGTCTGTTGAAGTCCCTCCGCAGAGCCCTCCTTTTAGTCACTTTGTCAGGAATTTTCTCTATCTCAGCATTTGTTGTGCTGTCTCTGAAGGTTCGTTGTTTGCCTGTTTCTCTACTCCGCTTGTGTCTCTCGCTGGAATATAACACAAATCACCCTCTGGATCTGCCATGCTGCTACCCATGGGCTGAACCCCATGAATATTCTTGTGACGGTATATACCTTGGATGGTGATACCTGAACTGCTCTGTCTGTTATTTTAGCTCCTGAGATGCTGTAGTCTGAGCCTGTATCCTTAGCCTAAACTACTGGACTTAACCAAACTGGTCCTTATCTTGTACAGCTGTTGTTGCTTTAGATTGCGCACATTTCTGCAGGGGATTAGACCTGTCCTACAACAGTTCCTGCTGGCTGGAATAGTATGTCCAGTGATTGAGCTTGTTTTTCACTAGGAAATATTTGAGGTCTTGAAATGAGATGTTGATACCAGAATTCTCAGCCGCTTAATGTAAGTATGGATTTCCACTGATGCTGTTTCATTTCGGAGTGTTATATTTTTGTCTGTTGGTATGTTTTAGTAAAAGCCCTTACAGTCTTTCTCTAGGGGAGCACTGTGTTCATGGAGCAAGACAAGTAATTTGATTTTTGCAAGCATTACTCCATGCAAAGCATCTGTCTTCTCCTCCCCGCCTCCTTTTATTTGAGATAGAAGTTGGCTTTATTTCTTCAGTTTTTACCTCCTTTGGCCAACTCAGTGTATGGATTTCTAGGTAAGAAAGCTTAGCAGCTAATGTTACTAGCAAGGTTTTTCCTAAAATCCTGCCTTTCTGCTGTGCTTCTCAAAGTCAGTTGTTGTGAAACCCATTAACTTGATGGGCTGCCAGTGTATTTTGTGTATAATGAGTTAGGACTCTATAAAATGTCATTGGCTTTCCTTATTTACCAGATGACCTCAGCTGCAGCACAGCTCCTAGGTGTGTGCACACAAATGGCAATGCTGCCCTTTGATGATGGGCGTCTACCTGCAGGGCTCTTCAAGAACCATCACTGTGGGACTGAGGCGATCCTCAGTGCAACTTTCACCTTGCTTTCTCAGTGCTGCCTCTGACCTGTGTTAGCAGTTGCAAGACCTCAGTAGTGCTTGAACAATGGCTATTATCACTGTATGTAGTTTGGCTTTGTATTTTATCTGAAAAAAGCCACCCCAAAACCAAAAGAGTTAGTATTTGGAAGTCCTTGGTTCTAGGTGTGCCTGTTGCTGAGAGTATGTGGTCTTGGATAGGTTCCTTTTCTGAGCATGACCCATTCATTGGTAGTGCCTGTACTGCTGATAGCAAGGAGTGCCTTAGGAGTTTTTATGTGTTTTTAACCTTTTATCTGTAATGTGAATGGTTGGGTAGGATGGAAGGAGCTCAAGGGAAGTTCTCAGTTGCTATTTTTTAAAGAGGGAGAGTTGAGACGATGTTTTGTTATGAGCCAGGACAGAATTAATACATAGATGTGTCTCAAATTAAAAGGAAGATGTAAGCAACTAACGGAGGATTAGATTGTGCCTTTTGACCTGAACAAGATGTAATGCTAGCAGGAGTCAGGATGTGGCTTCTATAGATGATGCTTGATGCTGCAAAAAAACCAACAACAACAACAACAAAAAAAAAAAACACACACAAAAAAGTGGGAAATGTAAAAGGTAGAAATGCTTGCATGGGAGTTATCAAATGATATAGGAAAAGGGGACTGCACTTCTACTAATATAATTTATGCAAACTTTTTGTCTGTGGCACCAGAGACAAGAGTACAAATTAAGGACTGCTGGCAGATGAGAGCTTGCTTCAGAAAGCAGTGTAGTCAGCCCTGGTAGCAAGGGTTAAGAATAGACAGGAGCTGTCAACCATTACATAAGTAAACTAGAGGCAAGGAGATATTCACTGCTGCTGTGCCATTGCAGGTAATACCTGCCCTCACAAAATAGGGGAAGATGAATATGTGAGTTGAAAAATATCTTTTATTGAAGAGTAAATTAGAAAATGAGTCTAGGTCAGGCTGAAGCTCAGTAAACTCCGTAAGAAATATGCTAGGTTTAGAATCCTTTGTGTTTAATTTGATTTTTGTCCTGAAGTGTTGTAAATATAGACTATCTCTATGGTATTCAGCAAATCCCATGTACTGTAAGGTACAGCCTTAATTGTGCTAAGCCAGGTATTTCACGATTAAAAATTCTTCTTTAAAAATCTGTAGACCTAGAGACACAAATACTCGTATTGCAGAGACTGACAAAAGGTCCAGGGACAGTCCTGATAAAAGTGCTCTCCTACAATCCCCCAAGCTGGAGAGGCAGGCAAATGTTGGAAATGGAGCTACTCATATGGTGGAGCTTCTCATCCCCATGTAGTAAGAAGGGAGACCTTTGTGGAGCAGCTGCTTATTCCTACTAATACAGCTTTTACAGTTTCATTTCTCTGGCAGGATATAAGAGAGAATGAGATGCCCTGGACAAATTCTTTGGCTCACGTTCATTACTGAAGCTTCATTTCGAAATAGTTTCACAGAAATCAAACCAAGGAACAGAAATCATAACTGGTGATGGAGAGACTTTCTGTCCTTACACAACATAGCTGTGCTGTAATCCAGGGTGAGTGGAGGTATTTGTAGGCTAGCTTTGAAGTAGACTATTGCTAAATGGAATCCATTAAGACCTCTTAGGAAACAAGACTAGTGGCTTGCACACACCAGCTGAGGCTACCAGGGCTGTGCTGTCAGCAGTGAAAAGCTGTTTCTGCTTCAGCAACAGTCCCTAACGTGGACATTCTTTTCACCAAACAGCAACCTCTCAGCAATTTGCTTCTGCATTGCACAAGTGATGAGAGGTGCATCCACAGGGGAGTATTTTTTTGTCCTTCAGTGGCCCAAATGCAGGTTCTTAGCTTAATTCTGGGAGATGGCTGGCAGATTTGGAACTTGCAGGCTGACAGTTCTTGGCATGGGTTTAGACCACTTCTACAAATGTGATATGCTATGGAACCAGCTACTTGTGTCCAAAGGGATGGAATTAATAGATATTGTTACTGTGCACATGGAAAATGATGACTCTTAAACCAGAAATTGGGAAAGTCAGTACTTCAGAAATGTCTTATTGGAAAGGAGATGTTCATGTATTTGTCAAGGGAGTATGATATTTCATGACAGTAACAAAGCTGATCTCAAAAAACAGTTTTGAAACCTACATAAAGTTTTTTTTTGAAACCTAAATGAAAGAATTACTAAGATTGTGCATCTGGTAATATGATGGTACCTGATAAATACCAGTAGTATTACCACCCTTTTTATAGAGTACTAAGTTGTGTGGAGTGGATTGTCCATCAGGGATGGACATCAGGGATGGGAACAAAATCTAGTTTGAACTTCTGTACTGCGTTCCTGATTGAAATTACTGAGTAAAGGGTGGGAATGAACAATGACCTGAATAAAGCAGAACATGTCATGTAACATGCTGAGTGAATGAGTTGAATGGACTAAGTACGTTTATGGATGTTAGAAGGGAACTGATTGATGGAATTTTACTTCTAATTTTGGAAGTACTATGTTGGAAGATCTGTTTAGTGTTGAGGTTTGTTGTTGCTAAAGAAGAGAGCGATAAAAATTGACCTGCTTTTCTGTAGTTTCCAACTGTACAAATAAGTGGGAAGCGCCACTTGGAGACATGCTTGAAGAGCTATTACAATATATCGAGTTTCTATCCCATACGTAATGGAAGGAAATAGGGAGAGAGCGCAGTTTGTGGTAATCTTAGTACTGCTACATCTGGAATGATCTATGCCACTAATTTCTGTTTCTTTGAGTAATTGCCAAAACTTCAGCCTTCAGAGAGCAGGTGGGTGCTGAGTTCCTGCCTTGCCAGTGACACAGCAAAACCTCTGCTCTGGCTCTTGCATGCTACAAAATTGAGGGAGCAACCATGGGAGAAAGAAAAAGCAATGGTAAGCCCTGTGAGGAATTTCAGTATCCTTGCTTCTGTCTTTCTCTGCCTGTGTAGAAGAAGCTTTGTAAGCCCTGGGCCACTTAACAAGGGAAATGTATTTTGCTCCCTGTAGCTGATTGCTAATGGGGCTAAGGAGACAGACACCCCTGACAGAATTAGTGACTAAGAGCTGCTTTGAAGGGGATATGCTGATATTTTTCTCTGACAAATAGGTTAAAGAATGAAGAAGGCTGTTACAAATTTGGCAGGCTTTTTTTGGCTCATGTCTTCTGCTAGCACAGTTATTTTGGCTAGAAAGATCTTTGTCAGTGCAGGTTTTGCTTGGGAAGACTGGAGTAAGTTCTTGTAGCAAGAGTGTGTTTTCACCAGGAAAGGCTATGCTCCCTCTGCAAGCCCTTTGCTGGCAGAAAGCAAGGTAGAGCTGTATCAACAGCTCACAGCCCAGACCTGGCCTCAGTGTGAAGGTCTGGACAAAGCTCTTTATTTGAACTAGGTCGTAGTTAAGCACATGTTGTAAGAGAATGAGGATTTTTTTTCCCCTATCATGTGGCATGTTGTGAGAGGAACATGTCAAGTTAGTGTGTGATTTTTGTGTTTGGCTTTTTTAGTAGCATCTCCCAGTTAGGACATGCTCAGAAAGGACTTTGAAAAGTGTCATTTTCTGTCCCAAACTCTTATCTCTGTTTCATATCTTCAGTTTGGTGAGGTGAGAGGGAAAGTGATCTGTAATCCAGCTAAACACATCTGTCTCCAAACTTGGGTTTGTTTGCTTGAGATTGAGATATGTGGATGAGGTCTCTGTAAATGTTTAATGAAGGGAGTTAGAGTGGTGGTTTGCTCAGACACTAGTACACTTTGAAGTAGCTGTATTGTGCTTGGATACAAGTTGTGTGTCTTTTATTTTTTCCTTCTTAGTATTTTAATTCTGCTTGGTTTGAAAAGAAATGTGTTCAGTTTGTAAACATCACTGATGGGAGGTGGATGAGGAGAAAGGTGTTACAGCTTTCTTGCACTTAATGGATTTGCTTGTAATTCATGTAGAGCAGGGAGTCTGTTGAGGACAGATCCAGTTCCGATTTCTTCTCTTGTCCCAGCTACTGTTACAAATTACAGTGTGTTCGTTGTGCTGGCATCATGTTGCAAACCCCCCATCTCCAGTGATGTGCAGCAATATTCTAATTAAATTTTTATCAGTGTTCATCTCTTTGTTTTAAAGCTGATTACTGTGTGAATTAGATAAATGTCTTTCCAGTGGCTGAAAGAACATGTTCAGAGGCAGTAGAGAGTCATTGAAAGGCTATTTAAGAACTGAAGATTAGCTTTGTTGAATGGTGGATTTCTTTTGATAGAAGAAGCTCCATTGAAATGGTCACTAGCAGTATTTCAGCATGGTCATAGCTTGGCTAGAATGAAATAGTTTCTCACATGCTTGTAGCACAGAATTGTATCTGTTCAGAAGTTCACATTTTCCTTGCAAAAGCAGCCTGTGGCCTTTGTTATCTTTTTCTGCAGCTCCACCCTTCTGAATCCTTCAGCGTTTTCCTCCTTTTCCATGATTTGTTGGCCTTGCTTGACATCTTAATGAAATTTGGCCTTCTGGGATCAGAGGGGTTGTATCTAAATATGTGCTGGTCTCAAGTGGACAAGACAAGGGACCTACTGAGCCCTCCCTTGCAAAACATGTATCTTCCTTTTACTTTATACAGATAAAATGGTGTTACTGGGACTGGGATAACCCCCAATTAACTCTACTAGATGTTTTGGTAGTAGCAAGAAAGTAGCAAAAAGAGCTTCCTTTCTCCACTGGATTATCATGATGAAATCCATACATGGATCCTGAAGGAGCTGGCAAATGAAGCTGCTAAGCCACTGGCCATCATATTTGAAAAATCATGGCAGTCAGGTAAAGTTCCCAAAGTCTGGAAAAAGGGAAATATAACCCCCATTTTCAGGAAGGGGAAAATGGATGACCCGGGGAATTACAGACCAGTCAGTCTCACCTCTGTGCCTGGCAAAATCTTGGAGCAGATTCTCCTGGAAGGCATGCTAAGGCACATGAAAATCAACAAGGTGCTTGGTGACAGCCAGCATGGCTTCACTAAGGGGAAATCCTGCCTGACCAATTTGGTGGCCTTCTATGATGGGGCTACAGAACTGATGGACAGGGGCAGAGTAGTTGATGTCATCTACCTGGACTTGTGTAAAGTGTTTGACACTGTCCCACATGACATCCTTGTCTCTAAATTGGAGAGACATCACTGAGTGGTCCATCAGTGAAATTGGATAAAGAGCTGACTGGATGGCCGCACGCAAAGACTTGTGGTCAACGGCTCAATGTCCGGCTGGAGATCAGTAATGAGTGGTGTCCCTCAGGGATCGGTGTTGGGACTAGTCTTGTTCAACATCTTTGCCACTGACATGGGCAGTGGGATTGAGTGCGCCCTCAGCAAGTTTGCTGATGACACCAAGCTGTGTGGTTCGGTTGATACGCTGGAGGGAAGGAATGCCATCCAGAGGGACCTTGACACGCTTGTGAGGTGGGCTGATGCCAATCTCATGGAGTTTAACCATGCCAAGTGCAAGGTCCTACACCTGGGTCAGAGCAATCCTAGACAGAGCTACAGGTTGGGCAGAGAAGAGATTCAGAGCAGCCCTGCAGAGAAGGACTTGGGGGTGCTGGTCGATGAGAAAATGAACATGAGCTGGCTTCAGTGTGCGCTCACAGCCCAGAAAGCCAACCGTATCCTGGGCTGCATCAAAAGGAATGTGACCAGCAGGTCGAAGGAGGTGATCCTGCCCCTCTACTCTGCTCTTGTGGGACCTCACCTGGAGTATTGTGTGCAGTTCTGGTGTCCTCGACATAAAAAGGACATGGAACTGTTGGAACAAGTCCAGAGGAGGGCCACGAGGATGATCAGGGGACTGGAGCACCTCCCATATGAAGATCGGCTGAGAAAGTTGGGGCTGTTCAGCCTGGAGAAGAGAAGGCTGCGTGGAGACCTCATAGCAGCCTTCCAGTATCTGAAGGGGGCCTATAGGGATGCTGAGGATGGACTCTTCATTAGGGACTGTAGTGACAGAACAAGGGGTAACAGGTCAAAACTTAAACGGGGGAAGTTTAGATTGGATATAAGGAAGAAGTTCCTTACTGTAAGGGTCGTGAGGCACTGGAATGGGTTGCCCAAGGAAGCTGTGAATGCTCCGTCCCTGGTGGTGTTCAAGGCCAGAGCCTTGGATATGGTTTAACGTGAGGTGTCCCTGCCCATGGCAGGGGGGCTGGAACTAGATGATCTTATGGTCCTTTCCAGCACTAACTATTCTATGATTCTATGATCATCAAGTTCACCATGTCATTTGAGGTTTATTGGGCAGCTTGTGTTTTTAATATGACTTGCTGTTGGGTTTATTTTCCATAATGACTTGGCAAAGATGATTATTTTTTTCCTCCCAGTCCATGACCAATTGCTTATCCTTTACCATCACTGGTTGGAAACATGCAAAGATTTCACAACTTTTTGAGGCAAACTGTATTTTTTCCCTGCTGAGGGCCCTCTAGCACTCTCCTTATGTGTCTCAGAAGAAAAATGCAGCCTGTGTTAACATGCTTAATTTAATTTCTGTCTGACTGCACCTAACCTAGCATGGTCCAGCATTGTGCTTTACTCTTACTCAAGGATGTGTGTGACTGGGCTTTATCTTGTGTCCCTTGACCATCATGGGATGTTACTTGTCTGTGACAGCTCTCTGTGTAAACTGTAGGTCTGATTCCTCAGTGACACTTAGATTTGCAAAGGAGCACAGCTTCCCTGTGAGCACTTAAGGTGAAGTTGCTTGAGCTTTCAGAAATGCTAGCAGCACTGCCTGTTAAGCCTCTGACAGATGTTTCTGCATTCTGCATGTGCTGTATAAGGAGCTTTAGGGTGTTGTAGTGTGTATGAAAAAATGTGCCTGTGGCATCTGTCCAGAGTTTGTAATCAGTCAGTGATTCCACACATGGAATATTGATTGCTCTGTAATAGTTACTACTCAGTAATTGTGGTTTTGGTTTTCTTCTGTAGAAAGATGAATGCTTTCTGTATAAAAGTCTGGGCAACTCATGTCTGTCTCAGATGAGTGAGAACCTGCATGTGTCACTGTATGTGGCTGCTGTCTGTGCACAGCCTTCCTGCTACCCTGACTTTGCTCCAATGCCATCAGCATTCACAGTTAGCTTGGGAGCCAGGTATATACCTCCTCTCTCCTGGAACTCCAGTGAGGAAAATGCTGTTACATAGCGACAGATTTGGAATGGAGGTGATGTGGGTATCCAGCACAGTAGCAAAAGCATGGCTGTCTACCCAGGCTGCTATTGCAGCAGGAGATGTCTGAAGTGAAGAGTCATTCTGAGGTTGTTTAGAGCTTTGGGGTTTACCAAGCTGAACTGAGATGTCCCAAGGTGTTTGGGGTATGGATGTCCTCATTCACTTCCTGTGTGAATAGATTTTCAAACTCTGCAGCTGTGTTGCTCCAAGCTGAAGCGGCTGGATCTCATGTTCCTGTTTGGTCAGTCCTAACCTAAGGCTTAAATCTTGTGGGTTTTGGAATGCCGAACTGTTTGCTGCTAGTTTCCGCTACCTACAAAGTAGTGGAAACCAGCAGAAAAGTACGGTAGTAGTGCCATACACTTTCCATTCTAACTCTTTAGTGTGTGCTACGTTTTTGGCTCAGAGAGGTCACTCTGCAATAATGGTTAAATGCCCACATCTCCCTTTTCCCACTTGCAGTGTATGCCGTAGGGTTTCACTCATAGAATGGGAAATAGGAAAGAAAGCCAGGTAACTGGAGCTTGCCAGGCAGCCTACCCTGGGTATCGTGTATAGCTGGCAGGAGTAGGGAAGCTCAGCTTTGGGAGAGAGAGATTGAGCAAACCAGTGAGATGAGGAAGCCTGGCATTAACTCCTGAGCCAGAAGATAGCTCTTGGTTGTGGTTGGTGGTCAGTCCTTAAGCAAACATTTGAGAGATTCAGCAATGTGGCCCTAAAGCCCAGTCTTGTTTGGGGAGGATACTGGAGGGTGACAGCATGCTCTTGCTCTCTGTAGCCTTGGAGAGCTGGGATGTCTGGGGAAGAGCTGTCAGAATGTGCTGAGAGTGGAAGGAGGCCAACTTGTGAAAATCATTCCCATAATGATGTACTGATCCTTCTGAGAATTGTCCTTGGGGATCAGCTTCTGGATTTCCCAGATCTGGGCACAGGTTTAAAGTTCTGTCTGTGTGCATGTGTGTTACAGTGGGGTTGTTTTTCCAGTTGGCTACTATGACCTTAAGGGCTTGTCTTTTGCTTTTACTCCAGTGAGTATGGTTTAGGAATAGACTGGCTAATCTGATGCTTTAATGATGCTCACTCTTGAAATTACAGTAGCACAAGCTACCTGAGTGCATCCATACCCTTGAGAGTTCTTCCTCCCCTGCCTGCTTGTTAAGAAAGGAATGTGCGTGCGTTTGCTGTATAAGCAAGGAGAGGTAGGAGCAGAAGCATATACAACAGCAATCTTAACTGCCTTCACCAAGTCCCACAGTTGCTTGTCTTGGCCACAGAAAGAAAAAGCCTCGTTGCTCTCTGATAATAAGCTGGTCTGGTGTTCTAATGGGAGCCTACCTTCTGCAGAGCCCCAGGGCCTTCACAGCTAACTGTGAAGTGTTTTAAGCTGAAGCCTGGCACAGCCAGGCTGCTGACTGTTTCAGCTGGCAGCTAACAGTCCTTTTCTTGCTCCAGTTTGGCCCTGGGCCCTCTCAGAGGCCTCTGGCAGAAGATAAATAATCTCTTTTATTTGTCATAGGCACCTGTGCAGCTCCTGGTATGGCTGTCGGTGTCTGAGCCTCTTGCAGTCCTCCAGTGTATGCTGCTGTAAAGCTGAAAGGTGACTTGTTCCAGAAGTCCAAAGAAAAAGCAGAAATGTATCAGAGGTAATGCAGGAAGTCCACAGTGGTGGCTGTGGTCCTTTCTTTCTGATCAGTCCACAAACCATGTATACTTTAGCTGTACACATGACTTAATATTTTGGTTGGGCACTTCCAGCTTGTGGTTGTATGACAGGAAGAAAGGAAAAACAGAAACTGACTCTCTAGTGTCAAGGTAAACAGGATTTGAGATTAGGCTGTGGGCTGAGCAAGTGTGTCCTGGGTTGCAGACTGGTGGGAAATATCTTGTGGGAAGAACCTCCGTGGTGCTGTGAACCTAAAGGGAAGTGAGATTAGACTCTTGGGTTGCTGCTGGAGTAATGCCACAGAAGGAAGGAAAACTAGTCCCTGCAGAGTGTCAAATGTAATGTCAACAATGGGACACTGTGTTCATGCTACTGTTACAGAAAGTTTTAGCTTGGAGACCTGTCAGCATTTAATTACGGTTGACTTTTAAAACAGTCTTTTTTGTAGGTAAAAAACCATTTTATTATTAAATCTGCACTTACCTTCAAGGACTCAGGAATTTGGAGTATTTGAATTGGTTGTAGAGGCAATAAGTACCTAAATCCCTCTTGAGATGAGATCATGCCAGTTCTTTTCATAACAAGAGTGTACAGTGTTTATTCCTGCTTTTTATACAACTTTTTATACAACCGCCTTTTGTTTTTTTGTCTTTTTATTTTATTTTTTTCTTTTTAAACTGTCTTTCGCTCAACTAACTAAAGCTAAGCTCTCTTATTGCTGCAGTCCTGTGACTGTTGCCTTGTAATTATAAGGCTCTTGGGGGGAATTAGTCCAACTGTGATCTTCCTTCAACATGTTTTTACATCACCCATGAAAAGATCAGAGAGATAACCTTTTGTCCTAGGTAAATTGTAGATAGTAGAGGTGCATAAGCAAGCTGGAATTACTGTTTCATGAAACTAGTGTGTGGGCTCCCTAGAGAGTGAACTGGATGACCTTAAGCAAAACTTGCTTCTTGGAGAAAGGAGATGTCCCACTGATAACGTCTGTGCTTTGGAGCAAACAAGTCACAGGAAAAGACTGATTTGTCTCAGGTGTAGGTGGTGAGAGGAGGTAGTGAGGTAGAAACAACGGTATCTCCAAAAATCATGCTGATGTTAAAAATGTCCTTTCATACTATGGCTTCAGGTAACAGCTAAGATGTGCTGTAATGCTAGGCGTAATCCAAACAGCTGGCGAATAACCAGAGATTCAATACAGACTTACATTTTTTTCTGTCCCAGCTGCCAAGCAATTGAATGGATGCTCAGACAAGACTGGTTTCAAAGGATAGTACTGACCCACGCTAAAAAAGAACAATTTATACACAGATGTTAGGAGTGTCATCTGAAAATTAGCGTGTTTCTCTCTGTCTTGAGATGAGGGTAGTTAAGATCTGAGGGCTGAAGAACTCCAGGACCAGCAGGTTGGAAATTCCACATCTGAGGTGTCTTTTAGCTCTTGACCACGTGGAAGTTCCCTTGGTCACCAGTAGGTTTCAGAGCAGTGGCCTTCAGTGATGGCAGCGAGCAGCTGACACCTCAGAACTGTTGAAAGCTGTCTGGTCTGCTGTTTCCTTAACAAAGTTTGTGGTTGTTAGAAATGGACATTTTAGCACAGGCTTAGGTTCCTTTCAGTCAGTGCTGGATTCTATACAACTTTCAGCTCTGAAACCATGCAATAGGAGAAGATACCTGATGTTACATGATTTGCTGTGTTGTTTTTTTTCTATAAAAAGCAATTAATGTATACCTGCACTTTAAATGATCGTCTTTGCCTCCAGAACATTTTGTTTATGTGTTATTTAGTATTGGATTGTATTGATATGAAGCCCCACTACCAGTTGCAGGGGGCTCACAAGCATTTGCCTGATTATTCCTGCTATTTTTCTCAAAGAATATGAACCACCTCTCTCACAGGCTCATATGTTTTTCTCTTCAAAACTCTTGCTTGGAAGCTGCTGAGGAAGCATTCCATCCCTTAGATATAGGAACTTTTTGTTAGAATTACCTGTATTAAGCAGTGGTTTGAAGGTCTCAGCCACAGGAGAATACGCAAAGGATATCCATGAAAAGCAATCTCAATGCTTGTCTGAAAACAAGAGCCACCTAAAATTTCAGGACTGACCATCATTTGTGGTTATCTGTGGTGTTGGTGCTTATCCCCTTTGGAAAAGAAGTCCCTCTTTCTCGTGGAAATAACCTGCACTATGGGAACTGAGGGAGCTGAGGTAACTTGGTATTTCTGAGAAAGCCTCACAATGTGCATTCCCGTTGGGGAAGTATTCGGAATTAATTAATAGCTTCTGAAAGCGTTGGCTGAAGAAGGAGCCACTGGATGGTGCTGTTGTCTTGTGGCTGGCCAGCATAAAACTGGTTGATTCAAAGACCTGACTCTACCATTAAGGAATTCCACTGGAAAACTGGTCTTTATGAAAGGTGATGGTCTGGGATTGAAGACCGACGAGCGTGGTGGTGGTGTGCAATAACAGTATTTTATGAGACATGCATGCCTCCTGGTCAAGAAGAGAAAGTGAAAGCAGCATGGCTAGCTGTGAGCCATGTTCATAAAGGGAGACCATGTTCATAAAGGCTATAAATGGTGAGCAAACAGTAACCTCTGTGAAAATTGACATGGTTGGACTTCATTCTGTTGTTGGCCTGGAGGAGCAGAATTGCAAAGTTGAAGTCTCAGATCTAGAGGCAAACTATTTGGATCATGGAGTGAAGGTTCAAGATTATATTTGCCTCTAGGTGGTGAAGAAAAGTGCTTTTTAGCAGAAAGTTCTCAAAATGCAGTTTGCTCTAGTGTTAGACAATGATGTTCATTTAGGGTTCTTTTAATAAGATCAGTGCTTTTGAGTACCATTGCTTTCAGGCACACAATCTCAGGCAGCTTAAAGGGTCTGTCCTTTTTCTTTCTAGAAGCACAGACACTTCTAGAATGGAAGACACTTCTTCAAAACCTATTGAAGTTCAAAAGTATAACCAACAAGCAAAAAACTCCAAATTAAATGCATTGCTTGACTTGATCTTTGGGCTTCCTTGAACTTAAAAAGGCCATTTGATATAATTGTATCTGCCTTTTACCATGTGTTTAAAATGGGGCTACTGCCAGTTGTCTGCCTGGTTAGGAATTAAAAGAAGTACAATAGTGTTTATGACACACTGTATGTGTTTAAGGCATGGAGCTCTTGGAGAGGAAGGGATTAGAATGGGACTGCTTTTAAAATCTGCTTTGGCATTTCAGGAAGAGCTAATTCTGCCTTGTCGACTAACAGTCTTGACATTTCTCCTTACAAACTCCTACCTGACTGTTCAAAGCTTTCCTTATTCATGCTTGTGTAAAGATTTTGGAGAGTTATTAGAAGCTAGTGATAGCCAGAGGGCTCGTAATATAGCTGAAAGTAAACAGTTAGATGGTACAAGGTGTCACTGTGCTTTTCAGAGTGTGCTGTCAGCTATTTTACCCGTTTGGTGGCGTTTGGACAAAACTACACCTTTTTCCTTTATAAGAGAGTAGTGCTTAGTGTGGTTCAAGCAATATTGTTTTGTTATTTATCTGCTAGTTTTGTTTCTTCTGTTCTCAAATGAGAAACTTTGGCTACTTGTGTTCTCGTTGCTATGCCTCCTGTGACCTTGGAAATGAAGTCAGCATGTCTAACTGTGAGAGAGAGTGCTCGAAAGTTGCCGTGGGAACAATTTTGAAATATGGCGTGTTCAGAGTGGTAGCGGGATAATGAAGATTTTGCTCAGCCAAGCAGAAATGCTGATTTCACATTACAGCGGGATCAACTGTATAGCAGTGAGCTCACAGTGACTTCTAGTGATGGAATTTCAAATTCTCTCATGTTTAGTTAGTGCATGAAAGATAACAGTGAGAAAGCAAACCTGCTTTCCTTGCCCTGCTCCTTTGCTTTCTCAGCCAGAGTTCTTCATGAGCCATGTGTGAGCACCATGAGCCATGCAGTTCTGTCTCCTTGTCCCAACAGGAAAGGTATTCACAGCACAGCTTTCTAGATCTGCTTACACTGCTGGCTACAGAGAGATGTGTTGGTGACAAGATGCTGCTGGTGGAGGGGTAATGAATTGAAAGAGGATGTGGGTCACATTGTTTAGAAATTCTTTATCACATATGGGTTATGGCATGATGCCGCTGGAAAAGGAGACAGCCCTTCAGGCTTAGTCATACCCTGTGCTTATTATAGCTTTGTGGTGGGATTCCAGAGGCTTGCCAACTGTGAATGTCTATCATTAGCCAGTCATCCCTACAGCAGAGCAGTCTACCTCATGGGTGGGAAGAGCCACTGATAGCCTCCCAGAGACTCTGGGTGGGAAGAGCTGATACACAGGCATGCTAATACTAGCAGGGGAAGGATGTGATGCCAGCAGGGCAGGGACTGCTGCCAGGCAGGTGTCTGGAGACCTGATGGCTACTCAGAACAGGCATTCCTCTATTTCTGCCAGTGCTGGCCTTGCTCTCCCAAATTAGTAAGCACTTGGGCAAAGCCCGAGTAGAAATAACATGGCTGGGAATCTAAGTCTGCTATGCCTAGGTGCATACTAGGGTAATTGGGAAGGTTAACATGGGTGTTTCTGCAGAATAAGCTGCAGGCAGGAAAATGCTTCCTCCCAGATTCCTGCTTGATTGCTGAGCTTTGACTGCAAGAATAGCAAAGAGAAAGCATGAGAAAGCTATCTGGGGAATGAGCAGCAGGATGACTTAAGCAGGACAAAGTACTAAGCAGAAGCTTGCTTTTCAGCAGCTAGTATCTTGTGATATGAAATTACAGCCCAAAATGTAGACAAAGAATACAAAAACACAGTGATGAAAGTGACTCCCAATGCTAACGGCTAATTTTGCTTTCTGTTTTTAACTTGGTCCAGAATTAACTTGAACTGACCTACATGAAGAAGACATTGTGTAAGCCTGGTTTTGAGACTCAGACTGGCATTTAAGTAGAAGCTGAAGTTTGTCTAAGAGTGATGAAGTATATTCTCACCAAACTTTTAGAGTTGCCTGGTAATTGTGGTGTTCAATTTATGGCCAACTGCATTTAAGAATGACCTCTTTTAATGTGCTACTCACTGACTCTGTTTTAGTAGATAAACTTTTCAACTTAGCGATATGACACTTGTCTTCCTTGCATAATATTCTAAAACCCCATTAATCCAAAAAGAAACCTATAATTTAATGTGATAATTTTGATTTATTAACTTGAAGTAGGTATAAATTCTTCCTGTCTGAATGTTGATAATGTTTATCATGAAATGGAGATGCTGCCATGCATGTGTAGGAGTCTTAGGATCTTAATACAAAGGCCATAAATATTTAAGGGCTATTACATCCAGTACAAACTTTAGTACTGTTAAGTTGAAAATAACTTAAAGCAGATGTAGGAGAACAGCTTAAAACTAATCTGGGGAGCTCTGTTACTCACGGAGAATGGAAGTGAGGTTTTCAGACAATGCAAACCATTTTGGTGTTACTGTAACATTTGATTATTTGTTAGGACACACTTCACGCAGGGGCACCTCAAGTGATGGAGGCCAGAACCACCTTAGCCCTGCTGCAGGGCTCTGGTGCTGGCCGTGGTGCTGAAGGGCAGATCTGGGGGCTCGGAGCAGCCCCCCAGACGGTTCTTTCGGAAAGCCTTCACCCACTGGGAGGCCAGCCACCCATAATCAGAGATCCTGTCTGGAACACAGCTCTCCCTCTGTCTCCCTGGTGACATGTTTCAAAGTCTCAGAGTCACACTGGGAATACCCTTTCCTCCTGCCTGAGGTTATGTTGCTGACCAGGTGGTAGATACTTGAGCGGAGGTTTCAGATGGAAGATGGTTTGTCAAAAAGGGATGCATTCCTGGTGGGTCTTGTTTATATGTGTTAGAGGCTTGAAATATAGCTGTTTATTCTCATGGTGTAGAAAAATGGGTATCTAAAAGGCTCATTGAGCAGATGTGCAATTGCTGGCTTGCTTGGGAAATGTGTTGAGAGCTGTTTTGGGAGTTTGGAGTGTAGTCTTCTAACAGGACAGCTGATGCAGTCAACCTGTTGTTAGTACTAGAACTGCAAATAGCTTTTACCTATTTGCTGTGTAGAAGAAAATTCATCTTGTTTCTATGGTTTTATTGGTTTGAAGGACTGAATGTGTTCAGGATGACTGCTGAGTGGAAAGTAAGGGGTTACCCAAATATTTCCAGGGCTTAGGATTCCACCTCTCTAGGCTGTATTGGTGCAGGCTTAGCTAGTAGTACTAACAGCAGTGTTTTGGGATTCTTCATCATTTGTCTCTTTCCAGTGAGTCACCATCTATTTCTGTGTAAAAGGTCATAACATCAAACACCTTAAAAGGGCTGATCCCTATGCCAATAAACAGTTAAAAGGAATCCTTGCTCCACTAGAAAAGCAAAGGCAACTTGAGCTTCCAAGGAACACCATTTTGAGATGTCCTTGATAACAGTAATAACAATAAAGGTCATGGGAGCTCTGTCATCCTGTTGCTTGCTTAGTAAAGCAGACCCTGCTGAGACTCAGATCAGATACATCTGATAACTGGGATAGAACAGCCGTGTTTATTTCTAGAATGTGTCAGAAAACCTGTTTCTGGTCCTTGCTTTTCTGTAGCAGTCAGGTGTTTATTTACATGATCTGAAACTCAATAGCTGCTCCCGTAAACCGGAGTTTATGTCTCTGAACACTTAGTACCTTTCCTTTCCCTTTCATGCACTGATGGCATGAGATGTTAGTAAGAAACATGGAAGGGGGATGATTCCTGATCTGAGATTATACTGTTGTCCAAAAGGACCATTTTCCGCTGATCCTAGGGCACATTCCTGTCCCCTTCCCCTCTGCTGGACTAAGTCTCTGAGTTGGTGTTACTTTCCCTCCTGCTCTCAGTGTAGTGTAGAAGAGTTATCTTTTTTGGTAGGTCAAATCTGAGCTTTGGCTGTATTGCTTTTGAGGGCACTTGGTTACCTTACAAGGAATGACATTGCAAATATTGGTGTTGCAAGATACAATTTTCAAAGGATGTTGCATATTATAAATATCATGACAATGCATTGGACATAAAAATCTGTCAAACTGTAACATAGGCAGCAGGATGGACTTTGCTCTTTGTGCTAATCCTTATGATGGAAACAAATCAAGAATCTCATTGATAGCCTTGCACTGTGAAGACAGCGTGCCTTGAGAAAACAAAAGGATAAGTGTGTATCTGTGCCTGGTTATTTGTCTATTTGGGTCCTTCTGTTTTAAAATATTAGCGGTTAATTTGAAAATTGAAGACTATATTTTTATTTGAAATATAGACAGTATGAAGATAGATGTCAGTGACCTATTCCAGCAAGTAAAATTAACTAACAGCAGGACACCTGAATACACTAGCACAACCTGTTACTACAAACCTTCACTTCTCCTGCTGGAAATAAGGAAATTACTAACGATGTGTAAATTGGAAAAGGTCTTAAGTTTAGAAATTTGATTTCAGATTATTTGGGTTGTTCTGTGTTTGCCTCTTGATTTTTTGACTCAGCTGGCTGTGCAGCCAAAAGGACAGAATACAGTAGGTTTTGTAACCTATGTCCTCAGTGAGTTCAGACAATGTGGGACAGAATGTTCAAGTGCAGTGAAACTTTTTATCCTAATACATTCTTCCTTAGTGGAAGGATAACTGGAAACTAGCTGAGGGTATTGATGAATATTTGTCAGTTGTTTGTTATAACATTATAAAACGCTGTAATCACATGATTATAACATAGTTTTGGTATCTGCAGCTACACCTTTTGCTGTATCATGCTGTAAATCAAAGTGATGAGCACTGTGGGTCAGTAACTGGTGCTCTGCAGGTGATCCATGGGATGTTCTGTGTGTACTCCTGTAACTGCAGCCAGTTCTTCCTGTGCAGGCACCACTTCCACTGTCATCCTATACAGCAAATGTATCCTGTTTCTGTTACTGATAGGATGCAGGGCAGAGAAAGAAAAACCTGCTTTTTCACATTCCAGGCCGAATGAGTTCTGTTCTGACTTCGAGCCCTGCAAGCAGTACTTGGCGTTGGTGTGCACCACAACTCAGACTTGGAGAAGTTAGTCTTTTAGGTCTGAAAAAACTGTTTTTGTCTGCTCCATTAAGTTACCATTGATTTATTGGGAAAGGAATAGAGCAGGGAAGCATTTGGTGGTAGGTGAAAAGAGACTGTATCACATGCTGCATATAAGATTGTATTTCTGTACTACTAGATGGAGTGTATAGATGTGGGCAGATGAAGGCACATAGGAAAAGGTTAAACACTGAAAAGAACAATCAGGTTTTCTTCCATATTCCAGGATAGGCAGAGGAGAAGTCAGTAAAGAGAGGCCACACATAACAGGGCCTTTATATAATAAGGGAGAAGAACACTGAATTACAAAGCCAAATTTCAGGATCTCTCCTAGAACCTGCAGGATTGATACGACTGCTTCTGCAAGCAAGGATCATGAGCAGTATGGTTCAGTTGCCAAGGGAGAGGGAATATGCTGCTTAGCAGTTGGTGATACTTCACCAGCAAAGGTTAAACTGCTGCCAAGCCTGGATACTTGAGTAGTTTTAGGCACTTTTCCATATAAATCCAAAGAGAGGTTGTTTTAGTACTAGGAATGCAGTCACAAGATGAATGTGGATACTAAAAATTACCTAAGCATTATACCTGGCTGCCTGATTTGGTAAGAAAGGTCAGAATTGTTCTGCTTGCTGCTAGAATGCAGCTTATTCCAGGAGACAGGCTACAACTCAGCAGCTACAAAAACTGCGGCGGGTTGGGACTTAACCAGAGGAATTTGTCCAAGTGCAGTGCAGTCCTCCCTATAGAGTAGTGACTCCAGTGTTACATATGTAGGAAAAGACATATGAAATCCCTTTTTTTTTCTTTTTCATTCCACTGGGACTGTGTTAAGTGCTATCTCCTAACATGGCACCTCCAGCTTCAATAAAAGAGGCTGTATTTCGTTGGTGATCAAAAGTGCCTTTGGAGACATTTAGCTACCTGAGGGGTAGACTGACTCACATTTGTGAAATGAGCTACTGACACTATGTGCGTTCAGAGCAATTCAAAGCAAAGAGCTGCCACATCATAAACCTTGCTTGCTGTTTTTGGTTGAAGTTTTGAGAGAGATCCTCCCTTAGACTTAAATAAAACCTACTTTCCTTTTAAGTTTGATAGCACAAGGTGGGAAATGGATATGCAGAAGGATAATGAGCTTGATGTTCTTGAAAACCCCATCCCTGACACTGTTCAAGGCCAGGCTGGACAGGGCTTGAAGCAACCTGGTCTAGTGGAAGGTGTCCCTGCCCATGGCAGGGGTTGGAATTGGATGAGCTTTAAGGTCTAACTCCAACCATTCCATGATTCTATGGAAAGCAATAATCACCCCACCCCCGCTTAAGTTCCTTTGATACTTGTTTTAATTACCACTTTCATGCTTGTACAGTTCTGCTACTGTTATAGATTGGTTGTGCTGTGTTCATGATAATTTGTGGACAATTTTGAGAGGGCTTGGCACTTCTATCACCCCTCTATGTGCAGCAAGAATGCCAAAACAGAGATGTTGAGTTACACGCCAATAGCAACTAGCCTCAGCACAATGGCTGAATATAGGTGGTTGTGTGGTTTTTATCAAGTTATTTAGGGACAGGAAATCATAGAATCACAGAATGGTTTAGGTTGAAATGGACCTTAATGTCATTAAGTTCATACCCCTTGCCATGGAGAGACACCACCACCAGGTTGCTTGAGGCCCTGTCCAAGGCGGTTTATGTTTTCTTGTAGTACTTTGCAGGGTATCTCTGAACATGGGGTTTTTTATGACTCAGAGAAGCTCTTCTGAATCACAGTCTAAAGGTTTTAGGTCTACTTTGTACAAATGTATTGAGACAAAGGAATGGGGAGAGCACATTTAGGTTTTACTTTGTGTGGTTGCCATGTAGTGTCTTCTGTTCCAACTGCCCAGATTTGCAAGGGACATTGCATGAAACCCATTGATGAAATTCTGTGGGTTGCAATGCTTGTGCCACACTCTCACAGCTTCCTGGTATTTGACAAACCAGTGGTCTTGAAATGAATAATGTCCAACTGCTCTAATTTTAGCATAAAATTAAGATAACTTGTTGACTAGTGTTATTGTTCCAAAGAGCGTAATGTTACCCAAGAAAGCAGCAGGACTCTTGGATGTGTTCTGCTGGAGAATGCTCGCACAATATCCACAGTAAACTGTTGTCTGTTGCTATGCTACAATCAGAGAAGATCAAACGGTGAATAAACATTGCATAACTCATCAAAGAGATCAAGTGAGGTATATAGGTAAGGGCTGGAAGTAATTGTGTCATAAGCAGAGATCTGAGGTTGGAGAACAGTCTCGGAGGTGCCGTGTGCTAAAGGTCAAACTGGAGGGAGATCCAGAACCTTGGTGATGGAGAGAGAAGAGTGGATGACATAACATTAAAACCACATAGGCAGGACAGAACCATAGAATCATAAAATGGTTTGGGTTGGAAGGAACCTTAAAGCTCATCCAGTTCCAACCCCCTGCCACAGGCAGGGACACCTTCCACTAGGCCAGGTTGCTCCAAGCCCCATCCAGCCTGGCCTTGAACACTTGGAGGGATGGGGCAGCTACAGCTACTATGGGCAGCCTGTGCCAGTGCCTCACAACCCTAGACATCCTAGGGCACTGGCAAAAGTTCATGGCACTTCTTTTTGTGATTCCATGGTATCATAGAAGGATTTAATCTTCTTCCTACATAAAGGATTTTGGAGAGCTTCCTCAGGAAATATTTGCCCCCCAAAAAAGGGGGGGGGGAATTTTTCTTATGTTTGAATATTTTCCTTGCTTTATTCCGTCTCATGATTTAGTTAAATGCTTCTTCATGTTCAAAAGATGACCACTCTCTTTGTGACAGATGCTTTTTATAATGGGAACTTTTCACTGTCTCAGAACAGCCAGGTAACAACAGAGTTGTCTTCACTTCCCAAATCACCCCACTCCTGGCAGTTAAGTGTTTCTTCAATGTGATTATGCAGATTTATTATGTCCATTCTTGTCTTTCCTTAGCAGAAGAGATGGAACAAGATAAACCACTCATGCCTGCAGCAGCACTCCCTCCTTGCCTATTCTTCTTTCAGGCACACCTTACTCCATCCCCCACTGGGGAAGTGCTTTGGTAAATAGATTAGCTTTGTACTGAGTTCTCAGGGGCAACAAGCAGAGTCTGGCAGGCTGCAGAGGAGGGAGGATTT
Source organism: Neopsephotus bourkii (assembly GCF_033783945.1). Lineage (NCBI taxonomy): Eukaryota > Metazoa > Chordata > Aves > Psittaciformes > Psittacidae > Neopsephotus > Neopsephotus bourkii. The sequence continues at coordinate 11,234,729 of NW_026900624.1, forward strand.
CCCAGCAAGCCGCTGAATCACCACTGAGAATGTGTGGCCACTCAAACTGAAGTGAGGGAGTAATCTCAGCTCTTGGGTTGATCAGTAAGAAAACGCTTTGGCAGGTTTTTCAACATGGTTTTTGCCTGAGTTAGCAAAGAATTTCAAGTGATTTCAGAAGAAATTAACTCCCCCACGTATTTTGCTTATTTGCAGATGGTGCTTACTAAATTGAGTTAGACTTCACTGCTTTTCAAGACAGGGAGGAGGAGAAAGCTCCCATTAAAAAGAACAGCAGAAACCATTTTAGAGCTCTTGTTTCAGGTGACCTTCTAATAATGAACAGCAGGACTGAAAGCAGTAATGATCAAGCTCCTTTGCTTCAGAAAAATGAAACCTGTTTTCTGAAGCTGGGTTACTTCAGCTAGTGACGTTTGTGGTACGTAACATTTTACAGTGTTCCAGTGACAGTTCTGCAGATGTGACAACTGGGTGTCACCTCAGAGAGGAACCAGCCTTTTTATGTCTTTGCACCACTAAATTCCCTTGTGTTTTGAGTGTTGGTGTCTTCAGTTGATTACTCACACTCAAGCGTAAGAAGAAATACTACAGAGCTAATTATAATTGCTTTTAATTAGATCTTGCTGCAACTCCTGCAATAAATTTGAAGGATATGGAAAAAACAGGATACCAGCAAGGATAGATAGGGCACCACAGGAATTTGATATGGATGGGATACATCAAAGAGACTAGCTAATAATTTACAGCCCAGGAGGTAGCATTATTTTCATGGCTGTGTTCTCCTCCCTCCCATCCCTCCATCTCCAGTGCTCAGGCCCTCATAAACGCTTTTTATCAGATAGCCTGGAGAATCCAATAGGCTCTTCTGCTCCAGCTTTGCAGCTAAGGCTCTAAGAACTGTAAAGAGGGAATTTCTTGAAGGAAACTAGGAGGATCTGAGCTTTCTTTTTATCCCACTTTTGTGCTAGTAGCTGGGGGAAGAGAATAAAGTGTGGTTGATCAGTCTGTTTGGTGGTGGTGAAAGGACAATGGAAGAAGATGGATGACATTTGTGGAAAGGTACTACTACCTTAGTAACCCTTAGACCTTGAGTTTTGGTTTCTCATATTTGGTAGCAAAGCTCTGCTGAACTAGGGATCTCAGGTAACAGGTGTTTAAATAGGGTTTGGTGCATGGTGATGATTTAGTCTGAATATTAGTGATGTCTCTTTGGTTCAAGGGAATGATGTGCACAGTCTGTGATCTTAGTGCTTCTTTGTAACTGAATCACAAAATGCCTCCTGTTCCTGTAGCAGGGAGCATGTAGATATGGTACTGAAACCATAATGCCCTCCTACAAAGCTGTGTTAAAATACATAGATGTGTAAGTACCTTGATGATTTCTGGAAACTTGATGAAGTAAGTAACAAAGCAGGAATTTCTGACCGAATTCCTGGTTGCACAGGAGCGTGAACCATTTCAGACTGCCATGCTCTATGTCCTGAATGTGAAGCAGGTCTTTGAAAACTGTCGTGTAGAAAGGTCTCGCAAAAAGACCTGCTTACCTAAACTGTCATTATTATGTACCTCCTGTAACATCAGCCACAGTAGTGAGTGGTGGGAGCTTGCAAGAGGCAGGGCTTGGACATGGCACATTGGGATGTGGTGAACTGTTTAAGTCTCTTGTGTCTCTCCTGATCATAAAGAAAGTGCTTTAAAAAACTATCTCTTAAGTATGTAACTGGGTGATGTTTTGCTGTTGTTGCACTTTAGTGAATGGTTTGCATGTGTCAGGAGAATGAACAGCAACAGACAAACAGAAATCCCAGAAGAGTCATAAAATTAATAAGTTCTTTCAAGTGGTACAAGAATTTTCTTGGACACTTGTGCCCTATATCAGCACAGCTGATTTCATTGAAAGGTGCCTTCCTCTTCCTCTTGAAAAAGCAAGCTCAAAGGTTTTCAAAGCATGAGTTTCGCTATTTTTATCTTGATGCATTAGGTTTGTCAGGTTGGTTTTATCTGCTGTCTGATGTAGCTTGTTTAAAATCTGCAGTGACAATAATATGCTGACAAATATGCTTTTTGCTTTCAGCCTTTCAAAGTTACTTTAAAAAGAAATAATCCTGAGTTTTCTAATTTTGTTTACTACTCCATGCCTTAGACTCTTCAAGCATTCTAACAAGGCAAGGAGGAAAAGTAAACCTACACCAATAAGGCCATGCACAACTTTCCTTACAGAGCAGTTGGAGTGCATGGCTGGGAATATTACCCCTCCACTCCAGGGTCTCTTTCATATTCTTTAGTTCTCGGACTCTCCAAGAAGGAAGTTCTCCGTGTTTCTTGCACATGGAAATTAAAGCATAGAGGAATTAAAGAAATTTCACTGGGGTTTTTGGGCAGGTCAGTGGTGTCGTCTGAAACGTAAATCAGAGCCTCTGAGTGAAATCCTGGTCTTGCTGGCAAAACAACTGAGAGGGGCAGCTGTCTGTACTTCCTTGACACTAACAACACAACACATGAATTCCTTTCTTCTACAGCTCTCAAATTGCCTTATAAAAGGAATTCCGAATCTTTATCCTACTTCTACAGACAGGGAAACTTCAGCCGTATGCAACCAAATGCTATTGCTCAGGGCATTTAGTAGGACAGTGGCATCCTCTGGAATAAATTGTGCATCCTCTCCATTCCAGGCAAGTGCTGCAGCCGCCTTTGCCATCCCCTGTGACACGACACTTGTGTAAGGAGCTTGTCATCGCCAGGCAGAATGGCAGAGGACTAATTGGGCATGCTGGCAGCATGCTTGCTGGGCTGAGGGCTGTTCTCAGTGCGTCACGTTGCAGTGCCTGAGTGTAACTGGAGATAAGGGAAGCAGAGGGCAGCTGTACGTGCAATTTCATACAAGAGCCAATGCAGCCAGGACAACTCATTTCTATAAATACAAACAGCAGATGCCTGACCCTAATGGGAACTAGAGCAAGCCCCAGAGCTGACAAGGGATTTTGTTTTTTTCTTAAGGGTTGGGACAAGTATCCTCCTTGGGCAAGCAGAAGCTATGACTTAGAGTATAGATCTTCTGTCCATTTCTTTGAATACCATTTCCTCCTCCTTTCCTCCAGAGTGTTTATTTTTGTGGGCCTTATATCCCTGTATTCTCTCCTCCTGATTGCATCCTTTGTATCTTCTTGCTTCCTTCATATCTTCACTGCTGTGGTGGGACTCAGTGGGGGCCTGCAAGTCATCTCTAACCGCCTTACTCTGCATCCTTCAAAGTCACTTCAAGTTACATGTCTCTGATCCAGCAGGAATGGTGACAGGTCATTTTTGAGCTCTTGACAAGCCTTCCCTTAATACTGACCAAAAAAAATCAGATGCATAAAATATGTTCAACAAGAGCATGGGACAAGTCTAGAGACTTACAGACAGGGTATATATAAACCAGTAAATTTATAACGTGGATGTAATAGTGCGTTTTAGAGATTCTCAGTGTTACCTCAACAATTGCAACAGATGAAATAGCTATTTTTTTTTCTTTTTGAAACACCTCTAAACAAACAAGTTTGGGGATGAACTGTATCTTGTCCAAGAAAATTCACTGCTTCCTCATGTAGGGATTTAAGGGTAATACTGGACACATGGCAAAAGCTGCTAGGCTGGGATGGAGCTGGCCTGAGCAGTGTTGTTCTGTGAGAGAGGTCAGAAGCTCTCTGGTAGGGTGCCCAGAGGCTTAGCAAGATGAGGTGGTGCAAAGAGCTTCTTCCCAAAAAGCTTCTTTCCTCCTTTCTTGGAGAAAACAGCACAGAACTGGGCACAAAGGCTGGACTCTAGAGGTGACTGTTGCTTGGCCATAGGGACTGGGCAGGCCTTTGGGTGGGAATGACCCACTCCATCCCCAGTCTTTTGGCATCTGCAAGATGGAGTGATGGACTGCTTATGTTGAAAGGAGTCATTCTCAAGCCATTCTCAAATGGGAGTAACCAAGAGAGAGTCTGAGGGTAACTTGCTGGCATGTGCTGCTGCTGAACATAGGCAGTCGAGTTGGGGGAGCCTAGTTGTACATCTCTGGAGTGCTTGGTTCTGCTTCTCTTCCTGTCACTTGTAGGTAAGAAAAAGGAACTGGTAGTGATGTCTTGAATTTACCAAAGGCAGAGCAGATACACTGCTATGTCACAGCTCCACTTTGACTTTCAATCACATCTTCTCATCATAAACTGTCTCCTCTGGAGTGTATTCCTGACCCAGCTTTACACCTGTTCCCTTAGTGACATGGTTTACTAGTGGCCTTGGCAGTCCTAGGGTAATGGTTGGACTTTATGATCTTAAAGGTCTTTTTTTCCAACCCAGTTGATTCTATGATTCTATTTCCTGGCCCTTGGCATGTGCCCTGCCGCAGCAGGGCAAGGTTTGTGTGTCCTGGGCTGCAAAGTAAGCTCTTGGGAGAAGGAATTTGCTTTCACTTAAACTTTGTATCTCCTTCTGCAATTTATCTTTAAAGGCACATCTTGAGCATTCAGTGCCTCAGTGTGCTTTAGTATGCCCATTAGTTGTGTTAAAACCATGCTAGCTGCAGAAGCCAGAAATGCACACTTTAATACACAGTTAAAAATAGCTTGCTTTGTTTCAAAGCACCCTCCCCTACCTGGTATTAATTTCCATGGAGTTGAAGAATTTGAAATTCTCTTGGTTTCTGTGATGGCTGCACACTGAACTTGGAATATCACTCCTTCCAAACAGCATTTTAATGACATCTACGGTAAGTTCCTTCCAATGTACTTAAATTCTTATAAACTGTTATGTCTTAAAGGAGAGATAAGTGCTGAATGCTCTGCTGTGGTGTTCTGTGTTTGTTCATTCTTTTTCTTTCTTGTCCATTTGGATTGAACACATTCAGGTCTTCATTAGGTGTTCACGGACTGGTAGCAGTATTGCGTTGGCTTAGTTTCTAAGTACAAGTTACTGTAAGGATGCCATTCCAGCTTTTCAAAGGACAAACCCCAACAGAATAACCTGAGAGGCTAGTTACCAGCTGTGGTTATGTGTTCAGGTGCATTAGACTTGTATGTTATCTGATAATTTGGTAGCACCAACTTCATTTGGATCAGGTATGAAATCACAGCTGTGTTTCTGTTTCATACCTCAGAATGCATTAGAGCACACCATAGCTGAACTGTGGCAGAACAGATGATATCGAGGCAGTCATAAAACTTGTTCTATAAAATGCTGAAAATCTTGCAGCAGTAGGATGAGCTTTTGCAGTTGGGTGCTTCGTACTGTGTGGCTGTGGAGTTCCTGTTCTGCTGCAGTGCTTCCCAACCCCACGCATGCTGTATTTTGGCACTGATACTTCTCTTCCTCATTTACTCTCACATTTGAAGTTCACCTGGAGAGCTTCAGGTGGAAAGAGGTAGCCATGGGGTTGGAAGAAACTACCTTGAAGGGCAAAAACTGGCAAAGTTTTCTGCACTGCACAGTTAACGTGCTGCTCTGAATGTTATTTGTATCACTTACTACTGTTCTTTAAACCAAAAATGTTTTTTAGATTTAAAACTTGTTTCCCCTGTTCCCCAAAGTCCTAGCAAACAGGTAGCATGAAAAGTAAGTGTTGTGAAGAGTTAATCATAGAAGGAAAATCTCTTCTGAGGCTTAATTGGAGGCTAATGAGTTTGCCTGGAGGTACATTGGGATGAGAAGAAAATGGGTAAGGGGTAAAGCTGGTTTTATTCCCCCCATGCTGTGGATGGCAGATGTTCATCAGTCTTTAAATCACAGATGATAGACAGCACCTCTGTTCCCCTTCATTATTGAACATTTGGGAGCAGAGGCTGTCTCTGAGTCTGTATTTGTAGAGCACAGCAGGCTCTCAGCGCAAGCGGGGTGCTGGCAAGTTCTGCACAATGATGTCCAAGGCGTCGTTACCACGGCTACGCTTGCTTCAACAGCTTCAAAAACAAAAAAGAAACAAAAAAAAACCCCAAAACTTCAGCCATATGTGATATGAGCCGATTCCTGCTGGAAATAAAACACTTTCCAGAAGGACATGCAGGGTCCAAGCTGGAGGGGAGAAGGGATTTCCTTGGGAACAGCTGTTGAGTTTTCTATTTTATCTCATAGATTTGCCTTGAAGAGGAAGGCACATGTGCTCTGTTGATTGCCAGGAGAAGTAACTGCTAAGTATGTGATGGATTTAGGTAAAACTGGAAGTAGTGTACCCTGTGCTGAGAGAGTTGGCTGTGAGGAGTTCATAGACTTAGAAAATTTTATCCATCTTAGTGCCTGTGATCCAATTTTTGTGGAGGCACACGTTCCACTTTGAGTGAGGTGTTGAGTTCTTGCCTTTGGGTACAGAACCAGGCTTTAAACTCAGAGAGGATTGATTTAGTTTAGACAGGAGGAAGTTCTTCCCTGTGAAGGCGTTGAGGCCCTGGCACAGGTTGCCCAGAGAAGCTGTGGCTGCCCCATCCCTGGCAGTGTTCAAGGCCAGGCTGGACGTGGCTTGGAGAAATCTGGTCTAGTGGAAGGTGTCTCTGCCTGTGGCAGGGGCTTGGAACTGGATGAGCTTTAAGGTCCCTTCCAACCCAAACCAGCCTGTGATTTTATGATAGGTGTCCTGAAGAGTAAGAAAAGGGATACGAGAGGAGCACTGTTGAACATTGTTCAGATGGTGCCAATGGCCTCAATGTTTATGGACACCAATATGCAAAGAGGCTGTTCTCTTGCTTGCCTTGTTATCTGGCCTTCACCTGGAGCTGGACATAATTCTGCCTTCTCAGCATGGAAAAATTCATTATTGCTTATGCTTCTTGGTAGCCTGAAGGTGCCTGACTGTGTTCTGTGTCCTCATACGTATGCATGCATGCTCCTGTAAGGTGGTGGAGTCCTACGGGAGGAGTATGGGTGAGGGCTTAGAAGTAAATGTAGCTGGCTTGTTGAGGGACCCTGTTTCCAGGAGAAACAGATGAGGGAAGGGATTAAATGAGGTGAGTGGAGTGAAGGGGCAGGCCAGACTAGCTCAGTCAGCCCCAAGATGGGCAGTTTGGACCACAGACAGATAGTTGACACGTATTAGTTACAGTCAGTAGGTGAAGGGCTCAGCTTACACCTAAGGCACATGCAAAGCAAATTGTAGTAGTGGGATATTCCTATGGGGAATTCAAAAAAGAGGACCCCCTGCCCTCTTCTCCAGCATCAGAAAAGTTTAGGTTTTGGCAACGTCACCCCTACTTCTGCACACGCCCTGACCTGGCATTGTGGCTGTTGCTTGGCTTTTACTGGCTTCAATGGGGACGTTCCCACAGTCCCTCGGTCAAGTGAAGCAAAATGTCACAGGAGGGAACTATTTTGATCCCTTTCACTGGGGGGGGGGGGGCAGCGGGGAGGGAAGAAGGGAGCCACAGTAAATGTCATAACAGACCTAGAGTTAAAAAGCATTCCTCCAATCTTGGACAATGTTTGCTGGGCTCTGCCTCTCTTCCTGAGCTGAAGCAGATGTGGAGGGTGAGCTGCTGTGAACTGCTGTTTCTTCTTCTGCTAGAGGAACCTGATGGAGCAGCTGGATCTCTGGATGGACTGGAGGTAGGTGTGGGCAGTCCCTTGTCTGGGACTGGATGCCAAGAGACAGAATCATTCAGGAAGGATGCACTGACTTCTGGTCTGAAATCCTAACGCTTCCTTTGTCTTCTGTGGCAGACTTCACAGAGTTCTTCCTGTTGATACAGGACAAGACCAGTACAAGACTTTGTTCAGGTGTGAGGTCTTTAGCACCAGGTCCTGTTACTGTAATGTAGGAGAGGTTCCTCGACCATCCTGGGAGAGTCCTCTGAAAGCCAACTCTTGGCTTTCTCAGGTGTGCATGAAATCTGTACTTTGTAACATGTCTGAAAGAGTACAAGACGTCCAGTGGAAACCTGTCCATTTTGCCTTGTGTTATTGCTTGCTCAATTAATGCTACATGGATGATTACAGAGTGATTTCATGAAAATTCATTTGTTTTATCCTGTGTACAATCTGTCTAGCCTGTGCTAGCATATTTGAGTTACTTTGTGGATAACATCAGGCTTGTGGTTTGTTGTCAGTGGCAAATGCTCTTGTTGAGCCAACTTTTTGATCTGTAAATCATTAAGATAAAGGGGCATAACATCTCCCTGGAACGCTGTGATAGCATGATAAACTGTGCTCAGTGTTAGGAAAAGAAAGGTGGTGTGTCTGTTTGGATCTCTCTGAAACTGTTAAATGTTTTTCAGCCTTAATCTGCAGCCATAACTACTCAACTCCAACCTGCAATTCTTAATTGGGAGCAGAGCCAGCAAATGCTGCAGAGTAGGAATTGATATTCTGAGAATTGTGCAAAACAAAGCCAGGGAGTGGAGCAGTGAAAGGAGTTGGTTTGTGATAACTGTGTGTACGAGAAACAATGAGGGACGGAGAAAGGCAGGACATGTGTATAATAGGCTCTGTGTTTCTCAGAGAGCCCTAGTTAGGAAGATGTGGAATAAATAAGTCTTTGAGTAATTCCCTTTTCCATACTGGAAAGCCTCCTAAACATGTCATCATCTGCATGCTGAAGATGTGCAATTTGCTAAAGTATGATAGATTATGTTCTAAGTGTGACAATAATAAGGGCATGTCTAAACACACAGCAAATATTTTCCTTCTCCTAGGGAAAATGTTTGCAAGTGAAGGCAGAGTTAAAGTTTTGTCAGCCAAAGTAGTAGACAATGACACCAAAAAGCAGATGCCCCTGGTAAAGCCGATCGCTTGTGGTAAGTAAATGAATAGTTGGGTTTGTGCAGACTTACGGGTGAGAGGACAAATTCAGGGAATCTGTTGATACCTTTGCCAAAGTAATGTAATTTGCTAGTGCAAGAAGGTGACTATGCAAAATGCAGGTCAGTGAGGAGTGAGGTCACATAGGAAGCAGTGGATGGCTTGATCTTGATTCAAGAAAGCCCACTTGGGACTAGCGAATGCTTTTCAGTGGAGTGGGAGAACCAAAGTAGTGGGATACATCACACCACTGGAAAGGTAAAGCTGGAGGAGAGCTCAGGAGATCCGAGCTGGCTGACATAGCTTTTCCCTATGAGACCAAGAGTCACGGGGCAGTGACTACCTGTGGGAGCTGCTGCCCTATGCTCTGTGCCTTTCCCTGTCACCATCTGCAGCTTGTGCCTGTTCCCATACCCCAGCACAGAGGTCTGGGTCTGGCCAGGAAAGCCTGCCTTAGCACAGGGCATGCTTTTCCCCAACGCCCTTGCTGGGAAACAAGAACTTGCTGTGGGAGTGCTTCAGGCTGCTCAAGGCTGTGGCCCAGGTGAGAATGGGAGAAGCAGAACGCTGGCTTACAGCCAACAGCATTTCTTCTTGCCATTCTTTCTCCTTTTATTTTCTTTCCCCACCCCAAAGCATGAGAATGTACTAATTGCATTTTGACCCAGTTTGCAAAATCACTGTAGCATAGACTTTGAATGGAGGAGTGGGAGACTCACTTAAGAATGAAACCCAGCTACAGGCTGGTACGAGTGGGGCAGGAACATCAGCAGAGTGTTAGAAGTAAGCGCTACCAGGCTTGTAGAACAACTGTTATTTATCTTCCATGTTTTGATGAAAAGGAAAAAAGTAATTTGGCTTATTTTATATTTGATCCGTGATACACAAACCTTGTGAGCCTGAGTTCAGGGTGACTGCAGCTGAAGTACTCTAAGCATAGATGCTTGTGTAAAGTGCCTGGATTTTCAGAACTTGGCTGGAGATTTCATGGCAGCCTTTCTTGTGGTTATTTCTGGCACCTCTGGCTGCCAGTTGGAACGCAGGGCGATAGATACGTGTGGAAGTGGGAAGGAATGGGTGTGAGCATTGTGCCGAGGAGGAGCCTTTTAATAGAAACAGGCTTGGTTGAAGATGGGTTTTTGAAATGCACAAAGACTTGGGGAGCAGATGGATGTATGAGATCCAAACCAATTTCCTCATTCTGGCTATTAATACAAGGGGGATGGGAGAGGAAAGTTCTTTGAAGTGATTTCAAACAACAATTAATATCCCTTGGAATCTCCCCAACAGCTCAGTAAGAAGCCTTGATGTGAGAAGGAAGCTGGAATTTAACCCCACAAAACAAGACAGGCAGAAAAGTAGAAAGAACCGACCAAAAGACGTTGTCCTGAGTGATCTCACTGTAATATTTGTTAAGTGCTAATACATTTTGGGGGGAAAAAGGGTTGAACTCACTCTACTTGTAGGGCAGAGGTGGCACCTGGAATAGTTGCCCAGTAGGCTTAGAAATACCACCAGAGTTTGAACATGTAGAGAAATAAGGTATGTTAGTGCCCTGGCCTGCATTTGGCCACCAAAAGCAAGGCTAAAGATGAAGAGAAAGCCATAGCCTGGAGAGTAACTCTTTGCTGCTTCACTAACAGCTTTGTAAGAAAATGCTCCAGTCTCAGAGGAAGACCTGTTAAGTACCTTCAGGATGTCCTCCCTTTTGGGGAGGAAGGATGGGAGCTTTGAGATCTGATCGTTAGTATGGAGGGAAAACACAAGTGAAAAGTTCAGGGCTCTGAGAGATGGACATAATCCTCTTATGTTTGTATTAATGAAACTATATGTAAGGTTCTCCAAAGGAAATATTTTATTCTGGTGTTGTGGAAGCATCAAATGAAAGCTTGCCCTTTGACAGTACTGCTATTATCTTAAAATGCTCCACCAGAACATGCTGTCCCTTCCGATGTGTCAATACTTCGTCATGCCCAGAGTCCTGCAAAGCACACAGAACAGGATGTTGTCTCAAGACAGTCATCTCCTGCTGCTACATAAATGTTGAGGTGAAGCCTGAGTTTATTAGTTTTTAAGGCAGAAGATATTGTTTCTGCACATTTTTACTTCATACAGCGCCTTAATTTCTATTAGTCTTAAGTTGATGTGCCTTGAATTTGTTTTGCTTACTGGAAGCCTGTAGAAGCTGAGGCCAATTGCACACTTCATCTCTCCTGTGCGAGGTGGCCTGGTCCCCTAAGACCTTTTTGCAGGTTAGTGCTTCTGAGGAGCCTCTGAGGGCTGGGGCTACTCCTCATCTGTGATTGCTCAAAATCTCTGAGTGAAAAAGAAAGAAATATTTTATATGTTGGTGTGGTTTTTCTTTTTTGTCCTTTTTGGCCTTGTTTTGGCTGGGACAACACATCGATCCGTTTTCACTTTCATAGACACTTCACTCTTTAGCCTGTCCTAAGCTGCCAAAGACCTTCTGGAGTTACATGTACTCCTGGAGAATTGTCATTTGCTATTAAAAAATCTGTTTCTGTTAGAATTACAAAAATGTAATTTAATCATCATGTCCTCAAACCTTTGTCCATACAGCACAAATTTCTGGTGAAGTATGACCTGCCAATGTTTGTTTTGAAATGTTTTGTTTAGGATACTTTTACACAAAAAAACGGGAGATGTGACAATCCAAAGCAGTGAACGATAATGTTGCTGTTTAATTATTTGGATAGAAAAGCAAACTTTTCTGGTGACCCAGAATCGAGAATGACAACACTTCAAAAGCTAATCAATGGAAACACTGTTGTTCAATGGGAATAAAGAGTCTGTATGATTGCAGTAGGAAAATGGTTAAAGGCAAAGAGCTGTGATGAACAGAAGGAGAAGAACCATTTAGATGAATATCTGTCGTTTAAATTAGCTAAGTAAGGGGAAAACAATGTTCCAAGAACAATAACCTAAAGAGTACAGGAAGTGAATTAATGATTAATTGCCTGAAGCTAAACAATACAGATCTCTGTGGACTTTACCATGTAGTTTCCTGCTGTGAAAGTTTTATAGCTTTTATTTTTTCTCAAATCTCTATCACAAGACATCACCTACGAAGGACACTCAGTGTATCTATGATTGGAATAGGCAGAGAAGTTGGTAATGTATTGATACCTTATCTGTTACTGATGCTGCCTTTAGAATAAGAGAGAGCCACCCTTTTCTTGACCTTATGGTTGTTGAGATGCAAATGTGTTTATCAAAGGCACTTCCTATAAATATTTAGACCACAGAACACTTCATTTCGCTGGAGGCTGTCAGATATAGGGCACCTGTTGAAGGAGACAGCAATATCTGATCTTGGGTGTTACCAGCTGGAAAGCTGTTAGAATTTAATCCCTTAGCTAAGCCTAGGGCTGGCTTGTAAACCATTGCATCAGAAGGAAAGTTGTTACAGAGCTGCCTTACCCTGATGCCTGTCACCATTTGCTTGTTGGAAGGTATCTTCAACCAGAGGATAAGAAGGCTCACTGAGGGGGCTGATTTCTGATTTCTTGCTGATTTCTGACAGTAAGTTGCAAGTTTAGTCTACACGGGTTACATTGGTGGACTTGGCCTTATGCTGAGAGTGGGTGAGATTTCTTCATGTCCTTCTAGTCAGTGATAAAATATTAGAAGCTTTCCTGAGCTGGTGCACAGTGAGAAGGAATTTGACAAAGTCAAATTGTTAATGGTTAATGCTTTGTAAGGATTCGGTGTTCAGAAGAATCCATCTGGACCGCAGTACAAGTGCTATAGAAAAAACTGGAGAACATGCTGGCCCATGCCTCTGAGCTTTCTTTGTATTTTTCTGGCCAAGGATACCAATAGCTGAGGAATGAGGAAGAGGAAGAAACTCATCACAGCCTTGGGAGAAACTGGGAAAAGAATAAATCCTCCTGTATTAAATACTGTTCTTCTCATTAGCAGCCCACCCATATCTATCTTAGAGCATGGAAGTGCTTTCAGTTCTGTAACACGTAGCTATCATTATCCTTGTGCTAAAGGGGGTGACTTGAGCCCTGTGATTTCTCTGTTGCCCTGAGATGTGCAGAAACCTGTGTCCTTTCTGACCTGCTTTCTGCATGGACTCTCTCTGAAGTGGAGAAGAGGGCACGTGTTTGAAAGCACAGACATGCTTCAGTCGGCTGGGCTGCTCTGCTCTTCCTCAGCTCCCTTCTTGTTCTAGAGGGGGTTAGTATTTGTTGTTTCAGTATCCCAACAGTTGTAGGTGGCGGAAGCGTGTGTTGCAGCATCCTATGCTCTGGTGGTTTTGTGGGTGGATAAACAAACACTCTCTCTTTCTTTTAACAAAGCCCTGTGTTTTTGGCTCTTTGACCGCTGCCTGCTTTGGCTTCCCGCCCTCCAGCACCAAGCAGGACACAGCTTCAGGCGCTGAAAATCGGCTTTCTCTGCTGCTTATCCTGCAGGAAGCCCAGCTTGCTTGCTGCCAAGGGGCCATCACCCACTCGCCCCGCTCCGCGGAGTGCTGGAGCTGGGTTAAGCAGGTTGCTGGTTTTGGGGTGCCTGGTGGGGGGGGGACAGGTTTCCAGCAGAGGGCTCCCGAGCAGCACTGCAGCCTCTTCTGTGGCTGCTGCTGCTGTCGCTGTCGTTAGCCTCAGCACCACCAGGTATCCTCGGAGCCTTGGTACCGGGTGCGGGAGGCACAGCAGTTCGAGCATGGAGGACTTGCTCTTTCTGGGAAGGTAAGGGATGTTTTTCCAGGGGAATAGAAAAAAACAGTCCTGGAGAAGAAGGTAAGAAATGGGCAGATGTTGTTCACAGATCTGTGCAAAGCACAAACTGGTGTTGCTTCCCAGATAAGTAGGACATAACACTCATTTTAATCTATTCTGATCTTCAAGTGTTTAACCTTCCAACTTTAACTAGACATCTACTAAAAAGCTGTTGAGGTTAGTATCCTTTACTACCAGAAGTTATCAGGAGTACTGGAAGTATCCCAAACAATTGACTCAGGCTATAATATATCCACAGCTCTCTTTTCCTTTTAATGTGAACAGAGACTGTTGTGGCCTGTATGGCTATCAAAGTGATCAAGGATTGCTCATTACTCTCAAGCAGATGTGATATATTTATTATTAATGATATGCACATCATAAAAAAATAGCCCTAAGTCCCCATCACTGGGTTCTGTCTAATCTCAGCTGAATGTACCTCCTGTTCCTGCCTCCTTCGAGAGATGAAAGTGCCAGCCAGCGTAGGGGAAGCCAGCGGGAATGTGGCAATGTGCTCCTCTGGGCTCTGCATGTGGTTTCAGAGTGAGTGGGCAGACAGCGGGGGCCGATTTAGGACTCCTATGGAGTCTGAAAAGTCAGCTCCCCACAGAATGCAGTTTTCACAGCTGAGGCAGGGCTATTAGAAAACACAGGACCTGCTAATCAAGCTGTAGAAACCAAGAGGTTTACTTCCATTAGGCAAGTCCTCATGCTTGGTGACTTGAACACAGGTAGGGGATACACATATGAGAGCTACAGAATTGTTTTTCAGGTTGCCCTTAGAAATCAGTGCCATTGGACTAATTCAGTTGTCATACTATGGAATGCAAGGCAGGAATTTGTTCTGTCAAGTTAAACAGCTGGAATGAGCTGCACACTTGCATCTCTGTATAACAAAACCCCTGTGAAGGGACCCTCAAGGTCCTTAGGAATAGCCACCATCAAGGATGGAGTCCTGAAAACATGCATGATTGATTTTGTTGATGTCAAGAGGATTAATTGCACGCACAAGTATGTTCAGGGTTGAGCCTGCTTGTGTAAATGATGACTTAATACTGACCATTTGTCAACAAAAGATACAAAAAGCCTCTTGTGCAAACACAACTGTGTGCTCTCTGCACCTAGCTTTTCTATTGAAATACTTTTATCCTCTGAAACTTCCTGACTTAAAATGAATTACTCCTGAATTCATCCAATGCAAATATTGTATTGCTTGGTAGTCTGCGCAAAACCTCGGGAATGCAGGAGCTGCCAGCTTCCATCTAGTTCAGCATGGTCCCTGAGTGACAACGCTGTGGTCAGCACAAGTGACTTCTGAGTAACCTACCAGAAATGCTGTGAGAGAAACTTATGGAATAATGGGGCCACAGGGAAAGCTTAACCCTTCCAGTTCTACTGAGCATGTGTGTTGATGTATCCTCTGATCTTCACCAGCTTAACTTTCTCTGTATCAGGTGCAGCAGCATTGACAATGTGACCTTGTGTGAGCTCATGGGAAATTGTGCGTGGGGTGAGAAGGCAGAAGTGTAATTTCTGGGTAGTAGCAGACATTTGGTTGAAGGTGGATTCTCACCCAGTGCCATTGCTGAAGCAGGTTTTTATTGCCTGGGTTGTGATGGGGGGGCTTTAGTCCTGAGGGACAAGCTTTCCTCTGCTAAATCAAACAGAAGAGCTGTTGGAGGCAAGTGGGTGATTTTTAAGAGGGAATATGCAGGCCAAAGTGCATAAGTGATGCCAAAATTAACATATGCACAGTGTGTTGGACAAGTCGTCTCTAGTTGATGGGTTTGTGTTCTGTCAATCACAGTGACAGGCAGGATTATTAGGTCCTTTCACTTGGGTGTCTCTCTGTGTGCAGAGTGTAGGTATTTTCAAACTTGGCCATGAGAACTGCCTTGGCTCTTGATGTAAGGACTCCTGGAAATGATTTGGGTAGTGTTTTAGATCATGAAATGTCATGATGGTATATTTGAAGACTGACTTAAAATCATGCATCCTAATGTCAAAACATTTTTTAGCCAGAAAATGAAATGCATAGGTTTAAGACGACAGTATTTAAAGTTATGATGAACTGGAAATTGAATTGTTATGGAAGTTATTTACATTTGTTACTCAAATAGCAAACTAAGTGCCAGCTGTTGAGGACCATCTAAGACATGCATTCGCTGAGGGATATAAACACTTTAGGGAATCCAGAAACCCCCATTAGTTGTCAAGTGTTGAGAAGCACCAGCAATCTTCTGAAGTAGCTGATCCATCTTTCCCTCAGGAGCTTCCCAGTTCATTTATAAGTGAAGCTGATCATACAAATTAAAGGGAATATCATTAGGGAGTTAAAACATGAAGAGTGTAGTCCTGGACTCTGAACGCTGGGAGGAGGGAAAGCAGTGTAGTTATTTGGGTTAGGGCTTGAGCATAAACCACTGCTCAATGGTCGTAGTGCTTCTTTTTGTTAACACAGGGGGCTGTCATTTGTCCAAATGAAACGTAGCTCTAAGGGATGAAAATCATGGCTGTGTGGTCAGGCACCCATTGGAAACCCACTTGCTGCTTAAGGACATGTACTTAAGAAATTAGATCTATTAAAGGGAGTAGAGGAGCCCAAGTCCTGATCAATTCATGTGCAGACCACACGGCTGAGGTCTTTTAGGGAGCCATTAAAAAGTGGGTGAGATGACAATGCCTTAAGAACAATGACCAATGTTTAGGGGCTGAGGAAAGAGCAAACGTGCCAGCAGCAGAAGGGACAGGAGGAGTTCAGCAGGGAGATAGCTGTGGTTTCTCATGCTGCTGCTTCTTTGTCTGTACAGTGGATTGTGTATTATTCATAGAATCACAGAATCACAGACTGGCTTAGGTTGGAAAGGACCTTAAATCTCACCCAGTTCCAACCCCCTGCCATGGGCAGAGACACCTTCCAGTAGACCAGGTTGCTCCAAGCTCCGTCCAGCCTGGCCTTGAACACTGCCAGGGACGGGGCAGCCACAGCTTCTCTGGGCAACCTGTGCCAGCGCCTCAGCACACTCACAATAAAAAACTTCTTCTTAATGTCTAATCTAAATTTCCCTTGTCAGCTTAAAGCCATCCCTAATAGTGGCTTTGGGCAGGTGACAAAAGTGGAGCCTGGTAGCTGAGGAGTAGCTGAATAAGCAGTCACTGTGTGGTAACCCTAACCTTGCTGAAGGACTGGAGTTTCTCCTCAAAACTACAATAGTCCCCTTTGTTCCTCTGTGGGTCTATGTCCTTTCTGCCGTGTGTTATTTGCAGAATCCCTGGGCCTGGACAGAAAACTGAACAGGAGCTGGGGTACAGGTGCTGGTCCTCTCCTCCAACACCAGTCTGGGAAGAACTGTTTGAAGGGCAAGTAGTGTAAATGTAAGTTTGCGTGTAAGAGGTAGGGGGAAGCAAGACCGCACGAGGCAGCAAAGATAGGTGAGCCTTGTCGTGCTGGAGCTGAGAAGGAGCATGATGTAAGGTGTTGCTTACGGAATCACAGGCTGGTTTAGGTTGGAAGGACCCTAAAGCTCATCCAGTTCTAAGCCCCTACCACGGGCAGGGACACCTTGAACAACTCTTCGATTTCCTTGCAAAGTTACAACAAACCGGACAAATGCTGTCTTCTGTGTGTTTTTCCTGGATTTTCGCTCTGTAGCGTGTGCTTCCAGCGCGCTGCCAGAGTGGTTTGTGTCCAGCGCTGGAGCGCCCTGCGGTCCGTGCGGGGCTGCAGCCGCTCTCGGGGAAGGAGGCGCTGGGCCTCTCCTGCCTGGAGGGTGGCTCTGGGTAGAGTCGTTGGCGCGGGTGGGGGGAACAGCGCTCGGCTGAGGAGCGCCCGGCACCATTCGGGTCCCGCTGCCCCCGCCGAGCACCTGCCCCGGCGGGGCCCCGCAGACTCCTCCCTCCGCCGGGCTCCCCGCCCCCGGGGCCCCGTGACGCCGAGCGGCGGTCGGGAGGGGACGGGACGGGCCGGGATGGGAGCGGGCGAGGGGACGGCCGAGGTTGCTGGCGGCTTTAAATGCGTGCCGGGCAGGCGCCGGCAGCACAGCCGCTCCGCCCCGCCGCTAGTTCGGCCGCGGGGCCCTTCAGCCGCCGCCACCGCCTCCCCCCGGGCGGGTTAGCGAGACCGGCGGGCAGGCGCCGGTGCGCCTATCGGCAGGTCCAGCCCTGAGCGCGGCGATGCCTCGCTGACGTTCCCCAGGCTCCCATCCCGTGGCTGCCCTGCAGCCCCCGCCCGCCGCCACGCTGGAGGAACGCCGCAGGACCGAGCCCCGGAGGTGAGCAGGGGGGAGCGGGGTCTCCCGGGGTACCTGCCCGGCCGCCTGCAGCCCTGGGGACGGTGGGGGGACACGGGCAGCTTTCGCAGCCAGGCTGGTCTAGCCCTGATCGGTTTTTTGTCCGCAGGGTCTGTCTCAGTCCGCTCTTGGTGCCAGCTTGAAAGACGCTGCACCGCGTTCAGAAACTTCTTGTAGGGTTCCACTTTATCTCAGTAAGTTCTGAGCAGCAGCGGGGTCAGGAATTCCTATTTCCCGTCAAGTTTTTAGTATTCCACCTGATTTATGTCCATATGGGGACAATACGTATTTATTTCCTTAGCCAAGGCAAGCTCATTACTGCTTGCTTTCCCTGTGGTGAGCTTTCTGCCGAGCGCTGCAGCCTGAAGCTGCTGTGCTGGTGAGCAAACATGGAAATGAGAATTTGTTGGGAGCGCATCCTTGTAGTACTTGAGTTCAGGCTCTGGGCTTCAGCGTGCCGAGGTCTCCCGCGGTGCAGGAGAAGGTGCCGGGCATTGTTCTGAGGTGCTTAATCCTTCCGCATTGCTGCTCCTGTAAGTAAACTTGGGTGTAAGTGGCAGTAAGGTTGGGCCCTAGGGCAAATCTGAGTAGTAACAGCTCCATCGAGGAACTGTACTAGAGGCACTAGTTTTCTTCTGCTTCAGGGAGGTTCAGTTTGCTGTGTGGCTGAACGTGACTTTGGGTTAGGCTGCTGGCTACTTAGTGGCTTTATTGTTCTGGTTAGTCCTAAAATGTACATATTTTCCATTAATAAAGGAAAAATAAAAAGGAAGAAACTTGGCTAGCTGGGTTGAACAAAAGGTGCAGAGCTGCATATTATGCGGAAGTAGAATTTGATGCTCAGCA
Organism: Neopsephotus bourkii; assembly: GCF_033783945.1. Lineage (NCBI taxonomy): Eukaryota > Metazoa > Chordata > Aves > Psittaciformes > Psittacidae > Neopsephotus > Neopsephotus bourkii. The sequence goes on from NW_026900624.1 coordinate 11,253,354, forward strand.
ATTGCTGACATGATGTTCTCAGGAGTGTACCTAGGTTTGACTTGGTGGATAATCAAAAGGAAACTGTGCTTTCAGATCAAGGTACAGAGCCCTCCGCTCCCCCCCCCAGCCAAAACCACCCCAACACTTGAGGCTCCCAAACCCAGTAACTGTTTCACAAGACCTAATTTTGTCCTGACAGTGTCCAGTCGTACGCAGAATGGTTAAATGGGATGGTTTGCATCTGTGTTTGCTTGGTCACCTGCTGGCATATGTGTGTGCTGGTTTGTTCAAGTGGCTGGACCTGAAGGAAGAGGTTACTTGAAGCAGCATTTCCAAGATAACAAGGGGCTGGCAACTGCAGAGGAATGACCAGTAGCCTGGGAGGAACTCGCATGATGTGATGCTGCTGTCCAGAGTCGGGAGTGGGATGAGAAGGAGCTGTGGATTGGCTTTTTTCTTTTTTGCAGTTGGTAGAGGAGGAGTGAAGTTGTCTCTGTGTGCCCTGGGCATCTGTAGCAAGTTAACACGCTGTGCCCTGCCAGTCTGCTCTGAGCAGGGTATGGCTTGTAAGTGTGAAGGGTTTGTCCTTTAAACTTCCATGTTAGGATTTTAAATCTTGAAACTTAGTCAGAAAACACTGTCATCTGCTGGTGGTGTGTTGTGGTATTCCTCACAGGAGGTTTGTAAATGGAGGCTCTCAAAATACGTTTTCAGAGTCCTGCTGCAGGTGTAGGGCAGATGGTTCGGTTACCGATGGCTTGTGCTGATAAGACAGAAAGTGCATTTGGAAGAAGAATATCCCTGTGAGAAGGGAAAACATCCGTAACTCCTTTTGTTTCCTGATCTACCTGCTTATCAGAGAGGGCGCCTTGCTCCTGCACACAAGTTCTCCCAGCAGCGGTGGAGAAGTGGGTTGTATTCCCATCAGAAGGATTTTTAACTGCACTGCCACCTTGATACCTGCAATAAGTAACAAGCTGGAAGGTGTTTGGGCAAGGTTGTGAATGAAAATTGCAGTGTGAGAGGGTAAAGAGAAAACCTCTCTTTATTTTTCTGCCTGTAACAGTTTTTTCCAGGTAGCACTTCTTAATTAGAGGTACTGTCCTGCTGGAGAGAAGCACTTGGAAGGCAAGGTGTTGCCTTGATGGAGCAGAGATAAACTGGATGCAATAGGTGCTTCGGGAAGGTGGATGCCTGGAAACACTTTATTCCTGTGGATACAGATAGTGATGCTCCTGCTTCGTTGTTGCCAGAGTGAGCTAAAATCGTTGTCACGCTCCAGCGACCTGCCTTTCACTTATTTTCTGTGTGCATTAAACTTAGAATGTGAACTCTTGCTTGGAGCAAATTCAAAGGGTTCTGATAGCTACTGTCAGGTTTTCTCGTATGAAGTCAATTAGCTGCTTCTGGCTTCAAATCCATTTAGGAGGCTCAAAAGGGAGTGCTCTTAGAAATCCCACTAATAGCAGTTTACAGTTAATATTGATAAAGGAGCATGTCTCTGTGTCATTGTGCTGCTTCTGGTAGAAGGAAAGCTTCTCTTTGTGCTCCCTCTGAATAAACAGAGCTGGAAAGGGGAGGCAGAGCTCTTGTTCTTCACTGTGTTTAAAAATGAAATGAAAATACAGCAATTAACTACCAAGGTTGCAGCTAACTCCTACACCCGTTCGAAGCAACGCTTCTGCCCCCCGCCCTTGAACTTTGAGTTGCTGTAGCATCTTCTTTCCCCTGAGTTTGCTCAGCATTGTGTGTAGTTTGTGGCAGGAACGTTTTTTGCTGTTGGACACTGTTGAAAACCTATCAGCACCTATCCAATCACTGGGTGATAAAACAGCGTGTGGCAGAAGAGAAAAGCTGCAGAAGCTTAAAAGCACTTGGTACCGTGGCCTGCTGAAGTGTTTGCTCTCAGGTAAATCTCTCCCATCATCTCTCTAGATTTTGATGGCTTGATATCAGATAGTGGCTTCAAGGAGTGGCCATAATCTTTCGGGTTAAGGCTTGCATGGGGATGGAGCTCAAAGATAGTCTGTCAAACATACAAGCCGTGAAAATTAGTGAGTGATATTAATTTTGGTGAAAATACCTCCTGTGATATAAAAGTTGCCCCTGGGGCTATCAGCAGAAAGAATTTAGGGGAGTTTTTATGGTTAGAAACAGCAGAAAATTGGAGAAACCTGCATCTCAGTTCTTGCTCTTGATGTTCTGTTGTGTTTGGTTTGGAATTGTGGATTTCTATCTGAATTTCCAGCCATGCAGAGAAAAAGAGCAGGACTCGTAGCGTACAAGTCAGTTGTAATCCATACTCTGAACCCTGCGGAGCACGTCGGAGGGAATGGCAAGTGGTCCTATTTTTAACAGGTTTTCCTACTAGAAAAGTCAGAATATGGTTTGACATAACCAACATCAGAATCCTTTTTAATTGAGGCTGAAATGGATTTTATGCATCTGATTTCCAGGGCCATGTGTGTTGTTAGCAGGGCTGCTGCTGCTGCAACAGTAAAACACGCTGAAGGGGGATTTATTTTTTTAAGTGTGCATGTATTATTTATATATATAAATGTATGTGGAGGGAGAGACTGGATAATCTATGTATTTATTACTCCTAAGGAAATCCTTTAAGGGAAGGGGGTAATCTTCCAAGTCACAGTGTTTCAAATTCTTGCTTTATTATCTAGGTACATTTATTAGGGAACAGGGTCATATTTCTATTGTGCTACTGACTATTATGATCGCTACAAACTCTGTGTTAATCTGACTTGAAATAAGCCTTAATTGTCCTTTCATGAACAGTGATCCATACATTTCACATTACACAGTGAGTCTTGAAAAATCAAACTTGCTGGTGGTGGGAATTGTTTGAAGGAATTCTTATGACTGATGTTTATTAAAATCTCTTTATTTTCTTAATAATGTTAATTATAAAAATGGCTTAATTCAGTGCTAATGTTATAAATGAACATATTTAAAAATTTTCTGAGTTATAAAATGTTGGCTTGATGAGTTATATCAATCTTATACAGTTATATCAATTGTTATATTTTTGTTACCTCCGAAACAAGTTATTCCTGCAAGTTATGGTCTGTAGGAAATATTTTGCCTGGGTTTCAGAGGAGAAAAGCATAGATCCAGCCAGAGACTGTGAAATAAATATAATTTCTTTACAAATTGGAGCAGGTTTATCTGTGCTGCTCCTTTTTAGACAAGTCCTGAGGACTGCTCTTTGGGTTTAATCAGCTGCTATTTCATTGTTAGCTATGGATTCCTGTGCTAGAGATCTTTTCTTTTTTGAGGGTAGTTTGGAAATTGTGGGATTTGATCTGTTGGAGTGTTCTTACTGCTAAATATGGGACGTGGATATTTCCATGATCTGCCTGGTGATGGGAACAGATAATTGTGGGTGGAAAACTGTGCTTAGAACTCTGGGGGCTGTGGTGGGATGGTACCTCTTTTTTTAACCTGTGCAAGGTGCCTGCAGCTGATCTGTGGGATTAATCAACCAGGCTAAAACTGGATGTGCTTGTTCCCCAGTGGAGATTTAATTTTATTTGCCTTCTCAAGTTATCACAGTGAGCTGGTATTATGTAAGAAATCCTGGTGGCTTTGCATGTGCCACGAGCATTTGCCTTTCTTCACTCAAAATTCACTCCTGTAGTTTATTCTGTCTTCTTCTGCTCCTGTTTTCTGAGCAAAACCTGAACCTGGAAGCTTTTTGATTTTGATGAGTATTCAGATGTGTAATCTTAAGTCAGAGACTGGAGTCTTGCATGTCAAGTAATCATCTTTATTAGAATTTTTGTGTCTATTCTGCACAGTAATTGCAGAAACAGGACTTGCCTGTCCTTTTCACTGCTCTGTGCACTTAATGGTAATTTTCACCTCAAGTTAAGTTTTTGCTTAATTTTAATCTCCTCTTGCAGCTTTACTAATCAGAGCCTCTAATTTCAACTCTTAACCTTGAACAGAGGGTTGCAAAAGTGAACTGCTTTTATTGTTCTGTGACTATATAACACTTCAGACGTATTGTCAACCCTCATACGTAAGCATAAAGATCTGTTATCAAGGTTGCTAACTGTGAGAAGATTCTGTGTTTAGAATGAGGTTGGGAAATAGTAGTTCGGTAGGTCACGGAAAAGTAGCATTTGAGTATGTTACACCTGCTTCCTTGCAGTAGAATTGAATGGAAGTGTTTCCTACATGGGATTTGTACATGCACATTTTGCAACATTACTCAGTTGGTAAATTTGATGATTATGAAGTAGGTTTTACCCAAATTCTTGCTGGATGTGAACAGCCTGATATCACTTCCACTTCTGACAGTTGGTGCATTCAGCAGGCAAACAGCACTGCTGAAGACCAGTCACCCTAGTCAACAGAGCAGCCTGTGTATCTTTCTAGGCAGAAACAATAATCACAGTGAAAAAATAGAGGGATACTTTGTTCTCTTCTGTCCCCTGTGGAGCTCTGTTCCAAAGCCGTAATGGCATAACAATAACCCTGGGAGTTATTCCACATCCATTGTTTAACATCTCATGATCTATTAGGCTTGGGCTTGTGAATAGTGACTGAGTTTGAGGAGCATTGTCCCAGGCGAAGTGTGAATGTGGTGTTCTCAGGAAGCACTGCCAGATGCCTTCATAATGCTGATGATGGAGTTTCAGTGCTGTGAGCATCCTTACTGGTGCATAGGGAAAGCTTGGAAATGTGGAGCCATGCCCTTGGAGTGCCACAACACGGTTCACGTCTTTCCTGGCCATACAACAGGCTCCAGTCCTGGTACCTTTCCTACAGTTCATGGGACGTTCATTTCTGTGGGCCTGTTGCCTGAATCCCACGTGCAGTTTGCCACTGGTGACTTCCAGTCTCGAAGCAATTAAATGGGTGGATTGTTAAGGCCATGCTAAAGTGCAGTAGGTTGAGTCCGGTGTGCATAGCTCCACTGGTATGAGCAGGAGGAACAAGGGTGAGATGATAGGGTGAGTGGAGAGAACGTATCGAACAGGGATGGACAGGTGTAGGAACGAAGTCTGGATTGTAACTGTAGGCTGCGTGAGGGGTGGGGCTGGGAATCAATCGGAGACCAGTGCAAAGTCTTCAGTCCATCTTTGATAGGGACTTGAAGGGTGGTGTTAAGAAGAGGTTTATAATACAATATTTATTTAGAAGTTAATGGAATATTTCACAGGAAGGGACCTACAGAGGTCACCAAAGGCCTAGGTTATGTTTCCAGTTGAAGCTCCCCTGTGGTTGTGTCAGTTGACATCACTAATTTATCGCAAAACCATCTTGAATAGACAGATGTTGTTTGCAGAGTGTCAACTTTTGAAGTGCTTCCATTTCAAAGTGAGTTTAAGTCTATGGTGTGTTACTGACATCCACAAAATGTGTTTGGAAAGAAAAGATTATTCTCATGTAAGAGCAAGAAGTGATTCTACAGGAATGTGATAAATTAATTTTTTTCCATAGCTCAGAATAGAATAGTATTTGTGGTTTTCTACCTTCTTATGAACAGTAAGTGATCAGTTTATATATTGAAAAGCCATAGTCTGGTTTTAAGAGAGGCAGTATGTCTCTGAAGTGTATGCCTGCTGTGTTGTACAAGCTTTGAGAATGCCTTCTTTGGCCTTCAGCAAATAGTATATGGTTTAACCGTGCCCAGGGGAGTGGGTTTTGACACTCTGTTGGGGTAAATCAGTCTTCAGTATGATCCTTCATGTCAGACCAAAGTGACTTGGCTAGCTTGGTAATTAAGGTACGTGACTCTCTTGTGTTTTGAACTTGGAAAAGGCTCCCTTGAATGAATGCATTAATCTGGCCAATGCTTAGCGTTGCTCAGTGTAGATAGGTTATGTGACTGTAAAAAGCAGCAGAGTGTCATGGAATGCTTTGGGCTTAAATGGACTTTAAATCCAGTCCAATTCCAACACCCTGCCACAGCAGGGACATCTTCCACTAGACCAGATTGCTCCAAGCCCTGTCCAGTGTGGGCTTGAGTGCTGCCAGGGATGGGGCAGCCACAGCTTCTCTGGGTAACCTGTGCCAGTGTCTCTACCCAGTGCCAAGAGTTGAGACATTGAGACATTGAGCAGAGCTCTCCTTGTCCCTGGCAATGCTGCTGTTGCGGTTCAAGCCCTGTTCTGTGAGTTGGCTTTGGTGTGCGAAGCCCAGTGGCTCAGAGCTTCCTATGGCCCAAGGCCTTGTGGTCTGCCAAAGGAGCATCATGCACTGTGCCTGCTAATGCTGGTGTGTCCAGGGGACCTTCCTAGTGTCCACTGGCAAGAAAGAAAAATTGGGTCTGTTGGGCTTTGTAGTAGACCTTGAATTTTCCACCTTAGCCATGCGCTGAAGAAGGCCTGAGAGCCTGCTAACATTGAAAGAATGTGAGCAAGTCTGGGCTTGAGTGTGGGCTTGGGCCCATGCTTCACTGACAATGTAGGCAAGCCCAGGCACCCCTCCTTGACTACTGTGGGCACTGAACTACAACCACCGTGCTCTGACTACACAGTTTCTCTTATTTGCAGGAGTGGGCATGTAGCTGCAGTTATCATCCTATAGTTCAACCCGGGATGGACGCTCTGAACCTGTGAATAAAACAGTGAAGTGTCAGGAATTGCTACAAAAGAAAAACCTTGAGTTTTCCTAAGTTTGCTTTGTATCATTCATATCTTCCCTTTTCCAGAAATGCGATACATACTTTTTGTTGAAAGGGAATATGCTGCAAAACATCTTTGTGGAAGCCCCAACTGTATCTTACTGTCAGAATCCTCTCCAGACACTGAATAAAGGGAGATCATGTCTCCAGCTTTAAAATAATTACTCAATGATCAAGCTAGAAGAGCCCAGACCAAGTGCAGTTCACTGAACATTAGGTATACAACTTAATTTATTAAAAAGCATTGCAAAAACAGCTTAAGGTCATGGTGCTCAAAATATATCTCCCGGCAAGTAACCAGAATGTCCTCTGAGCCTTCAGAAGTGGAGAAATGTGGGAGTGTGCAGAGATCTCTGTGAACTCTAAAACTTTATGTAATTACTTTTCTACAAATGAAGCTGTCTTTCTTGAACGTGTTTCTTCCTTTTTAATTCTAAACGATGAAAAAGAAACATTTGTGTTAAATATTCCTGGTACATTAATGCCTTGGGTTATGAACAGCTTAGTATTTTCCTGGGGAGGCTGAACTTGTAACTCAGGAAGGATATCTTGTATTCTCCATGAAGACGTCAGTACGCTGCTGCTGGATATGACCCTTAGTTTGAAATTCTCAGTCATGTCTATGAAGTCTTGGACTGTGGTCTCAGCCCAACTTTCCTGGCTCTGTTCCCAGACCAGTTATTCCACTTAGCAATAAAAAAAGAGGCAAGATAATGGGTGCAGATAACTGGTATTTAATGTTGCTGTCAACAATTTTCCTTTTACCTTTAAACAGCTGTGTTGCAATGAGGTGCTGGGCACAAAGCTGTTCTTTGTTAGCAGGTGTCTCCAAGCAAGTAGTGATTATATGAAGGTTTACAAGCTGGGTTCAGTGATAGGTGGTTATAGCCTGTATTTGAGAAAGTGCCTGCAGCTGATGGTTAAGATGTGTGTGACTGGTTCAGAGTCACCCAGGAGTACCTTTTATCACCTTTGCTTAATGTGACCCTTATCACCAAAGGGACAAAGGCAGCTTTGTATCCAAAGACTGTTGAAAATTAGCTGGAGTTGGCCGCTGTTGTACGCTTCTCTGGAATGGAGATGTCTGGTTAAAGATGAGCAGTGAAATCTGCAGGCACCAGCTTACGTAACTACAGTTATATATACCCAGGAATCCTGGCTGAAAGAATTTCTCGTGAGTCGGGGATGAATTAGAACAGCTATGGAGAGGCCGTGTGATGACCAAGCTGGGCAGGTTATGCTCAGTGGATGCTGACTACAAATGTTGCCTTGGGTTGCCCTCTCCATCCCCAGACGTGCTGGCTTGCTTTGTGACCACACCTGACACACCACATGGGTGTGTTATAGAAAGTTGGTTTTCTGAGGTTTCTTCCCAAAGAATGGCTGCCTCCAGACACATGGAGGCAGATGGACGTTAAGAAGAGAATGAAAGCAGACAGTGGGTGATAACATGAGCAAATAAGCCTGATATCTCATTCACTCCTCCCTGGTGGAATGGAGGAGAGAATCGGAGTCCAAGTACCCAGCCAAACCCAGTGTATTCTCCATCCCTTATTCCATACGATTTGCATGATGCTCAGGTCCCTATCCAACACATCCCCATTACCCATCACCCCCCTTCCCATCTTTTGATGTAATACACAGATATAATTTCTATAGTCTGTGGACCACCCCTGTGAAAGGTCTGTAAATTGTCCGTAGATGTCCATTGAGTTGATTTAGTCTGTGACTTTGGGCTCCATCTCTTATAATGGTCATCAGGACAGGAGAGGTGCTGTGTTGAATGGAGTTACTGGGTACCAAAGCCAGCTCAGATTCGTCACTACTGCACCTGCACTGCCTCTTGGAAGTCTTGTCCTCCATTAGTTCAGTTGGTTCCTGCTATAGTAATTCCTGTAACATGCAACTCAAATCATGTGTTACAACAATTTACAGGTTTTTTCCATTACAATGTCCACCCCTCATTCCTTTGAACCAGACCATAGGGCTTAACATTGCAATGAATATCTCCCCTTGCCCCTTCTCCAGTTTGGGCTTACTCACAGACTGCAGTCCCTTAAGGGTGGAGCTTCTCTGTCATGGACTTAGCCATGGCCACATGCTTTGAGATGTCACAGCATGACCAGGTACACCACCATCGCTGTTATCAGACCATTCCCAGCATAGCAGAGTCAGATGATAAGCACTACAATAAGCAGCAAAACTATAAAGCATCCGCTAATGGGCACTAGACTCCAATAGACAGAGGCAAGCAAGCCTCATGGTAAATACACAGGAGCCTAACAATTAATAACTAAACAGCAATAACAGCTATAAACTCGATCTAGCACATTCCAGTTGAATCTCTGGTTATTTGGAACTTTTTGCACCCCATGTTGGGTTCCAAGAAGAACTGTTTGGGTTTAACCCCAGCTGGCAACTAAGCACCACACCACTTCTGGCTCCCTCTTCCCAGTGGGTTGAGGGAGAGAACGGAAGGTGAAAGTGAAAAGTCATGGGCTGAGGTAAAGACAGTTTGATGGGTGAAGCAAAAGCCATGCATGCAAGCAAAGCAAAACAAGGAATTAATTTGCCAGTTCCCATCATCAGGCAGGAGTTCAGCCATCACCAGGATGGCAGGGCTCCATCATGTGTAATGGTGTGGGGGGAAGACACCGTCACTCTGAATGTCCCCCATTTCTACTCCTTCCCCCAGCTTTATATGCTGAGCCATGATGCCATATGGTCTGGAATATCTCTGGGGTCAGTCAGGGTCAGCTGTACTACAGGAGCCTGAGTAACACCAGTAGGCTTCCTTTAGTGAAGGAAGATACATGTGGTCTTAATCTTCTAGGCTGTCTCTATCCAGAAAAATGTTGTTTTTTGAAGTCTATCCCTAGAGCAGATGAGATTTTTCAGCCATTGCCTGAAAAAAATACCTATCCTAAAGTCCGTTTTATCTTGCAGAAATCTGCTTGGTCTTGTAGGCAAGCTCACTGGTCATCACACTACTTTCTAGAGTGCTTTGGAGGATCCAGGATCTCCTGCAGTAGTGGTGCTTATCAGCATAACCATGCTTCTACCACTTCCCCCCCACCCCAAGTTGTTTTTTGTATGGTGATGGGTTACTAGAAAGGAGTTTGTAAGAAGTAGCTGTGAACACTTTCTAGCAAGAAACTACTTTTCAGCTCTTGGGTTATGGTTTTGTTCTCAGACTTGTTTTGGGCTGATATGAGTAAGTCTATTTTGGGCTGCCCTTGACTGGATGTCATCTATGGGACACTCTTGTTAAAACTTGGGAGTTGCCTGCTCAGCGGTTCAGTTACTTGCTCCCGGCTGTGGTTAGAGACAGCAAATCCAGCTTTAGGGCACTTAGAACCAAATTAAGAACATGACTCTCCCATGAAGCAAAATGCCAATCCAGTAGCTAACTCATTTTGCTGGTAAAGTGAGTTTAACATTTCTAAATGGATTGACTTTATGCAGAATCATGCATTGTCTGCTTCTACCACTCTGCTTTTATTCTGCGTCATGTTCCTCCCTGTTTAATTTGGTGTCCTGGCGGTGAAAGAACCCATATCCTCCGTTCACTGACTAATGCAGGAAAAACACCATCATGTGCCCCTGCCTGGTCTGGGCGAAACTCTTATTAATGGCTAATTGATAGTCTGCAGGTCTGAGTTTAAAGATCACGGGCTTGGTCTGCTCTTTAGTGGCACCATGATTCAAAGTCAAGGTAGTAACTGGGTCATCATTATGCGCTGGTCTCATTGCTCTATGAGCTCTGTGCGTGGAAGGGCAAGGGGCATCTGAAGGTAGTGCATTGTTCTGTACAGTAGTGACCTGCGCCCTGTTGTCCACTGCTGGGAAAGTTATGGAGAATCATAGGAAATCTCTGTTTGCTGGCTTTTCAGGTGCCATCAAGAGAGTGAACGTGTGGCTGAGCTTTTTCATGAGGTTAGTAGACATGGCGGTGAGGTTCCCAATGGCCATCAGTGTTCCGACAGCTATTTTCTTTGTCTGATAACATTGGCAAAACCAACAAACCTACCTCTCTGCTACCATGACATGACATTTTGAGTAGAGGCACTGGCACAGGGTGCCCAGAGAAGCTGTGGCTGCCCCATCCCTGGCAGCACTCAAGCCCACACTGGACGGGCTTGGAGCAACCTGATCTAGTGGAAGGTGTCCCTGCCTGTGACAGGGGATTGGAACTGGATGAGCGCTTTAAGGTCCCTTCCAACCTAAACCAGTCTGGGATTCTATGTGGTGTAAGCCTGGACAGCAGTAGCCAGGGATTAAACATTGATGATTTTGCCCCAACAGCCTGATGATAGCCCCAGAAGGCACAAGAGGCTGCTCTCCATGACTGGGATCACAGGTCTGCCATGATCATGCAGGGAGGAATTGTCACTTGCAGTCACACTGCTGCTGAATGTTCTTCATGGGGGTCATCAGTGAGGGACCCGTGTTCCTTTGGGTTCTTGGGCTTGTGCTGGCATTGTTGGTATTTTGCTAAGTACTTGGCAGTCTTGAGAGACAGAACGGCTCCTGGGGTCCGTGGTGCTGTGGGCTGTGACTGCCTTGCTCCTGTTGTTCTGACGAGAGCTTAAATTGGTGGAAGTGATGAAATTCTTAATTTCAGTTAGCTCTCAGATGGCTTTAAAATAACTTGGGTTTGTGTTTCTCACCCCTCTCTCCTCTCTGGAAATGTTGTTCCTTCATCTTCAGTAAACTTGTGTTATGTTTTTGTGGTTGTTTGAGTTTTGTTTGTTTGTTTGGGGGGCAGTGGTTTTATTCCCCCCCCCTTCAAGTGCAGCTAGTGGAGGAAAAAAGGGCATTTACTTAGAAAATTGGCTGTTTGCATTTCTGTCAGCCACATCTGCAATAGTTTGATTGACTATTATTAAACTGGCATTTTATATATGGACTGGGACCGATGCCGGTGACCTTCAGAGGAGGTTTTGTCTCATTTTCCCTGGGAAGCAGTCACTATCAAGTTTTCTGAACAAGAGTTGTCACTCACATGAGGATGAGGGTAGCTTGGAGCACTTTGTTCCCTGAAAGCCTACTGTTATTTCTTGCTTTTCCTGTATTGCCTTTTCTCTGCCTGGATTATGTGTGTGAAATTTGTGTGTGTGTGAAACTTGCTTCTTGTGTCTTTGTTTTACAGCTGTGAGCTCTGATCACACTCTTGATGGGATCTCAAACAGCATCACTTTCCTTCTTACTTTTGAGTAATTCATCTAACTTGTAGAAAATACATAGTTTTACAGGGACTTTCATCTAGTAACCGGGTAAAGTTTGCAGAGATTGATTTGTTCATTTCGTTCTCCTTTCTTTACACCAAGATCTGTACTATTTCAGACTCAAATAAACCCCTTGACATACTCCTGGCTCTCAGTCATGCACTTCCTCCAGGTCTCAGTCTATAGCTGGACGCTGTGATTGCATCAGGATTTTGGTAATACACACACTTCACAAAGTTCCTGTTCATGTAACACCTTTGTGTGCTGCTCAGTTGTGCCACAAGGACTGTGTATGAGGTTGACTGTTGAAGCATATTACTGGAATCATCCATGTTAAAAATATCCTTTATGCTGGATTATGTTTGTGAAACCAGCATATCATGAAATTGCTTATCACTTCAGTACACCCAGAACTAGATCAGAAGCGCTGTGACTGCACTCCGTGAAGTGCTGGAAGTGCATTAGCTCCCTTGGTTGCTTCAGATCTGTCCAAAATGTTTTATACAACCTTGCTTTCTGTCTCTGCCAGCCCAGCATTGTGCTGGATTGGGTCTTGTCTGTCTTCCTTCCAGCAAAAAGCATGAAGCCAGCGTATGTTCTGTACTGCATGCTTAGTTGTGATGGTATTAACATTGGTGGTCCAGAGATCTGTGATGCTTTTAGAGTGACTTCGGCATCTCAGAGGTGAAGGGAAGGAAAATATGCAGCTCTAGGAGTCATGCGTTTGAAAGTATAAAGCCTGAAGGAAGGGAAAAGTTCCAAGCTGTTAGAGAAGTGAAATTAAGACGTAAGATGGTCTCATACATTTTGTTTGCTGGGGGTTATTGCTACAGAGACTTCCCCCCCAAAACAGTCATGTGGGAGGATGAGTGCAGGAGCTGCTTGCTGGGAATCTGGGATGAGGAGTCCTGGACTGTTTTCCCTGAGGAAAACTGGCTCTGGATTAGTGGTGCCACTGGGTGTGCTGCTCCACCCCACACTGTACACACTGCCTGTTCCTTTGCTGAGTGGGAAGTGGACTTAACCCCAGGAACTCCCATTCCAGATAACCTTTTCCTTTTACAAGGTGGGCTGGCAATGCTGAGGCACCCGCTCTAACATCCCTGTCTGTAGGTAGGAAACCATGTAAGGTCCAACCTACCCATCCCTTGCTTTTTGAGCCCCAGTGTAGCCAATACTCGGCAGATGCTGGAAGGATTTCCCACAGTTCCTGTTTCATAGAATCATAGAATAGTTAGGGTTGGAAAGGACCTTAAGATCACCAAGGTCCAACCCCACTGCCGTGGGCAGGGACACCTCACACTAAACCACATCACCCAAGGCTCTGTCCAACCGGGCCTTGAACACTGGCAGTGATGGAGCATTCACAACTTCCCTGGGCAACCCATTCCAGTGCCTCACCACCCTCACAGTAAAAACTTCTTCCTTAGACCCAATCTAAACTCCCCCTGTTTAAGTTTGAACCCGTTACCCCTCGTCCTGTCACTACAGTCCCTAATGAAGAGTCCCTCTCCAGCATCCCTATAGGCCCCCTTCAGATACTGGAAGGCTGCTATGAGGTCTTCATGCAGCCTTCTCTTCTCCAGGCTGAACAGCCCCAACTTTCTCAGCCTGTGTTCGTATGGGAGGTGCTCCAGTCCCCTGATCATCCTCATGACCCTCCTCTGGACTTGTTCCAACAGATCCATGTCCTTTTTATGTTGAGGATACCAGAACTATTTCTAGACTATTTCTTTGTCTAGGTTTATATAGCTGCATGTTTGTGTATATATGTATTTATGTGTGTGTGTATGTATATATAAATATAACAGAGAGAGGATTTCTTTACAGATCCTGTCTGCTACTGACTTGTAAAGTCTTGTACCCTTTTGAAAGTCGTGTGCTGAGCTGATGCAAAATCCATGCTTGTAATATTGCAGTTGTGAGTCTGTGATACCTGGTCTTATGACACAGTCCACTTAGGCACTGGTTTCTCAAGAAGAGCTCTCACACGAGGCTTGAACAAGCAGCTACTTCATAAAACAAGATTGTTTTTACATAGACATGGGTTTAGTTGAAGAGCACATGAAATTGCTCTCGGAAGTCAGCCCTTTGGAGAGGTTTTATCTACGGCTTACTGAGCCTTAGGTCATGCACTGAATTATAGATCTGTTGGGCACTAATTTTGAGTGGGGCAAACACTTTATGGCTTGGGGTCATGTTTTCACCTTAGCTCTCTTCTTTAGTCCACCCTGGATTGTGCTCTCCCCCCATGTTGAAACATTCCTGAGAATTTGCTCATGGTTTTTCATGGTTTGGTGTGGTTTGTTTTTTTTTTTTCCAAGCAAATGTTTTGAAGCAGGTTGGGGATTTCAGGAACTTTTTCATGCCAAAATCTTCTTTTTTCCATTAGTAGCCGAAACTGAAAAAATACGTAGTGATACCCAACTGGGTGGGTAAAACTTGGTCAAATAAGAAGTTGCCTGTGAGGCATAAAACTAACAAAAATATTGCAGGACATGAGATTGTCACAGAAATAAATGTCATAAAAACCCCAACTCAGATCCCCAGGCTATCCTGAAATGATAGTTTTTAGGAAAAATCTACTTGTGGGTTTAAAACCTGTCACCGTTCTGCCTCTAGAGAAAACTTATTTGTGATTTATATTTCATGCTTTGCAGAAGATGAAGCTGCAGAAATGTCTGGTTTATGTTAGTTTCAAACAGATACATTAATAGTATTTGCAGCCCAAAATCACTTCTTCCTGTTGATTGGCTCATCTCATAAAGCTCCTATGTAAATGCAATCTTGAATTCCTTTCTGTACCCTTTCCTGGCTCTAGCTACAGTCGCTATAGCAGATGAATAGGGAAGATGGCAGGAACCTAGTGCTGAGTGGTAGATGTTCACCTCATCCTAATGCAGAGAGGTCTGGAACCAAGATGCTGTGATTTCCAAACTAAGCTTGAAGGAAATGTGGACTTCTCCTTGCTGGTATGTCTCCAGTTACAGCTCCATGGTCTCCTTTAAGAGGAGGAAATGAAAGCAAACAGGCAGCTGAGTTTATCAGGTTTTATAGAGTTGTGTCATTTTATGGTAAGCAATCTAAACACAATAAAACAATGGCTTTAACTGCTACACCTTCTGTAGGGTCCAGTGCCAATATCCCCCTCGGATTTCCCTGTGTTTTGATAATGTTACTTGGTTGTTTTTGCAGATGAAAGCTTCAGTTTACTTCACTCCTAATTATTTTTCCTGATAGTTTTTTCATTTTTGGATCCATATTGAATTGGATTTTTGGTATCCAAATTGAAGTGCCCTCCTGAAGTTCTCAGATATTTAAATTGAAACCCAAATGATACAACTTGTGTTGTCAAAATAAATTCATATAATTCTTAGCTTGGTTTCAGGAAGGTGCTCTCATAGGCTTCACCTATGAGTTGAGATAAACCCTTTGAGCTCTTGACATTCCAGTCAGTAAGAGTTTTGAAAACAAGATTTAGTCAAGAACTGAGACTCGTATTTAGACCCTTTAATGGGACCTAATTTCGATCTCTGAGAACCCCTCTGTAAAGTGAAACATGTCATGTAACAATGAGATGATCTAATTGGAATTTATTAAAACCCAAACCAATAGAAGTCCATACGCCCAGTTTTCAAAAATGTCTAATTAAGACATTTTCGTAATCTGAATAGAGTGGCACAGTATCACTGAACCGTCAAGGTACCTTTTCCAGAGTGAAATCCATGTAACCTGAGATATTTCATGCAAATAACTATATCCAGGTTTGTATTCTGCTTGTTGCTGTCTGATTGATCCCAGGCACCCAATAGCTTTGGGTTTGGGTTTCCCCATGACCTTCCTAACTTGCTGACAAAACCAGAGTGTCAGTTGACAGGGGAAATATTTGAATCCAATGATTCAGGCAGCAGTGTAAAGACATAGGGCTGCCCACAGAAAGCACACTTACCCTGTGTTTGCTATGTCCTTTATCCAAAGCCCCTTTACCAAGCGTGCTTCAATAATGTAACACTTGTGTTGCTGTCATCCCTGAGAGATATGAGCAAGCAGCAGCAAACCTTTGAGTTTTCACATGCGCTTTGAAAAGACGAGTAGTCCAGAATGTGCAATTGCTTGTAATTTGGTCATAACATGATAAACTTGCAAAGCTTTCTTACTTTTTGCCTCCTCCTTGTTTCAGTACAGCATGTGCTATTAACCAGCAGCCGTGTTGTACACGTTGTGATCCAACACGTGCTGGCAGTTCCTCGGCAATAAAAGGTAGGAGTTGGTGCTGCAAAAAGGAAAAGCACAACTGAAAACAGATGAATGGTCCATGCTCCTTTAGCGTTGTGTATGTTCTGTCCTTTTCCTATGTGTCCTGCATCGTCAGAAAAAAGGGTGCTTTGGCACTTCACTTGCATTTGTTCAGCCTGGAGAAGAGAAGGATCAGGGGAAACCTTAGAGGAGCTTCCAGTGCTTACAGGGGCTGACAAGAAATCCTAAGAGGGGCTTTTGACAAGGGCAGGTAGGGGCAGGACAAGGGGGAATGGCTTTAAAGTGGCAGAGGGGAGATTTAGATGAGATCTTAGGAAGTTCTTACCTCTGAGGGTGTTGAGGCCCTGGCACAGGTTGCCCAGAGAAGCTGCAGCTGCCCCATCCCTGGCGGTGTTCAAGGCCAGGTTGGGCAGAGCTTGGAGCAATCTGGTCTAGTGGAAGGTGTCCCTGCCTGTGGCAGGGGGCTGGAACTGGGTGAGCTTTAAGGTCCCTTCCAACCCAAAGCAGTCTGTGATTCTATGATTACTCTTCAAATGTAGTTTGCGCATGCGCTCTGCATTATACTGTCTGATCCAGTTACAGCACTGGCTCTGTTCTTTGTTCCCTTTGTTCAGTCCAGAGTTTGCTGGTCTTTCTTCCTGATTTCAAAAGCCGTTTAAATGGGAAGAATTGTAAAAGCTTATCAGCAAGTAGTAACCCTTGTTTCTGGCTCCCCAGCTACATGACACCTTTTGCCGGTGTGAGTGATATCTCGGTGCAGCAGCTCACATTGCCACATCAGCCCTTATTTATGCCAAGGACCTGTTTCCCTCTCCTGTCCTCACCTGTGAGACACTTCTTAAAATCCTATTGACACATCATATCATATCATATCATATCATATCATATCATATCATTCCCAGAAAAATGTCTGGTACCAATCTAATGATGTATCAATTACTCAAGCCAATTACTGAAGCAGCTCATGTTTTTTCACTTGAGTATATTCTGTCAGATGACATGATTCATTCTGATACAGGCAGGGAAAATAGGATCCCAGTATCACTGTTATTTTATTAATTTTCAGGTTTGTTTCCAGAGCCTTGCAATAGCAACAGTGAGGATTTGGATCTAGATAGAAAGTGTCCGAATGGCTTTTTACCTTACTTAAAAGGAGCTGATAAACCAGGCTTAAACAAGGGCACGTTTCTGTTCAGAGACCCTAAAAAAATCTCCCTCTCCCTCTCCCCCCTTTCTTCTGTCCAGTGTCTTCTCCATGGTATGGTGAAAATACCTTTTTCTGCGGCAGCGCTTCACTGAAGGGACTCTGCCAGTTTTCCCCTCAAGACCTAAGTGGAGATTTTCTTGTTTCACATGATAAAGGATGTTTTCTAGCTATATTTTAGCCTGAAGAAATCCTGCAGTAATCTAAGATGGGCAGAAAAGCCCAAGTCAAGGGAGGTGGCGCTTGGGAGTCTAATCCCTGAACTCCTGCGGATTAGAAACAAGTGCCGTGCCAGGGCGATCCAGGCTCTATTCCTGGCCCTTTAAACCCCCCAGCTCCTACGGATCCGCTCTGCGACTGTTTCAGGGGAAAAGCATCAGGCTTGCAGTGTGGCTTAATCACCTTTCCAACCTGTTAAATGGGACGGACTGGTGCAAGGGAAGAAAGGTGCCATTCATTGCTCAGCAGCAAGTGGGTGCTGCTGTGATGGCCAGTTTGAGCAGCCATTACACCAGGTGCATGACACCTGGTGAATTTTTGGCAGTCCTTGCAGGCAGTGGAAATTGCTCCCTTTCACCTCTTTTCTCTCTCCCCCTTGCCATAATACTTGCTTCTCAGTTGCTGCAAACTTGGACTGATGCTGCCTGACATGACATGGAGAAACTGACCTTGGAAACCGATGGGGGATGCGCTCAGGGAATGGAGGCAAACGCCAGGGCACGTTGTGTGTGAGGCTGTTAGAACAGACTTTACGGAGTAATAAAGCACGTGTGGTTTGTGTTTGGTCTGGAAATCCAGCCCCATCTGTTCCAGATTTTTTCAGTTGTGTTTATAGCAAGTAGCTACTGTGCTGTTGTGGGGAGGAAATAAGATAAATAAAAATTGGGGTGTGCCTTCACAACCATTTCAAAAAGGCAAAAGCATCCATGAAATAAGTTCCCTTCTGTTGCGTTAGGAAAGATGTGTAGTCTTGAATAATTTAATGAAAATCGACGCTTTCGGTAAAGGATTCCATGTGCATGCCTGGGTGCTGGCTTTGTGTGTTCTCTTGGCAAGAAGCACATCCTAACCTTCGCACAGAGCAGCAGCTGCATGTGAAATGGTACCTTCCTTAAGCCAGGGAAATTTGTTCTTCAAATCCTCTGTATTCTGGGTCTCTGGCAGATAATGCAGTCAGAAACAGCCTGTGGGAAGGGGAGGTGGCCTTCTTTCGAGTGTCTGAATTGGAACTAAACTTAGGAGGTGATGCTTGTCTTTGTTTTGGGGTATGGTGCTGTATTATTTGCTGACATCCAGTGATCCAAGTGAAAAATAGGTCTTTCCATATGCTTAGTTAGTGGCTTTGAATCTGGCCTACTTCACTTTGTTCTTTATCTGTGACATGTTTCAGACTCCTTCACAGGACCTGAACTGCAGACTAAAAGCTGAGAATGTGTTCAATAGTGTGTTAGTAAAGGTGTTTGTGGTGGAGGAAGATTTGGCAAAGATGAGAATGCCTGCTCTGCTGCTGCTTTCAGAAAACCAAGGCCTGGGTACTTTATTTTGTGGCTGATTTTCATTGTTTGTTGTTGTTCAGGTCTGTGTTGACGCACATGGTAGATAACCTGAGACATTCTAATTTCTTGGTATTCACCTGTTCAGATTTTGTACTCTCCTGAATTTGAATGTGCACTTAAAAAACTCTATTGCTGCTACTGCATGTAGGAGATACTGCAGGCCAGGTTGGACCAGGCTTGAAGCAACCTGGTCTGCTGGAATGTGTCCCTGCCCATGGGAAGGGGTTGGAACTAAATGAGCTTTAAGATCCCCTTCAACCCAAACTAGTCTGGGGTTCTGTGCTAATAAGTGGAAGCAGTAGAGATGTGAAGAAGTTTTGAAGGCTTTCTGTACTGAGTTTGTCCCTATTCCATCTAGCGAATATAAGGAAAATGTCTTCATTTTTTATCATTATCCATATATGCCTGTTTCTTGCCATTGATAGGAAACGAGGTTACCGGCTTGGTCTCCCGTGTATTAAGATGGAAAGCTTCCACAGTGACTGTCCAGCAATGAGCAGCAAATGTGTGCTTAGCCTCTAAGGAGATTATTTAATATAGCTACATTTTTTCCTTTGTTATTTTATCATCTTTTTATTTGCTTGTCAAAACTTAATTTGGAACTGAACCTTGGAAAGCTTGCAGGGTCTTATTCTGTGTGTGAAATACAGCATCAGGAGTTCTGGGCAGTGTCCCAGGAGGACTTTTATGGTGTAGAATTAGGAGTCTCTGCTATACAGAGAAGCAGATAAGAGGTGGAGGGGGAAGGAGACAGCTGCTAACACCCGTCCCTGAGTGAATGAATGAACGGGTGACACACAGAAATGACTGCTGTGATGGTCTGACTTGCTATCGCTCAGTCTCTGGATAATCCTCGTATGTCAGATTTCTGTAAGGCCAGCATGTGACACAGAGCTCGCCTCCCAGCACACAAGTGTGCTTTGCTGGTATTAAGAGGCTGGCTGGAGCCATTCGAATGCGTGTGTGTCTGTGCAGTGTGTGTGCTCGCTTGTGAGCGGGGTTCTGCTGTCGTGGTCTTCTAGAAGAGCTTAACAGAGAAACTGGAATCCCACAGACTCTTGGCTATTGCATAGACAGCCCCAGAGTTGCCTGTGTGTCTACATTATTTTTAGGGAAAAAAAAAAAAGGAAAAAGGAGAGAGGAAAAAAAAAGAAAAAGAAACAAGAAGCAGGAAAAACCGCAGAGATTTGTAGCCAGGATTACCTTTTCCCACCTGTCACCACTGATGTCCTCTCAAGGTTAGAATTCGAGCTACGTGAGGCCAGCTTAAACCAAACGGCATCTGAAAGGAGCTCTATGAAGGAACCGCAGGCTCTGGAAGAACAGCAGTGCCCACAGGAACATGAACAACAGCTTGCAAGTTAACCTGCCCAGGACCTGGGCTGGTTCAAACAGCTCGCTCCAGGAGAAGTCTGAGCATTCCTTTTTTCTTTTCTATTACTACAGGATGGAGGACGAGGCAGTACTGGATAGAGGGGCTTCCTTCCTTAAACATGTATGTGATGAAGAAGAAGTGGAAGGTAAGAGACCTTGGACCACTTACAGTTTTGCATATAAGATGGGCATGGTTGGATAGCAGGTAAGAAGGGTGCCTTTGTTCTGTCGAGTAATTAATCTTAAAATTGAAACATCAGTAAGTTTTATTGGGGTAAAACTGACCTGTTAAAGAAGAGGATTTTGTTAAAGAAATCCTCTTTTTCAGCTGAGGAGTGCATGTCATTGTTGGTTGCTGGCACACGTTTCCACTCCCCAGAGAGCTCCTTTTGCAGTGCCTTCCACAGTGGCTGTGAAATATCAGAGCTGTTTGTGTTTCTTTCCTCTATGAAAATAGTTTTTATAGTATTGCAGATCACCTGGAAGTGCTGGAATACAGTGGCAGATGTCACAAAGGGAGATGTGAACTGAAAAAAACAGCTGAATTTGTACAGAGTGTCGGGGTGGGCATAAGGCAGCAAGCGGATGTTTGCCTGGGTGATGCTTTTAGCTTACGATGCATAAAGAGAAGTTTTTTTGCTTTGAAAAGGAACTTTTTAACAGAGCACAGTTTCCTCGCTTTTTAGGAAATCCTTTGAAAGTGCTTTATTTTCTCTCCAACTAAAAATGTTGTGACATCCCAAAGGTGGAAGCAGTTTCAAGAAATTTAAGGTTGTTTGTGGGAAATAATTAAGATGATGGGAATGAATTATTTCCAGCAGATTCTCTTTTTCTTGGTTTCTGTGAATCAGTTGACTGTGTGCTTGATAAACTCATGGGGGAGAAGGAGGAAAGGATGGTGGGTGCCTAGAAGGGAAAGGAGGCCAGTGCTAGCATTCCCTTAAGTCTATTATTTTGTTTTAATTTCTTTATTTATTAACAAATGCCTGTGGCTTTTTGGTTTAAAATGTTTTGAAAGCTGTAGGGTTACAACTATGTCATTGTCACTGGCAATGGACAGTGAAGGATCAAGAAGTATGAAAGAAAATTTTCTCTGAAACGATGAATTAGAGTACATCCAGCAAATGAAACCAGTCCTTTCCATCAAAAGGCCTGAGTTTTCTTCCTCTCTTGGAGGTGCACAGATTATTCTATTGAGTAATCTGTGCTCAGTGGCTGTAAATCTTTGTGTTGGGTTTAATTAGGCCATTTGCTGTCTGCAGGGTCAGAATGACAGGGGGTTTGTATTAGCCTTTTGCTCATAGAATAATTGACACTTTGGCACAGCAGAGACACTTGAGATGGGAAAGAGGAAGAGTATTTCTCCCATTTTACTGCCTTAAACATAGCCACATGCTGCTGGGGTGTGTATTGCCCCTGAGTGAAACTCCTGGAATATGACACAACTGGTTTGTGAGGAGTAGTGTGGGAGTGTCCATTGATCTGTCTGCAGGTGCCTGAAAAAGGTTGTGGTTAATACTTAAATTCACATTTGTAAATGTGGTGTGTTTATCTCCATGTTCTGATGTAGATATCCTCATTTGATGTAGTTGGGCTAACAGACCAGCTGCAGTGCAGGAGAAGGAGAAGAGGAGGTGAAGCAAGTATTTCTAGTTACATACAGCAGCCTCTCAGAACTGTAGCTGCTTGTCTGTGCCTTCAGAGAGACTGGGAGCTGTGTAACCAGCTAATTCCCTCGCGTGTGCTGAAGGCAGTGCCTTGATTCTCATCAGGCTTCTGCGAGTAACCTGGCTACATCCCAAAAGGTGCTGCTGGCTGTGGTGGGGCTAGGGTTTATGCTGTAGCATCTATCAGGGTCACCATGAATGCATGGTGCATGTATGGTGAGTTGCTGCTCAGCCACTCCACTCCTCTGGACTAGGACAGAATTCATAGCATACCTGGCAAATATGGGACATTACCACAGTGCCAAGTAATCATTAAAGGCACTTTGAATAGATCTCATTTGCCTTAGAGGGGCAAATTTCCAACCTAATGGTTCCAGAATTTGAGGCATGCCTCAGCTACATCTACCTTTCTGCACAGATACGTACCCTGTATGTAAGTACACTTAATTAATGTATGTGTGTACCTAATGTGCACACATGCACCCCATGTACAGTCATAGTCTGCCTGTGTAGAGTGAATTATAGACTTACAGAATGGTTTGGGCTTGAAGGGATCTTTTAAAGACCATCTAGTCCAACCCCCTGCCACATGCAGGGATGCCTTCCACTTAGACCAGGTTGCTCCAAGCCCTGTCCAGCCTGGCCTTGAACACTGCCAGGGATGGGGCAGGCACAGCTTCTCTGGGCACCCTGTGCCAGGGCCTCAGCACCCTCACAGGGAACAACTTCTTACCCAATCTGAATCTACTCTCTTTCAGTTTAAGGTCTAACGGAAAGGTTAAAAAGATCCAGTGAAGGGGCTAAATGAAATACTGGGTAGAAGACCTTTGGCTGACACTCGGTGCAGATGCTTTTAAGTCTCTCTGCTAGATTTCTGCACTGCAAGTGGAGAGGGTTCAAGTCGAACAGAGTTTGTCTAGAGAGACCTGAAGGTGTTAGCGGAGCTAAGTGCTCTCCATTTCTTCAGCTACTTTCCTGTCATAGTTATAAATTGCTTTTCTAAAAGGCTTTGAGTAGAAGAAGGTAACAGTGAGTGGAACTGTTACCTCCAGATGTATTTTATTTTTCTGATAGTTTTTATTTTTAGCCTACTTTCAGGAGGAAACAGCAGACAAGAGGAGTCTCTCTCGACCCCTCTTTCCATTCCTCTTACAATAAGTTTTTGCACCTAAAAGTCAATATTGATCAAATTTCTCAGGAGGGCTCTTTAAAGCTACTCTTAATTTCAGTAAGTTTGTAGGAAAACGAGAAACTGAGCAGAAAGGGGAGATAATTTTATTTTCCCTCTCTCTACTAAGGAAAGATGTTGCTTTTTGAAGAGGGGGAAAACCAGGCATTTCTGGTCAGTAGGATGCTGGGACATTTTCAGCATGGGGCAGTTATCATTCATGCCATTGCTGAGTAAATGTAATATTAGTGGAAACCATACATACCTGACAAAGGTATGTCCTTGGGAGGGCTCAGCTGATTAATTCAGTGCATGTTACTTATAAAATCACAGAATGCTTTGTGTTGGAAGGGACCTGAAAGATCATCTTAGTTCCAGCCCCCTGCCACTGGCCATCATTGATGTTGAACTTAAGTACCCAGAAATGTGACTTGCTGATGATACAAGGGATCTGCCAGGGTATGGTTTGGAGTGTGGAAGGAGTGCAAGCAGGAAAATGTAGGTTTTCTTGGGAGACATAGGAAGAGGCACTGCCCTAAGCTGAACCTCCTGTGCAAGAAATCCATTCCCATTCATTTTGAGCACTGCATGTTCCTTTCCTTGAAGGTAACGATGTCTTGCTGTAATGCCAATGTGAGTAGTGCTGGTATGTGTGACATAAACAGATTACTTAATAACCAATTTTGCAAGAGGGGAAAAGTAAAGCTCCACCTTATCCTTTGAGATAAGGTATTCTTGGCTCTTTAAGCCCAACTTCCCCCGGGCTTGCTACTGCCCTGACTTCACAGCAGGGTGGAGGATGCTTGATTTCAAGTCTGACAACTCCACTGCTGGAAGGCCCCAGGAGCATTTTGACTGCTTGTATTAGGAGTTGGGTACCAGCATTCTTCTCAGGTGTTTTGTCAGATGATTTGCAAAGTAAAGGTCTAGAGCGTCTCTTACATGTTGCTGTTGTAGGAGTGAATTCAGGAAACAATGCTGTTGCATGGGACACTTTTTCACGTGTCCTGTTATGAGCTTTACTACATAGAGAACCTAAATCAGGGATTTTATAATGACTTTCTGTAACTACTTCTTCAATCCTAGCTGACTGCTCCCCATGTGTTCCTCCTCCTCGGTTTCTATTCTTGACCCTGTTGTGTCATTACTATTTGCTGGTAGAAGGCTGTGTGATGCCATAAGCCTGAGATGATTACTTGGTGCTTGGATCAATGAAGAGAGAGGTTGAAAGGGTCAGGAGAACTGTGAAAATCTTTACCTTTATTAACAGCCAGCAGAAGGTAGGAGAAATGAGCCCTATTTACCCAGTTCCTTTGTTTTCTTTTTCTTCTTGCCTCTCATCCCCACCCTCATTTTTTGATCCCTGACTGTGGGCAGACCTTTGCCATTGTCATAAATAGCAAGAAGACCTGTTTCATGTCAGTTAGAGTTTTTAATTGCTTCTGAAAGAAATATGATTTAAAAATAAATCAGACAAAGTCTTAGCACAGAATGTACTTTATTAATATTCTTTGGTACCTTTAATTTATATGAGGAGATAGAGTAGTCTGTGTTTTGCTTTAGTAAAACTGAGTCGGGCTTTGCTGATGCAAAAGCAAGACACTGAGGACTTGAGCACTGCCTTTTTGCTCTCTTTCCAAATGGCAGCTGGCACAGTTTGGGAATGGCAGGCACGGATTGGAACCTAAATGCTGCCCCATGCAGCTAGTAAAACCAAAATGGGTGGTTTGGATCTTCTCAGTTTTAAATTGTCTGGATGAAAGGCTTCAAATTAGCTGCTCCCCAGCTTTAATTCTCCCTGACGTTCGGCAGGACACTGAAAAGTGTTGTTAACTGGTTTGCCATAGATGAAAAGGACTCTGTGACTTCACTGCAGACTTTTGAGAGTATGGTAAATCCCTGTGGAAAAGTTGGGAGAGGTTTTCGAGTGTTAATAAAATCAGTAGTACAAATGCTGTGAGGTCTGGGAAATATAAATCACTCATGAAGTGGTTCATACATTTTTGTTGTTAGGATAATATCACTTTTGGGTCACTGGTTAGCTTAATGCTAGTAAATCATAGGGTCACAGACTGGTTCGGGACCAAAGGGAAAGGGACCTTAAAGCTCATCCAGTTCCGACCCCCTGCCATGGGCAGGGACACCTTCCACTGGACCAGGTTGCTCCAAGCCCCGTCCAATGTGGCCTTGAACAGTGCCAGGGATGGGGCAGCCACAGCTTCTCTGGGCAACCTGTGCCAGCGCCTCACCATTCTCACAGGAAGAACTTCTGCCTAATGTCTGATCTAAATTTCCCTTGTGTAAGTTTGAGCCCATTACCCCTTGTCCTCTCACTACAGTCTCTGATGAAGAGTGATGAATCTGTGAGTATGTTTGCTACTGAGAGTTTCCAGCAGGCATCTGTGTTCCCCATCCCTGCATGGGGATACCATTCTGGTCACTGCAGATGTGTTTCATTTATTGTCAGGTATCAGCATTAGCTTTCAGGTTGCTGGGGTTGTGGTAGAAGGTGTTGATGTCTGCCTGCACTGAGCTCCGTGAGAAAAACTGCACTCCAAGTGCAGATGATGATAAACTGATTTTACAGAAGGTGGTGATAAGTTGGCTGTGCACACAGAAGGAATGGAGAAAACGTTGTAAGAACAGCTGAGTCAATATGTGATGTGGTTTGCCTGTTGCGAAGGGAAGGTGGTATTTTCTTTTAGGCAGTGGTAAGTTTTGCACTCACACATGCTGTGCGTGTAAGGTAAGTGGCAGGGAAGAAGAGTGTTCCCATACCATTCCATATGATGTGGCTGTCCCATCCCTGGAAGTGTTCAAGGCCAGGTTGGATGAGGCTTCGAGCACCCTTGTCTAGTGGAAGGTGTCCCTGCCTGTGGCAGGGGGTTGGACTAGATGGTCTTTAAAAGGTCCCTTCCAACCCAAACCATTCTGTGATTCTATGATATGATTCATTCTGGTAGAGATGGGCTTTTCCCCATCTCTGATAAGTTTAGAAACAGTCATCAGCTGAGGGCCATGCTGATTAGAAAGGTGGCCTCCCTTACAGCCTGTGGTGAGATCAACTTCCCTGAGTGAATGTTTTCGGTACCTGGACAATCCTGAAGCTGCTGGTCCCCATCAAGAGAGAGCAGGAGCTTGGACACCGTGCAGCAGTCTAGTTGATGGGTATGTCCCTCCATTGTCTCAGTGTGCTCATGGTAATGGCTCTACAAAGGTCACTTTTAAGCCCTCTCTTAATTTGTGCTTCAGTTCCTGTAGCACCTGTGCAGCGTTAGTGTATATACAGGCTGTTGGAGCAGTTGTGCAGCTGCTGTTTATGTGATGGTTTGGTCCTCTTCTGGGTCATTTTGGTTAGGATTCAAGTCTAGGCTTGTTGAACTGTCTTCTCCCACCCATTGTATATACCTTCCTCTGTCCAACAGCTCTTTTTAAGGTACATTTGTAGTGGATATGACAGCTCAGCAATGAGATTGAAGAACTGAGTCAGGCTGTGCTCAGATGTGAGCCCCAGATGTGCTGATCATCCTTCCGGAATTTTTCGGAGGCATTTAAAATGAGGAAGTAACACAAAACGTGTTGGGCAGGTCCAGTTGCAGTTGTAAGGTGTGCAGTGCTGGTGTTTGCTCTGTTTGGCTGCATTTAGCAAACTCTTGGTGTGGTTTTTGCCTGTTCACTGCATGGACAGATTTTTGAGAGTTGTACTCATGACATAAATCAAGTCATAGAGACAGCGAAGGTAAACGGCAGAACCCACTTGGTAAACAGGGAGAGATACTGAGGTAGAAAGTGGAAGGTACCTGACCCCGTGTCAGGGTTGGGTCCCTTCAAGCTTGGCCACGTCAAGCAGCCACAGTCTTCGTGTAGCTAGGGAACACAGGAGTGTCCTTCCCTCTCTTATCTGTGTGCCCAGACCTAGTGGAGCTGGGCTTAATCTGGAAACTGATGCTAGGGCTGTTTCTATAGCTTGCTAGGATAACTGCAATCTGTACACTAGTTCAGTCAGCCTTCATGAAGGTCTGTCCCTTCCTTTCCTTTGGGCAGTTGGGAGGACTTAATATGAGCTGCCTGGCACTTGGCAAACCCAAGGAAACAGGGTGCTGGCTTCAGTAGATCTCTGCCTGCCATATTGCAGTTAAATATCTTGGTTTTGTTGCTAACCTGTGCCCAGCCTTTGCTGTTTGTTCTTCAGGCTTTGGACAACATGCTGCTCTGTGTGGTCATTGAGTTCAGGCTTGGAAAAGTCAATGGTGTTTGCTTCAAAGTTTAGAGGGTAGATTTCAATGGCATGCTTTCCTGCTGCTGGTGTCCAAGTGGTAAAGCAGCTGCCAGCCTCTGGGACCTAGCAAACAGTTTGAGGTTCTCTCACTGAGATGGGCCAGTTGTTTATCGTGGGTTTTATTGGAGGGTGATCTAAAGCCTACCTGTATCTACGAGCTTGATATCTATGTTCTTGATGTAGAAGTACAGCTTGGTATTTCTGTAGACAGCCTTGGTAATTAACAAGATGGAAATATGGAAAATGAGGCTAAGGTTTTGGAAATTCTTCCCTGTGAGGGTGGTGAGGCACTGGCACAGGTTGCCCACAGAAGCTGTGGCTGCTGCATCCCTGGCAGTGTTCAAGGCCAGGTTGGACAGGGCTTGGAGCAGCCTGGTCTAGTGGAAGGTGTCCCTGCCTGTGGCAGGGGGTTGGAACTGATGAGCTTTAAGGTCCCTTCCAACCTAAACCATTCTGTGACTCTATGGTCTTCAGCCTAGATGGGCTATTTTGAGTGGTCATTTTGGAAGGGGCCACAATTCTAAAAGGTCAATGCTTGAGGCAGATGCTGGAAAATGCCAAGGTACCATGCTTCCGAACAGCTTGTCCTAAAGCACGGCTCCCCTACTCTGACACGCTCCCTGGAGTCATGTTTTTAAAGTCTTCCTTTTGTTTCTGTGGAATCCAAGCAGTACTGGCAAGATTAGATCAGATCACAGCAGGACAGGTTCGGTGGCTTCTGTAACCTCCCACAGCTCAGAAGAAGGGAGAAAGAAAAGCAGCTTATGGGGTTGTGGGTAAGAAAGAGTCTGGCAATGGGTTATATAAAGCTCAGTGAGAATACCCCAAACACATGTTTATTGTTCTGTCTAAACAATGTCCACCCATTAAGTCATTGCCAACTTCCTTATATTTTACTGTCATGGAACGGTACCTTATAGCTGTCACCAACATGTGTCTTCTGGGCTTTGTATTCTGATTAATTCCTAATATAGTTTTTAGCGAATGACTTGGTCTGCTCCAAACAGGCTTTGTAGGATTTTCAGTAAGTCAGATGAAGACCTCATATTTTTTAGTTTTCTCTACCTATTTAGATGTTCTTGCCTTGATTTTGTGTGAGCTTCATCTTTTGGAGCCATCCTGTTCTTCAGGGCACGTTGCTAACTCACCTTTTAAACATGCTTCACTGGAGGAATCTGGTAGTTCAAGTCTGGGTCACTGGTGGGTATTGAAACAGAGAAGTGCAAGCTTTAGACAGATGGCCAGGAGGACTTTCTTGCTGGCTAACTATAGTGTTGTTACGTGGGAACCTTTTAAAGACGGCAGAGGTCACTTTACATAAAGATTAAACTAAGCTTTTCAGGATACTGACATTCTAGAAGTGTGGTGCTATAAAAGAAGGAAGAAAAATCTCGTTTTCCATGCTGTCTTCTCCTACACAGCTCAGTTCCTTGCCCTTTGTAGTGATTTTAGTAAAAGGTTCTATATAAAGATATGGAGAGTGGTAATGCAAATACAGAAAATGATCTTTGGATGAGCTCTCTGCTCAATTAAATAACTGCATCTTCATTGGTGATGCTAGGTCCTCACTTGAATACTTTTAGCCACAAATTTGGGGTTCTTTTGTCAGAGCTGGCAGAGAGCTTTGTTGTTTCTAATCTTGTACCTTCCAATTTAATCTATCAGTTGCTTAGTAGCTGGGGTTTTATTTCTTTTGGAGCTTCTGCTTTCCTTTTTTGCCCTTTACTGCATCTCTCCCATTGCAGGCCGCTCTCCTGAGGGCATTTATTAGGTTGTGAACCCCCTACTCAACCTTATGCT
Source organism: Neopsephotus bourkii (assembly GCF_033783945.1). Classification (NCBI taxonomy): domain Eukaryota; kingdom Metazoa; phylum Chordata; class Aves; order Psittaciformes; family Psittacidae; genus Neopsephotus; species Neopsephotus bourkii. The sequence continues at coordinate 11,282,518 of NW_026900624.1, forward strand.
TGTCCTTTTACAAGTGTTTGGTCCCATCACCTGATAGGTTCATACTGACCCTTGTCTTTGGCCAGCTACTACATACCATGGAAGAATTGGTCGATTACAGTTTACTATTGTTTTAAAAGCCCTTATGCCCGAGGGCCTTCCTGATCTCAGGTTTTTTTTCAGCTACCTGGTTAAAGGCTTGTGCTTCTTTATTGCAGTCTTTTCCATACAGACATAATTTCTTCTGCCTCTCCCAACCAGTCTTATTCAGCATCCTTTGTCCAACTTCAGGGATCCACCTGCTATTGCTGGTCCTGTGGCAGTCTGAGCTCAGTCCCTCCAAAGACCTTGTGTTCCCTTAATGAGAGCCTCTTCCAGAGAGGTGATTTCGTGCCCAAGCATCACCACTGTAAGACACATAAATGTGTTTCTGCACTAGTGAAATCAGTACTGTGACAGAAAGAGCTGAGTCTGTAAGGGCTACCCTCTCTTTGGAAGAAAATGCATCTTCCCTGTGGTTCTGCTGCAGGATCTGGATCTGTTTTATCTCCAACTGGTATGTTAGCTTGTTGAGATTTCACCCAAATTTCAGCAAAGTGCTCAGTGAATCCCTCTGCTGTGTAGCTGATGGACGATTTTTTATTCATGAGGAAGATCAGTTACTTGAATATCAGGATGTGCTGAAAACCCTGTGGGGACCGAGGGATGAGCCTGGTCAGCCCATCCATAGGGTTGGTTCTGACTTGTCTTTGTTTTATTTGGATTTCCAGTATCTGTGTTCATATGCATTAACAGGAATAGCATTTAGCTCTTCAACAGTGCTAGAGAAAATCATCATAGTCCTTAGTTTTAATGCATGAACCAGCCATGTTCACCCACAGGTCTTGTGAACTTCCATCTCTGGTCTCCTACTCCTAATTTACTTCTTCCTGATGTATCACTGAAAATATTCCCAGTGGTCTGTAGGTTTTGTAACTTGTGTTTTCATCTGTGTGGAAATTAATGCTCTTTCTGATTGCTCTGGGCACATTTTTAGGTGGAATATGGTAATTGTGTAGAAGGGTCTATGAGAGCTGATTCTGTTCCTGTGGAGCAGATAGTTGTCTGAGGCTGTGCCCTGGGAAGTGGAGCTGGTTGGGGTGGAGGACCCTGCTGCTCTACTAGCACCACTACCTCTAACCCTTCAAAACCAGGTAGCATTAAGGGCACCCAGCACGTGACGGTGTGGCCATTTGTTCTTATTTCTTGAGCTGATTGGAAACTAAGCAGGGCTTAGTTTGGGACTTGCTTAGTGCTACTTTTAGTGTCTCCCCTTTAAAATGGATCATCCCTTTGATTTATTTGTCCTTCTGGGCTGTCAGCTTTTTATGTCATTTATTTCCTCAGATTCTCACGCAAAACAAGAAGTACTCTTCCACCACCACTCCTTGGCCTCAGAGGTGTGCTGTGCCATGCCATGCCATCTTATGATGATGAAGCACATGGCAGGCTGCATCCCCTAATGGTCTTGTGTGACTTGGGAGCTGCCATGAGTGCAGGTTCCTCAGTGTTAGACACCCCATGGAGCAAGTCATCATCAAGGTAGCAACTCATTAGTGATAAGATTGAAAGCCATGCACTCCTTAGCTGTGTCATGAAGCCACATTAAGAGGTGAAGCTTTTCTGCCTTGAGGGTATGCTGTGTTTTAGTCCCATCCAGGTAAGAGGCTGATAGCTAGGCTATGGAGATGGGCAGTGAAGGGCACACCTTGATCTGCACCTGTTGTATTAGAGGTCAGTCATGCCTCAGATTTAAATGGCTGGCGCATCCAGAGCAAGCCCTTCAGGCCACCTGAATATCTGTCCCATCTTCTCTGGGAACCTGGATACATATGGCTGCCCTGTGTGGGAGCTGCGAGCAGCCAGAGCTTGTGGAGAAGGCATGTCAATTATAACCACATCAGCCTGTCCAAGCCTGATGGGGTTTAATGTAACTCTCCTTGTTCTTCAGAAAGGAGTCTGGAAAGTGAAAACAAGGGCCAGTTGAAAACTGTTAATGCTCAGATCATTTTCATTGCTTTATAAATTTTTACTGTTAGGGTTTGATCTTGTTTCCTTCCAAGGTGCCAGCCTGAGATTCTTTATGGGCTCATCTGACCAGGCTCCAAGTCCCCAGAACTCTGGTCATGTGGAAGAGATTCCTTCTTTGATATTATGCACCAGGCAGATTTTATCCTTTGATCCTGTAACTTTTGGTTCCTTTCTCCAAATTACCAAGTTTTGGTTTTGCTAAGCAAAAGTCACTCCACTGTCACTATTTACTTAGAAGATTCAGTGCTAAAAAATGGAGAGGATCATAAATCAAATTATCCCTTTCTGCTTGTTCTTTTGCCTGTAGAGATCTGGAATGAAAAGAGAATTTCACTCTTAGGCACTGTCAAGTTTAAACTCTGCACTTGAGCTACTAGTGCAAAGTGTCCCTGCCCATGGCAGGGTGGTTGGAACTAGATGATCTTAAGGTCCTTTCCAACCCTAACCATTCTATGATTCTATGGATTTCTCTCTATATAGATTTTTTTTGTCATTTGTTTCTTGTATAGGGGGATCGGAACTAGACAATTTTAAGGTCCTTTCCAACACTGAGTATTCTATGATTCTGCGATTCTGTGAGTAGATCCATGTGGCTTGTTCTTTACAGGCCTTGAGATGTCCAATTTGGAGCTGATGTAATTGCATAGAAAGTAGTTCTTAATCTCCCAGTGCACTTTTCTCACACAGGTAGATCCCAAGGTCTCTTCATCGCATACGTTTAACCAGAGTCTCCACTGACAATGGCAGGTTTGTCCTGGTTCTTCCACTGCTGTGCTACCCCTCGCTTAGCAGTGGACATGGCAGAATTACGGGTATATAGGTATAGGAACCTGGTGTGTTTGATGCAGGTCCTGCCTTTTCCTACCATGAAACCCTTGTGAAGCTTTCTGCAAATCACAGTGGGTGATGGGGAGTGAGTACCTGAAAGGAGATCAGGATTATGTATGTAGTAGGTGATTGGGATAGGCTCACACACAAATTTGGCTGCCTAAACACACACACACACACACACACACATACACACAAGCCACTTGTGGGTAGCTGAAACTTCACCAGGTCAGGCAACTTCAGACGTGCAAATTTTGTAGTGTTTTTGTTTTTCAGTACATTTTCCTCCTATGTCTGCATTTCTTTAACCCCCACATTTCTTTAGCTGGAATAGCTGAGGGAAAAAATAGAATGGTGTTGGTGGTATGCTTGAGATCTGGCTTGTTGAGGCAGAGTGTCTGGACCTGCTTTCTTCTCTGCATGCTGCCAGAGCGCTGCTGGGGTCAGCATGTGAGGTTGTGGCATGCACGGCTTGAGCTTCAGTGAGTTTCACTGCCAGGACCTCAACAAGACCATGCTTGGCCAGGATGGAGACAGGAGATGAACAGATATTCTTGCAGGCAGGGAGGGAGGGAGTGCTGCATTTTACACAACTTAAATTTGGTAATACATTGGGTAGGTTTTCACCAGTATAACTGACTCAGGGACTCTTCAGTGCCCAAACTCTAAATCTGGACTCTGAATCATGAGCTCCTATCCTTTAATAGCTCTTAATAAAGCAAAAGATGTGGTTTCAACCAAAAGTTTTCCAGGGGGAAAATACCTCTATGATGAGTACTTCTTGCTCTATTAATAATCGGATGAAACAATTTTACTCTGAATTTGGTGCACAGCAAAGTTTCTCTTCAGGAAACTAACTTCAGAAGTTCTAGATGCAGCAGGTTTAAGTTCAAGGAAGCCATGACCCATGGCTGTCCTATAAAATAGAAGAGGTGCCACTTTGTTCTGCAGGTCTTGCTGTGCATCTTACCTACAGGATTTTATGGAATCACAGGATGGTTTGGGTTGGAAGGGGCCTTAAAGCTCACCCAGTTCAAACCCCTGCCATGGGCAGGGACACCTCCCACTAGAGCAGGTTGCACCAAGCCCCATCCAACCTGGCCTTGAGCACTGCCAGGGATGGGGCATTTATATATAAATTCACTACAGTTCTTGCTACCAGCTCCTGTTTCAGGTCAGTTTGATCTAGATAGAGTTAGTATGGGTCTGGCCTCCATCAGCTTATTTAACTGACAGCTCTACAATCATGCTATATTGTGGCTGGCAGGCTGAAAGAGGAGGACTTCCCAAGTCTGTATCAGAATGAATCAAGAGACCTTCAAAAAGGAAAGTGCACTGTGTCTGATCAAAAGCCATCTCGCGCTGCATTTCAGTGTGGTGAAAACCACCCCTCCAGTCAACCAAAACAGGTCTCAAAATTAACAAGGTGCACATAGAGTCTAAATGTTTTCTTAGGGGAGAGCAATGGGATCAGCCTGAGAGAAGGCTGGGGATGCAATGGGGACCTCAGGACATGGGTAACTGACTTATGTCCTCGGTACAGGGGAAGGTTATGGCTGAGTGGGACCTGGATTACTGGGAGAAGTTTAGCACTGGCTTCCGTGCTCCCCATCCTCCATCAAACCATAGGATCATAGTATGGTTCCTGTGTTAAATTTATCAGGCATTCCCGTTTGTAGCCAGTGGTTCTCATGGGAAAGGCTCTGTTACCCCGGTGAGTAGGAAATGGCTCAGAACCCCAGTGCATTGAGAGTATGTGTCAATTGTTTCCTTCCAGGCGCTTTGGGAAGGGAGCCTAGAAGTTTATCTCAGCATTTGCAACAATACAAACAGATGCCAAGCAGTTTAAGTGCGTAGAACAGGAAAATGTCCTGTTTGGCCTCCCTATGCAGAGTGGGAGGAGCAGGGAGGGGGAGGATGACACAAAACCCCCAACATTAAGTAAGTCCCTCCCTGGCAGAGTAGGGAAAAGCAGCTAAGTAACGCAGATGTTTGTCTGCATGTATACAACTTCATTTTCGTATTACCAAAGTCTGTCCTGTGCATACGTAGTCGAAAGATTAAAGAGGTTCTTTGGTTCTGTTGGCAGCACAAAGTATTAGGACTACAGGCTTACTATGGTGTGTTTTCTGTTGTCAAGCTAATTGCAGGATTGAAGTGATTCAAAGGAGGGTGTTGTGTTAGTACAGATACTGGATCCTGGCTGTAAAAATCCATTGGAAACAACTACTGCTGCCCTGTCTGTCCCAGAGCCATCCTACAGCCCTGCTTGTGCTCACATCAAGTTTCCCCTTCTCTGTCCTACGCAGTGTTTATGCCATCAGCCATGTTAAGGCTGATGTTTCCAGCTGCTGGAATAGCTTTCTTGGTTTCCTTTGACACATTGGAGCTAAATCTTATCTCCAGGTGCTGATCCATAAAGTCTTTCTGCAGGTGCCTCTGATGGTGGTGTGGCTCTGCCTGTTCCCTCTGTGGTGTTAGCCAGTTTCTCTGGGCTGGGGGCAGCAGAGGCAGGTCCCTTTTCTCCTGCCACTGTTATGCTGCTTGTTGGACCTTGCTCAACCCTGGATTTCTGTTTCTGTTTCTGTTTTTGTCCTGCTCCCTGAGATGGTGAGTTACTAGTGCCTGGTATTGTACTGAGTGGTTGTGCGGCTGTTGGTAGCCAGCAGCAAGAGGAGATGCTCATAGGGTGAAGAACTTCTAATATCTCAGCCTAGATAACTGTGACTGAAAAGCAACACTAACTCCCCTTGGGGAGGTTTTCACTAACTCTTTGTAGCTGTTAGTTTGTATCTTGACATCGTGGACACTGTATGTCTTTGTATATGAATACCTATTTATTGGTCTTCTGCATAGTTACCGCCAGTACCTAAACTCAAGCTTGCTGCACGCTTCAGCCACCAGAATGATCATAGGATCCTAGAATCACAGAATGGATTGGTTTGGAAGGAACCTTAAAGCTCATCCATTTCCAGTCCCCTGTCACAGGCAGGGACACCTTCCACTAGACCAGCTTGCTTCAAGCCCTGTCCAATCTGGCCTTTAACACTGCCAGGGATGGGGGCAGCCACAGCTTCTCTGGGCAGATCCCAACGATGATGGGATCTGTTTCAGGGCCAACACAGGCACTGTCACACCGTTGTGTCTGTGAGGGAGAAGGGAATTTCTTTATAAGCTTCTGCTTTCTATTACAATTCCCACATAGCAAATTACTTTAGAGCCAAAATGTGTCACACCTAGTGGGGATGAACGTGTTTTTCAACTGATAATTTTGGAGAACAATTTTTTTCTCTTTCATTTTGTTGGTCTGTGAGAATTAAGAATTCAGTGGTTTAGAAACAAACTTTTTCAGATGCTCTTTTAAATATTTAAATAACTCAACAGCATGCATTTAAAATTTTTAATTGATCCTCTGTGTTTGCTTTTTGAAGGAATTACTGCTGGAGATCTGTGGATCTCAATGGCCTTGTTGGGCCATGGAACATGTATGGTTAGGAGAGACAATGTATAAATGGAGAAGGCATGAGCTATTTTTGTACACTTCTGGCCCCATCCCTGCATACTGCTCATCATTCCATTAGTTACAAAGCCCTTGCAGAGCTGAGTTAGCTATTCTGAAGTTGCTATTAAGGAGGGCTGCTCTGGTCAAGCAGCTTTTTAAAAGACCTTGGTGGCTCTCAGTGTGAAAATTCAAGTGCAAAAAAGGTGAAGGGCTCTCCAGACTTCACAGCAGGTGGTTCTTCATTGAAAAGTCAGTTTGTTATGGAGAATGGGTATTCTGTGCCTGAACTTTCAGTTATTCAGTGTCAGAGATGGATTTAGCATACTGAGGAATTGGAGATGCATGTTAGCAATGAAGTTAATGGGTGATTGCAGATTCAAGCTTTACTCTTGCAGAGCAGCTTCCCGTGTCTTGCAAATAGCTGGTTCATCCAGAACCTTATCCAGCTGCTGAAAAACAAATGGTAATGATAGGTGCAGCTCCCAGGTAAGAGGGAAGAGCAATGAATGCCCTGTAGTGAGGGAAAATTTGTGGAGATGAATCAGTGACAAGGGCCAGTTTTCTCTCTGGCTTTGTCAAGTGTGTGACTGCTTTATCTAGTGAGGCATGACTTCTATTACTCACTTGAGTATTATTCCTGAGCAGAAAGGGGCATGACTGCTGCAGAGAAGAGGTGGGCTGCATCTCATCTGGCCTTAGATATTGTTGCCACCATCTTGTTGGGTACCCACCCATTTAACACAAGGTTCTGTGGTTTCAGGAGTGATGTGCTGTCACGCTGTGGAGTACGTGGAATGCATTTCAGGAGGGTCTTTCGGTTGAGTAACTTCTGTGGCAGATATGTGTAGGTGCTGGAGTCATCTCTGCTCCCTGCTCAAAGCCACAGCAGTCACGAATGCTGGGATCTGAAGGCTGCTGTTTGAGCTGCAGCCTCTGCCTTGTCTTGAATGTGTCATCTCCTATGCTCACATGAAGCTTTCATAGTTGTGCATTCATGCAAAGTGTAAGCATGCACCAGGAATAGCTGAGTGTGAGGTGGCCAAGACAGTGACTCTGCAGAAACGCTCCCCCCTGCGCAGAAGTAAATGGCTGTACCCACAGATAAATATATTTGTTCTTACGTGCATTTGTGGCTCAGTCATTCAGATAAAGGTACTTCAGACAGTAATAGGGCATGTGTGTTTATCTGAAGCTCTCTGCTTGGCTATGCTGAGACATGAGGGTAAACCAAATTTGGTCAAAAGCCTAGGATGCCGCTATTATTCATCAGGGGCTGAATCTGAAGGAGCTGTTTTTACAGCTTAGAGCAAGAAGTCTGAATTATCTGCGCACAGAAAAAGACGTGTATACACTTTCTGTAACCAGAAGGAAAGATACTTACCCCAAGTTGGTAGAAGTGCAGAAAGCCTTGAAAATAAAACCTTTTGATCAAACTCTGTAAGAAGACACAACAACTGGCAAATGTAGTTGCAGTGCTGTGGTTTCAAATGGAAATCTGAAGGACAGGGAAGAGGCATACTTTGGGTTTACAATCAGCACGTGGAATTTGACGCTTACTCCTTTATGACTTCATTTTTATTTTGGAATGTGTCAAGTACTTAGAAGTTGACAGTAACGTATGTTTAGTAGTTCTTCCTCATCTGGTGAGTTATAATACCCTAAAGGGGCTTTTACACTTGTTACACAGTGGACTACATAGCCGAGTGATAGAAATTTGGCTCCACTAAGCTCTTCAGTGCAGCTGAATCAGTTTGTACAAGGTGGGTGTTAAATCCAGCCAATGTTTGTGGGGAAACAAGTGGAAAAAATAATGTATTCACTATCTTCAATATTGCAGAATGAGTATGATGGCCTTTTATGGGTTTTATTTTTATTTTTAAATGAGTCATAAGGACAGAATAATTACCAGAGAGTCTGCCCTGACGTGCGCTCTCAGAAATGATTGCACAAAAAGTACTTCTCAAATGGAGCTCCTAGCTCATGTCTGGGGAGAAGAAACACAGGATTAATTAATATGAGGCCAGCAAAGAAGGGTAGTTGGCTGGTCTGTTTGAATGAAACACAGCATAAAGTGCCCTGGCCAGTGGTGCACAAAGGGTATGCACTCAAAGTTGATGTTTGCTGTGTTGGTGTTCCCTAGGTCATCACACTATCTACATTGGGGTCCACGTGCCGAAGAGCTATAGGAGAAGGAGGCGTCACAGAAGACGACCTGGGCACAAAGAGAAAAAAGAAAAGGAGAAAATCTCTGAAAACTACTCCGACAAATCAGACATAGAAAACGCTGATGAGACAAGCAGCAGCATCCTTAAACCTCTCAGTAAGTACTGGTTTCAGTTGTCACTCACTACAATGGTCTGTTGTCTAGTGATCTGCTCCTGATCCAATCATGAAGAAGGAAACTGGATCCATGAAAACAGTCATCTTGTGTTGCAGGGTCAGAGTTGTCTTAATCAGTTGCTGCCGGATGGTTGCTACAGCTTGGAAGAAGGCACAGGCTGGAACAGATATTTCATCCCTCCATATCACCTGCATTGGCTCCTGAGCTCATGGCAGCCAGGAAGAGGCCAAATTTTTAAAAGCAATTTGATACTGTGTGTAAAGAAATAGCAAACAAGCATACAGACTGAGTAGGTGCCTGGACAGATCTATTGCAGCTTCTGCCCTGGCTCTCAGGACATGAACCCTCTCTAGCATTCAGGCACCTCATGGCTTCATCTAGAAACAGCCTTACAAGGAGGAGCAGGTTGATGAGAAGCATCAAGACCAGTGCTATAGGCTAAGGAACATACGCATCTAGGGTTTGGCTTCATTGTATCAGTAACTCGTGGTGCTAGTAAGCCTTTTCCCTTCAGTAATTAAACAGTTTTAAGTTTTGCAAACAAAAACATTAAAGTGTAGCATTACTGTATGTTTGAATATAGGGATACTGTAGGGTTGATTATCTGAATGTTAATAGGCAGATGAGGTCTGTTCTGGATGCCCTCTACTCCATTTGTACTGAGATGGATAAGCATAGGAGAGAGATCTTTATCTGGTGTCACCTTTATGCAGCTCTTTGGTAACATCGTAGGAGACTCTCATAAAGTCCCATTTTTTGTGCTGTCTTCTCTGTTGGCCACAAGCTTGTTCTGAAATCTGGGGGATGACTGCTTAAATAGGAGTGGGAGAGTACAGATGAGAGAATAGAAGCAGGTGACAGCCTTCTAAAATGGGAACATGCTAACAAGGTTTGAATATAGCAGAACAGCCCAGCATATGATATAGCTCAGATTATTGAGGCTAACTCCAGGTGGTTGCAGTTTCATTAGAAAGAACTTGTTGGCAAGTGAGGAAAATGCTTCTTGTGTGAGACAGAGGAGCAAGGAGGGGTCATGGATTGAATATGTGAATTTTCATTTTAAAATGATGTTGCTGGGTAGTTGCTGCGTCTGAAGACAGTAGCATGGGATCAGATCAGTCATGTCATTAGTCTAAAGCTTGTACTTCTTGGTGGTACTTCAGTGAGCAGCTCCTGGAAAGGAAGGCAAGTCATGAAGTCTCCCCAGCTATAGTTCGTTAATTGTCCCAAGGAAGGGACATGCAAAAAACCAGGAGCTGGTTTGGCACTGAAAGGCATAATTACCTGCCTTCAAGAACTCTTGGTATTTGAAGTTTAATTTTTATATTTACACCTCTGTGCTTCTTTGGCATGCAGGTGAGCAGAGCCATAGAAATTCCTGTTTGGCTTCTGGATTTATTCATTTCCTAGAGGAATCCTTCCCACAGGCTAATTGTGTCCATGATTGAATACGTGTTTCTTCCATCAGGTTTTGATCTTTCTACCTTTCGCTTTGTTCATCATTGTTTCTGTTTTGTGTCATTTAAAAAAGGGCGAATGGTATTTTTCCTATATAGTTGCTACAGGTTAGTATGTTCTTCTCTACTCATATCTGCATTTACAAATATGCAGTCTTTGCATCTCTCTGGGAACTTCCCCATAGTCTTTTCCACCCTGACCTCTTTGCACTACTTTTTTGGAGTGCAGTCACAGAAATACCACACAATATTCCAGGTGTCCTATGCAATAGCATTACTACTACATCATCTTTAACTTTTTTCTATAGTGTTCACTGTCTCAATTATCAGATACTTTACCAGGTTCCTGCAGGGACTTGCTGTTGGCCAGATCTTTTTACAAGCTGGCACAGTTAATTTAGAACACTGTAAAAGATAGGAGTAGTTCACATTACTGTCTTGAATTACCAAACATTGAATTGCATGTTGCCTCATATCCCTAGGTTTTTTCTTTCCCTTTTGAAACTTTTGTCTTCATAGCTGACCTGAATTATTTGTTTCTTACTACAAACAAATTTTTGCTTGCTAGAAACCTTTCTTCTCTAGTTCTGCATGTGTAGTGATGCCAGGAATCAGCTATTCTGCTGTTCTGCTTTTGACAATCTCCATCATTTAGAAATGGCTCTTTATGTCCATTTTGTTTTCTTATGTGGTTGCTGATCTGATGGAGTTAGTGGGTAGTCAGACTGTTCCAGCGTTAGATGTCTGTCATTGGCACTTTGATGAAGGGTTTTTGAGGGTCTGAATGGTTTATGTGCACTGTGGATCCAGCTGCTGTGTTCCCCCTCAGTCACAGCATGTGTTTCCAAGAGAAGACCAGTTCTCTTCAGACAGAGCTTATCAGCTTACTCAGATGTTCATTACTGACAATCATGACATGAAATCTTAGTTATAATCCTGTTTTGTTTAATCTTTTTCCGTTAATAGTAAATAAATGAGCAGTATGAGGCTCAAATTCAGTTTCTGAAGGACATTAGAAACAAGGAATGGCAATCTTACTGGAGTTGAGAGAAAGCTGAAATGAGATACATTACCTATACTTGAGAGAGCTGTCAGCTGAGAGCATGTGGCATCAGAAGCTGAAATATGTTAGAAATATGTTATGCATGTGGGGTTTAGCAGTGTGGGGGAGAGTGAAGGCATTTGCTGTGGGGCAGGGGAGCTGGTTGGCCAGGTAGGAGAGAGTTTGGGATTTTGCTTTCCTCCTTTGAAGGGGGAGGGAAGTAAGAGCAGTGGCTTGCTGGACATGCATGTGGGGTGCCCAGTATGTCTCTGTCCTTAGAAGAGGAGAAAAAGCCCTGGCGTGCTAGGCACAAAGGAAGGAGGAAATCCTCAGGCAGCTCAGTGCCATTCTTGTGAAATGACCCAAGAATAGAAGAGAGAGGGTGTTGCAGCTCCAGGATTAAGGACTGTAGGGACAGCTGTGTTAATGACCTTTGCATAATGCTCCTTTGCAGGATGGCTGGCTGTGACCAGGGACTCTGCTCACCAGTAAAACATGGGAACCTGTCAGAGCCTGAGGTGTGATGGATAACTGGGTTCTGAATATAATGTGTAGGACACTGTCCTCAGAAGGGCTGCAGAGTAGGTGTCTCAGGTTTAATGACATAGTAAAATGGAAGTGCTGCTTATGTAGTTATTGGTGAGATGAAGGAACTGAACTGGAGGGCATTTCGGTATTTTTCTTAGAATTCTGGGAAGAACTTAGAGCAGTTTCCAGTGCCAAAAGGGGGTGAGAAGAAATATGAAGAGGGACATTTTACAAGGGATAATGGCTTTAAACTGGAAGAGGGGAGATTTAGATTAGACATTAGGAGGGAGTTCTTCCCTGTGAGAGTGGTGAGGCACTGGCACAGGTTGCCCAGAGAAGCTGTGGCTGCCCCATCCCTGGCAGTGCTGAAGGCCAGGCTAGATGGGACTTGGAGCAACCTGGTCTAGTGGAAGGGGTCCCTGCTTGTGGCAGGGGGTTGGAACTGGATGAGTTTTAAGGTCCCTTCCAACCTAGCCAGTCTGTGATTCTGTGATTTACTTGCAGCATTAGCGGTCAGAGTCATCAGGGAGCTTCGTTTTTACTGAGTGGAAAGGTTAAGCCAACTTTGATTTGATACATCACTGCTATTTTTTGGTCTGTCCCCAAGGACCATGAAGCTTAGGTCAGATATCTTACCTGAAGAGGATTTCTCAGCTTCTTGGGTGGAAACTGCAATCAGATTTTGACAAAATCTGTATTTGACTCACCAGGTCAAGCTGCATGGCCTGCAACAGATGAACCTGATGAAACATGTCTATGCTTATGGGTAAGAGAGTGAACAGGTCCAGAACTGCAAACCTTCTCTATAAATGTTGTGTTCCAGTTCAGAACCAGCCTAACTGCGCTCCTGGATTTGGGAATTGGGGCAGTCTGGAAACATCAGCCCTATTTTTTTTTTAATCTGTGTCCAGTTCAGTCAAACATGGCAAACTCTGGTAGTTTATAAACAACCTTCAGCTCTTCCTTCTGGAGCGAGTTAGGGAAATCCATAGAATCCTAGAATGGCTTGAGTTGGAAGGGACCTTAAAGCTCATCCAGTTCCAATCCCCTGCCATGAGCAGGGACACCTTCCACTAGAGCAGGTTGCTCCAAGCCCTGTCCAGCCTGGCCTTGAATACTGCCAGGGATGGAGCATGTACAAATAGTTCTTATCCTAAGGAAACTATTGCTTGAGAAAAGTGCCTTGTTTCCAGACAGGGATATTCTCTGTAGTACTAATGGCTGGAGTATTGACCCACTAGGATTTTGGCCATATTCCACTAGTCTGTGATTAACTATGGTTAATGCACTTAGTGGGGTGAAGGAAGGGCTTAGCTAGACAGAGAAGAGAGTTGATGGTGCAAAGCTGTGGTTGGCATGAGTGGAGGTGTCAGGGCTTGGTCTTTCTCTGCAGCTCAGCCAATTTCTTATCTCAGTATGAAGCGGATGGAAGAGTTTGTTGTTACTTGCAAGGGATGAGACAAGGGAGGAACAAGGAAGGCAGATAAAACTTTCTTCTTTGGGGCAGACTGTGATCTGAAACCATTTCCTTCTTCCTCATTCTTTACTACAGATGTGCAGAGATTTTCCCATGAGGACATGCATCTCTGCTTGATCTATGAAGGGGTTTCTTCTCATTGTCTGGTTGCCCTCCAAGTTAATTTGGCTCTTTTCCCTGGCTTAAACCCAAGGAAGTCATGTCTTTCAGTAAGTGCTGTCATAGCAGGCAGTGTGTCGACACTGTGTTTATGTACACAGCAGTTGGAGCTGCTCTGCAAAGATGCTTGTGCAGAGCTTGCTTGGGTTGTCCTTGGCCTGGCCCAGCTCTGTGCCCTTCAGACATGCAGTGTGCGCATGTTAACAGTGATACAAATCTATTTTGAAGCTCTGATAGCGTGTTTAGAACAGAAACGCTTGGAATATGGGATATGGATTTAGGCTAGTGTGAGTGATTACTATGTCAGAGGAAACAGAAGTAGAAAAATGTAGGATTCTTTGACAAAATGGAAACTCTTACTTTCATTCATGATCTGTGAGCGGCCCATGGTTTCTGTCAGGTAAGAAACTGTCGGTGTGCGTTTGTGACTCTCAATTGAGTGGCTGGAGTAAAAGTTCTTTTACTGGCAATGGTGACTCCAAGCAAATGGAGAGCAAGAAGCCCAAAAGATAAAATATGTGTCCCTTCCCAAAATACCTAGGGGAATTTCATGTGTAGTCAAGGACTAGTATTCTAAGCAATAAAGTAGCAACTTGTGATACTACACCTCAGTTCAAGCCCTGAGGTGTTTTATACAAAACAATCACAAAAATGATGCTACCAGCTGTCACCGACATAGGTAACAGAAGAGTGGAAGTTCTGTGTTCTTCGCAGTGATTTAGAAGCTAGCTGGCGATAAGCATCCTCAGACCTGGTTTTGGGGAGGCTAACTAGAGGCATCACTTTCTAATTTCTCTTTTTCCCAGTTTAAACAGTAGGGGTGAGAAGGTGTGGGTACAGCACTTCTGTGCCCCATATTGACATGAAGTGATGCTTGCTCTGCTCGGTAATGTTTTACAGAGCTATTCTTGCAGCCTCCACATTTGTGGAGGGTGAGAGCCTTCTTTCCCAGTGTGTGGGATGAAAGCAGTAGGTAGGTGAATTGCAGCATCTTATGTTCTTGAGGTCTTTGTCTTCTGAATCACAAACTTGGCTGCCTGACTTCAGCCTCTTTCGGCTTTCACTTTTAACAATGTGGAAGTAGGATAAAGAAGGAGTTTGCTTTGATGGGACAGCAAGTTGCCTGCTGACATTGTTCTTCAGCTGTAAACATGAGATGTCTTCATCTGCACCCTTAGCAACTTCACATGCATATGAACACGTATTTGTCCATGTTCATGCCCTGCTTTTAAAGACCAAGAGGGAATCTTTGGGAGTTCCCTTTGCTGAAGGGCTGCAAGATTATTTTTTTCCTCAGGCTGGACAGGGCTTGGAGCAACCTGGTCTAGTGGAAGGTATCCCTACCTGTGGCAGAGGGCTGGAACTAGATGAACTTTAAGGTTCCTTCCAACCCCAACCATTCTGGGATTCTCTATATTGCTGCTGTTGGCCAAGGATAAAGGTTTTATCCCACAAATTGTGGGGTGTAGAGCCTTGCAGCAATACTTTATGGTTTACTGGCTGTTTTGGTTAAAACCACTTGTGGGTCTGAAAAATTGTTGCCTAAGTGAAAGTTTTGTCTAAACTCAGCATAACACTGAAGAAAATGGAGTTTAAATTCAGTGCTGCATTTACTGGGAATGGGCATTCGAAAGAGGTTGCAAATCTGGTTCTCTCTGTTGAAGTGGTTTATAGAGCAAGAGAGAGGGAGAGGATGCTATGTTATCCCATCAGTTTGCAGTTTGCTTGGGGAAGTTCCTCTTCCACCCACCAGCTGTAGTTCTTGAAGGTTTTAGTAGAAAACCAACCTCTCTTGAGCCCTCAGATGCTCAGTTTTGGGTATGGGCACTAGGGCTTTGATGCTGAATATGTGTATTTAAATAGTGCTCAAAGGATGTTTGACGTGAAGAGAGAACTGTAATTACCTCTATAATACGCTGTCTGAACCTGACAGATCCTGCAACATCAGTTGGCACCTTTTATGTTTTTTAAGAACTGGTTAATTGATACTTGGTTTATCAAGACACCTGGTAATACAGATGTTGTGGTGAGCAGTCCTGCAGCATGAATTCACCATGCTGGTTTAAGTGGAGGCTTTTTCATTCCTAGCTCAAGTACAACAGTTGGCCTGTTGCTTCTGGTTGATGTAGGACACACTGAAGTTGATGACATTAGTAGCCTTAGTTTCCTTTACATTCTCCTTTACTTCTTGCGTAATGAATATGTTATTTGGCACTTTCAGGTTCTTCAGGTCTTCTAGTCAGTCTAAGTGCCTAGATGAGGGAGCAGTGCTGTGTGTCTGTACAAATAGCTTTCTAGCATCCATCAAATGCAGTACTGTGCTCAGCAGGTATTCCTGGAGGCCAAGCTACTCTGCTTTTTTGCCGTGTTCTCTCACTCACCAACATGATCTTTATCAGAGGAAAAAATCACATCTATGGGTCTGAAATGCCTGTTGATCCTTTTGTGCTCTTGATTCTCCAAGTGCTTCATCAGATATGTAATTCCTGCTGAAATCTAATCTAGATCTCCCCTCTTTCAGCTCAAAGCCATTCCCCGTTGTCTTGTCACTGTTACTATAAATTCCCACTGCAGATTTCTTGTAGGCCCAGTTGATTTCTGGTGAGGAGTGGAAGTGACCAGTCCAGCTGTGGAATGACCCATTCATAATGAGATAAAATTAATTCAACAAGGATATTTAAACATCAGTTTAGGAAGGCTCAGGCTTGGTGTCTGCCCTGCAAGTTCGTTAAGCTACCAGCTATAAATAGCAAGAGACAGCTACAGAATGGAAATAAGTGAACCTACTTAGCAGAGCAGATGCAGCACAGCCAGGGGAGTGCCAAGACTCCTCTTTCTATTAGTGTTGCTGAATTTCTCACCAATCCAATTTCTTTCCTGGCTTTTCAAGCCATCGGGTAGGATTTTCCAAAAGCTTTTAGCTTCTGCTCACCACAGTAAGAGCAACAGCAGAGCAATGCTGAGAGTACCAGGGAGGATGGCCAAATAGCTCAATTGTTTTATATTAATGTTTTACACTGGCAGACTTGACTGTATATGTAAGGGTATCTTTGGTATTTTGGTCTTCAAGAGCTGCACATTGGCCTAGGTAATGGGCATGGGATGGTGGAGGCAGCTGAAGCATGCCCTGTTCTTCCCCTCCGACCTCTAATGCTTCAAGTACCATAGAATCACAGACTGCTTTGGGTGGGAAGGGACCTTAAAGCTCACCCAGTTCCAACCCCCTGCCATGGGCAGGGACACCTTCCACTAGACCAGGTTGCTCCAAGCCCCATCCAGCCTGGCCTTGAACACTTCCAGGGATGGGGCACCCACAGCTTCTCTGGGCAACCTGTTCCAGCGCCTCACCACCCTCACAGGGAGGAACTTCTTAATGTATAATCTAAATCCCCTCTTTCAGTTTAAAGCCATTCCCCCTTGTCCTGTCCCTACAAGCTCTTGTCAAAAGCCCCTCTCCAAATCTGTCATCCTCTTTAGGCACTGGAAGCTGCTCTAAGGTCTCCCCAGAGCCTTCTCTTCTCCAGGCTGAACCAGCCCAGCTCTCTCAGCCTGTCTCCAGAGCAGAGGTGCTTCAGCCCTTGGAGCATCTTTGTGTTCTCCTCTGCACTCGTTCAAGCAGGTCCACATCCCTCTTGTGTTTAGGTCCCACAAAGTGCAACTGCAGAGGTTAAATACAGAAGTAATTGCTGCTTCAACTGCAGACATGCCCTCTGTGTAGCTTGGGGCCAAAGAGGCTGCTGGGATGCAGTGAATGGGGAAGGGCATGGGAAGGTGCTCAGGGGCCGGCAGGCCGTGGGAAGGTGCAAGTGAGGAGGTCAGCAGTGCCTGCTGACACAGCCCTCACCCTGCAGCAGAGGGGTTGCTTAATGCGGGAGAGACTGCTAATTACCTGGGCTGGACATTACACCTAGGGTAAAACTGACCCTGCATATTTGGGAAGAGACTTTCTTCTGGTGAGTCAGGCTCCTCTAGGCCAGGACCCCTGTCATCAACCTCATTTTGTGGTGTCAGGAACATCTCTTGCCTTTCACTGCAGGGGATACACTCCTGGAGGTGCGTTAGGTTTCGGGATGGATATTTTTGGGTTTATGGGTGGGTTCAGGGAAGAGGCTGTGTCTTCAAAAAATGCAGAGGGGAAGGTGGGGAGATGAGGTGTAAGGAGACATTCTTTGAAGACACAGCTTAGGAGGGTTTCTTGTAGGTGTAGGAGCGACAGAGAAGAGACACATGTAGGAGGAGGTAATTCAAGCAGCAGTTAAACCCAGCTTCCTCTCACCCATTAATTACTCCATCTCTCATCAGTGGGAGATGCTCTGGAGAGTGTTTCTCTTATTCCTAGGGCTCTGTTCTAACTGCAGGAACTCATAGCTCCCCCTTGTATAAGGATGAAGGCACGTGGTGAGGTGAGGTTGGGTCAAGATGTGAACTGTCACCCTAGGCAAAGGCTTTCTTTGTCTTCCTGGCAAGAGTGCAGGGTTTTGCTCAGACAGCTAATTAAAAAGCACCTCTTGACTGAAGTGTTGGGTTTGTTACTTTTTTTAACTTGACTTGTGCATATGCTGATCACATAAAGGCTTCTTAGGAACGCTTAGGTTTGTTTGAAACACCTTGCACTTCTCTTACACGTAACATCCACCTCATTTAGTTAAATGCGTGGCTGAAATGGGGCTTGCAGCACGGAATGGTGCTGACCTGTGTGGTGCTCATTGCTGTGTAGCTGAAGCTGGCAGTCCTAGAGCTGATCCCTGTGAGTTGTTCCCAGGAACAGGCAGTTGCTTTTTGTTCCCTGATTCCAGGTAAAGCAAATGGTGCAGTTTTTTATCACTGCCAAGTATGATCTGGTGCTCTTGCCTGCACCCCTGTGTTACGTTCTCCCTTTTTGGTATGTTTTCCAAAAGGATTATCAAAGTGTGTTTTAATCTTATCCTGAGATAGAGCAAAACTCCCAGATCTTTGTCAAGCTTTCACTCCTTCCTCGTGACGGCTGGGGAAGGAGCTAAGTTTATTTTGTTTTTGTTTTTTTCTTTTTTTGTTTAAGTCCTTTGCAAAGTCCAGATTTTGGGTAGGTGTGATAAGAGGCAGGGCTAACCTGTGCCTCCCTTGGTAGGTGTGTGCTGAGACTCCCACACACAGTAACACAACGTGATCTTTCCACTTAGTGCTGGTTGTTAAGGCAGATGCTGAGAGCCTCTGGCACAGAGCATTAGTTCTTTTCCTGTTCAGAAAGGTATGGTAGCTATGAGTTCTCCCTTTGGGGATAATTTCTGGTATTGTTTTGGGGGCTAAGGCTTGGGGAAAAGAGGCAGTTGTCCCTGTGTAAATCATATGCATGTTAGGTCTGATGAAATTTGGGTATCAGATGGGTTCCCACAGGATGTCCATGTGTTTGTACCTGTTTGGATGTGGCACATAGTTTTGCAGTGCCACCGGCTGCCCTTTGGCAAGGCTCGAGAGCCTGGTGTTGAAAGTCTTCCAAGGGACAGTTACATCAGGGGTCTCGTGGGAGTGAAAACAAATCTCATACTAATGGAACAGCATTTCCCACATTATCCTCTCTGGTTGGCACTCTGCATAGATGGAGTTTTGCATCCCGCTTGGGCAAGCAAGTCCTTTGCTTGGAGAAGGATACCTGCCTGAGGGAAGCTCCAGACTGCTCCTAGAATTTTGCCTTCTCTCTTCCTCTGCTGCGACACCTGAAGCACTGCCTGCCAGGCCTGTGCTTGATAGCAGGGTCTGAGGACAAAGGGCTGAAAACCAGGAGGATAAGAGCTCTGTGTGTTTGTTGCCTCTTGCACAGAGCCCTGTGCACAGTTGAGGTGCTGGGGGCACTGTGGAGGTTGATGTGAGAACAAGTGTTTCTGCACAGAGTCCTTTCCCTGGTGGAACATCTCAGCTCGCTTCCAACATCTCACCTTCTTTCCCCCAATATCATTTATTTTTTTTTTCTTTCCAGCAACATTTCTTTAATTTCCATGCATTCCCCAGCCTCCAAAGTGCCCCAAACGTGTCCTTAGGAAATGAATGACTTGAGCCACACCAACAAAACCAGCATTATTTTTGCCTTCACATGTGGTTCCTCAGAAGAAATTAGTGGCATAGACTGCAGTTCCTTACTCAAGTTTTACTTACTTCTTGCTCCTGTGTTGTGCTTCAGGTAGCGCAGTGTCATCTGGCATTTGTGTTAGTTGCCTTTAACTGCGTTGAGGCCAGTGAGTACTTCAGTAGAGTTTGATGGCTTAACAGAGGTTTATCAAAGTGCTTTAGGATTTAGAATGCATTTGTATTTCTAGGATTTGGGTGATGCAGTCAGACTGATGCTGAGAAGCAATTCCAGCTTGAAAAAGAGTTAAAAAACCCTAGCATTGTAATGTGCCCATGTGAAGCCATTGCAAATGCCTGGGCCTGGATTTATGTGAATACCTGAAGGAAGGCCAGGATAAAATGGCTCAGATCTGAATCCCGCTTTCAGAGGGTTCTGAATGTGTCTGAAAGGGGCAGCCACTGCCATGGAAGGAGGGGGGAATGAGTGTTATGGTTTTCTTCTCAACAGGAATGATAATGTGCTTTTGGTGAGGATTATTTCTAGGGGCAGTGCATTTAAAGGCACAGTGTCATCACTTCAGGTATTTTCTAAGATTTGCCTCCACTCTGTTCATCATTAAAACCCAAACCACAAAAGTGGCCATGGTAATAACACTGATACCGATGGCAGAGCTCTTGAGCACTTACATTATTGTCAACTCAAAGTGATCAAAACCCATGACCCTGAAATAACAAAATTAATGTGAATGTAAAGTACAAATACAAAAGTAGTGTTATCTCGTCCGGCCTTCTGGTTTTGATTCTTTAACACTGTCACACTCCTGCCCTATTTCTAAGTTTTCTCTATAATTTGAAGACCTGATACAAATATTTGTCAGTTAAAAGTTAAGGTTCTTCTATAGCTTTAACTTCCCCTTGAGAGGGTAGTTGAAAGGATAAACCCTGTCTGGTTAGTATTGAATGAATTGTTGCAAAGTTTGAGATGAAATAATAAGGATTGAGCATTGTGCATTTGGTAAATGTGGTCTGCAAAATGAAGTGCAGATTAATCAGTCTCAAAACCCCTTTTTCTTTTTTTGGTGGTACAATGCATTTTCATTTACTCGTCACTTCTGCCTCGATCAGCTGCATGTTTGCTTGCAACTTTCCAAGTAAGCCCTTCTGGATTAAGAAAGGTCTTTGCAGCATTATTTGTGACCAGGCAAGATTTTGTTTAGAAATCTCCCATGGCCAAAAGTGACAGAATTAGTCCTGCTGGGTGTAGAGGAAAATAATTCAATCTAGTCTTGACACTGGGTTTAAAGCCACAGGGTGCATAGCTGTCTGCTTTGTGGGTTTGAAGCAGTTCTTCAGCTTTGCCTTGAAACTTCATTTTTTAAGTACCAGAAAAAAGTGCCTCTGGGAAGTTTCTATGGGCTGTATGTTGCTGCTTTGACAGGTCACACTGCTCGTGTTTCAGACAAAGCAGAGCCCAGCTTCTCTCACAGTGCAGGGGAAGACCTCCTTTAAGTGGAAGCTCGTGGTGCTAATCTTCTGTCTTGAACTGATAGCATGTGCCGCTATAATTACCTAAGCCACCTTAATTCTTTGCCTAATTCTGTTCCCTGCATTCACGTGAAACTGCTAAGGGACAGAAAAGTCTGAGGAATTTACCCTGTAGGAAAAAAAATTTCTCATTTAGAAGCATTTAGATTATAAGCCAAAGATACTTCTACAGCTGAGAAGGGCTGAACTGTGCAGGTGATGGTTGGTACTGTAAAGCTGCCCTTTTGGGATTAGGCTTCACTCAAAGCCATTGGACAGTGTGGGAACAAGCCATCCCAAAGCTCTGGGTTTCTCCCTGTGTATACATAAACAAGGACTTGAACTGCTTCAAAGCATATGCACTGGACCAGTCCACCGAGCATGGTGGCTATTTCAACATTCCCCGTGTGCTTCATACATGATTGTTCACTGAGTGGGTTTTCTGACTCATGGATTACCAGAAAGCCTGGCTTTGTTCAAATGAGGCTCAGCCTTACTGGTTAACAGAAACACTGGTCAGCAGTGGTGTCATGTCCCTTCTGTATATTGATTTTGTAGGTGTGTGTGGCATGGGTGCTGTTTGGAGTTGAATGCTATTGGATGACAGGTGCTGTGCTAACGGAGAGGAAAAACAGCCGTCTTTTTACTATCTTCTTGGCAGAAACATTGTGTATTTGATGTTCTCTGTTGAATCATTATCACCCCAGAAAAAGTGACTACCTGGAGCATGGGTTGATCAGGCAGGTTACAAGTTCTTCGCTTGGCGTGGATTCCAGAAAGATGAACAGAAATAAGAGTGTTCCGATGCTGTAGGTACTGAAGTTAGGATGGAGGGATGAGGTAGGCTCAGGGTCTGTCACTACAGGGAATGTCAGAAGTAGAGCTGTGAGCTGCAAATGTCTTGTTCCCTGTGATAACTGAAAATCATTGCTCTGTTCTTAGGAAGCTGTGATGTAGGCTTTGTGCTAAATCCTTTATGTAAATATAACCAACAGCTGGGCTTTCTTCTCTAAGCCCTGCTTTGTGTTTTCTCTTGGCTCCTGTGAATCTCACTGAACTGTTCCTACAGGGACCATTTAAAAAGTT
The DNA here is from genome assembly GCF_033783945.1 of Neopsephotus bourkii. Lineage (NCBI taxonomy): Eukaryota > Metazoa > Chordata > Aves > Psittaciformes > Psittacidae > Neopsephotus > Neopsephotus bourkii. The sequence goes on from NW_026900624.1 coordinate 11,304,553, forward strand.
GATTCTTAGTCTAGTTACTCTTGAAGCTAGTGGCTTTATTTTCCTTTGCACACTCTGAAATCTGCTTTATTCATCAGCAGAGCTGTTGTGGATTTCCCTTATCCCTTCTTGCTTCTGCACTAGGAAGAAGGCACATTAGCCACTTATGGAGGGGTTGAACCATAGTTCATAGTTGAGGGCAAGGGCGGTGTTATGGGGTAGGAATGGGTACAAGAGGGGCTTTCCCAGTACTTCCTGCGGCATTGAGCCAAGTCTCCTCTCCTCTCAGGAGGTGCAGAGAATTATGCCCGTGACCTACTAACCTCCTACAGTTGGAATTGTGGGCTTGGGAATTGCATGCACAGATGGCTGCTGTCTGCATGGCAGCAGATGCTGCTGATCTAATGAGTAGGATCAGTAGATGAGTGAAATTGTGGCGAGTGGTGCAGGGATGTATATAGAACTGCAGTGCTGCTCCTTTCTCCCTAATACCAGCCATTTCTGGGCCCTTTCCCTTCCTTTCTTGGCACCCCTCCATTTACCTCTTTTGCCAGATAGCGCTGGCACAAGGAGAATGTGGATAATTTTGATTGCACAAGGAAGCTGTTAGGGAATTAGATGATTAAGAAATGTGTGGAAGGTGAACGGGAGATCTTGAGGTCAAAAATCTGTTTTACTCAGATGCCGGTATGTTGGTATGACAAAATGGGAGTGTTAATAAAAAGTAAATCAGTCATATACAGAATGTCCTGCTGATAGCAGAGGGCTTCCTCCCTCTCTCGCTTCCTCCCTCCCTCCAGAATATCACTCCAGTGTGTGCTTTGCTGGAGCCCTGCCTTGTGTAAGTGCAAGCCCTAAAATAAACCCATTTCTCTCATTGCGCACGAGAAACAAGCTTCATTATAACTCTTGCAAATGCTTTTGAGGAAAGACTTCTATTCAGGTTGAGTCTTCTACAGCTTGTCCAAGGCCCCACTCCTGGGTTTCTCTTTCTGCAGGGTTATTACAGGGATGGTGAACTTGCTTTGAATAGAAACTTCAAAGTTGTGTTGGAGCAGATGCTGTGTTGTGAATGTGTTCATGCCTTGAAGAAACAACTTGCCAAGAGGCAAGAACTGCCTTTCTTTTATCTCTTCTGACTCTTTTATCTCTTTGACTTTCTGATAAGCCAAAGTGAACTATTTCACCTATGACCTGAAAGACTGGAAGCCAAAGAACCACCACCAAAGGAAATGGAATGACACTGAAATGTCAGTGTCATGAACCTAAAGAATAAACAAGATAGGGTGGAAAAGGCCTCACCCTGATACATTAATCATTGCAAATTATTTCCTTTCTTCTTTGTAAGTGTCAGCCATTTCCCAGAGAAATGGTATATTCATGAAAACAAATCTGGGTGATACCTGAAATGAAAGCTGAGGGAGCTGTGGGCTACTCTGCTCAGCTTTGAGTCCTGATCCAACATCTCTTCAAGCAGGGGAGGGTCTTCATTTAGATTTATTTGCAGATTTCTTACCCACTGAGTGAACTTTTAAGCAAAGATACCAAGGACATAAAAATTAGGGGCAGGGAAGAGCTTGGTCATCTGAAAGCTGAAGAGGAAAGCAGATGTTAACTGAAATAAATGTAAGCGATTCTTCATAGATGTGTTTGTACTTGTATCACCAGATTTATGTCTATAAAGAGGGAGAGATCCGTTTTGGTGCTTTTTGCCACGTGGTTTATATACTCACTGGAAGGGTGGTGTAGACCTCAGCAGTTAAATGGAAATAAAAGTGTGCATAAATCAGCAGAGCCTTTCCTTCTGTTTGTAAAGAAACATGAATGGACTAGTCCCAACCTGACTGTGGTATTGGGCTTGTGTTCAAGTCTTGCTTCCAACTGGAGAGCTTGATATTTTAAGTATAGTAATGGGACCTGAGTTCATCCAGCTGAGGCGGGGTGCTTGATTTAGCTCTGAGCTATGGGTATCTGATAGCCTGTGAACTGCACAGTTGTGCAGGGTAAGAGAGGTATTTTGAGCATCCTAATCTGGGGTGGCCTCCAGCAGTTACTCTGTGTTGTGTTCATGCTCCAAGAGCAGTCTCATAACGATGTGACTTACTAGGCTTGCATTTCAGGCTCTGATTAATAACTTGGCTCCTCTACCTAGGGGGGATTTTTTTTCCCCTAGGTGACGTGTGTGTCCTTATTTTGTACTTATGTCTTGGAGTGCCTGGCCCTGCAGGAGCTAGACAAACATGGTGTGATGGGGAGGTAGATGATACAGGTAACAGATGCAGTTCATGTACATGACACAGGAAATAATGGCAAGAGAGACTGGGAGAAGCTAAATTAAGGTTTTGTGGTGGCCTGCAGTCCAGGGCAGTGAGTCTCTCGCCATGAGCTGTATGGGTGATGAGCCTCTGTGAATCCCCTGTCTGAAACACCTGTAGGCTTGAAGATCTCTGAATGGGAGCACTGTAGCATATGTCCTTTCAATGACATTGCACCTTACTTAACACTCAAAGAGCTGAATCCCGTATGCAAGGTGACTGGTAGTGTCTCAGTAAGAGGGTGGTGACTGTGTCCTGTGGGAGCTGTTGTATTTCAGAGTCACCTCATAGCTACCGTGGTCTGTGGGTGATGATGAGTCTGGCTTCTCAGCCCTGTGTGGAAAGAATAAACTCAGGAGATGGCAAATTTTCTGTCTAAAACTTGGCGGCAGGTAGAGCCACGATCTTTCAGGAGCTGCCTGGAGGGCAGTTACGTGGATGGGGGTAGACCTGTTCCCCGTGATAAGAACTGTGCTTGTAGGTTTGCACAAAACTGCATGGATTCAAGTCTGTGAAGGCAATGGAAACCTTGAGACTAGGAAGGGGGCTCATGGATGCTGGAGGATTTTGATGTGTGACTTGGCCCATTTTGTCCTTGGGCCTCTCAAAGCTTTTTGGAGCATCTTGCACATGTCTGGGGCTCCAGACACTGAAGAGGAAGTCTGCATGCTGCTCACTGCTTGCAGGCAGGGTGCTAACTTGAATAGTCAGCTGGGCTCTGACTCTTCCTTGCACTTTGGATATTCCTAGAGAACATGTCTTACCCCGTTTTGTTGGACTTGCTGTTATTTGGGTTTCCCTTTATCTGTGTGGGACTTGTTCTGCCTACTTTGTATGTCATGCTTTTCTTGTTCCAGCCTGTTTCTAGGTAAATTGCCCAGGATGGGAAACTTCAGAAGGATGAGTCTGTAGAAAAAAGAAATGTAGTCAAGTGACTTCATTCCAGCATGCATTTCATCGTGGGAATAAGAGCTCACTCTGCAGAAAGAAAGTGCTCACTACCAAACAGTATAAACTTATTTAACGGCAACAATTGTTCCTTTGGCAAAGTCTAGCTAAAGCTCTCTAGAGGGATTAGTCTAGGCTTTGCATTAAAGCTGGGCTGAAACATACTCCACATTCCTAGTGGCAGAAAAGTGCTGCCATCCAGAACAGTTGTTTCATGTCTGCTTCAAGAAATAGGAATTATTTGGGGATGAACTGTTTCAGATAAATGACTGCTGCAGAAATCCATTTGCGAACTGGAGGCAAAGGAAACAACTACACAACCATAGGGGATGCTGCTTTAAATCATTCACGTGTTTTTTTCAGTTAGATTTTGTCATCTGTACAGGTCAGGTATCAAGCTCATGCTCTAAACTCCTCATTTAGAGTCATCCTTGACACATCCCATTTCACTGGGACATTTCAGTGGGTTTTCTTTGGTCTGGCCATGAGGGTTTTGCAGCTTCTTGCAGCTCCCACAAGTGATGGATGTTGTGTGTGGGTAACATTATAGTATGAGCATGAAGAGGAGGTAGTAATTCCTAATCTGAATCTGGTCTTCATTCCAACTGTGTTAGTGTGTCTTCTATTCAGTGGTGAAAAGGGAAGTTTTCAATTTCTTTTTCCTGGTCTACTTATATATGCATGTATATGTAAAACAGGCAGTATTTTTTGGTTGGTTGCCTTCAAAGCAGGATTGCTCTGTCTTGTGGGTTCCTTTAATGCTCTGGCAATAAATAAGAAGCTTCCAAGCTTCCAGCTGCAGACGAAATCACATTTGGTGTTAAATGTGAGCATTTTGGACCTTCCCTTATGGAAAGATAGCTAACAACCCAGCATCATAGAATCACAGAATGGTTTCAGTTGGAAGGACCTTAAAGCTCATCCACTGCCAGCCCCTGCCATGGGCAGGGCCACCTTCCACTAGACCAGGTTGCTCCAAGCCCTGTCCAGCCTGGACTTGAACACTGCCAGGGATGGGGCAGCCACAGCTTCTCTGGGCAAGCTGTGCCAGGCCCTCAGCACCCTCACAGGGAAGAACTTCTGCCTAATATCTAACCTAAATCTGTCCTCTGTCAGTTTAAATCCATTCCCCCTTGCCCTGTCCCTACCTGCCCTTGTCAAAAGCCATGCTCCAGGTTTCTTATTGGCCCCTTTAGGCACTGGGAGCTGCTGTAAGGTCTCCCTGGAGCCTTATCTCCAGGCTGAGCAAGCCTAACCACCTCAGCATCTTCGCCTAGAGGTTGGTCCTGCTTTGCCTTAAGGATTGGAGGGATTTTGGTGATGCAGGGGCATGATTGCCAGTACATCTTCTATCAGCACCTGTAGGACCAGTGCAGGCAGAGAGCTGCGATTTAGGTCAGCACCCAGGAGCAAATACAACCTAAAGTATATATTTAGCCTGGTTGTTTTCAAGACGACTTAAATCCATATTTAAAGCTAAGCATCTGCTGAAGTGCCATGCGGATTGCTGATATAAATAGTTTGCTGCTCTGCCTATGTGGGGAAACCTTGGAGCAGGGTAGGTCTCAGGGAGTGCTTTTGGCTGCTCTGCCATGCTGGGATGATGCAAATGGTGTGGCTTTGCCAGATGACTATTTGTGGTCACTATCCTTTTGCCTTTCCTTTAGCTCACTTTTTAATGAACACAGAGTTTTAAAACCAAAGAAGAATTTCCTTTGTCACGAGTGGGAGAAATGGAGCAAAAGTGGGAGAAACATGACACAAATAGGACTGGAGTTTGACTACTGATTCCCTGCCTCCTGCCCACCACCCCGGGTGACCCTTGAGCTGTGTGGTTTTCCAGTAGTGTGGCTCTGCTGAGAGCTTCCCCCCCCCTCACTGCAGTTTGATGTAAACTGATCCTGGGAGGATGAGCAGGGCTATCTCATCACTGGAAAGATGCCAGCATGCTCTGTATAGCTTGCCCTCCTCTGCCTTTGTAAGTAGAGTAATGGAAAAGGGCTTGCTTCTCCCAGCATCACTTACCAGGAGCATTCTCATCTTCCCTTTTTGTTTAGTTATCTTAACTGCCAGGTAAGCTATCACTAAATTAAATGGTAGGTTTTCATAGTCCCTCCTTCTTGTTGTGAAAAAGGGAAACCACATACCTATGGGCTGGGATCTTCCTCAAAATGGACAAAGTCAGGGTGATGAGCAGCTCCGAGTTGCCCTTGGAAGCGGTGATGCAGTTGCTGACTTTTCTCCCTGAATCACAAGTGAGGCAGACTTCTCTGGAGCTGCTGGTGGGGGTCACTGCCACCCTGATGACCCTTTTGGCTAACTCTCAGAAAGCTGTGTTCATTGTGCAGCAGCAAATTTTTGCATTTAATTTCCAGTTGCAGAATTCGTTGGGTTTTTTTTCATGTGAAAGTGGTAACACATGGAATTTTGTCCAAAACCCATGCCTGAAGAATATAGTGGTTTTTCATGCTTATGGACTGAAAGGTGGTGCTTAATTATCAAAGAGTTAAATTCTGAGAAGCTGATGGACACAGGAACTGGGTGAGGTTTGCTAATGAGCCTGGTTGTGTTACCCACATTTTGTGTAATGTTCTTCAGTCACTAGAGCAAATAGATTTTAGCAAATTGTATCCTCATTAATTCCTTACCCAGAAGCCAAGTCCTACAGAGGATTTGAACATGTTAACAGCTTGCAGTTGGTATCGTCTGTGGAAAGTGTTGACTTCCAGGACATCCCATACTTCACAACAGTTGGAGCTGTAGGGTCGTAACTGGAACTTGTCAGTAATTGGGAAACAGTAGATGTGTTCTCTTTCCCTTTGTTTTCTGAAAGTGGCTGTAATACCTATTAATGAAGTGGTTCTTTGCCTTTCTAAAGATGAGGATATAGATTGCAGCAAAAAAAGTCTGGTGGATCCGTTCCTTACATCTTCCAAAACTACCACTCTGCACCAGAAGTAGACCTTGCTTTAGGCTACTTAATTCTCCCTCCATGTCTAATACTGAATGCTTTGGAAGACCATATATATCCCTCAAGTGCAACTTTATGTTATTTTGGGTTTGGGAAAGTTGGGCTTGCTCAGCCTGGAGAAGAGAAGGCTCTGGGGAGACCTTATAACAGTCTTCTAGTGCCTAAAGGAGCCTACAGGAAATCTGGAGAGGGGCTTTTGACAAGGCCATGTAGTGACAGGACAAGGGGGAATGGCTTTAAGCTGACATAGGGGAGATTTAGATTGGCTATTAGGGAGAAGTTCTTCCCTGTGAGGGTGGTGAGGCCCTGGCACAGGCTGCCCAGAGAAGCTGTGGCTGCCCCATCCCTGGCAGTGTTCAAGTCCAGGTTGGACATGGCTTTGAGCAACCTGGTCTAGTGGAAGGTATCACTGCCCATGGCAGGGGGTTGGAACTGGATGAGCTTTAAGGTCCCTTCCAAGCCAAAACAGTCTGTGATTCTAGAAGCCTGTGGTTAGTTTGACTTCTTTACATCTACAGCTAATCTGAGGTTTGTGACTTGACTTTTCAGTGCTGTCCTGTGACTAATATCATAGTTTTGTCATCTGTTAACATAAACCTGTACTACTTTAAAAAGGAAGATTATTTGCTTCATCATTCCACAGCAGTTATTGCAGATTTTGAATGGCTAAAACCCCATTGATCAAAGTTCCTGTGTTTATACGTATTTTTGCCAAGGAATTTGGCACAGAAGCAAGCAGGGCAGAGAAATGGAAGGTGTAATGCTTTGGGGAAGAACCTGTTCATTCCTGTTGTCAGAAGGGAATGTGGCTGCTTTTATCAAAGTGAAGGGCTTTGAAGATAGGAAGAACTATCAAGAGATGAAGTAATATCAGTGTTCACACTTAAGGAGTTACAGAGAGGATGGTCTTCTGGGAGGGAAAAGGGACTGAGTGTTTGTGGATAGCAGGAATGATGGGTAGCCCATCATCTAACAAGTGTGTAAACACTCTGCTGATAGATGCTTACATTGGCTCTTCGTTTTTTGAATCCTTGGCTATGGTTATTTTACAACAACATTTGGATTGTAAGGCTGAGGCGGAGCAGAAGAGGTGTCTGTATTTCTTTTCACCCATTTTCTTTAAACAGAGAAGTGCAGTATTTCCTCAGGTTACTCTGAAATTTGGAGACTTGCGAAGTTGGCTTCTTTTGCCTGAAGCCCACTGGTCACCAGCGTGTTTTGGAAACAAGTTGATTTGCTCTGAGGTTTCATCTAGACATGAGGTCTCCAGGCAAAAGCCTTGAGAGCCCTGAGGGTTGGGGATTCTCTCTGCTCTCTGTGAAGTTGGGCATGAGAGTCTGAGCAACTGCAAAAATCAATTCACCTGCTCGATGGCTTCACTCAGGACTTACTGGCATCACTTTATTTAGGTCCTTTTTGGTGAGAATAACATTTATTAACTGTTTTGTGCTTTTAAAATGGCAACTGCTTCACTCTGAGCTCCCAGCATGTGTAGCCACCGGCCTTGGCTTTAATTATCTTCTGTAGCTTTCCATCTTTTTTGACTGTGGGGCTGTGTGGGTCAGGCTGTGGTATTTCTTGCAAGCAGTTTCTCTCGCTGCCTGTACTTGTCTGAAGTGTTTGGAAGTTGTGGTGATGCTGTGCTTTTTGTTTTTTGCAAACGTTTTAACTTGCAGCTTCTAAGAAATGGAAAGACAGAAGGTTTTTGCCTGGTCAGCTTTCATTTGGACATGGCATGTGTAGGAGCTGCTCCTGTCAGTGACTCGTTTCTGCCAGATTTTGATCATTTGGATATTAGGAAAAAGTTGTTCCCTGTGAAAATGGTGAGGCACAGATCTGGCTGGGTTTAAACCATGACACATTGGCACAGGTTGCTCCAAGAAGCTGTGGCTGCCCCATCCCTGTCAGTGTTCAAGGGCAGATTGGATGGGGCTTGGAGCAACCTCGTCTAGTGGAAGGTGTCCCTGACTGTGGCAGGGGGTTGGAACTGCGTGAGCTTTAAGTTCCCTTCCAACTGAAACCAGTCTGTGATTTGTATACTGCTACCGCTGTAGCTTCAGGCTGTGAGAGGAGAGGCTGTAGGTACAAGTTTTAAGATGGCTTGAGACCTTTGTACAGGTGTAGGACAGTGTTAGCAAGTATTTGGGGCACTGTCAAATGCCCTTGATGTAGCAGTGGTGGTATTTATGATAGAGCATCCTCCCCCTAGACATTTGTGCAAGAAGTGGTGCTGGTAGCTCTGGCCTTTCTTTCCATTGTAAACATGGGTTCTGCAGGCTGTCTATATGCTGTGGATGTCAACATGCACCTTTGAGGAAAGGTGGAGAAGCAGTGCACCTACTGAGTGTCTCCAAAGGTATTTCTGGTCTCTCTGACTTTGTGACTCAGTGGGAGGAGCAATTCCATGCAGGTATCCAAAGGCTCATTTGTTGGTAAGGGAGAGGGAGGGTTTTAGTAGGGAGCAAGTAACACTTTGTTTGACAAATGATGCCTTGGAGACAAAACCCTACGCTAGTGTTTCTGGCCTTGGGGGATATCCCAGAAGTAAGACAATGTTTCTGTGCTTATTTAAAAGAGTTTTCTGCCTGGTCCATGTTTTGCATTTCTTAAAAAAAAACCCGTTTAAATGCATGATGGGCCTATGCCAGGGAAAGCAAGGACGTTGGAGTGGCAAGTCTTCTTCCAGAACTTCTCTGAAGACAGTACTGCATTTACGATGCTTTTGAGGGGAAAGTGGTGCTCTTTCATCTGGCACACAGAGTCAGAGCAGTTCCGGGTGTTCCAGGATATGCACTGGATTTAGCTTTAGGCACACCAAAACTGATCAGCTTTCCTTATAGACTTTCCAGGCAGTTTGCTTGCAATTCATCTTCATGCTGCTCCCATGCACACGTGTGTGTTTAGAGTAATCGATTTTCTCCTGTTAGGCAGTTGTTTGCAGAGTGCAGTTCTGGGCTTTGCTTTTTAGTTCCTTTATTTCTTTGTTGTGGTGGTAGGATTTTTTTATATCTCTGCAATCCTTTCTGATGAGGGAACAAAAAGTGGTGCAGAAAAGAAAGATATTTCCTAGAGTGTATCAACTGTGTTCTTAAGCATGGGCTGGAGGTGAGACCAGTTTTGTGGCTCATGTGTGTCTCCTGTGTTGGGCCATTGAAGCCTTTAAGCTCTAGTTAGGTTCATTTTGAGCAGAACTGTCCCTATAAGTATGTTGCTATTGCAGTCAATGACGGCTTCATTCTTAAGCTGATTGGGATGAGCTAGGACAGTACTGGGGGTACCTGGCAGAGCCCAGGTCCCTAGGGCCATGTTTGACATGGTGAGCCAGAGAGGGTCCTTGGCATATGTGGCTGGTGATTCTGCACTGTCCTCTTCCAACCCATGGAGAGTCTGGTGGAGCTTGTTCAAGTCCACCTGCCGTGGTGCCTTTCTCTGCCCTGCCACTGGAGAGGGAGTGCCTGGTGAAAGCACACATAGTGAAGGCAGCACTTGGTGCAGAAGATGCTCTGTTGTTGGAAGCCCACGGCTTCAGAAACATAAGGTCAGTGCTTAAACTTGTTGTAAAAACATTCTCCTCCACTTAGATCTGGTGTGACATTTTTCTGAGTAATGTGGGCTTGGTGTCCTTTGTTAGGAAGAGCAGACAGATTTCACATAGCAAGAGGAAATGTTTTGCAAGAAATATTTTGCTTCCTATCAAGGTCACTATTTTCTTTCAGCTATGCAAAGCATGTGCTTAAATTGGGAATCCCTAGTTGATGACAGCTTTCAAATGCAGTAATCTTGGAAAAGAAATCCTTGAGGTTTATTGCTCACAATTTCCTGTCTCTCTGGGGAATGAAAAACAAATGTGTTTTGAAGACAAGATTTTTTTTTTTGTGTGTGTAGACCAGGTCCTCCTCTGTCTGTGAACCTGTAGTGAATTGAGCCATTCCCATCTTAGATGTGATGTTGTTAGCAAACCTTTGACTTCACCTCCAAATCAAGCAGAAGAACGTGATTTGCTGTTGAGGGAGCAGGTATCTGAAAGAGCTGTCCACTTCTCTGTGGCTTCTCAACTGCCACAGAGTTGAGAAGCACCTGGAAAACAGCTTTTTTCTTTAGTGCATTTGATGGGCACATAGCAAATAGCCCCTGGCTGTTTCTTCTGAAGTTATTTTTCTATGTGATGGACTTGTTCTTAGAGTATTCAGTAAGGTTGAGTTGTGATGGAGTGTCTATTGCAGCGGATGGGTGGAAGAAGGGCTGGTGTAGTCCAACCACAGCAGTTAATGTACAGCAGATTGCTGGCAGGTTTATTTTATTATCTCTTTTGTTTAAATTCTTTTTTTTTTCTGAGTTTGCTCCTGCATGAAATCAATTTGCTAAAATCTCGGGGGAAGAAAACAGATTGATGCTGGTATGTGTTCGACTTCACATATGTTACTGCATCAGTCAAGCTTTGAAAACTCTTTGAACTCTTCTTTTAAAAACAGAAGGCAACGGATGCCCTGTAACATTTCCTTCCTGCAGATGAGCATGGAGATGATACTCAAGTTCATAGCTTAGGCTGCTTCTTCAGTAGCTGCTATAGCAAAGGGTCTATCAGTCTGTTTGTGGCACCAAACTGCTGTTCTGTGCTTTCTCTGGAGTACATGAAGCCTTCAAACAAGTTCATTTTCCTTCATCAAAGCTTCTAACTTCTTCAGCATAAATGGTATGGCAAGGTATGATGATGCCTCCTGGAAAAGTGGCTTCGTCTTGCTCTTAGCCCTGGCAAGGTTTGCCCGGTGCTTTGGTGTAGAGGACCAGAGGACTGAGATATGTTCTTGCTGTGCACCCACTTGGCTTTACATACAGCTTGGAGCATGTATGTTGAACCGGGGGTCCCAGGGAGGTGGGGTATTGAATTTTCCTGAAAATCAACTGCGTACTTAAGATAATTTTCTTGTTTCTTTCTAATAGTTCAGTAGGCTTTAAGGCAAGCTTTAAAAAATATAATAAATAAACCCCTTTTATGTGAGTGTATTTACATTCACAAAACAAACCCATTAAAATTCTGCATTCTGAAATGCCTGAGAAGGATTTGTGTGTCTCTTGGCTTGTGTGTTACACATTCCCAGTGAATTCCTTCCCACCCTGCAGCTTCACTGCTGCCTCTCACCCGCAGACTGCTCCTTCCCTTGCTGTTTGGGATCATGTTTATTCTCTTCTGAAACCATGAAAATGGGAATCTCTGGAGAATTTAAGTCAGTAGCCAAAGTAATTATGAGATACTTCATCACTCTCATTTTATCAGTGAGTTTATTTTTTTCTCTGATAAACCATTGGAGCCTGGTTTGCCCTAAAAATAAAAGTAAAGAAATAATAATATTGGTGTAATAAGTGATTTGAATCAGTGGGTAGGAAACTTCAATTTAAATAATGGTTTTTAATCTGGCTATGTAGTTCTCATGATTTCCTAAGGGGAAGTTGATTCTCAGTGACTGACTTGCTGTTACTGTTTTGTACTGAACCTATTATTCATTTTGGTAGCCACATCACACTTAAGTACTTGTTTATATTTGGTAATGTAATATACAGGTATCCAATATCTTAATTTTTGTGCATTATGAAAGAGTAACCAATGCAGCTTTTATTTACTAGAGGCAGAACACAGATGACTAAATTCAGGCATTTCTGTGTGGGTGTTCACATGCACTATAGGCATTTATACATCACCATTATGGTCACTGAGATGCAGTTAACTTGTACAGTCAAGTCTGGGGCATGAATTGTTGAGATGAACTTGCAAGGACTACCTTTCAGTGTAATCTTTGTCAAATTCTATGTGGATAGAAATTGAAATTCAGCTAAAATCACAGAAGAGTAAGGCCACCTTTATTTGTATTGGTGCTGTTACTTGAGGGTTTTGGTGTTCAGGTGTTTTTTTCCCCAGTTGATATCCCTTTAGGAATCAAGGGAAGCATTATCTGAGCTAATGAGCTAGCAGAGTTCCCCATTCTCCTTAGATCTCATCTTCCTACACCTTATTTCCAGCTCAGAATTCAGAAGAGAGAAACAACCTCTCCTGTTTTGTCACCTCCCATTTAATTTCTTTAAGGAGTTGAATAATTTAATAAACTGACAATAATATTCTTTCTGCACTACAGAAGATACCACTGTCAAAAACCAGTTCAGCACATTTCCAGAGCGTCAGCTGAGATGGTGATAGTGTTACAGTTAGTGATTCCAGCTTGGATGAAGCGATTCTAACTGATAGTGATTCTCACTTGGATAAAGCAATTTGACTTGCTTAATCAAGTCTTTGGAATCATTGAAAGGTTTAGGTTAGAAGGGACTGTAAACCTCATCCAGTTCCAACCCCCTGCCATGGACACCTTCTACTAGACCAGGTTACTCCAAGCCCCATCTAACCTGGCCTTAAACACTTCCATGAATATGTACTTTTAGCTCTTTATTCTTACTAGTTTTCATGTTCTTGGTATATTACGGTACAGTTGGGTCTTAATTTCTTTGTTAGTTTGTTAACTACTTATACAATATATATTATTGTATTATTAATATTATATTAACTACTTATACAATAAATAGAACAGTTTCTTAACTCTTTTCTTATAGTTGTGTGATAGTGTGTAGACAGTTTAAATGGAGAACCTAAAGTCCTTGCTTGTGTCTTTGCCAAAATATAATAATTAGAACTCAATTTTGTATTTACCTTGAGCTCACATTTCTTCTGGGGAAGAGAAGGAGGAAGGAAAGCAGGGTAAATTTCTATTTTAAATTCTAGAAAAGTTTTCAGAGAACTAACAAAAGAAAATTTTTAGTGCTCCTAGAAATCTAGAGACTAGATCCCACCTGTATTTTCCATCAGACACTTGAAATTAAAACTGTTGGCTATGTCTGTAATTTGTCCAGACTACCAGAAAGTTTAAGCTTTGTGAAAGCCTGCTTGAATGTGTGCAGTAGAAGGGCCTTGGAAATTCATAGCTGAGGCCTCTCAGGTCTTTTGGTCTTCCCCAGGAGCAGTTCAGCCTGCATTCAAAGTCCTGATCCGTGACAGGGACTTGCCTCAGCCTTTCCTGCCTCCAGCCTGAGTACAAGGAACAAGGATTGAATGAAATTTGTGCTGGACATAGGACAGCCACATCACTGTGATCTTCGTGCACATCGCTGTGGTATGAAAAGGAAAGTAATGAACAAAGGAATAAAGTAGAATGAGGTTTTGGCTAGTCAGAAAAGGGTAGTCCTGAAACTTAGCCTGCGTTGGCTGTGTCTGTGCAGTTGTGGTGCTCTTAGGAGACCTGTGAGGGAAACCCGTTGTCTTTCCCATACACAGACATCCTCAGAAGGTTGCACAGTGATGGGTTCAGATGGAATGAACATGAGCTGCTCCCAGGGAAATTCCATCTGGGTATGAAAAAAGTATTCTTCAGCATTCAAGCAAACATGGCAAGGAGAAGTGGCACAATTTCTGTTGCTGGGAATATTCAAGATTTGGCTTGATGGGGCCTTGGGTACCTGATTGAAGGCCTTGCTTTCCCCACCAGATTGGTGCAGATGACTCCCAGACGTTTCTTCCAATCAAGGCTTGTCCAAAATTCTTTGGTCTGCAGGTGAGAATCTGCAAGAGGAATATTTGACTAGTGATTTATGGCAGAGATGCTGTTGCTGTGAGTACTGAAAGCTGCTTCCTAGTTGGTGGTGCCTGTGGTGTGTTAAATGGTTTTCTTTTTCCCTGCCAAGATCTTAGTTGCTTCATTTTGTGCTAGAGGGAGGTTTCAGTGAAATGTGTATTTTCCCTTCAGTCTCCCATTGTATTGCTGTACAATGGGTTGGGTTCAGAGGTGCAAATGTCTTAATTTCTGGATGTCTGCTTTGTCAAAAAGTGTAATTATTCCCTATTTAGAAACTCTTTTGTGCAGAGTCAAGTGTGGATAGATAGTCTAGTTGTACTGCCTGATTAATTTTAAAGGGTTGATATTTAGTATCTCTGATGGCATTTTTCCAAGGGGAATGATAGAATTTCTAGCAAGGGGGAATTTTCAAACACTTGGCTTTTTGAAATTTGGGAAAAAAGAGGAGCTTTTGGTTATGAAGGTAATCCTGCAAGTCTCCTGGATCATCACACAACATGACAATTTGCTAGCTGAGGAGCTTTGTCCATTGCTGCCTTAGCTTATCTTGTGCCTTGTTGGACTCCTGTGGGAAGCTGGCATGCAGGGAGAGCGAATGTCTGGGTGAAGGTAACTGGGTGTTTGAGTAGTTCAGTGTGTCTTTGGCCATCATGTTGTTTTCTTCTCTGTCACTGCAGATATAATTTTATTAATCCCCCAAGTCTAAACCTGTGACTCCCTGGAGGACCTGAAGCCTTTTGTTGATTTTGATTCTCAGCCTTATTATAGACAAATTAACGTACAAGAGTGACAGCACGCCAACGAGAGATGAGAAGAAAATGAGTAATTAACATATATTGGGTATTACTGATTGCTTTTATGATTATCTGGATTTTAAGGTATTAGCTGGAAAAATAACTCCTAATCCCTTATTAAAGATAAAAGGCAAGTCATTAAAAGTAGAAGGTTGTTTTCAGGCCTGAGAAGCACTGGAAATATGTCTTGGCTCCGGCACTGAACTAACCTTGAAAGCCTGTAATTCCAAGTTACTCAGCTTAGTTGTTCTCCTCGGCAAGGGAATTTCTGCAGTTTCCCATGTGCTGGGAGGTGGAGGGGGATGCAAGACAAAGCGACCCTTGTCATACCAACTGTGTGCTTGGCACTGGGACAGGGTCCTTTGAATATCAGTATTAACCAAGCCCTGCCCAGCTGCTGGGCTGTGAACTTTCAACAGCTCAGCCCAAGGTCACTCAATGGCAAAGGGTGGTTCCTAACTTCAGCTTCACTTTTCTGTTGGGGGCACATCTCCTGTATGAAGCTCCCATCACACCCTGACTTCTTTCTACCTTTGCAACAGCACTGTCTGCCCTGACTTTTAAGGCCATCAAACTGGCTTTGTGGCCATCACAGAATGACAGAATTGTTAGGGACCTCTGAAGACATTGTGTGACCAAGGTCAGCCCTTGGTGTTTCCAAAAGTTAGTTAACAGAGAGGGTTCTGAAAAGAAAAAAATCTTTTTGAAGTATTTAATAACTCTGTTCAGGTGTATAATGGCTCCGGTCAAGGTCACTTCAATTCAGAATAAGAATGTCCATGCTAGAAACGTACAGTTAGTAATAGCTTCATCTTACTAAAAGGCAAAGAAGTTGGAGTTGGGGCACCTGGTGTGAAGAAAGCATGAAAAATACAGCATATAAGTATTTGAATTAGATGCCTTTTTTTTCAAGTGCTTCTAATACAGAGTTGGCTTTTTGTTATGTTAGTTTCTGATTGTCCTGGGTTCAGCATTAGCAGTCATTTTTTCTCCTTAGTAGCTGGTGCAGCGCTGTGTATTTTACTTTCAGCCTAGGAACAGCGCTGATAACACTGATGTTTTTAGTTACTGCTTAAATGTTTGGTCTGACCAAGGACATTGTGAGCCTCGTGCTCTGCCAGGGAGGAGGGGAAGCCGGGAGGAAGCAGAGACAGGACACTTAACCCAAACTGACCAAAGAGGTATTCCATACCACAGCACGTCATGCCCAGGAAGTAACAGAAAGTTACTAGGGCACTGCAGGATTGGACTAGGTATCGGTTGGTGCTTGGTCGGGCTGGGTATTATCAGTTGGCGGGTGGTATTATATCCTCTTCCCTTGTTATTTCCCTTATCATTATTTTATTGTTGGTAGCAGCAGTGGTTTGTGTTATACCTTAGTTACTGGGCTGTTTTTATCTCAACCCATGGGAGTTACATTCTTTCGATTCTCCTTCCCATCCCTCTGGGATGGGAGGGAAGAAAAGGGAGGAGTGAGAGAGAGACTGTGTGTCTGATTATGGCTGACTGGGTTTAAACCACGACACTGATCTCAATTTACAGACTAGGATGCCAAGCAGATTGTTAAAACCAGCGTGAGGTTTCCATTTTCTCTTAATTACTAGAAGTTGTTCTGAAAACCTGGCAAAGTGCTCACATTTGGGTGCAGGTGTGATAACCAAAGTGGAAATTAGTGATACATTAGCTATAGTTTAATATTGGAATAGCATAAATCAGGTTGGAGGGCACCTATGGAGTTAATTTGATCCAGACACCCAAAAGCAGGGATCACTGTGTAATTAAGTAATTAATGTTGGTTTTTAAGTTACGATTTTGTGTCCAAAGTACTTTTTCATTAGATAGAAGTGCAGGTGGACTAGAGCCATAAGGAGGCACACCGATTTCATCTTTTTCTCTTCAATCATTATGGTCTCTTTGGATGCATCTGGGCTGACAGTGCTTGGAATAGGTAATACTTGCATGTCCTGGGGCTCTCTTTTTAACACAGGTGGTACAAAATTATCCGTGCCATAACAGTGTGCTGAGATGTGGCCTGGGTGTGCTCTAATCAAGAAACTTGGAAACGTGGGTGCTTGACTTCAGTTGTGTAGGGAAACATCTTTCTGGATCCTCCTTGTACTCCTTGTTCTACCCATTTTGTCTAGTTTGTGTCTAAAAATGTTGATCTTCCCTATTATATTCTTCATGCTGAGCCCAATGAATTGCATCTTCTCTCTCCTCTTATGGTTTCATCATTAGCTCACATGAGCACTGAAGTCACTAAATGACTCCTGTTGTATCGTTCTCAACAGGTAGAACAGAAAAGACAACATGATCCTGTAAAATACACCATTAGCTTTGGGGTTGAGCAGGGGGTTGACCATGAGGAAGGTCAGTGTATCTGCAAAAATTCCCCCCATGCATTTTGCTAGTTACCAGCAGCTATTCTGCGCAGTCCAAGCCATCCTCAAACTGACCTCCTACTTGTTTTTCCCTCCCGATTGTCTAATAATTAACAAGCTACTTAATGCACGGCAAAAGACCAATTAACCCCAAAGCATTTAATGAACTACATGTAAATTAGTTATAAAATGTTGATGTAAACGTTAAAAGTTAGGCAATTACATAACCCAATAATTACTAAAGTTGCATTTAGGAGCTTAAAAGAAAGAAATAAAAATCTGCTTAAGTAGCACTTTGGTTCTGAGAACTCTGCTATAATGGTTTTGTTTTTAACTACAGCAACCCTGCTCTGAGTAGGTCCAAACAGGCTGTGGCAGCTCAGAATGGCTGTGTTCTTAGTAGGGGAAGAAAAATAAAGTCATGCTAACCTTGTGAACTTTTTGTAACCACAATGAGGTTGACCAGTGGTGGAAAACCTCTAAAGGAGTCTAGAAAGAAATGGAAATAAAATAAAATCATTTATTTCCTCTGCGGTAGGTGGTATCCCATTGTTCAACTAGTTGGGTACCAGTTCATGGGGGTTTCATGGATTGATTATTGTTTTCTTTGCTGTATGAAATGTCCCGGGCCTCACTAAAACCTCAAGGTTGCACAGGGTCTTGTGACGTGTGAGAACAAGGGCTTTTGGCCACGTAGAAGTGTTGAGTTAATCTCCATCTCTTCTTCCTCTTTCTGCGGACACCATCATGCCCCAGCTGCCTCACACATTAACCTTTAAAAAAACATTAGATTTTCAACTTAAGTTTTCAGACATTAAGTTTTTGACTTCCCACCCACCTCTGCAATGGATTTTCACACGAAGAAGCTGCTTTGCTTTTCTACAAAGTCTTTAATCCCTGTAATTGGCAGTCTCGCAACGAGGTGGTCCAGTTCACCTCTAGGTTCTTAAGCCTCCTGCTGCTAATGTTCTTACAGAATTCATTTTCCTTGTACGTCTTCTGTACTTACTCGCCAGGATTTGGTCAGATCTTCCTTATGTTTCAAGGTTTCGAAACTTAAGCTTGTGTTGGACTAAAACGACAAACTTAGGCTTGTGTTGGACTAAGATGTTCCTAAGTGGTACAGTGGAGTCGGGCTTTGCCTCCTTATTCAGTGCTTATTCAGTGCTTCCTGAGTGCTTTTGAGCTTCTCTGTTGTTTCAGTAACTATAGATCTCTTCATGGCTTACTTTGCGTTCCATCAGCAGTCTCTGAATGCATCTCTAGACACCAAATTTCTCATTTTTCAGTGAAAAAAACAAAAAGAGTTAGGATTGTTTGTACTAGCTTGCTTCCTTCCTCAGTTTTGGCAGTCTCCTTTTCCAGAGTATATTGATCTTAATTACAGTAGAGTCATTGGTGAAAGCTGGCCTATGCTTCATTTTACTCTATAAATACGTTGGATAATCACAGTATCACAGTATGTTAGAGATTGGAAGGGACCTCAAAAAGTCCAATCCCCCTGCCGGAGCAGGAACACCTAGATAATGTTACACAGGAATGGTCTGTTTCTTTCCTGCAAATGATTTTACTTGCATAAATCCTAGCTGAGTTTCATTTACAGGAGTGGAAATATTTTATACTTATTTAGTTGACTGACTCACAGAAATTTGCTAAAAGCTGTAAAGCTACTTTCCAGTTTAGGTGAGCCCTTACTAAATCCACTGAAGCTATTGCCTTGCCTGAGTCAATTTTCATTCTTGTACTTTGGAGTCTGGTGAGAAAAGCTCTTTCCTCTTTAGTGCAGTAGACACCAAGGTCAACCATAAAGTCTGGCCAGTTGACTTGGAGCCAGGGACGGGTATATATTGCTAGCTTATTGCTTCTCATGAGCATTTGTCATAGAATCACAGAAGGGTTTGGGTGGGAAAGGAACTCAAAGCCTGTCCAGTTCCAACCCCATTGCCATGGGCAAGGACATTTTCCACTAGACCAGATTGCTCCAAGCCCCAACCAACCTGGCCTTGAACACTGCCAGGGATGGGGCATTCAGAGATTTGATTGCACTTCTCTTGGCTTTATTTTTATTTTTACAGACTTCTTTCATCTCAGCTTCTTTTCCTTTCTCCAGTATTTGCTTCTGCTGTTGACCTTGGGCGACATGGTCTAGTGTGAGGCGTCCCTGCCCATGGCTGGGGGGTTGGAACTGGATGATCTTAAGGTCCTTTCCAGCCCAAGCTCTTCTATGATTCTTCATTGGCTAAAGTGCCAGTGCGGTTCCCTGACAGTTCAGCTCCCTTCCCTTGCTGACGACAGATGATCTGCCATTTGGGAGCTTATATTAGACATTTCAAAATATGGACCTTTGTGGACCTCCTGTCATCAGGAGCTAACTGTTCAACCTTCCAAGTTCATGATGTGAAGGATATTGAGCAGCTGATTTATCTTACCTGGAGGGGCGGGTTTGCAAGCTCATGTAGGAGGTAGGGGTGAGTCTGTGAAGCTACAAATACAAATGAGGCAGAAGCTTGAACTCTGCTTGCTGTTGCAAGGGGAAACGGGTGAAGAGAGAGAGTTGTAGAAATGTCAACAGGCTTTTGAGAGAGAAGAAGTTGAATCAGGAGTTTCTTTCTGGGAAGCCAGTTGGAAGGAGTGTGCTGCTGGCACCCTGGAGCTGCTCTGAGCCTGAAGTTAATGGTGGTTAATTTTTAAAGGCAGGAACCAAACTGGTTATTGTGCCTGGATCTCAATAGGGTCTTTCTGCTACTGAAATGCCACTGCAAGAGCCCTGTTCTGAATTGTTTTGACTCAGAGAGAAAAAGAAAATGCCCTCACAGAAGTGATTTATCCACCAAAAGCTTTGCTTTGCCACACTGCTAACATACAGTGACAATTTCATCAGGATGATCCTAACGTGTCCAGGGATGCCAAGTGAGGGAAGTGCTGAGGATGGACTTTTTTCAGGATGTAAAAGACGGACTAAAAGCGCGGTTCTGAAAAGATGGATCTACTTGGTCAAACTTGCTTTGCTACAGCAGAGGTGTGTGAGGTAAAGGGAAAGGAAAAGCAACATCCAGACATGAAAGTAATGGGTTTTGTAACTGCCCTGTCAGGCCAAGTCCTACTGCTCTTCCAGTCAAAGGAGGCATTGTCTGAGTTCTCACTGGCCCTGCAGCAGTTTAGATAAGCGGCTGTTAGCCTTTAAGAGCCAAAAGGGCTGTTTGTCACTGAATGAGGCTTTTCAGAAGGTGATGGAAAAAAAGGAAAAGCTGGGCTTTTTCAAAGCATCTTGTAGGAGGCTGGCACCTTACTCATGCTGATATTCAAGGTGAGGTGGCCTCCTGATCACTGAGTGGGTTTTGGCTACTGAATTCACATGTTAATGCATGTAGCATGGAGATGTGTACATCAGAACAGCCAACACATTTCCCTCACCTCTGCCTTATGGAGAAAGGGAGCACCTTCCACAACCACCACCAACTCTGGGGAAGACTGTAGTTATATTAGCAATAGACACCTCTTCATGCTGCTTTTTATTTTCATTTTCCCTGTGTGGACCACTCTGCAACCCAAGAAGGAGACCTCTATTCGTTGCTGCTCAAAATGATGCCTAATAACAAACACTACCTTTTGATAATTAAAAAGAAGATGCTGAAGTATTTTTCAGCCTTGAAAATGAGATTCACCTTGATAGGGCTTTTCTCGTTGGTTGTTCTGCCAGGTTTGCGACCCAGCTTGGGTCTCTGACCCCTGACACTTCATCCTGCCGCTTACACCTCTGCCAAGTGAAACCACCCAGATGGGACCCAGCCATGGATAACCAGTTTTGGAAATATTATTCCTGTGTTCAAGGCAATGCAGAAATCACACCTCATTTGTTTATCTCTTCCCCCATCTTCTCCCCCATGGTAATTTGTGCTTTTGAGCCTCACAGCTGATGGGAGTCTGTGGCATCTCTCTCTGATGTGGGGTTTGAAGGTGATCATGGAGGAATAGCCACCTGCAGAACTCAGTGCATGTATTTTGCTCTCAGACACCAGTTTGTCTCCTGCAGTGATTGTACAGAATAATAATGTGCTTTCCTTTCCACCCCTGAAGTAGACGAGGTATTTGGCAGTGTTTAAAACAGAGGGGGCAATATGAAAAGGATTGGAAGCAAAAAGTGTTGGATGCCAGAGACATTCAGTGCTCCTTGAAACACTGCCTGGCAACGGGGATGGGCTCCATTTCATCCGGAGACACTGGCTGTAAAGCTCATGGGACAAAGGGCTCGGGCGGCACACACTGAAGCTGCAGGAAGCAATAGTGAAAATCCCCGCACGCTTGCACTTGGCTTCCTGCCTCTGCGGGTTGGTTCCCTTCTGTCAAGAAGACAACTTGGAGAAGTGCTGAAATGGTCAGAGCTGATGTGGAGATTGATTGAATAGGACAAATAGACAATGATGAAACCTTGCTTGTGGGAAGAGCTTAATAGGCATAAAATTCTCTATTGCAGCCAGAGGGCTGGTTTTAAAGGGCAGGGAGGGAGAGGAAGTTCCTTCTTGTCACTGCGTGGAAGCTTGAATTCAGAAGAGCCTGGAGCTGTTGTAGCTGTGTCCTTAAAAATGTCATTGTACTCTCACCATTGCCTAAAAAAAGGGGGCACAGGTGAATGATCAGGGGTAAACTGAATTAATAGTTTGGCAGGGGGGCTGGTAGCTGATGCAAGGAAATGACAATATTTATTTGGGAACAACATCACATCAAAACAGCTTTAAAATTACCTTTGAGGGAGCAGTGTTACAGTGGAAAAGAAAATGCTGTCTTTATTTGCTCAGCAGAGGAACAGGAGGTTTCTCTTTAATAAAGAGAAAGCTCTTTATTAAAATCTTTTTGGCAACCGCTCAGTAATAGCTCCTTAAAAATGTGCTGCTATAGCAGTTTCCCACAACATGAAGTGAGATGAATGACCTCCAGAACTAGTCAAAAAATAGCCTTGTTACCCATATTTTGTAATGAATTGCTTGTTACGTGGTTTAAATCATGCCAGGGCTTTTAAACACTATGGTTTCTTACAGAGCACAGCCTATGGTACAGAATCATGGTTTAGTCCTTTAGTAAAAATGAGGGTCAGAGTCATCATTGCCTTCTATGGAATTAAAAATGGCACTTGGTGAATCTAGACAGTTAAAACAAAGCGATGGAGAAAGGGACATTTCCCAGTTTTCTAGCAGGTTGGAAGCTAGGCACTGCTGCTGAACATCTAGTTATGGCACACCCACAGCAAATTGCATGGTCCATGTACAGCCAGTTCCACCCCCTGAAACCAGAGCCTTGCATGGATTTGAGGAGGCAGAGACTCAGGCTGTTAATATATTAAATATTTATGTTATGACTGACTGACATTTTCATTAGATGATGCTTGTTTTGTTTAGAAGGTTGCCAGATATGGTCTGCATTGCATACTGTGTCTATGTGAGCTGCTATAGATGAGAGATTTTTGGAAAAAGTCTTTTTTCTGTTCCTGTATCTCCAAGGGATGTTTCAGTGATGATAATAATGATGACAGTAACAATGCCCCATCCCTGGCAGTGTTCAAGGCCAGGTTGGACAGGGCTTGGACCAACCTGGTCTAGTGGACGATGCCCCTGCCCATGGCAGGGGGGTTGGAACTGGATGAACTTTAAGGTCCTTTTCAACCCAAACTAGTCTGTGATTCTGTGAATAAGATATCTGTAGACAAAACTTCTGTACATGATCTCAACAGCACTGAAGGAGCTGGGAACACTCAGCAAATTGTTACGTAAAAGCTGCCATTCCTCTGGCACTCAAGATAATGTTATTAGTAAGCATTTGTCTAATACTGAAGATATTTTGCAGATCAAAGACTTAATATATGCCACATGCTGCAGAGGAGCTTAGAGCAGGACATGTACAATCATGCAGTACAATAGTCCAGAAAAAATGAATTGTTTGGAGGCAGTCAGTGCTATTCATTATGTGCTGGAAATAGTCATGGTCCAGGGATGGGGGATATTTACTTCAAGATGGATCAAGTAGCTTGAACAGCATTTGCTGCTTTTGTATTTGTGGAAGAAGTGTCTCAGGATGGGATCTGGGTAGTATAGTGAGTGTCCCCTGCAGTTTGCCAAGCTCTGCCTGGGGACAAGTCTAATCTGCCTTACAGCCAGCCAGCACGAGCAGGGTCAGGAAGTAATGGGGTTTCTCTACAACAAACCCAGTCAGAGCAAAAGAAATTCTCATGCTTACTTAGAGCAATTAGCTGGAGAGTTGATGACCCAGAGGTGGGTTCTGAGAGGCCCAATGGGTGGTCACTGACTGGTGATTTCAGGTCCAAGCATTTCTGTGAAGCTGATGCGACGTGGAAGTCCTGGTGCAGTTAGCTTATTTAGTGGCCTTCAAGGATGCTTGCACTAGGTAGAGCACTTAGGGCTTCAGGAGATCAGTTCTCACCTGGCTTGTTCTGCAGAAACTGGTATCGCCTGATTTGACCATGGTCTCTTCCATAAAGGGAACAACAGTTCCTACCTGTGAAGATGCAAGTATAGCATGCAGGGTCTGTGTGCCACACTCTAAGGGGAGCAGTGCTCCTGAAATACTGAATAGTATTTCTAGTACACTGAGGGGGCATCCTTTGCCTTACTCTGTGGGCTTGGCTTGGTGTGTCAGATCATAGAATCACAGACTGATTTGGGTTGGAAGGGACCTTAAAGCTCATCCGTTTCCAATCCACTGCCATGGGCAGGGACATCTTCTTACTTCCCCCATCCAACCTGGCCTTGAATACTGTCAGGGATGGGGCAGCCATCATCATCATGTAGATGCCCTCCATGAACAGGTGAAGATGTGCGAGATGGTGATTTTTACTGACTCCTAGTTTGAGGTATGATTCCATTTGGGTTAGTCTTTCAAGAAAACTGGTAAAACTGTGAGCCATAAAAGACTTCCCTGCATGTTCTTATACCTCATCTCCCATTCTCACTGTCAGATCTTAACCTGGTCTTAATTCAGCAGCCTCCCTTCACAATTTTTGCCAAATAGAGTAACTTAACTAGCTCTTTATGTATTAATCAAGACAGGTAGGTGTAGAGCAAGAATCTCACTGCAAAATCAAGATAGGGTGAATTCTGGTCTTATCAGCAATATGCAGTCAGCACTGGAGCAGGTTTCTGCTGCTTCTGATGACATCCCTGTTGTGAAAGGGTACCAGGGCTTGTCTGTGCAAGAAGAGTCAGGAAAATGAATGGCAGTTGATAAAGCTATAAATCAAGGGAATTGATTAAAATGCATAAGGTCTTGTATCGACATAAACACACAATTTAAATTGTTTTGGGTAATGGAATAACTTTGGAACTCAAGTCAACTAAACTAGAAAGAAAATGGCTTGAAATTGGATAAAAGTGTTTCACTTAACTAGCTCACTCTGACCTCGGGTGAATTTGAACCAAGTTTGGGCTGAGTGAGGACAACACCAGAAATTAATGGGAGTATAATCATGTCCTGTTTCACTAAGTGTTATATGGAAAGCACGTTTGACAAATAACCTTCTTTGATAATGTCACCACAGGCTTTGAGGAAGGATTTACAGCAGGTCTCTGGAGGGTTTGTAGCTGCCAAAGTACTTCCAAGTAGTGGAGAACTTCATGTTAGATACTCTCTTTGGCCTTGAATGGAGGGAGCATTTGACAGAGTTGCTGGTCCCAGGTGTGTTTGCAAGTGTCCCTGGTGAAAAATTTGGAGGAAAACTGTGTTGGCTGACTGGGGAAGAGGCTGTTTTACCTGTACATCAACACAAAAGAGTTGTATTGATGTGCAGGTCTTTCCAAGGCAGTATTGTATGCCTTGACAGGAAGGCACTAACCATCTCCCACCTGCGACAAGTGAGGCACTTGTAGCTTGGCACTGCAGCGGGAGGTGACTTTAGGATACTCGGGGAGTGACATGGGGATGGGAAGTTCAGCCATGGCTGACTTGAAGTGTCATGCCAGAATGTGTCTGCATCTATTTCTGAGCTCCCTGAGACTTTTTGCTGCTGATAGAGATGGATTTTTGCCTTTGGGAACCCAAGGGTGTGCATTGTACACATAATTGGCCTGAACTGAACTAGAAGAAAACGCTGATGTGTTCCTTCTCTCCTGCAAGTGATGTATTTTATAAGCTGCCTCATGGACCACTTGTGACTGAACATAAGAACAGGAAAGGGAAAAGGGGGGAGGTAAGAGGTGTCGCTTATGGACGGAAATGCCTCTGTTTACATGTTTGCCATGTGCAATTAATACCATAATTCCTCTCCCATTCATAGAAAAAAATATAATCCCGGTCATCTAAATCCGTGGATTAGCATTTTCTCTGCTGCATATGTCTGTTGATCAGCAGGTCGCTTCTCAAATATGATAGCAAGGAATGCAATATTAAAAAGACTTAACAGCAGCTGTTCCTGTCATTAACTGTGCTGGTTCCAGCAGCTCCTAAACTGAGCAGATTGAGTAGAGGTGATGGTCAAGGCTGGGAGATTGGTGCTCAAAGGTCGGGCAGGGGGAGGTCTATGGAGTTCAACCCCCGGGTTAATTGCTCTATGGTTCCTAAGCCTGATAGTGAGCTGTCGGCCCCGCACTGAGCACATAGTGTTCGCTCTGGAGATTAGGGTGAAAATATGTTCTTGCTAAAGAGAACGCATAAACAACCTATGAACGGCCCATTAACCTACAGAATTGCAATAAAGAACATGTGGCAAAGCAAGCCAGAGGAGACCTGTGACCCAGCAAATGCCTTAATTGGATTTTGAACCTTATCATCTGCACTAAATGCAACTAATAGGAAATTAGCAAAAAAAAAAGAAGATAAGAAAAGAAGGGTAATGTATGATGCACGTCTAGGTTTGGTGGGAGAATTTCTGCAGTTTCTCTTGTGATGCAGTTCAGTGATCAAAGGGTTGCAGATGGTTGTGGAATTACAGAACCATAGAAATTACAGGATGGTTTGATTTGGAAAGGACCTTAAGGATCATTTCGTTCCAAATCCCTGCTATGGGCAGGGACACCTTCCACTAGATCAGTTTGTTCCAAACCCCATCCAATCAGGCCTTGAACACTTTCAGGGATGGAGCATTCACAGCTTCCTTGGGCAACCTGTGCCAGTGTCTCACCCCCCTCACAGTAGCAAATTTCTTACTTGTATCTAACCTGAATCTCCTCTCTGTCAGATTGAACCCATTACCCCATGTCCTATCACTGCAGTCCCTGATGATGAGTCCTCTCCAGCATCATGTTATGATTATCATATGATATCATATGATAATCATATGACAATATGAATTATCTTATTATGAGATTGGTTATCAGGGTCCCACTCTCATGTGAGAAAACCTCTTCAAGATGACTGAAAAGAGATAATTTTCCTGTCGGCTGCAGCCAGTGAGCTATGCAGTCACTTGCCTTATTGTTCAGTCGACGTACCAGCCACTTGCTGTGCTCCATATGGCTTTTTGAAGCGATAAGACGTAAATTTATGTCACTGCTTTCCTAGCTGTGATATTTAAATTCAGTTCAGAATATAAAAGTATGTTGAGAGTTGCTAGTGCAGACTGAGGGAAAAGGTGGTGGAACATGCCCATTAAGTGTACTCTACCAGCAGGTCTTGGTCTTCATGTGGAGGATGGCAGCAGAGTTCAGATACCATCAGCTGTAGTCATCCATCTTAAATTCCCCAGGCTCTTTCCACTGCTGTGAATCCACCAGATGGCTGAAGAGGGGCAACCCTTGATGGTGGTGGTCTTCAGCTGAATTCAAAGCAATTTAAGAGAAATCAGACCTTTTCTCCTTCCACTCGGGTTAGATGGTTCAGCACAAGCAGTTGATTGGGGTTACCTGTGTAAAGATGATCTTAAGTGCTAATTGCATTTTTAGAATAGGATAATAGTAATTATTTAGACTAATATTTGGTTTAACCATGTTTTGGATGCAGGTTTTTAGTCCAAATTTCTTTTATAATTGGAAGGACAGTTTTCATGCATAAGGTTATGTGTTTGCAGATCTATTTTGGGAGTGTCGTGCAAAGTGCATCTGTTACATCCAGGCCAGATAATCAAATACTCATGCACCTCAGAGATTCTGAGAAATATATCTGGAAAAAAAAAATCTATAAGAGCTAGTGGTTATATAGTATATGTAAGTATATAAACTTAGAAGGCTGTAAGTAAATATATGTGTATATATAAGAGAGGGTTAATGTCTAAATTTCTATGACTGGATGCCTGTAAATTCAGTTTAACAATATTTTTCTCTCCTGTTAGGAGCACATCAATAGCAAGCTTTTCTTCTTTTTTGTGGGAAGTTATGGGCTTTCTCAAAGGAAGGACTGATGGGAGGTAGCCAGTGGGGAATGTTACTGGATGATGTGAGACGTGTGGCTTACACACGGTAGTGGCAGAGGCACAGACCACTTGGTTGGTGTTGGAAAGCTGCTGTAGCACATGTTCTGAAACAATTGTGGTTGAGGTAACCATGATGACAAAATGGTACCCTTGAAATTATGAGCTTGGGCGGGGAGTGGTGGGATATGCTCACCATGATGTACATGCAGACCAGCATTGGTATGTGGTCCCTCAGTGGCTTGCAGCTGTGCATACATGATGGTAGTGTTGGAAAACACAAACAGATACAACTAGCTGGCAGGTAGGGAGGCTGGACTGCTGTGCTCTGTCCTAAGGGGTAGTCAAAGCTTTCAGAAATTTTCTTAATGGGATCTGTGATGAAAGGCAATCCTGCTGAGGGCTTTGTGACAGGGGAAAGGAGGAGCTTGTAAATGTTCCTGCTCCTGTTGAAGTGCAAGAAGGAAATTACTTTCAGCCCATTTAGCAGGACATGCAGTACTCTGAGGACCTGCTCATTGGTTGCCTTCTCTGTTGCTGGGTTGTGATGTTAAAGAAGGGACATGTGGCTCCTCTATAAACATTTAAAGCCAAAAGACTGGTGGGTGCTCAGGTGCCCAACAACTTGTACTCTGGATACCATCCCTGGAGGTGTTCAAGGCCAGGTTGGATAGGGCTTGGAGCAACCTGGTCTAGTGGAAGGTGTTCCTGCTCATGGCAGAGGGTCGAAACTAGATGAGGTTTAAGGTCCCTTCCAACCCCAACCAGTCTGTGATCCTGGCCTGAGTGCCACAGTGGTTTTCAGATGTGTGGCTTTGTGTGTTGTTATCCCTTCAACCTGAGCTGCAGAGCCAGGATGGGGAAAGTTCTTGGATGCCTCGGGAACTACAAGGGCGCTTATGACTGCAAATAGACTTACAGTAGAAATGTGGTTTATATTATGAAAGCATCATCACCCTAACCGATGAAGAACTGCATTTGCATCAACCTTTGCTGAATAATTTAAGAGGAAAGCTATGAAAGTTTCTTAAAAAAATCCAAAAGTGGAGGAAAGGGCATGTTTCTTACTGGTCCCTTTCTTCACATTACAAATGGAGACTTTGTTTACCCTGGAAAAATCAATAGTGATTGGACACCTGGTGTCATTAATTATTTTGCAACAGACAGGCAGCTGATCTTTTGAAAAGAAAGGAGTTTTTAGCAGAACTGTTCAAAGTTCATAGTCTGCTGTTTAACTCTAATGCTAATAAACATTCAGCTTAAAGGATGTCTGTCTTAAAATTCCACATGGTCACACCTTTGCTTTAAGATGATAGGATCAGAAAAAAAAACCTGTAAAAACCTGTAGACCCCAGAAGTCCTCCATCAGAGTGACTCTTGGGGCATGAGCTCCAGTTGCCTTTGGGAGATGCTCTTAGGTCTTGGAATGTGGACAGGGATGTTTTTGGGGGTTTAATTCGAATCAATGCATGTGATTCACCCCTGGAAGGGGTTTCTGCTAATTTTTCTTGGGCTAATAGTGCAAATGAACTTTGGTTGCACGGTTGTGTTGAACACAGTTTCTTTTACCTAAACAGGCAGTCTTTTCCCAATAGGAAGGGTTGTTTTCTTGCAGTGCATTGGTGCCTGACTAAATGCATTGGGTCGCATTCTTCATGTATAGATGAGACAACCTTTCTGTTAAATATTCCCATGTTCTCCAGTGGTAGCTCTGGGGAGGTCACAGCCTGCCTTGCAGGCCAATGGGTGCCCAGATCCTTGTTGGCAGGGAGGAGGAAGCCAGCTATGGGATGCTGTCACAAGCAAGCCCCAAAATAGCTTGGCTGAAACTGGTTTTACGTCGTATAAAAAAGAGGGTGAAGGATCTCAGAGACTCAGAGTATGCAAGGTCCTTGGGCACGCACCATAGAGCATATTGGTTTTGAGCTTGATAGTGCTTTTTTTACAAGGGTTGCAAATTGCTGTTAACATAGTTAAGGACTGTAGGAAGAGGCAAGTTTTCCTGAACTTTACTCCCAGCTGGAAGTTTTAAGAATTGAAGTGAGAGGCAAGGAAGGGGAAGAGGGGGAGGTAACCATACCCTCCGTCTGCAACGCCTAGGATGTCAAATGGAAAAGACAGCCTGGAGAAACAGTTGAATGGCTTTGGGGAGAAGGGGAAAGAAAGGAGCCGCACATCCCTGGTCATCTCTCAGGCCGTTAATCGCAGTATTTTCACCTCTGCAGTCTCCCCCGCTGCCGAACGCATCCGCTTCATCCTTGGAGAGGAAGATGACAGCCCAGCACCTCCACAGCTCTTCACGGAGCTGGATGAGCTTCTGGCCATCGATGGGCAAGAGATGGAGTGGAAGGAGACTGCAAGGTGGGTTACTTTTCCTTTACCCTGAAAGGGAAGTGCACCTACAAAGGACCGTGTGGGAAATTCCTTTCTTACATTCCACTGGGGCATTACCTGTGCTTGGGGAATCCACTGCAAGGAGCCTGCGTACCTTTCTTTGATGAAGGAGAGAATTCAGGGGGTTGTTTAAATATTCCTTTAACACAAAAAAATAGACTGCCAGTGCTCAAAGAGAGGACATTTAGATTAAACATTAGGAAGAAATTCTTCCCTATGAGGGTGGTGGGGCCCTGGCACAGGCTGCCCAGAGAAGCTGTGGCTGCCCCATCCCTGGCAGTGTTCAAGGCCAGGCTCGACTGGGCTTGGAGCAATCTGGTCTAGTGGAAGGTGTCCCTGCCCACGGCAGGGGGTTGGAACTGGATGAGTTTTAAGATCCCTTCCAACCCAAACCAGTCTACAATTTACTTGAATAGTTTGCTTCTGGAGAGCAGACATACGGACTTGTTTGTGCTTTGCAAAGAATGGCAGTGTCTTGGCCAGAGTTGTCAGAAATCTGTGCCTGACCAAAGCATCTGCACGTGTGTCTAAGGTACTTTAGCAGATTCGCGCCTGATCCCACCACACACCACCAGTTGGGAAATTTTAACTGTCTCTCTCCTAGCAAGTTACCCATTAAATTCATTTTAAATAGGCAAAAACCCGTAAGGTGTTTTTTTTCTTTTAAGTAACTTATTCAGCGTGTCTGTTAATTCTGGATTGGGTTACCTGCTTTGAGTTTCTTGGTTAGGTTTTCTGCCTGTTTGATGGTGCTCTTGATTTGGTCAAAAACATGTGGCAAAAACGAGGCATGTTGGGTTTTTTTATCTGGCTGCCGCAAGTCACATGTAGTTTGTTTCTAACTGTAGTATTTCACCCAGCCAGAGAGCAGTCCAGGCTCTACCTCCCCTCTTCCCAGTCACCCTCACTTAACTGGGGGCTTTTTCGTTTCCTTTCTTGTGGCTGGGCTAAGCTGTTTCCCCACCTCCCAGTCTTAAGAGCACCTTAAGCATGAGAACTGTGCTCATCATTAGCCCATGTTGTTTGGTCACCTTAATCTTCTTTACGTGTGATGTAATGAGCTGCCCCACCACCTACCTGTTTGCCCCCTTATCTTTATTTTTACTTCTCAGTCACTTTGAGAACCTATTTAAAGGCTTTTCACCTTTTAGATTCTTGCTTGTTGGTCATCCTTTTCTGCCTTTATTGCTTTTCTTCCCTCTTGCTATTAGTTTGATACTTGTATTTTGTCATCCGTACTGCCCAGCTCTGCTTTTATACCAAATGATGCTTTCCTCTGTCCCTGTGTATTAAACCCCTATGGGAAGAGGTTTTAATGACACGTTGTTAAAGCTTTTCACAATTCAGACCTTAGTGTGGTGTTTCTTAATGAGCCATCCCTTCAGTCTCTCCTTTATAGTAAGAATGTTGGGAAACTCTGTTTTCCATAAGTCCACAAATGTCAGCCATTGGAAGAAAGATGCCCTGTGTCTTGCGTGTAAGGTCACAAAGCTCTGCTATGTCTTGATCAAGAGCCCTCGCTCTTACATCCAAAGGACCTTACAGTGGGATATACCTGCACTCCTCCTACTGTCAGGTGGCTGTAGGTAAAAGGGGAGATTTCCTTCTTCTCTAGTGAATGATTTCTGTTTTTATGTGCTTCCATATGTCTTTGGTGGAAGTGGTAGATGGACCTATGCATATAATTTTCTTGCTTTAAGGGTACATGTGTGCAGTACATGATATGAGCACCTTGCTGAGGTGCAATTCCTACACTTGGACCAACCTCCCGGCTTGCATCCTGTTTGCTGATAGTGATCTTGCATGGTGTATGATTGCTCAGGATTTCTCAGTATCTTCCTGAAATGACTGTATCTTGCTGAAGAGCCTTCTGTAAGCTATTGAGCAGGTCCTGCTGCCAGATGTACCGGGGCAGGGGAGCTCGCTGCAGCCCTTGAATCCAAGACTTGGGGGAGCATGGAAGCTGTCAGGAAAGAGTGTTTGTATTAAAAGGGTTTAGCAAATGATGCTATCCATTGCAGAGCTGTTTGGGTCAGTAGAAAAATAACTGATGCATGTCATGGAAAGTTTCTAGCCAGAACCTTAAAGATACTGATTAAAAGGTGTTTCCAGAGGGGACCTTGAGTTGCAGATCCTTGCTCTTGATTCATTGCCAATCATGGTCCTTGATCCATCTGAGTTTAGCTGTCTGTGTTACAACTGCCATATAAATAGGGTGGAGTTGCCTGTCTGTGCACGGTGACATTTCTGGTGGTAGGTACGATCAGCCCATGGCCGGGGCTCAAGGATGTTCTGTTCCTTTGTGTAGTCCTGTTGCCTCTTAGCTCATCATGGTGTTGGGCCGTGGTTCACAATAAAGGGCTGTCTTGGAGGAATATACTCAGTGTACACTAGGTTTCACAGCAAATCCCAGTCAACACATCAGAAACAGAGCAGTAAAAGGGAAGGTTTATTGACGTTGAAAGGTAACCTGAAGATTTAGGGTTGCTGAGTGCTCCTTGTTTGTTTTGTTGGTGCTCATAATCAATATATCTGGTGAGAATGGATAAGTTCTTGCACTAACGTGAATGTTTGCATCTCAGTGATAGTTACAGGCTGCTGAGTGAGGCAGGAAAAGACCTGAAGCAGCTGGAGTCCACCAGTCTGATTTGAGGTTCAGTACAGTACACCTGAGGACCTAGATGTGCCCGCCATAATGTGGGGAATGTAATTTTTGAGAGATCATGAGATTACAGTGAAGAGAAAGGAAAGGTCTGTGGGATGGTGGATCATCAGAGGGTGGGAGCACCTCTTCTGTGAAGGCAGGCTAAGAGAGCTGGGCTCATTCAGCCTGGAGAAGAAAAGGCTCCAGAAAGATGTTAGAGCAGCTTCCAGTGCCTAAAGGGGCTACAGGAAACCTGGAGAGGAGCTTTTGACAAGGGTCTGTAGAGACAGGACAAAGGAAATGGCTTTAAACTCACAGGGGAGATTTAGATTGGATATAAAGAAGGAATTCTCCCCTGTGAGGGTGGTGAGGCACTGGCACAGATTGCCCAGAGAAGCTGTGGCTGCCCCATCCTTGGCAGTGTTCAAGGCCAGGTTGGACGGGGCTTGGAGCAACCTTGTCTAGTGGAAGGGGTCCCTCAGGGGACTGAAACTTTGAGATTTAAGATCCCTTCCAACAGAAACCACTCTGTGATTCTATGATTCTGTGATGCTGTTTTTTTCGTATATAAGCTCTATCAGGCATTGCATTTATATCCTTTGCCCTTTGACACATAATATTAGCAAACCTTTTACACATTATAATAGTATCACGCCTTTTAGGCAATACTTTCTGAAGATTTACAAATAAAACTAAGATTCCTCCTGCCTCTGGGTTAGCAGAGACACTAGCTGTCTTCTCAGAATGGACACCAATTGTACCATCGGCTCCTTGACATGCATTTATTCTGATTATTCAGGGTGTTATTCTGGAGGAAACCCAAGTGTATTTGAGGCAGATATTTCTCCCAAGCCTTGGTGATGCTGATCAGTACCTGAAGCCATAAGAGCCTTGCTAGAGCCATCAGCATCATTTCCAGGCCCCAGAGGCATAGTAAAACATGCGTATTTTAAGTCATACCTTCCTGCTTCTCTCATGTGGTCACAGGAGTGTTTACCAGCTGTTGAAGTACAGCTGGCAGGCAGGAGGAGCATGGAGATGTCAAGCACAGAGCAGGGTAAAGATGAGGAAGGTAGTTTGATGGTTTGTTTTCTCAAATAACAGAGGAGATAATCTTTTGCCCTGACACGGTGCATTGCTGCTGGGCTGCAGATAGGGTTGCCTGCAACTCTTGGGAAATCAGGCTGAGAGCTGTGCAAGTCTATATTCACATCCTCAGAGGAACTGCTGACTTGGCAAAGTTCCACTTGTGTGAGAGCTGTTCTGCAGGAGCAGATTTAACAGAAATGATCCATGAAGACCGAGGCATTGTGTTAAACATAGGAAAGCCACACGGACAGCTTTGCTGAGCTGAGCACTCCCGTTGGTTTGCACAGGAGATGGGGCACACCAGGGCTGCAGAGGGGACTTAGGAACCTAAAGGTGCCTCAGGGTGTTTGGAAAACTCCTTGCTGGAGAGGATTTCCCATGGGCATGGAGGATCTTGAATGCTCCCAGGGAAAAGAGGTAGTGTAGGGACTGCAGCTGTAGCCCAGGCAGGTTTGCAAGCTCACATGTGGTTTATTGTGTTTGTGTTGGGGATTACAGTGAGAAAAACAAACAGAAGGCAAATATTGATAGTTGTGATAGACTTTCACTGACAATACAAATGCTTGCTAATTTGCAGCCTTTATGCTGTTGTGGGGTGCCTGCATCTTGGTCACACTAAATATATAGGTCTTTGAAATGCTTGACTTTGCAGCTGCCGAGGTCCCAGGGCTGTCCTAGGAAATACCTCAGTTTGGTGAACTACATAGAACCTTACAAATCTGAGATTAAATTCAGTCTTTCAGATTGAGTTAAAAAATGCCTTTAAAAAAAAAAATAGTTCTCAAAAAGAGATTATTGCAGTTGAAAAGTGTAATTGATTAATCTTCAAGTAGTACATGTTTCAGGATTAAATACAGTGTCATTTGCTGTCAATAATATTCTTTGGAAGCAATTCATAAGCTTCCTTGCCTTTACCTGTGTGCTTTTTGTTCTTAATAATCCCTTTAATATTAGTCATGGGAATTTTCATTTCCCACATACATTGAAATAACATCTCAACACTGGCACGAGCCAGGTGAAATCATGGAATCCCAGACTGGTTTGGGTTGGAAGGGACCTCAAATCTCATCCAGTTCCAACCTCCTGCCATGGGCACCTTCCACTAGACCAGGTTGCTCAAAGCTCCATCCAGCCTGGCCTTGAACACTGCCAGGGATGGGGCAGCCACAGCTTCTCTGGGTAACCACTGCCAGTGTGACTTCTCCATCCTGGAGCATTCCCATGCAGCCCATGCAGGTCAAGGGCAGAGTCAAGGCTGGAGGTAGAGGTAGGCTGCAGCCTGTAGGCAAGTGACACCTCCTGCTTGCCTGCTGTTAGGACATGCTTTTAGGGATGTAAAGAGTATTTTGCACAGAACAGGATTTAACCTTTGGTTTAATCTTCAACTAGAGATGAGGTTTCTGATTTGTTTTTTTTTTTTCCATACCTACTTTGTTAAATCATTAAACAACAGCCAGGGAGCAGAGGGAAAGAAGAAGCCCCTTCATTTTGTGTCCTTTCCTGTGGTGGTTCAGTTGTTCTGCTGAGAACATCTTCAGATTTGGCCAGGGTGGGCTCCCCTTCTCTGCTGTGATGCTAAGATTTTCTTGTCTGTATTTGAATACACAAATATAAGTCACCTTGTCATTACTTTATTATTACCTAGGATATCTAGTCTAGGTCATGCTTTGCTGAGAAAGGCTGGACCAGATGATCCTTGGAGGATTCTATGTTCTATGAATTATTTCTAGAAATTGCCAGTATTCCCCCCTACCACTGTTTTTGTGGAGCTGTGTTGCTCAGCTCTTCTCTCTGGAGATTATCCAAGCGTGAGTGTAGTTACCCACCTTTCTCTCCACCGGGGCTGGCAAAGCAGTGGCTGTGTTGTCATGGTGGGTTTGATGCAATGTCAGGTTAGGGACTGGGGAGGAAATTACCAGGTCTCCACTGCATTGCTGAAGCTGCCTGTGAACCCTTGGCTGGAGCAGACATCAACTGAAGGGTAGTAGCTCAAGTCTTGATGAAAGCTACTAAAGATAACACGTTTTACCTCCTGTTTGCCATTGTTTACAAGCTCAGCTGACACATACCAATCCATTAAGCCTTTGCAACTTGGTCATGGATATGTGGGAAAACATGTGTGTTGAACTTGTCCACATACCACAATCATCTTGCTTCTTTCAGACATATGTGTCTGCGTGGAGCTAAGAGCTCTAACACTCGTTGCTCTGCCCTCTTGTAGGTGGATCAAGTTTGAGGAGAAGGTAGAACAAGGTGGGGAGCGATGGAGCAAACCTCATGTGGCCACCTTGTCCCTGCACAGCTTGTTTGAGTTACGGACATGTATAGAGAAAGGCTCGATAATGCTGGATATGGAGGCTTCTTCTCTCCCACAGGTGGTGGGTAAGTAAAGCTGCCTTGGCTCTTTTTCTCAGCTCTTACCTACAAGTTTCTG
Source organism: Neopsephotus bourkii (assembly GCF_033783945.1). Lineage (NCBI taxonomy): Eukaryota > Metazoa > Chordata > Aves > Psittaciformes > Psittacidae > Neopsephotus > Neopsephotus bourkii. The sequence goes on from NW_026900624.1 coordinate 11,340,463, forward strand.
TTAACCCTGATGATGATTTCAGTGATGGTTTTAATAAAAAAGCACTGCTTTTTTAGTAAAAGAGGAAAAATAAATAATCCTCCAAGGAATAACAGGCACAACTAGAAATGACCTGGAGAAGAATAACAGATAAATGAAAAGAGTTATTTTCCATCCAGAAGAAGAGTAAGTCAGTTCCAGTGCTAACCAGTGCTTACTTTGAACTGCTTTTTAGTGATTCTGTAGAATCATTTGGATCCTGAAGTAGGTATCCTAAGATCTCACTAGGTGTGTATGAAAGCAATAGCACACATTGACTGAATTTATGTTCAGTATCAGAAACCTATCATGTGGAAGGCCACCACTCTCAGGACAGGGATATCAGGGCAACTGCAGTTTCAGCCACGTGGTCAGCTCATAGGCTGCTCTGGATGAGGTTCCAGGGTGGTGGTCCACTGGAGGCTCTGAGATGGGGTACTCTCTCCAGCGAAGGAGGATGATGAGCAGCTACAGTACCTGCTGCTGCTTCACCCTGCTGAATGGGATGGCAGCTTTTTTGCAGTCAAAAGAGCCATGTCCTGGGCTGACATTTGGTGACATTGCTGAGAGCTGTTCCATGTTCCTGCTGATGTGCAAGAAGACATATGGAAATGTATTTTAAAAATGAGTTATCCAGTGGAGGTACATATGACCAAAACACTGAATTTGGAAACCATTGTGTGAAGAGGTGTAGAAAACAAAATGAAATAAACCACTCACAAAACTTAGTGCTTTGAATTCTAATCTCAGGAAGCAGGCTCAAAAGGGTCAAAAGGGTCTTAGCATGAAATTACGCAGTATCAGGTGTTGTACTAGTTTGTAAGGCTTGGAATTACAAAAGCTGCCTCTGATGTTATCTGTGGGGCTTTGAGCTTAGTTCTGTAGGTGCTTCTGGTGGCATTGACCTTCCTTTATTTGTGTGCCTGTGTATCTACATGCATAGTGGTGCAAAGATTAGACATAGAAGAAAACTCCACCCCCAAAAACTGCTCCTTTTGAAGCGCATTCAGCTTCAGCATAAAACTTCAGATGATGTCAGTGGTCCAGAACTTTACCCCTCAAACATTAAATTCCTTTTTGAAGTAACTTTGAGGTGTCACCTTCAATATCCTTCTTCAACACTCAAATCTAATTTTTAGGTGATCCCAGTGGCTGCTGTTGCTGTAACACTGTCCTGAGTGAGGTAGTTTTAGTGGGCCAGATCCTTAATCAGACAGATGGGGATCTTCAGGAAGCCTGCAGACTTTGTTTCCAGAATTATTTAGTCATCATCGCTTGGTTGATATCCTGTAGTGACATGCAGGAAAGAAAAACTCTAAGAGCTCTCTTTGTTGATTTGTGTTCTATCAGAAGCATGGAAGGGAAGAAATGGTTGCTGGATGGAGAGAGATAAACTGGGTGAAGAAAGACATGTCCTTCTGAAGGAAGTATTCCAAAATCACTAATAAAAACAGCTTACAGAAAATTGTCACTTTACAGAACCTTTTGCCAAACATTTTGTGTAATGATATCTACATGCATATAATCATGCTTCTCCGAGTCTGGGTGAAAGAATTAGGCTTTCCCCCACTGTGATCTGAAGAGGCATTAATTCTTGGGCAGCACGTAGAGGATGGCATCCTGACTCACTGAGGAGGCAAATGTGATGCATGCTCTGCCTCCCCTTCCCTGTAACTTTTATTATTAGCACAAATAAAAGTTACCAGTAGACAAATCAGAGCTGCCACTTGCCCTTGAGGGACAGCAAGTCAACTGAAGTAATCAAGGGAACAACTTAATGTGAGATTTAGTGCACGATAGAGATTCTTAATAAATCTGGCTACCTTTTTTTTTGTTTCTCCATTGGGATAGGGGAGCAGAAAGGAGAGAATTGATGGGAAGTGAACGGGTTTGCAGTGGCCTGGAAGCCTTTTTCTCTGGTGATTCAGTTCAAGGCAAAGGCACATAATGCATCCTGTGACAATTGGAGCAAGTTCTGCCTTTTGTACTTGCCATCATTTTACTTCAGTTTTGAGAGTGAGTGATTTAATTAGTTCCTCATGTCTAGGACTTGTTCCTGTCATTAGATTAGGTTTTATTGGGGGCCTGTGAGGTGAACTGAGCCTTGTTGAATCCAGTAGAAGTTTCACCATGTTATTTTTGGGAGCCTACTGAAACTTGCAATGTAGTTGTGGCTTCTTCACAAAAGAACACAGGGTCAGAGGAGTTTCCCTTTTTTAACCATGAACCATCTTATCCTGGGTACAGGTGATTTCAGATAGGCTCAGTGGTGTGTATGAAAAGAGGGGCGTCTCAGTGCAATAGGTCCATAGAATCGTAGAATCGTAGGATGGTTTGGGTTGTTTCATGGAAGGGACCTTAAAGCTCATCTAGTTCCAACCCCCTGCCACAGGCAGGGACAGCTTCCACTAGACCAGGTTGCCCAAGGTCCCATCCAGCCTGAGCTCGAACACTGCCAGGGATGGAGCATGATGGTGGCTGATGGGTTGTGCTGGATGGAAATGTTCATGTTCCATTTCAAAAGAAATGTTTGGAAGAGATTCCCATTAAAAACAAAATGTCAAAACCTGGTGTTGGTTTTGAGATGCGAAGGAAAGTCTTCAATAAGATAGGATTTAAATGATCCCTCTCTCTCCTGCTGCACACCCTTGATGCGTCAAGTTCTGTGCTTTGTGATTAATTATCCTCTCCCTTACTTGCAACAGAAATGATCGTTGACAATCAGATCGAGACGGGGCTTTTGAAATCAGAACTGAAGGACAAAGTCACCTACACGCTGCTCAGGAAGCACCGGCACCAGACCAAGAAATCCAACCTGCGCTCTCTGGCTGACATCGGGAAGACCGTCTCCAGTGCAAGTAGGATGTTTTCCAACCCCGATAATGGTAATGCAGAGGCTACCTGGCTATGGCCTTCCCTTTCAAAGCAACCCACCAAACCTGCCTGCCAACGACTAACCACATTGCCTTGACAACGCTTTTCTAACGTAGTGAGACCCATGCTGACGGCATGTCAGTGGTGGGCTCTGGAAGGCTGCTTTGGCTGTGGCACGTTGCTCTAACCCTATCTTCACTGGACTGAGAGGAAGAGGAGGGGATGTGGCAGGCAGGAGGCACAGGAAAAGACAGATGCTCTGTCAGCTGATACATAGGAGATGGTGTAGGAACAATAATAGGAAAGAGAGATTTACAAATAACTCCAACCATGCCTTGAACCTAAAAGACCAATCATCTGAAATGTTTGGGTAGAGATGAAGCTCTCATGTGTGCTCGATTTCCGTAACACATTGTGTCAATGGCCCTCTTAATCAAAAATTAGGTGACAGTATCATCTAGCTTGCACTTTATTGCCATACAGTTGTTGTCCAGTGTGGGTAAAGCTGATTTCCATCTTGCTTCATTCATCCTAATATTATTTTGTGGTGTATGTTGTGAATATATGTCTCTTTTTTCCTAAAAACACCGTAATAGGTAGTGTCATGTTTGTAGTGGTGCCTTGAAATGTGTGTGTGTGTATGCAGACAGCTATAGAGGCCTTGGCAGTGGCTCTGGACTTAACCACGTATCGAGATTTGCAGCCTTCTTACTTGTGGCAGTCCAAACAGAGGAGGTTTAAGCCTACTGTCATATCTTAGAGTTCTGTCACCTGCCTCCTGCTGGAGTCTGGGAATTTCTCTACAAGTTGCCATTTTAAAATAAATGAAGAAAAGAAATTGAAGTAAGCAAAGAAATTGCTTTCCTATTGCTACATGTAAGGCCTCTTAGCTTCCTGTGTTCTGCTTCTAAAACTTGCCCTAACATTTTCCCTAACCTGTTATCATACTCTATCAGTATTTCCTACTTTAATCATCCTTTGCTTTTGCGTCAGGTGTGTATGTGCATGTGAAGAATATTTATTGCTCTTGATGTCATGTATGAGTGCCTCAATAATACAGTGATTAAGTGAATAACACAAAGACCAAATAACATGAATCAAGGAAATGTCCTCAGTCATATCGGGACTGGGCACCCAGCAAGTAATTTGTGTTTGTTTTCAGTCAGGATTAAGAAACCACGTTCTTTCCAGCACATGCTTTGGGTCTTTCCATTGTGTCCCCCCTGTTTGCATGGGAGGCATTTGCTTTTTGTTAAAAGAAGGACATGGCTGTTGCAGGTAAAACACGTAAGCGTTACTTGTGGTGGTGTTTGTAAGTATCAATTACCACCTCCATGACTACTACTCATTCCAGACCTATGAAAAGATAGACAGGTTTGCTTTGAGGAGAAGGATCCCATGCTGTAAGGGATGCAAAATATAAGATTGACGTGTCTTTAGCACATGTCACTCAGGTGCTTCAGTCACCTTGTGTGCGGATGGAAGATATTGAATTCTTCTTTTTACAGTTAAAGTCAGTCCTTGAGGAGCCATCAAAACCTAAAGTGTTAAAGACAAATCTTACATAAGGAGCTGGAAGGTAAATCACTCTGTGTGTTATTTAACTATACATTGGACGATAAGCCTTGATCTATGCTGTAGGGAGCTAGGCTTTCAGGGCTGGTTAAAGAGGAAATAATAAATAGCATGTTTATCCTGGGAAGGATAATGCTGACAAAGGACATTTGTTTAAGTTCTCACTTCAGCTTCTGCTATTCTCCATGGCTAAGGGCATCCTTTATTCAGGTCTTAAATGACTTTGTTTTTCATGAATTCTTTTTTCTTGTTCAAAGGGGCTGTGGAGGTTCTATTTCAGTCGGTCTGATTGTCCAGAAATTCTTTCCTGGCTCTGCTTAGCCTAACGGCTGACCTTCAGCCACTCCTGTCATAGAATCACAGGCTGGTTTGGGTTGGAAGGGACCGTAAAGCTCATCCAGTTCCAGCCCCCTGCCACAGGCAGGGACACACCTTCCACTAGACCAGGTTGCTCCAAGCCCCATCCAACCTGGCCTTGAGCAATGCCAGGGATGGGGCAGCCACAGCTTCTCTGAGCAACCTGTGCCAGTGTCTCACTGCCCTCACAGGAGAGAACTTCTTAATGTCTAATCTAAATCTCCCCTCCGCCAGTTTAAAGCCACTCTCCGTTGTCCTGTCACTACAGGTCCTTGTCCAAAGTTCCTCTCCAGGTTTCTTGTCAGCCCCTTTAGGCACTGGAAGCTGCTCTAAGATCTCCCTGGAGCCTTCTCTTCTCCAGGCTGAACAAGCCCAGCTCTCTCAGCCTGTCTCCAGAGCAGAGGTGCTAATGTTGCTTTGCATCTGTCTCCCCACCTGAGATGTTTATGTTACCATAATATGTAATGCATTATGTTCTACGACAGTCTGAGTGCTTCCAGACTGAAGGAAGAGACTTGCATACAAAGGCAAAAACACTCCATATATAGTTGTTGCTGTTATTTATTATTTACACTTCAGTGAAAAAGTACCTTCAGCATATATTTGATCAAGTTATCCCACACTCCCTGGAATTCAATGAGTGCCTCTCATGTGCTTGTAAAGGCACAACTTGTCCTTCAGACAGATAAAACTTTTAACAAGGCCACAGCCGTGCAGCTGTCTCTCAGCATGGCTCATCACAGTAATGAGTGCCATCAGCCCCAGGCACTCATTAATTTCCCTCGGGTTTCCTTCCAGGTAGGTGTTTCCTTTCAGTGTCTCCCTTTCATTTCAGCATCAGCACAACTTTCATCCACTACTCACCTGCCACCAGGTAAAAGGGAGAACTTCCTATCTCTAGTTCATCCACAAAATACATTGATGTATATTGCATGTCCTTTTAATGGACATGGTTATTGTGTGTTAAGGGTTGTTAATCACAGAATCATGGAATGGCTTGTGTTGGAAAGGACCTTAAGGTCATGCAGTTCCAAACCCCTGCCATGGGCAAGGACACCTTCCACTAGACCAGGTTGCCCCAAGCCCGTTCCAACCCGGCCTTGAACACTGCCAGGGATGGGGCAGCCACAGCTTCTCTGGGCAACCTGTGCCAGTGTCTCACCACTCTCCAGGAGAGAACTTTCTCCTAATGTCTAAACTGAATCTCATCTCTGTCAGTTTAAAGCTGTTCTCTCTTGTCCTGTCCTTGCAGGCCCTTATAAAAAGTCCCTCTCAGGTTTCTTGTCAGCCCTCTAATGAAACATCTCTACTGTAGCTGAATCAAACCCTGCTATAGGTTATGTGTAAAAATACTACGCAACCTACTGGCTCTTACTGGGCAATCACAATTAATTTGGAACTTACGATTTGATAGGTATCTACTTCCTAAAACATCTATTTGGGAATCACTTTAGCATAATGTCATTAGCATGGATTCTGCCCATAATTTTCCTGCATTGTTTGTTTTTTTCAGAGACTTAGTCTTAAATCCCAAATCAAATAATGACAGTTTTCTTCAAAGGTATTTGTTAGATCTGAAATAGCCCCTGAGCTGTGGTCCCCAAAGATACTGAGGTGCTGTATTCACTGATTTCAGAGTGCTGAAATAACGAAGTCTTACGGGCTCTAACACTTTCTGTGCCTTTCTTACCTTCATGATAAGCTTGTATAAACTCCTGCTTTGGTATTATGTTTATTTTTGCATGGCCAAGGTGTGGTCTGAATGCCTTTTGTTCATCACTGCATCATAAAGATCAATACTTACTTGTGGGAGGATGTTTTCCCCAAAGTCCTTTTCCTCTTGGGAAAGAAACTCAGCAGAAGATGACAGTTTCTTGTGTGAAATGGGATGGAGGAGGATAAATCAAAGCACTCCTTTGCTGCCCATTCAGCAGGAAGAAGATGATTATCAAAAATCCAAGCAGACAAAGTCTACCAAGTAATTACTCAAAGCTACCTTACAAAGACACCACAGCTTCTTGTTTCTTTCACTGGTGGGAGGTTGAGCTGTATGAGGTGTTCAGCAAGGCCATTATGATTTTGCATTTCAGTGGAACTCCTGCACGTTTTTTTGCTAGTTTTTGGTGTGTCTTGTTTTATGGACTGGCTTTCCAAGAGCTCTTTAGTCCTTTCCTGATGCAGGGTGCCTGGTTCGCCCCAAGAACATGATTTATTTTCACTGTGCTGGCAGAGTAGTTTGTAAACCATTGAGTTAAATCAACTTCGTTTGTCTGCACCACCTTGGCTAGTGCACTGGGAGCAGGATAGCTCGAATGAAAACTTTTCTATAGGGTTTTTATTTTACATCAGAGTTCAGCTTTGTTCTTTTTTTTTTTTTTTTTCATACAAACTGCATCCTCAGTCCCTTTAGAGAGTTTGGATGACGGTGTCAACTGAATAATACCAGTTTAAATCAGAAATAAACTCTTGGAAAAAAAACACCAGTATATTCTGCTGTTTGATTATTTGAAGCCTTGCAGACTAAGGTATGCATTTCCAAGCCTGAATTGGCGTGCCTAGGTATGTCTGTGGTCAGGGTGCTACAAGTTGGCTCCTACAAGGATGTGACCTGATTTTTTTTTGCCCCAAAAGCTGTGTGTTTGACCACACTGCAGCTTGTGACTGCCCATCACAACAGCATGGCAGCTGCCTTCTTCAGTTGCTTGAAATCTGCTTCTAAGATGCCTGAGTTTTAGACATCAGGGATGGAAAACAGGCTCCAGATCTGCCAACTGAACACTGGAAGGTGGAGCTACGGAGGAGATGTGCTCCAAATGAACAGGCTTACCACTTTGGTCACCAAACCATGCGGAAAGGTGCAGTTGCATGTAATTGCGGTGATCCCAACAATCTGTATCCTACCTGCCTTGCTTCTGCAATTGCTTGAGCCTTTCTCTCTTGCCTTTTTTTTCTGTTTTTTTTCCTTTAACTGTTCAACTTTGCTCTCTTCCTCCTCTTGGCTGCTGCTGCCTCCTGCTTGCACCACACAAGCACGCAGCCCGCTCGAGAGCTCCGTGCCCTGCCTCGCAACCCGCACAGCGGATGATGGAATCCGGGTGCAGCGCAGCCCCAGCGTGGGATGGCTCAGTAAGTCCTGGGTGAGGGTGAGGGCACACTGGTGGGATGGGGGGGATGTGAGGAAGAGGAAGGGGTAACCCACACCAGCCGCCCACCTAACGCTTGCTGCTGCATTAACAGTGTTGCATATGGGTTGGTTGCTGCTCTGTCTGTTATCCCCACTGTCCTCTCCCTCTGTTTCACTCTGGTTTGCCTTTATTCCTTCAGCTGGGATGGAATGGGTAGGTCAGCCTCACTCGCCTTCAGATAGTGGTCTTCTTTCTAAGTCATGAAGGGGCATTTCATTCATCTATTGGACTATCCTTTGGGTCTTCCAAGTGCTTCAGGAATTTTGCCACCAGTGCAGTATTATAAATGCAATGAGCTTAAATGTTTTAAATTCCATATAAATGAAATGCAAAACCAGGTTCCCTGATCATTGAATCATATCTTAGAATGGTTTGTGTTTGAAGGGACCTTGAAGCTCATCCAGGTCCAACCCCCTGCCATGGTCAGGGACAACTTTCACTAGACCAGGTTGCTCTAAGCCCCATTCAACCTCGCCTTGGACACTGCCAGGGATGGAGCTTAATAACATGGAGAGGTTTGGACTGTCTGCCTCACTGTTTCTACCAGTACATGACCAAGCTCAGCCAAGGAGGGCCTCACATCATCTTTGCCAGAGAGACAGTAATGTAAACTAGGAAAAAAATTGGGAAATTGTCCTTCATTAGCAAACTGCATAAGGATGAGCATTGCATGCTGAAGTCTGGATGAGCTCTCGGCAGCAGAAACTTTTTACTCCATTGATTTGTTCAGGGTTCTTGGAGTCTTCGTCTCCCATATTTCTTCTCAGTTCAGAGAAGCTGCCCACCCAAGGACTCCCCGAGTTTTTCAGGTTGTTTTTCCCTTTCTCTCAGATATCTCTCATATGTCAAATTGCTAGTTGTCCCCCAGAATCTGAGACTGCCTTGGGTCACTGTAACCTCCAAATGGTGGAGTCTGCTGTAGAGGGTTGCTCTAATGAGAAGGCTTGTTCTAATGAGCAGGCTTGCTGTAAAAACATAACAAAAAAGGAGTGTTGGATATGTCCTTCCTGGCTTTGGATCTTCAGAGGTCCACAACCATTAGGAACCTGAGTCAGAAGGGATTTAGGCTGCACAGGTTAGGGCCGTGGTGTTCACAAAGCCAGTGTTCCGCATGTTGCATCTTGCATCTCTAGCAGCATTTTTCTGGCTTGGCAATCAAGATAAATTCAAGGATTTGGGGAACACATCTAAATGCAGGCTGGGCTGCTGTGAAGTTCCTTAGGTCAGCAAGGCTGGGAAGAGGTGAAGCTTGTGGTTTCCTGTCTGTGTTCTAGAGATCATCAGTCAGTGCTGTGTGGGACTAGTCTGAACTTGAGGACCTTGCACGTCATCTTAAAAAGATGATACGCACAACACCAAACTTCAGGGGAGAACAGTCATCTTATATGCTCAAGAGGTTTTGGCTGTCAGCCCTAAGTGTAGAATTTCTTGCAAGGAGATGGAGATACAAATCATTTCAGCTTTTGAGAGCCCTATTTAAATTGGGATTATGAGACGCTTTCTACCTCCAGAGAACAAGGAGTACCTTGTAAAGTTATGGTGCTCAGATCTCTTCATGCAAGGCCAGTCTGGCAATGGAAAAAGGGAGTGAACAAGGTCTGTGCATTGTGCCAAGAAGCTGGAGCTATGACCAGCATGCTCACAGCTCTGTGTGGGGATAGCTCTCAGCCGAGTGTGTGTGCAAGCATGCTTTCTTCTCAGGCTCAGGTCCTCCTTCTTTCTAGGGGCTCTGTCACTAACTGAAATAGAGAAAATATCAAAGCAGCACTGAATTTACAGTGAGGGATTTATGGGATACCCCCCATCCAAAACTCTCTAACTGTGACAAAAACGTGTTTCTCAAGAACCTTCTCCCCAGAGGTTCGTACTTCTTGTCATGCAGGGTTTTGCCTGATGACCCTCACTGGAGGCTCTGTGCGTTGTCCTTGTTCAGCAGGTAATGGTACTGCTGTTGTAGCTGTGATGGTTTTAGAGTACCATCAAGGTCATGTTTGTAGGGAAGTGTGGTGTTTATGAAATCAAAGGCTAAAACTGGAAAAGACAGACAAGTTTTGGCACATGGGTCTGTCCAGGTCTGGAATAAATGTGCGGTGCCTCAAGAAGAGCTGCTGTAAGTTTGATGGGGTTGTGTTGATCACAATGCAGGTAGGAGGCTGCTAGCAAGAGGTGGTGGTCATTAGCTGCTTCCTCTAGGAAGAAGGGTAATTATATCCTAGAAACATCCAGCCTTGAACATCTAATAAACAAAGCAAATAAATGTTGTAATCTGGAAGAAATACCAGCTGAATCCTGTGAGTCCTGATTTTAGTCTGTTTATTCCAGAACTGGACCTAGAAATTTGGAAAACCATCAAAGCAGTCTGAAGAAAATGAAGGGATACCTTCAGCAGATGCCTTTCTCTACAGCTAGATAATGTAGATCTTCGTAATAAAATGCATTGAAACAGCATTAAACAACTATAAAATAGAATCATTAGTGTTTTCTGCCCTTGCTCAAAGCTTTATGGAAGCCACACTTAGTTCCTTCTTAGTCATTTGCTACGCCAAGACTCAGAGTTCCTATGGTAAGGCTTGAACAAGTGGAAATCCATCTCTGCCATTCTGTCTCCATCCCATGAGCTGGCCTGGGTGGGATAGCAAGGGTGGGACACCCAGCTTTGAGAGCAGCCCTCCAGTATTCACAGGCCAATGAACCCGTCCAGATTGGTGTAACTCTAGCAGAGATGTTTAATTTCTCACACTCAGTAGCCCACAGGTGATAGAAACTGACAGGAACTTTGCTTTGCCTGACCAAGCTGCATGACACCAGTTATCCAAGTGCTGCTCTGATTCTTTATTTGGTATTACTGGCTCAGATTTGCAAAGCAGCCATGTGCATCTCTGCATCGAGTTTCAATCTTTCCTTTTCATTTATGGGTACATGATAAACTTGTCAAAGATTTCCCAGAATTGGCAGTGCAACCTTTAAAAGCCGGGTAAATAGAGCATACAAGACAAAGGAGCCCTGGGTTTCAATAATGGGCTTCAGGATTATGATAACCTGGGTTGATTTTGTGTGGTTTGGTTTTTTTTGGGGGGGTCCAGCTTTGCCTTTTACCAAATAGAAATACTTACTAAAAAATAGAAATACTTATTGAATATTCGTATCAAGGAGGGTGTTATGAACAAAGTAATGTCTTCACCATGTAGCAGATACCACATACGTGAGCAAGTTTGATTACTTCTTTCTTGTTTTTTTGGTGTGTTTATCTCCTACCTACAGATTCCTATCAAGCATTCAATCAGAATTTGTAGACATTTCTAAGTCTGGCTTGCTAATAATTAATTAGGAGGACGGTTACTAATATATGTAGCCCTAACCAGTTTTCCAAGTGACATTCCTCACTCTATGAGTAAACATATTGGTCAAAACTTTGTAGAGATAGGTAGAGACTGCTGGCTTGTATTAACAGCAAGAGGAAAAGCTGGGGATCCCCTTTCTGGAATATCTAATTTATTTAATTGTGCTTGGCTTCTGCTGTGTTGCGGTTGCTGGATGTGGCAGTAACACGCAGCAGGTATATCGTGATTCCAAGTAGCTCATAAGAAAGAATGCTTTAAGTCTGTCTCTACAAATGCTGAGTATATTGTAAAGAAAACCCAACTCCGAGAGTCCAGATCTTTTTCTTCCCACTCCTTGTTTTGGACCTTCATTTCGATGTGAATATCAAAGCTGAAGTTTAATCAATATTATCTCAAAACATACCCAAAGTTGGGAAACACCTCAAGGCCATTTCTTCTTGAGTACTTTCTTTCTTCCCAGGTTATGCTCACGGTCAGAATCTCTGTGAGAACAGCTCCTGTTGCTGTGCTTCTGGTTCCTGTGAGCTTGAGTGGGAAATGGGAAAATTGCAGAGTAATTAAAAAAGTGCATAGTGACCACTGTGGTTTATGGCTCTGTATCCGTCCCTAAAGCATCATTATCAGCATCATTATCATGAAATTATTTTTATTCTTGTACAGTTATGGCCATTTTGGGGTTTCTCCAGTTTTGACTGTGGGATTGTAAAACTGAATTCTGAAATCACAGGACACTTTTACCAGTTCTTTAGAACTGTTTCCGTGTGTTCTGCTAGCAGTATCTGAGAGCACAAGAATGAGTAGGATAAGTTAGTCCATAAGGGAGTAAGCAGCTCCTTACTAGCTGTTCTGCAGTGCTTGAATGCCGGTGTGTCAGGTTTACAGGCAAGCAAGTTGATCTTTGAAGAAGGAATGTTGCTGAGCTACTTCAGCTCCTTGTCTCTGGGGTGTGTTCATCTCTCTGGGTTATCTGGCATCAGGAGGTGGTGACTTTTGGCCTGTCAGTGTGGTTCACACGTTGTTTTAACCAGTAAGGTTCATGAGCTTACTTGAAGAGAGGTAGATTTTTGGTGTGAGCTGTTCCAAAGGACCAAGAACTGCCAAGACACCCTCACCATTGAGTCTGGAATGATAAGGAATGGAGAGCAGATGCCATCTACATAGGCGAGCTGAGGTGATGGATTTGTAGGTCAGAGTACCATAAGAATGCTAGCTTGGTGGACAGACATCTTTGTGAGTGAGTCTTGGATGACCTAGCAGCATCAGTGTCAGCAGCTGGTTGCTGCTTTGCTGCTTCTTCCACAGGCAGGGATTATGGAAAATCCGTAAACTCTTTTGCTGTTCCAAAGAGTCATGGGAACGTGCAAGTCAAAAATCACAATGGGTTACCATCTTGATCTCCCATGTGCCACGTAAAGTCACAGAAAGCAGCCTCTCAGGGTCTTAAATTCCCCAAATCAACCTCCATGGTGCAAGGAAAGGTGTTGCTGTAGCCTGAGCCTCTGTTCTCCTGACCAGATTGAAATAGGTGCTTTAATTGGTGTTGACATTGTTCTTACAGGCAGCCCAGCCATGGCTCACAGAAACCTGACTTCCACCAGTCTGAATGACATCTCTGACAAGCCTGAGAAGGATCAGGTAAGCTTCAGATGCAGCCTTCACATAGTGATGTGTATTGGTTAGGAGCTGAATGTGGGGCAAAGAGACTCTGTACCATGAACCTGAAGCAGAAGAGGGTGAACAAGGTGAGTTGAGTATTTCCAAGTCCTGTGACTGGATCTTCCACTTTTTAAGCACCAGCCCTTGAAAACAGCAGGTTAAACTTGGAAGGCCTGAAGCAAGTGATTTACATGGCATCTTGCTGATACCCACGAGAAAGGAGGGAAAATAGCCAGATAGTGATGTATTTTAGATCCTCTTCCTGCTGAGAAGAGAGTCTTCAGAGGTTACAGCAAGGCTCTGCAAAGGTCCAGCAGCACTCCAGGAGAGCTAAGGAGTCTGAGGGGTGAGATTGAGTTTATTTCAGCTCTTAGAAAACTGGTGCCTGAATGAGGTCTCTGTGCAAATTTCAAGAAAACCTTTGTCTGGGTTCAAAAAGTGGGTTATTCTCAAAGAGTGGCTGTTTCTTTTGGAGAATCTCTTTTTTTTCCACTTGTCTTTCAGCTTTCTGTGGTCCCATATTTATTCTGAATGCAAATGAGAGTTACTTTGGGAAATTATTTAGGTACACATTAGTGCTGGCCAGCTGAGAATGACTCTAATCCTTCAAATGGTGGCTGGTTGCAATCTTCTCTAAGTGCCTTACAGGGACATGGCAACAAAATCAATACAGAAAAGTGAGTTAAGAGTAATTAAATATTTGAAAAATAAATATATGTATATAAATAGATATATTTCCATCAAAAGAGAAGGGGGCAATGTGTGTTGCATTCAGAGTTGTAGCATAAATCTGTATTAGTTAGTTAGTTGGTTGTGCAAAATACACATTTCCTTTAAGATATGAAGCCAGATCTGGGGAAGGAATAGGATGGTAAAATAGCTTTTTTTTTTTTTTTCCATTGGAAAGCTTGCTATATTTAATATTTCTATATTTTATATTTTTAATCCCATTATAATTGGGGTCTTATAGTTAGACTAACAGAAAACTGGGTCTGAATCTTGCAGCAGGGTTTGTAGTGCAAACCCTCCCAGTTGCCCCTCCTGCTGAAATGTCTCTGGACACAGTAGAACTGGATATAAAAATAGCTGGTTTAGTAGTACTAATAGTGAAACCTGTTAATAAATCCAGTTTGGAAGTGTGCTCCAAAGTTTTTTACTTCAAATGTAGATAATGCCTGATTGTTTGTAGTGAAAACCATTGCTTGAAAACTAACTGCTTCCAAAACCTAGTTAATTAGCCCATGTCCTGTTGATGAACTTTGCACAATAGAACCCTTGTACTGTGCGCCTTTCAAAGCTGGCCTGAGAAATCACCTTAGATCTCAGTTTTTGTTACTGATTGACTGAAACTCCTGCCTTGATAAAGTTTGTGAAACTGTGGGGATGCCTGGCAACTTTCATGAGCAGAACTTAGCATGCCACACAGAAGGCAAGGGAATAATCCATCGTGTTACAACAGGAGCTGGAAAGAGAACAGTTTTTCTTTCCCTGACAGCAGAGTGACTGGCTTTCGTTATTTCGGTATCCCATCTGGAAGCTTGACAGTTAATGAGGCCATGCAGTGGGGTATGAGTCTGCTGGAGAAAGAGGCTATCCCAGTTTTTATTTATGTATTTGTGTGTGTATAAGAGCTGCGACAGGCTGAAGTCGGTTTAGAACAGTTGCTTGGAGCCAGACTGGGAACCTAAGCTCTTTCATCGGTCACAGTTTTGGCAAAGATAAAGGGGAGCGGTGTATGCCTGTGTCTTAAAGGAAGAAAGGCTTTGAACAAACTTCCATGTGCCTTCAATAACTTTCCTGCCTACGTTAATTTTCAGTTCTGCAGTCTTTATGCTAATTGGAACCCTAATGCTTATTGGAATTTTGCAATTAGCAGCATGGCAATATTATAGTTAGAATACTCCTTTAAGCTGTGTTTCATTAGCTTCTTAATGAGCAGAAAGACACCTAAGTGTATCTTACACCTAAGGAAATTAGAGGCTCTGGACGCACTCTCTTCATGCTGTGAAATGTGCTCCTCAGAAGATTTGACCCTTGTATTTCTTTTTCTGTATCTCTTTGTGGAGCAGTGCTGTTGGCCAGTGTTTTGTAGTTTCAGCATGACCTCAAGCCCTCTCTTTTTTAGTTAGGCAGGGCGGGATTTGTGGTTGTCACCCACATGACAATGTGGAGAGGACCCAAGACCATGCCGCAGGACAGCTCTTGCTCTGTACACTCATCGAGCTGGAAATAGCTTTAATGTTTTGAAGCAGCAATATTCTTCAATACTTCCAGCCTACCTGGGAAAGTCTTCTTACCCAACTATGAGCCTTCAGCCCCAGTGATATTGTACTTTGCCCATGCCGAGATGATCTCTTCCATGCTTTTGGAAAAAGACCAGGCAGGTCCTGGGCATCCACCTGCAGCTTCCCTGCTCTTTCCCCTTGATGTTGTAAAGTCCAAGCTGAAAACTGATGTCTTCCATTGTATAACCCTGGTAATTCTTTGCTTGGGATCATTCTCTGTGGAGCCTAACCCAGGAGCAGATCTCTTGGCATACTGCAGCTGCCTCACCACTAGTGAATACTGATTTATTTCCATTCAGTTCCGTGTTTACAACAACCAGTGGTTTCCAAGGATAGCCTTTGAGGTTAGAGGCAACAAAACAAGCTGGGAGAAGGTCAGAAGAGGACACCCTGAGAGAAGGAATGCTCTGTTCAGAAGTGTGGGATATGCTGGGGTGCTATCTAATGCACTTTTGGCCATTTCTGTCTTGTCCTGGAGCTGGCTTGTTACTGGCAGCAGTGTTTTGAGTGTGGTGACCTGGGCCAGGTTTCTTTGGGATGGATTGGCTTGTGGCTGGTGTTTTTTAGATAACCCCATTACAGAGCAGTAAGCAGCTGGGACCTCAGCTACAAAGGCAAAACCCCAGTTTGACCCCTTCAAACCCAGGCACTCCTTTGAGGTGCGTGCCTGTTGTGGAGCCTGGTCTCCTGAGCTCATTTTTCAGTGCCTGTAGAGAGCTGGAATTGTGGAGTCATTCAGGTTTCAGGTGGGCTGGTTGCCTCTTGGACAGCTGCCTCACTAGCTGCAGAATAAACCCTGCTAACACAGACAGCTCTGCGACGAGGCTTAAGCTAGGATAGATGCCTTTCTGCTTTCATACGTCTGTGCCATGGCAGCACTTGCGTGAGGTGGGTGCATCTGTACAGCACCCACCAATTTAAAACTGCTTGGGATCTATCCAAGTGCATGGCAATGAAGCGTACCAGAGAGCACTGGTCAGGCTTAGGTTTTTCCTGAAGATCCATCAGGGAATCCTCTTGGAAGATGCACTCCCTGAGATTTGCAAGTACCTGTTATGTCCAGAGAAATCAGAAAAGATGCTGGTGTTCAAAGGTGACTGCTTGATGGAGGTAGTGGCAGTTGGATTGGCCTCCTCCAGGAACAAAGGGACCCTTTAGTTATCAAGAGAAGTGAGAGAGAACAAGAAACCTTGGCTTTTCTTCCAGAGGATCCAGTGACTGAATCTTCTGTATAACAAGGAGCTGGGCTTCACTTTGCTCTGGGAATGCTGAACCTGGTTAAACATCCCATTCAGCTCAGTGGCTTTCTTACAAAGCTGACTTAGAACTGAGCTTAAAGGACAGTATTGCAGTAGTCCCAAGACACACTGGCATGAGTACAGCCAGTGGTAATAAGAAGAGATACAGCTTTATTAAAATCATGGTAGCTCTCAGCTCTCTTTACTGTATTAAGCATTGTGAGGTTGGTTCCTTCCCTTAGGGAAGGGGTGGTTTTATGCTTCCTTTGGATTTACTTGGCTTTTGATTTTGTTTTGTTTCATTTCTCTCATACGTTTGCCTTCTTAATACACTTTCCAGAGTTAATCTTCTTACTGGGCAACCATTAAGCTCTTTCATGAAGAAAATGAACTTAGGAAAAGGCTGGAGGCAAGGAAGGACAAAGGACGCAGGGGCTCTTTCCAAAGGACCAGCTGAAAATGTGCTGCCCATTTCATCACTGCCAGGGCTAAGAGCCATCAGCTGGAGAGGAAGAGGCTCAATGACTGAAAGACAAGGAAGGAGCACAGACATGCAGGCTGTACTCATGGACTGGGCTTTCGAAAAGGTTCTCCATTGGCCATGCTCTCTACATATGACTAGCCCTTGCATTAGTAATTTTTGACAGTTTTTACATATAGATATTCTGTGTGTGTATATATATATATCTATATATATATATCTGTTCCAGACTGGTGAGGCACTGGCACAGGTTACCCAGAGAAGCTGCGGCTGCCCCATCCCTGACAGTGTTCAAGGCCAGGCTGGATGGGGCTTGGAGCAACCTGGTCTAGTGGAAGGTGTCCCTTCCCGTGGCAGGGGATTGGAACTGGATGAGCTTTGAGGTCTGTTGAAACTCAAACAATTAATTGGCTTTGTGTAATTCTCCTCCTTATATTTGAGACTCGTGAAATAGTTTGCCATCCGAATAAGTCTGTGTGAAATCAGAAAATGATTTAGAAATCTGAAAGTAATGAAGACCTGGGTTAATGGCAAGGTTGTAATGTCTGCCGAATTAAAAGTCTCATGTTGCTCTTTCTCCCCTTTAATTTGTGGAAAGCAAATGATTGTCAAGATGAAATAAGAGGAAGGGTCAATTACCAAAACACAGACTGCAAAGATCTTTAACCGTGGATTACTCATTGCTAAGTTTCCATCAGTAATATTGATTGGGATGCGATTGATGTGCCTGTGACAGACAAAAGGCAGTGCCGTCTTCCTTGATGTTGTAGAGCAGCTGCTTGTAGCAGGATGATCGTCATGGCTTGTGGTCTGTGGAAAGGGAAAGTGATATGACAGTGGTTTACTGTTGCTTTTGATAGTGCAGAGTTCGTTATGGGCAGTGGCAGCATGGTGTGTGAACACCAGAGCCTTACCAAAGCAGCTGTGCTGTTGCCATATTGTTTGCCTGCACAGGACAGATTATTACAGAGAGCTTCCACAGGGATCAGCAAGCCAGAACTTCTGGTTGAGCAAAGGTATGTGTATTTTCCCCAAGAGGATAGCTTTAGATTAGACATTAGGAAGGAATTCTTCCATGTGAGGGTGCTGAGGTGCTGGCACAGGTTGCCCAGAGAAGCTGTGGCTGCCCCATCCCTGACAGTGCTCAAGGCCAGGTTGGACAGGGCTTGGAGCAACCTGGTCAAGTGGAAGGTGTCCCTGCCTGTGGCAGGGGCTTGGAACTGGATGAGCTTTAAGGTCCCTTCCAACCCAAACCAGTCTGTGGTTGCAAGTTAGCTCTTGATTCATGTAGTCTAAATAATTGGAAAATATTTCAAGTTATTTTTTTCATCTTTATCTACGAACGAAAGGGATTGAGGAGAGTCAAGTGCAGCCTTTACCAGCCCCTTTGCTGGACCGTAGGAAGCTGGGGAAGTGCCCAGTGCTGTTTCCACTTCTGGCTCTCCTCCTGTGAGAAATCCTTTGGTTGTGCTCTGTTAAAATGTCCTTGGCAGCTCTGAATGGCCGAATCACTGGAACTTCTTTAATGTTCAAGATGTAAAACACAGGGGACTTGTAAAAGGAATTATGCTTTATCAGGGACCTGTTATTACTGACCTGATGAAATAGCATATAGAAGTATAGAAATATGTTGATACAAGGGAAATTTATCTCCACTTTTGAAGGGCTTCTTTGTGGGACAAAGATGAGCTCTGAATGAATATGGTCAGTCAGAGAAAGGCACAACTCCCTCCTGATTTGTTGGGGGGTAGGGATGGGACGGGACTGTTTATTCAAACCAGTGTTTCCATATCAACCAGGAATCTGTGCCAAAGCCAGCTCTCAAGTGCAAAATGAAATTGGCCTTGTTGAGAGAAACCCTCCTGCCTTTCCTTGGGGAATGATGTAGGGGGAGGGCACTGGTGGGGTCCCACAGTGTGGAATGAAATCCAGTGATTAATGGTGGGAGCTGTTTTTCCTGTCTGAACATCTCCTCTTTCCTGCAGTCACAAGCAGACATCCCTGATTTTTAGGTCTGTCAGCCTGGATGACCTACTTTCCCCTCCGTGGAGCTCAAATGGAAATTACTGTCTTCCAGTACTGATCACTGCCACCTTTCTGAAAGGAAGAAAAATCCTCTAGGAAGTTCAGTTAACTGGAATTTCATTTACTTTGGCCTTTTTTCTTGACGCAGAGAGCAGGTTTGATTTTGTTTCTCCTGCAATGTATCAGCAGCTCACCTCTAAAGCATTCCTGAGTTCTGTGCATAGACAAAACACAGAGCCTTGAAGGTATCCCCCGAAGTAAGCATTCATGGGATATTTTATGGGATGGTAATCCTAATATATAGACAGACACAACAAAACAGAGACACAGGTTCCAGTTCCTGGGGAATTAGTCTTTCTTAAGCACAAAGGCTCTGTGTGCCTGTGCTGGAGTGTGGGAAGCCCATGATGAAATATGACACGGTGATAAGGTGAGCTTACATAGCCCTACACAAACAGAAGGTAGAGTAAATCCTTATATGGCCTCTGATAAATAATGCAGCACTCACCTTTTTGTCCCCTGTACCTGGGGGGGATTCAAAGGTTTCTTTCTCAGAGCCTCAGTTCATGCTCTTGGGCTGCCACCTGCCAGGCTGGAAGACCCCCTTTTTGCTTTGATGCTGGTCTCAGCTTTGATATAACAGGAATCTGGGGAGCTGGATCCCTTTCCCTATGATCAGGGACCATTAAGCCTTCCTTTAGTTACACAAAGAACCACGTATGCAGTTCAGCTCAGATGGTAATTTGTATGATCAGTGTTTATTGTGAATGTCCAGGGTTTTCTGTACTTGGACGGGGGATGAGCTGTATTTAGTGTTGTACCTGAACTCCAGCCCACACCACCAGAGGATTTTGTTTGCTTACTCTTCCTTAGGTCAGTGGTGATCAAATCTGACCATGACACGTAAGGGCAAACAAATTCGTCCGGAGATCATAGAATCACAGAACGGTTTGCGTTGAAAGGGACCTTAAAGCTCATCCAGTTCCAGCCCCCTGCCACAGGCAGGGACACCTTTCACTAGACAAGGTTGCTCCAAGCTCCGTCTGACCTGGCCTTCAACACTTCCAGAGATCAGTGCCTACATGTTGCCTACATGTTCCTTACAGGCTGTTGGGCAAAGACTGGAGCATCGTTACAGTAATGTGACTAGCTAAAGGGCTTCTCTGATTATAATTTTAATGGGTTTTGGTTAGCTTTGTGTTTCTGGTGCTTCAGCTAATGACTCATTTAATGGAGTTTCCACTCATCTTGGGTATTCTCTTGCCATAGACAAGCCTACAGGCTGCTCTGTGAAGTGTTCCAGGCAGGATGCGTGTGTTTGTTTAGCCAAGTGTTCTTTCTCATCTTGTCTTGCTCTTAGTTGTGGGAAACTCTTAGTTGTGCTGGGTGCTCCCAGATGGAAGGAAGAAACTTTCTACCCTTGACAAAATCATAGAATTGTATTGTTGGAAGGAACCTTAAAACAGGAATCCCTGTGAATGCAGGAATTGCTTTAATTTTGGACAAACCTTTAGCAGTGCTGCTGATCACAGAATGTTAAAATGCATTTAGGGCAATAGCGACTTTTCAGACTGCTGGGCCTTTTTGCAAGCACAGTGGTGGAGGGCTGTGGCCTTTAACATAACATTAGTGGTTGGGTTAGAATGATGCTCAATTTAGCAGAGTGCAGGGAGAGTGAATATAGTGCTTCCAGCTGCATGCCCTCTATCCCTCCCTCCTTGCTCCCAGGAGCTGCTGAGGACTAACATTGTCCTGAAGCTGCTTCAGGGGATGGTTCAAAATGGGGCATAAGTGCTTGACTGTACCTTTCCCATCACCTCTCTGATAAATGATTTAAGAGAGTGGTGAGTGGTGCTGCGAAACTGAATTGGAGCAAAGAACCTGTTATAGAATCCCATACTGGTTTGAGTTGAAGGGACCGTAAAGCTCATCCAGTTCCAACCCCCTGCACGGGCCGGGACACCTTCTACTAGACCAGGTTGCTCCAAGCTCTGACCAATGTGGCCTTGAACACTGCCAGGGATGGGGCAGCCACAGCTTCTCTTGGCAACCTGTGCCAGTGCCTCACCACCCTTATAGTAAAGAAGTTCTTCTTAATCTCTAATCTGAATCTTCCTGTTTCACAAAGTTGAACATTTATTGTGGATTTAGAATCATAGAATCAGAATTGTTTGGGTTGGAAAGGACCATAAGATCATCTAGTTCCAGCCCCCCTGCCATGGGCAGGGACACCTCACACTAGACCATGTCACCCAAGGCTCTCTCCAACCTGGCCTTGAACACCGCCAGGGATGGAGCATTCACAACGGCCTTGGGCAACCCATTCCAGTGCCTCACTACCCTCACAGTAAAGAACTTCTTCCCTATATCCGATCTAAACTTCCCCTGTTTAAGTTTGAACCCGTTACCCCTTGTCCTATCACTACAGTCCCTAATGAAGAATCCCTCCCCAGCATCCTTATAGCCCCCCTTCAGATATTGGAAGGCTGCTATGAGGTCTCCACGCAGCCTTCTCTTCTCCAGGCTGAGCAGCCCCAACTTTCTCAGCCTGTCTTCATATGCAAGGTGCTCCAGTCCCCTGATCATCCTCGTGGCCCTCCTTTGAACTTGTTCCAACAGTTCCATGTCCTTTTTATTTTGAGGACACCAGAACTGCACACAATACTCCAAGTGAGGTCTCACAAGAGCAGAATAAAGGGGCAGGATCACCTCCTTCAACCTGCTGGTCACGCTCCTTTTGATGCAGCCCAGGATATGGTTGGCTTTCTGGGCTGCAAGCGCACACTGCAGCCAGCTCATGTTCATTTTCTCATCTACCATTATTTTCTTATCTCCAGTTTCCTTCAAAGATGGAAGGACTGGTAGTACTTTTCCAGGCTTCATCCTTGATGCATATTTAATATTTTCCCTGGTGGTGACCCTGACTGCAGCATGCAGGAGTATGATTGTTCCAGTGTTTTCTTCCTGTTTTATCAATAACTCATGCCTTTTCATGAGACTTTTCCCATTTTTCTACTTCTTGAGTCTCCTGGCAAAGCTCATTATGGGTTCATCGCCCAGCTTAGTGTTACCCCCCATTGGTGTTCCTGGCAGTACATCCTCACTCGCCATTCAGCTGTAGCCAGGAGCACACAGAGCATCTCCAAACATCACCCAGGGCACGATTTTCCAAAAGCCTTCAACTTCACATTAATTCTGCCACTGCTGAAGTAAGAAAACAAATCCGTCTGGGATCTGAGGACACTCGGAGTGCAAGCAAGGCAGACGGGAGCATGTGAGACCGGGGCTTTGGGAGCTTTCCTGATTCTGCAGGTTTGCCTCAGCTGACTGCCAACCTAGCAGAAGGGCAGCCCTGTGACTGCCTAAAGAGATTTCCAGGTGCCAGGAAGATACCAGAAAATAAGTCAGGAGAGGCTGATTTTTGAAACTTACTGGCTGTTGCTGCTGCGGCATTTTCCTATTGTCAAATTAGAAGCAATTGATGACATTAGAAAGAAGTTCTTTACTGTGAGTATAGTGAGGCCCTGGTACAGGTTGCCCACAGAAGCTTTGGCTGTCCCACCCCTGGCAGTGTTCAAGGCCAGGTCAGATGGGGCTTGGAGCAACCTGGTCTGGTGGAAGGTGTGTCCCTGCCTATGGCAGGGGATTTGAACTGGATGAGCTTTAAGGTCCCTTCCAACCCAAACCACTGTGTGATTCTGTGATTTCTCCATAGTTGGACCATAGGATGCCTGTTGCAGAGCCCCGTGAGCCTGCTCACATCTGCTGTGGTGCCATTACATAGGTGCCGGGATGGAAAGAATAACTGTCAGGCCATAAAGAACTGGTTTTAGCATAAAGCTATAGCTGGACTTTGGGAAAATATGTATAAATGAGAGTATCCCTATCAGCTGACTGGTGAGAACGATGCTGGTCTTCTGGTACTTTATTTTAATGGTGATGAACACAGAACTGGACCTCAGATACCATTTGGATGCCTTGGGAAGGACTGGAATTGAATAAATGCAGCTTCACAGGTTGTCTTCTAAGCTCACTTTCCTGCAGGTTAGTGCCCTGCTGCTCAGTAAGACCACAGATGCTTTGCTGCATTACTAGAAACGCATTAAACAGTAACTACACAGTTTTGCTTTGAGATACACCCTTTTTTTTTTTAAGAAAAAATCAAGTTGATTTTCAAATAGACTAGAATTTAGACCTTAAGGATGAGAAAGCTTGAAGATAAGCAGCTCAGTTGCACTGGTGTACACTTACGGTGGCTTCACCAGCTCCCTTCATCCTATTTCTGGCTCAGCTGTTAGTGAAGGAAAAAGGCAAAGTTGTAGGAAGAGAGTGAAAGAACACTAGAGAAAGCACTACCACCCCCAAAACTGCTCACATAACAACTCAGGGTCATGTTACTGAGGAGAAAGGAGCAGTCAGAGATTGTAAGAGCGTAAACAAAGAATTAAGGCTTTCAGGGCATCATGGGAAAGCTATGTTGAAATAACCTGGGTGAGTAAGGAAATCAGATTACTAGTCATCAGGCAGAAATTTTGGTGTCTTTGTTGAATTTCTTTTACTACAAAACATTTACTGGAATGGGTGAGTTCTTCATATACTGTCATCTGTTTACCTAGGGCACCTGTGAAGAATCTGTCTTTCTGTGAGCAATTCACACTATCAGTTTGTTAGTATAATATTAAAACCACCAGTCAGTGTGCTTTGGGGCTTCTGAGAACTTGTGGAGCCAGGCTGTGCTGAGAGCTGCTGGCGATTTTAGGCACTTCTACTGAGGTGGATTGCAGTGGGCCACACTGATTTTTCAGCAGATGAGGCAGGGTGGTTTATGTCTATGGGCTCCAGATGTTAGCTGGAGTTCATTTACTTAAACTTCTGTGTGAGGTTCTTAAAATTTCTCCCTGACAGAATGGCATTCAGAGTTGGGAAGGGTAGAACATCTGCAGTAACTTGGTTATAAAGCAGTGGGTATTTAATTGATGGTGGAAATAGTTGGGTTTGAGATGTATGGAGGGAGATAGACACACATACACACACACAGACACACATTCCTCTTGCTTGGTATTTAAACCAGGGCTAGCAGTGGTAGGAGCCTCATCCTGGGCAGAGCAGTTAACCAGGGTCCCCACCATGACCATCTGGAGGGGGTTCCCTGTGCCACCCAACCCTTCCTGGCTCAACATCTCTGAAGCCCTCTCTGATTTTTCTCTCTTTCATGGACGCCCCTTCTCACTTCACCTCTTCCCAAGGATTTCTCTCCCTTCAGATCTTTGAGACGCGAGTGGTATAATACCCATCCAGCACCATTCTGTGGATGGGTTGAGAAGGGTTGTTCTCCTGGACAGAAGGTCTCTAATGATGGCACAAGTTCCTCCGTGCCCCTTCAGCCATTCGCTGCTCTGTGCTCTGAGGGCAGCAGCCTGCAGGAGGGCTGAGGGCTCAGGCACTGATGGTGGGAAGCAGTAACAGTTATTGAAACTGTTGTAGTTTCCAAACCAGCATTCCTGCTACTTCTGCCCAGGGACTCCTCATGTGCTGGCCTGCAGTGGCAGTGGGAGCAATGGGTTTGGACAACCCCAAGCAAATTTAGATGAAGGGAGAAGCCACAGGCTAGGAAATGTGCTCTTAAAAGCCTGTGCTGACCTTAGTCTTCCCCTGGGAACTTGAAAAGACATGAACACAGTGAAAGGCAAGTACCCCCCTCCAAGAGGCATAGTCTTCTCAGCATCATCTTTGCTCCAGGCACCAGCATTAGAACTGTTCTTCTGGGGCTGATCTTGCTAGTGTTTGTATCTCAGTAGACGCTGTGGGACTGATATATATTATCATGCTTAATGTATCACCAAAGTTATACTCTGACCAAGGAGGAAATGTGGGTGAAAATTGGGTGTATTTTATGCACGTTCCTGTTTGCTTGCCTAACAAGGTTTAATGTTCTTTTCCTTCCTTTTTCACTGATGCAGCTGAAGAATAAATTCATGAAGAAATTGCCCCGTGATGCTGAGGCCTCCAACGTGCTGGTTGGGGAGGTAGACTTCCTGGAGAGTCCCTTCATTGCCTTCGTCCGGCTGCAGCAGGCAGTCATGCTGGGTGCTCTGACTGAAGTCCCTGTACCTACCCGGTAAGAGAACTGAGCTCCTGGGAGGGGTACAAGAATGGGAAACTCCATTTCCACCTTTTCAGATAAAAAACCCAGGCCAGAAGATGTTCTCCATTACTTTCCATCATGTGATGTGTGTAACGATCAGAATTATTGGTTTAAAGTAACAAAACTGCAGCTGCTTAATAATCTTCAGGTCCTATTTGGTTAACCTGAATTTGGTTATAAGTTACCAGCTGTAAACCAGAACAGCATTACAGAAACATGCTAACTTTATAACTTAGTAGTAAAAGGCACTGCCAATGTGAAATTTAACTAATGGGGCTTTCTTCCTGCCCCTCATGATTCCCCCCCAGTGTCACTCAGATTCCCTCTGCATGTTTTGCAGTACGTATTTTTCCTCTTAAACTCACATTAGGAGAAAGATGCAGTTTGGCTCTGCTGGAGCAAAACCAGTAAGTTGGGTAAACTGAGGCATACAGTTCTGTTGGGGTGGTCACATTGTATGATCTAGCCAGGTTGGATGGGGCCTTGAGCAACCTGGTCTAGTGGAAGGTGTCCCTGCCATGTCAGGGGGTTGGAACTGCATGAGCTTTAAGGTCCCTTCCAACCCAAAGCATTCTGTTGATTTTGTGATTCTATGTTCCTGCTCATTGCAGGGGGGCTGGACTAGATGACCTTTGAAGATCCATTCCCTTCCAACCCCAGCTGTTATATGATTCTGTGGTGCTTTCTAATGCATGATTCAGAGAAAACTGTAACTTATTGTGACTCATGGCAAGTTAATCTGAGTCTCCCAAATATGAATATAATATATGATCTTAAATATTTGAATTCATTGCTTGAAGACGTATAACTGTCTCTACAGTGAGGGTTTTTATCTGCTAGAATAACAGAGTGCTATTTGAATTCTTAGCAATATTACCTTTCATTATACAATTGCATATTGTTTATCAAGTAATATAATAGAGAAAAATTATCAGTATAGATGTCCAGACCATCTGCTCTGTATTTGAGTGTTAATGTAGGAGTGTATCTTTGCTTCATGTGCAAACAAATACTCCATCAAGGTAAGAACCTCAGGCCTTGGCCCTGCTGTGCACCTCCAGTCTGCTGTGCTTCTCCTGTCAGCTTACAAAGGGTTTACTTTGTGATTTGCTTGTAATTAGGGATTGCAAATTGGACCTCTCACATCATCACTAATGTGCAAATACGTATTTTATGTGAACAGTCTCCAGGGCTTTACATACGCAGTGAAGATTGTGATTTGAATGCCTACAGGGTTTGAGGCTGTATCAAGTAATATTTTGTGAGATGTATGACGGCAGAAGCACATGGCTAGTGCATTACTGATACTGGAAGGAATCACAGCCATTGTATGGAGTGGAAGTTATATGGTTGTTATAATCTGTACCTTATTTTATGTACAGACCCAAGGAAAAAGAGGATCTAGTTCCGCTGTTTGTCTAACTGCCTCCTAGTAGTGCAGCAGTGTTTGTATTTCTTGGAGTTTCTGTAAGTGGCTCCTTAAAATAACCATGTCAACAGCTGTTTGCACACAGTGGGTATTCTGGCAGGAGCATGGGGAGACAAAAGTGGCTTATAAACAGTTATTCCTCATTCCTCAGTATTACTGAGCTCTGCATATTTCAGTATTTTGGCTTCAAAGTCTAATCCCACTTGCTTTTTTTTTAAGCACATCTCCAAATGCTTTTCAGCAGATGTAAAATTAGGTATTGTTTGTTTTGGTAGTGGGAGCCAGGAAGTTAGATCTAGGATTGCTGAACGACCTCATTACTCAATAGCATTAATCAAGACAATATGTCCTTCCGTGCCAACATTTTTTTCCAGGAAATAGCATTATCCATTTGCTGTCCTCCAAACCGAATGCTAGCCCTAATCAAAGCAGGGAGGCTCATTAGATGGCTTTTGTGAGTAATGAAGAGCCATTTGCAGTGGCTGCATCCTGTGAAATTCAATCAAGGAAATCCCATTGGGGGCCCAGATGAGCTGCGATGGAGCATCTCCTCAGTGAGCTCTGGGTCTCAGCCATCTCAGGCAGCATGTTACTGCTGTGGATGGGCACTGAACAGCCCACGGACTCCTCACAACGCTGTTGCATGGAGCCATGTTTTGCTTTTCAAAGCACTAACCAGGTAGATTTTGCAGGGAGAGGGCAGCGATAGCTTTTGATAGACTAGCTGAGAAGCAGCCCATCAGCTGCAGCCACTAGCTGGGTGTGTAAGACATCACCACAATCTTGTGTTGCAGAAGCAAATAACACACCTAGCCCTGAAAGGTGAAAGGTTCATGGTATCATGATAGCCCTGCCCTGGTTTGGCTTATCCATGTTGACCCAGAACTGTAGAAAGAAAAAGGATTATTGTGTACATAAGGTGGACAGTATTCAATGTGTAGACTTCCTGTTAAATGGGTTATTTTTTTCTGCTAGTTTTATTTTTTTCTTCCTCCCTACATTCTTTGGCTTGGATTTTTCTTGTAAGCTACACAATTTTGGATGCTTTATAGAAATAAAATGTCCTGTGTAGAAAATATTCTTTCTTGGATACATAAATTTTCTATATATGTTTTTCATTCAAGCTTCCTTGCTAAGGATTTTAAGTATTTCCTTTACTTAAAAGTAGATTTTTACTTAAAGGAATTCAGGAAGATCTGATAATTCTTCAGGAAAGACTTCTCAGCAGGGTTTTTTCATACAACCCTGGTAATAAAACTGGGGGATCTGAAACTGGTATAGAGAGATTCCAGCCTTTCTCCATGTTTTCTTTTTACTGATCAGATTGAAAAGACCTTGAAGGACTTTTGTTTTCTCAGGTTGAATTTCATTCCTCAGTGCTGCAGACGCCTCATTTTAGCAAGCTACTGTGCTTGCACCATGGCTTGGGTACAGCTGCTTCTCCTCTGGACGGTGCAATAGCCATAGCTTCTTATTTTCATTAAAGAAATGTACAATCATGTGTTGAGGTCTGCTGCCTTAAGGTACTGTTGATGGGGAAAAAAGATGAAGAATGAGCAAAGGAAAGATGTGTTTGGGAGATAAGCTGTAAAGACTTGCACAGGCTAATATGTGGTGCTGGGAAATGGCCTGTGTCTGCAAGTCTTAAATGAAATGAAGTAACTTACCCACAGATCACTTAGGAAGCATGGGGCAGAACTAGGAGTCAGATTCTCTTCCCTCTTACCTCCTAACTTGAGCTTTTAACTGCAAAGGCATCTTTTTTTCTTCATAGGTAGGATGAAATGTGTGTCTTGTTCATTAGTTGCAGCACTGAAAGGTTTTCAGGGCTGTGTCCTTTCCAGCAGAAGGACTTGGTCTGGGAAACTGCATTTATGTGTTGGACACCATGTAGGAAGCCTGCAGTGTTAGTACGTTGCTCAAAACTTGAAGAATCACTTGTGTGAAATAGAAGATGGACCAAACACGTCACCATCTCCTTTCATTACTGCAGTTTCAAGTTGTGCTCCTTTTATCAGCAGTCCAACCACTTAGTCTTCTGGAAAAGTACATCAAGAGGTTGTTCTTCCAGCCCTTGAGACCAAAATGTAACTCTAAGCTGAATGCCTTGGAGGTTTCTCACATGGTGTCCAACAACACGACTGCTTCCTCCCACCCACCTCAAAATTGAGACCATTTTCTCAAGACCTTTGGGAAGATGTCTTTAACCTTAATGGAGTTGTTGCTCTTGCTTGCTCCAGATTTGACAGGCATAGATGAGTTTTGGATTAGAATTGCTCATCTATGAGAATAAATTTATTCTGGTTGGGTTTGGTGACATAGTCCATACGATCAGAAAGTGAATCATATGTAATTGGTGGCCATCATCTGCTTGGGCAGAATGTGAAGCATGCGAAAACAACAGGAGGAATAGCATTTTAGGTAAAACAGTAACAAATTACTGAGTTTCTGGCTCACTATCAGCTTGGAAGCAAAGGATTTTAAATGCTTTGACTGTGTTGTCATATCAAGTTCAAGACCAGATATTTCTCTGGGGAGAAACATAGAATTTTGTTACTACTTTAGGGAGACTTTGAGCTGAGTGATACAAAGTGAACCTCACATCCCCTGCACTGAAGCATCCTTAGCAATGTTAAATATCAGAAATGGAGGTTTGATAACTTGGCGTGTGTTGTGTGCTGGTTTTCATCTTGCCAGATGAAGAGGAGTATATCACAGCTAGAAGCGAGGGCTTTCTTAGATGGAAATATTCGTAACTAAATGACACTAAATGACGCTAAATGCCTGGAAACATAATGTAGTCCAAACCACTAAAATGCATTAATGTTTTTGTCTTTCTAATATTTGGCTCTTTAAAAGGTCTTGTTCTAAAACTGAAGGTAATTCTGAGATGAATCAGTGAAGACAAAGAATTTGGAAGGTGTCATAAACTGCTTGTTTCCAAGAACATTTTAGTAAGTGCAGGAGCATTCAGGCGCTTGCATTAGGCACTGGAAGAGAGCTAGTGTAATTATTTCAGAAGATGGTTCTGAAAATGTCTCATTCCCCTGGAGAATCAGAATGTCAGGCAGCAACTTCTGAAGTTATGAACCTTTTTTAAAAATTAACAGAGCTGGATAATTTGCATCCCAGAGTTCTAAAAGACTTGGCTGAGGAACAGTTTTATAATATTGTTTTATAATAACTTCTGAAACACAGGGAAGGTTCCAAGAGGTAGGAGGAGAGAGAGGACATGACCTAGGCGTGTATGGCTTAGTCACCTCCATGTGAACCTTAAGTAAAGCACTTGAAACCTCATGAAGAGTTCACTTAGGAAGTGTTACTGTTAGTGATGCCAAATAATATGTATTTATGGATCCTGTCCTACTGCTTGATGCCTTTTTAAAATAGGACTGTAGATTTTTTTTATCTAGAAATTACTTGTATGGATATCATATACCTTGTAAGATATTTGACTTAGTACCTCATGATATTTGATTTAGAAACCTGAAATAATATTTAATACAATGATTGTAAGGGGAGGAGTACTTCTGGTGAGGTGCCACACCTCTCAACCCTGGAGTGTTCCACATTTTATCAGCAGCTTTTGAGAAAATGTATAGTTAGCACAGCAAAGGTTGACAAATTACAAAGATGGTATCTCCATGCATGGCTGTGAGCAATCTGGTCATCTGTGCTTTTACTTGGCCTCTTGTCAGTTTCCTTCTCTAGGGACAGGTGGAAGGGCTGTGCTCAAAATGCTGGTTGTCTCTGGTCATGACAGTATAGTATAGTGGGTGTAGTAGATTGTTCCATCAGGGCTAGAACTGCTGAAAACCTGTTTTCCTGGAATTATGTGCCATGTCCTTTCAATCCACCATGGCAATAATCTGAGCTCTCCCCATCATCCTACCATGTTTCTAAGACACAGAATTATATCAGAATCCTAGACTGGTTTGTGCTTGAAGGGACCTTAAAGCTCATCCAGTTCCAATCCCCCTGTCATGGGCAGGGGCACCTTCCACTAGACCAGGTTGCTCCAAGCCCTGTCCAACCTGGCCTTGAACACTGCCAGGGATGGGGCAGACACAGCTTCTGTGGGCAACCTGTGCCAGGGCCTCATGGTCCTCACAGCGAAGAATTTCTTCCTTACATCCAACCTATATCTACCCTCTTCTAGTTTTAAAGCCATTTCCCCTTGTCCTACTTCCCATGCTTGTCCATACCTGTAGTCCTGTCCCTTGTGTCCTAACTTCCTTTTCTCAGGAAAGCAGCTCACATCAAGTTCCTGAGTAGCCATAGGTTATATTTGCACTGAAAGAACTGCCAGCTCTTGGATGATTTCCCTGAGGAAGACACTGATAGATCAGAGAAGGTTTGTGGAAGAAAGAGCCTTCAAAGTGACTAAAGAGAGGAGAAAAGCCTCAAATGGCTTATTCTGACAGATGAGTGACTGGATCGATAAGGGAGGGTATTTAAAGGGATTTAATTATTATTATTCAGTCTAGCTATGAGAGACAATTGAAATTTATGACTGGAAGTTGAAGCTGACCCAAATTCACACTGGAGGCAGTGAAAAAGGTTTTAGATGAGACAACTTATTCAAGGTTATAGTGTGTTTATTTTCCATTACTGATAGAAAGGAAGAGTTGTAATTGGAAGAAGGCTCAATTCAGGAAGCTTTAAGAGTTGTTTTGAGCAGCGATAAGTGTTTCTTTTTGAGACACATGCTGATACAGAGTTTGCTGAAAATTGCCCCCGTAATTGCCTTTTCTAAATTAGGTGAAATGGAGACATTGGTCTCCTGCCATATGACTTCTTTTGTTGCTAATTGCAAGGGTGAGTTGACACGCGAAAGAGAGACAGACTTTTGTCTCAAGGTCACTAGATAGAGTCCAGCTCACGCTGAGCACTTGAAATGACACCAGCACAATGGTCTTCACTGAAAACCCACTGACCACCAAGTGCTGGCCATCGTGCCAGATGGCCACCAGAACTAGCAGGGCTTTCTTGACAAGCCAGTTGTCAAGGTGAAGAGGTGAGCATGAAGGCAGATGTATTTTTGTGCCATAGCCATGAACCAAATAATTTGTTGTGGAACAAATCTGAACAGGGGATTTAGAGGAAGCCTGTGTTTCTACAGACAAGGCTGTAGATCCTGTGTGAGTAAGTAGCTGCCAGCTTAGCACCTGTCTGCGGTGTGAAATCAACTCTGAAGCAAGAGTACTTCTACAGGTGGTAGTGGCTTTTGCCATTCCAGCATTGATACCTTAGGCTTGTACATGAAACTTAGTTTATAGGAACTGGGAGTGTCAAAGATAAGGCTTAGGTCTTTCCTGAATGAAGTATTATTTGAATGGTGGTATCTTTTTTATTATTATTTATTTACTTTCCATTCCAGGCCAGGAGGATCTAGGTACCTTTGAAGATCCAACCTTGAGGCTGTACTTAAAACTCCTCAAATGAGTGTCACTTAAGAGGCTAGAAAACGCAGCCACCTTTCACCAGCATTCCCATTACTCTGGCACAACTGCTAAACAATTTTATTGGCAGAAGCTTCCATTTTCCATGTATAGCTTTTCCATTAAGGACTCTCATTAGAACACACTGTGACATAGGTAAGGCCCGATTCATAGCACGTTAGCACTGACAAAAGCAAGGGCAGAAAAGGTAAAGAGCAGTAATTTCCTTTCTCCAAAGGTTTCATATAATGGTGTCTTCCAAACTCACTAGCAGTGACTTGAGCATAGTTGCTGCCCAAAGAGATCATGTAAGAAGTCAGCTCCTAATACCTTCTAGATGTGGTTACCCTTGCTGAAGGTGTCTGCCATAGGAATAGACTCACACCTTAGGTTGCCTGCTTAAGAATTAAGCTGTGACTGTAAAACTATCAGATGGGTTTACAGGTCTCTGTTATGTGTCTTATACTTGGAGCGGAAATTCAGGGCATACAAATTGGGCTTAATTATTGATAGCTAAAGCCCTAATTTAGATTAATGGTTTCCCTTCACATGTGAGTGCTGAACTGTAACAGAGATCTGAGCTCCAGCAGAGCATTAATAAGCACATGGAGTGCTGTCTGGTACAGCTTGGAGGAGCAATAAAGTTCACAGTGAGCAATGTGGATGGTTAATCACATCTTCCCTCTGTGCCCACTGTTGTGCTGGCCCTGCTTGGCCCATCCTGTGAGCTTTATGTGGTGCACAGGGCATGAATGCTCAACCATCCTGCACTGGAGCTGGCATCTGTCATGTGTAGTTCACTTCCAGGTACTGGGCACTGGAAGAACATCATTTCTTAACTGCATCCTGAAGTCTAGGGTGCTGTATGGTAGCAAACTCTGCGTAGGGCTGTCATAGCATTTGGCCATAGTGGTCTCAGTAGTGGTCTTAAAGCTAAAGGGAGCAAAACTTTGGGTAGTGTCTTACTTGACTGAGTAAGTGTGATGGGCTACAGGGTGTAACCACTGCTCCCAAATTAGCTGGAGGCCACTGGCAGCCTCTGGATCTTTAACAAGGACCACAACTTTAGAAAGCTGAATTTCCATCTAGATACTATATAAGTAATAAGCCATCCATTTTGCTATGCTAAAGGGGAACAATCTGCTTGTTTTGTCAGATTCCTCTTCATTCTGCTGGGACCGAAGGGCAAAGCAAAGTCCTATCATGAGATTGGCCGAGCCATCGCCACACTGATGTCAGATGAGGTAGGTGTCTTGACGTCGCCTATGAGAAATGGGTTCTTCCAGGTCTCAGTTCATTAGCTAATAGTGATGTCCTTTCCTCCAGCATGGTTGACAGGAATATGCACATAAAGCTGAAATATCCAAATGTCACCTCCTAATTCCATCTGTTCACGTAATTATTTAATTATTTCACCTGGGTTCGTGTTTTTGTAAAAGCATGACTGTAGGAAGGCTTTGTCCATTGTGTCCATTTTCCTGCTAGCAATCACTCTTTCCAATAGACTGTCATAGAATCATAGAATCAACTAGGTTGGGAAAGTCCAACCATCAAGTCCAACCGTTACCGACCTTTGAATTAATCTTGTCATGGTGTGCACATTCTGTCACATTCCATGGTCCTTGTAACACACAGCCACACTCCAGGTAATTACAGCAGAAATGATTACACCCAGGACTTACTACTGTGTGTTGCACTTCATCTCGGAGCACTTCTTCATTCAGGCAGTGCTTGTATTATCCACGAGCAGCTAGCAATTACTTGCTAATCATACACCACAATGAGATGACTGGGCTTTCAATATTCATTTACAGCTTTTTTATTCCAGTGTCCCTTGGGCTCTGTGCATCTGGGGCTGATTTGCATTATGTTTGTTTCTTGCTGTCTCCTTACGTTGTTTTTGCTTTCATGTGGTTCCCTTAATTACCACTTGCCTTGTCTCAGCTCTTCTGTTTTGTGTCATCTGAGCTGCTTGGAGCAGCGGTTTAGTTTCCATGGCCCAACAGTCCTCCTTGCTACCACTGGCTGTTCTTATTAAGTCTGTCACATTTGCTCATCTGCTTCCATTCCAAGCAGTCCAGAAGATACCTGTAAAATTCGGCATTAATGCTCTTTTTCCTCTCTTTTCTCATTCACTTTTCATCAATAATACGAGACCTTTCAGTAAAACCAGTCTGTGCTTTTTGTTATTATATTTGAGTAAATATTGTCGTAATTTCTGTATCATAGGTTTGGAAACTATACGTTTGTTTTTTTTTTGTAGGCTGAAGCAGGTATGGAAAGAGGATTGATATTTTTGTGCCTTGTAAAAGTGTCTTCTCAAAGTGTAATTGAAAATCCTCATTTAAATGAAAACTCTTATTTTGGGTAAAGCAAATGGATAATTGCTTTACTAATGTTTTGAAAGATGTTAGAAATGTATGTTTTGCTAAAAATTAGAAATAATATATGCCTGCAAGAAAAGAGTATCTATCATTAGACAACCAACCAAAGGAATGGGCTTTCCTGAGGTTCACACACCCTTGTGCCAAGTGTCCTGGTACTTTCTGCTAATGAATTTTTATGGAACAAAATTTGGTAGCTGCCTCTACAGTCTGGGCTTCAGAAAATGCAACCCTTTCTCTATGGGTCTGTCTTGTCCTTGCAGGTGTTCCATGACATTGCGTATAAAGCCAAGGACCGGCAGGACCTGATCGCTGGCATCGATGAGTTTCTGGATGAAGTCATTGTTCTCCCCCCTGGAGAATGGGATCCAGCCATTAGGATAGAGCCCCCCAAGTCTCTTCCTTCTTCAGATAAAAGGTAACAGCAGGAGACAGGCAGGTTTATCTCTGTGATGAGCTACAGCGTGCATCAGCTCTGAAAAGGTGATGGGAAGAGCTGCTGCTTTGGGTACACCAGGTTTATTGAACAACTTCAGTGACTGCATCTGCCTGTCTCTGTTTAGAATGTACTAGAAGTAATTTTGGGAGATATATGGGTGCTGAGACACTGGCACAGGTTGCCCAGAGTAGCTGTGGCTGCCCCATCCCTGGCAGTGTTCAAAGCCAGGCTGGATGGGTCTTTGAGCAATCTGGTCTAGTGGAAGGTGTGCCTGCCTGTGGCAGGGGGTTGGAACTGGATGAGCTTTAAGGCCCTTTCTAATCCACACCATTGGAGGATTCCATGATGATTTTCAGGTCTTTCTTAACAGCTGGAGGAAGGATGTCCTTGCAATTCTGTATCCTTCAAGGTAGGCATATAACATACATAGTGGTTATCCAGGCTCTTTGGGGTTCTGTTTGGTCTTTTTAACATGCTGTGCTCCACTCGCTGCTGGCAGGTCAGCCTTCTAGTATCCTTTGTACAACATGGCTCTGGAAAGGGCTGCGTAACACTTGTTCAGAAGAAGATTAGGGATCTTGGATTATGTTGGCTGGAGCCATCAAGCAATGCAGTGAGCCTCAGTTTGCCTTGCCTTCTTGCCTAGGAAAAACATGTACTCCGGTGGAGAAAACCTCCAGATGAATGGAGACACACCTCATGATGGAGGACATGGCGGCGGGGGCCATGGGGACTGCGAAGAGTTGCAACGAACTGGCAGGTCAGCAATGCTCTGCTTAATGGGATGTGCCTGGAGTCACCCATGTAAGGTGGCAGTGTTCCCTTTGCAGGACCATTTCTGCTCCCCTTCTGCTTTCCATCCTGACATACTGTTTGTATAGGTTGAGCTGTGACCCCAGAAGCCAGTTCCCAGCTTGAGGCTGCCTGAAGGGTACTGAATACTCAGCCTCAGCAACTTACAAAGCATCTTAAATAAGAACACAAAAAAAAAGAAAGAAGGCCAAGGCACGTGTTTGCTGTTGACATCCTGTGAAGTTAGGTGATCTGTGAGGGATGTAAACATGGCAGGTACAGCTACAGTTTCCATTTCAATTGCTGGAAGCGCTTTAGCCAAGAGCAGAGACATTCCCTTTTCCAGACATTCCTGTTGTAGTTGAATTGCAAAATGAAGGCTTTTATGGGGTAGAAATACAGAAGGTAACAGAGCCCAAGGCTTTACTCTGCTGTATTACTCTGCTTGTATGCCGTGTAGGAGTCCAGTAGGGTGGCCATAAAACAGTGTGCTCAGCATTTCAGGGTCACTACGCAAGTTTGTGTGGTGGCATTGTGCCCTCCCTCCCACTCTGTTTTCTTTTTAAGTTCTAGCAGAGTATCCAGATTCTAGGAGGAAAGTCTGAAAATCTGAAATTACACATTGGTGTGTACAAGGCAGTCGATGCATCCTATTTCTGGGTCAGAAAACAAACATTTCTCGTGCTGGCAGTGTCAGAGCCACATGGAGTTTATACAGGTTAAATACTGTCTTGTCTGTGATTCCACAGAAATAATACATCTGCAAGTGCAGCTCTCTTGTTCTTAAAGATGATTTCACTTGTGCTTTCACTTGTAGTTCTTTTTCTGGTTAACAGTTTGAAGCATTTTTCCACTTAGCAGATTGTTTGGCTTGCCCAACCATTGTGTTTGCGGGGTGGAGAAATTTAGGCAGGGATTTAGACTAGAGTTAATGTATTTTATTACATCAACCAGTATAGTTGGGGGAAAAAGATTACAAGCTTCCTGAACTGCAGACTTCAGTGGTCTGCTGCAGCAGAACTGGGGCTTGTGTTCTGAAATGTGTTTCTTTCCAGCTACATCAAGTTATTATCTTTACAGCATTACTTCAGTGATATCCCTGGACCATCACAGCTGCGATAAGTCTATTCTCTAATGTGATGATCTCACTCCTCTCAGATAATACTTCATTTCTGGCAAAGCTTCTGATGACTTATCTGGGTGACTTTCGCTGTGAAACATTTTGCACGAGTCACCTCTTGCTTGTCTTTTCAGATTCTGTGGTGGCTTGATCAAAGACATAAAGAGGAAAGCACCTTTCTTTGCCAGTGACTTCTACGATGCTTTAAACATTCAAGCCCTTTCAGCCATTCTTTTCATCTACCTGGCCACAGTGACCAACGCTATTACTTTTGGAGGATTGCTTGGTGATGCCACGGAGAACATGCAGGTTAGCAAGAGCTTTCAGAAGCAACAGATCTGTCGTTTGCCTCTTGCCATTTACAGAGGGGTGTGTGGCATTGACCAGGCTTAAATTCTGGATACAATTAATAGAGGTATCCTGTGTTTCCACTGAAATTAGCTTGCTTTCCCTGCTGCTGGACAGCTGCCCTTTGGAAAATCATAACTTAAATGGTGTTTGAAAAATGGCCAGGCTGCAGAGAAGGTCCTTGCTCCTTCTACATAGAGAAGT
This sequence comes from Neopsephotus bourkii, assembly GCF_033783945.1. NCBI lineage: Eukaryota > Metazoa > Chordata > Aves > Psittaciformes > Psittacidae > Neopsephotus > Neopsephotus bourkii. Next base: position 11,377,800 of record NW_026900624.1, read on the forward strand.
TCCTCTGATCTGCTGTCTGTGTTTGTGTCTCAGTTGTATTGTTTCAGTCCAGTTAATATTACTAAGTCTGATTCAGACTTTCCATGTCGACAGAGAGAGCACTGCCTCCTCTGCGTGACTCTTACAGTCCCTGGACTTCTGCCTCTGGTGAAAAGGAAATCCTAAGATTCATAGGAAAGTGAGTAAATCAGGAGATGGGATCAGGAGAAAAAGGCAAGGTCTTTAGAAAGATGAATTTCGTAATAATCATAGAATAGTTAGGGTTGGAAAGGACCTTATGATCATCTAGTTCCAACACCCCTGCCATGGGCAGGAGATTAGATCCTGAAAACCATATTATATATCCAGAGTCAGGCTGGATCAGTAGTGAAGACAGAAGTAGGGGCTTTAAAGATGGCTCAGGGAAAGTCTGAAGGAAAGGGATTCTATATTAATACTGCTGAACGTCTTTCTCATTTGACTGGAGCAGAATTATGCTCTAGAAGTGTCTGTGGCTTTTTGAAGTAGAAGAAAGCATAGGAAGTTGTACGTAAATATGTTCAGTGCAGTCACCTTGAATCTCCTAACAATAATTAAGCTCATAATGACAAAGACTGAATTATTAATTTACACAGGTTTAGTTAACCCAAATGTAGAAAAGGAGGGCACCTATCCAGAGTTCTACACTTCCCTATGATAATGTCATTCATTTGTCAAATGTGACAATCTCATTTCACTAAAGTGTACCCGAGACTGTGAGCTGCACAGCAGGGAGACCCAATGGAGCAGGAGCGGGAAAGACAGGAGGAAGAGAAAACACAGGTTGGTCTGTAGTTTTCTCTGCAGTAGGTAAAACCTGATGTGAGTTTTCCTGTTGCTTGGAGAAATGAAAGTCTCTGGAAAGACACAAGCTGCAGGAACAACCTATTTTGAGCTCAGTGATTTATTCTGTGTGTTGAAAAGGGAAGCCACTGGTGCTCTGCAGTTAGGAACCCCACTTCGGTAACAGGGAGGCTCTGCAGCACATATAAACACAGCATAGCCATTAATGACCTGAACTCCAGGAGCCACAGAAGGAACCAGCACCCATATCCCATCCAAGGCTTTGTCCCTTGCTTCACAGGGGTTTGTGCTCAGGGAGGAGGGAATTGGGGGTGTAGCTGGAGAGAAGCCCTGACAGCATAAAGCTAGTTTGTAATTGAGCTTCAGTCCACAAAAGTGAAGCAAAGTGCATCACTCAGTGCATCACTGAGCTGCTAGAAAAAAACAGATTTCACCTTTCAGTTTATAACATAGCCACACCTCTGTGCAGGAAAACATTTTCTATGATTTTCTAATTTGTGCACTTCAGCATTTACTTGCTTCTTACATACAACAACCAGTTGAATTTACTGGTGTTTATTTATGTACTGATTTAAGATTGAAGTGCCAGCAGTTTGTCTCAACATTCACTGGTGGATCAAGGGTTTAGGCACAACTAGCTTTTCTTTTGCCACCTCCATTCAATAATCCCTATTCAACATCCTTGTGTGTAGAGGCATCAGGTCTCTTGGCTGCTGTAGGAGCCTTGAAGGCTTTTACCATAGAATCAGAGAATCATAGAATGGTTTGGGTTGGGAGCTTAAAGCTCATCCAGTTCCAACCTACTAACAAGGGCAGGGACACCTTCTCCTAGACCAGGTTTTTCCAAGCCCCATCCAACCTGGCCTTGAACACTGCCAGGGATGGGGCAGCCACAGCTTCTCTGGGCAACCTTTTTGACTGCAAGTTTTCAATAGAAGCTCAAAATCATGTGTTCTTTGTGCTCAGATGTCTCTGTATCATCAGAGCCAGAGCGAAGCGTCCAAGGGCGACCAGTTCAAATTGTTCCTCCAGGGAGCTGCTTAGTGGGATAGGAGTCCAGGTCCATGTCATGTGTTGTTCAAACTATTGTGGTTCCTGCAGTGGGAAAGTAGTTTTCTTTAAGACATCTCAGAGCATGAGCTGCACCAAATCTTTGTGCTCAGAAATGCAAACAAGGGTTATTCCAGCTTCTACAACTGAGGAGCAGCACCTGGAAGTTTTCCCCTGGGCACTGTGTCCTCATAGAAAGCAGTATTTTTGGGACTACCAAAGTTCATGCTTCTTGTTTCTTGTAAACAATTATGTGACTGCTGCTAGGTCAGGCTCTAAAAATCGCCTGTCCTGCGCTGCCTGCCCCTGAGAGCCTGACATGGCCAACGTTTCTTTCAAAGCTCGCTTCAGAGTTTTATGTTTCTGAGAAAAGACACTATTCTTAGCTACAGACACGTGGAAGAATGCAGGGAAAAGAGATTCCAGATGCGCTGGCCGCGAGGGCCCTCTCCATGAGTAATGCGGGAGGAGCGAAAGGGATCAGCTGTGCGAATGCCATTCCTTGTCTCATCCTCACAAGTCCCCCAAAGGAAGCAGGCAGAGGCTTATAGGCTGCTGTCCCTGTCCCTGTGTCCTTGTATGAAGGCTGCAGAGCATCACAGTGAGATTTCCCTTCACTGGGCCCTGCAAGAACCAGGGCTGTTCATGATGGGATCACCAGTAGCACTTAATAGAAAGGACCAAGGCGAGGTGATTTCTGTCCACTGTACAGCAGCTTGTCTAGATTGATGAGAGACTGAGCATGTGTCAGGAGCAGGCAGCCAGGCATCTTTTAAACTTCCCTTACCATTTGTTTCTTTGCACAGCTGTCATGCTGCCGCTCTAATTACCCAGCAATAACAGTGCTTGACCACTGGTATGTTGAGATGCTTGTGGCCAGAAAAATAGTTCATGATTGCTTTAGAGAAAGTTCTGCTAGTAACTCAGTAGAAAAAAAAAACCTTCTGCTCTATATAGTAACATATGTAGAGCAGAAGGTTTGACATATGACAGTGTCAATAGAAGGCTCAGGGGAGACCTTAGAGCAGCTTACAATACCTAAAGGAGCCAACAAGAAATCTGGAGAAGTGCTTTGGACAAGGGCCTGTAGGGACAAGAGGAAATGGCTTTAAACTGCCAGAGGGGAGATTTAGATTAGACATTAGGGAGAACCTCTTACCTGTGAGGGACGTGAGGTGCTGGCAAAGGTTGCCCATAGGAGCTTTGGCTGCCCCTTCCCTGGCAGTGTTCAAGTCCAGGTTGGATGGGGCTTGGAGCAACGTGGTCTAGTGGAAGGTGTCCCTGCCCATGGCAAGGGGTTGGAATTGGATAAGCTTTAGGTTCCTTCCAATGTAAACCAGTCTGGGATCCTATGAACATACTTTCCTCAGTGTAAACACTAACTTGGCTCTTTCAAAGAAGAGAGACACAAAACTTACTTTAACTTCTTCACATTGCCACCGATAAGTCAGACAAACTGCAACCCCAGCCCTACAGTTTGTCACAGATGGAAAGAAGGATCTGTGCATGCTGTTAATTCCTGGTTGCTAAGCATGTGCAGTGTTAATGAGGCTGCTGATACGGACACAGCTGCAATGGAGCACATGAGCCTGTGCTTAAATTTGCCCCTGGTTGTTGGGTGAGTATTCCTGGAGAGGGTGATGCTCATAGCTGCACGTCTTACTCAGTAGAAGATAATGCTGTGGTTGGTCCTTTAAAGCTCAGTCAAGTATAAAGGGATTAGTTTCCGTAAGAGCAAACAAGGTAAGGTCCTGTGAGTTCTGTCACTTCTGTAGGATGTACCCTTAGTCAGTAATCGTATTTTATTGCCATTTATATTTTATCCACATTTTGCATTTTATAAGTAGATAATTCCCAGCTCTAGTTGGACATGAAAATGCAACAATGCATCAAACATGCTCTTTTATCCTTCTCAGGTGAAGCTGGTTTGCCACACATGCCAAAGGTAATTGTAGAGCCTGTTAAATATGGATTTTATTTGTTGCTGGTGACATCTGATGATCCTTGGTCTCAACATGTGGCTGCTGGATGAAGTAGCCTTGTTTGGTTTGTGTCTCACTTATTAAAACAGTTGCTTGAAAGAGGAGCATCTTATTTGTGTGCTCAATTGGAGAAGGGAAAAACCATGCTCTGATTTTCTGGAGGACATCATTGCTGTCCTCTAGCCACATCTCTGTTGGAAGAGCCCTACCAACATGTATCTTTACTATCAAAAATGTGGGAGATGTTCAAGGAGTTGTCAAATCCTTGAAGTGATCTTCAGAAACACTCTCCTCCCCTCGTCAGATGTAAAACATGATACAGCATTATCAAACTGGGCCTCAGAAATAACCAGGGAGGTTGCTGATTATCATAAGTAGCTATGAATTGTGTGGGATGAACACATCAGTGTGCACAGCTGCAAGAGATGGTCTTCTTTTTGACTTAGCCATATCAGCATCGTACAGCGCACCACCAGTCACTGATACAACTACGCATTTTCTTGCAGCAGAGCTAATAGAAGGGGTTATTCAGTGGAACTCACCTCTCTCCTGTGTCTATTGTAGGGTGTGTTGGAGAGTTTCCTGGGCACAGCAGTCGCCGGTGCAATATTTTGCCTTTTTGCTGGTCAGCCACTCACAATTCTGAGCAGCACAGGACCTGTCCTTGTCTTCGAACGGCTCCTCTTTAATTTCAGCAAGTAAGTACAAGGGAGGAGGGGAGGAATGTCTCACACTGATGAAGTACTAGCCAGGGAATGAGATGGCTCGCGGTGGGGAAGGAGGGGATTTAGGGCATGAAATGAAACATCTCTTTGTTCCGTGTGGAGCTTGCAGTGCGATCACATCAGGGATTTTCACAGGCACGCATGTCCCCGTGTGCTGCCAGCAGGTGAGTGTATATCTGCTCAGAGCCTCTTGGAAATACTTGGCCAGGCCTGTCCTCCAGGAGAAGTTTGCAGCAGTTACAGTCAGTGGGCTGCTGCTCCCCAGTTGATGCAGGTGTATTTCCCATAGGAGCAAAGAAAGAAATCCAGCTTTTGATTTCACTAGCAATTTGTCCTTAAATCGCTACTCATTTGGAGTAATCACTATTATTTACATAAACAGAAGCACCTATGATAGAAACAGCTCTGTTTGTTCCCAGATCTCCTCAGTGGAGCTTTGCTGCATTAAATGCTTTTGTTTTGGGTTTTTTTTTTCCCTTTCAACTGTAAAAACTTTAAGCATAGAATCATAGAATAGTTTGCATTGGAAGGAACCTTTAAAGGTCATCTAGTCCAATTCTCTTGCAGTGAGCAGGAACATCTGCAACTAGATCAGGTTGCCTAGAAGCACATGCAACCTGGCCTTAAATGTCTCCAGGGATGGTTCATCCACCACCTCTCTGGGTAACCTGTGCCAATATTTTACCACTGTCATTGTAAAGAATTTTTTCCTCACATCCAGCCTGAATCTCCTCTCCTTTAGTTCAAAACCATCACCTTTTGTCCTATCCCTGCAGGCCTTGCTAAAAATTCTTCCCCCACCTTTCTCTTGGGCCCCTTTTAAGAACTCAGAGGCCACAGTAAGGTCTCCCTGGAGTCTTCTCCAGGCTGAACAAGCCCAGCTCTCTCAGCCATTCCTCATTGGAGAGGTGCTCCATTCCTCTGATCATTTTTGTGGCCCTTCTCTGGACTGTCTCCAACAGGTCCATGTTTTTCCTGTACTGAGGACTCCAGAGCTGAGCATAGAGAGGTTCTGCTTCATCCACACCATGTTAAGTTTGGTGCAGTGATGATAGCTGACACCCAGAGCCCATTTCATTAGGTGTTCTCACTGACTATTTTATGTGTAGGACTACCGATCCTTTGGGTGGTGTTCTGCAAGGAGACCATTTTAGGTTATACAGAAAACACCACAAATCACATGTAGCCCTCCCTTCCCCCTATCAGGGAGCATTCACAGCATTGCAAGCTGTGAAGGACTAGTGTTTCAGTACACAAAACCAAGAGCTTTTGGAGTTTAGGCATTACTAAGCTTTCTTTCAAAAGCAGTCGACTGTGATGTGGAACAGCTCTTTGGGCATTGGTGGTTATTTTTAGAAAAGGTCTATTGAATTATTAAGCTGAACAAGGCTGCAGGTTGCAGTAAGGCAGGAGACATGGTGTGTGTTGGGCTGTCGTATCTCCTTCCTCATTATGTTTAATCTTGTGGGTAGTTACTCAGAAATAATTGAGAGCATATATTCATGTCTTTCCTGTGAATACATGTTGGAGAAGCCTTCTGAGGAGCAGAGCTTCTGCTAAGGCTAATGATGCACTTACATGTTATCCCACGTGCACAATTCTACACTCTTGGAGTATAGACGATTTCGTTCGGTTACTTAACTCACTTGAGTCCAGAGGAGGCCACGGAGATGCTCTGAGAGCTGAAGCACTCTGCTATGGAGACAGGCTGAGAGAGCTGGGCTGTTCAGCCTGGAGAAGAGAAGGCCTTAAGGGAGACCTTAGAGCACTGTCCAGTGCCTAAAGGGGCCAACAAGAAATCTTGAGAGGAGCTTTTGACAAGGGCAGGAAGTGACAGAACAAAGAGGAATGGCTTTAAACTGACAGAGGGGAGTTTGAGATTGGATATTAGGAAATTAGACTGTTCCAGGGAGGGAAACTGAAATCTCCACAGCAGAGGAAGAGGGAGGCATCTTTCTTTTCTTTTTTCAACTGGAATAAATGAGTAAAAGTAGCAATAGACATGCTATAGCTGTTTGCATCTGGTGGGCAGGTCAGAGCCCAGGTGCTGCACGTGGGAGGAAAAAAGCAAGATGGAAAAACACTTTTTATGGTTTTGAGAGAGAGAAGGTGGTTATTTTTAACCCAAGGAGGAGGTGGCTATAAAAGCTATTGTCCTAACAACCTGCTGGAGCAGATTGGCAGGATTTTTCAAGGGAGCCTTTCTCACAAGGAAGCTGGAATCAAGCACTGTGTTTTTTCAATAATGCATTTGTGGTTGTTCATATTCACAGCATGCTGTTCCCTGCTGGGAGCAAAATTAGAAAGATTTCCCATCTACTGATTCATTTTAAGTGTGACTCTGTCAGTGTGTGTGTGCATGGAGAGATAGCTGAAAAAGCCTCATGTCTACAGCCCTGCATCCTGCTTGCTTGGGTGGGTTGATGCTCCAGGACACCCTGGCTCAGCTCACACCCTGATTAGTGAGCTCTGCTCCCATGCAGAGGCTTTCCAGTCTGGAATGAGACTGGGTTTTCAAGCTGGAAGCAGTGGGATGCAAGGCTCTGGGCTCCCAGGTTAGCAGGACCCCAGCCCTTCTGCCTTCCAGCCACAGAAGGCTGGAAAATTTCTCCTTGAGACCTCAGAAATAAAATTAGTCACAGCAAAAGTACTTAGCTTGTTGTATTATCATAGAATCCCAGGCTGGTTAGGGTTGGAAGGGACCTTAAATCTCATGCAGTTCCAATCCCATGCCATGGGCAGGGACACCTTCCACTGGACCAGGTTGCTCTAAGCCCTGTCCAACCTGATCTGCAACCCTGCCAGGGTTGGGGCATCCCTGGATGGACTGTATGTAGAATATGTATTGTGCATATAGGATGTTGAAGTGCTGCAGGACTTTGAGGGTTAAAAAGATAATAAAATAGGTTAAAACCTTTTGAAGCTCTTCAGTGGTGTGCAGTCAGGATGCCATCTGGGCTTCGGCCAGCTGCCTTCTCCACACTTGGTCTCCACACTCCTGCTGTCATTGGCACTGACTGGATATTTCAGAGATACAGGGGTCTTTGGGGATATTTTCTGTTCTCTTTTTCTAAATCGTCCCTTTGCTTCTTCCTTGTTCGTTACCCCTCTGTCAGGTCAGTCTCTCAGTATGAGAAGGCTGCAGCCCTCCCCAGTACCTTATCTACAATAAGGAGAAAGCCTTGCAGAGGCTTGGGTTGAATGCAAATACTCAACCCTGATTCTGGCTTCCAGGGAAGACCCTGGGGCTGGGGCTGCTGGCCCCACTGCCTCCTGTTGCTAACCCAGAGCAGGCAGTAACCTCCCTGGCGGGGCCTTTTCTGCTCTGGTGTTGTGCTTTTTGAATTTGTTATGTGCTGAAAGCCTGCCTTTGGACTCCGCACCATCAGGGTATAGCAAACTGGGACAAACACACTTCCCAGAAGGAATGATGTGCTTCTCTCCATCATTCCTCTGGCACCAGGGTTTGTTATCTTCTGCTTTGTGCTTCTTGATGTCCTCCTGCTGGTGTTTTGATTTCTTTTGATTAGTGCAAGGGCCTGAGAGATGAAAACGCAGGCTCCTGACTGTGAAGCTTGGCAGGAGATTGCTTTTCTGAAGGAGATGCGTAAACTGTGGTTTTGTCTTCAGCTGGTGGAAGGCTGTCAGCATTGAGCTGCTCTTGGATATTGTGGGGCCTTTGCAGCTCTGTGAGTGTTTGCCAAGGGAGGATTTTTATTGGGAAGCCTAGGAAGAGGTTGAATTCACTGGTAACATTCATTAGTGGAAGCACAAGCAAGACTTAACCACTTCTGCATGCTTTTCTGCCACCTTGGCTATTAAATTGCACCGCATACATTTATGGAGTTGGTTGGCTGAAAAGGGAGAGCTTAGCTCTTGGAACACTCCTGTTGAGTCTAAATAAGCACAGGTCCCAAAGGCTGTGGTTCACCACTTCTTGCTGGGAAGTCACAATCCTGCATGGATTTCTCTAACCCTGACGTTTTCCCTTTGTGCCCACCCCTGTCTTGTTGCAGAGACAATGATTTTGACTACCTGGAGTTTCGCCTCTGGATCGGCCTTTGGTCAGCCTTCCTGTGTCTCATCCTCGTCGCCACTGATGCCAGCTTCCTGGTCAAGTACTTCACCCGCTTCACTGAAGAAGGTTTCTCCTCCCTGATTAGCTTCATCTTTATTTACGATGCTTTCAAGAAGATGATCAAGCTGGCAGATCATTACCCCATCAACTCTGAGTTCAAGGTGGACTATATCACACATTACTCTTGTGCCTGTGAACCATTAGATCCAGGTAAGATAATGTTTAATTAGCTCTCCACTTTGCAGATAGGAAATAGCATTTGCTTTCTTTTTCTATTGTGCTGCAGTCCAGATAATAAACAGGTAGATTCTTCTTTATCAGTTGTGTTCAGATATCCTATCTTGGCCTTATTTTGAAGCTGAGAGCTGAATTACGTGCCAATTGGAATGTCATTATAACCAGCCTTCCTGAGATTCCTGAGGTATAACCAGCCTTCCTTGGACTCCTCATGTGACCATCCTCACCAGTGGAGAAGCTGCCTCTCTACCCCTGTCTCAGTGGCTGTAAATCCTGAATGGCATTCCTGTGTGAAGAGGCAGAGGTGGTGGCCAGGTCACTTCCACGCTGCTCAGGTCACCCCTGGTATCTGCTATGCCATTTTGGCAAGAGCAGGAGCAGGATTCATTACCCAAACAGGTACCACCTCCTGACTGCATGTAAGAGTGGAAAAGCACAAACATATCCTCACTAGAGTGAAGGGGAAGTCTATCTAACAGTTCAGCCTATCACTAGTGTGGGCTGCAAGGCGGGTATAGCCAGCATATGTATAGATCTGGCCACACAACCAGGAACAAACGGTTACACAACCCAAATACAAACACAAGTATGCTGGCTCACACTATTAGGGAAGCTGCAGCCACTCCTAGGATCCTTCAAACAATGAGGGGTGAGTAAGAAACTTGGTTTATGCTCAAAGTCAACTTCAGGTTATCTCAATATACCTGTTAAACAGGAAATGATCCTGGTTGCTGTGCACTGCCTCTGTGCAAAAGGTGTTGGGAACTGATTCCCAAGGAGCTATGTGCTTACGTTTGTAGGCTCTCTGCCAGCATTTGGATTTGGATCTAGTTCTGCTTCCGTGTGAATGACAGGGTGGTTTATTTTTTGGAGTTAGGACAATGGGGAATGGTCAATGCCAAATTGAAGGTCTCCACTTGCCATCTAAACACCAGTGTTTAAACCACATCACTAGGTTCTCTGGCCGTTCTCATCCCTTGCTTGGTGGCACGTCATTCCACAGTGGATCTGATACACAGAAGCAAAGAAATTTCCACAGGAACAAGTGCCCTGTTAAATAGCTGCTAGCACATCACTCATGACACTAACTGTTTGGCTTTTCACAGATCTGAAATACACTGATATATGTGTGTGTATAGCTGTGGTCTTGCAGGAGCAGATTTTCTAAGCAGGTACCAAGAGAACCTTGAGAACATCAGTTATCCTATGTGCTAACATTGCATCCCTGAAAATTTGCAAGCTTGCGTGCATCAGGAAATGGAATAACAATGCAAATGGCATAAAAATGCTCAGCCAAAAATCCATGCTGTTAGCAAAAGGGGCTGCCTTGTTTTAGGAAACAAAGTGTAGTGCAGTAGCAGAACTTTCTTTCCAGTGATACCCTTGTAGTACAGATAATGCCTGCTGCTGCTGAGGTATTGTAGGCATTGAGAAGCTGTCATGGGTTGTGATGGAACTAGGGATGAGATTTCTTTACTGTTTTCCCCAATGCCAGTGCAGGTAAAACTTCATGGATCTTTGTCATGCCAGAGATGAGGCTAACTCTTCTTCCCTCATACTCCAGTTCAGGCCTTTCACAGTTAGTTTTAATTGCCATGTCATCAAGATTTGGCTCCAGAGTTTTGGCATCAGCCCTTGCAAAACCTAAATAACACATGAGGATGTAATTGACAAGCCTATTTTCAGGAAGGACTGCTTTTCTAAATGAAATTTCAAATAAATGACTTCTAATCCCAGAAAGACAAAAGGAAAACATTTATTGCCACAATGAATGCTGCCCCTTTTTTTTTACAGAAATGATCTTCATCTTCTTGGTTTCGATTACTCTTTGTCTTTTTTAACTTGAAAAATGTGTGTGCTGGATTCTGAAATGCATTTTGCTCTTCAGGATGTCTTTGGGGTTGTGCATTAATTTTAAATTAATAATTATAGGAGTGTTCTGTGGATACTTATTTTAATCCATAAATCAGTAGAAAAATATTGCAAGGCCATGAAATATTACACTGTCTGGTTTTCTGTAATTTTTTCTACAATGAACTCCAAGATAAACAGGAGTTAGGTTTGAAATATGTTTCACTTAGCTTTTACTTTCCGTTTTTTAAGTGATTGGTGATTGAACATGACTCTGAAACAATACTTTTGACTCACTTGAGCAAAGACATTGCCAGCAGTTTGGTGGAGTTAACAAATGATTCAGTGGCTGGAATTCGCTTTCCTTCCTCACTGTTTCAGCACCATACTCATGGTATTCCTCTTTCCGTCCTCTCTTGCAGTTAATAGCTCATTATTTAACAAGACAACGGTGCCGTCAGCCGATGAGCTGTTCTCTTCTGACATGGTAAGTGCCCTTCCAAGGGCTGAGATGATACAGCCTTTGAAGCCTCTATGGATTTATTCGTGTAAAGTTATTCTAAAATCCTCTTTCTTTCTGTTGTCGTGGTTCCCAGGACTGTGATTTCTTTCATTGGGGTTTTCAGGCAGAAAAGGAGATGACGTGATTCTAAAACTCCCCAGAGTGTTAGAGTGACAGAATTTTGTAGGTGCCTGAAAATAGTTTAGTTTTTTCTTGCTGTTAGCATATATGTTCTCTGCAGTCCCACTCTCCCGTAGAGCTCACTGCTCTATGCACATTTATTTTCTTGGCCTCTTGTGCATTTAGGTTTTTTCTATCGTCATTCCTGCACTGATGTGATTGAATTATGCAGGGCAGGGAGGGGAAAAGCCCCTTCTTTAGGCTTTGCTTCACAAGCACCAAGAAGATGATCATCTAACATGTCCTGTGCAGCTATGGGTTCCACAATGAGAGCTGAAATCCAAATTGTAACATCTGGCTGGCCATCACACTCAGTCATCATGAGTAAGGACATATTCAAATGAGAATGGAAGCAATTAAAGCAAATTCAGATGCAGGTTCTTATTTGGCAAGACCATGGGAAAGAGACCCTCAGCTCTTGCTGAAGTCAAGGGAAACAGTTGTATTTGGTGGTGAGCTGGTGCTCTGAGCAGGTTTTAGTGGCTTGGCAGAGCACTGTGCTGCCTCGAAGCCCGGGGGAAGGTGGCTGGATGTGCTGGGACCAGATAGCAGAGAGGGAAGTTCAACCTCGGCATCATTCTGACTGCTTGTTTGTAAACCACATGGAATTTTTGGAGCTCCAGCTGTGTGGAAGAGCAGTGCTTCCTTTGATTTTTACAGCCTGTTCACAGCCTACCACCCCAAGCGACATTCAAGCAAACAAAACCTCTGTACTTGGTGGAGGATGGTGCTTTGCTGCAGCTTAACCCCCTCTTGAACAGCTCTTAATGCATGCAGTCATAAAATTAGAGAACACCTTAAATACATTGCAGATCCCCTTTTAGTCAGATGTCAGCAGTAAAATGGTCGCACAGTCCTGAGGTTTGCTTGGACTTAACATTGAAAGGGCAAGGAGGAAGATTTTCTCCTGTGGAAACAGTGTTGGTCTTGATCTGAGAGAAGTGGGTTTGGGTTTAGTGTTGTTCAGGTGGTCTTAGGCCACTCCAGCTTCAGTGTGAGGGTTCCAACTGAAGAAAATGCCCAGCATGGCTGGCAGACCACAGTAGAGGTCAAAAGATCTCTGTCTTTTTTCCAAGGCTCAGACTGTCCTCTCTTACTGGGTAATATCATCCCCTGTCCAGGTTAAAATCTATTCTGTCTGTGCAGCGATTTTTAACCTCTGCAGTGTGCCTCCCTTTTCCTCCAAGTATCTTTCCCTATGATCTGTCCCCATTCCTGTCTTCACATGAGCAGCTCATGCACAGCTTTTTGGAAACCCTCTCTTTTTCTCTCCAGTACAATACCACCATTGACTGGTCATCTCTGACAATGAAGGAGTGCTTGAAATATGGAGGACAACTTGTGGGCAACAACTGTGAATATGTCCCTGACATCACCCTCATGTCTTTCATCCTCTTTTTTGGCACTTACACCTGCTCCATGGCCCTGAAGAAATTCAAGACCAGCCGCTATTTTCCAACTACTGTAAGTATCTCAGCCTGGCAGTCTTGTTTCTTTTACTGTTTCAGAGTGCAAATGTCAGCCTCCCTTTTGGTATCGGTGTCACACACACATAGGGAGGAATGCTTTGTGGGGAAGCCAGTTTGCATGGATTGAGGTGAAAACCAAGGACTGTCTGGGATTGTTCAGCTGTCATTCAGTGTCTCTGGAGGACACATGTAAGGCAGCAGAAGAGCCAAAATGAGCCCTAATGTGTCATGGGGCAGTGATTTTAAATGTGCTGAGATATATCATGATATATCAGCTTATCAGCCTTCGGAAATCAGAAGAGATGTTCAGGTACATATACTTTCATCTGGCCGTTTTCAGTGTCAGGTACACAGTATAATGGGATGTACTGACCCTGAGGTGAGTTGTGTGGTTGTTCTGTAGAAATCAAACAACCAAAAGGGATTATTAATCCTTATGTCAGAAGTCTCCCTGCTTATAGCACCAGGGAGTATTTGGGGAGGACAAAAGAAGACTTTTGCTTTGTCACTGACTAAGAGCAGCTAAGCTTTGATGTTATCACATAACGTTTAAAATACTCAAAATGAAGGCAAAACTGTTGAACTCAGCTACAGTCCTGCTCTACCACTTATGGTAGGCACCCAAAGCAGCAATTCCCTTTCTTTGAGGATCAGATGCAAAATAAGGATGACCTGAAAAACCTCTGCATGGATTTAAACAAGATTTTTCTCAGACTTAAACCAGCTTACACACACCTCAGGGATCCACTTGTTTTGTCACCAGGACACATGTGCAAGCTGGCAGTTTCCATGCATACCAAAACTATGTTTCATTCTGAGGCACCTTCCCCTTCCCCCCCCCGCCCCCCCATTTTTGGCATTCTGACACACAGGGATTTATCCTGCATGGATGTTTACTGTTCTGCTGTGTTACGATTGAACCTCTATTATTTTTAATAAAAAGGAAACAAATTCCATTCAGGCTGGAATGCAGCTCAATTTATCTGTAACCATGTGAAACCCAGGAAACCTGCAAGGAACAAGAGTTCTGAAAAGACCATGCAGTTACAGACCAGCACAGTGGGTCCTGCCCAGTTAAATTTCAGGGTGTGACCAGTGCCAGCTTTAAGTTGTAATATTCCAGTGCCTTCGGGACTGTTGTTTTCTTAGGGCATGTTGAGGAGTCAGCTGAGAAGCCCAGTTTGTTTTCCTGTCTTGTTTAGGTTGGTTGATTGTTTGAACTTAGAGAGCAATGTGATCTCTGCCAGTCCTATAGAATGTCATTTGTCATGGAAGTTTGGGTCTTTCCATCTTCTAGAGGGAAGTTTGTGACTGTTTCCACTGTCTGGTGTAAAACACCATTTCTTCCCTTTTTTTTTTAATCTGCGTCACAAAGTCAGTCATATTAAAATCATGGTGTCTGGGGACATCGGTATTTTTTGCTGAAGCCACACGCCTTAGGAATCCTGCGATAACATAAGAAGCTCAACACGTGTCAAAGAAGCAGTCTCTGTCCCTGCATAGAAAAACATGGCTATGTGGATCCTAAAGACGCAGAGGTCAGAAGGCAAGCAGGAAACAGTATTTTATGTGTCTAAAAAAGGATGTTAGACAAATATTCAATACCTGTTAATACTGGAAGCTGATCCTAAAGAATCTGCAGGAACCGACGTAGATGAGTTAGGTCTCCGTACCAATGGTTGTTGGCCACTGTCAGATGAACATCAGTGAGACTGCCTTGAAGAATTTGTGTAGTAGTTTCTTAGAAAAGCAGTTTTCTTTTTCCTTAGGCTTGTTTTCATTCTTCCATTTAGGCTTAATTATTTGGCTTTCAGACAACGCAATGAAGTATCAAGGCACATTTTGGCAAATGGCATCAGGCACAACAATGTACACCTTTTTTTCTAGAAAAGAAGAAACTATGAGCTTTTATTGCCACCAAACACAAGCCTGGAGCATCACATAGAAACTAAACCATAGAATCATAGAATGGTTTGGGTTGGAAAGGACATTAAGATCATCTTATTCCAACCCCCTGCCATTGGCAGGAACACCTCACACTATGCCCTGTTGCCTAAGGCTGTGTCTGGCCCGTCCTTGAACACTGCCAGGGATGGAGCATTTACCACTTCTTTGGGCAAGCTGTTCTGGTGCCTCACCACTGTCACAGTAAAGAATTTCTTCCTTGTATCTAACCTGAACTTCCTCTGTTTAAGTTTGAACCCACTGGGTCTTTCCATCTTCTAGAGGGAAGTTTCCATTGTCTGGTGTAAAATACCATTTCTTCCCTTTCCCTCTTTTCCCTTCTCCTATCGCTTCAGCCCCTGATAAAGAGTCCCTCCTCAGCATCCCTATAGACCCCCTTCAGATACTGGAAGGCTGCTGTGAGGTCTCCAAGCAGCTTCTCTTCTCCAGGCTGAACAACCCCAACTTTCTCAGCCTATCTTCATACGGGAGGTGCTCCAGTCCCCTGATCATTCTCGTGGCCCTCCTCTGGACTTGCTCCGACAATTCCATGTCCTTTTTTATGTTGAGGACACCAGAACTGCACACAGTGCTCCAAGTGGGGTCTCATGAGAACAGAGTGGAGGGGCAGGACGTCTTTCATGGTACTAACTACTGTTGTTATGATATCAACTTCTGTTCCAGGCCCGGAAGCTCATCAGTGACTTTGCCATTATCTTGTCCATTTTGATTTTCTGTGGAATAGATGCCCTGGTAGGTGTGGACACACCGAAACTAATTGTGCCAAGTGAATTCAAGGTAGGTCACTATCAGTTTATTTGGTGGCCTTTGGAAGAGGTTCCCTTTTCTACCCATCTGTCATGTATAAAATGACTTGTATAAAATAACAGGAGGCCAGCCAGCTGTCCGGAAGGGACTGTTTTACTCACATAATTTTTTTATTAGTACCATTTTGGTTGGATTATTTATCTCCTAAATCCTGCCTCTGTACTTTGAACCTTTTGTTGCTGTTGATGGGAAGGATGAAATTGTCTCAAACCTCAAGTGTCTTCCTGTGGCCTCATTGCTGGAAGTACAAATGTATTTAGGCTGTCATCACTACTCTATTGTGGCTCTAATACAAGCTCTCTTTTCCTTGCCGTTAAAAGCCAACCAGCCCTGAGAGGGGTTGGTTTATCCCACCTTTTGGAGGGAACCCATGGTGGGTATACCTGGCAGCAGCCATCCCTGCACTGCTGGTGACTATCCTCATCTTCATGGACCAGCAGATCACAGCTGTCATTGTCAACAGGAAGGAGCACAAGCTCAAGGTGGGTGTGCATTGTGTCTTCCACATATGCAGAGAGCTGCCCGGTGCTTTTTCTGTGCTAGAGATGGAGGAGGGCCTGTGGCAGTGCTGAAGGTACATGCCACCTAAGAGATGTCATTGCTGGTGTTTAACAGCAGTATGTATTTTGTTAACTAGCATAGAGGGGTTTTTGCCAGAAAAGCCACTGATTCAGTTGAGTAGCTTGAGCATTGCACAAGCAGCATTGGCCTTCCTCCTGAAGCCTATAGCAAGAACCCAGTGCAGGGCCAACTCTCAGTGCCTCTTTCAGTAAGCACCTATTCATACTCATTTTGATTGGCTTCACCATCCTGTGGCCTGAAATTTTCCCACATGAGAAGCTTTGAGATTGCTCCTTCCTACTCCATCATAAAGAGGTCCCATGCCAGGAATAGTTGAATTTCACAAAACCAGCCAGCTATTCTGTCCCTTGTAGGGGAAGCAAGGGGCTTAGACCCATCACATCCTGCCCACTGCTCATCTGGAAAAGAGGTGGGTAGAGCCATAAGACATCAAAGCAGTCCTTCTTGGAGAGACAGGACTTTTGTTTAAAACTCCCTTTCATGTCAACATAAACTCAAAAGTTTCTTAAAACCTTTAAATTTTGGTCTTTCTTTGCAAGTGCTTCACTCTCCAACTGTAAACATTTGGGAATGGCAAAGAGAACTTGTGAATATAGGCTATTCAAACCTTGTTTGGTAAAGAATACTGACGTGAACCATGTCTAAGCTGCTGCCTTAACCTTGCGGCCCCTGCAGCTCTACTCATAGTAGTTCTGGTCTACCTTAGTCAAGGGCTGGATGAGTTCATGTTAGAATGCACCAGTCTTGACCCTAGAGGTGTTGTTTGCCTTGGTAATTCTGCAAGACTCTGCCATTTGAAGAGTTAGAAAAGGAAGGAGGGTGCACATCTGTCCACAAAAGTAAAGTTATTTGCTTGTCTGCTCTGTTTGTCCATCGGGCTTGCTCTGCATTTCCAGCAGGAGATGAGAAATCATTGAACTCAGAAACTGGGGAGAAAAGTTGATGCCAGTCATTCTGGGTGTTTGCTGTTGTAGGGTAAATGCATGCTGTCCTCTGCGTCCAGCAAATACAGTTATACCTCCTACAAGAACTGTTCATTCCCTTACAGCAAGCCAGTAAGCTGCAGAGATTTGGGACATACCAAGGGCATAGCCACAGTTGGATGTTCTTTAAAGAAGAGCTTTGTATCCACTGACATGTAACAACCTAGGATGTAGTTTTTAAAATGAACTTTCCAGACCGGTGCTATGCATTTTTTCATGCCTTTAGGGTTTTTCCTTGCCCTGCATGGCCAGTTCTATTGAAAAATACTAAATTCATGTAGAAGACAACTCTCCCTTCCTGCTAATGGGGCATGTTTCAAGTAGCCTACCCCGTGAGAGTAAAGACTCCCTCAAAACGTGGGTAATGCTGGGTTATTATTTAGATACCTTCTGAAAATTTGAATGGAGCTTTTACTTGGAAAAGAGGAGGATTTTTCCATTCACATGGTCACTGTGGGCATTAGACAACCAGTGTGTGATTTAAGACTGTCCTCAACCTGACCTGGAGGAGAAAGACAGAGTAACAGGGAATGGGAAGGGTTTGTTGTGCACAATGATGAGTGCTGGCTGATGGGCTTATGGGGCTGGTTTTAAAAAAATAACCAAAACCCTCAGAACGTCCCTTTTTGCCATCTCAGTCTGGGCAGATATATTGAATATATCTGTGCCCACATCTTCGTAACCATAGAATCACAGACTGGTTTGGAGTGGAAGGGACCTTAAAGCTCATCTGTGGGCAGGGACACCTTCCACTAGAGTGGGTTGCTCAAAGCCCCATCCAGACTGGCCTTGAACACTGCCAGGGATGGGGCAGCTGCAGCTTCTCTGGGCAACCTGTGCCAGGGCCTCACCATCCTCATAGTAAAAATTTCTTCCTAATATCTAGTCCAAATCTCCCCTCTGTCAGCCTGAAGCCATCCTCCCTTGTCCTGTCACTGCCATCTCTTGCACCCACCTAAGCAGACATACCATTTTCTTAATCACTGGAGGAATATATTCACTGTTATTTTTCCATGAAGAAGAGGCTCCTCATCTCTTCAGCTTATAGACACTCTCAACATGATTATGCTGTCAGCACTGGCTGTACTCTTTTAGTAACAAGCTATAAACACTCCAGCAAAGTACTGTTTCATATAAAAACTTTATTTCCTGCTTCTTTTGTTATGATTGTGAGGACATTCTTTTGTTTAATTGGAAGTTCTTGAGTCCAATTCTGCTACTCTGCAATAAAAAATAGCTCCACGCACAAAATCTATGGTAGTCCAGAAGAAGGACAGGGTTTATCTGCTAGCTCCTTCCTGGAGTCTTGGCAGGGTGTCACTAAGTGCCTGTCCCAGTGCTGCTGGCCAGCCAAGGTAAGCAGTCCACATATGAGGAAAACAATGAGGACTCTTTATAAGGAGCTGGATTGCTTTCCCTCCTGGGTCACCAAATAGGTCCAGATCATTTGTTCTTTCCTATATAATCAAATAGAACAGGATTAAAAAAAGGTTACTCTTCTTTCAAATAGCAGACCTTAGAGATTTTTCAAGTGTTTTTTTCTGCAGATCCCTTTCTTTGGTGGTTCTTCTGTTTTTCTGCTTCTTCTCTTGGTGCTTGTGACTGATGGAGTTCATGTGTTAGTTCATTAAAGGATTAAAAAAATAGAAGATCAGAGGTCTTTCAAAAGGAGTGAAGAGTGAAAGCTTTCTCCTTTCAATAGGGTATGAGCCCATCAGCTGTTCTTGTTGCTTTCCTCCCAAAATCCAAGAGGTGGGTGCAACCACCAGGCACCATCAGCAAAGCTCAGACCAGTTGTGAAGACCAAAGTATGAGATCCACCAGCTGATCCTTATTCTAAATATAAGACTTCGCATCTCACTCTAAGGCAGCAAATGGCAAATGTTACCTTTAGGATGTAAAGGGTGCTTAAAGCTCTGTACACATCTAAGCTGGCACGCAGCCACGAGGTGACCTGACTTAAGAAGGTACCAATCTAGGCTTCCCACCACCTCAGAAGGAGTCCTCATAGCAGAGCAGTCTTTTACCTCATTTACTTCACCAAATATCCTTTGGTGAAGGTTCTTGTCTTTAACTCATGGACTGCTGTGTCAAGTTACCTCTCTAAGAAACTATTAGACTGGTCACAGCTTGTACCAGCTGAACCTCCAGGCACTATGTAGTGTCTACAAGGTATCTGGTCTTTTGCCAGACTTGCTTGGAAGTCTGGTGCTCTCCTGTGGTTACTGCATGCTGTTGTCTTCAGAGCTTGCCTGAATTCTTAACACATTTGTTTTCCCTGCAGAGTCAGGTAATCTACCCTTTAAGGAGCAATGTCTCCTACTCTGCTGTTTGGATGCTGGAGAGGGAATCTTCATCAGGAACTGCAGAGATAGGACAAGGGATAATGGGTTCAAATTTAAACAGGGAAAGTTCAGATTAGATATAAAGAAGAAGTTCTTACTATGAGGGTGGTGAGGCACTGGAACGGGTTGCCCTAAGAAGTAGTAAATGCAGTGTTCAAGGCCAGGTTGGACTGAGACTTGGATGACATGGTCTAGTGTGAGGTGTCCCTGCCCATGGCAGGGTGTTGGAACTGGATGATCTTAAGGTCCCTTCCAACCCAAATCATTCTATGATTCTGTGATTCTTATGACAATTTCTGTGGCCAGAATATGCTGTAGAAGGAAATGGGTTGGAGCCCTGACAGTTTCATTGGTATTTAGTATAATTAAGCTGAAGATTATCCCTCTCCCTTCACAGAAAGGTGCTGGATATCATCTGGACTTGTTCTGGGTGGCTATTCTGATGATCATATGCTCCTTTATGGGTCTGCCCTGGTATGTTGCTGCTACTGTCATTTCCATTGCTCATATCGACAGCTTGAAGATGGAGACAGAAACTTCAGCTCCTGGAGAGCAGCCCAAGTTTTTGGGAGTGAGGTATGTCAAGCCAGAAAGGCCTTAATTGCCTTGTTTGCCAGCAGAGATCAGTTTGTACTATAAATGGTATTGCTTCAAGCAGGACATGTGCAGAGGTTCAGGGGGAATAGCTCTCTGGCAATTCCTTGGACAAATCCCCATGTAACTCCCCAAGTTTATTCAACTGGATCAGATGCAGTTTTCCCATGATTGAGAAAGGAGATAAATTTGCTGCAGACTTTTTCACCCGTGGAAATTGGACATCAGCAAACAGAATGGTAAAAAGTGTAAACCTGCCATGCCTAGAGCCATCAGCTCTACTTAATCAAGCAATCTTTTTTCTGTATTTGATTGCCTTAATTAAGTGAAGTGCTGCCCATAGGAGGAGTTCTCGAAATCAACCACTTGTTTAAGTGACTAAATAGAAATTTAATGTTTTAACTTTCAGTACTCTGAAATATGACTGGCCAAAGTATTTTTGGATAAAGGGAGCAGCTGAAGACACATGTTCGGCACTCCACGAAGCCCTGCACCATCTGTCCAGCTGCTGGGGTTCTATGACCAGGACTCAAAACAGGCTATTAATCTAAAAGTGGGGAGCTAGTGATTTATTACCTATTTGCCTGCTATAAATCCTGCTGTGCAGAGGATTTGGATTGTTGGTTTCTAATGTTTAATATGTAAACACACTCCTCCTTATTGAGTAGCAGCATGCTGTTGATCCCCAGACAGCAGAGCAACATATGAAAACTGATCAGGTGTTTGAAAAATGGAGGGCTAAAAGCAGGGCAAAAGCTGAAGCCATCCTGCTCACCCCATGATTTTGTTTCAGGGAGCAGAGAGTCAC
Source organism: Neopsephotus bourkii (assembly GCF_033783945.1). Classification (NCBI taxonomy): domain Eukaryota; kingdom Metazoa; phylum Chordata; class Aves; order Psittaciformes; family Psittacidae; genus Neopsephotus; species Neopsephotus bourkii. The sequence continues at coordinate 11,398,780 of NW_026900624.1, forward strand.
GGGAGTCATCGTTTTCATTCTGACTGGTGTATCTGTCTTCATGGCTCCCATCCTAAAGGTAAGGGCAGCATCTTTTCCGCTTCCTTCTGTTCACACAGCCAAGATAGGGCCACCACTACTATCAGGCTATTTTTATGTTACTGAAAAAGCTCATCACTGAAGTGTGGAAAAGAAGATAAGTGAGAACTAAATTGCTGATGCAGTGTTACAATTTTCTGGAAGCTTAAATACAAACCTTTTGGAAGGAAAGAATAACGTTGTTGTAGTGTGCTGGATAGTAATAGTTACCAGGTTCAGAGCTGGTGGTCTTGAGGCTGTGATTTTTATTTTGTTTTCATTTTAAGATTTGTCTTCCATGTTTGCATAAAGTTAAATTTCCTTCTATATTGCACACTTCTGCTGTGCATGTGTTTTGTGGAAAATATATTGAGGATAAAGCTTGAGAGCCTGCCGGTGGAGTGATGGAAGGACAGTTGGCAATGCAGTAGAGTTGCTGTGTGGAAAACACAGGTTAACAGATGGATATGTTGATTTAAAAGTACATTTGTATTTATTTGAGCATGCATGCATCTTCACAGACTGGTTTGGGTTGGAAGGAACCTTAAAGCTCATCCAGTCCCAACCCCCTGCCATGGGCAGGGACACCTTCCACTAGACCAGGTTGCTCCAAGCCCTGTCCAACCTGAACTTGAGCACTGCCAGGGATGGGGCAGCCACAACACGGAAGAATGCGCAGAAGTGGTGGCAATGAGTAGAGTCTACAGCTGATGGTATTATCCATTGGTACAGTTCTGGCCAGAAATCTTTGGGACCATTGCCACCGCCATATCAGAGCTGTACCCTGCCTGCTGCAGCTGCCAAGACAGTGTGAGGCTCCTGCAGCAATCAAATTTTCATTCTTTTAGGCTAGATTCTCCTAAAATAGCACATTCTTTATCAATCAGAAGCAATGTCCAGTATGGAAAACGTGTTTCTGGGGGAAGCAGTGCAATTAAATGTGTTTTTTTAATCTGCTGACTTCTTACGAGTTTAGCCAAGGCTCTGGACAGACGTGCTGCTGATGTGCCATTTAGTCTAGGTGGGTAGCTATTTCTAAGACCTTGAAATTTGTTGGCATAGAGCCACAGAGAAACACGTCCTTAGTAGGTCATCAGGTCGTGGAAGGAAACTGAAAACCTACTTAGCCATGTCTTGTGGAGAATACCACCTTCTCCAGGGATGATGGTTTCAGTGGCACCAAGTGCAGGTATTCTGGAGATACTAGCTGCAGAAGTCCATCTCCTTGGACTAATGGTATGAGCAGAAGATGTCAGAAGAGTAACATACGCATTGGAACAATGGCAGTATGCATGCTAACTCCTTGATGGAGCAGACAGGTGTATGGAGAAGCATTTCTGGAGGAAGCAGAGGAGTTTTAGGTCATGAGGAGGTTGGAAGCCATGGGGACTGCAAGACACAGGTAGATGTGAGCCCGAAGGGGAGGAGGCAGGCAGAGAGCAGTGATACTGCCTGTATATGTATAAAGCAGAGAAGGTGGCTTTACAAAGTCAGCGTGTTCCTATTCTCGATTCCTAAGGTGGTTTTTACAACTGGCAAATTTTTGTGCCTTGGTTAAGTTTCCTCCTCTGCACAGACAAGCATTTCCGTGCCCTTAATTTAATGCCTGGTAGGTAATAATTCTGTTTGTTAGTTCATGTGACCTTTCCCTGCAAGATCTCTCTTCCTCTATTTCACTGGGTCTATTATTCCCCTGTTATTGCTTCGTTCATTAATTATTTGACCGTGCTTCCCCTAAGAGCGTATATGAGGAAGATCCTGGTGGGAGGACGCCTGAGGATAAATGGGCACGCTCTTCACCCACGTGCCAGTGAGAAGAACTTGGCAGTGTTTCAGGACCTTTAACAAAGTGGCAGGGTCCTCTCCTCGAGAGAACCGCTTGCTAAATCCATTGCAGAACATTGCAGTCTCCTCATGCCAGCGGCAAATTGGACACTAACGATCCCAAATTCAATAAAACCAGGCAATCCAATCTTTGTTTTTTGTGGGTTTTGCAGTGTTTGTGCTGGTTTTGAATGTTCCTATAAATACATTTTTAATTCTGTTGGCTAGCAGCAGGTTTGCTTGGAGTGCCAGAGCCAGCAACCCCATAGTTAGGGAATACTTTGCCAAAAGCAAGTCTTCCAGAATGAATGCACTGCTTACTACTTGCAGGATAATGTACTGAAGTTTCACCCAGGGATGATTTATAGGATTAATTATCATGGGATAGGGAAATAATATTTGGACATCTTTCTTTCTTTAAAGCTAACAGAACTAGAAGGGGAGGGAAAGAGCAATGTAAATTTGCTAGAAAGCTCGACTCTGAAAGCCTCCTACCCAACTTGCTAGAGGAGATATTATCTTGTCTAATCTCTCAGACTCACTGAGGGCTTTGAATCCCTTGGACACACGCAGTTATGTGAACCACATGCTGGCCTCTCATCCCTCCCCATGGTGGCCACACTGAACCCTGGCTGTGGCAAAAACTCCTGGCTTTTGGGGTGAAATATCAATGCAGCCCTCTCAAGGAAGGGAATAAATTCATGAGAAAGATTTATTAGGAATCATGAAGCTTTCGGGGGCTGGTAGGGAATAAGACTCAGGGGAGGGAAGAATATAGGCAGGGAAGGATGGCACATTGCCTGGTGACATTGGTACTAATGTGCCTAAGTGAAATGCATGTATTGGGGATCAAGGTCTCCAGAGGTACGTGCACATCACTGTTTTTGAGCCAGTAAATAATGAATAATGTGGTGGGGAATACGATAAAACACTGCTGTTTGCCTGCTGAGTGAGTTACCAGCAGTGGTGCTGGCCACTGGTGCCGTGGGAGCCTTGGCTGGGCCGTGGCTGCCCTTCAGTGGCAGCCGCCCGTCACTGCATCAAGGCTTCCCTTCAGCGACACGGCAGAGCTCTGCCCATGCTTCTTGGGTTCAAACTAAACCACGCAAAGACAGTTGTTCATTTCCTGTGTGTTACCATGCACCTTGCTCGTTTCCAAAGGGAGATGTCCCCTATGGCAGGACCAGTGATGGAGGAATGGGCAGCACGTGGTACTTAAAGGAGCAGAAATTGGCATTTGAAAGAGCAGTGGCAGTGAAGAAAGTTATTCACTGTCCTGTGTTTGTGAATATTTATGGGTTAGCGTGTGTGAAAGATGGAGCAGTCAGAGATTTGGTTGCCATGACTTGTCATCACCAAGGCAGGATTCGTGGATTTCCATGATTTACTGAGCTGGACATACCACAGGATCATGCTGCCTTTTCTTCTCTACCTTCTGCTTCTCACCAGAAGCCAAGAAGTTTTCACATGGAAAAGATGAGGGGTTACTTCTGAGGAGATTCCAACTGGACACAGGAGGAAAATTTTCAATATGAGGAAAGCCAGCCACTGGAATAATCTCCTGAGGGCTGTGGTGGAATCCCCAGGGTTGGATACTTTAATTCGTCTGGACTTGGTGCTGGGATGTCTACTCTAGGTCATGCTTTCCCTAGAAAGGTTGGATCAGATGATCCTTGAGGTCCCTTCCAACCCGATATTCTGTGCTACGTGAAAAGCAGGTTGAGGCTTACTGGAACACATTTACTCCATCTCTGTTAATTTGCTGAGTGACTGGCACTGCCTGGCTTTGTTCCCTTTAGTTCTTGGAGAGACATCCAAGTCAGAAACTAGTTTGGGTTGGAAGGGACCTTAAAACTCATCCACTTCCAAACCTCTTCCATGAGCAGGGACACCTTCCACTAGACCAGGTTGCTCCAAGCTCTGTCCAACCTGGCCTTGAACACTGCCAGGGATGGAGCAGCCACAGCTTCTTTGAGCAGCCTGTGCCAGTGCCTCACCAGCTTCATAGTGAAGAACTTCTTCCCATTGAATTGGTGAAGCTCAGGGCTTGTTCAGCCCCTGCCCAGCTCCTCAGCCCTCCAGTGACTGCACAAACACTCTGGCTCTTGAAACACAAAGTAAGGATTGCTTGCTTTATTACCTGTGTCGTGCGTAGGTGCAACTCGATTTGTGGTGTTCTGAGGCTAGGAATCATGTCCACCGACATGTTAATTGTGTGTTGTGTGTGGAGGTTGTTCACTCAGTGTCTCCTGCTCTTTCCCCAACAGTTCATTCCCATGCCTGTGCTCTATGGTGTCTTCCTCTACATGGGTGTTGCGTCTCTCAATGGCGTGCAGGTGAGTCCCTCTGACAGCCAGTAGCTGGCTCCCTGCTGGGCCTTCTGCAGAAGATCGTAGAATCCCAGACTTGTTTGGGTTGGAAGGGACCTTAAAGCTCACCCAGTTCCAACCCCCTGCCACAGGCACGAACACCTTCCACTAGATCAGGTTGCTCCGAGCCATGTTTAGCTGCCTGGTTTAGTTGCCAACTATAGGGTAGACCCAGGACCTGCATTTGAGACAGATGAATTAACATGTTTAGTCTACCCTGCATTAAGCACACGTCCATGAGGATAGGGGAGCTCTGCTGGGTCTTCTACTGGGTTCATCTTACGGAAAGAAAGCAAGTTGATTCAAGGTCACACTCCAAGGTGGAATAATGCTTTTGTATCTCTTTCTCTTACATCCTGGGTTTAAATCCCCATTTCTTCTCCTCCCCAGTTCATGGATCGTCTGAAGCTGCTCTTGATGCCTCTAAAACACCAGCCTGACTTCATCTACCTGCGCCATGTCCCGCTGCGCAGGGTCCATCTGTTCACCTTCCTGCAGGTGGTGTGCCTGGCCCTCCTCTGGATCCTCAAGTCAACCGTGGCTGCTATCATATTCCCTGTCATGGTAGGTGATGATCTCCTTCACATCCTTTTGCAGCCTTCACCTTTCATTCACGGTCATACCCTCCTATGAACAGGTAAACAACCTCTCCCTGTTGAATCTTCAGCTTGGGGCTCTGCCTCCATTCTGAGGGAAGACTGTATTGGGTCAATGTCCCCATGGCTGCCTTTCCATGAATCCTCTGGAGGAAAACAAGCCTGGAAAGTTCATTTTTTTCCAGAAAGCTGTAGTTATTTCTGACTGTTTCTGGCTGCCAAGGTTAGATTTCCCATGCTTTCTCCTCGAGCTGCATAACGAATGAGTGGTGCATAGTTTTACTTCTTCAGTCCACACTAATTACCATGCAGAACATACCTCCCTTGCTTTTAAATAGCACAGAGTGACAAAACCAAGAGTGAGGCTCTCTGCTAAGAGGTGTGTCAAATGCAGGGAAGGATTAGCTAAATCAGCAGCAAAATAAAAATAATGTTTTTTTTCCTTGAGCTTGAGTGAAAACACCATAATGTCAATTTCATGTGTTTCCCATCAGAGGATGAAATGTAAGTCTACAGGATGCTTGTCCTCCTCCTAATAATGCATATCAGAGTCGTGTTCAAACTCATTTTGGATGTTGAGGGATAAAATGTTCATGATGCAGAGCACTGTTTCTTAAATATATACTCTTCAGTCAGTCTGATATAGTATTTCCATGTATTTCTGTTCCCTTGGTAGCAGGGGAATAATGAAACAGCTTTCTGTGCATTTAGATTATTGCTAGAGGTATAAATATGGACACTTACACCAAATGAAAACCAAACAACTGTTATGAGGAGTTTATAAGTACACTTTGCCTCAGGCATCAAAACCTGGGACCATGCACATTAAATGAGGGAGCACAGAGTAGGTCCTCCACCTCTGTGCCTGACCTGTAGCTCAGCTGGAACAGCCATAGGGACAGATGGATTAGGTGTGGATCCAATGAGATCATATCTGCATGCACAGAGATTCTGCCAAATCTGGTCTCTGGCATGGACATGGGTTAGACTGACGAAAAGTTGAAGCTTCATGAAACTCCCTGAAGAAACCTGTGCCCAGTGTCACCCGGTTTTGGGTTTACAGAAAAGTAGAATTTCAGTTGTGGGTGCAGTTAGGCAAGGGAAACCAGAAAGCAGAACAAGGTCAAGCGTTTGTTCTCTGCTGCTGGTGAAATGAGAAAAGATGATGCATGTGAAAAAAATCCTCCAAATGTTCTTTCTGGGACACATGCTCATGTATAAAGGCATTAAAGATAACCAGTTCCCACTGAAATGCTGTTCCATTGCATTTTCATGCTGTTGAAAGCTGAGTCTAAGGTCTGGACACTCTTTGCCTGTAAGAGAGAATACGAGTGAACTGAAGACTGCTGAAGTTTTTTACAATGGTGCAAACTCGGTGACGTAGTCACAGCTTAGAGGTAGCTGGGTCTGATGACAAAACCTCAGTTATTTGCACTCATGATCAAAAAGGCTATAAATATAAGCTTCCAATCTGCGAAGATCCAGCCAATAACCAAACTTCTGTTTATATAAAGCACTTTTAATACACAAGTAATTCATAACAGCGTAATGATGGGTGTCTACATGGCATCTTTAAACCCTCTAAGTAATTTTTTACTTCTATAATTGTGTCTTAAGTTATGCAAGTCGAAGTTTGAGATCTTTTGTTAGGAATTGTTTGTGCCATTGATCATCATTGCTCAGAACAAACTTTTCATCTTAAAGGCAGTCTGCAGTTGTCAGGGTTATGTCTGTTAGTAGTCGAGTTTTGAGCCTGTGAGTCTCAGTAGGTATCTGGTGGTGGTATGTTTATTTCCAGCCAGAATTAAAGCGTGTGGGATTAAGAAGCAGCATAAAGAGGAATGCAGTGTTCCCTATTAAAGGTAAATTGTGACTGAGATGTCCCTCTCTGCCTTTTCAGATCCTGGCGCTTGTAGCAGTCAGAAAAGCCATGGACTACCTCTTCTCCCAGCATGACTTAAGCTTTCTTGACGACGTCATTCCAGAAAAGGACAAGAAAAAGAAAGAGGATGAGAAGAAGAAGAAGAAGAAGAAGGGCAGTGTGGACAGTGACAATGATGATGTAAGGAGCTTTCTGGTCTTGTCAAATCGCTCATTTCTAGGTAGCTAATCCCAGGGGACAGTCCATTCCCCTTCCCAGCCTCTTCTGAAGCCGACCAGTTCAGTCTTTTGCTACTGCAGCAAACAAGCAAGCTTTTCTACATTGCCTTTCCTTTTTCCAGATGTCACCAGCCTGTGATATGTCATGCTGGCACTGCCAAAAATGAAATCACACTTTGCACAAGAACACTAGATACCTGCTGAGATGTCATGCCCTTTACTAGAAGGCCTTTCATCACCCTGCCTGGTTTCATCTTGCCCCCCTCTGCCTCTCTCCCCTGTCACTGGCTTTTACATTTTAGGAGGAGAATGGTTTTCACCAGCTGCTCTTTTGCTTCTGAATGTTTTCTGGTTTTCTTTTTTGATACTTCCTTAAATTACTCTTTTTAAAGGCACAAATGTATGTGACTTGTTGCACTGAAGGCAAGACTGCTTTCTGGTGATAATACTCATGACCTAAGTATTTCCAAAGCATACATGCCCATATGCTTCATACTCTTTGGTCCTACCTTAGGTTGCAGAATGCCCTAAAATAGTGAAATGTAGGTGCTTATGTCATTGCTGAGCAAGGTGACCTGCCTAGACCAGATCCATGTGCCTTAGATTGTTCTATTTTTTCCTGTATATGTAAAAAGAAGAAATGTAGTCCTAGTGCCTTTGAACATTCTCCTACCCAGTTCTAGCATGAACTACTGTGTAACAGCCTGGGTTCCTGAAGAAGGGCTTTTCCATGATGCAGGCAGAGGTAAGATGGCCCAAATATGGGGAAAAAAAAACAAAACAAAAGAACAACAAAAAACCATTTTAACACAGCAGGAGAAAGAAATGAGAAGAGTTTGCGCTTTAGGAGGAGGCAGACAGCAGGAAAAGTCAGCTGTCCCTTCCTCAAGCCCCCTGCCCAGGTCACTGACAGGGCTTTGCTCTGTGTTTGGAGGGTTTATGCTGGCAGTATCATCTGCATCCTTTCTGCAATGAGCAGATTGACCAAATCCGCCCTCCCTGTGGGGTAGATAATACATCTGATGTCCTCGAGAGAAAAATGGCAGCTCCAGGAGCTCCCCAGACCATCCCGATGCCTGATTTTGCTCAAGTTTGGGTCAGTAGAGAAGACAATCTCAGTACTGGTGGAAGGCAAGCTAGAACCTGAGTCCTTTATGTGAGAGCTATCTAACACCTCTGCAGATCTGTGTTAGAGGCAACAAAGTCAGGGTATTTCAATGAGAAAATAATGCAAAGTCCTTTCTACAAATAATATATGGTGCCTAAAGTGGAGCATGTACACTGCAAGAGGCAAAACTTGGACTTCCTTAGAGGTAATGGTGCAGCATTGTAGGAGGTAGCCTGGATCCACGCCTTGTTAAATCATGCTGAATCCCAGCTAGGGAGATTGGCTCTTCTTTCAGACAGCAAGCTCCCTGTTCCCATCATTCCTTCAGTTCCTGAGAGCCAAGGGATCCATCAGCTGATAACTTGGTGCAGACCAAAAGAGGCAAAATGCCCTACTGTATATAGAGAATAGTCAGTAAGGGTTTGACTCCATCACCTCCTCTTGACTGAATTGAATCCAGCAGCACCATATCCTGAGCCATGATACCCATATTTCCAGTATTTCCTAAGCTATCTCTTCCCTTCTCAGGCTTTTTGTGAATTTCAGGTACAGTAATTGATCTAATGCGTGAGAGAATTTATGCAAAATCTTGGTTCTTAACTCTTCTTGTTTTATTTTCAGCACTGGCTTTACCAGCTTCCTGAACATAGAGCACTTGGCATTATTGGTTTCATTATTTTTATCCTTTCCCTTCCAGAAGTATGCCCCCACAAACTAATTACTCCATTTGCCAAATGAAAACTGAAGCACCTTGGTTTCGTCTCCATTTTTATGTCAAAAAACGCATGATTCAAGAGAGGCCAGACAATTTTTTATTATAGTACATAGGAGCTAGTATACAAATTTTCTGTCAGAAGTACGGTGTAATAGTCTTTTCTTACTTTGGCTTACCTTACCTTGCTAACTGCAGATATTTCCTCTGTCTCCTTGTTCATTTTAGATGGGTAAATCTAAAGTAGACCCTGATCATCAGCATTGCTGTTCACAGACCTCTTACATTGATTTATTAGCATTGAAACGGTGCTAATACGTTGGTGAGGTTACCCAGCCCTTATGCTCTGGGATTTGGGGATGGCTTCATTGCCTCAGTGCTTCATTGCTCAGCAAGCTTATCTTTATTTGAGCTATGGGCATCCCTCAGCCTTGGAAAAATGCTCCTGAGGATACATTTTTGCTTATTGGAATATGAAACACTACACTGGATGTCAGTTGTGTTAAAAAATAATTTAAATAATAATAATAATCCAGGGAGAAGGATTCTCTGGCCTCAGCAGCGTTTTCCTGCCCTGATTCAAAGGGCTCCCTCCACACCAGACACGTACTCGTGTTTAGTCCTCTCCAGGAACAAAGATGTGTTAACATTTCTGGCAAACATCTCCTCGCTTCCTTTGCCAAGTTATGCAATATCAGTCTTTTCTTGGTTATGAGAGGTTACTTTTAAGTTTAAAAAGCAAAGTACCTTCTACTAAGCATAAGCAAGTGGCTTGCTGAAGCCACTGGGGTATAAATGATGCTGCGACCCAAACTCCAGGGACTCCTGTGTATGGCTTCTCTCAGTACTTGTGCCTCTTCTTGACCAGTTTCTCCCAGCTGGCTGGGAGCACTGAATTCTTAGAAGGGCCCTTCGTTTGATGAACTGTTTTACTGGAAATAGAGGTGTGATTAAGACTGGGTTTGACTCAGCTTAAGTTAAAGTTGAGACATTCCAGCTGCTGTATCATGTCTGGTCCTATCCTTGTTGAGCAATTGGGAAGTAAAAAGGGGGCTTACAGAAATCACAGAGGATTGGGTTTTTTTTTTTGCTGAGCGATGTCCTGTTATTGCTGCCTACAGATGCGTTTTCCTGCAGCCGACTCCAAGGTGAATTGGATGTTGCCCTATAATCTGGTGGCAAAGGAGCTAGTGAGGTGGGGAAAGGGGAAGAGACCGATCACACCAGATTGTTTCTTCAATCTGTTTTACTTTCCTAGTGTGAAGGAAGAGGGAAAGTGGGGTGCAGGGGGAACCAGTGGAAACTAGCAGGCAACTAAGCTAGACGATGCCAGTTTATTTTTTTCTCCTTTTCTTTTCCTCATTCCTACAGAAACTGTGTGAAGGATAATTTTAATTTATGGGAGACGATAAGGGAGCGAGCAGTGAAAATATTCTAAGACCTTTTACACGTTTCTTTCACAGTCTGACTGCCCCTACTCAGAAAAAGTCCCAAGTATTAAAATACCAATGGACATCATGGAGCAGGAACCTTTCCTAAGTGGTAGCAAACCTGCTGACAGTGAGTAGAACTAACCTCTTGCATGCCTGCTTGACTCTGACTTGCAGTACAAAAATTTATCTATATTTAGAATGATTTAAAACAGCAAACAAACCAGCCTTCCTATTACTTGAGAATTACTTTTTCTTGTTCTTTTTTTTTCTCGTTTTTAATTTCCAGGCCTCTGATTAATGACAGATTTTGGGGTTGTGAGGGTTTTTTTGTTTTCTCATTACAAATTCTGTGTTGTTCCTTCTGGTGCCTCCAGCTTAAGCACTTTTATTCAGCTACTGGCAGGTCTCTTGGCCACTCTCCTCCTCTCTTTTCTGACCCTTCCTGTTTTGTGTTAACTCTGTTGATGGTTGGATTGACATTTTTCCTCTGAGCCTACTGTTCTGGATTTGCAGCATGTCTAAACTGCATTGTTGTCCTGTTACTGTTTGCTTCCTTAGTGCCAAGCAGCTGCAAAAATCAGTGCTTGAAAGAATAATTAAGCATGTCCTTGATTGCACGTTACACTGACGGTCAGTTGACCATTAACATATTTCCCTTCTTAGGTGATTTGCCTTTGTGCTATTCTATTGCTTATTAATTTCTTACCTTAATATTTGTAATTGGTAATTACCATCTCTATTTTCAGTCATAAACTTTCCATATTATAACCTTTTAAGTGAGTGATGGGAATAACAACTGACCTTAGCTTTTTCGCATTTGCCCTCACCTACAACACAATGAGCAATGGGATCCACAGAATCACAGAACGGTTTAGGTTGGAAGGGACCTTAAAGCTCATCCAGTTCCAACCCCCTGCCACAGGCAAGGACACCTTCCACTAGACCAGGCTGCTCAAAACCCCGTCCAACCTGGTCTTAAACACATCTGGAGATCAATAGGCTGGTTTGTCATGAGGCAGGAGGGGAGAAATACAAATGATAGTAATAAATGAGTGTTGCTGCAAGGCTGGTAGTGGTTTCTAGGAGTAGGACCTAAAGCCACAGATCTTTAGATCCTTAAACTATCATTTGAGTTTAAGCTGGTACCCAAGTCCCTTGCTTTTGGTGGCATTTAGATGCCTTAGGCAATCCTAAGCCTTGCCCTGTGTGTCTTTACAGGAACACTCAGGGATTGCCATTGTAAAACAAAGCCAAAGAGCCATTTCCCTGACTATTTAGATATTCTTAGTGTTTTGCTGATAAGGAAATTAAAAGAAAATCCAAAGAGATCCACCTGATTTTTCTGTGCAAACACCCTGATGTACTAAAACCAAATTTCACCCTGCATGTTGTTACCCAGGATTTTACAATCAGATGCATTGTTTTCAATATCTTTAAGACTGAAGTAGGTGAGAAAAAGATAATTTTTATGTCAACCTGTTTGTTGGAATGTGCTTTGAAACAGCACAGGGTAAATCACCCATGAGCAGAGCAGTAGTTGGTTTGCCTACTTATAGAATCATAGGATAGTTAAGGTTGGAAAGGACCTTAAGATCATCCAGTTCCAACCCCCTTGCCATGGGCAGGGACACCTCACACTAAACCATGTCACCCAAGGCTATGTCCAACCCAGCCTTGAACACTGCCAGGGATGGAGCATTCACAACTTCCTTGTACATTTTTATAATCTAGTATTTGATTTACTGCTTTTAACTGGAAACTAAGCAATAAAATAAAATCAGGCCCTTTGATTAGAAAAATACCTGGAATCCAGCAAGACTGTGCTATTGTCCTTGACTGTAACCGTGCTCTGGGATTCAAGGTATGCTACTATAACACAGTAATACTGCTGACATTAGCTTTCCTTCAGTAACAGCAAGAACATGATTATTATTAATAGAGAGTATACTTCCCCATGCTGGGTCAGAAAAGGAAAGCACCTCTTTTCTCACAGGGAATTTGGGTGCAACAGTGAGGAGTGCAGGGTAACTAAAGAGGTGTAGGTAAAAGGTAAGTGCCAAGACCTAAAGGTGGTGAAAGGCTTGGGAAATGAGGCTTTTGGTCATGTTGGCAGTTCAGGGGATTTCATCTTGGTGCTGAGAGAGAGAGAAAATGAGTGTTTTTACTCACAAGCTGTGAAATTCATCTGGCAGGCAGTCAGCAGTAAAAAAGCATTGCCAAATAGATGGAGGCTGGGCTTGGAGAAGCCATCAGTGCTGAAGGCAATGACGAACAAGCCTTTCTTCCCAACAGGAGAAAAATCACCAACATTCCTTGAACGCCACACGTCGTGCTGATACAATTCCTTTCCTTCAATCACACACCATGCCAAGGTAAGCACCCCAAAAAATGCTTTACAATGATATCTCAAAACCGTCTCAACTACCCTTCCTTATACCAAAAGGCAATGAAGCAGGAAGAGGAAACTCTGAGAAACCCCTCGGAAAGAATTCCCAACACAGGGTTGCAGCAACCTCGCCTAGTGGAAGGTGTCCCTGGCCATGGCAGGGACTTGGAACTAGATGAGCTTTAAGGTCTCTTCTAACCCAAGCCATCCTATGATTGTATGAATTTCTAATCCTGAGCTGGAATTGGGAAACTGGAGTCCTGGGGTCTCCACCAGCCTTCGTTAAACCCCAGCTTCAGTACCTGTGGCTGGCTTGGGGTCTAAAAACCAGAAGAATGGTGTTGATCAACTTAGAGGAGTCTAAAAATACATCTACATGGGAAAAAATAAAATAATTTGGATTGGTTTAGTCTTTAGGAAAAGAAAAGAGACAGTGAGAGAAAATTCCTGCTGTGCTTTCCTTCAGTCATGTAACAGGATGTTGGGAAGAGGAAATAATCCATTTTCCCATCTCTGTGGTGAAAAATAGAGTAAATAATAACCTTAAATTGCAGCAGGGTAGAGTTAAGTAATGATTGCTCAGAGCTCAGCCCAGGCTCAACCCGTTGGTTCTCCCAGCATTAGGAGTCTGCTCTACACCAAGGCAGTAATATTACTCTGAAATCATAGACTCCTGGAAGGGGTTGAAAGGGACCTTAAAGCTCATCCATTTCTAACCCCTGCCATGGGCAGCAACACCTTCCACTATACCAGGTTGCTTCAAGCCCCGTTCAGCCTGACTGGAAGTATCTGCGCTTCCAGGAGTGTGCATGAAGATCACCTCAGTGGCCATAACCAGATTACTTCAAAGGCAGCTGAGGAGAGTTGTCACAGCTTGGTGTGAAGCGCAAGTTCCAGATACTCAGAGCTCCTCAGTCCAAGAAGTTGGTGGGTTTGCCTCCTTGCATGAGCACTGTTTAGACTAACTCGTTAATATTATGTGATATATTGGCCTTCTCTTAAGCTGTCTGTGACCACCGCCTGACAAGGTTATTTGCTTGGTGTCTACAAGCCGCCAGTTTCAGATAGATGTTTTGTATATGCAAGTGCAAGGAACTGGTTTCAGGAGTCAAGCATTTGTTCCGTTGCTCAATGTGGCACTCCGTTGGGTGTCTCAGTAAATCCCGGGATCTGCAGTTTTCCCGGTTGGCCCTCTGTTGTCTTTGTAGAGTTTGATTTTTTTCCAGGATTTGGGTGCTGGGAAGCTGTGCTGGCAGAAGTTCTGTGCATGGCAGACCATGTTAAGAACGGCCAAGAAGCCTGGAGGTAGTTCCTGTGCTCACCTTGTCCTTCTTTCTCTTCACAGCCCTCCACGAACTCCAGTAAAAGTTGTGCCTCAAATTAGAATAGACCTTGAGCCTGAAGACAATGGTTATTTCTGGAGGAGCAAGGGAACAGAAACTACTTTGTAATGTGTCTGTCTGTTAAACCTTATATGGGATTTTGTTTTGTCACTAGCCAAACATTAAAATGCTCTCCGCTCCCCAATGCATAGGTAATGAGACATCCCGCGCTGCCCCTTCACCCTTGCCCCTGCAGATCTCCTCTGGTCCCTCCTCACCAGATTCTCTCACGCTGACCAAGACTCATTTTGCCTTCTCTGTCACCTCAACATGCACAAGCAGAGGGCAGAAGAATTAAGGATACCAAGTCATACCCCTGGGAGATGGCAGAGGAACCGGCATTACTGTAGTCATGAATCAGTGTCTGTGTCCATCTGTCATCTGGCAGAACAAACCTGACCTCCAGGCTCATTCCTTGCTTACCCCGCTGGAAGATGCTGGAAAGTGCTGCTAACACTAACTTGCTCTTAAAGCCTATACTTTTAGTTAACACAGGAAGGAAAAGGAAAAGGTACTTCACTCCCAGCACAGACCAACCATTGCCATCACTGTAGCACGTGTTTTGAAATGTCCCTTTCCTATGCAATTTTTGTTTTTTAAAGAAACACTTTAATGGACTTAATCTGTCAGGTACATGGAAGAGTGTTATTTTCCTAGATTATTTTGTTTAAATTATGGGGGCCTAACCTAAAACTTTTTTTTTGTTGTCGTTATTGTTGTCAATTTTTTTAACCTTTTTTTAATTACTGTAAAGAAAAATGAATTTTTCCTGCAGCAGGAAACATATAGTTATGAGTAGTTCTACCTCTTATTTCTAGATGCCAGGCTTTCTGTACAAAAAAATGTATTGTACCATATATAATGTGATTTTTACAGAGAAAAACAAAACCCCACAAAAACAAAACCACACCACCACAATCTCCAGGATATGGCATAGGGCTGCATCAGTCAGATTGACACCTTCTACTCTGAAGCATCTATTTTACTTAGGCTTATGTTATTTTTTTAATAATAACTTTATTATGAAGGAGATGGGATGTCACTTAAATCTCTTGTGATCTAGGAAGAGTCTTAAATGTAATGTTGACAAGCAAAATAATCACTGGCTACTGGCGTCAGTGGACAGATGCTGATTGTATTCATGCTGTTGTTCATTTCCTACATGGTGTTGTACAAATTGCTTCTTTGGAAACACAGGGGGATGTGTGTGCGTGCGTATATGTCTACACATGAGAAGACCCCAAATGCACTTCAGGCCCGTTGACAGCACAATGGAGGAGAAAGATAGTTGAGGTTGGCCAACTGGGATGGTTATCCCCATGCTTGTGTTTGCCAGGCTCAGAAACATCTGCATCCTCTTCATCCCACATCTGTTCATCATCATCTAGAGAATTTACCCTAAATCTTGACTGCAGAGTCCTAGACTATCCATCTATTCAGCAGACCCAGGCTTTTGTTTTTAAACCAAGTGAGTATGTATCACTGTGGGAGAGATGATTTTTCTCTCTGTGTGCATGTAAACGTGCATTTGGGAATTTGGAAATTGAACAGTGTCTTCATCAAGACACTGTTTTTGGTAAAACATGAGGACTACAAGTAAGACAGTAAAAGCTTCCTGAAAGAAAGAAGAACAAAGCCCATCTGTAAGGGCCGATTCCCCAGCAGAGAAAAATCCTACTGCAGAGGACAGGCACATTGCTGCTTTCTGTTCAAAACCAAAGTCTGCTTTGGTTTTATTTAACAGAATTTCATGATGGTGCTGAGACCTTTTATGCCAAATTTACTCACTCGTAGTAGCCACATCGGTGAGGGGAGGTGCAGAATAGGGCTGTTCTTTTCTTGCCCAGATGTGCTATAGAAGCAGCAACCATACTGGTCTACAGGGCTTTGGTTGAAGGTTGAGTTGATGGATTCCATGGTACTTTGAGCTTAATATGAAGAGGAAGGAGAAGCAGAGGCCCCTGCACAGCCCATACACACATGCACACGCATCCATACATTCCCCTCCTCCCTCCCAAGGGGTCTAGGTTCCAACTTCCATGATACGTGAATTGACTTGTGGCTCAGCATCCTGGGAATCCGGCCTGAATGTGCTTCAGGAAGGCTTGGGAAATGTCAGAAATGGCCAGAGCAGCATCTCTGTGATGCCTTCTGTGGTTATTTGGAGGACAGATAACCTCGGGAACTTCGACAGATGGCTTCCATCCCTTGGTCAACACCAGTCCCTGGCTCACAAAGGGAAAACAGCCTCCAGATGCTGAGAGTGTGTTGTGTTTTGCCCAGACCTTTGATTTGTAGAAATCCCAATAACTTGATGGAGAAAAGATCAAACTAGGTGGACAGAGTGAAGCAGCTTCCCATCTGCTGGCACCTGGCGATGTGTCTCCACAAAAATGAGGTCTTCCACTTCTGAACCATGTTAAATGTACTTGAAATGTATTGTCTGCTGATCTAGAGCTCTCTCTTTTTGACTTTATGTTTTTTATTTTAGCCCAAGGGAGCTGTTGTACAGAGCGTTGCTGAAGAGACAGGGCAAAGGTTCCTGTAGCTTTCCATGAAAAACACAAACCTGGTGATGGGAGCTAAAAGCTTTCCCTTCCCTGGTGCCTGGTGATAGCACTTCATTGGTGGCGGTGTCTCCTTTCTTGGTTATTCCCTTAAAAATCAACACGAAACCCAACACCTCGTGGTGGGAATGGCCACCAGCTGCAGCCACCTTTGTCCCTGCCCCTGGAGCCCACCCTTCCTTGTCATTGTGGCTGATTCATCTTTGTGGTTTTATTTTATTGTATTTTATTTTGAATCAATGCGCACTTTCAGACACTTTTATTATTGTTTTTAATTCTCTGTATTTGCTTTGGAGGAAAGAATAAAAACCGTCGTGTAAAATGAAGTGGATCAAGATGGTGGAACATAAGGAAAAAAAGCAGAAAACATTTCAATATATTAAAATGATTTTTTTTTTTCCAGTAGTATAAAACATGAAATTCCTGATAACATTATAGTGTTTTACAGTTTTATGGAGCTTTCTATTGTGACTTTTATGGAATCAAAAGATGAAGATGATGAGATATTTTAGCATTTCTATTTTTCAAAATTAAATGTATACTGAAAATAAAGTAACTTTATGCATTTATTTGAGAGTTCCTATGTTTTTCCTTGTTACGTGCTCAGTCTTATCTGACTGAATCGAGATCCCTCTATCACTGATGTCATAATCGCCATTTCCAAGAGGAAATGCTTATGGCTCTCTGGAGGGAGAGGATGCTGAGGGGAGGTCCCACTTAACAAACCATAAAGGAATTTAGGATATATGGCTGTAAAAGCGTAAAACCCCGTGGAAAGGGGTTGGAACTGGATGAGCTTTAGGGTCCCTTCCAACCCAAACCAGTCTGCGGTTTGATGTAAGGTAGTGCTCATGGCTGTCCCTTGCACAGCACTGCAATGCCCATGCTTGTGAGCCATCGCATGCTTGGCTTCAGTTTCCCTGGGTTGCTCCTCACCCCTTCCATAAGCACCAGCCTCTGCATTCTTGCATGGGGAGTGTTTAAAAAATGGTCAGTACGGGAGCTTAACTCCCTAGCTGGGTTGGATCAGGGCTTGGTTGTCCATCACCAGGTCTCACTGGGATGGGCACTTTGCCACCTGGTGTTAGGCACAGCGTGATGAAGCCAGAGGAGATGTTTGCTGAGGTCCAGTGTGGTGAAGCCATTCTGTGTGGCTCAGGTCTGTCACAGTCCTACCTCATCCCATTGTTCGGTGGAAAGCAGGACTCTCATCTGAGGGAGCAGCCGTGGGTCAGATCCAGAGGGTAGCCAGGAAGCCCCAGAGCAACACAGCATCTCCCACCTGAAAAGGTGGAAGCTCCCTGAGCCCTGATGGGCAGCTTCTGATGCAAAGAAAATGGGACACATCCCTTGTGCCAGGCTGAGACAAAGGTGGCAGGCTGAGCTTTAAGGTCCCCTCCAACACAAACCATTCTGTGATTCTATGGTTCTGTAATTAATGGGGTGAGAGATGGGACAGAACTGGGCCCAAACACCAGTGCTAATAAACGCCACTGATTGCACACAGGGCTTCAGGCTTTTTAAGCCCCTGATAGCCAGATTGTTGGGACACAGCAGCAGCAAGTGACGTCTGCTCTCTGAAATGTGCAGAGCAAATCCATTGCCAGAAGTTTCATGCTCTGGGTGTGCAGGGGTGAGTGATGCTGCTCTGGGCAGAGCTTGGCCTTGGCTCTCTGCTCCCTCCAGCATGCCCAGGCTTTTAGCATTGAGAAACACTCTGGGTATCACAGTGCCCACGTCTCACCCAGAAAGCTGCAATGGGAGCAAGCCCTGCTTGCTTTCCTCTCCTTCGTTTTAATACGTATCAACACATTTCCTAGAAACAGGCTTGCCACAGAGATGTTCTTGGCTTGCCTAAGTGTGTTTCTCTGGTTTTTCTTGGAACCCTGGAGAGCAGAGATGTGGGACTGTCACAGGAAAGGATGAAATCCTTTGATTATTTGGGAAAAGAACTGCCAAAAACAGGCTGTAACACTGGGGTGGGGGGGGGATTGGGTCCAGCCCCAGGTCAGTGATAACTGCTGTATGACACCACACTGGGAGAGCATCTGGATGCTGATGCAGACAGCTTTAGATTGATGAATATTAAATGCCCCCAGGGAGCCGTCTTTGGGGTGCTCGATGTATGGCTTTGGTATTATTGCTTAACTGTTTAAACCACTAGCTCCTAGGGCTACAGCTGGGACATCCTCCTCCTGCCACCTGCAGCACCGGGCCATGCCCCTTCCCAGCCCTCCCACCTTTCCAGCAGCAACCAGGGAATTGTTTTTAAGTCTTTATTGCATCTGCAGGAACACATCGGAGCTGTTGCAGGGAGCTGCAGGCTTGGTGGCACCCTCAGTGGCCGGGCATCCTCCACTCCAATTCCCTATGCTCCTTTCCACGTCCTGCTTCCTTGCATGCCCTGAAGAGCTCAGCCCCAGGGTTCATGGCCATGACCCTTTTTCCCCAGCCCCGTATCTCCCTCTTCCATCCATGTGCAGCCAGATGAGCGTTCCCTGATGCTAGCGTACCTCAGGGCACCTAGCCCAGCAGGCAGGACCCTCCATCACATGCATCACCCAGCTCCGAGCTCACCTAAAACAGAGGGGTACAGAGCCAAGGGGCAGCCGTGGGCATGGGGGTGGCCACCAGGATGGGGTGGGGTGGGGGGCATGGCTTTACCTTGGAGGCGCAGAACAAGGGGGGAGAGTTGGGGGAGCAGCAGTTGGAGGCGAAGTCTGCTCGCTGCTCCACCAGCTGCCCCAGCAGCTCTGGGCTGGCCGCAGGCATCGTCTGCATCAGGCTCTCCCGCAGCCTGCGGCATGGGAAACGGGGCATTAGGTACCCATATGGCATGTGGGGGTGTGGCATGTGAGGATGGAAGGGAGCAGGGCTGGATGCCCCACGAGGAGTGTGCTGTACTTTTATATATATATTGCTGCTCTTTAGGCTCAAAACTACTGTCTCCATCCATGCATCATCAGAATTTTGGCCAAATTCCAATTGTACCTGGTGATCCAGTCAGGCAGGAGGGAAATGATTACCTCTTCTTGAAGTCAAGGAAAGTTAACTCAGTGTACTGCCTGCAGAGACTGTTGGCCTTTTCCAGGAAGGGGGGCAGCTCTTTTCCCATCCTGTGGCGCTGGGTGGCAGAGGATGGTTATAACCAGGCTGGGAGAAGCCTTTGAGGAGTTTTGGGGTACACAGGGCTGGGGGAGGAGGGGGGGCAGAGCAGGGTGAGCCAATGGAGCCATCCGCACTGCTCACCTTGTTGGCCAGGCAGGCAGAGGCATCCTTAGCAAAGCAGCATTCCTCCCTGACATTTTCAGTAGCATCATATAGCTTGCTGAGGAAGACATCGGGGATGTTGGTGTGTCTCCGTGCCAGCTCAAACAGGTACCTGGAGTGGGGAAAACAAGTGATTGGATAAGGTTTTATTCCTGGTGCTGCTCAGCGTGGGATGGGGGCTGCTTTTTGCACCTTTGTGAAGCCCCTGGAGGTGATACCCCAAGGGAAGAGAGGGTGCTTGCCTGTTATCCTAATAATCATCTATCCCAGGTGAAACCAGGACACAATCAAAGCATACAGTGAAGATGAGGGCAGAAGGAAGGGTGAGAGCATCTCAGCCCCATAGGTACCACTCACCTCTTGGCATGGCGAGCTGCATCCTCGCTGCAGAGCTGCTCACTGGTTGGCTTCTGCGCCTCGGGGAGCTTTGGGGCTAGCGCTGGTGGCAGGGCCGAGATGCAGAAGTAGTTCTGCATCAGGTTTTTGCCCTTGCAGCAGTCAGCAAACCTTTCATCTCGGGCCGACAGCGCGGCACAGACTTTGGCTGTGTGCTCCGATAACTGCAAGGAGGGGAGCAGAGCGGGTGCAGGGATGGTGGGGCTGAGGACCCCTCACCAGGATGGGGTTAACTCCCACAGCCCTGCTGTGGGCTGGGAGGTGGTTCTGGGGTGGGCTCTGGGCTCCCCACCTTCTTCTGCATGCAGTCCTCAGCCACCGAGTCGCAGCACTGGGAAAACACCTCGGCAGCATCTTCTGACAGGGGGAAAAGGTCCTCAAAGGAAGCACTGGGCATCTTCTGAGCAAGCGAGGTGAGGTAGCTGGGGGGACACAAGGTGTATGAGGGGCTTTGGGAACTCAGCTCCCCTTTCCCCTCTGACAGCTCCGAGCAGGGGTTTTGCCATGTAGAGATGTGGGATGGAGGTGATGGGGAGCCACGGGGCTTGCTCTGCACCTCTGCTGTCCACAGAGCCCTCCCTGGACAGAAGGACAGAAAAGACCATTTCCCCCTTTACCTGAAGGTGAGTTTGTCCTTCCCATACGCCATGAAGCGGGAACAAGCCCGGTTTGACATCAGGGTGAGGAGGGAGAAGGATTTCCTTTCCAGTTTCTGTCACGAAAAGAAAGATGGAGATGCCATCTGAGGGAAATGGATGCCCTTCCCCAACACCTCTCCTTGGCACTCAACCAGCTCCCTGGGGAGTGAGGACGGGGACAAGCCCAGTGGTCCAAAGGGCCTCACCTCCTTCAGGAAGCAGGCGGTGGGCATGGAGGAGATGCAGCATGTGGAGACCATGGAAAGAAAGGTCCTGGTGGAGCCCAGGAGCACAGGCAGGGGTGCCTCACTGTAGCTGCTGGCGTACTCATAGAGGAACCTGCGGCAGAGGTGGATGAAGAGACCCAGCACCATGGGGAGGGATTCAGGGGATCACGGGGTTATAGAATCCCAGACTGGTTTGGGTTGGAAGGGACCTTAAAGCTCATCCATTTCCAGCCCCCTGCCATGGACACCTTCCACTAGAGCAGGTTGCTCCAAGCCCTGTCCAACCTGGCCTTGAGCACTGTCAGGGATGGGGCTTCTCTGTGCCAGCCTCACCACCCTCACAGAGAAGAACTAATTAATAATAATTACTAATTATAATAATAGTTGATAATTAATAATCCTAATGCCTAATCTAAATCTCCCCTCTGGCAGGTTAAAGCCATTCCCCCTTGTCCTGTCCCTACAGGCCCTTGACAAAAGCCCCTCTCCAGATTCTTTGTTGGCCCCTTTAGGCACTGGAAGTCTGGGGATTTGAGGCATTGTGGCTGCCAGGGAATGGGATCTCTCTCCAGATACCACCCCATGCCGCTGGCTTATGGCACCAAGCCACTGAGTGGCCTGGTGGCCCCTCTGCAGCCACCCCTATGGACAATGGTACCCCTCCTCCCTTGGGTTAAATCCCATTCCTGGGGCCGGGGAAGCTGCAGGACACCACAGCCTTTTACTCTGATGCACTGGTAGCCCCATGGCCACCAAGAGCCTCAGCAGCAATGTTAGAGAGACAAGACCAGGAGAGGCTGGCTTGGTGGGACCCACTCAAGCTCAACTGAGTGTCATTGCGCAATAAGTGCCACCCCATCCAGGCAGACCTGTCAGCAAAATCCTTGGGGTCCTTCTTGAAGGCCTGGCAGAGCTCCTCATTGGAGGGCTGGACGTAGCGGGGCAGCTCCTGGGGCGGGTGCCGCAGTGCTGCCAGGCACAGCTTCTGCTCCAGTCCCTCATGGGCACAGCAGCCGGCAGTGCCGGGGTGAGCTGGGAATGGTGAGCCCTTGCTGCAGGACTTGGCTGAGAGAGCTGAGGACTGTGGGTAGGAGAGGAGGTTATGTGCTAGGGGCCATCCCATCCCATCCCATCCCATCCCATCCCATCCCATCCTTGGTTTTGGGGTCCATCACCCAATTCCAGTCAACCTCACCCCAGCATCGTAGCAGGAGGGGTCGGCACCGTCGGCACAGCAGGTCTCAGCGAGGGAGACGATTTCGTGGACAAGGTGGGTGATCTCCTCGAAGGTGGCGTTGGAGTACTTCCTGCTGTTGGCAATGATGGTCCTGGGGGCAGGGAGCAAGGGGAGGATGAGCTGGTGGTGCATTCCTCTCTCATGAAACAAAACTCACATTGCAGCCTTCTTCTGCCAAAGCAGGTTTAACACCATCAGCCGGTGCAGGACAGCGGGAGCAGCTGTGGTGCTGCAAGGAATACCAGCGTATTCCTTGGAAATCAGCCTGGGAATAAATTTTCCCTTCCTAATATTATTTTTCCTTACTATTTTTTTGTCTTGGCTTAGGTGCTGAGTGTGCTGGGAGGGTGAATACAGCAGGAGGTACCTACAGGGTTCGGAAGTTCTCCTTCCCCAGGGTCTTAAACTCCTGGCAGACTTTGTCCCGGACATAAGCTCTACCTGTAAGGGCAGGAAAAGAAGGATTTGTGAGCAGGATCTGTGCCTTGAGTAGTGGCTGGGGAAGTGGGACCAGGAATGGGATGGTATTTGGGAAGATGCTGGCTTTGCTTCCCCCTGCAGTGCCACCTCCTGTGCCCTTCTCTTTGAGTGGCAACAAAGCCACATTTCTCCTGCAGTTTCCTATAGAAAATAACCAGGGTTTCTTTGCTTTTTGTCAGGGAAAGCAATAATT
The DNA here is from genome assembly GCF_033783945.1 of Neopsephotus bourkii. Classification (NCBI taxonomy): domain Eukaryota; kingdom Metazoa; phylum Chordata; class Aves; order Psittaciformes; family Psittacidae; genus Neopsephotus; species Neopsephotus bourkii. The sequence goes on from NW_026900624.1 coordinate 11,421,755, forward strand.
TGAGGAACCTGTTCCCACTTGAGCCCTCGTTTTGCTCTCACTTTCCACTTCCCTCCCTGGCACCGGCATGGGGATGAGGGATGCTATACCACCACAAACCATGCTCCAAGCGTCATGTGCATTCCCCCTTGTCCAAATGGACCTTTCTGGGTATTTCCAGTGCATGTTGTTGGCTTCTGTGGCATGGTTTGGAGCTCTGGAGGCAGGACCATGGAGGTCAGGAGCATGCAGCAGTGGAGACATCCCCAGTGACTCTCTCATCCCTGGAAAAGCTCTATTGATTTTTGCTATGATGCACCTTGGTTAGACTTTGATACCAGCAGGGTAAATACTGATACCAGTATTTACTGGTATTACAGCGTGGAGCAGGGTCATGTCCTCAAAACCAAGGGGTTATGTGGCATTGCAGCAAAGGTCACATTGCTCTGGTGGGAAAGAAAGGGTGGCTGGGCTTTTGCAGGGCTGGTAACAGTGAGGAGCAAGGGGAAGATGGGCTAAAGCAGGGTTCTCTTTCCTCAGGGGATTAGCCCTGTCAGTCCTGTCCCAATGCCAGCTCTCTGCATTTCGTGTCATTTTCAGAAAGCCATGCAGGAGAAGTGAGTTCTGGGGGCTTTTTGGCAGGGGGGAGATCCCCTGCGGGGCAAGGGGTGGCACAGGGCACCCTTGTCACCTGGGGGAGGGGGGGTTGCAGTCAGATGGTGCTTGTGGAGGGGTCGGAAAATCTTGTTTTCACTTGAAAGAGAGGAGAAGCCCTGTGATGCTGTCCTCTCCTCTCCCTCCACTCCAACCCCAGCATCTTCCCCTCCCAGCTCCTAAAGCAACACCCCAAAGAGGATTCCTCGGTACCAGAACATCATCCCACGCTTTCCCAACCCTCTCTCGGATTCCTTTTCAATGATTTAGCACTGGGCACCAAAAGCCTTTGGAGCCCATGGACTCCTTATCCCTGGGGGAGAGCAAAGCCCATAGAGGTGATTGATAGATGCCCTTACCTCGGTGCTCGGCGTGCACGGTGGCTAGCAGCAGCAGCAGGGTGAGAGCTGCCCTCATCTTGGGGCTGCTTTCCCTCCTCCTGCCAAAAAGCAGCACTGGGAAACCCATCCCAAGCATTTATATGGAGGCAGTGCTAATTGCAGGGTCAATGATTAATGCTGGCAGCGGGGCAGAGGGCGAGCACCCTTGGCCTGCTGGCCATAGCCGGGGTGCCTGCGCCTCCAAAATCAGACTCACTTGAATTATTAACCTGGCAAAAGGGGGATGTGCTGCTGGGTTATGTTCAGCCTTAGCAAGGCAGACACTGGGCACCATGGCCTGAGCCTGCTGAAGAATAGCAAACGCCACCCGAGGTTAACTGCGTTTACTGAAGCAAAACCTCACTTGAGCAACCAAATCCCAACTGTCTCTTTTCCCAGGCAAGTGTATGGAGGGTTTTCAGGTGTTTAGAGCAACTGGAATTTGAACTAGCGTTTGAATACCCTCTGAATATTGCAGTGGTGGGCTGTTTCTTGGGACAGACCCATGATAGCTGGGGTCTAGAGGTGGCTCTGGGTTAAACCAGAGGTGACCAGGACTCTGCACATCCAGATGTGTGCAGAAGTGGGTTTTCTTGCTTTTACTGACACTACAGGTGCTTTTTCCCTTTGAGCAGCCCCACTGAGGTGAATGTGCCAGCTGAGATGCTCTTCAGTACAGGGACAATGGTTTTAGCACTGGGGAATAATAAAGCAGAATCAGCATCATAGTGCAGGTAAAGTGGAGCATTCAGGACATTCTGAGCTCAGAGGAGGGTTTGATTACATGGTGCTTACAGAAGAAACCTGGGTGATGGGCTGTTTGGGTATAAACACAGATATTCCCTCTCCTTTGTGACTACCTTGCGTGAGTCAAACTGATTTCCCAGTAGCTGGCTGTTGAATTGCCAAAAGCCTGGGTATGCATTAAACCAGACAGAGAAGAATTGCTTGTGAAATCACTGCAAACCCTGGGGGATGCTTAACAGCTCCTCAGAGGATGAGAAAAATGATGGAAAACTGGTGGTGTGCTGGGGGTTGTGCTCACCTGTGCTCAGAGGCAAGGTTTAGATTGGATGTAAGGAAGAGGTTCTTCCCTGTGAGGGTGCTGAGGCACTGTTACAGGCTGCCCAGAGAAGCTGTGGCTGCCCCATCCCTGGAGTGTTCAAGGCCAGGTTGGACTGCGCTTTGAGCAACCTGGTCTAGTGGAAGGTGTCCCTGCCCATGGCAGGGGGTTGGAACTGGGTGAGCTTTAAGGTCCCTTCCAACCCAAATCAGTCTGTGATTCTATTCTATGATTCTCTAAGGTGTATGTGTATAATGCACAGTTACATGACCCCTGCATATGTAAGGCATATAAACGAGACACCCCATACACATTTCCCTTCTCCAGTCTCATCGATACAGTGGGTGAAGTTAATGAAGAATTAGAGGGAGAGATAGAGGTGAGATTGATGAACACATCAGAAAACAACCAAGCACAGACAGAAACACTGGCTCAATGCAGGCTCTTACATCTAACCTAAAGGAATAAATTCTTTAGTGTGAGAGTGGCCTTGCAGTAAGGCCATGTGAAAGTCAGGCTTGCCTCTATGGCTGGTGCTTTGCCCAAGTCACAGCTCCCATATGGGGATGCGCAGTGGGAATGGGCGCTGAGGAGCAGGCACACAGAAGCACCAAGCCGTGCTGATGCTGGAGGACGGAAAGCCACTTATTTAGTTAAAAAAGTAAATTTTAAATGGTCTGAGTCCCTTAGAGTTACAGTATCATGTGTTCAGTGCGCTCCTTGCTCAGCTTTACTTCCTTAGCATGAGCAGGTAGATTTGCTGAAGCCTTAGCCTCTAAGCCATGGACTTGCACCTGGACACGCTTTTGGCTGTGAGTCAGTTCTCTCAGCAATCTTCCTATAAGGTGGTATGTGCTGTATTTTGTCTTTAGTGTAAGAAGAATGTTGTTAACACATAATGTTTATCCAAAGTCTAGGACTTTTGTAGTATCCCATGCTCTGCCGATGAAGCACAAACCAGAAGATAAGGAGCTACCACTATCAGCTGGAGCTGCAAATAAGGTGAGAACAATTCATGGTCCCTATGGAAGCAGAGGAAGAATCCAGTAAGGTGTTGGAAGGTCCCAGGCCAAAAAAATCAGGAGTAGGGAGTGGAAAGGGAGCCCAAGGGCTCCCTGGAGCTGCTACTGCAAAGGGCCCCCAGTCCCAGCAGGAAAAGCCTTGGGTTAGGGATGTGCAACTCGTAGATAGGCTGTGAGTGCTCAGGCAGCGGCTTCTGCCCTGGCAGTCTTCATCTCAGAGGTGGAGTCTGGAGAAACTTTGGCTTTAACCAAGTCTAGAGGAGCTTTGGGGGTTAACCCAGTGGAAGAGATGCTGGAGATCTGATCACTGCATACAGATATGTAGCAGGGAATTCTACCCAAGGCAGAGGCTCCAGCAGCTCTAACCAGCATCTTGGGAAGATGCTGACAATCTCTGTTTAAATAGAAGTCTTTTTCAGGTCTTTAAAAGGCACAGAGGGAATTCAGGTTTAGGTAACTAGGTATGAACACAGTGTAAAACAGGTCTGGCTTCTTCCAGGGGCTTCGCACTTACATTCATGTGGGTTTTTTCCCTAATCCTCTGTAAGAAAAAACAGGGAGCTGCTGCTGCACCAGCAGGAAGGAAGCAGAGAGTACAGCAATGCTGGGTTTTCAGAGCTGGGAAACCGGGGGTACACGAAAGATCCTGTGCAGGAGCACAAGGCTTTAGAAGGATCAGTTGGCAAAATCACATTCTATTATTCTGATAAATAAATTCCCATCTGCCAACCCACAGAAGTATCTGCCCTTACTTATCTCTTGTCTTTCAGGACCTGAGCTGCAGGGCTTTGCTATAATGGTTTAGTTTTAGAACCCTGTGACTGTGCTAGCATGGAAGAGAAACCTCCATCCCTATTTATGGAGTGTGTTCTGCATAGTTAAGATGATTCCCAGGCTACTCTGAAAGATTCCTTTTAGTTACAGGGATCTGCCAGAATAGACAACAGTTCTAAAAAAAAAAGATAAATAAAAATTTGTGGGGGAAGTGGGTCTTTTCAATTCCCTCTCCCATCTTTTTTTTTTCCCATTTTTCCCTCTTTTCCCTCGTTTATTCCATGTATTTCAGCTGGTGCAGCCCCCAAGGTGTGGCCTTCCTGGATGATGGGAAAGGACCCGCACCTGGGGACAGAGGGATTAAAAGGAAGGTGAAGAGGAGGAGATGTGATGGTGGGTGCAGAGTGGAGGCTGGGTGAGCAGTCTGGGCTGAGTGGGCTCCTTGCTGCTGGGGTCGGTCATGGGAAGAGTAGCCCCGTGCCCACCATACCCACGGAGCCGCCGTGGGCTGTGCCCAGCCCCGGGACGCCGGTTTGGCACACAGCGCTCCAGGACCCTCCTGCGCGACCCCCGACATCGTGCAGGTGACAAACTGCGGGAGCGGGACGGGCAGGGCTGGTGCTGCACAGCGGTTCCTGAGGTTACCGGTGTTTGTGTGACCTGTGTCTGGGGAGGGAGATGCGGGGGATGTGATGGGGGAGGGAGTCGGGAGTAATCTGAGCCCTCCCCTGGGGATAGAGCTCGGCTGGGCCCTTCCTGGGAGGAAGGGGCACGTTTCCAGTCTGTCCATCCACAGCCGGGTCCTTTCTGCAGCGGCACCACCGCCGGCCACACAAACCAGAGCCGTGATCCTCCGAGTGTCCGTCGATGCCGGGCTGCTCCCGGCTTTGCTACTCGGGGCGCTCCGTTACGGGGTCACTGCACAGAACCGGCCCTGTGGGGCTCCGGATGAAGCGAGGGACGGTGATGGGCCACGGTGGGAAGTTACCGGGGCAGCTACCGACAGTCACAGCGGGGTTTGTATGGGAAGAGATGAGTGGTCCTCATGGAGGCTGGCATTGCCGGAGCTTTGGCTGGGTGTTTCCCCATCCCGCTCATTGTGTTCTGACCGGGGAGAGATGCTGCGTTGGCCTCGGGATCAGAGCTCGGCTCATGGCGCCGCCACTGGCCAGGGAATGAGCTGGCGGACGGCAGGACCCCAAAGGGTCGGAGCCCGGCGTCCTCGACACCCGTCGGTCTCCCGACCCCTTCCCGAGCACAGCCAGCACTGGGGCCGGTCTGGGGCTCCAGCGGGGGTTATGGCTTAGCAACACCGGGCCCGAAAGCGGGGACTGTGTCACTGGGATGTGGCTGTTGGGGGGCCCTGGGCCAAGCTCCCCAAGAGCTCCATGCAGGGCTCCATGCAGATCAACTCCCCAAGTTGATCCATGCAGGTCTGGACACCGGGCTCAGAGGCCTGGCCGAGCTTCCCGAGAGCATGGGATTCAGAAACAAGAGATGGAGTCTTATGATTTGGGGGCTTAAAAATGGGGTCACTAAGGCCAGATTTGGGGTTGAGAAATGGGGACCAAGCCCCAGGTGTTGGAGTCTGGAAACTTGCTCATGTCGTCAGTTGTGGGGCTCAAAGAGACCAAGTCAAGTAAGTCCTGCATTTTGCTGCTCAAAAACCAGGTTCAAAGCTTAGAAACAAAGTCCCATGTATGCATTCTTGAAATGAAGTGACTCATTGGGCTAACACTGGCGCTCAGAAACACAGACCAAGTCCTGCCTTTTGCTGCTCGCATTAGAAACCAAGTCCTGCAATTTAGGGGTCAAAAATGCACTCCCCTTGGCCAGTTTTAGGGCTCACACAAAAAACTCAAGTAAAAGTGCTCCATTTTGGGGACTCAGAACAAGGCTCTTTTGGCCAGATTTAGGGCTCAGAAGCAGAGATCTGACCCTTCTGGGGAGGGTCAGAACTATGCTTATGGGGCCAGTGTTGGAGCTGAGGCACAAGAGACTAAAAGCACTGTTTTAGGAGTCTGACCACTCAGTTCCGTGGTGCATAAAAGACTAAGTGCTACATTTGGAGCACGCAAAACCAGGCTCAGTTGGCCAGATTGAGGGTTCAGAAATGGAGACTAACTTCTACGTTTTGGGTGTTGAAAAATGGGCTCATGGGGCCACTGCTGGAGGCTGAGAAACAGGGACTAAGTAGTTTGGTGGCCTTCTATGATGGGGCTACAGAACTGATGGACGGGGTAGAGCAGTTGATGTCATCTACCTGGATTTGTGCAAAGTTTGATGAATGGACCACTCAGTGGATAAAGAACTGGCTGGATGGCCGCTCACAAAGGGTTGTGGTCAATGGCTCAATGTCTGGCTGGAGACCAGTAACAAGTGGTGTCCCTCAGGGGTCGGTGTTGGGACCGGTCTTGTTCAACATCTTCGTCGCTGACATGGACAGTGGGATTGAGTGCGCCCTCAGCAAGTTTGCTGATGACACCAAGCTGTGTGGTTCAGTTGATACGCTGGAGGGAAGGAATGCCATCCAGAGGGACCTTGACACAGTTGTGAGGTGGGCAGATGCCAACCTCATGAAGTTTAACCATGCCAAGTGCAAGGTCCTACACCTGGGTTGGAGCAATCCCAGGCACAGCTACAGGCCGGGCAGAGAAGAGATTCAGAGCAGCCCTGCGGAGAAGGACTTGGGGGTGCTGGTCGATGAGAAACTTAACGTGAGCTGGCTTCAGTGTGCGCTTGCAGCCCAGAAAGCCAACTGTATCCTGGGCCGCATCAAAAGGAGCGTGACCAGCAGGTTGAAGGAGGTGATCCTGCCCCTTTATTCTGCTCTTGTGAGACCTCATTTGGAGTATTGTGTGCAGTTCTGGTGTCCTCAACATAAAAAGATCATGGAACTGTTGGAACAAGTCCAGAGAAGGGCCATGAGGATGACTGGGGGACTTGGAGCACCTCCCGTATGACGATAGGCTGAGAAAGTCGGGCCTGTTCAGCCTGGAGAAGAGAAGGCTGCGTGGAGACCTCATAGCAGCCTTCTAGTATCTGAAGGGGGGCTATAGGGATGCTGGGGAGGGACTATTTCTTAGGCACTGTAGTGATAGGACAAGGGGTAATGGGTTCGAGGAAGTTTAGATTGGATATAAGGAAGAAATTCTTTACTGTGAGGGTGGTGAGGCACTGGAATGGGTTGCCCAGGGAAGTTGTGAAAGCTCCATCCCTGGCAATGTTCAAGACCAGGTTGGACAGATCCTTGGGTGAGATGGTTCAGTGTGAGGTGTCCCTGCCCATGGGGGTGGGGGGTCAAACTAGATGATCTTAAGGTCCTTTCCAACCCTAACGATCCTGTGATCCTGTGATACTGTGTTTTGGAGTGCGAGCACGAGGCTCGTGTAGCCCACTGTGGTGTTCAGAAACTAAGTGCTGCATTTTGGGTGCTTGACACCGGGGTCCTACAGCCCGCTTTTGGGCTCCCAAGGAGAGGCCAAGTGTTGTGTCTGGGGTCTTGAAACAGAGCCCCAGCGCTGCCTGGTGCTGCTGCCGGGGGACAGTGTGGGGCTGAGGCGGACGGTACCTGTGAGAGCCCCCACCCGCTTCAGCGTCTTTATTCAGTGTCTGCGTGAAACCACTGCCCCGGGGGACCGCGATGGGGGTCTCCGAGGGGCAGCCCCGGCCCGGCGCAGGTAGTGGCTGCGGGCAGGAAAGGGTAGCAAAGGACTTGAAGCCAGCTGGAGACAGGGCACCGGGGCAGTTCCGCAGCGGAGAGCGGGGCACAGAAGAGAGTCTGGCGCCGGTGCCCGAGTGGCTCTGGTGCTTACGAAAAGAGTGACGGGGTGGGGTTCGGGGCGCCGCGGAATAAACCCCAGAGGGGAAGGAGCCCCGCGCCCTCCGTCCTCGCCCGACGTCAGCCCCCGGCCCTGTCTGGCTCCAGGAGGCGTCCCACAACATACGGGTGTGCAGCTGCAGGCTGGTTCAGCTCAGTCAGGGTGGGTTGGCGGCTCAGAAGGCTGTTTTGGTGCTCGAGCCCCAGAGTGGGGCTCTGCAGCATGGACCCACCTGGGCATTTCCTGGCCGCAGAACTCAACCCTGGCCCTGGGGCTGGGCCAGAGCCCGAATCCTGTCCCTTTGGGCTCAGAAACGAGCCCCCCGCTCCCCCCCCCCCCGGTGGTCAAGGCCAGGGTGGTGCTGACAGCAGCTCAGAGGGTGGGGGGCGATGGGGAATGTTGAGCAGTGGGTGGGATGGTGGACTCTCTCTGGAGTGGGGGGTCCAGTCGCGTTGGTCCCCGAACATGTCCCACCCTATCAATGCTTTACAATGCCCACAACCGCTATTAACTAATAAGTTACTCAGCATTAAAGTATATTGATTTTCAGGTTATGACAGTGAATGATTTACAGCCTGGCAGAGGAAGGAGCATTCGGTCACACCACTAGGTGTGACCAGTACATAGCAGCCCTGTGCCCGGCTTTGATGTCTTCCATTTCCTCCATTCCCTCCATGTTCATGCAGCATGTTCAGCATTCGTCAGATAAACATTCCCAGTTTAATTCCAGCACCAAATATTGATTTTAGAGTTCAAGGTGTGGGAGTTACATGTGATCTCGGGGCAGGCTTCTTCCCCTGCCTTTGAGTTCTTCTGTCCGCTCTGTGGCTAGAGGGGCTTTGAGCATTTAACTCCTTAGTCGATTCCTGTAAATAGCGTTATTTACCTTTCATACGACATTAAGGTATGACGTCACTTTAGGTGATGACTTAATGATGACCCCCTGCCTGGCGCCCTCTGGCGGACGCGGAGCGCCACTGCTGAGCGCAGCGCCACCCGATGGCTGAGGGGTGGCACTACATCCCCAAGGCGCAAGCACCTGCTGCCTGCCCACCGGGAACAGGGAGCTGAAATGGGGGAAGCGCAGGGAAGTGGCATCTTGGTCACCCTCCGCATCAGGTCCACGTACAGCCTTTAGTCCCGGTGATAGGGGCAGGGGGGAGGGGGGGCGGAGCAGAGATGAGCCAAAGCTGCTCCTCCTCCTCCTCACCGGAGTACACAAACCCATCAGAACTTCTCTTAGTTTTTCCTTTTTGGATTATTTTTGTGAGGTTTTTTTAATATTTATAAAAGGCCTTCACCAAACCAAAGCATGTGCTCCACTAAACCTCTGTTCCGTCATGCAAATTGCTGTGGACTTTGACTTCCAAGTTCACCTGCTTCACCTTCCTGCCGCTCTCCCTCCACACATTAACATTCCGCACGGTGCAGTACCGGCTGTCCGCTGACCTCTCTGCTCCCCGGGGCAGCTCCACCTTGGTGTTCAGTGGATGCTCCTTTGGGGCTGCTTCCCGCTTCTGCCGTAGCTTCCGCCGTTTCCCAGTGAGAATGCAAAGCCCAGCCAGCAGAAGCAGCAGCAACAGGGCAACAGCGGCAAATGCGCTCCCCAGGGAAGCGCCTGTTTGGGAGAAGGAGGCTGCAATGGCAGCTTCCTCCCTCTCCAAAATCAGTGACTTCATGTTGGTGCCGTTCTTGATCTGGTCTCCTTCATTGTCGTAGATCAAGGAGTCGTCCAATGTTGGCCTCCCATCAGCACCAACCAGGTCCCTGCGGCCTCGTGGTCTCCAGTGGTGAGCGAGGGAGCGCTGGACACGAGGCCCCGCCATGCTCTCCGGGCCAATCACGTAGATGACCTGAAGGTACCACTGGTGTCCAGCTTCCACCTTGAAGAAAGAGAAGACATATGCACACATGGCACTTTATAGCTTTTGGATCAGGTGATTTTAAGTAAAGGCACAGCTGGCTGCATCTTGCATCCTGTTCCGTGACAGCTCAGCATGGTTTTCTGAGCGCCTGCCATAATGTTTATCACCGAGTGAGGTGGTAGTCTTGTCTCTGACAATGGCAATAATTCACAAACACCATGCCTGGCAGTGTTCAAGGCCAGGTTGGATGGGACCTTAAGCAACCTGGTCTAGTGGAAGGCGTCCCTGCCCATGGCAGGGGGTTGGAACAAGATGATCTTAAGGTCCTTTCCAACCCAAACTATTCTATGATTCTATGATTAATATCTTTTTTAAAAGCTTCTTTCCTGAGTGCTTTGGAAAAAAAAAAATCATCACAATAAATTCCTTATCTCAATTTTCAGTGCTGGAATTTGCATCTTCACTGCCCTACTGTTAATTTCTAGTCCAATCCTAGCAATTCCAAGAAGGCCCTTCAGCAAACAGGTCACCGAGTTACAAACTGGTAACTCAGGCCCAGATACCAGGGACTACAACTCACAAAGTATCTGGGAAAAGTTAGTTTTGGGCGGCTGCTATCATTTGGTACATACCTTGTACAGAGCATCCACCTTGAGAGTAAATCCATCAACTCCAGGCATGCTACTTATTGAGTGAAACTCAGACAGTTCCGAAACAAAGTGGGCATCAAAAGGCACATCATGAAAATACTTGTCTGTCACTTCTGGTTGATTTCGGTCCTGAAATTAAGAGAGGCATCAGGAAGAGAACACTGTTGTCTTTCTTATGCAAGGGAGGCCACTAGCACTGAATAACACCTGTGTAGTGCTGTAGGAATCAGTTCCAAGTGCCCAGTCTCCAAACCTACACACAGGCACACACATTTCTGTAAAGGCATACTTAATGTGCAGAAAATACTTAACAATTTGTAGAGGCTTCCTACTGTTTTACCACTGATCCATGTCAAAGCCTAAGTTTGTAGAGCTGGAGATGGAGAGAAGAGTTTGAGCAGCCTGCTCATGTATGCATGCCAAGCTCACTCACACCATTGACATCACCCTTGTCCAGTGAGTACGTTGGCAAATGTTAATTACGGAGCACGTAGTGAGAGATGAATGCACCTGGGAAGCTAATCATAGATTTATGCAATTCCTGTGTAATTGGTAAATAAATATCCGTTTATATGCTGCCAGTCTGCCAATTCCAAGCCACATTATAAACAGAGAAGGACAGGACATTTGTCCTCCACATAAGTAGGAAGGAAATTTAGTCCCTAGCTCCATTAGGGCAGTGAGAAGCTCGGAGACCAGACACATCACACACAATGCTCACCAAAGCATGAAGAAACTTACCAAGAGGAGAAATCGGTGTTTGAGGTGCTTGTTGGGTTGAATACAGCCATACTGGGGCCCCTCGTTGTAGACAGTGCCCGTTGGGTCGAAGAAAGGCACATAGCCATCCTTGCCAGTACACAGGTAGACCTTTTCCAACTGCAGTTTGTAAGCGGCATTCAGGTTTTGCTCAGGATGCCAGAGCACGCGGCCATACAGGATTTGCCCTGAGGAGGTTGGGAGAAGACAAGGTCAGGTTGAATTCTCTGACTCAACAGGAGAACCACTGTTAGAGCCAACTGCACCAGAAGACAGATGGCTCTGGGTTTTGAAGGGTTTAGACTGAGGTACACAGACGGCAAAACACCACACCACAGCGCATGTGTCATGCCACTACAGGGCTGTAACATGCTCAAAATACCATTTGTTGCTGCAAAGGAGGTAAAGCCAAATCTCTCTTCAAAGGAACAGAAATTTTGAAATCAGAAACATTTTACAAGGGCACGTAGTGACAGGACAAGGGGGGAATGGTTTTAAACTAACAGGGCAGACTCAGATTAGACATTAGGAAGAAGTTCTTCCCTGTGAGGGTGGTGAGACACTGAAACAGGTTGCCCCAGAGAGGCTGTGGCTGCCCCATCCCTGGCAGTATTCAAGGCTGGGCTGTATGGGGCTTGGAGCAACCTGCTCTAGTGGAAGGTGTCCCTGCCTGTGGCAGGGGGGTTGGAACTGGATGAGCTTTAAGGTTCCTTCCAACCCAAATCATCTCATGATACTATCATCAAATACAAGCAGAACAGGAAAGAGATAACAAATCTTACCTTTTGAAAAAGCTCCTTTGTAATCCATTTCTGCCAGAGACATTTCAAATTTGGTGGGGTCCATCAGAAACACCTTCTCATTATTATAAAGTTGGAATTCTGTGTTCAGGGAGTAGACAACGGGGACTGGGCGGTTTGTCTGCTGAAAGGCAATTGGGATCAAAAATCTAAAATTGAGACAGGAAGAGAAAAAAGAGAGGTTTAGTATAAATACATCTGAAGGTCATGCTGGTGACCTACAGTCAGCTTCCTTTCTTCTCTCCTGCTTTACTATGTGTAGTCTAGCAGCTGTACAAGGGTGGTAACAGCAGCAGCAATGGTGCTCTGCATGGCCAGCTGAAGCCTTCTCCCAGCACGTCTGGATTTGCTTTCTTTGTGAGGGCAACCAAAGGCTACATAGGTTTGGAGGCTGAAAACCTCTGTGATAGTGCAATCTTTCATTGCCTTGAGTGATGGTCTCAGTTGCAGGGGGACTCCTGAGCCAAAGCGGAGCTTCCACCCCTCCCCTGTTCCCTTCCTGCTGCTGTTGCAGGGTGCCACACACCTGCTGTGATGACCCAAACAACCCCAATGGGCTGAAACTGTCCCAGTGGGTGATGGTGGGTACTCCTTACCGCTCAGGAGCGTGAGCTGTACAGGGCAGGGGCTTGTCTCCAGGCTCTATCCATGGCTGCGTGGGCTGCACAGTGCAGGGGATTAAGAAGATTGTGTACTCTCCAGAGTAGTCCTTCCTGGGAACAGACAGGAGATATTGTGGTCACCAAATTGTATTCCAGACTGTTCACCCAGCTGATGTGTTTGCCCAACATCCATCTTTTTCTAACAAGCATAAGCAGGCATGACAAAGTTCATAGCAGGACTTCTCCCTCACCCCAGAATGTTAATCTACTCCAGCAGTTGCAGGAGGACAAATCTGACCTGTGGTGTTTACTTTGATGCCCTGTGCAAGGAGCACAGGCTGTAAAAATAAATAGTCACAGACTGGAGAGGAGCTTTTGACAAAGGCAGGTAGTGACAGGACAAGGGGGAATGGCTTTAAACCGACAAGAGCAAGGGTTTAGATTAGACATTAGGAAGAAGTTCTTCGCTGTGAGGGTGGTGAGACCTCATGGCACAGGTTGCTCAGAGAAGCCATGGCTGTCCCACACCTGGCAGTGTTCAAGGCCAGGTGGGCTAGAAGAATGGATTTGCACGGAGATTTAACTGAGTTTTCCTTCTAAAATGAGCAGAAGAGCATTTCCAGCCCAGACAGCAGCACCCTGCATGCTGGAGCTCAGCTCTTGAGTGAGGCTGTCTCCTGACCACACAACAGGGATTGCTTATTCTGGCCTGTTTGAAGCTGCTCCACTGCTGCTGTTAACTGCATGCATGTTGACTGCTTAAGAACACTGTTCTGTGGGAAGCTGCAAGGTGGTGCTTGGAACCATGTGGTGCATGGAACCCACAACTCTCACCTGTTATAAGAGCTGGTTGCTCTCCAGAGCTGGTAGGGAGAGTCGAAAGTCTGAGCACTCCACAGCAGCTGCAGGTCAAACTCGATCCCTCCCAGGTGGTCTGGAGTCATTAAGGAAGATTTGACATCTGGCAGGCTGTGGTGCTCCATGACAAAGAGCCCTGGGGTGAGGATATGGTGGTGACAGATAAGGCAGAATATGGGGAGAGCCCTCGCGGCACACCCTGGCACAGGGAGGAACTCGTGGGAAGAGGGACTGGTTTTACAACCTGTTTTCAGAACAGATCTGTATTTGTATGGTGATTTCTTCCTCTATCAGGACTAATACTCTCACCTCTGAACTTGGCCTGTGTTTTGAACTCGATAACCAGCCGGCCATCCTCCCGGATGTAGATCCTGATTATCTGCAACCGGGCTGAGAGAACGCTGTCTGTCTGAATGCCTGCATGGTGCAGCAAGAACAAAGTCACCAGGGAGACCACACAGCACAGTCAGTCCTCAGGTGGGTTCTGTCAGCCCCACCTAACTCCAGAAGCATTTGAGAGCGCTCCAAAAGGTATGGTTTCAATTAGATCATCCTCCAGCCTCACTCAAGCATGAAGGAAGTAAGTATACTGAGTTCCCCATCATGATTAGCTTGTGAATGTAACTTATTGTACATACTAAGTTATAGATAACTGTTTCTGGGTACTCTTGGTCTCAACTCCTGGGTTCTCCTGGCCTCAACTCCCAGGTAGCCCTCCATGAACTGAACTCTGCAAGTGCCTCCTCTAAATACTGAAGTGACACTGCTGGCAGAATATAATCCAATCCACTGTCACAATACTGCTCAAGGCTGAAGGCACAGGTTCACAGCACACACAGGCTCCAAATATTGTGGGAAAGATTAACAATCTTGAAAGTAGAAGACTCACAGGCACAGGATAAACCATGAATGGATGTAACCACCAGAAGAGGACTGGAATGAGGGCTCGCTGCTGGGGATACTGCTGATTTAACAAACAAGGGGATACTATGGGAGAAGTCCATCTGTGAGAACTACAAGGTTGACGAATATGACTTCAGCTCCCACATAAGAATCACTCCAAGTATCTCACAGGGAGCAACCTCTGCCTGGCTGTGGAGGCTTGGATGAAGAGAGAACTCTTCTCTTGCAGCACTTTTCACTCTACTTCAGCAAGTGCTACCTATGCTCAGGACCGTGGTGGCAGTACAGAAACTAAGAAAAAGGGGGCAAAAAAACCAGCTCAAGAACAAACCAATTCTCCTGTACCCCTTCACACATTGTGGACATACCTGTCCTCCAAAGAACAGTATCGTAGAAAAAGGAGAACTCCATCTCTGTGTGATGCTCGAGAGAAGCCCAACCTCTTGGCGCTGTCACATAAATATAGGATACATAGAGTGGGACATGGACTGTTAAGAACGACTGAGCAGAGTCTCGTACCTGTCAATAAAACCACAAAAAGGGTGGTTATGTACCTTTCACAGAAGAAACATTGACCCAGACAGTACCCACTGCATTCACATTCTATGCTGCAAATGGGGGAAAAAAGCCAGAGTGTCTGCAATAGAACGACTCTAATAGTTCTGGACCATGGATGGCCTCAACACAGGGAGGATAATGTGGGGATGAAATATTTCTAAAGCAATATAATGTCATTGCTCCATGAAGATTGAGCATTACTAGCAATCAATTATCAGATCTGGCCAAAAGTTATTGCTGGGCTGCCATTTGAAAAATAATAATGAACTTCAGGGAAAAGTATGCAAGCACAGAGTGTACCTCACATGCTACAGAACTCCTAAAAGTAAGTCAGAGATGACTGACCTTTCTTTACCTTTACATGTACGTATTTTAGACAAACTTGCATTTTAAATAAGGGCAACTGATAAAGCACACTGGTGTGGTGGTATATAAAAAGAGCTGTGGTCACAGCCTCATCTCAAAATGTCCCTGGTTTCCAATTCTGTGAATTAAAAATATGCAATTCTTCTTGCTCAAGACTAGCCCTGTGAGTATCTGAAATACCAGAGCTCTACAGCTGTATGTATACACCATTTATTATCTGCAGGGCACACAGCCGTATTCTGCAAGCCCCTGAGATTGCTCAGAGAGACTTCCAGATGGGTTAGTGCCAGTCTCCACGTACTAAATTCTGCAGCTGTTCAGGTCAAATAGTTTCTTTGGATTTGTGCAAATCATTGGAGGCATAAAAGGAGAGTTAACAAAGTACTCCAGACCACCAGGAGTTAGAAGAGATGCTGCTGGCCCTAACATTCTGACTGGGAATTTAATACAAGAACTGAAGATTCAGTAGAGTGGGATGTACATGTATAATCCATCCATGAGAGGGCAGTGAGATACTTCTAGTAGCGAAAGCCACTGTTTTATAGAGGAACATTTTAGGCTTTTCATACACCAGCCAGTTAATTAAGAAATTACTTTAAAATTCCCATGACTTTGCCCCACTGCAGAGTATGAACTGATGTGCCTCTGCTCTGTTTCTTTGATCTTTTGGCTAAGAATATAGCCCAAATTGTAACAGAGTAGAGCACAGCTGAGAATGTTTTGTATTTCCAGTACATCGTACATCCTTCTACTGAAAAAAACATATTTTACTGGTGCTCTGAAGATTAAAGGAATAGAACATACGTTACCCCAACAAAAGTAAATGACTTTAAGTGCATTTCACAAAGCACCATTCTTTTCTAGAGAAAAGGGGGAAAAAGCCATGCTCTAGTTCTACAGAGCAGCAAATACACAAGAACACTAAATGGCGCTTTGCCTAAAAATCGAGCAGGATGTGGATTATGTGGAAGAGTTTGGATAGGGCATCTTACCTGGAAGTCAGCAGTGACAGAGCCTCCACAGACGTCAATTAATTCAGTCATGTCGTAATAAGCATCAAAAGTCCAGATGCAGCTCTTGAGATTGAGGTGCTTATAGAGCTGGATGGTCTTTGACTCTCTCACCGTGGGGTCAAACTGGTAAGGGCGGTCATAGCCAGGCCCAAGAACAATGCTGTCATAGGTCACTTCATCCAGAAACCCTGCCTCTGGGATTAACAGACATTGGGACACTGATCACTTCAGACTTCAAAGAGGCTGAGGCCCATTTTCATTCTCAAATCACATCACTGACTTTTATTGTATTAGGGATTTAACGGGCTTGTCTTTCTTCACAATCCTAGAGGTCGGACTAAATATACACAGGTCTTCACAGGAGAAAACGTTATAGGAATGGGACAAGAATCCTAAAACGTGAACTTAAGAACCTATTAATTAAAGGCTGAAGTTAAACCTTAAGAAATGCAGAACACAATTCAACTGAGTATGAACTGGTAAGAATGAAGGACAACAACCCCCTGCCCACCATGGACCACATTGCCCTGAGTGTCAGAGACACTAACTGCCTTTTTTTTCTTCATTTCTGTCATTTACTTCAGGAGTGAATTTGATGTTGCTGTTTCTTATTGCCCTGTGGAGACCTCAGTGACACATACACAGTGATCTACTTCTTGTGGATCTCTCCAAGTGCATAGATATCACAAGATGGTTTTGAAAAGCAGAAAATCACCAGCACAGTGTGAACCTAAAGCCAGTGCAGCTTAACCACATTATCTTTTAAACATTCCAGACATCATATCTCATTTTCAGTGGGGCAACTCTGTTCCCTGCTGTTAGTTCAGGAAGATTACTTATGTCAAGAGAGCCCAGGGGAAGACAAAACCGTATCTACATTTCTTTACTGGTTTCTTTGTAACTACCAACTTCAGAAAGCAAAGGCTAGCTTTAAGGACTACCTGAGATGCCTCTGAGGTCTCTGACGGTGACCAGATTTGAGCAGACATGCTGGTGCCTGTAGATAGACTCGGAGAGAAGGAAATGCAGATTGTGGAGTGGCAGAGTGGAGATGAGGGGCAGCATGCCATCCTGATGGGGGATCTGCACCGAGATGTGGATTCTGGAACAAATAGTGGATGAGACAGCTGAAAAAAGCAGCAGAACAGCACAGACAGGGTGAGCCTGATAGCAGTAGCCTGATATTTAGCTTCAGCTAGATTTCCCCAACTATATACATCTGCTCCTTAAGTTGTCCCACCAACTCCAAATTCCTGAAGGGCACTCTCTCAGCAGAGTAGGGTTTGAGGAAGAAAGCAGGAGCACTACCCTGAGCACCTGAGCTGTTCAAGTGGGCACACTGCATAGAGAGATGTGGTTTCAGACACACGTCCTCCTCTTGACCCAAGCTCTCCCCTTCCCCAGGCTCATACCTATTTGGATGCTCCTTGTGCTTGACGTCCAAGTACTTCAGCGTGGCAATGAATGACTGTGCCTGGAAGCCACGAGCTGTCCCTGCAACCACAGGAGTGTGACAAATGGCACTGTCTGTGCCTATGGTCACCACACTGCTTCTCAGGGGGGTCCCCACATGGCCAGCCTTGTCCACAGCCTTGGCCACACAGCGCACATGGAATCGGCGGCTGAAGTAAATGCTGTCCAGCACCTGCAGGGAACAAGAAGGGAGAAATATGCCTGTGGGTCAAGGACACCAGTATTGCAATAACCAATTGTGTAGCAAAATCACTCTGTCCTGGTGATTTGAGGCAGCACAAAGGCAAGGTACATTCCAACTCAAGAGCACATACATGCCAATGTCTACTTGACCACTTGGGCATGCATCTTGTTACTACGCTGCAGCAGATGCTTGAGTATGTTGGATGCTTTACAAATTCCAAACTCTGCCCACATAGTGAAGGAAGGGGAAGAAGGAGCCTGAGCTGTTAAGATGTGCCAGGCTCCATCCATCTCCTGCCACCAGATATTTACTGAAGTGTCCAAGTGCTCACAGCCACCTCCCATGTCAACAGAAGTGGTTCTTTCAGCAAGCTCAGTGAAGAACAGTGCTAAATTTTCTGAAGCAGAAAAAAAAATAATAATCTCTAAAGAATAAAAATAAATAATCCCTAAAGAAGCATGCAGATGTCTTATGCCAAGTCTAAGGAGATTTTAGATTTTGAACTGTGTAACCAAACTAGCTAAAAGATGCCATGGGCTCTCGCAGCTTTGCCATGTCAGTACCTCCCACATACCTTATGGTTGACGCTAGTGAATGGTGTGTTGTCAGTGATGGTTTCAAAAGGTGACCTGGCTCCATTCCCATCCGTGGGGGCTGCTACTTCCCAGCTGAACTGTATTGAGGACTGGTTGATCCCAGCCTCACTGCAGCGTTCCCTCATGATGGCATACTTGGGGAAGTGAGGGTCACAAGGAGTGACACAGATTAGCGGGTAGCCTGGAGAAGGGGTTTTCTTAGCACCGTCCTTGGTCACTTCTTCCACCCGGTCGTAATCAGCCAGGGTGACGACCTGTACAGATGCAAGACAGCAGCATTCACTTGAGGCTGAGGGGAGAGGCAGAAGTGGCATCCTTCCCACACTCCAACCCTGCCACATCATTGCAGCTCTTAATTTCATTTCAGACACCCCACTGGGGTTTTCAGTCTGTACTCGAAGGGCACTAAATCACACCCACTGCAACAGGCAACTTACAACAGGAGGTGCTGGTAGAATCAGGCTCCCTGCTGCCTCCTGGTCCAAAATAGTCACTATTGCAGTGCTGGTATCTCCAAGAACAGCTTCCACTGGATCATCTGGACCCAGCACCAGAGAAAAGGACTCATGCCACTCCCGGTCTTCATTGGACATGATCTCCACCTTAAACATGATGTGGTTCACACCTGTGAGACGAAATGCCGGAGAAGCAGAGGGAATTCCATTCATCATCAGATATTGCTCTGAAGTTCTCATAAAAAAGCTGCACAGCTGGCCTAGGCTACGACCACTGAAACTTCATGATAAAATATGCATTATAAATTTTATTTCCACTCATTGCTACTAATAATTTAGCCCTGTTCCCACAGGAGTCTACTCCATATATAAAACTCCAGCTATGACAACCGAGCCAATTGATGAGGTGATAGATTTACTAGCAGATGCCATCTAAGGATTAATAATGCCTGTCTTGCGTTAGCTGTCTGTAGTAAAAATCTATGATCCAAAGTACACTTCCACCACTGCTGTAAGCATCTCTGCTGTATCTCACATCAGTATGCAGAACTGTTTGGTGAGGGCTTCTCAGTCAAGCAGCATGGTCTGAGCTATTGCACTGGATCCTGAAAATTCTCTGCTAAGCCTTACATTCTCTGAGGACCACTTTACTCTCAGCAGCCAGATGCTAGTGCTTCTTCATCTATTCTGATCATCTGTCATTTAACAGTTCAGCATTTTTGCATAACAAAATTATAGCCACAGCAGAGTGTAAGGCTGCAGCCCAGAAGATTCATGCTTTAGAAAAGACCACAGAGTAGGTGGTCTATGTACTACATACTATGTAGTACATTTTAAATATATTACAAAAAAACCCGGAACAAAAACGCCAAACAAACCAAACTCCAGATCCTTATCATCCAGTGGAACCTTGCAAAAGGATGAAATGTACGCAAGAGAAAAAAAGGCAAGCTTTGGGATGGCTTTCCCATTTTTTCAAGTGACATTAATTCTAGGGTGCAGAAAGTCTCAATAGAGTGCTTATCACCTACAAGCTTTCATTCCCTCCTTCTTTTCATGGCTTGGGCTGCTTGGCGCTTTGCTCATCAGGCAGAGAGGCCTGAAGTTTAGAACACCACTGTGTTTGAACTGAGAATGATCAGGCACCCAGAAGGGGAGAGAGGAAAGGACATGTCTAATGCAAGGAAAGGGGAAGTCTTGCACTGCACCTGTAACACACTGAATAGGTGTCTCTTCCCACAGAGACTGTGATGAGCCTAAGATCAAACCCCAAATCAAATGTAAACCCCGAAATCTAAGCGTATATTATGCCTTCTTACAGCTAATGCAGTTCACTGGGAGCAGTTAGATCTCTGCTGTGTTGCAAACCTCATGCAAGAAGTGGCTTTTTCCACATCTCCTGAATGTTTCCCTTCAATGCTCCTTTCTGATAGACACAAAATGGCACTGGTCATTGCCACCACCTCTGATCTTCCCTCCAAGAACCCTTTACCTGGGCTGAATTTGAGCATTCGACTCTTGGGATAGTAATCCACTCCAGCCTGAGCTGAGCCATCGCGGGTGCTGCAGCGGACTTTGGAGGTTCTGTTTTGATCCCCTCTCCGGACCACTTTGATGTTTAAAACAGCAACACCCTCCGGGCCAGGCGGCTCCCGTACTTGGTACGAACCTTCTTCAAACTCAATGGTGGGTGCTACAGAAACAGCAGTGAAGAAAAAGTCCTGTGTGGTTTGCATACCAGCTGACTGTATGCCTGATGAAAGGCATTCAGCAACTGGAGTGAGCTAAGCTCAGCCCCTTTTAGACTCTTATCTACACATCAACTGAAAGAGGGAAGATTTGGATTAGACATTGGGAAGAAATTCTCCCCTGTGAGGGTGGTGAGGCACTGGCAGAGGTTGCACAGAGATGCTGTGGCTGCCCCAACCCTGGCAGTGTTCAAGGCCAGGTTGGATGCAGCTCAGAGCAATCTGGTCTAGTGGAAGGTGTCCATGGCAGGTGGGGTGGAACCAGATAAGCTTTAATGTCCCTTCCAACCCAAACCAGTCTGTGATTCTATAATCTATCTTCAGATCAACAGGCTCTTTAAAGCAGAGGTCAATACTGCAGCTGTAAGGGTTGGATGTGAATTAGGGCAAGGAGTGGGTGAAACCCAACATAGCTATTAGATGGCAAATGATTCTCCCATCCCCTGCCTCCTACTGAACCACACACCCTCAAATCCATGCCACACAATGGTGTTACAGCCCCCACTGGCAGTCACACCAGAGGGACCTGGCATTCCCCTTCTTCTCAGCAGATCTCTCCAGGCTGTGACACTGTGGAGGGAAGGCAAAATCTCCCAGGGGAAGCACAGCAACAGCCTGTGAAAATGCATGGGAATAAGAAACAGGGCAAACGGTGGGTTCAAGCCACAGTTATTCTATCCTTCCCTTAAGACCAGTGCACAAAGCCACCATGTTGGTGACCTGCACACAGAGCTGTGGCCATGGGACTGAAGGCATTCACATGTGTTAAACTAAACTGCAAACTGTTGAGATTGTGCTGACTACCATGGAACTGCATCCTACATAACAGCTACATCTTTGCTGAGCATCCTTGCTTACCATCTTCGTCATTGGTGACAGTTACAGTTGCCATGTCCATCTTCCCAACCCTAGCTCCACTCCAATGGTTTCCAAGTGGGCTACCAAGGTAGACATGGAACTGCTCTTCTGGCTCAAAGGCAGAGTCATCACTGATATAAACACTGCAGTTCTTCACCTAAAGCCAAGCAAGCAGGAGAAAACAGCAAATATTCATAAATCCAATGAAGCCACTTAAAGGCCACACTGTACTTAACTATCTAGGGTTTAATACCCAAGTACTGTCAATCCTGGAAGTTGCCACTTCAGTGTGGACAAACCACACTGTTACACGATGAGACACAGCATGGAATACACCTACCTCCACACCTACCTCCACAAACTGAGAGCTCTCTGCTAACACAATCTGGAGTCCTACTGACACAGATTATTTGCATTTCACATTTTAACCAGTTTTATCATGAAACAAACATCTTCAGAGTTATGTCGTATTTGTGACTTTAAGCATCTATGAAACCAGTGTGGACAGCCTCTGTGAGCTCCCTCTGACAATGCAGAGTTAAGAGGAGATCTGAACCCCTCCCATCAATGGTTCTTCATTCCCCCTGTAAGCCAGGTTCAACTCACCTTCTCCCCTTTCAAGAAAGTGATGCGAGACTCCTCTGCATTTTTCCTCTCTGCAAAGTCCTCCATGACCTCTGCTGTCTGGCTCTGGGTGTAGCACCTGACGGAGGACTCATAGCTCAGGTCCCCGGTGCGGAAGATGGGGATGTGCAGAGTACCCTCCTTCTCCTTCACTGTGTATGTATCCTTGGTGAACTGCATGCTTGGTACTGCAGGAGGTAATAAAAAGAGCCAAGCAGCATTGAAGCTCCACAGAGAGACAGGAGCTAATCAAGGCACATACACACTGGGAGAACTGCTGCACAGAGTGAGGAAGGGATTATACTGGAACTCAGTACTGCAATGGATGCTCTGTCTCAAAGCATTATCCTACTCTTTGTGGACAGACACAAAACAAGTATCTTGCAGCCAACAGGGCAGACCTCAACAAAAGATACAAAGACAGAAATGATTACAGACTGCTACGAAGTTAGATTATACAGCGTGTGCTTTCCTTAGGCAGGCAAACATGAGGGACACTGAAATACAAGAAAAACTAAACAAGCAGTGAGACTTTCTCCCATAGCAAGGGGGACTTTTGCTCACAGAAACCATGAAACAAGGACTGAGCTCTAAGCAGAGGAGGCAACACAAGGCTGAAAGTGAGGGAATGCTACAGGGAAATTCATTCTGCGTTTCTGAAGACTCCAAGCTCCTGTGGGCAGTGAAGCATGGAAGAAACCAGAGCAGCCACATGGAATAAGAGGATCCCAGGAAAACAGGCTATTCTAGCCTATAAATAACGTAACCTGGACTAGCTTCCTGCTGCATGGAATTGTGAAGGAAGAGGCTAGGATGGGCTAGACAGAGCTGACATGAATAACTCACCATCCTGGAAGATGTCATTAATGGCCACGATGGCTTGAAATGGCTTTGTCAGCTCAGCTCCATGGGGTGAGCTGAGATAAACCACGAATGTCTCCAGCCCTTCTATCACGGGGTACTGTGCATCGTCCAGGATTGTCAGAGTGCAGAACTAGAAGGAAAGCAAAGATGCAAAACTTTCACCCTTCCCAGCACTCACATTTGGCTGTCTAATATAAAGTTATTATGTCAGGTCCTTCCTGAATTCATTTATCACTGGAAACAATGTTCAAGATAAATCTGGCATATCATTTTGGAGATTAGGCAGCCATCTTCATCCTGGGAGAGTTGGCCTGACAGTATCTTCTCTGTCTGAAGCACTGATTAGATGTGAGTCTGAGCCTAGCAGATTCATTAACAATCCTCAAGTGGCCCTGAGAGGATTTTCAAAACAGGCAAATGGCAGTGACGTAAACAAGAGAGAAGTGTCACCAGACAGAGCAGACTCATCAGGAGTGGCTCTGACTCCTCACCTCTTCTGTCTCGCCAGGCCTGAACTCTATTTTCCTGGAGCTGGGGACATAATCGATTCCTGGGCTGGCAGATGGAGGGTCTGACGCCCGAGTGGCACACCACACTGAGACAGGGTTTGAGAGATCAGGTCCCTGTCGGAGGACTGGAATCTCAATGTTTCCTGCATCACCAGTTGCACACAAGAGAGAACCAAGATGAGAAAGCAGGCACATACCACAAACCCACTCCCTTCCCTTCAGCATGCCCTTCTCCCCTCGCCACTGCTCCTGCACCCAGCACAGGCTATTGCAGAGAACAACCCCCAGCCCTCCCCACAAGTGCAGAGGGAAGAGCAGAAACCTTCAGCAGATCTTTCACAATTCTGCTGCTGTGCCCTAAATTGCTCCTTCTATCACTCTTCCCAAAAGCATGCTCTGATGGTAAGCAACCCAGGGAGCTGTCTAGCAGCACTCTTCACCTGCAGCCTCGCTGACGGTGAAAGTAGCATTCCCCAGGGACACTGTGGAGGCATCATTGGGACCACTGATGAAGACAGTGGCTGAAGCCCGGCTGCCAACACGTGCATTATCTGAGGGCTCAGCCAA
Source organism: Neopsephotus bourkii (assembly GCF_033783945.1). Lineage (NCBI taxonomy): Eukaryota > Metazoa > Chordata > Aves > Psittaciformes > Psittacidae > Neopsephotus > Neopsephotus bourkii. Next base: position 11,445,700 of record NW_026900624.1, read on the forward strand.
CACAATCTCAAACTCCTCTTCTTCTTCATATTCACTGTCATCAATCAGCGTGATGTCACATGTCGTGACAGTGACACCCGGACCGAAAACAATGCGGCTGTCATCTGCCATCCCTCGGGACTTGAAGTCAGAGCCAGATTCCAGCATATGAAGGCTGCTCCCCTTGGCTGATCTGGGGACGGTGTAGCACAGAGCAGACACTGTGCTGCTGGTATCCCCTAAGACACAACAGAAAAAAAACCTTAACTCTATGAAAATACTTTTACTCTATTTGGTGGACATACCATTCACGTAAAGCAGCATTCAGATAAGAGGGTGAGGAGTTAAGAATACCACCATCCCAGCTCCTAAACCGGCACAAAAGCTGGTTTAGGTCTGACTTCCAGGCATACTCTAAATCTGCACTCTGGTTACCATGATCAGGAACTGGGGGTGGCACTTACTTATTAAAGAATCAGAGAAGCAGTAAATAAATATAAGGGTTTTCTCCTGCTCATGCTGGGAGGAGAAATTAATCCAAAAGTAAGGAGCTTGAACTGCATTGGTAAACCTTACAGCAGAACTTGGAAAGAAAACCAAACAATCTGTTCCCTGTTATTGCTTGTCATTTCAGTTGACCATAAAGGTACTTCCAAAATATCAAAGAATCAACCCAAAATCATAAACAAGCAAACCCCAAGGAAGACCTCTTGTTTGTGGGGTCACTGTTATTTGCCTGCCAACAGAAAACAGTTGTTTTCCTGAGCCTGGCAAAGGTACACACTGCAAAGACTCTTCAGCAGCTTTGCAGTAAAATCCCAGTCATGTGAGAAGGGACTGCAGGAGACAGGCACTGAACTGCTCCTATAAAGTACAGAATTGAAGTCCAAGCTCTAGGCAGCCACATATACTTCACAGCCTGTCTGCACGTGCTTGACCCACCTTTCCTTTCCACAGGAGCAGAGAGAAACCCATCGGTCTCACTGACATGGTATGTTTTCCTGTCAAACTGCAGGGTGGGCTCATCTTCTGTATCTGTGATAGTGACCGTGGCCCGGGTGATGTTCCCCAGCAGAGCATACGCTGGCAGGCTGAGCTCCACAGCAAAGCTCTCCATGTTCTCAAAGATGTTGTCATCATTAATGATGATGGTGCAGGCCTTGGTGTCCTCCCGCTCCTCAAACTGCACCTGGAAGGCAGCAAGTGGCCTGTTGTCTTTGGACTGGAGTCTGAAACTTGCTGTCCTTCCTCTCTCACCATTGCCTGAGCCACCAGCAGCATCAGACACTGACATTAAACAAGGATAAATAGCTAGTGGAGATCAAAGACAGCAGCAAATCCGGTGTGTAGACCCCTATCCCTTCTGATCTCAGTCATAAATAGCCCTTTGTATGATCAGGAATGACATTCCTACTTAGGCAAGCCTGTAACATTTGTGGCCTGTCAGAACATTCCTGCAAAGCATATATGCCAACCTAAAAACTGAAGAAAAAAGACCTCTTCAGAAAGCAAATAAACCACCCATTTTAGAAAGGAAATACAGTCTCCTTTATGTTTTTACCAGTTCTTTCATCCAAGCTGAACGGCATGCATGGTCAGACCTTCCCTTTCCTGGAGTCCCCAACCTACCTGCCCCGCATACTCCACATAGTCATGCTCTTCCAGCTGTGAACTGGAGCTGGATGTGGCCGTTCCCTGCTCCGTGCGGCACAAGACAATCGCATACTGGTTGAGGTTACCAACCCGCCTCACAGTGATGCTGACAGAGCCTGCGTTCTCTCTGACACTGTAGCTGGAAACACACCATTGAATCACAGACTGGTTTGGTCGGAAGGGACCTTAAAGCTCATCTAGTTCCAAACCCCTGCCATGGGCAGTGACACCTTCCAATGGACGAGGTTGCCCAAAGCCCGTCCAACCTGGTCTTGAACACTGCCAGGGATGGAGCAGCCACAGCTTCTCTGGGCAACCTGTGCCACGGCCTCACCACCCTCACAGGACTCCCCTATCAGGTTAAAACCATTCCCCCTTGTACTATCCCTACTTGCCCTTGTCAAAAGCCCCTCTCCAGATTTCTTGTTGGCCCCTTTAGGCACTGGAACTGCTCTAAGGTGTCCCTGGAGCCTTCTCCTCTCCAGGGTGAACCAGCCCAGTTCTCTCAGCCTGTCTCCAGAGCAGAGCTGCTCCAGCCTTTGATCATCTTCATGGCTCCTCTAGACTTGCTCAAGAAGGTTCACATCCTTCTTATGCTGCAGACCCCAGAGCTGGACGTAGGACTGCATGAGGGCTGTCACTGAAGTGGAGTAGAAGGGGAGAATCCTTTCTCTCGACCTGCTGGCCACACTCCTTTTGATGCAGTCCAGAATATCAAGCAGATAAAAACAACAGGCTGGGGAGCAACCCCTGTGTGTTTATGTTGATACTGCACCACAGACTCAGGCTGACTGTTGCCTCCATTAAAAATCTGAGGGGCACTAATCATGAGGGACTTGGGCAGACAGCAGCTATTCAGTGACCCTGCTCTATGGTTTAACACCCAGCAGGAACTTCTCCTCTGACACACTGTGAAAAACACGTGAGTTCCCACCTCCATACTGGAAGGGGGCTCACATATTACAGAGCTCAGCCTGCCTCCCTTCAGATCAGGTCGCACCCGTCTGAAGAGTCCTGTAAACCCCAAACCATTTACCTGGTGTCCGTAAAGCTGAGGAGAGACCACTGGACATGGAAAACGTTGCCACTGACCACATTGGGTTTGCTGTCCTTCACTAGGAACTGAAAGCTGTCCATGGTCTCCTGAATCTTCTCCTCACGCATCACGTACCGAATGAGGCCCTGGTTCACCTCCTCTGTGGGAGGAGACATCCAATAAGCCAACCCAGAAATTCAGCAGCAGTTTATAGATGAGCAGTATGGAGACATTCATCCATGCAGCCATGGGGACCAGGTTCTCCAAATGTCCTTTATGCTGCAGGACCTTTTCTAACTTTCTTAGTCCTACCTGTGGTAGAAGCCTCCCTACAAGCTGTGACAAGACATTCCCTTGCCTAGTCTTCACCCATAATGGCTCACACTTAAAAATAAGGTAAATTTAAAGTAGCTTTGATGAAATGTAAGAAACATGGGGGTGCTACAGGACACAGATTGCATCTGTAAGAAATGACAGGATTCCTGGAACAAAGAGCAAAGTTCAATTCCTATTCTTGACACACCTTTGAGATTTGCCCCTTGTCTTGCCCCCTACCACCTTCTCCCTGCACCCCCCAGTCACAAGCTATCTTGACAAATTGAAGCATTTGAAGGAAAAAAGCAAAGTATACACAGCCCAACTCCATACCCTGCGTAAAGGTGGTCACAGCTGTCCCTGGCTTCAGCTTGTTCTCCACATGACCATTTCTGGGACCAGCTGTTATCTCATAGATCAGCTGTTTGTCATCTGTGTCGGGATCTGTTGTCAGTAATTCCTTCTTAGTGATTAGATTGGTTGCCTGGATTAAAGCCAAAACAAGAGAGTAAAACTCAGGAGATCCACCAGTGCAAATCTTACTGACTGCTCATCCAAAAAGCCCAATCATACCTCTTTCAACAGGGAAAAGCTAAGGGATGTAAAAGCACAGAGAAGCCTTGAACAGACAGATGCCCCACGAGGTGTTTGACAGCACAAGAAAGACTCAAATTCTGCCTCACATTTGGTGTGTTTAATAAAAAACCACTGTGGCTCCAAGAAAAGCAAATTCAGAACCAGCTGCCCAGCCCTATCTAGCTGGGGCTAAAAGCTATGGCAAATCTTTTGCTCTCACCTGGAAACCACTGCTCCACAAACTGTGCCAATGCTCAGGGGAAGTGTGGCTTTACAAAAAAGCACTTACAAACAGCCTCAAGCTGAAGGATTCACTCAGGACAACTCATGCTGCTTTAGTGAGCCTCTTTCCAATGACCTCACATGGATGTGCCTCAGTTTCACCACATTTTGCTTTCTCTTTATAAAGAAAACACCTTTAACTGTAGGAGAAACGAGAGATCTGAACTGCCTGAGGCTGTAGGTGTGCTTTTTCTGAAGTCAGGAATTCAAGCTGATAGGCATTTCTTAATACAATTTCTTACTACAGCATCTTGCAACTATTTTTCCTGGGAAAACCAGAAGTATTTCTTTGCAGTTAATGCTCGGTCCTCAAAAACAAGCACAAGGGAGAATTTCCTGGGGTTTTGTTTGGACTTCAGCAAAACAATGGCATGTCACAGCAAGAAATCCCTATACCGTATCTCTTTGAAAGCCATGTATCTCTACCATGGCTGCTGTGTCACATAATCAGGACTTCTCTGCCATCAGCAAAGATGAAAACATACCCTGGGGAAAAGGGACAAGAGGAGATGGATGTGTCTGCCCAGGAAAGTGGGCAGGACCTGTACTGCACTGCACAGCTCGTGCAAGAGCCAAGAAGAGCCAGGCTTGATGGTCTGGCTGATGAAAGGGAAGGAGATAGTCCAAGAAGCAATTTAGTCCATTGGAGCCATGCTGCCTGGTTTAGCTGATGGAGCTGCAGTGCAGGCATCCCTGCACACCTCTGACTTTTCCAAGACACTTCCTGGGCACAGAGGGACACATGTTACCTAGCACAAAAATAAAAATGCTGAAGGATCAGGATGTTCTCCTGGGAATCTTCTTCACCTGAAACAGCCCAAGAAACAGTTGAAGTTGACCCCACACAGGCAGTTACCTTGCCATCCATGTACTCCAGCCACTGCAAACCCAGGTTGGTGACAACCCTGGGTGTCCCATCATCCACAGACAGAACATCCACTTTGAACCGCTGTGGTGCTGCTGTCACAACCTGACAAAAGTTCAGAGAGATGGCTGTTACTTTGGGAGCCAGAGCCTCAACCACCATATTACCAGCTTTGCTCCTTTTAGCTCTGTTGGGATCAAGGTCCTGGGGTGAGTTTGCACACACAAAGGCTGGTACCCCAGGGAAGAAGTAAATGGCATCACACAATTGAGAATACTCAGCCCTCGTTTTCAGTGGAGTGACAGCAGCTAAGTCTCCCCTGAGAGGAGGTAGCTTTCTACTAGTTATAGAAGGTCTTCCTCCCATCCCTTCTCCTCCCCTTACCTGCCTCCCTCCATCCTCCATAATGAAAAAGGGATTGGTCCCATCGGACACAGTGAAAGTGAAGCGATCCTTCAGAGAGTTGCTACCATCATGACTGTAGCTGATGCGATTCTGGTAGATGTCATCCATCGTGAAGGTGGTGGCTTGGTGATAATGCTGCCCATTGCTGGTGCGTTCGATGAGGCCATGCCGGGGAGACTGCACGACTGTGAATGTAATTGACTCAGCCTGCAACAAGGAGACAGAGTGGCAAAGCTGATGATATGACCCCAGGGCCAGAACACGCATATCCTTACGCATCCAAGAGACATCTCCTTGAACACAGAAGCAGTCCCCCATGCTGCAGCCATTCTAAGCAACTTGCCCCGTGTCACTTCTGTCAGGGATGGAAGCAGCGATAACCTTTGGGGAAGGATCTTTGGTTCCCAGCAATAACAGGCAGCCAGGAGATCTCTTGCTGCAGGGAGCTGCAGTGAGGTAGAGCCAACAATAGACCATTTAGCCTCTGGCCAGATCCAGGAGGAGGAAAAGGAAATGTCATTTTCCTCTGTGTTAGGCATAAACTCGGTGTCAAGGCTAAGCATGAGCTCAGTTCAAATCCACAATGTTCACAGAGAAGGCAGAACAGGGCAAGGATCAGCTCTGATCACAACTTCCAAATGTCCCCTGTGCAGGTTTGCTGCTTATGTGTTCCAGAGACATCCCAGATGTCTTGAGCCAGGGCTTTGCTTTACTTAAACACCAAACACTCATTTATCTATTTATATGCAAGCTAGACCTCCTACAACCTGCTTGTTTGATGTTGCGATCAGACAGGGTATGATCACAGGGAGAGATGACACTCCCTAGAATCTTTCTCTTTGAACACAAGCCCATTTTTCTGATAGCCCAGATGGGCAGCAGAAGAGGGGAGGGAGGAGGCAAGGGGGAGTCCTGCCTTACCTCTGTGTCAGCATCTGTTGCTTTAAGCTCAAACTCTGTGATGGTTTTTCTCAGTCCTTCCTGAACTGTCATCCCAAGGCTTTGCACTATGGGTAAGGAGTCATCCACAGGGTTTATGGTGATGTCAAATGTCTGGCTCACCTGGAACAGGAGGAAAAGCTTCTCTTGATGAATTCAGTCTACCAAGAGTGCAACTCCATTAAAACAGTAATGTTTTAAGGAGACCATGGTCATCCAAAGTTTGGGTCACTTTGTTCCAGCCTTGTTTAGGAAGTAAATATGAGCTTCTAAGGTCAGATCACATGAACATGACCTCTTCTATTCCCTCCCACTAAATCACTGCACTGGATCAAAGCAGAGCTCCAGGAGCAGCTGGTAAGCAGATGAAAACCAGACACTGAAATCTTGGTAAACCAATCTCATGAGGCTACATGTCCCTTACATTCACAGGGCTTGCTTCCTTCCCTGTGAGATCTCTCATAGCAGGAGAAGTAAGAGCACCCAATGTTGCTGACTGACAAGCCTATGTGTGGCTTGTTTCATTTCCGTTGTCATGCGTAACTGTCTCTCTCAAGCATGCAAGAGGAAAACTGAGTCCCATCACATTGTACAGAATCACTACCCTGCTCTTATTCAGGTGAAGAAACACGCAGGACTTACCTCATTTGTTCCATCAGACACAGAAAACGTGAATGCATCTGTATGCTTTTCAGTGTCACTTGTGTGGACATACCGGATGCTGCGAGAGGCCAAGTCTGCCTGGCTGAAGGAAATAATCCTTGTCCCTAGAAAAAGAACAGTAGGCGAAAATGTGCAATACAAAGGGAAGCAAGGGGAAATACAGGGAGCTGGACGTATCTAGCCATAAGCACTCAGTCTTGGGTTGTTCTGCTCCAATTCAGGCTGTACCAACAACAATAAAAACCCTGACGAAAAGTTTTTCACTAATTTATGATGTTGAATGGCTACTGACAAGTACTGGCCATGCTACAAAAGGCACCAGGATCTGATATAAATAAATGAGCCAAAACTGGATGATTAGCCAAGGTTTCCTCAGACCTCATTAGCTTTAAAGGTCTGTGTTCTCTTTTGAACACTCCAGTACTCTCTCCTTAGGTTTAGGTCATTTAAATCACGAGAACAACCCTATCACAGTGTGTAACTGTATTTTTCTTAGTCCATCACCGACATGAAAAAGCACAGAAATCAGAATCATCACATTTTAAATAACAGTAGGAATAAAATCCTTATTCCAGCTCCTTAAGGTCTCTGAAGTACAAGATTCATTGTTTAGTTGGCAATTTAGCAAAAAATATTGCAAGTTTTTAATTTTCTCTCAGCAGGGCATTACTTATTATAATTTCCATTCATTATTCCTACCCTTTAAACATGTTTGCCAGAGGACATCTTACACTGTGAGAAGATGAGGCAAACCACATACTAAAACTGAGTTGTACAAGGACTGCCTGCATCTTGAAAATACACAGCAGGTATTTCTACTTTAATCTCACATTAATGAGAAACCCAATTCTAAAAAGAAATAGATTATTACAGTCTAAACTAGAAGAGCATATTTTATGACAGAAATGCATACTAATTCATCTGAGAGGGGTAGGACACTCATACTGTCAGTGGGCATAGAAGGCAACTCTAAAATTCAGATCACATTTGTAAGTAATTACTTTCTGAGTTTCTCAGGATTGATCAACCCCCCCTCCCTGAACTACCAGAACTCATTAGCCACATATCCATCACACCACTGTGTAGTTTCCTTTTTAACTCAGAGGTTAGTTCCCTTCCTCTTTCCAAAGCATAGCTGGGAAAAGAGGCTGGTGTTTGGAGATCAAGGGACATACTGGCCAAGAGGGGACTGAAAGCGAGTTGTCTGTTCTCCAAGATGAGCTCTATTACCATGGACATAGGGGATGAATTCTTTTGGGCATTGTACTTTGGTCACAGAAAAGGCTGAAGTTTTGCTTGTCATGCAGATGCAGCAACAGGTCCTGAAAGAGGACATCCACACCACAGCAAGCTGAACTCATCTGTGGAATCCCCCAGGTAAGGTTAGTATTGGGCATAAACTGGCCCAGGGGTTGAATAAACCTTCACGTATGATCATTGGGATGCCTTGCCTCCACTCACCCTACTCTTCAACTCCGGGCTAATGACCATTTGATTTCTATCAGGAAAGATAAATTCTGTGCTGCTGCCTCTAGGCACATTTTTCCTTCAGTGACTCTTTAGGACTCTAACTCCAGTGCTTTGCTGCTCAGAGTACATAGCTAGCAAAATACTGCCTTCCTAACCTGGGGAGGCCACATGCTCCAGGTGCCCCAGCTGAGGCTGCTTGGTGAGCTTGTACTGGAGCTGTCTTGGCTCACTGTCCTGGTCAGTGGCAGAGAGCTGGAGGGTGGTGATCATCTTAGCCGAGTTCTCATCCAAGACCAGCCCCTTGTTAGCGATGATAGAGGGGGGAAATCTGTCCTCTGAAAGGTTAAATACAAAACTGAGTTAGGAGACTTTTTCTTGGTGTTAATTCAAAATGCTCAAGCAAAACCAACATACACACAAACACCTCCCAGACTGGTTAATTCCAAAACAGGTACTCTGGGCCTTGGCATTAATCAACAGAACAGTAACACTGTAATGCATTAAAGACAGTCCAGACAGTATGAAGATATTAAAGGGAATTTTTCTGCCTTTTTCAGTGAGCCTGTTAGAAGCCAAAGAACTAATTTTTACATCTGCAAAACTCTCCCCATGCCCCAAACTTGAATTAATAACAAATAAAACCTCAAGAATTACATCTTAACTTGCAGTGCATGTGGGATGGGAATCTTTGAAAGCCTGAGCTCTGCAGCAAAAAAAACACATGACTTCAGCATGATCTTTACCTAATACACTAATATAAAAGACCTGGTCTGTCAGATTGTTGCCGTCTGCATCTATTACATCAAAGGTGAAGGCAAAATTTCCACCAGGATCCCCTTTCTTGTGACTGTACACCACTTGCCCTGGAGAGAGGGACAGGAGAAAAGAGGTATTTATTACAGGCTGCATCATTTAATTCTTAGGTTGGAACTATGCTGGCACCATAAACTGAGGGACTTGGAGCTTGACAGAGATCCTGGATTTGGGTTTCAATGCTTCTGCTTTTTATTCTTTTTTTTTTCCTGCTGAGAGACACTTCTTAACACTTGTTTAATGATACATGTTTCTGCTCTAACACAACCACGTTATCACAGTATCACAGTAGCACAGTATGTTAGTATGTATGTTATCCCTCCCATCTCTGCTTCTGGTCATCCTCCCCCTCACATAAAGATCAGAGAATCACAGAATATCTCAAGTTGAAAGGGACCCATGAGGATCACCAAGTCGAACACCCTGCTCCTTGCAGGACTATCTAAATCAGACACATATCACTTGCTGATTACCTAAAACCAAGTGCTCTCACCTTTATTTATGTCAGCTTGGGTGAAACTTTTGATAGGTCCTTTCACAGAGATCTGGACTGGATTATCAGTTTTGGTCAGCTGCAGATGGCCTATGCTGGGATCCCGCTTCATGACAAATCTAATCATTGTGTCATCTAAATAAATAGCTGCTGCTTTCAAGTGCTGATCTGTGAGGCGTGCTGCAGAGCCTGGACCACAGAAAAAAGTCCAAAACCAGTTTCAGCTAATCTAGCTAATAAACTGGTTTAGACTGGACCATACCAAGCAACATCATTCTCCTCCCTTTCCCCGTACCAGCTGGGAGCTGCAGGTTCCTGTTGACAGCTAACGTGGGTGGCTGCTTCTTCGGCAGCTCCATGGAGAACTCCAGCCTCCCCATCTGTGTGTAGAGACCATCTGTGATGGAGAAGCCAAATTCATCTGTTTGTGCTGATGCCCCACTCTGAGTATAAACGATCAGCTCATCCAAAATGTCCTGGTAGGTGAAGGAGGAGCCCATGGACAGCACATGTCCATGCTCCGGGGGCTCCGCAGCAGTCTGCCTCCTGCGAAGGTTACCTGACAAACAATAGATGGATAAAGGTTATGGGGAGTAGACAGCCTCCTGGGGACTCTTTCAGTGGCAGGTCTCAATGGGATGTACAGAGGTGGACACAGCCTTACCAGCAAAACTGAAGGAAGTTACCCGCTTATTGCTAAAACCTGTAAGAATTTGGCTACACAAATGAGATCTGAAAAAGGGTACAGCCCTCACTAGTTGAACATGACACCAGCCTTCACTTGACACCCTGCCTTGCTTTGTCACTGCAGGTAGATGCTGGTTGCCCACCTCTTTGGAACTGAACCCCACAGAAGGAAACAGAGTAACAGAAAAGGGAACTTTCTAGGGAAATGAAGTCCCCCTTTGTCTTCTACAAAGAGCGAGGGACAAGTCTCAAAGAATAGGCCTGTTCTGAAGCATAATCGTTCCGTGGTTGCTGGTCCCAACACAGACTAAATGTGCTTTATACAAATACACCAGTCTCATACAAATACACCTTTCTCATATCAAGGCCAGGTTGGAAGGCCTTGGACCAACCTGGTCTAGTGAAAGGTGTCCCTGCCCACATCAGGGGGCTGGAACTATGAGCTTTAAGGTCCCTTCCAACCCAAACCATTCTAGGATTCTATCACACACAAACATACAAACACTGATGCACAAAGACGTTCTCCCTCGCACACTGCCAGCTTGTCAGGACTTACCATGTTCAGGACTTCTGCTAACCATGATGACAAGCTCACTGTTCTGGGTATCCAAGTCCTGCAGGTTAAGGGAGGCGTTGGTAATCACCACAACTGAGCCCTTGTGCACTCTGACAGGCTCCAGGACCATCTTTGGGGGTTCATCATTCTGCCTCTGCATGGGTCCCAGTCAAAAAAGGGAATTAGTCAAGGGAAAAGACTGCTGCCCATCTGAATGAAATGCAAGCCCCAAACTACAGTACTGGTGCTGATATCCATTACTGAGCTACATCAGTCTCTCCAAATCTATCCAGCATCATGGCTGCTTCTAAGAGGGAGGAGACACCAGAGAAATAAGCCCTGAGGAAGAGGCTGCAACGCACAACTACTGCCTCTCATCACAGGCATATTAAGTGCCTGTACTAGGACAAGGAAACTGAGGAGGATGGAAATTCCTTTTAATCCCCTCGCCATGTACTACAAAGGAGTGAGCATGTAGTTTAAAAGCCATGTGTCTATGTGAAAGGAGAGAGCTCTGGCAGCCAGAGAGCAAAGGTGTACCTGAATTGTGATGTTCATGCTCTGCACCTCAGACTGGCTGAAGCCATCGCTCACATAAAAGCTGAAAACATCACTTGTTGGCTCAATGCTTTCATGGACACTCTGGAAGTAGTAAATGCTGTTCTCCAGAACATCTTGAAGGGAAAAGGATGCGTCTGTAGTCACAGCAGACTCACTCTGTGGGCCAAAATTCTCACCTGCAAATCAGAACACCAGTAGAGAAAGAATGTTCAATTCACTGATAAATTAAATGAAGCAGGATTAGGAGAAGAATGGCACATTATGAAGTGTGCAGAAGGATGTTCATTCCTACAACATGGCTTTCACACATCTTGTAACCTTTGTAGAAAGCATCTACTGCATTAGAGTAGTCATTAGGGAAGCTGAAGTTTTATGAATAGTACAAGCTAGCCCACATCCCTGAATTACTCAGGTTTTTTCAGAGATGAGGCAACAGGCAATGTACCATTGGCCTCACCACAATGTCTACATCGAGCTTCGCCTTTGCAAAACTAAGTCTCATACCCAAGAAAATCACCCAGCTTTTGCATGTTCAAGGAGAGAGGCTCACCATAACCACAGTGGCACAAACTGGAGTTCATTCACAGGACACTATCAGGAGGGATGATGTCTAATGGTTAGCAACCCCTGCTCTCCAGAAGAAAGGTAATCACTGTTATAACAAGCCACTGTGCTGGCCATATAGTGATATTTTACAAGGGCAGGTTATGATTTAAGTAAAATGATACATTCCATACCTGTTAGGACCAGGTACAGGATTAAGCAGACAAGTCTTCTAAATGAACATCTTTGGATAACATAGTATAAATCCTACCTTTTCTTGGTAACACAATGAGATAAAAGAATGTTACCAGCCATGCTCTGCCACAGCTTTCACAGCCTTAAAGATTTCTGGACATTTAGAGGAATTCAGCAAAGTTTGTTCTGTGCAACAAGGACAACTAAATATATAAACAAATATATTTTCATTTGAAAAGAGCCTTGAAAAGGCTCTTAATTTCCCAGTCTCATAGCACAGACCAGTCTTCAACAAATGAGAATTAGGAGGAAATGCTGCCCAGGGACAGTTTATCTTGTAATGCTGACCTTATGAGCTGTGAGGTGACAACCAGCTCTGCAACGAGGAACTGCAGTGAGACAGTCTAAAACGTGCTTCAGCATGCTTCAGCATGGCAATGCCTATGTTCCCTTTAGTCAGCCAGAAGGAAGAAGAGACAGCCAAGCAGTTTACCTGTCTTAGTGTTTTCAATGTAGCCATACATAGGCAGAGTGATAACTCTGACCCTCAGGTCTTCCTTGGCAGCAGTATCATAATCAGCAGCTAAGTGTCGATGAGCCAGCAGTGGGACTCTGCCCCCCTCATCCACCTGGAAGGCAAAATAATATAAAAACTACTTCCACACAGCACATTGTGTTGTGCTGCACACAACACACACCAACCCATGAGCAGAATAAGTCTGCCTCTATGGAACAGCCTTGCCTAGTCTCTGAAGTCCTGTCCTGCTCTCCCCTAGGTCTGTTAAGCATCAAACCAACCTGGAGGTGAGGTGGGATGTTCAGAACAAAGCCAGCCTGCCCTCCTCTGAGTGCTTTATCAGGGCAAGAAGAGAACTGGCAGAGTCATGCTGACCTCCTGGAAGGTGATATCTGCATTTCTTGATGAGGAAAGCCTTTTGAAGGCAAGGGAAGGGGAACACAAAGCTGAAAAAGAGGGAGATGACTTCAAAAGGCTTTGATAAGGTGCGTGAAATGCTGTGTACCAGTGAAAGCACCAGATGTTTTCAAGACTTGTCTTCTACTCATCTTTTACACACAAGCTGGTAAAATAAGGGATGAAATATTAAACAGGGCTAGGTCAGACTTGTTGCACTGATACCCACAAGACACTCTAGGGAGAGCCCAGCCCCTGACTAGAACAGATGTACGCAGCTGAGGTTCAAGGATGCAGCATATTGTCAGCCTCCTCTGGCCTCCAAGGAATTTGTTAGCCCTTTGCATTCAGGATTGGATAGGCAACACCATGTTTCTTCAGTCATTTCCCCTCAGGCCAGGTACTCTGGTCGATTCCTCACATTCTAAGACATTCTTGTCACTGTTTCTAGTATCCTGGGTAGCCACTTACTGTGATATGGTCAGCAAAAGCAATGAGTGATGGCACTGACGGGGCAGATGTGATCGTGATGGTGAACATCTGTCTATCAAGCCGGTTGTTATCAGCATCGAAAACAACAAAGTGGAAGATGTCTGTAACTGGCTGGTTGCTGGTCTCAAAAGTGGTGGAGTAGCTGTGAAAGTCAGAGCACAGTGTGGGTCAGGGAGTCTCACTGACAGTCAGGCAAATACATCTCATCCCTGCATTTAGAGGTGAATGCACACCTAACCTAATTCTGCATGCAGGAAATGCTTTCATTCACAATCTGATAGGATGCAAGAGCCAAGAAAAAACAAAAAAGTTATTTGATACACTAACATAATACAGTCAAGAAATCCCTATGGAAAGTCCACCAAGCTTTTAAACACATGGCTTGAAGAAGAAATGCTCTTTGATACCTGATCCTATGGTTGTTGATGTCTTCCATGGTAAAATTATAAACCTTGGAAAGCTCCTGAGAGCCTGACATCCGTAAGAGAGTGCCATATGCAGGCAGAGATATTAACTGGATTCTGATCTCTGAGTCAGGAGAATTGTTGTCCTAAACGTAAAGAAACAAACCAAATCAAAACGAGACAAGATGAACTTTTGTTTCCCACCACTAAAAATGGAAAGAGGGATAAAATGTTTTATAGGGGAATATATCAAGCTAGCTGGGTCAGCCCCACAGCTGGTGAATATTAAATGAAGCTCTATAGGTGAGAAAAGTCAACTGGGTTGACATGCTCAGAATCTACCACAAAATGTATTTTCATTTTCTCTCAGCTCAGAGACATTTCTTTCTGTCTTTGGAGCACATCAACACAATCTCACAGACATTAACCTGATGATTTTGTTTTCAAATTACTTTGCAAACCTAGTGGACTAGACCAATTATGTAATGTTATCCAGATACAGTGAGCCAAATCTTAGCTGATAGCTAGCACAGGGAGTAACTGTTGCTCACCATTGCCTCAGACAGAAACATAGAGCTAAGTTTAGTTCTAGTGAAGCTCAGTGTGGAGCAATGCTGCAAAAGCCAGATTTATGTTGAACTAAAAGCTGATTTTGACTCTTCTTAACTACACCAGGCACAACCATCTCTACGATATCCCAACTCAGATGTCACCTTTCTTCTGTATATTCTTGGTTGCTTGAAAGGCAAGACCCAAAAGCAGAAGTCATCTATATGTTCAGCATATAGGTCAGGACTGACATCTTTTCCCTAGTTGTTTTCTTACTCAGATTAAGCCTGAACAGCTCCCTTGTCAGTCCTCCACCTTAAGAGGAGAACAGGACTAAACCCTTAGAAAAAAACATTAATCTTACCCTACCTTACCCCCTGCAGTTCCCTAATCATCTCTGATAGCCACTACTGTAGGTCTCTCCAGCCTGCACTGCAATCTCTCCTCCCTAAGGGGAGCGTATCTGCATATCTGAAATCCACTGCTCATGCATTTGCTCCTAAGTCATCTGCAAGGAGTAAAACACCTTTCTGCTGAATTTCACCAGTCAGATTAACTCCTGTATAACACACAACTCCTAGAACCAACTCCAAGCTACCAAAGAGTGCAGCATCTTGGGTTGCTGAAACCTCCCACCTTCAAATTCATCCAGAAAAAGAACCAGGCAATTTCAGAAGGGGAATGTGGGAGATGAAATTTTCAAGGGATTATCGCTTAGCAAATCCATGAGCTTTATCAGCAAGTCTGACTGATACAAAAATCTGGGATTAAGTCAGTTCTCATGTTTAGCATGGCAGTTCACCTCTGCTCCAGTCAAACACAGATAGCCTTAAAACCCTGTTGGATGAAAGAGTCTATTATCTCCTTTTTGGCAGCAGTAGTCAGGACACAGTCAAAACTTGAGCTCTCTACCAAGAATCCACACTGATGGCAGAGAGTTGTGTGTGATGAAGGCTCCTTGCGGGGAGAAAGGGATAAGGGCTGGCAGCATTCACTAGGTTTAGAAATAGATGAAAGCTTACAATATAAGCAAGGTGCAATCGAGAGAGAGTCACGGAGCTTTTACTAGCCACGGTGACTGCCAACAAACAGCCTGGAGCCAGCTGTGGACCGTTGGTATCCAGCAGGGACACTTCCACCCTCAGCACTGTGGTCACTGTGGTGACACCGTCCGTGACAGAGATCTCCATGCTGTCCTCTGTTGCTGATGAACCATCATGCACATACTGCAGAGCATTTCGAGTGACATCCTCATAGGTAAAGGTATCACCTTCCCAAAAGAAAAATGCACAAGTCAGAAAGGCTCTCTTCAGAACACCCATTTCAAATGACCTAGGGGCTCCAATTTAGCAAAGGACTTAATAATGTACTAAACTGGCAATTAATACTGTCCTTACAGGGATGTGAGTTATGAAGGCATTTATTAGTGGGCTCATATACATGCAGGGCAGACGAAAAGCTGGAAACATCAGAGTTTCACAGATTCCCTGCAAAATTCCCAGAGAGTGCACAGCTCCTCTATTCCCAGCTGCTTTGTAAGCTCTTGCCTGTTATACCTAGATAAGGTTTCCCTCTCCACGTCTTCTGTTTGCACTACTCTCCTACATCTAACATTTGTTCATCTGATCACGCACTGGATATAGCTGCCACCAAAATGAACATTAAAACTCTACAGGAGCTTTCAACTGCTGGATGACAACAGATTTACACGGTCTTCAGTAGAAATGTTCACTGGGTTACTTCAATTAATTACTTCATAAATGACTTACCATGTAAAACAAAAAAGCCTTTTGATAAGCAGCTGGTTACAGGCAGAGGATTCACATACTTACGAATGCATCCCTATCTGCCAGAAGCATCTGTCCTGTCCTCGTCAACTAGAACAGCTATGTGGACAGGCACACGCTGACCCCTCTCTGGTGCTGACAAAGACTTCTGCTCAACTCACCTGCTCCCATGTGCTCCTGCATGCCTGCACTGTACTTTAGCACAATGCCATGATGGGGAGGTTTCACCAGCTCAAAGAAAAGACCCTCGGGAGCTGTATCCGTGTCACTCACAGCTAGCTGTATCCCTGTGTCGGAGAAGAGAGTGCAGTTTCAGCATCCTCAGGCACTACACTGGGAATATCCCTTAGGTTTTGTGATGTGCTCTTGTGAATGGAATGAAAAAACTGTAATTCAGTCAGTATGTGCAAATCAGAATAATTCTGGAGCTGCTCTAACCCAAGACCTTTCTGTTTTCATGGAAATAATTAGTCCCCTGGTGATGCTCAGATCAGAGGATGTATTGGGCAACTTACTGCTAGCATGGCTCATGAATGACAGCTATGCAAGCCCTCGGCTTATGAGACAGAAGTGCACAATTTTCTCAGTGGTTGCTGCTACACCTGTACAAGCATGTCCTTAGCTACAACAGACAGAGGTGAGTGAGACCAGAACTCCCCTCTGCTCCATCCATGTGGCCTCCTGGCAATAAACACTGCCTCAGGCTGAGCTCTGCACCCCATCCCTTGTGCCCTACTCACCAATGGTGGCTCTGCCCCCCTGGCTGACCTCCAGGAATGGAGCTGTGATCTGGAACACTGGAGGCTGCTGTTCCATGGAGAGCAAATGAATGACAAACACCATCTCCGGGGTTGTGTGCTCTCCATCAGACACTAGACACAGACAAAACCCACATCTGAATGTAGGAATGTGTTTTCAGGGGCTCACCTGGAAAAATCACCGTTCTGTACAAAACCACCACCCCGCATCTTGACTTCTCTCCCAACCTTCACTACATCTCTGTCCAAGAACATAAACACACAGCTCATGCCTGACAAGAGTACCTTTGCCCCTAACTTGACTCCTGGCAGGACAAATGTAGCTTCTACAAGTCTGTGTCTGTACATACTGTCTTCCACATATCTGATTTATGAGCACATCAGGTGCACTCATAAATCAGAACATGGACTTCTCCTTGCCAGTAGAACATTTTGCATACCCGTGCTAGAAAACACATGGAAAGGGAACGATGTGTTAAACAGCAAGCAAAGTATCAGTAGTAATTTAATTGTGGAATGTTTCCAATACTGTATTAAAAAAACCCAAATAGTGTAAAACTCTGATCTTCTTGTTCACACTGGGAGAAATCAGGTTTTTAGGACAGATTCCAGGCAACTACTGGAAAAAGATGTCTCTACTGAGCTGCAGCTTAGCTTCTATAAAACACTGCTGGGACACAGATGAACTCATACTCCCCAGGCATGTGCATTTCCAGAAATTCCTATCAAGCACCCATAGGTGTGCCTGCAGCAGAAGAAAAGCCAAGGAATAGCAGGCAGCATGAAGAGTATAAGGATAAAATCTGCTTTGTCCCGGAAAGAGCAAATGGTTCACGTACCTGTGAATCGGAAGTTCACTGACTCTGGGAGACCTGAGGAGACAAACACCAGCACAGAGTAACTGTGGTCAGGCAGGAAAGCACATACTGATGTGGACTGGAACAACTTTTGGAGGGAGCAAGTGCCTTTGCTTCAGGTAATGAGAGATAACATGCTACCCCCTCCTGAAAACCATGAAATGCCTCCTGACATTAGTGAAGGGCATGGCGATACATAGAACTGCATCTACCATGTACTGTCACTTCATTGCACAATCCTGTGCAAAGATGCTTGAAGTTTGTCCTATTTTTGCCCTTCTACCTCCTGCTCCAGACGTTATTCCTCTGATGATAGAAATCTTCTAATATCCTGGTTAGACTGAGCCAGTTTATACTCATCAATTCTAGTCTCAATCTCAAGGACTAAATTGCCAGCGCATCAAAGATCTCAATCATGGGAAGGGCTACAGTTCCTAATCCCACAGCAGATCAGCAGTTTGCCCAGCACAGCACCTAGTATCAGCATCAGCAATTCTAAATGCTTCAGTGAATGCTGCCACATCCCTGTAATTCACTAAACATTGCTTATCAAACCACAGATTTCTGCTTCCTTTCTATCATTCAAGCTCTCATGAGTACAGACATAACCATTAAGTCATTCCAGGACTGGAGGAAGACCAGAAGTCCAGCTACCTCTACCAGTCCGGCAAGACGCTGCAAAGAACAACCAGTTCCTTACCCGCAAAGGAGAACGCAATGATCTCTCTCAAGTGAGGAGCTGCAGCTGGTGGACGATAAGCAATCTTGCCATGGTTTATATCTGCTTGGGTGAAATACCTGACCGGGGAGAGAGGCCTGTCTCTGTGCTCCACAATACCTACAGAGGCAGAGAGCTCAGTATTAACAGCAGGAATTCATTTTATTTTTAAAAAAGATACCAAAGGCCACAGCTTCTTTTTCCCTTCCCAGGCGCTTCTTTTTACATCTTCAGTGGTTCCTGAATGAGCAAGATGGCTGTAACTTCTTGGAACATGAGAAATTAACAGAGATTCCTCGCTTTGTCATTCCTTCAAATACCTCTCACTAGAGAGCTGGAAAGCAGAAAGCCAGGAGGCACAACATTCAATATATTCCAGACAACAGTAAGAAAACTGCCTGAGCAGTGTGGCTAGCTTCTAAACAAGCCAAAGAATGACACTCTAAGGGAAAATGATGTCATCAGAGAGCACAGTAATTAATTCAGCATCAAGCTGCCATGTTCTCAATAGGTACACTTGCCTTGGCCAGGAAGGAGAGGGACAGTCACGTTGAACAGGATTTTCTCACTGGGAATCTCCGGGTCTACAAAGGAGAGGTGATGGGGCTCAATCACTGTCACACGGTCCTCCAGCACCTCAATAAATACATTAAACCACGAGCATCAAGGCCAGAGAAATGGGAAAATTCACCCCAAAATGCACTGAAATAGGATTTGCTTTGCTGTTGTTAAATATAATAAACATAAAAGTGTCTTTGAATGTAAAGTCTTAGACCTAAAACTGACAAGGGATGGATGGGCTGAACCTTAACCAAGTCTCCCTTCTTTTTTGACCTACAGCAACTAAGAAGAGATACAGAAAAATCTAATTTGATCAAAACCTCCCTGGACGAAGATCTAATCAATTGCCTATGTAGTTTTCTGGTGTAGTCTGATATGGTTAGACTGGATTTGTGTTTGAAAGAAATCCTGGAAACAACTCAGCCATTTCCATTGGAATATAGAGGAATCAAACTTTCCCTTTGTTTTAAATCCCTCTAAAAAATGTTCTAATCATTCCATTACAATCGTATCATTAGCTAAAGGCTGGCAGTGTGTTAGAGGAATTACAGTGCTGAATGAACAGACTTAAGTGCATAAAAGCAGTTAACTTGCATGTGCTCATGAACCTTATTCCTGTGGAATTAACAGCTATGAGAAGTCACTGAAACAGTTCAGCTGGGTAAGAAAAGCATCCAGCTCCTTTCATAATCATGAATAAAACATGGAGAGAACAAACTAAACTGAAAACACAGACAATTAATTCATCTGCTTTGGAATGTGAAATGATCAGGTTCAGCAACATGTTACAGGTTTTCACTCGGAAACATTTAACATTTTGTGCTTCCTCTTCAGCCAAGAAGACAGCCTAATTTTGAAGGAGTTTGAAGATGAATGAACAGAACTCAATCACGCTGAGGAAAGGAAGTGCAATTTTATAATGGAAAGATTTAAGGTTATGGTTGCTTCATAGTTGCCTCCAAGGCCTATTTGTCTCTCCCAAAGGAAGGACTTGCAGGTTTTAAGGGGCCCCTCAGTAAAACGTATTTTATGGCACTATTGGATTTTGTGGTGTGTAATTAGCTATAAAATCCAGCAGTGCACAGCTCAGCCAGACATCTCTCCCATCAATTTTATCAATAATAACAACAACAGAAAGTCGAGAGCAGGAAGATACATCGCTGGCTATTACTCCAAGTAGCAGCCTGAGCATGTTTTATTATTGCCTGGGAAAGGTCACCACTATTTTAAACCCTGACAAGGCTGTTGTGTCATGAAATTTTCACTAATCCCTCTCCCACCTCTTCCTTTTCCTGGTCCCATGCCTGGCAGGCTGTACTGGCTTAGGAGTCCTTCACCTTTCCTTACGTGGCTCATCCCTGAGACCCTTTGCCCCTGGGAGGTCTGCTACATCTACCCTCCTGCACTGCCTCTCAAGGGTGCTTTTGTCTGTCAGAGAGTGCCCAAAGGCACAGGATTTCTGTTTGATAATGCTGAGTGTACGGCTGGCACCTCACATTCTCTAAATAAATCATCAGGAATGAGTAACACCAAAGATGACTGCATGCTGTCTTCAAGTTCGTAGACCCAGCTCTCCCTCTCCCTGCATGCAGATTCTGCCTGAAGGGTTGGCCTCAGCTCTTTACATGTTTCTTGTAAGTCCTCATCTCTGTTTTCTCAACACAACAAAGCTATGAGGCAAGGATGATGTCTAAATCAAACTCTGCCTCTGGGGTCCTGGCTCTCTGTGCATCCCAATGGGTGACCTGGGTGCTGAACCCTGAAGCTTGCCTCTAGCCCATTCACTTGGGATCCCTCCCTGCAGAATCAAAAAACAGCAGACAAGCAGGAGAAGAGAAGAACACTGGAATTCACCCACATGTGTGGTGGGGACACGGAAAAGGCATGCACCAAAGCCTGAGAACTCACAAAACCAATTTTAAACTTCCAGGTCATCTTTCCAATCAACACACTCAGGAAAATAATGACATTAGGAGACCACTCTTATCAAAATGGTCACTCCCAGAGCTGACGATGGAGTAAAAGGTTCAGTTCCATGAATGCAGTGCTTGTCTGAATGTTTTCCATATACATTATAATCTATGTTTCCAATGTCAGAATGATGAATGAAAACCTCCTAATGTGGGTGGTCTACAGTTCTGATGTTTACTGTGGTATTATTGGCAAGATCTATTCACTACAGTCTATCTAACCCCCAGTTTTTCACTCCTGCCATTCCTAATGCTTCTCAGGAAAGGGTAAGAATTCCATAAAAATATGTTAAACACCTTAACATCCCTCTCCTTTCCAGTCTATACATTCAGCACTCATAATATTGAGATTTTCAACTGTTCATGGGTATTTTCTCCTCTGTCTTTACTCTTCTAACCTGTCTTTTTTTCCGTTTCTACTTCAGCCACCTATCTGGTGCACATACCCTGTTTCATAGATCTAGTTCGATATTTGAACCAAACACAATAGCACAGATGATAGCAAGTAGAAGAATGAACACGCAGTGGCAACTGCTTTATGCGGGCTCTGGTCAATGTGCAGTACTGCAAGAAGAGTGGGAACACAGAAACCATCAACTAGTGGTGCTGGATCATACTTACAGCCATGTGCAAAGAGGAGCCAAGGGAAAGCTGTGGAGCTCTGGGTGTCTGTGGGAGAACAGCAACATTGAAGACATGGCTTTGCAAGCTGGACTGTGGACTGGCAGAGCTAGATACCTGGGAAGAAAAGATTACACGAATGGATTACCTGGCAGAGGACACCACTGCATTTCTAGACCAGTTTCATACGCTCCCTCTGCTGTTCCCCTGACCTGGAAAGGCAATGACACACCCTTCCATCAGATACCAACCCAAAGCATACATGAATGGTAGTGAATGGGAATTAAGGCCTTTAAATACTAATCATTACAGCTTGCACAATCTACAAATGGTTGACTTCTTTATTAACATTTAGAAAGGTATCTGTTTGTCAGTTCCCTACCTGCTGTTCATTCCTGCTTCCCTCAGTCACTGCCATAGTTTTACTGAATTTTAGTTCAACTGTCTGTACACCTTAATGGAATTTTTCATCACAGGAACAGAAAAAAATAATGGGTTTTAAACCTTTTTCCCACCTTAAAATGACCATTGGTTGTGCTGACAAGGTGAAAATAACTGGTCTTTCAATAAAAAGCACTGCTCTGGCAGTGACTCCCTGTGATCCCAGTATCTTCCTAGACAAACTGTGCTTGTGTTTCAGAAACACATAGCAATTTTCCATATCCCACTAAAACACCAAGGTTAAGTCAACAGAATCTAAATCAAAATGGCAAACCTGCAGTAATGACATATAAAGCAAATAATATTAAACTTGCAAAAATCCAAAGGAAATTTTACAAACCATCCCCTAGAGATAAGCCTGCAAATGTTCACAGCAATCCTCAGATAAGGCAAGCACCCTTTGTTTAGCACCCTTTACACCCTCTTTCTTTGTTGGACACGGTCACAGCTTTATCTTTCAGTAGGGATGGCAGTCCATGCTTCAAACCAACAGAGCATTTTGTAAGCAAGAATGGACATTAGCCCAAACTTTATTTCAAGAAAATGCATTAAAAACGCATAAAAATGCATGCTCTGCTGAAGTGAACGAAATTACTTTAGCCATTTTCTGGCCCTGTTTTCAGTTGATGCCATCTGCACGGTAACTGCCAAAATACTGATGAAAACAAGGTGCCAACACTTTCTGAGATGCCCCAACGGATGGTTCAAGACTTGGACAGATGTATTCTCCTCTCCAGATGTGACCAAGGCCATCGCCGCTTTTTTTTCTCAGTAGGGCTCTCCATACAGTTATTGCTGCTGCTCCAAGATAGTAAACCCAAACATTTAGCTCATGCAAAATGCATACTCTATAGGAGGAATGTAGCAATTAAGCTAAAGATTAGCTTGTTCAACATCGACGCTCACAAATTCCTCATTATCACTTATGTTAATCACTTTAGAAATTACCTTAATTGCTGTTCTGGTGCTACAGTAATAGCTTCTGACTTGTAAACCAGATGTAACAAATACCATGTGCAAGTGTTCACATAGGCTTAGCATTATGGGAGGCTGTTAAACTTTCCAAGCAAACATCAAGGACCTGTCTAAGGAATTTTACAACATGTAGGGAGATGGGATTTATTGTTGTGTTACATCTGCTGGGGAGTATTTGCACTTTTTTGTCTGTTTGCGAGAAGAAATACTCTAGCAAAAATTGAATTATTAGTTTAGAGACTGCAAAAAGTAGGAGGGTTGGTTTTGGGGGTTGCAAAACAATCCACAAACAGGCACTCAGAACACTTCGCTCTTGGAGTAAATATTACAAGGTTTATGACAGGGCAATGTATTCGCCATGCAAGATCGAGGGGTTGAACCTCCTGAACTGCAAACTGTGCATCAAAACAGCCAGGATATGGGATGCAGTAACACACGTTGCACAGGGAAGCCCTTTCACAGATGTCTGGATCACAGGGATACTAGAGGACCTCTGTAAGGGTCTCCTCATGAAGACCCAGCACTCAGCTGGAGGATTATCTAGGACAGCCAACATGCTGCCATCCTGTCATACTGATGGGATGTTACAAGCCTAATGGTTTCATCTTTTGGAAGTTGTAAGTGCAGATCTGCTTGCCTGTTAACTTTGGGGACTCTTGATCTCAGAGAGCTTTCCTCCTCAGACAAGCGAGAATGCACTAGGACAACATCCTTTCTTTTTTACAAAACCCCTTTCCTCCCTGAGTTGGAATGGCATAGAAAAACAGGCCAGCTAGTAACTTAACAGCTTATATGTTAGATGCTACCTGACAGACAAATTTCTTCAGATTTGCAATATGGTCTGTGATTTGACACCCAGAAGGTTAATGCCCTTGCACATGGCTCAACAGTATGGGTAGCTGGCTGGCTTCACTGCCACACATTAAAGCCTGGGGGTCCACATGCAGCAAAAGCTCTCTTGTGCATGAGTAAGAGACTCCCATGAATACAACGAGGAGCTGCATCCATCCTGACATATAAGCACATGTATATTCACCTACAGGCAAGCAGCATGCACCCATACACACGGAAGTCTGTATGTGAATACAAATATATATTATACACCTATCTGTGTGTGAATGTATGTGTACATGTGCGTGTATCTATTAAAGCTTTGGGTCACAATGTACAGGGAACAGCAGACAGTAATCTCAGATAAAAACGCCAGCAGAACTGCTGGTGACTCTCCCCATGAATATGATGAGGAATACCTGGAATTGAAAGGAGTCACTTTCTATTTCAGATCCAGAGTGCCTGTACCACACAATGCCTTCGTTGATGTCCTCCTGGGTGAAAGAAGTCGTAGGGGAGGCTGCTCTTCCATCAGGCAAAAGCTGCCATGAGTTTGCTGGGCCATCTGCTGGCATTGGAACCAGAAGCACTACTTCACCTGGGAAAGGCAAAGATGAACAACTTGTGAGAAAACACGGAGGAACACATGCTTCTTCATCAACTAATGAGTTGACAAGAATGAGGCACAAACAAGGTTAAATAGCATTGCAGCAGACTACCCATCTTCCCCTCAAGGGTACAGCTTCAGTATCAGAATACAGCATGCTAATTTTTTCAAGGTCAGCTCTTTGCTAGCTCTTTTGGGGACTTATTATACCAAAAAGTATACTCAGCCAACTTTTCTGAACAGAAATCTTAGAGCTCTCAAACAGATAAAGGACCTGGTTTGTAGCTCTTACTCCAAAAAGTATGTAGCTTTTATATCTCTAGCATCCAGCTTATTTTTGCATTAGATTCTCAGCAGAACTGAAATATCAGTGGCTTCATTGCAGATATGACAGAGAACAGCACAGCAGGATGGGGCATGTCCCACTCATTATCAGCTTTCCTCACAGATGCCTGCAAGGATTGGATTTTGATGTCACTACTAATGTTCAATTTATAAAATTACTCAGAAAGCCACGTGCTACCCAGCAACAGAAGGGTATCAACATTTGGTCACCAATTTCACTGATGTGAACATTTTCCCTAACACACATAAAGGAAATTAAAACCTGACAAAGAGCTACAGTATTGAAACAAATGGCGTATTTTTCTATTTTACAATGTAATTTACTTGTCCTGGAGTTAACATACAATCTGTGGAAAAAAATATACCGTCTTTCCCCTATCTGTACTATTCTTGACTATATAAAATTTATCTGCTGTTTAAATTACTTATTAGTTGTATATTGCTCTTTTCCACCAGTCTTCAAACATATCTCTCATGGCTACTCATTTAGAAGCCACATATATTATAAATCATTTCAACTCTCCTTACAGCATTAATCATTCTGTTATGCAAAATATTCATCTTAAGCTCTCCCGTTTCATTTCCAAACCCACCCTCAAACAGTTTGAGCAATAAAAAAATAATTCAGCAAGCTGAAATATACTTCCATTTTATCATCAAACTCTATGCTAATATTCCCTTATTGGTGCCCTAATTACATTCCTAAATTTGTGCTTTTGCTCATGGGAGCTCACCACCTTAAATCTTTTGTGTGATTTTGAAAAGATGTTAATCACATACCCAAAGGAGTCAGGGACTGCAAGTTGTTTATCCCTCCCAAAGTATAAGAAGAAACAATCTGAACATAATAGCTTTTTAAAGCAAGATGCAGGTGTATGTGTCTTCTTATAAATTAATATTTAACATTATTAGAAGGAACAACTCTGTAATGTTTACTTATATAGTTTATGATTACCATTTCATTTGAAACATTTATTTTTTTTTAAGTAGAAAAGCACCTGTTCATAGGTTACACACATGAACATGAAACTTGTGCCCATCAGGAAGAGGAGATCTGGACAGAGATCTTCCTTCCCTAATTATACCCCTTTTGTTTGGTTTCAGAGCCTTGAAGTAAAGAGCAAGAAGCCTTCTTTGTCCACACATCCTACAGCTACACATATAGGAATGCAATAGCTAATTCTAAAGTGCTTTTCCTTCCCATCTAAAAATCAAATTATGTATTTTCTACAGGCAAGAATATCTTTTCCATTAGTCAAATCCCAAGATAGGCAGATAAGCCCTCATTTATTCAGGAACCATTTTCTACATTGCTCTGTCTTATTTTTTTCCCTCCCTTTCTGTGAAATGGCATTTTAGATAAAATTTTGAAGATCATTGATTTTTACTGCTTATTCCTCACCTGCAGCTACAAACCCATTTGTGTTATTGCAATTAATTACAGTAGAGCTAATTATGGTGATACAAATACAGGTTTATAGATTTCAGTTACGGGTAGGCAGCAGGAGACAAGCTCCTCAGGGAAAAATTCTTGTTTTCATATAAATGCTTATTAAAAATGAGAAGACAGTCCTTCATCTGCAGAAAACTAGAGGGGAAATACAAATTAATTACTTCTCTTCTGAACTGCAAAAATAATATAGTCTATGTTTCCATCAAGTACTGGCAGCTGTTACGGAAACCAGACTATCCTTACAGCAAAAGGCAAAAAACCAGCATTGAGGTTGCTAAAGGGATCTTCTAGCTTTATGCAGCTCAGCAAATTAAAAGCAATGGTATAATTTCATGGAAGTGCAAAATGTATTATTAAAATACGTGGCTGTTCTAGTGAAGAAAATGGTGATGCTGAGCAGGAAAACAACATTTTTCTGTCTATATTAACCTTCCGTACACATATGGCATCTCTCTTTTCCACCCACTTTCTCTCAGTTTGTATCTCGGCCACAAATCCTAATACCTTCCACACTCCTCCCTTGCCTAGGGTCCAGAAGATACTCTGCAGAAGATAAGCTGCAGTCCTACGCAGAGAGCTGCTCGTGGAAGCCTTTCCTTTGACAGATGAGATCAGAGCCTCTCAGAAGAATTTGGAGACAAGAATTATATGTAGATGTCACCAATTTCTGCTTGAGTCAATAGCCCCTTTCATTAACAGAAGTTAAATCAAGTGTCACGGAATTTACGAAGCTCTCCAGCTCCCCACAGTAAACTTTTGCTCAGCAGTTTCTAGGGGTAGCTGTTACCCTATGCTCCTCTTAAACCAGATGTTCACTGTAGAATATTATCTTTTGGCAGGAAGATTCTGCTCTGACAAGGCTATAAATCCACCAGAATTTCACTACCACTAGAGAAGCACAGTTGCAGATGACTAGGCAGGACAATAGTGCTTCATTCCTCTGCATGCCCATTTGAACTGGAAAAAGATGAGGTTAGCAGCACTTACTCAGCATAGTATTACAAGGAAATAGCCCCTCAAATGCTATTTGTTGTAGGAAAAATACAATGGAAAAGCCACATTTGCATGGGCCTGTGAAGAACACCCCCTTCCCAGGAAGTAACCAGAACTCTGCATTTTTATTTAGCAGATGGACATCTTGGGGCATGTGGGGTGAAAGGCAACACCCTACAGGTGCTTTTTCACAACACTCCAGAGGTATTTACCATGTCTTGGCTGGTCCTTGATGATGGTGTAGGTTATCTCAGAATCACGGACACCGGGCAGCTCAGCATGCAGAATGGTCTTGGAGATCTGTAGCATGCCTCCCTGGGGAACCCACACCAGGGAATTTGTCACGAGCCGAGGGCTTCTGTTACTCTGCATTTAGGGAGACAGCAGAAAAAAAGGCTTAACTGAGTGTCAACAATGCTGCACTCAGGGAAACAGATTTTCAAGTGAAAAGGATCAAGCAGAATAGTTTGGATTTTGTTATGCATTCAACCCCGGTTGTCTGCTCCAAGAAACAATTGTGCATTCTTCACCTATCCACAGTCAAAAATTCACTACTATCAACATCTGAAAACAAATTATCCAGTCTACTACACTAGTTTGATGGCATCCACATGTTCTCTTACATCTTCCCATTTCAACTGTGAAAACATACACCTTTCAAGGGTACTTACTGAACAACAGCTTCTTACCCATTCAAAAGTGTCTCTGTATGGCACCTCCACTATCTTTACATATACCTGCAACTGTTATCACCTCTCCATGAGCAAACCCAGGCTCCAGACCATCCCCATGCTTGTCTACAAGATGGGGGGAAATAGAACTTAATTCAAATTTCACTCATTAACTACTGCACCAAACACACATCACTTTTTTTGCTAAGTTAGAACATACTTGCAGGAAGACTTTTAGATCAAGTATCTTCTCTCGTGGTGGGACTTACACCCATGGTCAAGTCATGTCTTAAATCACTTTTGGGAAACTGAAGACTGCCTGAACATATACCAAAGTCTTTTGCTACGTGATGGGTTTTCAAACCTTCAAATTACTCCTGTGGCTTTTTTTTCCCAAAGAAATATTTATTATATTAAGTCAAGCTTCTTAACATGTGGATGTGAGGACTGGATACAGTAATGGCTTCACTATCATTTTCATGTACTTCAGTAACACTACTTTGGCATTCAAGGATTTTATTATCTCTTTTTAGCTGTAAATTACTTTGTTAACTTATGCTGTGTTGGACAGGCAACCAAAATCCCCATGACCTCTTCTGTGCTCTGGTTCTTTCTTGTAAGTCCAATTGCTGTAAATGTGACTTCTCTTCTTGATTTCTGCACATTCACCTTGAAACTGGCTGTGGTGAACTGCAAAATCAGTCAAAATCCTGACTGCTCCATAGAACTGATCATCTTCCTCCTCATTTACTACTGCACATAATCATGTGTCACTCCAAAACTGATAAATGCCTTATTACTATGTTCTTCTGAATCTGCAGCAGACAGTAGAGAGGGCTAGAAAGATGTTTGTGAACAAGAATCCCATTAAAGGATGATTTCCCATCTCCATTTTGACATCTGTTGTGCACCTTTCACCCATTTAGTTTGTATTACACCTATTTTGCACAGTGTTTATTCCTATATGCCACTCATATGATCTTAGACTGTGTCAGGTCAAGTTTCCCAGCACAGTGGTGAATTTATTTTCATAAAGAACAGTGAAGAAGAAAACCAGACCCTCTGCCAGCTGCCACAGGAACCCTGCCAGTATACATAACTTCCTTCTGACAACTTCCCTCTGACCTCATTGATTTGAACACACCGTGACATATTCAGGCCTAAGAGAGCATAACTCTGGAACAGGAAACAAACTCAGCAGGTCAGAAAGGTCCTTGGATTTCTTGTGCGAGGAGAGAAAATAAAGACAAGCCACACTTCCAAAGAAGGACAGGCAAAATGCACTGCTTAAAGAGAAAGTATTTTCTAAGTGAATGTTCAAAGAATCATAGAATGGTTTGATTAAAGAAACACAGAGTAAAGCACTCTCACAGTAAAGAATTTCTTTGCCATATCCAACCTAAATCTCCCCTGTTTAAGCTTGAACCCATTGCCCCTTGTCCTATCACTATCCTTATAGGTCCCCTTCAGATACTGGAAGGCTGCTATGAGGTCTCCACCCAGCCTTCCCTCCAGGCTGAACAGCCCCAATTTTCTCAGCCTGTCTTCATATGGGAGTTGCCCCAGCCCCTGATCACCCTTGTGGTATCCTCTGGACTTGCTCCAACAGCTCCGTGCCTTTGATACATTGGGGAACACCAGAACTGCAGAGAGCGCTCCAATGTTAATGGGTGCTGAAATGCCTTGCAAGAATCCTGGAGACCTCCCTCAGCTGGATCTTCTCTAGAGGTCCAACACAGACCTAAAATAAATGTCTTGAGTCTCTTCCCTGCATTCTCCTAGTCTCTCAGGAAAGAAAGGCTTCCACATCCCATCAGCAATGAGCAAATCACATGTGGTTACACCTGACCTTCTCTGACTCACCATATGTAGGCCTGTTGATAATATTTTCTAGAGCATGGGCTTCTCATTCCCCATTGGAGCACCACTGGTGGTGCTCTGCCAAAAAATGAAGTACCAGCAGTTCTCAAATTCACTTCACAGAAGCTGTAATTGTTCAAGAGTGTCAACAAAGACAAACAACAGTGCAAATCTTTATGAAGAGATCTCAAAATAGAGGCCAGTTGTTCAGACTGCAGTAGGTCAAACGAAGAGTTTGGATGGGAGAAGCAGGCTGTTAGGAACCAAAGGGGCTACAAAAAGCACCTTGCAGAAAACAAGGCACAACTGTTGTGAAGAAGCAAGCCCCTCTAATTCATAATATTTGGAATGTTGTTGTCCTTTATGTTTTTACGCTTTCACCACAGTGCTCCTACAGATTAATGCCTGAGCTCATTAAATAGGAATCCTAGAAAGGTCCTTTCACACCAGGACTTACTATATAGAACCATCCAGCAACACATTACAACAAGATAAGGAATGTGGTTAAAAAAACCCACACCCTGAGCTTCCACACCTCCACCCAGGGTCCTATTGGGCTCTTGAGCATCCTTGGATGTAAAACAAGGGAAAAAAACAAGTGTCTTGGCACATGTGTGCCTCAACGGCACCTTTTCGAACCAGACCCTGCATGCATTCCAGCTCCCAAGGCTATTCCACAAAGATGGTAATTAGGATGAGACAGGAGCTGGGGATCTGCCAGCTCTACCCTCATACTAAAAGCTGCTCCACTCTCACCTCTGTCACCACCTTTATTCTTCTCTGTAGCCAAGGGCTGCACAGAGAGACTTAGAAAGATAATGAGAGACACAGGAGCACAAAATCAGCTAATAAAAGAAACCAGACATAGCAATTCACCCTCACTGGCATTTACAAGAACCTGCTTAATCAATAGCAAAACAGAAAAGATGTGTTACGAACAACACAGAGCCTGTCCAAGCATTTTTACAGTCCTTCTGATCTGATACAGGCTCCTTAGGGAGTGATGTGGGTGAAGACAGCACAGGCAGGGCTGCTCTTATTCCAGGAATCTAGTAAGCCAGCACCAGCCTTGAAAGCAGCCACTTTTTCATTCCCAGACTGATGAGCGAGACGTGTCTCTAATGAGCATTAATTACTAGAGCAGCTTCAGGAGAACCTCAGGGTCCAAATGGGATCAGACCCCCCTTGTGCTAAACACCCAGACCCATGTAGCGGTTGTAAATCTTACATAGAATGTTCATGCCCAAGTTGCTGTGAAAGACGTCTAATACAGCAGAGAAGGGGACAAAAGGGTAATATCTCCTGATTCCTTTTCACTGAGTGAAAGCACTCAAAAGATGGTGTAATTCTCAGATCCACACATACAAAACCACTGAAAACAGTGGATCAACAGCTCTGTTTTTCATCACTCTTTCCCATTAACTACAGGGTAAGGGAATTTCCAGCTTTCTTTTTTCCTTCTATTTTATTACAATATTAAAATGAACTGAAATGCTTATGAGTACTTCAGCAACGTTATTGTTGTCAAGGTTCCACCACACATAATGTATGCTTTTCACACCTTGTTTGGCTGGGGTTTGTTTAATAAACAAATGGAAAGCATTAAAAGCACCACTGCTTTTAATTTTACTGCTGTAGTCTCTATAAAAGCAGGAAATAAAAATTAAAGCACTCCTGAATAATTTATGAATTTAGATATCTGTTCCCTGTCCTTAGGGAAGTTATCAGGCACAAAGATGCAACAAGTGAAAGATTTCAGCACAGCAGAACTCCTGACCTTGGAAGACACCACCACCACCAAAGTACCAGTGATAGACCTTAACAGTCAAGTTGTTTGAGTTCATGCACGGTCCTTTTGTTTCCCATCACACACACACCAGGCTGAGAGATTTGCCTATCTCATCAGCCTTCCCTCCTTGCCATCCACTCCACTTTTCTCTTATTTATTGCCCTCACCAGTACAAAACTCACCTGCAACTCCAGAAAATCTTTTTTTATCAAATAACTATAGACTTTGTGTTGTCAAAGTGGCTAAACTGGAGCTGAACCATTCCTGTCGCAAACGAAAAATTCAGGTAACCTCCAAAACTCAATCAATCCACTGCTTTCTCCTGCCTCTGACCAGAGCCTGTCAGTAATGCAGGATTAGTGACACCTCAGGGACATAATGATACTTCTCCAGATATCTAATTTGCCTGCCACTGCTAGGCTTTGCACTTCTTCGAAGACAGGCTGAGAGAGCTGGGCTTGTTCAGCCTGGAGAAGAGAAGGCTCCTGGGAGATCTTAGAGCAGCTTCCAGTGCCTAAAGGGGCTGACAAGAAATCTGGAGAGGAGCTTTAGACAGGGGCAGGTAGGGACAGGACAAGGGAGAGTGGCTTTAAACTGAGAAAGGGGAGATTTAGATTAGCTATTAGGAAGAAGTTCTTCCCTGTGAAGGTGGTGAGGTCCTGGCACAGGTTGCTCAGAGAAGCCATGGCAGCCCCATCCCTGGCAGTGTTCAAGGCCAGACTGGAGCGGGCTCGGAGCAACCTGGTCTAGTGGAAGGTGTCCCTGGCTGTGGCAAGGGGTTAAAACTGGATGACCTTTAAGGTCCCTTCCAACCCAGACCAGTCTGTGATTCTATGTCACAGCACATACCTTGGGAACAACCTTAATGTGGAACAGGATGTTCTGGAAGTGGTACCCATCACTGACTTGCAAAATAACTGCATCATCCCGGCTGTCAGAACCATCATGAGCGTAACTCAGCAGTCCACTGGCAAGGTCATCCAGGTGGAACATGTGGACTGCAGAAGCTGAGTTCCCAGGAGGTGTCATCAGCTGCCCGTGACGTGGAGGCTCCAGAACCATCAGCACAACATCCTGAGGATTGTCGCTGTCTCTCACAGAAAGCAACTGCTCTGTTACAGTTCCAATTTCCCCTCTGTGGACAAGGAGAGCCTCATTCCTGAACACATATGGGGCCTGAAACACAAAAGCAGCTCTTAGGTGTTTGCTAAACCATATAAATCTGATCATAATCAAAGTCTGGAATGAAAAATGTGGCGTTAAGGAAATATGCTCACTTCATCCCTGAAAACCTCCTATCTCTAAGCAGCAGAGAATCATTATCCACACCTTCCCCCCCACAGTGGGCAGATCTAAGAATATCTATCAATTTAGACTGATTTAGTTACACTAAAAAAAGATTCTCATGCCACAGCAAGGTTAGGAAAGATTAAAAAAAAACCAAAAGGACATTTATATAGAAAGCAGTTTGGTTATCAGCTAGAGTCTATATTGCCTTTGCTGTCTGCACAGGTAACAGACAAGCGACACAGCTTTGCCTTACTACCATCCATGGAAATCCAAATGGAAACCCGGATCCCACTATTCTGGGAGGTCTACACATTACACGCATGTCCACAGGCTCAACTGGATTGCAGGCACCTCAAATGCTGCAGATTCATGCCTGTCAATAATCATTTCAGGGTGGGTTGGGGATGGAGACACACCACATTCTTCCTGTGTATACCCTAGAGCTTCGGTAACATAGAAATCCTTCAGAGCACTAATGGGGAACTAAGACCCCACACATCTTGCATAAAATGAGTTGCAGAGAGAGAGAAAAAGGAAGCAAGGAAGAATGTCAGGAGAGGGAGAATAACCTACACAGGATGATAACAGCAGTGAATCAAGCTGAGAGGCAGAAGCTTGCATTAACGCTTCTAAGTCAATCAGCTAACACTGAAGGATGTGTTTTGCTTGCCTTCAACTGATAAAGTCCATCTCGAAGACAGCAAAACTAGGTGTCATCAGCATCATTACTTATTAATTTTCAAAGACTCCACAGCCTTATTCAACTCAGAACGAAGATCAGCCAGAGTCCACATTTCTGCTGGTTTAAATCAGTTCTCTAGTTCTTTGTTGTCAAGAAAGTTTAAATCTGCAGTCTCTATTGATCCCAATAAACAGCATTTGCCATCAGTAATACCTTGCGCCTCAGGAGGCAGGTGAGTCCTGGGAACATTTACCAGAGAGCTAACTGCTGCCATCCCACCTGTGTACAACTTATCAGGGTTATTAAGGATCAGCAGGCAAAATTCCTATCATTAAACCTCAGTTATGTATTCTGGGGCAGTTACTGGAGCTCTTACTTAGGTGAATGTCCCACTGTGGTAAACAAGTGATTAGCCTGAGTAAAGATTTCAGCACCAGCAAGAATCAATATACACACAACAGGATCCATATCCACAGTTTGCCTTACACTAAAGGGCAAACTAGAACACTTTCAATTTCCAGAAGTTATGGAATGACTAATATGGAATATAATGATTAAAAGCAACAAAGTGCAATGAAGCACAGAACAGCACCATCAGCTTCAGACACAAACCCATTCACTGCTGCAATGATTAAAAGAAATGCATTTCTTAAGTTACTCATTGTGAGGATAGCTGCTGAGTTAGGCTTGTAGACAGGAAGGAGTCAGCACTAAAAGAGAAAAGGCTGATCACCAGATTTTCAGTTAGTTTTATCAAGTCACTTAATGCCCCTCTGAGGATGTAAATGGGCCTTAAGAGTAGCAGACTCTCATCTACACTTTAAAGTCTCTTTGTGCTGCTAGAATACGCCAAGTAGCCACAACAACTTCAGCTGAAGCAAAGCTATCTGTCGTGGTTTAATCCCACCCAGCAACTAAGTACCACACAGCTGCTTCAGTGGGATGCGGAGGAGAACTAGAAAAAGGTAAAACCTATGGGCTGAGCTAAGAACAGTTTAATACCGAAATAAAGCAAAATGTAGTAATAATAATGATGATGAAAAGCTCAGTGCACACTGCAAAGCCCCCTTGGAAACCTGGATCCCATTACAATGAGTCCATAGTGAACCCGTTGGCAGCAGGACCATCAGCAAGCATGAAAGTGGGCCAGGAAGTTCCAGCACATTCACTGCCCTTGCAAGTCTTGTAGCTTGAGTGGGAATCAAAGCCTGCCCAGAGGAATGGTAGGCTTAGCTGGCACACATAGCTAGTCTGGGCTTGAACTACTCCTCCTTTCTGCAATTCTGTGCCCCCTCCGTTAATGTGTATCTTGCACATCTCTTCATACCTTGCCTTTTAGAGAGCCTTAGAGAAGGAGTCACAAATGTACTGCCTGTACACCATCTCTTAGGTAAGGCACCGCCACAGTATCATGCTACAGACTTTAAATGACATTAACATGAAGGACATGAACACTTGGCAGTACCATCAACTTGCCTAGAAGCGATGAGCAGTTTAAGAGACACACTTTAAATAGCTCATGCTGATTTAATTCCCAACTGTTCTAGAAGAGAGCATTTAAGTAAGTGCTCTTGATTGTCAAAGCATCCCTGCCACAGGGATCAATCACGATTCAATTGCCCTGCAGTAAGAGACTGAACTAGACCATCCACAGATCCAAAGAGTAATTTGAACAGCAGGGACTCCTTAGCCCTCACTGATTATTGCTCTACAATTGCACAGCTACAATTCCCTATACAAGCAAAATGACAAGGGCCAGCTTCTTGAGTCACTTACCCCAAGCCCAGTTCTTCACCTGACTCTTGGCTGCCTCTCAACTAAGTGAAACTTGAGTCTAATTTGCCTGACCTGAACTCCAACTGAGGTTCTGCCCAGCTCCTTTGTTATCACTGCAAGAAAGCAGGGCTCCAAATGGTACAAGATCTGGATTTTTCTTCCAAGCTTTGTTGCATTACCTGTGTTGAAAATGCTTGAATGTTGACCACCTCAGGATGGGAGAAGAACTGTTGATCACTGACTTTCAGGGAAAACTGTCCTTTCCTAAACAACAAGCCAAAATACAGGATAATATGAATTAACAAAGTACTCTTGCAGGACTCAATAACAATAAAAATCTATATTTAGTAAAAATTACTAGCTTAGTGACAGAACATTTAAAGTTTTTTTTCCTTTTTCAGTTATGTTTTTATAGTTTGGGTTTTTTTTTTTTTCTGAAGATTCACAACAATAACAACATGTAACAAAATACCTTTAGCTATGCAATAATATACCTTCATTTCCCTTTAACTAATGTTACCCACACAGGATGGCATCTCCAAGATAAACCATCAATTCTAAATGTCACCTATTTGCTGCTAAAAAAGATGTCACTTATCTGGCTTTGGAACAGAAGCTCCCACTTCTCACCATTCTGGCTTCCTATTCACTTTTCAATAATGTCACCCAATAAGCTTGACCATAAAATAGCTATGTTTGTCAAGACAAGATCCTGACATTTCATCGTGACTACCAGACAGAAAAAAAACCCAAAGGCATGTTACACAAACACATGCCTTAAGTCTAGTGAACATAAGCCAACCCTCGGCATAGACACCCTGGAAGTCTTACTGAAAACAGTGGATCAAAGAACAGCCTAATATATACAGGCAGAAATGTAGAACAATTCCACTGGTATCAGTCTAGTCCCAAGGCTTTATGGTGATGTAAATTAAGTGTGAAATTTGGCAGGATGACTGGCTTATTGCCTTGCAGCAGAAAAAATCTGCTTCCTTGCAACATGCCTGCAATGTGAGCAATGCCAGCTACTAATCACAGTAATTACCACAGGACACTAACAGATCTCATATTGTAGGCAAAGGAGTGATAGTTGAATGCAGACTGTGCTGCAGAGCACAGCAGTGACATCATTTGAACATCTTCCTTACAGCATCAAGAAACTATTGTAACAACCAGACTAGTATATCAGTTTAAAATCTACAGCAGAAAAGTTTTGCACCATCATTTATACTGTGGTACAGTATAAGTACATTGGTACTTAACAGCAGTGAGGAGTGTGTTTCACTGTAAGAATGTTTCCAAGGAGCAAGGAAATACCTGTTCTTAAGACAAGTAATTATTTTTTTAAGGCAAGAACTCTGAAAAAAGTTTCAACAGAGTCACCTGGATTTCTCTTTGCTGTGCACAAAGTGAACTCTCTTCTCCTTCACATCCTTGCAGCTGAAGTGGTCACCTTTGCTCAGCTGCACTGCTGCCCCCCCCATCATGATCACCAGCCTGCCGTTGGAGGGACTGCTGCTGATATGGAACAAGAGCTGTTCTGTGTCACCATCCACATCACACACACGCAGCAAGGACAGGTCTAGGGGCTTTACCCCACCAATTCCTACTGTGAGGGTACTGTTCACATGGAAGCCCAAGGGATGTTTGCTGGCTAAAAACAAAGGGAAAAGCATTACTGAATGAATAACAGCCATGGACTGTAGTAGCATCTTGCCTGCTTTATAATGCCCCATCCATTACTGATAACCACAATCTCACAAGGAATTGTAGTCCATCCCAATCCCCACCATGGTTTTGAGAGGCTTGAGCAAATCGTTTCCCATCTCGAGTCCCCCACTAGTCTCTGCAGACGGACTAGCAGATCTTCATTTAGAACAAAGAGAAGTAAGTACTACAGTTGATTTAGTAAGGGATTCCCTCAAAGGTATTTTTTCATTGTTTTATGTTGATGATGAATGATGCTCGATTGGAAGGACATGCCTC
The DNA here is from genome assembly GCF_033783945.1 of Neopsephotus bourkii. Taxonomy (NCBI): domain Eukaryota; kingdom Metazoa; phylum Chordata; class Aves; order Psittaciformes; family Psittacidae; genus Neopsephotus; species Neopsephotus bourkii. Next base: position 11,483,060 of record NW_026900624.1, read on the forward strand.
TTTCCTAATGAGGTAGAAACAATGTACATGCAACCTCTTATGAAACAAAAAAGTTGGAGGAAAACGGCTGCCAACATTCAACAGTCGCCATGGAACTGCACAAAACTGAATTCCAAAAATACCACTGAAAGGCCACTGTTTCTGGCCTTATCTGCTGGAAGCCTGCCAGCTCAGTTGCTTTATCATGAGATACTCACCTTCTTCACACTCTCTTGTCCACATATTGCCATAGAAACCCTGGCCACAGGCAGAAACACAGATCTTATTCTTCAGAAATGTGGTGCTGTCACAAAGGTGGCACAGGCTGTCACTGTCACACTCCAAGCATCCCTGAGGACAAGCTGAATTGGATGGAAAGCGCAACTGAGACATTGACAAAAACAATATAGCTACTGGAATGCAGAGCTGTCTCCAGGGATCAGAAGAGAAACACCACTGCTATTTGTGTCTTACCTACCTGACAAAAGCGATCAAAAAGAAGGGGCAAAGACAGAGAAGAGTTGCTAAGAAATTCCTTCCTCATTTAGACTACTGTTTCCAACTGACTACAGAGAACCTGAGATGATCTTCCAAATGGAAGAAATGTATTTTTAAGTAACTGTTAATACACTATTAATACTCTGGATACACACTCCAGTCCTTCACAACTTTTTAACCCAGAAATACAACTGAAACCTTACTAAAAACACGGGGCTAATACCTGGGGCTTTTTTTATACAGTATGTGCACACATACAAACATCAGCAGTCTTCTACACTGAACCTCATTCCTCTGGAATTAGGCACATTTAAATGCAGATACAGCCTGTTATTGAATTCTCAGATGACTGCATGACCTTAACAGCAAGTTTAACACGGCACTTAAGCACTTCCTCTTCACCTCAGCCTTGCAGAGAAAAAGCAGCTTATAAAACATAGACTGCAAGCCTGGTCCCTCTCCACCACAACATGCTGACCGTGCTTACCTGTGCACTTGTGCTGTGCAGGGTCTGGATAATATCGCTTCCCACATTTGGGAACACAGTGAGTGTCCAAGAGGAAGAATGGGGCTTCACAAAGGCTGCACTCATCTGCTTGGTGACACTGGAGGCAGTGTTGATCACACCCTAGAAGTCAAACGAAAAGAGTTCAGCTGAACACCACTTCCAGCTGCTTCCTGCGCTATGCTGTAACACCCTGCAGGAACTACAGCAATATTGTGTGTATGTGAGGAGGTCGGAAGTTAGAGTGTGCCCTCTGAATGTCAGATGCGCACAAACTAGAGACAAACAGGGAAAAATGTTGGCAGCAGCAAATAGAAGTAATGCTCAAGAAGAACTCACTCTGGCATGTCTCTGATTCCTTGTAGAAAGCTGCCGGACACTGTTCCACACAAGCTCCTTCATGGAGAACGTACCCCTCCATACACTGCAGGCAGTCAGTCCTCTGGGGACCTTTACAGGCGTTACAGCTCCAGTCACACTCTGAAAGAAAACAAAAGTCAATTCAGGGCAGATCTTTCTGGGGTGCTTGCCCTACACAAGTGCTTAGTGTTTGGGGTCTATCAGCTATGGGAATATAAGTCCTAGGAGCAAAGAGCACAATAAAAACTGTTAAAAAAACAAACAAACAAACATGATTTGTACTGAGTGACTTAATACAACTCAAGATATAGTTGGGTTTTAATTCCCCTCATTGACTTACCATGTTCTAACGACATCAAATTTGAGCAGGCTTGGCTCTTGTTCAGCATCCAGACCTGCTAACACCAGCACAGTTTTGTTGTCCATAAAGCCTGACTTTATCCTGTAAGTAGCAATGCTCCTTTTCTGCCAACACTGAGTTTGCTGCTCCTTAGCAACCATCCACCCCACTTCATCAAGTCTCATGCTTTCAAATGACTCTAACCAGAAGAAAATGAAATTGTTGCCCCTCACAGGCCAAACGTCTCTGGAAAGTCCACTGGTGAGAAACACCCTGGACCCAGCTGGGATTCAGATTTGCCTTCACATGCCCTTGTACTATCTCCCCTCCAGTGTTCAGCAGAGTCCCAGCCATGTACATGTGCCCCAGGACTACTCAGGCTGCCAACAATATTCCTTGCTCTTGGTGGCACTCAAGAGAGTCTGTATCAGCAATTAATGACAGATACACTCGCTCGACTGATGAGAGATAAATGGGCAAGAGCAGAAGGGGAGGAAAGAAGGACTCACTGAGGTGAGGTGAACTACTCCACTTCATGCAGCATGTCCAAGCCAGAGCCAGGACGACAGTCTTGCCTCTTTCAACACCCTAAATACCAGACCACTGCACCTCTCCGAAGAACCACGAAGTTAAGATGACAGGTGCCACTCAGTTAAATCAGGTTCAGTACTGAGAAAGCCAGTGAGAAATGACCACTGAGCAACAAGTAATCTGTATTATACCCTGGTCTTAGCAGTGCTAGCTGCAATAAAGGCACCTTATCCTCACTTATTTCCATTATGGAACACTCTCCTTGAGAGTTCTGGAAATCTTTCAAGTCATGTGTCTTTTAAAAAGTTCCAAACTGTTGTTTCGGCAGACATCCAGTGATGCAGTATTTAATAAGTCAGAAAGCAGCAGGTAAGTACACAAGGCCCTATAAGCACTCTGAAAAAGCCAGCCTGGTAAGCTCACTCGTTATTCAGCTGACCCATGACTAAATGAATTGCTGGATTTGACCCTTGAAAAGTTTGCTGGCTCACTTACTAAATCATTTACAAGAGACGGATTTGCAATAATCTGGTTGCACTGAAATGCTGAAGTATGTGACAGCAGGCTGCCAGAGAAGAGAAAAAACAGTAAAAACCCTGCAATTAAGCCTGTCACTGAACAACTCCACCCCTCATGCTCACTTTTTAAAGCAGGCCACCTGCACACATCATGCTGCAATTTCATGGATTCTTAGCCAAGGTACTTGTAATTTATGTATCTTTTATTTTTCTTTTTCTTTAAACCAGCAGTGTATTTTTCACCTCTGCAAGTCTTGCTGGAAAAATCCAGGTAATACTGCTGAGCACAGCTCTCGTACTGGCATTCTCCAAACAACAGGACCTTGGTTGGATCTCTGCAAGATGTGCAGCTGGTGGCTGATTCACAGCTCAGGCACTGGCTGTTGCAAGCTGGGGAAAGACAAAGACAAAGAAAATAACTGTAATTACTGATGCACCAGCCAACAGTACCATGAAAAATGTTATTATCCTGTAGCCTCACCACTCCTCTTGTCCTCTCTGAGAGACACCTGTGGAGACTTTGATTTCCTATTCACAGCCTCCAAAACGTAAAAAGCCTCATTCCTTCTATTTGGAATAGACTTGCATCTCCTCACACTGCTTCTTACTCTCCTCTGAACAGGTCAGGTAAAATCACAGAATCATAGAATGGTTTGGGTTGGGAAGGACCTCATCCAGTTCCAACCCTTTGCCATGGGCAGGAACACCTTCCACTAGACCATGTTGCTCCAAGCCCCATCTGACCTGGGCTTGAACACTGCCAGGGATGGGGCAGCCACATCTTCTCTGGGCAACCTGTGCCAGTGCCTCAGCACACTCACAGGGAAGAACTTCTTCCTAATATCTAATCTAAATCTATACTCTTTCAGTTTAAAGCTACTCCCTCTTGTCCTGTCACTACATGCCCTTGTAAAAAGTCCCTCTCCAGCTTTCTAGGCCCTTTTAGGTATTGGAAGACTGTTACAAGATCTCCCCTGAGCCAGGAAGAAGAAACCTTGAATTCAACACTGACCTTGAATTCAAATCCTCCAATAACAGCTTTCCCTGTCTCTATTTTAATTATTTTCTTTAAGCAACCTGTGTTTCATGTGATTCCAGGCTTAATACATAAACATACAGATTTGGAGACTGTAGCAGACTGCTGCAATCCAGTTAGCAAACCCTGGTGGGACAAATGGCCTGTTTAATTTCACTTGATGTTTCCACATTTTGATTTGCTGACAGTGTAAAATTTTGGACCTGGCTGGAGCAAATGAAGATGCCAAGAAAAAATAATTCAGGGATTTACTGAATCTAGGATCAAAGTCCAGAGGTTCACAATATTTCACCTCTCTGATGTCCAGGGTCTAAACTTCTTGGGAGACTTTACTACCAGCCAAGTGCACTTGATGCTGATGTCAGGGCTATTGGCTAATTAACAGCAGATTTAATAGTGATGTGCTATGAAAGACTGAAAAATATTGCCCTTTGCCTATGCACTGATGTCCTGGGTTCAGCAGTAGCAGTCATTTTTCTCCTTCTTGGTAGCTGGTGCAGTGCTGTGTTTTGACTTTTGGCCTGGGAACAGAGCTGATAACAACGATGTTTTGGTTTGGCCAAGGACTTTGTGAGCCTCATGCTCTGCCAGGGAGGAGGGAAGCTAGGAAGAAGCAGAGACAGAACACCTGACCCAAACTGACCAAAGAGGTATTCCATACCATGGCATGTCATGCCCAGGATGTAACGGGGGGTTACTCGGAAGGGCTAGGTGGACTGCAGGGTTGGAGGAGGCATCAGTCAATGCTTGGTCGGGCTGGGGGGGTGAGTTATCGGTCAGCTGGTGGTGGGGTGTTGTATTCTCTTCCCTTGTTATTTCCTTTATCATTATTATTATTGGTGATAGCAGTAGTGATTTGTGTTATACCTTAGTTACTAAACTGTTCTTAACCCGTGGGAGTTGCATTCTTTTGATTCTCCTCTCTGTCCCTCCGGGAGAGTAGGGGGAGGGCAAGAAGGGGGGGAGTGAGTGAAAAGCTGTCTGGCTGGGGTTAAACCACGACAACTGAAAAGCTCACTCTGATTCTGGTGAGATGAGACTTTACAAAAATAATGTGCTGCAAACTGACAGAGGGGTTATGCCTGCTTTATACAAACAACTCTACCTGCCTTGTTTGCAAGTACAATGATGGTGTACGTAAAAGGGACTACTAAATTCCTTGCCACTTACGTCTGAGTGTTGCTAAATCCATATGGAGTCAGACTCTTTGTCCAAGCTCAATTCTGTACTTTTGATAAATCAGAAAAGCTCTGAAAATGCAGGCCTGAGTGTTTAACCTAAAGAATAAAGCATAGCTGGCCACTTTTAATGACAAAACCATTAAAAGCTCTCATAGGATTTCACTCAACTACAGTTCTCTTGCTAAATACTGACATGTTACTTGCAGTAACATGTCAGAGATACGATAATTATGGAACACTATTTTAGTGATATGCTAATTGTGGAAATCCACTTCAATTTGCTTTTAATTCAAGACAGAGTTTTGTAACCACAAAACCTTACAATACCAAAGTAAATGTGAAAATACCCACACTGGTCTCATTGAAGCAAGGACCCAGTGCCCTTCAAAATAGTTACTTTTTTTAGCTCATCTAAAACATGTCACAGAAGGCTGTATTTTATTGAGGTGCAAATGATTTCTAACAAAATATTTACTTAAAGAATCTACCAGCTCTTTTTTAGGTGCTCTGGTGCTGGTCTGATTTCACTTAACTTAAGAATGCTATATGGAAAAATTACTACTTGTAAGTGCTGTGAAAAGCCAACTTTTAAAAGAATGGTACAACATTCCATATGAGGTCTACATCTATAGAAATCAGGTTATCCATGGAGGCATGCCAGAACAGTAAGCAAAAAGTGTATTTGAAAGCAATCCTGTCTGTTTGTTTTATCAGCCTGACTCCATACCTGCATTTTTAAACCCATGAAGAACCTGTTAAGCTTTGCTAAGTTCCTCACACAGGGTGTCACCGAGTTTAAAAATATCTCTTGAGAGTCCATACGTGCACTCAGCCTCACCCTAAGCTTCATCCAAACCAGAGTTCCTCAAAAGTGCAATGAGACTAAAATAAACCTTGAAGAGAGACCAAATTTTCTCAGCTTAACAGCCAACCTCCGTTTAAACAGTTTTCATTACCTCCGAGTGGTAGTTTCCCAGCAGTTGATATATATAGGGACAGTTTATATCTGCCTGGCTTATCAGCAGTACTTCACTTGAAAAGGCACAAGTGATACTTGGAATGACAAAAATCCAGGGCACCAACACACTTTGCCTTGAGCCTCCTGCTACAGGGATTACACACACTTGTTCAAAAGCCTTTTGCAATAGGGAGATTAGAGTAGTTGAATTGGCTTGCAAAAGTCTATTTGTAATTGAGCTACTGAACCAAATTTGGGAAGGGTACAGTCCTTGGGAACATTCCACTTCTACCATGAGGTTCTAAGGGAAGAGCTAACAATAGGAAACTGTTCATTACTAAAGGGCATTTTAATAGGAAGAAAGGTATGCTGGTACAGGTAGCAATAAAAGAATCCACACTGCAGGAGTGAACAGTAAACACCTTGTAGAGCTTGTAGGAAACTCACCAGGACAGTGAAAATCCCATGATTCCTTTTTTTTTTCTTTTTATTACTTTACTTTTTTCATTATTATTGAATAGCCTTTTTTTCTGCCAGTGAAAGAATGTATGGTACAAACTTTTCCACCTATTTCCCTGAAGTTATGCAAGGTATCTCCAGCTCTGCAGCTAAGGTGGAAATAATAGTTTCAGGAGATCCATATATTTCAACAAGAGGTACGTAAAGCTGACAACCATATCAGTTTCTTCCTATAGGACCTCATCAGTAAAGAAATTGGGTCTAGATAGGATGACACACACACCTACACTCAGGACAGCGCAAGAGATAAATCCCTAAATCATAAATCCAGGTAATTCTAATCAGTGTAATGCAGGACTTAACAAATCTGAGTGTTCAGGTTCACAGCAATCCAGCTACTTAAGCACAACTTCATTTTTAGGTGTATGTATTAGAGTGGGTCAAATCAAGCAGGGTGTTTTCCTATTTTTTATGACTCTGGGCCACATCATTTCAGAATATCAAGCCCAATAATTATGTGAGGAATAACCCAGCTGGTGTCAGGGCCAGAGTGAACACAGAGAACTAAAGAGATGCCCTGAGAGATTCACAAGGAGTAGCAGGAGTGGGATAAAACATTACTGGACTTTAGCACCAGATCAGTTACATCAAATCATTAGGAGGTAAAAATATCACAGCTCAGTTGGGGTTGTGCCTGCCAACCTGCATCTTCTTTCTACTGAGGTTTCACACATGGAAAAATGTAGTGTAAATTCTACAGTCTTAATACAGCTTCCATGGCAGGTACTGGCAGGTAGTGGGGAAGCGGTTTGATCGGTAAGAACTGATTAACACTGATCCAAAATTGTCAAGTTTTCACAAGGTTCAGAATCCAGCCATACTTTTGGCCACTTCTCTATGCATCACCTAAGCAACAAGGAAGCCTGCAAAAACTCTCCTGTAGATTTTTCCTATGGGACCCAAAGCCTCTTGTCTTTGAAGTTGATAACAAAACTGTGACTGTGTTCAAATTTAAACCACGCTGTAGGCTCTGTTTCTAAGGCAGCTAATCACCTCTGTCGACTTGTATCTTTCTTTTCCTGGCAAGAGGAACAGTAAGCAGAGGAACAAGACAAGACATGTCAGTGAATACACTGCGGAAAGGAGAGATGGGTTGGAGAGAGACACTCACGTCTGCAGGTCTGCTTGGCATCCCTGTAGTATCCCTGGAAGCAGACTGGTACACACATCCCGGTGTGGGAGAGAACCAGGCTGGTGTTGCAGGAAGAGCAGGCAAATGGACCCCCACCGGTGCAGGTTTTACAGGAGCGGTGACACCCTGTGAGGACAGCAAGAACATGTGTTTCTGCACAAGGAAAAGTAGATCTTCAAGCAAGTTCCAAAAGCTTCTGCAGACCACTCTCAGCATGAGTACCAAAAATTCCTACTAAGTTCCTCTTACTGGTGCATAGCACTCAGAAGCAGAAACACAACCCACCCACCTTGTGGCAGCAGGATTAAATGGCTTTATCTGTGCCATGCACACTAGCTCTCTTCCCTCCTTTCCCTTCTATTTTTACTCATTTCTCTTTTCTTTGACCTTCCCTTCTCCTTGAGAACAATCCTATAGGATCTGGCCCAAGACCCGTCTACCAGGAAAGAGTAAAAAAAGGGCAAGCACATATCAGTACCTGCATCTCAAGCCTTCTCTCAACTAGTTTCAGATCCTCCCCAGCCTAATGTGCTTTATCTGTTAGGAACCATCCAGTGCTTTTCTGACAGCTCCACACCTCCCTGGAGATTTATATTCATCCCTTCTTCAGGAGCTGCACAGCTGCTACCTATTCCAAGAAGCAACACTGACAGGGAACAGTCTATCTCTATGCGCCTTCTCTCCATTTCTCTCTTAGTCTGATTGAAAAGATTTAAAATACCACAGTGGACCAGGCCAATGTATCCTCTTAATTTCTCCAAAGTGGGGGTACAGACTCACAAAATTATTAGGCTGTTGTATTTTTTGATAGGACTTTACCTAAAAATTGATGCCATCATTACACCTCTCAGGCCAAACAAATCATGAGTGGAAGCAGGCAAAGAAATCAGAAAACTGCTTATGCTGCACTAGAGATCTTAAAAGCCAGCACAAAATGTAATGGGTGCTCTGACACAGTCTGAATAATGCATAACTTCTTTGAAATGAAACCTTTATACCAAAGGGAAGAAATATCATCCCTAGGTTGAAATTTCCAGGAAGACAAAATATCTCTCTCAGGGGTCTTTCCAATTAAATGACACACAGATTTTGTTTGTCAGAAACAGTTAAATAAACACACAGCTCCCCGAGTGCTTGAGAGAAGCTTTGAAACATTAATTACCAGTTGTTCGACTGGATTAGGGAATTCCTGCAAATGGAGCATCTCCATCTTAATTTTAATGTGCAGGATTTCTTGTCTTGACTTCTTTCTCTTAAAATAAACTGCAACACCCTTTGCTCAGCATAAGACACATAGGGCTCAAACATGTCTCTGTCAGTCCCAGAAATATAAAGAGGCTCAGATAATAATCAGAATATGAAACCACATTAACAGTAAACACTGGATAGGTGAAGCCACAGAAGGCTGGAGAATAAAATGTGCTATCAGTGCAGCTTCATCCATGCACCTGGAGTGCTGCTAAGCCTAAAAGGCTGGATGAAATCAGCTTTTTGGCCTGGAAATTGGCCTGCTATGAATGATCACCTTTTGGACAGTTATTATAGCAAGACAAGTCTCAGTGAGAGACCTGAGCTGGGATTATGCTCCATTTCAGGCTGCAGAACATCCTGAGAAGGTGCTCCCAGAAACAGTTCTGCCTCCTGTGAGCAGAAGTTGTATAGCCTTTGAAAGCACATATCCAGAAAATATTTTCAAGTGTCAGCATCCCAGATCTCTGCTGGGACCGCAAAAGTTGGAGACTTGGTGATGGGCACCAGAAAAGTTATCCTTTATTGTGCTTAAGAACCCCATCTCTTCCTAGGAGTGACCTCAGGGTAGCTAATTAGAATACGAGAAATGGGATTTACCAGAGAGAAGAACTCATCTTCACCTCCTCCTCTCAAGCATACTGCTGTCTGATACTTATCACACTTGTACGAGTCTGTTAGGTCCCAGTAGGTGCAGCATGTACAGACAGTACAGTACCCTCTGCCTCAAAGACCTCACAGTCTGAAAGCGGAGAGAGGAGAGCAAGGAAAGAGTGCTCCCAGCCAGCTGACAGAGTTAATAGCCAGGAAGGACATTTCTAGCTCCCAGTGTCCTGCCAGCTGGATAAAGCTTCTTTACTAAATAGGAACCATTAAATGGAACATCTCACAAGGATCCAGATGGTCCCTTGCAGTTACTTGAGGCATCTGTAGGGACTACTCACTTTTGCAGGCACCATTCTCCACATAGTACCCCATCGGACAGTCAGGAACGCAGTGATCCCCCAGGAGCAAGAGACGGGCGTTCTGGCACTTCAGACAGATGCTGCCGGTGTCTCGCAGGTTGGCCACACACTGGCGGCACAAAGGGTGGCAGTCTAAAGGAAGCAGGGAATAACAGACACTGTCATGACAGAGGGACAAAACAGAACAGCTAGGGGGAAACAGTGCTGAGAATTCAAGGAAGACATTAGGGATGTAACTTTCAGAGCTCCTTCCTGCTATCTGGTGCACAAGGGCTGGGATAAGGTGCTTAATTCTGCACTTCCAGATACCTGCAGGCTCTTTCTGAAGCAAGGACTAACAGAAGTGAGGTGCTTTCCTTATGCAAGAGAGATGACTATAAATTACCACATTCAAGGAACATTTCTTTCCTCTTGCCCTCATCCCCACTTTTCCTCAACAACCATATTCTCTGCATCTCTCATTCCCACTCAAGCATCGTCTTTCCCATCCCTCAGAGAGCCTGGGGAACTTTGTACAAAGCTGGTTCAAAGCTCTTCACTTTCCCCAGACCTTTCGCTGAATTTAGGTGCTTCTACCTACAGGTTTGTCTTTGACAAACTATGCTGGCAGCTGCAGGCATTCACCTTCCTCTGCTGCCACTGCTGGAAAACAAAGACCACAACCTGTACAGGCTGTAGCTCTTCCTGTCCAGATTTTCGCACACAAACGAGACACCCATACCCTGAAGAGGCCAGTGAAGACCTCAAAGCCAAGCCAAGGCAAAAGAGTCATTTACAGTTTCATGAGAGTGCCTCAAAACCTTTTCCTTTTTTCATTTTTCCCCAGCTTGTGTCTCCTGACCTCTGCCTGAACTTAAGTGCTTCAAAAGGTTTTACAACAAGCCTTTTGTATGCACAACAGTGTAATGTGAGGCAACCTGGAAGCCAAATTAATCCTCATTATGGTAATTCAGAAAATTATAAAGGAAATGACTACTGTCTTGAAAGAAATGGAATTATGAGGCTTGATTTGAGTACCCGGCTTCTTGTCAGATTTCGAGTGAAGGTTCAACTTTCTGCCTTTTGTCTCTTGTGACAGCATTACTACAGATTGTCAGGCAATCTTATTTTACAAGCTGAAGACAGGCTCACATCAGAGTCCAGGGGAATTCTACATCCATACCTGCAAGAACATAATAGCCTGACTTCTGTGCATCACACATACATGATTCTTATCAAACACCGCTGGAAAAGCATGGATGCAGTTCAGAAATAAATGCAATTGAGACTGCATGCAGGGATTCAAGGTCATTAAAACAGCAGCCTCCTTCACCTCCTGACTTTACAGGGTATATAATCTCTTCTAGTTTCTGCCCCATACTTTCAACCTTGCAGATGGAAAATCAAGAGCCAGAGGAGAGGTAAAGGTCTGAGAGAAGAAACATTCTGCTTAAGATACTGACCCTCTAGGTTCTCAATTCATCACTGTCAGGACAGTGGTAAGGAAAGCAAAGCAGCACATGAGCTCATGCTCCCAAACTCAGTGATAAAGCTCAAAACCTCCTTAGAGGGGTTACTGTAAGGCAGCTTCTGACTGCACAGGAGAAGAACTCAATACCCAAGGAATCATCCAATCAATCTTTACAGCCAAAGATCCCAAACCTGTACTGACATCAGAGTGGAAAGACCTGCCATCTATCCGTGGCCTCACAGAAGCTGGAAAGGATCACTCAGCTCAGAGCAGAGAGCAAGAACCAAGATTTCACCCAAAAGGACCTGAGCACCATATGTAATTTGTATGCACAGGGCTGGAGGTGGGGTGAAGAGTTCTATATACTTGTAGTCAATAAATTAACATAAATCCAATTAGTTTCTCATGCTTCCATGTTTACCTGGTGATATGTAGACCCCCCTGATTGTTAAAATGATAATACTCCACTTTAATCTCCTGCCAGAGCTCCTGGCCTCTAATAGAGACCTTTGGACAGATGTAAGTAACTAAACTCACTGAGCATGGTCAATAGGTTCCACAGACAGAGCATAGAAACAATACAAAGAAAACTCAAGGGTATCCAGATAACCAGTACCTACTGTAAATTACTAGATTCTCCCAAAGTAAAGTTTAAAAAGCTAAGCATCTACAAAACTAGGTGCTGTTGCAGTACAGTTTTTCTTTCTGTTAAGAGTTCTTTTTCTCAGTCCCATCACTCTCTTGTTCCTTTCCAAGCCTGTAGATCAAAGAGCACACACCACCAAATAAAACACCAGGACAGATACTCACAGTGAATCTGAGGGACACTGGGGAACTAGTGACAGAGTAAAGGAAGAACTGAGGTGCTTTGTTTTAGAAAAGTTTCTTTAAATTTCTCACAGCAGGCTCTCTCTGAAGCAAGGACTAACAGAAGTGGGGTGTTTTCCTTATGCTTCTCAATAATACTGCACAGCCATATCTGTTCCCTGCTTCTGCCTTTTCCCTGTTAGTCCTCAACTCCAGCTAAGCCAAGTTGCTGCCTGTGGGCTTTGGGTTTTGGAGGTTTCACATCATATAGAATGGTCCGGGTTGGAAGGGACCTTTTACAGCTCATCCAGTTCCAATCCCTGCCATGGACAGGGACACCTTCCACTAGAGCAGGTGTCTCCAAGCCCCGTCCAACCTGGCCTTGAATATTGCCAGGGATGGACCAGCCACAGCTTCCCATTTTTTGCTGCAGGTGAGTTCAACAGAGTTATTTAATAAACTTAGCCTTCTTCCAGTGTCCCAACTGGATTTTCAGGGCAGCACACCACTCCCTTGCTTGTAGTCCCAAAGCCTCCCTTCCCATTTTTTTGAGACTACTGACTTGCATCCCGCTGTCTACACCATCCTGCTACCCTTTAACCTGGGTCTAATTTCCATCTTGACAATTCACCTCTATACACCCTCCCTGCCCCCCCCTTACCTATCCCTTATCTTCCTATAAAGTAAATATCATTCTAAAGTATCACTTACACAGATTTCCATTTCCAGAGTTACTTCACTTCCATACCCACTTTAGCTTTCTCTTAGCAAACAAATACTGCCCTTAATATATGAAAAGTATTTATTATATATTGTTCCCTTGCCTGTCAAGACAAAGGTGGCTGTCTGAGGAGAGAAAAACCATCTCTGAAGTATTTGTGATTGTTCATAAAGGAAACCAGAAGCATTTCTATCTCTCAGTTCCACCATTTGCTAAGCAACCAAGCAGTTGTGTTGTTTAAATACACTTTCCCTCTTAAGGGCTCTTTAGAAAGAAAAAAATCCTGATGCATTTTTTGTATTGTATTCTAAGGTATGAGGTTTAACAGAGAGCATTACTTGAAATCAGTACTTAAAACACCATGCAGTTACAGGCATGTCAGCATGCAAACATCCCCTAACACTTTACAATAAATTCAAATCAGTGTGATTGACTCAAAAGGGTATTTTGTGCTGACCAGGATTTTTGGTTTGATTTGGTGTTTGGAAGGAGCTTTTTATCTCTCTTTTAAAAAACACAAAAGGGAATTTGTCACACAGACAAGGGAAGTGAACTCTGGAAGTGTAAACATGTTTTCAGATATCTGTCTGCGTCTTCTGAAAAAGGTGGGAGTTTCTCTAGGCAGCTTAAGGTGGGAAATCCTGGCACAAATAAGCCTAGACCAAAGCAGGGGAATGATGTTCCATTTTCCTCTTCTTGCAGCTCGGCTGTTAACTTCTGTAGGAGGTTGTACCCAGTGACTAAGTGGAGCCAAGCCCCCAGTTTCCCTCTTGCTCTGCTCAGGGAAACTCCAGCTCTTTGTGATGAAATCAGTGTCTCTTTAAATGTATGGCAGTAGGTCATTAATTTTACAAGGAGCTGAATGTATTTCTTGTTGTCAGACTGTTCCTTCTGGAATTTTAAAAGCAAGACAGAAAGGCTTGTTACAGGGACCCTCCTGAGTGAGCTCTTCTGGTTAATCTTTGAGCATTTTCACAACAGCTTAAGACAGCAAAGGCCCAAGGAGGTGAACAGGGGGGCTGGGAGTTCTCTTTCAAGGAAGATGCAGCTGGAAGTTAAGATAGGACCTTGGGGATGTTTCGAGTTTCATTTCACTCCAGCTGCCCATGCTACTAATTCTGGTAGGTGGTCCTTTGCACCCTGCATCCAGGAAAAGATAACAAGGAAGCCTCAAGATCTATGAGAAAGCCTCAAGACAGGCATATGATTTGTTCAAATCAGAAAGGCCGGGAGTTTATGAGCAAGGCAACAGTTCTAGTGACGGTGCTATTTTTTTTGACCGGTGACTGCAAAGTTTCTTGAAGCTGAAGTTTGTCTTTGACAAGCGGGAGAGGGAAGCCAGTGAGTGTTTTCAAACTGAGCAAACAAAAAAGCAGAATCCCCAATACTCAAAGGTGGCTAGCTAAAGCCATACACACACTCCTGCATGTACACTTCAGCTATGAAATAAAATTAATCAATTGCTTTCTCTCAAAGAAGACAGGCACAAATTCAGCGTGCCCAAATCAGACTGTAGAAACTCATTAATCTTTAGAATCTTGAAGCCATTTTGTCTTTCTTCTGCTTACATCTGAAACGCTTCTTTGATAAACTGCTGAAAACAAGACTTTTTTATAATTTTTTTCTTTTCTATTAACAAGGCAAATGTTCCAATCCTTATTCAGGTAACATGTACAATAACAGCATTAATTCACAGGCAATGGTTTCAAGTGACACTTGGTTTTCTCCACCCTGCATGAAAGATTTTCCCCTGAAGGTCCATAAAATATGACAGATGGCTATAATGCACAGCAGTCCCTATAAGTCATAACACAGTTCTGCCTGGGGAGTCAGGAATTACAGATAAATGGGAAGATAATTGTAAAAATACATCGCTTTGGGAAGCAAAGGAAGAAGCTTTGTTAGACTCTGATGCAAATCATACATTATGCAAGTGTCAGGGGTTTTAATGTTCTCTTTTACAGGACAGCTGCTCTTTAACTGGTAATTAATAATGTGCAAGGGCAAATTTAGCATTTCAATCAGGACTGACTGAGAAGAATGAGTGAAATTTAACAACCTGGATGTGGAGCTCTTTAGCAGAACTGGCAACACATAACCTTCGCTTAAACATCGGACGTGAATTTCTCACAAAAAGCAGCAAAACTCAGACCGCAGCTCTGAGACCAAAGCACAACTTTTTTTAAAGACAACAAATAACTATGAAAAAATTCTTCCCTGTGAGGGTGATGAGACACTGGCACAGAGAAGCTTTGTTGGTTGCCCAGAGAAGCTGTGGCTGTCCCATACCCCTCAAGGATCAGTACTGGGACCAGTATTATTTAATATATTCATCAATGATTTAGATGAGGGAACTGAGTGTACCCTCAGCAAGTTTGCTGATGACACTAAGCTGGGAGGAGTGGCTGACACGCCAGAAGGCTGGGCTGCCAACCAGAGAGACCTGGACAGGCTGGAGAGTTGGGCAGGGAATAACTTGATGAAATATAACAAGGGAAAGTGTAGAGTCCTGCATCTGGGCGGGAACAACCCCAGGTTCCAGTATAGGCTGGGGAACGACCTGTTAGAGAGCAGTGTAGGGGAGAGGGACCTGGGGGTCCTAGTGGACAACAGGATGACCATGAGCTGACACTGTGCCCCTGCAGCCAAGAAGGCCAATGGCATCCTGGGGTGAATTAGAAGGGGGGTGGTTAGTAGGTCGAGAGAGGTCCTTCCCCTCTACTCTGCCCTGGTGAGACCGCATCTGGAATATTGTGTCCAGTTCTGGGCCCCTCAGTTTAAGAAGGACAGGGACCTGCTGGAGAGAGTCCAGCGCAGGGCAACTAAGATGATTAAGGGAGTGGAGCATCTCCCTTATGAGGAAAGACTGAGGGAGATGGGTCTCTATAGTTTGGAGAAGAGGAGATTGAGGGGTGACCTTATTAGTGTATATAAATATATAAAGCGGGAGTGTCATGAGGATGGAGCCAGGCTCTTCCCAGTGGCAAACAATGATAGGACAAGGGGCAATGGGTACAAACTGGAACACAAGAGGTTCCACTTAAACTTGAGAAGAAACTTCTTCTCAGTGAGGGTGACGGAACACTGGAACAGGCTGCCCAGGGAGGTTTGTGGAGTCTCCTTCTCTGGTGACATTCAAAACATGCCTGGACACGTTCCTGTGTAAACTTATCTAGGTGTTCCTGCTCCGGCAGGGGGATTGGACTAGATGATCTTCTGAGGTCCCTTCCAATCTCTAGCATACTGTGATACTGTGATACCTGGCAGTGTTCAAGGCCAGGTTAGATGGGGCTTGGAGCAACCCAGTCTAGTGGAAGGATTCCCTGCCCATGGCAGGGGGTTGGAACTGGATGAACTTTATGGTCCCTTCCTACCTAAAGCATTCTAGGATTCTATATTCCTCTATGACTTCAGTTAGACCAAGAAACATTAATGCATCTATATGCAAGACCACGTGAACATTAAGGGTTCCTATCTGACAAAGAATATCTGTACTAGCCTCCTGAGGGCAGGACTTGCTCAAGTGAGTTACATAGTAAAACTAAGATCAGAGCTGGAAGGATGAAAGGTGTCTCTTTATGTTCTTACTATGTTGCACCTGGAAAGCCTTCTCTCCTGTTTTGGGGACGTAGATCCAAACACTCAATATTGACACTCAGTGATGTCAGGCACTGTGAACCAAGCCTTCAAAATATGTTTCTACTTTGAGAAGTCTCCAGACAGTGGACTGTGTTCATCCTCTACGGGGCTCCAAAAAAAAAGCTCGTTAGTTTGCAAGGAAAGGATGCATCACCAGCCTGCAAGTGCTTTGGAGCTCAGAAAGCCAGGAAAGGTTCTTTGCAGACAATTCATCTCTGTCAGTGCCACATATGTGCAGGTCAAACCTTGCCCTCCACATTGTCTGAGCAAGCCCATTTGCTGTTTCAGCTCCTCATTATTCCCAGGCACTGTGACATCTAGCTAATCCCCTGGGACTTGGGGAGCAAGCATATTGCTCCATGACACCTTGCCAAGCTTATAGGAAACAGCAGTCTAAAAGGGATAATTAAAGCACATAGCATGCAGCAAGCAATAGAGTAAACCCTCAGAGTAAACCCCAAATAATCCTGGTTTATGATAAATGGCAATAAGTTTTTCCAGTGAAATTTACAGCTGGAAGATACATTTCCACAGGCCTTTTTTTCATGGGAAGCATAATGCAAAGTAATGGGGAAATAAGGTGGAAGAAGCAAAGTGCATACAGCTATGATGTGACAGGACACTAACAAATACCATTGTAGCCCCAGAAATTTTACAGGGCAGAGACAGCTCTTTACACTAAAATGCTGAATTATTTCCATACTGCAATTACTCGACTGTATGAAACATTTTTGTTCCTCAACCTGATTTCCATGTACACACAGAGCTGTAGAATACTTTTAGGACATTTTCTTACTCCTCATATACTTCGTTTCCTACCTTGCTTTGTCTCTGCAGACAAAACAATAACTGTTGTTTAACAGGAAGATGAAGAAATGTTTCACAAAAATCAATCTGTAGGGAGCAAAGAAACAAGTGTTTCCTAAAGAAACCCCAACACATATAAACAAAAAGAAGTCTCTGAGAAGGGGAATAATCTACCTTAAATTGAGAACAACAGCCTCTCAATGGGTGTATTTATTATGCCTAATGCATTTTTCCCTTTTCTTAGGATTACTTATCTCACTTGGAACTGTTCAGCCTAGATTAAGCCTCACAAACCGTATCTCTTCTTGATAAAGAAAAAAATGGCTTGATAAGGCTCAGAAATTGTTGGAGCAGTTCCCAGGATATGTTTGTATGTGTCTGCGTGATGGATTAAAAGGAATTTTTCTCTTTAGACAGACAAATGCAATCAGTGGTTTTCGATGACAGGCTTAAATGTAGGCACCGAGCACCACAAAGTATAACCCCTATACAGAAATCCTATTACCTCCAAAGAATTCACACAGCAATGCTAACTGTACCATTTTTTATTTAAGGCCCTAAAAGAAAACTTCTCTGAATCATAAATGTTTCCTTAACTCACTTTACTGAAGTTCTGTGCAGGAGCTAAGCAACTTTCCTGGTTCTGGGTCCCCCAGGTTTGGCTCTACAATGACAGACTGGCTCAGAAAGATCATCACACCCATGCCATCTCCTCTTACTTACCCACACAATATCCCACCAGGTTGAGATACTGCTCTTCCTTGCAGCTAGTCCAGCACTTTCCACTGGCTAGAGTCGCGTGGGGATGGCAGGTTAAGCACGCCAGATCAGAAGGGCCATGGCATGTCTTGCAGGATGGATGACAGGCTGAATAAGACAATCAACACTTGTTGTTAATGCTCTTGGTATAGTCAACCTTACACTCTTCCTCCTCAAAAAGCCAATCCCTGTAACAATCATCTACAAAACACAGACATAAAATGATCTCATAGCATCAGTGACTGTAGAGTTGTGGCTTGGAAGGCTCTTAACAACCTCATTTTGAATAAGCAAGATGAGAAATGAGTTGTCAATTTAAAAACATGATGTGTTCTCTGCATTAATCAAGGTATAGATCTATACAAAACAAAATATAAAGAGATTAGCCCTTTTATTTCTGTCTCTACCACATGCTTGTGCACATAAGAAAGAGAGGGGGATGCACATGGGAGATCAATACCTTGGGATTGTATCGACATTATAGTGGCATAAGTTTGGTATTCACAAGTAGAAAGTCCAAGAACAATTTCTTGCTTGAAGTCCTCCCAAACCAAAGCCTATGAAACCTGAATGCCAGGCCAGCTCATTAGCTACCCTGCCTGCTAAAAGATCAACAAAAGGATTGCAGGTAAAGTGGTTAAGACTGCTCAAAAATATTTCACTCAGACTGCTTTTGTATCCCTCCACCTTTAAAGACAGATGCCACATTTCCATGCTGCAGATCTGAGGGAGACACAAATACTACAGATAATGATCTGTAAAAAAAAAAAAAACAAAACCAAACCTTAAAACTGCTTTTAAAGCTCTGCTTTGAATAAAAGCACACAACTTAAAAAATCTCCCACCTCAGGACTCTCCCAGGCTACATACAGTTGCCCACTCCCCACATGGAAGCTGGCTGTTTAAGACCAAACGTGTCATGTCCCAACACTTTTCTCAGCTTCTCAGAAATCACCTGTATTAACTGAGCACCGCTGCTCAAAACACGCAGGAGAGCTAAGCTGGCAGCAGACAGGAAGATGCCTTTTTCCTGACACTGACGTTTTGTTTCTAAGACATTTACATAAGCCTGAAACCACATAATGCAACATGCAGCAGTTACCTCAGCTCTAAGGTGGCAGTGCACAGCCTCAAACTTGATGAATTTACAATGGCTTGCCAAATAAACTTATTTATAGAGTTGTTCCTTGGACAAATAAATTGAGTAATGGACTTTAGAAGAGGTTTCTCTCTCTAAATTTGAGGCCTTCCAGGGAAGCAACCAGTAAATTTCTCCCTCTGCCAGAACAGATATATGTATGCCTGACCCAATGAATTGATTATAAAATAGGAGACAACTTTCAGTTGACCTTGAAGGGATTAATCAGATTTCAAACGCCTGCCTCTCCTCACCCATCATACTCAGCAGCTCATAATGAACAGCATACCCCAAAAGCCACCATTTTTTCAAGAGGCAGACAGGATTTAATCGTTGCAGTCACTCAGAAGGTCAGTAATCACATTCATCTGTGTAGATGAGCTTAAACAAGCTGAAGGAAGGCCACTTGCTGACTGGTGGGCAAGGCTGAGGCACGAATAAATAACACTGTCCTCACTATGGATCAGGCATATTCATAGATGTAATGGCTTTTCTCCTCTATCTGCAGAATTCCTTCCTTCTAAACCCAGCCCTATAGCCAGGAGTGGACATAAAATACAGGCACTTTATATGGACAATATGCTTATCTAGCCTAATAAAAGCAGACCATTTTTCAGTGTTGTCTGGTAAAGGCTTTTTTCTACAGCACACTGGCTAAGAACATCATCTGAGCCTACTGAAGTGAAATGCAAAATATCATCAGGGAAACAGTCCAGAGGAACAAACTGATTATAATTTACGATTCAATGTGTACACCTCTCTCCCATTAGGAGGAGATTCCGTTTCCTGAAATTGGACTCTCCTATTCTCCCCTGAAAATACTTAAATAGCCTCATATAAATCTGACAGCATCTCTAATTACTTTGAGAAATGCACTACAAAACGTGCATGCAATGAAATCCAGCAGTATAAGCTGCAGGTGCCTGCACTACACACTCACAGTAGCAACGATCTTTGTGGATGAACAGCCCCTCTGGGCACTCAGAGACGCAACTGCCTTCAAGCAGGACATGGGAAGACAAACAAGCTATGCAGTCCTGGGAAGTGTTCCCCACGCAGGCTGCACAGGAGGGGTGGCATTCTGCAGGGAAGGGAAAAAAACAAGATGACAGGCAAATTATTTCCAGCTTATTTTGGTTGTTACTGTCCTAAAGTATGGCTAGACTGCTTTCTCTCCAGTAAAGGTATTTCTGTTAGAGGATTCTCTGCTTCTGAAAGGGTGAAAGGGCAGGAGTACAAAGGTTGTATAGCACACTTCTTCAAGATAAGGAGCAAGCACAGAAAGCTGCACATTTAATCTTCCTTTGCACCCACACAATTCATTACTGAAGCTGTGCTGAGATGCACAATGCTGTGTAATTCCATTCTCCCTAGAAGAACTGTCGGGGTCTGCAAACTTACCAGATTCTGAAATCATCTTTCACTATCACCCTAGAGTTACTCTGGGAAGGAGTTTCTATCCAGCATCACTGCACGGTTATCATCAGCCATTCTGTAGCAGTAAAAGCAAATATACATAGAGGTGGGCTGCCCACTTTACACCTAGTGAAGTGAATACTCATTACAAGGATGATTCAGCAAGAATGAACAGTGCAATTAAAAAGTTAGACTTCACCTTTACTGGTACTGACCCATCCAAACCGTCTTAAACTAAATAAGCTGATTAACTGAACAAACTCATTAGTTAAAAGCCTTATTTATTAGAGTAGTGACTCGAGGCACATGTTCTTGGTGTGAGTCTTCAATGAACACAAAGAGAGACTTCCTGCCCTCTAGGGAGACATGACAGACACAAGGCTGGAGAGAAGAAATGAAATGGAATGAAATGATTTACACAAATACACTTAGCTGTCTGCAAGAAAGCCAGGGAGAAAAGCTGGGGATCTTCATCACAAACGCAACATCTCCAGGACTCTCCTTGGCTCAAGTGACTCGAATTGTATGTAAGAAAGAAACTTCTTACAGTTTCATCAGGGAAATTTCAAGAGTCAGAGAAATAGAGACATTTATTTCTGTTGTTTGGCCAGAAATTCCCAACCACACATGTAAAACATTCAAATTCAGCTCCTGTTCAATGCAGGTAGTGCAGGCATAGTATACATCTGTTGTGGGTTTACTTTTTCAAAAAGGTGCAACTACAAACCTTACATGAGCATTCTACAGGGGTAGCTCAAAGTTTGCAGTCTTGAACCTTCATACCCCTCTGCAATAAATCAAACTGTTATTGTAACGCCATTACTATAATGGTAGAGCTAATAACACATGGGGCTGTGCTGGCATTCTTGCTCACTGACATAATTCAGCACTGCCACTGAACTCTGCTCAAGCCTGTTTGTACAGGTCTGCTCACACACCTAAGGCAGTGCTATATGGATTTCTCCACTCTGTTTCTGTAACCTGGACTCACCCAAGAAAACCCATTAGATGCCAAGGAACCGCCACTGAATGGATTGGAGGCTCTACACTAATGCCTTCAGGTACTAATCCAAAGCACTATGGTCTGTGTAGGTCACTGCTAAAGACAGACTCATTCCATCCCCCCCAAAAAGCCACCTCTTCCTCCCGTAAGATCCGTTAAGTCAAAAAAATGAGCTTGTACAGACTCTTTCCACCAAGTCGAAATGAAGAGATAAAGTAAAAATAAATGGATTTGAAATTATGTCCAGTTGTACAAAATGGTTTTTCAACAGGAAAAAACAGCCATCTGTAACATTGTTGCTACTGTTACTACTATTACTTGGCTTCAGCACTGTAGAGTCACTCTCTCCATTCCTGAGAGAGTACCTCCACCCTCTGATATTTGCAGGGGGATATCACTGCCAGTTCTGAAAGTATTATATCTCCTTAGACTTAGGGTGGGCTGTGTTGTCACAAGATGTTCAGTCTAACCTCTCAGCCTGCTTCTGTCTGCATTGTTTTCAGCAGTGTATATGTCGTAGAGATTCACACTGGCTGCCACAAGCTCTGTACAGCCAGACTGGCTTCCTGATACACCCAGTAAACGTTCTTTCATGAAGTCCACCACAGTTTTCTCTCAGAGCAGTGGTAAACCACATATATGTCCCAAGTGTACACCACTTTTGCCTCTTTTCCAAACTCCAGCCTTCATGGAAATGCTTCCTACTTGGTATTTCAGGAGCAGTGATGGAATATATGCTGCAGGGCATGTATCAGAAGAGCTTTTTCAAAAGAAAAGACTGCTGTGTAACATCTTGACCTGCTCTAAGGACTAACAAGAAGAAAGCTCAGCCTTTTCTGAAAAGGATTTAAGGACTGATCCTGCTTCAAAATATGTCAGTGGTAAAAATCAAATACTTAATCTCAGTGAAAAGAAAGCTAAGCTCAACTAAGCTGAGCTGTGCAGACTTGAACAGTCATGTAAAACAAAGAAAAAAACCTATATTCTTTAGTCATAAATTATATGTAGAGCATATATTCCCTCAAAAGTACGGGTATATACATTGTCTGAAAGTTACTGAGTTTAAACACTTACGACTCTCACAAGGCAAACATAGCTCAAGTCACATAAGGATCAAACATCATACAAAATCACCCAGACCACCCAAACCCCAGTGCAACCCTGTGGCTTGGAACAGCCTCCGCTTACCTTTGCAGACTCCTGTGCTATCCATGTAGAACTGGGCTTGGCAGTGAGAGAGGCAAAGTCCATGTAGTGCCCCTTCAATAGGCTGGTGAGGCTGCAGCACATCGTCTGGTGCCCTGCATTGCTGGCAATGAGAGACCCCTGGACCAATGCAGGTGCGGCACGATGGGTGGCAGCCTGTGCACAGGTCAAGAGAGCAACAAGATGCACAACTCAGGAGAAAACACTGGTTTGGACCCTCTTTTTCTTTCCTCTTTCCAGTTCTGTGTTGCTGCAGACAGTCTGATACTCAAAGAGCTAGCAAAGAACATAAGCTTTGCAGCAACTCCCCAGCTAAGAAATCTGTTCCATAAAGAGATGGGGCGTTGTATTTTCTATAATAGAACAGGGGTTTTTTTTTAAATTGCTTGATATCTTTCCCCTCAGCCTCAAATAACAGCTCTTTCCTTGAATAAAGATGATGAACAAATAATGTTGGGAAAAAACTGCAGTCCCGTACCACAGGCAGTCAACTTTCCTTTAATTTCTGAACTGCAATGGTGAATACAATCTCACTAGGAGAGACAGCAAGAAATGACAGGCTGAAGGGCTCACAGGAAGCATAAATTCATCTTCCCAATTTTCAGGTTTCCCACTGCTGCAAAAATGACCTCGGTCTTAGTAAACCTAGTAGGTCCATGTAGACTTCTGTCCACCTCTTAGCTCATGTCAAAAAAACTTGGAAGAAATGCATGGTTATTTCAACAGAACAGGGGAAAAAAAAAGAAGTCCCCAGGATAAAGAAATCCCGAGGGGGTGAATGCAGAAAGTATTTGAGAAAATCTGTTGTTTTCTTTACTTAAAGCGGAAAAGTATCAGCAGGCAAACACAATGAGGAATTAGTCAGTGACCAGTTAAGCACAGGATAAAGGATCAGCATCACAGTACTCTTAGCACAGACCTACAAAAGTCAATATAGGTACACTGGTTTATAGCAGCTGAAAAACTTACTCCAGGTATGTAGCTTACCCTTACAGACATCATGATCCTGGTAAAAACCTTCTCCACAGCCTTGCAGGCACTGACCCCACTGCAACAGCAGAGGAAAGGAACAGGAGGTGCACTGAGTGGCCAGAGGTCCCTCACATGTGGAGCATGAATCATGACAAGCTGACAAAGAAACAAAGTACGCAGAACTGAAACATCCCGTTTTTTCTTGTGATATGATTTTTTTCTATTCTCCTTGGGTGTTGCTGCCTACAGCCCCCTCCAGCCAACAACGACAATTCCCAGCTGGCATGAGCTATGCAAATTAAAGAGAGCAGAAGTACACCTGTATTAATAACTAATAACATTAGTAACTCACACAGTGTTCTGGATATATATCTCAGTGTGTCTTAATATGCTTCACAAGGCAAGGAGCTGAAAGCCTTAGAAGCAGTCATGCAAATACATCTCTTACCTCTGCACCTTCCATTGCTACTCGGGAAATACCCAGCTGGGCACTCTGAAATGCACTTCCCATCATGTAAGAACTTATCTGAAGCACAGGTCAGACATCTGGGTTGGTCTGAGTAGCAGGTTTCACAAGACTGGTCACAAGCTGCCCAAAAGGATAGCTCATTAATGAAATGCACTCAGGGAGTAAAGAGCAACAGAGCCACCAACATGTAGATAAAATAAGCCAAACCATGCCTTGTCCTAAAGAAAGACATCTTTAAACACTGCTTTCCAGCACAAGTAACATTTCACACTTCCATGGAATAAGTAATGGTATTCACAGAGGTAGATGTGTGAGTGCAGATAGGTTTCCACTGACCTGTATCCCATCTACAACTATGGGTAAGTATAAATACCAGGAATGGGTTTACACAAGCACTCCCTACCCTCCTGACACAACCCCTCCTGCTAAGGCAGCATGTTTTTCCTGCTCACCAACAACAGTCTGAGAAGAGACAGCACCATTCTGAATGATGTCACGTATGAAAACCATCTCATAACTCTTTGTACAACAAGTAACAGTTATCAGACTGTTCAGGAAGTAAAAAGTGGAGGAAAAGCGGATTAAAAAAACAGTAATTGCCCCCCCTTTCTTCAAGTCAAAGTTTTAAGTGTGAAAATGCATCTAAATGCAAGCATGATAAATTTTCGTATCAATTCCTGCAGTCTGTATTCTCTCAGGCAGGCAGTTCCAAAGATAACAGACCTCTTGCCTAAGAGCTCTATGAAACTCTGGCTTCCCTAAGTCAGTAACACACAGCTGTATATTCAGAACAGCCAAGCACTTTACTTAAACCATTTGTGTTTCTTTTCACCAAACGGTCTCCCTTTAAAACAGCTTACACTTCTCCAGTTGGGTATCAAAATGCATGGGTTTGGTATCAGATGCAAGGCCTCAATCCTGGAAGCTGTGAGGAACAGCTATGCAGTTTTGAGGAAATCTCTGACAATACAAATCAAAATTATGGCCAAGCTGCATCTAAATTAAATTTCCTTTTGAGCTTAAAAGATTTTCAGCTACAGATGTAAGATTTCAAGCCTGGACACTTCCAAACACAGGTGAGTAACATTTACTGGTATAGACATCAAACCAAACTGAAGGGGAACCTGAAGTGAAATTAATCCAGAAGCGGTCAGAATAGCAATAACTTTGTCAAGACACTTCCAGGTCTGAAGCCTTCTACAGCTAGCTGCGGCTCAGACCTGCATGAAGGCAGAAAACTCCTTTGTCATCTCTCTTGACTCTACTGAACAGTCCTTCAAAGCAGCTGCAGGAGGTGTCTGCCAGCAAAACCCAGACTTGACCTGAATGGTCATGGCAGATTTTACATTATTTATTTCTTTGAGATTTTTCTCCCCCTTTCATGATCTGTCTGACTTAGGTCTTTTATTCCCCCCCAGCCATCTCTTCCCCTTTTCTCAGCAAACCTTCCCAGCTCCCCAGCCCAATCTGTTGTGCAGGTATTAGTTACTGTGATGCTGAATTATAATCAAATTTACAGAAACCTGCTGGCAAAAGCCATTTTTCTTCATGCAGACAAATGGATTTGTCAAGCCTCAGAAACAACTCAGTCAGGCTTTCAAGCTGTTCAGTGAGGGGGAAAAAACCTTAAACCTTTCAGCATCTGATTAACTTAAACAAATTAATAATCTTACAAACAGCAGCTTTCCTTATGCGACATTTATGCACAAGGTGCATTGGCCTTAGATGTGAGCAAAACCACAGCTGCTGCACAGCTAAATGAAATATTGATTCCTTTTTGCAGAGCATTTCTCATACTTCTTGCAACTGGAGGAAGAAAACAGGTATTTACCACTGCAGATTCCACCCTTGGTATAAAATCCCTGCCCACAGCTCGCCACACAGAGCCCTGCTTTTAGCGTTTGCGATGGGTCTTTGCAGGCCAAACAATTGTTCTCAGCAGCACCCCAGCATGAGGAACAGGACTCGTGACAAGCTGCAAGGAAGAAAGATGCAGGATTAACAAACAATCACCTTCCAATCATCTCTTTAAGAGTTTGCAGTAATCTTTTTTTTTTTTTTTGTGCAGTTTTGTCTCTTAAATTCACAGGTATTCCCTGCTTCAAGGAGAACAAAAAAACATCATTAGTATCTTTTATCCCAGCCATTTCAGGGGTATGATTTACACCTTCTTTTTGTACGTGCGATATGACATGCAGTGTGATTGCATGTAGCTTGTAATCAGACTAGAAGGAGTGCTGGTAACACTATTAAGTCCTGTTGTTCATCCTGGTGCTAAGGGCTGTACAAGCACAAAGGGCAAAGTGAAAAGATCCCATCATATGCTACTTAAAAAATGCAATCAAATCCTTGCAGTGATTACTGACATTACCCCAGCTTCATGCACAAACACAGAATTAGGCTGCAGGGCTGCAATCAAAATCCTGCTAAATTAAATCCAAGAGAGCCTGCTTCCAGAAACAACTTGCCCTTTCAGGACTCTGAACAGTAGCAGAAGAACTGATTTCTGGCTGTTGCTCTGTCTGGTCAGGTAGGGAAGAAATCCTTGTGATCAGACCCAGTAATTCCTGGGGAAAGGTGGGAACTGGGGAAAGGTCTGGTACAGCAGGCACTGCCTATCTTTTCCTTGACACTGCCAGCAGAAGAGAAGGGGTATTCCCTCATTCAGTTGAGATACCAGCTACTCTTCTCTCTGGGTGAGCCATGGCTAGAAGCAGTAATATTTTGGGTATTCCTGAAGTATATCACATTCCTGCAATGCAGGCAGGATAAATGCCCTCTCTGTGGTATCTGAGTATAGGAACAGAGAGGCAGAATAGAGTGACCCTCAAGCATGACCATATCATAGAATCACAGACTGGTTGTGTTGGAAGGAACCTTAAAGCTCATCCAGTTCCACCCCCCCTGCCATGGGCAGGGACACCTTCCACTAGACCAGGTTGCTCCAAGCCCCGTCCAGCCTGGCCTTGAACACTGCCAGGGATGGGGCAGCCACATCTTCTCTGGGCAACCCGTGCCAGCGCCTCAGCACTCTCACAGGGAAGAACTTTTTCCTAACGTCTAATCTAAATCTCCCCTCTGTCAGTTTAAAGCTGTATCCCCTTGTCCTGTCTCTACAGACCCTTGTAGAAAGCCCCTCTCCAGATTTCTTGTCAGCCCTGTAGGTACTGGAAGGCTGATTTACAATTAAGCTAATAAGTATATGGAGATCAATTCTGCCTCTCCAAACAGCTGTTAACCAAACCACCTTATTATCTTATTTGAAGTTGTACAAGTTCAGCTGTAAGGGAAACTCAGCCCACCGTGGCTCCTGTTGATGGAATCCATGATGCAGGCTCATACTAAATCCTGTGCCACCAGTGACTGCAGGAACTGCAAATTACAGTTCTTGTAGCTATTAGATTTTTTTCTCAATTACACCCAAATATGTTCCAAAGATGTTCTTACTTTATTATTTCTCAATAAGGCAGGTATCTGCTTGTGCTCTCAGACCAAGGCAGGTGGGAGAAACCAGAACTTTATGACATTTGGCCTCTATCCACAGACACGTTAGAAGTTGCAGCCACCAAAGAAAAACTCATCTGATTAGTCTCAGCATAAGGAAGAGAAATAGCATCTCATCCACATAACTAAGAGCATATTTACATATAGAACAATGACCTATGCAAACACCTTCCTGCCAAAATAAACCCTGTGAGAGACAATTCATCCTCTCCCCAGTAAGAATGGAAAATGCTCGCCATAAGTAAGCTTACAGCAAACCAGTGATCACCACTACCTGCACTTCACTCCTGTTTTGCACGATTACTATGCTGCTTCTGTCTGCTTCAGGCCATAGCTACTCTTGGATATGACATGAGATGGAGCACCTATGTTTGTGCTGACATGAGAGCTGCACTGCACAACTTAACATAAACACCCCATTTTAGTGGGTGTCACTGCTCTCCAAGGCAGCAAAGTGTTATCATCTCCATCACCTACATACGGAACTGAAATACAGAGATGGGACATGACATGCATGGGGTTAGCACAGGGAGTGTTCAGGGGGGCAGGACAAGGGACATTTGAGATCATGCCCAGCACATGATCCTTTGATATTCTGGATGATCTTTCTCCACACTTTCACCTTCCTTTATTTTCCCTTTTCTCATCTTCTTCTACTCCCCTGTAACTAGCTGTTTGCTTTCCCCCTTCTCACCTTGATGAATCTTTTCCCCACCCCACCTTATTACTGATCTCTCCAGAATGCTGTGGCTCTCCTAGTTCCTGAATAGTTCTATGTGAGGAGTGTCTCATAAGGATGCTGGGCATCCTGTACCCAAAAGGATCCTCCCCCTGAATACCACAGCAAGTGCCATCACCCCTATCAAACACACCTAACTGTGGCTGAATCAAAATACAATGTTGTTTCCAAACACAGTGTTCCAATTCCAAACACTCCATCTCAAAATAAAGATTGTGCACACTTTCTGCTTGAAAAAAGCTGCGTCTCATTGCAGCTTAGATGACTGATGATTCTCAGGGCAGGTCTACACACAGAAGTTAACTGCTGAGTTCATGCTGCAGACTCTTAAGTACTGAAATGTCCTCACTTCACCTTCCAGATGTGAGCATTTTGCTCCTCCCTGAGCTCACTCTAACTTTCAACATCTTCTTGAAAGAGTGGATACCAGGACTCTGATCTTCTAATTATAGACTTCCTACTGCACAGCTCAACCCCCTTGCTGTTAACCTGCCTCAGTATGTTGACACATCAGCACACCCAGTTATGTGCAAAGTTCTCAGCTCCTCTCTGGAGACGCTGCTCATTTCCCAGAGACACTTTTCTCTCCTGGCAGCCTGGCCCCCAGGTTCTGTTTTTAAACAGTCGGCCTTGCATACAGCTGTATTAAAAACACTTTTGATAATAGCCAAGTCAGTTGGGCAAATGTGCTTCAGCTCCTGCCATGCACCGTTTGCTGCCTGCACTAGACCAAGTACTCCTGAGCACTTCCTCACCTCTATCTTTTCTCTCAAGCAGCTGCCTCAAGCACACTCCCAGTGTCATACTTCTAGTGGAGAATACTGCAACAACCATATTCCAGACAGGTAATGATACAAAAACCAGCACAGTCTGCAGGCTGGAGGCATTTAAGATCTTACTTCACTTCCTCTCTCCAGTTCCCAGTTGGCTCTTACCCGCCCTTGGCAAAGATCCTGCAAATCTGCTTCTGGGTATCACAGCAGCTTTCAAGTCTTGTAGTGAGGCAGCTGTCATGTTAAAATTGCATGTCTTCCTAAACGGGATGACTTGTGTGGTATCTCAGCTATGGAAAGGATACAGTGAGATGAAGTACAACCCATCAGAGGTCATCAGACCTTCTGAGAAGCTGCAGTGAATTTGACAAACTGATACGAAACAGATCCCCTGGACTTCAAACTACTAGACAGGGGCCAGGCCCAAGTGGCTTCTTTGGGACAGAAATGGACGAAATCCAAGTAAGCTTGGAAGTAAGGAGAGAAAGGAGAAAGAAAGCAACCTGATTTTTAGCAAGAGAGACACATTTAGCACTTGGAAGCAGGATCAGTAACAATTTCCGCAGGCAGGGCAACAAAAAGAAATGCTTGCAGCAAGAGACTCAGCTCTGATGCACTGCTCCAGTTACCAGCTCTGCTCTGCAAGCCCTCCCCATGAAGAACTTCCCTGGCCTCATCCGACACAGCCATTTCCATATGCGAGGAGGCAAGTGCCTCCAGGAGTTATCAACTGCCAGTCTCCAGATGACAGACACGTACAGCCTGATTCATGCTCCTACAGATACAACCCTTCACTTCTCCTGCTTGCAGCGACACGTACTGGGCAATTTATTTTCAGATGTCTTGAGGACTTTTTTGTCAAAAGTCCAGCAGCTACTAAATCCCAGCCAATATCTGCACTCTGCCATCAGACGGTACAACTGCAGCTGGAGTTGTAAGCAATGGGTCCCCAGGATCTGGGTTCATGCAGCTGGAAGAGCAGCCTTGACCCATTCCTGCCCTATGTTTATGCACGCTCACGCACACCCTGCCCACAGAAGCTTTGGCTCTTCTAGCACTGGATCACTGCCTGACTCAACAGCTGCTCCGTGCCCCAACAGTCACCAACTCCACTGAAAAAGCAAAGAAATGGAAGCATTCAATAAGCCACTGTCAGCTAAAACATCTTTGCCTACAGCGACTAAGCAGCTGTGTGAAAATAAATCAACAGACGTGACTGCAACACCAGGGAACTCCCTTCACCCTTCCTGGCTGGTTTCAGTCCAGATTTGTAGGGGCTACTCTGCATTGCCTCTTCCCTTCAGTGCAGACATTGGACTTCTATATGCAAGGCCCTGTAGCTTAACCAGACATTGCTACTGAAGGAAAGATGCTCAAGAGAACATAGCTGACCCTCCTGCTTGGATGGAAGGTCAACAGGGTTTGCAATTATTCTGCCTCTGCTGACACGATGGTATTCATTAAGCTGCAGTGACATGTCTTTCTAGAAAATCAATGCTGAACAGATGAAACTTCCAGGGTCTCACTTCTTGGTTAAAGCAAGAGCACTCCAGTGGCTCCTGAGTCAATGGGTCTTTTCCTCTCCTCTCTTACTTAAGGTGTAATGTAGGAGTCATAAAGAAGTGTCACAAGACCAGGCTTTTGAAGGTGAGAGGTCCTACAAAGCAATGTTTCTGTTCTTTCACGATTGACCAGAAGACATAAAATCAACTAAAGATCCACTCACCAAACTTGTGTGTTATCTGCATCAGTGCAGGTGTAACATTCCCAGGTTTGATGACAGGGGATGGCTAACACAACTGGCATCCCAGCAAGAACAGAGGAAGAAGTCCATGCTTGGCTTTGGGAAAGCACAGACGGGGTCTAATCGCACTGTGCAACATGGTACCATTGAACACGTCTAACCTGCCCTCCCCACCATAAGCTGTGCAGGCTCAGCTCAGTCATGCTAAACAGGGGAAGTTTAGTTTAGATATAAGGAAGAGGTTCTTTACTGTAAGGGTGGTGAGGCACTGGAATGGGCTGCCCAAGGAAGTTGTGAATGCTCCATCCCTGGACGTGTTCAGGGCCAGGTGAGACAGAGCCTTGGGTGATATGGTTTAGTCCAAGGTGTCCCTGCCCATGGCAGGGGGGTTGGAACTGGATGATCCTTGAGGTGAGCCCCAGCAGCCAGATACATCAGAGAAGACCAGGTTGTGAATAAAAATCCAAGTGCTTTGCTGCAGAGTGAGCCGGGTCTGTTAGTGTCAAGTTACACATTTCAACATTCACATTTGGGAGATCAAAGCAGAAACACTTGAGTTTTACCTAGGCTTTTGAATAATCTTTAAAACATAAATAATTAAATTAGAAAAATGAGTGGGAGCACTGAACACTGCAAGTCCTTCAAGAACCTCTGTTGTACCAGGCAGGCATCTTTTGGTTTTGCATCCCTTTGCTTTGCCTTTCGTGGGGGATTTCTTAACCCACAGTTTATTTCTGACACCACTCTGTTCAAAGCCCGATACACACCGATCCATGATTGTCAAATACACTGCTACATAACTGAACCTATGGCCTTTTATCCTCAACTTTATTTTCTCTTAATGGTTTTAATACTTTACAGAAGCAGGTAAAGGGATGAGAGCAGGAAACAACCCTGGCGCAGAGATCAAACAACTGTATTCTGAAATTCAAAACAGACTTAATTAGACCAGATGTTATGAAACATGGGCAAAAAGAAAGACCAATTCATTGTACTTTATTACAATGCAGCCAACTGTGTTTCAACAATAGGAGGGAGTAAAAAGCCTGGTCTTACAAGCCTTTTTCATCTCCAAAGCAAATTCCTCAAGAGGGAATTTACTGGAGCTGTAGCAATGAACACAGTCTAGTTCATTCTTTTTATGCTTTTGGAACATGTTTATTGCAGGTGTTAAAACCATTATGAGAAAAATATTTCTGAGCAGTCCAATTGCCATTTGGGCCATCAGATTAGAGATTAGTCAAAATAAAGAGGATACAAAGAAAGAGTGAATGGCAATGAATTATAGACCATATCTGAAATTTAAGACTTTCTCCACTGGTCTGACTTTATGCAGAAAATGCAGCCAGGCAGAACTAAAGCAAATTGGTTTAATTCCCTTGAGGAAAGAGGAGCAAATTTTCCCAGCAACTTTCAGCTACAAGCATGCGTGACTGCAAATTTGGATGGAATGCACGATCAGTAATCTACACACCAGTAATAAAACAAAACATAAGCCTTTCCCTACCGCTTCAGCAGTACACGGGCACTGCCAATTAAAACACTAGGAGCAGGTGGAAAGGAAACGGTAAAATAAAACCAAATTAAGTAGAAGATTATTTGATATTTAAGTCTATAAATTCTTTTGACTGGGTCTCTTTTCCATTTATACATGCACAATGGGGCCCCAGTCTATAGTCACTGCTGGGGGACAGAGGTTTTTCAGACTTCCAAAACCTGAAAGAAATGGTCAGCTCTTCAAAGAAAAGCACTTCAGAAAAGGAAGCTAGACTTTCCAAAGTGCTTTCCCCTGAAGTCAGCCAAAAGCCCTCAGCCTGTATTTAATTTTAAGCAGGAGGGCTAGTTCCAAAGAAATTAAAGCATTGGCTCAAGAAGTTAAAAGCATCTGCGCCACCCCTTTGCTGAATTACAGCTGCAACCTCCTAAAAAAGTATTTTCTGTAAGCTTTTCTGAGTCTTACCAAGCCCCAGTCCCTCCAGGACATTTTCTACGCCACTCGAAGTACCATCTCCTGAAAAGACTGGCATTAGCTGCTGCACTTACTCCAAACTCAAAAGAAAACCCCCACGGATGAGATTGCCTGGCATGGCTCAGAGGGTTATTTCCTTAGTAAAATTAGTGCATGCAGCTTGCTCTGTACCTTTAACACCACCAAAATCCACAGTCACATTTCCAAAAGAGAATTCTGAATTGAAAGATGACAGTGGTAAAAACTGGCATTGTTCAAAAGCAGAGAGTTTTAGACCAACAGCACTGATCCACTGAGGAATTTCAATGAGTATTTTCCCAACCAGTAATCAATTTTAAACAGCATGATGTAGCTCCTCTGTTCACTCCTTCCTTTACTCTAGGGTGAACATTAACACCTATGTCAACAGCAGATCCCTGAGCAGAAAGTATATCTAAAAGCCTGGGTATAGCTTTTGTCTGCTATTTTGCTATCAGAAAGCATTGCAGTCTTTTTTGCTTGGAGTTACCTGTGCAGAGGAGCTGATCCTGAAAGTATCCCTTTCCACATGAGGTCACACACTGCCTGTTCTTCATGAGCAGGGGTGCCTGGCACGAGGAGCACTCAAATGCATTGGTACAGGCTGAGCATGTTTCATTGCAGGCTTCCAAGAGAAAGAAGAAAGATCATAGAATCATAAATCATATAATGGTTTGGGTGGGAAGGGACACTAAAGCTCATCTACTTCCAACCACACTGCTACAGACAGGGATACACTGGACCAGGTTGCTCAAAGCCCCATCGAAGCAGCCTGGCCTTGAACACAGCCCAAACATCTTGATGCAACAAGACTCCCCTGCTCTAATAAAAGGAAACAATTTTGCCCCATTTTGGCAAACAAGTTTGAGAATTTGCCCTTTTCTGGGGCTCCCACCTGAAACCTCAAGGCCACAGTTACTATTCAGTATGTGCCTGAATGCTTTTCCAAACAAAGCCTGGCATTCTTTTTATAAAAAGCCTGTGGGATTCTACAAACAAAAGCACAGCACGCAACAGAGAAGAGAGTCATCTGACAGGATATAAGCCCTTGCAGAAATTACCTAAGCAAGCATCCCCATCCTGGTAGAAGCCCAATTCACAAATCTCCACACAGCGCCCATTCTGCAGCTTCTTCCTTGGGTCACGACAGGCATTACAGTGATCAAAGGACTGAGAGCAGGTCAAGCAGTCTGGGTGGCACTCAACTGGCACAAAGGAAAGATACAATGATAAAAACCACCAGCAATGTTTTCAGTCAGGAAGGCACAAAACAATACATAATCCAAAATCAAACTGAAATTCATTACTTATTTTTATTAGCAATTCAAGTTGTGTTAGCTTTTGAGTAGGTTTTTTTAACCATGACTGCATAAAGTGGGCTGTTATATCGCTGTATTCCAGCATGGGAGAAGTTACACACAGCTCAAATTTTCTTGGCTATTGATAAACAGGATATTCATTGTCCACATGGTTTCTCAGCAGTAAAAATCATAAGTCATCAGGAATTAATGGTCTGAAACAACCTGAGTTAGAGTTTCCTTCAGTCAAACCCTGCAATAAGTCAAGACTATGTCCATGCCAGGTCAGAGTACAGGTGACAGACCACTCCCCCTCCAAAAAGAGGCTTTGTGTCACAGCACCATAGCAAACATTTCATGGCCGCAGGCACCACCTTCTCAAATGACACAGCTGCTGTTTGCAGAGGCCAAGGAAGGACTTCCTTTGCTTTACTACTGAGCTACTTCAGCTTCCTGGAAGAAAAGCTGTCTGTTCCTTTCCAGCAAGTCAGCAAAAAAAGATCACAATGCTGAGAACTCCTTCAATTACACTAAATAACTTGTATGTTTTCAGGGAGGTACCTAAGGGAAGAATTTGGAATCGAAAGCTGCAGAAGACATACAGTTGAAGATAACAATGAATCCACAGTGGTAAACAGGAGGACTATAGGAGACTCTGTCTCTATTAATTTCTTCCCAATGACTTTCCAAATGTATGTACAGCCCCATCCTTCCAGTCTGACAATGAACTGACTACTTGGAAAGGTACAGAATGGGCAATTTTTCTCTAGATACAAGAAAAAAATCCCTCTGCTTCAACCCAAATGTTCTCAGTGAGAGGGCATATTTGCTGGTTTTAACATAAATACAACTGTGCTCAGGGCTATATGCTTTACACTGCCTGAGAATGAATGGGTTCTCTCTGTCTGCTTCCCCCAGCACATCTGTGAGAAGCAGCAATAAATTTTTAGTGGCTTTAATGAAGCAGATGCATTAGGGACTGATGCTCTGGGCTCAAAGACTGAACTGCTGCAGGCTGGATTTTGCATTTGTTTCTTATCCCCTGTGATGCAAACCAGAAAAAGAGCAGAAAACAGCAGGCTTCAGTAAATGAAATTTCCATTTACCTTTTAGGACACAAAAGTGCAAGTTTGGCTCTGTCTGTCCAACACCACGATTTCAAAGACCGTATTTTCCAAAATGCGACCATTATGGAAGCTAAACTAAGAGGCCAGGTTTTCAAAGGTAATCAGTATGCAGTGGCACTTCTTGATAAGAAGAACAGAGGGGTGCTGAGAGCACTTTATAATCTGTCCCCTCCTTAGGAGCCTGTGCAGATGCTGTTCCCTTTCGTAAATCCACGACAATTTTATCTGAACCAGCCAAACTCCATTTTCCTCACTTTTCAATTTGTAGTGCTTTGCATTTGTATTAGCATGCAGTAAATAACAAGCTTTAAAGCCTTAATATGGCAGATGTGCTAAGGCACTCCTGCCAATGAAAGCATAATTAAACTGTGAAGCTATTTTCTTTTTACCAAGATAAAACATTAACCAGAGCACTCTGATAAAACCAAAGTTACATAAATGCAACAAGAAGAGTCCTCAACGTGTTACGGTAGCAAATCATACCTAAAGCCTACCAACTATGAAATATAAGTCAAGGAGAATGACAAAATCCTTGAGAAAAATTAATTTACATGCAAAATTAACATAAGGCTATCCTAATCTTTCCAAACAATTTTTAATTGGCAGCTATTCAGATTCGGTATTGGTATATTCAGATTTGGCAGCTATTCAATTTGTGGCATAAATATGGAAGTGGGCTTGTTACTTCCACTCCCAAGAATCAGGAGCCCATAAACTCTAAAACCCATGTTATGATTCAGAAAGGAGCAGTTCCCTGCTTTGTAAAACTCATGGTGAAGACAAAAGAAAAAGACTAAACACACAAGGAGAAACTCCTTTGTCAAAAGAAAGCCGTCACCTATACCAGGGGAAATCAGTGGGAGCTTTTGGATGGAGCCTGAACCTTGCTAAGAACCCTAATGATACGGACCTATGAACTTTAATGATATGAACCCTAGATATGGAAACCAGTTAATTAGCAAGTGAAAACTGAAGACAAGTTACAATTCAACGCAGGTCCTGGGGAAGTGAAGACCACAGGGATGCCAGAACAATCCCCATGCCAGAGGTGTATGTAACACACACTAACATGAGTGACAGTGAGGAATGGCTGACCCTGGGTTTGTACCTGGCTTGCAGTGCAGGCAGCAGTCATCCTTCACCTCAACAGCTAGGCTGCCAGGGGGGCAGGGTGGGCAGGAATGCTGGAAGCAGGTCACCTCTGCATTCCGACATTCACATTCTCTGCACGGACCTTCTGCCCATTTCTCTCCATTCTGCATAAGAAACGCACAACAGTCAGCATCAACAGGGAAGAAAAGCCTTTGCACAAAGTGTTTGTATATGTATGGAACTCCCTGGGTGAACTGCTAGGCTACCAGTAGTAAATTAAACTTTTCTGGGGCTGTTTCAGCACTGAGGCCTGCCAACATAGGACTGTGCTTCTGTGCTGTTAACTCTCCTGACCTCTTTGCCTTTCCAGAGTAAGGCAGGCCACAAAGTGCCTGCTGAGGAGTCCCTGGCCTGT
Organism: Neopsephotus bourkii; assembly: GCF_033783945.1. Classification (NCBI taxonomy): domain Eukaryota; kingdom Metazoa; phylum Chordata; class Aves; order Psittaciformes; family Psittacidae; genus Neopsephotus; species Neopsephotus bourkii. The sequence continues at coordinate 11,519,896 of NW_026900624.1, forward strand.
GAAAACATGAACACATTCAATCTCAGCACCCCGCCTAAAGCATGGTGTTTTTCAGCTAGCACTATGTCCTTTCTTCTTCTTCACCTCCCTTGTCACAGGATCACAGACTGGTTTGGATTGGAAGGGACCTTAAAGCTCATCCACTTCCAATCCCCTGCCATGGGCAGAGACACCTTCCACTAGACCAGGTTGCTCCAAGCCCCGTCCAGCCTGGCCTTGAACCCTGCCAGGGATGGAGCAGCCACAGCTTCTCTGGGCAACCTGTTCCAGGGCCTCAGGACCCTCACAGCAAAGAACTTCTTCGTAATGCCTAATATAAATCTCCCCTGAGTCAGTTTAAAGCCATTACCCTTTCTAATGTCTCTGTATCAGAGGTGCTCCAGCCCTTGGAGTATCTTCATGGCCTCCTCTGGACTCACCCTTTCTAACCCTTAAAGCATTTTATTTTCTCTCCTCCTCCCTTCTGTTGCCCTGTTTTCTACCACTGAGGACTTGCTCACATATCACAGAGATGAAGAGGTATCACCAGCTTGCTTCAAAACTACTCATTGCACTTAACGTGTCTACTTTTACTATTTGTTGGAGAGAAGAGGCCTTCCACGCCCTGTTCTCTCCTGTGATGTGCATCCCCGGGTTTGCTCAGAGGCCAACAAAGTTCAGTGGCTGAGGCTCTGCTGGCACCACATGAAGAAGTCAAAAGGCAGAAAAGGAACAGCAAACGTTTTTAAATGTCCATGAGGCTTTTGTGCCAGTTCCTCTCTTGAAAGGGATAAAGCACGAACTGGAATAAACACCTTAATATGTTTTACCTCACTTGGGTCAGAGAAAGATATCTGAGGAAAGGGAAGTATTAGCTTTAAAAAGCAAGTATTAAACTTCCCATTATCTCACATGTGTTGGCAAACAGCAGCTATGAGCTCCAGCCTTCACCTGTCCAAGCAATGAAAAGACCATTCCTAGTACATTTAAACCAAGATAATTAATGTTTCCTTTGTGTTTAACTATAAAATGAAAGTTCTTTGACAGTATTAATAAAGTACTGGACTTCACTTGCAGTAAAAATTACAATCACTGGGATACACAGCAGAAAGCTATGCATTGCCCCAGCTCTGTAGCCTCTACTTTATAGGATTAAAGTCAGGTGTCTTTAACTCCACGAGATGTGCAAGAAACCTGTGAGTACATATATTAAATATTAAAGGGAAATGATTGATTATACTGCACAAAGGAAATCAAGGTAAATTTAAACTCTGCAGCAGACACACACATTGTAAACAAGCATTTTCTGTAAATTGTAAAAGTAGTCTGCAGACAGTACTAATGAATTGTTTTTCTGCTATACTTGCAAATACTACCCTTCTCAGAACTGAAAAGGGAGAGCAAAACTCACTACTACATGCTCTAAAGTACCAGGATACTCACAGCTTTGGTATGTTCTTTGTAAACACAGTAACTATTATTTGAAATACATTCAGGACAGCACTTCCCATCTAAGTGAATTAATTCTTCACCCTGTAAAGAGAAAGGTTACAGCAATTCAAATGGAATCCACATTGCCAAAAACACTGTGGAATGCAGAGGCAGAGCAGCTCTTGCTCTGGAATGCAATCTTCAATATCTAATTTTGCCTTATCTTCTCTCCATCCTACTTCATCTCTGCAGGTACAGTTTGAAAAATGGGCCTGGTGAATACTTGCTCAACAAACCTCAGGAAAAGCCAGAGAATTCAGTGATAAGGCCATTACTTCATCCCTAAATTCTACAGAGAAGATCACCCTTTTCCTGTGGATCACTAGGATTTCACTGGACCGCTGTCAAGATTTCAACGCACAGAAGCTTACCTCTGTTTCGAATGGTCTACTTTTTGTCCCCAAGAGAATTATTAAGCACATGCTCTATTTATCCCAGATGGAATAAGGCTGTTCTTGGTTATAACTGTACAGCTCCACAGAAACCACTTAGCTAACTTCACTTGGAAGATAAGAATTTAGCAGCAGGAGGAGGGAATGAAGTGCCCTAATTCATCACGACTTTTTGTGTCCAAGTGTAAGCTGAGTATTTAGAAAAGAGGGACAATGTCCTAGAGAACAAGGACACAGCTTGAAAGAAAAAGCTTCAGTTTCCTCAGGAGCTCTTCTAGACCAGATTCTCAAACACTGTTAACACAGGCAAGATAATACATACTCAACAGAAACTGCACAGATGTTGGTGGCACACTCACCAGTTTTTGTCTGTGAATTACTTTAGGCATAGGTAAGGCAATAACAGCACCATCCACCATTAGTTTTATCAAGGTAGAACAACTAAGCCAGGCCACACTCTGGCAACCCTCCTACATTTCTGAGCATGGTTAAGAGAGGAGAAACCATGCGGTTCTTAGTCACTGAGGACCACACACAGCCTATATCTCTGCTGGTTGGATGCATTTAGCTCTTCAATCATTACTTCAAAATACTATTGGCAGTGGTTGGATCTTGTGTTACTACTATGTACTGTTAACTCTGCCATCCCCAACCCTGCCCACTTTCCCACCCGCATACATAAACACACTACAGAAAACCTGAGAACCAGGATTGTTCATTATATTCCAGGCTGAGAACATCGAAAGGCACTGATGGGCTGGTAGACAGAAGAGAGGAAAGAAGATGTTCTGTGCAACCTCCTTCAAACACATACACACCTCAAACACATCTATAAGCATTACCCATAACTCTCAACTAGCTCCATTTCTTTCAAATACCAGAAACACATTTGCAGCTCGTTGGCTGTCTGGTAGTCACACAGCACCCTCCCAGAGCTGGCAGGCTGGCAGCAGAAGTATTTCATCACCAGCCTACTCAGGTAGGCTGCAGCATCGCCTGCTAGCACCCATAACCCATCTTTCTCTGAACATCCTCAAGGGTGTGCTTACTCAGCTGGGGTGCTGGCAAGTGCTCCAGCAGGATTCTTTGATGCTCTGACAGTTTGAGTGGATTTGGTTGAGCGCATCCACTTCAAGATCCAGGGCTAACCCAGCCTGACACATTACTCGTACTCCCAGCTCATCAGTAACCTGCTGAAAATGGCTTTTTGAAGATTAGTCAGAATCACCACAGACACTTTCATTTGGCAGCTGCTGCACAGGTTTGTTTGAAAGGGTTTAGAAGCTAAACCTCTACACTCAAGTAATGCTGCTCTACTATGTCAAGCTGTCTAGGATTTGCAGTTCATATTTGTGGCCTCATTACACTTTAAATAGGATGATGTGACCAGAAAATTAAGAGTGCCTTAATGAAGGGATGAATCCAAATGCTCCTAGCTTCACATCAGCTCTGATTTATTTATGAGGGTAAAACTCAGACCTACAACTCAAAAAGGAAAAAGCGAAGGAAAAAGGAAATATTTAATTTGCTTTTTGAGTAAATATTTTCTTGTAATTAATTAATTAATGTGCCCCTTGCATTACTGAGGTGAACTATGATTGGTGATGACTTGAAGAAGCAAGAGAAACCATGCAGAATAATAAATCTTTGGGAAAATATCTCTCCGGTGGGACCGTAACTCTTGTCTACAACAAAGGACACTGTCTTCCTCCTTCTTCCTCTGTTTCATTCAATTCAAAATTGCAGCAGTTCATTCTCTGACAAATAATATCATCTTTTTAGATGTTCAGGCTTTAAATGGGTGGTTTCCTTTGAGAATCTAGTTTGAAAAATTGCTGCACACCTCTCAACCCCACCTCCCCCCCCAATTTTGAACCCTACATGTTAACATATCCAGCTATTCTTCCGTAAAATATCCCTGACTTTCCTGAATAATGGATTCTTTGTCCATACCTAAGATATAAGCATGAATATTAAGTAATTCTCCCTACTGAGCCATGACAGCATGCCATCATCATTAGTGTAAATGATCCAATTTACAGCCATAAGCATGCAGGAAGCTGAGTGAAACAGATGCAAGTGCGCAAGATTTTATGACAGTAACAGCTTTCCACCCAGCAAAATCTCCCCAAGCAGTTTAAGGTCAGATGATTGTCAGCAGTACTACACCAGTGGCAAGAGTTTGGGTCCCACACTCGGTGCGTTTTTGCTATTTAAAGGCACATTCTCAGATGTAGAAGGACACACTTTTATTCCTAGATACATTTTCTCTGTGTGATCATCATCTGGATGACCCCAATGTGTGGACTCTCACTTTTCTGAATGCTCATTAATACAATCTAGTCCAGTGAATCCACTATGTCCAGATTTTGGCTGGACTTCAGACACAACACAAGGGTGTTGCTACTCAAGATTTAACATACAGGCAGGGTCACCAGCAAAGCATTAGACACCGAGAGGGAAAACTCAGGAGGCTACAATTCCTTCCCTTCTCTTCACTGACACTGTGGAGTAATAGGTGTAAAGCAGGTATTAGCCTACCAATTAAAACAGATGCAGTGACAAACAACACAATTCTTATTCCACTGCTAAAAGGCAATTCACAACATATTTATGTGTCTGTGCGAAGCATTCAACCCTATCTAATGCATTTTGCACATCCACTTTAGAGCAAATATAACCTAACCTGAGGGAGGCTGTGGGTGGTTAGTTTTGGACTAAACAGCACTGGGAATAGAATAGCTTTGCTTCCATGCCAAGAATGGTATGGAAAAAATGGAGGAAAGTGGAACACTGACTTCCATACCAAGACACCTTACTGAAGCCCACTGCAGCATACAGAACGGAATAAAAAGGAACATTTCTTGAGCTTTTAACTATCTCTGACCGCTGTTTCTCCCCATGTTCAGCTCCTGGTAAAGCCAGTGGTCACTGAAACTTCTGGGTGTCTGACCCTCCATTACAGCAGGCAGGCAACAGTGGAGGAAGGAATCCAAGTTAAATTAGTCACTGATTTACACTGGCTTGCTTCACAACACAAGCCCGCTATGAAGTCAGACTTGCAGAGAAAACACAAAGTCTCCTCTCCTTTCCTAATAACCATTTTCAAGGTAAATTGCACTAAACAAGCCCCAAAATGTCACTTGAGAAAAAAGAAAAGAGGACAATAATCACAAGACTTGAGAGATCCATCTTGAAACTAGAAAGCCTTTCTTACCTTGGCACACTCCACTTTGGCGCACTCAGATACCTGGCAAGTGACTTGCCCTTCATCACACACGCAGAAGTCGCAGTGAGTACTATTCCACATCTCACCATGGTACCTGGGAGTGTCCTCATACAAGCAGTTTCCCCTGGAAGGCACACACTCCTCACAGCACTTCCCAGGATGCTGCACCTTGTCTTCCCCCTACAAAACATCACAGCAAGCATTGAGCAGGACTGCCTGAACGTGTTGGCACAGGCACAGTGATATGTGCCAGCAGGGTATCAGATGTGAATGATTTTTAACTACCTTCTCACAGGTAACAGAGTCACAGGTCTTGCTCAGACATCTCACTTCCCCCCTGTGACAAGCACATGCAGTGCAGGCATTTTTTTTCCACTGTTCACCATGCTGTTCAAAAAGAACACATATAAGAGTGTTAAACACTCTTTTTAAATCATAGATTCATACCCAAATTCTTTCCAAAATCCATGCTACTTGTGGAATATGATGGCTCCTTCTGCATGTCTGTATCAGATAATAAACTCTTCTTAAATGCTTATCTCTACATGATCAGCAAATAGGAAGAGGTAGATGTCACTGTGGTGTGTATTTCTCATCCACTTCAAGCTACTGACATTGGTGAGGCCTATTAAATCCTAATAATTACTATTATTAGCAAAAGATAATTACTAACAGAGTATCCCATAAACATAATCATTAAATAATGCATTAAATTAATTCCAGATGATACATTGAAAGCTATAAACACTTTGATCTTCACCAGTGCTTTCTGCTTTCCTCCTTCAAAAAAGTGTGAAAAGAAAGTGCCTAATCTGCTTCACCTTGCAAACTTCCTTTCTGCTTGCCAGCAAATTTTTATCTAGTCCTAATTTCTTTCAACTCTTCTGGCTTCCCAGGAAATAAAAAAGCAACGGTTGTACTAAGCTATCAGTGCTGGCAGAAAGTCAGACGCTGGGGAGAAGGGGAAGAGAGATGTGCCAGAACTTGTCAACAGCTGCCTTTTGCTGTGGTTTGTCAAAGGTTACCTGGTACACTTTTCCTGACACCAAGCAGGGCTTTGGAAGACATTCCGGGCAGCATTTTCCATGAGGTGTAACCATAACTTCATCCTAAACAGAAAGAAGGAGAGATAAGTAAAGTAAGAGCATGAACAGTTAACACGGGGCTCGGCATCACTGCCTGGAATTTCAGGCGTGTGGTCTGTCTGTGATAATCCACAGTCACTCAAGGTTTCATTTTTGCTCCAGTATCTGGGGCAGTCTTCAGAGCATGAGATCAGTGTAGAAAACTAAAGACATTTCCTTCATCTCATTTTCTGGGCCTCTTTGGATGGCAACTGAGGTCCAAATACACAGATAGGTATACAGATGCAGATAAAGACGCACACACAAGATAAAGTACTTATATTCAGGTATGCAGATATACAGAGGGGGAAAAAGTCTATATAAGGCTATGTAGAGAAGCATACTAAAGCATGAGAGGGAAGAGATTTATTTTCCTGGTACTGCCCCATTTTGAGGCTTTGAATGTGTGATTTACACTCAGGCTTTTACACTGTTTTAGTTAAATACATACAGCACAACTGTCTGTACAGGTGACAAATTATGTTTAAAACTGCATTATCCTAATCTAAACTTTTCCATAACTGGTTTAAATCACACTGGAATAAGATGGCACTTCATATCAATATAACAGCTCCTGCACGCCTCAACTCTACTCATCCAAAAGGTGTCTGCAATTCCCCTGCTACAATTCAATGTACATCCAATGACTTGGAATACTTCTGTTCACCAGCACCTGTGTGCAAACACATCAGGATGACCACATCAGAAGACTTGCTTGTGGGCTGGTAGTGTAGAAATGCCAAGCACTATTATTTGCTTTCAAAGAAAGAATGGAAGACTTTATATAAAAGTTACCAAAGATAACTTTTAAGCAGACCTAAAAGAACTCTTTCATAGATTTTGGTGGAATATACGGTGCGACATTTAGGTGCACTCCTGCATGCAACAAGCATTTTTGAAGTTCCTCTCCCTCAGCACCCAGGAAGGGCACAGTTACCTGAAAGATGGAAGATGAGTTTAATACTGCGATAATTTATGTATTGGCTTTTGACAGAGAGTGAAGAACAAAAAAAGCAACAGAGATATAAGTACAAGAAAGAAAATGTTAGGTATGATTGAGAACACATCCTGCTAATGTCCCTTCCACAGGGCACCTGAGTAGGCAATACCTTGAACACCATCAAAATCGGCTTTCTTCTGCATGAACTTGGATGCTCTCAGCAGGTTATTCTCAGATACATCACAGCACCAACACAGTTGTTTCTGTTTCCACAAATTAAATCCTAATGATTAGCTGATTAAACATTAGTGCAATCAGTCAGCAGGTAATAGCAGTCCATTTGGAGTGGGAAAGAGGGAAATCTAATGCAAGCATAAATTTGTTTTAATGCACAGTACTTAGTAAATCTAATTGAATATCTCAGGACAAAGCAAAACACAATTAGCATGCACAGAAACAGGTGTGTTAATGGCACAAACATCTGTGCCAGTAGTAGAAAGCTGCATAAGCATCAATAGGGAAAAAAAAGTTTATGAGTACTGCTTTTGGCTTTCTCAGTGCTACAGGGAAGTGTGCATGCATTTCAAGGGAGCTTCTGCAATCATCAATGGAGCGTGGTAGTAGATTAAAAAACAGCTGGAAAACGGCACCCCCTAAAACATCAAGTCAAGGTCAGAAAGAAGGATTTCCAGAGAGCCAGTTCCTGCATTTCCTTGGCACAGCATGCGGTTGTAAAAGATTACACCAAGGTGCCCAAGACAACTGGTACAATGGGCCCAATGAAAAGAAATCCAAAAAAGCAGAGTCATGCCCTTAAGCATTTGCAATATAATAACAAGAAATAAAAAAATGAGTCACTTGTATAGAGTGTGAAGTACTGTGTATAATCTTGTGGTATTTTGTTTGGGCTGATCATTGCATAAGTGCCAAGAACTCATCATATGGCCACAGCAAAAACACTGGAGACAGAAATGTCCCAATTCTCTCACCTGGACTAAAACCGTGAATCACTGCTTGAGCTTGCCTGACTTATCTGGCTGGTTTGGTCTATTTCTAAACATAAGCACACATAAGGAATAGTGCTATTTCAGCTGAAGTCGTTTTGTATTTCTGAACTTGTGAAGTCAAAAGAGGAATTTCATCTGCATTTGATTGCTTTCAACTGTATTTCTAGAGTTCCTAGTTAAAAAAAACCAAAACACACAAACAAACCAAATTTTCGGCTGCAAACCAAACACTGAAATTTGTGAAGATAAAACCCCACCAAAAACCTTGTTTTCATTACTTCCCTCTTAGAAATAAAAAAAAATTCTGATCAACCCTACTTTTTTTTTTTTTAGTATAAAACATAAAAGCAGTTTCTTTAGACAGTATTGTGTTTAATTAGCCAGCAATGATGAGAGTAAACAATGAGAGTAAAATGGTGAATAAAGAAGATAGTAGAGAAGAGACAGTCAGCATAGAATCATAGAATTGTTAGGGTTGGAAAGGACCTTAAGATCATCTAGTTCCAACCCCCCTGCCATGGGCAGAGACACCTCACACTAAACCATCTCACCCAAGGCTCTATACAACCTGGCCTTGAATACAGCCATGGATGGAGCATTCACAGCTCCCTTGGGCAACCCATTCCAGTGCCTCACCACCCTAATAGCAAAGAACTTCTTCCTTATATCCAATCTAAACTTCCCCTGTTTAAGTTTTAACCCATTACCCCTTGTCCTATCACTACAGTCCCTAATGAAGAGCCCATCCTCAGCATCCCTATAGGTCCCCTTCAGATACTGGAAGGCTGCTATGAGGTCTCCACACAGACTTCTCCAGGCTGAACAGCCTCAACTCTCTCAGCCTATCTTCATATGGGAGGTGCTCTATCCCCGATCATTCTCGTGGCCCTCCTCTGGACTTGTTCCAACAGTTCCATGTCCTTTTTATGCTGGGGACACCAGAACTGCACACAATACTCCAAGTGAGGTCCCACGAGAGCAGAGTAGAGGGGCAGGATCACCTCCTTCGACCTGCTGGTCATGCTCCTTTTGATGCAGCCCAGGATACTGTTGGCTTTCTGGACTGCAAGCACACACTGCAGCCAGCTCATGTTCATTTTCTCATCGACCAACACCCCCAAGTCCTTTTCCACAGGGCTGCTCTGAATCTCTTCTCTGCCCTGTAGCTGTGCCTGGGATTGTTCTGACCCAGGTGTAGGACCTTGCACTTGGCATGGTTAAACTCCATGAGGTTGGCATCAGCCCACCTCACAAGCGTGTCAAGGTCCCTCTGGATTGCATTCCTTCCCTCCAGCGTATCAACTGAACCACACAGCTTGGTGTGTCATCAGCAAACCTGCTGAGGGTGCACTCAATCCCACTGTCCATGTCAGCGACAAAGATGTTGAACAAGCTCGGTCCCAACACTGGTCCCTGAGGGACACCACTCGTTACTGGTCTCCAGCTGGACAATGAGCCATTGACCACAACTCTGTGTGTGGCCATCCAGCCAGTTCTTTATTCACTGAGGGGTCCACCTATCAAATGCTAAGTATATTGATAGGCTTAACTGTCACTCCACATCATTTCCACACATCAAAGCTCCCTTTTCCCAATCACCTGCTCGTCACACAGAAGATTTGCCTGCTAATTTGTACATCTGCATGAGAAATGGCCCTGGCCAAGAGAAAGAGCACAGTAATGTTTAAGGTCCCCAGCAGGCTGATGGGTCCTGACCTTACTGCACAGTAGAGCCTGGCAGGAAGCTGTAAAGCACCGAGTCACGCCGTCCCTGCAGACACATTTGGAGCACCGACCCAGGTGCCAGTCCTCCCCGTCCTGGAACAAGTGTCCATCAAAGGAGCAAGGCTCTATGAGACAGGAAAACAAAATGTAATTTTCTTTTCCAATGCCCTTTAACCCCTTTTTGTCATCCATAACCAAGACACTTATTTTGTGCATCTCAGAATTCAAAACTCCAGTTTATCAAAGCAGGTAATGACAGTAACAGTTCCACCAGTTTGCAAGGGCTGTAGCTGTGGGAGCTAAGAGCTCTGGATGAACTTCTCCCACTGGGCTTCTATAAGAAAAGATATCCAACAGCTCAGGCATTTTTGAAACTTGCAGTCCAAGTCCCTCAGTACACATGAAATATCCGCATCTTTTTTTCCAGATTTTAATCTCCAAAATAAGGATTTATTAGACACATCTGCTCACTACTTAAAGTTTACCCCTTCCTTTGGCCTATGGATGAAGCTGTTAAAAATGCAAACATGTTAGCCGGACAGAAAGAGAATTAAGGGACACACTTGACACCAGCGTCCTCCCCACAGAACTGAACAAGACAAGAAAAGCTTTCCAGATTTGGGACTAAAAAGAGATTTCCAGTGGTCTACTTGGATCAATGAAGCCAGACAATACTCACCTCCACGTCCAACACATCTAGGACAGCAGGATCCCTGAGGAGTGTATTGCAGCTCCCCTTGTCCACACGTGAGGGTTTGGCAGGGTGGGGGAGTGCAGTTCACCTTCCCATGTGCACAGGAGCACCGGACACATCCAGAGCTGGCCCACTCCGTGCCATGCTGCAGTGCACAACATAACCAAAAGCACAGAAAACACCGCTTGAATCCAGCTGCCGATGAGACCTGTAAACAGATCTGCTCCCCTTCAAGCCCTACATTAGTACTACCTTTACTCTTTTGCAGGCCCTGCCAATCTTGGCACATTGTAGCCCTTACTCCTGGCTGCAACACTGGGACTAAAAGTAAGTTAAGACTGGCAAAGTAGTAAACCTGAAGATCAGCCTTATTTTCCTTCCTGTTGCAAAGTGTCATCCAGCAACATCAAGGATGCAAAACATCCAGGCTAATGGATACATCCCCTTTTCATTACAGCTTCTGCAGGGCAAACTCTACATTTATAGACATGTTTTCTTTAGAGAAATAGTCGACGTGGGCCATAATACACATCTCACCACAATGCCCACCCCACATACTTAGCACACTTCACTATGAGTAAAACCTCATTAGATTTGCTTACTCATTAATGCAGAAACAAGTATCTCTACCCTGAGGCCGAATGAGGAAAAACTGGCCTCAACAAGAAACATGTCAGAGCATTGCAACACTCCCCAACAAATAGAGGATGCTAATTTTCAGAAAACACGCAATACTGAATTAGGCAGGGAGTAAAAAGCTCTTGCCAGATAGAGAATATAGATTTTCTTCTATGGAGCTACTGCTTGGGGCCAGTGTTGCTAGCCAGATACTTACAGAATGATGGTCAAGTCATAAGGCATTACAGTGGCTTACTGACAAAACAAACCTTTCCTTGAAGAAATTGTGCCAACCATCAATACAAGACTTTGCACTAACAGAAAAGACCTGTTTAATGACCACCTCAGAGTGGAATTGGTGTGTTACAGATAAGCACAGGTACAAACATGTCTCTAATCCCCGTGGTGATACATACTTATTCACCTGACTTGTGCCCTAAGACCAGGCTTACAGCCAGATGAAAGACAAAAACTGCAGCAGGAGTACAACACAGCAAAATGCAGCAACAGCAGCAACAAGAAATATAATGTAATATACTACCTAAATATTATTATATTTATATAATATGAAGAAATATCAGAATATATATTATATATAGAAATATGAGAAGAGGATGAATGTAGGGACAGTAGTGACAGGACAAGGGGCAATGGGTTCAAACTTAAAATGGGAGATTTAGATTAGATATAAGGAAGAAATTCTTCCCTGTGAGGGAGGTGAGGCCTGGCACAGGTTGCCCAGAGAAGCTGTGGCTGTCCCACCCCTGGCAGTGTTACACATCAGGCTGGACAGGGCTTGGAGCAACCTGCTGCAGTGGAAGGTGTCCAAGGCCCATGGAAGGGGGTTGGAACTGGATGAGCTTACTGTCCTTTCTAACCCTGACCATTCTATGATTCTACGTGCTACCCCTACTATTCCAGTCTTTGTCTAGCTCCTAACAGATTCATACTGGTCATTCCTCATGCTGAAACAGAGGGTGACAACATCCATCTCAGGTGTAGAGCAGCAGGTCCAGATATTCAAACGTATCTGGGCATTTTAGCATATTTCTTCAGATTTGCACTTGACTTGCCTCTTGTCAAACAGAAAAGTCTGTAAGAGACCAGGCACAGAACTTGGGTTCATTGTTAAGACATTTTTCAACATTTACCTATTGTTTGCTGTGATTCATTAACTACTACCCATGAATCTTTATTTTTTTCTCATCTGTAGACACTTACTGTTTTGGCCTTTCAGAACCACTGGGTGAAACCACAACCTGCAACCTGCTTCTTGAATAATTCAGGATTACAAAATACAGAACCCAGGTCACACAACAGCAATCAATCTCTCCCAGCATAGATGGCTGATGAGAGAAAAGCCTTCTTTGTGGATAGCTAATATGTCAAGTTCACTGTGCTTTGCTCCCCTACTAACATTACTATGTTATCTCAACGATTCACAGAAACAGCAAAGTGCATGAATGAGTGGGAAACTTTCTCCCCTTAAGACAAGAGGACAGATTGCTCAGCAACACATGCCCTTTCTGCAAAGCCTGATGACCAAACTGTTACTATATTACATGATTTGATTGTGATAGAATATAAGCACATCACCTAAGTATCCTTCACCAACATGAACCAAACAGAGAGCTAAAAACTGGGGAGGATTGCCCCTGCCAAGGAACATAACCAAGCACTCACACTGTGGATCTGTCCTTCATGCTGGCAAAAGCCTTCAGCTCTGGAGGCACACTCGGGGCAGCACTTTTTGGAGGCTATTTGGAGCACTTCTCCCTAAGAAGAGACAAGAATCCAATAAGCACACATGGAACAGAGACTTCAACATGAAGGTAAAGACATGGGGCCTTACTGGACCTGGTGTTCTGTTTAGACAGTAAAAGTCTGAAGTGAAATATATAATATTGCTACACAAGATCCCTTTGTTGAGGTGTGTCATGCCAGTTTCCTTTATTTGATATTTTACCATCAAAAAAGATAATTTGTACCCCTAACAGTACAACTAGGAAATCTTCAGCTGTTCCTTCCAACCCAAACCACCCTGTAAGTTTCTGTGAAATGTCACAAGTTTTCTTTCTCTGTTGTCAAAAAGAAATAATTTGATTTTTCAAATAAAAAAAAAAAAAAGGTTTTCTTCAATACTGTGTTTTTTAAGAGGTGGGAAACAAAATGCAACATTTCATTTAACTTAAACCATTAAACCCTATTCAACTGTGATCCTGCTGGGAAGAAGCTGCTCTTGGTTGTTGGCTTGTTTTGGTTCACACAACAGAAATAATGTTGCAGATTTTCCACCCACTCAACTCATTCGGCATGCACAGCGGTAGGGTCTATATACAAATGTTTAGGATGCCAATGGGGATGCCTTTTGAAGAGCCTGCCTGGTTTTGTTTGTGCTTTCTTGCTGTAAACAAGATCAGCAATATTAGCATAACTCTCATAATAAGCAAACAAGAAATAAACCATGGAGAGGGACTGTGATTTCTGCCCTTGTTCATCAGGGGTTGCTTTGTGCCTTAACAATGACTGGATTTTTTTTTCTGCGTTCCTTAATGATCCTTTTGAACATTTAAATGGCCAGACCTTTACAGAACACTTAAACTCTTTTGTCTTGAAGATTACTTCCTGGGTTCAGGCCCCCATGTCAAGGAGTCACACAGATTCATTTCACACTATAAATCTATTTCCTTTTATAAGCTTTAAAGTTGACACCTTTTCATTTATTCAATTTTTTTAAGATTAACAACATCACTCATTACTGTTGTGCCGTGCCAGCACATTTTTATTTCTCTCTTCCTTAGCACAGAACTTCCTAATATTTCAGTCTGGCTTTAATCAATACACAGTGATAATAATGGAGGAGAAACAGTAAGAACCAAAATTATTTCCTCGTTAATGCTGTCATATTGGAAAACATTTTAACCTGCTTCATAAAGCCATATAATTATATCAGCAATGCCTCTTTAAAACACTAATTTTCATTGCCACCCATGCATGTTACCCCATTAATCCAGATGCTAACGCAAGACCAATTCCATGGCCAATTAGCTGTAGCCATTAATGAAGGCTCAGACAGAGAAAGATAAAACAGGAGACAACAAAAGCTCAAGGGCCATCACAAGACAGAAGAAACTGAAAGACAAACAAGCTCAGCTCTGTCATTGTTCATCAGGGTGGAAAGCGTCCACCTGCATGTTTGAGGAAGACCTAGATCTGTCTTCCAATGTAGGGTGACTGGAAGCTGGGGTCATGCTGAGAGGTCCAAGCCCATTCAGGGGCTTCCTTTGGGGACCAGACAGCCCTTGAAGCACAGGCAGCCTGCAAGCTGTTCCAACAGCAAGCTTCCGTCTGTAGCATGATGAAGGGGACAAAGGTTCACACACTGGGTTTTGCTCATGTGTTTCTTGCATACAAGCTTGCATCGGTGAGATGTGAAAGCTTACAGGAACTGTGCCTGACCCTGGGCAGTCACACACACCCTAAGAAGACGAATAGGATTTCACTGTTTCCTCTTGCTCCTCCCCCAAATCTGGCTGTGAATTCAAAGGGAGCTGTAGGGAGGCAGTTGAGCCCAGAAGGTTGACATGGCAGCTCATCTCTTGCCCCTTCTCCAGGAAAATACCTCACACTGAATCCTTTTTTTGTGTCCCTCTTAATACAAGAGGAGCTTTGCTTACACAGGGGCTGTCCAACTACCCAAACTGTTCCCACCACACCTTTACAGGTATCACAGTGTGGCAGACCCAAACACATTTTGACATACAACTATTCCAGGGGTTTCAAGCAGGGGAAGGCCTGGAACTCCAGAGTGACCTGACATTTCTCCCACCACCAGGACATTGGGTCAGCTGGCATTTGAACAGTTGCAGCTGCTTACCTTCTGAAAGTCACACTGGGGATGTTTGCAAAGGGTGGATTCACAGGTGACAATATTGCTGTGGCAACGGCACTCCTGGCAGGAATCTGGCTTCCAAATGGTGTTATTCTGCAAATAAACAGAAGTTTTAAAGGAGACCCATACAGCACAAGGCAAGTGCTATTTTACACAAGAGCAAATAGCTCAATATAGACAAACTGGAAGAGGAAAGTCTACACCAGGCCACCTTTCCCTCCTCCCACATGCTCCGCAGGCACAACTTGGAGCCTTTCGTTCAGTGAGTTCAAACACGTAGTTGAAATACAAGGCCATGATGCATGGCAAATTCTAGAATCCTAGACTGATATGGTTGGAAGAGACCTTAAAGCTCATCTAGTTCCAACCCCCTGCCATGGGCAGGGACACCTTCCACTAGACCAGGTTGCTCCAAGCCCCATCCAGCCTGGCTGTGAACACTTCCAGGGATGGGGCACTCCAAAGACAAGACAAGCATTAGGACATAACCTCCAACAACTTTAGGTGTTCAGAGCATCTCTGGGAAACTTTATAATCCAGTTTGGACTGTCCAAACTTCAGCTATGCCTATGAGCACAGCTTGTGTGGAGGCAGCTGAGGTAGCTTTGAGGCTAACCTGCTCCTGGGTAGCTGTGGTACCACTCAGCACCCCATGAGCTGATAGAGAACGCAGGTAGATCTTGACATGATTGAACCCAAATGAGCTGTTGAATGTAACACTGAAACTTGAGGAAGACAAAGTCCTAGTGTCAAAAACATAATACAAACTGTGCTTATTACATTAAGGCTATAAGATGGAAGCACAGGTCTAAAGAGCCTTAGACTGCAATTAGATTTAGTAAAAAATGCTGAGCGCATGGCCAGGTATAAACAGGCTCTACCTGGTGACATTAATTCCAACACATCATGAAGAGAACTCTGATCAAGCAGACAGTTCAACAGATTTGGGAATAGCTGTCACCACCACTTCATCAGTGTACCCAGCTTGAACACCCACAGCTAATTGGCTAAAGAGTTTTCACCACCCCAGCTTGACCCTCTTCCATTCCTTCCATGCTGAGGTCATGATCCCACGCAACCACCCTGCACTCATAAGGCAGCTCAGACCCTGACACTTGCCAGACTTCTCCTTCTTTCCCACCAGTTTCTCCAAGGGTTGAACAGCCACCTCGGACTCATCACTTTTGGTAGGATGCTTGGAAAACAAAGACTTCTTTCTCTTTACTCCTGAACACTGACTTCCAGTCATCCTGATACTAAAACAGCATCAGTAGCATCCCACAGAAGCAGCCAAGTCTGCCTGTCTTGCCTGCACTGAGTTCTTCCATAGTGTCACTTCACCCATGCCAAGCATCCTTTCTCCGGCAGTTTAAAAAAGCAACCAGTAACTATGTACTGAGGTATTCTGAATGATTCAATTGCCACGTTCATGTTTAATTAGCTGTTTTTAAAAGCCTCCAGTTAAATCCACGAAAAGAAAATGGGACAAGGAAGATCAGTTTCTTGTCTGAAAAACTCCTTCCCATTAGACAACCCCTGTGCGTACAGCAAGCTAAATTTATGCTACACAGTAGATTTTCCTGTGCAGTACAGACAGCTGCTATCCAAGCCATTAAGCCTCATTTTTAATGGATTTGAACAGAGACCAGACTTTGCTACTCATTTACATGATGCAGTGATTTACTCTGTTAAGTCAATTTACTCAGAGTGTAAAGTATGACTTAGGCAAATTAAGATATGAGAAGATGATTCACAGTTGACTACCAGGAACATATTAAGGGCTAACTACTAAAACTGTTAAGCATAATGATAAAGCACTGAAATGTGCCTTAAAAGCCCATTAGATTGCTTAATGAGAGCAAAAATATCTTGAAAAATCTGGCCATTTGCTCAGGAACTTATGCAGAAGCTGCTATTGGGTGCTGCGGCCTTGTGAGTTCATGTGACCTGCAAGCCAGCCAAGAAGTTCTACAAACCAGCATGTGCAACATGTGGAGAGTGATGGTCTTACAAGGCTTCACTTCACCTGCGTAACTGAAAGAGGGCACAGGTAGGGGCTCTCTCTTCATCCACCCATCCTGCATGCAGGGCTGACTGTAGAGGAAAAAGGGCTGGTTGCCTCCCCTGGGAAAGAGGGCTCTTTGTCAAAACCAAACAGCTTACCCTACAATGATAGATCAAGAGTGCAAACCTGCAAGGAATGGGATAACCAAAAACGCTGCTGACAATTCCTTGTGCCTCTTAGCTGCTTTAGAGAAGCATTTCATTCTTAATCAAACTGTGCTCTTCTCTTGTGGCAGAGTTCACACAAAAGGAACAAACAGTCTGGCAACACCAGAAATTCAGGGAGATTCTCTGTTAGTATAATGATGATGGCAACACTAACCCCAGTAACAGTATGAGATGGCATTAAGTGTACAGGTAAGATATCAAGACCAAGAGAGATGGTAATTTCTGCTCTGGTAATACAGCTGGTTCTCCTCTGGCTGCAGCTCTAGAAAGGAGATCCTGACTTCATCTGACTTACAGTATGATTTACAGACTGATTTACAGTACAGTTACAGAATAAATTTAGGTTAAGTTACATGTTTAGCTAATGATTTAACGCATTCTGCCCTCTTTAACAGAGCTTTATTATAGTCAGACTCACCCAAAAGACTCCTAAAATCATGGTAATACCCAGACCTCCAAACATCTTTCCACTATAAAGAATTATGTTTAATCTGCTTGATGGAACCATTTTAGGTATCTATTGATATATTTGATATATCTATTTGATACATCCTTTGCTTGCTTGTTCCTAGTTGGAAGAAAACCTCAAAGCAGGGGGTGGCAAAGGAGAGAATCAGTGCGAGAACCATGTCAGTGGTAAAAAGCAGCCTGGATTTTAAAACTGGCAGCTCGCTGCAGGATGAGGCTGCTGGCTCAGAAGACAGCCATTGGGTAAGCCTGAGTACATAGAGCAGATGGAGTGCCTCATCACTTGGCTCTCCTAAACCTTCACTTATGGCCTCTCTTCTTCATTAAAATAAAAACTATTTCCATGGTGGAATAACGGCCAAACGACTCACATGACAAGAGGTCAGCACAAAGCCACCCTTACTCACATTTTGAGACTTAAAATGCTCAAGTTTCTGATAAGAAAACCTTCTCTTTGCTCTTCTCCCTCCCTTATTTTCTATTACAGCTTAAGCTCAAACCAGCTTTTTCTAAATCCACGTGATAATAATCTACTTGGAACATCTGCATGCATCAGTGATTTCCATTTGCCAGGTATCAGATCAAAACTGACACATCTCCACAGAGGTTTTAAGAATTCATAATCCAGTTAATAGCCAGAAAACTGCTACCTGATTTTTTGGGTATGAGAGTCTTTCACGCAGCTCACAGGTCTTGGTGCTCAGCTCTTTTGACAGTTCAACATTAAGGTTAACATTCCTGACTATGGAGCAACAGACCTAAACTCAGACTGGAAAAATCTGCTAAATAATTAAGTTTACTGATTTCTCTACAGAAAAGTGAAGGGTTTATTCTCTGTAATGCTACCAAATTGAGCAAAATGCAACACTCTGGCTATGAGCCACAGAAAGTGCAAGGCTATTTAACACCTTTGAAATGGGAGGGAAAAGCAGCCCCTGTACTTCATACACATGATGGAAATCCATGAAAGAAAGTGGAATTTATTGCAATAATTACTAGTGGTAGTATCCCTGGACACTGATGCCATTACTATCACATCTCAAACCTATTTTAACACGTCCCCTGTTTACATGGAAGTGCATAGCTGACAGCTGCTAATACAGGAAAGCATAGAAAGATTTACTGGTACGTATTTAGAGCTCTTGTGACCTGGAGAACACAGACTATTGGTATTTTAATTATTCTTTTGGGTTTTTTCCATTTCAAATGTGACTATAACTAAGGCAACCAAACACTTACAAAGACACTTTAAAGCTCCCAGATGTTAATGTTTGAAACATACAAGACTTCTTGGTATACACTTAAAGAACTGCTGTAACATCTTCCCCAAGGCACTGTATCTCAGTGGACAAATTATCTGCTACAATTTAAGCACTGAATTCCTATCCTGTTAAGGGTGTACTTTTATCAATGAAAATTTAAGAAGCTTTTTCCTTACAAGTACTAATATAATTAACAGTATAAATAATGAAATGCTGTGCACAGAGCACTTGGAAGATGGAAAGCAGTCCTTAGGCACCAAGTAGTGCCCTTATGATTTATTAATTCTTTGGATTTCCCCATATCAAAAGAAGAAACGATTCCTAATTCAACTGCATTTTAAAACACCATGCTGCAAGGAGAGATATCTGCAGTACTTGGTTGGTTTGCAGTACAGGAGCCAACAAAGCAAGATAAGCTCACAAACCTTTAGAGCTTGCAGGCACCCAGACACAAGGTGAAATAAAATAAAACCCAAGACACAGGAGCACAGTGCAAGAGCTTGGAGAATACTGATGAGGACTTAGGAAAAGGCAGGCGACAGAGCAGAACTGCATGTTAAGGAAAGGGTAAGAAGAGATAGAGACAAGAAAGCAACCAGCAGTAAAAGCAAATGAGGACTGAAGCAGAGTAAACTAAAGAGCAGCTGTGAGCACTCATGGATTGCTGTTGCCACACTGTCACATAAAATAGGACATGGAAGACCTTAATCTCTTTGACCATGACTTTTTCGACTGGTTATCATAACTTGATATGGCTGCACCTGCTCCTCCTCTACCTCAGCAAAATACCCCACCCAACAAACAAAAAATAATCAGTCTGCTATTAATACATAAAAAGCCTCTGTAATTCAATCCAATGCTATTTAACTTGGGGTATCATTGCACTAGGTAACAATTCACACTCTATTCTGGCACAATGACTGCAGAAACAGGCAGTACACAACAGCTGGCTTGCGTCTTTCCTCCAGCCCCTTTTCCATTTCTTATAGCCTCGCGAAAACATTCGGTCAATCCATAAAGTGTCACTGGATGCTGGATCGTCCCCTGCAGCACACCAGACGTGTAAAGCCAGTCATCTGCCTGGTGGTATTGCTGCAATTACTAAGGAGGGTGAAAAGAGCAGCCTACAGCCAAAGCCTGAATGTTAGCCAGGAATCAAGCTTGGTATTTTTACCATCGTGCTAAAACCAAGGTGGTTGTTATTGCTTAGCATGTACCTTACTAATTAACTTTTCCTGCTTTTATAAGAAACCAGTAGCGCCCAGCCCGAGCACTCCCTGATATGCGCTGGGCTGGGTTCGCTTCCAAAGTCATCCTCGACCAGAGGCAGGTACTGGATGTCTCAGAGGAGGAATACCAGTCTGCTTTGTTGAGACTGTAGGCAGAGGCCTGAGCAATTACACTTTGGGTAACAATCACCAGCATCACCCACCAGTGGCCAAGTGAGGAGACTTGGCAGCTCAGTAACAACATTTATCATTTCCACTCCAATTAGTTGACAATACCAGGCAATTGCCAGAATAAACCCAATGTAAGGGAAGCTAAGAGAGAGCTGTGGTCCATGGGGATATCCATTAATGAAGCGATGAAGGGATGAGAGTCATTCAGACACATAAAGAATTCCGAGTGTCCATTTGGGTTTAGATTTTATGTTTTATCTTTTGCAGTAGGGAGCTGTTGCTGCTGCTGAGTATGTTTTCAAATCTGATATGTGCTCACATACAATAAAAATCCCCTTGAAAATGGTCTTTTAATGGCCTTACTCCAGCATGCCCACAAGCAGAACAGCAGAACAGCTCTGTCTCTGAAACCAAATGGAAATTCAGCTCATCTCAGTGGAAACACTTCTAGCCCTGCACTCCTAGGAGTTAGTGGTGCAGTTAAGGCAGCGTATACAGCTTGATGAACAGCACATAACACAAACACACTGTTTCAGGAATTGAGAACTATTCTTCCCCTTCTCCCAGCTATGGAATTAAAAAGTTAGACAAACTAAACCAAGGTACTGTTTTCACAGTTCATTACTCTGATGCTTTTCTACATTTTCTAACTGTTCAGTCTTTCACCAGTTGTACCAGCCTTGTAAAAAACTAGAGCCTACAAATAAAACTTCCCACTAGCCCTTAGCTATTTTAGGGATGGGAAGACTATGATATTCTAAGATATTCATAAATGACTCAGGTGCTGTTGTAAACTTTATCCTACCTTTCATACAGACACAAAAACAGTCACTGGGAATAGGCTCAAATGAATCAAATATGCAGAGCAAACAAGGTGGAGGAATTAGAACAGTGCTTTAAAACTGCACACACAAGCAACTCTCCTTAGCATCCAGGAAAAACATTCGGGGTCCTCCTGCTGGGTGTTTTCTCCTTTACTCAAATAGCTCCTAACCTACCAAGTAGCAAATTTCAAACATCCTCCCCCCAAATGATTTCTGAATGGATATCAAACCCAGACTGTCTGACTGAACAGCTGTTGAAAAGAAGGGAGGTAAGGGATTCATTTAACCTAAGCTTGATCACAGCTTTAATTATCACATTTGTTACAATATAATGGCTGTCTCTGGAGCAGCAGGAGACACAGTCTCCACGGTGCAATGTTTTGGTGCACGTGCAAAACACACAGGTATAGCTGAGGCAAAGCACAGCTCTACCTGTCCAAGAGCACCAGGGAGGTTCTGTTCCACCTCCTGAAAATGCTGTTGCTTGTTTGAGAATTGAACCTGTGGAAGCTGCCAGGGCTTCAGCAGTCAATATCAACCAGTGAAGGCTGCAGAAATGCAGGCAGCTGCTGTCAGTTGGTGTGCACAGAACCACAGCCTGAGAAACAATAAAATCAGACTTGAAATTGGCCGTTAAACTGACTTAATTGGGTGCGTATATTAGAAGGGATTCCTTGCAGAGCATAGCCTGGCTATCCCCTCTAGGAAACACTGCTGGCCTTTTGAGCTTGTTATTTTTATGTTTTGTAAAGGAAAAGGGAATATCCTCTGTTGTCCCAACATAGATATGTCAAATGATGAAGTAATATCACCAGCAGTAATGAAGTAATATCACCATGCGTGATTTTAAATTCATCCTGTTGTGCTGCTGAAATGCTGGCTATGTTAGGCCAAATGCTTCAATGTTAACTATATGTAGTCAGGGCAGAATGAACAAGACAGGCTAAGCCTTTTATCCTATTTCTAACAAAAAATCATCAGGCCATGAAAATCACTGCAGCTCAGGCAGCTGATTCAGCAGAGGAAGAAAATATCCTTCAGTCAAAGTCATTTGCAGTAGGCCCTGGAAGTAGTGTATCAGGTGAAACATTATTTCTGCTCCTTGAAGGAAACAATATGCTCCAGAGCAATACTTCAAGCCCCTTTAGCAAATACATAGGTATCTCCAATTCCAAGCTGGATATTTAGGAGGCATCCTTTCAAAGTGTAAAGCAAAGAATTATGCACCTCGAATCCTACTATTGTTACTGTGGATCCAAGCAGAGTAATCTCTCATACAGCTCCCAGGAAATACAACCCTTTACATCCTTATCTTCAATCTCAACTCCCTATGCAGCAGCTTAATAAACTGGTTCTCTCTTTCCTTCAAAGATGGAAGGGGACCCCTGCAAAGTCATTAATCTTTGTGAACAAAGACTTCATTACTGAACAAAAATGATTGGGAGAGGTCTGTAGAAAAAAGGGATTTTGCAGGCTGTGTTTGTGTCCTCTGGTATTGTTCCAAGAGCCTCTGGTTCACTGGTAGCTATCAAGATTGAACAAAGTGGTGATTTTATGACCACGCAAATTGAAATTAATGGCAGAAAATGGTATGTAACAGCTTAGTATTTCACGTTAATATACAGGTTCTGTGCTGCCTTCTGTTACAAATGATTAAATTAATTGACTTTGGCACACAGAAACTACAGTCTCAAAAACAACATTAGGCTTAAAATATCCTGAAAAGGGCAAAGATGATATATGTATTTGTGTGCTTCTTTGAAGGAAAGAGGTCTCTGTGATCTTTTTTGATAGATGAAATGTAATAATAGACGCTGTTTTTAAAATGTTTTGTACCATCCATCTCCTGCCTTATTCCCTCTCTATTTTATAACAAAATTTCTGCATTTCTCCTCCCATGCGTTAATCAGGTAATACCAGGAGGCTTTTCTTCCTGTCTGCCCCACAGAGGAAGGAATTATCCTTGAGGAACCTTTGTTGAACTAAAACACAGTAACTAGTTTCACAGTAGCAACAGATAACAGGCATAAAGAACACAGACATCAATCTATTAAATAGTTCCTTTCATAAGTAATTAGAAGGAAAAAGGAAGAGGTGCTAGAAGGAAATACTGAGGTGGATGGGGGTATTCCCTTGTGACTGGCTGCTATCACTCCTTTAAAATAGCAGCTCCATCAGCAGTACATTTTTGCTTATTACTGTTTGATTTAGGGATTACATCTGTCCAGTTATTATCTGCATTATCAGCACACTTGCCTATCTGAACAGTGTGCAAAATAACTTCACATTCAACCATTTCACCTTGAAATATGCCAGCACTGACTTTCCTTCCTGTCTGACTTAAAACCAACAACAGCCTGAGTAGGTGACAAGTATTTTCAAAACATAAAGCCTCCCACTGTAATTCCAGATTGTAATTCCCATCAAGATGACTGCTGGACAAGAAGGGAAAACATGAATAAAGACCTCTGTGTCCCTCATGCCTCCATCTGTGTACGCCACACTGAATACAATAATCTCCCCTAGTACATTTATTACCTAAATAAAAACTTAACATGATAACGTAGCTGTAGTTCAGACTGTTTCCAAGACACACACTGGGATGGTGATTATCAGGACAGATCAAGAGTGACAGCATGGGAGGAAGGAGAAGCTGTGTGGCACATTAAGCAAACCGGTCCTTATTACGTTCACCAGGTCACAAGTGCTCTAAAAATGACCATTTTTTTACAGTGACTACAAAGCGTAGCCCGCACCAAACACGCTGAGCAGGAATACAGCAAAATTATCTCTCACTCTACAAAAAAAGGAATGCCCTGGTATGAGGTTACCCTGTTTGCTTTGTGGTCTTCCTTGCCTCCACACACATCTCTATTAACAGAAGTTTTTGCTACTGAACTGAGACTCATTTCCCTGCTCAGGGAAATGTTTAATGCACTGTCTTATTCTTTTCAGATTCTTTCCCTCCTCTTCATTAGTTATTCAGTTTTTACGATCTTTTCTTTCTTTATTGCACTATTAAATAACAAGGGCACAGCCTTGCACACACAACTAGCTGGAGCTGAAGAAAAGGATAAACACCGCCTGGTACAGTGTCTTCCTTTGTGACATCCCAAGTAATGAGCAAGATGCCGCTTGCCCTGAGAAAAAACACTGCTAAGCATCCACAAGGCAATTCTATAATGGTTTGGGTTGGAATGGGCCTTAAAAGTCATCCAGTTCCAACCCGCTGCCATGGGCAGGGACACCTTCCACTACAGCAGGTTTCTCCAAACCCCGTTCAACCTCGCCTTGAACACTGCCAGGGATGGGGCAGCCACAGCTTCTCTGGGCAACCTGTGCCAGCATCTCAACACCCTCATAAGGAAGAATTTCTTCCAAAGATCTCATCTAGATCCTCTTTCATCTTAAAGCCTTTTATTCAAAAATCTTTTTTAAGCTAGTACTAACCAAAAGCAAAATACCTTGTTTTGTTGGAGGGCATATTCAGCAGGAGAGCACACAACAGCATCGCCACAACAATCACTACAACAGCATCACTATAACACCATGACAGGCTTGGAAGTCAACAATAGAGCTGAATACGGGAAATGGCAAAGACAAGGAAGGATGAGTGATACATACACCCTTGAAGAACCAAGAAATAGAACTAATGTTACTGGTAATTTGGACTTGGCTTTATGTCTATTGAGAGGACAAGATCAGGCCTAATTCTCCTTATGGTGTCTGAGTTGTAAAAGGTGGCCAAAGGCTCTACTCAAACCCATGGATTAATGCTACCAACTGCCTTCCTCTGTGAGCAATTGGTCCTGGGAGCAACCAGTCACCAATAATGATGGGGATTCTTAGAAAGAAACATGCAACAAACTTTGCTGTGATGTGTCCACTATGATGCAGTTTCACCTTGAAATGATGACTTCTCAAGAGGACAAGAACCACCTTTTCATACCTCAGGTGGGCAATCAGCACCACTGTACTCTGCTCCAGCAGGCTACTGCACCTCCCCTGGTGCAGCCTGAGGCCATTTCCTCTTGTCCTGTCACTTGTTACTGGGGAGATGAGACTGACCCCCACCTCACTACAACCTCCTTTTAGGTAGGTGTAGAATGATAAGGTCCCCTCGAGCCTTCTCTTCTCCAGACTAAACACCCCCAGTTCCTCAGCCATTCCTTATCACACTTGTGCTCCAGGCCCTTCATCAGCTCTGTTGCTCTTCTCTAGACACGCTTCAGCACCTCAATGTCCCTCTTGTAATGAGGGGCCCAGAACTGAACAGAGAATTCAAGGTGCAGTCTCACCAGTGCCCAGTACAGGCAGATGATCACTGCCCTGGCCCCACTGCCACACTATTGCTGATACAGGCCAAGATTCCACTGACCTTGGCTGCCTGGGCACAAGCTGGCTCATGTAATGCCATGAGCTACTCTTCCAATATAATGCCAGGGAGATGTCAGGAGTTGCTCTGAAAATAAATATAATCCATACTGTGCACATCTCTCCACTTTGCTCCCTTTATGACAAAAAAAAACAACAAACCACAGTTTTACAAACTTTGACTGTCCATAATAGATGCAAGCTAAGGGACAAAGATTACCATAACCACGATAGCTCATGCACATGAATTTTTCTCTCTCACCCTCTCCTCCATACTTAACATCTTGCTCAGAATAAATCTGTCGTAAAAGCTTGGGAACAATTTATATGGCAAGCCTCTAATGGTAACTGGAGCTGTAAGAGCATGTGCACAAGCACTTATTTAGACTCCTGAAAACAGACCAGGTGGTCCTTAAATCTCTCTGATGCTCATCGTTTAAAAAAGGGACAGTTTTATATCAAAACACTTTATTCCTTCAGTGTAGTGCTGTCTGAATCTACAGAAGCTGCTTCATGGAAATATTTAGCAGAGGCAAAACATATGCATCCCTTAAATTCAGGTTTAAGAAGAAAAAGTATCTTTACTCCATCCTCAGGCAGGCAAGAATGGGCTGAATATTATTGAAAATAACACCTAAGAATTAGCTTTTGTTAACCATTTTATTTCTGCTTCCTTAATAAGCTTAAATGAAGGCCTGCTAATGTGTTTTTCAACGTACAGCTCTTGGGGACATACCAGCCTCAGGCATAAATGTCCACACGCATTCAGAGACAAGAGAATAACAGAGAGCTTTCATCACATCACTCTCAGTGCTGCCACGGATATTTGCCAGTCTGAAGATTGCTCACTGACATGATGTGAGCTCATTCTTGTCGTGCTACTTCACGCTTGGCTAGAAATAATTGCTGCCTCATTACAAATTTAATAATGACACTGTGATATGCTGTAACTCTTCTTTGCAATTTTCTTCTTTTTTTTTTTTTCCCTTCTTAAGGAAGGTATGAAACAGATTAACTTTTACAAAGCCCAGGTAGATTTGGTTTTTCCCCCCTTTTTTTCCAGATTTTGCTGAGGTAGTTTTGACGCAGTTTAAGAAACACCTCCACAATGCTTTTAACTGCAGGTTCCTGCAGATACCTGACAAGGTTTTCACTTTTCCTTCATCTGCATTTACTTTGAGAAAGTCTGGGAAGAGTCCCATGCTTGACAAGCTGCCTATACCCTGAATGATTCACAACTTCCCTGAAGAACAAAGATATTTAGGAGAAGTGACACAAGCAGCCTCCTCTGGGGATACTTCATGGCCATCCTTTCCAAGTACATGGATGGATAACATCATTTGAAGAGTCATGACAAAACTGGATCTAACTGCTTGCTGCATGGATGACTGCCCCAGCATTTTGTTCACCTTGCCATTACTCAGGTACTCAGAGTAAAAAAATCAGAAGTATCCCCCCAGTTCACATGAAAAACAAGTATTTGCATTTTTTTGTCTCTGTCTTTCAAGCTTAGGCCAGTTTCTTCCCGACCCATGTTTCTGCTAACTCCAGTTAGTGCAGAGCTGACAAGCAGTAACACTTCAACATCATCTATGCCTAAGCACACTGTCCAAGCAACTGTCAAGAGGCAAAAACTATTGTCCTCTCCAAACACACCAAATGGCTTAGTGGAGTGATGGGTGCAATGTGGTCTAGCAAACAGGGAGCTCTTAAGAAGGCCTAGTCATGTAATGTCACCAGCTGCAAACAAAATTCAGAGTACAGAACCAAACTGGAGGTAAGCCTAGACAGTGAAGAGGTCATCTCCGAGACAGTGGAGAGCATCTGATGGTCCAAAGCTAAGTACAAGCAACCCTGCAGCAAGAAGACACCTGTCTACCACAAAGGCCCACCTGGGTGCCTACTAGCCCAAGATAGCATTAGACCCACAGGTATGACATTTCATTGCCCTTAAACAGTTTGATCAGCACCAGCTCATGAGCCACGAAAAATATCTGATCCCTTTCTGGAATCCCAGCACATGGTCAGCATCAAAGACTACCTACAGAACAACTTCCATCCAGTGGTGATACCTGTGGGGTGAATGCAGCACTGTTGCTCTGTAATCTAAGCACACATTGTTTTCTGAAGGTTCTTAAGCAGTCTCTGAAGAAAGCTTACCTTGAAAAACACTCTGGGTTTACTTCTTGTCCTGGCCAGTCTGAGCTACAATGGAAGGCAGGAGAGGTTCACCAGTCATACAGCTCTAAGTGTTAAGAGATTCCCCACCTCCATACTGCCCAATTCGCACTGTGCCATAAATGTGATCAGCAGCCTGAAGACTTCCTAGAGCTATAGGAAACCCATGAAATGTATGAATGTGACCTACATGGATGAACTCAGTTATAAGGAAGAAGACCTCCAAAGGAAAAGTAGGTTAATCCTTGACTGCACAAGACCTGTACCGCAGAACACTGCTGTGAAGCACAAAGAAGAATTCCCAGAAGTAAAACACCTGACAAGTACTTTCAGCCTTTTTAAAGTGCAACCATCTTTCTCAAAGACCTCAGTGATGGGCATTTCCATCTTGATGCTTCTAAGATTTTCACATGTCTGTCTACATGTGACTTCCCACACTTTTCAAATCAGCAGCATGTACATAAAGCACAACCTTACAATAAAAAAGGGTAAGGGATTCAGACAAATATTTTATTACATTTTTTATTATTCTTCTTCCCCCTTTTTATCCCCAGCAAAAAACTAAAACTGAACTGGGAGATGGAAGACTACTGAATTCATTTTCTTTTCTGTAGGATATTTACCTGTCACCACCTGATAGTCTGGAAGGGGTGAAATAAAACCTTAACACACAAATAAATGTTAATTTGAATACTGCAGATCCACACGCCTGTTAGACTGAAGGATGTTAACATAAAACATACTCCAAGTTTCACTGGGGTGCCCTGTAAAGACAGTGTAACAAATTACAGTTGAGAATGCAAGGAATTTGAGGTGTAAAGAAACTTGTAATCAACCATCTCTACTATCATAAGATACCTGGAAGCATCTGCCATGGACCGTAATTAAGATAGGTGACACATTGCAGAGACGGTGCAGGACATGCCTAAATGCAGCACTGTGAAAGGAATAGAGGATACAACTCCAGGGAGGAATCCTCACTTTATTAGTAATGTCAGGATTAGCTCAAGAGAAGTAACTCTGTTTTACTGCCAATACCAGAGACAAGCAAGAAGGCAAAATATCCTCTCCAGCACTGTTCTTTCACTCCTCTGCCTTGCCACTTTCACAAGGTCTATGCACAACAGCATGATGGATTTTTCCAAACATCTGCATTCATCATTTGAATAGACATCCATAGGCCACGTTCTTAAAATCTGGTTTTGGTTGGAAGGGACCTTAAAGCTCATCCACTTCCAACCCCTGACACAGGCAGTAATACCTCCCACTAGACCAGGTTGTTCAAAGCCCCATGCGGCCTTGGCCTCTTCCCTGAAACTTTAGATAGTTTTATCTTAAAAAGAAAAAAGGAAAGTAATGTGGGTTACTGGAGTGAAGCTCACAGCCAGGCTCACTCCTTTCCCACCTGCAGGGAAACAGCCATGAATCCTTGGTTCCTTAGCGCCCAGATCCTGCACAGCTCTTGGACTGCAACAACACAAGTCGGATGGTTCCCATCTTACCTCAGCTGCAGAGCCACCCCACAGTTAGAGAGAGCTCTGGTGTTACCAGCTGTCCTCCTAAACCATGGGGTGTTCCCATCTCTAAGTCATGTTCTCCAGATGGCCATTTTTCATCAGAGCCCAAGAAACTTTTCTTCTCGTGAGATGCCCAGAGTAAATGAAGAAACAATGGGAAGCACATCCCCAGTCACACCCTTGAACTTGTGCCTAATGCTTCCTACTCAGCACCATGAGAAATGTAGTTTAAGCCTCTGAAAGAAACCATCATAATGTACAGCCATGGTGAGCAGCCTTTTTTTCAGTGGTTTGGGAACATGAAGTATTTCAGTGCTCTCTTCTACACTATAGTAAATATTGCACTTTAAATCCACCCGACAAGTGTTTAAGCCTTGCTATTAATCTTGCTTTCACGTTCTGGGACTGAAGTACGGGTTTATGGCTTTATTTTGCAAGCTGAGAAAGCCTGAAAGAAGCTATTGTAAACGTAACCCTAATTACCATCCAAGAGCATAAGCAAGAACATTTCTGCGGAGGGCAGCGTCCCTGCCATCATTCCTTTGTCAAAGGGTTAAAGCAATCTTCTCTGTCTAGCCAGTAACCCATAAAGATCACCATGTAATACCCCAGAGTTGGATTGACATTGTTTCTGTGCCTCAATACAGGTTTAGATTCAGGCATGATGACCCAGCATGGTTTGGCATTGGTGGTAAAAAGGCTGTAACATGCACATCCAGCAGTGTTGCCTCTTTTTATGATTGTCTGTAGGAACACGCGAGCATCCTTGCGCAAGCACTGAAAGATTCAACAGAGGTACTGCAGTAACAGACATACTGAAACAGCAGCTAGACCAAGTGGGAAATGCATCTGTGAGTCCTGAAAGCAGCCATATAGCATCCTCCTCTTGAAAACATGCACCGGGCAGCATCAGATTGACAGAACGAAGTCCTAAACCATTGGAGGTTACTGAAAGCAAAACCTAACAAACTTCTCAATGCAGCAGACTAAAAATTCCTCAGCTTCTCCCCACCTTCAAAGCGGTGCCAAATGTTTTTGAAGCCTACAAAGAGTGGCGTGGTGCTGAGGAAGGATGCCTGCACACAACACCACCGCTTTCAGCCAATAAAAGATGCTTGATGAAAGCCTCGAGGAAGGTAGGGCTCTCTACCTGCAAGAGCAGATTGCTCAAGGGAGATCCTAAATTCCCTATCTCATACCAATCCCAGCTGGGCTGAGACATTAAGACATGCAAGACGCATGGTGCTTGGAAACAGGGATCTATTAAGGGATAAAAACTGCTTCTTATCCCATTATTAATCTGCAGCTTTTCCATTCCCTGAAGAACAGAGAGATACAGAATTCTGGAGCCTAGCTCAGAGCACACTTGGCTTGAAAGCAAGCCAACACACAGTTTTTTACTACTCTTACCTGTATGATTATCCTGGGTACCACTCCCATGTCTGCAGACACAGTATACCAAGATTAAAGTAAAGTGCCCATGAGCTCCATGCACAAGTCATATCACGTCCACCCCACCCCTCCCCACCCCACAATTTGCGCTGTGAAAATAGATTTTTATAGAATAAAAGAGTCTCTATGAAGATTAGCTACCCCAGCATAACTTCTGTAGCAGAGTCACCCATACATTATTACAGCTGCATTTACACATTGGGTCTGCAAACATAATGAAAACATGTTATCCATGATGCTAAGAAAGGATGGGGTTTCACTCATGTTGCCATGCTAAAGTGAACACACCTGGCTTCATGAGCAAGGAGAAAGAAAACCTGGGGCAGAAGGACAGCAGACAGACCCCCAAGCTCCTTGCTGGCTCTCCAAGCCACGGCCAGGGTAAAGAAAAGGGACTGGCACTTCCAATCATCTCCTCCAGCTGCATCACCTGCTAGGAATCATCAGCATGTATTTCCTACCACATGGTCAGGGATAAGGAAAGATCACACAGACTATCCACAAATGAGAGCCTGTTAGGAATGTTAATCCAGCCTTACACTGTGACCCCAACAAGCCCCGCTATGTGCACTGAAGTTGCTGACCTGAAATTCAGATGCCTGGCAAGGTGCTGGTTTGGAAGAAGGCAAAGTACCTTCGGGAAAAACCAATAATGTCAGAAGGCATTTCAAATGCTTTAGATTTTCCCCATCTTCCTGTGAAGGCCTTCCTTCCTCTCACTTCTCTTTTTCTCCTTGCCATTTTTAGCATTTCTTGTTGCCACCACTCATCACATTCTCAATATTCAGGCCATTTTACTTCATGGACCCTTTCCCACTTGCTCCTGCACTTGTTTTGTTGGTCAGCTCTGCTACTTCCTGTAACTTTTCAAAACTTTACCAGCTGTGGAAAGTCACAGTGTGACAAAAGGAAAATCCAAAATTGGCCACCTTGGTGCCATCTCACTATTCAAATGTCTTCAGTATTTTCACATTACAAAGTCTCTGAATCTTCAAAAATTTAAAACTTTCCCAGAATGTAAAAACAGTCCGAAAGGAGATGAAATTTTAGCGCTGACTTGAAATTCCTCTGAGAAAAAACATACTGAAGAAATCCAGTGAACCATCTTGTCCACCCTAGAAGGAAACCCAAATCTCAAAACATGCTTATGGTAGAAAATATTATTACCTTTTCTCTCCAAAATGCCTCCGTGGATGCTGTGCCCTAAATTTTAGCTGGTCACACATTCCATCCCAAGAGCTGAGATTTTTGATTAAAGCAATGCCAATGTAATGTAAAACAACTTTAATATTTCAGAGGCACGGGTCTGGCAAGTCCCTTCCTTCCAGATGTCATTTAAATTTTATAGAGAGGCATAAGGAAAGTGATTTATGCAAGATGGAGGTCCTAAGAGGAGCAGCCTGTCACACACAATACTCGTACTTCGTCCATTGCTTCATTGTAACGGCAAATTTCACAAATTCAAAGGAAAGAGGCAGCGGGGAACCATACCTCTTAGGAAAAGTGGCAGGAAAATAGAGCTTTCCACTTTTGTTTCAGCAAGCTGGTAATGAATAACGGTCATTCCTGTCTGGTGGCCTTCATAAAATGCGCTGGTAGTATCAGCTTTACTCCACACAGGTCTAAATCACTTCTGGAAATAAGTGCACTCTTAAATAACAATTTCAGCAGCATAGACAAAACCAAGTGAAATCTTAAGAGGATGAAGTGATCTGTGATCCCCACAAAGCACTTCCATCAGAACAGACAGGAGCAGCAAAAACTAAGCTGTCTATGGAATGTCTGGCTGCAATATGCCCCTTGTTGACATTTGTTTAAACAAAAGTATTAGACGTCTATGATTAACTAGTGTACTGTTAAGACAGTTTGTGTGATCTCCAAAACCTCCAAACTTTTTCTGTAGAGGCCAAGTATATTTGCTGGCAATTCTAGGAGAACACCAGCTGCTCTGCACACCTAAGCAGGCATCAAAGTTCCTAATAGATAGGAGGTAATTTTTAATAGTGAGCAAAACCACCTCCCTCCTAAGGGGATCACCGACATGCCAGCTCAGAAAAAAACCCTTTGAGCAAAGCTGTAAAGAGGAACAAGAGAAGGTGCTCCACAATAAATTCTTTAAAAGGGACTGGGTAATGGCAGACAGCTGCCCCTCTGAAGGCCATTTTAGCATCTGTCAATGAGCAATCCAGAAATAAAGGCATCAGTCCTCACTTCTTGAATACTGGAGTCCAACAAAGTCAGCAGAAATACACTCTTTACTCCACTGCTAGATTTTCTTCCTCTCCAAGCAAACCAATTACTCCTGCTGTTTATCAGGGCAAGCTCTCCTCCCTCTACTTCCAGCTAATGAATCAAAACCCAAAGCTGCACTTAAACCCCACGTTTGACCCTGCATCAAAGCTGCACCTTGCCCTTCTTTGATTCTCCCCCAGATAAACAAAATAAAACAAGTCCCTGTTTTATTTTCCACATCACCTCATTTCATTCTATCCTCCGGGCAAACTGAACTTCAGCCCTGCAAAGGATGGGGGCACTAGAAATGCCCCTGTGTAAATATTTGGCTTGTCTCAATTACTTGATCTTTGTGTGTTCAGCATTTTACAGACATATGAGCAAGTACAGGCTTCCTCTCTCATTCCCTCCTCATATCTGGTTAAATTCAGGACAACTAATCCTTCAATTACAAGCAGAGTTAAAGCACAGTTGAAGGGAAAATGGCATTTGAAGTGTGTTTACATCTCCAGCAACTGAGGGAACCACTACCATCCACTCAACTGTCACAGGGCTTTGATTCATATGGTCAGGCCATTAGGATTTAATTCTTTAATGAGATATCTAAAAAGTCACTTACTTGCAGGAACTTGCAATTAAATGCATCACACCAACCACAGCTGTACGAGTTGTAACACTTGTTTTCACACTTGTCTGTTCTGAAACAGGCACCCATAATTTCATCTGAGTAAGTGCTCAACAATATTTTTCTAAAGAAAGGCACAGGTCAATTTGATTTGAGGCCGGTCAAACAGTGCAGCTGGGATTAGTAAGACTCTTTGCAACACTGTATCTTACTGCCTGAAGACCGAACACTTAACACCCAACCTCTCCCCAGACCAGCTTTCTATGCTGCCTGCAAAGTCTCCAAACCCACCTGGCTCCCCCTTTCCTCACAAATGCCATGGCTATGGGTGAGGAGTTATCTAAAGCAAGACTGTAAAGTGGCTTGCTCTGCAGTCAGTGCTTTATTTGAATCTAAGCAGCAATAACCAGGAATCTGAGGCTCCTTTCCTTGACATTCCTGTGTGCTACCTCCCACTGCAGTGTTGCCCAAAGCAGCAAAACATATTCCAGTGGCTAACCTGATCCATCAAACCATTCCAGTTATTCAGTCCCACACAGCACACACAGTACTCTCCTCCTGCAAGTCTGCACTCCTAGCACGAGTGCTAGTGTCAAAACCTCATCACAAACAACCCTCTTTTAATTGCTTTTCATATAAAGGTTTCCCGTAATTAGAGACATTTTGAAGCTTCTCACAGTCAAAGGCAGGTAAGAGAAATGTGAATTAAGATAACGTTTACCCAAAACCTAGTTTACCTAGTTTAGTCTTCTTGGAGCAAGGAAAAAAAAAAAAGAAAAAAAAAAAAAAAGAGCTGACTCCCAAGTACCAAACTATCCTGACAAAACGGTTTTCGGAAACCCAAAGAATCCATGTTTTACAGTTTTCTGGGGGTGTTGAGGTGGGGAGTATTGTGCCTTAGCTGGGAACTCAATTTTGATGATCGACATTTACTGCTGTCCTCTCACATCTCAAACTGCAGCAGGACTTTCCAGACAGATAGGGAAACAAAGATTGGTGCTCACAAAGATCACACGCAACACCACGCTGCATTCTCTCTGTGTTCTCTGTAATCAAAATGCAAGGCAAGACCTTAAGTCAGACAGCAGGCTTGCCTCGGGCAAGGACTCACAGGATGCTTTGAACAGACAGAACCACTGAACATTGCTGAAGTCAAAGGAATGGTCTTTTCAGACCTGTTTCTGGTAGGATTATAGATTTGAAGGCTCTTTGGCACTCATCCATTTGAAAAGCACCATGCAATATGACACTCTTACATCTAAGAGATTTCACTGCTATGCAGTACCTGGCTGTGCTTGGTACCAACAGCTATTCTGAGGAAGAAACTGGCCCAGATATCTGCAGGAAAATATGAAGTGGAAACACCAGATATAGATGCAGATGCATCCAAGTTGCAGCTGGTTGTCAAGCATAACCTCTGCTAACACCTAGCTCCTGCTAGAGAACCTTCTCCTCTCACACAAACTCATTTTCCAGACAAAGAGGAGCCAAAATAAGTAACAGGGGGGAAACTCTTCTCCCACTGAAATCTAACCCGGTGCATTCCAGCCTGCATCAGCTCCTATCTCACTCACAACAGCCTATTTTCATCTTCTGCTGCCATTTCAGCAGCATGGTTTCTAAAATGAAAGCTGAATTGGGTATTTGGGTTTGGGGTTTCACTTCTCC
This sequence comes from Neopsephotus bourkii, assembly GCF_033783945.1. NCBI lineage: Eukaryota > Metazoa > Chordata > Aves > Psittaciformes > Psittacidae > Neopsephotus > Neopsephotus bourkii. The sequence continues at coordinate 11,555,219 of NW_026900624.1, forward strand.
TCTGAGAATCCAGAGTAACTCCAGGGAGAAGCACAGTTCCCAGCAGTGAACCACAATAAAAAGACTCAAAAATTAAGGGGAAAAAAACCCAACAAACATTTAACAGACACTTCAAGAAGATATCAATTAAAAATAGATTTTTTAAATTCCCATGTAAAAGGTACCTCAGAAGAAGCACGTGTAGGGTCTGCTAATAAAGCAAGAAGCTGAGGAACAAAGGTAGAGTTTATTATTATCAGCTGCTAATGCCTAGATTATGTTTCTGTGCAAGCTTTGCCAAAGATAAAGGTCTACAGCAGAACCCAAATAAACGAAAAGGATGTCCAATGGGCAGAATGAATCCAAGTTTCCTAGAGTTTATGCAGCGTATCCCTAGGGATGATGGTCAAGAAAACACAGAAGCTCTCTTAGACGATTTCTTGCTTGATGCCCAGAAATAGCTACAAAGGAATTTTCTGAATCTTGCCCATATCCTGGAGTAGTCTCAAAGCACAAGACAGCACAACTTCATTCAATACAAAGGGATTAACCTGATCGCAATATGTCTGACCCAGTCTTCAGTCACCTAAAATACGTGTTTCCCTGGCGATAAAAAGAACACTAGATTTTGCACTTCACAATCAGGAAAATGCACGCATTTAGCTACATTTTCTTTTAATGCTGCCAGTGTTATCTTTCACAGGGAAATGCAGTAAGCCATGATTGAAGAAGATAAGGCAACCTCTCCATAGATGCCTCCATGCAATCAGCTACGTGTGGCAGTCTGCCCTTTTTGGTACGTTTGTACCTGTGATCCCATCCACAGCTCTTTATAAGAGCAGGCTGCAGCCTGACCTAGATGGTGATTTACATCTCAACTTTCCACTGAAGAGATGGCAATATTTGTAAGCTGATATTTTGTAACCCTGCACCCTTGATTCTATTCTGTCATCTGTTCATTGCGCTAGACATTTCACACACAAAGTCTCTCCACACAGTGTAAGCAACAAGCAGAATATATTACATGTCATGGCTCTGCACGAAGAGGAGTCTCCAAAAGTCACTTAGGGCTTTCCCGTTTCCTTATCACAGAATTAGTTCGAATGATCCGCTTGTATTTCACAAGACACAGCCATTTCCCACTTTGAGGAAAAAGACCATATTTAGCAAAAAACGAAGCTGAGGTCTAAGTCAAATCTTTCTGTTACCATGAATACCACTAAGATAAGGCAATTGATACGAGAACAAAAGGAATAAGCTCTGCAATTCTTGTGAATAATGACCTTCAGTACAAGAAGATGCTCTTTAGAAAGCATCTCGTCTGAGCAAGCACAATTCAAAACAACACAGGTAACTCCAAGTAATAGGAAGATGTTAAATAGATGATCACAAACCTAAGATTTATCCAGGAATCTTCTTTTTCATGGCATCTACAGATAAGTATTTTCTGGGCTTGACACATACCACACACACAAAATAAGTGTTCAGCAGCATTACAACACGATGCCCTTATTCTGAGATGGGCAGGCCTACGCAAGATCAGCTCTGGGCAGAGCAAGTCCTTGATCCTGCAGACTTACACATTCCATACCCTAATGAATTAGATATCAAAAGATGGAACAGGAATAATGACTCAAGTTGGATCTTGGCAGCATTCAGCACAAGTTAAATGCAATTACACACAATAACACTGCAGGTACAATTATTCCTTTGCATATTGTTAAAAAGTCTGCATTGTGCCTGTTTATGCATGTGTAGTTAATATAAAGATTTCTCTTGTCCTATGTTCACAATTCCTAACAGGAGGTTTAAAAAATACAAAAAAAGGCCAAATGCACAGCTAGGTAGGACACAGCATGCTATGAAGTGCTGAATACCAAATAAGACTGCTACAGGTCATGTCTTTTGATTTCAGTTTGACAGATGTGAAACACTGTACTTTTTTAACCAACTGTTGCAGCTACAAAACGCTCAAATGTTGTGAGCCACCAAAGAGCTCAAGATGCCTTTTCCTCCAGCAGCCACAGATACAGAGAGAAATTTCACAGAGTCCTACCAGGGTGCAAATCAGGTTTTAATTCAAATTTCCCTTTAATCCTTACAGTCTTTCATTTTATGTATAAAGCATCCAAAAAAGAAATGCAGGAGACTAAATGTTTGTACATACTAAGCATAGAAACACAGACCGGTCTGGGTTGGGAGGGACCTTAAAGCTCATCCAGTTGCAACCCCCTGCCACAGGCAGGGGCACCTTCCACTAGACCAGGTTGCTTCAAACCCCGTCCAGCCTGGCCTTGAACACTGTCAGGGATGGGGCAGCCACAGCTTCTGTGGGCAACCTGTGCCAGGGCCTCAGCACCCGCACAAGGATGAACTTCTTCCTTACCTGTCAGTCTTGCCTCTCTGTGCTTGTGGACTTCTGAACTCTCAGAATTGGATCCTTCCTCCCTGTTGCTTTATCACTCCACATTTCATCCGCTCAGTTTTTTACTAAAAAGCTTTTCCTAAAACTCGTAAGGCAAAACTTGAAACTACACATAACTTGATCGTCTGGAGAGCAATTTAGTTGCCCGCATGCACATAAATGCTATGCTTTTGCATCACAGTGGCCTGAAATATGTTTTAATTGACTTAAGCTTTGCAACTACATCTCTGGAATCTGCCAGTATGCTCAAGGAAAGAGCAGCGGAGAACAGGCAAAATTTATAACCCCCAAATTTATAAATAACATGTGGAAAGTCAGATTTCTCATCTTTTTTTGTCCATAGTTTGTAGAAGAATCTCTCCCTGTTCAAGAAATATTCTGAGTTTTACATACCTATGGAGAGCACCTAGTCAGCACTTGTTCATCCCCCTGCCCACCCCAGGTCAACACGGGCCTCACTCCAACAGTTCATCTAGGCACTGGACCCAGAGCAGAAGGCAGCAGCAAGAATATGCAACCACACTGTAACAGAGAAGAATTAGCAAAGCCAAGTTTAACATCCCTCTTACCATCAGAGTCCTGCCTGGGGACCCATCCTTCTTGGGCAATCATTTTTCATGCTACTCCAACACAAAGGATGATTTCTTTTGCTGAAAACTTCATCACAGAGATATATATTCAAACACCATTCCATCCTGTAGTGAAATGAAAACTCTGTTTCCTTAAAAAAAAATGGAATAAAGACCTTTCCATCGTTACAGCCTCTGTAGAACCAGCTTAGAATTTGAAAGCAATGCTGTTAGTTAAACCACTCAACACTCAGACCATGTAGTAATGACACCCATGCTTTAAGAAGTATTTACTGCAGCAGAATTCTTCCTCTGAAAACTTTCCATCTCCTTTAATTTGCGTTTTTAGGACCACTTAAAATAATTTTTCCCACATAAAACAGCCTCTGCCCTTGTTGCTTACTGAAGTCAAGCACTAGGTAGTGGTTACAGGGAAGAGACAACAGTTCAAACCATTACTATGCCCTCCACTTGCAAACAAGGACTTTATTGTCTGTTAACCTCAAAACATATAATTTTATGTCAGCTTTAGGAGAAGTAATGATTATAAAGGGACAACTTCCGCCAGGCAAGAGCTTTGTTTAAGAGCAATCTCTCCTACGGTTGTGCCTAGGAACCACACACTAATAACTGCAGGACACCACTGTGCCATGAGCTATAAAAACAAATAGAAAGCTTTGCAAACCTATCAGACTGCAAGAGAGACAGGAGAAAGGTAAAATCCCCCATCCCTTTGGAAGAAGAGCCACAAAACGGTCTGGGTTGGACTTGCATGACTTCATTATTAAGATTTCATTACTCTTGATCATTCCTGATCAAGAGGAATCTGTGGATGAAGCACTCTACAGGCAGATAGGAAAAGCCTCACGCTCACAGGCCCTCGTTCTCATGGGTGACTTCAACCACCCTGACATCTGTTGGAATGAGGGTGCGGCCCGGCACAAGCAATCCAGGAGGTTCCTTGACTGTGTGGAAGACAACTTCCTTCTGCAAGTAATAGAGGAACCGACAAGGAGAGGTGCCATGCTTGACCTTGTGCTCACCGACAGGGATGGGCTCGCTGGAAATGTGGCACAGCAGGGCAGCCTTGGATGCAGTGATCATGAGATGGTCAAATTTGAGATCCTCAGGACAATGAGAAGAGCGTGCAGCAAGCTCACTGCCCTGGACTTCAAGAGAGCAGACTCTGGCCTCTTCAGGAGCCTGCTTAGTAAGGTTCCATGGGATATAGCCCTAGAGGGCAGGGGGGCCCAAGACTCTTGGTTGGTTTTCAAGGATCACCTGCTACAAGCTCAGGAATGTTGCATCCCAACTAGAAGGAAGTGCAGCAGGAGGGCCAGGAGACCTCTTTGAATGGATAAGGAGCTGCTGAGGAAAATTCAAATGAAAAAAGTCTTACAGAAAGTGGAAGCAAGGACAGGCGGCCTGGGAAGAGTACAGGGATGTTGTCCGGGAAGCTAGGGACCAGGTTAGGAAAGCTAAGGCCCAGTTAGAATTAAACTTGGCTAGGGACATTAAGGATAACAGGAAGGGATTCTACAGGTACATAGCAAATAAAAAACAGATTAGGGAGAATGTAGGCCCCCTCAGGAAGCTCTCGGGAGAACTAGCTACACAGGATTTGGAGAAGGCAGAGGTTCTGAATGACTTCTTTACCTCGGTCTTCACTGGCAAAGGCTCTGACCGCACCACCCAAGTCTTGGAAGGCAGGGGCAGGGACTGTGAGAATGAAGACCTTGGGCCCACTGTAGGAGAGGAACTGGTTCGAGACCATCTTAAAAATCCGAACGTGCACAAGTCCATGGGTCCTGATGAAATCCATCCGTGGGTCCTGAAGGAGCTGGCAAATGAAGTTCCTAAGCCACTGGCCATCATATTTGAAAAATCATGGCAGTCAGGTGAAGTTCCCGACAACTGGAAAAAGGGAAATATAACCCCCATTTTCAAGAAGGGGAAAATGGATGACCCGGGGAATTACAGACCAGTCAGTCTCACCTCTGTGCCTGGCAAAATCTTGGAGCAGATTCTCCTGGAAGGCATGCTAAGGCACATGAAAATCAACAAGGTGCTTGGTGACAGCCAGCGTGGCTTCACTAAGGGGAAATCCTGCCTGACCAATTTGGTGGCCTTCTATGATGGGGCTACAGAACTGATGGATGGGGTAGAGCAGTTGATGTCATCTACCTGGACTTGTGTAAAGCATTCAACACTGTCCCACACGACATCCTTGTCTCTAAATTGGAGAGACATCAATTTGATGAATGGACCACTCGGTGGATAAAGAACTGGCTGGATAGCCGCACACAAAGAGTTGTGGTCAATGGCTCAATGTCCAGCTGGAGACCAGTAACGAGTGGTGTCCCTCAGGGACCAGTGTTGGGACCAGTCTTGTTTAACATCTTCGTCGCTGACATGGGACAGTGGGATTGAGTGCGCCCTCAGCAAGTTTGCCGATGACACCAAGCTGTGTGGTTCGGTTGATACGCTGGAGGGAAGGAATGCCATCCAGAGGGACCTTGACATGCTTGTGACGTGGGCAGATGCCAACCTCATGAAGTTCAACCATGCCAAGTGCAAGGTCCTACACCTGGGTTGGAGCAATCCCAGGCACAGCTACAGGTTGGGCAGAGAAGGACCTGGGGTTGCTGGTCGATGAGAAAATGAACATGAGCCGGCTTCAGTGTGCACTCACAGCCCAGAAAGCCAACCGTATCCTGGGCTGCATCAAAAGAAGCGTGACCAGCAGGTCGAAGGAGGTGATCCTGCCCCTCTACTCTGCTCTCATGGGACCTCACTTGGAGTATTGTGTGTAGTTCTGGTGTCCTCAGCATAAAAAGGACATGAAACTGTTGGTACAAGTCCAGAAGAGGGCCACGACAATGATCAGGGGACTGGAGCACCTCCCATATGAAGACAGACTGAGAAAGTTGGGGCTGTTCAGCCTGGAGAAGAGAAGGCTGCGTGGAGACCTCATAACAGCCTTCCAATATCTGAAGGGGGACTATAGGGATGCTGGGGAGGGACTCTTCATTAGGGACTGTAGTGATAGAACAAGGGGTAATGGGTTAAAACTTAAACAGGGGAAGTTTAGATTGGATATAAGGAGGAAATTCTTTCCTGTTAGGGTGGTGAGGCACTGGAATAGGTTGCCCAGGGAGGTTGTGAATGCTCCATCCCTGGCAGTGCTCAAGGCCAGGTTGGACGAAGCCTTGGGTGATACGGTTTAGAGCAAGGTGTCCCTGCCCATGGCAGGGGGGTTGGAACTTAATGATCTTAAGGTCCTTTCCAACCCTAACTATTCTATGATTCTATTGCTTTTGGTGCTCAAGTTGATGCCGCTTGCCTGATTCATGGCCTTAGGAAAGCCATGAGCCATTCCTGCTGGAAAATGAGCCAACAGAGATCCCACTGACACCCCTCTCATCAGCTCTGTAAAACTATTCAAACTTAATCATCCACAGAGCACAAAACACAAGTGAACTTCCTGAGCCATCCCTGAAGAGAAGAGAGCAAGGGAGGGCAAGACAAGGCAGTCTTGGATTTTGTGTTGTCTTCTACTGACAGAAGGATGCATAACCAGCTACACAGCATTTCCAGAGCAGGACTGAGGATTCCCTTTAGTAAAATAGCATTGAGGTGGAAAGAAAGAGGATTTTTGCAGCATAAATTATAAAAATTAAAAGATCTCCCCTGAAAACATGTGTTTGAGATACCAGAGACTCTATCATGTTATCTGATGAGGCCCAAAGACAAAAATATCTCTTCAGCTGCATCTAAACTGTGGGGAACCAGAAACAATTCCTCTTAGCACTTACCTTCAGGCTAGAGCAGGGTCAGCCTTCTACTCCTCGGTTCCTTAAAGAAGACTTTCAAAACAAAAATGCATTTAAAGAAAGCCCAACTGACTTACTGCCAGTATGAAAGCTGAAATAATTTTGTTGCCCCAAATTTACCTTTATTTAGATGGTGCAACTGCTTCCTACATCAAAAAGAGACACTAGGCAAGACTGGTTTCTCATTTAAACCCTCCCAAATTACTAGAGAAAGATTATATTTTCAAAAGAATTTTTCAAAATGGGTGAGTAAAGTCAAGCTCCCCCACCTGAATTTATATATCAAAATGCTACACAAGTCACCATTAAAGCAACTGTCCATAGACAAGGATGTGGGAGAGGATGGAGAGATAGGGTTATTTTGATGGAAAAGAAACAAAAATACTCCCTTGGATATTAGATATACCATAGTTTCTTCAAGGACAACTTACTACCCATTTTATTCTTCAACCAGGCAAAGGGACAGAGCTGTGAGTATACATAGCCAGAAATCTCTAATACAACGTTGACTTTTTGATTCCAACCAAGCACACAGACTTCTTGTACTGGCCATCAAGACATGCCATACTGAAAGCAAAAGTGCTTCAAAGCAGAAGCTTAGCTTTTCCTCCTTGGTTAATTCTCCCCTATCTGGAAGGCAAAAGCTCATTTAAATGTCTCTGGAGTCCTCCCTGCTGCAATAACTGAGTTGCAAAGGGGGACATTACAACCTAGATGAACTAATCGTTAACTCTGTTCCCTGACCTGTCCTCCTTCGTGTTTCCCAGCATCAGTGCTGCCATGCATGGGCCCCTCTGCTATGCAGACTCAACTTGCTACATCAGCAGAGAAGTACTCACCGTTTCATGGTTCAGGCTTCTGCCCCTAAAGGAAGCTGGGAAAACGTGACCAGCCTTTTCTGCAGCAGTACACTGTTACCTGCAATTCAGTGCAGTATTAAATGACACCCTCGCATTACTGGTGAGAGCTGGCACATGGTATCTTGCATGTGTTGGACTTTCCTTTAAACTAGAAAATACAAATCATGATACCAGCACAGAAATGCTTTTAGATTAAAATTTGCAGCCAAAGTTAGAATAAAAGCCTCCTTCCTATAAACCCTGTACCACATTAACCATAGCAGCAACAAGGAAGGAGACTAGTGCTTTTTCCTCTCAGATTTCCATGATCAAATCCATGTGGTTGTATAATATCAGGAAGGACACAGCATATCAGATAAAAAAGGACTCCTGGACTGGAAGGAACTTAGCAGGTATTAGGAGAAAGTTGTTATTAATTCAGGCTACCAAGCTTTTAAGGCTTTACCAGGTAAGAAGTTTAAAAGCTTATGGTTTAAAATTCTACCATTTAAGTATAAGAGGTAGAAGAAATTGCTTCAGAGGATTTAAACACTAAAGATTTTTTTTAAACTTCCTACAGAGTATTTTCCTTTTCTGCCCTCATCATCCTCTCCCATTTCTCACAGATTACAGCCCTGCTACTGAGTTTGTTTAATGAAGTTTACACAACATTAGAGGTACTCGATTTAGCTGTCACAACTACCATCTGTAATTAATCCTCCCAGGAGCTAGAATGCTGCACAGTTTGTTATTGCAAGCTGTGTTTTTAATGCGCTACAAGCTTATAACCTCCGTAATTCTGAGCTTGCATCAGGTTTATGCTATCATAACTTCTCTCCATCCACTTGGCCAGTCACACCAACCAGTGGAGAACATGGCCCACAGGAAAAGGCTCCAATCCAGCTGGATGTTACCAGTAACAGTGGGTGGGAAGAAGTCCTTTCCTTCTTTTCCTCCTTTTCTTTCTCTTTCCTTCCCTGTTCCAGAGCAAGAAACCAAGATAAGCATAAATGATTTGACAATCCATGCTTGGAGCCCATTTGCGTGTATTTTTCACGTGGTTTCTTCAGCGAGAGTTACATGCAATCAAGACATAGCTTTTAATGATTATTAGGTATCAGGAAGAAGTTCCTCCCTGCAAGGGTGGTGAGGCTCTGGCACAGGTTGCCCAGAGAAGCTGTGGCTACCTCATCCCTGGCAGTGTTCAAGGCCAGGTTGGACAGGGCCTGGAATAACCTGGTCTAGTGGAAGGTGTCCCTGCCTGCAGCAGTAGGTTGGAACTGGATGAGCTTTAAGATCCCTTCCAACTCAAACTGTTTTATGATTCCATGATAATGCTGTAACAGGTGTGGTTTTAACCTTCTACTAACTCATGGAGTATCAGTGAAGTGAAGAGACAAAATTATGCCACTTAAGCCACTCCTTCAGCATGACATTAAAAAGTAGGTGAGATGAATGCTGCACCTTTGTCATGGAACTGCCTGTGTGCTACTGTACTTTCATAGATGTCATACTGAAATGGAGCTTGCCTATTTTTTAATGCAAAGAGACCTCTGCTAGTTGATTTTGCTGAAGTTATGAAATGCTTGTTCTGGTCCAAAAGCTGTAACTTAAGTATAGCATAACTTAAAGGGGAAAAAGTCAACCATGATTTAAAGACTTCTAGTAATACCAAATAATTCATAGCACACCTTGGGAAACTGTTCCAGTGGTTTTCTATCATCACAATAAAAGTGTACCTAATGCCTAACCTGAATTTATCTAGCTTTAATTTTCTGGCTACTCCATTTTCTTACAGACAGAACAGCTTTATTTAGAAGAACTTCTCTGTAGCCTTCTACAAATTATCCCTTAACCTTCCCTTTGAGAAACTACTTAGACTGAGCTCAAATCTTTCATTATGAGGAATAATGCCTCTTCTCATACAGTGCTTAGGGTTAGAAAGAACCTTAAGATCATATAGTTCCAACCTCCCTCCCATGGAGAGGGAACCACCTCCATCCTCAGACATACCTCCACATCTTTCCTGCACCCAAACTGGTGTCACTGAACAGTGAATATCAGACCTGAATTCCATGCCAAGGCACACCTTCCTGCCATGCCTTCTGAAATCCCTATCAGGAAGATCTCTTTCAAGTCACCCACAAAAAAATGTAAAGTTCGCAAGTTAAACATCTTGTGGGGCTCACCAGGCAGCTGAACAGAACAGGCAAAGGAACAGTGCTTTTAGACCATCCCACACCAGGCTTTAGTCTGTCCATCAGAAAACATGCTAATTTTATGTCAGCCTAGTTTCTTAAGCAGGTCATCTAAAGACACCTTAAACAAGAAAACACACAAAGCTTGGATTTCTCAAATTTGCCTGTTCCTGTGTCTTACAGCCAAATTTATCAAGGCCATATTCGTACACAGTTTTCTTCAGCAGCACAATTGCAACTCCTTAAAAGACAAAACAAATGAAAAGGGAAGTGTCTCTGAAGTCTGTTCTTTCACTGTTTCAGTGGGGAACTAACAAAGGAAAAAAGCCAGAGGAGTTTTGTTCTTTGAGAAAAGAGAAGCATGACCAGGTAAGAAACAGGTCAAACACTGAATGCCTGAAGACCCTGAACATTTCTCCATTAATTCATCTCTGCCTGCAGCCAGCTCTTTGGCAACAGAAACAAAAACGTGCAACTGGCCCTGGCCCCTGCTGAGAGATAAGGAGAAATGAATGCTTTTGTGGTAGGTTCCAAAGATAAACTACTATGCATGCCCAAAGGAGTCCTGTGCAAACATGTTTATTGACTCCACACAATAAATCACTGCTTCCCAAAGCAAACCCAGCCTTGCATTTCTAGTTCACAAATTTGGTTGAGACAAACAATGGGGAGCAGCCCGTAAGCTTTTGAACCTCTCCACAGTTTGTGCGCTTGAACAAATTAGATTTCCTTTCCTTGAGGCTGGTAAATAATCCCATGCTGGATCAAATGCTCAATGCGAATGACACGTGAAGGGTCAAGCTGCTTTCATTTATACAGTCATTTCTAAACAGAAGAGCAGGGCTCCCTCTACGCCCATTTAAAAGGGACAGTTACTGTCCCTCTGAAGCCACTGCAACATGCTGGAACACTGAAAACATCTGAGTAAGGGGCTTTGTCAGATCAGTACCTTGCTCTTTCCCTGTCAAAGAAGGAGAGAAGCAAGAAAAAGATTCCAACGGGGAAAAAAAAAAAAAAAACCAACAAGCAAACCACGATCCCTGGTCTGAAGAAACTAACAGGTGAAAAGAAATGTGCAAGAAGACCTCCAACCTGATAAAACTTTCAAAACGAGAATACCAAAATGAAGCATCTCTGCTCAGAACAACACCCTCAACAACTTTTAACAATAATTCTTATGTGTGTTACATTGTTTGGAAGACACAAAAGGGCTCACGGTCCCCTCAGCCTAAGTGATCTGCACAAACATCAACTGCCAGTTCACATGATCGCTGCACAGATAACCTTCGGCTGAGAGAAAGAGGCCAGTTCAGCAGGGAGAGAAGCAGGGACTTTGCTCAGCTCCTGGGAGGTAAATTTTGTAGGGTTTGTTTTTAGGGTTTTTTATAATGTTATTCCAAGGAACTATGCAAAATCCTGCATTTAGAGTCACATTTCAGATTTCACATGCACAAATTATTTTGTGCTCAGCAAAACATCTGGCAGAAAACAAATCTCCAGTAAACCTAAGGGCATGAAAAAAATAACCAACCACCTTTTTTATCAGCTTCCAAGTTGTTTTGGGTTTTTTTTTTAAGAGTACACACACCTTCCTCAAAAACCTGGCACATGATGCACACACCTGCTTTTAAGACTTTAAAGTTTCAGGGTATGTGCTTACCCCTACAAAAGTCAGATGTTGTGGGCATCCCTAAGTTCCAGCTTTTGTTCACAGCAGACCCACCTCGTTGGGAGCCACACCAGGAGCCCAGAGGACCATAAACCTTTCAGTCCTCTTCACATATGCAGAATGTGATTCAGGAGCTAAGTGACACCCAGGCCTCTGGTTCACCATCTTTGCAGAGGGCAATTCCATCACTGAGGTGCTGCAGAGCAGCTTTATACACACAAAATACTCCCAGAACCATCAAATAAAGGCTGGACACATGTACCTTTCTTAGAGGAACTGAGAACAAGTACTACTGCAATGCCCTTTTGTTGATCTCTCTTCTCCTACAGGACTTGAACTCTAGCATCCACTGAGTGCGTAAAGTCAAGTAACAGTGGAGAAGCTTTTTCCTTCCCTAAGTCTCTAACAAAATCCGACAAAATTGCAAACAGGCTCCTAGAAAAGTAGCTCTCTAAAAGCACTGTGCAAAAAAGTACAATGCCTGCATTAACTTTTATTTATTCCTATACATGCTCATATTAAAATGTCAGGAAAAACACTAAAAGAGAGTGGGAGATAGGAAAGATCCCAGGAACCTCCCTGTAAGAAAAAAATAAAATGCTTATCACTGATATATTTTTACTTTCTCTTCTGTGTTAAGGATAGCAAAAGGTTCCAGCACCCCAGTTATGCTGCACTGCTTTCATTTCAAGGTCACCATATGGACAACATTGTCAATAAACTAGCAATTGGAACACAAGGAAGCCAAAAGCTCATCTGAAAATCCTCTGGAAGTCTATATAAAATGATGATTAAAAGAAAGGGGAAATGAAGGGGAGGGGAGAAAGAAATGCAGTGTTCTTCGGATTCCTAAAACGCCATCTTCCAATTACTTCAGACACACGGGGATCACCACCTTCCCAGCTGACTGTGCCAAGAAAAACCACAACAGCAGACCTCATTTGACCTCTCAGCAGTCACAGCAACTGACTTGCCTTGCCAGGAAACAGAGACAGGAACACAAAAGCAGAGCCAGGAGCTGTTCCAGGGAAGCCAGACACAAAGCACAGGTGGGTTTCCAGTGCTCAAAATGCCTGGGAAGGCAAGGGTAATCATGCTTGATTAGAGTAAGAGGAACCCCACTAAAACTACTGCACAAAATAGAGCCCTTTCTGCCAAATTCGGACAGTCACAATAATCCCTGCTGGACACAGACTGTACTCATGCTGAGGACACTGGAGTGAGTGAAAGGAAGACCTATCAACCCCCTCAACACCTTTGCTTCAAGGGCTCCCTTATTCCAGCCTGGACTCCAGCCTCTGGACGCTGGAACATGCTGCCCAGCACACATCATCAGCTTCAGTGTTAATGCAGAGCATGAAGTAACTCATACTATAATGTGCACTGGCAGCTCACAGATGATAGTAAGAAAGACAGAGGGGTAGCACCAAAAGCATCTCTCGAGGCAGTCGAGCCCACAATTGTCAATTTACAAACAATCCCCAGCAACCCTAATCTAACACAAGGGTTGATGTTGCTGCATCTGGCTTAACCTCAAGCTTTCAGACACTGAATAATGCATGATGCCTACAACCTGGTCCATTGGAAGGCGTCCCTGGCCATGTCAGGGGGGTGGAACTAGATGATCTTTAACATACTTTCCAACCCAAACCATTCTGAGATTCTACGATTCTGTGAAAAGCCCAGAGGATGTGAGATTTAAGCTTTGCTCTTTAGACTATTAAAATCCATATAACAATCACTGTTGTATTTGGCAGCTGGCACAACGAAGCATTACCCCAGAAGAGGGATTTCCTCACAATGCACAGAACTACCAGAGCACTGACTAGTTTAAGAAAATAACCAGTTGGTCCAAACCTACCAGTCAAGCTTTAAAACTGATACTTCATATGTATGGGGACAGCAAATAGCATGGAGAGGGAAGGGACAAATTAATTACTATCAACACAAAAAACTCCATGTATCCCAAACAGTTATCGTCACCCCTCAGCCCAAACCATCCCAGAAAAATGGTTAATAAGCTCAAGAGAAACACAGGGAACTGCCATTCCAACAGGGATAGGTCAGTGTATCTGAAGATGCCTGAGTGAAGGGAATCCCAATTCCATCATCAGAATACATGCTTTAACACATTCCCCAAAGCCTGCTTCCTCCATTATTCATATCCAATGCTAAATCGTTTCTTTATAAGCACGAGTTTGACTCAAACAGGAGCCAAAATGTCACGTGTAGGGGCCAAGAGAGGTAGGAACAAGACACTGAGTAGTGGTTGGGCTTACTGCAAATCTCTTGCAAGCAAAGGTAAAAGGTAAACCCATTTTTTTTCTCTGTGGAAAATACCAACAGGTAAAACAGTTGCTATTTTGCAGCCTTTTCATGTATTAAATAAACTCAGTGGCCTGAAGGCTGCCTGCCAGCATTAGGGTCAAATGCTCAGCTGGTAACATGCCCAGCTCCACTAACATCAAAGCAGCTAAAGCCATTTACAGTAGCTGAGGACACAGCCCTCTGAAGCTAAAGAGTGCAGGAATGTGGGCTCCCCAAATGCTGATCACATTTCTGTAAGTGACTCTGGCCTTGCCTCCAGTTTCTCCACAGTGCTGCAAACTGGCAAGTCTGCAATCACCATCTAAATTGCTCTGGCATCGCTTTCCAGAGACTGAAAGATTAAGGAAGAGCTCACATGTCCATGCCAGCACAGGGTGGGTATTTCTCAGTTTTCTGACCTGCCAACAACCCTCACACAACTCTGCACTGTCACTCCAGACAGGTGCCGCTGTCAATAGCACCTCAGGGAGGTTTCCAAATACCAATGTCAACAAATCATAGCTTTCTTGCTTCCACAACACCTTGCAGTCAAGGCTCAGGGTAAGCCTGTAACAAAAAGAGTCCACCTCCACACTGATGGGAAGGTGAGTACCAGAAAACATCCCCTGCACACATAAATACACAGTTGTCTGGCACTCAAATCTGTACTAGATGAGTTATATCCTTACAAGGATTACACAGATTAGATCCTTACAAATTACACCCTTAAAGCATAGGACTACCCAATACAGGCTTCCTTCCCGCTGCAGATACAGCAACATGAGGAGAGGTTGCTCTCCCCCAGATGTCCTCCTCTCCCTGGTCCATGACACAGTCCCAGCATTGGTCACTCCCAATGCAAAACCCTTACCCTACTCTCAGCTCAGTACAGGGCCCTTATGCAGCTTTAACCTAAACCCAGGGAAGTCACTGTCTTCATATTCAAACCTGGTATTCTGTCACACACCTGGACTGATGCACTTAATTCAGTCCACTTGTGGATTTGCTTGTGCAGACTGGTCTGGAATGCCACAGAAACTAGACAACTCCAGAACAGAAAGACCATTTCCTTTAGAGAAATAAAAGCTCTCACATGCATTCTTTATGATGTTACAGTAAAGCAAGGGGTTAGAAGCAGAGCTCCCTGGAACTAAGTGTAAGCTGAAATGTGTCTCTGGTTTTACGGCTCTCATAGTTAACTTAGGCAGTCTGCATCGTAGAAAAGCACAGTGGTGACACTTATGGCACTCTAATTATATTAAATATCTAAAGCCCTTAAAATATTGGTGTAAACATCTAAAGTGGGAAAGGCTCAATTACCAAGGCTATTTCTTCCTATTTCATCTATCTTAGAATAACCGTTAAGAGGTTGTTCTACAAGATGTGATGGATTTAACCAGATGCTCTCATCATTTCTACTGCAGTGCTGGAAAAAATAGCTTCTATAAATACACTAAAAAGCCAATGAATTACAGAAGCATGAAATGACTTCAATAAGGTTAAAAACATGCTGGCATCATTCAGAGCACACTAAAAATATTAAGTATAGAGACCTCACTGCAGCTCTTACACAGACAGCACTACTGATTTTTACAAGGAGGTCACTTATCGAAGCTGCTATAGGAGAATTAGTATCTCCTCAGTCTGAACATGTGAATTTATCAGCTATTTGTAGAGGCTAAAGAAGGCATCTGTTCACAGGGTGCTGAGAAAAAGATATGACATTAAACATGGTACCTGCAAAACAAAATACATATTCACATGCAAGACTAAAAGGAGAGAAATGATAATGTATCAACTGCTGCAGTCTGCTGTGCTTGACTTTTAATAATACAGAACAGTCTGATAAAACACACTTCACCTATCAAAGAATCAAGCTGCTAAATTGAAACAAGCCTAACAACAGAGAGGCTGAGTGCACTTTCTAAATTAGAGCTGCCTGCATCTTGCATATTCTTATCAAAGCCATGTGCTCAAAAGCACCAAGCACTGCTTGCTGATACCCTGCTGATAAGCAGCCCAAGCCCAGCAAAAATATTCTGCTTAGAAAGCATTGTTCCAAATTTGTTTTGGATACTATTCCTGTTTTTATTACAGAAATTAACGTCACAATAATAATTTAAAAATGTTGATAAAACAGATTCTGACAGCCTGGACAGGTAGGTACAGGATGACGCACCAGATACCCAAATCTATCACTAGACAGAAATGCCATGCTGAGTGAGTAACAGGCCAACACTGAGGTGCTAATCATGGCAGGAAAAGCAGCTTAACTGCACAGCCCACTCCTAAAATACAAAATACTCTGGATCATGTCTTTTCCTAGGGGTTTCAAGAGGCTTGCCTCTGATCTCATGGACATTTCTTTGCCTGAAGCAAAGAGAACTGACACTCTTACATCTTGTGAGCTTAGATCTTCTCCCACAAAATGGTATTTATGCATTGCAGTAAGGGCATGTCAGGGTAACTCCTGCACACTCCTCTCTAAAGCGTGAGGAGATCCAGAGGTCTCACCACTCTTCTACAGCCAGCAAATCCTCCTGATTCACCAAAAGGATCCCATGACGTTATGGGGCCAGGCTGTTTGCTAAAATGACTATGAGAAACTCTATACTGCACAATACCAAAGGAGGACAGACACACAGTCATTGAGCTGTATCATCCTCCAAAAGAAACAGTAGGATCAGTGTTGTCTTAATTAAGTCTGCTCAGAAGAATCAAAGTCTTAATAAACAAAATGAAAAATACATTACAGATGTAAATTATTTTAAACTCAGTTCTACTTTTTATCATGCCAATGTGTCTCAGCCCAATATTAACAGGACTACAATGATAGCGTCCTAAACCAGAAAAGGGACAGACCTGTCCCAAGACATGGCACTGAAGCACAGAAACAACAGAGGCAAAGGTCTGCAGTGCTCCAATATACTGCACTTGGATTTTCCCTTTTATAAGGACTGGGATTTGCCTTCCCATTTAAAAACCTGTCGAGGCAAAACACAGCTCCTTGTGCTGCAGCACAATTTAACCATGTTCCCAGCACCATGCTTTACTATGCCTTTCAGTGCTTTGCCTGTAATTTCTATAGAAAAGACAGCCAAGCCGCTCCTGCCAATGTTTACCCTCTCAAAGGGAAGACTGTAACCTGAGATTCCTAACTCCACCAATTTGACAGCACTGAGTTTCCTAATGCAAACATAGTCTGTTTGTGATGACAGACAAGTCATAGAAAGTGCTCATGGGCAGAGGGAGCACGTTATGGATTATTTAAGTCTCTCCTGCCCCGTAACAGTCCTCTGGTTTGTCACCAAGCTTTGTCTGTAATAAGCACACAAAGAGATTTCACTTTATTTGCCAAGGTAACGCAACATTAAATTCTGGGACAAATTCTGCTCAATTTATGTAACTACAGATGTCTTTGAAAGTAGCACATTAGACTTTGCCATTAAATTTTAAACAAATTTTCATTAAGCTTATTGTTTCATTCTGGGAATCTTTGTTTTAAATAAAACATGGAAGAGAGACTTCAGAATTACTCCTTAGGAAGTACATAATCCACTTACGTTCAGGAAGGTTTCCCTGCCACAGCAGATTGGGGCACTTTTATAATCCCCTTCAGGATTCTAGAACAATCACAAGAGTTGGGCAGCAACAATCAACAGCAACAATCCTGCAGTTGGACTGAGAAACTGAGATAGAAAGAAGTAGATGCAATTTTTTAGTGCTTCCAATGTAAAATCAAACCTAAGTTTTCAAAATGGAACACTTCCAAAATTCTATCTTAAAACAACACCAAAAAATCCACTAGAATCAAAACGTAGCAAGTTACTTTGTAATATTGTGAAATTAACTGCAAATTTACTCCTTAAGTACTCAAGAAAACCCGACATTTTACAGATAGAGAAGAATCAATAAAACTGCAAAAAAAGTGAGAAAGAAATTGATAAGTTTGCTCATGTTTTTACTTGAAACCACTCCACCAGACTCAATGCAGAAAAGGATTTACTGCATCCACTGAGAACAGGTTCTTTGTGTGTCAGTAATGACAACTCTGCCTCAATCAGCACAGGCTTTAAGTTCATAACTAAACAACCAACCTCATATTTAATCTGAAAATATGAATATACAGGAATCACAAAAGAATACTTACAGTGTATTGGTCTTGTAATTATTCCCACATGACTATGACCAAATCTATTAATGCAGGACAATGAATGAATTCCCAGGAAATAAAAAGGTTGACATTTTCAGGGAGACTACATCCCTATCAGAAACAGGATTTCTAGTTTGATAACTGAGATAAAGGGTATGTACATATCTGCAAGCTCTAAAATTTCCCACCTTTGTCATCTCGCTGCAGGACTTTTGCTTTCAGCTCCCATTGATGTCACTGAAAATTTATGCTCATTATCCAACTTAAATTAAAAAGTCCAATTTTTGAGCCTACAAAAAGTTTAATTTTGATCTCCAAAAAACACACAGAAAGCAGTTCATGAAACTTCTTAATTTTTTTGAGTAATGAAACATCTGGCTCAAAATGCTTCAGATTAATACAGGAAGAACTCGTGTTCAGGATTTGTCATTTTCATGAGGAGGGAGAGCTTCTTCCTCCGCACTGATCCTCAGAAACACAGTTAAGGGTGTCTGAAAATGCCTCGGACTCTCCTTCAGCCATAGTATTCCAGCTGGTAATATAAATATACTTCTGATGCTAAGCTCATGGGGTTAGTTAGAGAATTCATTACTGAGTGATTCTGAAGTAGCTATAATGATTAGAAAACAGAGTAAGCACTGAGTATTTTATCCTAACGGGTCTCCTTAAGCTACAGCTCCACGATAAATCACAGCACCAGGAGGATTATCAGTGGTCTTCCAATGGAAGTGAGTTGTATGTATTCCCACTGGAAGGTATTTAATATGCATGTCAGAAACACAGACATCTTAGCAACATAAACTTCACAGCATCACAGCATCATGTGGCTCTCTTTACAGCCGCTTTCAAGGCTGACAGAGCTGAGCAGTGATATAAAATCAATGCACCCATCTGGAAGAGCTACCTATTTTGGACTTTTTTTCCAGCTATTATATGTCTTCCTGAAAACACCAAGGAATATCTTAGGCTCCTTGTGAAATTCAGCGGTTACAAGAGCAACAACTGGAGAGTTGATGCTTACTGAAAAGACTCAGAGAATGATTTATCCTGGACACCTTTGAATCAATTTAACAAGGCTGTGCAACAGCTATAACAGTGAGGGAGGGCTATACTGGCATTTCTGACAGGGTCATGTTATTCATGGAAAAAAAAAAACAACTGGAAGGTGAAGAATTCCACATGGGACTGCTGTGAAGGCACAGTACTCCAATTTTGCCTGAAGTTTACAATGGATTAGAACACTGGTAATCAATTTCAAGTGATTGAGGATTCACCAGTTTCTCGTAATTTGTTCGCCCAAGATGTCTGAGGACAGAAAATAAGGTCTGTCTGGCATATAGGAGCGGGCACAAATTCCCTTATCAGCAGCCTTTCTCCATAGCTTTTGCTATTTCTCCCAGCTGTATCCATGAAAGCACACCTAAAGAAACAAGACACAGGACAAACATTGCCAGTCACGGTAGTTCTGCCTTGGCCCCTGAACCAGAGAGCGTCAGGTCCTGCTTTTCAATCCTATAGGCCCTTTCTTGTTGCCTACATGACTATTCAGCCACTCAGATGCAAAGCTCAACCCTAATAGACTTGTCTGGTACTTATAGAATCAGTTGAACAGATCACATCCAAACTATCTTTAATGTATTTGGTGTCATTTTGTCTTACACAGAACCATCTAAACCAGGCTGCTTCATTTGTCCCAACTCATTTTCCTATCAACTGCTGCCATTCCACAGAAAGCTGTTTATATGGGAAGGACGGAAGAAATTCAAGCTGTACCAACAGTTTCTTCACGATTTCTAAACAAAGCCAGCTAGGTTTAGCATTTTCTCTATATAGAAAGTTTCTTGCTGATATATAATAGTATCTTCAATGTTTCTACCTCACAATTAAGACTAGAATTTTCCTATACCTTCACTAAAGGGAAGTGCCCAATTCCCAGTCAACGCCAACAGGATTTGGGGCTCCACTTTCCTCAGTTACCTTAGAAATTGAATCCTAAAGTTCTCTGATGGTCATAAAGTACAGCAAAGTTCTATTAGTCCTTGGCATTGATATCCAGGGCCAATTATTTTTCAAACTAATTCTTCTCCTAGCACAAAATTCCCCAGTAAGTTGCCCAGCATCATCCCAAAGAAAACTTTCAGGGCTTTGATATAAAACTCTGATAACTAGTACTTCAATAAAAATGAAAGGCATTGAGCTGCTGTAAATAGATGCATTTTTATGATGCAACAAAATCCCATTATCTTCTAAGGTGCCTTGCAGCAAGCAACTTGCCCACACCTGTATGGAGTGATACACTGAGAGAATCTGTGTGCATTCAGGAAGTTGAAAGAACATCTCAGACACGCACTTTAGGGCAATTGCTTGCTCCAGTGAGCCACAGCAAATAAAGCAAGCAAACATCTCAAGTTACTTTTTTGCTTCAGCCTTTTGTCTTCATTTTCCCTCTCCTGAAGCTACTGATGTACACATATATCCAGACTGTAAACACCACTTCTGTAAAATGTTGTCTGGGGATAACTAAAATGATATTGACTTTCTTGATCAGTTCAAAGTCATCTGATGAACATTAATGTTATGTTCCTGGAATGTGATTACAGATTTTTGAGTAGCCCATAAAAGCTGCAAGGTGACCACAAGTCTCCAGAATTGTGCCCCACTGAGTTATTTCTGCAGCTCTGAAGAGAGAGAAAATCAGTTTTCCAGTGAGCTGTCATTTACAAGTTGTACAAGAAAGAGGAAAAGCAAAGCAAGGGCCAATTATTCCGAACTGAAGTCACATTTGACACAGACAGATCCAGTGAAATCTCTTCTGGAAAAGCAGGCTCTGACTTCCAACACAAACACCCTCTTGCCTCTTCTGCTTGTGGCCTGCAGATGTGCTGTTGTCTGGCACAACTGAAAGCCTCTCATCAAGGGGTCAAATCTCATGTATGTGCACATAAACCTACCCTTACTAACCTCACTGAATAAAACTGCTCCTCAAGTATGAAGATATACTTCACTGCTCCACAAAGAATGGCACTGGCTTATGTTTTCATAAGCACCTGCAGAACATAACAAATCTACAGATTTGATGAGCACCATTTTCCATCCCTGCTTTTATCACATAACCCACTACAGAGGCAGCTATTATATTTTCTCCCAACATTTTCACCAGCTGCAGGACACTGCTTCCAACTCCATACCTTTGGGGTTTGCCCTCTCAAACCTCAAAAAGAAGGTTTTCAGTGCAAGATCCAGGTCAGGCACACACAGAGCAGTATGACAATGGCTTGTTGCCAGTTTTAGCCCAGTAAGAAACTACATATGAGGCAGGCGATGTGAGCTGTCACCTTTCTATTGCTATATTACTTTGCACTGTCCACAGGTCTCAACTTTTAATGCATGATGGGCTTTTTTCACTGAGCAAACATGATTTCTATCATTTCTCTTACCAATTAACTAGACATCTCAACCCCTTCTCTAAAGAGAAAATGCAAATGGGAAACCTGACCAAGTTTTTTATAGGGATGAGGAGAGGGAAGGAATAAGGAAGTGACCTCACAAAAGAAAAAGGAGTTTTTCACCCTGGGAATTTAAAAAGGAAAAGTAAATGACAAATTACAAGATGTCGTTTCCTAAGCAAGGCTCTTCAAATGCAATCCAGAAAGACAGAAGGCACAATGACTTGTGAAATTTAAAAATGCTGGGCAACTGTTAATTTGTTGTCCTAGTGAAGTAATCCATGAGAAAGCGCAGACCTCCTGCCAAGGCTCTGGCATATAGCTCCTATAGCTGTGTTATTAAATGTTAATCATCTACTTCAGTCAGTGTTCATGGATGAATGGCTACCATCCAGGAAGATCACTGAAACGGAAAACGAGAAACAGGGCAGCTCTTGTAAAGACCCTGATCTCCAAATAAGGCTGACACCAGATCACCTCCCACAACACAGTGAAGATGGGACCATGAGCCTTTCACCAGCAAGGATGGAGGACAGAGAGGAAAGACCCTGATGCAGAACACTATAGCCGGCAGACACACCATGGAAAAACCCCACAGGATGCAGAAAGTCACTGTGGACAGCCCAGAGGCAGTGATTAAAGCTCAAGAGCCCTATAACCCATAGAATCATTTCTTTCAGTTTATTAATTTGTCCATGTTTTGTGCTATCTAAAGTAAAGATGAGGTGATTCAAAATCTATTTTTGCCCCACCATATGTGCCTGAATGCTTAGAAAGAGCACCCCTCAGGTTCAGATCTGGAGCGAAAGGCTGTCCTTAAACACACGCATACAACAGAGGAGCAGCACAGGCTCACCACTGGGCCAGGACTGCTAGAATGTGAGATCCCATTTACATAGAGGGAAAAGGAACAATTTCTGACCAGCAGGTGTACCATGAAAAAAGACAAGACATGTAAATGCGCACAGAAGAGTTGAAGAGGAGGGAACTGGATGGTAACTTTAGTGTATTTGCAGCCTGCTGTGAAAGAGCTTTGAAATACCCATCTCAGGGTAAGTAAAGATACTGGCTTCATGCCTCAGTTGCATCAGGGTAAATGCTATGACCCAGTGCTTAATGCAGAAACGACTGCCTCACCCCTGCTTTGGTATCCCATGAAAAGAACATGACCACACTGAGAGCAGTGTCTGGAGAAACCAAGGGGGTGCCCTGCAGATGCAGGTTGCTGCTCTCAGACACAGGGGCTGTGAGGACCTGAACTCCAGCCCAGCTCCAAGCATGGGAGAAGTGAAAGATGCTTCTTCTGCAAGACCAGCCACCAGTCCAAGGTGCAGGAGAAAGGTGCCTGGCCCCCAAGACAGGGCCCTGCCACCTTCCCCTCACCCCTATGTTTCTCTCTTTCCAAATCCACTGCAGAGCAATGTACAGGCAGCTGTTCAACAAACTTAGTGTTGTGTGGATTTGTGTTTCCTATTATGAACAGCCCCCCAGTTGAACATTGCTGCTTTCTTCACTGAAACACAGATGTAGGAAGGAAGGGAGAGCAGGGTTTACCCTTCGCCAGGCAAAGCCACAATTCAGTTCTGATGTGCAAACACCCTCCTGAAATGGGAAACCCCATAAAGCAACAGCTTATGGAGTTGTCACAGAGCCATAGTTTACCAACTACAGCTGACAGCAGAGCAGTAGTTGCGTAGAACCTCCTGGGATTTTAAGAGACTTTAGCACCCACCTCAGCACTTCCTCATTACAGAAGTTTTTAACAGAGCCAAATGATGTGTAAAGATGTTAGAGCTCCAGAGCACTTATTTTCAGGGGTAAAAGCTAAAAAGGAACTACAAAAACTTACCCATATGCAAACTGTGCTGATTGTATGTATTATATCACACCCCTTATATGGAGATATAAAACTAACATGAATAAAAACTCACGTTTATGTGTTATTTGGTATTCAGAGCAAGTTTCAGGTGGCTACAAAACGAAATAGATGTGGTAATTCTAAAACATACAAGCTAACACCTATGCTCACAGTTGTGTTTCCTTAGAAGAGTTCATTTTCTCAGCCCCAAAAATGACATTTAGAAATCTTCTGCATGAGAATCACTCTCATATAATAGAATAATTATTACATATTAAAATATGTGCCTCGGTCCACAAACTAATTAAGAGAAAAGAGTTCACTACATCCTCAGGAGAATAATCTTCATCTTACAGCTAAGCTTCTCTTACCTGCTACCATGAAATAAAGAGCCTACCCCCACTCCTCTATAACATACTGCTATTTTCAAGGAACACAAAGGAACACACATGCAGCACATGCTTTATGAAAAAACAAAGAAGCACTTTTGTCTTTATTTTTGATCTGCAGTTGATCTCAGCTTTCCAAAATCCACAAACACAAGAAGGGAATGAGAAGCATCTCATTATTATATTAAGAAACTCTCACTTCTTACCATTCATATAATTGAAAGGTCTATTCTCCATTGCCTTGTGCTTCCATTCATAGCCACTAACTTTAGATATTGAGCCCTACACGTCACACAGAACAATAATTCAGCAAGCTCCAACACAAATAACCTGCTACCTCCCTACTAATTCATGTCTATGTGGGAGACAGCCCAGGAGCAAATTCAGAGTGCAGGCTGCTTGAAGAGGAACCCCGCGGGCAAAGTGGATAATGTCAGACTGTTCTGTAAAACTTTCACTTGAACAGTTCCCAGAAGGGAGATTCATGCTGCTGTAAACTTGTTTATAGCTACCAAGTGTTATATGCATGTTATAAACAGAAATTTATAGCTTTGTTCCCTGGTGGAGCTAAGGATGTACTATGGGCTAAGCAGTGGCATTTAAATCACCTTATTTAAAAAATAAAACCAAAACCATTTTGACCATTGTAAGAGTTAGCAAGCAAAACCTCCAACTGAGTTCTTCAGTTCTGATCTCATTTTTCAGTAGTAACTTATCCTGCTAAAGAAATTAAAGTGAGGCTCATTCCCCACTGTTAATTTGAAACATTCCCTAACCACAAGTGCTTTGCACCTAATATTTATGTTAATTAGTCACTACATTTAATCAGAATAGAAGCTACCTAGAGCGGGAGATTTAACTTTTTTTTTTGGGGGGGGAGGGGGAAGGGAGCATTTTCTATTTATTCCCCCTTTCATTTCTGACTCAGCACAAACTACAGATGAAGACAGAAGTCTGATTTAAAAAGCATTAAAATCAGGCTTTCTTTAAACTTCTGACAACAAAATGGGCACATGTAGCTGCAAGATGGTAGCAAGTCTATCAGAACATTTAAAGGGATGCTTTTTATTGAATGAGAAAATGTTATATGCTCTTCAAATTGTTTTATTAGCACAAACTTTTACACTTTTAGCATCAACATTTTCATGCACTTCTTTTGTCAGACACAGAACTTGAAAGTAGCACTTTGCTTTTCTACTCTGATTACACTTGCCACTGAAATGAACTAAATAAACCAAATGTAATTATGTAAAAACCATCTCTGGAGCTGGGAAAGCAGCTACCTCCAGCACAACACAGCCTTGTGCCTCCACCATTTCCTCTATCTTTTGCTGTTCTCCCCATCAGTTCTTGCAAGAGTTTATGTGAAAATTACACTTCATACATTAAGCTGATGGTCTGATTTATAATAGAGCTGATGGAAGTTGTATTTATACAATAGCTATCTGTCAGCATGTGAGTTATTATTTTGTGACCTCTACAATGACTGATAGCAAAGCAGAATTAAAAAGATGAAAAGCTGAATTATCTGAACAGCTACAACTATTCTTTCTTTTTTTTTTTTTAATATAGAAAATCCATATTGGGTTTTTTTTTTGACTGATGGCTAAAACCCAAAGTCTCTCTTTTCAAGAAACTCAACAAAGCATTTCAATTAACCTGAGTCCTTTTCCAGGCAGTTTTAAAAGGAAAGGAAGCAAAGTTTTTGGTAGAAGCATGAGTATAGCACTATTTACTATGGACTTTTTATTCTATTAATAATTTGCATTCAAACTTCATGATTAAGAACATTTCCTTCCAAGAAAAGCTGCCTGGCTTGTTTGGTGCTTTATAGGGTTAAAAAAAAGCCCCTTATACGTCTCATGAAACAACCAAAGGAATTTGCCAGTCCAGAAATTCATCCTCACATGCATTAAGAGCAGCTGTTGCAACAGACAAGGTGCCTGTTTTAACAGAGACAAAATAAGGATTTACTGGAGATTGCCCAGCTGGACTTGTCCTTCCTTATTGCAGTGTCTACCAGACACCAAGTGTCATTTATCAAGTCACACTTTCCATTCAAACCAGCTCCCACCTTAATCCACAGCCCAGTGCTTCCTCTCTCCTTCTCCCAGGGCTGAAAATTCTTCTTGGCACAAGCCAGCTGGCAGGAAGATGCAGGCATGGACTTGATCAATACCTCCCACACACACTTAGTGGTGGGAATGTCTCCTCATCCGCACCTACACTACCCTCCAGCTACAAAAAAAAAAAGCAAAAAAAAAAAAAGCAGTAATGTGCATTCTCTTCTTTGCTAAGTAAAAAAGCAGCTGCTCTGGTTGTGTGGATCTGAAAACTCCCTCCAAGGTGAAGACAGAGGGAGAACACAAACCTGCAGCACAGAAGCTAGAAAAATGTGGGTTTTCCTCAGAGGGAACACATGAACACAAGCTGACCCTTGATACACAAGCAGCCAAGTGAGACAAGATGCAGAACTTTTGCAGCATTAACAATTCAAGCAACTCTGCAGTGTTTGCATTCACTACACTTAAATGCTTGATTTATGCACCAAGGATTTTTCAAGTGACTTCAGACACTTGTGCAGCAAGTAAGATTCTTATATTAACTCAGTAACAGCTCACCTACAACCACCTGCACACAAAACATGGAGAAAAACCCTGAATAACAGGAGATACTAAAAGGAAATGTGTTTCTAACCATAGTTTAAAAGACAAAAAAGTTCCAAGGGATTTCTCCTGGAGGTTGTCAACAGCTCTATTAGTACCAGAGGCATAGAGTGATGCTGCTGCCCCAGAAGAGAGCCATCAAGTGAAGATGCAGTGCTTGGCCTGATGCCTTCTTGTCATTCAGAAACGCTTTTCAGTGAATAAATGGTTTGTAAGCAAACACACCCAGAAGGCACAATCCTCCCCCAAAACAAGATTCTACAGAGTGACATCCTTAGCTTGCAGGGTTGTCCTGTGGCTTGGATTTCTTCACTGAACACTTGCAACTTTCCAAAGTCATATACAAATGCTAAACCCACAAAATTATCACCTGCCAGTTTGCTTCTCCCCTTTGGGCACAGCACCAACCCTTCAGCCAAATTTTGCCGTCACATTCATCCTTGCTTTCTTATGTCAGAGCTGAGGTCCTGTTTTCACTTAGCTAATAACACTGCCACTCCTCACACTCACTGGTAAAACCTAGGCTGTTCCATGTTACCACCAGCTTCCTCCTCTTGGTACTATAATCAAGGATTAAGGCTCCTTTTGCAGCTGTTCCTCTCTGTTTCCCCTGCCCAGCTTCTTGCCTCTCTGCTGGTCTACAGACTCAAAAGGAAAAACTCAATGAAATAACAGCAATGTGGAAAGCTCAGGGCCAAGAGCAGCTACATTTG
Source organism: Neopsephotus bourkii (assembly GCF_033783945.1). Classification (NCBI taxonomy): domain Eukaryota; kingdom Metazoa; phylum Chordata; class Aves; order Psittaciformes; family Psittacidae; genus Neopsephotus; species Neopsephotus bourkii. Next base: position 11,582,263 of record NW_026900624.1, read on the forward strand.
GAGGCTGTGTAATGGTTTAGGAAACAAACAGACCAAAGCTGTTCTTGGCTCTAGTAAAGAACTAGTAAAGACTCATGCTACAGAACAGGTACCCAAACCCAACAGGAACAGACTGAACCAGCAGGAGTGCAGTTCTTGAATCATTCTATAGATTATTCTGTCTGTTAGCACAAGAAGGGCAAATAGTGAAAGATACAGGCAGCAGATTACACACCTACCAGCTCAACACTTACCTGTAAGATGCTTCCATTCAAGGACCCACACGGAGCTCCCTGAAAGACCACCTCTAAGTGCTGGCAGAATTGCCTGGTACCCCCACCCTGAGTACACCATGCAGTACTCACCAGCCCTGACAAAAAGGCCAGCAAACACAGCTCCCACCAGACTGACCAGAGAGATTAAACAGCACCACAGAGACACGGGTTACAGGCAGAATAGGATTTTACTTTTCTTGTAATCCAGGATAAAGTAGAAAAGAAAATGTGATCATTAAGTGTAACAGATACGACATTTCAACCTGCACCTCCAGAATCCCAAGCCAGTGACTGAGAAAGAACCTTCTCCCCAGCTCCAATGAATACAATTGTACCAGCAAAGCCACAAGGCAATAGCTCCCAATCTTCACTTGTCAGATAGCTGCATCAAGGCTTTACAAGCACTAAGTTTAACAAACAGAGCAAGTGTCTCACATTCAGGTCGTCAGATTTCATGGGGTTTGAATATAGTGTTCATCCTGAAACCAGGGAGACTGCAGGAACCAAAGAAACAGCAGCAGTAGTGCTGCTCTTGTCATCTTTCACACTGAAAACTGACCTGAAACAGCAGCCTTCTGCACAGGTAACACGAGCTCTGCAGCTATATTGCAGTCACCAACCCACAAGTAGTAACTGCCGTGGAATCACTCATACACTCACTATCTCTAGTGGTTTGACTTCTACCATGCTGAACCAAGCCAAATCCAATACTCTTGTCAGGAGTAGTGCAAAACAGAGAATGAAACTTTTTCATCTGTAATTTCCATGGTTTCCTGGTCAGTTTCCGCTTTCTCAGGGAAAACAGTCACTCAAAGAAACCTGCAAAACAGCATTACAGAGGAAGATGCACCTAGCCCATGGGTTTGGTGCACTGCTTGGGATATTTTGCCCCCATGAGTCAGATATTATGTGCATTTGGACCTGATCGAGATTGCTAGGAGAAGCACAAAGCCTGTCCTTTGATCCATACTCAATTTCAAAGAGTAAACTTAAGCTATGTTAGGGCATACAAAACAGAAGGAATACCAAAATAGTCATGGAAAAGCAAGCAAAGGTCTGTTTCCACCACAAACCTCACTCAGACAGGGTAGCAGGCACATCTTCGGACATGACAATGAACAAGAAGCAGGACAGGTCCTTGTACAAAGAATGACAAGCTTAGTTGTTCAATGCCAGCTGTACACCTGCATCAGTTTAGTGTCTGCTCCAAGTTGTACTGCAGAGCAGTCCTCTCGTACAGCTAAACGAAGGCTACTACAATTACTGAAGTTGTTTAGTTGTAAACCCACAACAATCTTACTAAATATGGAGACAAAGACAAAAATCAAGGATACCGGGAGCAAGTTCTTTAAATAGGAAGCATCTAACCTAAAATATCCCATAGTCTTTATGTACAAACGCTATGGCAAGATATTATCGAGACCCGCACTAGTATTTTAAACACACACGCAGCAGTGACGCAAATCCCCTGCCTTTGCTAACCCTTCAGCTCTGATACTGCCCTTACTGAGCTGCAGTACTCAGCACCTGCCATACAGTTGGACTAGACAAGCTTTCCAAGTGCTGTCAAGACACAGATCCTCCACAGTGCACTATTAAGAGGAACAAATACATTTACCTTGCTTCAGCTTTGTCCCAACCTACCCACCAAAAACATTTGTGTCCAACAATTCCCCTGACATTCCCTTCTTGGAGCAGGAAAACTTCCGAGCCCCTCAGTCCATGTTGGAAGACCAAAGGAACTACCTGCCACCAGTTATTTCCAAGATACCCAGAGGTCGTGTGTCCCACATGCACAGCACACATCCAACTTTGCTGGAGAGCTCAAAGGGAAATAAAATCCCAGGCTTCCCCAGACAGTTGCTGCATACTGCCACCCAGCCTAACAAATCCCTGCGCAGGTCTGCTGTGGGATCAGAGGGAGATACAGAAGCACTCCACAAACATCTGCTCAGCCATTTCTTTGTCATCCAGCGTACTGAAGCGAGGCAGGTAAGTGTTACAGAGCAAAACACTGTTTATAAATTGTTAGTAACTGTGATTCTTGTACAAAGTTATTCATGGATTATGTATAGGCAAAGAGGCGGGCTATAAAGAAAGAAAATACTTTGGGTTTATGAAGGAGAGTCAGGGCACACAGTACTCGACATAACAAGCTGAGAAGAAAAGGTGTTAAACTGTTGTTATTAACACCTTATTAATTCAGGAGAAAAAAAAAAACACACTGGCATTACAGTGACATTTTAGAAGGCATCACCTCTATCCATCTAGGACTGTACATTTGTGGTTCATATGGCTTCCAAGAACCTTGAATTTTTCATGCAGTGGACAAGGAGCCCCAGTTAGAAGCAGGTAGAGCTGTGCTGAGGAGGGGAGTGGTTGGGTTCAAAGGCTCAGGAAGGGCAATATTTATTTTGCTGCTGTTTTGTAGCAGGCTGAAGGCTCACAGCTCTGTGACCTGCTGCAAGACAAGCCATCCCCATTGCAAAGGTGACAAAACAAATTAGGAACTAGACTCAAGTTCAACAGCAGCTTCTCAAACACTTTCCCAGCATAACATATTCAAGTTTACCTACCTCAAACAATGAGCCTTGGTAGACACAGGTACCTGCAGGACAAAATTAAAAACATAAAGAGATTAGACATCAGCACACTCCCCAGTAAACCTGCCATGTGCTTGCCAGCAACCAAACAAACGGGGTTTTGGTGCAGCAATCCAACTTCTGGGTAAGCTTCAGACTGCAGCGTCAGGGACTCTGGCCAAGGTGGACTCAAGAGTTGGAGAGCAGCACAAAGCAAGCAGAGATAAAAGGGGAGTCAAAGTAATGCAGCTAGTCTTCAAGAAGGGATTAACAGATGACTCCGCAGCACGTCACAGAACTACTGGCAAAGCTTTAGAGCATCCTAACTGCAAGAAGTTGACCAATCTTTCTCAGACAGAAGGCAAGGACACAGAAAACAATTAAAGCAGAAGAATGAAGGGAAGCAGGGGCAGACACTAAACCTCACAAAAAAGCATGGCACCATCACCAATAATCACCCACTTTTGAACAGGGCTTGTATCAAAACCCCTTCCCACAATCACCTCACACTCTCTTTAGGACAAATTCAGACATTCGGTGCCACTTGTGCAAGGGGCACATGCTCTCTCCCCCCCCGCCACAAAGGCTGTCCCTGATAAGATGGGAATTCTCACAACATACACGTAAGATGAAGCTCAGAACTGTAGCACTGAATAACTGCCTGAGCTCTCACTAAAATAACAGGAAGCCATGGCTATCCAAAGGTAAAATGTAGCCCTTAAAAATGCAAGGTTACAGGGCCTTTGAATCACAGCCTCTTCTATGTGCTCCTATAAAAATCCTTTTACATTTACAGGAGAAACAAATAAGCACATGATTACACACATAAAACCGTTCTTTTTTGTGTACAATCTTGTTCTATGTATAAAAACAAGACTCTTCTGAAGGTAAGAAAAGTCAGCATAGATTCCCATCCCTAAATCACTCCTCCATGGGTCACAGGTCACATCTGATGTAATGACAGACTCATGGGGCTCCTCCTGCTTCAGTCGTCCTAGTTCTCACCATAGACACTGCCAGTCCAGAAAATGGGTCTCCAAGTGAGTGATAGAGACATACACTCATTCAAGCATGCTTTATATATTCTACTTAATAAATCAAATAAGAGGTTAGAAAATAAAACCATGAATAAGCTGAATGACACTTCTTTCATCAATTTTCTGGGAAACAGCCCTCCTCAAACAGCTACACATATCTGTCTACTGAAAACGTGACAAGCATGTGAAATCAAAAGCAAACCAAGAAACTCAAAGATGAAAAGAAAACGAGAACGCAGGAAAAGCTGCCTCAAGGGACCACCCAGAGAACTAAGAATTTCCTCATCCAACAGTGGTGTTTCCCATATAATGCAGATTAGACAAATTTGTACAGAAAACCTTGGAGCTACAGTTATGAATCAAAAGCTCCTCCTTCAAGCTGGTCTTCAGCTCAGCTGCAAGAGGCTGCAGAGGCACCATTGGGAATTACCTTCTCTTGCCGTGAAGATGAGCCACTAGAGCCCAATCATGTTGTTCTCAAATTCAGCAGCCACTTTTTTTCTCATGTTGACAGCAAACAAATGGAGCACAGACTGAGCACCAAGAGGACCATCATACTGAAACACTGGGTTTCACTCTTACATCCATGTAGCCCCCCACACACCACCCCATAAACCATACAGTTAACCACTTCAGCAATTACCTGTTTATTTATTTACTTGGCACAGGTTGCCCAGAGAAACTGTGGCTGCCCCATCCCTGGCAGAATTCAAGGCCAAGTTGGACGGGGCTTGAAGCAACCTAGTCTAGTGGAAGGTGTCCCTGCCTATGACAGGGGGTTGGAACTGGATGAGCTTTAAGTTCCCTTCCAACCCAAAAAAGTCTGGGATTCTGGGGGGGGGGGGGCAAGGCAGGGTGGAGAGGGAGTAATAACTAAATAAAAGTCCTACTTAATACTAGTTAATTAAGACCAGCACAACTTGATTCATTTAATCCTAAAAAAACAGACTGGCTGCCCTTTCCTTTTTTGCCCACCAACAGTGACAGTTCCTTAAAGGTACCTATGGAATAAAGTAACGATGGTTTGACACCCTAAAGCGTGAAATATCAGAGCCCCCACTGAGGATCTAAAAACCTTAAAGGGACAAAGGAAAACTATCAATACCAGGAAAAAAAAAAAAAAAAAAGAAGAAACAAAAAACCAGCACTTCCTACTTTTGCTTCAAGAGGCTGTAATTACATCTTGGGCCTTCTGAGCCAGGCAGTACAAACACAGCATGAAAGAGCTGTCCTGTGCCAAAAAGCTCATCACTAGCAGGGCCAGAGCACAGAGTAAGGACCAAGGCAGCAGGGCAAGAGCAGCTGCCTCAAACAGCCCAGGCAGGCAGCAGGAATGAGACAGACCTTCAAAATAACTCTCTCTCAGCCTTCTGTGCTCCCTCCCTGCACTCGGTAGGCAGGCTCAGCACAGCTCATGTGGGACTAGAAAACAAACATGGGAAGTCTGATTCTTCCTCTCCATTTAAGAAAAGCCATATTTCGCTCCCTCACAAGTTACCAAAGGGGATAACTAGCATACAAGCCATCTTTACAGGACTTTGAAAACCCTTACTTACAAATACCTTCTAGCTACTGTTTTACTCCCAACTGTGAGCGAGCCCAAGACATCACATACATGTTAAGCAACATCATTCTTTGTTACGGTGCCCTGACCTTGTTTGCAGCTCCAAGTCAACAGTGTGGCCATCGACTGTTTGCAGAGCTCACCTGAAATGGTTCCTCAAATGAGCAAATTGCCTTTCATGTACTGAAGAAGCTTGGATGAAATCCTCAGACTTTTACTCATGGTACTTGTGTACCAGGCATTGTGGATGCAGGTAGCTGGTAGGGCAGTGTTCAGGTTTGGGGTTTTCATGGGGTAAAAATTAGGTCTGAGTATTGCCCAACAAGTTAACATCTCAAATTCATATCTAACAGCTTCTCATCTCACACACACAGAGCTATTTTTAACTGCTGCTATTCACCAAGCCAACTACATCAAACAGGAATCACAGTGTTACAGTGGCAGCAGCATTTGGGAATCTGCCACTTTGCAAACCAACAACCCTACAGTCACACTGTCAAAGGGAATGCTGGAAAACAACCTAAGAGCACAAATGTGGTCACCCTGCACTCCCAAACTTAAAACATCGTTAATGTCACTGCCTGACAGCATCCTAAGGGCATAACCTTGTGCTTTTTACAAGTCTGTCCAGAGCACTTTTTAAATGACAGAGGAAACCAATGGTTGATGCCTACTAAGGCACTCTTGGAGCACTCAGCGCAACATCCACATACACCAAGCCCTCTAAATCAAGGAGAGTGGACGGTTTCATCCATCAGCCCACATCACCTCTCTTGCTCGTTTCTGTGGGTTTGGACAACTAAAACCCGCATCAGCCTTTTCGGGTAACCCCACGTTCAGCTTGGCAGGGGGGTTACCGCTGTCCTGGGCTGCCTCTCCCTCTGAGTGAAACGGTGCCGAGCATGAGGGGAAGCCCCGCAGCCCCCGCCCGCCCGGCTGCATCCCGGGGCTACCCTCCCGCTTCAAGGGGACACGCTCCTCCATCCCAGGCACTTCACGCCCGCCAGCCCTCTGCCTCTTGAGGGCACCCCAACCACAAGCAGCACCGCGGAGAGGGAAGAACAGGGGGACAGAGGCAGGAGCTGCCGGGACCGGGCACGGCTTCACCCCGACCCCCTCGCCCCGCCTGTGGCGAGGCCGCCAAAATGGCGGGGGGCGGGAAGCGGACCCCCGCCCGGACCGGAGAGACGGAAAGGGTGAGAAAGGTGCCCCAGATGCCCCGGGAGCGTGGGACTTATCCTCAGCGGGGGAGCTCCGCTTCTCCTCAGAGCACCCGCGGGACGGGGACCGGGCCCGGCGCGACGACTCACCTGAGGAGAGGGAGGAAGCGGCGGCCAGCGCCGCGCTGAGGAGGCACAGCGTCGCCCAGGCGGCGGCCGGGGTGCCCATGGCGGGCTGGAAGGGGAAGGCTGGCGATCCAGCCGACCCGTCGGCAGGTGCCGGGGCAGCACCTCTGCCCCCGACCCGCCGCCAAACTTTCCCCGCAGACAAAGCGGCAGCGACCCCGCAAGAAATGCTGCCCGAGCCCGCCCGCCCTCCGCCCCGCCCGGCCCCGCCTCGGGCAGCGCCGTACCCCGCCTCCCCGGCACCTTTGGCAGGGGGGAGCAGTCGGTGTTGGCCGTGCCCAGCCACGGCCGTAACCCTTAGGTGGGAAGAGGGAGCTGAGCTTCTCTCCGGCTCCTGGGGACCGAGCAGCCCACTGTGAAACTGCAACCTGTCCTGGCTGCGGCAGTGATCGTGTGTCCTGCGGCTAGGCAAAGCAGAGGTGTTTGCGTGGGAAAGCAGTGCAGGATAGAGAGTAACAGGGTTTCACTGCACGAGGAGCGGTTGGGGCTGTTCTGGTCACACACCACGGGCTGCAGTGGAGAAGACATCGTCTTAGAGGGGTAAGACAAGGGGAAATGGCTTTAAACTGACACGAGAGTTAGATTAGACATTAGGCAGAAGTTCTTCCCTGTGAGGGTGCTGAGGCGCTGGCACAGGTTGCCCAGAGAAGCTGTGGCTGCCCCATCCCTGGCAGTGTTCAAGCCCAGGCTGGACAGGGCTTGGAGCAACCTGGTCTAGTGGAAGGTGTCCCTGCCCATGGCAGCGACTTGGAACTGGATGAGCTTTAAGGTCCCTTCCAATCTAAACCATTCCATGAGCTCTAGAGGCTTGAAGCTTTTCACTGTATTTGGGTCTCACTTCTATTTGCAGGATTATAAAATCAGCGCAAAAGGGGCATGGTCTGTGTACTGAAAGGGCTGTTTTCTTGTCATGCAGATCCATATTGAAAGAATCTTTCAGTTTCTTCCTTCAGTTTCAGTTCCTTCAGTCTTCGCCCATTATATAGATTTCCTCTACAAAGGAAGACTCAAACATTAGCAATTGTAAATCAAGCACTCAAGCTAAGAAAAACTTACCAAAACACTCCACAGAGACCAAGTTCTACTCTTCCCATTATAATATGTTCTCCTTTTCAGGCACTTCCTCACATAGATGCAGTTCCTATGGCACTTCCCAGCTCCAGGCCAGTCACTGAAAACTTACCATTTTTCACCTCCAGCACTGTATGCACTCAACATAAGATGCTGGAGCCAACTTTTCCAAGTACTTCTGCAATAATGGGTTCCTTAAAGCCACAGAGTTAAAAAGCAGCCATGATTGTTGAAGTCACAGCCCTTCAATTGCTACATGCAAAGGCCCAAAACCAAGATTAACTAGAAAAGTGATCCTAGTTTTACCGGTCTATGAAATAAATCTTTTTTCTCCGACTAATTCCAACACTGCTGCTTCATAGCAGTGTCCTGATTATCATGTAGCAGTCAGTTGTACAAGGCTGGACCGCTGCAGCCGCTTAGTGTCTCAGTCTGACTGATTAAATGCAACTATGCCAGCTAAATTTAACAGTAATTCCTCATGGTAATTCAATCTGTTCACTTTTGATTCCCTTTCTAATGAACACTACCACCTCAAACTCCAAGTTGGAGGTCAAATTTTTTCAGGATTGTATGCCATTAATTACTGTAGCCTAATTCAGCAACAAATGTCAGAAGTGGAGTGTGCAGTGTGGCACTGACCCAAGATTCAAACAGCAATTTGCATGATGAGTTGCTCACTGCTTTTACCAAGTTAATACTCATTAGCTATTAGCAGGGGGTACTTCTTATGACAAATAGGAGCAGAGAGACATAATAACTACCACTGCACATACAAACACTAACCAAACAAATATTTCATGCCAATTTTAAATTTAGTAGAAATGATTAAAAGAATAAATACACAGGCTCTAGTTGCCCTTCCAATTACTCAAGTGAAATTCAGAACAACACAACCAAACTCAAAAAACTAGCAAGGCAAAAGAGGTGGAAATAGGAGAAGCAGCCAGGCATAAACAGGGTTCATTAAATCAATAGATATGGGAAGTCCAAGAGATGCCTGCAGTGTAGAGGTACTCTTATACCAAGTGTATGTTCAACAACAAAACAGCAACTCAGCAGAACATTTCTGGTTGCTTCCTCCATAGAACAATCTCTCCAAAATGCACTGCTTCTTTGAAATGACCACCCCAGAGCCACCTGGCTCTTGGCTTTGTATCTTCTGAATCCCCGCAGAAACTCAGCTCTCTCACATCTGCGTGATTATGGCACTGCAGGAGAACAGCCCCAAGAGACAGCATCATCTACTGAGATAAGGTATTTCTGAATGACACCGTTCCACATACCAGCTGAAATGAAAATTTATCACCTCCTTATGCTCTGGGTGAGATTGTGATTCTTACCAGTGGATTAGCAGAAACAAGATAGAAAGAGACAGAAATAAACTACTATTAAAGAACAGCAACTGTACCTGGGAGGTGAATTTCCTTGGTTTTCTCCTTTTACATGTGTCACTGATGTGTTCAGCTGCACACTTGCCTATAGGCCCAGAAGTTGCACACCCTAATAGGCCTAGAAGTCTTTAAGAAGCCAAGGGATTGAAGATGGAAGTTCAGGAGACCTCAAAGTCAACCAAGGCAGCTCCATAAAGCATGCATTAATAGCCTGCAGGCAAAAAAAATGAAGATCCAAGCTGAGCAACAGGAGATGTGTGATCCCTGAGGGAATCCATTCCTACACAAAGATACTTGAGACAAAAACAAAAGTCCTGGAGCAACACAGGACAGCAAAGGTTGAAGTTAATTCCTTTCTCTCTCACTAATGCACCCACACAGAGAAACAAAGCACTTTGTGAGAATTCACACCATTATAATCTCACCAGACCTGAAAGAAAACGATTTTCCACCACATGGACAGAACAGGTATTTTGCCACTATCTGTTAAGGCAGACGGTATTACAGGTTTAAAATCATTTGAGATGACCCTAAGTGTACCTTACATTAACACTGCTCCAAAGAACCTGTTGAAATCAGAACAACTCAAAATCTACGATCTACATAATTTTGGAAAGTTACCCATTCCATTATATCAGTGAAGATCTTTTCCCTCTGGAAAACAAAATGCGCATTTAAAAGAAGATAATTCTCAAGTTTAGCACCAAGGTCTCCCACACCGTTTCAGAAATTCAAAGTTCTGTAAACTCTTGTCCCTCACATACTTTTTCTTTTTTAAATTCCCAATTCAATACAATAAGAGCATTTGTTTTGAGTCCATTTACAAGTTATCAAACAAAATAACAAAATAAGCTTCAGACTGGTCAGAGAAATACAAGATTATTCTAAGACTGAAAACCTGAATGGTGCATCTTGCAAAGCAATGACCCAGCTGTTAACTGCAGCCATATATCTTGGAACTAGTGGCACAAAAAGACAGCAAGGTTGTAGGAATAAACCATTTTTAGCTATTCTTTCATCAAATCTCTAGGCAGAGGTCAGGTTTTGGCACATTCACTTTAAGGATCTGCTTCTCTGTTGGCATGAAAATCACTGGTCTGAGTGACCCCACTCAGACATAATTTATATTCATTCAAGGCCAAGCATGTGCTGGTGCAGACTTATACAGAATAGCCCAGGAAACATGAAAAAGATTTATCTCATTTCAACTCTGCTGGCTGAGGTCTCAGAAAGGTTTTGAATTTCTTGGAATTTAGCCCATGTGGTCCATACTTCAAACTTCTAACTTCTGGTAGATGTAAAGAAAACTCTGTAAAGAAAAGTAAGGGTAAAGGAAGTAACAGCTACAAGTACAAACAATCCACAAACGACAAAGTTGTATTGCACCCTCTTTTCTTGCCTGGAGTTCAAAAGTGCACACCAGATGCAAGTCTCCTAACCAATACAAACAGCAAAACCAATCCATCTCTGATAACACTGCTCCTCTGAATTTCAGGCAGCAAACCCTGTCAAAGTTGGATGAAAATCTCTACCGGTGGATGTTTTGTTTGGCACAGAACAATAACATGCTGGAGGCTGCAACTGTGCCTTAAGTAATTCACAGTTCTCATATGAAAAGTAATTAAATGCCATGTAAAGCAGTACAAACTTTCTGGGAGAGGACTTAACACTCATTACCTAATGTGTCAAGACACTGCCATTGACTAGAAGCTTGGCTTAACTTGACTGTCTTCATGGCTGGTTGCAGAGGGTATATTGTATTACCCGGAAGGATGAAGGATTTATTTCTTTAATTAAAAAAAAAAAAAAAAGAAAAAAAGGACTTTTCCTAATCTAAGTGTGAGATCAAGCACTGAATGGGTTTTATCTGGCCAAAGAGAAAACAACTTCCTTCTGTTATAACCTGATGCTGTGATAAGCCGATGAGATTAAATTCTCTCTCATGCTGCACAAAGCCTGATACAATACATAGTCCAAGATGACTACAGTATATCTCAGTCTTTTGTCACAGGTAGGCTCAACTGCTTTATTTACCAATACATGTATGTGGAAAGGACAGATGTGTTTTTAACGTGATGCCTTTAACTTGCTTTTCCAAGGTTACTAATTTGACCTTCTCCCCATTTGGTCAATCTCTCTCAAAAATATTATAATAGGCTTTTAAAATACCAAAGTGTCTGCAGCTCACTACAGACACACACTAGGATATAATGCCTGCCCTTGATTTTTGGGTCAAGCTCTCCAGCTTGCTAGGTAGCCTTTACAACACGTTTTTTTTACAAAGGCTTTGGAAAGGAAATGACAAGCTGAAGGCCACTCTGACACACTTTAAGAAGAGTCTCTGTATTCCAAGGTCTGGAAGATCTACATCTAGTAGACACTTCATCCCACCACATAACATCCAAGATTCCAAATCACTACTGAAATAAAAGAAAATTAAATCTTTTCTCAATGTCTCTTCACACTGGTAAGGAGTAAGACACCACCTGTATGTACTACACATGTATGTACTACATGTACGTACTACAGATTTTGTTAGTAAGCATTTTTAACACACAGTGAGATTAGACCATTGAAAAATATGTATTTCCTTCAAGCCATAATCCACTGATAACAGATGTTTATAAGGATTTGGAAAAAAAACCCCAACCAACAAACAAAAAACCAAATCAAACTTAAAACTAGCTTTCTTCAAATATGAACTTCAGCTTTCACTGTCATCCCAACTGCTCACAGACCTGCTGGAAAGCCCTTGAGAAGCAGAATCATGATGATGTTCTTACATCTTGCTCTCCTGGTCCCCAGAATCCACCCCCCATCTCCAAGAAACCTTGGGAGATAAAAGGTGTGCTTGGGAAAGCTCTGTCACAAGAACTACCCTTGCAATGGTTCAAAGTCCCTGAAATTAAGCTTTATTCACAGGGCACCTCTAACATGAGGTCCCTGTCTGCCTTGTTAGCACATCATCTTTTCTCAAAGTTTTGAGTAGCAGTTAGCCTGTGTACCTGTCACTTCCAAATTTGCCATCTCCTAACCAATTTTTCTAATAGTGGGAGATTAAACTTACCTGACCTCATATAAGGGGCATCTTGACGAAAAAAAGTTTGGCTTTACTTCTGTGTTATTTCTGTACCAGCTGATTTTGCTCCTATTGACTCGGAGCCCATGCTACCAGCAATGCAATCTCAGGCCTCCTCCTGCTGGCAAGATGAAGCTTTCTGGAAACAACAAAGTATTTTTAATCAATACCCTTTTTACTGAAAACATTTACATTTTAGGGTTTTGGTGGGGTTTCTTTAAGCCTCCTTGAGTCTGAGAGAACACCTCCCCCAGCATTTCTCCATTTTAACGACCTTTACAACTCCAGCTGCAAAAAAACACCATCGGCACAGGTTTGTAATACTAAGATGCCCATTAGAACACCACACAGGTGATTTTTATTTCCCTCTCTGTCCTATTTAAGTCAATGTAAATTTTATTATACGGACAGAATTTAGGTCATGGTATTACTTCACCCAAAGTTTGGAAGCTGACACTACCAATGGTACTGCAGAATATGAACATAACCATTCCCAATGCCTGCCTCAGCATTTAGAAACATCTTCCCCCTTGTAGGCACAATTGGGTTTTTAAACAAACTTCGTTAAATGATGTTGTCTGGACAGGCTTTGTGCTTCGCCCAGATCTTTCCCAGCAGTTTTATGTGCTTCAAAAGAAGCACTCAGCCCAACATCTTTGACTAGCCTAACTTACGAGCACAGGCAGGTGCACAGCAAAGCCTGGGAAAATTAACAGGAGAGCATTTATACCTAACAAGTTAAATCCAGAACATTTTCCTGCATGACATCCTTGTCTGTAATTGGAGAGACGTCAATTTGAAGGATGGACTACCTGCTGGATGAAGAATTGGCTGGATGGTTGCATGCAGAGAGTTGTGGTCAATGGCTCAATGTCCGGCTGGAGACCAGTAACTAATGGTGTTCCTCAGGGATTGGTGTTGGGACCGGTCTTGTTTAACATCTTTGTCACTGACATGGACAGTGGGATTGAGTGCGCCCTCAGCAAGTTTGCCCATGATACCAAGCTGTGTGGTTCAGTTGATACGCTGGAGGGAAGGAATGCCATCCAGAGGGACCTTGACATGCTTGTGAGGTGGGCTGATGCCAGCCTCATGAAGTTTAACCATGCCAAGTGCAAGGTCCTACACCTGGGTCGGAGCAATCCCAGGCACAGCTACAGGTTGGGCAGAGAAGAGATTCAGAGCAGCCCTGCGGAGAAGGACTTGGGGGTGCTGGTCGATGAGAAAATGAACATGAGCCGGCTTCAGTGTGTGCTTGCAGCCCAGAAAGCCAACCGTATCCTGGGCTGCATCAAAAGGAGCATGACCAGCAGGTCGAAGGAGGTGATCCTGCCCCTCTACTCTGCTCTCGTGGGACCTCACTTGGAGTATTGTGTGCAGTTCTGGTGTCCTCAGCATAAAAAGGACATGAAACTGTTGGTACAAGTCCAGAGGAGGGCCACGAGAATGATCAGGGGACTGGAGCACCTCCCATATGAAGACAGACTGAGAAAGTTGGGGCTGTTCAGCCTGGAGAAGAGAAGGCTGTGTGGAGACCTCATAGCAGCCTTCCAGTATCTGAAGGGGGCCTATAGGGATGCTGGGGAGGGACTCTTCATTAGGGACTATAGTGATAGGACAAGGGATAATGGGTTCAAGCTTAAACAGGGGAGATTTAGGGTACATACAAGGAAGAAGTTCTTCCCTGTCAGGGTGCTGAGGCCCTGGCACAAGTTGCCCAGAGAAACTGTGGTTGCCCCATCCCTGGCAATGTTCAAGGCCAGGCTGGATGGGGTTTGAGCAACCTGTCTAGTGGTAGGTGTCCCAGCACATGGCAAAGGAGGTTGGAACTGGATGATCTTAAGGTCCCTTCCATCCCAACCCAGTCTGTGATTTTACCATTTTATGTACAGGCTGATTTTGCTTGACATTTCCAAGACTATGCTCAGCTACAGTACAGAACACCAACTGTGCAATGTTAATTCTAGCTGCTGGCACCCTGAGTAACCCCCAGTGGGTATGGAAAGGACTTTCTTGCATCAGATTTGAGCAGAGTGTTAGTAACACCCCTGTCCTGCTCTTCTAATGTTACCTCTACACCATAATCTACAGCAAAAGCCCCACGAACTGAGTTTGACCTAGACAAAGATTTTTGGACTGCAACTAATTCCCGTACAAGTCCAGGTTTAGGCTGAGTGTCAGCCTAAATCCTTCACTCTGCACAACTGCATGAATACCTCCATGGCAATTTCTTTCTTGTTTGGGCAAATGTTTCTGTATGCATTAACTGGGAATTCCAGTTCATTGCCTGCTTCTCCTTAGTTAAACTAACAGCAGTTTCATACAAGACAATTTTAAAGGCAACCATACATCATCTATGTTACTAAATGTTTCGCAGCACTCTCTCTTTTCCATAGGAACATCAGGGAAATCTTCCAATACTCATAACAATGTGGATTCCAAGCCCCATACATCAACTCCTGCTTTCTTACCATCATGCTTTTAGAGGCAAAGAGGCTGAGACCTCAAATGCTGTAAACCAGTAATTCCTGAGAAGTATTTTTGGCTGAAATGAACTATCAACCAAATTCAACATAGCTTGGAGAGAATGAGGAGTAAATGCACTGAAAATCAGTGGGAGGAGCAGGGCACACTGATTGGCCACCTTCACTTGAGAGCTACATGGGAAGATGGTCTTGTCCTTCCAGCCACCCACCCAGACACCCCCCCTCCCCCCCTCCTGCAAGGGGCAACCATACCATGGTTTGTTAACAGGAGGTAACATTTACTAACTTGTCAGCTCCTCTGCAGGAACCAGGAGTATGTGCTCTCGTGCCTGAGTATGTGCAGAGTTTGTCTAGAGTACCTTTCGTGGTGGAGTAACCTACTTGAAATAAGTTTCTACTTACTGCAGGTAACACCACAGAAAAGCATCTAGCACAGCCTGGTTCATGCCTTGTAACACATCATTTCTCACTTCACCCCATACTTGGGTTGCTAGTTCCTGAGTTACTGCCCTTTTGCTTTGACAGAAGATCTCTGCTATATTTACATACCAAAGGAGTATTAAGCACTCATTAATAGAAACTGTGCTAGAAAGGGTGCCTCTTATTATACAGGACTTAGAAGAACTTAACATTCAGGACAAACAACCTATTTATATCCTGCTCTAACTAATCAGAAGTCACCGAAGCATTACAAACCCATGCCTTGCCGTGAGTACACTACTATTAGTTTCTAGAGGCTAGCAATGCCATTTAAGTTTTAATGCCATTACTGTTAACAATTCAACTATTTTCTAAGGCATACTGGCAAAAGAGCCACATGTACAGCAATTCCCACTCTGCATGTTTTGGGACTAAGCTTAAATGGGAACAATCTCATGGTTTTCATCTCTCCTGTGTGTTAATCAAGCATTTCAGGATAAAAATCATAGTATACTCAACAGCTTCTATAATGCTATTTCAGGATTACACAGACATGGGGCATTATTATCATCAGTGTCACTTCTGAAAAGTCACCCATCTCAAAAGGGCAGCTCTACTTTCTTCCGTAATAGATAGTAAAGTCTTTGAAGTAAGCCATAAAAATATAGTGAAGAGACCTAGAAATGTATGCAAATGGTATTGCAGGCCTTGCTTTTCTCCACCAGCAGGTAACTTACCATAACATAATTCCTTTCAGGTCACAAACAGCACGTAACTAATATAATATCTCATAATATTTCTTGTATATGCAATTCATTAGTAGTAAAAACACTCTTTGCTTGCACACAGCCATAAATCATGATATGCAGGGTGAAACAACATTCCTGTAAAACAACATCCTACCTTTATCTAACACTCAGCCTTAATTGACCACTCATGATCCACCTGATATGCACCTAATAGCCAAGTCCTCAAAACAAAGCATACCTCCACAGCTCAATCTTTTCCCTTCATGCAAGCATTGATCCCCAGCACAAACTCCAAGTAGAAGAGGGTTACAGCACATGTGATATACTTGCAGAGGATGCTGCACTTGAGCTAATGAAGCTAGACACAGTGCAGATGAGAAGCTTATGCAGCATGATTATTTTTTTTCATTAGGAAAAAAAAAATCTAGGTAAAACTTGTCAGAAGTAATCAAGCTTTTTGCTGTGGAGTGATGAAGGCGCTACCCCATTCACTGTTGGCACAGGCTACACTTGCCTGTACACAACCAGCTGTAATCAGTACAATCAATTATTTAAGGCACAGGGTGGAAATGAAAAAATCCCACAACAAAACTGTTGCCTCTTGATTACCTGCCCTGACCTTCTTGAAACTTGCCTGGTGCTCCAGACCAGAAATCAATAAACATCAGTATTAGGAAGCTAAAAAAGCTTTGTTCTACAACATTAACTCCTGCAGAACAGAGGAAGGAGGAAGGGGAAAAGAGACATTATCCATACAGATGAGTACCCTTACCAGCCTCCTCATCACCAATTCCTGATATGAGAGGCTTCGGACCAAGTGGGATGTTGAGCACAGCTAACAGCACTGAACACATCTGACACTGTTCTTTTTCTAGTCACATCAATTCTTCACTTTGTAAAGCAACAGATTTAGTTTTCTTTCCACTGCGCACATGAGTACAGCCCATAGTAAAAAAATAAGGTTTGGATGGCTATTGAAGTGTTCTGGCATTACTTTTCCCACATACTACCTAGTAAGTCAACCGAGGTCAGTGTGAAGCCTTCCTTTACCACTAAGAGTTTTCTGATTAAACTCTGAGCAAAGAAGCCCCACAATAAAAAAACACAGCAGTGTGGCCTAACAGCAACCTGCCAAGCACCCTAACAGCTGCCACGTGCTTCAGATGATAGATACAAGAATTTTTATGCAACTATGAGCAGCCTCTTTGAAAAATGAGCCTCCCCTCCAATAATAGGCATGATAAAAATCTGCAAGCACAAGCAACCCTTTCAAAGCTAGGTAAGCTCAGCCCTTTTGGAAACAGCCAATCCTTCTGGAAGCATCTTACATTTTAGGGCGCAGCTTTACTAGCATGTTTAGCAACAAAGTCCCCCCAAACAACAACCCAATTGAGACACTTTTCCTAATGCCTCTCCAGAAGGGAACACGAATGCCACCTGCTGGAAACAATTGGAAAAAACAGGGAAAGAAATTCAGCAAAGCGTTAAGTCGCGTATTTTTAAACAACCAGTTGAAAGAATCATGGTTATTTATGCTGCTCTCCAGTTTCTATTTAAGAACTACGCTGGAGAAAACCAAGGTAAGCAAAATAAGGCACAGCAACGGCCATAGAACAGTAAGATTACATTTCAAGCACACTCAAGACTGGTTGTTGCAAAAGAGGGTTGGTGGTTTGGTTTTCATCTGTTTGTGCCAAAGCAACCAGCCCAAAGGAACAAAAAGCAAACTGGGCAAAAATGGAACCAAGTTGATATTTCTGATGTGTTTAAAAGGTCAAACCCCAGCAAGTATTAAACTCATTTATTGGGAATCTTCTATTTACATCAAACTGTGCTATTGCCGAGACCTCCATTTCAACCAAGAGTCTTAATTTTCAAGATTTTCTGCCGTATCATAGTGCTAGGCATAGCTACTATGAGTTAAAGGAACATATTTAAGCAAGTTGCTAACCAAAGGTGACCAAGAACCTAGTGCACCTCAGAGATGACTAACGTAACACAGACCAGGTGCATGATCACTCCTCCCATAGAACACATTTAATTTTTCCTTAGAAAAACCTTACCTATTACAAGCTGTCACAAAGACTAACCTGCACTCAGTGGCTCAAAGCAGCAGAGCAGTAATCCTCTGTATACCCTTCCAGTATCTACATATGCAGATCAAAAGAAAACAAAATGAGACATCACAAACATCACGCCAACTTTCCTCCCACCAAAGAAACACCATGTTTGACTTGGCAGAAAACTGGAATGGCAAATAAAACCTAGTTTCCTTCACCGGCAAGTTAGACAGCAGCTTACCACAACTGCACCAGTTGCTCTGTGGGGGACCCAGTCAAGACACAAGCACGGTACATTTTGGCTGCAAGTGTGGAAATCAACAGCAATACTTCAGAAGTTACAGAAATACTTTTATTAAACTAAAAACTGTTACCTGCAAAGAAAAAGAAACAAAACCACAATACACAAACTTGGCAGCTTTCAGCTACCAACAAAAAGAATTTAAATGTCTTCAGTCTTGACAACAGACTCCTGTGTGTGACAATGTTTCTTGTTACACAGAATTTACAAGTGGAATTCACAAGTTAGATTTATTTTTTTCTTTTCATAAAGTATGATTTCAGTCACAACCTTTGCTTTCCAAGCTTGACCATCAAATCTACAAGTAAAGACATCAGGTACTAGCAGATTCCGGGACATGTTTTTCTTCATCATCTTCTGCATCTTCTTCTTCTTCTTTTTCTTCTACTTTTTCTTCTATTTTTTCTTCTACTTTCTCCACCTGAGGTAGAAGTCCATCAAGGTACAATAGCAAACCTTCGCTGGTGGAAGATCGAATCACCAACCTCTGCACAAAAGGACCTAGAAAACAAATCACCAACTTGGTCATGTTTTACACACCACTTTACATGTCTCCAGGCTGATTTATCTTAGAACCCACACTGTCTCAAGCACATGAGCAGAATCAGAACTATAGAAGTACACACATCCATTCAGCTCCAAGTTTAACATCCATCCCCAGCAAACTGGGATCACAATGCAATCTATACTCTGGTGCTTTAAAAGGTGTAATTTGATGATTCCTTCAGTACCTCATCAGCAACTGACCTAAGTGCTCCCAAGCCTTAGAAAAATACAATTAAAGCTTCACACACACACTCCTCCATAGAAAAATACAATTAAAGCTTCACACACACGCTCTTCCAACACATGAAATACAAGTGAACTTGTTATGGTAAAAGAAGTTTAAAGAAACTAAGACTCAATTTGGAGTTTTAGGAAGCAGCATTCTTCATTGCAGTGCTGGGCACACATGCAAATTGTTTTGCAAAGGTGAGCAGGCCCATTACTTTGCCAAAGCAGCTGTATATTTAGCATACTCATACATATTTACAGCCATTCCAGGAACTAATTATAATATTTGCATCCTAATTACACATGCGCTTTCTTGCTGAGTGGGGGTCTCTGGTGGTCACAGATAGTCTTCCTCACTGTGTTTACTGAATGACCTCCGTGCTTGCACATGCTTGCAAGGTCCTAGTGCTGAGTTAGCATTTGGATGTCCTTGCTTCTGTTCTGTGCTAGTCTCACTCCATGCTGGGTGCCACTGCTATCTTGAAGGCCAGCATCCTTAGACTTACTGTTTCCTTAGTTGTTATCATTCCCATGATGTTCCTTCCCCTGTGAGGCGAACATTCCTTTCTCTCTACATATTAGTAAGTTAGAACAGTTTGGTCTATTCTACTATGTTAAAGGGACACACACTTGTTAGTTTAAAATTTCAGCTTACAAACTCAACTTTGACGATTGGTACTGATTGACAAGATATGGGGGGAAGTTTGTTGATCACTCAAATATTCCTCCATGACTAAGAGCACAAAAGAAACCATTCCTAATTCAGGATCTTTCCATGAGATGCTGAGAGAAACCTCCTGACAAGAAAAACTACGAAATTAGTCAGGTTTCCTGATGGGGGATTAAATAGATCTACATTATATTCTGAGAACATTTGCCTGGTGGTATTTTCAGTCTTCCATTAGATCAAGTGACTCGCAGGGGAATGCCATATTAGTGATAACTACATACCACATACAGAAAGCCTGAAAGAAACTGAAGAACAGATATCTAAAACTAGCTGGTCTAAGCAATTGATAGTTAGCAAGCACATCTAGACTCCATTGCTGCAAAGATGTGTTAATTACCATGTCTGCTTCCTATAAACAGCAACTATTTTTAATCAAGCCCGTAAGAGCCCTGCCACAAGAATAAAGCTTCATACTGCAAAATCAGTAGAAATGCTACTAAAACCGGAAGATCTTATCCTTACTTAACTAGGGTGGTGTAGTTCACAAATAAACTCCATAAGGACAGAAATAACACCACTTTCTGCTCCTGTTTTCTTGTATTTCATGTCAACCAACCCCTTATGTTTTGTATTTGGGCTGAAACACTTCTGAAGGCACATGTACTTGGCTTTTGCAGTCTCTCTGCAGTAGTTACTATTAACAGCACCACACAAAATTGTGGTCGCAAATCACCATTTCCACTCCAGCTAAGCAGATGACATTTCAGTTTACTTCATTATGACAAAGAGCAGACAGTGTATTAATTGTTCACATTTTTTACTCAGAATATTGAGCACAGCCCAAAGAACGACACACAGAATTCACACCTTCCATTCCTTTGTAAACTCCTCCTTTTGCTAAAGAACTAAAAAAAAAAAATAAACAGCTTTCCCAATAGAAACTTAAAAATATCTTTGTAATAAATAAAAAAATATAAACTGTGATACAACTTCAAGCAAGGCAGATAGATATTAACTGATGCACAAGTTTTAACTATGGCATTTGCAGGTGGATTTTGAGTTCGGATTCTTTGTGTTGAGCCACAACAGGGTCACATCAGTGGGGTCAACCAATGCACAACAGATGCTGAATACCTCCATGTCTCGTAAGGATTTCCTTGTGTGGTTTTCATCTACTTAAGCATCAAGCCTGCAAACTTAGTTTATTACATGATCGCACTGCTTGCCTTACAAAGACACTTACGTAATGCTGCGGTGTGATTACAGTTCACAATTCAGTTCTTCCTATCCCAAGGCAGACAAAGCAGCAAGGTCATTTAATGACAACCCAGTAAAGAACAGTAACTTCTTCGTTTTATTTGCTCTAACTTCCAACTATGTCATTAGAAGAACAGCTACTTACCGTAAGTCAATGGCTTGAATGTGCAGATATCATCGATAACTGTTTTTAGATTAGCAATTATCTGCTCAGTGGGCATATCCAGCTGAAAAAGGGTAATGCAAAGTTAGCCATGATGATACTTATACCCTAGATTAATAAATCTGAAAACACTGGGTATATATTTATTCAACCTTTGTTGAAAGTGTGCCATTAAGGAGTTAGAAATCCCATTAACAGCCTTATCCAAATGACTCACAGAAAAAAGTATTCTGTACATGGTTATAGGCTTATCATAACTTCCCATATTTCTACTTATGACATTAAATCCCCACAGCTCTCTTAACAACAGGTAGCCTTAAAGAGGTGAAAAGTCTCAAAAAAAAAAAAAGTATGTATACCAGTGTTTTTGCAAAAATCTTACTAAAGAATTTGAGGACAGAAGCTTCAAGAAGGAGCTGTCAAAGACCACAGAACACATCAACTAAACAAAAAAAAAAAAAAGGCACCTAAAATTGAAGGCATTAAAAAGAAAACCAGACGAATCATTTAAAACTTATAAAGTGAACCAACACAGTTGCCAAAATCTTAATAACTTCACCTTCCCTCAAATACCAATCCCCTTAAACCGTGACTGCTGTTCATCTCATCTGGACTCTCCTCAAGAACATACAACTCATGATCAAGACAGATGCCAACCTGAATCAAAGCCAGGGCTCACCTGTCTCTCAGGTCCTGGACAGCTTAACATGCATTTCTCAGACTTAATGTTCTGCTGCCATAATGCCCTGCTATGCTTGATTTAATTTGCTGTCTGGTCTCACCCATATTATCCACCTATCTTTACCTGGATGAAAAATAGAGTTCTTTTTCTACAAGTTCCAGCTATGGAATTAAAAATAGCACTTTTCTCACAGAATTAACTCTATTTCAGGGTATCATATAGTATCATTGGTGCTGTCTTTTCCTCTCTGCCACCTCCCCATGTAACATAAGCAGATTTTATTAGTATCTCATCTGTAAATGTGCATAATACATTGCAATAGAAATGCTGTCATATTCGACTACTCTCCTACAGATCTGGTCCATTAATATCTCTTTATGCTCTGCCAGCTGACTTACAACCCAAATGCAGTTCCTCTGCTACACATGCCAGAAGACATTTGTCTTTATCATTGTTACACTGATTGCAAAGTGCTTAATCACCCATAAATTAAGCAGACATGTTAATGCTGAGCATTTCACTGTGTGACACACTCACCATGCTGTACTGAATTAAAGAAGACATTTAAACAAAACAAGTAACTGGCAATAACTAATTAGAAACTTTACTTCAAATTAAGCTTTGAATAACGTTTTCTTCCAATCTAATGCTTCAATTATACAATTTCAGTGGCTAGTTGACATTCCTCATCCATAACCAAGTCTAGAAGCATTCAGAAGAGATAGAATTTGCAAGTTGCTCTGAAATTACAACTCCTCATAAAGATTTAGAAATACCATATATTATGAGACAAGACCAACCCATTTCAAAATGTTAAGACATTCATTTATATTCTGTATTTGTTAAGACAGGAAAATAGGACAAAGTGACTTGCATTCAGTCAGAAAACATGGCACATCTCAAGAGAACACAAACCACCATTTACTTGAGATGCCAACAGCTCCATAATGAAAGCAGGTAATGCTCAGAGGTTTCCCAGCATTTCAGAATAGCTTCCACATCCAAGTAAATATTTCAGCTTCCAAATAAGTATTCCACAGTAAATCCTTGTGTATACACAGTCACTGTGTATCAGCACTTAGATATTTAGTTGAATTCAAGCCTTTGGCAACCTGACACCAACTGCTCCGGACCAGATCTTCAGGGCTCTGAAAGCTACTCTGTTCAGATCCACTGCAGCAACCAATACAAGTCAATATCTAAAATATATAAATAAGAACTTTTGAGCCCTGAGCTTCCCTGAAGAATAACCATGCCTGCAGAGAGAGCAACTATCACTTAATTTCTAGTCCACTTTGTATAAATGCAACCTAATCACAAAGTGCCTTAGAAAATGACAGCATATACTATCATCAGAACACAGAAATTGTTACCCATCTTACTGTTTCAAGTCTAGAACACTTGCCCCTAGAGCAGCATAAGGTGCTGTAAAAAGGTGCAAAGCTATTTGTTCCTTTTTGTTTTAAAAAAAGGAACATAAAATATTTGTCTTGAGAGGGGTGTCCCGCTAACTCTGCTGCCTAGAAGGAAATTGCCTCTTAATACTGAGCACTGCACAAGTTTCCCCAGAACAGATCACTTTTAAAACTCGATTCATCAAGTCTCAACACTTCTAAATTTCTAGGGGATCTTCAGAAGACTGCAAGTGAATACACAGAAGATCCACTCAGCTATTTGCTGGCTAAATACACACACAAAAAAAGTCCTGCTATTAAAACATTAGCTTTAACCATAGAGAAATGCTTTTCTGAACTGTATTTAGGGACCTGCATTGAAAGATCATTCAGAGCACTGAATCAGTACTGCAGACTTAACCATCAGGCAGTTCGTGTATAACACACACATAGGGAATGGCAGTCATGGCAAGGCAGAAACACTTGATAAAATATGAGAAATTATTAACACAAACTGATTAATGCTCTGCCAAACAAGATTACTGTCAGCTCTAACTCCATGCTTCAAGAATCGGAGGGCAGGAAAATAAAGCCAGAAATTAGCCAGTAAGAACACCCACAGGCAGACAAAGCAGAGCTGTTCTATATGGCAGAAGCAGCATGAGCACACACATCACACAGAACAGAGAAAGGAACCCAGTTCAAGAGCTCAACCAACCTCCCTCCAAAAACAGCGAGTCCTGCAGATGCGAAGGCTATAAAGGATGAGGCTAACTCATCTACATCACAACAAACACCTTCAACTCCAATGTGCATAATTTATGACTGAATCTCTCTTTCATCCTGGACTTGTCAACTGTTGGAAATAGCACTGCTGACAGGCAAGCTTTTCCATGTGGTGTTTCAAATAAAGAACAGCTCAAATATGTACCAAAAGACAACTGTACTTTTTGCATTATTCCCTTCATCCCCCAACGTATATTTCAGTTCTTGAGCATCTGAAATGGCAAGACTTAACAGCTCTTCTTCAACTGTGGGACTGCTTTTCCCTGTACCTTTAAGGAGTTCAAAGCTAAGAATCCATCTGTCTTTTCTCTTTGAAGAGACACTAGCACTTGGGGCCTTCAATCCCACAGCCAAGAGGTAGATGCTACTTCCAGTGCAAACTGACCCTTCTGTTTCCTGCCTTACCTCTTACTTCCATCCAGCTGCACATTCTGTGCACCAAGTTTGAGATCTCTCTGGTTCAGTAGGCATCCCTTCCTACTTCTAACCCCGTGAATAAAAACTGTGCTCCTATATACATGTCCCTTTCCAGAAAGGGCATCTTTAAGAACAAACCTTAAGGTTTCACCTCCTGAAACTGTCTTACTCTGTTCCATAAGAAAACCACTTCATAGGCAACTCTCTGCAGATAGGAAGACATGCTGGAATTCCTTCCTGATGTCACATTTGGACTCCAATTTTTCTCAAGACAACTCCAAATTTCCAAACAAAATTTTTTAATGAACAACAGCACCCTGTCTAGACTCAAGGCTTATGTCAAAACCCTAAAAAAAATGCCCTCTGCAGATAGCTTCAATCTGAAGGAGATATCCCAAGTGTTCTCATTTGTCTCCCTTCTGCATTAAGCCCCACATTTTAGAGTAAGATTTTTACATTCTCAGCTTCTCAACTTCAGATCTACTAATTAAATTTAACTGAGCTTTTCAAAGACATCGCAAATACAACTAAGACAACACCACTGAGGCTGCTGACTTCTGTGGGAATGCAGCATTACATCAAGCCACTGGCCAAAACTGAACTAACAGGCAACATAAGACAGCAGCACTACAGGGAAACCATCTCTTCGAGTAACGCCAGCTTGGCAGACTCCCAGAAACATCTACACTACTGTTTGGAATACAGCAATAGATCTTCACAGTTCTGTGTAATTCACAAATTATTATTTTCCTCACCGATGAAATTTAAATTTTAAAGGCTCTTGATTTAGTGGTGAGCTGATATGCATAACACTCAAGGCTCTCTCAGCCTCCCAGAGCCTTGCCTGCACTCCATTTCCTTCCAGTGCTGCTGTGCAAACCGTAAGGAAACTAGGTCAGTTAAGGGTAGTAGCTAGAGAGTGTGGAGACTTCTTACACAAGCCATAACCACCACGTAATGCCCCTGCACACAACACATGAAAGTGTGACACAGCAAGTCACACTGTGTGTGCAGTGGTGGAGCCACCTCTGTCACACAGGTGATTTGAAAGTAGCACATAAGAACTCTGTAAGTAAACTCTCACCACACTAATTCTGATCCAAAATGAAGAGTTCATTCATGAGGTCCTCTTGTTTACTTGCACAGTGACATCTCTGGCTGCACCAAACCTTCTCGAGTGCCACAGAAACTGCGCTGCCCAGACACAGAACCTAAGGTAATATGTAACACCAAGATCTTACATTGCTAACATGACATGGTCTGAACTTCAGAAACTCAAGCCACAGTTGCAGAATACCACACAAAGCAGAACCAACTGCAACTGCACTGAACACTGTCAATACATCAGCACTTTTCATTCACCTTTATCTGAAACCTGGTTTTTATTCTTTACTATACAATAATAAACTTCACAGTCAGTTTAATTGGCAGGGGTATTTTTAGGTTGACTTGCAGTATAAAGTGACCAAAGTTTAAGCAGTCCAAAGGAAAACCTGGAGAATACAGTCACAACACTACAAACCACAACTGACCTATGGATTCAAGGCGTTAAACTAACTTACTGAATAGTCAAGGATACCCCTACCTGTATCAAAGTGAAATATGTAACACACTGAAGCAGAATAGTCTCATAGCCCTCAGTTCTTACTATCATATAGACAAGAAAGCCCTTGAAATTCACATACACAACTTGGAGCAGCTACCAAGAATTAACAAACTTTCTTATCTCTAACTCCGCCAGATAAAGCTTCACTGGTTACTTATCTTGTACACTTTCTTTCAATACCAGTTATCAGTTAAAGGAAAACTAAAATTTAGTTAGGCAGGATTACAGACAAAACAGAATGAAGACAAGACACAGTTTGGATCAGGGAAAAGAAATAAAAAAAATAAAAATAAAATAAAAAAAAACCACCAGAAAATATGTTCTTATATAACTCAATTTCTTCCATGACAGCAGAGTACAAATTAGTTTTATATTCCAGGTGTAAAGCAAACAGTTCTTGGTTTTTGCTCCAGTCCAGAGCTAAAGTTATCAAAAATAAATGAGTCTTTAATTAAGTTAAAGCAAGCACTTTTTGATCCACCTGTACATATTGACCATGTACTTACAACCCATAGTTTATTTACTTAAAAGAATATTGAATAAGCTTCATTTTACTCACAGAAGGGTGCTGAGGAGGGAAAGAGGAAAGGAAGCCTGCGTTAAGATGTCCACTCACAAGATTACTAGGAAAAGTACCTTTTTAATTCTATTTCATTCATTGTTACAACTCCTTGGCACAATATAGTGGCAAATACAGATCCCATTCTTGGCCTCCTTAACTTCTTAGTATCAGGTATGCTTTGCTCTCAGTTTTAGCTTAGCCACCTTCTGTGACCTCACATCAACAACAGAGAGGGCTGCCATCAGCTGAAGCCATGACACGAAGCCTACAAGTTCCATTTACTTCAGAGGTCAGAACATACTTAAAAATCTTAAGAACACAAAGATTAAAAACATTTTTTTTCTCCTCTTTTAAAGCTAACTTCAGCTCTGCTCAGCAGAATAAACTTAAGCACACTATAAACAACTTACTCTTGCTATTCTTGTCTTGATTACACACTCATCTTGTACCGTGTACTCAAGACCATCTCTGTAGAGTTGCAGCATTTTGGGAATATCACGGCCCAGGGAATCTAATTAAAAAAAAAAAGGCAAAACAGTTGTCTGAGAAATGCTTACTAGCATTTCTCAGAAATGCATATTAGCATTAGCCAAAATTAGCATTTTGGCTAGTCTGATATTGGTCAAAAGAGAAATCTTTCCATTAACGCAGTTAAACCTACTAAAAACGTAGTTTTATGAACAACAGTGCCCTCACACCCACTACCTAAATCATTTCTATCTTCCCTCCTTCCTCATTCATCAGCAGATATGAAGAGCTAATACAGTAGGAAACATAACAAAGGTTTCACTTAAAATACAGAATCTGTTTGTGTATATATAAAACAAAGCTTTTTTACCTAACGCTATTCAATCAGCTTGAAAGACCAAAACCTAGAGTTAGGATTAGAATAAACTTCAAGTCTTCCTTGAAAACAAAGTCTACAACTACGTAACAGCAAGGTTAAACACAACATGGAACACACTGGCCCAATCCAGCTATTCCCACAAGTCAAGAGAGCTGTTGCTCATCACAGCTGCAAGGGCTCATGTGACAGATTTACACCACCACTCCATTGCTTCCAATACCAGCATTACCTCTCCCACGTATCTTTTGATGGCTCCAAGTCAAACTGGCCTTGGATAAGCTACAATCCATGCAAATTGCACAATAACGGCATAATGTAACTTGCATTTGTTCCAAGAAATAGCTGGAGCATTCTCTGTTGCAATGTTTCAGACAGGTTAATAGGCTTGTCTCAAATGTTTAGGAGCCTAAAAAAGCTGCCTGCAGTTTGAAAACATGAAGACAGATGGGGCAGGGTTAAAGACTCAGTGCTTCACATAGCTCTATGTTTGATGAAGGCACATTTTTAATTTTCTCCATATTTGAAAATAGTAAAGCTTAAGTAACTCCGTTGTTGAGTAGCAAAGGACAGAAGGAGCAATAGCAGTCGTGAAAATGGGATCCAAACAATTGCGCAACAGTTCAACAACACAACTACGTCAGCGAGTACTGTTTTGCAAACTGTTTCTGCCTTCCTGTGTATTTTTATAATACTATTAGGGTTCCCCAGGATTAAGAAGTATAGAGGCAATTAGTAGGCAAACTTACCTTGACTCTAAACCCACATTTGCCTGCTGTGGGAGAAAAACACAGTTCTAAATTCCTAAAACTGCTCTCACCTAAAACAAGTATTTCAGTCACATACAGTCTAACACTCAGTGTTAATTACACATACACATCAAAAAAGTTTTGGGGTCACCTCTAGGTGGTATTTTGTTCAGTATTTGAGATTTACAAGAACAAACTACTTCTTACTTTTTTTTGTATTTGGGTATTTCCGTCTGAGTTTGCTCCTTAATGGTATTAGCTTAGGCATTATTTCAGGAACAGCTATGTAAGAGTCCACTTGAATTTCATCTTCCAGAATCTACAATAAAAACAACTAAATACATTTAGGAACACAATAAATTACCTCAGTACACAAGCTGACCTACAAGCATACCCAAGCATAGAAACCCATCTCTCACTTTTCTTACTGGCTGCTAACTTCAAGCCAGAGTTCATTGGACATGAGGTTTCTTATTCCCTCCCCTGCTCACCACTGTTTAAGTTAGCATATTTATATAAATCATAAAACAAACAAACAAAAAAGTAAAAAAAAAATACCCATTTTATTAATTCAACTCCTCCCACAACAGCAGCTCCATTCTCTCGAGCTATTTCAGCTTCTTGCTCATTCTGTTGAGAGGAAAAAAAAAATATAAATAAATCAATAACATCTGTACCACCAACTAGTCCATATCAACAGCACTGGATAGGTGATTTATCTTGAACTCGGTATAAAACCAGCTATTTACAGCCTAAGAAGGATGATTTGACGCAATCAGGGACCAAAAATATCTAATGCTATTGATTTAATATAACAGCAAAACACCTCTACTCCACATCCCAGTAAGAACAGAAGACAAGTCTTTATTCAGCTTGTAGTAGAGAAGAAGGAAAGCCCATTCCATTTCCTGAAGTGCTCTACCAAAAGCCCTTTCTCTCCCACCTCCATCCCTTGGAAATGACAATGAACCATCGACCAGATGGACCCAACATCTTATTCTAAGCTTAAAGAAAAGCTCAAAACATACTACTAAAACCCACTGTAAAGTAATGCTATCCAGCTCCTAAAGGCGCCATTACACTTAGGCTTCAAAGAGCACTTAGAAGTTAACCTACTCTGTCCTCTACAAGGTTTTGCTTTTAATAGTCTGAAATGTGGGAAAAGGCAGCAGTTTTGTAAAAACTTTGGCTCAAGCTTTTGATACAAGCAGATTTACGTGATTCAAAGCCAGAATCAAGTTTTCCTTACATGAATAAACTGAAAAGCTCCATACTTCCATCCCAAAGCAGGGTGTTTCAGTTGCTCAACCTTTTTCCACATATACACCTTCACAAGGCATGGGATCTCTTACCCCATATGAATTTTGAGTGAAGAGCAAAGGTTGTGACACAGCACCAAAGAACCTGGCATGCTTGGGTCTTCTCTGCTTGTAGGAGGATTCTCCACTTGTAGCTCAGTTACACAGTTTTACAAAACTGAAGCCTAAAGGGTAGTCAGCTAAATCTGTGCCAGTTCTCTAGCAAAATTTTATACAGATGTGTGTAGGACTATTCTGTTAGAATTATTAATTGGCAAATGACAGCAGCAGAGGCTGAATCTAGTCTCATGCAGATGCTGCAGCTGCTCTCCACAACATTTCACATTAGTGAACTCCTAGGAGAGCAGAGAAAGGGTTCGGGGCAAAGGGATGTTAAACTGTTCAGGGTTTTTGAGGAGGAGTTACTTTCCCCTTCTCCCCCAGACGTATCCTGTTAAGTGTATGTGCCTGAATAACACCTACTTCTAATCCGCACTGCCTACGAAGGCTTAAAACAGGATGGTTGGACATAGCTGCTACGCTAAACCATTTGCCTATATTATAAAAAGGTCACAAAGGTTCTACTCCATAAATTATCTTTAATCATCTCTTTCTTAGTCACATCTATGCAGATGTTTACTTCCAAAGTGCACTGCTACAGTCATCTATGTATACTTAAACCTATAAAGATTAAGTAAATCCTTTAAGGTGTTTATTAATACATTAAGATGCTACTGAAGAAGAATCCTAGACAGACTTAAGAATTGTGTAAAACATCCACAGAGTCTTCTTGACAAAAGGCATAGTACTTGTGTTGAAAAAGCGTGCTAGATACAGAAAGAATATAAAGCAAGTAATTCAGCCTTACCCACCTCTGTGAAAACCAAGACCTTATTTGTTTGATCTGAAAAGCGATATGGAAGAAGAACAGTGCTTGTAAATGGTTCCACTTTTTTCTAATAAGAAAGAAAAATATTAAAACAAATTAAATGAAATAATCATGACTTAAGGGCAAGTCACACAGCTGCATGGAGTTGGTCCCCTAAACAGCAAACTTACCCACAACCTCCTTGCACAGAGGTCATATCAAACAAGGACAAGGTGCAAGATTTGACTGCTTTTTTATGTCCAGTATATACTCAAGACTAAACATAAGTGACATTAATTAATTATGCTGGAGCTTGGTGGGGTCAGTGACTCCAGGGC
Organism: Neopsephotus bourkii; assembly: GCF_033783945.1. NCBI lineage: Eukaryota > Metazoa > Chordata > Aves > Psittaciformes > Psittacidae > Neopsephotus > Neopsephotus bourkii. Next base: position 11,613,014 of record NW_026900624.1, read on the forward strand.
AGGATTGCTACCAGGCTTTGGTGTAGTGAATAACAAACATCGAGGTGCTGCAGTTGCAACTTATTAAATGCTGATTCTCATGCAACAGACAACACAAACCTCATGTGTCTGTCACCGAGCCTTAAGAACACCACACGACCCCTGAAAGCAGGAGCAAGAGCTCTGCATTTTGTTAAGCATGAACTTATTTTCTAGCTCAAAGGGACACCTGGTATGTCAAATGGATGTTTAATTACACATGAAGAAACCAACTCTCAAGTGGCCCATTTTCTACTTATGAGGAAAGCAGAGGATTTAGGGAAAGACTGAAGAGTGCTTGACAAGTCAGACAGGTCATAGGCAAACAAGTGATTGCGTATTTTCAAGGAATATTATTTAAAAAGAAATCAAAACAAGGTGAAGGACAGAAGCAGGAAGCAGCTTGTCCTTACTATTGTCATAAGGACAAGCTTCTTCCTGCTTGTCCTTACTATTGTAAGGACAATCAGGAACAACCATCCCAGAACAAAACACATATATGATTTTGGGAACACATCTTTAAGCAGAAAGCCTGAGGAGATATAAATCTCAGTTTGATCAGTTCTGTCCGTAAATGGATTTTAGTCACATAACAGCCTGTTTTCAAAACCCCCAGTGGTGCTATCTTCACCTCAGAAGTGCGAGGAATGTTAGACAATTATACATGTATAAAGACACAAAGCCAGCTGTAAAAGCCACCACCATTCTGACAATCAGAGAAACTGCAAGAGGCAGCCAAGAAGAACTGCAGCATCTGCTCTGCACTTATGGACTTATGCACACTTCCCACGTTTATAAAATACAAGAATCAACATTTGTTAACACTTCCAACGTACCTTCTTCTGTAGTGCCATATCTAGGAACACGTTAATATAGACAAACTGTTTGGGGTAAGTGAAGTCCAGTTCCTGAAATTTCTTTAGCATCCCCACAGCCTTTTCCACTTCATAGGATGGGCGCTCATAATGCCACGTCAAGTAGACATCATCCACAGGCTTAGTCATCAGTGGCCGCCTCCTGCGTACTTGTTTCTTTTTTGTCTCTTCCTGCTTGGTCTTTTGTGAACTTGTGTTTGCAGGTCTGAGACAAAAAAATATTGTTAGATCATCAACTGATGGGTTTGGCACATATTCCTGAACAAAAAAGTATATATTGCTGTATGTTACTTCTTAAGTAACAATTAGTTAATGAGGTCCCACGCAAAGATGAACAGGATCCCTAAATTCATCCCAATTACTTGTCTCAGATGTCAAGACAGAAATCAAACCCTCAGAAACCAAAAGGTCTGAAAGCAATTAAGCTTCTCAAACAACACAGCCACACTTGTGCAGCACCAAACCAAATTAGGACCTCTTGCTGTATGAGAGCAAAACCAGTTAAGATTAACACACCAGCTTTCACAGGTCTTGCTTTCACATGAGTTGGTAGCAGGCACTGTGCCCAAGCTGCTTCTGAACTGAACTCCCAACCACCTTCTTGATAATAAGAAGCCACATCTGAAGGGCTTTCCATATTATTACAGTAGATTACAGCAGCCCTACTTTCCTAAAAAGGTTTTTCCTCTTTTTCCTGTATCGTTTAGCATGGAGTTAACAAACAACAGCCCAAACCCTTATCCTCCTATTTTCAAGGGCTCCCAAATCAAGTTAAAAAAAAAAAAAAAACAACCCAAAGTAATAGTCAGGTACTCCATTCCTCTAGTTAACTATGGTGAACAAGTCTCCCAACACTTCAGAACACTTGGGATACAAACACACTTAACTCTCCAGTACACAGGGATAATTTTTATTTTTCCCACTTATATTGTAATGTTAAAGCGACAAGAAATTAAACAATAAAAGGCAACTTAAAGCAAGAAGAGGAACTGTTTGAAGCCAGCTCCATAAACTCACCAGCTTTCATACTGGCAGTACTCCTTGAGCTGTAATCCAACTGTACCCTCCAAAAGCACACAACAAAAATATCAAGTAAAACTGTCTAGCTCAGAACGCCTCTCTCCAGGCTCTCTCTTCAAGAGCTGGCAGCTTGCAGGATGCCACCAAGGCCAGCTCGGCTGTGACAGCAACGCTGCAGGCACCGAAACCACACACGTTCCTCAGCCACCACTTAAAAGACCCCCGAGAGCTACAACAGCCACTTCGGACAGAAGGAGACACACTCACTTCGCGGCAGCAGCGTAGAGCCGGACAGGCGGCGCGGTGGTCACCATGGCAGAGGCGGCAGCAAGGCGCCGGTCAAGCCCAGAAATGATCCACCCGCGATGAGGCGCCAGTACTGTGAAGGAAAAGCAAACATCACCTCAGACAGGGCTCCCTCGCCTCACAGTGCCCGCTCTGGCACCCCACCATCCCTCAGAGCCGCCCTACACCACGGGCAAGGGGCAACCCGCCGGCTAAAGCAAGAAAAGAGCCACTAGCCGACACGCCTTCCCGGCGGAGAGAAACCGCGAGGCCCCTTCACCTCTACACAGGCAGCGGCCAGCGTGCGCCGCCATCTTGCACAGCCACCGCGGTGCAACGCGGAAAGCGTCCCCCGGAGCCGAGATCGAGTGCTTCCAGCGGTAACCGGAAGTCCCTTCGGCGTCACCTACAGGACGCCCCCCGTCCGCCACAACCGGGACCCACCGTTCCGCGGATCCCCCTTTCTGGCTTGTGCCCTATGACAGGTGTGGGGAGCCTGATTGAAAGTCTCCAGCACGGTTCTTAACCGGCCTCAAAGGCCGCCTCAGTACAAATTGGGGCTGAATACAGCAGACGTTTGTGCTCAGACGGTGTTCACTGGGCAGGGCCTGCCTCAGAGACACCCAACAGGGGGGCCTCTCCTGAGGGAGAGACAGAGACACTTCCCCAGGAAACTGGCATATTTCTATCCGAAATAAACATCCGTGTGGGTTCATCTTGGCTGCTTCCCCCTAAACGTTTTTTTTGCTGTGAGTCCCATGAAACTCAAGAAAGAGGTTTTCTGCCTGACGTCACTCTTGTTCACTTGCAAATGGGAAAAGACCTGCCTGATCCACACACCTGTGCGTGAAGGACTTGGTTTAACTGGGTCCTGAAATGTTCAGATAGGTGCTGTAAACTATAATCCCGCCTCTTGCTACATGCACACTCACTAAAGGAGATCTTTCTATGCCACACTGGCATGCCTTGGACTAGACACATCCCACCTCCAGCAGTTTCATTGCCCTACCTGATAAACGTGTGTCCAAGAATATCCTCTAAATTCAATCAGATCTTTCCTGATCCAATCTCTGAGCTCAGGCTTGCCTTATCCATTGGTTTGTTTGGAAATATTTTTAAGAAACCTGACTGTCAATGATGCTAGGTGTTTCCTTGTGGTGAGGGATGATTCACATTGCCTCTGTAAGGACCTCATGCGCTGCAAAGAGCCAGTAGCTGTCAGCTGTTTATGCCTCATTCCTTGATACCGCAGGGAGCCTCTTGAACTAGAACAGTTAAATGTCAGTCAGATGTATGAGCATACGTAAAACAAGTTGTAATGAAACTGGTATGTTCATCCAATGTAACTATACACTCAATTTCTTGGGAACGGATCGAAACGGAAAGGTGTGAGGGTGACAGGAGCAAAAAGAACCCAACTCCTCTGTTAGAAAGTCTCACTGAGGAGTGAAGAAGTGTTAAAGCACAGAGGCAGAACAGGTTTGGGGGAAGGGGTTCTTTTCTGCTGGGTGTTAGGGATGTGTTTCCTGTAGTGATGGCACATGTAATGCAAGACTCGCTGCGTGACTGCTTAATATGCACCCGTGGTCAGGTAGCAACCTGCACCCTCCATAGCCTTCCTCCACAACTCCTCAATCCCGTTGTGAGCCTCCGACTTGTTAGACACAAAGTCCTGATGTGGGTCATGGATTTTGGACCTGGGAGGGAAATACGGGCTCCCATTCCTGATTACTCACTCACTCTGCAGCCCATTTCCTATCAAACCCCCTCACTCCTTCTGCACTTCCTGCTCTCTCAGCATAAACGACCTCCTTCAGGCCAGCACGACTCCAGGCAGCTGCAGCAGAAAGCAAGTTTGAATAAAAAGGCTCTTGGAGCTGATCACCCAGCTGCCTCCCTCCACTTTACTGGTGCTTTATTCATATCCCCAGCACTGGGCTGCCCCACAGGCCAACAGGCAAAGATCTACATGCTCTCTCCACCCCTCACTGATGCTTTTATTTTAGCCTTCAATCCACTTCTCCCTCTCAGTAGGCCCACATTTCTCCTCATTGAACATGGAAACAGCCACCACAGGGATTTTGGTGTGTCTGGGGGAAGATAGGTTTCTGATATTTACCTGTGCTTCCTTGCTTCAGCTGCCTAGAAGAGCATCCCTTGTCTCACAGGGCTCTGTACAACTGAAATCTGGGCACTGAAAGGCATTTCCCAGGAAAGGGGCTCCCACCTGCGGACCACCACCTCCTCAGCACCCACTCCGGAGAGGGCTCCTGGCTGCCGCTACCAAAATCATGAGGTAAAACCGAGGTGTCGTCCCAACCTAGGCCTCTCCGACGAAATGCCGGTGTCCTCCGGGCCGATGGTGCTGCGTCCCCCGCCGCGGGCAGGTATCGACACCGGCTGTGAGCGCTGACAGGACCCACCGTGTACCCGAGGTCCTCCGCCCACCCGCCGGCCCCGCCACAGCCCCGCCGCCCGCCTCCCGCCTCCCCGTGCCCGCCCCCTCCTCCGTCTCCTCCGCCCTCCGCGCCGCCCGAGCTCCGGCCCCGCGGCTCCGTCCTCGGCCCGGTCCCGCTTCCCGGCGGGCCGCCGCCTGCATGTCGTTGCTGCCCGCCGCCGCCGCCCTGCCGCCGCCCTGCCGCCGCCGCCGGCCCCGCCGCCCCGCCGCGCCGGATGCAGGTGAGTGCCGCGGCCCGACGGGGCCTGGCGGGGCGCGGGGGAGGCGGGGAGCGGGCCCTCGCCGCCATGTCGGGCCCCGCCAGCACCGGGGCCAGCACCCGTGGTTGCTGCCGCGGCCTGGGCCGCCTCGGACCCGCCGCTCTGAGCCCTCAGGGACACGGATCCGTGTGTACCGGTGCGGGGGGGGGGGCTGCGGGTTTATTCCCGGCGAGGGGCGACCCGGAGGGTCCTCCCCGTGAGGAGGAAGCGGGGGTCCCTGGAGGCTGGGCCGCGGCGGCACTGGCAGCCCTCCCCCGAGTTGCTTTTGGGATGCCAGGTCACCCCATAGCCCAGGCTGGGCGCAGTGGGGTGACCCCGGGCCATGGCACAAGCACTTGGCCCCAGTCCCTTCTGCGTTGGCCAGCATCCTATGGTGGGACATTCACATGATGACCCCACAGAGGGGCTTGGGGGATGTTTTTTCGGGAAGGCAGAGGTCTGGACGCTTTTGCCTGGTACTCCACAGCAGGTCCCATATGAGGAAGACAGGCAGGAATGTCACCTGCAATAAAAGCTGGGCTTCCAGCTCCGGCAGTGGTGCTCGCAGATAAAACAGTGCACCTAAACACTGAGTTTTTGTAACAGTTTGGGGCTTGCGTTTTAAACTTAAGTACTTTCGGTAAACATGGCGGAGGGCTTGGTTGCTTCCTGCCTTTCATGGCCACTCCAAGTTTTATCTGACCTTCTGAAATCTTTCGGCAAGTAGGGTTTTATCAGGCTGTTTTTGAAACTTTGAATAGGCTTGCTAAGCGTTTGCTCTGTGGAGTTACAGCTTGTCCTGAGCCAGCCTGCTGATAGGAAGTTTAGATGGCCTTGTCCAAGCAGGAGGGTTTGCTACAATTCATTTCATACCTGTGCCATCCCCTCCCTGTGACACCGAGCACAAACGCGCTGTCGTGCATCCAAAAACTAACCTGGAGGGGAAAACACCTCATCCCAAAGTCGCTCATGGTTATACTTCCTGTGCGTGTAGACGTGGTTGATAATGAAAGTGATGATAATGTGTTTAATTTTAGCCCGTGACATTCCTTTGAGGTGTTTCCCTCCCTAAAAAATACATTACTTGTAACACCAAAATCTTCCTTGTGACACAACCCAAGGAATTCCTAGAAGCTGTATCCCAGTTTGGAGGGCCAAAAACCTCTGATGAGGGTTGAGCATGGCATTTAAAAATACAGCACTGCCAGTGATTTTATTTCCCTATCAAAATAAGAAGCGACAGTGAAATTTGTACTGCCAAACATTGCTTTTCTGAAACACAGCCCAGTTCATCCAAAACGGAGCTTATGTCAGAGCATCAACTCCAGCGTTAAATCTCCTTGCTCCCTGTCTTCAAAGGTGATTGAAGATGACAAAAGCCCTGTTACAGATTGATTGTTCAGTTTAACTGAACACTGGCAATTTTGCAGTGCTCTGCTGTCTGCTAAACAAATCCCGTTAAACACTTTCAGTTTTGTTCTCTTAGCACTAAAAGCAAGGGCTGTCTGAGTGCTGAAGCACAGCAGAATTTAATTTATTCCATTTCATCTTTTCTTCCTACAGGCACTCTTTCCAGTTCAGTTTGTATATTTAATTGAAGGATAAAGTGCAGTGTAAACGGCTGATAGGTATTGCCACATTCCTGAACTAACTTTAGGTTTCTTCTGTCATTGGAAAGCTGAGGTCCTAATGTGCCACCAGCATTGAAGTAAGACAACCCATCACCAGACAGTTAGAAAAACAGAGTTTGGCAGCAGTATGGAAACCACAGAACGTTGCACATTCATTTTAGTCACCATTGAGTTTCTCACCATGTCTGTATGGCAAACTTCTGCTGGCACAGCTCTGTCTGCAAGCTCTGTGACGAAGTGTGACCCGTGACTGACATAGCTGTGCCAGCAGAAGTCCTAGCTGTAGAAGCAGTTATCTGCAAAAGTGCACTTTTACTGATACAGCTTGTTTTCGTTTCTAAAGGCTGTTTTTCCATATCATGGTGGCAGCGCTGCTGCCAGTAAAGCACCATGCTCTGGGAATGTAGTGTAGTCAGACATTCATTTGCCTGGCTTGGAAGGGACGACTGGTCAAGTTTAGTTTCTGTGCATGGCTCTCCTCTTCCCATCCACAGTCTGTAGGAGTTCACATTTGCAGTGAGAACTCTCTCCTGGAAGTAAGTGATATTACGGCTGCTACTTGTTTTCTTTCCCTCAAAAGGTGTTTATAAAACTTCCATTTCATGTGATAAGCTGGGATTTTATTTATTTTTTTTTCCCATCGGGACTGCAGTGGTTTTTCATTAGCAATCTTGGTTTTGCAAAAACGGAGGCAGGCTTTTGACCAAGTTTTCCAAGTGCAGTAATATTTAGTCTTCACACCAGTTTTATAAGAGACAAGCAAGAAAATGATCCCAAGGTGTATGCAGACTCTGGCAGTAAAATAAAAAAGGCACCACTGGAGAAAAAATTTGTTTCCACACTGGATAAGTCTTTACTTAATTTAAATCTATAACACCAAGAAGAAAAACTAAGGTAGATCACAGTAGCCACTGTCTTTTTTTGTTCAGAGACAGTGTGCACAACTGGGGAGGTGTATTTCTTTTTTCTTGTTTTTGAAACCTTTGCTGGGCCATTCTGTTTTTAAGTGGTAAAATTATGCCTCAGTAGCATGAATAATTTTAGGGCAAACTTTTTTTTCACCACCCATTAAAAAGATACTGCTTATATCTGCTTTAATCTGCTGGACTCTTTTGCGTTATTTGAGTTTAAAAGGGGAGATGAATACAAATAAATGGTTTGCTTACTATGTATTGGAAAGAGCTTTTGTGATGCCAGAAGGGCACTCGAGGTGCTGGATGCAACCTCATTTGCAGAACCCTGAGAAAGCAAAAGTAACAGTGCAGCTTATTTGTTTGGGAGCAGAAGATGGCATTTGGGCAAAAATAAGTTAAAATATGTCTTAGGCATATTTAAACCCAGGAGGATTTGCTGTGGATTTACAACTTTAGAGCATTAAATACTAAGCCTCTCATAATATTCCCCCCCCCCCCCCAAAATTCGGTGCTTTTCTTGATGACAGGCTATAATCAAGACTTGGGTGCTTGTTGCTTGCTTTCTGCAGTTTATCAGGGCATTTATCCTGTCTCAGACAGATTTACTCTCACCAGAAAGATACAGATAGCTCTGTAGAGGACATTTGTCTGTGCCCCTGGGGTGGCTCAGGCTGGGGGAGCGAGGTGACTTCGATGCTGTACTTAGCTTGTTCAGGACAGCTGTCAGGTCTTCCGTTGCTGTGGAAAGCTGTGTTAAAAACCCTGACTAAATCCATGAGCTGTGCTTTTTCCCCCTTTTATCAGGTTATCAGCTAACGTGTGTGTCAACATACAGCACACTGTCTCAATGGTGCATCTATCCCAGCGGAGCCAACTGAACTTTGCTAGTGCCGGAAGGGGAACTGCTGCTTTGCTCCCAGCCCTGCCACACGTCGGACCCTGTGCTGAACCACTTTTGCTCACTAACCTGACCGCAAATAAATAAACAGAGCAGGAAGTGGAGGCTGCAGGGTGTCCACGTGTTTTAAAAGTGTTGGTTCTTAGATCAGCCGTGTAACTTCACCTTTTGATTAGTTCTTTGGGTTTCAGTGGTATGCCTGTGCAGCTTCTCCATCTCACCTGTAATGATAAAAAAAAAAAAAAAAAAGAGACTGTCTCAGGGTGTTTCTTTATCTTTACTCAGTGGCAATGTTCCTGAAATTCTCTTGCTCCCCTTCCCCACCTTAAAAGGCTTGTGCATCTCAGTTCCATGTAATCAGATTCACACATGTACCTCCCACCTCAAGACCACCCAAATAAAGATCAGTTCATAGAGGTCAAAGTAAACCCTGAAGTATACCCCACAGGAGATGGCCAAGAGACTTTCTGTGCACAAGATTTACTGGATCCATTTGTGGCTCTTTCAGGAGTGCTTTGGAATAAATCTCAGAGAAAGTTGTAGAGAGACTCCATGAAAGGTCTTTAGCTGAACACACTGACTGGCTTTGTTTGAAGCTTGGTAAATTCATAACAGGGCTTTGTGATACCTACCTGTAATGGCAAGGTACTGGATGGGAGTTGGTTTCTGTTATCTGGGGAAAAACTTCTCTCTTAGAGTTGAAAACAAGAAAAAAATCCACAAAAGCCCCAAACAAACAACCCCTGCAACTCCCCCCAAAGCCACAACCCAAACTGATAGTACTCTGAATACAAGAGAACACTGGAAGGAAATCTCTCCAAAAAAGTTACTCTGGAATCCTGTTTAGAAAAACAATGTGTACAGTTGCTTGTACATATCCCTACAGAGGATCAAGTAACTTGACAGTGTTTAGACACTACCAGAAAGCTTTCCCTCCGGGGTTTGAGAGGTGGTCATTGAATATATCATTCAAGGTAGGCAGAAATGCATAATTTGAGGCAGAAGTGCATTGCATGATGTTCTACAAGAAACAAATTTCACCCCTTTCAATGGAAGATATTAAACCAGTGCTGGTAAAAATGCTCCAAGATGAAGCAGCAGCAGCTCTCAACATTTTTAGCTACAACTCACTTGTAGTGAGTGAACACAGAGATTTTGGAAGCTGTAGGAAGTCAGTGCCTGTGGCTAAGGAGCAGAATCCCATTTAGCCATCGTGTGTCATGCACACAAGTAACTAATGCTTGTAACCTCCATGTGTACACAAGGCACAGATAAGGTTGTGTGTGTTCACCCTCACTTTGGTATTTCCTGATGTAAATGATTAATGGTGCTTTATGCTTGCACGGGATTGTAGCTATTTCTGCTTGGCATTTAGCTAAATGGTTTATTATTGTCTTTCACATTCTGTTTGCCTGTAAGGGAGCTTTATGTTTTCTCTGAGAAAGGTATATAAAACGAGACGAAAAGGGACTGCAGATTTCATTGGGTATAAAGTCTGGTATAGGTGCGTATTTTAAATGAAGTTAACACCACGTGGACATTGCCTGCAGGCAGATTTACAACACAGTCCTATTAACAAAGGTGTTCAGATTGTGCCATCAGCAGAGAAAATAAATACTTTTCCCCTCTTTGTCAAAAGTAAAAACGTTGGGGAAAGTGAAACTTCCACTTGGAGCACAACAGTGAGAGTAGGGCCTGAGGAAAGAGGAAGAGGAAGGGTTTTCCCTCTTCACCTCGCTGCCCAAAGCAAATTCAGGCTTGCATGTGACAGTGGTGGTTAAAAATGGCAGTGTCAAAAGTAGTGGTCTCAGGCTCAGAACAGCAGCAGGGTCACCTGGCTCCAATTCTGGCAGGTCACTTGGGGGAAGAGTCTAGGAATATATTTGACAGCCCGATGATAGATCTTCATAAGGGTTTTCATTTTGGGTTTCCCTGCCCCATTTGCAGCTTGAGGACTAGTAAATCTTTGTTTACAGACACCAACGGACTAAATCCTTCACAGCACCCTGCCATCATCCCTGCTGTTGTGAATCAGGATTATTCCTTACCCTAAAGAAAACCTATTGTGCCCTCAGCTAGGAGCAGCAGGAATTTTTATGGCTGGGAAACTGCTGGAGGCACCTCTCCTTGAAGAGCCCGTGTGGCTTTGCCCCTCCCAAGTTATGCACCTACCTGTGGTCTCCAGAGGCCTGCACTAGAAAGGGGATTGTAAACCAGATCTCCTGCCTAAGGGTGCTTTGTCCTGGCCACAAATCCTTCTATGACTGCTACTGCAAGTCAGCAGCTCCCCAGTCTCCTATTTACAACATGTGAAACAAAAAAACACAAACTATCTTAAATATTTTTAAAGGCAAAAAATATTTGTGGGCTGAAGCAGCTCTGCAAGTTGCAGAAGAGAGAGGAATGTTTAGCCTTGCATGGCTATGGAGAGAGGTTTTGTTGTCTGCAGGCAGGGAGGAGAAGGTCTCCTCAGGAGAAGCAAGGAGGAAAAGTGGTTACCTTCTGCTTTAGCAATACACATGCCACAGCTCATAGCTACAGAGAGAAGGGATATGTAGCCTTCACCTTATGGGGTCCTGGTATTGAAAAGGGAGGTTTCCCTACTTAAGAAATGGCTTTGCTTTTATTCTTGAGACATTTTGACAACTCCAGAAACCTGCCTTACTGACAGATAGCTTTGAAAAGGTGGGTTTTTTGGGGGGGCTGCTAAACAAAGTTTTGTAAATGTGAGCTGTCTGCCTTTTAGGTGCATTTGAGACCCAGAAAACTTCTTTATTTCCAGGAGTGCCCACTCTGACACCAGCTGAAACAACCTCTCCAGCGATTTTTTTCTCCAAGTGAGGGACCTGAACCTCACATAGGGAGCAGTAGTGTGAAGTGACCTCCTCTTCCTTTTTCCCCTTTTTGCTTTGGTGTCAGAGTTCATTGAACTTCTTTTTTTTTTTTAGTTTATCAGATTTCACAAGTACAAAGATAACTACATAAAACAACTGCTTTTGATCAAGCTGTTAATAACAGTCAGGATTTGTACATGGTGCTTAAGTGTGCTCTTTATCCTTTAGGGCAGCTGAATGAATTGATTGGGTAGTTTCCCCCTTGCTTTTAAGGAATGCTTCCATCTGAACATCTTTGTACCTTCTAATCACAAATAAGTTTTGCTTTTTTTTTTTCTTCCTAAGAAATCAATCTGGAAATTCTCTCAGAAGGCTCTGGCTTGGCTTTAAGTATGTGGAGAGAGAAGCACGTTGAGGATTTCTTTCTGCATGTTTTTAGGTGTTAACTTTTCCATGTACTAGAGGAAAACTTAGAAAACAAGGAAGCAGAAGACATACTTTGTGTGCTTTGCTGGATATTATCATCCCATGTTTTGTGAACAGCAGAGTGGAGAGGTCCTGCAGGTTTTTATGTTTTCAGCTATATGGCCTGCAGCCCTTCTTGCTCCTGGTGCTTAATACTAAGATTTCATGGCCTAAAAAGTTATTTGGAAGCTTCAAATGAAAGGTGCTCTTCAAGCACTCAAGATAAATTTGTCTCTTCCATGGAAGCTAGGGAGTTTCTCTTGGGGGTGGAGGTGAACACACACCCCAGACTTGCTTGCCATACATACTTGTGTGAGGTCAGTAAGCTTCCAAATGGCACAAACGTGATATATATCCCTCAAATAAATGTCTTTTTATCTTGAGTCAGCCTTAACATGTGGAGAATATCCCTCATTTTTCTTGTTGCTTCAAAGGAAAGCATGAGAGTTGTCACCCAGTTATCCATGGGGAGAAACATGGATAGGAACCAGTACCAGCACTGGGACACTGCCAGTGTTTCCCAGCCTTTTGGAAAGGGTTGGTTCACTTGCTTCTTGTCAGAGCATGTATTGGTATGCACATATGACAATGTCTGCTGCAAAACAGAACTTCCTGCTGATACAGATAGGAGACTTCAAACTGATCTGCAAGGGATTTAAAAGCAGAACAGTTGTCAGAAACTGTGCTCTCCAGGTAAAAGAAAACACTCTTCTTTGCATTTTCTCACAGTCATGGAACTTGCAGCTCCAGGCAGGAAAAGGCCAAATGGAGCAATAGTTCCAGAAAACTGGTTACTGCTTCCTCTAACCCTTACAAGTCAATTTATATTTATTCTGTTACATGAATTTAAAACTGGCCCTGGAAGTGGGAGAGAGCTAGCACAGGATGAATTATCCACCCAGCAGAAATTTCCACTTGTGAACGCCTTTCCTCTAATCCCTTTTTGTTTTGGAAAGTTAAGAAAGCAAAAGGAAAACGGGGCCAGACAACTTCTCACATACCAGAATACAGTCAACAAGTGCCAGGAAGAGTCAGGTTCAGCTTGTCAGATGGCTCTTAGCTTGTATTTTTGCCTTTACCTTGTATTCTACCTGGGCAATGATCCTTTTGCTTCTCCTTCTCAGTCTGGAGCAAAAGATTGCAAAGGAGTGGATAAATTACAAATATTCTAAGTGGATGAGAGGAGCAGATGTATTAAGTATCTGAGACCTGTGGATAGGAGGTTTGGGGGTTTTTTCACAGTACTAAGATCTCTTTGAAATGTCTCAGATAACAAGGTTATATAGCCTTTTTGAAGACTTACTTAGCAAAATCTTCAGTGAGACTATGAATTTAGTATGCCTATTTCTTCCTTTGATGTGTTTTTTGGTGTATGGTTTGACTTCAGGACTGCACAGTGACTAGTCCTGTGATGAACTGCAAGATCCTGTGCACGTAAAGCTGGAACCATTCCATTTTAAAGAGATGGCCACTTATTTCATGGCAGCTGCAACTATGGACAAAACAACCCTGGATGTGTATGAAGGGAGATGAGTATAACTCAGAAGAATTTTCTATTTGGAAAATTATGTGTTTCAAAACCTCAAGCTGTCAACAGTGCTGCAGCATTCCTGAATCCATACCTTCCTCTTCCACATAGCCACTGTGTCTGTGCTCTTACTTTAGACACTGTTTCTGTAAAGCAACAGTGTGCATGCTACCCAGTGGTGAGTGATGCTTGCCAGGACCAGGGCTTTGTGCCATAGTTCTCTTATTTGGCTTACTTTTAGAGCACATTATCTATTTTGCAGGTTTATACAGTACTTAGTGTCGAGAGTACTTGGACCCTCAGTGCCTTGAAAGCAAGTGTCAGGTCTGCAGCTTTTCCAGTGTTGCCCTGTGGTTTGCATAACTCTCTATCAACAGTGAAGGACTGAGATCAAAACTCAGCATGGCATGAAGGAAGGGAGGACCACAAGGAAGCCTTTGCAAATACCAACATTAGGGTACTCCTGAATTAACTTCTCACCTGCTAGATACTTTAGAAATAACAGAAAACTGACCTGTTTAAAGAACTTCAGGAAAAATTGTCAAAGGTATTCCCTACTTAGGTGATACACATGCTTTAGGTGAAATCCCTTGAAGTGGCTGAACAGAGGAATCCACCCAAGTTCAACCTACCTTCTGGCACAGGAACAAGCGCAATTCATACCAGCTCTCGGCCATGCCCCCTGACGGCTAATATACACCTCATGGTTTGTTCTTGTATGGCTTGCTTCCCTCTAAGAAACTAAATATTACATCAGTCCTTCTGGGTGACAGAATTAACATGCTGCTAATGTTGATTGAAAGCGTTGCTGCAGTAGGTAGCCGCTTGACCCTCTGGAAATGGCAGCTTGTTGTGGGCATCTTTCACAGATGCCCATAGTTTAGCTTCCAGATATCCACATCTTGCTTTTCTGCTGGTGGTAAATTTCCTGGTCCCCACAGAGATTGTCTTGGGCTGTTGTTGTAGTTTCTCATTTTTCACTTTGCTGGAATGTAGCTAGAAGAGTCTTTGCTACTCATCAGCACGGATTTTAAAACTAGAATTTAGGAAGTTGAAGTATCCAAATAATTGCACATAGGAGAGATTCAGACAGTCAGGTACAGAAGTAGCTGAACTAACTGCATTTCAGTATCCAAATAATATGCTTTTTTTTTCAGGCTGTCAGGCATGATTTTTTACTTCTTTGATTAAAGAAGTGAAGTACATTTAAATATACCCTGATGAGAAAAGGGTTTATGCCTATAAACTGCTTTATTTAAAAAGATCCCTTTTCTTTCTCCTCTTCTGAGCATACAAGCCCAGCTACTTTGAGCACTAATGCAGCATCTTGTGGCTTGTTGAAACTGAGCTGTAATATGAAAATGCTAATTTATTGTGCCAGCAATTGCAAAACAGTTTCCACTATTGGTGTGTACTTTTTCCTCTGGCCTGTATTTTTTAACTCCTCCTTTTGTAATCTTGAGTTTTGGCACATCCAAACCTACCTGTAGTTGAACAGGGCAGGTCTTGTACATTTAAAGCTATCTGAAGTAAGGTTTGTGGTGGCAGATTTTCCTGTTATTAATTATTGCCGCAAAAAACCTCCAGATTGTGGGCAATAAGCTGGCCATTATCTGTCTATCACATAGGGAGAGCAGCTGAAGTGCTGCTAGGCTTTGCTTATTTTGTTCAAGTGCTGGCAGCCTACTGCTGAAAGAGTGAGATAGCGCTGTAGCTTTGGAAATAATCTCATTTGTTCTTTCCTCCTAGCACAGACTTTGAAGGATGAAAGGTTATTGATGATTCGAACTGTATCGTAAGGAAAGAAAGAAGTGTTCCTTGAGAAGACAGCTTCCAAGTTGTTGCAGTGGTGTGTGTGGATTAATAATTTTGGTGTAACTTTGCTTAGGAAACAGGTCAATAGCTGACTTCTCTCCAATTATTGATCCTGAGGAGTTGAATGAGACAAGGTGTTGGCTTGAGGCAACCTGAACAGGGTCTTTATCATTTCTAAACAAGAGACTGAATGAGCCAAGGTGTTGGATTAGGCGCGTCAATAAAACAGCTCTTTCTCTTGAGGCTCAGAGGGATGCTTGCACACTACACCACTTCATGCTCACTCAGTTCTTAGTGTTGAGAGTTTTCCATCTCCCAGGTCCTATTGGTGTCAAACTGGTATTAGGAAAACCTCCTGTTTTAAGTTGCAGCTGCACTCGGATGCTTTTCTTCTGTGCCTGCAGCCCAGGAGAGCGTTTTGTCTCGGTATTTCCTACTGATCCAGCACCAGCTGCTACCTTCCCCAGACTCCCAGTGACTGCAGTTCTTAATCCTTTAAGCCCCTCTGTCCTGTATCTTATTAAAAGACCAGTGCTCTCCAGGGGATGGGACAGCATTTGAAATGGGTCAGTTCTTTGAACTAGGGGGCAATACTTGTGTAAATAAATCTACTCTTTATATGATCCCTTTAGGGGCTTCTGATTAGATTTATTTACAGGTTGCCTGTTCAAACTCTTCTTGCCCTATAATAGACACCTTGTATGCGTTTCTGTTAAGCAGAGCTTTGTTCTTGAGGAGCTACCTGCCTGTGTTTGCATGTAAGCTAGCCCTTAAGAGGTCCTTTGAAAGCAGGCGTTATAAAAGGCATCTGCAGACAAAAGCAGGTTATTACTGTCTGACTTGATGGAGATATTCAGGAGTTGTCACATATGCAACTAGGAGTAATAGGCTTTCAAACACTCTTCTAGTTCTTTTGGAGCAAGGACTATAATGTTAACTAAGTACAGAAATTAAAAATAACTACTGCTACATAGTATTTTCATGCAGTAAATAGTTCAGCTGTTCTTGTAAGTGGGGGTGTGACATGGAGGAAAAGGAAGGGTGGAAACCTGGATATTCTTGTGTCACCTGTGATTTAGGAAAAGACTCTACTTCGTTTAGAGGAGATGAGGGAACAGGGGGAAATAACTAGTGGGTGTATGTCAGTAGGACAATTAGCATTTCCATCAAGCTAGTGCCAGTTGGCTCTACAATTAACCGAATACAGCTTGTTCCTCCCTTCCCACTCCTCCCCCTTGGCTTTTGCTCTGTTTCTCCAGGGTTTGCTTCTGTGACTTTCCTATACTTTTCTGAGCTTCCACAGTCTTTGCTGAAGTGATGTCATGAAGCCCCCTGCGATCCCACTGCCACTGAATTCACAACCAGCTGTAGGTTCTTGGTTACCTCTTGCATTTCACTATTCCCACTCCAACTTGTATTTCACCATGCTTGAGCTTGTGCCGGAAGTCAGGACAGGCAGAGGGGGCGGGATGTGGTGGGTGAGCATCACTGCAGCTGGTCGTACATCTTGTTTTGCTTGCCTTACAGGGACTTTACAGCACATGAGCAGCATTGGTGTGCCAGGCATAGGCAGTTCCTTCCTGGACTTAGTTAAGGTGCAGGGACTCCCTTTGTACAAGAGCGTCCAGTGGAACCTTCTGAACTGCTGCACCTCTCAATGAAGAACTTGCTAGTGAGCAAAGAGAGGATTTTCTGTGAAACTGAACATGCAAAGTTTAAATAGCCTCCTCTTGCTGAGCCTAACCTAAGTACCACATGGAATAAAAACTAGAGCAAAGCTTGGACAAATGCCATCATATTGTTGCCGTGCTTGCTGTTGACATGTCCTTTTCACCACACTTCTCTGTTCACTAGCTGGATTGCATGAGTGAAATTCTGCATGCAGTTTCACACAGGGTTGCCGCCACTTTGTTAAAGACTGCAACACTTCCCAAATTGTCAACCAAGCTGATCAAGCAGTAATGCTTTTTCCCAACCCTGAAGTTACTCTGTGAAGATGCCTCCTGCCTGTGCAACCTTGTTCATAACCTGATGGATGGCTTTCCCTTGACTATGGCAAAGAAAATTTTGCCAGGCAGGGGCAGCACCATAATAAGAGTCTGTCCCTTCTGCTTTTCAGCACAAGCATGCTTCCTGACCACTTACAGCTTTGAGGAACAGCATTTCATCTTCTGACCATCAGTATAGAGATCCCACTACTTAGGTCTTCTCACTTCTGCTCATTTTACTTACATGAGTTGCAATACAAAGCTGTAGTCCTTGAAGGAGAAGTGCCTTGTGATAGGTACAAGGAGAGACTGTGAAAATTACTTCTGAAGCTTACTTTGTTGAAATATCTTCCACATCTAGTATTTGTCTTGATCATGGAGAAGATGGCAGTTTTATTAAAACATTAAGCTTGCAATATGCATGAAGATTCACTGAAAGTTTCAAGTTGAGGAATTTCAGTACTGAACCTAAGAGCAACAAAGATGCCTTACTAAAGCAGGTTTGGTTTTAGATGTATGACTGATGTGGTTCAAGAAAAGCCCCTTATTACCTTGCTGTATTTTGTAATGCATTAGCAGATGAGAAGAGTGCAAGCCAAAGTATTTTTCTAACAGCATTACAGGAGTAAGTTGTACTTGTGGGCTTTATTTGTTGCTAGCTCCCTGGTGCCAACCTTGAAATTTTAGTTGTTACTCCTTAGAGTTAATACTCACTTCAAATTTTATCCTTTGCCTTGCGATTTATTTCCACTTGCTGTTTAAGTATTCTCTCTTGATAGGATGCTTGTATCCAAGTAGTCGCTATTTACCCAGTTTGATTATACTTTCCTCAAAGATTGTTTGTAATCTCAGTATTGGGAATTGACAGTATGAAACCACTTATTTTCTCTTCTTAATAAAAGAAAAAAACATGATGAGGCATTTTTGTTTCACTGATAATCTCTATTCCCAGTCAGGTTACTTGGAATAAGAAATTGAAAGGAGACAGTACCTTTGTTGGCAAACTCACAGTGTGCATTAAACTCTTGGTAGAGACAACATATGCAGAGGTGGTTGAACATGTTCCCGCAGGAAAGCACAACGAAGAAAACTCAAATCCAAGCAAAAGACTGTCAGAATTCCCCATGCATATTTTCTTTCTTGTATACATACACTAAATACTCTATGATATACTAGCGTGCCTTATGCTAACACATATATACACATCCTAATGCTAGTTTTAAATCCCTTTAACAATCAACTTTATTTTCTTGAACTTCATCGCCCCGAAATACTCTAAGTCAGTTTTTGTATTTGTGGGTATTGGCTGTACTTTCCCTTCTCCTTTTGGGAGCCAAAATAGAGAGACTTTTGTCATGCACTCATAAAAACAGAGCACGCTTATTACAGAGGAGCAACCTTCCTCTCCTCCCTTTGCAACCATTTAGGCCTGTTTACAAAACGCATAGAGAAAAAAGGCTCTTTTCCAGCTTGTGTTCCAGCTTTCCAACATAAGTAACATGTGCCTGTGTATATACATGGGCACGCATATGCTCTGGCTTCGTCAGGCAGCAGGATTTTTAATTCCTGGGAGGGATCACCATATGGAAGAGGATGGACAGTAAGCTGTTACTGCACAGGGGAAGGAGGGATGATTCAGGGCAGTCTGCTGGATGGTTTTCAAAATGCTTTGGCAGTTTGACTCATCTATATACAGAGGCTGGGAGGAAAAAACAACACAAAGAATGTCACTCTGCTGGAGGCGAGGATTTTGAGTTGTGCCAACACATCCATGAACTGGAGCAGGATGAAGTTGCAGCTCTTTTCTATTTGCTTCCTTGTTAGAAACAGACAATTCATTTATGCATTGAGGTATGGAAGAACTTAAGTGGAACAACACGTTATAGTGACTATAATTTAAGAAATGTGTCTCGTACCTCCCTAGGGAAGGGACTGGTCATTATTTTGCAGCAGCTTTGACCTATGCAGCTTTGAAGCCCTCCTGCAACACAGATGCCAGATAATCTGGGCAGCTCTGAGCAGTCTTTCTCTTCCCGTTGAATATATGTTAATCCTTCTGCTTGATGGGGGTACTTGTCTTTGGAAGAAGAGATCTGACTTTATTAAAAATGATAGTGGTGCATTTAATCTCTCACAACAACCCTGAGATAGTTACTTTGGTGTGTTTGTGTGTGCTGCGTAATGGAAGAGATTTTTTATGTTCGCAGCTGCTGTTGATTTCCCCCACCCATACAAGAAAAATTATACTATGAGTTAAGACATTTCCTAATCCTTAGTATGGTATCCCTTCTTCTCTTGTCGTGTGGGTGCTATTTGTAAGGCTGCTTTCAGCTTCTCCCTAAGAAAAGTCACAGTTTATATTTCATATTGCTAACTGCGTTCTCCCTATCTCACATTCTCCATACATGTATAACTTGAGACCTTCTTAGATAGATAAGCACAAAAGACTCTTTTCTGTTTTTACCTGGTTGTCTGAAACTCCCAAGTATGCAGAAGCTTCTGTTGTTTGTTGCCCCAAAAATATGAGTCTTCAGAGTAAAAGCCTGTAGTATGGTCTGATACCTCAAAACGTTCTTCTTTAACACTTTTTACCCCTTCAGTAGCTACATTGTTCCTTTTTTTTTCTGGGGGGGGGGGTGGGTGTCTTTAATTACCAGTGCACCCTATACACAAAAGACAGCAAATACAGCAGCATATAAAAACAAGCTTGTAAAAAAATAAGCCATAAACCTCTTCCTTGCAACTCTTCCAAACCAAATACTCTCTCCCTAACCCTTTTTATATACAGCTGAACTAGAGCTGCTTAAGTTCACCTGGGGTCATACTTAGGGTTTCAGCTGAATAACCCTGTGCTGTCAGGATGGACTTGGAGCCAGAGAGTTGGGGCATAAGCATGACATTGTTAGGAACCCTGAGATCTCCAAGTTTGTGCAGAACTTGCTTTCTTACTAATGCACTGATGTTCTCATTCTGAGGTTGTCTTTAATTTCCACAATATCAGGGTCATACTATTTAAGTTTACATGGTTAGGTCTGTAGTGGAGAGCAAGTTTTAGCAGGGGTTAACTGATTCAGAGAACTCAGTGTAGGTCCCTGAAGACTGAGCAAAAATAGGTTGGGATTTTTGGATACTGGTTTAGTTCCAGGACAAGCAGAGGGGGCGATGGGAACGATTGGAGTTGGGAACCCAGGCAGAATTCATTTTTGCTTCACAAAAAAAAAACCAAAAATGTGGTGTCTTTTAAGTCTTGCTCGATGTTATGCAGTTAAAAAAAAAAAAAAAAGAAAAAGAAATAAAGTATATTTGTTTTGTTTTCAGTTTTCTGTAACTGTGGAAATGACACTGATGCTCGTTTGAGTCAATACGATTTCAAAATAATTACAAAGTGACTAATACCTGAAAAATCTGCATGCCGTTTGACTCGCAGTTCAGGGCTTGTTTCATTGGAAGGCCTTTGACTGCCACAAATTGCTTTCAATTGGCAGAGCACTTCTTATAACAAGCAATATTTCAGCATAATTCAATTGGGTTCCCTGCCAAGGAGGAAATTGTAATCCTGAAGCTTTTTGATGGCGTCACCTGGTTGGTGGTCATCTCTTGGCCTGTGGGCAGGTATGGCTGAGTGTGGGGTGACTCAGATGGTCCAACCACCACAGTTTTTTAAATACTTCCTCACCAGGCCCTGGGATGTTTGTCCAGCTTCTGCCCCAGTGTGAGCAGTGAAGGATCTGGCAATGAGAATGCCAAGCCCTGCTCTGGTTTCCAGCGAGGCTGCTTGGCAGCTGGAGGAGACCGCAGCTGCTTCAAGGCTTTGAATTGATGTGTGTGTGACAGCAAGGACCCCTGGCTGGACTGAACCTTCCTGAGCTGTTAGTCATCTGAGCCTGGCTTGCGATGAAACAGCGAGCAGAAGCACTAACAATCTCCCGCTTGCTTTTTGAGCTAGAAATGCACCTTGAGAAGCCCATAGGAAACAACCACAGCCAAAGCTTTTTGTCAACAGTATGCGGGGCAAGCAGGAGCTTCAGTGTGCAGAAACTGAAATTTAAAGCTCCCTGTGTCTGATACTAACATGGTATCACGCTGTGGAAAACAAGAATGCAAAGGACTTGGTAAGCACAGCAAGTTTCACAAAGCGCTCACCCAAATGCTGCTGCTGGGTATTGGACAGCAAAGTTTGCGATGTTCTAAGTCCAGATGTGGTAGAAGTACGGATTGTTCTAAGATGTGACAGATTAAAAAGCAAAGTGGAGACCCATCCTAGGTCAGTTCGAAGTCTTAAAGATCAAAAAACCTCCCTTCTGCCATAAACCCTTAATCCTTTGTTGGTATTCTGCTTGATTTTCACTGAGCTTTTAGGTTTCCCCTTGTAATCTGCAGTATGCCTTAAAGATGAAATAAATATTGCCATGTAACAAAATCTCATTTTCTGTTAAAGGATCATTGCAGGTGGCCCTGTGACAGTGATGTTACAGCGTGGCTTGCTGCAAAACTAGCTTGCTACTTTTTGACATGGACAGGCTCACTCTGTTTAAGCTGGGTCTGAAACGCTGGGACTGTGGGTTTTTTGATTCTGGTCTCTTATCACATGAAATTTGTATCAAGTAGTACCTTAGGTAGCACACTTGATGCTCCTCGAGGAAATTACTTTTCTACAAAGTGTGATAGTGTTGCAATGTGTTTCCTCGCAGGCGTTGGACCTGGGACCATGTTCTTTGCAGCGATTCATGGCTCTGCTGGATGGCTCTGGTCAGTGCCAGGGGTCTAGCAAAACCCAGGAAGGGCTGTGTGGAGACATGTGGAATGTGGATTAGTTTCATATGTGCCTAAGAGCAAGGATGCCCAGGAGAAAAGCTGAAATAGGGCTTTGGTGGCTCTCAGCAGGGGCTGAGAGGAATCATTTCATGGGTCCAGGGCTGCTCTTACTTCTGCACATATTTAACAGGGAAGATAAATCCAGCAAACCCCAAGCATTGGAGATTTAGTGTTCCCAAAGCATGTAACTGTGTTGGGAAGTACCACTTCTGATTTTGGAGTTCTGAAACATGGATCAAAGGATCTCAGGTATAATCCTGTATCCTTAAATGATCTTTTCATTCAGCACCCTGAACTGAATTGCTGCAGTTGAGCAGCGTGAGGGCAGAATCCTCTTACCCTGTGGCTTTCCTCGCCTTATGACTTCACCTGTAAATAGAAGTTGTCTATAATTAGATGTGGGACTCGTATCTGCCCTGTGCTTGCATCAGGGAGCCTTAATTCTGTGTGAATGGAATTTCCTTGCGTGTTTGTCAGGGAGGGAAGCACCAGACCTGTAACTGAGACCCTTCTCAGGGGACAGCCCTGACAATTCCTGCTCCTCTGCAATGCCCAAACCCTGTTTTGGTGATCTGTATCAGTTGGAAGAAACTCAGTACTTGAATCTCATAAAGGGGACTTGTGATCTTTGTTCAGGACAAGACGAAAAAAAATAATAAATCCCCTGAACTGGTTCCCCAAATTCTTCATAATTTTCTGTCTTGTCAATTCAGCAAACCGAATGAGTTTTCACTCATTATTCACAGCTATTTCACTATTCACAGCTATTGCAGCCAGTTGTAGTACAGATGTATGTATGAGGAGAAAAAAACCCATCCTGTAAGCCAGCTGCTTTGGATTTGTATCAAATTGAGGGCAGGTATTTCATGTGCCTGGGGAGGAAAAAACCTGTGAACATCAAGTTCAGCTAACCTTATGTTTTTAAACCAAACAGCCCCTCTTCCTAAGCCTTTCTCTGAGGGAGGTATGGAAGGAAACTTCTCCCCATGCCATCTGGAAGGTGTATGTTTTTTGAGTGGGACAACAAAGCTCTCTTCTGACCAGAATGCATGCATCTGATATTAAAATATATCCATGCATCTGATACTACAGTTTGTGTCTGGGCTGAAGCCCTGTACAATAACAGCTAATGAGAGTTTTACCTGAAGTCGTTTTAGGTCTCCTAGGTCATTAGGAGTAAAAAGGTCTTGACTGATACTGAGCATGAAAAAGCACAAAGCAGAGAAGATAGCCAGTTAATGGAAAAATTGAGGTAATTCCCCTCCAGACTGCAGTTTCGAGTCTTGTATAAATAGGACTTTGTATGTTGAAAATAATTACTGTAAAAGCAAAGGGAAGAGCCTTCTCTTCAATCGCTGGTTCCCTGTGAAAACTCCAGGAGGGAGTAACCCATCTGCTTTTGCCAGGAGCAATGAAATGCTGTCATCTTGTCTGCAGGTTCTGCATGCAGCAAATAACTCAGCAATGATGTAGGTTATGCTTCAGTCTGGGAGAGAAACTGGGAAATCCAGAAAGTCTGCACTGGGGCAGTACAAGATAACGCTGTACATGACTGTAGAAACCCAAACTTTGCAGAAATAAATGCCCTTTTCCATTATGAGCCCGTATTGTGCAAAGGTCTGAGGACCTGCTTAACTCCATGAGGTAGGAGCAGTTGGGCTGGTGTTAGCGTAATACTTATTGTACAGAAACTCCAGGGCATGTCCAGGGACAATTTCCAGGTTATTCTCCAATTACTGGTGAAGGTAAGCTCCTGGGGGGCTAGAAATGAAGGAATGTTGTGGAATGGCAGACAGTAATGTTTTTGATGGTCTTTCAGACTAACAGGGATGCCAAAGGAAAAATATGATCCTCCAGATCCTCGCAGAATTTACACCATCATGTCAGCAGAAGAGGTAGCCAATGGGAAGAAGTCACACTGGGCTGAGTTAGAGATCTCGGGTGAGTTGAGTTGGTTTTGAATTTTGGTTCAGTGGGGTTGTTGGTGCCCCAGAATCGTACCGGGCACTTTCAGGTAGGGGATCCTATTGGGAAAAGAGTTTTACTGAGCTGGGGGAGGAGGAGTAGTAGCTCACTAAACAGTTGGGTCTGAGCTTGGCTGGCTTATATTCAGCCCAGTTCATTTAAAACAGCAGCTCAGATTGGACATGAGTTTTTGGGTAGCGCATCTGCTTCCCTAGAACTGTACCTCTGTCCTTTTAACTAGGAGGGTTAGATAATTATTTAAAGTCTGCTTGGAGAGAAGATACACAAAGGTATCTCCTGCAAGCGTCACTCAGTGATCCAGCAAAGTGATAGAATATCTGATGGTTTAAGAGCACAAACCTGACTGAAGAGGCGATTCTTTACTTTTCTTTTTTAGGTAGAGTGCGGAGTTTAAGTACATCACTTTGGTCGCTGACACACTTGACTGCTCTGCATCTCAATGACAACAATCTTACTCGCATTCCACCTGATATTGCCAAGCTTCACAATCTGGTTTACCTGAATCTGTCATCCAACAAACTCAGAAGTTTACCAGCAGAACTAGGAAACATGGTATCTCTCAGGTGAGAGAAATTATTCTGGTTAACTTTTCAAAAATCTATATTCTGGGATTGGGACCAAGAATTTTATCTTCCTTTTCATTCTTCAAATAATTCAGGATGGGTGCAAAGCTTCAGTTCTAATAATTACTGTAGGGTTCATTACCCTTCTTTACTGGTCTCTACAGGTGCATGTCTGTAAGCTATGTGGTTTCTTCTCTGAAACATTCATTGAGACTTGATACTTGCTTGCTGTTTAAATTCTTCCTGATTCAATTTTGGGGTTTTTGTGGTTTTTATGGGTTTTTTTGGTCATGCTTTGAAATGGGAAGATTGGCATATTTTTCCATAACACACAAAAAAAATCAGGGTGCAAAGTGTCATCTTTGAAGACGTACTTATGAAGTGAAACTCACCAAAAGTTTTGTTTTTTTTGCATTTGCTGCAGGGAATTGTTTTTAAATAACAATCTGTTACGGGTTTTGCCTTATGAACTTGGACGGCTCTTCCAGCTACAAACCCTAGGTTTGAAAGGTGAGTGTGTTCTTTGCAATTAAATATTCCTAGGAGTTCTCTTGAATAACTGAGGGGGCTGCACTCAAAATCTTTGTGTATTACCCCAGCATTTTGTTAGAGTTTATTTGAGATACTAAGCTTGTAGCAAAAGCCAGTTTGGAAAAGGATGCTTTTTTAATGCTGTCAAACTTCCTTATGAGGCTATTTCATATCTGTAGATAGGTAAATAAACCCTTTAACCTACTGTATTATTACGTGAGTCAAAAGAAAAAAGTCTGTGCCAGCTATTTCTGTAGCATCTGTTACTGTGGTACTCTACAGTTACAAGTTAAGCAACCTGAATATCTTCTGAGTCAGTTTGTCTCTTCTCATTATGGAGATTTTCTTTGGTTGGAAAGCCTTGAGAAAGTCAAGCAGCTAATCACCCAGTTGTTGTTTTATGCTGTTGGCAGGCAATCCTTTATCACAAGATATTCTCAGCCTCTACCAGGACCCAGACGGAACTCGGAAGCTACTGAACTACATGCTTGACAATCTAGCAGGTGACAGCCTTAGAGCTCTGATTGACATAAGTGGTTTAAAAGCATGCATTTCTGACAGCATTTCCTGCTAAAACAAGAATCTGAACCACTGAAGGCAGAGTGTTTTCTAACTGCTTTTGCATTTGTCGAGTGGTTGTAGTTGTACACACAAACACACACTGTAGAGGAGGTCGAATTATATTGTCCAGACTTTTCTCATGTTACCGTATTACATCCAGTTGTTCCCACTGTTCTATTTGAAACCCTTCAGTTACCAACAAAACTGCAAGATCTTTCTGGCTGAAGCCATTTTGATACTTTCCACTAGAAATTATAATCCAAATGCAAGCAGAATATGCAATTTAAATATCAAAATACCAAAGTGATTAAGAATATCCAGTATCTGACTTGAATCCTGTGTTGTGGTTCTGTAACTGAGTTTTCTGGTTTGCCTCTTGATGTCTAATAGGTTAAAACACTGCAGGAATGATGGATATAGGGTGAGGTTCTTGGAGAAGTGTGTCTGAATCACTACAGGATTTACCCCTCCTTCTTCAGCAATATATTCAAGATGGAGGAGTACATTGGTGGTGCTTCTAGATTAGAAAGCAAGTGACAAAAACAGTGATGAACCTTAAAACTGACAAATTTGCCTTTACTATAGGTAGTTATTTGCCCTTTACATTATTGTTGCCTGCCCTGGAGTATAAAAAGATTCAGGGAGTTGGGGTTGCGAAGCACAGTATGGAACATTATTGTTCACTTGTCATTTTGACTTATAAATTGTAACTTACAAATATAAACCCTGAGTTAATCACTGGTTTCTATTTTTTTTTTATAGTTCATCCTGAGCAGCTGCCTCCAAGGCCATGGATTACTTTAAAAGAGCGAGACCAAATTCTGCCCTCAGGTAAATCTGCGGTTCTTTTCCCTATGTTCACACAGTGATGCACTGCGAAACTTTTATTTGGATTTATTTTCAGAGAAGTCTTCTGCCTTACACGGAGCAGGTTGAAAATAGCAATTTGTGTTGATTGGTACTAAAATGATTAACATATGGCTATGCTGTACATACCAGTTTTGTAATTTGAATGGGATGCCGGTCATTTCTTTTCAATTTTAGGCTTTTTTTCACACTTGTTCCAGCCACTGATGCCCAAGCAAAAGAGCTTTTTTTAAAAGAAATTCATTTCTCAGAAGTGATAACTGTAAAATAACGGTGTACAAATGCTGTGTCCACGCTCAGGCTAACCGAAGTGAGACTTTGGGAAATGCCTATCTGCAAGTAAACACGCGGAGTGCCTGGGGCTGAAGTCAGTGTAGTGCCCTCTATTGTTGCTTTTGGTAAAGTGCAAGAGGCAGCATTTCTTCAGGCTGTCCCAAGTCCAGCGGCTTTCCCTCCCCTGCTCGTCCTGAATATAACCAACCAGAAAAAAAACAGGAAGAAATGGAAAATGCCAGAAGTCCTGTAAACCACCACCAGATTAAGTTCGGTATTTCTGTTCAGATTCCTCCCTAAGTCAATGTCTCAGAGGAGTTTTATAATTTTCTTTTTATTTTTATAATCAAACTTTGTGAGCACAAGTAGAATTCAGAGGTCATTAGGAAACACAGCATTAGGCAATTGAGCTGTGGAATATTTAATAGTAAAAATTGTACCAATAACATTGCTTGTTGTTATAAAATTAAACCTGACAGCAGAAATCTTCTGTGACTATGAGTATGAAAAAGTACCTCTGTGGGATAGCCTCATAGTAAAACCTCACTTCTTTCTGTGCAGATTTGAACAGTCTTTTCCAGTGGCATGGTGTTACGATGTTGCATTTACCCATCTTTTTTAATCTTGGTGTAAAACCTAAGGGAGTTCAGAAGCTTGTGTGTGAAAGAAGTGTGTTTGAAGCTGAATGATCTGATGAGCTGCATGCTGACTTTTCTTTTTTCAAATGCAACCAAATAATTTATTAGGTGCTTGCTGATGGATGAATTCATTTTTTCTCTTCCCTGCCTTCACCCAGACATTTCTCTCCCTCTTAGGCTTGATAGATACAACTTAGAAATGTTTTACAGGTGCTAAGGATGTAGTACAAATGTTTTGAAATCAAACTGCCTAAAACTGAAGCATTCTAAAGCAGCATTTCTGTCTGATTTCTTACCGAAGTGAGAGGCTGTTCCTAATTGTTGCCTATATCTAGATCTCCCCCATCCCCACAGGTAACCAAGAATCGACAGCAAAATAGGATTGCATTACTTTGTAATGCCCACAACACCTTCTCCTTTTGGAAGTAATGCTGATTTTTTTTTTCAGGGAGAGTTTAGCCTTGTTTGGTAAATGCTGGCTCATAAAATGCTCAGTAGAATAAGCCCACTGACTTGTGTTCAGCAGGCGCTCCAGAATAGACCATGTAAGATCCAATATTTTGGCTTGAATAAGTTCAGCATTTGTAATCTTTAGAGGCTGATAACCTTTCCCTTTTCTTCTTTCCTTCCAGCTTCATTCACAGTTATGTGTTACAATGTGCTGTGTGATAAATATGCCACCCGGCAGCTCTATGGCTACTGCCCATCTTGGGCACTCAACTGGGAGTATAGAAAAAAGGGAATCATGGAAGAAATCGTCAATTGTGATGCAGATATTATTAGTCTTCAGGTAATTGGAAAATAACTTTATTTTTCATCAGAAACAGAAAACATTAACGTCCGCTCTTAGAATGAAATGCTTTCTTGAGAACATCATGCTCGTCTGCTTGCTAACAAATTTGGGGGCTTACCCATACAAGCTGTGTGCAGAGATCCTTGTTTGTGCATTGGCTTGTGTTTTATGAAATGAGACAAAGCAAGTGAGATAAAATTAGCTAAATTAGTAGGTAATCTGTATTGGAAGATCTGGGTCTTTTCCTGCTCAGATAAGCATCCTAAATATTCTCCCTCTGGGTATATAGGGTTTACTGCAGAAGGGGAGAATGAAAATGATATATTCCCAAATCCTGGTCCATTCCTGCTTGACATAGAAGTTAAAATCTCAAGAATACTCTCACTGGTAAACAAAGGGACTCTTATGGTCACAGTTAAATATCAAGTGTTATTGGCACATGTATCCTGCTGTGTCATTAGAAATATATTGCCAGTGTTTAGAACAGTTGAATGCTTCTGCCTTTAAACTGTTCTTTCATTTTTTAAGCAAGTTCTGATAGGCAAAAATCTTGCTCAAGAAGAGAGTAGTTACCTTTGTCTGAAAACCTCAAGAGATTAACCTCTAAAATCCTCTTGGAGATCAAATTTTGCTACAGAGAAAATGTATTGTTACAGAGCAGCAAGAGACCCTTGTGTGAAATAAATTACATATTAATTGCTGCTGGATACTTGTCAACCTCTCAGAAGTTTTGACCTAGGATGGTACCCGTGTTCAGATGTCAAAAATACCAGGTGTAATCTATTGTTATTCAAAATAAACCTGCCACTTTCCCTTCTGGGGGAATTCGAGGATATGCAGGAATGTAAATGTGTTTCTGGTAGGCCATTAATCTAGGAAGTGACATGATTTGTGCAAACAGAACCTTTTTGCTTTGATGAGAGCTGCTGACTGCAAGCCAAGGCAGGCACAAGTTGCCGTACAGAAATAGGAATGGTTTGTTTGACTGTGTTAGCCTAAGGTATTTGTGTTTAATTCCAGGAAGTGGAAACAGAGCAATACTTCACCCTTTTTCTGCCAGCCTTGAAAGAACGAGGATATGATGGATTTTTTTCTCCAAAGTCACGTGCCAAAATCATGTCTGAGCAGGAGAAAAAGCATGTGGACGGCTGTGCAATATTCTTCAAAACTGAAAAGTAAGGGGCAGAAACAGCTTTTAAAAAATACATTAAAACCAGCTTGATTTAGGTCTGAATGTTTTCCCCAGGGCACGTGGTAGCTGAAGGACTGTAAACCAAAATAGAAAGTTCATGACAAAGAATGAGCCTCCCTTCTTTTCTGCTGCTTTGTTTGCAACACAGCCCTTCCATTCTTTTCAGAGATGAACAAAAATACTTCTTCAGAAACCAGGGAAGTTGCAGGAGAGCTGGTACAAGTGAAAACTTGCATGTTTATGTACACATTTTTTGACAGATCTAATAAATACCTTCCGTACAAACTTCTGCCTTGCTTGACAGCAGTTTCATCCCTCTAAGAGTAAAGATCTAGAAGCTGTGCTTTCTTGATCATCAGGTATTAAAAGATGTGTTACTGCAAAAGGATCACAGAATATTCTCTGCTGTATGAATCAAGATGTTGTTGAATACCTGATCCAAAAAGTTCTGCTACACTAAAAGCATCAAACTATTGGGAAGGGAGGAAAAGTGGTGGCATTCACACTTCTCGTCTGTGTAAACTGCTCACAGGTTGTACCACACTGAGTATCCCTCTGAATACTACCTCAAAACAGTTTCAGTAATTAGAATGGAAGTTTTGCAAAGGCTTTCAGAGTTTTCACTTCTTCCAGAAACAAAAATAAACTTTTCAGATCATGTATAAAACCAATTTGACTGGGTTTGACTGGGAAGTCTGTGAAAACAAACAGCTGATGTTTTTCAAACCTTGAAACTAACAAGGGTATATAGAGAACTGATTATTATGCTTTGGCTCTTACATGTGAGAACAGAAGACATAACACTCATTTTCTCAGAGCACAAACAGAAAAAGACCCCAACTTTCAATAGGTAGCCTTCAGTTTGTCCTAAAACAAGGCACTTTGGGGCATCCTAAGGCTGGAAGGGAATGAAAAACCAAGTTCACAAAACTAATGCTGATAGCTGGTGGTTTCAAAGAAGCTGTTTTTCCACAATGCATTTGCCCGTAGTAAAAGGCAAGCCTTTAATTACCATCTCTTCTTAATTTTTTTGCCTAGAACACTCCAGAAGAGGTGCAATAACCTCTGACATTGCTCTGAACAGTCCTCTTGGAGTGCTATGCTGAAACAAGTAAACAGTTCCTAAACCCCAGGTATCTCATCTCCTGTGAGAGTATCTTGCTTGCCAGATGAAGAGCTCTATCCTGACTGGGGGAATATTTCTTAGAACTGTTTTCACTTTTATAAAATGAGCAGACAAAAGAAATGTGCCTCACCTCGTGCCTCTAGGCTCTCTCCTTAGACATGGTATACTGGAGTGCAGAGAGGAACCACATCTTTTCATGTAGCTGTACATCAGACGTGTTCACATGTGATTCTCTTTGTTTAATCAGGTTTACACTAGTGCAGAAGCATACAGTGGAGTTCAACCAAGTGGCAATGGCTAACTCTGAAGGTTCAGAAGCTATGTTAAACAGAGTGATGACAAAGGACAACATCGGAGTTGCCGTGGTGTTAGAGGTGCACAAAGAACTATTTGGAGCAAGTGAGTATGACCATGGTTCTCTCATTGATAACTCAAACCACATAAAGGCATGAGTTATTCCTAAATAATAGAGCTCTCAAGAATATTATTGCCATTGCTGATGGTAACCAAATACTTATGGATGAGCAAATGCTGTTTACTGTATGATAGCCCATCAGTGGGTAAGACAGGACACACACAACATGATTTTCTAGTCCACAGCCAGATACCCAGCATTTAGCTTTCTCCTTTCAAGCTTTTGTCCCTGCTTTCTTCCTCTGTTAATTTCTACTTGAAGAATTAAGCTTTTCCAAGTTGAATGTGTTTGTATGCATGGGCTCTTACCAGTCATTATCAATAATGTTCAACTTCTGTTTTCAACTCTTTTTTTTTTCCCTTGGTTGAATCCCCCCCCCCAGTGACTGTAAGACAGTGCTAATGTACTGGCGCAGAAGAATGAGATTATCAGATATCTTTTCATGCCACTTGATTGACTGGCTGTCACATTTTCATTTAAGTTTGATCAGATGCAGTAGACAATTTCAACGTGCTTATAATTGCCACCCTGCTCTGTCTGCGTGTCTGGGTGTTTTTTTGATGGCTTGTTGCCAGCATAGCCTTCAAAGGAGCAGAATGTCTGAATTGCAGGAATGGAAGGAACTGCCTGTGGCTTTATGCCCCATCTTTCAGAGTACTGTTTCTCGGATAAATAGTAAAAGCAGCTACAGTGTTAAGCAGCAGCCAGGTCTGCACTGTATTTAAGCATTAACATTTAATAAGCAGGTTTGAGGTTTTTTCCAAGGGAACAATTTGCTGTACTGTGGAAGCTAAGAGTTAGGAAACTCCCTATTGCCTTTAATATTGAATAGTTGTGCAAGGTCAAGTGATAGCCACTTGAGGAGTAGATAAGTAATGCAACTGTAAGAGTTTCAGATTATGCTGGCTGTTTCTTTCCTATATTGGACAGACTTAGTCACATACTGATTTAGAAAGGAGTAGTGGTTCAGGTATTGCCTCTTTTTCCAGCAATAAAAATACATCCATTGTTGGTGTGTCTGACTTGGAGTCCTTTGTAGCTAGATCCTGAATGTTAACAGGAAGGAATCTGCTAGATTCCCACAGTCAGCCTTTCACTGATAGAAACGTCTTTGTTTATTCAGGTATGAAATCACTTCATGTGGACAAACAGCTGCTTATTGTGGCCAATGCCCACATGCACTGGGACCCTGAATACTCAGATGTGAAACTCATTCAGACAATGATGTTTGTCTCAGAACTTAAAAATATCCTCGAGAAAGCCTCAAGCAGGCCCAGTAGTCCAACAGCAGATCCTAACTCTATCCCTCTGGTGCTCTGTGCAGATCTCAACTCATTACCTGATTCAGGTAAGACTGGTTTTGGCTTAATTTTTAACTTACCCTCTTAGAACGGTTGAATCCTCTTTTCCTCTGAGGGCAGTAGTGTGGTTTGCACTTCCCTGGATGAAAGCTTTAGTAGCAGCAGCTGTCTTTTGAAAGCTGGCTGAAGGGAATTCTAGTCTTACGATTGCGCAGGCTGCTTGTCACAATCAGCTGTACATTCTAGAAAAATTGGCTGTGCCTATAAGGAGGTAGAAAAGCACAGATAGATCCTAATTATATCATTAAATAAGTACCCATGCCTTGAGCAGCAGAAATAAGTAGGAAAGTTGGGAGTTCCTGATGGAAGATGAACATTTTCTAAGGAGATAGGTTTGCTTTCATAATTACAACATGCAATACTTAGTGGCTTGTATAAGTAGAAAATCTGTCTCTTTAGCACCCTGCCACATGCACACTACAATACATGTACTAAGGGTCTATTGTAATCTGCAAAAAACAGTGTCAAAGCCACTGGAGAGCCTCAGTTCCCTGTCTGTATGTCAGAAAGTTGGGTATGGACGACACAGCTGCTGTGTAGGTTTTGCTTTAGATGAATGCTCTTCTCTGATCTCATGGTGTGTCTTACTGGTGTCTTGGGTTTAACTGCGAGGCCAGCATTCCCTGACTGTCATATTTTAAAGGAACTCCCTGAATCCTTTCCTTTGCAAACAGGTGTAGTGGAATACTTAAGCAATGGCATAGTAGCTGACAACCACAAGGACTTCAAGGAGTTGCGTTACAATGAGTGTCTCATGAACTTCAGTGGCAATGGAAAAAACGGGGCTTCTGAAGGAAGAATCACGCATGGCTTCCAGCTCAAGAGCGCCTATGAAAACAACCTGATGCCTTACACCAATTACACTTTTGATTTCAAAGTAAGCAGCGATTTTTCTGAAATGGCAGACATTGACCTGGTCTCTCCAGGATGCTGTCTTAAATTTCTGGCCATTGGCTGTCTTTCCCTCTGTTCCTGTAAGTGCTTCATCACTTGGTTCCTCCACTTGCTGGACACTTTTCCTACCACGCACAAATCCTTGATTTGCTGGCATTTTTAAGCTTCTGACCTGGCTCTGGCCAGTGACTTAATGAGAATGGATGCAGCGCTTGGAATGGGAAATGCTGCGTGCGTTTCTTACCTTAATTGCAGTGTTGTGCCTCTTCCCAAGGATAGCAGCCAGAAGCCAGTCGAGTTCAGGTTGCCAGAAGCAAGGTCTGTTCTCACTGTCATGTTTCTCTTTCTCCCTAGGGTGTGATTGACTACATTTTCTATTCCAACACTCACATGAACGTGCTTGGTGTCCTGGGGCCTTTGGACCCTCAGTGGCTGGTTGACAACAACATCACTGGGTGTCCACACCCTCACATCCCTTCAGACCACTTCTCACTGTTAACACAACTCGAACTCCATCCTCCGCTCCTGCCTCTTGTCAACGGTGTGCACTTGCCTAACAGGAGGTAGTGGAGCCCTGCCCCTTTGAGGGCAAGGACCTGTTGTTATGGACCTGTACAGTTGTAAATCAAAGTATATAGGAGTAAAGTATGGCCAACCTTAAGCTGCTTCTTCAAGCTCCTTTCCTTATGTGTTTGATATGAGATTTTGCACATTTTGGTGCATATTGGTATCATTTGGCACTAGGGCTGGAACCAAAGTATTATTCCCTTTCCAAATTCTTAACTTAATTTTTCTTTTTTTTTTTTTAAACTGGCAAGCTTTTCCTTTTCAGTAGGAAGCTGCACTTAGAAATGGACAAATGAGATTAAAACCTTGCATATTAACGTATTTCAGGATAGTGCTTTTTTTCCAGAACGTGGCAAAATGAGCCAACCTTTTAGGAGAAAGAAAGAATAAAATAGAAATGCTTGTTTTGTAGGAAAAATATTAGAAATGCTGTTTGTTTGAACCCAAAATGAGGACTGAACTCTGCATCCAAAACAAATTTTGCACATTAGCAAAGCACTTAATGACCTGACTATAAATGATGAGCAGTGTGGCACTGCTCCTCATCTAACTAATATTAGAAAACCAAAGATATCTTAATATCTATGATAAAATTTGAGGTCTAAATTCTCCTGATGTCATTTCATTTGCAACAAAATTCCCAGCAAACCTACGTCTCGTAGGTGAGCATTGAACACTGGGCAGATCCTATGGGGAGTCTTTTCCAGAGCTCTGCAGAACTGGGTCCTTCCTGGGGTGGATATGCAAGGATCCAGAGGAAAACTGGATCTCTGCTTTGGCAAGCCGGGGAGACACACTCTTCAGCAGCGCAGTTTGGGAGTAGGACTTAGGTTGAGAAATTGCACTTGAAGCCAGCCGTTGGGGTGCTGGGTGAATAAAGAAGTTGCAAATTTATCCCGAGTTCCCTTTTCCCAGAAAGGAAACTTGGGATTAAGTGGTTAAGCATAGGGTACAGGAAAAAACTGCTGGAAACAATCTTCCTTCTGTCTCCAAAGGGCACATGGAGTAGCCATTGGCATGGTTTTTTTCTTGGGGGAGCGAGTGGGAGCCATAGTCATTCCTTGGATTGTTTTTCCTGACCCTAGTTGCCAAATATCCATCCCACTTTTTTAAATAACCTTTCTCTTTTGTTGTCAGTCAGGGTTGAATTAAAAAGCTGCTGGTTCATTCCCAAATGTTGATGCTCTTTGGGTGTGTTGGAAATCTCTTTTTTTTCTCCCTTTTCTGCTCTAGGTGGCCAGTTCAAACCCTTGTGCCTCAAGAGGCGTTAAACATAATGCAATTTTCTGAAAAATGAAATTCTTTGGCTGCTTGATGTTTAAAAAAACCCAACAACCAATGGCACAGTGATGGGAGAAGGTTGTGTCTGTGTTTTTAAGTTTTTCTTTATTCTGCTTTTTTGCTGCTATAAGATTTTCTTGAATTTCTATTTTAAACTTTTCATGCATTTTACTGTTTCTAGTCTCAAAATGTGATATTTTTAATAAATGAAAAAAAATTTTCCATTACGTGAATGAAATTTTTAAGCAGATTGAGAGCCTATGTTTATGTCTCATTCGTATACTGGGAAAAAGAAAAAGTCAAATTTAAATTGTGAAATTAATTTTAAATACTAAGGAGCCATCTTCAGTCTGGCAAAACTACAGAGTCAGGCTCTTCCTCTACCCTTTCATTATTTCCGTTGTCGTTTTATACATAGGGAATTATCCATAGGGGGGAAATAAACATCAATTGGACTTAGAGTAGAAACTATTCCCTGACTGTTGCTGGGGGCTGGGGAAGGGGTGGTGCGGGACAGAACATAAACAAATTGGTGCAACCAAACAACTCCCTTGTAAAAGAGTAAGTGCCTGAAAAAAACGGAGGCGTCACCTATTGTCTATTCCAAATTGGCAGCTGGGTGAAATTCCTGCATGGCAATTGCTTCGTGCAGCACCACACACAGGAAAAAAAAAGCCCTTCCTAAAGATGGATTTTCCTCTAGGTGCAGGTATCTTGTTTGTAATATACCTCAGCAGCCACCGCCCAGCCATTAAATTGTGGAAGTGATTGGAGAGTATAGTACTGGAAAGTAGAATAGCATGAAAAACTTAAACTTTGTGGACATTACCTTTCTGTAATCAGCTGCTGTATCATTTTTGGAGGTGGGGGTACCCTGCTGTGGAGGTGTGCACTAACCAACCCTTCTCCTCTTCCCACCCGCGTGTTAAGTAGCAACATGAGCAGTATTTCCTACCATACTTCACTCCCAGTATTTTTTGAGATGTTTGTATAAAATGGAATTTAAAATCCACCTATGATTGTATATGAACTGCAGAGGAGCCCGTTTATTAATAAAACTAAAACCAACAGCAATGTTTTGTAATACCAGGGTGGGAGAGGATGGGGATGAAAACCAAAAACCAACCCAAATCCTGGCAAACGTTGTAAACTGCTTAAGTTTGACTTCCCTTTGGTTTCTCACCGATTGAAGTGTTCTGTTGCAGGAAGGTGTTTAATTGGATTTTCTCTGCTGCAAAATGCACTTCCAACCATCTGTTATGCTGTGTGAGTTCTTCAAAAAATAAGAGTTACTGTTACAGACATTGCACAAAACTTCTGGATTTAAAACAAAATGAGTCTTGTGTGTATTTCAGCCGATGCACCTAACTAGAGACACGTTTACCTGCCTTTCATGTGTCTGGCTCCCACCTTGTTTTCTGTCTGTATTTTCCCTTCCCAGCAGGAGCAGTAAGGGGATTGTGCTTTCTTTCCCAGCCATAGTGATGCTCTGCTCTAGGAAAAGAGTAGGCAGCTGCCAGCCTCATGCATGGAGTGAAATCCCTTTCAATAAAGGCTAATTCTCTTCTGACCCAGATGGAAGCTGATTGTAGGGTGTTTCCTAGGGGAGAGAAAGCAATACAAAGTCAAATATCCCGAAGCAGAGATGGATGGGAAAACATCAGCTCTCTCCATCACTGACCCTCAGTTCACAGCACATCACAGTCAGTGCCTGGGTAAGAAAGCTCTAAGCCCTTTACTGCTCCTGGCTGTCTTGGTTTGCTTTCAGAAATATGGTGCCTGGTGTCAACTTCTAAGCAACAGCACTGCCTAAAGCAAGCAGAGAAAAAAAAATCCAACACCCTTCTACAAGCAACTTTTTAAAACTCAGTATGGTCAATCTGTTCAATATGGGGTTTTGTGTGTGTACATATATACATATATATATAAAAAAGAGAATTTTGTACAATGTAGCTGAATATTTCTGTTTCCTTATTTCTCTGTAAGAAGTGTGAACATTTGTGTACTATACACTGAAGTCAGGGATAGCACAATGGGGTCTGAGACCAGCTTTCCTTCCCATTTGCCTCGTCAAAGGCATTTGTCATCCCTTTCTAGCACTCATTCTAGCATAATGTTTTGTTTTACGGGTGAGCTTTCTCTGTTGGAAGCCACTCCTGTTTAGGTTGCAGAAACCTTCAGAAAAGGTCTGTTAATCACAAATCCTCACTGTTCTGTTTTATGGACTAGAAAGCCAAAATCTTTGACTCTTCACCTTTTCAGAATTACTTACCGCTGGCCTAACGCAGCTTTCAAAACCACACCATCAGCATTTGGGTGATACTGTGGATGGACAATGTGCTCCAACTCTGCTAGCTTTGTGATGGAGTGTCCTAAACCCACAGTCACGTTCTTGAGGCCCACTTTCCATAGGTGCTGAGCATCTGCAGCTCCCACTTAATCCCAAATATTGGGCTTTCGGAGACCAGCTTTCCACACCCAGCTTGTCTGTTGGGTCCAAATGGCAAGTGGGAGTTTGAGACCTCAAAGGTTTATGTCGCTTCTTCCTGTGGTCTTGGTCAGGTGAGGGGGAAGCCAAAAAGGCTTGTTAAAATTGAGAGTCTCTCTGTTGATTTAGAAGATGAGCTGGAGACAGAAACACTTCAGGGATTCCTCACGCAGGACTGCAGTATTCATTCCTTCTTGGTAGGGAGCAGGAACCAGCCATTACTTCATTTCCACAATGGTTTTAGCTTTTAGCATCTAAACTGTCCTTGGGCACGAACTTGGGCATAGCGGGGTGGACTGAAAGGTCTTTTAGTCCTATCCAAACTAATCGTCTGCATTAGAAATACCACACAAAAGTGATCCATGCTCCCATACTGGTTTAAAATGAAGTTTTATGGCAAGTAGCAGTTGTCCTTTCCCCAGCAACCTCAGCTTTGTACTTAGTTATAATTCAGAACCTCTGTTCCTGACTTCTGCACACATACTTTCCTTGCAGTGTTAATGAAGATCTAAGGCCTGATTTAAACCTTAAGAAGGACCCTCTCCCTGTTGTATGGGGAGGTAGCTGACCTTAGCACACCCTTACCTAATACACCAAGCAGCAGCAGCAGGTGGTTCAGCTAAAACCAGGCCGCCAACATAGAAGAGCAGTGGTTTGTCACCCTGCTTGGTCACCACAGAGCTCGGATGTTCTGGGTGGTCTTCACAACCAAAACTGCCCGGTAGGAAGTGAAGTCGCGCACAAGATTCACTCAAGTTCACCTTGGCCTCAGAAGGAGTATGGTTTCAGCACCAAACACGTGCATTGGAAAGCCTCACCTACCTGATTTTGCACATTCCAAAAGGAGATGAAGGCCTTACCAGGGGCAGGGGGCCTGTTTTGTTAGAGACTGCAAATAAATGAGCCCTAAGCACAGAGAGGTTTGGGGTTTTCTGGTAGGCACTACTACTGGCTGAGCCTCTCCATCTCCCACTGAGAAAAAAGCACCTTATGATACACAACTCACCAGCTTTTTGTAGGATTACAGTAGTATAATCACGTACCCTCCATTTCTCACCCTTCACTGTTCAAAGGTGACACAAACCAAGCATCAGCCACGAACTCACTTAGAAACAATTTTAGAAGGAGATCATGAGGCTTTAGATCCAGTCACAGCTCTATGTGGCAGGGTATCTTCTTGACCACTTTTTGCACTGACACTGACTGCAGGTTTGCTTTTTAAGCAAAAACCAAAAATCGGAGCGGATAATGCAGGTACAGGCATTGCACAATGACAAAAGGGACAAAATTAACAACTTTGAAGAGCTCCTTCATCCTGAGAAAAAGGACTGTATTAAAGATTTTAAGAGACAATGAAGTTTGCTGGTTTGGCTGCGATGGAGGACGGTGGACTTCAGGAGTGCAGTTTCTTGGAGTACAGCTGAAAATCAGCATGAAGATAGAGAAACACTCAGGTGCTTTGATACCTTAGGTATGTGTTTGAGACAGCACTGATGGCAAAGCACACCAAGTGATAGGACTTTTCCTTTTCCCCCTCCCTCCCTGTGTTTAGCTTTCACAATCCCTCACCCTTTAAGTGGTGAAGGTTAGAGTGATCCTGGTAGTTGGTCTTGTCCTCATTGTTAAACAGCCTTGGCATCTACTGAGTTTGCATTTGTCCGTATTGATCTTTGTTCCGGAGCAAAAAACCAACCCAACAAGACCCCACAACCCTCACCTCTTTCCAGGTGACACATTACATGGCTTTGTTTTCCATTTTAACTTACTGCATTATGAGTTCGCTTTCCAAGCAGTTAAAGTGCTTGTGTGCATCATGGTAGCTAAATGTGCCCTTAGCTCACAAACTCACAGGCCGGACCAGCACAGTTGTGATGGGAAGCCAGGCTCCCCTTCCCACCCCATTCCACAGCGGCTATTTGGGGAGATCAGGGTGATTGTTAATCGGATTTCTTGCTTATGTGCTGCCTTTGCAGCCGCAAGGTCTGGCCCCTCAAGAGATGGAAATGCACTTGGAGAAGGGAGGAAGCTGATAACATTTTAGGGGGTTACATCTTGGTTTATGGAAACAGCTTAAAACTGGGAGCCCGTTGGGTGCTCAAATGAGGAAACTTGCTTGTGGTGGCTGGGTTTTTGCCTGTCCTGCTCTGGGCCTTCCCCACCAGCCCTGGCATGGGGATGGGGTAGGTCTCCCAGGCAAAAAGCTCTGTGAAGCCTGACAGTTGCCCCAAGCAGCCTGCCTGCAAGAGCAGCCTTCCACTGAGCCCTGAGCGACAAAACCTGAGTAACTTGCTTGTTTCCCACAGGAATAAATGGAAAGGATCTGCTTTTACAGAAGAATCTGTTTTTCTCTCCCTCTGAAAATCCCTTTTGGAGAAGGTGCCACGCCACGATGCAATTCCCCCATAATCAAACTTTGCAATGAAATACTGGCTGAGAAAGCCAATTCCCATTGAGTGGGGATGGCAGGGGGAGGACCTGCTGCCCTGCACAGACCCAGCCTGGACCAAGCAATGACGACAACTGAGGAAAGCAGCCCTGCTTTTCCTTGACCTTCGGTCAGCTCGGCAAAGGGAGCTCCTCAAAACCCGGAACTGTTCGGTTTTCCTTCCTTTTTGGAAAGAATTCCTTTTTGTTTTACTTTAAACACAAACACCCGCGCTGTGGAGCCAGGGTACTGCCCACACGTGATGGAGAGGGCTAAATCTCTGCTTGTTTCTTCTCACCTGTGTACTTACATTTCCTTCTGTTGGCAATAAACAGCCCTTTCGCAACCACTCTTGTCCACTGCTGTGGCTCCTGAGAACGGGAGGGAGGGGAACGTGGTGATCAAATGGGTGCTTCAAGCTTCTGGGATGCACTTCTGGCATCCTTGGTGGTAGGGAGGTGGCACAAATTGGAATGCCACCCTTCTGAATAGGTCCCCAGGCCTCAGACACCCACCACCAGCATGGCCAAGGCTCATTTTGAGATGATTAAGTAGATTTTGCACTGGGTTGCCCTTCAGACCCTCATCGCCTTGGTCCATGTGGCCAAAGGACATCCTGGGGTCCCTGCAGGATGCCTGCATCCATCAGCTGGTCACTGGGAAATCTAGTATTTCTCCTGTGCTTGCAAAACTGCAGAGGTCAGACCCCATCCAACTCCAGCATCCCATAGCACAGCCAGCTCCTGCAAGGAGGTATCGGGAAAAGGCAGAAGAACTTGGGGCAGAGGAAAGACAACGCATTAGGAAGAGCCCTGAGGCAAAGCAGCCGAGGGCTTCATGGTGCCACGGTCCAGTCTAACTCCTTCACCCCAAAGAGCCCGATTTTTACACAGATCCACACAGAAAAAGCTGCCGCAGCCACAGGGGAAGCACATTCATCCATTTATTGATGGCATGCCATCGCGCACAGGAAAAGTGCAAGCACCCAAAACGGAGGGTGACAGTGGGCACCCAAGGGGAAAGCCTTTCTTTTGGAGGAGGGAGCAGGGGAAGGCTCCTGCCCCTCACCAAAACCCCGGGAGCAGAGCAGGTGCTGGAGCTGTGCCACAGAACCCAGCTGGTTACTGGTCACTGAATTCAGAGAGAGGGAGCCTGCGCCACCGCTCCGCTTCCCGCCGCTGCCGCACCGCTGCTGCCTTCTTGGTGACGTTCCTGCAGGTTTTGGGGGAGGAAAGGAATGAAACCAAAGCCATCAGGAGGAATGGGAGCATCCTGCCTTGATCCTTGTTGTCCAGTCACTGGGCGTCACGTACCCCTGTGTCAGCTTGAAGATGAGCAGCTGGATCCAGGGTGCCTCGGGGGCCACACAGACCTTCTTGTTTTTCTTCAGGGTAAGACTGCAAGGTGATGAGACCCACTCAGCCCCACACATGCCTCTGCCCCAAAGTGTTCCTCACCATGCTGCTGTCTGCAGAGAAAGCCCCTCTCACTCCCTATGGGATTATGAGCACAGCCTGTGACCCTTGCTGGGAGATGGATGAGGTGGCTTAGGCCTTGACCTTGGGTCACAGAATCATAGAATAGAATCAGACTGGTTTGGTTGGAAGGGACCTTAAAGCTCATCCAGTTCCAACCCCCTGCCATAGGTAGGGACATCTTCCACTAGAGCAGTTTGCTCCAAACCCTGTCCAACCTGGCAGGTTGCAATGAGCAGGGATTGCTTTGCAAAGCTTTCCACTTACATGATCTCCTTCCTCCTGCAGTGAATACCCGGTGGCGTGACATCAATGGCGAGGATCAGCCCCAGGTTGATGACCTGGGCGGTCCATTTGATGCACTTGCACCTCATGTTGGTCAGGAGGCTCTCCAGCGACAGACCTGTGCCCAAGAGCAGCCCACACACCCCCAGGCCTCAGCCCATCACCACCCTCATGTCATGATCTCATCCCATCACTGGTGCCCACGGGGACGTGGGTTTGTGTTAACGGAGTTTGCAGCAGCAAAGGCGACGCAAAGCTAGTCCCTCCCAGCACAGGCTCAAAGCTTTCTTGTCAAGCTCACAGAAAGGGCGTAGCTCCAAGGTTTGAAACTTAACCAGTACTTTCCAAACTAAACCCATTGCCCACCCACTGCACACTCAGATTTCACAGGGGTCTTGAGGAGAAGCAGCTTAAACCCATCAGGCAAATCCCGCCCAGTCCCCAGCATCCCCCTCTAGTTTAACCACCAAATTTAACTGCTAAACTGAAGCTCAAAGGTAGGCAAGAAACAAATCCGAAAGCTGAGAGAAGTCCACTCTCAGCCCCATTCAGTGCCCCAGCGAGGGGTTTGGAGGGGGACAGAGGGACACGCTAAGGTCACTCACCACCACCCGGCACCAAGTTGCCCATGAGCAGGGCCATGGCCAGTGCTGCCGGCAGCAGCCGCATCCTCACCCCCTGCCCTGAGCTGCCCTGGGGCTGCTTTATAGCCAGCCAGGCGGGGATTTCGGAGCCTGGGAAACGCCGGGGGGGTGGGGAGGAAGGAGCTGCCCCACGCTTCGACTTCCCTGCCACTGCTTCCCCATTGCACGTGGTGGCCCACACCAGCTCCCCATCAAAAAAGGCAAAAAACAGTGTGGCCACCTCCTAACATGTCCTTGCCCCATGTTTCTTGGTGGAGAAACAGCAGTGAGCCCCTCTCTGTCCCCCTGAGCACCCTCAAGCCTCTGGAATGCCACAAGAAGGAATGCAAGTGAGAGTGACCAAGAGCTGCTGCCTTTATTGGACCTGTTTGGTTGTGCCTGAAGGTGACACCCAGCACATTGGGGAAGGGTGGGGAAGGGGGTACTGGCATTTTCAAGGGCTTAAATGCATAAACTGCCAAGGAAAAGGGGGCTCAAGGCATCACTCAGCAGCATCATCGCCTCTGCACAAGGAGACAGCAGTGTGGGAGATGAGGACCAGTTTCAGGCCCAGCACATCTGTCTGTCCCACCAGCGGCAGCTTCCTCAGTGGAGAGCCTCTTTCTTCCTCCTGCCAAAAGCAGAAGCAGGGAGAAACAAGTGAAGACGGGATGCCACTGGTCCTGCCTGGAAACCCTTGTGGCTGAGGAGGGCTTACAGGTTAGGGAGGTCCTGCAGGAGCTTCTTCACCCAAGGGGTGTCAGGATTTACACAGACCCTCTCCAGGCTTTTTAGCTTAATCCTAGAGAACAGAGAGGAGCTGGAGCAGCCAAGCCCCCTGTGCTTCTCATCAAGGGTGGAACTGAAATAATTCAGGGAGGATGGGGGAGCAGAGGGCTTGTACCACCACCACCACCCCCCCTGCAAGAAGCACTTACACCACCTCGAGGCGCCGGCAGCTGCTCCCCACTGGCCGGACCTCGATGCTGCTGTATTTCCATGGTGGGATGAAGGCCCTGGTGGTCTTGGCACAGCGGCAGCTCAGGTTGCCATTGGCTTCTAAGAGGGCTGGATGGGCACACGGCTTGCACAT
Source organism: Neopsephotus bourkii (assembly GCF_033783945.1). NCBI lineage: Eukaryota > Metazoa > Chordata > Aves > Psittaciformes > Psittacidae > Neopsephotus > Neopsephotus bourkii. The sequence goes on from NW_026900624.1 coordinate 11,656,234, forward strand.
CACCTGAAACCCACCACCACCCCCAGCACTCTTTCTTGGGCAACGCATCTGCCCCTATGTCCCACCACAATCACCACATCCCCTTGCATGAGAGCCCCGGAGGCACATCCGGATGTCGGGATAGGGGGATGTTGCCTCTGAGAATGTCTCCACCCTCCCCAGCATCCTCCAGCCCCATGCACTGGGAGCCTCACCTGCATCCCCAGGGTGGTGGGTCAGCAGCAGCACCCCCAACAGCAGGGCAGCCTGCACAGCCATGCTGGACCCATCCCCAGCACCACCAGCATCCCCTTATTTGAGCTGGGAAATAGGAGAAGTGAGGCGGTGCCGGCGGGAGGCCCCAGGGTCGGGGGGGTTTGGGGGTTTTGCCCATCGGGGGCCCAGGCTTCCTGAAACTGGTTCCATTTTCCCCTTTCTATAAAGCTGGATCTCGTAAAGATACTGGGCCTTTGTCCCAGTGCTTGTCCCTAAGCCCATGCAGCTGCACAAGCCCCAAAGGTTTTTTAGGGTGCTTTTATGTTCTGCATGATCTGATATTACTCATTTCTTCTACAAACAGATTTTCCCCCAGCCTGGGCTTTTGTGGCATCTGCTTTTGCTCTTTCCCATCCCAAAACTCTGCCAAGTGACCCCACGCGCACCACCTCTATTTCCTTACAACAGCCTTCCAATACCTAAAGGGGCTGACAAGAAAATTTGAGAGGGACTTTTTACAAGGACATGTAGGGACAGGACAATGGGGAATTGCTTTAAACTGACAGAGGGGAGATGGAGATTAGACACTAGGAAACAATTGTTCCGTGTGAGGGTGGTGAGGCACTGGCACAGGTTGCCCAGAGAAGCTGTGATTCAGAATCACCAGTTTGATTCTATAATTCTTATTGGCCTTTACTGCTTTCAGGTGGCTTTCAACTGCTTGCAGACCCCAACCCCATCGCCAACGCTGGTGCTTGCTGGTGGTTCAGGGCTGGAACACCCCTCTCACCTCCCTTTGATGCCTTGAGCAAACCTTTCCCTGCTCCTGTCTCATTCCTCAGCGTAAAAGGGCTGTCATTGTGCCTGCAATGCACCTGGGTGCTGCCCTCACTCCTCTACCTATAGGACAGATACCTCACCTGATACATATTCAAATGCACTTTTTAATGCCTATGGTATATCTATGAAAGAGCATCAACACGAGTGCCAGATGCAAAAGATGAGCTCCAGGAAGGCTACGGCAGTGGGGTTTATCAAAGCTGGGAGATTACAACAAATGGAAAACACCCTGAATTTTATTTGACTTGAGCTCTCACGCCAGGACATGCCATGCTGTGTAACAAAGACCACAGACACACCGTGCCAATGAGCGCTCTGCATGGAAAGAGTCACAAAGTTGTTCCTACAGAGGCAGGAGCGGCCCCTTCGCAGTGTATGGTAGAGTAAAGAAATGCAGGGTTCACATTCACGTTCATCCAGGGACTGAATGCAGAGGGGAAACACCTCCAGAACCTGCCATGGGGCTGGGTCATCAGCGAACTGCCCTCCCTGCAGCGGCTGCTGCTGGGGCTGGACACGGGACTTTCGGGACAAGGGAGGGAAGGAAGGGCGAAGTGGGGAGCAACCAGGTTCCTGTGCATCATCTGCCAGCGCATCTCAGGGCTCTCAGCGTCAGCTTCCTTCACGGGAAACTTATTTTTTCTTCCTGTGAAAAGCAGAAGGAGGAGAAACACGTGAACACAGAGAAATCGAAATCGGGTCCTGGGGGAGGAAGCTCCTGCCCCAGCTGAAGGAAGTTATCTCTAAGGACCCTTCCAACTCTGACCATTCAATAATTCTATGACAAGTCACCACCATGTCCCCAGGGCAGGCATCATCGAAGGGGGGGATTTAGATTAGACATTAGGCAGAAGTTCTTCCCTGTGAGGGTGTTGAGGCGCTGGCACAGGGTGCCCAGAGAAGCTGTGGCTGGCCCATCCCTGGCAGTGTTCAAGCCCAGGTGAAACAGGGCTTGGAGCAACCTGGTCTAGGGGAAGGTGTCCCTGCCCATGGGAGGGGGTTGGAACTGATGAGCTTTAAGGCCCTTTCCAGTAGAAACCATTGTAGGATTCTGTAATCACTCATGGGGATGTCTCCTCTCAGCTGCCCCGACTGTGCCAAAAACACAGGCATGACAGAGGACTGTGGCTTTCCCAGCCAAGTAGCTACACACTGTTGCACTTGCAATAAGCAAATCCCAATCCTGTCATTCCCTCCCCGGTATTTTTTTCTTTTTGTGCCCTGTGAGTGCTCTCCAGGACCAAGGATAGGATGGGATGCTGTCCAGAGCCACCTGAGCCAAAAGAGTTTTCATCAATGCAACTTACGTGGTAGCAATACGCTTCAGCAGCTTCTTTACCCAAGGGGCATCAGGATCCACACACACCTTTCCTGAGGTTTTCAGCTTAATTCTGAAACACAAGGAGTGTTTATGAGTGTTATCCTTCCCTCCAAAGGCAAGGATCCGAGCAGCCAGGGTTGATCTGCAATGCTCAGCTTTCATTTACAGCACCAGCAGGTTGCAGGAAGCCACAGGATGATCAAGAAAAAGCAAGATGCAACACGTTCTCATGTGAAACATGTGCTTCAAGCCCTAAGGTGCCTGTTCAAAGACTATTTTCTCTGTAGGTTCATAAATGTACCGGTGCTGAGCAGTTAAAACAACCTGATGCATCTGCTTAAGACACCACTTCAGTCTGGATAGGAGTAAAGACACAAGGGCTTGACCCAAGATGCAGTTTACTCTCTGCTCTCATACTGGTAGTGAAAACATTGGTTATGGCTCATCCTGCCTTAGTGTCTGAGGATGCACTTCCTCCAAACTGCAAACAGCCCCCACCAGCATGAGGAAATCACATTCTACCTTGCTGGAAAGCTCCATTCAGGTCCTGAGGACCTCTGGCATGTCAGTCCAGTGCATTTCCTCCACCAGAAATGACCTGATGTTTCTCAGCCCCGAAGCATGAGTGAGCTTGAAAAGCCTTGGTTTAGCAGAAAGGGATTGGAGGAGCAGGGTGGTTGCAGCAGAAAAGGTGCAGTGCTGGCCTTGATGCTCCATAGGAGCCAGAGGAGACAGCTTTTCATCCCATGAGCCACCACTGGCACTTACATGATCTCTGTACGCCTGCAGGTGCTCCCCACGGGTCTTATCTCAATGCTTTCATATCTCTTTGGACTAATGTAGTCTGAGGTTGTCTTTATGCATCTACAGTTCAGGTTTCCATTCACCTCCAGGATGGCTGGGAAAGAGAGAAGGTAGCAGTTTACAGAGACAGAGTTATTTAGAGGTGCCACAACTCCAAATCAATTAGAGACAAAGAAATTATCACTCCCCGTGCTTTCCCTGACAATGCTTTAGGGACCATGGTAGGAAACTGTTATCTGTGACTCTACCTCAGCACTCCACTCTCACACAGCTCCTGAAAGCTGAACCTAGCCAAGCAGGATGGTCACACTCTTTCTTCAGGTATGAGAAAAACCCTGGGTTAAACAGGATGTCTCTGTTTCCCCGGGTCCCTTTAGGCGCAGGATGCAGATGAGCCCATCCATCCTGAGGACCATGGCAGCCTGGGAGTTGACCACCATGGGTATCTGTAAAGACACCAGATGCTCACCTGCATGGGCTAAGTGGGACATCATCAGCAGCATCAGCAGCCATGGGAGCACTGGGGCTCCCATCCCCATCCCAGCTGGTGTTCGCATCCTCGTGGCAGGCTCAGCCCTGGAGGAGGTCTGAGGAACTGGGTGAAAAACCCCCCTATTTATTCAGGAGGGTTGCGCTCTGACACAAGCAACAAGATTCAGACTTCATCAGTCACATCTGACCAGTGGACCATGAAGAGAGGTGATGTAATTTCTCAGATGCCTCCCACAGCCAGGTCGGAAACCGAGTTTACACCATTGCCGATGAAAACCAGCCATTGGGACAAAGTGCCTGTTTGGAGTACCCACATCACCTTCCCTGCACCCTGTTTCTGATCCGCTGGGTCTGTCCAAGCATCACCCTTCTTTCCCGTTAGCATTCACCCCTCAACCACACAAAGACCCCAGAATAAAAGGAAAGCATAAACCCAGGGCAAGCAGGGTTTTTTCACTGCACTCAGATATTTACATATATCTTTCTTAGGGCTATAATTCCCCCACGCTATTTTTGCTACCTCTTACATCAGCAAAATTGCCTAGCAGTGAACCATGGAAAAATAAAGATCTCTGCTACATGTTTCCACTCTGACCCTTCAAATCTTGCTTGCACAGTGACATACTAAACACCAGGAAAGTCAAGAAATGACTGGTATAGTAGCACCAGGAAAAAGCAAGTTATTCTTATGTCTCTGCACATCTGTGGCTGAGTGCTGATGTACATGTCAGTCAGCAACAGATTTCTTGGTACCAGCAGCCTGGGAGTGAAGCATGGATCGGTGCCAGAGAATAGCAGCAGGAAAAGCAACAGGGCTGGGATGGACTCAGGAACTAATGAGAGCAAGACCTGAGCAGTACTGGAACCAGAGGGAGATCTTATTTTGCTCTATTTAGCATCCCATTACAGCACTTGGGACCTGAAATAGTTGGGGCTTAGTTAGAAGTGTCCTGACTGCCCACTCTTTCAAGAAAGATCAGCTTTTTATGATGCTATGAGCTATGGGACACAGTGTGCTATGCAGCCAGTGAGCCAGTTCAACATCATTCTGGTGTCCCCGACATAAGAAGGTCATGGAATTGTTGGAGCAAGTCCAGAGGAGGGACATGAGGATGATCAGGGGACTGGAGCACCTCCTGTATGAAGACAGGCTGAGAAAGTTGGGGCTGTTCAGCCTGGAGAAGAGAAGGCTGCGTGGAGACCTCATAGCAGCCTTCCAGTATCTGAAGGGTGCCTATAGGGATGCTGGGAAGGGACTCTTCATTAGGGACTGTAGTGAAAGGACAACAGGGAACAGGTTCAAGCTTAAACAGGACAGATTTAGATTGGATAAAAGGAATTATATTCTTCTCTGTGATAGTGGTTCGGCACTGGCACAGGGTGCCCAGAGAAGCTGTGGCTGCCCCATCCCTGGCAGTGTTCAAGGTCAGGTTGGACGGAGCGTGGAGCAACCTGGTCCAGTGGAAGGTGTCCCTGCCTGTGGCAGGGGGTTGGAACTGGATGAGCTTTAAGGTCTCTTCCAACCCAAACCAGTCTGGGATTCTACCATTCACAGCAGGGATAATCAGACGGTAGTGGGAAAACTGATTACACTAAAGCAGACATGTATGTGGCAGTGAGAAGCTGTAGGAGCATGTGGAAAGGCAGAGGTCAGACTGCGCACATCCTTATAGTGCTGCAGAACCACATGTCCACAAGGCTTTAAGGCTTTATTCTGGCAATGTGCTCCAAGCTTTACACACAAGGGAATAAACCTGTCCATTCTGGGGCACCATGGTCTGGCCCTTGCTCCTCCACACATTTCATAGCATCTTTTGGGTTTCTCTCAAAATGAGCCATTGAAGGACTGAAGCAAAGCATATTGGCACACAGGGGTTTAGTACTGTGAGACACCTTTGGGTCTCACATGGGGTTTAGTGGGATGTGGGCTGCCCTGAATAAAGCAAAGTCACCAGCTGGGAAGCAAAAGGGGAAGTGGGGACACATGGCCACAATAGCAAGGTGAGGAGGAAGGAAGAGGGCAGAAGAAAAATGATGTGATTGTGTGATTACATTGTAATTTGGAGTTTTCAAATCACATCAGCATTTTATAGAGTAGCAAAATGGTAAATGTCCAAAAAAGCGCCTTCCATTCAAACCATAAGCTCTCTGCTCCCCCTTTGAAACTTGTTTTCCCTCTGAGATAGGTCCAAAATTCTTGTCAAGAGCTTGTTCAAGAGAGAATGATCAAAAATGGATGAGGGAAGAGTTTAATTCCCTGTACATTGGGGTTGCAGAGAGGCCAGGGACAATTTGAATGAGCTACTGCCAAATCCTATGGAGGGAATGAGAGCCTGGCTGCTATGGCAGTGGAAAAGGAGGTGGCTTTAAAACTGTATTTTGTTCAATACTGACAGAGTTTTCAATTTCCCTGCAGAGAGCTGTTAGAGGGAGCCCAACCCAGGACTGGTTTAAATGGTTTTGCTGGGATGTGGCAGAAATCTCTTCAAAGGAAAGTCTGCACAATGGTGGGGAAGGCAGGGATTTACCAGGAGAGATAACAGGTCATATACAGCGTTATAGAGGCACTAGTTTCAACATCTTTCTGAAGTTCATGACTTCAAAACACTCCTCCTTTTACAGCTGGGGAAAACCGAGAGAAGTGAAAGCAACTTTCCCCAGAGATGCACAGTGGAGAGGACAGAGCTGGGGCACGCTCCAAGAGTGGCTCTTCCATGGCCAGGGGAAACCAATACCACTGCTGGCAGTGCTTAAGGAAACCAGTAAAGGAAGAATCTACCCCTGGGAGACATGCAATGGACAGGCCAAGATAACTTACGTGCAAGATGACACCCAGATTTGTGGCTACAGGGCAGGTGTCCACCTCCTGGCTACCCATGAGAGAAGTGGGAGCTACAGAGCCATGTTCAGGCTGGATGGATTTAGATAGGTGGCTTTAGAGGGGTCCTGGGCAATCAGTTCAGGCACAGTGACATCAGTTTCAACCTGAGGCGTGTGTTGGCAGCCAGACCAATACAAGACCCAAATGCCTCCTTTAGGGATGTGCTGCTCTGTGCTTGTTGCTTTATGCTCAACCCTGCAGTGCTTCTTCCATGAGAGTCATGGAATCATAGAATGGTTTGCGTTGGAAGGGACCTTAAAGCTCATCAGTTCCAATCCCCTGACATGGGCAGGGACACCTTCCACTAGACCAGGTTGTTCCAAGCCCCATCAGGGTGCTCATCAACTCACTTTGCAGCCAGGATGAAACCCACACGTCCAGTGGGTGGGAGGGCAGGAGTGCCTTCTCTTCCTCTTGAGCACCAAGGAAGTTGTCCCCTCTGCACAGGTGGCCTTGGCAGAAGCTCCCCTCCAAGTGGGAGAAGTCAACCCTGGGGTTGCAGGGAAGCAAAAGCCATGCTGCAACAGTGTCCCTGGCCTGGCCCATGGGTGCTTCTGGAAAGACAACCCAAAGCACAGGCTCAGCTCTGCAATTTCAGGTTGTGGGGTGGCATGAAGTCATTGCCTACATGGCTGTGAAGATGAACCAAGCATAACCACTGGTGCTCTTTCAGATGTACCCCCTTGATTCATACCTAGAAGCAGATTTTCATCGTGAAGCCCAGCCCTGGCTCCATCTCTGAAGTGATGCACTTGGGTTTCCCCCATCACCTGGGTAGCTTGGTGAATCCCCAAAACATTGCCTCAAAAGACATACATTAGCTAGTCTTCAAGCTGCTATGAGTTTCTGCTTCGGGTAGGAATGGTGAAATAAATGCAGAGAGAAAGGAGAACCTGTCAGAGATACTGTAATCCCAGGGTTTCTGAATCATCTTGGTAGTAGTCACAGTGGTTTCAATGTATGGCTACTGAGTACATTGATGGACATTGCGGTGTCTTACCAGGAAGGAAAGGCTTGCAGCTCTTGTGGGTAGCTAATACTTGTGCATGCTGAGCGGTCATTCTGAGAAGGGAGAAGGATCTAGCCTGTGACTATTTAAACTAACCACTTCCCAGATGCCAGTAATTCAGACTTCACATATTCATCTGTGGAATTATCCAGGCCAACCGAAACATGTTGGAACTATCCTAACAGCTTCTGTATTTCCTGCACCAGGAAATACCTTTGCAGGCAAGAGTCTGATTTGAGTCCTTTTTTAATTCTGTGATTTTTATTAGATTTTTCCTGGTTTCTTTGGGTTTTTTTACACTCACTAGAGCCTTCAGACATGTAGGTACCAAGGTACCTAAATCAGAGGCCTACATAAATGTGGTGCAAATACCTCCCGAAGGCCATGACTTTAAAGCCATTGGCTTCAAGCTGACAGAGGGGAGATTTAGATTAGATATTAGGAAGTTCTTTACTGTGAGGGTGGTGAGGAGCTGGCACAGGTTGCCCAGAGAAGCTGTGGCTGCCCCATCCCTAGTAGTGTTCAAGGCCAGGCTGGCCAGGGCTTGGACCAAGCTGGTCTAGTGTGAGATGTCCCTGCCTGTGGCAGGGGACTGGAACTGGATGAGCTTTAAGGTCCCTTCCCATACAAACCAATCTGTGACTCTGTGATTCTAGGACTGTGGCAGGGAAGAAGTGCTCCACTGTATGGCTTTGCTGTGCTTCTGCAGCCATTAAACCACTTACAACCATGTAATTTAGTGGCATCAAGCCATAGAGAGCCTCAGGCTAGTTCAGAGAGGTCAAAGACTTCCTTCAAGACACTGAAAAATAAGTGATCGTAAATGAGAGGGAACGTAGATGAGCCATGAGTGGAAAAAGGAGAAGAGCTCCTGTATTTTGGCAGAGGGAAACCAGAGGTTTTACACACCTGAGTCCCTCCTGAAAGATGACAGGAAAACCTGTCACAGCATCCCCAAATGTATGAGCCAAGGATGAGGGAGAACTTGGTCTGCAAGAGCGAGGCAGTTACAGACCATGTTGAGAGGTGAGTAGGAAATGACCTGAGCTGAGTGGAGGAGAAGCAAAACAAATATCAAAGAACTTCTTTCATGTTTGAGCAGGATGGACAAACCCCTCAGCCATGCTGAAACCACTGCGTTTGTTCAGAAAGGAAGCGAACTTTCAGCACACCCCTCCTGTTCCACAGCTCACAAAATGCTCCTGGCAAGTGATACGAAAACTGGGGTTTGGTTTGTTTCTAAATCACCCCCAAAAAAGCCCCGGCTCCAGTGAATTTGACACTGCTGTGGTTTGTGGTCCATCGTCTGCTTCAAAGATAAAGATGACTCCTGCCGAAACCCACACCTATTCCAGCAGCATGCAACAACCCAGGCAGAGGCACCCAGCACCCAGGCACAGCATTCGTTTCTGTCTTATCATACAAAAGTGTGTCTCAGATGCTTGATGTAGTGCCCAGTTTCCAGCCCAGGGCTCCTTCCAGTCCTATTAGGATGCTCTCCATGCCCTTGTGCCTCCTACGCCTCGAAAACACATTCCCAAACAGCCTGTGTTTGTTTACTCACACATGAAAAGAGCTTCTTTAGCCATTTTTCCCCTGATGTCCCTTCTCCTGGTTGCATTTTAAGAAGAATCATTCCCTTTATACAACTGGCCTTGCTTTCTCCCCAAAAAATTACTAGCCCAAACCTGCCAAAGTAACACCAACTCATGGGTACAGTCCAGTGGGAGGGAAGAACTGACCAGGATATGTGGGTGTCCAAGGCTCTGTGCTGATGGAGCTTGATGGAGTTTTATTTGTACTCAGATGCAGAACCGACTGTGCTTACTGCAGTATATACCAGGTATAGAAGTGAAATTTCAACATGAGAGAACCAGAATTAGCTAAAGCCTAGCAAAATCAGTCCAAAATTAGGTTTTTCAAATCACCTATTGAGCTTCCTGTCACTTGTTGAGTGAAGGTGTGGAGCTCACTGTCTCTGAATGAAGGCACAGGCTCGATGGTGACATGGCACAGGGACACAATCTAATTTTGGCTCATTTTTGGAGACACCAGAGTACTGTGATGACACTTCTGCTCTACCTGCAAGTAGGTGAAAAACCTACTACGGGCATCCTTAAAAGCAAGGCTCAAATATCTGGTTTGCTTGACAGCTAGAGAAAGGTAATACAGTAAGAGGGAGCTCTGAAAGAGAATGGATAAAGAAGAAGGAGAAAAGGCCAAATCATGAAGAAAAGATCAATCAGGGTGAGAGAAATTAAGGGAAACTCCAGAAATGTGAATTCAATGCTCCTGACTCCCTGGTCAATGCTGAGCCACAGGACCTCTACGGAGCAGCAAGCGGGTGCTTTCTGCTGAAGGGAAAGCAATACTGTGTGTTCAGTGGCATGTCAGAACATGCCACTCAGCCCCAGAACAGGGACGGTATCTGGGACATCCCGTCCACCCCAGGGATGCAAATGGCACCAAGCAAGTGCAGGAGAAAATCCCCAGCCTGCTGAGCTCATTTGCACTTGCTGCTAAAAAACCACACTGGAGGAACACCCAGCACCCTCACACTTCTCCTAAAGCTCTTGATTTGTTTTGAATACAAGTTAACCTGAAATCACAGAATCACAGCTTGGTTTGGGTTGGAAGGGACCTTAAAGCTCATCCACTTCCAATCCCCTGCCACAGGCAGGGGCTCCTTCCACTGGAACAGGTTGCTCCAACCCCCATCCAACCTGGCCTTGAACACTGCCAAGGATGGGGTAGCCATAGCTTCTCCAGGCAACCTGTGCCAGTGCCAAACCATCCTCACAAGAACTTCTTCCTTGTATAATAATCTTTCCTCTGTGAGTTTAAAGCCATTCCCCCTTGTCCTGTTACTACATGTCCCTGTAAAAAGTCCCTGTCCAGATTTCTTGTTGGCCGCTTAGGCACTGCAAGAAATGGACCTAACATGAAGTAGAGAAACAGTGTTATTCCTGAAAGGCAGCTGGAAAAGCAGAAAGAGTCACCCCACCCTGCACGGAAGATGTGAAGCAGGAATGAAACTCTAGCGCTCCACCAGAGAGTGACATCAGCGTCAGTGACCTGGCCATGGGCCCCAGCTCCCTCTCCACACACTTGCAGGAACCAGTCTAGACGCTACAGGTGCCATCAAATGAGCACTGTTAGTGATTTGCATAGGGGCTTCATGCGATGGCTCAACCCAACCCAGCATGGGACCAAGTCAGTGATGAATTAAAATAAAGTCAGGCTGCAACAGGGAGGGAGCCAGTAAATCACAATCTGGCTCATTATAAGCAAGAAGCACCGGCTGACATGGACTTGCTGCTCTAGCTGTGCAGTTGTTGCAATCTCAATCCAATGGCCAGGTTGCTGCTGGCTTGGAGGAAGAACTCTTCCTTTTAGCACTTCGTTCTCAGGCTAGTGAAGAAGTCATCCAGGTCTTAATTACGATGACTAGACCAAAACATGCCCATGGAAACTCCCCCAGCTTCAGCTAGCCTGCACTTTAGAAGATGGGAAGCTTCTACCAACTGCCAGCATGTTTTTCTGGAATAGAAAGAGGATGCTCCAGCACTTCAGGAGACCTACACAATGGATGCTAAAGAGAAGAAGCTAAACCAGAGTGGCAGGATTACATTGCCTACTTGTCCCAGAGCACTGATGATCCAGCTGAGCCCATGGTGCCAGGGGGAGGCTGGGAATCAAGCTCAAGGGTGTAGCTGTCACTACACCTGTGTCAGCAATTGCACCACTTGCTGGAGAATGGAAAACAGAATTAGACCCAGGGGATGGCAAAGAGATGGAAGGAGTCACACAGGCTTTCACAGTTGGACCTTTCTGTACACAACAAGGGGGAAAGAGGTACCAGAAATGCCACAAAGGCCAGAAATACAACAAAGATACTGGTATGCAAGCACATTTCCCCTCCATACCTGAGGGAGCAGCCTCCTGAAGGCACATCTTTAATGTCTTGAGCTGAATTACACTCTATTTGGGTAACTTATTTCAGCAAATGTTTAGCAAGAGTCCTACCACCAATCTCCCAAGAAGTATTACTGCATGGTCTTCTCCCCTTCTTTTCAGAGTTTGGCATTTCGATATACGCAGCTAGAAGCTGGAAGGCTTGGTTGAATTGCTATTTTTTATTTCTTGATTTTACATTTTAGTTGAGTCAGTAACTGAGCTGTCTCCACATTATTTGCCTTGCAGAATAAACCACAACTATTGCTTCTGGTAGAACTAAACATGGTCTTGACCCATTGTGTGCTGAGTAAGTCAAAAGACACTAGCTCATCTTTAGAAAAGAAATACCTCTTGATTTCTAGCTTGACACAAGCTTCCTCAACCACAACAATCAAACTCCCCCATGTCTCAGGTCACTTCTCTGCTTATGTATCTTCCATGTATCTTAGTGACTCATTTCCTAACAAATGTCATCTCTTTCCAGGCTATCTGGGTTTGACTGCCACAGCATATATGACATTTGTTTCCACTGTCTTCCACCTCTTCAAAGTGGTTGGTATTAACAGATCTGTGCTTGCAACAGCTTGACATTTCCCATCTGACTGAGTAACATTAAGTTTATCCACGCTGCTTGCAAAGTTCACCAAACACATATGCCCTCCAGCTCCCCAATTCAAAGCAGGGTGTCCCCCTGATGAGGTCCAGTCTGATTAAGTAACCTGAAGGTGATACACACCAGATGAAGGGTTTGCAAATCCCCATTGCCCACAGGACCCTCTTCTCCAAGTGGGAATTGCACAGAGGCCACAGCCTGATGCCTTCACAGTCTGGCATGAGCTATTCCATCTGTAGGACCGGAAGCCAGCAAGGCAGAATGCCCAGCCAGATGGACCACAAGATGAGCCAGAGTCCCACTCTGAAGAGATGCAGAGAAGCCACCAGAGCAGCAGTCCTTGTGATGCACAGCTGCCTGCACCAACATCTGCTCTAAAGAGCTGATTCTATTTAGGTGACATGGTCAAAGGGGAAGGATGTTTGAGAACCTAGCTAGCCATGTGTGGCCAGCATTTTTGCCTGCCAAATCTACCAATGCCACACCAAGTCCCAGGCCCGCTGGCAGCAAGGCAATATACGTGAGTGCAGTCAGGAGCACCAAAATATGCTACTTTTGGAAGAGCCGTGGGTTGGGGCAGGAGAAGGAGTGACAGTCCCAGTCACAGACAGGCAGAGATGAATACTTGCCACCCTGCCAGTGTTAAACACTGCTGAGAGGCTGCTGTTGAGGGTCTCTAGGGTCTGCAAGGGTGAGAGGCAGGGAAGGATGAAATACGTGGGAAATGGTTGCAGGGTTGGGATTATGCATGGTTAGTGGGGTCATCCCACCAACCCAGACATCTTGGTCACATCTATCCATGGCTGCTGAAGGAAAATGCTCCCTATTTCATTCACAAAACACTGTAGGAATAGTTACATCTTAAAAAAAAAGCTAGGCAAGAGTAAGTGTTCTCTAGCAGTGAGTACAAGTGCACATGGTCAGGAGGGAAAATCCAGGTCTCCACCAAGAAGGAACCACATCTCTGCAGTACAAATGTTTTTGAGGAGAGGAGCCCTCCCACCTCAAGGAAAGCCCCTTCTCAACTGTTTCTCTTGGTCCCAGCACCCCTGAATCAGCACTTTGGACACCACAGCCTTGCTGAGCCAACACAGCTACTCAGAGATGTTTCAAACAGAGGAGAAACTCAAGCCCAGCTTCTGCAAAGGATCTAAATCTCACCAGCGAGGAGAATTTATGCTGAAAGGAGTTGTCTCGCAGCTGAAATAATGCAACAGGGCTTTTTGGGTATGAAAGAGAAGCTGGTTGAGCTCACAAGTCATGCTCGAGGCTGGAAGATCAGCAAACTCTCACCTGCCAGGTGGAAACAGAGAAGCAGATGAAAGGGCAGTAAACAGAGGGAGAAGAAAGGCTTTGGGATATGCTGGGAAGTGAAACCAAGAAGCATAAACCCATAAACCCCATGAAAACTGCTTTAATCTTTCCTCAGCTTTTATCTTGGTTGTCACTTATGAAACACTTATGAAACACAAGTAAGGCTTAGAAAGTCACACCTCGTCACAGGGCGCAGCCTTGGGTCAGATCCAGCATGTCCCTGGAGCTATTTGTGCATCTCCCCTCCCCTTTACACCCCGGCTTGGGTGACCACTTCTTGCAAGCACAGACCAGAGCATCTCCTGGCTGGAGGGTTTGTGGTGGGAGAAAGGTTTTCTATCCCAAACCTCAAGCAGTTTTTACCCAACCTGAGTGATTTTTCAGGGTTACACCCCAAGAAGCTGGACTAAGGAGGAGAGTTCCCTTCTTGAACTCAGCCTGCAGAAGAGAGGTGTTCCAGTTACATTTTCTCCTGTGGCTCATTTCCCAGGGTGGCCGTATGGAGTCTCCTACAACACATTGCAGAAACTGCTGAAAGAGAATGTGAGCCGAGTCAGTTTGCAGAGGTAAAAGCTATTCAGCTGACATTGCTGAATGACAGAAATGGCCAGTACTTGTTTTCTTGCTACTGACTCGGGGATGGTGGCAGATGCTGTGGTGGTGCTTGCAGCAATGGAAGCAGAGTAACTGGTAATACAGAGGTAAACTGATCTGGGCTGCTTCATTGTGGCAAGACATCACTGGCCAGGTGCAGAACTCGGTCGTGAAGTTATGCCATGTAGATGCTCATATCCCCAAGAGTCGAGTCACTGAGGAACATCAGACAATTGCTGAAATATGAATATGAGGAAGCCTGGCAGACTGACTCTACCACACTCCCACAAACCCTCCACAGCAAGGGTCCTGGTGCTTATGATGTTGGAAGGAACCACCAGATGGCTGGAAACATACACTGCCCCACGCCACTGCCCAGAACACTGTGCTGGGCCTTGAGAAACAAATGTTGTGGTGACATGGCACCCCAGAGAGAGCTGAGTCAGACAGTGGGACTTGTTTCCGGAATAACCCCATAGACATATGAGCCAAAGAGCATGGCATTGAGTGGGTATATCACATCCCCTACCATGCACCAGCCTCTGGGAAAATCGAATGGTACAGTGGGCTGTTAAAAACTACACTGAGAGCAATCAGTGGGGGAACTTTCAAGAATTGGGACACACATTTAGCAGAAATAAACTTTGATGAAACCAGACAAGCTCAGTGTTTACGGTTAGTGGTTAGGATTAAGATTAGGGCTAGGAGTGAGTGAGGTATTGAGCTTCTTCATGTGCTTGGAGGTCACCTGTGCCTGTAGAGGTGCTGGAGGCAAAGCAGGGTTTGAGTTAGGGTAGTGGCCGGATGTTTGCACTTTGGGGGCTGGTTTCTGGTGCACCTGAGAGCGCTGCCCAGAGATGCTGTACACTGATGGTGTTTTCAGCTCCGAAGCAAGGGTGGATAGCCATGTTGGTAGCATTGTGCTGGAGCCCACCATGCATATGTGATGCCCAGCACCAGATTTCTGTCTACAAATTACAAACACTCAGGTCCTACTTAAGGTGACTGGAAAGAAAGCTGGTGCTGGGCAACACCTACCCATGGTAATCTCTGGAATACTGCCTCTTATGTGGCAATCCATCCTTGTTTTGCAACCTAAAAATCCATATGTGTACTGCATCTACTAGGCTACGTTCTGCAGTGTTCAGGAAGCCAGCTACCAAAATGCAAAGTCTAGCCCCTCCTCCTAAGCCTAAAGATGCCCAGAAGAAAGCTGGTTGTGGTGTAGGGAATCACCTACACACAGTGACCTCTGGAACACTGACACCAACATGGCTACCCACCCTTACTTTCCCAGCTAAAACTCCATCGGAGTAATGGCTCTCTGGGCAGCGCTCTCCAGTCTTGTGGAAGGGATTTACAAGTCTACAGACTGAATCAGCGAGCGCTTTGCTGTCCTTCCAGTTCTTCCCGGGAACATCTTGTCCATATCCAAGTCTGCACTGACCTCTAGTGTCTGCTGCAAGGAATTGAAGGGAGGGGAGCTTGGACAACCTCTACATCAGGTTTGAGTCGTGGGAGAAAGATAACTAGAGCCCCACACTCAAAGCACCCTCACCAAGATCACAGTCTCCTCCTGCTCTGACCAGTGGACGACATAAGAGCTGATCAGAAGTAGAAACAGAAGTGAAACAGGAGAATCAGAAGAACCACTAAAACTACAAGAACAAGCAGAAGCAGTGGTAAAAGCAGCAACAGAAGTAGATGCAAAAGAAGCAGGAATAGTATTTATTTAGTCACGACATATAACAAGTTGCACGACCGAGCGTGCGGGTCTGTTTCTGGGACAGCAGTCGTTCGCCAAGCCGCTCTGGTCGCTCCGGCAGGGAACGGGCAGTTGGTCGCCAGCTCCGATTAAGGGGAGGTGAGAGAAAGGTGGGGACAGGGCACCCGGCAGAGGTGGAGAAAGCAGCAGCAGAGAGAGGCAGCAGAAAGAGGGAGGCAGGACATAAAACCAAAAAATAAGGTCAGGAGAAGGCTGGAAATGCAGAAAAACACTGGACCTGGAAGACTAACGCACGGAAAGGGGGGTGATGTCCTCAATCCACGCCCCCTACCCTTCAGTAACCCCACCCCCTGCCTCAGCTCCAACCAGGCTTTGCCAACCCCTGCCCTGGACCCGCCCCCCCGTGGCTCCACCCCAGCCACAGATCTATGCCCACTCCGCCCACAGCCCAGACCCTGCCCCTACGCAAGCCACGCCCCCGTCACCCCACCCTCCTTTATTAACCCCACCCCCAGCCCCACACTAGGCCCGCCCCTAGATGAGAACACCCCATTTATTAACACTGCCCTAACCACAGCTACACCCCTGGCCACGCCGCCAGCCCTAACCACAGCCCATACCACAGCCCGCCACCGTTAGCCTCGCCCCACCCCTACACTGAGCCTACCCTCTAGCCTAGACCTCACCCCGACCCCCACTAGCCACGCCCACAGCCCTAGCCCCAGCACATGGCTCCACCCCAGCCCCACCCCAGCCCACACCTGAGCCACGGCCCTGTCCTTCATCACCCTGCCCACAGCACAGGCCCCGCCCCCCCGCTCTGCCCACCCCTGGCCGCAGCCCCTAGCCGAGACCGCTCCCACGCTCCTACACTAGCCCCGCCCTATCATATGGACCCTCCTCCAACACAGACCACACCGCCAGCCCTTTGTTAACCCCCCCTCCCATATCCCCTCCTACAGCAGATCCGACATCCCCGAGTCAGTTGCGAGATAGTGAGTACTGGCCACTTCTCTCGTTCAGCAATATCTAGGGCCAGCTGGACGGCTTTCACCTCGGCAAACTGACTCGACACACATTCTCCGTCAGCAGTTTCTGCAACTTGTCCTTGGGGACTCCATACAGCTGCCTTCCATCTGTGATGCTTTCCCACACCACGACAGGACCCGTCAGTAAACAAGGCATATTCCTTCTCACTGTCTGGGATTTTGTTGTACGGCGGGGCCTCTTCAGCACACATCACCTCCTCCTTCAGTGACATTCCAAAATCTTTGCCCTCTGGCCAGGGCAGATTCCTGGATGACTGGGATTTCCTATTTCAGCTTGCTGGGGGATCACTGCAACCCACTTATTCCAACACAGCATCAATGGCATGATGTGTAGAGGAGCCCCTGCCTTTGAACATCCAGCCCAGCATGGGCAGCCAGGGTACCAGGAGGAGCTGTGCATCAGCGCTAACCACTTCCAAAGAAGCTTGAACCCTTTCACAGGCTGCCAATATCTCTTTTTCAGTTGGAGTATAGCCGGCCTTTAGATCCTCTGTATCACAACTGCAAAAGCCAAGGGGGCAACCTCAAGTGTCCCCTGGTGCTTTCTGCCAGAGAGTCGGGGTAGGACCATTTTCCCCAGCTGTGGTGCAGAGCCCATTTTTCGTATCTTGCCTGGCCGGGCTGGCCAAAAAGCATGAACTACCTCCTGTTTAATTTGTTCAAAGGCTGTAGCTGCTCAGGGGCCAAATTAAAATCATGTGAAATGTGCATTCAGAACCCAGAAAACAAAAAAACTCACAGTGCCTAAGTCATCATCGAGGCTGATATCCCACTTGGCTCTTCCCTTGGCACCTTCAAAATAAAATCAGAAAGCAAGAGCAGTGAGCCACTCATACAGGAACAAGGTGTAGCTTCCCTTTGGTGTGACATGCTGACCCGCCTGATGACAGTGTGCAACATGCCTCTCTCCCTGCGCCCTGTAACACGTGGTTCATGCTCTTTACATCTGCAAAACCAGTATTCAACAAGCTACCCAATGAAGAGCAAGACCTTAATGTACCCCAGAGATCTTTCCATTTAGGCATCTTACCTCGCTTTTAACTACATTTAACTAAAAAAGCCCAGAACAACTCAGACCCAAACTGAAGCCCAACATGCACAAACCATAACACCATCAATGTTTAGTCTGCTTCGCTACCCCTGGACACCCCCTCAAGGACAGCTACAATTGGGTCCACAGAAGAACATTGAAATGATTCTCCGTAGAGCCTGACGATAGCCAGTCCATCTGAGAGGCCTATACAACCCTTGTCTTGACAGTCTGGGCATATTAACACAGCAGCCATAGACTCCCACTGCTATCCCATCTACCCCTGACTCCACACCCTGGGCAGAGCCACTCCGAGCCAAATGCCTGCACACATGTGCACAGGCAGACAGGGCACGCAACACTGCTGACATGGCTGAGCATCACCTACACACAGTTAGCTCTGGAATGGTGCCACCAACATGGTAAGCTGCCCTCACTTTGACACCAAAAACTTCATCTGTGTACTGCCTCTGTGCTGACTGACTCCAGCATCCTGGAGCAGGGCTCAGAGAGTGTGAACATCCAGCTCCTGCTCCTACAGCTGAGGTGTCAGGACATAAAGCTGGTGCTAGGCTTCACCTACAGACGCTGAGCTCTGGAAATGTGCCTCAAACACTGCAGTCTGCCCTTGCTTTGCCAACTAAGCCTCCACCTGCATACTGCCTCTCTGGTGAGCGTACTCAGGTATTCTGGAGTACAGCTCACACAGTGCAAATGTCCAGCCCCAGTTCCCATGGGTGAGGTGCCAGGAAAAAAAACTGGTTCCAGTGCACCACCTACACGTGGTGAGCTGCCAAACAGTGACACCAACACAGCAGTCCACCCTCACTTTGCCACCACAGTCTTCATCTGCATTCTGCCTCCCTGGTGAATGCTCTTGGGTGTCCTGGAGCACGGCTAACAGAGTGCCAATGTTTAGCCTCTGATCCCACACCCAAGGTGCCAGGACAGAAAGCTGGCACTGGGCATCACCTACATATGCTGAGTTCTGGATTGGTGCCACCAACATGACAGTCACACTGTATCTGCCACCAAAAACTCTTCCCAAGCTGCCAGGACAAAAACTCATCCAGCTCTTGGGCTTCACCAGGGTTAGTCTTCTTCATTCAGTCTTTTGTAGCTTTGTGAATTTTAGCTTTTTAGCTATGTGAATTTTTGTACAGTTGGCTTTTGATGTCTACTGAAATGGAGTTGGCTGAGGGAACTGCTTCAGGACATGTCAAGGTTTATGAGTATAAATATTAGTAAGTATTTTCATATGTATTTTTTTTCAGGGTAATATATTTGTAGGAGGTGTTTAGGTCTGGCATGATGGTTTAATGGTATGCTCTATTTTTTTTTAGTACCATGTGCTGTGTGGTTTTCTTGTTTTTTTTTCACTGAAGGCAGAAGATTTCTACCATTTTTGTTCTGGATAGTAGCTGAGATACTGCTAACAGGACCAAAGGAGACATTATCTAGTAGACATTAAGGTGAGTGTTGCGTATGCATTTGTATGTGGAGTTTCAGGGTTTGCCAACAAAGTTCTATGGAACAAGTTCTATGGAACAAAGTTCTTTCACAGCAAGGCACAGCTTATTGCTTTTCCCAATTACTTGCAGAATACCACGCTGTCCTCAAAACCTGTGGAGCTTGTTGCAGGCTTGTAGTAGATTATGAGTCTCACAATGTCATTTACGCTGTGGTCCTGTAGTAGAGCCCAGCATCTCAGGCAAGATGGGAGGTAAGAGGTACTGCAAAATGCAGGGGAAGGCTGATGCAAGGAGTTCAGGAGTGCAAGTAGGAGGGAGGGGGAGCTGCTAGGTAGGAGCAAGGTTCCTTCTTTGGGAGTTCAGGACATGAGAAGGGGATTTATAAAGCTTTAGAACTGAGGGTAGTTGGCAATGGGCAGAGGGTTCAACAGCCTTTTGCAGACTGTTTTTGTGGTCAGATTTTGATGTCAGCAATCTCTGCTTCATTTTAGTCTCCCTGCAGCTGATGACAGGTATGACAAAGTCACAAGAGATGCAACATTACCCCCTCGGGCCTGTGCCTCTTAATCTGCAGGGCTGTGACACAGATGAGTGCCCTCTCATAAAGCAACGGCGTTGACTTGGGCAAGGAGAACAATTCCTTAACTGCTGAGGTCCCAAAGTGTTCAGGAATCATTTCCCAGCAGGTGCTGTGTAGGACTTCCCACACTGAGCTCATCCCTGTCTCCACCTGGCTACATAGACTACAGAGGTGAGTCCAGCCCAGGAAGTCTAGTCCCATCAGAAATCCCTGCAGCAACACAAGGAAGGAAGCTCCTACTACCCGGAAGAAAGAATGTAACTCCAATCACACATGTATGTAAATAGGCAAAGGGTTTTTTTGTGGGTTTTGTGTGGTTTTTTATTTTTTAAGTAAAAGTCTCTCCTGCTTAACCTCTATATCCCAGAATATGAGTGAAATGCTTCGCAGAGCTATGCACCAAAGAGGAAAATAAATGAGGGCTGTCCTGAATAAGGCTCTTTCTTTGAGCATCAGGAAGTTCACAGCTTCAATCACCCTTCATGCTCTTTACACTGAAAGTAAAGAAAAGTTGGCTGCTGCTTCAGCTCTTCACTGACCTCTGAATGCTCTGTCTCACTATATAGGTCTAAACAGGTCAGTACAAGTACCTCAGTCACCAAAGAGACTGCACCACAAACTATACAAATTAAACAAGTGGCCCAGAAGTCTTTTTACCTGATTATGGTAGTAGTTACCTGAGAGTTCAAAGTATGGAATATGTGGGAGCCACAAGCCAATACAGCTTGGAGAGGGAGCTCAGCTGCTCCTCCTCTTTCCCAACAGTGAACCCCCACACCACCTCCACCAAACCCAGCATGATGCAGGGAGAGCTCCCTCACAGGCACCACCCTCAGAAGCAGCCCCTTGGCTAAGGATATCCTAGTGACAGGTTTAAGCCCAGCCTGCAAGCAAAACCCCTCTTCTGTGCTCAGATCACAGCAAATGCTTACACCCAGCTTTCTCTACTGAAAAAACAGTAATAAACCCAAAGCAAGAATATGCTTTGCTACATATATGGTCAGTGCTAACTTGTGTCTGACATTAAAGAAGGAAGTAGTGCAAAGTGGTGCGCTTGGAGTGGATAGAGGCAGACCAACATGAGCATACTTAGCACAAAGTGAACCAGCCTATGGCCATCTGCTCCAACGCATAGTGCAAAGCACACAAGGCAGTAAGTTAGGTTCACCAACCAGAAATCTGCCAAAACTAAGATGTTCATTTAAGCAAAATAATTTAATCAAAATTACCACAAGATACAGGAATTATGGAATCATTTATGTTGGAAAAGACCACTAAGATCATCAAGTCCAACCACTATGTTGAAGTTCCTTCCTTTCTGTGAATCTTACGGATTTCCCAAGCAGTTTCAAATGGTCTCAACACAGATCAAAAACTCAGGAGAAGACAGCCACACAATAACTGAGCAACTTTTCTCCAGACACTGTATTCTTGTACATACAGTTAGTCATAAAGCGCTCAGACACTGCTGGAACTAGGGGAATCCTGTCACCGCAGGCACAGGGGCACAAGGACCAAGAGTCGCCTGTCATGTCATCATGGAGCTGACTGTACTTCTAAATCATGATTTACAACTGAAAAAGATGTAAGCTACCCAGAAAGATACAATGACCCACACTCATCCTGCTCTCTGTGCAGGCTAGCCCTGGGAAATCCCTCAGCACATCATTTCAACCGTCCCTCAGAAACAAAATACAGTGACCTTAAGCACTGTGAAACAGGTTAGTGTGAAAAAACATTGGATTAAAATGGAAAGAGTTGAGAAACTTTGGAAGCAAACAGGACAAAGAATGGCTAACCTGAACACTCCTCTCCTTGAATCCACATGGTGTCTCAGGCAACAACCCCACGACCTGCTTCCTCTCATAACCACCAGCCCTCTGAGGAGGAGCAGCAGCAGGTGGTTCTACACATACACCTCATGTTCTAGTTCTCATTTCCCCAGTACGGCTGCCTTTCCATCGGCAGATGTCATTCGGCTTCCCCTTGCACAGACGTGCTCAGCCTTTAATCCAGTCCTGTCTCACAAGATGTGCTGGGAGGAAGGCGAAAGGTGAGGGAAAAGCGGGAGACTACTGTGCTCTAAACTACTTCTGAATACCTACTAGGAGCACGGCCTTTTAATGACAGCTCGCACCAGCAACCCCCTGAAC
This sequence comes from Neopsephotus bourkii, assembly GCF_033783945.1. Lineage (NCBI taxonomy): Eukaryota > Metazoa > Chordata > Aves > Psittaciformes > Psittacidae > Neopsephotus > Neopsephotus bourkii. Next base: position 11,678,264 of record NW_026900624.1, read on the forward strand.
CAGCCGTCACCCCAAGCACGGCAAGGAAACCAACAACCACCCACTTTGTCTCGTTGATAACTATCCCCAGTGCCCATCGGCCGGGCTGCTGAAGGGCTCCCACCTCCTTCTCCCCCGGCCACGGCCCGAGGCAACCCCAAGCGCCCCCCAGCAGCTCCCGCTCGGAACGGCTCTGCACAACAGCCAACCCTGGCACACGGCGGGGGCTCACTGGGACCCGGGGCAGCCCACTTCGCCCTTTGCACCTCTCCGCCTCCCAGCTCCCCTCCACCTCACCTCAGCCCCGGGCCGTGCCTCGAGTAGAGCCGTCTCAGCTCCCCAGTGCCAGAGCGCTCCTGCTGCGTTTGGTTTGCAGACCACCAGGGAGGGGTGTGCGGCAGGGCCCGCAAGGCTGCCCTGCGCCGTTACTGCCGGCACAAGGAGAGAAGCAGCGGGGCCCCGCATTCCCCACACTAAAGGTGCTCAGGCAGGCCGGGAGGCAGCTCACCCGTTCGAGGCCGTTTCATTCGCAGGAACGAGCAACCCGCTGCTGTTCAGCAGAAAACCCCGCTCATTGGAGCTGCCGGCTTCTGCAGGGAGGGGAGCGGAGGAGCCACCTCCCAGCAGTGCTGCAGCCAAAAAGGAGTAAAAAACACTTAGAGGAGTTATTCCACTAGCGCTTGCCACACAGACTCATAGGTTGCTCAGAGAAAAAATGTGAGGAACGCTCTGCTGCCACCTGCCAGCAGCCCTTTGAGAGGGAGGCTGGGGCCAGTGCCCTGCATCTTCTGCCGTCTTTAGACTTGGCATATCTGCTCTGCAGAGCCAGATGCAGCTGGCCGAGGAGCGGAGCCAGAGCAAAGCGCTATCCTCTCCTCTCCCGGCTCTGCAGGTGCCACATCTCGCATGCTCTGTATCCAGAGTCACCAGTGATGCTCCGACAGTTTGCTTAGGCCCCTCTAGCTCACAAGTCGATACTTAGCACGTGATAACCCGGTTTGCTGCCCTTTCTGAATCCCCCCAGGAGACTCAGTACACCCAGCCTGGATTAGCAGGAGGTGAGAGCCTTGACATTAACAGCACAATGATAAACAGAATCGAGCACTAATTGCAGCATCCCTTTCCGAGGCAGCAAAGCATCATCTGATCTGCAAGCAGAGACAGGAAAGACAAGGCAGATGAATTATTACAGCAGACAAGGAGGGTGTGAGCTGCTCTTGAGATTTCAGGCGCTGCGGGGATTTTCCTATAAGGAGTTAGAGAGCAAGGCACTTGCCAGCCTGTCTGAAAACAAACAGGCAACAAGACAGCAGGAGATAGCAGTAAACCTTTCGCTTCAATGCCAGGCTTCCTGCTATTGACTTCTGCACTCTCACACATTTGTCCTTCCAGAAGCTCAATCCAGCACTAAACTAGCAGAAGTTTTAGCACAGGAATTCAGTGCTATAAGTAAAAAAGACACTGGAATGGTGGAAAAGTCGGCTAGAAGCTCAACAATCAATAAGTTAATTACTAATTATTAACCACTGCCCTAAACCTAAACCAAGAAACTAAACCTAAACTTAACCTAAAACCTGACCTCAAGACTAAACACAAGCCCTACCCTACAACTAACCATAACCCCAAACAATAACCCTAATCTTAAACCCTAACCCTAACATTAACCTAAACCCCTAACCTTAGCCTTAACCTAACCCTTAACCCCAACCCTACCCCTAACACTAACCCCTAAATCAAAACCTAATCCTAACCCTAACCCTTATATTAACCATAACCCTAAGCCCAACTTTAAACTGAAACCTTAGCCTAAACCCTTAGCCTAACCTTAAGCTAACCTATTGGGATTTTAGTAAAGCATTTGACACTGTCTCCCACAGCATTCACCTGGAGAAATGGGCTGCTCAAGATCTGGATAGGTGTATTCTTCTCTGAGTTAAAATCTGGCTGGATGGCAGAGCCCAAAGAGTGGTGGTAAATGGTGTTGCATCTAGTTGGTGACCTGTCACTGGTGGTGTCCTTCAGAGCTCAGTATTAGGGTCACTATTTAATACATTTATTGATTATCTGGATGAGGGGATTGCATGCACCCTCAGTAAATTTGTAAACACCAAGTTGGGTGGGAGTGTTGACCTGCTGGAGGATAGGAAGACTCTGCTGAGGGATCCGAACAGGCTGGATTGATGGGCTAGAGACAGTGGTACGAAATTTGACAAAGCAAAGTGCTGGGTCCTGTACTTTGGTCACAATAACCCTATGCAATGCCAGAGGCTTGGGGCAGAGTGGCTGGGAAGCTGCTTGGTGGGAAAGGACGTGGGGGTGCTGATTGATGACCAGCTGAGCATGAGCCAGCTTGTGCCCAGGCAACGAAGAAGGCCAGCTGTATCAGAAATAGTGTGGGCAGCAGGACCAGGGAAGTAATAATCTCCCTGTACTCAGCACTGATGAGGCTGCCCCTTGAATCCTGTGTTCAGTTCTGGGCTGCTTACAAAAAGAGAGATACTAAGCTCCTGTAGCAGGTCCAGAGAAGGGCAATGAAGCTGGTGAAGGACCTAGAGCACACATCTTATGAGGAACAGCTGAAGGAACTGGCATTGTTTAGTCTGAGGAAGAGAAGGCTTGGAGGGTGAGGGGGACAATATCACTTTCCACAGCTGCCTGAAAGGAGGATTGAGAGAGGAGGTGGCTGGTCTGTTTTCCCAAGTAACAGTGATAGAACAAGAGGTAATGGCCTCAAACTGTGCCAGGGAAGGTTTACATTGGATATTAGGAAAGATTTCTTCACCGCGAGGGTGATCAGGTATTGGAATAGGTTGCCCAGGGAAGTGGTGGAATCACTGTCCCGGGAAGTGTTAAAAAAAATGTTTAGATGAGATCCTTAGTGACATGGTTTAGGGGTAGAATTGTCAGTCCTGGGATAAAGGTTGGACCTGATGATCTTAAAGGTCTTTTCCAGTTGATGATATGATTCTAATTCTCTCCCCACCAGCATTATTTGAGCAAAACCAGTGTATGAGGCTTCTCTCTAGCCTTTTGTATATAACAGTAGAAGTTTGGTGCAAATCCTGTACGTTAGCAGCAGTTAAGAAACTACCTTTATTAAAGTTTTATGTCTCAGTTGCCCCTTAGCCAAGTACTCAGAGTTTGTTATGTTAATGGCATTCATATTCCCAGCTCTCTTTTTGCCTCCAACCCACCACTCTGAACACAAAATCTGCATATTTTGGTGTTAGCTTTCAGGAGCAATATTTTCAGATACTCTTTATTTGTTCTATTTGACCTCAGTTCTGACTTCTTATGCAGGTGGTTTTGTCTGAAAGATCAAAAATTTGTTCACCTTTAATGCTAGCCTGCATCCTGCTACCAGAAATTTGTGTAAGTTGGATACTTTTCTCTTGCTATTTTACCTACCATGGACCACTTCCACTTGTGATCTACACCTTTGACTTTTCAGTTAGGCTTGTATGCCTTTCAGACACTGCTTTCACCTGGTTGTAGCCACTCCCTGTCACATCTCCCTCCATAGCACCACCACAGTAATACATTTCCTAAAACTTCCTCTTTCATGTGCCAAATTCCTTTGCCTTTTTCTTTGTGCTGTTCATTTTCTCCCTTATTATCATGATGGCTTCAGATAGTATAACTGTTTTGATCATATCTCTCCCATCCTTCCCATTCTGCCCACTTCCTCCTTCTTCAAATCATAGTTCTCACTTCTTGTGTTCATACCTAGATCCTCCTCTACCCTGCCTTGAGTTGCACCTATATTGCAATAGAAAGGTGTGTATAGTATGCCAGTTTGCAAAATCTTCTTGGGTACAGAGAGCAGGACTTTAAGCAGGAGGCCAGTACTGCAGGAAGGACCCAAACAAATGTGCAGTTATTTGGCTCACACTAGGCCTCAGCCATTGGGGCTGTTTATACCCTGACTGCAACCACTGGTGGGATTTGGGGTAGGACTTTTGGTGTGCTTTATCAAGAGGAGAAGTTTGGGATCACAGTTGTTCTGCTGACAGGCAGGGTACACCACAGAATGACCACACAGTAGCTGTATAATATGCAGTTTATTAAACAAGCATACTAAAGCCAATAAGCACACTAAAACAAGCACACTAATGTGAATTAGGTAAATATCTCCTTATATATAGTGAATAAGTACCATAAGGCAAATCAGAGATATAGGTATAAAAGTAAAGTAGTGAAGAAGGTTAGCAATGCATTAAGTCATTACTGCATAGAATGAACAGAGATTAAGAATAAATACATCACCTATTCCACTGAATCATTGTCCAGGCCCACACTTCAAGCTGAGAAGCCCCACTGCAGCCAAGGCAGGTGTCTCAGGTAATTGGGAAAATTCCTGCACAGTGCATTAACCTATAAGGCTTCTCTCATGACCACAGGAGGATCCTGCTTTTATACCCTTATCAAAACAACTGGCTTTATGCCAGATCTGTAATTGCTTACTCATAGGACCATGCAGTTTCTCATTATCTCACTGTTGTCCACTCTGAGAGCATTGGCCAGATGCCTCAGTGTGGCCAAGTATGAAGGTCATAGAACAGCTGCACACCTATGTTTTCCTGTCTCTTTCCTACAAACAGTCAGGATGAACGTAAACATATATACTCTACCGAATACACTGTGACAAGAGCATGCTTTGTTATGCCTTTCAGTCATGAGAGGGAATCAACTCTCAGCTGTGTTCCCATTGATTGCAACAATAGAGAATCTTAATGAGGCTAATCAATCCCAAACCATCTTTTCTAGAATTTAATACATTCGCACTGAAATGAAAAACTTCACATTTGCAAAAGCTAAAAGAATGGAGAATAATGAAGAGAGGCAAGGCCTGAATCCCTGTATTTTACATTGTATATGTAGTTGGAGAACTTATATCTTCTCTTGGTTTTACTTAAAATGTAAGAATATAATCTGAGATATCCATTTGTATTAATACTACCAGTGAAAGGATGTTTAAGAATCTGCAGGTCTCTTTAACAGCAAAGAATTTTGCTTGCTAGAGGTCAATTGCATTCAAGCCACCAAGTGGCAGAAAGATTGAGAACTAATTTATGTCTGTATATGTTTAGACTTGACTGCACTATGGTAAAACCCTGTAAAATGGGTTTCTGGCCTACTCAACAATGCAGACTAACCATAATACTTGCACTGAATCTGGGTTCTGGTTGCTCTTACAAATATAGTTGGTTGAAACTTGCAAAGTAATTTAGCACAAGAATCACATCTAGATCCCTGGCTGCAAAGGGGCAGGGCAAGAATATAAAGTTGTAAAGGCATATTTTTGTCTTTGAGGTAAATAGATCTGACTCTGAATAAACGCAGCAATCACATCTGTTGAGTAGGAAGGCGCAATTTTTATGTAATCACTTTTGGAATAGAATTTCCAATATTCCATGCAGTTATCCAGTTTTTAGTTAAATAAGTGAGTACAATCTGATTTTAAGTACCTGAGATGTCCATTTTAGATCTTTTCTGTCTCTGTTTGTTCTCACAGCAGCAGTTTAAATTTTATTGTCACCTTTTGAGGGTTTCGCTACTTCAGCACTGCCATTTCTTCTTAGCATTTCTCAAGACTCCTGATTCTAATGTAAAACGTCTATCTTTTGGTTTTGCTCATCACCTTATTTGGGTTGCTGTCTGTTTTTTGTTTGCCCACTAGAAATGCATGTTATCTTTCAAACAGTGCATAACTCATGCTATGCAGAAGAATAAACTAATTGAGACTGAAAGCACTGCGTTCTTAAAGTACTCTTTGCACTTGCCTTCACTACTTTTCATGTGCCTTAAATCTAAAGTTAAATTCTGAGTGTACTCCTTCATGTAGATTCTTCTTCTTTCCCACTACATTTGACAGGTTGCAACTGTTTACTTTTGGGCATTTATTTTGTTCAAGCATATAGCTTTCAATAGAATACAATATTCCACTTCCAGATCTGCTTGTCTGACTCATTTCTCTGCACTTGGTTGACTTCACCAGTTTTTTATTAACTGCAGTGTTAACAGATTTTACATGGCCTAATGTGCATAAACTGTTAATGGAGTTATAGCTTGCCCTTCACAAAATTCAACATAACACCTGTCTGCAACTCCTAGTCTGCTTTCAGGCTCATACATGGACCCAGATCAATTTTATTCATTAGTTCCTTACTCCTAAATTTTCCAGTACATGGGCAAATGTTCTTTAAATTTTTCTGAAAGTGCAACTTTTATAAGGAATTGAAATATCCTTTGTTCTGTAGTCAGTGGGTTTTAGCACAGAAATGAATTTTAACACCTCCTACCTTCACTATAAACAGCCCAAATCTTTCTTATACCACATATCATATCAGGATTTTTTTTTATTTTTTTATTTTTTACATCTCAGAAATTTAGTCAGTGGTTCCCAGTTAGCAAAAATGTTAAAATTTTCCCCAGCGCTTGTTTTCCAGAAAATTCTCCCATGGGGTTTGGTGTGGTTTTTGGTGTGATATTTCGAAGAGATACAGAGAATTTGTTTTTAACCAAAGTCTGCCATGTGCAGGACAACAGTGCCAGTGGAAAGGAAGGGAAAATAACAGAATATTGCAATCAACACACAGTGGGTTACTGTACAGCAAATTCTGGGGTTTTTTTCTAGTGTAGTTTTTCTGACAAAAGCCACCAACCCACACCCCTTTCACACACACCCCACAGTCTTGTCTTACATAAACTACTAAAGTGTAGGAACTGCCTTGCTTAGAGATACAGTATCTCTGCTTGTTGATAATGTTTCCTGATGTGAGTTGGTATGTCTAGAGTCTTTAAAGCTTCTTGCAGGAACTCAGATGGTGCTGAACATCCAGATGGGGGCAGAATGGTGATGTTGAATCAGAGATGGCTAGTGCAGACATGGAAGGAAGGAAGCATAGAATAAAGAACTGAAGAAAGAGCAATGCGATATCAGGTGAATAAGGTTAATTCCTGTTTTAGGTGAGATGAGTGGCAACAACAGAAATATAGGATTGGATTTCTGGTTTGGATGTGCAAGGATATATGATGAAAGTGTTTGGGATTGATTGGATAGAAGATGTAGAATCACCCTATGTTTCAGGTCACATTTCTACTTCTCATAAAATCAGAGATCATCTGTAAGATCACATTATAGTCAGTAGTATGTTTTCTTTGAGTATGCTGGTGTACGTTTCTAGGAATGTTCTGGTCACTCAAAAGAGTATATATAGGACGTTTCTAGAGCCATGAAGTAAAAATTCTGGGGAGTTGAGAAGCAAAGGCTAAATCTTTCTGTATAAGAAGCAGTTAACCTGCTAGACCCATTTGACTTAGAAAAGGAAGTCATATGAGTCTTGAAAGCTACAGTGTTTTATACAGTAAGCATAGAAGGAGAATTCTTGTTTTCATTGTAAAATTTCAGTATCACAACTAATTGATTTAATTAACTAGTATTTGCAATACTTCTTATCCAAGCATATGCGGTATACTAAGAATATTTGGTACAAAAGCATAATGCAGGATGAGGAACAGTTATGAAAGAAATACTGGTGTTGAAGGGGAGGAAATAACTAAAAATACACTGTTGTAGTTTAACCTTTGTAGGCAGCTAAACTCCACACAGTGATTCGCTCATTCCCCTGCAGCGGGATAGGGGAGATTATCAGAAGGGTGAAAGTGTGAAAACTCACGGGTTGAGATAAAGACAGTTGGGTAAAGCAAAAGCTGTATCCACACATAAAGCAAAAATAAGGAATTAATTCATTACTACCCATCAACAGGCAGATGTTTTGCCATTTTTAGGAAAGCAGAGCTCCATCATGCATAACCGTTACTTGGGAAGACAAACAGCATAACTCTGAACCTCCCCCCTTCCTCCTTTCCCAGTTTTGTTGCTGAATGTGACATCCTATGGCATGTAACATTCCTTTGGTCAGATGGAATCAGCTGTCTTGGCTCTGTCCTTTCCCAAATTCAGGCACACCCCAGCCTACTTGCTGGCAGTGCCGTGTGAGAAACAGAAAAGAACTGCATGCTGTTTCAGCACAGTTCAGTAATAAGGGAAAACAGTAGTATATTATTGACATTGTGTTTGGTCACAAATCTGAAGCATAGCACCATATGAACTACATGTAAAGAAAACGTAGCCCCCTCTTTTCCTCCTCCTTTTCAATATTTTCTTACTCATCAGGCCTGTGATGAGTAAATGCCATCTTCTGATTCTCATGCATTTTGCTTTTTGTATAGTGTTAAAAAAACCCAACAGTCTCTTATATCTGCAGTTTTAAAGACTCTTTCACAATCAAAGCCTTGTAAAGAGAACTTAGTATACATCCAGATCATACAATTTTAGCCTTTGAAGAAAGAACAAATTTATCTTTTTGAAGTATAACCACTTGTGTAATGACTGGTGATTGACTGGCTAAATAGATAATAGAACAGAGGTAACTTTAAGAATTAAAGGATACATATTCATTGAAGTGCTGTAATAAGACTACAAGGAAAATGTGATTACATTCATTTGGCTATCTAAAATATATTTTTAATTGCAGAGACATAAATTTATGTAGCAGACAAGCTGAGGTAAATGTATCTTCAATTATCTACTCTTATTAATATCTCAGGAAAAAATGTATTTACCTGATGTAATGATTCTGACTGCTACACACTGAGGCATTAGTGGTCCACATTGTTACCTGAGTAATCCAGGTTTGTGCTGTGCTGCACATACAATGTGGCCTTCAGGCTTGTGTTGTTCTGTACACATTCCTTGGATGCAAGTCAGCCTAACTGCACATTGTAATGGAGGAGCCTCCAGGCAGCTTCCACTCGGTACTGGCTAATATGCTACCAAATATTAACAAGTAACAATTTAGCAATCTAACATTCAGATAACAGCAAGAAGTTCTCATGTGAGCATCCTTCAGGAATATAGTTGTTTTCTTATAAGAAAATATGTAATAACTTGAAAGACCAAAAGGAACAATCACTTTTGATGGATGGAGTATGAGTAGTGTGCCATGGGAAAGAAATCCATCCAGGGTTTATTTTCATGCTGCATGTATGAATGCAGAATGTCCAGCATCTGAAAGTATGCAAGATATATTTGCTATCTACATTCCTCTTTATATCCTGTCTTATGAAAACAGCCATATTAGTAAGCCATTTGCTGTTTGGCTTTTCTTACTGAGCTACACAAAGAACCATCTCTTTCTCACTTCACCACCCCGCAGGTGCAGAACACCTGTCTTGCTAATCGTATATTATAAAAAAAAAAAAAACAAACCAAAAAACACTCCTTAAAATCATGAACTTTGAAGGTTTTCAAAGGGCACCGACAGCTTTTCTTTTTTTCAGCATCTCCCAGTGTTACGGCATCTTTTTCCTCTTGGACCTGTATTTTGTTACTTCTTTTGTGTCACTGTAGAAGGGTAATGACCAACATTTATTTTAGCCTAACATATTTTAGGTATTTTTATAAGCACAACAGAAATCTAAGAGATACACAGGGTGATTGGGAGTACCCTCAATCAGTTCTGAGGGGGGTGGGGATTTGCAGAAATATCCTACATAATTATTGTCTTAGAATTTTGGGGATCCTCTAAATATTCATTAACTTTGTTTTTGTAAGATCACTTTCTCACTGTAGTGTCTGCCACCATGGTCCACATCAAATAACATCAGCAGTCCAATTTTAGGCTTTTCTAAAAACCTTCAGAGAGTGAATCTAAAAGGTTAAGATATATTAAATACAATTGCCAATCATACACCATAGAAATATTGTATGTATCTTTTGTATGATATTTATTTGAAATCTTACACAAAATTATGTGTTCTGTCTCCCAAGAGCTAGAGTTTGAAGTTCTGCCTCTCACACTTCTCTCATATTGTCAGTCTAAAACATAACCACTGCAGTTCATTGCACTGCTCTCTTTGTGAAGCCTGACTTTGGACTAAGTTGATCCAGTCTAAATTATGTCAATAACTAGAGATTTTTGTCTCCAGACCTTTGGAGGATCATCGCATCTTCCTTGAAACCAATTACTGCCAAACCTGTGATTTTACTTCAGGAGAAACAGAGCACTCATCATTTCCCATTGGCTTAGATCTCAAACCAGCTGTTCAGCTCAAGGTGTGCAGAATCCAGTGTCACAAATATTGTGAGCCTTACTTCCTCTAATTAGTCTTACTTTTATATTTTCCATAAATAAATCATGATTCCTGTTAGAAAAAAATAAAAAGGCAAAAGCCAGTAAGTAATATAAAATGATACAAGTTATCTTGGTTTGATATTACTTTTTGTTTATTGGAAGCATGATTTATTGCAAGTCAAATGTGAATAACCATCTCAATATCTGAGTAAAATTTTGAAGAAAAAAAGAGAAGAGATCCCTGAAGGGAAAAAAAAAAAAAAAAAGGGTATGTTTGGGGGAAGTTCTTTTTTAAAAATACTGACTTAGTAGAGCTTTATGGAATTGCATGAAGTTGGAAGACTTTGGGGTTTGATGAATTGACTTCAGCAAGGATTGCATATGCGCAGACACTTTGCAGAAACTTTCAAGGCAGCTCACAAAACAGCTTCATTCAAATGAACTGAGACCTAAATAACCAGTGGTATTGTCTGACCCTTCAAATAAAAACGAACATTTTGGTACATTACAAAAGGTAAGTTAGATATGTCATTGTGCAACTTTTAATGATGATTAGTTATGCATGATTGCATAAGTTTGTGTTAATTAATGAGTGTATAAGACTAAGTGCCTAAGAATTTCCAAACAGAAGTGCTTAATGAAAGATTTAGATTGTGTGTATTTTCTAATTGGGATCATTGGCAAAGCAGGTTTATTAGATGGTTTTATTTCTGGATATCAGTAGATTCTAGCACTTCTTGTTCCTAGTTTTCAAAGAGTGTCCTTAAAGCAGAAGATTCTTGACTCCTAATCCAAAATTGTATTTATCTCCCAATAATAAATTTGGATTTATAAAACCAGAATTTATTTACTCTCCCTCCCTTGGGGAATAAATTTTTGTATATCGGGAAAAGAAATTTCAATATATGACGGCTTCAGAATTCCTAAATACATCAAAATTGAATCTGTAAAAAGAAACAATAGCAACAACAACAAAAAAAAAAAACAGTGGAAGAAACTCAACTAATGAAGATAACATCAGAGGCTTCTCAAGGGAGAGAGCATTCTTCAGTTAAACAGTTGCTCACTTCTTGATCATATTTTCAAATTCCTAACAAAACTGGGGGAACTATCAAAAGAAAAAATGGGGTCCATAGCCTCATTTCTTTTCTTGTCTTCTGCTCATATCAAATATGCATATGAAAGGAACTCTGGCACTTGATGCATTACAAAAGAAAAAGAACTAACAAACAATGTAGGAATGCTGAATGCTAAGATAAAATCTAAAGCTAATATGTGTAGCTCAGTGTACAAAAAGGACTGCCATACAAAGACAATGATTTCTCCAACACATCTGTTGTTAGTGGGAAGAAGGGAGAGGAGTTAAAGACTACATGTATTAAAAGGCAATTCTGAATAACTGTTAAAATGGAAGTCACAAGTAACAAAATGCTTCTGCTGAATTTTCCCTAGTGAGAGACACTTTACAAAATGTGTCAAAAAAGCATTGGAGGCTTTGTATATCAAATTAATTATGCCTCTTAATTATGAGACTCCATAGAAACTCTTGGCAAGTCAAGCAAAAGGATGCTTATATTGGAATCGGCTGGCTGTTTTAAGTAGATTTTTGGACTTTTATCATGTACCAGCCCGACAACTCTGGAGACTGAAATCATTAAAAAGTAAAGAAAGAAACAGCCGTGCAAACTTTCTTTCCTCCCTCCTGCAAAAGTGTCTTGTTTCTATTCTGTCAGAGCTCTCTCAAGATACTTCCATTTACAGAGCCTGTTTCATCCAAGGACTTTCTGATGACTAAAGGTTTAATCATGCCACCACATGGAGTCATGCTGCATTTAAACACATAAGTAGGGAGTAGGGAGTGCTATGTTTGCTACTGAGATAACAGTCTTCTTGTGTATAAAGCAATATACAATTTCTGAAAACACACAGATAGATTTGTATCTGCTTTTACTCTTACATAGGTAAGAATCATGTCTTATATTTAACTGTGGTCTTTGCTCCTGTGAAAACCCTGGATTCCAGCTTGGAATCTGTGTCCTCACAGACTTATCAGGGATCTGCACATGGAAGTTTATCGGTCTTTTTCCAGCTTCCTAAAGAAAGCTTAAATAAGTTCTTAATTTTAAACAAGTTCAACCAATTGCAGCATATTTTTTCTGTCTAGCATTGCTGCTGACCCACAGTTACAAATGGTCCAATCTACTTTATGTAAGAATTGCAATATCAGCATAAATAGACTCATGTAAACCTCTTCTGAAGTATTTTAGTGAGGTCTCTAAAAGAAGATTGTTTCATCGTGTTTTGCAGAGTAAAATAAATTAAAACCAGATAAATGAAACAACTCATTTTGAGTATGTCTAAAATATCTGGATGAAGGAAACCATGATTCACATGATCTTATTGTTCATTTTTGTACTGTTTATCTACTTTCTTTTATAAGGCTGGTTTATTTGTAGGTCTGTATAATACAGTTCTTTCTTTTACTAGCCAAAAATATGCATTGTCTCTGTAAATGTGCTTTGATTTTGATCACCATGGGTGATCTAAGGGAAAAGAAAAACTAGTTTTTGTTGGTTTGCTGGGTTTTGGTTTTGGTTGGTTGGGTTTTGGTTTTGTGGTTTTTTTTAAATCTGACAATTTTTCCATTTTGAATAAATCAAACATTAAGTGGCCCTAGATGACCCAACTCAAATGAAGTGACTGTTCTTTCTGTATCTAGAGGATATAGAATTAGTTGCCAAAGGCAACTGATGGATTGATGGGAACAGGAAAAACCTGAACAAAATGACAATGAGACAAAGGAACAGTGCATTGTCAGTTGGTGCACAGAATCTGATCATCACTGGCTTTGATGGATGTTTATGAGTTTGCAAGAAGCTATATCTCATTTTAAAACATTGATAAGCAGAACATGATACTTATGAAGAATTATGTATTTTCAGGGTTTATTTTTAGGGAAAAAATCTCAGAGAAAATCTGGAAAAATTATGATCAATTTGCTAGTTACACATGAAGAGAAAATATGTTTTCTAATGGCATTGAAAAGCCAAACATTACTTGAATTACACAAGCTGAATCTCTCTTTTTTTTTTTTTTTCTTGGTAGAATCCTAATATTTAACTCACGGCTTTTATGGTTTAGGTTTTTACAACTGAAAGAGTTATATTTTCAGAAATACATACAGTCAATAGCAAAAGTTCCTTTTATCAAAAAGAGAGCCCAACCAAATGTATTTTTGTTTTTGAAAAGTATTTTCAATTGATTAACTCGTCTTCTTAAAGAAAAAATGTTTCTCTGATTATTATTAGTTAAAGCCTGAACATTTGAATCACAGTTATTAAAAATAGTAGCTCTCCAGGTAACAAAGCACTTAGATTTATGACTGACAGTTCATCCTAGGATTAATCTTTTAAAAGCAAAGGAGTACATGCGTATGTAAAGGATGCGTTTTTTTAAGATGTACTGAACTTGTCATTGTATGAGATGAAAAACTCTTGAAACTAGTTTGTGTGGAGTCTGAGGCTTCTGACAGACAAAGCTACTGACTGTTGCTTTGTCAGTTCAAGAGATTCCTGTCTGTAACTCTCCTTCTTGGCCACTGTCATGCTAGCATCTGTCCTGGGAGTAGGGGTGATAAAAGGAATCATGAGCCCTCATATTAACCACTTCAGTGGAAAATCTTGTAGCTTAGCATACTCTTCCAAGGATAGTGGTTTGGTCTAAAATATTATGCTGTGAACTGGAGAGAAATGGACATGTGTTGTCTTCTTTTATTCAGTGGTTGAATGAAAATTTTATAGCAGCAAAGACAGAAGGCAGCTAGGTAATGCTATATACTATTTTAGAAAGAATAGACTAGAGTTTGCTTATGAAGACCTGAGTTCTTAACTAAATTGTCACTGGATGTCTCTGCATTGTGAGATCTGCAGTGACTTGAAAAAGTAATCTACTATGGCATGGTTTAACTTCTCCTTTTCCTCAGCTGACTAACACTGTAGATGGCACTTCTGTTCTTTGAATAGAACTTGAACAAAGCTGTGATCAGTGGGTTTGAAGTCAAATGATTGTAAATTTGGAGTAGGAACAAGCAGAATGCTTTGAAATTTTTCTGAGTTTCACTTATGTATGACAAGGTAGGGTGTGTCTAATTCCATTAGCTCATTTGCTCTGTTAATAAATTGCTGATCCTTTGGGGTCATGTGCTTTCTCTTAAAGAATAATCTGATGAAAACTTGTACTCTTTAAAAAGACCACTATAAGTTGCATCTGCAAAAGCAAGGTTGTGTTCAATCACGGGGTGTAGAAGTCATCCCATTGATGGGATGACTTCACAATCTTCACACAGACTCCAAAAGTATGCTCCTCATCACAAAAATATAAAATGCTTTGGCTCATATATTTTTTAGCAGATTTGCTTTAATTTAAGTTTTGATGGGCTGTGTAATGGATGGGAACCTAGCAGAGAGCTGATTCCCTCTCATGACTTAGAGGCGTAACAAAGTATATGTTTTTGTCACAATGTATTCGGTGAAGTACATATGTTTATGTTCATCATGGCTGTCAGAAGACAGGAAAACGTAGGTGTGCAGCTGTTCTATGACCTGCACACTTGGCTGCATCAGGGTACCTGGCCAATGCTCTCAGAGTGGACAACAGTAAGATCATGAGAAACTACACGGCACCGCAAATAAGCAATTAGAGATCTGGTGTAAAGCCAGCTGTTTTTCTAAAGGTGTAAAAGCAGGACCCTCTTGTGGCCAGATCTGGAGCCTCATCTGTGGGTGGATGCACCGTGTAGGAATTTTCCCAGTTACCTGAGACTCCTGGCATTGGCTGCAATGGGGCTTCCCATCTTGAAGTGTGGACCTGGATGATGATTCAGTGGTATTTGGTGGTGTATTTCTTCTTAATCTCTGTCCTCTCTGTACATTAATGTTTTGATGCATTGCGAATTTTCCTCTGTACTTTACTTATATCTCTGATTTGCTTTATTATCCTTATTTACTATATATAGAGATACACCTGATTCATGTTAGTGTGCTTGTTTGCTTTGGTGTACTTCTTCATTTTAGTGTGCTTCTTTAATAAACTGTGCATTTTACACAGCTAGTGTATGGTCATGTTGTGGCATACCCTGCCTGTTAGCAGAACAATTTGGCATAGTTGGCAGGACATGAAACAAAATAGCATTTTTAAACCTAAGATAGCGGAGCTGTCTGGGAACAATTACCTTATCATAACATAGCTGCTGAACGCTTGTGTTATGGTTTATGTGAGACTTGGGACTCCTGTTTGAATGAAGCAGAACTTCCTGATGTAGTTAAATGCTTACAAAAACTTTCAGTAGAAAAAGGGGAGGAATTAATTGCCCTGGGGAGGTGGGGGTGGATTCTGCTGGCTGCATATCAAAAGCAGTGTCAGCAGAGAAAGCAAAGGCAGAAGTAGAAGATTGATTTGGAGAAACAAGTTTGTGAATTTCAGGGAAAATTAGTTATGTTATAATGCCAGAATCGATTACTAACTGATAAATTGGACGCTTATCAAACAGTAGCAGAAAAACCAGTTCACCCAGTATCAATACCAAAAGTGAAGAGGTTGAATAAACCAGGAAAAAGTGCACACAGTGATCATGAAGGCAGGAAGGAGTTGGGACCCTGAGAAATGGAATGAAAATGTGTGGTATTCAATCCATTTGGACAGTAGTTCAATAGATAGCGGGTGATGTGTTCATTGAAGCAAAGCCAATATTACAAATAAAACTGGAACACAACCCTCTAGGTAGTCCAGCTAGGCAGGTTGTGGTAGAAGATTTCACTCAGCACAAAATTAATGACATTATGGACAGTTTCAAACAAAGGCCTGGAGAATCTTTGCTTTCTTGGGCCTTCAGGTTACATGATTTAGGGGCTTTGGGAGTTAAATTTGATCTACGATGCTGAGAAATTTATAATGTTTAACTCTGACTCATTTGTTCAGGATGCTTTCCAAGGCACCAAGGATGAGACAAATCTATTAGCAGTGGTAGTGGAAGGCTAACAGAAAATACCCCACTGAGGGGAAATGGCCCAGCGCAGCTCGACCTTGGTATACTTTACAGGATTGTGTTCAGTGTGTTAAGGAGGAGGGAATGAAAACTGCGGGTTTTGTTGGTGGTGCAGATGCTATGGTGAAGGCTCCACTACCGGTTTCAATTTGGAGTAGGATTATTAGGACTGCACCACATGCATATAAAGGTATTATGATGACTTTATTGATAAATGAAACAGGAAACCCTAAGGACAAATAATAGAAAAAATATAGCAGTTAGCAGATTTGGGAATGGGGCCCCATCCAAAGCACAAGAGGCGGTAACAGGAGGGGCAAGGTGAAAGAGAGTCGACTCTCAGAAAGATATGTTTGCTGCATTGCTGGAAGACGGGATGGCCCAAGATAAGATTGACAGGATTTCCACCAATGAAATGTACAGATTGTACAAGCAATGTGGGTTACATAAATCTGTGAAATTCAAGCTCAGACAAAGCTGATGACATGACAGGTGAAGCAGTCCCTTTGAGACACAACAGGATGGTACACATGCCAACAGAGGGCTCCTCATTTGCGAGTTTACAGTTCCAGGGAATGAAAAGGGATGGGATCAGTACACCAATCTTTATCCGTGGCCAGATGTTAAAACAATTGAGAGAATTAAAAATGGACTGAGATGAGGGCCAAGCTCCAGCACAAGGATAGGAAAGGGCAAACCATCATCCTCACATAGAGCTTCAAATTCATTGGAAAAATAGGTCTTGTCAAATGTTGAGGCCCTCATTGGTAATGGAGTGGAGGCCTCTTTAGTTTTTTGTAATCCTAAAAAAATATAAAGGCCAAAAGGTTTTGATTAAAGGACTAAGTGGCAAACAAATTGAAGTAGTATAGACAAAAACTGAGATGAAAATCGGCACTCTGCCAAAACAATCTTACTCAGTTCCTATCCCTGAATATAATATAATTGGAATTGATATTTTAAAAGTATTGACTTAATGCTTACCTGATGGTAAGTATCAATTTGGAATCAGGACATATATATCAGCTTGGCCAGTTTTACTTGGGAAAGTTAAAATGCCTCCGCTACAGTTTCCATCTGCCACCAAGGTAATCGCAATGAAACAACATCGTATACCAGGAGGACATGAAGGAATTTCACAGACTATTAAAGATTTATTAGATATGGGAGTGTCAACACCAACAGATACTGCCTTTAATCATCCTATATGGCCTGTTAAGAAGAGTGATGGGACATGGTGAATGATAGTGGACTATAGGGAGCTAAATAAGCACACCTCACAACTAACAGCTGTGGTACCAGACACAGTTACTTTAATTGAAAAAATACAATGGCACCCTGTAACTTCGTATGCAGTGACTGGTATAACTAATGCTTTCTTTACAATACATTGCCGAGGAAAATTGGTATCAGTTTGCTTTTATGTGGCAAGGTAGAAAGTATATGTTTACCCACTTAAGGGTGGCTCCATAGTCCCACCCTCTGCCATCGAATTGTGGCAGAACACTTGGATGAGTTGTCATTGCCAAAATAGATACAAATGGCATATTATACTGATGACATAATGATTCAGGGAGAAACTGGGCAACAAGTACAAGAACAATTAGAATTAGTATTGCAGCATACGAAAAATAAAGGATGGGAAAATAATCCAGACAAAATTCAAGAACCTGCACAGACTGTGAAATTCTTAGGAATTCAGTGGCAACGTGGTCATCGGGCAATATTGTCCAGAGCTAAGAAGATTTAGATTTTGTTGCCCCCTAAAGTGAAAGCTCAGTGATTTATTGGTTTGTTTGGCTTTTGTCGACATCCCTCATTTGGGGCAAATACTTGCTCCATTATATAAAGTAATGTGAAAGAAATATGAATTTGAGTGAGGAAATGAGCAGCAGCAAGCGTTTGAAGCTGCTAAACAAGCAATTCAGCAGGCTCTGGACCACTGGCCAGAACCAATTCGATTTCCACTGGAGAGGTGGAATTGAATGTCTCTGTAAATTATAATTATGCTAATTGAAGTTTTGGGGTTTTTTTTTCCATGAAAAAAGGGAGGGGAGTGGGTATTGTTCCAACCTAGAGCATTCCATGTGTGCTTAAAGTGAGACAGCTCTTCTAAGTGAACTGCAAAAACTGTACTCAAAGGTATTCAAACTGTGGAGAGAAAAAGTTCTCCTTAAGACCTAACAGATAGTGATAGTATTGGCTAAACTTCCTCTGTTGAAATCATAATGTCAGATCACTAAGGTTCAAAGAGCTGAGTAAAGCAACCGTCAATGTGCCATCTTACTCCCATGAAAGCATAGACACTGAGAGAAATTTCATTTATAGCTTCCCAGCCCATTGGATTAGAATCAGTTGCCAAAATTTTATCATTAGCAGTAGAGTGCAGAGCCCTTTGAGTCTAGAATTCCTCTCTGTCTTTCTGTATTTTCCTTTTGAGGCAGATTTTTCTGCACTGTTCTTATTTGGGAAGCAAATCTCTGTTCAAATGGAGAATGAGATATAGAAAGGAAGTAATGTAATGGTGTGGGAAGGAAATGTAAGAGGCTCTGAAATGAAACATGAGAAAATTAAGAATCACTAAGGAGTCTCAGAATTGCTTAGTTTTCATTACCATGGTTATGTCCTTCATTATCCTTGATCATGTTTGCAAAAAAGGGGTTAATGGCTTTGATTAAATTCGAAAGTAAGTTTTTATGAGGTGTTACAAAATATTGATGAAACCAGAAGATATTAAAGGGAGCTAAAAGTATGCTAAGGAATAGGTTTCAGAAAACATTAACTTTAGAGGCAGATATGTGGTTATTAACAAATCAGAAAGAAGTTCAGAAAGAAGTTCAACAGTATTAAATTCAGGAATATTAAAATGAAGACTTAAAAATCAAACAAATTTTTAAAGGAATATGCCAGCAAAAGAAAGGCCTGTGGTACTGAACTTTGATAACACACAGCAATAGTTTCTCTCCCTGGAGCTGGCAGAATTGTCCTGTGGGCTGTTCTAGACATGTCCTTAAAGACAGATAATCCCATAAAGGAAGAGCTTAAAGGGAGACAAATCAAAAATTCTGATAGGTCTGTTTGGAGGAATTAATTTATAGGGAAAGAATATATTGAAATAGCTATAAATATGCCTTGCTTGACAAAGGAACCAATAAAAGGAAAGAGAGACAGACATATCTACAGTTTTACAAAAAGTAAACAAGTCTTAAATTTATGATTAGTTTTTTCACTCAAACACATATTCCTATTGAAATTCCCTAGGGAAAAAAAAAAAACTCCATTCAGAACTAAACCCTTTCATATCAGCAGAGATCTTCTATCTCTAATGGCAACATCAGCCAGTCTGCATTCTCTAGCAGAGATTTTACTCTGACACTTTATAAAAAGATTAGAGAGGTTTCTTGGATTTCTAAATTGTATAGGTAAAAAATAAAAAAAAAAGAAAAGAAAAAAATAGGAAAAAGTCAAGAAAAAAGGATTCATTTATCATTTTAAGTTAGAGAGTTCCTCATCTGCCCTATGAGGCAGGAGTAACCAATATTCACAGCCTAAGAGACTGCATTAAGATGTGTAATCGTGAAACAGAGTAAGCATTCTCACCACCCTCTGTTGGAAGGCTTCTGTAGCCCTACCTCTTACTAACCTCAACGACAGCAATTCGCAAGGACTAGTCTATATGACTAGTCTGTCTGACCTGTGCTTTGTACATTTACAGCTGAGAATCAGGCCCTTCGTGTTTAATTACTGTTCTTGCATTTGTCTTTTTTTATTTATTTACAATTGACTGTTATAAAATCAATATTTATTTTTGACTGAAGTAATGTCCTCGTTTCAGCTGTAACAGTTATTTTTCTTCTTTCTAGTAGCTGGTGCAGTGCTGTGTTTCAGCTTTAATCTCAGAAGAAGCTGATAACACACTGATGTTTTAGTTGTTGCTAAGTAGCTCTTACTCTGATCAAGGACTTTTCAGTCTCTCATGTTCTGCCAGGGAGGAGGGGCACAAGAAGCTAGGAGGAAGCAGAGATGGACTCAAACTAGCTAAACAGGTATTCCATACCACAGCGTGTTATGCCCTGTATATAAAACTGAGGGTAAGGGCTGATTGCTGCTCAGGTTGGGCCGAGTATCAGTTGGCAGGTGGTGAGCAATTGTATTGTGCATCGCTTGTGTTTTCTGAGCTGTCATTTCTTCTCTTGTTGTTTCCTATGATGATGATGATTATTATTATTCCTACTATCACTATTTTTTACTTTATTTTAGTTATTTAGCTGTTGTTATCTCAATCCTTGGGGTTTACATTCTTTCGATTCGTCTCGCCATCCCAGCTGGAGGTGGGGAAGGGGATGGGTGAGTGAACGGCTGGAAGGTGTGGCGTTATTGGCTGGGTCTAAACCCTGATAAGTAGTTAATTTATTTTCTGTTTAAGGTAAGCCTACCCACAGTCATCCACCTTTGGACCAGAAACTGTAGTAGGTGATAGAAGTTTCACAAGGAACAAGGGGAGCTTGGAAAAAGGAAGGGAGCAGAGGCCAACACCAAGCATTAAAATACATAGCAGGTCTTAAAGAGGCAGGGCTGAAGGGGGCGAAAATTGTGTTGCATCAATATTCAGCAATTAAAACCATATTCTACTGTCTTAGATTTAATCAAGAAAAACATTATAGTAATACAATTAACAGGAATAATACAATTTGGCATGATACAGATCTACTTTGCAGTGCATGCGGCATGATGAGCAGTGTTAGTTTTTCATTGCTTTTTGGAGTGTGATGTTCTCTTGTTAAGGTGCAAACTGACTTGTCATCACTTCTGTGATTGAATTCAGATATAGTGGTCTGGTATTATACCCTGGGGTAAATATACAGTAGCATTACTTAACATACATTGTCAACAGAGTATGCCTCGTTTTGAAAAATGCAAATCCTGAGTTTTAAGAGGTCAGTATGGAATATCAACTGTAACCTGGCAAAGAAAACTCCTAAATCTATATTAGGGAGGTTGACAGGTTTTTTATTCTGTCATAGAAGCTGATTACTCTTTTCACCTGGAAACCTTTGAAAGTGAAAGCTTTACAACAAAAAGCCAAATTTTAAATATTTTGTGTCAACAAACCAAAGAAGATAAAATATATTTAAGAGTCATACTGGAGTCTTTCTTTTTATTAGCCAAATTTCAACTTTCTGTGGTATTCTATAGCATTTTGTTAGATGACCAGAACTGTTTGAAACATATCTCTCATTCCATTGTCCCTACTGTTACTTTGCCTACATTCTGCAGTTCACTGTATGTGGACAATAAGAGAAAGGTGATTCATTTAATTGGCCTTGTGGTCAGTGGATCTGATGTTCACTAGTGTCTCACTAACAAACCTGTCACATCACTCTTATATCCTGATAGGTTAGGAGAAGCTAAAGCCCGTATCCTTAAACTGTTTTTTTAAGCCTCAGTTTGGAGGAACCTGGCCAGGAAGAATGTTTAGGCACATGAATTAAATGGGCCCAATGCCTGATGTTGAAGTGTGTATGTAACTGGGTTTTTTTTTTAATACCAGAAATCCCCAATACTAAAGGGTACTCAGAAATTCATTCACATACACACTTAAAAATTAACTGTTTTGATTTATTCTTCTGTTTATTTCTGTTTCACAAACACAATTTGTCTATACTACTGTCTACTAAATATGACTATTTATGCCACACTAAGCTCAGTGGACTACTCTTCGTCTGTCATGTATTTATGAGACAAGTAAGAAAATTTTAAGCTCTAAGCTACTAAGAATATTTTATTTTTTTAATAAAAAGAAGATTCAGTGAAATCAAGAAGCATTTAACAGCTAATGATCCAAGAATTACAGAACCACTGAAGCAATGTATGGAATGAACTGCAGAGGTCTCCACCGCTATTTCATTATTGGAGTGGGATTGTTGCCAACACTGCATCAGTTGTCTGGTTTTGCATACCTGAAACTTGAAAATTCAAGAAATTACCTATCCTCTCTGGGTAACAGCTTCCAATGCTGTCCTACTCATAGAATCGTAGAATCATAGAATGGTTTGTATTGGAAGGGACCTTAATGATCATCTAGCTTTAACCCACCTGCCATGGGCAGGGACATGCTCCACTACACCAGGCTGCTGAAAGCCCCATCAAACACGACCTTGAACACTGCCAGGGATGGGGCATCCACAATGTCTCTGGGCAACCTGTGCCAGGGCCTCACCACCCTCACAGTGATGAATTTATTCCTAATACTCAATTTAAATCTACCCTCTTTCATCTTAAAGCCATTCCCCCTTGTCCTATCGCTACATGCCCTTGTCAAGAGTCCCTCTTAGATTTCTCGTAGGCCCCGTTTTGGTACTAGAAGGCTTCTATGAGGTGTCCCTGGACACCTTTCGTCTCCAGGCTGAACAAGCCCAACTCTCTCAGCCTGTCTCCATAACAGAGGTGCTCCAGACTTCTGAGCATCTTAGTGGCCCTCTTCTGGACTTGCTCGAGCAGGTCCAAGTCCTTCTTACGTCAGGGTCCCCAGAATTGCATGCAGTACTTCAAGTGGGGTCTCATGAGTGGAATGAAGGGGGAGAATCACCTCCTTTGACGTGGTGGACACACTCTTTTTGATAAAGCTCAGCACACAGTTGGCATCTGGGCTGAAAGCACACATTAGAGTCATGCTGATCTTCTCATCAGCCAACGCCACGAAGTCCTTCTCCTCAGGACTGCTCTCAATCTCCTCCTTAGGTTGGCCCTCCAAGGGGGAAAAAGAGGTGTAATTGTTAAAAATTAACATGCCTTTCAAAGTAAAGAGGTGATGGCCACACTGAGAACACGTATCTCTTCAATTTTATGATCAATAGTTCTATTGTATTACAAGCCATTATCATAAAGTACAACTAAATAAAAACCTTAGCCCAGGCCCCAAAGCTGATAAACACTAAAAGAGCAAATACATGCTGCAAGTCAGGTGTGACATAATGAAACTCTGAGACCAAGCACAACAACTCTGAGAGCCAACAGATCAGCACTGTGACAAGTGACCATTAATCTGAAACAACGAATGCTTATCACAAATATGATTAGACACACTCTGGTCAGATCTGTTGTTATCTCAACCCTTCATGCCCCATGTTGGATGCCAAAAAGGGCTATTGTGGTAACTCAGAACTACGCAGCCACTTACTCACTTCACCTCTTCTTCCCCTCTGTTCCTGGTGGGATGGGGAGAATCAAAAGAATGTAAACCCCCAGGCTGAGAGATCAGTCCAATAGCTAAGTATAATACAAAACTACTACTACTATCACCAGTAATAATAATGATAAGGGAAATAACAAGGGGAGAGAATATAAAACTAAAAAGGAAAAAAACCAAAACAAAAACAATAAACACAAGTGATGTACTATATAATTGCTCACCATCTGCTGACCAATACCCAGCCTGAGGTGAGCAGCGATCTGGGTCTTCCAAGTAACTCCCCCCAGCATGACATGCTGTGGTATGGAATACCCTTTTGGCTAATTTGAGTCAGGTGTTCTGTCTTTGCCTCCTCACTGGCAGAGCATGAGACTAAAAAGGCCTTGATCGGAGTAAGCATTACATAGCAACAACTAAAAACATCAGTGTGTTATCAGCATTGTTCTCAGACTGAAGTTGAAAACAGAGCACTGCAGCAGCTACTAAGAAGGAGAAAATTCACTGTTACAGCTGAACACAAGACAGGTATGAACACAGTTATAGGTTGTCCCAGAGTCAGTTTCCTTGCACCTCCAAAATTACTTCTGCAACACCAGCTTTCAATCATGCAGGCCGTCATCCAACTGCTTGGAGAAATATACCACAGATTTTTTCCAGCTATCCAGCACTTGAGTGAGAACTCCTAAAGCTACTTTTCTGCCTCTCACGTAGAATCATAGAATATTTAGATAGTAATATTATAGATTACAAAACTGGAAGATAGATAAAATCATCTAGTAAATTAGGGCAGAATCAACATGAAAATCTAATGCTTCTAACCAAGTGTTGTATTTCACCCATAGGTTCTAGATAAGCTTCAATAAGCTTTTCCATGAAAATTGTTCAAGGTTTACACTTGTTTCACCACAATTTGCAGGAACCATTACAGGATTCATTGTGGCTTAAGGTGACTCGGTTTGGGGTTTTTTATTTATTCTGACACCAAATGACACAGAACAGTGTATTAGTTTTGAGACCAGGACGTCCCAAATTCCTCCTTTGCTTATTCCATAATAAAAGTGTCCTTTCATATTGCATTCTTAAAAATGTGCCTTACGTTTACTTGTAACATAAATCCCCTGCATTTTGGATTGTTGTAGGTTTTCTTTCTCCTCCTTAGTAAGTTCTTTGGAAGCTGTTACATCATGGATTTACTACTTACACATCCTTTTTATGTATTTCCAGAACATACTACGTGCAAAGGAGAGAATATGCTACTTACTTGTTGGGGTTTTTTTATCATTAAGAGGTCCTTGCAGGTCCCAAGATTTCAATCAAGATAAGAACATTTTCATTTGGACTTACAGTGGTTTACCCTTCTTGTTAAACCCACTCATTCTATTCTTCTTGTATCCACACTGTAGTAGCTAGTGTTCCTAAGGAAAAAGAATGTTTTGCTCAAATTAGCTTAGTTGCTAGGAGAGTTCTAATTCTGCATCACTTTTTATGCAAATCTTTCATTTTTAATTATGCACTGTTTTGATGTAGTAGCTTGAATTTTGTTTCAAGTTTTTCCAGCATGCCAGTTCCTGGATTTATGGATGGGAAGATCCTGTCAAATACTGAAATAGACCTGAAAACTGGTTCTGGTCTATTCCTTTTGGAATTTGTTGTATGTTGTACGCAATTCACTTGAGCTCTGTGGCACAACTGCAAAGCAAGAACCAGAAATATTATAAATATAGATATATATATATTAAAAAAAAATGCTTTGCTCTTATCTACTTAGTGGCAAAATACCAAAGCAGCATTTGAAAGGCAATACCTAGAACAATGGGGCTCTGAGCTTGACATGGCTTCTCTAGGCCTTATCTGTAACAAAAAATAGCTAGTATTAGAAGCTCTTTCCGTAAGAAAATTTGCCTTGCTTTTGATAGTACTATATATGTTCTTGCTCCCTTTCCCTTTCCCATCTCAGAAGCAAGCTTTCACTGTCTGATCCAAACTACGCATAATTCTGCTTTACTCATCTTACTTCAACAAATGATACCAAAACCACTGTATTTCCAGAGGTTTTCATTATATCAAGCCAGTTTCTGAATACTGCAAGCAAAACCATTACACTCTGCTCACGTAATACTTTTTTTTTTTTTTTTCTGAAAGAAAATACAAGTATACCATCTATAAATTTCATGCACTTCTCAATTTGGGCTCTTTGCTTCCACCGTCTTCTGTTTTATTTAGTTTAAAGAAAGAGAGAAGACTGGCACCATTAACACCTAGGTCACACAATTATACTTGAATTATGCAGAGTTTAATATAAGTAAGTCAATATTCTCTCTGGCAGGGATGACATATGAACTAGCAGAACCTCTAGATCCTTCCTAAGGCCACAAGCACATCAATAACCCAGGAGGCTTAGCTCTGTTGGCAGCCAGAAAAATAATCATCTTAAGTACCTCGGAATAGACTCTATAGACTGTACTCTATAACCTGGCCAAAGCCTGATTGTATTTAATTTATTGAGGACCATCATCAGGCAACATTATAAAGAAGTATGACCTCACTTTTGCTAAGTTCTAGGACTGGTTCTGGAAAATAAGCTATGTCGCTCTCAGTTCATGAAATACACGCAGTACTGATCAGACTTTTTTATTTTTCATGTTTTAGAGGGAGGCTGGAGCATTTTGGCATTTTTCCTTAATGGAAAAGGAAGGAAAATACCAAACCGGGAAGAAAAAAAATACTAACCCACTGTCACAGTTAGCTGCTTGTCAGCGGTGATAGCTGAACACATGTGCATGTGTTTGAAGAAAATTGTTCACAGCGGGAAAAAGAGAGACACAAAGCAGCTTGACTTACAGTATAAGACAGTTACAGAAGATAAAGCAAGAAGACATATGGCTATTTGCCAGACCTGACAGAGTGATCAAAGTGATTTTCATGTACCTTGCAGCTAAAATGCTTTACAAGAGTTCTCCCAAAGCCTTATGCATATCATTGAAGAAGGCAAATAATTACCTCTAGCATTTTTCAAGCTAGCAAGGAATCAATAGTATATCCCTCCATGAAAGTGAGAGGGAAAAAAAACCCCAAACAAACAAATAAAAAAAAAAACAACAACCCCCCCAAAAAAGCCAGAAAAAGAAAACAGAAAAGACAACACAGTGCCGGCTGTTGGCCAAAGAAAGAAAAGAGAGGAGTAATCTCTATTGTTGCAACTTCATCTGTGGTCTAGTTAAAGTCCTTTAACTCTGTATGCTGGTTCTGGCTGGGGTAGAGTTAATTTTCCATGGTAGCTGGTATCGGGCTATGTTTTGGATTTGTGCTGGAAACAGTGTTGATAATTCAGGGATATTTTAGTCATTGCTTAGCAGTGCCCACACAGCGATGCGGGCTTTTCTGCATCTCACGCCTCCCCACCAGTGCACAGGCTGGAGGCACACAAGAACTGGGGAGGGGGCACAGCTGGGATAGCTGACCCCATCCGATTCAAGGGATATTCCATACCATCTGATGTCATGCTCAGTATATAAAGCTGGGTGAAGAAGAAGTAAGGGGGGCAGTGTTCAGAGTGATGGCATTGTGTCTTTCCAAGTAACTGTTACACGTGACGTTACACATAATGAAACTGCTTTTCAGGAGGCTGAACACCTGCCTGCCGATGGGAAGTAGTGAACTGATTTCTCATTTTGCTTTGCTTGCATGCATGGCCTTTCCTTTACCTATTAAACTGCCATTATGTCAACTTACAACTTTTCTCACTTTGTCTTCTGATTCCCTCCCCTATCCCACCATGCAGGAGTGAGCAAGAAGCTGTGTGGTGCTCAGTTACCTGCTGGGGCTAAACCACACAACTACTTAGAAGTTTAAACACGGACTGTAGCCTAAGAAGAAGAATCAAAACAATTAAGATTTGATTCTTACAAAACAATAATGTATCTTTTTTTGAATGAATGGGGACATTTTTACTTACCCTGTTTTCACCTCAGACTTGGTAAGAATGCTGTACAGCCCATCAGGAGAGAAAAGCAGGGCAGATGAAACAGAAATGGGTCTTTTACTTAAATATAGAAACTCCATCTTAGATTCCATCAAACAATATAAGGCAGAAGGTAGAGTTTTTCTCAGAAATTAGTTTCTTAAAAGGTATCACATACGAGCAGAAAGTGACAAGATCAAGTGGAAGCTAGTGATTTGCATTTCATTTCAGTAAAGATGGGTTCATAATTATGTATTACTTCACTTTCTTTCTGATAAGCTGTGTTCTGATAAGATGCAATATTCTCGACCAATCAATAGTTCATGGGGAATGGCATTATAACGAGGTATAGTTCTTCAAACAAAATTATGTGCTTTCTATCCTCTGAGCATTCAAGAATGGAATGCAAACAACAGTCACTTCTCTCAGCATATTATTTTCTGTGAAAGTATTGGCTGCACTTATTGAATCCCCTTGGTACAAGAGCATACATATATTATCTTCTCTTTTCAAGGCTTCAGAAGTAATACAGACGGGAAAGAAAGAAGACAGCTAATTGCCAGACCTGAGAGAGCCATCAAAGTGATTTTCATAGCTCTTCTAGAACCACACAGAATCATAGAAACACAGAATAGTTTGGGTTGGAAGGGAACTTGAAGATCACCTAGATCATTGTGGAAGACCACATTTTAAGCTGACTGTCTCAAAGCTTGTTTGCAATCCTGGTGAGCTCGTTGCAAGATTTACTATTTAGCCAAGGTCAGCTGCTGTGAACAGGTAAGAAACAAGCAACCAAACCCGAAACCAGCCTCCACCAAGGTCATGGCAGTCACATTGCTGTGGAGGATGTGCCTGGATATGGGCAACCCCCAACCTGCTGAGGCATGTCACAGTCCATGGCAAATGATCACACAGTGGTCGCATGCACCCTGCATGCACGCCTCGGTACCAGTGTGCTGGGACTGAGAACATGCACAGGAATGCAGTAAGACCCTTTAAAAGACTGTGCTCAAATGGTGAGTGGGACCTGCATCATTGAAGTACATGGAGACTATGGACCAATGAGACACTGCTGGGACCCTGGCTGCAACTCTAGCCTGATTGCTTGCTAGATTTCCTTCTTTTCTATTTTCTCTCCCTTTCCTACTGCTATTTTCTTATCACAGTAAATAACTGCTTTGTTTAGGCAAGTAAGCAATAAATCTCTTTGATTAGTGGCATCTGACCTCATTTGTGTCTCAGTCTCACTCTGGGTATAAAAACAAATCTATCCAGCTCAGGTCCTCCTGGACTGAGACAATCATCCAACCCCCCCCGCCACACAAAGGGCATCTTCCACTAGACCAGGTTGCTAAAAGCCTTATCCAAACTGGCCTTGAAGACTTCCAGGGATGGGGCAACCACAACTTCTCTGGGCAAGCAGAGTTGCTCCCCCATCATAGTGAAAAAAACTTTCCTGATACAAAATCTACATCTACCCTCTTTCAGTTTAAAGCCATTCTCCCTGTCTATCCCTACAGACCCTTATAAAAACAGTCCCTCTGCAGCATACAGTTGTCTTTCTGGGCTGTAAGCACATATTAAATCATAGAATAGTTAGGGTTCCAAAGGACCTTAAGATCATCAAGTTCCAATCTCCCTGCCATGGGCAGGGGCACCTCACACTAAACCATCTCACCCAAGGCTCTGTCCAATCTGGCCTTGAACACCGCCAGGGATGGAGCATTCACAGTTTCCCTGGGCAACCCATTCCAGTGCCTCACCACCTTTACAGTAAAGGGTGGATTGTGTTGAGCTTCTCATCAACCAACAGCCCCACATCCTTCTCCTCAGGGCTGCTCTCAATCCATTGTCTGCCCAGGCTGTATTTGTGCTTGGGCTTGCCCTGACCCAGGTGCAGGACCTTGTAATAATTGGCCATGTTGAGGCCCATGCGAACCTTCATTAGGTTTGCACTGGCTCACTTGCATGGGAATCACTGAGGTTGGAAAAGACCTCTAGAAATCACTTAGTCTACGCACTCAAAGGATTGTTAAATAGAGCAATTTCTTTGGGGCCATTTATAGTCATGTTTTGAATATGTCTAAGGAAGAAGACTCCAAAGCATCTTTGGGCAACCTTACAGTAAAAAATTATTTTTCCTTATGTTTTTTTGTCCTTTATGTCTAGTGGTGTCCATTTCCTCTTGTCCTTTTGCAGGCTACCACTGAGAAGAGTCTGACTCCATCTCCTTTATCCCCTACCTCATCAGAAGCTCTCAGTCTATTTTCGTGTGAGAGAGCTCTCCAGTTACTTAATAATTTTTGTGGCACTTCAGTGGACTCACTCCAGTATATCTACGTGTTGTTTATGGAAAATATATTGCATAATATTTCTTAGGCTCCTCATAATTTGAAGATGACTTTGCTATCAAACTTAAGAGGTATTTTGTTGTCTGTTCTGTGGGCATGTGATTTGTAATCATTCAGAAAGTTAGGTGGAATCATATTATCTCTTATGCAGGTCAGCATCTAACATCATGTTACCATATCTAACATCATATTACGCCCATTTATCTCTGTCATTGGTGTAATATCAATTCTCAATAGACTGCTTAGCTCCTCTAATCCATAGAGGACTGAAGACCCAGTTTGGTGGAATTACGGAAGTTGTCACACCAGGACTTTCTTCCAGCTGACCCAGTTGCAACTTTTATAGGAGTTTAGCACTCACAATGAGGAAAACAAAAAAATTTAAAAAGTAAGGAATGTTTTGGTCATATTCAGATTAAGTTTTTGTGGTTTTTTACTGCAAATAGTTCCGGTTGTTAAATAAAATGAAGTCTACAACCTTAGAAAAATTCTGGTGATGAATCTGTAGGGGACAAGACAGTTCTCAGGTGTTTCATTATCTGTAAGCATAACTAAGGGTTCAGTTCATGCGGTGGTTTCTATAATTTAACACTGAATTATCTGAGCCCTGGACATATATTCTTATGCTTGTGTCAGTGAATATCTCAGATCAAACCCAGCATCGATGACTGAGAACTGCAGTAATGCCCTGGAATGCGTTCATGAAGAAAGATGATACATGGAAAAAAAATAATTGTTAAAGAGGAAAGCTAAAGGACCAGAAAGGGACAACATAAATTATAGAAATTCCCAGTGTCAATTAGAATTTACTTCAGAATCTTCAGAATTAACATGGGCAACTTGCAGGAAATAAGAGAAACATTTGAACTACTGGCATTTTTGAGAGACACAAAGGGATAGAAGACAGATGAAGAGATCCAAGACATTGACAAACATAATGTATGTTTTAAGGCAAAGGAAATCACTGTGACTTTCTGACCAATGATCTTACCTTCAGGTGAACAACTAACATTGCTCAAAACAAGTAAGCTTCTCAAGACTGCAAAAAGAAAGAAAAAAAGGAAGAAATGAGAACTAGATAGCCTTGGCCCATCAGTTAAGACAGTTTCTTCGCTTCAGGGGCAAAAAATCACTGCTGTTACCGATTCATATAGTCCTATTGACTTAAAGAACAATGCAAAGTAATACTACAAAAGGATACTGCCCATGTGTTCCATTGATCAGGTAACAAAATTTGGTGGGGATTTTGGAGAAGGAGTAGACTTTAGCTACAGTATTTTCTCATCCAAATAGGAAGTGGATTTATAGCCCAATGATTGTTCCCAGTCTTTGTGTAAAGCCCTTCCCCACGTTTTTAAACAAACAAGGAAGAAAAGCACCTGACACCCAGTATTTCTGCTGAAGTCTGAGGTCAAACAAAAGGGCTGATTATGCCCTGTCTTCTTCCTTTCATCAAGATGAAGGGTATTAAGAAAGGTAACATTTCCTGGTGTAATCTTCCTTATGACCTGTGAATAAGTGACTGGCAAAGATATAGCCAAACTATAGAAATGAGAGTATCAGGAGGGATTGAGAGACCTAATGGAAGGACTCAGTTTTATATGACAGAACATTCCACTGTAGTAACAGTTTAATTTTGACCCAGGCTACATGTATATTATCTGTGACACAAAGTGCTATTCTATTTTACCTTTTCCTGTCTTCAGCATTTCATCAGGGCTTTTCTTACCCTACCATGTCTACCCTGTGCTTCTCTATGCAGAACTTTGCTACACATTTTTTTGCCTTCTCTGTTCTCTGCCAGTCCTCTTCTGCCAGTCCTCCAGCTGACCTCCTTCCTAATTCATATTTTCTTTCATTCTTCTTATTCATCCTTCTATTTCCTGTCTGTTGTTCAACTGGAACACTGCTGTTGCCTCCTACTTGAAATGATGCCAAATTGTTAATGTTTGAAGCAATTTTGCCTACTTCAATCGGAGTCATCAAAGCAGCAATTTCATTTCATCTTCTTCCCCCAAAATAATGTTGATAATAAAGTATTTATCGGAGGAAAAAGATGCTCTTCTGTTTATGTACGTCCTTAGTTTTATCTTTAGCAGATCCCGTATTTCACTGATATTATCCTCAGGCACTGATGTGCAAAGAAAGGTAAGGCCTTTTTATGTGAAGGGGCAGCTCTTTCATGAATACTGAATCTTGAACTTCCCAAGCCACAACCTGCAGCTGTTGCCCTTTCTTTTGTCATCTGACTGAACCAAGAGGAGTTTGACTAATGTTACGTTATAATCCTTAAAGCTAGTCAGAAGCCACTACTAGATGCCCCTTGATCTCTTTTTCACTAAACTCCACAAGCCCAACTGTCCCTGTACGTTAGCACCCCTAAGAGTAGTAGTCTTTTGCTGAACTATCTCCAATGTACCTACCTCCCTCTTGAATCAGGGGAGCCAGCACTGGACACAGAATCAAAGATGCAGTCTCACCAGTGCCAAATAGAGAGAGAATCACACTTCCCTAGCCAGCACTTTTGGCCACTTGCCATTTAATGTAGATAATTATACAGTTTGCCTTTTATGCAGTGAGAAAGCATGATGAGTCATATTCAACCTAGCTCCACACCCACCCCATAACCCCCAGATGCTCTCCATCAGGACTGCTACGCAATTTCTCAGTCTGTATTGATGCACAGGATTATCCCACCTCAGATGCAGACATTTGGATTTCATCCAAGCTAATGACAAAGCTGGCAGTAAGTCTGAATCTTCTCAGGTCTAGCACAGTATTAGTGCCACTCAGCAAATAGCAAAGCAGCATCAACCACAGCAGCTATTATTGGAAATCTGAATTAATAAATGTTTCCTTTTCCGTTTTCTCTTCAGCACCACCCCACTCCATTTCTAATACTTTGTGACCTTCGCATGTACTTATACATACGTTTAAATGCAGACAATACTTTTCAAATCTCTTGGCTTTGTTACAACTGCACTTTCACTACCATGACATTTTCTTCATGAGAGTACTCTTTTTCTTCAGACCTTACAAAACAGGGCATCAGAAATCTCAGTTCCAATGGCCAACTATCACTCTTAGGTAACCAGAGATGCCAGCAGGATTTGTATTCACATGTCTGAGGGCAGAATTTGTCACCTAAATGTATGAAAGCTCATATTCCTCAAGTTCGGTGTTCCTGTGAATTGCAGTATCAACAGGAACTTGCACGGAGGCCTATATTCAAACTGAGGAACTAGCCAAGTATCTGTATGTGCACACAGACATCTGTATGTGTAAACACACTGCTTTCAGCTTCTTAACTGGTATTGCTAATTGATTCCTTCAAGGAGTAACTTCTACCCTGACCAATGTAAAAGCCATAAATTTTCTCTTTGGAATAAAACAGAGCAGAGCAAATGGTGCATGTTTTCAAAACAGTTTCCTCAGTCACATACAGAACAGGAAAGCAGTAGTGAGGACACCAACCATCTGGAAGATTTCCAAAGGAGTTCAGGACCAAAACATTCATCCTTATGCTGGAAACCAAGAGACGGGAAGGTTTTCCTGGTATCTGTAAAGCACTAGCGCCACGTTCAAGGATGAGCAGTCAGGTACCATTTGTTTTGACAAAGAGGTGGAGGACAATAATAGGTGCCAGGGCAAGTCATGCAGCATCTGAAGCAGAAGAAGGAAGGAGATACTAAATCTCTGCCTGCCAGTTTTGCCAGTTGCTGAGTGCTTTTGAAAATCTGATGCCTCATTTAGCTGACTAAGGAGTGATTGAGCTGTACCAGAAATACAGACCCAGCTGTCAGAGAAAAGTGGAAAATATGTCCTGGAGTAGTTTTGGAAAATATAATTATTTCTCTCTATATAGAACACCGGCTTATTTTAAAAGATTTAATTAGGCTAAGTTTAGCCATGTGTATTGCTTGAAAATAGAGAAGACACAGTAAAACTGTGTAGGTTAGCCCAAATGCGCGCTGACTAAAACTTCATGCACTCACTAACCACCAGACACTCATGACACAGCAGAGAAAAACATTGTGACAAAGATTGCAGAGACATGAAATTTTTATTTGCAGATTTATTTTTTCCTTATCATTCCACCTAGAAATCAAAGCACTTAAAGAGCTCCACAGCCAAAGACTGTGAAGGTCACTTTGAAATACTGCAAAATAGCTTCTACCAGCAGTGGCTACAACAGTTTTCATGTTTGAAGAGTTTTAAGACCTTCAAGAACTCTAAGAACATGCCAAAGAAAAGCACACCTGCCTCCACTTCTGTCATTATTGGAGCCTCATACCTAGAAGGCATGAAATAAAATTCTACTTTATCAACAAAGGAGGAAAAAAATTAGTGGTGTGGAGCTAATGAAAGAACCTGAGGTGTTAGAATAAATGTGAGCTGAAAGTAGCTGGAAATCAGAGGCTCATGAAAAACTGAATGATTGAGTAGTTCTGCAAGTATCTCAGATGTCCGCCATCAAGCTGCATGGCATGTGTGTCTGTAACATACTCTCACATTCACAAGTATTTTTATACAGTACCATTGTGCCCTACATGGCATACTCTCATCATCACTTGACGTTTCAGCATACTACACACCTTCTGCTTCCTGAGTTGCTTACTTCTATGTGATGTATTACAAATCTATTGCAGACCTACTGATTAGTGTCTGAACAGGGATTTGTGAGGGTCATTCAACTAAAAGGGAGCAAATTTCTCATTTAATTTTCTTGGCGCCTCTTTCACCTCCTCATCCCTGTTGTGTAGGAGAAAAATTTTCCTCTCTACTCTTCAATTCACGTTCCCTAAATTCATTCCCCCAACCCCAGGAATATTTTGGCCTCCTGTGTGCCATGGGACCTCCTCTTGTTTCAGCAGTACTTAATTGTATGTCAGTATTCCAGGGGTCACCTGGGAAGAAACTCTAATTAAAGGCATTGAAAGAGACTGCAAGGGACAAAAATTAAACCTGCCAAATCTATCATAATCTGTTACTGATGCAGGATCTGAGCTGACTGCGTGCTTAAAATACACCTCAAAAGTCATCTTTCAAAACTCTTCTTCAGGTCTCCATTGGCAGCCCCGAAGGAAATTATTTCAAGTTGTTCAGAAAGCAGCAATCATGTTATGGTCCTTGAAATCCTTCGAGCAACACACACCCCCACACCAGCATTATTTTCTCACTTTCTCTGTATAAGACCCAAAACAGAAACGTGAGAACAGTGGGCTGGAGATGGAGCTGCAGATTAATCCTGCTGGAAGGATTAATTATGTAATACACCCCCTCTCCCGCCCTTACCCACAGCAATGCGAGTGAGGTAAACCTCATCCTCCCAGCTGACAACTCAGAACTAGAAAGTGCACGGAGGAGTGAAAGCAAGATAAACGTGTGGGGAAGGTGGCAATGCACTCCCACAGAGCATGATGTCATTGGGAAAAGGTTAAAAAGAAGTTCAAAACACCTTCAAGCCTCAGCAAGACCTCTCCATCTGCCCCTTCCCCCTCCTCCCCCACCTTTTCAGTGGGAGCTGCAGCCGGACCAGAACCGTATTTCTACAGTTCACGGCCATCTGATGGAGTGTGGATTTTACTTCAAGTAAAACAGGAGCTAGGAGCACATACACGAGAAGATATATTAAGAAAGCAGGTTTGCAACTTAAAAGAAGCTGGCGCAGTTTCTCTCTGAGAGCCTTACTGAGAGTCCCTGCAAAAAAAAAAAAAAAAGTGTTGCTGATTCAAAAGAAGAGGAGGAATGGGGAACTAAAAAAGAATTCTGCATGCCTGTGTGAGAGGGAGACGTGTGTGTGTGTACATGTTGAATGCGTGCTTGTGTGTGCGAGGCGACGGGTGCGGGGAGCTTGAGATGATGGCTTTTTTTATGTGAAAGACACGTGAATGCACTTCCCCGAGAAGGGCACCAAGCTGAGCCAAAGAGCAGCAGGGGTAGGGAGTGGGGATGGAGGAGGGAAGGAGGAGAAGGAATAACACAGAAGGGAAAAAAAAAAAAGGAGGGGGAGGAGACGGAGGAGGGATTACTATTTCAGAAGACATTCATAGAAAGAGGGTGGCAAATTCGGTGACCACCTTTAAAGGAAGTTTCCTGGGACCTAGCAAGAAAGAAAGAAGCCCAAAGAAGGAAAATAAAGGGCTATGATTTCCTTGTCCTGTTGCTTTGTCTCTGGCTCCCTCTGCTTCTGGAAGAGTAGCCACAGGACACAAAGATGCCCAGCTGGTCGCTGCACGCCCGAGTTTGGTGTCTCTCTCCTGTTTAGCCTGCTTTCTCAGAAGGGGAGGACTCACAGCCCGACAGCCTTTTAGTTTAACCTTAAGAGTGTGTGCCGCCTCTCTGCCCATCCCAAGAGCTCGCTGGAGGTGGAGAGGGGAGAAAAAGGAGGACTTGTAAGTGCCCAAGGAGCTCCTGATGCTCAGAGGAGGCAGACGATCCCGTGGACGACGCGGAAAGGACTGATTTATTGCCGTTTTCCTTCTTTTTCTTTTCCTTTTTATTATTTTTTACGTTATTTTTAGGGTTTTTTTTTTTTGTGTGTGTGTGTGTGCGTGTCCTCCCTCTCCTTTGGCGCACACCAGTGTTTGGGGATCTCTGAAAACACAAATCAAAACACCAGCCCCGAAGCCCCAACCCCTTGGCTAGCTCTTATGGGAATGAAACACTCCTCCCGATGCCTGCTCCTGAGGAGGAAAATGGCGGAGAACGCTGCCGACAGCACCGAGGTAAGGATGCGAGGCAGAGCCCGGCGCCTGAGCTCCCCCAGCCCCAAGCACAGATTCCTTAGCAGGAGCAACAGTAAGTGTAGAACAACTTTCCTGGTCCCTTCGGCTAGCCTCTGCCTCCGTCGCTGCTGTGATTTGCTGTATGCGTGTCGTGTCCCCCGTTATCCCCCTCCCCGTTCTCCCATGGCAGAGAACTTTGCACCCCGCTGAACTCTGCCGTCCCCCGGGCTGCTTCCCGGAAGCCGCCGCTTTACGGCTGGTTCCCCTAAGTTGGGTGGGCCGAGAGGAGGCGAGTCTGCGAGCGGGACACGGGGTGGAGAGGAGGGTGTTTGCGGCTGTCAGAAAGCGTGACGGGTCTGGGCAGGCTGGAAGGGTCACAGAAGGTCTCCTGCGACAGCACTCTGGCCAGCTCCGAGAGCTTTCCGCATGGAGCCTCCGCTAGGATTGTGAGCGGAACGTGAGGAGTACCCGTGTATCTGTAGCATCCCGTGTATTACCAAGCAGAGCTGCCCGAGGTAGGGGCGGAGGGCAGGAGGAGCGAGCATTCCCGCTTGAGCCCTGCTGGCCTGTGCAGTGCCGAGAATAGCTTTGCATTGCCTGCGTGCCTGCGAGCTCTCAGGTTTTCTGCAAGAAAATCGCCCCGCTTCCCTCCCTCTACCCCAGCCCCTCCCCATCCTCGTTACCTTTGGTTTTCCCAACATCGGGGTTGAGCAGCCCTAGTTTACTTGTCTAGTGCTGTCTTGACCTCACAGAGACTTGAGCAGTGTGCAAAGTCTCGGATCTGGAAAAGCAGGGGGATGCAGGATGCAGTATAAGCTTTTCTGGGAGCATGTGAGGAGACAGGCGAAAGTGTGTGCCAAACTCCCCGTTTCTATTAATAGTCTGTGGCTAGCACACTGACTGAACACTTAACACATGGTTAAGCGATATGCAGCACAGCTATGGACAGACCCCAAGGACACTCCCTGCACCCTAGCCAACAACAGCTTTGCCCTTACATGCATGGGTGTCACTGACCCTTCTCCCCAGTTGCCCTGCAGAACAAAAGCATGACTTCAGTGTGAGCACATCGCTATTCCCTCCTTTATTCTTTCAGTGTCTCTGCCAAATGTCTCCTTCCTTCAGGTAGTCCTCCCAGTAGGCGTCCTGATCCCTCATGAATTCCACATTTCTCCTACTAATAGTGCTCTTTCTGTTTGACTTTTAATGAATATGCTTCCTTCACCATAACAGAATTCACGAGCAGAATTTTCTCAAATGAATGCAATATAAGCACAAATCAAAGAACATGCCTGATAACTGCTTTACAACCTCACAGAGTACTGCTTGCAGAAGAGGCATCTATAAATAGCAAGAAGCCTGTCTGCACATCTGTAAATTTTTGTAGTACTGACAGAACATATTGCATTAAAGATCCCAGGATCCTGGGCAGTATTGCAAGGAGAAATGTCCAAGCACAGCCAGTTCCTTTCAAAGCCATTTTTAAATGGAAGCTATATTTAGACAGGGAAAGTGGGGGAGAGGAGGTCTTTAAATATTCCTCTTCTATTTCAATTCACTGTACATTTTTGTTGTTTATCAGCCTTTCTCTTTCTGCTAGTTCAATGCTGCATACACTGCAATGTTGTTTTATGGAGGAGGCTTTCTTAGCAACGACAGTTTAATTCCAATGCTGTATAGAGGTTTGGAGAATATTAAAATGCTGTGCTTCCTCTCCTCGAAGTATCCATCAGTGACAGATTTGTAAAATGAGAGAGAAAATGTTGCAGATTAGGCAATTTTCTTAAGGAGGAGGCATCCGTTCATAACACCTGCCAAGATATTTTCTATTTTATTAATTTTCATATTTGTGATGTTAAGATCTGTTACATACTGAGAGAATTAGTCTACATATATGCAGAGGTAGAAGCGCACGAAGCAAAATATGCCAAGACCTTTGAAGCTCTTTTACTTGTTAAGCATGATGGAATACAGGACAAAGCATCTCACTTTTGGACTTATCACAGTGTCAGGGTACAATTAGGAATTGGTATAAATTTGCGTCATTTAAAACCAGTAGGGTTCTAGTAATAAACATGATTCAGTGCTAAATTCCTGAAGTACTTTGATGCCATGGTGATAGGCATGATGTAGAAAATGTCAACTATAATGAGAGATGAAGAGTTAAAACATTTAACAATTGGTATAAATGCCCCACTTCCAAATAATTCCAAAAACCTTCTGGTTCTTACTCAGATTAATCAAACTTTTTGTCAAATATGGCAAGTAAACTGTTTCAGTAATAGTGGAGTTAAAAAAAAGATA
Source organism: Neopsephotus bourkii (assembly GCF_033783945.1). Taxonomy (NCBI): domain Eukaryota; kingdom Metazoa; phylum Chordata; class Aves; order Psittaciformes; family Psittacidae; genus Neopsephotus; species Neopsephotus bourkii. The sequence continues at coordinate 11,716,961 of NW_026900624.1, forward strand.
CATTAAGAACCATGGACACTGTATTTTTTATTTCTTTAACTGCTCTCTGATGACCACAGTGCTAGCTCATTATCTGAAGGAACTTGAAGTTATGACAACAAATACAGAACAGGGAAAACCAAAACTACAGTAAGACAATACTCACTGTTTCCTCAAACAAGAATACAAGACAGTAGAAAAGCAATAGCTCACTAGCATTACTTTCCAGTCAAGGAAGACACCTCTTATTTACACAAGTGTGCTCCAATAGTACTATATTATAGAATTATATCATCATAGACTCACAGAATAGTTAGGGTTGGAAAGGACCTTAAGATCATCAAGTTCCAACCCCCCTGCCATGGGCAGGGACACCTCGCTCTAAACCATCTCACCCAAATTATACAAAATTATTATACAGAATATTATACAGACATTTACATTATCAATATCCCCAGAGACTTATATCTTCATACAAAACATACTTGAGTGTAAGTGTTGCACACAAGTGCTGTTGTATCAGGCTCAGAATAGTTTTGGAATTTTATTGTACTGATAACAGCCTGATATTAGTCTGTCTGCCAGAGCTGAAGTGGAAGCAGTGGGTTTTTTTGTCTGTATTTATAGCAGCCCGAGAGTACATACTGATTTGTGTAAAAATAAGTCAAGTGAAATAAAACTGTAAGGCTTTTCTATTTAGAGCCTCACTGAAGGGCATAGTGGTCCCTCAAATAGGAAATTTGCTAGAATGGTTTTGGATCCTTGTTTAGAGTGCACAGAGAAAAAAAGATCAAGAAACTCTTTATTCCCCTTGGCCATCCCATGAACTTGAAGAGAAGTTCCATTGGAACAAAAGCTATAAAATCTCTCCTCGAGGTCTAAAAATTAACATCTGTATCTGTGTAACCTCTAGTCATGAGCAAAGACTTGTCTAAATAAAAAAGGACTGTTTGCAGAAATAGCAACCAGGATTGAGTTCTTTGCAAATAATTAAAGGCACACAGATAGTAAGGTGAAGGAGAAACAGTTATTTGTAGAAGGTACGCATGAAGATTCTGTGAAATTCATGGTGCTGACCTGCTGTAGATTTTGGTTTACATGTCTTTTTATATTAAATTTATTAAATGGAAGCCTTATTAATAGGAGGCCTGATATCAGTGATGGGAAACAAATTGCAAGCGAGATTTCAGAAGTGTGCCTGAGTGTAGCTTGTGAACTCATGCCAAGTAAAGAGAACAGAATCATAGAACCATGGGATAGTTTGGGTTTAATGGGTGTAGATGACCTTTAAAGGTCATCTAGTTCAACCTGTCTGCAGTGAGCATGGGCATCTTCAACTAGATCAGGTTGCTCAGAGTCGCATCCAAGCTGACCTTGCATGTTTCCAGGAACAGGACATCTACCACCTCTTTGGGCAACCTGTTCCACCACACTCATTGTGAAAAATTTCACTTCATCAAAGGCAATTCTTATGCTGAAGACTTCAGTTTCTGCATACAGATGCTGGTTTCATTGCTAAGACTAGGGAGATGAGGTGATTTACAAATGGTAGTAAAATAGAGTCCTCCTTGTTGTCCTATTACACAAAGCTTGGGGTTTGGCTAGAAAAAAGAAAAAATATTTTGAATATTTGGGATAAGAGGCATAACAGAAGTGGTTCCCCATACAGATGTATGTAAGTGGTGCAGTATCATGAGATCCAGATCTGTGAAAGTAACTGCTCTTTTCAGAAGCTGGGAGATGACAGTGCCCTCTCTGCATGAATTCCAGCCATACCACTACTGTGGGGAGAATGGAGTATAAAACTATTGAAATCATAAGCTTCTCTTTTCTGATTCATGAATAGGAGGAGAGGTTTTTCCTTAAAAACTTATCAAAGTACAAATGAACAGAAGCAGAGCAAGAGTGTGCCTAACAGGGGACATAAGTTTTGTTCCTGGCTATTACACTGGATGATCTTGGAGATAAAATTTAATCCCTCTGAGTGTTCCCATTCATACTGTTGAATTCTGTGTTCTATTGGTGAAAGGTGCTGTAGATTATTTGATGTTACTGAATTGCTTAGAACACCATATGTGGATGAACATTAATGAGAGTGATGCTTAACCTAGAGAAGAATATCACTCCTCTGTGGTGTATTTCTTAGGCTAACAGAAGTCACAGCAGATCTAGCATGGTGTCAGACAGCTCGCTGAAGAAGCAGCTTATGACATACCTTTCAGTTTTTCTGACTGGTGCACAGCATACTCATGTCACATAACTTTGAACAGGAAAAGTTGATAGCTGGTGTGTGCAAGTAGTATAGGTGACCTATAAGAGACCAGACCACTGGTCCATGCTTTACCTGTTTTGCATTGCTGCCAAGGCAGTCAGAAAGCTGACCCAGGATGTTAGTGAGAAAACTGTCATTTCACTGTGGGTTAGTCAAACCCCCGAGGGCAATAGAGGCAGCTCTAAGTTAAAGCAGGGAGTATTCTACTTCACTGCAAATAGAACCATAGAATAGTTAGGTTTGGAAAGGACCTTAAGATCATCTAGTTCCAAACCCCCTTCCATGGGCAGGGACACCTCACACTAGACCATGTCACTCAAGATGCTGTCCAGCCTGGACTTGAACACTGCCAGGGATGGAGCATTTACCACTTCTTTAGGCAACCCATTCCAGTGCCTCACCACCCTCACAGTAAAGAATTTCTTCCTTATACCTAACCTGAACTTCCCCTGTTTAAGTTTGAACCCGTTACCCCTTGTCCTATCACTACAGTCCCTAATGAAGAGTCCCTTCCCAGCATCCCTATAGGCCCCCTTCAGATACTGGAAGGCTGCTATGAAGTCTCCACGCAGCCTTCTCTTTTCCAGGCTGAACAGTCTCAACTTTCTCAGCCTGTGTTCATATGGGAGGTGCTCCAGTCCTCTGATCATCCTCGTGGCCTCCTCTGGACTTGTTCCAACAGTTCCATGTCCTTTTTATGTTGAGGACACCAGAACTGCACACAATACTCCAAGTGAGGTCTCACGAGAGCAGAGTAGAGGGGCAGGATCACCTCCTTCAACCTGCTGGTCACGCTGCTTTTGATGCAGCCCAGGATACAGTTGGCTTTCTGGGCTGCAAGCGCACACTGAAGCCGCCTCATTGACCAGCGCCCCCAAGTCCTTCTCCGCAGGGCTGCTCTGAATCTCTTCTCTGCCCAGCCTATAGCTGTGCCTGGGATTGTTCTGAACCAGGTGTAGGACCTTGAACTTGATGTGGTTGAACTTCACAAGGTTAGCATCAGCCCACCTCACAAGCGTGTCAAGATCCCTTTGGATGACATCCTGAACAGTGCTCCTACTAGGTACTCAGGCTAGTAACAAGCTAGTTTTAGTATAGTCATTATGTCTTTTTTGTTGTTTTTTGTTTGTTGCTCAGATGAATATCTCGTGTAGTTAAAGGCATTACATTCCTTTCTCTAATTTAATAATAAAAATTCAAGACATTGACTATAATATTTTGGCCACATTGAAGAAATAACTTTTGGTTTGCATTAATAATACAAATAGGATAAAAAATGTTCATGTTTAAATAAAGAGTAACAGCAGTCACTCAAAGCAGAGTTTTAAGATAAAGATGTCTCGGTGTGGATCATCCTCTGCCAGTATAAAGTTGTTCTAGTGAACAGCATTTTAGTGTCAAGAAGACTGGTATTTATTAGAAAGGGTACAGTTCATCTTGGTGACATCATGGTCTGGATCATATTGTGGCAGTGCTGAAGGAGGAGTTCCCTGCTAGTGAGCACTTTGAACAGAAGTTGCTGTAATGACTCTTTTTCCAAACTCAGTGTCTGAAAAGCACCAAAATTCTTCAGAGATTGTAAGAAGTTCTGTAGATGACTATGTTTGTTCTACCTGCATGCCGAAAGTGAGCTTAGCAAAACTGACTCACATGCCTTCGAGAGCTTTAATTGCAGCCTGACTGTGGAAGATGAAGGCTTCTGCCCTTACTGGTACAGGCAGAGCAGAGAAATAAAGGTAAAAAAGCATTGAGCCTAATCTTTTAATAAGATTTTCCCGATTTTGCAACAAAGTTCAGTCCATTGACAGATGAGGCGATGAATAGCTAAAGGGATGAATGATGAAACTGGTCAATGCAACCTCTGCTTCCACAGAGGATCGTGCTGCCTGCTATCCTGTTCATTAGCTTTAATGACAGCTGTATTTTCAGTCTAGAGTTTTGGATAAAATGAATTGTTGTTTCCATGTTTCTTTCTTCTTTGGGAATAACCTCTAAATAACAGAAAAAAAAGAAAAAAAAAAAGACTCACCTCAAGAAAGCAAAGAGAAGATTGCCCACTAAGTGGCTGGACTGAAGGTGTCTTGACCATGCCAGAATGGAGCAATTGCTCACTAGTCACAGCCTTCCTGTCTTTTTCCTGTGTTCTTGAACTGATGCTGACTGGCTCCATGGAGTCTCTTAGCATGCTATTCCCTTCAAGCTGTTGCATGGGTGCTGAGACAACTTGCTTACTTTATAGTGATTGTATGAGGATGGACACTATTTTGTTCTCAGTATTTCAGTTTTAATCTGAGATTTAAGAGGTGTAGAAAGATGAAGGATGATTGCTTTATTTATTTCTTATAAGCTATGTTTTTCAGGTCCCAGTTGTGAAAAATCTGTCTCAAAACTCAAAATTTTAAAAGGTATGTAAATTTTTTTCTTTTCAGCATATTTCATAAAATCATAGAATGGCTAGGATAGGAAGGGAACTTAATGATCATCTAGTTCTACCCTGCCCCGCCACAGGCAGGGACACCCTCCGCTAGACCAGATTGCTCAAAGCCCTGTTCAACCTGGGCTTGAACACTTCCAGATATGGGACATCCATAACTTCTCTGGGCAACCTGTTCTAGTGCCTTAACCACCTTCACAGTGAAGAATTTATTCCAAATACCTAATCAAAATCTGCCCTCTTTCAGTTTAAAGCCATTTCCCTTGTCCTGTCACTACATGCTCATGTCAAAAAGTCATGTCAAAAGTCCCTCTCCAGATTTCTTGTAGGTCCCCTTTAGGTACTGGAAGACTGCTTACAAGAGTTTTCTCTTCTCCAGGCTGAATAAAAATAGCAGAGCCTTCTCTTCTCCAGGCTGAATGAGCCGGACTTTCTCAGCCTGTCTACATAGCAAAGGTGCTCCACCCCTCTGATTGTTTTCATGGCCCTCTTCTGGATTCGCTCAAGCAGGTCCAAGTCCTTCTTGTGGGTCCAGAGAAGAATGCAGAAATCCAGGTGGGGTCTAACAAGAGTGGAGTAGATGGGGAGAATCACCTCCCTTGACTTGCTGGTTACACTGCTGGTGATACAGCCCAGCATACAGTTGGCTTTCTGTGCTACAAGTGCATACTGACAGAGCTTCTCACTGATCAACACACAGAATCATAGAATAGTTAGGGTTCGAAAGAACCTTAAGATCATCTAGTTCCAACCCCCCTTCCATGGGCAGGGACACCTCACACTAGACCATGTCACTCAAGATGCTGTCCAGCCTGGACTTGAACACTGCCAGGGATGGAGCATTTATCACTTCTTTGGGCAACCTGTTCCAGTGACTCACCACCCTCACAGTAAAGAATTTCTTCCTTACATCTAACCTGAACTTCCCCTGTTTAAGTTTGAACCCATTACCCCTTGTCCTGTTACTGTAGAACCTAAGGAAGAGTCCTTCTCCAGCATCCTTGTAGGCCCCCTTCAGATACTGGAAGGCTGCTATGGGGTCTCCAAGCAGCTTCTCTTTTCCAGGCAGAACAGCCCCAACTTTCTCAGCCTGTCTTCATATAGGAGGTGCTCCAGTCCCCTGATCATCCTCGTGGCCTCCTCTGGACTTGTTCCAACAGTTCCATGTCCTTTTTATGTTGAGGACACCAGAACTGCACACAGTACTCCAAGTGAGGTCTCACGAGAGCAGAGTAGAGGGGCAGGATCACCTCCTTCGACCTGCTGGTCACACTCCTTTTGATGCAGCCCAGGATACGGTTGGCTTTCTGGGCTGCAAGTGCACACTGAAGCTGGCTCATGTTCATTTTCTCATCAACCAACACCCCCAAGTCCTTCTCCGCAGGGCTGCTCTGAATCTCTTCTCTGCCCAACCTGTAGCTGTGCCTGGGATTGCTCCGACCCAGGTGTAGGACCTTGCACTTGGCATGGTTAAACTTCATGAGGCTGGCATCAGCCCACCTCACAAGCGTGTCAAGGTCCCTCTGGATGGCATTCCTTCCCTCCAGCGTATCAACCGAACCACACAGCTTGGTGTCATCGGCAAACTTGCTGAGGGCGCACTCAATCCCACTGTCCATGTCAGAGACAAAGATGTTAAACAAGACCGGTTCCAACACCGATCCCTGAGGGACACCACTCGTTACTGGTCTCCAGTTGGACATTGAGCCATTGACCACAACACTTCTTGTGCGGCCATCCAGCGAGTTCTTTTTTCCACTGAGTGGTCCATCCTTGAAATTGATGTCTCTCCAATTTAGAGACAAGGATGTCGTATGGGACAGTATCGAACACTTTGCACAAGTCCAGGTAGATGGCATCAACTGCTCTGCCCCTGTCCATCAGTTCTGTTGCCCCATCATAGAAGGCCACCAGATTGGTCAGGCAGAATTTCCCCTTAGTGAAGCCATGCTGGCTGTCACCAAGCACCTTGTTGATCTTCATGTGCCTTAGCATGCCTTCCAGGAGAATCTGCTCCAAGATTTTGCCAGGCACAGAGGTGAGACTGACTGGTCTGTAATTCTCCGGGTCATCCATTTTCCCCCTCTTGAAAATGGGGTTATATTTCCCTTTTTCCAGTCGTCAGGAACTTCACCTGACTGCCATGATTTTTCAAATATGATGGGCAGCGGCTTAGCAACTTCATTTGCCAGCTCCTTCAGGGCCCGCGGATGGATTTCATCAGGTCGCATGCACTTCTGCACGTTCAGATTCTTAAGGTGATCTTGAACCTGATCTAGTATGAGTTCCATACTCTCCAGCTTATCACTGACATAAATAGCAAGGCCCCCTCCCTGTCTGCCTGGCCTGTCTTTTCTAAAGATTCTATAACCTTCCATTCCAACACTCTAGTCCTAGGAGCCATGCCACTATGTTTCTGTGATCCCAACAATGTTGTATCTCCGTAGCTGTATACACATCTAATTCCTCTTGTTTATTCCCCATACTATGGGCATTTGTATAGAGGCATCTGAGCTGAGCTCTAGATAAAGGCAGCTCCTTGACTGGAGTGGCTTAAATAGTTCCGCATTGCTCTGAGCATTTATTATAAGTGCTGGCAACTGACAGGGAGTGTTGGAATGGAATGATGCCCCCCTCCCCCAGCACATCTAGCTTAAAGCTGCCTTGACCAATCTGGCAAGCCTCCTCCTACCAAAGCTGCTGAGATCAGCTCCACCAGCCTCCAGTAGACCTGGCCTCCCAAATTGAGTCCCATGTTCTAAACAACACTAACTATAGCACCACCATTCTAACCATTTATTAACCTGCCAAATCTTCCTGGCCTCTCCTTTGATCTGTAGGATTGATGAAAAAACTATCTGAGCCCCAGAGCCCCTAACCATCTCTCCCAGGGCTCTGTAGTCCTTCTTAATGCTTTCCAGGTTACTGCTGTCAATATCACTAGCACCCACATGGACCACTAGAAGCAGGTAAGTCAGTGGGGCTTACTAGACCAGGCAGCGTCTCAGCAACATCCCTTGGTAGGCAGCACACCTCCCTCGAGACTGGGTCAGGCTGACAGATGGGTGCCTCTGTCCCTTTCAAAGTAGAGCCCCCTACTACTACGACCCGCTGCTTTTTCCTGGCAGCACCAGTAGTGATCCCCTTTACCAGTGCATCAGCCGGCTGTTCATTTGCTGAGGTTTGTGTTTCCTTGACAGCCCCTGCAGAACCGCGAAACAGTTCAGAGTGGGGACAGCAGATTTAGGAGGAAGCCCCTTGCTTTTAATTGTCCCCTTCCTCCTTTTTTTTTTTTTTTTTTTGTTTGTTTGTTTGTTTGTTTTTTTGTTACTAGCTCCCAGCCATCAGGATTACTGCCCTCCTCCTCTTCTGTACACGCTATGGTGGACGCTTGAGGCCCCTGCACAGTTTGGGCAGGGAGCAAGCAGTCCAGCTCCCTCTCAGCTTCCCTGACATCTTGCAGCCTATTGACATCATCCCGCAGCTCAGACACACCTGCTGCAGGAGGGCCTCCACCAGGGAGCACCGAGTGCAGCCCAGCCCATTGTGCACCTTTCCCTCACCAGAGCAGTGCAGGCACTCTCTACACTCCCAGCTCTGCACTGCAGCCTCCCCTCTCACCGGCTCTGTCTGGGTGCCTACGCTGGCCACCGCCGGGGCAGCCAGAGCAGAGCTCCCAGACGTGGCCTGTCCCTGAGGCGAGCGCTCACCACCCCTCTCACCTTCCCGAAACTGCCACTCTGCCCGGCTGGTCGCTCACGTTCCCCGGGGTGTGTTTTATCCACCCAGAGCTGGTGCCGTCTCTCCTGGTACCGCCCCCTGTGAGTCCCTGCTCGCACCAGCAGAGCTGCCGACTCCTGGGCACGTCCTGCAGGGGACGTGAGGCTCCCTCCTTGGCTCATGCCACTCAGGACTGGGGCTCCTGGAGGCAGTGTTTCCTCTCGCTCCGGTGTTGAAGGTGTCTTCTCTGGAGTTACCTTGGCAAGTTACTCATCCCCAAGTCCTTCTCAATCCAGTTTCCACCCAACCTATATTTATGCCTGGGATTGCCCCAACCCAGGTGCAGGACCTTGCACTTGGCCTTGTTGAACTTCATGAGGTTGGCATCAGCCCACCTAACAAGCGTGTCAGGGTCCCTCTGGATGGCATTCCTTCCCTCCAGTGTATCAACCGAACCACACAGCTTGGTGTCATCAGTAAACATGCTGAGGGTACACTCGATCTCACTGTCTGTCTTGTCAACAAAGGTAGTGAACAGTGCCAGTCCCAGTACTGACCCCTAAGGAATGCCACTCTCACTGGTTTCTACTTGGACATCAAGCTGTTGACCGCTGCTTTCTGAGAGTGACCAGCCAGCCAGTCCAACCATGCTGCTTCTACAGTCCAAAGTATGTTGTGCAGGACAGTGTCAAATGCTTTGCAGAATATTTAAAAAAATAAAAAGGAAACTGTCTCTGAAAATCAGGAATAGATAATCTATTTTTCTTCATTTTATTGCATCAGCACTTTGGAGATTTAGAGACCATAACTGAAAATAGAGCATTCTCACTTGAAGAAGCATTCACTGTCAAGTTTGCATTTCTGAAAACTTTGTTAAGTGAAGAACGTAAGATACTTTTGATTCGTATTGTGAGTGTGAATGTTAGGAGTTGATAAATAAAATCTCAATGTCTTCACTTTTAAAAATGAAGGAATATTTCAGTAAAAGAACACTTGCAGGGAAATTCTAGTGGGAATAAAAACTTTAGCTAAAATTTTAGACAGAGACACAATAAAGAAGGTGAGTAGAATTCTATTCTCCCTCACTTAAAATATCCTGTCCCATAGTTAAGTTATGCTCTTGGAAGCTTGCATGTATTGAGGACCGCATTGTACTTGCGTCTTTTCCTCCTAGAGAGAATTACTGTTTAAAAAAGGTCATTACCACCTTTTGGACCTATTCACAGAAAAGCAGTTCCATAAGCTTTTCTGAGAAAGAATGGAGAAAAAAACCCAACTTTGGAAGACAGAGGCGTGGAGGTATGTATATTCTAAGAGATTTTTTTATACCACTGTCCTCCTCAGCTTTTCCTGGCAGCAAACTAGTCATAGTGCAGTTGGCAAGCTTCACACTCAACATCCTGTTTGGTCTGGGCCATGCACTTAAGTTCATAGTGCTCTTTTTGTTGTATCCAAGGATCCAGGTATATCTGAACTGTTCTGTCACAGTTTCTCCTTCCCTTTTTAAAAGTATCATTTCCCTCTCTTGTAACAGTACAATGAAAGTGAACATACACTGGTTAGGAAGCAGTGATACATAGTGATCTCCAACGATTAGTGTTGAAATGCTCCTTCAGTGCCCACAATGCACAGTTGGGATCACATGTGGCCTGGTAACTCTGTCTTTTTCATCTTTTTCTGGCCACAAGCTTATGTTTCATTGCTTCAAATAACACCAAAAAGTTCAAACGGAGTCTCAGAGCCTAGAATAATTTCTGACCAAGCCAGGGCCTTCCCACAACATTCCAGCCAGTCCAGACTTACTTCTGGTGTGGAGCTTTATTTCTCACTTAGAAAAGAGTTTTGATTTCAGTATTTGTTCCAGTTTCTAGTTGCATCCTTGTAATATTCATCAATCCTTTGCTCTGAAGCTTGGAATAAAGACCAGCTGATTTTCTTTTCCACAGTCGCAAACAGGGAAGTAATTAACCCTTCCCATAACTACTTCTGAACTCCCAATATTTGGGGACCATATACCTCATGATTGTGCCCTGTATTAGACATTGCCCTGTCTGAAGTACAGGATACATACTTGGTTTTTTTGCTCTAACCTCAGTTACATAGTGCTAAAGACACCATAATATGGTTGCCTCCTTAGAAGTCGCAGTGTTTTAAACTTAATTGGGAGAAGCTGAATTTACAGGTAGCAGAGAGTGTTCCGAGAGAGTGGGAGGGAAGGCAGGCAGGCAAGAAAAAAGGAAGAAGGGAAGAAAACGTCCTGTGTGCTTGCAGAATATCAATTTGCCCTTTCGCAGCTTGTAAATAAGGAAATAATAGGGGGGTTTGCAACAGCTGGTAAGGTTTCATGCAAACCTTGGTTTCTCTGTCAGAATAAAAACAACGTTGACTGTTTTTTGACTCAATTAGTCAGCTGTGGAATAAGAAAAGATAATATACAGTTCTAGCCCTGTGAGTCAACCGTGAACGTAACAGAACAACACAAGTAGTTATCGAAGTGCGTGTGTTAAAGCTTCCTTTGAATTTTCCACTGAAGTTTGCTTGTACCAGCATTGCGTCACAAATGGTTAATCTCGCAAATAACTGACTTACCATACTGTGTGAGAGAGAGACTTTGTCAGTGAAAGCTTTCCACCCATTCTCAGACCCTTGCAGACACACGTACTGTTTTCTGAAACCCACCGCAGTCACTACTCCGATGAGTAGAGCCAGGAATAAATGTGGTACTCCTCACCAGTCTCTGTGTCAGACTCTTGAGCAGCAACTCAGCTCCAACTCACCACAGCTCCAGTTCAGGCATTCACATCATCTCATGTTTGATTGCAATCACATTGTCATTGCTGAACTTGACATATTACTGAGAACAGAATTTTCCTAGCTTGCTGTTTTAATGACATTACACTTCTATTAATATCTAATCTGCTGATTCTTTATATTCTGTTAGATCAAAAAGATGGTTGTCATCTTCAAGGCCATTTAAAGCATGTGTCCTGCTTCCTGTCTTTTCTCATTCAGTACCAAGAGGTTAATTCAAGCCTCCAGTGACAAGCTTCATCTCATGCTTCTCAGATTTTTCAAACATGCTTTAATGAATTACAATAATAGTATTGTGTGTACATACAGTTTTAATGAAAGCCTAGAACTTGTAAAACTAGGCCAATTCAAAATTGGGTTTATGTTTCTGCTTTCTCTGTAATTGACATTCAATTTTTGTCCTGCTTTTGTAAGAGAATTTTTGTTTAAGCAGAGAAGCGCAGTGGGAGGCTAAGACACAGATTTGAAGCAAAGAAGGTGCTCTCACTTATTACTGTGAGGTTTTCATGAAAATGTGAAACTGTTCTAGGATTTATTTTTTTAATAGAAGACATGCTTTCATGTAGTCAATACAACTATTTAATGAAGAAAAAAAGTCTTTGTGCCATCTTTCTGTCAGATGGGATTGTTCCTTTCTCAACAGAAAGGGAATAATGCTCCTTAGTGCTTATAAAATATGTCTTCATCACTTTGTAAAGTGGAAAGCAAAAGTATTTGTGTTTGCAAGTTTTGCCACCAAAACTGAGTATTCTAACCATGCCTACTGGATACAAAGACATTCTGATCTCAAGACAGGTTTGCCCTCATATAAATGCACCAGTTTCAGCAGAATTATTTATATGTGATTTATATAGAGGACCAAACCCAGCTGACATCGCTACATAATATTGTATTAAGAAGGATGAAATACCATTGGTTTTGCTCAAGAACACAGTTTTCATCATTCTGTTCCATTATTGTATAAAAATGGTAGGAGCATACTTTCTCGTATCTTTCTCTTAACTCTGTTTAAAAGATGGGTCTGAAATAGCAAAAGCTTATTCTCTTGTTAATACAAAGCTATACAAGCCTGTTATTTATCAACATGACTATCAACAACTGCTTTTGTATTTCACTGTGTATCTGTGTAGCAGGTGTAGTTCTGAACCTATTGGAGTTAACACAAAAATGCTGATCTTTGAACACTTCAGTAAATGTTTCTCCTGAATTCAGCTGTAACAGTTATTTTGCTCCTTCCTAGTAGCTGGTGCAGTGCTGTGGTTTTGGCTTTCAGCCTGGGAGCAATGCGGATAACACTGATGTTTTTGGTTGTTGCTCAGTAATGTTTACTCTGACCAAGGACTTTCTGAGCCTCTCATGCTCTGCCAGTGAAGAGGGGCATAAGAAGTCGGGAGGAAGCAAAGACAGAGCACCTGACCCAAAGTAGCCAAAGTGGTATTCCGTACCACAGCACCTCGTGCCCATTATATAAACTGGGGGGGTTACCAGTGACTGATGAACAATTGTATAGAACATCACTTCTGTTTATCCTTTTCCTTTTCCCTTTTTTAGTTTTATATTCTCTGCCCTTATTATTTCCTGTATCGTTATTGGTGATAGCAGTAGTGGTTTGTGTTATGCCTTAGTTACTGGGCTGTTCTTATCTCAACCCATGGGAATGACATTCTTTTGATTCTCCTCCCCATCATTTCGGAGCCGGGGGGATGAAAAGGGGAGGGAGTGAGTGAGCAGCTGCGTGGTTCTGAGTTACTGGCTGGGCTTAAACCATGACAATGTTCTATTAATAATGCAAGAATTGCTGAGCAGACTGGTTTGCTCATGTGTGTCAGTAGCACTCAGCATGTTTATTTATTGTAGAATCAAGTTCCATACTGGCAGGATATTTAAAAACATTCCTCATCCACCTTGTTTTGCTTATCCAGAGCAAAAGTAATTCCACTGGAACTAATGGGATTTCCTGTGTTCGGAATTTAGGTACATATCCAAGTTTCTTAAATAACTGCTGGAAGCACATTGAAGTAAACTGTGGTATTTGCAGCCCTCTTGAGAACAAATATGCTACCCAAGACTGGAGTTGATGCGTTATTAATCTCAGTCTTTTCCAATGAAAATTCTCACACTAGAAAAAACAAACGCAAATGTTTAATGGCCGAATATGAGCAAGCGTACTTCATTAGGCTAAATTTCAGAGAGCTTAAGGACATATATGTCATCCTTGCTACACATGAGAACTAATCAGTCTCAGAAGTACACGATTTCCATTACATTTTGAAGGATTCGTATTTCTTTGTCCATTACTAAGCAGATTATAAGAAGCTTTCCTTTACGGTGTTGTTGGTTTTTTTTTAATTTAGTTTTAATTTTAATTAGCTCCTTCAATGCTGTTATGAAATATCATCACCATTAAAATACCCGATTAATATCCAGGGTATTTCCAGAGTCTGATAACTAATGTATCACCAACAACATAGCCAGTCCCACTGACACAACAGTTTCTATTCTAACACTATTTCAAATCAAGAAAGTTACTCCCTATCTTAGAACTAAAATGCAAATGGAATACACAACACTAGCTTTTAATGAGAAAGACTATGCTATTTATTAATGTAATAACTGCTTTAACATTGTGATCATTTATCATCTCAGCCACACAGAAAAGTATACAGTTCCTTAAACATACATTGATATGTTTACTTACAAAATTGCGTATCATATGTATATGTTTATATACATACATACAATATTTTATATTTACATAAATTCAAACTGCATATTATGTGGTGACTTTCATTTCTTTGTGCACCCAGGTTGTCAGTATTACTAAAACTGTGTCAGAGAAGGCACTACTATGCCAATGTGGACAATCAATGTAAATCAATTTACATACATTGGGAAATTGTAGAATCATAGACTAGTTAGGGTTGGAAAGGACCTTATATGTAAAATGATAAAACCCTGGGTAAAGTCTTACACTAAATAAAGTGGGTTTCTATAATTATATTTATCTGTTGACAGAGAAACTCTGTGTTTAAAAAGGCAGTTTCACAGAAAAGTCCTAGCTTTTAATTTAGCAACATCCTTTATATTCACTGTTTTCCTCTGTATGGGTGTTCTGACAAAATTTGGTTTAGTTGTGGAGAATTACAGGAAGATATAGCCTTCCATTGGAACTTGAAATAGCGATCTCACTTTTCAGATACAATGCTGTCAAAGGCTTAAAACAAGTTTAAATTCTATCAACTTGGGTGAGCTGTTGGGAATACAGACTCCCAGTTCGGAAAGGGAACATTTAAAAATATTTGTATGTTTCAGTTTAGATCCCTTCCAAGCAGTCACACCTTTGACTCAGCAATTAAATATAACTGGTCTTGTTTTCTTAGATTCTGTAGCACCTACACATCTCAGGGATCGGAGAATAAGACGGCACACTTGCAAGTCAGACCAACTCAATTAAAACGCATAAAATGCAGTTTACTTATTCTAACAGAGATCACTGGTGTGCATTTTTTTGCCAGTAAGAATACATTGGGAAATACATAAAAGCCTGCTTCTCAAAAATACTTTTTCTTCAAAACCTCTTCAGAAATCTAGTCACTGTGTTATCATTCCTTCTGAGTCACCCTCTTCAAACACCTTTCACCATGCCCAGAGAATCTCTTGTAGGCAGAATGTATTTAACTCAAAAGTACAAAGCAATTATTTGTTGTTTAACACATCAAAGGCAGTTAAGATTAACAAGTTATCAGGCAAAGCACTAATATGCTTATCAATCCCAAGGTAAGATACACGGAGTCTTTGCTGGCTAGATAATTGTGAAGCAGGTGGTGAGAGGTCAGATTCTGCTGCTGCTGGGAACGTTCATGTTGTTTCATGCTTTGTGTTGCCATTGCCATCTTTAGACTCCTTTAGTATGTTACAGCTCTTCACATTATTGTTTTATTGTTTTTCTTCCTGAATCCTTAAACTTTAAATTTGTGTTTCACCTTAATGTATCATTTATGGTGTTATGCTACAGGCTTTATCAAGTCTTTCTCTTAAACTTTAGGCTTTTTCTCAGGATTCTGAGCCAGAGTTACACATCTGGGCAATTGATCATTGCTAGGCCTTGTATCATACAGCTGAACCCTTAGGAGGAGGGGTTGGAGGCTGGAGAGGGTGGTATGCAGCAGCCAGGAAGCCACTGAGCTGAATGGGTACTTCTAAAAACCATAGGTATGAATTGCTGAGTACTTGTCTGCCTGCATGCTGATAAGTGATGTAAGAAGCTCAGCCTCTCCCTCCTCTGGCCACTCCCATCCAGGACCTCTCCTGCCTGGCCACTGGAGCCAGCCTGGTGCCCCAGGGACTCAGAGCCGGGACATAGAATCATAGAATCAGCAAGGTTGGAAAAGACCTAGAAGATCATTGAGTCCGATCATTACCCCAAGACTGCCAAGACCACCACTAAACCATATCACTGAGGGGCCTCATCTGCGTGGTTTGTGAACACTTCCAGGATGCTACCACTTTCCTGGCAGCCTATTCCAAGGCTTGAGCACCCTCTCTGTGAAGAAATTGTTCCTAATATCCAGTCTAAACCTTCCCTGGCACAGCTTGAGGCCATTTCCTCTTGTCCTATCGCTTCTTCCTTGGGAAAAGGGACCAACCCCCACCTCACTACAACCTCACTACATCCTCCTTTCAGGTCGTTGTGGAGAGTGATAAGGTCCCCCCTGAGCCTTCTCTTCTCCAGACTAAACACCCCCAGTTCCTCAGCCATTCCTTATCACACTTGTGCTCCAGACCTTTCACTGGCTCCATTGCCTTTCTCTCAACCCGCTCCAGCAGCCAGGCAGGTCACTTTGTCACAGAAGGAGATCAGGTTGGTCAAACAGGACCTGTTCTTCAGGAGCCTGTGCTGACTGAGGCTTATCCTTCAGTTTTCCCACATGTGCTTTACGGTCTCTCTTAGGATCATCTGCTCCATGACCTTCCCTGGCTGATGCTTTCCTGCTTGCAGGTTCAAACAGTGACGAGGCTACACGCCGCTCCCGTCCATCCTCACCTTCCCCACCGCCAGCACCTACACACATGACTCATATACAAGACAACTCTCAGACCGCCTCTTCAGTGGGCAGAGGCAGAAGGTCACAAGTTCAGGCACATACTCACTGTCTGCTCTCCAGGTTCACCAGCACACACATGTTTGTGGATCCCTTGATGACCAGTGTAGCCCCTCTGCCTGCCCAGCATGACTGCCTGGATCCTGGGTCCCCATATGAGCCCCACAGGGTTCCCAACTTGACAGCTGGTCCAGCTCGGTGCTTGCTGCAAACATACAGTATTCACACACTCGTCCCTCATGGTCTCCACATCACAAGTCCCCACCCAAGTGGCTGGGGATTCAAGACCCTTTCCAGTATCTCCTTGTCTTTCTTGTACTGAGGAGCCCAGCACTGGACACAGTACTCTCCACATGTGGCCTCACTGGGATTGAGCAAACGGGGGTTCACCTCCCTCAACCTGCTGGCCACATTCCTAATACACCCCAGGATACTATTTGCCCTCCTGGCTGCAAAGGGGACGCTGCCAGCTCATAATCAGCTTATCATCCACCAATACTCCCAAGTCCTGGTATTATTTATCTGTACCTTTTTAAGGAGGTTGTCAGTTTCTTTTGTTCTTCCTTTGTCTTTTAATCATTTATATCGTTCCTCATGGTGAAGAAAGCAACCTTATTGCTTGTGATGCACAATTTGCGTCAGTCGTGCTGCCGGTGACAGGGCAGTGCATTTCTCTGACTTGCATCATGCTTCAGAATTCTGCTGAATTATTATGCTGTCAGTAAAAAGAGAAAAAATAAGCACTGTTTTTCTATTTGGCGCAGAACAGTTTTACCTCCACTGATTCAGTGTCTCAACAAAACCCATATTTACAAGCCTTTGCAACACTTAAGTTCCTGAAAAGTCAAGAGTTATTTGAGTCACTCTTTTGGGATCTTCATGACAGTAATTTGTTTTCTGTGCTATTTTAACAAATACACACAACTCATTAGTTAGGGTCCTAATGTTTTCTATCACTGGATCAACAGATATTTAGTATTTGCTATTGTTATTATTTTACTTTACATGAGTGAACTAAGATTTGGATTTTGCTCACATATATTCAAATGCTTTAACAAGGAGTCTAAGTTGGTGGCCCTCTTGTCCAGTCTAATCAACAAACGTCTCTGATAGGCAACTCTGCCTATCTCGAACCTAAGGCGTACTGTAAAGAAGCCTTTTTCTTTCTCTTGATCCAGGATAGAACCTAGGGTGACTCAGTTGCCAATCATCAATAACATTAACAAACCAAACTCAGTGTTTTTTTCATTTGTATAATAGTTCTGAAAATATATTCCCCTCATTCACAGTCCTATGGAAAGTCCCATTTTTTTCCCCATCTTTTTCACATATTCAGAATCTTCCTGTCAGAAAGCTCTCCTTCCCCATTAATTCTGAAGGTACAGCCAGTTCAGAAGTGAGCTGATGCTTCGCCTCTATCCCACTCAGCTGCCAATCATTGCATGAACAGGAGTAGTATTTAAAGAAACAGGCTCCCAAGAAGCTTGATGGGCTACAGAAAGGAAAAAAAAAACAACCAAAAATCACTTTTCCATGTCAATAAAAGCTTTGAACCACCTTGAATCTTCTCTCACTCTCCATCTTGATTTGTTGTAACTTTCAACATTCACCATTAGACAAACCGGGAAAAATCTTGCTTTCTTAGGAATGAGGTATAAGTAGTACTGGAATGAGCCAAATGCTGTTCTTATGGCCCTGAGATTCACAGAAAAATAAATCAACAAAAAATAAATCAACAACAACTTTGGCAGGTATGAATTCAGTGACATGGCCAGCAGCAGGCTATAGAAAACCCTATTTTAGCTTCTGTTTTTCTCTCTTCTGTTTTGTTGTTTGTTTTGTTTGGGGTTCCCCCCCCCCCCCCCATTTATTAGATCATGTTAATGTTCAGAAAACTAGCAAGGGAAACTTTCTGTCCTATCCTTTGACTCACAATTATCTTAGTGCACCAAGTATTTTTTTCATCATGCACCAGCACCTCAGAAGGCAAGAGGAACTGAAGGACCATTCCACCATCAGAACACAGATGGGTTTGGTGCAGTAGAAAATTTTGCATTGCTGTACATCATGTTGTGCCTGTGCCAACAATGATGCCAACCTTGTATATGGAAAGGTGATAAGACTGGCTAAAAAAAGACACTGAATTTGCGTCAATGCATTCCTTTTACAGGCCTTTCAGCATCTGTAAACTTTCACTCAGTATTTGCAAGGTTTCTTCACAACTGTGAACAGTAATAACCTTTCTAAAGCAGAGATTCACTCTCTAAGCTTTTCAGGTTAAGAAAAGTCACATGAAAATGGAAGTCACAGATCAGAAGCACTTTAATCACGCAAACATAAGTCTTTGTGCTAATTAACCTATTTACACAGTATTCATGCAGGACGTTTTAAGAGAAACAGAATTACACAGATCTGACTGCTGTCAGTTGCATTTTCTGCTCATGTTGTCTCTAGTAATTTCCATTTTGCTTCACAGTTCTAAGTGAAAGCACTTCTTCAGTCTGTAGTGATTCTACAGCAATCGTTTGAATTACTTCTGTATTACTGCTTAAGTAAAAGAAAAGGTGAACAACTCTTGCACACGCAAGTCTTGCTGTTCATGAATGCATTGCTCTTATGAATGCATAGGCAGAGCCAAAGCGTTTCACAAGAAAGAAGAATCATCGTGGATGTCCGCAGCACAGCATGGAAGGGTGTGTGGCAGTTATAGGAGTGGGGTACCAGAATGCAGACCTTGCATGCCTAAGACCTGCAGGAAGCGTTCAGCTTCAGCTGATGCTGTGTGTGGTGCATGAAGCAGTTGCTTGTTGGAAAGGGGCACTAACAACTGTTAGAACAATCACAGGTTGGATTTTGTGGACAAAGCATTCTATCTACATTGTGTCCACAGATCAGGCAAGGATTTCTATTCAGTCTTAGTCAAGCACGCATCTGCTGTCAGCATACAATAACATATGCTGCCTTATGAATCAGCATCAATGGAAGTGCTGAGAGAAAGCACTCAACCCCTCATGAAAATCATAAAGCAGAAAAGGGAAGGCAAACAGTAACAGTAAAAGCCAGGATGGAGACAGCCCATTAATGAATAGCAATAGTGGTGGGTCAAGGTAGACTTAAATATTTTAATTAACCTGAAACCATTCCGTGTAAAATTCGCATCAGATCAAGAGAAAATCTGTACTATAGCATATTAAGATCCAGTGAGCTACAGCTCCAAAGGAAGTGGCACGGTGTCTTTGCTCTGTGCAGGGAAACTGTCTAATTTTTCCTAACTGAGATATGAAAGTGCCAAATGTGGGGCTTCTATTCAATGTAGGTGCCTGTTTGATGGTAGTTCTGAGGTGTCACTGCACTGTGTAAATCAGTGTGTTGATTTTCTCTGGCACTTCAGCTGAGGAACTGCTGTTCCTCAGTCTTGTTCTCCTTTCTGTCCATATCTATCCTGCAGAGGTTAAAAAGTAGTAATGGATAAACATGGATACTTCTTAGATAGAGACCTGCTCTAGAGCTGAACTACATCTGGAACTACACTGAAGTGTAGATCAAAAGCTTGGCTAGGACATGGAGTAAGTGATCAGTTAGATTTTTTTTTCCCCTCCTCCATCCTAAAGCTCAGCAAAGCCTACAGAATATAACGTCTTTTTAGAACTGTTGTGAAACATCTGGAGTTCAATGAGAGGGGTAGAAAAAGGCTGGGATATTAGATGCAAAGTGACTTTCAGGGATCAGTGCATTAGACAGCTGATAAGCAGAAGAGGGCTTCAATTAAATTTTCTGCTAATTTAAGAAAGTAACTTGTACAGATAGAATACTCCAGTTATTTTGTTACTAATTAGCCTCTAAAAATAGCAAAGCTCTACTTTTTCATGTGAATTTTAGCTGTCTATTACTGAGAAAAGGCCTAAAAATAACTGGGTTTATAGTTGTTAGCACTTTCTGGTTCTTGTTCTGTATCACTAGAGGGTCAGACAGGATGATGCTGCAGTGGAGAAGAGGCTGTCCAGTGGCACAAGTACTTCCCCTATATGAAACACATCATGAACAGTGATAGTGGGGGCTATAGTAGTGTATGTGTCCCTTTTCATGCACTTCCCAGGGTTTTATAATGTAGCTTTGAAGTACCAAGGTGTTTTATGTTTCCTTTCCCCTTTGTGTCTATCTTGAGGAGTTTCTCATAAGGAAGTATAGAATTAATTATTTGTACATCACTGGAACCACGACTGTGTTTAGCAAGGCAGGCGCTTAGGCAGCAGCAAAGGCAGTAGTATCATCCAGGAAGAAAATAAACAATGGAAAAGTTCGCACTTCTCTGGCATCGTAGCTTCGTAACTCTTTATGCAATGATCTGCAACAAACTCTTCCTCTTCACTGCCTTCAACTTTGATATTTTCAGTACAGGCTTCTATAACTTCTGCTGCTATTTCTAAAACAAGCTGTGCCTTGTGATGTGAGGCATTTTAAAGTAATCTGGCACATGAATATCTCTCTTCACTTGGAGTTGAATAAAACCATCAGTCATGTTTACATTTCTGCTCACTGCTTCCAGATAACAGTAGCATGCCTTCCATAACTTACAGTTGACCACAAAGTGAAAACAACTGCTAACAAACCCCTAACAAAGACGGGGTTTCATGCCTCAGAAAAACTTGTCCTTATATATTTTTTTAACTTCATGTCATGTGTGTCCCCCCCCAAAAATAAAAAAAGGGCTGAATTGCCTAATCATCCTTAAAATACAGCTCATTACCTAGCGTTCTGACTAGAGAACCCTGAAGATTCTTATGCACCATTTATGGCTTTGTAGTCATGGTGATAAATAGTATGTAATTCAGAATTTACGTGGAGTTTGATCAGCTTACCTGGGTGACCCACCACACATTATGGAGGCTTCTTTTATAGGGCCTTGCAAGCTGAATGTCAGGCTTTGCAGAGAAGTGAAAGGGCAGTCTTTTTATTCTCCCTTATGAGGTACACTGTAGAAAAGAGGTATGAAGATGATGCTGATGAGTCCCTTCTGATGTACATAAAAGGGAACAGGCCAACAAGGGCAGAACAGTGAGAAACCTAGCTAGATCTTCCCGTCAGATAGTTCAACACATTTGTGCAAAGGCAGTCCTAGAAAACTGCCTTGTTATTTACTGAGCCCCACATTACAGAAGGAAAAAGAAAATAACAATATAGGTTTTGAGCTACTCCCAGGAAAACACAGTGTGAAACAATTTCTTCATCCTATTTGATTGCAAACGTATTCCATCTCAAAAAATGAGACAAGACTGTGTTGCAGAATACAAGGGGAAGGTCAAGACTAACAACTGTAGTTTAAACTAGGGCTGTTAACAGGAATATGACACCTTCACAACCTTCTCACTCTGCCATGCCAAACCTGAATGGGAGCTGGAAGTGGGAGTTTAGCCCGGGGACAGTACACTGTAGCTGAGTATTACTTGTTGGGATAGAATTGCTTGCCGGATCAGACCAGATGGGACATTATAATTTCAGTATCAGTGCAAGCAGCAAGCGTTTAGTGTTAACAATTATCAGTGCCAAATATAGAGGTGACTCTGCAATGAATGCACAGGAATGAAACTGATACAGTTTATTTTTAGATTCCTTGAGTTTGAGACCAATATTTTAAAATCAGATGTAAGACCTGAAGCATTTTATTAATGCAGAGACAGTTCATCCCCATGTGCAACTCCCTGAGAGGCAAATTGGAAATAAAATGACACTAAACTTGGAAAAGCTCTTTATTTCCCAGAGGCTATAGCCTAATTCAGATGAAAAAAATCTGTTAGCATCTTTTCCTTTATTTGTCACTTTCAACAATAGACAGGCAATAGATGTACCTCAGAACTTCCCTCTGAACTACCACAAAAGCTAAACCTCTAATAGCCCTGTTAGAATAACAGATTGTTTTTCATTCTTGTAAGTATGCTTCTTGATTGCTTTTGATCTAGAGAGTTTTGGATGTAGTGCTGCAAAGAGATCTGTCAAAACTCCTGAAACCCAGAAATCTCAGAAGGAAAATCAACATACAATATAGTTTATACCTGCCTGATTTTTTTTCTGGAAAATTGAATGGAAGAGCACGAAAAGAATCCCATGGTGATCAGTCAACTTAAGTGCTTCCTGGCCTTTAATGGCTATTTTAGGTGTTACGTGCACTTCAAATTTTGATAGAGTACCAATTATGTAACATATGGCTGATGATAGCATTCTTAGGTTTCAGTTGACCTCGGTTTTTAATTCTAAATTCCCATTATGATATCAGAGAAGTCTGTCTATGACAAATTGATCTGGCATTTCAGTCACTCCATGTAGAAACTTCAGAGCAGTGCTTCAGCAGTTTGAAGTGGCTGAAAAAGGCTTCGCTTCAAAGCAAGCAGTTTCAAGAACCAGTTCTCTCTCACAGTTTTCTTACATGGTCTATGTCTCATGTTTGTTAAACATTCTGTTTTCGGTCTTAGATGATACAGGTGTCAAATATGAATCAAGAGAGTGCATTCTACCTGTATGGAAATTTAGGTGTTGGAGATGCAATACACAAGAAGAAATGGAGTGGGTGAGGGAGTTTTAACAAATTACTCCTGCATCTCCCAGGAAACTAAATTAATGGATCACATACACCACACAGCTCCATACAGTGCTTTCTGCACATGCTAAGAGACTGTCAGATAGTATCAAGCTCTTTCAGATATTGTGAGCATTCTCAGACTTACCTCATCAATACATTACCTAACAAGTAAAGATCTGCTGTGAATCCTGTCCTTCTTGTTGGCAGCACTGTGTTCAAAATCCTTTGATTATGAGCTTTTCTTTGCAGGGAAACTATTAGTTTATTACAGCTCACCTCTCACAAAGATGTGGCAGTTTGTCATAAAAAGACACTAAAGGAAAAAACCTAGCTCTTAACTGCCTTGCGTCAATGTTTGGAGTCACCCACTTCAGCCAACAGTAACTTGCTATTACTCTGCACTAATGTGGGTATCTCCAGAAGAACATCAAGGAAAAAACCATTAAAGGAATTTACCAATTCAAAGCAAGTAAGTTGAAGAGCCAGGAAAAGAAGGCAGCTTATGATACCCCAGGTGTCTTTGGTCTTATTATCTCCTAGCTAGTTACAATAATATCACTGTGCTAGTCAGAGAGAGAAATTTTTTCTTTTAATGTTGCCTCTTAACAATATTCCGTGTTCTCCTAGGTTTGCCCCATACCATCCCAGCCTCCTCAGCCTACTGTTGTTCCAAAGCCAGTTCAATCTGTCATACATGTCCCATTGCAACCAAGCTGCCCAGGCCGAGGCAAGATGGCAAAACTCATCAATCCAGAAGAGATGACATCCAGGGATTATTACTTTGATTCCTATGCTCATTTTGGAATTCATGAGGTAATCTTATATTTATTTCATCATCACCATCATCATCATCACCATCATCACCATCATCACAATCATCATCATGTTATTAATCATAATAATGTTTCTTTGATTTGGTAGTTACTTACCCCATTTACCTTGCTTATGATTATATTCTTGTGACTTTCCTCAGAAGATCATATAATCTGGTTCAGTGCCAAAGATATCACCCACTTCTCTAGAGACCTGTATTCAGAACCTATGCCCCACTTACTTCCTTATAAATGCGTTCTCAATACAGTTTATATTAGCTGTCTGTACAGTGGTAATCTTCATCAGTAAATCAATCTAGTGTATTTATAAGGGCTGTAAACTAACACAAACACACATGGAAACTACCTTATTGCTAAGTTAGGTCTTTTGTTCTCTTTCATATTGGAGCACAGATCCCAGCAGAACAGCTGCTCAACTGATATGAGAAGCCAAATAATTTTATGACTCTTGACATGTTACTTGGATGAATGGGCTGCATTAGTGGGAATATATAGCCCAATAGCCTCCAATAAATACTCTCCTGGGAAGAACACAAAATACATGAGGTTTATATATTTGCCATCAGAATATTTACCGTCAGAAAGCTGACTGTAGACCAGTTCTAAAGAAGACACTAATACCTTATATTTACATTACATAAGAAGATGGGATCTTAAAGACTAGGGTGCAAAAAGGCCAACAATGTGAAATCAGTGGCACTTTTCACAAACCACTTAAAAACCAGTACCTGTTTCCATTACTCTAGTAATTGATTGTAGGGCATATACATAAACAGAAGATTTGTATCTACCAGTTGCATGTTGCCAGAGTAACATTCAGGAATTTCATCCAAGAATGGAAGAAGATGGAGGAGCAACTGAGTGGGAAGGAGACCTAAGGGAAATATTGAAGACACATCAGAAACTCAAATCAGATTGAGGCCTTGATGGAAAAAGCTCTGTAGGTCTCAGGGAGTGCAAGATGTACCTGAGACCTTTTGCTGAGGCTGTAAAGTGGGAGGTTGCCTTCTTGCCTGCAGAAGGTGTGCATTGACTGATAAAAAATCTGTGGTAACAGGTAACGGAGCTGCTAGAGGAGGTTAGCTGAATGGATCTTGTACTGTGACAAGTACAAGAGCCTAAATTCTCAACTATACTGAAAGGAAAAGCAGTTAGAGTCTGTACTTACCAGGTTTGGAAATGGAGACTCCTCCGACAGTGAAGGCTGGAAACTTGTAACTTCTGGCAACACCAGGAAGGCTCCTGATCCACCTGAACATCTCTACCTACAAAATAGGTTCACTGCCTTCATTGTAGATGAGGGATGGGAAGTTCTGTCCAATGAAGCATCAGAAATGGCTGGCCCTGAGCCATGCAGAAGCACTGGGAGAAAGCAACAAGTAGTGGAAGTCTCTCTCCTGCAAGGGACAGCGGCCCCCGGGATCTGCTCACCTGACCTGCTGTCTCAGCATTTGGATCAGGGACACTGGAGAGGCTGCTAACATATATCCAGCCCTTAGATCAGCTTTGGATTGCTAGTGCTGCTCTTCTACATGAACACCAATGAGACTTGGAGCATATAAAGTGTGACTACCCAACTCTTGGGATGATGATCGCGCAAGGTGTGCCAGGTGCTTTTTTGCCTCAATTGTACCAGTGAAAATAAGGACTTGAGCAGGAGTGCTCCTGCAGGTCCACAAGTGATTGTGAAGCTGGTGTCAATGACAAGTTTTCAGCTTTTATGTGTATGGCACTTTCTTTGAGGGTGGAGGTCTGCCAGGAAGATATGGAATGCACCTGACAAAACAGGCCAAAACTGTCTTTGCCAACAGTTTGGCTAAGCTGCTGAGGAGATCTTAGCTGAGAATGATAGAGGGTGATCACCCACAGTCACATGGGGAAGTTGCAGACTGAGATTGTAAGCAAAAAATGTGGTGATGGAGAACACCTCATAGCCAGTCAATAAAGCAGAGCAGAAGGGGCCCACTCCAAGTGTAAGCACAGAAAAAAGGAAGTACGAAGAGGCAGCATTATGGGGGAAGGTCTCATAGCTTTTCTGGAAAATCAGTATGACAGAAAGGTTCTCTGAAGTGCCTGTACACTAATACATGCAGCCTAAGAATTGTACAGGAGGAATTAAAAATCAGTGTGCAGTTGCATGGCTACAATCTCACAGGGATCATGTTGATCCCTGTGAGATTGCTCACGTGACTGGAATGTCAGAATGGCTGGATTCAGGATGTTTAGGAGGGACAGACTGGGAAGGTGAGATGGCAGACAGAACAACGGAATGCATGGGACAGATGATGAGCTTAGGGGTTAGGTTTAAATGGCAGACTGAGATGGTTGACAAGGTTGTGGTTGTCTGCTACAGAACACCAGGAAAAAGAAGTAGATGAGGTCTTCTTCAGACAAGTGAAAGAAATCTCATGTCTGCATGGGACATGAGTCTGATTTTTGGTCCATGGGAGGCTTTAATCACCCCAGCATCTGCTGAAAGGCAACTGAACAGGACATAAGCAAACCAGGACATTTTTAAAGTACATGGTGATAAATTCCTGGCACAAATGACCTGAATCAGTGGGAGAGAGGTGTGTACTCTGCTGGTACTGATACTTACTAAAAAGAATGAACCATCTGGGGATGTGATGGTCTTGGCTGCAGTTACCATGAGATGAAGCTCAGGATCCTGAGACTATGGATGCTCTCTCAAGGTCTATGCTGTTTGTCTTGTTGACAGCCCTGGATTTTAGGAGAGCAGCCTTCATACTTTTCAGGGGTCTGCTTGGAAAAATCTCATGGGAGATATATTTATATACATTGATATACATTGATAAGATCCCCATCATCCCTCTCTTCGCCAGGCTGAACAATCCTCCCTCTCTCAAATGTCAGATTCTCCGATCCCTTAATCATCATCATGGTCTGTGACTGGATCTGTGACAACATCTCTTGTCCTGGGGAATCCAGAACTGGACACAGGACCCCAGATATGGTCTCACGAGTGTTGAACCACCTCCCTTGACCTGCTGGCAATGTTTTTTTTTTTTCAGTGCAGGCCAAAATGCTGCAAGGGCACATTGCTAGCTCATCTTCAAACTGCTGTCCACCATGTTCCGAAGATCAGCAAACACTACTTTCCAGACAGCCAGTCGTCAGCCTATATTAGTTGTATGAGGCTTTTTCTCCTAATGTTCAGGACTTCGCATTTCTCCTTTTTGACCTTCTTGAGCTTCCTGTCAGTTTTTTCTTCAGCTTGTTGAGGTTCTGATTCACAGCACAATCATCTGGTGAATCAACCACTCATCGCAGTTTTCTATCAACTGCAAACTTGCTGAAACTGCACTCTGTCCCATCATCCAGGTTGTTGTCAAAGGTATATCGTATTGGCACTACTAGTGCCACTAGTGACTGGCCTCCAGATGAGTCTCATGTTGCTGATCAAAACATTTTGAGAGCAGCAGCTCAGTCAGTTTTCAGTCCACAGTCCATTTAAGTAGTCCACATTTCCTCAGTTTTTAAATGAGGATGTTGGGAAACAGTGTTGAAAGGCCTGCTAAAATCAAGATAAAAAAGCATCCATTCCTCTCATCCATAAAGCCTGTTATTTTACCTAAGAAAGCTATCAGGAGATCAGTCATCTCCAAATATATGCTTAACAGTCCCATCACTTTCTTGTCCTTAATATGTTTAGAAAGAGTCTCCATAAGAGTGTGCTTTATCAGTGTTGTTGGACTGTTCCTCTGCCTCTGTCTTTGATTGATACCAAACTCTGCTTTATGGTGATAAAAACAGCCTTTTACTCATCTACAGTATTCAGTACATAAAGTCTTCTGCCAAGACAGGTTAAGTGAGTAACTGATATATGTAACAATCCAATGGACTGATGCTCCAGATTGATGGACAGTGAATTGATTCTTTTTATCCTGAAATTCAAAGCCTCATTTGCCTACTTGCTTAAACTATGAAATTATGGCAGTAATATAAGCAAAACTTCAGCCTTCTAGACCTAACTGAAGCTTTTTTCGAATATTAAAGTGTGTATTGAGTGGCCTACACTTATCTTACGAATGGCACTTGGATCTTGACCTGTGTGCTCTATTGGTATATTTTGACTGAGAGCAAGGTTTCGATGGAATGAAGTGATGTATTCCTGCTATCAATAAAGCAAAAATCAACACCTGACAAAGACAACTTAAAATAGTGAGAAAGTAATCTAGGCTATACATTAATATCTTCTGGAAATTGGTCTTATAAATGAGTGAACAAAAGAGCAGTAAGGGGGTACCATATAGCACAGTATTTCCAAGCTCTGCTATGGGCTTCCTGTGTTACTTTGGGTAAGGCTATCAAGACTGCTGTTTTATAATGGTTTATGGAACAGTTTTGTTTGTATTCAACCTTCTCTGAGACTCTAAGTAGTGCATGATTTAAGAGAAAGGGAAAAACTTGGATTTCTCTGTGGCTTCCATCTATGACAAAAGCAGTGCTGTGGTTAGATTGCATGCTGGTTGTCAATTATAACAGTGAAGTAATATTTAGAGAAATAAAACTGTACAAAGGATATCACGCTGCTTCCTAACAGTTCAGTTCCAAGTAGCTAGTATTTTACAGTTGCTTTGATGTATGCACACCACTCTTCAGGTTGTGTATTAATAATGCTTGAATTATAAGAAGTGAATGCATTCAGCAGCAGTGATGGATGCATATAAGCTCTTCAAATAATAACACAATGGGGTTTTTTTCATCACAGGAAATGTTAAAGGATGAAGTGCGCACATTAACCTATAGAAACTCAATGTATCACAATAAACATGTTTTTAAAGATAAGATTGTCCTTGATGTTGGAAGTGGCACAGGAATCCTCTCCATGTTTGCTGCAAAGGCAGGAGCCAAGAAGGTATATGGGGTAAGAAGACTTTCTGTCATATTTTGAGTTTGCACATTTTGCCTGAGAACGTCTTGGTGATTTACCTTTTCCTGTTTGTCTTGGTTGGAAATTCTCCTCCCCAAGCTCTTGTATGGCTTGATTTACAGTGACTTCAGTGGAGTTGTCTTGCTTTCCATGACTTGCAGTAGTGTGCCTTTTGCAAATTTAGAAACAATGTATTTTCTGTGTGTGAATCTTCGATGATCTGCTACATATCCATATTTCTTCTTGGCTGCAAACAACAAAGTTAAAGGGACTCACACTCAGCGGAGTCAAAGGAAATATCTTGCTTTTTTAAATTCTGAAGTTCTGCAACTTTGTAGCCTTGGAACCTAATTTCTTTAATACACTTTTCCTTGTACATTACAACTCAGCAAATTATACAAGAAAGCATTTGCATGTTTTCTGTGCCAACAGTAATGCTTTTCAGAGGCAGAAAGGTACATTGAACTTCAGAAGCACAAACACGCAGTTCTCTGCAGGGAAGTCATTAAAG
The DNA here is from genome assembly GCF_033783945.1 of Neopsephotus bourkii. Classification (NCBI taxonomy): domain Eukaryota; kingdom Metazoa; phylum Chordata; class Aves; order Psittaciformes; family Psittacidae; genus Neopsephotus; species Neopsephotus bourkii. Next base: position 11,746,091 of record NW_026900624.1, read on the forward strand.
AGAGCACATACTTGCTTTTAAGTATATTGAGAGCTATTTGTACTGACTCTAAAATTACAAAGACAATTTCTTTTAGCTTTGGACTTCTGTTTGTGTCCTGCAGACACAACACAATGTAGAAAAGGTCAAGTAGATTCTTTGCGTACTTCTTCAAAAAATTGCTTGCTAAAACTCAGTTTGCTACATGTGTGCATTTGAAGGCACTGACATAGCTAAGTATCAAAACTATCATATTTATTCCTGGTAATGATACATGAACTAGCAGGACTCCTGTTGAATTCTCAGGCTTGTATTTTCAAAGTCCAGTGTTAATTCTGAGTGTCTCATCTGAGTATCATCTGAGTATTAGACTAGAGCATGGATGTATAGATAGGAAATCAGAAGGTGCTGGCAAAATTTTGGGAGTTTAAACATGAGAATATACAGAGTTGGCAGCTAGAATGTATTTCTTGTAAACCAAATACACAAACTCAGTGCCTCAGGAGGAATAAACCTGTAGCTTTCTCTGATGCAGGTATGCAGGTCTCATGCAAGGATATTGCAGTGCTGTAAAAATATAAGCATATACAAAATGATGATGCTGTCTCTCAGATCCCTGGCCATATGGTCTTCTTCCCTCCCTTATGCTGGCACGGGTGCTTATTTGATTCTACAGTGAGCCAGCTCACTGGCAGCAAATTCACCCAGTAAAAGAAAAGTAAATAGTTTTCCACAGGTCTGTGTTTGTTGGTTGTTTTTTTTTCCTGCTTTGGACTACTTTACAGTTCAGGCCATATTCCAGGCATTTATAAAGCTCATTAGAACATCAGTGTCAACTCATCCATGGATTTTTCAGCACTGAAGCTGGGGGGAGTGTGCTATGCAGGAAACAGCTCTCAAAGGATCTCACCTAGGTGTGAAACTCCTCTGCTACAGCCTAAGAGTTTTGACCTTCTTGCCACATGAGCTACCTCAGCATGAGTCTCAGCAAGATATGGAGTTGTGTTTGCATTGGAAAAGCAGATATTTCAGAGATCTGGAAGTGGCAATCTTACTGTCAAACTCAGAATTTATGGTCCTATTCACAAAAATTGCAATGGAAACTGTGAGTGTTCCTTTTGAAAAGCAAACATTTGCCATAGAGCCAAGATGTTCCAGTTACTTCTCTACAGTTAGATGTGATTTTTCAAATAGCATGATGTAGGAACTGCTGACAAATGCAAAGTGTTGGTTTTTTGACTGCAGCGCCACTGAAATCACTCCTCAGATTTGAGAATTTGAACTTTTTCTCAGGTTCATCCACTACCCTGTCTGGTTCTTCTTATCCCTTTTTACTCACTGTTGGAACTTAATTCTTGTTACTACCTCAGCCAACTGCTAGAACAGTCTGGGTCTTGAAGAGGTGTAAAGCTTAGAATCACTGACTCATAGAAAGGTTTAGTGTAGAAGACCTCTGGAAGTATCTAATCCAGTCTCCTACTCAAAGCAGATTGAAATTTAAAACTGTACCAGGTTGCTCAAGGCCTTGTCCTGTCCAATTTGAAAGATCTCCAAGGATATGGAGACTCTAAATCCTCTCTTGGAACCTATTCTAGTGCTACAGTCAGCAGGTATTCCCCTTGCTACAGTTCATGAGCACTGACTTACCCTGTCATTGTGCACTTCAGAGAAGAGTTTGACTTTGTTTTCTCTGCAAGCCCTTTTTAGATAGTTGAAGTTAACTATTGGATTGGGAGAATCTCTTTTACAAGCTGAACAGAACCAGCCCCCTCAGTTTTTCTTCTTTCTTCATATGCTCTGACCTTTGACCATTGTGGGAGGATGACAGTAGACTGTGCAATGGTGTTCATCTATTTGGGGAGCTGTTGTAAGTCATGTAGAGATAAGATTGGCATGTGGATATTGGTACTCGGGAGGGGTGACTGAGGGATAGAAAAATACATTCAATTATCCCTTGAAAACTTGGCTCATCTGCTTCATTTAGTCATACAAAATTTGGGGCAGTCACTGAAGTAGAACTGTCTGAATTCTATAGTATTTTCAGATGAACAAGACAAGTATATGTAAGAAGAAGGTAATCAGACACATACAATTGAGGGACATGTTAGATGCTATCTGATTCATATAAAAGGTGGTGATGAGGACACAGCCCAGGGGAGAACTGTGGGAGTGTGGTGGCTCTTTCAGGGAAAGACTCCAGTAGAAGAGGAGGCATTGGCAGCATTAGGTTATAGAGATGAACATACACACACAGAACTAGATAGAGCTGAAGAAACTCACAGGTCCCTCACGGGTCCATACTGGCACCACGATTATTTAATATCTTCATTAATGACATAGACAGTGGGATTGAGTTCACCCTCAGCAAGTTTGCACATGACATAAAGCGGAGTGGTGCAGTTGATATACTTGGAGGAAGTGATGCCATCCAGACAGACCTTGAGAGGCTTGAGAATTGCACCAGTGTGAACCTCATGAAGTTCAAGAAGGCCAAGTGCAAGGTCCTTCACTTAATCAGGGCAATCCCCAATGTCAGTACAGACTGGGTGATGAATTGATTGAGAGCAGTACTGCAGAGAAGGACTTGGGGATACTGGTGGATGGAAAATTGGGTATGAGTCAGCAGTGCATGCTTACAGGTTAGAAAGCAGATTGTATCCTGACCTGCATAAAAAGAAGCATGGCCAGCAGTTGAGAAAGGTGATGCTCTCCCTCTACTCTGCTCTGGTGAGACTTTGCCTGAAGTACTGTATCCAGCTCCAGGGTCACAAGTACAGAAAAGACATGGGCCTGTTATAGTGAGTCTAGAGAAGGGCCACAAAAAATATCATGGAGCTGAAACACCTCTCCTGTGAACAAAGACTGAGAGTTGGGCTTGTTCAGCCTGGAGAAGTCACTGGGGAGACAATAAATGTGGCCTTTCAGTGTATAAAGGGGGCTTATAAGAATGATGGAGAAAGACTTTTTACAAGAGCCTATAGTAATAGGACAAGCGGCGATGGTTTTAAACTGACAGAGGGTAGATTTAAACTGGATATAAGGAAGAATTTTTTTATTTGAGGATGATGAAACCCTGGAACAGGTTGGTAGATGCCCCATCCCTGGAACTGTTCAGTCCAGGTTGCATGGGGCCTTAAGCAACCTAGTGAAAGATGCTCCTGCCCATGGCACTAGATGATCTTTAAGGTCTCTTCCAACGCAAATAATTTTATGACTGTAAACTGAGGTACTGACATATTTCGTTGGAATACAGTTTTTGTAAAATCCAAATGCTTTGTAATAGTGGACAGATTTGAGCAGATTACTGACTTGAAAGAGAATTGGGGGAAAGCCTGACAACACTTTTTATTTTTTCTTATTTCTTCACCTACAGAATTCAGTGTTTTCTTTTTTTCTGAAATGAGTTGCTTTTTAAAATGGATTTGTACCACAATACAGAATCCAAGTCAAAGTAGAGACAAAAAGCTTTAGACATCCTAAAGCAAATTTATTTTCTGAAATACATATTCCTTCCTGTAACATTTGAATAGGGTTTTTTAATTATTTTGCTTCTTTGAGAATAAAGCTGATTTGGGGAACTCATAGTCATTTGTGAAGTATAACTTTTTATTTCTTTGCATCTTTTTCTTTAGAAAGGTTGGAAAGCCACCTCCAAAAACCTACATACTCATGCTTTATTAAAAAAAAATAGTCCAAGACAAACAGAAACAATGGACTATGAAAATGACAGACAGATGTGAATACAGACAGGAAAAATGAGTATGTTGTAATGGTGTAAGTATAGATGAGGCATATAGTCTATAGAGTTTACAGTAAGGAAAGAAGCAGCTGATCAGAGAAAAAGGACAAAGTTCTCTCTAAGGGATTTGTCCCTTGGACTCTTTGGACTATCACTCTGGTGTTCCTTTCTACATGCCATTTTTGATTTATATTCAGGCAATCGAGTCAGACATCTTATGGAGTGGTTTGCATCCACAGGCAAGCTAAGTAGAATTAATGCTCATGTTCCCATGGGGACAGGGATCGCTATTACGACTGCTATTATGTCTAGCTGTTTCATGGGCTATATAAAAAGAATACGTCCTGCCATCTGTGGTTGTCGTCACAGGGGTCAAGAACAATTTGGCTTTTAGAGATTAAATGGAGATCACTAGACATATAAAACATTTCACTAGAGATAATATAATTCTATTTGACATTGACATAGGGGGATTAGAGAGACAAGGATTATACAAAGTATTATTGGAAGTTTAGTGTCAAATTTGAAAGAGGGAAATTAGAAAATCATTTAGTGACTACTAATCTGGCCCTCTTGATTTTACAAGGGCACAAACCCCAGAAATCTTGAAAAGATATCAAAGGTCATTGCAAACATAAGCTGTTATGATAGGAGTCAGATTTTAACAAATTTAAGGGCAAATCTAAAGCTAGAGCATACTTTGTATTCGTTTCCTAGTTAAAGAACAGAACTGGTCATGGGAAAAACATGCAGATCTGGATGGTTTTGTAAATACAACAATTTCAGTCATTTCTTATGTGTAACGTGTCTGTTCTTTGTTTGTTGTTTTTTTTTATAGCTTGTATTGCCAACGTTGATAAATTTTTCACAGAGAGAATTGCTTCTTGACACAGACTAGTGTTGGCATAGTTTGAATTTAACATTATTCACAATGTTTGAATGCATTTTGTTTTAAAATACGTGAGGAAATGTAGCACCATGCAAATTCATTCTCTTCAGCAGTTGTGTGTTGGTTTTTTTTTTATTATTTCTATTCTGAAGTAGCAGCAATAAATTTATATTATTAATAAATTATGTAATTTTGTTTTAGGAGCTCTTTTTTCCTCATTTCAATAGTTTTAAAAATAATCTTTTCTATATGAGCCACTTTAACTCGAGCACAGACTGCAGTTTAAATATTAAGGTATTATTGATCATGATCCTGCCCACACAGGTTTTACTCTTTATCAGTGGTGATACATACTTTGTAGAGTCTGTCCTGCCTTCAGTAGATTTTGGTTTTATTCATATATCTGAGATTTCTAGCACATATTTACTCTTCCTCTTGCTTTTCTTTTTTTCTTGTTTTCCTAGATCGAATGCTCAAGTATATCTGACTATTCAGAAAAAATTATCAAGTCGAACCACTTGGACCACAGTAAGGCATATATAAAAATATTTTGTTCAGGAGAAAGAGAAGATGACTGTTGCACTTTTTCTGTTTAATTTATGTTGTGTCGTTTATATGTAAATAGTAATTTTGCATAATTTACTTATGTAAATGAAAAACTAAACACCTCATTCTAGGCACTACAGCAGGTCTTCATAGGAGAAGTTACTTTTACATTTACTTCTAGGCTTACAGACTACAGAAGCAAGTAGGACTTGTCAATGGGCAGTTTGGTTCAGCAAAGTAGGCAGAAGGCCCCATATTAGAGCTGAACTTTTCAAACTAATTTTGCCATTTAAATTCCACTTTATTTCTTATAGAATCGAAACACATTGAAATTGAAATAAGGTTCAAAGCAAAATGTATTTCATACCTATACACATTTTTCACTAGGAATTTTTTCTGACTTCCAACTTTAAAAAATACTTTTTGAAAAAGCATATTGAAATAAACACACTCATATAAATTAAAATGTTCAATTCTGAGAATAATGGTATCAGAGAAAACTTCTATTTTTTCCTTGAAAACTGTTGGCATTTCCCGGGATGTGGAAACCCTTCAATTAAAAAAAAAAAATATATTAGAAATACTCCAAAATAATCTCCAACAAGCTCCATTTCATACCTTCAATCTTCTTCCAAATCACTGTACATAAGATATGTTTGTAACAATCTAAAAAAATCAGGGCCTTTTTAACTGAGGCTGTCAGACAGTTCTTGTTTGGAAGTATTTCTGTGGACTTGCCTTTGCTGCAGAGCAGTGTTGGTCATAGCTGACTAGAGTGTATAATTTGCCCCCACGTTTACCTGTGTCTGAGCTGATGCTATGCTAGCACATGCACAGGGATAAATTTTTGTTATGATTTAGATCTGTTCTAATTTTTATTGCTGTCACTCGCAGCTTCTGACTAACACAGAGATGTTTGGGAGGAGAACTGATTGTAGAGAATGTGCTTTACAGTGTGTAGTGTGAAAGAAACAGCAGCGACGTGGGATGGAAGAGGCCAGACGGTGTATGCAACTTTTGGTTCAGGAAAAGAAGGAAGCCAAGGACCCGAGAATACTGTCCTCCACAGGAGGGATAGGGCAGTGAAACAATGAGGTGTTGACCTCAACTTGGTTATCCTGTACCTTTGGTGCAGAGCCCAGAGTGGCCTTTCATGAAATAGCTGTACAAACAGCACACCACAAATCAATTCATTTTTGTATTTCCAGCAACGGGAATTGTGTGTGAAGGGATCATTGTCAGAATAAATAAGAAGGATCCATTATGCTCCAGAGTTTGCAGAAGGTGTTCACCTCTGCTTCTTCCTCCTGTTTCTCCAAGGAGCAAATCCTTGGAAAAACTGTAGAGGAAGAAGCAGAGACCTCTTCCCTTTGGCAAAAAGAGAACTTGCCTGGGCAGGTTCAGCAGTCTATCCAGTTGCAGTTGGGTCTCCAATATAGACAAATGACACAACTGAATGAACATTTACACTTATCTACATTCACTTTTATTTTAATACAACCAGGTACTGAGACAAACGATCTTGTTGCTTATGGAAAATTTTTCTTTTCTTCCCCCATAATTGTTTAGAGAAATGCAGAGTCAGCAAACGGGGCTATACCAAAAGAAAAGTCACTATTTTCAGAACAGACACAATACAGCTGGGACAGCACAGTCTGTTCCCACATGATGCCTGATGAAGATATTTCATCAAAATGAAGGGAGGTGCAAGAAACCTGTGCTGCTGCTGCTGCTTACACTGTGACTGTTCTAGGTACAAACAGAGGGCTTCAAAGTCTGCAGGTGTGTCACTCTGGCAGCTGTCAACAGTGCTAAAATTCAGTAAAAAAAAAATAGTGGTAATGAAAGTTCTTGGGAGAAAAAAGATCTCATGAATGGAGCTTATAGATGTGAAGAATCTTTAGTGTAACAGCAGATGTACTATTGACCTACTAAATGTGAAAGGAAGGACTTTAAAGAATGGGAAGGGTAAGAGAAATCTGCTCTTTTCCAATCAGATTGCTCTTAAGAGTTAATACTTTGTGTTACCACTTTGAATTGAGGTGTTCCAAACTTCTTAGGGGGCTGATTTCGATTAAAATTTGCTATGCAAATAAAGTGGCCACGTTTGGTTAGGATAATACTAGTACTGCGTGAATATTAGAAGGTTGAAACCTCTTTTTTGCTGGGTTGAGTTCTAAAACTCACTCAACCCACACTAACACCTAGCTCTAGCTATATGAAAGTACCTTCATCTTCCTCAAACCGAATGTTGAGAATTTTCATCAGTAAAAATTGCCATAATTAAAAATTGACATTAAGAGTAATATAATAATCTTATTAATTATTAATGAAATGTAAAATATTCCCTACTCATTTTATTCCCGAATTTCAAGTGCATCCATTACCTTGTTAAGGAAGAATATAGAACCATGAGACTTTACAAGCTGCAAACTGTTTGTTCAAATAATTTATAATACTTTTGTAAGTAGGAAGCATTTGTTTAAAATGCAAGAATGATTAGTGAATTGTGTAGTGATCCTAAAACAAAAGTATTTGTTACCACTAAACTAAATATGGACCAGCATTTCATTTTTTTCTTTAAGCAAAATACCTGGTTTAGTATCAACCAGTTGGATTACTTCTTGTTGATTTCTTTTGCAGTGCCTACCCCGTCTCCTATAAGTGGTATTTAGTATTGCCAGTAATTTAAAGCAACTGTGTTATAGTGTCCATGAGGATCTGGTATTTTACTGCATCAAAATTCTAGCAACCTTTTTAATTTCCTTGAAACTAATTTGGTGACAAAATACCTGACAGCAATATTTTCCAGCAGTCACTCTAGATAGCTGTGGAAAGTTGTGCAAGTCCAAACCAGGCAAAAGATTCAGAGTGAGAATACCAGTATGTTATAGAAGATTCTATCATGAAGCAGAAGGGAATGAAAAATAACTTTTCATGACAGAAATGTGTTTGTACACACTTTCTTGTTTGTGTATTATCAGGCTAAATCTACCTTACTCAGTTAGGTCAGCTCCCCAGAATTCATGGAAGAAATAGGCCTTAGTTTCTTTATTGTAAAGCTAGCATAGTATGTTTGGAAAGCGGCTGAAAATTAGATTCTACTTCCATAAATCTCTAATACCACAGTGAAGAGATCATGTATGTGTAACCCTACAGGGATGCTTAAAGGATTCTAGGTGGATTATTTGCATTACTTTGCCAATAATACAGACATCTTCCAAATTCCAAAGGATATGTAAAGTGAGATCAGGCAGGTATCCAGGTAAGCCTGTTCTCCTGTTGCTTTTACATATGACTGTTATTTTGTTTCAGTTTTGGTTTTGTTTGTACTGGGTTTTTTTGTTAGTTGGTTTTTGTTTTGGTTTTTGTTTGTTTATTTTGTTTTGGTTTTGTTTTTTATTTTCATTGGTGTTTTTTGGTTTGGTTTGGTTTTTTTCTTTTATACTGATATTAAAACACAAGTAGTTTTAAAATAGGGTAAGATCCATTGAGGCACATGGAGTTACCCCTTATCTACAGGCATTGAAGAGCAGAATCATATTAAAAAGGTCAGCCTGACATTCACCAGTGAGGAACTTAGTTGGGTTTTTTTTTATGTGAAACATATTTGTTTGGATTCTTTTTTCAGTAATCACAATATTTAAAGGTAAAGTGGAAGAAGTTGAATTACCTGTGGACAAAGTAGACATCATCATCAGCGAGTGGATGGGTTACTGTCTGTTCTATGAGTCAATGTTAAACACAGTCATCTTCGCACGAGACAAGTGGCTGGTAGGTGGTCTGCATGTCATACTCCCTGCTGGAGCAGTCATAATCTATTTTCTGACTACAAGGCTTCCCTCTCCTACTGTCACCACAGCAAGACACAGTTACATCTCCAAGTGCCATTTCTTAAGCTTTAATAAAAAGATTAACAAGGGAATCTCTGTGAAAGAGCTTTGCTTTTGATTAACTGCTGGTGAAACTTGTATAGGCACTATCTAATGACGTTGCTACAGGCTGCAAGAGTTGCTGAGGTTAAAGCTGATGTGACAATCTGCAGGAAAACAATAAAGGCATGCAAGGGGTACTTGTCTGGTTTTTGTATGTGCAGTTCAAAATGTAATGTCTTTGTCAGGTGAATAGATTACGAGATCCATTTCCCCACAATTCATCAACAGAAACCTGGAGGGCTAATGTTTCCAGACCGAGCTGCTTTGTACGTGGTAGCAATTGAAGACAGACAGTACAAGGACTTCAAAATTCACTGTGAGTAAATGCCTAAAAGTAACACTCTTCTATGTTTATTTCCCTAAAGTATTTGATTTACTCTGGCCTTCTGTAAACTCTTTGCTGGTAAAGTTTTAAAAAAGCCAAGAAATCATCCTGACCAGGCCAGAATTCCAATAGAAACTGAAACACTGAGAAAGCTCTAGTTTAATGAGAAATTGAGGGAACTTGTAGTAATGTGAAGTGCGCAAAGGAAAGGTTCATGAATAAATGGATGTAGACCTTGTGCAGAGTTATATTGATACTTCTACCTCTATTTTACAATGTGTATTTTAGTATATTTAGTTTTGTTGTTTTGATCAACACATCATCCCACATAATCGCCATTAAATTTGGTAATATTCTTTAGCTATCCAGGTGCTAGTTTCTGTTTTTAAAGAAGAATTAATAAGATGCAAATGAATTTTTAATGTTATAAGCCTGGAAAAAATATCCAACTAATAAGCTTGTCAAGAAGAAGAAAAAAAAACCCCAACTTTTTATTTTTTAGGTTTTTAAAACACTTCATGTGATAATTTTAAAATTAAAAATTTCCATTTTACTTTAATGTGAAACAAAAAAAAAAAGTTCCAAATTTCCTTTTTATTTACTTCATGGACGCATAAAGTTGACTTTACATTTAGGTTTTCTTTGAGTTTTCATTCAATAAGTGGTGCTGTTAGTGACCTCTACAGGTCACCTAGTCCAGCCTCTTGCTCAAAGCAGGCCAGACTTCACAGTTAAAGGAGGGCACTCAGTGCCCTAGCGTGCAGTCAGGAGATGGGGATTCCTTTGTTCACAGGCTGAAGTATCCTCATGAGTTAACATGCTTTGGAATATCCAGTCAGAATTTTCCTTGCTGAAACTTGCCTTCCTTGTCTCTTGTTATCTGAAGAGAGTCTGATGTTATCTGTGTTGCTGTAGCAGCAGATAGCAGTTAAATCCCACCATTAGCCTTTGCTGTCCAAGGTTAAGCAAACCCAGTTTTCTTGGACGCTTCTCATATCTTAGCATGTGATTCACTGTCATCACCTCAAGGTCATACTCATGATTCACATTCAACTGGGTGTCCCCCAAGTCACCTAAATTTGGATTTATTTGATCAAAGTAGTTTTGATGAAATAAGTTCTACATTATTTCACCCTCTTTTTTATTTTGTTCTTTTTTTGTTTCTATTTATTTTTTAAAGCTGGCCAATTTCACTTAATGGCATTTTCAATTAGGGAAAGAAAAAAAATCACAAAATTCCTAAGCACTTTTATAAATGAAGGATACATGCAAAAACTTGGGTGTAATTAATGAGTTCAGTCAACCTGTAAATGAAAATGCCTAACTCCTTATTCCTTCCCTTTCAGCTCCTCTCAGAAAAGAAAGTTTGGTGTTTCGGTAATCAAATTCAGTGCCAATACACAGAACTGCCAATGGGTCAGAACTGCTGTTTTGGGTCAAAAGCAAGCCCAGTGCTGTGGGGCAGTGACAAGAAGTCTGTGTAGGTGCCACGGACAAATATATCTACTTCTCAAGCACAGCCTAGATTTTTCCCTTTTTCTTTTGAATTTATAAATTCAAAAGTATGTGTGAGGCATCCATTCTCTAAAGGAATCAAAGCTATTTCAGCCTAAGAAATTCCCTTATGCCTTTTTTATTTTAGCTTTGAACCCTTTCCTTTCTAAGCCTAGAACCTTTTCCTTTTCTCAGAGACAATACACCTGCTTTCAACTTACCTTTTCATCTTAAAAAAAAAAGTTTCAGATTCTTTTTATTTTCTCTAGGTGTTGTTTCCATTTAAGGCACTTTCTTTTCTGATTTCACCTCTAATTTCTCTCCCCGCCTCACTTTTTATAGCTCTGTGTCTTTTTCATTTATTTCCATCTCACTACCCATGTGCATCATCATTTTGTCTCTCTTTTCAGCTTATAAATCCTTGATGCTGTCTCCTTGGATTTCAGTTCTTCATCTTTCTTTTTTTCCTCTTATGTTGGATGGAGTCTTGCCTTCATGTGAGATTCAGGGCTAAGCATTATAAAGGGTGTTCAGGAACTCTTGTATTTAGTAAGAAAGAATTCAATATGAGGTTTCTAAAAAGTCTGACTTCTAATTTCTCAAACTTTATTAGTGCCACAGAGTACTGCTATAGTCTACTCTGATTGTCTGAAAATGTAAAACATAATTTTTAACTCCTGTGACAGGTGTCTGTCTAATACAGATTGTAGCATACATTTCAAAAACATCCTATATAAGCTGAAGTACATCAAGTGATGGAGGCCCCAGAAACTCTGTTGGTAAATTGTTCCTTCAGGGTTTCTTAGTTGATCTGTTCTGAGTAACCACATAAAAACGTATGGCTTCTATAAATGCAAACTGAAGTTCCCATATGCTCATGGTGCTTGAAATGCAAGTTTTGATCATCAGCTCCCCTGAAACACTGAGAAACAGCTCAATAAAGAGATAACATATCAACATACTCATGTTCAGATTTGTTGTGATTTATAAATATGGAGATCTTTTGCTCGTATTACATTTTTAATTATAGTCCTCTGGGAATGGCAGTAGCTGAAATGCTATGCTCTTAAGAAACAAGACATTTCAAACATGCTCACTATTACTGTTTATCAGTTTACCTTGCTTGTGTTCCAAAAGTTTTTTAAAAGCTCACAGTATTCAGTTTAGACTTGCACATGGAGCACTGAATCATATGATTCATAAGACCAAGATTTCACTTTTTTGAAGGCTTTTGTTTTCATTTTGTTGAGCAGTATTAAGAGCAAAGCCAGTGTACTTTTCAACATTTTCATTTTGTTCAACGAAAAATACACTTAAAACCAAACCAAGGTAAGAAGCATTTATCAAAACAATGAGAAGAACAATTCAAATAAGTTCATTATTGCTTTTGTATCTTTTAGAAAGTGCACATTTTGATTTTTTGTTATGATGTACATGCAGATTGAATTTTGGTTGCCCCAAATATTGAAAAGCACCTGTAATTCTAGTCCTGTCAGTAATTCACTTGCTGAAACTAAGGCTACTTAAATAATTAAAAGAGCATGCAAACTGCTGATTGAATAGCAATCTATTAAAAAAAAAAGGAAATATTAACAAAAATGGATAGGAAAGGATTGAATAACCTTAGTAGCTATTCCCCAGTCTCAATATGACATATTATATGATTTTGGGCAACACTCTCAATTGTCTGTCAAAAAGCCATGAAAAACATCAAAAAATCTCAAACACAGTTTTGGAGACACCAAAAAGAAGGCCTACTTTTTCGAGATGTGTACTAAGATGTCTGTTGAGGGTTTATTTTGTCATAAGCGTATTATCTGTAAAATAGCAATGATGGCATAGACAACTGGGGCAGGAAGCAAAGAGCAAAAGAGCAGAGCTGAAAGTTAGGGGGTGGTAGAAATTCTTTCAAATGAAAGACACATTGAGAAACATATTTTTATTATTACTGCTAATCTTTGACACATTCATTTGCATTGACAGGGTGGGAGAATGTGTACGGCTTTGACATGACCTGTATTAGGGATGTTGCCATGAAGGAGCCTTTGGTGGACATAGTAGATCCAAAGCAAGTGGTGACCAATGCCTGTTTAATAAAGGTTTGGTAATTCCAAATATACCTAATTATGAATGTTTACATCTAACTGCAGGATTCTTTGGACATCTGCTGCTTGTGTTTTACTGCTATCTTTGTGTGCTTCTAACTAGCTGCAGAAGCCATCATCATAGAATGATATTGCACTAAGAAGGAAAATAATAGTGCAGTGTTAAATTAGTTACTAGTATACTGCACATGCCCAATACTGTCACTTGAGCTAAACATGAATGTTGGTACCTTGATCACTTACGGAATACCCAAAAGCAAGATGCTTCTTGTGACTCTGTACTCATCTGGCTGCTGCTAACTGTAACTTAAGACTCTTACAAATTATACGTGTGCAAATACTGGATAAATAGAGATATGGTGGATTTACATATGAACTTTAATTGCCCTACCTTCTTGCAAATAGAAGTTTGAAAGTACTGATGGAATGTTGCTGAGGAGAAGGGCTGTATTAATTCTGTTTGCAGTAAAAAAGACTGAAGCATCAGCTCTGAGAAACAACTCTAATTTACTCCAGAGCATGAGATCAGAATTGAAACCTAACTTATTTGTATAAATTCCTAATTCTTAGCCCTATCTAGAATATTACTGTGCTCTCCCAGCCCCAACATCTGCAGCCAAAGGTTAGTTTGTACCCTGTTCTACAAATAAGACAGAATGGCCGCTACTCCCTCTTCACAAGACCATATTAAGAATCCATATCTCTTCACAAGAGAATTCATAGCTGCAGGAACATATTGAAAGACCTAGAATTCCTTCCATGTGTAGGAACGAGCCTTATGTGTGAGGACTGCTCTCATGAATAATCTCACAGCAGTCAGGTCTATGAATCCAAGAGTGTGCTCATTTATTCCAAAGACTCAGTTCTAACTTTTCCCTTTCGCTTTTTGCCAGTAACAAATACAGCATTAAGTATTCCCATATGCCAAAAGGAAAGACATACCATTAATCTGCAGAAACTTTACTGAAAGCAGCAAAAAGGAACAGAAGTAAAAACTCTATGTGAGTATGTATGCACACACAGTCCATCTGCACTGAGGGGAACACAAGATGGTTGTGTCCGAAAACAGCCTGAGCCAGAGCAATGTGAAATTGCAATGCACAGGAAATAGGCAGCTATTTAGACTTCACAAAATATGTCTGGAGAGTGAGATATCAGGTGGCAAAATGGGTTGGCTTCTTCAGAATAAAAAGTTATAAAAGCTGCATACCCTTAAATGAAGTGCAAATCTAATGTTTTCTTTAGAAGGTCTTTGAAAGTAATTGGGTTTAACTTCAAACTGTGCCTATTCAGGTTTTATATTTAATTCTACATGGCCTGGCATTTTTTTATCTGTACACTGAATGGTGCTTTACCATGTAATGGTACCTTAGGAGTGAAACAGGTAATAACTACACAAGCAGAAACCACTCTCCATTCTCATAAACTGATCACTAAAAAAAGAAATAAAAATTGACGACAAAAGGCAGGAAGGAAGAAAGCTTTTGTTCAAGCTGGCAATATGGAAGCAAGAAAAACTGAGGCTGCGTTTCTCTTTTTAATATAATTTACTTTTGCACGTGGTTTTCTTTATATGAAGTGCATTTCTTTTATCCTGAAAATATTTGTAAATTCAGAGAGTAATACTAACATAAAAGAACATTTGAGAATAAACAAAGCAAGCAATGTTTAATTATCCAAATGTTTTATTGTAGCATTTCAAGATAGCACAGCTTAGATTCACTAAAGGACTTTTTGGGTGGGTATTCAACCCAAAGCCAGGTGAGTGTGAGTTCCCTGCACATTAGTCAGTGATGGACTAGTCACTAGGTGCATTCCTAACAGACCAGAGCCCTGTGTTTCTGCATTGATTTAAATTCCCAGAGTAGATGCTCTGAATTATTCTACAAAATCAGTAAACTAAGACATCAGCCCCTGCATGCTGTGTAACCATGACACTTATCTAGAGCGCTGGAGACCTGAGTAAAATATCCTCATCTGTACTCTTGAGGAACTGGATATAACCCAACTCTTTAACCCTTCAAGAAACTCTAGCCACTAAGCTACGGGTACACTGGGGTGCAGTGACTGCAGGGAATACATCACCCTCTCTGTTGTGGAAGCAACTCCTCTTTGAATGATCTCTTAAATATATCCTGGAGGCATAGGAATTTTTCTGGCAAGTAGATCTGTTTAAATTCCAATTGCCAGGGAGGGTATTGACCTTCAAACCACCAGAGTCAATAACTGATCTCAGGAAAATTATACAAGTGTCCTGAGGGCCTACTGCATTCAGTAACATTGCCTCCTCATGAGACTCTTCCCTTGCTCCACTGCAACTTCAGTGAACTCCCTAATCACATTCCTTTCTCCCAGCTTCTCCTGAAGTGAATCCAGGGGCACTTTTGCCACTAATGTTCCCTCTCTCTGCACTTTTTTTATCATTTTTGTTCTCTACTATTTTCTCCACTTGAAAAATCTCACTTCCCTTTTCTAAGTGACTTTCCCTGTCACTCTTTCTTTTCCAACAGTTTTCCTCAGTATTTCCTTACAGCAGCCTCACCTTTATCACCTCTCCCCCCCAAAAAAAACAAAACCAAACAACACCCTAGTCATTTTCAGGCATTTCCTTCTCTCCAAGAAGGAAAAGATGGCAGAAAATGGGCCCTGGCAGCAGACTAAGGTATCTTAGGTTGAAGCCATAGATGCACTTGCATCCCTGTTATTTTCATCTAATAGAAAAACAACATATGCTATCTAGTCAATCTTAGATACTCCATTCTTCCTCTCACTGCTCCCCTCAAACACTCAGAACATGTTTCTGCCCACATTCTGTCAGTTCTCTGCACTCTTTAAAAAAAAAAAGAAAATTTGAATGATTGTGGATGTGGTTTGTGGGGGTGACTCTTGCGTTCAGTGCTCCCCACATATCTGTATGCATGTGTGTAATTTTCTCAGCGTTTGTCACAAAAGAGGTTTTAGCCCTTTCTCTTTTCCCTAGCAATTAATTTTACTTGTCAGTCTTCAGAGCAATGCTCTTCCTGATGCTGGCAATACCTGTTTATATCAGTGCTACTGGTCCCCCCGCTTCTACATCAGCTCAGCACCTTTACCTGCACTGCCTTCACTGTCACATCCTGTGTTGGAGTGACCATTTCCCTTTGTCCAAAGCAAGACAGCTGGTACAGTGGGAGAAAGGAGGGGGAAGAAAACCCCAACCCCAAATCCAAATCCAAACAAACAAAGACAAAACAAAAAACCCAAACACCAAAACCAGACATTCACTGAATTTTAATCTTTGATTTATCTCTATGCTCACACAATCCTAGCTGAGTATGATGAATGTCTGGGAAAGGGATCCAAAAAGACATACATTGGCACTCTAAAAGCAACCTTAATTATGATTTGAATGAGGAAACGGATCAGCAGCAAGTCAGCATTTTTCACATCAGCCTAATTCAAGGCTGTTTCTCTGATTAGCTGCATTGCTTTCAGCCTGGGTGATACCATTCAAACAAGAAATACATAGCAGCTGGCAACACCACATCTCAACCTCACTGTCATCATCGTTGTGATTATAAATGATCTTCTATACATAATTTGCTCACTCCTAAAGCAATTTGTGCTGCAGAACAGCTCAAGAACCCTTCTTTATGCAGCGAATGTAGAAACTTGACCTCTGTCTGTCTCGCTGCAACAGGGACATGTAGCATGGGATGTTTCATGGTCGTTTATAGTGTCAGCCACAGTCTGGATCTCCTTATTTAGCTGATAATTCAGACACTTTTATGTTGCTCAACTCAACACATTTTAATTTTTTAGTATAATTAAGAGCTGTATTTTGATTAGATCCCTGCTTAACTGTGCCCATTTTGTAGTTTTTGAAATCTGAATGAAATCTGGTAAATCATTACTTTTCCACTTACATTATGCAGATACAGCATTAGTCCCCTTTGCTGTCAGATGTAATTAACACTCAATAAGCAGTGATATTTAATATAAGACTGCATAGTAGCCAGAGTACAATTCACAGACATCACCAAAACAGGACTAGGCCAGTTTCAAAACTATATTAGCTGATTTTTAAAAAAAAAACCCATTTGTCTCATATCTTGCATAGTTAAAAAAAACCCATGTTTTGGTCCTTAAAAAAATAACTGTAAAAACTGACCACCATTTTATCCATCACATCTTTTCAGTATTTCTGGGACTTACTTCTCTAATAAAAATAATTCCTACTGCTTTTCATTCCACTTTACCCTGCAAAGCCAATACAGCTCAGAGAGAGGGAGCTAGATCCCTTTTATGTGCCTCATTATCTGACATAATTCACAATTTTTCCCCAGTGATACCACTAAAAAGCCACCAGAAATTACAGAAATCTGCAGCTGTCCCCTACCAGTCCAGACCAGCTCGTCAAAGCAAATTTTGCAGGCTGCTACAGAAGTCTGCCAGGAGACTGTAGAAATTCTTATTCCTAGTATGCTTCTTTCTTTTTGTCTAACTTTAAAAACAAAAGACAAAGCAAAACACCCCCCCTCAAAAAAAAACAAAACACCCCAACCCCCCCAAACAACAAAGCAAACACCACCAAAAAAAAAAGAGGGAGGGGGAATAAAGCCAAAACACCAAACCAAAACCCACATTTTAAGGCTTTAAATGACCACTTACATGCATGGGTCACTTAGAAACACGAGTGGCTCAGGGTGCCGTTGCAATGTAGTAGAATAATTTTCATTATGATTAAGTTATTCTTGAACAATATTGCTAATCAGGCAGGCCCAAACTGTAGCTTGCTTAAATCATCTCACCAGAAGTTTTCTAACGTTCAGAAACACAGTACGTGTTCTGTGCAAAGGCCTCAGGAACTGAAATACAGCTGCATCTTTCTGATGTTTTTGCAGACTTCTCTTAGATTATAGAATTGCTAAGAAAGCCCTCTATTATGCCCTTAAAGAGCCTTCTAATGGATATTCTAGACTATACTCTTCATTTTTGCAGTGTGTCTGAAGTAATGCTTGGAGGTCAGTGATATGACCCGTCTTTTGTTGCTAGAGAATTTGAAACATGCCTGTATTTGTCAAAGCACACCTTCACCTTGATTTCCTCTAGCTCCTGCAGTCCCTCCCTGCCATTCCCAAGGACATACACTTTTCTGTGAGTGACCTTTATAATCACACTCTGTTAACTTGGATAACCAGATCGTTTGCTGATTAATTGATGTATTCAAATGTACAATTAATTTCTTACAGTGTTAAAGGGCTGCCAGTTGTCTTTGTTGCTGATCATTAAATAAAAGGCTTAAGTACATCATGTAAGGCATGACCTCATTATCACAGACATCTGCCTATAAATGTCTTTTTCTTCCTCCTCAAAACAGGAAGTTGATATTTATACAGTGAAGACTGAAGAATTGGCATTTACTTCTGCATTCTGCCTCCAAATTCAACGTAATGATTACATTCATGCCTTGGTCACCTATTTTAATATCGAATTTACAAAGTGCCACAAGAAGATGGGATTTTCTACAGGTAATCTGTATTCCTTTTAATTTCATTTCTATTGCTATCAGTGTATCAGTGCATCAGTGCTACTGGCCAGAAGGTACAGGAAGGTTTACTATACCACCAGGTTTGAATTTAGCAGTAAAAATTATTGTCACTTTGAGGGAGGTGAGCAGGACGGGGAAAGGACAACTGCTTGTAGACATTCGGAAGGGGCAGTATTTTACAGTGGCTACCAAGCTTAGAGCTCAGCAGGAATTTACCCAGGAGTTTATGCCCCTCACCAGTTATATCTAAGTCCTGGATCAAGTTTCTTAGATTAGATAGGGAATTGTTGGCTCAGCGAGAGATAGCAGCTTTGAATCCCAGTTTCCTCCAAAATCGACAAAAACTCTTGCTTGTCTCAGAGTGTAGAACAAAATCACTGGGATTGTTTTAAGAAACATCATTGAATAGATTAGGCTATTTGATTAAAGTTTTCCAGTCAAATGTGTCCCACCAGCAAACCTAACCCTCAAACCCAGCCAATCTTTGCTTGGCTCTTAGACATCCCAGTGAACAGGCATCAAAAGTGACAAGGAAAAGAATCCATTATATTATTGCAAGGAGTTGCTTGTCTGCAGAGTAGACATGGACTTGCTCCAGTATCAGTATAGCAAAAGATCTCTGGATAAGGACTTCCTTGACTTTTATTGTCCCTTGGGTCTATGGAATGAAGAAGGCTTACTCAGACACTTAGAAAGAAAATGTTCTGCAAGATCACTGTAGGTGGGCTTAGCTTTCCTTAGCATGTAGGAATTGAGAACTTGAGGAAGGACAGATGTTAAACAGTATTAGGGAGAAGAGGCTACATTTGGATAAAAGCCTAGGGCAGATACCAAGTGTAGAATAGCGTTTTTTTACAAAGAGGTTTTTGCAGACACTTCTAAACTTACAAATGTATGTACAAGATATTTTATGCCTACCTGTCATAAAAAAGAGGGGAAAGGCGTCACGATCTCCAGTATTTCTGAACCTCTATCAAAAATAAATGGGGTTCATCAGCAGTGCCTAAAAACCTAGCTTCTCTCTCTGTAGCTCCTTCAGGCTACTACTTCATAGGTGCTGAATGCTTAGTCATACACTCCCATTCTCAAATCCTTTCAGCTTTGATAACTTCCATTTCTCATAATTCCTTCTGCAACTATGTCTCTTAGCTGCTGGTGGCTCAGGCTCCTTGGAGGCTTGCTTGGAGAGGCTTCCTCTGTCTACAGATTCTGTCTCTTGGCAAATGCTACATTTCTCCTATTAAATTCTTTTGTTTGCTCTACTGCCAGTTCTATCAACATCTTACTTCAGTAGCTGAATTCTCCGACAGGCTGTATGGCCCACCAAATAAAAAAGGTTGGATATCATTGGATGCAAATGAGGAAGAGCTGCTAGCCAGATATCCATTCAAAGCTAAATTCTTAAGATTTTGAAGTCCATGCTCAAGTTGGTTATGTGTTGTTAACAAGAGCTTCTTCTAGAACAGAACTTTGCTCTGGCCTTCTTTGACACAAATGAGGCTACAGACATGTCATCAATTATAGCAGATCCAGGGACCACTCTGAAGCCTGGGGGAAGCAATTAGTAGAGACTTGTTTGCACAGAACTTTGTAATGGTTTCATCTGGGTCATATGTGCTGCCCCTCTAATTGCACTAAGACAAGTACTGTTTATGTGGAGTGTTAATTGTTACTAAAACTATCTAAAATAAAGTGAGCAGCAATTGAAGAAGAGGGGTTTTATACCATGAAACTGGTAGTACATGAGTTATTGTCCTGGGTTGATCTGTATCAGTCATTTTTCTCCTTCTTAGTAGCTGGTGCAGTGCTGTGTTTTCAGCTGAACAGTGCTGATAACACACTGATGTTTTTAGTTATTGCTAAGTAATGTTTACCCTGATCAAGGACTTTTCAGTCTCATGCTGTGCCAGTTAGGAGGGACACAGGAAGCCAGGAGGAAGCAGAGACAGGACACCTGACCTAAACTAGCCAAAGGGGTATTCCATACCACAGCACATCATGCCCAGAATATAAACTGTGAGCAGTTACCCAGAAGGCCCAGATCGCTGCTTGGGGCAATTGCATTGTGCATCACTTGTTTTTATTGTTTTCCTTTTCCCTTTTTAGTTTTATATTCTCTTCCCTTGTTGTTCCCCTTATCATTATTATTATTGGTGGTAGCAGCAGTGGTTTGTGTTATACCTTAGTTACTGGACTGTTCTTATCTGAACCTGTGGGAGTTACATTCTTTCTATTCTCCTCCCCATCCCTCCAGGAGCAGGGGGTTAGTGAGCAAGCGGCTGCATGGTTCTGAGTTGCCATCTGGGCTTAAAGGATGAGAGTTGTACTCGAGGCACAACATCAGGACTACAGAACCTTGCACTAGTCCATAGGACCAGACAGAAGGAATCCGAGCATGCTAAGGGTGCTGGTCAATGTTTAATATCTTTAAAAGGTCATAATGATGGGGAAGGTTCTTGTTGATCAGAAAAAGGCAGCTATCACACTCATCTTTAAGGCATGCAGTAAGCAGGATCAATGGAACTACAGACCAGTCATCTCACCTCAATCCCTTGGAAGACTATGACACAAATCCACCTGAAAACTATTTCCAGCTGTATGAGGGACAAGAAAGTAATTTATAACAGCTAGTATGGAATTACCAAAGCAAATTATACCTTACAAACCTGACTGCCTTCTAGACAACTAGCTGTGTGGATTAGGCAAGATCAGTGGCTGTTGTAATACCTTGAATTTAGCAAGGCCATTTGTACAACCTTGCATAGCATCCTTACAGCTATATTGGTGACAAATGGACTGGTTAAGTGAACAATAACATGGGTGAAAAATTGTCTCAAAGTGTCAATTAGCAAAGTCAAAACAGCGACCAATTATAAGTAGCACTCACAGGTGATCAGTAGTGAGGTCAGTGTTATTCCACATCTTTATTAATGAGCTGAATGATGGGATAAAGTGCTCTCTCAGCAAATTTGTTGATAGTCCTGAACTGGGAGAAGCATAGGCTGAAGAGAATGGATGCTATTTAGACAGACCTATACAGGTTCAGTGTAAGCTGTTGAGAGCCTTATGAAGCTCAGCAAAGCCAAGTGCAAAGTTCTGCAGATGGGATGTAACCATTCCATGCTACTGCTTGAGCTGACTGGATAGAAATAAGCTTTGTTGGAGAAGACTCTTGGATTCCTGTAAGCAGCAAACTGAACATGAGTCAGAAGTATGCCTTTGCAGCAAATCTGGCCAGTCATCCTGACTCGTGTTAGCATGAGTGTAGACAGGAGGCCTCTACTCAGCACATCATAAGGTGGGTGCAGAGCAAGTTACTCCATAAAAATGTCATTTGGCCTTCTGTACCTGAAGGAATAGACACCACTGTCTAGAAGACTGGTTTGGATTTTGAGCTGTTGGCAAAGCTTTACTGAATACAGTAAAATATCTATGTTTGTAGGACATGAGCAAGTGCCACTTCACTGATAGTTCATTTTTTAATTATGAAGAAAAGAAACGTGTGGTTTGGAGTGCCTGCAGTGCACTCACACTGTTGATGGAGAGCAAATTTCCATGTGTCAGGCTTTTCTAAGGAAGATAGCTCTGCATAAGGGCATGTCCGCATGTGCGTGTGTGTACACAAGATAGCAGTTACAATTTAAAATATAAATTCAGTTTAGTCTTGATCTACCAAGTTTTAGATATTTTACAGAGGCACGTGCAAATGGAGAGCACATTCTGTAACTGAAGTCCTGGAAGAAGATCTCTGCATTTAGCGAGTAAAAAAATTAACAAATTTAAACTGTCTAGACACATAGCCAGAAATTATCTGGTAAATACTTTTCCTTTGGAAGATACCGGTTTGCCAGCACGGTTTCTGACAAAAGTTCTATAGCAGTCTTCAGATTCTCGAATTTTGGAAAAAAAGCACTGTAAAAAATTCCTGTCCTGACAGTTAAAAAAAAAAAAAATAGCTTTGTGATTTCCCCACACGATTTCTAAGGCCAGAAATATTTTTAAAACATTTATGCTAGAATTAAATGAGATAATTGTTTAATTAAACAATGTTAAGACATTATTAGCATGATTCAAAAAGATGGGTCCATGTCTACATCAAAAAAGCAATTGAGGAATCAAATGAAACAGAATTCAGTTTAACAGAGGCTTCCTTGACAGGTCAGAAAGTCTCTGGATTTGTATGTTTCTTAGGTTCCTAGATGCTCGTAACTGCAAGAATGCTAGCAAAAGGAAGTAACCAATACAAGTTTATTAGGCACAGCTCAAAATTTTGAATTTAAATCAGAAATAAAAACAAATGACTAAAATAAAAAACCTGAACTAGCAGAATATCGCCAAGGGGATTTTGCTTAAGCAAGACTAGAAATTAACTGAGATCAGTGTCTATCTCTGGCAAATTGTCCATAGCATATGCCTTTTAAAAGTCCAAAAACAGGTCAAAGTGCAAGTGCCCTTGTCCTACCTCTGTTCTCCCAGAAATGATAAAATCTGCTCTTCACCGATCCTGAGTCAAAGCTTTCATCTATGTCATTGTGATTAATAGTTTTTGATGAACCTTTTTTTCATGGTTTTATGTAATCATTTTTTGAACTAGTTTAGACTTCTGCCTTTCAAAACACTTAGTGGTAGAGATTTCCCCAAGTTGAATCTGTAAAGGAAAGCACCAAAAAATGTCTGTCATGCCCAGTAACCCCCTCTGTGGAATCCTTCTTGCTGTGTGTGCTTTACATCTGATGTATTCCAGTAAAAATCAGAAGATAACCCACTGAGAATCAATAGAATTGTGTTATTATAAAGCATGTTTGTTAATATAGTATTTAAGTTAAAGCATTCTGTAAGAAAGGCTTTTTAAAAATTTTTCACACAATTGAATTTTTAAGGCAAAGACAAAATTTCTGTAAATAATAGCCATGCATGTTTTTCAGCTCCTGATGCTCCCTATACTCACTGGAAGCAAACTGTCTTCTACTTAGAGGACTATTTAACTGTGAGACGAGGAGAAGAAATCTATGGGTCTATATCCATGAAACCAAATGCAAAAAATGTGGTGAGTAAGCATCACTGGTTCTGTTTCCAACTCTGCTGGTCACAAACTATAATCAGCAGTAAATGAAATGCATATAAGTAAAACAATAAGCATTCTGAAGGTTCTAAATTCATATTATTAGTAAGGGCTCTAGTCACAGCTTCACCAAAGCTGGTGGCAACAATGACAATGTAGTGCTAATGTTACAGAACTCAGCCTGCAAACAAGGTAGCATGGGAAGGAAGAGCATCACCAAGTCAGCTGCCCTCTGCAATCAGCTTGACTCACATTTTATGACACAAGTAGGCAAAGGTCCCTGCAATACTGCCACTAAAATCAATGGTAGGATCCCTTCTTCCAACACAGGATGATCAAGAGTTAGTACTTCAGTTCTGCATCTATAGCCTTATTTTCCACTCAGTGCCCCAGAACTCTCCTTTAGGAAATTAAGTAACAGATTTCAGCTGAACATCTGTATGAACTCACTGATCTAATGTATTTGAACTCCCTAATGAAGTGACATGATAATTTCAAAACTGCAGCTTTCCACAGAAAATACAGATGTTTTAAGACTAAAGCTAAATAAAGCATGATGGATATCCCAGTATCACGACCAGTGATAACTTCCTAGATTTCTCTGCCATGGGCTGAACTAAATCCCCCACCATGTCAGTTATTCAGTGCTTCTTGCAACTTGTAAGGAGACTATGAGACATGGTCTGATGGACAACCCATGCCTGTATAGAAGAGCAAGACACGAGAAGTATGACTTCTTGGAGAAACGGTGGCCTCATTTTCTGCCAAAAAACCTTGAGAAGGATCTTTTAATTTTCTATTACAACATACAGCCATTAAACTAACCTTGTTGGAATCTGTCTATGCAGTTGTTGCAATTGTTTAAATATTGCATTGATTGCATCAAATCTTAACATTTCATTGCCTTCCTTTTTTTCACGGATTTAACTTTTTTTGCACCAAATACAGATTGGATATGACTTTCATAGTAGTGTTGATACAAGGGAAGAAGTAAATAAATAACAAAATAAACCTGGCATGCAAACAAACACATTTACTTCTGAAGCTACTGCTTGTTGTGAAAGTAGAGGAAAATGGTCTGTTTCTCACCTTTATGTTGTTCTTGGGGGACTGGAACATTTTCTTTCAGGTTTAATGTATCAATTTTCTTTTCAGGGAAAAATTAAAAAGAATATTAAAAATGTATTTGCACAACAGTAAGCACCTGAATGCAGACCTAGGTGCTGAAATTAATGTGTTCTTGATGGTTATCATAAGACAGAGGGACCACCTTGGTTCAAAAGGATTTGTTACTGCTTTGTTCTTCTGAAACATAAGCCTTTCAAAAGCTTGTAGGGGGACAGCTTTGTTTTGTAGGGTTATGTAGTGCCTCTTAAAAGAAAACACATCATTATAAGTAAAGAATGAATGAGGGCTTCTCTATAATGGGAAGTTTACTAGATCTATTCTGGAATAATTCCTAGTGTGAAAGCCCTTTACCCTAGATTAAGAGTATCTCCGTGAGGGATACCCTTAAAAAGTTGTTGTAGAATACGTATGATAGGACAGCATTTCAGATGCCTTCTAGTTGTAACCAGGACGTTAAATCAGCCTTAAGAAAAATACACAAATATGCCCTAGACATGATTTTATAGTGAATGCTATTACACATCCTGTATCCTGCTTTTCCAGTGTTAGTAACCTTTAAAACCAAAAGAAGTTGGAAACCGCAGTAGGTAGGTCTTGAATCTGAAGGGCAGCTCAAGGAATGATAACTGAATTCGTACACTAAACTTATGGTCTTACTTCGTGTTACGTTTAAATCTTTTTGCAGCGTGACCTGGATTTCACAGTAGACTTGGATTTTAAAGGACAGCTATGTGAAATGTCAGTATCTAATGACTACAAAATGCGCTAGCAAGAACCCTTTCAGAGATGAAAAGGAGAATTTTATCGAGTCCTGAACTGCTGACCTTCAAGCTAGGAGCAACTTTTTACAAGATTGTTATGCGAAGTACTGGGATGTTTACCTGGATGGAAAGTGGTAATCTGATTCTGCTTGCAGAAAGTACAGGGGGCTGGGATCCCACTGTGAATGTACAGTATACAGAACTGTAGCTTTTGTCAAACATATAGGAAAATAAGCAACAGTCTTGACTGTTCTGGTTAACTTTAGGATGGCAGAAGATGCATATACAAATTGTACTACTTACTGTGAATTTCTGGTTCTTCCAAGCTTTGCATGTTAAAGGTGATTAGGGCAGTTTTCTCACTATGGAAGACCACTACAGCACATTACTGTGATACTATTACTGGACTTATATTCAATATAAATGTATATATATATTGTATATGAGAAAAAGATATCATTTCATAATAGGGATCTGTTTTGTGATTATTTAATTCTCATTATGCAGTTATGGAAAGGTAATGATGTTGCCTCTGGCACTACTGTAGGCAGTGATACAGTCCATTAACTGTCCAAAGTTATAGCTTTGGTAAATATTCCATGCAAATTGTAGATAAGAGCTGGGCATTTATAGAAAGGTCAAAAGCTATCTTTTTGAATGTCCTCTGGAAAATGTGGACCATTAGTTTTAAAATTCACCTTCACAAATGGATGTCTATCAGAGCTTTAAAAAAATTAGCTTTTTATCCTTGAAAATATTCTGTGGTGAGTTTTTATAGGTGGATTTTGCATGAGATCTTCTGAAATCAGACACCTAGTATTTAAATGTGATGAATGCAGAGTCTCTGAAATGGTGGCTAATACATGTTTCCTGGCCATGCCATACTGAATTTCTTTGCAAGACTCTTAATACAAAATAATAATAAAAAAAAAGTAAAATAGGAATTAGTGTTTTCTTTTGGTGATGTTTTAGATATGTTTTAAATTGCAAAAACTGTTCTCAAGAGTGCAGTGACTTGCAGGAACAAGCTAATGTCTATGAAAAAAAAAAGTCAATGGCTTCTGATACTACTAAGATGTCTGTAGCTTCCCCATCCCCTTACACCACTTCCTCTTACAATATTTCCTTCTTATTGTTCAAATATTAACTGATTATAATTCTTCATATGTATCAAGTCTTTTTACTATATGAATGTTGACCATTTAATTACATGTAATTCGAGAAAAACTGCATCATTGGTCCTATCTACCCATCAGTCTGTCATTATGCATCAAGTCATTTGCCATCATGTATTGTATGAGATTGACTAGTTTTTTGCCTAAAAACCTTTTTAAGCACCTGCAAATAAAGCATACTTGAAGATGTATTTTGCCAGTATTTGTTGAATTTGTTTGTTAGACACTTATTTCTTTTGTTTTTCCCTTCTCAGAAACTGCACAGCACTTCCATTTTCTAGTGATGGTCTAGGGATTGTATCATAGGATATCTATGTAGAAAATTACACTGTAATTCAGCAGTAAATGTATTGCTTGCAGTGTACTTGATCACTGTTGTTTTAAAGCACTTTCCTTTCATTTTCCTGGAATGAGGATGAACAACTTTCCTCACAAAACAACTAGAATTTTATCTGTCAAATATTGCTGCAATTTTCAAGGGACCAGTTCATAGCAAGATCATCTACTCATTCAATAATGGCTTGGACCAGAAAAACCTCCAGAAGTCTGTTTTTTTTGCTAACATTTCTGTGATTCTAAGACTTTCAGGTACGGAATTCTACCAGAATTTTTCCTCAGCCCCCTATGTTTATATAAAGATACTCAAATTATGTTTTCATCTTCTTTGCTGACTATAATCGCTGAGCTGACTATAACAGAAAGAAGAAAGACTCTTGCTTTGTTTGTCTCACACTTTGACAGCACTTCAAACCATCCACTTCTCTGCTCACTGCATACGTCTTTAATAACTTTAATATTAAAATAATAATAAAGAAGGAAAAAACTCCCAAACACCTTGTTTAAAAAAGACAAATCACACACACACAAAAGAAAAGAATTCACGAGGGTATGCCTGCCTTTACTGAGAATGGGTCATTTTTGCCTGCTAAGAAAGCGTTAGACAAGAAGCAGCAAAGAAAACTTGATGAAAACAGCTCATTAATGAGTTTGAAAGGTATTTTAAGCACTGCTGTGTACTGCCCTTTCTGCCTCATCTTTCACCTAATGACAGTGAAATGTAAGTCTCTCTTCAACAGTGTCCACCTTGCCTTCTTACTACAAGTGCCCATTCACTTCAGTGTTGCGAGATTAAGTCCTTGCTGATATTGTTAATGGCACAGTTCTGGGGTGATGGCCGGACTTCAGTCACATTTAGTCCTTGGAAACTGCCTTGTGCTTTTCTTCACATCAAAAGCATATTGCAAATTTCTCCATCACATAAAGAACTGAGAGTGACTACTGAAGTACTGAGTATCTTCAAATCACACTGATCAAAAAGAAAATGTAGGCTTCAAAGGTGGTACCTACCTCTAAGGTTTTGAAAGCACCAATGAGTTCATGATAGGTAAGGTCTATTAGGTCAGCATTAGTGAAAGAGATATGCAAAGAACTTGCAGGCCAGGTGCAATTGGCTTTCTTCAGCAGTCCAACAAATCTGAGTAACTACCACAAAGTCAGAGCCTAAACTTCTCAAGAATAAGAATAAACTCTTCAGTTGAATAAGAGTGTCTGTCATGGACTCCAGGGCTGAACACAAGCCACTGATCTTCAAAGATTTGCATTAAAGTAGTAGTGGCAAAATGATGGTTAACATCTGAAACGGATGTAAGTTTAAAGCTTTTCTTTTCCTTCCCACTGACAAGAAAAGATTATCATGAGCTGAGGACAGAGGATGAGAAAGAACCTGAAAGGCAGTAACTAAACAAAAGACTCTCCTGGATGAGCAACAGATCAAGCACTGAAGAAAGAGAAAGCAGGTCACTTCTGCCTTCATCCTAATCTTAAGGCAAAAGCATTAAAAGCCTTCTGAGAGATGCTCCTATTACTTGAAACACAAAGAAACATCAAAAAAAAACCTAAATACTGAACATGCATCTAAAAGGCATAGTGTGCATTTCACATTTGCAGTGCTTGTAGAATTAGGGAGGTAGTGTTAAGAGGGACACTTTATGTTCCCAAGGTCCACTACAGAGCACTATGATTCACATGTATTTCTTGTTCCCAGTGCCAACTATCCCTTTTCAGATGTTGTTAAAAGTTTCACAATTTTGGTTAAGGTTGGGTTTTGCAGGGCATCCTCTGGGGGCCTTCTTATGGGCAGAATTAGGAGGTTTATGGCTTTTTAAAACTCTCTTAGACTTTTAATAGAGGTTGAAATGGTTCAATATATAGACAAGAATACTACCCAAGACAGCATGTTTTCACTACAGAGCTAGTCTGAAGAATCTTGTCAGAAACAATTTCTTACAGGATTTATTTTAAATTCAATATTAATTCATAAATTAATTTATCATATGCAGATTTTATTGTAAATAATCAAGAGAAACTTCCTTCACTTAGAAGGTAATTTTATAAAGGATACAACGAGTAATAAGTTCTAACTTAAACAGGGGAATTTCAGGTTAGATATAAGGAAGAAGTTCTTAACTGTGAGGGTGGTGAGGCATTGGTACAGGTTGCCCAGAGAAGTGGTAAATGCTCCATCCCTGGCAATGCCCAAGGCCAGGTTGGACAGAGCCTTGGCTGACATGGTTTAGTGTGAGGTGCCCCTGCCCATGGCAGGGGGGTTAGAACTAGATGATCTTAAGGTCATTTCCAACCCAAATTAGTCTGTCATTCCATGACTCTATGTTTATAATGAAGAATAACTACCTGCCTTAAGAAAATAATCCAGCAGACACTCTCCTTTGCTTGTAAAGCATTCCACACATATTACTTACATAATATATATACGCTGTCATTTAAACATATTGTTAATAACATTGTAAGTTGCCCAATTCATATGGATTGAACTCAGTCTAATTAGAGGACAATCTGTCTGTGTTCTATAATCAGTAACTTCAAGTACTGTGCATACTGGTAGATGTAACATACTCTCTGTGATCAGAATGTTCTGCAAACCTTTTTTTTTAAGTGTAGATAACATTTAAGAAAGATTTGCTTAGCAAAACCATGTCCCAATGTCACCAGTATAATAGGCAAAACAACACAGTATTATAATTACTTTCATAACTCCTTTCTCAGCTGAATGAGAGTAAATTACTTTAGCTACAGGCAATTATGTGGAGAGGAAAGGTGAGGGTTAAAAGGGAGGTAGTCAGAATGAAAAGGGGAGAACATAACAGAGTACCTGAAATTGTTTTGCTATAGAATCTCATAGAATCTTTTTGTACATTTGTAATTGCCAATTATAATGACCTGCTTGGAGTAGGGTTAACTTCAGGGCTAACTTCAGTGCTAACTCATGTAGCTCGGAGCCTTGTCCAGATAAGTCCTGAACATTTTGGAGAACAGTTTCTCCTGGGCAGCTGTTTCACTGCTGTGCTAATCTCACAAGGAAGCATTTTATGTTCGACTGGGATTTGTCTTGTTACAGCTTGGGACTGTTGGCTCTTGTTCTTTTACTATTTTCCCCTGAGAAGAACACAGTTCTTTTTTCACTGTAACTCCCCATTAGTTACTGGCGATACAGTTAGTTCCCACTGTGGTCGCCTCATGGTAGTTCCTCTCATCCCTATAAACCCTTGATTGCATTTTAGTCTTTCATACAAATTATAGCATCTATCCACCTGTAATCCCTTCCTCCATTCCCTGTTCTTCCTTCCAACAGAGGCTAGGTACATTATTGCTGCTGTTACACAATATTTAACAAATTTATCCAAGTGTTTTGAAAAGAATGTAACTACAAGGGCCACTAATTAGAAAAAAAACCTTCAAGTTCTCTTGCCATGTTGCGTTGGTGGCATGGAGGACACAGTTTTTGAGTAATTTTCATGTTGGCCTATAGGTGTAAGTTTATGACAGTGTATGCACTTGCCTTGTTTGAACATACAACAAAGCCAAGTGATTTATTTTTCAATATGCATTAAGCATCTGCAGGCTGGTTCCAAACCTCCAACCAAACTGGGAGGTTTTCCTCTTTTCTGAAACATTTCCTTTTCGTGTCTCAGAGGTCATCTCACCTGTTAATCTCAAAGCACACAGGCAGGTGGGAGGAAGACAAACCTTTCAGATCATATCTAAACTTCATAAAAATGGTGAGTTTACAGCACTTAAAAATATTTTTCAAAAGCAACTGAATAAACTAAAGATGTTTCAGGTCTGATACAACAATGTTTGTTGTTGTAAAAGCCTCATTGTAAAAGAAACCCAACACATTAACATTTCATGTATTGTTTTAAGGAGGATGCGAATCCTCAGCTAGAGATTCCCCAGAATATTGGTATTTCTCCACAGTATGTTGACAGTGGTGAGCCAGGGCAGTAGTATGCTTAAGGGAACAAGGCTGTTCCCTGAAAATAGCTGCTACTTCTGGGGATAGATAAAAAAAGGGTAAAAAGGATGTGCTATATGCAGCTGAGACAGAGTAAGAGGCCATTTTTCCAGTCTCTGCAGGTACTGATACCATTTCCTTGACTCCCTTTCCTTTCCATTTTCTTATTATGTTTGATATTTTCCTCATTTTTCAGTGAATAATGCAAAAAACATGAAGAAAAAGGTTTTTTTGAGAAAGCTTGGAGAGAACTACGCTGTGATTGTGAAACAGGAAGAAACCATGTTAGCTTTGAGATGACAACTGCAACTAAAAATCAGTCTTACTTCCTCACAAAACATAAAAGGGTTATGCTACACTCTAAGCCATTCCTCTTAATCATCAGACTTGGTCTTTCAGAATCACATCAGTCACCAAAACTGAGCCTGAGCTGACACCTGAATCTTCAAGTGGAAAATAGAACATCCTCTTTTGCAGTTGAGTTCTCTGCTTTCATGGGTAGCCATTTCCATTTATTCAAATGAACCATCGGCATTTCCAGCACAACACAGCCCTAGAACTTACAAATGGACCCCTTTGTTAAGATCACAACAGAATTTAACCAGAAATCATACGTATCTTACTATTTTTAAATATGCAATGGCAGTCCAAAAAGGCATACATAACTCATGAACAGTAACCTGTAATGCTGAGCAGTTAGCAGAAGTACTTTATTATAATAGTGGCATATTTTTTATGTTTATTGGCATGACAAATCAATGTCACTAGCTAATGAAACCTGATTAAAGCAAAAACTACTTACTTCCATAATTGTCTGATTATCCTATAATTGCCA
Organism: Neopsephotus bourkii; assembly: GCF_033783945.1. Lineage (NCBI taxonomy): Eukaryota > Metazoa > Chordata > Aves > Psittaciformes > Psittacidae > Neopsephotus > Neopsephotus bourkii. The sequence goes on from NW_026900624.1 coordinate 11,777,906, forward strand.
TTATTACCACTGACAGAGCATCTCAGAAAAAATAGCTCAATATCTTACTTGTTTTTGCATGGGATGAGTGTTGGCAGGCAAGCAATGTAAGTGTTGTGTGGAGCTGAAACAGCAGCATGTGATGGTTAGCATTTGTAGATCATGCAGACAACAACAAAGCACATGATGACAACAAGTTTTGAGCTATGATTTGAGGATACGGAAACGGAAGAGTTCAGAAACTGAAGGCATCCTTTACCAAAAAAAAAAAAAAGATGTGGAGATAACTGAGACAAGAACTTCTGAAAGTATTCAGAAAGTATTCAGACAACCAGGTAAATTGGTCTGACACCTCCCACTAACAAATGTAGCAGAGACATAACATTTTCTGGGAGAACTTTATATTTGAGTTCTACTGCTAAATGATAACAGAGTTCTGTTAAGCAGAGGAACATCTGGTCTCAATCTGGGCAAATGCCTAGACCATTCCAATCTAATATTCATAAGTCAAAATGCAAAATTCACTTCTGCTTGCCAGAGTATTGACACTATATTATGTTATTCCCATCCTTGTTCTTTAAACAGTACTGCCACAATATGCTGTTTCTTTTCCTTCGGTTCAAGATGTTTCTAGCTTGTACGTTAGTGATATACAGAAAACCAGAATCTGCTTATAAATCAGAAACAAACCTAAATCAAACTTTTCTTCTAAGCTGTCCTTATCTCTCATTTGCCTGTGCATCATGTTCTTTTTATTACGGTCCACACTCATGTAATTGCTTGTGGTAGTAAGGATAAATCTAGTCATCTTGGAGATCCTGCTAGTCCCATGGGGTTTTGAACACAGAGGGTCAGAATTTTGGGAGGCAGAAAGTACCACTGTGATCTATCAGCCCCTTGAGAATATCTTGTTCCAACCTCAATGCTGAAGCAGGACAATCCGGAGCAGGTTGCCCAGGACCATTTACAGCTGGGTTTTGAATATCTCCAAGGATGGAGACTCAATAACATCTCTGGGAAAACCATTCCAGTGTTTGACCACCTCTACATTTAAAAAAAAAAAAAAAATAAAATCCAACGTATTTTCTCGTGTTCAGGTGGAATTTCATGTGTTTCAACTTGTGCCTGTAGCCCCTTGTCCTTTCATTGGGCAGTTGTGTAAAACGTCTGGTTCCCTCCCCTTCATTCCCCACCTTTATCATGTATTTACCCACACTGATCAACATCTGTCTTGAGCATTTTCTTCTTTAGATCCTCTGGGCCCAGCTATTCAGAGAGTTTTCAAAGCACTTTTCTGTCCAATTATCTAACCTATGTTTTGTTATGTTATCAATGAGGATGTTATGGGAGACAGTGTCAAAAGCCTTACAAAAGTTGAGGTAAGCAACAAAGAGGACTCTCCCCTTACCCACCAAGCTAGCTATCTCACTGTAGAAACTACCAACTTAGTTAAGCATAATTTCCCCTTTGTAATTCAATCCTAACTATTCCTGATCACCATCTTGTCCTTCATTTGTCTGGAAATGGTTTCCAGGATTAGTTGCTCTGTCACTTTCTCAGGAACTGTGATAAGGCTTAACACCCTGCAGTTGTCTGGACCCTCCTTTTTTGTTCTTCTGGAAGATAGGACTGACATTTTCATTCCTGTGAATGTCTTGCACCATAGAGTGCTTTCATAGCACCCTTGGATGCTGTGTTGCAGGGTGTTGTAGCAGTCTCAGACAAACTGTTAAGCTTTAATGTTGGTATAAAAAGCAGACATGCAAAAAAGTTTGCTTGACTAAAAGGTTATTTTTTTTCCATCTATATCATGGAAAAGTTGTAAGGAAACGTTGGAGGTTTCAAGTCCAACTTACTGCTCCAAACAGAACTTTCTCAAAAGCTATGCCAAACCCCTGTGGCTTTGTGTAAAACCTGTCTTGAAAACTTCCAAGGACAGAGGTTTTGCAAGCTATTAGCAGATGTGATAAAATACATTCCCCTTCATGACAGACCATGCCTTCCTTACCTAGCTTGATATTTTGAGACCTGCCAGCAGGTAATACTTAATCATTTGATAGATGCCTGTAATGTTGATTTTGTATGACTACAGTTTCTTGATTGATAGCACCCTTCAGAAGTCTATGTTTGCACAGCTAATTAATCTCCATAGCGATGACAGAAAGATAGCTTAGCTGCTGTTCTACATAACCCTAAGAATCTTGCTAACAAGAAGTATTAAACAAAATTGCCACTATTTAATAGAATCATAAAATCATAGAAAAGTTAGGGTTGGAAAGGACCTTAAGATTATCTAGTTCCAACCGCCCTGCCATGGGCAGGGACACCTCACACTAAACCAGGTCACCCAAGGCTCTGTCCAACCTGGACTTGAACACCACCAGGGATGGTGCATTAACAACTTCCTTGGGCAACCGATTCCAGTGCCTCACCACCCTAACAATAAAGAACTTCTTCCATATATCCAATCTAAACTTCCCCTGTTTAAGTTTTAACCCATTACCCCTTGTCCTGTCACTACAGTTCCTAACGAAGAGTCCACCCCCAGCATCTCTATAGCCCCCCTTCAGATACTGGAAGGCTGCTATGAGGTCTCCACGCAGCCTTCTCTTCTCCAGGCTGAACAGTCCCAACACCGATCCCTGAGGGACACCACTCGTTACTGGTCTCCAGCTGGACACTGAGCCATTGACCACAAGTCTTTGTGTGCAGCCATCCAGCCAGTTCTTTATCCACTGAGTGGTCCATCCATCAAATTGATGTCTCTCCAATTTAGAGATAATCTAAATCTAATCATTTGTGATCTAGTCTAATCATTTGTGTGTATGTTCTCCATTTGCCTTGATGTGAGCAGCACCCAACTTTTGTACAGCAAATTTACAGTACCTAGGGCTTTTAATGACACCAGTATATTTTAGTGTAGAAAGTGACTTTACAATGTGGTTACAGTCAAAAATGTCTGCATGTAGGAGGTTTCACTCGTCAGTTGTTTGCTTTTCTTTACTGGCAGACATGTCATTTAATGCAAATTATTTTCTGTTACAATAATACTTGTTTCAAAGGAACGAACAACAGTCTTATTGCAGCTTCATAATATAGATCCATACAGTTACCTGCTATGTCAGCTGGTAAGCTGTGTTTTTAGTGCAGTATAACGCAGTTCAGCTAATTTGCGCCTGGGAGCAAGGCCGTGCAGAAACAGCTCACAGTCACAGGGGAACCACACTAGGCTTTGGAGGTGAATGCTATATCTCTGAGCTAAGCAATGGTAGTCTTGAGGCTTTTCAGCCCCTAGCAGAGGTATCCAAACTGGTGTTTGGCTGCAGCAATACTGAGCTCACCACTGGCCCCCAAAACCACCTTAGAAGCATAGCAAAGTAGTTCATATCTAGTTCCATTTATCTGTATTTAAAGATGAAGTTGCAAACATAGGAGACAACTGAATACCTTGCTGCTACTGAAAACGGACTGCCCAGCCCTCTAGACTTCTTTTCTTACAACTGAATCTCAGCTGTTTTCTGCTCATATCATCCCACTAGCTCCAGTTTTTACCAGATTTTACTTGGCTACTTCATCTCACTAACACAGTAGAGAACTGTCTTCTTTTTCTCCTCTCTTCTTTCCTGAGATTTTGACAAGGCAGTAACATAAACTGGTTTATTGCAGAGTTTTACTGACTTATAAAAGGTAAAACAGAGGAGTAATGACTGGCAGGGACAGTGAGTCACCAACCCACCCTGTACTCTCTTCCCTGAAAAAGATAGCTTATGAGCATTTATAACAGCTATACAGATATAGCAATATTCACATTCCTGATTGCTCTGCAAAAGCAAGACTTAATTTTAGTGCTGCAGGAGCACTGAATCCTGCAAATAGGCAGACTCTGATTTTCCAAAGCTGATAATGCTCATTTTGCAATGTGGTCATTGACAAGACAGAAAAGGTAAAAAGAGGAGGCTGAATACAGTGTCAGGAGATCTGGAAAATACCACTACTATGTATGCGCAGAGCAAAAGAACACAGATCTCACAACACGAGATAAAGCTGGCAAAAGATAAAATATGGATAAACAGGGCACCATACAAAATGTAATAGAGGGATGATAGCTGTAGCTGCTGCTGTTTCTTTTTTCAAGTCCAGCCAAAACCCAAGCTGAGCACATACTGCAAAGATACAGATTCACACACAAAACTAACGTCATCACTCACACAGACAACACAAAGAGCAATGTCTTCACTGCTCATCACCCACATAACACAAACAGCAGCTCAAGTAACATGAGTGACGTAATATTCTATTTGAATGTCTCAATTCCACCTGCTTCCCTACTCCCTTCCTGTTCAGGCTATGAAAATCGGCAACTTCCAGTGAGAAAGCCCTGGCTTCTTCAGGGAATGAGAAAAGACTTGCAATGATGTGTAAAGTCCTGTACCTTGGTCAGGGCACTCCCAAGCACAACTACAGGATGGGTGGAAACTGGATTGAGAGCAGTCCTGAGGAGAAGGACTTGGGGGTGCTGGTTGACGAGAAACTCAACTTAAGCAGCAGTGTGCGCTTGCAGCCCAGAAACCAACCATGTCATGGAGAAGTAGTGGACTAACTGGATAGTAATGGATAGTAATGGATAAATAATGGATTAATAAATAATAATAAATAATGGATAAATGGAATAATGGATAGTAATCATGTAGTAATGGACTTCAAGAAGCAACCCTGGGAAGTGAACAGAAAGCCTATTGATTTTCATTAATGGATGCTCATTTTGCTCCTTTTGGGTTTTAGGGGTTCCTAAACACCTCCCTGGAAGCAAGGAGAAATTGTATTGTTTCTGGAAACTAAGCTAGATACTTGCATAGCACCGCTTCACAATCAAAACATGCCAGCTTATTTGACGACAACTCAGGTAAGCCTTTATGGTATCTGAGCGACCCGTCTAAACATACTTAATTCGTCACACCTAAGTGGGAGGAAGGTTTTCTAACCAAGGACCAATATGCAACAACGTGTAGTATAAATGAGTTAATGCTATTTATGAAAATCTTAGTTCTTCAATCCTTTGCTCATGTATATTTCACACTAAGATTGAAAATACCACCTTGCACTTTGCTGGTGTGTTGCTTTTAAACAACCAACCAGGTACTATGTGAATTTTTAAAAACACTGTAACAAAGCTGAGCACAAAATCATGATCTGAAGAGCACTGAAATAAACAGAAGTATTCAGAACATAGGTCATCCACACCAGTAAGTATTTACTTCACATTCCAAGTAGTTTTCTTCCTATAAAATTATTTCTTGTTATTAATAATGCAGCAGCTTCTACAAGCATGATCATGAATCAGGATTCAGTGGTGTTGGGCATCAGACAGAATAAAAGACTGTTACTGTCCCAAGTACATCGTCAATTAACTAAAGACAATATTTGCTAAAGTGAAGATCAGATCATACAAGGATTTTAAGTTTCACTTACACCTACACTCACAACACAGCAGAAGAAATATTTGGCAGATAAAGCAAATCTGATGGTGCCATGTAGTGTGATATAAATGTCTGACTTGTCTAAACACGCCCCAGCATTTTATGGCCTGACACAGCAAGACTTTTTATTCATATCAGCTTGAAATTCAGTGGTTTTCTCTTTCACTTTATCTTCGTGTTCTTTTAAAATCCTGGGGGAAAGAAACAATACTTTTGAGAAAAAAATCAATAATACCCATAACAGTCAAAGCAAAATGCATTTTCCCTAAGCCTATAAAATTATCCAAAGACTGACAGAAAATGACAGAATTTTGTGGACAACCAAAAAAGTACAATGTGACTCCATCACAAAAACACTTTTGTTCATTTAGTTAGAAATATATAACTGGTTCTGATTGTTAGCACTTACTGTATATTACAGAGATTCAAAACAATGACTTGTTATTTTTGAGGCTGAAGCAAAAAGAAAAATACATCTGGCTACCTAAATGTGTATCAATTACCCAACACATTCACAAAGTATCACTAACTTGAGAAAAAATATTAAAGATCTGACAGCAAATTACCAGTGTTTTCATCTCTGTATGATGCACATATATATGATATAGATTTCTCTTAAGTAGTGCAGAGGGGACAGATTTACCTGTACTTTTAGCCTTTGCGTAACTTAAAAATATCTAGATCTTACTCCCTTCCAGCCCTGAGGCAGACAGCAGAGTCTGAGCTGTAATGAGCAGAGGAAGAACATCCAATGTTCTACTGCAAGGATCCACCAGCATCTATTCCCAAGACCATTTCTGCAAACTTCCAAGAACTTCCTGCAAGAACTATCACAACATCCTAGTTCCTCAGCTTTCCTAGCAGCAGTTCAGGTGTTTCTAGGTCTATCCATGGCTTTACTAGTTTACATGGGACTTTCTCTGAACCTGAGCTCAATTGAAGCAACAGGGTCAGGTTACAGACCAGTTTAAAAGGAACAAATAATTTATCACTGTAATTGCCTATCAAACTGCTTTATTAAACAGTTTTCTCTAGCACCAGTGACATGCCAGGCATGTATAGGATTCATAGACTGCGTTTCCTTCACGCCTAGATAAGTGAAGCACAGACTTCTTGGTATTATACCCAGAATATGCACTGCGTTCATAGAAAATTAAATTGTAATCCTAGAATCAAAGAGAAAGATCACTTCAATCAATTTCACACAATATCCCACTCTAGGTTTAAAAAAGGAACATAGACATACCGAAATATGCAAATCAAGAAACAGAAATAGATCATCTTAGGAAAAATTAGAATTTAATTCTAGAGTTAACAGTAAAGAGCAACAAAAGAAGCCCATGCCTGCCTCCCAAACACCAACACATGTATTTCTTTAGCAGACATTTGCTCTGTATAGTAGCTTTCGCTTTATCTCTCAAAGGTTAAAACACAGATATGCCTGGTAAGGTACTGAGGTCCTGTGAACTTTCCTTCAGATGGTGAGGCAATTAGTACATCAGAGATCAGAGTGCTTGACAAAGCAGGTGAAAATAATTCTAGTAACCTTTTAAAAAAAAAATAACAAATCCTTGGAAAACTTCAGCAACAGTGATTGCATCCACACAGCACGAGCACACACACCTGCAGTTTGAGACCAGTGTATTCCAGCAAATGACCAGTTAAAAACCTCAGCAAAACACAGCGATAAATTAATTGTATTTCATTTTTTGTACTTCTGAAATTTTTCTGCTCCTTCTTTCTCAGTCAGCCAGAACCTCTGTATCCCTTGAGATCTTTGTAATTAAGAACAATGGATCAAGCCCTGACGGCATTCTCAGCACTTCAGCTGAAGCCTTAACACAATACATGCAAATGTAAGAGATCATCTACACAAAAGCCCGACTTGGCAGCTACTATGACAAAAGAAATTCAAGAAGGAACGGGTCCTCCACCTGTTAAGTGTACACAGTGTGCAAAGTCAAGGCAGGCAAAGCATTTCTTGTAGGCCTCCTTCAGGTACTGGAAGACTGTTGTCTTCCAAGAAAGCTGAAAAGGGACTTTCTACAAGGGCACATAAAGACAGGACAAGGGGGATTAATTTTAAACTGAAAGAGGGTAGACTCAGATTAAACACTGGGACAATATTCTTTACTAAGAGGGTGGTGAGACACTGGCACAGGTTGCAAAAAGACATGGATGCCTCATCCCTGGAAGTGTTTAAGGGTAGACTGGATAGGGCTTTGAGCAACCTGATCTAGTGGAAGGTATCCCTGCCCATGGCAGGGGGGCTGGAACTAGAAAATCTTTAAGGTCCCTTCCAACCCTAACCATTCTATAATTCTATTATTGTCTTATTTTATAGCTGATGAACGGAGAGAGAGACAAGGCTTTATGAACTCATTTAAGTTCACTCGGTAAGTCTGTGAAGGGCCAAAATGATGTCGTGCTAAATAGGAGCATGCCTGAGCAGCACCGATATCATAAGCCATTTTGTTTAAATAATTGCTTGTGGTTACACTAATCCACTCAAAAAGAACATTGGCTGTTCCTGGATGCTCACAATATGCTCACAATATTCTTGTACTGCATGTGAATATTTTGCTTTGTGTCTGTTGTTTCTTCCTTCAAACTTAATACTACAATATTCTTCTTACTGTCATGATGTTTACTCTTTAATTCATCTGACTACAGATCAGCTTCATCATGGCTTTGTTCTTCACTATGACACTTTCCCAAAATCCTATCATTCTATTCCCCCTTTCCTGGAGTATCACACGCACACTGCAACTACCAGTCTTCTCAAATGACAAGGAATTGAAAGGACCCCCTTCAGGCTGCTATTCTTCCTTTTAATAATGAACTGTGCTTCCTGCCTTGCAAAGAAGTGACACATGTTCTAACAGGAGCCCTTTCCAATCAATTTTGTAGTACACTAATTTCTAAGATGTGGGACTAAAACACAGCAAAAGTTAATAAAGCTGATCTGCAATGACCACTGGAAGTGCACATTCCTCTCTGGTTATAGGAAAAAATATGTAAAAACGATCCCATCCTGTTGCAACCTAAAATGCTGAATTGTAAATTGGGACCACTCTGTTGACAGCAAGATGCTAGGTTGTAAATTGGGACTGCTCGGCTGAGAGCAGGATGTTAGGTTGTAACTTAGACCCACTTTGTTGAGAGCAATATGGGTCAGTGGGCCCTTGAGGTATGTATAAAAGAAGGGTAGCCTGTGAAGATGAGAAAGGTATGACCAAGACAGACAGCGCCAGTTCTTCAAGATGAGGAGCAAATCAGAACTAACGGAAAACACAGACACAATTGTTAAGTAATTCACAATTCACTATCAATGACGATCAGAGACCCCCCGAGACCACCTCTGGCAAGAAAAGCACACGCGCAATTAAAATGCAAATATTACAAGTAGTTCCATGAAATCTAATGTAAAACATTTCCTGGAGAGGTTGTAAATATACATAAGTTTGTTGGATAATGGATGCTGCCTGTAGAGTCCAGGTGTGCTCAACTTTGCGAAATGATTTGCGTGTCTGTCCTGAGCTGCAAAATAAAGAATGACTACTTCCTAAAACTCCAAATTGACTCTGAGAGTTTCTAAAACCTGTTGGAGTTCAAGCTCACTAAGCTAATCTGATTCTTTGTGTGGGAACAGGTTCAGGGTTGTTTTCACCAAATATGGCTATATAGATTTGTATCAGCTCAGCACCTAGTGCCATGTATTTTGGATCTTTTGTAAGTAATTCATGAGGTTATAGACAAAATAAGCAGCTAAATTGCATCCACTGATAGAGCCTGTGGTATATGGTTTCACAGGAATTACATGGCTATATAGCAAGAGTTAATAATTCATTAATATTCATGTTTATTATTAGCTCAGCAAGCAAATTATTATAATCTTATGCATATGCTGCTTTTCAACTAATCCATTGTCATTAATCATTCCTTTCCTTAGCTATCTCAAGCAGTGCATTCAAACATTCAAATGAGTCATTCAGATCCATTCATTTCATTATAACCATCTTTAATTTGACGACTTTCTTTGTTTTACTTATGCAAAACATTGTATTTTCTTGCATGACATGTTAGAATTAATGGCCTGGTGGGCTGTGAGTTCTCTGTATTAGAATGATTCATCTTTGTTTTACTAGTACAATTTTTTAAGAGAGCTAAACGACACGTGAGACACCTACTCAGTCCATTTATGTGTCATGTGTTTTTTCACAGAGAGATTCAGTGTGACACCCTGGATGGAGTCCCTCCTAGCACCCAGGGTCTTCAAACTATGTGCTTCCATACATGCAAGGAAATAAAACAGATTTCCTAAAGGGAGAACCTTTGAAGGATGAAGCTCAGGGCTGATACTGCTCCCCTATAAAAAAAAATGGACACGAAGGTATGCTTGTAAAAGGCTGCATGAATTATCAAAATAAGGCAAAATGAGGTCTGACCCTAACTCTTTCAGTTATATAGAGGTGTCTAGCAGCAATCTTTCCTATAAATCAAGAACAATTCAGCTGTGTTTCAAATTTTCAAAATATCCTTTTTGGGTACCAGCCAGCAGAACTGTAAATCTATTTTCAAAGAAGAAACAAGTACAGACATGAAATCCGGCACATTGTTTGATATAGGGAAATTTCTACCAACTCAGCTGATTTCTCAGCAAAATTGAGGTGACTTATTTCTAAATAAATTAGCATTCTGGAGGCATTGGTGTTCAAACTATATGCTCTGTACAAAGAAATTCACAGAAGTATAGATGGGCATGATACACAGGAATATAAAGGAATGTCTGCTGTTTTCAGTCCCTTAATGCTTAGATTACAGCCCATAGATCACCAGTGCTCTGGTAGATGCACACTGTTAACTCATTTTATCTCCTTGATGGAAAGTTACTAAAAGTAAACATATTTTCTACTCCCACCATAGGAGTAACAGATGGTCTTCTGTGGTTTTACAGAAGGTAGGAGGGAGAAAAGGCCCCCAGATTATCTCTCTGCTAAGAATACATGCACAGAGAAAATAGAGGAAAAAAAGAGAAAAAAAGGGAGTACAAAATAGAGAGAAAGGGAGGACAAAGAAAAAGAAAGAGGGGAGAGAGAGAGGAGAGACAATGAGAGTGAATTCTCAAATATTTTTTGCACCACTCATAGAGTCATAGAATAGTTAGGGTTGGAAAGGACCTTAAGATCACCTAGTTCCAACCCCCCTGCCATGTCCCTGCCCCCCACATCTCAAACTAGACCATGTCCAACCTGGCCTTGAGCACTGCCAGGATGGAGCATTTACCACTTCTCTGGGCAGCCTGTTCCAGTGCCTCACCACCCTCACAGTAAAAACACTTCTCCTTGTACCTAACCTGAACTTCCCCTGTTTAAGTTTGAACCCATCACCCCTTGTCCTATCACTACAGTCCCTAATGTAGAAAACATTTGCAAGGCTAGACTTCAATGTCTCATTCAAAGACTGTCAGGCAGTGATTTCAGTTCGGATATTTTCTTGAAGTCAGCAGTCTCACAAATTCTGTACCTCAAAGTCCTGGCAAGATGGCCTCACCTTGCCTCACCTTGCCTTGCCTTTCCTTCCCTTTCTTTCCTTCCCCTCCTTTACACTTCCCACAACTCTTGCCCTAACAAATCAATGCCAGGAGCACCCATGATACTGCTCTCCTTCTGCAGCATTAAAAGTGAACTTACTATCTCCCTCTTCCTCCTTCACTTCTGCACAGAGTAGGAGAAGAGGCCAGCTAGGGCACCCCCTGCAAACCAACTGGTGCTACAATATTCTTTCCTAATCGACTCCTGATCTACATACAAAGGTCTTGGAAATACTGACCTACTCGATTGACAGAGGAATAAGTATTCATTACAGCATCCACTTAATTTAGCCTGCAGTAAGCAGGCTAAATTAAACAGCTGGAGTGATGTAGAGTCTTGGGTGACATGGTTTAGTGTGAAATGTCTTTGCCCATAGCAGGGGGATTGGAACTGGATGATCTTAAGGTCCTTTCCAACCCTAGCTATTCTAAGATTCTATAATTCTATGAAGCTATCAGACGCTGTTATGTTCATGATCCCAAGAGTGAAATTAAGATGTAAATGAGGCCAAGGAGTGTAATCGATCAGTTAGTTTATTACAGAAAGACAATTATTATAAAAAAGGGATATTATTGTAATGAAGGGGATAGCAATAGGGCAGATTGGAGAAAGGATGGGAATGAAGCAAGGATTCGAGCTGCAGGGAGAGAGTCACCATTGTGGATCCAGCGGTCCATGGGGAGCTGTTGTCGGAGGTGGTGGGAGTCCTTCAGCGTTTGTAGTCAGTATCGGAGCAGAGTGTTCCCTGAGAGCCTGTAGTAGTAGTCATCAGAGGTGGGTGTCACCCTGCAGGTGTCCTTATGGAGTCATCCCCTTGAAGGTACCCATATTGGTGATGTCTTTTTCCCCCTTTTATAATGAGTTGGAGGGGAGTACCTATGTTCTTAATGTCATGTATTACACATTCCTGGTTGACCAGTCCCCCTGATTTTGCAGCCATCTCTTCAACTGCACATGTCTGCAGCAATTCTGGGGATAATGAGTAGCAACTCCTCACACCAGTCTTAGAGATAATGGACTGAAGAGTCTTATCTCAACTCCTCCCAGCCATCTCTGAGTTAATGGATTGGTGGAATTCTATCTCAGCTTCTCATACCAGTCTTTGAGACAATGGTCAGTGGAGTCCAATTTCAGATCAGTCTCACACACCACCTGGTGTCCCAAAGATTGTTCTGGATCCAGGTGGTTTTAGAAAAGAGATAGTGTGAAAGAGGACAAGAAATGAAAAGAGCAGTGGTTTAAATTATTTTTACAACCAATTGATTCTGTGGACTCATTTTACTACTTTATCATTATCACTTTTCAGACAACAATTAGCATCATTTGATTTGCTATGAACTCCCCCTTCCACGGCTAGCAAGTAGTCAGGAGCCGTGCAGTGTTGAAATACCATTTGCCTGGCCTGATCAGCTAAGAGATCAACGTCATGGGCTGCATCACTGGTAATGATTTCTAGGATAGCTTGAAACTGAGTAATGCAATTTAAGTTATAAATAGGTTCTTAAGCACCACTGAGCAATTCATTAGTGTTCCAGGTAGCCAGTCTGCAATGCTATATAATTCATTACAATAGTTTATCAAAGCCTCCCAAGTGACTGAGCCACCCAGGGCCCCAACAATTTGTTTACAAACATTCACTAGATTTCCTGGAATTACAATACTTGCATTTTAAATACGCATTCGCTTCCTTGCTGGGTGGTGATCTTGAGGGGTTTCTGGTGGTCATTGATAGTCTTCCTCACTGTGTCTGCTGATTAACCTCTGTGCTTGCACATGTACAAAAGACTTTTGTGAGTTACTTAACAACTGTGTCCATGGTTTAGGTCAGTTTGTTCTGATTTATTCATTACCTTGAAGAACTGTCCCTATCTTGCTCTCAACAGAGCAGTCCCAATTTACAGCTTACAATTAACAAAATGTTTTGTATTTACAACTTAGCATTTCATCTTGCAATTCCCCCCTTTGAGGCTCACAGGATACATGTATATCCTGTAACGCTCATCTCATGTTATTTTTCCCATATTTAATTCTGAAACACCATTGTGAACAGCAACATTGAATCATGCCTGCTAGGGTACAAACACAAATAATTATTACTATTATAATTATTACAAACAAGCTCTTTAACCATGTCCAATTTGGTAGCCAAGAGGTAAGTGTGTGCCGTAACTCTACAAAACCCATGAGGTATCATCTCTAGTGACTTGGTGCAAGATCTGTTTGCTCCTAAATCTCACCCAAATATGTAAAAATTTTGCTGCTCTGTTCCATGTATGTGCAGCAGCTTGTACAGACGTCTCCCTGGGAAGCTAATAGCAAGTCAAGGTCCATACGGTTTTGCAGTGTCACCTGGGATAGGCTGGATACCTCAATCTGTAATGCATGTACTCACTCCCAACCAAGGGAGAAACCATCTGGCAAAACGGAGAAATCCTGTGAAAACCTGTGGGACAATCGGCTATAGCATTGTGAGTTCGTACAAAGTGAAAAATGTGTCACCAGATCAGGCCCCACAAAACAATTTGCCTTAATTATTTCCAGTGAGCTGTTGTATGTATCCACTCTCCAACCCTTCGTTCACAATCAAGGGGAGGAGCTAGTTAGTGATGGGGAACTGGGGTCTTCCACATTTTTCTTTTTCTTTAGGGCCCATGGGGTTTTTTTCGGGCCATTCTAACATAACTTTTTCCAATTTAGCATTGGGTAATCCATCCATTAAATCTTTAGGAACACCCTTTCATCACCCCAGTGTCCACAACTCTTGCCTTTTATTAGGAATATTTCTACCTCCTGGGCGAGTAGGAGGTGTCCGGCATTTCCCATTAGCTAGGTGAAGAGGGGTTTTTACCTCTGTTCATCTCTGTCCCTTAGTATCAATTTTACTGGAAATATTGATGGGACCGTACTTTCTCCCATAATTAATCAACTCCTGGGCAACTTCCCCCGACGTCCATACTTTTTTTTCTGTCTTTTGAACAGGTGACAGCAGTCCTTCAAGGGCAGCAACGGCCTTTTCACTTTGTGATGCTGCTTGTGTCTTTCTCTGCAATTGGATTGCTGCAGCTTCCAGGGAGTCAGGAAGACACCGAATGAGGGGAGTCGTATGCTCAGTATCATCCTCGGGGACTCCTGTTTAAGTCCCTGATCATACATCATTCGCAGACATGCCACTTTCTGTACACTTTCTATCAACTGGTCGACTGTCCCTGTGATGGCGAAGGGATCTCCCCTTTCCAAAAGGTTAAGTCCTTCAGCCCAATAAGCTGCTCTTTGAGTTAAGGACCAGGGTGCGCGGTGCTTATGGGTGGTTAAAAATAATCCTGGCCCCCAATATCCCTCAGGTTCCACTTCACTTAGTAAAATGTTATCTCCCCCAGACAGCGATACTCTCCAAACACACTTGGTTTCTGATTCTTTTGCAGTACAACAGAATTTCTTTTGAAGTTTAGCTAATTCCATAGCAGTATACAGAACCTCTTTGGTGTTAATTTGTGGGAATTCGTCCTCCCCACCTTCATAAGTATATTCCATTTGTATCTAGGGGCAGAAAGAAGTCGCAGACATTTAATTTTTCTAACCTTTCCTCTTCCAGATCACCTTGGGGGTATTCAACTGTTTTCTCCAACCATGGAGGGGTGCATTTCTCTGCAAGGAGTTGCTCTTTCAGGGCTAATTGCAAGAAGTTAGCCTGTTTTTTCTCTTTGTCTAACTGTTCTTTTGAGTTAACTACCGGGTCCTGCAGGGATCCCAGTCTTGTAAAGTTTGTGTGAACTGAGGTTCTGCTGTTTGTTGTTGTTCTATAGCTTCTACTGCAGCAGCCAAGCTGGCGCCCAGCATGGCACAGATAATCTATTTATGATTTCTGGGCCACAGTTTTGTGTCCTTTTTCAAGGCACTTATTCAGTCTGTTACACTTTGCAAATTATACCGATTTTTCTTGGCCCATTCTACCCCCTTATGTTTCTCTAAAAGACCATACAACATATCTCTGTCCTGAGGGGCAGCTTGGCTGCTATTCATTTCTGAATGGAACAGTAGTCTTAGAAAAGCAGCAGGTTTTGTTTCAACAAACCCCACCCCTTAAGTCCCTGAGAAGCACACCTTACACTTCACATGACATTATGGTACTTTTCACTGCAAGGGATCCTGTCTCTGACACCAGTTTAAATGTCAGGGTCTGACTGGAGAAAACCCCAGCATCGGACCATTCATGATCGCAAGAGTGAAATTAAGATGCAAATTAGGTCTTTGGAACAAGTTGCCCAGGGGAGTTGTAGATGCCCCATCCCTGAAAGTGTTCAAGGACAGGTTGGATGAGGTATTTAGCAAACTGGTCTAATGGAAGGTGTCCCTGCCAATGGCAGGGAGGTTGAATCTAGATGATCTTTAAGGTCCTTTCTGACCTAAAATATACTATGATTCTATGAAAAGCAGAGACTGGAGAACTCATAACTCACAATACGCAAGCAGGGAGTTATCTTTTCTTAAGTTTTCTTCAGCTCCAGCTGAGGATTACGTGCAGAGCTGCCCTAAAAACACTAATTGAATATCATCCCTCCTAGCCCAGGCATGCAGTCAGGAGAGGGGATCAGTATGTAAAACTGCATGGAACAAGATGATTCAGAGAAAACTCCAGGAACAAACTCACCAACAAAGTTTAAGTTGACAAGCAGGTATTCTTTATTGTGGTGCTGGGAGACAGGCGGGGTAGCTTCTCCTAATGTGTGTCTCTGTATTGCTACACGAGTAGTCCTTACATAGTCACTGGGCATACATACATATTCATGAGGCTACGTATGAATTACATCATTTTCCAGAAAGTTTCTCCCACGGTTTACATTCCATTTTGTGCTTTTGTGCCTCTTTGTCTCAAAGATCACTTCTGGTGTTTAAATCTCATAGTCAAAAAGTGAGGATCCCAAGAGCCATCATTTAGGAAAAACAAAGTTGTTGACATAGTCATCAGACTACACCTGGTGTATGGAAGGAGATGAAGCACTATTCACACAAAGTGGCAGTGATTAGATGCACAGCCTAAAGACTGCCCTAAGAATGTAATGTCATGAACTGAGTTGAATTGAATCGGAGTCGAGTCGAATCTAATTGAATTGAATTGCCAGGCCTAGTCAGCAGGCTAGGAGGACCATGTAGGACTTATGCACATATTTCTGTGCCACATCGACAGAGATATATCAGAAAGGAGCATTCTGATGCGTTTTCTTTAAAAAAAAATAAACAAAACCCAAACCAAATCAAAACAGGCAAAAAAAATACAACCCAAACTAAGGGCTAAGGCACTGACATTTCATAGAAAAAAAAGATATAATTCCCATTCCTAAGTGACCTTTGGAAATTAACCTCTTTTTTACCCTCACAGCATTTCTTTAGAAACTAAACCAAGATGTTTTCAGCAGCCAGGCAGGAGGGATTTTGTGATTTCTTCTCTCCCCTCCCTGCTTTCTCTCAACTGTTTTCAGGAAAATAACTAAAAAAATTTGTAGGAAATAAGATCTGAAGGAATGTCCACTTCCAGCTGAGATGTGCTTTCAAGGAGCATGAACAGCAGAGTTTAGTCCTAGCTAGACCTGATGACCAACCTGTTTTTTGTTGTCTGAAAGTCCAATAATGACACACTTTGAAAATGTGATACCAAATAAGCCATACAGCAAGCAAAAAGTATGCATTGTATAAAATAATTTCAAAAGATGAAGCTCTGTTCTGTGTCCTACACTTTTTATTAAAATGTACCACTTAGAAGTTATTATGTAACCATGGCATAATTCTAACGTCATTTTTAAGATATGCTTGCTTCTTCTAAAAGAACTATATAATTATGCCCAAGCATACCTATTTTCCTTATACTTTAATCTTTTTAAATATGTGCTTCAAGAATATAAAAGTGAGTAATACTTAACAATGATACTAAAATTAGAAAACAAGCATAGCTAGCTTTGAAGCAGTAGCAGTGCAAGAAGTTTAGACTCCAAAGAAATGCAACTTCCAGCATGTTGTTTTACGGATTATTACTGCAAATGGCAAATTCATTGTTACCATGCACATCAAAGTTAGAGCTGTGAAAAAAAAAAAAAAAGGAAGACATTTTCAATTTGCTAATAAAAATTCTTTAAAAAAATAGTTTTAAAGATATTTGCTCTCATTATTTTTCGGATAGTGCAACAGCTACCAAAGAAGACTCAAAAAATATCAAAATTCAACAAATGTCCCTTTTTGACAAACAAACCTCAACAAACTTTAAAAAAAAAGTTTTCTTTTTTTAGACAATTATTACCTTTCCGTGGATCTTCTTGTGTCATCTATTAAAATGCTTAAATTCAGCTTAACTTCACTTTTCCTGAACAGTCCTTCAGACACAAGCCTATGCACACACTGTCTGTGGTTACCACTTATGTAGATTGAGTTTCCCTTCTATGCACCTTCAACATTTATCTGCAGTATATTTACATCTCTTTCTTCATGACTTAATTTGTCATGATTTAATTAAAAACCTGAAAACTATATAACTTTTGATTCTGAGACTAATGCATTATCCTTCAACACCATTTCATGCTTTGCAAGGTAAAGACATTCTTCCTAACACACCTCCCCCCCCTTCATTCTTCATTGACCTTGGTGTCTGCAGCACTGTTCTTCACGTTTTATTCTCCCTCAACTACTGCACAATGTTTTCTGCCCTTTTTTAAACACACTTTCCCAGATGCACCACCACTGCTGCTGCCGGGCTCAACTGTGCCCTGCAGTGGGTCCACTGCCGCCAGCCGGGACAGCCTGGGGACCTGGCCTGGGGCAGCTCCTGCCTTTTCTCCCTGGCACGGAGGCTGTCCCTGCAGCGCTCTGCTGCCAATACCTGGACATATACACCCAGTACATATCCCAGCATAATTTCATCCTTTAGAATGATTCAGGAAGTTCTTGAATTACCTTAATTAATAAGGTCTGCATTACCTTAAAAAATCCATCTGCTTCAGAAGTCCTGCCTTTTGTCTCTGCAAGGTTTCTGTCACTCGGGGTACCTCCCTGTAATGAGAATGAATATACAATTTGTTCTAACCATGGTAATAACACTGCTGAAATGTTTCCCCATAGGAGTATCCACATTTGAGACTTCGGCTTCTCCAAATCTGTGGACCTCATCCTGCACAAATAGTTACTAATTAAAAAAAAAAAAAAAGTTAGCAAAGCAAGGAGTAGAGGTTCTTTAATTAAATGATATTAAAAAAAAAACAAAACAAAACAAACTTTACAATTTCTTCATCCAGAGAGTTCAATATATGCTGATACTGGCACCTGCATCATTCAGAGAAGACATCATTCACAGTCACCATGTAATCTTTTATCCACAATTAGAATTGATCTTGCAGCTGGAACCAGATGTCAGGCTCACATGTTTACAATCATAGAATCATAGAATAGTTAGGGTTGGAAAGGACCTTAAGATCATCTAGTTCCATGGGCAGGGACACCTCACACTAAACCATGTCACCCAAGGCTCTGTCCAACCTGGACTTGAACACCACCAGGGATGGAGCAGTCACAACTTCCTTGGGCAGCCGATTCCAGTGCCTCACCACCCTAACAGGAAAGAACTTCTTCCTTATATCCAATCTAAGTTTCCCCTGTTTAAGTTTTAACCCATTACCCCTTGTCCTGTCACTACAGTTCCTAATGAAGAGTCCCTCCCCAGCATCCCTAAAGCCCCCTTCAGACACTAGAAGGCTGCAGTGTGGTCTCCACACAGCTTCTCTTCTTCAGGCTAAACAGCCCCAACTTTCTCAGCCTGTCTTCATACAGGAGGTGCTCCAGTCCCCTGATCATCCTCGTGGCCTCTGGACTTGTTCCAACAGTTCCATGTCCTTTTTATGTTGAGGACACCAGAACTGCACACAATACTTCAAGTGAGGTCTCACAGTTATGCGGCCTAAAACACTGAACACAGCATCTCACTTTTTACGCTGGACTTAACGCCATTTACTTCGACTTAACACAACTTGGTGTCTGGCCTTAAAATGTTTTTTTTTTTTCCTTTCAGTGAAACCTCAGGTTCTTCCTGTGCAGTCTGAAAACTACACCTGCTTCAATATATAGATTTTATAGATACAGATTTTCTAAAGCAACACTGCAGAGTAGGGCTGAGCGCTAATTCCATAAACCACTACTGAATCCAAAGTGCTTTGTAAATGCGGTATTGTTATTCAGCAGCCTGACTACTGGGCAGGTTTTTTCTGTGGCTTTAAAAAGAGACCACCATTACACATGCTTCATTCTGGATCTGAAAACAGAGGCCTCAAAGGGGACACAAAACACCCTGAGGAGGAATAATTCTACTGTCTACTTCCAAATCATGCATCGAACACGCACACCTAAAAACTGTTCTAAACAGAGTTGTGGTTCTCTTACAGTCATTTATCAACAAAGTTCATTACTTGTGCCCTTAAGAAAAATCAAATTAGTAAATCACTAAGTAGAGTTTGGCACAAAGCTTAACAGAAAAAGCATGTGACATTTGACCTAATATTCTTCTTTATTCTGAAATATGCCAAATAGCCATAGCTCTGAGTTATGCAGTTCATTACTGAGATGTATAATCTGGCAAGATCTGCCCCCCAGCCTGGCATCCATGCATGCCCCGTTGGCAAAAAGAGGGTTTTACAGATCCCTGAGCATTTTGTTTTGAACTATCTTCCATTAAATAACCTTCAGTAGACATTTCTGCCAATTACAGCTTCAGGGTAATGTACCTTTTGCTTCGTGCAGGAGGCTGGAGCATGACAGGTAAGTTGATCTGCCACTTAAAGGCCATTTCTATCCCTCAAAATATGAATTGTAAGAATTTCTTCTTGAAGAATATTTTTCGAGTTGGAATCTGAAATCCAAACCATTTGAAATGGAAATCCCAAAATGATGATTCTGGATCACCGTAAGTGAATTGTGTGTAGCTGTATAAGGTATGTTTTACCTTGCTGACCAGCCTCCTTTGTCAGGAATTACGAATTTGATGAAGAAAAGAAGCACATCCTAGCTGCCTCATACCCAGAGTACATCCTGAAGAGCAAGTTCCAGATAGTCTTAGCTTTGAGTAGGATGGAGCATCATGCACCACAACTGTAATTTCTGTGAGAATTCCACTAGAATTTCAAAACTAAAACATACCTTTTAAGCAATTAAAATGATTTTTAATTCCAAGCACCTTCAGCAAATGGTGTGGAGGGTAGAGAACAATGACATTTTGAAGAAGTAGCAAAAGATTCTGTAAGAAGCCAGATGTGCTACAGAAAATATGCTGAATTACTTGGGGAAAAATTACTTGAACTGCACTTGGCTTTGATGTGAGTTTCTGCTTATGACACAAACTTAAATTGCAGCACTAAATACCCAGAGAAGGAGGCTCACTGGCATGTTAAGCAAAGGGAGCTGAACCTCTGCAGCTGGAAACTTACATTTCCTTCTCCTCACATAGTCTTGATGCCTCCTCCTGAAGCATCTGTCACTGTTTTTGAGCCTGGCTTAGTTTGTGAGACTTTCTCTCCAGGTCTCTCTGCAGCTCCTGGTTAGTCTGCTTCAGCTTGGTGCTCTCTACTTTGATTTCTTCTTTGCTACTGAGAAATTCTGTACATTGCTGCTCTAACTGGATGGAAAAGAGAAGAAAGTATTATAACTAACTGATGCTTCTTGATTTTGAGGCTTTCAATTCAACTCAGTTGAATGGGGAAACTATTTCTATCAAGGCCAAATTCTGAATAAAATACATATGGTGCTATTCCACTGCATTATGTACAGACATAATCATGTTACACAAGCCCAAAACCATTGCACTCTATAATTGAATTTCATTTAGCTAAAAAATGCAACAGGACAAACCACAAAAAAATAAAAAGGTTAAAGAACAGATTAGCAGTATTTATTTAGTTGATATTCACAACTGCTATTTTAGACAGTTTCCCACAATGACAAGGCCTACACAGAGCAATTCAGAGTTCTGCCTAAAAACTGTTTGATCTAAATCTGGTAGCTGATAAACCTTCCCATTCCCAGTAATATCAACAAGCAGTAACCTTTCTGCTACCTCCACTAAATCTGCCAAGAACTGTGACTTAGAGCTTTTTATTCACCTTTCAAAGTACGTAAAAAGGACAGATGCACCTTCCTTGTGAAACAGGTAACAGCAGATGACATGGTTTCTGGTATGTAAAGAAGTGATACCTGATTCTCCTTGGCCAAATAAGCAAAAGTTATGTAGGCTAAAATTAGTCCATTTCGTACTAGGGAAGGCATTTCTGACCCGAAGATATGGAAGTTTTTTCATTTGGTTTGGTTTCTTTCAGTATGCCTTTTAGGGGAAGTAAAATGTACGAGGAGCATTATAAAGATTCCTGTTCAGTCTTCCCAGATCTGAGACAGAATGGAGGATTCTATTAGCACTTTCGTTTTGCCCATCCCAACAAGTAGAGCTCACCCAACCCAAAATCTGTCCTTACCCAGCTCTGCTAGTCTGATCACATTACATAACACTGCTGTTGTTCTAGTCTTGTTTTTAAATGCAACCTTAAGGCCCAGGTTAAAAACAAAAGCAGAAAATACTTTCTAGCTGGGATTGTGAAAGGTCAGGAATGAGTAGAGTGGGAGTACTTATCTCAACAGCATCTTAACATATTTGCTGAACTGTAGCCTTAGCAGGTTCACAACTGACTAGCTGGGCACCAAATTACTGCTGAACAATGTTGGTTTACACTGCTAATCACCTCAGTTCCTGGGTATCACTTCCATTCCCTGACAGAATGAAGTGATGTATTCCAAGTAAAATACCAGATATTCAAATATGACAGGACAAGACATTCTTATCCAGATGAGTGGTTTTGGGAGAAGGAAAAAGTGATCACACAATGAAAAACTTTCAAAAAGCTTCAGAGCAACGAATATGGGCAGAAATGTAACTTACAGAATACTATGGCTATGTGAAAACTTAGAGACTGCCTGGAAATGTAACTGCAATGGTGTCCATCATCAGCTCCTGAAATCATAGGTACTGATGTTACAAATACTTGCTACAAATTCTTGTGCTTACACTTGTGAGAGAAACAATTCCCAAAAATGGAACAAAAACTCCCAGGTTTAAAACTGAGTGAAGAACTGGGATTATACAATACAAGGAAACTGTTCCTGAGGACAGCTTTGCTGCCCCTCAAAGACATACATAAAGCACTCCCCATGCATTCCCTTGCTCTTAGCTCAGAATCCCTTTCATATTTTGTCTTTTTTCTTTTCATATTTATTTCAGGTGTGCATGAAGGATGAAACATTAATATAGTGTTATAAGGCTGGAGATTATTTTGTTCTTTATGCCTTTCCTAACAATCCTATCACTTGCTTTGCATTTTTTGAGTGCTTCTGATCCATGTTCTCATGGATCTCTTGCTTAGAATCCCAAGATCATGCACTTCAGTGGCTGTCACCAACACAGAACCCATCATCATCAACACAAGAACCCACCATTTATGTGAGAAGCCCAGTAACTCTCCTGCATTTAACTGGTCCATACCTATTTTCTTTCCCTTATACAAGATTCTGTGCCCTAGATGTTATGCTAGACATCCTCTGTCCCCAGTGCTTCCTTCTGGGACATGCCATTACACCTCCCTTAAGGAACACTACTGAAAAGAACTTGTGCTTTATCTAAGCCATTTAGAGCAAACTGATTCAAGGTCATGGTAGCCAGCAAAAAGGCCTAGCCAAAGGAATTCCTAGCCTGAGGAATCTTGGTCTTCAGAAGCCCAGTTAGTACGGATTCAGATCAGTACTGTGGATACGCCAAGCAGAAGACCCACCTAAGTGAGACTGCTAGCTAGGACAGCAGAAACACCGCTGAACTCATCTTTCCTGGAAGTCCCCTTTCACATTTTTTATCATAATTTCCAAAACAGGAATAATTACATTGAAAAGGGAAGAGAAGGGAAGGGAAAGAATGTATTATAAAGTTTGGAAAAAAGTGTTTCTGTTATTTCTAAGAGGTTCTCTTATATAATCAAGCACATAAGTTGTAATTAGACTAAGCTACCATTACCATCTGCAAGAATAGATTTAACTATCAAAGTATATTTCCATGCAAGAGGAGGAGGTGAAAGTGTCAGTGCTCTGGATAAGGCAAACATTAGTCAGGTGGAAGCTAACCTAACACACATTAATATCTAGGTGAATGATGACTAATACCAGAAAATGAGTGTGGTTATATTATTGTAAAAACAGATCTGAGGAAAGATGAGAGTCACTCTTAGAGATTATCATTAGGAATTAGGAAAATATATGTACAAACCACTGTCCCTAACTACACTGAGTTAAGAATTCCAATAAACAGGTTAGGCTGCTATACCTGGAAACAAAAATCATATATTGTGTATAAGATTGATGCTTGCTGCTAATCAGCTGTTTGAATGACAAAGGTTTCAAATGCTATCAATTATCTGAATAAAATTATCTCACTCATCACATCATTAGAAGCAGTGAATTCCATTTGTCCAACACAGCTTCCTGTCCATAAAAATAAAATGGGATAGTTTAATTTTTATGGTACTACAAAGATGTTACTCTTCAAAACCAGCCTTGTTGGGATTCATGGAAAATTTGTAAGGGAGAGAGGAAATTATGAATAAAAGAAATAAAAAATAAAAAATAAAAAAGGAAACACGGTAATATTATTAATTATAATGCAAAGAACAGAAAAGGAAAACATAAAATTAGATTTAAAATAACACTAATAAACATAAGACAGACATTTTATTATCCAAAGATAGGCAAGAGTAAACAATAAATGTAAGATAAAACTTCCTGATACTGCTGTGTGTGTTAACTTGATTACACGAGGCTTAAAACTGAGTGTAAGGCTTTGAATAACTTCTGTGGGTGTTATACCAGATTTAGACTATATATGTTAGAGAACCACAGGAAAAGGGTTTTACAGAACTACTGATTGATAAATAAGTTTTAAACATAGCTTTAAATAAAAAAAAAGGAAAATATTAAAATGTAGTAATTAAAATAATAATTTTTGCAGTTAAGACTAAAAGTACCTGATTTGTGTGCCCTTACAGGTATCTTGAAAGTATAAATTATT
Organism: Neopsephotus bourkii; assembly: GCF_033783945.1. Taxonomy (NCBI): domain Eukaryota; kingdom Metazoa; phylum Chordata; class Aves; order Psittaciformes; family Psittacidae; genus Neopsephotus; species Neopsephotus bourkii. The sequence continues at coordinate 11,802,079 of NW_026900624.1, forward strand.
TTACTATAGTGCCGCAATGTGGAAAATACCCTGCATAAACCCACTTCTGTTCTGATTCATAGCAGTACTGAAGAAAGGTAATTAACATCTGGCAGTTGATTTCAATTATATAATGGACTTTTAGTTCAGTTCTATATTCTCATCAGCTAAAACTGCATAAGCTTGTAAGCTAGAGACTTTTCTACCATCTTACTCAAGTACAATCCTAGAATTCCCGTCAGCTTCAGCAGCACCTGGATTCATTCCTCAGAGGAGGATCTAAAAACTACACAGAGCTAGGAAATGGTTCACAAACTTCTTTTTTCTCTTCCTTCCCTTCCTGTCTTACTTCTCTCCTACTTTCCATGACTGGCACTCCCAACCACTGCTGCCAGGAAAAAAAACCAAACATATTACATGTATTTTTATTCATATTTGTCCTGAGTTACTGCCTGGTCTTAAACCATGACAATATTCCACAAAGGAAGTTGGTTTCACAGCATTCCATTTCAGCCCTTTAAATTACAGTGCCACCCCCTTTCCCTACCATTAGTCGTTCATACACTGACCTTCAAGACACTTTATAGCAAGTTCACACATGCAGAAATACTCTGCTTCCCCACACAGGCCATGCATTTTAACAAGTAAAACGCATCAGGCTTTTAATACGGGAACTTGACAAGCAGCTACCATGCAAGAGAACCATGCAGTGCTATAAAACTGTTATCACAGACATATTTAACAGGAGCAGATTGTCCAGCAGGGAGTATTTCAAATGCATGGTGCTGTATCGTCCAAAAGTAAATGAGGATTTGGTAGAGCTTTGAGCAAAGGTGTACGCTACACGACCCAAATCATTGTTTATCTCTTCAGCTGTCTGGGGATTAAGCCAGTTCCTAGTACATTGAAGACAGTGGAATTCTGCTACATTTTCATAAGATTACCCTACTACCTGGGGAAAATACCTGAGGCTTTTTTTTTTTTCATTTTATCATATAAAAGGAAAACTTTTGTTCTGTTAGGATTAAAAACAAGACAGAAAAATCCAAAGAGCAGGCTGTGAAAGCAGTAGATGATATTTAAAAGGGATTTTGTAAGAAAAGAGAATTCATTATCAGGTGTTCTGGAAGCTCCATAGCAATGACAAAACAATCTGACCTATGTTTGCTTTGCAAATATCTGTGATGGTTTCAGAAATTACCATCACTTGATTTATCTCTTCTTGTTCTATTGTCAGCTAGTCTGGCACATAAGCACTTGTCATTTCTGCAGGCTGGATGCTCCCCTAGCATTTCATTCATGGTTTACATTCTTAATTCTGTTCAAATTAGACAGAAATATAAAATAATATCCTGTTATAACCAAAAGTGTAACACAATTAAAAGTAACATAGCTAACAAGCATTAGAAAAAATAATCTGGTACATTAGCTGGCAAATATTCCCCACATGCATTCAAGAAAAATAATTAAAGCTATAAGGGCATATAATTGTTATGTGAAAAAATGCAAACGTTTTGATTAAAATCTCTATTCCCCAGGATCATACCATCCAGTTTTACTTACATAATTGTATGATTTTGTCAATATTCTATAATATGATCTTTCCCTTTCCAGTAAGGCTGTGGAATAAACAGAGATGGAGACAAAAGGGAGATGGTGCTGTTGTCAAGCACATTAACCAAAACGAAATGTAACATGAGCACACTAAGTTTACATGATTAGTTCAGAATCAACACTCTCACAAGGGTTTGATTTCTGCCCATACATGTAACTGTGACGCGAACAGTTTGGGTTTTACAACTGCTGTTCATGCAGTTTGTTGTAACGGTTCTTCTTTCCCTTTGAAAGAATACAGTGATTTACACACTTTGTACACTAATCTTCTGAGATGCTGATTCTACTCTTCCACCAAAGGTGGACTCTGACACTGTCTCATGCTAAATCCAATGAGAAGCCAGTTCATCCTTCCTATACTGTTTACCCTTATGTTTGTCTATCTTCTCTATTTAGAACTCTGTTGTTTGAAAGAGTCCACCTTCTTACTACATTTGTCTTTCAAACGCAAAGCACAAAAGTGGACAGAACCAATGGCAAACAAAAATTTTATCCAGTGTAGATGCCAAAAGCAAGGTGGATTAATGTATGGAGCTGGATGGATAGATGAATGTATTCCACAGTTTCAGCGCACAGCTTTACCTATTCCTGATTCCAGCACCAGACTACACATACATACAGTGTTTTGTTTGATACGTTACTGTAGTGCAAGTCTCTCACTTTTGTTTAAATGAAGAGAAAAAAAGAAGGAAATTAGTGTTTCTAAAAGAAGGTTTAAACCCTGTATTTTAATTTTGCCTTAAAATCTACAAATACACACAACAGCTCATCCTCAATTCCTTTATGATGATAAACATGAGTGAGAAAAACACCAATTATGAGATAAGAATGTATCTGTTTTGGTCTCCTTAAAGTAGGTGTATTAAGTTCTATGCAAAATCTCATCAGCACTATTTGGTCTGTTGTTCTACTAAACCAGAATTACAGACCACTTAAAAGGACAAACATGCCCATGGTTAATGAGTTACCAAATAAACACATTCTGGTAATAAACTTTAATCCAGCTGAAACAGCCAGTGAGCAGAAGGAGACCCACACCTGGAAAGACCCAAGGTCTGAATCAAAGAATGAGTAAGGCACCCGAATGACAGGCAGGGACAAATAAGCTAAAGGCCACACTAATATTCAAAAGGTCTGTCAATGCAGATTTATTTCTGAATAATGTAAGTGTGGAGGAGGGCTGCATGTGCATATGTTTTCACTAATAATATTCACTACTTATAAACTGGATGGGAGAAACACAATCAGGCTGTCAGCCTCCATGTTTGTGCAAATGCTACTTGTGTTTAGGTGGGTGCCAGTAGAGGTACTCCTTTCTAATGAGTATTAAATCTGCACAGTTCCCCATATGTGGTGTATCTATATATTGAGGATATATATTCAGCCTTACTACTGGCTGGACCTACAAATACAGCATTTCTGTTGAACCAGACAGGAAAAAAACCCTGGTCACTTAGACCACAGGATTCAAGTTCATGAATGAAAATATGTATGTGTGAAAGCTCCAGAAGAAAAGACCAAAAACAGGTATAGAAGAATGGCAGAGGTTAACAGCAGACAGGCAAGGCATAAAGTTGTGCACATGCACATGAAGCTTCTCAGGGCATCCACAAAAAAAAGGAATTGTAACCTTAAACTAAATAGTGTGTGTGCCTTTAACATAGCAGAAAAACCAAACTGTTCTAACTTACTAATACGTAGAGAGAAAGCAATGTTAAGGTGACAGGAGAAGGAACATCATAGAACTGATAACAACTAAGGAGACAGTAAATAAGTTCAAGCATGTCAGCCTTCAGGATAACAGATGCCTGGCATGTAGCAAGACTGGAACAGAACAGAAGCAAGGACATACCAACTGCTAACTCAGCACTAGGACCTTGCGAGCATGCGCAAGCACTGGGGTCATTCAGTAAACACAGTGAGGAAGGCTGTCAGTGACCACCAGAGACCCCCACTTAGCAAGAAAGCGCATGTGTTATTAGGATGCAAATGTTATAATTAGTTCCTGGAATGGCTGTAAATATGCATGAGTATGCTAAATATACACCAGCTGTCGGCAAGTATGGGGTGTGCTCTCCTTTGTGAAACAAAGTGTGTGTGCCCAGCGCTGAAATAAAGAATGCTGCTTTCTAAAACTCCAAATTGAGTCTTAGAGAGTTTCTCTGACTGACTTTTATGGTAACAGAATGGCTTAAGAGAAAATCATAGCCTACATCCAGGAAAGGAGACAAAAGTCTGAGAGTAGACTGCGTTATTGCCTGAATATAGACAATATAGACCCACAGAAGTGAGTCAGGAAGGAAAGATGAAAGATCGCATCCATTCTCAGCTTCCAGAAGGTATTACTGTAACCAAGCAAGAACCCAGGAGACATGATAAGACCTCAATAACCAGCATCTTCAGTGACACCACAGTAAATCCTGGCCAGTCTATGCGGACACATGCATCTCAGTAGGTAGAAAAAGCATGGGAGTATGAAAAATAGTTTTTTTCCCTTGTCTTGAACTTTGCTGCTGTTTGGACATACTTGAAAATAGATGAGGCTATTCATCCCCATTGGTACCAAAACCAGTATGTCTCTGACAGTTCTGACTCCTTCCAGCTGTGAATTACAAATAAAACAATGACCTGTGTGCCGAGATTAGAGGTGTTATTAGGAGCAACAGAAAGAAGGAATTAGCTAAAACCTTTTTATACTACAAAGGCATAAAACTCCAATGCATTTTAAGATCACAATTTCCAGTCAGACAGAAAAGTCAGGTAGTGCTGATAGTATACTCAGTGCACCTCTGTGCCAATCACAGTTATTAAACAGACACATTAATTCATTCAGTTAAAACACACTGACAAGAGTCTGACCAAAAAAAGCCCAACAAACCTAAACCACAAAATAAACCCTTCACCACCAATGGTTATAAATAATCTCTAGTCTAAAACAGACAGCTCAGCTACCTCATACTCTTCCAATCAACTAGCTGTCTGAAGGCTAAAATCACACTTGTTGACTTAGATGAAAAAACTGTCAATATAAAAACCAATTGTCTTTAATGACCATATATTTTTAGGTGTTTTATTTCTTCTGAAATCTTGTCACATTCTCAAAATAGCCAGCAGAGTGCTGAACAAATGAAGTAAATGTTCTACAATGAATTTCCTTTATTACTCAGTATGTAAGAATATGAAATACAGAAATGATGCTTTATAATAATAATACAGGGGAGCTTTAAGCATCATTTTGTATTCTATTTAGACTTAGTATCACATTTTTTCTCTTCTAGATAGCTACACATTTAAGGATGATCTATTACTTTTTAGTTCTTATATATTTGTTTTTACATATGTTTTATATATTTGTTTATATATATAGATGAATTACAGATGTTTTTATATATAAAAATATATTGTTGTTTACTGTATTTCATGTTTGTTTTATATATTTATTTACCTATATTTTCATTGGTATCAGTGCTTTGTTACTGCTTTAACATCTTAATGTTAAAACCTCTCATTTCTCTGGCAAGCAAATCCAGATTTATAGCTTTTCTGCACACAATGTTTGCAAAGCACGCAGACAATTTACCACATTTGCTGATAAATCTGACTGTCCTCTGAAACCAAACTTATTAACTGGAAGTGTATTGCTAATACTGTCTAAAACCTGCAACGCAATGCAATAATAGACATCTGCAAAATTATTTCAGTCAACAAAATCTGTTAACTGGAAGAGAAAAGGTAATTTCAGCCAGTTCTGCCTTGTGAATAATTTTACTGGTAGTCTTCATGACTGCTAAAATTTCACATTATGAGAATTATTGTGATTACAGTCCTCAGTTTTTTCTCCTTAAATAGCTCTCTATAGTTCTATGTTCTCTGTAGTCCCCAAATAATACCTTGTTTATTTCAAAGGTTCAAATAGCAGGTAAGATAGTTTCAAAACTACACAAAGAGTCCAACAAAGAGAAGTTCTAACTTTTTTAGAGCACATTTCAAGTTGTTCTTTTCATTATCTGCTTCTTGGAGCTGGGAAAAAATTCTGACCAGGAACTCTTCAAAACTGAAAAGTAAATGAGATTCACCTTTTCTCAGCTGCAATCAAAGTTGTTTCACATCATTCTCACTGAAAAAAAGAGATCATAAAGGATTCACTAAGAGAGAACATTTCTCAGGCTGCAATGAATGTTCACATCATCCTAGGGGGATGGAGGCTTTAGGGCATCACTAGTCAGAACACAAAGCTTATTAAAAACAAGGGCTACTTTGCAGTAACAGACTTTAAAAGAATGACGTGGGTGCGAAATGGTGGAAATAACATTTATTCAAAAACATGCATCATAAGTCTTGTCATAATGAAAGCCTTTCAGGGTGACTGCCAATCAATTCTTTTCCTGTTTTCAGGCAGTTGGATGAAAAGAAGCACTGATGAGCACTTTATCTCATGGTAAGGATCACTGATGTATTTTTTTAAACATTCTTACTATCCGTCCAGATTCTCTCCCACTTTTGTGCCATGCTTTTTTTGCTCTAGATATTCATTGTGATTGACTAGTGAACGTAAGGCCAACACACAAGAAGCTCTTAGAGCTATTTTTAGTGTTCTGTGTTTCAAGATGAGTCAACCTGGTCCTGGAAGAGGTAGTGTTATCATAGTGATCACAGCAAGCAATTATGCATCAGGGGGAGAAAAAGCAGAAAAAGGTGAAAAACCATACTTTCTTATGGCAAAGTGGTGCACTTCAAACACAGCTTTCACCAAAATAAAGCAGTCATCATGCATTGTTTGACTGAAAATCAGTGGCATCTGTGGATTTCAGTAATTATCTGCATTCAAACCCCATGGTACATCACTGGATTAATAGTGTAGCTTTTATACGGCACAAACATGAGTTTTGTATGCATGCAGCATGATAGCTTTGCTCTTGGGAATTTTGGTTGAAAGGCATTTTATAATTTCTGACACCAAGAAAATTAATTTTTAAGGAATCACTGTGTTACCAAGCAGCCTTTGTTCTCATTACTTACCTTGGGTTCTATTAAAATCAAATCTAGAGCTGAATCATAAAAGGTCATACAATCTATTACTGCTGCTGGAAAGACTCACTCATCACAAACCTTCTTAGCTCCAAATCAATCCATCAGATCTGAGAACTGGAATTCTTCACCCTCATCATCACTCATGCTCTCTTTGCATTTAAGCTGGCAGACTGTTTCACCTTCTGACTGCTGCATCATCTCCTTATTCAAAGTAATCTACTCCATAAGAAACTGGCTTAAGAATTAGAAATCATACACATTCGCATTTTCAGAGCTTACGATAAGAAACAATGTCATTTAAGAGCAAAATACTAAAGATCACATTTTACAATAAATGTAATTTGTGACAGAAAAAACTACACTTGTTTACAAAAAAAAGGGAATTCTAATGAAACAACAAAAGGATGAAGCATAGCAAGAGGATTTCTGAGTTCTATGGCTGACTTTCTCCCCAGTTTAATGTCTAGCTTTCAGTAACTCACACAACATTCACAAACATACTGAAAAATAACAGTCCTCCATAAACAAGACATAAATTGCAGCAACAAGCACTTTATAAAGGTTGTGGCCTTATTGGTATGCTTAAGTAGAAGTGAGGAATCTAAAATAATCACAGCTCTGGTACTGATAAAATGTACTTTCTATTTTAACATTCCTTCTACTGCATGACCAAAGGCACACCTCAAATTCTTGTATAAACTTCATATAGAAAGCTTCATTTTATTAACACTTCTTTCTCTCCATTTGGCTCACATGCATTTTAATTCTAGAGCAGTTTCTTCCATCTATTTTGGATATTTCTATTAATATCAAAAAGACTTGATCATGGAGATGTGGTAGGATGAACTTAATGTTGCAATGGAAGGATACAGGCTCTTCAGGAAGGACAGGAAAAGAAGACAAGAAAGGGGAGTTGTTCTTTATGCCAGAGAGCAGCTGGAGTGCATGGAGCTCTGTGTGGGGATAGAAGAAGAGCTGACAGAAAACTTATAGACAACAGGAAGGGATTCTATAGGCACACGGTCAACCAAGAGACTCTCTAAAAGAGAATATTGAAGAGGTTATACTATCCTAATTCAAGCTGCTTCAAAACGTGTAAATAAATAAATAAAAGCTAAGAAACCTGCGTGGTTCAAGGAGCAAACCTGCTGCTCCTGTAACAAGTTAAACATAGTTCATGACTGTCTACATCTGAAATTCATTATTCTTACACCAAAAAAGGCAACAACCAGCACCACAAAATCACTTATTTTTTCCTTAGAATCTAAAAAAAGGCATAAAAACCACCCCCTCCATCATTTTCTTTAAATCTTACTTTTAAGTCTTGCTACAATTCTTGTAACAGTTATAGACAGATTTCCAGAAATATAAGGAAACTAGAGTGGCAAACAACTATAATAGCAAGGACTTCCACTGGGAGTCAAGCACTAGGAAGAGTAAAACCTTTCTTCATCTTGGGAAACAATATAAATACACACCGGTGAAGTCCTCTGCTTTATTAGCTAATATTTTAATACTTTCCTTGAACACTTATGGTATATACAACATATTAAAATTGCAAGCTAATAGATTGATAAAGTTAATCAGAACAAAAGTGTTAATCTGTTCTGCTGTGGGAATGGATTTAGGACCAAAGACAGTTTATCCTGCTATCCAAGAACAATAGAAACCGCTATTCAGTATATCAAGCCATACGTAGCCAAGGTAAGAACTGGCTGAATGCATTAACCAGGACTTCCCTGGCTGCAGCAAAGAGTTTAGGCCATACATTATAAACCTGTATGAGCTGAATGGAGGAGCAGTAAAAGGAATTCCAAGGTAATCTTGAGAAGGGAAAGCAACAGAGCTCCTAAAGTACAGAACTATCTGGAATAGTCCCAAAGGGATTTCTGGGCAGGATTAATTGTGCATTGCTACATGCTTCCAAAAAACCCCTAAGAAAACTTGATGTATATTCAGTCTAAATAAGTTACCTCATCAGCAATGCATCTGACTTATTACCAGTTTCTCACTTAAACATACTCATCTTCCCAAAGCTTTAGATTTTTATCTCTTAGATCTAAAAACTCGCTTCTCTTCTAAAATCCTTACATGCCACAAGGTACTGATGAGGCAGGAGGTATTTCAGGCAAATTACTCTTTTTACACTATTTCAGCGTTCAAATTCTGAACTGAATTATACTAATTTAGCAGCAGAAAACACCATAATTTTTTGCATTTTCTTGAAAAAAAACAAAAATGGGAGATTTTTAAGAATGTGCAAACATTTTGCTCCATTAAATTTCCTGTGGATAATTTAAGGAGTTTGGTGAACTGGGGCCACACTTACCACTGTTACTAAGTCAATGATTTTCCCAACCTCTTGTTTTTATTCTTCAAAAATTTAAGTTTGTTTGTTTGGGGTTTATTTTTAGGAAAACAAAATGATATTGTTGGTCTCATACGTGTGTTTTTATTTGCTCATTTTGGCCTTACTGTAAAAGCCCACAAATAATTCCAGTATGAATCTCTTAAAAATTAAAAAGAAATAAAACTTACTCAAAGATACCACTGTAGCTTAAATAGAAATAATCTACATTGCCACACAATGTGCTCTGTGTGCTTTCATGACGCCTGTGTTTACTTATCTGAAAATTCCAAGCTTTTACTCTGCAAAATAAAAAGATAGAGGTCAAATGGCCAATTCTGCTATAATTGTTAAAACATTTTGCAACGCTAATCCTCATTAATCAGGATAACCTCAAGGCCCAAACTGCAAAGATGTGGTTTCAAGTCTCAGGTAGAATTTGCTTTCTTGCAATCTCAGAAAACCTCTTGTTTGTTTTAAGGTTGAACACATTCGATACCTTGAAATTGAATGAAAAATTCCAAACAACCAGTATTAACATAATATCAAAATAAATAGCATGATACAATCAGGGAAGAGTAAATTTTGATATAATTACTATATTAGAAACACAGCAGAAAACAATGCAAAATCTGTTCCACCGAACTTAATTGTGTTTCTAGATACTCAGCACTGTCTGTTGAAATGCCTCATATCACATGACTAAAGATTAAAAAGCTTAATGTGAGCATATTGGATTTGAAACAATGCTTCATTAATATTAAGTAGCACTAAACTAACAAACAGCAGGATGCAAAAGTGATCAACACTTCGTAACTTTCACGGAAATAAATGATCTACTTTATTGATTTATGTTTTTGCTATAGGAAATGAACATCATGGAAAATGCAATCAAAATCAACTACACTGATTTCAAACTCAGGTTTGCAACACAGGGATTCTAGTTAACTAGTCATTCTAATCAAGCATAATGAATAATATATGTCTAATGTACAGTTGCCCAGTATAAAACATTAAATATTTTCATAGAATCATAGAATGGTTTGGGGTGGAAGGTACTTTAAAAATCATCTAGTCCCAACCCCCTGCCGTGGCAGGGATACCTTCTACTAGACCAGGTTGCTCAAAGCCCTGTGCAACCTGGCCTTGAACACTGCCAGATACGGAATTTATTTTGCTACCACACCTCTATTTTATCCAGAAGTACTGAAGTAGAAATGGATTAACACAATGAAATTATGCTTTGCATGTCAAGCAGGAGCATATTCTTGTTTTCTGCCACACACCGGTTCAAATAATCTTATAATTTCTGCTATAAGCAATGAATCCCATTTCCAAAGGTTTTATTATATAGTTGCTTTTCTACCAACATTTTCAGCGAATCTGATTTTAGTGCCTCAAACATTTTAAGAACAATTTTGTAAGATTATTGTGAACACTGAGTAATGTTAAAATACCGTTCTTCTATATTTCCTACATCTATATCTGATAAAGCTGAGAGTCTGGTTTGTACATTGTCTGGCAGGTGAAACCAAAGCAAAAGACTTTACACACTTTTGCTGAAAAAACAGAGGGGTAAACTTTGTGGACTGAATACATTCATGATGCTGTGGCAAATCTCAAAGTAATAAATTTAATGGAATTCCAACTTTTCATTGAGAATGGAATTAAGTTCCTGAGGCATTTTTTCTTAATTTCACTCGCTTTGCTTTTCCACTTTTTTGTTCCTTTGACTGTGGAAACAAATGCAAGCATTATGTAAAAATTCAAAGAGAGTGTATTAAATGCTACATGTCAGGAGGGTGCTGCAATTTTTAACTCTAAATTAATCAGTCTCAACTCATTAAAGGCATTGGGAGCTTATCTTATTCTGCATTTCACATAGCCAGTTATGTTTTATTGGCATGTCTTGACAAGTGATGAAGCTTTTGCCTTCCAGATCACAAATCTGAAAAAATGATATGCTTTTCCTAATACAGTTAGACCTGTGTCTTGTTCTCCTGGTGGCACAGGACTTGGCATGGTCTCCTTGTATTCTGTTCATGGTCACAATTTCAACACAGGAATATTGTGGGATGCTGCCATCCCACTTGCTGATTTGAATTCAAATTCTGATTTGAAACCTGTGCATGGAAGGTAGGAAAAAGAGCAAGTCATAGCCTCTTAATGATGCTTTACAAAATCTCTTAGCAACCATCTCTTTATTTAGGCACTAGAGCTTAGAAGAATAAAAAGCTTTTTGAAAATGCCTACCCTTGATGGACTGCACTAAAAATGCTGCAAATTGGATGATGAATGAGAAGGGGAAAGTCTGGGGAAAGGAGCTCTGAAAAGGAATCTGAAAGCAAAATCAGCCAGTTTTACAAGAAATGTAGACAATCAATTACCATGAAGAAGAAAACACAAGAAATGAGGGCAAATAAAAAAGTGATTTAAAGTCACGACAAGTATCCAACTGATACCCTTTTGACTTGACCATTTTAACACCATGTATCACAATCTGCATCAAGTGCTTTGGCATATAGTTCATATGATAGATATAGAATAGAAGTAACAGATGACTGATGGAACCTAGTAGATGATAGTGTTTCAGTCAGTTAACTAAAATCAAGAGCGAAATTCAGATAATTCAAATTATGGAATTCTGAAACATTTCCTTAGATTCATCCTTATTATTTAGGACTTTGACTTTCACCTGTGAAGAAGAATTAATTGCTAGTGAACTTGGTGGGAAGACTTCATAAGTTAATCACATTCTAAACAGCCTCCATGAAAATTTGTATTATACTTCCTGCATGAAAATATTTTTATATATTAATTTTTTTCTATAATTTGATCTTAAATTCATTCTGGGAGGTCAGATGTATACAGCTTCCCCTCTCCAAACTTGTACAATTGTACAACACACAGTATCAATACAAATGGAGCAGGCTTTCCCAAAAGCCCATGGACTCAAAACGACTATTGACTAATTATGGGTTGATGTTTGTAAGACTTTTGTATGACCCTAACTCATTATCACGTGGGTAAACCAAGTATAGTAACAGTCTATTTCACTGAAGTACTGTGTATTGCTCGCAGGCTAACATCTTTATAGTTACTAGGGCTCAGATGACATGCAGCAACTTGGCTTTATACCTGCATCTTGGATTTATGTTTCTTAAGTAAGTCAACCTAAAGTAGCCACAAATTTGCATGATAATTTTTAACAAAGAGAAGTATTTGTGGAGGCATTTGACTATTATAAAGAACATAGCTGATTCTGATCCACATCCAGCATGACTGGCACAATCCAGAGCAACTCCAATAGAGGCCAGTGAGAATTATTTGTATCTGCCATCAGAGTAGAGGCCTTGGCATTGCATGGATGTGAAGGCAGAATCTAAGGAAAGAAGAACTTTAGCTTGTCTACTCAGCCTCTTAAGGAGAAAAGGTTCTGATCACATAGAGTAATTCAGCCAGAGTCTGTTTTATTCTCAAGTTCAAACCAGGCAGTGCTTTATACCTCTCAAAACAGCATCTTCCAAGAACAACTTAGATGTACAGTTTGTCACACTAGCAGCTGGCAGTGGCTTTCCATGGGAAAGTGATTTCTCCAATAGCTATAGGCCAGGCTACTGGACTTCCTATGTTTCGTGTAAAGATAAAAGCACAATAAACAGGCCATTAACATCAAACCAAACTAAGACTTTGATGAGCATATCACTAACCCCTTCTGAAACCACCTGGCAAAAATCTGCAAACACAGCTAAATTTTCCTCTTTCTCCTTTGCTCTCTGTTGCAACTCTGATCATCTCAGGACTGTTGCTTAAACACTCTCCAAAGCTGAAATACTTTTGGCTTAACGACCAAAGAACTTAACTGTAAAACCCTTCCTAAAGAAGAGTTGCAAGCAGCAGAAATAACAACACTGGCTACACCCAATACCATCCCACTTTGGGAAACTCCTCAGAATGAGTCTTATTCAATTTCAATACATAGCAGCCAGGGGTGCTTTATAAAACCCGAAATCAGCTATTCGAAGCGAGCCGCCTGCGCACAGCTTGCAGCGCTGGGTATTGCTCACTGCCGCGGAGGTTGAGCCCTCTGCTGGGGATCTCCACGCTCTGCACCTCAAAAGGCTCCGATGCCTGGCGGAGCACCCGTGGCGGCGGCCAAGGAGGCCCTGGAAAAATGCTGTCACAGGTAATATGTCACAGGTAATATGTCACAGGTCAGGCATAGCAAGGTGCATCTGGCTATTACAGCTGCCCAAACAGCTGTACTCCTACGAGGAAAACTGCTAGATCAGAAAGTCTGACCAACCGTCAGTAGCTGGGAAGATACACAAAGGAAATGATCACTCCGTAACTGCCCTGTTTCTTAATCCCTTTCCTGATGTTTCTAACACTAGACAGTCCAGAAACAGTATAGGAGCCATTCGAGTCTTTGTTGTGACTCTATAGCCACCCACAAATGGATCAGGTGGAAATGCCAGGGCAAGCCACATTTAGACAACAGTGGTATAGTACAGACTGGATGAAATTGTCCTTCCATACTGCTCTTACACACCTCAGTTTCACTTACATCAATATAGCTCATTATTGACTGATACCAGTGTATGAGGTAATAAAAATGAGGGAATCAGTTTCAACTTTGCAGTGACACTGACTTAAAAAGAGGCTAAAAATACCAAAACCAGTGGGACAAGTGCAACCTAAAGATGGTCTTGATAAGATTTGACCCAGACTCAAAGCGTATTGGATGGTTTTGTTTGTTTTTTCTTTTCTTTTTCATATCTCAACAATTTCTCAAAAGGCCACAACTCCAGGAACAGGCCAAGGTAATCATGACAGTAAGGGGTGCTAGTGCCTGTGGGTTCTGGACGTTTACTTCCTTAAGAAAAAAGGCAAAAAGAAACCCAACTGTGCAAATAATAGGCATTCATCTGCATGTGAAAGAATAGAAAGATGAAAACAGAGTAAAAACAGTGGAACAAAAAGGCACTATATACAGTTTGATAATGGTACAGATACAAGTCATAAAATGTCACCAGGATTTCTAAATACTTCCACGGCAAACAATGAAATTATGTGCAGCACAGCAGCCTCACCTTGCACATTGCCCTGCTTTTTATACACATAACCACCCCCCTGCTACACAGCATCTTGAATAAAGCAGAAAATTAAGTAAGAGCATACACTAAAACTCTTAATCCTTATGGTAGCTTCCAAAGCTGGTACAGTTCATCATAATTTCTAGAGTGCCCTGATACTTTGTGCATGCTGGTAATAACATGAAAGATTAAAACTGCAATTTGCTGTACATTACTGGATCAGCAATGTAATTACTCTAAGGCCAATTTTAAATAATAGGTAGCTCCATTCGCTCGTCTATCTCCTTTAGAAATCAAATGGCTTACAAAGTCCAAAGAATATTCTATTCTATTAAGACCTTTAATTTCCATTCTTTTAGCTACCAACAAATACTTTACTATGCAAAACAGGTCACAGCACAACCTGATGTAAACAAGCATAGCTCCAAACAATAGTGAATAAGGATGTGAACTTTCTGAGGTTTTTACAGGTGAGTAATCATGAAGCATATTTGGACTGGTCTGCAAAAGGCAGGTCATCGTTACTATTTCAAATTACATTTTCACTATGATTTTCCATTCAGGTGTACTGTGCATCACCAAACACTAGATGTACAGGGCACTGCTGATCCACAGATTTTGTAAGTAAGTCATTACCTGTGACAATCCCATTCTTCCTGTGACAGTTAAAAACTTACAGGTTTTACCTGCATTCATGTCTCTGAGTTTCTAGGTTCCGGTAAAATAGTTTTGTAGCACCTGTCTGTAGCTACAAACTTTCTGCAGCATGCTTCAAAGCAGGAATCATTAGCAGAAAGAGTGTAGTAAACTTACTTAATACTGAGATCACCATGGATTATATGAAGTACTATTATGAGAGATAACATTTATATTTTACAGACACTGGAAAATAAAAATTAAGTGTGTACTTTTGACACAAGAAATATTTTTTCCTACAATCCTTGTTAAAGTAACCTGCTGTAAAGTTCTGTAGTATGACTGACACATGAACAAGGACCTCTTCAGAACTTAGTGTCAGTTAGATATCTTTTAGCATTACGCTGAAACACTTTTAAAGCTCTTTAAATATAGCACTATAATTACTTTAAGTTGGCACAAGTCTTCTAAAAAAAGTCATTCTGTTCCCTATTACTGTGTCCTGCCATTGCACAAGCATTTATCTAGTTAGACAGTGAACCCTGCTGTAGAATCCTTTCAATTTAGTCTGGAAAGTTATATCTTATTTATCTCAACTGAGGCCAAGTGGCCCATCAAGGAAACACATCAAAGAAAAATCAAGAATCGAAAAAAGATCTGATGGAGGTGGTGGATAGAAGGACCACAAAAATGATCAGAGAGATGGAGTACCTCTCCTATGAGGAAATGGTGAGAGAGCTGGGGATGCTCAGCATGGAGAAGACTCTGGGGATACCTTATTGTGGCCTTTCAGTTCTTAAGAAAGATGTGGAAAGACTTTTTATCAGGGCTTGTTGCAACAGGATGAGCGGTGATGGTTTTAAACTAAAAGAGGCTGGATGTGAGCTAAAAACTCTTTACAATGAGGGTGGTGAAATACGGGCACAGATTGCCCAGAGAGGTGGTAGATGCACCATCCCTGGAGATACTCAAGGCCAGGTTGGATGTGTTTCTTGGCAACCTGACTAGTTGCGTATGTCCTTGCTCATTGAAGAGGTTTGAACTAGATGACCTTTCAAGGTCACTTCCAACCCAAACTATTCTATGATTTTATGATTCTATGATAATAGAACTGCTAAGATCAAAGACAGCACAGTAACGATTCTCAAATGCATTTTGCTAGATACAGGTTTGCCTACTCCCTGTGCACATAATGCACAATTTACACTCTTGTGTTGTAACATGGCAGACAAGCTAGACATGGAAAACCACCCTATGATAAAGAAAGTAGATCACTGAACCACTGACTGCAAAGGTAGTGCATGTGACAGAAAAGGCCAAACACAAATCTGACAGTAATAGCATAATTAATATTTCCTTGAGAACTATTAATAGATCAGTGGGCCACAAAGTTACTTTAAGCCATTTAAAAAATATTTTAATGACAACTCAAAGTAAAAATTCAGGTCAAAAACTTAAAACAACTAAAAGAGATACAAAGTTGTGTGCCCCTAAAAATCTGTATTTTTTTCCTTTTACTATGACTAAGACTTTTTAAGGTCTCATGGAAGCATGATATAGCCTGATCTAACCGCATGAACACCTAACTGAACTAGACAAAAAATAGGACTTTTATGCCTCTAATTTTGACTTGTAATGCAAAACCATTAAAGTCTCATGCTTTAACTTCAGAAAGGCATTGAAATGTGTCACAAAAGCCTCTTTTCTTCCACACAGCCTGAATTCACTACCTAGGTAACTTCTCACATGATACATACAATCTCTCATGATTCTTCATTTTAGGAGATAAAGCACCATAGGGTGGATGTGAAGACATTAACTGTGGACGGAGAAATCTGAAGCAGACTGGAGTTTCTATGAGGGACCACAACAGTAAAGTCCCTGGGGAGGAGCATCCATTACACTTGTAGTTGACTGCCCAGGGGTGGAAACACAGCCCTACCATCTGCCATATGCTGATCCAGACTGCACTGGAACAGGGGCAAGCTCCAGAACACCTGCGATACATCGATGACATTAGCATGTGGAGCGATACAGCAGAAGGAGCTTTTGAGAGAGGGATAAAAATAATCCAAATCCTGCTGAAAGCCAATTTTGCCATAAAATGGAGTAAGGTTAAGGACCTGCACAGGAGATTCAATTTTTCAGAATAAAATGGCAAGGTGGATATCGCCAGATCCCCACAGATGTGATCAACAAGATAACAGCCATGTATCCACCAACTAATAAGAAAGAAACACAAGCTTTCTTGGGAGCTGTGGAGTTTTGGAGAATGCACATCCCAAATTACAGTTCGATTGTCAGCCTTCTCTATCATGTGACCCAGAAGAATGATTTTAAATGGGGCCCTGAGCAACAGCAAGGCTTTGAGCAAATTAAACGCAAGACAGTTCATGCAGTAGCATTTGGATCAATCTGGACCGAGCCAGATGTAAAAAGTGTACTGTACACGGCAGCTGGGGAGAATGGTCCTACATGGAGCCTCTGTCAGAAAGCTCCAGGGGAGATTCGAGGTCGACCCTTCAGCTTTTGGAGTCAGGGATACAGAGGATCTGAGGCCACCTATACCCCAACTGAGAAAGAGATACTGGCAGCCTATGAAGAGGTTCAAGCTGCTTCGGAAGTGATTGGCACTGAAACACAGCTCCTGGCACCCTGGCTGCCCATGCTGGGCTGGATGTTCGAAGGCAAGGTCTTCTCTACACACCATGCAGCCGATGCTACATGGAGTAAGTGGGCTGCACTAATTACACAGCGAGCTCGAATAGGAAATCCCAGTTGTCCAGGAATTCTAGAAGTCATCACGGACTCCCAGAGCGCAAAGATTTTGGAATGCTACCAGAGGAGGAGGTGACATGTGCTGAAGAGGCCCCAGCATATAATGAACTGCCAGAAAGTGAAAAACAGTATGCCTTGTTTATTGATGGATCCTGCCATATTGTGGGAAAGCATCGGAGATGGAAGGCAGCTGTATGGAGTCCCCAACGACAAGTTGCAGAAACTGCTGCAGGAGAGGGTGAATCAAGTCAGTTTGCCGAGGTGAAAGCCATCCAGCTGTCCTTGGACATTGCTGAATGAGAAAAGTGGCCAGTACTTTATCTCTATACTGACTCATGGATGGTGGCAAACGGCCTGTGGGGATGGTTGCAGCAATGGAAGCAGAGTAACTGGCAACACGGAGGTAAACCCATCTGGGCTGTTGCACTGTGGCAGGATATTGCTGACTAGGTGCAGAACCTGGTGGTGAAGGTACGCCATGTAGATGCTCATGTACCCAAGAGTTGAGCTATTGAGGAACACCAGAACAACCAACAAGTGGATAAAGCTGCTAAGATTGAAGTGGCTCAGATGGACTTAGATTGTCAGCATAAGGGTGAATTATTTTTGTTCTGGTGGGCCCATGACACTTCAGGCCATCAAGACAGACAGAGATGCAACATACAGATGGGCTTGTGATCGAGGGGTGGACTTAACAATGGACACTATTGCCCAGGTTATTCATGAATGTGAAACATGTGCTGCAATTGAGCAAGCCAAGTAGTTATGGCATCCTCTGGTATGAAGGGTGATGGCTGAAGTACAAATATGGGGAGGCCTGGTAGATTGATTATATCGCACTCCCACTGACCTGCCAAGGCAAGCACCATGTGCTTACCATGGTGGAAGCAACCACCAGATGTCTGGAAACGTACGCTGTGCCCCACGCCACTGCCTGGAACACAGTCCTGGGCCTTGAGAAACAGATTTTCTGGTGACATGGCACCCCAGAGAGAACTGAGTCAGACAATGGGACCCATTTCCAGAACAGGATTATAGACACTTGGGCCAAACAGCATGGCATTGAGTGGGTATATCACATCGCCTACCATGCACCAGCCTCTGAGAAAATTGAATGGTACAATGGGATGTTAAAAACTACACTGAGAGCAATCAGTGGGGGACCTTTCAAGCATTGAGATACACATTTACCAAAAGCTACCTGGTTGGTCAACACTAGGGGATCTGCCAGAAGTGCTGGCCCAGCCCAGTCAGAACTTTTACATATTGTAGAGGGGGATAAAGTTCCTGTGGTGCACATAAAGAATTTGCTGGAGAAGACAGTCTGGGTTATTCCTGCTTCAGGTAAAGTCAAACCCACTCGTGGGATTGCTTTTGCTCAGGGACATGGATATACTTGCTGGGTAATACAGGAAGATGGGGAAGTCCGATGTGTACCTCAAGGGGATTTGATTTTAGGGGAAAACAGCCAATGAACTCAAGTATATGCTGTTGACTGCTATATAACACTTCTGTAGCCCATCAGCCAGATGCCCATCTCCGCCATTCTGGGCTTTGAAAAGTAGGTATGCACTGTCATGATCATCAGTGGAGAATAAAGTCAAGGGAAAAGCCGGCAACAGCAGATCTGTCCTCAGGTCACCATCAGCTGACCCTGACTTCCCTCTGATCATCACTGCAACAAAGAATGAACTTTGATGAAACCAGACAAGTTCAGTGGTGTGGTTAACATGCAACAATCCAACACTACACACCGTCTCTCCTGCCCTCAAAGACTGCAACAAAAAATGGAGCCTGACACTGTGGACTGAATGAATTGAGCAGATTTTACAGGGATTGGTCCATGGACTAAGGACTGATATCTTGTGTGTGTGTTTGCGTATGAGACAAAAAGGGATGGTATACTGAAAACTCTGAGATCTGAGCATGAGACATGAATGGCGTGGAATAAGGAGTGAATACTTTCCTGGGTTCAGCTGTAACAGTTATTTTTATCCTTCTCAGTGCTGTGTTCTCAGACTTTACTCTGAGATCAGTGCTGATAACACACCCATGTTTTAGTTGTTGCTATGTAATGCTTACTCTGATCAAGGACTTTTCAGTCTCTTATGTTCTGCCAGTGAGGAGGGGTACAAGAAGTCAGGAGGAAGCAGAGACAGGACACCTGACCCACACTAGTCAAAGGGGTATTCTATACCACAGCACGTCATGCCCAGTGTATAAACTGGCAGGAGTCACCTGGAAGACCCAGATCACTGCTCAGGCCAGGCTGGGTATCGGTGGACGGGTGGTGAGCAATTGTATTGAGCATTACTTGTGTTTATAGTTTTTTATTTTCCTTTCCCCTTTTAGTTTTATATTCTCTTCCCTTGCTTTTTCCCTTATCATTATTATTATTGGTGGTAGCAGCAGTGGTTTGTGTTATACCTTAGTTACTGGACTGTTCTTATCTCAATCTGTGGGATTTACTTTATTTCAGTTCTCCTCCCCATCCCTCTGGGAGCAGGAGGGAAGGAAAAGGGAAGGAGTGAGCAAGCAGCTGTGTGCTTCTGAGTTACTGGCTGGGATTAAACCACAATAGTGTTCCTTAGTGGTGTTTCCCCCAGAAATTACATATTTTGGCCAATTATGTATTCTGGGCAACAACCCTGGCTAAGATTTGTGGCTGCAACATTAGTTTTTATGAATGTTTGCAGGTAAACAGCCATGACATTAGTATCTATAGAACTTGTACCAGATCTATTACAGAACTATATAGAACTATTTTACTACTATTTTGACTTCTTTCCAAAACACAAAATTCTAGTTCAGAGAATGAAACCTATTATTAAGAGGGAGTACCTTACAATATATGCAACATTCTAAGCATGGTGAAGTCAAAACCAAGCCAGCTCCATCTGACTTTCTGGTTTATTGTGTTGCATTGTCCAAGCATTATATTGGTGTAACCTGTAATGCGATATTCTGCCAGGAGCTATTGCTATTTCAGATGACCTGTTTCATTTGCTGGCAAATTATCCGCACTGGAAACAAAACCTCTGTACCCCAAAGTAAAGGACAGGAAAAAATTGAAGCAAAGCAGTACATGTTTATCTTTCAGATTTTCCTATTGACTCACTGCTAAATGGAACTACTTTCAGCAAGTGAAATCTGGTTGACAAGAACATCTTTAAAGAACATCATTTTCACACACAAAAAAATAATAAAAAAAATCTTGAAATATTCTGCCTCCTCCAAAAGTCCTTACTAAAAATGTAACTTGGGGGGGGGAGATATCAAAGCCTTTTATCTACTGAAAATCAACAAACATTTGGCTTGAAATCTAAAATAGGCTGTTTCCAGTTTGTCAAGAATTGTTACATCTTTAACCTATAGGATTTTGAGATTAAAATTAAATATTACCTTCAAATAAGATTTTTCAATGGAAGAAATTCTAGTGGAAATTTCAGTCTCCTCTGCCACTGACCTTAGTGGACCCAAGCTAACTCAGATTGCAAGAGGAGACCCAAGAGGCATATTCCAAGTGTCTCTTTGGCACTTGGCTTGCAATTGGGTTTTGTTATCGAAATTTTCAGAATTTCTAAAACTATAAAACTGCTCTTGGAAATCACCTTCACTTGAGTCACTGGGACAATTTGTATAGGACAAGACCATGTGAGCACAGGAATATTTAATTCGCTAGTTCAGTTTTCCCATAGCAAGAAGTAATGGTAAAATATGATAGAGGAAGTGTCGTATTTTCCTATATGCAGTATAAGATAACCTCCGTGCTATCTTTTCTGCATCGCTCATTTGCAAGGTTTGGGAAACACATATAAACAAAAGCAGTTATCTCTATTTAATTAGTAAGCTTGGTGCACTTCACCCTGTTTAGTTCTATAAAAAGCTCTAGCAGCAGCAACAATTAAAATGCATCTTTATAGATTCTTAATTGGATTTTAATTCACTACTACTTTCAAGTGGAAATACAACTTCCACATTCTCTGCGAGTGAATTAGTCAAAAGGTTATTCTTGCAATTGTGCAGGTTCCCTGCCTCCCTTTACACTGCTCTCTAACAAATAGAATCTGCCCAGGAAGACCCTTCAGCTTTCTTGACACCCCTCTGTGAGACTAAGGGATGAGTCATATGGGGAAAAAAGAGCTGTTGCATATTACTGCAGATAGAGAGAGTATCTTCTGGTGTGGGTCTCTGGAGGCCACAGGCTCATCAAAGACTCACATACCCTGGCTATGGCTCAGCAATGTGGTGACTACCGTGGAACAGGTTTGGCTGCTTCCTTGTTATTTCTGGCAAAAATCAGGTATCAGGGCAAGTGGTAGTCTGGGATAATATGCGTGAGACAGAGGCACAGCAGAAGGAGAGCATGAGAAGGAAGTCAAATTAGACTGAGACATGACACACAATAAATCTGACAGGCAGACTAAGCTATCCAGTACCTTACTTATCTGACCCTGTGGTGATTCAACTTACTACACATGAGAAAGAATCACCCCAAAAATGGCACTGGTCCCCATAAATGCAGGTAAATATTTATCATCAATTTTTTGTTTTTCTTAGGATAAAAAATAGATCAGAATTAGACAGAAAACTCTAGGCCTGACCTGATTAGATTTTTATCTGGGATTGAACTCCAAAGTCTTAACAGAGTTTTGGTCAGTTTCTTGACATCAGGCATCCTGATGCATCTATGTCAGTAAGCCATGGACAGTGGAATCAACTGTGCTTTTACATCAAGTTTAACTTACACTCATTAAATCTGCATTTTTAACCAGAGTAATAAAACCTAAAGATGTATTACTCCTTCCTTATAGAGGGAACGTAGAACTGTAGATTCATATATACTTACATTCAAAGTAGCAAATGATGGGGAGGGAACCTGGGCAGACCATTGTGTTCTCTGCCCTTTTGTATGGCCACCATTACAAAATCATGAGAGTGTATAATTTGTCAGCAAACAGAAACAGGTGGAAAAAAGATTTGTAAGAAGCAGCACATGCATCCTGTGGGCTGAAGAAAACACAAGAAAAGCTTGCGGAGTAATGCTCCTTACTGCATTAATTTCTGTTGCTTTCTTTACAGTTCTTTCGTAGTCTATCACAATAGGAGGAAAAGAGGGGAGAGGTGTCTTATATGAACCCAAAAATACCTCCTTCATTCCAGCAGCAGTGAACTTAAGTCTCCAAGAGCTGGCAGACCAGGAGACTGTGAACTATTACCTTACCAAGTAGTTAGTGAAGGCAGTGCTGCTACTTGATAGTGTCAGCCTTACACTGCTGTAGCATCTCTGTGGTATCTGATTTAGTTTTCTCTCTTAATCCAGAATGCTTACGAGGACTATAAAGAACAGTTATAAAAGAAACTGCTACTTGATGGGCCTGTTGCCACCCTGAAGGCAGTGACCAGCCACAAACTCAATTATCTTTTCTACCTGCAGAGAAGTTGTCCTGGGTTCAGCAGTAGCAGTCATTTTTTCTCCTTCTTAGTAGCTGGTGCAGCGCTGTGGTTTTGGCTTTCGGCCTGGGAACAGAGCTGATAACACCGATGATTTTAGTTATTGCTCAAATGTTCGGTCTGACCAAGGACTTTGTGAGCCTCATGCTCTGCCAGGGAGGAGGGAAGCTGGGAAGAAGCAGAGACAGGACACCTGACCCAAACTGACGAAAGAGGTATTCCATACCACAGCACATCATGCCCAGGAGGTAACTGAGAGTTACCTGGAAGGGCTAGAGGACTGCGGGGTTGGACTAGGTATCGGTCAGTGCTTGGTCGGGCTGGGGGGACAAGTTATTGGTCGGCTGGTGCTGCAGTGTTGTATTATCCTCCCTTGTTATTTCCTTTATTGTTATTATTATTGGAGATAGCAGTAGTGATTTGTGTTATACCTTAGTTACTAGACTGTTCTTATCTCAACCCGGGGGAGTTGCATTATTTTGATTCTCCTCTCCGTCCCTCCGGGAGTAGGGGGAGGGCAAGAAGGGGGGGGAGTGAGTGAATGAGCTGCATGGCTGGGTTTAAACCATGACAGAAGTGTACACTGAAAACCAACTGGGCAGCTCCTGGAGTAACCAGGACATCGAGTGATTTCTCTGTGACACTGTCTATTGGCATTAGCATGAGGCTACGTAAGGAATACATAAATGCAAATACACAGGCTATCAGTCAACAGCACTTTTGGGGCACCACCTTTATGAAATATTCTCTGTGTAGGAGAAGCCACAACACATCACACTCCAGCTTACTCAGCTGTGGTTCTGAATGCAAGCTTCTCACCCCATGTACAGTGCTGTACAAAGACGGGAAACACGGTACCATGGGCTTAAGTAACTTGCTTGATGGCAGGCAGGCGGTGCAGAGGTAGGCGATGTAGCTCGCGTGGAAGGCACTGCAGTTTTAATCCTCCTGCTGTCTTGCAGCTTGAGAGCGAGCTGAGAGTTATCGAAGAGCCCTGGGGCTCCGGGGACCCCTCGCAGGAAGCAAAGCTTGCAACGGGCAGAGCGCGGTGGAACAGCAGGGCACTGTTGAGACCCTGGGACTTAGCAAAGAAGGGTGAAGAAGCGGCCGCGGCTGCCTTTCCACCAGCAGCTTCGACAGGAGAATAATTGCCCGAGCACGGTCCTCTTCTTTTTCCTCTCCTGACTCTTCTGGCCACAGTACCCTTCCTCCAAACTCACCTCCAGCCTCTTCCTGCAAGCGCCAGGATACGAGCCGTGCACGCTGATGCCGCAGCTCCCCTCCTTCCATGCCCCAGGGTGGGTGTAAAACTGCAGGAGGGTTGAAGCAACTTGCTGAACTTTGCTTCTAACACGGGGGCATAACCAGGCGAGGAGGGCTGCGCCCCAGGGGTGGGACGGCAAGCCCGTCCAGCCCAGCCTCGTCTCCTCTCTCCCTCCCTCCTGGCGGTGCCTTGCAGTCGGTGCTCGGACGCCCCGTCCAAACGAGGCCTCTGCAGACCGGGCCCCCATCGCACCTCACCATTGGCAGGACCAACCTCCTCCTGCACTCCCTCCAGCTACGAGTCCGGCTGGAGAGCCAGGTAGGTCTCTGAAGTCGACAGCAGCTGCCTTCCTTGGTCCCTTTTGCAGCCAGGATACATGCATCTGACCATATACCTTCATATGCTCTCAGTGGCTTAGCTGATGACTGCAAAAACAAAGACCATGGCAGGGTTTAGCAGCTACAAATTTGTTCAAAGTAAAATGTGTTTCCATATTTCCCTCCTGGAGTGAGTGAGTGAAGAGCAGTAAGCTCAAATAGTGTGATGTCAGAGAATATGACACTAACTGCAAAGAGAAAAAAGAGCCCAAGAATGAAGGTGCATATGCATGAATCTACTTATCAGCACAGGCTTAAATTACAGGAGTAAGCAGAATACTTCAAAGAATTCTGCCCTTTTACATGGGTCCAAAATTGTTCTCAATAAAGAGAAGGTGAAAACTCACTTGCTTTTCTTCAAAGACTAAACTCAAGAGATTTTGAAAAACACTGGGGTGCAACAGTTATTGTCCAGACCTAGGATCTTTCTGACTGACTGCTATGTTTAATGTAAAATGAGTTAGAAACTGGATGACAGTCTCTATCACTGGGTTATGCAAATGCCAGAACTACAAACAGAAACAGGTGGTAGGCAGAAGACAGCCTGAAGCTTTTAAGTCAGGAAATGACAAACGCAATATAAAAATAAAACCCCCACCCCTTAAATAAAAGAGGTTGTATTTCACAGTTTATTTCTGGTGATGTGTGTTCATATCAGTCTGGAGAGTCATCACACTGTTGGGATGCAAGGGGTCATTTTCTCCTACATTTAGGCTGTTACTAACAGGCCTGTTTTGGCTTTCCACACCAGTGCAGCTTTTAATTGCCTATGAAATTGCATCAGCCTGAGGGAACTACATAGTAACATTCAAAATCATGTTTTCCTTTTTTATCATCAGAGATCAGAGGAAAGTGAGAGAAACTGGAGTCATAAACACAGCAGAAGAAATTTACAGATTGGCTATAAAATGGAAATGGTATTAAACAATAACAGAGAACTAAGAAACTGGAGGTCTTCCACCTTGACCTGCTCTATAGTCATCATCTCACTAGCCAGAGTAAAGGAAATACATGTCTGACTTCATGCATGCTTATGTCACCTGCACCAGTATAAGCTTGATCATGGTACACTGCAAGAAAAATAAAACAGAAAACCCCAAACTTTTCTAAAAATCAAGCTTTAACCATGGAATTACTCTGGTTGTCATGTATTCCAACCCTTTGCTCACAGCAGAGTCAGCCAGAGCAGGTTGCCCAAGGCTTTGTCCAATTGGATTTTGAGAATCTCCAAAAATGGAGACTCCACAACCTCTCAGCTCAACCTCTTTCTAGTGTTTGACCATGCACACAGTAAAACCATTTTTTTCTTATGTTCAGGTGGAATTTCATGTATTTCAGTTTGTGTCCATTGTATCTTGTCCTTTCACTTTGCAGTAGTGAGGCAAACTCTAGCTTTGTCGTCTTTATTCCCCCTGAGCAAGTATTTATACACATTGATAAAATTAACCCCTGAGCCTTCTCGAGGATAAAAAGTCCCAACTCCCTCAGTCTCTCATCAGGTGTTTAAATCCCTTAATCATTTTAGTGGCTGTTGCTGGATTCACTCCAGTATATCCATGTCTCACGCTAGGAAACCCAGAACTGCACACGATAGTCCAGATGTGGTCTGAGTGATGAGTAGAGGGGAAGGATCACCTTCTCCAAACCTGCCAGGAACACTCCTGATTGTGAATCCCCTTGCAATGACACTGCCAAGCTCCCTCACTTCTCACGGATGCATCCCATCAGATGGTTCATCCAGAGACAATAATATATTTTCATATTTATCTTGTAAGAGACAATACAAAAAAGCTTTGCTAAAATCAAAACCCAATCCATCTACTAAAATCCATCTACTGGCTTCCCTTGGTCAACTAGATGGGAAACCTTGTCATAAAAGGAAATCAAGTTGGATAAGCAGGACTTTTTGCTCATGAACCCATGATGGCTATGACCAGTGGCTACATTGTCTCTCAAGTATTTTTCAGTAACTCCCATAATAACCTTCTCCATAATTTTACCAGGCACTGAAGTGAGACAGGCAGTACTATAATTACCGGGGTCTTCCTTCTCACCACTCTTGGAAACTGGGACAACATTTGGCGCTTTCAGTTGATTGGGACCTTTCCATACTTCCCAAAACATTGAAAAGTAATGGAGCCAGTCAGATCTCTCAGTCCCCTGGGATAAATCCCATGGGGCCCCATAGGTTTCTGCACATCCAGCTAGATGAGCAGCAAGTCTCAAGTTCAGGGTTGGCTGGCAGTTTACCATCCTGCAGTCGTGGCATTCCAACATTGGGGTCCAGGGGACCAGGGCTCACCACCAGTGTTGAAGACAGAGGCACAGAAGGCATTAAACACCTCTGCTTTGTCTGTGTCCCTATTTGTGAAGTGACTGACCCCATCAAACAATGGACAAACGTTATCTCTGATTCTGCTTTTGCTATTAACATATTTGAAAAAGCCCTTTTGGCCCTTCACAGTGCTGGCCACCTTGGATTCTAATTGAGCTTTGGTCACATGAATTTTCCCCCTGTGGTGGTGAACAGCATCTCTATCCTCGTGTCACCTCTCCTTGCTTCCAGTGTCCCCACACTTTCCATGCAAAGACAAGATAACATGCAAAGACAGTATCACTGGTGTGGGGATATTCCAGGAAGCATGTTGGCCCCACGAGAAACCAGTTATGCTTATAGCAGATAGCAACACTTTGCTATCCCCATGCTCTTTACACAGTGATTAGAAGAGATTGCTGTAGCCACAGCTCTCACTTCTGACTGTTCTGCAACATTTATGTTCCATTTTTGTAAGTCTGTCCTCATCACAAAGTGCCAAAAGAAATGAAAATTTGACTATAGGTCCTCTGACTCTTCACCCAATACTGCATCCCACTGGCAATACGTAAGGTTGCTGAACATTCAGGAAGATCATCAGCATGAAAATTGAGTTCAAAAAATCTAAAGGACAGATTAAAGCAGTAATATTTTTGCATTCTCTCTCATTCTTGCTTCCACTCGCCAGCCCCGGTATACATGCACACACATGCACTATTTCACTCACATAACCATTTTTCTCCCATTAATCTTTTTTTTTTCTTTTCCCTGGGTTTTCTTTCTCTTGCCCTTGTCTTATTCCATTGCTTTGGGTCATATTTCTTATATTAAAAAGAAAAAATCAAAACCATAAAAAATCAACCCTGAGCTGCTATTTCAATTACCCTTATATACATCTAGTAATTAGTTGACAGTCAGGGATGCAGTATTGTTAACAGTTCTGTTAACACAAAACCTTTGATTAAAGTTATTTGTAGGCCAGCCCTCTTACATAAAAAACTCTTTTAAAAGTAATCTCCCTGGTTAATGCATGGATAATATTACAGTGTCTCAAATGTCCAGTCATCTTTTGAAAGCCTAATTTGCAGCAACTGTTCTCAGTTGGGGTTAATTTCTTGGACGACCTTCACCAGCTGACAGGTAGATATTGACATGAAAACAAAAAACATGTACTAGCTACTTGGTCGCCACCAGGTCTGTAACCTAAACACATTACTTAATACGATAAACTGCATTAACATATGACAAAGGACACCTTGGGGTACTTGTCAAGCTAAGTTGCAAGATGCACTCCATATGTGCTTTAAACATAAAAGGAGAGGTGGAATGGGAAGTGAGGGATAGAAAGGTGAATAAGTAGGTTGAAAGACAAGTGCATTTTATAACTACTGCCCCAAAACATACGCCTTAAGCCCTAAACAAAGCTATTGCAACTAATGCTGTCTTTCTCAATGTATACTTTAGGTAAATAGGTGGTCCTTCTCTTAAGGTCTCCTTTAAATTATAAAACCCTACTGTGACTACAATAGAAGTCATGCACTCACAAATGAGTACAGCTGTTGCCTTGTATATGAGTTGTGTATGTAGGTCCTGGGGGTGGGGAAGGTGAGGATGGAGGGGAGCGGTGTGTAGCCTCGTCACTGTTTTAACCTGCAAGCAGGAAAGCATCAGCCAGGGAAGGTCATGGAGCAGATGATCCTAAGTGAGACCGTAAAGCACGTGTGGGAAAACTGAAGGATAAGCTTCAGTCAGCACAGGCTCCTGAAGAACAGGTCCTGCTTGACCAACCTGATCTCCTTCTGTGACAAGGTGACCTGCCTGGCTGATGGGGAAAAGGCTGTGGATATTTTGTATTTGGACATAAATGAAGCATTTGACACTGTCTTCCACAGCATTCTCCTGGAGAAACTGGCTGCTCATGGCCTGGATAAGCGGTTCTTTGATGGGTTGGAAACTGGCTGGCTGCCCAGAATGGTGGAAAATGGCATCACATCTAGTTGGTGACCAATCACTAGTGGTGTCCCTTGGGGCTCGGTGTTAGGGCCAGTGTTGTTTAATATCTTCACTGATGATCTGCATGAGGGGATTGACTGCACCCCCAGTGAATTTGTGGACGACACCAAGTTGGGCAGGAGTGTTGATCAGCTGGATAAGAAGGCTCTGCAGAGGAATCTGGATAGGCCGGATAGATGGGCTGAGGCCAATGGTATGAGGTTCAACAAGGCAAAGTGCCAGGTCCTACATTTGGGCCCCATGTAACGCTCCAAGCTTGGGGAAGAGTGGCTGGAAAACTGCAGCGCAGAAAAGGACCTGGGGGTGCTGACTGACGGCTGCTGAACACAGAATCACAAAAGCCATCTTGTGCCCAGGCAGCCAAGAAGGTCAATGGGATCCTGGCCTGTATCAGCAGTAGCGTGAGTAGCAGTGCCTGGGCAGTGATCATCCCCTGTACTGGGCACTGGTGAGGCTGCACCTCATTGAGTTCTGGGCCCTGCACTACAAGAAAGACACTGAGGTGCTGGACTGGGCTCAGAAAAGGACAACAAAGCCAGTGAAGGGCCTGGAGCACAAGTGTTACGAGGAATGGCTGAGGGAACTGGGGGGTTTAGTCTGGAAAAGAGAAGGCTCAAGGGGTACCTTACCACTCTCTTCAACTACATGAAAGGAGGTTGTAGTGAGGTGGGGGTCAGTCTCTCCTCCCATGTAACAAGTGATAGAACAAGAGGATATGGCCTCAAGCTGTGCCAGGGGAGGCTTAGATTGGATATTAGGAAAAATTTCTTCACAGAGAGGGTAATCGGGTATTGGAACAGTTTGCCCAATAAAGTGGAAAGAGCCCCCTCAGTGATATGGTTTAGTGGTGGTCTTGGCAGCCCTGGGGTAATGGTTTGACTCAATGATCTTTTAGGTCTTTTCCAACCTGGATTTGATCCAGGATACCTTTGCATCAGGAGAGCAGATCAAAGGTTTTTAATGGCAGTATGCTTTTAGGGCTGGTTTATAGTTTAGCAAACTGTGGAATGTTGAGTAAAATAAGAAATGTACCATGGCACAGACTGAGAGAGTCTATGCTTAGATGTACAATAGACTGACTGTAGAGCTGGCTCCCTGCCCTCATCAGCTGTACAGTCTGTCTAGGCCACTGAGAAGCACTGAAAGTATTCTCCACCTCTGTAGACTGAACAAATTGACTTTAATCTTCCTATTATGATCTTGTGCACTGACACTGACTTAAAGGGATCAGAAGTATCCTTAAACCACCAGCTAAACTGGTATCCACTGTCCTCCTGGAATTGAAGTCACTTACTCCACCTGGTACCTAATGTATCTCGCATCTAGCTTGAATATGGGGGTACTGGGACAACTATTAAAAAAATAAAGCTGTATCCTTTTATTTCCATAGATTTTAACCTTAAACTAAGAAGTTTGTACAAACTGCACTTGTAAATCAACTGGAATGAAGACAGACACTCTCCCAAACTGCTTAGGATGAAATAGTGAGATTTCAGCAGAAACAGCCAAAGAAGAGAAGCCTCAAAAGGCTTCCACTTAGATCATGGCTCCACTGCTCCTTAGGTCCTTTAATAAAATAAAACATTAGAAAAACAACTTTGTAGCAAATTGTTTAACATTTCAGGGCATTTCACTGTAACAGCCCCTTCTTTAGGTTCTTCATGTGTTAAGGTACTCAAGTTTGTTCTTTTCGTATGTACTGTGCCTTGGTCTTCCTACACGTCTTTAGCTTTACAACTATACCAGTTATGAAAACCTGATCTACACAAGTGTTACTGAAAGCTTTCCATTAACATGTTTAAAAATTAAAGGATGGCATCTTTTTAAATGCTCAGTGTTGGTTTAACTGTATTATTTCAGTAAAGTTAATCTGAACACTGTCTTCAATAACAGCAAGTACACAAGTACCGAATGATTCTTAAACCCTGACCAGGCAAGAATCAAAAGCAGCATGAATGTAACTGAATGCACACACATACTATAACGACAGGGCAAAAATCCTATGGAATAACAACTCGGGTGTAGTGCACTGCTGATATCCCAACACTAAGCTCAACAGTTATGTACCAAACAATTAACAACCACAAGAAATTATGGGCATAATTTCTATCAAAACCAAAGTTCAAATCCTAGTGCATGGGTTTTGTAATCTTTGCAAGTATATCACTGAAGCTTTCAAAAAATGCACCTAAAGTTAAATAGAACAGCTTCAGTGAATGTTATAGCTCCTTTATCAGTTTACTCCAGATACATTTTTGTAGGTTTAGAATCCAAACTAAGACTTCCAAACACAAAGCAATCTGCACCACAAAACATAGACATACAGACATAATATGCACGAAGTCCCCCATTTTTGTTGTTGCTCTACAATCTTTACAAAAGATTAGTTTCATCATATGCATACTGTATTACAGGCATATTTCTACCACATGAATAAATACTTGTAATATATTAAAAAAATCAGAACATAAATCTTGCCTTTCAAAAATTACCAAGGTCCAGCATCTTTAAGGCTCACTAAGCAATTCAAATTTGTAATGGTATCTACATTTGAAAAATGCATTAATAAAGTTTACAGATCTTAAAAAACAGTTCAACAATCTCTCCTAACTGTTTAATAGCCTCCCTCCTCCATAAACGTATGCTAGCTTTTCTTTCATCTCTCCACACTTCCTGGTTTTTGTAACTGTCTTTACAAAAAGAACATCAAAAAAGACACAAACAATATTCAGTTCAGCTGCTTTCAAAGTCAAGAAAATTCTATTAAATACTCCGGGTAGATTTGGTTGGCATCAAAGATAACAAAGATCTTTGGGTTCCAGGTATTATCCACACAGCTGTCATACAAGTTCACAAAACTTCCATCTTTTGAAGGAGGCCTCATGTATTTTGAATCACCACTGATATAGTCACCAGTTAGTACACGAGCAAGAAACATGACTTTATCTGGTCTGTGCAGATGAGGCTGCAGATTCACACCATGAATTTGAAAAGTATCTCCATGCTTCATGTTCTCTTTGCAGAAATGACTGGAATATGATGCATCTCTTGCAAAATAAGTCCCTTTCAAAAAAACAGAAAAAAAAAGTCTGATTATAGTTATGATAGCTTAATTACTAGAGCATGAATATAGGTATTAGGATGATAAAAGATGTCTGTTCTCTTATGTTCATGAGCTCTCATGTTCATGGGCCCTCACCCTCCTCCTCCCTGCACTCCCCAAATCCTTAGATTACAGCAACATTACCAAATATTCCTAGTGGGAATGTTTTAGTAGAGAGACTGTCTTGTGATGAACGTTGCTTCCACTGCAGCGCTGCTGCACACACTCCCTGGACCTACTGGCCAGTTTTGGTAATTACATTCCTTACTGCATCCTAACTTTCTTAAAATACACTTGATGTAAAATCAGAGCTGTATTAAACAGCTTGTGAATAAACACAGTGTATCACAAAGAACTTAATACGGGAAACACTTCACAATGTTTAACTTTTGAGATTGCTGAACTGTCGTATCTGGCAAAAATACTTACCTTTTCCATATACAGCAGCATGTATCCCATTTATTCTCCAGTCAAAGTTATGAATACATATTGCTTCAACAAATTCATTACTGGTGCCATGAAATAACATCTGCTCATTAATAGTCGGAACACCTCTTTTCTTCTTTAGTTGAGCTTTTTTCCTACAGAGAACACATAATACGGCATTACAAACATCAGCACAATCGAATTAAGTTACTACTCTGAAAACATTATGGAGGGGACAGACCTAAAATACTCTGTACATTCCACTTTCACTAATCTAGATGACTCTAGTTTTTAACAGATGGTTCTGTTTTTAAAGTCATCAGAATTCTTAAGGGACATGTTTTACTTCTGGATGCTGTGGACTATTTTCATAAGTAATCCAAGATTAGGAAAAAGAAGTCTTTATACCAATTTTATCAACATTCTTCACCTGGCATTAGTTTCAGTACAGTAATTTTATGCAGATACATTTTAAAAGAAAGGCATTTTTCTCCCACTTTGTTCCCTCCACCTACTTAAATAGCATGGTTGGATGGCTAACAAATTTAGTGGATTATAAAGTATAACTACTCAGCCAAATCAGCAAAAATATTAAAAATAAAATTACCTGAATGTCAAGGTAAAATTACCTCAATGTGATCATTTCATAATAGTTTTCCAAATTTATCGTTCACATACATTCGAAGAGGTAGTATTCAATCCTTTGTGTATTGAAGGATTACATGTATATAAAACTTTTGAAAAACAAAAACCACCTTGTATTACAGGTGAAACCATACTGCAGTCCCATAGGCAGGCCATAGCACACCGTCAATTAAAAAACAGCTATATTTTCTATCAGTTTTTTATGCAACTTTCTCTCATCTGGGTTTTCCTAAGATCCATGAAGAAGTTGACTCTGAATGTGTCTAAATCACTCAGCTGTTCATAGTTATGATCCCTTGACTGTCCAGACAAAAACAAGTCAGAGTGCATCATAGCATTGTTCTTGTCTGTGTAGCTGAATTTTCTTCCTATACAACCTGTAGTGCATGAGGCATTGTGCTACATACTTAGGTTTATCAGGCACATACTTATCAAATTAAGCTATCTGCTTATAACAGGAGTGCACACTTGAAGTGGGAAAGCATTTGCAGGACCTACAGCTTAGACATAATCTGAAGAAGTCCCACCAACCAGGTGCAGGGAAAGAGGTAGCAAGGATTCTTTATCATATTAATAGCATTATATTGCAATTATGCATTATTTATAAATAAGTACATTTCACAGAAGTAGAAATCTTACAGTACTTAGATCGAAAGAAATGTTTATTCTGCTTTGTTGTTCACCTTTTTTTCCCCTCCTCCATATTGCAAACTAAAATACCTATGTTTTGGCAACTTTTTTTTTCTTTTTTTTTTGCGTATGCGTCCTTTTTTCCCCCTACAACTTCTTTCGAAACCAGATGAACATCAGTAGAATCTCAAGGGCATCTCGGAGGTTTCACCAATAATCTCATTTGTGATGTTTTGTGTCGGAGGCAGAGAGGTTCCAGGCATTCAAGTTCTGCCATATTAGCAATTCAACAAAATCTGGAAGCTAAGATTCCCTGCACACACTACGTGTGTGAGGCAACACCTCTGAGCTAACAGCTAACAATGCTGAATATCTGAAATTTTTCAGTCAGCAGCCCTCTATTGTTGGCTGTTAATCTCTAACAATGTATAAAGGTAGCCAAGAATAACTTCTCCTGTAATAGAGGAACAGAATAAACTTATACGTAAGTATAACAGAATAAACTTATATGTAGTAAAATACAACCAGCTGTTCTAACTTGCTGACACATAGAGAATAAGGAATGTCTGCCTAATGGGGGAAGAAAAATCAAGGGATTGATAATAACTAAGG
Organism: Neopsephotus bourkii; assembly: GCF_033783945.1. Taxonomy (NCBI): domain Eukaryota; kingdom Metazoa; phylum Chordata; class Aves; order Psittaciformes; family Psittacidae; genus Neopsephotus; species Neopsephotus bourkii. The sequence continues at coordinate 11,836,398 of NW_026900624.1, forward strand.
AGGCAGTAAATAAGACCAAGGATGCCAGCCTTCAAGACAGCAGACACTGGAACAGAATAAAAGCAAGGACATACCAACTGTTAACTCAGCACTAGGACCTTGTGGGCATGTGCAAGCACTGGGGTCAATCAGTAAACACAGTGAGGAAGACTAGTGGGGACCACCAGACTGCCAATCAGCAAGAAAGCACATGTATATTAGAATGCATATCTTGTCATTCCTGAAATATCATGAATATGTAAATAAATCAATGAGAAATGTGTAAATATGCATGAGTATGCTAATTATATAGTCACTACCAGTAAGTATTAGGCATGCTCACCTTTCCAAAATAATTTGCATGTGCACCCAGAGCTGCAGTAAAGAATGCCTGCTTTCTAAAACTCCAAATTGAGTCTTCGTTTCTTCGACTGACTCTTTCTGGTAACAGAATCACAGAATCATTAGGGTTGGAAAGGATCTTAAAGATCACCTAGTTCCAACCCCCTGCCATGGGCAGGGACAGCTCCCACTAGACCAGGTTGTTCCAAGGCCCCTCCAACCTGGTCCTGAACACTGCCAGGGGTGGGGCAGCTACAGCTTCTCTGGGCAACCTGTGCCAGTGCCTCAGCACCCTCACAGGAAAGAATTTCTGCCTAATATCTAACCTAAATCTCCCCTGATTAAGTTTGAACCCATTACCTCTTGTCCGAGCACTAAAGTCCCTGATGAAGAGTTCCTCTCCAGCACGCATACCTACAGCCCCCCTTCAGATACTGGAAGGCTGCTATGAGGTCTCCACGCAGCTTCTCCAGACTGAACAGCCTCAAATTTCTCACCGTCTTTGTATGGGAGCTGCTCCAGCCCCCTTATCGTCTTTATGGCCCTTGCTCTGGACTTGCTCCAACAGTTCTATGTCCTTCTTATGATGGGGATACCAGAGCTGAACACAATACTGCAAGTGGGGTCTCACAAGAGCAGAGTAAAGGGGCAGGATCACCTCCTTCAACCTGCTTGGTCACGCTCCTTTTGATGCAGCCCAGGACACAGCTGGCTTTCTGGGCTGCGAGCGCACACTGCAGCCAGCTCATGTTCAGTTTCTTATTGACCAACACCCCCAAGCCCTCCTCAGGCTGCTCTGAATCACTTCTCCGCCAACCCGTAGCTGTGCCTGGGACTGCCCCAACCCATGTGTAGGAATTGACTTGGCTTTTTACTGTTCTGGAACAGAACTCAAGGAGTCTAGCTATTCTAAAAAAAAGTCTTAGCACTTCCCACCAGCAGTGGCAAGCTAATCCAGTAAAACAAAATTAAGTTGATCCACGAGTCAGATCTCTCATTCAGCCAGTTTGACCAATACCTCTAGGTCCTTTTCCATGAGCAGCTTTCTAGCCACTCTTCCCCAAGCCTGTAGCACTGCATGAGGCTGTTGTTGCCCAAGTACAGGACCAGGCACTTTGCCATGTTGAACCTCATGTAGTTGGGCTCAGCCATTAATCCAGCCTGTCCAGATCCCTTTGTAGAGCCTTCCTATTCTCAAGCAGATCAATACCCTTGCCCAACTAGGTGTTGTCTCCAAACCTACTGAGAGGGCATTCGAAACCCTAGTCCAAGTCATCAGTAAAGACAGTAAACAGAATTCACCCCAGTACTGATCCACTTGTGACCAGCCACCAACTGGATTTAACCCCATTCACCACAACTCTCTGGACTCAGCCACCCAGCCAGTTTTCTACTCAGTGAAATATACACCCATCCAAGCCATGAATAGCCAGTTTCTACAGAATACTGTGGAAAACACTGTCAAAAGCTTCACTAAAGTTGAGGCAGAGAACATCCAGGTCTGTCTCATCCATTAAACAGGTTACCTTGTCCCAGGAGATCAAGTTCATTAAACAGGACCTGCCTTTCATAAACCAGTGCTGACTGTGGCTGATCATCTGGTTGTCCTGTACATGCCACATGATGGTGCTCAAGATCTGCTCCATAACCTTCCCCCGCACCAAGGTCTAAGAGGCCTGTAGTTCCCTGGATCCTCCTTCCAGCCCTTTCTGTAGATAGGCACCACATTTGCTGACTTGCAGTAAACTGCAACCTCCCCAGTTAGCCAGGACTGATTATAAATGATTGCTCAGTGAGCACTTCCACCTGTACCCTTTGGTGGATCCCATCCACTTCCTTCTGTGCCCTTTGGTGGATCCTAGATGGCCCCCCAGACTTGTGTATGCCTAAGTGTAGCAGCTCACTGATCATTTCCTCTTGAATTATGGGGGCTTCATTCCACTCCTTGTCCCTGTCTTCAAGCTGGGTGCCCTGAGAACAACTGGTCTTACTAAGGCATTAAGTACCCAAGCCTTTTCCTCATCCTTTATCATTGTATTTCCCCCCAGTATTCAACAAAGGACAGAAATTCTCCTTAGCCCTCCTTTTTTTGTTAATGTATTTAAAAAACATTTTTTATTGTCTTTTATGGCAGTAGCCAGATTAAGTTCTAGTGGGGCTTTGCCCTTTCTAATTTTCTTCCTGCATAACCTCATGACATCCTTGTAGTTCTCCTGAGTTGCCTGTCACTTCTTCCAAAGATCATAAATTCTCTTTTTCTTTCTGAGTTCCAGCCAAAGCTCTCTTCAGCCACACCACTCATCTTTCCCATCATCTCATCTTGTGGGCACATAGGGATGGTGTGCTCCTGTGCCTTTAAGATTTCCTTTTTGCAGAATGTCCAGCCTTCCTGGACTCCTTTGCCATTCAGGACTACCTCCCAAGGGACTCTTTCAACCAGTCTCTTAAACAGGCCATAGTCTGCCCTCCAGAAGTCCAAGGTAGAGGAAGTTCTGTTGAGCCCCCTCATTACTTCCCCAAAAATCAAAAACTCAATTAAGAGTAGGCTAACTCTCTTAACCAAGAACTTAATTTCCTTATGCATTTTCATGATACACCTTTAAAGTAACAATAAATTAGATATCTTTCAAAAATTCGTATTTATATAAACTTTTAATATACATCTGCCTAAGTTATTTCCTCACTGTTTAACTTAGTTCAGTTGGTTTTAAGAGTATAATACATCTTTAAAACAGATTGTGATATGAACTCCTTCTCGGATGCCACACAAATAAAACTTTTGTCAAATATGACTGCTTAAGATTGATACCTAAGTGGAAGCAAAACTCAGCACTTCCTACTTCTTCCAGGCTAGCACAATATATAAAGGGGGAAAAGCAGAGAACTTAGAAAAAGCTTTTGTAGCACATTAAAGAAAGAACGTGAAAATGTGCTAATTGGACACTTAATTTTGTCCTTGGTTTCATGAAAGTTAAAAATTTAACAAGCCAGAAATATTTATTTGCCTTGTTCACTAAAAATTACAGTTATACAAGCCTGTCAAATAATTATTTTACAAAATGCATTGTTAAGTATCATAGGCATCTACCACATGGACATCCTGAACATCTTTAATGCATCAGTCTTGTCTGTGCTACCTCTACACCTAACACGTTTCTACAAGTATTACATTTCTGCACCTGCAGAAGCTGTAGTCTTGAAAATGGAATTGTGAATACAGAGGAATGATAAATAAGAAAATTTAAAAAATCTTAAGTTACACATATTTTCATTAATAATAAAAGCAATGAAACATATTTCTGCTGCATGCCTTCAAGATTTGCTCCATTAACAATACTAAGACTGTTGGTTTTAGAAATAATCTCACCTGCAAAAAAACTCCCACAAGTCTAGATTTTGTATTCTCTTAATTCTTTTAATTCGGTGGCTATCCATTGTTTTTCCAAAGAGACTAGAAACTTCATTATATTCATTTGTTTTCTTTTGCAATGGAATAAGCTGGAAAAAAAGAGGTTAGTACAATTTAAATTCAATGCATTATTTCATTATCATGTATTTTTCACCAACTTCCGTACCAACTCTTACCTGATATGGCTCATCGGTATTTACATTCTCCCAGTGTGAAGGCATAGGGATAGCCTCATTTTCACAGATGAAACTTCAAACAAAACAAAACAAAGCAAAAATACATCACTTCAAAGCCATGACACATTTTCTTCCTGTCAAACTCTTGCTCAAACCCAAAACCTTACACAAAACTACTTAGCTGAAACAAAGGCTGCTGTCAGCAGGTAAGGTTAAAGGCAAGAAATCTTATTTTGTGTTCAAATTCTGGCTTAGCTTATTGTAAGTAAACCACCATAATGAGCAGCTTTAATACATCATCTACAGCAAAAGATAAGAAAATAAATTGGAAGAGATGGTCAGAAAGTTCTGCAACCAACCAACAAATCCCACCCTTCAAAAAAATACAAAAAACAACAACCCCTCCAAAAAAAAAAAAAAAAAAAAAAAAACCCATGCTCAAAAAAAACCAAACCAAAACCAAACCAAATCAAACCAATAAGAAAAAAAAAAAAAAAAAACAAAACAAAAGGAAAAATGTGTTTTAAGCATATGCACCATATACATAGCAGCTTTTAAGCCTTAAAGCCAGGACTAAAAGAAGCAATCTTCTGAAAGAACAGTGTTATACCACGGAAAGAGAGTACTGAATGCAGTTATTTGAGAAACAGAAACCCAAAAGTGACTTGCCACATTATTGCATACACTCTTCACCAAATAGCCATCAAAACACATCTGACACTTCAAAAAAAGACCCATGCCTTCTTGAAAGTCAATGTAAAAGGTTACTGTTACATTTCCCACTAGAAGTAACAATTTTCTCTCTGAAAATACCACACTAAAATTCAGAACTAAAATTATTTCTAAAGAAACTAGCTAGAGAAAAAAAACCACATATTCCATATAGTCATTTTTACCTGTGGTGGTGTCACAGATCAATTTAGAGTTTATTGAGTATCAGATTTACATCAGCACAGCTTTACATCTAATGACTTATCAGATGGTAAGAAACTTACAATCTACTGCAATTAGACCCATAAAACAATCTGGTTGTTATGATGCAAAATTCTTGTAATTTCAAAACATTTTAGGGTAAATTATTAAAACATACAGGCACGAAAATATAACTATATTTTTTGCTGTTAAATACTACTAAGAAGTCATTATTAAAATGGAACAAACTACTAAGCATTTTGCTCCTGTTTCTCCACAACAGTTGTGATTCAACAGGTATTTACAGGGACTCCAATGGCTAGATTTAGGCACAGCTTTAAGTACCTTGCTAAGTTATCAGTATTCAGTATGCCTTGCCTCTCCCACTGCAAGTTCCTTAATTTCTCCAGAGGTAAAAAAACAACAATAAAAAACCCAACACCCTGAAAATTCTTTTGGCCTTCTTCTCTGAAATGTCTTCCTTCTTCACTTGCCTAGCTCTCCCACCTTGGTTCACCTTTCAAATTGCTTGATGTGAGAAGTAAATAAACAACAAATATATTTTTGTTTCATTTTACTTAGAAGAATCACAAATAAAATAAAATTAAGGCATCTTCTTTTTATTTCCTTACCTGAAAGTACTGATAGAAAAGGGAGCTCGCTTTATTGGACGTTGCTTAAGGGTAGTTAGGTTGGTTTGCTTCATCGCTAAGCATAAAACAAGAGTTAGGATGAAAGTTTCTGGAATTCATGTATAGCATATGAAACACGTAAGTGTAATCTTAAAAATAACAATACTACACCCAAAGTTGCTTGACAGGAAATCTCATTTCAACAATTAACAAATGAGCATTTTTGATAAACATTTCTACATACTAGCTTTAGAATCATTTACACAAGTTGGCAAAACGCACAAATATTACAGAAAAGGTTTACTGTTAAAATACCCATCTAACATTCAGCCCCACTGAATCACTGGTAAAACTTCCACTGGCTTTAATACAACCAGGATGACAAAGCATGTTACTACTGCCCTTATAAGACATCATGACCTAAAAATAGGAACATAAAAACAGTTCTTTAGCATTTGTACTTAGTGTTTTTATTCCAGATGCAAAACAAAGAGTTTTTTTTTTAAACAGACATTTCAACACAGGTAAACACAAAACTCACTGTATTGTTACATACTACTTTAACTCCCAGTACATTGCTGTTTTACCCACTACCCACTTTCTATATTTGTAATACTATGATTTTCTTTGTCTTGGAAGAGGCTTATATTTAAGCATATAGCTGTTTCATAATTTAATCAGAAAATAAACAATCTACGAATGGAAAAGCTAAAAAGAAAAACTCAACCAAAACAAAAAACCCCACCCCAACCTCAAACCCCAGAGTACAGGTCAAATTATAGTTAACATAACCGAGATCTTTTCGATCTACTACAGTTTTCAAGCTTACAAGCAGTTGCACATTAAAGAAAAAATGTTCAAATCCCCAGTCCCACAGATGTATGGCAAGGTAAGTAAGAGCAACATGATGGGAGTGCTACTAAACAAGACATGCTACTTTATTAATACACTACATTACAAAATTGTAACAGGGCAGTTGCTTCTAAAAACTACTACGTACTTTACAGTAAAGACAACATTTCCAATCACAAGAATCACAAGTTTTTGCATTAGGTACGAGGACATTAATTTGGTGAATGAACAAATAAACTGGTGTATCTGGCATTTTCTATTATTTAAATTTACTCTATGAAAAGATACACACCTGAAAAGTCTAGCGTGTAGTTAAATTTTGCAGTAGTAAAACAAACAGAACCATGTGGGTTTGTTCGGAAGCTCCTTTCAATATCTTCACTGCTAACAGAGCAATGACTGTTTGAATCAGTCTTCAAAATAAATGAAAAAGCACATTTAGACAAACAGCAATAGGTAGTTTGATGCATGGAATGCATCACAGCTAATGTAACTTCATAGGTATTTACCTGAAACATATGCCATTTACCACACTCAGCCAAATAAAACCAGCCCCACTGAGTATCAGAGGTGTCCATCTCTTCAACTGAATTTTCCATCTTTGGAAAAAAAATCTTTTATTGTTCTTTGAAGCATTTCCTGAAACATTCACACACAAACAAAAGAAAAGTTTTGATAGGATTTAAAAACTGCATTATTTGAGAGATTTATTTAAAAAAATAAAATAAAGTGAATTTGCAATCTTAAAAAAACAAACAAAAACAGCAGGTGGAAGGCAGATTTGCTTTCTCTTTGTCAGAGAAAAATTCTCAGTTTGCTACTTATCCGGTATGATTGTTTAAGTTAGTTAAACATTTTCAAAGCTCTCTCAAACATCTAAGTGTGCCAGTAAAGGCAAGAGCTATAGGTTCTAAATGATCAGAGAGGTGCTAAATGCCACACTGATGAACATATGAGCAAGGCCATTTCTATATACAACATACATACCACCCACAAATGAGGTGTTGGGGTTACACCTTGATGAAAACATTTACTAGGAACTCAGCAACAGTGAACAAATCAGCGGATATCAGAAGTTGTTAGGAAAAACACAACCAACCAAGCAAAAAAAACTAACACAAAGAATGTAATTATTTAACTGTTCGAGTCCACAGTTCCTCAACTGCATGCAGGTTTGTTTCTCCCTAATGCACCCTCTTAAAAATGATACAATAAAATTACCAGTACTCTGTAATTGTAACTACGGAGAAGGTTCACACCAAAAGCCAGAATGGCTTCCACGCTGCATTCCAGAAGCAATTACTACCATAGTTGGGGTTTCCGCAGGATGGAAGACAGGACTGAGGAAAGGATATAGCAGAGGTCTACAAAACCATGACAAAACCGAACAGGGAATAACAAATCACATTTTCTTCCAATATAAGAAGGAGACACCTATCAAATGTTGCAAGTGTTAAATTAATAAGTGAAAGAGAGAAACTTTTTCATAAAACTGATGGCAACCTATAGAATTTCTTTTCATAGTACGCTGTGGATGCTTCAAACTTACAGCAGTTTAAAAAGCAGCTAGATGAGTTCAAGCCTACCAAAAGCTGGAACACCTCCAGAAGGACAGTCCCTGACAGATTTCAACTCCTTCATTTATCAATAAAATCCTGAAAACTCTTGAAGTACTTGACTCTACTTGCACGTATCTCTTGTCAACTTTGACTGTCACATATCCCCCCCCCCCAAGCAAAAATTCTAAGTAGGCTGAGAGGAATCTTTCAGAACAAGATGCTTGCCCCGCTCCCAGAAAAGATCAGCAATGCATCCACTCTAACTGCTTGACCAAGACCGGCACTCAGGATTCCCAACTATTTCTTCAACTTAACTTTTGCTTCTGAGAAGTGGAACAACATGCTCCAGCCCAAATAAGTCAAATAATGTCCGGTTAATACCTCAAATGCTTCATTAATTGTTTCCTGGACACTTCAACCCAGAAAAAAAAGTAGAGAGACTTGAGGAAGGCAAATTCTGGAGACTAGAGGTTGGCACCAGGGGGCCAGTGCTACTGGGGCAGCAGTTGAGAGCAAAAGGCCCTTCTAGCCGCACCTTTCCCTCTTACTTTTAACAAACTAGCCCTGTGTGTTTGTTTGAAAAACAACCCCAGAAACCTCTTCGTGGCAACAGCTAGAGACTGTATTCTAATCATCAAAACTCCAAAGCACTACAAAAATCTAGTTGTTTAGAAAACAGTGAAATCAGAAGTGAACTTCCACAACATCTCTGAATTGCAGAATCTGAGGGCAAACCTACTTTAGTACAAATGGAACCCTACACAATTCTACACACATGGATAGCTCCCTGACATTCAAACAGAACTACAATAAAGGGACATCAGCTACATGGAAACGTATTTTGAAAGAGGTAAGAAACCTCTTACTTCAGATAACATCTGTCCAACATCTTTTTTATTCATCACAGCAATACAAAGTCACTTGTCAAAGTCAAAACACATTTGCTAGGTGTTAAAGCATAACTGGCCAACAACTTTTGATAATAATCTTTCACCTTCAACTTGATTCTTCCTCTCCAATGAGTATTTGGCTATGTTCTCTCCTACAGAGAGAAGGCAGAGGTAGTCTACGCTTGCTTTTTTTTTTAAGCTACAAGAAAAGCAAATCAGGTTTTGTAGGTAACATTTTGCGACCTCATGTTCCCACTGAAACCTCAGCTCCATTGCAATGTTAGTTCAGGGCCTTGAATTTGATGAATCAAATCAGTAATGCCTTTTGAACAAGTTACAAACTGAGAGGGCAAGTTTATCTGTGCCCTGACAACACACTTATATTTCTCTGGGGACAACACAGCCTCCAGAATAAACCAGTTACTAAAGAGACAGTTATTTCCGTATTTCAAAAATGTTTCACTCAATTCACATGTATTGCCCTAGTCACAAATCCTAGGGTAAGCAGGTAAATTCCAGGACACTTAGAAGTATGAAAGAATGACCCAAAGGCATGAACATGTAAAGTGATAAAAATAAGAGAGTTGTTCTCAAAGGTGATGCAAATTCAAAATTTCTCAACTTTTCACTGAATTTAAAAATCAAACCCACAATATTTATAAGAAGCTTTTCTTGTTTTGGTTTGGTTTTTTTGTGTTTTTGTTTGTCTGTTTGGGGGGGGATGAATGAATGCAGAGCGAGTAGAAAAATCTCAGTGGGTTTATCTGGATGTCAGGATGTCAACTATCAAAGATGCAGCAATCAGAATTTTATTAGCAATGATTTTACTAACAGAAGGCCTCTCAACTCCCATTATCAGGACTGTTTCTACTAGTCTGTCTAGGAGTTACCAGAGCAGCTCAAATTAAACACAATTACTCTGACAGCAAAAACATCCTCCTAAACAGAACAAATGTTTGTTACATGTTGTACCACGACTGAATGGCTTTACTATTACTGGTAATGCGTTGCCTCATTTTTCCATAAGTACTTTGAAGCTTGACTAATAAACATGCTTTATAGTGCACAGAATCACAGAATGGTTTGGGGTGGACCTTAAAGATCATCTTGTTCCAATCCACCTACCATGAGCAGGGACACCTTCCCCTAGACCAGGCTGCTCCAAGGCCCATCCAACCTGGCCTTGAACACTGCCAGGGATGGGGCAGCCAGAGTTTCTCTGGGCAACCTGTGCCAGTGCCTTAGCACCCCCATAGCAAAAAAAAAAACAGAAGCATTCTAATGGTATACTTTGCTTACTTTCTTGTGCTGTGTACTTCCTCTTGGCAGACTGGGCTTTGTTGCTGAGACCCTTTTGCCAGCAAACATCAACTTTGTAAAGTTCCCTGCTGGAAACACTAGCATTTCTAAGGGACTCTTGTCTCTTCCTCAGAGAACAAGGCATCTGAGCGGGAGGGCTGGCTGAGATAAACGTGCAGGAAAGTAGGGGAAAAGAGGAAGAGCATTAACACTAGTACTGGACACAACCTTAGACGACAATACCGTCTGCAACTGTATCACTACTTACCCTCTTTGTGCTGAAGGGGGCCACGGTTGCAGTCACCCCCTCTATCGACCCCCTCCAGAGCTGATCCCATTTGAGTTCAGGGACACGGCGGGGAGGTCAGTCTAATCACTGCACCAGCACCTCTCCATTTGGGCCGTAGGCGTCCCCAGAAGATGGTGGCCTACGCCTCCCACCCCCTTCCCCAACCTGGCAGCTCTCTCGCCGGCGGAGATGAGAAGGGATGGGAGGGGATAGGAGAGGAAGGAAGCGGAAGGGAAGCGGCCTGCTGGGCGCACGTAATACGGAGACGGGCTGAGGAGGAAAAAGAGGAAAGGAGCGACCGTTTCCCCTGTCCCCCTCCCGCCCGCACTCACCGCATCGGCCGCCCACCCCCAGCTCGCTCCCCACACACCTCCCGGAGAGCAAGCTGAAGGGGGCGGGGAGTGTGTGTGGCAACGGGAAGCGCACGGGTCGCGTCAGCGCTCGGCCTCCGGGCGCTTCCGTTATCGATGGCAAAAGGGGCGGGACACCAGCTGAACCGGTGGCACTCGATAGGCTCGTGAGAGAGCGGGACGAGGCTTGGGGTGCCAGTGAGCAGCGGAGTAGGAGGTGCTGGAGAGGGGGTGCGGGTTGTGTTGTGCCAGGGGACCCGCCGGCCCACCTCTGTGGCATCTGGCGGCTCTGTGGCTGTGACTGCTTCCTGACAGCCTCTTGGGCTTGGCTCGGGCTCTGGCAGTCTTGTCGGTGGTGCACGGCGTAGGTAGCGTTTTTGCAATGAAAGGCTGTGGTGAAGCACCCCTCACTGCTCTGTACCCCCCAGTGATTTTTAGTTCTTCTGATTGCTGGATGTTCTTCTGGGTAGCAGTGGATTTTACCAAGGAATTTTTACAACCCATAGTTTACCAGTGAAATAAACACGTACTTGAGCCGGTCTATGCATTTAATTCTGTACACATAAGATTTTAAAGATCTGATACCATGTTAGTGTCAGGCACGGCAGCAGAAGTGATTGACTATTCTTAACAGTCATGAGGTATGATTACCTAATGCGAAGAGGGAATAAGAACTGCAGCCTTTTGGAGGCATTCATCAGCTGGGCCTTTGGGGCCTGCACGCAGCTTCGTGCTGCAACTGAGATCTAGAAGCAGCAGCAGCTCTAGGACTGCTTAGCAAGAGAGGTAATGGTCATGAGTGCAGCTCACCCCAGACTTTTGGTGCAGAGACTAGGATGAGAGCTGCAGAGTGGAAAAGCAGGCAGTGATGCCTGCTAAAGCAGTAAGCCAGTGGGCTCAAATTCAGAGGGGATATCAGGAAGACATGTATTCAGACCCTGGCTGTGCTAACCTTGCCTCTGAATACAGAGTTAGAAAAGGTTATTTTTCTGAGTTAAAAAGTTAAGCAGCCTGTAGTGAATCACTACAGGTATTTTACTGGCATGAACATGATGCTTCCGGAATACAGACATTTTCTGGAAGCAGGATTATCTTTCTCCAGCCATGGTATTTGTATCAGTATTGTTGGAAAGCACATAAAGATTGTGAGGACTTACTATATCTATGTTGCCTTGCTTTATGAATTTATCACAGGGTAGAAGTAAGGGAAAATTCTGTTGCCACATTAGCTATTGCAGAGTATCTGTTGACCATTGTTTTTTGCTTGAAGAGATGCTGTCAATGCTTTCTGTGCGCTTCTCTGAGTAATCTATTCCTGTTATTACTGGCCATTGTGTATTTTTTAAATAAAGGTCAGGCTTTTTGTAGAATTTGTGTAAGTATATCTGAAATTACAGTAGCACAACCGTAATGGTTTTGGCTGGGATAGAGTTAAATTTCTTCCTAGTAGGTGCTACAGTGTGCAGGTTTGGCCTTAGTCTGAGAATAATGATCTCAACACACATATGTTTTAGTTGTTGCTAAGTAGCACTTACTTAGAACAGCCATTTTTGAAAAGAGAAAAAAGAAAGACTCAAAGAACTACCAAGCAAGATCATGGAGCAGATCCTCCTGGGAGCTATGATAAGGCAAATGAATAATAAAGAGGATTATTGGTGACAGCCAACATGGCTTCACTATGGGCAAATCCTACCTGACAAATCTGGTGGTCTACGATGGGGCTACAGCATTGGTAGATAAGAGTGACTGATGCTATTTATGGGGACATGTGCAAGGCATTTAACACTATCTTGCACAGCATCCTTGTCTCTAAATGGAGAGGCATGGATTTGATGGGTGGACCACGCAGTGGGTAAGGAATTGGCTGGATGGTTGCACTCAGAGAGTTGTGGTCAACAGCTTGATGTCCGAGCAGACACCAGTGACAAATGGTTTCTGTCAGGGGTTGGTACTGATCCTGCTCAACATCTTCATCAGCAACATTGACAGCGGGATTGAGTGCACTCTCAGCAGGCCCTCACCACACCAAGGTGTGTGGTACAGTCAACACACTTGAGGGAAGGAATGCCATCCAGAGGGACCTTGACACACTTGAGAGGTGGGCCAATTCCAGCCTCATAAAGTTGAACAAGGCCATGTGCAAGGTCCTGCATCTGGGTCAGGGCAATCCCAAGCACAACTAGAGGATGGGCAGAGAAGAGATTCAGAGCAGCCTTGCGGAGAAGGACTGATGGGGTGTTAGCTGATGAGAAACTGAACGTGAGCTGCCAATGTGCACTTACAGCCCAGAAAGCCAAGCACATACTAGGCTTCATCAAAAGGAGCATGGCCAGCTGGTGGAGAGTGGCAATCCTGCCCCTCTACTCAGCTCTCATGAGACTCCACCGGGAGTAGTGCATCCGGCTCTGGGTCCCCCAACACAAGAGGGATGTGGACCTCCTTGAGCAAGTCCAGAGGAGGCCCACATTGATGATCACAGGGCTGGAGCACCTCTCCTATGGAGACTGGCTGGGAGAGTTGATCTTGTTCAGCCTGAAGAAAAGAAGGCTCCAGGGAGACCTTATAGCAGCTTTTCAGTACCCTACAGGGGGCCTACAAGAAATTTGTAGAGTGATTTTTTACAAGGGGACATAGCAACAGGACAAGGGGGAATGGTTTTAAACTGAAAGAGGGTAGATTTAGATTAGGCATTGGGAAAATATTCTTTACTGTGAGGGTGGTGAGACACTGGCACAGGTTGCTCAGAGAAGTTGTGGATGCCCCATTCCTGGCAGTGTTCAAGGCCAGGTTGGGCGGAGCCTTTGGCAACCTGATCTAGTGGAAGGTACCCCTGCCTATGGCAGGGGGGTTGGAACTAGATGATGCCTTCCAGCCCTAATCATTCTATGATTCTGTGATACCCATTTGGCACCTCTCATTACAAGCTCAAGTCTTCTGTCTCTTGTCCTTCCACCATGCACCACTGTGAAGTGTCTGGCATGGTCTTCTTGATATCCTCTGTAGGTATTGGGAGATTGCAGTTAATTCCTGCCACCCAAGACTTCTTCAGGCTGAACAAGTCGAGGTCCGTCGCTTTCTCCTCCAGGGAGAATGTTCTCTTGCGCTCCAGGGCAGGTGTTCCATCCTCCTGACTGTCTTGGGAGTCATCTGCTGAGCTTGCTTCAGTTCACCACTGCCTTTCTTGTACTGATGGGTCCAAAACTGGATGCAGTATTCTAAAAGAGGTTTAACAAATGCTAGTAATCCTTTCCTTTGAACTACTGGCTAGGGTCCTGCTATTTTGCAGCCAAGGCTGCAGTTGGCCTACACTGCCGCCAGGCATGCTGCTGGCTCACATCCAGCTTTCCATCCACAGGATTATGACTTCGAGAAGGGCTCCTCACCATCTAGTCATTTCCTAACCTTTATTTTTGCCACGGTTCTTCCAGTTCTTCCAAGGTGCAGAACTTTGCTTTTGTCTTTATTCAGTTTCATAAAGTTCCTCTGAGCCCATTCCTCCAGCTTGTCTATGTCCCTCTGAATATCTGCTCTTTGCCCATGAATGCATCAAGTAGGATAAGACAAGGAAGATAAACTGCCATTATAAATTATCTTAGATGAAAAAGTTGTGATTTTTTAGTATTTGCCATTTCATAATAGATTAATTTTTAATAATGTAATGATGCATTCATGCAATTGAATGATAATGTAAATGATAATGAAATATAATTCTGCTGGCATTAACTGAAAGTAAGCAGAAAACAGACAAAACAACCAAAGAAGGAATACATTGTAAGTATTCTGTACAAAAAAACCCCCACCAAAACATGTTGTGGTATCCACAAACTTGTACACACAAAAATACTGTTGGCCAGAGGGAAGAGAATGAGGAAATACTCTGCTTATTACAAAGCATCACATCTGGAGGCAGTGGCTGTCCACCTCAAATGGGCATTGTTCTTGAGATGTGGAGGAAGCTGTAGAAGCAATCATTATGCATTCTTTCCTTCAAAGTCTACATCGTCCTGATCTGTTGTTCAAGGAGCTGTTGTATGTGTTAGGTGATCTTTCTTAACCCAATTCTCCTGCATCCTTGTGCTGAGATGCCAAAAACCTTAAAGAGAGTTTAAAACACCCCCAGAAAACCCGGCTGAACTTCAGAAAGTGTAGAGGGGGGCAGACGATGAGAGCAGAAAGACTGAAAGTGATCCTAAGTCACCTCAGTGAGAGGAATGAACAGATCAAAAGCCTAAAAGGCAACCACAGCATCTTTGGAGAGGTGAAGGAAGTGGAGAGGTTGAGAGAGTCTCAGAGTTCAGAGACATGTTACGGAGCCTGAGAGACTAGAAAAGAGCCTGCAAAAACCTCTAAGAAGGCAGAGCAGTCTGAGAGATGGTAAGAAAATGGCATAAAGCCTCCAAATGTGAAGGATAAAAAAGACTAGCCTCAGAAAGGTGGAAAAAAGTAGGCAAGAAAGACAGCCAGAGCATAGAGTAGCCTTGGAGAGGTGAAAAAAAGAAAAAATAGCAAACGGAAGGAATGCTGAGCAAGCAGAGAGTAGTCTCACAGAGACCAAGAAAGAAGAAGAAATGCTGAGTCCAATGAGAACAGGGGGTATGACTGGAGAGCCACAAAAGTAGAAGCCAAACTAGTATAACCGCACTGCAGGTACAGTATATAGCGCAGTGAAGAAACAAGCAGATAGGCTCAAAAAGCCTCTGAAGACAAGCAGAGTAGCTATCTGAGTCAGAGAGACCAATAGGGAGGAGTTTGAGGTGGGCTGAGAGGAAAGAGGAAGGAGCCTGTGACAAAGCATGACCATGTCTCTTGACCTGTGGTCTTCAATAGAGAAGGCATTAAACACTATTGACTCAGGCATCAATCTCCAAGAAATGCAAATAAATAAACCCTCACTACCAGTTAGTTTGAACAGCTGACCACAACCCTTTAAGCCCAATACTCCAGATATTTACTCAGCCACCTTATCTGTCACGTATCCAAACTGTACCTCAACCATTTTCTATGGGGAACTGTGGCAGAGCTTGCTTAAGTCCAGGTGAACAACACCCGACTGCTCTCTGCTCTTTCACATGAATAGTTGTCTCACTGTAGAAAGCTATGAGGGTGGATGGGCATAAATTGCCCTAGGTAAATCTAAGCTGTCTTTTCCCAATCAGTTTCTTACCCTTTGAACAACTGGAAGTGGTTTCTGTGAGGAATTACTCTGCAGTCTTCCAGGGGCAGAGAGTAGGCTGACAAACCTGTGGTTCTCAGGGGGCTCTTTCTTTCCTTTAGGGGGAGATGGCTGGGGGGAGGGAGGGTGTGCTATACGCCTCTTCAAATCATCAGGAACCTCCCCTGCTCACTACAACCTCTCAAAGACATGAGCAGCTTTATAGTGACTCTCGTTAGCTCCCTCAGCACAACTGGCTGCATGTCAGGTGGACCCATGGACTGTTGTTTTCCATGTTCCTCACTAGTTTCAACTCCAGCTGAGCTTCGGGCTTTGCAGATTTCACCCCACCATACCCAGGCAATGGCTTTATTCCTCTAGAGTAGCCCAGCTCCACTTCTGCTTCCCCTTTGCGCTGTCAGCCTCCATCAAGAGTTCTCTTCATCCATACTGGCCTTCTGCCAGGCGTGGTAGACTTCCCACACGTAAAATGGACCTTTGTTGTGCTTTGAGAAGGTTGTGGTAGCTACTCTTCTTTCTCCTGGGATTATTTTAGCCTTCATACTTCTTTCTTCCCTCCTCCAAGGCTATTCTCTGTTGCTGTTTATCCTCTATCCTTTTTTAGCAGCTGCATGTGTATTCTGCTAGTGCTTTCAGAATCTCTGCTACTTTCTTGTTATTGTTAAGGTCTCTGGTGCATTCACTGTGGTTATTTCGGCTTTCTAGCAGTTTATTTGGCTCTTTGAGGCTACTCTGTGCCCTCTGAGTCTTCTAAAGATTTTAGCTAATTTTCCATTCTTTGATGCTGCTTTTCAGGCACTTTCAAGCTTTCTGCCCTTGTTTTTTTTTTGTCTTTTCTGAGGCCGCTTTTGGTACTACTGTATACTCTGGAACTCCTTTAGTATCTCTGATAGTACTTTGTTATCACTGACCCTCTGATATTCTCTGGGGTGCCTTTTGCCTTGTCTGTCTCTATCTTGGCCTCTTGGACACTGATACATTTTGTTTCCTTAGGTACTTACAGGCTTTTTTCCCCTGAGGCTGCTTTATGTTCCTGAGTACCTTTCAGACTCTCTGTTGCTTTGCTGGCTTCTGGTTGCCTCAGTTGTTTTATCTGGGGATTTTTCAGACCATCTTCTACTTTCCTGGCATTTGGAGGGCTATTCTGTGATCTTTCTCTATATCAGTGTTTAATAAATTTTCATGGTTTCTGTGATGCTTTTCTGTGTCCTCTGCGTGTCTTTCAAGCTCTCTAATAGTTTGTCCTCTCTCCAACTATTATATATTCTCTGGGATATTTGCCTATATTACCAGGCTGTCAAACACAATTTTCTGATCTTTGGGGATCTTTCACACTGATTTCTGTTTTATTATTGTTCTGAATAAGGATGAGAGAGGATATTGGGGGGAATCTTTTCAGAGATGCAAAAGCTTCAAGAGCTTGGACTTCAACTGCCGTGGAGTTGGAATAGATTTCCTTATCTTTTGGAAGGTTTGTTGTCCCCTTTTGGTTTTGGTGTTAGTTGGAGTTACAAAAGAAATAAGCTCAAAGAGGCACCTTTTAAAAAATCCTTTATTTTTATATTATCCTAGTAAAAATCTTTTATATAAAGGCGAATGTAAGTATTGCATAGAAGAAACACTGGTGCAAACACCACCTGGTGGGAATGGCATGTTGTTTCTTAGTGTCTATTATCTACTGCACAACAGATAGCTAGCCCATAGGCAAACATCTCCAGGTTTCCCCATGCCAGCTACAGGATGCTGCTTAACTCTATGGAACAGAAGTTACATCAGAATTACATGTTCCCTATTCCATATTGCTCCCAAGAACCATCTGCTGGGAAAACACCATTTTCCTCCTTGCCTTTTCTGCACTTGACATTGCCCTCAAAAGACCATGAGGATCAGTTCCTCTGACTTTTGCTTGCACCCTTCCTATGAGATTGTATTATTTTATGCATACAAATGAGGGGTGGGCACAGGGTAGGAGAGTTGGCCTAACATGACCACAGTCCAGGAACTCAATGCATGACATATACAACGCATCTTCTGTCATCCTGGAGACATCTGTGCCATTGTTTTTATCATCTCACATACTACTCAGCTATGGGCACTTCTTTTGGGTGCCATCCACCTGGGCTTCCTATAACTAACAGCCTTGGTACCACCAGGAGGGAACAGAATTCACTGCTATCACTTCAACAGCTTTCAAATAGAGCTTCTTCAAGCTGCTCTCCTACTATGTCTCTGCCTAAGTTCTGTTGTAGCTTCCAAGCATGAAGCACAGTGAGACAGTGGGTATGCTACAGTCTGAAGGAACACCCAGAGAAACAGCACTTTCAGACATTTGAACTGTGCTTTCATGAATTAGAGATACAGAGAGGTATGCATTTATACAAATCAATAGTTGTGTATATTAAAAATACTTTTACTCAGTATCTGTTTTTATTTAAAAACATGCTAAAAACTTATATTTAAATAATCAGCGTGACATTTGGGGAAAACACACAGACAGCCACCCACTAGCATAAGCAAAAAAAGTGCATACATACATGAGCTGAAGCAAGCTCCCTTTGACCAGTTTACAGGACAGTTAGTGCCTTCTCTAACAAACTGACTGACACAGACTCACACTTTCCAGAGCTGTTTTTTGTCACCTGGAAAATAGCATTACTTTCCTGCTCCTTTCAGGATGTCTGTCATCACCTCCCACATAAGAGAGTCAGGTAGAGACACAAATTAGCCCTGCTCTTGACTTCCTTCCTGTAGGTGGCTTCATGGAGATGTACATATGAAGCTTTTGTAACTATCTCAATACTGTGCTTAAAATAGCAAAAGTAGTCATTAAAAAAAGATTTCAGGATCTATGCTGCTAGATCATGAAATGGAATGAAGCATTCTAGAAAAATAAGTTTGGATGGAAGGCAAAGTAGCTGAGTTTGCAACTACACAATTCATCTCTGAGTTACTCATAAACATCTTTTATTTCCTTATTAATTTCACTAATATATTTTTACCATTTTTTGTACAAAAACTGACTGCAGATTAAAATTTTAAGATGTGGCAGGTACCACTGTGCGACCAAAAAGGACAGAGATGATGATCCTGCTCAGGTATGCACCCTGCTCTTTTTGAACACCAGAGAAAGCTAGAGAAAGCTAAGCACCTCTGCCCAAAGAGAGAATGCAGTGGAGCCATCAGATGAAAATTGTCCTGTCTTTTCTTGCAAAAATGGGAATGCATTTTAGCAACTTCAGATACAGTCTTACATGTAGCAGCAAGTACAGTGGGCATCAGAGCCCCTTCTTCAACATGGAACATCCATCTCCGGTAGGGCTCAGATGCTCCTGGTCCCAATTTTTGTCAGAAATGCAAGTAAAACTGGATTCAGTTTCTGTGCTTTCCCTCTGCTTCTTCCCTGATTCCTTCAAAGGCAATCAACTGAAACAACTGAACCCATATGCCATTGTCTGCTTCAGTGGGAAACAGCCCTGTGAAACTTTGGGCATTGTGCTCCTATGGGCAAGGGACATACTCTCAGAATAGTAATCTTCTTCAAATTAATCTCTGTCTCCCACACATTCACACTCCTTCCTGTCACACTGATTTCACAGGAACTTAAAAAACTGACACACAGGCCACGCAAAACACTGCTGCTGTGAGATGCATGCAGGACCTACTAGGAAAATAAATGGGACTAAAACCTCTGAGATATGAAACAGCTGTTTCAGCCCACAAGGCTGAATGACACAATGCAAATGATATCTTTTAAGAGTTTAAAGTATAAATATTCAAACTGGACATTAAAAAACCTTGTTTACCAGAGGAGTAGTTTGACGTGTTATGGGTCTGAAAGGCACAAAATCTCCATCCTCTACAGTTTCTGAAACTCAGCCCAATAATTTCATTATAACCCCCATTTCGCGTAGATGACACTAACCCTTTGAGAGTGACACTGGATAAGGTAACCTCTGAAGGTCACTTCTGACTGCTGCTAATACAAAAAACAGCGTTTTTTTTCAGAGCAGCGGTGAGCCCTGACTGGAGTTAAACAAGAACATCCTCTGAGCCTTTCCTTCTTGTTTCACAAAACTTCAAAAACATGGAACAAAGGGTAAAATGGGGACTGCTTGCAATGAAACAGCACTAAAACTACAGAAATATATGTTTTCTAACAGGAATGTTGGTAAAAATATGCATTGCAGTGAACTCTGCACTATACCACTGAATGGACTTGGCAGTAGCAAAAAAACAGTTCTGTATTGAAGGTGTGATGACACATGCTACCTAGTTCTGTTTTGGAAATTGCCCTTTTCCTGCATCATCTGGTCACTATTAATCAAACCATCTATTTCAGCTTGGGAAGACAGCTGTCATCTGCCTGAGGAGACCCCTTCCATGAAGGGCACAGCATGACAGTGTTGCCATCAAACTACCATCCCCTTCCCTCATATCCAGCAGCATGCCATGCCTTGGGCAAACTTTTTGAAACGGACATCACAATTGTGAAATCTGTTGCCAACTAGCCAGTAGGCCAGACTGCAGTCTCTTTCCTTCATGTCAGGGAGCAGTGACTTGCTTAGTTAGTACTTTCAGCTTTCATTGTAGCATGATATCAAAGCAGCCAGACACTGCTTTGGGTGAGTAAAGGCATTGGAACTTTGCCTTACAGGAGTAGGAAGTTCACCATCTAGTCCAAAGGAAAGGCATTGCATTCCATCTGAGGATATAACAAAGGTGGTTCCTTTGTTACAGTAAGGACATCAAGACCTTGGTAAAAGGTAGATGATGCCTCCCCATGGACTTTATGTCTTTATTTGCTTGCACCATCAACTTTGAAAAACATGCCCTCTAGAGATCGCACAGTGATTCCCAAATTAATGTACAATAAATGTCTAAAACCAAACCCAGTAAGAAGTTGTAAGTCAGGCTACTAAATTCTAAGCTATATCCATCATAATAATCATCATCATCATTATCATAATAAAAAAGTATACATCATAAGGTACAAGAAGCTGCAAAGCAAAGCAGCTCCAATTCCTAGGACTCTCAGAGTGGCTTTTCTGAGTCTTCCAGTAAATTAGGCAGGAGGGTTGAAAACTTAATGGAAGACTTTGAAGACTTCTGCCTTGAACACATGTAATTTTTGCACATACAGCATGGATTAGTAGAGCAAAACATTTTCTTAACATTAAGAACCGTTCTTATGATTTTGTGTAGAAAATCCATAGTTTTGGGGAGTTTCCCCTGTCTTTGGCAAATAAATGGCAAATGTGAAAGACAAAAACGAGTCAGCAAGTTGTGGTAATAACTGGACAAATAACAACAAAGTAGATCAGTCAATGGGATGGATTCCTTCAGCAGGGCTAGGCTTGGTACTCTGTCATTCCTTTTATTCATTTTTATGATGAGACAGAAGGGTTGATGTGATAATGTTTCAGAGGCTTTAGGCATCGTACTTTTTGCCAGTCCTGTGAATCTGCTGGAAGAGTGTCATGGAGAAGGCCATGCCAAGAATCTGAAGGGAAACAAACAATAAAAGCTTCAGTACGGTGAGGCTGCCAGATCTTCACTGCCACCTCTGTTCATTCTCCAGCTTTAAAAGTCATTCTACACTAGCCATATTTCTCAAGTTTCAGTACGGATCAGTAAACTTGGATGTATGTTGTTCAGGCACATGGTGATGTCTGAAGAGGCATCTGTCAGAGCACAGATGGAGGCAAAACGCTCTCAGGGCTCTTTGTCATATGTACAACAATTTTTCAGAATATACATATGAGTCACTCTTCTTTTTCACCCAACAACTTGTGCTTGTTTAGCCAGGTAACTGAAATGTGACTGAAATATCAGATTCAGGTATTCTCTCTGCCAAGTACAACAGTGATACAATAACCTGAAAATCTTATCAGATTACAATGGTACTTCTGCATTTCTTCTTTAAAACACATTAACCTACTCAGTGGCTATGAATTTACTAATTTTGGCAACTTCTAGAACTTGCTTCCAAATTAAAAAAAAAAACAGTTCCCTAAGGGGCAGTGTAACAGATGGCTAAACATGGGAACCTCAGAGTGGTGTTCTGAAGTCAAAAGGCAGGTAAGCAAAACCCCACTGTAGCATGCCTTCTTTGTGGGACTGACTGACCTGCTTCCTTTCTGAACAGATGGCTATACATGAACTCACAAAACAAACCTGTACTTTTTGAAATCATGATCAAACTCAAAGTGGTTGAGTACCACTTTTCACAGAGCAGAATCAACAATGCCGATGGCAAATCAAAGGCACATTGACAAACATCATACTGGTATTACCTGCATTATGAGGATGCATATCCCGATCGAACCAAGGACATGCTTATTCTCATCGAACCAGGTCATAACTCTCTCATAACATCCCTGAAATGATGAAAGAAGAAAATTGAAATCCCAAGGTCACATCTTCTTTCACATGCATTCTGTATGTTTTCTTCCTTCCCATGCCTCCTTAACCCTTGACCTGGGCAAAAGCAAGCCTTACCGTTTTCCACACCAGTTCGGTAGAGTTCCGTCCACAGTCTTGGGAGTTTTCCGTACAACATCGGTCTGGGACAGTGTTTTCTCCCAGCACTGGGTACCAATCCGTAAAGTCATTCACACCACAGCATTTCATCTGTGGCAAAAATAAGGATTCATAAATTAAGTAGCACAACTCATGAATCATGCACAACTGCAAACTTTTACTGCCACTAAACTATTGTATATTTTCAAAAGGGCTGCCAAAACAGTTTTGTATGTTAAAGTGCTTTGTGCTCAGTGATCACTAAAATCAAATACTTAACAACATTTAGAAAAAAAAACAAACAAAAATGAGGTCCCATGCCCAAGGTATGTTAGCCTTCTTATCACACATACATGAACCCAAACACCAAAACGTTAGGTAATCTGCCCACAAGTGCTGAACAGCAAAAGCCTAGCTGCCAAGGCTGCAGTTCTACCTATGCAGATTTTGCTGCTTCTCTGTTTCAGATCATTTCTGCGTTTGTGGTTGGTACAGAGAATCTCAGAGAAAGGTAAGAATCTTTCACCTTGCAGAGTGCACTTTGATACTGGATTGCACCCTACTCCCTGGACGCTCAGGAGTGCAAAATCAGAAATCAAAGTCTGATTTAGCCATCCTTTAACCTTGGCACAAATGCCAAAGTCAACAGACTGCAGCAACCTTTATGGACAAATTGTGGGGTTTTGTTTGTTTCTTTTTGTTTGGTTTTGGATTTTGTGTGGGGTTTTTGGGGGTTTGTTTTTTGTTTTTGTTTTTTTTGACTGGATGGTTGTTTTTTGGGTTTGGGGTTTTTGTTTTGGGGTTTTGTTTGTTTGGTTTTGTTTTTTTTTATTGAGAAAATATGTTACCTCTGCTTGAATAATATTCCATGCATTTTTCAGTCCAACATTATTTTCTGAATTGTATAGCTTCATACCTTCCTTCAAATCTTTCTTTGCACTTTCACTGACCTGCATGATGTAGAAAATACAGAAAGTCAATGCACTTTAGTTCAGAGGAAAGGACGAAATGGTACAGACTCGCATATAGTATGTATCCTTCTCACTTTCTCTCACCACAAACTTAACATGGGTAGAAGAGCTCCATCATAGCTTCAAGACTCTCACAAGTCAGTGGGATCTTTCAGCACCTGCCAAATCCTAGTTTCTCCCTCAGATTGCAAAATACTGGATTAATTCTCATGAGATAGGAGACCAAATAGCTTCCCCTCTACTAAGAGACCACCATACAGTCATCATCTGATCCAAGCTAACTGAAAAGTCATCAGCAGAAACTTGCTGACATTAATTTTGCTAGAGAGAGCTGTTGGCAGTACCACACAGCAGCCTCTCCTGCCTGTAACCTATGGCCTACTTTAATTTGCTGACATCATAAAACCAGAGTTTTATGAAACCTCTCAAGCTTAACATAGTTATTCCTTGCAGAAGTTCAGGCAGGCTATAGTAAACGGCCCATACAAAATCAATTGAAAAAGAATATTATTATTGCTCTCCTTGTGGGGACAGGCTTGTAGAATTGATGATTTTCAAACGTGCTCTTCTTTCCATAGTGGAGAAAGTTGGAATGCTTAGCAGGAGATCTGAGATGTCCCATTTCTTGTATGAATTTCAGTCTGCGCATGGAGTCCTGGAAGCAGAATGGCTCTGACAGCAGTGAGCTGACAGCAGGGAAAGGATTACGGGTCCTGCCATAAGGTCTTTGACATCCCATTCAAAATCATGAGTTCAGCCTAGCTCCCTGAAAGTGGCAGGCATCATGACAATGTTGGAAGAGATATACAACTCTGGTAGTATCTCTGTTTTAAAATCAGTCTGGACATGCTCATACTGTAAGGCTCTGTCTTGTGTTTAGCAGAGTTCTCGAGTTCCCTGATGATTTTTCCAGTCTTGCCTATCTGACAGGCCAGCCAGTTTTTCCTACTTAACTTAGTCTCTACTAGATAGCAGATTCCTACAGATGGGCTTTATGAGAACCTGCCTCTTGATCCCTGTCAAACTCTTTAGGACTGACCAGCCAAATGAGAGAGCTGGTAGCATCTGTAATAGCCTATGAATATTCCAGGCCCCTCTCCTCCAGTACTGTTCCAAGGTTGGCCCTAAGGAGCTAACAAGGTCTTAAGCAGGATGTCTCACAACTCAGGTTCACAAGATGATTAGCTTCTTGCAGAAGCTAATCACACAGCTGTGCTGAAGCCTATTTCAGTTGTTAGGAGAAGACTAAAAGGGAGGCCCTGGATTATGGTTTTATTTCGGGGAGGAAACTGTAAAGCTCAGAGGGTTCTTCTCTCCTGTTTGCCCTCTTCATCACTTCCTTTTCTCCCTGCAGAAGCAGCTTACACAAACCAGCCCAGATCTCAAGGTTAAACCTTCACCAAAGCAAAGAGCAAGGAGAGCCCCCATATCTCCATCAAACGAAAACAAACTGAACCTGGTTTACATGCTAGCACAGATAATTAATCTATATGGCATATCTGCTTACCTTGTCCATATAAACAAAGAACAAAATGAGTAGAATCAGCTCTGCCAGGAGAATTATCAGCAAAATGATGAAAAACTAGAACAAAGAAAAAACAGACATCATATACACACTTGCCAAATAGAGAGCAAACCTGGGGATGCTAGAAACTCTGGAGACTATTGGTCTTGTCCTCTAATAAACCTTTCCTCTGCTGCAAGGAGGATTTCAAACTACTTGAAAGTTTGCAAACTTCCAAAGTTTGATTTCAAACTATTCAGGCATATTGATACTTTATGCCACTAAAACTTCTGTAGGTTTCACCATGACAAAGCTCACTTGCATTCTCTACGTCTTAGGCTTCTCCTTACTCCTGGCTTGCAAGTTTCAGCAATGCTTTTTTTTTGACTGCTGCCAGAGCACAGAGCCCTGATTAATTCATGCAGCCTACAGACCACTAAACCCACTGCCACAAAGATCAATGTGATGTACCTCAGGTAGGCTTTAACCACAGGTACTTAGTTGCCTGTTGAAATAGTTTTTGTATTACTCAGCTCTTCTATTCCCAACTCTCTGTAGCTGAAGTATCTCTGCAGGGGCATCCCAAGTGTGAGCTTCAGTCGTTTCTCACTATTTTTCATGCCCTCTAGTTGCCTTTACGTGCTAGTGGACCGCCACGAAAGTATGGCATCCTCCGCAAAGGCACTGGGGGAGGTGTAACATGCGGTGCAGCACACGCTCCAGTGCGTGATAGTCATGATAGTATAAAAAGACTTTCACAGAACCTTGTAAGAATATTGTCCTGGTTTTGGCTGGGGTAGATTTATTTCCTTCATAACAGCTGGTGCAGTGCTGTGTTTTGGCTTCAGTCTGGGAACAATGGTGATAACACACTGATGTTTTAGTTGTTGCTCAGTAGCAACCTGGTCAAGGAATTTTCAGTCTCTCACACTCTGCCAGTGAGGAGGGGCCCAAGAAACTGGGAGGGAACAGAGCTAGGACAGCTGACTGAAACTAGCCAAAGGGATATTCCATACCATAAAATGTCAGCTGGAAGGGGCCATGTGCTGCTTGGGAACAAACTGAGCATCAGTCACTGAGTGGTAAGCAATTGTACTGTGCATCACTTGCGGTTTTTGGTTCGGAGGGGGCTACCCTCTGTCTTTAGTAATAGTAGTAGTAGTTTTATGTTGTTATAATAGTATTAATATTATATTTTACTTTATATAAATTATTAAACTGTCCTTATCTCAACGTGCAGGTTTTTACCTTTTTTCCAGTTCTCCTCCCCATCCCACTTGGAGAGGGTAAATGAGTGAGTGTCTGCATGGTACTTAGCTGCTAACTGGGCTTAAACCATGACAAATATAAACACTCTTAAAAAAAACATACCAAAATTACAGTTTAGGTGGATAAATAACATTACTATTCTCTGTTTGCTTTCCTATCTGTACAACATAGAACACCAAGCAGCAGACAGCAAAAAACAGGTGCCAGTTTGTCGTCCAGTTTAATTCTCTGAGGTGGTCTAAGGAATGCTCCCTGCCTGTTTCACAGCACCATGTAAGGGAGACTTTTACACAAGAAAACCTCATATGCTCCTTTATGTCGCAGCACCTGTTATTCATAAGCTGTGACTGAATTGGAAGCAGTCTACTTTGAAAGTCCTCCTCTCACTTTCTGCCACAATACCTCTCTCCTTGGGGTGAGAAAAAACATGATGAAGCCTCCTGCATTTAGGAAAGAGGAGTGACCCACACCGTGTTTTCTGAGAGCAGTTCCCAATCTCTGTGCTTCAGTGCTGGACAAAGGATCAGATTTGTTTTGGGTTTTTTTTTTCCTACTGGCAAGCCCTGGCAGAGGCCATGACTTAACTTTGGGTCAGATGGTTTCCACCAACCTCTGACAAAGGCCTTAAATAAAAGCAAAGTAGAAAACAGCCATGAAAGGCTTTGAGTGGCATCCAAAAGCAACCGTGCTTAAAAGTTTTCAGTAGATTCTTCTACCAGACATTTCTAAAAGGGTTATCCAGGTTGAGCCTACAGTTCATGTTTAACCATTCAGAGGTAACTGGCAGCAGTAATTTGCTTTGCTATCTAATACGTTATGGCATGTAGTACCAAGGATACACTTGCTAATACACCAATTATACCACTGTGACCAAAGCTATGGGATGTCATACTGCAAGCATACAGAAGACTGAAAGCCAAGGGCAACATTATAGTGATCCACAAGACTATTTTGCACTGGTCACAAATAAAACAGTCACAGGTCTTAGTGAAAAGAAGTAATGATGTCTTACACTCAACAGGAGGCACTTGTTTTCCTTGATAGCACCTAGGCAGCCCAGAAAGCCTGTCACCATGATGACTGTACCAATGGCAATGACTAGGTTGGCAGCTGAAAGCGATGGAAAGCTGGGAGAAAACGTGGCGAAGTTTCCTTGTGACACTGACAGCCAGATGCCCACACCCAGCAGTCCACAGCCACATAACTGCAAAAATACAAACAAAAGAAAGGGTTTACCATTAAAACAAATGGAACTGGGTCCTTCCCCACACTCTGAAAAGAAAGAATTTCTCAAGCAAATTCTCAGGTAACTGTTCTGCAGTAGTGCTTGCACTGGCTTGGTGATGAGACAGTGAAACTGAGTGGTTTTACTTAGACTTGGTCATGTCACCTGCACTTATAAATCTTTTGAGTAAAAGCCACTGGATGGCAGAATTCTCTTTTGAAAGACTCAGGACATGAAACCAGGGCTACCCACTGATCACCCAACAGCCCAACCCAATGCATTTTTTCTGTAGGAAAATAAAAAAACATTATTTGAAAGACTGTTCCATTTAGCTTATTTCTGCAATCATCTACAATGTCTCAGAGTATCCAGCCCCATATTTCCTCGTCATAGGACAGGCAAGGAATTATTCTGTAGATAATTACAATTAGTAGCATCATTTCAATAAATATTTGTCATAAAATGCCAGTCTCAGTGGCCAGGTTGGATTTTAATATGAGTTCTCAAGACCTTTACTGTTGGTTATCAGTGTTAACTGTCTCAAAACTCAGATTTCTAGGTTTATTATCTACAGCAAGCTCAACTTCTGCTACTCTGTGAGAGAACCTGGAGGAAATGCAAAGCTTCTAGATCAAATTCATTTTGATTCTCACACTTAACAATACCATGTCTGGTTAAAGAAATAAGGTTTCTTACCCTAAATCACAGGGTCTGTCTTTAGAAAAAAGACCAAGTGTTGCACTACACAGGGCCTAAAAGCTGGCCATATGGTAGTACTTGCTCAAAATGGCTGTTACACAATTTCCCATCTGATCTGTGATCACTGGCAGTGAAATCAATAGCAGGAGTTAGCTGCACTTTCATTAAATTTGTGAGCTACTATTACAGTCTCCTGACAAAGACTAGAACCTCTAGTCAGAGGAGAAATTCATAGAATCATAGAACGGTTTGGGTTGGAAGGGATCATACAGTTCCAACTGCCCTCACTTAGGCAGGGGTACCTTAAACTAGGTCAGGTTGCCCAAGACTCCATCCAACCTGGCCTTGAACACTGCCAGGGATGGGGCATCCACAACTCCTCTAAGCAACCTGTGCGAGTGTCTCACCACCCTCATAGTAAAGAATATTTTCCCAATGCCTGATCTAAATCTACTCTTTCAGTTTAAAACCATTCCCCCTTGTCCTGTTGCTTTGTGCCCTTGTAAAAAAAACCCTCTTGTGCCCTTGTAAAAAATCCCTGTAAAAAAATTCTTGTAGGCCCCCTGTAGGGTACTGAAAAGCTGCTATAAGGTCTCCCTGGAGCCTTCTCTTCTCCAGGCTTAACAAGCTCAACTCCCCCAGCCTGTGTCCACGGGAGAGGTGCTCCAGCCCTGTGATCATCAATGTGGCCCTCCTCTGGACTTGTTCCAAGAGTTCCATGTCCTTTTTATGTTGAGGACACCAGAATTGGATGCACTACTCCAGGTGGGGTCTCACAAGAGCAGAGTAGAGGGGCAGGATCACCTCCTTCGACTACAGCACTTTTATCTCTTCCCCCAAATCTGTCTTCTCCAATCAGTAGTCTTGATGTGATTTCGCATTGCCTTTCATGGTACATGAATGAAGTCAGTGTGAACTTGGAGCACTCTGGGGAAATGCAAAGCAGAAGTCTCCTGATCTGCTGCAGGACCCAGTGGACATCACCACAGGTTTAAACTGTCCACAGTTCATGGAATCAGCACCCTGTTGCTCCTGCTTTAAATTGAAACTACTCTGTCCTTGAATTGCTGCAGTTTGGATTGCCTCAAGCCCTCTCAGGAATCCACTCACTGCCTCTGCTGATTTAACCGCTGGATGAGAGCTATCTTCAAGTGTAGGAAATCAGGAAAGTGAAGCTCACTGGTGATCCATGGGATAGACATGAAGACAGAAAAGGACCCAGAGCAGAAAGAGAACCAAAGCTGGAGAGCAGAAATATGAACAGAACTCTACAGAATCTCAATTTCGGAGACACTTATATATACTTCCATACATATAGAGAGAGTAATTCTTCACTTGTGATAGCCACTGTAGTATTTTGGCAAACTCAAGTGCAAAGCACCTTGCTGATTTGCTGAAGACTGCTCACCTAATGTACCTTCACCTTTCCATGGGGTGGAAAGCAGGGAAGAAGCATTGAACGCTTGATGTGAAATGTTTGCAATGAAGGTCTCATGAATTAGCAACACACCTGTGCTGTCCCTATGCAGACTACTATGCAGATACAACTTGAATGCCAAACACAGGAATACACTGCAAGAAGAGTCCTTTATAATGTGAAATCAAGTGGCGTGTCTGCTGAGACAGCAGATATGTCCACATTTGCTCTTTCTTCCTGCAATTCTAATGTCCTGCTGAGAACAACCATGGAATAACAAACTCGTTTCCAACTGCTGTAGAGAGTGGATCAGAATGCCACAATGCACAATGGGATTATAGTTCCCTTCAAAGCTTTCTGACAACACACATTAGTGTAGTACTAAAATTACACCAAAGTATCTGCACTGATCACGTCCTCACTGTAGCTGATTCCCAGGCCCACTGGGCAAGCTAAGGTAAGTTCTCTTTTTCATACTTTTAACCTCCCAAAGTAAGATTTCTGCATTCCTAAGCCATATGGAAAGTTCAGATTACATAAAAAAAAAGAATAAAGGTGATGGCCGGGCTGTTAAAGAACAAGGCTGATCTATACAAACAGGATTATCTACAGTGACTGAAGAGGGTAAATAGGAAGACCTGCAGGAGAGTTGATTAAAGATGACATCCTGAAAACTTCCACAAGGTGGCATCGCATACAAATAGCACTATCAGTTTAAGTCAACTTTTTCTCCTCTCCAGAGCTACTTAATCTTTGTGCTTTCTTCTCTGTTTTCATTTCTGTCATTCTGAGTAGCAGTACTGTTGATGCTAAAACTTATGCTTTAAATCCAGGCCAAATGCTTTTTTCAGTCATGCTTCTTAAAAAAAACTCATATAATTCCACTGACTTGAGACTTAACTTGCATACAACCGTACCAACTAAAGCTACCTAGACTTCTAGCAATAAAACAGCTTTCCCTGACACTTTTTTCTCTACCAATCTATTTTTTTATACAACATAAATACTGTAAAAATGCTCTCACAGCTATATATTCTTATAGGATTCACCTGCTTCTATTTGATACAACTGCACCCTGGAGGGTGAAAGCTGCAAAAATATATTAAGTCATCTTATCAATTCCTTAATAATATAATGAAATAATATATGCTGCTTGATAATTAATTGTGTGAGATTGATGTCACTGATATTCCTCCCTCAGGCACATGGTTTAACAGCAGAATAAATTTCACTGAATTTTTCTTCTCAAAAAATGTTGCCTTATTTCCCTCTCACGACTAGAAATTACCATCCTTCAAGCAGCCAGCAGATCTCTCCTTCCCCTCGTGTTTATGTCATGAACAGTATCATAAAGTCAGTCACTTACACGGATACACATACTCTTACTTACAGGGTAATTTAGTCAAGCTATGGCACCCATATTTTTAGCTTGAGAGCAAACAAAAGGAACACCAACTTTCCTCACAGTTTCTACCCCATTTTGCTATTTCACTTTCAAAGCCTGAATTCTCTTAGGTACTTCAGCATCTATCTGTCATCAGCCATCACTGTGCCCAGGAAACAACCAGCATACTAGAAAATATTAAAAAGAGTCTCAAATGCTTCAAGAGAAATTAGAACTCCTCATAAACCCAGAGACAGAGAAACTTATAATCAAGTCTTGCCTGACAAAGGGTATCATTAAAGCAGGAAAGGGGCTCTTTTATTCTGGATTTTTGAGCATTATGTGAAGTCATACAGCAATACAAATTTTTACAATAGAGCATCACATCCAGGTTTAGTTGCCTTAACCTAGAGAAGATACAGTAAGAGTGTACAAGACCCTGGGAAGGACAACACAGATGGGCAGAGTTATGCCAAGACAGACATATGGTATAGAAGGAGATTGTGCACTGGATTATCTAGCCTGAGATGAATTATTAGACAGGATGTGAATGAAATATTCACAATCTAGAGGTCAGTATGAAACCCAAACAGTCTGTCTCTTTAATCTTCTCCAGTAATAGAAATGAGGGCAATATTAGCAAACATTATGTAGTATGTATACTTCAGGTATATATACTGGTATATATATAGGCTTCATGCAACTGAGAAGTAAATTGATAAATCATGCCATAGGTAATTAAAAGAATCAAGTATAGTGGCCACAATTGTAAGGGCTATATGATTTTATTTACTGCTAACAACATTTGTTGTTTCTTAGCATATACCCAAATAATGACAACTCATGCTTCTCAGAGTAAGATATCATACTTCTCAAAGTAAGATAATGCATGCAGAATGCAAAACTACTGAACAGGAAACAAGTTTGTTTAGTTAGGTAAAGAAGGGATAGAATATGCTGTTCTGTAAGGATTAGTAATAGAATAATACTGATAGATTTACCCTTGAAGTAAGTAATTGAACAGCATCAGGAAACAGAAATCTGACAAGGAAGGCACTACCAAGAGAAGGGATGATGTTGATGTTTGCCATTGTTCCATCCCATAGGCACAATGTGTGATGGAAAAGCTGCACAACTAGGTGGTTGAAAGAACGGAGAAAATATTTATTCTTGACATTAGACTTTCTACTGCTGGTTAAACACCAGGGAAGCTCTTAGCAGAGAATAATGAAATAGAACAGAGACACAGAGAAAACTAAATACCGAAACACAACCACTAGGGACAAAAAGAAGAAGCTGTCTCAGTTTGTACCTCCATTTTGAGTGACGTGCCCTGGGCCATCTGTGGCCCAGTTACAGAGAACAGAAAACTCCCCACCCTCTTCTGTGCTGTGTTAAAACAGGAAATCTTGCTCAAAGCAAAAATGGTATGATGAAAAAATATATGGAACACCTTAAGTATGGTCCCCATTAAAATGGCCAAAAGCACAGGAGATTGGTTACGAGGAATTACTAACCGCACAACTGCAAAAATAAGTATCAGTGCTGGGAACTGATTTCAGGACAACTGCAGTGATAAAAAGACACTGTGAATTAGGCTTTGTCAAGCTTCTATTTAAGCAATAAGTCAACAGGGAGATCACCTGAACCAAAAGGACAAGCATGAAGAAGCCATGTGTACAAGAAGAATGCATGACCTAAGCCTAGCACAGGAAGGTTTTTCAGTGTCCAGGTGGTTCTTAAAACCCTCCCTTCTGTTGGGGTCAGCAAAAGAAATCTGCCAGTGATATTTCCCCTCTGTATGCTAAGTCCTACAAGATAAAGGTTACCTATTTTAGCTCTTCTATTCAAGACAGATTTTCCACCATTTCTCCAACTGACTCTCAGACCAGCCAGTGTGCAGAGAAGGTAATGGCTCTCATGAAGCAGCAGTCTTCCCACTCTGGTCTGGGTTGGTTTTGTTGTCTTTTTTTTTTCCTCTTCTCCTTCATTTACGGTCTCTTAATGAGCTCATGGATTTCCAACAGAATCAGGAGGCATAGAAAACAGTTTGAAAGGCTGTTCTTTCCTACCATGCAGGCATTTTTAAAGAAAACTTCTCCTAGACATAAATCTAATTAGATTTTTCCAGAAGGATTATCACCACAAATAACAGGATTTTTCAAACTATCACAATGCATTAACTTTTCTGTTGAGACCACAATATTAATCAAAGCAGGTGCGTGACTTAAAGGGGAAAGGGAACTCAAAGGTCAGAAGTAGAGCCATTCTATTCATTTACCATCAGGCATAGGCAATCATCTTCTGCTTTTGCAGTATTCTTCCCTGAGTTACAGATCAGAATGACTGTTCTGGAAGGAGACAGGAATGGGAACTACATGATTTCTACCACTTCAAAACAGAGATACACTTTCTGCAAGTTAAATTTTTGGATGCCACTTCCCATCTCTGGATTTGGATGGTTCACCCGCCTCTGAAAAGGGCTGGTGCTTGAACATTTTTAGTTAAGCCCAGGTGTGTTTTTCTGCTCTGTCTAGATAACCCACAGGATTAATCAAACCTGGGGTTTAACAGCTGGAAATCTTTAAGAAAACCTCTTGCAAAGCAAGACCATCTTCTAAGTATGATCCAAAATATATTAAGGACCCCCAAATTTCGGAAGTTCTTTAGCTATAGACCAGAAAATAAGAAAATACCCTGGAAGCTGAGAAATACACTTAATAATACTTACTTAATGCTACTGCCATAACAATATGGAAAAAATTTAAACTCCTCTAAACATTCCTATGAATTGGACATTGATGCAAGACAAAGGAATTATGTCGATGTCTCCTTTGAGTCTAGTGCTGTAACAGCTTTAATAAGAGCCCGTGTGTAATGGAAAGTACAGCACTGGAATCAATGCAAATGTTGAACCTCCTTACTTCATCTGCAAGAAAGAGCAGTTACCCTCTTCCTAGAGTCATGCCCCAGCAGTACTGTTGGGATGGTCCTGAAAAAGTGAAATGAGGTATCAGAGACTGTGATCTTTAGTGGGGCTAGTAGAGGCTGGGAAAAGCATTACATTCTAAAACTTTTTCTACTCTGGTCTTGGAATGTGTAAATTTGCAGCCAGATACCTTAAGCTTTGGCTTGGATGTTCTTGCCTGGTCACACTGGAGTCTTCAATAAAGGGTCAGTTTTGCGAAAGGAAGTTTTTAAGGGCTGGGTTTGCTTGGTTTCTCAAAGACATCTTAATCTCCTCTTTAGTTACTTAAAGGGCAACTTGGATAGCTTATGCTTCCCATTAGGAAAAACTTTCACTGCAAAATTAGTACAGCACTAGAAGAAGTTACCAATAAGGTGTCAAAATCTCTGTTCTTGGAGGTTTTCAATGCTTTTCTAGATATGATCGTGGCTCACCTCACCTATCAGTACCAGTGCTACCCCTTGGAATGACTTGCAGAGATTCCTGCCAAGCATCAGTTCTAAGATTTTATAATTTTCTCAGCTACCATCTTCTATCTTATTTGTGAAAAATCCCAAACCCATGTCATTTCTAATGAACACAACAAATCTATTACCTTTGCAAGCCTTACGAGGAAAGCTCTTATGCCCATGCTGGAGAATGAGCACACCTGAGTGTTTCTCTCCAATGCCTGTACGCCAGTACACGCCACACAGGGAACAAACAGGAGGCATTTCAGTTACAAGGGTATGACATCACTGCGACCACAGAGATAGTGGGATAACTCACATAACTGGAGTATTGTGATGGATGGGTACAGGCTCTTTAGGCAAGGAAGACATGGAGGGAATGTTGTACCTTATGTGAGAGTGGAAATGCATAGAGTTCTGCCTTGGGATAAGTGAAGAATAAGTCAAGAGTTACAAGTCATATTAGTAGGCAGACCAATACAGGTGATGTAGTAGGTATCTGTTATAGACCTCATGATGAGGAAGAAGTATATGAGGCCTTCATACAACTGGATGAAACCTCATGTTCACAGGCCTTTGTCCTTGTGAAGGATTTCAACCACCACAATGTCTGCTGAAAGGACAACACAGCAGGGCACAGGCAATTTAAGAGATTTCTGGAATCCACTAATAACAATTTCCTGACACAGGCAATTGACAAGTCAATAAGAAGAGGTACTTTGTTGGACCTGCTGCTTCCAAACAAGGAAGAACTGGCTTGGGACATGAAAATCAGAGGCAGCCTTGACTGTAGTGACCATGAGATGCAGAATTCAAGATCCCATGAGGAGGTAGCAGAAAGCAGGACCACAGTCCCAGCCTTCAGGACAGCAGGCTTTAATCTCTTCAGAGACCAACGCAGTACAAGTGTCAATGCTATGCAAGACAGGAAGTGATAAGTATCCCAGTCCCAGCTTCTGCCAGAAATCCTACCCCTACCAGCTTGGGGCTACTTGCCCCAGATGTCACTTCTCTCTTTTGGTCACATGGTCTGTTGTGATCTGCTACCAGGACTAACCACCCCTACAGCTTTACCCAGAAATACATCATACCTTGACAGCCTTCCCCCTCACATGCATAGGGAACGTTAGTTTGGTTTGGCCACCATTTCAACAGGGCATCACCATTTTATGGCAGGGAGATGAAATGCCACTGCTCTGTGATTGACTGATGGCCAGTTCTTGACACCATCATACCCATGTGTTCTCAGGCAGTCTTGTAATCAGGTGCTTTCTTCCTTTGCACCAGAAAGTGCTCAGATACAAAAATGGCAAACTGCCAGCACATCTACATAATCAGCATTGAAATAAAGCCTGACCAGAATGTGCATGTCTCATTTTGCTTTGGGAAGGTGATCGTGAACCTGCCTCTTCAGCCCCAGAAGCCTCTGGTATTTTAGGAGACCATGCCAAAATGTTAGTTGTAAAAAATAACAGGGACCCCCTTTTGTACGTGAATTATTACAAAGCTCAGGCTGGCAATGGTCTTCCTGGTTGTCAAGGCATTCCTGTAACGTATTGTGTGTTGAAAGTATATTCCATGCCCTGTTTAGAAGGGCTTTTGAAAAAGATTCTGGAAATCACTAAGCCATATGTTAAAAAGTACTTCTGAAGACATTGCAAACACCATGGTTGGACGTGTTTCCAAGGTTGTCATGGGTAAGTTGGAATTTCCTTCAAATCGGGATTGGGACATGCCTATATTAAAATAAAAAGCCTTAAAAGAAACAAAGCCATGTCACACCCCAGAGGGAAGGTCCACCCTAGCTCTTTAAAACAAAAGGAAAGTGCTAGACAACAATCTGCCCAGTAGAAGACGACAAAGAAAAAGCCAGACCAAATGGTGCAAAAGAACAAAAACAAACAAACAAACAAACAAACAAAAAAAAAAAACAGAGAAAGAGGTCCTGATCTACTGCTAGAAAAGAAAATCTATTTGTAAAGGGATGGCTTTTGTCACAGCTGCTCAGAAAAATGCACCAAATTCAAACTGTATTTGTCTGAAGTGTCCCAAACACAGAACAGCATTGAGAAAAGCCTTTTTAATTGAGGTGCCTTCACCTTCTGCTCTTGTGGAGTTTGCACTTCTGGACTTTTTCATAGCTGGGAATAGAGAAGATTACATAGGTCTGAATAACACCTTACTGTATCTTTGCTGCAAGACTGTAAAAGCTGAGAGGTCCAAACTCAGAGCTGGTGAGCCCAGGTTTCTCATGAATAA
Source organism: Neopsephotus bourkii (assembly GCF_033783945.1). Taxonomy (NCBI): domain Eukaryota; kingdom Metazoa; phylum Chordata; class Aves; order Psittaciformes; family Psittacidae; genus Neopsephotus; species Neopsephotus bourkii. The sequence continues at coordinate 11,872,924 of NW_026900624.1, forward strand.
CCCACTGGCTTCTACTTTCAGTCAGTTGGATGTTACATGGGGCATAAACTAATAAACCAGAGCAACCATTGCTACCCCTACTGTGCTTTCATTGAGTTGCTTCTCAATTAGAGCTGACTTGCTGTCAAAGCACTTCTCTACAGGGCTGTTCCGCCAAGCAGCAGCAAGCAGTCAGGTTGGATGACATCAATAATCAGGGGTTCAGGCAATGCTCAGCCCTGATGGCCTAGAGTATGAACTACTGGGACCTTTTTACAGTGATCGGTTCTTTAAATACAAGCTTTTGATGAATGATGTGGATGTAAAAATTAAGCTGACATGCAGCAAAGACAGCTTTTGTTTGATGAGCTCTGTGCCAGCAAACCTTGCAAGCTGGTTATTATGTGTACCTACTTATTTGTGAAGAAGGTGGGGTAGTGCCTGGAGCATGTCTGGTGCATGCTGAGGTATTACTTAATGGCCAATACTAAATAGCCAGTGGACCAGGTGGGCATGAAAGTGTTCCGCATACTGGCCAGGAATTGTGTCAGCAACGAGGAAAATTTGTTTATGAGACAGCTTCCCAAGCTTGTTATTGGCTACACAGATAATGATGCTTTTAGCATCAATTATGCTAAGAACCCTTTCAACTTCAAACTTTAAGATGCAAATTCTATGTTCCTGCATGTGGATGGTGAGCAGATGGCATTGAAACCACTGCAACCTGATTTTGAGAATGGCTACTGTGTGAGAGAATACATACAACTTATTTAAATGATCAGCAGGCATATGAAAGGCCATTGCCTACTGGTTGACAGGAAAGAGTGCCTATGGCTACACACTGCCAGTGACCTGTCTCCAGACCAAAAGTGCACTGATCACTATTCCATGATTAAAACAGGAAACCTGACAGCAGAAGTACACGTTGCAGGGGCCTTGATCACCATTAGTATGATCATGTACAGTATACTTGACAACATGATAAAAATAAAGCAGCAGAAACACATGTTCTTCAACTAGATGCAATGCAAGTATGGACACTGAGCAGCTCTCCTGGGTTTTATTATCCCTGCAGATTCCTACAGCAGAGAAGCATCTGTAGGCATTTACCTTCACTACCTTCAGAAGCAAGGCCTCTATTTCTCTCAAAACAGCATATGCATCCACCCAACCAGCCTGGAGAGCATCAGCTAGCAATACTCCTGGCAGATCAGAACCATGCAGAGGTTTTTTACTTGTACGGCTATCCTTGAAACAGAACTCTCTGTTTTGAAATTGTGTCCTGTTTAAAACACAGCTCTACAGATACTGCTTCCTAGAGGAAACAACTGTAGCGTCCCTTCTCCAAGGCCTGCAGATACTGTTTTGTTGTTTTCCTACATCACCATAACAATGGATTACATTTTGAACTGCTTTTAAAACTGCATTCTAACAATCTAGTACAAAATGACCAGATGGTGATGTGCCTGTAAAATATGAAGGTTTCCCCATGACCAGAGCTACTCCAGATATTTTTCAGAAGATACAGACCTGCATCTTTCCTAATGATTTTCATTCTATAAACAGATTCTGTAAATAAAACTCACAACTTAACCATAAGGCTCTTCGTGTTCGTAAACCCTACCCCAACATGGTTTTTAAACGGACACTATAGACAGAAAAGGTTAAAGATTCTATGAATATTTTCTTTTCAACAGCAAACTTAACAGGATGAGTCACTGGACTTTAGGTATCTTTTTCTTCTTAGGTGGTGTGCATCTTGCTTCTTGGTCCTCCTCAATCACTTTTAGTTGTTCCAAAATATTCTGGTTTGCTGCATGGCCCATGACAGAAGATGGGACATTTCACCACAGCCATGGATTCAATAAAAACATTCCAGGTGCTCTCAGAATAGAAATTTCAGAAATCTGAAAAACACATCAAACTAATTCAAGCAAGTTCAACCCCTTGATGACATCTCCATTATATGCAAAACTTCCCTGCTTGTCCCAAGAAGAAATACGCTTGTGTTGCCCTAGCTGACCTAGGAGCTCGTGTGCATTCTTCCACTAGAGTGGATGCACATTATCCAGCAATTCCTCAACAAACGTGGCTGAGGTCCTCAGGAGTCTCTAGGGAGTTACCAACTTCTGATATGTCTTCTTACAGAAATCCAAGTGTCATCTTCCCCCTCTCCTGACTTCTCTGCTTCACACGTGCCAGGTACTTCTGAAGAGCTGCTATAGACACCTTAACTTTTCTGCAGCCTGCCAAGCCTTGTTTCTGGAAAATGTCCCTCATTTCAGCATGTGATGGGGCACTGTGACAAAGGACACTGAAAAGGCTGAGGTACTTAATGTCTGCTTTGCCTCATTCTTTACTGGTAAGACCAGGCCCCTGAGGCCAGAGAGAAAAATCTTGAGAAGCATCACACTATGGAGCACTTAAACAAACTGGACCTTCATTAAGTCCATACAGCCAGACAGGATACACCCAGGAGTGCTGAGTGAGACAGCTGATGTCATTTCAAGGCCACTCTTGGTTACTTTTGAAATGTCATGGCAACTGGGAGAGGTTACTGAAAAGACTGAAAGAAAAAGAAAATGTCACTCCTGTCTTCAAGAAGGAAGATCTAGGGAACCACATGGCAGTCAGTCTCACTTCAGTCACTGGGAAAGTGATGGAGCAACTCATCCTGGAAACCGTCTCCTAATACATGAAGAACAAGAAGGTGATTGGAAGTAGTCCCCTTGGATTTACAAAGGGGAAACCATGCCTCCTAAAATGAGGTGGCTAGCTTGGTGGATGAGGGGACAGCTGCCAATATTGCTTAACTATGTTTTAGTAAGGCTTTTGACACTTTCTCCCATAATACCCTCATTAACAAGCTGGAAAAGTATGGGTTAGGTAAGTAGACAAGGAGGTAGACTGGAAGCTGGCTGAACAGCTGGGCCCAGAAGTTTGTGATCAGTGGCCCAAAGTCCAGATGGACACTAGTCATTAGTGATGTAGCACAGGGGCCAATACTGCTAAACTTCTTTATTAATGACCTGGACAATGGGACAGAGTGTACCCTCATTAAGTCTGTATATAAACTAGGAGTGGCTAATACAACAAATGGCAGAGCTGCCATTTACAGAGACCTGGACTGGGTGAAGAATTGGGCAAAGACTCTCATGAAGCTCAATAAAGTGGACTGCTAAGTCCCGCACCTGGACAGGGGGGATAACGTTATGCGCCAGGGACAGGCTGGGAGCTGACAGGCTGGAAAGCAGCTCTGCAGTGGAGGGTTTGGAGTCCTGGTGGATAAGCAGCTGACCACAAGCCAGCAATACAACCTCATAGCAAAGAAGGCCAACAGCATCCAGGCTGCATTAGGAAGAGCATTTCCAGCAGATCTGGGGGATGTGATCCTTTCACCCTACTGAGCACGAGTGAGGATACAACTGGAGTGCTGTGTTCAGCTCTGGGCTTCCCAATACAAGACAGGCATAGGCGAATCTGAATAAGAGAATTGAGCATATCAGAAGAGGCTGAGAGAGCTGAAACTGTTTATCCTCAAGAAGAGAAGGCTCGGGGGGATTTTACTGATCTGTATAAATACCTGATGAAAGGTATTGGAGAAGAGGGAGCTCAACTCTTCTCAAGAGTGCCCAGTGACATGACAAGAGGCAATGGGTACAAACTAAACCACTAAAGTCTACGCAAGAAAAAGCTGCTTTCCTTTTTTTTTAACTTCTGGGGGTGGTCAAACTCTGGAGTAGTGTTCCCAGAGAGGCTGTGGAGTCACCACCTGTGAGGACATTAAAAACCTGACCAGACACTGTCCAGGGTAATCTCTTCTAGCTGACACTGCTTGAGCAGGGAAAGGGGGGGGACCAGATGATGTCAACAGGTCCCTTCCTACCACACCTATTCTGTGATTCTGTTAAGAAGATCCACTTTCAGATCTCAGTCAATAACTCTATTCCAGCTGTATTCTCTACGATGCACGTACACACTCCCCTTGTTTTCCCCAGTACCCAATGTCTATGTGTACAGGTAAAGAATAAGCCATCACTCACAGCTTGTGTCCAATACATCACAGCCCTGTTTTGCTAATGACTGTTGTTAATTATGTGGTGATAAACATCTTGTTCATGAAATTCCTAGGTGCTAAACTGTCAGTAGTTAAAATGTAAGTGTGGAAAAAAGTATCAGTAGAAAGGGACTTGGAGAAACTAGAACAAATTGATAAATGAAACATATACCTGCAAATTTATATTCCAAAGTACAGACTTTCTACAAGATGGTTTGGGAAAAGTTAATGTAAAAAAGCAAAATGTCAAAGCAAATGAGACATTACTTTGGACTGCAGCAATTCTTCCCACAAAACTTCTCAGCTATTTTGAGTGACATGCACCAAGGAAAAGACAACAAAATTGTCCCTGCCTCCAGCTCTGAAAGGTCAAATTTAGTTGTGGTAACGTCAGCATTACCTGGGTTTTTTTTTTATACATAACACACAATGCCCAACATGCAATAGGTAAGAAATCAGACTGAACATTTGAAGGGGATTCAGAAATTATGTACGAAGAAAGATTAAAATGTCAACAACATTGTTAAGTCATAGTTAAAACTCAGAGGGCAGGGAGAAGAATAGAGGCAGAACTTGGAAGCATTATTAGGTCTCTAAGAAAAAAGAAGTAAATTAAAAATTACAGATCTACTACAGAGGCTCCTGAAATCAGGACTGGCAGGACTGTAGTCATTCATCTGCTGGAAGTCATTCATCTGGATGGAAAAATATGCAAAGAGCAAATGGAGTTCAAGATATCACAGGTAAAGTATATCAAATCCAGAGAATAACTAATGCAGAAGAAGGAATTATCTAGTCACTCTACAGAGGGGACCTGATCGAGTGGGTATTTAACATATAATTCATAAAGGCTATATAATTCGTAAAGGCTATATAATTTGTAAAGCCCATAAAGGACTTGGGGTTCCTACAGAAACACTAACCATACTATTAGAATGTGCAGTTATGCTGTCCTTGGTAACAGACTTGAAGACAATTGTGAGTTTAAAATATAGTAACTAAGCATTATACATAATCTTCATATTAAACCATTTTCTCATTACTAAGCAATTCATCATAATGAACGAAAACCCATCTGCCTAACAAAGCAGTTCTGAGCATTAAGCCCTATACCCTAAACACACATAACTGTAAAGATATCTTTTTGAAATGTAAATCTAGGGATTAAATTCAGTCGCTCTTTAATTCTTCCAAATGAGCCTTCAAACTGTACAGACTGCAAACTGTAAACAGGCAGAAAATTGCAATGACATCTTTTAATGCACACCTTTCAAAGCTGCTTGTCAGAAGATGCAAGTTTAGGTCTTTTCCCTAAATACGAGTAATTGAAAAAAAAAAGTAATTAAAATTAAACCTGCAGAACTGAGTAAGAACAGAATTTTATTCTTCCAGTTCTTGGAATAATTAGAATATTGTCAAGTTCACCTTTATACTAATTTTAGAGCAATGGCATTAAAGCCTTTCGAAAACAGAAATATATGGCTATTTAAAACTATCCACTAAATTCCTATGTTATGTATTTGCACAAATACAGGGGCATGTATCTGCAGTACTTTCTTCTCAGATGTATGTCCCTACCTATTTATTCACAGACACTTTGTACCCCACAGGAAGCACTGTCAGATTCTGGTCAGTCACCATCAAACATACATTCACAGTGTTTAGCACTAACTGGTGTAAGTTCATGAAATCTAGGCACCTCTGCTGGTCACGTGTTACTAATCTGTCTTTTTTCCTGAGCCAGTTCTCGTGAAGCCTCTTTATCCTCTTTGTTTATTTTAATCACAGCTGCTTAATTCTGCTCTATCTCTTAATACCAAATAAAAGCAGTAGTAACAAATAATAATAATAATAATAGAAAAAAACCCCCAGATAGTTCAAGGACTGGGGAGGAGAGGGACAACAGTCAGGAACCCTCACTGAAATTTGTCTAAAATAACTGAGGACCTTTCCAGCTCCAAATAAGTTCCCATGACTTAAAATACTCTCTTGAAGATATATCACAGGCCATAACCAAGAACACAGCATCTCAAACACTTAGTGTTCTCCATTAGCTCTAAAGATGCTAACAGGGGCTTAAACTACATTCTGCAAATCCAGTTGTATCATTCTCTTTCACCTGTTGGAGACGCTTCTGAGAAAAGATGCAAGGAATCAGTGTGAAAAAACTACCTACAGGTGTCATTTGTAAACCAATCACTGTATGTGTGAAGTAAGTCTTTTCCTGAATTCTGGTCAGCTGGACCATCATAATAAACATTTTTCTCTTGGTCAATTTCTATGTCAAAACAACACAGAAATCCAGGGGATTCACTCCCCTCTGTAACCCAGGACATCTTCTGGCACCACTGATAGCTGACTAAGGAGCAAAGCTGACTTATAATTTTACATTTTTATGTCAGTTAGTAGCATGGCTTCTGGTTCCCAGTGAATGACCTTGTATTGCTTCAGCCTTCAGTAGAACTAGCATGCCAACACAAAAACACAACCATCAACAGGAACAAAGGCAGGAAGACAACTTGACTGCCCTCAGCACTATCTGCTCTTCTAGGTATTCTGTGATAAAAAAATATCAATGATAATAAAGGGATGAATGGGTCTTTTCAGCATTCATTAGGAAAAAAATAATTAGCAACTATATTAGATCTATCAGGAAAAAACAAAAAGAAATCAAATTATTGTGACTAATTCAGTGCAAATTTAACTTTTCTTTGATAGTATTCAAAGCTATCCTAACTCTTTCTGTTAGTATGTTCTGTTCTGATGCTACTACCTCGCAAGTAACATCTCTGTTATATATATATATATACAACATATATATAATCTGGCAAATAACATCTCTGTTTTATATATATACACACTATATATATATATATAAAACTATATATATATGTAAAAACTCTGGACTGGGAATCCTCCTACATAGAATCATAGAATAGTTCGGGTCGGAAAGGACCTTAAGATTATCAAGTTCCAACTGCCCTGCCATGGGCAGGGACACCTCACACTAAACCATATCACCCAAGGTCTCATCCAACCTGGCCTTGAACACTGCCAGGGATGGAGCATTCAACAACCTCCCTGGGCAACCCATTCCAGTACCTCACCACCCTAACAGGAAAGAATTTCCTCCTTATATCCAATCTAAACTTCCCGTTTAAGTTTTAACCCATTACCTCGTCCTAGCACTACAGTCCCTACTGAAGAGTCCCTCCCCAGCATCCCTATAGGCCCCCTTGAGAAACTGGAAGGCTGCTATGAGGTCTCCACACAGCCTTCTCTTCTTCAGGCTGAACAGCCCCAACTTTCTCAGCCTGTCTTCATATGGGAGGTGCTCCAGTCCCCTGATCATCCTCACGGTCCCCTCTGGACTTGTTCCAACAGTTCCATGTCCTTTTTATGTTGAGGACACCAGAACTGTATACAGTACTCCAAGTGAGGTCTCATGAGAGTAGAATAAAGGGGCAGGATCACCTCCTTCGACCTGCTGGTCACACTCCTTTTGATGCAGCCCAGGATACGGTTGGCTTTCTGGGCTGTGAGCAAACACTGCTGGCTCATGTTAATTTTCTCATTGACCAGCACCCCCAAGTCCTTCTCTGCAGGGCTGCTCTGAATCTCTTCTCTGCCCAGCCTGTTGCTGTGTCTGGGACTGCTCTGACCCAGGTGTAGGACCTTGCACTTGGCATGGTTAAACTTCATGAGGTTGGCATCAGCCCACCTCACAAGCGTGTCAAGGTCCCTCTGGATGGCATTCCTTCCCTCCAGCGTATCAACCGAACCACACAGCTTGGTGTCATCAGCAAACTTGCTGAGGGCACACTCAATCCCATTGTCCATGTCAGCGACGAAGTTGTTAAACAAGACCGGTCCCAACACTGATCCCTGAGGGACACCATTCGTTACTGGTGTCCAGCTGGACATTGAGCCATTGACCACAACTCTTTGTGTGCAGCCATCCAGCCAGTTCTTTATCCACCAAGTGGTCCATTCATCAAATTGATGTCTCTCCAATTTAGAGACAAGGATGTCGTGTGGGACAGTGTCAAATGCTTTACACAAGTCCAGGTAGATGACATCAACTGCTCTACCCCATCAGTTCTGTAGCCCCATCATAGAAGGTCACCAAATTGGTCAGGCAGGATTTCCCCTTAGTGAAGCCATGCTGGCTGTCACCAAGCACCTTGTTGTTTTTCATGTGCCTTAGCATGCCTTCCAGGAGAATCTGCTCCAAGATTTTGCCAGGCACAGAGGTGAGACTGACTGGTCTGTAATTGCCCAGGTCATCCATTTTCCCCTTCTTGAAAATGGGGGTTATATTTCCCTTTTTCCAGTTGTCTGGAACTTCACCTGACTGCCATGATTTTTCAAATATGATGGGCAGCGGGTTAGCAACTTCATTTGCCATCTCCTTCAGGACCCGCGGATGGATTTCATCAGGACCCATGGACTTGTGCACATTCAGGTTCTTAAGATGGTCTCGAACCAATTCCTCTCCTACAGTGGGCCCAAGGTCTTCATTCTCACAGTCCCTGCATCTGCCTTCCAGATGATGCGTGGTGGGTGGTGCGGTCAGAGCCTTTGCCAGAGAAGACTGAGGCAAAGAAGTCATTCAGAACCTCAGCCTTCTCCAAATCCTGTGTAGCTAGTTCACCCGAGAGCTTCCTGAGGGGGCCTACGTTCTCCCTAGTCTGTTTTTTATTTTCTATGTACCTGTACATATTCTTAAATACTCTGTCAAGAAGACTTCAATGAAAAGGATGTTATGTGTTATCCATCCTTTGCCTGATTCATCTGCATCTCATTATTTTCAAAGACTTAAAAAGCTTAGGCAAGTGAAACCTTTCAACAGCAGTTTGCCAGAAATACTACAAGGCTGAGCTCGATTCTCTTCAGAGAGACTGCTAATAAGGACTGGAATTATAAAGGGACCAGATAAATAAAAAGGGATAGGACAGCAGCCATGTGCTACAGTGAGGAGAGTTAAAAGCATTAGAGAACAGCAGATGACTCATCAGTTAACTGAATCTCACTTTTCCCTTCTGTCCAGAGATTTGTGTTAGGGAAATGAAAACAGGTAATCATGCTGGCTCAGGAAGAAACATGAAAATTCAGCCAGCTACCAGTGGGCAAATACCTCTGCTATCCCAAAGTAGAGGACCGGGGCATTAGACCTCTTAACAAATACAGATGCATGCTGCAAACTGTTTTTGAGTCCTGCATTGTTTCCAAGAGAAAACATTTTTAAAAGCATTCATTGCCTTGTGTGAGAGTGAGGGCTGCTTAATGTGGAAGCAAGAAAAAAAAGAAACACTCCAATTCCTATCCAGAATGCTTTAACATGTTTCCACCAAACCTACTACAAGAAGGAACCTGCACAGAAACAGATACCACAATGCTTTCATTAAGGGAGCACTGCAATCAGGACAGGTTTCATCGTGCTCAGCATTGATTAACTTCCATGGTCCAGCTACCATCAGAGCAAATTCATCTTCCCATTATATCTGCCTGTATATTTAAAGATACTCCTTAGTATTCCTGGAAGTAAGGCTCATCAAAGACCAACCTTAAAACACTTAGGAATTAACTCATTAAAGACAACTGTGCCATGAAACTTCCTAAGGTTCCAATTCTAACACATTAAAATAGGCAGAACTGAAGTAAGATGGAGAGTACTGCAAAAAGGATGAGAAAGACATGGGGCTGCCTCATCACCATTATGGTATTTTTTTCATATACCATGATGAAACGATCTTCATACCAGAAAAGCTAGGCAAGGAGTCACAGATAAAAGCTGTGATGTTGTCTTGCTGTGTGAAATGTTGGAAAAAAGAGACTGGGTCAAAATAGTGTCTAGCAATCAGCTCTAAATCTCAGCAATGATTATCAACTCTTGTAACTACTGTAACTAACAAGGAAGCATTCATGACGTGTACACATTTAGTCTTCAGACAGGCACTGCTAATAAAACAAACAGTAGAGTTTGTGATGCAGTGATTTCAGAAGAACAGAAGGAAGTATACCTAAAAGGGGCAGTCCTAGAAAAGTTGAGAGGAAGCTACTAGAACAGGAGGACAAACAAGGCCATATGAGAAGTGGAAGATAAGATCTCTTTTTTTTTTTTCCACAAGCCAGACTGAAGAGGAATTGTGTCAGCAAAGAACAATCCAAGGCCTTAAGGATTCACAACTGATAAAATACTAACATGAAAGGATTCTGCAAGCAGTGTGTATGACAGTGACAACTGATGTCCTTGATACCCAGGGGAAAAAGCAAGGAGTGGCTGGCTTATCTCTGTTTCAGATTGTCCTTTCCCTAACACATGTTCAGTCTGTTCACACAACCAATAGATGAAATATTTTAGATGGCAGGCATTCTTTGTTTTCTGTGCTTTTAACAATCTAACTGAACCTAGCACGAAGGAGCAAGAACAGCTTCCCACTGGAGTCAAACTGTATTTTAGTCTTCCCAAAGACAAATGCAATGGATATAAATGTGCAGGAAAACACTAGACTGACAGAAATTTACATTCTCAAAAACATCTTAAATAAAAATAACTTGCTGTACAATGTCAGGTAAAGTTACAGGTCTTGATTCCTACTGTAACACAAAATCACTGCATTTCTGCAAGTTCTCCAGGCTTCCCATACAGTCTTTTCTTGGAGGCTGGATTAGGTTCACAGAAAATAGTACCAAAAGTAAGGAGACTAAGTGAGGCTGCTGTTGGCTCATTCTTTCCCCTCTTTCAGTGAACTTTTCTGTTCACCATGTGAGCTCAATAAAGGCAAAAGCTGCTGTTTTGACAGCGTTACATTTGAACATGCTGACAAGACTGCAGTGGTCACATGGGAAGTACTGGGAACTACAGGAGGCAGTTCAATCCCACTGTACGTTCTCTGACAAATGTCTTTGCATCCACTTCTGCACAGGTCAAAATAGTTCTGGAGCTCTTACACCAGCCAGCCAGAGAGAATTAAGTGTGTTTTATTTTGCAACTCAACTCGAATACAACAATCAACAGAGAAGGTGATTACCTTAATAAGAAGCAGTAGAATAAACCAATTTCCTGTAATTTTTGTTGACAAGAGTTACAAAGTGTTCTGAATGCTTTCTTGTTACCAGAAAGAGCAATAAATAAATTAACTAGTGGTAACTGTGTTCAGGGAACTATATCCTCAACAGTTCATACCGACTTGACTATGGCTTTGTTTCCTTTGTGCTTTTACCTAAAAACGGTTTCATGTTATTGCAGTTAAAAAATGCCCTTACAACCATCAATGAAGATAGCAAAAAGGACACTTCATTACAACATATTGCAGATTATTTCTGCTCTGCCACTTTCACACGTGAAAGACAAACTAAATATATAAATACCAGAAATGAAAGGTAAAATGCAATGCCCTGCCTCATGGGCATATTTTACTGCTTAAAAGGCTCAGCTACAGTTAATAACACACTGATATTAGCAGCAGCATCGCTATTTGAGAAAATCACTATCTACCTACATTATATGCACACAGCAAAAAAAAAGAAAAAAAGCAATGTTCAAATTCCGTAAAGAGCAAAAATCTGTGCCCCCAGGATTTATCTGGGTATGATGCAGCAAGACTACTTTTAAGGGCTCAAGAACTCCATGCCAACATTGAATCAATGTAGTATTTCCCATGTCTGTTTCTTTCCACATGCAAAAAACCCCAACAGTTCTTCAGACTGATTTATTTTAGCTTACAGGAGGAAATACAACCTCAACAACTCATACTTATTTGACTGTGGCCTTATTCTGACACAGAAGATGTAATGAAACTTGGATTCCTATAGATTTGGGACTTATGATTGGATTCTTGTGCTTCTAATCCTTTGTGAACTGATGTTTTTTTAATGCCCTTCTAGAGGGCAGGTAGACTAACTTGCTCATGTGTGGATTCTTGGACATACAATAAAAGTCACAGTTCATTCTGCAGGCTTTCTCTAAAGGAAACAAAAGATAGCAGTTTATTGCTGTGAAGGAAGTATGCTTGTCGTTACTGGCTGCCTCAGTGTGCATGTAACAGAACTAGTGGATTCTCTGGCAGGTGAAAACTCATAACATCCACTATGTAGAAAGGCATTTGTTTATACAGCTGTACATAACAACAGACATAGAGCTGTCAACATCAATTTTTGAATGCTCGGTATCTTACAGTGTATACCCTTCTATACTGTTAGTGATCGACCCGCATAGCACAAAGTCAGGTGTCCAGAAATGGCAATTTCCAGAGTCAGAGGTTTGCTCATCTTTATCTTCTCCTAATTCGGTCTCTGGGCTGTCTTCCTAGTATTCCTTCTAAGCCTGGTATACATGGAACGTCCTTTCCTACATGGGTTTGCCAAGTCATCAGACTGTGTGCATTACAGAGTATCTCGACAGACCCCAGGCTGTACTGAGACTGCTCATTTACTACATATAAATATGGGACTTATCTATGATCATGCACAGACAACATAACAAAGGACAAAGATGAATCACAGAATAACAGAACAGTTGAGGCTGGAAGGGACCTCTGGAGGTGATCTAGTCCAATCCCACTGCTCAGGCAGTGCCACCTGGAGTCAGTTGTCCAGAACCGTGTCCAGGCAGCTTTTGAGTATCTCCAAGGATGGAGACTCCACAACCTCACTGGACAACTTGTCCAGTGCTTGGCCACACTCACAGTAAAAAAGTGTTTCCTGGTATTATTTTTTTGTCCATTGCCTGTTGTACTGTCACAGAGCACCACTGAACAGAGCTTGGTTCTGTCTTCTTTGCACCCTCCCTTCAGGTATTTGTATACACTGATTATATTCCTGAGTCTTCACTTCTCCAAGCTAAACAGTACTGGCTCTCTCAGCCTTTCCTCATGTGAGATGCTTCATCGTCTTACTGGTCCTTTGTTTGATTCTCTCCAGTCTGTCATGTCTCTCTTGTACTGAGAAGCCCAGAACTCCAGCTATAGCCTCATCAGTTCTGAATAAAGGGGAAGGGTCACCTTTCCTTGATCTGCTGGCAACAGTCCTCCTAACACAGCCAGGGTACTGTTAGCCTTCTTTGCAGCAAAAGCACATTGCTGGGTCCTGTTCCATCTTGTGTCTACCAGGATTCTCAGGTCCTTTTCTGTCAAGCTGCTTTCTAGCCAAGCAGCCCTCAGCATGTACTGGTGAATGGGATTGTTCCTCCTCATGTGCAGAATTTTGCACTTCTTGTTGAACTTCATGAGGTTCCTATTAGCCCATGAAAATCATCTCCATATCATGATCGTATTTTGGTTGAAGCAGAAGAAACTCACTTGAAGCTAAACTGAGTCTTTCTCTAGCTCACAGCACAAGCTGTTATATTTTGAGCTAAACTGTAAGGCCCATCAACTAAACTTGTTCTTCCTGCAAGGGCACACAGAGACAGGTCTGTCACTCATGTAACAATCATTCTGATGGCTTATGCAGCCCATAATCTGTCATGCATAAAAAGGCAGAAGACATAAAGAAGAGGTTCCAGGAGCCACATGTGTAAGCTTAAGCAACACATAAACAAAATCTCCAAATCTGTATGAATCGCAGTGTTTAAACAAAATCAGAAAAACAGTTCTACTTATATTGGAGGGATGTTTCATTCAACCCATATGCTAGGATTATTTACCTTCTCATGCAGTCAGAATATCCTGTTATTACATATAAATCTTGATCTTCCTTTACTAGTTCTGTAGAATTCATAATAAAGCTCTAGTTGCTGACTAAATCTGTGCAGTGTAATCTGCCTGCATTAGACAGTTTGAATGAGTCTGTAAACTGAGTATCAAATAAAAACAAGAGCATAAAACAATATTATGTTAAAAAGACTCACAGATCTGCACTTTAGACACAAAGTCTAGCTTTGCTTACTGTGAACAGCACATGGATTGCAGCAATGACAGCTGGAGACAGATCTCAGCACTCTTACCTAGATGTGGAAAAGGAGCATGCTGCTGTTTCTACTAGGAACCTTTTGAAGTGGCCTCTGTTCTCAAAAATGCTTTTCTAATAAGTCTGGGTCAATGCAGATTGATTTAAATCACAGCTATTTAAACCACTCACTTCAATCATAATTTAAACCAAAAGCAAGAAACTTTGAATAAGTAATGAATTTTAACTCTGCATTGCTTTTGTATTGCTCACACAGAGTCCTTCCACAAATGTTTAATGCGTATTTTTGTCAGGTCAGAAGAGAATCTATGTTTATACACTTCCTCATCTTCAGTTGTTGATTTTACTCTGTCAGAAAGTCCCTTCTCCCCACCCCCCCACCGCCCTTTTTTAAAATGTTACTCATGGTAACTGAATTTTGATAGAAATTGGAATTCAATCAAAAGCCACAATACAACATTTCAAATTATGCCCTATTACACCGTACTATGTCGAGTGTGCTGTATGGATAAGAACCCAGGAGAACTGTCAAACCATAGTTTTAATTTTAAATGGATTTAACAGTGGCAGCATTACTTGGAGTTAATGAGCTGAACATTTCTGATGACAAAAATCTTTAAAGATATAGAAACTGTAGCTATTATATATCCTAATACCTCATTATTTTTATGTGTTCAGAAATCGAAAGCGAGTTGGTCTGTTTTTTCAGCTACCAGTTTTTCAGTACTGAATGTTAAGAACTAAATGAATAACTTGAAATGAAAGCTACTGCTGTCAAAAACTGGTTTAGGCTTTCAGTCAGCTTTGCTTCCAGCTGCAAAAACTTCTACTAGTTTTTTTACTTGCCTTCTTTGCAGAAATTGACAGCAAGTATGCACTCCTTGAATATTTTAATTTAATTTGCATTTGCAGAGATTATAGCCAGAAAATGGGTTGTCAAAATTTCAGTTTAGCTTTTCAAAAGGAGTTAAATGTACTTAGGTTAAAACACCTCTTTCTTAATCCCTAGCTTAGAATGCAGACTGTTAACAACTAGCAAAAAAATGGAGAGGACTCTCTTGCCAAAGCATGAAGGAATTATAGAATGGTTTGGGTTCGAAAGGACCTTAACATTGTCTAGTTCCAGCCCCCTGCCACGGACAGGGACACCACACACTAGACCATGTCACACAACATTCTGTTCAACCTGGCCTTGAACACTGCCAGGGATGGAGCATTTACCACTTCTTTGGGCAACCTGTGCTAGTGCCTCACCAGCCTTACAGTAAAAAACTTCTTCCTTACATCTAACCTGAACTTTCTTCAAGATTAAACCCATTCCCCCTTGTTCTATCTCTACAGTACCTAATGAAGAGTCCATCCCCAGCACCCTTGTAGGCCCCCTTCAGATACTGGAAGTCTCCTATGAGGTCTCTTCTCCAGGCTGAACAGCCCCAGCTTTCTCAGCCTATCTTCGTACCAGAGCTGCTCCAGTCCCCTATCATCCTTGTGGCCTCCTCTGGACTTGTTCCAACAGTTCCATGCCCTTTCTATGTTGAGGACACCAGAACTGCACACAGTACTCCAAGTGAGGTCTCACGAGAGCAGAGTAGAGAGGCAGGATCACCTCCTTCGACCTGCTGGTCACGCTCCTTTTGATGCAGCCCAGGATATGGTTGGCTTTCTGGGCTGTGAGTGTACACTGAAGCTGGCTCATGTTCAGTTTCTCGTTGACCAAAACCCCAAGTCCTTCTCCGCAGGGCTGCTCTGAATCTCTTCTCACCCACTTGTATCTGTGAAACCTAGTAATTCTCTATGTGATCATTATTCTTTCAAGTTCTCCTTTTCAAAAAAAAAAAAAAAAAAACCAAAACAAAAATTATTTTAACTTCCTTTATTTTAGAAAAGCCTATCTCCTTTTGTAGTTGTGTTGGAAGGGCATAAAGATAGCTGATCAGATGCTAGGATTCACACTGTAGTAGGAATGGAAAAGTATCTCCTCATACCGTGGTCAAAATAGCAGCATGAAATGAGTATCACATGCAAATTCAGTCAGCTATAACAAAAGAGTTAAAACGCTTCCATAAAAAGCAGCAACCTGGGAAGGAGAGTAAAGCCATTAGTACGTGTTGGTTTTCCAGACAGCATGGTCTATTAGGCTCCTCTTTCACTGTTAGAAGAACGCTGTTTCGGTTTGCTCACACATTTTTGTTCCAGATATAACTGTGATGATTTTGCAGTTCTACCTCACAAGTTACTGTTTGTCCTTAAAACTGTAGCCAAACTGAATGCTCTCAAACACTGCAGCATTTCCACAAGTTAGCATTCAGTTAATTGACCAATCAAGCTCTTCCTTCTTTGCCATACTGCAAACCTTGTTGTTATTTTCATTTTTCAATTCTGGTTTTTAATATATCCATCCCAGATCCTGCATTAACCAAAAAGAGTTGCTCCCCATATGCAAATAATATTTTACATGCAAAAACACAGCTCATTTTGATCACACAGCCTCTGAACCTGAAAAACCTAGCAGTAGGGACTACTTCGGTGAGATCTCGTAAGGGACTACAAAGCTTATATTTTGTAGTGAGAGCAAAAGTAATGAAATAATTTTTTTGCCTGTTTAGAATTCTTGCATTTGTATCATTTTACTAGTTAAGGTCTCTCACTTGCTTAATTTATACATTTGATATTAAGTAACTGGCTGTGGGCATAGGAAGCAGTATAAAATCTCTGCTTAGAGGTATGTTCAAGAGAAGAAAATCAAAAACTCCAACTGATGGTTCCATCATGCCATTATTAACCAACAGAACACTGCAGATTCCACTGGCTCAACGTCTGTAAAAAGAAAAAAGGGGCATACAGGCAAAAGACCTTGTGGGTTTTTTCAAATTACAAAGCAGTTGAATAAATAAATCTTTGAGACTTGGTTTACCAACACAGCAGTACATAACTGAAAATGACACTCTTGTGTTTCACAGCATTAATGGAAGGTGCAAATGAAATTTCCTGTGGTTTATCAATGTGAAGGGGTAAACTTTCTTCACAGATTTTTTGCGAATGCTTCCTGGAAGCACCTATTATTTGTCACTAAGATGCACCACTCCTTTCCCCACACAAAAGACAATCAGAATCTGTCATATGTCCAGTACATTTTATGACACTAAATTAAACATCTGTGATGTCCTCTAATACTTTTCTTCCCCTCGTCTATTTCTGTAAAAAGGAGGTAGGGTAAGGCTTCCACCACCCTTCGCACTGAGAGCAATTTCCCTTTACACAGTTTAAAATAGAAATACAAACCCTGCCAGAATGATTTGAAAGCATTGGCAGATGGATGAAATATTTCTGAATCTGCATTGTGTAACATTTGGCAGCTAGCATGACTACTGAACAGCTGACTTTTTTGCAATGACATTGTTAATTATAACTTCCTTGCCAAACAACCATCATAACTGTGCGTTTTCAATATTCTTTCATTAAGCAGTTCATGCATGTCTGCTAAACTAATCATATAAGTAATGTAGCTGTCCTCTCCCGTGCCTACTAAAAACATCAGCTTGATCCAGCCATACTACCATCTGACTGCAAGAGCTACTATATACGGAAGACAGTGCAAAGAAGGTGGTATGTTCCACCCATCTCATCAGCCATAGGGCAACACACATTCTCAACATTATTCCTGGCTTGCCAAGACCACCAACAATGCGAGACAGCCATTCATGCCTACTGACTGACTTGCATAAAACTCACCTGCAGGCTGAAACTGACATTTTGGACATTTTCCATGTAATGATATTTTAAAAATTGCAATCAGTATAAGCATTTCATAAGGCCATGTAGCCTACAGACAATATATTAACTGAGCTCAGTTATGCAGTGTGCAAAATTAACTCAGTGAAAAGCCAGCACTTGTTTCAAGAGACAGAAAAGCTGACAGAAGTCATCATGTCCCTAATCCTTACTGCCTTGAGCCTCAATATTGTGCAAACATGGTGATACTTCTTACTACAAGCCAAATATTAAATAGATGAGTGTCTGCAATAGTAAATTCCAACAAAGCACTCAAATCTTCTCTGTTCTAAATCCCCTGATACACAGCAGTCAAGTTAGCTGATTCCTTTGACTTGCTTGTTTGACTCATCCAAACTCTCAGCAGTTCTGCTGACTTCTGGAATCCAGTTCCTGGTGTTTGATACTATTTGCTTCACACAGAAATTCTTGAGAGCTGTCCTTCATACTTTGGCTTGAATCTGATAGTCTCCCTTCACTTCCATGCTAATTCCCTCCTAGGTGAGAGGCAGCACACACCTGATTTCAGAAAATTAGAGCAGTATCTTGCACAATAAGAGGGCACAGGACACACAGATTCCTGCCATTGATAAGCCAGGCATTATTGCTCTTAGATCTTCCCAAACTACTTACATACCACAAAGAAGTGTCTACCTTCTATTTCCAAGGGAGTAGAGGGAACAGTAAGAAGCACAGATACACTGGCAGGACTCAAGGCATGCCAGTTTTCTACCAAACCATTGGCATTGACCAAAACAACAAGAAATTACCATCATACATGGTGATCAAGACTCCAGAGCCACCTCTCACAAATAAGGTTTGCATGCATCTCTGAATAAAAAGAGCATCCACACAGTGAAAAGCAGGAAAAGGGTGAAAATAATCTACAGTGATTATAGTGACTTCCTTCTTGTTGTTTTAGTGAGGTTTTTTATGTGAAAAAGTGGAAAACCAGAAATTCTGAAATACCCCAAAGTGACAATCCAGGACAAAGGAGAGGGCAGGAGTGCTAAAGGAGCACTTGATTTACAGTTTGTTGAATAGACTCTCACTTCTGAAACTGAAATTTCCTTACAGATATTTCAAAGGCATGAATAATGGATCATATGGAAGCTGCTACACTGTTCATTTCTGAAAAGAAGCCTCTGTGAAATGGACAACACATTTTAAGAGGCTGAACTGATAGAACTTATGCTGAATTAAGACACTACACTGACAGCTAATAATGTCCCTTACATCACTGTACATGTCAGTATGATCTTGACTTCCCATGTTCAAAGGATTAGCCTAGGAAAGTTACATTGCCCTAGCCATATTGTGGGCTTAAATTGTAGTTTTAAACTAACAATAGTGTGCATGCCTTTAAACTAACATAGTAGAATACAGAAAGCTGTTCTAACTTACTGACACTTAGGGAATAAGGAATGTTCTGCTGACAGGGGAAGGAACATCACGGGACTGATAAGAACTAAGGAGACAGTAAGTCAGTCCAAAGATGCTAGCCTTTAAGATAGCAAAGTGGTGCCCAGCATGAAGTGAGACTGGAACAGAACAGGCGCAAGGACATCCATCTGCTAACTCAGCACTAGGACCTTGTGAGCATGTGCAATCAGTGAGGTCAGTCAGCAAACACAGTGAGGAAGACTATTGGTGACCACCAGAGACCCCCACTTAGCAAGAAAGCGCATGTGTAATTGCAAATATTATAATTAGTTCCTGGAAACCTCATGAATATGTAAACAATTTCCTGGAAAAGCTGTAAATATGCATGAGTATGCTAAATACACGGCTGCTTTGGCAAGTAATAGGCGCACTCACCTTTGCGAAACAATTCACGTGTGCGCCCAGTGCTGCAATAAAGAATGCTGTTTCCTAGAACTCCAAATCGAGTCTTAGAGAGTTTCTTCGAATGACTTTTACAGTAACGTTATAAATTGTGCACTTATTATCATGATGATAAACTTTACCACCAAGACTCCTCCTTCTGTGGGGCTGAGAAGAATCATACTACTCGCTAACAGTGGTCTTGCTGTGTTACCATTGTGGTTTTTATTTGCTATTTTGAAAATACATTCACCTGCTGTTGCAAATGGCTTTGAAAGACTATAAAGAAAAGCACCAAGACAGTTCTAAACAGCATTCTTACTGCTTGGGTTCTTGGGAATGCATGAGTTTATCTCTGAAACCCAGCGCTTCTGTTTACAGAGGTGGAATGGAGGAATCCCAGAATGACTGGAATGAATGAATGAATGAATGAATGAATGAATGAATGAATGAATGAACGAACGAACTAACGACGAATGAAAACACTGTTGCTGTTACACACACACACCCAATTGCAAAGAAAAAGCTATTTAGTCTTAGCAGTCATCTATTTTGTTTTTCTCTAGGAATATTTTAGAAAACAGACCTAAAAGAACTCTGATTCCAGCCCATGGGGAAAAGTAAGAGACAGACAATATTTAATGCTGTCAATGTTGTAGCATTTTTATACAACAGAAAACAGTCCTGAAATGAGAAAGGAGAGAGTTGACATACAGAGACCAAGAAAGAAGCAGAGGAGTCTAATGAGAACAGATGGTATGACTGGAGAGCCACAGAAGCAGGTGCCAAACTAGAATAACCCCACTGCATGTACAGTAGGACAGTGAAGAAACAAGCAGAGGCCCAAAAAGCCTCTGAAGACAAGCAGAGTAGCTATCTGAGTCAGAGAGACCAATAAGGAGGAGTTTGAGGTTGGTTGAGAGGAAAGAGGAAGGAGCCTGTGGCAAAGCATGACCGTGTCTCTTGACCTGTGGTCTTTATAAAAACAGGCATTGAGCACTATTGGCTCAGGCATCAATCTCCAGGAAACACAATAAATAAACCCTCACTACCAGTTAGTTTGAACAGCTGACCACAACCCTTTAAGCCCAATACTCCAGATATTTACTCAGCCACCTTATCTGTCACGTATCCAAACTGTACCTCAACCATTTTCTATGGGGAACTGTGGCAGAGCTTGCTTAAGTCCAGGTGAACAACACCCGACTGCTCTCTGCTCTTTCACATGAATAGTTGTCTCACTGTAGAAAGCTATGAGGGTGGATGGGCATAAATTGCCCTAGGTAAATCTAAGCTGTCTTTTCCCAATCAGTTTCTTATCCTTTGTACAACTGGAAGTGGTTTCTGTGAGGAATTACTCTGCAGTCTTCCAGGGGCAGAGAGTAGGCTGACAAACCTGTGGTTCTCAGGGGGCTCTTTCTTTCCTTTAGGGGGAGATGGCTGGGGGGAGGGAGGGTGTGCTATATGCCTCTTCAAATCATCAGGAACCTCCCCTGCTCACTACAGCCTCTCAAAGACATGAGCAGCTTTATAGTGACTCTCGTCAGCTCCCTCAGCACAACTGGCTGCATGTCAGGTGGACCCATGGACTGTTGTTTTCCGTGTTCCTCACTAGTTTCAACTCCAGCTGAGCTTCGGGCTTTGCAGATTCCACCCCACCATACCCAGGCAATGGCTTTATTCCTCTAGAGTAGCCCAGCCCCACTTCTGTATTGCAGGGTTTAGGTTCTTGCCTCTGTAGTAATTCTGCAAACATCCTGTTAATCTCCTGTTTGTCTGCCTGTATGGCAGTCTCTGAATATCCCTCACATCTTTTGAGGTAATTTAGATACTCAACTATAACTGCAAACCTGACATCCAACAGCATGTTGAACTCAGGCACTCTGTTGTCCAAGGCCAGCATTGTATCCACTTTCAGGAGCTCTGTCCTTGAAGACTCCTGTAAGTCAGTGTAGTTGCTCCAGCTGGTGCCTTGGAGATGTCCTATTGTACAGAGTCCATTGCTGCACAACTCTAGAAAGCCTCATGCTGTCTTGAGCAGAGTTTTTAGCCATCTTTGTATAGATTTAGAATTAGAGTATCTCAAGTTAGAGTGGACTCATAAGGATCATCATGTCCAACTCCTGGCTCCTCATGGGACTAGCTAAAACTAAACTATATGACTAAACATGTACACCAGATGCGCCTTGAAGCATTGTGCTGTGACAACTTTCCTGGCGATCCTGTTCCAGGGCCTAACAACTCTCTCAGTGAGGAACCTTTTCTTAATGTCCAAGCTTAACTGCCCTGAGGCAGCTTTGTGTCCTGCCACTGGTCACCAGAGAGAGGAGATCAATACCTCCCCTTCAAGTGTCCCCCTTAAGGAAGCTGTAGACTTTGGTGAGGTTCCCCCCTCAACCTTTTCTTCTCCAAGCTGAACAAACCAAGTGACCTCAGCTGATCCTCCCAAGTCTTGTTCTCAAAGCCTTTCACCATCTTGGTCGCCCTGCCCTGGACACACTCTCAATAGTTTGATGTTCTTACACTGAGGCATCCAAAACTGCACCCAGTACTTGAGGCCAGGCTGCACCAGGGCAGTGTAGGACAATCAAGTCCCTTCAACAGCAAGCTATGCTGCGCTTGAGGCACCCCAGAACACAGCTAGCCGTTCTCGCTGACAGGGCACATTGCTGACTCATACTCAACTTGCCATCAACCCAAACCTCAGCTCTTTCTTGGTCATGTTGTCATTCTCGCTCTGGCCACTTTTAAGCAACACAAAAAGAACAACATAACTGCTGCAAAGAAATGCAACCCAAATGTCATGGTAGAGGCTATATAGCACTTACATCAAGCACATGGCATTCTTAGACTCCTGACATGTCATATGACCTCAGACTAGTGAGTTCATAATCTGAGCTAGATGTATTGCCTTCTTTGACCTGTAAAACTAGAAGATCTTTGTAATCATTCTATAAGCATGTTAACTTCCTCAAACATTTAAACTATTGCCCCAAAGCTGTACAAAACCAAAGTACAGATGTGAACAGGCACATATGTGGCAGACCATTCAGTCAAGTACAGTCACCTTTGGTTTATTCCTCACTCCCCTCTCTGCACCCCATGCAAGAAGAAAATACAAGATACTTTTTAGTACACTGGTTATACAGTGATAGCACTATCTAGGCAAGCTAACTCTGGAACTGGGGATGTGAAGCTCCTACATAGCAGATTCAGAAGAGGCAGCTGAAAAGCTAGACCAACTTTAGAAATGAGCCAGAACGGCTGTGCTGTGTTGTAAGTGGACTTAGTGGCTCAGACCAACACCAACTCAGAGATCTTTTGGTTCTACTTTATTGACCAGGGTAGCCAGCTTGCTGTTGAAAAATCCTTAAGGAAAACTTGCTAAACATTGAGCCACATTTTTGTGCAGTAATAACTTTTTTTTCTGCCTTGCCACTCTGAACTAAACATTTTTCATGGTGTTTTCCAAAGCCATTTTAAAGATTTCTCCATTCATTCTCATCCTATATTTTTTTGCCTGTAACCTCTGCAAAACAGGTAGAAACTAAAAAATGGACACTAAGAATTTAAGCTGAACACCTGGCACAACATAAAATACTGAAGGTACATTGGAGGTCAGAAATTAAGCAGGGCTAGTGACCATAAATAAAATATACTTGGGTTATTTATGCGTCACTTGCTTTATGCCTGACAAGGATTACATCTGTCCAAGTACATTTATAAGGAAGCAGATCAGGATTAATTTCTGGCTAAATGAATCCTTTCTTGGTGATAAGCTGTACATGGTGATTCGTTTGCTGCAGCAAAACTTTCTGAAGGCTACTTCCTCCATAAATTTCAAAGAAGTTTTTAGAGAAGGATGGCTTCTCAGTTAATTTTGTAACAGTCCTTGTAAGAAGGTGAAAAGCTTGAAGAACCTTAAATATTTCTTTGATAAAGGTGGCAGTGGCTCCCACTTAACATTAATGCAGTTATTTCACTCTATTTTACAATGGTAAAAAGAGTTAAGGAATACTTTTGGTAGGAAAAGACTAGTGTTCTTAATAAATACAGATTGTAAATCACTTTCCGAACAGTTTGTAGGCTAAGCTTTAAGATTAAATTAAGGTTTATCTCACTGAATGCAGAGATCAGACGTGTTTTGTGCAGAGGGAAGCTGGAAGAATTTCATTTTAGGAAGGTACTGCATTCAAATCCAGTATTCTAAATTTATTTCTGAACCAGTCTTTTTGATCTTATTGTCACTGCCGTATATGCATGCATGTGAAAATCTGTCATATATACCTACGTCTAAGCCTAGAAAATGTTACACAAATGACAAAGACTTCAAAACATTACGTTCATATGTATCTAAATTTCCTCATAAAGAAAAAGAAATTGATCCATTCATTCCTGAATAGCAACGACCTACATGTAGAACATTTAGCTGTGACTATAAGGGGAAAATTAAGTGGTAAAAGAGGCTGAGCACAAACTGCTTTCTTAAATAGAAAGGATGAAATTCTGGCTGCAGTGAGATCAATAGCATAGCATCTGCTGACTTCAGCAGTGTCACAGAAAGAAGAGATGGACGCCAGCCTTCCTGATCCTCTTCATACTAAATTTCGCATAATGCAAAGATACACAACACAAACCTCCAAGAAATTAGAGTAGGAGGAGGGGCAAGGACCCTAGCTTACCATTGGCAGCAGGATCAAGGCAATCCCATTGCCCCATTTCTGAGCACACAGCTAGGTTCTCACCGCATTAACTGAACTGCTTTTTTTTCAACAAGGAGATTATCTGCTGCTCACCACTTTTGAGAAAATGTCTGTGGGAACCCATAAAAAAAAAAAAAAAAGACATAGAAAATCATTCTTAGACACCCAGCTTCAAAAATGCAGTTATCTGTTTTCTTCACATTTTAGAGACTGATGAGCTGAAGGATGTTGAGCCTTGGAGGATTTTTTTTTCCAAGTTGGAAATGGAATCATGGGGTCCAACATCTTGGTCTAATCTCTACTTAGCATGCTCCTGCCACCTACCAAAAGGGAAAAGCTAGGCATTACCTTTCTTGTACAACAATTAACACCTGGACAAAAGCAAAACCAGCTAAACCCAGACATTTTAAATACAGAGACACAGCCAAGAGAGCACAGAAGTGCTGATCTACGTAACACGGGTTTGCTGTAAAATGGGTGCTTACTGCCACTCAGAGAATTTCAAGCACTTCTGAAGTATGAAGCATTACTATGTATCAGCTCAGATGTGTTAAATAAATTGACAGCTTAAATACAACAGAAAATTACCATATATTCCTATAGCTTCTACCTTTGCAACAGTAATGTAGAAAGAATGAACTTTATGCTATGCAACTGACAGAAAAGGGAGCCAACTGTTCCACTGGAAAGCATAACTGAAAGGACAAAACCATATATCTGACATAAATTTGTTCCTTTTAGGACTTGTCTTAGTCTATTTCTTCAACCTAGCCCTTCAAGCCCCCTGCCCCCACCTCGTCCCCAGAAGCATTTTTACTTGTGTAACTTCTTCCTTTCAGGGCAGCTGATACTCTTCCATTTCCCATGTGGCTGTTTAGAATATACAGGGAATCAAATTAAAATAGCTAGTCACATCAATAGTTTGGATTTTCTGGCCCTAAGTGCATGCCCTGCCTAGAGGTGCTAAGATTGGTACAAGATTTGAGAGGATCTTATTTGCAGTTTCCTAATTTTAGATCTTCTCTGTAGACTATACAGGCAGCCAAGAGAGGGGTAGACTGTCTTTGGTCATGCCCTACGTAGGCTGGATTTCCAAGTGACCCAAACCTATGGCTCTTCCACATGGGCAAAACAGCCCCAGAAACATATTTGAAGCAAATTCTCTTTTTTTAATGCCAGCTAGATAGGAGAATGAGATGTTCTACATCCCAATGTCTACATGGAGGATCAATGAATGAAGAGAAACTAGAAAGAACAGCCTCTTGTTCATTTAGTAAGCATTACAGATTGCTTCCAGGAAAATTACATTAACTTTTTCCTTCCTTAATGACTGACTTACACATACAAGAAGAAAACAGAGGAAGTCTGTCATCTGGGATTTCCATGTTACCGATACCCACAAATCGCAACTCATACATAATGCCAATACCGTATTTATTATAATATTCAATTTCACAGTATGGATTTGGGGATAAAAAGAGGAACCAGAATCTTCACCAATTCTCACAATGCCTTTCTACTCTTTACAATAGGAATTACAGCATACGTATATAAATTCCATCTATCTCTGGTGTGAACAATTTCAACATTCAACCATTTACAGAAAAAACACAGAATCACAGAATCCCAAGGGTTGGAAGGGACCTCAAAAGGTCATCTAGTCCAACCCCCCTGCAAGAGCTTCATAAAGGGAACACAATTTTCCATTTCAAAAATACTGGATGCTATTAGCATTTTTGCTAAGCTGGACTTCATTTTTTTAAATATTGGGCATTTGGAAGTTTGGTTGAAATAAAAAAAACAACTGAAGGTAAGCAGCTCCTTGGTAAATCAAGCATGATGTGTCAGTGAATGTATAAAAAGAGAATAGTGTGACTCTCAAGACCTAGATTCTATCCTCACCATAGTGCTGGTCTGCTGGAGGGCCTGCAAGGAGTGATTTCATTGCTTGTGACTTGGTGTCTCCATTAATAAAATTGGCCTAAGGGTATTCAGCTTATCTGAAAGTGATTTTTGATCTCTGAACCTTTACAAAAAAAGTCCTGTTCATTTCCTGATTTTGTATTTGTACAATCAGAACCTAACTAGGACTCAAGAGTTCTACACCAATGAAAATCAAAGCAAGTATGATGACAGTAATCACCAGGAAGAGATTTAATGAAGACAGTCATAGCTACTTGATTGTCAAAAAGCAAACCCCAAGCATCTGAAATCCACCAGTCCCTATGTAGATTTACCTTATGTTCAGCACTAAAAGTGAAACATGCTTTTTATAGAATCAATCCATCCTGCAGAATCAATTCATTTCCTTCTTATAAATAGCAAACTTGTGATCTTTTTTGTGATCATCTACGTGATCTTCATCCACACAGCCATCATTACCAAACCTGCTTACTTGCTCCACACAATGAAAAGTGAAGTTGTCAATATCCTATTTTTTATAGGGATTGGGATGACCAATTCCTACAGACCCCCACCAAATTTTTACACTTAGCGGGAGATATAAATTTGATGGCTAACAACTATTTGTTGCTAACAACCTGTGTGGATTTGAAATTGTGACCTGCTGCACAATGCTTTATATCCGTCAGATGAGCAGTTCCTTTCTTCCAGTGTCTCATATGTAGAATAAAATATTATGGTGGTATTCCTTCATCACAGTATTTCTTTTCTTGAATCTTAACCACATTACATAGACATACATTACCCTTTACTACCATACCCTCACCCAGATGGGTGTCTCTAGAAAAATGCTCTGGAGACAGCTAGCCAAGACATATATTGATAATGGACAATTTGTATGTGCAAATATTAAAGGAATATTAAAGGAAAATACAGCTAAGTAATATGTGGGCATTTTTGAGTCTCTAAATAGTAGCAGAGGACTAAAAAGCTGACTTGTCGGCTTATTACTGGTCTTCATTTTGCATTACTGGATGAAAAGCCCTTAGAACATACTATATAGAGATGTTACACTCCCTTAATACAGTATACTTCTTGCACTCTATGTAACAGCAGTTATCTCAAGAATCCTTGCAGACCCAAGGATTACATATTTCAGTAGAAGGCACAACAAATTCATGCATGCTATATCACAATCCATGTACATTAATGAATTCTTACTCATTAAGAATCTACAAACCAAAAAAACAGTCCTTTATCAAGTGTCAGTACTGTGAATTCTGTTATAGTGTTATTTTTTCTACTCATTTCATTATTCAACTCATTTCTAAGACAAACAGTAGCAGTCTTCTCAGGCTCTTCATACTTGCTGCATCTCTTTGAAGTGAAGAACAGGGCAAGCTTTCTCCTTCAAAGTATCATTGAAAAGAAGCAGGATTCTCCCTGTCTACCAAGTGAGAATCTTTTATTCATTCCGTTCCCAGTACAGATAAAGCTCGAGTATTAGATGGCACAGCACAAAGACCAACGTATCATTTCACTATGACACATTCTTGGTCATACATTAGCAGTTATAACTGCAATGCCAATAACTTCTGCATTCAACCACTCCAACAGACTCAAAGACAATACAGTGATTTTGAGTACAAAGAAGTGATCGCTACAAACTCTTAAAGACCAGCAGCTTAAAAAACAAACCAGAAAGCCTGTTACTAGGTTAATCCATACCAAAATGTATCACAGATTGTTTCCTGATTTATTTATTTTTTTCATGAAGTAAAGCTGCTTGGCTTCATTTGCTGACACTCACTGAAAATTTAGAGGACTTTTAGAAGGAATTGGATAGTTTATATCAAGGTCATGTGACTGCCTCCCTGCTAAAGCCCATATATCAAAGCATGCAGCTGCTAGCCTGAGAGCAGAGCACAGCATCTATTTTCACATAGGAATTCATGTGTTGCTTGGCAGAATTCTGTTCTATATTCAGTGGGTGACATAAACCACAGCAATGAACCCTGGAAGCTAACTCTCTCTCTCTCTTCTGCACTGCACTCAGAGGTGAATGCCAGCAAAACGAAACCTGTTCCGTGCCAGGGAAGCGTATGCTGAACAAGCATTCTCTCTTTCTTGGTCCTTTACTCCAATAAGGATAGGCTGTACTCAGCTTCATTACTAATTAAAATTAGATACACATAGACTGTGCTTACACAAACTCATGGAGAGGTTAAGCCAATCAAAGTGAGAAATAATCTTCTAGCAATACATGTTTCAAAATGCTATACTAAAAAACACTGCTCTGTTCTAACATACTGTGTGCTATTGACTAGGAACTCTGTCTGAAATACAACATTTTTTAAAGATTAAAACCAGTTTCTTTCTCGCTTCTAAACTGACACGAGCCAAAGAGGGTCAAAAAACCCCTCAAAAAACCCCGAAGAAAAATCATGCTGCAGGAAGACTAAGAGAGAGCTCTCTGGCAGGAGCAGTGTACACTCAATCTCAGAGCAGATTTCAACCCCCAAGAAAAGAGAGGTGGGGTTTTTTCCTCATTATTTACTATAAAAATTACACTCATCTCATAAAAATGTAGCTTTATAATTGGAATACTGCCAGGGATTTTAGGCTTAACATTCAATCTAGTAATCAAATTGACAGATTGAAGGAGAAGAGAGAAATTAATTAAAGTGAACTACAATAAAGACAAATGGGAAACTATCCACAGTGATTATTCCTTTCTAATGCAGAAAACCAGAATGGGTTAACTGGCTTGGCAGATGTTCTTACATGGACAGATCTCATTGGTCAGACTGCAAATTAATACCTGCATTAAGTTACTTTTTTAATTTCTTTTTCATTAAGCAAGTCTATCTTTGTTTAAATTAAGCTAACTCTATGCTTCTGATGAGTAATGCCAATGAATGTGAAGTTACAATAACACAACAAATTTAGAAAGGAGAGATGAAATACACACAGCTGAGAGGTCTACCCAGAAAGTGGAAGCCTTACTGAAAAAAAAGGAAGACCTCATTTACCCATTAGTCAATAGAAACAGAATTAGGAATTCAGTTTGACCAGGCTGCTGCAGAGGGTTTACATTTAAGATGTATTTTGCCCTATGGAGGTAAAAAAAAAAAATGGAAATAACAGGAATTTCTATCAAAGTAGCAGACAATGAGTGATGGAAAACTGTCAAGCTATGATGACCTTGGTGACCTGATGGTGAAGCCATTCTGTCATTCCGCAAAATGGGATGAGGAACCAAGGTTCATGAGTTAATAACTGAGCTTGAGTCCTGGACACATTTTGAGACATTTGGGGTTTTTTTCTTAGAATGATAGTGGTATTTTTTCATAGATGACAGACAAAAAAAAAACAACAACGAAACAAACCCTAAGCTAAGAACCCAGGATGTACAAAACCCTGAAGTACTAGAAGGATTGGAAGTGTGCGGTCTTTTGGTCATACTATATCTTCCTTGTATAATCCATGCTTCACAGCACACAGTTATCTTTTAGACGGAGTTAAAGTGCTCACCCAACATGTTCCCTGCCAAGCAGCCAACCTCTTTGCTAATCCCACAGCTTGCTCTCATCACCAGGAAGGTGAAAGAGGAAGAAAGACACAATGGCAGAGGACCCTGTACCAGACTGTCTCCTGTATCCTTAGCCCCCAGGGGTCTCACCCTTATCTCAGCATGGTAGGCACTGTTAATTCAAAAAAGGGAGGGGGACGAGAGAAAAAGCAGCTTTCAATCAGAAACAGCCTGCACAAGCCATTCCTCTTAACTCTGTCACAGGATTGTCTTTCACTTCCCAAAGCCCAGTTCTGATGGTCTTGAAGTTAATGCTGATGTTTTAATGGATTTGTGGCTGCACTGTCACATATGAAAAGTCACCAGCTGACTCCGACATTTCAGCTTCTCATCTGTCTCTGCTGTTGGAATGAGGCCACCGAGCTGCCCATTTAACACTCTCAGTGGAAAATACTCGGCTGAAGCACTCTTTCACCTGAAGTTTCCTGTCTTTCCAGGGTTATAATGCTGCCCAACAACCACTAACCCCACTCCATATTTTGCCAGGGCTCTGACTGTTCATTCTCAAGCAGTGTAAGTGTATATACCAATGAAAGCAGTTACACATTTTTAACAGTTGTATAGGCCACTTTGTAAAAATCCAGTCCAATTTACTGCTTTTTCCACTACCAAACAGCTGCCTTTCAGCACTGATGCTTTAGAAGTGCTTAAGTATAGGGTTTAAATTACAGAGATTATTCACAATGAGCAGCAATGACACTAAGGAAGCACACGAGTCCTTTTTTCTTCCATAAAGTAAGTAAAAAGTACATGCTTCAATAAAGAGAGCTTTCCCAGTTAAATTACTATACATTATTAATGCTCGTCTCAGCTTTTTATGTACACATCCAACCATTAGATTACACACATGGGTTATCAGCAAGAAATGGAGAATCATTCCTACAGGTAATTGGAATTACAGGAGAGCCTAGCCAAGAAGATACATAAAGCCAGACAACTACAGCTCGCCCCTCCTTCAATGTTCTTATGTTCGTGTTTGGAGTTTGCCTGCAATACAGAATACAGTTTGTGCATAAGCCAGGATTTATATAATTCTGCACTTAAAATCACAGTAGGCATATGAATACATATTGTCTGTACACAAAGCCCTTCCTTTCATGCAAACCCTTCCTTTCTTAAAAACAAAAATAATATGTGAGTTTTACATTTGATTTTCTACCTAGTCTTTTTTTTTTATTTCTTTTGAATAAGAAAGTGGTACCAACAATTTGATAAACAATACATTTAAGTGCCACTTTGAAAGAGAAGTAAATTTAAGGTGTACTGTCTACCTGTGCATCTGACTTGGATTAAGGCAGAAATGCTGTTTTCCTTTATATATACAACAACAGCATTGGCACAGCAAGTACAAATAACTATTCAGCAATAATACCAAAATACCATATAATTTGTACCAAACCATACCAATGAACTCTGGCTGATAGGCCTGTGAAAGGAAACAGCGTCGTGCAGAGAGTTAAAAATTGGAGAAGAAAGGAGAGAAAGAGAAGCTAAAGGAAAGTCTGAGCTCTTCTCTCAGGCTGCAAGGGCTTGACATAAGAAAAGAACAACTAAGTCTGGCCACTTCATGGCAGTAAGCATACCAAGCTGTGAACAAAACGGTCAACTACAGATGACAGCACAATGATGCAGGTACAGGGAAACAGAATTCTAAAACTTACATCTTTTAGACATGCCAGAGCTCAGTGCCTGAAAGGGGAGAACCAGCTGAGAAAACGGTGAAGGAGTCTGGGGGCTTCGAGGAAAGCTGAGACACACAAGAGTTGTGAAGTTAACCTCAGTCACAACCCAGCAATCACACCTCCTTTCCCAGCGTTTCAAAAGAGAAATGAAAGACAACTGGAGAATGAAATGAAAATAGTCAGTGTGTTTAAACCATCAAGCCAATGAATCCAACAGTGAAGATGCTGGATGCAGCTATAGTGCATAGTTTTCTTGTTAAACTTTATGAGGGGAAAAAAGAATGATGTGTGTTTGATGTTTCCAGTTAGAAGATGTAACCTCAAGGCATGCCAGCCTATCTGAATTATTTCCTGGAGAAGCAAGCTCCAGGAAATAATGGGAAAAGAAAGATGTTGACCCCTACTTTTCTCATTCCATGTTCTCAGACTCTTCCCAACCCCCTTCTCACTCATCTTTTCCCTCCTCTTTTCTTTTAAACCATCCATCCCCTGCAGTCCTCTTACTATCCCATTATTCTTTTTTTGTTACTGCTCTGTGGCAGTCAACTTCTTGCATTTCCCTTCTTCAATACTATACTACAAGCATGTTGCCTCACTCCTCTGTCCCCTCAATACACATTGTGACTGGCTTGCACAAAGGAGAATGAAACTGCCTTTTACTAGTAACTAACACATGGAAACATGAGCTGTCAACAGTTCTCAGAAAGAGCAGAAGAGATACCACATGCCAGGTCAAGGAGAGGGTAAGGAATTGCCATTAGGGAGTTAACAGCTCTGCACTGGACAGAAAGGGAGGCTGTGGCAACATCATCCCTCCGGTGTCCCTCATCATAGACCTGGATTACCTTACTGAATACATCCGTGCTCTTACCATAGTTACGGTGACTGCTCTTTAGCTGCATGTAGGCAAACGTGTCACAACAGCTGCACTGATAGAATAACCAGAACATATTGCCAGTGTTTAGCAAGGCTGAAATTAAACTAACTTGGACTACCAGACCTAAAGCAAGTTCTGCACACATACTAAACCATGAAAATTATTTAATTCTGAAGTGTGACATACCATAGAGGGATATTTTCTCTTATGCTTTATGTTCTTTACAGGGCACAGCAGTAATGGAAGTTTTAAAAAGCAGACTAATCAGACCTGAGCTATACTGTTACCCCTGCCAACCCTTTCACCCTCACCCCTCTATCATCTTTCCTTTAATCAGAATCCTGTGCTTATTCTGGAAGGAACTACATCATTTTTCATGTTGTCTTTGATGGAAATGTTTTGAGATACTAAAATTGAAACATCCTGCAATGGCAAAGTCAAGAAATAGCCACTGTAAGGCAGAGCAATGTGGTATTTCCTGTAATTACTAGATGAAGAATTTAAAATGCTTAATTCCACACCACAAATTCATAAATAATACCATTTTAAACATATCTTAAAGTGGGTGACTAAAATATAAGACTTTTTTTAGACACAGAAGATGGATTTGTTTCTACCCCGTCACTTTTGTTTCGTCATTAAAAGCTAACTATTAATACGGAAAGCAAGCTTCACTTATATAATACTAATTGTTTTTACGGTACCCACTTTTGCAACGAGCATTTGACAAAGCTACTGAAAAGGAGTAACATTCCCAATGCAGCTGCAACCATTCAGAGTACCTTTTTTAATTACTTCAGGTTCACTGGAAATCAACTAGAGCTGAATGCAGAATACCTACATAAATTCTTTGTGCTATGAGAAGCTTATTGTGTAACTATAACCACACAAATTTGTGGAATTGAAAGTCTTACCTAATTTCCTTGGCTATATTTAATGTAAGGTTCTCTTGCCAAACACCTACTAACAACCTCTATATATTCAAAATGTAAATACATAGTAGAAGCCACTTCTGTAGAGGCAGAAGTTTTTAGGATGCTTTGTTATATTGAGCTTTCATTGGGAACGATACATTAACTAGCAAAACCCCACCATGCCCACAAAGACATAGTCTGAAACCTTAGCTCTGTGAACAATCTTTTACACACAGATGATGTAAAATGAGAACTTCCCACAGCAGTAGGACAAAAGGGTGCAAAACACCTAGAAAGCTGCTGTATGCTATAATGACTCGCTTGAAGAGTATATGCCACAAATACTAAAACCATTGATTCTTTTTTTTATTTTTTTATGGTGCTATATACATTTGATATGCTTCTCTCTCCTTGGTCTTTTCTATCACCATTCTATGGCACCAAAAGCTGAACAAAATGAAGTTGAAAAAAGCCCAAGATGACATTCTAGTGAGAGCTATTAAAAAGGAATAAGAAGTTCATACGGAACCTATTATAGCTAATTATTTCCTCAGGTTTGTAATTCTAACCTGCAAAGGACACATTCACAGTTCATAAACACGATTAAAAATCACAGAATCGTTATGGTTGGAAGGGACCTCTGGAGATAATCCAGTCCAACCCCCCTGCCAAGGCAGGGCCACCTAGAGCAGGTTAAACAGGAAGGTCTCCAGATGGGTTTTGAATGTCTCCAGAGAGGGAGAGTCCCCAACACCCCTGGGCAGCCTGTTCCAATGTTCTGCCACCCTCAATGTAAAGGAGTTCTTTCTCATGTTAAGGTGAAACTTCTTATGTTTGACACCATCCTCCTGGCACTCACAGTATCACAGTATGCTAGATATTGGAAGGGACCTCAAAAGATCATCTAGTCCAATCGCCCTGCCGGAGCAGGAACACCTAGATAAGGTTATACAGGAATGTGTCCAGGCGGGTTTTGAATGTCTCCAGAGAAGGAAATTCCACAACCTCCCTGGGCAGCCTGTTCCAGTGTTCCGTCACCGAGAAGAAGTTTCTTCTCAAGTTTAAGTGGAACCTCTTCTGTTCCAGTTTGTACCCATTGCCCCTTGTCCTATCATTGTTTGCCACTGAGAAGAGCCTGGCTCCATCCTCATGACACTCTCCCTTTATATATTTATATACACTAATAAGGTCACCCCTCAGTCTCCTCTCCTCCAAACTATAGAGACCCAGCTCCCTCAGTCTTTCCTCATAAAGGAGATGCTCCACTCCCTTAATCATCTTAGTTGCCCTGCGCTGGACTCTCTCCAGCAGGTCCCTGACCTTCTTGAACTGAGGGGCCCAGAACTGGACACAATATTCCAGATGAGGTCTCACCAGGGCAGAGTAGAGGGGAAAGAGGACCTCGCTCGACCTACTAACCACCCCCCTCGCCTTTGAGATACCTGATAATCATTGAGACCCCCCTCTCAGTCTTCACTTCTCTAGACTAAACAGGCCCACCTCCCACAATCTGTCCTCATAAGAGAGGTGCTCCAGACCTTTGATCATCCTTTCAGCCCTCCACTGGACCTTCTCTGGTAGATCCTTGTCTTTTATGTACTGAGGAGCCCAGCACTGAACACAATATACCAGATGTGTCCTCACCAGGGTTGAGTAGAGGGGATGGATCACCTCGCCCGACCTGCTGGCCACACTCTTCCCAATGCACCCCATGATACTATTGGCCCTCCTGGCTGCAAGGGCACACTGCCAGCTCATAGTCAACGTGACATCCACCAATACTTCCAAGTTCTACTCAGATCTACTGGTACTTGGGGTTCTTCCTTCCCATGTGCAGTACCCTACGCTTGCCCTTGTTGAGCCCCATTAGGTTTCTTTCCACCCAATTCTCCAGCTTATCAAGGTCCAACTGAATGGCAGCACAGCCTTCAGGTGTATTAGCCACTCCTCCCAGCTTCATATGATCAGCTAACTTGCTGAGGGTACATTCTATCCCTTTGTTCAGGTCTTTGATAAACAAGTTGAATAAGATCGAACCCAGTACTGACCCATGGGGAACATCACTGACTACAGACCTCCAATAGGATTCTACTCCACTGATCAAAACCCTCTGAACTCTGCCATTCAGCCAGTTCTCAATCCACCTTACTGTCCATTTATCTGACCCACATTTCCTAAGCTTACCTATGAGGATGTTATGGGAGACAGTGTCAAAAGACTTGCTGAAATCAAGGTAGATAATGTATACTCGTCCCCCTTGTCAACCCATCTTGCCATGTCACCATAAAAGGCTATTAGATTGGTAAAGCAAGATTTACCATTGCTGAATTCATACTGACAACTCCCTTTGACCTTCTTTTCTTCTACAGGCTTGGGGATGACCTCTAGAATAACCTGTTTTACCATCTTTCCAGGGATGGAGATGGGGCTGACTGGCCAGTAGTTTCCCAGATCCTCTTTCTTACCCTTTTTGCAGATGGGAGTGACATTGGCCTTCCTCCAATCATTGGGCACATCACCTGTTCTCCACACTTTTTTAGAGGATGGAGAGCAGCAGAATGACAACATCTGCCAGCTCCCTCAGTGCCTTTGGGTGCATCCCATTTGGGCCCATAGATTTATAGGAGTTAAGTCTATCCCTAACTGAACTCTCTACAACCAGGGGGAAGTCCTCCTTTCTCCAGCCTTCATTTCTAACCTCTGAGGTCTGGGACTCCTGAGGGCCTGTCCTAGCTGTAAAGACTGACACAAAGGAGGCATTCAGTAATTCCGCCTTGCATCCAATGTGTAAACTACAACTAGCTGAATGGAATCCACTTGCAAGGCAAGCAGTAGAAACTACAGACACTCATACTGTATCTACTGCTTTCATATTTGAGAATCAGAAAGAATGGAGGAAAACCGGAACAAAACAATTAACTATTTCAATGCCTACCTTCTGAAGAGCTTCAGCCTACTGTCTCAAAGATATACCAAAAAATAGTATTTGTAGAGAAGACAAATATATTTGTGCTGAATATAAAGCACTAGTGTATTCAGTTGCGTATCTGGGAGGAAGATCAGTCAGAATAAACTATATCTTGGTCCTTACACTCAGTGAGTTACAGACCTCTACAAGATTTCTTTTTATTCTAAGAAAGTATGCTTGCCATAATTAATTATATTTTTAAATGTATTTGGCTCCTGTTCTAAGATCTAACAAATTAGATTTCAAAATAAGATTAGTCACAAAAACCCCTCACTATGTCTATCGATAGGTGGATTTCCAGAATGCCGGGGCCATACCAGCTGTGACCTCTGGACAACGTTATTGCAATGCCAACTGTGAAGTGAATGCCTCCTTCCTGTATCTAAAAAACAAAACAAATCAAAACCAAATCAAACAAACAAAATATACCCCAGTAGTTTATTTTAGTTTGCTTTATTTGCCTTGCTTGCAATGTAGACTGCTTTCACACTTGTTAGACCTCAGAATCCTCTGTGCAAAAAGGATTTCTAGGGTATCAGCCTATCTTCATATGTGGAACCACAGTTGGACAGACTGCATTGTACCTAAAAAAATGCTTGACGCTTCCTATGTGACAGTGACAAGGGTTGTTTACATGAAGAAGTAAAGACACTCATAGAACAAGTAGCTGAGCCCCTTCCATTCTGGTGGTAGAATAAACGATGATGGCAACATTAAACAAAAACAAAACCACTAATTTGAAAGCTTCCATAAACCATTAAGATTTTATTTACCTCCAATTAAAAAAAAAAAAAAAGTCTGTTGGAGTAGTTGTGGGTTTTCTCTAACCTGCAGCTGAAACAAATGGTAAGACTTACAAAGGACGGATTTCACACTCCGTCAGCTCATCAGCCAGCCAATTCTATTGGGAAGAAACAAAAGTTTTTAAAGTTTTTTTTTAATTCTTTTTTAGTACATTAATAGCAAGAGGAGGTGTAAGGAAAGCTTTGAAGCAACAATCTTTGAAGATACTCACCTGACAAATAGGAATAAAGAAAAAGCAAAGGCATTCAATGTTGGGTTTTTTTGCCTCAGTCGTAAATAATACTGATAGACTTTGGGGTGACCAGTCCTCTGAGGTGAACAACGACGACTGTGGGAACAGTGACTTTTAATTAGTGGACACTGAAATTGTAAGGGACCAGCCATTTTAGCTGAATGTACATAAATCTATGGGGCCTGATGGGATTCGGCCCAGAGTACTGAAGGAGTTAGTAGATGTTACAGCAGAACCTGTGTTGATCATCTACCAAACGTCTGGGGAGGTCCCTGCTGACTGGAAGGTAGCCAATGTTATTCCAATCTACAAGAAGGGCAGGAGGGAACTACAGACCTGCTAATCTAATCTCTTGACCTGGAGTAATTATGCAGAAGATCATACTGGGTGCTACTGAAAGGCATTTAAAGGGCAATGCAATCAGCAGGCACAGTCAACATGGGTTCACAGAGGGCAAGTTCTGTCTAACTAATTTGATATCCTGCTATGATAAAGTCACCCAGCTAGTGTGTGAAAGGAAAGTAGTAGATATAGTCTTTCTGTATTTTAGTAAGGCTTTTGATACTGCCCCTTACAGCATCTTCAAGACAAGCTGTGCAGCTCTGATATGAGCAGCACTGAGTGAAAAACTGGCTGAAGGGCATAGCTCAGAAGGTTGTAGAAAATGGGGCTCCATCTGCCTGGCAACTGGTCACCAGCAGTGTTCCTCAGGGTTCAATTCTAGGGCCAGTTCTGCTCAATGCATATCAAGAATGAGGGTGCATTTGAATGCATCATTAGCAAGTTTGCTGATGAAATGAAATTGGGAGCTGCTGTTGACTCTCTTGAAGGATGAGAGGCCTTGCAGAGGGATCTGGCAGACTGGAGAATTAGGCAATCATCAATTTAACAAGCAAAAATGCTGAATTCTGCATCCAGGATGGAGTAACGTGAGATAGAAGTTGGGAGAGGAGAGGCTTACAAGCAGCCCTCCAGAGGGACCTGTGGGTGCTGGGCCAACAACAGGCTCAATCAATATGAGGCAGCAGTGTCCCCTGGCAGCCAAGAGGGCAAACCACATCCTGGAGTGCATCAAACACAGCATAACCCCACCAGTCAAAAGAGGTGATTGTTCCACTATATTTAGCATTGGTATGGCTTTACTAAAGAGTATGCAGTTCCAGGCCTCATGACTTAAGAAAGATGTGAAGGTCCTTCAATGTGTCCAGTGGAAGGCAACAAAACTGGTGGAAGGGCTGAAAGGCATGTCCTGTGTGGAGCGGCTAAGGACTTTGTGTTTGTCTAGTATGAGGAAAAGGAGGCTGAGAAGCAACCTCATTGTTCCCCACAACTTCTTGAGAAGTGGGGAGGAAGGTGCTGGTCTCATCTCTATGGTACCCAGTCACAGGATGCATGGGAATGGTTCAAATCTGTGTCAGGGGAGGTTCAGGCTTGACATTAGGAAGCATTTCTTCATTAAGAAGGTTGTCAGACACCTGAACAGGCTTCCTAAAGAGATGGTCAGTGTCCCATGTCTGTCCGTGTCTAAGACGCATTTGGGCAATGCTGTTAATATTTTGCTTTAACTTTTGGTTAGCCCTTAAGTAGTTAAACAGTTGGACTAGTTATCATTGTAGGTTCCTTCCAACTAGAACTATTCTATTCTATTCTAAATCAAACCAATGGAAACAAAGAAATAGCATATTAAGTGAAATGTATGATGCTGCTTCCTAGCACCCACACATGTGAAGATCACTGATCTGTAGCACCATAACTAGCTATGTTGTGAGTGCTTGAGAAATAAGAAGGGATGATCTGTGCTTTCATGCATCCAGAAGAACATGCAAGGCACAGGGAGGTGCCAATGGAAGCAATCTACTTGCAGCAATCACGCCTTTGCAGAATTTTATAGACAGGAATGGTAACACCAGACTATACTTCTATACTGTTACCTTGGGATCACTGAATTCTGCATGAACAGTTGCTTTAGCTCTACTCCTTATATAGGTATGTCCTTGCATGACAAAAACCATCTGTTCCAGAATCAGGACAAGAAGAATTGTGTGGTGCACTCACTGGAGTCCTAAGTTCGCTTCTTTTCCCATTTGTACCTATCAATTGTGCCACATTTCTCCTTTTAAAGTTACCCCTGACAAGCAGAAACAATAATATATCCTAAAGAGATGTAGTGGAAGATGCACTGCATTTCCACAGGGCTACTAATAGGTCTACTGATCACACTCCCAGGCTACTATGCCTCAGGTCCAGGCAGCTTGATGTTTCCTGAGTGCACTTGAAGCATGTAATGATCTGAAAAGTTGGAAGTCTCCAAATAAAGAAAAGCACTGAAAGGACTTAGAACTTCATAAGCAACTGAGCTTAGGCCTAAATCTCATACGCCTTTACAGTGTTTCATAACAGAGTTTAACTTCACATTTTACAAGTTAGGCATAGGATTAAAACCTTTTTCATGGATGATTCTTCTAGACAGCAAAGCTAGCCTATAAACTAACTATTTAAGCTAGAAGTAATGTATGGTACGAAAGGTGTCAAAACTGCTATTCCAAATAGATCACTTAACTTACAATATACAAATTATCTTGCATGCTAACTAACACAAGTCTGAGTGTAAATTATGTCACATTTTTCGTACCCAAATCAGAAACACTGCCATTTAAGTAATTTTTTATGAGTCCATTAGCTTGCCTTTAATTAACATGGGTATGCTCATCATTTTACAAGTGATTATTTTGCATTGATTATGCAGTCAGTGAAAGATTATTCAGACTTGGCATTTACAGGTCTGAAAAACAGAAACCAGCAAAATATTGGAGATAGACTCTGAAAAGAAAGGAACAGATTAACAGCAATAATCAATAGATGGTACCCAATTTAATGATAAAGTGAAATAGTCAATATTTCTGAATTCCAGAAATAAATA
Organism: Neopsephotus bourkii; assembly: GCF_033783945.1. Lineage (NCBI taxonomy): Eukaryota > Metazoa > Chordata > Aves > Psittaciformes > Psittacidae > Neopsephotus > Neopsephotus bourkii. The sequence goes on from NW_026900624.1 coordinate 11,913,061, forward strand.
CACCTATAAAGTTCACGTGCTTTTGCCCAAGATCCTTTCTTTTCCCCACCAAAAAAAAAACAAAACAAAACAACATAACAAAACCAACAAACCCCTCCTTTATAGTAAGGTTCCACGTTATAAAACCAAATGACTAACAGACACAATGATGATAACAACAAAACATAGGAGGATCCCAGCCTGGGAAGAAGCCAGAATGGCTCTAGATATAATGTACTTGCTTCATCTTCTCAACTATTAACCATTTAACATTGCTAAGGCTTTTAATTTCAAATGCCCACACCAGGAATTCAAACAGAAATCGTTTCGGTAATTTAAACTTTTAAAGTCCTGCAGCGTGTTTAAACAACTAATTCTCAGTACCTCCATAACATGGGTACAACTGCACCTTCCCATAAAAAAATCAGAACAGAGAGTTCAGTCCAGATAAAATGTCACAGCAAGTCAACAGCGCTCCCTGAAACAGGGCTCTTGTAATTCACTTCTCAGTTCTCTGCCCTAACCAGTAAAGAATGAATATAATGCAATTGATTTGAACATTTATTTCCAAAGGCATTGTCCTGAGTTACACAGCACAATTATGCTCATCTTGTAGGTTTTGAGGCAGTAAGCTTTATTAAAACTCAATGGATATGTTGGCAGGTTACAATTAACTCTTCCAACATATAACTTGCTAAGTAATGACTATTTTTCAAAACCAGACAAAAGTAAAAAAAGAGACATAAAACTAGTTTTAAAAATAAGTAACGAGGAAGAGGGAAGATATAACACTGTACAGATTTCTGGGCAGCCTGCTCTCCCAAGAAGGTGCACAAAATCTGTTTTTTCAAGTATATCACAATGCAATTTCACACAAGAAAATTACCCCAATTAACTACCCTAATGTTAACTAACCTAATCCGTATGTTGCAAATCCAGTGCACTCAGTTAGCTGATCCTTCATTCTTCATGAAATTAAATGCTAAACAACCTCAGTAATTCTTTTCTCATCCTCTGCAGTGCTTTAGGTCTCACGCTAGTTGAACAAAAGAAAAAAAGAGGAGAGCAGAAACGGAAGAAATGGAGAGCAAAGGATGGACTTTTAAATATGCAGATGGTGTCAACAGTGGCAAAAGACACACCTGAGGAACAGATGGATCTTTTCAGCCCCTGCTCACTGGTGACAGACAAATGTACCCAAGAACATCAAAGAATGGCAATTTTCAAACAGAGTAAACCAAAACCTTCCTGACAGGTTTCTTACTTAGACTCCTTCCACTTTAAAAAAAAAAAAAAACAAATTACAAGTAAAAAGCAGGAATCCTTTCAGCTGATTCATTCCCCACACTGCCTCAAGTATGGCAGGAAGAAATGGAGCCATGTTCCATTCAAAACACCTGCATTCACAGACCATGTTTTCACACAATTCTTATCTCACTTTCATGTGTTTTTTTGATCTCCATGCACAACTTGCCCTTTTTAAGTGTGTTTACTATTTGTCACTTCTTACTCTTAGTTCAGAAGTTTTGCTGAGGCAATGGTTTAGTTGATAATTAAACAGTAAGAAACCTGTGGGTCAACAGCATACACAGAAAGATGCATGTTCCTCTCAAAAAGATTACTAATTTTCCCTAAGGAATTGACCTCCCCTTCCTCCCATACCTATCAAAAGTGTCAATAACTTATTTCTAGATACGTTAACTCTATTGGAATTACCAATAAACTTTCTCCTTACTTTCTCTCTTTTGTACTAACACAGAAGTACAAATTGGGAATTACATCTCTGAAAAGAAAGCAATCATTATTGACTGGCACACTTTGGATCCTGCTCTGTGCTTCCCTACATAGAATAGAGCTGGGAAGCTAGAAGGCCTGGCAGAATGGCTCTCTGGGCAAGATCTTACCCATGGGCTGTATGCTAGACACTCCACAACTAGATAGGCAAGACAAAATTAAGGAAAACAAAGGTTTTTTTCATTTTGCAGAAATGGAAGCAAGACCAAAAGAGACTACAGTGTGTCCCATAATGCAGCAGAATCAAGAACTCAGTAAGTATTTCCAAGCCCCACCAAAATTATTCTTGACCTCTTCCAACACAATTAAAACCTGAAACAAAATTCAGTACTACAGAAAGAGGCTGCACATCAAATGTGAAGATCATGCTGAAATCTCACTTTATTTGGGGGACATGAGGCAACTCATTTCATGGCAGACTTCCCAAACTTCACTGCTTCTAGAAATAGTGACATCCCATGGAAAGGACTGGGATATCAGATGATGTCCTAGAAGCAAAAGCAGATGGAATAGCAAAGCAATAAATGTATTTTCATTGATACGATTCACACACTCAGAGGGAACAAACTGCATAGATACTGAAAATACATAATCAGCTGATAAAAAACATCTTCTTTGAACAAGATGCTTTCCAAAATTTTCCTAGGAAACAGGTATCCTCAGCTGTTTAGGGTCACTGAGTAGGCTGTCACTGCAGCAGTGTCTTTAACAAGCATGTAAAACATACCATAAGAATGCCACAATTTACGGCATAAGAGCAATATTGCAACTGCTGATCTGGGATGCAATGCCTGCTTTCTATAACCTTCAATATTTCAAGCTCCATACCTAGAGAAATAAAGCAGCAATGAGACAGATTTAGCATTTTAAAATAATCCTAGTATTTCCAGCTTACAGTCCCATTTGGCTGGCAGAATGCCACCAGAGTATGCAATTTAATATAGTCATAGCTGTCACAAGACATATTAGACTGCTCTATCCATGGACTGTCTTCTATATATAACTGATAAAAGCTTGCATAATTAAGGTTGCATTTTAAAGCCTCAGCTATGTAACTAACAGGTCTTTGCAGTAAGCTTTCATCATATATGGAACACAAGCTTTCCTCACAACAGTAAATTTTTCTACAGAAATTCCTCAAATGCTCTGAGGTACTTCCAATAATCTTCAATATTAACAAGGGATCTAATTTTAAAGCCTGGTGCAATTCCTTTCAACTTTTAAAATTAAACTGCAGATTTTTTCTTCATTTTGAACTGAAACATAATTTCACGTGACTGTTAAACACGGAAAAGTCTGTATATTATTACACACCAGTTTGTGAAACAACTGCAGATTACATTTCCCAAGATTCATCAAGAAGTCCCTCTCACTTCATACACAGCACAAAAAGAAGCTGTCAAAAGCAGGAATGCTTGGAAAGCTGCCAGTAAGAAGCAGATTTTGTGCAGAGTTGTGGTACTGTTACTTCCAAAGGAAACCAAGCACATCTAAACATGACACAAGACTTTCCCTTCCTTTCCAGGCAGTAAGCAAGATATCACATGAACAAAATTTGAGATGACAAATATAGGAGGTATGACATTTTGAAACAGTCCACAGGATGACTTCTTAGTCATCTTTTGCTTATAATTCAGAGGGCTTTCTCCATCAAATGAACTCTAATTTTAGCGCATCAGTTATGCGCTTGTATACTATTCCACAGAATAAACAGAAAGCTGTTTCAAAGCACAGAAGCTAAACAGAGTGAATTCATTTATAACTAACTTCAGAACAGTACAATTTGTTTCTTGCTTGGCACAGGACAATGAAAGCAAGTTAGGTATTAAACACTCAGTACATATTTTACAAATCAGTGGAATCTCAGTACTCTGCAGAAGAAATAGGCCATATATGTGGTGCTCAAGTAGTTCACCAAAGACATCTATTTTCTTCAAAACAGCTGTGCAAGGTCTGAGGTATGCCACAGATTTACCACTATGTAAGATGCTTTTGAATTTCCTTTCAGCATTATTTGTTCCTCATATTTTTCTAAAAAGTTAGCAATAAGTAGTGAAATACCCTGAAAATAAGGATTGGGTCTTCTAACAAATTTCTACAACTACTGGAACAGAATTCAGTTCACCAGTTCTGCTTTATGGTGCATTAGTGATGTACAGGCTTCACTTACTTTAAGAGGACTTCAGGACAATTTCTGGACTGGCTCTATTTCGCTCATTTTTAAATATGTTTGGAGTGGTCTATTAACCTCAGACAAGTGTAGGCCATTATAACCCTATACATATTTAAAGTAGTTCGGAAATTGAATGAATTGGATTCTCCATTATGCAACTATATTTATTGTCCAAGAGCCAGTAAGACAAGAGAAAGTCTCACCTCCTTTCACTTCCTCCCCATGCCCCCCAAGATAAATATGCAGTTTGAGTCTACAGTAATAACCCCTACATGAAAATTGTGACTGTTGTCCAAACCCTTTATTATCACATCCTATGGCATAAATCCCTGGAATCACAGAAAGAAAAATACTTGATCCTTAGAATGCGACTAGAAATGCACACAACATGCTCTGTACCTTATAGCTCACCACCAACACTTAAGCATGCTGGGGTTTAAAAAAATCATTACAATGAGACATATGTTGTGAGCACCTAGGTAACCTCATCTGCAGGTTGTGTAATTTGCATTTATTTACCAATCAAGACACTTACATGGCTCCCTCACTGTATTCCTAAGGCATTTCACATGCAGTAATAAATTTCTCCAGGAAATACCCTTGCAAAATAAGCATGATTATCTCTAGTTGAAATGCAAAGAGTTGATATACACAGGAACAGAGTGCCCTGCTAAAGGCCACATCAAAAATCTATGAAACAACCATAACCAGACCAGAAGTATCCCAAAATTGCAGGGTGGCTGTGACTTCTCCCATGCTGTCCTTCCTCCTGTGCTGTCTTGCTGAACAGAATGCCAAAACGAAGCAGTAACATGACCTTTTGCTTCTCAAGTCTGAGACAATATTATTACCTATGAGAGAAATAATCTTAAAAAATTAAGAAAGCTAAGATTTCCTGTATCATGCCACCCAAATACCTTAGTATGCATTTATCCCTAATATTCTTAACAAAATGCTTATATTATAATTGTTCCCCCAATCACTACTGCTGCATGTGGTAGCTGTGCCAGAGCTTAACCTGGCCTTCTTTAGAAGCAAAGACGACATCAGTACCATTCAGGAGTTTTCGAGAGTCCTTCTTCTCAGTGATCAATTTTCACTAACTTTAAATCCAAGATGGGTGCATCTCAAACCTGGCTGCTTCTCAGAAAATCGATGGAAGTGATTTGAAGAAATGTTAAGGATGAGAGGGATTCAAATCTAACAAAGAAGTTGTATGCCCCAAATCATCCCTTTTGGGGGGAGGTATCACTTAGTATAGTAAAAGAAATATGTTTGCCTATAAAGTATTGCTTACTGATAGCCTCTGTCTGACATTCACAGTACTATAAATACTAATCTTTGTCAATTTGCATCCTAGACCACGAGAGAAAAAAACAATGTTCGTATTAGACAACCCCTCCACAAACAGCTTGGTAACACTGGGAATGACACTAGTAAGCAAGAGTATTTATAGCTTGGTTTTGATGGGCATTCTGTTTCTCTGGGAATATAAAACAGAGATTTCATGGGGTTTTAGTGCTCCTAGAACTGAAAGTCTAGCAGGAAGCTTACTGGTGTGACTTGACTATGAAAGCAAACAGAAGCACAGATTCAGGCTTAGAAAAGAGTTTCCCTGAAGCAGTAGTTCTATGATCCATGGGGGTAATTTGCTTACTCTGTAACACTGTCCACTCACAAGGATCACATGGTCATTTCTGACTATCAATATCCATACTACTGTACAGACCTAAAAATCTAGCACTTTGCTGCAGCCTGTGATAGCTTTTTATATTTTTCATCTGTTGTACAAAAGTCATTTAGTTTGTTTCAATCTATCACAGTGTTTTACACATGTGGAGTGCAATCTCTGGATGGGTGTTCAACAAGCATTTCTGCACCATGCACATAGCACATGTTGCCTGCCTGAATAAGTCTGATGGAGAAAGTGCCTGAAGTAGGTTCACTCTGTCCATACCAAATCTGTCATCAGAATGGCTGCAGAAACAGCACCAAACGGATGTCTAATATAACTTGGAGGATGAAGAAATCAGCATGTGATTTAATTATCTGTGAGCTTTCAGCTTTCTTTCCCCCATATGCATCTTTTAATTAAGGAACATGCATCATCGTTTAAGTTCTTATAGTACTCCATACATCCTTTTGGTGCAACAGTGGATCACTTCTACCATTTTACTTACACACCCCAGCAAAACTTAAAAGGCTGCAAAATGGAACAATGCCAAATTTTTGATGTATACAGTGTCACAGTAGTGATGTAGTATCTACAGAGTAGGACGTTATTAATGGGCATATAAAGATACTGTCACCTGAACTTCTAAGCAGCTTTTCACCTCTGGAGAGGACATCAGAACCAAGAAACTGCACTGCAAGAAAACTAGCAATTACATGAAGAGTACAACAGCAATAATGGAATTTTTTCTCTCAGATCAAGATAGAACCCTTTTATTTTTTCCTCAAGTGTTAACACACAACATTAATGAATTTTTTACAGTTCCTGGCATCAATCCACACTAGGAGTAACACGCAAGATGGTTTTCCTCCAGCTGAATGAGACTGAAGAAAGAAATTCTGACAGTGAAAAAAAGTAGTAAAATGCTGATGACATACTGACATAACCCTACATTTATACATTTGACAGAGAAAATTCCTTAATCTTCATAACAAAATAACTGAGCTGCTCTACATCATAACTTCAATTGAATACGAAAAACATAATACACATATATGCACACACTTCTGGACAGAAAAACTGAGCAACTAACTCATAAAGCGATAAAGTAACTTCAATTTGTAGTATTTTCACAAAGTGGAGGTGTGTAGATACATAGCTGGGCAAAATGATTTTGGAATCATGCCAAATCTAAAATTAAATGCTTTGTGACAGCTGTCACTATTTGTCTGTCACGTGTCAGGGAACATCAGGCCATACTATGACATCAGCTAAGGAATATACATCCTCTTGTCTAGCTACTGTCTAGTTCAGTGCTTTCATGACAACTCTTGTGCACATTTCTTATGCCTTTAATTCATACCTAGCAAGAGATTATTAGTGAAATTCCACCTGCACCACTCCCCTTCTTCTTTCATATCAGGAGTATAAATACTTACAGGGATTCAATCAACTTTAAGCTTTGCCAGGTAAAATGCAACAGTACAACTCAGAAGCAATCTCTAATTACTCAGCACCTACTCCAGAGGCCTTCTACTACCTCTGTGGATTTGTAATTACCATTGTTCCTTTACCCACAGAAGATCCACAACCACCTTCAGAGAAAGTGAGATACAACAGCACATTCTCATTTCTTGCACCTTAAACCTTCTCCAACTTCAAACACACAAACAAACAAACCCCTGAGTGGAAAATTTGTACATATGTCAAATTAATCTACCAAATCACTGCTGATAGTAACAGAAATCAAACCACCATGCGTTGTTTATTATAGGAGGAGTGGATACTGTCCATTAGACTGAGCAACTTGCTTTGTTAGTACCCAGTCTGCTACTACACCAATGTTAGGAGAGCTTGCAAATATGTTAATATAGGTATACCAAACACAACTGACTGTATTTATCCACAACAGAGTTGCAAAAATGGTGAATAGGAGGAAGACAGAGCAAACTGTAAAGTTACCACAGAATACAAAACATTACATCCTACGAAGTCTCAATGTGACCAAAGATTTTACACTTTAAGACAAATGAGGCAGCAGACACTTGGAGACAGGCATCTTAAAAACTGCATTTGGAGGACAAATAAGCAGCATACCTGTTCTAAACAGATAGCTCAGCCTGATGTTTTTTATCCCTCTTTCTATAATAACCAACTTTAAAAGTTTAAGAACCTATACTGTAAAAATTTGTTGACATTAGACTGGAAATGGACATGGACTTTAGCTGTAATTGCTTGTGTTTGTGCCAAGTACTGCTGCTATAGCACATTTCTCTTGTTAATGCCTTTAAACTATGAAAACACTGCAATTACTCTGCATCGATTTTAAACACAGGCTTAGCACAATAACATTTCCAATTTGTAAGCAAAACAACAGCACTATAAATCAAACCATTAAAGTCACTATTGGAGCCAAACGTGAGCAAATTAATAGAGAACAAGTATGGAGATCTGTCTTTAGATTTCTATATATTAAAACTGTGGTCTTCAGCACCCTTTACATTATGTTTTATGTCGCTCACATGGCACAGGAAGAGAATGGCCGAATGAAAGTAGCTTTTTTGCTGTGACTCTCACTGTTAGTCAACATACACAGAATTGAAGGTGATTCGCAGGTTCTTCATTCTGCGAGGTTAAGAAGTGCAGATATAGGAAACCATCTGCTTGACACACAGCCTTATAGTGGAAATAGTATTAAATTCTTCAATCTCCAACCACCATGCTATGAAAGTATGACAGAAGAGCATGTTGTTGAAAAAGCAGATGATAATCACTTGATATAAGATTTGATTAATTTTTCTGTGTAATGTAACAAAATAACAGCACAGATCAAGCCTCCAGTTCACTGTCAGGCAAACAAAACTAGAGAAATACATTTAGTAGTTTCTGACTTAAAATACTAGAGATATTTTGTTGTTAAAATTTGTGATGCTTACAACTGCATACATTCAACAAAGAGGCAATAAAGCAAAAAAAAAAAAAAAAAGACTCCCATTAAAATTAGGCTCTGACATTTGTCATCTGTACCTGAGCAGATGTGTCCAGCACACAAATGAAAGGCTTATTTTTAATCCTGCCAGCTTCTAAAATGACGTCATGGTTCTAAGAGATGTGCTAGGCTTCCTGATTTTTGCCTCATCCGTAACAGAGGTGTCAACCCTTGTCTGTAAGAGACACAGCTGACCCAGCATCACACTGGATGTGCCTGGATATTCCACATGCACTGAAAGGTTGCAGAGGTGCTCTGGACAGCAAGGGCCATGGCTAATGCACAGCCATGGCTGGAGGCAGATGCATCCGCTCAGCCAAACCCCTGATCTGAGGGAAGAATACATAGAACTGCTTTCTGATTCCCAAAAGGGGAGTTTTGAAGTGTATACTGAAGGCATACTGTAGAGGATCTTCAATGGTCCTAGCAAATGGACAGAGAAAGCTGTCCTCCAGAAATGCAGAAGCCAAGGTCCCACCAAACAAAAAACAAACCAAACCAGACAAAAAAAAAACCAAAACACCAAACAAACAAAAAAAAAGAAAAACAAAACCAAAAAAAGGCCCATTTCCTCTGACTGTAATTTTAGTACCAGAACAAGAATCTGCTGTTGCTGCACTCTAACCAGACAATGACTGCAAGGCACGTAATTTTCCAATTAATTAGATTCTAACTCTAAACGGAATTGATATGTCAACACAGGCAAATGAGACAACTCTCAACATAAAAGCAAAGAGTTGTTTCTACCACTCAGCATTGGATGATGGATTCTATCTTTCTTAAAGAATTACTTCTGTGAGAGGCAATGCCACTGCAGGTCAGCAGTCATGCAGTGGCATATTTATTATATAAGATACCTTCACATCATTCCACACTTTTATTGGTAACACATCCCTACAAAATCCACTACCTTTCTACCTTGGCTGTAAAAACTCCTTTATCATGTTTTGAACATGTATGGTTCACCTAAGCATTCACTGACACCTTTATCTTCCAAATGTTATTTGCTGACTTCTTTGCCAAACATATTGCATGGAATCTATTCAACACATAAAGCTAGATGCCAGGAGTTCTTTTAAAAGGTCTCACAAAACCAGCAGCCAACTGCCCCCAGTTAGACTGACTGCCATCAACTAAGACTTAAAGCACTAAGAACCTAACACACATTAGTGAACTTGCTACTTGCCCTTAAATTCACTTTTTGTCTGGGCATCAACCATTACACTCAATCAAATTTCTTAACTACAGTCTTCAAGGAGCAAGGGCTGTCTGCTTTGTGTTCATTTGTAGTGACTGTTAATAAAATGAGGGACTTGGTGGGTTCTACCAAACCTGACTGAATTAATAAACCTGGCAGAGTTACAGGAAAGCAAAAGCAGGTGGTAGCTGGGAAGTAGGCATAACATCAGAGCAATTCTTCCCTAGCTTTTTTTGTTCTGTGAACACACACACAAACACACACACACACACATGCACATACATACACAGAGTTAGCAAGCACTACCAAGAACTGTTGTAAGCCTTTTTGTAATGTTAGACTCATTTTTCTTAATCTATCTAAATTACTAGCTTTAGGTAGGAAACTTTGACTAGTCTACTTCTAAAATGCTAGCTGGAAAGTTGCAACTCACTGGCAACTGAAGCATTACAAACAAAAATAGTCACAAACCCTTCACTGAGCTGTGCAGCTATTACAGGACAGTGTCAATGTGATGTACAATACTTCAGAATACCTGGGTATTCTTATGATTCCACTCTCTTGCTCATCTGTCATTCCTAATCTTCCTTTAAAAGAAAAACATAATAACTGGACACCAGAAACTGTCATTACTGGGGGAGACAGGTTTCATGTAAGTTTAAATGAGGTTCTTAAAGTCACTTAATAAATGTTTTTGCTTTATCCATTTAGTGCATGAGCCATGAAACCAAGGCACCATTCAGACTTTCACCATTTGAACTATAAATGCAAACATGCAGGCATGGGAAGGAGCCAGATGGCTGCAGAGATGACAGGCTGGTCAAGGGATATTCCGTCTTTCACCTTGTATCTAGGTCAACAGTTTGAAGCAGACCAAAAACATTACCAGTCTCCATGCTGCCCACAGCAGCTGGCAGCTTTAACGTCTAATCAGTAATACAGGGGATGAACAGAGATGACCTCAACCAGTTCACTCTGTCAGGGTGGGATGTATAGGTGTAGAACGCTTGCTTGACAGAACCCAATTCCTCTGTTCTGCAGCCAAAACCTTGCTCACACTAAGGTTAACTTTGCACCAATACCAAAGGCCTCAAAACAGAAGAAGAGAAGGGAATTGCTATTTCAAGAAGGCAGAAAAAAATAGCTCAGCCCCTTACCCTGGCAATACTACCTTACTCAAATGTTTTTCAAACTCTAGCACACAGCACCCAAAACAGATGAAAGGCTGATTCAAGTAAGTTTTTATTTAAACTTTTTCTGAAATTGTCTAAAAGCTCATCCTCCTCTAAAGTTGTTTAAATAGCAGGAAACATTATGTTAGCCTTGTGTAATGGCTGAAGGACCATCACACATCTGAATTTCGGCACATACATGGTTTTGACTCCTCTCTGTGCACACGCTGGATACAGGGTTACACAATGGTTCTTACAAACCCATCTGATTAGAAGCACATATCACAGCAGTTTGCAAATGAGTTTGAATGAGAGCAAATTCCACAAGAATCCATTTCTACAACTCGTAGGGGAAAGTTTATTCCTTCTCTGCTTCACTACCAATTTTGAAACACCCCTTGCTGCAGAGTAGCCAGTGACCAAGTTTCACAACCCTACAAGCTGCAAAACTGCAGCTTCTGAATTTATTGGAGTGCTACACAACAGAGAGCACAGAGTTGGGGGCTGAGGTGGCAAGGGAGGAGGGGAAACAGGTAGAGGCTGGGAACCAACTCACAGCTGGGAGAACAGAAAACAACAGAACAGCAGCAACTTTCCAGAGCCTGCTATTCTAACACACAATGTGCTTGACTTTTCATGTAGATATACCTCTTCTCTTCCAGATGTCAGATTCAGCAGCCTCCCAAAATATGCTAGCTTGCTCCTTTCTGCACCTGAGCACTGGGTTACTCAGCAGCCTGCTTCTGGCCACATGATTAAATCTGCGGCAGTGGCTGCACATGAAATACTTCAGAGCTATGATGCAGCTATCCTGAAGTGTATGCATTAGCAACTTATTTCCTAACAAGAAGTCTTCCAGAAGAGCTGTAAGAGATACGTTTTACTCAAGTGAAGAACTGTGGCTTGCAACAAATTTTATCTTCCTGTTAACTCAGGTAGTCAAAGGTGCATACAATCGGAGACAGCTGTTAACGCACTTACGATACAGCTGAGCATAAAACCCCATTAAGAAATGTATTTAAAGTTTAATCTCTGTTTAAAGACTAATTTCAAGATGCTGCTAATGCGTATGACAGACAAGCACTGTATCTGGTATTCAGTACTCTCTATACTATACACCTCTATCCTCTTGTATTCTCTTAGATCAGTTTGCTCTTTTTGTGAAACGGAGTTCAAAAGTAATACAGCATAGGTAATGGGTAGGTTTCTGTAAGAAACTCTGGTGTGTGGGGAGAAAGAGAAAACAAGTTCTACTTTACTGGCATTACTGTTTGTTTGTCTGCAGTAGCACCCATCAAAGGCAAAGCACTGCTCTGAAGCACAAGGAGGCATAACTTTTGCCCCCAGAACAAGAAGCCAACACTGCAATTTCAAATCACAGAGCAACTAATAAGAACTTGGAAGTATTTCAAGAGAGTGCTACAGTTACTTGATAAAATCTGCTTTGGAGTATATTGCTTTGCTGTCTCTTCCACAGCTAAAACTCCCTCTTCACCATTACAAGCAGGAACAATTCTACTGTACTCTAGAGTTCTTAATTCACTTTTTTGTATTAACTGCCTTCACTTTGTGCACCCTTTTCAACACTCTCAATAAATGGATCCATTTGAACACTACAGCAAAGTGCTGAGTCATCGCTCAATTCCCACTGAAAATAAAAGGTGAGCACAATCAGTCCTTCGACTTACCTTGTAAGTCTTCCAGTTGTAAGTTACTATAAGAGAAGCCTCTTTCACGTCCAACTTCCTGCCAATTCCTGTTATTACAATAGCCCGACCACTTGCTTTACAAATGCACACTTCCCCTTTTACTCTTTACTCCCTTTATTTACAGTAAAAATTAAGTCAGGTCCCTCCAAAATTTATGTTTAAGAGCATTTTCTAAAACAAAATACTATAAAACCACAGTGATTTTTTTATTAAGTGATGTATTCTAGGTTCTTTTTCTGTCTTTATTTTCTTTATTTGCCCCCCCCCCCCCGAATCATGTTTTCAAGCTTTTCTCCTAAATAGCAAGGGCTAATGTTTTGTCTATTTTTTTTTTTTTTTTTGGCTTGGTTTGTTTTCAGTGAGTATTCATATTTATAATCATATGACTCTGGGATCAAGGCTGTAAGAGAACTCTTCTAAGACTGGAAACTCAAAGTCACAATTCTGGCAACACTGAAATCTTTCCCATTCTAACTGCTAAATTGCTATCTTACAATCTGCTGGTAAAGTCATCCATCCATCCTACTGGTTTCAAATGGAGCTTTAATTCAGTCAAGGAAGGTAAAATTAGATGCTTTGTTATCTACCCATACAGTGGTAGCACACACACTTCACAATAAAAATGAGCTATTACACAAAAAGAATGAATTTCTTTTTGATCAAGAAGGCAGAAGAGCAAAACGAAATGCTGACGAAACAAACAGCTCAAAATGAGCATGGATTACTGCAAGGGTTTAATAGAACTTGGTGTTGGGTTTTTTTTCCCATAATTTACAGAAACTCTTTGTTGCTTAATTTAGTAAGAACACTATAAGCAGGCTCAAACACCAACCAACCAACCAACCAACCCACCACTATTTGTAAAAATCCATCTTTTTCTATTTCCTGCACCTCTGCTCACCGCGCCAAGATACACTGTAAACATTACAACACAATATATCCTTCTAAAAGTTTAAAACTTAACATTTGCACAACTCAGACAAGTGGAAAGTTATCTTTTGTTGGCCACGTTCAACTGCTCAGTAATGGGGTAACTAAGGAATCATAACAAACCAAAACTGCAGTCTGTGTAGCTGAAGCAGTGAAAATACATTGGTTTGCCTTTCATCCACAGGAAATAAACCCATCATCTGCTAGGAGGGCTTCTCCCCATAAGGAGAACATAGTGAGATAAAACTGCTCAACAGTCAAAAAATACAGACCTGTGCATTCTGTCCAGGGTTTGGTTTTTGACAATAAAAAGAGCACTAAGAAAAATGTGCTGAGCTCTCCTAATTCAGCACAAGTACTGCAGCCAATAAAGAATTATTCTCTTCCTCAGGCTAGGCTATTGCAAATGTCAGTTGTGCTCACATAGGAATGCTGGAGCATGAGAAGCCAGTGGGGGATTGATCGTATACCTACCTGACTTTCGGGCCATGTGCAGGTCAGTTGCTATGGTTTGCATGAAATAACTTGTGAAAAACCTTTGTATTTTGTATTTGGTTGCTGAAAGACAAGCAATTAGCAAGTCTACAGGGAATGACTGAATGAAAAATCCACTTTTTCAGGGCTAAGTTTTGCATAAACTGGCATAATAAAAGGTAACTACACTCCGGAACACTGACGCAAACAGCAGATGTGTTTATGGAAGTGTTCCCCAACATCACAAACAAATAATAAGATCTCCACAGTAGCTGGAAAAGAGTCGTTTTGCGAGCAGGTGGTCTGGAGAACAGTCTAGCATTCTCTTCTCAGGACATTTCCAATTCCTCTTAAAGGAGCAACACTAATCTAAAGCTAAGAGCCCTTTTCTCCCTGCTTTCAAAGACAGACGACAAAGCGCAGAAAAATGACCAACCTAAGCTACTTAAAAAGTTCTGTACCATTTCCTTTAGTGGCAGAGGAGCTTCACTGACCATAGCAACCACCAGTTACATGAGATACTCTATTCCAGTACCATTCCATCCTGCATGCTCACACAACCTTTAGTAGGAAATGAATGAAAACGCCAAGGTAGGACTATCTGTATTCCCAAAATCATCTTAAATGTGAGCTCTAGAACAAAGTACTATTCCCCCTTTTGCATCCATAGACACTTATGCAAGTCTTCCACAACTCACCCCAAGCCAAGCAGAACTGGGTACCAGGAACCCAGTCCCAGAGGCCAAACAAAGAGAATGAGTCCCAGCTTGTTCCATGGTAGGCAAAATAGGTACTGATGATCACCCAGTGTTTTTCCTGAAGAGTTGCTTCCATTGTTCCCAATCAGCCACTTGCTTGACCACCAGATTTCAGAACCTGCTAATGTCACCTATGCTTTACCCAGCTTAGAACCACAGAATCACAGAATAGTTAGGGTTGGAAAAGACCTTAAGATCATCTAGTTCCAGCCCTCCTGCAATGGGCAGAGACATGTGTCACTAAACCATGTCATCCAAGACTCCATCCAGCCTGGTCTTGAACACTGCCAGGGATGGAGCATTCACAACTTCGCTGGGAAACCTACCCCAGTGCATCACCACCCTTACAGTAAATAACTTCTTCCTTATATCTAACCTAATATTCCCTATATTCTTTGGCCTAGAGGCTCATGAAGTCCCATCTCTTCTCCATTTCTTGTTCCTCCCTATATCTTGTGAATTATGGGACTGTGAGAATGAAGACCTTAGGCCCACTGCAGGAGACGATCTGGTTCAAGACCATCTTAAGAACCTGAAAGTGCACAAGTCCATGGGACCTGATGAAATCCATTGGTGGGTCATAGAATCATAGAATGGTTAGGGTTGGAAAGGACCTTGAGATCATCAAGTTCCAACCCCCCTGCCATGGGCAGGAACACCTCGCTCTAAACCATATCACCCATCTACTGGAACAAGTCTAGAGAAGGGCCATGAGGATGATCGGGGACTGGAGCACCTCCCGTACGAAGACAGGCTGAGGAAGTTGGGGCTGTTCAGCCTGGAGAAGAGAAGGTTGCATGGAGTCCTCATAGCAGCCTTCCAGTATCTGAAGGGGGGCTATAGGGATGCTGGGGTTGGACTCTTCATTAGGGACTGCAGTGACAGGACAGGGGGTAACGGGTTAAAACTTAAACAGGGGAAGTTTAGATAGGATATAAGGAAGAAGTTCTTTACTGTGAGGGTGGTGAGGCACTGGAATGGGTTGCCTAAGGAAGTTGTGAATGCTCCATCCCTGGTGGTGTTCAAGTCCAGTTTGGACAAAGCCTTGTGTTGACATGGTTTAGTGGGAGGTGTCTCTGCCCATGGCAGGGGTTTGTAACTGGATGATCTTAAGGTCCTTTCCAACCCTAACTATTCTATGATTCTAATTAACTCAACCACCTCCAGAATGAATTCTGCTCCTCATTCACCAGCAAAAGTTCTTCCTATCACCACATCACTCACTCTGCTTGCATACTTTCATCCCTTTACCTGACTCATTTTCCAAGTGTGTAAGCTCTCAGAACAGACCCTGCCTATAACTGCAGCTGCAAAACATCTTGCACAACCAGACCCAGGTTTCTATTAGTCCCTAGACATTGCTCTGACACATTAAAGCTGTTTTCTCCAGCTATACTATTTGGTCAAATAAAGATACCTCTTTCTACAAACCTCAACATACTAATAAGAGGACAATAATAATGGTGGTAAAAGCAATAGCAGTATCACCGTGTAAGAGCCACATAATCAGCACAAGCAGGGAAAATAATTAACGGTAATACCATGTCTGGGACATGAATTGAAAAGCAGTCTGCCCACTTGGGCACGATGTGGAATTTAAGAAGGCAGCACATAATTACCAGAGCTGGCCTTGGCTAGGATACCAGGATTAGCACTCCAGCACTTCTGAAAAGTGGCCAGGAAGGCTGTTTTGCCTCTCATCCAAAGGAAATAAACCCATCATGTGCTAAATGGCCCCAAAACCCTATGTGAGGCATCTTTTTTTGTTTGAGAAAACTGTCTTTACTAATCCACCTCAGTGACTTGAAGTATTAATGCATCCCTTAGCAGTGGACCAGACCAGTATCAACTCAATAAACCAAGTGCTCTTCTCTAGTTCATCAAAAACACACTCTTTGCTATCCCAATTTTTCTGTAGCTTTCTCAGCCATTTACACAGAGACATTAAAGGAAACTGTGACCTAATTCTGACACTGTGATTTCATAATGTAAAGGTAACCTAGTTCTTCAGTAGTCCCAAAACTCCTCTTCCTGATAGATGACCTTCCCTCTAGAGTATTTAATATTACTTTTGGCAGCAAGAGGACTGAATAGAATATGCAAACTAGAAATTAAAAAGCCTTACTTTTCCTTGAGATCAACTAGGATAACATGCAGAAGCACAGAAAAAAAGTATGAAATATATTAATGTGCAGCTGTGCATCCTAAGATACGGGCAATCAAATCTCTTGCTTCAGTAAGAAGTGAGATCAGGTGTCTCACTGAAAAGTTGTTTCCCCACCACACATTACAACACTGCCAAATTGCTTTGATGCACAGAAGTTTATTTCAATTTTCTTCATCAACAACATGTATGGGCCCTAAATCGGGTCATGAAAGGTCTTGGTACAACAACTGCAATTAACAGTTAGCAAGTGATGTCTTTGCAAAGAGTTACCAAGTGATTAAGAGTTGTCAGGTATCTTTGGCTATGCAAGTGAGTGTAGCCAAAGACATCTGGCAAATAAGAATGTGACAGATTCCTACCATTTCTGACCAAAAAGGGTTTACACAACTAAATAAAAAGTTCTCGGCCACCAAGAAACAATTTCAACAGAAAACTGCACTGAAAAGCAAAACATAGACAAATTAGCCAGGATGCAGACCAGCTTAGTACGGCTTACCCTTATGCACGGCATGAAAACATGGAGAAGGGTAAGATGGGGAATAGTCATAGACTTTTCAGGGAACATGCTACCTGTACAGTCTCGTTAACCACAGGTGGTGTAATGGCGAAGAGCATCATTGCAGCACGACACTGTACATGAAGAATCAGGATTCTCAGAGGAACGACAGTACTTCAATAAGGAAGTGCAACAGATGAAGGAAAGTTTCACCTTCCATCATTCCTACAGTAATATGAACGCAAGTAAAAAAGGGATAACTTCTCTTAGACTAGCATTTTATCACTATTACACTTCTGTACACAGAATCTTTACATTCACACACACAACCATGTAGCTATTTATAATCATCATTAAATTAATTGGATTATTTTATTTCATAAAAATGCTAAAAATAACACTAAAAATGCTTTAATAAAATTATGGCTATCTACCTTTTTGGAATGCTTTCTAGACAGAATGCTTGGTCAGCATTCACTCTTTTGCAGTCTTCATCACTTTAGAAGGCCACATGTGTGCATGACAGCCTCATGTTACAGTATCTGTGAATTTCATTGCACAAAACTCAATGCACCGTCTTTGAAAAGTACTACTTGTGACTTCCCAAGACTTCTTTCCAATTACAACAGTGGCATACACTCCTATGTAGTGTAAAGCAGTAAGGTAGAGTCCTCTACCCTGGCCTAAGAACATCAAACAAAACGTTTTTTGAAGTAGAAAGACTGAATGTGCAACAGAAAATGCCAGGCTTCACCATGAACACTTAAGTCAGCTTGAACAACTCAGCTACTAAAACCTATAGGATGAAACTCCCAAAATCCTCCTGGCTAACACTTCAGTGAGCAGCACCCTCACTGAAAGGTATACACCATATCTTTTCTCCGTCCTTTGCAAGCACTCTCCAATAATGTGGTCAGTTTAAAGGTGGTAAAGAGCTACAATGTAATTAAGAACTCCATTCTCATTAGTCACCCTCCAAGAATACAACAGCTCGATCTTTTCTTTTTTCTGAGGAGTATGTCCTTCATTTCATGGTAAACAGCAGCCAGTCAATTTCTACAGCAAAAAAGGATGGACTGCAGATTCCCTGCAGGCAGTCAGAGCGAGAATTCACCAAGCCTGGGAACCCTAGCTTTGGGATCAAGATGGATGCTGGTAATCAACATGTGAAGTTCATTTATCTTCTGGAAGGATTCACAGAGTGTGATTCCTATTTCCTTCACCTTTCAAGAGCTCTCACCATATTTACAATCAACTGCTCTACATTTTTAGAACACAACAACTACAAACTAGTGGGACACTAGGAGGATTATGGCTTTGTAAAGGAACAGATTGCTCTTCCCCATTCCTGCAGTTAATTTCCTCCTCTCAAGCTGTAAAAGGTAGAGAGACAAAACAGAGACAAATACTTTTTTTCAACAGTTTCTGCAGTCTACAGGCCATTCTTAGTTCAGCATCACTTCAGAATGAAGACATTGTGGACTACTGGAAGTGACTGTAGAATTAGTGGCTTCAAAAGCCTGAAAGACCATTATCATCCAGAGGTCTCGAACATCGAAAATTTAAATCACTAAAATTTCCCATTGTTTTGCATTGAGCATGGCTTTCTTCCAAAAGGTGATGTAGAAAAGCAGTAGGGATGTCCAGTGTTACAATACATCTCTATTTTGGGTGTTTTTTTGCATCAGTCATGTTTTGTCTCAAGGCTACAGTTCAGTGGTAACTATGGCAGTGTTCCTGTGCTGTTGCCTTGGACTGACTGTGGAAAGTCCCCATGAAGTCATGAATAAATGGAGCTCTTTATGCTTTGCCATGGGATCACATGGGTGTATCGGTCCAGAATAAGCAGGAATCTCTTTTACAGAACTACACTATTCTGAAAATAGAAGAATGAACTCATTTAAGCAGGTCTTCCCAATTCAGTACCTTTGAATAAGAACTGCTAAATAAAAGCTCATGTCATTTGTCAGCTGAATTGTATTTTCTATCCCTACTGCTATATTTGAATGACTAGGCTCTAAAAACAACTTTTTAAAGTATCTTCCTAACTAATAACTTAAACAGTGATAACCTGGAGTCATGTGACTTAACAGCAACTAAATCAAGATGAGCGTTTTTGCTTAATGCCAAAGGCATTTTAAATTAAGTCTCCCATTAAATGACAGGTAACTGGGAGCCTGCAAATGAAAACGTCCTTGTCATTAATCACTCAGACACAAGGACGCTATACTGAATATTGAATCTAAGATCCATTTGCTTTAGCCATCAACAAAGTAACAATTTTGAAGCTCTTGTAGTCATGTTTACCTGTCTGATCTGAAGCATCTACAATGAACAAGTTCAACCATAGCCTTTCTGTCAAATATGAGGGAAGCTTTTGGGAAACCTGTCAGATACAACATCCACAGCATAGATCTCTATAGCAGACATCTTGTAGCATAGATAAATAATTAAGGCAAGATAACTGCTGTCCATGGCATCAACAGGGTTTTCAAGACACAAAAAACACTCCATCACAAGCTGTTGAGAGCAAGCTTAACGAATTCTCAGGCACTAGCACCTGATCAGTCACAGGAGAGAGTAGCAGCCATTCAGGAGTTTGAAAACTGGACATCAACCCATTCTTCTTTCAGAGAGCTGACTTCACCAGCAGCAAAGCCCAGCCAGTGATAAAAGCTTTCAAAAATCCCACTTTTCATTATGCATATTCCAGTTCACAACTGAAGTTGCTGGTTTGGTGGGTTTTCTGGTTGTCCATTTTGTTGGGGTTTTTTGCACTTGAAAGCTCAGGTGTAGTTTTCTAAAAATGGATCTCAGATAGGACTAGAGTACAAGGCTTGATTTTCCAAGTACTTTCACAAGTGTTATAAAGTAAAAACTTTACTAAAAACCATATAGTCTATTAAAAAGGCACTTTTTAATGGGCGCAACCAATTTAAGTTAGGCATATTCATAACCAAGAGTAGCCAGTCCACTGTTTTACCCTGGAGAACCAGAAACATGTGCATCCTCTTCTTGCTCCTTCTTCCTGGAGTGGCAAGCAAAAGGCTGTGTCTGCTTGGTCTCAAAGGGCTGAGCTGTGCCTTACCTTTAGAACAATCTCAAACTTGATCATGTGCTTCTTAACCATTTTTAGATTAAAACAACAGAACACATAATTAAAGCAAAACAAACACCACTAATACTACCTAACCCTTCAGAAGAATCAGGTCTATAGACAGTTTGGGTTGAAAGGAACCTTAGAGCTCATGCAGTTCCAATCCCTGCCATGGGCAGAGACACCTTCCACTAGACCAGGTTGCTCAAAGCCCTGTCCAACCTGGCCTTGAACACTGCCAGGGATGAGGCATTCACAGCTTCTCTGGGCAACCTGTGCCAGTGCATCATCACCCTCATAGTAAAGATTTTTTTCCCTAATATCTAATCTAAATGTACCCTTTTTCATCTTAAAGCCACTCCCCCTTGTCCTGTCCCTATATGTCCTTGTCAAAAGTCCCTCCCCAGATTTCTTGTAGGCCCCTTTAATATTGGAAGACTGTTATAAGGTCCCCCTGGAGCTTTCTCTTCTCCAGACTGAACAAGCCAAATTCAACCTGTCTCCATAGCAGAGGTGCTCCAGCCCTCTAATCGCCTTCGTGGTGCTTCTCTGCACTTGCTGAAGCAGGTCCACATCCCTCTTGTGTTTGGGGCCCCAGAGCCAAACAAAATACTCCAGGTGGGGTCCCACAACAGCGGGGGGGGGAATAATTCAGGGTCCATCAAGCATGGTGATGACACTCTCATGTTTCTGTGACAACCTCTGTACTCCTGAAGTTTTTCCTTTCAAGCATACGTTCCTGGTTCTGCACACTGCCTTTTGTTTCAGCACGGCTGTACTTATTCTAGCCATAAAGCAGATCTTAAGTCTATATAATCCTAAGCAGCCATAATTCAAATAGTCTCTTTTTTCTCTTCATGCTATTGTGTTTGAACGTTTTCTTTGCTAAACCTGCCCACAACACATCCTATAACACAGATAACCTTGAGCTGACTACTGAGAAAATACATCACTGACCAGACATAAATCTGCACTGATACTGCAGCAAAAAGAGCCACTGCTGAAATGAATGTCACATCAGGTTACACTATTTGAAAAACAGACAGAAGTAGGAGACGCTATGGGGCAGAAGCAATGAAGGAAGCCTCCCTCTCTCTCTCAAGCTGCAGTGAAGCAAAAAATTATACCAGAGACTGTCATTAAAGTGGTATTGTAATTACAGCTTCTAGAATATTTTCTCAGTAAGTTGAGGGTAGAAAGAAGGTTTTTTAGAAGGTGCTGAGTTTTTTTCAAGATAAAACAGAGAAAAATCTACCAATTATCCACTTAAAAATCTGAAGTCACTTTGGAGAACTGTGTGCATGCAGGCACAGTGCTATCAGGTTTATAAAAGCAGTGCCTCACACAAGTACAAATGAACCCACTCAGCTTTCTCTGCTGAAGGCTGGGAAAGAAAGCATATAAGCCAGCAGCTGTTCTTCCTAAGAAACTTGATCATAATCTCATCAGGATCTTTGCTTCCCCACTCAGTTACTCAAATTCTGAACCACTGAAGGGCAGGTACAACATTATTACCAGCAAGGCTGGGTATGCAAAACACATAGGTAGGTGTACAGCTAAATCTGGGGCAGCAATAAGTTGTGTGCTGTGGACTCTAACAAAAGAAAGGAGGAAAAGACTAGGGGGAACAGAGGAGGAAAACTGAAGGACACTTTTATCCTCCACATTTTTCTCGTATTTCTTTACGATGCGCACAGTAAAGCTTTAAAAGACAAAAATACTTCTATGCATATGCTCCCACAAGTAAGAGAACATATAATTACAACAGTGTTGTTTTCCTTCTTTTATATTCATTTCATGCACATCCTTCTTGAATATGTTTGTTGGAGACACTCTTTACAGATCCAGAATCAGGATCTGTGATTGTAGTTCTTCTTGAATAATAAGGAAACAGAAACCATTCAGTTCCAAACAATAAATACTTTCTCCTTTCCATTGCTCTTGCTCCACTCCCCTATCTTCCTGCTGTGCTATCTGTTCTTTCACGCTCCTGAGAGCCTCCCAAGATGCAGGAACTGGGACAGCCAATACCTACGGAAGAGTTAAACACAGAACCACAAAACAAGGTGGGATACCGCCAAGAAATACCTACATCAGGCATACAGGAGATAAAGAGAGCCTCAAGGAAGAACATTTTTTTCCCAGCTTCTGTATGTCACCTTTTGAGATAAAGAATAGGGAATGCTGCAAAGAATTAACAGTTTCATGAGGAACACATCCCATGGTGGGAAGCACAGAGAGAGAAAGAGAAAAAAAAATCAGTGGTTAAGAACCAGAGAAATTAGAAAAAGCAATTCAAGTATCACTGAAATTTCTGATAATTTGTCTAATAATACCACACAGAAGAATATTCATCCTTAACTTTATAATTTGAATTTATCAGAGAAGCATGTAATTCAGCCGATCTTCAGCCTGTGAAATTCAGGAAGTATTCAAGCTTTTCAAAAGTATGTGCTGCTCCAATCAGGAGATACCATTTGGAATAGGTTGCGAGCAACTCATTAAATCAGCTGTTTATTATTCACAGTACAGGAATGTGAATTCTATTGGCAAAATGAATCAATCAGACAGCAAAGAGCTATTCCCTTGAGCCTGTATTAATCAGCCTGACAAGCTGTCACTAAGGATCGGGTCAGGCTCATAACACAGCATTCAAACAGTGGGGAAAAAAGTACCCAAGACTGCTCAAACAGGGAACAGTTCACCCATTTAAATGTGTCCCCAGAGGTTTATGTCAACCATTTATTACTGCTCAGACACAGCTGCAGAAGCTTTTAAGGGAAAAACCTGCATTCCAAAACTGCATATGCTGTGGAAACATGCTGCTGTGGATCCCAGCTACTTCTGTGAGGACAAGCAAGACGAAGTATCCTGGAAGAAACACTGCTGTGCTCTAGCATAGCCCTCTGAAGAAAGCACATTCAGGAACTTGAGAAAGAATTAAAACTAGGACACATGTCAGAACAGATATAGCGTTGGGATACACACAGAGTTGTTATGTAGTCTGCACTTCAATAAAATACTTGAAAACCCTAACACCTCTATTTCTACAGACTATTTCTCCTACAGACACATTGTTTTCAAAGTTGAGCTGTTCCCTGACCTCCCTTCAATGTTAGTCTAAAATATAAAGCGTCATTTTAAAAAATGCCACACATGAGAATATACATACAAAAAATTAGCTTTTTTATTTAAAAAACAAAACCACAACCCCCAGTCCTGGTAAAAATCATGAACTCCTAAGATCTCATGATTTGGAGATATACACCCTGTAAAAGAAACTAAACATAACAGAAGAAATAAGCACTAGGTGGACTGCAGGAGTCCTGATCAGACCAGAAATAAAAGCACTGCGGAAGGAAAAAAAGCAGTCAACAGTTCAGGTAAACATTGTGAAGCAGCATAACACATACGGCAATGCATAAAATCAATACACTGTACTAAAGAACACAATAATACATTGCAGCTGCTTGGATGCTGGAGTGATAAGATCAATGTTTTTGCTCTTGTCAGCACTTGCACCAAGTGTACATTCAAGCTGGATGGAGCTGAGAACTAAGTATGATTTCAGTGACACAGTTACAGGATGGCCTACAAAAACTGCTGAATGGCTCAAAGAAGCAGAATTGTTTTAGCCGAAGTGTACTTCAGAGGAGGTTACAAGGGCAAAGCAGTCAGATCCACTCTCGAAGGGAAAAGCAATAAGAGAATGAAAGGGTTTAATTTCATCAATGTGGTATGAGCAATAAACGCTCAAAAGTGAGGAAGAAAACATTTATGTCTTCACGATAAAGGCTCTTCATCTCACTAATATAGTGCTGTGCATGGTGCTGCTCTAAACTTGATCTTAAAAGCTACATCACAGTACACCAGGATAATATATAGTATAAGCATTTAAATCCAGCCCCAGGCTGCATTGGCAAGACTACATCCAGCAAACCAAGGACTGTGATTATTTTACTCTATTCAGCACTTGTTAGACCATACTTGGACTACTGTGTCCAGGTTTGGTCACCACAGCTCAAGAAATTGGATACCATCCATCAGAATACCACCAAGACAAACAATGGACACAGGTTGTTTCAGGAAAATTTTTGGTGTGGCTATAAGAAAAAGTGAGTATAAATAGAATGAGTTGAGAACAATTAATCATTAGAATAGATTACCAAGAGAAATTGTGGAATCTCTCTTGCTATAAATACGCAAGGTTGAGCTTGACAGTGCCTTGGGTAATATAATCTAAGGCCTTGCTTTCAACAGAAGGTTGGACCAGATGTTCTCTAGGTTTTATCAATCTAGAATTTTTCTATGGTTCTATGATCTAATCATAGGCTATGCTAAGCACTGCTAAATACTACTTTTCCACTAACATCATTTAAAATTAGAATTTATCTGATTCTTCTGCCCTATTATATTTAAAATAAAATTTAAAACCCCTAACAAACAAACAAACAAAAAAAAAACCAACAAAAAAAAACCACAAAACACACAAAACCCCTCCAAACAATAACAACAAGCAGAAAGGGGGACAGATCATTGTTTTTCAGAATATCTGTCAGCATCCATTATAATTATCAAGCAGCAAGCTTAAAAGGAAGTGCCCTTTCACAGAATATGTAATTAAACAAGTGAACATACTGCCAGAGAATTTAGGAAGGCCACAGGATAAACAACTCAAAGGAGTTCCATAATTTTTTGTCCATTTCTTTAGTGTCCATTAAGCATTCTTGATCATCTGCTTTCAAAATCAGGATATGCTAACTTTTGGTCTGATCCATTATACTCAGTTTTACACTTGAGCCTCATGAATGGCAGATAAATCAAGTAAGTAGAAGTCAAACACAGCAGTCTTAACTATCTTTAACTTGTAACCCCACTAGTTTATTTGGATTATCAGTTAAATTGCTCACAGCAGAATGATAGATAGAAACCTTACCACTAACATCTAATAAATCATAAATTACAATAATAATTTATTCCAATTAAGTTGTAATGGAAGAACAGGCTAGTAAACAAAACAAGTAGAAAATCTAACAATAGGGCCAGCTTCCATTTCTACCTAAAGAAAGTGTTAAAATTCCCAAGAAAATGGGATTCCAACCTGTCAAAGTAACAGATAGCTCTATCACACTGAGGTCACACATTGTAGTCACCTCCACAGGTCGCTTTGATGAGCACTTCGATAACAGCTAAAAAACTCCCTAAACACACAAAAATAACAAAACAGGATCAAAGAAAACACTACCTATCTGCATTTTTAAGTACATCCCATGAGACACGAAACCAGTGTTGCACTGAAAGACATAAACCAATCATCCTCCCAGATGCTGACAGTGGAAAAAAAGATCCCACCACAGAGGCCTTTTTACATTCCACACACTGAAAAAGTCATTAGACGTTATCTGACAGTAGAAGACAAACGTATGGCTTAGGGAGTATGGAAAGTAAGAGGATTTGTTACTGACAGACATGCAACAGGAAAGGTTTTTCTCTTCTTATCTCTACCTTCTGTAAGTGTTAAATACAGCATTGGTTTATTTATTTATCATTTACTGAATTATTTTATTAGCTGGCCTGGTGTCATTTAAAAAAAAAAAAATACAAAAAGCCATCCCATAGTAAACTGTTCACCTTGACTGTCATGAGACTCTCAAGAAGAGAACTTCAGTTTTCCTAGTGACCCTTTGCAAGTGTGGGGGAGGTTTAGGATTTATGTTATATGTCATGAGAAAACTTAAAATCTTCTAGGTGTTTCTGGAAGTCAGTGACATACTAAGCCTCTGGAGTACACAGCCAAATAAAAGGGTGATCTACAGATCCTAAATCTGGAAAGAGCTTTGTGCCCGTAGACCATGCTGCACAAGTATGTTGAGTTTATAGGCGGCTTGCCTACATCAAGTCCTGTCACAAAGCACAGCACATAACAGATGGTCTGTTGCTTAAGACACTTCAGAGATCCAGATTCAGTTTCAGTTTGACTTTGTACAAGTCCCTTAGTAGGACATATCTACACCATGGATATAGTCAGATTTAAGCTGTCTCTACCCAAGCTAATCTGGAAATGAAAGTGCAGGTTTCTGGGCTCATGGGCAATGCTAGAAAAAGTCAACACAAGCCTACCTGCTGAACTACACTGAACTGAACTTCCTAGTTTTGGTCTCCACTAGTTCTCAACTCTCTACCCTGTGCTCTGCTGCAGACATTCTATTTGTTTTGGTGGCTCAGCTTTCCCTCTGTATTAGGAGAATAAAAGCACAGCCCATACTTACAAGGTGTCAGGAGAACAAATATATTAAATGTTCCTAAGGCACTCTGGAATTCTGGCCACAGATGTAATGTGATTCCTTAGAGCAGTGAAAAAGAGAGATAACAGGGCAATCACAACTCTAAGGAAAGAGCAACTGAGAACATAAAGTTTATTACCCTCCCCACCCCCCCTCTATATTTAACTGTCTTTCCATCAAGGGGACACTGCAGAATAAAGTAGTGGGTCAGGTGCAGGACAGAACAGGACACAGAAGTACAGGAAAGCAAGACTCTTAACCACCAATTTAGTTTCAAACTACTATGAAATGAGACAAATGAGATGTTTGTATTTTAGAATTACAATCCATTGAAAGACAGATCTCTTCCCTGCTTAAGATCAGAACTGACTGGAGACTCTCCAAGACAATACAGAGGAAGAAATGGGCCTTGTGAAGAAGCCATGCTACTCAGTAATGACAGAGCTATTAAGTATTCAGAAGCATCATTTAAAGAAAAGTGTACTTAACACATGAATCAAGAAATCTGAAAGAACAAACCTCCTATTCAGAAGTAGCCTTTCTAGCAACATCCTGTTTTCTATGACAACAAACTAAGCGAGAAAATTTGATTGAGTAATACAGTGCTGATTCTTTTCCCTCTGCTTCATTTTTGCATCATTTCAGACTCAGTGATTTTCTACTGCAGTATAGAGGGGTGATTGTATATGACAGAATTCCTCCGAGTTAACTGCTTCCACTGTTAGTCATCACACACATTATTTGCAGAGTAAACTGCGTGGTTTAAGTTAACATGCTTTGCATCACATGTGCAGCATGGTAGAAACATGTACACAGCAACTAATGCATCTCTGCTAATGACTGGTAATTCATTAAGCTGATGAATCCCTACAGCTTATAGTCATCTGTTCATAATCTTCATTCACAGATCATGACTGTCTTGCTTCATCTTCTTCACCATGAAAAAAAAAAAATAATTAAAAGCCATTAAAACCTACTTATTTTAGTAACATAAAAGCCCCCAAACCTCATCAGTCTCAACTCCTTAAAATCAATAATCTGTAAGAAACAAACTATTAGCATACGAGTTTCTGCTGGTTTTAATTCCTTGCAGCAACTCTTAATATGTGTCATACACTTTTAAGAATCAACAGCAATGTGATCATTTCCTACTGCAGACCTATTAATTTGTACCTACAGCAGTAGATATTGAACCAGAATGCACATAAAACAAAATTATGGGGAATTCCACAAAAGACATAAAAGAAAATGCAAATTCAATCTCTGATGCCTCATGACTTGCCACAGTTATAAAGAAATAAAGATATACAGACACCAGTTTAATGTATTTTCAAAACTACGTATCCCTGATGCACTGATTATAAGGACAAGGGCTTTTCATTCAGGAGAGTCAGAAGACAGGCAAAAGGACAGGAGTACCAAATGCAGCTTGCAAAGAGGATCAAGTAGCTTCAAGAAGTATCCATGGGTACAGAATTTCTTCCCCACTAAAACAGAAGTGGTATTTGCAAACATTACTGATTATTTTGACTCTGAGGAGTTAATTCACATTTACTCCATTTATAAATAAAAACACAGCAAATACAAGAAAGCAAAGGAAGAAATAAAAGAAATGGTAGGCTAGTCATTCTGTGCTTCAGCCTGCACCCCCTTCCAAGGTATACAAGAGGTAACCAGCAGCTATGTGCTCCCACACAGCACATGGGCTCTAGGTGAGATACAAGAGAGCCAGGATGTTAATTGTGACACTAAACACTTAAAAGATGGATTCCAATTAGTTCCTGAGATTGTAGGGACTTGCTTATACCTTAAGGACAACAACAAACATTGTCTGGATGTATTGTAACCCTGTGAAAACCTTGCCCTACCTGCATTCCCTGGGCAGTGATAAAGCTATTGGCCACGGTGCCAAGTTTTGAAAGACATTACTGAAGACAAGCTGCAGACCAGTTGAAATTCAAACTGGCAGCAGGTCCCAAGAATATTCACAATTCTGCTCCACTGAATAGAGTAGTTAAACGAAAAAGGTTTGGACAGCCATGTAATCTTTGGCCCAGCTCAAGGAAAGCAAGACGAAAGAAGAATGATCATCCCAGCCAAATTTCCAAACACTTGGATGTCCAATTATCTCTGCTGAATAAAGTCAGCAACTCAAGTTATTCCTAAGCAGTAAGGGACTGAGCTGAATGGAAATGTGAGATGATTTAACACTAATTCATTTCAGAAAGTTGTGAAAATGCTCTGAATTCAGTGCCCACAGTCATTTCTGTAAAGTGGTATTAAAAATAATTTTTTTGTGACAAGTCCCCAATAATGTCAGTAAATATTCACTCTTTAATAACACACCTACAGCCATACTAGGTTCCTTTACTTTGTTTGGAAGATGTGGTTTACTTATTTCTGCAAGATATTTAAAGCAAAGCACTAGATATATAGCAGAATTCCTCCTTTGACTCACAGTTTCCATGACTTGCCAAAAGGTTAGGTAACTACAAATTATACAGGATAAGCACAAAGGAGGTATGAAGTATAGTATACCGTCTTATCTGCGGCAACCTGGGAGGAACATTCTTATTTTCTGCACAGCAAAAATTAAGTGAACTGTGTTTTCCACAATTTGACTAGCATCCTCTCATCTTTTCTACCCAGGTCCTGTTCTTTGTCAGCAGCATTTAAATAAGAAAATTAAATACCTCCTTGGACAGCCACATAATGGACTTACAAGCTCATCCTCTACTCAGATGGGGAAGATTATATCCCTTTGGATCAGCTTCTTGCAGACTTAACTTACCTGGAAGGCAGCAGGAACAGACAAAAAGGCTGCATGCCAACCAAGGCACAGTCAAGCAGCTTAATGAAATGCCCTGTATGGGTCTAAGAGGCCCTAAGTAAGTAAGAAACATAACTGCTATAAAGCTTATTCAAAATTAACAATAATTGTACCCCATGATTATAGCCATTACTTTATAAAAGTTCGTATCAGCATTGTTTTTTAAAAGTTAGGGGGATTGAGACACAGAAGGCTGAAGAAAGTTGCTTCAGGTAACACAGCTGAAAGATACAAGGAATAGAACCTGGGCTGTATGCTTAAAAAAAGATTTAACTCTAGGAATATGGAGGGGCAGGGAGTGCTGGAGAGAACTAATTTGTTTTCCAATTTGAAATTTTTATTTGACTTCTCGCATTCGATTGCTATATACCTCTTCATTTACAAATAATTAAACTATGTCCAGCAGGCTACCTCTCCAGAGATGAATAAAACATACCTGCTTTTCGAGTCATTAATCAACTCATTATTTATTCAAAATAACACAAATAAATGGCTTTCACGCCTACCTACAGCTACAGTAAAAACACACACTGCAGGAAAGCAAAAATAATAAAAAAAGAATAATAATATCAAAAAAAGGCAACATCTCCCCTCCCCCACAAACTGCATAGAATATAATACAGTGTTAGCAAAGAGCAGTTAGTGAGAGGAATGCTGTGAAAAATGCCATATTGGATGTCTTCCATATCAAGTTGAAACATCTTAGACCCTAAAATTAGTTATGTGGCCCTCACCACCTGGATTAACCAGTCTAATTCAGCTCCGAAGCAAACCTTGCTATTTTAAAGTAAAACTAGTCTCAGTCCTCAAGTAATGTTTCAATATTCTATAATGTCATCACACAGGTTCTAAAATGGACTTTACTTACATCATATGCATTAGGATATCATAGAATCATAGAATAGTTAGGGTTGGAAAGGACCTTAAGATCATCTAGTTCCAACCCCCCTGCCATGGGCAGGGACACCTCGCTCTAAACCATATCACCCAAGACTCTGTCCAACCTGGCCTTGAACACCATCAGGGATGGAGCATTCACAACCTCCCTGGGCAACCTATTCCAGTGCCTCACCACCATAACAGGAAAGAATTTCCTCCTTATGTCCAATCTAAACTCCCCCTGTTTAAGTTTTAACACATTACCCCTTGTCCTATCACTATAGTCCCAATGAAGAGCCCATCCCCAGCATCCCTATAGGCCCCACTCTCTTTGAACTAAATATTACCTTTCCTTCTACTCCCAGACAAAACACTGACGTGATAAAAGGTTGGTTAGTTGACCAGGGGTGGTTGGTTGGTTGGCGTTTTGTTTGTTGGTTGGTTTGAATAGTCTTACTTTCACAGGATTGTATCGCAACTTTGACCTCACTGCTGGTTTATGTCATTAAAGTCAAAATACAACAGAAGTAAATATTGCTATTATGTCAAGAGATCACATCCCGTGGTCACTCACTGTCTTTCCCAGTCATTAGGGTTTCTGTCAGAAAATGGGAAATATCAGATAATGCAGCCAGGAGGAGGACAATAAAAAAGAGAATTTGAATGTGTTTCCTATCTAAGCTGTCTGCACTTAGTAATTTTGTTCTCATTTCAGGGACAAACTGTCCACCCCTCTTAAACCTCAGAGATTAACTTTCAGTTATTCAGAGGGACAAAGCCTCTTCACAAGACTTCATTGTCTGTCCAACAGGTTCAGTTAAGCATTAAAACTTTGTACTTCAAACTAAACAGTGCACTACAGTATATGTTCCAGTGTGGTATAAATAAATATGGCTTATTTTATATAAAACATTCTAAAATTCTTAGCTGTTTTACAGCAGCCAGAACCAGAGAATGGATATGCTGCCTTTCTTTCAGTTTGATCAAGTCTTTACTAAAAAGTGACCTGTACAGCTGCTGTACAACTGCCTTTATGCTCTCTGATAAACACACAACATTGTTTTTAATTTACTGGAAAAAATATTGATTACTCCCACTGTAAGATTAAATTAGACAAATTGTTATTGCAGAAAAATCTTCATCAGGAGCAACAAACTTTACCCATTCTTTTTTAATAACAGATTATCAGTAAAAAAATTTGCTATGTTTGACTTTCTGCTGCTACTTCTGGACTAGCAAGTTTCCAGACCATCTTTTTCCCTTACAGCCTTATGTTGTAGTGAAAGTAAAGCACTCCCAATCTATTATAAAATTTACTTTGGAACTGAAGATTAAATACCTGAATTTGTAAATTTCACTTCAGTTAACTTAGATAAACAAAAATGTCTGCTTCTAATCATACCATTAATAAATAAGGATTATTCGTATCAGATTTTTTTTGGTGGTATTTCAAATATAAATGATTTAACAAATAAACCACATTAAGGATCTTCTTGACCTAAAATAAGGAAAGCCTCTTCCGGAAACACAGAAGATGAGAGGTTTAATAAACTTGCCATATATTCCCCTTAACAAAATGCATTTTATATTAAAGTTAAGTAATGCCAAAATCTAACAAGATGTGTATTATGAATGCTCCACTGTATGTTGATTCATTAACCTTAGCTAAATTTAACCATGACCACCATCTACTTGCAAAATTCTCTACTCAAGTTTTGATAACTTATTCCTGTCACTTCAAAATGTCCCTTTTACGACCCTATGAAATTCTCATTTCATGAGTGAAATTTCTTTTAAAAATTTGCATTTGACAAAATTTCCATTTTATAGTCAGTAAGATTTTCTGATACAGTTTGTGACAATAATTATTGTGATCCTTTTCTCTAATAAAACAATTAAGTAAAACCTACCCTAGAAAGAGATAAACCCTTATGTTTCTATTTGGTGATTACTTTTTTGACAATTAACCTGCTATCTCTAGAGGCAAAAATTAATATTTTATTTCTTCTGCAGAGCTATATTAGCTACTTTGCAATCTCCACATGTTTGCACATAAATATTCTTGAAGGTAAACTAAATCAACTAACATTGATAGTCACCTAGTTCTTTGCAAAACGTATTATGCACTTAGGATGAATTCAGTGTAATTCATCATCCTAGCCATACAATTAAATACTATAAGCTTCCTTAACCCTCAGCTCAGACTTTCCTAATCTCTCAAAGAAAGCAATGCCAGATGGCCAAGAACAACGAAGGATCAGAGGGCCACAGAGAAATACCTGAAGCTCTTAGTGATATGCTTTAGAAACACCTTCTATTTCAACTTACCGCTGGGCCCTGCTTAGATCAATTTGCTTTGCAGAACTCATATGCAATCCTTCCACAATAACTAATATACATGCTACTAATTTTCAAAAACTGTATTTTGTTGTTGTTAACCTAATTCACAGAAGCTGAATTCTTGCTGGACAGAAGCAATGCACCACCTCTTTATCACAGTAATCACAGCAACAATGTATTTGCTAGGTAACAACAGAGAGAATCTACTAATCACCTTCAAACATACATGTGTGTATACGCGTGTATACATATAAATTAAAATTTATATATTCTATATGAAAATAACATATAGAATATATATGATACATATGTAATTGGTCTTTAAATATATATAAGCAGGCTACCAGGCTGAAAGCATGGGGCTCACTGCCCCATGAGGGACAGATTAGGTCCCAGCCTTTTTCTCTGCATCAAGAAGCAAGTAATGGAAAAGGATTCCTCTCTTTCTATAGAAGAGCATCTTTCTTTGGGCCAGCACCAAAAATTGTTCAATACAATAATGACCAGCTTTCTGTGATACCAAAGGATACCACCTGTCTTTATTTTCAGAGGAAGCATCTCAGAAGCACCGTTTTATTATGGCAGAAAAACAACACTGTAGGCTCAGAACAATGTAGCTTTGTGGAAAGCAAGCTGGTCAATCAGATTGCATATTGCAGCTGTACAGCTGCTAGACTGGTACCTGTTTAAAGACTCCTTGAAACACAGTTTTGCCACCTCTGCTTCCAGTTGCCTAAACCAGTTCTGGTTTAAAACAAAAAAAAACTTCTTGCCTTTGTCAGAAGGTAACAGCCTGGCAGTGGTCTCCTTGCCTCTTGAAGAGCAGGAGTCCCATTCTGCTTTGAATTACAGTTTCAGAAAATGTCATGCTTAAAAAGAGCCTTCTTTTTCTAAAAATAAATCACTTTGCATCACAAAAGATGTTACTGCTCAAGAGCAGGCCACAAGTTCGTGTTTTCGGACATGGGTTTCGGAACAAAAACTCAGAAGAAAGCAATGAGAAAAGGCAATGGGAAAAACTGGTTAAGAAGAAATACAGGACTGAAATAGCAGTGAGTGCTCAGGACAGAGTAAGAGTAGAAGGCACTGGCAAGAGTTGTGTGTGGAGCCCAGGGCAGGGCTAGCAGAAGACCTCAGGGCAGGAGTGAGAGATACTGCAAATGCACAGTGTCAGCAAGGAGCACATACAGAGCCAAACATCCAAAATGTGTTTCTAGTTCAACCATAGCAGAACTAATGTAGATTACAGTTATGAAGCCAGAGGCGGCAAACTACAAAACACCTGCCTGTAAGTGTGCTTCATTCTAGCTTGAGTTTCCATGAGTAAAAAGAGGCGATAATGTTATTCATTTCAATGGCTCAAGAAAATAAAATAGCCTGGTCTAAAAAAAAAGTAATATGAATTTATCAAGACTACAGTCCCCTGTCAAAATGCATGGGAACATCAAGACTGGCTTGCAAAATTGAGTATAAGCCAGCTAAAGCGAGGAAAGGGGAACTTCTGAACAATTTAAACATGCCTGGTGGATCAAATTTCTGTTGAAAACTACTTTGAAAAGTACCTGATATCTTGCATTTAGGATTTTTCTGTAATCTCTCAGATTCACCATTTCACAGTATCATTTTCATTCTGTATAGCCTGGTTCATATAAAAAGCATTTTTAGAATATTAGCGATGTGGTGACAAAGGTTAATAACAGAAAGAAAAGTCATATAAGCCTCACAACAAAAGAGATGGTGGGGAAAGTGCAAAGTGGCTTAAGATGTAAGAGTTCAAGAATCACTGGGCACTAGAGAACTGTTCCAGATGGTAGGCTAGTTTTAACCTAAAAAGCGATGTGCTTGTGTAAAGTCCAGTGGGACCTGAGCAGACAGAGATGAGCACACAGATGAGGTCTGAAGTATTTTTGCAAGTTCAAGGAAAAGAAAACCAGACTCTGAAGGTCTGATGCACAGTCAAGAAAATTGCTGATTGGGAGGGAGATAAAAGCAAAGAAATACATTGTCACTAAGGAGGTGAAGGGTAAGAGATACTTAATGACTGATCACAGAGGACATGAGTAATCAGATAAAAGCTGTTCCAAAGCTAATCACAACATACAGCATATGAAAAAAATACTTCCAAAATGTCAAAGTAATGCACCAATTTGATACAAATCCAGTGTGTTCAAAGTGAGTTCTTCTAGAAATAGTTAAGGCAACTTTCTGGTACAGCAAAAAATAAAAAGAAAGAAAATCACAAATGAGCTTCGATCAGATATTCTTCAGTGATATTTCTACTTTCCTATTTAAGTAAGACACCTGCAAGTTCAGTGATTGTAGCACTTAAGTCTATTACTGAAAAAACTCACTGTTGCAGGAGTACCGAATCTCCCATTAACTCATGCTCTTAAAGGTTATTTCAGTAAGTGGGTCAAGATAAACAAAGAAGCTGCTAGTAAGACTCCTAATTTGAACAATGATCTCTCTGCACCAGAGGCAGACATCTGAACTAGACCGTTAATGTCCTTTTTTCCAAAATAAACCCAGGATGACATTTTAATTTATATATGAAGCTTACTGCATACTGCTGGATCATGACCATGACTGATTTTGTTCAGATACCCAAGCTCTGCAACCATCAGGAAAGCAGTGATCTTTGATTTCAAACTAAGCAAACCATTTCGTATTGAGCTATATTCATGCATACCCTGTGTTTCAATTAGCCTGCAATTTCCTCAACAATATTATTCACTCAAGGATGCTCAGCTGCCAGATGACTTAACTTTTCCTCCCTCCCATATACATGACAATACTTTGCTCAAAGTAGCCATTATGCTTTTAACTTGCTTGCTGAGGCATTGTTACAAATCCTCATACCTTTTGGCTGATGGAGGAAAATCAATTTCGATCCCTCACAAGCAAGTGCAAGTCTCTAACTTCAAACACCAATGTGAACAACTGCAGCTGAAACTGAATTCAGACTAATTCACCATTACAGTCATCTCACATTTATGCTGATATCTTTAGAGTTTCGAATATACTTGCTTATGGGTTTAGTTTGGTTTTGTGGGGTTTTTTGTGGGGGTTTTTTGGTTTTGTTTTGTTTTTTTTAACTGGAGGAATGTGACAGAACTTTCTCCAAATGCAAAAGCAATTTGTCAAATGAAGTTTACAAAAAACAAATGAGATTTATGATGACAATGAGAATGCACTTAAAATTTAAATTAACCTGCAGCTTAATGCAACACAATGTATTACAACAGAATGCAAAAATCCTGCCACTGCAGGATCTTAATGCTACAGTAATTGTGCTCTTCCTTGAAGGGGAACAATTCTGCCCTTTCTTAGATAATCTAATTCAAAATACATTTTAGAACAGCAAGTTTGAGGAATTAGTAGCCAAACTACAGTAATCAGGTAGTAATAAACACAGAGAAAGTATGTACATTTTCCTAATAGACACAAGTTTAACAGTGAAAATATTCAAAGCAGGTATGAGAGAAATGGAGTGGAGGGGGGGAGTTACAGTACTGCTTCAAAGATGCACTGTACACATAATGCAGCAGTACAGGACACACTAACAAATGAAGGGAACTGAAAAGGCAGTACTCACCCAAAATATTAAATTGAAAAGGAACATCATGTATTTCAAACAACACAGGCAGCCTCTTGCCATGTTGCACTTCTTAAATTCTAAAAGGAAAACAAAGGATAGATCCAGGTAAAAGACCACGTATTTGCTGCCTTTGGGTGCACTGTATTTGTCACTTTTTACGCCAGTCCCAATGCCGGTCCCAGTTCCGAGCCCAGTGTGGCTCTGTGTACGTGATCCAGTTGTACCATAGAAAGCTCCAGCAGTAAAACCTCGACCAAACTGCCTCCCTGAGGTAGAAGGTTTAGCAAAATCTGAGTCTTTGCTATCCAAAGATGGACTCCGGTGAATTGAAGAATCCTCACTACTTGACTTCTCCATGATCTCTCTTTTCACAGTTGTCAGATTTAATGTATAGCATCTCTCAGCACTAAATGCAGTGCCTTGCAAATGCCATAGTATGATAAGAGCTCTCTGTGTTTTGCTTCTTTTTCTTCATACATAAATCAGATAATCACTGCAGAATTTATTCACTGCATCGTTGCTGGCTTTATTTTTTATAGCGATGTAGTCTGCACTCTGTCTATCTGTAGCATGGATTTATACATTAATATCCCATGCAAGAGCATACTCATGATTTATCTTGATGAATCAGTTATGCAGAACTTTGATTTTTATTCAAAAGAGCCATGAGCTCTTTCCACTCTTAATCTACAGCCCTCTAATCTATAGGCAGCAGATGGTCCTTGCATCCATTTCCAAAAAGCTTCTGCAGTACACCTGGGAGACTCCTCCAGCCAGAGCACTTTCCTTGCTCTCAGCTTCCCTCTCTGTGTCTGACTCTCTCTATCACATGCTGTCTTTTTTCCTTCCACCCATCTGCAGTATCTCATTCAGTAACCAGCTATCAGACAGCGCTCTGTGTTTCAGTGCTGTTGCCGTGAAATCATCAGCAACTGCAACCACTGGGCATTTCCCACAGAAATCCCTGACCTAAGTATCGAGTAATAAATCCACCCTCCTGCTTGCCCCTCCCCTTTGCTTTCCATTGGGCCAGTTAGCAGCAGCCTTCTCCTGCAGGGCACGCCTCCATGACATAATATCTTTAATAGGATTAGAATTACTCTTGACTATACAAGTGCACAACAGAAAATCTCTTTAAATGTCAAGAACTGTTTAGCTGTTTATGAGCAAGGACTGTGAGGTACTGATACTCCTTTAATCCAATAAAATACTGGAAAAGTGTGGATTAGATAGGCAGGTGCTAACCTCTCCCTGGCTCATTAAATTAACAGTGACTTACTTTTTTTTTCTGGTTTAAACAAATGCTATGGGACAAGGAACGGCAATAGATTAGCACCCAGGATACACTGAAAAAGGCACATGTCTCAGTTATACATGCGCCTAATGTGACACCACCAACTCTGATATAATTAACCACAGCCAGAAAAGCAGAGCTGCTGTCTCTTATGGGGTCATGGATCAATTCTTAAAACTCTTGAAATGTAAGGATATCTGAACCTGCAGCTATTCACATTCTATGTAACTAGTATGTCAGAGGTCATTCCCAAGTATGGCAATAAGCCATCCTACATCACAGGTAGTCTGTGCATTAGAAACACTAACTCAAACATGACATTTCTTTTCCAGATAGTAGCACAACATGCTTGTTAGGACTCTGAAACGGAGAAGGCACAACTGTCCATATGTACCTGTGCATATGTGTGCAAGTGCCTAGAGGGAAGGAAAAGAAATAACTTCAAGTCATGTTTGCTGCTTCCAAATTCATCATTTTGTCATAAGCATAAAAGTTGCTCACTGATGGTGCAAAGGGATACAGCAGATTTAAAATGCAGGTTATTCTTTTTTTTTTTTTGTAGATTAAAAAACCATACTAAGAGACCCCTATGAAAGAAATATGGCTATCAGGAAAAGCAAAAGTTACGCACAATTTTCAACTGACCCTTTCACATGCACATTATAATGCATTGTTAATTATTTTATCAGGTGTCTTCGAGAAAAGATAATACAAGATTTATTTAATCTTAGGTATCTATGTCCAAAAGCCCCTTAAAATTCTGTAATTTTTATGTAACACTAGAATCAACACCTTAAAACAGTGCTGTACCTTTCTTGACAGGAAAAGATCCCTCCATCATAAAGTCCTTCCTGCCATGAAATACCCAATGTTTGTACATGTTGTATCTTTCTCTCTTCTCTTCTCCTCTATAATAATATATTAACAATAGGCAGACCCAAGTCTGAATCAACAGTGTTTGTTCATTTCGCTTTTCAAAAGTAATTTCAGAACCGCCTGCATCAAATGTGTCCTTCAGAAAGGCAACTGCAAGACGACCGCTCAGCAATGTGTATGATAGCAGTCGTAAAGGCCACACACAGAATACACAAGTAAAAATAAAAGAGAAATTAGATGTGAACAAAGTACATACAAACCTCTGGTGCACAAACTTCAATGTAAACAGTCATCAAGAACCAACTTTCTCGTAAAGAAACTTGGAAGAGACTTGTAGGCCACAGCCCGGTACCTGCCTCAGACACTGGAGCATGCAGGGTATTCAAACACAAGGCAAATGCCCACATACAGTTTTAGAAGCTTGAAAAAATTCTTCTGTTTGCAATTCACTTACTGGCAGAGTAAAGTTGTGCCACGGCAACAGTACACTGTAGTTCGATACTTTCAGTGGTTTTTACTTAATCACACAAAATTGAGCTCTCTAACAAATAATTATAAGAATGTTAAAGCGTTTGAAAGCATTTTTTCCTGTTGCACCGATGTGTTTGCCATAAAGTTTACTCTGATGTAGAATAGCTACAGCAAACTAAAAAAAAGACAAAAAAAGGAAAAAAGCTGTGCGCTTGTGAAAACTACTGCAATACAAATATCTGCCTTAATTTCCTTTACGAAGTTTCATGACGATAATAATTAACCTGCCCTTCTCAAGGATAAAAACTGGAAATAGAATCATAGAATAGTTAGGGATGGAAAGGGCCTTCAGATCATCTGGTTCCAACCCCCCGCCATGGGCAGGGACACCTCACACTAAACCATGCCACCCAAGGCTCTGTCCAACACTGCCAGAGATGGAGCATTCACAACTTCCTTGGGCAGCCCATTCCAGTGCCTCACACCCTCACAATAAAGAACTCCTTCCTTATATCTAACCTAAACTTCCCCTGTTTAAGTTTAAACCCATTTCCCCTCGTATATACTATTTTGTAATAAACAAAAAGTCTCCACAAATTCAGTCAGAGTTTGTAAATAGTGTAAACATTTCTATCAGTGGTTAAAAAAAAAAGAAAAAAAAAAAAGGAAAAAAGGCAACACAATTGTCCCCTGTCCTTCCAAGCCTTATTTTTCAAGTGTTCATTATCAGACCTTATTGAGGTTTTTTCCAGCTTTCTATTTTTGCCTTCACATACTACAAAAGATTAGTTTTCTTTGCCACTGCCTGTAATGTATCTTCCTTAATAGTTCTCCATGACTAGTCTACATCATAGTTTATACTTCAGAACAAACAACCAGACACACAAGCTGGAGCCTGAAGCCAACAGCCAGCCTTAAAATATGAGTCTGAGCATGAAGCAGCAGGGCAAACACGATTCCAAATCAGCATCCCCTCTCACTGTGTACAGAGGAAACATATGACCCTCTTACAGTTATGTTATTGACACCAGGGAGACTTTACAAGCTTTGGTAACCTTCCGCCACTTGAATTTGTGGCCACGGAGCAATTTTTACAGATTAGATGTCATTTCCTCCCGCTGGAACTCTAACTCGGTATTTATAAGTCTCAGTTAATAAATCACACAGGACTGCTTATTTGTTCAAAATAATAAGCAGTGAAAAAGCTGTATCCAGTTCATCCAGCTGTATTTTGACTAGCCATTGCACTTAACCCTGCCTCTCATCCAAGACTTCAGTGATACGTGATGCTACAAGGCCATTCAAGAGCACCTTACAGGGATCCCACTTGACAGTGTAACCTCAGCACAAGAACAAAAGCATTCTGCTTCACTACAGATCTCACCCGTTAAGTAATTAGGGTATGAAAAACATTCAAAAGCTCACTCTGTACTTCATTAATCTTTGATTACTGAATCACAGAAGTTTGCATCTGAAAGATGTATCCACATCAAGAAAATCATTTCAGTCCTGCACACAAATGCCTGGGACAAGGTAATGAACATCAGTCCATTGCATCTGAAAGGCTCAGCCAAGTATTAAGGGCAAGAATTTAGGCCACTTTCAGATACTAGGCATGAAAATGGATGTCACAATGGGTGTAGCAGAAAAATGGAAAGGAAGGGTATTAGTAATAAGGCCCAAACATATAGGCTGGTTCTCCTACCAAAACTGATTTTCCTCGGTTCCCTTCTGGGAACAGTACACCATTGCCCTCAAAATACAGAGCCAATAACTTAATTTTTTATTGGAAGTTACAAAATAGTCAATATTTTTCTTAGCCCTTAGTTTTATCACAGCAGAACTTCAGTGCCAATTATGCCCAGCTAGAGTGCTTCTGAACCCCTCTCTCTGCTTGTTTCCCTGTTCAGTTGGTTTTGCACAACTGGCTTGTGGAACCATGCTGCAAAACAGAGCAAACCCTGACCAAGTCTATACACGTATTTATAACCATGTATTTATATGGACATAATACAGATATAAAATGTATTTCAGTAGTATATAAAAATTATACTTATTTTCCCCTTGTAAATGTTCCAAATCATTTTACAAGACATTCCCTTTAAATGATCTCACTGAGCCAGTGAGAGGGAGAAGGACTATAGCATGCAAGAACAGGAAGAAACACTGAAGGCTTAGCAAAAATATCTTGGGCTTTTTTATGTTCCGCCATGATTCCTGAACATGAAATATGAAACTCTAAGAGTTTTTTAAAAAAGGAAAAAAAAATCCAATCACTACAATATATGAGCCATTTTACAACTTATATATTTTACCGTGAGATTTCTATTACATAGGATAGTGCTACTGTTACCATTTTAAATAGGGGGAACTTGAGGACCAAGACATTTGCTGAGGATGAATATGAAATTGCTGGCAGAGAAGCAAACCAAATCTGTGCCTCACGCAGCCTCAGCTATATACTAGGTGAGGCCATTCTCAAATTAATTGCTTTCAGAAATCATGAGTTTTAGTAACCCTGCCACATGAGTTCAGGACAATACTGAGCCCTGCAGAGAGCCAAACAAATGCATACACTATCAAGTGTTCAAGGGACATGGTTCTTAAACTCATTCTTTTCTTTTGAATGATATTAACCAATTATACAAACCTTCCTCAGGGTACACTAATCAGACAAAGAGCCCAGACTGCTAAGTATAAACTTAGTGACTATATCTTTCCAGTCACTGCTCCAAACCCTGGAAGGCCATGAGAAGGAGATATGGAACAAGAGTCGCAAAGAATAGCTTGCAACTCTGGCATACAGTTGTATACAGATAAAAACTCAGATTTAAAAAAAACACCCCACACAACTGATTTTGGAATAGCTTAAAGGGGAAAGAATGTTCAAAAAAATCAAACTGAAATTAGTATCACGTAAGAGATGAAACCATGGAGTTCTCAGACTTTCATGCTCCTGGTTCTGCAAAAAAAGCCTACACTCGAGCAAGTCAAAATACCTGGAGCTCCCAGTGCTCCAGGATTTGTAACCAAAAATCTGGGTGCTCTTCAGGTTCTAACCCACATGCTGGTGCCTTCCTAACTCTCAGCTTGCATCCTGTAAATCCAAAGCATCCCACCCATCATGGGATTGGAGAGAAACAAGATAAGTTTCATGGACAACTTTGTGTGTTAGATGAATTTTTCAGAACCAAATATCCCAAGCTATATTTTACCTCTGACACACTCACTTTCCAACAGGAAAAGTCTTCCATTAGAAACCAACAGAGCTACTGTAACTTCAGTTTTGGAGTCCCCAATCACTGATCATAGCTTCCTGTGTTATTTAGAGTGTATATGAATACCTTGCTTGTTATAAATACTAGAATTGCAATTGTTCAGAGAAGAGAAAAATGAGTAGTTTCCCTACTAGTGTGAATAACAGCTACTTCTAATACCTTGAGAAAATCACCATTTGCTTGAGCACTTGATGGACATAGATGATGGAGGGGTAGAATGGATTCATTAAGAAACAGACTTAATGCTGATGCCTGAGATCTGATTAGTACTCTCTTCTACTGTTTTGTGACAGAAGACAGAGACTGGCTCATGCTCTTCTCTCTTTACCATGCAGTAGGCCTAAGAGCATCCACTGGGCACCATCTGACACTCAGTTCCACCTGCAGAAGAAAGCCATCTCCAGACACCATGTAAAAGGACCTTGGTCAGGTAAATGTGCATATAACGTAAGTTGGAAGTAAAATAGAGATACTCAGATAGGTCTTAGGGCCTGAACTCCATATTCTGGGGCTCCACCTAGCATTGCCATGACTGAAGAAATAGAGGCCTGGCAGAGAGACAGGAGTGGGACAGCACTCCAGGATGCAGGAAACATGTGATGGATCACGCCTGAGATCTATGGGGAAAGGCTCTGTTCTTACAGACATGGGAATTGAGTGTCTAGCCACTAATATCCACCTTAACCAGTCCTGAATTCTCACAGAAAAGTTACCTTTCTTGAAACGGTTACTGTAAAAGGAATGAATTAATCTGTTTCCTCTGACACAATGGCACTAGTCTAACAGGTCACCGTAACCTCTGATGAGTAATGCTCCTTGCCTTCCAAGGCAAAGAGGTTAAAAAAAAGAGGTAAAATCTCTTTTAATAGCCTCAGTTCTTACTAGTTTACACTTACATGGACCAATAAGAACAGTTTGGTCCTCACTGAATGGATTATCAAGAAAAAAAATCCTGTTTTATACGAGACTTCCCAATGCCACAGTCGTTTAGCTCCTGGGACTTCTATTAAAAATCATTTGCAGTGCCTGTGTGGCTAAGACTTCTCATTTAGGATTACACACTACAGATAAGAATGAAATTCTGTCTCAGAATTGTACAAAGGAATTAGTTATAAACTTAACCCACTGTAATCAGATGCTGATGATTATATGATATGCTAATGCACAAGAGACATGGAAGATGAGGGTCAAAGTGCAGTGACGGGCCCTGAAGCTAAGAAATTGTGATTATATCACACCTTCATACCACTTGTATACCACAGCAACATCATATCCTGATAGCCCCATGGGATGAAATACACAAATTAGACATCCAAAAGCACACTTTAAGAATTAAAAACTTAAAAAAGGGAGCAGGGGTGAGGAAATGCAAAGGGCTCTTATTTATCACCTATATTTTGCAGAGGTAAGGTACGTGATCTGAGTGTTTCTCTTCCACTTGTACTTTAAATGACAATTCAGATTTTCATGTCTTCCATACTGACTACAAATTAAAGAAAGCTAGCAAACAGCAGAAGGCTTTTGCCTATCACA
Source organism: Neopsephotus bourkii (assembly GCF_033783945.1). Taxonomy (NCBI): domain Eukaryota; kingdom Metazoa; phylum Chordata; class Aves; order Psittaciformes; family Psittacidae; genus Neopsephotus; species Neopsephotus bourkii. The sequence goes on from NW_026900624.1 coordinate 11,957,052, forward strand.
CAAGATGGCATCCCTTTTTCTTAGATGGTGTAGAAAGACTTCATTAATGAAGGAGCTCTTCTAACCATATCCAGTGTGTACCAGTCAGTCCCTTGAACAAAATCAGATGGATATTCTCTGACCTCTGCTCTAAAGAGGCTGTTTCTCATCAGCAGTCTGCTGTTCTGAATTAACTGACAGCTGGTGTCTATGTATTAGCAGAACTATTAAACTTTAAAAATAAAAAAACAAACAAAGAAACCCCGAACAAACCCCATAAAACTAAAAAAAAACCCACCTCAAAATGCAAATAATTTTTTTAAAAAGCCTTTAAAATGGCCCCATGAGAAGAAAGAACCAAGAGAATGATGTGAGCATCCATTTTTAAAAGGCAGCATACATCTCTGAAACATGCTCAGTTATGTCACGAAAAGAACACTTCTAGGCACATTCCTTTCACAATTGAGTGAATTCCTTCATTGCTAAAATATTCATTTTTTGGCATTTGAGCATAAACAGGTGTGACTCCATGAATGAGGACATTTAAAACCACTATGTCAGAGCTGGCAGAAACCCAGAAGCCTACAATGGACAGCAAACTTACACCATTCTTTTTGGCTCCCTTCTTCATTAACTCACCACCAGCCCAGCCTACAATTGAAGACATCACTGAAAAAGACAGACTGATTGTGTTACTGGAGAGCCAACACCTCAGAGAAGTGAGAGTTATCAAATAGCTCTTTACCAGGAGCATTTCCGAGCAAAACTTACTTAATCCCAGATTCCACCTCTGGGTGAAAAATAAACAGCTTCCATAAAGGAGATTCAAACTGCCAAATGGATCAAGTACCTGCCCAGAGTCAGTAGCATTACAGCTGCTCAATGTTAGCAGAGTAGGTTGAGTTCAAGCCACAGCACAAGGTTTTCTTCCCCTGGGCCCCCAGCGTGACCCAGGGCAGAAATGCCTGGAAGCAAGGGTGGGATCTAGCCTCTACAGCCATTCAGTCCCCAGCCTACTCCTGACCCTCCCTAAGGTCTACCAACTGTGGCAAGAAGCTACACTAACAATTTCCCACACATACCTCCTTTTGTCTTTCGAGGGAGACATTCCAGATTTCATGAGAAACAGTTTTTTAATTATTCAAGAGAACTCAAACCTACCTGAAGTGCCATTAATGGCACTTCTCAAGTTCTGATCATACCACTGCCTAACAGCCACATTTTATCCTGCTGATTTGGGCTGGACTCTTTCTACAGCTTCTAACAGACTTCCACATCTACCCAAAGAAAAGACTACTGTCTTGAAGCTCTTTGGATTTCTAAAAACAATCCTATCAGAGCATCTACTCTTGCAATAAAGCTTATCTATCCTCACTTCTTGCATGTTGTGTAGTAACAATGTGGGACATGATTAACATTTAAAATAGGATTTGCCTGTAACATAACAGTCATGCAATTAATGCTTTTTGCTTTGCCAACAACAACATAATCAGATATAAATCCCAAGAGGAGGCAGATATGTTAGCCACCTTGCTCATCTCACAGGAATGAGGCTAAATGGTTCTCATCTATTCTTCATGAGATACAAGAACATGTATAAAAGTGAAACCAAGGTAAATCTCTTACTATAATCCAGCATGTTTATGTAATGGTGCTGCTATTCATGAGCTCTGTGTTCGGTGTCAGCTGCTATTACAAGGGTGTGAGAAATTTAAAATTACAAAGGAAGAAAGGAAAGGAAAAAGAATCAGAGTACATTTTGACGTGACCCTGTCTCTCAAGCCACAAAAACCCATGCAGCAGTTCAAATACCTCATTTACAGTGGAAGCTACTTAACTTTCTACAGTATATTAATAAGTTTTTGTAAAGGCAAAAGCATAACAGCAAAACACAGCTTTATGACCTTATCTGCATTAAGGAGGACTCATTTACACTTGGTAAGAATCTTGCGTGCTTGCAGCAATACCAGGCATTCAGAGCCTAATATGGGGTGTAAAGAATGGATGCAAGCATGTTTGACTCTTTACCAAAAGCCAAGCCCACATTCACTTGAGTTTTGAAAAAGTTTATTCATACCATCAGTGTCTCTTGGAGATGAGAAAACCAAGATACTCTTGATCAGCAGCCAGAAACTAAGAACCTGGCAAAAATTCTTCATAGTGGTGTCCGACAAGAGAGACAAAAAAGTGGGTTTTGGAGGGGAAAACTACTTGTGTCGTTCAATCTGCTCTGATCTCCTTAAGCGTGTAATAAGTATGCGGTCGTTACAGTATGTAGTATCAATTGGCCTTTAGAAGCAGCACTTTGTTAATTCATCACAGGCAGGTATTTTCCATTTACAAATTAATTGGGATGCTGGCATTTTGTTTCAGAAGCAACCAACATGATGCTTCGTGCTACCCTCTGCAGATTGGTTCAGAAGAATCTATCAAATACGTGGCCATAAATACTTAGTAAATGGTGTATAAAAGGATGGGGTTTTAAACAAAGACTTTCAAAATGCAATACCAAGTAAGGGTAGACAGTGCTAGCTTTGGTCCAAATATGTCTTGTAGGATTCAAATTTGATGCCCGTAGCAATGATATGCATACGAACTTCCTCTGTTCTCTCCTAAATCTCCTAAAACCTGGACTAATTTCAAACCTAACTTAATTTTACTGAAACGGCTTTCCAGACTTCTTCCTTCCAGAAGAACAAGTTAATAGTAAATCTGCAGTAATACAACCTATGTGGTAAAGTTGTATTTGCTTCTGTTGCTGTTTCAACCCTCTAATCTCAGATCTATACAGGTTTGGGCTTTCTGGATTTTATCCAGCCTATAGGTTCTCCTTCTGTGAGCATATTTTTCCAATATGCTCATTTCTCCTGTCACACTAGCCCCCCTTCCACCAAGCATCTAGCCAGAAGAAACATAAAGTTCTCTCAGGCCACGCAGACACTTTTCAGAAGAGTTTTACAAACTCATCATCCTGTTCCATATCTGAAAACCAACTTTTCTCCCCCACCTCCTTCCGTGCCATTGATCTTATTACAGGACACTTCTGTATAGTACTTCTGAACACTAACAGTGTTTCTATTCCAATAGCATGGAAAGTGTTATATTAAATGGCTATAGTAATGGGGTTACTACCTTCTACTGCAAGCTGAAGCAAGATAATTTGGCAGATACAATAATGAAAAGACTCCGTATGTTTGTCTCTTTTGAAGAAATGCTATACTCAGATACACAGCTTTAAAGATTATTACCAGCAAGTCCTGATGGATAAACTACACTCTAAAATCCCATGTTTTTTCCATTCCAAGGATTGCTAAATTAAGTTGCCTCAGTTCCCTGTGTTTTCTTCTTTTAAATCAACTTGAATGCCTTCTGCCCTTTACACTGAAAACAAAGGTTCAGAAATTTCAACTACTGTGAGCAATTTGGCCTGAGACTGAAAATAAAGATGAAAGCTCTCCTCACTCCCTAACAGCTGTACCACTGAAACTCTGCAGGTTTGAAGGAAACAAAAATCAATGAACAATTCAACAGACTCAGAAGTTACAGATCTCTAAACATACAAAGCAAATAGAGCTGATGAACTGGAAGGTGCAGTTTCTACAGAGTATTTTTCCAAACAGAATGATGCTTTGCCCCTGCCCTGTAATTTGATGCAAGGTTTACGTATCATGCTGCAAAAAAAGAGTAAGAAACTGTCTTGATCATTTCAAAGATTATTCCAGTTTAGCGCCTCCCAAAGACTGCCTTTCGCTATTCTGTAGCACTTTTAGGTTCATTTATATAGGTGTCTCAGTTTTCTCCCTACCTAATAGATCTGCTGTGTTTATACAGTCTCTCTCATACATCGATGATCTCTAAGTCTGAAAGACTACATCATTACCAAGCTGTAGGTGGGAAGGGTTGAGTAATGAACTCTTTCCTATGAATTGTTCCCTAACAAATTGTTCTCAGGCACCAGAGCCTTCAAAATGTCTATCACAGAACTATCCTCATACATTTTAAACATCCTTCATATTTAAGGTCCAGTTATTTTTATTTTAATATAGAGAAAAAATACTGAAGAGCAAAAGAACCCAGAACAGATCTCTAAACAGTGTCCTGCATTCTCAAGTAGTTAAAAAAAACACAGACTACTTAAGGCCTGACATGGTACACTACTAGTTTACTGCTGCAAAGTTCTGTCAGCCAGATTCCCTCTCAGATGTCATAGGCTGGTCACCAGTAGTTCTTATGCATAATCTGTAAACCACATTTTTAAAGCAACCAGGGACCTTTCAAAATGAAAAGTCAAAACACATTATTGATGCACATTTCTCAATACTAGGAAATCCTAAACCATTGACTTCTATTATAGAAGAGAAATGATACATGCTTAGGGACAGAATTCCAAATGAAGACACCCTCAAGAGATGGCACGTGCTATTTTGAAACAAAACTTTCAGTTCATAAAATATCAGTATCAGGGATTTAGGAAGACGCTATGGTCAGGATAGATGTCATGCCTAACAGCTAAAAGACTCATTTTCCAGAAAACTAAGCAATGCCTTCCAATAACTAAAAGGCAGTTACAGATGATGGTGGTACTTTGTTCACAAGGATGTGTGTTGACAGGAAAAGCAATAGCAATAAGTTCCTCAAGGGAAAATTTGTTCTGAATATAAGTGAAAAAAAAAAAAAAAGCCTTTGGTAGGAGAAGAATTAAACACTGGAATAGATTGCTTAGAGAGATGGCAGAATCTCCTTCACTACAGCTTTCCTACAGTACTGTTTCCTTTTTATAGCCCCAGTGAGGAAGAGAGTCCGTGAAACTTGGCACAAAACCAATCATTAGAGAACAGCGGAGGGAGAATAAAGGGTAGGAGAAGAAGAAGGAACAAAAATCCTTTTGCTCACTCAAACCATAGTTGAAGGCATCTCAGATGCTACTGTAATAAGAGTGAATAAAACATTTTGGACAGGAGTGTGACTTTAGCAGCTCTTGTTCCCTTAAGTGCTAAAAGAGCATATGAACAATGTTTATTGGTCTGATTAATAAAACTTTTCATTAAAATACCGAGTAAATGACTACTTTCAATGGAAAATGGCAATTTACCAAGCAAAACGGTGCTACATCTGGCCACATCCCCAAACGACTGCTTTATTGTTAGAGCCCTTAACTGTTACAGTCTTGTCATTGGGCTGAGCCCACCCAGATGTTTCATTCTGGAACAGACATACATGGCATGTTATTTTCCTTGGGATTTTAAAGGATTATTATTCACATTGTCTCTAACTTCCTTGTCACAAGCTCTTCAAATGGCAAGCATAAGCATATGAAAACACCTGCTCTGCAGTGTTTTGTTGTATCTTTTACTGTGTTACAGTATAAAGAAGACAAAATATGAAGAAAACAAACAAACATGGGTTTGTTCCTTGGGTGCTAATAATGCTGTTTGGAGGGCACTCCTGAAAGAACTGAAATCTTTTTAACCTTCAAACTTCCAGTATTCACATGACTATAAAACACGATTAATTTTGACTATCATGTATGCACATACCTTTAGAGTGCTGTACATGTCTTTCGTTCTTACCAAATCAAACAGATTTTCAAACCCTGACATGATTTATCTTTTCAAGGCTAATCTGGGTAGCCATGCAGGTTGACAACAGCTTCTTCCCACAGCAAGTAAGCATATTCTGTGTTAAACTAGCATTGCCTCAGAGGAAAAACAACTTGCTACAGTCCAAAATAAAAACCCATGGCATAGTCCTTATAGAATAAAAAAATAAATAAAAAATGAACAATTCTTCTGTTGCTAATAGGATCAGCTTTCCCTGAGATGTTTAAAAGTTTCATTTCAGCATGTCAGTGCATGTAAGTGCACACTCAAAGCTGTTACAAGAGCCAGAGAAGGGGATGAACATGCAGAAAGTTAGCTGAGCTTCCTTTTCTAGCTCTAAAAGAAATAAAGCCAGTGATAACCCTAAGTCATTCAGTGATCAATTCTAGTTTATCCTGGTGGCCTCTCTGCCTCCGCACTTCCCGAACAAAAAAAACCAAACAAACAAATCTAACTCTTTGCTATAAGGGAATTTGCAACATGGCAACAGCAACGGCTTCTTGCCACTCCTTCCCCAAATCACTCTGGATTTCAATAGAAATAAGATTTATGCAACCAGAATATCAACTTCAGTGAAATCTGAGGGAAGGGAAGGGAGCAGGCACAGCACCATGAGCCCTGGAAACTCAACACATAGCAGCATGTGTTTGGGGTATCAATAGCAGCAAGATGGAACAGTCTGCAAAACTGACCCAGAGCCTGTATGAAGAACAGGCAGGCACATTACACTGGGCTTGCAGTCTGCATGCTCTGTTCTTACCCTGCATGGCCCTGTGAGAGGGATGTAGGGGAGATCTTGGAGTCTGGGTGGGTGGAATGTGGAGAAGGCATGAGAAGTCTTTAGTGAGGTCAACCATAAAAGTCCAAAAGAAAATCAAAACTCAATCGTTCTGCTTTTGGCAGAATTTTGAATGATAGAGGAATTGGAGCTGGATGGTCGTATCTTCACCCCTACAGCAAGCAGACTAACCTCAAGTACATACCACCAACAGTAACAGAAAGTGAATATTCACAAGTCAGGTCATGGTAGTTCGACAGCTGCACTCATGAACCTTAGGTATGTGCAAAACGGCCCTGGCTCTCTTTTCCAGTGCAGAGCATTCTACAAGGAAATTTATGGACTCTCATCATAAAGGGGCCATGACTTGACTGGGCAGCAGAATATTCATGTATCAATGATCATCATTTTTATTTTATGCCTATCAGGATTAAGTAAATATGATTTTCTTTCTTGCACACAACTGAACCTGATTCTTATGACCAGGCACAGGTGTCCCTGGAATCATAATAGCAAGCAGGATAAATTACATGCCTTATATGAGAGCCAGGCCTCTGAAGCTAAGACAGCTAAAGACATTAGAGGGAGTTTGACTGACGTTGTCAGCTGAGCAGCAGTCAACACAAATGCAATAATCAAAGCAGCATGGCTAAGAGGAGACGCTGTGGAAGCTCACTTAAAGGCTGCGCTCATGTAATCATTGAAAAAAGGATCCCAAAATACTCAAAAGTTTTCATCATTCCACACACAGCTTTTGCAGCTCTCAGGCAGTGCTCAACAACATTCACGGTAGGGTTTTGGGGGTTGTTCTTTGGTTGTTTTTGTTGGTTGGTTGGGGTTCTTTTACTACAACTGTCACATTCTACAAATGCACAAAACCAGGCAAGAAAACAAAGCAATACACTACACCTTAACAGCACTGAGTCATCCAGTACATAAGAAAAATACTAAGATAAAACTGAAGACAGAAGGGCTGGTGCAAGCTATTTTATATATAAAGCTAAAGTCATGCTATGATCCAGTTGTATATGCGTATTTCTATAATTCAACCTTGTTTGTGACACTGTGCATGTGAAAAAACAGACCATCATCATTCATTTCTCTGCCTTCAGTGTTCCCTGCAATATATTCAGTACTGAGAGATCTCTTGCCTGATCTACTGTAAACAGCAGCAATAGAAAGTATTTAAAAGCTCAACCAAGGTAGAGCTTTATCTTTAGGCTTTAAGCATACATATGAGAAGGTCTTCCTCCTTTTTTGCATGTATTTACCTCTCCCTGGCTTAGTAAAATCTCAGCGTTCTGAACTGACTAAACTCTTAGAGCTGGCTTGCTCCTGTCTGCCCTTTACTTTCATCCCTTTCGTGCTGCTTTCCCTCAGGCATAACAACAGTGTTTGCATCCTACATCTTTGCTTTTTTTTTTTTTCTCTTGTATGTATTTGCATTTCCAGGAAATTCCAGGTCTGAATTCCCATCCATTTTCTCTCACCTGGCCTGTTTGTGGAAGCTTTTCTCACTGTTGCTCTGCTTAGCATCTCTTTCCACCTTTAAGACTTGCGCATCAGTTTTTCCTCACTGGATGCTGATGATCCTGTCTGCAACTTACCTGTCTTCAGTTTCTCTTAACACTAGGGTGAGACTTTGGTCAAATGTCTCCTCCTCCATGTGTTAGCTACTTCAATAAGCTGCTTTTCACTTTGCTTAGCTATTGTTTGATGGCCAAGGTTAATGCTCTTCTGGTACCACTCTAGTGGCAACAGAAAATAATAACTAAAGTAGATAATGAAGGGACCAACAAAAATCATCTAGTCCAGCTGCCTGACTACTTCAGGGCTGACCAAAAGTTAAAGCAAATTATTAAGGGCATTGTCCAAATGCTTCTTAAACACTGACAGGCCTGGGACACCAGCCGCCACTCCAGAAACGTTGTTCCAGTGTTTGACCACCCTCTCAGTAAAGAAATGTTTCCTAATGCCAAGTCTGAATCCCCCTGACACAGATTTGAACCATGCCTATGCATCCTGTCGCTGGGTACCATAGAGATGAGACCAGAACCACTTCCCTTCCTCAGGAAGCACTAAAGGGCATTGAGGTTGCCCCTCAGCCTCCTTTTCCTCATACCAGACAAACCCAGAGTCCTCAGTTGCTACACACAGGACATGCCTTCCAGCCATTCCACCAGTTTTAGTGCCCTCCTCTGGACACATTCAAAGCCCTTCACATGCTTCTTAAGTCATGAGGCCCAGAACTACATACAATATTCTTAAGTGAGGCTGTACCAATGCTAAATATAGTGGAATGATCACCTCTTTTGACTGGCGAGGTTATGCTGTGTTTGATGCACTCCAGGATGTGGTTTGCCCTCTTGTCTGCCAGGGCACGCTGCTGCCTCATACTGATTGAGCCTGCTGTCGACCCAGCACCCACAGGTCCCCCTGCAGGGCTGCTTGCCAGCAAAAAGTTACTTTTCCCACAGATTTGTTCCTTATGAGATGTCTTTCAGAACTATTTACTCTTCAGTGAAACACTGCATTATCAATACACTTGCTACAGTATCTCACGCCCTGCACACTGCAGACTAAAGCAAATCGAATGTGCTTTCAATTCCACCCAGCCTTTTTTTTGCCGGGGGGGGGGGGGGGGGGAGGGAGCCTTGCACTTGGAAAAAGAAACAGAGGGAAAGTATCCTCCTGTGTATTTAAGAACAACACGAAGACTCAGCACAGGGAGGCGAACACAGATTGTGGGTGGAGGTTGGAAATTTCTCAAGGTACTCATTGACTCAAGGTAGACATTCACTCAAGGTAGACATTCACTCAAGGTAGACATTCACTCAAGGTAGACATTCACTCAACATCATTATTTCATCACTAACACTTCAGTCTCTTTCTAGGTTGCAGGATTTTGACTACTTAAAGCCACTGCAAATCCAAACTCCTGCGTTGCCCCTACCTTCTCACCCTGCAGCACCCCGCCCTTCCCAGGTACTGGCATTCCAATCTGTTCGGTAGGACATTTCAAGAAGCTGAGTTGACCACAAACTACCACTATAAATAAAGCACCATCAGTATGGCCAGGGCAGCTTCTCAAGGTACTTGCAGTCAGGAAAGCATGCTTAAAGGAAAAGGAGGGCAGGGCTGGATCACAGCAATCCCAATTTAAGGTCAGCTTCAAAAGCAGTGCATTCAAAAGGTACATACACAGCCTATATATATATATCCATTCTTGAAGATGTACCCTGAGGATATTCTTGTACAGGTGGACATGCCTATTATCCCATTTAATGGACAGCAAAGAGATGCCAAGTCAACTGCCAAAGCTCATACCCGAAACCTCTAGGCAGGAGCAGGATGCTGAATCCAGGCTTGTCGTGATTCAGTAAGTATTGCCTCCAACAACTGGATCCTGTCACTTGAAGCTGTCTCTGCAGCAAAGAGCTGGAATCGTTAAGACACAAAGGAAGTGCTGTTCTAAAGATGGGAAGCAAACACCCATATGAGAAAACTTCATTTCCCAAAGTCAGCTGCAGTCATTTTTAACCACTGGCAAAAACCGCAGTTGACAGAATCACAGGCAAAAATTAATTTGGAACTATAGAAACTGGTTCCCACAGAACAGTCCTTCCCTAATATTATAGGATCCTGAAATAAAGAGTAACTATTTTTTCCTTTTTTATTAACCCTGTAAGTCCCTTTTTTCTGATGAGGAAGAAAAAAAAACAGTTTAACAGCCAACTGATGATTGTCAGAATATATTCTGAGATTTGGGGGGGGGTTTGCTGCTTTGTTCTTGAGAAGACAACTTTTGGCAAAACCGAAAGCAGCACATGATGAACAGCTTCCTATTAAGGTCACAGAGAAGAACGAAGAGACTACAAATGCTTGTATACCAAATCATTCTATGCCTCATAAGGTATTTGGTTTGGGTTTTTTTATATGTCTATATCTAATAAGAAAAAGGTTCTCTCCTTTACTTAAATAAAAATAATGGTACAGTGAAGGTATCTCAATACCAACAGACCCTCTGAACTTCCGCCTCTCAGAAACCTAGCAAGCTTTTACATTCTCACTGTCACCTTTGTCAGCTTCTGATGATTCCCATGCTGCTCTATCTATAGCAGTGGAGACAGTGCTTTACCAGAGGCTTTAGATGGTATAAGGAAGCAGGTTATGTAGAAAGCATCTATTTCCAGCACAGGAATGTAGCCTGTAACTATCCCATGACAGGAACCTCTGCTCAAATAGAAAGTGTAAGACCAAGCGTATCAAACGCCAGAAGCACTGCATCCTTAGATACCAGTGAGAAACGGGGAAGGTGAGAAGGGCGGGTGGGAGTGGGGGAAATGAATAAGCACTTAAGTCTTAAAGAGGAAAGGAAACAGTAAGGCAGATCCTTATGTTTTATAAGGGAAGCTGGAAAGGACTTCACAGCTTTAGACTGAAAGACTCCTTATATAAAATACCAGAAAAAACTCATAGAGAAAAAAATTAGAAAGAAGAGGAAGAAGAAGGAAGAAGAAGGAAAAAAAAAAAGAGCAAAAAACAGGAAAAGGAAGAAAAAAAGAAGAAAGAATAAAAAAGGAAATATAAGAAATAATTTAAAAGAAAAAAGAGGATAAAAAAAGAAAAAATATAAAAAAGAAAATATAGGATAAAAAAGAAATAAAACAAAAAATAAAAAAAAAAAAGACAGAAGAAGAAAAATGACAAATAAACATGAAAAAGGAAAAAAGAAGAAATAAATTCACTTTCTCCACACCCTGCCCTGGTGAACACCACCATGAAAAATGGTAACTATTTAAGGAAATAATTAACAATTACAGGTTGCTCCCTTATGGAAGGAGCAAGTAATCATGAAATTACTCTGAGGCAGCAGAAGTGTTCGAGAGGTTGGTCTTAGATACTAAATGAACGTAGGGAGGAACACATAACATTATTAGGAAGTTATATGAATCAACCTCATGAACAAAGAAAGGACATTCAAAACAACATCACTTTACACTTTATGCTCATGCATAATGACATTTTGGGCAACATATTCCCTAAAACGAAACAACAAGAAAAAAGGCACCTACAATCTTCTTATGCAGTTAAGGAGAAAACATTACAAATGAAGAAAAGCCAACCATTTCACAGATACCAGAATCAATCCCAACAACAGGCTACATTTGCAGTGATGAAAATATCACCAAATTTATTCATAACTATATTTATAAAATGTGACTTCTCTTTAACACGGGCTAAATACCAGGGACATGTTCCTTCATGTCTACTTTCCACGTTAAGATGGTGGTTTGTCAAATACTGTATAGGAGGAGTTCTAAAGCTCACCAGAACCATGTGCAAAACCCAGGTTCTTATACTGAAAGCCCTCGGAAATACTGGTGGCACAGATCAACAACAAACAAGAACATAAATATGAAAAACGCATAGAGCACAGACATATGACAAGGCCAGAGGAGAAGGTGACTAAAATAAAAACCACAGATATTCAAGTCACCACTGAAACTTGATAGTAGAGACAAACTTATCTTTGAGGGAAGGTGAACTTCCTCCAAGAAAGAACTCACTCCTTACAGGAGTGCAAGTGAGACCCAGCTGCCTTTTAAATACCCCACTGCACAGCTAATAGCTGCAAAGCCCAGCAGCAAAGCAACCAATACAGAGGAGAACCACTTAGCAAACAGCAATGGAATAGGCACCATCAGTGGAAGGGGCAGAGATGAGTGCTGTGAATCTAGAACTGCCTGCCTACATACCATGATAGCAGCACAACACGTTATGGAAGAGCTGAGTGGGATTAATGCTTGTTTTTTGAAAACATGAGAAATAATAAGCTGAGATCCACATTAAAAGGACGTTACAATTGCTAATTCACCTACTAAACACTGGGAACCATTATCAGCCCACTGCTGGTCCATTCATACAATTACAGGTTTACTTCCTCTGAAAATAAAAGTGGCTTCCACACTTCAGGAGCACAACCAGCTTGCTCTAGGGAGAAAGCAGTAGCTTGTACAACCTAATCATGTAACATGTGAGGATACAGACCCTGCAACAGAGAAAGCCAGGACTGCAAAACAGGAATATTGTTCTGCAAGTCAACACAGTCAACTCCAACATTTACCACAGAGGGTTTTTTGCAACACATAGCAAAATTCCTCACATAGTTATGTTCCTACTAATCATGTTCCTTCTTAGTTGTGCTACTTGAGACCAAGGTTGCTCTGCAGGCAGAATGGCCAAGCACTTACAGTTACGGTGGGACCTGCACTGTGAATATGGGCTGTCATTTAACACCAAGTGTCCTAAAAAATACAGGGTCTGAAACTGGGCAGCCAGTTGTGTCTAACTCTCATGCATGACAGTGGAGAAAAGGCAATCCTCCGCTTTCTATCAAACGAGCGCTCTGAAAAATAAGTCCTAAAATTTTATGAAGCACTGCAATGTCATCACAGTAATGTCATTACAGGCTGCCTTCAAATCAGAGTTAAATTAGCATGCACCAATTACAACTGAACAATGAGTAAAAAGCAAAACAGGTGCTCCTTGGCTGTATGGTACAGCACACTCCCCTTGAAGACAATGAGATGCCATCTCGGGGAACGGAAAAGTGGCATCATACTGAATGCACACAAGGCAACTGAACAGAAGTCATGTACCTTAATCCCATCGCTCCCCTAACTTTCACAGAATCAGACTCACAGCCAAGTAGGGCTCAACAATTCATTCAGTATTCTCTTCTCTCCAAAAGCAGTATCAACAGATACAGACATCTGCTCAGCAGGAAGCTGTGTCCCAGTTCCAGTTCTGCCAGATGCTGCATGCCACACTCACAGCTGGGGAATGGTAGAGATGTACTGTAACTGCTCCCCAAGAGACCAGCAGAGGAAGAAACACACTGCCTCTCACAGCTCTGTGGGAAATATCTCATGTCTGCCAGACCTCACAAAAACTGCAGAAATATCTACTCACTATCCAGGGCTGTACTCTCCATCTGTGTAGCTTGCACAATCCACATCCCTACAAGCCTCCAAGGCTGGAGGTTCTGTACCTTCTTCACTTCATCTGTGCTAAGGTTGTCTTTTCCCCCAGTGTTAGAACTGCTCCCTTTGAATTTTACTCATCACTGCTTAACTTCTGCAACCTCAGTAATGTTCTTTCAGTTTCTTCCTTAGCATGTAAAACCAGTGTAGTTTATTCCTATTACAGGTTTTATTGTATTTTCTTTTAACACCTTCTTATGTGAAAACAATATTGCTGTGTTTGTACAAAGTCTGTTTGTAGCCTAGCCCTCCCTTGTAGTCTGTTCTGAAACACATGCAGTAATTTTCTGGCCACGTAAGTTGAAAGGGATTCAGTCTCCTGGGTTTCTGCCCCAGCACTTCCGCTGACATTGCAAGTAAGGACTAAAACCCTCTCCCTGCTCACTAAGGCCTGGAAGGTAGCTCATTTCTCACAGCCCACCAGAAAGCTATCAGTTGGCAACACCTGGCAGAACTTCCCACCTGGGCTGGATGTAAGCCAGTGATACAGATATAGAGAGACTAGTACAGACTATTACACAGATGTCATCCAGCCTGCTGATGTAAGATGGCTAGCAAGAAAAGGTGAGCTGCAATGCCCTACAACTTGACAGGTTTAAGAGCAATTCAGGGAACTATCTTCAAGTTTGAATTTCAAGCTTCTAACCAAGAATCTCATCTTGGGCAGCATGATCCAGAAATGCTTTCAACCATCAAGACATATGATTACTCATAATCAGCATTAGTTCCATATCTATTTTACTGCAACAGTTTCTTACTTCCATACATGGCTATCAAGGTCACGCGGGAAACAGCTGAAGCAAGCTTTAAACACAACAATCTTATCACAGTATATATTAAGATGGAAAGTTGCCTAATCCCCTAGGACCTCATCTTAATGCTCACCAGTCTCCTCACATCAGCAAGGCTTTTAAAAGAGAGATTCCCTGACGGAGAGGGACCACGCATCAGGTATTCCCTCTCACAACTGCTCTTGTGCAAATGTCCCTAAGATTTATTTCATCATGAAAAACTTTTGGAGTTTAATTTTTCCAAAAGACAGATAGATGATATTTATGGTTTCAGCTACAGACCACAAAATAAGGTAATAAAAATCTCTCTGTTTAATGTGTAACGACAAAAATTAAGTTCAACATTCAGAAACTCTACCAACTGTTCCTGAAAAAAAAAAAACATATTTACTCCAAGGATGGGATATGATGGCAACTGTAACTGAGATTGATCAAAGCTGTTTGTCTTTTATGGTCTTCATTTGCAAAGGACCGAATATAACTGGATTACCGGTAATACAGTACAGCTCAGAATAAAAGAAAATTAATTTTCTTTGCCTGGAAAAGGCTTTTTGCTTTTTTTGTATAATTACCCCAAAGTGCAAGCCAATTGCAGGGCTACGAGTGAGCAGCCCTGAGGAATAAAACACGAACAAACCTTCAGCAGGACTTTTGGAAAATAATCCTGGCATGTTCAGAATGAGCAACACCACTTTCACCTCCTCTGATGAAAGTTCACACTGCTCAGCTCTACAAAAGCATTTGAAACAGGAGGGAGGAAGGGAATCACAGCAGGATTGAGAGGGAATATGTATTGCCTCTAATGAATGGCACAATGCCCAGGCAGCTGCTGCATGAATGCCAAAAGTGGGACCTCTGTTGCTTCAGCTGGATCCCTCTTGAAGTTTTAAATTACAGATACCTCACTTTATAGGATTCTGCTGCAACATAGCAATGCAGGGACTGCTTGCCACATGTGTCTTTTTCATTCTGAAATTGAAACCCTGATGGGAAACTGGCCTCTGCAACAGCCTTGCACAGCAGCTAAAAAATACATTTCAGCACTTTTACACCAGACCTTGCAGGAATTAACATTATCCCAGATTTCTATTTATATTTCAAATGCAAAAAGCTATATCAATGTCATAACTGACTTTCAACAGCCATCTTTTAAAAACAAAGACTGAAAAAACCAAGGTGGGCAGAGTAACTGAAAGAAAATAAATCCTTTAGAATACTGTGGACAACTTGGAGGGTGACTGCTTCACTTTAGATGAGAGCCATGTCATTGTCCTCATAGTAAACACAGTAGAAAAATGAACGAATCATTAATATCTCAAGTTTGAAGGGACCCATAAGGATCATCAAGTCCAACTCCCTGCTCCTCACAGGACTACTTAGAAGCTCATGAACCTATACTAGCTATGACCAGTGGCTGCATTGTCTCTCAATGCTTTAAGTAAATCAGATACACCTGCAAGTATAAGGCATATATATGTTTAATTAAAATGAAATTTCTAAAAATTTCAAGTCATAAAAACTTCCAAGATAAAAAAAATGTTAAGCTAATAAAGTATTTTTAGTTAGATAAATATATTCAAGTGTTGCAGGTTTCCTGTTAAATGAAGTATAGAACTGGTGAGTGTCATCTTTGACAGCAGCAATATTTTCTGAGAAGCTGCTGCTTTCATTCCATCCTAATCAACTACTTCTGTTTCATCACCACCTGCTCTGGTTTTGGCTGGGGTAGAGTGAATTTTCTTTATAGTAGCTGGTTTCAGGCTATGTTTTAGACTTATACTGAGAACAGTGTTGATAAAACAGGGATATTTTAGGTATTGCTGAGCAGTGCTTACACAGTGTTGAGACCTTTTCTGCTTCTCACACCTCCCCAGCAGCACACAGGCTGGAAATGCACAAGAAGTTGAGAGAGGACACAGTTCGGACAGCTGACCCCAGCTGACCCAAAGGCTATTCCATACCATATGATATCATGCTCAGCATATAAAGCTGGAAAAACAAGGGAAGGGAGGACGTTCAGAGTGATGGAGTTTGTCTTCCCAAGTAACCATTAGGTGAGATGGAGCCCTGCTTCCTTGGAGACGGATGAATACCTGCCTCCCAGTGGGAAGCAGTGACTGAATTCCCTGTTTTGTTTTGCTTGTATGTGTGGCTTTTGCTTTACCTATTGAACTGTCATTATCTCACTCCTTGAGTTTTCTCACTTTTACCTTTCTGATTCTCTTCCCCATCCCACCACAAGGGAATGAGCAAGCAGCATGGTGGTGTGTCATGGTTTAAGCCCAGGCCGTAAATCAGAGCCATGCAGACTACCCCCCACACACACCCTTTCTTCTCCCCCACCCCCCCTCCAGAGGGACAGGGAGGACAATCGAAAGAATGTAACTCCCACGGGTTGGGATAAGAGCAGTCCAGTAACTAAGGTATAACACAAATCACTGCTGCTACCACTGACAGTAGTAATGATAAGGGAAATAACAAGAGAAGAGAATACGATACCACCCACCGAAACAAGCCCAACTGAGCAGAGAGTGCCTTTCCGGCTAACTCCCAGTTACATCCTGGGCATGACGTGCTGTGGTATGGAATACCTCTTTGGTCAGTTTGGGTCAGGTGTTCTGTCTCTGCTTCCTCCCGGCTTCTCCTCCTCCCTGGCAGAGCACGAGACTCACAAAGTCACAAAGTCCTTGCTCAGACCAAACATTTGAGCAACAACTAAAACCATCGGTACTATCAGCGCTGTTCCCAGGCTGACAGTCAAAAACACAGCACTGCACCAGCTACTAAGAAGGAGAAAAAATGCCTGCTACTGCTGAACCCAGGACATGGTGCTAGCTTGCCAGCTGGGGTTAACACATAACGTGTTAACTCACATGAAGTTGCAAGCTAACAAAACAAACAAATCAATCAAACAAAAAAAATACACAAACAGGGAAAAAGAGGCTTGGTTTTTTCCTATCTAGAAAAATCCCCTTAATTTAATATACAGGATGAAGTTCCATATTTATACTTCAACACATTGACTAACAAATACAGTTCAACATACTATAGATGCTTCACCCTAATATTAATTCTAAATGCAAAGCATGCTTTTAAAAACATTTTTCTTTAAGCCTCTAGCACAATTACTGTAGTGTTATGTAACCATGTAACAGATTTTTATAGTTTTAACCCATTTGCAGATGTCAAGCCATATCCAATTTTGCATAATGCTAAATTAAATATTACACCAGCAAGAAAGTAATTTCAGTTTTTAACATAATGCAATCCACATGGAAATTAAAATTCCCAACTATTCATTATACGATGAGAAGTAGCAAAACCCATTTTCCTATTCTCCCCTCTCCCAGCCAAAACTAACACCAAAGTTAACATCAAATATGGTTTTCTCCAGGGTAACAACTAAATTAATAATGCAAAACAATATTAAATCAGATCATTTCCCTTTTATTTAGGTTATCATAAAGCTGGCAATTTCAAACTGCACTACAAAAATACAAGTACTTTGCTTAACATGCTTTGGACTTTTGGACCTCTTTAATATAGCAGAGTGATATCATTTTTCACTGTTTTCTGAAAATGTATAATTCGGCTGTGGAGCTATGGTTCTTCCATCCTTAAATTTCTCACAGAATTCCAAAGTGTTGGAATTACATTAAAAAAAAAAGGTATCTTTATGTAATAATTTCTTTCCAAATTAAAGCAATTTGAAAGATGAGATAACATGACTCTTCTATTACTGAAAATGTCTTTTGATGTTTAGCCAGATATGAGTTTCTATTGTTATGAGTGGGGAAAACATGGGTTTCTATTGTTATAAGTGGGAAAACATGGAAGTATTTTTCCAAGCTTTCTTTAAGCAGCACAAATGAGAGAGACAAAAAAAAAAGGAAAAAAGTGCAGCAGCTCATTTTTCCTTCTCTATAGGTCACCCTACCAGGTCACTCTATTGCAATTGTCAAGCTTTGCACAGTTCTTTCATTTGTTTTAACAAAACTGGAATAGAATTTATCATACAAGAATGCAGCACAGTTCCACAAAAGCCTTTAAGTTCACACACCTCACTTAAATCACCTGACGACAAGAAAATTTATCATTCGCTGTTGCTGCTGACCAGTAGTTTTCTGGAAGGCTGGGATAACAGAGCACCAGTATGTATGTTTATACCAACACCCCTCTGTGCTGGCAACTGCTAGAGATAAACAGTTTAAGTATATTTTTACGAAGAAGCTCAGAATGTTCAGCATTACTGATGTGAAGCTGATAAGATAAACCTAGCCCAACTCAAACTAGACAAGGTCACCTCAAACATCAAGTGCCTGAGCTCTTACTGAAAATTTCTAGAATGACTGGACTTGGTTTGTCAGTGCCACGCTGACCTGGAAAGTGCTGCTAGTACATAGCATCAGCTATTTATCTACTACTTCTCCCTGCCCCCACATTGTACTTTTTTCTTTTCTCTTTTAATGTTGATGGTGAGTGAGAAATAGCTGAAGGGGTCCCTATTAGCGATGCACTGTAGACTTCTCTTGTTAACACTGTACTTGCACTCAGGGTATTACATAAGGGCATTGTTCAAGAAGTCATGGAGTAGAATAAAATGGCTATAATACCAAGGCTATAATACCAAGGAAGCATCCATTTCCCCTCTCCTCTTCAACTCCATTGCTTCTTCTGCCTGGGACAACACCAAACCCAGCTTTACACAAATGCTACACAGCTGTAGGATACTAACAGATAACCAATGTGCATTATGACCTAAGGAGACACCACACTGCACAAGGATGGACTCCTGAGTGATACTGCTTCTCAATTTGACAAAGGCTTGACACGTGGCTTCAAATGAGCCATCTCTCAACATCATTTCTTTGCCTTGCTGACTGACTGTCCAAGCTCTTTAGTTCCTGAAGGTTACCTCTTCAGGCCGTTCTTCAGAGCAGATGTAACTTGGGTTTGTTGTTTTGTTGGGTTTTGTTTTTTTTTTTTTTTGTTGTTTGTGCTTTGGTTGTTTTTATTCCTTAAATCTTTTTCATAGTTTACAGATATTTTTCAGCTGGACAGCAACAGAGATCTCCACAAATTTCAACATTTGTATGAACTGTTTCATCATGCAAGGATGCTTGAAAAAAAGAAAGTAAAACAATACAATTTCTCCAAAGAAAGCGACTCCCAGTTCCAGTGTTATGGTCTATGACTTGACAGCATTTCATCTTCTTGTACAGGGTTTTTCTATTCTATTTTTTTAATACAGTAGCATAGTTTTATCTTAAACAATAGACTTAAGTAAAATCCAGTCATTCATTTTCTCAAATGGTGCTGCATCATCAGCACCCTATAATTATTTTAGCGTATGAACGCAGCAGTTCAGAATAAAAGTACAAATTTATGCAATCTTACAGCACCTTTGGCATAAATTATATGCTCCTAGATAGTTTGCATGATAATTCAGCCTTTACAAAACCTGACATCTCTTGAAAATGCCTGGTATTATAGAGTACCCAGCAGATTTGTTACATTTATAATATTCCTATTATTGACAGTACTATGCAATTAAATTCAATATAAATTATCACAATAAAAATAATAAGATCCAGTTAAGTCCAAACTGCCATCCAACCAGAGCAAAAAGATCTCATCTTAAACCAGACAGAATTTGTACTTATTACTGTGCCCTACTTCTTGTATGTACTTGCCTATCTGTTGTAGTCTTATTTCCAAAAAATACACAACTACAATACCTTCCTTTCTACATATAGGTGTCTAACCTTCAAGGTTGACTAGAAACCTGAAATTCCCAAGGTGGTGCTTTGTAAGAAGACCGTGACTTCCCATGCTCAGGACCTCCATCAGCTACAGGTATCCCACCCTTTCAATAAAGAAAGTTCCGACTCTCAACAGCTGAGGTATGCGGTAAGGCCTTCATCCAACTCAGGCACAGAACTATGGAGAGAGGAATCTTCACACATTCAGACTACAGATAATGCATAACTTTCTACACTCGTGCTTCAACTACACCTCTGAGACAAGATATCATACAACTACACCTCTGAGACAAGACATGATACAGCCACATCACAGCTAAAAGGTGGAACATGCACAGAACTCTCTCAAACCAAGCCATAACCCATTTTGTTCTTGCCCCAGCACAGTGCTGTACAATATCCTGACTAGCTTGCTGACTGACTCATACAGCAATCCTTAAAAGGACTGAAAAGTCACAAAAAGACATCAAAAATTTGAGATAATATCCATGATGAATATGAACTACCTAGCACTCCCCAGATGTTCTATCAAGTTTTTAACCTGGATAACAAATAGATTATTTTGGGGTTTTTAAGAAATTGACGATCAAAAATGTCAAGCAGGAACTCTTTAAATAAACACAGAAACCCATTCCAAGTGTAATGGGGGCTGGTAGTGGTCCAAAGAATACTAACCTTCGAAATCTGTTTGCTTAAAGTTCTGAAATTCATATTTAAGGCCCATTTATAAAACTCCTAATTACCCACAATCTTGTTAAAAAATCTTTTAATATTTGGAAAAAAAAAAAAATCCAAACACTTTCAGGTGAGATTCAAGGAGTAAACCTTGACAGAAACAATGACTCTTGCAGGAAACAAAGAACTTACTGCTGCAATAGTAACATTCTAAGGTTAAAACCTAGAAATAAAAATTTCCCCTAAGACATGCAAGGATAAAATGACACTATGCACCTTTAAGAAAAAGGTAGCAAAGTTTTATTTCAACACATCCTCCTTTACCCAAATGGCACTGATGTATCACCATACCCTTAGTTGGTTATTCCTAGACGTATACGAAGAGTACTAAAGAAAGCACCCAAGTTCCTTAGGGTGAGCAGAAATGCAGCAGAGTAAGAAATTTTAGACAGAGTTATTTACAGATATTTTCCTGTGAGAAAAGAATGGTAAGAATGTAGTTTGAACATTAACAAATCTGCTAGAATATCACTCTGCCTGGTGGAGTCAGCAAGTTTGGAGGGGGATTCAGTGGGGCTGGAAATTCAAACTTTAGCTTGTAATCAGAAAAATCCTACTTTAGAAATTTGAACCAGCAGCTAGAAACATGTAATACAATACATAACTCTTGTGAAAAAGTACCCAGCTAGAGGGATCTTATACTGTGCATGTGAAATCCATGACTCTTTAGCTAAAAAATTAAAAATAATAAAAAAACCCTAATGATACTGAAGCTCTTTAGTATTCCGCAGGGACCTATTAATAAGTGAGTGACATGGACAAAAATCTTCATTTCCTTCCTCTTCTTTCCTTGGGAATGGTGCTGCAGGTCATGTGTGAAATTCCTCCATTTGGATGTTGACAGAGCAGAAGCTAAACCAACGTAAAATACCAATGATATAGTCTATATTCTATTCCATTACATTCTAAAGAGTCACTTATGGAAAATAAATTAGAGTAACTGAAATTTAAAAGGAGATTATTCAAAATGTGTATTCAGATTGTTTATGAAACAATTATTCAGAATGTTTATACAACAGTTTAAATGAACTGCTTACTAGATACTAATGCTGTACTGTCAAGTAGGAAGACACATGCAGTGGGCTTCTACAGGGAGATCCACTTCACATCCTGCAAATAGCCAAGAATTTAATTGTCAGCCTTTGAAATAAGAAGTTCAGTACAATGCAGGAAAAAATAACTACTTCCCTGTTGCTTTATCATAGCAGAGACATGCAAGACCTATTTCATACTATTCTCCCAAAACACCTCCACAGCCCTCAGGAACATTGTTATATAGTGCTGATTTTCCACAGTACCAGTGGTTCTTCAGAGAACACTGAGAAATACATCACACTATACAGAATCTGCTATGTGGTTCAGCCAAGAAACAACTCCCATGAAAGTCAGTGTAGGCTTCTTGGAGAAAAAAAAGACTATTAAACAAGCAAATACATAACTAAAATGAAGGAACAGATTTCGGGATTATTAGGGAATATTTATTTGGCAGGAGAAAGCAGACAAGACTTGATGAAACTTATAAGAAGTAAGTCCATAAAAAACATTGTTAGTAGAACAAACTAGTTAAGTCCACATCCTCAAAGCAAGTTGGCAATCAGTTTTTAACACCTGTTTTCAGAGCAGTGCTCGCAGTTTAAGTGCACTGTTTCAAGTGATCTCCCAACAACCTTTAGGTCAAGAAACACAAGGTAAAAATGCACTTTCAGGATTGCTTACTGTGAACATCAGCCATAGCTAATGCAATTTTCAACCAACAGCATTCAACATCAGGTGTAAGAGGGCTGAGTACTCTGTCCTAAATGGAGCATATCAAAATCACATATGAACGAGTCACAGAGTGCTGAAGAAAGCAGCTCCTTCCTGATTAGTAAAATTAAAAAACAGGAAAGGGTCAAAAAAAGTCACAAAGCCACATTTATTAAAATAAAAATAAAAATAAATCACATTTCCCTCAACTCAAAACTTGCTGAGCATTACTCGTGATGTAATGGGAGACAATACCTGCAGCCCTCAGGTCTTTCTAGAGTCTTATAAGGGTTTTCACCTCTTTTGACTTACAGAATCAAAGGTAAGCATCAAAAGTAGTCATTTGAAGTGTTCATTTCAGCCTTTAAATCAGCAAACACTCTGTAGTGTAGGACATCATTCCTGCATAATTAAAATGCAGAAAAGACCCATACAGTTCTCATCAGTGGGGAATTCCAAAAACCTTGAAGAGGAGGAACACTCTTAAACTTTACACAATGAAACCATACTGCATTCAACAAACACTCTTTCTCCCTAGATCACCTGGCAAGACTCTGCTTTCACACTGATACAGATAGTTGTCCATCACTCACAGGCACCTTGACAGGCTGGAAAAATGGGCTGACAGGAACCACATAAAAACTGACAATGGCAAGTGTGAAGTCTTGCACCTGAAGAGGAATAACCCAAGCACCAATATATGGTGGGGGCAGACCAACTGCAAAACACTTTTGCAGAAACAAACTCAAGAGTCTTTGGTGGACAAAGGGTGATCAAGCAAGTGCCCTTGAGGCAAAGAAGGAAACAGTATCCAGGACTATATGAAAAGCAACATCATCAGCAGCAGAAGGAAGATGACCATTCCCCTCTACTCAGCACTGGTGAGGTTCTACCTGGAGTACAATGTCATATGCTGGCCTCCCCAGTGCAAGACAGATATGAACATACTGAAGTGACTCAAGTAAAGGGCCACAAAGATGATTAAGGGACTGGAATACTTTCCAGTGGAAATATAAAAACCTTGACTAGACACAGACCAGGGCAACCTGCTCTAGATGACCTGCTTTAAGGAAGGGGACTGGACTAAAGGATCTCCAGAGGTCCTTTCCAACCTCACTGATTCTGTGTAGATATGAAAAACAAGACAGCAAGACAGAGCCAAAGTACAAATAAGTTAGAACTCCAAGCTGACCCTGGGGTCCAAATTAAACTGCACTGCCAGGCCTGCAGAAATCCAGCAGAAAATCTAATTGCAGGAGACTAAGGAAAGAGCAAAGGCATTGCCAGAGTTTTGTTGGGAAGACAAGGTAAGTACAAAATCGATATGAGGCAGAAATTAAGATAGTGGGCAGAAACAACTTCACAAAAGCAATTTGACTCAAAACACACAGATTTACGCAAACCTAAAAATCAGCTTTAAAGATAACACAACCAACAGATAAGGAATATTAAAATGGACAGTGGTTTCACACCTGTAAATTGTTCTTTTACGATAAACCATCTAAGATATGATACATCGGTGACAGCCAATGAGTGAAGTGACAGTAAAACCACCAAAAGGAATAAATATGCAGGCATCCATTGTTATATTAAATACTGATAAGGCTAACTACAGTACAAAGGCATCTGAAAAGCAGAGCACGGGAAAAAAAAGGATTAAACGTTTTCTGACAGCAAGTCTACAAATCTCACCCTTCAATGTTTCTGCATCTTATGTGTGCCTCTTTCCAAGGAATTCAGCCTTCCAGCAGTTAAAGATTTAAGCACTGCTTTGGCTGCAGATCACCTAACGATAATACACACGCAAAGCACACAAATGACATTCCCCTTAGCACACAAGGGGCTGTGGTACTAATGGGAAATGTGGCATTTGGAGACAATGATGAAATTCTAACAGCTGCAGCAGATTGGAGGGTAGAGAAGGAAGAAAAAAAAAGTGTGGGGGGAGAGAGATCCTGGAGTACTGGAGCCAAAGTAACAGCTGGATCAAAACCACTTAAGAGGAGGTATATTTTGAGTTCCCACACCCTTTTCGTCCCACTTATATTTCACCAGTTAAGTGAAAACAGTAGTAGTGCATAAATAAATTACCTAGAATAGTCATCATCCTTCCTCTCAGATCATCACTCATCACATCATGGATCTTCTTTATGCAAGCATGAAAACACACTGATGATGAGCACTACAGAAAACCCCTTAGCAAAGAAATAAATGCAAAGATGACCAGAAAGCCAAGCATCAACCACTGTCACATACTACACAAAGAGGTTCTGCAGCTACCCAACAGTTAAGAATTCTTGAGTAAGACTCATACAAAAAGAGGTAAGAGGAAAAAAATAATAATAATTTCTTCTTCCCTGTGTGGAAATGATTTGTACCCAAAGACTGGTACCAACTTAGTCACCTTCCTGTAGATGCTGATGGTGTAATTATGTTGATAAGCAAACGCTCACATGGGAGCTCAGAGAGGCAACAGCAGGTGCAAGAACCGCAGTAACACTTTGAGCAGCTACTCCCAGGGCCATAATGGGAGCACGATAATCCCCTCAAAGGTTTTTATGCACACATATACACACATATGAACAAAAAGGCTCAGGGACTCCCAAAAACTCATTTGAGAAAACAAAGCCTCAGCCCTCTGCTAGGGGTATCCCAGGAGAACCATCAGCACCATTAACCAGGTACGATGCCAACCAGATAACTCAACTGGAAAAGGTCTCAGGTTCACCTTATACACTAAGCAAGGTTACTGCCCAGGAGTATGGGACACGTTATGGGATGCAGAGGAAGACCATTCTGGGTTTGCACAAGAATTATTGTAAAATGTTTAGGGTAGGAAACAAAAAGGCAGAGGAAAGAAGGGATCCAGGTGGTATATATGTATGCCTCATACATGCCAGGTTGCACCTGGAGAGACAGAGCTGCAGCAGCCACATCTCTAACAGGTTACCAGATTTCTCAGTCCCCCTAATAATGGCCAGCCATCCTAGGTATCCATACAGAAAGAAACAGAAACAAGTACACATGCACTGCACATCAAGCAGTGACCATTATGGGTTCACACACCTCCTGCTGCAGACAGGGTCATCAAGAAATCACAGGCAAATGGCAAGATTCTCTTTTTCTGCCTTGTGAAAAAGAAAAGCGAAAAAAACACCTCTTACCTTGACAAGGAGGCAATTTAAATGTTTGTGTCACCTACAAATTCCCATGTGCATGCCAATTTGACAACATATTTAAGTAGGAACAGAGAAAACAATCGTCTCCTGGTGGAAGGGTAGGAATGGGTAGAAGATGAAAGCGCCAGCTCCAAGGCTGCTTCCAATAAGATCAAGCATGCAATACTAGGTAGCCTCAGTGAATGACCACAATTCCTTAGATGCACCAGTACATGTGCCCAGTGTTACCTCTGTTGTCAATTTTTTATTTGTACTGCATTTTCTGAAAGTGCATTTTTTCTTAATTCTATTTTATACTAAAGAAGGTAGGAGAGTGGGAAGGGAATGGAGATTCTGGTTCTGGTCTCCAGGGCTGTGAAAAATAAGCTTGTAAGAGTGAACTTTAATGGCAAATAAAACAAATGCAAAATAGCTTTAAAATAAGAAAAAAGACACGTGGCAGATGGAAGAGACAAAGCTTTTGATATGCTTCCTACACTCTTATTTCTCACCACTGTTTCCCTTGCTTTGTACTAACACCAATCTTGCTTCCACCATACTGCTGGTGCATCTGAATTTCTAATGCAGAGGGACAAAGAATCTTAAGTAAACAAAACATGTAAAAGAAACTAACCTTTTTAAAGGCATTCCTCACATGATACAAAAGCAAAAAAGAGCCTGGTTTGGGTTTTTAAACCTATCCCTTATTTTCACATTATACTTACTATATGCGCTTTAGAGTGGACAAAGAGTAAGGAAAGCAATCTGACAGGAGACCATCCATAAACATATTACTGGTAATTATTTTTTTATTTTACATTTACTGTCTGTTAAATTGTTTCTTCTCATGCATACTTATAGACTAAGAAGAACAGGCTGCAACTGGAGTAGCAGCAGACACATTTGTTCTTTGTTATGAAAGGACCAGCATTAGAGTAACATATGCATGTTTTTCACTGCCACTTTTTTTTTAATTACATTTAATTATATTTTCAGACTATGCTGACCTGTCCTCTATACATATGCTGTATGAACAGATACAACATCCTTTTGTGTTGCTCTGCATTTTGGACAATTGCATGCTCCTGATCAAACAATGAGCTGGTGGGAAAGGGACCTGATCTTAACTCACTAAAGAAAGAGTTCAGTGAGACATGAAGATGCACAGTGGGATTTTTTTTTTTCCAATCTAAGGATGTCAAAATAAGGCTCCAAACGAGCCACTGTCTCACGCAATGCAGATTTGTGCTGGGCTTGTTTGGTTTTTTGTAGGGCAATTTTTCTTTCCATCTTATTAATGCAAACTATACACCAAAATAATTTATGTCGTATCGGGAGACAAAAACAAGAGACACAGGCAGAGGGTATGCCTCGGCTCAGCCTGAATATGAAAGGGGAATTCACTGAAATGGACAGACACAGAGATTTCAGCAGTGCAGAGGCAGCAGCTGTTGCACTGACAGTAATTAGACTGGGCTGAGAACCTGAGGACAGGAAACAATAGAGCAGTGAACACAAGGCAAAGGGAGACAGAGTCCTTTCTGAATCAGAAGGTTATTACAAGCTTGGGGGGGGCGGGGGGGGGTGAGGAGGAGGAAATAAAGAAGTGTAATTTTTGTAAGAATCTAGAATGGTTTGGGTTGTAAAGGACCTTAAAGATCATCTAGTTCCAGCCCTCCTGTCATGGGCAGGGACACCTTTAGTATCTTATTTGTTGAGACAAGCTTGTTCAAAAGCTGTTAAACAAGTAATGGTGATGACGCATTGCATGAAACAAAAGCAGAAAATGTTGAAGTTAGTTTCTTTTACTCCTTTGCTTCATGTGGACACCTTTTTTCTGCATACTGGCTACACAAAGTTACAATAGAGAAATACAATCCCTAGCAACTGGCTGTATGAGAGTGTATTTCATTGTCAATTTGAATACATCTTACAAGCAGTATGCTACCTAGCAGATAGGAATACTGAAGCAGAGGCTGATAAAACTACTGTACCAACATCAGCAAGCAGTTTGAAGAACCAATAACAGAATTACACATGCACCCTGATTATATCCTTTTGCACTGGGTTACAGCTGCCTTATACAGCCAACAAATATCTCATCAACCCAGGCTCCTAGTAAAATGCTCTTTGAAGACTGCTGACCATTCTTCTTCCTCTTCCTTCACTCCCTGTTCCGAGTTTTCTGATGTAACAGGCACTTTCAAGGCACAAGAGTCAGTTGACCACCATCTGGAAGGCAATCAGAAGTTCACTCTGGCAAATAAATATGAATCAGAACATGAATCCAGCAGGATAGGAATGCACAGCTGTTACTACATCTCATTTCAGAGAGGCAACAGAAACTTGACATTCATGACCATCACAAGCACATTCTGAAACTCTGCTGTTCTCAGGTCCTCACTGGCAATCAGCCAGGCCCTTGGTGGTGAGGACCACTATGCATAAAACATATCAGACTGGTATATTGCCTTTTGTCATTTCTGGATTAAGTTCAGGAACTGCAACACTTCATCTCAATTCAACTGCCCTCCTACTGCAAATGGAGAAGGAGCTGTAGTCTTACAGAGATGCAGCCAACAGATAAGAACACACCCCAACCAGTACTGCATCCCTCTGATTATAGTGACTCTGAGTTACAGAGTATGTGATGACACTCTACAGCAGACAAATAAATGTTCACTAAAAAGAAATAGCCCTAAACAATAATTCCTTGCTGCCTCACCTTTCAAATCAAGGAGGTGCTGCTTAGCACTTACATATTAGTGAAATTCTTGGTAAAAGATGCAATATCCTAGGTCTTGCACATATTTTATTATTAAAAGCAAGATTATAAAACCCAGGAATAAACGCAGTAGCTGGGTGAATAGCGAATAAACTTTTCATTAGAATTTATACTTTCAAATGAAGGCATGTGGTTTAACAGTTCAAGTAAGAAACCACAGCATGCTAGCTGCCGGAGATTTTTGGCTTCTCAGGTCCAGCAGGGACTTCACAGGTAGCTGTATCAGATCACTTAGGGCTACCAATGCTTTGGGATCCCACATCCAGAAGGGGAATGGCAATAAACACTTTTCTTTGGGACCCTCAGTTCTACACATCAGCAAAGCTTCTGTCCTTCTGCTAACTGTGAACTGAAGCTCAGTTAGGCTACAGAGAAGAGTGAGGAAAAATTAGGAGAAAATGAAGGGGGGTCGGACACCACATTCAATGTTTAAGAGCTTTTTCTCTCAGCTCTTTGACCACAACGTTTACATTGGTTTTTTTTCTTTTCAAGAATGTTTTGGCAGTGCCCTGTTCCAGCTGTAGTAAGCAAGAAGCTGATGCAGCATCTTTATTGCTGACAAAGAGTTGGAAGTTTTGAGCCAATGAAAACAGCAACATATGTGTCCATTGTATGCTGGAGAACCAGCCACATAGCAATTATGGAAATAAACCCTTTGGCCAGAGGGTAGGACTTACATAAGGAAGAGAAACACTGCAGTTTAAGTCAAGAGCTCAGCAATATCCCCAGTTTATTGCTGGACGTTATTTTCACTACAGACTTTTTCCACTTCTACAGCTACCCTTAAGTTATTTCATCTCCACTGAGCCTGAGTTCAGTTCTGATTTTAGTTCAATAGAAAATTCATTTTTGAAGCACACCTTGGACCCCTTGGTGTCAACAATTCTTACTGTGCAAGGGTACCTCCCAAAGCTCTGTTCATTTTAACACAGAATTGAGATGCTGGACTGTAGCTGACATACAGGACTTGAGGTGTGGACTGTAACCAACACACATCAAAGCAACTATGACTGCACCAAGCCACATCACATCACATCACATACTCTGAACAGCTACAATCTATTATTATCTCAAGGATCTCCACTCAGAACTGTATTCTGCAGAGCAGATCCAGCCTCCCACATGCCAAACAGTCTTCAAGCCACAGCCTTTGCCCGCAATACCCTTTAACAATGCTTAAACAAGAAAATGACAGAAGCTGAAAGCAAGGCTAGAGCATTAATGAGCACTCAGTAACTGAACGGGCAGAGGGCAACACTGATCACAAAGCACTACTTTAGCAAGTACTGCCACCAATAGGCCAACGAAGGCCTAGGGTCTTTTCTTGCCAGTACAGACATGCTGTTTGCTTCAATACAGCCCTTGAATTCACATAGATTGCAAATTTACACTCTGCCATTACATCAGCAAAATTCAACTTGCTACTGTGCAACTTTCCACTTAAAGAACTGATTTAAACTGCAGCTCCAACGGGAAGCTTACTGATACACCTCTACAAAGAAAGAGACAGTATAATAAATGAGCTGCAATATCGAGCTCCTATAAGGCTATTAATGAATATCCATACTGCATTTACAGCATTATGCTTTTTATTATTTCCCTCAACTCTTACCATTCCAGTTTGCTTTTTGTGGTACTGAATGGCTGCTATTCCTGAATTTCTTGCCTCAACTTCTTGCACACAAACTTATCCTGGTGCTTGTATTTGCTCACTAATGCAGCTGAACTTGTATTCTGTTACTCAGAGGTGCTTTTATCTGCTTAGCACTTCCCTCACTCTCGTTACACCTAAAGTAGACAAACCTGCAAGCTGTCACAGCCTTACTATCTGACTCAGACAAGCTACTACAGTACTAACTATAGACAACAAAACCCTTTCTTGCATACTGCATGATGACGCAATGTCAAAGTGTCCTGATAGGTCACCATACAGGAAATAGGAAGACCAGAATAAATTAATGAGCTCACCCCAGGAAATGTCAAGACTGATAAAATATACTAAGTAGTAAACATGGGCATCTTCTTACCGTTTGCGAAGCTCACAAAACATAATAGCTACAGGTTTAACATTTCTTATGCAGATGTCTATGCTACTGCTGTTCCTGAAGAGCACATTAGCAGCAGTCACTAACAGCAGGGCTTTAAAGTAGGGAACACATCCATCTTGTATCTCCAGTAAAGAAACACACAGAATAGAATTTTCCCTAATTTGTTTTCCCCAGCTTTTCATCCACAATAAACAGTTGATTTCCACAAATCTATTGTCCTTTACCCTTGAAGTTTACCTACTGTCTAGAATTGTTTTCAAGCTCTTAGGGTTTGCCTAGCTGGATAGGAGATTGCTAAATGAGGTAGCTATCTCATTTGAAGCACAATACTTCTGGACTTTCTCCTAACAGTGGGGCAATAGTGTCTAAATCAGTACAGATCAGGCTGCCACAGTTCTGCATACTTACACAAAGGAAGACATGCCCAGCAGGCAGGGAAGAGGAAAGAAGAGGGACAACGCTTTGGGTTCAGTTCACATCCACTCCAGGTGAATCATGTACAGATCACTGGAAAGCAGAGAAAAAGTGTCTATACTGAATCAGCTATGCCTCTACACACACTTTACTCTTGATAACCAGGCACCCAAAAATTAAAAAAAAATCCCACTTAGAAGTTAGATAACTAATTTCTTCCTCATCAAAAGCCAGTATCATCATGCTGCCAAGAATACGCCTTTTTGTTAAGAGGGAAGTTTTCAATAAACCTGTCCATCAGTAGAGATTAACTATTTGGGATCTGAGGGACTTCTATATTGTCAGTCTTCAAGACTGCACTGAAATCTCACAATTTCTCCTACAGGCTCAGCTCATGCAGTCCTGCAGTGGCATAGGTCCAGATAGTTTTTTCAAGCATTTCAGATTCCAGAAATCATTGTTTCAAAGCACTTTCTGTGAGCTCAAAACCAGAAAATAACCCCCATTATTTCACCAGAGAAACAAAAAGAATCTCTAAGCTGCTCATCACATCAGAGAGCGTTGACTTATACTTTAAAAAAGTAACTAGCACAGCGTATTAAAAAACCTTTCCATCCTCAAAGCAAAGCCATGTCTTACATAAGAAAATCTATCGTCTAGAAGATACACTGAAAAGTAATATAAAGTTTGTCTAAACTATTGTCCAGACAAAACCTATTTCCTCACCAACCCTTCCAACCTGTATCTCAAATACATGCAGCCTCACAGTATGGTCAGGGGACAGAATGATGAGGCTGTAGGTCCCAGATCATTAGAACTACCATGGCTAGCAGCTGCACTGGATTTCTTAATGAGCTGAGATCAGACTGTTGAAGAGCCATAGCTGATGGTTTATTATGGCTCTGACAGCCACTGCTCCCTCTGTAGAGACTATTTTTAAAATGTTGGAATTAGCTGGAAATTTTTTCTATTAACTTCAGTATCTCTGATCTGTACCTTCCTCCAAATACACTATGAGGCTGCAACCTATGCAAATTACAGACACCACCACTTACTGCTACTCATCTTGTCCCAGTAAAAAGCCAGATGGAGGACTAAGCAAAAACCAAACGAAAGATAAGAACAGCTGAGAGTGAAATTATACCCAGAAATATGCAATTTAGGTGAAGCCTTTGAGTTCCCGGCGAACGGCCCATGAGAATGTTGCTTAAGGCAACTTGAATACTTCTGACTTACGGATGTTTGCAGAAAGACACCAATCATGAAGTGCTGCAGGGTCAAATTAATGGGACTAAACAATTCAAACAACTGAAGAAAAAACCAACACTGGACTTCGAATTTTACAAATGCCGTGAGTTTTTCTAGCTACAACTGAGTTATTCATGATGCTGAAACTAGTTCGAACTCGTAAGTATTTACTGATTCCCAAATCAATTGTTCATTCAGCCTAAATCTTTCATAAAATAAATGAAGAAATTAGAAAGTTTTAATTTGTGGAAATGAAGCAGTTCTGATTTCTTTTGATGGCCTCAGACATATAGGCTAGTAAGAGATTACACAGATTTGCTGAAATGCTCAACCTTACATGTTCCACAGAAAGGGAGGAAAAATGGGAGGCTGGAGGGGAAGGAAGGGAACCTCACACGAAGCAGCATCCACTTTACTTGCAAAAGGTAACTGACATTTTCTTTTTTGTTCTCTCCCCACTCTATGCCCCCCGCCCCTTTAAAAAAAAAAAAAAAACACCTCTCCAAACAGCCACTTTGCTGAGAGGTTTCAAAGAACCTACAATCTGCATGGGAAAACAGAAAACAACCCAAAACTGTGTACAGCTTGTGACAGACTCTGCCTAGACTTGAGCACAGTTCAGTTTCAACAGCTTCTGCAAGAGTAAGGTAGCATGTTAATCTTGTTGTCTGTGTTAAGTTTTTCTGGATTTTAGTAAGGCTTTCAGTACTGTCCCTCACATCGTCCTTCTGGACAAGCTCATTGGTGAGATGATCAGTGCACCTAGTGAAGAACTGGCTGACGGGCAGAGCTCAAAGGATTGTAGTGAATGGGGCTACATCTGCCTGGCAACTAGTCACCAGCAATGTTCCTCAGGGCTTACTTCTAGGGCCGGTTCTGTTCAGTATATTTATCAATGATCCAGATGCAGGAGCTGAAGGCACCACCAGCAAGTTTGCTGATGAAACCAAATGGGGAGGTGCTGTTGACTCTCTTGAGGGACAAGAGGCCTTGCAGAGGGATATGGATAGATTGGAGCATTAGGCAATGATCAGTGGCATGAAATTTAACAAGAACAAATGCCAGATTCTAGCATCTGCAGGGTTTAGACTGGAGATTAGTAAGCTTTTCTTTACTCAATACGGTGTTCAGACACTGGATCAAGCTTCCTAGAGAGGTGGCCAATGTCCTATGCCTGTCAGTTTTTAAGAGGCATTTGCACAATGCCCTTAATGATATGCTAGATGATCACTGTTGGTCCTTTCCAACTTCAATATTCTACTGTTTGGTATTCAACTTTTGTCTCTTAAGTTTCTTCCAAAGCTTCTAAAACACAAGTCCCTGGCAACATACAATCAATATAGCGTAAAGTTGTACTATCCCCCTTTTAACTCCTTACCACACTGTTAGCCAGAACTCCTTACATGCTGTTAGCTCCAGAATAATTTTTGGATCAAACAGTCCTGTAAGAATGCTATTAGAACAATACATTGGATACGTAAGCAAAACCAAAGTAAGTATTTGCCAGGAACAGCTGGCAACTAGAGGCTATACTGAACAGAACTATTTTTTACTTGCATCTCATTGTACTGCATTGCTCATCATTGCTGGCCTCAATCACATCTTGCCACAATGATGCATGAATTTGTCACCTCAAAATTAGACTGCTCTGAAATGCTGCAATGCCGTACAGGCCCTGCATCTGACAAGGAATGCTGAGGCTCATTTATGAGGTGGCATTGTGCCACTTGAGCGCATCAGGCTCATGTTGTTTTTATAAGTTTAAAAAGTCAAGGTTCTGATTTTAATCACTACAGCCAAATTGCTTGAGAATTATCAAAGAAACTCAGACCTGCTGGCAACTGTTCATGTAACAACTTGGCTTTGGAGATAAACTAAAAGAAACTACCAAAGGGGGTTCTCAAAGACAGGCTTTTTGTTTATTTTTTTCATGTTCACTGAGAGCAGCACAGTTTAAATTCATCTGGACACACAAGGACACTCTTTCTCACTCCTTCCAACCTTTCCCAAGCTCAAGGGAAAGGATGGGCTGGAGATTAGGGGCAACTGACTTATAAACAGCCCTTTTATCTGCATTTCATTTAACAATAAAGGACCTATACCACAAAACAAATCCTACCGGATTACTTTAGGAGCAGGGTCACATAGTGCAGATAATGCTGATCCACAGCATCACCAAGTAGCAGGTAATACCTGAATGGTTTAGACACCAGCATTACCACTAATGATTTCCAACATTGTTACATATGGGAAATACACCCAGCAACCATAGCATTTATGTGTGAAGAGTACATGTGCGAGGAGTTCGTGAACTGTACAACTCACGTCAAAAAAGAATTTTTCTTGCAAATGTATTGTTTGTTTTGTTTTGGTGGTCTTTGTCTGTTGGTTGGTTGCTGGTTTTTATATTTTACAATCACTGTATATAACCCTGAGTAAAAATCACTATGACTGGATTGTGGGAAGCTGTAACTAATCACAAGTCAAAGCTGATCAAAAATAAAATACTTGTAGTTTTGCCTCGTTCTTAGAGAATGACCTTATCATGCAACAAATAAACCTGTTGTGCACTGCTCCCTTTTCCCAAAAAAATCCTCCATAAAAATTAAATGTAATATTCTGTCACTTGGAATGTATCAGGATTTATTGCCTCTAAAAAGACCACTGAAGGCTGTACCAGATGCTTCTTCACTAGAAAACTGAGAAAAACTAGAGCAAGACAGATTGTCATTGCTGATGCTTCCATGTTTGTTCTTGGGAGCTTGACATCCTTAGGGAAGAAGAGGCCGTTACGTTAGCTCCTCACCGACTTCACTAACTTATGAGGAGAATTTAAGCTGCTTGGATCACCAGCCAAACCAATGCAGTGGTGCTCTTACAGATAGCAGTCCAATTCATTTTATACTAAAAGCAGCACAGGGGCAAGCAGTACCTAGTTGCTGCTGCAGCACAGGGGCAAGCAGTACCTAGTTGCTGCTGCAAAAATCTGCCACTGGGAGAGTATTTTTGAACTCTTGATCTTCTTAGAGATAGTAGGGTAATGCAGGAAAGATCACATATTTCATTCCTATGACTTGCTCATACACAGCCATGCCACACTGAATGAAAGAGGAAAAATGGTTATTGGTTGTTCTGCTGTCTACCCATCCCACCCAGACAGACTGCAATAGAGTACAGTAAGATAGCCAACATCTTCTCACAATGCACAGAGAAAAGAATAGAGGTAGAAGAATCCTACCACAGGATTTTTTCACAAGCTTGATTTGTTTCACTCCTGAAAGCCCTGATCTAGTCTGCTTTATGCTACATGGTACACTGGTGTGCTAGTAAGCAAAGCTCAAACAGGATCAAAATAAAAGCCAGCAGTGGAGGAGAGGTAAATGGCAATGAACAGCACAATTTTCTATGTCAAAAACATCAAAGCTTTATATTTTTGGAAAAAGAGCGCTTCCTTTAAGTTGTCACATACTAGACTAAGCTATAATGGACTATCAGAATCTAAATTTCTGTGAGAACTTTTCTCCCAAAAGCACAAAGTAAATGCTTCCAGGATATTGCATAAACAGGCAAAAAAATGAAGCAAACTACTAATAGAGGCTAGTCTTCCAATCACTCATATTTTAAATATCAAAGGAGCAAGGGGAAAATACCAAAGCAAAGATCATTTGTCTACTAGAGCCTTTAAATATGAAACCTTAATATTAGAATATAGAAAATGCCTACTACAAAGGTATTTCTTTGACAAGAACCACATCTGAAGAAGGATGGCCTATTAAGCAGCAAGCTCAAATACAGCCTGCTCTCAAATGTCAGCAGAAAAGTAGTGTCTTTCCACCAGGTCTATTCCCTACATACAGCCACAGACTCATGCTAAATATAATGATAAAAATAGCCAATTGAAGGTTTATCACTCCTTTTTGTCCTATGAAGGCAATGCAGTTCAGAGAGAGAGAGCAGAAGTTTAGACTTCATTGTAAGTCATCAAAATAATTTATAGTTGGTTTAATTTCTGCAGATCATGACACAATGAGATTGTGGGGTAACAGTTCACAGCATAATCAAAACCCAAAAATTAGGCCTCACAGGAAGAAAATTTGGCCCTCAGCAATTTCTCTTCTATTGTTTGCAAGTAAAGCCTACTATAATCTCTCAATTCGCAACCCAGCTGCTATGAACAAAATAAAAATACTATAGTTCTGCTCATTTTAAATTGGTTCCTTCCTGTAATCCAGAACCAATAAGAAAGAAAAGTGTTCTACTGCTGCACTCTTTTTAGAGTCACTTCTATGGAAACCCAGCTCTTACAAAAGTAGTACTCTGGCACTGCACAAAAGCCAAGAAGCACTGAACTCCATATGAAAAACTTAAGCATCAACCGTTTTCAAAATCTGTCTTACCAATCAGCACAGACTGGTGAGAATGCTTATGTTATGTCCAAAACTGCCAAGGAAGTGTCTCTGCCGCATAAAAAGGAAGTGATGGGAGAAACCAAGCAAAGGCACAAAAACTGCAGCACAGGATATCACAAGAAAAGTAGATAAAGTCATTCCACTGTCAGAGACTCCTGTTCAGGCCTTCCTCTGCTCAAAACTGGGAAAACTGCAATCCATGTTTTTGCATAAGTGTCAGCATCACAAGTCAAACCACAGGGTCCACTGTCTGAAACCAGTCTTTATTTCCCTTTTTGCTCTGAAATAATAAATTACATTATTTTTTCTCTTATTGATTGTACCTACAGCTTAGACATTTCAATTCTTTCCACCTGTGAAAGCTAAAGAAAACTTTTGAT
This sequence comes from Neopsephotus bourkii, assembly GCF_033783945.1. Classification (NCBI taxonomy): domain Eukaryota; kingdom Metazoa; phylum Chordata; class Aves; order Psittaciformes; family Psittacidae; genus Neopsephotus; species Neopsephotus bourkii. The sequence continues at coordinate 11,993,931 of NW_026900624.1, forward strand.
AAAAATAGACAAGACTGTCTTATAACTACAAAATTCTAGAAGCTTAACTTGAAAGAGAAAACATTATGTCCTTACTGTCACTACAAAACTGCTATAGTGCAATATATCCCTAAGAGAGGCATGGGTTACTTTTCAGATCACGTAATTTATGGAGAGGGGAAAAAATCATGTGACACCAAGTCAACGAAAAATCAGATTAATCTCTTACACTAATCATAAAAGACAGTTAGTTTCTTTCTTAAAGGTGTACTGATACTATTTTGTTCCTGTTCCAAACACCATTCAAAGTTCAAGTGCAAATAAACATCTGATCATTCAGCTGCTGAAAAACATTGTTTAACACTTGCAGTATAGTGTATTCAAAACAGGAAGAGGAAAAAATAAAACCCAGAAAGACACATAAGCAACCAACTCACAAGACAGAACAGATTCTTACTTTATAACCAGAACAGATGAGCATCATATCTCTGATAATGCACACTTAAAGCAATTTACAATTAATACCATGTTTCACTATGTATTTCACCACATTTTCTTGATAAAAAGTTTAATGTTTCCAGTTTTAGGTTTAAGCCAAGAAAAACTCTTGTGGCAAATTTCAAGCAAGCTCTGAAAATAGTAAGTTTTAACTGGTTTAACCTTTCCTTTCTAAAGAAGTCTTCATATTGGATTATGTTTTCTAATTGCTGAGAGAGTAGAATAACATCTGAAAGGACATGAGTTGCCATTTTGAAGCACTTCTAGGGAAAAAAAATATTACTTCAAAGCACAGAATAAGGAAAGATTAACTCAAGTGTTCTGGAATTTCATTTAAAATTAGTGCCAATAAAACCAATAAAATTAATTGGAAGTGCTATAAAATAACCTTTTACTTTCTTGAGAAAAATAAATAAAGCTTTAATTCATTCAGATCTCTGGCACCTCTCTCCTGGTTTCTGCAACAAGATGGCTCAAACATCCATTTGATCACACAAGAAGCATAAAAAGTTTGTCTTCATAAGCTACTAAAACCCTAAACTATTCTTCCTCCTTGACTTACCAGTCTAACTGTATGATACAGCTATAAAGGCACAAATAAAACTAGAAAGTTAAAAGCTAGATTTTTAAAAGGACTGAAGGAAATAAACCAAATTAATTGCTAAAAACATTGTTTTATATGCAGTTAACAAAATTCTTCTGGCAATGAAAAATGAAAGCTCCTAAGGTTGGCTTTCTGAAGTAACTGAAGTGTTTCAATCGCCCTCTAGTGTTAAAATTAATGCAAGGGCTAGCCAAGAGTAAGACCGATACTTGCGTATATAGCTGTAAAGCTAAAAATTCAAAAGTAGAAAGGACAATTTTGTCTTGAAAATGAAGGCTTCTCAAGTGTTCTTTTCAAAGTGCCATTCTGCCCCACAGCAGTTGGCTACATGAACTTACGGAAGGTTTTTTTACTCAGTTTCAGCCCTATATTTCTGTGAAAAATGAAAACAATGACTAAGGAAAAGTTCTGCTTGACACTGAAGAAGGAAATTATAGGAATTTTAAGAGAGAAAAGAATCGATCATCTACTTCTGTAGCCCAAGCTCCAAGATAAGCAAACATTAAAACTAAAGGAAGAACTTTATGATTCACTTTACATAAAATAAGCTGTTTATATACAAGCATTCAAGATGAAAAATTCTCATTTTTCCTCCTCACGCCCCACATATGAATTTTAAATTGAGTTTAACTAGCATGCAGAACAAGGAAAACTAAGAGGGAAACCTTGTCTGAAGGTCATAAAGTCCTTTACCAGCAAATTAAATGAAATCCTGAGCACCACTAACAAAATAAGGAATAAAGTTAATATGCCAAAAAGACTAAGCACCTCAGAATATAAAGTGCTGAAAGAAGAAAGAGAAATATTCTAACACATGAGATATATAATGGGATAAAATATGAAAATGCAGATCAAGGATTTAATGACTGGGGGGAAAAAAAGCACCACCACTTTTGGATTGCTACATCAAATTCAGCCAGTGTTACTTCTGAAGGAATCACTGCCCAGTCTAAAGCTGGATATAATGCATATAGTTCAATGGAAATCAACAGATCCATTATTCATAGCTGCATTTGTTGTATGCAAAGCAGAGGCTTTACTCTGAGCCAGTACTGACCAAGTTTGCTGCAGAGCCAGTAACACTGTGATCACACTAGAACAGTGCTGCTCCTGATCTATCTAATCCATCTGGGAGATAAGAATGATTATCTCAGTTGTAATACTGTTAATAGAACATCTACTCCTCTTTCAGGACTTGGATAATACCTTCATATAACACCACAGTTGTACTACTTCAGTTAGCAGTAACTGAGGATTTTCTGAACAGTGTCTGGTATTACATGTGCATTAATGTCTTTGCAAGATCAGGGACTGTCTTTATGACAATCTACCAGCAGGCCTGTCACACCATTAAAACCTGTATTACATCTAATCAAGACATGAAGTCTCAGGAAAGTCAGTTGACTGGTTTGGAATGAATGACCTTCTGGCTCTTAAACCAAGGAAGGAGAGGCTGGCAGGTCTTTGATGGGAACCTCCTTGAAGCACAAGAACAGTCTGTTCCACGGCTCAGGAAAATAAGTATACACATACATAGGAGGTTGGCTTGGCTAAACAAGGAATATAGTACTGAGCCCTAATGCAAACAGGACGTTCACAAAAAATAGAAACATGGGCAGGTTACAGAGAAGGAATACAGAAACCTTGCTTGGCACATACAGAGTGCTGCTAGGAAAGCCAAATCTCACTTGAAATTGGCAAGGGACATCAAGGGCAACAAGAAAAGCTACATCACTAGCAAAAATGTAAATGAGGAAAAGACAGACCTGCTGAGGGATGGATGATATAGTGCCAGCAGATACAGGTAAAACTGAGGTTCTTAGTGTCTTCCTTGCCTTAACTTTTCCAAGGAAGGTCTTGGGCCCCTGGATCTAGAGAGGGTTCAAGGAGAATAAAGACTATCAGTAGATGAAGTAAATCGGGTGAGGCACCTCTTAAAGAATCTCAACCCATACATGTTCTCAAGGTCCTTCACTGAAGAGTTGATTTTGAGACAGTCAGCCTACAGCAGGTACTGGTGCATGAAGCGGGCATTCTGGAACACATTTCTGGGCATATGCAGAAGCTGTTGGTGAGTGGGAACAAACAACAGATGTACCAGTGACAAATCGTGCCCAACCAACTTGACTACCTTTTATGACAAAAAAACTGGATTTGTGGATAATGGGACAACATTGGATGTCATTTACCTCAGGCAAGTCTTTAGAAGTCTCACAGTGTTCTTGTTATCCAAGTTATGGATACATTACATATGGATATATTACAGTCTGGATGGGTTGACAACTAGATAGGTAAAAACTGGCCAGAAAGATAGGCTCAAAGAATAGTGGCTGAAGTGCCACACTGTATGCTGAATGCCAGCAACGGGTACCGCAGAGGTCTAGCTCAAGGCATGTTCTGTTTTAACTGTTATCAGTGACCTAGAGAAGGCGACACACTACCCTCTCATCAAGCTTGCAGATGACAGCAAAGTAGGGAATACAGTCAATATGGTCCAGAGCAGGGACCCAGAGGTCCTAGACAGGCCAGAGGAACAGCCTATTAGCAAAGGAATTCTGCTGAAAAGGAGAAGTGAGTCCTAGTGAACATCAGGCTAAACAGGAGTCAGAATTATGCTTTGACAGCAGTGAAGGCTAAAAGCTGACTGGGCTGTATCTACAGGGGCATACGGAGTAGGCAATGAAAGTGATCATACTCCTTTACTCAAGACTGTACTAAATCCAGTTTTGAGCCTTCTGTACAAGAAAGATATTGATAAACTTGAGGAAGTCACATTGCAAAGACCACCAAGATGCTCAGGGAGCTAAAGCACTGGACCTGTGAGGAAAGGCTTAAGAAACTGGGCTTGTTTAGCCTATGAAGTCTTTGAGGGAACATAACAGCAGACTTTCAGTTCCTTAGAGGTTACAGAGAACGCAGAGCCACGCTAGTTATCAAGTGACAGGAGAATGAGAGACAATAAACTGAAGTTGCCACAGGACACTGAAAACATCACTGCTCTGAAGTAGTGGAACATGTGTCGGAGAGATCATGGAATTAATACCCATGTAGATTTTCAAGAGTCACCTGGAAAAAGCCAGCATTGATACTGCTTTGACTAGGAGCTGGGGTAGACGATCCCTGGAGGTCCCTTCCAACATGAATGATTCTGCAAGTGATACCACCTTATAACCCTAACCAAAAGGGAGACAGGGGTATCACAGATTCAATGCCCTTTGTGACAGTAACATCACAAACATCAAAATTACACAAAATTAAATTTGTTTAATTTTGGGTGCTCACCACTCTGAGGCAACTGCGTTTATAAAAGCTTTTAAAATGGTATTTGAAAATGCATTAACATCTGGCATATGCCTACTCCAGGGTTTCCTGTTCTGCATTCACAAGGAGTGCTGGCATGTATTTGTAGCATTGAGGAATGTTTGGGCTGCTTACCTGCAGCTTATGTGTTTAGTTGGCAGCATTTGTTTCAAGAAAATTTAAATCAGTGTCCCCACTCCCTCTGTATGCTTCCTTCAATACGGGTACCAAGATGCATAAGGTCACATAGAGACAAGCTTTTAACCACGCTGGAAGCAAGTCTGGAAAGTTTCCATGACACAGACGGTTTGCCCTTAGCCTGTGTCTCATCTCTGTAGCGCCATTATCCTTACTGTATCTGCTCCATGAGAACCATCATTAGCATGAAGGCTAACAGTTGTACAACAGTGTCAAGTATCTCACCACAGTAGCCAGTGATGGGATCAACATTTAATGCCATTAATCTAGATTAAACCTTCATGTAAATCAAGACTAGACTCGCTGACACAAATTCTGAGAGCAGCGATAACTCAGCAAGGCCAAACCAAATTGCTGCCTGGAATGCAGAGTCTGATGTAATACTTGGCTTCGAGTTGCTCCCATGCCTCTCAGTTACACATACAGAAACAGTCTCCCACATCGCACAGCTACTTTTGTTCAGCAGTTTTGTGAAATCCGTCAAAAAACTCAGTGCTGTTAACACCAGTATCAGCAGTAAGGCACTACATCACAGTAAGCACCCTGGATCTCTGAAGCACAGTTACATATTTAGGAGGACAAAAGATAAACACAGTTTTAAAACAGAAAATTATGTTTATTAATATTTCATAGAAATGTCAAAGTCTGTAAAGTAGAGGAGACCAGAGTTCATCAAGTACAGAAGTTTCAAAATCACTTTGCTCAGTTACATACTTTCGTGGCAGTGCTACTGCTTTATGCGCATTCTCAGCATCATATAATTCCGCTTCAGGGGCATGCTCATATACCACAACCAACACATGTACCATCATCCTTTGGGAATGTGAGTCAGTACAGCATCTAACCTGGCATCCAACCACCTTTATAAAACAGCTCATCTAACCAAGGGCTATTTCCCATCATTTTTGTTGACATTCCCACAACTGTGGGCAGACTAATTCTCTAGGGGCATGCAGACTGTTTCCTTTCTCTCTTCTTCCTGAAACTCCCACAATGCATTCCCGTTGCGTGACAGAAGTTACTGAAACAGGAGGAAAATGCCTCAATTTTTGCTGAATAATAAACATGGATCCAATTGAATGCAACAGCTTTCCTGGTACAAAGTGATGCACTGATGTACCATGTTCTTACAGCACCAGAAGTTCACCGGTCCCTTCACAGGAAGCTTTTGGGCACTGTTGTCAGATCAGAGCTGACACATCAGCCTGCTGGTGCTTCACTTAAAAAAATATTGGACCATGCGCAGTCTTAAAACACCAAGTGCTGTGTTCTCACAGGAATGGACAAAGAATCTCATAGCTGTCAGTGAAGAGAGAACTTGTTCCCACTTGAAAAATCCCTAATTGAACTTAACAGGTAAAGAACAGACTTAAGAGCTGAAACCAAACATTTCATATCCCTTTCTGCTAGTAGGATTTCTTTAGTATTATATTTAGGTATTTATTACCTAACTGTGCCCCCAACCGTTTTAAATGCACTAAACTAACAACCCCACTATCAACCTTGATGATAACTTCTACAGTTTATAATGATGATATGCCATATGAAAAGAAGTACAAAGTTTTCTTTCATTGTTTATCCCAACTTGGAGTTTCAGTGAACCTCTCCTTGTACATGACAGAAAGCAAAGGTTTTCTTTTAAAAATCTTGGAAGACTGTCAAATTAAAAGACAGGACAGCATGTATAACAACACTACAAGTTTCCAATTTTAAATATTTCATACGTTTGTTCTGATTTGGTATCCATGGAATCATGATAATGCAAAACAGAACAGTACAAACTGAATTAACAGATGTTATTGTGAAACAAAAGTACACGTACGTACTCTGTAAATTGAGTGCAGACAACAAAAAGTAGATAAATCACTAAACAGTTCCAGTATTTCCAGTATTCTCAATGAAAACATTGAGAATTAGTCTTTCTTTTACAACCTTACCTTAAGAGAGAAAATGTCTGTGCCCATACTACTTTATTTCTTTTCATTCATCTAAGGTTCATCAGCCTAATTTAATATATTTCACACTGCATAGCTCTGGATGCTTTAACAAACAGGAATTTGTCTGAGCTTGGCTGGATTCCCTCAATTGCATCCTCACCCACCAGTTGTAGATGACTGGTACTAGCCAACTGTAAACCACTGTTCCTGAACAAGCAACAATTGTCCAAAAAAAACAACATAACGCACCACAACACTGAGTTTAGTCTATGTATTGTTCTGTGCTGCTATCAAAGGAACCACTCGCACGCAAATACAAAAGCAGGAAACATTAAAAAAGTACGTTCCTTGGCACCAGCTCTTTGCCGGCGTAAGTCTTCATTGTACAGTGCATCATGCAAATAAATAAAAGATGCACTGCGGGCAGATTTAAAGCAAAACCAAAGCAACCCCCAAACCAACCAATACCATCCTCCATTAAAAAAAAAAAAAATCACACACACACACAAAAAAAAAACACACAAAAATGCCACTAAATTGACAAACACTTGTGACTTCAGTATAAAGTCTTAACAGAGGTCAGCGATACCCCTGAGATTTTATTTCAGCCATTAGCTTTGAAAGCCAGGCATATAGAAATGTTAGTAAATGCCAAAGGTAAGCAATAGTACTGTTGCCCAGCCATACTCACTGGCTTTCCACCTTTGGGGGTTTTTTTGTTGGTATTTTTTTAATTAATGAATTCATAATAACATAATACAAGGCAGGATACCTGTTTCACTAGTGTACTACTTTTCTTATTCAAAAGTGCAAAATATAAATACTCAACTCACTCCTGGAGTCCTCTTCCCATTTGCACGTCTCTGGAGCGACCCAAACAGCACCAAATATAGGGGTGGCTGGGCAAAGAGCCAATTTGTCTGTGTGAGGTCCCCCATACAAAAAACAACTCTTAGCACATCTTTCTAGTAGGTGAACAGAACTTAGAATCACAAGCCATGAAAAACAAACCAAACCAGTTTAATAATGCATATTTTAAGAAACGCTGCTCACAATGCTTTAAATACATAGCAACCATTGAAAAAATGAACAAAACAGTGAACAAAACATACACGTCTCAACATGCACTCTTCACTAACTTCTTCCGCCTGTTTCTTTATTCTTTTTAATATGTACAAGGCACGAAAGAAAAAAACAGGAAACACTTCCAGAGAATCATGTTACCATTAAATATTAATTAGATACATAAACACTATTTAGGCTAAAAACAAATCCCTGGAGACAATATGAAGTAATTGTTAAACATTATCTTTTTAAAAGTGTGTTTATTAAAAAGAAAAAAAAAACATTTTAAAATCAAAACCACTTTAAAAAAATGACGTCCGAAGCTACCCAGTTTTCTGGTTTCACTTTAAATTGCAGAAACAATTTTAAAATATTACAAAAATTAACATATCAAAAAGATATATGTCATTGTATCAGTTTTGCCCAGTAATTGGAATTAAGATACCTATTATTTTCAGTAGTGTCATATGACAAGTGCGTCACCCTTCAGCTTCCTTGGGTTGAGAACAACCCAAAATAAGTACAGGGTCAACACTCTGTGTGTGAACACTCATATGAGAGACAGAGCCCCTGCAAAGTCCGATAGTGCTCTAAGCTTACTTTCTACCCAGATTCAGTCAAACTTTTCTGTAAAGGTACGTTCATGCTTTTGCAACCACTCCACACAAATCTGTGTCATCTGTCCTGTTCAGAATCACAGGCACTGAATTCTGTTTCTGTCATTAGTCACACAAAGCTCACTCTCCAGACCCACAGCATCTCCTGTCATTTTTACCACTACTACTAGCAACTCAAGTCGTACTACTATGTACAATATACTATTAGTACATTCAAGCCTGATTTAATGTTCATCATTGGAACAGAAGGTAAAAATAAACATACAAACACAAACCAAATGCTAGCAACACTGGGTTCAAATTTTATCAATCTTGCATAGCATCAAATAGGTCCGTTCAAAATGTTGCTCCTCCTGGTCCACATGACAGGCTTTTTGTCATTTGGTATGGCTTTCAGTTTCCCTCTGATTTTAGTGCCTGACTCTGCTACTGAATGCTTTGTCAAACTCCAAATACGTTTTATCAACTCCCAATTCAATCAATAATTCAATCAGATAAGATTCTAGGATTTGCCTGATGCAGCTCACTTAGAAAAAGAAGTTTCCTGGTGAGTTACATTGGGGAATCTCCATAAGCCTCTGAAACCCCCTACCTAAAAGAAAATTAAAGGAAATACAATATGCTTTCCATCTCTTATATCCTGAGCTCTATAAAGCAATAGTGCATTCATGCCATACTTTATACCTTTGTGTCATGCCATACTGCTTTGTAGTATCTGTCCTCAGACGTTGTGCATCACATCCTACCTAGCTGACCATTTATTTTTAATTCCTCCATTTTCCTTCTTAAACATTCCTTTAAAACAGGAAAAATTCTACAATACTAGGTCAGTTAATCTCCATGTCAGTCTGAGGGCAACACAGAGACAGGCAGTGAAGGAACTGGCAGGACAGAAAAGATAAAACAGCTTAGTCAAGTTCAGGCAAGAACAACACTGGGCTGAGAACAAGCTAACAGCATCCCAGTACTGCAGTGGGAGGAGTGATTAATTACCTTGATAGGAGGGAAAGAACTAGGAATAATGGCTATTCTTGTTACCTACATCCCCTCAACTCTTTTTCAAAAGCACTGAACTGTCAGCCCAGGCCATGGGCTTGGCAGAAAAATCCTTGGCAATAACTTCTACATAATGATACACTATACAAAAAGTATAAGGTGTAGCAGGAAAAGACCTCTGTGCTGCTGCCTGAGGGGCACTCAACTGCCTGAAAAACTGCAACAATTGAACCAAAGAGTCAGGAAGCAAAATTAATAGGAAGCAATTTGATACTGGCTCTACAGAGGGCTGGAAAGTTCAATATTTTCCCCTCACTGCCATTTACAACCTCTGCAATACTCTACAAATGCTTCTGCTGACTGTCAGACACCCTTTGAAAATGATGAGGTGGAGATCAGTACTTCTAACAAGAAAAGTAGGTGGGTATTCCACGATCTGCACTATGTCCACATGGAGCTACAGCTACATGACCTCTTTCCTACAGTGAAGGAAATTGTTCAGGGTTTATAAGGGCAATAATTTTTTTTGCAAAAAGAATAAAAAGAAAGAAGAATCCACTGAAAATGAAAGTTTTGGTACTCTAGTAAGTTAACTTTCTTGGTTCCTTAAGTTAACTACACCTGACCATACACAGCCTTTCTGGAGACGAGCAGCATGAGCATGATGTAAAGAGCAAACATGAACAGCCGGGTCAAGAATTTAAATACAGGAGCCAAAACAAAATCCAGAGTTCAAAGTGGGTTTGAATTGACTCTACAGAGTACAAAATGCTTAAGGTCTGATAATAGACTGAAAACTGCTGCTTTTAAGAAACTGAATTTAGTTCACAGCTATTCAGCTGTGAATAGGCTAGCATTCACATATTCATAGTGATAAGATATGAACATATCACTATTGAAATATGGACCTTCCATTTCATCACAGAGATGCAGACAATATGTTGCATGCAGCAAAACAGGTCTCATGGACCAGCTCAGACCAGAGAAAAGCACCCCCCAGTTGCCTTCAGAGGCAACCATGCTCAAGAACTGCTGTATGGGAGGAAGCTGGGGACCACAGCTCTGTGGGAACTTGGTGACAAAGGACAACGCTTCTAAGGAAGAGCAGAAAATGGTGCTCTATCAGCCATCACATTCCCCATGCCTCCTCTCACATGACAAACCAGTAAGATCATTCATAAGGGAATCTGATTATACATGTCAGTAAAGACTAAAGTGAAAATTATCCTCTGTACTAAAATACTTAAATAAAAACCCACTTGCGGCAGAAGGCCACAAGTCAGATATTTGAAGAGAACAGAAGTACTATGAAAACTTTCTTGGTGACAGTGGTTGGCACCAAAGAGAACTTCTTAATTAATACTATTCCAGGTTCAAGCAACCTGAGAAGAGCTAGCGATTCAACTCTTAACAACATTTCTGAGACAAATAACTTTCCTTTCCCCTTTACAAATTTATGTTTCACTAGTGGGGTGCTCTCACATATCGAAATTTAAGTTTATGGCACATTAAAGCTTAGCTCTATAACATTACTTATCAACTTTCAGTACAGATCATTTACAGTTGTGCCTCGAGGCCTCAGAATCCAGTTTAAAACAGAGACCCCTGTAAAAGAAATCACACTGATTTGGCCAAAGGCCAACCCCAGGCTGATGCCCAGAGGAACTTTCTTTTATTCATGCTACCTTAGCAGGACTTCTAATAATGTTCCTGAAGACCTGATCTAACATTATTCATTTAATTGGACGAGCCCTTCATATGACCAAGAACAGAAACTGATGCCCAGAAGTCACCCAAATCAGACACAAACGAGGTGTTGGCCCAAATGTGCAACACCCCAGCACATTGCACACCTATTATAAATACGTGTATCTCTGACGCAACTGGGTAATCATGTTATTTCTGTAAGAAAGCCAAATAAGTTAACTAAATCTGTTCTCATACTTCTCTTTGTCACCTTGCTTGTCTGATCTCATTCTGGATTAAGCTTTACAGCCTATATTTCTACAGCATTTCCCAGGCCCTCCTCTGCAACTCACTCTTTTGGGCACAATACCCAATGAGGTATTCAGGGTCACCTTAGAAGATCTCACAGTCCACCACACTGGTAAGGCATAGTGCCAACATGCCCCCATACAATAGCACCTCAAACATTTAAACACCATTATTCGATACACCCCGTATGTTAAAATACCCACCTTCTTTAAAATCGTTACCTGCCAAAAACATACCAAAGCACATCACACACCCCTTCTGAATCCATGACACAACAGTGAAAACAATTAGGGCTCACAGTGCTTTATGGACATTAAAGAAAACATAATCACAGTAACTGGTGGGTTTAAGATATAACTGAAGACTGTCTCCACTAATCAATTTAGGTCTGACTTCTCTCCTACAATAGCTTTTGCAATACAATGCATTTAATTTTCAGTGATGAGTAGGAGCTTTTACTCAACTTCAGCACCACACACGAGCAAGGCATTCAATAATTTTATTTTCACAACATATCTGTTGTTCAGATATTCGAAATTCAAGTCTGACAAGCTTTTTAATATGCGTAAGTATGAGTATGTTTCATGGAAAGCAAAAAGCACATTTCCCGTTCTGCTAAGCATGACAAAGTCCTACCTTCCTAGCAGAAATGGACACCTTTGAAAAGAAAATCCCTGAATTACAGTACAGGCTATCTGAAATCAAGTAGCTAACACTGATCAGTAAGGTAACGAAAGTGAGGTAATTTCTAGCCCTCTATTAAAGATGGGATACTCATTTTTCAATCTGCTTTTTCAAACTGATTTAATAACATAATAGAAAAGGGAGAAAACTGCACATTACCATGCATGCAAGAAAAATCTTTTAAATATCCTATTTATCTTCTCTCTCCAAGGCATATGGGTTCTTTTGTACTCCTTGATGATGTGCACATCAGCATTCTAGGAATCAAGCCTATGCCCATTTATCCGTGTAATATGATCATTTAGTATAATTAGCATATGATATTTTGACACTACCATGGACTTGGACCAGATCTGAAATGTTAATATTTGCCTAACAGTACATCCTAGTGCCCAGTGCTATATAATGGTGTAACTGAAGACACTGACTTGATGGGCTTTCTCTTCTGGGGGCAGAGTTAAAGCTGCTGTGGGAATTCTCACTTTCATAACATAAGGCAGTTCAAACATTGTAGATAACATTACACTAATTTCTGCAGTATCAAATTTTAACAGAGTGGAAACAAGCTCAAAGTGCTCACAATACAGTAATCATTTCAGGTAGCACAAGGATGAACAGAAAGAAAACTCCAGAAACAATTTCAGACTTCCCCAACTATCTTTTCCCTAGTATACTCTACCACTCAAGGGCAGAGCCCAGCTTTCCTAAGACATAGGAATCAACAGAGCACCATTTGATATGATTCACAGCACAGCACACATGCAAAAAGTAATAAAAAAAATACTGCAAGATGTAAACACACGGCAGCCTTACAGGAGAGACATTTTATGTCTAAGCTGAGGCTTTTTATAACTCTTAAATCCTACAGCATGAAATTTCATAGGTTTTTTGTCTTACATACTGTATTGTTTTGTCTCATCTACTGCAAATACAAATGTTACTTATATTGATGCCTAACCACCCCAACTATCTCTTTGTTCTTTTTCTTGGAACAGAAATATTCAGAAGCTATTCATGTCCACTAGCAAATGTACACGTTATAAGCTATATGGACACCTTTTATTAATACAGCTTATTACTAATTTTTAGTCTCAGGAACATAGAGGTCCAACAAGTGAAATTTTCCACAGCAGTTATACAACAGAACTACTGCCTTGACACTGAAAAATCCTCTCAGTATATTTCTCTGTTTCCCTTATATAAACGCTATCCCCAGATCAATGCATCTTTGCCGTATCCCCAGGACTGAGCCATTGTGTGGCATCTCCTGAGTATCTGCATATAGCAAAGAGAATTACTGACCTCCTTTGCTACGTTTCCTTGGATACCCACAGCAGCACTTAGAGACAACCCCATGAATCATCCCATTACTTCGAATTCTCTGAGCATTTGTGGCAAGAAAATAACAAGATCACAAGAAGGTTTTGTAGGAGCTCAGTGCTGGCCCAATTTGTCTCCCCGTAACATCAATGCAAGCAGCATTAAAGCTCAGACTGACTGAGTGCAAGTATCCTTCAGAAAGATCTTACTTACTTGAGGTAACTGGGTGCACGCCAATGGAAAAGTCACAGATCAAACCTGTACAGATGAAGAAGACCAAAGTGAACTTTGTTGCTTTCTGGACCCATCTCCCATCACAAACATAATCACCTCAAGAAGACAGAAAGGAGAGATTGGAGTGTCAGAGGAAACAAGAAATTTATGTCAAATCCCACCTGCTTCTCAACAAAGTAAGTTAAGCCTACACACTGGTCTCTAGGGCATAATATACTGATTACATTTGGACCTGACTTTAAATAACGGCAGTAGGCAAAATATTCAAACAGAAAGACAGAAACTAAAGGGAAAATAGAGATTACAAGGGAAACCAAAACTTGCATGTAAATTAAATCAGAAATACTAATCAGAAGAATCCAATGCTTCTTCCCCTTTGCATTTAGGTCCCCGATCATCACCAAGACACCGGATGGCCTGTTTACAGCCCTAAAAGCAGAAATAAGTAAGACCTTTCCTGCTGAACTCTCAGCACTACTCCCAGTTTCTGGCTGGTCTCATCTTTGCATCTAGTGCAACAAATCCCTGCTGGAGCGAAAATCACACAAAACAAGAAACATAAAAGTACCCCACTTTCTCCAATTCATACTGCTACTTTCAGGGCTGTAACAGCACCAGGGTGCTACAAAAGCAGCAAACTGACAAGACTGAGACTAGGGCTTCCTCCAAGAGGATAGACACAGAACAGTACCAAATTCGGTGTCTAAAAGTCTATCAAAATTATTGCAGCTGCAGACAAAACTTAGAGGCTGAGTATTAAAAAGAAGAGTGATTATTCACCAAACTCAGTTAACAGAAATGCTTCCATTATTCCATTGCTGCTGCTGTTCTTTAAATCAATGCTTTCCCTTAGCCTGCCTCACTGCATCAAGACTCTGAAACAATGTTTTCAGAGCCTGGAAGGTGCAAAAAGTACTCAAGCAGATCTATGGGAAAATAATTAATCTTCAAATTGTTCTTACATTTCCAATATAAGGCATTTATAAAAGTCAATAAGGAAACCTGATTTCAAGAGTTATGTTTTTAAAACTAAACGCTACCCCTTTCAGAACAGTAAACATGGAGCTAATTTGCTGCCTTCACCTTCAATCTTTTTACATCCGGTTTTAAGAATTAATTTACCTCAAATTAACCATTGCCTATGTTGCCAAGAGAAAGTCTTGTGGATTTGGCAGTTCACACAGTCTATTTATTATAACTTCTAGAGCACATGGACACCTCAACATATCATACACATCAGTTTATACATCTTTCATAAAGTGAAATAATACTATATGAACACTCATCACTGATGTCAGCTTGTATGTCAAGTGCATGTAGGCAATCGGCCAACCAAGCTAGCTCCTTAGAAACACAAAAGACAACAATTTCAGCAACTGAATTCATCATATTGAAGTCAAATGTGGCTCAGCAAAAGATAGAAATATTTTTAAAAATAAAAAATTAAAGAATCCATGTTTCCCACAGTTCCACTGCACAGATATTAGTTAAACTGATGGCACACACAGTACACTGTCAACTATATAGAAAGATGAACTTCATTCACCACTGATGTAAGCCTGTTATGAACACAGCATGACCTGTAGCAAAGGCAGAGATCATCTTGAAACCATGTGATCCAGTGTCAGGTAGTGGTCCTAGCCATATCAAAGGTACACTGCTTGGCCTGATGTAAGCCAGGTTTATACAGTAAAATTAAGAAAGGAAAATCAAATGGTCGCAAGAAAACTGCTACAGAAAAGAGGTCTTCCTATTGACCAGGGCAAATGCTGACAACAAACTCAAAAGAAACAGTATCTTCTGACAGATCAGAACTGGGAGACAAAAAATTAACAGGCAGATGCAATTCAAGAGCTCAGTTCATATCCCCCAAGATTCACTACAGGGCTCAGGCAGGTACAAGGTTGTGGCCACAAACAATGATGCAAATCTTGCAGAAACTTACTTCTTTCACCATGTTGTCTGAGTGTGTTGTGGGCTGACCCTGGCTGGACACTAGGTGCCCACCAAAGCCACTCTACCACTCCCCTCCTCAGCTGGACACGGGAGAAAAAATATAACAAAAGGATCACGGGTTGAGATAAGGACAAGGAGAGATCACTCACCAGTTGCCATCATAGACAAAACAGCCTTGACTTGGGGAAATCAGTTTAATTCATTACCAATTAAGCCAGGGTAGGACAACGAGAAATAAAACCAAATCTTAAAAACAGCTTCACCACCAACCCCTCCCTTCTTCCTGGGCTTTACTCTCAAATTCTCTATCTCCTCCCCCCTCAGCAGCACAAGGGGAAAGGTAATGGGATTACAATCAGTTCATCAAACATTGTTTCTGCTGCTGCTGCTTCCTCCTCAGGGGGAGGACTCATCACACTCTTCCCTTGCTCCACCATGGGGTCCCTCCCAAAGGAGACAGCTCTTCACAAACTTCTCTAACATGAGTCCTTCCCACAGGCCACAAACTGCTCCAGCATGGATGCCTTCCACTGCGTGCAGTCCTTCAGGAACAGGCTGCTCCAGGTTGGGTACCTTCCATGGGGCGCAGTCCTTCAGGAACAGACTGCTCCAGCGTAGGTCCCTGCTGCAAGTGGTGATCTGCTTCACCATGGACCTCCATGAGCTGCAGGTGGAGATCTGTGATCTGGTTTACCATGGACCTCCATGGGCCGCTTGGGCACAGCCTGTCTCACTGTGGTTCACATCACAGGCTGCAGGGGAATCTCTACTCTGGTGCCCGGAGCACCTCCTCCCTCCTTCTGCACTGACCCTGGTGTCCACATAGCTGTTCCTCTCACATATTCTCACTCCTCTCTCCAGCTGCAGTTACTGCGGCACAGTAACTTTTCCCCTTTCTTAAACACATTATCCCAGAGGCACTGCCACCATCACTGATGGGCTCAGCTTTGGCCAGTGGCAGGTCTGTCTTGAAGCCAGCTGACATTGGCTCTAACAGACAAGGGGAAAGCTTCTGGTAGCTTCTCACAGATACCACCTCTGTAGTGCCTACACACACCCCGAAACTTTGCCAGAAACCCAATACAACATGAGTGGAGACCCACACTAAACAGGCAGGCAATCTGTCCAATCCACTGTTCAGAGCAGGAGTTCAGGAGACAGGGCTGCTTTCCAAACCAGAAGTCTTACATGAAGGCTAGCAACACCTCAAAGAAAATGCTGATCTCTTCTCTCCTGATTGGTCTCTTGATAACTGCTAGGTACATTACCACACTTGGTCCTCTAAAATAAAGCATACTCATCTTTCAGTTCCTCAAAACATGCCCCAAGAGCAAGCAAGCAAGCAAGTCAGCTTTTGTAAATGGATGCCTTGCACTAACGCCATCAGCACCCAGGTAAATGCCTGCTTTGGCTGTCACTGGCAAGTTCAAGTTTGCTGTGGGGTTATTTTGCACTTGAAGCATGGGATGACTGCATTTTATTAATAACATTTAAATCTACGTCTCTAACCACTTTCAGATCTGTGAAACAGTAACAGGGCTGTCTAGTGATCCAAGCAGAAACAGCCTGATCGCTGTCTTCTTCTGACTTAAGGACATGAAGCAAAGAACACAACCTCTTAAGAGTCTCTTAAGAGTAAAGGAAAGGGAGGCCTTAGAACCTCCAAAAGACAAGTGACTTAAGATGATTTTGAGAAATTACATTCAAGTTCAAGAAACAGAGGAATGAAATACTCTTTACTAAAGCAGAAAGAATGGTGGGGATTCCTGCATGAAGCAACATTTCTCTTTTAAGCTCTTTAAAAAGCAGTTCAGAAAAATCAGTTCCATACCTAAATTACTTTAAGTGGGTTTGTTTCCCTTGTTGGAGTTTAATGTAAAGACAGTGAGGAAGAAATGGGCCACAGGCCACAAAACAGAATGTGTGGTTCTCTTATCACAGAATAAACTTCCTCAGCTCTTCAAAGAGGAAGTGATGGAGAACAGAATGAGAAGGAAGAGTTGAAGATGGAGACTACATAGCTGGGAAAACCAAGTTATAATGAGACATAAGCAGGATGTTTTGCTTTCATAAAAGCAAGCAAGACATGATAGCAATTGCTTGAGGGTCCCTGGAAAGCAGGAAACTTGAACTGGAAGAGTAAGAAAAGGAAAGCATAAGAGGAGAAAAAAAAAAAAAAAAAGAAAGAAAGAACCTTACAAAGGTGAATTTTTCAGGGAAAACTGACTTTTATAAAAGGTATCTTGAGGAATTATTTTAATAATGAAAAGAGTTTATTGTATAACTCTTGGCAGCTATTTTGTGGTGACTATCCAGCAGGAAAGGGTGGGACAACACGGAACTTGGAAGACTGAAAGCTATGCAGATGAATTTACATTGGTGTGGGAACTTAAGACTCTGCCCTCATTTCCTCCTCCTGGTTCTCCCTAGAAGATCCCTCCTCTGCTTCACGTCTTTTTCCCTTTTCCTTCTATACTGGATAAAGAAAACTTCCAAAAAGTACCTGCTCACAATGACTTCTTCCTCTCTTTCATATCCCTCTACAGACCACTGGTGTCAACAATTACTCTACCATGGCTTACTTTTTATGACCACATTCACCTGAAATACTGTCTGTGTCTTTCCTGTTACCCACCAGAAAAAGGAGAAGCTTCACAGTGTAGAATCCAGCCTGTATACCAAGTGGTTTTGAGGGGTAAAAGTTGGAAATTTTTCCAGAGTTGTAATCCTTTCCCCTTGTTCTGCATCTTTTCTGGTACCAAATAGCCCCAAAATACATGTCTAGACGATTTATATCCTCCCCATAGCTGCTCTGCTGCTGTCAGTAGTGTCCCAGGTGCTACGAAGTGCAAAAGTCTTGCCTGTCCTGCTGTTTTCACCATTGCTGGGTGTGGAATAATGGGGGAAATTAAAGAGTATTCCCATGCCCCAAATCCTCAAAGTTGTGTTATAATATTAAGGAAATTTTAGGGTAAGATGCAGCTGCTACTTCTGGGATGGAATGCGGTTAATATGCACATAATCTACCCTACAATAGTTCCCCAGGCAACCTTGGCATATGCCGAGATAAACTTAATGGAGAGTGGAGCAGAGTGAAGACAACACAACCAAGCTCTGGTTTACCCTCTGCAGGTGTAGGAATGTGAAGATCCCATGCACTGATAAACTGCCTAGCAGCTGACAAACAAGGGTTGGAAAGGGAGAGAATTTTACACCAAAATATATATGATTGGAGGCACTCAAGCTCTACAGATACATGCTCAAGCTCCGTAAGTGTTTTGTTTAAGCTCTATAATCATATATTTAAGCTATATATAGTTAAAATTACAAAGGTATTTAGGCAAGAAATTAAGACTTGTATTAGTGTGAAAGAGCCTGAACAGATACAAGAGCCTCTTAAAGGGTCAGGAGATCCAAGAAATAACAGTTATTTATGATGAGAACTGATAGCTGGAAAGGCTTTGGCCTTGTAGGCAGACTAAGAAAATCAAGACTGAGGAAAAATACGACCGAGAAAAAAGGAATTGAAGGAAGTAAGACTGAGAAAAATAGGATTAACAAACCTCTAATCAAGAAAGACTATTCCTGAGGTCTGCTACATCCTGACAAAACCTAAGCGATCATCAAAATATGTTTTTCACAACTGAGAAAAACATGACGAAGGGTCCTTTTGGTGAACTTTCCTCACTATAATCCCGTTTTAATACTAAAAATTATACCCATAGGTCAAAAGACCCCTGTCCAGGTCAGGAAACCCTTCCCTGAGCTTGCATTAATTAATTTAGTTATGTGGTCCTTACACAAGTTAGTTGACCAATCGGTAGAAGGTGGGAAGGTTATGTGGAATTACTGATTCAAATTAGATCGTATAAATACATGAAACTGGGGGAGAAAAATGAGAGGGAAGATCTTACAACTTCTGGGATTGGTTGATGAGCTGAACCCATCTTCTATTGGGTAAAAGCTGTACTCTGTGCACATTTAAGGACAGATTTTTAGTTGGCTTTATAGATTATTTTCATGCTTGTTCTCTCAGTTTGCATATTAAAGTCACCTTCAATCTTCAAATCTTAAAACTGTCATGAAATTATACAATAAAAACTCTCAATTAAGATGTCTTCTTTGTGAATTTCCAGAGACTCAAATTGACTTAAAATTGGCTTAAAAGCTTATTCAAGAACTTTGTTTAACTTGGTGGTAGATCTGCTATTGTGTACCCTGAACAGAATGGTCAAATCCCCTTCTGATACAGTGTGCTGTCTGGTGGAACCCCTGCAGAGGACTCTGACAGGCTAATCAGACTCAAGGATCTGTTCTGATCTTTTGTAACCTTATCTAGGTGTTCCTGCTCCGGCAGGGGGATTGGACTAGATGATCTTTTGAGGTCCCTTCCAATCTCTAACCTACCGTGATACTGTGATACTGTGATACTGTGATCTGTTCAAGGGTCTCAGGAAGGACTCAGGTCTTTCCAGGGCCTGTAACAAACCCATCAAACTTACAGATGAAGGGGTGAAATCTTGTCTCTTATGGAGGAGTGGGGTGGCAAACCCCTTACTGGGGTGAAGAAACCCCTTAACGTGTGACACTGGTAAACAGATCAGTAAGAGCCTTCTTAAAACTCAAGAACCACTGTTACTTGGCAGAGCTTTGTGAGACAGCACTTGGAGAGATCCAAACGCTCTGCTTTGTGAAAGAGAATCATATTTGGAAGGTTTCCTTTACATGTTTTTAAGCCAGCCATTTAGGTTTTTATTTTACAAGGAGACATGCTCCTGTCTGCTTGTTAGTACAGGCATCTTCTTTTGCCAGAGCCATTCTCTCATTCCCCTGATGGTATTTTGTCCACGTATATATTAATACATACAAATGACATACTAGATATTCTTAGAACATTGCTTTCAATTCTTCACAACTTCAGCTGCACTTTCTTCAAATAAAGCACAGGAACAACCTTCATTTGCTACAGTCTAAACATAAAATGCAATGCAAAGCTGATTTTGGAATAAGTACATATTTGAGAAATCAAAGAACTGTTCACAATAAAGTCAGTTGAACATCCTGGGCAGAACCACCTTACAATGAATTGCTTGCAGTTATGGCTAAAAAAAAGCGCACTAGAAACAGAGAAAGGAAAATACACCTTCAAAAGCAAGACCTTTGCTCTCTGGGATCTGAGTTGATGCCTGTTCCCTAGGTCAGAGTCACAAGATTTTGAGCTAAGTCTCCTTCAGACTTGCTGGATGTGACATTTCAGTGCTCTGCTCAGTGTACCACCCAATCTTTCCTTTTCAGTCCTTCCTCCCAGGGGAAGGCCACAGACTTCCTCACCCTTACCCTACTGCTTTCTCAAGACTCCTGCATTTTCACTTACACCCCACTGACCTCCCTCTCCAGTCTAGCCCTGCCTCCTCCCGAGACATGCCACATAAGGATAATACAGCAGTGATCCTATAGCTGCATGAGGTTGATATACTCCATCATATCCTTATTATAAGTATACACAGACCAGTTCGAGCATTTGTAAATCAGTGAAGACTGTCCACAGTAAAGGTAGGCCTACTTTAACAGTATCAGCATCAAAACTAAAGCTCAGTTAACAGAGTTCAGCTGATTCTAGAGACATGCAGTGCCTTGGCCTCAGAAGTATTATCAGCTTTTCACTAGTTAATGCAGTTTGTTTCCTCTTTTGCATTTGTAACAGGGATCATGGAAATAAACACCCAAGCTATTAGTCACTTCCACCTTCGTAAGTATCAGGCATTAGAACAGCATGACAGAGGTTGCATAAGAACTTTGACAGCAAAAGGAAAAAGCACTTTCAAAAAAACTTAAATAAAAAGGTCAAAGGAGGTGACCCTGCCCCTCTACTCTCCCCCTGTGAGACCCCACTTGGAGAACTGCATGCAGTTCTGGTGTCCTCAACATAAGGACATGGAGCTGTCGGAGCAAGTCCAGAGGAGGCCATGAGGATGATCAGTGGGGTCAAGCACCTCTCATATAAAGACAGGCTGAGAGAGTTGGGGCTGTTCAGCCTGGAGAAGAGAAGGCTGCATGGAGACCTCATAGCAGCCTTCCAGTACCTGAAGGAGGGCTATAGGGATGCTGGGGAGGGACTCTTCATTAGGGACTGTAGCAGTAGGACAAGGAGTAATGGGTTTAAACTGCTGGCTGTACTTTCCCTAATACAGTCCAGGTGGTGTTGCCCACTTTTGCCATGAGGGTGCAATGCTGGCTCATGGTCAACTTGTCCACCAAGATACCGTCTATCCATTTCTGGAAAAGGCATGTCATAAGAGAGCATATGCTTTATTCTTTATTTTACCATAATTCAACTTTTCTCCAACAGACTCTTCATTTCTCTGTGTTATGTTACTAGCAGGTTCCTGTTTAGATCACCTGACAATCTCCTGACATAGTAAATTTTCTTATTTCAAGGTGTGTTTATGCAGGTATATAATGGTGCAGAGTATATCCCATTGCATTTGTGAGGTGATACTTTTATACTCGGATTTTGTGCTTCCATGGATACTATTTTGAAACTGAAGGTAGAGGGGATTCCATGAAGGACACGGAACTGTTGGAGCAAGTCCAGAGGAGGGCCATGAGGATGATCAGGGGGCTGGAGCACCTCCTGCATGGAGACAGGCTGAGAAAGTTGGGGCTGTTCAGCCTGGAGAAGAAAAGCTGCGTGGAGACCTCACAGCAGCCTTCCAGGGATGCTGGAGAGGGACTCTTCATCAGGAACTTTAGTGAGTAGGACACACGGTGATGGGTTCAAACTTATACAGGGGAAGTTCAGGTTAGATATAAGGAAGAAGTTTTTTACTGTGAGGGTGGTGAGGCACTGGAATGGGTTGCCCAGAGAGGTGGTAAATGGTCCATCCCTGGCAGTGTTCAAGGCCAGGTTGGACAGAGCCTTGGGCAACATGGTCTGGTGTGAGGTGTTCCTGCATATGGCAGGGGCATTGGAACTAGAAGATCTTAAGTTCCTTTCCAACCCAAACCATTCTATGATTCCTAGGTATACTGACTGCAGTCCTTTTAATATAGCCCTGCACAATGTCAGCTGTCTTTGCTTCCAGGGCATACTGCTGGCTCATGCCCAGCTTCTTTAAAGTGTTCTCATCTCTCTTTATGCATTGATAAATGTAGTGACATTCTTGCAATGTAAAAAATTAATGGGACATCAGTCACTTGCAAACAGCATAATTCTGAAATACAAAAATGAAAATCTGACATAGGTTTTCAATTGTAAAAACCAAAGGCAACAGTAAAGTTAACATACTGCTTCTAAAACAAGCAATCTCTTCTGATCAAGGCCCAACCACCACCATACCAGCTCTCACAGAGTAATACTGCAACAAAGTCTTGGATTTGGTAGTGCAAACTTGCTAGTTTCACATGTGCCACAAATGTGAAAGTAACTCCTCCAACCAGTGCTGCAGCCTCAGTGTTGTTCTGCTATTTTATCTGGTGCTGTTCCCTTTTCTCACTTTTTTATTGCAGCATTTTAGTCTGTGTATTTGTAGGGGGAGGGGTTAAACACTAAAAATACACAGTTGTGTTGCAAATATACCCTCATGGACAGGCTGAGGTTTGGCATGCTTTGGAAGAAAATAACTTAAAATAGCAAAGAAAGCAAAGACTGTGGGATATGCATCTCTAGATGGCTATTTTCTGTTAAAATAACCACAATAATAACTAAGATAACACCAACATTCCCTGTTAACCCTCTACTGTCCTCAACAGAGATTAACATGATCATTCTAACCTCAGAGCAGAGCTTTGTCTGAATAATGCAAATGATGCTGCATTAGCTATGTTCTGACCCCAAGGTCTTCTCATGCAGCTTTATTCATGAGAGTGAGTTTTAAAGAAAGTGCAGATGCCCGAAACCAAATTCACCATATGTTCTGCAGCCCCATTATAGAAGAAGCCTTGTCTGTAGGATTTGCAATTTGAACGTTAGAGGTCTAAAAATACAAAAGGGAAAGATCTGGAGGCAGCAGCTACATTAGCTCCATCAGTTGTCATTCTTGGTGCTCAGAAAAAATACAAAAGGGAAGCAAAGGGCATAGAACTATGACTGATCCTTTTTTCCTTGGTGTTATCAACCACATGCACATCACACTGATAATTTATCTTTTGGGATTTTTTAAATTACTGAGTGCTCACTTTGGCCCCACATTCTACACTAACACAACTCACATGAACACATTTCTTCAGCGGCTATTATCCTTTGTCGTTATACGCCCTGGCTATAAAGAACTTCATCTATCAACAAATAAACCATTAAAACTACCTTGGCACCTGTAACTAAGAACTTTGCTACATTAACATGTTAAGTTTTGGCATACACAGGTAAAGTTTTGGCCCATTTAGGACTAACAACCCAAACAAATTGTACGATTTGACTCTCATGGCTGTTCTGGAGAACAGCCCAGTTAAATTCCAGGTGATTTACCCCAGAGTACTAAGGTAAGTTCATACAGTCAGGTAAGAAAATCAGATGCCCCATTCCTAGCCCTGTGCTCCAAACCACAAAACTACGTAGAGTAAAAGCACGTAACAGGTGATAAAAGGAGTAAGTAGAGAAATGGGCAGCATCCCCATACCACATCCCTTCTCTGTCCATCAGAAACCTCTGGAGCTGAAGGCCTTTTTGAGAGGCAGAGCTCACAAAGCTGCCACCTCCCATCAGAAGCACAGTGACAAGCGGATATCCAAGGTTCCGAAAAACTTTCCAAAAGCTTGAACAGGAAGAGGCAATGTCAGAGTCAAGTTCTACGTAAGGAGGAGGCCGGCAGAACTGTTGACACCACCTCTGCGGACCGCTGCCAAAGACAGCTGTCAGCCCTCCGGCCAGCCGCCGGTTTCCTCCCGGACTGCCCCTGGACCAAAGCTTCCCTCCTATCACCCAAGCTTCCCTCCCGCGGTCTTCTCCGCACTCCCAACCACTCAAGGCTCGGCTCGGCGCCCTCGCACCCTGCTGCAGCTTCGGGAGGTGTGCAAGGGGGGAAAGAAAGGAAGCCCCCGTTTGCCAGCAGCGCTGCTCCAGGCGTATTTTCCCCGGCAGCGAAAGCTGCTCCCAGCCAAAGACATCTGCTCTTATCAGAGATGGGCAACGCGGGTTCTCCGGCGGAGTGCAGGACCGCGTACACAGACGGCCCTGGGCTCGTCCCGTCCCTCTGAACAAACTTTCCTGTTTCCGCAAGAATTACACAGACGCAGGGGGGCGGGGGGTTATTGTTTTCACCACACGCTCCTCGCTCCTACGAGCCACCCGCACCCCGCCGGGACCCAGCCGCTCCCCGGTGCTCCAACCGCCAGGATGGTGCCCCTGAACCCTGCGACTGCCAGTCCCCGGCACCACCGTCACCGGCTGCCCCCCTGCGCCCCGCTCCAGCCAAGTCACAAGGCCGGGAAGCGCCCGCACCTCCCCGCCGCCCCCCGCGGCGCCGGGTCTCACCCGCACGTCCCTGGACTGGACCGGGCCGGGCGGGCCGTGCTGGATGAGGCCGAGTGGTGGGGGAGCTGCGGCGGCACGGCAGAACACGGCTCCAGCTCCTGCCAGCGGAAACGGGAGGAGGGGCTCGGACCAGCGCTACTGAGCGGGGTGGAGCTGGGGGCGCTGCCCAGGGGAGATTCCAGCCCCGCGAAGGAGGGACGGGAGCGCGGTCGGCCTGGTACCTCACCGCGCCTCACGCCGCCCGGAGCCGGCCCGGCTGAGCCCGGCGACAGAGCCCGTCGCCATTCTGCACCGAACCCCCTTTCTGAGAGCTCTGCCCGGAGCCTACTCGCCCGAGGCCCGCCCCGCTCGCTCTGCCGCCCGCGCACTCCCTGCTACGTCCCCCCTCGAAACGCTCTGGGTTGGACGGCAGGAGCATCCGCCGCCTGCTCCCTCCCAGAGCTGGGCTGGGCTGGGCTGGGCTGGGCTGGGGGCATCTACGTCCTCCACCCCTCATCGGCCTCCCCTGCCCGGAGGGGCTAGAGTTGAGCCAGGCTGGGGCAGTAGCCACGCTAAGCAGGCTGGTATGGATGCAACCCGCAGGCGCCTAGACTGATGCTGCAGATGGTAAATGAAATGCATGGCTAAGCCGCTCCGTGGTCCCAGCCCGCTTCTGCCAGCATACTGCTGTGGCTTCTGGCACAGAGGATGAGCTTGTCTGAGGGCTCTTCAGGAGACTGTTGTTTGCGCAGGACGTTATGTGAAAGAAAACCATGTCTGCCTTCCCGTGGGTATCAGTAGAAGCACAACAAAAGTTAATGGAGCCAACTTCAAACTATCCGGCAGAGGTGTCCCTCGAGTCCCACCACAACTAGCGATGGTTCTGGCGTGGACCATTAAACAAAGTGCTGTGTGAGGGGGAGGTGGCCTAGAATTGGGCAGATACCTACAGTGCAGTTGTGGACATGGGCCTCCTGAGAGAATTGTATTTTACAGTGTATGAAGAGCAACTCAAGGCTCTGTCATAAATATTTCTGCAGAAGGAAGAGCTGTTTCACATTCCTATGTCCCCTGTGTATTCTCATTTCCTTCTCTGGTGCTGCTGCTGTTGTCACGCTTCTCAATTCAAGGGCATGTTCACATCAGATGTATTCTTTCATACCTTCCATTCTGTCTTATGTGGATTTTTATAAACTGCTTGGTTCAACAGACTGTAAGCATCCTGGTGGTAGTGCTGCCAACACAACTGCTGCATGTTTATTCTCCTCTTCCTCCCCCTGAAGAGAAATATGTGCATCAACTTTCTGTTCTTTAAATAAAGAACAACTTTTGTGCTCAAAGGTACACAAGTGTTGCTATGTGTTTACATTAAAGCAAGCAATGAAGAAAATGTTTTACAATGCAGCAGGAGGTAATGTGGGGGAATTTGTTTCTTAGGTTCTAGGCTCTGAAAAATGTCCATGTCCTGGATGTTGCAGCTTTACTGCAGTAACTCCCATTATACCTGAAGAATGAAGAATCTTCATTCCAGAATTGTTGAAAATCTTTCCATAACTCAGGCTCAAACTTTGGAGACAAAGAACCACTTCCTCAAAAATAAGTAATGCAGAAAGCCAGGAGATAATGAGGACAACTTTGACATTTTGGTTGTGGTGTTTGTTTTCACAGAGATGGCATGATGCTGGGTTCTTTACCTGCTGGCATAAGTACAAGCAGCTTTTACCCAAGTATATGGGATTTCTCTAGTTCAAATCAACGTGAAAGATAAATAGGAGAAACCAAGTCATCATTTGGAGCCTACCTTGGAAAGGAAGTAAAAAATGCTTGGAAAGAAGATGAAAAATATATGGGAGCTTTGCATGAACTTGACAAATACTTGAATCTATGGCATCTGACCAGCAAACATAAAGGCTACCTACAGCTTTTGAAAACCACTTCGAGCAGGTGCATTTTCAGCATCTAGAAATTGACACACAGTTCTCCAGTGTGATTCAGTGTAATATACCCCCTCTACTGTAACAGACAGACTGCTTTGGGTTCCAGCCACCAATTTCAGATGAAATAATAGCACAGCAACAGTTTTGAGTACTGTAGGGAAACTGGGGAGGTTGAAAATGAAAGTGATTTCATTTTCTTTTCTAGATAGCCCATCTAGACTCTGTAGCTTTGCTGTATTCAGGTTCTTCCCATTCTTATTGCTGTATTGCCCATTTGAAGGAGGTGAGTGGGATGTTTAATGATGCACTGCTAATTTTTTCAGGATGAGCACCAGTATTTTGTGGCTCATTTAAAAAGCCAACAATGGTATGGATCACAGATCTGAAAGCTTGAGTAGTTGCTGAATCAGCATATTAAATTAGCCAAATGCAGGCAAAACATTACTACCAGCATAGTAGATCTGGATCTGGTGTCCAAGAGGAGGATTATCCAAAAACCCAGACCTTTGGAAGGTGTGGGACACACCATGATGGGAGGCAAAGCTGCTTTTGGGGTCTTGAATGTACTAATAGGCATCAGGTGCCTTGACTAGCTTTACCTGAGGTTTCCACCTGTGCACCCACTGCTCCTTAGCCAAGCTTTATCTATGCTCAGGTCTAGGAACTATGTTGTAGGTCTGTATCTAGTCCTAAATTGATTTCAGCCCTGACTCCATTATATGGTCTTTGTCTGATAGCGACTGTACTGTAAATGAAATCTTTTGCAACCCTTGCTCTGCTTGCCTGCTTAGATGCTATGGGACTATAAGACAGTCTGTGAGGTTACTGACAGAGCTGTGGTCAACGTGTTTATAGATAGCCTTCCCTTGTAGAGTAGCCCTGCTCTTGCTGTTCTGTTACAGGCATGCCAGTTGTCTGCTACCTTCCTACTTGGCTTTGATGTAGACTGTACTTGCAGTGATTGATGAAGCAACATGACTCCTTGGCAGCTTCTTGGAGGCTCAGCACAGGCTCTGCCTCTGCAATAGCTTTAGAGCAAGTCTGAGGGTGTTATTGCCTGTCTGAGTCAGTTCTTACTCTTTGCTGTCACCACTCAAGTTCTTCAACTCCTGCATTTGGTCCAAGATGCACAACTGAGGGCTGATAAACTGAAGTGTGGGTTAGAAAAGAAAGGAGCTATACTTGAATGGAAACTTTTGAGCTGCTTTCTTATAAAGAAAACATGGATATTTAGACTCTTGTTTTCTATCTTCTAATGTCTCAGTGTTATGGTTGTAAAATGATCAGGAGAATCAGTTTTTGCTGATTTGTCCTCTGATTTTACAGCAAGTTCTTACCAGGCTGCAGTTAATATTCCTAGTATTTCTGCCTTAACAGAAATAATACTTGTAAGACACTCTGATATCCTCCTTTATTGTTGGTTGTCTAGAGTTCAGTTTAGCCTTTCCTCTTAAAACTAGGCTAGCTCTTTTTTAACATACGCTGCTTTAGGGTGTTTGCTTTCTTTAATTTCAGCAAAATTGGAGCTGTCTCTTACTTCTGATGTACTGGTGAAATTCCAGAAAAGGAAGCCTTGGGGACAGAGATCTACAGTCCTTTCAGCCTTTGCATGGATCTCACCCAGTCTGCAAGGGGACAGAGCCTTTCAATCCAGATCAAAATTTCCTGTACTCCTTTTGTCTCACAGCTTAATTAAGTCATCATCTGGTAACCTCCATAAAAGTGAACTCTCCCAGATAGACACATGAATTTTCTGTTGGTTTCTCTGATGAATTTGAAAGATAGTTGTATGTTTCTTGCTGACCCTGGTTATTGACACCAAGGAGCTGTGAACTCCAAGATCAAGAGCAGAAAGGAATAGTGCCAGAGATGAGAGTTCATTGTACTAAATGTAAAACAAACAAACAAAAAAAACCCCACCTGCATGAGTGTCCCTAAATCAGCTGTCCTAAGATTTCATCTGTTATTCAGCCTGTTGGTTTGTATTTGTCACTTTGCCAACATCTTAAAACTGTGCTAATGTGGTTTTATTCATGATCAACTGATGTACTAAGTAGAATTCTCGGGCTCATCTCCTCTGGGGACTACTCTGTGGGGTCTGCTGTACTGGTGTAAAGCTTCAGTGGATGCATTCTAGGCACCAGGCTTATGCTTGCAGAAGAGTACTAATACATATCACAAGCAGTTTTCTATTGCTGGGGACTAGACACTGCCCTTTCTCTGTACAAGCTTAATTTCAAAACATACTTGTTCTCTGTGTTGACCAAAAATGCTTTTCCCAAGAGTCAGTCTCTTTTCTCATCAATGAGGTTTTATTTGATTTGTTGTCTGCTCTACACATGGTTTAGAGATCAGGAAGGAAATTGCATAGGACTGAAATAGGCAGGTGCATACATCAATAATGGACTGTAATATATACCAAAATGGCCAAGTGTGGGGGCTGCCTGGTTTACAGAGAAGTAGTTAATTTGGTCCCAGATGATCATCTGTAGCTACCAATGACACACAGTGGGTGAGTGGGACTGTGCTTGCATGAGGTTTTCATGTGTAGCACAGAACAGAACAAGATACTGGTTTCTAGGTGTTCAAAGTATTTGGCTTGTGACTCCAAGCTTCACTCATTCTGGTTGCCAGCCATACAGATCTTATGGAAAGCTGTTGGCATCTGTGTTCTGTGTTGCTGTTTTGAAGTCAGTTCTTGAAGGCATTTTTCTGTCTCAGAGAGAGTAGCCACAGGAACTTTATGCACAGGAAGGTGTAGATTTTGCTTAGTAGGTGTAAAAGGTCCTTCTGTACCTTACTAGCTACTTTTGGCTCCTGCACAGAGGTGAACAGCACTAGCCCTGCACAGTCCTTAAAAGCAGATTTGGGGGAAGGGGGGGTGGAATACTTTGTTATATATAAAAAATGAGCCCTTTTCCAATAACAAGATCCAAACCATCTTTGGCTAGCTCTTGACTTGATGGCCTCATCTTTGCTATCCTCTTTATCCACATCCTTTCCTTCCCATGCTGCAAAGAACAGGTTATGACCTGCAGGCCATGAGCAGACAAGCGCAGTGTGCACTGCAGAAGCAGTATCATGTCAGCTGCTCCACAGTAATGTCTGGGGAAGACTCATCCCTGTGAAGGACTTGCAAATAGAAATCTAAATTGGACAGTTAAAATAGATCAACTGGCATGCAATAGCTTAATAAGGAAATGAGTAAATTATTCCCTGTTCCACATCAAATTGATTTGTCCAAGCCCACGCTGATTCCAGTAGTGCAGGGCTATGTGTTTTAAGGCGAGTCCTGGTGCAGATTGTGTTTACCCTGGCACAAACATTGGAGGTCCATGCTGACTGGAAACTCACCAGCATTATTCATCTACAATTGAAAACTCAGGAAACTACAGACCTGTTAGTCTAACCTCAGTACCTGGAATAATTATGGAGAAGATCATACCAGGTGCATTTAAAGAGGCAATCAGCAGGCACAGTCAACGTGGGTTCACAGAGAGTCCTGACTAATTTGATATCCTATGATAAAGTCATCCTAGAGGGCAAAGGGAAGGCAGTGGATGCAGTTTTTCTAGATTTTACCAAGGCTTTTGATACTGTAGGATGAGCAGGTTCACAGTGTGATGGGTGACTGGCATAGCTCAGAGGGTGGTAGGAAATGGGGCTACATCTGCCTAGCGACTGGTCATCAGTAGTGCTCCTCAGGGTTCAATTCCAGGGCCAGTTCTGTTCAATATTTTTGTCAATGATCAGGGCGCAGTTGAATGCATCAAGTTTGCTGATGAAATCAAACTGGGAGCTGCTGTTGACTCTCTTGAGGAACAAGAGAACAAGAGGAGGGATCTGAATGGACTGGAGTATTGGGCAATCATCAATTTAACAAGACATTTAACAAGAACAAATGCTGGATTCTGCACCTGGGATGAAGTACAGCCTGGAAGAGATATGGCTAGAAAGCAGCTCTTAGAGAGGGACCTATGGCTCAACCAATATGAAGCAGCAATGTGCCCTGGCAGCCAAGAGGGCAAAATTACATTCTGGAGTGCATCAAACACAGCATAACCAGCCAGTCAAAAGAGGTGATCATTCTGCTACATTTAACGTTGGTACAGCCTCAGTGAAGACTGTTGTATGCAGTTCTGAGGCCCACAAATTAAGATGTTAAGGTCTTTGAATGAGTCCAGAGGAAGGCAATAAGGCTGGTGAAGGGTCTGGAAGGCATGTCCTGTGAGGAGCAGCTGAGGACTTTGGATTTGACTAGTTTGGAGAAAAGGAGGCTGAGGAGTGACCTCAGTTGCTCTCTAGAGCTTCCTGAGGAGGGGGAGAGGGAGGTGCTGGTCTCATCTCCCTGGGATCCAGTGACAAGACACACTGCAGTGGTTCAAAGCAATGTCAGAGAAGGTTCAGGCTTGACATTAGGAAACATTTCTTTACTGAGAGGGTGGTCAAACACTGGAACAAGCTGATGCCCCATGACTGTCAGTGTCTGAGAGATGTTTGGACAATGCCCTTAAAATATGCTTAAATTTTGATCAGCCCTGAAGTGATCGGGCAGTTGGACTAGATGATCACTGTAGGTCACTTCCAACTGGAATAATTCTATTTTAAAACTGTACATGTACGCAAAGCTTATTCAGTGGGGCTTTGCAAGTAGACTGCATTCCGGTCTTCTGTTTGAAATCTCTTTAGAAATGGAAATTTTTAGGATTCCTCACATGCTAGGCTAAATAAACATCCTTTGTATGGCCTGACATCACCTCTTCCATCAACAACTAAACTGTATGTTCATTTGATATGCTGAAGGGAATGGATGCCATCCAGAGGGACCTTGACACACTTGAGAGGTGGGCCAATGCCAACCTTATGAAGTTCAACCAAGCCAAGTGCAACGCCCTACACCTAGGCTCAGGCACAGCTTGGGCAGAGAAATGATTCAGAGCAGCCCTGCGGAGAAGGACTTGGCGGTGGTGGTTGATGAGAAAATGAACATGAGCCGGCAGTGTGAGCTTGCAGCCCAGAAAGCCAACCGTATCCCGGGCTGCATCAAAAGGAGTGTGACCAGCAGGTCAAAGGAGGTGATATTGCCCCTCTACTCTGTTCTCATGAGACCTCACCTGGAGTATTGTGTGCAGTTCTGGTGTCTTCAACATAAAAAGGACATGGAACCGTTGCAGCAAGTCCAGAGAAGGGCCACGAGGATGATCAGGGGACTGGAGCACCTCCCGTATGAAGACTGGCTGAGAAAGTTGGGGTTGTTCAGCCTGGAGAAGAGAAGGCTGCATGGAGACCTCATAGCAGCCTTCCAGTACCTGAAGGAGGACTATAGGGATGCTGGAGAGGGACTCTTCATTAGGGACTGTAGTGATAGGACAAGGGGTAATGGGTTAAAACTTAAACAGAGGAAGTTCAGGTTAGATATAAGGAAGAAGTTTTTACTGTGAGGGTGGTGAGGCACTGGAATGGGTTGCCCAGGGAAGTTGTGAATGCTCCATCCCTGGCAGTGTTCAAGGCCAGGTTGGACAGAGCCTTGGGTGACACGGTTTAGTGTGAGGTGTCCCTGCCCATGGCAGGGGTGTTGGAATCTTAAGGTCCTTTCCAACCCTAACTATTCTATGATGGCACATTGGAAGGTGACTATCTGAGCATTTTTCATTAATAAGAGAATGGAGAATATTCAAGAATACTTGCGAAAAGGCCCTTAAGACCTTCAAGTACTCAAAGGATTAACCTGAGTCCATGAAAAATCCTCTAGGAGTGGAAGATTTAAACTTTGAAGGGAGGTGAGATTTGAATGTGCATGAAACAAAATCATCAACTTGCGAGAAGAATCCTGGAGTACCATGTAAATGAGTAAAACTTACAATTTAAAATACAGAAATGAAACATTTTACAGGATAGGGAGATGGTTAGGAAGCTGGAGGACATAGGTAAACCTGCAGGCCTCTACGAGTTCTACACTGTTTTTATGGGATCCGCCAGAGCCCTTTAACCAGGAGACTAGAAGCTGTAGAAGGGAGTACCAACAGGCTGATGAGTTCTTGAAAGCAGTCAGATTGTATTTGTGTGTGGCTGAAGCCCTTACCTTCTGGCATTCCAACTCTTGATTTCTGATGATATCTCAGATTCCTCAGGTACCCATGAGTATTCTATGCCAAAAATGCAAGGATGGAAACATCTGAAGTGAGAGATGTTTCCTAAGGTGGTGTGGTGCATTATGGAAAGAGATGTAACACCATTTGCCAAATCTGTGCCATGAGACTGTGTTTGTCCACCCAATAAATTGCCTGTTCAGTGCCTGCCACCATGCAACCCACCTCTCCCTCAGAGTAACATACAGGACTAGATCTTCCCCAACATCAGCAGCATTGTGGGGAACAAGACTGCCTCTCAGTGACTCTTGAGTAAACAACCTCAGCTTACAAGTAAAGCAGAGAGGCTCTGTTTGATTGCCTTGGAAACATGGCACACTAACCTTTTTTCATTATTCTTTCTCATCCTTTTCCTGCAATTTGATGGCCAAATGGCACATTTTGCAATACTTGCATGCTCACTGGCTGAAACTAACAGGTGGAAGAACGTGATCTCAGTAAACAATTATCTTGCTGGTGCACAAGAAAAGAGCAGAGTCTAGCTCCCTGAGCACTCTAATTGTACAGGGAGAACAAGCAAAAGCAGCAGGAATTATTTTAGTCAAGTTAGCAGAGCTGATACATGGAGGAAATTTGCTGAGCAAGACGACATGATTTAACACACCCAATTTTCTAAGCGTAACTTCATTTAGAAGGCAAAAGAAAAGTCGGTCTCTCACTGTCATGCATGGAAGAGAGGGAAATAGTATCCAGCCCCTAAAAGGAGGAAGGTTAAAGGAGCTTGTGACTGCATGCCTGCTAAGGTGGACTGCTAGACAGGCAGATATGTGTTATATGTGCAATCTCTATACACATGCATGTGCCCACACACATCAATATACATGTATGACAAGCATGTCTGTTCTTGACATTGTATTGACCTACAAATGAATATGTGTGTGTGTGTATATTATATATAGATATATAGATATATATATATGTGCAGACTCTCAGACCAGATGTAGCATGAACATTTTCAACCTGAACCTGTTCATATGTCATCAAATTGTGGAAGCTGCTACCATTGTCCTACCTGTATACTGAGGTGCATGCCACTTCTTTCATGTGTGCTCTGTGGGAAATACATTGCAGAGAACACTGTTTGTGGTGACATCCTTAAGCGTTATTTGCCTGTTTGATTCCAAGTCTTTTTCCCATTTGCACAAACCTGCAGATACAAATTTACTTGACCCTGTCAATCACACAACAGCTCAGAGGTGCTTTTCTGAAAATACACAATATATGCAGTTTATTTTTCAGTTTGGTATGAGGGGCCAGGGGTTGTTCAAGCACAGGCTATTTTCTTAGACATGCATCCCATGGATGACTCAGGGCTGAGTCTCTAGTCCTTCACCAGCCGGTAGATGTGATGCTGGGCACCATGGTCACTAGTTGACACCTCAAAAACATATGCTATGCACAGCAAGGTCTCCTGTGTGTCCCTGTTTGTGACAACCTAGACAGAAAAGGAGAAGAAACTGAAATGGCAACTGCTGTTTCTTTGCTTACATATTCCAACGTATTTCACGTAGAGCAAAAGGTCAGTAATAGGCAAAGAACAAGAATGATACACAGCTCAGCCACCACAACACCCAGTCTGTGTGCCCACACACTCAAGCAAAGCACTTTTGCAGCATCAGGACTACAATGCAGTGAAGAGACAGGGAGATAAGCAGAGTCCACTGTGGAGAAAAGAATGCTGTGACCAAGCAGTGACCACATAAATGGAAGTGGATCCACTAGGTTCCCTACTCCACACCCCCAGTGTTGCAGATTTCAGCAGACAGAAGGTGTTTCACAGAAAATCTTTTTGCTTTGTTTGTTGGGTATAGAGAAGCGACCTCCTGTGGTACAAACATTTCTGCTCACGTATATTTTGATATATCACAGCCATGAACAGTTCTTTGCCTCCATCTGCTCCTGCTTGTCAGTGAGACAAGGACAGATCATGAGCATTATAGAATATAACTCATTGTACAGGAGATGTATAGGTTTGACTCCATTATGCCTCCCATTCCATACACTGTAGATGTCAGTAGAAGGATGGCTGGCTGCTACGTTTGTGCATTCTTTCAGAAGCTCCTTTTTTTCCATTTCTTTTTCTATGGTCCCTCAGGAGCCTTAGCTTCTCTGAAATGGGACTCAGTGTCAGGGGCATGATGATGGAACAGTATTGTCTAAGTTTCAAAAGCATGCACTGCCTATACTACACAGCAGGGACAAGTGAAATAATGCACCCAGAGCTCCAAGCTCAGCTTTGCCCTGCCATTGCACAACTTTGCACATTCTTGTCATCTGAGTTTGTGTCACAGACAAAGCTTCAAGCAGTCCTCTCCTGCTGGAGGTGATACATTTTTATCAACAGTAGCACCAACTCAACTGCAGAAGAAAAACACACCAGGTGCAGGCTTGAACTATACCAAAGTCCAACCGTTCTTGTGAAAACAGGAATAAAAAAATAGTTATTATCAAACTTGCTTATTAATTTTAGCAGCCTGGTTTTGGTCTATTCTTTTTTCTTTTCTTACTTCATGAGCATACTTTGCAGCTGAACTAACTCTTCTCCTTTCTTCTGCAGGCCATTGTGAGTTATACACATCCAGGTAAGTTAAAGCACCAGAGCCTTTTAAGAAAAATGGGCTCTGAAATCTTGGACACCTAGATCCAGAGCAATGTGCAAAGCAAGATCATGCTTGTGAGATATGGAATATCTAAGATCATGAAAGGGTCTAGAAAAAAATATAACTAGACTTGTCTCAGAAGTTGGTAGTGGGGGCTGAGGACTACCAGTGTGCCTTACCTAAGCATGACCATTTTTCAGCTACTCAGTACAGACTAGAGGTAGAAGATGCTCAGCCTGCTGCTCAGGGAGTAGGACTGCAAGGCCATATTAAAGGCTGTGCCAGCATGCATGAGACATGCCTCTCTGTGACATGGGATAGCGGAAGGACATGAGATTACTCAAAATGTAAAGCTCCAGAGGAAGTATAAATATATAACAACTTTGTTCATAGAATTTACAGCAAGTGTGGAGTGACTGAGGGATATTATTAACCTTGTGCTTTACAGCTGTGGTAGCTGAATGACAGAGCAGTGAAATGTGTCCTGAAGTCCCACAGGATTTCCAGAGAATGGAATGAAGACCACTTGATTTCCATTCTTTCATACAGCCACTAGCATATCTTCTACTTACCCAACCACAGCTCCTCTGAGTGAAGATCTGTGATGCATGTTGTAGAGGCAAGCACAGAACTCAGCCCAAGGAAAATCCACCTTTTAAGCTCTCTTTGCCCTCTTCCCAAATTTGGGCAACATCTGAGCCTGGAAAGGCTCCCGCTATAACACAGACACTAATGCAACTCTAGTTGCTATAGCCTTGTAGTACTGCCCTATCTGGAGGCTGCAGTAAAGGCTTCAGAGGCTTCATGGACGGGTTGCAGAGCTTCCTGCAACATAGCCCTTTACATGTTTCCATGTTTTTTTCCTGGATCAGGATGTTCCTGAGGGAGCAACTTCCCCTTCTCACACCCCACTCCAACCTGGCCAGTTAAGAACTCTTCCCATGGCAAAATTATATAGCCATGGGAAGACAAGAGCACTTAAAAAAGTGTTCTTCTTATTTTTTACCTGCAAAAAGGACCGGGGCACAGAAAGGACCAACATTTGTCCAATAATGGAATGAGCATTTCCTTCACTGACTTCTGTATCTTTTTCTTTCCTTTATCTCTCTGCCTCATGAGTTCTCCCTTTATCTTTCTTTTTATCTCCATCTTAACTTGGGCCTCACAAATTCTTCTGCTGCTTCTCTGCATGAGTTACTATCTCTAGAGCTCCATAAAAGGTCTTGAAGTGCAGTACACATGAGCGATACTAAATTCAATTAGATGCTGAGCTGTAAAAGGAAATCTGCTTTGACTCACAACAGTGAACTCCTGCATGGGGCTTACAGGTTTCCAAGCTCCAACGAAAACAGTTGAAAGTCCCACCTGTAAGATAGTAAAGTTCTCCAGCACACTGTTCATCATATACTTCTCGGGAAGGTGCTTGAGTTTATGAATGAAGTTTATCATGTATTCGCAGAGAGGGGAACGGTGAATGCGATAGGAATAGTATCCATTTTCATAGCGTGCATACTCTGTCTGCAATGCAAAACATGAAAGGTGCACATGGGGCTAATGATGTCACATTAAGTAGCATTAATTACACTGACTGCTGACATAAGAATACCTGGTGTTCTGCACATAGCTGCTCCTCCTGCATCTAAAGGCTCCTCGAGAAAGAGAGCAGCAGGAAGCAGGTCAGAGCAGCTCTCTTAGCAGCTGAATATGACATCAGAAAGAATTTCTCTCAGTGCCAGATATAGGCATAATTATGCAGCTCCACTGATACACAGTGCTGCAAGTGTGCAAGGACTAGGATAAGCTTCATAAAACCTTAAGACTATAGTCTGTAAATAATTAGTCAATTAATTAATTATGATAGTGTATAAATGACCTGTTTAAAAACACTGATGAGAGTGAGATCTTGCTGATTTGTTTTCACGTTTCTGGATTACAGAACAAGTGTCAGGGTTTCCTATAGCTTTTCTTTGCTTCCAAAACAACCCTAGACAATCACCATAGCTCAGGCTTACATATTCACATATTTTCAGAAACTGAGATTTAAGGGAAAAACCATCAAACACTACCAATGTCCTGAGACAAAGCCATGCTGCAGGCTGGAGCAATCTTACACCTGCATGTCTCAGAAATAATAACCTATGGCATGGATCTTCCTGACAACAAGAATTGGACATATTTTGCCTTGAGATATACATAGGACGCAAATACTTGAAGCGACAAAACAACAGCCAGAGAACCTTGCACCCAGGTGTTTGCTCCCTACCTCCACTTTCTCCACCACCTGCTTTCCAAAGGAACACACTTTGGTGGAACAGGTAATGACCATGTTTTCTCGGCTCTCATACTGGCTGGAAACGCCATAGAAAGATCTGGATTCATCTTCAATATTGGTGTTCAAATCAGCCTGCCAAAACAAAACAAAAACAAACCAAAACAAAAAACCAAACCAAAATAAAAAACCAAACCAAAACAAAAAACACACAAAATAAAACAAAGAAACAAAAAATCCAACAACAACCAAGAAAAATAGACAGTTATCAGTAGATGGTTGTGGGTTTTTTCACCATTACCTTGCATAGCCAGGATTTTGAAGTTTTGGGAGTGTCCAAAGCTCCTTAAGCAGACCAACATGCATCAAGCAAGCAGGGGAATCTGAAGAGTATGCACTATAATCCAGTTCCCACTTCAGAAAAATGTTGGTGGGGTTTGCATATACCTTGTGAGGAGCCTGGTGGAATATCCTCTTAACAATTAAAGCATAAGACAGTCCTTTGCCTTAGGTGGTATTAACCATAACTGGTTACCAGTATATCAAGATAATTACCAGTATATTTACCAGTATATGGAGGTACTCACAAAGCATGTGGAGAGCAGACAGGAAGGCACTGTAGAGATAGAGCAATGCAACCGAGGGCTAGACTGGGTTGCTTCACTAAGGAGGAAAAATAAAGGTACAGTAACTCAAGTAAAGCTTCTCCACCCTGGATATGTAGGTAAGGGGAAAGAGCCAGAACAGAAAAGAGAAATGTGTGAGCACACACACCGCTTAGACTCAGAAGCTATGATATGGAGAATATAAGAAGACAGGATGTAATATAAGGAATGTCGGTTGCTGATGGACCCAGCCCAGTTCCACCTGAATACAAACCCATTTCCATTAGCAGGCCCAGTTTTCACATGCGGGTGCCTAGGGCTGGCCAATTGAAGCCTCATGATGGGACCGTACTGCTAAAAATCCTGGTTGTCTGAAGTTTCCAGCAGGGGTCACTCAAAACACACTTATTTGAGGAGGCGTTCCCGTAAGCTCTTAACGGGTGTGGAGGAATGCCCAGCTCGGCTTCCTTGCTTTCAAAACTAAGACGTTAGAGCTTCACTGCTCTCCGCAAGCCCAAGCGCTACCTTGCATCCGCAGAAAAGCGGAAAATGGTCAGTTCCCGCAGGCTACTTCAGACTGTTTTATTCTT
Source organism: Neopsephotus bourkii (assembly GCF_033783945.1). Lineage (NCBI taxonomy): Eukaryota > Metazoa > Chordata > Aves > Psittaciformes > Psittacidae > Neopsephotus > Neopsephotus bourkii. Next base: position 12,032,915 of record NW_026900624.1, read on the forward strand.
CCTGCTTAACTGAGGGAAACGGGAAACTGAAGAAAGTGTATTCCTGTTACTGTGGATACAGTGTGAATAGGACCATATTAGGTGCTACTGTTGCATGGTTTTCTTAGCCAGTGTCAGTGAAGGGTTTTTATTCAAGATCTAGAGCAACACTTAGGACAAGAAATGCCATACTTAGAACTGGACCACCGCAATAATGAATCTCTCTTTCCTTTGCCACACAAAATAACTTGCCTCTTTGCCACAAGGTAACACTGCTAGCCAATTTCTCCTAAGCAGCAACTTCTCAAGATGCTTAAGTCAATCTAGAAAGTTGCCAGTCCAGCCTTCTCCCCATCTGCAGCCACACATGCTTACTGCTGCTTTGTGCCACTGTTAGCAATTGTACAACTGACTTCTCTGGTTAGCTAGATGAGAGAGCTGATACCAGAAGAACGGGGGGGGAGGCATGTTTTTTGAGTTATTTTTTCAGTCAGAAAAGGAAAGCTCACTTGAATCTCCACTAAGCTGCAGGTGTTGGAAGAGGTGAGAACACACACAAAAGTTGAGGGTGCAAAGACTACCTATTTTGATAGCAATACGTACTCAGGTTAGCTTGCACCTCAAAGTTATAGTTTTATAGTTTGGTAACACCAAGCTGGTCCTGACATCAAGAGGGAGCAGCAGTCTTACTGTCCCAGAGCAGTTTGTGCCTCCCCATTCCTCTCCTGTACTGACACAAATGTTTCCCTAGCTGTGTAAGACGACTCCCCGAAGAATTGCTCAGCTAGTCCTCAGCATCAGTTCCCTGACCTGATTCAGAACCACTTGGGTGTGTTCAGACAAAGAACATGTGTTGGAAGGATAAGTTACAACAGGGCAAGCAGAAGGCAGGACTACTTCTAGACAATGCTGGGTTTGAGTAACTACAGCAGTTAACTACTAGAAGCCATGCTTTGCTGTAATTCCTTTCAAATTAAAAGTTTTGCCCCTAGACAGCTAGGTTGGGCCGTCTCCGTAACACAACACTCACCAGCTCACATCAGACAACAGTGATGCCAAAAGCGCTAGCAGGAGAAGCAGCCATGTAATAGTATTTCCATTCAATCCAGTTCCCATGGCTGTTAACTTGCAAATTCAGGTGTGTGAAGGAGGTAGTAAAGGAAACAAACCATGTCCCCATTTATTTCAGAAAAATCAGTTCCTTTTCCACTTGGCACAACACTGGGACATTCTGACATTGTGCTATTGTGCACACATATATCCATATACAGAAAAACTACCATCTGCATTACATAAGTGATGCCACAGGTAAATACCAATAAAATCCAATTACTGTATTTTTTTTAAGTACAAACTCAGAAGGAAGTGAAAGGCAGATTTGGGATAGGTTTTTCATAAAGTACAATGGCCAATGTATCTCCTGGGGTATCCCCTAGACTAGCAGTTATGGCATTCAGATAATCTTAGTAGGACAAAGATTCAATCTGGGCAAGATGACAGAAGGCATCAACACTAGCAGCATTCGAGATGGACATACGGCTTTCACTCTGCTCACACTGCTCTCAAAGGAGATCATAACAGCACAGTATTTAAATACATCATCATGAATCACTCTTCAAAATGACTGTGTTGTTTTGTATAATTTCTACAAAAAATCCTTAAAAGTTGGATCATCTTCATCAGAGATTATAGATGAAAGAAAGTCTATTTGTCAGACTGGCTTGTTTTCTTCTGTATGACTCCCCTTTTTAAATAGAATCCTTCCCTCTGAAGTAGTGGCAGATCTTCAACCCTTGTATATGTGCTTGGCTCTACATGTGTAATACATTCATACCAGTTTACACCAGCTGTGTACTTGTCCCTTTATGTTTTCCTAAATTTGCCATCTCCTGCATATTATATATTCAAGAGCATCCTCTGATTTATCAGGAGATAAAGCAGTTTAGTCTCATGTTTGCTTCTCTTCAGAGGGTAGCTTCACAAAACAATTTATCTAGCTGAATTGGTTCCTGACTTCTCTTAACAATTTCTCCCTTTTTGCCCTCATAGTTTTCTGTCTCCTCACTGAGCTAAAACCAGATTCGGGTGTATTTGGGTGTTAAAATATATCAGTAAAACTATTTGGATTTAAAGCTTCCTTAAAAATCCTTTTACATCATTCACATTTACACCACTGAGGTAGTGATAACTTTTGCACAAGACTTCGAAACAACAGCAGGAGGAGGACTGGAAGCTTTTACATTTTCATGACCACCTAAATGACTCTAATGCAGTTTGTCTACACTGGAGTAGCGTATGTGGTCAAATCGAGGCTAGCTTTAACTTGGTAGCAGAGGTAATAATAGCAACAAGGCACAGGCATTACAGACTTAATAGTAATTCAGGTTGCCAAGTGAATTATTTTGGTCCTAGAATTACAGAATAGTTTGGGTTGGAAAGGACCTTAAGATAATCCAGTTCCAATCCCCTGCCATGGGCAGGCACACCTCACACTAGACCTTGTTGCCCAAGGCCCTGTCCAGCCTGGCATTGAACACTACCAGGGATGGAGCATTCACTTCATGCTGAAGTCCTTTGCAGTCCCACTGTAGTTAATGCAGCTATTTTGTACCACAAATGTACAAGTAATAGAGAGTAGCAATGCTACTCTAGTCTGGTTTAGGTTTTTACTGAGTTACTGTAATTTTCATTTACATGTCAACGCAATAAAATGTACTGTTATTTGACCCATACTCCAACTGTCTGAATAAAGATTAATTCTTTCCCATCTCCAAAGAGGAAATAACTAGGAGTCCTTCATAATATTGTTCAGCTATTTCCCTTGGGATGATAAACACAAAGTATGGACCCAATTCCACTTTTACAAAGAACTTGTGTCACTGAGTAAAAAGAACAAAAGATCAAGGCTACAGAAGCTTGGTCAGACCACTGCTGCATACACACAGCAGAAGCTCTCACTGCAGAACCAGTCAAGCATGTTCAGGGTGTCACTACTAAAGTTAAGATTACAGTTCCCTAAAAACCAAAGCACCAGTTAGGAGTAGAACTCTAATCCATTAGATTTCCCTGCTATGAAGATTATTACCTTGAAGGGAGACAAAGGAGAAAATTTAGGAGGAACACTGTTATCTCCATAGCCAAATTACCTTGTAAATGTCGACTGGACACTGAGGTAAATTGCTAATGGAAGCAGTTAAACTTCCCAGAATTGCAGGGGGACAAAATCATACTGCACATCACGGGGTCTGTAATGGTTAAAAGAGTTACTGCTTTTAACCTAGTATCTAAAAATGCTGCTGCTTCGTTGTCTGGATTCTTAGGCACTCCTCGCAATACCTAGGCCATCAAGACTAGAAACCACATTGCTGCTTTGGGGAAAGGACTCTTCCTTTCTTTACTTTCACAGTTTCCTACTTTAAAGAAAATCTTGTGTCAAAGCACATGCAATCCTGGGGTGAGCACCTGAGGCGAGCAGAGAGAGGTCTGCTTTACTTTGTCCACTACACTGAATCCCTCAAAGATGTGAGAGAATAATAGTGACTATGACTTAAAGGAAATTCATCTTCCCAGCACTTCAAGCAGGAAGACTAATCTTAATTTTATAGTCTGGGAATGCATGAACCTGTTGAATACATAACTGAATGTCATTCTGATTTGGAGACTAGAACTTAGGCGCCTCAGCTCACCACTGGCAAATACATTGGTATGTTCAATAACAAGTGAGATAACTCTTTAATATGTTCCTTACCCCAGCCTAGACTGCCAAAGGAGACATAGTCAGGATTTAGGAAAGTCCATAGTCAATGTAACTGAGTCACTTCGCCCCCCAGGCTCCTACTAGTCACTCCTAGCAACAGGACGGGACTGCAGCAGGGGCAGCAGCAGCAGCATTCAGCTGGTTGGGTGGTATCCAGCATTCAAAAACAGCTGCTCTCCGTCTCTCCGAGGGAAAGGTATAAGATCAAACAGATGAGGCATATTACAAGATAAATCTGAGTTATGAGCCACCAACTGGACCATACTATTTTATCTGACAATCGGGGTCTTGCTTTCTGCTCAAGAAGTTCTAGATGTGAAAACCTGAGCACACTCTAGCATAAGAGCAATCTGATATGCCTGGGATGCATTTAACTTATTGTGCAAGCTCAGCACAGATTACATACTTGTCTATACCTTGCCTGACGGCTTCCAGACATGCTGAAACTACAATCACTCGGGTATCTGTGATCTAGCATGTCTGGGAGAGCTACATATTGCATGCAAGAGAGCTGGTCTGCTTGTTTTGGGTGAAACAGCTGAGAATTCCTGCTTTCCAAGGAAGTAAGCAGAATTTTTAAATACAAGACAAGATTTCTAGACAGAAGAGAAGGGATTTGTTCAGGGAAGGGTAAGTAACCCTCAGGAAGCTAGTACTACTCTTTGGGGTGTTTTTTAAATCATATTGGTTATGTGAATCTCTTTTAACAGCTTTGCTGAAACCAGCTCTGCTGAGCTCAAGTGTTATCACTCCACTTCTCAACCCCAACAAAGAAACACACAAAAGTTGTCATTGTGCACTGTCCTAACCATATATTAAGCCAGTTTTGTTTGAACTTTGGTGGGAATGAGTTTTTATTCTGATGAGTCTGTGAATCAAAATTTCTCTGAAACTCTTCACAGAGGGACATGTGACCTTCAAGAATCAGTCTTCAGCTTATCTGAGGCTTTGAAAAGCAGTGATTGGTCAAGAGTCCAAATGGCATTAAGTGCCATAAGAAACCACAGCTTGCTGGTATCTTGCACACGGGTCCTACATGGTTAACTGAAAAGCATATGCTGAACAATTATTTCAAAACAGTCAAAAACTTGTGGCTCTTCAGCTTCAGCCTTCAAGAAAGGGGGAAAGGGAAAGTTTCTAAGCTAGCCAAAGATAGCAGAAAGCCTTGCCAACACTATGGGTAGCTGCAACTTAGCTAGCTCCCCCTCCCAGGATTGTGCTGTTTTGACACTCAGCAGACAAATTCCCACAGCAGTTCAGTCTTTCAGTCTGCTTTTTGCTGACCGCAATCTCTATACTGTTTAACACTGTGGGCAATAAATTTGGTGAAAGAAAAGCCATTGACAAGAGTTTGCTTCCATAAGGTAGCAACTGGTGGGAGGTTGTGCTGGTGGCTGCAGGTGAAATTAATGGGCTGTCAGATCCATTCTCAGTAAAAATGTGCAGAAGTATAAAATCTCTGTTGCTAGCTGCCTCAGAAGGAATGGACATGGAGACCAAATTAAATCTCCTTGCTCTCCAAGCAGTTTCTGCCAGGTCAGGATTGAAGGCAGGATGCCAAAGGGAATTTGCACTGCTGCTGTTTTGACTGGATTTGCTTGAGACAGAAGAACCCAAGCATAGGGCAGCAGTCCCCATCCCCACCCCTTCAGCCCCTTCCACAAAAGTATAATTTATTTACTGGAAAGAAAATGGTGATTTAAGTGGTTCAGATTGCCTATCGCCAAGGAGAAGAAATCAGTACATACATTCATCAGTTGCAGGAAAGGTCCTGCAAATTCCCCTGATCCACCCCTCTGCAGATGAAGTACTACCTGCCCTGAATTCCTGGTTTGTCATTTTCCCTCTGTCTTCTACCTAGAGTCTCACGACTTCTGAAAGCTTTAAGATGCAAGTGCAACATTCTACTAATGTGCAAAGCCCTGAAAACACCACTTCCCTACACTATTAATAACGATGCATATAGGAGGAGTTCATGGGGAGAACCAAGTAACAGGTGGTAGAGATAATATTACGCTGGAAAAGAGCAGAGCTGATACCGCCCATGTGTTGGGAGGCTAACATCTCATATTCATTGTTGTGTGCTAGAATGCACTTGGAGCACATAGAAATGTCACACAGATGTCATAAGCAACCTGCCAATCCAAGTTCAAGAGTTAGTTCATTGTACTAAACTCCCAGTGCCAAAATCAAGGGAGAATTGCAAACACTGCTTATGGTTCAAACTGATCAACTTTTAACTCTTAGCTATTGTATAGATCATTTAAAGCATCATTGAACAAACAAAAACATCTCTTTCTCAGTCACACTAGATCCTAAGTGCTATCAATGATGTCAAGAAAACCCAACCCTGTTGTTTAGCATTAGGTGTCTGGTGCACAAGGGATCATCTGGTATATTCAGTGCTTAGTGCAGTAATGGCAGGCTCCTGCCTCAGGTTCTTCAAACCTAAAACTACATATAAACAAATCCAGTTTATTCAATTACTTGATTTTTTAAGTCTTTGTTACCTGCAAGCACCACTTCAATTTAGGACCTTTGAAAGCTCAATCCTATCTTCAAGTCCCGAAACACCCGTTCAGGTATTTAACTATACTTACAGAGTTTAAGGTTTACTGTTAATTTCTTTTTGGATAATACTTTTATCCTAAAAATCATGCTGTAAATTCAGCAGCCTATTTGTATAGCTCTTCTAAAAAGCTTAACTTACATTGCTCTAACATTATGCATAGGCCACATTTACCCTTCTGATATTAAAAAACAAACACACACAATCCCCAAACCCAACCCCACAAGCACAAAAGAACACTAACAAGTTTTATAAATAAAATCACAGTTGCATTAGATCATAATTTCATTATGATTTCCCTCTCTTTAAGTCAAGAAATCAGAAGTACTTTATTCTCTTCACCTAACCTCTCCCTCTAAGCCCTTCTTTTTTGGTTCCAGAAACTTCCAAAGTACTTCACAGTGATACCACACAGGAGCCAGTGCTCTTTACCTGACATGAAGAGTTTCCTGGGATCCCTCCCCCACAGCAGGAAGCAGCTCTTGCAACTCCTACTTTTATAAGGACCATCCTTAGAAGCCATCCCCTCTTACTCTTTTTCCTTCCTTTTGTCACATCAGCCTTCTGTTTTGCTTTCCAAACAATTATTATTACAGCAATCACTACCCAGATTTTGTCAAAGGATACCCTTCTCAAGAAGATGCTTGCTGTCTCTCTCAAGTATTTCTCTTCCACTTGGAACAGGCCTGGTCTTTTTGTTTTCACCTTCCCAAGCAAGGCTTTGTTGTACTCTAACATAGGCTAAACTCATGAAGGCCCAGCTCAGTAGCACAGTCTGTGGCTAGTAAAATTACATGTCTCCACAATCACCAGCAACTAATCCTCAAAGCACCAGACGTTTGAAAAGCAGACTCCCAGCCAACATTCTCTGAGTTCTGGAAAGGCTAAGGTTTGGGACAGCAGGGAAGCTGCATCTCAAGGCACTTAAGTTAACTCTTCCCTATCCTGAAAGCATCAGTGAAGAGACTTTCTAGTGCCAGCTTGCATGAAGAGTATGAGAGCTCATTTCTCATCATCTCACTCCTTACCTGGAGTTGAATTGTAAGTCGCAAACTCAGGGTGACAGGCTCCAAATCCCATTACGCGTTCCCCCAGCCATCTAGCATTCAACCCCAAGCTGCTGTTATTTTTGATCTTGCAGTACCTATGATAATATTGATCGCCAGAACTACTTTGTACCCTGAAGCACAATAGCACAGTTTTTGCAAATTTCAGTTAACTCACAAAAATCTAAATTGAGTGAGTAGGCTTTTGCCAGGCTGTTTTCTGCCAATTTACCAAAAGTCATTTCAGTAATATATTACCAGTATAATCCAATTTCATCATATGTCTCATCTTTTGTCTGTCCTTGTGCCTTCAGTAAATATGCCTATATAAATGCTTGGATAACACAAAATACAGCTACTGAGATAAAAGAAGAGAGGGAAAAATGTTGCCTCTGACTGAGAAGTTACTCAACACAGAGAAGTGAACACAATGCAAAAGATAAATCTTGACCCAGGCCAGAATGGGTGCCTTGTGGAGTCAGGGAAAGACCTCACTTACAGTTGCGGCCAGCTGTGCAGGCAACTTATTACAGTTGTGGCTGTAATAACATCCCTGCACAGGGAAAATTTTGGGAGGTGGCAGTCTTTTAACAGCTAGCGAGGCCACCACTTTTCAAGTGGGAACTTCATAGCAAATGGTTACTCTACAAAGGGTCCTTCCCTTACCCAGAATTTGACAAGGAAGAAGGCATTAGCTGGCCCCTTTTCAAAGAGCTCCTTCAGGCCCCCTTTTTTCTCAGGGAACTTGTCATAGATCTGCCGAATATCCACTGCCTCGAGGTAGGGGTCATTGTAGGTGGCACTTGACTGCCCAATGTGCACAAACAGGTGTTTGTTATACTGCAAGAAGAGGAAAAACATGAAATTAGGAAATTGCTCAGTACACACTGAACATTCATGGTTCTTCACAGAAGACTCCTGGAAATTACTGAAGATTTGATAGCATTTTCTAAAAGAGCAGAAATATAAGCAGAAGTATTGCTGCTACTACCAGCTCATGCTGGTTTTTCTTTCCTATCAATACATTCACACTTATTGCTGCTTCTGAAATATTTTTGCTTTTGTATTCGCTCCTAAACCATTGCCTCATGCTGCTGCTATATAGTCTGAAACAACCTGAGACACAGAACATTATCTGTCACAGGTTACCCAGTCTCAATGCTCCTGCACTACGAAGAGCTGCCTGAAATCCCACAGGAAGGTACAGGGCAAATACTGTCATCTTTTCTGAACTTTCCTATCTCAGACAGAGGAAATGTAACTGTAACTGTACATCTCAAGATGCAATATCACAATGTTTAGTGATCCTGCATCTTACTACCGTTTTAGAGATGACATCATGGAAACACACTAATGCAAATTCATCCCAGTTGCCCCCAAATTTAACTTCCCAGCACAACAGAGAAATACGTGGCTTCATGTGATCTTACCGTCATCTGATTGTGAGTCTGTCCTCCTAGGCTGAACAGCGCAGCTAGAATAGATAGGCAGGGGCTGTACCCTGTGTGGCACAGCCTCAGTGCCTTGAGGTATGTGAACATCCATGATCCTGGAAAGGTAGGCCAGAAGCACATGGCACAGAACTCGCTATATCACTATAGGCAATTCTATCCTCTCAGAGAAGGGTATCTTGTTTTTCCCAAAGATTGCTTTCTGTTCTCAGTAGAGCAATGAAGCATATGTAATAGTGTAACATCCACAATGAACAGGAGCTACCTGAAGACCAAAAATTAATGAGGGGTGGAAGTCAGGTGTGTATCTTACTGTGTCTTGGTCTTGTTGTTGTTCCAAGAACGCAGAGAATTCTAACATCCAAAGTTTGGAGCTAGCAACCCTTCGTCCTTGCCAAGCTGGTGATGATGGGGAAGGCGAGAGGCCAGTAGAAGACTCAAACCCTAAGCACACAGGATTTATATAACAAAATTTAGAAAGAGAAAGGTTGGCAATATCTTTCCAGTAGAGCACCTGTTGTCAAAACTGACTCACTACATTTTCTTATGCCTTAGGTCATCATGGACAAAGTATCATTCACAAGATCTTCACTCTACCTGTTCTCTAAATGGCTTCTCAGTGACTCTCTGCTAAGACAGCACTGTCAGAGTTGGCAATGTAAAAGACAACCTACTCGGTTTTGACACCAGAGAAAACACATTCAGCAACTTTAAGAGGACCTAGACTGAGCCCTAAATAAGCAGTGAAATAAACTGCTTTAGTATCAGAATGAAGCATTGCCATTAACGTAAACCATTAACCTCTCAAAACAGGGAAACTGAGAATGGAAAGACGTTTGTTCCATTTAATGAGAAACTAGAAAGGCAATCATGGAAAACAGTGCTCTAGTACATGCACAATGGTGGAAGAACTGTAGAGATATGTAAACTTTTATTTTCTGCTAAGCCAGAAGAAATCCCAAAACAACCAGCCTAAACCAGCAAAAAATGTTTTTTTAATAAAGCAAAATTTAAAAGCTTGAGCTCTCTCAGTAAAAGCACAAGAACAGGTAATAAATAAGGGGAGATAATACAAAAATTCATTTTGGCCTCACTGAAATGTTTCAATAGGTTAAAATATTTTGTAATTAATTTCTAAACTTTAAGTGTTGGCTGCTCTTGAACTTGGAATTTAATTTCAAAACAAGGAACTACATTTCCTTACCTACCTGGTAATGGTAATGGAGGCTGTACAGCATAAGGTTGTTGAGAAAAAGGTTTCACACTATAGAAGTACACAAAAAGAGATGGTTAACAAAAGAGAAAACAAGCAATTCTTGGCTGTTTACATAGATATCAAGTATTTCTACTGAGAGAAAAAGTGGCATAAACATCCTTAGGAAATTATCTTTCCTTGTGGGCAAGAAAAGCTCATGGAGAAAGACTCAAAAACCGTAAGAGACCAGGACTGGACTAAGATTTCCCTGCATGTGTTCAGTGGGCTCTCCCTACAGCCTTGTTATTCAGAGATCCTGTCAGCCTGCGAATACACTGGTGCAAATTGATTTATCCTTTCTTTTCAACCGCAAATAGATTTAAATTTCTGCAAGTGGATATACCTCAGGGCTGGGCGCCTCTCAGACTTTCATGCCCAGATTCAGAGATGTTCAACACCCGTAAGTGAACCCAGCTTTCAAGACAGCTCAGCTCCATTTTAACAACACTGTAAGAAAAATCAGGATCTGGAGACATCATCTGACATCAGAGATGGGAGATACTTCAGACTTCTTAAAGAACCTCTCACATTATGCTTCCTCATTCACTTTCAAGCTAAAAGCATAAAATCTACTTTTTATTTCCTCTAGGATGGTTTACATTCTTTTACTAGCCATTTTTCCCCACAAGATATTTTAATAGTATCTGTTGCCTGATCTGTTCCACAAGCACTAGCAATAACACCATAAGACAGCAGGAACACATAGCTTGGGTGAAGAACACAAACTCTTCCAGCTGCTTGTCCTTGAGTTGGCTTTAATTGCTCCTCTTAGGTTCTGTGATAAAAAGTGTGTCTCCATACAAAGCACAGAAGAACAATGGCAGACCTGAATACTACTCTGACACAACTACACCCACGGCCATCACCCACCAGGGTCATCTCTTTGATGTCAGTAGTGCAGTCAGAGAAGCAGAGTCTGTGCAAAGGCCCCTTCCAGGGCTGCCGAAGGAAGGCCACTAGCTAAATTGTTCAGGTGTGAAACAGAACTAGTGAGCCAACCTGGGAGGCTTACAAACCAGTCACTACAAACTGAGGGGTTATTGCCTAGATGGTACAGGACACATTAGTGAATGCAAGGGAAGAACACTTTGGGATTGAACAAGATTTCTTACGGGGACGTTTATGGCTGCTTGAGTCATGGGACATATTAGAGAGGTGCAATTTGTGTTGAAAGTACCATATGAAGACACAAGGTTTTATCTATTTGAGATTCTCTTATGTCTCTCAGAGGCATCCCTGCGCATGGCAGAGGGGTTGGAACTAGATGATCTTAAGGTCCTTTCCAACCCTAACTATTCTATGCCTATGGGCCTCAAGTCTCAGATCCAGTCAAGAAATCTGTCTTAGCATTTTATAAATCTTGTAACAGCTAATTGGTGTTCCTCAAGAAGCATAGAGGAAGTAGCAGAAGCATCTACTTGGGATGTTCATATGAAGGAATACTCACTCTTGGGAAGATCCAGCTTGGCTTGGCAAAGCTCCTTGCCAAAACTGCAAGAGAAAACATACAGGCTAAAGTCACCACTCTTAGGATATATTGTGCTTTAACCCCAGCTGGCAACTAAGTACTACACAGCCACTCAACATGCTCCCCTTCCCCCTCAGTGGGATGGGGAGGAGAATCAGAAAAAAGGTAAAAATCTTGGGTTGAAGTAGGAAAAGTTTAATTAAACTAAAGTAGTAAAGTACAATATAATAGTAATAATGAAAAGGGAAATCATGAAAAGAGAGAGTGAAAACAAGCAAACAAAAAACAAACCCACACAAACAAAAAACAAATCACAACAGGGAAAAAAGAAAATAAGAAAGAAAGAAAAGGAAAGGGAAACCCAAACAAACAATAGTGCTGCACCACACAATGGCTCACCAGCCACTGACTGACTGATACTCAACCAGTCCCTGAGTAGCAGTCTGTCCCTTCTGGTTAACTCCCCCCAGTTTCTATACCGGGCGTTACATGCTGTGGTATGGAATACCCCTTTGGCTACTTTGGGTCAGGTGTCCTGTCTCTGCTTCCTCCTGGCTTCTTGTGCCCCTCCTCACTTGTAGAGCATGAGACTGAAGAGTCTTTGATCAGAGTAAGCATTACACAGCAACAACTAAAACCAGTGTGTTATCAGCACTGGTCTCCCACTAAAGCGGAAACACAGTACTGCATCAGCTACTCAGAAGAAAATTAACTCTGTACAAAGACAGGACAGAAATTAAAAGCAAGGCTTGCTTCTTTCTCAGGAAAGAAACTGCAAGCTCATGGAGTTTTAAAAATGAGACTGAATTTTATCTCTGCTTTTAATGTTCTCTGTTTCTTCCTTATGGAGGTGCTGATTGGTCATAGTTTTCTTTCTACATGCTACTATTAGTGACATACAAGCAACTGAACTAATAGTGGTTTTAATGTTAAACACTATGTATGCACCTTGGGCCTCTGTCTTCAAAGCTTTAATGATGCTCACCCTCTTAGGGGGACCATTTTCCCCAGGAGAGCTCCACATGAGTATTTTGGCAGAAATCAATGCTCAACAAAAGCTCATTAGGCCCAGCTCATAGGTTAAGGGATGCTGACAGGCCTCATCTATTACAGATTTTATGTAGGGGTCATCAATTTGTGATCTAAGCACTCCAGAGGAGCTTGGGAATGATAAACTTGAGGGGTCATTATGGCTCAAATGGTTTTAATCCAACAAGATCCTGGACTAGAAAAGTGATACAGATACCTAAAGATATTTCAGGCAGCTGAAAACCCAAAAAATCCGACTGTTCTCTCACTTGTGTATATAATGACACTATACTCAGTGGTAGCAAAGAATCAGACCCAAAATGTTGAAGCCACATGACAAATTTTTGCTATGTGCTTTGTGGCCTATTCTTTCTAATACTCTCAGGATTTTCATGAGCAGATGCCAACATCCTTTCAACTACTCAAGTATCTTCAGCCCAACTCTGCTGAGAAACTGATTCACTCACCCCAGAAACAGCAGGGTAGGCAGGTCGTGGGAGACCAGGCAAGGCCATTTTACTATGGAAGGCAGTTGCAGAGATAATCTGGGCAGATGACATTGTAGCCATACTCTGCATGGCTTTATCTTTAGCTGCCTGATCCTATGGGCAAGAGTAGAAAGAAAACAAAAGAAACCCAGAATTATTATAATAATAAACAAATTGCCTGGTCTAATGCTGCATAACCAGGATTCTCATGAGCTTCTTTGCAGGGAACAAGCACTTGGGCAGCAGGCTTACCAATAACTGTCCTGAGAACCAAGCCTTTCACCCATTAGTATAGTTTCTGACGTGATTAACCACCCTTTCTGAAATGCTGGGATCACTGGTTTAGAGACTGCTAAGCATTTACCCTTTCTGTCTGAAGGCTTTCAGCTGCAGAGCAGAAATGTCTTGTTAAGGAAAGTACAACCCTAATTGACTCTTGTTTTTAATAATTGGTAAGAATATTCAAAGGGAAAGACTCTTGCTTAGGAAAAAAAATCCTCTAAAAACAAATTCACAAAAGAAGTTTGTCACCATCACTGCAGACAGACTACCTGCTGTTTGGGACTACATTAGACTCAGCAGAGTTGACCATTTTATTCCCATCCCTGGGGAAACAAAAAATCTTAATACACTCCCAGGGCACATATGCAAGGACATTCCACCTTGTAGTTTAACAGGGCTGTGGAGCTCCACACATTTTTACAGGTAATGATGGCACAGCAACTAAGTGGTATGATGTATGTTTAAAACAAATAGCATTCTTAATTTCTTCTTCCAAGGAATAAATATATAAACAGAAGTGTTTCCCCACATTCTCCCTTTCCTCCTACATCCCCTACAAATAATCTTCATCCTTCAAGCACTCCAGATTTATCTGTCAAATTATAATTATAATGGTGATGCCACAAAAGAATTCATGGCTTGGAGAAACTGCTGAAAGAGGTAATCTCTGGCTGTCTTCAGGGATTCTCACCTCCCAGTTGCATTCATTGAACTGCAGTAAATTCTCACCCTTGCGTCTCCACTCATTCTAACCCCTCCACCTTCTCTAAGGTTTTCTAAAGTCCAGAGCCCAGTGATTCTGATGTGTCTAGCACAAAAACATTTGGAGGAGGCATAACAAAAGCTCAAGAACAAATTGCAATGTTTAAGTGGAATGATCAGTAGGGGAACCTTACAAATCTTTTCCAAACAGTCTGTGACTCCTGTTAGTACCATTTAAGTGAAAGGAAGGGAAACATTTTGACTGCTGAGAAAGCACCCAAGATTCTCCAAAGCTGTGAGAAAGTTTGTCAGAATGCAGTTTAAATGATGTTTCAGAGAATGATTTAAGGACTACCTACAACATTTTTTAAGGTAAGGACTCTTTTGGGTTTTGTTGGTTTTGGGTTTTTTTCTTGACACTGCCATTTTCTTGCAGTTGCCATTGCAGAAAAAGATTTTTTTTCTCCCCTTACTTTCTCGCTGGAAAAATCGTGTTTGTCTGAGTTTACGGGGAAGAAGCATTTACCTCTGCAAGTATTAAAGTAGACAAAAAACTTCTACCAAATGTTTGCAGTGTCTGTATTTTATTTTTCTGAAAATGCAGAATAATAATAAGAGTATCACCACCATTTCCCTCTTTTTCCTTAGTACACATCTTATCCATCCAGGACATAGAAAACTACTGACTTCTGGGAACAGACTTTTCTCCAAGCTTTATCCTGCCTTCCCACCTCTGTATGTTAGAGGCACATATATCTGTTAGAGGAGATATGCCAATTTGTCTGAAAATAGTTGTATTATGATAACTGCTCTGAAAAGTCAGCATGCAGCTGCTCTGATCTCTAGGATATAAATATGAAAACATATACTTGCTATGGAAAATGAACAGTGGTAGTAGAATACACTGCTATCAGCAGGAACCTGGGAGAAAGGCAGCAGCTTTTGTGATTTCATTTACTTGCTCTATGAAAATGACTAGCAAAAGCAAAGAAGTAAATGAGTTGAATCAGTGCTATAGACTTGCCTCTGCAGGCAGAAAGGAACAGTCTGGTACTGGGGAATGGTTCACTGCAGGCAGCTGGGCAGAGCTCACAGCATGGCCTGGGGTGGTGTAAAAGGAGAACAACCAATGGCTCCATAGAGCTCCCTGAGACACCTTCATTCCCTGAGAACAAAAACAGCCAGCTCCTCTGTGCTAAGTGGAAACAGGCTCGGCTGACTGGCTTTTCAATCATGCCAAATCCCAGAGCTGTGACATGCAAGGAACGGAATCAAAGTTACAGATTTAAGTAGCAGTAAATCTTTTAACACCCCAGGCAGTTGTTGTTTCCTACTTGCTCTAACTCGCCTCTCAAGCGAGCCTCCACCTGAATTGACCACTTAACAGCACCACAGGTTTCAGGCTTAGGCAGCCCTACCTAGAAGCACAATTAGATAGTAGTAATTTGTGGCTCCTTCTCTTTATCGGGGCAACTGGAAACACAACAGGCTAACGACAGACACAACACCATTTTCTAAAATGGAGCTGGGGATGGGATGTGGAGGGTGCAGTCATGACTTAGAGGTAATCACTAGTTGCAATAGAGATGCATGAACTTCAGCACTGGTCAATACTGAGTGCTAACAGTTCACTCACAGACAGCCCACTTCTCTTACTGCCCAGTAAGGAGTTGCCCAGCCAGCAAAGAGGAAGCACATACTAACAGCCATCCACTCAACAGTTAGGGATGGACTGGGCTGTCAAGATCCTCACCATCACCTGAAGCATGATGCAAACACACTTCTTTCTAGATCATTTATTACCATAGCAAATTAGGAAGGTCAGCATGCACCTTCCT
This sequence comes from Neopsephotus bourkii, assembly GCF_033783945.1. Taxonomy (NCBI): domain Eukaryota; kingdom Metazoa; phylum Chordata; class Aves; order Psittaciformes; family Psittacidae; genus Neopsephotus; species Neopsephotus bourkii. The sequence continues at coordinate 12,048,779 of NW_026900624.1, forward strand.
CCTCTGGCTGTTTCAGTAATACATAACAAGGACCAGGCCTCAAATCCTGCTCAGCAAGCCCTTTCTGAATGGCTCATATTCTAACAGGGGACCCCCTGTTGTGCAGTTATCATCCATAAACTCAACCTTCTTGATATTTCCTGCAATTCAGTCTGAGCACATAAACCATCAGCCTGCTTCAAATCAGTGTAAATAAATGTCAAGAGGCATCAGTTCACTACTGTGATCTCAGAGCTCTTCCTATAGAAAGAAAAACACAGATTTGCTCAAGCTAGTAGTCAACCAAATTTTCTACCTCATTCGCCCAGGTCTCTTCAAATTAGGTCTGAGTTAATCAAGGGGCAAAGTCTATTCAGCTGGCACCATCTTACCTGAGAAGAAGCCAAACGGCTTTATTGTTTCCTCTCAATGTTTATGCCAATGAGCAACACTTTCTCACAGACAACTCCACATCACTACCACTAGTAGAGGTGGAACTAGCACTGTAGTGACTGTAAGGCTACCTTTTCCCAGGGCTGCCACACCAGGGACTGATTACTGGTCAGCATTTGTAACAACAAACTCTTTCTTCTCAGGTAAACACTCTTAGTGTACTCCCAACTCTAAGGGTCTTTCAGACGTGGATGACAGCACCTTACTACAACTCAGCAGTTAATCTCACCTTTTCTTAAGGCTATTCAAAGAGGGAATGTATGAGGGAAGAACAGTTGACTCAGGGGGCTTGGTGGTATGTTAAAGGACACTCATCATACCTTGAGCTTGGCTTGGATCTCTCTAGCTTTCCGCCTTGCCAGGACCTGGATGTGACTAGATACCTGCATTGAAAAGGCAAAATCCATCTTCATTTCAGAGGAGTACTTGGTAGCTGCTTGCAGAAGTAAACATACTTTAGGTACCCTGTGCAATAGGGAGCTATTCAGGACTGGGGGAAGAGGGAGTTGGAGATAGCAATGAGATGCTTTTCTAAATATAACTTAAGTGAAATGAAATGAGGTGAGGGACCAGCAAAGGTCTCATTTAAGACATTTTCCAATTCAGTGGCTTTATCAAGTCAGAGACGTCATCTGAAACTGAAGAGCCCATCCTTAAATCAAGGGACTGACAGTTCTGATCTGTTTGCTCCCCATCTTAGCCTCTTCTTGAGAGAAAACCATGTTCTATATCCCCTTCTATACCCCCCTGTCATTATATAATGACTTTCAGAACTTCCCCATATCTAATGTGGGCCAAAACGCATGACAGTTTAGGTTGGAAGGAACTTCTGGATGTCATTTACCAACCCCCTGCCCAAAGCAGGTCTAGGTTGCTCCGTGCTTTGTCCAGCATAGCCTGGACTATCATTCCCAAATTAAAAAGATTCTTTTTGCATCCCACGCCCTGGGTATTTTCAAAATCACCACAGCTCTCTATCTATTTGGGCTGAGCAAGATTCTTCATATAGAGGACCTCTGAGGTTCACTGAAAAATTCATTAGTAAACCAAGTAAATGAAATCACACACCATTTAATAGCAGAAAAAAATTATCTCTCAGTGTGGATGGGAGATGGGAGCATTACAATCCTACTGTAAAACGCCTGAGCTGACTCTTCCCACCATTCTTATTAACCAGTGCAGCACAACCACCTCTTTCCAGCAATGCCAGAAGGTAATAACAAGTGAACAACAAGGTATTTGTTCTCATAAGCCCTCATCACGTCTAGTGGTCCCACAAAACTTATGTTTACAGGGAAAGCTTCAAACTTACCTGTTTCCTTGTGCGTGTTTTCCCTGTTCTCAGCTTAATATAGCGGGCAATCAGCTCATTTCGGCCTGGAACAGAGAAATAATGCAAATGTAAGTTTAGAAAGCTATGACCTCTGGGAAAGATGCATTGGGGAATTAGCTGTCTATAGACATCAGGAGGAGGGTGATACTCCTGTCACACTATTTTCTGTCTTCGAAAGGTACTCATTAATTCACATGGTCTGAGTTTAGGAGCAGAACCTTGGACTGCAAATTCTATTTCCCAGCTTGCATCTGTATATCTTAAAATTATCAACAAAAAGGAGAACCGTGTGCTTTACTGAATAATTATATTTCCATAGCGTGTAGAATCTGTAAACATGGATCAAAATTGCCAGTTCAAAGGAGAAAAAGGAAAGCCACTCACCCTAGAACATGCAGAAGAGGAAAAAGCAAGATCCAAGAAATAACAGGCCAGTCAGCCTCACCTCAGTCCCTGGGAGGTGATGGAACATGTAATCCTGGGAACCATTTCCAGATACATGAAGAACAAGAAGGCAATTGGAAGTATCCACAGAGATTTACAAACTGGAAATCATACTCAACCGACCTAGTAGTTTCTGCAGTGAGGTGGATGAGTACAGAGCTGTACATACTGTGACTCTAGCAAGGCTTTTGACTTTGCTTTCCATAATATCCTCATAGGCAACCCTGACAAAGTATGGGCTAGCTAAGCGGACAAGCAGGTGTATTGAAAATTGACTCAGTGGATGAGCTCCTGGTTGGGAACAAGCAGACAGTGAGACAGCAATGCACCCGAAGGCAAAGAAGACTAACATCATCTCAGGTTATTGCCAACAGGTCAAGGGAGGTGATCCTTCATCTCTACTCAGCACTGCCGAGGCAACATCTGGAGTACTGTGTCCAGTTATGGGCTCCTCAGCACAAGAAAGATGTGGAAATACTGGAGTAAGTCCAGCAAAAGGTCCACAAAAAACTATTAAGAAACAGGAGAAACCTTTACACAAGTAGAAGCTGAGAGAGCTGAGACTGTTCAGCCTGGAGAAGACTCAGTGGGAGTTTTTAATCTCTGCATATAAATACCTGATGGGAGGCAACGGAGAAGAGAAAACAAGCCTCCTCTCAGCAGTGCCAAGTGATAGGACAAGAAACAAATGAGGACAAACTGAAAGACACGAAATTCCATCTGAAAACAAAGCAGAAGAGAGAGAAAACAATTTTTATTTTTTTTTTTTCTGGAAAGGTGGTCAAATACTGGTACAGGCTGCCCAGAGAGGTTGTAGAGTTTCCACCCTTGGAGAATACTCAAAACCTGACTGGATACAATCCTGGGCAACCTGCTGTAGCTGACACTGCTTGAGCAACAGGGCCAGACTAGACAATCTGAAGAGATCCCTTCCAACCTAAATGAGTCTGTCATTCTGTGAACTTAAGTACAAGAAAATGAACAAACATGAGGAAGTACATGGAAGCAGCTACACAGGATTTATCAGTGTGACGTGATAATGGGAAATGAAGACAAGTAGCTTTATGTTCCATGTGCGAGGAGAGGTCAGTGCAGAGATGCAAAGAGAAGATGGTCACAGTGACAGATGAAGGAAAAAGGTGTTAAGAACAACATGAATTAAATGGATAACAAAACCTGAAGCTACAACGTCACTGGTACAGAATTTTAAATGCTTGGACTGAAAGCAGAAAACTGCAGAAGACCCAGGTCCAGGATTTTTAAAAAAATAAAAATATCTGGAAGAGAAGCAGAAAAGGCTGAACTAACAACAACTTTAGCAGTGAATAGGAGAAGCGAGCTTAGATCTGATTGACAGCTAGCACCACAGAACTGTTTGAGTGGACACCAAGGCATGAAGCACACTATACAGGTTGCATACGCTGGCTCCCATATATCAAATCTACAACACACAGATTTTGTTCTTTTCCTGGAGATGAAAGAATAAAGAGCAAAACCAGAAAAGCAGCAGCTACACATCTGAACTCTAGGCTGATTCAAGGCAGAAACCATGATAGAAAGAACAGTCCCAGCAAAATAAAACATTTGTGGTGACCACACTAGTAGCAATACTGAACCTTTATAAAAAGTTGGGAGTGGGAAGTGCAAGGCTGTGAGACATCTTATATGGCTGCAAATTTTTGAGGAATTAAGTCAGAATAAACTGGGAAGCAATGCCACAGCTCTTATGAAGTTTATTTATAACAAAATTGTAATATCCCAATTATTTTCTATGGAATGTGTATGGGCTGAATTGAGAACTTGTGTATTAGGGCATTACAGACAACAAAAATGCAAGCAGTGAAAATAGATGCAAAATTTATTCCACTAGTTTAATATTCTATGAAAAGGTTGACACTTGTTTGTAGTTTAAAACCCCTGTACAACCCAACCCCGTAAAAAAAGCTGGATGCAATGAAAGACTGTGCTAGAAACTGAACACCCAACCCTTTAGGGAAGGGCTGGCAAAGCTACTAATTCCATCTATTTCTGAAACAGAAGAATGTAAATGTCAATGACCAGATTTAGTTCATATTCATGAAACAAAACCAAAGCGTACCCAGGGATAGGAAAGCATTTTACGTTTACAGATCTTAATCTTTTCCTAATACTGTCATTACAGAAGCTCTCCTCATTCCCCTGGGAGAAGAGATCAGGCCTGAAGCTGAGAAAACAGCTCCAGCTTCTCTATACACAAATTAGGAAACACGCTGTGCCAGAAACACAATGCCCAGCACGTAACCACTGACCTCTTCAGCTACAGTTTCAGCATTAGCACAGTGGCATGCCTAGGAGTGTTTGATTAGAGTAGATGCTGTCATGCTACCTTCTTCCTGTCTGCTTTTCCAACCAGTGTAACCATTTTGACAAAGCCGACACCAATTACTAGCAACACGTACACACACCACCTTTTTCTAGTCCCAGGAATAATATTTATGGCTTTCCAAACCCTTCATCTGTTGGACAAGGATCCAAGTTGAAAGGTAAGAAACAAGCGGAGTGATTCTTCTCGCACAGATGCCAGCATGTGCAAGACTTCAGGACATTTTGACTCATGTCAAAAGTGGGAAGTGTGCAGAACCAAACCAGGTGCTCAAACCCCACTGTCTATAAAGAAAAAGAATGAAAATTTATACACACCACAAGGACCCTCTGAGGGGCAAAGAGAATGAGTTAGTGCAAGCAAGAGGAAAAACTAGCCTTGAGAGAAGTGGATGTGGCGCGTTTCAGGCAAACTTTTAAAGGGTGCATATTGGGATATACTGACAATTTGAACACATGGAAATTCTCAAAGCACTGTCTCAACTATGGATCATCCTTGCAAAATGAATTACAAAGGATTCCCAAACAGATAATACATGTTACAGAGCAAGTTTTGCTTTGTTCTGATTCCATGGAAGTCAAGAAATTATACGGACTGAGTAGTCTAACAGAGCACTATTCTGCTGCAGCAGAAGGCTGCAGGAATAATCCATGTAACAGGATGCCATGAAGAGCCCTGTGCCAGCCACAGTCAGTTCCAGCCATGTCCAAAATACATGAAAACAACGACCCATCAAAACCCTTGACCCACTCAGAGAAGCACAAGCTGCCTCTATTCAAATAAGTAACTAAACAAAGTAATACTTTGGAAAGGGCAATAGCCACTAGGGGCAGGAGACACACACAGAGACACACAAAAGGAACCACAAAAAGGACACATGCAGATGCACAGAAAAGAAACGTAAGACATGTAAAAAGACACATTTGGACAAAATGAAGGAGAAAAGGAGACACATGGTAGGGGACATTGTTGGGAACATGGCTGGAAAGGTGATCTTGAAAAGAGGTGCTCCATGGCAGAAGAAGTACACTTTGAGGCAACTGCAGCCCATGGAAGACACAGTAGAGCAGGGACAACCCTGAAAGGCCTGCAGCTCATTGAGAGCTCACATAGGAGCACAGAAGCAGCAAGAAACAAGGAGCACCAGAGAAAACAAAACCAAAACAAAAAAAAAGGACAAAACCCCCAAACAAACAAACAAAAAAAAACCCCAACAAACTAAAAAGCAAGGGGTAGCAGAAAGAAACCTTTACACGGTTACCCCCAACCTCCTGCATTATGGAGCACCTGAAAGGAGTTAGGAGGAAATGAGTATTACAGAGAATAAAACAAGGGAAGCTGACACCAGGCAGCTGGAAGGAGAGGCAGTAAACTGTAGACAGCCTGGGAAAGTGAGAAGTGTTTCCCTATGTGTGCATTTAACTGTTTGTCTTTGACAACATCAGCAAAAATTCCAACGCTATCTCAGGCAATGCACTTCACTGGAGAAGACTAGAGGGAGGGGAGATTGTTGTACAAATTGTACATATTAGAAACTGGTATAGAAATACTCTAGAGAGAAATTCTCTGGAGTGTTCAAATGTGGATCCTCAAAATACCCAGCTTTAGAACTCACTTTCCACTTGCCCCCACCTCTCATACAGCTTTCTTCTTTCAGAAGCATGTCCCCACAGAGCCAGGGGAAAAACAAGGTGGCAGGGTATATTACGTTAATAGAGATACTAGTAGCAAAAAACAAACAAAAAAACCCAACCGGATCACTCTACAAAGACATTAGCATCACAGGAATTATTAAATACAGAGCTATACAAACTGCCAAGCCCAATAAACTGCAGCAAGAATGTGTTAAATTACCAGGAATCAAAACTGCAAGAGAAAACAAGTTCTAAACATCTTTTTGTTTCCTTATCAAGAGTTAGATATAAGCAGGTATTACACAGATAGAGGCCTGTAGGTTCACAACCTCTGGAAAGCACTTTCTTTGTCTCACAATCCTGGCTGCAGGGTCAGCAGAGACCAGCACACTCCTCATTTGGCTGGAACAGGCAGAGCTGTCATAAACTGTCAGATGGTTCATTTTTTAGAGCTATGTAAAGTGTCCCTCGGTAATCTGATCATACGTTGTATTCTTAGAATAACTCCCGCTGAGGCTTGCCACGGTCACCAGAACCTGCCAACAGTTGTGCCCCCTCTGTCAAAACCGCGCATTGGGTTTCATGAAGCTCTAGCCAACATACCAACTGCAGCACAGCACCTTTATCCTCCCTGCAGCCTTCCCCTTGGAAACATGGCATGAAAAAGGAGTAAAGAGATACTCACATGTTCTTTAACTCTCACTCCTAACAGATACATTTCAAAGGGCATCAGTTTAGCTCCTACTCCATCTTACACTGAATTGCAAAACTTTGCATTCGGTTACCCAGGAAGGTGTTGCTAAGAGAAGTGAATCAAGAGGTTTTTTGATTCTCCATTCTACACCCGTGCACCTTTCCATATAAGAGAAGTGCCTGCCTGTAAGGAAGGAGGACAATCAAGGGAATTCCAGAGCCATAGAAAGAATTTCCCGAAATGCTTTCTCATTGTAAGCTTTGTGCTCACTTTCTGTTAGTAGAGGTGTATTACTGCTTGTATGAGAGGCTTGTATGGGGCTTGAAGAGATAAAGCATATCTAAACCCAAGACTTCCTTGCACACGTGTTGCCAAACAAAACAGAACCAACAAAAGCCTCTCTTCTGTGATGGGTGAGAGCAAAGAGCTCAATGATTTCTGCAAAATCCTTCCAGTGGGAAACTGCATAAAAGTATCTGCTTCTTTGCAGCAATACCTTTTCTGTACCCAAAGCAAACATATGCACCTACATCTGAAACGCAGCAAAGATATGAGAACTACAGAAGCAACTGTCCAGCTGTATTCAATGAAAGGCTAGTGAAAGCAAGGTCAAGGAAGACATCTAAATTATCGTTTCAGTTTCTTTGTGTCACCTAAGGACAACTCCTGGGGCACAGCTATTTGCTTAACTTCCTAAGCATTTAGTTAACTGTTGATCACAATTAACACAAACATAATGAACTGTGTGCATCAGGCAGCATGACAAATAAACTTAGACACAGGAGGGAATTGAAGGCACCTCAGCAGTCCGCCAAACATCAGTGTTTCTCTATGCATACAAAGCAAAACTAACTGCCGAGCAAGCCTTACTAGAGTAACACTTAAGGCAAAAGCAGTGTGTGTTATGTTTGCATGCACACATGGGACTAACTGCTCTGAGGTCTGCTCCCATCTATACCTACCAGCAGAGCCTTACTTTCCATCTCCACTTACACTGCTTCCTCCTCCCAGCTACACTAAACGCCTTCAATGGGCACTACCCATGCCAGAAGGTGCATGTGAAAAAAACAAACCACTTTTTTATCTTTCTGATAGCTAATCCCATCTTCTCATCAAGAAGCACGGACACTCAAGTCTTACTGATATAATCCTTAATATCTGTTTTAATGCTATCTTTATGAGACTTTCCCTTCATCACAAACTGTCTTTTCTTACCAAACCCTTGGTGAGCAAATTCTGCTAGCTTCCCAGTTTCCCAACCCAGCTTTTTCAAGAGAAGAGAAAATGCCATACTCAACCTTTCCTTCTTTGGCCTCAGTTTCCTTCATCCTGTCCTTTCTTCCCTGACTTTTGTCGATCATTAATATAGTACCTTTTTTGATTATTAGCATGCTTGCTTTCAACCTTAAAATCTCTTTTGCAGGAAACTTGTTTGTGAAGTTTTATACTTTGGCCTCTACCTCTCCTATAGGTCCTTCTCCCCCTTTTTCTGAGCTTTGTCTTGGTATACAGCTTACATAATACAGTGATGATGTTCAGCACCAAAAGCTACTTTTACCAGTAATTCTGCTACCACAGCTGAGGCTGTCATCAAAGTCAATAAAAATCCTGCAATAAACATCTGCCTGTTTATCCCTGTCTTTCCACCTCTCCTTGAGACCCTCCACCCTCACTTCCCCACCATTTATCTCTAAACTCTATAGTTTGCTCGTCACTGGTCTTCAGTCTTTATAGTTGCCTATAAATTGAATGTCATCATGGCTTGACTTCGCGAACGAAGATTTGGGAAGGGCATTTACCCACGCTTACTACAAGCGCGCTGATGACTAAGAAGGCCAATGTGGGATAGGCAAATCCGGCTACAAAAAGCACAGCAGAAGGTCTCCTTGGGTGGAACAGGTGGGACACGATTCTTCCTGCGTTGTCTTTTCTCCTCGAGACTAGTTCTTCGTGAACTCTCAAAGGAGTCAGCGGCATTATGTATGGTGTGCCTCCAAGTCTCCCGATTGGAGGCCAAGGTGGACCACTGATGGTAGTCAATATGGCCAAGGCTAAGGTATTGTTTCAGGGAGTCCTTGTATCTCTTCTTTGGGGCACCTCTCTTGCGGCTACCGGTGGCAAGTTCACCGTAAAACACGATCTTGGGGAGGCGGTGATCCTTCATCCTAGAGACGTGCCCTGCCCAGCGCAGCTGCAGTTTCAGCAATGTGGCCTCGATGCTGGTGACCCCTGCCTGTTCGAGGACAGTGACATTAGATACATAGTCGGTCCAATGGATGTTTAGAATTGTACGAAGGCAGCGCTGATGAAAGCGTTCCAGGAGTCGCAGGTGATGACGATAGATGACCCATGATTCAGACCCATATAAAAGAGTAGACAATACAATGGCTCTGTAGACACTGATCTTTGTACTTTTCTTCAGGTGTTTATTACACCAGACTCTTTTATGGAGTTTTCCAAAGGCTCTATATGCCTTTGCTATTCTGTTGTCTATCTCTTTGTCGATCGTGGCGTCCGAGGAAATGATGCTTCCCAGATAGCTGAACTGCTGAACTGTCTTAAGCTCTGACTCGCCGATGGTAATATGGGGATGGTGATAATCTTCTTGCGGTGCAGGTTGGTAGAGGACTACTGTCTTCTTCAAACTGACTTCCAGCCCAAAAACCTCAGCCGCCTCCGCAAAGCAAGATGTTAAACGCTGCAGAGCTGCTTCTGTGTGGGCAACAAGGGCGGCATCATCAGCAAAGAGCAGTTCACGGACAAGATGGTTTAGGGTCTTAGTGTGGGCCTTCAGTCGCCTTATATTGAATAGGCTACCATCGGTACGATATCGAATATAAATGCCGTCTTGTTCGTCGAGGTCTGCTGTAGCCCTTTGGAGCATCATGCTAAAGAAGATTGTGAATAAGGTCGGTGCGAGAACGCAACCTTGTTTCACACCATTGGTTATTGGGAAAGGCTCAGAGAGTGCATCACCATACCTGACTTGGCCTTGCTGATCCTCATGTAACAGAATAATCATTTTCAGGAACTTGGGGGGACAACCTAATCGTTCTAAGATCAGCCACAAGCCTTTCCTGCTCACAGTGTCAAAAGCTTTGGTGAGGTCAACGAAAGTTACGTATAACCCCTTATTCTGTTCTCTACACTTTTCTTGCAATTGTCTGAGAACAAATACCATGTCTGTGGTACTTCTATTAGCCCTGAAACCAGACTGACTTTCAGGTAGAAGTTCTTCTGCGATGGCAGGTACTAGTCTGTTCAATAGTATTCTTGCAAGAATTTTACCAGCAATGGAGAGCAGAGTTATACCACGGTAGTTTGAGCAGTCTGACTTTACACCTTTTTTCTTATACAGAGTGACGATGATTGCGTCACGAAAGTCTGACGGTATTTTACCTTGTTCCCAACAGCACACAACTAGCTCATGAAATTTAGCGTGGAGTGCTTGGCCTCCATGCTTCCATATTTCAGGTGGGACTCCGTCAACCCCAGCTGCCTTGCCAGTTTTCACCTGCTGTATGGCCTTAAGAGTCTCTCCCATGGTAGGGGCCAAATCCAATTCGTTTTTCACCGGATGTTGCAGGATGTGCTGGATTCCTTCACCTTGGACTACACGATTAGCACTAAAGAGGGTTTGAAAATGTTCAGACCAACGATTCAGGATGGAGATTTTATCTGTAAGAAGCGTTTGGCCATCTGCACCAAGTAAGGGGCTTTGAACCTGGAATGTGGGTCCATACACTGCCTTCAGAGCCTCATAGAATCCTCTGTGGTCACCCAAATCTGCACATAGTTGAGTCTTTTCTGCTAGGTTGACCCACCACTTGTTCTGGATGTCTCTAAGTTTCTGTTGGAGTTTGCTACATGCAAGACGAAAGGCTGCTTTTCTTACATGGCAGAGTGGCTGAGCGAGGTGTCCTTCTCCTAGGATGGTTGCCTGAAGGCTAGTGAGCCCATCCTGCCCATGGACACACTTTGTCTGACCCTTCATTTGAGAGCTGACTGGCATGGGAGACCCTACCGGAAGCATAAGCCACCACCAGCATAACTCCCAACTTCACAAGGGCACGCAAGCTCTTTCCCCACGACAAGGGGGTGTCCGTGAAAGAGAAATTGAATGTACATAGCAAGTAATACAGCATGGTGTATTCTTTCTCCCATTTATCTGGACTGCAGCAGTGGCAAATGCCTGTGGGAAGCAGCCCCAACAGCAGTAGGCAGTCTTGAGAGCAGCATATTTATTTACACTTAGGACCTGGAGACAACTTCTTAAGTGATACATTAAAAATCACGAAGTTCACTCTAACCAGGCTCCTTTTGAAGCTTTTTTCAACTACCTGCATTTTTATTTCCAACTTCTACACTGAATCCAGAGAACTGTATTCAGGAGACAATAAAAGAACTCAATACACCACTATGACCATCATACTGGGATCACTTCCTACGAAAAATGGGAAAGATAGAAAAACATAGCGCATTTTATTGCACTAATCTATCCTATGAAGGCATCTGTCCCTCCACCAATGCAAAACTGCAGTATATTCAAGCTGTGAGAAGAAAGTTTCTTCACTCTGATCATTCATTCTATGCTTGAATTTGCTCAGTATTAACCTTCCACAAGAAGGTTCCCTGAGCTCATGCAGTCCCTACAATAAGGGATTTTGAGATGAAGACTCAAAGAAAGCTGAAACAGTATATCTGAAAAACAGTCTCAAAACAATCAGATCCCTGAAAACATGATACTGAAGGGATTACCACCACTACATTGTCAGTTCTTACCCTACGTACCTGTTTCCATCTTTTGACTGTGCAATTGCTGAGCTCCTTCCTCTTATGAAATGACAAAGAAGTGGAAGCTTTATTTGCTGGGCAGAATGTGCCACTCAACCACCTCACATGGGGAAATGGAAGTCTGGTGATCAGCTTGTCTGAGGTCATAAACTCAGTTGTCTCATTTATTAACTGGTCTAAATACTGACACCCCCCTAGTGTAAAAAGGCCTTTTGCTGGGAAGGTTACTGTTTGGTCCTTTCCACTCTATAACCTAAAATTCACAGCTAGAAACCCAACAACCGCTATTCCCATTTAGAAACCGCTGGTTCTTGATGGCCATTTTGATACTTTATGCAAGGTGCATGACTGGGGGATAATAATTACAGATGCTGCAGGGTTTGGGAAGCTGCTTACTGATGCCAAAGACGGAGTGGAGATAAATGAAAAGTTAGTTACCACAGGTGTAGTCACAGCAACAAATTCTTGATCAGCAAAACAACTTGAAAAGATGGTTCTGCTCAGATGGTCAGTCCTCCTCCTGCAATACTCCATTAACTCCTCTGTGCAGCTGGAAAAAGGTTGGGGTGGGACAGTACACTGCTCTAATTACCAAAAATTGAAAAATAAGTCCTACCCCACTTAGATTTTGCTGTTGGTTTTGTTTTGATTTTTTTTCAGTCAGCTTATTTTTAATTGGATTGGTGAACTAGGTCATTTTGTGGCTACATTAACCACAGCATTGGCACAGCAGAGCGAACAAAGAATCAGGGCAGAACTGTTTAAACCAGTTTTGCCACCAGAGAAACCGTAGCCTGGAACTGTACTCCACCTAACTATTCACTCCCAGATCTACTGGTAAGAAGATGGGCAAGGCGCCTCCTGTGCTTGCATCATTTGTCTGAAGGCTAGACAGTGCCTCCTAATTACTGCCCCAAAGGCATGTGGAGTTACTCCTTCTAAAGATGAGCTTTTACTGAAGTACAACAATGTATGCATGCAGAAATCGCTCTCCATCAGCCTATAATGGGAAGCTCCAGGCTGTGCAATTCTTGACCGCCCCTTAGCCTCTAATACAGATTTTCAGTGCATAAATTGAATGTCCTCATCAGATGTGTCTTCCCACATTATCACCTCAGGCCACAGAAATGTAAGATAATCCATCCAGTTAAGTACTCCTCCATATACCCATTAAGGGCTGCAACAGGACCGGAGCTGGGACTTGTTCTGGTACTTCCCAGAGTAAGACTGATGAGAATCTTACAGAAATTGTTTAAATTCAATTTGCCTGGGAAATCCCACAGTCACATCAAAGCAGCTGCATACAGTAATAGGAGTCCTTCATATGCCAGAGAGTATATCAGATAACACCCCAAACAGCCAGTAACAATCCTACAATATGGAAAGGCATGTCAAGCAACATCCTCCAGTTCCCATGAGTCCAAGTTCTAAATTATAGACCCAGGCATCTGCTGAATTCTTCCTTAGGTCAAGAAATGCCTTGTCTGCTTGTTTCAATAATTTCCAATAGCTGAAGGGTATCTGAAAGCAATGTTCAACAGCACTTCAGTGATAGTGCCTCAAACAAGAGCAAAAACTCCAGCATCTGTCCTCATTTTGCAGTCAGCTGCCTCTGCTGGCACCAAAAGCACACTGTCTCTTGCAGATTTCTGCCCAAGTGTTAATCTATCTGTGCATATCCAGGTAACAGGCTGATCAAGTAGTCAAAGCTTCAGGCTCAAAGAAATCAGAGCTAAAAGGGGTCTGTGAGACCCAAGCAGCCACTTGCTGCATGACCAGCACAGAACTAATGCGATTCTCAAGGTGTCTGGCCTAGTCTGGCGTAGTCCTGTGATGAGCTGTGACTGCTTCACTTGATACATATTACACCAGGACCCACTCCTAGCCAACTGGCTGAAAATTATGCAGCAACTTCAAGGGGAGCAAAAGATGTTCTTGCATTATATGAATATGCACTATTATTTATTCTTTACTGTGCAATAGCAAAGATGCTAGTTGTTAGAACTAGAACTGTTTGTTAAAGATGCCATACTCTGTAACAGGTGAAAGAAGATGTGGACAGAAAAGCCTAGCAAAAACACAGAAATTAATAGACAAGTTCTGGATAATAGACAAGTTCTGCCAAGTTCATAAAATTTCCTTATGGTGGGCTGCTGATATTTTGACCCTGCTCTCTTTCTGCTCCTAATACTAAAGCAGTTCTGTTCTACGTTCTTTAAACACCCGTCCCCTGACTGAGTTTACAGTGTAAGTCTGATAGATATAGCTGGGCAGCCAGGATTCAGGCAGTGACAGGAGAGTAGGAAAAAGAGGATGACAGAACTATTTCAGCTGCAGTGACACCTAAAAATGCATATAGGTCCAGAAGCAAATTTACAAATACCTAGGTGCTTCAATATCTTCTAGATGAAAGCTGCTGTATCTAGAATTGCCAAATCATTTTCCTTATCCTAACCATAAAGGATCACACTAGACACGAACAGCTTCAGTAGAGCTGGCTTTGCTTCCAGGCACAGGAACAGAGTAGATGTCCTTTGAAGGTCCCTCCCAGCACCATTTTCTATGATTCTACAACTAAAGATGATGATGCAGTCAGTAATCATATGCAGGAATGCTCATAACCCCCAGTTAACGGTTGAAGGCAACATTGTGCTAATACTGTCACACTTAGAAATAGGCTTACATCTACAGCACTTGCAGTCAACAGCATGGGTCATTCCTACTGGGTCATCTCAAAAGCACTGGTTACACTCCTTCCACTCTGGTCCACAAACTCCTGTCTAAGCTCCTGAAAAGGGATTTGTAATTATTGCACAAATGACACTCAAGGAAAAAAAGAGTGAGTCTGAAAACATTTTCTTACATGAAAAAGTTCTAATTGAAAGTGTAAATTCCTGTTCAAGAAGCTAGAGACAGAGCAAGACCATGCCTGTGTATGTGCATGCAGTGAGCCTCAGAGAATTTGGAGTAACCAGAAGATGGGTCACAAGTTCAAGGTGACAGCAATGAGGAACAGCTGCTGGCTATGCACCCTTCAGCAGCAGGTGTACCCAGGCCCCAGAGGTTTAAGTCAGCTCTGCCAGTGACCAACAGACTTACAAGACCATCTGTCTGGGCACAACCTGCACACAGCCTTCCAGTTTCGCTGCCCAGATCTTCATCATATGCAGACAATACAGGGCTTGTTATGGATTAGGTAATGAGCAACTGTTTAAACCAATAGGCAGTCCTACTTCTCCTGTGCTCATTATATGGATCCTAAATTCATGAGAATATTGCCTCTTCTTTCTGCTGTAGTATTGTCTTTCTCTTATCAAGCTGCTTTTTCCTTCACTTTTGGGAGAAACCCTTTAAGGCACAAGAACAGGGAATGGTTACGTTGTCTTGGTACTGGTTTTGCTGAACAGTAGGACTATTATTCTAAAGTTTTGTTAAGCTATATGCTCTCCAGCAATAAAGCATGCCTTTGAAAGAGACTTTAGAAGAGAGTTCATGTGATAGCTTTTGATTACTTGTACTGTAAATAAGAAAGTTCCTTTTTCTTCTGTTGAGGTCTCCACGCAACCTGTGTATTGACACTTTGCACCTCTCCCTCGGTACATGCACCCCCTTGCTTGAGAAATGCTATCCCCCCTCTCTACCCAATGTCTGACTAACCAACAGAAGACAAACTCTGAGAAAGAACTCCTAGTATTTACCCTAAAGTTTGCTCTTTCTGTTTCAGACCTGAGAAAAAGCCTCTGTGTCCATCAATTGAATAAATTTATACATGTCAGAAACCCGCAGACAGTAAAAATCATAATATTAATGATTTTGAAAAAAAAAAAATCAGATATTTACATTGAAAACCCATATTTGGTCACCACCTAATGCCCATGTTCTCTGTTTCTTCCGTAAAATCATAGTACATCTAAACTAGAATGCACCCCTTACACAAAACACATACATATGCATCATTTCTTGGGACTAGTTTTACAAACATTCCTTATAGTTTTGTCTGATACAACTTTAAAAGTCCCTGACATTTCATTGTAACTTCTAATTTTCATTCTAACTCCTTACAGAGGAGAGAACCCTCAGCACTGAGCACCATGCTATCATGAAGCTTCTTCTGATGACCATCGCATATTCCTTCTTTCTCCCCCATTAATCCTAGTCATGCTCACATGTTCCACATAAAATCCCTCTCCCTCTTAAATGTTAACACCCTTCAAATATTTTTAGACTGTTATTATGTGTCCCCCCACCCTCCACCTTTCAGTCATCGCTTAGCCAAGCTATGTATATTTAGCTACTTTAATCTTTCATCCTAAATCAGTCCCTTCAACTCCCAGAGCTCAATGTTAAGTCTGGTATGCTTGCTGCTCTTCTCAGAACTCACTCTATGTTTTTGAGATCTTTCTGGTAATGTGTTCACAAAAACCTGTCCAGAAGAGAGCTTTACATGCACTTGGTTTAAAGAAAAAATAAACCCAGGCCAGCGGACATCGTTCATTTTTATTTTCCATGACTGATTTTGTCCTCAGATTTTGAATTCGATCTGAAATTTTAAATACAAATTAACAATTTCTATATTTAAGAGCAGATTAGCAACTAGAAATATTTGGATCCAATTGTGAAAGAACACAGTGGTTTTAAAAATGTAAAAAAACCACCCAAACACTAAGGCTTTTTTATTAAACTGTTCAGAAAACCACTGGAATGTACAAAGTTACCCAATATACCACTACACAGCAAGTCTATCTTGGAGATAATGTCTGAAATTTATAAATCAAAAAGTTAGAGGAAGAGCCAAAAAAGTAATGCAGCGTAGTGCTAATGAAGGAAGGTACTTGAACGTGATGAAAGCTCTGTGGCTGCAGATATATACAGTGAGAAAAATACAATCCTACACAACACACTTGGGTTTAAGCCTGACAGTTAAGAACAGGACTACAAGGCTGCTAAAAAAATCAAAAGGGCCAAGAAAAAGAAGTATGTGCCCTTTGTTGAAAGAACAGAATAATGCCCCCCCAAAACAGTCACAATAATTTTGAAAACATGTAATACACAATAAAACTGCTAAAGATACTTCTGTCCAGTACTAAGCATGTTAAGGGAAGATGCCACAGCCACCACTAATTAATTCTGTTAACTGCAACAGCAAGCAGTTTCCTGGCTGGTTGGCATTTCAAAAAGTGCTAAATTCCTCAATATTCAGGAGTTGCTTGGAACTCATGGAATATTTCTTTTTACGTTTGCATGGAGAAAACACCAGTTAAACTAACATACAGTTTAACTTGAAGAACCCTAACCTCAGCTTACAAAGGAAAGGGAAGGAAAGCTTTACATACTCCAGCAGAAGTTTAACCCGCTGCAAATGCCTCCAGAAATCAGTCTTCATCTAGTCAACACCAAAGGATCAGAACCACACTGAAGGATTAGAACCACACAAAAGCAAGGTTAAAAACTGACTCAGTGAAATAAAACCTTGTTATTGAGCAAGCCCAACAACATCACAACTAACACTAGGAAAAGAGAAGGGAAGTCCGCATCCTGACCAACTGCCCACGAACCTAAGTTTCATCTGTCTCCTGGTGTTTCAAATGAGATGTTCAATTTTGTTACCGAAACTGTAGGATAAAAAAGGGCTGTTCTATGGTTCATTAGGTCACAATAATGGAAAACATAGGAACTGCAGAAGTATCTAACGGATATCACAGCTGAAATCCAAATTTTGCAATTACCTGGGCCAGCAAGTTCAACGTCAACTGAGCACATTCTCAGCATGTTCCAGTTGCTTTGACTGAAACAACATCAGGTGAGATGCTAAAGCAGATCTACAATGAGGCATGTGGAGACTGACACCTTGAAGGTTTTCATATTTGTAATAGTTGCCATGCTCCTCCCACCTCTCAAGGAGAAGTGTTTATGAACTGGGACAGGCAGTGCTTCCTCGGGTTTATTTTATTGATTTCCAGTTTTAGTTACTATTTGAGGTCATAGAAAACATTCAATATCCTGCAAATTTACCTAGTCACTTCGCAACAGGGGTGGGAGGGACTACCTGTGACATGGTAGGTTTTAGCATCAGATTGACCTTTTATGCCAGCTTAATTCATGTTGCAAACTCAAGTCTCTGCAGTTCACTGACGGCTCCAGGTTTTAACATGGTTATCTATCCGTCTTCTACCACTCAGCCTCAGAGCTTTGGATATCATGAAGTATTTCCTATGAGCTGTGTCAGGGCTTTGACTCACCAACAGATGGTACAGCCTGGGAGATAGATGACTGCCCCCAGCTGTCTGCCCCACCCTGCGCAGCACAGAAATGGTGGAACTATTTGTATAGTTGCTAAACTACTGCCTCCTACAGAACAGCAATCTAACACACAGCCACCCATTCTAGCTCCTCTTAGAGAAAAGGTGCTCCAAGTCAGATGTTTGTGCAGTGAAAGGGAACGCTGCACAGTTAAGGCAGTAGCTCATTTCTTCCAAGCTCTTACTTCCTCCGTTGTAAACCGAGGCCCTAACAGTGTTTTGTCAAAGTAAATATTCACTTTGCTAGTTACTATTTTTTAGTTCTCCGTCCTCAGCAGTGTTGGGAGACCTGCTCTATCTACCATCTCCATGCAAATTATACAAAGGTACTAAGCCCTTCCCCTCTTCTTTCTCTAGACCAGCAGCGAAGATGCCAGGAGATACCAGCCTCATTGCTTCTAATGTCAGCACAATGATTAGGAGAAAATATAGCATCCCATATCCAACAAGACAGCTTTTCATGCCTTAAGTAGGTGGTAAGCAGAGACTGCTGGAGAGGAGAGTGAGAGCAGGACTGTGTAATGAGCTTATTCAGTCTGGATGCTGTCTCCAGTAATGGAATACATCTAAAAGGGAAAAACACAATGAAAGAAAAGAAAGCAGCTAGGGCACCGCTGGGGAACAGTGAAATGCTTCAACTTCAGTCAAGGGAAAGGGGCATATATACATTTCTCTCTAACACCTCGCCCCTTGGTTCAGCAAACTCTGCAAGTTGGTCACGGGACAGCTAAACAACTGTCCCTTGGGGGCAGTGCCAGCTCCACACACAGCTTGTCCTGTTCGTGAGCTGGCTCGCAAGCGGTGAAGATGAAATCAGGGACTATATTTATTCTCCCTGCCTGGTCATATCTTTCTATAGATCCCAGGCTGGGCCTCGCTTCCTTGGCATGAATCCTGGAGACTAGTAAGCAAAGGAGGGCATAAATCAGTGCCTTGGGTTCTGTCAGGAGCACATCGAACCAACCGTCCATGCTGGGAACAGGTGCACTGAAGGCAAGCAGGGACACTGTCCTGTTTGGAGTTGTGGGGGAGGGCTTGCAGGAAAGCTGCTCCCTTCTCCCAGAGCCTAGCCTCAGCTATTCAAACCGCAAGTGGGTGACCTGCCTTCTGCAGCTCTCCAGTCCAGTGAACTAGAGACTTCCCACTAAACACCAGTCCATGCCACGTGAGGCCCCAACCTTGTTGGTTTCAGCAGTCCACCCTACTTTGCTTTTACTTTTGCTCTCACTGTCACCAAAATCCTTCCGGTCCGTTTCACTTTTTGCTCCAAACGTTCGCTCCAAAGCTGAAGTATTTCAGGGACCGTGCAGAACGATCAGTGAATTGAGGCAGCCTTAAAACACAACTGAGATTTTCCACCAGTAATTTTAAAAGTCACCTGTTGTGAAAATCAGTGCAACAAGCCAGATTTGCAAACTGAGGGCAGCAAGGACCATGTCACCGATCTATGCTTAATAACTGTGGAGAGGATCCTCAAGTAATGTATTAGTTTGAGTAACATTTTAAAGCAAATACGGCTTCTGAAAGAAGCAGTCCTACCCTCACTTCAAATAAGGCTGCTCATTCCCTTTTCCTCATACCGTCCCCTAAGTACTGGCACAAGCAGGTATACAGCTGTGCAGTGAAACAAATCAGGGGGCTTATCCAAAATTAAATTCACTTTTTTCCCCCTTTTGTGCTGGATCAGTTCCTTGGTCGGCTCCACAGCACAACCAAAAACCGTTCGTACAGGCGTAGAGCAGGAGTTGATCTCTACATGAGAATACTGACAACTGCTGAGCCTCACGGTGATCTGCCTTAGTCAACATATATTGCTGTGTTCAGACACAATGGTGTATGTACCCAGTAAAACCATCCATACTAGATAAGGTTCGGTAAACAAGACCTCACCCATGCCCCCATAGTGAGAGCAATCTATTCACTAGCTCAGTGAACAATGGCTCGAAGGGTGGACAGAAACCTGCGTAATGACTTGTGAAGTGCTCCATCTGAAGCTTCAGGGCAGGGTGCTCCCACGATGGGGCCTGCATAAACAGAGATTCCAATTTAAAGGCAAAAAACCACCCCAAGCACTGACACGGTAGGGAGAAGACTGCCTTCCGTACCTTTGCTACTGCTCTGAAAAACAGTTTTGACACCTTGGGACTTTTAAGCAAATATTGGGCACTCTCAGCCTTTGGTGTGCTTTTAAGTCACAGAAATACCAGGTAGCTTATTCCAACACTGAACTAGAGAATCCAGCTCAGATCAGCTTTCTTTGCAGACAAAAATCAAGAAAAAAGATTTAACTGAGAAATAGGTCAAAAATCCAATTCAAAATCATGTCTACCACGCAAAAAGTGGACTTCTGCTGCAGCTGCAAGCCAGCACTTCTCTGCATTCAGGGCTGGTTAACTAGCTAGCTGAGAAAGAACCTATAGGTGAAAGACATTCATGCCAGGGCTCCAAGAAGGCAAATTACAATGAAAGGGAGCAGCCAGAGATCCATTTTCTGCTCCTAAGATGTGAAAAGCACAGCTAGTTAACAAAATGGTGTTTGCACACCACCAGCAAAGCCATTCAGGAGTTCAGGGGCTGAACTTCTGCCTTTTGGCACTAGAGATGCAGAACTTTACCTGTTAGGATAACAAGAATATTGGAGACCAGACCGCAGCAAGAGATATCGTGAAAGATAGACTTAGTCACAACACAAAGCCATTACATGCCATCTATCAGTAGCATGCCCAACTCTGGGATACTAGAGTTACTTATTGAAGATGAGCAGTAATACTTATTACTGAAAATGAGCAGAGATACTTACTGATACTCCCCTAAAAAAGACATCTATAATTCTTTCTGATCTGTGAATGTTAAAATCTTCACTAATTTTCCTAAATACAAATTGAAGCAATCAACTGCATGAACTTAGAAATGCCCGAGAGAAAAGAGTTCATTCAGAACGTCATTTGGTACAAAGCAAGTGGCTTGCACAGGGCATTCTGCCTCGACTGCTGTGATGTGTCCTTTCTCCTTACCGTACATCTTGCCTTCGTCTGACAAGATAATCTTCCGCCGTCCACATGGTGGGTAGATGGCTAGCGCTTCCTGGAAGCTCTGCTCAATGTCCGGACTCCACACGCCCTCAGCGTCATTGTCAATAGGTTTGTCCAAGGCCTCACTGCCCCCTGAGTCGTTGCTCCCCTCAGGGGAGGTGGGAGAACTCCACTCGTTGGAGGTAATGGTGCCAGCTAGAAACTCCAAGGTGCGACACGGAGAAGCAGACGCGGAACCTGTGATGACAAACACATCCCATCTGTCAGTTACAAATTGTCCTCTGCAGGGAAAAAAAAAAAAAGGAAAGGAAATAAAATATGTTTAAAAAACCTCTCTGAGGAGGGTTTTAACTTCAAGTTTACCTTAAATGGTAACACAACCCCATGCTTGATTTCTCTTTGTGCTGAGATTAAAATCTTTTCTACGAATCCTTCTTATAAAACAGCCTGCTCCCATATCCCTTTGGCTCATTAAACATCACTTCCCAATCCTCAGACACTATGTCTTCTTGCCTGTGTCTTTGTCTCCTAATTTCTTTCTCCCTCTGCTGCCATTATCTGTGTAACTGTTATTTAACTTTCTGAAGCATGCATAGAGGGATTCAGTCTGTGTGAAAGCCTGTACAAAATAAAGCAGTGATGAATTATGTAGTCATCACTGAGCACTGAAATTTTCTTAGATACTGTTTCACTGGATCAGAGTTGGTAGCCGGTGTCATTTTTAACACTGACATTTCTTTTTCCCAAGGATCACTTGCACTCCAAAAAAACAATTTCTGGAGGCAGACAGTTTAATGCAATGTCTCCCAGATCTCAGCACTATATCCTGGCAGGAGCAGAAGGCACCATGAGTAAAAGCATAAAGGCACTAGGTTGCAGGTCAAGAATCCTGAGTGCTCAGCTTGTTTTTACTGCTCATCTTCAAATCGACCTTGGGCAAATTCCTTCAGTTCTCAGTGCTCTCTGCTCCCTCATGTTTTACCAGTCTCAGGCTATTAGATTTGCCACTGGGCAGAAACTGGTTTCTTATTGAAACTAAGGAGGCAGCTGCTACCTTTTGAAAACTACAATAAGTTATAGTCTACTCCTAAAGTGCAGGCTGAAGTCATTCAGTGGAGCTGCTAAAACACTCATTCAGAAAGTCTGTATGGACTTCAGACCATACAGACACTTCCAGTAAACTATACAAAAGACAAAGGGCTTTTAAAGACATGGAACATTCCCGTGCCTCAATCTCAAAACCGTTAATTTACCTTTTTAATAGTTTTGTTATCTGAGCTACAAAGAACGCTCACAAGCCACCATTTGAGAATCCAGTTAGAGTTCAAAACTTCCCTGAAAAACACCACATTGAGCTGGGTAGCAAGAAAACCAGAATAAGGATTTTTGTTTGTTTTTTTGCAAGAGCAACAGAATCACCAAACCTGTACTGAACAAGAGCAAAGAGAGAGCTCTGACGTGCCAAGTCGGACTACCTCAGAAATATCACAGTGATAATGTAAAGGAGGACAGAAGAGAAATTTGGGCATGGCCTATGTACAAAACTAGCCAGAACAAAATCTGTGCTGTTATTGGTAAATGGGAAAAGCAGGTCCGTTCATTCAAACCTGAGTTCAAAAATTCTGGGCTCATGGCTCCAGAAACTTTTCTGACACCAACTTCAAAAACCCTTACATCACACTCTCCTTTTAAAGCCTCTCTTTGGATTTCTTGTTTACAAAATCTTCTCCAATACCATAATGACTACATTATTTTTTTTAATAAAAGCTGTAATTATTAAGAATTTTATCATCCCAGAAGCTGAAGCTGTAAAGAGTTGACAGCACTGGCTGTCAGTTTTGCTGCTCCTTGATCACTTTAGACAGCAGCAGACACCTACTTTACATGTCCACCAAAAACTCAGGAACAAAAAAAGGTAATACTGATCATTTTAGTAATTTTTAGACATATTTTAGTATACTTCTTACGCCATGGTGCAACACTTTAGCAAGTGATTCACACGTACATTTAGAAAACCAAGTACACAGGTTATTTCCTGTGATAATGTTTTGAACACGTGAATCACTGGCATGGTCTACCACAGTCTGTCCATCCATTTCAGCCCCTGCACTAGGTTACTTCAGTCTTCTTGGCCCATGCTATGTATTTTCAGTTCTAATGAACATGGAAAGAAAGAGTAAAGTGGGAGGTGGAGGAAGCAGAAAGGGGAACTCACACCACCAGGACAGACATCCCAAGCACACAGGGAATGGCACTAAAGCAGGCAGCGTGATTTTAAGAGGCCCTGAAATGAACAATAACAGTTGCTTTCCTTCACCAAGCACCGATCACCAATACATCCCCTTTCACTGGCAGATGCTCAGTAAAAAATTACACAGGTATTCAAAACACTGTCTTGTTCGGGAATAAGAGTAAGGGAATACTCCTTATACAGGAGTAAGCTTTTCACAGGGGTACTCTGATGGAGAAACAGAAGCTATTTGTTACAGCCATTCTTCTTTTGATATTTCTCCAAGCATCCCTAACCTCTGGAGGCTGTCAAGATCCTCTGTATTTAACGCACATTAAAATCTCCACAAATACAAGGCACAGACTAATTTTAAGTGAGAAATGGCTAGAGTTCAGAAAGAGGCTGAGAAATGGAGGAGTTCAGAAAGAAAGCTAAGGTGTGAGAGCAAGGTATTCATAGTGCTACCTGCATTTGGAGCTGTTAGTCTCTTAACAGCCAAGAGGCTCCTCACCAAGTGAAAACACCTGTAACTGCTCAACTGTATGACTCCTGAAGTCATGGTCACTAGAAGCTACAACCTCTGCTATCACGACAAATCTCCTAGCAATGCATTCACATAGACAAAGTCATCTCCTAGGGAGTATAGCCATCATAACCATAAAAAGCACCCATTTTAATTCCAGTTATTTTAATCTCCTTAATGTCCATGCCTACAGAGATGAATACCTAGCAGGTGATTTAAATATGGTACACTTGCACTGGAAACAAAGCAAATATATCTGAAGCATAACTATCCTCTTTGCCCCAGTCCTAAAGTTGGTGCCTCGCTGCATTTTACAGGGCTTCACATCTGCACCAAGCACCTTTAGAGACGAAGGGAACTCTGGGTCCTTTCTGATCCAAGCTTCAGAATAAGTGGAGAAGAAAACATGCTGTATTCAATTCAGTGTCAGCCCCCAAGACTCCCTTCTCCAAACATAAAAGAGAAGTTGTGCCAACTTAAGCAAATGTCACTTGTATATTCAGGGAAGGGACAGAATATGTGAGCCCTATCTCACACTGGTTTAAATCAAGGGTGGTGTGGAACATAAGAGCCATGAGAGAAGAAATTCTACAAATCTTGAAGTGACCAGATACCTTTCTTTTTTTCTTTTTTTTTTTTTTTTGCTTTAATGCTTCTTACTTTTTGTGCCTTGACCAGCAATGCTGGTCCTATCCCAAGCTACAGCTAGGTCAGCAGGCACTGAAATAGACTATCATGGCCTGATTCTTCTTTCCCTTCTTGGCACTAAAGCTACTCTTGCTGAATGATGAGCAAAGTGGAATCATACAGACTACAAAATCAAAGGTGTCTGGCCCTCTCCAGCTGAAACCTCCATAATCACCCAGACACTAACACAAATTTGCCTTCTTTTTGGTAACTTCCAAAGAAATTCCATAGGCTAAAATGACCAAGGAAATCCTTACAACTCTATGTCTCTAGTTCTGCAAGATGCCAAGGGCTTAAAGAGCCTGCAAAGCTTTCTTAAATAATGTTGCTCAAATAGTAAGCTCCATGTGCAATCCTAGGTTATACTCTGTGCTCAGAAGCAGTGAAGTGTAACACAGGGAGCCCTGGTCGGCTCTACCTGGTCTGTGGGTCTCTGTTGGCTGAACGCTTCAGGCCTTCCATTTCCTGCACTGTTGATCTGAACTCTGAACTGACTGGTAGCCAAAGTGGCTATTTATTAAACTAAGCAAAGCAAACTGTAGAGAAGCTGGGAGCTAAACTCTCTGGTAAATGGCTTTATTGGTATGGCAAATTGAAAAAGCATCAGCAGAATCACTTTCCATTGAAAAAGAAATCTGGTCAAAACCAGCATTTTTCAAACGCATGCTAATATGCGTTATTCATAAGGAAAGTTTGAATAATATTCATTAGTAACTATTTCAACAAAATACAAATTTTTCAGTTAGCATCTAGCTTTCAGTTTGCTTCTGGTTTCCCATTCAACCCACAGTAACTACACACCAACAGCTTTACCAACAGATAAATTTAATGGTCATTTGTGACTGAGGGAGCTGGGTCTCTATAGTTTGGAGGAGATTGAGGGGTGACCTTATTAGTGTATATAAATATATAAAGGGGGAGTGTCACGAGGATGGAGCCAGGCTCTTCTCAGTGGCAAACAATGAAAGGACAAGGGGCAATGGGTACAAACTGGAACACAAGAGGTTCCACTTAAACTTGAGAAGAAACTTCTTCTCAGTGAGGGTGACGGAACACTGGAACAGGCTGCCCAGGGAGGCTGTGGAGTCTCCTTCTCTGGAGACATTCAAAACCCGCCTGGACACGTTCCTGTGTAACCTTATCTAGGTGTTCCTGCTCCGGCAGGGGGATTGGACTAGATGATCTTTTGAGGTCCCTTCCAATCTCTAACATACTGTGGTACTGTGATTTGTAATAATGGTGATTTGTATTGCTACTATCAATAATATTCTAGTGCTTGTAAATTGTTTTGTTTTTAAGTTCTGCCTGTGGCAGAGCTTGCAATCACCAAGTTTTCTTCTGATGTGGAGGGAATTTGATTTTGAAATCACTAAACAGACATCCCAGTTCCCAGGCATGCTCATACAGTTCCATCCCTATCTGAATCTCCTCGCCCGGCACAGTTCTTAGGATCAGAGGAGTCAGAGGATCTTGTCCTATTCCCATAACAGGAAGTTTTGTCACAGGTCCCAGGCTTGGTGTTTGCTCTCTTCAGATTCCCTGAGTTTGAACTTACACTCCACTTCTTGGCTCTTGTATTTTATTAGTGTACCTTACAGTTGTTCTTATTCTGATCCTACTCTTATTTTACCGAGATGATTAACTACTTTTGTGGGGTCCAGTCATGGATTCTCTCCCTGGATCAAAGACATAAGCCCCTCACGGCACTTCCACCTCCTGTAACTCCACAGTAATTTTACTTCCTTCTCACGTTTCCTCCCTCTGTCCAAATAACTGTTTCTTATTCACTCTTGGCCCCTGTTCTTCTTTCTGCCATGGCCCATCTCTTAATGAGTCCAAAAAAAAGAGCAGACGTTTGGGTCAGAGGAAAGTAAAAACATGGAGAAAGCACAAAGATATTTCAGCTCCAGCAGCTTTCCAGCAGCTTCAGTTTAACTGTTCTGATGCTGGTAATTTCAACACCAACTCTCCTTTCATGGTATCTCACTGAGATGCAGAAATCCCGCAGGCCTAGACAGCTGCTGAGAGCGCTTCAGTGAGGTCTCACTGACAGGGAGCACATCTTTAACAGATTCCCTGGCCTGACACATCTGCTTTCTAACATTAATCCCTCAGTCATTACTGTCGGTAACAGCTCCCTCTTACGTGTTTGTAGCAGCTGCTCAACACAAAATCACACTTCTTGAGGATCTGAAAAACTGCCGCCAGCTGTCTCCAGTTGTTCAGTTTTCTTAGAGCTGCTCTGTCCAAAAGGCTCTCCCCAGTCCACAGCCACCCCCTCTCCTGCTGGAATTGAAACTGAGCAGGACACACTAGCCAGAGACAGCGCTGCTCACTCTCCCCTCCCGGGCTGGAACGTTTGCCAGCACAGCCATGGAGTCTGGCAGAACAATTCCCCTTCTGCTTCTGAGCTGGCTGCACTGTGAACAAGTTTTAGGAAGAAAGTACCTTTATCCTCGGTCTTATTTAATGGAACTGGAAGCTGCGGGGGTAGGGACTGCTTCCCATTACAGGTATTCCTTTTTATCATTGTAATGTACATAAAACAATTCTGGTATTCACTACCTTAGCAACATGATCCTAATATTGCTCCTGTAGCAGCAGTATATCACTGAATCACAACATCTTCATTTATGACCAGCAGAGAATTACAGAAAGAATGATTTTGGTCAGAAGAGAAGGCATCCTGCTGTTCAAACCACAACTCCAGAGTAGTTTGTAACACTAAGAAAACCTGGAAACAGCACCAATCAGTCAGTTACTTCCACCCTGAACACGCCAACAAATGAGCTTACACAATGCAGTCATACAAAGAGATTTGCGTTTAGGAAAGCAACAACTTGGAATACTACAAAATCTATTGCGCAAGTTATGATGGAAGACAGCATTCAAACTTACCGAAGGAAGAAGTCTGGGAAATTCAACAAGCCACTACAATAATAGCCCAGTTCCTCTGAAAGAGAAGAATGAGTGCAATCAGTAGATGAGTAGCTCCAAGGGGGTGGTGCAACTCAGAGACTGCAGGAAAAAGAAAAAAACCACACTGGAAAGGGAAAAGGTGGGAAAGCAGCTGATCAGCAGTGAGTAAGGTCTGTTAAAGCACCCACGCAAGAAAGGACGGAAGTGATGAATGGGTTTACAGGGTCTCTACAGAGCAAAATAAAGATGCAACTGCAGCAAGACCAGCTAGCACTGAACTACACCTAGGAAGGTAACAGAACTTTTGCAGGATCAGCCAGCAGCCCGTTGCTTGGGCTCCTCAGGAGCTGTGCTCCCCTCATGCAATCAGCCTGGAGAGAGCACCACTCAGCTTCAGCAGCTAGTGGGGATGGGTGGGTGCAGTTCACTGAGCCTTTGGAGAGGGCTTCACTCAAGCACTCAGCACCAACTTGGCCACATGGTGAAGCAGGCTACAATCCCGCGTTTCTCCCTGGGCTTCCTGCAATACTGACTATCTTCTGTGGACATCTCTATGCACCCAGCATTACCACAGCAGTGCTGCTTGATCCGGCGAATAAAACCAGTAAAGGTCTTACTTGCTGTAGGTGGAGCAGAAGCTCTTAACAGGCAGCAGCACTAGGCAAGGAAAACAGAACTTTCATTTCTCTGTGTGCATTGGGCAAGGTAACATAGTAATTACCTCCCTACAGGCTGCGCTGTGAGATTTCTTTCTGCATCTCACCACTGAGTAAGATTGGTTTACAAAGAAACAAGCACTACTAGCCTCAGATCATACCCAAGGTAAGCCTGGGCTCCCCCTGAATGTTTACATAAAAGCAAACTTGGTCTGCTTGCTACACTGAAACTACCTGCAGCAGCTGCTGTTCCAGAGGTACCCCAACTCCCCAGCAAAGCAAAACACCACCCTTAAATGGTTGCAGTAGCTGAGCTCTGGCTGAAACAGAGGGAGGATGTAGTGTCCAGCACAGTGATGTAAATCAAAACAAGCAGAGCAGAGAACCTCTATCAGTGCAGCCCTGGATAATGCAGTCAAACAGTATGTGATTAGATAAGGCTGTGTGTGGCCTTGCACACCATCCAATCAGTTACATTTCTGATAAAGGAAACAGCACACAGAGCCTTGCTGCCCTAAGGAGCTGAGGAAAGAAATACACAACCCAACAACGAAACCCAAAGGCTGGTTCTGCTCCCTCTAGTTTAGGGGTGGCCAACCTGGGGATCGACCCCAAGACACAGGTAACTCATGCACAACTCCCACAGACAGGTTACATCACAAGGCCACCAGCCTTGGACTGACAAAATGATCACTGTGTGATCTGCATCTCAGCTGGGAGAGCAAAATAAGCCAGCAAAGGCAGCAGAGATTGACACTGCCAGGTTGCCCTGGGACTGAGCCACACAGTGGCTGGCCCCAGACCTCAAAGGAACAGTGCAGTTCCTGGGGAGTCACCGTTATCTCACACGTGGGAATGCGTTTCAAAGCTTCCTAAACCAATGAAGGCTGTGGCAGGGTGAAAATGGTTACCCAAAATTGTGCTAGCAGCAGCAGTCACCAGGAGTCATTGTTCCAACAAGCACAGAGCTGGTTAGAAGGCAACGAACCAGGAGAAAATCCAGTAATCACATCTCTTTTCTACCACAGAATCACCAGCAGTG
This sequence comes from Neopsephotus bourkii, assembly GCF_033783945.1. Classification (NCBI taxonomy): domain Eukaryota; kingdom Metazoa; phylum Chordata; class Aves; order Psittaciformes; family Psittacidae; genus Neopsephotus; species Neopsephotus bourkii. The sequence continues at coordinate 12,077,860 of NW_026900624.1, forward strand.
TCAGCTAAGGCTTAAATCACAGCTGTCCCTTCAAGTATAGACAGGTGTAGACGCTGACAGATTAAAATTACTTGAGTCTTACCAAACCAAGCTAGAAAGAGAAATAAATAATAGTATTTTCCCAAAGAATATTATTTGCTTCATTATTAAAGGAGAGGGAACCTTTAATGTCAACCTAAAAAAGCCATGCTCCTTACCCACTGAAAGTCAGTTGTTCTGAAAAATCCCACCAGACTCAAAAGCCTCCAATTTACCTATGGAAAAAACTATAGCACAAAGTGAACCACCCAAGTGAACCACTCAACCACAAAATCAGACTGTGGGCAAAATCCAGACAAGAGTTTCAAGACAGGAAACGGTGAACTTTAAAAGTGATTTGCAAGTGGTGTAACTTCAGAAGGGCTCATGGCTTTCCACTGGAAACCAGTCATCTTTTGAGCCTTTCCTGACCAGTAATGGGAAATTGAGACATTCATAATGCCCATTTTATGGTACCCAAACTGAATTCTTATTTCCTAATCCTGCCCTTCTGTTCATGACATCTCTCAGCCTCTTGTCCAGGACTCAAGGGTAGATGTCCCAAAAAAAGCCCTCAGAACTGTGACACGCTTAGCTTCCCATGACACCAAAATGCCACATGAACTCAGACAGAAGATAGATGTTTCCAAATCTCATCCAAAGCAGTGAAAATTTTCAAGTCCAAGACTATAGCCAGACTTCAAGAAAAGAAATAGCTGAACCTGAGCTAAGAGATTTACAACAGTACATATATAGAAGCACTGATCACAACAGCTTGGGAACACAGTCAGATTTCTGCATCTGCAGTGCTTGCAGGCAGTCTATGTTGTGGGCATAGACCTATCTGGCCAGGGCTAAGGCCCTCGCTAATGCCTCAAAACAAAAGCAAACCACAAACTGTCAGAACAGGTATGCAAAATGGGACCTCAAGTCAAGCCACCAATTAAGCATGTGCCTGGATTTTAGTAGAGTTAGGAGCTTACAGGTGTTTGATACAATTGCTAAGCAAAATGCAAGTAAAGAACAACCATGAAACATCCACATCGTATGAATGAATCCTACTCATGGCTACCGATCAAGCTTCACCCTCTTGGGCTATTCCAACTCAGTTTTGGAATACACGCTCCACCTAGAACATCTATAAGGTGAACATTCACTGCTTACACTAAGATGATCACTTCCTGAGGGCTTACAGTGAGGAAAGACCACCAGATTTACCTTTATCTAAGATACCCTAGCAAACAGACAACAGCCATTTTAGCCAGACACCAGTTCTCCTACCACTTTGACAAAAGAGACAGTAAAGGCACCCTCAAGTCGGACGAGTGTAACTTTGAGCTCAGAACTCTTCCCTCTCAATTGTGGCATAAACCTATTATCCTACCCAAACTGCTGAACATACAGGGATTATGAGAACCTGCAAATTGCAAGTACAACCGCAACCCTCAAATTGCAATCACTAAGCAAAAAAAAAAAAAAAGAAAAGATAAAGAAATGAAAAACCTGAAAAACATAGGCCCCCAGATACTACAGGAAAGCAAAAAACCACTGATTTATCTCTTTGCCCTTCCAGACCCTTCTTGCCAGGAAGGTCAACAGGTTATATACCTTCTGCTGGATTAATCTACAGGAGAACAAGGGCAGCTAGCCAAGCAAAACTGGATTCTTAAAGGGACACAGCTAACAACAAACCTGACTCCAGTTTTCACAATGCGTTCTTACAAACAAAACCTGTGACCAAGAAGAGTGGTGAAAAGATAGCTCCTTCTCTATTTTTCAGTTAGCTTACTGGGTGAATAGAGAGAGATTTACACTGTTTCTCCTGCACAGTCATTTTCTTCTGTTCATGTAGGTCCTTCACAAAGAAATGGGGGTGGGGAAACCAATAGGATTTTACTTATTTTTATAAAAATAAGTCAAAGAGCAGGTACTTGGAAGAAAATCTTCTTACGCAAACCTCTGTTTTACACCTGTTTTTTTCCCTAAACTGACAGATTTTCAAACCAGGAGAACCTCTCTAAATCCTGCTAATGTGGTATCAGTGAGCCTTATTTCAAAGACTTTCTATGAAGAAGTATGATCAAGTAAAATGAACTTAAAATACATCAGCAAACCCTTCCTTTCCATTTCAGCATACACATGCTCAGTGCTCTCTTGACTTTTCCTCCTTCACTTAAAAGTAGTTCTGGTTACAAGAGATTAGACTTTGCCTGGACATCTGTCATTAATGCTGTTTGAAGGGAAGGACTTTGAGGACTACCCTAATTTATTTTCTCTTTGGCAACAGCAAAGCAGATCCTTCAAAGGCTTGTACGTAGGCTCTGAAAGCCACTGGCACTCGTGTCTCAGAAGTACAGCAAAGTAAAATACCTACCCTTTGGCAATCATACTTTAATGAAGGTAGGAACAAGGTAATTATAAGCCTACAATGGAACAGAAAAACAGAGCTAGTGACTCAGCCAGTGGCACCAGGAACTGGAAAACCTGCCCCTCCCTAGCAGGAAAACTCTAATTCATATGGTGTTAAAAACAAAGGGGAGTGACTGCATCATCTCCAGAAAAAGGAGGACCCAAGGGGCAGGAACAGCAACAATAAAACCCACCTAAAACCAAACACCACCAACAAAACACACACACACACACAGACACCCATACACACAGAGAAAACAACCAAAAAACCCAAACACCACTCAGAAGCTCAAAAAAAAAAAACCCCAAACAAACAAAAAATCCCACAAGAACCAAACCTACCACCTCCAAATCCCCCAAAGCTCCTAATTTCTAGTCTCACATCTTTTAATGAGCTCCATGCATGCAAATTCTTGACTTTTTAAAGGCTCTACAACAAGACATGTTGGCTATTTATTTAGCAAGGTAGTAGGCATAAGACAGAAGTTGGAGAGAGGAGCATAAACTACCGTGAATCTTGATAAATTTGGTTGTTCTTCAAAGTAAGACAGAATTTCCATGAAGTTTGCAAACAAAAAGGATACAGTGCATGATGTGCTAGGTTTAGATTTAGAACAGCATTTACTACTCTCCAAGGAAATCACAGCTGAAAAATTACTTCAAATTGGCTTTGGAGAGTATTGATCATATTATTAGAAAATTACCAGGTTCAAAACCTAAATGTAATTATATATACCAGTGGAACCAAAAGGTACAGGGGGTATCTACTGGGCTGCTTCAGGGATCTCTACCAGTCCAGTTTTCTCTAACATCTTAGAAACCTAAGACTGAATAAAGGGAATGCAATGAAACTTGCAGGTGATACAGAATGAAGTTTACAAACACCAGTGAATAGAAACACTCAAAGGGATTTAGACAGCTCAAAAACAAACAAGAGAAGGAAGGGGGACAAATAAGACCATGCGGAAATAGCAATGCAAAGAAACTCAATAAACAATGAAACAAACAATGAAAAAAAGAGATAAATGAAAGAAAAAGCCCTGCCAGAAGCAGGAGCTAAAGACATGCAAGAGTGAGAATGCAGCATAAATGAGAGTTGTCTGCAAAGCAAATGCTTCTACGGAATGACCAATATAACTTTTGTCTGCCTATGCTCAGATACCACTCCAGGCAACAGAGATGAATCACCTCCAACATATGGAATATCAGATCTCATTCCCCAAAACTAACAGAGATAAACTGAAGACTATAAAAATTAATCATTAGGCCTAGAACAATAGATGTTGAAAAATGTTTAGTCTCATTAGTAGCTTGTAAGAACCTGGAAGGTGCAAATGCAGAGAGTAAGTAACCCTTTCACAGAAATACACACCAAGGCAGTAGAGCAAAAGAACTTTTCTCATAATGAAGTACACTGGGCAATGGAAAACTTGCCCAAGAAAATTACTGAAGATCCACTGCACAGCATTTGGGGAAGGGGCAGGGCACAGAGGACAAGAGACACAACAAAAACCAAGTAACAAGTGAGCAAAGGACAAACCGGAGCTGTAGGGAAAGCATAACAGGTCTTTAAAAGAAAGCAACAGTGAATTTTTGCTTTAAGATACAGCCATGGCCAGATAAGACAGAAAAATAATTTCATTATCACAGGAGCAACTACAGGCATGGTCCAAGGAACTATTTAAGGTGTGAAAAGATGGCAATATTGCTAAGGAAATGTCCATTCTTCCCCACTCCCCATCCCCTTGTCGTTGCACTAGCTTCTCCAAACACACCAGCATTTATGTGACCACATGATCAACTGGACTGGAGAAGAGAGCTGACTGATCAGTCCCCTGGCCTGGGTCCGTAAACAGCAGTGCCAATACCCATGCCAGTGACAAAGGAAAGAAGTGTGACAAATATGGAAATGGACAGTTTGAGCCTGTGCAGACAGGTTCTGTCTCCAACAGTGGCAGCCTGAAGTCTTTGTGGACCCATCCCTTGAGTTATATTGTGATGGAACCAAGAACTGAAAGATACAATCAGAAAAAGACATATAATGCTGAGAAAGGAAAGCTGTGAACGAGCATAATGTTGCTCCAAACAGATCCAAGCAGCACCTACTGGAAACTCTCGTTCTCAGTAACTTCAAAACTTTACTCACTGTATTTGAGTTCTGTGAAACAAATACCTGAGTAAGAAAACCAACAGCAACTGTGATTTTATTTTAAATCACAAGTAAAATTTGGCACCATGGAGCCCTTCTTCTCTTCAGAGCTTGACAGTACTATTTTCACACAGTTTTCCCATGGTCGTTCTGCAATACGCTAACATTACAACACTTATCACAGCAATAACCTGAAATATGTCACAGCAATCAGTAAAATTCATTTTAAAAATCCAAAAGATGTAGCAGGAGCCAGGACAGTGCAGAAATTTCTAATGTTCACTCTCATGCACAATAACTGCTCCCAAGATCACCTCCAAGAGGATATGAACAAGGAGCTGACTGTCCAGTTTAGAAATGATAGACTTTGTCACATGCTCCAGTTGAGGGAACTATCCAGACTGGGATTTAGGAAAACCCTGTAAGGTCACTGCATCCTGGCTGACTGCCCTTAGTTCTGCTATCACAAGTTCCAAAGAAAACCCCAGAGTCCATCAGCATCCAACAGCCCTGATAAATAACCCCCTCTGTATTAACTACAGCAGGATCCAGGTTCTTCTCTGTCATCAGAAAAAGCTATCAAGATCAAAAGGTGTTAACTGCACAGATGATAGAACAGCAGTTTCAACCCAGACCTAGCACTTGTTATATTCCCAGTCTGTTATCCCCCATGTTCTGTTCCTCCATGTTACCCTCTGCCATGTCCTACTGCCCACTTCGCTCTGTAGAAGAACAATAAAACCTCTTACATCTACACAGACAGATGGACAGACAGATGAACGAATGCTCTGTTCACTTGCACACAGTGCAATCAAAACTAGGGGAAGCCGATCTGTTCTGAGTAATAGGAAACAAGGAAAAAACAACAAAACACAAAACAATCCCCAGGTCTCCTTCTCTCCCACCCAGCCCCCCGCACTTGGAAAGTGCCTTACGTTGTTTATTTGTAGAGGATTTGCAGAACTTAACTCCAAAGGTTAGAAAGTAGCATGAATGTAACTTCAGGTTAAACAAAACATAGTAGATTAGTTGTGGTTGGTTTGGGTTTGTTTGGTGGTTTCTTTTTGTTTGCTTGCTTTAACACACATGACCATTCACCATAAAGTACCTCACAGAAGTCTTTAAAATACACTGAACTACACTCATTCCCCTTCTACAAAAAAAAAAGCCTCATCTTTAGCATCCCATGCAAGGAATTCTTTAAGCGGAATTATCTACATGAAAAATTACTTGGAGAAGATTTTTGTTTGGGTTTTGGTGGGGCTTTTTTGCTTGGTTGGCATTTTTTGCGTGGCTTGATTTTTGTTTTCAATTTAAATCCTTTCCAGAGGCATGCCATCAAAACTCAACTCTAACTTTCGAATAACTAACTGCTCGGGGAAAACAGCATTTCTCATCTTTGGTAAATGCCCCGTAACAACCCACATGCCTTCTCACGGATGGGTTTGCTTATGGTTTTCGTTTGTTTGCTTTTCTTCATGATTTACATCAGAATTTATTACAGGGAGCAGTGATCCTCCTCTCCACCCTTCCCAAGAACAGCTCTACAAGGGGCCCAGAAGCTTATTTTTTCCCCATTAGAAGTGTTAGCAGTTTTCAGCCGATGCCACAAGCAATCGAGTTGCCCAAGTCCCAGCGCCGGCAACCCCTCGCCGACGGAGGAACGCGCCGGAGCCTCCATTGAGGATGTTCCTATCGCTTCCTTTGTATGGCTGTGCCTCCTCTGTCGCACATGATCGGCTCCAACACCCCCCCCCCCCCCTTTTCAACCCTGTCTCCCACACTCATCCGTACCCCTTCACTCTGCGCGAAAGCTATGGTCGTGAAATAGCGTGTCCTGACCTGAGCAAGGCGAGAGCGGCTGTTGTTCCGCAGGGGCAGCGGAGACCCGCTCCAACTCCTCCTTCTGCTCCAGGACTTTCTGCCAAAAGAGCAGACGACGGCTGTTCCTGCGCGCCTGCCCCTCGCTCCCGCCCGATCCCCACCCCCGAGCCCGCAGGGGTGGGAGCGGGGGCTTGGGAAGGGGGCGCGGGCCGGTCAGCTCCGCGCTCGGCAACGCCACCCCCGACCCGGAGAGAAAAGTTGCCGTGGAGCCCCAGCGGCGCCCGGGGCGGCTCTGGGATCGGGTGGGCCCTCGGGACTCCCCTTTCCCTTGGTTCCGCAGCGGCGGGGACAGCGAGAACAATACCGGGCCGGGCGCTCCTGCCGGCCGGTGTCCGGGGGGGAGCTCGGAGCGGCAGCCCTGGGCGGAGGGAGCGGAGGCACAAAGCGCACACTCACCTGAGGAGCGCGGGAGCGGGCGGCGGGACGGGCGGCGGCAGCGAGGGGGCGGCAGCGGCGGCCGCGGTCGGGCAGGAGTTCGGAAGGAAAAGGGAGGGTTTTTATTTCCCCTGGAGTTTGAAAGGAGGAAGTGAGGAATGCGAGGAATGAGAGTTGGTATGAAATGAACGCGGCCGTGGGAGGGGACTGCCGGCTAGCGCAGGGGCTGAGACGGGGCTAGGGAGGGGACTAGCGGGGAGGGTGGCGAGAGAAGTGCCGAGGCGGAGTTAGGAACAAAACCCAGCGGGGCCGGGCGCTCCCTGGCCGGGGACCGCGTGTGACCGGGGCGGAGGGAACGCCGGCAATAGCCGGAAGAGGGGGCCCGCGGGGGAAGGTCGCTCCGCACAGGGGGAGCGGAGGAAGGAAACTCCGAGCGGCCGAAAGCGGGGAGCGGCCAGGCATCGGCGCGATGCCCGGGCGGGGAGAGAAGTTGGAGTCCGCGTCGAGGCCGGGCCGGCTTCAGCCGGGGGAAAGAGCCCTGGAAAGGCCGCCGCTTGCCTGGTCCTTTCCCAGGGACGGGACTCCGGCACTGAAGGGGTTCGCTAACCCCTTCGAACAAGCGCGGCCCTCGAAGCCCCTTAGGGATGTGATGTGATTTCCAGCCAGCATCGCTGCGCCGCTGCGAGAGGAACCAACCCAACACCGCGAAAGTGGTTATAACAGTTTAATTGCCCCGAGAGCGTTCCAGAATGTAAGCTACTTGCCTAACAGCAAAGGGGTGTTCTCTGTGGCTTTTCTCAATCTCACAGGGAAGCTACTCCTTTCCTGTCCATTCACACCGGAATGCCAACATGTTGCACTAGAAAATGCTGATACAAAGCTGAGAGTTGCGCTAGGGTTGGAAAGCCACGTCCCAAAACCAAAAGCAGTAATAAACCAGCAATTAAATGTAACGATATCCTGTCAGCAGCTCTGGGCAGTGCTGCTACACCAACAAAATAAACTTGCAAGTCCCCATCAGGTGACTTTGCCACAGGTTCCTGGTATGCACATGTGGCAGAGTTATGACACACTTCGTTTTGTTTAAAACTTTGAAGTTCAATGAAAATACTGAAGAAATTGAATAAAGAAATTCTCAGCTTTTGGTAAGAATCCAAAGCTAAAATTGTTGTAAATCATTTCAAGTTGCAGCAAATGGAGCTAGATGGGTCCTAAATTCTCGGAAACTAAATGGCAAAACCCATTAACTTCATAACCTTAGTCTTGGGATTTGGAAGAACAACTCCAAATTTGCCATGCTTGCAACAGGTTACTCCTGGGGAGATTCCAACTGGGCACAAGAGGAAATGTTGTCTCTAATCAGCCACTGCAATAACCTTCTCAGGGAAGTGTTGGACTCCCAGACACTGTCAAGATTCAGCTGGACAGGGTGCTGGAACATCTAGTCCTGATCATGCTTTGCCTAGAAGGGTTGGACCAGATGATCCTAGAGGTCCCTCCCAACCTGGGGTTCTGTGATTCCACTTTTTCTTCTCTCTGGCAGTGCTGAATGTAACTGATATTGGTGAACCAATGCAATGCAGCAATGTTTTATGAATAATTGAGATTTTAAGAAAAAAAATTACAATGCAGCTGTAAGAATACATATTATATATACAATGTAAGTATGAAGTTACAGAAGTCAACTATTTTTTGTTTTTTCTGTTTGTTATATAAAACCCTGCAGTGATCTCATTTAGCCACTGTTTCTACTAAGCCATATTTAAAAATAGGTCATTTAACAAAAAACATGTATTAAAGGTAGCTCATTTCTCATCACACCTGTTCACTATGAATTCAAGGCCAGGTCTCATGATTATGTGACTAACAGATTGTTTTGCTCCCATTTCCCTGCAGAATCAACATAGCTCAAAGAGAAGGAATTGAAACCTATTCCTTCCTGTGAATCATCACACAAATTGTTTGCAGGACTCCATTCAATTGCAGATGAAAACCTCCTCAAGAGAACAGAGGGGGTTTGGAGGTGGGGTTTTGGTGGTTTGTGGTGTTGGTTTTTGGGTTCTGGTTGATGTGGTGGGGTTTTTTTGTTTGGTTCTGGTTTTTCCTTTTTTTTTTTTTTTTTAATTATTTTTTATTTTTCCCTTACTGGTGGTAATGTTCCTCCAGAACAGGAAGTTGGCAAGCTGGTGACACCTAACTCCCCAACCCGATCCATACTCTGTCTGAATGATTTTGATATGCGGCTTTTAAAATATTGGCTCACAGTAAAATATATTACTTTCCCCTTAATAAATAAAGGGATCAATTCAATTAAGCATTAAAAAAAATTAAATCCCTTGTTTTTGTCATAATTTTAAGCTGTTTTGTTGAGACAGTGCAATTGTTTGCCTTGTTTGGAAATGTTAAAGTGAATAATCACAAACTGCATCTTCTAGAATAAATTAACTCATATATGTATTCTCTAAATTAAATGTTGAATTGCCAGAGCAGGTTCTGTTATAATAGTTGTTATATTAAGTGAAGTTTGGTCAAGTTAGTTTGCTTCTGTATTTTTCTCCCATTTTAGGATCAAAGAAGTGACCTCCAGCTTCCAATGAGGAAAGAATAATTCCATATAAACACATTGAGGGACAGAATGAGAAGACAAAAACTCTGTGCACCACACAGTTCAAGAGATACAACAGTAACAGTGGGTAAAGGTGCTCTGCCTTCTTTCATGCATGGGCTTTCAATTCTTACCACTTCACCACTGTAGCAGGCTGTTTTCCCTGTTATTAAGGAAGCCCTTATACCAGTGTTGCTTTTCTACCCATCCTCATAACTGTATGCAGGGCCAAATCTCTTTGCCCTGGCATAACTTAAGCATCTTTCTGAATTCTGGTTTCAGCAGTAGTTCCAAACTGAAGTTACGCACAACAGTTTGACACTGTGGCAGTCTCCAGCAAAGAAAGGATCTTTCCAGAGTTCAGCTCCTCAAGACTTTGCACAAACTTTTAGCTCCTGACCTGTAAATCACGGGGAAGGCTTTGCTTGTCTTCCTTACCAAGAAATCAATGTCAGTTGAGAGATCTATAGAGCTGTTAATACCAACAAGTCAAGGAGCGCACTAAGTAAAACTTAAGTGAGAGTGGGACTGACCCCTCAAAGAGCAAATTACTCACCGTTTTATGTTTGTGAGCCAAAGACCTTAGAGCAGCCTAGCAGCTGGTTTAGTCTGCTAGATCTGCTTTTAGGATTCATATTGAACAGTTTAATAGGCTTCCTTCATTGTTGCAAGATCTCTTTGGGATTTCAAGAGTGTTACATTTGCACATATTCAACTAGTATTACTGTACCAAGAACAAATGCCTAGCAGTACTTCTTGCTCAGTTTTCTATCCCAACTAAATCTCACTTGGCTCAGATGGAACTAGGGGGAAGAAAAAGAAAAAAAAGGTGCATGAAGAACAGGGCTTACACATTGATAGCTGTGTTAAGTTTCAGATTATCAGTCCCACCATATCTCCTCTTACAGAAGTTCATACATCTCCCAGTGTATGGAACTTGGTGTTCCTCCTAGCCTTGTATTATTGCAGTTCTTGATTCAGAAATACACGGTACTGTACTTCAAGAGTACAATGGGTTCAGATGAAAAGTATGAAAATGCATAACTATTTCAAAAGCCCTAACCGGACACTGGAAGAAACATTAAAAAATGCGGGGCAGAGAAGTGCAACTAGCTTAAAGAAAGAATCAAATAGAAACCAAGAACTATACAGGAAGAACTGCTGCTGAGAACAAAACAAACAATAGGGACTAACTTTACATTTATCTCCAGCCTTCTAAGTCTATGGGGGAAAAAAAAAAAGCCAAACCAAAGAAACCCAAACAACATAAAAAGAACTGAGAATCACAAAGGAAAAGGAGGAGTAAGAAGGGAGATGAGATACGACAGGAAGAAACTGAGGTAGTATCTACAGGAGGAACAAAGAACACCCATAAGTGACCGCAAAATTCTACCAAAAAACTCATTAAGAATTACGGATTTTTTTCAATATATAAATTAGTTTATTTTCATTTAGATATAAAAGTTATAAATACAATTAATGTAAAACATTATCTGATAAAAGAGCACAGAATCAGTTAATCTGTCTGTACAATCTGACTGAAACCAGAGGCCCTGGCCCTGCTAGGATCATTTCATGTCAACAAATAGCTTGAAGAGCCACTGCTGACAAACCTAACTGAAAGGATGAGTAAAGGGACGCTACGATGGCCTTCTGAGCAGAGAGAAAATCATCTTGAATTCAAAGTTAGCGTTCTACCTTCAGGTCACCCCAAACTAACATAAGGCAGTTTCTTTCACACAGACCTAGTCAGAAAAATAGACAGGTAACAAAATGACTTAGCTTTCTAGATGGGCAAAGGGAATGCAAAGCCACTGGCAAAGAACTCAGAAGAGCACAAATGGAAAACAAACACTGTCAGGTCTTGACTCCAGCCTGATGAGTATATGAAGGCACAAAAGAGATACAGGAGTCAAGTTCTCTTCAGGACAGATCTGCTGATGAGTTCATCTCAAAATGATCTCACCAGCTATACAGGCATCTGAGAGAGATGAGCTGAAGTTCTCAGCATCACTTCAGAATTTACAGTTAAATACAGAGTTTGCACATGATTACCATAGTTGATTGGTTGGGTATTTTCCCCCTGGCAGTACCAGAAAATGTCTTCACAAAGTTTCAAAAGCAAGCGATACCTACCACTTCAAAGACTCCAGAGCCCAAAGCAATAAATCTGTCTCTCTGGAGCTTGAAATAGAGTTATTCTGCTGACAGCAGCAATATCCAAAGATGGAGAACATCTATTCTTGTCTTGATAGAGGGATTAAGTTTTCTAGGATCATCATGAACATGCATAATGGCCACAAAACAGGAAAGATAGTAACTGTTCTCTGCTTTAGTACACATGTGCACACTATCAGGCTTACATGTCACAGCGTGCAGCAATTCACTCTGATGAATCAAGGCCATATGAATCAAGAAGCATTCCATGCTGTGACCTACAGTCCCCATACGGTATATCCAGCATTAAAAATGGAGCACTGGAAGGGCACATTGCAAAGCCCTGTGATACATCATTAGTTATTTTTTTTTTTAAACTTACTGATGCCTTTGAAAACACCTGTAATTTTCTTTTTAGGTAACTCCTTCTTATATTTAGGTTAAAATTATTTATATAAAAACTTCTATATGTCATGACTTGAGATAAAAAAAAATAAAATCAGTCACTTATTCCTAAAAAGGTAGCAAGTTTTAAAGACAATAGACAAATCAAAAAATAATCCTGGTCAGCATACAGCCTACATTAAATCAATCAGAACACTGCTTTTCAGGAATGAGACTGTATATTGTACAGTTACAATAGTATGGTTACAGTACCATCCTATTGTATGTATTGTTACAATACTACCTTCGGCCAAATTCAGTCAGATTCTAACATCTGTTCAGTCTCATTTTTCACACTGTTAAGAATTAACAGAGACAGTAATAGATATATCACCAACTAAAAAGTAAGCATTTCAGATTTGATTGTTCTTTATTTGGTAAAAAGACTATCAAGGGATATGGAGCAATTAGAATAATGAAAGGGAACTGGACTATCAACCTTAACAGAGAATCATCCCACCAAGAGGGAAGTGTTTTATTAGAGCCAATGTCTCCTTACAGCTCTGTATTTGTTGAACATTACCTACAGTTGCACAAAGCCATAACCTGAGTTCTTCCTTGTCTGACTATTGTGACAGACAACAGAATGATACACGTGCCAATAACTGTTCTCCTTTTTTGTGATTTCAGCTCAGCAGAAACTCTTTAATTCCTGATCAGGTCTGTAGCATCATCTCCAGGGGCACTGTGGAAGTCAAACATATATGAACACTAAAACATCATTTTTCTAATCCTAGCTGCAATGTGTTCCAGTTACTGGGCTAAATTCCTTAGCCCACTCACATGCAGCATCTGTTACAAGGATTCTGAAAGCAGAATCAACACTAGTGTCAAAAGCATCACCTGTATTTCTTATTCTTCCACAATGCATACAGAGACTGCTCAGTCTTAGGACAGTCTCCTAAGATGTCAACTACTGTAATGCTCCAAGTCCTGGTATTTGCTTTCTAATAAGCCTGCAGAAGTCTCCTCCAGTTCCCTTCCATCCCCAATGTGCTTTTCATTACTTCATCTGGAACGCTTACAAGAAGATGCAGGGATGGGAGTGAGTTTCAAGTCTGTTTGGAGAAGAGGAGACTGAGGGGTGACCTTATTATTCAAGTCTAGGTAAGAACAGTTTAGTAACTAAGGTATAACACAAATCACTACTGCTACCACCAGTAATAGTAATGATAAAGGAAATAACAAGGGAAGAGAATACAACACCCCATCACCAGGCGACCGATAACTTGCTCCCCCCAGCCCGACCAAGCACCAACCGATACCTCCTCCAACCCTGCAGTCCCCCTCGCCCTTCCGGCTCACTCCCAGTTACCTCCTGGGCATGACGTGCTGTGGTATGGAATACCTCTTTGGTCAGTTTGAGTCAGGTGTCCTGTCTCTGCTTCCTCCCAGCTTCCCTCCTCCCTGGCAGAGCATGAGGCCCACAAAGTCCTTGGCCAAACCAAAACATCATTTTTATCAGCTCTGTTCCCAGCTGAAAGTCAAAACACAGCACTGCACCAGCTACCAAGAAGGAGAAAAATGACTGCTACTGCTGAACCCAGGACAGAGGAGACTGAGGGGTGACCTTATTAGTGTATATAAATATATAAAGGGGGAGTGTCATGAGGATGGAGCCAGGCTCTTCTCTGTGGCAAACAATGATAGGACTGAATGGGAAAATTCATTCCATAAACGATTGGCTTCGAGGCTGATGCTGCAGGCAGGGCTTTGGATTCTTTGATAACGGCTGGTTTTATAGGGCACCAGTCTGGACATTGGCATGTGGGAAAGGTTTATCGCACAGAGGCAAAAGGATGCTGGGGCACGAATTAGCAGGGCTCATTTGGAGAGCTTTAAACTAGATTCGAAGGGGGATGGGGTTGTAGCTGGGCTTGCCTCAGTGGGACAGCGCTCTGGAATTGATGAAGACTGGGAGGCCTCCTGTAATCCTAGGGCGAAATCGGTGTGCTCGGCTCGCTCCCTGAAATGTCTGTACGCCAATGCGCGCAGCATGGGAAATAAGCAGGAGGAGCTAGAAACCTGTGTTAAGTCGGGAGATTGTGACCTGGTGGCAATTACAGAGACGTGGTGGGACAGCTCACATGACTGGAATATAGTCATGGAGGGCTATGTCCTTTTCAGGAAAGACAGGCCAGCCAGGCGGGGTGGTGGGGTTGCTCTTTATGCACGAGGGCAGCTACAATGCGCGGAGTTCTATCCAGGGACAGATGACGAGCGAGCTGAGAGTCTGTGGGTGAGAATTAAGGGACAGGCTGGCAGGGGTGATACTGTTGTGGGGGTCTGTTACAGGCCACCGAATCAGGGGGAGGAAGTTGACGAGGCCTTCTACAGGCAGCTGAGAGCGGCCTCACAGTCACAGGCCGTGGTCGTCGTGGGGGATTTTAACTTCCCTGATGTTTGCTGGAAGGACTACTCAGCAACCCAGCCGCAGTCCAGGAGGTTCCTCCAGTGTATGGATGATAACTTCCTCATGCAAATGGTGGATGAGCCAACCAGGAGAGGAGCGCTGCTCGATCTCATCCTCACTAACAAGGAGGGTCTGGTTGAAGGAGTGAAGGTTGAGGGCTGCCTTGGTTGCAGCAACCACGAGATGGTGGAATTCAGGATCTTGTGTGGTAGGACCAGTAGAATAGCAAGCAGAATTGCAACCCTGGACTTTAGCAGGGCAAACTTTGGCCTTTTCAAGCAATTGCTAGGGGAAATCCCATGGGCTAGGCTGCTTGAAGGTAAAGGGGCCCAAGATAGTTGGTTGACGTTCAAGGACTGCTTTTTCCGAGCTCAAGATCAGAGCATCCCAACACGTAGGAAGTCAAGGAAGAGGGTCAGGAGACCTGCGTGGCTAAATAGGGAATTGCTGGGTATGCTCAAGTGGAAGAGGAGAGTTTACAGGTCATGGAAGGAAGGGCTGGCCACTGGGGAAGAATATAAGGCTGCTGCTAGAGGATGTAGGAAAGCTGCTAGGATGACTAAGGCCTCCTTGGAATTAAAGCTGGCGAGAGGGGTCAAGGACAGCAGAAAGAGCTTTTTCAAATACATGGCAGATAAAACTAACACCAGAGGCAATGTAGGCCCGCTGATGAATGGGACGGGTGCCCTGGTGACAGAAGATACAGAGATGGCAGAGTTACTGAATGCCTTCTTTGTCTCTGTCTACTCTGCCGGAGGCAGTCCTGAAGAGCCCTGTACCGCTGAGACCTCGGATGAAGACAGGTCAACGGAGCGGTCTGCCTTAGTAGATGAGGAATGGGTTAAAGACCAGTTGAGCAATCTGGACATCCATAAATCCATGGGTCCAGATGGGATGCACCCGCGGGTGCTGAGGGAACTGGCGGAGGTCATTGCTAGACCACTCTCCATCATCTTTACCAAGTCTTGGGAAACGGGAGAGGTGCCTGAGGACTGGAGGAAAGCAAATGTCACTCCTGTCTTCAAAAAGGGCAAGAAGGAGGACCCGGGTAACTATAGACCGGTTAGCCTCACCTCCATTCCTGGGAAAGTGATGGAACACCTTATCCTTGGTGCCATCTTAAGGCATATCAAGGATAAGAGGGTTATGAGGGGCAGTCAACATGGCTTCACCAAGGGGAAGTCATGCTTGACCAATCTCGTAGCCTTTTATGAGGAAATAACACGGTGGATGGATGATGGCAGAGCGGTGGATGTGGTCTACCTTGACTTCAGCAAAGCGTTTGACACGGTCTCCCACAGCATCCTTGCAGCTAAATTGAGGAAGTGTGGTCTGGATGATCGGGTAGTGAGGTGGACTGTGAACTGGCTGAAGGAGAGAAGCCAGAGAGTTGTAGTCTATGGGGCGGAGTCTAGTTGGAGGCCTGTATCTAGTGGAGTGCCTCAAGGGTCAGTACTGGGACCAGTATTATTTAATATATTCATCAATGATTTAGATGAGGGAATTGAGTGTACTATCAGCAAGTTTGCTGATGACACTAAGCTGGGAGGAGTGGCCGACACGCCAGAAGGCTGTGCTGCCATCCAGCGAGACCTGGACAGGCTGGAGAGTTGGGCAGGGAATAACTTGATGAAATATAACAAGGGAAAGTGTAGAGTCCTGCATCTGGGCAGGAACAACCCCAGGTTCCAGTATAGGTTGGGGAACGACCTGTTAGAGAGCAGTGTAGGGGAGAGGGACCTGGGGGTCCTAGTGGACAACAGGGTGACCATGAGCCGACACTGTGCCCTTGTGGCCAAGAAGGCCAATGGCATCCTGGGGTGTATTAGAAGGGGGGTGGTTAGTAGGTCGAGAGAGGTCCTCCTTCCCCTCTACTGAGCCCTGGTGAGACCTCATCTGGAATATTGTGTCCAGTTCTGGGCCCCTCAGTTTAAGAAGGACAGGGACCTGCTGGAGAGAGTCCAGCGCAGGGCAACTACGATGATTAAGGGAGTGGAGCATCTCCCTTATGAGGAAAGACTGAGGGAGCTGGGTCTCTATAGTTTGGAGAAGAGGAGATTGAGGGGTGACCTTATTATTGTATATAAATATATAAAGGGGGAGTGTCACGAGGATGGAGCCAGGCTCTTCTCAGTGGCAAACAATGATAGGACAAGGGGCAATGGATACAAACTGGAACACAAGAGGTTCCACTTAAACTTGAGAAGAAACTTCTTCTCAGTGAGGGTGACGGAACACTGGAACAGGCTGCCCACGGAGGTTGTGGAATCTCCTTCTTTGGAGACATTCAAAACCCGCCTGGACACGTTCCTGTGTAACCTTATCTAGGTGTTCCTGCTCCAGCAGGGGGATTGGACTAGATGATCTTTTGAGGTCCCTTCCAATCTCTAACATACTGTGATACTGTGACAAGGGGCAATGGGTACAAACTGGAACACAAGAGGTTCCACTTAAACTTGAGAAGAAATTTATTCTTAGTGAGGGTGACAGAACACTTGAACAGGCTGCCCAGGGAGGTTGTGGAGTCTCCTTCTCTGGAGACATTCAAAACCTGCCTGGACACGATCCTGGGTAGACTTATCTAGATGTTCCTGCTCCGGCAGGGGGATTGGACTAGATGACCTTTTGAGGTCTCTTCCAATCTCTAGCATACTGTGATACTATTGTCTCTCATTCACACGCCAATTTACTATCGAAACTGGACAGTCCAATAGCAAAGGCCTGAAGAGCACAGAGAGGATAATTATAGTCCAGAGTGAACACATCTTCTGCTACACGACCAAACTGCATCACAATGTAGTCAGCTGGGGAGGAAAAAAAAAAAAAAAAGAAAAAAAATTATCCAACAAACCCAGAAATTAACAATTTCGTAGCATAGCAAAGAAAAACCACAACCAAAAAACCACAAATGTCTGGCAGTTCCAAATGTATGTGGTTGGTGTTTCCATCCCTTCTCACCAGAGTGGCCTTGTAATCTGCTCTCTAGACTGACTATTATTCTAGAGATTATCTTTCCTTCTCAGAACCAAAGCTTGAACTACTTTCTCTTGCTAGCCTGAAGATACTGTACAGTCCTTTCCTTTCAGGAATCTTGCATTTACCCTCTCTTTTGCTGCAGCTACGGACAGTAGTGTCTGCACCCACCCCAGAAAAAGGGAGGCCTTATATAATTTTCTTCACAGCTGAGAAGTCCCCAGTAATCCTGAGCCGATTTTCTGCAACCAATCTCCCTTTTCCAGGAAGAGTGTCCTATTCCTTCCAAACCTCATGAAATAAATAGGGTTATCCCTGTTTGAATAAGCCACACACACTCTACCAGACTCTTACGGTCATTGTCATGCACAATCTGGAAGTTCTTCACCGAGGCCTGAGTGACTCTGCCATGGAAGTTCAAAACATAGGATTGAGTATCATCATTCCAGACTGGAGCTTTGTTGTGCAACTCAATGAGGTTCTCCAAGTTTTTGTTTTGCCATTTTGACAGCAGACTCTCATGTTCCTGTTCAGAACAAACACATTTATCAGATTTGGAATGGCTCTGCTTTTGATTACTGCCTCTCTCATGTGTGTGTATTCTGTCACTCGATGGTCATTCCCTGTTTAATGAAACACAATGACAACACTTAAACTCAGTCCTACTGAAAACTTCTTGCAATTACCAGGAAGATACTTTAATGGATTCCCCATCCAAGCATTTCTTTCCACTCAATAAGCTATCACCATATTTCCACCCAAACAAGAAAAAAGAGCAAGAGAGAAGGATGTGTGTGTACCGGAAAGGGAGCAACTCACAGGCCAAAGGATGATTGTCATCCTGCTGGCAGGAATCAGAACTGAGTCTCACAAGTTTTCTCTGATCCTGTTGGACCCAACTTTCATTTCTAACAATCTGAACTTTGAAAAAAGGAAAATAATCTACAATTAACTGCATAGTGCCAGGACCTGGGGTGCTTCAGTAGAAAGTCCAAAGGCTGCAGCAGCCTGCGTGTACGCCTTAAGTAGGTTAAATGGGTCTAGTAAGTAATGCACAATATGAAAAGCAGAAAAATAAAACCAGAAAGATACAAAAAGAAGGTAAGACAGCACAATAAATCCAACAAACAATGAATTACAAGGAGCTGTAGTGTGAAATATATGATATATTATTTAATTTTAGAAGTTCTGCAACAAATAAATTCCAATAACGTATGCTAGAGCTCCCGAGAAAAATAATCCAAACTGAAGTTATTTAATGTGGAAAAATTATCAGAAAACACCCCACTGTGCAGATCTGACTGATATGGCTATAGTAAATGTTTTTAGTATACAGATACAATACTGGATTTTTGAGGATAACCTAAATAAAACCTAAATAACCTCCAATCTGAACCATGACCGAACTCTGTAACTCACATTTCGTGGACGTATTGGAATTCGCTTATGATTCATATTCATTCCTGGAATGATCACAGACATTTTTCTGGGACCCTTGAATCCTAACACATTGGTTTCCTGAAGGACAAGGAAAAACATTTTCAGTAAATGAGATACTTCATCTCAAAGAAGGAAAGACAACAAAACTGAACTTGAATCCACATTTATATTGTTTTTTGGAGATCTGCTAGCTACAACTGTAGTAGCAGTTATCTAAATGAAACTGTGTTTTAACCACTGAGAGCAGCTTTCTGTTCTATTTTGAGAACAGTGTTAAGACACATATTACCTAATTTAGAATTCATCAGTTATCCTAATGAAACATTTATAACAAAATCACAGAAGTGCAATTTCCAAGCATAATTTTGTCCATCTGAGGCAAAACCAGGCTAAAATCTTGTTTGTGAAGAAGCCTCAAATACGATAAAAGACAAGTATCTTTGACCTGAGACTATGTTACCCATACATCACCATTTAGGCTAAAACGTTCCTGAAAAAATGAGTGACATTCTTCTTTAGGTGTTTTTATTTGTGTTTAAGAGCATACCTACACTTTTCTCTCAAATCTTGCCTTTTTATAAATGATTAAGAACAGACCCCAAAGGCACACAGTTCAGCACTGTGCAAGCTTCAATCTTGAGCAGATTTTTCCAGAGTACTGCAGGAGACAGCTCCAAGTAGATTGAATATAGAAAACAAAGGGGAAAAAAAGGTCTCGGCATTCCCAAGCCATCCATTCAATAATATCAACCAAAACTCAACGGTCCATTTAAAGTGTTCGGTAACAATGTCAGAGATAACCTTTAAAATTCCCAGAGGCCAAGTAAAAAGTAAAAATCTTTGGAAGTACTGAACTGATTGATAGAAGTGACACTGCTTTTTCTAACACACTAGTGCATTTTGCAGGCACAGAACAGAGGTCTTTGGGTTGCAACCTCTACTATTTTGCTTCAGAAAATTTGGGGCACATATGCGAATGAGAACACTGATTTTATTGATATATAAACTTTATGAACTTCTTGTATATGAAAGTTCAGAGATCTGAAAAAACAACTTTGTATTACCTGCTGTACTCATTCAACAGCTTGCTGTGTACAAGTAGGTAATAACAGAAGAATACTGTATACAAAGAAAATAACCTGACATGATACTGTTATAATAAATGATACTGCTCACAGGCAATGATTTTTTTTCCCCAGGTGACATTATGGTTAATGGGGGGAGGGGTGGGAAATCAAGATCATGCTCCGATAGGTTAATGCACCTTCACATTTTTGTGTCGTACCTGTGATAAAAGCAAAAAACCTTCCACTTCACTATCCATCATTTTGTAAAGAACCTCAAATTTTATTCAAACTTCAGGATAGGAACATGGAACAAACAATGTTCAAGGCCAGGCTGGACAGGACTTTGAGCAACCTGGTCTAGTGGAAGGTGTCCTTGCCCATTGCAGGGGGTTGGAACTGGATGAGCTTTAAGGTCCCTTCCAACCCAAACCATTCTATGATTTTATGATGAGAACCCTCACATAATTCTAGAGCATCCACAACTGCCACCCTGAAGCCTAGACCAAGGTGATCCTCAAAACCAGACGAAAGCATCTCTAGGACAGACAGCTATCAAATCATGATATCCCATGGAACCATATCCTCACTAACCACAAGCTACTACTGAAATAATCCGAGCTCCTTCCTATCCACCAAAATGCCTTTGGTTCTGCAAAACAAAAAAATAACTCTACTTCACAGGGTACTCCCAGTTAATTCTTAGTGTCCATCAAATACCAGCTGGGCAAGAGGCAGTTCATGCTATGGCTGGCTCCACGTAAAGGATGTGCTGACTGGCCACATGCCACAGGTCAGACAAGGTTATCAGGGTGTTAGTTTGCATCTCTCTTCCTCCCTCCCTCCCTCATCACTGATTTGTTTGGGGTTTTTTTTGTTTTTTTTTTTTCCATCAAGCGTATAAGAACTTATCTTTGAAGCCTCTGTCCTTTGTTGTATCTGGTTGAAATTGGTCAGTTGGTTCCAAAGTTAAGTGGGGAAGGCTGCCAGGCAGCATGATTTTGTAAGCCCTGTTTCCTCTGTAACCAGGCAACAAAGAAGAAAGGGGCAAAAGGGGAGAGGCACTACTTACATAACAAATAGCTGCAAGCTCCTGTCTTGTATGAGCCTTTTCCACTAGACCTCGTGCCTTGAGGGGGCTAACTCCACGGTCATAGACTGTAAATTTTGTTCCCATGAGGTTTGATCTAATGTCAGGTTACAGAAAGACAGAAAAAGAGAGAGGTGTCAGTGGAAAGTTTTGTTATCTTCTGAACGTATTTGTACAGCACAGTGAAAACACTCATGTCCTGCCATCTGAATCTTCCAATTGCCAGGTCAGTAAGGAGTGCCCACAGTAAACTGAGCCTGAACCTATCCTGGAAAAACATCGAGCCAGAATTCCTTATGTGAATTGCCACGGTGAGTGGTAACACTGAAGAAAGGTTGCCAACTCAGGTGAATACAGATTACATTAAACAGGATGATGCAAGTCTATTCTCTCTGAATTGACACCAGATTGTTATTCATATCCCCAACTCAACTAAAATGAAAATCCAACCTCTCTTGTCTGTAATTTTCACCTGTGGTTCTTACCTGAGTTTTCCAATGAAGCTTTCCCCTTCTCGGGATAAATCAGTTGGGTCAACTGATATGAGGTAATTGGATGCTTTGCTCTTTTTTCGTTTTCGCCCTGCAAGAAGGAATGTCTGCAAATACAAAACTTCAATCAAGACTGGAGCTTTGTAAGAATGCAGAAGCATTGCTACGCATCGCATTGCTATCCAAACTGTTCTCTCTCCATTTTTCACATCAATTCCCCTTTTTGTTCTGTACTGATATTACTGTCTCCACAGTTCTGGTACCTTCCACAAGTGCACACCCAGAAATCCTATTCCTTTGATCAGCTCACTCAACAGTGTAGATTTAATGCAACTGTCCTTTCTAGTCTTCCCTCCCTTTCTGTGGAGCAGCTCCATCTCCCTTCTCTTCTTTATCCTTAACATTTTTATACTTTTCAAAATTTCATCTTTCATTGTATTATGGCTTTCAAACCTCCCAATTCCCTCCTTAGTGCCTTGGCCTAATATGAGCTGTCCTCATCTGCATGCTGGCTCTCCTCAGCTGTTGGTCTCTTACCAGAAGCTTTCCCTTACACAAAAAAATATTCTGTGGTACGAGTACGATAGCCAAGATATTCTGCTGCTTCCAATACCTTTCTGTTGTCATCCCTTTCCAGATGCATGTAGTAAGTAGGGAAGAGGCCCCGGTCCATTCCCTTCTTATCTCTAGTGATTCGACACTTGACTGTAATACCACGGGGTGCAGGGTGTAATGCAAATTCCTCCAAGTTCTCTACTTCTCCCAGCTGGGCATCTGTTGGAGGGGATGGACTACAGGAAGCACCTGTTTCCTGTGGGAAGAACCATCATATTAGCAAATTAATACAGATCAGAGGCTCTGGTATGGCCCAGGAAAAGAAAGGTCTTTTAAAACAGAAAGATCTCATGTCTCAAGAAGATATTTTGGGAAAAGGAAGTTAAATGAGATACCACCCATATTTCTGTGAAGAAAGTGCCTGCAGCCTTTTACTCTGAGGAAAAATCAGCCCTCCAATGAGAGGGGAGAAAAAGTACCCATTAACCAGAGATGAGTGAATTGTGAAGAAGGGGAAAAAAATGGGATGAGTCACTGCAAATATTCTAAGCAAAGAGCCTCTCTGCTCTTATAATCTCACTCTGTGGGAAATCAGGCAGCATGATAAGCTGGACTGATGGATGCTGCAGTAAAGACAGGCCAGGATTTTTGTGACTGAAACGAGCACTGAGATTATGTTGGTTCAGAACAGTAGCTGAAATAGCTGATGGTGGAGCCGTCTCAACTAAATGCTGGAAGAACCTTAGAACAGTGTATATACTCAGGATGCAAGTTATGGTCACTGATAAAACTGGAATTCTAATTGAAATCTGGTATAAGTCATTACAGTAATTTTTTTCTTAGAGGTAGCTGAATCCTGTGTATTGCAGAACCCAGGAGAGTCCTTCCTTATTGGGCTTTGGAGTTGATGGTGGTGGCTTATCCATATTCTTAGATACAGCTGGTAAGAAGTATGAGTGATTACAGACACACAGAGACACAGACAGACTTGAAATTCACTAGTGGCTCTCACCTTCCCCTGCTACAGCATCCCCTACCTGGTATCTCCAGTAGCTGGCAACCACAGCCCAGTCTCCCAAGTAGCCAACACCCAGATCTCAGAATCAGAACGGTTTGGGTTGGAAGGGACCTTAAAGCTCATCCATTTCCAACCCCTTCCACCACCACAGGCAGGAACACCTCACACTAGACCAGGCTGCTCCAAGCCCCGTCCAATCTGGCCTTGAACACTGCCAGGGATGAGGCAGCCACAGCTTCTCTGGGCAACCTGTGCTGGTGCCTCACCACCTTCATTGTAAAGAACTTCCTCCTAAAGTCTAATCTAAATCTACCCTCTTTCAGTTTAAAACCATTCTACCTTGACTATTCAACTCACTATTTCAGGATATAACTGATATTTTATGACTTCATATTCCATTTATTCAAGCTTACCTGAAAGCAAATAAAGTCTGAACAATTCAGAGAAACAGTTTAAAATACTTTTTGTGCATGTTTATAATTTATAATATTTTTATAATAAAATTTATAATTTTAATGTCTCATTAATTTCTCCTGACACTTCCCTGAGAAACCATTACAAATACATTTTTCACCCCCAGCACCATCTACATTTGTATTTTAATATGAAATAGACCTACACCCACTGAAAGTCAGAAATAACTTGACTAGCCTAAGTTTGTATGAGAAGGCCCATTCTTTTCTAGAGTACAGAACTTGGACAGCAAATAAAGCTTTTGCATATTAGCTGAAAATGCCTAAGTAATTTTTATGGGCATACAGTATTTTTTTTCCAGAGGAATCAGAGTCCTAGCATGTATTTACTACCAAAAAATAACTTCACAAAAAAGTAACAGTAATAGGGACACAACATGACTTTACATATATTTAATACAAGTATACTTTGAGAACATCGTAGAAGATAGTTCCAAGCCAAACAGAAGAAAAGGCCAAGCTTCAAGTACTCCAAAGCAACTTCTTAAACACACTTGATCAGATTTTATTGCCATTTTGCAATTCTTGCAACATTAAATCTTGCTTAACTTTATAAACTGAATAGCACATTATTATTTTTATATTATTCTTAGAAGTTAATCTTAAATATGTGACCACTGCACTGGATCAGGAACAGAGGTAGATACCAGCACACATTTCACTATTCGCATTATGTGGGAAACTCTCTTACTGTTAAGATGAAAAAGCTGTTTATGCCACACAAGAGATAATTTACTGCATTAAATGCAGCAGCCAGAAAAGTTACTTGCTATGAAGCACCTGGCTAGCATTTTGAGAGCAGCCTAACGGCATCAGTTATTGAAATCCAAAAGATCTGGGAGACATACATCTAACACTTTTGAACAATTAAGATCTCCTACCCACACAACAAGTTTTCAAATTGCTAACACATGTTTTGAACAGAAAGGAGATGAAGTGTTAACCTTTAATTAATACTTTAAGCTCTATCACACTAAATATGAATATTTGATCTATATTATAATCTTCATAATTTCTTCATTCTACTTTACCACACAAATACACTCACATTGGTCTTTTGAATAGTAGCATGGACTTTTAAGCCTGCCCAAACCCTGTGCCCTTCATGTGATCACTACCTCAAACCCTGGTTCTTCCCAGGTCTCTTCAACTCACTGGCTAGTACAGTATGTAGTTTGTCAGCATATGTATGTACATATGTATCTCTCTCACACACACACACACACGAGAACATTCATAAAAGAAACAACATGACAGGAGTATCATGCAGTAATGAGGCACAAGGCTTCAACAGACAAGCGTACTGTCTCGCAGCTGCTTACATGCATCTGGTGCCTTTTACTCCCTTTAGCCCCTATTTTCCCGTGCTTATGACTTCCTGATCCACCTTATCCCCTTTCTTCTTCCTCTTCCCTTGCCCTAATCAGTCATGAAAGGTTTCTTCCAATCCCAAAACTTTCTGTTCCATCCCAAAATTCTGTTCCCTCTTACATTCCACAATAAATACTATAAACCTTCAGGCAGTAATCCCTCTTAATTTTGCATGGCATTTCAGAGTTTCTGAGTCATCCTGGTGGCTTTTACACCAGAGACAATGGCCTAAACTGTCCCCTTTGAGAATCATAGGAGTAGCTGACTCACTGTGTTCCCATCTCCACTGATTAGGCTACTCAGGTTCCCCTGCCCACCACTGTTCCTTTAGTCATTACTCAGTCTTTGTGTTTAGCTCAATGGCTCTTCAGTCAGATAACCTGACAATCATGACCTTCCTCTGCCTTCAGGGATTAATATGCTAGCTACTGTAGTTGCAGCTACTATATTTTAACACAGTGCTTAAGGGGTTAGTACTAAAATCAAGCATGTGCCCAGCCCTTATCAGAAAACAATTTCAAGGCACTTACTGTGAAAGATTTCACACTGGTTGCCGAGCTAGGCCTCTCAGTTTCAGGATATGATGAATCAGAAGCTGGTCTCTTACTAGCTTCTTCCTCTTCTCCATCCTCCTCATCAAAATTTAAACTGCCTGAAATTCCTGTCAAAATAAAGCAAGTAACCTCTGAAAGGAGATGTCATGAGTTCGTGGCATCACTAGTTCATATATGACATTTGCATAGCTAGTCACTCTTAATTAATTTCAGTTGATTTAATTAAAATCAACTCCTGATTTTCCTCATGTGCCATATTGCTTCCCAGGACTTTTAATTCAAAACCCTAGTGACATTTTGCAGCTGTCATCGTGCAGATGATTAAACAGTTGTCAGTCTTTTACAAATATTTATTTAAATGATATTAAATGATGTAGCATACTGCTTAATATACACTGTAATTGAGTTAACTTTGCCTATTTTCACGTAAAAAAGCCAGGTCTTAAAAAATGAAGGAAATCCAGATGAATATACTGACACCTCCACTGTAAACTGGACTCCTTACAACTTACATTCTTTACCATTTCCCCTTAGTCTTATACACACCGAAATGAAGCAGGACAATTTTTCTAGAAGAGCCCCTCCTATTCTTACATCAGTAGCAATAACCCATGTCTCATGAACACTACTGATGATTTTGTTTTTAAAACAGAAGTGCAGTCTGAGTAGTTCCAGGACTTATTTAACCTTAACCTAGTCACAGCTATGTAGAGGTGACTGTAGGTATATAACTAAACTCCCGATAAAAACATTTTAAAGAATGTTTATGTGTACAGAAGCACACATAACTGCTTGGTGCTTACTTGGAACTGTGTAATTTTACTCTGAGATTCCATTCTTTAATTTGGCTGTAGAATGGAAAGCACATAAAGCACTACAGAAAATAAACACACTGAATTATTTTCCAAGAGCAAATATTATAACACTACTCCAACATGGCACTCCTGGAAGTTCTTTATCTCAGATGAAATAGAAAAATGTAGTCTTAACAACTTGTCAGTAAGCTTCAAAAGCACATTTGGAAAGAGGAAAGGCGTTAACCTTAGTACTCAGGCCAATTTCAGAATTTACTGTTTATATTCTATCTCTACTATTTTCCCCTGAAGTTTCTGGATATACTCTCCTACCTCCTTCCCTAACTCTTACATTAATGTTCCTATCCATAGGTAAGAAGCTGTTGCATCTGACAACTGAATGGATGTATTTCTAGATGTGGTAGTACCTTAATACCTAAACCATACTGGAAACGTTCTGAGAGACATGCTCAGCAAAATAAAAATAAGCTGTGCACTATATTAAATGCTAGCCATTATTCTGCTGCAAAGTGCTTAGGCTGCATTCAACAAAAAAGGTTTCCTATGGTACTGGCAGACAGAGATGGACACTCCACTGGGAAACTACTCAATGGCATATAGCTATTGAAACTGTTGATTATGACAGCTTCTGACTCAGGAAAAACACCTTTCCTGGTGTTTTTCAGAGCCTTGAAAAAATCTTTGTCTATTATCAACTCTTAATGCCCATCAATTCTTAATGTCAAGATAATGCCCATTATATTACCTCGTTTCTTTAAGATTTCTTGCAGATCTGGCTTGCCTGCTGTGTCTGTTAGAGCCTCTCCATCATTTTCCTGATCTGCATTGTCTTCTGTTTTGGAAGATCCAGCAGAGAGAGTTTGGAGCTTGGTCCCCAGATCTTGCACTTCTGATTTCAGGAAAGCAGCTGGTCCATCAATACCTGCAGGCCAAAACAGAACAGAATGCTCAAGTATACTTTTGTGGCTAAAGACACATGCCAGGATGGTTGTTATTTACATCTTCCTTGCTCAATCATCCCTTTAAAGTACTGATGTCTTCTTGTTCGATTTTGATCAGAAAACTTGGAAGGATCCAGGCCTGACTGGTACAGCCAGCCTATTACTTTAAACATTCCAGACTTCAGGTTCTCTATTTATAAATACAGCCACTGTATCTACTTTTTTACAAGGGCTTAAGCAGTTAAAATGAGTTGTATTTGTCATGCACATTGATATATTTTAATTTATTTATGGGCAATTCCTCTATTTTCTTTTCCTTCATGTTCCTCGTTTGCTCCTAAACTAAAAAGTAAGTGCTTTACAGTGCACACTGCAAGTAAATTTGATAAAATTATCTACAGGCACAGGCAGAAAAAACTATAAACTATGCCCTCTTTTTGGCAGAAAACAAATTTCCACATTTAAGCATGCAATACAGCTGTGCACTGTCCCTAACTGGTGGAGATGCCTTGATGTCAGGGTCCGGCCTTAATACATTTATATGGCACACAATATGCAACTGCAGTTTCAGCTTTGGATTTCTTGCTTTCCCACTGTTTTCCTTCTTAAAACTTTACTGCTTTATCTAATCAGATTTCTGACATGTTTACTCCTGTTATCACTTCTTAACAGAATTTGTTTGCACTGACAAAGCTTCAGAATGATGTAAACTAATGAAGGAGCAGTTAGTTTTTATTTTTCTTTCTTGTATTTTCAGTACTACTGAAGTTTCCTAACTTAGAAATTATATCAATCATTTTTACTTGAAATGTCTTTCAACAGCAGCCTTCTCCCACTTGATTTTAATCACATAAATGCTACCATCCATCATCACTTTCCTCCCCATCCTATGATCCTGAAAGACACCTGGAGAACAGAACATGAAATCATTCAAATCATTTTTACATTTGTTTTCACCTCACACCCTGCCCCCTCAAAGTCTTATCTCTCAATAGAAGATAGGATAACGTGTTTCCAAATGTGATCTTCAAGCCAAGTAACACTGGTTTGTTTGGGTTTTTAAAATTCTACTCTATTCATTAATTCCCTATTAACAAAATTGTGGTATTTTAACATCCTGCAGTAACATGCATCTCTAAGCCTTTGGCTAGTTCCTGTTACTTTCTTGATGGTCTGTTGTGATCCATGCTCTCGAACTACACTTCCAGGGGAATATACAGATTTCATTGCTGCTCTTTTTGTTTCACCGTGACATGGAAAACTTAATGCTCTCGATACCGTACTTGTTTTCACTTTTCACAGAATGGTTTCTATTTTACTGTAATGTTTGGAGATCACTAAGTTACTGCCACTGCCTCTGATGTCACTTTGTGCTTGTGACTTTCTGGACTGTTATAGCTTGCTTGTCATGTTTCAGTTGTCTTCCTGAAGCCCACAGGAAACAACAGAAAAAACCCAGAAAAAACCTAATTCAGTATTCATAAGAATTTTGTTTTGCTCTTGTCTACTTTATCATTCAGTCATGAGTATACCATGATGAAAAGTACAGGCTGTCACTACTGGATTATTTCCTTTTTTTTTTTTTTTATCCTACAGCTTTGTAAGACTCTCTTACACTGGGTTTGTGTCTCCCTACCTTTATAGAAGTTCCTAACCCATTTCTACAAGTCTTCTTAGTCTAACACAAGGGAGATGTTCTTCAAAGGCACATGAAGATTCTCAGCTATCACAAAATTCAAGGTAAGGTTTTTGGTTTATTGCTCAACCATACTCTCCTACAGTTCTTTTTTTGTACATATAAAGGTATGTAATCAGTCTTGTTTATCACTTGATCACTGTCACAGCAATGTGGTGCCCATCTGCAACATAAAGTCCATGCACTGGTATTTTTGGGAACATTGTTCCAACCAGGTTGATTACTTACCGTGTAAAATAACATCACTGTGGAAAGGGGTAGGAGTTTTTACTAAAGGAGTCTGCTGCTCGTACCCTTTGGGCTTTGACCTATGCAGCTTTGCCTCAGGATTTGGCTGCACCATCAAAGGATCAAGACGCTTCTTCCTCTGCTTTTTCTCTAAAAGAGCTCTCTGTGAAATAAAGAAAAGGCATGACATAAGGACCACATTCAAAGAGGCAGCTATTGGTGATATTTCATTGGTGACATTCAGCTCAGCTATTGGTGATAAACACGTCACTGATCAGGATCTCCAATACACCCAAAATACTCTTGTAATCTCTTACAAAAATCCTAGGCGCATATCACTTTGTCTTTGGAGTGATCCCTGTCTCTGATTCTCTGTCAGTGGGGATGGACGCCTGCTTGTTTTCTGATCTATCATGAGAGCATCAGCAGTAATTCCTTTCATCCAGTCTAAACTGCAGCAATCCTTCACATATGTAGACAAATTCATCAGTCATTTATAATACAATTTGAAACAGTGAGGACTTACAAAAGAAATGCTTTTTTGTGTGTCAGAAGCTATCATCTTAAACGGAGAACTCAAAACAAATAGTTCCCAGAAACCAATACTAAAGAGATAAGACTTGGAGGGGGCAGGACGTGAAGTGAAAACAAATGTAAAAAAATACAGTCATTAAAATAGGACTGATCTAGTAAAAGGAAAATTCATCTACCTTGCAAAATTTTCCAAGATACATATATATTTGATGTTTATGGTTTCCTAGTAAACAAGAACAGAAACAACTGCTGCGGCAGCAGGAACTGTGATGCTATGAAGCTATGACGGCATTAACGAAACCTCGTGTCAAAAGCACCCTACCAACTGCATTCAGAAACAGGCTTCCAACTTCCCGCTCTCCACCCACAGGGAGGTGGCAGCATTACACTTTGAGCTGCAAGTGCCGCAAAAAGACACGGAAACGCCTCTAGCGCCGCGTTCGTAAGCACTATCCGAGGAGCCATACGCCCTCTGTTCACGGAAAGCGCAGTAGCCTGGATAAAAGCGTCCTGGCCGGCATAGCTGGCCCACAGATGGAATTTGATGTCATGAACTGTGAAAAACTGAGACCCATAACCTAATATTTGACAAATGCTTGGCTGTAAATGTTTTCTGTGTAGGAGACAAGACAAAACAAATCAAAATACGCTGGAAATCCTTCTCAGCAGCAGAGATCTTTCTATAGCTCAGGGAAACCTTTTCTTTTCCTTTAATGCTTAAAATGGATAATTCTCTACAGCCTTCCTTTTGATACATTCCTGCATTGTGGTGAGTCAATCCCAATTAAATGAGAGACATAAGAAAAATAAATATACCAAAGAAATCAAGCAGACAAGCCATAGCAAGGTTGACTTAAACTAATGAAAGCCATTAAAATCTTTAAAGAAAAATATTCTTGCCATAGCAATGAGTTCTTGTTTGTGTTCTTAACAACTCCTATTTCTCAAGTCAAGGCTAATATTTATTTTCCTGTACTTACTTCAACCAGCTTCAACACTATCATTTACCTGATTCTCTAGTTTCAGCTGTCGTAGTTTCATGGTTTCATCCTCAAAGATGCTGGGAAAGGGAAAGAAACAAATTTGCATTATAAGAGCACAAGATATTCGCAGGCTACAACTTCACCATCAAGACTTTAAAACAAGTGTAAAACATCTATCCCACAAGAAGACCAAGTTACAACACATTAAAAAATAAAACATACATTATATTCTGTCACAAATAGGACCAAACTGTAGCTTAATCACCTTAGTAAACCATTCTGAAAATATTTTGTAAGCAACAAAACCTTCATTACTGATGGACGAATTGTAGTGAGGTGGGCTATCTGAATTTATACCTGAAGGATTAACACAGTTCAAATCAATTCAATAAAGTCCCTGCTCCATAAAATACCCAATTCCAAATTAACTCAGATTTTTAGGTTCTTGGAGTTAAACCTACACCATTTTCTCCTGCCAGAATTCCCAGAACTACAGTTAATACCTGCATCTGTATTTGCAACACCTGATACCTGTTCCTAGAGATGAAAAAATGATTTGACTATTTAAATTTTATAGATAACTTTCATAAGAACGCTAGTTTTTCATCCTAAATTGTGTTCCACAGAGATTTCCCATTTCCTTTTGCATGATAGTGAATTATTACATAAGCTTTGTAAGTTAACCTTACAAAGGGGGAAGGCTAATTGGCAAGTAAGCACATATTCTGCCTACCAAAGCTGTGCACCTTCCTCCTACACAACTTTGACAAAGACCTCTCTGGCAGTGAGAAAGCATCATGAAGAAGATAATAGGAGAAACAGACAAACATTATATGTTTTATGATGGCATGCAATAGAGCAGGGCTAGCCACAGTTGCAATTTAAACAGGAAATTCTCTGTCTGGTCTAGGTGTGTAGAAATATCCAACCATGTGAAGTCACAAGCAGGCAGGCAATGCTGAATATAATCCAAACAGGGAAAACCAGAGACAGAGAGATGGGCTGGAGTTTCTGCAAAACACATGCCATAGGAATTGGATCACAGCAAATAGAGCTAACGAGAAAGGACTCAGAATCCCCTTTACTCCTAGTAAAACCTCATTTGACTCAACTTCCAGGTAAGCAAACAACAGATCAGAGGTCCTTACAGACATACTATGCCAGCCAACACATCCTGTGCTGGGAGGCTGAAACATGTAGAAGAAAAAATTTTGTATACACACAGCTTATATACTCTAAAATTGATGCCTCTTGCCCAGCTACTGGTATTATAAAGCACTGTTATTACTGCCATTGCTTTTTACATTGCAGCTTTCCTTATTTATTTTTTTTTCTTCTCCTAATGTATTTCAAGCATCATCACTTAGGAGGTCTAGGACCTTGAAAACACCTTGCTTCCAAAACCTGGTATTACTCCTCATGTGGACCAGTCGTGTAGCACATTAAATTCAAAGGAGTCGAGGGCCTGGAAAAACTGTTTACTTTCTTGAAGAGGGAATGAGAGGTATTGCATGTCCCTACAGCAACAGTTACGGTAATACAGTTGTCTTCACCTGAAAACATCCACAGTTTAAGAAAAAAAACATGCAGAGACACATCTACTGAGTGCAGCAAGATCCATTAGTTGCCACATAAAACTTCAACATAAAGTAAAACCGTGACGTGCTTTTTATGAATGCTTGAAAGCTCCACTTAAAATCATAATTAAGAAACAAAGGGGAGGGATATTCCTTTCCGTTTATTTTCTTATGCCCACTGACTTAAGAAATTTGTTAACAGTAGTCAAGTGTTTCTTACAAAGCAAGCTATGTAGCTCTTATCAATACTAGATTTATGGACACATTCTTATATAATTAAAACGGACTACAACGATGTCTCCTGTAGATACAAGCTTGAATCTGTGGTTTTATTGCTTTTCCTAACAGAAAATTGACTAAATTTCCAGGTCTTCCTTCCTAGAAGGATGGCAAAATGCTGAAATATGAGGACTCATATACACGTCTTGCAGAAATCCTTAATGAAAATTATTTTCTACCCACGCTGGAATAAAGCTACATAATGTCAAAGGCAGGTCTAAAGGTCCGTGGAACGGGACCGTAACACAGACTATACAATGTCCAACCTCCTACTGCCTAACCGAGACTTGGGCATGGTTGAAACGCATAAAGATTCTAACAGGTCACAGAGGTTGATAAAGTAAAAAGCAAGCAGTGTTCTCTTTTACAATTTACTGTTAAACACAGACCAAAATCACCTTGTAGCAGGCCACTAAGTGAAAGCAGTCACCAATTCTTCTCATTATAAACTGCAAGGATCCACACAAGGAACAAAATTAAAAGAAACAAAGCCACAAATGAGCACTGTGGCACTGTAAATAGTGCTAAAAATACCCCCAAAGTAAACCCACTATTTTTATTCACTCCTCCTGGGACCTACCTTCCAGCGCTTGGTCATTGTTAAGGTGTAAGGTAATAACCAGACCAAAAAAATCTTCCCACACATACACACACTTTACACCTTTTTCTACCCCCCACAGTGGGTTTGGTGTTACTACAGACATTACAGGAAACGCTGTGCTAGTCACTCCAACAGCTCATCACAAAGGAATGCAAGCAGTGTGCTGATACAGCTGCAGGCTTCAAATGCAAATCCTCCTTCAGATGGACTTACTACGCAGACTTGTACATCCAAGTGCTCTTTGAACATGCCCACGTTGAACCACTGTGCTCTTAACTATGGCTTTTTATTTGAAGGGGTTATGTGTAGTAGGAATTAAATATCCAGTAGGAACAGGAAAAATACTCTGCATCTCCATGTATGCAACAGTGTTCTAAACACGAAAAAACCTCCCCAAAACACAACCACCAAAACAGTCACCCGTTTACCTTTGATAAATAATAACTGAAAAAATCCTGGTAGCCTGTCATGATCTTCCTCTTCCCAGTCGCTGGAGCGGACTATACAAGACCCTGCCCCTGACTCCTCTGCTATATTCACCAGAACTCTTAAGGTCTCCTGTTAAAGCTACATGATGGGTAACGGACACATGTCAGAGAGAAAGGAAAAATGACTCGGAGTGTAATGTAGAAGTGAAGAATAATTATTATCTAGGATACAGAATAAAAAAGAGTGTGTGAACAACTAGCTACAAGAAACACTCAACTGAGAAGATACAACAGTATGTCTGAATGTGAACAGCAACACATAAAGGGGTTCACAGATCCATTTGTCCTCACAGATCCTTTTCTAGATTCAACAGACTAACATGAAGCAAAATGTTTTATTTTTAACCCTCACATTCCTGCTGAAATCAGAATTAAGTCTTCTTCTCATAAGCAGAAATTAAAATGTTACAATAGGAATATGAACGACAAATTTATTATGGTTGTTTTTATTTGGTCTTTCCTAACCATTTTGGGAATATCAGACTAGACACAGTGAAGAGATAACTTTAGAGGTCCTTAAATTTTTAGCTGTTTCCATTGCTCTGCTTCCTTTAAAGGAACTCAAAGCCACAGTAAACTAACATCATTTTCATCTACAGATATTACAAACTTGCCAATACATTATGTTCCATTTCTTACTCATGTAACTCCTTTTTCTTTTGCAGGACAGTTTATTAATGTGGTGGCAGTAGTTACGTCTCTCAGCAACACTCCCAGAACTTAAGAATCAGGGAATGAGAAGGATGTGGCTTATGGCACACATTTTTGTCCACTAGATTTTATTTTTAGCTGTAGAAGCACAAGTAAAACCAACTTCAGTAAGAAATGAAGGGGTTTTCACTCAACTCTCCAAAGAACTTTCCTGGGAACTACATCCGAACTATGGCTATGAAAGAAAACAGAAGCTGTAGAAAAGAGATCATTTGAAGAAGAATTCTTATATTTTAAAAGATTATACAATACTGTCTCTGGAAAATGGCTGACAAACAAAATTTATCTGTAATGCACCTTCCAATCCACAAAAGAGAGGAGTCCCATCTGCTTTCCTTGCAACAGACACAGCTCATTTCTGGGAAAGGGAGTAACACAGAACAATAGTAGTGAGGATTATCAGTGTTTTCTGCCTTCCCCAAGGCAGAAAAGCAGACTTTTTTTTGGCAAACATGGAATATTCTTTCCTTTATAATTAATTTAACTACCAGTAAGTCTTTCAAGGTAAACTGGGTTGGCTATAAATTGGCCATAAAATGTCACCCCCATTTTTAAGTGACACAGGTTGCTATGTAACAGTTCTTATAACAGCATTTCAGTTATAAATTATTTTCAAGCAGTTGACAGTTCAACAAGAGCAAGTTTTAACCTCTGTCTGGGTTTTTACATAAAGAATGCTATCTCCCAGTGAAATCCGTTTTACCTTTGATTCCCTCTCCTAAATAAACATGCACAGATTCCTAATGCCAACAGCGTACTGTTTTGAGAAAGGTTTCACAAAATTCATTTGGCATGATTTTCCACCTGCTGAACATATTACGGGAGCAGTGACATGGCAGCAGAGAACACTATTTTGGGAGCAATTCTGAATGAGTGAATATATTATCATGAATAAAGATTGTCTTGGATATGCTTTAATATACAAATTATGTCCCACATGATACAAAATGCATAAAACATCGCAGATTATTTGAAAAGTACTAATAAAACCAACAAAACCTGCCAAATCAGGGTGGGGAAGCAGAAAGACAAGCATCCAGCTCTGCGTGTCTTACTCCACTGTAAAATACACCCAAATACTCTAGGCACTACATGTTCCTGACAGTAACTTGTAGCAACTATCTGAACAACTTACAACTTACTCAAGAAGATCAAATGAAATACAAAGGCAAGTTAGTCCTTTAATACACTTGCTTCTACCTACCTCTGAGTTTAAAAATGGAACTCCACTGTAATCAGGTACTTTTCTTAAAGGCCATGCTTTAAATCATGCCAATCCTAACCAACACCCCTGCCCCCCCCAAAAAAAACCTCAAACCAAAACCCACCATCCTCACCGCCACAACAAGCTGGCATTCTGAAATATATACAACTTTTTTCTTTGTATATATATATATATATATATTCTTTGTCTATATACATACGGATATGTTTTGCCTTTATTGTGGCAAAACAGCTACCCAAACAACTCAAGAGTAATAGGAATACCATGCTGAAAAATGGAATTCAAGCTACAGGAAAAAAACTATTAAAAAACCATGAACAGGTTGATAATTATTTTTGTTGGCTAAAGCCAAGAAAGCAGTGAATTTGATCCAAACCTATCTTTGCAGCATCATCTTCTCCAATAGTAAAGTGAAGCCTACCTGAAAGTAACAGGCTGTTCAGGTTAAAACAGTTCAGCAAGAACACACTACATCTGGCCTGAAGGAGCTTTTCTGAAAATTTATCCATTTTGGGGTGACTAATCACCTGCCAAATGTAACCAGGTAGATAATGATACAGTCTAGTACTGACTGACTGCAGCCAAGTTAATGCAGAAAAGAGCATTTATCAGTAAAGGAGATGCAAGCTTCTCTTTTCTTTATGGGACTTGTTCCAGTGATTTTTGTCAGGTAAACTGAACTTGTGTAGGCCAGGTGGAACAACCACTCAGAAATGGCTTTGGTTGGAAAGGACCTTAAGATCATCTAGTGCCATGGACAGGAACATCTCACACTAGACCATGCTGCCTAAGGCTCTGTCCAACCTGGCCTTGAACACTGCCAGGGATGGAGCATTTATCACTTCTTTGGGCAGCCTGTTCCAGTGCCTCACCACCCTCACAGTAAAAAAATTCTTCCTTATATCTAACCTTATGTATAAGTTTGAACCCATCACCCTGGGTCCTATTCATTACAGCCCCTGATGAAGAGCCCCTTTCCAGCATCCCTGTAGGCCCCCTTCAGATACTGGAAGGCTGCTATGAGGTCTCCACACAGACTTCTCTTCTCCAGGCTGAACAGCCCCAACTTCCTCAGCCTGTCTCCATGCAGGAGGTGCTCCAGCCCCCTGATCATCCTCATGGCCCTCCCCTGGACTTGCTCCAACAGTTCCATGTCCTTCATGGAATCCCCTCTACCTTCAGTTTCAAAACAGTATCCACGGGAACACAAAATCCCAGTATAAAAATATCACCTCACAAATGCAACGGGATATACTCTGCACCATTATATACCTACAGAAGTACACCTTGAAATAAGAAAATTTACCATGTCAGGAGATTGTCAGGTGGTCTAAACAGGAACCTGCTAGTAACGTAACACAGAGAAATGAAGAGTCTGTTGGAGAAAAGTTGAATTATGGTAAAATAAAGAATAAAGCATATGCTCTCTTATGACATGCCTTTTCCAGAAATGGATATACGGTATCTTGGTGGACAAGTTGACCATGAGCCAGCATTGCACCCTCATGGCAAAAGTGGCCAACACCACCTGGACTGTATTAGGAAAAATACAGCCAGCAGGTTGAGGGAGGTGGCCCCATCTCTCTGTTCAGCACTGGTGAAACCACACATGAAATCCATGTCCAGTTCTGGGCTCCTTAGTGCAAGAACATACAGACATACTGGAGCAAGTCGATCAAAGGGCCACAAAAAATAAGGGACTGGAGCATCTCTCCTACAAGGAAAAGCTGAGATAGCTGGGATTGTTCTGCATGGGAAAGAGAAGGCTCAAAACTTTTCCTGAGAGAGTGATCAAACACTGGAACAGGTTGCCTAGGGACGCTGTGGAGGCCCCACTTTAGCAAATATTCAAAATCTTACTGGACATCATCCTATGCGAACTGCTTCAACTGACTCTGCTTTGAGCAGTGGGGTTGGACCAGATGATCCCAAGAAGCCCCATCCAACCTCCACAGTTCTGTGATTCTGTCCATTTGGGTTCTGGAGATCACAAGGTAAATGAAGATAGTTCACAGGCTGAGGTAATAAACTAGATGACAGTAAAGAATATAGGCTCTTACAAGAAAATGCAATAGGAACACAAGTGTCATGAAAAAGTTAAATTCTATTCAATGTTGACTACTGTACTGCTTCAGAGTTCTGTATGCCATTCCAAAACTGACTCACCAAGTACCAAAGATTAGCTCCTCCTATTTGGAACAAGGGAACACAGCAATGAAAATAAGCACACTCTGGAAAAAAGCTAGTAGATCTTACATCTTTACTATAAAGAGTACAAACAACAGCCTGTGTCATTCTCTACTATACTATACTGGGAGAACAGAAGTAGATTCTGTTTTCCTTAGCCAGAAAAGTCTCAAGTAATTTGTTACCACATATTTCAAGTGAAAGCAGTACTATTTTCCTGAAAGGAAGGCCAAGAGAAGCCAGAAATCCACACAGGCTATTTGCTGTTAATGCCACCATGGATGCTGGAAGGATGGCACAGAGGAAGGCAACCATAAGAATATGCACAAACTTACCTTTAAGTGTGTAGCCAAACAGGGGGGTTTAAACTGGGTTCTTATTACAATATTTGCAAGGAAAGGGACACAAGGAATCTCCTACCAGCACATTGCTTCCGGAGTGCACAGCTGGTGACTCCTTGAGTAAAAACTCTTAACAACCAATACAACTGCAGAATGCTATACTTCCAAAATCTTGTTTATTCAGGTGAATTTATTGAAACTTAGGCTTCTGATAAGGAAATAAAAAAAAAAGAAAAAAAAAAAAAGGGAAGGGGGGGTGGAAAGAGATGTTTATTTCATAGGTGGAACACCAGCTTTCTATGTAATGACCTCTCAACTACACAATCCAAATCCCGAGGGTCATTTCATTTCTAGAAATTGCTCTACTGAAGGAAAGAACAAAGCAAGATCCACAGGGGCTTAGAATTCTGACCCCTATGATCTTCTGTTTGTGAATTACATTGCCTGTTACTTTTGCTGACCTCCTACCCCATTACAACATGAAACCAGTGAAATGTAAAACAGGTGCCATTCTCTCCCAACAACAAAGTCAGCAGTTAGACTGCACACAGTATGCTTAACCAGGACTAGATAACAAAACTCAAAGTTCCATGAAATATCTCACTTCATGCCAAAACTTACACTTGTTTTATAGTCTTTGAAACTAAAACGGGGGAAGGAACATAAATAACATTTTCTGAACTGACACCTGGAACTGATTGTGGACTTTTAGTCCCACATTGGTTTTGGGTTTTTTTAAATTATTTTATTTTTTAAGGATTGAAAGGGGAAGCCATCAAAGAGGTAGAAACAGCAAAATTTAATTTCCATACCATACCAGGTGACTCAGCAATTTACCACTGCTAGACTTGGATTCTTCTTTTTCTGCCTCAGATTTCACATAAGGATGCTAAATGGGTAAGGAATGCAGAAGTGACCACACACTTCTGTAATAATAACACACAGTTAAAGCTTAACAATCCACAGAATGTATGTTTTAAACAATAGTAGGAGCAAGTTTAAATGTTCTTGCAGTAGTCCAAGTCAACTGGCACATCAGCAAATGCACTTGGAAGAGAATTAATCCCATGACCCAATTACAACACAATCATCGGTTTTATGTTGGAGATCACCCAGCTGTCCATCAGTGACAAAACAAGAGTCTGGAGCTATCCTGGTGCAAGTCTAGTTGCAGAAAGTTTTTGCACATTCAAAGTCACAATTTTGTTAAAATCAGGGCACTGGTCACTCCTACAGATGCCATGCCAACAGTGGCTAGAGAAGAAAACAAACAAACGGCAGCTGAAGAGAAAAATAATGGTTGTGTCAATTAAGTTCCATAAGAGATGGAAGAACTCACCAGAAACTGAATCAACAATTCAAACAAGGTTCAACTTTGAGACAAGCCTTTCACTGTTTAACAACTGCAGTTACCAAGAGCATTTGGGAATTTTAGTTGATAGGTTACACCTACAGTGATGCTTCCTTTTCTCTCTTGCTACTGCTATCTACGCCATAGGAAGTGAGGCGATTCCTTCTTTCATTAACACTGACAGCAGTGGCATCAAATTGCAGTCACAAAACGTTTCATTTTCTCTTGAAATTCTACTCCTAAGAATACATCTCAACCACATTTATAAAATATCTGCATTTTATCAATATGCCATTTTGGACAGATTTCTTGGTTATAATGTTCAGACTTGAAACAGATGAAGCAAATAAGATACTAAGCCAATTCCCTTTCATCTAAGAATAAAATTTGCAGAATTATAAAACCTGGAATTTACAAAACAGTGCTTGCTAGTTGCAACAAGGTCACCTGTGGCCAAATAAAAATACCCAAGGCTAACAGAAGAGCTGACAGGCTTTTAAACACAAATTTAAACTTGTCTGGATTACAAGTACAGCTAAAAGCATTAGAAAAGTACTTTGTCTTTTTTTTTACCCCAAATTGTAATTATGGTCCATCTGTATAAAACAGTCAAGCTCACAAGCCACCAAGACTCCTGACAACTTCAACTACTCTACTTTCGAAACATGGAAAAGGCTTTTGGCTGGACAGCAATAGATAAAATTACTTTTGAACCTTTAATAGTGCACAGGATCATAATCTTTTGAAAACTGAACTATTATTGGCAACACGCTCTTTTTCTTCATTAACTTTTGCAGACACTGAGGAAATATTCTATAGTTGCTGAGTTCCCAAACTGAAAACCACTAACCAATGCATGTCTAGTCACCAAAGAAGCATCCAACTTACATGAGGGACTGCTGTGACTCACACCGAGGTTTGTAGTCTCTATAGATTCAGTCAAGATTTTTGCCCCTTGAAAATGATGGGTTTTTATATATGACAGCTGCAAGTCAGAAGCTGAATCACATTTGGAAGCCAGCATGTGGGAAGCTTTAAGTATTCCTGTATACCATATAATGAGTGTGCAAAAAAGTGAAGTTCATCAGCCTACAAGATTCTAAAATACCATAAGAACCAAATTTCTTTCTCAATATTTTAAAACCTTACAATGATTTAGAATTACTTTTATCTGAATGATTCTACTGTATTCAACATTATTAATTTCATATAAAGTCTCAAAATGGACTTTCCCAAATGAGGAGAGAAGGTATTGCACTTATCAAAACTATGAAATAGCACTATCTACCCTACATTTTTTAAAGCATTAAGACAGTTATATCATGTCTCCCTGACAGTCAATCAAACTTTAAAATGAACTTGCAATTTCA
Organism: Neopsephotus bourkii; assembly: GCF_033783945.1. Lineage (NCBI taxonomy): Eukaryota > Metazoa > Chordata > Aves > Psittaciformes > Psittacidae > Neopsephotus > Neopsephotus bourkii. The sequence continues at coordinate 12,118,670 of NW_026900624.1, forward strand.
GTTGCAGCCACCTCAAACAGGAGACAGGTTAACACAATGGCACAGTTTCAAGGGACAATCTGTTTCAGAGATGGCTGACCTACAGCCAAGACCTGTCTCCCCACAACCAGGTATCTCACAGCACATTTACAAAACTATACACATTTAGTGTTGACTTGTTCGCTTCATCTTTGTCTATTAGAAGTAAAATACTTTTTATATCTTTGTCGTGGTTCACGAGTCAGGCAGCTCGTTCGCTCAGTCCCCCCCTTCTTTCCCATAGTAAGATAATATGTATTTTACATATTGTTCAATAGTAAAGGTACTCCAGCTCAGGTGGCATTTTTAGACTTTACAGGTAGTATCTTCATTGCTATGAACTGCCAGTTATTATGCATCACATTTCTTTTATCTACACAAACCACTGTTTGGACAATTCATAATTATTTTGCCAAGCAAGAGTTCCAATGACTGAATTAATGAGTTATGGATAATTTTACTGTTCTCTTCTCCGAAAAAGACTATCCTTCTTAAGAATACAATTTTTGTCTTACTGCAGATTACAATAGTGCTGTTGAACATTCTAAGTTCAGAGTCAGACCCCTAAAAATAGGAGGCCTTAAGGATCTATTTAAAAACTTTGTACCTTTATTTAGGTTCATGTTTTCTAGTTCTCTTACTTTAACCACAGAGACCAAGAAACTTAAGTAAATGTCCTGGTGGTGTTCAAGGCCAGGTTGGACAGAGCCTTGGGTGGCATGGTTTAGTGTGAGGTGTCCCTGCCCACGGCAGGGGGGTTGGAACTAGACGATCTTAAGGTCCTTTCCAACCCTAACTATTCTATGATTCTATGATTGTTTAATAAAATGGGAGTGGGAAGGAAGCACTACTACATGGAACTGCCGTTGGTGTTAAACTCTTTCTGTGGGGCAACCATAAAAGCATGCAAAACAAGCTTCTTAGCAGAAAGAAATTATAATAGTACAGTTGTTACAAGTAAAGCAGCATCATTTCCTGTAACTTCAACTTAAACTTCTAATAGCTGTGCAAGGAAATCTATGTGTATCTGGTCTTCAGTTTTTCAACAGGTGTTTCCAGAACAGTATACAAACCTCAGCGTTTAAAGTCTGCATAAAGAAGTCATCTTCTAATGTTTCACAACGCATTTGATGGAGCAAAGCAATTACAGGACCCCTTTCTAACTCTATTGCCCCTTTTCACTCTCAATTAAAATTACCAACTGTATGCCATAAGTAAATACTGTTTCTTTTCTACACTATGCTCATTACAATTGAACTACTCGAAGTTTAGGTTTCTCTCTTTACTTGCTTCTCCTTTCCCTATCCAAACACCAGAGGTACAAAAGGTATTTTTCCTGTAATTTTTTTACAATCATACTGTCAAAATTTTCACTGCCTGCCTATATCCTCACATTTCACTTCAATTTCGGATTTGAGCTATTTCAGTGCTACAGGCATGATCTCTTTCCAGAACACCTTCCCCAAAGCTTACAGTTCCTTTCCCTTCTTCCTCTTTTCTCCCAACAGCACACAGAGTTACCTGGCTACGTACCCCAAGACCTTCACGAGGAACAGAAGAGCAGCACAGCACTGCAAAAAATGCATCACAGCTACACCAGAAACAGGCAGACTTGACCGAAACCCACAAAAGCAGTTCAGTCTCCACGTAATCAAACAACACACGAAATCCAACGGTTTGGAGCCGAACACCTAAACCGAGCGGGTCAGACACCGCTGCTGCCCGCAGGACTCGGGTGTTGTCAGGGCAGCGACCCCCTCCTCCCTCCCCCAGCCGAGCAACCCGACGCTACCCCACTCGCAGCAGTTAGCAGCAGCTGTGGCAGAACACAGGCCCCGCTGCAGCCGCTCGGCTCGGCTCGGCACCGGGCGCTTCTGCTGACGCCATGTGGGGCAGAGCTGCGCGCAGAGCCGGGCATCCCCGGCCCTTTTGCTCCCGGAGACACCGCCACCCTGAAACCCTGCCCGTCAGTCGGAAGATGCAACCGGACCTCCCTCACTGATCTGCGGTGCCGGGCCGCAGATAGCTCCGCTGGGCCCCACTAACACTGCCCTTCTCACCTGCCGCCGGCGCGGCCACCGCGGCCCCTTGCGCTCTCCATTCCGAGCCCCGCCGTTACTATGGGGCCCCTGCCACCGCGCCCAACCCCGTTCTCACCGCTACCCGTGGCAACGGAACTCGGTACTGAAGCGCGGCGCCATTGGCCGGAGGCGCAGCACGCGACCTGCCCATTGGCCACGGTGCCACTCAGCGGGGAGGGACGAGCCCCGCCCGTGCGCAGCTGCGGAGCGCAGACCCGCCCCTTCTGTGTCGGTTGGGGCGGGCCCTACCGTGTCCTGCCTACCTACGGGACTCGAGTTAACAGCTACGATAAGCAGCGGCGTACAGCCAAAAACTCTTTAAGGCATACCCAGTTCCCTGAGGAAGCCCAGCCCAACATACCCCCACCGCGAAGATACCCCCCGCGCATCTGTGGCATTTCTCAGGAGGATGAGCCAGCCGTACCACACGGCTTGGCTTAAATCAGCTCCCCTCTCCATCCTTGAAATTAACAGTCTATTCAGACGTGGTTTTGCACATGTTTACTGCTCCTGCCAAATCAGACGTTGTTCTGTCTCCTTGAGAGCTCGAGGTTCGTCTTCACCAGTGTGTCAGCAGCGCTCAGCTTCCCCCTGTCCTGCAGATACCTCATTATAAGAGGCCGCTGCCTCCAAGTAACCTTTACTCCATACTCATGTTCAGGAGTATCTGTAACCAGTACTGGTGTTGACTCCAACTCCCCCTCCTCACAGGAGTCAATACCGAATGCCAGCTCTTTATCTGGATGCCAGGCATGGCTACTACTTTGTGGCAGAGTGCTGCTGCACCTCCAGTTACTTATGGAAGGCACCTGTGCAGTCTCTACATCTGGTGAACTACAGACTTCTGGCTCCACAGGCTGGGGAGTGGGTAACAAGGGTATTTCTGTACAGTTCACCAGACTGTTCACCTGGATGTTAGCTTTTGCTGCTGTCCCTTCCTTGGGCTGCCTGTGTTTCCTCAAGTGATTTGGATGATCTGAGGGGTGGACTGCACCTTCTGTCTTCTCAAAAGTTAAAGGAGGAAATTTGCAGGCTGTAGCTCTTCGACAAGCTCCCCTTATATGAAGTGAACTGTAGCTGGCATCGTGATTCTGGGGTTTGTGAGGACCACGATGCTTCTTCTGGCATACTTTCAAAGCCACTGATGTAGTTGTTTCAAACTGTGGACACACCTGAAGGGAAAGATATAATAAGAAAAAAAAAAATCACAACAGTTTTCTCCATACAAAGGAATACCAACCTGATTCTACTCCCCTACTTACCCCATCTTTTTCCAGTGTGTTCATTAAGTGAGCAAAGCAAGCCAGTCACTAACCAAGCTACTAAGCGGGAGATACTGCTGAGCTTCAACATCATGTTTGCCAGTCTTCTCTGAAAAGTGTTTGGGGTGCAAGTGAGCTATTCTCTGGCAACTTAAGATTTAATGATTTGGATTTAAAAAAAAAAACATTCTAACTGGTGTCTACTCCTGTAACCCCTGCAAGTTTCAAAAACAGTTCAGAGCTGGATCCTGTTTCTTTCTGTGTTCAGCATAACTCTGAATAGATCCAGCAAACTACATCCTCAGTCTTCCTGAACAGGTAGAGGTTGAACTGAAAGCAATACAAAATGATTTAAAGGATGCCCACTTAGCTCTATCACTTTAGTTATGTTACTGTGACTTTCACAATATTCCCCAAAACCTGTTTACTTCAACAGTTAATCTCTGTATCATCCAAAAGCTGCTTCTAAAATTGGCTTTCTATAGAAAAAGCTTTCTAAAGGTTGAAGCTCAAAATCTGTATTATTATTTTTTTAATTCTAGACTCTTATATAAAACCTGAAAATTCTTCCATTACAGAAGTCTTTATTTTCCTGGGTATCAACAAAAGAGTCAGCTTCCCTTTCTTGCAATTTGTTTTTCCCTAGAGTATACCAAACTGGAATCTAGCTACAATAATTATAGATCCCTTCCAGCATTCCTAAGTTACTACATAGTCCCTCAAAACAAAACAAAAAAAACCCCATGACAAAACCACAGAAAAAAACAAAACAAAAAAAAAAAAAACAAATAAACAACCCAAACAAAAAACCCCACAAAAAACAAACCAAACCAAAACCCTAAGTAAAATTTAATTCAGGATCGTGCTTGTCCACTGTACAACTGTACTGTCTGAATGCAAAGCCTTTGTGCAGGAAGAGGAACGCACGATTCCCTGATAGTTGTATCCTGGAACATATTTAAAAGAACATAGGTGAGCCACTGACTTTGAGAATATGACTTCCTGGGTTTAGGCAACATGTAGGGTAGGCTTTACCAATGCAGGAGCCTAGGAGTCAAGAAGATATGAAAAACCTAGACAACATCAAGAAGAGAGGAACAGAAAATCAGTTGCCACCGAAATAAGCTGACAGAAACTCTGCAGAGAATACTTCAAGAAGTCACAAACATACCAGGATTTTCAACTGGAAAATATCCAACAGTTTCAGTGCTCACAGCTCCAAACAAATTTTAGAATCATTGTATGTTCAAAATCAAGGAGATAAGTACCGGTGTGGGTATTTCCAGTTCCTCCAAACAAGAAAGCCTGTTCACAGCATTTATTTTACTTAGTGTTTCAACAGTCATAGAGCTAGCTGCCTCAAGCATATTACAAAAAAAAAAAAAAGAAAAAAGAGAAAAAATGGAACATGTTCTGCTACAAGTTTAAGCCACCACAAAAATAACTCCAGGTCACTAGGAACAAAAGAACATTTCATGCAGGTTTGAATCCATGTTTCCTGAGCCTGCTTCGTGAAGAGCAGAATGTCAAGCAGCAATAATGCTTAAACAGAGCTCCCCTAGGTGATGACTGTTGCTGCATATGAACAGTCTGTCTCTATAGCACCTGTTTGCTTGAAAAAAAAACAAAACTTTACATTACATGATATAAGGAGTATCTTAGGATACTTCGAACAGTCCCAAGATACTTTTTCAAGTAAGAAAAGGAGCTCATCCTAAGAGTGGTATAGAGAAACACTATTCAGAACACAGAATGGAAAAGAGGGCAGGTTAGAATAAATAAACCTGAAGAGAAAGCCTGGATTCTCTAAATTTGGCAATATCAGATTTAAACAAAGCACCTAGTACTTTAACACTATTTGCAGTTCTGCAGTTATTTCAAGCTGCAAGCCAATTACAAAAATACCCCCCCAATGTTTATTATGCCAGGTTTTCAGTTGCCATAGAAAACAGCATTTTCCTGATGAGAATTAGCTTTTCATAAGACACATAATCATATTAGCCAGTACACACTGCACAGTTTTATGCCTTCAAGTAACCACAACCTTAGTGGCTGCAGTTAGCATATGAAGCAACCCAAAAGCAGTTTTTTATGTTTTAGTCAGCTACTATGAATTCAAGTCAGCGCTACTAACTTTCAATATCCAGAACAGACAGCTTTCTGTTGAGACGTACAGAAACTGCTGCTGTGGGACTCGAGGGGAAGGATAATCGATACCAACCCAGGCAGCAGAGGTGTTCTGGTCTACAGGTTTTGTAGGAACACGCCTTGGATTCTCAGCCGAATGTAGCGGAGCTTCATAGCAATGGACGGGTCCCTCTCGCGGCCTCTCAAGGAATACCAGCTCTGCCTTTCTGGTCTTGGTACATTTCTTCTTCGGAGGCATCAAAAGGTATGGTAAAACCACTTCGAAACCTCATGGTGCTTGCTAATGCCAACTGGAGAAAGAGAAAAGCACACAAGGAGATGCTAAAGTGTTCTCAAACCTGTAGAAGGCAAATAAATGGATTTGAAGAGATACTTGTTTGATCTAATTTTTAACAAAAGTAAAATATACATGCAACAGTATGCCATACACATCTCTATGCAGACTTTTTCCGATCAGCACTTTTTGAACCTTATGTTGAATTTCTGATAAATTTAAAAATGCACAGAATAGATACATGCTCCAGAGCTTCATGTAGCCAAATACACTGGGGGAGACACAGATGTGAACGAAACAAGTGTCCCAGCTGCAAAAGGAGTTCTGAACTGGCCTTTGGGCCAGACTCAATGTTACTGGAAAAGTTAATTCCTTACAAAAATACATATTTTAACTACCCAAGACAGGCAAACTCACATAGTCATTTTTCTTCATGAAAATACTTCAGAGGTAATTTGAAAAGCATCCATCTATGACGAGGCCTGCCTAAAATACTGAAATAGAGAACCAGCTGTATTTACAATAGGCTTGGTCGCTGAAATTTCAAGGTCACTGAAACCACTGGGAAAGAAGCAAAAGAAAGGAATGAGATTGTTTGACCTACTGAACCTTGTCAAGTCAGCTATCAAGAAAATTAAGACAATCTTCACATTAGCTCAATACCTAGTTTAGTCACAAACAAAAAATGGCTTAGGAATTGAAAGTCAATGAAACTCCTCCCCCCCTTTTCCCAATGTTAATCCATCAAACTGGTTTGTAATGCCAAGATATACTCTAGGGGCAAGATAACCAAAAGTCTTTCAGTTTGTAGCTGCTAACTACCTACGCCTATGCATTTGATGTTTCACTCCTGTATTATTGTATCTTGCGTTATTTTTAACCTGGTGGATAAGTCTGAATTGCAAATTTAATTTTCCATTCAAAACCAGATTAGTAAAGACAAGGAATTTTAATAAAGAGAATATGTTCTGAGAAATGCATTCTCTTACCAAAAACACAAGACTCCAGCAGCCTGACTGCTTACCAGACGCACAGCCTCCTCGGGGAGTCCTGCGAACCGCCCTAGCCAGACACGGCCGTAACACCCTTTAAACAGTGAAACTCCGTGCCCCTTCAGAAGGCCCGCGACCAGCGCCCCAGCTAACTGCCCGCTCGCTTGCTCAGGGACTGGTGCCAGGCACTCACCAGGCAGGATTCCCGGCCCGAGGCAGCGCGGCTCCCATGACCGCCCCTGCTGGGGTGGTTCTGCCGGCACAGAGCCCGCAACACCGGCTGAGCGGATCCCTTGAGCGAGAGCGAGAAGGCCTCCCGGCGCATTCGTATACCCCGCCGCCGCCGCCGATAGGCCCTATCCGCCCCGCCCCTGCCACGTCTCATTGGTCCACGCCGGCACGTGATGCCTACGCGTGGTTGGGCGCCAAATTCAAACCGATGTGTGCTGTGAGAGTGCCAGAGCCCGGAAGCGCCGCTGCCTGCCCGGGGAGGTGGTGAGTCGGGACCTGTGCTGAGCACCTTCTGCCGCCTCCTTCCCTTCCTCTTCCCGCCGCCTCTCCCCGGGGGGCTGGGCGCAGGGCCGGCAACCCCACGAGAGCCGCACTAACAGCGCAGGGCAGCTGGGAGGTGGAAAGGCTTAGGCCAGGCCCAGGCCTGGGGTCGGGCCGGGGCGAAGGGGCTCTGGTGTGGGGCAGACGGACTTATCGGCGAGGGTGGCAGGGCTGGTGTGGATGAAGGAGAAGCTGGGCGGCCTTTAGTACTTATCCCTCTACCACCTTCGGGGCCGTGTATATAGGGGTTGCTCCCGGGCCTATACCGGTGGTAGCAGCTCGAGGCCTTACGGAGAAATGGCTCGCTCCCGTAGAGAATGCAATCTAAAGGTTATTCTTCTGTCGTTATCTTACGGGGATCTCTCTTTTGAGGGAATGAAGCAGACCGCAAAGGGCCATGTACGTGCCTGAGCGTCTCTATTTGGGGACTCTGGCTGCTGGGCAGACCCTGATTACAGGGATGCCTGCTCCCTGCACACAGGGCATCAACAGCTCAGCGTTCTTTTGTCGAACTTTCTTGTTTGTGTGTATGTAGGTTATCTATACTAAGAATTTTCGTGTTTGTTCGCTGGCACGGTCAAATCTACTAATACAAAAGATATTTTTTGTTTCTATTCTGCCTAGCATATATAAATATTATTTGTATATTCTTGTCCTGGTATATTTTGCTGCAGGAGTCAGCCTCTATTTGTTTCTTGAATTGCATGATATTTGTTAAGTGGTGTTCTCAGAAGGGACATGCTGCATCTTACCATGAATGCAGTATCTCTAAATTTTTTCTTCTCAGGTTTATAATCTAAACCGTTTGCTGTCCAAAAGTGTAACATTTAAACTGTATGATGCCCAGTGAAAAAATCATGTGGTTCTTGACAATTCTACAGAAAGAATAACTAAAGCATTTACTTTACATTTATTTTAAAGCACCTGACTCCTGCTGCATTTATTGTGTGCTTTTGTAGTATTTGGGACAGCCTTTGCTTCCCAGATCTTAAATTATCTGTTAAATTCCCTTTTCGTTAAGGTCATGTAATCTGGTTAAAGCAATGAAATATAAGAATTGGGATTACTATTTCTATGTTACACCTTCCTAAGTCTTAGTCTCTCTTTCTGTAAAGCACATATGTGTATTTCCCTCATTAGATGTACTCTGTGGCTTCCAACTTTTGATGCAAATTATCTACTCTGCAAATATCTCTCCTGAGATCACCACAAGGTGTGGACAAAGGAAGTACAGTGCTGTTTTCCAGGAGCCTTTTCAGTCTTATTAAATGCGCTTTTTTTTATTATTGTTATTTTCCTCCCTTGTTGCTAGCTTTGGAGCAATTGCTGAAAACGTGCTCTGTGTGAGGAGCTCTGCGTGATTTGCTGCACCTCTCCCAACTGTTCCTGCCCCCTGCACTCATATGTGATATCTTTTGTTTTGCAGGATTTGTTCTCATCCCTTTCAATGGAGAGTGACTGTAGAAGTCAATGATGAGGACCAGCCCTCGCAGGCCTTTAATTCTGAAAAGACGGAAACTGACCCTTCCACAGAATGATGTGCCCAGTACCTCAGCAAGAGATGAGAACAGTGGCCAGGATGAAAACACTCCTAAGCAGGAGGTCAGCCAGCAGGACCAGCACAACAGCCAACCCAGAGACAAAATGGACTACGGCCTGCAGAAATTCCCAACAGGAATAAAGATAATTGACCATCCTACCATGCCCAACACACAAGTGGTGGCCATCCCTACAGATGCGGATATCCAGAGCATCATAGAGGCACTGACGGCAAAAGGAAAAGAATGTGGCAACAATGGGCCCAACAAATTCATTCTCATTAGCAGTGGGAGCACATCCCGTTCAGCAGGTCCAACACCAGCACAGCATCTCTCATCAGAGAAGAAACCCAGTACAGTAACTAAGGCAGCAGATGGTCAAGAAAGAGAGAGGAATGTTACACAGACACCTGGTCTTGCAGGAGGGACAATGCTCTGGCATTCAAGAATCGATTCTGTGGCTGGACAGGAACAGGAGAGCAACAGTATGTAATCTTAACCCTTTTTTTGGTCCTATCAGATAGATGAAGAGATGTTAAGTGGGCCAATGAGTGTAGTGCTTGGATGTCAGTATGCAATAACATGAACTATTCTGCTAATTACCAAATCGCATAGGCTTGATTCTAATAATCGACATAGCTATGCATATGCAGTGAAATGTGAATGATCCTAGTGGATATCTTAGTGTTGGCAGAAAAAAAATGGCTTGAGGAAGTCAAGTCTAGAAAAAAAGTTTCTTCTAGCGAAAGGGTTATGGCTGTGTTCAAGATTAACATAGGGCACCCTAGTCAGTGACAAAACATACGGGCCTAGAGCTGTGAAAAAGAGATGATTCCCATCCTTTAATAATTGTCAAGTCTCTTTCACCCTGGGCTGTCTCATGAAGCTGCTGAGTAAATGTTAGAAGTGGGTTGGATTTTACTTTGAAACACTGCTCAGATCACATTTGGATTTGCAACTTAAGATAGCTATGTAGCTTTTGGGCTGTTGTAAACCTTATCCCACAGTATAATAACTGTCTGATAGAAACCCATAGATGGCTGCAGTAGCTGCGCTGCTACAACCAACCTCACCAGAAATGACAGAACTGCTAGTTTTCACTGATGCATTTCAAAGACCTGGAGACATTGAAAGTTCTGGTTTGGGTCTTGTGAGCTAGGGCTTTCAGTTGGAGTTTGTCACTACTTACCTTGGCCTCTGCTCACTATATTCATCCATTAACTAAACATATTTGAATTCTTGATGTACTGGATCAATATTGTCCTGGTTTTGTTGAGAGCAATAGACTGGCTTGAATGTTTGTTTTTAAGGCTGCAGAAATTGTGCAGGTCACAGAATCATAGAATAGCTAGGCTTGGAAAGGACCTTAAGGTCACCTAGTTCCAAACCCCCTGCCATGGGCAGGGACACCTCACTAGACCATATGGCCCAAGGCTCTGTCCAGCCTGGCCTTGAACACTGCCAGGGGTGGAGCATAGAATTGTAGAATAGTTTGAATTTGAAGGGACCCTAAAGCTCATCCAGTTCCAACCCCCTGCCACGGTAGGGACACCTTCCACTAGACCAGGTTGCTCCAAGCTCCATCCAACCTGGCCTTGAATGCTGCCAGGGATGGGGCAGCCACAGCTTCTCTGGGCAAGACAGAGACAAAATGGTGGTTGAATTCCTTCCACAAGAAACATTAGAATTGCAATACCATCTTGTCACTATCTTGAGGTGCACATACATCTTCTAGAAGTGTGACTACTTCCTTTCTTTTGGCACTTGAGATGAAGGGGAAAGAGGGTTATTTTATGAGTAAGCAGAGCTATGGGCTTGTTACCCCTACAGGCAAGACAACGAGCTCTGTGTTGGACAATAGTCTCACTAACATCCAGTGGCTGGGGAAGATGAAATCTGATGGGCTAAGTCCCTGTTCTGTGAAGCAAGACACAGGGAAAGAGAACCAGATGCCTCTGCAGGAAACAGTCAAGGTAAGTAGGCAAAGACAACAGAGCATGTGCTAAAACTTTTGATAGGGAAGTAATCCATGTGCATCAGAAGACTTGCAAAAACTAGGTATTACCATCTCTCAGTAACCTGAATTTGTCATTTGCTGGTTTGAATAACAGAACCTGTAAGATCCAGGGCCCTTCTTTGTCAACTTTCTGAGCACTAATGTATCATTCCTTTCATCTCTCAGGGTGAAGCAGATTCTGCTGCTGATGATATTCCTGCCGCTACTGCTGCCTCATGGCAGGATTCAGTATCAGAACGACCTCCTTACTCCTACATGGCCATGATCCAGTTTGCCATCAACAGCACTGAGAAGAAGCGTATGACCCTAAAGGACATCTATACCTGGATTGAGGATCATTTCCCATATTTTAAACATGTGGCTAAGCCAGGTTGGAAGGTAACAAGCACGATTTCAAGTTGCTCAGGGCCACAGGGTGGTATTCTATAGGCTTTCTGAGTGAAAATGAAGAGTTAGCCAGCCTGCAGAGCAAAGTGGATGTTAAACACCCCACCCCATGTACCCTCTCATTCCAGATGTTCCCTGTTCTACTTTTGTATCCCTTTTTTCATTCCACTTAGGCAAGATGATGGGATGTTTGATCACTGGAGAAAGAATAGGGATCTCAAGTGTAAGTAGAATAAGAGATTGATGACAGGGTTGGCTGGGTATGCAGTAAATATGAATGTACATGCTGCCTGCACTTTGGAATCTAATCCCTCTGCCAGGGCTGAGGTAAGCCTTGCTGTGCTGATAATGGAACTACCACTTTTCAACCTCCCCCACACTTCTTCCCCCCCCAGAATTCCATTCGGCACAACCTGTCCCTTCATGATATGTTTGTCCGTGAAACATCCGCTAACGGTAAAATTTCATTCTGGACTATTCATCCTGATGCAAACCGTTGCCTAACACTGGACCAGGTATTTAAGGTGAGTGCCTCATGCAAAGGAAATGAAAAGCCATCTAGTTCTTAAATGCCACACTATCCAGATACACCTTATTTTTACAGGAAGGTTAAACTGTTTCAACTTCAGCCTTGTAGAAGCTGGATTCAATCATTTCTCTTGATAAATAGACAAAAGCTCTGTATTGAAAGGAAAGGTGCATTTCTCTGTGCATGTGATCTGGAACTTCTGTGGGATGTATTTATTCTTCAGGTGGTGTGCCAAATGTAATGATTTAAATTCTTAGTGAGAAGCTATCCACTGAAATCAAGTAGGGTTTCCTATGCTGTTTGATTAGAGAGTAATAGGGTAGAATTGCCCTATCCCAGATAGGTATTTGAGGAAGTACTGTTTTGTGGGAGAAACTGAGCTTCTGAGTCTTGTATAGGTTTAAATGCTTCTGTGTTTTCTGCAGTGGGTGGGCAGATAGATTGATTCTTGTTTGCTCAGCTAATACAAGTTTTAAAAGTCTCATTTGTTCCCCCTTTGGTTGATAACATCATCTTATTTCTTCCCCCTCAATGCCTTGCTGCCACCAGCCGCTGGACTTGCGGTCACCAACATCGCCTGAGCATTCTGAATCAGTAAGACTTACCCTCTGGCCTGGGGCTTGGGCTTCCATTCTGCTCTTGCCAATCACTGAATGAAAGGACAAGAAGCTTTGGGAGGGGGACTAGGTCACTGCTGCACCTAATCATACAGCTCCATGCACACCCTCTTTGGGGAATGGAGTTGAGCCAGAAGTTAATTGCCTTCAGATTATATGCTGTCTCTGCAGCTGATAGAGCTGTACAGCTTTGAGCAACTAGATGTAGGCTGCAGGGGGTACCAACAGGCTTCAGAGAACAAGTCTAGATAGAGATTTCTGATAAAACCCTCATCTCTGCAGCAGCAGTCCCAATCTGCTTTGGGGGTTCAGACCCAGAAAGAACAGGATCTCTTCGTGCTCCTTTCTAATTTTGTATCCCAGGTGCATTGTGACTCTTGGAAGGAATCTGTTTGTACTTTCTTTTGCATTCAGCAGTTTTAACAGTGACAGGTTTGCAAGCAGCTGAACACTTTCCTGACACGGCTACAGCCCTGGCCTTCTTTCTGTCTGCTTAGACTTCTCATTCCTCTGTTGCCTCTGCTATTCCACTTGAACATCTATCTGGTCTGTGGTTTGTACAGAAATCAAATATACAATAAAGCTACCCTATCTGCCTTTCCTCAGGCACTGAGGACACTGAAACCAGGTCACTTCTGCAGTAGGGTCTGCAGCTGGAGCAGCTCTGTCATGCCATCTTTTTTTCTACACAGCTTTTGGTTGGCAGCTGGCTTTGAGATGGCATGGCTGCAAAACAGCAAGCGGCACAGAGCTAGCGCTGGCATGAATGCTGGTTGTTAACAGCTGCTCTCTCTGTATTAGGGAAACATAGGCTTCTGGATTCTCAGTTCTGGGTAAGGCAGCAGAATAAAATTGGATTTTTCTCTTTAAATCTCTTTCTCTTCTCCTTCTCCTCTTTCTTATTTCACAATGACTGCGGCAGCAAAAAAGACATCTTCCAGATCCCCAGAAGAACATGGGAAGCAACAGCAGTAGCAAAACTGAACCCCCAAACGCACGTGAGTGTCTATATCATCGTTGGCCAAAAAGAATCAGTCTCAGAAATCTGGGGTGCTCTCCCAGATTCCCTTAGGAATAACCGTGGAAATTGTAATTCAGGTTCACCAGCTTTCAGTCTTCCTACTCTCAGGTTTGGAGCTGAAGGCAGTATTGCTGTATTTGAGAGAGGATGTGATGGGGACATAAAGGGAGTTGGGTACTCAAATGGAGTGAAAGCAGAGCTTGCCCCAGCCTGAGGGCTATGGTCTGTATGAAGGACTACTTTCTTGTTCATCAGGCCTTCCAGCTTGGAATTTGTATCCTCAAACTTAGCAGAGAAGGCAGGTGAGCCTACCTCTGGATATTTATTTTGGGGTATTTAGAAGGACTTCCTATTAGATGCCTGGGTTTCAACAGATAGTACAGGAAGGGCAAGAGGCTAGCAAGTCTACTTTCCCTTCCAGGCCGAAAGATGAAGCCTTTGCTTCCTCGTATCAACTCCTACCTGGTTCCGATCCAGTTTCCTTTGAGTCAGCCTCTTGTCTTGCAGCCTTCTGTAGCCATGGCACAGGGAGCATCCATCAACAGCTCAGAGACTTTCGGAAGCAATAAGCGTGTGTGCATTGCTCCAAAGGTTGGTTTCTTGTTTTCTGAGGGTGGTTTGGTTTGGTTCTTTCGGAGGAGGGGGCATTGGGTGGGAGGGGGTTGCTTATTTTTCTTTACTATAGCCTTGCTTTCTATGGGCCAAAGACTGTGGATTGTTCAAGACAATTTTTTCTACTACTTGGATGTGGAAAAATAAGAACAGAAGAAACGGCCTTGTTCTGACCCTAAAACATTCGTATTTTTGAGAGCTCTGAAGAGACATGTAACATAGGGAACTTCTTCTGAAAGAGCATTTATTTGCAGTGTAGTCTCTTTTCATTATCATTTGGATTTTGGGTGGGTTAGATCTTTGGTTACTGACTGCATATCACTTGTGTTTCTTTGTAGATGTCACTCTCTACAGAAGAGTCATCTTCTCTAACCATGGCTGCTGTCAAGGAGGAAAGTCAATGTAATGAAGGTTTATTTTCCCCAACCCATTGCCTAAAGGAGAGCAGCTCCCAGCCTGATGGGGGATCAGCTTCTTTCACTGAAAACATCTGTATTAATGAGGAAGAAGGCTCTCAACTGGATGACTGGCTGTCCCCATTTGCTTCAACCCTAACAGTAAAGGAAGACCCAGGCTTGTTACTCCCAGTCTCATCCACAAAGGAGAAGAAACAATTTACCCTACTGAAGTCACCATCTAAGACTGTTTCTGACACTTTAGTTATAAAGAGACGGGAAAGGCGGGAAATGAGCAGATCCAGAAGGAAACAACGCCTAGCATTGCCTTGCTCAGAAGAGCCTGTCCTTGTTTTGCCAGAAAGCAATGGCTTTGACCGTTTTCGGTTAGGGGCAGACCACCCCTTCCTGCAGGAAAGCCAGCCTCTTGAGAATGCATCACAGCTCAGCTGCTCACAGGGGGAAGAGGGGCCTTTTAAAACACCAGTCAAAGAGATGTTCAGCAAATTGCCCATTTCTTCTACTCCCAGCAAAGTCTCAGCAGCTACCCCCCCACTAGGGGGCCTTGACCCCTGGAAGCCAGCATCCTTAACCAAGGAAAGTCACGAGCTGGACTTCAGTCCAGTGAGAACCCTTCAATTGCCATTCACCCCCCTCCGGGAGAACCAGGACTTGCTTGGTTTTAACACCACACCTCTTAAAAATCCCCTCTTTGAGTCCCCTCGGGAACTGCTCAATACAGAATCCAGTGACATGGTGCATATCCCCATTACAAGCTCTCCATCTTTTACGCATGAGTCTACCAAGCAATTATCTGTTGAACTGCCAGCTTCTGGCTTTACTGAAAACCGTTCACTCATGGAAGGCCTTATCCTTGATACCATGAATGACAGCCTGAGCAAAATTCTCCTAGATATCAGCTTTCCTGGTCTTGAGGATGAACACTTAGGAACAGATATTAGTTGGTCTCATCTTATACCTGAACTGAAGTAAACTGGCCTGAGGACTGAATTTGGCTTGTTCTGATATTACAGAAAGCACTCTACTCTTCTGAGATCTGTTCATGTAGTCTAGGAAGACTGCTTTTGACTAAATACCAAATGCATGGTAACACAGGGCATTATTGACTCCTGCTAAGCTGGGAGACAGGCCCATTGGCTGCTATGAGCTCCCTTTATATGTTGCAATAGGTTTTATGTGGAATAAGATAGAAGCTCTCTAACCTCGTGCTAGAGAGAGGTTCCTGGAGAGAGGTTATCAAGGGAACACCTATGTAGACCCTGAATGGCATTTGCTACTCAAGGTATCAGACGAAATGGATACACTCCTCAGTTATGTACAATAGGAAAGAACCTGGGAACCTCCTCCTAGCTCTGTCCTTACTTCCCTTCACTTTGTTCTCCTATTACTTAGTATCTTCTGTGTAATTTTCATGGCTGTAAATACTGTACATTCCTTAAATTAGCTTTTAATTATAATAATATAATTTTATTCTTGTAGGGTTATGTGAATATTTGGGCTGGTAAAGGGTTTGTCTTAGAGTGTTGTCTGTATGTTGTACATCTCCTGTATTCTACCCTAGGTGACAGCCCCAAGTACTTTTTTTCTTCTTTGACTGCAGAAACACATTGGTTTAGGCTATTCTGAAAGTTCCCTGGGGCAAAAATCTGAAAAAACACCTTTATATAATTCAAGTCAAAGTGAAATAGTTTGTTATCTGGATTGGAGCATAAAATTTGGTTTGGCTTCCTTTTCTGAGGCTGGAATGGAAAAGAACTTGGATCAAACTCAATAGCTTTTCTGGTTCCAGACTCCTGCTATTATGTACCTAAAGGACTGGGTAGAGTCACTGTTGCATTAAGGTGGACTTCTATTGACTGGTTGAAGTTGCCCTTATTACAATCATAAGTTGAAAATGTTAAAGAATCCTATAAAGTGAATGCTGGTATTTCCACTGAAAAGCAACCTCTGGAAACACAAGGTATGTTTTGCTTAGTGCAATAGGACAACTCATCCCAGTTTCCTAGAACTCATGTCAAAAAAGGAAATTGCCATAAAAAGACCCGAACCTTCTGCTTTTAGGCAAATGATGGTTCATGTATCTACATACTCAATAAAGCTGCTGTGGGAACACAGCCAAGTATTCTTTACTGCTTTCACTCTTACCAGCATGCTCAGGCTGGGCCATAGCACGAACAACCAATTTTTGTTTGTCTATTGGGTGTGTTTTCTGTGCTAGGTGAGCAAGTGATCATTAGGACATTTTCAGTATTCCTCAGGCCATATTGGCCATTTTGCATTACATTTGATTACTCAACCCCTTGCTTCATCTAATGTACTTTTTCCTGCTGTTCATGGGTAAATCCTGACTTTACAAGTCAGAAAAAAAACCTTAGTCTAAAACATCAGAACACTACCAGCAGTCTAGTTTCTGTATTTTATAACTGCAAAACAAATCTTGTACAAAAATCTTTATTTCCACCTTTCCCAATATGCACAAAATCAGATTTAGATGTGTGTGGTTTTCAGAACTGCTGTTCTTGTGTGCAGGTTAAAGGTTATCTGCCCTCAGAAGATGCTTCAAGCAGTTTGCATCGGTGATTGTTATTTCATTTTTCTGGGGAGCAATACTGAACTCCCAGATCTGCATTTCTGTCTGCCTAGCACAAGTGGCTGCTCAGCTTGAGGTCAACAGTGAAAAATGCTTCACTAGGCTGCCATGTGAATTTCAGACCAGAAGATTTTTTGTCAGTGATTACAAGTTGAAGTTCCATCACTTCTGATTGAGTCTTGGGGTTTCCTTAGCACTAAACAAGAAATAAAAAAAGATTTCTGAAAGCTTAGGACTAAGAACTGTTGTGGTGGTGGTGTGCATTTTGTTTAGGATTGATTTGCCAGTACTGCCTGTGTGGGCAGGAGGTCTTGATTCCTTCTCTGCTACCATCCTCTATGAAGGAGTTAATGTCTTCCAGACATGATTTAAGTCACTCTCTGACCAGGAAATCATAACAGGCTGCTATGAAAACTGATCAAAGCTACACAGCACATCTTGTCTTCAGGGAGGAGAGCTGAGGGCAAAGCTGTAAACCTATAGCCATGGAGGTGCTGCTAGAGGACAGTTACATCAAAAAAGCTTCAGGAAAAAACCTGCTCCCACAGAAGATTTACCAGTGTTTCTCCCAAACCAGTTCAAAACCCCACTTGGTAAGGATTTCATCACAGCTCTCAGGAAGACTACTTTATTTCTCTCCATTTGTGTCTGCCTGATATTCTGCCTGGATCCTTTCCTTAATTTCATCCTGTTATATTTACCACAGTAAAGTTGTACAAAACCCTGTAAAGCTGTCATACCAGTGTCTGAGTGACTGCAGCCAGCTTCATGAAAATTTTAAGTCTTAGCTGCTTCTTTCCCTGCTGTTATTTACATGTCACTATATGAATGAGTTGTTGCAGCATGTAAACTACTATAAAGAAAAGTTGCTCATGTGTAAAAGTCACAGATATTTGCATCTTTAGCAGTAAGCTGTTTCACATCTCTGTTGTCACAAAGGAAGGACACTTGCTGTTAATATCCCAGACTTGGCTCACAGAAAATCTGCAAGATTAAATGTGCTCTGGTGTTGGAAGGCAAATAAGTATGGCATGAGACAGAGAATTAGAGAGCTGTGCTTCTAATTGCTCACCAAAGCAGCTGTTTGGAGGATGTTGTTTTAAGTTGGCAGACTTTGTTGCTCTGGCATGCTTTTTGCCAGTGTCTACCTCTGCAACCCTTTTCAGTGAGTAACTGTACCTTTTGAAACTGGAGGCTATCTGAAAATTGTACATATACCATCTCTTTCTGCTTGTGAACAGGCAGAGGTGCAGGGCTTACAACCAGCCCAACCAAAAGAAACCAAATCTCCTCCTTGCAGTAGCTCCATCATATATTTCCTTCCTTACTGCTGATATGGGGCGCTTATTTAAAGCTTTAGCCTGGTTTAGGAATAAGACAAGTCATATCAAGTCACACTTGCCCAGCAGGTGACAGCAATAAAGCAGTTTGACAGTGCTGTCAAAAAGGCTGTCTCTCAAAAGAGATCTATGGTTGTAACCAGTAAAAGGCTTGACTGTCAAATGACAGCAATAGCAAGAGGGAAAAGAAGTATTTTGTAAGTAAGAATGGGAAACGTGATTAAAGCTTTGTGAATAAAAATCTTCTGGCATTTGGGTGTCAAGGCAGTGTCAGGTTGAAAACTCACAGGGGAACAGGAGGTCTGTGTAGTATAGGATGTTGTAACCAGGCAAAGAATTGAAGAGTTTTATGGTTAAGAGCAGAGCAATGCAGCAGGCTCAGAACAGAGATGTATACGGAGAGAGGTAAGTGGCCAGAAGGCAGGTATCGCTTGTCCCCCTGCAGGCTCAGTATTTGGATTATAGTGTAGAAATGTGATCTTGGAAGACAGTGCATGCCTCTTCTCAGCCTTCAGTAAAAGCAGAGCTATACTTCTTGTATATGAACGTGTTGTAGCTGAAGAGCAGGTAGGTATAGCTCTTCATACTTTTGTGTAGCGCTCCCAAGGTCTTTGAATAATGTGCAGGAGCATCCCAAGACTGTCCTTCAGCTCTGGTAATACAGCAGGCTCTTTAAGACCTTGTAGCCAGTGACAGAAAACATTAAGATACGATTTTCAAGGAATCTGGACACACATCCACAGCAAGCCAGCAGGTGCTGCGGATGCCCCACTTCTCTGAAAATTCTGCTCTGTACCTGGCAAGCAATGTGACAGATGCAAAGGGGAAAGTAATTCCCCTTCACTGGTTGAGAGGGGTTCCTCCTACTCCATTTTGTCAGTGGAAAACGACCGGATGCCTCCTGACATGAGGCGAGTGAAGATCATTACCAGCTTTTTTCTTTTGCAGCTTGTCTGGTGGAGGAAGAACTCGAGCCCTTCGTCATTTGAAAGAAAGCAAGCTGGTTTTACAAGCCAGTGATCCTAATGTGAGGGTGCCAGGCCTGTATTTCTACCAGAGGGCAGTGTAGCTCTAAACAAAGGTGGAAATATCTTTTTCAGTAAAATACTTGACTTTCTCTTTAAAACGCTGTATGGATTCAGAGAGCATAACGACAGGTTTATCCTGTCATGAATGTGAGCTTGTTCCTGAACAGAAATAGCTTCTCTCCCCCCTCCTGTTTTTCAAGCAGAGGTGAGCTACAACTGGATAAAAAGATATTTTGGGTATAACAAAGTATTAGCTGCCTGAGATTAAGAAGAAAGTGTCCTGCTTCCACTAGTCATCTCATGCTGATTTCTTGCTTTGACACAAGCAGAGTTCCAGAACATAAAGGCCATGAATGTGAATTACTGATGCAGTTCAGATGACACAGTTGTCCTTGGGTTTCAGTTATAACTTTTCTTGGAAAAATAAAGAAGATAAATACCCTGACACACAGTTTACCAGCAGAGGCAAAAGATTATGGAAAGCAGATTCTATTCCACACTTCAAAATCTGTGGGAAGTATTACATAGACCACATTGGTAAACTGTTTGCATGAAAGATATATCATCAGAATTATATACCCTCCATGTCTGCTTCCTCTGTGTTGTTTTTGATGTACCCTATTTTAAACCAGAAACAATTACATTATTTCAGAAAGTCAAGCAAAACAGTCAGCAGAAATTATTATTAAACTACAATCAAACATGTATGGCTTATGTCCCCTGCTTTGGGTCTCTGTTACTTTCTAATGGACATATAGGAGGTTCCTTCCAAAAGAGCCTTTGTTTCTTTAGTAATGTAACTTGTAGAAGGAAAATTTTGTGGTTACAAACTAGATGCTGGCTCCTTAATGTTGGGACTGTTTGAAAAATGGATAGACCAATTTTCCAGTAAGACAAAAACCCCTAATCTTCAGAGGAAACTATTAATATTGCTGATATTTTTCATAGAACAATTTTTTTCATTCCCAATATGGTATCTTTTATTGGTGTACTGTATTCTTTCACATTTTATGTATTTTTGTGTAAGTTTTAATAAAAGTAAAGTTTTTGATAACCCCAATATCATTACACAACAGGGCAGAGCATCCCATTACAACTCCATGCTTCTTTTCATGGAGTGAAATGTTTAGGTTACTTATATATTTCTTAAATCTGAATTCTGAGATTACATGTTTGTCTATGCACAAAGTTATTTTAGATTGTGGAATGGTATGAAATTCCAACTTCAATTTCTATTCTGAATAATGCACGTATATTTTTAATGCCAGTTATGTGACTGTTGTGGTATAATCTGTCCTGAATTATCAGTGGGCATTTTTCACTTCAAGCTTCACTTCAGAAAAGCTTTTGTTTGGGGGTGTTAAAATTTTGCCTGCTTAGCTGTTATTACACACAGAGAGGTAACTAGGAGAGGAATTGCTTTGGGCATTTGCCAGTCAACAGTACATGAAACTTTAATAAATATATTGATTGTCAAGAACTCTGTCACCTTTGTACGATACTTCATGTAGGCTGGAAGTGCCCATGTGTAATCTGTGCTACTGCTGTTTCTCCATTTAGACTCTCTCATTTCTATCATGTTCTCCATGACCGCATCCTACTTCATCTTTGCTACATATGCAGTGTCTGTTCCCCCTCTCTTGACTGAGGGCATGTTGCAGGTTTGGGCTCAGATGCTGGGAAAAACCATGGTGCTCCATGTGTCAGGTCATCAGTAGTCCTGCCAGACCTCTAAACAGGGCTTTCATGTTTGCAGTTTCTGTCTGAAGTAGTCTCCCAGGAGACTGTATGTCTCTGTGATTCCTTTTACCACCCCAAGTGTTTATATGCAGATCAGGATGATCCCCAGCCTCCAAACCCCCACCCTGCTGGCTAGATAATTTTGGTGCATGTATATGTGCTCTTTGTAGACCTTCAACCCCTTCCTCTCAGCCCCTCTTCTCATTTTCAATACATCTTAATCACTCTCTGCCTCAAAGGCTACTTGGAACCCCTGTCTTGCCTTAATAAATTCAAATTACAATGTAGCCTTAAAATTTTGGATAATTAACAGTGTTCGATGTATTTAGCATCCCATGATAGAAGGGTGAGAAATGTCAGGAACGCAACAGAACTAACACCATAAAGTGCATCACTTGCAAACTGTAGAATCACTGAAGATGCTGTCAGCATCACAGTATCAATATTCTTTTCCAAGTATTTGCAAATAATTATATCAATGCCACAGAATGGTCTAATCTCAGGAGCTCTACCCTGTCCTAATTATTGCTTGACAGCCTGCATTCCTCTTGCATGCCCGTGGGACTGGCATTATACAATGATAAGAGATGGTTTGCTGTTTCCCACAGCTGAATCTTGGTTTTGATTTGTTTGCTATTTTTATTAAAATCTTGATAGCTGTAGTCAGGAGTTCATGAGATAATCATCTCAGTTGTCATTCAAATCATGCTGAGGCCTAGCCATCAAGAATGCAGAGAACAGCTGGGTGATACGATGTATGAATGCAGCCTAAAGGCTAAAGAACCAAAGGAATCCAGTATTTATAATTTAAAATAAATTACGTTGTTGAACTATCATTGTTGTCCATCAAATCTACTGTCTATATCTGTCACTGTATATGCATTGTATATGCAAAACTGCTTATGTACTAGCAGTACTATTGTGCTGGTGCTTCCATCATTAAACCCTGATTTTTTGAGCAGAAAATATTCATACTATCACTCTCTGGTAGAGTTATCCTTGTTCTAGTGGGGAAGGAAGGGGCAGGGAACACCAGGAATTTGGTTAAAACAGTTTGATTTCTTCTATATGTGACAGGAAAGAGTATTTTGCTCAAGTTAAACAAATAATAAAATTAAGAGCAAATTCTTTTATTTTTCAAGAGACCTAGGGCCTCCCTGCTTTGGAGGGAGTTTTTCAGGGTGTCCTTTTGGCTTTGATGTATCCCTTTTTGTGAGCCAAATGAAAACTTTCCAATTTTTGGCTGTTATAAATATTCTTTAGGAAAATCTATTTTACATCCTTAGCAGAATCATAGTTGGCAACCAAAACCTGAGAAGATATTAGTTCAGTACAAAGTGTGCTCCAGCACAGACTGGCTGAGTATATAAGGATTTCTTTCTGAACTTGCTCTTCATGATTGCCAGCAGCTGAGCATGTGAACTTGAGCTCTCTTGTGTGACTTCTGCTGTGGTTCAGGGAGTGGATGATAAGAAGGCAGACCTTGATGAGAAGAAGGTTACCCAAAGAGCCAAATGGAGACGTGGGTCAGAAGACATAAAATCATAGAATCATTTAGGTTGGAAAAGACCTTTGAGATCATCAAGTCCAATTGTAAACCTAACACTGTCAAATCCACCACTAAACCATGTTACGAAGTGCCACATCTACACATCTTTTAAATACCTCCAGGGATGGTGACTCAAGCACTTCTTTGGACAGCCTGTTCCAATGGCTTGGCAAACCTTTCAGGGAAGAAATTTTTGCTAACATCCAATTTCCCCTGGTGCAACTTGAGGCTGTTTGAGAGGGTGAAAAACAGAAGAAGTTTGGATAAGAACCATCATAGTCGCACATTCAACAGTCCTTACATTTAAGGGTGGGGCAAAATAATTTGATACCACAGAAAAGCACAAGAAATGTGAAACCCTGTTTTCAGGGTTTGGGTTTGACTGTTTTCCTAGGGGTGAGACCAGTGTCTTGCACCTACCAATAAGGAAAAAACACAATGTGGAAAAGGTGCTGATTCACTAAGCAGGACTGAGGAGTTATTCCTGAAGAACCGTCCACAACATCATGTCTTTAAAGATTTAGCCA
Organism: Neopsephotus bourkii; assembly: GCF_033783945.1. Lineage (NCBI taxonomy): Eukaryota > Metazoa > Chordata > Aves > Psittaciformes > Psittacidae > Neopsephotus > Neopsephotus bourkii. The sequence continues at coordinate 12,141,908 of NW_026900624.1, forward strand.
GTGAGCACTGATGCTTTAATTACTGTGTTTCTAAATAAAAGCCTGCTTGAACAAGAGAGCATAGGTAGGCTGCAGCACCATTTAGAGTGTCTGACTCCCCCCAGAATTGAGTGTGAGCATCTGAGTAGCCCTGCTTCCATAGAACCGCTCCAGTCAAGGTGCTCACAGAGCACCACACTGCATCAAACAGAAACATGCTACAGGCACAAATATATGTGGCTTAGACTGTGTATACTGACAAATATAATTGGCTAAAGGGATTATAGTTTATTTCTGCAAGTAATACTGCTGACTGTTGTCAGTTGGTGTAATATACAAAGCAAGCTATTTACAAACATGGCAGGAAACATTGCGGTATACCTTGAAAGTACTCAGAGGAAAGTTTTCTGCATCATTTGTTGGAGGACTCTAAAAGTAAAACCTATCCCCAAAGGAGATCTGGGGCAAGGATACTCAATGGTGAGATTCTTTACCTTCCTAGGACTACATTTGGGCTTCATTTTGAGCAAGACGAGATCTGCTCTCATTCTACAGCTAGCTAGACACAGGCAAAAAGTGTATAGATGATTGTCTTATTTCTTTGCTTCTGTTGTTGCTTTGTATGGAAAAATAAAAGCTTTGACAGAAGCTCATAGACAGCCACTCAAAGGACCTTGCCAAGACTCTGTAAGTGCTTTTAGTAAGAAGCCCACACATATACATAGCAAATCAAGCATTTCAAGGCAACTCTAACAATGCAGGGTTTTACTGTTTGAGTACACAGCTTTGAGGACGTCCTCTGAAAGGAGCCTTAGAGGTGTAAAATTTTCATCATTATTACGGCAGAATATAGAGACTTAAAAAAAATGAATCTGTTTGTGTCAGGGACAAATGCATTCTTTGCCTTAGGCGAAGTAGATAATGGAAATGCTGCTGTCCCTAAAGACGGGAAGTGAAGGGACAGTGAAATGAAAACAACTAGCCAGAGGAACACACAGGAGACACCTTTGAGACTGCACATTTCCAAGTACCGTGCTATTGGCTTTAAATACACAACTATCCTTCATCTCACACCCTTGAATACTGCTACGTATTATTTTAAGAATAGGAAGCTATTTTATTATCCAGATGGACAAACTGGAAGGAATTCAAAGCAGAGGAAGCTTTTTTGTTTTAATAAAGATTTTTTTTCCAGAAATAGGAGAGAGAAGCAAGCGTAGTTTGCCTGAGTAACGTTTGTCCTCTCATCCCTCCTCTGCACCATCTGTGCATCCACAGACTGTGCACAGGCTGTGAGAACTCCAGAGGATGAGCAGAAAGTCATCCCATAGTTATCCTGCACTGGGTCATCAAAAAGAATCTCCTTTCCTTGCCATGGTTGCTTTTAGGTCACTTTTACAGGCACTTGAAGCTTACTCTACCAGAGACAGTACCTTGAGAACTGGTGTGATGTAGAAACAGCTTATGAGCTACTCACATAATGTGGGGGCTACTGTTGAGCTCTGTAACAGCCCAGCTTGACACAAAAGCAATGTAAAGCTCTTTATCTACAATCCACCCTCCCACATGCACTGTGTTGGCACTACAAGAGGATTAAGTAAGTTTCCAAATTGTTGAAAGAGAGAAAAATTCAAACCTGAAGAGAATTTTCTAACCATAGAATCATAGAATAGTTAGGGCTGGAAAGGACCTTAAGATCATCTAGTTCCAACACCCCTGCCATGGGCAGGGACACCTCACACTAAACCATACCACCTAAGGCTTCATCCAATGTGGTCTTGAACACTGCCAGGGATGGAGCATTCACAACCTCACTTGCCAACCTATTCCAGTGCCTCACCACCCTAACAGGAAAGAATTTCCTCCTTATATCCAATCTAAACTTCTCCTGTTTAAGTTTGAACCCATTACCCCTTGTCCTATCACTACAGTCCCTAATGAACAGTCCCTCCCCAGCATCCCTATAGGCCCCCTTCAGATACTGGAAGGCTGCTATGAGGTCTCCACGCAGCCTTCTCTTCTCCAGGCTGAACAGACCCAACTTTTTCAGCCTGTCTTCATACGAGAGGTACTCCAGTCCCCTGATCATCCTCGTGGCCTCCTCTGGACTTGTTCCAACAGTTCCATGTCCTTTTTATGTTGAGGACACCAGAACTGCACACAGTACTCCAAGTGAGGTCTCACGAGAGCAGAGGGGCAGGCTCACCTCCTTCAACCTGCTGGTCACACTCCGTTTGATGCAGCCCAGGATACAGTTGGCTTTCTGGGCTGTGAGTGCACACTGCCGGCTCATGTTCATTTTCTCATCGACCAGCACCCCCAAGTCCTTCCGTTGATGAGCACAAGGTCAAGCCTGGCACCTCTCCTTGTCGGTTCCTCTATTACTTGCAGAAGGAAGTTGTCTTCCACACAATCGAGGAACCTCCAGGATTGCTTGTGCTGGGCCGTACCCTCATTCCAACAGATGTCAGGATGGTTGAAGTCACCCATGAGAACCAGGGTCTTTGAGCATGAGGCTTTTCCTATCTGTCTATAGAGTGCTTCATCCACAGGTTCTCCTTGATCAGGTGGTCTGTAACAGATCCCCACAGTAATGTCTCCCACCACTGTTTACCCTTTAACCCTGACCCACAAACTCTCTGTTAACTGCGCACCAGTCCCCAGACAGAGTTCCATACTCTCCAGCCTATCCCTAACATAAAGGGCAACTCCCCCTCCCCGCCTGCTGGGCCTGTCTTTTCTAAAGAACCTGTAACCTTCCATTCCAACACTCCAGGCATAGGAGCCATCCCACCATGTTTCTGTGATGCCTGTTATATCATACCCCCGTAGACGAGAACACATCTCTAATTCTTCTTGTTTGTTCCCCATGCGACGGGCATTTGTATAGAGGCATCTGAGCCGAGCTCCAAATGAAGCCGCCTCATTGGCTGGGGCAGCTGGAATATCTCTGCATTGGTCCAAGCATTTATTGTAGGTGCTGGCAACTGACTGGGTGTATTGGGATGGAATGATGCCTCCCACCCCCAACATACCTAGTTTAAAGCCTCCTTGACCAGTCTGGCAAGCCTCCTACCAAAACTGCTTAGACCAGCTCCACCAGCCCCCACTAGACCTGGCCTACAAACTTGGGTCCCGTGTTCAAGACACCCAAACCCCTGACTGTGACACCACCCTTTTAACCATTTATTAACCTGACCAATCCTCCTAGCTTTTCTTCGGTCCTCCCCTGTATCCTGGAGAATAGACAAAAAGACTATCTGAGCTCCAGAGCCCCTAACCACCTCTCCCAGGGCTCTGTAGCCCTTCTTTATGTTCCCCAGGCTACTACTATCTATATCCCTAGCACCCATATCTATCACTGGAAGTGGGTAATAGTCCGTGGGACTTACTAGAGCAGGCAGCCTCTCTGCCACATCCCTGATCCATGCCCCTGGTAGGCAACACACCTCCCTTGAGACTGGGTCAGGCCAAGATACAAGTGCTTCTGTTCCTTTCAAAGTAGAGTCCCCTACTACTACGACCTGCTGCTTTTTCCTGGCAGCACCAGTAGAGATCTCCTTTACCAGTGCATCAGCCAGCTGTTTCTGGTGCGAGTGCATTTCCTCATTAGCCTCCTGCAGGACAGCAAAGCGGTTCTGTGTGGGGACAACAGATTTAGGAGGAAGCCCCTTGCTTTTAACTGTCCTTTTCCTCCTTTTTTTGTTGTTGCTTTTTGTTTTTTGTTTGGTTTTTTTGTTTGTTTGGGTTTTTTTTGCCACTAATTCCCAGCTTCCCGGGTTAACGGCCTTCTTCTTTCCTTCATGAGCTACAGCGGAAGCTTGAGGCCCCTGCACAGTTTGGGCAGGGAGCAAGCAGTCCAGCTCCCTCTCAGCTTCCCTGACATCTTGCAGCCTATTGACAGCATCCCGCAGCTCAGCCCCTGCTGCAGGAGGACCTCCACCAGGGAGCACCGAGTGCAGCCCTGCCCATTGTGCACCTGTCCCCCACCAGAGCACTGCAGGCACTCTCTACACTCCGAGCTCTGCACTGCAGCCTCCCCTCTCACCGGCTCTGTCTGGGTGCCTACGGTGGCCACCGCCGGGGCAGCCAGAGCAGAGCTCCCAGACCGGGCCCTGGTCATACGACGAGTGCTCACCATCCCGCTCGCCTGCCCACTCGAGCTGCCTCTACCCGCTCTGTTCACCCGCTCCGTTTGCCCACTCCGCTCCCTGGGGCAGGTTTTTACCCAGTCAGAGCTAGCGCCGTTCCTCCTGGCTCCGCCCCCTGTGAGTCCCAGCTCGCGTCAGCTGAGCTGCCGGCTCCGGGGCAGGTCCTGTCCAGGACTTGAGGCTCCCTCGGTGGCTCTGCTCTCGTCGCTCTGAGTTGAGGCTCCTGGATGCTGATCTCCCCCCCGGCTCCGGTGTTGAAGGCATCCTCTCTCGAGCTACTCACATCAACAATTCTAAGAAGGCAACAAGTATTAGAGTTGCAAAAGTAGTAGGAGAATATTTGAAAGAGGGATGATTTGGTTAGGTAAAGCTTTCCAGAAGTGAGAAACAAGGAAAATCTGTGGTGAAAGAACCTCAGCTTGTGAAATTTAGAGTCAAACCAGTGAAAGCCTTTAACAGAGCAGCTCCTTGAACAGCTGAGATACTCCCTCATGCTCCTGGCAGAGGGAGATAAAACTTGCACGCTGTCTCATATTCTTTAATCTGGGGGCTGCTTCTTTCAGCAAAGGAGTCCATTTCTCCCCTTCACTACTCCAGGCTCAAGAATTCCTTCAACAAAGGAGTATCTGTACAGAATATTGCCCCTCTCTTGTTTCTTTGGGTCCGATACTTGGAAATGCTGCTTTCAGTGCCTTTTCTCAAAAATACAGGCACTGGTTCTGAATTTTCTAAATCCATTTTATTTTTCTAACACAAGCTGTTGCTGAGTCATATACTATTTTACAGGTATAGCATATACTATTTGACAGAGAAAGGCATAGATACTGAGAAAAAACTTAAAATTTGTTGCATTGCCTGGCTTTCCATTAGAAAACCTTTAAGGGTGTCCATTCTGAGAAAAAACTCTGAAAGCACCTAACCTACTTAGTAAATATGCTCTGTTTAAGAAGAACAGGATGGAAGAAGTAATAGTTTAATAGAGAAAAAAACCACCAGTGACCTAGAACCCAGCATGCCTCCGAAGGGAGAAAATAATATCTGAGCTGACTCCGTTCTCTACCAAAATGATAGGGATTTTTACCAGAGCTGGGAACTAGCACACCACAGGATATAAAGATTTAAGTGACCTGGTCTTTGTAGCAGAAGGGATGAAGGAGGCGAAGATGCTTTAAACAAGGTTTGAAGAATTCTCCCCTTTGAGTCACTAGGAGAGAAATATTTTGTGAGTTAGGGGCCAGAATTAGCTGGTCAGACTCTAAATCAGGACTATTCAAGCAGTGGCTCCAGCAACAGCTGCAAGGCAAACCAATTTTGCTTAGGCTTTGCCAAAGAGTTGTACAAGAATAAAGGGTAGCTAGCTGCAAGGATCAGATGGAATGGCAACTATGAGCGCTTTCTCTTCTTCATGTCCACAGGCACATTCAAGGTCGGAGACAGTCTCATGAGAAATTGTGTAATTCTGCCTATAGCCTTCAAGGCAGGGGCTGCTCGGGATCTGGTCCCAAGATGTTCTGTTCTACTTAATAATGTTAGGATCCATTCTGAGTCTTTAAGAAAACTGGCACTGCCATTGCTACCGCAGACACAGAGCTGCCTTGTCAAGGCTGGCCTGCTGAGGTGTTCAGTCAGCAGGAGGGGAAACACCTCTTGGCCCTGTGTAAGAGTAGAGAAGTACATGATTCAGTATTTTTTTATGGGGGTGGTTAAAGGACTTAATAACAAGACTTGAAGGATTCTCAGTGAGGCTACAAGAGGTCAAAAGTAAGTCAGGAATCATGACAACATAGAAGCCAAAACCCAAGACCTTAGGAACACAGCTTCTGTAGGAATATCCATCATTTAGACTCTTCTTAATTTGGCTTGCAGAGAGATGAAGACAGTTGAAAACAGCTCTGCTGAGCTCTTCATGAGATTCTGCCCATGTTACGCTCTTGTGAGACCCCACTTGGAGTATTGTGTTCTGGTTTCCTCAACATAAAAAAGGACATGGAACTGTTGGAACAAGTCCACAGGAGGCCACGAGGATGATCAGGAGACTGGAGCACCTCCTGTATGAAGATCGGCTGAGAAAGCTGGAGCTTTTCAGCCTGGAGAAGAGAAGCTGTGTGGAGACCTCATAGCAGCCTTCCAGTATCTGAAGGGGGCCTACAGGGATGCTGCAAAGGGACTCTTCTCCAGGGACTGTAGTGATGGCACAATGGGTAATGGGTTCAAACTTAAACAGGGGAAGTTCAGGTTAGATAAGGCTAGATAAGGAAGAAGTTATTTACTGTAAGGGTGGTGAGGCACTGGAATGAGTTGCCCAAGGAAGCTGTGAATGCTCCATCCCTGGAGGTGCTCAAGGCCAGGTTGGACAAAGCCTTGGGTGACATGGTTTAGTATGAGGTGTCTCTGCCCATGGCAGGGGGGGTGGAGCCAGATGATCTTAAGGTCCTTTCCAACCCTAACTATGCTATGATTCTATGATTCTATGATGTTGGGTTTTGGCCTTATAGTGTAAAGCAGTTAGAATATATTTCTACGTCCCTTCCTGCCAAATCTGGTTCTGCAGGCTGGTGCTGTTGGAACCGTGATACCTTGTGTAAAAGAATTAGCATACTGGGAACAGAAAGGTTAACCTCTTCAAATTTCACAATGACTCTAAAAATGATCAGCCTCCCTTCTAACATTTGAAAACAAAAGTCCCAAGAAAATTGCAAATGCTGTGATGAGCAGCAAGCAGTAAAAGATAAAAACCATCGTTTGTTTTGCATTAAGGCCAACTTTTTTGTAGTTTCTGTGACCACACCAAGGTCTCACGATGACTGACTGGGCTTACACTGGATTTACTTCCTAACATTGCAAACTCCTGTTATATGCAATCTTGAACATAGAAATAATTGACATCAGTAATGTTGGAATGTTACATACTGCTGAGGTCGAAAATAAGGAAGGGAAAAACAGAAAGCCTCTTTTTGCTGCAATTTTCATAGTCTGTTGCTACTATTACTTCTGTGTTGTATATGAAAGCTGTTTCATTCCCAGGTGACATTCATGGAAAGGTCATGCTGTCTTCAGCTTCACACCTGAATAAACTCAGTTTCTTCCACTGTATGTGATGTCATAACTAATGCTTACTGAGGCAGTGCATTCACCAGTGTAAAGAGATGAAAATAAAGCAGTTTCAGTGCAAGCTTAACTTCTAGTTTGAAGCAGGATAACATGGAGGCAGAAAGTTGAAAAGGTGAGCTCTGCCATGTCCTCTCTCACCTGAGAGGAGGGATGTCTGCTCTGGTTCAGACATCCCACAGTGCAGCCCTGCAAGCATATTCTTAGTGTAAACAGGGAATCAAGTCCATGGGCATCAACAAGCCAGTGATTTTAGGCTTCTGCAACTATGGGGGAGTTTCTCTAGGTGGAGAGGGGTGAAAATGAGGGCAGATTCTGGTCCAATTAGCCCTGTGTGAAGCCAGGCCTTCAGTATCCCGGTATAACTACATGGTAAAATCCTTCAGTGCAGCCTATTGCAAATGCATAACACTCTGCAGAAATGATACTGGGCATGCCTGCCAGGAGCCTTGAGGCAGATGCTCTCTCCCATTTACCACAGCACTGCATCATCTTGGCTGAATCATGTCATTGCCAGTATATACAGATTCACTAAAATGCGTCAAAGCTCCCACAGCAGAGACACTGAAATGCATAACCTGATTTACTGTCTCTTCAGTGTATGGAGGGGGGGAATAGGCGGTCTACACACACACATACACTCATACAGACACGCGCGTGTGCGCATGCACAGCCCAAGGGAGGTAAGTCCAGCCCCCAGCAGCAGGACCATCCTTCTGCTGCTGGATTTTTCCAGCTGGAGCATCTTGCCGGCTCTGCTGTAATTTATGGAAATTGGTTTCTGACGTGGGGCTTTTTCTGTTACGGCAGGGACCCACGGACTGAAGAGGAAAAGCTGCAGTCAGGGCAGGAAAAGAGAGGGAGAGAAAGAGGTGGGGGGGGGGGGGCAGAGGGACAACAAGGGAGTGGGGAGGGCAGAAGGATAAAAAGGTACAGACACTTCAGAGATGTGTGAGTTATAATTAAAAGTGCCAGAAGAAAGGCAGAGAAAGGGGGAGAAAGAGAGCTATAGGGAAGGGAAAGGTGCTCAGATACTGAGTCAGCCTTAAGGAAGGCAAACACCAGAAGACAAGTTCAGGGAATACCTCAATATACCAAGAAGGACCTGTTCTGTCTGAATCTTCACCATGAGCACAAGGAAGGGCTGCCCTCTGCCACTGGAACAAGGAGACCGGGAGGAAAAGCATAGTGAGGGTACTTCTGACCTGGAGCGACAGGAGTGTGAGGTGGAGCTGAGGAACAAAGCTATTCTGCAGCAGAAGAGGCGCCTTAAACAGGCTACCCAGTTTGTGCACAAGGACTCTGCTGACCTGCTGCCCCTGGATGGCTTGACAAGGCTTGGCACCTCCAAGGATCTGGTAAGTCCAGTGGGACTCCACCTGAGATGCATCGTCCTTACAGCCTTCATCCCAGCTGGGAACTGCTGTGGGGAGGAGGCACGGGAGTGAGGCCTGTGGCCATCTCCTTGTGGAGATATGGAGCAGAAGGCATCGGGGATGGGGGGCTGTTCTGGGAGCTGGGGCAGTCCATGGCCTGGTGGCACTTCCCCAAGGGCTGGGAGCAGTTTCCACAGTATCTTTTGCCAGCTTAACTGCACTTCTGCTGGGTTAACTGCACACTTCTCCCCCTTGCTGTGGTAGTTTTTCTGTCTAACTTCTATCCACTGTGGAGTTTAACTGCTCAAGGATGTGGAGGTCTAAACCATTTTCCCAAAAGAGGGCCTACGTCCGGCCAGTGATGAGGGCAAAGCCCAGCTGTGCCAGTGTGTATCATAAAAGAACTTGTCCCTTTCTGCAGCCCGTGCTTCCCCCGTGTCCTCAGACCATCGCAGCAGCAGCCATGGCTGCTCATCTGTGTGTATCCCCAGTGGTTGTTTTCAGACCACTGTGGCAGGACGCATGGCTGCCGGCAGCGAGGTGCTGCTGTGCATGGGCGCACACGTGCATGGGACAGGCAGTGTCCCAGGCGCTGGGCCTGGATGGAAACTATCCTCCTTGCTGAAACCTTCAGGTGCAGAAGCTCTGTTGTGCACAGACAAGGGGTCAGTGCCCTGTTCCCCTGCTCCCACCACCCTCCCCACAGCCACCTGCAAGTCCCACAACCAGCAGGGTCAAGGGTGGCTCCTTTAAGTCACCCTGAGGTGCTGCCTCATCTCTGGCAGCCCTAAGCAGCTGCACATGGCGGTCAGCAAGGAGTAGTCTTGAGCGTCCATCTAGCCCTGAATACAACTAAGCCTGTGTCTTGTACTGTCTGAAGTACAAGAGGGGATCACATAAGTGTTGTGTTAGCAGGGAACAGGACCTTCCACAGGGAAGGTGGTCTGGCCACACCAGAGCCTGAGGCCTCGGTCAGGCTGGCAGCATGGGCAGGCTAGCTCCGGCCTTACATGTCCTACTGCATTGCAGCTGAAACATACCCTCAGGAGGGGATAGCCAGGCATGCCCCTGGGTCTTTGTTGTACAGCTTTCATCAGGGGATGGGGAGGAGACGCTTCTGAATCTTTGAGTGTTTGCTGAGCCCACCCACAAAGGCAGAAAAACATATCTACATGCTTTGCTTCGGGATTGACTCACACCATGCCCTAAAATGACAGCTGAGGTGCCAGCCAAAGACTGTGAGAATCCTGCACAGTATGGGTGGCAGTCTTGGCCTCCAGAGGCTGGCACTCTGAATCCCTAAATGCTTGCTCTAGCAAGACAGGCCTTGTCCAAATCACTTGCCATGAGCAGCAATTGTCATTTGACGTCCTGGTCAAATTAAGCATTCTAGCCAGGAGATTTCCTTGCATGCATAGGCAGCTTTCTGTCATTGAAAAACTCTGCATAGTTCATGTTTGATCCATAACAGAATGGCTGAAACATTTTTATCAGGGAGCTAAGGAGCAGTGAATAAAGCATAATGTCCTTTCTGCCATGGCACTGTTGTGCTGGTGTTAGAAGGCAGCAAATAAAGTGTGTTACCCATGCAAAGTTTGCACACACCATGCAATGCCTGGGGTCAACGAGGTAACTCTGGTACCTCTGTTTCTGGTTCACTTTGGGGCAAGAGAAGAACCAGGCCTTTGATTTCCAAGGCCAATTTAGCAGTCCCTGAAACTTGATGGTCACTGTGATACGACTGTGATGTTTTGGGGGTTACAGTCCCAGATATGCTTTCAGGCACTCCTCCAGCCCCATGTAAAACTCCATCTATGTGCCCTAAATTGATCTGACTCTCTCCTGGAGGACAGGAAAACAAAGCAGCTGGAGAGGTTGATCTTGGAGAGAGTGCAAAATATAAAACATCCCAGACTCCTATAGCACCTATACTGGGAGGAAAGTTTAATTAATTCACCAAAACAGGTCTCCATTGACAATGCAGAGAATACAGCTGTGGCGGGTCCATGTGTCCTAATATTAGAGCAAGGTCCAATGTTGTTTAAAAGCTACATGTCTTCTTACAAACCGAAAGTCAGGCTGTTACTTTTTGCCACTCTTTTCTGTGCTGCGTAATTGTGGGTATTCATTCAGCTTATGTAAAGCACCCAACAGTGTCTGGGGTTTGATAGGCCCACCCGATCTCCAATAATGAGTAATTATACATTTCAGTGGAAACCTCACATTTCCAGTTTTATAACAACTACATGTGTGATACTTTATTTCTTTTTTCAATGTAAAAAAACGAGTAGCTGCATGAGCTAAAATATTATGAAAGTCTGAAGTCCTGCCTTTTTCCTTTCCCAAAGGCAAGATCCCCAGCTCGTACCACTTCACCAGTCATAGTAAAGCCTTCAGATTTCACATTGAAGAGCCTCAATGTGATGAGTTGCACTTGAGAATCTGCTCTGGCCCTTCTAAGTGCCCTGAGAGGGCCTGCCTTCCAGATGTTGGCCACAATCCCCTTCAGGTCCTCTCCTTCCTCTTCATCTCACTGTTTCTTACCAACCCAAGAGAGACGATGGTCTCCACTTTTCTGTCCCACCAGTGAGACAGAAGACAAGAAGGGCCCCAGGAGTCTGTTCTTGAATCAGATGCACCCACAATCCCAAAACTCAGCTACTCCCCATCAGTGCTTGCCTCTTCCCAGCCTGAGTGACAAGAAGGGGATAGATGTGGCAGATGCAAAGGGCCTGCTCTTTCTGTGGGAAAGGCTGCAGGGAGAAGGAAAAGTCCTTTGCATGCTATATAGTGAGAGGAAACAGGAGGAAGGATGGGAATTTGGAGACCTGCTGTCAGTTTCCTGCCCTTTCCCATGGCCCAGATGTTAGCTGGCAGCCAAACTGGTACTGCGCTCAGAGTATTTAGGGAGTGAACTATGCTGTGGGCTTGCACAGTTGGCTAGGAAAAGACTAGGAACAGAGAGATACTTTTACCTCACTTTTTTAACTACTGCAGTGTTTTTCATGCAGTATATCACTTGCCCCTTGAGTGACAGGGAAACAGAGGCAAGAGGGACTTGGCACTCTGCAAAGAGCAATGCTGAGTGCAAAGAGCCAGTAACAGCTCTCCTGCTCCAACCATTGGGCAAAACTGACAAGTTAGTGTGCTTTGACTTGCAATTTACACAATTCCCTGGCCTCAGCTCTCTGACCTAGCATAAAGCTACACTGAAGCACACACACACTGTGGGGTTAATACAGCCCAGTTTACTGGCAGGTCTGCTCTAATTCAGATGTTTAGCCTGCACATTGCTAAGGTCATATGTCAAACTGATGCACCATTGGAAGTTGATTTTTGTAAAGCTACCTCCAACAGGATGACTTCATTGATGCTGCTTATTGTTGGCTGTGCAGGGACAGGCTCTGCTATCTCAATATTGGGCAAGAAATAGGGCATCAAGCTGATAACAAAGGGAGCTTTCATTCCAAAGCCACACTTTTCTCGGTGTGTATGCAATACTGGGACATGAATACTTTCACAATTTTTCTTCCCTTTTGGTGCACCTCCCTTATTCTGCCCAGAAAAAAAGAGACAGGAATGAGGAATACAAGATACTTGAGATATGACTAAGAATCATGAGATGTAAATGAAGTTCCTTCAATCATTGATTGGGCTGATGGCGTTCCCTTCTAGCTGTGAACAACATAGGGCTTCATAGATGCTCCTCCAACTAGGGAGCCAAAATAGTACCACTTCTGATGGAGGGGAACAAAGACAGATGCCAAAGAACGTTAGAAGCTAGTTTTAAGTTCCTATGCAGTGGAAGTTTCCCGCTTTACTACCAATAATTGCTTGTGCACCTAAAATTTCTGGAATCCTGCCTTCTTACCCATGTGTACATCATACACATGCTGTGTCCCCTATCCCCTCCCATATTAGAAGGTGTGAGTGTGCCTGGTTGGATGTCAGCACACACACATCTGGTAGTGTACTGCAGTACCTGAACGCATACGAGACTGCTGTGTGCATGTTTAGCTGAAGGAACAGATATGTATGGGGAGAGCGTGCATCAGGCATGTTCTTTTCCTCCAGTAATTGCATCCCAGAGATCTGCCTGTCACAAGCATTCCAGCACTTTAACATCACCTTAGCAGTTACAGAAACAATCTTGGGATTTAAAGAAATCTGTTTTGGGGTAAGCCTGTCTTTCATCAAAAAAGGTCAAACATTTGCAGTCTTCTTTCCTGGCCTAGCAAATGTCCTTGTTCCTTAGAGCCATACTTAGCTGAGATTTCTCTTTCTTTGTGATGGAGACAGCAGCCACATAGTGTGGTCCAGCGGCGGCTCCTGGAAGGCAACCTGAACAAGCTGCGGGGCGAGACCAGGGTTCAGTCTGCATGGGTTCAATCTCCACTGGCAAAAGACCATGAAGAAAAGATGGAAAAGAGAGAGGATAAGAGAAAAGAGACTTCATCCCTGCTAATACAGTGCCAGGTAAGGCAATAACTTGGTGCTGCTGATTCCACAGTTATGGCAAATGTTCTATGAATTCCAGCTGCCCCACTCCCAGGGGCCATGCTAAGTTATTAAATGCAAGGCCAGCTGTAGCCAGAGAGATAATATTTCCTGCACAGCCTTTCCTAGAGCCTGGATTCAGTTCTTCCAACAGACAGAGGAAAGCCTTTCTGCCACATGCATTCTAGTTGTCCATGTTTAAAGATAAATTACCTTAATCACACCACCTTCCTTTGGAGGACAGCTTTCCCATGACGTGAGATATTTCATAACTGCATACAGAAGCAACAAATATCTCCTTATCACTTTGAGACAGATGCACCTAGTTGATTTACATTTACAGGATACAGCCTTGTCTGATTCTCTTAGGTGTCAAAGGACCTCCTAAGAAAGTAGGTAAATGTGCTCTGAATTAGCACTATGGCATTTCTTTATGGAAGCAGTATTTTTAGATCCCTTCTCTTCTTATACCCTCCTATACAGCAGAACGCACTACTCCCTGGCTCCTGTAGTTAAGAAAGCACATTCAAAAGCTGTGCCACATGAAAGAGGGCTCCATGGTTAGAGTTGTTCAGCAATATGCAGATAAGAGACTCACCAGGATACAGACCAGGTACACAAAATCAATTTTAAAGCTGTGTTTATTTCAGTTACCTTTCCTAAAGAACATCTCACATGTTAGAAAAACACATATACCTTTGAAAATTCAGTTGTCTCCATAAATTATCATATGAACACAATCTGGTAGCAAGTTTCTGAAATGTTCAGGTGTCCCAGTACCATGCAAAGCCATTATCTGCTTTATTTTCCAGCTTTTACTGTTGCAGTTAGGCATTGCTTACTCTGGCTTTTAGACGTGTAGCTAGGTCAATATAACCATTCTTGAGAATACAGACTAGTAGGAAAAATGGCTTTCAGTGTAATTTCTTCGAATACCTTGATTATTTTCTTTTTAGCAAATGAAGGTGTTTCTTTTTCTTTAATCACCACTCTGTATGGTTCTGTAAGAGGAAACTCACTGATAAAAGATGCTATTTTGCCAGGCATGTACATTGAACAAGGACAGGCATGCATAGGTATCATATCCCAGCTAAGTTAGTGTCAGAGTCCGCTACTCATTCCTGTTTTGTGTTTCTAACGGACTGTAGTCCCGCTGACATACATGTTAACCATCCTTCGTGGAGGAAGGTTAATGAACATCACAGTCAAGGAAACAGGTCTAACGCTGCCTTTAACTCTCCCTTACTATCTTCTGCACAGGCATTTCTCTCTTTTTCTGTCCTTCTAAGAGCAAATCATTGTTTGCTCCACTTAATCTTCTTACATTGAAGGAAGGGAAGCTCTGTTCCCCTTCTTTTTAGTCTTGCTGCTTTTCATGTTCACATTCGTGAACTCCAAAAAGAAGTAACAGATCTATGTCAGGAAATAGGACCCAGGCTGCCAGTTCATTTTAACCAGAAAGGTGAGACGGCAGCTGCTGGAGAGCTGCTTGACTATGGTGTAGTTTTTATCAGAAATGGAACACAACCCCAGTGAAGTCTCTTGTCTCTGACAGCATACCCTGAGAAAAGAACATCTACCAGCATAGAGCTTCCATTTACATTCAGGCAAGTATCCTGAAAATTTCAAAGTGGTAACAAATGCATCACCTGACTACTAACTGAACTTGACTGAGTAATAAAGCTGAAGATAAGTGGACTTCAGTGATACATGGAAATCCAGGCAGTAAGTGTTTGCCCTCTAACAGGTTACAGTTGCCCTGTACCTAAGGCCTTTTTAAGTTTCAGAGATCACAGACAAACCCAGTCTGTAAGTGTTGTAATACAGTCACTCACCCTCCTATTTAATTAGCAGATTAATCAGCCAATCTGACTTCAGCAGATTTGCCCCTTTTTGTTGCAGTTTTTGCAAAGCACTTTGGAAAGCTTGTCATGAATGGCATCTGCATCGTAAAATCAAGCTCTTATTTTTTTTGTGGTGTCGCTTGTTGACTTGGAAATAGATGCTGAAAGATTTCACTGCTGTCCAAGGCTGATTTCCTCTGTGACAAAGCAATCTGCGATCAACCTTGGTTCGTTAAAGCAGCTTCTTGACTTTGGAACTGACATTATTTCAGAAAAAAAGCTCTTTATAATTCTTCCTGATTCCTCTCCCCTCTTTTTTGTTTTTTTTTGTAAGTCCCTATAATTGACCCTTAGATAAAGATTGTTGGTGACTGACAGTAATACACCGAAAATCTTGGGGCAGAGATGAGAGTGTGTAATGTGATGGAAAGTCCCCTTAGTTCACTAAGGCTTTCAGTGCTCATCAGCTGCCTGTGTACTCCTTACCTAATCTGCATTGTATTTGTGTTACACTGGACCAAGGACTCCTCTAAGGCTCCTGGTGGGTTGTCTGGACAAACAGTTAGTGGTATAATTGAAAAGTAGATAGCTTTTGTGAGGCTGTTGGAGCTGGTAACTGTGCAGGCCTGTTTACCACTGCATGAGATTCTATTTTCTACAGAATAATCACTGTCCTGTTATATCCTAGCGAATTTCTAACTTGCAATTTTCTCAGCCTGCTCTGAAGCAAACCTCAAGCATCTGCCTACTGATAGTTTCAGTTTATTATCACAACAATGCTTCTCAGGTCTGCCTGCTCCCAAAGTGATTCTTTAGCAACTGCTATCCATCCTGTAGGTCTTCTGTTTCTGCAGAGCTGATACAATGCCTTTTCTGTAGCTGAGGGATGAACAGCTGGCTTCTGTGAGCCACAGGGGTGTTAACTCTTTCCTAGTAGAATCCATGTCTGTTAATGAGGAAAAGCTGATTTACCTGGACACTGTTGGCAGGTTGCACTCTGGGCAGATGTGATAGCATACCTGACCTGACACTCAAGGCTGGTATACTTGCTTAGACAGTGAGGAGGCACAGGGAAGCACAGTACAGAGGATTAGGATACTGATACTTAACACGTATCTGCACTTTGCGCTTTATCATGTCTCTTTGCTTAGTCTTGCCACAATCCTTTGAGGCAGGGCTGATGTGGCAGTGAGAACCAGGCAGCACAAGACATAGAATGGTTAGGGTTGGAAAGGATCTTAAGATCATTTAGTTCCAATCCTCTTGACTGAAAAACTGCTACGTTAAAGTTTCTAATAACAGGTAAGTGTCTGGGCAATGAAACAGAAATTAAAAAAGACAAATTCAAAAAGAAGCCTTTGGCAGAGGTTGCAGAGCACTTTGGAGACCACCATTGCCTTGGATGAGTCTCCTGACCACTGCCTAGAACAGTACATATTTGGCTGTGTTGCTAAGGAAGGTCTAAGGGATTGTCACACCGTTGGAGGAGTGGGTATGACAATTTTGGGCCCACAGTAATTATCTGTTATTGTCTTTCCTAGTGCCAAGGTCAGGTATTGAAAGCGACTGTTAACACTGGGTGTCTACCAAATTTCATCTCCAAGAGCTGCTTAAACCAGCTGGGGTAAGTCTTTGTGCAGTAGAAAAGGAGGGGTAGCTAAAAGCAAATCTGTGGCAAGAACCGAGGCACTCTTGATTCCCAGCCCCAGTGATAATTACTAGCAGCTTTGTATGTGCACATGACTGTTTTAGGAGAAGATGCAGAGGGTGGGCTACAAAGCAAGGTATCAGGAGCACTGACAAAGTTGTGTGCAGACCTCAGAGCTGTGTCATTCTGTGTGTGTGTACTGCAGGGCAAAGCTGCGCAGCTAATGGTTAGCCTCAGTGAGGAACTCAAATGGACAGCGCCTTATGGTTTTGCTTGTGGAATCTGCCTCCAGACATGCTGTATGAAAAAGATTCCTCCTCTTATGGGCCTCTTCCCATTAAGACCATCAGCGAGGAGGCCTGCTTTTCCTCCTTTTCCTCCACTTGAGGAAATAACACCTCTTGTGTCCCACAGGCTGGAAGAAGTGTCTGCCATGGACTGTGGAGACCTCTCTCTACCCATCCCCAGCGTTGTTGGCCGAGTAGAACATATGGAGTTGCAATTTGGCCAGGAAACAGTGCTGTGTTCAGCACTAGTTGTAGGTGAGAGTGTCAGCCCCTTCTCTTCCCCAGTTTTCCTGTGTCCCTCTTGCCCTGCCAAAGCCATTTTAAAGGATCTCTGGGAAAAACGTAATGCAGTGGGAGGCTGGTGATGCAGTCACCTCCACTGCTGGCCAAGATCATTAAGCACTGTGAATACCCTCAATATAACAAAAAGCAAAGGGCATAGGAAGAGTACAGAGAAGACAGAAGATGTTGAAATTTGAGAGAAATGAGGTGGTTTTTGGTCTTAAAGTGTATAACGTGGAAAATTCTCATTTCCTTCTGAAATGGACCTTTCTTACAATTATCCAGCCTGCTTGATTAGTCCTCTGGTGCCCTATGTTCTCCTGCTGAATAGACACTTGTGTCTTTGGCTGGATGGAAGTCATCAGAGAAACTGACGGAGGGTACAGCTAATTCCCCAGAGTTTTTGTCTGTGTACTCATCTGCCTCTGCTGCAGGGAGCACCCTGGAAGAACCTCGTAGCCCCAGAGTGCTGAGTCTCCCTTGGTGTCCTAAGGCAGGACTATTTGAAGGAAGGAGCTGTAGGAGACGTCAAGTCACAGGCACTGGAGCATGCCCAGAAAACAGCAAAAATGCTGCATGTTATGCATTTACATCATGCTACGCATATGCTGAAAACAACGTAGTCAACTTTTTTCCCCTGTTCTTTCTCCCTATTAGTCTTCCAGCTTCACCCTCTTGCCTTTACCTGTCTACTCATCTTTCCTGAGTACTGCTCATCTTCCAAGGCCTCCCTTGCTCCCTGTCCTCTTTTCATGTCCATCCTTCCCACTTTCCTAGTCATCTAGAAAGAGCTTCTTCCTCTTTCACACTCCAGCTCACTCTTCTTCTTTGGTTTCCCCTCTACTTGTTCTTGTATTAGTACCAGCACAGGTGAATTTAGCCTTGTAGCACCTATCTGTTTTTCTGCGATGTAGAAATGGCTGCCTGGAAAGAACAGAATTGCTGTATCTGTGCCTTGCATCTCCCTGTGCACACTGCTCTTGCATATGTGGTTATAAATAAATTAGAAAATACAGCCACTGGTTACAGGGCAAGCAGGCATCGCGGAGGCAAGGGAAGTATTAATGATGTTATTGGTGGCTGCTGAATACTGCAGACTCCAGGACCTGGGAACTTCTCCTTCCCTGCCATTGAAGTCCAGATGGATGACTCTAAGACCTAGGAGGCCACTCTCACCAATCAACAGTCTAATATATGTTCTTAGTGCTAGGTTCGGACAATAGTAAGGCTGAACGTGTACACGAGAGGCACACACTGAGAGGACACAGACAAGGCCAGCCATAGAGATTACCACACAGAGCAGTGCCTTTATCAGCACTCACATAAACACCAGCACAATAGCCCCCTCTCTAGATGACCAGGATTGAAGATCACTAGCAGAAGCTCACACATCCTTAGTCTCTAGATTCACAAGCACACTCATATTTACAGAGTCTTCAAGTAACAGTACAGCTTTTACATCTGTCTTATACTCATGTCAGGACCCTAGCCCCTTAGCTAGCCACTGATCCACACCTTAAGTCTTTCCAGATCCAGTTTTCCTCCTACTCACTGGCTAGACCAGATTGAAGATTGCTAGCTAATTACGTATACAAAACCACAAGCATATAGGATTAAATTAACTTGGGAAATATAAGCACACCCAAGTCTTTCTAGTTTGTGGCATTTAGACCTCTGGAACATATGTCCTGTTCTCTTCGGGTCCTGGCTTATAAACCTAAGGCCACTGTGACCCTGGTCAGAGCTGGTACCCAGATCTCTCTCGCATGCTTGATCTCTCCAATTGCTGACACCTAGACCTAAAGCTCTGTGACCCGTAGTCTTTCTCCAGTTTCTGGAACTTCGACTTTGCAACACACAAGTGGAGGCTCTCCAGTTGCTGGGGTCCAGGTGTATAAGCCCTATGGCCTGTGCTTCCTTCCCCAGTTACTGGCACCCAGGCTTCTCTCAGACACTGGTCTCTCTAACTGCTGGCACCTGTGGAGCGCATCCTCTTCCCCAGTTCCTGACACACCCCTATGAGCCCTATGGCCCGTGGTCCCTTCAGTTACTGGCACCTCTCTTGCACACCAGTCCCTCTGGTTCCTGACATCCACAGCTATTTGCCCTTTAACCTGTGGCATCTTCTACACTTGCTGACACTTAAGACTTTCATCAGTCACATATAGGATAGAGAGGTTATGGAGAAAAAAATTACTTAATAAAATTAGTCAATAAGAAGATCAGATAGATTGCGGTCATCAGGCACAGGGTTCGGTCAGACAAGGGAACTGACCAACAGCCTACTTGCATGTGACTGGCCCCGTTACCCCCTCTCCTCTCCATTTTTCCACGCTTTTTCTTCCCTGATCCATCCTGCTGCTTGCCTTCTCCTGCCTCTGGCCCTTCCCCTATACAGCCCATAGTAAGTTTTACATGATCCCACAAGCTCCCTCAAATATCTCATAGTATAATCATGATAATCATGGCTCCCTCCTACAGGGAGGAGCTACAGACTTCACTTTGACCCTTTTCAGGGCTGTGCCTAAGTAGCTTTTTTAGCAGCTCATCAGTCAGTGACAGAAGAGTGCTGGTCTTTGTAATTGTCACTGTTATCATCTGCTTGTTAATGCTTGTATGTTTAATTCATCAGTTTCCTTGTTATTTATTTACTTTATACTGGATAGACCATAACAATATAACTTTAAGAACCAGGTGCTCTCATATTCCACACCATCTTACAGGACACACACTTCCTTTAGAGGGGCAGCATATATAGCCTTAAGCCTGATCAGTCTCTTCTCTCTTCCCAGATGACGAAATGCTGGAGTTTTGCATTGGTCTCCAGACTCTGTTGTCTCTCAAGGTAAGGAATATTTTCTTAATATAGGGCTCCTCTCAAGAAGTTCTACAAGATTTTGTTGCTGTAAGCATCAGAAATACTTACGACCAGGTCTGCCAGGTTGCCACTTGCAACGCTTGTTGCACAGCTGCCTGGTTGCAGGATGCTCTGAGCCACTGACTCCTTTCCAGTCCTTCTTAAAGGTTTTAAGAAAGGAATAATCCAATAGGGTACTATCACATCTCCCATTCTTTGTACTCCTGACCATACAAGTTGCAAACAGGAAGAGGAAATTGAAGAGGAGACAAGAAAAGGCAAGGCACACTTCCAGCTGCATTGCCTTTTGAAGGCAGATGTCAACAGACTCTGTCCTTGCTTTGAGCCAAATAAAGCTATATGATCACATTCAGGTTCAGCACTAGCTGGACATGAGTAGAAAGAGTCTTCTTTTGTCAGCTCAGTTCAGGGTTAGTGCTCTGCTGAGCCTGACTCTTGGGGGGCACAGAATATGGTTGCTGCAAGATTGCTCTTGCCTGTCAAGTATTTGTAGTCATGTGTCAGACTCATAAGGCAGGAAAAGCATTGGGCTGAATAGCTACGCGATGTGAAGACATCACCTTAAAGGCAGTCATAGGAAGGAGTAAGGGGAATGGCCCTGTGAAGGGTTTGGAGAGGAATCCATTGAATCGAATAGGAGCAAAGACACAGCATGGGGGACAGGGTGAGGAACTGTAAGGTTTCTAAAAGCCCAAAGTGGGGTTGTTTGGTGGTTATACAGACTTTTGCCAGTCATAAGACATCATGAGATTTGCTATCTGAAATGTCCAGCAAGTAACTGGCTCTCCCCTTCTTTAGTGTTGCATCGACTTGGAGGAAGGAGTCCTGAGATTTAAAGCACTGGGTCAAGAGCTGCCTTTTCTACATGCTTCTGAAGAGCCTGGTCAGTGACTGGCTGCATTCCCCATGTACGGGGCTGAGGAGACTTGCTGCCCTCAGAGAGAGATGAGGGTGAGGCTCATATGCCCCTGACTGCTAAGTTCTAGGCTGAGGCGTTCTAGGCTGAGGCATTCTAGGCTGGGGAGTAAGACAAAGGCAAATGGGTGCTGGAAACTCTTGTTGCTAGGAGTGCCTCATCTTGAGCGATAATGCTCCATTCAGTGGACCCTCCTGTTTGACCCATGTGCTGAGTGGCCACTTTGTTCTTGTTTTTCTACCTGTCCCTGTTCACTCCAATTTCTGCTTCTGTACTAAATTCACCCTACCCTTTTAATGACTTATTTTTACAATACCCTCAATTCGTGAGACAAGAGTCTCCATGAACAATCTTCAATAGCTCTGTGGACAGGAGGACAAGCAACTTGTCCAAAAGCCTCCAAAGATCACCATGACTGTTTCCCTTCTCTTTGCCTCAGTGTGAGCAGAGTCCACTCCCATTTCTTTGTGGGAAGGGCTCTGTGGCTAATCGCCTCACCTGTGCTCTAGGGAAGATGGATTTTTTTACTTTTTGCTTGCTCAGAGTGAAAAAAGAAGTATTTTCCTCAGAAAAGCCTTGCAGCAAAAAAAAACTTTAGAGTTCTTAATTCTAAGAAACCTTTGCAGCAATGCTGAGCATAGATGCCTAAGAGTATGGTGGACACACACAGGGGCTTGGACTTTGCCACTGCTTCCTTGGCCACTGAGCTATGCTGTATGAATGGCAATACTTATCATCTTTTGGTCTTATATGTAGTAACCACACTTGCACACCCTGATCTTCTGACCAGGCCTCTTCTCTCTGCATTCCAGCTGCTCTACATTCCTATCACCTCTGCTGTATCATCAGAGATCCTGCCACTCAGTTTAAATGCTATATTGAATTACAGCACCCAGAGTCTTCTGCTCTCCCAGATCCTTTCTTTCAACTTGAAATCTAGTGACTGGACACAGATATATATAATATATGTAAGATATAAGCAGCCTCAAGTCCCGGCATCCCACTGCCCATCAAGTATGCTATTCCTGCATGAAATAAGAACTAGACTTCCCTGCAGGTCAGAGCACTGTGAACTCATCCAGGATGACTATTGTGGTTATTAAGTCACTTAATTGTTTGGTTTAATTATTTTTCTATTTATTTGCATCCTAGAGCATAGCTGTATGATAAATACATAGTCTAGTCTTTACTAGCGCTACGAAAGATGCAGCACATCAGGGCTTATTCCATGCTTCATGACTAATGATGCACTATCCAAACTCTGCACAATGTCCCTTTGTCCATCCTCAGAATATCATGACACCCCATTTTGCCTGTCTTCCTGGATTAAACACCGCTGGCTCTCTTTTATTCAACCACTCACTGTTTCTGTTGCGCTTCTCAAAGAACTCGTGTATGCCTTTGTTCGTTCTTTCCTAAATCCGATGCTGTATGCTGTAGTTTAACACATGCTAAGGACAGCAGAGTACAGCCTGGCTGATATGATTTGGGATACAAT
Organism: Neopsephotus bourkii; assembly: GCF_033783945.1. Lineage (NCBI taxonomy): Eukaryota > Metazoa > Chordata > Aves > Psittaciformes > Psittacidae > Neopsephotus > Neopsephotus bourkii. Next base: position 12,164,372 of record NW_026900624.1, read on the forward strand.
TGCTAGTGTTAAGATGGTGTGACTTGCTTCTGCTCCACCTACAAACAGCATCAGGCTAGTGATTTCTATTGTTAGTCATCATAACTTGCAGCTTCTGATCTGTTCCTTGGCTTCTTTGCCATTCTTCTACTTGTGCATCTAACTATATCTGGCTGCATGAACTGCTTTCCATGAATCTCTTGAATGACACCAACATCTCCCATTTATGTCAGGATACATGACTACTCAATAAGACTGTCTTCCAAAGTACCAGTAATTCCTCCTCTATTTGTATAACTTCCATGTCTAACTGGCTTGTCAAACCTAGGGTTTTCTTTACAGTTCAGACCTGTACAAAAACTGTCTGTCAGCTGGAATCTATTTACAATTAAAAATGGCATATGGAACAATGGCAAGTAATATGCTAAAGCTGACAGATACCACATTCATTACAGCTCTTATTGTTAATTTTCATGATTAAAAAAGCAGAAAAACCCTAAACCCTAATCCTAAACATTAAAGCTCTCTCGACCTCTGATCCAAACCCTAAACCTAACTTTGGGCCTAAATCTATCCCCTAAAGCTAACTCTAACTGTAAATTTAACCCTAAACCCAACCCTAACCACTAAACCTAACTCTAAACCTTAATCGCTAGTCCTAAACACTAGCCCCTAGTCATAAATACTAACCCTAAACATAACCCTCTAGATCTAACCCCCAGCTCTAACCATCTAAAATTAACCCCAAAAGGTAAACCTAATTCTAAACACAATGCTAACTATAAACACTAACCACAAACCTAACACTAATTCCCAACCAAACCTATAACCACTATCTCTAACCCTAGCTCTGTCTCTAACCACACTAACCCTTGACTCTAGTGACTAAATATGACCCTGGCCCTAAACCTTAACACGCATCCTAACCCCTAGTCCTAATCCCTAGCCCCTGATCCTGAATGGTAGCCATGAAGGTAACCACCTAAATCTGACACTCTCACCCCAAAACTCTAACCTCATAACCGTAACTCTAATCCCAAATCCTAAACATAACTCTAACTCCTCATCCTAAACACTAAAGCTAACCTTATCTCTAAATGTAACCTTTAATGTAACCCCTAACATAAAACCTAACCACAGAAACTAACCCTAACACTAGCCAAAAACCTGATCATAACCACCAGTCATAACCTTGGCCTAACCCTAACCACATAACTCTAATTCAGTTATTCTAATGCCCTAAACCCAATTCTCTAACCCCAACACTAATCCTAAACTAAATGTTAACTCTAACTCTTAATACTAAACTCTAACCCAACCCCCTACCCTTATCCTAACCCTATCCATAACCCTAACCATTATATCCATAACCCTACATCTAACACTAACCGTAAACCTAACTGTAACTCCAACCCCCTAACCCTAACCATATGTGATGGCTTTTGCAAGTGCCCAGAAGAGACCCTGCTTCCCTCCAGAGCATCCTAGGGCTTTTGCTAGGTTTCGCTTTAGCCAACAAGGGGCCCTGCTGCTTTCCAGAGCAACGCAGGGATTTTCCCAGGCTTTGCTAACACACTGGCAAGTCTCTGCTGCCTTGCAGATTGCCTAATAGCTTTTGCTGGGCTTTGCAAATGCCCACAAGTGGCTGCCAAGGGAAGGTGAGGGCCACTACCAGCTTCAGCTCTGGCCACTTCTGTGTGAGGGCCCCAAGTGGTGGGTGTGCATTTTAGAGCCTTTAGGTGAGGGTTAGGTGGTAGAGCAAGCACAGAGCCCCAGTGTTGATGGGGCTGTGAAGGGACTGCCAAGCGATGTAGAGGGCAACCAACAGCTTTCAGTCCCTGCCACTTCTGTGTGAAAGCCGTGCCTGGTGGGCATCTACTTTGGAGTGGGACTCTAGCTGGGACGAGGGCGTAGGTAAATAGGAATCTTCATGAACTCAGACTGAAGCCAACAGGAACCTTCCCAATGATTTAAAGAGTGCTGGATGGGATTCTAGAGAAAATTGGCACAACTTTGAGTGTATAGTTCTAACTAGTGGCTGTTACTTTATAGCACTGCAGATACCCACACACTAGCTACTGTTGGAATTCACCAGGTGATGTTCCAACGTGTCAGTCATGGGATAACTCTGCTTTTGCTCACCTTCAGAACATCCTCCAGCCCTCTGAAGCCTTTCTGTGATTCACATGCCTCTTCTCATATTGCTAATAGTTCAGGTTCCTCTGAGAATTAATGTGCTACAGTAGGTGAAAATCACCAGCTCTATCTCTGCACCCTCTCTTCTCTGCCTAATGAATCCTTCTTTGCATCCTCTTTCCTTCCCCCAAGCAAATAATTCATTTTTCCACAGCGGTGACAGATTTGCTTCTTCCAAAAGGAATTATTTCCTTTTTAGATAATCCTTTGAATTCTTTCCTGCATCCTTGTTACTAATACTCTCTCGCGTTGTGCCACTGTCTTGCCAGCCTTCCGTCTTTGCTGTCAACAATATGTATGCATAGATGTAGATTGCCACTTGTCAGTCACAGAGGATGTTTCCAAGCAAGAGCTAAACTAACATGTGAAAGCTCTTGTTTTCAGCTGTGAAATCATCTCCAGAGCAGAAGATGTGCTTTTTGTTTTCCTTCAGTCCATGTTAGTTGAACATGTAGGTCCACACAGTAAAGATCTCAGACAAACACTGAGTAATCTGTTGCCAAGTTATCTTGGAACCAACCCATCAAATTTTGTTGCAGGAAGAGCTTACAGAAAAAAGTTTATGATTGAATGAGTACTGCAAGTCATAACACCATGGCTGACACCTCATTTCAACTCATTCCCTAAACCACAGTCTAATCCTACGGTGTCAGTACCTGGTTTCCGCATTGTCAAACAGAACTCCTGGTGGGTTTACAACTCCCAGAGTTCCTTGGCATTAAATGACATGTTTCTCCAAAGACCAGCATTTTTGTGTCATTACATGGGAATCCCAGCTGTCATTGTGAAAGACAGGATCCTGGCTTTAAAAGATGTGATTATAAAACAGGATTTACACTATCTCGATGATGCAAACTCAACCCCATCTGCAAACATGGTAAGTCTTCCTATGTTAGGGAACTCAGTTAAGTAATTTTTAAGTGGGCTGGCAAGGCTGAAGACTGTCTCAACTGTAGCTTCCTTTGGGAAAGCCTATTATACAGATACACTTCCCTACCTCCAGTTCCAGTCACCTCCATTGATTCTGAGGGATCAGGGGAAGGAAGGAGATAGCTAAAAGTCTTTTCCACCAGAGATCAAAAAATGCTCATACTTTCATATGGAAAGTAGAAATTTAGTACAAACTGCCATCTCAGAGCAGGACATAGGCATATCCTGAATGTGTCCAGCACTAGCTTCCTCATGATGAGATCAATCCCTTCAATACAGACACTGGAATATTAGGGACAATCTCTCTGAATCACCTTGGTGCTCAGCTCCCAGTAGGGCTACTTTCCAGTAGAGTGGACACAACAGTTGCAAAACAGGCTGCAGGGAAGTGTCTGTCACAGAAAGTCTTTGGAATAGAGAAGCAAGTGTGACATGGCAGGTGTGAAATACGTATGGCTGAACCTGCCTGAGGATGGGGAGATGGACTTTTGAGGCCCCTTCCAAAGCAAACATGCACTCTGCCAAAGCTGTAATCAGGATCATTTCCAGCAGCTTGGGATCTCTTGGTTTTGAATGGGAGCTCCAGCTATCCATACGCCCAGAGGCCTGCTCCTTCTTTCACTCCTGGTGTGCAAGTTTCAGAACTTAAGATTGCTGAACCACCTACATACTTGCACAGTCCTCCTTTCAAGAGACTCCACTGGCAAATGCCAGGATATACCTGAAGAATTATGGAAATAACTGCATTCAGCAGAGAGACCACAAAAACACGTGCAGGGATGGCCAGTGGGTTTATTATGTCTCAGGAAAATAAAGCAACACCCTCTATTTTCTTGCTAGTAAATTCAGCATCATAACCAAAGCCATGAATCATTTATCTGCAAATGCCCCCCCTGACCAAGAATGCCGCTGGACTCCTCACTTGCTGTGTGCTGGCACTGGGACATGCAATTGTGTCTTGCAAATCCTGCCCTGTCATAAAGCTTCCTGGCACCAGTGGGTATGCCAAACTACTACTGAGTAAAATGCAGCAGACAACATTTTCTGCTGTGTGGGAAGGAACAACTAATTCCAAATGCGTGGCTTGTGTTGTCTGGCAAGGACAAACAGGCAGTGAGTTACAATGAAAGTATAATACAACTATCGTCCTAGAGACAGAGCTCCATTGCTCCTTCCCTGAGTAGGCAATTGTTGCCAGTTGAAGTAGCCTGAAGCACTGACCTGAGAAGTACTCACTTTATTACTTGGAGTCCAGTACTTGAAAAAAAGAAGAAAAAAAAAAAAAGGAAAATAACCTTTTTACCAAGGAACAGCACAGAAGTTCCTATTAATTGTTCTACAGAGAGTTTTCATTTCTCTCTGTGCACAAAGGACACAGGAGCAAAAAGCAACTGCAAGTTATTATGTGTCGTAAGCAATGTAAAACTGACAGGGAAACCCTTGAACATCAGCATTTTTCCTCTCAAATGGTTTTAACAGCAGAAAGAGTTTTGGGCAACAGATGATCTGTAGCATCTGTATTTTCCCACCTCTGCTTTCAGCAATGCAGCACGCCTGGGCTTGCACAGCACACAGCAATGTTATCCTTGGGCCAACAAGAGGGCTGGGTTGCACAGGTTGCCCTGTCCATCATTTGCATTGAGTCTGACTCATTTTCTTTTAAATATGGTTCTTACGAAAATGTCATCACTCCCTCCTTAACCCTTTCCTGTTTCTTCTCAACAATTAACAGTGCAATAGTGGATCAATTTAACCCTCTTTCCTTGGAAATCATTTGACCTGTACAGCAAAGTTGTTTTTCATAAAAGTTTCAGTCACACAACCATTCATAAAACCCCTTGCACTTGTGTTGCTAATAAAGGTTTATATTTGGCATGAATGGGCAACATTGAGTTGTTCTCTGTTATGGCTGTAAACAATCCTGTTTTGCTATTAGGCCTTGAGAGGGACTTACAATACAGCAGCCTGCAGTAGCCTGTAAAATCCAGCTATCAGATTAGCTCAGCCTGGCCCAACTCTCAGCCAAGTAAAATGCTCCAGGCAATTACTGCGGGGACCTGTGGGGTCTCAGCAGTGGATGAGGAGATCGAGTACATCTGTGAACACCTGCCTCACCAAAGCCAAACAATGCTGAATAGAACCATGAAAGATGCAAGTTGTTGTAGGGCTTCATCTGTTTTTTGTCAAAGCATACAAAGCAGAAGAGCCCATCAGCTGCACAGAAGTACACATCCCAGGTTGTGTGAGCCATGACTGAAAACTGAGGCATCGCTGTTTTCTGTTGCTTGTAACCACCCTGTTTCTATCCCCCGTAGGAAAGGCAGAAGCCATAGAATTAGGAAAGGGGTGTGGGGGGCAAGTAGGACAAGAAAATACACAAACTTAAGACAAAAGGTAGGGTGTTCAGGACAGAAGAACGGCATATGCCAAGCCATTCAACAACATCTTGGACATTGCTACAATGTCATTTCTGTTATATGCTTCTGGAAACTGCTCTGCAGAGTCCTGCTTGACTGTGGTTCCTCTTCATGTCAGTTGCACTAATTGTGAAGTGCAAAATTTCTGCCTAGCAAAAGGACCAGGCAGAAAGCACGCCACAATACAGTAAACCAAACTGCTCACCCCACCTGTAGGGATACCTGCTTCCAGCCAACAGGAGGAAATAAGAGTAGCAACTGGTACTTCACCTGAACAGAGAGGAGGTGATCAGAAAGAGAGCAGCTTTAGCATCTGGGAAACAGAAACCTGGAAGTAGCAAGAAACCAACCGACTGTGACTGTTAGTAGCCCCAACAAGACTCATCCTCCTTGGGAAAGGACTAAGAGACTGGTGAGAGCCCAAGCGGTCACACTAAGTTATTTGCCAGAAGCAATAATGACTGCCCTTGGGATGGGTGGCTGTACCTCTCAGAATCACAAGAGGTGACAGTTCCTTGAGGTTGCAGTCCAGAGCTGACACACTTCAAGAGTCCTTGCCTTAGCCCATCACTAGATGCTGCCTGCAGTATCAGCTCTCCTCAGCTGACAACCTCAAACCTCAACCTGCTGCTCTGAACACCACTGTTACAACAGCACTGTTATGACGTGAGAGCTCCTGCCTGAAGGGTCCCGTTGCACACTTAGTCTGACAGGGGAACATCTGAAAATGCTTCACACTGAGGTCATCAAAACGGAGAGAAACTTCCACTGTAGTTAGAGACTCAGAAGAACGAGTGGTCTGAGAAGCAATGACTGCTAGCACGTACAGACCAGGTCTACCAGTTCACTACTCCATGCTTCAACTTTCACAGCTATCAAATTCAGAGTACAGAAGCTGTTCTTTATAAAGCTTATATAATCTACAGATGGAAACTGCAAGAGGGGGCTTAATGTAAAGATCCTGCCCTTCCACCACAGAGGGGTACTTCAATAGTCCTTTTGACCCAAAGACAAGACACTCCTTTCTCCTACACAAAGTTCTTCCAGTTAGGGCTACCCTTGGACATTTTGCAGAGTGCAGCACAGGAGGCTTTCAATAGCCTGCAGGATCTTTAAATGTTACCATTTGCTCAGACCCAGATGCAACCCTCTCGGGCTGCTGTAAGAGCAATGGAACAGGTACATCCATTACGCATGTCCAGTAAAACATCACAAAGTGAGGAAAGGTAACAAATGCAAAACAGCAGGTCAGCCTGCTGCTCCTATCCTAATAAGCAGAGTTAAGCAAAGGGCAAGCTGAGATGGGGAAAAGCAGAACACCAGCAACATGTGGAAAGGTTCCTGCCTTGGCCTTTGCATACAAGCAGCCTGTGTGAGCAACCGCCTTTTCCAGACTGCATACCAGCAAGTGGAACATTATCTCCAGTCTACTTCTTTCAGTTGTGGAGGACTCAAAATAGCATGGCACTCTCCACAATAAGAGGGAAGCATGGCACTTCCACTCCTTATTATGGAATGGCCAAGCTCTCTCAACACCACAGATCCATGCTTAAGACAGATTCCTCTTATTGCTCAGCTCACAACTGCTTTGCCAAGTCACAGCCATCTCTGGGATCACCCTGCCCAAGCAGATGGAGAAAGCAACGCCTCTTGAGCACAGCTGAGTTCGCTGCAGCTGCTACCTCTTGATAACATTGTTAGTGCAAGTTGAGGTTCTTCTCAAACATGTCTCCTGCTCCTCAGAATAGAAGGTAGTCTGTGAGAAACTGCTTGGTAGAAGAGCAGCAGTAGAGAAAAAACAGCACCTGGGTCTATGTTTAAAAACACCCCTAGATGGGAGAGAAAGCCCTTGCCTGCTCCCTAACTCAATTCCTCTATCTGCAGTTCCTGCATGGGGATTCTGCTAAGAACTCAGAAGTAATCACCAGAGCAGTTGTAAGAACAGGCCAAAGCAGAGACTGAACTCAGCTATTCTGTCCATTTATGTCCCCAGTGCTCCTCCTCAGTCACCTGTAAAGTGCCTTAGCTAGCAGAGAACATGGAAACTGGCAACAGAAGGCCAATAAGCAGGACTCTGGACTCAGCAATGTTCTGGTAGCTTCCTTAGCTAAAACCAAATCAACCCACCACTTTCACTCAAGCTGACAATAAAGCACATCCCGCCACAGAAGCTGGTCTGTATGCCCTTTGCTGTCTGGAAACTTTGACAGAGATGGGAACAGTCTCATCTTCATTAGATAACTGATTCCAGTTTCAGAAGAGTTTGTGCAGGTATTAAAGTTGTCAGCCTCCATGTGGCTTGTTATAAGGGATCCTGGATGACAGTGCAGTGGGCAGAGGAGTCTATTCCAGCAGGCTCCTGACACTGCGTGGTGCTGCTCTGCTGCCGTTTCTCAGGAAAATACAGTGTTTTGTGAATCAGATTTTTGACAGCGGAAACATCATTTCTTTCTACAGAAAAGATAAGACAGTTGTTAGGGATTCTCAGCAAGTAGTACACTAAACCCCCTACTCCTCAAGAAGCATGTGAAACTCTAGTTACCGGCACTTCATATGCCAGCAGGCCTTCCTCTCTGTTTTCGCATATATATCCACCCTTTCTGCACTCACCCACACCCAGCTGCTGCAGGAGACTTCCAAACTCTGGGTTACAATCCAGGATTTTCAACAGGTTGGTGGACTCCATTCTCTCCAGCTGCACATCCCAGTAGATGTAGATTTTCTGATTGAAGCTGACATAAACCAAGCAGGGGCTGTTGCTTCCTCCTTTGCATGCATAGAGGCCTGCGGAAAGGCAAAGGCAAGGCTCAGGCTGGTTCCATGGAGCTCCTTGTCTCCACTTGAGAACAGTAAAATAAAAAAAATAGTGGGGAAGACGAGAGACCCCTGTAACACTCCCCAGAGAACACAAAAAACCCCCCCAAACCCAAACCCATCACAGACAAACCTTGGCATCACCTCCTCTCACCCCAGCTTTTCCCAGATGCCACCAGAGGAAAGACTTGCTGGGTCTTCTGCAGTAACACACACAGGGAAATTACTTCCCACTACAGACAGACAAAGGACTCCAGGTCTCCCTGAGGGGAGTAGTAGCTTTGAGGGAGAAATGCTGTGAGGACTGCCTTTGCAGTCAGGCTCCACACCTGCACAGAATGCGCTGACATTCTCATCTGCTTGAAATCTGGCAACAGTCCGATTGTGGTCAATGATGTACGTCTGACCATCCCACGCACAGGCAATCACCTCCTCGTGCCCATTGCCCTGTAGGAACCATAAGGTCACATATTAACATGGACCTCAACTATTTCCAGGGGCAGTCAAGAACTTTCCTGATTGTTCAGAGACATGCACACTATTGTCTGAATAAGATGTCACTTCTGGATGCCTTGTTCAGTCATTTTGCAGTTGTCCACTCTTTTTGCACTTGGAGACCATCTCTCTCTTCTCTGTTGTAATCCTTATGTATCATAAGATCTTATAGACAGAGTATTAGCAATGTGTAAAACCATTTCACTTTGCAATATGATAAAAGAACAGCTGAGGGACAAAAAAGTTCACAGCAGGATGCTGGGCTCACTAGGTCAAACACAGCTCAACCTCTTGCAGATGGACAGACTGACATGAGTGCAAAATGCATCAGCACAGTCAGAGCACTCTGTGTCATCCTGAGATAATCCCAGCCTTTTTCAACCAAGTCATATTCCTTCTGCCCTTCTTATATTCCTACACACAAAACCATGCCGAGTTTTTGCCTTGCTCCCTTCCAGCCCCATTCACAGACACTCACAGTTACATCCAGCTTTTCCAGAGCAAACAGCTGGTGATCAACCTGCACAGACCAGAGCAGCTTGTCTGCTCCCTCCATGAGTTTCAATGTCCCTAAAGGGAAGAAAAAAAAACTTAAAATAAGTTTTGTCTTGAAACTATTAGAAGGGAACAAGATGTTTGCTAACCCTGGGCCCTACACATTCTGTCAACAACCAGGGTCTGGCGCAGGCAGAACGCTGGGCCAGTGGTACAGGCTGTGTTTGATAATAGGTAACAGTGGGAAGCACAGCAGCCCATTATCTTGCTGTCAGTAACTGGAAACAGGAGGAAAAGTGGCAGCAGCCCTACTGAATGGACTGTGCTTTACGACAAGAAGAAAACCGGCCAAAACTAGGCTCCCAAAGTACAGTACATCAACAGATCTCACATGAGACAGTGAGTGAACTCGAAGTTTCTCACCATGCCCTGCAGATCATGTCATCTCAAGACAGCATGTTGACAGTTATCAGCTGACAAGTGGCTGGCTAATAGCATGGCATGGCCTCTTGCCTGCTAAAACTATACTGGACACCTACCTCACATAGGTATTTTTCTATCATCCAGATATATTGTGATAGTACTGGGGAGTGGAGAGAGGGTAGCCATGAGAAAGTGGAACATAAACATGAATCTAGCTTCACAGTACCATCCAGCCTTGTTATAGCTTATGAGTCAACCAGAGTGAGGCAGGAAGCCTTGCAGATGCAGAAGCTTCAGAGTTCAGGCCCACAGAGTAATCAGAAATTCCCCAGCACAAAATCATTGGGAGGGTGGACATCTGGCCCAAACAGGCCAGGCTGCAAAGGGAAAGCACAACATACTGTCTCCACATTGTGCTTTTTGGACAGAAACCCTGCATTCAGCTCATTAGACCAGTCCTATTTTGCACTTGGGGCACAGCAAAAGAACCTGGTTCCAGGCCTGTTGTGAGGCCAGCTCCTCTCTACCAATACTCAAGTTCCAGCATCCATTCCTTTTACTGCTTTTGAAAACAATCCAACTCCTTCCAAATTCTCTCCTGTGGTAGTCTCTCGTCTACAGGAATGGCACTTTTGAATTGGCATCTCAGACAGTTGTTTGAAAAATGGGTAAGCAGGCAACTTAGAAATCAGCAGCTGAAAGTTCTAGTCTCACTCTCCATCTCAAGCTTTCAGTGTGCTTTTGGGCCAATGACCTAGACTTTTCATTTTCCCAGCTTCCTGCTGCAACATGATACTGATACTTCTACCCAGCATAGGCCATAGGACCATACAAATAATTAAAGTTTGTAAAATGCTTTGAAATCCACAGATTAATACACTGTACCAGGGGAGCGAGAAAGGCAGATATTGGTAACAGAAAGAAAACACAACAGGTTTTCTGGAGAGAGCAAGCCTGTGCTACACCAGTAGCAGTGAGGAGCAAAAAGACAGGCTCAGCTTTAATGTTTCATCGGGCCCTCAGATACAGGCATGTTATCACGTACCTGGTTTATGGGGGACTTGATCACAGTAACAACTCTTACCTTGGCTTCTGTCTTGGTTTTCATGCCTTCATAGAAAATATGTCAGCAGAAGTCTTGGAGTCAAATTCTCCTGCCTGACTCAGGAAGTGTTTCTGAAGCTCAGCTCCCCTTCTTTCAAAACAAAAGGCACTGTGCCCCTGATTCCCTGCTTTGAATCAGTGACAGGCCCTGGCCACCCCACAGGCCTTTCTTCCAGGACAGCAGTAGGACTTACCATCCAGAGTACAGAGGGCAAAGAGACCTGAGCCACTATTCTCACTGGAGGAGCCTATAAATGCAGAAGAGAATTACAAGAGTTGATGCTGTTTTCTCAGTGTTGTCCCTGCCATCTCTTAAAAAAACCCCAACAAAACCCAAACAAGCTGCTCCATCCTGCTTCCTTTTTGCCCAGCCCTGACATTCTGCTTATGATACCTGCAGATTCTTGCAATCAATTGTACTTCATGACTTTCATTTGTAGGACACTGGCTTCTCAAAACTCAGGACCTTCTGTCACTTGGTATCAGCAGGTCTGGCTCTGCTAGTTGTTCTTAAAAGAGTTTGCCTGTACCACATATGCACTTGCAGGCCCATGGCAGTTCTGATATTCATCACATCCTCTCTATGTGATGCATGAGCATAGGCAGGACCATCACAAGGGACAAAGTAAAGAACAGTTGAATCCAAGCAAGAGTATTAAAACTCCCCTCACTGTTTCTTTCAAGGGCAGGAACACGGCCTTTGACTGTTCTGGCAAGTTACAGCATCAAAAGCGAGGTCTCACCAGAAGGACAAAGCTTTAGTCACATTAGCACAAAAGCATTTCATGGCAATTCCTGAATGAGTGTGTACAGATCATGCTACCACCTCTACAGTTTTTGTTACAGCAAAACTGTACAGAAGGTGTGATCCTCTCCCACCAAACACTGGTCTAGAGACAAACACAAGAGCTAGAGAGCCCTTTACAAGCAGATTAGACATGTGTAGCTCATCTACACACTCAGCCCTGGTTTTCCTGGACTATATTTACACAGCTGTAAAAATCCTGCAAGCAACATTCTCTCTAAAATGTCCTATATACCACAGCTGTGTGCAGGACAGCACTGACAAATGTGACTAGATACATCTGAAGAGGAGACTCCCTGACCAGCAGGCTGGTTCACCCTTCAGTACACTCTCTACCTAGCTACCAATCAGAAAAGACATGCAAGGTCAGGTTTTGAAAGTGGTGTCACACTTGGCAGGACTTGGAGCTGTATTTAACTAAAGCTGCATTTCATCCTTTCAGTGACAGTGCAGGAGAGACACTGTTTTTCTGGGGTCTACAGGAACCCAAGAGACCTGGCAGTGAGGTACAAGCCAGCAGAGCTGAAAGCAAATAGGCAGTTTCCCCAGAGAAATATAACACTGCAAGCCTACCTCCACTGCCCATAGAGAGCTCCAAGCTATAACAACCTGCACACTTCCAGAACACAGACTACCCTGTCTCTGCAGATCAGCTTAAACCAAACCAGCTGTTTTGACTGCTCTATTGCCCCTAGCTGACATTCATCTGTACAGGCTCTGATCCAAAAGATCTGCTGTGCTCCCCTTACAAACTGGTCAGCATGATACTTTTAGGCTGTTTCATTACCGATGGTTCAGAATTAGTGGACTTTTCCCAACCTTCTCTTCATCCTTTACTGTGCCTTAATTTTTTGCAAGACACCTTCATTAGATGAAGAGCTTAGTATGCAGTGAAATAACTGATTTCATGTTCTGTTGACCATGTTGCTTATAGCAGCATCTGAGATGCTTAAAACATAACAACTTTGGAACTGAGGAGGAAGAGCTGGGAAAGGAGAAGAGAAGGGGGTTCACTGGACTGCTCTTCTCCCCCAGCTCTAAATTATATAGGGCAGCCTAAACTGCTTCCAGACAGCACTGCAGAGGGTAGCACTTGGACAGAGCAAATGCAGCTAGATTTTCTGCTTTCTTGTATTATGCTCACAGGCTCCAATGGGAAGTGAAAGCTGCTTATCCTCCATAGGTATCAAAAGAAGGGTTCGGCAGATGCACCAGGCACACATCAGAGCACACAGCATTTACACAGGGAAAGCAGTGGCAGTGTGTAAGAAAAGTCTGGACACAGAAGCAACACGTGAGGGCTGAGAGGAATGAGTAGTTCTGGAGGGTTTAGATACAACAGCTGAATGGAATACACTGGAGGGAGACAGAGGACAGTGATATAAATTAAATAGGGAAACTCTGAAGGGATTGGGACTGCCTAGGTGAAGGAAGAGCAGGATACAGATGCCAGGTACTGGGAATCAAATGCTTAAGCACACAAAAGAATAAAGCTGAGGCTGTGGAAAGGAAGAGATGTGTCTAGGGAGTAAGAAGGGCATAAGCTGCAGCCATGCAAAAGACCAAGGACATCTGCAGAAGCAAGGCATGGCAGCCTTTTACGATGACTAAATGCAGACCAGTGGAGGCTGCTGAAAAACTGCTGTGCTAGCTGAACAGCTGGATATACCTAGGGAAGGCACAAAGCTATAGGAAGTTCAAACACAATAATCCAGCTGTCTTTCTTTGGGAGCTGGCTAACAGAAGCAGAGCTCCCTCTGTTCTTGCAGCTCTCTCTCACTGGTATTTTTCAGCCACAGGAAATCCGATTTAATGCTGGACTGACATACTGAAAAACGATCAATTGTTGGGCCAGAGACCCCAAGCTCTTAATCTCTCACCTCGTCCAATGCTACCAATTAAATGAGTGGAAACATTCTTGTTGTGAATCCGTCCAGATGTTTGGTGCAGAATAACGTCTCGAATAGGGCCTTCGCTAGGAAAAAGACACAGAGACATTAGAGAAAGGCCAGGGAACCATGCCACAATAATCCCAAGACCAGTGTACTCCAAAGCTTTATAAATTCAGAGACTGGTAAGAGTTTGTGCATAGATTAGCCCTTTAATGGCAAAAGCCAAGGCAAAAAATGCATACCAACCCAGGTATGAAAGGAACTCTCTAACGTTTAAAAAATGAAAACAGAATGATTTGATACATCAAAAACCTGTAAAGAGCTCAAAACAAAAAGGAGAGGAGCACATGCCAGTAGAACATGTATTCCAATCAAAGAAAAAAAAAAAAAAAACAAAAAAGACAATTTTTATCATTACTGCCATGTAAGCCTGGCTGCTTTTCACTCAGGAAGCATCTACCTGGGCTTATACAGATTCATCACGGATCATGCCTGGGCCTGGCTTCTTGCTAGGAAGTATCATTCCAGTAAGGTCTCCCAAGACATCAAGGAGCCTTGCCTAGCTTCCCTCCTGCAGTTTTCTGGGTTTGCCTTAAAATCCCACAGAACACCATGGAAGCACCTGAATCCCCCTCAAGGGCCCCTCCAATGCCAAAGACAATAAACTCTCTGCTCATCCTGATTGCTCTGGTTGTTATTTACAGCACTGGCTGCTAAAGGTCTCATTAGGAAAACCTCCAATTACCTCTCCTGGAAGAAAAAAGTGAATAAACTCAAAGTACCACCCTTGGCTTCAGAGCCCAGCTTTTCAGTTGCTACCCTTCCCACCATTAGATAGGTCATAAGATTACCTACTACCTTTTCTCTGAAGATCTAGGTCACTCATTTCCCTACCTTAGCTCCCAGTACTGTCCCCCTCAGTGAGGTGGTTTTGCCACTCCTTGCCCAAACCAAGAAGAGTGGGATGGAAGGAAAGCAGCAGTATTCATCTTTGTGACAGAGACATGAAGAGTGTTCACAGAAGGTATGCTTAAGTCCCAGCAGTGCAAGGTCAGAGAAGCAAGGACAAATAACAGCACCCCCCTCAGAAAGATGGTGTGGTGGTGCCCCCTTGTAATGGGCATCTACAGTGGAATCTCCTCATCTACCATATGCAGTAACGCTCTTCACCTGCCTGGGGCAGAGCTGTCTCTTCCCTCTGTCGTGGCCTGCTGCTCAGAATCCCAAGTGCACAGCAGAACCGCATAACCACAGCCTGGCTGAGACACCATCATCTCCGGTGAGCCATCAGGGCCTGGGTTCACAGACAGGCTGTCCACCTATACTGGCAGAGGAAAAACACTGATGGAGTCAAACTGAAAACTTCAAACACCTCAGAAAAGTTCACTATCCTCCTTGTACCTAAACCTGAGTATGGCAGATCTTCTGACAGAGCTGAGCAGGAGCGGAACAAATCCAGCTACAAGCAAAATGTCCAAGTTACAGTAAAAGGTTATGTTTCCCTACCAGACACACTACTTAAGAGCAACACTAGTATTTTCTAATGCTCTCTAGTTGGGTGAGAGCAACCAACTGGTCTCCCAGACCAACCCACCAGCTGCTCTGCATGTACAGGACAAGCACTGGGCAAATCTTTCAAGCCATTAAGATGACAACTGCTTTGTTCACAGGACTGAGATCTTGTGCTTCCTCCCCTGAGACTACCACCTCTTGAAGACTATATGATAAGTTCTGCTCCGAGCACCCAGTTTCCTTACCTGACCTTCTAGCAGCCATTTCTTCAACAGGAGCAGCTGCCCAGATACATGGTCTGAATTCTCTGACAAGTCCTCCCAGCGGAAGGCACGTACCACTCTGTCAGTGTAACCCACCACCAACTCGCACTTCCCATCTCCATCTGAAGGGAATACAAGGAGATAGATGGGGTCTCTCAGGCTTTCATAGCCCCAAGAGCCCCAACATTCATAAAGCCCTGTGCTGGTTTCCATCATCTAGCACCTCTGAACATCCCAATCCTGTAATGAGAATTTGCACTTCAGGAAAAGTCCTGAAGTTTTTGCTTCTTCCACCCATGACTCAGCTGTAGCTTGTTAGAGCACTTATTTCAGCAAGACAGTAATTTCCTTCTGTGAGTCCTACACATTTTCTCTCTCTTACCCCAAACTCCCTCACCCTGCACTCCCACACCATCTTCCTGGCTCACCAATGTCATTAATCAGCATGACCTTGGTGTTGGCAGGAATGTGCTGCTTGAACACTGGCTTCTGCTCTTCTGCTGCTGCCAACTCATGGTGGCCTGAAGCATCTGGGTGTTTTGAAGTTGGAGAAGTGAAGTCAAAAAGATGAAACCAGCCTTCTGCACTTACTGCCACCACAAGATTCTAAGACGGAAGAGAAAAACCTTTTGATTTTTCCTATTTTAGAAACTGTGGAAGATCTTTCACAGCAGGGTGAGGGAAGATACAAGGGTAGATCCATCAAGATCAGTGACTGCTACAGAGGCAATAAGAGAAGGTTTTTGGTCAGCAAGCTACTTAGGTACTGCAGGGTCCAAACTTTTTGCTCATCCTTGTCAGACCAGGATTATCAGGCTGATGTGTGCATGCAATCCCCAAACATGTGGCTTTCCCAATGCTCACTTCAGCTCTGCTCCCCACTGGAGCACACATAGCTACAGTATATTAGGCAGGGTGCCTAAACTGGGACTTTTGGACTCAGTGGTCCTAGCTTAACCCCAAGAAACAGCAGTCCAGAAAAAGGAGTCATATTAGACCCAGTGGAATTTGCTTGGGAGACTAGACTATTCAGTGGCTCAGTCTCATTTAGATGACCTTAAACGCACACAGCCAAGTGGCAGATCGGCCATAACCCACACCAGGGACCAGCACAGAACAGGACAAAAGTCACTATGGATACGGAGCAACCTTCAAACCACCAAAGCCTTGTGGCACTCACACAGGGGGATGTGTAAATGAATAGTGCTTTCTGAAGCCAGGATGGATTTCCTTGCTCACTAAAACCTATCTATGGCTCATAGAAAGATATGTATATCTATATGCATATAGCTATATGTAAATAGGACAATTTTAAAACCGTAGTGCTAAAACTATGAGCAAACCTGGAGAAAAAGCACCTGCAACCTGTCCTTCTCCACATTCAGGATACGACATGACCCTAAGCACCTCCCACATGACCTACAGACACAGCTGGGAAGTTTGGCTGCTCTCACCTTTCCTTTATTGCATATATCTCCCACACCAACACACGTGAGCTGAAAGAGAAAAGAAGGCAATACATGAGGAAGAGAACTCAAACAGTGCTTTGGGATAAGCTTCTGCTCTATTTCCTCTTCTCTCATAACCTTCTCTTAAACTCAAGACAGCCTTTTCAAGGACAAAAGAGCAATGTCAGGGACAGAAACAGATGTGCCACACAACTGCCCAGAGCCCCGGAACCAAATCCACAGTGCACAGGAACAGGGACAAGGTGCGACAGAGGCCGGTTCCTGTCTTCAGTACTTTGCTCATCACTTTTAGCCCATGGGGCTAGCTGTGGGCAAAAGCAAGGTCTTGCATATGGCTACATCAAAACAAGCATGACCAGCAGGTCAAAGGAGGTGATCTTGCCCCTCTACTCTGCTCTCATGAGACCTCACTTGGAGTACTGTGTGCAGTTCTGGTGTCCTCAACATGAGATGGACATGGAACTGCTGGAACAAATCCAGAGGAGGCCACGAGGATAGTCAAGGACAGCTAGGTGCACATACACCAAAACGCCCAACCATTAAAAGTTTTGTCTAGAACTGACCATTCCTTGGCAAGATCGCACAGCCCAGGGTTTGCTGTCGTCATTCTTGTAAACATAGAGCTTCCCGTTGGTGTCTCCCACCACTAGCTCATTCAGCTGCATAAAAGAATTGGGTTAGTAAGAAGAAATTCACAATTACAGCAACATTCTCACATAGCAATAATTGAAGAATTCATATATAAAAATCACTCTGTAGGAAGAAGCAGCAAAGCAAAACAAGACTTAGAAACAGCCTCAAGCCAATAGGAAAGGTCTGGGGTAAAAAAACACCCAGCAATTAATTTTCCTTTTGCAGATAAAAGAGCTGGAGCTCCTCAGAGCAACGTCCCATTATCTACTGCTTCGCTAGCCATTGTTTCTTCACTGTTTTGATATCCTGCTTCGCTAGCCATCATCATCATCATCATCACGTTTTCTATCATTCAGTCTAGATTGGCTGGATCTTTCTTGCATCACCTGAGGAAGATTATGGCAAGAAGGAAAATGTAACCATCAAGAAAGAGGCTGCAAGAACATTTACAATAGATTTACAGTGGATGTTCAATTTCATTGATGAAGAGGTAAAGGTCGTTTGGAATGGTGATTATTTCTTTAAAGAAGACTTTAGAAATTATTAAATATTTAATAAAGATATTTAAAAATATTAAAGAATTAAAATATCCAACTACCCCTGCTGACAAGCCTACTCTTACCGTCCCATCTTCTCCATCATGCCCCTGTGTACTTAAATTGTGTGCATTTCAATAGGTCCCTGCATATGTTACCCCACATAACACTATTTCCCATGGGAAAATGTGTTTTATCATCTACTGCTTTGCTAGCCATGGCACTTTTCAGGATAACAGAATACAGCTGTAATAAAATATGCCTGTTGAAGAGAAGAAACAACAGCTTACATCTATCTGGTGAAGCTAACTCTTCCTAGTTACAGACAAATCAGACCCATGAGAAAGAAATGCATTTGGGGGGGGGGGGGGGGGTTGACAGCAACACTCCCAGTACACGATCTCCAGCATACAGATCAAGAAACACTGCAACTCAGCTTTATCCTTTTTGTGATCCACTGTGCCGCAGCAAAGCATTTCCACACAGCTCTACATCCCTGCCACCGCAACAGGAGAGGTTTTGGGGCCAAAACTTAAACTCTCTATAGCCACACACCATCCAGGGCCCATGCCGAGCGTGCCCAGCAGGTCTAACGGCGATGGAAGCACTGGGACAGTCAGCTTGCGAAGGACCTCTGAAGGCCGCCGGATGAAACCCCTGCATCGCCATTGCTCAGAAGCCCATCAAGCTCCAACGCTTCCCCGGGGTGGAAGCCCGGGGTACTCTGCAGGCCGCCCAAGCGTGCCTCCCGTTGTTAATGTGCCCCACAAACCGCTCCCAGGGACCGCCTGCGGAAGCACCACTTCCCTCAGCCGCGCAGAGCCCGCCCAGGCTCCCCCCCTCCCCCGCCTCCATTGCCGCCTGCGGACCGTGTCGTTGTCGGCGTCCCCCAGGCAGATGGCTCTCGGGAACAGGCTGCCGCCGAAGTCGAGCGCCACACGCTGCACATAGCTGACCGAACGCATCCCGCCGGCCTGCCTGCCTGCGGAGCGCGGTGCGGAGCGGTGCGGCACGGTCCGGCCGCCGACAATGCAACCAGGGCGCGCAGCCGCAACGCGAGGTCTGGGCGGGGCATGGCGGGCGGTAGCCGAGCCCGTTGGGAGAGGCCGCGGCCGGGACGAGCAGTAGAGCCAAGCCGGGCCATAGTGCGGGGATGGAAGCACACTTTTTGCCTTTGCGCTCTGGGCCCTCCGGCAGAGCGAGTGCTCGACTGCTTGTCCCGGTGCCCGCCTGCCAAGTGGGAACAGCGGGCAGGGTGACGGCCTAGCAGGCCGCAGGCTCAGCAGCAGCCCCACAGCTCGGAGACCGGGCTGTGCTTTTCCTTGATCCAGCTCCTGTATGTCACTACTGCCTTCTGCAAACGAGGTGTTTAGCTCCTGCTCGGATCCAAGGGCACAGTCGTACATCGAACAGCACTGAGCTGTGTGTGGTACGCGGTTGGACGAAGATGAGGTCTTCCCACTTCCACAGCTGATAGTGAAATAGGACACTTGTTACGTTAATGATATTGTGCAACTATTACAGTAACACTGCACAAGGTGAAAGATTTGTGAATCAAGAGACAGATGTATGTGGTTAACAAAGTCCTGTAATTGTTTAAGCATTTTTGTGTAATAACACAGAAGTCGGTTTGAACTTTACATGCATGACCTCACTTAAAAACCACCAGTGTGCCATCAACTGCTGGCAACTGGCCCCATGCTTCAATACAGAACCTCCTTTCAGCTGCTCCTTTCATACACAGAACTCATAAAGCGCACCTGCACTACCTGGCAACGCTAAGGCTTTGCTAAGCAAATCGAACCAGCATTTCCTTAACTGTGATAACAGGATAAACTGACTCTTCCATCCCTCACCCACTGCACTGAAGCTTCAGGCATTGCTACACCCAGCAGAAAGCGGCACAGTCCACAGCTCCCTGAGCTACCTCCAACCCACCAGCATTTGGTGAAGGTCTTGTTCTGTGTATGGGGCAGGACAACATGTCAAGCAGACCTTAACACTTCAGTGTTATACAACTACCTGGGCCCAAGCCAGCGCTCTTGCAGGGTTAGGTCCAAGCAAACCCTGGCCCACAAAAACCCCATGGATAAGTGCTTATTGCAGTACTTCTCTCAGCAAAGGAGACCAGCATTTCAAACTGAAGTATTTCAGATGTGATTCATGTTAAAACAGGGATACTCCCTGCGATACACACACAATTCCAGACCATCCCATGCAAAGACATCTTTCTCACTAAAACAAACCAAACCCAACCAACCCCCAAAAAACCCCAAAGCAAAAAAAAAAAAAAAAACCAAACCAAAACCAAAACCCACAAAAAAAACCCCAACAACCCACTAAAACCAGAAAAGCCCCCACCAAACCCATTTTTGTACCTGAGAGGAACAGATATATCTACCTTCCTGCTGCAGAGCAGGCAAAAAATTGTTCCTGCTGCTACAGGGTCTCAGGACAGCGGAGATGCCAAGTTTAACACTGCACAGCAGCATAAACAAAGGTGAGTTTGAGTACTATGCTCCAAGCCTGCAGACAAAACTCCACCTCAAAATCCACCTCCCCACAAAACCCAAAAGCACACCAGCCCCCAAACAAGAGACAAAATGTACTACAGAAAGAAGCAGTAATAGCTTTCTTGTGAGATGGGTGTCAAGCAGACCTTCAAATCACTCAGAAGTTTGTAGCTCATTACAAGTACCTGTAATGTGTTATACTACTATCTCCTATTTTCTCTCCAAAGCCAGTTGGTATAAAGACATCTTTTTTCCCCTGGTCCAGTTTTACTATGTGGAAGGTAAAGAGGAAGAGAGAAATAGGAACAGAAAGTAAGATCTATGCGTAAGTTACAGATTTACTTTTTGTAAAATTTTCTGCAATAATTTTTCCTTTTGCAAATATATGGGTAAATACTGTATTGATTATTATGGGTATTTCCTATGGCAGTGAATGAGTGACATCAGAGAATACTCAGGTACTGTGGCTATTGTACAGCTGTGTGGATGAGGAAACACCGGATGACCAAAGGACAATAAATTCTCTTAACTCTGTGCAAATTCCAATAAAAACCCACAAAAAGTTCTGTTTTCTGGAGTTTAACTGGAGCTTTATTACTTAAGCTGTGACTTCACAGTCTTCACCTTCAGCAATTTGCAAACATGAGGCATACAAGAAAGGTTACAACGCTTAGCAGAAGAGACTCCATACTGAACAGGGGAGTAAGGGGGCAATCCCAAGACAGAAGAACTGGGAGTGCCAATTTGTTCTCCAGTCTCATGTGAAGATTCCTGGAAAAAGCTGGTTACTTGAAAGAAATCAGGAAATGAATTGAGGAAGCAGAACCTGGAATTAAACTGGAACCAGAAAGAGACAAACACCAATGGCAAAATGCAAATAAACCAAGCAGAGTAAGTCCAGACAGAACCCAAACAGTAACAGAGGCTGATTGAATAAATAAAGTCCCTAGGATTAAACCAGATTTATGCTGCCACTCAGCTTCAACAGACATATAAAGCTGTAATTGACTGTGGCATGGTGGCTTCAGCCTCTGCTCCCCTGAAGCCACTGTCCAACCAGGTAGAAAAATAAAGGTCTAATTCACTGGAAATTCTTTCATTTACAAAACTAATGGAATAGGGTTTGGTTTTATGCTTCTGTGTCAACTTCTGATTTATCTTCAACTCCATTCTGCTCGTCTTTCATTTCTGCATCTTCAGTGTGGCTGATTTGAAGAGAAGCGGCTGACTAAATAGAGACAAAGAAAACAGATGCCTTGTTATAAAAGACTGGCAGCACTTGCAAACAATACCACAAACATTATTTGGTACTTATCACAAGGGTACCTAGTCTCCTTGCAAAACTGAATTAAGGTATCCGGACCTTCAGCGAAGACAAACAAAATTTTCTTAGCATTTTTATCTGCATCTCAGAAATCATAAGCAGTTTAGAGGAGGCTGAGAAATAATACTGGTTTTAGATGGTTATGATTCATACATGGTGTGCACTCATTTGCTACATAACACTTCAAGACGGTGTTCTCCCAGACTTCCAGTTCACACAGAAGGGTATAGGAAGCAGAGAGCCATGTGGTAAGGCTCACAGGTCAGTTTTTACAATAGGACATAACCAGCATCTTGCAACCATTTCCAAACACAGGAAAGGGAAGTAGAAACATCTACTTCATCCTGCCTATCTCAAAAGACAGTGCAATGCAGCTGCTCTTCAACCTGTCAGCCTAGCACCCTGAACCATCTGTTTTATTATGAGGTTAGGTGAGGACAGATGAGAGGAAGCAAGGACATGAACATGCACTACTGGGGGAGGGGGAAAAAGGGTCAGAATCCTTCAACTGTTACATCATCTTAGCTGCAACAAGCAACCACAGCCAATGAACAAAGGTCATCCTTTGGCATCAGTCCTTAGAAGCATTCTGTGAAGCACGTAAGGGCAAAGTCTCCTTTCCAGAGAAAATCTGTTACCTAGCGATCTTGGGCTTAAGATAAGGTGATAAACATCCCAACCTTTAAAAATCCACAGTTTACATATGTGAACTATTCAAATTTATGAAACAAATTACTCATGCAGGAGTGGCTGTTGTACTTCTGCAGCCGTAAGATACAAGTATGTCATAAATTTCAGAACTACAGTCCAAGCTGCCTTCTTAGAAACCAGAAGACATCTGCTAAACAAACCCTCTCTTCCAGAACTCTTGAATGTATGCGCCTCCCCAACAGGGAAACTGTTGCTGTAAAGCAACGTGAGAAATGCATTAACAGGAAAAGGAAAACATGACTTTTTGAAAGAAAAATGCCCCAAACTGACCTGTGCACTAAGTGTTCCAATGACCCTTTTCCATAAGAAAACATGTAAATTTTAAGTAGCCCAGGTGGCTCCAAGAAAAAGAAAACAATACTGTAAACACATACATCTTCCCAAGATCATCTACTACCGAGAAGAATGAACAAGGCCAATAGGATCCTGATCTGCACCAGAAATAGTGTAGCAGCAGGGCCAGGGCAGTGATCCCCCTGTACTGGTCACTGGTAAGGCTGCACCTTGAATCCTGTGTTCAGTTCTGGGCCCCTCACTACAAGAGAGATACCGATTTGCTGGAGGGCGTCCAGAACAAAGCAACAAAGCTGGTGAAGCACGTGGAGAACAAGTCTTATCAGGAGTGGCTGAGGGAATTGGGGTTGTTTAGTCTGGAGAAAAAGAAGGCTTGAGGGGGGAGCTTATCACTCTCTACAGCTACTGAAAGGAGGCTGTAGTGAGATGGGTGTCTTATAAGTAACAAGTGATAGGACAAGAAGAAATGGCCTCAAATTGCACCAGAGGAAGTTTAGATTGGGTATTACAAACATTTCTTCACTGAAAGGGCTGTCAAGCATTAGAACAGGCTGCCCAGGGAAGCAGCTGAGTCACCATCCCTGGAGGTGTTCAAATGACATGCATGTCATTTGATGTGGCACTTGGGGACATGGTTTAGTGAGGGGCTTGCTAGTGCTGTGTTAAGCTGGACTCGATGGTAAAGGTCTTTTCCAACTCAAATGATTCCATGACTCTGTAAGCTGATTCTACCTGAAGTAGATGGGAAAGCTGGAACTAAGTGCCATGTCTTTGCAGAATCCAAAACAGTCTGCAATGCAAAGACTGTGAATCTGCCTTTTGCAAAGTATACAACCCTACCAAGTTCTTGTCTTGGGGTCTGAGGTGTACATTCTGAAAAGCACGAAGGCAGCCCTTTCATACTTTCAGTGGGTATAGCTTGTTTTAGCAATTCACTCTTCCTCTCTGAATAAATTCTGCTCTGTCCCACAGCTAGTGGAGAAAGCCAGATTCCCAGCACCTGTGCTACCTGAAGGGAACCTGCACAGCAATGCCTGACAGCTGGCAATTAAAACCTGCAATTTCAAGAGTCAAGATGTCCAACAGCAAAATGATTCTAGTTTAGTTCCCACGCCTTTATCTTCCTGAGATCTTTCATTAAAGCTTACCAAAAATCATGGTACTGCATGGCTATACATGACAAGTCTAGAAGGACAAGATACTTTTCTCCCAGCTCCAATAAGCAAGGACTGACAACATCAGGCTGCTTTAGCCACACTTAACTACATGGACAGTGACACTTTCCTTGCAGGATCAGTGGAAAATGTCTGCATTTGTTTGTTTACACTCCTTCATGAGAAGTAGAACCAAATCCACTTGACTACTGCTAATCTTTGAGGAGAAAAAACCCAAAACAAAACAAACAAAAAAAACCCACGAAACCAAAAAGCCACTAAGCAGAACAGGTTGTGCACCCAACCATCCAGTTAGGAGTGATTACCCTGTATGACTACTACTTCAGAGTAAGAGATGAAGAATGGAATACTTCTCCCACTGTCTCTGGGACATAAATCAATTTCAGATACATCTCATTTTGAAAGACTGCAGGAAAGGAAGAAAAAGAGAGGTTTGTGAAGTGTTTCATCCAGGAAATTATCAGCTGACAGTCTGAGATACCAGAGTTGTCAGGATACACTCATCTGAGGACAGTGGGCCCCTGGTCAGACTCACTGGCACAGTTAGCTACAGGAAACTGGCATACGAGGATCTGACAACTCTTTAGATTCTTCATGTGTATTCTGGAAGGTGGACACAACAATCTATGAAAATAACCTCACAATATACAAGCTTCTGCACTCCCCAGTGTTACTGAGAAAATTTGAGTGATATAAATCTCAGATCTGTCTTGGAAGTTACAGGTTTACTTACTCCTTCTGGATCGTCAGATTTCAGGAACACAAACACAACATTTTCTTCGGATATGAGATTCTCACAAGTAACTTAGAATGTGTCTTGCTAGCTGATACAACCTAGTTACAGCCTATATTCAAATACTGTCATTGTCAATTGAACTAGTATTTACTAAAATTCTAGTGAACATTTAGTAGGAAAACAATCCATACACTAGAATAATGAATCTTACAACAGTCTGACTTCAAATGTCACAATTTGTGTGACAATTTGTGACATTTGAGATGGAGCACATCAATCACATCTTAATGTCTCCATGAGAAGCAAGTGGGTGCTCAGAACCATCTGTACAACAGACATTACTGTCTTAGGAAAGACAGCAAAACAGACTGTTCTTTGCAACAATCAGTTTGAGGAGAATAGCCACTTTTTTGATTGCTATTTCCACCTCCTACAAACTCCCCAAGGAAGGTACTTGAGTGTTCTTCCACTACATTTACCTGTACTAAGTAAACTAAATACCTAAAACAGTATTCCTTGTTGAATACATGACACCACATCTTGTCTTCTGGTGCAGTGTTACTTACCTTTAAGTCTTTGTCTGCAAGTCTTTGGAACATGTTGGCATACATCTTTTTCTCCTTCTCATGCTGCTCCCGTATTTTCTGCTGACAAGTTACCAGTTGCACTTTGGCAGCTTTGTTACTTGGATAGAGTTGTATCACTTTCTGGAAATCTCCCCGGGCCAAGTCAAAGTCATTGACAGCCAAGTGTGCTTCTCCACGGCGGAAGAGGCCCTTTTCATTGTTGCTATCCAATTCGAGTGCCTGCATTACACAAGACAAGCAAGATTTACTTGTGGGTTGGCCTTTTTTTAATATGCAGTCAGAACACAAGAGACTGCTAGAAACTGTACCTTCTAATGTAGAGTTATTAATCTTGTCGGGTTTATTAATAAGGTGAACTGAATACAGTAGAAGGAGGTACAAAAAGGACTGAATATAGGAGGCTGACTTGACAAAAGAACCAGCAAGCCTAAGATTTATCCCTGGTTGTATTACAGCTCTTTGAAGGACCTTTCCCAACATTACTGCCTTCACCGTATCCAAATACTTCATCAGTATTCAAAATGTAGCAGCAAGGTGGTAGAAGATATCCAGATAAGAAATACCCAACAACAAACTGTTGGTTATTTTTACAGTTCGTATTCAGTACTGCCCAACCGCCATACTGCGAGCTGGTGAGAAAGGCCTAACACCACACGGTCTGGTATTCCTCACATTGTTCAAGAAAGAGATAAACTGTTAGCTCGCCTCTGCAGGTTAAGAATAAATAAACCCTTACTACCTTGTTGCAGTTTTCCAAAGCCGGGGAGTATTCCTTCAGCTTGAGGTGGCACATAGCTAGATTAAGGTGAGCAGCAAGCCTCAAGCTTTTGGCTTTCGTATCCTCCTCATCGGAGAGTCCCGATTCATGCTCCAGCCAGGACACAATCTTCTTATACTGTAATGCTGCCCGTTTGTATTTCCCCTCCTGTAAGCAAGGCAGTTAAATTATCACACAACTCGCAGGATATTTTAGCTCCCTTTTGACCCTTCTGCTTACCTTAAACAATAGATTTAAAAAAAAAAAATCTATCAGAAAATAACTTCTATCATAAAGAATGTATTACTCCTGAAAGCCATTCCTGCATAGGATCGGAAGATCTTTAGGAAGACCTGCTGGTTCCCCCACTAAAGCTAGGGGTATAGGCCAGCATTGGTATTTCACCTCAACTCCCACCTTATACACAGCTTTTGATACGAGCCAAGGAAAATGGGGCATTTTCAAACAGTAGAACCATTGCTGTGTCATGAAGGTAACGGGAAAGCCTGCCTTTAGTTGGTCAAATTGTTTGAAACAGCTTCCCCACACATCTCTACCCAAATGAGTGTTTTCATTTGCAGTACTATCCCACAGCAGGAATTTATACTGTAATCTTGCTACTATTCAATGTATACCCCAAATTTATCTGTAGGTAGAGCAATCAGCTCTGACAGGGAGAACTAACTCCCTGCAGAGTTAGCTCTTTAGTTATTCCAACTCTGAGGCTTTTATTTATTTTTTTTTAAAGACACCTTCCCTTCCAGTCCTCCCCGTAAAACATCACAGAATACCATGAACACCACTCTGAAATTACAGAAGCTGTCATCAGCATTATCAGCTCATGATATGGACAAAGAAATGCTAGTATTACCTGAGGATTATCATTTACCTTGAAGTACTGGGTGCCTCTCTCCTTCACAATGCAGCTTTGCTCCAGCTTCTCATCTGTGTTCATTTCCCAAGACTCCTTAGCCTACCCAAACAGGAACAGTTCAAGTCAATGATATAACTTCTGGGAAACCAAGGACTATGCAGCTACCCTGCTTCCCATTAACAGTGTGGTAGATTGGTTTGGCAAAACAGAGTTTTGCACTGATACTGGAAACTGGGCTGGGAACAGGACAGACACCGACAGCAACGGAAAGGAACAGAGTAAGAACAGATAGCTTCTGCCACGAGCTCCCAATGTCATCTGTGGCAACAATGGCTTCCCTATTTCAGATCAACTTTCAAAGATTCCATCATCCTTGTTTAAGCTGCACTCATACTTGCTCGCCAACCCCCCCCCCCCCGGTCCCTCTTTGGACTTCCATCTCTCATTCCCACCTTTTCAAAGCTTTTGAGTTTCACTTCATACTGTAGCTCTGCATCTGGAGGGATCTGAAATTTCTCCTTCCCAGCACTTCCAAAACCATAGCTGTAAGATTGGGGGTTGGGAGAGATTAAAACAGAGAGATTAGGAAAAAAAAATAATCTCACAAGAATCTTTAATGTCTTTTTCCAAAAGGCTTTGAGAACACCAGTGAACATTGTCTTCTGACAAAAGACATCTGATACTCTTTTACTAACCACATCACATAAGGACTAGCTATCTGGTCACATCAGGTTGCTCAGAAGGCTCACTGGCTCTTTTCCTATTCTGAGCTGTTCTTTATGTACAACAAAAGAACTGTTTCATTAAAAGGAACCAGAAAAATGTAAGTTGAAGAGAACAACAATATTTTAAATATTCACCAAGATCAGCACTATAGAGACGTAAGTAAATTTCTTTTGGAATGCTACTACTTCCAACCAAGTGCGAAAGTGATCTTGGCTTCCTATTTCTCACACAATAAACTTTTGGAGCTGATCAAGTTTTTACTAAAGCATTGAAAAAAGAAAAAAAAAAATCTGTAAAGCATTATAGCAAAACACTTCATCTTGCCAAATACTTAGTAGATATACTGAAGTATCAAAAGATCAGAAACTGCATACTTGGGTTTGAGATAGAACACCGATTCCTCTGATTTCTCCATTTTTTGAATTGCTTTCTCAAGACCATGAGGAAGATCATAGTTGTCACCTTCTCCAATCTCAAACTGCAATTCCCGACTGTCGAAAACACGATCTCCATATCGACCTTCGAACTGGACTGGTAACAAAAAGCAGAGAAAAACTGTAATTTATCTATGTATGGTAAGGTACAGGTAGCATAGGTGATATAGGGAGTGCCAAAGCCTCCTCCTAAATGATCTTGTCTCTTAACAGCCACTTATGCATGGTAGCTTCTGGCAGCAAGTGAAACTTCTGTTGCTAAATAAATCCTTTTTTTTTCAGTTGTTCTCTTTCTGTTCATCCCTCAGCAAGTGCCAGTACTACTTCCCCTCTTGATCCTCAGCAAATGGAAATACTTTATTAGACTCATCCACCTTTTGTGATCAGATAAGCACTTTATCAGATTCAGTACCTCTGGAGAACACAGTTGCTGCTGGAAAATGTAAACCTTGCTAGAAATAGGAGAATGAAAGCTTATTCTAGGTTGTTAAGTTGCCTGGCAAAAGAAAGGGAAGCCACGTATTCCTCTCTGTCAGTGCAAGGAGTTGTAAATTGGGAAAAGGTTCTACCCACCCACAGGATAAACCCATTTACTATTTGTGTAACGTACTTACTCTCTACAAGTGCACCCTCATTAGGCTTGGAGTAGCCTTCCCCTTTTTTACGGATTCTTCGGATGATGCCACCATCTTCATCATCAGTGAGATCCTCCCCCTTGAACTCAAAAAGTTCTATCTGCAGAGGGAAGAAAAGCCTTGCATTTATTCCCATTATATCAGTGGAATTTGTTTTCAAGAGATCTTTGAAACTGTAACAGTTCAGGAAGCTACCACCTTCGTTAGCATCTTGTAAGATGTTAGACAGCCAACACTATGAAGATGCTGTAATTCAGTAGATGCTGAATGAAAAACTACTAAAGAGTTTCAGATTATATCGAGGTCCTCACAGCTTTTTTTTCTCCAGCAATCCTGGTCTCTCAATACTACAAATTAGATCATTTCAATTAAAGGACTGTGAACCTGGCTTCTGAATAAAGCTTACATGAGCCACAACGCTTACGGACTACTGCAAAAAGAAGATTCTACTGGCTTTAATAGCATTTTTGCTAATGCCTGCAGACAGAAGTATGGATAGTGGTTTTTGGGCTTGAGGGTCTGGGGCTTTTTGGTGTTGTTTTTTTGTTTGGAGTTGGTTGGTTGGTTGTTTTTAATATGAAGGAAAAAACATTTTGAACACATTAAGCCAAGAGGGATTTGCTCTCAAATGCCACTGTGAAGTGGAACCAAAGCAGCTGTCACACCCTCTTACTTTACAGTCAAGTACAATCATCAACAGTGTCACTGCGTCCAAGGGCCATGGAGGTTTGTAAGTAATGCAAGTACAAAATGAGCAAGGAAATTAAAGACGCAATCCTTATCCTTAAGTCCTGACTATACCCTAAATTCCATCTATAGTCAAATTCAGATCAACTTCAGAATACTCAGAATGGAGCCCAAACTGACTCCCAATGCTTGTCCTGCTATATTTAAACAAATTCAAGAACATTTTTGCAGACCTTAGCTATTCCCCACCTGTTTCTTTATTCTCCTACACCTGTGCCACAGAACAACCTTTTCAAAACTCCACTGCATGACTGAAGAGAGATAATGTTCATGTTCTACTTCTGTTACCTCTTCCCCTCTAGTCTTACCATATCATTGTATACTGTAGGATCACTTCAGAAAACATTTATTTCCAGAAGAAGGATAAAACAACAGAACCATGATCTGTCCACATTTAATGCAAACTTGTTGCTGCAATGTGTCTAGAGTTTTTAAAAGATAATGATAATGTAGGAGATAACTATGCAGCCTTAGTTTTCACATGTCCTCTCAAGTCTAATGCAAATCATAGTTGAAAGTGGGGAGTGCCATGACAAGATGGAAAAATAGTCACAAAGAAATCTGTTTTTGCTTCTGTGAAATGAAGATAGAAAAAAAAAATAATCAGTAATCTTCTGCTATCCTGTGTTTGATTAAAACAGTCGCAAACCAGCACGAAAGAGTGAGTTATTATAACAAAACAACACCCCACCCCCAAAAAACTCCATCACAGCTTGGTTTCTTTTCTTTCTTCCTTTTCTCCCTCTAACAATACTGCTCAGGCAGACATTTGGGGCTATAAAGGCTCATGAATGAAACACTTTTTATCTAAATAGTACCTACAAGATAGAGAAGTCAGACTGCCGTCATTAAGAAAAACCTAGTGGGAAGCAAATAATCTAAGTGACTATCAGATAGTACTCTGTTGAAACAAAAGTCTCGCCCTTAGAGCATTTGGTTGTCAAATGGTTAGGTGTTATCTCTTGCTGCAGAACAACAAATAAGCCCTAAAAATGCTTCATTATGCTACAAGGGAGGTCTTGAGCTTTGAGACACTGTGCATGGACAGTAAAAGCAGAGAGCTGAACATGTTTAGTAATTGCTACACTGAAGTTCTGTTTTGTTTTTCCTTTCCCTCAACCAAACTGAAGTGAGCAGAAAAAAGTGACATAGAAAAACACAGAACACCAAACCAAACAAGCAAAATACCCGATAAAACAAACAAATCCCCCTAAATAAACAAGCAAATCCCACACGACAACCCAAACATTAAAGTTTGCATTTTAATCATCAGGTCAGAACAGTGAATATTTTAGTGTTTTTATCTCTCCATATCACTTGCATTTGTACAACACACACAGCCTTCCAGCATGTGTGGTTCATTCAACGTAAATAAACCATGAGTATCTTCAGATTTATATATATAAAAATGCTATTTATGAACAGCTTTACAAGACATTCTTTTTCAACAGTAAACTGAAGAAATAAAAGCATTAATTTTGATGTACTCAAAATAAATGAATTCTCATCCCTTAGTGGCCTAGAATACAAACCTGATGGCAGTATTTTTTTCTTAA
This sequence comes from Neopsephotus bourkii, assembly GCF_033783945.1. NCBI lineage: Eukaryota > Metazoa > Chordata > Aves > Psittaciformes > Psittacidae > Neopsephotus > Neopsephotus bourkii. The sequence goes on from NW_026900624.1 coordinate 12,195,404, forward strand.
TCCTTCCTCAGAAAACACATCTTTAATACTATTTTGATGGATATCTATTAAATAATATTCTGGTCTTTCAAAAAAACAAACAATAAAGACAACATCCTCCCCCCCAAAAAAAACCTCAAACCCAAACCCCATCAAAACAAACAAAAAAAAGCCAAACCAAACCAAACCTAAAACACCCCCCCCCCAAGATCACAGGCAATTACTCACAAGTGAAATGCAAAGAAAATAAATGCAAACAGACTATACAAATTTAATACAAATACAATATCCAACTATGTTTAATTTACCCTTAACAGATGCTCATTGTTTCCATTAAAGTCTAAAAAAGCTTTCAGTCCCTACTCCATGACCTATTTTTCAGATATTAAATAAAACATCCAATCTCACAGCAATGAAATAATTTTAGAAATCATACTTAAAAAGTGTACATCTGCCTTCTCTCAAAGTGAGAAATTGAAACGTTTCAATAATAAGAAAAATATATCCTCCCAAAACACTGGACTGTCAGAGCATGGTCCAGAAACAGCTTTAGTATCATCCCATATGAAGGAAAAAAAAAAGTCTCACAATTCTGCAAAACCACTCTCATTACTGAAATTATACACAAGAGAGCTGCTATTTCCACCCTCTTTTGGGAATGTGAGGGCAAAGAAAGGGAGGGATGCTTTAAAGATCAGTAGGAAACACATTCTGTCCTCTGCTGGTGGCATTAAGAAACACCCATGCTCACCAAGATACGCAGTTCACGAAGGAGACCAACTGACCATGTGCAGTGTTACCCAAACACCAAACTCAAGACTGATGAATCTGTCACAGGACCACGTGCATACAAATGACTTTCTATCATGGTAAGACTAATCTGTAACCTGCATCCAGAGAGAGACTTTGCTACTCAACAGGCAACCTGAATCCAGACTGGTTTTGGGGTGCTTTAAGGCTTATTAAAATGCTCAGCTCTATAGAAAACAGTTCACAGTCTCATGGCTGTCCAAAATACACTATATTCTAACAGTTCGTATGAGGCAACTATCTCTTTCTCCCCCAAACAGCTCATGTAAGATTGTGTTAACTTTGCAAAGAAAACACAGAAGACTATGAAAAACACACTGCTAAGGACATTAATTGCCCTTTCTGTTGTTGAAAACTTTATAATGTATAAGTATTATTACTTTGAGTCTTATGAAGTGGAATAAAAGGTTTTCATTTTTTCAACTACTCCAGAGTCCACCACCGAGGCTATACACCCTCCCAACCTGTACTCTCTTACAGTGAACATTCCATACTGTAAAATTAAAACTGTGAACATTATAAAACAGTCTAGTATTTTGAAAACTCCAAAATAAGGGAACCTGAGCCACTGCAGAACAGTAGCAGACAGACTATAATTCTATACTTTACCCACACTACCATAATTGACCGTATTTTTCTCTTCAGAAAACCCCCAAAATCCTGTTTAAAAGAATATCACATCATGTATTTTCTACATGATGTAGTATCTTATTTCTACAGTGAAATGAGATCTTCTGATTTAGTTTTTCAAACATACAGTTTTAATAACCATCTCTCACTTACCTCAAAGATCAGTGTAGCGTTGGGAGGTATCTTTGGGGGGCTCCCAGCAGAGCCATAGGCATATTCCGGTTTACATGTAATCCGACAGATTTCACCAACTTTCATAGTCGCCACAGCAATGTCCCATGCTTTGATCACTTCACCTATGCAAGTCAAATTTCAATCACATGATTGCCAGGCATACACAAAGGCACAACCAGCTGTTAAACTGAGCATCACCACTTTCAGTATACAAAAGCTAAGACAGCAGAAATACTGAAAGGCCTGTGTTCACTCCAATTTCTGTACGTCAGTTTTAACCTTAATCCAATTACAGTCATCCCAGGACCCAGATTCAGCGAAATTCCTTCACTGTAGGTATAGTGAGTGATTCTTCTCCTCCCCTTACTTCCTCGCCTGTAATCATCTGAACAGATACGGGCTGAAGTGCTTGGCACAATCTCAAGTGCAAGGAAATAACAGTAACTCTCCAAAGAGGAAGACCTTAGGGTGACAGATTGCCTGCTTGTATTTTGAAAGCAATCCAAAGAGCATTTTCTCTCTGTACTTTTATCAGTTGGCAAAGAGCAGCACGAGTGGCTACTAAAAGTTACATGCACTTGTAACAGAATGGGGGAGAAAAGCAGGACAAGTAGTATTCTTTCTAAAGCCAGAAGCGAACAGAAGCTGGAACCTCAAGTAACAAAATCCTATCTCTAAACTCTAGCTCTCCTACTTGCTGCTCCTTTCATCTCAATCAAGCATTATTTGTATCAGTCTCATATTAAGAGGTACACTTCATGTCATCTCAAATTAAAGTACACTGCAGAATTTATCTCCTAAATGAAAAAGCAACAAGTAATGAACTGTCAGGGAAAAAAAAAATGGAGTGGTAAGATTTGCTATAACAAGGATGCTCAGATTTTTTAATTAAAAAAAAAAAATCAACCCAAAAACCAAACAAACCGAAGTCTTTTGACAATGAAGAGAGGCACTGCTTCAAGATTCACCTTTGGGTTAATTTCTGAATTTAGGGGAAAAGAGATTATGCTTCATCACACTGCACCTGGCTGCCCCCATGCACCCTGGCCCAGTATCTAGTCACAATCAAGTACTTCTGAATGCAGATCTTTGGCAAAAATCAACAAAATGCACTTCCTGGCTATTTGACTACCCTTGATCACCGTGCTTCAGGGCAAATTCACTCCCTTGGAGCACTCTGAGGCCGACTAATTCTTCAGCAGGCTTCAATCAAGGGGCTACATAGTTTTCTCATTCATAAAGAAAACCCTTTAAGTTGCTCCAATTGGGTCATTCTAAGAGAGTAAACCATAAGCTTCTGAAAACAAGTTTAAATAGCAACTTTAACATGCATGGAAATCCCATCTCAATTATTACCAAAACTGAGCAATAACAAGCACAAGATACTACCTTTGCCCAAGTCAAATGAAAATTTGTCTCTCCTGTCCAGACTGGAGTCAAATTTTGTGCCATCAAGAAGCCATCCTGTGTAATGGACAGTCACTTTATCACCAATCATTGGAGACTCTGTCCCACTGCCTTCTTTCTTGACAACCTAAGAAAAAACACACACAATTCTATGAGCATGAAAACTAACACTGCTTACTAGACATGAATTCCATCAATTTAGATGCGTAAGTTACTCTTAGTAGATAACAGATTTGCAGGTTTTCTTCAGTTATCTGGAAATGGACTGACTATTCTGTCTGCAGATCAGCAGTGTTCCAAATGCAGAAACCTCAAGATGGCTCTTGCTGTCATGAGAATTTAATTGGCATCAGTTTGCACCAGCTTACAGATCTCTGCATCTATAGTTAGCAATGTCACTTACCCTTCCTCAACGAGATTTTTCATGTTCCAGGTAAACCATTATGCTTTATTTAAGTACCTTCTTCACTACCACTCTCTCACTACCCCCGAGTCTGGCACTCTAGGCAAAGCATTTAAACCAGAAAATGAGCTGGTTCTTTCCGTGTAGTCTATTCTAACACGTGATCTGAGAGTTAAACCAGCCAGTTTAAGAAAGATTAACAGAATCTCACCCTAACAAAGATCAGTTCAAGCAGTCAACATAATAACATTTTGGGATTATTATGTGGCATTAATTTTGTCTCCCAGGAACTTTGGCACAAATTCCTAGCATCACGATTCCACATACAGCTGCAAAGATTTGATTTTCTTCTCAAGAGATTCCCCAGTTAACCTAGTAAGACTAGCATCAACTAAACTTGGTATAAAAAACCAAGATTGGCCAATCTTTCTGGTGTTCATTTGAAATATATAAAAAATAGATAAGAATATTGACATATCACACAGAGCAAGAATATGAAGCCTTGCCTGTAACAGGACAAATTTGAGTTTTCCCCAGTACTGACTGAAACCATCTAGCTCTGAGCCAAAACTGTGCATTACTTCAGCTAGGCAAAAGAGCCCCAGTGGAGGACTGTAATTGCTTGCATGTACGGAGTTCATAAAGATAAACATTTATTCAAGGAGTCATCCAGAAGCATGGATTGGTGTCCCTCTTTTAAAGAAAAGCTATAAAAAAAGCCATGCTACTGTACCAATTATTTTTTTCACTGAAGGAAGCAGACCCTAGGGAGCCTCCTTCCCAAATTTCAAGTACCTGCAACCCACCAGGTCTCTTACTCTGCCTCCCACCAACCCTGCTATTGACTATATGACTGAAAACATCAACACCCTCCACCCAAAGCTGAGGCAATGACAGTTCCTGTCAGACTCAAGCTGGAAGCATCTCACTGCAAACACAGAAAAGGGGAAAAAAAGCCCCAAACAGAACTGTTCCAAACTAGTGATTTTAAAGGAGTCAGTCTGAAGTCACTCTGAAATAACCACATTTAATACTAAGCTTTTCACATACCATATTCTAGAAGTGACAGAAAGTCAGCCAACATTAAAGCAATGAATATCTCATTTTCTCTATTTACACAATATTAACCTTTTGTTTCGTTTTCAAGAGACTCAAATTCCACATTTTTTGTATACCGAATAGAGCAACTTTCTTTTTCATAAGGTTTATATTTCCCTTTCAGGTGGAAAAACCCCATTCTTCTGTTCACTTTCTGTTTGCAAGTATTTCTGTTTCTAAACTTAAACACACCAGAAACAGCGCAAGCACATTCAGCGATACCAGGTAAAACCCCCTAGATACTATTCTGATACAAAGCTAAGCAACAAATTAAAAAAAGCCCCAAACCCTCCTGGAATCAATGCAATGATACCAGTCAGAATTGGGTGCAGGTTAGTTCAGAGTTAGACCTTTGATTTCAGTGGGTGTATTCTGCTTTCTGGCAATTTCTAGAAAAATCCATGAAGGCTGCACTTCATGATCTTTCCCATCTTTTGCCTTATCAATTCACAATCTCGCCTTTTTTGAGGTTCTCACAACGTCGGATCTTTTGCAAGTATTTTCTCCTCCCCTCCTTTTAAAAAATTTGAAAGAAAAAACTTATCACCTACTGCTTCTCCATCATTAGAAGGTGGGTACTGCATGGAGTAGGCTGGCACTGCCTTCTACCATGCCCAGGGCTCCGAGCTGCAGGAGACCGGCAGGCAGCTTCCTGGGCAGCCATGCCACTGAGAACTCTAACCTGACACTGTGCTACACGGAAAAAATAGACACTCATCAAAGCACATTAGCAGGAGACATGGGAAAGCACAGTATCTCCAGTTTGGTTCCCGATATCCCTGGAGGCAGCATCTCTACGGCAAACCCAGAATTTTAAGCTAGAGGGTTCCAAAGATGAAATCCAGAATTTTGCCTTTGCTGTGGTGCTGCTTTTCTTCTTTCAAACAGTGTAACCCGAAATTTCACTGCGATTAAAAAACGCTTCTAGTGATCGTTACCATTTAAGAGACTAAAGAAGCTTCCAGAGATATGGAAATAGGAACTATCTGACAGAGAAGGTTAGCGCAACTCCCCCTCACGGTATTAATTCTGCTACCCATATCAACCGACTTCCCAGTACAAAACAAAGAAGCCAGTCTAGCGGCATCCTGGATACACGGCACAAACTGCGCCCGCAACCAGCCCTACCGACCTCACCTGCAGCTTCTTAAGGGCTCAATTCCCCTCTAAAACTGAACCAAGGGTCAGCCTTTCCGGCTCCGGCCGTCGGGGCGCACGTCCATCAGGCCCCCGCATATAACGCGGCACCTCAGCTCTGAGAGGCTGCTCGTACCAAGATGGAGCAGCCCCATTTTCGGCGCCTGAGACACAGGCAGAAGCAGGCAGCACGGCCCGGCGCCAGCTAAGCACGATACGGAACACACGTGCGCTGCCCAGGCACCATCTTTAACTCTTAGCCCCCGAACACGTGCGGGGAGGGTGGGGGGCAGGCTCGGAGCCCCCGAAACCAGCAGTGCGGGAACAGCCGCGGGCCCGGCCCGGCCCGCCCGGGGAGATACCGGGAGGCAAAGCCTCTCCCCCGCCGCGACCCGGGGCTCCCGGGCGGGCAGCAGGGGAAGGTGCTGCTGACAGCCCCGCGCCACCGCGTGGGAACCCCCGCGGCCGGGCAGCGCCTGCGCGGCAGAGGCGGCCTCCCCCCGAACTCCCCACCGCGCACACTGAATCGCTGGGGCCGCCAGACAGCGGTCAGCTCAGCAACGGCCTGGTTCTCGTCCCCTCAGCGGGCAGAGCCCCCGGGGGGCTTCCGCTCTCCCACCGGTGCGCGGTCCCGAAGCGGGGAGCAGCCGCCCGGTACCTTGAGGACGCCCTCATCCTGCTTGGGGGTGATGTCTGTCCCTTCCAAGGGTGCCCCGTCCGCTTTCGTCTCCTCCGCCGTCATCGCGCCTGCCGCTGCCACTGCTGCGCCTAGAAGGGCCGCCTCACGGGATCGGGGTCGGGGTCGGCACCGGCCTCCCGCCGGGCTGCTGCTACCGCGTCTCTGCGCCTCCGACTCCGAGCAGCGCGGGCAAGCACCGCGCCCCTCCTGCCTTCGCCGCAGCGCCGGCCCCCAGTCGAGTAGGGAGGAGGAAGGGGAGGGGAGGAGGAGGGACGGACCGAGAAGTTTCTAGAGAGGCAGCTGGGCTGCCACAAAGCGCCCGGCAGTGCCAGGGGCCGGGCAGGAAGTGTGTGTTGCCCTTGGGGACAGAGACGCCATCGCCGCGGTGCCTGTAAAAGGGGGAAAGGGCGGGTAAGAGGCGTTTTATTCGCTACAGAAGAGGGTGGGTGCGCTGTCCCAGCGCTGGCTGCGCTTAACTCAGACCAGCCTTCCTCAGTGTTAGTAGTCCTTTGCAGATGCATGGGCTCGCTTTTTCATCCACCGCGCGCTTGTGGATGATTACGTAGAACAAACGCAGAAACAGGCGTGGAAGCAACGTGTCATGAAACCTGGGGAGCTCGGGCATCCCCTGGCTTGCAGAGCTGGGGATCCTGCTAGGAACCGTGTGCTTAAAAACGGTTGGTTACCCCGGAGCAGGAAGAGTGAAGACATGCTCAGGGCACGGAGTGTGAGCTCCACCAGGGTGAGTAGCACCATTTCGTGCCTTTACCTGCAGCTGCAGGTTTTGGGTATCCATCAACAGAGAGATGCTACTTCTGAATATGAAGAGCATTAGTGCACGCATTAGCAGGCGAGGTTCTATCTGCGGTTACTTAGCATCTGCACAAACCTCACAGGTTGTAAGCTACTTTTGGCCAAGTAGTTTCTAACTTCAAGTGATGCAGAATCAGACCAGGAACTTGCCCATTATTTCGGACATAACAAATAATTTAAGTAAAAAGTATTACAGGCGTTCCACCTCCCACTGCAATCCATTAACACTGGCTCCCCTCATCAGGCGGCGCCTTTCCGGCCCTGCTTGAACGCTTCTCTCATCCGTTTTCTCGACAGATACTGAGCAGGCAGGCTCACAGCGGTCCCTTTGCCTGCCGCAGTCGCTCACCGCACCGTCGGGTCTAAAGCCACAAAATCTGGGGCTGCGGAACAGCGGATGTACCGCACGCTCCCCCTGCCGCTGGCAGAGGAAAGGACAGACGGCTGCTGATGCGCCTTCTGCTTTTGCATCTTCGGTGTGATGTTTGAGCCTTCGGTTACAAAGCCCGTCACTGTAGGTAAAAGGGAAGAGGCTCACAACCTTGTGGGCAGTGTTGCAGGGTTGCGTTTCTGCTGTCTTAAGGCAATGCAGACCTCTAAGTTCAGAAGGGGTCCGTGGAAAGGCTGCAGAAAGCTTGGTGGCAGTATGTGAGATAGCTCTGCGAGCGTGTGTCCTGACTCTGCATGCAGCCTGGAGTTATTCTGTGCCATTATAAAGCTGCATCTGTGCTCGGTGCACAATGACTACAGCAGTCTTAGGTGGGTTCTGCTGATGCCAAAGGAAAGTAGTAGCAGAAGAGCCTAAATAAAGAATCTGTAGTTACTTTAGCAAGTGGGTGTAAACTGCGAAATCTACAGGTTTCCCCTGAAATTGAGCACACTTTTCAACCCCAAGCAAACATACACTTTAGTGCACTTTCAAACTGAGGAAGTTGGGGAAGGTGGAGAGGCAAAAAAAAACCAGGTGTGATTCCTGGGTGCATTTAGTCTAGAAGCTTCTACTGCTGTCAATTTGCAATTTAACATGGATGATTTACCTGGTTACAGGTTAAATCTGTAAGTGGTATAGAGCTGGTTCGGTGCACAGACCCGAATATACTGAGGAACTCAAAAGCACCTAAGCTGGCTCTGGTCCAGCAAGTCTTGTTAGGGGAGGCATAGCAAAAACATGAGATATTTCTCCATCTGTCCCCTGAGTAATGAGTCTGTATGATACTGAATTTATGTTCTCCACTTACCACTAACACACAAGTTCTCTGCACTCCCAATACGTCAAATCTGACTTTTCACCTAGATTTCCTAATAAACCAAATATATTATAGAATCATAGAATGCTTTGGGTTGCAAAGGACATTAAGACCATCTAGTTCTACCCCTCCTGCCATGGGCAGGGACACCTCACACTAAACCATGTCACCCAAGGCTCTGTCCAGCCTGGCCTTGAACACTGCCAGGGATGGAGCATTCACAGCCTCCATGGGCAACCTGTTCCAGTGCCTTGCCACCCTCACAGTAAAGAAATCTAACCTGGACTTCCCTGTTTAAACCTGTCACTGTTTGTCCTATCACTACAGTCCCTGATGAAGAGTCCCTCTCCAGCATCCTCAGGTACTGGAATGCTGCTGTGAGGTCTCCATGCAAACTATGTTTCGGTTTCAGTAAGATTTTTCTGGTCCTCTGCTTTATGGTTGGCAATGAAGTTTCTGTTTCAGACTAGTACTTTTTCAGTTAAATACTTAATAATCCAGCATTTAAAAACTGCAGTTTTTTAGAAACGTTGCTAAATCAGCTACAACTGCCAAATGTGCTAGAACCAAATTCAGGAAAGTGATAAATAGTGAAAAAGGAGAGCTTTTAGTGAAGATCTCTTACAGGTTTTATATATCTCATATTTTCAGCCATTCACCTGTTTTTAGCATAGTAATGCAAACTCTTAGATAAGTAATGTAAACCCAATACTGCAGATTAAGTCCCGTAGTAACTTTTCAAGGACTGCTTAGGTATTGCTTAAGGACCACCCTTAGGGTGCAACAGACAAAGTTGAAAGTGGGCTGCATGTGGAGGGCTTTGTGGAGAAGGGAACAGAGATAGCAGGAAAAAGGCTGTGAATTTTATAGACGATGTCAATGCTGTAGTACTTTCACAGGGGTATGTTTCGGTAGAAGATAGGTTAGAAGAGTCTGCCCTGTCTTCTAAGGCTTCTTTTAAGCCTTAAAAGGCATGTTTATAGTATTGTGGCTTTGGAAAGGAGCTTTAATATCATGTCAGACCTATTTTCAGAAGATACATAGTAGAGACAACTAAAGACAGTAGCTAAGCAAGGTGGTAAGAATATAAAGGGAAGATTTCAGAACTCAGTGAGTACACTCAGGAGAGGTGAAAACAAGAATTTTGGCAATAGCCTTCAGGCAGAGCAAAAGGACAAGTGAGGTGATAGCCTAAAATATCAGAGAATAGCTTGGGTGTTAAATGTCCTGAAAACCAAATGAATTGCACCAAGAGTCTTCAACATCTTTCCAGGACATGAAGGCTATCCAAAACTGGTTGGCAACATGCTGTATTTATGAACAGGTTTAAATAAAGTTGCTGCAGATAGCAAGGTTTGGATGTAAAACACAGAAAGATGACACAGGGCAACGCAGCTCAGCTGTAGCTTTGTTGACAGGTCCTACACAGGCAAGAGCAGAACTCAAGGTGGCCTAGCCCATCAAGAAGGAAAGACCTTTGGGGTCAACTTTTCAGGTATGTCATAGCTCAAGTCACTGGACTGTGTAGATTGACCAAAGCCCTGCTGTGACAGGCTGTGGCTTGGAGTTTCACTTGCCCAGTTGTGTGGATCAAGCTGGCACCACAGACTCTCACAAAGGTCAATAAGAGGAATACAAGTCTGTGCAAGCTCAAAGATAACAATATAAGATAACAAGTCACAGAATAACCAAAAAGGGAACAACCCTGAATATTAATTTGTGATTAGGACACAAACTGAGCCCAACTCATCATGAGCACTGGTCTCATGCTTGATTGGCTTGAAAGGGATGAACATGGGGCGTAAGAAAGAAATATAGACAGAAGCCATTACACTCTGCCGACTCAGACTAGCTGCCCACTGGCAGATGGACCAACAGCACAGCCATGAGCAGGAGCACCCCTGATCCCAGCTGCCAGGGAAGACAATCTGACACAGTGTGGCTCGAGTCTGGTGAGGACATGCTCCATGTGTCCAAGGCCAGGTTGGACAGAGGGAGCAATGTTAAATTTATGTGAATTCCACATTATTTTGTTGCAGTAAGTGGTGCTTCTCTTGAAGTTCACAGTAGGGTACAAGCCTTAATCAGTCTAATCCTATGCTATTAGTTTGTGTGACATGTCTGTGACAGGCCATAAGGATGTGACTGTTGCCCACTGCCTGAGTTACACCCTGCCTGTTCTTCATTTTCAGCTTCAGTGGGCTGTCCCAGAATCCCTGCTTTCCCTGTGTTGTCATTTTAGTTTAGAATGGGTAAACTTGTGTGTCCCTGCCCATGGCAGGGGGGTTGGAACTAGATGATCTTAAGGTCTTTTCTAACCCTAACTATTCTGTGATTCTATGATTTTCCTTATATTTTACCACATCACTGCAGACTAGAGTAGACTATCATGGCCCACATGCAAAGAATGTTAGCTCTCTTCTGGGCTCCTTTTCAAATGAAAACAATGGTGTTATGCTCATCCCCTGCTTTAATATGAAGCATCCTTTAGAGGGAAATGGTCTGAGCTGTTACATGGCAGAATGGGGTTGGAAAAGGGCTCTGTGTCTGCAGTTCCGGGAGGTTTCTGAGCTGCTCTGCTTCTTGTTCACCAATAGATGTCAACACTTTTCTAAAACTACAGGCCACAGGACTTGCATTTAGGCAACTTCTTGTTTGTTTTGTTTGGGGATTTTTTATTATTTTCTAGTAAGGTTCTGATTTGTTCTGTGCTTCTACTGCTTACTGTTATTTGCTAATCTCATTTATGGGATATGTGCTGTCCTGTTTAGATCACAGATGTAGATTTGTATAGGATTTTGTGTAGACATCTGTCCATAGATAGCACAGCAGCATTTTACTAGGCTTAGAAATCAGCTGACCAATTCTCCTGCATTTTTACTAAAAAGGTACTTATTTTTTTATAATAACTAAACGCTGTGGTGGTTAAAAAAAAAAGGAAATTCCTTTGGTAATTGCTTTCTTGACCCAATTTTAGAGTTGTCATTAACTTACAACCTAGTCTACTTCTTTGGCTCTATTTCCCTTTGCTGCATTTAGCTTTGTTTCTTTGACTTTTGTTATATAACGTTAGAAATGCTTTTTTTGGTGTATTTTTTTCTAAATTTGTCTTTCCCATGCGAGCTTTCTGGCTTGGCTGCCTCCCACTTCTCCACTGCACTTCTCCAGTAGTGTCAGGGGCAGTTCAGCTTGGACATTAGGAGAAGGGTCTTCACTGAGAGGGTGGTCAGTCACTGGAACAGGCTCCCCAGAGAAGTGGTCATGGCACCAAGCCTGTCAGAGTTCAAGGAGCATCTAGATGACACTCTTGGTAATATTGTTTAATTTTAGGTAATCCTGTGAGGAGCAGGGAGTTCAACTTGATGATTCATGTGTTTTCCTTCAAACTTGAGATATTTTATGCTTCTGTGACCTCCATGAGGTGCCTTCTTTTTACAGTAGCTTTGAGCAGTTCACTTCATTGTGCTTATGCTTTCAGAGCTGTTGAAAAGGGTGGAGAAGCATGCAGAACATACCTGAGATGTTCAGTCTTGGAGACTTTGAAGCATACCTGGTGCTTGGTTATGGTGCAGGCAGATAGACTGTAAATCTGCAAGACAGGAAAGACTGGAAAGCCCAAGAGTCACCGTATTTAGAACAGCAGACAAATCCCTAGGAATTGTCTCACTTGCTTAGGCTGCCTGTGTTCCTAACAAGTGATCCACCTGGTGGCTGTCCTGTGCCTTTTGTCTTTTCCCTCAGGTATCACATAGTCCCCTACTTTTTACTCATGAAGATCCTCACAGGCTTTACAAGGACCTCAGAGACTCACCCCAAAGTGACCGAGCATCTGACATTCAAAGGCTATTTCCCTTACGCATCCTTAGAGCCCCCCCCCCCCACCTTATATTTCTCCTAGAGATATCCCTCCTGAGTGTACCAAGGGGTATCCCTTCCTGTGTACCACATCCCTTTTGCCTGGGTATGATGGCTTCTTGGGCAGCAGATGATGCAATCTGAAGTCTGCATTTAATGAAGCCCATGTACGTCCCCTCAGAATTTTGTCCCATTTTCAGAGGCAGAAGAAAGACTAGGAGAGAATTAGTAATCTGGCAGGATTTATAAATGTATGCTCCAATACTTAGTCTCGATATTCTCAGATCTGCGGGAAGTGGATGTGGCATCTCTCTGGATGTGAGAGGTGGCAGGGGCAGGAGGGAAGACAAGGAACTGAATCTTTAACTCACTCAAGACACTGTCATGGGGAGCTTCCACTTCCGTGTTAAGAAGGGAGGCAGCTAGGAACCAAGATATTTCTCTTCCCTCTGTGTTGTGCACAGATCTCATAGTTGTTTCCCTCCTATGTAACATGACATACAGCTCAGTCTCCTGCAGCATCCTACGATTCTTGTTCAACACAGGTGTTATCTGTGCCTGCTGGGTCTTCTCCCTTCTCTCTGTAGAAAGAGGAGTTCATCTGTAGTTGTGTCTGCTTGGGGTCTAATGAGTACTCTCTCCTTCCTTCTCTCCACACTAAAATGGTTAATACAATGGAAACAGAGAAATTGTGATTACATAGAAATTGGGAATTCTGTTATATGGTGATAGTTGCATTCAGGTTAAGAGAGAATTCAAATCCTTACCAAGACAACCACACCTTGTTCTGGAAAAATGCCAGGGAGCACCCATCGTTTTATTTGCGTGGAGTTTAGGATGTTAGCTTTCAAATCCTGTGTTAAGAAGGATGCGAGCTAATAAGTCAAGATTGTTTTATACTACAAACCTAGTCCTATAGGGTAGTCCTCTGTAGAATACGAATTGCTGAAACTAGCCACCTTATTTTTCTCTCCCCTACACTAGGGTCAGTGTATCAGTACGTTAGTATCAAATTCACAGAAGCCACCAGAAAAAAACGTTAGTCTTTTCCCAAGCCGTGTCACTACTCTGTTGCATGACTCCTGGTAAAACAACCTAAACCACTTAGACCTCGTGTTTGCCTTTATGTTTGTCTTTAAATGTAGGGCTTATTCAAACCTGGGAAAACAAAGCTGGAATTCAGACTAAGCTAGCAAACCAGCACTAAATTACTGGGCAATGTAATTTTTATCATATGCTAATCAGCAGTGTTGACTCATAAATCCTATGTAAAACAACAGTGGAGTCCCACGAGAGTCTGGGTGAAAAAAAAACCAGGAGCTTGCAGGCATGTCCAGAGGATAAGCAATGGGAATTGTACTGTCATTCTTGCTCAGGTTGCTGTTTCCAAGCACCCCGTGGCTTGTGACAAATCCAAATCAAGGATGCTGCTTCTCCAAGGATTTTTCTATTTCCCTGTGTTTGCATGCCAAGAATTTGCTTTCAGGGTAGCCAGATCTGAAATGCATGTGAAGATCAGAGAATGCAGCTCCAGTGCTGGCATGGTGCTGCCAGGGAAACGGCCGGGCTGGCCCCGGAGCAGCTCCCTCCCTTGCCACAGGCATTGTGCTCCAAGTCAGCCTTGTGAATCCTGAATGGCAGGAACTGGGTGTGACTGAGCCGTACTCTGCCCCAAAACCTTCCTGTTTTCACAGTCACAGCCGCCTAGGCTCAGCAGAAGATAACCGGTGAAGACCTGAGCTAAACTTTCAAACTGAGGAAGCCTGAATAAAGCACTTGACCCATAGACCTCAAAGGGCTGGGCAGTCGAGGTCAGTACCACTCTCCTTACTTTGTAGACAGGAGAACAGGTGAAACAAAGCTACAGAAGAGGGAAATTTTTTCCTTGAGATCATGGGGCATTTTGGATCAGGGAACTAGCGCATGAATCTCCTATGCTCAAACCTGCTCGTCTAGGTACTGTGACTTAAATTCACAGTTACTCCAGGGGAGTTGGTTGTCTCCGTAATTTCTGCTGCCTCTCCTCCCACTCGCAGCACCTCCTAATACTAATCAAGGGCTCACAGTGCCTGATCAGAGGTACAATTTTGGAATATCATCTCGCAGCAACTGTGTGCAGCTCAGTATGTATCCAATTAGGAATTAAAATGTGAACTGCATGTTTGAATTATGCCATGTGTTGTGTTGATAAGGTCTTTTAAATTCCTGGCTATTTCCATGTAAACCACCTCTATCAGGCAAGTTCCTTGTAGACTTCCTGGAGCCTCTGGCACTCTCCTGCTCTGTATAAATCATTAATGGGAAAGTGAATACTTTTATTTCCCTGTTCTCCTCCATGATGCATAGCAGAATTTACTGAAACAATCACTTTCTTTTCCTCCATCATCTTGATATACTTGTGGCTCCTGTTTAAATTGTAAAGAGTTTGATAACAAAGTCAAACAAGCAAACAAAAAGAATTCAAATATCTGGAAAAGTTGTGCCCACAAAGCCATTTCCAGTAAATGGTTGCCATGTGTTTGGAGTTCCTACTAGACAACAGAAAAATGACTCTCTAGGGTTGTTACAGCTGTTTGTGATTGCTGAGCCATTCTGTACTGACTGTCTTCTCTCCACCAGATAGGTGTGACCTGAAGATGAAGCCCTCTGCCACCTATGAGATGTTAGTAAATGGTGTCGGGCCATGGGACTTCACTGGTGGTTTTGTTCCTTGTGAATTGCTGCTTGTTGGAGAGGATGCCTATCCTGTACTTTTGAGCTCTAAGAAGCAGGTTCTGATTGCTATTTCACAGTATGGGAAGGGCCGGATGGTGGTTGTTTCCCATGAAGGAATCTTGAAGGACTCCAAGTTTTACCAGTTCCTCACAAATGCTGTGGAGTGGCTCAAGCCTTCCCCCGAGGCCCTGGTTGGGGTCCATCCTCGTTTGGATTCCCTCTCCCAGCTGCTACTCGGGGCTGGCACCAAAGTACATGTTGGGGCAGAGCTTAGTCCCTCCCTGGGGGTGTACTGTATGGAGGCCTATGACTGCACGCAGGCAAAAGACCTGATTGAGTTTCTAAAGGGAGGCGGAGGGCTGCTTGTTGGTGGCCAAGCCTGGTACTGGGCTAGTCAACATGGCAAGGAGAAGGTGCTGTTTGAATTCCCTGGGAACCAGGTGACCAGTGTGGCTGGTGTGTACTTCACAGGAAATGCTGTGGAGAAAGGCATCTTCAAAGTTGCCAAGAAAATTCCCAAGATCCCATTAGTTGTCCCGTAAGTATCTGAATTGCTCTCCATCTAAACAACTGATTAGGTTATGCAGGTGAGGTGTTTATAGAAGATTCTTGAGGTGAAAAATGAGGACGATGGTGAATGCTGGTTCTTTAATAGCCAGGGTGGGATACAACTGTCTTTTTCTAATGGAAGGGGAATCTCTCCACTGGTTGCAATCAGAAAGTAAGGTGTCTTTGCTTCCAGAACAGCTGGGCCAGGCCTGGGGAATTCATTGGAAGAGGAAGGAGAAGAGGAGAGCCGTCTTTTAGAGCAAACTGCCTGACAAAATGTGTCTGAGTACAACACAGAACATGGGGACAGGAGGAGGTACCTCTCCCTCTCCCAACACGTGTGTACAGGTTCAGGGCAAGTTTCCCACAGTTCAAAACCAGGTTGGAGATGGAGCACCAGGCTAGCCCTCTGGGCCAGGGTGTGGCTGGCATCTGCTAAACCTGTTTAGCCTGTTGATCGCAGAAATTCACCTTCTGCAAGTGGAACCTTGGGGCTATCAAATGGCTGAGGAGGTGGGCTCTGTGCCACATCTCTTCTCCGCTCCTGACACAGGCTGTGGGCAGGAAATCTCCATGCTCCCAGTTTGTCTGAGGCACGTACTGTGCCATATGCCTGGGTACACACTGTGTTGACAAAGGGTCTCAGTGAAGTAATAACCAGTGGGAAGCTGCAGATTTAATTCCTGCCCTATGGGCATGCAGAAGGGTGGCATTGTTTATTCTTACTGGGTTGGCTGCAGTGGCCATGTAACAACAGATTTTTTGCAGGATTTGGGGGAAAACCATGTTTGGCAGAACCAGGAGAAAGTGTAAGCAAAGTAAATGAAAGTAATTCAACGTGTCTTTCTCCACAGTAACATACAGGAGTCATTTGGAAATAGCAGAGATAAGAGGGCCTTACACAGTATAATCTCTTTACATTGTGGAGGCCAACTATCAGTAATGTGGGGATTGTGTTAGAGCCCTGATTCATTTTCTAGTCACTTATTATTTCTCTGGCTGTGTGTCTGCCTGTCCATCTTGCCCATCTGGCCTAGCTCAACAAGGCACACAGAAACCTTTTGGGCTTGCCTAGTTCATAATGACCAGGGTAGGGTAAATGGAGAAAGTTTCTGTTTAGGAGGTAACAGAATGATGAGATAAATGACGTGCCAGTTCCCACATCTTTTGCAGTTTAAACAATACAGAAGGTGTTCTGATTTTTTAGTTTATGCAATGGATTTAGATTGTCAAGCTGCTCTTCATAGGTCTTGAAACTTTGTTTCGACCTCTTCTTTATCTCTGTTCTTTTAAATATGTGCTGAGATCTTTACGGATTTGCTTGGCTGTAAAAACTGAGGCTTTAAAAAGGGAAAAATGAGGTACTGGTGAATATTTTATTTTTTATGAAAGAACTGATAACATAATGTACTAGGATAAATAATAAGAAGAGGGTGAGCTGTGCAAGGTGGCCTTTTGTGCAAAAGATTCTGAGGCTGCGGCTAATCTGGACCTCTCTTGGTTCTGCAGGCACCAGGCCAACCTCAGCCGTGATGCTGAGTTTCTCCTGAACGGTGTGTTGGAGTTGGATTTGGTGACTGGGGGCATACCCTCCACCTTACTGGTGCACGGCGAACTCTGCTTCCCTCTCTGCCTGGACAGCTCACACCGCTGCCTCTTAGCTGCGGGACGCTATGGGCGAGGCCGTGTTGTGCTGGCAAGCCATGAGAGCCAGCTGTTCTCCCCAAAGCTGTCCAGATTCCTGCTCAATGCTATCTACTGGCTGGATGCTGGGAAAAAGGGGCTGGTGGGTGTGGATACCAGCCTGAAGAAACTGTGTAGCCTCCTCTCCCAGGGAAAGGTGAAGTCGCAGGTGTCACAGCTGACAGGCGACATGAGTGTGTACTGCTGCTCTTCTCACGGCATCAGAGAGGCGGAGAGGGTTCACACTTTTGTGGCAGAGGGAGGTGGCCTACTGATCGGGGGCCAGGCTTGGTACTGGGCTTCCCAGAACTGCGGCAAAGCTGCTGTGGCACAATATCCCGGCAACAAAATCCTGAATCGCTTTGGGCTGAGCATCCTGGGGCAGAG
This sequence comes from Neopsephotus bourkii, assembly GCF_033783945.1. Taxonomy (NCBI): domain Eukaryota; kingdom Metazoa; phylum Chordata; class Aves; order Psittaciformes; family Psittacidae; genus Neopsephotus; species Neopsephotus bourkii. The sequence continues at coordinate 12,212,970 of NW_026900624.1, forward strand.
CACCAAGGCAGCTAAGTACCTGCCTGTGGGGCCTGGGGAGCACTACCACTTCCGCAAGGCACTCGCTCTTTTCAGCAGGCATGTAGACAAGCATGAGGAGGTCCAGGCCCCCATGAAGGACTGGCTGCAAAGGCTAGCACAAGACTGCGCTGCCTTTCTGCACATCCCAGCCCATAACTGCCCTGCGTATGCTTCGCTCCACCGCATCCTGACCAAAGTGCTTCAGAGAAGCGGGATCCCGCAGGTCAGCAAGCAGTGCCCTGTCAAGAGCAACTCCAAAGAGGCAGTCCTTCTGTGCATGGCAACTGAGCTGTCCTTAACCATGACAGACAGTGCAGCCCTAGTGCAGAAATCTGCTGCTGGGGTCTGTGCCAGTCCTATCACTGTGGAAATTGATGGCACAAACCCAGGTGAGGAGCATATCTCACTTCTTTCTGGCATCCTGTTGCGGGGATTGGTGGGGTGTCTGTCCTCAGCGTCCATGTGTCTGCGCACATCTGAACACGAGCACAGATGTGCGGTTTCACTGTAGACTTGTGAGGAGGCTGTCCTCTCTGTAGTGGCAGACAGGCTGTTTATGTGACCAGCCCTGATTTCAGCACTCTGAAACACCCCATGAAAGTCCTGTTTCCTCACTGTTGGGGCACTATCACTTTCGGCAGAAGACCCGCCTATCAGAGGTGCCTCAGGGTACCTGGACAACACAATGGCTTTGGCAAGAAAGCTTCCTTGAGAAACCCTAGTCTCTAAGTTGCAGGTTGCTGTTGCCATAGTTGTGCTGGTACAACTGTCCGTGGGGCCATCCTAGGAAGAGGTAGGAGTTAGGAACTACAGGCTTGGTTTTTATCTTGATAATTTCGGCAAGTTGTAGCACAGTCTCACAGCTTGTGTTAGCACAGTTGATGGAGTGAAGGTCTGGTTTCGGGGTGAAAATGAGGCTGAATATATTGGATCGGGCACAGTATTTTTGACCAGAAATGCTCAGAATTTGTATCATTTTGCATAAACAAAAGAAATGCTAGGAAACCCTGGACACCGTTTCAAAACTGCCTTTGATGCAAATTCAGCAAAACTGAGAAAAATTGGTGAAACATTGTGATATGGTCTAATTCGCATTTTTCCTTGGATTAGGTTTTGCTTGACAAAACCAGTCGTGCCTTCTTAGAGGGCAGGAAAGGCTGTCATTTGGGTGCTTTATGACAGTTCAGCTCTTTTTTAGGACTTCTGCTGTTTGCGTTGAAATATGCTTGAGTAAACTTTATGTCAGAATTAGGGAGTGGATTTTGCCTGATCAGTACAATAGAGATGAATCAGTTTTGTTCTGTGTATCACAAATGGTTACAGAGACTTAGGCAGAGGAGACTTGCATTTCCATGGGAAGACTGTCTAAAACCACTATAAATTGTAGTGGTATGGTGGGATACTCATCTTACAGTTACACCTAGCATAGCAAAGCATTTTAGGCTTTCTCATAGCTTCAAGGCAGCTAGAAATGGGAATTCCTGGTGCTGGGCCAGTCAGTAAGGAAAAATGCAGTGTCACTGTTGGTCTGTTATTTAGGAAATGTTTTATGACCATTACAACTTCAGACATGCGTAATACCACCACAATATGCACCTCTTTTGAGGCCTTTAGGGTAAGAGGGTGGGAGTGGAGGGGTGTAGGGGTTTTGGTTTCTTCTCTTTTTTTCTTGTTTATGATGATTATTATTTTTGAAAGATACTAATAAACACACTTAAGCTTGGCATTTACAGAAGTTCAAGTCTGGGTGGGCCTGCTTGCTAGTGGTGTGATGATCTTCACACTGGTACCCTATTGCTTTAAAACTGTATTTCTGACAGGCTGGGTAAAACCTGAGACAGTTCTGTGAGTGTAGAGCAAGGGAAAATAAAATGAATGAAGAGTCTTTTGTTGCAGCTTGAAATCTCCAGAATCTGTAACCTCAGGACAAAGAAGTGCTGGGCTATTTAAGACTGTGTTCTCTTACATTTTAGGTAAGACAGCCTGGAGGAGTACAGGACTCTATGCCCCTGAAGGGCACACAGCAGTTATATCGTTCCCTTGCCAGGTGGTGAGTGCTGGCCTAAAGGTAAGCTGTCTCTAATTTGGCTTCTGTTTACACCCATGTATTTGTCAGGTGAGCATTCAAAAATAGCATCAAGAAGGTTTTTCTCACTGGTTTTGCTGCCTTTTCAGTCATTTCCTACTGAAGGCATCTGTATTGGTGGGTTTTGTTGTTACTGTGCAAAGAGAACTGATCAAGGTGATTTTCAGGGCCAAGATACTGTGCAAAGAGAACTGATCAAGGTGATTTTCAGGGCCAAGATACAGAGAGTCCTTCTATGCATCAAATTGAGTTCTGTCTCTCCAGATCTCTCATAAGGTACTTGCACAGTGCTGTCACTATTGCTGTGTAGATGTATCCAGATCAGGTATAAACTGGTTACTTGGGATCTTGTTCTCTGCAAAGAACAAGCAGATAAATGCTTACCTGCTTGGATATTTTTTTTGCAGTGAGCTCCCTGCAGCTGACATGCAAAATAAACTCAGGTGTTTCTCTCCAGTTTCTCTCCGTTGCTCTACAGCCACATGCTGTCTGGTTTACTCTATGAGGAGCAAGGATGAGGCACAATAAAAGAAGCCAACAGTGATCACATCTCTCCAACTCATATGTTACAGAATGTGACTGGTGCTGGTGAAGGGTGAAGGAATTAGCAATGCAAGTACAATGCAACAACAGATGTCACTGCAGTACCCTGAACTGCTGGTGAAAGCTGTAGTTGGGCCAGTAATAATGGGAGTATAGCTGTAAGACTGCCTGAGATAGGGATAGCACTAAACTTCACCAGTGTTTTTTTTCACTCTGTTTGCTGCTTCTTGTCACCACAGGATGAAAACTTGCACTAGGCTGGAAGGCCTCCTGTGTGTGTCCCCTGCAGGGACAGTGCTGCAGCAGATGATTCAAGGTGTTGTGGTTGGTCTGCCAAGTCACACTTGGAGCCCTTTGACCAGCTGTTCCTATCCTCCTGTTTTCCAGGTTCAGATTGGGTGTCACACGGATGACCTCTCTCATGCCACAGAGCTGAAACGGGCCCCAGTGGTAATACGCACATGTGATATTGCCAGCCAGAAACAGACTGTTTCCTGCCTCTGGGGTGGCCTCATTTACATCGTAGTACCAGCAAAGAGCAACCTGGGAAAAGTGCCCATCACAGTGGAAGGGGCAGTCAGAGCTCCTTTCTTCAAGCTTGGTAGGTTTGTTTACCTTGGTGCCTTTCTCCTTAGCACTGTTCAAAGATGCTGCTGTCCTGTGCCTGAAAGAAAGGATGATTCTGTGCTTAGGAATAGCTTAGAAATGCCTGGGGTTAGGAATATCTGTATTTAGTTTCCTTGCTTCGTTGTCCTCTGGGATTCCAGGACTTAGTCACACTGCGCCTGTTACATGGCAGGAGACAGGTGAAGGAGCTGTCACAAAATGGGCAGGGTTTGTCCAAACCAGCATTTCTTGGATGTTGGAGTTGTCATTTCTGATGGAAACCATTGTGTTGGAAGGAGACAGGCTGACCCTCTGTCTCAATAAAGCTTGCTTTGACTTCTGCCTGCTTTACTGTGCCCCCGTACGGCCATTTCTAGTCTCTACAGTAAATCTCTGCTGAATTTCCCATGTTGCTGTCAGTGTCTCTTCTATTACACCGTTTCTTCTTGCTCTTCTGTCAGACTAAAGAAAACCAGGGTTGTTATATGAAACAGCAAATCTCTGATGAAGAAGAAGAAATGAGGTCATCAAGAGACACTAGAGAAGCCTGATACTTCTTGTTCTCAGATGAAAAACAGGGATCTGTTCTAGCTATGCTACTACTCTGTTATATACCAGTCCTTTTCTGTCTGTTTCCCACCCATTAAAGAGCCTGAGGAGACTTCTCAAGCACAGCATAAGGATTAACTAGCTAAAAGCCACCACCTCAGTCATGCAACTACCACATACTGTTTTCTAAGAGAATTTAGTGACTGTGGTCTCTTTCTCCAGCTTAACCTCTGGGAGCATGTTCAAAAGTCAGATCTGTGCTAACCCACTTTTCTGTGTTATTCACGTAGGGGAGACCTGTGAAAGAGAGTGGAAAGCCTGTATCCGGCACTACCCTGCTCCCTGGGCAGAACTGGCTGTGGAGAGTCTCATCCTGACAGTGCCATCTGACAGCATCCGGCACATGGAGAACCCACAGCCACTGCTGACCCTGTGGAACGAGATCATGGTGGCAATAAGCAAATTGGCAGCCATACCAACAAAATTCCCAAGGCCAGAAAGGATTGTAACAGATGTCCAGATCTCATGTGGTAGGTACATTGCCATGTGGCCTTCTCAAGGGCTAAGAGACAAGTGGCCTCTAGCACCAATGTCTGTTACTTCAAGGTTGTTTTGCAAGGCGCAGGCTGGGAATATATGTAACGTGTTAAATGACTGTGACCCATGCATAATTGTGAGCTATTTCATCAGGATGAAAACATGGTAAGGGAGGGTTTGAAAAATGTATTGACCCTTTCAGGTGCCTCCCACTCTCTCTGAGCGTTGTCTCGCTCAGCTCTTCTTCTGCCTGCTTGTGTTAAGAGGCAGAGCTACTGACTACAGTGGCTTTGACTTGCGTGTAGTTCTCATTCATTCTCCCTCCTGAGTGCACTGTAGAGTTAGTAAAACTGGGAGACAGCAGTCTGATTTCTGGTTTTGCCCTGCCTCAGCCACAGGACTGTTCTCACACATTCAGTGCCAACTCTTGGACCTGTGTGTGCCTACCTGCTCCACAGGTATTGGTGGTTACTGTGGGCAAAGCTTCGCCAGAAAAGATATGTGCCCGAGGTGATGGCAATGGAGAATTAGAACCAGTATCACTGTCAAAGCTCATGACTCTGTAGTTTTGCAGCTGTTGCTCCATGCCCTCCTGAGCTCCCTAGTTCTAAACTAAGTGGATTTTACCTACAGTCAAACTATATGGTAAATGTGGAACTCTGCAATGCAAGTTTTGTTCAGCTGTTTTTCAAAATAGATGGATAAATTCATCATTCCACAATGAGACGAGGGCTTGGCATGAACATTAATGTCCTAACCCTTTGCTAAGCCACATGGAAAGAATTTGTTGCACATCTTGGGAGCAAATGCCAGTTTAAAAATCATAGTCTGCAGACATAAAATTCCTTTGTGTTTTGGGTGGAATAAATGGTTTCACTCACATTTTTGGACCTGATCTTTTTAGGTGCCAGTGGCTGCTAAATACATGTATCCGTCTTACTAAAAAAAAGAGGGAGCTCAAGATCTTAAATGGTTCCTGCAGGAAGGGGCTTGCCATTCATGTTCTCAAACTTGCTTCATGTTCTCTACAACCTGGGTGTTGTAGACAAAGAAAGTTGTGTAGGCTCCCTATGTAGTGAGTGTAAAGGGCTGCTTAATCCCCTGCTACAATAGGTGTTTGAGTTCAGGTATGTGACTCTTGTATAAAGTTTTGGGAATCTTCAAAAATAAGGACAAATTAGGAACGAAGACAGCAAGGAGACTTAAATAAAATCCCTTGCAGTGCAAGATTCTTGCCTAGCATGATGCTAGGAAGTTGTTTATAAAATAGCTCTCTCTGAGGTTAAAAACAGGCTTAAGCATGACCAGCTTTCAGCCCTTTAGCATGACAAGCTGTGACTTCCATGTGTCTCATCCATACTGCTGATTACTGGAGCACAGACATGCAGTATCCATACTCTGCACAGGAAGACTCAAGCTCTGCCAGGGTGCTGAACCACATTATTGCATGGTTGGATTGACATCAACTGTGCTCAGTTTGTGAGAGTTCAGGTGTATTGTGGGCAACAGTCAGGCTTTTTCCTTCGTCCTGAAATCTCAACTTCAGTCCAACCATGAGCTTATGCTTGTGTAAAACTGTGCTTAACTGACCCTTCTAGCAGTACTACCTTTATACTGTTTATTTGATTATTTGTTAGGGTGCAGTATAGTATTTCCGTATCTCACAAAGGAAAAAAGTTTTCATTCGTGGTAATATGGTGTGATATGTGAGATGAAGGAAAGGCACTAGAGAATTGAAAGGAAAATACACAGTCATTTATGTCTAAGAGGCATTGGGGTGATCACTTATGATGTGTGTTGGTACCTGTCTTTCCTGCAGGCTGGATGCATGCTGGCTACCCCATCATGGGGCACCTAGATTCGGTGAAGGAGATGTTAGATGTGAAGCATATGCAAACTACTGGTCTTTGGGGTCCTGTCCATGAGCTGGGACACAATCAACAGCAGCAAGGATGGGAGTTTCCTCCTCATACCACAGAGGCCACCTGCAACCTCTGGTCGGTCTATGTTCATGAGAAGGTGCTGAGGATTCCCAGGCATCAGGCCCATCAGGCTCTGAAGTCACAGTGTCGGGAGGAAAGGATAAGAGAGTATCTGAAGAACGGTGCTCAACTGAAGGACTGGAAGGTGTGGACTGCTCTGGAAACATACCTGCAGGTAACTGGGAAAAGCAGGTGTATTAATGCAGTCAGTGAAGCCTGTGTCAGAAGAATGTCTGCGGCTTGGTGACTGTAGCTGTCATGTCTTGTGTTTACTTACAGTCTGGGTTCATGCTGGGTCCAGAAAGCACCTGAGAGGTGTACAACAGAGTGTCTAATGCTGATGTCTCCTGAAAACCTTCCTTTGCCAGACTTGGGCTTAGCCGCTCAGGGAGAGGGCTTAGTGCAGTACACAAATCTTTTTCCCTGTGGCAGAAACAGGAACTGCTCCTTGTTACACAGCATGGGAAAAGGGTGAACAAACTTGGGCACAGCTCTTTAATCTGCTGCAGATTTCCTGTGGGACATTGACCTAGTTGGTAAAAAGACCCTTGAGATTGTAAAGTGTGTACAAGAGCCAGGATTCTAGCAGTACCCTGGTGAGTTACATGGCTAGGTTCTGCAGAACATAGCAAAGAGCAGGGTGTTCATATCAGCCGATGCTCTGAGTAGAGCCAGTGTAGTCCATGAAGTGACAAGGAAACAGGTTCTGTTTATCCTCCTGCACATGTAACTGGATCCCTCACTGTGGTCAGGACTCTAAATCAAGAAGTCTGTTCTAGATTGAAGTGCTATTATCTTGAGGAGCATAAAAGAGAGATTTTTCACTTTCCTCTTTCCCTTAATCCTCATAGGAACTGCCTAGTCCAGAGCTAGTCACAGCACCAGGAGTTTTCATATTAATAAGGAATTATCAAAGGTAGATAACCTGCCTGTTATACCTTTTCTGCCTAAGGTATAAGTGCTGAACTGCTTAGCTGTTTCAGCATGATGGAGAATTTGTGGAATGCAGTTTAGTGTCAATCTGTTTCGTATCAGAAAGTGAGATGTAAGTCATGGTGCTGTAAAGAACTATGGACATTGAGTAGACATTCTGCATCCTCTCATGCTGTTATTCCAAGTCAGCTCTTCATAGTAAGCTTATCTTGAGCAACAGTGTAGGTTGTTGCAACAGCAATAGCAATTTTTCTCTCTGAATCCCTTTTGTTCTTATTCCTAGCCAAAGCATGCCCTGCTCACAATCTCTCCTTCCTGTTTTCTGATTGCTCCTTGTTCTCCTGCGCTCCTTCTTTCCAGGTTTTCTGTTGGTGTCTTCTTTGATGCTTTTTCACTGCAGAAGAAGCGTTCCTCTGCTCAAAGCAGCAGCTTATATAATAGGTTGATGGCGTTTCTGCCTGCTCCCAGTGCATCTTTTGACTGTTTTAGGAGGCCATTGTAATGGGAAGGTGTATTTTTCTGTATCTAATGCTCTGAATTATCCTCTGAAGCCTGAAAGTTGGATGTGTGCATCTAACAATACATTTATTCTAAAAACCACTGCAGAAACCTATGGGATTTTCTATTGCTTACAACACAGGTATACTGCCAGTGAAATGAGAATTTCATTCTTTTTACAATGTATTCTTCTCCATCAGTTGCAGGAAGGGTTTGGTTGGGACCCCTTCATCAATCTCTTCTCTGACTACCAGAAAATGTCCACCATCCCAAAAGACAACCCTTCTAAGATGAACTTATGGGCACAAAAGTTTTCTCAGCAGGTGAATAAGAACTTGGCTCCATTTTTCACAGCCTGGGGATGGCCTATCAAGAAAGAGCTGTCTGTGGAACTGTCCCATCTACCCAGTTGGGAGCAGGACCCAATGAGATCCTATAGACCATGAAGGGAAAAGATGTAAATCTTGATTCTCATACTGGCTGTGTCCTATCTTTTTATCCTTGTGTATTGATAGCTCGTGACAGCATCCATGATAGCTCACTGGGTGCTTAGCTTTAGCTTCTTGCTGTCAATGGAGGTCAACCGCAACAGAAATTCAGCTGAATCTTGTGTGTGGATCAGCAATGTTCTAAGCCATTTTCTGAAGGGTTAAATGATGCACAAACTTTGTTCTGGGTTTTTCACCTCAGAAGGACTGTAATTCTGAGCAGATTTAGTTCTTGCAGAACCTGTCTCTTATGAAATGGAAGTTTTCTGGGTGGAGCAGTCACTGGAGCAGTCTCAAGGGCAATACCAATAGAACATTGGATCTTTAAAGTAAATAGTAGCCTTCACAATGTTGTATTTTTCAACTATAATCACAGTGACATGAGATTTTCACTGTTGTTCTGGTTACCCTAAAATCCCTAATTTAATTGCTCTAAGTATGCAGAACTTCCAGCCCTACTATCATGAAAGTGACCTTATAATGCTTATATACAGCTTATACAATACACTGAAATGCTGTAGATTTCTTCGACATTGTATGACTGTGGCCCAACATCCAGCTTCATGTGCATAAGTCAATCATAAGTTGCCATAGACTGACAGCAAGATACATGCTATGCAAGACAGAAGAGTGGAACCAAAGAGGGAATTTGATTATAGTCAGAGAGGAGGAAGACAACAGTTCATCAAAACAGAGGCCCAGCCTTTTCCAAGGAGCAACAGAACTTAATGTTTTTGCTACTTTTTTTCACAATTGCTTGGCTATTACAGGGACTGGCAAACATGTTAATGCTTAGCCTAATAGCATACCAGTCCCAACCCATTCCTTGTGTATCAGCAGTAAATAAAACAATCATGTGGACTCTCAGGTTGTGTATGTGGTCCAACTTCTTTGTCTCACAGTAAAAAAATAAAAACCCTAACTAGAAATGACCCAAGGATTTGTTACAGCACTTTTTCATTTTTGTTCTGGCCCAGATATGGTTGATTTACCTTTAATTCACTGGCCTAATGTTTTGATTTGTCTTTCAAACTTTGTTCAACTGTTATTCCTTCCTAGTATATGTTGTTCTTCCAGGAAAATAAATGTAGAGGCTAATCTTAGCTTAGTCAGTGTTTTAGTACTGTTTTGGTCCTGATTTGGAGATTCAGATGTAAATTCACATGGTACAAAGATTTAGACCTGACCCTATCTGCTGAAGCGGATTTTCATCCCTAATGAGTTTGCCAATGAAAGTTGAATTCATGTCCATTAACAAAATACTCAAAATATTATCAGATCTCTTACCAAAGTATGACAGGATTTAGGTTTTTTCTTTTTTTTTTCATGAATTGCACAACAAACCTGCAGATGTTCTGAGGTTTTCTGAGGGAGCTGCTTTACTTACCCTGTAATCATCACGCCAAACTACAGCATTGTTTTAAGCTTAAGTTGCCTTCTATAACAGTGAGCACCTCAGCACCATGCCCTCCAAACTAAATAGAACTCTGTGGAATATACAGACATAATTCTGGTAAATTATCCCTGCTCTTTTTTTGATAAAGAAGCAGTACAGCTTGGGCGGTATGACGTACTTTGTGAACTGGGTAGTTCACATTGCTTTGTGTCTGTGGACTTTCATGAAACCGTAATCCAAAAATCAACTGCTTAGGTGAGGCTCCTTTTCAGCGTCAAATGAGTTGCATTCTTAAGTATCTGATACTGTCTTTTTCCTATGCAATATTTGTCTACCTTCTCTTTTTGGACCTACATGAAAAAGGGTTAAAAGCAGGGGACATTACTGAAACCCTAGGCTACATAGATAAATCAACAGCTGTTACTTTCTGCATTTGCCTCTACAGTAAAAATTGGCCCTATTGTGTGACACTAGATTAACTCTTGCATGATAATAATTTAGATAGATAGTCTCTGTGCCTAGATGTAACTGAAAAAACAGCTGGGCATTAATTACATTGGAACGCCCCTGGTAAGGGAAAAAGTCACTGGCTGAGAGCACAAGTGCTTGCAAACTAGAAGCCTTGTCTTTGTCCAGCATGGCTAGTATTTGGGTTCAAAGGTCGTGGTGGAGTAAGAGCCCAGGAGGTCAGAAGCTGATAGAACACCAGATTGGGACTCTTCCATTGTGTGGTTAACATGTACGTCACCTACTTGCGTCTTTGGACCTATGTCTTCCTCTGGGTCCTAAGGAGGCTCAGTATTGCTGACTTTGAGCTCAATACACTGACCATCTTGATGATTTCTTTGGGAGCTGCTTGGAGTATTGAATTCAATGGGACTGGGTACATCACTGTTCTCCCGTAAATCAGTGGAGTCAAGATCCTCTACACAGATGAAACTGAAATGCAAACTGTGGCAACTCTGTGATCCATAGAATGCCGATGTGGGCACTGGTGTAGACAGACTATGACTATGCTACAGCCTTCGTATAGTAAGTTGACATGTGGTTGATTGAGATGACCATAAGCAATGGAAGGCACAAAGTTAAATAGGATGACCAAGAGGTATAACAGAGCAGTGCTGGGTGTCACCGACAGGTGCATGGTCTTTGGTATTGGTAAGGGATATGGCTTCACCAAATTGGCTGTGAATAAACCCAAGCAAAACAGAATATGGTCCAGCTCATGTAATGGCTGATAAATGTACCTAAAACATAAGAGAGCTGTGGTGCATGGCCTACTGCCGTTCCTTACATGGGAAAATATAGGACCAGGCACAGAATCAGCCAAAAGGTGTTGCTGCTTCTGCAGAATGTAAAAGGTATGTGTGGGGGGTACAGTTTCTAAACTTAGATCCAGCTCCTGGGAGTCCAAAAGCAATCCCATGACCAATGTGGGATTAAATAGTGTACTTGAATGCCTCATTGTTTGAAATAAACATACATGTGTGACTGCAAAAGAGAGGAAATTATCCCACAAAAATTTAAGTGTAGCCAAGGGATTAATCTTAAGCTACCTCATAAAGAAGCATTTTTCCAACACATGTGGTTTTGAAACGGAGCTCCCTGAAATTCCCACAGCCCATCAAATACAAGTAACAGGGTCCTGAGCTGCATGATGGATTAAACTGCTCCGTGGAGAACAGTGTGGAAATACAGAAGAACAGAGGAAGCAGCTTAGAGACTGACAGTGGAGACATATTTTTAGCTGTGCTTTAGGATGTCTCAGAATGCTCACAGAGGTTCAAGGATGTGTCAAACAGGAGCAGCTTCAGAGGTGAGGGACATGGCTGTCATTGGGCTGTGGAAGGTGACATGGGTAAGTCAGGGACCTGTGTGGTCTGAGAGGAAATGCTTGACCCCAGTAGCAGGAGACAGTGCCATCAGTGTTAAAAGCCTGGTGACAGGTGGCTTAAACCATAACAGATGACTTTGCATGACAGTGCAAATTCCAACTGAATCACCTTCCTACAGGTTCCTCCTGACTGAAGCATGTGGCTGGCTGTAACTTTGAGTCCAGAGATGGCCACATGATGTGTGGGCACTGTCTTGTACCCTCACAGGCTTCTTTGCTGCTTGTGACCAAGAGTGCGCTTCTCTGACAGGTAGCACTGGGTGTGGGGAGGGAGATGAGTCTCCACAGCAAGCTACCTCTGGTATTTATGGTCTCTACCATGCCCTTTTTCTCTCGTCCTTCTGGTCTGGATAGGTTGTCCAGCTTCCATGCCAACAGGCTGCTTATTCCAAGTCTGTTTACATTATTGAGGTGGGGCCTTTTTCATCCAGCAGGCACTAAAATGCATGTGGCCATAAAGATGCTCTGCCCTCAGTGGCCTGGTTTTTTGCCTATTCCTACTCTGAGAATGCAAGGCTCAGAACCTGCGGTTTGACCAGCACAAGCAGAAGAAAGGAAACAGCCTTAAATGGATGATCTCAGTGAGGAATTCGCAGAACTGGTTTGATATGATTCATGGCCTTTTGGTGCACTCAGGACCCTGACATTCAGCTGAAACTGACAGCAGAAAACTCTACATGGTGGCTATTTCGACCTGTTCTCAACTGCCAGAAAAAAGGGTTTAGATCAGCCAGTCACTTCACTGAGGTTATAGGAAGCATATATTAAATAGCTAGGGTTTCCATTCAATCCATCCTGGTGTAGGTGTGAATTAGCACACTATTTCTTCTCCCCATGGCTGTATTTCTAGGTCTCTGCCCTGTCCCTTGCTGATGCAGGAAGGTATCCAGTATGTCACAAGGGAGCTCTTTTTGTAGTCAGTTTCTTGCAGGTGCCTCACCACATAGGAGGGGAGCCAGAAGAGGAGAAACACCAAGTTTAACATGAAGTTCAGTCCTGATGGCTTTCACTTTTCTTCCTGGGACAATATTGATTCTCTTTCTGAAAGCCCTGCTGTCAGTGCCTATTATCCAAAAGTACTTGATAACCTCCTGGTGGAAGAAGATAATGAGGAGGGATGGGATCAAAAACACCAGTAAGAGGTGGATGATACTTGTAGACAAAGGAGATGTTTCTTATACTGACAGGTGGAATGGGACCTGATATTTTCCACAATATTAACATCATCACTCATGAGGATACTAGCAGCCAAACCCTGCTCCCATGTAATCGTTGGAACATTGGTGTGAATATCCCTGAATCTTTTTGTTTCTGGATGAAATTTTGGAAGGTAAGTAAGGTTTGCATTGGAAGGCAAAGGAAAAACAGGCACTGTGGAAGGTCTGGTACCAAGCTGGGTAAGCTTTGCTCCCCATGAATCCTCTTCAGTCCTCCCCCAGTACGGAACTTGTCATCAGGAGCTGGACACTGCATACCTGGAAGTATCATGAATATCAGTGCTGCACCTGAACATTCTTGCCTTGTTAGTTACCTGCCTCATCGAGGGCAGCATTTCCTTCATGTCCCCCTGAGAAGAAGGTGGCATGACAACCTCCCCTCAAATCCTGCAGAAGACTTGTTTATCAATGGCAGTTTTGATCCAGAAGGAAAACTCTGGGGGAGGAAGTAAATGTCCTCACACAGGTGAGAGCTGGGGGCATTTCCAGAAGTGGAGCCTTGGGTTGTGTTGGCTGAACTGTCACTAGGTGTGAGTGCAGTCAGCTGTTGAGGATCTCTCTGCTCTGGAGAAAGCCCAGGAAGAGGGTGGATGTGCTTACCTTAGCCAGGGACCTCCCAGGCAACGAGTCTGACTCTTCCCAGCTCAGCCTGTGGAGCCTAGCTGTGGAGCAGAGCCTGTCCTCCACCAACTGGCAGGTTCTGCAAGATTGCCCTGACCAACCAACACCAACACACAATATGGAACCTCTTCCCACAGCTGTGCCACAGGGAAGCCCTGGCCCAGCTCTGGGAAGGCACCCAGCTGCCTGTTCTTGGCATGGGTTTGCATGGCAGGTCATGTCAACAGTGCATGACATGGACTCATCTGGCAGGGCTTGCCAGATGTTTCCAACCCCTGTTCTGAAATGTGAATGGCTCACCTTATCGTGCCCCCTCCCTCCTTTTCCATTCAAGGAGGTTCCCTTCTTGGCTTGCCAGACTCTTGCAGTTGTTCCTCTCTTCCATCCCCTGTACAGGCATTGCCTTGCCCGGGCACTGGAAACACAAAGCCTTTATGGCTCTGAGGCTGGGTATTGAACCTCAGCAAACTGGTGAGGTTTGGTGAGCACAAGGCAAAAAACAAAGAAAAGAAGAGGCTGGAACTGGGCTGAAAGGAGATGATCAGTCTATTAGCTGCCAAACAGCTTGCTATTGGGTGGATTGAACTTGTGGGGCCTAAGGCTGCAGCAAGAACTAACTACTCATGTGAACACCTTTTCATTGCACAGAAGAAAAGATGAGTAGAATTGTTTTCTTTGTAATAAAGTCCTATAAGAATTCAGAGAAGCAAAATGAGATAGGATCTGCTCAGTGTCCTGTGACCTGATTGTAGAACCATTCAGTGCTGCACAGCTCGGGGTTCCCAGCATCAGAAGGGGCATAGGATTATCTATCTACACTATCCACTCTTTCTTTCTAGTGTTACCTCTGATAAATAGCATTTTAAATGGTACTTTACAGCCTGGATGCCTTTCTTACTGGGATCATAATGAAATAGCATTTCTTAGTGCAAAACACCAATATCAGCTGCACAACTAGTTGTTGACCCACAGGATCCATCCACTCCTCCTCAGGCCCGTCCCCGTCACTGGCAGGATTAAGGAGAACATCACTTGGGCTTTCATGCCCTTGCCCCTTGTCCCATAAGCCATAGTAGTCCTGTTTGATGTGCTTCAGGTCTCCTCCAGGAGTGTTGATTGTTGCCCCCATGGAAGAGCAGCAGGGAGTAATAGTCTGAGGGAAGGACAAGTATCAGTAATATTTCTGTATCATAAATACCACCCCTGGCAAACAGCAAACCTGCCTGAATGATGCATGAGGTTGGCAAATGGGGGCCTCAGTTCCCTACAGAAGAGAATTGTCCCCTGGGGCAGAGGTGGCCCCAACAAAGAGAGTATCTAAAGGCCACTTTTAAGAAACTTCCACTTAACAAGGGTCTGTCTAGGAGATCCAAAAGGGAACCACAGCAGCAGGTTAGTGCCTCAGCTCTGTACTGCTTTGGTAGATGGGCTTCAATAACTCAGCTGTTCTGGGACACCATTGGGATGACTGAAGTCTCCTGTGCTCTGCACCATGCCAGCACTGTTGCACCTGCATGGAGCCAGCAGTGTTCTACCACCACTCAACCCACATGCCCAGCAGAAATATGGGATGTTCTCCTGCTCATAGGGCTTTGCCAGAAGAAATATAAATGGCAATGGTGGCTCTGTGGTTGCCTTGCTACGTATCAGTTGCAGGAGAGCTAGAACTACACAGACTGCCTTGTAGTGATACATACTGCCTGCTTCCTGCCAGAAGTGCCTGAACTTCTAGCCTAGTCCACAGGCATGGGTAGGCATGTTGACAGAACAGGGTTGCACTTGCAGTACATGCATTGGTTTGGCACAGACAAGAGCTTCCCTCATGGAATTATGTTTGTTTTCTGTAGAGTACTTGAATGCTTGTGTAGACAGTACAGGTGCTTGTTCTCATGTGGATACAAGTCATCAATAACTCCATTGTTTGGAACTACCAAGAGCAGGGTTGATACACTCCCATTAAGAGTGCAATAGCATCTGGTACAGTTTTCATCCACTGCTTACATTTGCTTTAATAACTCTTTGGTGACATCAGTAGCTGTGGAGGGATGGCCAGAAACCTCAGCAAAACCAACAGTGCTCTAGAAACAGGAAGCCACCACTTGCTTTTCAGAGCTACGAAACAGCCTCTCAGTTTTGGAATGACTCATAATGCTTTGGCTCTGCAGTGTAGCCATATTATACGGCTTCCACATCAGCCATTTTTCAGGCAGGAGGAAATGATGACATTGATCTGTCCCTCAGCACACTCATCCCAACCTCACCCACTACCCTCGGTTTTCCTTCCTTCTCTGACTATGTGAACAGTGGTGTGCAGTAGAATGGCTTCCCAACACCCAGCACAGAAAGAAAGGAAGATGAACCAGCAAGGGTCCTCTTGAGGGAGATGACCCATGGCACTTTGCATGTAGCATTGACAGAGCACACAGGGCTATCTACAGAAGTGAACAAAAAAGGGTTTTTTCTCCTTTTATTTTTCTTCTTCTTGTCCTTTTCTATATCTTCTGAATGGATATCAAACTGCAGAGAGCAGAAAGTGTTGCTGCATTAACTTAGCATGGAAGACTGTGCAAGACTGCCCACAGCAAGTGTGCTGAGATGTTTTCTGAAAGTAGAATGCAGTCCTGTCTCTTTCACACTTTTGCTTTTCTTTCTTTCCCTGGTAATGCCTGACACTTCTTTCCATCTTATGCTGATGATGCCATCAATAGATGTAGTGCTTGCCAGCAGCAGAAAGGGAAACAACTTCCCTTTCTACCTGGGCTGGTATCTGAGCAGATGGGCAAAACCAACAGGGCATGGCACCACTTACTCCATAACAAGATTCCCACTGGGGAATTTCTAAGGCTTGAAGAGCAAGATTGAGGGAGTGGGGAGAACTGGCTGTGCTTTCCCCTGCAAAAAAAGAGGCAATATGCAGAGAAATGAGGTATATTCATAGGATGTCTTTCCAATATGGCTCTTCTGATGTTTTCCCAACTTGAGGAAAACCAGAAGCTAGCTCAAGTTTGAACCACCACAGTTTTACTTGTTTTTTTTCTGCAGTCAGACCATGTTTTCAGTATAAGTGTCCTCAGAAGTGAATGCCACTATGGCTCCTTTCCTATCCTCAGACCTGAGCTCCTTTCCAAAGGGAAAACTAATGTGCCAAGGAGTGGTGAGCATCTAGGTCTTGTTCAAACAGGCGGTTGGGATGTGGCCAGGGTGTCCACCTGAAAACAAGGACTGCAGATGTTATCATGAAGTATGATAATCTGATAAACTTTTTGTCCTTTCCAGCCAACCTCGTGGCTCAATGCAGGGATTGCCCTGAAGCTTTCTGAAAGCGCTATACCTGACATACAGTCTTGTATTGTCTTGCTGTGACACATGCAGCATCCTGAATCCAGACAAACTTGAGACTTAAGGCCTGTTTCTCATAAGCTGAAGAAAGGTACATCTGTCAGATAAATCCATAGAAGAGGAAGGTTCTTGCTTTATTCTATATCTGTGCAAACATGTACTGTGTGTGGAATCTATCCCTGCCTAAAACCTGAGTGCTACTATTGGGATGGACTAGTCAAGGGCATTGGCTTTGCTCACAGGCAGGACTGAAACTCTTACCCAGAGTTTCACCACCTATCCTTCAACAGTGGACACACAAAGAAGGGACATGCATTTACTGTATTTTACAACTAATATAAAAGAATGGGTTCAGACTCTGTGTGTGCATGTGTCTGCATACAGGAACATACAGGAACTGGAGGAACTTCCCTTCAGTGATTCTGCAGGAAAACCCAGTATCATCTCCCAAGATCCCCCTTTTGTCAGGACATCTCAGGAACAACTGTGTTCCAAATCTGGGACACAGAGACTGTTTCTAGCTAGTTACATCTTCTTGCAAACCAGTCTTACGGTGTGAGCTTTGCTCTGCCCTCCCAGGAGCTAGAACTGCAGCTGCCTCTAAGATTTTCTGTAGTACATTAGTCACTGTGTGTCTTATCTAACCCTTCTTCCTCATATCTAATCTATCCTCATATCTTCCTCTTATCTAATCTTCTTCCTCAAAACCCTGCTGCTGTGGTTTCCATAAATGAGCTGGGTGAAACTGAAAAGAGAAGTCCATTGCAATGTTTTTGTTTGCTGCCATGTTGGACAGGACAACAAAGTTTGCTCCATTGTGAAAAGATCCCAGCAACTTTAGAAAATAGGAGGCCAAGACCTTGTAAAAGCCAAGCTTTTGGTGCCATGGCTAAAACAGAAACCTGGCAAATCACTTCTTACGAAAATGACACAAATTTGTGCTCAGATTTTAGATGAATTAAAAAAAAAATCATAACTGCCTTTTCAGGTTGTATTTTTAGTCACAAACTGGAAACTCCCAGCTCCTCAAGAAGCATGGATATCATTGATGAAAAGGAAGAATATACAGACAGAGGTGTGGGGCATTTGAGGGAAGCAGAGCACTTGCTCAAGACTTCTGTGTGTTTGGTTTACAGTGATGCCTCTTATAGGGGTCTTCTACCTTTTTCTCACATTATAAATCCCTCCTGGGGAAACTCTGGCTTTTATCCTTCATGTGATATTTGATTGCTTCCTCTCCCTTTCATTGTCAAGCTTACTCCTGCCACATCTCAGTAAGATCTCCAAAATCCATCTCCTTTCTGCTGTAAGCTGAGCAAAAAGTTGTTAGCACTGACTACTGCACAGCCTGCTCTGTTGCTTCCCTGATTCTCCGCAAGTGTTCAGAGCCTTTCTCAGATGCTCTGCAGATGAACACTGGATTTTTCCTGCTCCTGGCCACTCCAGCACACTCACAGTAATATTCTCACCTGGAGGTACCAAACATACTGAAAAGTTAGAACCCTCATGCAGGGAGGAGGCTAGGTTTGTAGAGTGATGGGACTTGTCAGAAGACAGCCTCATGCATTGAACGGATTTAACATTTACTGCTATGGGGTTTTTAACTTATCAACACAGAACCTGCTGAAGGAAGAAGGAAACATTAAAAGTGAACCATGAATAACTGATCCCTTCAGGGGTGGGCCAGGGATGCTCCACTGCATGCTCTTCTTTCAAATTCTGCTCCAGTGACTCTTAGGACCAGTATCCTTCCATGGAACAGAGAGGGCCTTTTCCACATCATTGACTGGACAAGGAGTCAAGGAAAGTACTGGAGGATCAGGGCACTCATCTGTGAAGGAGGACAGTGAAAAGGGGCACAGTAGGTCCTTAACATCAGCCTGAGCATTTTCATCCAGGACTGATCTCCATCTTGGAAAGAGATGCAGGGGCACAGGCTGGGAACTGATGTCCTTCAGATCTGAGATTCTGTAGCAGCCTTGCTCACCCTGCATGGCAAGACAAAGCATTTGTGTGAGCTCAGGCCAGCTTTTCATCAGGTATTGTGTGAGCTGCCCTTTCTCACCGGTGCTCCTTCAGCTCCTTCAACCAAAGTGGAGTTTCCTTCCTCAGACAGATTTGACTGGCAGTTCACAAATTCGATAGCAACTTGTGAAGCACAGGACGTTATTCCAGTTACTGTAAGTGTTGGGGTCTCTCTTTCCCTTGACGTGAATTGCAGCACATTTTTCTGCAAAGAGTAAATTGGGTTCCCCAGGTTTCCAGAACCTGTAAAAGAAAGTTCCTCTATTGGGAATGTATTTGCATGCCTGACGGCGGGGTTGAGGTCACCCCAAACAGTTGTGGAAGAGAAAGGGGAAGTTTACTGTAAGAGAGATCAGGAGTCATAGTTTTGACTGGAAAAGTAGTTGTTTTCTGACTTACAATGCAGTTGGAGACAGAAATCCCCCTCTGGCACATACCTGCATTACACAGTGTGTTGGCCACTTAGACTGAGGGCTGTGAACTACATACAGGAACCTTCCTCACATCCCCAGGATACTCACGTGGTTGTCATATCGTATGGAGTCTGATCCACCCACTGCCATTGCCCGGTTTTGTAAGCAGTTAAGCCTATGTAGTATTTTGTTTCATAGGCATTAGAAAATACTCCTTTTGCCAAGTTGAAGAGGAAATCCTGGAAATGAGGGAGAGTGCAATGTCCATGAGATACAGGAGTAAGCAGAGGGAGGTGGCAGGAGTCCCTGTGGAGTGGGGCTGGTGGCAGAAGGGAGCCGCTGCTGAAGGGATGCACAAAGGACATCCGTCCCCCCTCCCTTGCAGGACAAAGAGGGACTGAGTCCCCTCCCGTGCTGGCACTGGGGCTCTGGCTGCTGTGCCCCCCTCTCAGCCCTGCACATACCTGCTCTGCTTTGCTGTTGATCACCGCCAGGTGAGAGCCCATCCCAGTGCAGTTCTGCTCGCTATCGGCCCAGGACATCGCATCACCTGAGAGGTAGTAGCAGCTTCCTTGGAAGCGTTTCCAGCCCTTCGGGCAGCATGCCCAGCCCTCCTCTGTGGGGGGAAAATCCTGCTTTCAAACAAGACCTGCTGTCCTTCAGCTCCATGAGCTCAATGAAAGGTCCCAGATGTTGGGAGAGGGGTTTGAACCACACCTTTAGTCTGGACAGAGGGTAAACGCTCTCTTCCATGCTCCACGTGTAAAGCTGTAAACAGCCTGACAGGTTTCTGCCTCAAGGCCCCTGCCTGAAGCTTCTTTCCCTCTCTCTATCTGTTCTGCAGTGTCCATGCAACCTCTTATTGGTGAGAGACACAGTTTCTGCCTTGCCATTCTTGAGGAAGCAAGATGAGAAGTACTCGGCTCATGTTCCTCTGGGAACACTTCCATCAGAGAAGTGTCCAAGTGTTTAGCTCTCAACTCATGCAGACTGACAGACATGTACAATGAACTGCTCTGACAGCCTTGCTGCCACCACAGGCAGTTCCTTAGACTAGCCAGGCTTTCCTAGAGATCTGCCTTATAGCCAGAAAGCTACATCATGGATCAGAAATACACAGATATGTTCTCTCAAATCATGAGGCTACATGAGAACAGACCCCAAACTGAGTTGGGGGAATTTGCACTGCAGGAATTCAAGCACTTGCCATTGTTGTCATTTCATGTGTGATTGCAGCCCAGCTCTCCATTACTCTAACTTCATAGAACCACAGAATCATAGAATAGTTAGGGTTGGAAAGGACCTTAACATCATATAGTTCCAACCCTAACTATTCCAACCCTAACCTGCATAACAACATCCTCTTATCCCTGCTACCTCTGTCCCTCACACTGAACATGATGCTTGTGTGAACAGGCAGTGAGCCAGCACAGGGAGAGGAGATGGATTGAATCAGCCCTTACAAAGGGATGGAGCACTTCCAGCTAGATTAGTGAACTGGAATAGCAGTTGAGGAGTTGTGTGAGGGCCAGTGAGAGGAGAAGAGTAGGAAGAATAGCCAGAAGTAAGTCTGGAAGAAGCCACACTCTTCCACTGGTCCAGAACAGGTTTCTACAGCATCCTAAGAAAACTGGCAATACAGCATTGTCTTTCCTCAATTCTCAAGCTACCTTCTTTACAACAGTCCAGCTCTGCCTGACAATCACATTCCCAAACTCAAAGGCTAACTGAAACCAGAGTAAAGTTTTGTGAGTTTCTTAGAGTTGCTTAGGAAGCTCTTAGCATCACTCACCTGTGCCTCCAGATATGCTGGGGATGCAGCGCCACTCTGTAGCGTTCTGGACCAGAGTCATGTACTGGCCATAGTCTCCATGAAGGAAAACAACTGGGAAAAGAAGAAAGAGAAAGAAAGTGATACTGTCATCTTTTTGTCCTCATCCATGAATAACCTGTCCTATCCTCCGCCTTCTGGCTGTACCACGGAGACTCTCTGTTAACAGCCTCAAAAATGGGTATTGAGTGAGATGAGAAAAGCGGATGAGAAAGGAGACGAGAAACAGCAGGCCGTTTCTCCCTCTAGTGGTCACCCCTTCATTTGAGCAGTCGCCGACTGGGTGAGCCGCTCTCGCCTCTGCTGGCTGAGAGACTCAAATTTTCCCAGCTGACAAAATCAGCTTAGACATCCTTTGAGGATGAGGCCATGAAAGGGTCAAAGAAGTCATGGGATAAACTTAATAATGGTGGAATATTAATACAAATTCCCTGGTAAATCTTCCCAGGCACTGCAGCGTTAGAGCACCACTTTTACCCTCATCAAGAAGGCCTTAACACTGTTCAGCATTAACGCCTCACCTTAGGGAGTTAAGAAAAACCACAGAAGAGTCATCACAGAGCAGTGTGAAACTCCAGGACTGTGCAAGCAAAGGATTTCCCTTGTGGCCCGTCAGGCAGTGTGGCTGGAGCATTTTGATGGATTCCCCCCCACCCTGCTAAAATATGGGCAGCCTGGTACCAGTATTTCCCAGAATATCACACTGGCTCCTTGGTTTCAATATTGTCACAAGGAGCTCTGAGAGAGAGAACAGCTCGGGAGAACCAGCATCCAAGAGCTGGCCTTCAGGGAACCTGCTCAGATGCCCCCTGACACTAAAGAGACTTCTCAGCTCTTGGTGAGAGCTGGTTTTGTCCAGGACTGGCTTTACTAAGGCAGGAGGGAAAGTGAGAGGAGCAGTGGGAAGGCCCTGCCAGGGAACAAACCTGAACTGTTGAAGGGACCCTGCTCCCTGAGTAAGAGGACAGAGGTGGGAGGGGGGCAGCAGAACAGGCTGCTTTGGCAAAGGGCATAAATGCCCGCAGGCAGAAAGGCTAGGGTATTGGTTTTCCAACTGACAAAAGGCAGTCAACTGCCTCCTTCATCCCAGGGGAATTAACAGGGCCTGGAACCCACCAAGGCAGATGGTTACAATGGCGGTTTTGATGGCAAGGCCAGAAGCAATGAAGACCCAGGGGTTCAGCCGGGAGCAGTGTCTCTCTTCTGCTGAGGCTGAAAAACACAAGGTGTGAATGGGAATCCCCCAGCCCAGAGGCGGGGGCACGATAACCCAGTTGGCTCCATATCCCAACAACCTGCTGGGGAGAACACATATGATGCAAACAGGTCCTGTTGCCCATCATTAGCAGTGGGTCAGACCCACAGAGTAGGGCAACACAGGGACTGCCCTGAAGCTGCTTTTATTCCCCTGTTTATCACCAGTCCCACCTGTACTTTTCCCAAACTGCACTCCTCTTTTCTTGTGTCCTGTCACATTTCCTTTTTCTTCAACACATCTTCCTTGTTGCCCTCATTACTTCTCTCTTGCACTGGATGCTCTTTTTATTCCTCCCTCTTCTTCATCTCTCTTTAGAGCTTCTCAGCCATCTTTATTTTGGCTCTATCCCCAAGGCCTTTTACATAATAGTATATATTCACTCGAAGGAGTGACTGTCCAGCTCAGCATTTGCAGAGGCAGACACACAGAAGAGATTGTTTCCACAGGGAAAACAGCCACTTTGAAGCTCCTGGGAAAGCCCTCACTTGGTTCTTAGAGACACCAGAGATGGGAGTAGTGACTTGTACCTAGCTTGATGCAGAAAGTTCTACCTGGATAATGATAATACGATAGCACTCTTCAGTCCCATCATTTGCAGATAAAAGCACTGAAGAGGATGGCAGACCATAGTCTGCCTGGACTTTCATTCCCCCTGGCTCTGGGAAAAAGGTCATTGCTCCCAGCCTGGGCACTCCCCAGTTCCCTCATCTGTTGCTCTGAGGCCAGCCACTGTACCAAGCCCATTATCTATCCCAGCTTTTTGTCTCCCACCTCTTCCATCCACAGCAGGACAGAAAGGAAGGCTTTGTGGTTACCTGCAGTTCCAGGACTGACTCTCCCGTGGTGATTCATTATCTCTACCATGGTATCACTCTTCCTCAAGAGTCCACATTACCAGTGTGGCCACAAATCCGACCTTCCTCCTGCACAGAAGACTGCACTAGGGTAGTTCACACACTGGTGAAGAACCTTCACAGCCTCTAATCCGGTACGCAGAAAAAGCTGTAGCCTGGGTGTTCCCCACAGCACATGGAGATGGGGGAATTGTCGTAGTTTCTCTGCCAGGATGTTTCACAAGGTGCTCCTTGCAACACAGAAGCTTACAGAAGGAAATGAAAACAGATGAAGGGTAGTACCAACCCGGCTCAAACGACCGCCTTTTGCACATACTGAAGCCATTTCATAGGACATGCTACTGGACTTACACCTTCGTTATTTATTCTTTCCTGGCAAGCGAATATGTGTGTGAAAACACCTATGCTGCTGGCATTCGGTTGCAAGGAGCTAAACCGACTCACAATGTCCTGCAAAAGGGAATCAAAACATGGTAAGAAAACATATCTGTGACTCAGTTTGGGCAAGTCCCTATGTGAAGCCTGAGCCCAGTTACCCAGAGCACAACGAAGAACTTGACAACACTGTTGTTAACTAATTCCTTGGGAAAAGAGGATAGAGCTTTGAGTGGAGGCATTGCATATGACCTGTCACCACGGAGCTGGAGGTCAGAAAGGATCACCAGGTGGTGTCAGAATCCCTGTGCATTACAGATCTCGAAGTTTTACTTGGTCACAACAACAAAAGGCACAGCCATAGCTGGTGGTTCTAGCACTGCTCAAGGCAACTTGATTCAAAACCTTGCATGTTTTGTCCCTAAGAATACCCATAAGGATAAAGAATCCCTACTGGATCTCATTGTACTCTGAATGGACTCAGGTAGGTAGACAGCCTTTGCTCTTCCATGCTCCATCAGCACCTTCTCCCTGTGAAAGTCATGAATGGATGCACTGAGGAAGGAATGGATGGAATAGCACAAGTGTATCAGTTGAAGTCTCAAAAGAGCAGGACACAAAACCAGCTGCAAATGAGAACAACCCTAAATTGTGTGTAGAAGATACCCTCCGAGTATGTTTGTTCATGCACAGCAGGCTGCGAGCAGGATCAAACCATCCAACAGCTATGTTACACTGGAAAGATGGTCCATACATGCACTTGCTGGTACTGTCATAGAAACTATAAGCTGCTAGAAGGCATAAGCTACTGGATTCACAGCGCAGCGAGATCCTCACATGACATATTTAAAAGTTCCCAGCCATCATGCTGGAGAACAGCTCTGAAATGTACCACAGATGTTAAAAAACGGGAACGCATTTGGTTCGGAGAAAACTCCAGGCACAAACTTGCCAACAAAGTTTTCAAGCTGACAAGCAGGTATTCTTTATTGCGGCGCCGGGAGACACGGGGGATAGCTCCGCCTAACATGTGTCCCCGTATTGCTACGCAAGCCATCCTTATATAGTCCCTGGGCATGCATACATATTCATGAGGCTATGTATGGATTACATCATTTTCCAGAGAGTTCCCCGCATGCGTACAGAATTGTGCTGGTGGTCTCCGAGGGTCGTTTACTTCTTCCAACAATCTTCATCACTTCTGGCAGCCTTTGGAGCACGCGCAGTAGATGCTCATACCAGTTTAATTGGTTCGTTAGCACCAGAGACATAATAATCCTCCTATCCTCCTACTTATCAGTTAGTTTAACTGTAGCCCATCCTGAACACCTGCAGTTCCCAGATCCTCCTTATCCCTGTGTCCTGTTCTTCTAGACTGTTTTTCTTAAAACTATGTCAACTATAATGATTTATCTTGTGAGAATTCTCAGTATGTTCTCTACCTGTACTCTATTTTTTTCTCTATGTATCCTGCACCTCAGTAATTTTCCATTGCTACTGTTACAAAGCCATCAAACTTAACATTACTTAAAATGAATTCTAAAGGTTTCTATATTCCATTTTGTGATTTTGTGCCCCTTTGTCTCAATTTTATTTGCCATTGCTTTAAAATACACTTGATTTTGTGCATACAGGCAGGGAGCTGACTTTGACTGATCAGTAAGGTAGGTGAAGAGGGTGTAAAACTGTCAGAAGGAAAATGTGCTTAGTTCATGTGGTTTAAATCTAGTCAGGATGGATCTAAGCAGTTTACCAATTAATTCATCACATGTAATTAACTGGCAAACTGTTACCTGTATATTCAGGATCAGCATCAGCAACCCAGATAAAGCACAATACCAGACACAAAATGTCAACAAACAGATACAAATTTCTAAATGTCTTTAAGTAACTAATCCCCCAAAGCTCTAAACCCCACATACACACACATTCTCATGATTACTTGTGCAACTTCCCACGTTCCTCTTTTCTAAGAGCAGTGATTTCCCTGTTCTTACGCACTTCCTACTGGAGGTGTAGGGTACATGTGTATCCATGCCACTTCCTACAGCCACTACCCACAGGCGAGTGAGAAAGCACAAGGTCACATACACATACTGAAGTTGTGGGTCTGTATATATTGCACCCTTACTGCCAGGAATGCAGGCTGCCCACTGTATTCAACAGGGAGGATGCTCTGCCATAGACAGGCTGCAGGGTGACTGCCAAACCAGATGTTGACTGTCGCTTCCTTCCTGCTTCTTTCTCTTTGCTAAAAATGTTCTTGCTTCTTCTAAACCTTGTTTTTGGACCAATTATTGTCTCTCTTAAAAGACTTTTCCTAATTCCATGGCAAATGAGTTTGGGGCAAATGCCCTCTCAGATAGTTTCTGGTATTCAATTCACACACTTGTTTACACTAACATTCCTGTTTTAGCAGTCATTGCTCTCCAGCCCATTTGACAAAGATGAAGGAATGTGCAATGAATTCACATGAATTCACTCTGGTGTTTGCACAGGGTCTAAAGCAGAGAGAAAGCAAATGACTTTCTTTTCAGCATCACAAACCAAGCTACTGCACCCAGGAAATCAACAGCTGAGCTCACAATGCTCAGATGACAAATAGCTCTGTCCCACTCAGGGACAGAGTCACAAAGTGGTGACAGTAGCGAAACTCTGCGCTGGACTGCACAGAAACTCCTTAATAGTCCTGGTGCCAGGCAGCTAGGACCAGTGATGGGAGATTTTATCTTCTCAGTGGGAAGCTCTGGAATCGTTGCAAATACCTTTTATTTCCAAAATGGCAGGAACCTATTTATCTTTCCTGCTTCATAAACATGAGCAGCATGCTTGAGGAGAGCATGCATCAGTGACCTCAGTATTCCTGTGGGTCTTTCCACAGTTCTGTAAGTAAAGATTCTCAGCTGTTTTCTATCTGCTCCAGTCATGAAGAGCTTCATGAGTGACCCTTGGTTATTTCACTTCACAGATATACATGTCAGATCAGCATGCTGTGGCAACAGGGTGACACCTTGCAGTACAGAACTGTAGGGATTCCTGCCCCTGCGCCACTGAAGACAGTGGTACTTGGTTATAACAAGTGCACTCCTAGAAGAGGCACTAGAGAACCTTCAATCTACTTTCACACCCCCTTGCAATATAGACATAAGTTAACAAGCACAACATGGACATAGAGAAGATCAATGGAACATGAACTAGGGGAAATACATCAGGCACCTTTCCTGGGTGGATAAAACACCACATGGGGAGCGCAGGGAACAGAGTGGGTGAACAGAGTGTGGTGTGGCAGCTTGTGCAGCGGTTTATATGGGCAGCAAGCTTCAGAGGTGAGCTCAGCCAGTGGGCATAGAGAAGGTGCTCTAGGACGGCATCCTCTCAGCAGAAGGCAAAAAGACAAAGTTCTCTCAGAAAGGATGTGGCAACCCAGACAGAGGTCCCTTATAAACACGTAGCTGCCCGGGCATCTGGCTGTTGTGAGTGCCAGAGCCTGTTGGCGATGTT
This sequence comes from Neopsephotus bourkii, assembly GCF_033783945.1. NCBI lineage: Eukaryota > Metazoa > Chordata > Aves > Psittaciformes > Psittacidae > Neopsephotus > Neopsephotus bourkii. The sequence continues at coordinate 12,239,937 of NW_026900624.1, forward strand.
AGATGGGGGCTGTCTAAGATGTGACCAGGTTGATGCTTTGCTCTGCATGGTGGCAGAGCCATCAGAAGAGGTGGAATGACCAAGGGAATCTGAGGAGGAGATTCGCTGATGGAGCCGTACTTGAGAGAAGCAAGCCAGCCACATGAGCCAAAAGAAATTAAGGATCCATTACCATCTTGTCACCAGCGACCTAAGAGACAGGGGAGCTTGGAAGCAGATTACTCTTTAGAGTACATGGCATATTTATTACCCCCCATCTTGTCACCTTCCCAAGTACCCCTCCGCAACAGATTTGAGGCCCTGGTACTTGAGGATCAGGAAAACGAGGAATATGACAAAGTAGATAAGGGATCATCCAAGTTAGAGGAGTCGCCATGGGTGAGTCAGACCTTGTGTCAGGACCAAATGTGTCAGGGACAATAGATAGTGGTCCGTGGTGAAACACACAAAGATAGAAGAGTAATGTTTGTCCGCTTTGGCTCCTCCCTGGAGAGTCCTGCTTTGGCTGCTCCCCAGAAAAGCCCCAACCCTTGGAGACCTTTCTAGATACTGCTGGCCACTTCTTCCGACACAGGCTGGCCCCCTGCTAATGTCAGAATGAGTGGGCATTTTTGTCAGTATAAAAGCCCAAGCCTCATGCAGTGCAGGGAGGCAGACCTTCGGACCACCCAGGGCAACATTGCCTCCACGGGGACACCCGCTAAGGTTGAGCCTGCCACCTTGAACTGGGATGATGATCCTCAGAGCTGGTTTCCTGATCGTCATCACAGGGTCCTTGGGGTTGGTGAGATAACCAAACATCACAAGTATCTTTCACTGCATCTGTTAGTATCTCTATATTTTCCCATGTTAGTTCTCTATCGTGTCTTGTTTCTCTCACCCGGAACCCTCAAACTCTGGAACACCAAATCTACTAGGAAAAAAGAGTGGTTGTGATTGGTGACTCCATCCTGAGAGGAACAGGGGGCCGATATGTCAACCCAACCCGACTTGACTCACAGGGAAGTCTGCTGCCTCCATGGGGCCAGGCTCAGTGACGTTACCAGAGAACTCTGTCATCTGGTATGGATTAATGACTAACCTCTGCAGTTGGAGAGGTCTGTACTGTATATGTGTAAACATATATTTTTTTTCTGCTAGCAGGCATTCATCCAGAATCAGGCTGCTCGTGCTGTTTGTGTTTGTGTCAGTGCTTTCTGTCTGTGCTGACCTCTGTGGTTGCTTGTATGCGTACTTCCTTTTTCTTCCATATGTATCTATATATGTACATATTGTACATACATGCTCAGTCTCACTACCATCTGGAGCTGGGGACACAGAGCTGCAGCAGCCTTGCCTCTGCTGAGCTATGGGATTCAGCAGCTCCTGCCACCACCCACAGCCATTCATAGAACTACTCCCATTAGTAAGCTTAGGAAGCCAAATCTGATCACCTTGCCTCCATTACAAGTTCTCCCCTCTCTTTTGGGCACAGAGGGAGGATTCACTTTTATAGGTAGGACAGAGTCGCACAGCCAGATTCCCACCAAGGCTTTGTGAGGAGCTGGCACCGGTTAGTTGGGAAAGGTTAGGCAGGTGATGTTTCCTAAGGCAAACAGAAGTGGGGCCCAGGGCCCAGGAAGTGGTAATGGGTGGAGAAAAGGTGGGATCCATGGTGGCATATGGTCTGCAGTAGGACATTGTCCCAGGTTCAGCAGTAGCAGTCATTTTTCTCCTTCTTAGCTAGTGCAGTGCTGTGTTTCTGACTTTCAGCCTGGGAACAGCACTGATAACACCGATGTTTTTAGCTGCTGCTCAGTAATGTTTACTCTGACCAAGGACTTTGTGAGTCTCCTGCTCTGCCAGGGAGGAGGGGAAGCTGGGAGGAAGCAGAGATAGGACGCCTGACCCAAAGTAGCCAAAGAGGTATTCCATACCAGAGCACATCATGCCCACTATATAACCTGGGGGCAGTTACCCGGAAGGGCTAGATTGCTGCTTGGGTCAGGCTGGGTATCGGTTGGAGGGTGGTGAGCAGTTGTATTCTCTTCCCTTGTTATTTCCATTATCATTATGATTATCGGTGTTAGCAGCAGTAGTTTGTGTTATACCTTAGTTACTGGGCTGTTCTTATCTCAATCCGTGGGAGTTACATTCTTCCGATTCTCCTCCCCATCCCTCAGGGAGCAGTGGGAGGAAGGAGGCAGAGTGAGTGAGTGGCTGCGTGGCTCTGGGTTGCTGGCTGGGCTTAAACCACAACAGACATGAAGGCGATTCAATAGGCAACACACTTTTGGAAGGGACCTTATGTGCAGCAGCCCTGCCCTTTCCTGCCTCTTCTGCAGCATGGTCTGGCCTGGACAGGTAGGTCCTTACAGGGACCACTGGGCTTTAGCTTCCCAGGGGGGCTGGTGCATCGGGTAAGCTTGGGATCAGCTCCAAGCTGGGAAGAGAGACTTATTCCTCGAGGTGACACTGAAGGCCCCAGTCATTTTACTGCTGGGGACAGCTCCTCACACTTGGTTGGAGAATGGCCTGACCTTGGTGAGACTCCTGGCACAAGCTCCTGTTACTTTCTGGAGCAAGACTTTCCACCATGGAAACAAATCATAGAATCATACAATGGTTTAGGTTGGAAGGGACCTTAAAGTTCAACCCCAATATTCATAATACCCCTAGAACTGGTTTCCTGTAGCCAGTCCCCTCCATAGCTTTGGCTGTTTGCAATGGAACTGTGTAGCCACGTTCCCTCTGAGGGGTTTACTCTCATTGGGTGGGTGCAACTTCTGCTGCAGTAGTTGCATAAGGCTGTATCCTGTCACAGCAACATCTTTTGATTCTGGTCCTGCCCAAACAAAACCCCTACATACTGTGGGAGGAGATAAGGTCCCCATAGTGCTTATAAGGAAGTGGCTGGGGAAGGTGGTGTGGATTGCTCCTCCCATGGGAGTACATCTAGAGGAGGGTTGCAAAGATTGTCAGTGTTGGAGCACCTCTCCCGTGAAGAGAGGCTGAGAGAGTTGGAGTTGTTCTGCCTGGAGAAGAGAAGGTTCCATGAAGACCTTGTAGCAGCCTTCCAGTAGCTAAAGGAGCCTACAAGAAATCTGGAGGGGGACTTTTTATAGGGCATGTGGGGACAGGACAAGGTGGACTTGCTTTATGCTGAAAAAGGGGGGGCTTAGATCAGATGTTAGGAAGAAATTCTTCCCTGTGAGGGTGGTGAGGCACTGGCACAGGTTGCCCAGAGAAGCTGTGGCTTCCCAATCCGCCACAGTGTTCAAGGCCAGGCTGGACTGTAGTGACAGAACAAGTGGGAATGGGTTTAAGATAAAAGGGGAGATTTTAGATATTAAGAAGAAATTCTTCATTGTGAGGGTGGGGTGATGCTGGAACAGGTTGCCCAGAGAAGTTGCCCTGGCAGTGTTCAAGGCCAGGTTGGACGGGGCTTGGAGCAACCTGGTCTAGTGGAAGGTGTCCCTGCCTGTGGAAGGGGGTTGGAACTGGGTGAGATTTAAGGTCCCTTCCAACCCAAACCATCCTGTGATTCTATGATTACACAAAACACCTGCAGCTTAGTGAGGGAAAGAGAAAGATACACACTGCACAGAGCCTTTTTCATTGGTCTGATACTGTATTTTCTCTTGCATAAGAATTCAGTAATTGTTCAGCAAAACCAGTGCACCTGGAGGTCATTCTCTGTGTGACTCAACAAAACGCAGGCACCTCTGCCCAAGGAGACAAAGGAAATTGCAGGTCTGAACATCTGTTTTACGTTCCTGTGTCTTTTTCCTGGAGAACTCAATCTCTTTTCAGCCAGTGGCTGCTGGACCCATCCAGAGAGAAGAGGACATAAAAGCCCAGGACCTGCTCTGATGACCCTGAGCCTTCATGTATTCCCTGAGCCATTGTATGCACTGGGGATGCTGGACACAGGGTAATATCACTTCCAGTCACACCATCCCACCCAACACAGCGAAGATGAAGGCTCCAGAGTTCCCCACCCCTCCCAACACAGCCCTGTTACCAGCTCATTGCTCATCTCCCAGTTTTACTCAGGATCAGGTTATCTCCATCACACAATTATTGCTGCAGCTTCACATATTCTATTATGACTGTTACATTGGACATCATTCCAGTTGTTGAGTGCTCCCGAAGTCCGATGGATTACAGCGCACTTCTCATAATCTGGATTACTTGGTTCACCTTCGCGCCAGAACCTGAGATAGAGACAGGCATGTTACTCCCCAGCATACCCTGTAGAGCGCTGCTGGAAAAGGCCACAGTGGGATACAAGGCTTGGAGGGGAGAGAGAAAAATTCCAGATGCTGATTCATGGGCAGAAGCAGTGCTCTTCCTCCCACTCAGATATCCCGCTGGCACCAGTTTCATATGGAAACTTGCCTTCTTCCTACAGAAAACACAACAGGCCCTGCCCAGTCCTGATAGGGGAAGCTGCTCATCACTTCTTCACACCCAGCAGAAGCGTGTTTCTGCCTCTCTGGCAAGTTTGTCCTTCAGAAGAAGACACAGCAAGGACAGCCCTGCTGATCTCTCCATGTGCCCCATCACTTCCACAGCACCAGAGCACTGGCATGCTTATGTACATGTATATGTGCATAGGCATGGTGGGAGCACTACGGAGGTCAGACAAGGCAGGTCATCTCTGAAGGGTTCTTCCTACTGGCAAGATGCAGCTTCTTTTGTACCTACAGCATTGATGGCCACATCACAGATGGTTAGTTAATAACCAATAACCAGCATTGATAGGGCCATGTGAACCTAGTGTCCTATACAGCCCTCTCCTGCTCCTCATGGACCTCCCATCAGGAATTGTCTCACTTCCCTCTCATGTACCAGCAGACACCCTCACATCTCCTCTAGTTTCTCGCACTACAGAAGCCACACCAAGCACTCTCTCATCTGGGAATACTCACGCTGCTGTCACATTAAATGGAGTCTGGTCCACCCAGTGCCACTGGCCCATCTGTGCACTCAGACCAATGTAGTGATTCTCTCCTCTTGAAGGCTTTTTAACCTCCTTAGAGAGGAAATCCTGGAAATGAGGGAGAGTGCAATGTCCATGAGATACAGGACTGAGCAGAGGGAGGTGGCAGGAGTCCCTGTGGAGTGGGGCTGGTGGCAGAAGGGAGCCGGTGCTGAAGGGATGCACAAAAGACATCCGTCCCCCCTCCCTTGCAGGACAAAGAGGGACTGAGTCCCCTCCCGTGCTGGCACTGGGGCTCTGGCTGCTGTGCCCCCCTCTCAGCCCTGCACATACCTGCTCTGCTTTGCTGTTGATCACCACCAGGTGAGAGCCCATCCCAGTGCAGTTCTGCTCGCTATCGGCCCAGGACATCACATCACCTGAGAGGTAGTAGCAGCTTCCTTGGAAGCGTTTCCAGCCCTTTGGGCAGCATGCCCAGCCCTCCTCTGTGGGGGGAGAAACTGCAGAGGTGAATGCTAAGAACAAAAGAGATGGCAATTACAAGGATCTCTGTTCTCCAGGGACAGTCATAGAATCCCAGATTGGGTTGGGTTGGAAGGGACCTTAAAACTCATTCAGTTCCAACCCCCTGCCATGGGCAGGGACACCTTCCACTAGACCAGGTTGCTCCAAGCCCCATCCAACCTGGCCTTGAACACTGCCAGGGCAACTTCTCTGGGCAACCTGTTCCAGCATCACCCCACCCTCACAACAAAGAATTTCTTCTTAATATCTAAAATCTCCCCTTTACCTTAAACCCATTCCCCTTGTTCTGTCACTACTGTCCTTTGTAAAATGTTCCTCTCCACATTTCTTGTAGGCCACCTTTAAGTACTGGAAGGCTGCTCATGTTCTCCTTAAATCACTTATCCTGATAGAAAGTGTTTGAAAAAACAAGGGTAGTACAGATATTTCTTGCCATTGCTTTGAGGCGTGACCAGTAAGCTTTGTGTACACAAATCCATAGTAATCCAGTCTCAACAAAGTCACTTTTAGTGGTCTGGTTTGTCTTCTCCTTTTGCATGAGGCCTTTCGACACAGGGGACAGGGGATAGCACTTTTTTATGTGACTAGAGCTGCACTTTTATTACTGCTCCCTTGTTAACCTTTCCTGTGCCACCGTACGCTGTCCCTTTTGTTGTGGCAGTGTTCACAGCCACCCTGTCCTCCAGGACATCATTAACATGTCCCTCTACTTTCCATAAGCCATTAGCAAGAAATCCTTTTTCCCCCCACCTCTCTCCACAGGAGTCTGCCTCTCCGGAGTCTGCTCCCACTGTCACTTGCTGTCAGAGCAGACCCCATCATTGACTGTTCCTGTCCTGCACCTCTGCCAGCGCTACTGACCTTTGCCTCCCGGCGCTGCCGAATCACACGACCACTCCTTGAATTTCTGCTTAAAGGCTGGGGGCTGATCACCACTATGGGAGAAGGGAGCGACTGGAAAGGGAGAGGAAAGGCAGCAGGATTACTCCTTCGTCCCACCTCCTCACACAGCATCTCTGGGCTTCACTCTTGTTTCTTCATTTCCCCACCAAGCACTGCCCCAGCATCACCGCTCCTTGGGCTGTCTCTTTCCATTTCACAAGTGGTAACTGCCATCCTCTCAGCAAAGGGGAAAGGCATTTCTGCTCTCAGCATCCCACAGCTGCCCACAAGGACTCCTCCCCACCACTGACTGACAAGGATTAGCTGGGATGACCTGGCCATAAAGCTAGAGAAGCCTGAGACCCACCCGAACAGCACCTTGTGGCCATAGCTGTTTGTCAACAGAGTCTGTCCCAGCCCCGAGCAGTTGACATCAGGTCCCCCTGGGATGCTGTGGAGCTGAAGGAGTGGGGTTGGTGGATCCCTGGTCCACAGCTCTGAGAAAACTGGCCCAAACAAGTGGTACGGCTGCCTTCCCAGCCAGAAAGAGACAATCTTCCATGTCAGAGAGCAGAAGGACCACTGGAAGGACATCACTGAGATGACGAATAGACTGGAATTGATTCCATCCAACCACAAGCATTTACATAATAGACATATGTATTACTTATCACACCCTGATCAGTTTCCAGTCAATATCCCTGAATGTTCCAGTTGGTGGTAAGTCCTTTGGGTTGTTGATGTGGCCTGCTGACACCTATCGCACTAACTTCCATGACTCAGGAACTAATGACAGCAAAAGGAAGGGCACCAATTTATCCTTACAACATACCTCTTCCAGAATCCATCATCTTTACTGACCATTTGTACAAACATGCCATGAATGATCTTTCATAGAAAATGAGAATGAAACAGTGGTTGCAATCTCCACAGACTGTGTGTGCAAGTGTAACTTCATTAATTACTCTAGTATACTGTAAGACTCCTGGAGGTGCCAGGACTGTGAAAAGCCATTTTTTGCATTAGGACATGAAGTGTGTGCCAGCCCCTTAAAGAGCTCAAGCGCAGGTTCAGCTGCCTGTACACTTCTGCTGCCATCTCCATTTCTTCCTCACCCCTTTCATTAATGCAATTAAGGTCTTTCTTTGTGGTGTGAAGGTAGAGAGTTGTTCCGCATTTCCAAAGAGGCTCTGCAAGATGGGGATGTGCAATCATAGCAAAAATGATGATTGATCCTTGATCTGGGAACACTGAAGAGGCCTCAGGGTAAACAGTGGAAGGTTTGGGAGATACATGCAGACACATGCAAAGTGAGACCTTACAGAAAGCCCAAAACCCTCTGAAATCCTGAAGATGGCCATGCTTCAACTAGTCTAGAGACCCCCAGAAGCTGCTTCCCACCTAACTCTGTCATTCTAAGAGGATGGGTATAACAGAACCATACGGCATAATGCTGTGGTAGTCCTTGCTCCTGCAAACCAAACACCTGGTTTGGCTGATTTGTGCCATGGCGCAACTGCACCCTTCAATCCCCAATGTTTAAGTAGCCAGCAAAGATTTTGCTCCTAAACATACCTTTCAAATATTCAACATGCAGGTTTTCTGAATCCAAATGTTGGTTCTTGCATCCTTTCTCATGACAAGGCAGCTCCCTAGTAAAAGCTGTCTCCCAGTTAGAAGATATTCCCCTCTGGACTCTGATTTCTTTGCTTTTCTTGGAGCACTTCCCCTAGACCTTTCTCCCACAACCAGCCTACACATACTCACCAAGGAGAACAGCAAGAAGGGCAATGCACAGCAGGAGGAGCAGCAGTGAGATCAGCCACGGGAGCCATAGGGGGTATTTCTGGGGATGGTGCTGTTGCTTCTTTGTTTCAGGAGGTACTAGAAGTGAAGGAACACACCAAACACAACACCACAGTCAACTGTGCCTCAGTCAGTCCGCATACCAACGGTGTATAACAATTTAAGGGGGAGCTACTCCAAAAAAAAATGCTAAGTCATCTCTGATGTGGAAGTTACACAGCATGGGAGAAGGGCAGCCTGGGACAGAGCAGGGGACCTCTGTGGTTTCTGCAGTTCACAGTGTTCACAGCCCCAGACCAGCTAATGAGCTAAGGGTTGTTAACTGCTGCTGTTGGGGAAGAGGTCTTCACGAAGCCTCAAAATCTGCACTGAAACCACATCTCTCTAGATTAAGCCCAAAGTTGCTGAATACAGCATTAATCTGCCCATGATACTTGAGACGTTCACATGAAGGTTTCATGCTTACTTCTCCCCAGAAAACTCTTTATGCCTGCTTCAGTTCCTTCATAGCTTTTTGGCCTTCCCGTGTAGAAGGTTGGTGTAAGCCAAATGAGCACAGGAGACAAGAAACATGCAAAGCTCTGATGCCACAGAATCACTGGAAGATTTAAAAAAACCAAAACACACACACACACACACACACACACACACACACACACCCTGCCCCTTCTATGCCTGCTTCTTGACCCATGGTTCACTGACCTGCTGCAGTAAAACTAGGCTGTGCTAGGCTGGATGCCTGAGCACAACAGAGGGCTGTGTCCAGCAGCCTCAGTGAAGTATCCAGCTCAGATTCAGACTTGCCAGGGCTTGGCTTTTCTCTAGAGGGATACTGCCAGAACTGAAGAGGTTTTGGGAGCAGGCAGGAGGTGAAAGGGAAGGAGAAGCAAATACTTGTTAGGAGGCTTTTCCAGGTTGTGGCAGGTACACAAGCCAGGGAAAACAGGAAGGTAAAGAAAGAAGAGCACTCAGTGCAGGACAGGAGTAAATAAGTTTTGTGAGAGACTGCAGTTAACAAGCTTTAGAGAGCCCTCATCCATTGTTCAGCATGAAACTTAAGTCTGCCAGGGGCCACACGTGCCTGCCACCCATGCTTAGTAAGCAAGACTCCCAGAAACTTGCTGTTTGGGGAAGCCCTCTGACTGCTTCCCAAAGGCTTGGGGCAATTGCTACAGCAGGGCAAAAAGCATCATCTTTCATTCTCAGAAAACATTCAGAGACCTACAAGACCCAGATTTCCCTGGCCAAACCATATTTTTCTAGCCAGAGCTTTTGTCTGTAGGGAAAACAAGGACCCTGGTCATGATCTGGAGTCCAGCCACCTACTTCAGACAGTAGATCTGAGCAGCCCAAATGATTTTTCAACGTGCTGCATATCTACAGATTGACTGTTCATTCTGTGCACCCCTCACACCCAGGTGGCAGAGAGAACACTGCAGTGTGTATGCATCTCACCAACACAACTGAACTGCAGTAGATCTTTGCATACTCAGTGGGCTAATCTTCTTGCAAAATGCTTCCTCCAGTTAGCCTGCATGCTTGCAGTATGTCCAGCATGATCACAGCACAACAAACCTGATAAGTATATGCTGATTATTCAGCATGTAACTCCAACATCTGCTAGGCACATGTAACCCAGTTGGAAATACAGGAACCCTAACTGCACTGTGGTGTGAAACTCCGCCCTGTACTCTCTGCCATCTCCTGCCACAGATTATATGTTGATTAGCTGCTACCTTCTCCTCTCTATCTTCCAATGCCTGCCAATTTCAGTATATCTAGAGCCCAACTGGAAGAGGCTACAAAATGGGAAAACCCAGGTATGCTCGGCCAATACCAACATGGAGCCTGCATAGCCAGAATAAGCACTCAGGACTACAGAGCAGCAAGACTCCCTCAGTCTTTCAACAATTTTCAATCATAACTCTCATCTTATGAGCATACCATGAAGGTGTGTGAGAGATATTAGCACTGCATGCAGTGGTACTACTGGTGGTTTCTTTGAATTCAAAGCTACACACCCAAACCTATAGCATGAGCAGCATCAGCAGCTCAAGGAAACACGGTTCAATAAGGTTCTTTGGAATAGGTCATAGCTCAGTTAAGAACTTCCACCATCCCCAGCTCACCGTGATGGGAATGCCAGCTGTAACCAGAACCAGCTCATCTTAGTGCATTGAAAACAGTGAACTTTGAAGTCAGTCAGGAGTATGTACATTCTTTATTTCCATGACTCATGCCTCAGAGCAGGAAGGAAATATCCTGGAGCTGATGCCTGCTCTGTTTGGAATTATAAAACTAAGATAAAGCGGTAAATAGGCATGTTAATATCCTTAGCAGCAATAAACTATTATTTATTCATTCATTCATTCATTTACACACACATACTTTAACCCCTCTGAAACCTGCTATTGTGTGGGGTCCTGTATCTAAGGGTGGAAGAAATGAGCCACACATGGAACATCTCTATGTGTTCCTGTGCGTGGCATAATGATTACAGAATACATACTCATCAGAACATGACTTAAATTTGCACAAAGCCCAGAAAAGGCACCATTTTACAGCCAAGACTTTTAATAGCCATGAAAATTTGTTTGTTCGATGTGTTAATTATTTTTCAGGAGTGGTAGACATCAAATCACAAAAGTGGATCTTTCCACAGATCTTAGATAATTCTTTCTCTGGATCTTTTAGCGTGTTTTCTTCAAGCCCATTTTAACTTGTAACTTCAGTTCTCTCTCTTCTCCAAGGGCTCAGTTCTCAGCCAAGAACAATGGACAATAGAAGTTTCTGCATTCAGTGCCACCTCTCACAAAGCTGAAGAGGACAACTGACTGTTCTACTATAAGGAGGCATGTTGGTTCTCTACTACTGCTCTTTTCATGGGCAGGAATCTGTAGCCTTACTCTCCCAGAGGCAAGAGCAGTAGCAGCCAGGGCTTGGGCTTATTTACTGTCATTTGCTGCCCCAGGAGCCACTCAACCCTTGTGGCAGATCAGATTGTTTGCAATAAATCAGAGTCTCTATTGGTACTCAGCATTTGTCCAAAAATTACTCTCTCATTCAAGACTACATAACATGCAACATTCCTCCAGTCTCCTGCTCATGTACTGGTAAACAACTCATTTTTATCAACCCTTTCTTTGTCAAGACCAGCTAGGAAGCAGAGTCACAGAAATCAGTCTCTGTTCCCTGTTTTTCAGCCCCCTTCCCCTGAATAACCCATCCTTACCTTTGACCACTGCAGCTGGTGATGTATTCTGGAACTTCACCTCAGCATAAGTGATTTCTGATGCCATTTAATCACAGTGTGATCACTGGCCCTGTCCTTAGTTTTGCCACGTAAAACGTGGGTCTTTTAGGTGCCTGATTCCAGAGGGAGACACCAATAAGTCACTGAGCCTTTCCCATCTGCTCCTCCACCTTCTGTCTGTCAAAGAAGGCTGTGCTGAACACTGGAAGTACTGGTGATAACCTAAGAATTCCTGGGAATTCAAAAATGCTTTGTTTCTTAGCCCAGGACATCAGACCTGACAGTATGGAAACTTCTGAGAGAGAAAAGAAAAATGAGAAACTAACAACTGAAAAGGAAGTCGCATTCTTACTTCCCCATGTCAGATTCTCAGCTGATAGGTTTCCTTTTTAAGATCTCTTAGTTTGTTTTTCATTTTCCATCCTTCCTTTTTTAACTCTCTCCCCTTATCTTCATGACTTTCTTAGTCTGTTAGTAATTCTACCATTGCTCTTAGGTTTGCAGCTATCCCAGATCTTAGCCCGGTTTAAGCTGTGGCACATCCATGTATAAAATGCATTCTGCCCTCACTTGTCATTTGTGGTTAAGATGTGTTTGCTACATCAAATATTGCATGCTATGTCCCATCCTGGGACGTAAGCCCCGGTTGGCAATAGAACAAATCACAAAAGAGGAACTGCCTCTGGGAAATCTCAGCCTTAGACACAGGAATAGAAATAATCAGAAGTTTGATATATTCAAGCAGAAACAGAGAAGAATGAGGCCAGAGTTGGGGAGAAGAACAAAAGTAGGAAAAACAAGAAGTAAAATGGTGTTGCTGGTTTGAAAGGTTGTTGGGAAGAGCACACGCAGACCCCTTTCTACCACAGATCAGTGTTTGCTTCAGGGAGTCAGGCTCCATTTCTGAGGCTGAAAAGGGATAGTTTATATTTTTTTTCTCCAACACCATCTTTTATCTCCCCTTTCTGCTTTCTGGTAAAGGCCTCTGATACTACCTTGAGGAAAATGTCAGACTACTGCTTAGTCTGACTTCAAGCTGGGGCAGATGTTTAAAGGAGACATTTAAGGGAAATGGCTGCTGAGCTGCACGCTGAATCAGAAAGGCTTTTGAGAGGAAATGCCAGTGAGTCAGGGTACCCTGGAGAAAAATGGTTCAGTCAGCAGATAGGCCTCAGGAATCACAAAACAGCTTTGGTTAGGAGGGACCTTAAAGCTCATCCAGTTCCAACCCCTGCCATGGGCAGAGACGCCTTCCACTGGGCCAGGTTGCTCCAAGCCACATCCAACCTGGCCTTGAACACTGCCAGAGATGGGGCAGCCACAGCTTCTCTGGGCAACCTGTGCCAGTGTCTCATCATCTTCATCATAAAGAACTTATTCCTTATAGGTAACCTAAATCTAGCTTCTTTCAGTTTAAAACCTATGCCCCTTGGCCTGTCACTACAGGTGGGGGGTAAAAAAAATCTCCATCTTTCTTATAAGCCCCCTCTAAGTATTGAAAAGCTACCGTAATGTTTCCAAAACAACCAGAAGGAAGGAGGAGAAAGCTTTGCTTGGTTAGTTTGCCTAGGTGGAATTTCTTCCTTCCTGACTTGAGATGCTTGCAGGACATGCAGGGAGCTAGCACAGAGGGCACACAGGGCTGAGCTGGAGGTGAGGTAGGACAGTGCAAGGAAGAATATGCATCAGACAGTAGAGGAGGACAATGCGGCAGAAGGTAAGGGGCAAGGAAGGGAAGTAATGCATGTCTGTCAGATTATGCAGAATCTGCCCCTGAATGGAACAAGGCATATGTAGCTGGATTTCTTTAGCAAGGGGCCTCCTCATGCCTCATGTGCACTGAGCTGACTTCACTTCTCCTTTTGTGTTGTGTGCAAAGACAGTAACTTTTACAGAACAGTTACAAGACAGAAGCCTGCTCCCTTGAGAAGATGCATGCTACCTGCTTTTCTTTCCAGCATCCTACCAGCGCTTTCTGTTGTCTTCAGGCTTGGCCTTCTCACAGGAATGAAGGTTCCCAAAGTGTTTGCTGAAACCTAGTTATGCCTCAAACTGAGATTTCAGTCACAGCAATCTCCTGTGTGCTTCCCGCCTGTTCTGGCCAACCAAACCCCAACAGGGGAAAAGGCTTACTCCCCTGCAGGGTTTCAAGCTTTCCACCATGAAGAAATACAGGAAACACAATCAGCAGATAAAGAAGGAAGTCACAGTGTATATTCATGAGCTTTTTGCCACTGAAACATCTCCAAACACAGCTGAGGCATTTCGAATGCAAATTCAGGATCTAGCTGTTGATTTTATTAGAACACACTCGATTATGCTCAGACATCAGGAGACAGCTCAATTCTTTCATCTCAGCCATCAGACTTGTTGCTTGCTGTCAAAATTCGACCCTGAATAATACTTCCATGGGATACAAATGCTGAGCCCTTGCGCAACAACAGTGAGGTAGTATTCCTAAGAGTAAAATTTGTGCTTTAAATTTCATACGCACTGATGGCATGTAAATGGAGAACTGAGTCAGGCAGTTAGTTGTGGGGCTGAAAACAGTGGGAGAAAAGGTAAACCTTGCTTAAAAAGAAATAAATAGAACCTCGCACTTTATGTCCTTGCATTCCCTCTGCTGTTCCTCAGGTCCTCCTTTCCCCTTCCGCCTGTGTTCCACCCCATGCAGAACACCCTTGTCCTCCCACAATACATGTATTTCCCCACAGATATCTTTCATCTAAACCCTACTTAGCACTGCCAGGTACCTCCCACTCTCTGAATTCCCACATACTTTACAAGACCCAGCTCCTAGTGTATTTGCTCAACACAACAGTCCTGTTTTCCGTTCCTTATGCTCCAGCTGCTGCCTTTAGTTGGTTGCTCTGCAAGCTGTGTGGGTACCATTTGGCTAGCTGACCCAAACAGAAAGCAGCAGAGGCACTAGCACTCTTTTTCCCCTACCTGTTGATGAAGTTTGGGTAAAGCAGTATCTGCAAGCCTTTCACCTCACAGCCAGTTTCACCCAATTTAGTAAAGAGGTCCTCACTTGGAGTATTGTGTACAGTTCTGGTGTCCTCAACATAAAAAGGACATGGAACTGTTGGGACAAGTCCAGAGGAGGGCCATGAGAATGATCAGGGGACTGGAGCACCTCCTGTATGAAGATAGGCTGAGAAAGTTGGGGCTGTTCAGCCTGGAGAAGAGAAGGCTGTGTGGAGACCTCATAGCAGCCTTCCAGTATCTGAAGGGGGCCTATAGGGATGCTGGGGAGGGACTCTTCATTAGGGACTGTAGTGATAGGACAAGGGGTAATGGGTTAAAACTTAAACAGGGGAAGTTTAGATTGGATATAAGGAGGAAATTCTTTCCTGTTAGGGTGGTGAGGCACTGGAATAGGTTGCCCAAGGAGGCTGTGAATGCTCCATCCCTGGCAGTGTTCAAGGCCAGGTTGGACGAGGCCTTGGGTGATACAGTTTAGTGTGAGGTGTCCCTGCCCATGGCAGGGGGGTTGGAACTTGATGATCTTAAGGTCCTTTCCAACCCTAACTATTCTATGATTCTATGTAACAGCAGGAGACAGCACCATTGCACACACCTTCTTTCAAAATCAAGCTGAAGCAGGTGAGTTAAAATAAAGCTCATAAGCAGAAACGAGGACTTGAATCCTAAAGCTGGGATCCCATACATTCCTAGAAAATAAAAATCCCCTTTTGAAGTTGAGCACAGCTGTGGGGGAAGCTGCAGGGAAATGAGACACTTGCTATAAGCCAGCCAGAATACGGAAAGGGCAGCTGAGCAGATTTAGTCATCACAAGTGGTATGGAGGTTATACAGAGACATCACATTGGCAGCCCAAAGCCAATACCTAGTACCTCTTTAGAAGATTTGAGAAAAGGCAAAAGGAAGCTGACGTGGCTAAAAAGTCATGGCAAAGGGATTATCAGCATTCATTCTTCAACAAGCTGACCTTGCATTCGAACGAGGAACACTGAAGTGATCATAACCTCCAGTAAGTGTTAAAGCACAAGAAAGCAAAGGTTAAAAAAAGGAGACTGAAAAACACTAGCAGAAGGCATCAGAGCTAGTAATAAATCCTTTCCTACAGCTAATGAAAGCAGAAACCTTTCCACAAGCTTTGAGGACAGCTGAAGAGCAGGGTGCAAAAGAAGCAGTCAGAGAGAACAAGGAGATCAAAACAAAGCTAAAGTAATTAATCTGTGACAGCGCAAGAAACTGGAGAAATTCCTACATAAACCCCCTGTTTTGTGGGAGACTAAACCAAAGGACCTATCCAAAACAAAAGGTACGGAATTAATAGGTCTGGATAAAATGGTCCCAGGGGTTCCCAAGAAACTCAGGGGGAAACAGTTGCTAATAGCAGTGGGAGGCCTCTCACCTTAAATTACCTTTTAATCAGCAAATCACAGGATGGCAAGGAATATATCAAAGTGTGGGGAGGAGAGAAGTCTAGGGAGATTTAGGAAGCTAAAGCTTTGACATCTGTAGTGGCCAAGTTAATAGAAATTGCAATGAATAGAAATGTGTATAAGTATGATGTACTTTGGGAAGAGCCAATGTAAGACTTGCAAGGAAATTCTGCCCCTTGTAGTTCTTTGAAGAGATCAATAATCATGCACGGGGATAATCTAGCTGTCTGTTGAGTTCCTCAGCAAACACTTCTAAGGGAAGTGAACAGCCATGGGATAAGAAGAAAGATCTTTTCATGGTAAGCAGACAGAAAAGGTGAGTAGGAATTAATGGTCAATTCCCACAGTGGAGGGAGAGCGCCTACAGAGCTCTACCAGGTCTGTAACAGGATACACACTAACATTTCCTTAAACAATATGGTGAAGAGAAATGATATGACAAAATCTGCTAATGATTTTTGTCAATCAAATACCATATAAATCAATCAAATACCAATCAAACCAACCAATAACCAAACTGATCAGGGCAGTTATTCAAGAGCCAGTTGCAAAGAACTGCAGAAAGATGAGACCAAGCAGCAGAGTGGTAAAAGGGCAGAGTCCTGTGTATGTAAGCAATGCTCTTTAGGGAAGTGGGTAATGAAGCAAAGCCCTTTAGGAAAATCAGCACTAACTTCACACATAAAATAGTGGGTTCGGAGGTTACTATTGAACATGTAAAGAAAATATAACTCGGACTGTAACAGTTGGGTGAGAAAACCTGATCTGAGGAAGAGTGACCAGCAAATTAAACACCAGGCACAGTGAAAAAGGCACAAAGAATGAAACAGAAAATATTGTTATGGCACTGTATTGTTATGTCCTCATAACTCAAACCATCTGAAGAAGCATACAGCAGGTCCAGAAAAGGCTCAGAGAAAGACAAGGGTGAAAAAAATGGTGTAGCATGACTGTTGCATAAAGAACAATAGAGATAGGACAGTTCTACGCTGAAGATGGGAAGACACAGAGGTTTACAGAACCATCAAGGAAAGGCTGAGTGAGGACTGAGTCAGTTCTGTTTCTTTTAATACAAGAACTGTGGGCGATAAAAGGGGTCAGTTACTGAAGGAAGGTGGTTCTTCACAAACACAGCTTAGGGCAATAAACTCCTTTATCCAGGATGCTGGGCATCCTGAAACCTTACTTGGCTTAAAGGTGGAACATGTCACAAAATAATGTGAGAGAAATGCACTGAGAGTTTACTTAAGGCAAAGTAACCACACCCTAGTCAGCAAGCTCCTATTCTGATAACATTTGACATGGGGCAAAGCATTAAAGCAGAACAATTTGTATGTATGCCCTGTTTTTACTCTTTAGGCACTGACATTTGTCCGAAGCATATAGCAGGTGAAGGTTGGGCAGGTGTGGAGAGTACAGCTTCAGGTTCTGCAGCCAACAGCATGAAGGCTGTTGCTGATGTGGTTCTCATCCTCTGAGCAGGTTTCATTTTCCCCAGCCAGCTGGGCTGACAGTGGGGTGACCTTTGGTAGAAGAGCAGTCTTTCAGGTAGCAGTCTTCTGCCATCTGTGGCAGAAGCACAGACACAGGGCAGGCAGCTTGCTGCATTCTGGAAAGAAGAGCAGACAGCAAAAAAGGCAGAAAGACAGAAATGGGGAGGAAGCAGGAGGAAATTTTTCTAGCCAAACTGTATTTTCTCAGGTTACTGTCATTCATGTAACCAAGCATTTATCATCACTCAGCCTTATGTGTGGTTTTGTTCAGTTTCTTGAATGGAGCATTGATAACACGAGATCTTCTCAAAAGACTTATTCAAGCACAGCTCACATGCATTCCTTTCATAAAACTCTCTGCTCTGGTCTTATCTTGACCATAGGTGCCCACTACAACAGCTCTGCATCACCTGCTCTTATGGCACCCTCTAGCTATCACAATTCTCCAGCTCACCCAGATAAAGCTTAAACCCAACCCTGGCTTTTTGTCCCTGCACCTGGGTGAGAAGAGCATCAGAAGTGAATGCATGCTGCCCTCTTGGTCTTCTCTCTCCACACCACCTTGCTCCTCTCCTAGGTACAAAGGCCATGAAGAGCAGAGCCTTTACAGCTAAGAGAAGAGCATAAAAATGCATTAAAGCATGGAGAATGGGGCCCCAAGGCCTGACACTGAGTAATCAGTAAGGGATACCACATATGTAATCAAAGGGATCTTCTTTAGAACTCCTGAGGAATTTGGCTGGTTAGAGAGGATCTAGCAATAAGAGATCCCACTGTGTATCCTGCTGCAAGGAACTGGTTAGGACAGGATGCTGAAGTTCTCACTGCAGGAGCTGAATTCCCCCAGCTGCAGGGGACAATGATGAAGCACCACAGCCCACTGGGACTGGAGAGAAAGGCATCCTACACATTAGGTATGGGATCCTACCCGGCATCATACCCATTCTCATGCAAGGCTGACAATACTGGCCAGAGCTGCAGGGAGAAGAGACCTCTTCTGGAAGACAGGTACTCCTGCTGATGACAGAAAGTGAACCAGGGAGCCATACAGCTATACTAGGAGACCTAGGAAGAAATGGGTTACATGGATCTGTGAAAGCTCAGAGAAAAGGACACCTGAGCATCCAGAGGTGAAGAGGAAAAAAGGAAGAACTGAAAGGAGAGTGTAAAAAGGAGACAGGAGCAGAGAGAGGGATGGATGAAACAGAAGGTAGCATTGCAAAGCCACAGAAGTTCTGGCCGGAGCAGCACTTCACCATAAGCAGGCCTGAGTCAGCAGCAACACTGTCCTCTGAGCAAAACCAGCCAGAGTAACACTGGAGCACTTTGACAGAGACCGGCAACTCCCCAAAATACTAGTTACAGTCCCATGCAGAATAGGGTGGAAGGAAACAAAAGTAGGAGAGATGAGAAAGAAGTGTTCCTCCAGATAAAAGGGTTTGTGCATTCCTCCTCTGCTCACATCTCTGCCAAGTTTTAGCAAGGGCTGTTCGAGCATTCCAGACCATGTCCCAGGCTATCTGACCTGAGGGAGTTCAAACCCAATCAGCTTCAGAAAGGCAAAGTCATGCGCTCACCTGTGAAGATAGGCTCCCAAAATACCTCAGTAAGGGAAGAAATAAGAGAAGGGAGAACAGCATCCAGGAAACTTTCAAACAGACAAGAATCCCCAACCCATTTCTTTACCTATAGCATTAACCCAGGATTGTTTCTTCAGAAGAGACATGTTTTATTTATTTCCCCTAATTGACAGATTATGCAAACAAAGCCAAGAGAGGACAACTTCAGATGCATTATCTCACAGCTTTGTTCTATGCTAGTACTGGGAACACTGCACCTTCACCCCCTTCCTCTTTTGGATCTGAGCCACAAGTGTCAAAGCCAGAAACTGTTGGAGATCAGATCCAGATACTGCGTTTGCTTGCCCCAGGTGCACATCTGACTCCAAACCTGGGCCATATCCAAGTCCTCATCAGACCCTGGGGCCTGTTTCAGAGGCAGGGCTGTTAAGTTTGTCTTGGCAGAGCAGGAACATAGGACTTACATGGACTTATTCATAGGACTTACATAACTACATAGCTGTAGCCACATAATACCTCCCCACAGAAGCAATCCTTCTTGCTTCTTTGTTAGTTCTGTACAAGACCACAGTGGTCTTGGATTCAGTTTGGCTACACCTCTGCTCAGTGAGGTGAATGCACTTCATCTCCCTTTTTAAGGGGGTTCAGGCGGAGTGGGAAGAAAAGCACAAAAGTAGAAAACAACCCCAGTGGCCAGGCAAGCATGGAAGGTATAAGGTAAGGTCTCCCAGACCCATGCGATAACTTGAGGACTACGCTGGTTTGATTTCAAGCTGTTTCCGTTTATCCGCTCCATCCACGAGGGGGGTGCAGTAAAGCCTTCTCAGAGAGAGGCTTTCGGGAGAGCTGCACTGGTCAGACCGTCCCACCAGATGGCACTGGAACTGCACGAGAAACCTCCCAGACCCTCACGCTGCTCCTAGCCCCAAGGGTAGATTTGGCAGGAGGATTGTAAATAGCCTGCCTTGTTCTCTACCCTGTGCCCTAAAGCCAAGGAGGCCCTGCATGCCGTTTGGAGCCTCTGCACCCATTGCGTGCTATGCTTTCGCCAGCCAGCATCAGGGCAAGGGACACCAACCTGCCTCCAGAGCCCATGCAGCCATCAGGCATGTCCAGTCAGGATGGGACAAGGCAAACCCCATCTGGAAACAACTGGATAAAGCTGAATGAAACCCAGGGAGTACAGCCAACTCAGCCAGGCACTCCCTGGCACTGCACCACTGAAATGCGCTGGTGAGGTTTTAATGCCAGGCAGCAAGTACTCTAGCTATTGGGTTCAACTACACACAGCAGCCTCCTCAAGACACAGACATCAACACAATCACTTTTGGTTTTGAAGGGCACACTGCCCAGGTAACCACATCACTCGCTTTTACCATGCTAAAGTCAGCATCTGCACAGTAAAGCAAAGGGCAGACAAGAGGCACTCCTGGGTGGCAGCCTCCAGCACAGAGCCAGCACTGACTCAGAGTAGGAAGGGCCCTGCTGCTGCCTCCCTGCAGAACAGCAGCAACTGATGCAGAGGGCGAAGTACTCCTTGCTGACTCACTCACGCTGGCCTGTGGCACCGTGGCCCTGCCTCTTAGACTCTGCCTCTCATTCACAGTTATCTGCATATTCAGCATTTTAAGAGTAGGCAGGCACAGCACACCCTGCCGGTCGTTGGACAGCCTCTGCCCTCCCAGAGCTGAAGGATCACCGTCAGTGCTCCCCACCACCTACCAACCGTGGACGTCAGCCATCTCACCAGATTGCCAGCCCATTGCAGGACCCACCTCACCAGAGCCTAGCACAAAAGTTGTGCTAGGAAATAGTTTATGCTGTAGGTATCTTGTTCAAACCTTGCACAAAGCAGGACTACTTGCGAAGCTAGACCAGGCTACTCACGGCAGGTTCTCTGCTTACAGTAACCTATTTCTGTATGGAACATTTTGCTTAAGGACTTTTCATGTTCTCCTACCCCAAAATCTGCAGCAGCAGTGTCCAAGCATACTTTGTACACATATCCATGATACTGACTTCAGCTTTACCTATTAGTGACAGCAGTCCCTGACTCTGGGCCAGACATAGAGTCTATGGTGCTGCATCTATAGCACCTTAGCACATATTCTCCAAAGAAAATGCTTTCCTATCCCTTTCCTCTTGGTACTGGAATCCAGTTCCTTGCCCCTGACAGCTAACCAAAGTGATGGTTTGTTTAGTACTACTGATGTTAACACCTCCACACATCTTAGAACAGTTTGCTTAACACCATGATCAGCGCTTATGGACAAGTGCTTAGACTACACTTTAAAAAAGACTAGGAGTTCAGCTCCTATGAGCTAAACTGAAGACAACCTATGTACACACACGCATGCGCACTGGCAGACCACAAAATGAGATATGTGCCTCCTCTGAGACATCTTGATTCCAAGCCCTACACTATGCTGTCTGTGCATGAAGGCAATGAAGCAGCAGGGATTAGGATAGCAGAACGTGGTTACACTTGGAAGCATCAGCTCCATTACTGCCAACCTGTCAAGAGAGATGAAGAAAATAAAAATCTTTAAATTGTGCTTCTGTAAACTTGACTGGGGTCGTCATTCAGGAAAGCATTTGAATTACAAGCTATGGTACTGGTGGGCATGAAGGCAAAGCTGCTACTGGGCTAAAGGAAGCATTCAATAAAAGCCCATACAAACTCTGTTGTCATGCTAAGCTGTTCTGATCCGTTTTAAATCAGACCCACCAAAGTTCTTGTTCTGGCATGTTATGGTTGCCTACCTCCTTCATGTCTCCTGCATGCTAAAGTCAAGACACTTCTTCCTTTCCCTATCTCATATGCTCCTGAGAACACCTCCAGATGCTGAAGTTCTGCTTTGTGGCTTATTCCATACTCAGGTCCAGCATTTGTCCATGTCCCTCCCAGACACAGCTCTCCCCTGCCCAGAAGTCACTGCAGGATTCAGCATGCTCTTGCTGACAGATGCCAGTTGCAACTTCTCTTCAGAGAGCCAAAGAATCAGTGCTAGCCCACGTGCCACAAAACGGTTGCCTGTATACCCACCTTCCAAATGCTTGGAGGACCAGGCAGTCCCTGGAGATGGTTGGTGGCTGAGTCCAGGGATTGCCACAAGCCCCTCACCAAAGGGGATTCAGCAGCAGATGGCAGCATGTGATCATGGATGACACTGAGCTTGCAAGCCCTGGTCGCAGGCATCAGCAATCCAGCGAGACTTGCAGGCCAGGCTAGGAGGGCTGGGGAGCACCATGCCTCTTCACATCCCTAAACCACAAGACTTTACACAAAGGCTGCAAGTTACAGGCAGTTCCCTCCTTCAGGGAATGTTCTCTTCAATCTGGTCTCCTAAGCAAGCCAGATGCCTTCGCCTCAACATGCAGGAGCTGCCATCCTATGACACCTGGGAAAGCAGGCCATTGCAAGTTACCTGCCTGGCCTGCCCCAAACACAAGTGATGCAGGAAGAACACCACAAACTGCCAGCAGTGACAGATGGCATAACACGGCTCTGGTCAAGAGCCACTACATGTACCAGCTGCTGCTGATTGATCTTCCCATGCTCAGAGGCACTTTCAAGTGTCTTTCAGAGCCCCAACTCTGGAGGGCACACTGCTGTAGCTAATGGCAGCTGGCAAAATTAAGACAAACTTCATCCTGCAATGTGCTTTTCTTGACTATTACATGGACAAACCTATTAACTTGGAAGAAAGAGACCCAACACAGTCTCTAGACTCGGAACCTGTTTTTCACATAACAATGAGCACTCAGTAGAATGCCTCGACCTTAATGCATTACAGTGTGTGTTGGCTACACAGGCCCCAGTGCTTCATTTTTACGCATGACAGCCTAGTTGTGCTCCCTGATGGAGCTTTGTAGATTTATGCTGATTTAACAGGGTGAGTTCAGGTTCAGATCGTGTTCCCCCATCACCAAATCTCAGGAAGACTTCAGGGTTTTTGGTTTCTTGTTTGGTTTTTTATTTTCTCCAATGGTATCTCTTCCTCTCAATTACTTCAGGAGCCCACACACAGTACCAAGGCTTTGTTAAAGCTAGCGAGTCTGTGCCTGCAATCCAGATTGTATGGCTGTAGTAGCTACTGCACAGCTGTAGTAGTTACTATAGTAGACTTTCAAGCTGCAGAACACAGAACAGAATTAATGGGGGGAGGGGAAGAAATGCTCACATCCCACCTCAACAGCTCTTGGAGAAGAAGAGACAACCAATACCCAGACAAAATGGGATTTTCTGTTTGATACTTGTTTCTTTACCCTTTCTACATGTTAGTCTGCTTCCCAGCTGGCATGAACTTTTCTCCTCCTTTGACCATTGCTCCTCTTAGACCAAGGGACAGCCCTTCCTAGCTGCCCAAGTAAACCAGCAGATCTATTATGTGGAACATAATCGGTGCTCAGGAGATACTGCTCAAGTTTGATCTGCTGATCCATATCAAAGGCCTGGCCTTTTCCTTTACCTGGAGAATGTTATTGTCTGCAACATCAGAGACTGTACATATCAAGCAGCCTGCATACTGGCTTTTGCTATGTTAGAAGAAACCACTGGCAACAGAAAGTGCAAGAAGAGATGAGAAGATTCAGTCAGTGAAGTCACAGGCCAAGTAATTTCACCAGTACCTTACCATCACAGCCAACTTCTCCCCATGCAGATGGAAAGGCTCTTCCTGATGGTCATCAAGGAGGAGAGGATTTACACAAGTCACACCAAGCTGTTGTGTTCTAGCAGGCCTCACTGAAGAAAGACATGGGGACACAGGGATAATACTGGCATCTGGCTTTGAGAAATCTCAGCAAGGTTTGCTGGCAAGCTTATCTCAGTTAAGGCTCTCACCCTTAACTCCTGCCTGAGGTAGTGCAGCCATGCCCATCACCTGGCCAGACTCTATTGATCTAAATCCTCATCCTGACCTCCTCTATCTTTCTGATGAAATACTGTGGCACTGCTCCTCTGTCAGCAAGGCCACTGCCCCTGCTGTCTTGCTGTGACTCAGCTTCCCAGCTTGCTCTCCCTTCCAGAGCAACTTGCCCTTGATGCTCCCTGATCAATGGCCTGCTCAGCTCCCCTTGCTCACCTCTGCAGTCAGCAGAGACTGCTTCCCATTTACAAGTGTGGCAAGAACCTATTCTTAAAACACCTGCAGGGTGTAGAAGTCTCTGATGTTCAAAAAGCCAAATGGCAGGGCAACTATGTTTTCTCACTTGCTAGCTTTACCCACATTCTTACCAAGCATCACACCATCCCCTGCAGTCAAGGCTGTTTCCATATTGTTGTTTGTTTGGGTTTGTTTTGTGGGTTTTTTTATGTTATTTGGAAAGACACAGGCTATTTTTGTGTCCTGCTTCCATGCTCCTACTTCTTCACTCAAAGACAGCCTGAACCCATTCACTCCTAAAGCTGTTCCTGTCCACCCTGCAGGCACACTTGCAGAAGGGTAAGTAGGCTACTTAGGATCTTGCTTGAGATATAAAGACCTCCAATCTGAAAGGCTTCCAAAGCAACAACAATTCAACAACTTGGAAGACTCAGAGCATTCTTTTCCCTGATATTACTTGTTTAATTACCATTTGCACCAGTACATCTTATGCTTTATATACATATATCTTTAATTTTTGCTTCTTCAGCTTTTCAAATACATAATATATTATCTCCAGAATACTAAGACAATACAGAAGAGGCTCCTACTTAGTTGTTAATTGGTGCTATGAACTTCCTCGGTTTGGGGAATTGATACATAGTTGAAATGACAGGACCTCACAATGACTTGAGGGAAAACAAAAAAAAAACCCAAACACCACCCCCCCAAAAAAACCCAAAACAACCAAACAAAAAAAATCCAAAAAAAAACCCCAAAACCAACCAGCCAGCAGAGTCCATGGCTTTGCCGGCAGATTAACAGCCACCCACAGCTTCAGGAGACGCAGGAAGTACAAGACTGCAGGAGTGACTATGAAGGCAGGGAGGGATGGCAGGGGGAACACCAAGAGAGAAAGGGGATCAGAATCAAATGACTACTTAAAATACACCCAAGAGCAGTCTGGTCCCCACTTCCGTAAGTGGAACTACAGCAGCTTTAGAGCTATTTTCAAGAATTTTTCTTCCCAGAGGGATGGTTTAAGTGAAACTTCATCTCCAAAATGCCCTCAGTGCAGAAAAGAAGTCAAAAAGGACAAGACACCTTTGCAAGTACATGGTGTCTACAGCTAACTACTCTTCTTTTAAAAGCCTCACCAGGAAGACCTTGCCCAAAGGGAAAAATTTACTTGCACGAGTACGCATGCAGAGTGTGTCCCAGTTACAAAAGTGCTGCTGCTGGTTGAGTGACCAAAGCAGGAAGAAGCCTTCTACTTGAAGTACCAAAACCCTAGTGTTCTAGTATGTTGGTACAGTTGAGTCGCTGACATGGCCTTCCCAGCCAGTGTTTTGGCTTATCAGCTGCCACAGAGGGTAGCTGGCACTGTGATGTTTCCAGCCTGCCTGTGGGCTTTGCCCACAAGAATCAGCAGACTTACACCCAAGATCACAGCCATAGCTGCTGAGGATGGAACAGTGTCAAGATCAAAGAGCCTTAAGAAACTCTCCCAAAGAGAACAACAGATAGTGAGGGCCTTTTATCTCTTTCTAACCCCCTAAACCACAGAGGAAATAGAGGGGGTTTGGGGCATATTAAAAGTTTAATAAAAAATTAAAAATAAAAAAAATTCCAAGTTACAATAACCAGCTCACATCACTAGAAAGTAGCCTCAGAAAAGCCACATGAAAGAACACAAGTGGGAAAATTTTGCTGCCACAGTTCTTAAGACCGGGCTTATTCTAAGCGTGAGCTGAAAAGGGTAAGAGTAACCTACTGTCCCACCATAGTTCTTACTGTGGCATGGTTATACAATACTTGTAACACAGTGCCAAGTCACAACACAAGGCCAGGGCTCAGGATAGCGATGCAGGAACATGAAATGCTCAGTGGTGGGATTACCTGGTGGTCTAAAACAGCTCAATGACAATGAGGCCTTTGCATGAGCAGGAGATGAGTGAAAATAAGAGAATTTCCTCCAGTAAACCTGCAAGTCAAACAAGGAGCCTCAAGATGGGGTGCCCACCTGGAGCTACAGCACAATGGCAGCAGGCCTACTCAAGGACTTGCATAACTCCTCCCACAAGAGCACGGAAACATCCAGCACTATCAAGAATTGCACTAAAGGGAAGAAGAAAAGTAGTGTGTGCATGGAGTAGTTCACTCCTCACCACAGATATAATTAATCAGAAAGGGTTTTGTGTTGAGACAAGACCTGTCCTCCTTACAGCTTCCATTTACATGCTGCAGCCAAATGTGGCGGTTCTCAGCACTGCAGGCAAAGCTGCAGACTTGAGTCACTACCGAAAGCAGCCACAAAAAGCAGCAATCTAACCAGAGAAAATTTAAAGGACAAGGAACCCAGAGGCACCTACCCAGCCTCCTCCTGTACCCACCTTCTTCAGGATTTCTGCTTTCCCTGTATGAAAAAAATGGGCAAAAAGAGCTAGGGTGTACCATGTAACAGCCGAGGGGGTGGAAGAGATGAGGCTACCCCTCTCCTCCTTGCCCATCTTGTAAGGAGTGAGTATGTTCTCTTTAAGTTCAGTGATTTCATTGTGGGATCAGTTTTGACTGAAGTGAAGATCTGTTTTAAAAAGAAAGGATTGTCCCAACTTGTTCTTGATTGAAGACTATATTGGTTTGTGCCCCTTCTGATCCCATTTGGTGCCTCTAGAGCCTCTTGGTCATCAGTTTGTCCCATTCCACTTTAACCATTCAGAACTGGACCCAGTTGGACTGTTGAGGAGCCTGATTTGGAACAGCACTGAAATAAAGAGAGAAGAATCAAAGGAGCTGATCTAATAAGACTTCTTAACTTACAGCTCTTCCAGTGCCCATCAGGACACTACCCTTATCGTCTGCAGCTCTCTTCACCACAGTTTACCTGGATGCAGTGCTGAAGTCTCCCCAGAGGTCTGTGGTAGCTGATGTTGGTGCCTTGGATGCAGATGCAGGAGCATCTAAGTCTAGTAGAATATCTAAAGCAAATTAAACAAAACAAAACAAAAGAGCAAACCAAAACAAACAAACCAACAAAACCACAAACAAGCCAAATCAAACTATGAGGTAGAAAACCCACAGGCATTTAAACTATCACAACTGCTCAAACTGATATATACAAACTGCTGGATACAGGGAGAGAAAAGGGACTCCAGCCTGCCCTCTAGAAAAAGGAAGTTAGGCTTTTTAAGGTTTTTGTTGTAACGGCAGCTCCTTTTGCTGAATGTGCGCAGAGCCTCCAGCTCACACTATGGAGGTACATCATTTTCAAGAACTCTTCAATCCACCATCCCTTGTCCTGTTGTTACAGTCCCCAATGAAGAGTCCCTCTCCAGCATTCTTGTAGGCCCCCTTCAGATATTGGGGGTCCCCTCTATGCACTTACTAGTGTCTGACAAACTGTTGGCTCTATGCTAGTATTTACCTGCACTGCTCATGTTACTGGATTTCAGCACAGGTGGAGGTGTGACGTGGTTAGCAATGGCTGTGGAAGAAGGTGGAGGTACAGGAGGGACAGCAATTTTGCCTCCTGGTGGAGGTGGCAGCAGGCTTAGGCCCCCTGATCCAGAGACACGGGGCTTGGCTGCTCCTCCTTTCTTTGTTGTCATGTTCTGTATAAAAAGAAAGGACAAGTCAGGAAAAGTCTCCACTAGCATATCCAAAGAAAGAAGGAGGGTAAACTGGGCTGCTTACCCCAATGTTCAATTTGATGGTCTGCCCTTCCTTAAACCCCAAGTCTAATTTGGGACGTGTTTCAGCTTCCTGGGACTCCTTGGAGATCTCAGACTCCTGCTTCACCCACCTAAAAAACACAAGAGAAAGACATAAGATCCTGCAGCAAAGCACAACAGGGTTTTAGACAAACACATACCTGGTTCCTCTCCCCATCCTGCCAAAGATCTACCTCGTGCTGTCAAACCAGCTACCTGCCTACTCCCAGCATCGCTCAGCAAAAAGCTGGGACCACCACAAACCTAAGGGACTGTCTACCACTGCACCTGTAGCACCACAGGACCTAAGCTTAGAACTTACAGATCTGACCTTGCAGGACTCAGCCTGCATGATGGAGCCATAGTAGGGCTTCACGACCATCCCAAGGAAGCCTGTGCTAAACGAACATACACCACCACCCACCACGTTCTACAGGCCAGAGGAAAAACAGCATTCCAGAAAAGCACAACTCACTTGAAGTGATCTTGCAAAGAGACGTTGAAGTCAAAGGCATCACCACGATCCGTGAAGCCAATGCCTATAAAAGCACTTCGTCCTAGCAAGGAGATAGGAGTCGTCATTGGAGGTGCCCTGCCTGCAACTCCGGTCTTGTGTTCATTCACTCCATAATCCTCCTGCTTCTCCTAAACCACCCTGTGCTACCTCCCTCTGACACACCTGCAGCTGGACACCAGCAGCTCACAGCAGTTCATGGTTCCTAGCCTTCAGGATGCACCCTTCTTCCCACATGGTAGTCTCAGAAACTGAACATCCCTTCCCAGGCCCTGGAATCTTTGCAATTTGAGAACCCTCCTCTTTAACCTTACTCCCTACCCCTCCAGGCACACTACCCAGGCTTTTCAGCACTTCCAACACCATTTTAATGCACCTGACAGACATCCAGCTCCATATGGCTGAAGTCTCCTCCACCCCTAACACCTGGCACATACATAATCCCCCAACTCACCAGTCCCATCCTGAATTCGAATGACAAAATAGCGGCTGGAATCTGTCACAGTCTCTACTGCAATGCCAGGGTATTGATCTATAGGAGCCTGGGCGAAGAGTTCTCCTGCACACAAAGAACTAGGTGTTAAAAAGAGGAACCCTGTGGTAAACCATGGCCATGGCTGCCATGCACAGCTCTGAGCAGGCTTAGAAGCACAGGCTCATAAGCAGCAATCATGGTCGCAGTCTTGCCAAGCCACAGCTTTTCCCTTACCTGAAACCTTATCCTCCAGTTTTATGTATGCAGTTTTGCCTTTGGAAGTGACACGAAGCCGTCCTGTCCAGTCCGGATGGTCCAGTTTCCAGTCAGATGCCCTGACAAGAAAAGCAACTGTTCACTGACTGTCAACCCCTTCACTTCTACCCAACCATCTTATCAAAAGCCTCCGCTCCCAAACCTTTAACATGTGCAGCTGCTTTATTCCACTTCTCTCCCCAAACAATATAGAGGGTCTTAGCTCCTCTCTGTTGCTGCCAACTGACACACTTGGCTCTGACTGGCCTCTCTTTCCTCTAAGTAAACGGAAATAGATACAGTCCAGAGGACATCTCTGTCTTTACCTTCATAAACTTGCAGAAGAGGCAAGACAAACTCAAGACATTCGCTTAGGACAGTAAAGCCAAAACCAACTAATAAGTGACTTGTGAGCATCAGGAAGACCACAAAAATTAATTAACAGCATGCTGAAAAATGACTCCA
The DNA here is from genome assembly GCF_033783945.1 of Neopsephotus bourkii. NCBI lineage: Eukaryota > Metazoa > Chordata > Aves > Psittaciformes > Psittacidae > Neopsephotus > Neopsephotus bourkii. The sequence continues at coordinate 12,269,321 of NW_026900624.1, forward strand.
TTATTCTACCCTATTGTTGTAAAATAGTATTAAGTACTTGAACCTAGAGGCAGCTAGCTTACAATATAAATCATCATACACACAATCATCTTGATTATCCCATCAAACTCTTTGCTACAGACTGTTGTGAAGGGAAAAAAAGGAAAAAAGAGAGAAAATCCCCAACCTACAGGATTTTACAACTGAAAACAAATATCTATATTTGTTAGCAGCAACAGCCTGCCAAAGCCTTGAGTACCACCGACACCCATCAGCTCCCCAGAGCACAAGCCCTGTCCGTTCTCCAGGAAGTCTGTGGGCACAGCTTACAAAGCCACACTGCACTGGTTCCAGTCCATGACAGAAAGCATTTCTAACTCATGGTCCTGCAATCTCTTCTTAAAAAAATCATGCTTAACACTTGGCTTCCTCCCTGCTGCTGTGAGAGCCAGCAGGCCAAATTCAATGTGCCATTATATCACATTACATCCCAGGGAACTGGGCATATTAGGAGCTAAGGTTGGAGAAACAAGCTGCTCAGGTGCCCTCACCTCCTCCACACGAGCAGCCCTTGCTCTTCCACAGCACGGAGCAAAGGCTCCTGCTGTTAGGAGCAGACAACCGGCAACTCAACCCGGTATGTCCCCAAAGCGGCGGCCGCCGGGCACTAAGTAAAGCCGCAGGGAATAGGCCTGATTTGCTTGCGGCCGCAGGCCACGGCTTCACGAAGGCCCCACTCGTGGCCAGGACACCTTTGCCCGGAGGCCCAGGCCCAACCCGCGGCTGCCGTGCTCTCCGGCCTGAGGCCCCGTCCCCGCGGGCAGGGGCTGGATGGACCGTGCCGTGCCGAGGCAGGGCGATCCTAGCTGCCGCACGCTCTCTCACCTGTACCCGCGGTTGGAAGTTCGTGGCGGGATGCGGTAGACGTTGACATCGGGCTTCACGCAGAGGACGGACTCGTACTCCAGCTCAGCCGCCGCCATCTCGCCCACGAACCCCAACGACCAGGCGAGGAGCGAGGGGTGGGAGGCTAATAACCCAGGGTGCTTCCGACCGCCATCTTTGATGAGGGCAGACACCGCCTAGGGCCGCTGGGGCGCCGGGCAGGAAGCGAGGCACGTCGGACTGGTGGAGGAAGGCATCTTAGATCCTGGCAGCAAAGAGCTGGCTGGGGGGGGGCGACCATCTTGAAGCCGATTCTGACACAGCAGCGGGGGCTGGCACCATCTTGGACCCTGGCAATTCCCCTACAGCAGCCATGTTTGGTTCGGGCTGATGAAGTGGTGCCGGGCGCCATGCTGGAGCTGGGCGGAGTGGGCGGAGCCGGGCTGGCTAAGGCGCCCTGGGTGTAGGGGGTGCCGTGAAGGGCACTTGCCGCCAGCCCAGTTCGCGGGTGTGTGTGTGTGTGGTGGCGGCGGCGGTTCCGGCTGCTGTTCCTGGACCACTGGTGTCACCAAGCAAAAGGCGCTGGTGTCGCGCCGGGAACTGGGAAGCCACGGCTAGGAGGTGCCAAGACGCGGGGCTGGGGTTTGTGCTCCCACATGGATATCTACTGGGGGCTTGTAGATCCCTGCGTGCCCTCAGCGCCTTCTCTCCAGTGTGGCTTGCTTTCCTGCAGACTTGGGTTAAAGCTTCTGTTTTAAGTGAAAATGGGTTTTGTGTAGCCCGTAGTGCTTTTGCAGCCTTTGGTAAAATCACAAACTGAAGAGAAAATGGGGCATAAACCATTACAAGTTTTGCACTTGGAAGGGGTGACAATACCCAGAAACGGTATTGACAGCTGTTTTGAGTAGGTACACAGGAAAGCCTCATGAGTGGTGTGAGCTAAGCACATGAACAGATACGGAATGACATGAATGTGCAGCTTCCTTTTCCCCTTCCCTTCTGCCAGCTGAGGGGGGTGCCTTGACAAGCTGTGTGCTGGGGTGGGCAGACAGATTTGAACCATTTCATGCACCCTGCACAAGAGCTCGTAGGAATACATAGCACCAATACTCAATGCAGGTACGTGCCACAGTGTAAAAGAAGGCTCTGCCTCCGTGCTTTTGCAATATGTGGCTGTTACATTGCTTGCCAGACTGCCAGAATTAAGGCAAAGAAGCCAAATGAGAGACAAACCTTGGAGAAGAGCAGAGCTGCTTAAAGAAAGCCTATGAAACAGTACAGAATTACTTTCCTACTATACTAGCTTCACAGTCTAATACAAGGGCTTTGTGTGGGCCAGGAGCTTGTGTGCATTTGTTAGCAGTATTTTATAGGATTTTGTTCTGTGTAGATTCATCTACTTGGGTTTTTCTTGAATTTATTTATACTTTCAGTTACCCATATCATCCCTGGAGCCATGAATCTAATTGTGCAACATGAGAAAGTGTAATATTTTTGTTTTCAAACTTCTACCTGATAATTTGATATGTCCTAATTCTAGTGCTGTAAGAATTTATGTCACTTTCTTCATGTGCCTCTCATACTGCTACCTAGATGTTTCTTTCCCAAGGTGAATCATTCTCATCTATTTAGCTTGTCCATCAAAAGAAGCCATTCTGAGTTATGTCATAATTTTCTGTATCATTTGTGATTCTCTAATTGTTTTTAAGACTGAGGACCTTTGCAGCATTCAGTATTCAAGAAGCAACTGAATGCTTCTGTTGTATTTAACCTTTTGATTAGTATTGCTTTTTCACAGCCCTTTCTGCAGTAACTGCTAAGTTTTTTCTTTGAATGTTAATAACTTACTTACATCAGTCTGTATAGTTATGGTTGCTTTTCCAAATTCAATAATTCACAATTGGCAATATTAAATTTCACCTGCCTCTTTATTGTGGTATCATGCAGTGTGACACTATCTTCCCACAGTTCTTCTAGAAGGAGAAAATCTCAGATGAGAGAGTGGCCAAGGGCCAGCTTCTCTAAGGCATATGAGGAAAGATGCACAAGCAGCACTATGGCACCAGGAATACATCTCCCATTCAATTCCACTGAGACTTAACTACCAGAGAACATAACATTTTGTTTTATAAAGAAGCATCTCTGGACCTAGAAAATACAAAGCATTGCCAAAAATAGCTAAAGTTTTGGGATTTGTTTTGTTTGTTTTTTAAAGGATTAAGTAGCGAGGTTGAAATCTTGAAGGAGAACATATTTAAACTCAGACTATGAAAGCAATGGAGGATTCATATTCTTCCCGCACAGAAATCTTCAATGATTGAAAACCAAGCAGTACCAGAAATCTTAGCTGGGACTCCACAATGTTCAGTCATATGAGGTGTGCAAATAAAAAGGCCTGCACAGAGTAAAATGTCCATGCCAATCCATAGGTAGCTTCATAATAAACCATGCAGAAGAATCATTTGGGCTTTTGTTTTGCATTTGTTTTGCTTATGTAAGAAAAAAAAAAAAAAGGCATTGTCCAGGAATGGATGTACCATATATTTGGAATTTTCCTTCTCTGCCCAGGAGGTGCAGGGGAACCAGTCTCACAGAGCAACCCATGAGATAACTTAAAGGTTAATCTCAAGATTATTTTTACAAAACAGTCCAACTACTATTACAAATGGTGTTTCTTTCCCAGAAAGTGCCTTGGCAAAACGCTGGACCTGAACACTCAGCCGGTACTGAAAACCTGTTATTGTGAAGAGCTACGTTTTAATTATGCATGATCTATAAATGTGCAATTTTGCCAAGCATGGTTCCCTGCTTGGTATCCAAAGCTTGTGCTTACCTGATCGTACTCAGCAATGTACAGTAAAGCACACTTCAGAGGAGAAAATAGATCCAGAAGAGAAAAAAAAGAATGCAGCATAGTGATCTGGGATTGCCATCAAAGCTACAAGTCAAAGGTCTGGTCTGCTCCAAGTAACCGTTTTATGGAAGTTAACAAAATGCCTTTTTCCCTCCTGGCACTATCTTCTTTGACTGTCTTTGTTACTTGGCCCTTTTTGCTGAGGTGCAAAATGCTTCACTAGTCAAACAGCTTAAAAAGCTAATTGATCTGGAAAGCTGTACAGAGAAGTACTACATCATCTCACTACTGTCCAGGATGAGGTGGCTGAAGTGCTGGTTGTGTCAGTGTTGGCTGTAGGGGAGAGGGTTTAACTGGGAAGATCAGAGCTGGCCTCTTGCAAAGGAGTAGTTTGAGTAGAACCAGCACATGGTGGGGAAAAGGCTGTGTGTCCCTTTGCCAACAGGAGCCAATAGGAGTATCCTCCTGCACACACTTTCTGCCTGGGTCTGAGAAGTCCCCAGGAAAGATGTCAGCTGAGAATAGGATGCAGCTAGAGGAATTTTTGTGGCAGGCTGCTGCCAGCCTGTCCATCTCTGGGGTACAGCCCAGCCCTAGCCTGCCTTCCTGTTTCTGCTTTCAGATTTTGTTTGTGTTGGAGGCAGCATTCCTGTGTTTCACAGAGACATGCTCAGGCACGGAACTCTGCTCCATCCTGGTTCATTTTCCAGACTGAAACCAAAATAGCAAGACTGATTCCTGTATGTCTGAGCTTTATCACTTCTGTTAGCAGTTTTGATTTCCTAGATTGGAGGGGTGAGGGGGAACCCTACTGTTGCACATTTGAAATGCCTTGCCCTACGTGCCCGTTCTTTTTATAGTCTTGTCACATTTTGTGCTATCAGCATTTCAGTTAAACCGCTTCTAACTTTTCATCTGTCAAGTTCCTTCTAAAAAACAACAAAAAAAAACCCCGGCTAACAATAAGCCTTGAAATACCCTGAAAGGTCAGAAATCAGATTTAAATCCCTGTAACGTGACCAATTTTTGCCAAGTACACTGTTATGTGTTTGGTAAACTAAGCTGTCTGAAGCTGGGACAGAAGCTGATCTGAACTGATAAGAATCCCAGAAATGGTATTGTCTATGTGAATGTGCTGATCTGATAAAACATGGAAATGACTACAAGATAACAGATCAGCCAGCTGATGGCAGGATTTGGAATTATGAATTACATCAAGCAAAGGTCAGTGTTATGCCAACAGGCAAGATGTGATCTGGTTGTCATATGGAGACTGCAGTGAAGTATGTGTGCCTCACATTCCCTTACTTTGATTCTTTGACTCAGGGCACTAATTATTTTGATGGTGTTGGGACAGCTTCTTTGGTTTTGTTATCAGCAGATCTCATCTAAAACTTCAAATATGAGTCATTTTAAGCCTTTCCATCATGGTGAAAGAACATACTTAGCACACACATACAGGAAAAAAAACAGTTCCTAAAATGTCATACGAGTTTCTGTTTTCAGTCACTTCAGAAGCAGGACTGATGGTACTTGCTCCCTGACACACCGGCATACCCTGCTTCACTTGGGTAGGTATAATAAACTGAATTGTCCTTTCCTTTTTACCTTTCACTTTCTTATTCTTCACTCCTCAAAACTTCTCTCTCCCCTCCAGTTACCCCCTTCCATTTTCATAACCACATAGCAGCCCTGTTAGCACTTTTGAAAACATAGCGTGGTTATGATCTTCTTCTTGATTCATCCCTCAGTTTGCTATGGAGTAGGATGTGTATTCGTATCTATCTTCACAGCGTTCCTTGACTCTCTCTCCCCTTCACAGAATCTTCTGTAGCCAATATGGGGAGGCAGCAAAATTCAGTTCTTCTTCTCCAATTTCCCCTGTAAAAGTTGTTGCTTCATATATCAGCAAGACTTGTTAGGATTTTAAGTTAAGCCCCAGTTGCTGATTTGGATTTTATTTTTTTTTTAATTATATTGATACTTAGTCCTGCACACAACAGACCCTGACTGGCATTTAAGTACTGGCATAATAGAGGTTAAAATAGTCAGTCTGGGTTGTTCATGCCTCCTCAGTTGCTCCTGCAGGCTGTATTCAGTTCTTACCTATGCAGCTCCCTTGCATTCTGGTAATGCTTTTAGGGACCTTTCAGCAACCCAACTGTCTTCATTCACATGGAAAAGGTTAACAGGGATTTTATAAACAATTCTATTAATGCCTAAAGGATGAAAATCAGACTCCTTCTCGGTTCTATCTTGACTTTGCTAGATTTTCTTTCATTTCTAAGCTTACTAAGTCCAAGAATAAATGAGCAATTAAAGTTTTTCCAGTACTATTCTCACAGTTCTAAAATGTTACTGAAGTATTCTGTGACTCAATTTGTCTTGCAGTAAGGCACCTTTTCTTATATCTGAAATGGTCAAGAACATTGCTGCTATTGCTCAGTATTTTATTTTTTCTTTCTACAACCAAATCTCTGCCTGTTTTTCATAAACCATTAATTTCTCGTGTTTCTCTTCATCAAGATTAGCTTTCCAAGGAACTAGCTGAGAGCTCAGAACAAAAGCAGGGAGAAGGAAGTGCTTACTGAAACTTCCCTAAAAATACCCCTTAGCAAACAGGATTGGTGTCCTGTCCTATTTATAATGCCCAGAAAGTGGAGCAGGGTTATTTCTTGAAGACAAGCATTGCTTTCTTAACCTAAACCTATTACACTGGTTATGCCAAGAAATCGCTTGTTTTAAAGGGAAAAGGAACTAAATGCTGACTTACCTTTCTGAAGAAGTGTATACAAAGCTGGAAGCTGATTGGGAAAGACACCTGGTGACAGTGTGGGCATGTGAACAGAGAGCTCCACTTTGGAGACTAAAAGGAACCAGACTGCAGTTAAGGGGGATGACAGTGACAGGAGGACTTAAGCGTATACAACCCTCTTGTTTGAATGGTGTGGTTTATGTAGCTTAGCCACCATGAGAATGAAAAATGTGTATAATGGCTAGATTAGTTAGGTCTTTAGCACAAACTGTCTTTGTACCCTGACAGCTCTGTACTGTCACCTGACTCAGAGATGCTTCTGTACAAATACAGAGAAGAATTGGGAAGGAGGACATGAATTGCCAACTAATTTGCTTTCTATTTTATAGCTACAGAATGCCTCAGCTCCTGGATAACAGCAGTTCACATGAACAGGCTGCTGAACATTATGAATCAGAATCCATTGTCTCCATTGCTATCTTCATCATCATTTTTATCATAGGTATCCCAGGCAATGGACTGGTGATATGGGTAGCTGGTCTGAAAATGAAAAGGTCTGTGAACATTGTCTGGTTCGTAAACCTTGCTGTGGCTGACTTCATTTGCTGCCTATCCTTGCCATTTTCCATTGTTCACCTGGCCCTCCATGAACACTGGCTGTATGGTTGGTTCCTCTGCAAAGTCATCCCATCAGTCATAATCTTCACCATGTTTGCTAGCGTCTTCCTACTTACAGCCATCAGCATTGACCGGTGCCTTCTTGTGATGAAACCTATCTGGTGTCAAAATCATCGAACAATGAAATCTGTATTACTAATATGCAGTGGCATTTGGATCCTGGCCTTCATTTTTTGCTGCCCTGTCTTCCACTACCGTGAGACTAGCACTCATGATGGCAAAACTGAGTGTGGGTACAATTTTGGAGATCCCCTAATGCCAGATTACGTGGATAGTCCTGTAAATGAGTTACAGGAAGAATACTCGCTGTTAGACTACAGTCGTAATGACTCCTGGGTTTATGCCTATGAAGGTGATTATCCTGTGTCATTTGCCCTAGTGGCAGTAAACATCACTAGGGCTGTCTTCGGCTTCATACTCCCCTTTGCTACAATGGCAGTTTGCTATGCCCTCATTGGTTTCAGAACACATGCAAAACTGTTTCACAAGCCACACAACAGGATGTTGAAAACAATTGTGCTTGTGGTAGCTGCATTCTTCATTTGCTGGGCTCCATATCACATAGTTGGGATTCTGTACCTTATACCTATTCTGGGAACACAACTGGGGCAGTCATTGATCCTCTGGGATCACCTCTCTATAGCACTTGCGTATGCCAACAGCTGCATCAATCCCCTGGTCTATGTTTTTGTGGGTCGGGACTTCAGGGCAAAGGCAAGACAATCACTACAAGGAATCTTGGAAGGTGTCTTTACTGATGAGTCAACACGTTCCATCCCTTGCTCTCTTCACGGAAACAAGACTTCAGCAGAGAAGAACACGAGCAGCACAGTGTAATGCAAGATTTCCGATCACCGCTGTAGAAATAGGCGCTATGGTCCTGCACATCAATCACTCTCCACTTAACAGCTTTTTTTTTTCTCCAGCACATTTGATTAATCTGCAGCTCCACACACAAAGCAGTGAGATGGTTCAGCTCACAACAGCAAACCCCCTTTAGATCCTATAGAGATGAGAAGTTGAAGTACGAAGAGTAATAATGTCAGGGAAGATGCTGGTGAAGGAGACAGAGTAGTACTTCAACCTTTAAAGATGAAAGCAGGCTTGCAGGATGATTGTGGTGGGATCATGTAGTTTAAACTCTGAATTGCTAGAGGAGAACATCATTAGAGTTATTTGCATATGTCTACATTCTACATCTCCTGTCTCTGATAAACTGCAGATGAAAGCAACTTTTGATGTCTCCTTGGAATCTGTCATCCTGTTTTCCCTCTCCTTTGAATGTACTTGGGGTCTGAGGGTTGGGTTTTTCCTCTGAACATTTCCCTAGAGGGTAGTGCTACGTTTTCTTACAGCAGTGCATTAGAAGAGCACTTGCCCCAGTAAGCTTTATTGAGCTGACTTCCATGCCCTGGTAGATGATGCCCAAGATATTTCTTTGTCCTGGCAAATACAGCACTGTATGGCAGTAACTGGTCAAAAGCACATGCTATGGCTATATTCATTAGCCTGCACTCATTCATGCCCTCTACCACTGGAATCCCAAATCTTCCTTTTAGTAGGGACATGCAAATGTACCTACTGCACTTTAAAATGACACACCAGCAGAATTTGAGCAACTGCACTCATTCTGAACCAGATTAGGTGGCTGCTGGACTGTCAGGCATTTGGTAAAGCCTTGGAATTGAGAAGTAATAACCTCCACTCTGACCCCAAGAAGGTGGGGAATAAGCCTGTTGCAGTATACTCATAACCTGCTCTCATGTCTTGCTGGTAGAGGAGGAAAAAATTGTGCCCTGTCAGGCTAATTGGGGGTGTCTTCCAAGTCTGGATACTCTCTGGTCCTGAAAAGCTCAAGTACACTTCGAAGGAACTCTGGTTTCAAAACCATTGTTGTGTGTTAGTCCTTCCCTAAAGGAGTAAACTAAACACATGGTCTGACAAACAGTCCCTGAGCATTGGCATAATTTTTCTTTGCCCTTCTGGCAAGCACAAGTTGAGAGACTCACTGCTCTCTGTGCCCTGGGAACTTTAGACATCCTAAGTCTTGAAGTACACAGCACTGGGGACTGTTCATTTAGCCCCTAAATTCTGGTTCTGATGTAAGTAGATGGGAACCATGCCCACCAGCCGGGCGCTGCTAGCAAAGAAGTCAATACTGGCACCAAGAGGGTTAAACCATAAACATTCACTTTTTGTTTTTATTAAGAAAGCATGCACAAAAATAAACTCGTGAGACCACGCTCCTCTCTCCTGGCCACTGACACAAAGCACGGGGGGGCCTGCAGAGGGGGACTGGCACCGCGCACCCTGCGGAACTCCACATGCCTGCCCAGGGCCGAACCACGCACCAACAACACACGTTTATCTCAGGGCAGAGGAACGAGGCTGATTTGCACACTGACCGGCATGTATTTACATATGCAAATGAGGCACAACTTAATACGCAAATGAGGCAAATATGAAAATGAGGAGCACTTTATACGCAGAAGGAGCCATCACAATTGGTTTCTCTTCCAGTGGTGTTTTCAGACTTCCACAGGGCCGGCTCTCAGTAATACCCTCTGCAAAGCACTAACTGGCACCCACCGGAGGTCATCTCTCCTGGTTGTCTCCGGTGCCACTTTCCACAGAAACCCATCACACATGCTTCCGAGCTGTATCATTCCCATCCTGAGGCAGCAGAGAGAACAGCTGACTCCACGCTGCAGTTGTCTGGGATTCCTCATTTCTCTTGGAAACACTCAATGATGAACTCCCCCCCCAAAAAACACACTTAAAAAAGGGAGGGGGAAAAAAAAAAAAAAAGAAACAAAAATGTCCACCCTCCCAATCCAGGGAGACTTCGTCCACTTCCCTGACAAAGATCCAATTGCTTTATTCCTACAGCAAATTTAAAAAGCAATGCTAGTTCCCCACATTCCTGCAGTCAGAGTAGAGGTTATTACTCCCCTGCCCCAGATCTGTCAAGTAGTCCTCATATTTTATTTCTATCCTGGTTCCCTTCACTGGTGAACAGGGAATAAGGGCTGGGGGGAGACTTTACAAAATATTAAGAAGAAACAAGAGGTTTGACAGAACGGAGCCAATACCAGCAAAAAGGGGAACACAGGACACAGCTTTGGGGAGGAGGCATCTCAACACTCACTCCTGCTCCTGCACCTTTTCCACCTTCCTGATTCACAAGTGCTGACAAAACCTATCCTTTGGGATTTACACTAGATTCCACAATCTCCCCAGCTGAATTGCAAAGGGGTCTGACCCATCCTCCTCCGTTCTATACTACACTCTTTGGCTGTTCATTTTAATAACCTGCCTCACTTCATCCTCTCTTCTAATGCACCTCTTAGAAAAAACACTTGTGAGGGCCTCCCAGTTACTTGACCAGAGGGTCCAGCCCCTTGCCCATCATCCTGTCATTCACCTCCACTCTGAGCAGCAGCTTAACTCTTCCCACCACAGCCCATTCACACAGTGGGAACCACCACCGAGAGCCCTGTTGCTGCTGGTACTCTCGAACCACAGGCAAGAGCAGTCTCCAAAGAAATCCGAGGGCTGGAGGATCAAACAACTGAACAAATACTGATGGGAGAAAACCTCCAAATTTGCATATGCAAGAGCCTCAATACTATTTTGAAGAAGGGCTTGAAGGGGTGGGGGGTGAAGTTACAAGCTCTGGGGAATAGAATTTGCTGAATCACATGTGACACCCCTGACTGCATCTTTTACCTGATGGGCATGTAGGCTTCACCTGGAGACCACAAAAGGCAGTGTAGAAAATAAGTCATGATTCCCTTAAAATCTCCCTCACTTGTCACAGATGGCACTGCATTCCAAAACCCAACTTCTCTGCTACATTCTCCTTCCTCCAAACTCAGGTCAACCCTCCCAGCTCACCTCAGCTCTCCCTACCTCAGGGATTACCCTCTTTTTGTACTTGGGAACTCTACTTCTTTTCCTGCTGGTGCAAGAAAGTTCACAGAGCTAAGATCACCTCCCCAGTGTCCCTTTAGCCCCCGGACCTTTACAACATTTACGAAACAACAGAACTACAGGCTCCCAGGGTCCACTAGGCTCTCTCACTCCAGTAGCCAATACAACAAATTCACCGGCCACCTTGAAGGGAAAGAGGGATTGTTAAACGCAAAATGACGGAGGCAGAGAAAGATGCACTCAAGGATTCAGCCTTCCAAGGTCTTTTCGTGGCACCAAGGACACATCTTTCCACCCTCCACAGGGCACCATGTAACACTAAAGAGCCAATCTGATGCGTCCAAGGCCACCAGAGGAGGGGGGGGCTGTGCTCAATTATTGGTAATAATAATAACAATAATAATAATAATAATAAACAAAAGAAGAAAAAGAAGATAAAACAGGACGCAAGGAAGGATTATCTTCGGCAGCATCTTGCGGTGGCTTCTCTGGCGGAGATAGAGAATATATATCTATATACAGGCAAGGCAGGGAGGCTGGGGAGGGTGATGCTGGCACCAGTGACCCCAGGTCTCCCTCCCCTCCCGTGTCCTTCACAAAGGACGGGCTATCAAGTCTGTAACTCGTTAGGTGATCAAGTCCCAGTCAAAATCATCGGGGATTTCCTCAGTGGCGCCTGGAGGAGGCCCTGGAGGCCGAGGGACCAGATGGTGAGCTGCCCAAAACAAACAGAAAAATAGAACAGAAAGGAAAGAGAACAGTTAGAATAAAAAAGGTCACGCTTCTTTCACAGTGGGCCCTTGGGCAAAAGAAAGCATAAAGAGATTTGGGTCTTCTCCTTTCCAACAGCTGAACAAGCAAGAACACTACTGGCATGATTTTCTCCGTCAGACAGCACCTACCAATGTCTGTAGGTGGTCTGCTATGAAAGTCTCCATTGCAGCTTCTTCAGAGGTTAAGTTTGAATCTCCTTAACCTTCCTTACAGCTTACTGCTGATGGACCACAAATGACTTCATCAACAGAAGCTTCTTGTGTAAAGCTGCCTTCAAGCAACTGAGGGCAAGGCTGAGCTAGAAGACTGTTTATGTGAAGTGAAAGAAATCAGGCCGCTGAAATCCTAAACCTTGCCAGAGCTATGGCAGAGCCCTAAATGGAGGGTCCCTTGTAATCCAATCTCCTCTACCCTCAGTGCTCCCCATTTGATTAATAAGTGCTTTGGGAGAAATGCACAGAGGGCTTGGGAACCAGCTCTTTGATGTTCCCTGGTATAATACCCCTTAATCATAGAATCAATAGACTGGTTTGGGTTGGAAACGACCTTAAGACCACCTAGTTCCAACCCCCCTGCCAGGTGCAGGGACACCTCACACTAGACCATGCCACCTAAGGCTCTGTCCAACTAGGCCTTGAACACTGCCAGGGATGGAGCATTCACAGCTTCTATGGGCAGCCTGTGCCAATGCCTCACCACCCTCACAGTAAAGAACTTCATTATATCTAAGCTGAACTTCCCCTGTTTATGTTTGAACCCATTACCCCTTGACCTGTCACTACAGTCCCTGATGAAGAGTCCCTCTCCAGCATCCTCTGTAAGTCCTCTTCAGACTGGAAGGCTGCTGTGAGGTTTCCACGCATTCTTCTCTTCTCCAGTTTGAATAGCCCCAGCTTTCTCAGCCTGGTTTTGTATGGGAGGTGCTCCAGCCCCTGATCAGCCTCATGGCCTCCTCTGAACTTGCTCCAACAACTCCATGTGCTTCTTATATTGAGGACACCAGAACTACATAGCCCTTACCTGTAACGTCACCCCTTACCTGGGCGATTATATCCTGGAGAGTCCTGGGTGGAAATCTGGTACATAGGAGATGGCCCAGAGAAGAGATGGGGGGGCTGGGGCTGGCCATAGGAGTTCACTGTAAAAGGAGTAAAAAAAAAACCAAAAAACAAACACCAAAACCAAATCAACAAAACAAAAACAAAAAAAGAAAACCAAACAAAAAACCTAAAACCCCCAGAACCCCCCCAAAACCAAAATAAACCGTCAATGTTCTGGTCAGCTGTCTTGGCCCTGACTGGGTGCCAGCTCAGCCAACAGAGCAACTCACTCAGACCCACAGGATACTGTGGGAGATGTTCAGCTCTTGGGTCCTAACTGCAACCTATAGCTTGGTCAGAGATCTTGCTCTCTGGAGCCAGCAGGAGTTTCTCTACTATTGTAAAAGAAGAACATTTTCATACAGAAGCACAAGCTGGCTCAGTATCATCCATTTAACTCTGTATTAGATGACGTACACCATCACAGTTCTATCAAGACCATAATATCTCTCCTCAGAATTCAGAGTGAATCCTCCTACTTCTTGTCCAGCCAGTATTTCCCCAACAATGATGCAAGAGCTTTCTTCTTAACAGCTCCTACATCTCTTGCCATCTGGAATAGCAATCTCTTTACCTTGCCATTCCTTTCTGTTAGTCCCTTACAAAAGCCATCCCACCTCCTTCTTTTATGGGTTTACCTCTTAAATGTATTTCTGCCTGGAGAGGTTGCATGTCAGTCATAAGCATCACATAGTAATGGCCTGCCTAGGCCACAGCCATAGGACATACTAATTCTTTAAAGCCAGAGAAACTGAGTTGCTATGACCAGCTCTAACAGCTTAGCCCCAGGTTGCTCGCTGCTACTTTGCCTGGCAAAGCTGCAAGTAGTTCAGGACACTCACAGAACTGGCCTTGAATTAAATGTCATTTTAGTCTCCCTCCTGATTACCTTGGTTCATGGACTGCTCCTGTTTGCCACTGTTCAGGGCACAAGAATCAGAGATTCGGGGAGGCTGCTGTGGGCCAACCAGATGAGGGAGCTGGCCAGTCTGGGTAAGGAAGTGATTAAGAGAGTCACAGAGGTTAGCAATATGATGTTGATCCAGCGTCCAGTTCTTCCGCTCAGCCTGGCGCAGACTCTCCATCAGCTCTGCAGAGGACAATGTCAAAGACAGCACTCAAAATGTGGCCTTCCATGCAGGATTTCTGTCTTCTACCCTTAAATCCTACCTTCTCCCCACAAGCCCAACTTCACTGATCTGAATCTGTCACCAAACTCCTGGAGAGCTCTATCTAGGATAGTGTCTCACTGACTCAGGTAGGGATGGGAAGGGAAAAATCTGAGTTAGCTTTCTGATGATCTTGTATGAATTAATTGCCTCTGCCCCAAATTCCTGCAGTGTTCAAGAGTTTCAGGGTCTTTACCAAAACCTGTGAAGAAGGACACCTCATTTTACATATAGAATTGAGGAGTCCCTGAGACACCCATGGACCTGACACTGTTACATTGGAAAAAACCCAAAGATGTGGGCCCAGCACTCACATTCTGGACTACAGCCCTAGTCACTGAATCACTAGACCCAGTCAGTAAGTCAACACTGACCTGAGAATTGGGAATGCTCAATGCTAGACCAGTTCAGCCGGTTTACCATCTTGAAGCTTTCCTTCAGGGAATCAATGTTAGAGCACCAATCAGGGGGAAATGCTGGAATGAAATGGGGAAAAGATTATTCCAATACAGACTGCCCCTTCTCTCCACCCCTTAATAAAAATGATTGGCCTTCCTTCACCAAAGAGCCTGATGCTACAGTCACTGGCAATACTTTTTCACTTGGAAGACCAGGGATGGTGCCTTTCATTTAGCCCCTGACTTTATTCTGCATCCCTGCACAGAATCCCAAACCCAATGTGGATGTATTCTCCTTCCAATCAATAAGAAAGCATTTTCCCTCTCAGATTTCAATCATAATTTGCTTTCACCCTTTTACCACACACAGTTTAGGCACTATTTAGGGAAAGCTCACTTGTGGAATTTCTGTCTGGGGCCTCTTCACTGTTTCACTGTTCCCTTTTCCCTGAATGTTCTTCCCATTGCCCCTGACTCACCAAAGCCAGCATTGTTGATTGAAGCCTGTGACTGCTGCTGCTGGTGCTGATGTGGCTGCTGCTGTGGGTGGGAGTGTGGGTGATGTTGCTGATGCTGGTGGTAGCCTCCATGCTGCATTGGGGGTGGGTGCATGGACATCACTGGTGGAGGGCCATAACCTTCACCACCCTGCTGTTTTGCCCCTTGGGATGGGCAACCCTCTGGGGTTGGAGTGTGGAGTGGGGGAGCAGCACCCACTGATGAGGGGCCTTGCTGCTGTTGCTGCTGCTGGTACATGTAGTAGTTGTGGTTGGAAGGCTGCATGTCACCAAGGAGAGAAGAGAAACCTGCCAAGTAAAAGGGAACTTTAAGAGCCTCCTGGGTTAAACCTCTGCTTAAATTATGCATCTCCAATTTCACACTGCCCATCCTGCTATTTATGAAGCTTTTGGAGTGCCCTCTACAGGCTGCTAACAACTATCACCTTGCACGGTTGCTCCAGGTTCTCTTCAAAACAAAAGGCTCCACAACAAAGCCCCAGCAAGATTTAATCTTCTAGTACAAAGTCAGGAACTTAAATTCATCACTGGATTTTTCCTGTATTTACCGAAGTAACCCGTGTTCTCTTGCACCCATACTTCTCCCCTTATATTGTGGAACCTCCAGGGGGAAAAAAAAAAAAAAACAACAAAACCAAAACATCACAGTAAAGGGCATTACATGCCACTAACCTGAGCTACCCATTTCCTACTCTGAGTGTCCTTACTTGACCACTCACAAGCAAACATCAGTTTTTCACTAGATTTAAAATCAACCCTTAGAGCTTACTACTGCTGTGATGTGGCAAAAGGATGAATATTGCCACCCTGACTCAAAATTGCCTCAAAACTGGAATTTTCCTAGGCTACCTTACAGCTGAAGACTTGAGGACAAAAAACCTGACTGCTGCTAAGTTTTACAAACAGAGGCACACACCGAGGCAAGGTTCTTCTCTACGTTTTTGTAGCTTGTCCATTCTACAGTACCTCACACAACAGGCTTCTACTAGGAGGGCCAGCATGATGAAAGCAGTAAAAGTAACATACTTTTATTTCACTGAGCTACAAGTCAAGAGGCTCCTCCTAAAGTAGAAAACTGCCTGCACTGTGTGATGTCTGACAGCATAGGTAATAATGTATTCCTTTTTATACCATACTGTATTAGTGTTTAAAGGTTGGAACAGCAACTGTAGATTGTTCTTGTTTCCCATGGACGTCTGATCATACTCCTACTGTCATTCTGCCCTCTTGTGGCTGCTTCCTCAATCCCAGAAATGCAGGCTATGAATGGAGCCGTAGGATCTCTTTTGCACTCTCAGTCCACAAAGCTCAGTTCTCCAAGGCTTTGAACAATACTAGCTTTACCACATCTGAGCACTGACAAATTTTCACTCTCCTTTTAGAAAAACTCCACATGGAACAATCCCCTTCCTCTCACAGTTTCTAGCCTGACACTGTGAGTACTTCTCCAACATGCTTTTCTCTAACCTTCTGCCATTTTAGTATTCACTTTTGTATCAATACAAGGTATTTTTAAATCATTATCCCTTTATTCTGAGAGAATTAGAGGTAGCAATAGATAAAAGACATGCAGATTTCATATGTGCTGCTGGCAGAACTAATTACAGCATGCCAAACAAGGAAAGTCTGTTTGCACAGTCTCCTAAAAATGGGGAAAGATGCGAGAGATACCAAGGATAGATCGGTGGACAAGACTGTGTGGGCAGATACCTGCCCACCCCACATGACGCATATAGTTACTCACCATGCTGAGAGGAAGATGATTTCTCCAGCATAGATTTGTAGAGGTTTCGGAAGGACCAGCTAAGATCCTGGAAGTTGATCTCAGAGTAGGAGAACTTGAAGTCATGGTTGGCACTGTACAGTGGGGGTGGCACATCAGCCCCTTCACGGCCCTGCCCCCCTGCTACAGTAGAGGCAACATCCACAGGCCCTGCACCCTGCTAAGGAAGGTAGAAGGAAGGCCTTTAGAATGTACTAGGGTTTGTAAGTTGAGACAGGGATCTGGAGACTAGATACAGGTGAACACGCACTGATATCCCGTATCACTTAGCTCATCTCCCAACGAATCTTCCCAAATGCCATTTCCCTAGAGAAAAATCAACCACCTCCCTCCCTCTGCAGCACACTGGCTTCAGCCTTTCCTTCAGCTATCTCATACCATTATGCCTTTACCCTTATCCCCATCCAGCCCTTTGTTAAAATTTACTTCCTCCTTTATTTTCCATCTCACAATTTCAGCTTCTTGTTTTTGTTTTTGCCTCTGTATCACAATTTTCATGACTCCTTCTACTCTCACCATTATGCTTTTCTATTCATGTTATTCTCTCCCTCTCTTCCCACCCTTATAAGGCTTCTATCCTTTGTGCTGCTCACCTGACTATAGTTGGCAATGGAGGTGTTGCTCTGGAGTGACAGCTGAGGGGTGGCCTCAGGTGGCAAAGAGGCTTCTGTGCTGACTGGAACAGCCCCTCGGGGGCTTTTACTCGCCTCTTGCTCTGGGGAGTCTTGTGGGATCTGTGGATGGGGAAGGAAAAGAAAAGGAAAGAAGTAGAAATCAAAAACAGATGGAGAAGTGAAACTGCAGATGGGAAGCCAGCACCCCCACTGCAGAAGTTCATGGCTTAGAAAACAGGACTGGGCCTTAATCACTGAAGAGTCAGAATAAAGGACTTTAAACAAGCTTAAACTTTACTGAACAGCAGTAACAACAGCCAATCAGAAGGACATACATGCTAGTTCATTCTGTCCTAGGCTTTGTCTCCCCTTCTGTACACCCTGCCCCAAAATGATAACATAGTTCAGTGCTGAAAGGACTACTAGGAACAAGAAAGGAATTCCCCCTCCTGCTTCACACTGTCTATAAAGAACAACACTCACGTCATCATCTGGAGGATGCCGCCTCTTGCGAGATATATCTGGACACGTATCTATTGTCCAGTAAGAGCCCTGGAAAGAAAATACATTGATGAATATATGATTAAATGAGAAAGCATCCTGAAGCTGGAGGTTACTGACTTAAAGAATGCAGCAACAACTAAACATTAGAACCATAAGGCCCACCCTGCACAACATCAGACAACAGAGACTTGCATGTTGGAAAGAGATTCATTTCTTGCACTGGTTTGTACTGAATAGTGAGGTATGATGCTACTGGTGGAAGGCAGAATGGTCTGCACTTCCATCACTCTGAGACAGGACACCAAGAAGACAAAAGAAGGCTAAGGGGATCTAATCACTGTCTTCAACTGTGTAAGTAGGTTATAAAGAACACACAATCAAACTCTTCTCAAAAATGCACAGCACAAGAATAAAAGGCAACAAACGCAAGTTACAGCAAGGGAAATTACAGTCAGGTATAAAGAAAAATTTCTTCACAATGGTGTGGTGCACCACTGGAACAAGTGCCCAGCTGTGGTATCCACATCCCTGGAGATATTAAATACTCAGTGGGGACCTCAATAACCCAATCTAATTGTTCCTCTGTGGGATGGGGATGCGTGTTGACCTCCAGAGGTCCCTTTCAACATAAAACAGTCTTTAATTATGTCTCTTGTTTTCTGAATAAATGTAAAGAGAACTCTATAGAGTGTTATTTAGCTCACTTGGCCTCTAATTGAAATCTGAAGAATCAGTGACAAGCACAGAACAGGTTTTCATTACAAACCCAGCCCAACATGCCATTGAACACCTGCAGACATGTACACTGAAGTCAGTTAGGATTTCCCAGAATAAGCCATATAGTCAATGGTATTTTTGAGCAGTGATCTTCAAAGATTTACTACTTCCATTTACAGATGCCAACTGACCACCACTTAGTCCTTTAAATATAACCTGAAGTAAAAGGCCTGAGCAAGTGGCCCTTTCTGGTAACTTTAGGATGGTGGGGAGGAAAAAAAAAAACCTTTTTCTCTAAATACACAGCTTCTTGTTCCCACCTTCTCCTTCTGCTTGTTTGGTTTTTGGGTTTGTTTTTTTCTTGACAGTAATATCTGCATGCCAAGATGCCAAGCCTTGTTTTTGCTAGCAATTTCCCTTTACAATCTATACATACTAAGAGTGTTATTAGTTCTTACTTAGCCATCAGATTCCTAAATTCTTGAGTTTAACTTGTAAATCATTTCTACAAATTTGAACTATCTTATGGTGAATTTTTTCCCCCAAGACAAAACATTTTGCAGCCTAAATAGGTAGTAGTTCTGCTCTCACTTCCATGGATCTTGTCTCCATTAAACCCATGATGTCACATCACAGTCCTGCCATTCACCAGCAGCCACTACAGACTTTTATAATAGAACAGGGTAGACTAGACCCACATTTTACACATAAAGATCAAGAAGAAAAAGAAACAAAACTAATAAAGTACGTTCAACCCCATTTTTCCCTTCTTCCAGTATCTTTAAAGTCAACTGAAGATAACAGGTAAGAAAAATAATTGCTAAAACTGTTAAGGCCCCTTTACAAGTTCCCTTTAAGTGAATGCCAAAGCACTGCAGTAAATCTTACTACTGCTTCCATTTCTGCCTACACTTTAGGTTTCAAATTCCAAGCATGAGTTAGAAAGGGCAAGCCCAGCTTATTCCCTGCAGTTTTAAACTACTTGCCTAGCAGCATGCAGATTTCTTACCTTCCCAGGATCATCTCTTGGTCGAGGCACCTTCCGGAAACATTTATTAAGAGAGAGGTTGTGACGAAT
Source organism: Neopsephotus bourkii (assembly GCF_033783945.1). Taxonomy (NCBI): domain Eukaryota; kingdom Metazoa; phylum Chordata; class Aves; order Psittaciformes; family Psittacidae; genus Neopsephotus; species Neopsephotus bourkii. The sequence continues at coordinate 12,289,060 of NW_026900624.1, forward strand.
AGAGTTCTGAGGAGACAGTAAGAGATATAGGTAAGTGCTATAACAAAAACATACAGCCTTCTGAGTATGACTGGGAACAGGTACAGAAAACAGAAGGATGCTGCAGACCCAAAAGCCAAAGCTAACTACAAATGCCCAGAAGAGAGCACAACAGAATCTGCGTAAAGGAAAGGGATGGATTAGGATGAATATGGGGCTGAACCATGCATACATCTACAGAAGGTGCAGTGAAAAATACTATCAGTGTGATGCAGAGATTGGTATTGATGTAGGTTTTAGGAGAGGGCGGTGGTGGTTTTGGTTTTCTTGGTTGGTTGTGGCGGGGTTTTGCACACTCCTTCTTAGAGGCCATGACATACATCCAACAAAATTCTTGGAGAAAACAAGAACGTCTGGCTCTGCATTTTCTCCAGTTGGTCAACTTAGTTTCACATCCGTCTTTATATTTTGCTCAATGAGGATAGTTGCACAGAATTAAGAAAATAATTATTGTAATTAGATAAAAAGGGTACCTCAGCAATGCAAGCCCTCACCTTCCAACCAATACCAGCATTTTTGTAATAGGGAAAGTTGTCACAGATCCAACGGTAGATCTCGCTAAGTGTCATCTTCTTGGCAGGTGACGAGTTGATGGCATATGTAATCAAAGTGGCATAGCTGTAACGTGGCTTCCCATCTTGGTGCACTGCAGCCTCATCCTTACTCAGGGTTGCATTGGGATCAGTTGGTGAGCCCGGGGGACACTTTCGGGCAGTCCCTGGAGGTCCTGCTTGTGAAGAACCCCCTAATTTTTCAATAGTAGCCCTTAAAGTAAGCTGTGGGAGCCAGTCTATAGAAGTGAGGCTGCTTTCCAGGTCAGAGGCCATGGTGCTGGAAGCAGGAGTATCTGTAAGGAGAAAAGAAAGGAAAGAGAAAGGAACCTGTGAGATATAAACAACGTGAACCTTAAGAACAGAAACATCCATTTGCATTCCTCCTCTGCTTCTCACCCTATCACAAATACCAGTGTGAAGATCATCCTACTTCACATACCTTATTCTCAGCCAGAAAGAATCATCCAAACTAACTATGACTGTGTGTCTGGGAGGACCATCCTTGTTCTCAGCAGCTGGGACAGTGCTGATGGTTAACACTGCTAGAACAGTCTTAACCAGAGCATCCCAACTATTCCCAGATAAAGAACTAAGATCTCCTCAAAGGACGTGGAGCCTTTTCAGCAGCTGTATCAGATTCACTCTTTTACCACGTAAGTGATATGACCTTGGGACCCTTCATCACAAGGATTACCTATAATCCAGTAGGTTTACTGTGTCAGGTAAGAGGAAAATCATAGCTAAAAGGGAATACTCCTTCATGCCATATACAAAACCACAATTTAATTAAATCATCTGGAAACTCGGGATTGTGACTATCTTAATTTGAAGATAAATTAATTTCCATCTAAAGCCTAGCCTCTCTTTTTGCCTTAGGTGACATAATGAATCCTACTCCTTAGAGCTAGGATTACATATCATTTTAAAACACCAAGATCATGCATAATACTATATATAGATAATTACATCTACCATGTTGAGGTGGAACAGACTATATTAAGCTCATAATAGTTAAAGCTTTGCCTACCATAACCTATTTTTCCTAAATATACATATAATTTGATTAAGTCTCACTTAATTCACAATATAACAAGCAAGTATTTTTCCCTGAGACACAATAAAAACTTACTTGTCCAAAGTCACACAACAAGTTTGCCACAGCGTATAAACAGACTCTGGATCTTTCCTTTCATAAATATTATATATTTCCCCTTATAAAACACACCTGTCCAACATGGCTAGCACTTGCATTCAGGATTTTCTACTTACTAATTATTTTATATGAAGAAAATATTTAGCTGCATGAACTTGCATGAACTTGCACACTTAGCACATAAACTTGTATGCTGTCTTTTGTAGTAGTCAAGGCGGGAGAAAGATCATCACTCTTACTCATCACTATACCAGGAGCAATCCCTTTAAGTCTGGACTGAGGTAGCTAAGTTTCCATGGTCACAACCTGCACTCCTCTGCATTTATTCTTTGCATAACAAGAAGAATCATGTCTTGAAGGGCTGCAAGTTCTGCATCTTTCATTTTGAAATTAATCTTTGTAGAGAATTAGGCGATACTTTGACCATGCTAGTGCATACAAAAGGTAAATGCACAAACCCATACACTTACACACACACTCATGTAACAAATGAAACACAGCAAGAGAGAACTGACAGACATGAACACACTCTGCTTAGGAAAGATTCATCAGCAGACACCTCCTACCAAGTGCATCACTCAGAGGAGTGGATCAGATGAGACAGGGAGACACTCATCTGCATGAATACCAATTAGGTACTCATTCTAAAAATAGGTATTTGACAATAGCACAGTGTGGATGCACAGATCCAGAGACAGATGCTCCCAGCATTTTGACACAGAAGCTCCCTGTTCTTCCCCCACAACCATATGCATTATACCTTGCACTTCTGCACTGAAGTGCTCTTGCAAAACAAAAGCGCACAAGAATCTACACTCCAACACGCATGTCTGCACGAAACCTTTAATTTTCATGCACATGCTAATCACACCTCTTAAGGCTCAAACCACAAACAAAATCCATCCCTCAACTGCCACAAGCAGTGGCTTCAAAGCCCTGGGCTCAGAAAACACCTCTTAACTGCATAGCTAACATTATCACTCACGCTCATGTGCACCCGCAGACTGAGAAGTAAAATTGCAGCACTACAGCATCTATAGTGGAAACATTTTTCTGCCTGTGGAGGAAAGGAAAAGCCCAACTGCTACTAACTTACCTATCTACTCATCTGCCACACTTTCACATACCATAGCAATGACTACTTGCTACACAGCTAACTAGACCATCAGAGCTGAAAAAGGCTTTCCATTATCCACCCTCCTCAAGTTGGTGCTTATTGAATATAATTGCTCTTTTTGGCTGATTTAGTCTCAAACATTTTAAATTAAAAAAGAAAACAGCAAGCAGCACTATTCCCTCTTGAATTATACAAGGGAAAAGCACCAATGTATTTTTATCCAGTGCGGGATGGACAGACCACTGATGTATCCATGTCATTGAAACACAGTTACATTTGCATGGTAAGTTTACAGGTACAGTCCTCACTGAAAGTAATAGGTCTGGGAGAAAACAAACATGAACTAAATTATCAGTTGAACGCTTAATTTTGTAAGTCTGCCTCATATAAATTTTAATTTCCACAGTGCAATCAGAGAACAAATTACTGCTGCTTATCATATGCATGTTGAAACCATAATGAAGTATCACTGCACTAACAATACAAATCCAAAGTAAACTAAATACAAATTTCCCACTCCGCCCCCCCCCCCTTTTAATACAAGCACAGAAATCAAGACAATAGGTTATAAAAGCCTATGTCAGATTACGATACCAATTTGAAACACCAGAAAAATTCAAGCAGCAGAAGAAAGCACTGCAGTTTGCACAGAGCTTCAGATTTGCCCAGGTTATGTCACTAGAGCTTTTGGGGTGATTGGCTGTGCAGTGAAACGTAGGGTCAATAAGCAACACCCCCATTGTCAAATACACCAGATTTTGTGTACTTGTGTAAAATACACTTGTCAGGGAGGGAAGCAAGGTTAGAACTGGGTCATATTACACCCATATTAAGCAGCTGAGCATTCTCATTCCCTGCTTTATAAAAATCTTCAATGACAAAACTCCAAAATCTTAAATAAAAAAATCCTGTTTATACACGTGCACTGACCACCCAGTAGTGAAACAACTACTTTTCAGTAAAATACAGCAGCTCTTTAAGAACATACAAGCTAGACAGTAATTTAGGACAGAAAGTGAAGACTCAGAGCCAATAGGAATCATATGGGAAATTTCAAAGCAGCGGAATAAGGTGGGTTTTTTTCCAAGTTTGTAATTGATCATGATACTGGATTTCTAAGTCTGTATTCTGGCAATATGTGATCTTGTAATAGTCAGCCACAGTTAAACCTTAGGTAAGGTAGCAGCACTTCCAGGACACTATCAACAGAATGGTTTGGGTTAGAAAGGCCCTTAGTATTTCCTAGTTTCAACCCCTCTGCCATGGGCAGGGGCACCTCACAGCAGAGCATGTTGCCCAAGGCTCTGTCCAACCTGGCTTTGAACACTGCCAGGGATGGAGCATTCACCACTTCTCGGTACAAAAATCATTTGGTGTAGTTAGCTATTAAATTATTTGAAATAATACCTACTCTAAGAGTAATGCTTGCTAGACTTCATGCTGCATATGTCTTTCACCTGATCCAAGCAGCACACTTGACACTACTTAATGGTATGATAAAATGAGACCACAGCCAAACCAGAACAACTCATGAGTCTTCCAACTTTCCCTTCCCAGTTTATTGCCTGGCAAATCTTCTTTCAAACTCTTCTCTTATGATCCTACTCAACAAAGGGAAAAAAATAACCCCAAACCACTAATGACTACCAAACACACTGAACTGAAATCAAGGGTGTTTAAGAAAAATCCTACCGCATTAGCAAGCCAGAATTAACTTTGAAGAAGTAAAAAGAAAGTCAAAGACCAGAATTCATAACCTCCCACTTTACATGGTAAGTGGTATTTGTATATGTATTTTGCTGACTTTACAAGCCAAGGGTAAGGTAGCCAAGTCATAACCACCATCAACAGCTGGAAATTGGCTACAGAGTCTTCTCAAGCACTAACTAGTTCCAGTGCAACCCCAAGTTGACCAAGACAGGTCAGAGAGATGCAAACATGACAGCCAAGCACTGACCCAAAACTACAATTAGATGGATGACAAGCTGTCTGATTAATAAGAAAAATATATAAAATAAAATCCTAGCATTGAACACCTTTTAATAACCACCAATTCACTTGGGACTAGTAATACTTCACTACTGTGTTCCAGGAAAGCTATTGCCTTACTTTGAATATCTGCAAGAAGCAAATCAAACCTCACGCTGAAAATGCAAGCCAGCCTTGGGTCTATGAGCTAGTAATATCCCTGCAGCAGGACTGAAGAAATCTGTACTTTGCCTGCCCTAATATTCTGCAAATGCTTGCTCTAAGCCAGTCAAATCTTATCCAAGGTCACTGCTACTTATGTATCAATACTGAAATATGTATGAAATGTGGGAAATGGCACTCTAAGGGTCATTCTGAATGCAGTTAATAAACATTTATAGCTTGAAATATTCTCTAAGGCTGAACTCAAAGGCTGGCCAGTCATAATCAGTTATGAATAAAGTAGAGAGTCATACAATGAATGAAATAACACTGTGCACAGCCTACAGAAGATGCCTGTTCTAGAATAAATCTGTACATTTACTTTTCTATATTTACTTTCCCTGTTGCTTTATTTGCTCCTACTCCAACCCAATGAAATACTACTGGCAAACATTCAAAGGAGACTCAAACTTTGAGAAGGAAGAAATGTGCAACAGGCTACCAAGCAGTGAGAGGCATTGCTGCAGAACACTATAAAAATAAGGCCACTTCTATCTAGGTGTCTGAATCCAGTGATCTAACAATATAGAACCAATACACTCAGAGATATACCTAGCTTCTGCAGTATTTAACAAATAAAACACCTCAAGCCCAAACTGGCAAAAAACCACCATTTGACTGTAACCTTCCAGAAGGAGAAAGGTGAATATGATGCCAATTTGAAGAAAATGCCTCAAAGAGTAAGGAAGTAAAACATAAGAATACCACATGCATGGAGAAATGGATGGCTTCTTCTTTGATGGAAAAAGGTAATGTTGACATACATGTGTAAATTACACATGCAAGAAACCTGTATTCTTATACCAATACAGAGAGAGGGAAAGAATCAATTTTGCTAACTCTGGCAGGAAGAGACACTTGCCATTTTAAGTCATGTGCTTTCCCTCAAAAATAAGATGTGAACTAAGAGGGCAGGAACAAAACACTCATATCTTCTCCAAGCAAACATTCTCACTGAGAGATATTAGTTTCATGTAAGAAAACAGAAAAAAAGGATACTGATTACCTGCATAGTCTGAAATGGTTATGCATCACTTTGGAAACTACTTGTGAGAAGCCTTCAGGAAATATTTGTTTCTGGAATCGAACACAGAAGGGAGACAGAAGCTGCTGGGTATTGTTCATAAAATGAAACTTAACCTGGAAGGAGTGGTAGGTGTCACATCAGTGTATCAGCAAACCAGAAGAAAAGCACTGCAGTCTGAAAGTACATTTCTGTCTGCAGTGCCACCTGAAAGGAAGGAAAACAGTCCCTGGGGCAAAGATGTAAGAGAAATCATACCCTACAGACACCATTCCCTTCTTTAGAAGCAAGCTGAAAAGCCTTTCCCCAGTACGCTCTTGCTAGTCGCGAATCACAAAGGAAAAAAGAATTAAACGAAAGGAAGTTACTGTCACCTAAGAACACACAATGTGGTATCACCTATATGAATACAATCACAATCTGTGCCTATGTCACACTGGTCCGACTATACCCCTGCTCAAAATTACCTGGTGCGCAAGACAATGTCTTTGAATGGTCAATGCTATGTCGTGTAAAAGAACACAAGTGGTACTGCATTTAGGGCACCCTGAACTGGAAATTTGTTACAAGTTACACCATAACTAACTAAGATGGTACTGAAAAACATCAGTTAGAGGAAGACGAAAACTTTGAGGCCATGCACAGCTTAATATAAATTACTGGACCATTTCTTTTATTAGAGTTGTTATACAGCTATGGTTTTTCTCAAACAAATCTCAGCAACAAGGATCACATAAGTCTCAAGGAAAAATAAAACAAATTTGTTTTCATAATAGTTATTAATAACATAAATATCACAACAGCGTATTTTAACTTAGGAGCTTTTGATTCCCTCCATGTTGTGAAAGGTGCATGAACAGCATATAATTTTTTGGTTTGAATTTCGTGAACGAAGAGCACTGATTATGCACGCATACTTGGTACTAACGAAGGATGAAGTCTTGTGGGGCCTATAAAGTCACCAAAATCCCCATGTTGGAAGTGTGTCAGGAACCAATTTGAAAAGCAATTATGTTCTAGCTTTGTATGAAACTACTGGCAAAATGGTATAGTTTACAAAACCTGAACTGCTTATTTAAACTTATTAACAGATGGCATTACAGCCAAAGTCTAAAATATGCTCATGTCAAGGCAGACAGTATCTTTACAGACATAAAAGGCTATGATTAAGCACAGCTAGTCCCTTGCCAGCTTTTAGTAAGACCAACTAATCAAGTATTTTTGTTGTCTGCTATGTAAGCATGCAGCAAAAATGCAGTGAGAAATCCTACACAAACATTGCAAAGACCCCTCAGACAGTCTGAAAATATGTGTTCAAAGTTAAGATTAGTTTGCTTATTAATGGCGTAAGTGGAAGTGGGGAATACATAACACCTGTCAAAAGAAACAGCAAATGATACTGAGAATACTGGTATGCCTAAAATACTTTTGAGCATTATTTTCTTTATAATAAGTCTACTATATTTATTGTAATAATAAGCCAAATGCCCCATGACAACCCTCCCAATAACAGATTTGAAATAAGAAGTAAACCAAGCACTTTGAAGAAGCATAATGAAAATACATCAGTACAGCAGAAACATCTCTGCAGCATCCCTCCATCCTCAGTACCACTATGTAGTATTCTACCATTGGAGGTAGGAACTGCAATTTAAAACTTATGCCAAGGCAGGCAAGAGAAATCTTCAGCATATTCTTTAAGAACATTAACAGAACAATCACTCTTACACTGAGAAAGGTATCGGGTACTGGCTTTGGAATAATTCAAATTTATGAGCACTTATCTGGAACAAAATTCTCACATGGAAACCAGGAAGCCTGCAGGACAGAAACTGTATCCAAGAGAAGGTATTTCTCCCAGCTCTTTGGGAGCACCCAGGTTGAGGAGAAGGATTGCAATTTTAATAGCCTGTCAGAATCACATCCAGTAGGTAAGCCTTCAGTACAGAATATGCAAACACTGATACTATACCCAGACTGTCTCTGAAATTAAACATTAGAAGTAGATCAGCATGTAGAATATCTTGCTCAGAAGATCTTTCCATCATTGCAAAGACTGGTACAGAAACCCAGGTTAAAGGAATACATGTATGCACTTATACATAAAAACCGTATTATTTTTCCTATTTAAAAAATGAGTCTATTAGGGGAAAATGACAGCTAACCTTGCAGTTTAATAATAGTAATACTATAAAGCTTCTATGTAAGAGAGCTCCCCGGGCTAAATGAATGCTAGCCAGGCATAGTGAAAATGAAAATCTGACTGCAAGTGGTCAAAACCTGTTCAACAAAGGCTGAACCACCGAAAACAGATTAGTCAATATCAACTCTGCAATAGTTGCTGAAAGGAGCCACAACCCATTCTGTCCCACTTGTGGAAATAGGTATCAAGCACCAACAAAAACTATGTACTGAATTCACAGAAAACAAGGAAATTTGTATCAAGTGCAGATTAGCCCCATGTGGCCAAAACGTACATACAGCACATACTGCCAGAGTTAAAATTACCAAAGCACTGCAGAAAAGCTTGTTAAAGAGGAGTCTGGAAGCAACACACAGCTGAAATTGAAGCTGGATAATGATCAGAAGACTTAAGTAATACTGTGTGAAGTTCATAAATTAGGTCTCAACCACAGTTTTAACACAATTCCTTTTCACTATTCTGTTAGTTGTTATTCTGAACTAAACAGAATGAACTGTTTTCCAGGAGACAAACACCTGACAATCCCTAGCCAGGCTCACAACTGGTAAATGTCTGTACCAACCTTGAAAGTCAAGAGGATTCAGAACCACAATAGCAAGGAACACACCCTCATTAACAGTTTCTTCTGTCTTAAAACACTACTATTGCTACTTGGCTTTCTGCATCCTACTCCTAAAACACTCCATTTTGTGTATCATCCTGAAACTAAATCTTCTGTTCATTTCCTTAAAGATACTGAAAGAAGATGCTTTCTTCCACACCGCTTGCCAACTTGCAGCTGCAAATAAATATTATTCCACTTTAACCCTTATCTTTCTAGTCTTTGAGATGTTGTGTCTTCGCTTACAGTAATTTTTAGTTACTTTAGTAATCATCCTTCTTTACAACAGAAGCCAGGGGGAGGAAGGTACGTGACAAACTATCTCTGAGTTAGTTAGACCTTTCAAATGATTTTAAAACATAAAAATAAGTGGTTTCCAGTATGTCTGGCCTCTACTGGCTGGCAATTTTTCTATATGTATCAAGGTATGAGTCAGCTGAAGATGAATGTGAAGAGATGCTCATGCAAGAAACGGAAAAGCACGATGTCGTGCTTGTGTTGCTGGCAAAGGAAAGGACAAAACAATAAGACACAGCAACAAACAGGGCAGAAATATAAATGTGAAGACCCCTTACAGTGAGTACAAGAAGCTGAAAGCTTATGTGGTGGATGATAGCCAAAGAACAGGCTTGTCAAGGAGGAGGCAGCAACATGTTGACAAAACATGCTAGGAGCATAGCTTCAGTCACTGTGTTTTTAAGAAGACAAGAAGGTAACACAGTTGTGAGAGACCAGCAAGAACAGCTATCAGTAAACAAGATGGTAAATGAAGGAGAAAGCATAAGGGTTACCCAAAGAGACTAAGAAAGAAACTGGAGATTCAGGCCATGAATCTGTAAGTCATCCCTATTCTGTATACAAAGAGCAAGAAGAGTGCAAGAAACCCCATGTTATAGGCCCAACTGTGGATGCTCACAGAGGAAAGCAGGAAACAAAGGGAAATCTCAAAGGAGCTTTCTGGAGTTCCATCTTGGTCTCAGCAGTCTTAAACTTGCAGCAAATCATTCAAAAAAGCTGTTAAGGTAGTATGCCAAGTTGCATAATTGAATGTCACTGGCATGAAGGAGGTAAAGAAAAGAAACAAGATACCAGAGGTGGGGCTTTGTATCTAATTTTAAAAGGAAAAAAAAATGGAGGAAGATAAATAAATTAGTGCAGGAGCTACTGAATTACTAGAACAGTAGGAGGGAAACCAGGAAAATACTGACACATAAGTCAAAGGAGGACAAGACTGGGCATGATCAAGTGTCAAAAACAGCAGGGAAGCCAAGAAGGATGAAGATGGAATAGAGACCCTGGCCAAGAAAAGGTCATTAGAGAACTTAAGAGAAGCTTCAAGGGAGTTAGAATATCTATACTTAAGTCAACTTAAAAAACAGTTCTACGCTGAAGACAGGTACAGGATCTTTCAGTTTTAGAGTCACAGGTCCTTCAATGAAACAAAAATTAATCCAGGCATCATGCTTTTACTGTTTCTTAATGCCACAAGAAGTGGCATACAGAGGTTTTGAGTTCAGTATCGCACTGTAATTAAGGTAATCAACAGCAAAAAGAACAGCCAGCCTTTACAAAGGGTTTTCATCCTTATACTTTGTACCCCTTAAAAAGGATCAATACCCTATTTCAGGATAAATAGGAAGCCATGCATGGAGAAGCACGAAGCCCAAGGTCAGACAGCAAAGGAGTAGCAGAACCATGCAGAGAACACAGGTCTCAAACCCCAGACCCATTCTCTGCTTTCAAAGCTTGTCTGCTTTGTTCAGATAGAGATAAAGGGAATTTCAGAGGTAACTATTTTAGCAGCTTATTTTTCTCTGCAAATTTCTGATGGGGAGGGAGAATTGCTTTAGTTTTACTCAACGACAGGGTTTTTTGGGGAAAATAAGAATTCAGAAACTTTACTCATTTAATTGGTGACCACAAAGAGTTCAGATCCCTCCCGAGTTATTCAGATTTGAACTTTTGAACTTTCAACAGTAATTACATATTTGTGCTATAACCAGCCACAGTCTTTATATAGCAGAGAGCATAAACAAAATTTGAATTGCTAATTGTAAAAACTAAAAAAGTAATTTTTTTTTCCTCAAGGTATAAAAGCTGTCATTCGTCATCTCTCCCTCATTACTCAGCCTCTCTTACACATAAAAAACCCCACACATTCCCTGATTTCTTCACATCAAGTAAAGTGACCAGCTCAGAAAGATGAGGAATGAGGCACTGGGCCTTGCACTAGCTGTTCACCCCAATTCTCAAAACCAAGATCCTGAAGTGCTGGAAGGACTAGAGAATGTCACAGAAGCGATTTTTGTTCTAACCAACTAAAATCCAGCTGTTCATGAGAAGGGGAAGAGGGCAGGGGAAAAAGGATGGTGAGAGAATGAATGAGAAAAGTGCCATTCCCCAGCCTAGCACAACTGGATATTCAGAGGAACAAAATTCTATTTATTATGGAAAAAAGAACAGGTTTCTTGATGTAACCTCAGCCAAAAAAATCGTCTGTGTGTCCACAAGCATGTAACCTAATGAAAGCCAAACCAAGAACAGGTCAAAATGCAGGTGTGAAAGTAAAAGTAGGGCCTGTAAGATTTAGTAAAAAAGGATTCATGTCAGTGAAGAATCCTAGAGAGGAGATGAAGGATGCATGCTTGATGAGGAAGGAAGCAGCGTTTTCGGCTTATAGGACCACAGGATAGCATGCCAAAGGGACAGCACGGAAAATGAGATGCAAACAGCAGTACAGAGAGCTGGGAGGAGGAGTGGGATGTAGGAGGAAATGAGAGTGAAGAAGTAGGCGGGGTGGAAATATGCTGGGCCTTAAAGGTGCAGGAGAGGAACTTGGCTGTGATACGATGCTAGGAAGCCCAGGACAGGGTTCAGGAAAGGGTTCATAAAGGACAGAAACCAGCAAAATCTGTGACACCAACTCCGAAGTTCATAACAGAATTGAGTAGAGGATGAGGCAGGTCAAAGAACAATAAAACAACGGCCTAGACCAAATCTTTTCAAAGCACCACAGACACAACATTAAATGCTGTGAGGTCTCTGAATACTGAAACATTCCCAATATTCTGCATTTTCATTTCAAACTTAAAATGAAAATTTGCCTTAATTGTGAAAACATACTGCAGCATGCTTGCTCACCGTAGCACACATACACAGATTTCCTTTAAAAGTGAAAAGATGAGTGAACAGAAATGTATTACAGGTTTTTAAGCTCATACATTCCTTAGAAGGAATGAGAAAACAAAAACAGCGGAATACATAGCAAGCAGCAATACTGACTCCTACCAAGATGATAAACATTTGGGGGTTGAATATATCAACTGGATATTTTTGCTAAAGTTAACACAATGTGCAAGAGCCAGCAATACAGAGATTTAAATGCCTTTCTTCAGGCCTCAGAGTTAACACCACTGGGGAGTTCAAAAACTTCAGAGATACTATTTTTGGCTGTCCATTAATCTAGGCACTACTCGTCTTTTCAAACTTGTCTTCCAGACTAAAAATGCTAGAACCAATGTATTTTAAAGTTTCAATTCTGAAGCAGCACCACTCAGTAACAGATTCTGTAAATGGAGTACTACAAAACACAGAGGGTTCTTTGTGAAAGTTGCTGGTTACAATTCTACCCAAGGTTGGGAGAAGCAAATGGAAAAATGAGTCCAAACTATTTCATCTTTTGGTTGCTAATGACTGAGATGTAATTCCTGACAGCTGTGTGAAACGAGATAATCAGCTCAGTCCTGCTCTTGAGGGACAGCTGTCCATATCACAGTTGCCATTAACCATACCTCCTTTCTGATACTGAAGGAAAGGGCCAAAGATCCTAACTGTGATACAGACTGAGTCATCCACTATAAGAAAGTCAGCTGAAGTTTAGGGGAGGAGGTAGCAAGCGAAGATACCTTGACCTCTGCAGTAAGAAAAAACTTCTTCAGACACCAGCATTTGGCTCCATTTTTGTAGGGGAAACATAATAAAATAAAATATAATAATAATAATACAACCCAAAGAAAACCCTTCAAAAAACTACAGTAGCCACAATCCTGTCTCAGACTGGGGAATTATGTCCAACCTCAAACTGCTTACTGTATTTAATTCCAACTTTTGTGAATCTTTATTCTACCCTAGAAACTTGCCTAAAGAACCAGATTCCAAGAAAAAAATCCAAGAACTTACAGAATGCATATTTAAACATTAATATAACCTCATGATCTTGCAGTAACGTAATCCTTTTCCCATAACTCTCCAGACCTTCTCATTTCTTTTCACTTAATTGCCTGACCTGAAAAATGCCACCCTCACAGTTCCCAGATGGGAACAGAGTGCCCATAGGACAGGATGAGAGTGCTTCAACTTAAAAAGCCAACTTTTGGAAGCATGCATGTGCAAATTTAAATTTACAAACCCATATACGTGTCACTGTCTCTTTACTTCAGTGTTAAAGGCTTCATTGCTCCTGTTGAAGTCAACTCTACATTCATGGGCATTTAGGAGAATTTACTATTTACTGAGGTACCCAAATGTGGTTATTAAAGTCTAATTTTAGGTTTTCAGGTTTAATATGCTTAATGTAAACGCTTAAAGATATAATACTTTCATTTAAATGTGTCTATTGAGTACCTTGCACTTTTATGAAGACAAATAATACTCTTCCTTTTTTTTTGTATGGATACTTTTGTATAAATGGTGCAGAACAGCTGCAGTATTCCACTTCAGAGGAAACTGCATTTTCACCTGTGATAAACATTTGATGGAAATATCACGATCCCATTAAACACCTATGCTGTCTAAAAATTATACACCTCCTTAAATTTATCAGTTTGTCCTAGCTTTTGTATTGCTGTGTTTTAGACTATGAGATCATCAGAACAGAGATCATCTTAATTTTGTGGTCCGAGTCAGCACCAACTGCCCTGTCAGCAATTAACAAATAAATAACAATCACTCTACAGCACATGACTTTCAGCCTTATGTCTGTCATGAACACATAAAGATCAGGCAGCTAATACAAAAATCTTACTCTTTATCATGAATAATGAAGAAAAAAATACCCCAAACCAAACCAACCCATTTATTATATAGAAAGTTACTCCTTGTGAGAGAGCAGAATTCTGTAAGGCTGGCATAAATATTCTGTGAAGTGCCCTGGCATCCACCAGAGCCAAAAGCACTTGAAAAATGTCAAGTCATTACTGTGAGAAAGGGGGACAGAACAAGGTAAATTAACCCCAGAAGTATAAAAAGTCAGTCCCCCCCCTTGAATGTACAAAGGCCAATATGCCTCAGTTATCTCCTCCCTTGTGCTAGATAACACAGCTGCACTCAAAAACAGGCTGATTGCATAACTATAGGGCAACAGGTAGGAGGGCATCTAACAGTACCCCCAGAACATATGTACACTTCATGGTTCAGCCTACCCTCAGAGAAAGGCACCTTCTGAAGCTATGGATAACTGTCAAAATTCTCTGCCAAAATGGGGAATCACTTTGGCATCTTTTGTCTGATCTTGCTAGCAAATTACACCAAGGAGTTCCTTATTCAGGGACTCCCTGTTAACCACTGTGCTCCCAAATGGATTCCAAAAGGGTTCCCGTCCTGGCCAAGGACCCTTTGATCTTGTATTTTCTCACTGCTATCTCACTGGAGAACAGAAACAAGAATATGTCAGGTGAGATATCCTTAGGCATGATTCTTCAGCTACAGGAATCTGCTTTGGCTTCATCTGAGACAAAGTCTCTCTTGGACTTGATTTCTCAAGAAATCACTATGTTAATGTGAGAATACTCATTTGTGATTGGAAATTAACTGCCTCATTTACAAAAAGCAGCCAGCTTGGCTCACTAGCATTAGAATTAATATTTCTAGCCCCTGAACACAACATAAAACACACGTGAAGACTAACGGCAATGGAATGGCTTCTTCTGGCTTTAAGAGCACCTTCCACCAGCACTGTCATGATTTTCATTCCCAGGCCCCTGGACACCACAGAACCCAGTCTCAAGGGCACTCTTTCCAGAATTCATCCCACAACCATTAGGTACATTAAGGCACACATCTCAGAGTACTAGCACTGGAATCTGAATGTTCAGCCCCCAAGCACAGCGAGGTCTGCACCACACAAGGATTTTATTCCCACAGCATAGCAGGACCCACATGGAGAACAACTGACACTCCAACCCCACCAGTGCATCCTTTGACAGCAGCACTAGAAATCACTGCTTCTGCCTCCTCAAAGCCTTTTGGCTAGGATTATCCTTCTCAATGACCCCTAAATGACAGAAACTAATTTCACATTGGTGATGGTAACGGCCGAGTCTAGTATGAATACACCAGCGAAAGAAAGTAAAATGGAAAGAGCAGAGAGGTTTCTTACAATTAAACAGGGATAAGGTCTCATGTAAGCTACACAGCGAGGGAAAGAATCAGGTCAATTCCATATAGCATATAAGGGAGCTAAATGAGAGAGATGAAGAAAGACACACAGAAAAAAAGAAGCCTGGGGAGAGGCTGGGAAACAAGACACAGAAAAGATTAAAAGGAAAGCAGATACAGTGAGAAGAGATATGGAAAACAAGAGAAGGCAAAAATACAAGGACTGCTAGGAATAGAGGTGATATAATGTGGTCACTCACTCTGGAAGATTTTCTGGTGGGAGGTGGATTATCTTCAGTGCTGGTTTCTGCGGTGCTGCCCTTCACACTCCTTCTCTGAGACCCATCCTCAGAGCGTTGCTGTCAGCTATTCCAGGAGCTTCTTCAAGAAATATTTTGAGGGCGAAGGGATTGTGGATGAAATCAGGATCTTCAGTATTAAAACGATCTGTTTGGGATTGTCAGTCCCCTAAACCTGCTGGTTTTATCCCAGGATGGAGATCTTCTCTCCCCTCTGGCAGCTAACTACTAAAGCGGTGTTCCCTGGAAGACAGCCTTTTCACTGATTCTCAGATTATCTGAGAGATCAGTTTCTCCAATGTCCCTACCTGTAAACCTCTCTTCTCCTTCCTCTAGGTGCACCTTGTCCTTAAGTGTGGACAGATCTGTTTCTCTGGAAAAAAAAAATTTAAATCTTGCTATCTCCGTGGATATTATTAGCAAAATTTGCCTTTTTCTTTCCCTGGAACTGGGAGGTGCGTTCTCTCTCCTTGCACAGGATATCTGAAGAAAACCTCTTGGGATTAGAGGATGAGGGATCTTCCTTGGGATGGAGGAAGATGAGGTCAGTATTGGAAATTACCTTTATCTCCAGTGGTTAACAGCAACTGGAAAAGGGAAGAAGACTATCTAAACCTGCCTCTGCTTTCTCTCCCGATTTGCTTTTTCTGTTGCCCGCTAAGCAGATATAAATAATCAAAATTACTAGGGAGTATCAGGAGCTCCTGATTATTTCCGTCTTCGGGACTGCCTCTCTTGGGCATAAGGGGTTTCTTCGGTGCCCTGTTAACTAGCTGGTCTGGGGAAGGACTGTCTCCTCCTCTGCTTGGGGGAAGAATTTCCTCAGTAGCAGGGAGGAGTAGGTGGTAAAGGTTGCTCTGAAAACCCGCAGAAACTGGGGTCCGAGAACACCTCTCCACAAAACAGGTATTGAGGGAGCTCCAGCAGGCTCTACTCCACAGAGAGAAAGAGCAGACCCGATTCTAGATAGTTATGAGGGCTTAGTGCCGGGGACCTCTGCCCACCCTTGGCTCGTTAGTGGGGATGGGGGCAAGTGTTAAGCTCCCCACCAGCTGCAGGGAAGGGGGCTGGCAGGCGGGTGCGCCCCGGCCTGCCAGCGAGGCGGGGCCGGCGAGGGGCCGCCGGGGTGTTCCCCGCCGCCGTGAGCGGGGCTGCCTAACGGGGTGTCCCTTCCCGGCTGCGGTTGGGCAGGGGGCGGCGGGCAGGGTCTCTCTCCCACCCCTGCAGGCTACAGAGGTGTCCCCCCACCCCGGCTGCCCGGAGGTTGTCCCTGGCTTCCCCCCCAGGCCCTAGCTCCTCTTGCCCGGGCCCGGCTACCACGGGATACCGCGGCAGCTCGCGGGGATAAGCGGCCACCTCCGCCGCCTTCCGCCGGGCCTCTGCTTCCTCCCCGGGGGGCTCCCCGGGTTCCGGTGAGAGGGACCCCAGCCGGACGGCGCTGAATCCCTCCAGGCCCCGCCGCTCCCGCTCCTGGCTGCGGCTCCACTGCAGGCCCCGGCTCCTCCCCGGCCTCCGCCCCGCCTCCCCCGGCTCCCCCCCGGCCGCGGCCGCCCCCGCCTCCCCGGGTTAAGGAGGCGCCGGCCTGGAGCCCTGCGGCTGCCCAGCAGGGGCCGCGCCTTTCTGCCCTCTGGAAGTGAGAGCCAGGCTCTGCTCGGAGAGTCTGGCAGCCCGTGAGCACCAGCTGGGACCGCGGCCTTCCCCGGCCTCCCTTGCGCCTACCTCGGCCCGGGGTTTCGAATCACCCCGAAGATGGCCGCCGGCCGGGGGACCCTTGCGCCTTGGGCGCTGCCAGCAGCAGCCTCTTGCCGTCCCCCAGTTGGCAGCGGCAGCTGCTGGGCTACCCCTGCAGCAGCCGCTCACCCGGTCATCTTCTCCGGCCCGGTGTAGCTCCCGAATGGCTGCTTGGGTCTGGGCCTAGGACCGGGCGCGGCAGGATCGGGCTAGCCACCGAGGGTGATCTCTGTTCACGTAAGGCATAGTGGTTGTACCCTGCTCCAGACCAGTCTGCTCAGAGGCTCTTTCGCTCCCCAGAAAATTCCACAGTCCATCCCTGGTATTCTTTGTTCACTCTTTGTATTTGCCAATAAAGTACGGAAGTAACATCCCGGATCTTGGGAGGTGTTTCCATCACAACCCATTGCTACCTCTCAGATATGTTACAACCAGGTAAAACCATACCAAAACCCATATTAATTGTTCCACTGTTACCCAGTTGGCTAAAAACTGGGAGTCTCCTCTTGGTATGTTTCAAGGCTGATCTTAGGGACAGACCAAGGCAACCATCATTTTACAACATTAAAAGGTTCTCTCCAGTGAAGTAAAATAAATAGATCGAATGCTCCAAAATGTGTGTGTAAGAAGGAACAGGCACTGCCTGAGATCCCCCTACATGAGGCCAGTGTTGTAGGCAGGCCACTTTTACACGGAAATTCAAAATGCATTACCATGAAACACCCTCTCGTAGGGGTCCTACCCCAAGCTATCTCAAAACCACCCTAATCTCTTCTTTCAGTGGGTAGTTTGTTTCACATTTGCGTTCCTTCAACAGGTCAAAAGCTGTACCAGTGTCCCATGCCTTTATTTCAAGAAGTCACAAGAATGCACCTCAATCTCCAATCTCTCTGGATGCTATGTTCTCTTCTTCTACACCAAACCTTTCTCTGCTTCTATGCTAGCAGCTCTGTCCGTAGCTCTTCTTATGCTATTACCTGTTCTGTCAAGGAGGGGTTTCTGCCCCTTTTCCCATATTATTCATATTATCTCATTGCAGATCCCATTATAGTGTTCCTAATCATTACCAAGGGCCAACAACCATCTCACTCCCTCACACATTCACATCAGAGCTGTGTGCTATTCTGTCCTTTCTCTGAACCTCCTTCCAGTCCTGAATAAACATCTCAGCTCCAGTTCTCTTGGCCTTCTGCCACTCCTTTGACTTCTGTTTGGGCTAGGTGGTCTTTGGGCCTCCCTGCTATTCACACACCAAGCTTTCCAGTTCCTCTCTAGCTAGGATTTGTGTCCGTACTGTGCACAGGTTTCTCTTAACTCTACTGACAGACAAGGCAGAAGAATCATTGTGCTGGAAGGCACTGATGGGTGGCATCTGTGACTTCTTTGATCTATAGCCAACTGCAGAGGTGTTAGAAAACTGTGGTTGGATTTGGCATGTGCCAGGCATCCAATGTGTGTTCCCTATTTATTTTTCCTTTTGGTTTTCAGGATTCTCTCTCCCAAATGAATATATGATCTAACTAATTTATTCCACTACTTGAAAGAATGTAAATACAAAAATGCCATCCAACAACCACAAGAAGACATACGGAGGCAAGTCAAAGAATCAGTACTGCAGAAATACACACGTGGATGGCTCACGATCCATTATCATATTTAGCATTCAGAGAACCTAATCCCAAAGCCTTTGCAAGCCAAGAATAAGATAGAGAATAGCAGATGGAGACATGGGGAAAAAAGTAAACTAGTCACCACATAACTTTTTATATTAGTTTCAATGCATTTTATTCTTCTCAGTTTCTCAGGATGCCATTGGATTTGTGCATGACTGAATTCTTAGTACTTGTCTATTTGACATTGAAACTGATGGTATTTGGGAAGGCGTTCACTTCCTAGCTGAAGAACTGTTCCATTTGTAATTAGTAGTAAACAGGCACCACAGTAATCTCAGTAACATACAAGTATTCTAATGTGTTTTTCTCCTTGAGCAGGGTTTGGTGGTTGGTTTGTGGCTTTTTTTCCAAGATCTCTTTTTAACCAGCAAAATCTTTCCTTTATATGTTTGTGTTTATATACAAATTTAGTTGCTCATGTTATGTTCCCTGAATCATTTATCAGTGTACTGTAAGGAAATGACCTATCTGCCCCCTTTTCAGGGTAGCCCCATGCAATGATCAGGAGGCTGAAACTCGTAGTTAAAGGCAGGCTCTCAGAACACAGGTTTAGACTGACTACAAGCAAGCATGTGTACCCTTCATCTCTATCACACCACCCGGGCCTGCTCGGTACGGGAGTTCGGGCACGACGTGCTTGGTGGCCCGGCCTCGGACACCTGTGACGGCAGACACTTGTTCTCCAGCTGCCTTCCCCTCGGTGTGATTGCGCCCGGTCTCCACAGCACCCAGGCTCATGTGACAGGCTCTTATCTCCCGCAACATTAACCCAGCACAGACCTCCTCTTCCTCCCGGCCCTCTCAAGCGAACGTCAAAGCGGGTCGCTCTCCCCGGGCCACCCCCTGCCCCGGAAGCCTGCTGGGACAGTGAAGCCACCGAGCACCCCCTGCGCCGCCCTCCCTCCAGGCGGTTGCCGCCTGAAGCAATGTGGCCGCCGCTACCGTATGAGGATTCGTTTCTTGACCCTGCCCCAGGCCAGCCGCTCCCGCCGGCGGCGCGGGCGCCCCACAAGCTGCTGTCCCTCCCGCCGCGGCCGGGCCG
The DNA here is from genome assembly GCF_033783945.1 of Neopsephotus bourkii. Taxonomy (NCBI): domain Eukaryota; kingdom Metazoa; phylum Chordata; class Aves; order Psittaciformes; family Psittacidae; genus Neopsephotus; species Neopsephotus bourkii. The sequence goes on from NW_026900624.1 coordinate 12,309,061, forward strand.
CCAGAAAGGGCATGGGGCCACCTTAAGAGCGCGAGGAGCCCCCGCACGCAGCGCCCGGGCGGCTCCTCCCCGCCCCGTGTCGCATCCAGCCTGAGAACGTGTGGCGGGGAGCCCAGGCGCTGCGGGGACGCGCCGCCGAGCCTGTCCCGGCCCACGGGACAGGGAGCACGGCTCCCACGGGCAGAGGGGCAAGAGCGGCGGCTGGTGTGCTGGGACGGGGGCAGCTGGCGGGGTCCGCTAGCTCCTTCGTTCTACAGCGCTCATTGGCGGGAAACGGGGGCAGGGGTGTCCCGCAGCCCGCTGCTGGGTTGGCTCTTGCAAACGTCCATCAAAGGGCGACGGCGGCGGGGGAGAATTCGTCCTTCTGATTGGCCTCTGCCTGAGAGAAGGCGGGCCAGAGGGAAGGGAGGAGCAGCTCCCATTGGTCACCCCCAGCGTGTCAGTCAGATGAGTCATAAAGGGCCGCGCGGCCGGCTGGAGCGGAGCGCGGGCCGCGGGCCCCCGCGGCGGGGCTGTTTGTCACTGCGCACCAGTCACTTCCTGTCCGGGGCCGACGGCTTCCGGAGAGCGCCGCGGCCCACGCCGGGTGTCCGTGTCCTTCGGCTGGCGCCAGCGCATGCGCGGCCGGGATGGCGGTGTCGGGCCGTGGCTTGCAGCCGCGCATGTCATGTCGCAGCGGCGCAGGGCTGCTTCGCTTCGGAGTCGCCTCGTAGCCGGTTCCTCCCTACATGTGGGGAGCGCGCGTGTAAAATGGCAGAAGGTGTCTGCGTGTTGTCTCCTGCAGTTTCACGCAGCGTCCGTTACGTTTGCGGGTGGAGCGGGACTGTGCCCAGCGCCAGGCATTGGCGTGCTCGGTTCAAGCATAGCGTGCAGCCCTTGGGTGTGTGGTGGTGGTAACGCAGGGGAGCGTAGTATCCCTCTTGCTGTCATACTTGGCGGTCGTGCCGCTGTAAATGGGAGTAAAAGGAGCCACTGAATTTGATTTGAGACATTTGCGCAGCAGCTGTGGCTGAATTCACAGGGTGAAGTGTATCCTTTCCCCACCTAGGGTCCACTCGAGCTCAGAGTGTGTTCAGTTGCAACTGTGACTGCTAAAGGAGTGTGCAAATGTACCTGTGCCAGGTTACATGAAAAAATAAAAAGTCATCCCTGCTTCAGAGGTGTCAGTCGCTGGGAAAGATAGTGGAATGCTTCAGGTATACAGAAGCCCTTCTCTGTCACCACCCACAGAAGCAGTTTTACATGGACTATCTTGTCTCTGCCGTGGGCCCAGCCCTGCTTTCAAGAAGGACCTGCAACTATAGGAGGCTTTCCCTGAAGCCTGCAGAAGCCTAAGGCAGGACGTTAATAGGAATTTCCATACAGAAACTCTTTTGCAAAAGGAGGGGAGACCTAGTCTCCATTTCTCAGTGACTGATGGTTTGGTCTTTGTGCCTTCCAGGCCTGACTGTGTAGGCTCCAAGCCATCGGCTTGGTTGCGGTAGTAATTTTTCAGACTACTGCTGCACTTTAATGTGCTTTGAAGCAGTTGTGTGAATTACAGAACTAACAAAGCCTGGTTGCTTATCAGTTTTGGTCTCACAGTTGGATTCTTTGATGATTGATAAAGCACAAGTTCTAACTGATGCTTTCCCCCTAATTTGTAATGTCTCTTTTCATTCTGGTTCTCTTACGCCTTTTAAATCTAGTGTGTACTGTGACCTTCCCTCTGCAAGGACAAAAATAAAGTCTTTCTCCTGTGTTTGGTCTCTTATTTTCGTGAACTCTACAGGAGTTCTTGTTTTTTTATATCTCTGCAATGGACTTTTATTCTTACTGTAGCTCTATAGCAAATGTTTAAATCTGGCACCTGCTTCACCCTCAGTCTTTCAGACAGGTGTAGTGGCTGTAGATAAGTACCAGAGCAGAGTGGGGCTCATTCCCAAGGATCATGAGCAGAAGGAGGCTGCTCCTTCTGCATCTGCCCAAGGTTGAATGCCCTATTTGAAAGAGATGTTCTAGCATATTGTAGGTAAATGCTTGTTACCAGCTTTGTATAGTTGGAGGCAGTTGCTTCTTTAAGCCTTTTTTTTTCTTGAAACTCTTTGTGTGAATGATTAAATATTAATGGAGACAAAAATAGGTGGATTATAAACTCCTGTCTTCATGACATTCAATCAGTATATGTGAGATACCAGGGAGATGCAAAATGACAAATACTTACAGGAAAATATTTAATTGCATGTTCAGACTGTGGTATCTCTGATAGAAAGCAACGTGGGGAGCAGGATTTGGGATCCACATCTCCCACAAGCTGGGGAAAATGTTTTAACCATGACATGCTTGGTCTGCCCGTCCTTTCCTATGGGTTCCTTGTGGCTGAGATGTGCTCTGAATAGGCCCCATGAGCGATATTTTCTAGACTAGTGGGGGAAAATCAGACACAGGAATCTTGTTCTGGAGCTTCCATTCAAGCTGAAAAGTTTGGAGTGTGAAGTCAGAGGTGATGGAAATCATACTTAAATGCAGACTTCTGTGTGATTTTGGTGCTTATAAGGCTAGAGAGCAGGGGACAGCTGGGGATGGGATTCCTGGCTGCCCAGTGCTTTGAGGTCTTCTGAAGTGTTTTCTGTGGCCTGTTCTGCTGTGCTTTATTCTAGCAGACTTGGATGAAACAAAGGAGCTTTCTTGGGCAGAGAAGGGGATGTCAGTAAAAGAAGTGAATTTGTTCTAAGTGCATTTTCAGTTCACGCTGGTTTTCTTTCAGTGTAAAACATCTAAAAAGTTTTCCATGAGAAAATTATTTTTGTGATAACTGAACTTTCCTAACTCAGAAGGTTTATGTAGTATTCCTATGTTAAGGATTATGAAGTACTTACAAATAAGATGTTTCAGTAGTTAGACAAAATTATAATCAATGTCAGATTCTAAGGCCCAACAGCTCAGAGGCACTCTTACATGTTATGTTAGACAGGTTCAATGAATACAAAAAACAGTGGAGCATGGTTTTTAGTGATTCCCTGCTAAAAAGCTGTATGCGAAAAGGTACCTTCTTACTCAGCAGTTAAGATGCTTAGGTGCATTCTGACCTTCTGGCTTGGCGGGCTGAGATGATTTTTACTGCTTTCCTTGCCTGTTAACCCTGCAGAATTAAAAGAATAGCTGTAAGAGAGGAAGCTGGATATTGCTTCTTTCTGTACCGAATTGACAAAATTGTATTCTAAGTTTCAGATAGTCATAGTGAAAAAAACACGGGATCAATTAGTAACTGTCCTTAAAGGAAACCCCTGGGTTCTGCTTCAGAGTTTGGGTCTTCATATTAGGCAATGGTGCCAGGAGAGAAAAGCTGTGGTCACATCCCAGGGCTGACAGCAAGGAAAGCTCTGCCTTCCTTAAGTGAGGATAGAAGTTGCCGTGAGACGGTAAATGTAGAACCATCTCAACTTGCTTTTCAAAGAGCCACTACACTTGGCAGACACTGACACACAAAAGTCTGATTAGCAGGCTGTCTACCACTTCAAAAGCTGATGCTATGAAAGTGCAGACAGGATGTAAGGTTTGATCGCAGTAGCTCAAACTAATGAGCAGTTCATGCTGTTGCATTCTGACTGAGAAGTAGACATCAGAGTTAATAGTAAAATATTAAAATCCTTAGAAGTGCTGCAGATACCTATGATATCAGCAATAATAGTCTCAGATGACAAGCATTCCTGAGGATCAAAAGAAAACTAGGATGCCCATGTGACTTCAGTTATAATTTCTGAGAAGCTGGGAGTCAGGCAAGAGGTTCTTCAAAATTTACAGTAGGCAGAATCTTGAATTTGCAGCATGTAATAATTAGGAGGGAAGCTAGAATGGGAAGTCACAGAGCAAACAATGAAATTGATGGAAAGTATAAATGAAAGTCCAGGACGGCTGTGAAAGAGTTACTGGATGTGTTGGAATCAAGGGAGGTTAAGGGAACAATGAAGAAAGAGTTTGCATTTTCATAGCTACCTTCAGGTTTGAGGGTGTAGGAGGCTTTTATATTCTTATCCTGTGAACAATCTGGTTTTTACAATGAAGCAGCTTTTTGAGATTGAGCTCTCCTAAGGAGAAATGTTGGACCAAACTAATAATTTAAACCATAATATGGCATACCTCCAAGAATTCCAGAGAACTTCAAGTGAGAAGTAGTTGGGCACCTGCATTCTTGGGTTTGGAAATATGTGGTTTCTCAGAGAAAGATGTCATGGTACCAGAGCATCAAGAGAGACAGTATGGACTGTAACTGCAATTAAATAAAAGGTGCTAGGGATGAAGCAGGGAAATAGAATAGTGAAGTTTTTATCTGTTTCTTGAAAGCTGGTCAGAATGGTAATTAAAAATGTGTCAAAGCACCTGGAAGACTATGATAACCAAGATGAATTATTTAAGCAACGAGTATCTCATAAATCCCCTCCTCAGTTTTCTGGATGTGTCAATAAAGAAGTTAATAAAAGAGAAACATTTAATCTGATATATGTAGAGTTTTAAAGGCATTTGAGGCTGCTCCACAAAGGCAGAATCCTGACAGGGAAAAGCGATTACTAATGTAGGTCACTTTGGGGCCTTATATTGCTTCATATTTGAATTCATGGCCTTGGCATAAATAAAAAGAGCATTTGGATGAAATTTGCTCATGGCACAAGGACAGAATGATAGGATATTATAAATGAATACTGAAAGACCTCTGAGATTTGGATGAAATGAAATCTTGGATGAGATTCAGGTATGCAGAATTTAGTGCCATGAATATAGGGACTAACATACATTCATTTATTTATTTATTCCCTCTGGGAACTCAGTTCCTGGAAATGAAAGAGAAGGAGGAAAAGGATCTTTGAGCATTAGCTGGTCACACACAATGAACTGCTAAAAGGTAAATGGGATCCAGGAAAGTATCAAGAGCATTTTCTATTTTAAAAATCTTGTATAGAATATTGTTAGGAATTCTGATCATTCATTCTCAGTAATAATTAGTTCAAAGTGAAACAGATGTAAGAATGGCCTCTAGGACTTTCTAGAGAATGAAGACACTATCACCAGAACTTTGGTCTTAAAAGCTTTGCCTAGGAAAACGGAGACTGAGAGGGGATCTGGCCAGAAACACACCTGGTGGTAAGCAACAGGTAGGGAAAGGAGCTTTTAATTGGAAGGATGCTACTACTTTAAGACTGAATATGTATAAAGTGGCCCAAGTCAGGCTGAACAGTAGGAAAAAAAAAATCAGAACTAAGTAGGGACTTTCAAAATTGGCTTCCCCTAAACTGTGCAAACAAAAACTGTGTAAGAATTTCAAGCATTAAGCAGCACAGTGTAAGATGAGAACTGGTTTTAAACAAGAGGTGTCCTATAAGCAGCAAGCAAAGGGTGGAACTGAGCAATTAATTTTCATGGCAAAAGGTTAAAAGCAGAATCTCTTAGGGATTTATCATGTGTCCTGTGTTGTGTTTCTTTGTTGTTCATCTGGTAAGAGGAAAAAAAGTGAACAGCAAAGCAACAACCTCTACAGAAAACAAAGGTACTCAGAGTAACTGTATTAGAGAGGTTTCTGGAGTACTTTGGGCAGACCTAAACAGGGAAGGCATGTGAACAGCACACAGTAACTGAAATTCTGTATCAACAGTGCAATGGCAAGGGCTGATGTTACTCCTGGGGTTTAAATTAACTCTACATCAATCATAGACATGAGATTTCATCGCACATTGTGTGATGTCCATGGTGTGGACAATCTTACCTGAATGCTCCAGGGAGAACATGGATGTCTGCCCTTAAAGAGGAGACTTCAGGAAATGATGACATGAGCTATTAATGCATGTAAGGACTCAGAGAGAGGAACTGGAAAAACTGAGATTGCTGTTTTGAAAAGGAGAGATATGAAAGTGGACAGATAATTTATAAAGTAATTGCTGGAGTAGAAAAAGTAGTCTTGGAGCTTCTGTTCTTCCTGTATCACAATCTGAGAACAAGGGACCATTCAATGAAACGGGGGAGTGAAAATGAGGAAACGCTTTTCCAGATCATGACATTACACTGGTAAATTCATTGCCGAAGGAAGTGGTAGAGCCAAATACTTCACTAGCTTTCAGAAAGCTCCCACAAGTATCTTGTGCTGTTCTCAATGGCAGTATAGTTGGGACAGGGGTATTTCTTAGGGTTATGCTCCTAAAGCTGTTGAGATGCTGTGAGGTGGAGCATCCTGGCTGAGGACACCAAATTATCTGGTAGGTGACTGATGCCCAGGAGAGACTGTAGTGAATGATGTCTCAAAGGTGTATGAGTCACACTGAAACATAACTCAGTTTAAAATGAAGGTACAGAGCTGAAGAAGGGAGTTGACCTATGTTTCTTTTCATAGCCATTTGCTGTCCTATACTTCCACTCAGCCTAAGGTGGTAGAGTGGAAACAGGAAAAGGAAACAGCCACCGAACTTAATTCAGTTTCTTCCCTGAACTGTCAAAGGTTTTTGATCAGTCCATGCTGGAAACCACAACATAGTCCTTCAAGTAATGTTACCATTGGCCAGAAATGGTCTTAATTACTTGAAGGACTTTGTGACAGTATTGCTAATTGTGTTTTGAAGTTGTTGGTTTATAGGGACAGACAGCATCAGATGACCTGTCCAGGGAGGGAACTGGGATAACTGCATTCCTGTGCGTAATCAAAATATTTTTGACTCAAATATCTGAGAAGACAAAGGATGAATAGAAGGGAAAAGAACTATTTTCAAAGGCTCTTGTAAGGTTTTTCAAAGGATTTTCAAATGGCTGCTGTCCTGAAATACTGTCTTCTGCTTAAGGAGTCTGTGTGAGGGAGAGAGATTACTTGATAACAAATTAGTAGTAAACGCTTGCAGAGTCCCTGAACACCAGTAGGCTTGGTTCAATCTGTAAGCTTTGAAATCTTAATGTGAATTGTCCTTAGCCCTTCTTAAGAATAGTATGAGCCAGCAGTTCTGCTCTGGGTTGCTTAAAATGGCACTGCTGCAGTTATGACATGTACTTGGTGATGATGCAAAATATTCAGAGCTGAGTTAGCCTGCAGCCCCTGGAAGAATTACTGTCAGCAAGATGAGGAGCCATATACTCAAAATGACTGGTTCTGGCCTGGAAGACTTAGCATTTGCTTCCTATTGGGTTTAGAAAGTCTATGCTTCCCCAACTGTAGCTTTGTAGTGGTATCTTACACATGCAAGCCAGTAGCTCAGGAATACAATGAAAGAAGTACTTGTATTTCCCAGCACTCCTGTTCAGTTCTTGATAGGCAGCACAAGATTTAAGTGAGCTGTCCTTTCCAGCTCAGAAAGAACATGGGGATCTGAAGATGAAGCTCTGGGAATACATGAATCCTGTGTTAGTGTTCAGAGTAACCTGGCTTTGTTTCAAACCAGCATTGGCTTTGGCTCTGATTGGAGTCTTTGTGACTGGAATCTAATCAATGGGAGTCGTGTGGTAAAGCACAGCTCTGTGGCAGAGCAATGCAAAAAGGCAATGCAGTTTAAACCAAAACCAAACCAAACAAACAAAGCCCAAAGCAGACAAACAAAATCAGTAAACTTGTCTCTGCCATCATGGTGAATCGAGCATTACGTGACACGCCAATGAAAGATAACTTTGGACCTAATCTGCATTAATCCCTGCCCCAGATGATTTTGGTACCATGCAGAGAGCCTAAAGTAATTGGGAAGTATGAAAAGTGAACAAAGTGTCTATAAATTGGCTCAGTGCCCGCTCAGAGAGAAAGGCTGACTCTGTGGTACTCAATTAAACAGAACTCTTCCCTGGTTCTGAGGCTAACAGGCACGGAGTAGCCATGCTGTTAAACTTTCTTGCCCACCAGCACAGGCTGGCTGCATGCAGACTGACTTCTGGACCGTTCCTTGCCATGTGCTTACTCCTGAACCATGCACAGAACTGTTTGGAAGACTGCTAGTTGGCTGACAATAAAACTTTAAATATCATATTTCAGTGCTGGGGATCACTTCCAGCCACTGTTTCATTTACTAGTGTGGTTGTGTAACCAAATAATCACTGTCACAAAATAGTTTGGAGTGAATAAAGACCTGCTTCTGGCCTAAGAGGCAGGAGTCAGGAGCACCGACATCCACATGGAGCTGGAGTGTGGCCGGCTGCTCCTGGGATTTCATCATCTGCGTTACTGGGTGTGACAAAATGTCATGAGTCATCCCTGCCTCTGGGAACACCAGACTTGGAAATTCACAGGGGACTGCGTGCCTGACTGGTAAAGGCAGTTTGCTGGAGTTTGTGCAAGATGGTCATGAACGAGGTTGGGTAGTTCCAGCAGGCTGGCGCAGGGAACGGGGGCAAGAGCAAGGGTGGCATGGAGGAAGACACAAAGTTAGGGCTCCAAAAAAGAGCTAAGTGTAAATGAGAACAAAAACCAAAGGACTACAGTCAAATGGCATCAGGACGCCCTGCTTCTGAATTGTCCATGCAGTCTTTGGGTTTGGTGCCCTTCTTAAATGGGAAGGGAATAATTCTCTGCCAGAGGATAAAGTGATGACAAGAGGGTGAATTTGTGGCTACCTGCAGAAACTCTTGCGCTGCAGTTTAAGCCGGGCTTCAGCAGAAGCTGCAGTAGTGCCCATGAAAGGAATGTGCCGGGGCATACCATCTGAGATCTCTGTCTTCCATGAGGCCTCTGCCCCTAAGCCAGTGATGGGTCCCTTGGCTAGAGAGGGAATCTGAGGCTGGCTGGTGGTGTGTATGTGCATTGGTAAATAGGGGTGCAATCCTTTAAGGTGATTTCTGCAACAGGCAGGCGAGGTTGGTAATTTTATGCTCATTAACTGACCCACTGTGGATGATTCATTCAGTGGCTCTTGGGGCTAGAGTGAGGATCTCTAATTTAGGGTGAGCTAAACTGCAGGCTTCAGAGGCTAGGACAGAGTCTTGACTACAGCACATGGAACAGTCAAGAAAACTGCTCGTGTTGACTTGAAAACCATGGAGAAAGCTTGCCATGCAAGGAATGATCTGGAATCTAGACTGGATTAAATAATAAATAATTAAATAATCTAGTATCATTAACGGTCTCCCTCGCTCCCTTCTACAGTGACGGAATTGTGATGTGGCCAGAGTAAACGCCTGTGGAATAAATGGAGGAAAACGAGCCTGACTTAGTAGCGGAGGCGCAGATCTCGACGTTTATTCTCCATTTCTAGGTGCTCTTCGGTTGCCACCAGATGGCAACAGAAATCCGTCTGAGCGCGGCAGGATTCTGCAGCGACTGCTCAATTCCTACTGCTTCCCTGCCTGGCAGGTTTGCAGGGGCGTCTGCACAGCCTGCCTACCAAAAAGGAAAGGATAAAGAGAACAAAACAAGCCGGCGTGATTTTGTCGTCACCAGGCACGCAGATGGTGGGGTATGTGCAGCTGGGGGCAGTGGCGGAGCGCTGCTGTGTGATGTGGCGTGTGCTCCCGATGAAGAGGAGCATGGATGCGCCAACCCGCTCTGCAGTCAGCTGCTGCTGACTATTGCAGATGTGTTCTCGGTGACCCAGAAACAAAAATAGCTAAGGGTGAACTCAGGACAGGCGTTGAGGTACGCGAGCAGGCTTCGGGAGAGCCCCGAGGAGCCAGGGGTGCAGGGCTGCATAGCTGTCAGTTAAACATTGCGATAAGTCAGCCATCCCCTCCGTAGCCGCTCTCACGAAGCGGCAGCGGTCCTGCCTGTCCCTGCCCTTCCATTTTGCAACAGGTTCCTCCTAAGAGAAGTGCTGCCGCATCTTTAGCCCCCTGCCCCCAGGCACAAGCGCATCGCTTAGCAACCCCTGAGACGAGCGGGAGAGCCGGTTTCCAGGGGCAACAGGCGCATTTTTACATCATAAATAACTGTTCGGGTGCTCCCGAACACCTCCCGTTTGCTCTGGCTGGGCTCACAGCGTCAGACAGCTGGAAACTGAATCCCTAAAAGTGGCCCTCTTTTCCAGGAATGGCAGAGGGGAGCTTGGAAAGAGGGCTTCACTGTAACGCACACAGCTCATGTAGCTAATAATTCGGCTAAGTTAGCTAGTTCAAGAGACAGGGGCCAGCTCATCTGCCTAGTCCTGGCAGCCTCAGAGTCATTCAGGGAACACGAAAAGGAAGAGAAAGGAAGGAGGAAAGGAGGAGAAAGGAAGGGAGACTGGTGAGGGAAACGGAGAAAGGAAAACAGGGAGTGGGTGGGAGAGCTGGGGCGAGGAGAGGCAGTGCGTGGAATGACTGGGAGGGCAGCTGGGAAGCTCCATGATGAGCATCAGAGAGTGGGGTGCAGATGGAAGGCTTGGGGAGTAAATGTGTGTTGGAAGGAATGCTTGCTAGGATTTAAGTACCCCAGGGAACCTATCTAAAACTTGGAATTAAAACCAAGACAAAGGGAATTTTAAATTGCAAAAAGATCTAGAGCTGGGGAACCTTAGGAAAAATGAGACTTGGCTGTAAGCCAGCAGTCCTAGGGCACAGGAAGGAAATCAGGAAACTTCAATACACATGCCACAGACATGACGTTCATTGCAGATCCTCTGCAACAAAACAGCGAGAGCCCTGCTGTAGCCAAATAATAGTGTTTTCTATATTGTATTGTCAACAGAAAAGCTCTAGGAAATTTTACAGATCTGTGCACATCTGGAGAGCAGGCCAAGCTCTTCATGCCTGTTAAAACAAGATCATACATCAGTATTTCTTTAAGTGCAAAAGGATACAGCTAAATAAACTTTGTCATGCTATTTTGCGTTATCCACAATGCATTATGGATACGTGTGCCTACGTGTTGTTTTGTAAGTGGTCTGGCCTTTTAAGGCTTCCTGTTTATCATTTTCTTGTAGCTTGTATCCTCTTTTTAACAGCATCAAGGAAAGAAAAGCCAGTCCAGTGGAGGAAATGGTTAGGTGTCATAAGGAGACAAGAGTGTTGCAGTGTATTAGTGTGCATTTAAAGATGTAAAAGACTAATTGATCTTAAAGTTGAATGAGTAACACAAAATAAGTATCTAGACTTTAGCTAAAGTTCCCCAGTATGTGGCCACCCCACCCCTGGCAGTGCTCAAGGCCAGGTTGGACAGGGCTTAGAGCAACCTGGTCTAGTGGAAGGTGTCCCTGCCCATGGCAGGGGGTTGGAACTGGGTGAGTTTTAATGTGCTTTCCACCCCAAAGCATTCTGTGAGTCTGTGATTCAATAATTCAGCCATCTTCAACCTCAGACGAGAATGCTGTGGTTCAGCTAACAGAGACAGGTTTGTCAATCATGGTGGTTCCCTTGTCTTGCAGGGCAGGAGGGAGCGCCCTGTCCTCACCACAGCCCTCCCTGTTTGGTGTCCCCGGGCTCTGGCCGATGGAGGGGAGTGCTGGAATAGGTTGGCTCCCATTACGCAATCCAGATTTTGCTACCACTTGCCTTGTCCTGGATACCACAGGCAGCCCTGGGAAGGTGGGATCAGGCCTCCTCATTGTTCCTGATGTTAGCTGTTATTCAGCCCTATCTGTAACCTTTTGCATTCATGCTTTCATTCCAGCCTTGTATTCTAGTCTCTGTGCCCTCTCTGCTTCCCTGTACGATCAGCACGGTCCTCCTGGCTCTTGGCCTCACCTTATCCATATCTAAGATAGAAAATAAGTTCTTTGTTCTTCTATTAAAAAAATATTGTCTTTGAATTAGAGGCAGGGACAATAAACCTATAGTGAGAAGAAAGTACATATTAAACACATGCAAAGGGAAAGCAGCTAAATGAGAAAAGCCATGTGATTCACCTGAGAGTGGGTTAAAAAATACCTTGTGAGTAGTTGAGTCTGAAGGGAAAAGCAAGACTTGTGTCCTGTTTAGGGTGATGAAGACATTGTGTAAAGGATCCTCTTTGGGGCAGAAAGGGAGGAAAAAAGAGACAGGTTCCAAAAGATGATGGCCAGAAAAAAACCCGAGAGACTTCTGGAAAGCATGTCAGAAACCGATAAAAACTGAGAGGTACACAAAGAAACACAGATTTATGGCTTCAATTAGGAGTCAGTGTACACCTCTTAGATTCTAACTTGATCCAGTTAACATGACTTAAAGCCGGTCTGCTGTGTCCATATTAAATTGATTAAATGACCAGATTATCCTTTGTGGCTAACATCACACCATCAACTCAGCCTTGATTACGTCCAAAACAAAGAGGAGGGGGTAGATGTTGGAAAAAATGAGTCTGGAGAGGAGACAGATGATGGAGAGGAGATGATGCAGAAGGTCAGTGTGGCAAGGGCAAGGGGGATGTGCAATGTGCAAGAGAGGATGTGCAGGAAATGGGCAATGCTGGGTACAGAGCATAGCACAGAAGCTTGAGTGAGAAAGGGGACTCATTGCAGGACAGGAAGTACAGGGCAGATGTGTGAGAAGGGAAGGCTGGGGGATCCTGTTGCACATTCCCATCACTTTACCTGTCTCGGAGCTTTGGCAGCAGGGATGCTGATGTAGGAGAGAACCTAAGAAGGGGCAGGGATTCCTGCTGCTGTGGAGGTGGGGAACAGGTGATAATGGGATTACAGAATGAGAAAGCTTGAAGTCTATTTCCAGGTCTGACATGAGTGACCCTCATCATAGGGCATGGGCGTTAAATAACTCTGACCCTTGTAAAATATTGGGAATATCAGTTGCCACTGCTGTTGTAGTTTCTCTGTGCAGTCCTTAACATGGTGTCCTGAGTAAAGAGTTAATGACATATGAAGGCTGACTTTGTCTGGAGAGATGCTAAGATGCCCAGGAAGATTTCCTTGATCTAAGGCCTTACTGGCTGCAGTGGCTCATGTTGTCATTGAATCTAGCCATACTTATTTACAAGGGGAAATAAACCAGCGTTCATCTCAGTGGGACCATTATTCTGCTATGGCTGTCCCTGTATCTGTTTTCATAGAAAATAAAAATTACCTCAATCAGTAATAAGAACCCTGCTTCCAAACCCATTTTTAGTCAGGAAGAGAAGCACAGAGCTTTGAAACAACACACACCAGAAACGGGTCATGTAGCTATCAAATCAAGCGTTCTTTGTGAAACAGGCTGATAAGGATTTTTTGTAACAGATCTAAGATGAGATGACTCATATGAAAAACTACAAGATGAATTTGTTTACACTTCTGAAAAGCTGCCCATTTGTGACCTACACTTTATCAAATGCAGATAAAAAGCCTAAAATGATCCAATGCACAGCAGAAGAATGACAAACAGTTGCTGTGCTTATGTGGCCCATGACGGAGTCAAAGGAAGCATCACTGGGAGAGCTCAGGATGTTTTAGCACGGTCACAGACACAGACACTCCTTGTCTGAAAGGAAAAATGTCAGCCTTTTACCAAAATCATGAGCCAGAGTAGCCCTTCAAGTTGCTGTACACCTAAAGTTCTATACCTAACGTTGTTGTATACCTGAAGGCAGAACCTTTGTCCCAGATGGAGCAAGTGAGGACACCTGTGAATGGAAGACAGCCATCAAGGTTTAAAGGGGAGGAAGTGCCTTGTGTCATTTCCAAGCTTCCTAGAAACAGATGAGATGGTGAGGTGAGAGGGATTGCACTGTGCCCTGTGGCAAGCCCAGAGGCACCACGGAACTGCTGCAGCCTGCTCATGGAGCCAGCCTGGCCCTGCAGAGTTTGTGTCTTTGTCCCTCCAGCCCCTATGGGGTGCAAGGAAAGGACCTTGCAGATGCTGCAGACCCACACCTGCCCAGGATCACTGGTCCTGGGTGGGTGCTGGCATGCTGGCTCTTGCTGTGACAGGGATATCCCCTTGGCAGCACTTTTATTCCAGCCTTTTGGAGATGAGAGGGGAAGAAGGAGAGCATAGGTAAAGGAAGTAAGGAACAAGTGAAAGGGGAAAGGAGGGGACACCCTGTAGGTCTGATCGCGGTATTTGTGGCTGGGCAGCCAATGGCTTTCATAGGGGGCAAGTATAAAGACATCAGCCCCTCTGTTCTTTAGAATGAAAGAAAATCTGGAAGCAGAGAGTTGCAGAGTCCTGCAGACAGCACAGCTAAGGTTTCGATCCAGATGTGGCTCCTCCTTCCGCTGTGCTGCCTTTCAGCTGCCTGTGCTCCCTAGTGAAGGCAGGTGAGACTGGTAGGCTGTGTGGAGGATGGAGATCAAGCCAGTTCAGCTGAGGCTGGAAGCCTTGCGCAGGGGGACACCGGTATCAGAGTCCCCAGAGCAGGAGGTGTTGCCCTGAGGAAAGTGGGAGGGTAATTACATGTCAGAGAATTAGGAAGGCAGCTGAAGAAAGTGTCATAGGGCACAGGGTGAGGGCAAAGATTTCAAAAGGTAGCAGAAGTCCTCCGCAAGGATTACCTGGGTGTGTAACCCAGGGATGCTGCAGGCAGAGGGAGCCCCAAAGGAAAGAGGCTTGTGGAAGAGCTGTTGTAAGGTAGGGATTGACACAGGGGTGAGCATATACAGGCTTGTCTGTGTTGGATTGCTGTGTTTAAGCTGTATCCAGTTTTTCAGGCTGTAATAGCTTATGTTCATGCGATTCGTGCAGTGGGTAGGATAGGTGATGTATATTCTCCTGTTCTCTTTGAAAGGCAGTTAGATTTATTATCACTTACAATGCTGTGGGTACATCTTAATTTCACGCTGGTGGAGGCTGACAGATTGCATGTGGTGGGTCACAAAGTGGGGCATCTCTGGTGGGGTTCCAAAGCTACAGGCAAGGTGGGGATACAGGGAGCACAGAGTGGGGGGAACACGTTACTTGAATGCCATTGATTGTTTGCAGAATTTGCAGCATCTTTCCTGCTGGGGAAGAGCCAGAGTAAAGTCAGGGCAATTGTAAGGTCCTCCCTGCATGGATAAGATCCATATCTGCTCCATGTGGGCTACTGCCACTGCCACAAATGCCCAACTCCTGTGTATGTGTGCACTTGCTCCTATTCTTGTTATGCCTCTCTGCTTAAAGGATGACACAAAAGGGTACAGAGGCAACAGAAGAGGAGGGTAACTTGCTGTGGAGCAGCAGCAATAGCTTATCTGCCTTACAAGCCAGCCTAAATGGGAATTTGGAAGAGAAAATGTCCCCATATCAGGCACTCTACCTGTAGAGTTACCCCACTGAGGTATCTCAAACATCCTCACTGGTTCATTGGAAGTTGAAACACGACTGCCCACGAGCTGAGCCTGTGGCAGGGGAAGGAAACAGAGTGGAACTGGAAAGGCTGGTATCTGCTGGGGAGCATGGGCACGGTTTATTGCCTGAGAGCCGGGTGTGTTTGTCAGCCAACACAAACTGACCTCCCTGTTGTCTTCGGGGCACCCTGAAAACTGACCAGCGGAAGGGGCCGGGCAGATTCAACACCCGCACCCGCTGCCTGGCAGAGCGTGCTGAGCATGTATAAACCTGCTGCACCACAGCAGTTTGCAGCGCGTCCAGCCAGGTATGAGGTGATTAGGGAGCCAAAATTAGAGACAGGAAAAGATGTGTGATATTTCACCATGCCATGTGGATTCTGTGTGACTGCAGTCTAGGCAGGTCCTTTACTGCACTGCAAGCCAGCATGGGTTGGGTTAGCCTTCTGAATACTCCAGTGTGGAGAACAGGCTATAGGGATGGAAGAGCAGGTTGCATTTTTGGTATGTATTCTTCAGTGGTCCTCTCTTTAATCAGATTGTCTCCTGTCTACAACAGCTTAGGAGCAATGAATGTCACAGTATTGAGGAACTCTTATTCCTCTCGGTCAAAATTAACACAAGCAGCCACAACAATGCTATCATGTTCTATGCTGGGATATCCCCAGGGCTGTACCCCAGTTTCTTTTGGTGCATAGCACCAACCAGTGGGTGCCTTTGGTTTTCTCCCGAGTTTAGGAAGAGTGTCCTGCTGGAACATCAGTTTCCCAGTCATCTAAGTACAAGAAGTTGGAGTGTGACTCTAAAGGTGATTTTGTTGTTTCTGGCCTGGGCTAGACGGACAGAGTCTGCCATGTATAGGTTCCCCCGATAGCATCGGCTGTGCGCATTCCCAGCAGGCAAGTGAGGGTTTATGATCCATAACGACATTTTATCACTTCCTAGCAAATTATTCTTTGGTGCCAGAGGCTTTAAGTAAAGGAGCATGAAATCTAGGATGAACATGAACCACACTGAACTTACAGCAACTGCAGTGGCTCTGTTTAGAAGACTCAACAACCGCCTGTGTCATGGTGTCTGCTTTAGAGTCCAGAGGAAGACTATGGATTGCCTAGCTGGTGAAGTACTGGTCTGGGTTGCTGGATATTATGGTTTGATTTATGCTTCATGACAGATTTTCTCTTGGGCCAAACCATGTAATCACTACATGTCCTGGTTCCCATATCAGCAAAACAGAGTTACTACTGATTCTTTTCCCTTATGTATGTAGGTCTTGAGATAGATCTTCAGGACATGGCTATCCCCTGTTGTTTATATACATAGTCATCCCGATTTAACATGGACCCTTTAAGAGGACTAATTAGTCCTATTAATAATCCATATTATTATATGGATTCAGAGAGCTGGCTCCAGGCTCTGAAGATCATGTCATCAGTAGTTTCATTTGTGGGTTTCTGCAGGACTCTCAGCTCTGTGGGGTAAACTCTGGAAGAACTGGGGGAGTGGCTGCCATGGGGAGGCGATTCCAGATCTTACACTGAGCCTGGCACAGAATCGGTTAGGGTTCACGGAGGCTTGGGTCTGCTGTATGAACATCTATTCATACATATCTGAATATCAGATAATGGCAGCAGTGGTCAGACATGTGTTTTACATTTCACCCCACAGTGTAAGGTGTTCCCAGAAATCTTGCATCAACACTTGATTAAGAATCAGTTGCAGATAAATGTTATTTATGGAGTTTTGAGCTTCACTGCATTTGTAGGTCAGTTCAGGATTTAGTGTCTCATGTGACTGGTGCATTGTCTTCTCTGTCTCTGATCCAGTGATTCTTCTGAAAGGTTGAAGAATGTGTTATCTGATAAATCTGCGAACCCATTAAAGGTGGTTTGGCTCAGGATCCCAAATTCCCAGGGAAACCTGAACTTTTGGCATAGTTTTGGCTGAATGGTTGTGGTCCTCCCCACCTCTGTGACACAAAGAGCTACACAGAGCCTGCACTTAGCATCAGGGATAGTGCAGTTGTTTCTTGACCAAGGTAAACTTTGAAGACCTGAAAATCAGTGAGTCACTGAAGTAGTGGGCTTTGCGTAGAAAAGGTAATCCTTCTGCATGCAGTGGAGGAATGCTGCATGTGTTCTGCCCCCATTGCTCAGTGCTGCACTAATTGCTTCACACAAAAATGCTGCAAGAACATCCTTCCCTACACTGTCATGCAACTTGCAGCCAGTTACTTTCTGGAAGTTGGAAGAATATCACCTACCAGAAACAGATGTATTTCTCTATCAGCTGTCTCTGGTTCTGTTTACCTTTTTCTTCATTTTTATTACATCCTTGTCCTTTCTTCCATGTGTATTTCTTTTACACCTTTCTTATATTGTCTTAACCTGCGTCTTGTTTTTCTCTCACTTCTTTTACCCTGACTGTCCTTCATTTTCTGCAAGACAGGTATTTCCCTTATTTTATTTGCTTCCATTTTTTTCTTCATCTCTTTTTTCCGTTTTTCTGTCTCAGTCATGTGCTGCCATTAGAGGAAAACCAGATGAGAGTTAAAGCTGGAGAAGAGGAGTGGTGAGTGGCTGTAGTGGCAGGACACTGGATGGAGTTAAGAAGTAGATCTGACAGGCTGTATCCCACCATTACTATGTACACAACCTCCTCTCTTAAGAGAGGTTCTCAGGCCCACAGCAATGCCTGTCTGAGTTCATGCACCCTTTGTTCGGTTGCTTTTCTACAAACAGGTAGTGCAGCCTTCAATACAGGAGTGTATGAATCTAAAGTGGAATATGGGCAGAATTCAGTCAACTACACTTAAAAACATGTTCCCAAAAAACCACTGTTGGTGACTGTCATAGACTGGATGCAAATTTTTTCATTGCTTTATATCTGAAAATACTGTTTGCATCCGCACTGGATCAGACATGGCATGAAATGCAGTAGTGCTTTGTCTGTTTTTGTATAAATGCCTTTACAGGAAGCCTTTCTCACCACTGGAGGCAACTGGAGGACTTAAGAAATTGCCAACTCTTCACTGTTTTCCTATGTGCTGTTTTGTATTGCAGCTCCCCTGGGGGCTAGCTTTTTGGATCCATAGTAGCAGTATTAATCTGTCCTTCCAGGCTTTTGGTTTCCATTTAAGGGACTGGGAAAGTGTTTATGCTGCAGTGCTCAGCGTTGTGGCATCTCAGTCTCAGATCTACTTTTAGTCTCTCTTTGTCTCAGTTCTGCATCTGAAAAAGGCTTTCTCCTCCTTTCAGTGGGGTGCTGTGAAAAATCAAGGCTGTGAGGTGTCCAGATCCCGCAGTGCTGCAGAAGTGGTGTGTATGCATACATGCCTCAAGTACTAGGGGGGTTTTGCCATTTGCGACATGTTTTGGGGCACCTGACGTGTTTTTCTGCAATTCCCTGAAGACCGAGGATCTGACAAGATAATGCTCTATTCTGTGTCAGTTCCAACCGTGTATTCCGGCAGCAGGAATAACCCAGCAGTCCTTCAGCTGGGGGCATTTGACTCAAAGGCATAGTCCCTGACATCACGCCTGAATTCCCGTGCTCTGCCTCACTCAGCGAAGTCTTCTTGGGCTTTGGCATTTCCTTCATTTCTACCGCCTAAATTCTCCCGCTGTGTTTCCGAGTGGAGGGGGTGTGGGTGTCTCAAGGGGAGATGTCTGCTCCTTGCTCTTACTTCTGGAAGAGCTCATTCTGTTACGTCTGTCTCTTCCCTCTCTCCACTGCCAAGGGAAACCTCCCAAGTTTTCCAGGGAGGATGTCTGTGGGACTGACTGCTGTGAGGTATTCACTTCTTTAGAAATTCGGCTGCTTGGGGATCTGAGATATGCACATATGTATGTGTGAGCAGGTGGGTCAGGAGTGAGGATTACTAAGAGGGGCTTGGCTGTACTGTGGGAAGGGAAGGACAAGGAGCCTTACTGCAGCCTGGAGGAAGACATGAGCAGAGTGCAGAATGTCTGAGCACAAGGACAGTGACACTGAATATGCTCGAGCTGTCTAAGAAAGTGCAGTTGCTCACCATGTCAATCCCCTTTGATTCTTGTGTTTCTGACACTTCCACATGTGATACTGCCTGCTTTACCTGGCTCCCTCCTGCCTGGCACTGGCACTGCTGAGAGCAGGACTGCTGCACTCACCCTGCATGCTGAGGACGTGAGAGACGTGAGGATGCAGCCCAGCTCCCTCTGGCCACCTCCTGTCTCCCAAAAGGCTGATGGGACTAATCAGGGACAGAGAAGGGCAGCTCCCCACTCCTACTCATGCTTTTAACCCTGTGTTTGACCATAGCATCCTTTCCCAAGGGACTTTGAGGTGGAAGTCAGGGATCCCAGCTGCAGAGGCTGGTAGAAGTATAGTGCACAGGCACTGAAAAATAACGAGGGAAGGAGCGATGAGAGGGAGAGCAGCCAGGGAAAGGAGGAGCCACTGATGAGGAGCAGAGCAAAGAGGCAATGTATGTCAAAACGGGAGTGTACAGGAAGATGTACATTGCTTGGAAACAGGCAGAGCAATAGGGAAAAGGACAGCTGTAGAAACATCAAGGAAATGGAAGGAGGCTTGGAGAAAGAGAAAGAAGGGAAAAATAAGAGATGGCCTGACAGGGAAAAAGCACAAATACAGGAGGTGCCAAAAGCTGGCTAGAAGAGGGTTATGTGACATGCTAAACCAAGACACCCAGCTAGTGGATACAGACATGGTGCCTGGCCCTGCCTAGGGCAGAGTTTTGTGGAAGTGGAACTACTGATGTTTCAATATGCTGCTCTGTGGGAAGAAGACCACTGGCTGAAGAGCTCAGGTTTAAAGACTGGATGGATACTTGTCTTCCCCTGTGGGTGGTTTTCCCTTCCATCTGTCCCCTTATCAGTGCTGTTGTAGCTCTGTCAGTTGCCAGGGTTAAAGGACCAGCCAGCATCTAGTCTGCACTGTGGCTCCTTGCTATCCTAGACCTGCCATCTCATTTCTTTAGCTTAATTGCTGAGCTGGGGAATGGCCAGCTCTGCTTATCTGTGTCATCAGCAGAGGAATCTACACTCTTCCTCATGCATCTAGTCTCTGCTTTCCCAGGTCCATTTCCCCATACTCACATTGTTTGCAGAGCGATAACAGACTTGGCAGGAGAGCTAATTCAGGAGTATAATCTCTTTCAAACAAAGTGCACCCTGTTCCCACCTGGTCAATTAAACTGGAACAAATCTGTGCAGAAGCACTGACCTGAGGCCAAGCGCTTTCCCTCCTGGAAAGGTGGGTGATGCCTTCCCCTGTGAACACCACCTCAGCCCTACGTGGGATGGACAGCCTCATCCCCATTGTCCCCTGCCTGTCTGCTCAGGCAGAACACAGCAGGGTCAGAGCCAACTGTGATGGTGTTTTCTGTGCAGTACATACCTGTACAATCCGCTCCAGTACCTTGAAGAAATGCATTCAAAAGTGAAGCCCCTGTTGGAACAAGTGGTGTAGATGCTTTATGAACCTGTTACTATCCAGACCAAAAGAGCAAGTGCAGAGCCTGTTTCCTTCCAGCTGCCCCACAGTGTGTGTTGTCTCCGGGGAGCACAGGTCTGAAGTGTCTCAGTACTGAAGATATTTGAACCATCTCTGCCTCTGAGCCTATCCTTGAAGGAGTCCCTGAGCTCTCAAGAGCAGTTCTGATCCTCATTGAGAAACAGGGCCACAGTGAGAGCCGTTTCAGACCAGTGTTTTGTGGGGAGGACTCTCACTGGACTAACATTGCAAATGGTGATGTAAAATATCAAAAGCATTGCCCTTCACATCTTGTTGGAAAAGCACATTTAGAGGATTTGGTCAATAGTACTAAGTTTCTTAATGCTTTCAGCAGAACTCTTATCTCTGCTGTTCAAGCTCCCTTTTTCCGGGTTTTGAGACCTTATCTCTGCAAAGAGTGAACTTTTTTGCACAACAAATACGAAGAAGAAACCCCCCCTTAATTACCTGCAGAAGTTTCCGTGTTGGATTTCACTTTGCTTTTATTTTTGTTGATATGAATGCTAATGCAAATGTGAAAGTTAATGTTTGGTTTTGGACAAACTGTGTCCAGTCCAAGGAGCAATAAAAATACAGGCTTTCATGGAGGGAACAGGTGAAGACTGGTACGCAGAAATGCATGCATATAAACAAATATACTAGATACGTGAATGAAAGCAAGCACAGATATGCAAAAATACAGCTATATATTGTGTATACACTGATACAAACACCTGCATATGTACATACCTTTGTATGTACAAAGTAGCATGTGTGTGAATAGCTTTGGATTATTTAAATGTATGCTCAGAAATAAAAGAACATAAATATATATGTATGGGCATAAATTATTACACATGTACCCATCTTAATATTATGAATTCAGGCACTGGTAATCACAGACACACTAGTATTCATACAGGTATGCAATAGCACACATTACATCATCTGTTTATGTATCACAAGATAAAGTTATTCAAATATGAGCATTTTGTGTAGGAATGCAGGTGTAATACAGGCCCCAGGACCAGCTTCAGAAACACACCTGAGCATACGTGCACAGCATCCTTGTGCAGCTAGGCTAGCTGGATGCAACCACCCTGGTTTTCAAACAGGTGAGGAGGGCCACAGCAAGCAGATACACGTGTGTGTAGGAGTGGAAGTGAGCCGTGCAAGGGTGCAGGAATAATCCTGTGGGAGGACAGTGTGTGTGGAGCACAATGCAAGAACCAGATGGGTTTGCATGAGCAGGGTGGTGTCACTGGAGGGTGAGGAAGAAGGCTGGGAAAGACACAGAGAGCATGAAGCAGGAAATGCAGGATCTGCATTTCTGAAGAGCCTGTAGCTTAGAGGAGACGCCCACCCTGAGTTGTTGGCACCCCACTTCCAAGGGGGAGCAGGGCAGAACTGCTGGGATGGGTGTGCAGTGGTTTGGAGCACCCTTCACATCCCCTTCTTTCTCATTCTACAGTGGCTGTGCTCATCGTGTGTTATCACATGTGATCTCAGTGAGTCATTTTCACAGTCCCTGCTGCCCCCTGCCCCAGGTTACAACCTGTCACACACTGCTGGAAAATGCAGTGTGATTTGGGCCCGGTGCCTGGAAGCAGAATATGGCTTGATGAGAAATGCCCCCAGAAGCGGCGCCTGTAGATCGGCACTCTGCTTGTGCCTGCTTATGTGCCAGTGTGTTTGTGTCTGATCTGCCGTGTCAATATACATATATATGTCTAATGAGTGTATTTTAGTGGGCAGTGTGTATGTATAGTGGGTGGATTCAACTCTACATCTGTGTGTGCTGGCTGTGCATGTAGTTTTCTCTCATTAATGTTGGGGTGTGAGAAGTATGCCTAAATGGGGACATCAGATAAGGTGGCTTACACTGGTGAAAAGCCTGCACCCCATGGCATGGTGTGCAGGCCCAGACTGGCTCCACGTGCTAGCAGGAGGCATGCCCCAGCGCCTATTCCACTGGTGCTGGATTGACCAGGCTAGGCATAAAATGCTGCTGTGAGGAAGCCTCTGCTTTCTGATCCCTATCTGTGTGACTGAAATGCTGCAGCTGATTAAGCAGCTAGGGAACATAGGCTGCATTTGTCAACCTCATCATCCTTTTGTCCAGCTGGAGCAGTGCCCTGCACATACCGAAGACGGGTGTTTGTTGGTTTTATGTCTTCCAGATAAACACTTTTTTCTCCCTGAGAAGCAACGTTTTCCACCTGAGCACAGTATTTTCTTCAGAACTATGAAGTAGAGATCAGTTTTGTAAAGACTCATCAGAAACAACCTACTCCTTATGCATGTGCTATTCTGCCCTGGGAAGAGGTGGGAAGAGTCATCTGAGGACTCAGCTGAGCAGCAACCCTAATTTCCGCTATCCCATACCTTCTGTTCCTCTCCAGGCCTCTTCATGAACTGACCCCCAGCCCAACCACTCTCCTGAACTGAGTGTATTTTGCTATTGCTGTGCTGATCCTCGGGACTTTGCTAGAAAATTCTCTTTGTAGTTTTACTCCTTGGTACAATTTTGGTTTTATCTGCTCGTGCTGATGGTTTGTAATTGGACTTCATTAGCCAGCTTGTTTTCTTACACTGCCTTCAGTTTCAGTTTCTTGCTCAGGGGGAAGAAAGCCACAGTGACATGTAGTGGCTGATATATAAAAAACCCTCACCACAGATATTTCGGCCATAGCCTCTCACTCCTGCCCTGCAGCCTCTGGCCAGCTCACACCTGAGCTCCCGTCACAGCTCTGCTGCTGCCTCCACGTCCCCAGGTGCTGCAGCATCCTAGTCCAGGACTGCGACGTGGGCTTTAGGGTTGTTTCAGTTGTAGTTCACCTGTTGCCTGTACGTCCCAGGGAAGAGGAGGCAGAAACTCAGACATAGTAAGAAGGTCAGTTGCTTACAGAAACAATATATTTACAGCATTGTTTGTGAGTCACATGCACAGGCTTCATTACTGATGTGGACCAACATTAGAATAGAACAATATAAACAGATAGCACAAGAAAAGGGCAAATGCACACATATATTGCTCCTCTCTTTGCTAGAAAGTCTGGTTGCCCAGGCAACATCAATCAGGAAAAAAAAAGTAGGCTCCTGGCTCATGCTGGGCAGGAGTCTCTTCCCAATCAGAGCAAAAGAAGGCAAGGCTTGTAGTGCTATAGAAAGTGGGACTAATAAACTTAGATTACTTTCTGGGGGCTGCCACATCTCTTCCCCTTAGCAGGCCATTGTTAGTAATTTAAAACTTTTGACATCAGTGATTTGATTAATTAGGGTTAATTAGGGAAGTTTTTAGAGACATTAACTCCAACCTGATCTCATCATGGCAGATGATCGCTTCAGACCTGTGCCTGTGCTCTCTTAGTTAGGTAATTCTGCAATTTCCTCCTGCAGCTCTCTGTTCATCTTTCCCATCTATTCTCCTGTTGTCCGTTTTCCTCTGATACTTTGCTGCTATTTTTTCCTTCCTTTTCTCTCCTGTTCCTCTGCCTTGCCCTTCTAATCTGTTTTAGTGCTTCCTGTCTTCGCCTCATTATTTTCTTATCGGTTTTGCTTTCTGTCTCTCCATTGGTTCTCTTCTCACTCTCTTAACCTCCTGTCTGTGGGCCAGCCTACTCCCCAGCCATCATCTTGTTCCTCTCTTTTATCTTCTCTCCTTTTCCCCCACTCCTTCTTAGCTTCTCTCAACAATAAAAATTACTCATTGCTTGTGGGGGAAGCATCTGGCCCCTGCTGGCTCTCATTCTCTCTCCTTTGTTCTGAATGCTCTTTTGTTATAAACACAACAAACAGAAAAGCACAAAATAATCTCTCAAGGCAAACACTACATAATAATCCTCCTGGTCCCTGCTGCTCTTATCTCTGAAGAATTTGTTCTTCACGCGAAATAATAAGAAACATGAGAAAGGATTTGCTAAACTTGGAGGGGAAAAAGAGAGCCTGGAATAAAGCTAGTGTAAGGTGAAATGCAGCTTGCTAGCAGCTTGGACAGCAGACTGGTGGTTGATCAATCCCTGTTGATCAGTCTCTGTTCCCATTAGATTGTGGAGGCATGGATGGGATCAAAAAATATTTATTTATTTTTTTTAGCACCGAATTTCTTCTGCTTTCTCCTCATTTGTCCCTTGAGCCAAGGTTTTTTTGTATATTAAATGTGTTTGCCAGAGAACTGTACCTGTCGGAGCTCCACTAACACTCACAAAAAGCCGCAGCAAGGTGCTTCTGTGGGGTCACTTGCTAGCTCAAGTCTCTGAGAGATAAATGAAGATAAGAACAGGCTTGCCTATTGTTAGGCTCTTGCTTAATGCTAGATAGGCATTCTGTGATTAAATCCTCAGAAAATGTTTGCACTGGAAAGGAAACGTTACTTGGCATGCACTAGTTTAGACATGCAGGTGTTCTCAAAGCTGAAAAGGAGAAAGCTTTTTAAGGGAAAGATGAGCCTTTCCCAATCCCCAGAGCTCCGTGGTTAGGATACTGGTGTTTCATGCGGGGCAGCCAGCACTAAGTGCTACCTGGGACCAGTTCTGCCTCACCATTCCCTTAGAAATCTTATGTCTGACCAGCCACTGCCAGCCTGCAATGGGCCTCCATCCTAGTGCAGTGAATGCACTTTGCATAATACACAAGTATTATATTAATAAAAGGAGAAGTAGATAGTTTTACTTGCAGTATCAGAAAGTTCTGCTAAGGACGCCTTAAGGTACTTCCCCCAACAGCTGACCTGTGATTATCTGTGGTGTGGGAGGCAGGGGCATGTCCTAGGGCAGAAACAAAACTGATACTTAGGAAGAACAGGCTGTGATGCAAACTTAAATTCTAAATCTTTGAACATCAGCAGGTTAATTCAAACTGGGACAAAACTCCCTGAAATGGGAGGCTGGGGTATTTTCCCAACATTCCTTAGGAAGATTTGGGTTCTAGTGATGCATTTTGAGCCTGTGTCTCTTTTTTACTGCTGTTTACTCTGCTGCCTCTGTAAAGATAAAGAAGCGCCACCAGCTGTGTTCTGCATCACGTGTTAGAGATTTAATTTTCAGCTAAACTCGTATTGTTTCTAAGTTGGACTGGTAGCTACGTATGTGTTTAATCTAATCTTCAAGTTTGAATTGCTCAGCACTTGCAACAGGGTCATGTGGGTCAAGAATAAACTAGACATGAGGCTCTGTCAGAAGAATGTACAGTCCAAAGACTGCCTCTGAAGTCTGGGTATACTTAGAACCTCCCCAAATATGGCAACTTCCCACACTAACCAGTAGATTCTTATTTCCAGAGCTAATGGCAGGCAGCGTTTGAGAGAGCTGGGAGACTGGATTCGAGGTGGAGTTTGCTGTGCTTGCAAATAAATGGAAAATAAGCTAGGAAAAAAGAAAAGTGTGTTAGGAAATCAGGGCCGGATCCAACAGCCTGGCAGAGGGAATGCTGCCACAGCTCCTTGTTCCCAGGTGCAACTGTAGCAAGGCTGAGCATGTATTCCCTGTGGGCACACGCATGAAAGCACACATATGCACTAGGCATATACCTGGTTGCCACACAGATGTACAGACACACAGAGCACTTACACAAATGGCATGAATGTCCTCATCCTGTTTCCCTCCTAGACTGAGCAGGATGGAGGTCCTATACAGGGAAATATACATGTGTGTGTATATATATATATATATATACACACACATATATACATGTGAATAAGGTGAATCCTTCCAGGAGCTGGGCTAAGACACTCAGTCTGCCCCCAGATCCCAGTTTTCCCAGTTGCTGGTACCTAGGCATATGAGACCTCGAGGTTGCAGTCCCACTCCTGTTGCTGTACAGATGCACACACACACAAGGGCATGCACAGCTGGCTAGGACTCCCCTGGTCCCTCCAGTAGCCAACCTGCCATGGCCTCCCTCTTAGACACACACACACCAGTGGGGCTTACCTCTATGGACCCCTAGAGCCCACAAATAGAGAGTGCATCACCCAGGAAGAGGTAGACTTTAACAGGCAAACTGTACTAAAAAAGTGTGGCGCAAGGCTGCACCCATGTGCTGGCCAGCCAACAGTTTACATGCAACTGTTCCTATTTTTCCCCTCTCCCCTTTGATGCCCCCCCCCCCCCCGATATCCCATAGTAAATCCCGTGCAATCCCAAAATGTTCCTCCCCTTCATCCTGCCATGTGTCCAGTGCTCCCTTATGCCGCACCCTGTTTTTCCTCCAGTCTGAAGGTGCTCCATCCTTTGACTCTTAGTGATGGGCTTCACACCTGGACAATGGAGCTGATGGCTCTCCCTGGGGGAGTCCTGGGAGGGGCGGGCTGAGGCAGGGGGTCCCTTCCTCTCAGTCCTTAATTTGGATTGCCATCTGGCATTGTGGCCCCCATTCTCCTCCGGGCGTGTGAAAATGAGCCTTTGATGTGCTGATGGCTCTTGCGATAGGCCCGGGAGTAGCTGGGGCAGGGTGTTATTTGGGGTCCTCCTCCTGCCATTGTTTCCCTGTGCTCCTTTGAGGGTGTGCAAACGAGCTTTTGTCACGTAGCCTAAAGAAGGGGACTATGCAGGCTTCCCTTGCCCCTCTATACAACTGTATTTTTTTCTGTTGGAATATTTTAACAACAATATATAAATACAGCGAAGGTAGTGAGGGAAAGCGCCAACCCCTTTTGACCAGGCAAAATAAACAGCAAGATTTAAATGAAAACGTGGTCGCTCCTAGTGACTGAAGTGATGGCAAAAGTCACCTTCAGAAAAAGGCATAAGATACCTGTCTCCCCCCACTCTTGCCCACAGCCCGGCTCTGAGCTGTTGCCATTTTCTGAGGCCAAAACACTTGGCAGTGAAGACTCTTCGTTGTCTCACAGAGATTTTTGCCTGAGATTCAAAGCACTTCGGTACTCTCCTGTGAGGTTTGCAAGCGTTTGACTTGAAGGACGGGCACCAAATGAACGTGGGGAGCAAACGAATGTGCGCAGCACACACAGTTTGATTGGAAGGGCTCAAGTTTGGGACTAAATGGAGCTGTGGGATCACAAGTTCAGCTTTGACCCTGTTGATTTTAGCTTTGTAGGACGAAAATAGATATTTATACATATATACATATGCATATATAAAATCCCCCAAACCCAGTTCTCCATGACCGTGCGTCATTCCCATCTGCAGGAGCTGGGATGAGCATCCTCAGAGCACAGCATTTGGCTCCCTCCGTCCGTGCCGTTTGCGCGGCTCTCGCTGCGCCGTCGCTGCCGGCCCTGCTCTTCCAGCTGCGGGTCGGTAGCAGCTCTGGTCCCGCCACGCACAGCCCCCGCACCCTGCCCCTCGCTGACACGCATGGGGCACCGTAGAGCGGTAACCGCTTCCCCCCACGCGCTGGGTCCTGCCTCCCGCCGCCCCCCCGCCGCTGCCCACCATGGCAGCTGGGCTGCTCAGCACGCACGACTGTTGCGGGTCAGGACGCGGTGCGAGCGCAGCGGGTGCCGGGGAGTTGCTGGGAGGTGCCCGGGTGGGCTCCTGCGTGCGCTGTTTCCCAGGTGCTCCGGGGGTGCCGGAGCTCCGCCCCCCGCCCCTCCCACCACCCCTCGCCCAACGGAGGCCTTAAATCCGCGGGTGCCGGTAGGGGAGAGCCGTGGGCTCGGAGCGTGGGCGCGGCCGGCTCCTCGCACGGTCCGTTAGGTGGAGCAGCGGCAGCCGCTCAGCAGTCCGTTGCCGGCGATGGATGCTAAAAAGGTACGTGAGGAAGGGAGCGCGGAGCTGTGCTGCTTTCTTCTCTTCCCGCAGCCGCCGCTCGGCTCCTCTTCCGCGGAGGGACGGGGAGGGAGCGATTCTGTCGCGACTGGTAAGGGTGCATCGCTGCTGCCGGGTGTCTGTCGGCCGTAGTGAAGATGGATGCCGGTGGTGGCAGGGTGCTACGGCGGCTCTGGAGAGGGTGGATGGGAAAAGCCCCGTCCGCAGGAAGGGGCTGGGGGGGTGCCCTGCTCGGGAGGGGCTGTGTGCGGGTCGCAGGATGGATGTGTTTTCGTGCGTGTGGCCTGATAATCCCCATGATGCCGGCATCCGTAGCGACTGATCACGAGGCTTACTCTGTTGGCAGGGCAGCGCTCGTTCGTCCCGGCGTTCATGATGCTAAAAGCAAAGCGGGGATTACTGCTAGCGGCGCTTGCATTTCTGTTGGCTTTTATTATTTTTTTTTTTGTGATGGTGGTATTTGCTTATAAAGGCATTTTCAAATTTCAAAAAGAAACAGCATGTCCTTTCCCCCCCCTCTTTGGAGAGCTTTTGTTGGTGTCATCGCTCACCCGCAAGCTACGAGCGAGGCGTGCACCAGTGCAGTGAGCTAATGACTGCGTGTGTTTGAACGCATCAGGGGAGAGAAGCGGGCAGGCATAAGGGGCGAGAGAGGGCAAATGCCTGGCTGGATCCGAGGCGGGATGCCGGGGGATTACAGCCACCCGGGGATGCCCGTGGCCCTCATCGCCATATTGACGGGACATGCGGGTAGCATGAGGAGGCAGAGGAGAGGAGAGCGTTTGATCAAGGTCGCTCAGAGGAGGGCTGTGAGGCCGCGGTAATGGGGCTCAACAAGTTGCAACTGCTCGGAGGTTCCAGTGAAGGAGGGGGTGCTGGTGAGGAACATGTCCTGGGTAATGAATACTGCTGATGCCTGTGGTTACAGGGGAGAGGTGGAGATTCGAATTCCTTGGTGGTGTATAGACCTTAGCCTGAAGCTTTTGGATAGGATGGGTGTAGCTGTACTATTTCTGAGCTCTCTGTTTGTCTTTTGGGAAGTGAGGTGCTTCCTGCAGTAACAAACAATCCATACATTAGATCATGGGCTGGCTCACTGGAGGGAATGGGTCAGGCCATGTGATGCCTACGTGGTGGATGAATAGCAGGCAACAGCCAGGAGTATGAAAGAGGGTAGAACAACTAACCTCCTTATAGCTTATATATATACCATGTAGGTAAGGGGTACTATGACCCCTGCTGCACCCAGAAGAAAAAAGGCTATGACCACTGCAAGCCATGAAAAGGCAAAGCCCTAGGGGGAATGATGCTCTTATGTTGAGTCACTGTGTTGAAGATCTGGAGAGCTGGGTTTCGTCCTCAGCTCTGCTGTGCCTGCTGACTAGGGATGACCTGGCCTGGTGTCCTGAAAGTGCTCAGATAGCTTGATGTCCTTTTACAGGCATCCAGGGGCTTTGAAAGAGCTGTGATTCTGTGCCAAATCGCCTTGAGACAAAAATGAGGGGAGTGGGCTTTACCCTTGGGAATCATCTGCCTGCCCCCTGCGAGAAAAGGCCTTTGCCCCCTTTGTTTCCATCACTAACCTTATCAGAGAGGGAGCCTGAGACATTTAATGATGTGGGTGGGGGAAAGCAAGCCTGAGAGTAATTTCCCCAGTTGCTGTTTACTGGGGCCTAACTGGTAGCTGCGTGACGGTTGTGCAGGCCAGAAGAGCTGGCTTGGCTTGCAAGATAGGTAAAGGTTGCATGAGCACTAGGCAGAAGGCTGTTTATTGTACAAGGTTTTGGTCTATCTTGGGAGCCACTGCTCCTAGAGCTCAGCTGGGAGAAGAGAGACTCAAAGAGCTGTGACAGCAGACCCCTCTGCCAGCCATAGGACAATAACTGGGGAGCCTTGGAAAATGGACTGTCAATATTTCTGGCAAAGCCTTGCAGTCCCTCCTGAGAAAGAAACACGATCTCTCCAAGTTGTGCCAACTCCTGAGTCACCTGCTCCCCCACGCCTCCCTAGCAGAGAGCCAGCTTAAATGCCAGAAGCTTTAAAAACATAGGGAATGTCAGATGCTTTTCACTGACACTCGGATTTCTTGCTCTGTGGTACTTAAGAAGTTGGACCTTTATGCTTCCTCTATAGCTCTGAGGGCTCAGTGGGGTTTCATTTTGATAAACAGAGATTCACATATGCTCAAATTCCAGGGGCTGCGCTTCATTTAAAATACCAAGTATTGCTCCAGCTTCAAGAAAAACAAAACAGTGAGGCTGGCACCAAATGCTGCCACCTCTGTGAGACAGGCTGCTGTGCCAGGTGCCCTGGGGCAGGGCTGGGAAGCTCTAGCCTGCAAAAGGCAGGCCTGTTGCTGAAGAGTGCATGTTTTAACTATTAGGAGTGACTGCCAGTACAGCTCATGGGCAGATCAGAGACTCCGTTTATGGGAACTTGTCAGCTGGCAGGGGAAGAGTTAGACCCTTGTTTCATGACATGCCAGAGATCAGCAAAAGCTTTTCGTAAAGCAGATCAACCCAAAATAACAGCCACTGGTGTTATTCATTGCTAATGAGCTGAGAATAGCTGATGAAGGTCAGGAGGATAAAAGGGAGGTCCTGACAGGCCTGCACTCTTCTGGTTACAGAGCTTTTTCCTGCTATACAGTTGCATCTCCCTTTCCAGGGTCTCTGGTACCCACCCTTGCTGGATTAAAGTCCATTCCTTGCTGTTGGTGCACTTGCATGTGCCGTCTATGAGCTGCAGCTGCTGTTCATGCTGAAGAGAAACTCAAGTCATGTAGAAAGCATGATTAAACAAACTAACAAAATAATTGTTTTCTCTCCCCTTTCCACAGAAAATCACAGTACCCCTTGTCTATGCAGTTACCATTGCTGCCATTGGATCTCTCCAGTTTGGGTACAACACTGGTGTCATCAATGCTCCTGAGAAGGTGAGAGGGGAGATGTAGAAAGGACTGAAGTTGCCTCCTAAGCAGCTAATAATTTGGTTTATGAAGTCAGGAAGACGTTCAAAGCCTTCTCAACTACAACAACGAACAGGAAGGGAAAAGTCTGGCGGAGGAGAGAGAGCAAGCAGAGACATTTATCCTTTTAAATAGGAGTACAGAGGGGGCAGGAGGGCTCCGTTTGCCATTTCCTGCTATGGCTGTATTAGGTGTGTGGAGGAATATGAGCTGCTTCAGTTTTAAGTTGGAACAAAGCAGCCATGGCAGAAAGAACTGTAAAGAGAGCATGCAGGAAACAGTTGAGGGCTAGTAGGGATTACAGTTCTAGTTTAGTTTATCTCAGGGACCATCTCAGGCTCCTTTCTTTTGTTTATTCATTCCTTGTGTTAAGTGTAGATTCAGTGCTTGTAGAAGGGTTGTGACTTGCACACACTGACCAAATCATCTCATGACTTCAGTCTAAGAAAGAAGAGATGAAGAAAATGAGAGATGTGGTTTTCTTGTGACTGTAAGATGGTTCCTCTCTCTCAGGAACTGAGTCACCAGTACCACATCCACCCTGTCTCCGGGAATAGATGTCACATCACCGGGGGGGTGGCTGGGGGGGGTCCTCCCTAACTAATGTCCTGCTGCCATCTGCTGGGGACAGGCACTCTGGGGCCATGCTACCCTCAGCCCTTACAGAATTGATCTCATTATCAAAAAGGATGCATTGAAAATCAGCAGCATGGCCCTGTCACATCCCTGTGGAACAATGGAGGATTGTTTTACATAAGGCTCCAGTTTTTCAGGCTTACCTCAGTGAAACATTCTTAAACTGTTTCCATACCAGAAAGCCTGTCTGCTGCCAGAAATGTTCCCTTGTAATCTCTGGTCATGTTTTCATGCTCCTCCTCATTCCCAACTGTCTTGCATCCCCTCCCAAACACCACCAGTGACTCATGTAATCCAGAAACGTTCAGCAGATCAGCCTGTTTTCCTTAATAAACACTGCCCCCTCCCCAAATCAGTGTTCCCCATCAGACTGCTACCTGTCTACTGAGCTTCTGAATGAAAGTTCTTTCTGCTTCTTGATCTTCCCCTTGTATGACTTGTTGCTGCCTATTGAAGTTTTAGGGTCCGTCCTTGCTGCTTGCTTCCATGCAAACAGAAGGAAGACCTCAGCAGTAATCTCTCCACCTCCCCCCACATCCCCAGTGCAAAATGCCTCCCACTGGATTACAACTCTATCCTCACCTGGTTTCTGTTGCAGATCATCCGGGGCTTCTTCAATGGAACCCTGTCAGAACGGAGTGGGAAGCCTCCCTCCTCAGAGCTCCTCACCTCTCTCTGGTCCCTTTCTGTGGCCATCTTCTCAGTAGGAGGTATGATCGGCTCCTTCTCAGTCAGCCTGTTTGTCAACAGATTTGGCAGGTAAGTTGGGGCCAAGGATCCAAGCCGTTAGGGAATCTTTCCCTTCTACAGTGAAGTGGTGGGAGGGAGAGGGCAGAGCTTAGAGAAAAGGAAGAAAAAAGAACGTGTGGGCTGCAAAAAGAAAGGGTTGCAGGCCAAGAGAGTTGCTGAATGGGAATTACTCTGTTCTCCTTCTACCCCTGAGATAAGGAACAGAGTCATGGGTAGGTTTACCCACCTCCCAGTGATTTTGTTTCCCTACTATATTACCAGTTTAAGCTCAGTCTTGACATCTTTACCCTGCAGGAGGAACTCCATGTTATTGGTGAACATCTTGGCCTTTGTTGGTGGTACTTTCATGGCCTTCTCCAAGATGGCAAAGGCAGTGGAGATGCTGATTATTGGCCGCTTTGTTATTGGTGTCTTCTGTGGTCTCTGCACTGGCTTTGTGCCCATGTACATCAGTGAGGTCTCGCCCACCAGCCTCCGCGGAGCCTTTGGCACCCTCAACCAGCTGGGCATTGTTGTGGGCATCCTGGTGGCCCAGGTAGGCTTGACATAACCTGTTCTGCTGCCCTCAGGGGAGAGGAGGAGGGGAGGTGGGCTGTGCTTGCCATCAGGTGTGATGTGTGGTCCTGTCATCCTTACTGGTGTGGGGGTGAGGAGCTGCATTTCACTATTGCACTGCAATCACTATTTCTCTCCAATTCTTGGTGCAGATCTTTGGCCTGGAGGAAATCATGGGGACAGAACCACTTTGGCCACTGCTTTTGGGGTTCACGGTCCTCCCAGCGCTTCTGCAGTGTGTGGCTCTTCTTTTCTGCCCTGAGAGTCCCCGCTTCCTATTGATCAACAAGATGGAGGAAGAGAAAGCTCAAGCAGGTAAGAACTCAACTCTGAAGGGGCAGGGCTGTATTCTGGCTCCCAGCCTGCACTGAACTTGGGTGGGAGGCGAGGACTGGCTCTGGAGCCCGTGATGGATCAGGGTGTGACTCTTGGAGGGCACCAGGCCTGGCCTACCCTCCCATCCTTTGGGTTGCACCAGTGCCAGAAAGTGTGGGAAACCTGGCATCTTAACAGACACTTCAGGTGGGACTAAGACGTGAGGAGTGGCACCTGGCCTGGTGGGATGTAGCAGGGCCTTCTTCAGCTCTCTCAGATCCTTCTCAAAGGCTGGTACTTAACAAGGAATTTGGAGGGTGTTTCCTACCACAGAGGGCTGGAGTCAGTTCTGGCAAGTGTGTGAACAGAACTGGGGATCAAATGTAAGCCTGGAGATCAAGCAACATGAGCAGGGCTTGATTTCCATGCTGATCACAGCATCCTGGCCTCTGTCTGGGTTGAAAAGGTGAGTAAAGCTGCAGGTAGAGCTTCAGTCTTTCCCACATAGCAGGCCCAAACACTGACTAGCAGGTGGTCCAGTATTCCCAGTGTGCCCTCTGAAATAGCAGGATGGGGACCTACTGCCTGCAGGTGTGTTGTACATGGTTTTTGATCCCTCCCTCCAGTTCTTCAGAAGCTCCGTGGTACACAAGATGTGTCTCAAGACATCCGGGAGATGAAAGAAGAGAGTACCAAAATGTCCCAGGAAAAGAAAGCAACTGTGCCAGAGCTCTTCCGTTCTCCAAGCTACCGTCAAGCCATTATCATTGCCATCATGCTGCAGCTCTCCCAACAGCTCTCAGGCATCAATGCTGTGAGTTATTTTCCCGTCCGTCTGCTGGGCCTCTCTTATCTCTGGCTTCCCTTGCACTTGCTGCTAGTGTTGATCTGTTCTTCCAGAAACCTCTTTGTGCCTTGTCTGGAGGTCCCAGTTTTGTGATATTGCAGAGATTGCTAAGGTGGAGATTATATTTGCTTTCACTTTTGCCTCACACCCCCTGTCAAGACATTGCAGCCTTTCACCAAATGAATAGACTTTGACTGGAAACATCCTGTTTCATACTGTGGAGTGCTTAAGAACTCTCTGTCGGGCCTGCAAGCTGCTGGGCAGCGAATGAGGGATATGCACCCAAAACATGGAATAGTGACACTGTCCAATTTTTGCTTCTCTTCCCAGGTATTCTATTATTCTACAGGGATTTTTGAAAGAGCTGGTATCACACAGCCTGTGTATGCCACTATTGGAGCTGGCGTCGTAAACACAGTCTTCACTGTTGTGTCGGTAAGTGGAACAAGGCCTTATGGCAAGAGGTAACTTGTCTGCCTGGGCGTTTTTGGGAGATGTGTCTGAAGACAAATAGCCAGGCTGTGGCCTATAAGACCAAAGAAAAGAATGTGTTAAAAGCATTGTGAGGGTGGGGAGAAAGAAGTATTGTTACCCTTCTAGAAGAAAGAGAGAGTGAAAAGGAGTGCATGGGGATGAGAGAAAGCAAGAACCAGGGAGGAAATACTTTGTGACAAAGATGGAGCAGCCTGGTGACCTGCACTGAGGGCTGCAGGCAGATGAAGGGAAGAGGAGTAGGGCATGCTAGCAAAGGAGCCTCCTCTGCTCTTTCTGCCAATGTTATGGGTTTGTGTTTGTTTCTTTGTATTTCCTCCTGCCATTTCCAGCTGTTCCTGGTGGAGCGTGCAGGGCGCAGGACTCTTCATTTGATTGGCTTGGGTGGCATGGCTGTGTGTGCTGCTGTTATGACCATCGCTTTAGCTCTGAAGGTGAGTAATCGGTGCTCTTGTTCAGGTTGACCTCAGCTGGGGACCTATGAGATTACACATCTGCTTTGGGCTGTAATTCTGCCCTGTGGGCAGGTACACTTGAGGTTAGAGCTGAGTTTGCGGTGGAGAGTGCAACTTCCTAACTGTGCTTACACTGCAGCTGAGAAAGTTGTGACACTAGAGATGGCATTGTGCTGTGCCATGTTTGTCTGGAATTGCAGCTGATCACTTTTTATTCCCTTACAGGACGCTGTGGGATGGATCAGATACATCAGCATCATTGCCACTTTTGGCTTTGTGGCTCTTTTTGAGATTGGCCCTGGCCCTATCCCATGGTTCATTGTGGCAGAACTCTTCAGCCAAGGCCCACGGCCTGCAGCCATGGCAGTGGCCGGTTGTTCCAACTGGACTTCCAATTTCTTGGTGGGAATGCTTTTTCCCTATGCAGAGGTAAGGACCCAGTTTGTGAAACACAGTGCTGCAGCATTGAAATAGCTGTCCAGAGAGGTGGTGCAATCTCCATCCTTGGAGACTTAAAAAGATGATTACATGACCCCTAATCTGATTTCTCCTTGATGTTGTCCCTACTTTGAGCAGAAAATTGGTCAGTGTTCCTGAGGTCCCTGATTCTGTGTTCTAATTGTTACCGAAGGTTGAGTGGGATGGCTCATCTTATATTCTACCGTCTTAACTGCTTATGGCATCCAAATAGTTGCAAGAGCCTTCTTAAACATCGCATCAGGGCTTTCCCTTTAAAAGACTAAATTTTGATCACCCCCAGGCACATTAAAGCATTTCAGAAGTCCACAAGAACTTGATTTCATTTTGAAAAATGCTGTGTTGACCAAAAAGCTAGTGAGGCCATTGATGAAAGGTGCTGTAATTTTGACCTGTTAAGAGCAAATGTATTTGGGTTTATGAGTTTTTCAAATTAAAACCTCCCGCTTTTGTCCTCCCTGCAGAAACTGTGTGGCCCCTATGTCTTCCTCATCTTCCTTGTTTTCCTGGTCATCTTCTTTATCTTCACATTCTTCAAAGTGCCGGAGACCAAGGGTAGGACTTTTGAGGATATCTCCAGGGGCTTTGAAGGACGAGCAGAAGCCAGCCCCACATCACCTGTAGAGAAGAACCCCATGGTGGAGCTGAACAGCATACAACCTAACAAACAAGTCGCCTGAGATTCATGACACACCCCTTTGACTCTTGTATGCTTTAAAGAGTCACAAAAGGAATTGGCAAAGAGAACCATGAGAACTGGGACATTAACCTCCCCCCCTTCAGTTGCTGCTATTTTCTTCTTTGTGCCCATATACCCACCTATTTCACCAGGCTTACAAGTATTAAGCAAAGCTGATGGTGGTGGTCCCATTTTCAAGTACTGGAAGGCACCTGGCACTTGGAAAAATAATTTCATCTTCCCTGTCACAAACATTGGGGGAGCAGAGAAGAGCTGGTGATATTATTTTTTTTCTTTTCTCACCTTTAATTGCTATTTGGGGTTAATACTTAAGCACGCAGTGACCATTATATATTTGAATCTAGTTCCTATTTTTTTAGTGAGTTGAAGTGAGCCACTAAGCAGGTCCCTGGCCCTTTGAGTCTATTCTCTGTGTGTGTGTGCGTGTGTGTGTGTGTGCAGTGTTACACTGGAACTTAACAAGCCTACCAAAAAGCCATCTACTTGCTTTTTCCTATCCAGTGTGCACTTTTTTTCAGCCTCAGGAAAAAGGGGACCAAGTTACATGCATATTTTTCCTGCTTTTTTTTTTTGTTGTTGTATAGACAGACTGAAAGCATACTTAAGTTTATTTATTTGTATGTCACTTTGTAAATATTTTATTTTTTTAATGGTGTACAAAAGTGTACAGATACTGAAATTGAAGATGTTGAAGAGA
This sequence comes from Neopsephotus bourkii, assembly GCF_033783945.1. NCBI lineage: Eukaryota > Metazoa > Chordata > Aves > Psittaciformes > Psittacidae > Neopsephotus > Neopsephotus bourkii. Next base: position 12,346,253 of record NW_026900624.1, read on the forward strand.
AATAGCTAATCTAACAAGATGCTATAGACTTGAGGTGCAGTAAGACTGAAGGAGAAATGTGGTACTAAACAGGAAATTGGGCATTTTGGATGGTATGTACAACAGCCAGTTCTGCACGTAACGCTAACATGGTATTTGTGCCCTCTGGGAGGAAATGCAAGAGGTTGCGTACTAGCAGGAAGAGGTATGTTTGTTCACTGAAATCCCTCTTAATTGGGATTTTTTTTGGGGTGGCAATTTTAAATACCGTTTCCAAGTCTTGACTGGAAAGTGGTATTGCAGCAAATGAATTTTATTAGTTTAGTTTATATTTTAAGTCGTGGTTAAGCATTTTATGGGTTGGTTGATAGTGCTGATTGCAAATCTGAAAGTAACTTTTCCTCAGTTCTCTTAATTTTTATTTTCTTTTTGCTTCTCTGCTGTATTCTAGTAGGTCAGAAGGTCTGAAAATTGCAAATTTTTACTTAAAAGAGGCTGAGGATAAAAATTACTTTTTAAAGCTATATTTTCTTAGCAGTTGTTCATCGAAGTATTAAACAGAGGTATAGGTAGCATTGACCCTTCTGGACACAGGCATGGTCAGTTATAGCATGTGTAAGCTCATAAAGGTAGAGATGCAGGACTGGAGAACAAAGCTACTGGAATTTGCTAGCTCAGCAGTGTGGAAGGTCTGTAGTGTTAAGTGTACTGGTTGATTGCAGGCTAAGTGGTTTTGCCCCATCTATCCTCTCTGGAAGACCTGCATGATGTTGTGGTGCCCACCAGTGTGCAGTGTGCTGTGTAGATGTGTACTGTTCTGTAAAAGTGCCTCTGTTTTAAAAAGGGATATGGCAGATGGTAACTGTACATTAGTAAATACTGGTCTCTCTGCTTGTTCTACTGGTAGGCAATTACGTATTCACCTAACCTTGCTGCCAGGCTAGCACAGTTCAGTTCAGGCAAGCAGGAAGTGGTACCTACGGTATCCTTGCAGTCAAGGGGTGGGAGCTTTGCCTTTCTAACTGCAGTGTTCTGTCAAGAGAGACTCCAGGTCCATGTCTGTCCAGACCTGCACAAACTGGCTAAAGGTAGCACAGAGGTGGGTCCAATTTAAACTCTGGATCCAGGATCATCTGCTTTCTCAGACTTGATCAAACTCAGGTCTACCTGCAACCTCATGTCCTGTAGGCCCACGGATTCCGAAGTAGGTAAAGGAAGAAAGGCCCAGAAGGGCAGGAACAGCAAAACTGTAGTTGTGTGGCTAAACCAAGCTTTCTTGAAAACATATTGCTTTAGAGCAGGTCAGAGAGGTAAATACATTGATGTGTATTTTGGGGGTGTGTATCTGGCATTTTATCAGTAACTATAGTGATGATGTTTCTACCCTTAATGAGAAAGGGTTGCAAAGATTAGTATATTTGCTGCTGTAAAATATTTCCTGTGATTTCATTTGAAACACTTCAGCTTTGCAAAATGCAGCCCTGTTACATCCTGTTTCTCCTAGCTTTCTATCAGGCTTCCGTGCCAGATACTCAATCTTGGAAGTATTATATATGACATCTTTCCCAACTTTCATAGCTCCTCATATGGACTTATATGCCCTTCCTGTGACCCTCCAGCACTTCCAGACATAAGATTTCTATACGGGCATCTATATGTTAGGAAACTCCCCCTACAGCTGTGCATAAGAGCATTCCATACTTTGCATCAGAGATGTATGTTGGCTTGGACTGAAAAGCTTAGGTCTTTCTCACATGATATCTCTTTGTTATTTTCTTTTTCTGTAACAGCATTGTGAATATTTCTGATGGGTTTTATATGCTTATTAATGTGTTTGTTTCCTGTTTTTAAAATAAAAACTATATAATTAATTATTTGGTTTGGATTTTACCTTTACCCTGTAGTTCTTCTCAGTTTCCTTCTCCTTTATCACAGTGTCAGTATGTCCTGGAATGCCCCCAACTTGTCCATGCATGTCACAGAATCCCAAGGGTTGGAAGGGACCTCAGAAGATCATCTAGTCCAACCCCCCTGCAAGAGCAGGATAACCTAGAGTACATCACACAGGAACTTGTCCAGGTGGGCCTTGAATATCTCCAGCGTAGGAGAGAGACTCCACAACCCCCCAGGGCAACCTGTTCCAGTGCTCTGTCATTCTCACAGTAAAAAAGTTTTTCCTGATGTTCACATGGAACCTCCTATGCTCCAGTTTACACCCATTGCCCCTTGTCCTATCACTGAAAAAAGCCTAGCTCCATCATCCTGACACTCACCCTTTACATATTTGTAAACACTGATGAGGTCACCCCTCAGTCTACTCCAAGCTGAAGAGACCCAGCTCCTTCAGCCTCTCCTCATAAGGGAGGTGTTCCATCCCTTAATCATCTTTGTGGCTCTGCGCTGGACTCTTTCAAGCAGTTCCCTGCCCTTCTTGAACTGAGGGGCCTAGAACTGGATGCAGTAATCCACACCCTTTCTAATGCACCCTAGGATGCCATTTGCCTTCTTGGCCACAAGGGCACATTGCTGGCTCATGGTCATCCTCCTATCCACCAGGACCCCCAGGTCCCTTTCCCCTTCACTACTTTCCAGCAGGTCAGCCCCCAACCTGTACTGGTACATGGGGTTGTTCTTCCCCAGATGCAGGACTCTACACTTGCCCTTGTTGAATTTAATCAAATTTCCCCCTGCCCAACTCTCCAGCCTGTCCAGGTCTCGCTGAATGGCAGCACAGCCTTCTGGTGTGTCAGACACTCCTCCCAGTTTAGTGTCATCAGCAGACTTGCTGAGAGTACACTCAGTTCCCTCATCCAGGTTGTTGATGAAAACATTAAACAGCACTGGTCCCAGGACCAACCCCTGAGGGACTCCACTTATCACAGACCTCCAGCTCGATTCTGCCCCGTTGACTACAACTCTGCATTCTTCCCTTCAACCAGCTCTTGATCCACCTCACTACCTGATCATCAAGCCCACACTTCCTTAGCTTATCTATGAGAATGCTGTGGGAGACAGTATCAAATGTCCTACTGAAATCAAGAAAACCCACATCCACTGCTCTACCATCATCCATCCACCTAGTTACTTCCTCATAGAAGCCTATAAGGTTGGTCAAATATGACTTCCCCTTGGTAAAACCATGTTGGCTGCTCTTAATGACCCCCTCATCCTTGATATGTCCAGAGATGGTGTCAGTAATAAGTTGTTCCATCACCTTTCCAGGGATGGAGGTAAGGCTGACCCATCTATAACTACCTGGGTCCTCCTTCTTGCCCTTCTTATAGACTGGTGTGACATTTGCCATCCTCCAATCCTCAGGCACCTCTCCTGTTTCCCACAACTTACCAAAGATGATGGAGAGTGGCCTAGCAATGACCTCCGCCAGCTCCCTCAGCACCCATGGGTGCGTTCCACCTGGACCCATCGATTTATAGATGTCCAGACTGCTTAACTGATCCCTAACCCAATCCTCATCTACCAAAGCAAACTCCTCCTTTGTCCTGACTCCTTCTGGGGTTACAGGGATCTTGGGCCTCCAGGGAGAGTCTGCAGGAGTAAAGACAGAGGCAAAGAAGGCATTCAGCACCTTTGCCTTCTTTAAATCCTCTGTCTCCAGGGCACCCACCTCGTTCAGCAGTGGGCCTGTATTCCTCTTGTGTTAGTTTTATTTGCTATGTATTTGAAGAAGCCCTTTCTATTGTCCTTAACCCAACTAGCAAGATTGAGTTCCAAGGAGGCCTTAGCTGTCCTAATTGCCTCCCTACATCCTCTAACAACTGTCCTATATTCCTCCCAAGTGGTCAGCCCCTCCTTCCATAATCCATAGATTCTCTTTTTTCACATGAGTTTGCCCAGCAATTCCTTGTTTAACCACGCTGGTCTCCTAGCTCCCTTACTTGATTTCCTACCCATTGGGACACTCTGATCCTGAGCTTGGAAGAAGTGGTCCTTGAATGCCGACCAACTATCTCGAGCCCCTTTACTACCTAATAACCTTTCCCATGAAACTTCCCTTAGCAATTGATTGAAGAGGCCAAAGTTGGCCCTTCGGAAATCCAGAATTGTGGCCTTGCGAGGTGTTCTATTCCTCCCACACAGGATCCTAAACTCCACCATCTCATGGTCACTACAGCCAAGGCTGCCACTGACCATCACACTTCAACCAGACCCTCCTTGTTGGTGAGTACTAGATCCAGCAACGCTCCTCTCCTAGTTGGTTTGTCCACCATTTGCATTAAGAAGTTATCATCAATGCACTGGAGGAACCTCCTAGACTGTGAATGATTGGCTGTGTGAGTCTTCCAGCAAATATTGGGGTAGTTAAAATCCCCCATGAGGACCAAGGCACGTAGTTGTGAGGCTGCTTTCAGCTGCCTGTAGAAGGCCTCATCAACTCCTTCGTCCTGATCAGGAGGTCTATAATAGACCCCCACAACTGTGTCACCGGTACCAGCCAGTCCCTTAATTCATACCCACAGGCTTTCCACTTGATCCTCATCTGCCCCTGGACAGAACTCAATACATTCGAGTCGCTCTCTCACATAAAGAGCAACTCCATCACCTCGCTTTGCTGACCTATCTTTCCTAAAAAGGACATAGCCATCCATGACCACATTCCAGTCATGTGAGCTGTCCCATCATGTCTCTGTAACTGCCACCAGATCATAACCTTTAGACCGCACACAGACTTCTAACTCCTCCTGTTTATGCCTGCTGCGTGCATTGGTGTACAAGCATTTCAGGGAGCGAGCAGAGCACACTAGTGGCACCCTTGAGAGGCGGGAGGCCTTCTGTTCTTCATTAATACTAGAACAATGCCCCACTAGTTCAGACCCAGCTATAACCCCCTCGCACTCTGAGTCTAACCTAAAGCTCTGTGAGTGAGCTCTGTTGACTCTCGCCCTAATATCCTTTTTCCCCTGCGGGACAGGGTTTAAACAACTATCCCTCAAATGAAGCAATAGATTGAGAATCCTCCGTAGTACACCATCCTTCAAGCCCTAGCATGTTTCTCTTGGGCTTGTCCCCAACAGGCTCAGTTATCTCCCCTCCCCCCTTCATACCATGTCACCTTCATAAGTTCCTTTACTATTATTCCTTAGGAGTTTTTACACTTAAAATATGTGCTTCTCTGGCTTTTGTTTGTATCTAAACCATTTCCGAGTTTTTCTTGGTAACAGGAGAAATGGCTGGAAGTTAGGAATTCTGCCCAGAGTTGAAACACCCAAGGCTTCTGCCCCGTCCACTTCCAAGAGCCATCCCGAACTTTTCTGCCATGAAGGTGAAGAGGGGCCTATTCCCCTTTGTAAATGACACGTTGTTCCCTCAGTTTGGTAAATGGCATTAATAATCATCCTTGAAAATCTTGCCTGCGTACACTCAGTACTGGATGTCTGAAGGCAGCAGGGTGGTAAAGTGGAAATCTCACTGCATGAAGCAAGGCCAGTCCCCACAATTGCTCCCTTACTTTAGGGGCTGTGACGTTCCTGTCCCACTGGCTGGTCTGTGGGGTGCTCTTGCCCAGGTACTCGTCTCTTGCCTGAGGAGTACTATGCTCCCACCTATTGCTGTGAGGCAACAAGCTCTTGTTCTAGTGCACTCCTTTTCCTGTCCTACAGCCATCTTACAAGCCCAAGGAGTCTGTACCTGTGTTCTGCAGGCAGAAACTGAGAACAGCTCATCGAAAAGTAAAGCGGTAAAATATCCAGAGGAAGAGGATGGAGGGAAGCAAGAGGAAGGAAAGATGACAGAATCCTAAGTACCCTAGAGGAAGAATGGGATCAATACACCGCAGAGTCAGCAGACTACGTAAAGCAACCAGGAAACAGTAGGGCATAATGTAAAGTCTGAAAAAGTTCAGCATAACATGGAGCCAGTGCTGGCTTGCTGGCACTACTGACTGCTGCCTGTTCCTAGCTTATGCCTGTGTTTTGCCAAGTTTGCTATGCAACCAACCTCAGGGCTGGGGAGCGCTCTGGGCAGAGCTGCAGTGATTGTTTTTCAACTCTGGCTGAGCTGAAGAAAACATAGAACCTAGCCATCCAAACTGAGCAGCGTATCTAGGTCAGACTGAACTCTAGCACATAGGGGTTCCTGTCGAAAGAGAAACTGGAGACCAGAATCATTCAGAGCCAAAGAACACGATTCACTGAGCCCTCAATTTATGTTTTGTGTAGTTTTTGTGAGAACCTTCTGGTCGGAGAATGAGTTTTGTTTTAGACATTGTTAGCTTTGAAAACTGTAAGGAAGCTTCAAAAGGAAAAGCTTTTTGCAATTAAATAAGAGAATATAATTGATGCTACTTAGATGTATGCCATACCCAGTGTAGGCAGGCTGTATAACTGAAAACAATTCACTCGCTGTGTCAAACCCTGTTTCTGTTATATACCCCTCTAAAGTACATGGTGTTTACAAGAACTATCTTTTCCTTCTCCACAAAGCGCAGCTTCAGGGTGCCGGACAGACACATGACTGACCTGATAAGTCTCTTTTCTGCTTGCACTGCACAGCCATTTTTTGTTTAGCAGGAAGTCACATGGACTTTTGTAAGGCAGTCATATTGGTGAAGCAGTCACTGTGGCATGTAGTGTGGGACCATTGTAAGTACTGAACGAGGCACTGGTCATCCATACAATGATCAGCCTCATTGATCAGACATCACCCAGTCTTTAATCTCTGCTCTGGTCTCTGGTTCATCCTTCTTTGGGTTTTGTTTGGGTTTTTCTCCATCATGAACAAATTTGCTTTCCATCAACAAGTCTTTTCCCCCACGAACAAACTCAGATGTTTATTGCTTCCTTTATATTCCTGCCATCCAGACTGCATATTATCTTGTTTTTAACCTATATTCATATATTAAATAATATGGGGTCTGGATTATCTTTGTTCCCCTCTGATTTACTTATTTTCTCAAAGTGCTTTCTCTGATACGGCTCAAAGCTCTTAGTGACATGCCAGAGAATCATAGACTCATACAATAGTTAGGGTTGGAAAGGACCTTAACATCATCTAGTTCCAACCCCCCTGCCATGGGCAGGGACACCTCACACTAAACCATGCCACCCAAGGTTCTGTCCGACCAAGACTTGAATGCTGCCAGGGATGGAGCATTCATAACCTCCCTGGGCAACCCATTCAAGTGCCTCACCACCCTAACAGGAAAGAACTTCTTCCTTATATCCAATCTAAGCTTCCCCTGTTTAAGTTTGAACCTGTAACCCCTTGTCCTATTGCTACAGTCCCTGATGAAAAGTCCCTCTCTGGCTTCCTTATAGGCCCCCTTCAGATACTGGAAGGCTGCTATGAGGTCTCCACGCAGCCTTCTCTTCTCCAGGCTGAACAGCCCCAGCTTTCTCAGCTGATCTTCATATGGGAGGTGCTCCAGTCCCCTGATCATCCTTGTGGCCCTTCTCTGGACTTGTTCCAACAGTTCCATGTCCTTTTTATGTTGAGGACACCAGAACTGCACACAATACTTCAAGTGAGGTCTCACGAGAGCAGAATAAAGGGGCAGGATCACCTCCTTCCACCTGCTGGTCACACTCCTTTTGATGCAGCCCAGGATACAGTTGGCTTTCTGGGCTGCAAGCGCACACTGCAGCCGGCTCATGTTCAGTTTCTCATCAGCCAACACCCCCAAGTCCTTCTCCTCAGGGCTGCTCTGAATCTCTTCTCTGCCCAACCTGTATCTGTGCCTGGGATTGCTGCAACCCAGGTGTAGGACCTTACACTTGTCATGGTTGACCTTCATGAGGTTGGCATCAGCCCACCTCACAAGCGTGTCAAGGTCCCTCTGGATGGCATTCCTTCCCTCCAGCGTATCAACTGAACCACACAGCTTGGTGTCATCGGCAAACTTGCTGAGGGCGCACTCAATCCCACTGTCCATGTCACTGACGAAGATGTTAAACAAGACCGGTCCCAACACTGGTCCCTGAGGGACACCACTCATTACTGGTCTCCAGCTGGACATTGAGCCATTGACCACAACTCTTTGTGTGCGGCCATCCAGCCAGTTCTTTGTCGTTTGAGTGGTCCATCCATCAAATTGATGCCTCTCCAATTTAGAGACAAGGATGTCATGTGGGACAGTGTCGAACGCTTTACACAAGTCCAGGTAGATGACATCAACTGCTCTACCACTGTCCATCAGTTCCATAGCCCCATCATAGAAGGCCACCAAATTGGTCAGGCAGGATTTCCCCTTAGTGAAGCCACGCTGGCTGTCACCAAGCACCTTGTTGTTTTTCATGTGCCTTAGCATGCCTTCCAGGAGAATCTGCTCCAAGATTTTGCCAGGCACAGAGGTGAGACTGACTGGTCTGTAATTCCCCGGGTCATCCATTTCCCCCTTCTTCAAAATGGGGGTTATATTTCCCTTTTTCCAGTTGTCGGGAACTTCACCTGACTGCCATGATTTTTCAAATATGGTGGGCAGTGGCTTAGCAACTTCATTCGCCAGCTCCTTCAGGACCCGTGGATGGATTTCATCAGGTCCCATGTCTTAAACTCATAGCTCTGCTTTGAGTCTCACTGAAATAATTTTCCAGTGAGGAAGGCATAGGGATAATGAACCAGGAAGGAAGGAAAGCTGGGAGCAGTGGTGGAGGTGTGGAAGGATATGGATGCAGCAGTGTGGCTGAAGAAGTTTATGATGTGTAGAATAGCCTGTATGTGAGGCTGAATGCAGAAGGGGAACAGTGAAGATTATGAGGATGCATTGAAGCAATGGGTAAAAAGAGAATGGTGGGCTGCTGCCCTGCAAGGAAAGGAGAAATGAGATGCAAGATCTGGAAGAAAAGTGAGGCATTCATAAGGGTGAGGAGGTGGAACTGGGCCTGAGACAGAAGCAGCTGAGAGACTGAGGAAGGGAGAGACTGAAAACAACATGCTGTAGGAAGGTGACAGCCACATGGAAGTACAGAACCTTGAGATACATGCAAAATAACACAAAGCCTTATCGCAGCCTCATAGCTTATGCCTCACAGGCAAGAGCTCATCAGTTCCTGGGGAAAGGAAAAGGGAAATGCAGGTATCTCCTCCACCACGAACGCATGTGAGAACCTTTGCAGCTGAAACAACAGCTATGTCAGAGCCACAGCCTCCCCTGGAGCAAGGCCTCAGCTCTTGGAGCACAAAATTTGGGTTAAAACACCCATTGAGTGCTACAGCCAGGGAGAGCTGATGGACATGCAAAACACAGCTGGCTCAGCTAGACTGAAGTTAGCAGAGTAGCATATCATAGAGTGGTTTGGGTTGGAAAGGACCTTAATATCATCCAGTTCCACCCCCCCTGCCATGGGCAGAGACACCTCACACTAAACCATGTCACCCAAGTCTCTGTCCAGCCTGGCCTTGAACACTGTCAGGGATGGAGCATTCACAACTTCCTTGGGCAACCTGTGCCACTACCTGACCACCCTTACAAGTAAAGAACTTCTTCCTTATAGCTGGCCTCAGCACTCTCAAGTCCTTCTTCACAGGGCTATCAGAAGCAGCCTTTCCATGAGCACAAACCAAAGGTATATTCTGAACTGTTAGGCAATGCAAGACAAGGTCCTGACAAACAGAATGAGCCACGAGCAATGTCAGCAAAGCCCATTTTGGACAGATACCACCACTGCTCTGAAATCTGCTGAGGCTCATCCATCTCAGAGAAACTGACTGCAGCGGCCTTGAAAGAAATATTTTCCAGCTTCCTTGTTTCATGCTATAGACAAAACTTTCTGTGAGTGATGCAGCAGCATTACACAGTCATAGAATTATAGAATAGTTAGGGTTGGAAAGGACCTTAAGATCATCTGGTTCCAACCCCCCTGCCTTGGGCAGGGACACCTCACACTAAACCATGTCACCCACAGGCCTGTTCAACCTGGCCTTGAACAGTCACTTGACTTTTTTCTTATTCTGATGCAAGAATAATTTTTACACTGGTCATACATATCTCATAGGTAGTCGTGAGTGCTGTCATGCTTTGATCACAACAGCAAAACAAGTTTAAAACTTGTATTTGTGGAAGGCTTCAGTATTTCCAAATACGTTGTCAAGGGCAATTTTGCTGTGTGAGCAAGTCTGATTTCAAGGGTAATTGGGAAAAACCCCAAACAGAAAGAAAACAAACAAGCAAACAGAAGTAGAAGTGAAGAGAGAGAACGCCACTTGTCCTTGGGTATGGGAGTTCACCTCCTCACTTCCTGTGTGTGTGAGGGTAGAGCAGTTAAATCACAAACATTAGCCTTTGCTAGAAATTAAGCTTTAGCAAAGATTTAGTGCACAGTAGTAGCTCATGAAAGCATAGTTTCAGGGTTTTTTGTTGGATGGGACTAAACCTTTTGTTAGCTGAGCTGAGGGAGCATATTTTTCCTGCCAAGAGAAGGCTCAGGCTGAACTAGTAACACTTTTAAAGTGGAGTACAGTTAACTCTGCTGAGAAGGTTGGGAGGGAGGGAAAGATGGGACTTTGGCCTGGAAATGCCAAGACCTCTCCAGAGCCGGAACCATTCACTGCAACCCGAAGTGGGGCAGGAGAGCAGGCAGGACACACCTCAGTTCCCTGGAAGTCCTTGCTGAACTAGCGGCCAAAATGAGCATAGGAATGGTCACACCCAAACGTATTCACTTGGCACCAGACACGCAGACACTGGGTGTATTTGCTTGTGCCCCAACCCCAAGGACACTGTGGAGACATAGCACAGGTTGTGGTTCATCCTCCACCTAGGTTGCCTGGCATGGGAGGGAAAGTGGTTAAAGAGGGTCACAGAAGAAGGAGCTTGTACTGTCCCTGGTGCCAGTGAAAAAGGCTGTAGGAGGTGCTGGGTGACTGGGAAGGTGTGAGAGCCAAAGGTCCCTCTGCTCCCTGGCTGTCAGTGCTCCTGGGCAGGTTTTTGACCACAGCTATGAAAACCATGTTTGACGTGGCTTCGCACCAGCACTACAAACCCCAGTTGAGACTTGTATTAGCAGCCGGGTCTTTCTTCTGAGATATAGAACATCTAATGTGTGGTTTGTGGGTGTGAATACTTTGCACACATACAGTAAGTTTGATAACATGCTCAAGATAGGGCATTAAAAGTGCAGGCCAAGGTAGTTGGGATAGAAGATGTTTCTGTGCATAAACCATATGTCCTATGTCTCTGAGTTTTTTAAATAACGTCATCTGAATTTATGTCTTGCTTGTTTTCCCCCTCTATTCATGGTGAAATCTTGACAGACAGGTATAAAACCCTGAGAACTGTTTTCCTCTCCTTACAAAACCCTGGAGACTGAGAATTGCCAATGTCCTCTTGGTAGAGGTAAGTGAGAAGACAGATGAATCAATCCCACTGAAAGACATAAAGACCAGCTGCATGTACCCCATTACCATCCCTCCCAGCCTCATTGCCAACACTGCACTGTTAGGGTTCAATACTGTAGGTGTGTGTGGTGTGACCAGTAGTCCCATGGGCAGAGAAGGAACAGAGTCTCAAGGGGAGAGGAGGGACTGGACACGTGTTCTCAATAGCTAGGTCTGTGCTCATTGTGAAGAACAATTGTCTCTCTGGAAGGGAAGCGTGAAAGGGACGGGTGGTGGGGATTTATCAGTGAACTCTGTGGAGGTCTGTACCTGGACTAGACTTTCTCATCATCCTGCTCTGTCCCCTTCTTCCTACTTGCCTTTAAAATCAGCTGTTCCTCTAAAATGGGCCTGCTACCTGTGGTTTTCCAGTCTACCTTGACCCCTCTAGAACTAGGAGCAATAAGCTCCCTCTTCTTCGTATTTCCTGTCTGTACTTTTAATGTCAGCAACTCATTCTCAGCAGACTGGAACAGAAATCTGAACATAGGACTTCTTTGCCGTGAGGAAACAGCACTGCCTTATTCTGTGAAGCACCATGACACATGGGTCAGGGCAGTAGCTACTATGGTGTCCTGTCTTCAGCCATTCCAGATCCATACTAACCTGCAGATACTGGCAGGCTGCACTTTTCCCTTCTACCTCACAGCATCTGACCCACTTCTAGTATTGCTCTAGCCTGTTCCACACCCTCATACACAGGAAATGTTTGTCAACCTGTATGACCTACTCTCTTAATTCCTGCCTTCTACACTGAAGCATCCTGCTGGCTGTCCCACCATTGCCACCACTGTACCAGAACAGGCTTCTGGGCCCAGCAGCTTGTTCCGAGATAGGTGCACTGCTGGATTTTTTGTTAAGGCGTAACCCATAACTATTATGCATGAGCTAAAGCTAGTATGAAGACTTTCTTCCTCAATCTGTCTCCCTGGTTATGAATTCTCCATTGACATATCCTCTCGCCTTCTGGAGCTGCCAAATGTTTCATGGACAGATAAATCTCTACAAATTACATGTTCCAGAAAATCATTTAGTGGATGTACATCAGCAGAATATCAGAAGTATATAGTGGCAATAGATGTGGAATGCTTCTTCCATTTGCAGATATTGCTCATGGAAAGTCTGGGGGAAATCTCCTAATAATATTTGGCCAGTTGGTTATGGCTTTGTATAGACCACCTGCCTCCAGTTCAACCTTCAGTGCTCCAGAGTATTTTAATGGACAATCAGCTGGTGTAGGTGCCAGTCTTCGTCTTTTTGGTGTATTCTACCCTGTGTCAGGGTGTTGAAGAGGGTGATGGGTTGCTCAGGGCGCTGTCATGTTATCAGGACACCAGCATGGAATTAGCAAGAGTTAGTCTACTGGTGGTGTGATTCACCTTCACTGGAGTATTTTACAACTTCCCATTTCCTGGTATGCCAAGTAGTGATTTGCTGCCATACTTCTGGTGCCTTCCAAATCAGCATGCTGTGCAGAATGGTACCTACAGTGTAATTCACATCAAAGTATATCAGCCACACTTCCCTAATCCATACAGATAGTCTTTTCATTTTAAAAGGCAGTCAGTCTGCCCTTGGTAAACTGGTATCAACCTTTCCTGATTACATTCTTGCCCTTTGCACATTTAGCACTGGGTGTCAAGAGGACATGGTACTGAGATAAGGGTGGCTGGTCAGAACTTGAATGGAGTTCCTGGAGTCATCCTGCTTGCTTTCTATGCTGTTGGGCATATTACTCTTTTTCCAGCTGCCAGGGATGACAAATGAAGGACTGCAGTCTCATAATCACATCAGGAAATTCTTTCAGCAGCTCTGGGTATATCCCGGCACCCTTGAAGAGTATACTGTCTAATTGCATGCACTGTGATATATTCAGCCTGAGAAGTACTGAGCCTCTTTCTGCTCCACTCCTGGTTGTCTTCCAAATTTCCAGACCATTATGATATGTTTGGTGATAATGGAAGCAAGCTTTGTTTCTCCAGGCTGTTACAAGGATGGCTTTGAGTACCTCAGCCTCTTCTAAGGCTGAGGCATCTAGTTTGTCCCCCGTTCCTCAGTAGACCTGTGTTTTTCCTGGAGTGCCCACTAATATAATGACAGAATCCCTCTTGTCCCCCATCCTGTCCCATTCAAGTTTTTGCTGCATCAGAGACCTGTCTGATTTTGTCCTTTAGTACCCAAGCAGTACTTTTGTCCTTTTTCATGCATATCCAGGTTTTTCCACCTCTTGCATACACACCTTTTGCATTTGAATTCATTGTGGAGCTCCTTCCTTAGCCAGGATAGCTTTTGTCCAAAATTTCTAGACTCCCTGCACAACAAAATGTTTTGAAGATGCTGTCTTTCCTTCCTAATCTTCCTGTAACCACCAAGATGTTAGGCCAGGGCAGACAGCTGTTGAGGCTCTGTTGCTGTCTTCTTGTAACTCTGATGCTGAAAGTCAGTGGAAGAGTGACGGATGGCAGAACTGGAACTATGGATTTCTGGGACACAAGCAGCCAGCTACCTTCCTTCCCTGGTATTACATGTATGTGTACAACAAGGAGGCTGTCCGTGCCAAGGGACAATGCATTCCCAAAGCCCAGAGAGCATTTTCCACTGTCTCAGGGCTGTCCAGACTCGGGAGAGACAGTGTGGCACTGGTGGGTGAGGGTCAAGGTTGAATTGAAATTGAAGGTGATGTTTAGGGAACAGAACAAGAGGAAGCCAAGGAAAGATGGAATGGAGTGAAGCACTGAGAGGTGATGCAGCAGGAGGCCTGGCAGAGACAGCAGGTGACTCCAGAATGGTGTCCTGGAGCAGGCAGGAGGTGGCCACCATAGTGAACTAGCCAGGAGGATTATCACAGACTTGTCACTTGCTGGTAGTATTGCTAGCAGTTAAAGGAAAGGAGGAAGCTGTGTGTGATAAGGAGGGGGAAGAAGTATGAAGTGATGAGTGGCCAGGTCTCTGAAGGCAAAAGTGATTGAAAAGCAGGAGCGAATCCTTGAGAGCAGCATGGCTGTGAGGGGAGCTGAAGGATGGCAAGGTGGAGTGGCCACCAAGTAGTGTTAGCAAGTTATTAGTTGTCCAATTGGAGACCCCACTTTTTTAATCAAGGAATCATGACTGCAGGGTGGATTGGGAGCAGGCTGCTGTGAGGCAGGAGAGGTAAATAAACTCTAGCCTATACCCTCCAAGAGTGTGCACACCTCAGCACTTGCTGTTGCCCAGCAGTCTGCTTTTTGTCACCATGCTCCATCCAAAACATGCCCATCTAACAGTGCTCTGTGGGTACAAAGAGATGGCTGCCAAGCATAGTAAGGTGGTAGGGATGAACAAAAAAATGAGAGTATCTTTAGAGTAAGGGGCATACTGAAAGCTAGTTTCATTTCATAAGGGCTAATGGGTTCAAACTTAAACGGGAAATTTAGATTGGATATAAGGAAGAAGTTCTTTACTGTAAGGGTGGTGAGGCACTGGAATGGGTTGCCCAAGGAGGCTGTGAATGCTCCATCCCTGGCAGTGTTCAAGGCCAGGTTGGACAGAGCCTTGGGTGAGATGGTTTAGTGTGAGGTGTCCTTGCCCAAAGCAGGGGGGTTGGAACTTGATGATCTTAAGATCCTTTCCAACCCCAACTATTTAAAGATTCTATGATTCAGCAGCTAGATACAGGACTTGGCATGCTCTGGACATCTTTATCCTGTGGATAAAGCAGAGCTTGACAGCAGCTGATGAGAAACATCTGTGTGCTTGCAAATATATAGGATATGCACGTGAAGTGCTGAGGCTGCTGGTTAAAGGCAGACAGCAATACTGCATGACACAGCACTTGTTTGGAGCATCTACGCACTTCTGATGGGTCTGATATGTGAGGCAGGGGAAAACAGGAGCAAGGAGGGGACTGATGTAGGTGGATGGGTATTTCAGGAGCACAACATGTTGTACTAATGTGCATTTTATTATTTATTATTGGTCAGGCTTTTGGCCTGATTGGAACCTCATCGGAAGAAGGGACAATCAGGGTAAAAGTTTCACGAACAGAACAAGGTAAATCATCTGGTCTTATCCTAGGGTGGTGCTTGGCATGCAGGGGTCGAACTGGAACTGCGGGCTGTGGTGGGTGGTTAGCCAGAAAGCTTACCGCCTTCAGCCAGAAAGGCTAGCACTGCCATCTCCTGGTCAGAGCAGGGTCTTTGAGCAGGGAAAGCTTGCATTTCATTCTCCTGCTGGGTGCTGAGTGATCTTGAGCAAACCACCTCCCTTCCTTGCACCTGGGTATTTTAATGAGCAAAGTGATGGCCCTAGGAAGTTGGTGAGAAAAGTTCATGCCCGCCTAAATGAAATCTTGACATTGTCAAATAAAAGTGCAGAGCTACAGTTGGGTTGATGGTCACTGCTGGAGAGACAGGAAGAAGGATAAATATTGTATTGCCACATATTTCTCACTGAGTTTCTGCACACAGGCATGACATACTTCATGGCTGTGGTTCTTTTTAAGTGAGAGCTTCCTAAAGGGCCTGGACTGTCTCCAGCTGCACCACAGCAGTTTTTCAGCCATGTAGTTGCATCATGTTCCCACAGAAATTGTACTAGATTTGATAAATTCAGCGCTGTCAAGTTTCAACAACCACCACTGGTAAGGGAGCTGACTGTGCTGGGAGATAATGGGTGACCTTTAACGTTTGCAATAAGCACACCATAGTTGTACTTTCACTGGGTTATGAAAGCAACACCTTCAAGGCTGTATTTTACCATCCATGTAGGCTAGATTACAGTTGCCCCACAGGATATGAGCAATCAGCCTCTGCCTGCACAAAGTTACTCACATCCTGCAGAGTAGAAATTAGGATGCCTGATTATTTGCAGAATGAGATTTTTCACATGAACCCAAAGAGAAATATGGTAAAAATACACGCTTTTCACAGAGCATCAACTGCTGGAATTTATTGTCAGTTGCCATTCAGAGCTACCTGCATAAAGGGCTTGGGGCAAACTCCTAAATGCTCATGACCTTTTAAGTACCACAGCCAGGGAGAAATGGTGGGCATGCAAAACACAGCTAGCTCAGCTAGACTGAGGGTAGCAGAGTAGCACATCAGATGTAGCCTTTCCATAAACACAAAGTGTGAATGGAGATGGGCTTGCATTACCTGGCCAACTTTGGGTTCTCTCTCATACCTCAAGCCCTTTCTTGTGTCCCTGAACATCGCCTGGTCCTACCTTCTGCCTCATGGCCCCACTTTCTGATGGCCCTGTTTTTCCTGTAGCTTCTTCTGCCTCATGTCATGTGTTTCAGAGTCTGCCTGTCTACAGAGCTGAGAGTGACCTAGCGTTATACTCCCTCATGCTTTTGGGATTCTATTACCTTTTCCCTGATATTTCAGCCCATTCTTCCTGCTCTTCCCCACTTCTCTGCTTCCCCTTTGCTCTTCCGCATTGCTCCTTAAAGAGTCATTCTTCAAGCCCTGCTTCATGCTGCTGTCCTTCCCCTGCCTTAAGTTTTCTTCAAGACATATAGCCCTGCGGACAAAGCTTTGGGGAAGGTGTGGAGGTTTGAGACATGTTATCCTGGGCAGTGACTAAACTTGCATTAATCCCATCCCAAACTCTGTATGACACAGGAGACCTGCTGAGCTTATACCCAAGCCAAAGCCTTGTCTCACAGGGACCATGGCCCATTGGATTCTCCTACTGCCATCCTTGCACACTTCAAGTCAGGCCCTAGTGCAAGGTCACATTATGACGTTCTACAATATGAATGTCACCTTCTGCTGTGTTGGAGAAGAAAGTGCCTGAAGGGGATGCTGGCAGGGCTGCCGCTGAAGGCAGAGCTTGGTGTTGTGCTTTTTCTCCACCCCTTTTCTAGTGTGAGCAAAAGATACCTCTTCACCTGGGTCCCAAAGGAACATCACAACCTTTTAAAAACTCCCCAGGGTTGTCTGGGGTTTTATTTTCACGCTCAGATTTCCACAGGCCACTGGCCTTCACTCTGTTGTATTCCCAATTAGTATTACATCCCCCAAACTGATTACCTTTGGGTCCTGAATTGCTTCCTTACTCCTGGGACTGCTCATTCCTGCTACAGCACAGCACCCAAAGGGGAACACAGCCCAAGTGTAGCCTCACTGAAGAGAGCTGACTCTGTGTTACCCTGTCTGTTGCATGGAAACATGGCTGGTTATGTGGCAGCACACCAGCAGCATGTATGTTAGCAGCATGTATGTTTCCCAGGTACCTCACCTTTAGGTGATAATCCCTGTAGATGATTGTCATCCACTCCCACCCCCCAGTTCTCCTTCCAAAGCTTAGACTCACCTGCAGTGTAATTATCAGTAACAATTTTTTAGAGCAACTGATAGGTCATACAAGTAAATCTTGACATGCCAAAGCACAGGGCTGCTCTGAAACATGAATGCCATGACATTACCCCATAAAACATGCTCTGCCTCAAACCCCCAGACTCCCAACTACAACCCAAACCAGACTACAGCTCAGCAGCACTTCTGTGGCTCCTGCTGTGCACTTGAGTGAGAGGTACAGGCGTCAGAGATCAACAGATTTTTATACAGAGTTGTCAGGTCTTGCTCCTCTTTGCAGTGCAGAGCTAGCACAGTTTATGGGGAAACCAGGCACATTGACAACATTGTTTATTAAGATCCAGCAATGATGTGACTGATGCCCCAGTAAACCTTGCTGTTGCTGATGGTGATGGGGCAGAGGAACAGACCTGGCTTGGTCCCCCAGCTCGTCTCTGTTGCAGAGCAGGCTGGTGCACAGATGAGATGACTGTGAAGAACTGGAGGAGCTGAAGTGACACACCATTTCATTTACTCTCATGAAAGCCCTGTGTCTGGCATTGTATCTGCCAGTCCGGCCTTTCCCACCCGTCCTCACCTGCGTTGGGAAGGGCAACCTGAGTGGATGTGGCAGCAGCAAGACAGATCTCCCCCCTGTGTGTAAACAGGAATTAGATCCACAGATTGCTGAGAAGCAGAGATGGGATGCTGCAGTTCTGGCTTGATACTGACTTGGCAGAGAGAAGCTGTGTTTTGTACACTGCTCTGCCTGCTGCTTTGCCCTGGGGCCTCCCTTTCCTCATCCCCTCATTTTGCAGGGCACACAAACCAGAATGTAACCTTCTCCATGTAACGTCACCAAAAGTGTGCATAATAACTCCCCTTAGCTCTAAGACAAAAGCTTTTTCCATTGACAAATTGGTGTTTCTGCCTAGTCAAGGTGTAGTCGGTGCTGCATAATAACAGGCACAATAACTGAGCCAATGTGGTGCCTCAGTTTCCCCATCCATGAAAATGACATTATACAGATCTTTGTCAAGGGCTTGCATGCCTGTGACACAGTATATGTTGCTATACTTCGTCTGCAAATTTGCATCTCTTTTGCCAGGTTGTTTTATTTTTTCCATGCTCTGCTTTCTAGACATCTCCCTTTGATTATCTACCATTAGGATTCTTTTTCCCCAGGTGCATGACTAGCCCTCATCTTTCCTTCTTCCTCCCTGCCCAAGCAAGATAGGTTCCTTTTGCATTACTTCTTTGTTCTCTGTGGTATTTGCAGCACCCTCCCAGCCTTGTATCATCTGTGAATTCCATTCCTCCTGGTTGTGTTTTCCCTGTCTTTGCAGCACCTAGAATGACGAAGCCTTTTGTGCTGCTGTTGCTGCAATTGAACCTGATACTTGAAAGGAGGAGAAAAGGTTGGAATAAACTGCTCTGATGATTCATCCCCCAGGCTGAGAGATTTGCTCCTTTGATATCAGTCCCTTGATCAGAGCTCTGCTATGTTATCTCTGTTTGTCCGGGGAGACTTAATTCCTGGCACATTTGAGCTGGTGGAATCCCAGATACCAGAGCCAGTGACTGGAAAAGGAGCACACTGCATTCTTCTCCCACTCTTAGATATGTCAGTCTCTAAAGTTTGATGGCCCAGGGCCTGTAAGGCCCTTAAACAGCCTTTGTCTGCATTTAATGCAACTGAGAAACCTTTTCCACCTGCCAAAATCCATCACCTGCTCTCATCTTATATCCCTGCAGAGATGTCCCAGCATAATTTCCTCTTCCTGCTGCCTTGTTCTGTGGGCAGATTTCCCTACCAAGCCTCATCCTCTACCTGTGTGCCACGTGCTCACAGAATATTAAGGACCCTTTCATCATTCTTTTATAAGACTGTGCGCTGATCATGAAGCAGGATGAATAAAAACCATGAAAAGAGCATGGAAAGCCTAGCTTGAGCCTAGCCTACCTCAGATGTCTTGGTCAAAAGCCTAACATCAAAGGGCTTGATTCGCAGCTATTGACAGCTGTGCTGGAAGAGGGGCCACGGGGACCCACAGTTTTGCAAACTGGGTTTAAGTGGCAATTCTTTGAAAGATCTGCCTAGGAACAAGTTGAGGGGGCCACACAGGGACCACACCTCTGTAGGACCAAGTGGTTTTTCCAGTGATGGGAGAGTTTATTCTCTATGTATGCATTTTGATTAAAATGCTCTGCATTACACCAAACAGTTAAACACGATCTGAGACTTCAAGTCTTCAGATGGCTTGGTGCTGTGGCAGTAACCACCATTAAAAATCTTCATGGCTTTTGTTAAAGAGAAAAGAAAACAGTTCAAGTACTAAAAAAAAATGTAAGCATTGGGAAATTCCTCATCCCTTTTCTTTTTAGGGAGAAAACATAGCACAGACAACAACAGTTCAGATCCATTATTCTAGGGGATTTAGTCATGATGGACCTGGAGCACAGGCCTGCTGTTACCTTATATACAAACTTCTTTCTTCAAAGACAAAACACACATTGAATAGGGAAAGGAAAACCAATGAAGCTGAAAAGTGTACATTCCATTTCTGATGCTGGAGCCTCACACTCCTTTCTGCTGGTGTGACACACATGGTATGGACAAGAGCTTTGGGAAGTGGGAAATACACAGCAGCAGCAGGCTGGATAAGAATTTTCTGTACTTGCACAATGCCCATAAGCTTGCAGCCATACAGCCAGAGAAATTGCTGTGGGCAGTAACCACACTGTGCCTTTTAAACATGAAGTCAAGAGACAGAAGCTGGACTGAAAAAGCTTTATGAAGGATAGGTGAGAGCAGAGGAATCATCCACTATGTTTCAAGAGATGTTGGAACGAGGCTAAAAGTTGTAGCTGTGGTGACACTGTCCAGGGCCTTCTCTTTTGCCTCCTCTGATCACATCTTGTATTTCCAGACCAGGTAAGTAAAATCCAAAAGGTGAGACCCAGGAGACTGGGGGAGGTGCTGTCACTGCTGGCAGAGCTCTTCCAATTTCATTTTCCTCTTGGCATCAGGATCAAATTGCACTTCTCTTAAAGGGCCTCATTGTGTGAAGGACTTCACAAAGGATATATGGACAGAAAAATCCATGCCATGATAATGATCAACAGCTTGTCCTTAAACTGCTTTATTGGAAACGAAACCCGCTCATTTCTTGGCCCCCACATTCTTTTTCACAGGGCAGATTAAGAACAGAAAGGAGACAGAAGGAGAGCATTTGAACATACTTCTATGTATATATACATATGGGGGTGTGTTTTTTTCACTTTCACCTTTTGCTGATTCTACTAAAAAATTCTGCACAGCAAGATAAGGTGGGCTTTTGTTACTCTGAATAATTTAAGAGAAGGAGCCTCTGCAGACCAGACCCTTCAAAACCACTTAACATGGGAAGCTGACTCCTAAATTACATTTACGGAAGGAAAAATGGAAGGCAGCTATAGGAAATACTGGTGAGTGTTACTTAAGGTTTGCAGACTTCCTAGACCCTCCCCCAGTCTTTTCTAGGTAGGTGTTACCATAGATCCCCTTGCATCTTCCAGCCTTGAGAGGTCCTAACTTACTTACATTTTTGTGGCTCTGTTTGGCTGCTCTGTACAATGAAGGACCAACTCTGACCCTATTTAGCTCTAGGCCCAGAATAGCCTAAGAAGAGAAAGGAATCCTTTTCCTTTTTCTTTTTGATCACCCAATTGAAACTCAGTTATATTCCCTCACTGGGAATATATTTTACTCCTTTCAGCGTTTTTCAGCCTAGCATGACCCAGCTAAGAAACCCCAAGCAAACAGCAGCAAAAAGAAACCCAAGACAGCAGCATGTTTATGATTTTTTAACATAAATTTTCCTTTCCACCACCTATCCTCTCTACAGAAAGACCATATGTGTTGTGGGAGGGAAAAACTTCTCTGGTACAGATTCATTAACAGTATTTGCAAGCAGGACAAGGCCATTGTGCGAGCAGGCAAATACAGGGATCTGACTAGATTACAGCACAGTTTCACACAAATGTAAAAGATGATCAATCACCCAAAAAGAAAAGTCTTTGGAAAAAAAGTATGCTGCTGTAAGAGGAAGTAAATTCATACCGAAGTTAAAGAACTGACATGCTAAACCAAGCAATTAAAAGGGGAACAGAGTGGGAATGTTGCAACGTTTTAGCTACTTCGTATCATTCAAACTGTATTACTTTTCTACTTTCTGGCCTTTAAAAATGTCTTTAGATTAAGCAATCACTATCAATGTCAACCACAATCGCCCCTGAAAATGTTTAAACAAAGCAGGGCATTTGAAGCCTTAAGGCTTCTAAGAAAGGAGAAATACTATAAAACAATACTGTCAAAACCCTTTTTTTAAAAACAACTGCATTATCTGTCTTCGAATACGTAACCAAAATCACATTCAGAAAGTTTGAGGACTGAAAAGCATTCTTTTGTCTTTTTAATACAACTCAGACAGGGGAAAAATGCTTGTTCACCAGTATTAACCAGTCACAGAAAGAGCCTGTAGAGCCAAGAAAGCCTCCAGAGAAGTGCTGGGTGCTGAGCTGGCAGTGCAGGTCCCTCTGAGAAGGGGTACTCCCCACAACCCCCTGAGAGGGGTATTCTGAGGACAAGCCTCCAGAAACTTGGTGTTCTCCTGGTACAGTGCTAGCAATAGGGACTTCTAAACTGTTGCAGCCCAAACCTCTACAGGTCTGCCTCCCAAGCAAATGCAGGTGTAGTGATACTTCAGTTGGTGGCATCAGATCTGTCTTCACAGAAGAGGCTGTTGGGCAAAGCTACACCAAGAAGAGGTGAGCCGCAAGGGCTCAAGCTGTGACTGAACATCTAAGTCTATTCAGTCTGCTGTCAGCTTTAACTTCCATTTCTTGCTCTGTTATATCCACACTGTACACATCAAGCCTCATTAGTGTGTTAGCTATCATGGGACACTTCGCCAGAATGCAGACATCTCAAAGTCAGGTCTGTCCAGTGTCTTTATTGAGAGCTGACCTTTCCCATTTAATCCTGTCTGGTTGCTATTTTAGGAGACAAGAGCAGCAACTGACAAATGAAGAGATCTGAAAGGTAATTTATTTCCTAAATCCAGAAGAAAAAAACGAACAAAACAAAAACCCCCACAAAAACCAAAACAAATCAAAAGCTGTTGCCTGGAAGGATGATTTTGCTGAGGGTCACCTATGGAAGGTATAGAAGACCTTGGGTCAGTGACCAAACATGGCTAGGCAGGGCTTGTTATAAGAAAATCAGGTTGCTGCAACGATATGAACTGTGCCAATGAAAGGACATAGTTACAGAAACCATTTCCAGGAGCATGTTCTCCATCATCTGCTCTGCTTGAGTGTCTTCTGGACGATGTCCACCATCCCAGAGCAGTTTTCAAGGCTGTTCTTTCAGCCTCTCCTGCCTTTCACGTCATTTGATTTACCCCGTCAGTTGCACCTATGTTCACTACTTTGTGGCCATTTTGGGCAGGTCAACATGAACTACAACCACATCATAGAGGGCACTGGGACAGAGAATGAAGACTTTCTTCCTCGTCTCTCTGACGACTTCCTCGTCTCTCTACCTCACTGCCTTTATGGAGGAAACCTGGTCATTTACAGGCTACTGTTTCATTGCTGTGACCATTGCACAGTTCAGTGCTATTTCCAAGAATGCAAAGGACTTAGCTTTTGGTGAAAGATCATGTTACTAACATGACTGTGAAGAATTTACCCTCTTTTTATTGGAGTGTGCTTTCAGCTTCATGGTATAGAAGAGCAGATAAAAGCTGTTTAAGGTACTTAAACCCTGTAAGCTGAGAAGAGCTTTCATGTGTATTTTTTGTGAGACAGTAACGAGTACTGGGCCCAGCCTGGAATAACACAGTACCAAACCACCCACAGTCTGGTTCAGTCTGATGCCAA
The DNA here is from genome assembly GCF_033783945.1 of Neopsephotus bourkii. Classification (NCBI taxonomy): domain Eukaryota; kingdom Metazoa; phylum Chordata; class Aves; order Psittaciformes; family Psittacidae; genus Neopsephotus; species Neopsephotus bourkii. Next base: position 12,369,766 of record NW_026900624.1, read on the forward strand.
GCCACATCTGGCAGCTGCCTGCAGTGCTGGTTTTCGGGAGCTGCTGCCTGCACCACAGACTGTGTCATGTGCCCTGGGGCAGATAAGCTGCTCCCTATGGTGTGGTGCTGCTCTGAACCCAGGAGGGGTGAGGCCCTGGGGTTCCTCCAGCTCCTTTGCCTGTCGGTCCCCCTCCGGCCATGGGGAGGTGACTCCCTCTATTGCTGCCCCACTCACTGGTCCAGTTGGGCGGGTGGTTCGGGTCCCAAGGGCAGCACCATCCTCTCCCCGGCTTCTGCCCAGCGGGACTTTGTAATGCAGGTGACTGCGCTAGTTTATTACGGCCTCTAGGCACTTTGCAAGGAGGACCCCTGACACCTTCAGAAGTAGCTGAAATCAAGGAGATCAAGTGTGAATTGCTCAGCCACGGGGACTCCCAGCAAGTACAGACACCTACTGCCACCCATGGCAGCACCCCATGACATGTTTTCTGCCAGGTCTCCATATTAAACAGAAGATACGTTGGTATCCCCCAGGACTGCTGTCTTGTTTTCTTTTTCTAACAGCACCTAAGGCCATGACAACTTGAACACCAACACAGGTGCCAGAGCTCTGAGCCCTGAGCTCTTGTGGTACTGCAGCTCTGAAACGTGGAATGATTCAGAAGTGAGGCATGAGCCAAAACCATCATGCAGAGGCTGTTGTAGAGTAACTGTCTTATTCACAATATTCTCAGAATTCTATTGAGGTAAATGTGCTCAAAACCCCTTTTCTGCTTCAGTTTTCCAGGTTAATTTCATATTTAAAACTGCATTTCTTGTGCAGAGAGATGGCAGTCCCTGCAGTTTGTAGACATAGAGAAGAGTTAGATGCAAGCAGAAAATACTGAGTTAAAGAAATCCAAGCCAGGCCTTTAGTTCTCTCCAAGTCTGTAGTTCAAGGTCAAGTGCATGGTCCCAAGGCAGCAGAATCATGCTGTGATGTGACAAGAGGGTTGAATGATGTGCCCATGACTGACTCAGGAGCAGCTGCGTTGATTTTCAAGTTCACCCACAGGCTAGGCCTGCAGTTCCTTCGGGTTTCCCATCTCAGAAGGCTTGGAAGTTGCCCCTGCTCTACAGAAAAGGAAGCCAGGACTAGGAACCTGCCATGGGACACAGAGCAGCATCAGAAGTGCTGAGGGAACTGGTGTTCTACATCCTTTTAAACTAAAATGTAGAGCTTTAAACATTTCACATGGTCTTGCTCACCTCATCTGTCTGTTTCTTCTCCCTGCTGACATCAAGCAGTTTCCCCTCTCTGGCTTGTTCAGCAGCTACTGGGTGCTAGTGCAGGCTTGGGAAGAAGGCAGCAACAAGCAGCCATGGACCGATGAGGCACAGAGGGGTGCAGCAGTGGTCCAGGTTAAATAATTTTACAGTTCTGTGGATCTGCACCCTCCGCTCTGAGCTTCTGACATGAGACATGCACATGTCCTGGTGCTAAGGCAGGGCTGGTTCTAACAAGAAGTATTTGGGTTAACACTGGGACTTCTGCCTGTGCATTGACAATTACAGATGTTAGCTAGAGACTTGCAATGGTTTTTGACATGAAACTAATGAAATCTTCCTAAAGAGCAAAAACTCCTGGGGGGAAGAGACTGGAGCAAGCCCATGGAGCTGAGCAACCTGTAGGCCCATTACTGAATTCTGTGGCTCACTCACCTCTAGTTTTTTAATGAAGAACCTCTGCAGGTGCCTGTCCCCCCGTGGTGGCCCATGTCAGCAAACATCAGCCAACCCTGCCTTGAAGGAAACTCTTCATCTTTATTTCAACCAGCCTGCGACAGCCTGGCAAAGGCCCCAGCCAAGACTAACGAATGAAAGGGTGTGCCTTTGAAAGGCCATGGCAGAGCAAATCTGTTCGCAGCGGACCTTACCTGCACTAAATCTTTTCCTACCTCCATAATGAGAATGCCTTTGCTGATTGTCCCTCTGTACACCAGCCAGCTGACAGTTGCAAGCCTGCTCTGCCACATGAGATGTGGTGTTGGATGTGAGTTGCCCAGCGTTTCTGGGTTTGCTCTGGCACAGACACATGGAAGATGGGCCATCCACATTGTCATCTGGCACTCTGAAATGCCTGGGTGAGGGAAATTCAATTTCAGTTAAAAAAAACCCACAACCAACAAACAAACCAAAACAACAAAAAAAAAACCCCACAAACCCCAAACCAATCAAAACCCAACCCGAAACGAAACCCAACCCTTCTAGCCCCCAGGTCTGATCTTTACCTACTGGTTTCCCCACCTTGCTCCATCTCTGACATTTGCACCAAGAGTGTGGAAAGTGCTGCCAGGCAGGGAGGGTGTGTGCATGGCTCTTGTGAAGGTGTCAATGTGACACAAGCCACAAAGGGAAAGTCTCAGAACCCTCCCCATAACCTGGAACTGGGCCTTGAGTTAGCCCAGCATGGTACTGAGTGGCTCAGTACCACATGTGCCTGCTGTCCACTCCTATGTGTTGGGGATTGTTTCGTATGTGTTCTCCCAATGCAGTGAACAGCTTCTACATGGACATCTGCACCCAAGGGGTTATTTTGTGACAGGACAATTTCAGCTGAGCCCAAAGAAGCAAGTGGGAGGAGGTTCCCTGGGGCTGTGGATCAGGCCCCTGCTCAGGTGTGACTGAGGAACCTGCAGAATGGGAAGAATCCAGAGGGGACATATTTTAGCCCTGATTCCATGTGTGGCTTTCTCTCGCCCCTCCACCCAGCTCTGTCCCCACCCCAGCCATCAGGCTCTTTAACATGACAAAGAGCCCCGAGGAGCAGACGGTGGTGAATATTGCAGTCCCAGGCAGGGTATAGGCAGCTATAAAGGTAACTGCCTGTCCACACTGCGGGGCTACCTCAGCTTGCTGGTGAGCCCTGCTCCCCCCCTGAGTGCAGGTGACATCTATTAGAAGGTGGGGGAACCACCCCTTCATCTGCTGCCCATGTGTGCACACCTGGCTGTGCCCCCCTACCAGGCTTACCCCGGCGGGACTGGCATGGGGTACCTGGACTTCTACTGGAACTCGGCGGGGGAGGCAGGACATGGCCCCACTTCGGCCGGGCCCGGGGGAGCCGTGGGCGCCGGTCAGTCTCCGGAGGCAGAAGGGAAGAGGCAGACGGCAGGTAAGGCATTTCAGCGGAGGCCGGGGTAGCTGTGGTCCCAGCTCAGCCGCTTTGCTTAACGACCTTGAGGAAAGTTTTCTCTCCCTGCCTTGGTTTTCTGATGTGCGAGTCGGGCAGAGCGCGATGTCGTGGGCAAGGAGGATGGGTGACCTTGGGCACGTCGCACCACCTTTCCATGGGGACTGTTCAGGCACTGGCGGGTCTGTGCTGCAGGCTGGAGGGCACTGTGACAACGTGGTCGCGTGAAACCTCATGGTTCTCGGGGTGGGAACGTCTAGGCCTCCTTTTAGTGAAATGGTGTCGTGTGTTATGGAGATAGACAACTCCTGAAGGTAATTCCGCTAATGGCATCCTTTATCCCCTTACAAACTCCTCACACCTTTCATGTACTCAGTAAACTTGAGCCCAGTGAATTGCTGGGCCAGGAAATCTCCCTTTAAATCCAGCATTGTTACTCTCTGCTTTTTTTAGTTCGGTATCTTCCCCTCTCCATTTCCCTTTCTGTGCTCTTGCTGCCTTGCCTTTCCATCTCTGCAAAAATGTCCCAGGCCCCGCTGCGGTGGTGTTCTGTTCCTGCCATTCCCCTGCCACTCACTGGATGCCTGATGAAAGCAGGTTTTTGCACGGCCCTACTGTATGTTCGGCAGGGTAACGCTCGTGTAAGGTTACTGGGTGGGAGGAGAGCAATCTTTTGGAGAGCTGGTTTTAAGCTGTCAGATGGTGTAGAGCTATGGGCTCTGGCAGAGTGGCTAGTGTCTACTTGGCACATGGCTACTTGCCACGCAGCTCGGAGAAGGGCTTATGCTCTCTGCATGCTGCCTGCTCCGCAAAGGCTGCAGGCAGACTGACTCATGCCGCCAGCGGGCCTGGTTTATGGACGACGTGAAATCCACCTTTGAACACTCTCCTCTGATGCCTCTCTGCAGAGAGCATAGTCATGGAAGCAGAGGCCTACTGATGTCAAAGGTTTGTGGCTGTGGGGCTGCCTTAGGTTTTCATGTTTATGTCTGTTGTACTGCTGCTTGTGTTTCTTGTTTCCTCTTCCCTTCACTCTCTTCTCATGGGAGAGTCTTGTGCTCAAACTGCAGGTTGTAAATGACGTGGGGTTTTGGGAGGACAGGCCAAGCAGGAGCATGAGGGAGCTTTAGCTTCTATGGTATCTTGCTGTGGTTCCTGTCTAACATAAGACTTTTCTGTTTTCCAAGCTCATATTCATGCCCATTTCCTGCTTATAAGGTTTTTACTGCACAGCTTGCAGGAGCCAACCATCTTGTGGTCCCACACGAAGTTTTAGCTCTCCGTGCATCGAGGACACAGATGTTCAGCTTCCCCTCAGGTTCTGCAATCTGCTCCCATGCACATAACACCTCAGGTCCCTGCACCTCTTCTGCTGCCAGCCCCTTTCTCCTTTCATTTTGTAACCCTCATGGCCCTGCTCCCCAGCACCAGGAACCTGCCCCACTGCACATCTGCCTCTTCACACAGCCTGTGCTCTGGGTGGTTCTCATCTCCTGGGGATAGGAAATAGCCAAGAGCAAGCCTATGAGTGCAGGCAAACCTAGGGAGGCAGGCACCACAAAGAGAGGTGTGCCTCTCTCCAGAGGGTGATACTCTCAGAAGAGATGCTGCAGACATGGCTACCTTTCTGAGGCCCAGAAAGGGCCTCTAGGCTTATGAGTGATTGCTTAGCAGCACCTCAGCTTTCAACAGAAGGGAGGGTTTGATATGGTGGATAAGGAGCTCATTCCTCAGGAGGGCGTCAGTACTTTGCATTAGACATACATTTGGGAAGTTGGGGAGGGTGTGCTCGTGTGGGTTTCAGGGTGAATAGGAAGGATATTGGAAGCTATTGGTTGAACTCAGTAGTCAGAAGGTGTGTACTAAAAATGGCACTGCCCATTCATTGCACGCCCCCCCCCCCCCCCATGAAATGCCAGTAGGAGGAGAGGGGATGGACCATGCAGAAGGGTTTGCAGAAGAGTAGCTGGAGGAAGGAAGGAAGGATGGACAATTTGCCACTGCACTTATGGGGAAGGGAGAAGACTGGCATCACATCCCTTCAGTCAGGGCTAGCCTGAGAAGGTCTCAGCCTCTCACAAACCCCAGCAGCCAGGCACCTGACAGAAACATGTGGAGGTGATCTCTCCTGTCAGCATTTTCCTATTCAGGCACCCTGAATGCCTTTGCATCTTGGCAGCTTTTGTCTGAACTAGTAGCCCAGACTGTTTAGGAAGTTTTTCCTTTAGATCTTTATCTCAACTTTGTCCCCAACAGAGACCCCCTTAAGACATGCACTGGCACAGATGAGAAAGGGCTTGGACATGTTCCTCTGCACTCTTGAATTCTGTCCCCAGTGTCCCTGGTGCAGGATTACTGGCTCTTTGTGCTTGTCCCACACATCCACCTTTCTTCCATCCCTCCTCATTTCCATGTCAGAATTTTCTCCTTCATTCTTGTCTTCCAGAAGCCCTCCTCAGCCAAACAGGTCCCCCCACCTATATATGCATTTCCAACAGTGGCATGGTCTGTGGTGGGTGCCACAGGCAAACAAGAGTGAGCCAATATCGAAGGCCTGGCTGATGCTCTCCACCTGCCACCAAGTCACTGTAAGAAATGACTGCTCTGGTTCACCATACACCATGGCTGGAAGTTGCCTTGCCACTGTCTATCAACTGCCTTGAGATTGCTGGGCAGGCGGTTTCAGGGAGCCCAGTCACCAACCCAAAGCTGTGCCTGCAATCGTGACCAGGCCTCTCTGACCACAATGAGACCACAATGAGACTGAAATATTACCGGGACCTTTTGGAGGATAATAACACTGGGAGTCAATGTGTACCATTCTCCCCTCCCTGCCCTGACTTTTCCAGCTGGCAAAAGGGAGCTACAGGCATCCTGGAGGGCTGAGCTGGGACGTTGCTCACAATCAGCAGGCTTGTTTGTGCTCACAGATCCATGAAGGAAGGAGGGTGACACAAGCCTTTGCTTCAGGAAAGCCCCTGTATGGTAGGCAAGGAGCTCTGCAGCAGGCAATGAGCATGTCACACCCATACAGCTGTGCATTATGTCTTGCATACTTTTTCCCACTGTCTTTTTATTTCTAGAAGTATCCCCAGCTTCATCCAGTTCTGGGAATTTCAGCCAATTTACACCAGATTCAGCCACCAGTCCACATTCAGCATCCTCATCCCCACAGCCTACAGATAGGTCTCAGGAGGGCACAGAAGATGGCACGGAAGACGGGATGAGGAACGCCAAGAAACGCACAGCTTTCTCCAAGGAGCAGCTGCACACCCTGCACCAGCGGTTCCAGAGCCAGAAGTACCTCAGCCCCCAGCAGATCCGGGAGCTGGCTGCTGTCCTGGGGCTCACCTACAAGCAGGTGAACATAGAGTCTTTGACCCATGGTATATCTGTCACAGAGCAGCTGCAGGGTCACATAAGGCAGTGACAGGATGGGAAGATAAGTCCCCACCTGAGAATATAGGCAAAGGCTGCAGCTAACCGTTACTCCCTTGCTTATTCATGTCCAGAGATCAGAAGCACTTGGGGCAGGAGAGTCAGTGTCACCTCACTAGGGCCTCCCCAGTGAGGGGTTAGTTAAGGGTACTGTTGCCAACACTTGTAATAGAATTGCAAACACAGTGATGAATATGTTGTTTGCCACAAACAGCCTCTGCCCTGGGCTTGACAGCAATTCACAGGCTTTTTGCTTGCACTGGTGAACATCACAGAAACCCTGGCATGCGTCAGTTCTGTGAATCCCAGGGCTGCAACATGCTGAAAAATACTGGTAACGTTTCCTAGGGCTGACCTTGTCCACTACCTAATAATGTGCCACACTCAGCACTTTCTGGTGGCTTGGCATCCACTCCCCTCTCCATGTGGGTACTGCTAGGATTGTATAGTGCAACTCGTCAGGGTCTTTTCTGATCTCCAGGCAAATGGAGTATGTATGTACTGTACGTATGTAGTATGTAGTGCATGTATGTATGTATATATAATATATACATATGTATGTATGTAGTGAACTGGTGCTGGCTCAAATGATGCCTTCTTAAAGCAGAGGGGGCTGGCAATGGGGGTAGAAATGCTTGCAGTTGCAAGTGAAAAGTCTGCCTGGAATTTGGATGTTAGAGTTGGGCACTACAGCCTGGATGCTCTGGGACTAGAACAAGTCATATATGCATTGTAGGTGCACACATACACACGCACACACTGAGCAGGAACTTGAGACTGGTGAGACAATCTGGTCTTTCCTTCAATCCACATCCCCACAAAGGCTTCTTTCCCGGTGCAGACAGAGCCCTAGGGGGAAATGGCTCTGGAATTCACCGCAGCAAGGAGCTTTGAATTTGGGAACTGCTGGGTACAGGGAGCAAGCCCCTCCCTGCTCTGCTCACAAGCATGCAGGAACAGTGTCTTAGAAGCTTGCTTGAAGTGCAGGGGGCTTGTAGAGACCCGCGTGGGTCTAGTTTGCACCAGTCATTCATCCCCATGATTGAAATGAGTCAGTTTGTCACAGCTATAACTCTTCTGTGGATGGAATGCTGTCCCCTCCTCCCACTATGCAGATGCACTAGCCACCTGCTGAGGCTGCTAGACAGACATCCCCTTTGGCAGCAACCCCAGGGAGCTCTTCAGGCCTTTATCTGCTGCTGCCTATATATCTATGCCATCTGGTCACTCTTCCCCTGGGTCTTCCTGCTTGTGAATGGGATAAAATTTGCTCTTCCCTCTCCTTTGCTGATGTTTTCTTTTCTCTGCTCTGCCTTCCCCACCCAGGTGAAGACTTGGTTCCAGAACCGGAGGATGAAGCTGAAAAGGTGCCAGAAGCATAGCCTGTGGACTGAACGGGCTCAGTGCCTCACGCAAGTAAGAACATAGCATATGGCTCAGCATGGCCTTCTATCTAGCCAGATAAGTCCTGTGATATATTTTCTCCATGAGTGTGGTGACTTAAGCATAAAAGTGTGAGCACACCCTGCCTTCTCATTTGTTCAGTGCAGAGGCACAGGCTTGGCACAGCTCCATGTTCTGTAGGTAGCCTAGCAATAGGCTGACTATGCCACTGAAATGCTTCCAGAGAAAAGCTATTTTCCTCACATATATATGTGTGTGTGTATGTGTCTATATATACACACAACTGTGTAACCACTCCTGAGCCATGGGGATAGATATGGTTCTTCTTGCCCTCCCATGCCATTGCTGCCTATCAAGAGGACATGAAACGTAAAGGAACAGAGCCCTAGTACCTGCCAGGCTATTTATTCTGTAGAGAAGCTATTGTCACAGTGGAGAAGCTAGCTATGTATTCTGACTCACTGCTTTTACCTTTCAGAGTGTCTTCCAGCCAAGTACTTACCTGGACATGCACCCCAAATTCCACCAGGGCTACCCAATCACGGCTGCCAGCAACATGCAAACCATGCCTCCCCCCCGTCAGCACTATGGAGCAGGGCAGAACGCTTACACAATTGTGACCAGTGAGGATGGAGGAGTCTTTGGCAAAGGTGGGAGCACCTGCAGCGTCCAGCAGACACTGCCCAGCTTCATTGCCCAGCACAAAGTAGACTTTTACCACAGCTGTCCCAGCAGTGTGGAATATCCAGGCACAAAGACGGGTGACAGCTGTAACTTTCACCACTCTGCCACCATGGGGGCTCCTTTCCCAACCACTGCTGGCCACCACCTCTATCACTCCTAAGCACTGTGGATGTGGGGTACTTGGGGCAGCTGTGAATCAAATCTTATTCGCATTTCTCCCTTTGTTATTCCTGTGCTCTTCAATTCTGAGACATCATGTAGTTAGAACCTGTTTGGACATCCAAATATGTGCCTGCGAGCGTGCACAAATACACAGACATGCAAATACCTGTTTGCCCATATATGTAGGTACAGCTCTTCATTCATACGTTCTTATACATGCACACACACACGCTCTTCTTTATTGGCAGAGACAACCTTATAGCAAGACTTGAGATCTGGCTACCTAGATAGTGTCCTGGATCTTCTAAATTATGGATCTTGTAACTTGTCTCAAAAGGAGGCACAGATTCCTTTGGAGATCTCCTTTGTACATATCACCATACAGTTGTGTATACGTAACACATGAAGCCATGGAGTGTATGGAGAAGTGCTGGTCACATAACATTCACTGAAATTGGAGAAGTTATTGTCACACACCAAGTATCTGATGATTAGACCACCAGTTCTGTGGTCAGCCACAAGGTGTAGGGCTGATGAAGTATCTAGTGAAGGGAGATGTGAAAATTAGCTTGCACAAAGGCTGATAAGACAGTCTTATAAGCATCAAAATTATAAATAAGCCCTTTGTTGTAGTTTATATCTTTCTGTGCCTCCCCTCGAGAAAATCTAACAGTGCATTCAATTTGGCAAATAATAAAATATTTTAAAGACTGATATATATTTTTTTGTATCTTCTCCCCCCCCCCCACTGTAATAGAGCATTGCAATATGAGGTCCTAGTAGAGCATAAATAGCCATAGCAACTCTATGCCATTGTTATTACTGATTTGACCCGAAACTAGAGACATATTTCTCTGTTATTAGTGGATCAGCTTCATGACTTGGCAATGCCATAGCTAAAGCCAAAGGAACAGGTGAGTAACTGCCACTTGCCTTAAGAATTTCCCTAACCAGCAACATTTTATACTGAGACTGGATAAAACATAGAGGTGCCATCATTTCTCAGCTTAATACTATGTACGTGTCTAAGTAGCTGAACAGATGTGTGTATCAAGGTATATTTAATAGCAGGGACCCAGTTCCCTGAGTAACAGGTTTTCTATTACTCTGATGATGGCAATAACTTTATCTAATACAATGAAGTAGCTGTCATGATTAAAAAAATGGGCATAAAATGAAAGCAATTAATGTCTGTGATTGGAGTATTAAGAGGCATGGTCTTCTATTGGCAAAGCTGGTTTATGACCCTGTGCCTCACAGCTGTTTTTTCCCAGCCCCACTCTCTCACAACCCTGTGGCTGTTCAGCTGCACTGCTTCTAGAGCTGTACTGTAAACTGCATGGTCAGCACGATTTAGGGAAAGATAAGGAGATCATATCATTCTGGAGATCCATTTTAAAGCACAGTCCTTCCTGTCACCTTGTCCTACATCCAGAAAGTGTGTAAGCCTGGGGAAGACACTTTTTTGCAACCACTGCATCATCAGAGAGGTGGGGATCGGTTAAGTTAACTTAACTGAAAAGGTGCTAGTTAACACATGAAAGTGGAAGCAGGAATCATCAGGGCTCTCACATGAATAGGAGAGGAGTTTTTTCAGCAACTTTGGAGCCAACAGTGCTGCTACTAACCTGGATGTCATCTGAAACCTTTCCATGCCACCCCATCAAAGGCTGCTGTAGGTAAAAAAGTTGAGCTTGTGACTTCTCCTCGCTAATAATTGTCTGGAAAAGGAGTCCCATGCCATGCCCTGTTGTTTCAGGGATGCTTTAGGACAGGCAGGATCCTGCTGTGAAGTCTCTGTGATTGGCTTGCAGGAGGATGCTGTCTTATGAGCAACAGTTGTGATAACCTTACTATTGCCAACAAACACCACCAAGTCTTGCAGTTTCCTCTAGAGACCCCTAACATTTTTCAGAGGCCATCATTCAAAACTAGAGCTTACTGCCATAGGCTGATCAGGAGACTGAAAGCCTGAAGCAATTCCAGCAGGCAAGTAAGCCATTTCCAGGAAGGTAGTTCATTGATGTCGGCTGTATCAGGAGCTGCATTCCCAATGCCCTGTGTAAAAAGAGCAGGAATGCAGTTCCTGTTACAGCAGTCCTTCAGCCACAGCCAGCCAGACGTGAAACACCGGGTGGGGACTTACTTTCTCTTCTGGTCTTTCCCTAGTATCTAAGCAGTGACTTGGAGGGATCTTGGGGCTCACCCAAGTAATTTATTGTTGTAATTTGTGTTGTAATATGTAAAGGATTTAGTGATTCAGACACTGCCCATCTGCTAGAGACACACGCTGTGTGTGAGCAGATGGACCTCCATTAAACATGAGAAATTAATTTTAGCCTGATTGTAAAATAGATTCACAGATACGACCTGAGGATGCTCTTCAAAACTCTGGACACCATGAAGATAACATGTCTTCACTGGAAAGGAAAACCTTGGGTTTTTTTTGTTTTTGGTCTAAGACCAGAGCTATGGTTTTGGGTCCTTCATGCTTCTTGCCTTCTCAGTATCAGACAAGGTGCCGTTGGCCTCTGATGATGGGCCAAGCAAGAGGTGCATGGCAATGCTTTACTGAAAATTTCCAAACCCCTGCTAGTTCAGCATCTGAGTCACGCAGTGTAATTAGATAACTAGATACAACATTTACACATGCCTGTAGGGAAAAATCTATTAAAGCAAACATCATGGCTCTTATCTGCACTGGAAAGACAGCTGGGGCTGTGAGCTCTTGCTCATGGGTCACTCAGAAGAAATCTGTAGCTTGTATATAACATTGCTGCAGGCCATGAGCAGCTTCATGAGAGCTAGGAATGAGGTTGCTTGCACCGCTCTACTTGCTTGGTATTTTGCCTATGGGACAGCAAAAGCTGGAACCCAGTAAACTAGGGAATAAACTCTGGTCTACATAGTCCATATTAGATCTTATTTCTTCTGTTTGGGTGTGATTCTCTGCACCACTGGAGCTACATCTGCAGTGTTGACAAATTGGAGTGTCGACACTACAGAGATACCATGAAAGTGCAGGGTATTTCCACAGGCTACAATACATATAAAGAGCTCCATATGAGCTTACAGCTTGATCCTAAAGAAGATTTGCTGGCAAGGCAAATTGTGTTTGCAGCATGCAGGAATCACTGTTACACAGCTCAATCACAAGAAGCAGCAGTCCTCACAGAGATGTAATGTAACCCAGCAGAAAGGGCTTTTTGCTCACATGCACTTACTTCCTCAGAGTAACTGAAACAAAGCCTTTTGGAAATATGAGTCTGGTGGGATTAGTTGCATCTCCACCAGTTTTGGTGGTAGTAGTTGTGCAATTACTTGTGCAGCTGTTCCACATAGTAATGTGGCTCAAGACACGTCAAGGTAACAGACCTTCAGTACTGTAGAAAGGCAGAGTCCTGCTTAATTCCACAATGTCTAGGAACTCTTGCTGAGCTATTAGCAGGCCTTTCAGCCTGCCTGCCAAAACTCCAACAGCAGCCACTCTGCATGTTCCCTTCAGCTACGTGTGCTTGACAAATCTGCATGCAACCCAGGCTGAACATAGCACACCCAGGAAGGAACATTTCATTTCTGCAGGATGCTCCCATGGTATATGCAGCAACACAAACCACAGCCCCAGGGCTATTGTTGCTATTTTAGCAATGATACCTGCCCAGAGTGGTGGAGATGGGCATCTAGCTCATGGGCTATAGGAGTGTTAGAGGTATATGGTTCAGCTTTGGTTTTTCAGTGTAACTGTTGAAATTAACACTACTACTAGATCATTACCCAGAATTCATCCTAACTCACACTGGGACATGTATCTCAGGTCAGGATGAGAAAGGATCTCTGCTCTGCAATACAGGAAATCCTGTGAACCTGACATCTCCCTCTGTTACAGGCCAGATTTACCTTTTTCTGCTGTTGAAGGTTAGCAGCCCACACATGGACAACTCAGCCTTTCTTCTGCAACTACAGGCTCAAACCTCCACTCCCTCTACTTCCTGCACATACTCCACCTCACATTTGGAAGCAGAGCATTACAGTATTGCAAAAGAAAAGCAGGCTTTGGCACCCACAGGACCAGGTTTTCTTCAGCAAAGGACATGTGGCTGTTAGAGCCTTATCAGTCAACTGACAGTTTAAATTGTACTTAGTAGGAGTACTTACTGAACTGCCAATTTCAACCACGTAGAGAGCTTTGGTGGTATACTATAGCTGGAGGTAGGATTCAGTAACTTACATAGAAACTTCTGCTGTCACTTGAGGTCAGTACAAGAACCCCAAGAGCCCTGCAGCCTCAATGAGGCAGGATTCCAGACTGCTGACCGCAATCTTCTGGAGCATCAGCAGGCAGCCACAAAACTCAGAGGCACTTTTTTGTGCTCCTACCCTCATACTTCCATAGTTATCTTTCACTGAAAGCAGTCTGGAAGCCTACTGCTGGAGCACCTCCTTCCATTAGGCAACACACCTGCATGTTGGCTGATGGAATTCTGTGACCTGACCCTTCTGAACAGTTGCTTGATTGTAGTTCTTTGAGAAACACAGTCCTGTTGCTTTTTAATTCCTTTCCTCAGAACTCCTGGTCTAACCTGTGCAGAACAACCATTCTCCTAGCAGGCTGTTCCAATGCAAGCTGGCCACACAGTTCCATCATTAAAATAAAGTAATTTATTTTCAACTCAAACAAGTTTGTACAAACATCAACAGGAAACAACGTAATAAAAGACAACATGCACATAACATAAAACATGCTTGAGATCACTGCAACAGAATACACTCTAAAACAATTCTGAAACAACAGTTATTCTTTGCAGTGAGAGTTTAACTATAACATGCAACCTTTGTGCGCAAACATTTGACACCAGGGTTGCAGTAATAATTGTGCACTAATCACAAAACCCTGAAGTCTATAATGGAAATACTTACACTTTAACCATCCTGTTTACTATTATTTATTTTGTGTTCCTGGGCAGTGACAGAACAGATGCCGAAACTCTACATCTTGTAAAAAAAGGCAGTTTTTCATAGTATGGAGCTGCCTCATGGTTTCTCCATACTGAAAAGGATGGTTCAGTTACTTTTAACAACAAACCTGGAAGTTTTAATTGGCATCTTCTTCATTTTGTCTAACTAAGTTTCTCTAAACTTCTCACCTCCCCCAGAGCTTGGGTCCTTGTGTCAGATGAGGCAGCCAGTGCCCTCTTCAGCAGGACAATACAGAAGAGATCCAATAAGTCCTGGGGAAGGGACAAAAATCCTACTAGCTTATACTCTTAAACCTGGGATAAGACAACAGAGTCCTTTACCTAGCTGCCTGCCTCTACACGCAGAGAAATCTGCACTGTAGTGGTGCTCTGTTTATGAAGTGCTCGGGGACTATCATGTACAGGTAAGTAGACTGTTCTCACCATGAATTTGCAGGCTGGGACAAACCAACAGTCTCGGCAGAGACATGTAGGAAGGAAATATCTAAACTAGGTGGGGACAGTCACAGAGACAGGCATCCTGAATGTCCTGGCAGGCACAAGTGAGTTAGCAGCTTTGGAAACCAAAAGTTTTGATGTGAGGTATGGGCAATACTCTACCTCACTTCCTCCCTCTCCTCTGAACTGCTTCACGTACACAGGAGGGCAGCAGGCAAGGCACAGGCAGATGCTGACCCCAGCCCCCACAGGAGCTGCTGGAAGCAACTGGATCAAATAATCTGAAATCAGATGATCTCATGTAGGATTTTGATGAGGGAGGAACGGATGCATAGAAAGAACTTATTAGCAATTACCTGACTGAGGTAGCAACAGAAACAGGCAAGACAGCAGAGCTTGTGGGCTACAACAGGGTGTTTCTAGCAAAAATATGCTTAAGTACAGGGTTTTCTTTAGCAAAGCTCAGCTGAAAGACACTAAGGGCAAGGGTCAGAGGTTGCCTGATGAAGATGCAGCAGAGGAAGGTGAGATCAGACAGCAAACAGTCCTACCATCTCTGCTGCTCCTGGCTGTGGTATTGCACATTCTCCTCCATGAAGGAAGTTTCATCTATCTACATACAAAACACCCTTGCCAAGGGCTGGCTATGAACAAGAGCCTTTAAACAGAAAGCTAACCCAAGGCAGTAGGGTGCTGAGTCCCATCAATGGTTAAAACAGGAGGAGAGGAGGGGCAAGAGAAAGGAATAGAAATTGGATCCCTGAGTCAAGACCCTAGAACCCCCACAGAAAACAGAGTTAATAAAAGTACTTAATTCTAAGATTCATAATCACTCTGGGTCCCCAGGGGATGCCAAGGGGCCTGGTACTGATGCTGTGCAGGAGAGCTCAAGAACGGTGCGATATTGTCAGGGGTGCTCTGGAAGCTGTAGGTGTCTTCTGGCTCCAGGCTGACATAATCCACATCCGCAGGATAGCTGGGATAGAAGTTGATCTGCTGGCTTAAGAAACCCATGGCTTGCTGGGTACTGCAGCTTGTTCCAGCTTTTCCAAAGAACCCCTCATCCTCCACAGCCATGAACGAGTACAGACTCTGCCCATTCCTGTAAACCTGGCCACTGCTGTAGGCTTGGTGCATGTTGGTCACAGCCTGAATGTTTCTGCTGGCACTGACAGGAAAGCCCTGGTGAAATGTGGGGCTTATATCCAGGTAGGCAGCCTGATGAAACCCATTCTAGGAGAGACAGAGAAGGCTGGTCAGTAATGCAGAGCGCCACACCAAATGTGCTCAGTCTTTTCAATAGGTCCAACTTTCTCCCCGGCTCCCTCCCCCAAGCCATACAATAGTGTGTTTTCCATACTCGCTGTCCTCACTACAGACTAATAGCAGAAATTACAAGACCTTAGGTTAGTAATCTCCAAGTCAACATGTCTGGGAGTACCATGACAGCGAGAAAAACAGCAGGGCCTTGCTGGCCATCTTTGGCTATTTTGTTTTCCATCTTATTTCAGCTGAGAGACAGGTGGACTGGAAACAAAGCTCTTTCAGTGCCAGGTCAGGGTTCAAATACATACCACTGTAAGCCCTTTTACAAGCAAGATGACTGGCTTGGGCAAGTCCTGTGCACTGTTCAAGTTAGCACTTCTCCCCACAGAGTGGGGAAGCATGTGAAGGGGGAATGCTCTTACCTGTGGTGGATACATCCCTTTTTCCACCCACTGGCTCTCCTTCTGGCAGCGTTTAAATTTCATCCGTTGATTCTGAAACCATGTTTTCACCTGGAAGTGATGGGGAAAGGACATGGGTCATTAGAAACTCATTCTCAGGGATTACTACACATGCTAAAGATGTTTTACCTTCTACCAAATCCAGTTTCTGCTTGGTTTCTGATATTGTACATAATTTTAGCAGCCAACAGTATGCAGCAGGTAGACACATAATCACAGAGCTGGGACTTGAAAACACACTCCTACTCCTCAGATCACTGCGGGATCTTCCATCACATCAAAACCCTTACCTAAAGACAGGTCAAGACACCTGCAGAAACACAGCTTGTTACTGCAGCAGCATCTCACTGCTGAGCCAAGACCTATGCCGACTCAGGAGCAAGTGATTCCTTCAGTGAGACACAGTAGCTGGTAGAGCAAGGGCCCTCTATATAGGGAGGGTCCAGATGCCCCTGTGACTAAGAAAGGCAACTTGCACAGTAGTACAACTTTCTGACTTTTCATGATTGGAGACACTCTTGTGAGACCCCACTTGGAACACTATGGGCACTTCTGGTGTGCTCAACATAAGAAGAACATGCAGCTGTTGAAAGAAGACCAGAGGAGGCCACAAAGGTGATCAGGGGACTGGAGCACCTCCCATATGAAGATAGGCTGAAAAAGCTGGGGCTGTTCAGCCTGGAGAAGAGAAGGCTGCGTGGAGACCTCATAGCAGCCTTCCAGTATCTGAAAGGGGCCTATAGGGATGCTGGGGAGGGACTCTCCATCAGGGACAATAGCAATGGGACAAGGGGCAATGAGTTAAAACTATAACAGTTCAGGGCTCAGGTTAGATACAAGGAAGAAATTCTTTTCTGTGAGGGTGGTGAGGCACTGGGCACAGGTTGCCCAAAGAAGTGATAAATGCTCCATCCCTGGCAGTGTTCAAGGCCAGGTTGAAGAGAGCCTTGGGCAACACAGTCTGGTGTGAGGTGTCCCTGCCCATGGCAGGGGGGTTGGAATGAGATAATGTTAAAGTCCTTTCCACCCCTCACTGTTCTATGAAGACATGCCCATAGAGAAACCCACATACAAAGCAAGGCTACACAGAGTCATTTTCAAATGCCTGCACAGAGTGTGTGGACAGTGCTAGAACCAAGCATAAGTGGATGACTAAGTCCTAAGTTTTCACACTCTCCCCTGTCCCACATAAGCAATGTGTATAAACAAGACCATGAAAGAAACTCATGTCTGGAGTCTAAGAAAGGAGGGAAAAAAGGCACAACCCCCACTCCCCTGCTTGCAAGATAACTTCACACTCGGGAAGTGACTCAGCAGCTCAGAGGAAGATGTTCACCTGCTTGTAGGTGAGCTCCAGGACAGCAGCCAGCTCCCGGATCTGCTGGGGGCTGAGGTACATTTGGGTCTGGAACCGCTGGTGCAGGATTTGCAGCTGCCCCTGGGAGAAGGCTGTGCGGCTCTTGCCCTTCTTCACCCCACCCTCATCTTCCCCATTGACCTTCTGTGAACAGGGATAGGGAGATGATCGCTCTGTAGTGGGACTGGTTGCAGAGTCGGGAGTGTACTGGATGAGTGTCCCAGAGCTGGAGGAAGCTGGAGAGACATCTGAGGAGGAGAGAGAACCGAAGTGAGCACGGTCAGGCAAAGACTCAACGACTTCGAAGTCCCGCTTCTCGGGTGAATTTAAGATTGAGAGTGCCCTGGGGGCCTGCTGGGGCTCCACAGACTCAGCAGCACGGTAAGGTGGGCACTGGCACCAGCGCAGCAGCGGCACCGAGACCCCGCTGTGCTCGCACCTCTGGTCCCCTCTGGACGCAGGGGCTGCTGGCAGCTGCGCCCGGCCTCCGCCGCCGCTTCCAGCGGGGCGTCCAGTGGATCGGAGCCCCTCGCAGCCCCCTCGGGTCACCGGCGTCGCCCCCCATCCCCCCGAGGCAGAAGGGGCACAACCAACCCGCACCCGAGGGAAGCCGATGTCTCCCGGGACCAGCCGGGCCGCGTACCTGGGTGGCTCGGAGTCTTCTCAGCCGCGGGGAAGGCGGTGGCGCCGGCCGCCGGGGCCGCCTCGGGCGGCACGCTGTCCATGCTGCCTGCGGAGAGCCAGTAGCAGTCCCCATACCTGGACGAGTCCGGGTAGGGCAGGTAGGGCGGCACGGCCAGGTGGGCGCTCATGGCCGGACCGGAGCGAGACAGGACGCCCTGCCCGAGCAGGGGGCGAGCTGGCAGTGCAGCCTGCAGGAAGGTACCCCATTAGGTAGGCAAGGGTGGGGGGATGCTTTATGTCCTCGCCATCCTGGCGTTGGGATTGTCAGGGCCATTGTCATGTTAAAAGTCGGTTGATTGGAGGGGTGGGGCTTTGGGGGTGCTCAGGGGGTGGGGGAGGGCTTGGACACCAAGGCCCCGCTTCCCAACTTGGCTTCTAAGTTCGGCGGTGGGGGTCAGGCCGCAGCTGCCAGCGCACCCCTCCCTACGGGGGGTGGGAGGAAGAGCTTTGCTTCTCCCTCGGGGCCAAAAGGCCTGAGCAGCACAGCAAGGTGAGCTAGCCAGGGCCTGGCAGACACCCCCACCCCCCCATTTAACACTCTTTCACCCACCTCCGCCTCCTCACCTATCTCCACCCAAAGGCAAAGAATGGAGGAGAACCCGGAGCCTGCCCCGGGGCATACAGAGGGTCTGCGTGTCCGCATTGCAGATCGCGACCACCACTGCAAACAGATAAACTCTCCACCTCCCAGCAAGACTGGGGGCAGGGGGGCCTCTGCTACAGAGCTATGTCTGTACTGCGGGAAAGAGGGCACAAAGGAAGATGAAGCGTCTTTCCAGCGGCCAGCCCAAGGCTGAGACAGGCAGACCTGTTTTGCAGGGGCACAGAGAATTAGCACTTCACCTTTTCCAAGCTTCTTTCATCATCTATTTACCTTTTTTTCCTTTTTTTGTTTTCCTTACTTTGAACGGAGTGGTAATTTAAAAAAAATACATCATTTTTGCTATGCACTAGGAAGAGGTGGGAATCACCCAGTCAGATTCCAAACGAAACAAGAGCAGTGCAGCTATAAAAAGAGCCTTATAGATAGTAAGCATTTGAAGCCAGGGCCTACAGGCTGCTGCAGGAAGATAAACACTTTCTCCCGTTCCCAGCTATTACCACTTCCTTTAAGGAAATGAAAAACTTACTGGGAGGATTTCAGAGCCCGGGAGTTACAAAACCTGAAAAACCACCTGCAAGACATACAAACGAGGGTACACGACACATCAAGCCAATTCCCCACCTCCCCCAGTGCAAGGGAACAGAACACAGCCACCTACCCGTATACAAAGGCAGGAAAGTAGCTACTAAGCTGCTTGCGACGACAGAGAGGGGCTTCCCTTGGTTACTATATATCGCCTCAGTCTCGATGAGGAACGAGCCCCAGCTGGTGCCCTGAGCCCGCCGCAAGGTAACCCTGCGGCGCTGCTGGCCTGGAGGGGTCCTTGCCGGGCCCAGTTTTCATCACCTCCTAATTAGCGGCCGTTTCGTTTATCAGGATCCGTACAGGATCGAGGCAGAGACGATTAGGGACCCTGGGGAAAGGGCTTATAATTGGGCGAGAGGGGTGAAACGCAGAGCTTGGAACCAGAGCCAGCTTCTTGCCCCTAACCAAGGGGTACCCGCTGCGGCGGGCAGCCCCGCTGCCCCCACAACCCGGGGCTGCGGGTCTCTGGCAGTGCACCTGGGATTCCCCTTCGAACGCGAAGTCAAGGGTGCTGCCCCTCGTGGGGACACGCGTGCTCCCCGCGGGGGGTTCTCCGAGTTCACGTAACCCAGCCCATTGCAAACACGGAGACAAACGCAGGGTTGCAGGGTCGGGTGGGGGAGTGTATCCGCAAACCAAAGCCCTCGCTGTTTGGTGGTCTCTGAGCAGTGACAGCCTCAGGAGCGCCCCGTGCCTGTCTCTACCTGGCGGGGTGATTTTCTGGACAGATACCGCACCGTCGGTAGCTGCCCTCTCCAGCAGGCACTGGCCCGCCACCCGCTCGCAGCAGCGGGATTCCGTTTTGACAGCAGGAGCAGCACCGCCTCCGCCAGCGCATCCTCCTCCCTCGGGGAGCTGTGCGCGCGTTTGGAAACGCAGCAGGGCTACCTGCTCGTAGCTTGTAGTTTTCATTACAAGATTAATAGATCAGTTCTCATATGTAGTAGATCACTTCTCATATATGGATCAGTTTTCATGTACAGGGCAGATTACCACCCTGAGACAGATGTGCTTTGTAGTGTGCACGGAACTGATTTAATTTCCCCCTCCTTTTTCTTTATGTTTTTTTTTCCCCCTCTTTGTTCATATTTTGATTTTCTCATCCCGCTTGTCTTTCATTCACTTTGTTTTTATGCTTTAACTACCAAATATCTTCTTTTCCATATATCCCTTTCCATCAGTGATAATTTGCTTCCTCTCTGCAGCCATACCTTTTTTTTTTTTAGTGTCCTTATGGGGGAAACAAGACTTCTGTGAGTGTGTAAAACCATACCATTAAAGTCAGAATTTATTTTGGAAAAGAAACCCAGTTATTTTCCCCGGAATAAGTGATACACATCCAAACATCTTGGGAACGTAAATTCAGAAGTCATCCAGGCAGAAAGGATGCTATGGCAAGCACAGTGTGAGAGATTCCCCAGATGCTAGGGCTGGGACATCGGCTCTGTGGCACTATTGTCCTGAAAAGGGGATGTACTGCCATGAGCGTCTAGAACTGATGTGCTTTTGAAAAACACCTGTTGGGGATGACTCATAGAGAAGATGTAAGCATCCACTTCAGATCTAGTCTAGTCCTGTTCTTCTCAACAGGGCCAAATAGCAGCTACAGTTTGGGCTTTTTTTTTGGAACAAGTTTGTGTCCCCCACTCCCTTCATGCTGTAGCCACTCCCCTGTTTTGCATATCTCAGTTCATTTTGTGCCTAATACTGTAGAGCATTACCCATGTGAGTAGGCATAATTTGGCTCATTAAGTATATGGAAGTGAATGTAGCCACTCACTGGGCTGAAATATGCTGCAACAAGCCTTTTCCATAGCCCTTCAGCAGCGAAGCTGGAAGCTCAGGTCTAAAAGGAGTCTTGGCCTCTTGGCCTAAGCACAGGTGATACAGGACTGTGGCTAGAAGATGTTTTGATTCAGGAAGTTCCGCCTACAAGGGATTCCTCATTAATGCCAGTAGGGGGGCTG
Organism: Neopsephotus bourkii; assembly: GCF_033783945.1. NCBI lineage: Eukaryota > Metazoa > Chordata > Aves > Psittaciformes > Psittacidae > Neopsephotus > Neopsephotus bourkii. Next base: position 12,390,945 of record NW_026900624.1, read on the forward strand.
GAGCTCATCTTTATGCTGAAGTGGTGCAAACACACTGGTTTTCGTAGACTGGAGCTGGGGAAGCAGCAGCTGGCTGACACTTTAAATCCAGCTCTGGAGCTCATACCACTGGGTCAGACATGCTATGTGCTGTTTCCTCAAGGCATTGCTAAGCTCAGCGTTAATCATAGAGCCATAGAACCATAAAATCAACTTCGTTGGAAAAGACCTTTAAGATCATCAAGTCCAACTGTTAGCCCAGCACTGCCAAGGTCACCACCAAACCATATCACTGAGGGCCTCACCTACAGGGTTTGTGAACACTTAATGTCGTAGCAGCAGAGGCTGTCTCAAGGTTTATGTAGATTAGGTGCTTTTCTGTCCTGCAGTAGCTAGCTGAAGCGTGGGTTATCTGTGTTTTGTGAATGCTGTGAAGCTTCACTGGGTGTTGCTGTGTCATTCTGCTCATGATCAAGGGGTTTAGCAAGGTGGCAGAGTGCAGGCTTGGTATTAATGCATCAGTAACCATGGCCTGATCCACACTGCCCCGCAGATGTTTTCCTCTGTCTGGCATGTGTGTGGTTGAGGAAGGCAGGTAGAAATCCCTCTCTTATATTCTGTTGAGCTTGCGGGTCCTTTCTGCCAAGCAGGTACTTTTGATTTTATTTATTTCTATTTTATTTGAACACTCCTCATGTTATGTGTCTGAAAACACCCCTGCCCTGCAGCCCTCAGTACTTGCCCAGCACTTGGCTCCACGTAGCCTGCCCCCTGTAGAGGGGTCGTAGCTCACAGTCTGGACCATGTTTGTGGAAGGAAGGGGTTCAAGAAAGAATAACAAAAATTAGACCCTCATTCATATTAAAATACGGTTTTCCTTTTTCTCCTCTCTTTAGGGGAGCAGGTCGAGAAAGAGACAAGGTTTCTTCCTCCCATTAACAACCCAGTCTCACAATCACCTGAGAATTACTGGATGATGTGGCCCTTTGTTAGCGGTGGAAAATCAGACTGGAACAGGAGACATGGCACAAACCCAAGGTACTCCCTGAAAAGCCAGGAAAGCCTGTCAAAAAGCACGTGAAATTACTAGCCAACCCAAATTTCACCTGCTTTTTGACAGGCTTGTCTGGCTAGTAAGCCAACCCAAATTTCTCAGGTTTGATGGGTCTGCTCTTTCTTTCCCAACCCTTTATCTGTGCCTGCTGTACACATGACGCTGAAGTTCTGTGGTTGTAAGCACTCATCTCTAGAAGCATTAGCTACCAGTGCTCACCAGCTGGAATATGGGATAGTCTGGGTAAGAGTTGCAAGCAGCACAGCTTGGAGCCAGGGTTGTGTAAAGTCCTGGGGAGCAAGGAGACATTGTGTGTAACAGGCAAAAACTTTCCAAGCATCCTCTCTGCTAGAATTCTCTCTTCCCTGTAGTCATAGTGTGGTTGTTCTTACAGGCTTGGTTAGATGTCCTCTTACTGAAAGCAAATCACATAGATGTAGCTGTGTTCAAACGTTTTCTGCTCTTTCCGCCACCAGAGGGGAATAGCAAGCCCTGTGTTTCAAAGGTCATAGTAGCCTCAAAACAGAAGCCACTTCCCCCGCTCTCCTCCAAAAGGATGCTCTGATCAGGCTGTTTGTATTTTGTTCCCCAAATACACTTGTGAACTTTGGAATGAAACAAAAGCTCTTTTTTTCCTGAGGCTTGCCCATTCTGATGGGGACAGTTTCCTACAACTCACCCAGGGGGAAAGTCTGCAAAATCTGTTGCTGCCAGAGCCTTCAGTTAGAGTGGGGCACTGAAGTGGCAACGAGGTTTCATGTGTGTTGAAGGCTTTCTCGAGTTCACTGTGTATTGTGGCACCTGCTTTCTTTCACATCTCTCATCTGAGTCTGCTCGCATGTGTTTCACCATTGTTAATGAATATCAGAACAGAACTAATGAGGATTATGTGCTGAGTGGATAACTGTAATTACACTTGTGCAGGTCTTAAGTGGGCAGCCAGCCAGTCCGCAAGTGCTGCTAACACATCACACCAACCAAGCTCTTCCAAGTTAACATATACTTTTCAGGCCGGTCACAGGTATTGGATCTTTGTCATCTGGATTTTTAAGCCCCAGAAAATCCCTATAAGAGCAGATCACCTGTGAGGCAACTGTCTAATTACAGAGAAGAATGGGATTAGGGAAAAGGATGCTAATGTTTCAAATCTGCCAGGGGTTGAGAGAGGGATCCCCACACTGCCTGGCCCTTACCCCACCTGTAAACCCTCTCCTTTTCTCCAAGACTGGCTCCTTCACATGCATTCATGAGCCATTAGCAAGTGTTAGAGAGAGAGGCTCCCTGGCTGGCACCTGCTTTACATCTGAATGGTAGAGCCGGTGAAGTCCAGGGCTGTGGAATGGGATCTGCAAGTGGATGTTGTCTGGGGCTGACGGAAGAAAAAGATTCACCTGCTTTTGTCTGACAATATTTAAATGGCCTTCTTCGCTGAGATGGAAAGAGAAAATAGTGAGAGGCTTTAGCTTTTATAACTGGGTGTCGTTTTTCTAGGAGCTGAATCCAGTGAAGGGTGGAAGCTGGGGAGGGGAATATAGCATTGTCATCAGCTGATGATGCTAAAAATTATCTGTACTTCATCTCCTTCAGATTGTCTATGGAGAACCAGCTCACATTAGGTTGTGAAAACACATCTTTTGGGGCGTCAAAGAAAAATAAAACCATCAAAGAGATTGTATTACTGACTGTGTCTCTTCTCAGGGGTGCAAGGTCAGGAAAAGCCGCAGAATCATACAGTGAAAGAACTAAAGGCCCCCAAATTCTGCTGTGACAAAATAAAAGTGCTTCCCCAGCACAGCCTAGTCATGAAGGAGGAGGAGCAGCCATGACTGCCTGTGTTGGGAACAGCATCTTGCTAAAAGTTCCCTTTCTCACCCCAGTTGTGCCCTCCATGCAAACTCTGGGGCTAAGACAGACCTGAGAACACCTTCTCATAACTCCACTCATGACTAAGTTGCTTTATGGTAGTTGTAAACAGCCTAATAATAGTGTCAAAGATGCAAAGTAACCTTGCACAGTGTTGCCTGACTTTGGTGCAAAGATGCAGATGTTTGCTTGTGATCCTCTGACATGGTAACACCTCAGCTGTCTCTCTTCACTTACTGCACCCACCAGACTTCCCCACAGCTGCAGCAGCGATGGTCAAACCAGAGGTAGTTCATCTCTTCTCAGCCACTGCAGTTCACAGGCAGCACGTTGACACAAACCGCTGAAGATTTCAGTTTCTGTCAGATCCACCTGCTCTGCAGAGCCATGTGCTGGCCCCAGCTGGAGGCCTGGTCTCTGATCTATTCACCAGCTGCACTTGGAGTGGGGGCAAGGCGGCAGTGCTGCCAAGCAGCCAGAGCCGGCTGTGGAGCACCACGTTTCCCAGCACAGCTCAGTGATGAACACCAGTGCCTCTTGCACGCCTTTGCTGGGATTTGGTCTCCAGAGAATTGTTGTACACTGGCTGTGGGATTCAGCGTCTGTCCCCTGCATGTGTTGTTCCTGTACTGACATTCCAGCAGCTTGAGAGAGCTGCTTGAAGCACCTGAAGCTGCCCCTCGCAGCACTGACTGATGCAGTCATAGAAATGCCCAGGGCTGCTGGCAGCCTGCTTAGCAGCAGTCTGCTGGAGCACCAAGAAACAGGAGGAAAAGCAAATGTTCAGAATCAGGTGGTTCTATGTAACATCCTCTTCTGAGCTTTAACACCTTCCCTATGGTGAAATACATGAACATCTACTTTCAAGCTCCTGAAGTTAAAGCCAAAAGAGAGGGAATTAGCCCAGCGGGCTGGATGCTGATTTCTGGTCTATCTGTGTAACTGGGAGAATTGCTCTTGAGGGAGGGATTCAGGTCTGAAGCTGCACATTGACTTGGGCAGCAATGAGGTCTGCAATTTTTCTGTGCATGTAACAGCATACCTGAGTGCATAATCTGATCCTTTATTTAAATGTGGCAATACGTGCATTCCTGGACAACAAAATAAAGATAGACACAATGATAAAAAGGTGGGCTGCATTGAGTAGAGGGGAGGAAAGACAAAAGGAAAACAGAAAACCTGTCTATTTTGTCTAGGTTCCTAGACTGCCTTCATCATTATGATGTCTGAACATTTTCCGGTGGAGTCTTCAGTGCCCTGACTCAGATCTGCCACATGCGGTTCTTTGTCTCTTTCTCATCCTCTCTGCAGGGAGAGAACTGCATGTGGTGTGGAGGATTTCCCCTTGAGTTAGCAGGCCTGGTCTGGGGCTTGTTCTTACCATGCTCACAGCTGTTTGTATTTGAGGTATATGTTGGAGAAGTGCACCTTCTTCTTGGAAAGTGGAGTGGTGAGATCGGAGTATGCTGTGGCACAGCCTTACTATGATTCCTGAGACAACTACCTCCTGCTTAGACTAGGTTTTCACACTTCCCTGCACCAGTAAAATGGAACTTCTGACAACAGTTGATACCAGCTGTTGATTTCAGAGCCTTAAAGGAATCTCTGTGTGCCGGTCTGAGGTTGTTGGGCACATCGAGGAAACTGTGATCTGGGCATTTGGTAAGTAGGGGCAGCCTCAGTTGGAAAACACAGGTCAGACACAAAGAAAAGCAGGTTGACAGGCATGGGGGAAACACTCTCCAGTCCTGTCCTTGTGCTGTAGCCAGCTGACTTTGGAGGCTGCCAACGCTGCCTGCTAACTGATGTTGGAAGGGGAGGAGAGTTTCTCTTTGTACAAGCTGTCAGAAGAAGGTTAACTGGCCAGCTGATCTGACCCGGTATTTTAGGAAGTGGTGTACAGTAAATGTTCAGGCTAACTGAGGGATCTCTACCACCCCCCTCTGCTTGGTCCACCACAAACCTGTGCTCACCAGCAGTCAGATGCAGGCAGCTTTCCATATCAGGGAAAGACCTTACCTTAACATAGGGACCAATGTCCTCGGGTACATCTCCAAGACAGCACTTAACTTTGTGGTTGGTTATGGACAGTGATGGAGGCTGGATAGTTTGAAGCTAAGAAGCTGCAAAACCCAGCTGAGATGCTGGTTAGATACCCTAGCAGTGACTGGAAGTAATGGCCTCAAGATGCCCCAGGATAGGTTCAGATTGGGTATTAGGAGCAATTTCTTCACTGAGAGGGTGCTCAGGCATTGGAACAGGCTGCCCAGGGCAGTGGCAGAGTCACCGACCCTGAAAGCGTTCACAAACCCTCAGTGATATGGTTTAGTGGTGGCCTTGGCAGTCCTGGGATAAAGTTGGGGTAAGTTGGACTTAGTGATCTTTTCCAACCTGGATGATTTCTGTGATTCTGTTCTATGAATGAGTGGTGTCCAAACTGCAAGGTACTCCGTATAATTACCCTGGGTAGCTATGTGGCAAAATGATCTACCCGTGGCCTGGCTTGGCATGACTTAAATTATCAGGTATGGGAAAGGATTGAAAATAACATCAGCTCCTCACTACAGCTGACAAAAGGGAGATACAGCCCTAATGAATCCTTTCCCACAGGTCACTGCCCGCCTCCTGTCCCCACTCCCCCCTCAGCAGCATACATAGCAGCGGGTAACTGCTGTTGTGCTTTTTTGTTTGCTTGTTTTCCCCACATGCTGAGGGGAAACTGAGGCAGGAGGCTTTGTGGTGGCTCAGCAGTCCTAGCAGGTCTGGAGCAAGCATCAGGTGATTCACGTGTCTTTGACAAGTTATACTTAGCTGAGAAGAGGTGAAGGTATGGCCTCAGGATGGCGCACTGGCAGTACCTCCTGCTCAGACTGCCGTTCGTGTTTAGGGTATGCAGGGGGTGACACTGCCGCTTTCTGTGCCCCAGCAATAGGCCCTGCACAGAGTGGGGCAGGAGACTGTTTGGGTTCATTACGTACCTACTAAGATAGATTCTTCCACAGACTTTTGCTGGGTTGCTAGGATGGATGCTCCCCGCCAGGAGGGCAGCGTGGAAGCCGGCTACTCCCTATCCCAAAGCATGCCGCAGGGAGCCGTGGCTCTTGCCCTGTGTGCTCCTGCCTTGTGCTGCTGCCCAGGGAGAGGGGCATCCTGTCCTTGCCTGGGTTGGGGCACTGCTGCACCTGAATCCCTTCAAACCTCTAAGGGAGCACCATTTCAGGAGGAGCACGATTCACATTAGTCCACATATAACTGCATCGACCTGAGTAAGCAGCTCCTCAGCAGCTTTTGCTTTATGCAATCAGCTCCATCTCAAAGCTGAAAAGAAGGCGGCGTAACCCTGTCTACAGATGAACCCCGCGGCTTGGAGCACACCCAGACTTGGTGACTGTGGCCCTGATGTGAGGGAGAGCTGGACCTGGGCCACAGGGATAAGGAACAGGTGGAGAAGGTCCCCGAGGCCCAGGGGTGGAGCAGCCACAGCTTCTCTGAGCAGCCTGTGCCAGCGCCTCAGCACCCTCACCGTGAAGAGCTTCTTCTTAATACCTAATCTAAACCTACCCTCTTGAGCTTAAACCCATTACTCCTTGTCCTCTCACTACATGCCCTTATACAAAGTCTTTCTATAGCTTTCTGGTAGGCACTTTCGTGACACAGGTTTCTGTGGGAAATTTCTTTTCTCCCCCCCCCTTTGGAAGGAGATTAGTTGGGTGGCTGCTCCTGGGTAACACTCAGGTTCATACCCTTTCTTAAACTTGTCTCTATGGCATCCCAACTTCATGCTACAGGATGCCAGTGTTTCAGAGGACAATACTGATATGCGGATAGACTCCACAACTTGTTGAAGTTGTAAAGTAGGTATGCTTTTATTCAGCTGCGGCGCACGGGGGATTACTCCTCCAAAAGCATGCGTGCCTCAGTGTCATTTTCCATCTACTTTTATTCTCTAAAGTTGTACATATGCATTGAGTTACTTAATACGCCTATACATATTCATAGTCTGTCCCCGCTTCTTATTATAATGAGCGAAAAGGTCCTTTGCGCATGCGCAGTGTCTCCTGGTGGTCGTTGGGCAAGGGTCTTAAGATGAAGTAAATGAGTCTTCGTCAACTTAGACTTTCCACCTTTAATCGTTGCGCATGCTCTCTAGGAGTCTGGTCAATGTCCAGGCAGCAAAGCTGATTTTTACTGGAACTAAGTAACTGTTTTTTCCTTATCAGTAGTCTATGTTCTGGTACTGCATGGTAAGCGCGATAGGTGTTTGCTGAGTGGCATAACTGTGAAGCAAGCAATGTAACTTAAGCAATTATTTTCATTATAGCCCCTTGTACACCCCCCCTTATGGTTTACCTACTCCCCTGTACAATAATCTATATCAATACCATATGTGGGTGAGAAGCCAATGAGACTGTGAGGGAATGGATGGAGGGATGCTGTTTGCGTCTGAACTACAGAAACAACTGTACTACAGAATAAAACCCCATCTAATCCATCGGATGCTTTTCAGGAAATGGAACTGCTGATTTCCGCCCAGCCTCCTTCAAGCTTGGCTGAAGTCAGTCAGGAAAGGTATTTCTTGGAAAACCGAATTTCAGGAGCTTGTGATACCTTGTTTCATATCACATGACAGCATTCCATTTTGGTTAGCTTGCATGACTGGCTATTTTTGGCCAAAATCTATCTGTTCCTTTGCAGAGATGCTCTCCAAGCTTTTTACTACCTCTTGCAGAACTGAGTAAATTAGAATTAAACATTAAAAACTCTACGGAGGACAACTGTTCACCCTGTCCTTCCTAATAACTGAACTGTACTGGTGGTAACTGGCAGCAGAACAATACCAAGACAGACAGAGATAGTCCTGCTGCACCCCTATGAACAACTGGTGCTGTAGTAAGTGGAGCTATCCTGCTTCAAACCACCTGCAAAGATGTGATGCAAGCCCAATAAACCAACTTTGACTGCTGTTTTGGGATTTGGACTTGAGCCCGTTTCACAGCGTACCCTGCTGCTTTTCCTTTAGGCGTCGCTATAAAATCACACTATAGACACTGTCTGTTGCTTCAAGCCAAGAGAAAATTGTCCTGGCTCATGTTGTATCTTTCTAAATGACTCTGGACAAACTGGGGTCAGAGAAAAGAAAATGAAGTTTTCCTTATTCCCTATCACACAGTAGATTTAACCTAAATTGTGAAGTTTTCCCCTGCTGTGTTTTTCTGGCCAATTTCTGGAAGGCCAGATGGCTCTGTCACTGTGCTAGGAGAAGCCTAGTTGAGCCTGAAGTAACCTGCCCTCCTGAACCACAGAGTTCTTTCTGCTGCACGCAGTATGGCATTGCTCACCTTAAAGGCAGAGCTGGTCCCCTCCTGTGTCTATGAGGAGTCACTCTGCTGTCATTGCGCCCTGCTCCTCCGGGCTTCTAGTCTCAGGAACATCTGCAGTGTTTCTGCAGTGCTCCCTCCACACACATCTGGTCTTTGTTAGATTAGGCTTGGTGTCCTGCGAAAGTATATGTAATGTGTCCAGACCTGAGCAGGCAGTGCTTTGCCTCAGCTAATGAAACCAGCCAGACTTTGCGTGGAGACGGCTAAGCTCTGCAGGCACAGTGCGGTTGATCTGCAAGCAGAGCAAGAGCTCCCGTGTGGCTGGTAATTGTAGCTGCTCCTTGGTGTCACTCCAGGATTGTAAGTCTTGCTAGTTTTCCCTTGTCTGTGTTTTCAGAAGGGGCTTTGCAAAGCTGCTAAGCTGCACTTTGTTCTGCTAGTGTAGCAGTTAGGTGAACAGTAGTAACTCTGCTGGACTTGGGAGTTACTATCTTTCCTAAATGTCTCCACAGGAAACTAGTGTAACAAAATTCAAAAGAAACTTAAAGAAGGGGGATGTGATTTTGTTTCATAATTCTCAAAACAAATGGATTTTGCCCCCTTGCACTCTTACCCATATACTCACCAGCACCAAGATGTGTGCATCTCAGGAGGTTGTGCAAGAAAGATGGTGCAGGGATCTCAATAAGAAATGCCTGTCAACAAATGCCTTAATAAATCAATCATTTTAAAAAGGCAGAGTAAGAACCGTATAGGGAGTGAGTAAATCTAACATCCCTTTAGATAGGCATCACATATTTGTGTAGCATTAGACAGACCCCAGATGTATTTCCCTATGGCACACTGTGCAGATCCTGTCTGTGAAGGGAATCTGTTTTCTTAGAGGAACACAATCTTGTTCCTAAAGGATATTAAAACTTCCTGCTGCACTTGCAGGTAACAGCAGCGCTAGGCCAGTGGTGCAGTCACTGGTATTGAGTGGTACAGGCAGGAGCTGCCTGCATTCTCCTCTGTTCCAACCTACTAGCTAAGTTCCTCCTGTGGCAAAGGGTTTGTGCACCATGACACATGCAGCACAGCACCACACAGACCTGTGTGTCTAAATTGCAGGTTAAATTGGTAGCATTGGGCTTCTCAGTCCCTAAGCACAAGGGCCAAGAGAGCGGACGTGACCACCAGCTCCTCAAATGACATGTCTTCTGCAAGGTTCCCAATACATGGTCCCTTCTCTTCCTCCATAGGGGGAACTCTTGACCATCTGGGTTTGGAAGGGAAGGTGGGTCAGCTTTGTTAATATCTTGTGAGTGAAGCCTCTCCTCAGAGGTATTTATGAACACCTGAGTCCTTGACCAAGCTCTGACATCACGGGAAGATCTTGTGATGCATGAAGCCAAACCGCTGTGCTTTCGGCAGTGCTGAGCTTCGGGTGCTTTGGAGAAAAGGCCTGCGTGCCACACACCACAGCTGCACCGCCGGGAGGAGTTCCCTGCACAGAAGAGTAGATCTCGGTTTTGCCAACAAAGCATTATCGTCCTTTTCAAACTCACAAGCAGGCTCCAAAGACACTGTCCAACTGTTTTTAACGGGAATCAGGTATCAGCCCTCACCCCCCAGCCCAAGGGTGACGGAAGAGCGCTGCTGAGGGCATGCCTGTAGTAGCAAACGCAGCCAAACTGTTTTTTTCCCTTTCCTCTTACAGCACCCGACGCCAGCAGAGCCTGTGGGTGTGCTCTGCCGTCAGCCGTGCGCCGAGCCCAGCCTGCAGGGACAGAAAGGACAGCACCAAAGGGGGCTCACGGGGAGAGGAAAAGCCATGTACAGAGAAAGGCTGAGAGGGTAAGAACAAAACAGCTGACAGAAAACCCTACTCCAGCTGCAGCTCTGCGTTGTTGTTGCTCCGACTCAAGGGGACCCCTTGCTTTGTCACCCCAGGGGTGTGCTTTCTGTCTGTGCAACGTCTCTGCCTTTCTTGGGGAAGGGAGAGGGCGATACTAGTGCCAGTGTACCCGAGTGGGAGCCCAGGTGTAACTGCAGTGGGCAAGGGGCCACAGCGAAGTCTGAGTCTGTTGGGGAAGTTCCTGCAGCATAAAACTGTCACTGGAGCCATAAACCAGCAGGCACAAAAGGCAATAGATAAAAGTGAGGGAAAGGTGAGGGTAGGTTGTGGAAGGGCTAAGGCAGGAGCTGGCTCACCCCAATGCTGGGCAGCAAGAGAATCCAAAATTGCGTCTTCCCTGCTCGACTCTTTTGTGGTCTTGAAATGGTTATTGTGCTAGAGAACAAACAGGAAGTATCAGAACAGACATTTTCTGTCCAACAGACGGGAAAGAAAAAGCTTTAAGGCAAAGTTTACTTAAAGAAGTGCATCAGCTGTACAAAGTGTTAGCAAAGGGGGAAAAACACAGATTAAAGTTTTGATACATTTATGCTTGTGTATTTTCATGTAGTACCATTATTACTATTATTATCTTGCAGTAAGCAGAATTTTATATAGCTTCTATTAAAAAGTACTAGAGGAAGGAAGGAAAATATTTCAGTACCTGTAATGGCGCAGTTTATTACACAAAGTTTTAATAAGAGAGATATTAGTTTTAGGAGGTGTTTTCATAAAGTTAGCACATTTTAAAATAAACTCATTGCATTCCTGTTCCCATTATGGATGATGGAACAACAAGAAAAGCATAAATAACGCATTTTAAGAGATATTTGTAATCAGTCTATACATTTGCAAGGCTGTATATTAGTGGGAAGGAAAATAAAACCTAGGAGACGGTTATGCTTGCTGTCATGCCTCTGTTATTTTCTCCCTTAACTCTTCTTAAACATTTTTGGGTGCAATTCACCTTTAACACTCACAGTCCTTATAGCTGGTGCGTTTCTCTCCAGCTCGTAAGTTCTGAAAGGGCTGCAAGTTCACCTTCATGAGATTGATAAACCAAAATTGGAAAGAAAACTAAAAAGGTTTTAGGACTTTTTATTACTATTTGTTAACTCTGAATTTTGTCTCATATTTTGTAACAAAGAACCAGATATTGTGTGCTGGGTTTTTTGGAGTTAAGCTCCGTGTATATATGTGAACTACACATAACAGTGCTGAACAGCAAGGGCTGATTGTGATCACAATAAAAAATAAAAAAAAATAAAATGATTGCATGGCTTTGGGCAATCTGTCTGTAACCTCATAACTTATTTTTTAAGTATCTTCTTACTTTGGTTTGGGGACAAAAGGGAATAGGTGCTGGGATTCTGTACATATTCTGTAGTGTGGGAATGTTTTGTGCTCTTTTTAAAGTTTATTATCTGCCTTTCTGTTAGAGCTGTTTAAATTGCCATTATTTAAAAAAATAGCAAGTATTATCTGTAGCAGATATTTATAAAAATGCAGACTTCTCTTTATATTGCATTAGCTTGATTACACAATAAATTGCACTTGGCTTAACACATTTTTAAGGTAGCTATATCTTGAAGGTTAGTGTATTACAAGATGGTTCTAAAGAAGTAGTTTTATGTCCTTGAAAATATGCACAGGACACCCACTGCAATAGTTTATCCAAAATGCAATGTTTTATAGTCAAGACACAAGCAAGAGAATGCTTAAGACCATGTTAAGACCTGAAAATTTTAACTTGTCTGTGTGCTATAATCAGATGGAAACTGCTATAGATGTCTTTGAACAAATCAGATCTCTGGAATCTGTTGTAATACTGCTTTCCAAAAGCTTAAAGATGTCTTCTGTAAGAATTAGATGAACTGATTGGGCTTGAGTATCAGGAGTTCAATGTATTTTCTTTGGTGTACTTCAACCAGTCACTATGTTTCTTGTATACACACACACAAACAAACACAATTATATACATTTCATATACTTATGTCATATATATGTATGTTCCCTAATCATCAAGTTTTGAAGAAATTTAAGCTAATAGACACTAACTTTCAAATAACATAATAGAAATAAAAAAATACATCTATTTCAGCACCACAGAAAAAAAAAATATAGTTAAGCCTGTGCTTCATTTCTCTCTCTCTGTCCCCAAAACACAAAAGGAATGGAGTGTAATAATAATAATAAAAATATTTCTGAATGAAACATTTGGTGACATTCACATTTGCTACATTTACATAAATTCAGTAAAAAAAATCTGATAAATAAATCTTCATACATTGTGTCTGTGGTTTATACACCACAGAGTTTACATTGTGAAAATAAACAGAGATAGTCAGTGGTTTATAAGCTGGTTTATGTACATATGCATTTTAATGTGTAGGAGGCTGGGATGTGGAAGGGTAAGAAGACAAAGCCTCTGAGTGGTTCAGCAAAAGGGATGTTTTTTTACATAGGTGTTGAATCCTGTAGCTAAAAAATACGTAACAGTTGCTTGATCTTCGTTCAAGATTTCAATATTTCAAGGATCACCTGCTACAAGCTCAGGAGCGTTGCATCCCAACTAGAAGGAAGTGCAGCAGGAGGGCCAGGAGACCTCCTTGGATGGATAAGGAGCTGCTGAGGAGAATTCAGATGAAAAAAGAGTCTCATAGAAAGTGGAAGCAAGGACAGGCGGCCTGGGAAGAGTACAGGGATGCTGTCCGGGAAGCTAGGGACCAGGTTAGGAAAGCTAAGGCCCAGTTAGAATTAAACTTGGCTAGGGATATTAAGGATAACAGGAAGGGACTCTGCAGGTACATAGCAAATAAAAAACAGATTAGGGAGAACGTAGGCCCCCTCAGGAAGCTCTCGGGTGAGCTAGCTACACAGGATTCAGAGAAGGCTGAGGTTCTGAATGACTTCTTTGCCTCAGTCTTCTCTAGCAAAGGCTCTGACCGCACCACCCAAGTCTTGGAAGGCAGACGCAGGGACTGTGAGAATGAAGACATTGGGCCCACTGTAGGAAAGGATCTGGTTCGAGACCATCTTAAAAATCTGAACGTGCACAAGTCCATGGGTCCTGATGAAATCCATCCGTGGGTCCTGAAGGAGATGGCAAATGAAGTTGCTAAGCCACTGTCCATCCTATTTGAAAAATCATGGCAGTCAGGTGAAGTTCCAGACGACTGGAAAAAGGGAAATATAACCCCCATTTTCAAGAAGGGGAAAATGGATGACCCGGGGAATTACAGACCAGTCAGTCTCACCTCTGTGCCTGGCAAAATCTTGGAGCAGATGCTCCTGGAAGGCATGCTAAGGCACATGAAAAACAACAAGGTGCTTGGTGACAGCCAGCATGGCTTCACTAAGGGGAAATCCTGCCTGACCAATTTGGTGGCCTTCTATGATGGGGCTACAGAACTGATGGACAGGGGTAGAGCAGTTGATGTCATCTACCTGGACTTGTGTAAAGCGTTCGACACTGTCCCACACAACATTCTTGTCTCTAAATTGGAGAGACATCAATTTGATGGATGGACCACTCAGTGGATAAAGAACTGGCTGGATGGCCGCACACAAAGAGTTGTGGTCAATGGCTCAGTGTCCAGCTGGAGACCAGTAACGAGTGGTGTCCCTCAGGGATCGGTGTTGGGACTGGTCTTGTTCAACATCTTTGTTGGTGACATGGACAGTGGGATTGAGTGCGCCCTCAGCAAGTTTGCCGATGACACCAAGCTGTGTGGTTCGGCTGATACGCTGGAGGGAAGGAATGCCATCCAGAGGGACCTTGACACGCTTGTGAGGTGGGCTGATGCCAATCAACCTCATGAAGTTCAACCATGACAAGTGCAAGGTCCTACACCTGGGTCGGAGCAATCCCAGGCACAGCTACAGGCTGGGCAGAGAAGAGATTCAGAGCAGCCCTGCAGAGAAGGACTTGGGGGTGTTGCTCAATGACAAAATGAACATGAGCCACCTTCAGTGTGCACTTGCAGCCCAGAAAGCCAACCGTATCCTGGGCTGCATCAAAAGGAGTGTGACCAGCAGGTTGAAGGAGGTGATCCTGCCCCTTTACTCTGCTCTTGTGAGACCTCACTTGGAGTATTGTGTGCAGTTCTGGTGTCCTCAACATAAAAAGGGCATGGAACTGTTGGAACAAGTCCAGAGGAGGCCACGAGGATGATCAGGGGGCTGGAGCAGCTCCTGTATGAAGACAGGCTGAGAAAGTTGGGGCTGTTCAGCCTGGAGAAGAGAAGGCTGCGTGGAGACCTCATAGCAGCCTTGCAGTATCTGAAGGGGGCCTATAGGGATGCTGGGGAGGGACTCTTCATTAGGGACTGTAGTGATAGGACAAGGGGTAATGGGTTAAAACTTAAACAGGGGAAGTTTAGATTGGATATAAGGAGGAAATTCTTTCCTGTTAGGGTGGTGAGGCACTGGAATAGGTTGCCCAGGGAGGTTGTGAATGCTCCATCCCTGGTGGTGTTCAAGACCAGGCTGGACAAGGCCTTGGGTGGCATGGTTTAGTGTGAGGTGTCCCTGCCCATGGCAGGGCGGCTGCAACTTGATGATCTTAAGGTCCTTTCCAAACCTAACTATTCTATGATTCTATGATTTCATTTTGCCTTAGTTCAGGTAGTGCTTTCTTTGGTTTGTTTTTTTTTGTTATTGATGGTTGTTAATTTATGAAATAACCTATAGCCTTATTCCTTCTCCGTTAAGTGTCTGTTCAGTTGTCTACTCTTATTCTGAATTACTCTAATATGGAATATAGGTATCAGAAGTGCATTCTCATATAAATCTCTGCATAAAGCAATTGTAAAAGGTCTACAAACGTGCTAACAGTGACTTCAAATATTATTTATGCATCATGGATAATTAGTGATAGAGAGGATACAATCACAGTCAACACTGGCAATCTTTGTACAGTTATTTAAATGGCAATATTTAGGGGTCTGTTCTGAACTGCATAGATCTGGATTTAAGAAATGGACTGTCTGTCAGAAAATGTTCTTGGGAGCTGCATCTTTTTGTATAAAGTACTTCTTACGCCTTCTGTCATGTAGGATTGTGCTGACTGTGCTAATCCTTACCAAAATACAAATAGCAGGAGAATGCAATAAGGAGGAATACTCAGCTTCATAATTTATCAGTGGTTTTAATTTTTTATTTCTTTTTTTAGTTGTTTTTTTTTCTTTTTAGTTTTTATGAAATTCACAGTGGCTCCCTGTGTCAAAAAGGGCTATATAGAAGCCCTGGAAAAATGTCTGACACTTAAAAAGATATGGAAAGATTTTAGAAATCTTCACACTAATGGGGAAGAAGACAGCCATAGGGAGAGGCGAGGAGGTTAAAGTTCTGCATGCAATTTCAGACAAAGGGAGGATTAAGTGGTTTAGGGTTTGGTTCCCTTACCTGACCATGGTGCCTACATCTCCATTGTCTCTGTATTGCTCTCTCGTATTTTGCCCTTCTAATTTCTCCTCTCATTTCTTCCACCCTCCCCCTTTTTTACTGTACTGGAGAACTACTGAAAACAAAGCTGTAATGAGTGATTCCTCAAAGATTCTCTTCTCTTTCAGCAGGTATATACCTAAGAGAACATTAAAGTATCATTTTGACCCTCATGAATCTCCACGGGATACATACCTCCTATGCATTCTGAAGTGGGGTGAGACTGGCAGACCTTGGAAACACTGGGTCAAAAATTATCATTACCATGCTGAAGTCTACTTCCTGGAGAAGATCTTTCAGACAAGAAAATACAATAATGTCAACTGTTCCATCACCTGGTACTTGTCCTGGAGCCCCTGTGAGAAGTGCTGCCGTAAAATACTGAATTTCTTAAAGAAGCACTCATATGTGAGCATAGACATATATGTAGCACGGCTTTTTTACACAGATAACAGAGAAATCCGCCGAAATCTGAAGAACCTTGTGAGCTCAGTGCCTGTAACCATTTCTGTCATGGAAATTGAAGGCAAGGTTTCCCATGCTTTGTGGGACTGGGAAGGGGTGAACTGGTGAACTTTGTGCATAGGTGAATCTGATATGGACTTACTTCTGTATTTAGTGTCCAGCTTATTTGGGGGCACATCCATCACCATTCAGTGACTGTTGCATCCAAAAAAAAGATGTTAAAATATTGTAGAGGGGGTTCAAGAGTCTTAGCCACTAGATCTGTATGAGAATTCTCCCTTGTTTAGAGATACCATCTTTCTGTTACTCCTGAAGAGTTGGGAGATAGTGCTTTTCCTTTGTCCTAAGGGACTGAATGAAGCTGCTGGGATAAGTCTGGTTGAAGATAAGAGAGGAAAAAAAAAAAAAGGTGCCCAGAGAGAATGGCATTAGTTCCAAATATGGAGTGGAGAGCACCCATCCTGTCCATGGCCAAGCTGTCTCTGTGTCATGGGCACAAGGAAGAGGTTAAAAAGTCTTGTTCCCTGAGCTTGTTTGAGATGTGAATAAACTTGGATTAGTCATCTTACTTTCATTTCTCCAGACTATACTGCCTGTTGGAGAATCTTCATCAGAGGAAATGCTGCTGCTGTTTATTCCTGGACTGCGGGCTTTCAATCAGCAATAACTAAGAATCGTTTGGAGCTCAAGGGCATCTTTGAGGTTAGTGGAGTCTGAGGGACAGGGGGAACCACATGAAATAGTGTGCAGTCTGGGGTCACTGAGCTGTAAAGAGCAGGAAAGAAGCGGTTCATATCTAGACAGAGTTTAGAGAGAATGCTTTCGGAAAAATAATATAGTAAAATCATAGGAGCTGCCCTGTCCCACTGGGAGAGAAGCATTGTGGATTTTCTTCAGTTGTATTATACATCAAAGGCTAAGAGTGCATCTTTTCTCCTTCAGGCTCCGGGGTGGGAAATCCCTTGATTATCAGCTGAAACTCAGTTCTTAACCCAGAAACCCTCCACCAGATTTCTTTTTAATCTGGATCTGAGCATGGGTTTCTGTTCACCAAGTGATGCTGCTCAGCCACTTTCTGTTATCATCAGTGCTGGTCTGATACCTCTTCCCAGTCACTTGGGCCCCTATGTACTTCATTAAGGTCCCTTACAGATTTGTTTCAGTAACTTCCTTGACTAGTCTGAAGGATACAGGTCCTGCAAGATGGGAAAAGCTGTTCAAAAGAGAATGTCTGTGCCCTGGGAAAATCAACCCTTTGTTTTTTATTTGTTTCAGACCTCCTGAAAGGCAGGACAGAGAAGAGAGAGTGTGTTCATCAATGATGCTGAAAGTTTGGGACCCTGGAGACAAGAGACCCTGCTTGAATAAATCCAACACACCCTTGGCCTGGCAGGACTGCGTACCAAAAGATAGCAAAACTAATATAAGATTTGCAGCATTTTGATATCAATGTATTAGAAATGCTTTCTAACAAATGACATATTTAGTGAAACAGAGTGAAAGAAATCTATGGCTAAGCAGATCACTGAACATCTAGGAAATCCATTTCATATGGCATCTGTGGGAAAGAAATATTCTGGGCTATCACAATATAGACTTCTGCTCTATCCATTTCAAATCACAGCAAGTCCAAAGTGGAATTGTTAAAGGATCTTAATTGCATATTTTTATTTTAATTTCAGGATCTTCCATTTATAGAATCATAGAATTAAGGAATAACTCAAGGATATATGGAAGGAACCCATAAGGATCATCATGTCCAACTCCCTGCTCCTCGCAGGACTACCTGAAACTAAACCATATAGTTAAAAGTGTCATCCAGATGCTCCTTGAAGTCTTTAACATGCTTGCTGCCATGACCACTTCCCTGGGGAGACAGTGACCAACCACTCTCACAGTGAAGAACCTTCTCCTGATGTCCAAGCTGAACTGCCCCTGATGCAGTTTCATTCTATTTCCTCATGTTCTGTTGATGGACACCAGAGAGAGGAGATCAGCACCAGGATTACCCTGTCCTAGGTGGAGGATCTGGTAGTTGCCCTTGTTACATTTCATGTATTTGTCCAGCTCTCTAGTCCATCCAGATCTTTCTTTAAGGCCTTTCCGTCCTTGAGGGTGTCCACAGCTCCTTCTAGTTTAGTATCGTTGGCAAACTTATTTAACGTAGATAATTAATCCAGATAATTTATAAAACCATTAAAGTGCAGTGGACTTAAAATTGAGCCCTTGAGAACCCCACTTGTTTTCTCGAGGAGCCTGACTCGAGAAACAGTTACACCCCATTTACTATAACCCTTTGAGCCTGACTCATCAGCCAATTGCTCACCTAGTGTATGTTTAACTGTGCGCTCCAGAAGGATACTGTGAGAGACAATATAAAAAGCTTTGCTAAAATCCAAACTCACCACATCTACTGGCTTCCCTTAGTCAACTACATGGGTGACCTTGTCATAAAAGGAAATCAAGTTGGATAAGCAGGACTTTTTGCTCATGAACCCATGCTGGCTATGACCAGTGGCTACATTGTCTCTCAAGTATTTTTCAGTAACTCCCATAATAACCTTCTCCATAATTTTACCAGGCCCTGAAGTGAGACAGGCAGTACTATAATTACCGGGGTCTTCCTTCTCACCACTCTTGGAAACTGGGACAACATTTGGAGCTTTCAGTTGATTGGGACCTTTCCAGACTTCCAAAACCATTGAAAAGTAATGGAGCCAACCAGCTCTCTCAGTCCCCTGGTTTAAATCCCATGGGCCCCGTAAGTTTCTGCACATCCAGCTAGATGAGCAGCAAGTCTCAAACAAGTTCAGGGCTGGCTGGCTGTCAGTTTATCATGCTGCAGTCATGGCATTCCAACACTGGAATTCAGGGGACCCAGGGCCCATCACTGGTGTTAACAACAGAGGAGAAGGCGGCATTAAACACCTCTGCTTTGTCTATGTCCCTATTTGTGAGGTGACTGACCCTTCAAGCAATGGGCAAATGTTATTTCTGGTCCTCTGCTGAGAGATTTCACCCACAGTATATGGACAGCTGCCTTACTGATTGTATGTAGAAGATAATCATAAAATGTTGCTAACACTCTCCAGTTTCCAAAAGCTACCGGTATCTTGGATAGACAGCTTACAACTCAGAGTCTTGATGACAGTGCTAAAGATCCCTGATGAAAAAACTTCTGGATGTGGAAATGGAGGCAGGTAGCAGCCAGAATTAGGAACAGCGTCCCAGGTCCAATATTCTGCTAACCTTGTTTTTCCTCTGATATGGCCCAGTGGTGCATACACTGATTGGAAAAGGACTGGTAAATTAGCACCCAAATGCTTGATTAATTCACTGTAAGCTACTTCAGCTAAGGCATTTTCATGAAAACAGGCTATTTTCTCGACTCTTGAAAAATGAATCTTTGGCAAAAGGTACCAAAAGGAACATCATTTAAGATTTGCTATCCTCCTAGCTAACCTTGTGTCCTACCTCATGCTGCAAGAAGAGTAAAAGAGAACTTAAACTCACATAAAATGTCCCATTGGGATAGAGAGTATAGGCCAGACTATTTAGTATCTAGTAGGAAGAAATGTTTTTTAGGGAGAGCAGACAAGCCTAGCCATTATCTGTGGTTCATTATGATCCAGTCACACTACTTTAATATCCACAATGACTGTGGTTGGGAGCCCTGCATCCTTTAATGTCTGTTTATGGACTTGTTACCATGACTTTCTCAGATCTCTTTTGACCCTGTCCTACCATCTGTGTCCACAGTTTACTGGTGCAGCAGATCCAGAAGTTCACAGCTTGCCATGTAAATAAGTATTTGTTTCTGTTTTGAACTCAGGAATTTATAACAGTGAGTGCCAGTTCTTGCTATACTAATGTCTCATCATTAATCACTGAAACACTTGTCTGCATTTGAAAGACTGTGCTAACCTAGAGGATTTTCCCCTGACTCAGTGGGAGCTATAATGCGTAAGTGACAGGAGCACTTGATCTCAAAAGAGTAACTTAAAAACTCTATTCAACAGAAGCAAACCCTCCATCCACCAGGTGGCGTGACTGTGGAATGATGATTACAGTGTCCATGGTCATTGCATTTCAGCATTTCTACTCAGGTGGCTAAAAGAAGTAAGAAAATATTTTTATCTGCAAGCCCATGCTGGAACAGGACCACTAGATGTATCCACTGGGAGCTCCTCGAAAAACAAGGCATGTTAGGCTGCACAAAGATGTGTAGGATGCAGCCTTATCACTTGCAGTAGTCAAGCTGGGAGGCCTTGTTTGCGCCTTTGTATTGTGAAGAGGTATGAATCCTGCTGTCAGTACTAAGCGCTTGGGATTAGAGCCTCTCTCCATCCCCTACTCCCGATTCTAACTTATTTTTGCAAGACTTGTATAAATATTCATTGACTTACACCCATTATAGTCCTCGAACTCTAAAGCTGTGATTGGGCCTGCTTCTTCTCTCATTGGAATTGCTAATTTTTTAACAGAGTCAATAGAATTACTCAGAGTTTGGACCAATGCAGCCTAAAGAGAATTTGTCTTACGGAAACCCAGAGATGTCAACCTGTAACCCACAGAATGGCAGCATTTCTCAACTAAATAATGTCCGCTTTGGTAGGTGTGTCCTCTTGTTTAGACACGGGTCTTTACAAGTTCAGGAGCTGGTGCTGTCAAGCTGGTCTTAAAGAGGCAGAGAAAATTGACTGCAGAAGTTTATGAGTGGAAGAGAAACACAATGTGAAGACCAAAATGTGAAACTACTAAACTCAATTTATGAAGTGGACCAAGTATCCCCTCCTCAATCTCTATTGCTGAAGGTCTTTGTAGCTAATTGTTGGCACAGGCTGACAACCAAATGACATCATAGTACACCTGCCTAGCGTCTTTTGGGATGGTTCTGTTGCTTGTTGATCCAGCACTCATTATGTTTAGTTCTTGTATACATTGTCCTGTTGGCTTTAGCTTACCACACTCTGCCCCTTTTTGCACTGTAACAAGCTCTTGGACAAAGCGAGGCTGTGACAATCCTATGTCACAAGCAAGCAACAACTCCAAATTTTTTTCACAATAAATACTGAAGGCAATTATTATGGTCTCTATCTCTTAGCACTGAAGAGCAAGAGAACATTAAAACCCCTTTAGCTGCCACCGTCACTAGGGCCTTCCTTTGGCATACTGCCCATAGATGGTCCAGGAGCTACATTTAAGCTCACATCTGCCCTATTAGTCCCTGCATGAGCTATGGTGTGAGTGTGCCTGTCTTCACTGTCATATCCATGCCTATGTCTATGCCCATGGCCAGCCATGGATTCTGTTGATCTATTTCCTAACCTGTGAACTGATTTTCTGTGTTGACCTCAGACCTGTCTCATCTCTGTGGACCAGCCCTGTGATCACTGTGCCTGTATGTGACCTTGGTTGCCATCACAAGACCTGATCCCAACCTGAGGATTGACTTGCCTAGGATCTGCCTCAACAGACTAAAAATGTGGACTTTTGGCTGATCCTGGCTGCTAGCCCTGGGCCCGCCTTGCTCTCCTTTTCTGGCTACACTGGATGGGCCCTGGCTAGCAAGGCTCCTTCCTTGATGTCTCCTATATCTTGCTTGACTTGACTCCTCACCCCTTAGGGTGTAGCTGGCCCTTGCTGTGCCCTGGTAGTGTCTGGCAAGAGCTGCTGTGACCTGGTCACAGAAAACCAGTGGCTCTGGATACCTGATCAGTTGTCTAGATTCTGCTTATCTATAATGCTATGAAGAGATGTTTATTTCAAGCAATTGTTTTGGTTTTCTTTAGTCATATTTGCCTAGGAAATCAGTCTGTGGTCAAAGAGTGAGCAAGAAGAGACTTCACATTCAGCTCAGTTCTCCCCTTTGTGTGTGTGTGTGAGAATGACGAAGTGGAATACAGACTGCTCTATCTAATGTAACAGTAAAAGTAAACATATCAAATGCGACCAAATAGGCCTCATATCAATGATTCAGCTGAACAGTATTTCTCAATAGTAACTTAGAAATCAGAAGCCATGTCTCAAACAAGCAGAGACAAAAATCAAGTCCAGAAGCAGAACACTCTTGTTGCTGCCTTAGCTGTCTGAAGAGCTGCCATCTGAGACAAAGGGGCACAAAATCACAAAATGGAATATAGAAACCTTTATAATTAGTTTTAAGTAATGTTAAGTTTGATGGCTTTGTAACAGTAGCAATGGAAAATTACTGAGGTGCAGGATACATAGAGAAAAAAAAATACAGGTAGAGAACATACTGAGAATTCTCACAAGATAAATCATTATAATTGACATAGTTTTAAGAAAAACAGTCTAGAGGAACAGAACACAGGGATAAGGAGTATCTGGGAACGGCAGGTATCCAGGATGGGCTACAGTTAAACTAACTGATAGGTGGAAGGATAGGAGGATTATTATGTCTCTGGTGCTAACGAACCAATTAAACTGGTATGAGCATCTACTGCACGTGCTCCAAAGGCTGCCAGAAGTGATGAAGATTGTTGGAAGAAGTAAACGACCCTCAGAGACCACCAGCACAATTCTGTACGCATGCGGGGAACTCTCTGGAAAATGATGTAATCCATACATAGCCTCATGAATATGTATGTATGCCCAGGGACTATATAAGGATGGCTTGTGTAGCAATACGGGGACACACGTTAGGTGGAGCTATCCCCCGTGTCTCCCGGCGCCGCAATAAAGAATACCTGCTTGTCAGCTTGAAAACTTTGTTGGCAAGTTTGTGCCTGGAGTTTTCTCCGAATCACATCTAACCATGTGGCACAAGTAAAATGATCTGGGAGCTGAGGATTGATGTTCTGTACTTGAATGCCTTGCAGCTCTCATGTACAGAGAAACAAAGGCTTGAATCTGGTCCCAATGGTCTTGTCACTGTCAGTCCCTTAGGCACTGTAGCCGTCCTGTTCACACGTGTGACATTTTAGTGTCCTGTGGACTGAAATTTGTGCTTAAACTAAGTCATTTAGAGATTATGATCATATGCAGAGTAAGGCCTCATCCATCACCCTATTATTCCTCCCTGGCCTGTTTACATCTTCTCCATCTTTCTAGCCCAAGCCTGTGTCCTGACTCACAGCATGACAACTGCTTTCCTCCCAGTGCGTTTCCTGACTGGACAAAGGTGCTACTACCTGCTGTCTCTCTTCCTGCAGCATCCCTGCTGAGGCTCAGATCTGTCAGGCACTGAAGGGGTTGGAGCTCCATCACTGTTTTGGCCTGCACTTTTCCTTCAGCGTATCAGAGCTCTTATGCCCGCATTCTCTGTATGTGCCACCCACCTGTGCATCTGCATGGTCACTTTGTGGCATCCCAGAGCTTCGAACACACACAGGAAGCAGGCAGAGCTTTATGTCCCCAAAGTGGCTTTTGGAGCTTGGCTCAGCTCTCCTTCCTGATCTGCAGCCCCAGAGATATGATACAAAGCCCCAGTGCTTTGCACTGGCATTGCTTTGTTTGTGCTGCATCCATTGCTACCATGGGTCTGGTTAAAGCAAGAGCAATTTTCCTGCCAGATGAAGTCTTGGTTCATCCTTGAACTTTAGCCATGTTGGTAGGAGGCAGGTGTCTCGGTTTAAGTGTCTCTGATGAAGGTAGATTGTGGACTGGGCAGTAGGCTGTGTCAAAGGAGGTGCAGATGGATATGTTCCCTATCCTGCAGTCCTGCCTATCTTACAAGACAAGCAGTTACTGTGTTAGCATCCAAACCTGCCATCTGTGTTAACTGTAATAGTGAGGTCTGGCAGGGATTCCCTGTCAGCATCATTCATGACTTCTCTAAGATAGGAAAATTGTGACAGGGTGGATTGCTGAGATATGATGTCATAATTCCCTCTGCTTCCAACAACCATCTTGGTTATTGGTCTAACCCATATAGTGAGGTCTTGCCATAGCAATATCCTGAGCAGTGAGCACCTAATCCATAGCACTAAGGCCAAGACTATTTAGGTAGCTGAAGATTATTTTCAGTCCACTTCCATAGCTGGATCTGATGAGCATTTACAGCTGACCTCATTGGGTGTACTCATTGGAGTAAACCATGACAGCTCAGCTGAATTTTTGGATATAAGGCCTACCCTTCCACCCTCACAGTTCCCTGTTTCCATCTATTTTTCTCCACTTCTGCCATATGCTGCTCACAAATACTGCTTAGCCCCATATGCATCTTTTAATCCCCTACTTCTTTTAAGATTTACCCAGATGCAGTGACCACAATCCATAACCATCACTGCAGCAGGTGTGGCTCCTCCTTGTACTGCTGAATGGCCTAAGCAACACAGCTTTAACCTGGAAAAAGGTAGCTGGGACCCACCTCTTGAGGTGCATTCCCTAAATCTCTTCCTTTGCAGGGTTATCTGACAGCTGTACCAGGTATCCCCTGCACCTGTACCACATCATGACTGTTCAAGTTCAAAGCTATCAAGACTACTGATAGCTGATTCCCTGAAGATTGTCCTGCTGCTGCTATGAGGAATATCATAAAGCACTTACTGATACTTGAGCATGCAGGTTCCTGTCTCCCAGTCCTGTTCCATGCCAGTGACAGTACTGTTACTTGTAATGGAGAGACTACATAGTAATACAGGGCTTGAATTGTGAAGATCCTGCCAGAACAAACCCCTATCTCTGGAGTCTTTCGAAGACTTCTTACTTGAAGACTTCTTTATCAGCTTTATCCTACCTGTGGACATGAGATGGTGAAGTAGGTTAACCCTGGCAGGCAGCTAAGCACCATGTATCTGTTTACTCTCCACTCTCCCTGCCCAATGGGATGGTGGAAAGGGAAGAATCAGACAGGCTGAAGTGAGAAAACTCATGCACCAAGATAAAGACAGTTAAATAAGCCAAGGGGAAAAGAAGACAGGACGCTCCAAATCATGCAGAAGAAATCCCTCTCCATGAGCAGATTGATGATCAGCCAGGCCCCAAGCAAGAGCAACTTCAGCAAAAAATCCCCTCCCCACAAGTTTTACTGTTGATCATACCATTAGGGGATACGAAAGAGCCCTGTGGTCATTTCGGGTCTTCAGGTCAGTTGTACCAGCATTTATTGGCCACCCCTGGCCTACTCACTTGGGGGCAAAGTCAGAAACAGAGAAGGCATTGATGCTGTGCAAGTGCTGTTTAGCAATAAGCTAAAATGTTGATGTATTATTAACACTGTTTTGTTCACCTGGCTAAACCACAGCACTAGGTGGGCTGCAATGAAGAAAATTAACTCCATCCTTGAGGGTGCCCAATGGTTATAATGCCTGGTTCTGGTGGGCATTTTCTGCTTCTGATGGAGGCTTTACCTCCAGCTTATAGATGAATTCTAGGGACAGTTTAACCATATGGTTGCCAATGAGCAATCCCAGAGTGCTTGGAAAAGAAAAGCTCAGCACTGAAAGTCCCTAGAGCTGCTGTGAACTCTCTCTCTGGTATGACTGGTAGAAAAACAACAGGTGAATCATTGCTTTCCCTCAAGTGAACTTCACGTGGTTTTGCTGTCCCCCCCTGCTATTTAAAACCCTGACAGTTGTGTGATAACTGTAGGCCAGACTCAGCCTCTCAGAGTGAGGACACTCTGATGGACACTCTGATGTCCACAGGGTTTGGGGTATTTATTGTTCTGACAAGTGCTTTGACACAGTGCATGCATTGAAACAAAGAGGTAGAAATGAGGCAAAATCAGAAAGATAAACGGAGAGAACTTTTGTGATGTAAAGTAGTGTGAGATGAGTGTAAAAGGACTGCTTATAGTAGAAAATCATATTGCAAAATACAGATAATTTTCTGCTTCTGATGGAGGTTTTACGTCCCATGGGAGCTGCTTCACTTGTTCACTTGCAGCTTTTCTTTCTTTCACACTTGACTCCTCCTGAAATATATTTGATCCACTTCCCTGATTTCTAGAACCTCGCCACTTACTGTGAAAGAATTGCATTACAATGATATTGGCAAGTCTGGCTAAAAAAAACTAATACTGAAGTAAGCCACAGGTTAAGTCCTTCTTGCCAGCTACCTGTTCTCCACCTTGCCTGGGCCAGGGCTCTGCCCACATACCCTTGTGGCTGTCTGCCATTCCATTGTTCAGAGTCACTCACAAATCTCACCCAGTAGCATCAAGGTGTCAGCAGTTACTTTGACCCTTTATGTTTTGGTTTCCACGTGTAGAAACTGAACAAGTCTCGGTAAAGTATGATGACGCTGTGTAACCTACAGAGAAAAGGAAAGGAAAGCAAAGGTGATGTGAGACATAAAGATGCCATAGGTGGGTGTGTCTACTGCTGTCATGGGCTACTGAGTTTACAACTCAGAGTTGTAAACTGATATACTGCTGAGGACGTGAATTGGTGTATCTAAAAGCTTGGTTTTATATGCATTATTGCATTATTATGCATACATAGATTTGTAAATATCTGTGTGGGTATTCATACATATGTATTCACACACACACAAAGACATGTTTTAGCCCTTTTTTAAATTTGAAGTTCACAGAGTAGATCTCAAAAGGCTCCCTGGGATTCTTCTTTCTGTAAAAATAGAGATATCTACTGAGAATTCTCCATTAAAAATACAGCTATCAACTAAGACATCTCCATTAAATCCAAACAAACATACAGTGGATTTTCCTTTTACTGTCAAATGTGCCAGCAGCAGAACACTTGAACTAACTCCAAATTCGCCACTACAAATTAAGTCCAGGAGGCGGCTTGTAAGTGGAGATTGAGAGCTAAGCCTCTGTGGTATGAGCCCCAAGGTTTTAGTCATGTTTAAGTTTTGCCTTCGTCCTTGCTTCCAGACTTCCACTGTGTGATTCTCACCACTTTCCAGTAGATCATTCGGCAAGAGAATAGAAAGCTCAGTACTTGTAAAATCCTTAGAGATCTGAAAATTGGGACCTTGGCTGATTCAAGCCCTTTTTGTCTTCTTTGATGTGTGATCTAACTTCTCTCCTCTGATCCTCTTTCACCTCTCTAACCTGCCTGTTTTTCCCAATTTCTTCTGTATGTTTCCATTTCTATGACTTCTACCTCACTCCAGATTTGTGTTCTATGCTGAATAAAATCCTTCAGTGTGATGCTGAAGTTGGTGTTACCAGTGTTTAAAGTATGGCTCTACTACCACCAAAAAATGGATTATTGTAAAGGTCTAAGGAACCAGGTGAGTAAAGGAGTTATGAGTGAGTGTATGTCCAACGTTCTATGTGTCCTTTGCTGTATATATTCCTCCAAAATGCATTTATGTTCAAGGAGGTATGCATCTGAGGGTGGTGGTTATTTCTAAAATAATCCATTTTCCGGAGTGGGTGAGATATATTCAGATGTTACCAACAGCTCAGCATTGCTATAACCTTCACATCGATCTCTATCTTAGGCAGCTTCAGTGAGGGGAGATGACTGATGGCATAAGAAGTATAAAAAATACTTTGGTCACCCCTGTTTGAGTAGTATGAGGGTCTACCCATACACACAACCCTTGCTAAAGACATGTAGAAACTTAAGGACATACTGGATTACTGCTTTTTGCTCATAAAGGCCAAGACAGAGTTTTCTCACCCAGGTACTTGGTTGGTTTCATCTTCTGGAGGTTTCATCACCCTCTGAAGCCCTTAAGTTTGGTCCCCATAAACAAGATGTGTGAATTCGTCTGGAAACGTTAAAATTCACATTTGTGGTAGCCTTGTCTTTCTGATTTTGTTAAACCAACTGACACGTTTGGAAGAGATTCCTTTCCTCACAGGCTGGCAGGAATGTCAGAATGATATTTCTCTTTTTCTTTAACTTTCCTCTTGTTTTCTACCATCTCACAAAGCATCTGGACATACGTGGAAATGTGGTGCTGCAAATTTCATGCTTCTGCTCAGAACAATTTTTCTCTCTCTGCTTTCTATGTCACATTGCTGGTTTTATACCAGGAACTCCTGCTACTAAGCACTGTTAGGCTAGTCAAGCTGTTTCTTGTAAATTAGACTAAACATCTAAAAGCCTAATTCACAACTACATATTTGCAAATATCTGCTGCAGAGAGAAGGAAATTAAGAGAATTCTACAGTCTCATAGAATCCTAGAACAGTTTGGGTTGGAAAGGACCTTAAGATCATCTAGTTCCAACACCCGTGCCTCACACTAGACCGTGTCACCCAAAGCTCTGTCCAGTCTGGCCTTGAACACCGCCAGGGATGGAGCATTCACAACTTCGTTCGACAACCCATTCCAGTGCCTCACCACCCTAACAGTAAAGAACTTCTTCCTTATATCCAATCTAAACTTCCCCTGTTTAAGTTTTAACCTGTTACTCCTTGTCCTGTCACTACAGTCCCTAATGAAGAGTCCATCCTCAGCACCCTTGTAGGCCCCCTTCAGATACTGGAAGGCTGCTATGAGGTCTCCACGCAGCCTTCTCTTCTCCAGGCTGAACAGCCCCAACTTTCTCAGCCTATCTTCATGCGCGAGCTGCTCCAGTCCCCTGATCATCCTCGTGGCCCTTCTCTGGACTTGTTCCAGCAGTTCCATGTCCTTCTTATATTGAGCACACCAGGACTGCACACAGTGCTCTAAGTGGGGTCTCATGAAAGCAGAGTAGAGGGGCAGGATCACCCCCTTTGACCTGCATTTTTAGCTTTACTAAGTATCATGTCTGTGAACTCGATACGCATTAGTCAAACTCTTATTTTATTTGTTTAAAAGATCTCTAAGTGTCTGAATCGATCCCATTCACTCTTCCTAAGGTAACAACTAATGCAGCCACTAGGAACGAACAATTCTATGATATGATGTGATTGGTGACCTTGCAGCTGAAGAGGCCCTGAAGGCAAATGCTTCTCTGCCCTGTGACCTGCTATGACTAGACTTCTCCACAGATTGTCTGTCCAGTGCCTGAAACCCTCCTCCCTTTGTACTCCAGCATTCATTTTCACTTCTCTTTGTTCCGCCCTTGCAGGAAACTGAGTATTTTTGACAATAGAATGTTGAGGGCTTGCCTCTGAGAATGCAAATAAATCACACCCTTAGCTTTACAATCCCAAACCAGACTCGGCATTGAGGAAGGCAATGGCTTTGTCCTCAGGGAGTGCACATTACTGAATGATAGCTCACCAAGGATCCACTTCTGCAGCTTGCATCAGGCCACAAAATAATTGTGTCACAAAACCAGAGGAAACTGTAAATGATAAAGACTGACTCAACACAGTCATCTCTAGATAAGCCATATCTTTGTAAATCACTTGCTCTGCAAGCCAGTTTTGGGTGTATCAGTAAGAGAAAAGCTTCTCACCAGCAACTAGCATTGTTTTACTCATTTTCAGATTAAACGAGGAAATACTTTTTGCTGCACCTTGTGTGAGTTATGGAAGAGGTCACAGGAAGGTGCTGCCCAGTTCATAACACTGAGCAGATTTTTCAGGGCACTGGAAAAAGCCTATTCTTTTTACATCAGGGCACTGCTCTGTCATGACCAATAGCTTCTGCAGGTACTTACCAGCAGGCTCAGGTCTTGCTGTTAGGGTGCCCACATGAATACAGTCCTCTTCTGTTGCGAAGATTCATAAGTACCTGGGTGCCTGCACAGAACAAGCTCTTCACTGCCACAGATCTCCTGGATGCTGGACAGCTTGCTTAGAGTTGGCCTGAAAGTCTCTGCCTAGTAGCTGACCACAATGTGGTCCTCACACACATTGAGGGACTTCCTTGCCCTTGTGAGGACCTCAGTTCAAGGGTGTATGAGCCGCCCTTGAAACTCCAGAGGATGGTCCCATGAAGGGAAATGGCAGTAAACATCATCACCTGCAGGAGACCCACAGAATCACCAGCTTTTGCAGATGTCTCCTGTTTCCTTCTCTCCACTGGGTTCATCCCAACTTGCTGTCAACACCTGGATGCCAGAAAAGTTACCATCTGCCATGCCCCAGCTCTGTGACTTGATGCCATTTGTGTAGACGTTCTTCCTCTCTTGGTGCACTGGGGTGACTAGAGAAGGCATGCTTTTCTATCCTGGGGCTAGTGATAATGAAGAGATAGAATTTCTGTTCTTCACTGCAAAAAAAGTGAATCACCTCTTAATTCCAGCTTCTGTCAGGCAAGCTTTTCTACAACTCAGATCCACTTCTGAGCGGGACTCACCCTCTTTTGGAGAACTTACTTTCAGTTTCACCCAGTGGGGTGGTTTGTTTGCATGAAGGCAAGTCATGATGAGGAAATATTCAGCTGAATAACATCACTGACATCCAAAGTTCAGCCTTGGGGAATAGAAACTGAAAATCAACATAAGATTAATAAAAGGACATCCATCACCCAAGAGGCGACGGGCAAATCCAGAAATATCCATGGCTGCTGTCATTGATGGAGGTAAGTACATGTATGTGAAAAGCAGGTCTATTTCTCCATATTCAGTGTAGGTATTTACTATAGTTGTACCTAAGGAACTGGTGAATACAGACAAATGTGTGCATTGCCACATGAAAATATGCAGGAGGCACTTGTGTATTTGTGTGTCTTACCTCTTTGAATGCATTACTGTATCTTGAGTCTGAGGTCCAGCCTCAAAATATAATGCTTTTGTTAACCTGATGTTGCGTTAGTCAGGGAGTGCATAGACTGAAATGGGCCAGGACAGGAGATGTGAATGAAATTTTGTTTTCTGACCTACTATCCCAAACGACTCACAAATCTTTTTTATATAGATCCTGCACCCAGACAGAACAACCAAAGGTAAGCGATACAGTTGTATCAGTGTGTGCTGCCTAGAATCCATGGCAATTTCCAGAGTCAGGCAAAGCAAAGAATCCTTGTGCCCTGTTTTCCTCTTATCATCCCTTTCCTTGATCTTCCTTTCCAGTTGTCTCACTGCTTTGACCAGTGCTGATCTCAGAGTGGTGATGGGGTTGCTTAACTTCCCAAGATCAATCATGGAAGTGCTATGGGTGTTTCACCAGGGCCACTTTAGAGGAAAAATTTTGGACCCTTCATTAAATTCCCAATTCCAGATTTAGATCATTAGATTGCAACATTCTTTCATCTGTCTTTTTGTGATGGGAAAGACTGAGAGTGGGAGCTTGGTCGATGTTGAGAGCAGGTAACAATGGGACCAAACACCACTAAAGTGTGGGGATGATTGTACTGTTGGTACCTTTGCCCCAGGTGGAAGATACAGCCAGAGGTTTTCAAAAGAAATTATTTGCCTAACCAACGTCCAAAGGTGGTGTACCTGCTGTATGAAATCAGGTGGAGCAGAGGTACCGTCTGGAGGAACTGGTGCTCAAACAGTTCCACCCATCATGCTGAAGTCAACTTCTTAGAAAACTGTTTCAAGGCCAATCCATCAGTTTCTTGCTCCATTACCTGGGTCCTATCTACTACACCCTGTGGGAAATGTTCCAGAAGAATTCTGGATTTCCTGAGTGGATATCCCAATGTGACCTTGGAAATATATGCAGCCAAGCTGTTCAAGCATCTGGATAACCGTAACCGGCAAGGTCTCTGGAACCTGGCAAAAAATAAAGTCATTATACATATCATGAATCTTGCAGGTAACACAATTACTCCTTGTTTATGGATTGAAAGTTTTGGAATTATATGCACTCTCAACAGTTGTGTTTTGCAGTAGTGATAGTGACTGGCATTGGGGAGGACTAATGAATGCAAAATGCCATTCTCTTGTGCCTTATTTCTTCTTCAGTACAAGGAGAGTTATGTCTTTCTCTAGCCTTCCATGCCTCCTTTACATACAGTGAAAAATCCTGAGTATAAGATAGAACCTGTCCTTCCCAGTACATATATGCAGATGCAACAAGTAATTGGTTTCCTTTGATAGCTGGAAAAGAGAAGGACACATATCTCAAGGAGACCTTCAGACAGTGCATCACAGAGGATGTGTCTTGCATGTGTGCCTTTTTATATGTATATCTTGCTTGCCTGTTGATGCTTGGCTGTAAAAATAGTCTGGACAAGTAGCTCAGAGAAAGGAATATACATTTGAAGAGATGAATCTCACATACCTGTCTGGTACAGGAGTGTGGATCTACAAAATCTACCAGGTCAAACTTAAACTTAAAGGACATAGCTTGTCTTGGGGAACCTGTCTCTGGGATTATACCACCAAAGCAGTGACAGAATCTCTGGCCATCCTATTAACAGTAAGATCAATATGAAACTTCTAAATGTTAGGGTGTTCACTCCAGGTTTTCTCTGACCATTGAGATGTCAGACAGATTCAAGATTAAAACAACAAGCTCATTTTCTTACCCAAAGCTGTTGTGATCAATCACAAGTCTGCCAAAAGGCATGCCTGAACAGCCCTGGTTGTATGTGTCACCTCCCTTTTCAGTCCTTCCCAGAGAAGCATCCTGCTACTTGCTGGTTGCTTCTCCCTTGGCCAGCATGCTCCGTCCTTATGCCTGACGTGCTATCTGTGTTAGGGGTTGCCCAAGACACCGTAGTGAGCTCTCCCTGGCAATTCCCCTTTTTAGACATATTGCTATTTGTAGAGTTTTGGTTCCCCTTTCCACTAACTTATTTGTGTCGTTGCAAGTCATCGTTGGTCCCTTGCATGAATGCCCTCAGATGAATATCTGTCTCCTGCCTTTTACCATTTTCCTGCTGAGAAAGCAGTGACTCACTGGCATATTCATGAAGAAGGAACTGGGTATGCCTTACATCAAGAGTGACCAGATCTTTCTCTTCTCAGATTACAATTACTACTGGAAAAGATTTGTTGCATACCAAGATGGCGAAGATGATTATTGGCCCTGGAGTTTCGCTCCATACATCTTTCTGAATTGGATAGAGCTCCGTCATATCCTTTTGGTTAGTAGGCACTTGAAGAAAACACAGAGAGTGAAAAGTAATGCAAAATCTTAGGAAAATGAGGTTTGAAGTATCCTGGCAATGGTGCTAACAGAAATTATGGTAGGAAAAATAAGCATGGGCTTGATGCTGCGTGAACAGAAAGCCCAGCTGCAAGAGATTACCAAAGACTATGATGCTACATTGTGCCTTTGTAGCCAGGAGTAGAGAAGAGATTTAGCAATACCCCCAGGGGTTTTTTTGGAAAGAAAAGAGAAATTATTTCAACCCTTTACATGGGTCAGCTACAAGGACATTAGCTTGCAGCTTACTGGAACTTTTTGATCCCAAAAGCTCCCTCAGCTATGTAAACATGATTTAAGTAGACTCTTCTTGCCTCTCAGGATAGGGCTACTACTTTTAGTTGATTTCTGAGCAAGTTCAAAAGCCCGGATGGGTGGATTCTCTTTCAGGATCAGAACTTGCACATAAGAGTATCATATGACTGAGATCTGCATTCCTTATTTCTTGCAACCCATACAACTGCAAAAGCTATTTTTATGACCTGATTACCTACTGTACAAGAAAGAGAAGGTGGTCTAGTGAACAGGGGAGAAAACCAGGACTGGAGTTAACTTCCTGGCTCAGCCACTGCTTGTCGGGCAAGCCAGTTCTTGCTTGAACTTGTCCTGTATGTAGAGCGGGGGCTAGCAGAATGGACAGCAGAAGACAGAGGAAGGGATGCATAGAACTACATAATATGGACAGGAACTTAAAGTCTAGAAAGAGAAAAACTAACCTATTTGTGAGATGCTATAAATGATTTATTTCTGAGTGGGAAAAAGGTACACATTAGACTTAATTTAGCTTCTATCTACCTCAAACTTTACATAGGTCTTTTAATACCTCAGGACCTGACCTTTCTAAGTATCTGAATAAGACATTCAGGTGACAGGGTACACACGGTCAGTAGCATTATCCATCAGCTGATCTAACAAAGTAGTTAATGCAATGGAACTGCTCAGGACATACTTTTTCCTTGGCTTTCAGCCTTCCTAAGTCTCCTAATGTCTGAGATGATTAAATAGTCTAGCAACTTATGCACAATCAAATGCACAGTGTGATGCTTACCAGGGAGCTGAACAGAGCTTACTGATAAATACTTGTGAGTACCAACAAACTACAGCCTACTCAGCACAATTGCCCGGGTACAAGGTGAATAAGCCCTTCACATTTTGGTTTTAAAGAGCCAGTTAACAAATGGCCTTTCCCTCCCTACGCCCCTGGCAGCCTTGTTGATTACTACTGAGTCCTGGTGGCTGGGAAGCTCGCACTGCGACACCCATGCTGAAAACTGGACACTTGCTCCGCTGCTTTGCAGTCTCAGCCAAACTCAAGCCACACCTAAACCGAAGCCCATTATCAGTAGTTCTGACTAACCACCAATCCTCTACAGAAGGGATGGGAAGGTCTATTTGCTTGTGAGCACTCAGCTCCATAGTCCTAATTACACAGAGGTGTAATGAGAGTTAGTTCCAGGCACATGCTTCAGAGAAATACAGACTGTTAAGTAAAATCCCTGGCAGAAGAAAGACTCAAAGGAACTGGAGAGGTCTGGTGAATGCAACTGCAATAATAAAGGCTGGAGCACTTGCCCTACAGGGAAAGGCTGAAGGAACCGGCTTCGTTAGACCTAACAAAAAGAAGGCAAAGTGGGATCTAGCTGCAGTTTTCCACTACATAAAGGCAGTGAAGACAGAACCAGACTCTCCTCAGTGCTGCACAGAGGGAAAATGAGGCAACAGGCACCGGCTGTGACAAGGGAAATTCCATCTGGGCAGCAGGAGAAGTCTCCCCTGACAGCAGTGCTGTACTGGAGCAGGTGCCCAGAGAGGCTCCATCCATCCCTGTCAGACCTCCATCCCTGGAGACACTGAGGATTTTCCTCTAAGCTTTGGAGTTAGCCATGCCACAAAGTTGTTGTTGGATTGGAGACCTCTTGAGGGCCTTTTTACCCCCCAAAACTCTGCCTTTCCACAGGATCTATCTCCACTTCCCCTGGATTCAGCTGTGCAATCTGCCACCTTTTAAATGTTCCTGTTTCTGAGTGGTCTGTCTTTCTAGGAGGGGTTTACACAGCAAAGTAATTCTGAGGTGCTACACTGTTGTCTAGAAAGCTATGTCCCAAGGGAGATTATCTAAGTTGTTGAGGGTGGATCGGAGTGATTTCTTGGACTAGATGTATTTTCAAACTCTGGATCATGCTGAAGAGACAAGCTTAAGCTTTTGGCATCTAGTTTTTAACGTTCATGTTCCTTTCTGTCTGCTAGGGACTTCCTCCGATGTTGTCAAACTAAATACTAACAAACACCAGCAGCATGCCTCCGACAGTATTTTCTGCTGCAGCCTTCAACTATGAGCCTCAAACTGCCACCAGAGAAAGCTCTCATCACTGGCTGGGCTTTGCCACTATTTGCCACAGCAGAAGGCGCACATGAGAAACCATCAGAAAGTTTGCATGAGGCTGCAGGACATGATATTCTGTTACAGAGAGTAACACTTTTCATGTTCTGATCTGAAGCAAAGAAGTAATCAATCAGAACAATGCATTCTGATTTTGAGAATTTCTTATTACTGTCGCTTCTATGGCTATGTGTGTAATGTTTCAGAAAATATATCATACTATTACAGTATTTAGGTAATATTATTGTTACATTACTGCTTTTATTAATGTATAATACATTAATATTATTAAGGATTATATTGCTTCATTTTAAGGTTTTATTTTCCCCATTTTAATGACTTTAGAAACAATAGAATAAAAGAGAAAAGGCCAGCTCTGTGGAAACTTTGCTTTTCCTTTTCAGTTCCTGGGCACACATCCTTCCCTTGCAATTCCACATTCTGAAGTCCTAGCTGTTTATTGAAAATTAGGGGAACGCAGTAAAAGCTCTGCTTTTCCAGCTGGAAACACTGAGTGGAATGGTGAGGTAGTAGATGTTGAAAGCTCTGAGTTATCTGTACAGACAGAAGGGGAAAAGGAGGTGGAGGTGTGTTTGGCCTTGCGGAAGTTTTCAGTTTGTGCTGCAAATAGTGCAAAACATCTGCATAAATCATGTTGGGAGCCCCACGTTTCATGCTTCCCAGCCCCTCCAAGCAGGAGGGCCATTGTGTGGTGAGCCCACTGGAGAATATGCTGCTGCTGGGATCTGCAGCATGCAGGCACAAATGATTATGTGAAGAATAAGGCAGGGGATGGTAGGAGCTATCTCTTGCAGTTGATTAACTCTTATAGCAACCTTTGGCCATGCCAAACTGTCCAGATGTTTAGTAGACTATCAGGACAGCCAGAAAAGCTGCCAGCTGAGGAAGCAGCTTCAGTCCCTGCTGTCTGAGAGAGTATCTAAAGCTGAGTGCAGCTGGCTGGGGGGTGCCTCCAATGTTAATAGAATTACTTCAAGCAATGGATAGCATGGCTAAAGTTTTCTCGCCTCCAACAGGCTGGATGTCACATGCCTTCTCTCTGTTCATTCTGGTGTTAACTCTTTATTTCCTTAGGGAGAAATCAAATCACTTCATCAACATGTAGTTGAGTACATCAGGGTCCAGAACCTTTCAGTAACAACTTGTAAGTTACTGCCGCATTGTGGAATGTAGCAACTCAGTCCTTCAAACACCTTCACTTGTGTCTTGCTTTGAAACTTCATGATGCTACAGAAGTTAGCTGTGTCCCATTGAAGAGTCTAGAAAGTACAACAGCACAAAGCTATACAACAGTGTCTACTGTCACAAAATGGAAACCCTAAATATTAGGAAAATCTGCAAGATGTGAAGACCCATCTGATGTCTCTTGCCAGAAATATCGAAGCAGCATAAAATGTTGCTCACGCCTTCGCAAAGCACAGAGAAGCCTTTACCCATCACAGTGTGGAAATTACTGCCACGTTGCTAGTTTGTGTGAAATAATCTAAAAATGCTGGTAGGTGTCACTATGCTCCTGCACCTTAGAATAAGCTCAGAGTTTTATCTTGGAGACGTCACAGTTCAGTGTACCTAGAACTCCAACTGTCTGGAGGAAAATGGGAGGTTGGATGACCCAGCTCTCTGGAGTAGGATGATGATGACATTGCCTGGAGATTAAAGAAGACATGAATTTGAATTAGGAGAAGGTGGGTTGATGGGAAAGAATTCATTTGAGAAGACCCAAAAAAGAGAACAGGAGACTTCAGTAAGTAACACTAGGTGAATGTCGTGGTTTAAGCCCTGTTTTAAAAATGGTAAGGGAAAAAACAAGGGGAGAGAATGTAAAACTAGAAAGGGAAAAGGAAAACAGTAAACACAAGTGATGCACAATACAATTGCTCACTGCCTGCTGACCTATACCCAGTCTGACCTGAGCAGTAATATGGGCCTTCCAGGTGACTCCCCCCAGTTTATACACTGGGCATGACATGCTGTGGTATGGAATACCCCTTTGACTAGTTTGGGTCAGGTGTCCTGTCTCTGCTTCCTCCTGACTTCTTGTATCCCTCCTTGCTGCAGAGCATGAGACTGAAAAGTCCTTGATCAGGGTAAGCATAACTTAGCATCAATCAGAAACATCAGTGTGTTATCAGCACTGTTCTCAGACCAAAGTCGAAAACACAGCACTGCACCAGCTACTAAGATGGAGAAAATTAACTGCTGCAGCTAACCCAGGACAGTGAAGGAGATTAGAAGGACCAGAAGCTAGGGGTGTGTCAACTTCATTGTTTTACGTGAGAAAGCACTAGTAATCCAGTAAGAAATATACCAGCCCAAACCTGATCTTGATCCTATAGCAGTAGTAAGGTGACCTGCTCCAAATTATCTGCTTTCTCCTGCAGCTTCATCTGAGAGTGAGCACAGACCCTGCTGTCAATCTTCCAGCTTTGCTCCTGCCAGTCCAAGGCCCATCTCAGTGAACTGTCAACCATGAAAGAGTTTTCCTGCAGTCAAGGTAGAGGACAGTGCTTTTACTGCAGAACAGAGGGGTTATTCGTGACACACCAAGAGGTAACCTATCCTTGCTTTAGACTCCAGCTAATACTCCTCTGTTTAGCTCCAAGCCAGAGAGCCTCGGATGAGGGTGGGGTGGTGGCCAAGGGAGAAGTCAGGGTATATAGCAGAACAAGAGAGGACACGAGGCTCCTCTGTTTCATTTAACATGGGTCTCTGCATCTCTAACCCAGTGCAGCTTCTCTCAGAAAGGTGGGTGCAGTAGGTGTGATTCTCTTCAGGTTGTGAGGAATGCCTTGGCGATTAATAACATTAGGTCAGCACTAGCAAGAGTATGAGATGGGTATGCAACCTGCTGAGTTTCGAACACACATCTTAGACACTGTTGGGCCTAATCCTGTTCCATCATCCTATCTCAAAGCAATATTGGCAAGTGCCCGCTGGCTCTTGAGAGAGCAGTGGGTACCTGCACAGGGATGTTCTGCCTTATCTCCCCTTTTCTCCCTATAGTTACGGTATTGATTCTCTGACTCTTACCCCCAAAACAAAAGTTTTCGTTTGCTATCCTGTGT
The DNA here is from genome assembly GCF_033783945.1 of Neopsephotus bourkii. NCBI lineage: Eukaryota > Metazoa > Chordata > Aves > Psittaciformes > Psittacidae > Neopsephotus > Neopsephotus bourkii. The sequence goes on from NW_026900624.1 coordinate 12,429,281, forward strand.
AGTTATCTGTTTTTCTGTCCAGCTTTTTGCTTGTTTGCTTCTCCTTCTCAGAAGCGCTAATCAGTCTTGCTAGAAGTCCCAAAAGAGAAAGACAGCAACAGCGAGTTCCTGGAACTGAAATACTAGGGAAGAGAAGAACAAAGTGAGAAGACACAATACTGTCTTGCCTGACACACTTCCAGGCTCCAGTCCTCTTCAGCTCTTCCTAGGCCAAATGTAGTTTCTAAGTATTCAGTAGCCCTGCGTGAAGCATAAACAGCTACATTGCTGTTCTGGGAGAGGAAGTAAGCAGGATCTTGGAGACAGCTGAAAGCAGAGACACCATTCTGTGGAGGCTGTAACAACTCCAGCTGGAGTAATCAGGGTCCTGTGTCCCTGCCCTGGTACAAATGAATATGGGCCGGAGGGGTAAACTAGAAATGTGCTCATTTGCTCAGCAGCAGTCCTAGTCCATTAGGCAAGAACTTTGCAGCAGTGATGGTCCTGTAATGTGTAGTACTATCTCTAAGGGAGCAAGAGAACACCTGATAAAGCAGAAATGACGAACAAGGCAGAGCGAGAGATGATGCAACCCACTTTCTCTTTCCCCTTCAGATGCTCTCCTTATCATTGCTAGCGCTGTCAGAACAAATGGTCTCTTCTGTGCCAAACCCCTCCATGTTTCCCCCATGAACCGAATCTGAGTTCCATCGCTGCAAATACTTAATACGTATGTGATTAAACAGTTACATTTCTGCTCATAGGAACACCAAGGGGTCAGCACCCGGGTGAGGAGAAAAAACTATGTGAGCTAGAGGACAATGCTGGAATACCTCTAGGCTAAAAGGGCAAGTAGCAGGGGACTGGACTGCCATGACCTTGAAGCCCTTTTCTGTCCTGGTTTCCAAGTACCAGCACGTGAGAGAGGAACTGAGAGCAAACAGGGAGAGGAGACGTGCTTAGAAAATCCCCCTTGTATTTGCAAGGGCCTGGAGTGTGTCTTTGCATTTCTTAATGGTAATCTGTTTCTTATTACTGCAATGCGATGTCCAAGGACGCTGTGTACTGACCTGGAGTAATGCTGTGTGCAGCTGTGGGAATGATGTCAGTGTCTTGTTCTTCAGTGGGCATGTTCTGGGGGCTGTCGAGAGCCAGGCTCCGGGAGCCGTTTGCAGCAAGAAGCAGCATATCCTTCCAGCCAGCACCCTGGTAAAGGGTGCCAGCCACCCCCGTGCACCAGGAGGTGGCAGCCATGCCCAGTTTTCCACACTGAACCGATAACAATCCCATCCCGTTTATCCTCTTTTCCTCAGTTATCAAAGACCGGGTCCATACCTCACTCTGCTGCAGGGTTCAAGCTTTCACAGAATAGGTACTTTCTATATCCCAGCCCATGATAAACCACATCGGTTGTGATAAGACTGGATGCATCCTGAGGATCTCATTGACTAGAGGTCATGCAGGTGGCTGTATGCAGACACACAGGATGACGTTCAGTAAAGATGAAGGAGCTACGCCCAGCCCATGGGCAGGATGGCTTTCAGCAGCCCTCTGGGTCTTATAAAGGTGTGCTGATAGTATCAGTGTGTACACCTTGAGCATGCAAAATGCACCCAAAACATTACACACTCGGTCAAAGGGATAGGCCAGGCAAAAGCTCATGTTCGTGCCGGATTTGCTGGGAAGTCTTTTATATCCTGTTCTTGACTGTGGCTGTAATGCTTAGGGTATGAGTAACAAGAGAAAGAGGAGGCAGGAACACTCATGGGAAGCAAGGCTGGGGTGGCAGCAGTAACATTATTCGGATGTGCCTGTGTCTTGTTCATCGCTGCAAACTGTGGCATGTTGGACCAAGTAAGACTGTAGTTTTCAGCTGGCACCATAGACCCCTGTTCTGGTTGTTCCCCACAGTCTCAGGAAGAAACACTCTCCCCAAAATCACAAGTGCCCACTTTCCCCAGCTCAGGCAATGGGGCCTGAAGTGTTATTTGCTACAGTCAGCTTGAGGGATTAGTTCTTTCCCAGGTGCTTGTAAAGGACGGAGACACCTAGAATAGCACAATCACTGTCACCATAAGGGAGTATAAACATAAGTGGCATTCAAGAGTATATAAACATTAGAGAAATGGTCCCCATATACAGTTGACAAAGCAAGTAAAAAAATCTTAGGCTGAAAAAGCAGTGTTACTACATAACAGTCGTCCTCCAAGGAGCTGCTCTTGGCAGAGACACCTAAAGCATTTGAGGTTGGATTAATTAATAATGCCAATTCAAACACTGGTGACACATAACAGGAATTCATATTTGAGAACAGAAAAGAAACTATCACAGAAGAGCTGAATTCCTGCAGATAAATCAGAAGGATTTGCTAAGCAGTCCACTCTGAATTTAATCCATTTTGGATTCAGAAGAAGCAACCTGGGATGTATTCTGAATGCAGCTCATGTTTCTTTGCATTTTCTCATTGCATTTATTCTCCTGTTGTTTAATGTCACAACTGTCACGTTTCAACAAGTATCTTCAACTCAAGTGTTCATCAGCATTTAAGCAAAAGCCAGTGTCTCAACTTCACTTTTAGAAAATGCTGCTTTTACTGGTAGGTCTCCAACAGTGTCACTGAGAAGGACAATATTGCTTTTCAAGGGAATACAAAAACTTGGAAGACAGGGATCCTTTTCCTATCTCTGCTTCTCTTCTTGCTTTGCAAAGTATGTTGAGTAAGCATTGCTGTGTCCACACTGGTCCATTACGAGTCATGAATGGGGACAATAGGCTTGGAGTCAATGAAGGAAGCATCCTGAACAACTTTAGCATCTGCATGACAGGTTTTTGGTAGTATTTCCCAGGTACCTATTGCCTAAATACTTCATTTGCCTTGAGCTGCTGCGTGACACTGTCAACAAGTTCAGAGTTGCAACTCAAAAGGATAAAGACAGTTTAATAGGGTATTGTCAGATTTTCTCTCCAGAAATCAGAAAGGATAGATGACTCCTTAATCCTTTGTGTCATCTTTTACTTCTGTCACCCACATAGTATCAGAACAACAAAATCAGATGCTCATTTGCAAGACCTTTATTTATATAAATAATATCCACCATATCAAAAAATATACAACGCCATGCTTGCAAATTAATGCTTTGCAAAGAACTCTTGTTGCTATTCCTGGCTGAAATTCCTCAAGCTGACAGTGGGTCAGGAGCCTCAAGGTGTAGGAAGCTTGTGATGAACCCAGTTGTGACATCTCCTAGCAGGAGTAGGCAGAGCAGAGCTCTCTGCTGTCCTCATGGCCTACCACCAGAGGAGGTCTTTTGAGGCGCAAAACAAGAGCCTCCAGCCGTAGCCAGAAAGAGGAACAGGATGGAGGAATGAACTCAGCACCATTATGAAGGAAATGACAGAGCAGAGCACCCCCAGAATGTGGGACACAGCCTTGGCAAAGCCTCACAAGGTTAGGACAAGCTCCTGCAGAGGACAATCTGCCTGTAGTTAGGTAGTGGAAAGCTGCTGGTGAGTAAACAACTCGTGCCTTCAACCTGGTAGACCGTGTGCACACGGTCAGGTGCTAATGGGGTCTCCTAGTGGAAACACGGTGATTGACAGCCAGAAGGATGCCTTGATTTTGCTCCCTGCAGAAGATAGTTATCTTCAGGTGGTACAGCTTTGCTAATGCTGAATGTTTTTTTTCTGGTCAGCTCTCAGTCCAGTCACCAACTAGCCATATCTGGCCATATTATGGGCACTAAAAGGCCTGAAAGAAGAGAAGACTATGGGACTATTAAGGTGCCTGCAGCAGAGGACAGTTGGCTAAGGAGGGAACATATTGCAGGTTTGATCTAGGAGGAAAAGCTCAGTGCATGAGTAGTGGTGTTCCTCCCTGAGGTATGCGGAGAAACAGATGGTGACTGATGTGGATGCCAACACAGCATCTAAAAATGCCAGAGCCTCAACCTACATGAGAAATTAAGTCTGAGGGTAAGACAATATGGAAATAAAGTGTGTTTTCCAGTAGAGGTATGCTGGAAAAACATTACAGAGTTGAAGTGACTTGATGGCTCCTTTCCTGCTGGGTGGGAGGTCTACACACTGATCAGTACTGACCCCAGGCTGCCATGGCTCTTAACATAGTTAACAGGAGTTGAGTGGACTTGCTATTTTTGCGTGGAAAATGTCTTGTTGGACGCCCAGAATTGCAGCTAGTACTTGGCAATGTTGGACGGTCTACTTCCATTTTAGGCTTTTATTGTCTAGTTTCAGCCTCTCCTGTATTGACAAAAGATCATGTTTGAGGGCACAAAGCCTGGACCTACAGATACTGAAGCTCCCTCCTTTCTGGGCAGGAGGAACTACAAGGTCTGGGCCACCACGCAATGCACTTAGAAGACTTGCTGCCTTCAAGTGAGGTTTTCAAGCTAAGATACCTGGGCTGTCCAGGACTCAGTTCAATACTCTCAGCCGAGCTTTCCAATAACTGGCCAGTTTATCTATACTACTTAAGTGATGATGGTTTTCGACTTCCTACCACGTCTAGAAGGACAAATAAACAATTTCACAGCGCAGGACGCAGAGCAGCTCAGTGAAGTGCAGCTCTAAGAGCCAAGAGATGTGCTCCCTGAAGCCCTCATGGAACGTGCAGATCAGTGCGATGCCAGTGAGAACACAATCACTCAAACAGCTCTTTAGACTGTCTCCCCCAACCTGGGCAAGGCTAAACCCAGGCTCCATTTAGTGGACCACCTGAATTAGCTCAGCAGGGACTGAGGGGGGTCAAAGTGCTCTCTGGCAATGTCACTGCAGTCCTGGCTATTCCCAGGTAGCAATGGGTGAGGCATGAGCCTGGGGAATGTGTCTGAAGAAAATCAGCCTAATTCTCCTTGGAAATGAAAAAGTAAGGGTACACTTATCTCTAGAAACAGGGCTGGAAGGAGGAGAGATGTAGAGAGGAAAGAAGAGAAAGGTCTCTTGTAAGGGAGAGAGTTGGAAATCAAAGAACAAGTGTTTGTGAAGTCTTCTGGTTGCTGATGACTTCCACTTCAAAGTCCCAGAGTTTTAAAAGCATCTCGTAAATCATCTACTTCGTACAGTGGCTGCAGGACAAAATATAAACGATAGGTCAGTCGTCAAGTGAGCAGGGAGTTAATGCAGATAGGGAAGGAGGATGGAGATAGGGAAGGAGGAATGAATGGCAGGAGATAGGGTATGAAGTGGAAGAAGGGGAAGAGAATGTAGAGATATTGAGAAAGGTGGATGAGGGATGTGGAAAGTGAAGACATAAGGAAGAATGGAATAGCATATGACAGATATGGGCAGGTAAAGCAGAGAGGAACTATCGTGAGGAAAACAGGAAGGGAAGAAGTACCAGAAGGAGAATTTGCTCTCACCAGGAGGATCCGTCGAAGTTTCCTGGACAGATGGACAGAGTTTTCATGCAGTCCTTCCCAGGCTTTGAAGGTCTTTTCCCTGTTCTCCACAAACGTGTTCCAGCAGTAGAAGTAATCTGTGCAAGGCACAGGGATTTACTCAAGGAGTCCCCAAAAGACTGCCCCAGGGAGGACACTGACCTCTCCTAGGATCACTGAATCATCACGTCTGTGTTCCCTGCCTCCTTGTCCTAGCTTCTCCCACTCTCCTGTGTCTCACTAACACACCACACACCCCCACCCCCCCAGCTTTCTGTTATCTCTTTCTCTCCCGCACATCTCACCTTTAAAGGTCATGATGGCAATTTGGGCCCCTGCCTTGTGCAGGCGCCTCAGCCCCTCAGGCTCTGCCTTGCGGTCCTCACAGAAGTAGAGGCGTGCAGTGAAGATGCGGAGGGTCAGGTTGGGGTAGGCGCGCAGGAAGTTGGCCACGTGCCGGGCGCAGTCGTAACAGGGGCTCCAGGAGGTGAACCAGGTGATACGGTAGCAGCGGCCCGGGTCCAGGTCCCAGGCTGAGATGTAGCGCAGGAAGAGCACCTCCACATGACAGCCCATCTTTGTGAAACAGGGAGAGGGGCAAGGCGTGAGGTGGGGGGGAGAAGGACAAAAGAGGGGTCAGGAGGGAGGTGTGAGCTGTATGAGACGTGAGGGGAGGGCTAAAGGTGGAGGCAAGTTCCTAGGGTCAGCACACAGGGGGAGAAGGCACAGTGGTACATAAGAAGAAGACTGGCTAGGAAAACACAGGAACACACTGATATGTAGGGACCTACAAGAGGAATGTGTGGGAGCTAAGCAGAGATGTATGTAGACTGGTAAAGCAGCAGGGAGTATGGTTGTCTTGCTGGTAACACACTTGAGGTAGCATAAAGTACAGGTTTACCAAACAGCATATAGCAGTCCAGTCATGGACACGTGCCAGTACCTGCATTGCTGTCGCAGCCCTCCTGCCCCTGCAGCCCCAGGCAAACTGGAGCTGCATGCTCCTTAGCATGGGTGTAAGAACAGGATGCCAAGGTGCTCCCTGTACCTGATTGCGCAGGTATCCAAAGTCCAGGGAGCATGACGTAGCGCTGTCACGGCGCTTTACAACATAGCAGAGGTAGGTTTCACGACGGCCCTTGGCCCAGCGCAGGTTCTTGAAGTTGTAGAGGAAGAGTTTCCTCTTCATCAGGAGGCTGCAGGAGAAGAGAGAATTTACATTACCGCACTCTGGAGCAAGCAGTTGGCTATGTCTTTGTTGAGAGCTCAGCACTAAAAATATCCTCCTCTTGTCCCGGCCTCTTAGTATGAGAAGAGTATCAGTAATTTGCATGAAGTGTGTTATGGAAAGGATGCAGACGTGACTGTGGGGATGAAGCAGTTGACCTTATGAGGGGAAACAGTAAGTGAATGAGTAGTGATTACTCAAACAGCAACTATGGCTGGGTAGAGTACAAAAATATTTGCAAATATCCAAAAGATGGATGCCAATGAGGGAAAAGGACAAATGCCTGAGAAGAGCTGAGAAGATGAGAGGGTCTGGCATTCAGTCATCAAGAAACACTAGTTTTGCTGTATAAAACCCTGAAAGGCCACTGGAGCAAGGGATGGATCAAATTAGAGCCTCATCTTTAGAGAAGACTGGACAGAATTTCTTCCCAGCATTGCCTGGAAGAAGAGCGTGGTTGAAAGTGTGCAGGGCTAGGGGCTCAGCTAAGGTGCCATATACTAGCTGACAATACATGATGGGTTAGGGATGCTGACACCTTTCCAGACTCAAGTACCATTCCCACATTAAACAAACATCAAATTTGGTGGGAGCCTGCTCAGATGCCCATGGGTCCTGCTGGGGAGAGGCAGCAGGAGCACTGGGAGGATAAGGTATCTAACAGTCTCAATGGCAAGTGGAGGTACAGAGGCAGCTGAGAACAGCTGTGTTCATTGAGGTGAGATATTTACCCCCCCCCCCCAGCAATGCAAAGCAGAAGTGTATGGATTAAAAATAAGCATGTCCTTTGTCATCTTTTCCCTCTGATAGGCTGGTGTTCAGCAGGGAGATGAGGTCAGTTTAAGTGAGACTGAGCTGGGGTTTCTAAGGGGTCTGCAGTGAGGTGTAGGGGAAGTGTAGTTTGGATCTGTTAGGAATTTAAATCCAATTTAAATCTGAGGGTCTAAGCAAGGAAAAGTTTCCTACACAAACACCTTCACCTGTTTGCCAATGTCACCATGAAGCCTGAGCGCTGCAGAGCACTTTATCTTCAGCTCATCGGCATCCTCTTTGCTCCTCCCAGAGCACCCTCACACATAGCCAATGCACCACAGGTTTCATTCATACAATCACACACATCCTCTTGCCTTTTGCTACCTAGTACACGTGCTTCGATCTCTTCTAGCACTCCCTATCACACCTCACATCAAACCGCCAGAAGCACATCGTTCCCTCAAGCACCCCTGCTACTCTGATCGTCCCACAGATAGACACACATCCTCCTTCCTGCCATGTCACCCTCAGCAAAGATGCCTGTCTTGCTCAAGTGAGCAAGCACACAGGTACCGGCTTGTGCCACTCTTTATACAGACATGGTTCTAGAGAAGTAGATCACTTGGGAGTTGTGGCATGTTTCCTGCTAGGAGAAAGTCCATTGAGAAGACAAGGCTATGGAGAGTCCTGCACACACTCAGAGAGCAAAGCATCCTTACTAAGCATTTTATTCAGCCCAACAACAGGCGGAGGCAGTTGTTGGAGATCTGTCCTGTAAGCCGCAGTCCTGCTCTGCTCGGCTTGCAGATTGGCTCAGGAGTTCATGCTGGGTGCGTGTCTTTCATACTCGCTCTATGTTCTTCGACATCAGTTTTGAGTTATTTCTCGCACTTAGAGCTGCCTCACTTCTAGGGTGGTAGCACCCTAGATTCATCCTATTTCTCTGCCTTTGTACAAACACGTGAGCATGTGTCTATATTCCCTAACACATACACACACACGTTTGTCCCCTCACAAAGCTGTCAACCAGTGGTTCACCTCAGGCTTTTTCCTCTTAGATATGTGTTACTGCAGGGCTGTGGAGAAGGCTGGCCCCTGTAACAGAGGCACTGGAGAGGGAACACCCCTTCTGTGTGTGACAGATCCTCTGGTTGTTCAGAGAGGATAATCCAGACAATCGTGCAGGGAATGAGCAGGTACAACAGGACAAAGGCTTGCAGAGCTCTTACCTGGTGTGTTTCACAACAGCAGAAAACAGAGCAGAGGAACTGTGAAAAATGTGATTGCTTACTGAGGAACCTTATAAAGCCAGGTGAAAAATTATGACAATTATGCTGATGGTTAGGGATGATTTTATGCTGATCAAATCCCACATGGAAAAATGCTTTTCAACACATTGAAAAAAAAAAAAAAAAAGGAAGAAAAAGGGAAAACAGGCTTTCCTTTTTCTTTCATTTTCCTTTCAATATGTTTCTGATTCTTCTTCTAATTGTGCCTTTTTGCACTTCTTCCCATTTTTCTCTGTTCAAGGGTTTGCCCCTGTGGAGCATCATGTAGGTGCAAATCAGGGTGAAGAACAAAAAGTTACCCCGGAAAAATAAGATGGTGATCACTTGGCTTATTTTTCAGTGTCAGAACAAAATGAAGACAGTTTGAATCACATAATCCATTTGCTCGACTAGAACTGTTCATTAACATCAGTTCCTGTTTTCCCTTCTCTCTGGAGTTCCCTGTCCCAAGGTTTTTTGCTAGGGAGGATTTCAGAATGTGGCTGGTGCAAGAAGAAGAATAATGAATGAACAGATGTTGCAGGGAGCAACTGGGCAGATGTGCAGCTAGGTTCAAACTGCTGGATACAGGTGCAACTCCTGTATCTGTAGCATAGCTCAAAGGAAAGCAGCAAGGACACAGGAGCTGTGATTATACCTGGGCACTGAAGTAGACTGAACAGAGACCTTCTCCTCAAATAAAAACTTGTGAAGCCAATGCTCAAATGAGAGTGAAAGCCACTGACTGGGTGAATGATATGCAGTTGTGGAGAATGGTCAGTGGTAATTAGCTTGCAGAATAATCGCAGTGCAGATAGGTGAATCCAGTGCTGGAACAGTCTGTGCTTACAAGGTTATGAGCAGCAGAAACAGGGTAAGAGAAATCTGGTTCAAGAGCAAGAATAGATGGACAAGGAGAGAAGAGTGGGCAGGTACTGAGGTGTTTAAGCAGCAGGTAGCATCTGAATGTTAATCTTTCCATTGGGTTTGGTTGTTTTTTTTTGTTTCTAGAAAAGAAAAACAATGAAAAGGAACAGAGAATAGTCACGAGAAAGAGAAATGACAGAAAGGGAAAAGGGTACGGAGAGGCAGACAGTCAAAGAGAAAGAACGACAGAGGCACAGAGATGCAAGGTGCAAGAGCAGGACAGGGTGGGGAGTTAGATCATCGAGTCAGATAGGGAAAGGCATGGTGAGCACCAAATGGAGAGCAGGTTAATTTGAAGAGAAAGACCCTCATTTCTTATATGAGCAAGAAACTGGAAGCACTCATTTTACCTGTCCATGACTGCCAGGCTCTGTCTTAGGCGATAGGACTGCAGGGAGGCTGTCTTGCAGGCTCTGACTGTGCAGCCCGCTGGTTTGGTGTACAGAAATGTGGACTACCACGTGTGTCCCCTCCCCATTCTCCTATCTAGCCCCTGCTGGGCTTGATCAGGGAGTGGTTGAGGGAGGAGTTAGTGCAGTTCTGGAGCTGCAGAAGATGAAGAGCAAAGGGTTGAGATGCAAAGGGGCATCAGTTCTGAAAGATGCTCAGCACCCATTGGTCACCTCCCCCTGCTGCACTCCCTATTGGGCCCTCCTCACCTGCAAAATCATTCTGAATTAATATCAATAACATAACGAGGCAGGAAGTATTGTCTAGTGGTTAAAAGGGGACCTGGGAGCTTGTGTACCACTAACGTGAATGTGGGCAAAACCACACTATCCCTCTGGGCCCCAAGTCATGCAGCTGTGCAGTGAAGACGGTGACCATGCCCTGCCCCGCTGTGGAGGGAGCTCAGCTGGAAGGACCTCAGGGAACACTAAATAGAAGGAGGCTTCCCACCCTCCTATGTGTCCTCCTTAAAGGCCCTGGCAGCTGCTTGCCAGGATGGGGCAACACTGAAGCTGAAGAGGACAGTGAGGGGAACTGAGTGTCTGACCCCTCTTTGGCACCTGAACATGGCCATGGGCACCTGAGCCGTGTCAGCACACTGAGAAGACCTCCTCTGCAAAGCTGTGTGCAAAGGATTGGTGGGGAACGACCCAGAACCTGATCCTGCTGCTCCATGGTGGCTGGCAGGAGCAGGATCCCCGTCACCTGCTGCACGCCGTCATGCCCAGGCTCGTACTCAGGATGCACATGCTTCCCTCCACCAACACTGCTCTCTGCCACCCCAGCTCTGCTCCACCACGGCCCCACAGTGCCTGCCTGCGCACCCAAACCCCCTGCAGGGCTGAAGGACAGCCAAGGGATAAGGCAGCAGCTTTGGCCAGGCAGGGTGCTGAAGAGGCAGCCCAGGGATATTCTGCTTTGTTTCTGCCCCAAGCAGGGCTCAGTCAGTGCTATGGCTGAGGAACAGGGCTTTTGTTTACCTCATGCTAGGGTAGTTCTTCATTTCTTCTCTGCCTGATTTACTTATTAATTTTACTGGCTTTCAGCATGCTAGGACGGCGTGAAACCAGTGTATGCAAAAACGTGAAAAGGAGAGATGAGCTGCAGGGAACATAGCAGGCAAGCATCTAGCTCAGCACTTTTGAGTCTTTGAGAGTGGCTGGCATGGCACACGTTAGGGAAAGGAGAAGTGCTTCTGCATGGTCCAGGGCTGGGGTATCCTACTCTCTGGGGAAGTGGCCAGGCAAGGTACATGCTCAAAGCATCCACATTTTGCATTGGTCTCTAGTTGTGACAATTGTCTTCTTTGAGGATCTGGCTCCTTGTGTTTGACCCAAGCTAGAAGAGCCTGCAACCCTTGTATATCCTTGTCCTACTTAATGAAGTCAAAGAGGATGCTTCTGCTAATGAAGCAGTGTCCCCTTTCAGCCTTTGCCCTAGCAGCACCTTGTGACAAATATCCTAAGTCAGACCAAGAGTCATTTTGTCTGTCTTATGTACTAGGTTTTTCTTTTGATAATGCAAGGAGGATTTCACTACACATGACATTAAAAAAAAAAAAAAAAAAGGAGAAAAAAGAAAATAACCCCCCAGCACACCCCAGGAAATGTGCTTCTTAGAGATCACAAACATTTGCATTTCATCAGGTAAATGAAGCTAGCTTCAGCTTTACTCTTGTTCTGGCTCCTGATTTCCATAGCCGAAAGCTTGCAGGACATTCTACAGAACGTTTTCTGCTCCTAAAGGAACCAAGAAACACCTTCATGGCCAGCCTGGTCCTCCCCTTAAATCAGATTTGTGCATAATGTTTTTCTCAAAGGTTTAACATGTCAGGTCTCACAAAGCATTTAACTAGTTCCTTCCTCTGGTCCTGCCTGTAGTGTAATTCATTCTTCCACATTTAAAACATCAGATGTTCTCCTTGATTGTTGAGAGCCTCTTTGCTCTCCACAGAGATAAAAGAGAATGAGCATGTGATGCAATGAACAGATGAACTATGTCACACTTTGTCAGGGCTCTCAAGTCTGAATACTGATGTAGGCTTTCTAATGCCCTTTGTTTAGACTGGTAGCTCCCCCCGCACTGGAGATGTGAGGGCACAAAGTCAGTGGCAGCAATTCTCTGCCTCTGTCTCTAACCCCCAGTGCAGAAATGTTTTGGCATGGATGTATTTTTAGTGTCTCATAGCCAGTCTAGGGTGACGTGTCGAGGGGGACCCTCAGCTCCCATGCAGTTCTGCTAAAGCAGGAGCTGCAGTCTCTTGCAAGGGCAAGATCTTGATCATTGGCAGATGTCATCTCTGCTCTGGCTATAGAAAAGGGAATTTGGAAAACCGTGGAAAAGTTGCTGATCCCTGGGTTAGCTGCTAGTCCAAGCCTCCTCATGCTGTAATTTTCCAAACCTTTAACATATGGTGGGACCATTTCGGCTGGCAGCTAATACATGAGAAGAAATGTTGACTGCTCCGTTTTTCCTTCCTTTCTGCTCAATGCAAACTTGTGTGGAGGGGGAACTGGGGCTGGGAGAGAAAAATAATTACACTGAAGTTGTCTTCATCTCTGTTTCTGATCAAAGCCTAGGTCAGTTAAAGGCTAGTGGCAAAGGCTATGAAGGGTGCCTGTGCTGGTGTGTTTGGAGTGTTACCTAGTGAGAGATGCTGCTCCAGGTTATTGGGATCACAGAAGGATGCTCTAGCATCTCTCCAGGTTCCTTGTGCTCAGGGGTCTATTCCCTGTCTTAAAGTCAGAACAACAGAGAAAGGACAACAGGCTGAAAAGCAGTGGTAGAGGGGGAGAAGGAATATCACAATTACTGTTACTAAAGATTCAGAAAGCAAACTCAGAGAGCACAAATGCGGTGAATGATTAAACTTAATCACCTAGTCCCAAAGCAGAGGAGAAGTCGCTTGTTTAGTCAACAGGAAGCCGTGTGTTGGTGTATGCCGATATAAATACATATTTATTTTTTCCATTCACCCTTTGCTCAGACATCACATTTTGAAACAAGCGCGGGCACCACCAGTTGGTGGGTTCTTAAGCTGAACACAAGAAACGCACACACCTGCTTCTCCTCGCCTCAAGCAAAAGCCTCAAGCAGAAAAACTTTCTCTGCTGAGCAAGTGCTGATGCACCAGTGACACTGTCTTGCACAGGGACCTCGAGCAGGGGAGTGGTACAGCTCCTTGCAGCTAGACACAGGCAAATAAATAAGATGATGCAATTATTTATTATAAGAACATGTAATATAATATGCTTATTTCATATAAACATATATTAAACATAAGGATACCGGAGAGGGACTCTTCATCAACGACTGCAGCGATAGGACAAGGGGTAATGGGTTCAAACTTAAACAGGAGAAGTTCAAGTTAGGTATAAGAAAGAAGTTCTTTACTGTGAGGGTGGTGAGGCACTGGTGCAGGTTGCCCAGGGAAGTGGTAAATGCTCCATCCCTGGCAGTGTTCAAAGACAGGTTGGAGAAAGCCTTAGGTGACATGGTCTGGATTGAGATGTCCCTGCCCATGGCAGGGGGCTGGAACTGGATGATGTTAAGGCCCTTTCCAACCCAAACCATTCTGTGATTCTATTGTTAAAGTGTTTATTTATTATACACACATTACATTATGTTCTATGTTCATTCCACAAAGATTCGTCACCCTATTTTGAGCAAGTGGCAACACATAGGTTATGTGCTTGCTCAGGCACCTCTGACAGGCAGATCATGACCGTTACTCCAGTCCTGTGTGTAAAAAAACCATCTGCAATAGATGTAGAGGCAGCTTGCTGTCTAGGACATGGGGCAAAGGGCCTTGTCCCTAGAGCTGCCAACTCATCTTGTGACACAGCTGTGTATGCCATGACTGAGGAGAAGGTTTCAGCAGCTGCATGACAAATCATTGCCTTTCGTGGTGTGGAATATGCAGCACCACAGAGATACACGAAAGCTGTGAGGGTGTATATGGGGTCTGCTGGAGGTGGACATCAGCAGGGGGTGCGTGTGGTGGAGGGGTTGCAAATGCAAATCTGAAGCACTATGGGGTGAGTACCACTGAGGCTGCATTGAAGTTAGATGAGAGCAGGCATCCTAGGTCATGAGAGGGAAGTGGGAAGGAGAGAAGGCAGGAGTTCAGGATGTGGGGGGATGCTGCTGGAAGAGTGGGTTTATGAAACATGGGCCCCTGCACTGTGCACTGCTTCAGGCTGCAGGATTGTAGATAATGCTGCTCATGCAGAATTGAGTTGCTGGGCATGCACTAAGATTGTATGTTATTATGTGTTTTACTAGTAATTTGGCTTTCCAGGCTTGCACTGCAAAACCTTTACCTGAAGATTTGACTCGTGGTTTATTTTTGCTCCAAAGTTGAGCTTGTTTTGGTCCCGGGGGATAAGGCAAATTAGGGTGAAACTATTGAATTGACTACACACTTTTCAACCACAGTCCTGTGAGTGCCCCTCATTCCTGCCCTGCAGCTCTCTGCTAGCTTAGCCTGGGGCTCCTTGTAGGAACTAATGATTCTTAACCCTATATCTGTGACCCCCCAGTTTTTTCTCTCCTGGAGTGTATTAATTCTTCCCACCACATCTGTAGGCAGCAGCAGTCCCATCCCTTGATGCCACTGACTGACACCTGCTTGGATCACCATCAGGAAGGGAGGAAAGGAGTTATGTTGGGTTGAGGAGTTTGAGACCCAGTGAATGGCTTCCCTGTCACAAAGGCAGGTACAAAATGTGACCAAAGTCCAACTACTTGCACTACATGTCCTCAAGCGCTTTGTCTAGCTCAAGGCTGTGACATGGTTTGCAGCTTATCTCATAAACACAGATCAAAGTGGAATGTGCCTTCCCCATGCTGAGAGCTGCAGGTGGGGCAGCACCCATCAGAGCTGCTTGCACCTTGCTGCTTCCCAGAGCAGTGCATGCAGCCCAAGCACCAGGCTTGGGTTCTGACTCCATGCTGCACAGACCAGGACAACACCCCCTTTCTGCACAGGGAGCTGCAGGCTGTGTTCTGGTGTTACTCCATTGTCATACAGCTCAGGCCCCTGGTCTGCGTACTGCAGATACTGCTCCCAGCCACATCTTCTCCCTCCTTAATGGAAGTCACTGGCTCCATATCTCTGCAATCATCTGCAAGTCACAGGGAGAAACTCAGTTTTGCACCGCAGTTTTTCACAATGAGGCTCACCTTCTAGCTGTGGTTATGGTTTCACAGACCAAAGTTGCCTGTTACTAGCTCCTGTTTGTGCAGTTGCTGCAGCTCATGCTACTCAGTGCAAAAAGAGCTTGCACGTGGGGCTTGGGTGGTAAACCCAGATTTTAATTTCCCTGTTGCCTTGAGAGAAGTCCTTTGTTGAAGATGCTGGGACAGGAGCGCTTGGTAGCTCACTAACTGCTCACTCCAAAGAGCAGCATGTTGCATGTTCCTTGTCTTGCTTTCACGTGTTGAGTTCTCTGCAGTTGTGCAAGCTTTCCTTGGCTGGAGGTCCTCATGAGCTGTGTTCTTGCATCTTACAAAGTTTTCTTATCAACAAAGCAAGCATTTTCAGAAGATTCAAGGTAGCCTTGCTGCTTCTTGTCTTTCTCCCCCCAGACTTCAGAGCTTCTTCTATGCTCTCATCACTGGCCACATCCAGAAGGCTGTGACCACTAACCTCTATTCCCTGATGTCAGAGTGTCAGACAGTAAAATCAGGGTCTGCCCCTGACATCCTGGGCCTCTTCCAGGGTGCCCAGTGCTCTTGTCAATGGGGGTGGAATGGGAAAGCCATCCTGAGGCCAACGAAGAGAGGGAAAAGGGGGGAAAAGGGATTCTCATTGCATGATGAGGATCTCCTCCTTTGCTGTGGTATCACTGCTGTCTTCTTTTCTTGCTAGGGCACTGCCACGGCTGGCTGTGGTGACTGTTAGCTTCAATTCTTTCATTAGCCATGGCCCCATGAGAAGCTCCCAGATTTTTGCTGTAAGCAGTGAGGTGGGAGCTGTGATACACGTGAGCTAGCTGTCCGGGCAGGAGAGGGTATCCAAGGGTGTGAGAATTTCCCAGCTAACCCCACAGAGTTTACCCTTCCATGTTCCAGCCAAAAGCATGGATTCTGCTTGGATGAAAAGGCTGGCAGGAGCTCCTGGAAAGCAGAAGACAGAAAGAAGAAGAATCTGAAGGGGAAACAAAGACTCTGAGAAACTACTAATGAAGCATTATGATTATCAGGAATTTTAATTCACTGGTGCCCATTGCCTTCCGACAATGCTTGCAGCATTGCTTCTGCTTCCCAGAAATAATTACTTTCTGAGAGCTGTGGCCCCAGAGCAGCTGTATCTCAGTAAAACTTACAGCTCTTGCATTCACATACGCAACACTATTTCCCTTTGCCCTGTCTGTATTCAACAAGGGGAAACCATGTCCACTCATCTTCCATCATTTCTGTGCACATACAGGTAAGGTATGGCACAGGCACATTTATTTCAAGGTGGCTATCGTGATCCCATCCTGATCTGTAAAACTGGAGACAAGACCAAAAAGGCTGACAGAGATTTTGGAGAGGCAAAAATGTACCCTGGAGCAGTGCCCTTTGGGACTCTCAGGGAACAGGAATGGCAAAAGGGCTTGCAGAGGCTGTGAAGAGTTCAGATGCCTTTCCTAAACCAAAACAAAGGGAAACTACAAAGATACCAGCTGATGGAGAACAGGACTAAGGGAAATGGTATGATGATGGTGCTGGGCTCAAGCAGAGCTGATGGCAAAATGACCTGCGGACACTGTTTATGCAGAGAGTCTCAGGAATGACTACATTCACAGTGCACCAGGAAGAAAAGTTCTTTTGAACTCCTCCTACACAGCAAGGATCAGGCTGGAGGTTAGGTCTAGGCTGTGGAAGAAAACAGGTTTGATTTGTTAACCCATAATAATGTCCAACACAGCTTGCTCCAGCTGATCCGTGCTGTTTGGGTGCCAGACAACAGACATAATGAGGTGTAGGCATTTTCTAGTGGGTGTTTCTAATACCGCCACTTTGGTGCTACAAGGGAACAGCCAGAGCAGTAAGCCCCACAGGAATGCCTTCTACATGGAAAGGCTTTCTATGTACAAGGCACCCAATACAAGAGGTGGCATGCTGACATCTGCTTCAGTGTGAAACCAAAACTTTGGTCAAGATGTCACATTGATAGGTTGTGGTATCATGTTTGAAGGAACTGCTGCTGCTGCATGAGTTACAGCTGCTCCAGCCTCTAAGTCATTGGCTAAGAAGCCAAAGAAGGTGGCAGAAGGATCCAAATCCCACAAGCCCCCAGTCCCCAGGAAGGCTGATTATGAGGGTGATGACTGCCTCCAGGAAGCACAGAAGAATTTTACCTCACCACTCTGAAAAAGGGAAGTGAAGTCTGCGCAGTACAGAAGGACCAGGCTGAGGCTCAGGAGCCTGTACAAGGGCAGCACTAGAGGACTTGGTACTTCTAGTTCCTTTGAACTCAACAAGCCAAGAGAAAGGGGTCAAGAAGGCAGCAAAGGTCAAGAACCACCTGATCCTTGACTGGCATTTCCAGATTAGATGTGGCTGCGAAGGAAAACCCAAGGAAAGCCAAGAAACCGGCACCCACAATGGCCAAGAATGCAGTGAATTGCTTAGAGAATATGAAAGCTGACAGACCAAAAAAGGCAAAGATACAGCTAAGGGCAAAACAGTGACACCCAAGGCTACCAAACCCAAGGCAGAGAAATTGAAAGGGGCCTTGGGCTGATAAGGTAGATGCAAGAAGTAGATGCTGTATGAGCACAGACAGTGTCCTGCTTCAAGGGCACACACTGTAAATCCTTTAACTGAACCACTGATTTTTGTCATGTTTCCCAATTTTTGAACACAGTTCCCCAAAGGAAAATAATTAATAGTAGTAATTAAAATTACCTGTTTTGCAATAAAACTCACATTTTGCATCAAGTGTATTTGGTGTCAGTGCAAGAATTTTGGGTTTTTTTTGACCATAGGTCAGTTTATACAGCACCAGACCTGCTGACAGCAGGTGGGGTATGGCTGTCCCATAAGGGGAAAAGGATCCTAGCCCAGGAGTTAGCAGAGCTTATAGAGAGAGCTTTAAGCTAGGTTTGAAGGGGGAGAGGGATAACACCAGGCTCACTAGACATGAGTCATGGGGTAGTGTAGATGCAATGGATGGCTACAGACTCTTGAGAAGGGGCAGGCAAGGAAAAAAAGGTGGTGGTGGGGTTGCACTGTATGTCAGGGAGTGCATTGACTGCCTTGAACTCGATGTTGTGAGTGAGAAGGCTGAATGTCTGTCTGTGAAGATCAGGGGAAGGCCAATGCGGCAGATATCCTGCTAGGAGTCTGTTACAGAGCACCCAGCCAGGATGGCACTACAAATGAAGCATTCTTCAAACAACTGGGAGAAGTTTCACAATCACTTGCCCTTGTTCTCATGGGGAATTCAACCCCCACTTGTCTGCTGGAAGTACAACACAGCAGAGATAAAACAATCCAGGAGGTTCTTGGAAGGTGTGGAAGATAGATACCTCCCTAATGCAGCTGGTGAGTAAGCCAAGCAGGGGAGATGCCTGCCTGGATTTGCTGTTTGCAAACACAGAAGGACTGGTGGGTGATGTGATGGTTGGAGGCTGTCTTGGGCAAAGTGGTCATGAAATGATTGAACTTCCAATCCTTGAAGAAGTCAGGAAGAAGGTCATCAAAACCTTCACCTTAGACTTCCAGAGAGCTGACTTTGGCAATAGCATAGCCAGCAAGATCAGTGCACTGATGTATCTCCTTGTACGTCTCACTGGTGAGGCTGCACCTCAAATCTCGTGTTGAGTTCTGGGCCCCTCACTACAAGAGAGACATTGAGGTGCTGGAGTGGGTCCAGAGAAGGGTAATGGAGCTGGTGAAGGGTCTGGAGCACAAGTGTGATGGGGAACGGCTGAGGAACTGGGGGTCTGTGTGTGTTTAGTCTGGAGAAGAGAAGGCTCTGGGGGGGACCTTATCACTCTCTGCAACTGCCTGAAAGGAGGATGGAGGCAGGAGATGGCTGATCTCTGCTCCCAAGGAACAAGTGACAGAACAAGCGAAAACAGCCTCAAGCTGCACCGGGGAGGTTCAGACTGGATATTAGGAAAAACTTCTTCACTGAGAAGTGCTCAGGCATTGGAACAGGCTGCTCAGGGCAGTGGTGGAGTCACCGTCCCTGGAAGTGTTCACAAACTGTAGACGAGGCCCTGAGTGATACGGTTTAGTGGTGGCTTTGGCAGTGCTGGCATTCAGGTTGCACTTGGTGATGTTACAAGTGTTTTCCAACCTGGTTGATTCTATGAATTAAACATTTTTCTTGCTATTTTATTCAATAGTCTGCAGGAGTGTTGCAGGGGAAATGGAGACAGAGTGTGCTCAGAGGTGCACAGCAACAATAACTTAGGCAACCGATGAAAGCTGCAACAAAGGATTTCTGATCTGACATCAGAACAATATCCTCCATCTGAAACATGTTCTGGATTCTCCATCCTTGCTGACTGTTTCAAAATTCAGCTGGACAAGGGCCTGAGCAATCTGTTCAGCTTTGAAGTTAGCTCTGTGTGCTGACTTCCGTCTTGTCATTTTATCTCTGCTATAAACTGGGGAGGTGTACTATCTCAATGAAACATTCATCTAAAAACATGCACAGCTTCATGTACATTTGTTCTTATATTTAATCAGGTGAATTCTCACATCACATTATTTAGACACACTGAATTACATCTTTATTATTTTTTGCATCTTTTGTCAGTGTCTGTTTTGTGACAAGTTGTATTTGTATGGAAATCGTAATCTTACTAAAACGCCCAAACCAGCATTCTGAGTGTTGTCTCTGCTGATGACTTTCACCAATTCATGGGTTTTATATGCTTTCAATACAGCAGCAACAAGTACATGTAGCTTGCATTTTAATGGATAATTTGTATTATTCAAAACGTTTTTATTTGAAAAGAATAATTTACATTGATAGCGAAAGCAGACAAATTAATTCAGGAGGTTACACACGCTTTTTTAATAGTTATTTTTTAAACGGACTGAAAAGCCACCTCTCTAATCTGTGGCAGTTTATTCCAGTTTGCTACATTACAAGGGCTGCTACATTGCAAAGGCTGAGGATGGCAGGGAACAGACAGAAACAGAGCAATATGCTGAAGATCAGAGAGCAGGAGGTGAAGAGGAGATCCAGAAATGGAATTCAGACTTCCTGTGCCCCGGTCAAAGGGCTGTTCACAATTGTCAAGTAATGTCGGACCATGTGGTGCCAGCAGTAAATGTTATGGGATCATATGTATTGAAAATACTAAAAAGAAACCAAAACAAACCCAAATCACACACACACAAAAGAAAAACAAACCCCAAACAAAAAAACCCTGAAACATTCACTTTAAGAGAAACCAAAACCCTAAACTAAAAACATTTTTTGCTTAAACCCAGCTATTCTTTCTGCAGCAGAAGTGCTCTTTTTGGATGGGTTGCAAGCACTGCTCCTCACTATGAAGGTCAAGCCCACACCCCAGCCTGCAGTATGCCCCTCCAAGCTGAGAGGCCTGATGGCAACATGCTTTGTTCATGCTGTGGGTTCTTGTGGACAAGATCCAGGCAACATGGAGCTTCTAGGTGACATGGCAGCCGCTTCTAACAGCCTCCCCTGTGCTTTCCTGCAGCACTACCCTTCCTCCTTGCCTTGTTTTTGCCACCTCAACGCATGTGGTTGCTGTTCGCACAGTGCACGAGTTGACCTCAGGTGCCATTCTCCCCTCCCTGCTCTTTCCCATCTTTCCCTTCAGAAAATCCATAGCTTGGCAGCAGAGGAAGTCACGGTGCGTGAGAACCAGAGGGCAATGGAAAAGGAGTGTTGGCATGGTCCAAGCACTATCCCTAGCCCCACTTGGCAATGCCATGTGTCACCTCATTGAGCACCATTCCTGCTGCCCCACTCAGCCCCACTGTCCTCCTCTCCACGTTTCTTGCTCCCAAATGAATATACGAACAGAGAAAAATGAGAAGGAAGGAGGAAAATAGAGGCAGAGAACAAAGAGTAGAATGAGAGATGGGAAGGTGGAACAAGCTTTCCTTGTGCAGCAGAAATCTCTTGGTGTGGACAGCTTCCCTTGCGGGGATCTGCATCTCCATATGTCCAGCAATGTGAGGTATCACTTCAAACTGGGGACCAGACATCAGAGCACTGGTCTTGAAACAGCAGTCTTCAGATTGGAAACACTGATATTCAGGAGCCGTGACAGCAAAATGAGCGAGGACCATTGTGTGTGAAGTGACTGCAGGCCATCTGACCCCTGCTCCAGGTCAGGATTATGAAAATCAGCCACAAACTCTAGATCATGCTTCTAAAATGGGACACTGGCAGCTTTCTCTGTGGCCAGTCCAGTTTCATGAGAAACAGACCTAGCTGGAGCTGTATCTAAAACCATGTAAATCCCACCTCATAAGAGAAAGCAACACCCAAAGATCAGCAACACAGCACAACAGTTCAGGTTGGAATGGCAGGGGAGACAAATCTGTGTATGGGAGAAGTGGTAATCTGTCTGCGGACCCCAGTACTGTAAGGAAAGGGAAGAATAAACTGAATTACAATTGATGGCATGTTGTGCTCTGTTCACACAGCCAGTGGAGCGTATCAATAGAGGGACACTGAAAAGACCAAGAAAAGCTCATGAGTCAGAGCAGGGACAGGCCTGTGTGGATGGGACCAGTATCTACAGTAACTTGGGTTGAGGCTGTTTTTATGGTAACCATCTGAGATACGGACACCACAGCATTAGCCAGGAAAGAGCACTGATTCTAGGGGATCGTGCTGTGCAATAACCTGTGTTGTATGGTTTAGTCCTGAGGAACTATGGGACACTGTCAGAGGCACTTTAATGGGCAATTTGGGCCACAGCCAATTTTGTTCTAGAAATATCATATAAATTCTGATTTGACTGCTTGCACACGAAGACAGTGCCTAGTCCCCCGTGCTCTGAGTGCTCCATCTTTTTAACCAAAATCTGATACACAGTCAGTGTGTGATGAGTCTATGCAGAAGTCAGACATTCAATGAAAGATAAATTTTCCTAATCCTTTTGACCTACATGTGTAATTTTTAATGTAGTCTTTCAGTTATTCGCATTACTGAGTTAAATAGCTCCAGTGAACAAATTCTTCTTTGCTTGTAAGATGATTTATCACAGCTCTTCTCTTAGTTCAGCCATCTTACCATTTTACCCGGAGATGATAATATGCCACCAGCAGGTCATGGCACATGCACAGTGAAAAAATGCACAAATCTCATGGGCTGGAAAGAGTTATCCCTGTGCTCAGCAGCTGCCAACGGTCAGGAAAATCCAGCACAGCTATCCATGGAGAAAAAATACTGAAGATAACTTTCTGTATCTCTAGAAAAATAGAATAACCTCCCAGGAAGACCTGTGATTCACAAATGAAGGGAGGGCTAGCACGGAGTAAAAAAGTCCAAATAACAGATTTGGGCTGCAGTCAAGTTTCCCCTCAAATCTGGAGGAAACATAGCTAGAGAAAAATAAACCCAAACACATAAGAACTGCCAAGAATAACAGGAAATAAATTTTCTTTTAATATTTTTGTGTGCATTATATGGTCTCTAACATTAACAGTGTTCTCCTGGAGAGGAGCACCTTTTCCTGTCCCTGCTGAAAGCAAGCAACAGAAAGGCTTCTAACCGTTCCCCAAACTGTATGAACGTTGATTTTCTATATACTTTACAGTAGCTATGTTATACAGTTATATATCTATTTCTATATCAGCTTACATTCAGCTCTAAATACAGAGTGGAGTCTATGCCTGGTCCAATTTCCAAGTGCTTCCTCTAACATCTCATCTTATTCCTGCAAATTCCACAGGCATTTCAGCATTGAAGTCAGTGGCTACCAGTGACTTAAATGTCTTTGAGATCAAGCTCTCAGTGCCCTCCTCTCTACAGAAATGTGTACACTCTTAGCACACAGAAATTCCTCCTCCATCCCCAGTCTCAGGAGCCTCGAGCACTCAAGAAGAGCATCATTTTCTGTGCAGGGTTATGATGCCCCTAGGTATAGGATGAAATTCCAGTCACTGCCTAACTTGGAGTTCTATCTGATGTATACTGGATTAATATACTGAGATTTAGCCATTTATGGCAAAGTTTGACCTTATATGGAACAAATCTGTGTCTGCACAGGGTGTGTTCCCCTACACAGAGGATGGAACCAGCTATTGCTGCATACAGCAGAAGGAGAGGCTCTTACCTTAATTGTTTTGCTCTTTTTTTCAGAGAAGTCTGCCTCTGTGCAGCAAACTGTCCTCTACATCTTGTGTCCTTGGCTCTATGCAGCAACCAGTACTTCTGCAAGGCTGAATGGTATTCAGTTCAGCAGCAGAATATACATGTTATATGATGGGGGTGAATGCCTACTCTAGATAACTAACCTGGTTTTTGGTAACAATGGTTAGACATCCTAGAGATATGGTCTTGCTGATCTTCTGCTGCAGTGAGCTAAGATGCTTAGCCCCGGTGTCCCACAGAATCATGTCACTAAGAGTCACGTAGAATAATACACTTCAGACAGCTCTTCCCCACTTACCCTACCCAGTCTTATACTGAAATCTACCCATATACCTGGAAATGTTCTCCATATATCTGGAAAACAAAGTTCTCAAACAGACATCCAGTGCTACCAGAGTGAATTCTTTTCCCCAGGTTGGCCTGCAGATACATTTACCTCCCCACCAGCACCTAGTGCTGTGCAGGTCAGCACAGCCAGAGAGCCCACAGGAAAACTTAGGATCCCAGATAACGATTCTTCTCCCAAGTCCCATTCCAATGTGTGACTCCCTTCCGCTTTGTGCAGGAGCTCCCAGGTCAAGAGGTAGGAACTCAAGTGGAGATACTGAAAGCAGGCTCAGCAACTGGAGAGTGTGGAGGTAGCCAGACCAAGACAAGTCACCAGGATAAGTTAATTCACTGCAAGTTCTCAGTACTGCGAAGACAGACATGGTCTTTCTTGGGCTTAGGAGCAGCGGCAGCTATACTTACTGCTCCATTGACCTTGCCTGGAATGGGCATCAAGAGATTTCATCAATGGGAAGGGAGAGACAGAACAGGGGAGAGAAGGGAGAGTAAGAGACAGCACTCTGTTCCAACATAATCTTCTTGAGAAAAACACAATGCCATAAGAAATCCAGGATTTTTCCTTTTGGTAGCAGTTGTGTGTGAGGGAGGCAATGGGCTTGAGACAAAGAACTTCCCAGAGGTAGTTATAAATGCCATATAGGGACAACAAGGTTTGCCTTGGGTTGAGGGCAGTTCATATCCCAGTGCTGTCACTTCTCTGAGGCCAGCAGACACAGGAGGAGGCTGTGCCATCATATGGCAGAGAGGCTCAGGCTGACTAGTCATAACCAAACTCATACTGATGTCATACAAGAAACCTAGACCAGGAGTCATAAGGCATAAAGGTCTGCACTCCTCCACATGACATGCAGCTTAGGGGATCTGTACCATTGGAGAGGACAACATCTTGTCCCCATGGCTGTCTCTCTGCAGGGGCAGAGCAAGAGAAGATGCAGCACATTTATAAGGACCTCTGGGAAATGAGCAGCTCATAGCAAGCCAACCAGTTTGAGAGAAAAGCGGGGAGCATCCCACCTCCTTGGCAGCAGATTCAGAAGAGGGCAACAGCCACTGAGACAGACTAGCAGAGAAGGGACTCTGTATGCTACAGCACCTGAAGAAGAGGATGTGGGGGAAGGCAGGGAAGCAAGGAAATGGTGGAGAAATCACAAACAAGGACTTGTCTTGGGTTGTAGGTAGTGGATGATGATTTCTCTTCTCTCCTATTGTTGGTAGCTCACAGAGCATCAGGCTTTCTGCGCTGCTGCTCCAGGAGCTGTCTGCAAGGGAGGTGCAGGGGTTGCCCAGACCGGCGGAGACGTCGAGAAGGAAGGCCAGCCAGCTGGCGACAGATCTCATCTGAAGACACAGCAGACACACACAGGTTGACAGGTAATCAAAGCTTCCCCCAAACTCTTCACCACCAGAACAGTTAGAGGTACATCCCTCACTGCATCTACAGAAACTGTTGCAACTGGTGAATCCTCGTATTCACGAGGCAAGTGAACAAGTCCTCAAGCTTTTATTCATTTCCTCTGACTTTATTAATGTGCAACATACATTAAAATCACTCATATTTTGCTGAAAAAAAGACACTTCATAAGAAATCTAGCCTGGATCCTCTTTCTAGTCATGAACAGAAATACTGAGAGTTACTCTTTAACCTCAAAGGCAAGTTTGAGTAAAAGCGTGTCTGGGGCTAATAGAGCATGTTCAAGATTGAGGAAGGCAGAGCTCTCATACTTCTTGATAGTACAGTATCTGCTTCCCAGAGTTCTTCATGGCATGTGCACTGGATGCAAGGCTGCACTGCATCAGAGTTGCCATAAAACCAAGTCCAGGGAAGCTACTACTCATGGATTGCAGTTGGGTAATTAGTTAGCTTGGAGTTTCTATCATCAGATGGCTGCAGCTACTCAGCTAGGCTATCTTGTGCATCACTCACCTTGCATGACCTCGTTTTCCTTGCAGACAATGCGAGAGCACACCTCCTTGTTTATTATGTACATGCGACGCACACTGGGGGACCACCAGGAACACATCAAGGACAGAAGCAAAAGGCACAGGGACCCAAAGAAACAAACATGGGATACAGGCAATAAACATACTCAGGGATGCAGGTAATAAACTAAATAAAAATATCGACTGATGAGGAGGCAATCCAAACTCTTTAGGATTAGTTAGCCTAGACTAAGGCTGTTGTCAATAGGAAAGTAATCTTTGCCAAGACTTCAGGTAATGGCCAAATACCTTAAACACAGATTACAATATAGGACACATTACAGCTCCATAGTGCTGCAGAAATAATAGTTATTGTGCTGTTTTAATTAATCACCCTAAAAGGACACTGAGGATAGGATTCATTTCACCAACTGGTTCTCTGAGGGAAGCTCCAAATGTCAACGGAAACAAGCGCTGAACTGGACATGCCAGAGATATTTTTAGGGCTTTACTTTGGGACTGCTGGTTTCTTACCTTGTAACACAGAGGTAGCTGATACACTGCTTTACTGGCTTGTGGACAGAGTACAGGCGTGTGCAAGGGAACTTTTCTTCACGACAATCTGGGAACACACACAGAGGCACAATTCAGGATCATTGACAGGTGCGCTCATGCTGGCACACGTACAGCTTCATCACTAGGTACCGTCCACCAGGATTCTGGGGAAGGCCCTTAACCTCAGTTTTCCACTCTCTTGTGAGATGGAAATGGTTTAAAGAAAAAGAAAATAAGGCAGACATTTCTGATACCCTTGCCTCGTAAGACAGAAGAAAGGGAAAGTTGAGTGAAATTCAAAACAAAGCCCACTGGGAATCCTCAGTTTAGAAGGCACATGCTGTAAATGGGACATACAAATAAATGAAGTACAAATTGCAGTCTCGTGTTTAAGGCACGCATTTCTACACGTCTGCAATCTCACACGTCAGGACACAAATCTAGTTCCTTTTTTTCCTGGACAATCAGCCCTGTATCAAACTGTGATGGGTTTTCTTGCATTTCCTTCTGAAATGCCAGGTCTTGCCCACTGACAATGGCAGAAAATTGAGCTAGCGCATGTGGCCTGGTGATCTGCCAGTTCCATCCCTCCTGGAAGGAAGACTTCAGCTTCCATTACTGTCATTTTCCAGTACTTCTAACTCAAGGAACAGGGTGAAGGGAATTCTCCAGGAGATAAAAGTCAGTGTTTAGCCAGCACCTGCCTGGAGAGGGAACAGGGTGGGTGAAAGTAGGTCTGGGAGGGGGTGCAGGCACCAAACTTCAACATACCTGACGAAGCTGTTGTAGTTTCACTGTCAGACTGAACTGGAAGATGGAAGGCAGCAACATTAGTGCGATTTACCGTAATTCGTTCTTAGACATTAGCTCACTCAAAACAAATAGCTGGAAAGTTCTTTCAAGAGTGATTTCTAACATGGAAAAGGATTTCATTGTTACTGACATGAAATCAGAAGGTATAAAGCCAACATGAATGTAGTGCCAGCAACCCAGCCAACAATGATAAAAATCTGCCCAAGCTTCCCCATAAAGCATTACCACTACTATTCAAAATTGCACTGTAAGGGCATCTTGACTTAATTTCAAAAGATCAGGTAAATTCATTTAGTTGCTGTGATTGCCATCGATCTAGACAAGAAGCAAAGGAGCCTGTGTCTGCCTCTTCCTAAGGAACAGTGACTCCTTTAGGAAACCGCATCCCCAGACCACTGGTTCTTTAATGTCCATGATAAAGGGTCAAAAGGAAGTTGCTCTGCTATGATAAAACAACCCACCTGTACAACAGTAAACCAGTACATTTTATTATTTACCCAGTGACAAACTGGAAAGGAACCCAGAGAACTGACTGCCAGTGCAAGCTTTCATTGACAGTTACAGAGAACTTTTACTCCTGTTCATGTGCCATAGTGTCAGCCAGAAGCATAGCCATACATGTGTGTAGAGAGAATGAGGTTTTTGGGTGTTAGGGCTATGTTTAGGGCAGTCAGAAAAGCAGGATTCTGGGTGTGCAAGGGACTGGGCAAGGAGGGTCCACAACATTTGGGTCTGAACTGAGAATAAACTCACCAGGACTAAGAAGCACAGGCGGTGTGACAGCTGCAGCTGGAAAAAGAGAAGATGTTCTGAAAGATTCAAATTTCCGCCTCTTTCCCCCTCCCACAGTTCTGCTGGTGGCCCACCACTCCTGACCAGCAGGATCCCACACCTGGTTCACAGACAGTGCTAATCGTGATGTTGTTACCATTTGATTTGTCAGAGTAACTGCAGGCTTTCCTTGTGAATAAGCGGTGTGTCTTAGAGCTGA
Organism: Neopsephotus bourkii; assembly: GCF_033783945.1. Classification (NCBI taxonomy): domain Eukaryota; kingdom Metazoa; phylum Chordata; class Aves; order Psittaciformes; family Psittacidae; genus Neopsephotus; species Neopsephotus bourkii. The sequence continues at coordinate 12,457,218 of NW_026900624.1, forward strand.
TGGGACACTTCAGAGCACAGATGGGACTCACGGCACATCCATTGTAAAGATTTCCTTCTTGATCCCTCCACAGTAAGTGTTTTGAAGCCAAACTCTGCTGTAAAGTCTGCACATTTAGTCTTTTTCACCAACCAGATGTGTTCTCCCTCTCCTTGCCCTTGCCTGGTCCCCCCACCCTTTGAGGTGGGGGCTGTTTGACAGACTGTCCCAGCAGAGAGACGAACCCTTGCTGAGGCCAGATTTGAAGCAGGACTCATCTGAAAGAAGTGGGGAGGCTCCTTCTTAGGCCTCTGGCCCTCTCCTCCATTGCGTCTGGCAGGATCGGTCCAGCTTATAAATGCCCACACTCCCATGTCCTTCCTCTGGGTCTGTCCCCACAGCAAGTCTTGGCTCTTTAAGGAGGGACATCACACGCTGTAAGTTCTTCTGTCTACCCTCCCTTTCACATATATTGTATTGCCCTCAGGGACACAGCCACAGGCACAGCAGGGAAACCAGTACTAAAAGAATAGTATTGCAATCTCTCCATCCCACCGCTGCTCAGAGTTTGCTTTATTACTGTCTTTCGGGTTATTTCGCCACCTCTGTCTCCTGAGCACTCAAGCATAGCCGCTAGTTGTCAACAGACATAAGCTGCGTCCCAGTGCTGCCCAGTTAACTGATGAACCTGACCAATTTCCCTCTCTCATCATTTAGTCTCTTCCTTTCTGCAACCTTCTCTGGAAGCTCAGACTGGGTCACCTTTAGATTTCATGGTTTCCTGCAGTGCAAACGGCTTCAGAGAGCCCTAGTACACCAGGTGAGACTGGCATTTCCTTGCAGAACAGGCCATTAAGCCCCCTTAATTCATCTCGCTGAATGGAGCACAGAAAGGACTCCCACACAGCCATAAATGCTGAAAGAACATTGCTAGGTGTCAGAAGAGGGGAAGAGGCATAATGAGCAATTTCTGGGTCTGTGTAGACAGAAGTAAAGATGAAAAAGGAAAAAGAAGGCTGAAGTTGCCAAGACATAGGATCTTACCAGGGGTGCTGATAAGAGAGTCGGTGCTAGCTTCACCTGGAAAAGAGAATATCCTTGAGAGCTTGTCTTTACTTTGTGGTCCCTTACATAGCTAGCATGAATTACGTTAACCTCCATGGTAGGCTCATGAGACAGCAGGATCCAATCCTGTAAATACTTAAATAAAGTACCTCCATCCCACCCGTACCCATCCCCCTTTTCCATGAGAGGCCTGGGACTGTATTTCTTAGTGCAAACGTTGCATCAGCCATTACTGAACTCTCAGTTCATATTCAGAGCATCTCGATGGGAAAGACAGCCACCTGAAATGGATGCTCTGATGGCTCCTGCAGCAGTAGGATAGACACCTGAGGCACCCACTACAGAAAAGGAGGGAGACAACTCCAGAACCTAGCCTCGACTGCAGAAATCCCATCAGCAGACGAGTTTCTTTGAAAGGCAACTGATGGCAAAGCTGGGGTAGGTCTGATGGTGTGATGAGGTGTGAAGGAAAGGAAAGCTTGGTGGACATGTTTTGGACTGGCCCGGAAAGCCCTGGGTATTACGTATGGCAGGATCATAGCTGGGAGATGTCTGGTGGCTTAGCCAGGGGCTTCGGTTTGTAGAAAATGCAAGTTGTTGTGTTTTTTCTGGGTGCTGAAGCATGATGCAAACATACATTTCTATCTTTTTATCACTTTATCATGTCACAGAAATGGAAAAAAGTCCAGAAGAATAAAGCAATTTACCCCAACAACACAACCAGTTTGAAGACCAGCCAATACCCTTTCTCAGTAGCCTCACTGCTAAAGCCCCATGCCACTTGTGCACCCTTGGGATTTTGCCAAGCATCTCGTGGCTTAAGAGTAATCAGCTCTTGTGGATCTCCCACAACCCTTGACTGTGAACATAACTTCATGTGCTAAGTGTTCAGGACTCCAACACTAGTGAATTACTTGTAAAGAACACACACCACTTAGCAGGTTGTCTTGGAGGGCTTGTTTAATCTCCATTGAAAGGCAAGCTCACAAATGTCAGAGGCAAGTAAAAAAAAAAGAACAGCACTTGCAATTAAACAGACTGTAATGCCACAGAACATCTGGGTCACACAAGCAGTCTTTAGCACGTCACATGCCTGTAACACTTACCAGTCGCACTTTCCAGTTCTTGCCCACTGGCCACCCATGGAAACCAGTCTGCAAGAGCAGAAGAGAGGGGAGTGAAGAAAGGACACAGAGATTTCCACAGTCTGCAGCCCTTGTGAAATGTTTATGAGATGCTTATCTGTTCAGGAGACACCACTGCCCTCTGTTGAAGGGAGAAATGATCTCTCTGCTTCAGTCTCCACTGCTGGCTGGGTTTGCCGTTAAGAGACTTGCGGATACAGCAGGCCCTGATCCTATCCCTGTGGCTTCCACCAGGGTCAAACGCTAAGCACGGGGACAAGATAGTAAATACCTCCAGATCTGCTACTGGACTTTTGTATTTCTGAAACCCCATTTGATGCACTTGCAAAACAAATTGCACATTATCCCTCTGCTCTGGAGGTCGGTCAAAATCCCTATCTCCATTTTATGAAAGAGTCATGGAATTTATTTTCTTGGGGTCACAGACTGAGTCATTGGCAATGTAAGAAAAAGACTGCAGATCTTGTAGCTCCTTAGGCAAATAATTACCCGTCTATCATGCTGCACAAAGCAGATAACCTTTCTCCTCTCAGCACCTGGATGTGCTGGAGAGTGAGAATGATGAAGGCCTGTCTGTGCATGCTGTGTGGGAAGAGAAGAAATTGAGCTCAACTGTTCATTTGTCCGAACATAAAGGGTGAGAGAGCTGTTTCCTACAGCAGCCAGGAATAGGAAAATATTTCCTGCTAGCCACAGAGGAGGGAAATGTCTGCATAACTGGGGTGGAATGAAGGAAGGAGTTGGCAGGAAAAACCCAGTGAAGCGGGGCACTGCAGGGATGTGTGCAGGAGCAGGCCAAAAACAGTACACCCTGTCTTATGAACTCGGCCTTTAGCTTTCTGCTCTTAATGGAAGCACTCATGGGTAAAAACTATTGGGTCTGAAGCTTTAGTCTTAGTTCTTCCTCATTCCAAGAGCAGTTACTTGCAGGCTGAAGAGGGACTCTTGGGACCCTATATAATCCTGCTCTGCAGCATTAGAGGAGCTGATGAACCCTGCTATTCCCTTCCCCACCCAGCTGCCAGAGAGGGCTCAGCTGCTGGCAATGGACCCAGGGAGAGCCAGACATGCATAATGACTTGAGTGCACAATGTAGTGCAGTCCAAAATGTTCCCTGTTCTGGCTAATCTCTTAACGGTAACAAATAGAGGAGAAAAAAAATTATATTGAACACTTTCTCACTTGTTTCTGATACAAAATGAAGGGCACAGATTCTGAAACCACTGCAGAGGCCAGCAGTGCCAGATTTGAAATAGGAGTCATACAGAAGAAGCAGGGAGTCTCCCCAGCCTGACATTGAAAATTCAGCTGCTACTAGCTTTTCTTTTCCCCCCCCCTCCCTAACAGAACCAGAAAACTGGTCCAATTCTAAAACAACAGGATAGAAGTGAAGTGAAACCTCTGCATATGCGAGGAGACAAAAGAAGTGACTCTCTTATCCAATTTTCAATCACTTGAACTTACATTGCTTCGGTATGCAATTCATATGCTTTATAAACAACTGGGCTTCACTGTCCAAGTTGCAGTAAATTCATCCTTGAGGCCTAAAACTGCTATCCTGATTCACTGCTCAGTAGCTTACCCAAAACCAAAAGAGACAATGGGAGACCAGCTGGTGATTCCTGTTATTTTCCAAGTTAAAAAAAATAATAAAAATAATCCAACAACTGAAAAACAACAGCCAAAGGAAAAAACAAAACTAACCAAAACCAAACAAACCCCAAAATGATACAACAAAACACACAAAAGTAAGAAATATTCCTCTCAGCAATGCATCATAAAAGCGTTTTTTTTCTTCCTCTAACTGTGTAGGTCACCTACATTTCTTGGATGCCTCACCTCCCTGCTTCAGTCACATACATGACATCCTCAACTGTGCACCTTTACAGGGAAAAGTGCTGCTATTGGCAGCAGAACAGGCTTCAGCAAGAGGTAAGGACCAAGGAGAGTAGATTGGAACATCCTGATTTGATTGTGATAGGTGCAGTCCTCTGACTCCTACATAAAGTGTTTCCTGTGCTAGGCTTTTTCCATTCACTGCAATTAATCTTCTACTGTCTGTCCCGAGTCTTCAGACTATGATGTCTACGTAACTCCAAGTAAAGAAAGATGCGCAGCATCAGATCAGAACCACAGCAATGAAAGCAGAGAGATGGTTTCAACTACGGAGGTCAGGTTTCTCACAGCTGCTGTATAAAACACCAACAAAAGCTCCTGGCAGCTGAGTGGCCCGGAATGGGGCCATTCTTGCAAGAACCACTTGTGACAGCAAATGCTTCACAATGGTGACAGAACAGATTTTGTGGAGCACTGGGAGATGTTCTGCAGATCATGCCAAGCCAGGTACAACAGCAGACTACAGTCAGCACAAAGCACAGCTACCCCTCTTTCTCAAACCAACCTGGCTGTTTTGCTTACCCAAACATCCCTGCAGGGGAAGCTGTGGACCGCTGTTTCTTGTAACACCCAGTACTTAATGGAGAGTGGACACATATGGAAACCACTTCCCAGTTCCTAAATTTTTCTTTATGATCCCTGTATCTACTTTGCCTTTCCTGTTTTGGTCCTTCCCCTTTCACTGTCCATCTACATGTCTTTCTCCTTAGATCACTGCACAAGTAAGTGATCTAAGAAACTCCGTGGGGCCAGGGTGGAGAAGAAATCCTCCCCCAGCACAAGGACTCACCAGCTGAGAACAAGGAGAGTGCTAAGAAACACAACAGTATACAGGCTCCAGGGGTCTTCATCACTGTGGAAGAAAGAGGAGTCAGGGGACAGCAAAGGCTGGAACTGGGATAACCTCCACTATAGCACAGAAACTCTTTGCTTGCTGCCTCCATTTCCCTCACAAGTTGGTCTTCCTAGCCTCCCTCCTAACCACCTCCCTCCTCATCTGGCCAGTTTTCCAGGTGTTTCCAAAACGTTTTAGACTGAACACATAACTCACATCGCCTTTCTCTATCCATCTTTCTTCATTCTCCATCTCTTTTCTCATCCATGTGGCTAAGCCCCCCTCCACACACACCCAGCATGTGAAGAAAAGTTTACCCTTGTAATCTCCCTCTGCTCTCTTCTACTTTAGGTTATCTTGAGGAGCACTGAGACAATAGATAGGGTCCCCATCACTTACTGCAGCCCTCGGTGTCCACTCGCTGCAGCAGCCGCTCTGTCTTTCCCCTTCGGCAGTCCCCCCGACTCTGGCTATTGGGTAAATCACATGCAGCCACACCCAGAACACGTTCTGCTTTTGGTTGTCTTCAAAATACAATTTGGGGAAGTTAAAAAAAAAAGCCAGTGAGATGGTGGGATGTGGTGTCATCATGCATCTGGAATGATGGGGGGAGCGAGGAGAAGCAGCTCACACCCTCATTCCAGGGTTTATGGTTCTCCGAAGGGAGCCCGCTCCTCCCATTCCCCCAGGACGACCCAGCACTAGGGATGGATTCTTATGCCTGTGTTTTGTCCCGTTCCATTTCGCCCTCCTTAGAAGTCCCTCCTCTCCTCTTCAGGCGCTACGTCCAGCCTTGTTTCCCCACTCAGCTCCTGCCTCTTTCCATCCCAGCCCTCCGGTCCTCTTCTCCTCCTCCCTCCCTGCCTGCCTCCCGCACTCTGCGGACCCCGCATCCCTGCTTGCCCTAAGCGACGGGCTCCGTGTGCCGCGGCGCTGACACGGGCGCGCCCGGCCTGCGCTGCTGCTGCCGGCGGGGACGGGCGGGACGCGGACAGCGGCGCCCCGTTGCGCGGGCATATGGCGGGCTGGCCAGCAGCCAATAGGCTGGCAGCAACGGTGGTGACATCACCCCGCTTGTCGCGCCACCGCCTCCCGACGGGGTGAGGGTTGGGAGCGTGGATGTGGATGTGGATGTGGATGTGGATGTGGATGTGGATGTGGATGTGGATGTGGATGTGGATGTGGACAGGGCTCCCCCCAGGACCAGGCTCGTGAGCGGGGGGGACACGGAACAGGCACCGGGCACAGGGTCCGTTCTGCAACGGCCTTGCCGTTCTGGCTAGACTGAGGAAGGTGGGGAATAGGGAAAACGAGTGGGGGAAAAGAAAAATGGGAGAGACATAAACGGAGAAAGGAGGAGGAAGAATGAGATCTGACCCTTCACTGTCACGCTACAGGCTGCCTTCTGCCTGCCTCCAAGCATGCTGCATTTTAGGGTGGAGGGAAGCCCATGAGCCCCACTGTAATAGCCACTCTCCCTTAACCCTTCTTCCAACATCAGCCCATGTCCTGATGCTTTCTGAGAGCCGTCTTTTCCCTTTGCTGTTTCTGGAATTGTTCCTGTGGGTCTGAGGAGGCACTGGATAGACAGTGCCCCCTGTATAAGCTTCAGGGCACAATCTCAGTCCTGAAGCCAAGAAAAAAGCTGGGAAATAACATGAGCTCCTTACAGCAATGAAAGATGGAAACCTTGCAGGGGAAAGCCGTGTCCCCTAAGGCTTATCCTGGTAGCTAGGTAACCCTCGTTTGTTTTCAGTAAGTTGAGGACTAAGAATAAAATCCTATAACGCCTTGTACACAGTTACTAAGGAAATCCTCGCTATGCCCTTGCTGCCGCAAAAGACCCAGAAAATTGTTACCTGCATGTGACATAACCGAAGCTACCACTTCTTACCTAACAGTGGCTTGAGCATTAACAGTGCTCAAGAGAAAAGACAAACACTGCTCCTTATTTCTGATCCTCCTTAGACTTGTGGGAGAAGCACAGGTGTGGACCATAACATAAGAGGGGTAGAGGGGATGGGAAAAGCTAGGCATTTGCCTGCTCAAAAGGGAAGCTCTCTGGACCCAAGCATCATCACTCTCACTGGAATGAGACACCACCATTCCCATTTTCAGGGCCTGGCTAAAAGTCAGTCCACCAGAGATGGTGGAAAGGCAATTAAACAACCAAAAGAAAGTGACAGAAGTTGTAACCATGCCTTGGTTTGAGGAATCCTCCTGTATTTTCTGGAAGTTCACATGGCAGTATGCTTGGGCTACACCTTTCCACACTGATTGCTTTGGGTTTTGTTTTTCTCTGTGCCTTTGTGTTGTCATGCAATCTTCTGTTGCTGCCTAACTGGTAACTAGAATATCTCAGGAGTCCAGAACACGTTTATTTGGAAACTCTCAGTGATGCCAAATGCGCTGGTCTAGCGATGTGCTGATGTACCATCATCTCCCACACAGTGCAGGATTCACCCCTAGTCCTGGACGAGGTTTCTTCTGGTTGCTTTTGAGCTTAACTTCTGTTTCTTTCACTGCGTCTCCCCCTTCCTCACCTCCCCAAGTCCTCCCCCAGCTGCTCTGTACACCCCTTGTACTCAGCACCACTCGTTCATTTGGAAAGCTTGGTGCGGGTGCGGAGGTTGCTCCTGCTGATGGAATCGCTGGCTGGGAAGCAGTGCAGTATTTTGTATACCGGATAAACCGCAATGAACTGGTCTCTTGATGGTTTTGCTCGTTGTGGACACCGGAGGGAGCTGCAGCACACCGGCATGCGAAGCCCCATTTTGACTCTTGCAGTCCAATCACATTAATTCTTCAAGAGATGTGGCTCTGTAAATGCAGGCCCCAGTCTAGTATTAAGGCTCTTGGCTTAGCTCTCCTGTTTGTCAGTCTGCTGGATTCGCAACTGTTTAACCGGTTTGCTTCTGGGGACAGAAAAGAACCTTGTAATTTCCCCCACACCCCATGCTTTTCCCATGACATTGACAAAGATAGCTGGACAACCCTTGTGACTGGCGATACGAATAATGAGCATCCTTCTGTACCTACCCTTCTCATTCATGATGCAATCTTCTGCTTTGTGTACAGCGTCCTTCTCCAGCAGGGGGTATCCTGGGGACATCTACAGCATATGACTCAAGGTGGTACTCTTCCCTCTTAATGTCGGGTATTGGTGCCACAGTATGGTGTGAAGCAGAACTATGCCACAGTAAATAGCATAAAGAAAACACTTTTATCGTGTTTTATTGTGTACATTTATATATGCATATATTTTATATGCATAAGCATGTATTTGCTTACGCTGCACTGACCACTGTGCCTGTAGGTGCTTTACCTAAGATCAGACTGTGATTCAGCAAAAAGTTCTCCTCCTTCCAAGCTGGTACTAATCCCATTATGTTACCAGGGATGCTATAGCGATGGTAGAATGGCATTTTGGATAAGACACGAAATCAGTCTTCCTGGAAATTAAAACCTCCTGGTGCATTTCACCCTGGAGATTACTGCAGGTATACTATTTGGGGCAGACTATTTGTAAAGGTCTTAGAGAGGCATTTAAATGCCTGCTGATTTCTCTCCCTCTCTCTGTTACCCTAGCCTTCACGTACCCTCACAGTAACAGGGCATTAAGTTACATCTGAGTGATGAGAAATTAATGAACTGCTATAAGATGTTTGAATGCATCGTGTCAATAATGCAGCACTTCTGGTTATGTCAATTTGAGTTGAAGTGAATTTTCTTGGTACCCACACTGCTGATGGGCTCCATAATACCTGAAGTCTGACACTATCCTGCAGTTGTTTCTCTGGTGTTCCTGAGGTCATCAGTAGGAAGGCATGAGATGAAGGCCTCATCCATCTGTCCCCAGTTTTGGGAGGTTTACATCTGACCTTGTACCTAACCCATTGTAGAAATGCAAAGACTGCAAAGTACAGGAGCCTGGGCACGATTCACCTCTCTTTGACTGATAGTCATACTTTCTATTGTCGCAACTACAAGCATAAGGACTCCCTTATTTCCAAATCAATAAGCTAGTGTTTAGGCAGCAGGCAGTTTTGCAGTCACAAAATACCCTAAGGGAGTCCACGAAACTCTAATTAATACCTGCCCCGCTCCTTCAAATCAGTTCAACATTTGCTAAGCGTTGACATGAGAAGAGGCAGTCTGTGAGCTCCTTGCTGTTTAGTTGGTGATTTGGCCACATGCTTCAGCTTCTCATGGCCAAGAAGGCTATGGTGAGAAGTTGTCAAGACCTTTCTTCTTCCCCTGCTGTGCTTCGGGGTTTCCTTCCCTTCTCTCTCTATAGTTCTTACTATCACGAACATTCTTCCTTTCTGGTCCTTTGTACTGTTTCAGGGCCAATTCTTCCTGGCTGTTTCAAATGTCCCTCTCAGCATGCCCCTTTTTCAAGCAGCTGAGGTCAAACACAGCTTCCCCCAGGGTACATTTTCCGAGACCATTCTCTCAGGGAGGCAGATAACACTTGAGGCTTAACAAATATATAAACCCCACTGCTAAGTCCAGTTATGTATGTCCATATGGACTTTGGACCACATAGAAACACAACCTTAATTCAACAAGTGCAAGTTTTCCATACAGATGAGGCTGTGGTCACAAGTTAAACACCAGTAAAGACACAAGGGATTTCTCCTTCCCTTCTCCCACCTCTTCTGGGCATCACAGACCTTGGAGCGAAGTCAGCAGGATTAATCATCCCATCACAGGGTGGCACTGGAACAGTAACCATAGCTGGCTAAACAAGTCACTGCTGGGAAGGGGCTATTCTGGTGTTCAATTTTACAGTGCTGAGGTGTACACTGCTCTAAAATCCATACACAGCCTCCTGAGTCCACTAGTGGGGCTACAGAGAGCACTGGGTATTACAAGATCAAATCAGGATCCGTTCACAGCGCCTGAGTGAGGCATGGGCTTTCAGTTAAAAGTGGCATCGGAGAAAGGGAGGTGCATACATCAAGAGTGGGTGCATGGAGAAAATGGGAGAAGGAGTAGTAATTAAAAATAAAATAATAGTATAGTATAATATCATATCATATCATATTGTATAGTATTGTATCACATAGTATTTATTATTATAAAATAGGGTACCCCATAAGCTTTCAAATATGATGAGGGAAAGGGACAAAAGTGGCAACTTTAAAAAACAATTTACTTTAAATTATGTAACATTTACAAAAAGATCTGTGGCCAAGGCCATATCCAAAATACATACACTGTTGCACTTCTCAGTGTCAGCATTGACAGCACTTACCCTGATTCTGAAAGGAGGTAAGAAAGGAGAACAGTGACTGCACTGAGTAGAAGAAATGCAAATGATGCTATGATTGGATATAAGGAGGAAATTCTTTCCTGTTAGGGTGGTGAGGCACTGGAATAGGTTGCCCAGGGAGGTTGTGAATGCTCCATCCCTGGCAGCGTTCAAGGCCAGGTTGGACAGAGACTTGGGTGACATGGTTTAGTGTGAGGTGTCCCTGCCCATGGCAAGGGGGTTGGAACTTGATGATCTTAAGGTCCTTTCCAACCCTAACCATTCTATGATTCTATGTTAGCAGACAAATTGCTAAGAGTTTATATTGTGGAGAAAATTAGGAAGCACTACTTTTCAGTTTTTATCCCTCCATTTCCAATGCATTTAGAGGGACTGTAAAGGCTGACTTATATTTTCAATACTCATTAAGTTTCATTCTACAGTTGATGTTAGAGGAATTTGAACAGAGATTTTAGGCATTACTGCAACTGCATTGCTATAAATCACTGTCTCTCCTGTAGGTACAGCTGACTTCAATCTGATCATTTGAATTATCTTCTGACCCCCACCTCTGAAGTCACTATTCTGACTTTATGGCAAACTAAAACCAAGGCAGGTTATGTTAATGAAAATCTGTCCTGATGTGATATGTGTACAGGTGAAGGGCCTGCACTGATTTAGCTGACCTCAGTTTAAAAGAGATGAAACCAGCATCAAATGTAGGCCATTCTACATCAACATGCACACCTTTACGAGATGCCTGTGAAAAGCAGAAAACCTAATTTGATATTATTCTAATAATTTCTTGCCTCTGTCCATCAAGTGCAGCTGCCCCAATAAGTACCTTTTTATAAAAAAAGACTTCAACTATTCACCCATTATTTCCTCACTTGCAATTGTTCTCGGAATAAAAACACGCTGGAATTTCATTTGCATGCAGCTGTATAGAATATTTGCATTCAAATAAAAGCACGCTGGATTTACTTCTTACGATAGCTAAATGTTATTTGATTGTGTCAACCTAGCCTCTTTAGCAAGGCTCCTTTGGCTATTTATTGTATCCTCCTTGAGTGTTATTGCTGTGCCTGCCATCTCGGGTCTTTCTCCCATTTATTTCTTTTACTACTATTTCCTATGCTTTCTTTTTCCTGCATCTAAGATCTAATATTTTTTTCTCACCCTCTTTATTTCTGTATTTCTTTTTAATTTCTCTCCTCTTCTCCATATGTCATACTGTCGTGTCCCATTCTCCCTACATTCCCCCCCAGGCTCTTTCTCCTGGCTTCTCTCTCCGCACAAGCTTTTCTGACTCTGGCTTTCTCTCTGTCTCCCTGGTTTCCTTTCAGTCACCTTCACTGGAATGTTGGCAGAAACATGTTTTTCTTTGAAAACAAAGAGACTAACTAAGCAAATGAATAAATGAAATAGCTGGAAGAGGATGAGAGGTTTCAGTTCTAGAAGGGTCTGTATTCTGTGAGATTTTTCTCACTTCTTAACACAGGAGGAGATTGTTGCACTACCTGCCCACCCCCAGCCTCACAGGGAGCCAGGCTTCTCCCTCCCCTGGCGTGAGGACCTTGGCTGCGAGTGATGGATTGCACTGCAGTGAGCCTGGGATCACTGCAGGGAAAAGAGGCGGAGGGCTGGGGAAGGGAGGAGACACGCTGCCAGCGTCAGGACAGGAAGGATGTAGTGGGGCTGAGGAGAGGGGAGTGGAAAATGGGGAAGGAGAAAGCATGAGTTTCTGCGGGCTGCACTGTTCCGAGCAGATTGGGGAGCCCAGGTCTGAGGGAGACACAAGGCAGCGTGGTCAAAGCTGTCACTGGGTAGAGGGGCAGAGAGGCAGGGAAATGGAAAAGCACTAGGGAAAGGGAGGAGGGAGAGAAAGGCAGAGCTTGAGAAAGTATGGCCTATGCAGCAATGACAAAAGAACACAACTCTTGCAACCTGAATTTCTTTGGAGTCGCAATAGAGGAGCCAATGTCAGAGATGCAGAATCACTCAGAAGGTCAAACGAGGCATACTGCAAACCGTATTGAAACGTGCTTTCACTGCACTCTGAAGGGTGGTAACAATACGGCCCTTGGGCAGTAGCGAGGTACATCGTAGTGAAGCCACTGGTGATGTTAAACGTGTTGGCAGTGTAAGGCTGCAGCAGCTTTATTGCCTTGTGGGTTTTGGCAAGGGGGATGTGTCCTTCTGCCTGGGCGCTGTAAGGAATGCAAACGACCTCCTCCCCACTGCACCAATTTCAAGTGCTGAAACATCAGTTGTCATTGTTTGTTGCCTTTCACGCTTCTCTTATTCCTCTTTTTAATATGTATTTCTCCATCCGTCCCTTATGTGTTTGCCCAGATTTTTCTCCATGTCTCCATTTCCATCCAGCCTCCTTTCTCTGTTACTAACATCTTTCTCTCAGTCCACCTTCCAGCACCATCTTCCACCCTCCCTTCCTCTCCCTCTCCCGCTGTGCGGACCTCCTCCTGCCCACCCCCAGGCCATTCCCCGATGGCTAAACGCTGTGCCAGCGCAGCGCTCCGCAAGCCCGGGGCAGCACGGCGAGGAAGGGGCTCTCCCGGCGCCTGCAGGCTGGTGCAGGGGGTGAGGGACTAGGGGAGGATGGGAAGCGGGGCTGTGCGTGCTGGCAGCCACGCAATCAGCCTGCAGGAGGCTGTCCTTCCCCTGCAACTTGTCAGTGCCCCCCCTCCCCGCATCCAGCACGGCTCTTCTCACTCACCCTGCTCCGGCTATCGCTGGCTCTGCGCCCCCCCTCGCACTGCACCAGCTGCAGTTTCCAGCTACACTGACCTAGTTCTGGCCCCCCTTCAAGGGATCTCCATCCCCTCCTCCCTTAGCACCTGGCCGCAGGAGGAGGGAAGGGGAAGAGGAAGGGTCCCCCTGAGTATCTCTCCCATAATGGCGCCGGACCCCGCAAGGGGAGACCTGAGTCGCCTGCCCCTCCACATCCTCCATCGGTCTGAGGAAGGCAGGAGCTGGGTGTATAACCACGTTGGCAGTGGCGAGGGGGAGCATCGGTTAGACGAAGAAACCGCTCCCCACGGATGAGAGAAGTCTTCGATTCCCTGCAACGTTGTCTCACCATCTCCTGGGCACAGAAGTGCTGCACAGGAGGAAAACACCGACACGGCTGGGAAAAACTCAGGGACATTTAACCTGTCATCTGAAGCTCTTTAGCTAGCAGGGCAGATGTTTATCAATCTTACCGCAGCTAAGCGCCTGCAAGGTACAGTCACCTGGTGGTTGCATCAGATCCTTCCCAACAGACACTGAAAGCCTAAGTCATCACTGCAATAGCATTCATCAAAAGACAATGGAGGAGACAGAAAAGGACAGTCAAGAAGAGGGAAAGGAACAGGAAACAAAAGCAGGCAGACAGAGAAGAGAAAGGAACTTTCTCAAGATAGTAAAGGAAAAATGCAGGGTGAGGAGGAACAGCTGGAGAAGGGGGCAGGCAGCTGTAAGAGAGGCAGAAGGGGGACAGAGAGAAGGAAGCTTTTATCTTGCAAATGTCTGTTTCTACCAAACCCACATTTTTCCTTTGTCCAGCTCCTCAGTACTGTTCTCTATTTCCCTGCAGTATAACTGCAACTTAGCAGGGAGAAATGCACTCCTGTCTTCTGGAAGTGGAAGCTGCTGTTACACACTGGCCTTTGAAGCCTCCCAGCTGCTATTCATCCATCCCTTTGTTTCTGTTTGTAACTCTGCCTGCCTGAGCTGCTTTGTGTCTCTCAGTTATCAAACTGTGTCCGGAATAAGGATAGCAGAAGCCTCTGACCTTCTTCAAAGTTACCTATTCAATGAGATGCGTGCTCTCCTCCCACGTGTCCCCAAACGCTTGCTGTTTGGCAGGAAAAGTCCTGCAATGCCCCTGCGAGCCCTTTTCTTCTGGCGGGATTGTGTCCCGAGCCTTTGCAGTCCTCCTTTCAAGTGAACAAGGGCATTCTCATCCCTGCATTCCACCACCTGCACAGACCTCTCCTCCTTTATGTTGTCACAGCATTCTCACCATAAGGATTATTCCTCGCCCCAGCAGCCTGTTCTCGCCCTTCCCACCGCCCGGCACAGGAAACGGACGGTCGCGCCCTGCGCCTGCCAGTGCGTGACCCCGCAGCAGGATCGCTCCCTCCCGCGGGAGGCTGTAGCCGCCCGGAGCCCCAACGCCGCACCCCGTTCTTCCCGCCGGGGGAGAAGGGACCGCGGCCGGGAGGGATGGAGGCGCTGGCAGCCGGGCTGGCTGCACGCATCTCGCTGCTGCCGTCGGTTCCAGCCGGCTGCCGCTGGGCGCGGGCCGCTGCAGGCACGGCTGAGCGACACGGACCCGAACCGGGCCCCGCCACCGCCCCGCCTGCCCGGTGTGCGCGGTGCGGGTGCTGGTGGTCGCGCCACACGTGCGGCGGACCCTTCGGCGTTCCCGCCGTGACCCGACCCCCCCCACCCCCATGTTGGCGAGCTCCGGTGCCATGTTTGGGATGGGGAACATGTGGTGGGTGTTACAGCCTCCAAGAGATGAGCCCCGAGCAGCTGGCTGATGAGACTGGAGTCGCTCATGGTGCTGGGTCAAAATACTTTTGGGGTTGAGTAAGTGAAACGTGGAACTTCCCGCTGACCTCTTTAGCTGTGAGTCCTTTGTGTTGGCAGTCATTGTCCACTACCTTATGTTTATTTATCCAGAACAGGAATTGGTATAGCAGTCAGAACCAGTAAGTAAATGGAGGTTGGGTGAAATTAAAGATGATTTCTCATAGTTCTCATTTTACATAGTGTGGAACAAGAATGATACGGCCATTTTCTCATTGAAACACAATCCAGAAATTGTTTCTTTCCATGGAACCATCTGTGTTCATATGTGAACCAAAGCATTCATGTGTGAGCATAGGCACTTACCTTGCCTTACATTTTTTATCACTCAGTCACCCAAGCGGGGAGCAGAAACATCGCTGTGAAGCTTAACTGACTGCATGAGTAGCTACTGCAGCAGCAGCAGCACATGGGCAAATTCATACAAATAATTAGGCTTAGCAACATTTGCAGGCTGGACTTTGCAGCATTTTTCCTCCACAAGCACATACACCCAACCAGAGAAAGCATAGAAAACTTTCTGATGTGCATTATAACAGAGTAACGAGCGAACGGCTGGTTTGCATTTTTAGTGAACACAGTGACAAAAGATGCTTCATGGAATCAACCGTGAAATCAGATTTTGCATACATTAAGGGTTTGGACCAGTCCTTACATTATGCATTTCAGAGTGCATGGGAAAAATCTCAAAAGAAGGTGCCAGGAATGTTCAGCCTTCAGAGGCGCCCATTCTTTGCTGGTACTACAATTACACCATTTTCCCAAAGGGTGAAACTTGGTACTCTGGACCACTGATGCCCAGGGCAGTAGCCAATACTCTCTTTGTGAGAATTCTGGCCTGATGAGAATAGATCTGTAGGTGACAGGAGAGACCTCACATTCACTGGCAAAGAGTAGAAGAAATTAGAGATTAAAAGAACAAAGTCTTGCCTAGGGAAGCGTAACACCTACATCCAACTCGACTGCAGTGACAACTCTTTATAACTCAAAAGCTGCTGCAGTTGTGGACATGTCCTAGGTGGGCACGTCCTGAGCAATAAATGGTCATTTTGCCCTGCTCTACCTTTCTAAGAAATAGCAAAAGGCTTTGAGGGCTCTCTCCAAACTGAGTGGTGCTTCTGGAGGGTGGAAAGATGTTCTAGAGGTAGGGTTTGTCCAACCTGCTCTTTCAGCTGACTCAGATCATTGCTCACTTCAATACTCAGAGTTTGTACTGAGGTCCAACGTGCTACAGCTCCAGCAGCTCCACAAACAGCAAAAAAAAAAAAGGATGCAAGGCTCCATTTTGCATGCGAGAGAGTGAGGAAGGCAAATGGTAGTTGATGGAATCAATGCTCACTGACAATGTTAGAGTCACAGGAAGTTTTGGGTTGGAAGGGACCTTAAAGCTCACCCAGTTCCAACCCCCTGCCACAGGCAGGGACACCTTCCACTAGACCAGGTTGCTCCAAGCCCCGTCCAACCTGGCCTTGAACACTGCCAGGGATGGGGCAGCCACAGCTTCTCTGGGCAACCTGTGTGAGAGTCTCACTGCGCTCCCAGGGAAGAACTTCCTAAACCCTCATCTCAATGTCCCCTCCGTTCAGGTTAAAGCCATTCCCCCTTCTCCTGTCCCTACAGGCCCTTGTAAAAATAATAATAAACATTTGCTATTATTATATCACTATTATATGTAGTTACAACTATATACATGCTACATGTGGGCATTTTCTTTCTTCTTTGCTTTATACTACCTTAAATTAAAACAGCGTACATGAATCCAGTAGAATTCTTGCTCCGAAGCATGGGTGTGTGCTAGATGCTGTGCAGTGGTTGCATACTTCAGCTGAGCAGTGGTGCCACAGCAGCTTCCTGTTAGTAAATTCCCTGTGTAAACAAACCTGTGCACCTCACAACCTGAAATTACAACTTTCAGAAGTGTGAACTCTGCACATGGGAACTCTGCTCCAGAAGCCTTGGGATGTAGTAATTCTGTCAAAGGTGGTATTGTTTTGTAGCCATCAAAGTAACAAAAATACTGTCCAGCATTTTGGAGTAATTTATTTAGTTTTTATTTAGCCTGCTGAGACTTGCCAACGACCTGCCTCCTGCTCTCAAGTTGCACTTTGAGTTGGTATTTAAGCAAGTGATAGTGTATTTTTCCCTCCGCTGTTGCACAGGGTGGGGTGGACGAGAACCTGGAATCCAGCAGTTGTCTCTGGCTTGCAGCCATGAGAAGCCAGAAGGCTTGGCGAACAACCCCAGCAGGCGGGAGAGCATCGGATGATGCCTGGGTAAACAGGGATTTTGGCCACTGACATCACAGAATCATAGCATTATGGAACGGTTTGGGTTGGAAGGGACATTAAAGCTCATCCAGTTCCAACCCCCTGCCACGGGCAGGGACATCTCACATTAGACAAGGTTGACAGCATCTTTGAGGTAGCCTTGCCTCATGCTCTTCTGAAAGAGCTGTATGAATCACACCTGAGGATGGGGAGTAGGACCCAGATGTTTGCAGGACCAATGAACAAACACAGTAAAGTCAGCCTTAGAAATGCTTAGTGATGTTTGCGTTTCATTTTAACTATCAGCTATGGCTTTACAGAAGGTGTACCAAACAGTACATCACTCTGCAGTATTAACGGATAAACATTGAGGCAGATTTTAGGGCATTCTGTATTGTAATGTGTAGGGTTAATACTGTGGAAATCAGTCCCATCATGTCAGTCAAGTATCAGGGGTACCACATGGAAGGTTTGGATGATCTTTACCTTGAAACCACAAACATTGGAGCCGGTCATGTATGTATGTGTCATGTACAGATAAACGAACTACACTGGAAGGCAAGGGGTATGTAGAGTGTCGTTAAGAACTAAGAATGCTAGGAGAGAACCATCACATGCTGTAGAGACAGAAGACACGAGGTCTGGGGTATCAGATATGACCAAGTGGGTATGTTCCATATCTGCAAAGCTGTGAGTGACACTGGTTGTTGAGGAAGACAGAATTACTGAATGGGTTGGGTTGGAAGAAACTTGGGCAGGGACAGAGGCTGTTTGCCTGGGGCACCGAATCTCGAGGTTAGGAGGGCTGGCGAAGGAGAGATTCCCACAGGAATCCCCGTGGGGTACGCAGCTAACACGGTGCGGTGAACAGAAAGGGTGCAGCATGGAGAAGAGTGTCCGGTGTGCCACCGGCGCACGGAAAGGAACGCGCCGGTTGGTAACACACGGGAGGGGACCATCGCTCCGTTGCCAGCAGCCATTATGTTAGCGGAATGACAGCAGCGAGGGGCGGCACTGGCCCGGCGGCGCGCGGGGCACGTGACGGTGCGTGGCAGGTGGCGCGTGGGACGCGTCACGCCGGTACCTGTCACACGAAGGACAAAGGCTCTGGCTTTCCGCGCCACGTGCCAGCGGCGTCCCGCCGCAGCCGGGCACCCGCGGCGGGGGGGGGGGGGGGGGCAGGAGGTCTCGCCCGTGCCATAAAGGCCCCCTCAACGTGCGTGTGGTGGCGCGCGGGCACCGCTTCGGTCCGCTTGGGCCGCCCCGCCCCGCCCCGCCCCGCCCCACACCGGAGCAGCGCGCGGCGGCGGGTACCAGGCGGGAGCGCGCCCCCGCGGCCGCCCCACCCACCGCGGAGCCGGGCGCCCGCCTCGCCTCCCCTCCCCTCCCCTCCCTCCGCCAGTGCGTGCCAGCCGCGCTCGGCCGTTAACAGCGCCGCCGCCGCCGCCGCCGCTCCAGTCAGTCGGCGGGAGGGAGCGTGGGAGAAGGCGGCGGTGCCCGCGCTGTGGCTGGAGCGGCGGTCGCGGGGGGCGGGGGTCTCGGTGAAGGGAACAGCCGTCTTCCTCGCCACAGCCGCCGGGAGGAGGGACGCGGAGAGCAGGGGTGGGGGGGGCTGAGCTGAGCGGAGCGTCGTGTGGCGTCGCCCGCTCCCCTTTAGGACCGCGCCGCCGAGCGACCGCAGCCGGCGGGGAGGAAGGGGCGAGTCTTTTCGGAGCCTTCTTCGTCCCGCAGCTTCCCTTCCTAGGCCCGGTGCCGGCGGGAAGGGGAGGGGGGCGCCTGCGGGGCGCACGGGTCCCCTCAGTTTCGGGCTCGGCGGTGCCCGGGGCGGGTGAGATGTCGGGCTGAGCGGGTGCGAGCCCGGGGGTGGGGTCCGCCGTGCCCGGGGAGGGGGCAGGCGGGAAGGAGTGTGTGTGCTGGGGGGGGTTGGGACTGTCCTCTCAGCCGTCCCGCCCCGCCGCCGCGCTGCGCCCATGGTGATTGTGCATCCCGGCGCCTTCCCGCCGCCCCGTGCGGGCCGGACAGCCGGGGCGCCCAGGTGGGTGGCAGCCGCGGCCGCTTCGGGGCTGATGGTGGTGGTGGGGGGTGTGTGTATGCAGGCGGCGGCCGCTCGTTGTGTGCGACGGCGGCACGGGCAGAAGGGCGGGCGGCGGCTCCTCGTAGTGGCTGCCGCCTCGCCCATGGCGTTCCGCGGGCGGGTCGCGCTCGGGTGGAGCGCTGCGAGTGCGCCGCCGGGGTCAGCTCCCGCCTTGCGCGCCGGCTGCGCGCTCACACGCGTTCGGTGTGTGTGCAAAGCCGCCGCGGAAACGGGGTGGAAAACGGCTCCCGTGAACGTGGGGGTGTGCGGTTTGTTGGGGGCAGTTTCTGCCCGTGACGCAGGGGGTGTGTGTGTGTGTGTGTGTGTGTGTGTGTGTGCTGCCGAGTCTTAGAACGGAATCTTTCAGCTGGGTTTCTTCTCTTTTGTTTTCTGATGTTTGAAGAGCTCATGGCACATCGGTGACTTAACTGATCTGCCGGGGGCTCCAAGTGCGACTTTGACTAAGCATCCTATAAACGTGTTGTTTTGGCTTTTCGTTTTGGTCACCCTTTATAAGCGACAGTTTGTTTTCTATGGCGGAGTGGGGTCTGATGCCTAGGGGTGTATGCTTCTGACCTGAAACGTACTTTTCTCTAGTCTCCTCATCTGAATTCTGAATGTTATTCTGGAGGAGGGGTTTAAAGACTCATGCGAATAAATAGGAATAGTTTCTGAAGGTTTTAAAACTTAATTTCTTCTTACGTTCACGTGTAGGCGCAGATTTAACTTTCCTTTGAGCACACATTCTTCAGTTAAGGAATAAACTGCTTAACCTCTTTTTCCCCTTAAAACGGGCTTCTGTGGTAGTACATTTCTGTAAATCATTTAAAGTTGTACGTTTCGCAAATTTGTATTCTTTTGGCTTTGCTTACTGTGTTGTACGGTACCTTTTCTTCCGGTGGGATTTAGTTTATCTTTGTTAGATACCTTTGTATGTTAGTTTATGCCTTAATAGAGATTTTTCTCCCCTTTTCTTTTTCCTCCCTAGGTGTTTGTGACTTCAGAGGCATTTAGGGGTTCAGTTCTGAGCAAGTAAGAGACACGAGGATTCAGTTTATTTTACATAGAAAGCTACAGCGCTTCACCAGTACACTCTTCCCTCCTTCCCGTCCCTCTTCTCCCACAGGGGAAGACAATTTGGGAGTTAATTTAGCAGTCATTACTCTCCCTTTCCCCCCTCAGAAATTTCCCTTGTTACCTGAGGCATCCGCTATACGTTGCACGTTATAGGACTTTGCTTGCTTGGGGAGCTTCAGTAGTACCCTTCCCTCCAGAGTGCAGAGAGGCATCCAGAAGACTGCCCTGCAACCCTTTGTGGTTAGTAGAGGATCCAGGGAAAGGGGTACCTAGGAGGACACGTGACCTTGTGAAGGGAGCCAGAACTGAAGCAGCACTTGGCACGCTGAAGGGAGGAAGCACCCATCTTTGGTGTCCTTCTCATCTTCCACTCTTTTCCTCACGCAATTTCTGGTAAGTCTTTTCGGCCCATTCATTCATACAGTGCATGTTTCCCTTCCCCCACGCCAGGCGCTGGGAGAGGCACAGAGACAGAGAGGGGGTGGGGAAAGGGGGGAGGGAGAACTGCCTGTATACACACGGATCGGGTGGGGGGGAGGCAGAGAACCGGGGGGTTATTGTGCCACATTGCAGGGGAACCTGGGCAGAGGTAGAAGAGCCTCTCTTCATAGAAGGAGCTGGTGTGGGAGGAAATGTATGTTTTATTTGCATGCACAGGCAGAGTGGAGCGAGGTGAAAAAGCTGAGAGCCTGTTGTAGGGGGGAAAAAGCCACCAAGGCAGAAGCAGGAGAGATGATGCTGACCAGTATGGGGCTAGAGTGAATGGATGATTCACTGGAGATCTGGAGCTGGGGTGTGTGAATGGGGCATGTTATCACCTACTTGCAAGCATGAACCTAGAGGAGGAAAGGCTGGGGGTGTGGATCTCTGCCTTTTAGAGGCAATTGTGCCTGGAAGGTTTGCAGCTAATGTCTTTAACATCAGTCAGTGCAGAGGTGGGGACAAGCAGATGAAAGCCATCAGGGAGTGCAGTTGCCTGTCTGCGGATGTGGAGGGTTGTACTGGGAATGAATGGGAACAATTAACATATTTCCATATGCCTTGATTGTTGCAGTCTAAAATCTCATACTGAAAAGGAGGTAGATACTGTGATAAGCTTTCAAAGAGGTGTGCTTGGGGTTCACCTGCCTGCAGTGACTTTAAATTCTATGAAGCATGTGTAGAGGGCGGATGATAATGCAGCAGTGCTGGACAGATTGCAGTGCAGCTGCTCAATTTATTATATAAAATGCATTCAAAGAAATACTTTAATTTTTCAGATTCTTCAGCTTTTAAAAATGTATTATTTCCAAGGATTCTCATATGGTTGTATGACAGGCTTGGGAAAACTGGTCTCTGGTAGGTAAGAGAGGGATTTTTCTTGAGGTTGTACTTAAGCATCGCCATGAAGCAGCAGTGTCAGGAAGGAGTTGGCTTACCTTGGATTTATTTTTCTAAAGGAAATTGGACAAGTGGTTCAAGATGTTAGTTTTTATGTCTGTATATATTGCCATGGGTTATATTCATCAATGGGTTATATACATGTTTTCTTTAAGTGATCATCATTATAGTATCTTTGTGTGATGAATATTAATTGTGCTTTATACTTGAAACAGCTGTGAACTGTTTTCAGGCCTGGTCTCTCTATGACATAGTCAAATTTTCTGGGTTGTTTCAAGCGCTGCTTTCATTAAGATGAGACAGACTTCCATGACAGCGTATGATAGATCATACGCAGGGTCATATGCCAGAGCCTTCGTTAGCTGTTTGACCGGTCTGCTACCTAAAATTGGCTTTGTAATTCAGATTTGCCTCGAGATACCTCCTGAAAGAGGTAACTTATGAGTATCTGCCAACTGTCCTTAGGTCTTCAGCATCATGAGGTGTGGCCTCCACAGTAGGATTTTAGAAACTGCTGCAATGGTAGAGACAATTGGTTTACTGAAAGTGTGTACTCTGTTTCAAGCCTTAGCAAATTTATGATTAAAAGGAAAACAAAATACGTTTTCTAACTTAAGTGTTCTGGAAAGAAGTATTAAGGGATATGCATTAATGATATGTAAGAAGGTGCAGTGTTATTTGTAGTGAGGTGAGTGCTTAGAGCTTATTTTTCTAGTTCTCAGTTTCCCATGGCAGTCATGACTGTCAGGCTCTTTGCTCTTTCCTTCTCACTTCTGTGAGATTTTTATTATCGTTACCTGAGCTGTAGGGATTAAATATGCCTAGAGGTGTGCGAAAACTAAGATTAGGTTTTACTTCTCTATTAACTTCTGAAATCTATAGAGTTCCGTGAGCTGCATAGTGCTATAACTAAGGCCAAGAGTTTAAGCGAGATCTGAAAAAAGAGACGATTCTGGGAGGGGCTGATAGTAATAATTGTTCCACTAACTTGATTCCCAGATTGCACTGGGATCGGCGTGATCTGGGATAGTCAATGGGAGTGTACTATAACATCAGATCACAAGCTGAGCATTTGCGATAGCCAGGTCACATCGATTCCTGATGCTGAAAAACATCTGGAATTCCATTCATGGTTCCCATAGGACAGAAACAACCTAGCCTTTTTAATTTACAGAGGCGTTGAGTAGTTGAATTCTGAATAGAAAGGGTATAATATTTTTGTGTACTAAGTATCTTTTATGGTACACATTTATCATTAATACATAAATTAATTAGTATCTCCTAATAACTGGTTTCTTGTTTCAGTTTAGGGAAAAATACATCATGATGAAAAAGAGACTAGTCAATTTTTCTCCTGCTTTTGGGTGTTGAGGAGAGGACAAGGAGTAAATGTGCAATAGAGACCAGTATCCCATTCCTGCAGGCAGGTTTGAAAGGCTCTCTGTGAAGGGGAGACCCCTTCAAAGGAAAGAGTCATGTTCAGAGATTTCCAGTTCTCTAGACAGCTGATCTGCTTAGATGAATTCCTTGTTACGTCAACCAAATGTATTTGTATATGATGTAAAGTAGAAAAGTAGCAGAGTGAGTGTTGGGGTGAGTGTTGCATTCCCTGTATAAATTGCTAAAGCTTTAGCAATTTATAGAGGGAATAAATTGTTTCACAGAGTCTTTGTTAAGAAGATGTAGCTGTGTCTGCTTGGCTGGCGCGAACACACAGTTTAATTTTTAATCATAGTTTTTTCTTTGCTGCCAGTTTACCTGTCCCAGTCTAACATGTTTTTCTTTTCATTTTAATTTCATGTCTATTAAATAGTTATTGAAAGATGGTACTTACATTGATTATACTAGCTTTACATGAAACTGCATTTAAACTGGTCATCTTGAAGACATTTAGACATCTGCTCTTTCCCTTATATATACTATACTTACTTTGCAATAGATGCATTCATGGGTTAGGAAGTATTCCATGCACACCCAGCATTGTCTGAGGCTGTGTCTGTTAGATTGAAATGGGTGGAGTTGGCTTTCAGGGAAAAATTCTGGAAATCATATCCAACTTGAGAGCTTAATGCTCTTGTGCATCTGACGGCAAGGCAAGCTGTCCTCCTACAGACAATGTGCTTGAGAATGTGGGAGGGATTAAGATGTTTGGGTTAATAGGGTAAATTACAGGTTTTGTGTTTTGTGAGACTTTTTACACAATCAAAACAGAGATTATAAGGAGAGGTTGAAACTGTTAAGTAGATTCTGGTTTTAGGAGCAGAGCGTTGGTGTGAAAAGGGTATTTCTCCAGGTGGAAAAAAAATGTTTTGGGTTGGAGGTCAGAGAACTGATAGTTAGGATTGCTGGTTTCTGCCTCTGGTTTGTAGCTTCATCTAAGGTGAGTTTTTTAATCTTCACCTTTATACTTCAGGTTGCTACCTTCCTGCCTCATGATGAGGTGTGAGCCTTTTTATACACGCTTATAAAACTTAGATTTAGAGGAGATGAGACATAGTATTAGGAGGGAGATAAATACCCATACCCAAGGCGTTTTTATATGCCTGCTGGTTTAATGTGCTGATTAAGATACCTGCATGGTTCTTCTTGATGATGCTATAGCTCCTTTAAAAAATAGCAGAAAGATGGGGGATAGAAAAGGGTGTACCTTCTTTTTCTTTCTTCTTCAACCCTTTGCTGATTTTCAGGAAATCACTGTTGAAATGGCAGTCAGGGCAGATGATGGAACAGTCTCTGCAGATTCAAGGGAGTGGAGGTGGAGCTATGTAGAAAAGATATTTGAGAAAAATGTGAACAGATCGCTGTTGGCAAATAAATTAAGGGTTAGAAGCAAGCAAAAATAGGGGAGAAGGCTGCTGAAAATACTTGTTTCTTTGCACCAGTGTTAGAAGCAGTAGTGAGCGCAGAAACCTTCCACCATCACCAAACAACAAATCAAAACCCCAAACAGGCTGAAAATATGTAATGTTTTGTGATTTTTATTATTTTTTAATTATATCTGTCTGTCAAATGTATTTTTTTGGGTGTACTCCATGTTCTATAGCTGTTACGCAAAGCAAGGTGGGCCAGCCTATTAAGTGGAGCTGCTTTTCAGAAGAGAGGCGGTAGATGGGGCTGTTTGGTCTCCCCAGTCATTCATGCAGATAGAAGAAATAAATGGAGAAGAAGCTTTCTAAGCTGTGCCATAGCAGTGCCATTTCTGGAAAAGGTATTTTGTCCTGATTCTTGGCTGAGGATGTTGTCCCAGGAAGCTTTCTGTAACCTACTATGGAGAGAAAGCCATGGTTGAGAGAGCCAGAAGTGGGGCAGGATCTTACAGTTGTCAGCTGGCTACTGCAAGCCCAAGCCTCATCCTGCATTTTTCACTTTCAGCTGCTTTGAAGAAAAAGGGGGTTCTGTGAGATATCAAAAATACTTTTTACAGCCTCCCTTACCCATTTTCCTGCAGGGAGCAAACAGTTTTTCCTGCTTTACCTTGAGCATTTTAACTGCTGTCAAGGGCTGGTCTGCATTTGGGATTGCCTTTCCATAGCTTCTGCTTTCTTTCAAGCTGTTAGAATGAAGAACTTTAGTTCTTGGCTTTATTGTTGCTGTTCATTTACCAAAACAATGGGAAAAAAGTTTGCTTATTGTCATGGTTCTCAGTATTAGGAACGAAAATGTCAACTTAAAAATGTATCTCCTTCAGAAGAAGCTGTGCTAGTACAAGAAACTTGGTTTAAAAATAGTAATGCTAGCAATAATAATAGAATCAGCTCATTCTTGTAAGTTGTAGCAAAGTAATAGTTTTGTCCCAAGATCTGCTGCGAAAAATGAAATTCTTTGTGGTATCAGATGAAAGAAGTTGTATACTTCCGGTCTGTCTGCATTTTGACTTTCTGTTGACAACAGGTCCTGTCACTAGGACTGCTGGGCAGAGCTCCCGTTTCTCTCCTAGCCTTCAATTCTGTTTGAAACTCATGTAAGCTCTGTTGGTGAAAACAATGATTTCTATCTCTGTTTTAACGTGAAAATTTAAAATGTGTCGCAGAAAACAGCTGTTTTTCTCCATGGTTCATTTTACCCACATCATGCTGCTTGTTTCTCTTGGGTGTAGATGAGTATACCATTAACAATAATTGTAATTGTTTAGCAGCCTTTACAGTATTTTAGTATACAGTCAAAAATAGTCCGGGTGCCCTGTATTCAAAGCAAAAGGAGCAGTACCTTGCTGTTACCACTTCTGCTGCCATTGTAATTGAAATTCTTCAGTTTGAACTAGTTTTTTTTCTAGTTTTGGTGCTGAATTTTTGCTGGTGCTATTTATGTATATAAAACTGATATTGAAAAAAAAAGAAAAAGAATAAGGAGCAGG
The DNA here is from genome assembly GCF_033783945.1 of Neopsephotus bourkii. Classification (NCBI taxonomy): domain Eukaryota; kingdom Metazoa; phylum Chordata; class Aves; order Psittaciformes; family Psittacidae; genus Neopsephotus; species Neopsephotus bourkii. The sequence continues at coordinate 12,483,146 of NW_026900624.1, forward strand.
AAAGGGCTAGCACTGATACTCAAACCTTGATTTTGCTTTAGGTTCCATGTTGGGTATTCTTAATACTTTGTTGATGCTCCTTGTTCTGTTGAGTAGTTGTTGTTGGTTTGTTTTTGTTTTTTTTCTTTTTTTTTTCTAGTAATATGTTACGGATAGTACAGTGGATGTGAAGTAATTGTAAGAGCAAATCAGTCTTGAAATACTGATGTGGAAGATCCTGTTTTAATGGGTTTCTTCTTCTTGTTCAAGACTGCTCTTTTAACATACAGAATTTGGCACACTCTGTTGTCTTCTGTATATGGTGGACAGGGATACATTTAAGTCTGTCACTGGTGTTTTAGCAGTACCTCGGAGAGGGCCTGAGTTATTTCCATTTGTAAGGAATTATCCCAATCATGAAGTTGAAATTCTGGCCTTCAGAGATGGCCATCCATACGTTTTCAGTTCTTGGCATGCCCCTTAGTACAGTCAGGAAAGCACGATGCTACTACCAGTAGTTACGTGAAGTGTATACTTCTTGTGGATGAAACTAGCATGAGGTTCAAGACCTGATTTTTAGCATCTGATTTCCATTGACTGTAAATGGATTTGTTCCTGTTGCTGCTTCTGCTGCAGGTTAGGTGTAGACATTATTTTCCCACTTGGAGGTTGGAAGTTGCACTCCATTGAAAAGGACTGACTTGTGCAGAGGGAGTAGGACCTGGTACATTGGGGAATATGAAGATAGGAGCCTGTGTACTCTAACAGAGTCTCATCTTCTCCACCATCTAGAAGTTCCATTGAAAGGAGACCTTGAAGGTTGCAAGACAACTCCAAGATGTGCAGTTCAGTTGCTCCCAGGCTGTGGTTCTTAACAGACCGTCGCATCAGAGAAGATTACCCTCAGCAGGAGATCCTGAGAGCACTGAAGGCCAAGTGCTGTGAAGAGGAGCTAGATTTCCGGGCCTTGGTGATGGATGAGGTGGTGCTGACCATTGAGGATGGAAATCTCGGTGAGAATGAGATAAGGCTGGGAATGTGCTGAAAGGCTACTTGGAAAAAAGATTGTAAAATGAAGCATCTGTACTCTTCAGTAATGAATTTCTTGTGTGCCAGAATACCATACATGACCTAATTCATGTAGATCTACATGACATCATATTCTTTAACATTTGTGATAATCAAATATAATTAATTTTTTTAATTTGCATTGGACTATTTTTGCCTTCCCTTTGTAGAACATAGAGGAGGGTTGCGTTAGTGTATTGATTCCAGGATAAGGACCTCTGAATTAAGAAATTATGGTGTTTCATTTTTTTTGCATAGGTACTTGAAGTTTATAGGTCACATTAAAGAGTTTCAGGAGGACTTTTTTCTTCTGTTTGTTTTCTGAATTCAAGATAGCAAGCATATTTAAAATGAAAAGGAATTTTCAATGGACAGTACCAACTGTCATGGAGCTAGAGGTAATGAGGTGACATAACTAAAGCAGGACTCTTTATCAGGGACTGTAGCAATAGGACTAGGCATGATGGGTTCAAACTGAAACAGGGGAAGTTCAGGTTAGATATAAGGAAGAAGTTCTTCGCTGTGAGGGTGGTGAGGCACTGGAACAGGCTGCCCAAGGAGCTGGTGAATGCTCCATCCCTGGGAGTGTTCAAGGCTGGATTGGACAGAGCCTTGGGCAGCATGGTCTAGTGTGAGGTGTTCCTGCCCACTGCAGGGTCCTTGGAACTGGATGATCTTAAGGTTCTTTCCAATTCAAACCACTCTATGATTCTTATTCTATGCTGCTGTACAGACATATATACAGTAACGTATATGCCAAATAAGAATCGGTCTGGAAAACAGAGTATGTACATCATAAAAATTTGTACTGTTACAAGAACTTAAGAGTGTTTTAAACTAAATTGTAAGGTTTCTGTTCTATTTTACTATTAGCTTTTTTTCTGTGGTGATTAGAAGGAAAAGCAAGATATTAAAATATGTTAGGAAAGTTAAATAAGATGATTCTGTAGATAGTAAGCTTATGTTATGGGAAAAATGCCACGCTGTGTAACACTATCATATTTTTCCAAGTCTTTAATTTGAATTTCCTAAAGGAAGGAGGCTTCAGTGTTCTTTTGTACCTTCACTTCTTCCATTTATCTTCTCCATATATCCATAAAAAAAACCCCAAACAGACCAGTGGAACTCCAGGGAAAGATTAAATTTCTGAATAAAGTATTAGAGTAATTCTTTGTGGGGAGAAAACATAAAAGCCCTGAAGCTCAGCCCTGAAGAAGAGGTTGCTGTGTGTTCTTATACCTTATTCCTTATTGGGGAATCTACATAGGAGGGAAATCTTAAAACTGACTTAGAGGAAGACCTTTGTTCTTGAAACTCTGTAGGATGTGTTCAAATCAAGGCAACTTATTGTCAGAAAGTCTGAATATCTTACTGTTCAGAGTGTGCTGGCCTTCAGACAGCATGTTCTGTGAAGGCAGCCCTCCAGGACAATAGCTGCAGACTCTAAGATGCAGAATTGGTCCTTCAGCATTTCAGTAGCGTGTTTATTTCTTGGTGGTGTGTTTTCTGCCTGTTTTTTTGAAATTAAATGCAGCAAGCATGAGTTGTGGGCCTTTATGCTCTCTTCTATTTAATGCAGGTCGAAGGAGGTGATCCTGCCCCTCTACTATGCTCTTGTGAGACCTCACTTGGAGTATTGTGTGCAGTTCTGGTGTCCTCAACATAAAAAGGACATGGAACTGTTGGAACAAGTCCAGAGGAGGGCCATGAGAATGATCAGGGGGCTGGAGCAGCTCCCGTATGAAGACAGGCTGAGAAAGTTGGGGCTGTTCAGCCTGGAGAAGAGAAGGCTGTGTGGAGACCTCATAGCAGCCTTCCAGTATCTGAAGGGGGCCTATAGGGTTGCCGGGGATGGACTCTTCCTTAGGGACTGTAGTGACAGGACAAGGGCTAACGGGTTCAACCTTAAACAGGGGAAGTTTAGATTGGATATAAAGAAGAAGTTCTTTACTGTTAGGGAATGGGTTTCCCAGGGAGGTTGTGAAATGCTCCATCCCTGGCAGCATTCAAGGCCAGGTTGGACAGTCTTGGGTGAAATGTTTAGTGTGAGGTGTCTGTGCCCGTGGCAGGGGGGTTGGAACTAGGTGATCTTGAGGTCCTTTCCAACCCATAGTATTCTGTGATTCTATTCTATGCCTCCTAATGCATCTATTGCAAGTAGAAGAAATAAAGCATGCAAGTTGGAAAACCAATGCTGAGGAATGTGTAGTTATAAGAACGACAAAAAAAAGGGAAATGACTAGGAAGAGAATATAAAAAAGGAAAAATATTTTCCTGCAAACTGTTCATTCAAACTATGTAAATGACTGACCTTTTGAAAAGGAGAAAGATATAAATGCTGAAAGATTCTGGGTAGAAATTTCCTTACAAATAATCTGACCTAACTGTGATCTTTTTGGGTGGGATGTAGGACTTGTCGTTTATCAAACAGTTCTTTCTCTTGGAGATAGATGGAGAATCTTCCCTCTTATTTTCCCAGGTTGTTTTTTTGTGTTTTTTTTTTTTTTTTGTGCGTTGGTTTTTTTTTTTAGTGCTTGCCTATGTTTTTTGATACAGATTTCTGGTGGAGGACACAAGCAAAAGTGTTGTGTTTTATTTTCCTTTGTTAAAAGTCCTCAGTTGGCCTAGGAAAAGATGTCCTGGAGCAAAATCCAGGAGGTAATGCATTCTCTACCTTTTCTGTTATCTACTGTTATGTGAAGGATCTAGGTTGAGTAAAGTTGAAGAAGAGAATATATCTTCAGTGGGTAATAACCTGCTTTTGCTTCCAGTTCAGCCATAATTTGTGTTGAAAGCTTAGCAATACGGGGTTCTGACAGCAATAGGTGGTATTGGAGGTTTTCACATACTCAAAACTTGAGATTAGAGCGTTTTTTTTTTGTCCTTCAAAACCTAGGCAGTTTCTCAAATAAATTGTTCAAAGAACGTTAACTTTGCAAAGTCAAGTTGATGCTGTTTGAAACGTCACAAATGTGGTATTTCTGTAGATGGCATAACCAGGGATACTTCTTCGTGGACTTGCTGACTGTCAGGAACATGATCGGCTTTTGGAGTCCAAAAATTCAGGACATAAAAAAGCTTGAAATGACACACCTCACAGAGGCAGAGTGGAAAAGACACTTGCAAACTTAGGAAAATGGAGCAGAACAGTGGGATGTGTGGCCCTTCCACCAGCTACATGCTGTGTACCTTCCATGTAACATGCCTTGACAGTACATTGGTGTGAATATCACACAAGCCCACAGCTAATGACAGATGTGAAAAACTTTGCAAAGCTCAGACTCTTAAAAGATCTGTGTATGTCACAGAATGAATATTTGTCACGTACCTGACTTGGCCAAAGGGAAAGGGAGAGGTAGGGTTGTTTCAGGCAGTGGACGCAGCAGTAGTGACTCCTTGGGGCGTTACTCTGCTGTACTACAGAGCTGGATGGGAAGCATGGCTGGATTCCCAGGCAAGCCAATACTAGCCACAACAGTCCCTGCTGGTTCCTTCCACAACTTGGGGTGACCCAGCAGCCCAAGCACCACCCCCAGCACCATTATTACTGGCCACATGATGAACCTGCTAGATCATCAAGATGTATGTTACACAACTCAGCACGAGTCCAAAAATGATTGTAAATGCAAGTTAAAAGATGGGGAATTGAAATTTTCCCTCTAAGTTTAGCAGGGAACTGTTAAACTGATCTAGGCTTAAACTGGCTTGGAAGTAGTTAAGTTGAACAAACAGTTTTTGAAAATAACTATGGTTTCTACCTTAGTTAGGTAAGTGCCTGCTTGCACAAGCCATGCTTTCCGTTTCTTTGCACACTGGCAGTAGTATTCTAGATGTCCAAGGCAAAAGTCAAGTTAAAATAAGTGGAAAAGTCCAGCTGCATAAATCAGTGAATATTTTTCTGCTTCTTTGTTGGGCTTAACCTGTTGGAATGGGTATTGAACCAGACATGTACAACATTGATCCACAGGAATGCATGTATGGAAAAAAGTGGAGGGTGATACTGCAGCTGTTCTGATTTAAACTGGCTCAAAATACCGTGTGAGTGTAGTCTGTTTCTTAAGATCTAAGTTCTTGAAGCGAAGCTGGTATCATCTACTGTGGAATGAAGCAGCCATGTTCTTGTCCCTTTCCAGCCTTGCTGTAGCCGCTTGCGTTGTGTAAGGACTTAATGTCTCTCTTGGCTTGCTTTCATGCTGTAGCTAAACTAATCTAATTCAAAAAAAGATTGACCAAATTCTCTGCTTGTTTGCAGGATCTGGCATTCATGTGAGTTGAGTTGGCTAATCCAATGGAACACTAACACCACCCAAATAAACAGTTTTATATTGGAATAGCTTGCTGCATCAACCCGTTTTGTGGTCATACAATTGCTAGCTGTAGTACATGAGGGCAGGGGAGATTGGTGTTGCTCTTCTAGGGAATGGCTCATATTTATGTTGATTTAATTGTAGCTTCAAGGCATTCTTTAAAACAGGAATTTTCTTATGGCTGGGATGCTTCATAGTGTCAGCTTTAGGGTTTTTTTTGTGTTTCTTTGAAGCATCTGGTATTTACTGCTGCAAGGAATGCACTGGGTTACGAAATTAAATGGCTAGTTGCCTAATGTAGTTTGGCAATTCCTATTTTCATTTGAAACACATAATCTAACAAAACTGTACATGGTGTTTTCCGACACACATCTTAAGTCTTAACAGTGAGTCCTGTTAGACAAATAGTTTAAAATTACATGTGTTAAGTTTGCTAGTGATTTGGGGAATTTGAAACTCGTGAGCACTAGTGTGCAGGGTGGGTGGGGGTGGAGGTGGAAAAAGCCTGTAGGGAATAAGCATACCTTGAGACTTAGTGGGCAGGAGATGAAAGGCAATTCATTGGTTGTCTTCTCTTTCTGAGAGAGCACTCTTTTTCTCCACTTGTGTGTAGAACCTAGCAGTAACGTTCTCCACAGACTACACACCTTACTTGTAGGGGAGCACAGTTCAAGAACTGTTTGTTGGAGAAGAACGTGCTAGGGTAATCTGGATCTTTCCTTTGTTACAATTATGTACAAGAATATCTTCATTAAAATTCGTAGCTACCAGAATAGCAGAGGTTGGAGATCACTGAGTCAGCAACTTATGTTTCCTTTATTTGAGGTGTTTGGAATCTCTATGTTTTCTCATACTGTCCCGTGAAGGAAAGTAGTTTTAAGGAAGGTTGCTTTCATGAGCTTTCAAATGTTAAAAATGCTGGAGTGAGTGGAATTGGTGTGTCCTAAAGCATAAAATGAAGTGTTAACTTTTCTAAGACTTTCTTGGCTTTTCCTTTGGGAATGTAAAGAAAGGCAAGTGATCAGTCTAGCTGAGGAATAAAAAGGACATAGTACTGATCTGTTCTTAAACAGTAATACTTTGTGTATGATCAGCTGTCTTTTCTTAAGTCAGGAGGATGTCACCTGAGAGCTGATGTCTTCATATTTCCTGCAGAGGAAGTATTTCATAGAATCATAGAATGATTTGGGTTGGAAAGGACCTTAAGATCATCCAGTTCCAACCCCCTGCCATGGGCATGGACACCTCACACTACACCATGTTGCCCAAGGCTCTGTCCAACCTGGCCTTGAACACTGCCAGAGATGGGGCATTTATTTAGAAGGTAAGATTCTGTTTACTTGGTAAAGGTTGCTGGTGTGCTGGTTTAGGTGTTTGGGTTTCCTGTGTGGGCCTGAAATTTGCAATATTAGTCACTATTTCGTTTAAAGTCTTTAATTTTGCAAAAAATGGTTTTGTTTCATATGATCTGGCCTTCATTTCTGCTTTGGTCTGAACTAGTAACAAACATTTGTGATCTTTGATTCTTTGTTTCAACTGGGTGAGAGAGCATTGGAGGAATCAGGATAGTTGAAAGAATTCCGTCAAATTTCGATGAAGTATAGAAAGCTCAGGAAAAAAAAAGTAAGGTTAGATACAAATTCTTATATTTTCAGTATAATGGAAAGAAAAGCACTCTTACCAGCTAGATCCATGATAAGAGAGGGATTTTTCATCTGTGAAATGGTCATTATATCAAAATGTTAGAACTCTTAATTTTGAATCATCTTTAAGTCATCTAAAACCTGTCTTATGTCGCGCAATAGGGAATGTAATTACCTCCTCTTTCTCTGACTGTTTCAGCAGTTCCCTGCTGCACCTTACTGCAGGAGCTCTCCTGCAGTATTCAGCAATAGCTCTAGGAGTGATGGAGCAGAGGCAAGTGGCCTTGGCAAGGTGCCCTGTTGAGCACTGCAGAATTGGCCTGTTTCCTGCTACTAACAACAGCCGAAGCAGCTATTGCTTCCTCTGCAGAGCTGGGAAGCAATTGTAGTAGTACTAGTACTACTACAAGTAGTACTAGTTTGCAACTTTGTAGTGAGAGCTGGAGAAGAAACTGCGTTGTGTGCAAAGGACTGGAAGGTGGTTAGACATGAAGTGAATTTTGTGTTGTTGAAAATGTTTGGCTCAGAACCACTTGAAACTTTTGATGTTCTTTGGCTGTGGAAACCAATTGCTTGCCAGTATGATTGATGTTAAATCTGATTAAGCTCTAAGCGTTACTAGTAGGCAGTGTATAGAGGGGATTCTGGACTTGCAGCTGCATTTAGGAGTGGATGACTGTGATCACCCAGTATTAGATACCTCAGACAAGCACATCTAGAAATGTAGTAGAAAATGCAGAATTTGTACATTTGCTTTATTATCATAGAAACGTATTTTAATAACAGTGCATTTCAACAGCTGCCACATGTCTTAGGAAGAATTTTTTTCTTCCGGAACTGGGACACCAAGCACAACTTTCTTAGGATTCATATAGGAAGAAAGGATTTATACTTTGTGACCCTGGATGTCCTTGCAGTTTTTGTCCTTGCTATCAGCGATTAAGATCAAGACTAGAAGTCTTTCCTGTTATGTCAAGCTGATGCTAAATAAGAAAGGCTAACAATGAATTTGAGCTTCTCAGATTCATTCTGTTTCTTCAGTAGATGTTGGTATGTCATCAGTTGTAGATCTGGGCGTAGTCCAAAGCTACCTTTGAAAGATGGAGAGGTAGGAATGTTTCTGCATGGAAGTATTTTATTGTGGTAATTTCAGAGGGCTATGTTAAGGACTGAGTTTTTCATTTGCATGTGTTCCATCGCAGTCAGCCAGGAAAACCAGACTTGTCTTAGACATATCATGTTGAACAGATGTGTGTGTTACTGTAGCTGAAAATGCCAGAAAGCATTGCCAGATTTTTAATTGTTGTACAAAGTATCAGGAATGGCTATCTGGGGGAAAAAACAATGTCAAAAAAGACAAAAGTAAGATGAAAGGCGTGTTCCATACATCACAGTCAAGAAATTAAAATGGGTCTGATGTTTCTCAGCACAGTCTTTAACTAGCTGGGGGTTTCTGTGTCACTTTTCCAACAATCCCTCTTCCGGTGCTGTCTCACCTGCACAAGTTGTGCTGGCACATTTGTCAGAGCAGTTGCACTGTGACCCAGGTCTGCATACTGGTGTCTCTTTAAACCAGCCTCTCCTAGGTGGAGGGTATTTTTTAACTCTGCATTACTCCTCTGAGGCAGGTAACAACATGTAAAATGCTGCAGCACTTAAATCAGGAGGGCAAAGTATTTGTATTTGGGCATAGAGACATTAGGAGATACCACAAGTATCAATACCACAAAAACTTGTGAAACTGACAACTGGCAACTTTACTGGCTTTCTGGTCAGAAAAGTCAGCAGTACTTGTTCTTTAAGGCATGACAGTACCTTCAGTTTTCTCCACCTTTTCTCCCAAGTCTAGTTGTTATCCACTTGTGAATAAGGCACTGATTGCGAATATGAGAGAGACTGGTATGGCAGCTTTGCTCAGTGATGAGAGGGGTTTTCCATGTGCAGACCTGTGTTTTAACTGATACAGACTTCTAGGAGTGCCAATGGACATGAACAAGTCCCTTTACTTTCTTAAAACTGTCTGTAAAATGTGGTGAAATAAATACTGGTTTTAAGAATTTACACTTTTTTTTTTGTATCTGCCATTTGCTACATTGAAATATTAGAATGAAAAAGAGAACAAAAAAGAAGTGTCACTAATGAAACTATCAGACAGTTTTTATTTGCTGGTATTGTAAATAATTAACATTTACAGTGTCAGAAAAATCTGTGATGGTGTCATTTTAATGATTGTTCTTTGAAAGGAAAAGTTTACATGATTCCCATAATCTGTTTAAGGTCCAGTCCATTTTAGGATTAAAAATGTGATAAAGAGCTTTAAAATCCCTTTGTAATTGTCAAGTTGAAGCAAGCTTTGTTAAGCAGAATGTGTTAAGTGCTTGACAACAGGAGTAGAACACCTGAGAACAAAGGTATTCTGATCATGTTCTGGGGAGAAACTCTGCAAGCATTACACTAATGAAGTGTTTTACCTAATGCAAGTCTTTTTCTGTTATACAGAAATGTTTTCTTGCTCTGTACTTACATATAATGCAAGTGATGAACTGGGAACTGACTTGCTGTGCTTGTTACTTGCTTCCACACATCTGCAAGGGGTTTATTTGTTCGTTCCCCCTGGAGAGCATCTTTCTATTGTTTGCTTGGGGTTGGTTGTTTGGTTTCTTTTGGAGGGTGTGTATATGATTGCCTTTCAGTGGAATTGTATGAGGGAAGAATTTGGCTTCCTTCTTAGGAATATATTTTCATGAAAAGAGAGGGGAGAGGAATGTGTTCCTTTCTAAAGACAAAACAATAAAGGTAATCCAGTGGCATACTTGTGCTATGTGCTTAAGACGAGGGGAGTTCTCTTTCTTTCAGACACATGATATTGCATGATATAGTTAGAAATGTTGGAGAATTAAACATGTCCAGTACTAGCATAGTGGAAGAACAGATACTGGAAGTGGCAGACTAGTGATTTGATCCATTTTGTCAAGGGGTGATATAAAAAGACTGAATACACCGATGTTCTCTCCTGGATTTTTTAGTTGAGAAGGGGGATGGGCTGCACTGACACAGTAAATAGTGTAGGTGATTCCATTTGCAGTAGTAGTTGTAATATAACATCACTGAAATTATATGCTCAAAATTCCTGCTGTCAAATCCTATTTCTTGACAGTTTCTGTCATCCAGACGTGGTAGGGAAACAGAGCAATCAGAAGATCAATAAATATCTCCCTCGAGTTCTAAGAACTTGATTTGAAAGTGCCCTGTAGGTATGTAGGCTGTTGTCTTGTGCTGGTAGAATGCTGTGGAGCTTCTGGGGGTAGGGATTTCCTTTTAATTTAAGTTTTTTTTCAAGGACAGAAGAGGAAGTCTTTTGTAAAAAGTTGTGTGTTGTCTTTAGCTGTTCAGAATATAAAACTACTTATTGTTTGAGAAGTGTTTTAGGATTAGTAATAAGTAGCATTGGCAGAGCTGTTGGATCACATTATAAATGTGATTCTCATTACATGCATCTGATATTCTCACTGTGACAACACTGGGCATCCCCAGCCACTGGGAAGGCAAAAGCGGTTTTAACCCAGCTTAAGCGCATTGGTCCCTTCAAAACTCTTGGGTAGTTGTTCAGATTTTATACTCTAGATTGGGCTGAGCCCTGTAAATGCTTCCCCCATACTGGTCTAGTTCCCTCAGGAAGACATTCATGCTTTTGTTGCTGTCCTGGACAAACATGTTCACAACCAGCTGATACAGGCAACTGAGTGTCAGCCAGCCCCCCTAACTGTTGTAACCCTTTATCTTAACTGCCACTTTTCAGTCTCTTTTGTCATAATATGAGGTCGGCTTTCTCTGCCAGAGGTGTGGTCAGGCACTTCTAGTAGTACTTTGCAAGCACATAATCTTTGCCCATCTCCACTGAGCCTGCTCAGGCCTTTATTGAGCCATCACGTGGAGGGAAGAGTTGGCAGCATATAGAAGCTGAAGTCTGGGGCATTTGCCTGAGACTTCTCTTAAGACTTCTGTATGAGGTGTAGTAAGCAATGGAATGCAAGTGTTATTTCTTCCCAGGTTCATGCCCTACCTTAGAGTTATAATATTTTCATTTTTGACCTGGTAGGTACTTGCTTTATATAACACAAAACAGATTAATATGAACAGAGAGAGACTGACTTAGGAAGACTGTAGCCTAATGACTGTGTCAATATTTGGATTCCATATCCAAGTAACTATCCTTGAATGATGAGGTAAAAGAATATCTCCACCGCTGAATACTGTGAAAAATGCCAAAATCCCATTGTGAACCTGATGTAAAACGTCAAGCTTCTGCTTCCAAATTTCTTTTTATTCTCCAAATAGTACTGTGAAGGTCTTCGGTTATGAATTGATTCTCTTGCTTTCCCCCACACTCAATAGAAGTTAACTGACTTCATATTTTAATTAGCTCTTGAAGCTCTTTAGACCAGATTGAGAATCATCTGAGGGGTTAATTTTTGGTAGAAACATTACTTAAATAGATGAGAAGAAATTAAACTTGGCACTCAAGGGAATTGTGGCCTTTAGTGGTTTTGTTTGGTTTTGCTACCATGGGACCTTTGTTCAAACAGTATTTTACAAACTGACAGTACCGTGTATCATGATAGAACAGAAAATGTTGCTTCAGTACAGAAGAGTGTAACTTATCAGTAGTAGAAGGTTTTAGAGATTGAGATCACAGGTTTTTGTGGTGTTTTTTTTTGTTTTGTTTTGCAACTGTTTTACTTTGTAATCCCCACATAATAAGAATCTGACCCTTTTATGTGTTTTTGAAAACACAGATTAAGTCCTCATTAATGTTGTTGTATGAGCGCAGTGGTTTACCAGTGCTTGCAGGAATAATCTGCAATCTTGGGGTTTAGTACTTAAGGTTAGGATGTCTACAACGACATACTGTATCTGCTGCAATGTTGTATGAGGTATTCTTTGATATTGCGTATGGGTCTTATCTCACCCATCTTAACATTACAATGGGCCAAACCTGTCCATTATAAACCAGTTTTTTATTCCTTGTAATTTGTCCTCTATTAATACACTGTCACCCCTGAAGTCTTAAATGTCTGGGGGAGCTCTGGAAATTTTCTGCAGAACGATTCAGTGGAAGGAGAGCACTGCAAGAGAAAATAATGTTTTTCTATTTTTCTCTGAATTTGCAAGTATGTTTTTGAAAGAGCTAGCTTGGAACAGGAGCTCAGTTTGGCTGAAGTGGCTTGTTGTACCCATGAAAGTAGACATAAATTTGTCCCAAGTTATTACCCTTTAAAAAAATAGTCTGTTAAGCATCTTAATGGCTTAAGCTTCACAGTGAAAATACTATAAATGTACCCCTCTACTATGCAAAAGGAAAATAAAAAAGGACCTCTGGTGTTGTAGCCTTGTCTGTTGTGGGGTGGACTACAGTTTGGTCTGAGCACACAATTTATAATGGGTATTTCCTTTCTTGTTGGTTATCCCGCCTCTCACTGACAGAAAGACCTGAATGGAGTAAAGTACTGCATTCAGATATAGTAGGGATAAGAGTTAAATTGGTTTGGGACTGGGGACTTGGTGTCAGTAGGGAAAAGCGAAGGCAGCATGCTTTGTAAACGTGCTGAAACAAGCAATGGTAACAGGAAGAGACTGCAGTGAAACTTTTGCTGGTTAAGAAATCGCTTCCCTCAAAGAGGAAATTGGAGGTGGAAACCAGTGGGAACATAGATTGTGTGTTGAAACTTCCTTGGGAAGAGATGCCAACTGAACAAGGAGCTTTAAATGGAAAATAAGCTAGGAGGCAAGGCAGGAAACTGGGTGGCTGGAGTGGTATTCAGAATTGCAAGCAAAGAAGCTACTTGATGGTAGGAGAAATCTGTAGTTTGGAAATGAACTGAATGAATAAGGAGGGACAGAAAGGAAGTGTAAGTATAGGTGTTACATCTAGGGGGATGAATCCTATGGGGGGTGACTGGGGCAAAGCAAGCTGCTTGCAGTACTTGCTTGGTTCCAGTGCCTGGGGTGAAATCAGACCTTCAGAGCTTTTCTTTCTTGCAGAGAAAAACATTTCTCTGCCAGCTGTTTACACAAATATTTGCTGACAGGAGAGCCCAATTCACCTTAAGTGCTGGTCCACATAGAGGCTGCTGGCCCAGTGCTGCTGACACTCAGATGTCAGCTGCAGTGTCAAAGGACTGTATGGTAGACAAAACTGTTCTAGCCCTCATGTGCAATTCCACCAGTGTCATGTTTGTGTTACTTAGGTGTCAAGTGATGAAGTTTGCTTTTGATTATTTGTAAATGTAAAGATAAAATAGTGAGTAACAAGAGGAAATACCCCGAATTAGAAATCGGCAAAAACAGATTTGCAGTTTTGGCTCCTTTGTTGTGTATCCGTTCTGAGGTATTACATTTTAAATTACTTGATTGTATGCTACTTTTTATCATACGCTACTTTTGCGGTGATCTCCTTAGAGTACCAGGGTATTCTGCTCTGGAAATGTAACTTGCAGCATAGTGAGGATTCCTTCTGTGTGGTCACAGGCGTTTATGACATTGAAGCAGAATATTGCTGGAAGAAAAGTGTTAGTCTGGTGATTTAAATTGGGACTGCTCAGAAATTGCCTTTAATTGCATGTTTTTGCATTTTCTGAGTGCCCAAACTTTGGATGCTAGGATAAGCTTTGGGAAAGTGCTGAACACTTGCATTCACAAATAAAATCAGTTGGAGCAGCATCAGCAACTGAGGAATCGTGGTCTCCCAAATGTGGCATCTAGAATTCATTTACCCTTTATTTCTTTGTTTCCTTTCCCCATGCTGAAAATCAGTAAAATGCTCACTGGTTTCCTGTGGTGCTGACAAAATAAGTCTGTGAAGCATTTGGATATTACTGTGACAAGGACAATAAATTAATCTCAAGAAGAAATGATTAATTGTGTGTTTCAAGGAAGGATTTCAGTACACCAGTCCATGAACTACACACTGAACAATGTAAAAGAAGATACAGTCCTCAGTAGCTGGTTGTTGAGTGAGTGCTGTACCTCCTGTGAAGGTTAGATAAATGCTGGGGGGGGGGGGGTGGTGGTGCAGGGAAGAATGTTTGTTTGTATAACTGGAAACAGCAGATCATTGCTGCAGACATATCCTTAGTTGTGGCTTTTGCTAACCTTTGTGTGCTTGACTTCCTGGCTTCAAGAGTTTTCTCTTAATGTAGCTTTTTAATGTAATGTTGTGTCTACACGTTCTTTGTAAATAATGTATGTGCAGGCATGTAGGGACTGTGCTGGATCTATCAACTCTGTTTACTAGCTAAGCTTTGGAAAACTTGGGTGTAGGGAAAAGGGAAAAACAGGAGTGATGCAGTGATAACCATTGGTTTTAGATACATATATATACACACACATATATTTATATATATATATAGGGTTACTTGGGTAACCCAATACTCTGTCCTTGAATAGAAGTCCGTGAATATATTTACATTCAAGATACCTATATATCTTGTCATTGAGACTGAGGAATTATCTCTCCAAATACCTGGAGATGTTGTGCTTGTGCCTTGTTGTCCCTCGTACTTGTTTAATGAGTATGTAAATTGGCATGTCCCCATTGTTACTACACTTCTCAACTGCTTTGGAAAATGGCTTATTCCATTCCTGAAATTCTTTCTGTTTGAGTTTGTTTGAAGCCATTGCTTTCAGTGTTTATTCCATACTTTTTGAGGTGCCTTGCAGGCTCTTTTTGATGTTTAAGAACATCTCCATGTATATAAAAAAGTAATGTATTACTTTTGTATATAAACATACAAATACAATACAAAATGTAAAAATACAAAGTACTGGACCTTCTGTTCCTGGATGAGGAACAGACCCAGAGGGTGGATGACAAGGCAGGATGATGTGGTTTGTGTTGAGCCGTTTCTTACTAGGAGGTAAGGAAAGGAGCAGTAGTGAACCTGACTGAGCCTGCCATGATAGAGGCAGTCAGTTGTTACCATCTTGAAACTATTTTTTAGGAGTTCCAGGTTTTCTTGCACCAACCACATGTATCTTTTAGGTTACTCTTCTAGAAAGCACACATCCAAATCCTACCTGTTAATGTTGAGAGGTGGCTTTCATTCCTATATTGTGCCTTTCCTGTCTCAGTGAGGATTTTTATTAATAACAGAAGAGCCCATATCAAGTTCTCCTGTTGGTGTTCTGTGTGTCCTTGTTTCTCTGACTTAGGTGATCTTTGTGAATATCTTGTAGATTAAGATTAAAGGCTCTCCTTTGCCTGGGTGGCAGTTCTTGTCTGCTTGTTCCCAGTGAGTGGTTTTTGTAATTGTACCTTGAAAATTCTGTAAAGGTTTGGAGTAGCTCTTAACTTGTTCCACAAAACTAGATTCAGACTCAGCTCAAGACCTAAAGCGAGCTACCTTTTGTGCCCCTAACAACTTTCTGCATCTTTCTGTGGAGGATGAATACTTCTGCCAGGAGGATGGAATGTTGGTGAGCAAGGCCTGTTTTCAGTTGTTTATAGCTTAACAATAAAAGTTTTGCAGCTTTTCCCCCCTCATGTTCCTTACTTTCCTTTCCAGACAAGGTTTGCCTTTATCACATACTGAATTTCTTCTCAAATCTCTTTCCAAGTTTCACTGTGGTCAGGGAATCAAGCTGTGGGTCCACCTCCCCTCCCAGCTGTCAAACCTATAGAGGCACTTTTCCACTTTCAGCATGAAGAACTTGTCAGATGATCTTGATTGTGCAGAAGAAAGGAAGGACATTTCCCAGTGAACCCACAAATCTATTTTGAGCTGTGAAGTAGTGCACTGTGGAGCATGCATCCTGATGTTGCAGCCATGTAAGAGAATCATATAGTCACTGAGATTGAAAGGGATGCTCAAAGTGGCCAACTTGAAAGCTAGAGGCAGCTCTGAAGTTAGGTTAGGTTGCTTGGGTCATATCCAGTTGGGTTTTGAATATCTCCAAAGACAAAGCCTCCACAGCCTCTAGGGGCCATCTCTCACAAAGTCTGACCACTTTAACAGGGAGAAGGGAATCCAAATATATTGCCACAACTCTGTTTGCAAGTCACAGCTGTCTGTTGGTAGTCTTTTGACTAACTCTGCATGCTCCAAAGCAAAGCTGCGTGTCTGTGGTGTGGTCCTTTGTGTGGAGCACAAACCCTCTTCCTCACTTCCACAGTGTGTCCTTCTGAAAGAGCCTTTAGCCATTCACCACAGTACTCTAGGCATGCAAAGTGTCCAGCTGCCAATGGGGAGGGATGGTGGGTTAGAGACATGCTGTAAGCGTAGGTAGAAAGGTAGTGAGAAGTTACTTAACGACGTGAAGTTTTTGAGATGTGCATGTTCATATCCTGCTTCCTTTTGTTTTTCTGTCAATCTTCCCAGGATCATTCTGGCCTAAGACTGAAATGGTTCTTTGTGCACTCCTCCTTACATGCTTGGGACTAAAGGTGAGGCAGGATTCTGAAAGTGCATGCCCTTTGTGGATGCTTTGAGGTGAAAAGATCTGTGGCTGCAGGTGAAAGGGATGCCATCAATACATGTAAACTGCATGTCTCAACGCTTGTAATTGTTTGTGGTTGCTAGAGCAAGGCTGGTAGCTGGCCTTCATAGCAATTTTGCTGCAAATTTTTCTTTTGTGATAGAGTGAGAACCACTGGAGAATGTGTTATCTGCATAGGACAGGAGAGCAAGAGCTAGAGAAAGAGAAACTGGTCTGACAGGCTTCTTTTTTTAACCAAGTTTTACAAAGCTGGGTTAACACAGTGACCACAGAGTTGTAAATGTAAGAAAGATAAAAAATAATCAAATCACGAGGAATTCTACAGACTGAAAGCGGTGCTATCTTGACAATTTAAGTGTTAGGTCTGATCAGATCCTACAGTGAGCTGGTTCAGCTTGTGATACTGACAGAAATTAAATTCCACAACAGAACAGTTTTCTGCTGGTGTTTCCTGCTCATCAGTGGGGCTGATGAGCATTAGGGACTGGGTGCTACTTCATGCCACTGGAGGATTGCATGGGGCTGGAAAGTAAAACTGTTGCTGCAACTCAGTGACTTAAATTGTCTTAGAAACACAGTATTATGTGTTTTGTCCAACACGGATTTCTAAAGAGGTGCTCATTTCTTCCCCTTTCTCACTTGGGTTTTCCAAGGTGCATGGCATGCACTTAAACCTTTTCCTCTAAGAATTTTTGGTATTTTAAATCGAGTGAGGTATAGTCTAGGAGTGAGTGTAAATTACTGTTCTGTTACTGATAACAGATCAAGAGTGGGATTTGGTGATGAGATTTTCATGATTCTGTTCTTGTAAAGTGGAAAACTTGAAGAAAAATGTAACCTGCAAATATTTAAAAGGAGATTCTTAGAGGAATCTATGGAGGAATGAGATAAATGAACTAAGGAGATTTGTCATAAGTGATGCTGGAAAAAAAAAAAAGCTTCTGTTCCCATCTCAGCTGTTGGTTTGTTTCTGATGAGATCTGTAGCCCCTCGGTGCTTTTTGTTTCTTTGTAAGCTGGGCAGATGCGCATTTCATGAAAGACAAGACAAAAGGTTGTGGTGCAGAATAAATGCGTATAAAGATACTTAACAGCTTCTAGGGATTGTTAAACTCAGTACTGCATTTACAATCTAGAGATTAGTGATAAAATAGCTAATCTCTTAAATGTGCTGCCTTCAAAGGTCAAACCAAGGTGACAGTGGGGAATGTCCCTTCTTGCTTTAGTCTGCTATCTGTGAGTACAGCAGTACTGCTGCATGATTTCTTTCTTTGCCTGGTCCGGTTGGAAAGGCTGTAAGTCTGAGGAGCATTTTCTTTTAAGAAGATAGTTCCAGATTGCGTGGAATGTCTTGATTAGGGAACATACAAAGCAAATGTCTCGATCAGTTAACATCTTAACATCTTTTTGGCACTAGGTGGGAGCTTCTGCATTCAGAACAGGTGAGAAATAATACTGTGGTATTATACTTGTATTTTCATTACAGCATGGGCATGGAGCACATGTGCAGCTACTGCAATGTAGTTTTAACCTGCTAAAGCTGGGAATCAGAAACAAGCCCAGTGAGCGAGCTTACAGAAATATGGAAAAGGTGGAATTCTTCCTTCTCTAGCTTCTGCTTTGCGTATAGTTTTATATTAATGTCTATTAAAACAAAGAAGTTTTGGGTTGTATCTTCTGGTCTCGACCATTTTTTTTATTTTGGGTTTTGTTTTGGGTATTTTTTGCGTAGGAAAAGGCTGTACTCATGAAAAGACCTGGAACTATTGTAAGAAAAGGACATATAGAAACTCCCTGGCGATGAGAGTTAATGTTATCTGTGCAAGATTTGGAATCTGTTTTAGCTCAAACTTTCCCTGAAATAGCATCGTTAAATTCCTTCCTTTAAGAAGGATACATTGTCTCCAAAATAAGTGCATCCAGTTCATAAACTTAGTGCAGTTTTGCCTAGAAAGTCCTTTGGCTGTAATGACAGGTTAAAACAGTAAGTTGAGGGGATCTTTTCATTCCCAGGATTCAGGCTCAGTTAAGCGCGTTTGGGAACACTTGGGAGGTACAGGTAGTTCTGTATTATTTATTAAAAGCTTCTGACTGTGTGCTTCTAGGTATCTTTTCTATTATGGGAGACAGATAAGAAAGCTACATGTCTTCATTACAGCTTTGTTGAAAACTCACATGGGATGAATTCAGCAGTTTGCTTAAGTTAATAAAAGGGTGAATTCCTGAGATGGAATTGCTTGGTGGCAGGGAGAGGAGGTGCTTAAGTTATGCATTTTAAAGGTATTTAGTAGATTTTTGGCATTGAGGGAGAATTTTAGATTCATCTTATATGGGAGGAGACATCTGCCTTCCTGGGTTGTTTGAATTCTCTAACTGGATTTTCCTCTGGATTTCTTCCTGCTTTTGGAAAGATCTTCCCAATTATCTATCTTTTTTTTTTCAGGTGTGTCTTGATTTTTTTTTTTTTTTTTTCTTCACCTGCTATTTAAGCTGAACAGAGGTTGGACATTTAAACCATGGAAGAGTATGGTGGTTTGGCTGGAATGAAGTTCATTTTCTTCCCAGTAGCTGTGCAGTGCTGTTTTGGCTTTAGTCAGAACAGTGCTGTAACACACCAGTGTTCAGTTGTTGCTCAGTGCTACTTAACTCTAATCCAAGGACTTTTTCAGTCTCTCATGCTCTGCCATTGAGAAGATGGGGAAGGAGCGGAGCTGGGACTGTTGACCTGAGATAGCCAATGGGATATTTCATACCATAGAACATCATGCTCAGTATAGTAACTGGGTTTTATCTCAACCCACAGATTCTCATTCTCCCCCACATCCCACTAGTGGCAGGGAGGGAGCAATCAGCCCCCTAATGCTTAGTTGGGATTAAACCACAGCAGTCCTTTTTGGCACCCAGCGTGGGCCTCAGTGGGTTGAGATAACAACACATGTGAATAAGAATGTGTTAGAACAAGTCTGTTATAACTATTAGTTGTATAGCTTAATAGTCTCTGGTCACAGTGATTTATTTGCTGTCAAAGTTGGTTTGCTTGTTCTTAAAAGTTGCAGTATGTAGTTACTTAGTTGCAATATATGTTGCCTGTTGTGCTGTTTAGCACCCCTGGGAACTGGTCTAAGGTTATCATGTTCTATTTTGTAACACTGGCTAATGGTACCATGGAAGTTCTGGTTGTGAAAGTAATCTAGTATTTGTACTCAGCATTGCAATCACCTCTGATCTTTGGGAGCCATCTGTCAGAAACTATTAATAATTACACCTTTAAGTTTTCTCCCTGGAGAGCCAGTCTATGGAGGAGACATCTTCCCACATCTTCCCCACTATGCTAATTACAGTAGCATCTGAGGATTTTGAAGATTTTGAATATCCTTGAGATGTCAAAACTAGCATGGTCCTATAACTAGGAAACAGCATGTTGCTGAACATGTTCCAGGTCTTTAAGGTTAAATGACTGTTTAAGAATACCACATGGAGAGATCTGTCCCAAGGCTGGATAGTTTTGAGTGTCAGGGTGTGTCGAATAGTATGGGCAAGTACCTAGGCCAGTGGCACCTCCAGTGTTTTGTAAGTTTACCCCTGAACAAGTGCAGTATCTGGAAAAACTAGTAAAATATTTGGAAAAAGTATGCTGGCACCTTGGCAATTTCAGAGAGGAATACATCACTGCAGTGTGCTGTATGCCTGTGCCCATTGAACCCTGGCTGGCACTATTCAGTACCCTCAAGGGGAAAAGGAGGTCTCTGGATCTGACAATAAGGTGACAGGCTCTGTGGCTACTCCAGCCCCAGTAACAGGCACTGCAGCTGAACCAAAGAACCAGTCTGGCGTTACTGGGTGCCCCTGTACAGAAGAAGAAATGTACACGAAAGTCAGCCTGTGTACTGAAGGAAGATGAAGCAGGGCCATCACAAGAGCAGGATGAAGAGGCAGAATAAGAGGTAACCACTCAGTCCCTATCCGTGAATGATCTGTGGGATGTACAGAAATATTTCAGCCATCTTCCAGGTGAACACGTTATCACCTGGCTGCTCTGGTGCTGGAGTAACTGGGCTAGAAAGCTGGAATTAGAGAGTAGGGAAGCTTCCGAGGGAATGGGCATTGACGAGGTGACTGGATGGGACACAAGTTGTTGGCCACTGGAAGCTAAGGGTGAAGGAAAGGTATCCCTTAAAAGAAGTTTATACGTCACTCAGGCAAATGGACTGCAATGGAGAGAGGTATCCAGTACCTGAGGAAATTAGTTGTGCTAGGTATGATTCATTATGACCCAAATAATGTGCAGTTGCCCATAGATCCAGATGAAGTCCAGTGCAGACCTGGAGAGATGAAGTACCGATGGTGGATAAAGTGGCTTGCCAACACCCACAGTATGAAAAAAAACTCTCTTCCTCCCTAGTAACTTGTGATTCGGCTGTAGAAAAACTGTCCAAAAAGCGGGGAAAGCTGTTCCAGGAGTTCCAGCAAAAGAATGTGGTGAAAACCAGTAAATACTGTTTGTGAGCCTAAACTTTCTCTTAATATAAAGAATCGTTATATTCATTGAGAGCTTTGAGGGGAAATCTAATAGACAAAAGACAATCTAATCATGCTTATGCAGTGGCTGTACAGCATGTATGCATGCATATAGTTGTACAAAAATTGGGGGAACCCTTTTAAAATATTGAAGTCAAAACCATGTCCCTTCACTCAGTCTGAGCTGTGAGAGTCTGTGTTGTTATAATTCAAGTAATTTAAAACTTAGATCAACGGTTACACTTTTAATTTCAGTATATTTAAATGGATCTCATCCTGAATGGTTTTTCTTTGAGTTTATGTATTGGAAGATTTTTAAAATTCTTCTAACTTTGCCCAGGAGAAAATTAGAAAAACAGATGTGTGATGAGAACTTTTACATAAACTGGGAAAAGCAGAAGTCCAGTTTTCTGGGTGGATTTCACTTTTTTCAAGGTGTTTGAGGTTCCATCTTTTCCAACACTGGCTTGTTTTGTTTAATGAATCTTTTGATTTCCCTTTTGCGGCATTTTTATTTACACTTTTTTTACAACACTCCATTTATGCCTGTTAGCAGTTTTGTCACTAAAGTAACTGTGTTTGGGAGTAGGGCTAAAATACTGAATATTTTTTTCTATACCTGTTTGAACATTTTTTAAGTAGTCTCATGAAGTGTATTTTTTTAATTAGTGATGCAATTATATACATATACTAACGATAGCTAAGGCTGTAACATTATTTCAGTCTAGTTTCCATGCTTACATACCTGCCATAAAATCAACTCTCAGAGCAAGATGGTGGTTTAGAATTAGTGCTTATAATATAGGTTTTACATATGTGTTTATATTTGGGTTCATTCATTTCACATTTATGCATCACTCTGAAGAAGCGCTTGTGGTTTGGAATTATAAGCAAACAATATGTTGTGACTAGAAATGTAGCTCAGAAACACAGATTTAGCCATAATCAGGTCAATCAGCTAGCATTGATTTAGTGAGGTACATATATGGGCACCTCTTCTGTTCCCCCCTTGTGCCTGAAGAGAACCCCTAAGGCAGAATGACCATAATCACTTT
This sequence comes from Neopsephotus bourkii, assembly GCF_033783945.1. Taxonomy (NCBI): domain Eukaryota; kingdom Metazoa; phylum Chordata; class Aves; order Psittaciformes; family Psittacidae; genus Neopsephotus; species Neopsephotus bourkii. The sequence continues at coordinate 12,505,210 of NW_026900624.1, forward strand.
GAGTGTTGTTATCCCTCCTACATTTTTCACCATTTTTGATAGCCTGTGCATGTCTAAGAAGGATTCCATGTTCTTCCTGGGGAAGGGAAGAGGTCCGTGAGTCCAGGAAGGGACATGAAGTAGAGCTGATGTAACTCAGGTACCTTCTTGCTTTCTGTTTGTTGCTGCAGCAGTGGCCTTTCGTGAAACTTTTAACAATACTTGCATTAGGAATTTACCAATTGAAGTTGAATCTTCTTCTCTTTATTTCTGTTTTTCTGTTCAGGCATAGAAGGGTATAGGTACTGTTCTAAAGAGACAGTTTTATCTCTGCTATGTGTGATTTCATTTGATCTACTGAGCTATGGGAATATGTCTTGGTGAGAAAGCCTTTTGGTTAAGATTGTGTGGAGGAGTAGATTGTGGTCGTACTGAACCCATAGGGTTAAATTCCAGCGCTTGTTAATTAGTAAGTAGGATAGGAAGGGAGGGAAGATGAACTTAAAACACCCAGCACAGAACTATGGAAATCTGTTTCTGACTACACTGGAGTAAAAAAATACCTCGGTAATACTAGGTATTAAAGGGGCTTTTGCATGGCAGTGAAATTTTGGAGAAGTTGTGACAACTTAGTGTTCAAACAAATCATAGAATGGTTAGGGTTGGAAAGGACCTTGCCGTCATCCAGCTCCACCCCCCTGCCATGGGCAGGGGCACCTCACACTAGACCATGTTGCCCAAGGCTCTGTCCAGCCTGGCCTTGAACACTGCCAGGGATGGAGCATTTAACACTTCTCTGGGCAACCCATTCCAGTGCCTCACCACCCTCACAGTAAAGAACTTCTTCCTTATAGCTGATCTAAACTTCCTTTGTTTAAGTTTGAACCCGTAACCCCTTGTCCTGTTGCTACAGTCCCTGATGAAAAGTCCCTCTCTGGCTTCCTTATAGGCCCCCTTCAGATACTAGAAGGCTATTGTGAGGTCTCCACGCAGCTTCTCCAGGTTGAACAGCCCCAACTTTCTCAGCCTGTCTTCATACAGGAGGTGCTCCAGTCCCCTGATCATCCTCTTGGCCCTCCTGATGAACTCTGGCTGCCTGGTGGTAAATTATGCAGAAGGAAAATTGCCTGTGTAACACCAAAGGGGTGTTAATAAATCCCTGGACTTCTGAAAATTCAGTTCTTAGCTGCAGTTCAAAGTTCTAGTCCAAATAAAATTGCATTTAAATGCCATTTTTTTGCTATGTATTGAGGAATTTGTGTTGCTTACAGTTGTTCTAGAAGATAGATATGTAAAGTTAAATCAATATTGCAGTGATTTTTTTGAGGTATAGAATAATATTTTGTTAATGTTACTTCTGCTAATTATTTTAAATTCTGCCACTTTTGCATCAGAATGTATATTCAAAGTGTTCTGAGTTTCGAAAGTTTTAGAGATGTAGTTGTGTTTGAGTTTGCGGAGGGAGGAATGTGTATCTTACTATTGCCAGTAATCTGATGAGGTTTGGGGTATTTCCCTTTTGAGCTTTAAGCTTGTTTTTATATGGTAATTAGGATGAACACATCTAATTCTGCAGGTAAACTGTGATTATTAAACACTTCAGAACTTTGAACACAAGTATTATGTAGAATCTTGTGGCTGACAGATAATGGGAGGATGAATGAGTGCAATGTAGTAATGAGGAGCGAGTTTAAGTTTGTAGAAAAATTCAGTGATTTTTGTTAGAACAACTGGTTAATTGGGAAAAGCAGGTAGCAGGATGTGATGTCCTCGAAATCCAAGGAAAGGTTTGTGTGGTGGAAGGCTGTCCTGTGTTCCCCAGTGGAATCAGTTGAATTCATTATAGCCTGTTTGTTGAGTGACTGTTCAGTTGGGAAATGTTAGTAACTCAATGGATGGATGAATAAATTGGTGCAATGAAGTTGAGAGAGCTGGAGACTTTCAGGATAGCATACAGATCTCTGAGGGAAAATCTGGGTAATATTTTGGGAAGTTCTCAGTCCCTCTAAGCTCCTGTTGGGAATGTGATGGGAGCTGGTATATGTTTAGTGCTTTTGAAAATTTGATTCTGGTTTCATTTTCTGGGATGCAGTATGGACAATGGCTGCGCATCATTCCATGCTATGCCTGCTAGAAATGTATTCCACATACTGGGTCTGCCCTGATACTGAAACACTTTTTTTCCTGCTTCATTTTACCTGTTTCAAAGCAGTTGGCATTCACTAGGGATTTCACCAAACACACAGGCAGTCACTGAAGTTAAATTCTTCTGAGAGGTGCCTGCTTGTGTCACCTGTGGCCATAAAGGTGAGGATTCCTTTCTTAGCTGTCCATGCTCTACAAGGAATTATTTCACTTTGGGCACTTACCTTAGTCACAGAGTTCTGTGAAATTTGGAAAGAAGGTGACTTAAATGACTAGAATATTATATGTGGCTGGATTCATGGCAGCACTGAACGGTGAGCTTCTGCAGTCCCACCTTTTGTGCATCATCCCTGCACTTTTGATCCATTTGGTCAGAAAAGTAGTATGATAGGTCACGAACTTCCATGGGTTGCAAGGCAGTTACCAGTTGTCTTCAGGCACAGATTGAAAGGCTTAGTGTTTTTATCATGGAAATCTGTTTACTGCTTTGTTTTTCTAATATGCACACAGATGTAGAGATAAATATAGTGTTTGTCTCTAAGACAGTTTTGTATTTATTACTCTTGTGTCACTGTCCTTTGGGTTTCTTCCCCAGGCCATAGCTACTACATTTCCAGCTACTTCAGTCTTTTCTTCTATCAGTCTATCAGTTAATACTAATGATTCAAACTATATAAAAATCGAAGCTTCATATCAGTAATTTGACTTACATGTAAGAGTTCCCAATTTCCTTCTGCTTGTGTCTTAAGTACTTGAAGCATTTAGCATTGTATCATACCATTTAGTTGAAAAAGCTGGCTGTGGTTCTTGTGGTCACATGCTGTACTTTGAAGACTGGAATTTGAGTCTTAGGAACTTCATGGTCTTGGTGACTCAGTTTGCTTTTTCTGACAGTTTTCCAAAATTACAATTTGGAGTGAAAATACTTTTATAATGTTATTTGATATTAACTGAGATTTAGCGTTTGTTAAAAATGCCTAATGCAGCTCTTTCAGATTTTGGGCCTGTCTCATGAAACTATTCCTTCTGCAAAAACACTTCCATTGTTTCAGCTGAAAGTACCATTGTTTATAACATGCAAATTGGACATGAGATCCTGCTTTGCAGTAGGTATTAATCTTCTGATGAACTGAATTTTGTAGAGGGTGGAAGGATTTTGTGTAGAGTACAAACTTGAATAGAACGAGTTTCAGAAATGTCTAGCAATTTAAAATGCTGCTTGGTTTTAATTAAGATGTACAGAAACTCCACACACTATCTTGAAATCGTTATGCTTTTTAGCCATCCATAATGCCAGCAATGCAGAAGTGCTTCTTAGAGCTTCTAAAGCACGAGAAAGTAGGATAACTGGGCAGATGAAGCACCAATGCTTATGAACCATAAGAGGAGTGAGACTGCAGTTTAAGAACTTGCATTCTCTGGCTGTGGTTGTAATTGACTTACAGAAGTGTCTTTGGCTTGTAAGCTGTACGCATTGGGCTGTACATATTTGGGCACTTAGATTGTCCCAGTTGAGCAGTGAGATTCATTGTCATAGAATCCCCTCACTGAGGCTCAAGCTCATGCATCTTTCCTTATGTTGTGCTATGGGGTGGGAGTAAGCACATAGTCATCTTAGGAGTCTTAGCTGATGGGCAGTGACTTGTGAACTCTGATAACTCAGTTTTGTTTGTATGTCTGTTTTTGAGGCATTTTGTTTGGAATGTGTACCACTCACTTAAGAGTGATGCTATTTAACTGAGAAACTGTGATTGCGAGATAAATTTATCATAGGGAAGAAGACAGAAGGTACTAAAAAAACTCACTGCATGCATGAATAAGGACTGAGAAGTTCCAGAATTTTGTGGTTTTCTTTTTCAAAGTATGTGCATCCACCTTGAAATGGCACTAACTCAGGTTGTTGAGAGGCAGCTGTCATTTTGAGTATCTTGCTATGTAAGTAGACTCTAGCATGTTAGTTGTTAACTGTCTCAAGAACTTTCTTATGGTATAGATACATGTCTTCTGATCTCACTGGTGATAGAAGTAGATGCTTCTGCCTCTTTCTTTTGTCTTCACTAGAGTTTAATGCTGTGTCCATTTTCTGTGGACTTCATGGGTTCTCATATGTTTTGGCCAAAATAAGCCTTTTTAGCAGAGACCAGCTGCTTTGCATTTCAAGTTCACCTGCTGTTTTTTGGGAATGAAAAGCAGGAGGACTGGTTAGGCCAACTTACAAGGAATCATGCATTTACCCACTCATTTCTGTCGTGTGCTGCTTCGAGCTGTCTTTGAGAGATACTTGGGGCTTTTTGGCTTTATTTGGGAGATTTGGTGTACCTGGTTAAGTTCATTCAAGGTAATTACTGTTCACATTGCAGTAATTCCTTTTGTGCTTTTGTCTGAATACCATGGTGTTTGGTGTATAATGTTAAAGGTCTAGCATATTCCATTTTGGAGGGTTTTATCTTTCAGACGAAGGACGAAGAAAACTGGTACTGAGGAAGATACCAGGTCTCGTTCAAGTGCAGGGTTTATGTCTGTTTTTATAGTGTGATATTCCAACTTAGGAGTCTTGGGGCCAAAGAATACCCAGACATTTTATGATAACCTAAGAAATTGTTCCCCAAACACTGGTGAAATGGTTGTTCTGTGTTGGTAAAGTTCATGGTATTAGATAAGCATGAAATTTCCTGGCTCTCAGTATTTGTACTTCAAAGGATTGTATAGCTGTCTGAGATAAACGTGGAATTTCCTGGCTCTCAGTGGTAGTACTTCAAAAGACTGTATAGCTATCTGTTTGCCATATCTGCAATGCCATGGGCATCCACTGAGAAAGCCAGCAAATGGTCCAACTTGTTATTTGTCGAGGTTCTTTTGTATGATCTGATGATCTTCTGTATGATCTTCTCTGTGTTTGTAAGGTCAGCTCATTGTACACAGTTAACTGTGTAACTCGCTACTACTGTTCTGGGACCAGGTTGGTACTATTACTGAAAAAGGAGCAGTTCATCTCCATTACAGGCTGGATGGATGGGCTGGGGCCAGTGTTAAGAGGTTCAACAAGGAAAAGTGCTGGGTCCTGCATTTGGGCTGCAGCAACCCCCTGCAAAGCTCCATGCCTGGGGAAGAGTGGCTGGAAATCTGCTCATGGAAAAGGACCTGGGGGTGCTGATTGACAGAGCTGAACATGAGCCAGCTTGTGCCCAGGCAGCCAAGAAGGCCAGTGGCATCCTGGTCTGTATCAGCAATGGTGTGACTGCAGGGCCAGGGCAGTGATCATCCCCCTGTACTGGTGAGGCTGCACCTCAAATCCTGTGTTCAGTTCTGGCCCTTCCCTACAAGAGATAAGTGACAGGACAAGAGGAAATGGCCTCAAGCTGTGTCAAGGGGAGGTTTAGACTGGATATTAGGAAAAATTTCTTCACAGAGAGGGTGCTACTCAGGGCAGTGGTGGAGTTGTCCCTGGAAATGTTTACAAATCGTGTAGATGAGGCCCTTGGTGACATGGTTGTTGGTGGCTTTGGCAGTGCTGGGGTAATGGCTGGACTTGATCGTAAAGGTCTTTTGCAACCAAGTTGATTCTATGATTAAAAAGAAATTTGGTTACCCCTTAACCAATCTTTTAGTAATATCTCTGTTACATTCCCTTCTCTGTCTTTGCATTCATAAGTTGGTTCTTCAGAAAAGAAATTAATTGTAAGAATTAAGATCTTTTGTGTTACTGCTTTCTGCACGTCAGGGTGAATAAATGAAAGAATGACCATTAACCTGATTGTTAAGTACTGGCTCTTGAATGGAATGCTGAATGCAGGCTTATTCCAAAATGGCAGAATCTCTCTCTCCTTTTTACTGTAATGAAGCTGCTTCTTGTTTGCAGCACTGTGTTGCTGGGAGACTGCAGCTAATTTTTATGGTGTATGTCAGTAGTAGCGATTCAAATTATACATTTAATTGAGTAGCTCTTGTCTTTGTTTGTAAACTGTCTTCTGTAAAGGGAGAGAATGTTTTGTTTTGTTCTGGAAAGAACAGAATTCACACCAGAGAAAATGATGGAATCTGGAACAAAAGCTCAAATTGTGCTGTTGATAACATCATTGTACTTCCAGAGTCACTCTAGGGGGGGTTGTGGCCTGACAGAATTTACACCGGTCTGGTAGTCAAGTCTAATGCAGGTATGCAGGAGAATTCCAGGTGAGTGAATTCCACGTATCCTCAAAATGCTGTTTTTCTTTTTCAGGCTCTGTGCACTAAAACTTCAGCATGTGATGTGACTTTAAAGTGAAACAACAAAATAGACTCTGAGAGATTATAAATTGGAAAACTCTGTAGTTTTTGTTCACAACACAGATGCAGTGGCAGTTCTGGGTTTCTATAGAAAATTTAGTCCTCCTTACAATGATTGCTACACAGCTTGCATGTGGATCAGGACATGCATGCAATTACAGTGGCAAAAAAGTGGGAGTAACTGGGTGTGCATCTAAATGAGAAAATACATGCATAAGCTAGAATCTGGCTAATAAGTTAAAAACCATTTCTTTCTGAATCTACCCTTTTCTGGAGAAAGGAGGTGGTTGTCCATTTCTTGATGTTCACATTCTGTTTAGGTTTTTAGCAATGTTGCTTTCTATCTTGCTTGAGATGCCTCTATGTAATGGGGTGTGTGTGTCTGAATCCAGCTTGCTTAAACACGCAAGTCATGTCAGCTGCAATGCGGCAGTGCTTGGTGCTAATGAGGTGAGCAGCCAGAGCACCCGGCTGCTTGTGTTTGCTCCTATCTGTGCAGTTATGGCAATGGGATTGGAAAAAGGAATTTGTATTGGATGTGGCTCTGGTTTGGGCCTTCCAGAGTGTGGTTCCGTGTCTTGAGTACTGGACAGCATATTTCTACTTCCATTTTGGGAATTAGGTGGTTGCTTCATTATATTTAAGGCAGGCTCTAAAGTATGTCCTGACTGGGGAGAAGGAAATGGGAAGTACAGAGCGGGGGACACCCTCCCTTCTTTGTGCCCCCTCATTAATTCTAATGCACCTTGAAATGAAATGTATTGCCTGCCAATATGTGCCTTCAGGTTAAATAGATTTAAGTCTGTATTAGAAAAGTGACATCTTTGGAATATAGAGCTAATCGGGTAATTAATTTTGGCTAGATCTGAATAGTTACAGCTTTCATAGGCACAGAAAGGCAGATGCACTGTGATTTCTCAGCTCACCTGTCTTTAACCCTTAAGGTGCTGAAGTGTGACCTGTCTTATTTTATACAGAAATCAGAAAGTTTTACTTTGAATGTAAGGTAGATAAAGTAAATATCAAATCCTATTTGTCTTTTCCCACCCTCAGGTGCTAGGCTCTCTTCATTGAGCTTGATGCCTTCCATCCAATCCTATCGTTTCTCATTCCTGCAGCCTGTCTTTCAGTGTTCCTTTCTCAGAGACATGGTCTGTAAAGCTATAGGTCATGATTAAGTAATGCATTGGTCTTGGTGGCAAAGCTTGCTTTCCTTCTAGTTCCTGCCTTGATGTCACAGGGTGTTATGCTGTTAGCTGATAAAGTTATTTCTAAGTGATTATTTAGTATAAATCAGCTTGTTAAAATTATCAATGTTAAAAATACTGCTTTGCTTTTTTTTTTCCTAAGGGTCATAGCTAACCTCTGTTACTTTGGCAGTGTGTTGTGTAATGTGATGCCACAAACAGAGGGATAAATAAAGATGGGACTGGGAAAAGTATGAAATGATCGAGGCAAAAACCAGTAGTGGGAGGCAAGAGCCTTCTGAGTTATTGATACCGATGATATGAATTTAATGTGTAGCTAACATTTATAGAAAGGATGGTGTGGCAACCAATAAAAAAAGTCTTTCACCCTGGGAAGGAGCACAAGACTGTGTGCCCTGATACAGTCTGTTCTTTGCCTAGTCCTAGGTTAAGAATGGCATTTGTGAAATAGCACAACTGACAAGATGCGTTTTAGGGATAGTTGTGCTGTTTTAATGCTCACTGTTGATGTCTGGTATCTCTTGTGATCACATACAGTGCAGTATTTCTTTGCCTGTTTACCTTCTTCTGAAGACCTTGTAGTTCATTGGGATGTTTTTGTCCTCCTTCTCTAGGTCTCCGAGTGAATGGCGAGCTCATTACTGCTTACCCACAGGTGGTGGTTGTGCGTGTACCAACACCTTGGGTCCAGAGTGACAGTGATATCACAGTCCTTCGCCACCTAGAGAAGATGGGCTGTCGATTGATGAATCGTCCCCAGGCCATCCTCAACTGTGTCAACAAGTTCTGGACATTTCAAGAACTTGCTGGTCATGGTGTGCCTCTTCCAGACACTTTTTCATATGGTAAGGCTTTTTTACCGAATGGGTAACATAGTTGCCTACCGTAATTTATGCTTTTGCAGTGCAGAAGGTATGAGTCAAGTTTTGGAAATCCATAGAATTAAGTTGCATGAGGCTAGTTCCACAAACAAGTATTCCATAACCAGAAGAGCAAATTAAAGTTGTAACACTTAAGTTCTGGTTTTGGCTTTGTTGATTAGATGTGATGCTTTGGGAAGGGTACTTTAACTTTACCTCAGCCTCCCAAGCAACTAACTTTGGTGTTACTACTAAACCACTTTGCACTGTTTTCCATTTGTCTGAAATAACAGATAAGAATTTGGGGAGCTACATGTCATAGGATACTGTAAGGATCTAGACTTCAGTAAAATCTGAAAGGGGATTAAATTTCTGTATGAATAAAAGTATCTGCAAATATATTGGTTATTGTGAAAGGACAAAAAGAGTACAGGCCCTCATGTTCATGTTGCAACAATTGTTTGGGACTTGCTTGCCACCAGAACAGTTAATTATTTGTTTCTTGTGCCTGCTTCTGGAGTGTATGGTTTCTGACAGAGTGCTGTATTAGAGGAACCATGAGTCTGAGCTACCCTTATGCTATTTCTGATTTTATTTACAGTATGTTAAAGAACTAAAGATACCTCTCAGCCTTCATTTTCTTCTGTCTGGTTGCACCAGTAGACTTTTGTAATAGGAATTTGACAAAAAAAAAGAAACTTGACAAAACCAAAACCATGGGTTTCTATCAGTTAGTCTGAATTACAATTTCCATCAATTACTGTGAAAACAAATCTGAGAAGAAGCATACCCTTTCTTTATGGATATAGTTGCTCTGGCTCTTTGAGAAAGGAGTAAGTGTTCAGTGTTTTTTTTGGGAGACCATGAACAGTGGAGTAGTTGCAGAACATCTCTGTTCATAACTTCCTACCACTTCTTTTAATGCCTACCTCTGGAATTTGACAGGAGAGCAACTACTTTTTTTAAACGCAGGTATTAAATTCGCAGGGAGAGCTGGCTTTGCCAAGAAAAACAGGATGTGCTGAATGACATGTTACTCCATGACATGCATTAAAAACCATGGCACAGGGTAGTCATGGCTGCTGCTGGCTTTGTAACCAGTGTCTTGGCTTGGCATCTGCTCTTTACTTACTACACATTCTGTTAGAGGACTCGCATCCCTTTGTCTGCTGACTTTCTCTTTTGTATTTCTTGTACTGTGCTCAGCCCTTTGTGAATTGAACTGAACTCAAATAACCTTCAGGTACCAACCATAATCATGAGAATGGTCATTAAAAGGTCCTTATAAATGCAGTGAGCTAAAAAGGTGGAAGTACTACTTACAGGAAGTAGGGAGAACAAGATGCAAGAGTCTTAAGCCTTGGAAAGGGAGATGGAGAAGTGACAAGATTTAGGTTGTTGCTGTTTTCTGGATTATGCTTTGAGTTCATATTCCTTGTTGCTTCCTGGTTAGTAGTTTGGATGGAGCTGTTATTGTTGTTATGTCTGTGCTATTTTCCTGCTAGATACTTGAAAAGGTGGGAGTTGATAAAGTAAAAGGGTTAAACTGGATCAGGATGGTAGAATTGGGACATTCGGATTTCAAAAGTTGGATTGAGCCTTTTGGGGTTGTGATCAGGAGGCCTTTGTCAACTTGTCTTTCATTTCAGAGGACATAGGAGTTCATATCCTGTGGATCACAAACACCTTCAAAGTCTGATCATACTTTATGACTGAGTTTCTCTTAACCAATAGGTTTCTTCTGCATTCTCTAAGCTGTAAGGGTGGGAGGAATGTGTGGCAATTATATCCCTGATTTGACCCCACTAGAGTGGTGGCACATAATGTTGTTGGTTTTCTTTTTGCCAGGTGGTCATGAGAATTTTGCCAAAATGATTGATGAGGCGGAAGTGCTGGAGTTCCCTATGGTGGTGAAGAACACGCGGGGTCACCGAGGTGGGTGTGAGGCCAGGGCTGAGGGGAAAAGAGTGTTCTGAGCAGGCCTCTTAAGATTTTGTCTTGTCAAATGAAGATAGTTAAGTCTTCTATTGGATGTTGGACTTCTTTGTGGTACATTTAACTTCTGCCACACTTTGGCCTCTGAATGCTGAGTAGGCTGCAACACTGGGAAGCAGTTTTAGTAGAACTGAGTCTTGCAATAGGTGGGGGGGATAGGATTTCAAAATATGGTGCATTGGTGACTTCTGTGAGGAAAGTTTTGAACTGGAATAATGGGAGGTCTGGCTTTAGGGAAATAAAAGCTTACATGGATTTTAGGAATGTTTCTAAATAGGCATAAGAAGTGAAATCTTGGTTCAGTCAGTCTTAATTTGACCTTTTTTTCTATGTTGCCTATAATTAGGATTCTGATATAAATAAAATCCCATGTATTGTTTGTTCCAAATGGATCTCTTTATTCAGAAAAATAGCTTGTCTAACAGTGCTGGTGATAATAACAGCGGGTTCAGATTAAGTTCTTCTGTTCTTAGTCTTTTATTGTAAGTATTGAATATGAAACAATACATAAATTTTGTTTATTGTTAGTGATCTGCTAAAGGAAAATGAGTTTAAAATCAATTTCAGAGGTTATTTGCGCAGTAGGTTGCACTGTTTTTAATTTCCTTTAAAACCAATTTAATAAATACTAAAAGTAAAAAGGCAGAAACCAAAGTTATAAGCACATAAATCATCAGTTACCATAAACAAAAGCGTAAGAAAAAAGGTAGCACTTCTTTCTTATTGTCTGTCAGTTTGTTCCCACTCCGTGCTTGCTCTGATGCATCTCTTCTGCTGGCATGAGTGCTTTTGTCATCATGTAGTAACTAGAATTCAGGAGCTGATGTTGGATGAATCTAGATGGGTTATATTTACAAGGATTAATTCCTTATGTGAATTGTCATTTACTCGGACAAATTCTTGTGCTGATGTAATGGAAGAGTGAGAGCAAAAGTCTGGGACAGAGGAAGATAGACCTGCTTCTATTGGCAGTAATACTTGATTATATAGTTTTAAAGGGCTTGTGGAGCCATGAAGCCAAGTTGGAGTTTGACTTTGCAGCAAGCTCAATTTTACAATTGTGGAGTATCTGAGACACTGGATTTGACTTGACACTGCCTCTCCTCTAAGATGTATTAAAAAATTATAGAGTTTGCAGCTATTGAATTTCTTCTGCCCTTTTTTTTTGGCCAGAATTCATGTAAAATCTCTGTTTACGAGTTTAGCTTTAGAGCAGTTTAAATTCCAGGCATCTTAATGTAAATTTATGCACATCACATATCCTTTCACATGAAGAGAGCTGGGGAAGCTTTTTAAGATTAATTGAAGAGGAGCCATTTGCAAATTGTATTAAAAAAAAAAAAAAAAGAAACCCAAACAAATGGGCAAACCTGGTCCTAGGTACTGGCTAGTGAATAAAAGCCACTCTATTCTAGATTAATTTTCTATATAGTTGGCTGCTGCAGCAAATGTACCAGTCTTGGTTCTGCCGAGGTGTCATGATGCTGCATAATTCCTAAGAAGTAAATAGTTCCCCTCCAAGGCATTATTCGTCCTATCCCATGTTAGGAATACAGTAGGATCGTTAAGTGCAGGAGAGCTAAGTTGGGAATGGGAGAAGCTCCTTGTAATGATTTTGAAGCCTACATTCTGATACAGTGTTTGGGTTAAGAAATTCCATGTTCATCAAGCGGTGTTCTGTGTTAGGCAGACCTTAAATCCGGACAAAGCAGTGGCTGCTGCAGTTGGGTTTTGGGGCGCTTGGTGGAATTCTTCTTTGCATGTTATTTCTCCTAGTTCTGCTATTGCTGCATTTCTGGTACCTTAGTTTAAGATAGGCAGTTACTCAATTGATTTTTGTACTCTGTTAACGTTGTAGCATAGCTGAGTTACAATTCTGCCACAAACAAAAGATGTGCAGCCTTTTGGAAAACATGTAACTATGACACAGGGAAGAGTCCTTAAAAAGGGGAAAGAGAAGCTGGGAAATGTAACTTAAGAGGGAAAGACATGCCATGTTGTGAGACTAGAGATGGGGAACTGTTAGAGCCCTGTTCCAGGGGTGACTTCCCATCAGTATTAATAAATTTGAGAAAGAACAAAGAAATCTTCAGTGTGCTCTAGAAATGAAGAGGAATGAAATTATGGTTTAGGTTAAAGAAACCCAGGTCCTTGAGATGCTTGCTTGCAGAAAAGGTGGTGAATTCTGAAGAGGTTTTTTGTTTTGTTTTGTTGCGGTTTTTGTTGTTTTGTTGGTTTTTTTTTTTTTTTGTTTTTGCTGTAATACATTCCATTAATTTTATGTCTTGTGTAATCTTCTGCTAAATTATTTTGGGTACTCTGCAGTCTTGTGTTTTCCTCTGAATGGAGTTGTTCCACTGCAAAGCTTCATTCTAACAAGCAGCAGCTTCTAACAAGCAGCTGGTTCTGCGCTGTCATGTTAGCAGCTTCAGAGTTCTTAGCTGCCTGGTGTTTAAGTTTCATGTCATTGGTTTCTGTGTGTTCAACCTGTAAGCTGCAGATATAGTCCTTTTGGATGAACAAAACTGTCTTATTAATTACATGTCTGCTGCTCTTTAAGTATTTCTTCCTTTTTTCTCTCATTAAGGACCTGTACCAAAAGGAGTAAGAAATTGGAAGACCACTTTTTGTGTCTAAAGTGCTTTCCTCTGCTTTTTCTCTCTTCTCCTCTCTTCTCCCCCTCCCATGCGGCTCCTCAGCTCTGTCAGTCCCTGAAATCTTAGAAGCAGTGAAGCAGTGGAACCGTGATGTCCACAGAAGAATTTGTAAATGTGTATAAGCTACAGATGGGGCATGTGAGAATGGGCAGTGTATTGGTCTTTGATGCAGCTCAAACCAGTAGCTTCTTCCAATCTTCTGATGTTCTGTTCTTGATCCAGGTAAAGCTGTATTCCTGGCGCGAGACAAGCACCATTTGGCAGACTTAAGCCACTTGATCCGTCACGATGCCCCTTACTTATTTCAAAAATACGTGAAAGAGTCCCATGGCAAGGATGTGCGTGTCATCGTAGTAGGAGGCCGTGTGGTGGGCACCATGCTTCGCTGCTCGACAGACGGGAGGATGCAGAGTAACTGCTCACTTGGTAGGAAAAGCATCGTTCATAGTTTTGATCAGAATTTTTCAATCCAGTTGAAGAATCACAAGTCCAGCTGAAATAAGCTGCACATTTTCTTTTGTATTAATCATGCTTGCTGTTGGGGGTTCACAGAGGAAACAATAGAGTTGAGGAATAAGTGAGACACGTGTTGAGCAAACACAGAAGGAGAGGCAGTTTCTGCCCAAAGTATTGGATAGAATGGATGAAAAGGAGGAGAAAGTTCTAGGGACACAAACAGAGCAACTGCTGTGGTAGTGGCAGTGCCATGCTAATGCCATGTTATCATTCATTTCATCCTTTGAAGAGGAACAGAAAAAGAAGGAAGACAGAAGTTGAGACTGAGGGAGGTGGAGGAGGCAGGCAGTTGGTAAGAGGGTAGAGGAGAGTGTTAAGGGAGGAAAGTGCTGAGCGCAGTAAACAGTTGGATTGCATTTTGCAGCTGCTATGCATCCTTAAGTCTGTCAGGCTCCCCTCTGCAACCTTTTTTAGTAAAGACCATGTCCTGGGAGGAAGAGGAGAGTTACTACATTGATCGTAGCATACACAGAACTGAGTTTCTGCATAGTGTTGGGTGTAGGGCAGGAGGTTTTCTGAGGGTAGAAGGGAGGAAGGAGGGTTGAGTTTGCCTGGCTGAAATTGTACTGAACCCGATCAGGGATGGGATGAAATGGGTTCATGTGCAGTGTAGTTTTGGTGAGAATGCCCAGAATGCCTGAGAGATTTAGTTAATACCTGTTGCTGAGGAAATAAAGCCTGAAATTTTTTTCTGCTAAGTGTTTTTTTTCTGGTTTGGTGTTTTTTTTTTTTCCCTTTGTTTTTGTTTTCTAAATGTGTTACGATAGATGAAGTCTGAGTTGGTTAATGCTTAGATGATGGATTATGGAGTGGGCCAGTTGAGCTTCAGATACAAATGTTCCCCAATTCTTGCTTTAGAGACTCAAACGTATGATAGCAAGCTAAGAGGCACACGAGCAGATGGTAATGTCTTTACCCTGTCCCCTCAGTTATATCTGTTAGAGCTGTAGTCTTATCAGGAACAGTTGTTTAATTTTCCTGAAAGATGTCTTGTGATAATTTAAAAATACGTATGTAGAAGGAACAAAGGTGGTTTGTTAGGTCATCTTTTTAATATCCCAGGATTATAAAAAGGTATGCTATCTTTCTTGACTAAAAAGTCTGCACTTAACTCTTTAACAAGTTGTCATTTGACCTGCCCTTGTCTTTTGAAATCGCGCAGTGTTTTCATGTTCATTAGTAGTCACTGTGCATAGGAGGTTGCTTTGCGACTCATAAGCAGTATGCTTACAGCCAAAAAGCACTATCCAGTTGAGAAGGATGTCAGTCACCTGTGACTAGACTACAGACAGCAAATGCTTTTCGCTTCTTGCAGGTGGCGTAGGGATGATGTGCTCACTGAGTGAACAAGGCAAGCAGTTGGCGGTCCAAGTGTCAAACATCCTGGGGATGGACGTATGTGGCATTGACCTGCTGATGAAGGACGACGGTTCATTCTACGTCTGCGAGGCCAATGCAAATGTAGGTTTCATTGCCTTTGACAAGGCTTGTAATCTAGATGTAGCTGGTATCATAGCGGACTATGCCGCTTCTCTCCTTACCCCCGGCCGCTTGACGCGGCGCATGTCCTTGCTCTCTGTGGTGTCCACGGCAAGCGAGACTAGCGAGCCAGAGCTGGGCCCTCCAGCTAGTGCCGCTGTCGACAATATGAGTGCTAGCTCCAGCTCTGTCGACAGTGACCCTGAGACCACGGAGAGAGAGTTGCTCACCAAGCTCCCGGGGGCTCTGTTCAACATGAACCAGCTATTAGCCAATGAGATCAAACTTCTTGTGGAGTGATGCCACATGTAAATAGATGACCAACAGAACTCTCTCTTGTACATTTTATTTTTAAACCAACTTGCAATGCTGTTTATCAGAGAAGCTCAGAGGAGTGAGGAAAGGAGAGGGGGGTGTCAATCAGGAGAGCAAGAGTAAAAGGCACTTGTGTTGTGCTTGCTGCCTCCGCTGTTTTGCAGAAAATAAATTGTGTTCATTCTTCAGTATCAGTTTTCTAATGAAGATGCTAAGTTCACAACATAAGTGGGAATTTTATTTGGGTGCTGCTTTGGTCCCAGACGTATTCACAGGCAAACATTAGAAACATGATTCACGCTTAAAAGATTTTCAGAAAGCTGTCTGGCAGCTCTCTAGAAACTTCTGTGAATTCTTGCACCACTCAAGTCTCTTCTGCCTTTGTAAGGCTTGATCCTGTAAGTGGCCAAGTGCCTCAGATTCTCTGTGTGAGTTGAAGGTGTCAAATACCAGGTATTTCAAAGTTCCTGGACACCCCCTGTTCCTACTCTAGTAGATGGGAGCTGTAAGTTCAGGATCCTTTGAAAGTTGTCACTTTGTGACCTTGCAGGATTTGGCCTTTCAGGTGATGAGGCTGAGAGAAGCATCAGCTGACTTTAATGTGAGCTTTCTGTAGAGATCTTTAATTTGTACCTTTCTTGGTATTAATTGGCAGCTTTGTGTCTGTATTTCTTCATAAAGTTTTCCAAGATGGATTTTAGGGTTTTTTGTCATTTCAAATCCTGCTTTTGGAGGGTATGTAGGGGAATTGGTCATACTCTAGTTGTGGCGGAAGTGGCACGTTTTAACTATGTTTGCATGATTGGAAGAGATAAACAGCACTGTAATGTTTGGTATACTACAAAATAATGTTTAATCCAATGTGAAAAAGAATTACACTAGTTTAAAGCAAACGTGCATCAACTTGTATTTGTTAGTGTTTTAGTCTTTTGGAGAGAGATCTGCAATGTTACTGTTCCGTTTTCTTTAATACATGCTAGTCCAACACTCCCTTCTCTATGCCTGCATCTTTAACAGTGGCCAAAGTAAAAACACTGCAGACTATTTGTTAAGGAAACACTGAGAGGGGGGAACATGGTAAGGTGTGGAGGAGGTAAAAGGTGGTTAAAAGTGATAGACGTCTTGAGGTACTTTAGAATAAAGCTGCAGTTCATACAGTACTTAACCAGGCTTACTTTTTCCCCACTGAACATAAAAGCTGATGTTGGCAGAAATCCAAAGAGTATAACTGGGGAGAAATACCCAATTCTTTAGCTTTGGGAAATGTGCAGCAGGTTTAAAAACTAAAAAGTGAATAATAATAATAAAAAAAAAAAAAAATTGCTCAGCCAGAATTAAAAAAAAAATAAAATATAACCTAGGTCCACAAATTGATCCTGGGCCCTTCCATGTGTGGTGTGAGTACACACACTTCTGTGTGTTTGTGTGTGTGCATTTGCTTTGCTTTTTCTTTTTTGGCTTCTCTTTTCTTTTGGGTTTTGGCTGTTTAGCTCCTAGTTTCTTTCCAGGCTGCCTGATTTTCTTTAGTCCTTCTGGCTGTGCATTTTCTCCTTAGCCTTGAGCTGTTTTGGAAAACAGATAACCAAAACAGATACTGAGTCCATTTTCAATCCCTATCTTCCTCCTTTTCCTCTTTTTCCTCCTCCCTTTTAATTCCCTTCTCATTCTCTGGGTTCATAAAGGCCTGGAACTATAGATATATATATATATAAAAATAAGCCTCTTTTTAAGAAAAACAAAAAACAAAAAGAAAGAAAAAAAACCAAGGTAAAATGTTTACAATTGAAGAATAATCTTGTGAAAATAGGGTTGGTTTGGAGGGGGGTTGTGTGTGTGCAATGCTGCTACTTTCTGGATACTTTAATGGAGCATGTCCCATGTACCCTCTGAGGCTCTGCACTGCCCACCTCTGTGGCCCTTCCTCACCTCTCTGCTGCTCTGCTGTTTTATCTTCACTTGGACCTTAAACACTATTCACGGACACTATGCAGAGAGTCTTCAAGAGGCAATAAACAGAACAGTATTAACCTGCTTTATGGAGGTTTGATCATGCTTCTTTGTACAGTTTGGTTTGTTATTTTTTAAATTTTATTTTAAAAGGAATGTAATAAAATGGCTTTTTTTTTTGTAGAATTAAATATTATTATTAAAATCAAGTGAAAGGTTGACTGTTGGTGTTAAGCAGGAGAGTGGACCAAGTGGTCCAGCACCAAAAGGAGCTTCAGCAGTAAAGGTATTATAAAATCTTCCCAAGCCTTCAAGCACACAAGTTATACCTGCAGAGTATAAAGGTCTCTTGACTTCCATAAAGAGTTGCAGAACCACAAAACATGAAAGAAATAGAATATTCTAGTCACTGAGCAGTAAAGTCTCTCTTCCAGAGGCTCTTCTATCTTTGCTTGTTTATCTAAGGAGAATTTGGGTGGTGGTGTGGTGTTGGGATTTTTTGGTTGGGGTTTTTTTTCCATTTGATTTGTGTCTTTTCGGTTTATGTGTAGTTGACTGCACTCGTCTCGAGGCCGATAGGGTCAGTCCTTTTCAGCTGTGGCGTGCATTGAGCATGTTGGTATAGTGGAACCTCTGTGTTTCTGTCACAGGAAACTTCTTTTGGAGGAAAGAGCTAGTAACTGAACATTCTGGACTGTTTTTTGACTCTACATAGTATTTTGTGGCTCACAGGATCTTTACATTTCTGTCAGCCTTTCAGAATGTCCAGGATACACCTCCCACCAGTAAAATTTGTGAAGTAAACACTAGGTTTTTTTGAAAGACAAAGATGGACTGAGAGATTTCCAGTTTGGCTCCCTTGGGATAAGGTGCTTCTCTGTTTGGTGATTCCATTGCGAATTTGGATATAAGTCCATATACAGTGGTCAGGGAGGGAGACAGGGTTTGAAACATATATATTTATTTGGACATTGGGTATTGATCAAAGCCTTGCTTGAGGGTTCATTGGTACAAAGGAACACACTCATCTCACGTGTTCACTCCCTACTTACCCGTTGCTCCTGTAACAGTGAAACGTATGGAGTGGGCTGAGGGTGAGAGTGGGGTGTCTTGTTTTTACTTAAAGGAAGAAAAAACCCACCAGCAAATCTAGCCTGTGGTAACTGCTCAGTGTTTCCCAGTGAAAGTGAAGTTTATGGATGTCAGTTTTATACCCTGTATTTCCTTCAGTTCCATATGCTGAAAAACACCTGCTAAGTTTTCATAAAGTTGCAGTAACACTGCCTCCATATGTGGGTTTAGAAAGCACGTGTTGGAAAAGTGGTCAACGTAGTGCTGGATTACAATAGCGCGAATGCAGCTGATGGTGATGCTACTGGTTGTGTGTGTTTTAATGTTGGAAAGAGCCAGTTAGAAACTTTGTTTGCAAGAATTAAGCTTCTTAAACTACATCTGATGAAATTTTGTTCTTTGTAACACTGGAGGTTTTCTTCTGTTGAAGTTACAATGTTTATAATTGGTGTCTTGCTCTGTCAATGTATGGATTGTATCTTAAGCCTTGTATTTAATGCTTTAATGTGTTCTGTAAAATCTCCTCTTGAAATGTCAACACCTTGTCCATAAGTGTCAATGCTTGATGCATATGTAGACTTGTTAATGTTTTTGTTTTGACTTGATGATTGCTCTTGGAGCATTTTCTCCCACTTGGTGTGCTATCTTTTGTGTGTGGTACTTACTCAGGAAATAACCTCTGGAACATCTGTGTATGCCAGACGCAAAGGAGATACTTCTTCAGATGTTATGCTGGACTTCAAAACGCAACAAATGAAACCAGTGACATTTGCTAAATCTTTTCTCCCCATTATTGCAAAAATCTGTCAGTTAAATATATAAGGGACCTTAAGGGCTTAGAGAGACTTTGAAAACAGATTGTATGTACAGGATCTTTCTCATGGCTCACTCTTTTTGAGAAGGTTTATGGGCTTTATGGCTGGTGTGAGACACACGACCCACTCCTGTTCTCTCTTATGGAATAGTAGGTGCTCGGACAGGTAACTTCTGTTGCTACTGTCTTTATTTTTTTTTTCCCTTTTTTTTTTTTTTTAACTGATCTAGGGATTGCTTTAAACTGAACAATTCAGGATTTATAACCAGATGTTTGCTGCCTTTTCCTTTGTTTTATTTCTTTAAGTCTTTCTTAACCTTTGAGAGTAACTTCTGGAACATTCTGATGGTGGATCTTGGCCTGCTGTTGGAAGCCTCCAGGCCTCTCATATATCCAGTTTGAGTTGAAAAGTTTTTGTTTTGTTTGTTTGCTTAAACTGATGGCACAAACTAGATGCACGGACTTTGGGTGAGATTTGCTGTTGCTCTGCTTTGTGTGACTTATTCTCCTTTTTTTTTTACAGAAAAGTGTTCTAACAGTTCACACTTTGTTACTGTTCTTTGCAAAACTTTTCAGGAGCCAAAAAAAGTCAAAATCCAGAGAAAACCTTCCCTTCTCCCCTTTCTGATGGCGAGAGTGAGAACTTATGAAAAGTCCTTGAGAATGTTCCTTCCTAAACTTTTCCCCCCAGTAATGCAAGCGGGTAAAATGGTAAATGCAGCAGTTTGGTGACATCCAAAACCCACCTGTTGTCAGGTAAATTGGCTCTTTTCTGCTCTTATGTAACCTTCGTAAGTTTAACTTGTCTGCCTTCCTTTCATTCCATCAGTTCGTTTTGGTGAAACTTCTTGAATGATTTCTTTAACAGTGATATTTAGAGAGAATTCTACATTTCTTCTTAATTTCCCGTCCTTAAACATGCTGATCTTTAAGAAAACTGTCATTGTCCTTTGCTTTACTCAGGTGAAACAAAAGTGAGTCCCCTCATATAAGTAAGTATATGTGCAGGATGGTTTTGTAATATGTTCATTCCACCTCCTCTTTATTAATTCCAGGGTAGTTTGCCTCCAAGTGTACTATTTTAGCTTAGGTTTTTGAAATATGGGATGCTTTCCATTTGGCAAGTGAATGTAAAATACAAGTGCATCAAATAGGAGTTGATAGGTGTGAAGAAATAGTACTAAGAACATTTACTCCATTAAAATTAAACAGAGCAGGAACCTATGAGGAGGACAGATGGGAGAACATGTGTGCCAAAGAAAGATGGTGGGGCTGATTATTTCTCTTTGTGTAGGATGGGGTGACACATTCTGTGTTGCCCTTACTACTCTATCCAAGTACTTGTACATTTTATCCTATTCTGGCAACTTGTTCCCTTAATCTGAAATTACTTAAAAGTGCTGGGAACTTAATACTTTTTTACTTGGTTTAAGGAGGAGAATCTATATTTTACTCAGAGGTAAATATCAGACAGTTGGAATACCAACTGGAAGAATATGAGCCTGTATTCAGGCTTCCAAGTTTCCTGATGCAGTGTTTTATTTCCCATGACATCTGTAAAGAATTAGCACTTGTTTCAGATTTTTTTTGTCTGTGTATATTAAGAAATCTTCTATATCATAATAGTCTGCTTTTCATATTCTCAATTTATATTATCCTGAAACACATCAAGGTTTATCAGCAATACCATAAATTGCAGCTTCAAATTAAAGTGGGAGGAAATAAATTTAGAGCCAAATTTTGCTCTCAGTTACACTGAGATAGTCCTGGAATTGAATTGCTCTGGGAAAGCAATTCCCAGGAGTGCTATCCAATTGCACTGGTATAATTGGGTGTATAATTTGTGTCTTTAATTTTACTTGTGAGATGATTTTACAGACCTGTTTTACTTATGTTTCCAATGCTTTTTCCTTTCAGACACACCCACTTCTTGCGTCTCAGCACTGGGCAGGCCTATTCCTTTATTTGTGTATATTTTTGTGCAACAGCTGCTATAGGACACGGGTGTAACACTTTCAGGCATGTGTTGGGTGTCTTTGGGGAAGAGATTTGTGGGTTTGTAACAATGCCTAAAAAAAGAGAATTTCTTTTCCTCAGATTTGTGAACAAATTGATGTTAGCTCACAGTTTTGCATCTCTTAACCTGATTTCATATATGTTATGTGAAGGTTTGTTCTTGTAAGAAAGACAGTGCTAGTTCTTTGCAGTGTCTTCACATACTCTTTGGTGGGGAGAGTTGATAAAAATTTCATTCTGCAGAAGTTACTAACTTAATATTTAATGTTGGTTGAAAGGTAGTTTTACAGATCATACTCTTTCCTCTTTACGTAGTGGCTTTCAGAGCCTTATGTTGATCTTGGTTGTGCCCAGTGCTTTGCCTAGTGTATGGGGGAAATGTTGCAGAACTTGAATAAGCCATGACGTCTTAGATGGTGTAGATGATAATTATGTGCATGCTGAACAAGAACTTCTTCTATATGCCCTTCTGCTGCAACAGAGTAATAAAACTGGTAGGTGGCAGCAGCAGCAGAAGAAACTCATGTGACTGACCTGAGAAACCTCCAGTACTGGGAGAAATGGATTGCAAAATGCTAACTCAAGTAAGGGGGACGGAAGAGAAAGGCAGAGTCCCTGAACCGCCACTTTGAATGGTGAGTCTGATTTCAAGAATTATCATGATCAAAAGACTAGCTGTAGTACAGTACACATGTTAATCTGTCTGAGTTGGTGTTTGGTTACCTGAGGTCCTAATTCTGATCTTTGATTCAACTTTCCGGTTTCCCTACTGCCTCTATAAGGCACAGTATATGCCTTGAAAAAATAAGTTTCACAAAAATGGCCACATTTAAAGGAGTACGGGAAAATAAGGCTGGAAGGAATTTATCTAGTCCATCCATTTCTCTGTCTCACAGGAAGATCAGTCATAGTTACGCCATCAGTCACATGCTTGTTTTAACATTATTTAAAAACCAGGGAATATGTGGAAAGATTATGAAGTCCTTACCTATGGAATTTCTTTTTATGAGGAAGATTGTGAAGTCTTTACCTATGGAATGTCGTTTTATGTAGCTAAAAAGCATCCTTACTGTCAGCCAGTGGTCAGCCTCATAGGCTGAGAGGCCATCTGCTTTTTTTGCTACTTTCTTTTTTGCCTCTCTGCTATGTAATGCTACTTTTTGGGTGATGCTTTTATATAATTCTCATATTGAGTATTTCACCACACTGCTACTTAGTGATAACTTAAATTGCATGTCTGTATATGTAAATTTACGTTTCACGTCAAAAGTTGGTTCCTTCAGATCTAAAGCCTTGTACCCCATTGACTGTGAAGAACTTCTGTCCTGGTATTGTCAGCATGTATTATTTTTGTGCAAGGAGCATAGTTTACAAATGCATGTAATAAGCATTTGTAAGCATAATAAGCAAGCAGCTGCATGGTGTAACAACAGTTTAAGAACTGAGTATTTTTATGTGATACATGGTGGTTACTTTAGGTTTAGAGACAACCACAGGGGATTCACCTATAACACATAAATAGGTTTTGCATCAGGTCTAACTTGTATCCTTAAATCACTGTTTTTGTTGGGTAGGGATCAAGTAACCTACGCCAGTAAGCCTAAATCAGTTTTTCAAAATTCTGTTACGAAGTTTCCTATATATAAAAAGCCTCTTTGAGGAGACTTTTCCCCCCTGTTTTTTTAATTGGTTAGTTTAACTAGTCATACCAGTAAATCTGAACTGGTAAGTACAGGAGGTAAATTGATTCTTAGGTTTGCACCAGTCATTAGCTCATTACAATATAATGACAATGATTTAAGGACTTAGTCATTGAGATGCTCAAATATCTTTGCAGAAAATTTAAGAAAAAATTGTTTCCACATAATATCTAGAGATTTTTATGTAATGAGAAAATCAGATACTGACATAGAAACAAAGTGCAGAATTTTCTCAGACAACAAAATGCTGTCACTTCCAACCTGAAAATGTTAAGTGAAAGCTCTAAACCAGGAAAAGCCAAACACCAGATTAGTTACTCTCTCCTGTGAATCTTATGTGGATATTAATTACTGTATAATGGTATTTATAGAGCACCATATAGGTTAAATCATAAATGGCTTAGAAACACCATGATAGTAAAGGACAGTGTTCTCCATAGCGGCATGATTTAGTGGTGGATTTGGCAGTGCTGGGGTAATGCTTGGACTTGATGATCTTAGAGGTCTTTTCCAAGCGAGCTGATTCTATGATTTATGTATCTCAAGACGGAAAAAATGCTCAAAGCACCAACAGTTACAATTCTCTTTTGAAAGTGGGAAATGTAAATTCTATAATGTTTCTGAGTTAGTATTAACCACCTCTTCAGTTATCTAGACCAGTTGTCTCTAAAAGATCTGTATCAGTAAAAAGCATTTGAAGCGTGCACCCTGATACATGTCTATTTATAAGCTATATGCATGTACTACTGTGTACATTATAAAATATACACAAGCCCAGAAATCAAAGCAGGATGAGGTAAAGATGATATGAATACTATTTAAACATTTACTTTGTTGTATTTGGCGCAAAATATATTTTCTTCTTGCAGCCTCATGTATTGTCTTGCATCCTGCCCCAGGGAAAAGTGCCCTCTACTTTTGAGACCACTGAGCTAGACCTCATCAAAGAATTAGTAATCACATTGAAGTCAGGAATGACTCCTAGGTATGGGAACTAAGCTGGATCTGAGTTACTGATATCCAGGCAACTAGTCTCCAGTGCACATCAGATATCACTGAAGACTATGAACAGCTGGTGTACTTTACTCAATAGCTTCTCACTTCTCATACAGCCTTCAAAAGTATGTGAAACACAGGCTGGAAATCCCAGAGCTGAGTTCCTGCAAAGTGAATGGAATTGAATGTGCAAAATGAAAAAAAGTATTTTGGATGGAGATTTGAAAGGAATCTTGTTAAATATAATGATGAGCAAAGTCTATGTGTGAGATGAAGCTCATAGAGAAAGTTTTTTAAATCAGTCAGACTGGAGATGTGTGAGAAAGTGAATTCTGGTGGTAGAGGCAAGGGAGTCTGAAGCATATGTTGGTCTGTCAGGAGACATGAAGATGAGGCAATAAACTAGCTTTTGCTGATCTTGAGTGTTCCCAGCTTTTTGTTGCAAGGAGGAATCTCACCAGACTTTCTGTACCTAATATGTGCTAGGCATGCTAGGCTTTGGGGACTGGTTATCAAGAAGGAGATCTAAAAGCTGATACAGAACTCTTGATCTGGAAACTAACCATAGCACTTGCTGGAATAGAATGGTTGTTCATGTGGATTAAAAATGTTACTGCACTGAATTTAGATGACAGCAATACTTGGGAAGAAGGGTGGTCATCTGGCCCTGAACATGGGTTTGTTTGTCCAGATATACCTGTAGCTTTTGCTTCTCAGCATAGTAAAGAATAGAGCTATAAAAAGATATGCAAGCCTTTTTAATGAGCAAGGGGACCATTTTAATGACTTAGTCATCTGTTAAGAAAAGATATTTTGGCTGTACAACAAGCAGGAATTTATAGTACTGTCCCAGATCCTCCATGTTTCCACATGGCTGTCAATACAAAAGGGTATTTTATTTCCTAATAGATGTGACATAGCAAAGCATCCTGTTTTCTTCTGTGGCAGAGATTTGAAGAAAGCAGAATATTTTTCATTCTTGCCATAGCCTTTTACAGGCAGGCAAGGGGTATTATGTATGTGAAAGGAGGAATGGATAGGTTCCTCATGCCATCTGAAAAGGGAGTTATGGGTTAGGCTGCTAGAAAAGTTAACATTCACACTGTACTTAGGCAAGGCATCTTCACGGAATTTCTGCATCCCCTTTTTGTTCCATGGAGAAACACTGCAAGTGTTACTAGAATATACAGAGTCTGCATAGTGGTATGTCAGTGTATTAGAGCTCTGCCAAGTGTGTGTGGGGGAAGGGCTCATAAAAGATTTATGTGAATTTCTGTATGCTTTTTTTATTTGGAGGCAGTTTGCCATGTGCAACTGCAGATAGTGCTCATTTTTAGTGTAATAGAGGGGTTCTTTTGTTTGGAAGGAGGAAAATGTGTTTGGGGAGTTAAATACGTCGTTCTGTTGTCCATTTCTGTAAGGAAGCAGAATGGTTAAGGGAAAGCAGTCAAAATGAGTAAGAACTACACAGCTAGTTGTAGTCTGGTGTCAGTTGAATACTCATTGATGTTGCTGAGGAGAAGGCTTTTTGGTCTGTCTTACAGTTAAAGGAGACACTGAGACAGCCAAGAAGGGACTTTGAAAGTGTTTCAGACAGTGAATTGTGTCTTTTGTTGCCTTTTCTTTTGCTTTCAGAACTCTTTGATGTGCTTCTGTAGATGTATCTTATTAAAAAAGTGTAGGCTGCTGAAATGTCTCTGGTGCGTAGGGCTGAGGTTGGTCGAACAAGGGTGTGGAATGCTCTTTAACCAAGAGTAATCAGCTGTGCTGATCTTGGCCTTGATCAGATGAGGACAGAGAGTTGCAGTCTAGCACAGGTTTTGCTGGACTGCATTTATTGCAATATATGCAGTAGTAGCAGAAGCCTTTGTCAGTAGTAACCTGTATAGCTGTCACTAGAAAGTGCAGTTGCTTTTGATCAGTGATGAATATTTAAATTTCCCTTACCATGTAATGCTTTTCATTTTCCTGACTACAGCTATTCTGTTACGTTAATCTGTGGTTTATTGTAGTATATTTACAGTTTTCCATATCAGGACTGAATTTCTGTCTTAGAGAAATTGCACTGTAATTGAGGTGTGGAGAGGAAACGAAGTTTTATTAGAGGTCAGTTGATGACAATACCTTATTAGAAAAAATTAATCAGAAAAAACTAATTTGTCACATTCATAATTTTTCAAGGACATATGTTAATATCTAGAATTTAGTGGGATGTACCTCTTGTACAAAATAGCATTTGTTTCTAGAGAGGGAGGAAAAAAATCTGTATTATATTATCTAATAACTCAGTTGTTGCTATCTCTTTGGCCAGTTACACATTTTTTCTAAGCAGATTTCCTGTTTATTGTGGAAGCAGTGATACTACTGACCTCTCTTGATGCTTAGTTTATCTGTGTCATAAAATACTTTAATTCTGGGGGGAAAGGAACTGGAGAGATATGGAGGAAAATTGTATACAGTGCTATGTGGACTAAACAGGAAGGTGCTGCGAAGCAGAGAGAGAAGACAAAGCAGTAGCTGTATACACAGGTATCTTACAGTTCTGTCTTATCAGTCTAATGGGAGGCCAGGAGTCAGAGTGGCTGTTAGACCATGATGAGAAATGGGGATGCCACATTGACTGTTTGTGCAACTGCAAATAATTCATATCTTGTGTTTACAAGAAGTATGGTTATCCCAAGGGCATGTGTGTAGTTTCTTTTCCTCACTACTACTCTGCAAAGCACCATCTGCTAGTGTTTATTCTCTGGATTCTGTCTGTTCAATGGTATTGTGTATTAAGACTAAAAATTGTATAGTGTTTTGTGAGTGTCAGAAGGAAACTTGGTATGCTTCTCATTTATATGTTTTCTGATCCACCTAACAAACACAAGGCCAACTGAAACAACACAAATGTTACGGTTATTCTCCCCTTCCGTCTTTACAACAGCATAAGGGAGGAGTAATGCAAATGTAATGTGATTTCGGCTTGTCCATGCCCAAATGGAAATGTTTGTTTACCGGATGGCAAATACTGAAGTTTTACCAGTGAGAGGATTAGGCAGAAGGAGACTGCAGTTTGACTTTGCTAAACTTTACACAATTTTTCCTCCACATGAAATATTTCCACAGGAATTTAATGCTTGAGGAAGAGGCTGGACCAACAGTTGCAGAGATTGAACTCCTCTACCCACAGGAAAGGTAACAGGAACTAGATTTTATCTTCAGAACAGTCTTCACTTCATCTCTCACTCTTTGACCTGGAAAGGCCTTTTCCAAAGTCAGGAGTTTGATACTCATGGCTCAGTCCTTGGTGCATGTGTAATGTTATCCAGGAAACTAGATAGGTGCCAGTTACAGAGATCTTTTCCTAATGATGTCTGCTAGAATTTCTGATATTAGTATTTTGTGAAAAAAAGACTAACTTCTTCAATGATTTGTTTCTCTAGGTTTTTCTACACCACAGGAGGTCTTCTCTTCTCTTGTACGGGGACACTTGCCTCTTGATATAACACCCCCTTCACAATGAAGTGAAGAAAGGATAGACCAGTGGTAATGTCGAATGGGGTGATGTCCACACTTGGGGTTAACAGTTGTAATAAACACTGTCCTGCTAACATGGAGAAATGAATAAAACAATTTAATTCTTAATTCTTGAGAGTGTGAGGTTCATTTTGGTGTCTTCTGTGCCAATTCCCCTTTCTTCTGTGCCATTTCCCCTTTCTTGAAGTGCTGGTTAACTTCAGAAATCTATTGATCTTGTATCAAAGCTGGAGCTAAGCCAGAAAAGTAAAACCTGTTGAATATTCTTTATCATATTAGGCTTCCCCCCCCCCCATTCCTAGGAGTTCTAAAATGCTTTCTATTGACATGAATAATTTTCCCAGATGCCTTAGAACATCAACATCAGGCCTTCGGTTTTACCAGTTATGAGTTCACCTAACTCATTGAAAGCAAGTCTCCTGAGTTGTGAAAAAAAAGGAAAATCATACTATACTGATCATGCCATACTGATAGCTTTGGAAATTGCTAGAGAGAAACAGAACTGCAGTTCTCAGCATATTGGAGATTCATTAAACTAAACAGTGGTGAGGCACTGACACAGGTTGCCCAAAGAAGTGGTGGTCAAGGCCAGGCTGGACAGAGTCTTGGGTGACATGGTTTAGTGTTAGGGGTCCCTGCCCATGGCAGGAGGGTTGGAACTAGATGATCTTAAGGTCCTTTCCAGACCTAACTGTTCTATGATTCTGTAATGTGCTTTTGGATTTTGAGGCCACAGTGGCAGGGTTTGTTACAGACATGGTCATGTAAATTCTTACTGTATGTTGTTTCTGAAAGAAAGCTCATGTTTAAAACCATAGGTTATGGATCTTTTGCATATCTCTTGGTTTGTTGTTAGTTGAAACACCATAAAGGGTTAAGACATGCACTGATGTGCTTTCTTGAAATTTGCGTTACAAAAAGCAAAAAGGGAAGCAAGATACTGAGTTGGTATGTTATCAGTAAACCCCTCTTATTCTTAACAAGGTAGAATGTTCAGTTTCTTTGTAGTTTTTTCTTTCTGTCGTTGAAATCCTGGCTAAATCTTTCAGAGAGCTGTGATAATGTGTGTTATAAAGACAAAGAATTGGTGAAATTGAAGTGGAAAATGGAGAGTCAATTGTAAAACCTTAAGCTACTTGGTAACTGCAAGAGGGGAGCATAAGGAGATAGAAGGGTATTATGCCCTTGGACTTTCAATCTTGACATATTTTAAAGTTAAGTTTTATGATACCAGGGTGAAAGCACAGTTTGCGTAAAAACAGTATAACACACTTTGTGCAGAAGTGCCCTTGGATAGAAGAAGAATGTAGGAATTGGTTTCAAGGTGCTCTTTAGACCAAGATTTTAGAAAGAGTAAGGCAATTGTTTTATTTTTATAAGCACTTAAATGACTATCATTGACATGATGACTGAACCACCAGTGTATTGTATCAATGGGAAAGATAAGCAATTTAGTAGTCTAATATTTCTTGAGAGGTGTCAAAAAGGGAGAGAGAGATTGTGCAAGGTGGAGGAGCTGAGACATCGCCTATCAAGCTGTAAGCAGTTCCGATGGCTCAGATATGAAATGGAATTCCTCACACAGAGGCATGTCTTCTAGAGTAATAGGTTCTCCATTCTCTAATACCACCATGGACAGTACAGGAACTTGTTCTCTGAACCCTGTTGAAAAGTGAGGGCTGCAACTGATGAAGATTCCATATGGTGGTACGGATATTTTTGTTCCTGTTTTCTGTGTGCTTGTGTAGTTCTTTTACGTGTCAGTGGAAACTGGCTCCAATAGCAGCACTTCGTTTTGCGAATATGTTGCCAGACCATGTCTCTGGTAGCACTGTGAGATCTGCCTCTGCAGTTTTGTGGCCATTTTGTCTCTTGTGGTTCAGTACTTACGGGTATACTTAATGCATATGCTTATGCTTGCACAAGTGCTTTTCTGTCACTTTCCTTAATATTTAATGTTTAAATTTAATTACTATCCTTAATATTTCCTTAATATTTAATGTTAATATATCTCCTTAATGTTTAATAAAGTAGAATGGCTGAGAACCTTCTAAAAGGCTTCTTAGTTTTTTATAACCAATCTTGCTAAGCTAGTTCTTGTCCCCCCCTTATGTTTTATGTTGTCTTTTATGGGTATTCAGCAATGTGGTCCCTGTTCTACTGCCTGAAGTTCACAGATTTGCTCCTCCTGCCTTCATAGTCCAGAATGCCTTCCACCCTCCCTTTTTTTATCCCTTTCCAAATGCTCCTGCCTGCTTGTCATAGAAAAAAACCTGCTGTTGTTTCTGCTCTTAACCACTGCTCATGCTTGTTCTTGTCCTTATCCCAGGCACACATATAGTAGCTTAAGAGTATTTCAGTGTCTGTTATAGGTAATTGTTCTTTGATGTTTGTGTGTATTACTCTAAAGGTGTGACTTGCTTTCTTAGGGGGAGAAAGACAGATTTTGTTACTATATGGTTTCTTTTTGTATTTCACAGCCCAAAACATGTAAAACTTAAACAGAAATTAAAAGAAGTCAATGAAAATAGAGGTATCTGGTTTTTTACTGTACTGTCTCAGTGAGTGAGACTCAGCAAACTGCAGTACTGAGGAGATCAGTAGGTCCCTGCTGTTGCACTCACAGAGCTATCTTTGAGGAAGGGATTGGTCTGCTTGAAATTTTTTTCTCATGTACCTCACTTAAAAGCTCCAATTCAAGAGCTGTGGTCAAGAAGGTATTAGTAACATTCCTTTTTCTTTGCTACTTTAAATTTTGTCATTTGAATGCGATTACCAAGTACAAATAATTAAATAGTAATTGGATATTCATCATGAAATACTTTGATCTTCTTATTTGTACAGTACCGTGAAGACAGAACTAAAGGTCTGTAGTGATAAATCCGACCTGTGCTGTGATGGCTGGGGAAGCCTGATATAAATAGTTCTTTCTGCATTTCTGCATTTTTCTCTCAGAGTTGTGCTTTTGTGCTGGCTACAGAACTAGAGCACTTAGCACACTGCTTTGCTTAGTATAATGAGGTATTGGGGTGGAGTATATTTGTACTAAGGCCAAATTGAGAGAGAGGTTGTAATTTTGCTTAGTATAAGATCTGGAAAACCTCTGCAACTTGCCTGGCCTGCATTCCCAGTTGTGCATGAAGTAAGCAGACAGCTGGGTTTTGACCACTATCTTTGGTATTTTTCTGGGTTGCTTTCCTTATTTTTTACCTTACCACCTTGGTTGCTTCTCCAGCCTGCTCTTTCTCTGGCTGAAAACATGGTTTATCACTGTACATTTACCTCTAGGTGGTCTGCAAAATCTAGGCATCTGATTGGAACTAGACATCACATCACCTTCTCTGTGACTCTTTCATCTTATGTTGTCATCACTTCAGCATTTTTCCAGCATGTTAATTTGGAGGGCTTCCTCTGCTGAGATGGTAACGTTGAGAAGGGAGAGCATGCAGCGCAGTGACAAAGTCACCTCAAAAGCCGTAAGGATGGAATCCATGGGAGAAAGACTGTGTCCCTCTGTGCTTCTCCTCTCCCTCCCCCCCCCCCCATAATTTAGCTGCTGCTGCACAGGCTAATAAGCAAAGCACTAGTTAATAATCTAAGCCCTACATTGTTTACTGACTCATGCACTTTATCTTGGACATTGGCGTGCTTCAGTGGTTGGGATAAACAGCACTTGTCCTTGCCAGCTGGTGAAATCAGTGGTTGCTGTGTCAGTACTGCTGAGTTTGTTCTTTCTTTCTGTGCAAATGCCTGGTACAGAGATTCAGACAAGTTCCTTGGTCTCCTGCATGTTTGCTCTGATCCACTGTGGATCTACTATCCCGGTTTTTGAAAGAGAGATGAGTAAGTAATACTGGGCTCCAAAATCATGTGAAACACACTAGAAAGAGTTTCTGTCAGAGATGGAGTTACAATTGTTCCATATTTTACTTCAGCCTGAAAAGTAAAATTCTTCTGTATTTAAAAAAAAAAACAACATTTTTTGACAGTGCTTCTGAAGATTTCTAATGAAGGAGAAAATCCTCCTCCTAGTTCTACCTGTCTTTAGCTTCCTAGAGAGAGCATACAGCCAATGTCAGAGCTGTATGCTTGGTGATATTGCTGCTTACTCCCTGCAGCCCTTAAGATCTGGGATGAAGAGATACAGAAGAATACAGAGATGAGCTTCCAAGAGAAAGGAGTGGGATACTGCTTTCTAGCATCCCTGGTATCCATCCATGTTCATCTCCTTAGTGGTGACAATGCTCGTCTCTGTAAGAACATGAAATTAAGACAGGAGGAAATGGGGAAGGAGGGGCAGAATCTCTTCCAGCTGTGATAGGTCACTAATGGACTAGAGGTCACATCTGTGGTGGTGGAGAGGCAAGGTGAAGAGGTTGGGGTTTTTGAGAAAGAGAGGAGCAACCTCAGTGGTTTGCTAGCCATTTTGTAGTCCAGTTTTCTTCTAGTCCTTTTTTTCCAGCCTTCTGGCAAGAAGAACTGTTGTAGGCAAGAAGAATATCTCCTTGGTCCTCTCCGTAACAGCACACTGTACAGCATTCTGTGGTCCTGTTTGCAAGACTCCAAGGGAAGAACTCCTCTACAAAATCATTCAAAGCATTTTCTGCAGCCTGAATTCTCTCATGGCTTGGACTTGGTGAGCTTTCTTTACCCAATCTTAGTAATAGGTCACATACTTTGAAAGCAGATGAAGTTGTGAGCAGGGAATGGAAATGCAAAATTGCAGCCCAGTTATGAGGCTTCATTCTGGAACAGGAAAACCCTGAAATGGGAGAAGAGGCCCACTAGAGGGAAGGAAAGAAAGAGTATTTTCAGTACCTAAGTTTCCAGATTTTTTCAAGCGAGCGTGCATAACCTCTTGTTGCAACACTCCTGGTTCTGATTTCATCAGCTGTCACATCAAATAAGTTTGCCTGGATGGGAGACATTAAAGCAGTACAGACTTCGATGCAGCTGACTGCTTCACGTTGTGATGGCATAGTAGCAGAAGGATAAGAGGGGTTCCTAAAGTTGATCTCTTCTCTAAACCCTATTCCATTGCTGTGATGGGATACAATTTTACCAAATGATGTTAGGTTGTTTTTTGCTTTAATTTCAAAGGTTAACAGTTCTTAACTGTTGCAGATTCCTTTTTGCAACCGAGCTCAAGTCTGGTGGCAATTCTTACAAGACTGGCCATTCATTTCAGAAATCTTTGTGACTGTCACCTTGCCTAAAAGGTGGGGGGATCACTGAATTGTATTTTTCTTCTCAGTTTCAGTGGGTTGTGGTTAATGTACAAGGCTGTTTTGCATCAGTACTGTTATGGAGCTCTTGCCAGTTTTTTACACCAGCTGAGTTAGCTGTGTTTCCTTGGAAGTTTAGGAACTTATTGAGATGAAAGTGACATTGAGTGTGTGTTATTCTAGACTGTACACAAAGGTGAGCCTACTCTGGAAGGCATACAGTCAAAGATGATGACAAGGTGGAAGGATGTAGGGAAACAGCATGTCAGTAATGAATAGTTGTAACATCCCTGTGATTGCAGCAGCAGCTACCCATTCTGCTGTAGGGTCCATTGGATGGAAAGATACTAAAAGCTACCAAGATTCTTTATGTTGGCTGACTCATGCTTTGCATTCATCCTGCTTTTCACCCTCATGTATGGAATTACTGCCAGAGTCATAACTGCATTTTCAGGTAGAAACTCTCAGTGCCTGTTCTTGAGCAACTGGTGTAGCCAGCATACAGACAGGAAGGGTAGTGAGACTTGCCTAACCAGGATCAGTTGCCACAGTTTTCTTTGTCACATAGGGTGCTCCTAGTGAGCTGTATACAGCTGAAGATGATAGCAACAAAAGTGAGGATGCAGTCACAGGAATTAACATTAAGAGAACTGTGCAGACCCACTTCTGATGACCAAAGTCACGTCAGGTCTTTGTGTGCAGCAGCATTGGGCTCTTCCACATGGTAGGGACTGGAGTACAGTAAGAGTAAGGGGAATGCAATTGTGATGCTCTGTTGAAATGACTTGAAATGCTTAATTTTATCAGTGCTTCCTGACTTTAGAGGAAAAAGATGCTCAGAACTTCTAGGATGAGGCTGTAGATGACTGTGAATGTGGCGGGTGGAAAGAAAAGAGTGTGTTCTTAAGGCAGCCAAATCATGCAAGATTACTCACCATTGCATTTTAATTAAATTTCCCTTAAGCCCAAACGACTAGTGTTTAATATCACTGCATCAGTGTCCCTTGGAGCAGAGCACACTGTGGTGCATTGTTTTGTTCGTATAGAGTTGGCAGGCAGGTCCGAGTGTGTGTGTTTGCTTTCGTTGCCTAGAGGAGTTCAGCATCTTTTAATTATATGTTTTCATAAGTGTCCTTTAACAGATGTAACCCTTAGGAGCTAGAACAGTGCGTATGAGATGCTGGCTGGTTTGGAGGGGTTTGGAAGCAGATGTTGCAAGGCCAGAGTAGTGAAGGGCTTTCAAAGAGATGAAATTCATGCTTGTGTGCAGTCCCACTCTTGGAAGCTCTTTCTACAATTCCTACATTCCCTATTAGGTTTGGAAGCCTTCCCAGTGTTTTGGATACATGCTGTCTGAACACACCTCTTTAAGGCAGCAATGTGTTAACCAATTATTGACATGCTGTTTTCCTGTGTCCTTCCAACCTTGTCATCTGCTTTGACTGTATGCTTTCCAGTTCTGTCTTTGAGCTTCTGACAAAGCCTAGCCTAATAATACTGCACTTCTTTTGTATAGGAAGGGTGTGGGTCATCAGTATTTGGGAAGGAGACACATTGAAGTGGTGTGTGAGAAGTGCTCTTAGAGCATGCTGGTCATGCCTGTGCATCCTGTTTCTTTTTACAGAAGTGGTTTTGCCACAAGCACCTGGTGCTTCAGTGACTGGTGTTTGAAGTTTCCAAGGTGAAAGATGTGAATTCCAACGTCTAGAAGTCACTTCTGACTGGACTTGAATCATATTTTGCCAAGTGCACATTGCACCCATTAACTTCATGGAGTAGGAAACACAACCTTTGAAAAAATCAATCCCAAGATGTCGAAGTCACAGTATCACACAGTATCACAGTATGTTAGAGATTGGAAGGGACCTCAAAAGATCATCTAGTCCAATCCCCCTGCCGGAGTCATATAGTAACAGAAATCAAAGCAGAGATCACTTTATTTATTCCTGTCAGTGTACATAGTGAATACAAGACAACAATGGCTCTAATGTATTCCTGGATAAATCAGGCCATTTCAATGGATGTGATAGATAAAAACCATCTTCAGGAGGGCGAGTCAGTTTTCTTGAGGCTGTGTTTCCCTCTGCTGGCATGTGGTTAATATTGCTGACTTGTTTTTTCTCAAAGCCAAGCTTCCAAAGCTTCTGCTTCCTTGTAATCCCAAGAAACATTTAAACTGCCTTTTTTAGTGATCAAATATAGCATATTAATAAAAATTAAGAAAGAAACAGCAATGGTGCTGACAAGTGGCCCGGTCTAGATGCAAAGTTGGCTCTGCTTTGAGCAGAGCATTGGACTAAAGTGACTTGCCAATTTTTGAGTGTGGTATTTTTGTTGGGGTGGGGTGTTAGACTGAAGAGGTGAAGTGACAATTTTCAGTGGTTGCTAATTTTATTAATCTGAGGGAATTAGTAATACTTTGGTAACCATCAAACTAACAGTATTTTTGAAAATGCACGTTGCTCCTTGGCATGATTAATCAAAGTTACATGGAAATGTATAAAATAAATCTGAGCATTTGTTGCAGTGCATGCTAAGATGAAAAAAAGACAAGTAGCACTGGTTTTAAGTGCGCTTTATCATTTCTAATTCCAGTTTCCATTTGTAAAGCTGCTATAGATTAAAAAATAATAATAAAAATTGAAACTAAGGCTTTGGGTCATTTAGAAGCTGAGGTGTAGAGATTTGCGTGAGAGTAATAGAACTGATTTCCTAAAACTCAGGTGCAGTTTATGCACATACATGTACGTTTACTTAAGTAGAAGCTAAAACTGTACTTCACATCTTTCTTACAAGTCGCAATAATTAATAATCATGATGCCCCTGTGTAAAAATATTACATTATACGTCACATAAAATCTTTTTTCAAGTTGCTTATAAGGAGTTTTGAAATGTATTTTTCCCTACCTTGTTTTTATTATTTAGATTTTCATGCATATAATAGTGACATTTTTTAGAGCTGCTTTGTATATGCAAATTTAAAAGCTGTTGCTTTTCTTCACATGATTGTACTGTACTCAGAAGAGGAAACTGTAGCTGCAAAAATCTGTACAAAGCTCTTTCAGAGCTTTTTGGAATACTGTGGTAGTTTTAAGTACAGTCCATGTTTGAGCCCTTCCAGCTTCCATGCTAGAAGATGTATTCAATGTGTGTGTATGACTTAGATGAAATTGTAGAGTCTGGATCTAGCAAGAGTCACACCTAATGTCTGAGATGTTCAAGGGGGTAAAGTTAAGGGGATGAAAGCCAATACTTGTCACCTAAAGTTCTGTTACAAACAATGTACTATGTCGAGCATCTTGGTATCTGTCTTAATGGGACTGGAGTCCTATTGTGTGGCCCAGCAACACTAAACTCAGCACCAAGTGTGGTAGCCATGGCCTTTCATTCCAAAATGACGGTGGAAGTGTTACTCTCTTTCAGGGTGCTGAGAACCTTCATCTCCATTTCTTACTCTTACAGTACTTGTACCCTCAAGATATAGGCAAATGGGGCAGGAAAAAACTTGTGAAAGTCTATCTGTTGAGTCTACAACTGCATAGAGAGAAGAAATTTAAGAGTTGGTATCCAAGAAGGAGGAAATAAGAGGAGTTCTGAGTCTGTATACTAGGATGAGGATACTTTGTGTGAGTGAATTCCTCTTAGAATATCCTCAATAGGTTAGAGTCACACTCTTTGGTATAACACATATTGCATTGTCTGTTTAGGTTGATTGCTCATAGTAGATTCCTTTTGCCTTTCTCAACAGAATGTGTTGTCTGCATGGTCTATTGCTAGTTGAGATAACACCTGAAACAGCCACAGAAGGTATTACGAATTAAGAGCAGGGATGTGGTATCAGAAACAGTACGTAGTCCTTGGATGAGCAATCTGTGTATGACTTTATCACTCTTCTCTAGGGAGAAGAGACTGTAAAGATAGTCTAAGACCTTGGGGTCTTGGATTTCAGAATCACAAAGACCCTTCCTATTTTCTCAGCGATCTGCAAGATTTCAGAGGAGTTCCCGGCTGATCCAGGTTCATCAGAAATGAAAACAACAGTCCTTTAGGATATCTAGGAGCTTGCATATTTGTGATAGTTTGCTTAGTAAAACTTCATACAGGTTTAGATGTCAGTGAAGTCAGAATATTACCAGTGCCAGTCTGCTGGTAAGAGTCTGGAAATCTTCCTAATCCTTTCTGTAATGGACAGAACAGAAAATGGTTACCTATGAAGGGCACTAGAGCCTACTAATCCCCCAGTCACGTAATTTTCTGATGCACAGAGTATGAGCAAAACCAAATTTCAGACTTCACACAGGTGTTTGAGGACTGAAAGCTGTTATGGCTGTTGTGTGGATCTTCACTGGATTTGGAAGAGTGACATTTTGTGTTGGAGCCCAAGTATTCCATAGAGATTTATCCCTAAGACGGATCTCCTTATGCCCAAACACAATACAGATGGTCTTCCTCTTGTTCTCAGGAGTACAGTAGCTAGATACTAATGGCAAATACTTCAGAGGTTTTTTTCAGGTGTTACATACCATCTCTCAGAATTCATGGAGTCCAGAGAAATAGTAGACAAGGCAGTGCTCAGATAATGGTATAGATTTCAGCCTAACCCTACCCTGGCAGCTCTGGTTTTTGTATTCCCTGTCCACAGAATCACCAGGAGTTAGTAGTACTATCCCAAACTATGGTACGTTGTAGAATTTAGAATTACATTTCTGTCAGGATGGGTATTCCTCAGCTTATGATGTGGACCATATCTGAATGACGTGGATGGAAACAGATTGTTTTACAGGTACCTAGAGAGCGCTGCTGCAAAGCTTTTCTGTGCCAGAACTTATGCTTTAAGTGGAAATATTTTTCAAAGCTGAAAAGAAACCATCTTAGACAATCTTCACTTTCACCTTGTTTGGAGTGTTTGTCATTGTTAGAACCTGTTTTAACAGCATGAGAGAGGTACATTTGACAGCAGTATCAGCTTGCCACTTAGAAGTACAATATGAATCCAGTTTCTCACACCAAACCTTTATTGTCAAGCCAGGACGATTTCATCACTGTAGGACATCAGGTGTTTCAACACTTGACAAAATCATTGTTTGATCCACTATTTTGCAGTCTATTATTTATTAACAAAGGTGACTTTTTGGTGGCTATTATTCCAGCTTACAAAGGCACGCTATATGCCAGTCTTTCCCATCAAAGTACTCCATTCAGAGCCATGAAATACCATCCCACATTTATATATATTAAAAAAAGTGATGCTAGAGTTTCGTGATGATCAAGACTTAGGAATTTCTTCGCTTTTAAGGTTGTGGGTTTTGGTGTTTTAGTTACTGGGTTCTCAAAGTCACTTCTGGCCAGCAGTATCCTATCTACGGGGCAGGTTTTGTATGGTCTGCATGTGTGCAAACACACCCTGTGGTTATCACATGTGCAGGCTGAACCCCACGTTTGCTCAGAAGCAGAAAATGCAGCCACGATTATTGGATCTTACTAGGTAATCCTTTCTGAAACAGAAACTGCTCAGCCCTTGTCTAAACGGGACATGTTTGCCTGTAGGGCACAACTGTGTCTGTGACATTCCTTCACTCCAGAAAGCATGGAAGGAGTTTCTTGGGGATGTTTCTTGTCTGCAGCTGATTTCATTCTGCTTTGAGGCAGATAAATGCTTTGCCTTCGAATTTGTCTGTCTTCCAAATCTGTTGTCTGCAATATCCAAGTATGCCTTTGTAGTTACTAAGTCCTAATAAAAATGGAATTGTAAAATTATCAATAGTTACTTTCAGGCAAATTTTATTTAATGAAAAGCAGTGAGTTTGGATTCTCTGAATTATGGAAGACTAGTCAAAAAAATTACCTGTCTTTAGGAATATTCAGATTTTAGACAACGAGAGATGATGATGCCGATTAATGGTAATGATATTCTGTGCCTTTCATCGATAGCTGCTGGAAGGAATGTGTATACTAATGCTCTCTGAGAAAGGTCTGTATGTCCTTTTTCGTCCCCTTTTTGGGGTGTTTTAGTTTGTGGAGAATAGGTGTTAAGCACAAGGAGCCTTTTTTCCACTCACTCCTATGGTAATTACAGTGGGTCTGAGCAGTTTCAGAGCAAAGGCCACCTGGAGATGCTGGGGACTGAGCATGCAAGGCAAGAGGTCTGTCACTGGGCCACATAGCCCTGCACATACTGGGAAATTGGAAGCAACATCACAGATTTTATCTGCAGTAGTTCTGGAACTCTTGCTTTTAAAAATGAGGTAAATCCTCCAGGGAGGTTCATGCATTTCCCATTTGTCAGAAACTTCGTTCCACCTTTTGCCTGTCAAGTTTGTGTCCTGGCTTGAGAGTGATGATACACCAAAGATTCAAACCATGTCAAGCAGCAGGCTGTGTCTTGTATTTCCTCACAGCTTCCTGTAAGGCAGATGTTTGGAAGATACTTGTCTTCAAGTAATCACCTTTCAGTTGGGAGAACTTGGTTTTTGAAACCTGTAACCAAAGCTAAAACTTCCCCAGCTGATCTGTTCACATGGGAAGCAGGTTGAGGGACGGTGTATGATGGTGGCCTGGCAACATGCAGCACTGTGAGGATGTGACAGGGGTGTGGGGGGAAGAGGATATCTCTTAAAGAGGGCATTTATGAACCTTTGCTTGCAGATCTTCAGAGTTAATTAACTGCCTCTCTTGGGGCACTGGTACAGTAACTGAGGTCTTCATCCAGAACACTGTGAGCAGTACATTTGTGCTGAAATTCACCTGTCATCTATCAGAAACCATCATGTTATACTTGTCTGTTGTATCCAAGATGTTCACACAATCTTTGCCTGAAGATTATAAAATCATGGAATGGTTTGGGTTGGAAGGGACCTTCAAAGGTTATCTAGTCCAGCCCCCCTGCAGTGAGCAGGGATGGCAACTAGATCAGGTTGACCAGCATTACAACTTCCTTGTTTCATCAAATCCAGAAAACTGTACTACTAGCTACAAATACGTAGTTAGTATATAACTGTGGGGGAGGGGTGGGGAAATTGGGATTTTGGGGGGTTTGGTGGGATTTTGGGGGTGGGTTTTTTTTTTATTTATTTTTTTTTACAATGCCTGGCCTATTCAGAATAGTCTCTGCAGTAACAAACACTCCCAAGTACACTGAAAGCATGGCTTATCTTTAATTATTGGAAAATGACACCCCTACATTCTTTCTCATGAAGGTGAAAAAATGCAATTACTGAAATCAATGTTTGATTGCCATCTTTTTGCAAGGCCATATGTCTTTTGTGCATTTTGGAAGACAGAGCTGTTACTATTTCTTGAATCATTACTATGCTTTGGAAGATAATGTAAAGGACACTTCAGCTGCTTCCTGCGCACAAATCCATTCTCATCTCTTTCAGGCTGTTACTAAGTTCATGTCTTAGGGACTGTGTGCACCTCCTTTCCTCCTTCAGCATTTCTCTTAGGCTCATATTCTCATACCCTTTTTGTGTATTTCATCAGGGCCCTGTTACACCCTTAGATCTTCTGAGATCTAAAGCGTGATGCCTACAGGATTGCCCTGAAAGGATACCTCTGGTTTTGGAGTATGAGCTGTGTAGGGGTTGGAGTGGGCTGACTCTCTGCCTGAAGGTTATGCTCACAAGCATTCCCTTTGCTTTTTTCCATTGCAGTACAGTCTCAAATTGTCACTCTGCAGCATTTTCATCCCTTTGAATGATGAGGTGAGGAATGGAAAGGAAAAGGTATGGGGGGGGGATAGTATGAGGAAACATAAAGTGGATGCTTAGATTGGGTTTACATATTGGTGCAGCTCTGCTTTCAGTCTTGCCCTTTAGCATTTTATTCTTTAGAAGCAAATCCAGCATTCCTAAGCAGCAACAGGAATTCATAATCAAACCTTTGTAAAACCTCAGATCAATTCTATAGACCTATGCCTGAAGATAACCCAGCTGAGACCATGTTTTAACCTGGAGGTGGGTGACTTTGAAGGACTGTCAGCCCCTGAACTTGCAGTAGTGCACTCCAGCTCAGCTCCTTTCAATCAAGTGAGCCCCTAGAAAATAGCTTGAGATCTGCACAGAAGTCCATGGAGTCTCTGCCAGCAAAATGAAAGCAAGGAGTTTGAGCTGACCTCCCAGTTGTGGGTATCAGGTACCTTCTGCAGGCTGCAAATCTGGGGGCAATGGTCCATAACTGGGTATTTTTAATCCTGAGGTTTGTGAATGGTGAGCTGAATCCTCATGACTGTGAGGGTTTGATGGCTACAGTAACTGATCCTGAGCCCTTATGCCACCACTGTACTACAAAAAAAAGGTTTCAAGGAGCTAATGAGAAATTTGTTCTGTTTTTCTTCTAGTACTCACTGGTGGAGCTGAGGGTGAGTAACCTCTGTTTGCCATTGTTCCTGCTCCAAGCTGGATGAAGTAGAGGATGCAGTAAGGCTACACTGTGTGTCTGCAGTTGCCGGTAGTTGACTTACCTAGGTTGGCAAGCTGTCTGCTGGGCAGTAGTAATTTACTGGGGGGCCATCCAGAGGCAGTGAGGCAGCAAGGACAGGGAGGGAGGAAAGACACCAAAACTTGTTGAGTTGTAGAAGGAGCTGAGCTGATGACTGGATAGCAGGCCCCTGTGCTGGGAAAAGAGCTGGGGTCAGAAATGTGGTGTTTTGAGGTCAACTGGTACAAACCGAAGTGCTGTAAATTATTAAATACATTTAAGCGAACAAATAAGAAGTCTGTATTTAAACTATTTCATCTTCTTCCGGGGGTCACCAATATGCACTGAGCAAATATTGGCTATGTTGCCTTTTAAACCTACTTTTGCTATTCAGAAGTCCTATGGCTGTGCATGTTTAATCAATTCTGCCAGGTTAAAGCTTCAGAATCTTTGCTTTTATCAGTTTTTCATGATTAGAATATAACAAGATAAGGATCAGGTTTTGTTTCTCAATTCATTCCAGTATAGCTTAAGCTTAATGTTTATAGTTTAATGGAAGCTGGAATTCAATTAATGCACAAATCCCCCAGCATTTAAAATTTGTCATTAAATAAAGCTACCTTAGCTGGTTCTGATTCAAGGAAAGCGAGCTTGGCTAAATATATTTGACATTTGCATGGATTCAATTTAAACAAAGCAAGATTTATTTCTCAAAAAATAATTAACTGATTGATTTTTTCCATTTTTTTTCTTTTCCTGGTCACTGTGTTCCTCAGTGTTTCAGAAATCACAGAGCTTAGCTCCTTACAACTAGTTCCTATTTGCAGATATGGCGGGCAAAAGCAATTTCTGTGCTCCCGAAGGCTCTTTCAGTTTGAATAAGCCAGTCATTACTTTGAACCAGGTGAATAAACAGAAATAAAAGGAAATATTCTGTAGAGACACGAACAGACTGCTCTTGTCAAAAACTGGCTGAGCACCTTTGTAAACAGTTTTCTGGACATTCACTAATGACTTATACTTGCTCAGTAGTCTACCTTTAAAGCATTGTAGGAAACACATAGGGCTTTATTAATTTTTTTTCTTTCATTACTTGACTGTATTCTCGAAGGATATTCAGAACTCAGGATGTCTGTTATGACTTTAAACAGGCCTATTTTTAAGCCAAGCTGTTAAATAAACAGTGAAATTTAAGAAAGCGTGACTTCTTAGGGGTTTGTGTCCTGTTTGTCTACACTTTTCTCCTTCATTGTACCCTTCCCTGTTTATGTATTCCTAGCTTTCTAACCCTTATAACCCCCTTTTCCTGTGTTTCTGCACTTCTGGCAAGAAGGCAATGCAAGTTTTGGTTGGTTGAGAGCTATTTGTTTGCTCTCTGACTAACCAGTACCCATCTACTGACTGACTGGTGATGTAGCTGCTCTACAGCACAGACCACTGCTGATCTTAAACAGCGTGCTTCTCTTCAGTGGGAGATAAGAAATTTGGTCTCCCTTTTCTTTAGTTAATAGCTAAAAGAATTGTTCTCAGGGAAAAGATACAAACACTCTGTCTTTGACAGACTTCGAAACATTCAGTAAGTCTGCTGAACCATGATTAGATGATGCAAACTCTACATTTTAACAATAGATGATTGTGATTAAAGGCTGACCTGTTGGTACTTTAGAGGATCACAGTATGTGGTGGGTTGCTGGTATTTAAAAAGTTAAGAATGGAGAGAGAGATGTGTGTGAGTGATGGTTGGGTAGCAATCTGTCAAGTCTTGCTCGCATTGTGAGCTTTTTGTTCAGTTTTCTTGGCCTTTTTGTGTGATTATGCAGGTGAATTTTATGTTTTCCTCCCAAAATGGAGGTGATCCCTATGAAATCAATGAGGACATTGACTGCTCGGTACCAAGAGTCAAGTCATCTCTGATACATGTCATTGATCCTCTGCCCCTGGACCATAGAAGATATCTTTTGTTGGGGTTTAATCAGCCAGCTGACTTCTCCAGGTTTCTAAAGGTAGGTTCCTACAAACTCTTCATAGAATCACTGAACAGTTTGGTTTGGAAGAGGCCTTTAAAGATGTTTTGAAATCAATCAAGTATAAATTATTTGAAGACTGGGCTGAACAATAACTTCCTCCTATACCAGCTCTTTGTTGAACTAAAGCGTTACTGACATGGCTGCATTTTGCATGTATGAGAAAATGCCGAAGGAGATGAATGACGTGCGTAGAAATGGATGAAGCCCAGTGGAGGCTTTCAGATGGTGGTAAATGGGGTAATTTATGTGACTGAACAAATATTGAGAGGATTTGTGGTGGAAAACGGGCAGAGATAAGTAGTGATGTTAAGGAAGCAAACCCCATTTGCCTGCATATCAGGGCTTTGCCCTTGAGTTGTCCTTCATCTTTGATGCCCAGGTGACACACTGGAAAAACAAGACTGCCTGGTTGTGCACCCCAGACAGGTCTTGGTGGCTGTGGGGAGCACAACATGGTGGTGTTTG
Organism: Neopsephotus bourkii; assembly: GCF_033783945.1. Lineage (NCBI taxonomy): Eukaryota > Metazoa > Chordata > Aves > Psittaciformes > Psittacidae > Neopsephotus > Neopsephotus bourkii. The sequence continues at coordinate 12,548,831 of NW_026900624.1, forward strand.
CCCCCATCATGTGCGTGCTGCAGTACCAGGGGAAGATAGGACAGCTGACAGAAGAACTGAAGATTAAAGGTGTGGGATGCTTGCAGAGAGGTTCATCAGACCCGTTACACTGCTAACCGCAGTACAGAGTGACCTTGTTCCATGGTTACGTGGTTCCTTTTTAAGAAATGCAATTTGAGGGAAAGTAGTTGCTGCTTGTGGAACATTTTTCATTCACGTTTCTCTCCTACCAAGGCTTCCAGGGGAAACTCCTGTTCAAACTTAGCAATGGATCCTCCACCTGATTTTGAGAAGGTCATGTGCAAGACAGCCTCTGGTAAACAGTACAGTAAAGAACAAGTTTTTCTAAGTTCTCTTACTACTTATGTAGATCCAATGGTTGGTAGCTTGTTCTATTGTCTGAGACTCTCTTCCAGGCTAGCAGCCTCTGTGACCAAATGCTTCCTGTCAGCCAGACAGTACATCTTCATAGGTGACAAGGTCATCCAAACGGCTGGGAAGCAGTGGGAAAATGGCAGCTCTGCAAATGTGGGGCAGCTCTTCCCCATGGCCAAGGATGCGCAGCCAGGAGCCCTACCCTTGCTCAGTAGTGCCTCTCCAGGTCAAGCGTAAATTTTGGCAAGGGGCCGTGTTTGTGTTTAGATACTAAGGGAGGGAATAATAGGTAGCAACGTGGGATACCTCTTGATATGTATTTCTCTGAACACTCTAATTCTGCTGTTCTGTGACAAGCAGGGTATGAGAAGTGACTGTTTCATAGAATCATAGAGTAGTTAGGGTTGGAAAGGACCTTAAGATCATCTAGTTCCAACCCCAGACCATGGGCAGGGACACTTCACACTAAACCATGTCACCCAAGGCTCTGTCCAACCTGGCCTTGAACACTGCCAGGGATGGAGCATTCACAATCTCCCTGGTCAACCTATTCCAGTATGTCACCACCCGTACAGTAAAGAACTTCTTCCTTACATCCAGTCTAAACTTCTCCTGTTTAAGTTTGAACCCATTACCCCTTGTCCTATCACTACAGTCCCTAATGAAGAGTCCCTCTCCGGCATCCCTATAGCTCCCTTCAGATACTGGAAGGCTGCTATGAGGTCTCCATGCAGCCTTCTCCTCTCCAGGCTGAACAGCCTCAACTTTCTCAGCCTATCTTGATACAGGAGGTGCTCCAGCCCCCTGATCATCCTCGTGGCCTCCTCTGGGCTTGTTCAAACAGTTCCATGTCCTTTTTATATTGAGGACACCAGAACTGCACACAATACTCCAAGTGAGGTCCCACGAGAGCAGAGTAGAGGGGCAGGATCACCTCCTTCGACCTGCTGGTCACATTCCTTTTGATGCAGCCCAGGATACGGTTGGCTTTCTGGGCTGCAAGTGCACACTGAAGCCAGCTCATTTTCATTTTCTCATTGACCAGCACCCCCAAGTCCTTCTCCTCAGGGATGCTCTGAATCTCTTCTCTGCCCAACCTGTAGCTGTGCCTGGGATTGCTCCGACCCAGGTGTAGGACCTTGCATGTGGTTTCACTCCTCTTTAGAAGCAAGTTCAGGAACCCTTTAGAAGAAAGACCTATAGAATCATTTAGATTGGGAAAGACCTTTAATATCATCAAATCCAACCATAAACCTAATGCTGCCAAGTTCACCACTAAACCATGACCATGTCTACATGTCTTCTAAATATCTGCAGGGATGGTGACTCCACCACTTCCCTGGGCAGCCTATTCCAGTGCTTAACAGCCCTTTTGGTGCAGAATTTTTTCCCAATACCCAGTCTAAACCTCCCTTGGCCCATCAGTGCTGTGGATGGGAACTCTGTGAGCCATGGCTTCACAGAAAGGGGAAGCTTCAGCCTAAGGCTGATGATAAACTCTTTAGGACTTTGTCTCTCCCACCTCTCCTTCCTTATATCCTGGAAAGGTTGGATATAAGGAAGCACCCTGTGCTCCTTTCCCTCAAAGTGCCTGGGAATTACAGCTGTGCTCCTCTGTGAACTGGCCAGCTGTTTGCTGTGTACTGTCCATTGCAGCTCAGCAAAGGAAGGGTACTCAAAGAAGACAGCAGAGGAGAGAAGGGGAAGAAAGAGAAGGGATTGCCAGAGGAATAAGAATCTCTGGTATCTTTCCTCAAAAGGAAGAGATCTTCCCTGTCCCTTTCTTCATGTGGAGTTCAGAAAGACATCAAACCTGTGTACCTGGCATATGTGTGTGTATGTCATCAAAATAGCTGGTGCAGATAGAGTATCACTGTGAATTGTGTCTAACACAGAATATCTGTTTCACATTAATGCTTCTTCCACACGCCTTTGAATTTGAAACTTCTGAGCCTGCCTTCAGTAATTGTGGGCAGACCTCCGTTGCTTGTTGCATGCTTCATCTCCAGTTGTATGCTCAGTGCTACCTTAAGTAGAAAAGGCACAGTTAGAAGATTTTTAGGGAATATCCTCACTTTGAGTGTAGACTCCTGCCCACCTCTGGCAATGTTAAAGCTGTTCCACAAAGATCACCTCTTCTAAAAGCTATTGTGATGTCTCAGGTCAGTTTACTAGAACTACATCCGTACAAGATGAGTTTTGTTTGGTCCTTCCACCAAGACGGAGTTCCTGGGTGTAATCAAAGTTGCAACTTCATTGAGAAAGTGGCTTCACCAAAATGAAGATTCTCACTTTAAGACCTGACAAATAGGTCCACAAATACATTACATGTAGTTGAAGCTTCACCACAATTATTCTGGTGGAACTTGCTTTATCTAGGACCCCAAGCTTTACCGCTAGGTTCTTGTTTGGGTTTTGACTTGTTAACACTAGAGATGACTCCTAAGCCACAGCATTCAGATCTAGAAGTCTTTGTGGTTTTGACTGAGCCAGTTTACCAACATGTAAACAGTTTTCAACTTTCAAGAGTGCTTATCTACTTAATGACTAGATATGAATTTACAGCTTGGGATGCTGTGATTCAGATAGATCACTGTGCCTGGAGTGCTGCTAAGACTCTTTCAGTTCAGTGGGATGAATAGGAAAGATGAAGCAAGAATTAAGAGTTTGGGTGTTGGCCAAGAAGGTTCAGAAGATAATAGGTTCTTTCAGTGGATTGTTGGAGTGTTAGGTAGAAAGCTGCACTAGTTGTTTGTGAGAAGCATGCAAAGCTGCAGGTTTCATGGTTCACACCTGTTCTTTGGAGAGAGATCCATGTAAAGGTTTCCAAACTCCCTTGGGCATAGTTCTGTAGTTCTCTAAAGCTCAATTCCAAATAACAAATTTGAAGCCTACAACCTAAAGGCTTGCACTAGATTTCTGGGCAAAAACTGCTGCAGATTTGCAGTTCCGTGAATGATCGCGGTGTAGGAGCCAAGCACTGAGTGAGGCATAGAACAGTTTACACTATGTTGCCGTCAAGCTTTCTGACCCAGTCAGTTCCTGCTCCTTCTGCTGTGTTTGTCCAGGTGTGGTCTCAATTTCTTGCTTGGCTTTGGTGCAGTGTTAGGGCATCAGAAAGTGGGTGCAGCAGTCTAATCTACCTTGGTATTATGGAGAGATTCTTCGGGGGGATTCCACCGTATTACGGATGTTGGTCAGGTTGCAGAAACATGACCTCACAGATCTTTATGAACCCTGTGCGGACTGTGAAACACCCTTAATGCAAAACTACTTCACAGTGAAAACACAAGGATATCAAGTCTCATTGCCTTCAAAGATGCTACACAGTAGTTACAATGCGTGTGTGCGTATGTGTAAGAGGCGAGCTGGAAGTGTCAGTGGTTAGGAGCATGGAGTTTGTAATGGGAAAGGGAAAAGGCGACAATGGAGGAGGTCCTAAGGCTGTATGAAACTGGTGATGAATACCTAGAGGAGAAAGAAGACTGGTTAGGTTGCTTTGATGAATTATTCTGTGCTACAGCATCTCTAACACATGTGATTCTTTCAAGCAACTGGTGACTTCCTCCTCTGCACAGTCTCCTGTCAAAGTGCTCTGCAGACATTACTACTCTCCCCATACAGAACGCTGATAGTATTGACTTCTTGTTTCCATCAACAATATTAAAACATTGGAGTGATTTCCAAGATGCCGTTGCTCCTGGTCCTCACTCTGAACCACTGAACTGTGTTCCATGTCCACAGGTTTGGCCTTTATTAAGTCTCCTCTTCTTCCTTTTCATTTTGATTCAAGTTATCTGTGGAGAGCAGGTATCTATGTGGTTTTGTGTTGTTAATATGTATTATGTCCTTTGCTCTACCTGAACAGTGTGTTTTCAAGAGGGGGTACATCCCTTAACCAGCTGTGGGTCTCTTGGCTCAGCACAAAGGCCTCCTCTGAGTCCATGTAGAGAAAGAAACTGCAGAACTAGAAACTTCACAGCTTCACTGTGCTTTCTCTGGTTCAGAGGCTGTGTTCAGGTCTATGACACCTGTGCAGATGTCAGTTGCTGCCTTCAATGCAGATCCTTCAGGTGTATGTTCTGTGCGCAAGAGTGAGGTTTGCCAAAGCCAAGCAAGGAATAGAGAACACACCTGGGCAAACAGCACAGGAGGAGCACGGTGGGACAGGGTCAGAGAGATTTCCACAGTGCTGGCACCGGTGGGTGCAACTCCTGTCAGTAGTGCCAGCAGCTGCACCTCTGGCTGCAGTTTATCCATTTATGGCCATTGATGAGGTGGCTCGAGCTTGCTGTGGGACAATCTTAGGTTTCAGACAAAAAGGCATGTTTCCCTGCCATTCTTCGCAAGGAGAGGTGTCCAGTCTTCCTTGCCTGGTAGCCTAACAATGATTTGGATCAACTTAGTGCTGGTTTCTGAAATCATTTGGGTTATCTGGCCTCTGGCCAGTTATCTCCATCAGTTAAGCCATGAAACTGCTGGCACTTGAGACAAAGGCAGTGCACCAACAACTCCTGTGCATAATGTATAGCTCCTATGATGCATGCTTGTTCTAGAGTGGCCCAGTGATAGAGGTAAGAGGGGGCTCAGTCTTCTTAGCCCCATCTGGAAAAAGAGTATGGAGAACCTTGGGAACAGAGATTCCAAGTTAGCTGGAAATTTCTGGACATCCTGGGACCTGGATTTGCCAAAGAGATCCCAACTGCCTGCTTTAGTAGCATCGTGTTGGGACCCAGATACGGAAAGCTTAGGCTGCATTATCACTATTAAACAGTGCAGGGAAGTATATCCAGGCACAGAACTGTAGCTGTCTGTATTATTAGGACAGTCCCTGGTACCTTGCAGCCTGGGCCGATCAATGCTGTCTCACACAAGTCTTGGATGTACTTTGAGAATTCATGCAATCTGAGTACCACCCACAAGAGGCAGTTTACATGGTGACCATGCTTTTCAGGAGGCCATGCTGGTTAAACAGCCCAGTTGTCCACCCTTGTGTGCACATCGTCATCAGTGCTAGAAAATGCCCCTCATGTTTTAATTTGTGGGTTTTAACCCAACCCTCAGACTCAAAACCAGAACCAGGGACTGTGTCTTAGACCTTTCACACCCAGACGTGAACAGTAAGGAGCTGGAACCAGTTCCTGAGGCCCCTGCCTTGCAGGTGGTGCCATTGCTGAAGGGTGTTGCAGGGAGCTGGTATGTTGCAGGCATCCGTTGACTAGTATGCATTTCTGTTTCCCTCCCTGTATTTAGGGAAGGAAAATGCAAAGTCACTGGCTCAGTAGTGGTTGCTGGTTGGTGTTAGTGTTGCTGCAGTGCTTCCTTAGGCACAGGCAAGGTTTTGCTCCCATTCTCAAGCCAAACAGCCTAAGGAGATCCACATCCCCGTAATCTGATTCAGAGCTACGGAGCCTCTATCTTGAGTGACAGCACTGCCTGCTGGGTGCTGGGGTGAGTTCTTGCTGCCGCCTGCACAGCAACAATCCATCTCCAGCTGAAACAAAGGGACACAGTGACAAGTGATCAGGACCTGGCCTGGGTCACTGATCTGCAAAGTTCTTGCTGTTTTTTTACCATGAAAAACCTATTTGGTCAGATGTCTCCATGGCAGCCCTGCAGGAGGGGATGTTCTAAACCGGTGGGTGGCAGCCAAAGTGGCTGCTATTGGCTAAGGGGGGACTTGGCACAGCACACCCATCCCTCCTGCTGCCTGCTATAATCTCAGGAGAAGGGAAGAGGTGGAGAGAGGCTGGCTCCTCCCCCATACCATCTCTTCTTTAGGCTGTGCTAGAAAGCAATTGCCCCCCTAAAAGCAGCCTCAGTGATTTCAGAGGAAGAGGGCCACTGGAGCAAGAGCCCCCAGGATGAGGACAGGCGTCCTCCTGAGCCTTCTGTTCCACATTGCAGCTGCTTTTCATGAACTGTGAGTGATACTGATCTTATGTTTTGGTCTCTTTCATGAAAGCATCAGTCTATGTGGATGGACCACATTCCATGCCATCAATTTTCGTGCTTCCTGCTCTATCGGAGAGCGCCCCAAAGGGTAGCTGACTCTTTTTACCTAACCTCCAATGCATTAGGATTGGCTACTGTGAGTTAAATGCAAGCCACCTTTTTGGGGGGCTTCCATGTAAGACCTTAGACCCAGGGATATTTGCTTCTCCAGTTGCCATGCCAGAACAAATCCCTGGTGTCTATACTGCGAGGTTATGAGGCCACTTCTTTCGAAGACTGCCAGGAATGGTTTTGGGGAGTTCAGGAGATAACTGGAATATATAGGGCTGTAGTTAAGATAATCAAGCAGTAACTCTTTCCCAGGTTATGAGTGAAGCCATCATTTTGCTGGGTTCACTGTTCTTCTCAATATTGACTGAAGCCGTGGCACATTGCTGAGTTCTGCAGTAGCGGGACACTGCACAGAAGCTCTTCATGTTTCTGAGCCCTCAACCTGGTGCCACCTTTGATGCCTTCTTTCCCTGCCCCAGACATTACCTGGTGGTGATCCCTGCAGATCTCCGCTACCCATCCACCCAAGTTGCCTGCCTCCATATCACCTGTTATGAAGAAAAGCTTCAAGTGAATCTGGTCCTGGAGCGCTCTGCAGGACATGAGCTCTTAATGCAAGAAACCATCCAGAAGAAGAAGGCTTTTATGTGCACTAAGTTCTGGGTGAGAAAATGCCATCACTGATTTTCCCTTCTGGAACTGTAAATCCCTCACGTTACTCCCTAACAAAGGGTGACATGGACAGGGTCTATTTTGCCTTGGAGTTATTCTGCTAGGAGGGGGAGTGGATGGTGCCTAGGGATGCGAAGCCAAACAGAGGATCTGCTGGTCAGCAGTGAATTTCTCTTCTGAATCAATTGTTAAATTGCAGTTACATGTGCTAGAATTTACTGCACTTCTGGATATATAAAGAGAACTGACCTATTCCCTTCTCTTCTGTCCCAGACTAGATGAAGGAGCTTTAGCTCATCTCTAAAGGACCTGTGCAGCTCCACAGCTAAAGCCTGGGGAAGCAGTGCTTTGCATGACATCCTGCAGTTTCTGTAGGACCTGGAGTCAGGCAGCAATTCAGCTCTTAGGAGCTCCTGAAGAGCAGTTGGATGGAAATTGATGTGCTTGTTATTTTCAAGCAGCAGCTTAGAGCTTATTCATTGTTGGTGAGAATTTAGCAAAGATTTAGCATAAGGCAGATATTCCTGAACAGCATGTCTTCTATTATACACTATCTGAGGCTCTGCTACAGCTTTATTGCTCTCATTTGATTCCCTGCTACTGTCTCCCCCCTTTCTGGCATCTGCCCATCCTCCTGACAGGGTTTGAAGACTCAGAGGTGTAAGGCACCTGGTGGTCACCAGAGGCAAAATTCCTTAACCAGTGGCAAAAAAGGGTCAGGTCCCATGGCATGCTGGGCCTCCTGCTGTCTTGTAGGTCTAAATGAGATCTAGATGTGATTTGGATCCAGATACTGGCAGGAATGTCCTGGGACAGGTGGAGAGGATCTGGTTAGGTTATTCCACTTTACTCCGAGTTTCTGCTCAGGGCTCCCAGATTACCTGGGAGCTGTGTGCTCTCCTCTCTCTGTATAGGTTACACCTCCAGCTGATGGCACAGAGGAGATCGCCACTGTCAAACTGATCATCACGGGCAAAGGGGTCAGTATTGAGGAGAAGAAAAAGGTTCTGATCTCCAAGGCCAGAAGTGGCACCTTCATCCAAACAGACAAGCCCATCTATCAACCAGGGCAGACAGGTGAGAGCTGCAAAAGGGAGCAGCTGTGGGCCCTAGGCTTTTTACTGGTAACACTATATGGGAAGCCTGTGATTGCCTGAAATTCATGGACAGCCCTAGCAGAAGGCTTTGAGACAATTGAAAACATTGCTCAACAGTCTGTCATTGAGTGATGTTTTCAGTGGCTATAACATCCAGCTTCTGGTGACTGTGAAGTTGCAAGAGGCAGTAGGTAATTTCCCTGGTATCTTACATGTGGGTATATCCATGTCAGATGTTACCACAGACATGTATAGCATGGAGACAGGACCTGGGGAAACAGGCAGAGCAGGGGTCTGCATGGGAGGGCTGAGATCTGATAAATACATTCCTCCATTTCTTTGCCTTCAGTGAGATTCCGCATAGTGACTCTGGATGAGGAATTCATGGTGCTCAATGATTCGGTAAGCCAGCCCTGGGCTGCTGTGGGAAAGGCTGCCTTGTTCTGTGTGTGGATCCTACTTCCTTTCTACCCTGCTCATCTGCCATATTTCCAGCTCTTCTACATTTGTCCCTGGTCCAGGCTTGATGAGTGTCCAGAGGAGAATAGTAACCCAAGTAAAAGCTGGTAACTCAGAAAGATGACAGAGCTATACATATCTCTTGCTCATCTTACGCACAAGCATAAGACATTGCGATTCCTGATGTGATGGGGTCATGGGGAGGGAGTAATTTTCAAGTCAAGTTTTCCTGGACATGTGGTGGGGAGGTGGCTCCTATGAATTGGAACACGGAAAATTAGATTAGAAATTAGGAAACACATTTTCATTGTGACAGTGATCAGATTTCAAAAAAGGTGTCCAGAAAAAGCATTTTCATCCATGGAGATGTTCAGAACTCAGCTGCAGGAGGCCATGAGCAATCTGCTCTAAGAAGACATGCTTTTGCAGGCTGTTGGACTAGCTGACCTGCAAAGGTTCCTTCCAAACTAAGTGATCGTATACCTCTGTAACCCCTGTAGGCTGCAGCTGAGCCAAGGTAGGTCTGTTTGGGCAGTGAGTTTTCCCCATGGAAGGCTCTGCCAGGAAGTCATTAGCAAGTGCTGGGTGACCTCCAGATTGGCTTTTCCCTTTCTCCAGACCTTACTGTAATGGATTCACCTGATATTTCTCCTTTCTGGTGATGTTTATTTTGCTTTATATTGTTGTCAGTGCTCTAAATTTCCAAATCACTAGTTGCACGTCCTTCAGAGAGGGATTTGCACCCTAAGTACCTTGTGTGTGTTGCTGGCACGTGTTTCTGTTTTCTAATGGTTTTTGCCTTTCCCCCCTCCAGATTTCGCTGTTTCTCCAGGTGAGTGATGCTGAAATCTAGTGTTACAGTAATGTTGATGGCAACCATTTTATTGAGCTATTCATGTTCAGTTCCTGGTAGATTTTTCAGGCCTCTGAGTAGAATAGTAGAGCTTCAAGATTTCTTAAACTGATGCTCTCCTTACTCTTTTTATTCTTACGCACTTACTTGAAGTTTTATGCTCCCACTTAACTTCAGTAGAAATCTGAGTTGTTCTTGCACGAGTGTAGGCAGATCAACTTAGACCTTTATGGAAAAAGTCGGAACTGTGAAGGATCTTTCCTTGGGATCAGGATTTAGATAAGTGTAGGGAGACTCAGATGCTGGGAGCATTATATTGTCTTCAAAACGTTTTGACTAGCCTATACCAAACCTCGTTCCTTATCTATAGAACCTGGTAGTGTGCAGCACTGAAATCCTGCAGCTCAGTTTCTATGGGGTGTGGATCAGTGCGATGCTGGAACAATTAATTATTTATTCCTTTCTTGTGGGTGTAGGACCCTAAGGACAACCGGATAGAGCAATGGCTGGATGTGGTCCCCCAAGATGGCATTGCAGATCTGTCTTTCCAGCTAAGTGACGAGCCTTTGCTGGGGACGTATGTCATCAATGTAACCAGTGCAAAAGCTTATGGCAGCTTCTCCGTCCAGGAGTATGGTACGGACATGTGGGGGATATGTCTGAGCCTGCAGAGAGGATCCTGTACTCCTGATCCAGGAAGCTGAGTGCTTATTCCGTGATAACCATCCTGAGAGCAAATGAGAAAAGTAATGATAGCTGTCATGGAAAAGAGTCTGAGCAGAGGCTCAGGAGAGTGACCACTCTAGGACCTTGGGTCCGTGACTGGGAGGAGTGTTGTGTATGGCCACAGGCCTTTGACACAGCTGATTCCAGGTCTCTGTGTCAGACAAATTGAGGTCACACAAAGGTACACACAAATCTGCTAAAGAAACAAGGGATATCTTATTTTCCCCTTCCTGTGACCTTCCTCCATTTCCTGGCTCTTACTCCACCATGGTCTTACCTTCATGTTGATTCTCTGCAAAGGTTGTGCCTGGCCAGTGTTTCTTACAGTTCTGTTTTTTCTTTCCAGTGTTACCAAAATTTGAAGTGATCTTTGAGGCACCAAGTCAGATTTATGCACTAGATAAAACCTTCCCACTACGGGTATGTGGCAGGTGAGGACTCTGCTTGGAGGGATGTCCCTGTGTTATTTTCTGGCCTGATGGGCACAAAATGGTTAAGTCACCATTGGGAGATCTGGGTAAATTTACTACACTTCAGTTGCAGGAGGCCAGAATTTTCCATGGCAGCTCTTTGCACTCTGGTGTACACAAAACATCTATAACTTCTGGTACTCTGACGTCCCTTTTCTAAAGGCACTCCACAAGTCTCTATACCAAAAACATGGTGGAGCAACCTACTCTGACAAGCAGCCATCTGTGGGGCAGAACGTGTCAGGTGTTTGGTGTTCATCTCCCTGCAGAAGAAAAGGGAAATGGAGAAAGCTTTTCCAGATTATGCTTTAACAGAAACTAGAGAGAGGCATAAAGGAATTGCCCCAGGTACAGTCCAAGCGCAGCACTAGATGCCTCATGTAAAAGTGCTTTCTTAATGAAAGGCGTTTTATTAACCGCCTGTGTTTCTGCTCATAAGATGATGCATGCCTTCAGCATATCCTGGGCTGATGCTGGTGTGAATTGCAGAGCTCTGTGCTGAGTTAGTAACTAAAACACTCTGGTTTCCCAGAACAGGTTAGTTTGGCACCAGTTGTATCACATAGCCAGTGATCTCCCATCACTGCAGTGCCCTAGCTTGGCCCTGCTTACTGGGGCAGGGCTCCTGTGCCTGCTGTGTGGCTGCCACTCTTGGGCTATATTGTGAATACATCTGTGAATAAGTGGTCTCTGGGCCCCTGTGTCTCCGAGTGAGTGCTCTGCAAAGCAAGCCCTGTGTTCTCTCACTATGTCTGACTGCCTCTTCCTTCCTCTTCTCCTCCAAACAGATACACTTATGGGAAAGCTGTGCATGGGATGGTTCATGTGAACCTTTGTCAGAAGATAGCCCCATTCCTGCCCAGTGCTTCAAAACCAGATCTCTGTCAGGCATTCCACAACCAGGTGAGATGTGTAGCAGGAGCTAAGCAGCTTTCAGACACATTTGTGATCAGGGTAAGGCGAGGCTGCTGGAGGCTTCAGCCGAAATAATAATGACGCTACCCCGTGGCTTTTCCTCTTTCTGTACTTCCAGACAGATGAGACTGGTTGCTTCTTCACACACGTGAGCCTGTCCTCCTTCAGTCGAGACTTCAGGTACTATCAGGACAGCATAGTTGCATATGCCTTGCTGATAGAGGATGGCACAGGTAACTGGAAACTTCTCTGGTGGCTGGGAAGAGGCACGTGAAGATGCACTGATCTTACCAAGAACACTGAGGACTTTCAGGCTAGCAAGGGCTTTGAGCTTTCTGAGTCCACTGGGGCCTGCTGTCTGACCTTACAAATACAGAGCCAGCAGTTCCTGATGGCATAACACACTCACTCTGAGTGCATCTGGTCTCAGGTGGTGAAGCCTGAGGACCTCTTTAAGGGCTAGAAGTAGAAGGAAGACTAAATACCCAGATGTCTGGTATGGAATATGTGTGCGGTTGAACATGTGCATCAGTGTTATCAGTGGGTCACTGCAGGGAAGTTGCTGAGGGTGCTTGGCTTCCTTGCTCCATCCCTTACAGTTTCTGTCTCACTGCTGTCATTCAGAGACGCACGTCAATGCTTCCCACAAGTTACTAATCTCCAAGATTGGCGGGATGGCCTTGTTTGATGATGTGAATTCTTACTACCACGCTGGAGAGATATACAGGGGCAAGGTAATTCCTAGTTACAGTCTTTTGGAGGTGAGAGCATGAGCAATGCCTTCATGGGGACTGTATCTAGTGTCTTTTCTGATCTCACCTCCAGCTGGGAGCTTGGGAGGACATGAATGGTGTGCAGAGATAAAACTCTTGAATTGTCAGCAGTGAGAATAGCACCCAAGATTATCATTTGCCAAATAAGCCTGGAGGAGCAGCAACTATGGGGATCCAAATTTGGGGTGAAAACCCAACATCTGGAATTTCAGCGGCTGGGAGGCCTTCTGCTGTGAAGGGGTAGTGAATGGGGGTGAATGAACATGATACTGCAAATGATAATAGGAGGTGACCAGTTGCGGTGTTTATAATATTGTTAGTGACTGAAAGGGTGACTTTGCTGTGGTTTGAGTAGCGAGACATTCTGTCCGCTGATTGGACTCTTCTGCACTTCCCTTGCTCACCATGGTTCTCAGATTAAAGTCATCAACTACCAAGGCAAGGCACTGAAGAATAAAAGTGTCCTCCTCACAGTAAGCTATGGAGAGCAGCAATTTAAGCAGAAGTACATCACTGGGGACTGTGGCACAGCTTCATTTAGCCTGAATACAACTGTTTGGAACAGCACCTCAGCCTCACTGGAGGTAAGTGTTTGTTGGCAGGGGTGTGAATGTATCTCAGAGCTATTTATTGCCCCACAGACATTTCCCTTGTTCCCTCTTGGGGGGTTTCAGCACTTCAAATCTGAAGCACCTCAGTGCGTTCTGGATTTTGTCTCCTCCTGAGAGCTTATTCTGTTGATCCCACTTGCTTTCCTCATGGACTCTCAACATAGAGACCTGTGCTATGGTGTTGCTTAGACTTGATCTGAGCCTCTTACCAAGTGCCAGAGAGGGTGATTTGCAGCTGATTTGCTTAACTAGAGACATTAACTGTTTGGTTATTGGTATTTTTTCTCACCAGGCAAGTGTCCTGCATCAAGATTTGGATCGAGAGCCTGGGACAGTTGATTTGAGTTACCAGCGAGCCTCTTACTTCATACGTCCATTCTACAGCACCAGCAGGAGTTTCCTCTCTATTGTCCGTGTACCAAAACCAGTGCCTTGTGATAAAATGCAGGCTATCCACGTGGACTTCAGAATTTACCAGGAGGACCTGGAACATGGGCCCAAGCGTGTCGTCTTCTCCTACTTTGTGAGTTTCTGGGGAACTGCTAGTGGGTGATGGTTCAAGGTATAAGATCAGCTTCTTCTACGGATTCAGGCCTGGTATTTGATAGACTTGGCTCAGCCCAGGACAAGCAGCTCATCCAGCCATCATGGGGCTGCATCCTGGTTTCAATCCAGGGCTGTAGTAACAGCAAGAAAGCACCTTTCTTCCAGGCTCTGCACTGGTGCAGGGCAGGTATTTGCCTTACCTGTCCTCCCCCAAGACTCTTGATCCCCTGAGCTCTCCCTGCTACCTGAGAGTGAGTAAAGCTCATATCCCTTCCTCTGCCCCTGTTTAATCTCTATTTTCAGGGCTACCTTAGTCTGCATGGTAATCACAATAACTATGTGACTGGCATTTTCTTCCCTTTCTCTATCTTCCCTAGGTCACAGGGAGAGGAAGGATAGTCCATGCAGGTCAGAAGACTGTTTGGGTTGGACTGCCAAGAAGTAAGTGCACTCCCCTGTTTCATGTCTATGAGCAACCTTGTGCTTCATGTCTGCAAGCACCCTTGTCTGTGTCAGCCCATCTTATCTGGATATGTGGCATAAGCCTCTTGGCAGTTTAGAGTTGGCTCACCGCTTTTCTGTTGCGTCAGAGTACTGTGCTTTCAGGTCTCCTTTATCCTTCTGCTTTGTACCAAGTGAACAATACTCAGCATTTCCCAGCCCATAAGCTCATCCTCCTTTGCCTTAATTCTCAAAATCTCCTTTTGCTTCCCTACAAACGGCATGAAACTATAGCCTTACCCTCTATCAAACCTCTCCTGCTTTAATTTGAGGTTGTCTGCAAGGAATCTGAGTCATTAGGATGCCACGTTTTGACTCACTGTTATCTGCTTCTCTAGTTCTTTTTTTTTTAAAGCCTAAATTATAGGTGCTTTGGGGTATAAGTCACCACTTTATTGGTGATGGGATGACATATGTTTGGTGATGGGAGACCTTGAAAGATATCTGAGCCTCTCACTCTCTGTGGAGCTAAGCTTGAACTCCAAAACTGTTGTTTTGATTATTTCCTTGAGGCAATAATCAGAACCAGGAATAGTCTTTTGCTGGTCTTGAATAACAGATCCAGAGATGTGCTGAATATTTCAGTGGTCTCCAGAAATCATCTTGACCCCGCAAGCCTTGAAGAAAGGAATTAAACAGATAAATGCAAAATAGCAAAACCTGATGAGAGTTCATTTTTACTTATAAATCTACTTTCTCTTCTTCCCTCTCCTCCATCTAGTGCTGAAAGGCTTCTTCTCCATCCCTCTTACCTTCAGCTGGATCTTTGCACCAGCTCCAAGGCTTGTTGTTTATGTTCTCTTCCCTAATGGAAGAATCATTGCTGATTCTGCCATGTTCAGTGTCTCCACGTGTTTCAGAAATAAGGTAGGATTTGTGTCCATGGCTAAATGTGTGAGAGTGAATGTGTCTGCTGCAAAGAAAGAAAAAACTGAGGGACACGTGGTATGTGTAGGTGTGTGTGGCTGATACTACATGTGATACTGTCACATGAATTGCAGTGCATGAGTGGTGAAGTGTAATGTAACGTATGGAGCAAGTATGTGTTGTGCACAAGTATGTGAAGAGCACTTGGGAAACTGAGACCAACCTCATAAAGAACCCGGAGGTAAGGACTAAGCTTATTTTAGATCTGGGCTTCAAAAGGAGGAGAAAAACAGCTGTGTAAGGTACTTGATCATGGCTGGCTAGTTTTCTGGGTAGAGAATGCTGTGTGAGAATGTGTGAGTGCTGGCACAGGAATATCCCCAGTACATTGATGGGTCCCCCTCTGCCATCCATCCTATTAGAACCTCAATGTGATGACATTTTAAATACCTTCTGGGGGTCCTTGAGAGATGTCTTGGGTATCCATCCAAGTAAAGTCCTTGGAAACTCTCATCATGTAGATGTCTTCCCTGCTCAGGAATTGGTAACGTGGCCAGCAGCAGAAATGTCACTCGGGTTTTGCCTGCTTTCTTCCCATCCAGGTGGAGCTGGCCTTCTCAACACCGGAGACTCTTCCTGATTCAGAGGTTGGTCTCCACCTGCAGGCATCTCCTGGGTCCACATGTGCCATCTGGGCTGTGGATCAGAGTGTCCTTGGGCTGAAGACAGGAAAAGAGCTCAGTCGCTCTTTGGTGAGT
Source organism: Neopsephotus bourkii (assembly GCF_033783945.1). Lineage (NCBI taxonomy): Eukaryota > Metazoa > Chordata > Aves > Psittaciformes > Psittacidae > Neopsephotus > Neopsephotus bourkii. The sequence continues at coordinate 12,564,460 of NW_026900624.1, forward strand.
GAGCCTGCTCCTAATTCTTCCCTTCCCTTGTACTGACATGAAGGAGGGAAAGAGGGAGGAAAGGAGACTGACAGGTCACTGCATCTGGGCAGAGCTTACCTCCCACTCTGGGCAGAGCTTACCTCCCACTCTGGGCAGAGCTTACCTGCCCATTCTGGGCAGTGCTTTGAGCATTTGGGATCATCAGATCTCTCAGTATGGCACAGATAAGGGTTAGTGGGCAAGTGTTAAGAAAAGTTGACCCCATCACTTGGTGCACCAGTGGTAAATCAGCGTCTGTTGTTCTGCCTCATGTTCAGTTCAGCGGGTTGTCTTGGCTCTGTCAGAAGAGTGACAGTGAGCCTGAGCTTTCTGGCAAGTGTTCATGCACAGTAGCCAGGAGCAATTCAAACAGGCCTTGGAAGTATGACAGGAAGGGAATGCCAGATTTTATCTGTGCTGATTTTTCCCCCCTTTTCCTTGCTTTCTCAGATCTATAGGCTGTTCCCATCTGATTATAACTCCAGGTATCCTCGCCAAGTGTCTGAAGATGATCAGTCATGCAGGTTCCCAAATTCTGATGAGCATGATGTGTTTACAGCATTCAGGGTAAAAATGGTTGATTTGGTGGGCTGGGATAATTCATGAACTGAGGGAAATGTGCCCCCTGAATTTACCAATATTCTAGGGATGCTGTTGCAGACAGCACAGGGAACACGTCCAGTTTAGGCCCTCGTAACTCACTTGTTATTTGAACAAGTGACTTGAAATGTTGACTGAGAAGAAATTGTGTGGTTACTGCACTTCCGTTGTGTGATTCAGGATGCCAAGGTATTGGTTACTTTAACTGGATTTCACACAGTTTGTCTGATCTCCATAGCATGAGCAATTGCGCTCTGCAGGGTAAGAAGGCATAATAGCTAAATAAACATGTTTGAATAAGAATAACTTTGGCTGACTCAGGCCAGATGAATTATCTCTGAAGACCTCATTTCCCATTGCTGAGGATTTCAGTAATTCCTTCTTAAAATGAAGCAAGAGAATACTTTCCCAAGCCAGAAGACAGCCAAGACCCCTATACAGAAAAAAGGCACAGAGTGGAGGGCAGAGAGGAAAGTACAAGCTTCTGGCACATCAGTTCTTTTTTCCTACAGGAAATGGGGTTGAAGATTATATCCAACACCAATATCAGGAAACCCAGAGTGTGTCCAACCACTCCATCAACAACTATGCTGCAGGAAAAAAGAATGTTTACTTCCAGGCCCATGCTGATGTTTGGTCAGACCCATAAAGCACATAACAGTAAGCATTTGCCAACTGTTCCTTCTTACAGGGGATGCTTAGTCTTTCAGGTGAAAGCAGTCCTGGGTTTGAGCTATAAGTCAGAACTTGCTGTAATTGCAAATGGAGGAGAAAGAGCATTCCCTGGCCCTGAACCTGTTGTGCTAGTGTGAGGCTGCCTGGGGCTCACAGCTTCTGGCTTTGAAACGTTAGTGGGCTGTTTGGATCCTAGGTCTTATTGCTGAGGTGAAGGAATGGTTGCCTTTCCCATGGTGCCTACAAGTACAAGTAAGGCCCAAGCACATCTGTCATGTGAAATGGAGCAAGAGATTTTAAAATCTGGGGTAGAACCTTCTGTTCCAGTACTGTGCCTCTTGAGCTGCTTGCATTAACTGCAGCCTGAGCTGCTCTGCTCTAAACCAGGGCCTGAAGACCCTGTGGTGACTGGATCTTGGTTATTTCCAGCAGAGCATCTGACAACATCTACCTATCAGCCCAATATGTTTTCACCTGTTTCTTCAGCTGAAGAGAAAGTAGACAAGCATCTCCTCAAAACCTGGATGTGGGATTTGTATTTTCTGGGGTGAGTAAGCTCAGCTGTGGAGATCTAGTTGGGGTAGCTTAGTGTGACTGGGAATGGCAGCAGTTTAGATCAAAAGCTGCTGAGGAAGATTCCTAGGGGTTCATATCTATCAGGCCATTTTTCATAGGAGCCTATATCATGTATGTTTTCTTTCACGAGATGATCATACAGAAGTATTGCCCATCCATGGGAGGTGGCTGACATAGGAAGATAGGAAAGCAGCTGTGGTGCAGCAAAACAGCTTTATTTACTACCTACACTCTACTTGTTGTATCTCTCTAGGCTGAATTTTCCAACTTGTGCTCGCAGGATGTATTCTGGGATGCAGGGGAAGCTGATTTCCAAGGAAGTCCTTCACAGGACAGGGAGTAGTGTCCTGTGGGGCTCAGTGAGAGCACAAGGTCTGCTGAGGGAGCTTTTGGAGACTTTTCATCTCCAACTTCAGGAAATGCTTGTCTGGTGTATGGAGACTGGAGTGTACTCAGGCCAGATGCCCCCACATCTGCCCTCTCCCATCCCCACTGTCCTTCTAGGTACATCCATCTCTTCTCTCCCTAGCAGCAGATATCTGCTGTGTGGTTTGTCCACTAGCCTAATCTGAGTCACCAAAGGTCATATTGTGTGTGTTGCCTTCTTGTATGTGCCTGGCAAAAGTGAAAGTCTTCAGTTACTGAAGTCAAACAATGTCATTTGCTTTAGCTAGGGCTGTTTAGATGTCTGCTGTGATAGCAGCCACAGAGCAGTCTGCAGCTCTCAGAAGCTGTGATGTGGGCACAAGGCAAGCCTTTGCCCTGTCTTCGTGTTGGACTTAAAGCTGTCAGTCTTTCACAGGAAGGTGAACGACTGGGTCTGTCTCTTCTGCTGAGTTCTGTTGATGTTGAGCCAGTCCTGTTGCTTTTCTTGTGTGTGGTTCTCCATCCCTAGGCCAAGAAGAATAAAACTGCTGACATCTGTAAACCATTTTTAGATGTGCAAACGGCAAGTGCTGTCCGAGCAAAGCACTGAGTGTGATTGGTGGCATCTTGCAGCCACATAACCTATTGTCAAAAATGTTCTGTTGATACAAACATCTGAGACAGTGGTTCCATTCTTCTCTGAGGACCTACAGGGGTTACAAGTTCAGCAGAGATTGGGGGTTAGACTGAGGTTAGGGAATGGGGTGCACTGGCAGAAGGGTGCAGACCAGGCCACCTGGTGCTGTGTACATCAAGATTCAGTTATATGCTTCTGTTGCATTTCTGTTGCATTTCAGTCCCAATGGGAACAAGAGTGTCACTGTCACTGTGCCTGATGCTGTCACAGAATGGAAAGCAGGGATGTTCTGCACAGGACCTAATGGCTTTGGACTTGCTCCAGCCACCAGTCTGCTTGTTTTCAAGCCTTTCCTTGTGGATCTCGCACTGCCATCTTCGGTGATCCAGGGTGAGACCTTCGTCTTGAAGGCCACAGTCTTCAACTACCTGCAGCAATGCATGAAGGTAGGTGAGCCTTGATAGCCTCTGCAAGAAAAGCAGGGTATGGGTGGGTAGGAGATGGCTGAAATCTATGGCTTGTGATATTTGTCTTGGTACTACTGCCATCCCTTCTGCCCCTTCAGATTCAAGTGACCCTGAAGGAGTTTGCACACCTCCAGATAGAGTCATGCAAAGGCTGTGTCTACAGCAGCTGCTTATGTGCTGGTGAAGCTAAGAGCTTTCAGTGGAGTGTCACAGCTGAGCAATTAGGTGAGAAGAACAGCAAGGTGGGGTGGTGGAACTGGGAAGAGATGGGACCAAAGTAGGGAAGTTTTGTAAGAACTGAGATTGAGTGAGGAGTTATTTGCCCCGTTAACCAGAGTACTCATTTGCAGTCATCCTAAAGTCATCATTACTCACAAGTCTGTGCTAGGAGGTACAGAACCATACAGGGCTCTGATTAGTTTTTCATTGTAAACAAGTGATTTCTGTTATGTTAATGGGAAGTGCTTTCTCAAAAAATAACACCTAATTGTTATTTTTCAGGGCTAATGAACATCACTCTCAGCACAGAGGCTGTGGCCACCAAAAAACTCTGTGGTGAAGAGATACCATTTGTCCCAGACCAAGGACAGAAAGACACAATCACCAAACTCCTTCTAGTCCGGGTCAGACAAGCTGTTCTGTTACCTAGACCTAAAAGTGGGCTTTGTGCAATTCCCAGATTTTGTGTGGGTTAATTCTGGGAGTCACCCCTTGCTATTCAAGGTGTGTAATTAGAATCTCAGGGCCTGAGCTGGGACCTAAGATGAGAGTTGATGAATGTGGGAAGTAAAGATGTATCCTCCACTTCATACCATGGAAAACTTCAAATATGTTCACTCTTATGTCCTCACTCCTGAGTTCTCTGCTGATTCTTACAACATCAGTTTCACAGACATTAGAAGTTATAATGTTCTGAAAACACATGCTGTTTTCTTACCCGAAAACTACTGATGATAATTTACATTTTTATATGATAGTGATGTTACTCCATCTGACTCTCCAGCCTGAAACAGGATTCTGTCCATATCTCTTTCTAATCCACCTGTAATTCTGTTTCCCTCCTGTATGCTCATTATAATGCAACATCTGTGTGCTCCAACAGCCAGAGGGAGTGTTGGTAGAAAAGGCTCACAGCTCCATCCTGTGTCCTGAAAAAGGTAGAGAGATTTTTCTCTTCTTTCACCCTGCTCATCCCCTGCTTTCTGCCTCACCATTTCCTGGGTCTTTCTACTTGTTGGAATGGTTTCTCTTGTCATCATGACCAAGCTACAGAAGCATACTCTAATTGCCATCTAGAGCTTCCCCTGAATAAGGATGTGGAGAAGTCCCATCTTTCAGCATCAACATCCCTGACAGTAAAGTGACAGGCTTGAGGCCTTTTTCACCTGTAGTAATAAAATGAGACTACTGGAGATGGCAAGGTTGGAGGAGATGACTTAGGATTGTTGTTCCTGTCTTGAATTTTATGGTGTATGATGGGGCCATTAGCAGATTTTGAGAGCACAAGGCACATGGAGAAGACGTGCCTGCAACTGAAACCTGAACTGAGGTGGAGTACCTTCTATAGAGAAAAGCAGGTGGCTTTGACCACAGAGGGTTTCCAAGAGAAAATCCTCTCAGCCTCTGTAGCAGGAAGGCTGTTAGGACAGTGCAGGCATCACGAGGTGGATGAAGTTGGGAGTGGAATGGGACAGGGTTTTTGAGGTGATCTATAACACCTGTGATGGGAAATGGGGTGTTAGCACAGGACAGTCTTGAACAGTTCCTGGGGATTTTGAAGGCTGTTTTCATCAGAACGCTTTTTTTTTGTCTTCCCCACACACCTTACTCCATCGGTGTCAGGGAATCCAGCACAGGAGTCTGTGTCCTTGGTGTTGCCTCTAGATGTGATAGAAGGTTCAGTCAGAGCCACCATCTTGGTTACAGGTAAGGAGTTCTCCTAATATTGCAGGTTTCTGAGTTTAGCTGTAGGAAAGTCCAAACCCAGAAAACCCCCGTACACTTTCTAAGGTTTCCAAGGCTTCAGTGCCTTGTTCTCCCTGTGTGTGCAGCTGTGTTCCCTAATTCCTGGTAGCCTAAAACATTCAGCAAGGGAGAGAGTGTTCTGTTTATGGATTGGCAATGTGTAGAATCCATATGGGGGGCACAGTGTAACCGATAAAGTGGGTGGACAGAGGTGTCCCCACAGTGCTCTGCTGGGGCTGTTATGCTGGGTGCACTGCTGGGAATGGGCCTCAGGTATGAGGAGGTGAATCCTCAAGGCTCCTGCCCACGAGGAGGTCAGGGTGCCTATGCTCTGTTCCAGGTGACCTCATGGGGATGGCTCTGCAGAACATGGACCACCTGGTGCAGTTGCCCCACGGCTGTGGGGAGCAGAACATGGTGCTGTTTGCTCCCATTGTCTACGTGCTGCAGTACCTGGAGAAGACGAGGCAGCTGACCCTTGAGATCAAGGAGAGGGCGACAGGATTCCTGCGCAATGGCAAGTACAGCAGACCCACCTTGCTCCTCTGCCTTCACCAGCGTCCAATCTACCGGTAGTCCTGGGTGCCTACTCCCCTTCCACTCAGAGTACTCAACCATCCCATTCCCTTCATAGTAATTTCATTCCAAATACCATTCTGAGCACTCATGTCCTATCTTGCTTCCCAGGGTACCAGATACAGCTGCAGTATCAGCACCCTGATGGTTCCTACAGTGAATTTGGTACCAAGGATGAGTACGGTAATACTTGGTAAGCCCAGGTCTCTTTCCCTGCTGTCTATCTGCTGTCTGACAGCCTGGAGATGGGCAGTTGTCTGCTTCCAGCGTTGAATCCATTCCATCCTGTTGAAGCCAAAGTGTTCCAGACATTTTGTGGGCTAGGAGCTCCCCAGGGGTATGCAACTCTCCTGAGGATGAACTGTCCTTGGAGCAGCAAATTAGGAATAGCACAATAGATGAGGAGAGACCCACCAGATTAAAGCTCCCACTTTTTTTCTTTTTCTTCAGCTTCTGCTTCGATTCTTTCTTTGCACTCATCCTTCCCTCTCTTTCATTCACTCCATCTCTTTCTGCTTCTCTCTTCCCTTATGCCTTCTTCTGTGTTCTCTCCCCAACCAGGCTGACTGCGTTTGTGGTTAAATGCTTTGTCCAAGCCAAGCCATACATTTTCCTGGACAGCAGGACCATCCAAGCTGCTCTTACCTGGCTGGAGTTTCACCAGCTTCCCAATGGTTGCTTCAGAAATGTGGGCCAGCTTTTCCACACAGCCATGAAGGTAGGAGCCAGAGCACCTCGAAGGACAACTCAAAACAGCTCTTGCCAAGTGTACTGATAATTATTTAGTTCACTTTCCTGTGTTGTTCTGCTTTCTTGTGTGGGAGCAAGACAGGGATAGGTGGGATCTTTGCTGAAAAGTCTCAGGTCTTTGGGTATTAACTTTTCCAGCTTTTTGGATGTTTATGCTTTTTGTAGGGAGGTGTGGATGGGGAAGTACCCTTGGCTGCTTACATCACGGCTGCATACTTGGAGGCAGGAGAGACACTGGAGGTAAATATTGGGATTCTTTGGTATGCTTTTGCCTTAAGGTTTGAATCCTGAAGAGCTGAGTGGTGTCACTGGGGCAGGCCTTCTTGGAGAGGCTTGTGGACAAAGTGATAACAGAAAAGTAGGACTTACTGAAATGATGGAAGTTTAGCTTATAGTACTTCTATGCAACCAGAAAGCAGCAGTTGGACCCTGGGGCCTTTTGGGACGGCAACCACTGCAAGCCTTTGGCTCATGTTTGGAATAACATAGCTAAATGCTGGAATACAATGCTGCTGAGACCAGTGGATTTGCTGCTTCTTATCGAGAGCAGTACTGGTGTTCTGGGGGGAACTGGAAATCCCAGTGATGCTGTAAGGCCCTGTGGAGGTGAACTGAACACAGTAATCTTGGTCAGTGTGTTGCGTGTAAGCACTTGCAATGGTGAGCTTTTGCTGTTGTGTTTGGACTTGGAAAGTAAGATGTGGTGGTGTTATTCCAGCAGAAATAGTATTCATTTCATTGAGAGAGCACTGCTAAAGCCCATAACCACCTCAGGGAGGGGGTCTGTCAAGCATGTCACACCAGGGACTGGAGAACAGTCCTTACTGGTGCTGCACTGATACAAAGAGAAGAGGGCAGGCTCAAGCACAGGGATGGATACCTGGGTGAATGATTGGGGTACTTTCTGTGTCTGCATATGCTAGTGCATCCTTCTGCTTGTGTCTCAGTGTTTGCTGCCTCACACATGTTTGATGTGACTAACACCCATCTAACTCTTTCCTGTAGAGTACAGTGGTGCGCAAGGCTCTTGGCTGCATTACTCCTTCCCTACCCAAAGCTGCCAGCACTTACACTCAGGCCCTGCTGGCCTACACCTTTGCCCTGGCTAAGGACTCTCAACGCGCGCAAGAGCTACTTGATACGCTTGATCAGAAGGCAATCAGAGCAGGTATGGGAACCTCAGTGCCAGGTGGACATCAGAGAAAGGACGAGTGACCTTTCTGAGCCCTTGGTTACATGCAACCTGGAAGGACCTTGTAGGTCTTGCCTTGTAGGTGCTTCAGGACTAGCGAGTGGGTAGCTAGCTAGTATCAAGTAGCTAGTGGACTGGCAAACAGGGCAATGGAGAGCTCAGATGTGTGGGAGGTAAAGTGTATGCAGATTATTGGCATATTAGTTTTTGCATATCACCTTGGTATGTAATATGGAGTACTGGATATTGCAAAATCCATGGGATTGCAAATTGACCCAGTGACATGATGACCCAGCCAAGAGGGTTTTACTTGATTGTCTTTGCAGACACAAGCCACTGTGCCTCAGAAGCCTCAGGATTTCTTTCCTGACATCCCTCAATGTCATCTGTTGCTTTCCTTTCCCAGACGGGCAGATTCACTGGAGTCAGACCTTGTCCAAGCCCAGACCCAGCACCAGCCTTTGGTCACAGCCACTGTCCGTGGATGTGGAGTTGACAGCCTATGTCCTTCTGGCCCTGCTCTCCAAACCAAATGTCACAGGGTCAGATCTCATCACAGCCTCTGGCATAGTGGCCTGGCTCACCAGGCAGCAGAATGCCTATGGAGGCTTTGCCTCAACACAGGTAATTTGTGGCCTGGGAAGGGGATGTTGCTTGAGAAAGAATCTCTGTACAGTGTATGCACAATATTTGCAAGTGCAAATGCTTTGAGGAGAGGAGCTCTTGTATATGGAGGTCCTCAGGACAGTGAGATCAAGTCTCTTTGGGTCTCAGAGCTGCAAATGTAATTGTTCCTTCATTTTCAGGACACAATAGTCGCCCTGCAGGCCTTGGCTAAGTATGCAGCCCTGACGTACAGCACGCAAGGGGCTGCGGAGGTGAGGGTGAGGTCCCAGAGAGGCTTTGGGAGGAAGTTCCAGGTCTCCTACGAGAACCGACTGTTGGTGCAGGAGGCAGCACTGACAGAAGTCCCGGGCAAGTTCTCAGTGCAGGCCCAAGGCAGCTGTTGTGTCTTTACCCAGGTAGGTTCCCACAGACCCTGTTGAAACAAACCTCTGCTCACCACCTTATCAAAGCCAAAACTGTCCATTGCAGCTCTGTGCAAGGAAACATTAACTGTGCCTTAATCTCACCCTGTTGCCAGTGCAACAAACGTGTCTGCTGGAGGACTGTGTCCTGTGAGGACAGTGATGCTTCCATGGCTCTCAAGTATTGGAGGGTGCAAGTGCTCTGTTAGTGGTCCTGCTAATGTGTGCCTGACTTGCACAGTCTCAAGGGGAAGTGTGAGGAGAAGGGAGCCCGTAGATGGATGGGTCATGGAAAGTTTCCAATCTGAGTGGCCTTTATTTTGGGTACTGGGATGAGTGTGTTCATTGTGAGTGGTTTATCCAGTCACTGCCTGGAGCCTGTATCTTGAGGATTAAAGTAGTCAGTAAAAAAAAAAAGTATGATAGATGATATTGAACTAACTATCCATGTCTTGTTCTGTCTTTTTGTGTCTCCCTGCAGATGGTGCTGAGGTACAACACGCTGTCCCCACAGGTCTCCACATCCTTTGCCTTGCGAGTGAAAGCTGAACCAGACAATTGCACTGAGGATGATCTACACTCTGTTACTGTCTATGTCAATGTCAGGTGACTTCTAAAGACAACACTCCAGTTGGGGAGAAAAGCCATGCATGGCTGGAGAACTGAGGGGTGCTTCTTGACTGCAGTGGGGACACCAGGCAGTTTCAGCAGACGGTCCAGATGGAACATAAGGAAGGAAAGATACAAGTGTCTCTGGGGATAGGGAACTGTTTCTGAGGGCTTTGGTTCTTGCTAGGGAGAAGAGTGCAAGTTGTCACCTCAAATCGGGGATGCTCAGAGCAGTGCAGACATCATCTGCCTGTTGTGAGAGGGAGGAGTGACTGCCTTGGCCCTGGTCCTGGCTGGACTCCTGGCTCAGGGTCCTGCATGCAGGGTATGGTGGTGAAGGGAAGGGGAAGCTGGGAGTGACTCTCTTTTTTGATCTTCTCCCCCAGGTACACTGGGAAGAGATCCATTTCCAACATGGTGATTGTGGAGGTGTCCCTACTGTCTGGATTCATCCTGGCTCCAGGGTCTGGGATGTCTGTAAGAAGCCTGGAATTGGGATGGTGATGGGGTATCAACAGGACCATATGCCCAGGGAGGGGGGGAGGTTGCATAGGAAGGTGTAGCCTGTCTCTCAGGTGAGCAATCTCGTCATCCCTTGCCCTCTGCCTCACAACAAATATGAACATTGTGTCAGCTCTCTGTGCTTTGAGGATAGTGATCCTTCTGGCCCAATTTGCTCGGCATATCCTTGAGAGAACCTAGTAGCCTAGGTTCCCTTCCTTGGGTTTTGTGGGAGCTGATTGGCCATGCAGGGAGATCAGCCTGAAGGGGCAAGAGTCCAAACTAAATTTGGAAGCGAGTGAATGAGAATCTGCCCACTCAAGCTTACCTAAACCTTGTTGGGATGTCTCACACTTGCTTTTCAAAAGACTCAACTAAACTGCTTCCTCTGCTCTCCTGTCCTAGCTGCAGCACTGGCACTCTGTGAGAAGAACTGAGCAAACACAAGGAGGTGTTGCCATCTACTTGGACAAGGTATGTGTCTGCTACTAGAGAAGCTGCAGGAGTGGGGGCAGTTGTAGAGCTGTGTGGGGAATCCAGGACTGGACTAGCAGAGCAGGACTTACAAGAGTCATTTTGACTCTACAGAGTAGGATCAAACTGATGCCTGTCGGCAGGATCAAATTTGGGTGAGGAATAAAAAGAACAGCTCATAACTGAACTTTCCTTTGCTCTTCTTCTCCAGCTGAGCCACAAGTCTGAGACCTATGTTCTGCATCTGGAGCGGGAGATTGGAGTGATCAACTTGAAGCCAGGCTATGTCAGGGTCTATGACTACTACCATCCAGGTCAGTGTGGAATGATGGGCTTCCAGGACTGTCTGGGTGTTTGCACTTGACTGTGTAAGGATAACTTAGATCTATCTTGTTGCAGAGGATCAGGCCCTGGCTGATTATAATATCTCCTGCCTCTGAGGTAGGTGTGAGTCCCTTCCTCAGCCCCCACACAGAGCTATCAGCCTTATGATGTTTATTCTGCAACCCAGCCTCCTCTCTCTGTCCCGCAGGGGCCCTGCGTGTCTCTGATTCAGCATGTTCCCTTCATCTAGGACTATATCTAGGGCCTCCAGGGACTTTAGTCTCTGCCCTTGCTTTTGTGGACTTTGTAGTGTATTTTCTGCTGGGTTGCCCTGTAGACAGGACAGGATATGATTAACATGTGTCCATGCTGTGAAGGATCAGTAGTGTGCGTTTTCTGGGACTCTCATAGATGGTTTGCACCATTCCAGAACAACTTTCAAGCAGAATTCGTGGTACCAGTTTCAGCTTACCCTGTCTGGGTATGCAGAGTCCCTCTTTCTGGGGAGATAAAACAAGGACACTAGATCAAACCAGAGAAACCCTTTCCCTTAGAGACTGCCCGGGCTCCCTAGCTATTAGCATCCCTGAGTTAATAATTTGGGTCGTATTATTTGCTCTCTGGGTTACTCCCTCTTCTGCTTTCTTTTCTCCAAAGGCTTGTTCTGCTCCCTTACTGTCCAATTTCAGCCCACAGGGGTCCTACTAGTGCAAGATGCGAGATGGAAAATCACATTTCAGTGGGCTTGGGACATTGGTGCTGGGACAGATCTCAAACTGGATTTCAGGACTAACTTCAGCCAAGCCATGCTGCTCATCCTGACAGCCATTTTCTGGAGAATTCTTTGGGGTGTCTGATTAATTCTGATTGCTTTAATTGAGGGGTTTTCTTGCTTGTAAAGATATAAAATAAAATATAAAGCACAAATCTGGCTGCTGTGTATCTGGATTCTTGTGACAGAGGATTACCTTGTAGGAGAGAGCAGAATTGAACTCTTACAGAGATAGTGTATCCGAACCATGTACCTGGCATTTATTTCTTCCAGCGCTGGGTTTCCCTCCAGAGCATTGTTGCAGCCATCAGTATGGGATAAGGACTCCTAGCCATGCATGGAGACTGATCCCACTGATCATCCTCTATTGCACACAAATGCATCTGAGCAATAAGGTCTTGACTGATTCTGCACTTTACATGGTTGTAAAGTAAATCTACTGCTGTATATCTCACAGATTAGCTTCTGGCCTAGAATAGGAAGAGGGAGGGGAGTAATTTTAGTTTTTGCTCCTCCTGTGAAGCTGGATGTTGCACAGGACAATTCAAGCATCAGTTGTCAGGCAAGTGCCTGGGAGTTGATCCCTCCCCCCCAGTGAGCTATTGTAGAGTGAACAGGGTCTTTGTTACATGACAAAGAGATGCAAAGGCAATTCACCAACAAAACATGTGTGAAAGTGCAACGTTTATCATTCCTTCAAACTCCATGATTTAAGGAACTCCAGCTCATGATCTGGGATCTTCAAACTTGGCAGCACTTGTACAGACCAGTAGGTCTCCACAGACCCTCGCTAGGGCTGCTGTGAGAGTGCGATGGCTAAGCGCAAAGTCAGGCTTAGGAGTGAGAGGTCTGGGAGGGAGGCGTGGGGTGCGGGGGAGGTCTGTATTTGTCCACAGCCTTGAAAGTTCTCCAGACCAGACCCTGCAGCAAGGCTGGGATTTGTGGTCGGTTTAAGGGAGGGATTTGGAAAGTGTGCTTATATTTCAGTTTTAGAGTTCCAGGGTAGCCCCCTGTGAGGCACAGACACAAGCACTGCAAGTTCTTCTGGTTAAGAGTGACCACCCCCCATAATCCACAATCTCCTCCAGCTAGGCAGGATGCTCACAGCCTGCTCTATGCTTCATGTGCAGGTAGCAGGACCAGGATGAGTGCACGAATTCAGCACAGCTGTTAAGTGTTACCTGTGCCTTCTGCAGTGACAGAAGTGGCTGTGCTGAGGTTGGCTTCATCCCAGGAGTCACTTTCTCCCTCCTTCTGCACCTTTGTTTAAACAGGTGCTTTTTCCTTCTCTTTATTCAGTTTCCTCAGCAGTGGTCCATGAGCAATGCAGAGCCCAACTCTGCAGAGCAGGGTTTGTGCCAGAATGCTTCATTTTTGTGTAAAAAACTCTTTGCAGATACTGCAGCTTTTCTTGCTCATGTCTCCTTCCTCCTTGCCTTTACCTCTGGCAATGTCTGCCCTTGCTGATATCAAAAAGCAGAACTGGAGCTAGTCAGGCGTGCTCCTGGTATTGGTACTTATTGGACCATTGGCTAGAGCTTGGACTCTTGCAGAGAGGGAGGAACCCCACTTATCACAGCCAAATCCACAGTATTCCTATTGTAGCAAAACACAGACAATAGGTATGATAGAAGTCCCTGGAACAGAGGTTTATTGGGAAAACAACTGCTGCAGTGGTCATACACACACACGTCCTCTGCCTACTCCTACTGACCCCATGCCCATTGAGGGCAAGCTTGTTCACACACAAACCCTGCCCTACTTATATGTGTATGTGTAAAAACTGCACATACTTGTTCTATATTGTGACATGTTTGATCTATAGCTATTGCAATTTCTATGCCCATTTTCTTAACACCTCTTCTAGGTCCTTCAAAATGTTCTTTCTTGGATTTAATCTACGGAACCCATGGTGTCTGACTGCTAGAGAGCGTTGGGAGGGAGGGGGCTGTCTTCCAGGGGAATTTAAAGACTGGGAAGAAAACACTTTTGTACAAAACATTGTTTTCTCTGGCCTAAACTTGTCCCTCTCTGCTTAAAGTGGAAGGTGTCAAACATCACACTCATTTGTTTACCCTTCTCAAAATTGAGAGGTTGGGATCATTCACCCTGCAGTCCTGGTGGTGTGCATCTGGTTTGGGATTGGCTCTGCTGCTTGAGCACCAAAGACAGCCTGCCTTCAGGGACACAAATCCAGCCTCAACTCCTCGCGTGCCTCTTGCCTGTCTCTGAGCCAGGTGATTAATGGGTCTGTGGGCTGGGGAAAGATCTCAGCACAAGGGAGCAGCCAGGTACCGTGTGCCCTACCGTAAGTACAAGTGGGTGCAGGAGCCTGAGTGCTTCCCGGCCACCAGGATCTGGTCACTGTAACAGTGATGGAGATGGGGCTGAGTTAGACGAATCATGCACACCAAACCTGCGACTTTGTGTTTTGCTGTTCAAACATGTATTTCTTTCTGCTTGGGTTGATTGCTCAAGATGTAGGTTTCCAATCAGTGCTAAGTCTGGACCTTCAAAGGTGTTTCTGTGCCCACTCTCACAAAACAGCTGCTGGAGTCAGTAGGAGCCAGGACTCTCAATACCTTTGCTATTGTGAGCCTCTTGTGCTGTTGTGAGGGATCTGGCTGTTCCCTAGAGCTTCTGTGGATCTACCGTGAACAAACAAATGTCAGATGGGATTGTTCAGCAGGCACTGCCTGTACTTTCTGAAACCCATGGAAAGAAACGAAGGGCAGCTTAACGTTGGGCATTGATTCATTTTCTTGCTCCGGTTCCTGTTCACTTGTTTATTCAGGTGCACTTACGTGTTTTTCTCAGCCATTAGCACCGGCAGCTCAGAGCTGGAAAATGCTCAGGGGCAGGAGAAAAAGAAGAGAGAGGAGCTGTATCTCCCCACTACGTGTTTGCTGATGTAAAATAAAGCCTCTAACTAGTTTCCTTGTTATGCATCAGTCTTTCCTAAAGAAAAGGGAAATATTACCAGGCCCTACATATTAAAGAGCTCAGTCTGGTACTGAAGATAAATTAGTGGCTCATTTTGAGATGAAATGCCCATTACAATAAAATAGAACTTCCTTATTTTAAGAATTAGAACCAGTTTTTCTTTTCAATTATGGAAAGATACACAGGGAAAAGTGCAGTATAATCAGTAGACTAACAAGTATAAAACTAGCATGCAGAAAGAAGGTCCCAAATGAGATGCCTTAGAAACACCAAGACAGTAAAGGACAGTGTTCTTTATGGTGACATGATTTAGTGGTGGATGTGGCAGTCCTGGGGTAATGCTTGGACTTGATGATCTTAGAAGTCTTTTCCAAGCAAGCTGATTCTATGAGTCTATGGAGTGTGCTCCTATCACCTAGGGCTAGAGCCACAGCCTTTTGGTAGCTTAGAGGAAATCCCCTAGGTCTCAAGTCATGCAGTTTTTGACCTTCTTGTCCAATGTTCAATCCTCATTTCCACTGGTGAGTGCATGCATAGGTTGGCCCTGAACTGGCCATAAGGGATGGCATGATGTAGCTGGAGTGAAATGCAGCCTTTGGAGGTGGAGTGAAAGGCAGCACTTTGCAAAGGACCAGGGCACTATTCATGATATACTTACATACATATACATACATATACATATATATATATATATGGTGCAAAGCCTCATCTCCGGTTCAAGACTGAGGCCTGCCTTGAGAGCTACAGGTGCCAAAAGCTTGGGGACAGTGTGACCGCAAGAATTCACTGTGAGCTCCAGCTGAGTGCACGCGCCAAGAGGTGATGGGGCAATCCAGCTGGAGGCAGAACAATGGGACTGGGGCTGCAACTGGCACAGGGAGCGGGGTCAGTGCAGTGAAGAGGAAACAGGTTGTTGCTTGGTAAAATAAAAAGCAAATTTGGGTGGATGATGCTTGCCCATCCACAGGGGAGTAGGAGAGCAGAGAGGCTGGAGTCCAAGAAGGCTTGGATTGGCTGGGGAACATCCTGAGTGGTACAACCCTGTGCGTGCAGCACTATAAATGCAGGAATGAGGAGAAGGAAGGAAACTTTGGGGCTTCTTGTCTGCTTCCTGGGAGAAACAGCAACAGCAGCCGGTGGCCTGGAGACCTTGGAAGGAGAGAAGCTGCACCCTGCCTTCCCTCATGACTGTCCCTCCAGATGAACCGCCTCTCTGGGGGTCTCCCATGAAAATGTGGAGTCCCTTCCTCCTGAACTGCCTGCTCTACACCCTGGGGATAGTGGCTCAACCGTAAGTGCCATTTAAAAACCTGGTCACTGGTATCTGTGATGCTGAGGAGGGGGCCAGAGTAGCAGGGGAGAGTGTAGGACCCTGCGAGTCATCTCCTGGAGGGGATAGGCATGGGATGGTATGCGGCATGCCACAAGCCTTTCAGGATCCTCCTGAAAGCGAGAACCTCTCTCATGGATATCACCATGTACAAGAACTAGGTGAGGACTGGTGATGGGAACAAGAAAAGTGAGGGACTGTGGTCTGAGGCAGGCTGAAGGGAAAGGTGTAGGATAAAGTGAAGGGCAAAGGGAAAGGGCTGCAGGGCTGGGGATGATCGAGCAGGCAGCAGTCTGCTGCCAAGGTAGTTGAGGAGCCATCTCAAAGCAAGAAGGGAAAATCCTTTTCTGTTTTCCATGTGTACTGGGAGCACCTCAGTATGACTTGGCTGCACAACTGGGCAGTAGCTACTGCCTGCCCTGGGGTGATGGTGGTGGAGGGGCATCCCAAAACACAGGGGGATCACCTGCCATGGCGGACATCACCGAGGTGACACCCCAAGGTCCTTGAGGGGTACCCTCCCCAAACGCTGAGGTTTCCCCAGGAGTGCGGGGGGACACCCCATGTCCTGTTTCACGGTGCTAGAGGTGACACTGATGGAGCTGCATCCCATTTTGGGTTTTCAGGTCACCTGAAACTGACTGTGAGGGGTTCACACTCTCATTGTTAATCTGTCCCTCTCACTCCAGCAGAGCAGCACCACTTCCCCCAGGAAGGTGGAAAGCCCTCCTGCTTCCTCAGACCGTAGAGTATTAGCGCTAAGAGTGGGTGCGATTACTCCCAGGATGTGATGCTTTATTTCCTCACTGCAGGAGGTACCTGATCATTGTTCCAGCTGCACTGCCCTACCCCTCTTCCCAGAGGGTGTGCTTGGACCTCCGTGGAGTGGAGAAGCCTGTTCGTGTGGCCTTAACTCTTGCGCACCCATCTGGCAACCTCAGCCTCTACCGCAAGGTTGTCCGGAACAACTGGATCTTTGAGTGCTCCAGATTTCAGGTCAGGACCATTCTTGGCAGGGACCTCTAGCTGGCAGCTTCCAGTGTGCTCTTTTGGCTCTCCTCTGAGAAGGATGCATTGTCACAGGGTGTCATTTGTGAATTAGGATGCAGGGAAAGACAGAGCTTTCATCTCAGACAGCCTCCCATCATGCCTAATTCACTCCAAGCTTCTCTTTAGGGCTGGGAAATGTGCTGGAAGACTGGGAAGTACATGGGAGGGTGCACACACAAGCTCAGTACCAGCCTTTCTGATCTGTCAAACTCACAAACCTTATTTTCTATTATTTCTTCTTCATTATTCTTTATGAATAAGAGTGAATTTCAGCCTCTGTGACCCACACACTCTAGGAAATAGGATTTCTTGTCAACATAGACCTTCTCTTCCTGGGGGTTGAGTCTTCTCCGTCTCACTCCATGCAGGTTCTAGTAGCATCCCTGTGAAGAGACAGGCACAATTTCTGTGCCAGAACAGGTTCTCTTTCCCTCATTTCCAAGGTCTGTCCCACATGCTTCCATAGGCACAGCACTCAGCCACTGAGGGGACATCCTGTGCTGGCGTTCAGAGCATGACTGGGAAGAGGCTGGCCTCACTGTGCAGCAGGAGCAGGGAGAAGAGCACTGCTCTGATGCCATCTGGCCCTCTCCTACTGCCTGCTAACCTAGCGGCTCCTGTTTTGTGTTCTTAGGTCCCCCAGCCTGCAGGCAACCAGGAGGTGGGCACTGTCCATCTGCGCATCTCCAATGGCCACTACTTCAGTGTAAATGAAGAGAAGCAAGTCCTGATCCATAGAGCTGGCACGGGCACCTTCATCCAGATGGATAAAGCTGTCTATAACCCAGGACAGACAGGTGAGCACTGCATGGAGCACCCCGACAGTTTCCCTGCCTTGACCTGCCTGGACTTTGCTCCCAGTTTCCCATGAGCAGAGTGCATTGTGTCATGTGGCCTCCATGGTACAGAGGGGGAAGGCATCTACTGCCGTCTGGAGATATGTACCTGTGTGCCATGATTTAGGGGTGGGAGGGGACTGGAAAGGTCCATTTCACATGCTCTAGGAACAGAGCTAACTTAAGGGGGAGCAAACCCGAACATGGTCTTCTCACCAGGACTGGTGTGCGCACACTGCAGATGAAGGGAACCCAGATGTAGCCTGTGGGAAAGATGTGAGGCTGGCTGCTGTGCTGCTGCTACACAGCTGGGGGAAGAGGTGGTGCGCAGGGCTGAGAAAGGAGTAAGGGGGGCTGCAGGGCAGGCGGGGGGCTGCCGGTAGAGCTGTGTGAGGAGATGTGGCTCTGGTGAAAGGCAATTGCAGGGCAAGTCTGTTCCTGGAAGCCCTCAGTCTCTATAATGTGCTCCATTTTCTCCCTTCAGTGAAATTCCGGATCGTGACACTGACCCAAGACTTTTCTCCTGTTAACAAAAAGGTAAAGCCTGTCTAAGTGGAGGTGAGAAGTCTCTGGGCTCCCTA
Source organism: Neopsephotus bourkii (assembly GCF_033783945.1). Taxonomy (NCBI): domain Eukaryota; kingdom Metazoa; phylum Chordata; class Aves; order Psittaciformes; family Psittacidae; genus Neopsephotus; species Neopsephotus bourkii. Next base: position 12,582,733 of record NW_026900624.1, read on the forward strand.
TGCCAGTTCTGCCTCCTCTGCCAGCCCCACACCGTGGAGACCGAGACAACCCCAATCCCTGCAGCAGTCAGGGCAGCCAACACCAACCCTCACTAAAGTGGGGACAGCAGCACCCGTTTGCCATCGGCTTTGCTGTTGCTCTCATGGGACAGCTGCTGGCTGGCTGGTGGGAGGGTTGGTGCTGCTGGTGGGGAGTGTGCCAGCACCCCCTGCTAGCTGGGTTAGCGCAGGGCAACCCTGGAGCTGCATGAATCTGACCCTCCTTCCTCCCTCCAGGGCTCCTGGGGACATCTGTGGGCTGCTGGCCATGGGTGCAGTTACCAGATGGGCTGTGCACAGGCTTGGCCAGACACAAAGCTCCCCTCCTGCAGCACTGGGAAGCTGAGCGCTGTGTGGAGTGTGTTGCACCTAAGGGTGGCAGGAGGGTCAGAAGCAAGCTGTGATGCATCTGCACAATCTGAAGAAAACGGATACAGGGAAGGATATAGACGAAGTGATCATAGAAAAGGAAAAGAGAGAAAACAGTATGACTAAATCATACTGGCTTGTTGCTGTTAGCAGCTCATGCTCCCTGCGTCAAGGGAGGGAGAAGTTGCCAGAGGCCTGCATATGTGTTAGCCAGGAAATCACAAGACTAGCATCTTCCTACGGGAAGCAATTATACCTGCAGCCAGAAGCTGTGGCTATTTCACACCCCTCTGTCCTCAAGCAGTTTAAGGAATTCATGCCATGACAAATGAATACTGAAGGGTACACGTGAGCAGAAAGTTGGATCAGATCCTTCAAGGCTGAAATAAAGGGAGAGGTCCTCCCAGCTTCTTTATTGCTGACTTCATTTCATCTTTTTTTGGGCTATTGATGAGGGCCTAGGATCACATTCTCCTTTCTAATATAAGATACAAGGTTTACCTCTTATATTAGTTAGAAAACAGAGCAAGCAACGCATTTGTTTCCATGCCCAAAATTGGTTCATAATGACATTTGACCATAAATGTTCAATGTCTATATATAAGTAAATTAGCATTAGAAAAATGCTGTGATGAATATTTGAAAGAGGTCATGTTTAACCAAAGCTATGATGAGGCTTATGTGCACTGCAGCATTAAAGCTATAATACACTGTAAATTAGATGGTTTTCCCAGCATCAGCATTAGATTCACATTATGAAAATAGTTAACCTGCACTTTTGTCTTGTTTCAATGAAAAAAGAGCTGCCTGTGATAACTTGCATGGAAGCTTAGGATGATGAATGTTGTGAATAATATGTGGCCTTCTGTTTACAGGCAAATTACTCTCCCAAGCTCCTGCTCCTGCCTCCTTATGCCATGTGCTCCCAAATCATGTCCTTCACCACTGCTGCTTCCTGATAGCTGCAGTGATATAAGAAAAATCATAGAACTAATAGGCCTCAAGGGGCTGAAGTATGTCCTTCTTTGTCTCTCCCTGTTACTGTCAGCTGCAGTCATCAGAAATTCACATCTCCAAGTTTTACCTCCTAGGCCAGGGATTTTACAGGAAAATGTGGGGTGTATTCTTCCTATAGGTGATGCAGGTTTTGCTAATTTTTGTGATTAATGTTACAAAACAGGTGCCTTTTAACTTGGGATGATAATATTTGTGAGTCTCTCCATTTTTCTTCTTTTTTAAATAACAAATTCTATCTTTCACAGCTGTAGAGTTCCTATCAAAGTGCATCTTAAACGTTCAGGGATCAAAAAGTAAATCCAAATAACAGCAACATGAATGTTGCATATTTTCCTTACTGCTTCAAAGTCATTCTCCTGGTTTCAGTAGGATCAAGCTCCTCCTATTGTAATATTTGGGACTGGTGATGTTGTCATAGCATATGGGCTGGGCTGGTAAGATAAGTTGATATGAAGGTTGCTTTGTCATGCCAGTGTCTGATATTGCTGTCTGTTTGCTTTGCAGCACTCTGTGGTGGAAGTCCAGGTGGGTGCTTCAGACTCCTCAGGTATTACGAGGAGAGGTACTTCAGTATGGATAATACCTAGGCAACTGTCTTACTGAGTCAAGTTCCTTTTCTTAGGGTCTGTGTATACACATGCACATGCATACTCTGACACATCCTTCTTGTTAACAAGCACTGACAATCCAAATGGATCAACTTCCATCCATTTCTACATTCAGGAATGCCCAGGCTTCAGCTAACTCTTACACTTCATTTTTATGTAAGACTAGAGAGTGTAAATATCAGGACATTTCATAACTTCTTTATCAATGGCAGTACAGCGTAATCCTGGGTGGGTTGGGTTCACCTCTTCTGTTTGTGCTTCAGCACTTGCATCACTTCAGCACCATCTGGGGAAAAAACAGCAGGAATCAGTGAAAGCCTCTGAACCCTCACAACTGCCTCTTCTTTCCGTCCGTTGGACTGCAGGACCCAAACCACAATCGGATTGGCCAGTGGCTGGATGTGAGACCAAAACAGGGCATCGCAGATCTCTCTTTCCAGTTAGCTGATGAACTCTCTCTGGGGACCTACACCATCAGTGTGGTGAACTCAAAAGTGTCCAGTACCTTTAAGGTGGAGCAACGGGGTAAGATGGAGTGTGGAGAACAAAAAATAGGGTGGCAAAATTCTCATGTTTCTGTCTGTATAACAATATGTAGCCAAACATTGTAAACTGTTATTTACTGCCTGAAAGCTAGGATTAAACACAATCTATAGAGTAGGCAACACCAGAAATGTACACAAGGAAGACTGTTCTGGAGGTTTCTGGAGAAGGTATCTGCTAACAACTAGGCTGGCACAAAGTGGGAATACACTAAAGACCTCTGCAAGACTGTTCATATGCTGGGGGGGATGGAAAAGGGATTCTTTCTTTGGTTTCCCTGTTGTTTGTTAGTCCTTCTTTTACCTCATGAACATGTTCTTTCATGGGAACCCAGCCTTATGGAAACACAGTCTTCCCTTTTGTCATCCCATGTCTATGTAGCTTGTATCCTTTGATGGAGTAACTCTGTGGTTTTTGTTCCAGTGTTCCAAAAGTTTGATGTTTTCTTCGAGGGACCAGCTCAGATTTATGCTACAGATAGAACTTTCCCACTGCGTGTGTGTGGCAGGTAAGGAGGATGTTCAGGGGAAAAGAAAGAGCTCAACAAAACTGTGTATCTCTTTCTGTGTGTCTCCTTTCTCTTAAATCCATCAAGAAGGGCCGAACAGAGTCATTCCTTCTGAGGAATCCCAAATACTGTAAGAGTCAAACTGATGGGTTCTTCCTGAGGGAAGTGGTACGTGAGCTACACTTGGGAAAGACCATCCAGCTACAGGGACACTTATCCTAGGCAAGCTCTGGAAGCTGTCTGTCCAGCCTTGAGAGACCTTAGGTGGGGAAAAACATGTATCTGATATGGGACTGACCTGCTGAGGTAAAGGAGTGTTGACTGGTGTTTCTTTAAAAGGTTATGCTGTTCCATCTCACTTACACACTGCTGAACCACCTTCTTAGAAGCAGCAGGTGGGTTTCTCTAGTTATACAGCCATTAGCAAAACGTGAGCAGATGAGGGCTGAAGGAAGGCATGATCTCAGATGGCAAAAGCATGAAGGAGGAAGGAGAATGATCTGGAAAGCACTTTGGAGACAGATAAAGGAGGTGAGCTCAACTGAGGCTGGTGGTAGTCCAGAGACTTTTGGTATCCCTTAGCTGCTGATGTGACATCATTTCTCATTAATGAGGATATTTAAAAGCAGACCATATGAAACTGTACTATGAAACAGTACAGCTCTCTGCATCCCCATGATGGGTCATAAATGCCTTCTTGTTACTGATACTGTCAGGAGTATTGCTCCAAAGGGAAAGCCAGAGAGGAGTCAAAGCAAGGAAAAGCAGAAAGGCAGGAAGGGGAGATGTGTCCACTGACAAGGACACACTTCTGCTGTACCTTGCAAACAACAGCAGAGCAGGTCTGATGGTGGAAACAAGGGTCCAGACCATGAGATAAGCCCATGGTGAGACAAGTCTGAGGTCACTCTGGGCTCCATTACTGCCATAGCATGTGTTTGCTGTTGCTCTCTGCAGGTACATGGGTTCCTGCTGCTTTCACACCTGAGCTAGCATTGTCACTGCGCTCTGCACTGTGTGGGCACATCAGCTCAGGTCAGCTGTCTGTGTGCACCTGCAGCTCCAGGAAGCAAGCAACCAGAAGTGGGAGACCTTTGGAGAGGATGGGTCCTTTTCTATCTGTGTTTTGTTTCTGCCTCTGTTGGACACAGTGTTGTGCTATTGCACTCCCCAACCAGACAGTGTACTGTATTTTCATTTATGCCTGCCTGCATGCCACCTCCATTAAGACCTTCATCAGGAAGGCCACCTATGTGGAGCAAAAAACACAGCTCATCTGCTCAGCAGCTCCTCTGGTGTTCTCCTTGTAGGTACAGCTATGGGAAAGCAGTGCAAGGGACCATGAGGGTCAGTTTGTGCCAGAAGGCAAGGAGGCGTCTTCAAAACTCCAGCAAGGACATCTGTAGGGAATACAGCGGTCCGGTGAGTAAAATCCTGGAAGATACATGGCTAGTGAAGGAGCGCTACACAGAACTAAGTGTCAATTGGTAAACAGAATGAACTGCTTATGTAAGGAACATTTGCCAACCTCTGTAATGTATAGGTACACTAGTAAGTAAATGTTTTCACTCAATCAATGCAGTTGTTGCTGCCCAAACCAACAGAGAAGCCTTTACTCCCTAGAAATTCTTCTCTGTAACTTCATTAATGATAAGGCTTGGAAAAGAGGAATCTCACAGAGAGATGTGGTTTTCTTTTCTGGAAAGAAGTGTAACTTGACAGAAATAAATAGAGCTTTTTTAGTTGCAAAATCACTGCATTAAGGGGAACCTATCCTGGAGCTGCACAAGGACAGTAATGTATGGTGGAGACATGGGTAACTCCATAGCCAAATGTCGTGGTTTAAACCCAGGCAGACAGCTCATGCACTCGCTCCCAGTGAGGGGTGCCAGGCTGGAAGCAGTTGAGGCCCACGTCCCCCTTCCTGAGGGCTCCTCCCTTCCCCGTTCCCGGAGGGATGGGGAGGAGAATCCAAAGAATGCAGCTCCCACGGGTTGAGATAAGAACAGTCCAGGAACCAATGTACAACACAAATCCCATCGCTGCCACCAATGACAACAATAAGAGAAAATAACAAGGGAAAAGAATGTGATACCACCTGCCAAAAAACAAGTCTGACCCAGCAGACCCCGTGTCCTTCTGGGTAAGCCCCCGTTACATCCTGGGCATGACGTGCTGTGGTATGGAATACCTCTTTGGTCAGTTTGGGTCAGGTGTCCTGTCTCTGCTTCCTCCCGGCTTCCCCTCCTCCCTGTCAGAGCATGACGCTCACAAAGTCCTTGGCCAAACCAAAACATCGTTGTTATCAGCTGTGTTCCCAGGCCGAAAGTCAAAACACAGCACTGCACCAGCTACCAAGAAGGAGAAAAATGACTGCTACTGCTAAACCCAGGACACCAAATCACACAGTAGCTTTTATACTTTGTTTTTTCTTGTTATGTATTTACACATTGTGTATTTTTATACTTAATCCTATTACGTCTTTCCATTTCTAACAAAGTAGTTCATAGCTGGGCTTATCTCTACATATAGTTGAAAACATTTCATGCTTTGTCATATTTTCATGTTTTGTCATTATGACTCATTACTGTAGTTGTAATCTCCCAGCTTTGGAAATGATTTGTTACTTTGAATTTTCATTTGATTCTGCAGTTCTTCTAGCTGTATTTATTAAAATTCTCATAGCTTTGCTCTGTGAGCCAGTTAGTTCAGTCTTCAGTTTTCTACTAAAGCTGGAAGGTTGCCAGCATTGTAACTGTGATAAAACTGTGATGTGTGTTTTGCTTTATATTACTCCAGTGTGAATTGCAAGTATTCATGCATATAAAATAGAAAATACAGAATTTAAAATGTGAGTTGTATCTATCTATATACGCGTTATTGTTACAGTCCACAGTTATGATGGAAGTACCTTCTACTTATGACTCCTTCCCTTCTTCCCAGTCCCAAATAATATCTACCACTTCCTATTGCAGACTGAGAGCAAGGGGTGCTTTATGCCTTCTGTAAGCACGTCAGTCTTCAATCTGGCTCCTGGTGAGGAAGACGGCAAGCTCTATGCAGAAGCCTCTCTCACGGAGACAGGCACAGGTACCCAGGAGCTCAGCAGAGGAGGTGCAAGGGTGTGAGGGGCCATCCTAGGGGTGTGATGGTCAGGGTGGGTGCACCTCTGCCTCTCCTCCACCGGTGCTGGGACCATCGCAAGACATGAGAGCAGTCCTGCCTGAGGAACTTGCTGTGCCTACAGAGCTGCTCTGTCAGCAGCAGGTGGGTGAGGTGTGGTTGGGAGCATGGTCCATGAGGCCAGAAAGGGGCTTGGGGACCGCTAAAGGAGCTACCACAGGAACAGCCCTCAAACCTTGAAGGATGATGCTGTTGGGGAAGGAAGTTTGAGACACTCTGCTTAGAGGGGCTGGGAATAACCAAGTGAGATTAAACTAGAGTGCAGTAGTCACCTCCAGTACTGAGCCTGCTTCTGTTGCACTCTGCGTTCCAACAGGGGTGCAGATCAACACCTCCAGCCAGATCCTCATCTCCAGGACAGCTGCAAGGGCAGTGTTTGAAACACCAAATGCATATTACATCCCTGGAGTACCCTATAAAGGGAAGGTGATTTTTTTTCCCCCATCTTCTTCCCTACCATCATTTGCCAAGGAATTTAGTGTCTCGGAAATTTTGCTGACCCAAACCATTTCCTATTCCACAGACAGAGTGTTTTACCTTGCAGTGTAAATTTGTACCTTACTTGACAGCACAGCTCCAGTTTCTGCATTTCAGATTCCCTGATGTGTTTACCTCTCCAGCTTCTGCTGAGAGGGATAAGTGATGTCTCAACAGGGATGCTGGGATACAAGGATGCCTCAGCATGAGTTTCTGATGCTCTAGCCACAGACATCTTTTGGAGTGGGCAGGTTTTAATCACTCTCACCTTAACTTTAGAAATAAGGGAGTTTTATAGGTCTCCTGTGTTCTCTGTAGTCTTCTTGGGCCAGACTGAAGTTAAGGCCACCTACTCAAGAGGCTCTATGTTTGCCAGAGGGGGGAAGGTTTTGGATATGACACTGGAAGAAATATATGACTTTGGGTTTTCTGCCTCACTGTGTTGTCACCAGATAAAGCTTCAGGATCACTATGGAAATAGTATGAAAAACAGAAAAGTTTATCTTGTGATAAAGTTCATGAGGCGTCGGTTTATCAAAACGTACATCACAGATGGAAGTGGAACAGCGTCGTTCAACCTAGACACAACGGCTTGGAACAGCTCATCAGTCTCTCTGGAGGTAAATCCCATCTCTGCGTATGGGAAAGTGAGGATTCTTTAGCTCTGCCGGTGATCCCCACTCCTGCCCTGCTGCCCCCTGCCAGCTCAGGCCTGGGCAGAGCCAGCAGGAAGGCACCAAGCAACAGCCTTTCCCAAACCAAGCTGATGACATCAAAGGACTGAAGCTGTCATTAAGCTCTTGATTTCTGTGTGTCTCTGGTTCCCTTTCAGGGAAGGTTCACACTAGAGGATCTCTCACACGTGCCTCGAAAAATGGACGTCAGTTACACAAATGCTTTCCATCACCTGCAACCCTTCCATGTCACAACCAAGAGCTTCCTGGACATACACCCACTCACAGAAACACTGCCCTGTGAGCTGAAGCAGAATGTTCAGGTGACCTTCACCCTTAGCCGGGATGACCTGGGAGAAAACACCAGCCGCATAGGTTTTGTATACTATGTGAGTAACAGAGAACCTGGGGAGAAAGGCTGCACTAATGCAACCAGACCCCAATGAAATGAGGGTGTAACTTAGGTCATCACTGGAGGAATGACAGGAAAAACTTGCTCTTGGAGAAGTGGGTGAGCATTACACCCCATATAGCTCAGCCTGGAGGTCCTGGTATCAGGGCCCGAGTCACCTCCATGGGTGGGAGGAGGCTTCTGCTTTTGCAGCCCATCACAAGGCTGCATATTCTGCTGTCAAACTCTTCTCCCTTTAAAACTGGATGGGGCATCACTTTTTCACTCTGGGTATCAAACAGATGCTCAGTGGAAATGGCTTTTGGTCCAGTCTGGAGACCTGCCTTCTAGAAGGGTAACACCTGAACTGTCTCTCACTTATCTCCAGTGAACCCACTACCCATCCATTGTCCTAACTGGACAGACCAGACCAGAATATCACATGTTAAAGCTTCTCCTCCCACACTGTGATATCTGTAAATCTGCTGGTCCCGGGTCGGGGTTGAATTGGATCCACAGTTTATTTCTGAGGTTGCTTAGGAGAGCAAAATGCACATGGTGAGTGTGACTGTGCTCCAGCTGCAAACAGCAATGGGCTTATTGCAAGTCCCTCCCCCCACAGGTCACTGGGAAGGCTGGAATTGTTGTCAGGGGCCAGAGGACTGTCCAGGTTGGGAAGCTGAACAGTAAGTCTGTGGCAGCTGGGCAATTCTAGGCTGTAGAGTGAGAGTTGCCAGGGTGTCCCCAAATTCCCTGAATCTGTAGGTCACGAACAGGGCTGGGGGGGGTGGGGGGTGGAAGCAATTGTGTCAGCTGGAAGAGGCTGAAAAGCAGAATGAGGGCACAAATGATGGGAAGATGGACTGGGAGGAACTGTGGGAAGATGGGGCAAATGGGATCAGAAATGAAGGGAGAGGCCAGACAGAGCAGCAGGAGGAATTGGTTTGACATTGTGGGATTACAAAGCAGGAAAAAGGAGGAGGGCAGAAGGAGATCTTGGTGGGGCTGTGATGAAAGCACTTTGATTTTCCTTCCTTAGTGTTGAAGGGCTCCTTCTCCATCCCTTTGACCTTCACTGAAGACTTGACCCCATCACCTTCCTTAGTGGTGTATGCTATCTTCCCCAATGGAGGGGTAACAGCTGATAGCATCCGTTTTGATGTTGCCTTGTGCTTTGAAAACAAGGTAAGACTCACTCCTGAGGCTGGGGGAAAGCTGACAAGCAGGGATCAGCAGGCCTGAGGGAACAAGACCCTCAGATCCTTCAAAGAGAGAACTGGGGAAAAGTGAGAAAGGCGATGAATGCAGCACAGTGACCAGGGACCAGGAAAGGTTCAGCAGTGGCTTCTGTTCCTAGCAGTGGCTGAGCAGGGCACTGTCTGTGCCACTTCTCTGTCAGTCTCCTCACTCCCCTTTCTTTCTTGTTCACATTTCCTTTCTTGGTGTGTTGCTCAAGGTCCAGGTGGGTTTCACATCTAAAGAAGCCCACCCAGGGTCAACAGTGCAGCTCCGGCTGCAGGCAGCCCCTGGCTCCCTGTGTGCAGTACAGGCAGTGGATGAAAACATGTTCCTTGTGAGACCAGAGAGCGAGCTGACAAGCCAAACGGTGAGTGTCTGTGCAATCAGACAAAACCCAGGAGTGATGGACAAGCTGGGGAAGGCGGGCAGGGGCTGTGGCAGGGAGAGCCAGGGGCTAATGGTTGAAGGGGACTTTGTATGGAGGAGAAAGTAGGGTTTGCCTGGGAGATGGCCAGGAACAGATACGTATTCTACAGGAAGGTATAGTGCAGCATCTGGAGGTGTCTGCTCCTTGCCTAATTCCTGCCTGACTGTGATTTTCCCTAGGTCTATGGTTTGTTCCCTACTGCCTACCGACATGGGTACCCTGCCCAAGTAGAAGAGCATTCAGATCGCTGTGTTCAGCCCCAGTCCACGTCGTCTCTGCTAGGGGGGAAGACACAGCATTCCTTTCAGCCTGATATCTTTAACCTCTTCCGGGTAATCATCTTGTGATTTTTCCTAGAGCTGTTGAAATTACGGGCATTTATCCTTCTCTTCCCTCAGTCTGAGTAGGCCTTGCCTTCTTCACACAGCCCCTGCTGTCTGTACTGACAGCTATGCTGTCTCAAGAGATGTACAATCCCATTACAAGTATTCCCCTCCACAGATGCAGAAAGCATGATCTTGGACCAGTAAACCCCAGCTTTCTGGCTTGGGAGTGAGGTCCTGGGCTGTGTATTGTTTGTTTAAAGTGTTAGAGAAAAGAGAGACAGGGAGTGACCCAAGCATTAGATCACAGATATCTGACATGGCTTAGTTGTTAGCCTGCTCTCTGGCACTATTTGTTTGGGATGCTCTCAGGCAGATCTCTTGCTGTCTTTAAGGCGTATCATCTCCTCTAGAAAGGACTAGCCTTATGCAGTATGGACGCAACACAGGGAGTGCCATTTGGCCTTGGACCTGGGGATCAGACCCTGTCCTCTTTTATTTAGTGATCGAGATGCACCCTAGGAGGCTCTTGCACATCATAGAGATGTCTCTTGTGTTTGTGGACAGGCCCGTGTCATGGCCTTGGGAGCTGAATGTGGATTTCATCCAGCTATTCCTTCCAGCATGCATTAAAGGATGGGTCAGGACACTGGCACCTCTTTTCTGTGCCATTGCCACTGGAAATGAGTTGAGATGAACAAGACATCTGAGTGTTCCCCAGAACAGAGTTGGTGGTTTAGTGACCTCCTCACAGTTGTGTTACTGCCTCCCTTGTCCTCCTTCTTTTCCTAACAGAACATGGGGCTGAAGATCTTTTCAAACCTTGTAGTGAAGAAGCCGTCTCAGTGCTTTCACCGGGCGGATAGGAAGCCATCCATAGGTGAGCTGTACTTTCAGCCTACCTGGGACATGTGATCACCCAAATGGAAGAGCATTCTGGGATTTGATGGTGAAGAGTAGCAGGAGTGATACCACAGCTCCTCTTGGAGCAGCATTCCTGCTGCCCAGTCCACCAGCCTCAGCAGGAATGACCCAGTCCATATAAAAAGGGTTCTGAAAAACATCAATACCTGACACTGAAAGATGGCATTCCTTTCCTGGCACAGACAAACCCAAATATGGGCCAGTATCTATTTCCAAGTGACTACCCCACAGGCTGTGTGTCCTTCCCCAGCTGCATCATCAGGGACAGTCACTTCCTCTGTGTCTGAGTTGCACTAGGTAATCGTAATAAGATGGCTTACACACTTGCTGATATTGAAATCGTTGCCTGCAGAGGGTTGTGAGTATTCTGCAGACCAGCAAACAGTATCGTTATTCACAATAAAAACTTTTAACCAGCTCGCTGCAAGATGGTTCTCCTGTTTTCACTCTCTTTTCCCTTCCTATTTTCCCTCTTTTACCACATAATCTTACTTCCTTGTGTTTTCCTCTGCCAGACTCTTCCCATGTCTCTTTTACTGCTTGCTTTGCCTCCTGCCATTGTGCTAGGCTGTCTGCCTTTGGGAGGGTTCACTTCTCCCACTTTGGTGGGACTCCTTATTCTTTCTTTCAGGGGGACTTCCTACAGAAGACCAAAGAATCACTAAGCAACAACCCCAAGTTACAGCCCATGGAAGACTTCACCACTATTTCCCTGAAACTTGGATCTGGAATCTGTTCTCTGTTGAGTAAGTGATGTACGACTTTACAAATGGTCAGAAGGGTGATCCCTTTGATATTGAGTCTTGGCTGACTTGCCTTTGTGCAAAAGCCCAGCCATAGGTGTAAAGAGAGGTCTTCATGTGAGTTTTGTGGCTCTTCCCTGCACCTGTAGTGCGTCAGACTGAAGGACTAGCAGACTTTGAGGTGCAGCACTGAAGCCTACACAAGTTTAGGGAAGAGCAATACTTTTTCAGACCAAACCACCAAGTGCCACTGGGTGCACTCTACTAACCTCTCAATTTGGTGGGTTCACCAGATAAATTTGTAGCCCTTGTTCACAGTACTTAGGCTAAGACAGATTAATCGGCACTCAGGAGAATATGGAGCTGCTGCTTTCCAGATGTCATGCTGTTGACTGACACCATGATGCTTAGTGAGTGTGTGCAACTGGAATGCTTGGATAGTGTCTTGCTCAGAAGAAGACTATGAAGGCATTGCTGATGCCATTTAAGCAGGGTTTGAATGACTCTAGTGAACGAACTGCTCAGAGCTGCCTTGCTGTGAGCCACTGGAGCATAAGTCATTGGTGATTTAGCAGACGTTGATCCAAGCATGAGGATCAGCATAGCCCCCCTTACCCAGGGCCATGAGCCCTCCTCATTCCAATGGAAAGGGATGAATTTCTTCATGCAAGTGCTCTTTCCCTCTCAGCTCCAATGGCAGCAGGAGTGTCCTGATCACAGCACCTGCTGCTGCTGCAACATGGAAAGTCAAAACCTTCTGCTTGGCTGGGAGGGGATTTGGCCTTGCCCCGACCACGAGCCTCAGAACAGTCCAGCCGTTCTTTGTGGATGTGCCAGTGCCATATTCTGTCATCCGAGGAGAGACCTTTGTGCTGAAAGCTACCATCTTCAACCACCTACAGCAGTGCATGCAGGTGTGTGCCTGTGCGGGGCAGATCTCCCATGCCATCCAGTTGTGGAGTGCATTGTACCAAGCTGTCTCTCCTGACTTGCCCAGTTACTCACTTGCATCTGTCATTCCCTTAGATCAGTGTGGCCCTGGCTAAATCCTCAGACTTCCAGGTAGAGCCATGCCGGACCTGCAGGGATAAGGAGTGTCTGTGCACAGAGGAGTCCAAGACCTTCTTGTGGAATGTGACAGCAGTGCAGCTGGGTATGGCTGCGAAAATGGGGCTGGTGGTGGAGAACCCTAAAACTGAAGTGAGGAGGAGTGGGAGATGCAGAGAAACTGACAGAGCCTTGCATCCCTTGGATCCCAAAGTTTGTTCTTAGTGGCTCAAGCATGTGATCCATTATGTCTGCTTTCTTTCTCTCTCCTTAGACAGGCTCACCAGAGAGGGCAGGAACTAAATAGGTGGCATGGAAAACTCTCAAGGAGAGGGCTGTAGGACCAGCTGGGGAGGAAGGGACTGCATGAATGTGTGTGTGGGAACATGGTATTACTGGTGCTGTGCTTCAGATGCAAAAAGAAGCGTACAATGAGATCCAATGGTCTTTTGGACCTTTTGTTGTTACAGTCATATTGTAGTGTAATGAAGTCACCTGTTAGTTAGGTGACCTAGTTCCCTCATGCTTGTGGTGTCTGAAAAAGCCATTGGTACTGGCTGGCTCACCTTCACTGGCCAAACCACTGAGGCTATGAAGACCAGCTACCCCAAGCATCTCAGACTACTCTCAGTTAACTCAAGTTGACTCTAATTGGCCACAGGTATAAGAAACAGGCTCTGTTCAATTTATTTGCTAGGGACTTTGAATATCACAGTGAGGATAGAGGTACTGGACACCACGCCACGCTGTGGGGGCAAGAAGCCCTTGCCATCTACCCTGAAGCGGAGGCATACACTGGTCAAACACTTGCTGGTCCGGGTCAGTATGAGAGCGGGCTTGCTTCTCTCTCTGGGTAGCTCTGCCCCTGGGGGAAGGGAGGCTCAACTCACCTAAATGGTTTTCGCTCCTCATTTTTTGGCCAGCATTAGCATACAAAGGATGGGGCTCAGTTTGCCTTGTTCCCCCCAGGACTAGCCAAGCCTAGTCCCTTCTTGTGGTACTCTTTCTTGAGCTACATTCATACATCATGTCTGTGTTTCTCGGTGTGTTTCACTGCTCAATCAACCATTGAACATGAGAGCCCCATCCCTCAGGCTTGCTCTTGCTCTCTTGAGCAATGAGACTTTGGCAGTGCAGGCGTGCCAAAGGCGAGGAGGATGGAGTCCCTGACAGCCTGGGGATTAACCATTGAATTGAGACTTGAAATTGCTCTGAAATCTTGGGAATTTCATGTGTATTCTTGTTTCTCCTGTCTGATGTTCATGTTCCTGCCCTGGCAGCCAGAAGGTGTGTTAGTGGAGAAGACTTTCAGCTCCCTTCTGTGCCCAAGAGGAGGTATGTGAACAGCCTGAAGGGGTTCTGTAGCCTGAAATAACCAGAACTGAGAATAGAACTAAACTGTGGGAGGTCTGATGGAAGAATTCTCAAATGATTTTCCACATAGCAAATTTTGCTTCCTTTTAGACAAGAAAGAACAAGAAATGTTACTCCTACATGGCTGTCCTACTGAAATTTGCCACTGAGTATAGGTCCCAAAATCCTGCTCTGTCACCTCCTTCCCATGCTGCAGCCCCTGGGCATTCCTGGGCTTGACAGTCACCAGTGAGAGCTGCTCCAACCCTCCCACCCTGTCCCTGCCCCAGGATGAGACTCAGCTTAGCTGCTGAGTGATGACCAGATGTGATCCTTGTGGAACGCAGTGAACCGAGTTGTGAAGCTCAACGAGCCCTCCGGGCACCCAGCAGCTCTCACATCTCTTCTAATCTGGGAAGTTTCCAGGCAGTAGAGTGTTTTGTAATGACTGGGACAGACTGTGGGGAGCAGTCAGTATGAGCAGGATGTAGGCAGTGTCCCATTTATTTGTGCCAGTATTGTTCTTTAGTTAGATGGATTTGGCTTGATTTTTTCATGCTACACATGTTTCTTTCAGGAAACATGGCTGAAGAACCTGTGTCCCTTCACCTCCCTGAAAATGTAGTAAAGGGATCTACCAGGGCTTTGATTTCCATCTCAGGTAAATGATTCTTGCTGTGGGCTCACTGGCTGCTGTTACAGATGAGCAAGGCTTAGCCTGGTGATGGTGTCAAGGGATACATCTGACATGGAACTGCTCCAAAGAGAGGATGCTGCGTTTCTTCTCTGCAAGGTTTGCCAACACTAGGCTTTCAGATTTTTGGATTAACACTTAGGATTTCATGACAAAAGTAAACTGCAGAAGAGAATAATCCTTATTTGTCTAGCTAGAACTTTGGAGCAGAGATCCTAGGTCTTTATTTTTGATGGGACATTGGGAACTTGCCTAAATGCTCTGTAAATATGATCAGCAAAGCTCATAACCATCTTGTCTCCCTGTTAAGTTTTGCTGCTACAACAAAAGCTTCTGGAGAGAAGAAATCATTTTCAGCATTACTAAGTTGCAAAATAACACTTTGGAGAGGCTATGGGACCAGGCATACCTATAGTTCAAAACACTTACAGCACTGGGCTCATTTCCCCCCATACCAGAATTGATATGAAGCTAGCCCTGGCATAAGTAGCCATGGATATTATGCAATAGAACCCCGAAGGGATAAACTGAATACTAACATTTTCTGGCTAGCTGGAGGACATATAGACACCTTCACACAATCTGACTAGCACCCCTGCTAACTTACTGACATCTTGACATATGGCCAGGTCGAGCAGGGCTGGCTAAGGACATGTCAACCTTTCCCTAAGTGCTTTAATATTTGTCTGTGTGACACACACTGAGCAACTGCAGGTCTGCTCACAGCCTTTTACAAATAGTACTCGTTATGGTTGGAGCCCTTCAGACTGCAAAGGGAAAGCTCCTCAGGAACTCCACAGTGTGATCATCCTGCACCATGATGCAAGACTGGGAAATGGCAAAACAGTCACTACTCTCCATCCTGCACTCTCTTGTTCACTCGTCTTTCCTCCTCTTTCCAGTGTTTTCCCTCAGGTGCTGAGATAATTATCCACTACCTGGCTGAGAAACACCTCAAACCATACTTACCCTTGCTTTGTTTCTCACACCCTTGCGTAGGTGACCTCATGGGGATGGCTCTGCAGAACATGGGCCACCTGGTGCAGTTGCCCCATGGCTGTGGGGAGCAGAACATGGTGCTGTTTGCTCCCATTGTCTACGTGCTGCAGTACCTGGAGAAGACGAGGCAGCTGACCCTTGAGATCAAGGAGAGGGCAACAGGATTCCTGCGCAATGGCAAGTACAGCAGACCCACCTTGCTCCTCTGCCTTCCCCAGCGTCCAGTCTACCCACAGCTCTTGTCCTTGCACTCACTTTGTCAGTGCTGGCCCCTCTGTGTTATTGTGTTGGACTGATCACTGTTCCCATTCCCTAGGGTACCAGATGCAGCTTCTTTATAGGCATAGAGATGGGTCCTACAGTGTCTTTGGACAGCAGGATGGGGAAGGGAACACTTGGTAAGCACTGCAAATATCCCTCACTCCCGCTTTTAGCTGTGTGGGCCAGAGCAGCTAATGTGTCTGGAATGCTGTTGGGTTGTGTGCTTCTTCTTTTGGATGGAGACCCCCAGAACTCTCTGGCAGGGAGACAGACTGGGGGACTTGAGCCACTTGAAAAAGCAGCCAAGCAGGCCTGCGGAGTTTCTGGGTAAATGGAACAGAAAAGATGTGGTCCCAGGAGTAGGAGGTCCCTTTTTATCTCTATGGTTTCTGGGTAAAAGGAACAGCAAAGATGTGGTCCCAGGAGTAGGAGGTCCCTTTTTATCTCTATGGCCATGCTGTTGCCCCACAGACAACACCACCTACTGCTGGTGGTGTTCTGGCAGCCAAGGTACATCCTGTCCAGTGGTAGATAGGGGAAGAGCAGTAAGAAACTATCTCCCCAGGGAGGGAATTGCTTGGGAGAGTTTGAAAGGTCTGCGTTGGCCCAGCTTGACCCTGTGGTGTCTGGGCTGGGAGAAATAGAGAAAGGAAGGGAGGAAGAAAATGGGAAATTCAATATTGTCTCGAAGTATTTGAGGGAGACAAAGTGCAACAGATAAAAGTAGAAGGGACAAGAGGTTTTTCATCTGTGAAATGACTGGGTAAAGTACATGCATCGTACATTTGTGGAGACAGACTGCAGGTCCTGTGGACCATTTCCACTTTAAGCTTGCCTTTCTGTACAAAAATGACTTGTTTTGCACACCACTATGTCAGTGTTAACTTCAGGGATATGCACCTGGAGGCCTTTGAATTTATCTTTGCCTTCTTTGTGTTTCTCTTTCTCTTGCAACTTGTCCTCTTCCTAGGCTGACAGCTTTTGTAGTCAAGAGTTTCAGCCAAGCCAGAAAATACATCTATGTAGATGACAGGAACGTCCAGGATGCCATACGCTGGCTAGAGAGAAACCAGCTTCCCAGTGGCTGCTTTGCCACCAAAGGGAACCTCTTTCACTCCTCCCTAAAGGTAAATGAGGGCCAAGCCAGGCAGCACAGCTGGGAAATGGCTGGATGGATGTTCTGACAGCAAAAGCTAGTGTGATCCCAAAGGATCCTGAAAAGTCGCTCCTGTAACCTGTGCAACCAGCCTTAAAGAGAGCAGGTTATGGGGCTGGGAATGTGATACCCTCCTGTGGAGTCACTGCCAATCAGTACTTAGGGTGAAAGGTGCATTCCCTTCACAGGGCAGCGTGGATGATGAGATTTCCCTCGGGGCATATGTCGCTGCAGCACTGCTGGAGCTGGGTCAGCCACTGAAGGTGAGCATGCTCCCACTGCTCCTGCTCTCCTCTACACTCCCATGCCCAGGCACTGCTCAGCACGTAATTTTGTCAATCTCCAGGCCAGGAACAGGTAGGGAACGGCTGTGAGGGAGCCAATATTTGGCCAAACTGTCAAGTCCTTCCTCAAAAGAGGCAGCACTGTAAAACTGGTATGGTGCAATAGTGTTTGATGGCTAGGGCTCCCAGCACACATTAGATTGTTTCCTCAAGTGGCTGTGCAATTGAACGTGTTTCTCTGGAGCTACATCAGGAAGACGTAACCTGGCTCCCTGGAATGAGCACCCCTGCCCCTTTTTTGCCCCTGTCAGAGTCTGGCATGTGTGTCTTCTCCCAATGCAGGGCAAGCTGATGCAGGCTACCCTCCGCTGCCTGCAGCAGGCAGTTCATAACATCAGCAACATCTACACAGAAGCCCTGCTGGCCTATGCCTTTGCCCTGGCTGGGGACTATGAAACAACCCAGGAGCTGCTGTACAAACTGGAAGAGCAGGCCATCAAATCAGGTGCTGACTGCTCTTTGGGGTAATGCTTCTTGTTCACTAATGTGTGGTTAAGCTAGAGTGGTTAAAAATTAGGTATGTATTTGTACATATTTGAGTAGTAACTACACTGTGACTGAGAAGGGTGATTTATCAGGAAGAGTTTCCTCAGTGGGAAGATTGCAGGGCCCTTTTGAGGCAGGAGGTAAGAATCTGTGAGCTAAGAGCAGATGAAGCCCAGGAGAATAAACTGAATAAAACAATGCTGGGCTCAGTACAGGGAATGAGCTGAAGGAGCCCTGAAAGCACTCTGGGTTTTTTTTCCCTGTGAATCCAACCAATTATATTCCTCTCCAGATAGCCTGCATGCTTCTCTTCATTCTGCAGGAGGACAAATCCACTGGAGTCCCAAGCCAAGCTCTCCGGCTTCCACAGAATTCTGGCCTGGTACTCAGTCGGTGGACATAGAGTTGACAGCCTATGTGCTCCTGGCATACCTCTCTAAGCCAAGGGTGCATGCAGGGGACATGACAATTGCAGCTGGCATTGTGGCATGGCTGACCAGTCAGCAGAATGCCTACGGGGGCTTTGCCTCCACCCAGGTAACAAGTAGCTCTCTGTGGGTTGATATACTTTTGCACCTGAGGTTGTCAGGGAGAATCTTCTTGAGTCTTCCTGCTCCCAAGTCAGCTTCACTAGAGCTGATGCTTCCAGAGGGTTGGCTGTCTCTCCCTTTCTAGGACACAGTCGTTGCCTTGCAAGCCTTAGCAAAATATGCAGCAAGAACATTCAGCACATCAGGACAGGCACTTGTGAGGGTGAAGTCTCAGAGGGGCTTTGGGAAGACTTTCCAAGTCAACCGCCAGAAGAGGCTGCTGGTGCAGCAGGCAGCACTGGCAGAGGTCCCGGGGCAGTTCGTGGTGCAGGTCCATGGCAGCAGCTGTGTCTTTGCTCAGGTGAGGAGGTGGGAGAGGTGGAGGACTCTGCCTTCTCTCCCTGCAAGAGATCATGCCTGGCCTGTCTTTTCCCATCCTGATCCTCACCCTACAGACAGTGCTGAGGTACCACGAGCCTCCCCCACGGGCTGCTGTGACCTTCACTCTGCGTGTCAACACGGAGCTGACCAACTGCAGCCAGGCCAACACACGTGTCCTCACCATCCGCATCCTTACCAGGTGACCCCAGGGGTTTCGTCCTCCAGCAAAACCCCCTGTGCTTGGGGAAAACTTCAGGGCTGCAATGGAGGCACCTGGTAGATGGGGCAGGGTGTGAATTCTGTAGGTGGAAGGGGTGGGGAAGGAAGGTGCTGGCTACCTCCTGGAAGGGGGACTCGGAGGGCACTATTCTCTGACTGTTTCTTCTTCCCCAGCTACATTGGGAGCAGGGTCATGTCCAACATGGTGATCCTGGAGGTCTCCCTCCTGTCTGGATTCGTCCTGGCTCCCAGATCCAGAATGCTGGTAAGGGCTTTGGAGGGTCCCATCTGCTTGCTTCTGTTGGGAACTATTCATTTCAGGCCATAAGGTAACTAAATTAGCAGAGACCCTTTGCTGTTGTAACTGAACCAGAACTTCTGGTTTCTGTACAGGCCTCACAAACTTTGGCTACAGGAGATCAGAGGTGGTTCAGCTTCTCTCACTGACATTATTCTGACTTCGGCCAGGAAGAATGTACTGCTGGGTGTGCTAAACACCAGGATTTTTTTGCCACAAATGCTAAGACAAGATTTCTTACAGAGACTCTAATTACAGCCCAAAAGATTTTCATGCCCCCTCAATTAAGCCATAAAATTGAAAGATGAATTATGTGTGCAGTCCCCAGGCAGGTCTTTCAGAGCAGTCAGTGAGATGAGCTAACAAGAATCTTTTCTGGGATCTGCATGTCTTTGCTGACCAACGCATCAGTCTTATGTACTATCCACACAGCCTTTTGTCCCCAGAGTGGGAGGCTCCTCTAACTGAGCGGTGACAGCAGAGGTCAACCTGTGAGAAAGACAAAGTTCCACACGTACTCCACACCATCCTTTCAATACAGCAGTAGGTCCCCCAGGTCAGGAAGCCATAAGGAAAGTACTCACAAATTTCCTTGTGTTATTGTTTCCCATCCCAGCTGGAGCGCAGAACCATGGTTAAGAAAATAGAAGTGAAAGCTGATGTGGTCTACATTTATCTGGACAAGGTAAGTGGGAGCAAAATCATTTGGTTTGGCAGAACAAGTGCAAGAGGCCAGAGGACAAAGAGCTGTGTGAGGAGCCCGAGGCTGGGCTAGGCATGGAAAAAAAGCACTGGTAGAACTGTGGATGGAGGAAGCTTGCCCAATTTCATTGTCATTGGGTAAGCATTTGCTATTCCTTATGCACACTCATTTCTGAAATTCAGAATCTGTAATGGTTTAGAAATATTTAGTGCAGGAAAGCATTCAGGCTAGGGAAGATGAAGATGCAATGACTTCTTTTTCCCCTTCCTTGCTAATATCTTTCAATCTCCACAAGCTCAACGATGAATCTCAGACTTTCATTCTGCAACTCGAACAAGTAATTCACGTGAAGAACCTGAAACCAGCCATCATCAAAGTCTACGATTACTACCAGCCAGGTGGGTTGCAGATTCCTTCCTAGTTTGGGGTTTGGGAGCTGAGTTCTTAGTTTTCTGTCTGGGAAAAGATGTTGTGCACCCTTTTCTGTGTGCCTGCATGTGTGTGTAATCGACTTCCTTTTTTCCTTTTGCAGAGGAGCAAGCCTTGGCTGACTACAGTGCTGTCTGTAGTTGAGGTAGGCAGCAAGTCCCTGTGTGACACAGACAGGGCATCAGAAGGGTGGAACATGGGGAATGTAAGCAATCTAAGAAGGGAAGGGGGTTGGTAATCAGTGGTGAGCATGCATCCAACTAGAAAGAAAAGCTGGCAGATGCCTGTGGCTAGGTGTGTGGAGCTAGTACTGGGGCTGTTTTGCAGCCAGAGGCAGCTGGAAGGCTCTGTTGGAATGTGGGGAGAGGGACACCATCTCTTTTCAAGGCCAGATTGGACAGAGCCTTGGGTGACATGGTCTAGTGTGAGGTGTCCCTTCCTATGTCAGGGGGTTCGGAACTGGATGATTTTACAGTCCTTTCCAACCCAAACCATTCTATATTTCTATGAAAATGAGATTGAGGAAGGAAGCATCACATACAGCGAGAATGCAAAGCCATAGGAACCTGTGCTAATGCAGGCCCTCAGACCCAAGCATGGCTCCATTCCCTCCGCCTCCCACTATATTCATTGGCCAAGGACCAAGCTGAAACTGGGAAGATGTGACTGTCTTGTGAGGTGACATACCCTGCTGCCAGAAGGGGGATGTCTTGCTAGTAGTAGCCTGAAGCCAAGACAGGTCTGGAGAAGTGCCTTCGGTAAGGATAAGACAGAATCTTGATAAAGTACAATGCTGCATCGTGACACCATCCCACAGAGAGTGCTACCTAGGGGCCTGCCTAGTGAGCCACCCCCACTACTAGTCGAGACAAGGCACCTTCCACAGCCTGGGATAGCCATGGAAGGACTGATTATGACTTCCTTGTTTGTCTTAATTTCTGTCCCCACAATCGCACATGGTGCCTCAGAAAAGAGTGGAGAAGCTCCCATACTTACAATAAAGGAAAAGAGAGGAACTGCTATGCCATGACCAGTGCCCTTGCCCAATATTCCAGTTTGGTCACTGAATGGGAGGAGTGTCCCAGTTGGGACACAGCCTTCATTAAAGTTGAGCCTGTGTGGGTTCTGCTCCCTAGTGGATGGAGTGAGGGTTCACAACAGTCCAGCAGTTGTGCCTGCGCTGTGAGGACATGGGTTGGGGTGAGGGTTTGCGTGTGTCACTTATCCGGTACACAGCTGGGAGGAAGAATGAAAGTAAGCATGTCCCCTAACCTTGCCATGATTGTGCCAGTTGTTGATGGACCCCAGGCTTAGCCCATGAAGATACCACTTCTGCCGTTGCCAATGTATGAACCTTCTACTTATCTACCTACCTCTTCTATTGCTCTCTCCTGATGCTTCCTATGACTTCTCCTAATACTTCCTGCAGTAGGACTCGGGCAGCTTTGGAGTACAAGATGCAAATGAACATGCTGTGACAGCTGTATCTCCTGTGCCCTTCCTGCAAGCTCCTGGGCTATCAGCTCTTTGAAGCAGTCTCCAGATAGTAATGCAGTACACTGAGACTAGCTCCTCACTTCTCTTCAACAGTACAGCCTTGCCAATTGCTCTTGCTAAAGGTCTCTAATGCAACTTCTGGCCAAAGGAACTGTTAAACATGGGAGCCAGCCCTCCTCTGCCTTCAGCTCCATCTTGTGTGATGGTCACCTCCTTCCCGAGGTGCTAACTCTGCTTTGGTGCATGCTCTATCTCCCCCTGTGCAAGCCCACTAGTGGAGGGGCAGAGTTTTGCAGGTCTACGTGCACACACAGAGCAGAGGTGAAGACGACTTTTTTCCCAGATGCTTTTAAATGTAATTTTACTGCTTCGGGAGAAAACCAGTAAACCTGAATAATCACTCAATCAGGCAGTTCTAGTCTCCTGACTTTTAATAGGATGCCAGGTACAGTCTTAGCCTTTCAGAAACAGTTAAGCAGGAAATTGCAAGCATTTTCTCTTTGCTTCTCATCCCTATGTGGTGGCTGTTGCCAGGCCTGATAAATCACTGATGAACAGAGACTGCAAGAGGATGGGTGGGTTCCTGTTCCTGTGAAGATCACAAAGGACAAAAAAAAAAGTGTGTTCCTGAAGTATTAAGATTAACCACTGGAACTCATGGGGGTTTTTTGCATTTCCTGACCAAATGGAACTGCCAGGCTTTTGAGGACAGGGCTTGCTCTGACTCTACCCACACAAAGCCTATGACAGAATCTCCACTAAGAGTGTGGGGCTTGTGGCAGGCATCCCAGGGCAGGGCTGTGTACCTCCATATGTGATACGTGAACTAAGTGTATTTCTCCATCTCATAGGCTGTGGGCAAAGAAGTACCCAGGTGTAAGTAAAGTTTAGAACAGGAGCAGGCACTGGTCAAGTTCAAGCTTTGCCTTTGCCCAGCCTGGGAAGAGGAGGGAGAGGTACCCATTCCCTAGCATGGATCATAGGCCAGGCTGAGGCTGTGAAGGGCTTGACACTGAAAAAGACTCAGTTCCTGCAGTAAAGGTGAATGTGGTGTGTGCATGGATAGGGCCGGAGAGCTCTGGAGCTGCAGGAAACGTGCCAGGAAAAGGAACTCTGTTGACTTGAGGAACGTATATTTGATGCAAAAGCCCAGGACTGGTGTAGGACTCAGGACAGGCAGCCCTTGTTTTCTGTAATACACCTCCAATGTCAAACCTTCCACTTCAGTCCTCCCTTTCCTTCAGTTTAACCACTGGGATAGAGGAACTCACCCTAACTTAGCATTGCTAATCACTTCCTACCCTGAACATGCAGTCTGGTGAGTTTCTTGACCAAGGGTCCTTGCCTACATCTCCCCCCCTCTCCATACTCTTCAGGGCCATGCCTGTGATGACAAAAGAGGCGTTGGTCCCTCACCTCACTTGCACGGGGCACTGTAGCTCATCACTGTAGTTTCTTCTGGAAGAGGAGAAAAAAGTGCTGGTGAGATACGCTTGCCAAAACCCCACTAAAGCAACTCAGCATTGTGCCTCTGTTTTCTAGGGAAGATGTTCCCTAAGCTAACAGGCCATGACTGCCTTCTGCTGTGACACAGGAAACCCCTCATTTGTGTCAAAGACTCTGTATGCAGTTATTCTGGATTCACCCAAGTCACAGTGCCTGTGAACTTTTTAAGTGCCAAACAGCTCCATTATAGTAATGGATTCCTCACTTTCTGAAGCAATAGGAATCCCTAGTATTCCTCCCACTAGGGCCCCAGAAAAAAGAGGACAAATTATTTTCAGTGTCATTTTTCTAAGGGGGCCCTCACTCTTCTAAGCCATCCTCTCACTATGGTCCCTCTGCCTTTGCTACCTCCCACAGAATGAGCATACAAAAGCACGTGTCTGAGCTTCTTGCTCCCCTCTTGTGGGAAAGTTAGACCTTAAGTGGATCTGCATGCTAACTTCAACCTTGCATGTTCTGGGACCAGAGAAAGAAGGATTTACCATTTTGAAACCCAAGAGGTTGCAAGTCCATCACTAGAGACCTTCTAAGGGGCAGTTAGATAAAATAGATGCCAGGGGTGGAATTGTCTGAGACTTGACAACTTCAGAAAGTCTCTTTCCAGTGGTACATTTGGGTGGTTTCTGCAGTACAGCATCAGAGCTTACCTGGCATGTAGTAATCATAGACCTTGATACTAGCTGGCTTACGATCTTTCACTTCCGTGTCCTGCTGCACCATCAAAGTGTAGGTGTGAGGCTGCCTAGTCAGCTATGACCAAGAGATGCAAGGATTACTGCCAGAACCAAAGTCCTGTAAGACAATCCCTTCTACCTGCTCCTTCTGCTTTCCAGTACACCTTAGAAACAACTTTTACTTCATATGTTGTGGTCATCTCCCATTTTTGATCACTCAGCTCATGAGAGACATCAAACCCACAGACTCGGTGTGCATTAGGTATCTAAATGTGTTCCCAACCAATCCCACATTCTCCACACTGAGCTCTGCTCTGAGCTCCTTCATGCATCTTGCCTGACTGGCTACTTTCTTATACACAGTCCCATTACATCAGCTCATTCTCCAGTCTCCCGCAACCTTCATCATTAACCAGATAAATGCAAGGCATGGATGAACAGCTGCTGGATGACAGTAGCTACATGACCTGCTGTTGATTCAGTTCCACTTTGTGCTACCTGGCAGCCTGAACTGAAATCTTCCTCTGTGCTGCCATTCTGCTCTGTGCTATAGATAAAATGAAAGCAGCATCTCTGTAAGCCTAACGCATCCACATGGCAATAACCTGCTTACTATGAGGCTAGCTTAGCTCAACTTGTTGACAACTGGGGATGAAGAATCACAGAAATGTACAAGTGTTCTTGGAAATTCTAAAGTTTCAAAATTCATGCCAGGTCTTGTTTCTGGTGCTGTACCTAGAGAAAGGCTGGAATGGTTGTTAATCTGTGGATTAATGGGACTCTGGAGCAAGCACTGCTGTTCACACAACCAGCTGGTTTAATTTTGAATGATCTTGGCAAACTCCATGAGCAATCTCGGGTGCTCCCTACTACATTCAGGCTCCTTAAGGGCTTTCTAAAAATTCAGGCTTGCTTGAATTTGCTATATGGATCCTACTACTACTCCCCCCATCCTGATCAGACACTGTATATGGACTTTCAACAGTGTCTGAACAGTGCCAACAGCTATAATCTTAACATCAGAGACAGTCTCATTTCATTTAAGTGGTCATGTATACAAGGCTCTATAGCTGAACTACTGCAGGATGACAAAACACACTTCTCCACGTCAGCAAATGTGGCTGGCATGTAGGAACAGCTCTGGAATCTTAAAATACTAATGGAACCCAGATACAAGAGTAAGCTAAAAACTGTCTACCAGCCTTTAGTCCTTTTAATGATGATGTTAGCCTGAATTCCACTTACTTCCTCCAGGTAGAGAATGACTTGGTCAGCTTTGCTTTCAACTTTCTTCACTAAAGGCATTTTCTTTAGCTGAAAATAGGGGGGAAAGGGGAAATGTCAGAAAGACTCTAACAGAAAGCAGAAACATTCAGGCATATTTGTGAGAGCATGGGCAATATGCTCACATGGTCAAAGGAGCCTTGGGATAGAGGAAGGCAAAGTGCAGCCTCAAAGAGACTTTGGGTGTAAAGATTTCTTGGGAAGAAGACAACTGTGTTTTCCCACCCACAGGAATGATCACAGTTCTGCATGCAGTCCTTCACGATGGACACCCATCACTATTCCCATCCCAGCTGGGCAGAAACTCACAGTCTCACCTCTTCCAGCGAACCTGCCACGGGGCTGTATCCTGACAGCAGCTCCACTTGGATCAAGACCATGTTGGTGGACACACGGTTCCCTGTGTAGCTGCAGCAGGAACCCAGGGGACAGCACTAAAGTTACTTTCTGAGCCATGATCTCCAGATACTCTGCCCAGTTTTAATACTCAGGTGAAAGAACCTGTCTTTCCTTCCAGTGTTTCTCTTGTTAAGCATACCTGTGTCTGTACTGTAATAAATCTTTGTGCTTCCTCTGATTTCTCTTCTCTTTTAGTTACGCTGAGCCAAGGACAATAAATCCCTTGGAAAGCTTCTGGAGTTACCTTCTCTAGGTATGTCAGGGAATATCACATCCTCCACCTGCTTTCTTGGCAATTTTGTCCCAAGTCAGGGACAAGGCAAAGGTGCAGCAGAGGAGAGTGATGTGACAGTGAATCAGGAGCAAAGGAGGGAAGACTTAATTAATTAAGCAGGCAATCCCACAGGGCATTCATATCACTAGTGTTTGAGACCTAATCCTGGAAAGGGGTGAGACCCATAGACCTTGGGAGAACTTGTGACTGGCATGATCATGAGATAGAACTGTAGCCTGAGCCATTCCTCTGGGGCCTTGTACCTTTCACCCATCTGAAGAGAGCATGGTTAAATGAACAGGGACATCTTAGCACTTGGACTTCATGAGTGAAGGGGAATCCTGGCCACCAAGAGACTGGTGTGGTGCCAGAAGCCTCTTAGCACAGGGAAGGCAAGGGTCAACTGAGTGTCTCCTACCGAGCATGAATGGTGACAGGGAACTGGGTGATGTTGGGTGCGGTGCACTCTGTCTGCACAGACACAGCAAAGGTGACATCGTGCCTCACTGGAGGGATGTGGTACCGCAGAATGGCCTGCAAGGATAGAAAGAAGCTAGTTGGCAGAGAGCAACACAGTGGGGTTTTTTTGCTGGAGAGTATCTTTGTCTAGTGTTTGGCTGCTGATTGCTGTCTTTCATTGGTGTAAGAGAGTGATGTGATGTGGTGGAAGTGGAGGTTCTGCGTGTGCAATGGCCCTGGTGGTGTTCACTCGACTTCTTGGAAGAAA
Organism: Neopsephotus bourkii; assembly: GCF_033783945.1. Classification (NCBI taxonomy): domain Eukaryota; kingdom Metazoa; phylum Chordata; class Aves; order Psittaciformes; family Psittacidae; genus Neopsephotus; species Neopsephotus bourkii. The sequence continues at coordinate 12,609,459 of NW_026900624.1, forward strand.
GGTGCAGCTCTGACTGAAATCTGATCCAGATTTCATTTGGGAAATTGCTATTCCTTTCCCTTGGATCCCAGCTACTCTTATGAGACTTGAAGCCCAGATTTCTGCAAGTCACTGCAGCACTCTGTTTTCAGTGTTGGCCAAGTGGCAAGATGGCAACAAGCCCCTGGCTTTCAAAGCTTTTCCTTAGACAGACCTTTTCTCCTTGGCTCGGCTTACCTGCAGGAAGAGGCACCCGTGGCCCTGCACATGCACAGTGTAGTCTTGGGGAATGGCTGGCAGCTCCACTGTCTGCAGAAGCAGGCGATTGGTGTTGTCTACTCGGATGTTCTGGTTGAAACCCTCAGAGGAGAGAGAAACCTGAAGATCAGGTCCATCCTTGCTGAAGGTCTTGGTTGCATACAGGGCTAGGGCTTCCAGAGCAACCACCGTGTCCTGAGGAAAGAGGCACACATTGAGCAAAATAGGATCCCTGTTTCCTTTTCATGCCTTTTCCTCCCTTATACTGCAGTTACAGCACAATAAGGATTGAGCTTTCCCCTTGGGTTTTTAGTATGGGATTAGCTCAAAGGAACACAAATATTTACCTTTTCCCAACTCTCAGGAGCTGTAAATCCATGTGTCTTTTTTCTTTATTTCTTTCTTTTTTTTTTATTTTTTTTCTATGGGCTGTGCTAGAACCCATAGCTCTCAAACCGTAGCCTGCTATTGCAGGGTCTCTCATGATGATGGCTTAAGGGGATTACCTGGGTTGAAGCAAAGCCTCCATAAGGGTTTTGCTGCTTGGTTAGCCAAGACACAATCTGGGATGCCTTTCTGATTTCCTCTGAAGACAAACTTGACTTTGAAAGGTGAGCCATGAGGATACTAGACGTCAATTCCACATCAACAGACGGAGCCTGGTACCAATAGAGAGAGCCTTCTTCCCGTTTGGACTGTTGACTCCAGAATATCTGGTCATCTAAAGGTGGAATGGGAACACTTATGGAGTGTGTAGCTGTATCTAATGGTCTTGGAGTCTTACTCAGCCTTTGTGCCTATGCACTGAGAGAACACTGGCACAAGATATGGCTGCATATTGCCCCATTTGTCCCCCACACCCTGCTTTTCCCAGTAAAAACATAGGTCTGCCGTCTGGGAAGAAGCTCTATAAGATCCATGAAGCTCCCCAGTTTAGATGACTGGGAGACCAGGACTGTGAGATCATCTATAAAGAAAGTCTGTCTCAGTGTGGGTATAGCCTGTGACAGCTTGACAAACAGAGACTATCCAAGCCTTGGGCTCTCCACTCCTGCCCTCTGTTCCCTTGGTTGGTGAGCCCTGGGATCTCCACATAATTGTGCCAATGGCCCTCTCAACTGCCCCACAGTCTTTGATACCTGATGTTATAGCGGCCTTATCCAATCTTTTGAGGATTTTCTGCCTGAGGGCTTTATCACCTGCTACTGCAAAGGCATTTGCAGCTAGTGCCAGGCTATAGAGGTTGGAACTGTCAGTGTCAGCATTGACCAAGTCCTTTATACATTTCAGAGCTTTCCACACAACTGGGTCCTAGAATACAATTGAAAGTACACCGGTTGCTGGCAGTGTGTATGAGGAGGGAATGCAGTATTGGCATGTGCAGAGGAGCATGGAAACAAGAACAGGACACATGGGAAGAAAACTGGTAGTGTACCCATGTGTCAGAGGCAGAGCAGTCCATCCCTGCTGCTGATACTCACAGAGCGTGGCATCCCTGAGCGTATGAGAGCTGTGATGATTGCAGAGCTCAGCCCCAGTCCTTCCTCCACTGCACCCTGCAGCCATTACAAAACAGAAAAGAGGAGGGCTGCTGTGAGAAGGGAGTAATTTTACAGTGCCTTCTGCCTCCCAAGCAAGAGCCAGTGCAGGCAGTGGTTTTGGTTCTGTTGCTCCTGGTAAGGAAGTGCCAGGGCTGGTTTCTACTCTTGTAGGTCCTGCTTACCAGAGTCCTTCTCAGCCACAGCACCCAAGCTCCTCTGGGCAGATGATTCCCACCCTCTGTTGAACACATCCCACTTTCCTCTCCCTTGCAAAAGATACTTAATAGCACATTTCAGTGCAAAGGGAAAGTGATGTTCCCACAACCCTGTGCAAGGTGGCACCTCCCATGGGGGCCAGGACAGTGGCAGGGATATGGAGGAGCAAAAGGAAAGGTATCTTTCACAAGGGAAAGTGAAATGTCACACTCTCTTCACTCAGAGGATTCATTATCTGAAGTTCTGTTCACTGAACTGCTGCTGGCTCCACAACTATAGTGGTTCTCTGAGTGTGTCTGTGTATGCACTACGCTGTATTTCTGAGTGCATAGCGCACACCTCTGGCAAGATGAGTCTTACATGAGTAGCTACCATCAGTCTTCCATTCATTCCATTTCTGACTCTCTCTGTATAAGAAGGAACTCAGACTGAAGGAAGAAATGGCAGCTCAATAATGGGAACAGAAGCTAAACCAGTTTACCAAGGGAACAATACAGAGCTTGAAAACTCTGAGGCATGTATTAGTTTTTGAGATGGGGCTAGGACAGGGCACTGAATCAGGTCCCACACATATATCATCAAATGCAAACCTCTATCCTTCATAGCCTGAAAAGATGCTACCATGACTAAGCACATCTCTGAGTGCCACCTAAGGGTGACCTTGGGCACATCAGAGCCTCCTTGTTGCAGTAGCATTCATTTGTTCTTGGTACTCAAGTTGGGCCAGAAAGTGAAGGAACTCTGAGGTATCTAATGAGCAACCAGAACATGTCATACCATCAGACCATTGTTGAAGAGCTTCCCCACACTCTTGAAGCAGCCAGATGGAGTCTGACTTTTAATCAGGGAATTGGCAGCATCTTTTACATTCTGCTCATCTATGTGGATGAAGTCCTGGGCTTGGCTGAAGGTCTTGAGGACAAGGGCAGTAAGCCTAGAGCCAAGGGAGAGAGAAGAAAATCAAACTGAACCAGTCACTGATGCCCATCTCCACTAGGAGACAGGAGTCTCTGTGTCTTCCACTATGTTATTCCTGGAGAAATACCAGCAGGCTAGAGCCTCTGTGCAGATGGAGAACTGGAAGCAGTGCACATGAGGTAGATGCTGTTGAAGCTTGGGCTTAGATCCATTTGAAGCAAGAGACCAAAAAATCACTGGCAGTTCAGTGCTTCCCCAGAACACTGCCAATTCAAACAGGGTGAACTTGTGTGATTTAAAGCCTGGAAGGCTGATACTTAGTGAGCTCAGTCAGCCCCTTTCCCAACCCTGCTTGGGCACAAAGCACTCTGGAAAACATGGAAAGAAGGTGTCTTTGCAGCCAAGTTTTCAGAATCAGTCTCAGCTGGGGTGCCTAAGCACACGCAGTCAAATGGGAATACCTCCAGGCAGCTCATTGGCATGGTTATCTTCCAAAAAGTCTCAGGAGCAGTTTTTGTTCCAGACTCCACAACTCCAGACTCCCTCAGTTTCCCCAGAACAAAATCTAAACCAGCTGGAGCCTGACCAGGTCAAGATGTTGTTCCTCATCTGTGTCTGGATATTTCTGCTTACCATGTGTTCCCTGGCTCACTTCCTTCTCCAAAGGCACTGTATGAGCCATCTGCATGCTTGTACAGGAGCTGCTGCTGATATCCTGTGGGAAAAGGCTGAGGGTAGTGAAGACGCTCTGTGTCTATCCTGTCCTCAAGGTGACAACCTGCCATGCCAATCCTGCTGGTCATTATAAAGAACATTGAGTAATTCAGCAAAGGGCTTTCAGAGGAGTGATCCAGAGCAGCCCTGCCGAGAAGGACTTGGGGGTGTTTGTTGATGAGAAACTGAACATGAGCCAGCAGTGTGCGCTTGCAGTGCAGAAAGCCAACTGTATCCTGGGCTGCATCAAAAAGGAGCGTGACCAGCAGGTCGAAGGAGGTGATCCTGCCGCTCTACTCTGCTCTTGTGAGACCTCACTTGGAGTATTGTGTGCAGTTCTGGTGTCCTCAATATAAAAAGCACATGGAACTGTTGGAACAAGTTCAGAGGAGGGCCACGAGGATGATCAGGGGACTGGAGCACCTCCCATATGAAGTTAGGCTGAGAAAGTTGGGGCTGTTCAGCCTGGAGAAGAGAAGGCTGCATGGAGACCTCATAGCAGCCTTCCAGTATCTGAAGGGGACCTATAGGGATGCTGGAGAGGGACTCTTCATCAAGGACTGTAGTGATGACTTCAAATTTAAACAGGGGAAGTTCAGGTTAGATATAAGGAAGATGTTCTTTACTGTGAGAATGCTGAGGCACTGGAAGAGGCTGTCCAAAGAAGTGGTGAATGCCTCATCCCTGGCAGCATTCAAGGCTGGGCTGGACAGAGCTTTGGGTGACATGGTCTAGTGTGTGGTGTCCCCATGTCTAGTGTGTGTTGGAACTAGATGATGTTAAGGTCCTTTCCAACCCTAATCATTCTATGATTCTATGAGTGCTCTGTACCCCTTGCTCAGCTGAGACACAGTAGCCTCATTTACACTGTTGTAATTCCCATCATGTCAGGCAAGTGACAGGTTTGCACAAATCCTGTTCAGTCCCAAGCCTCTGCTGAGATGCCCCTGCACAGCCTACTGTAGTGGATATCACCAGCTTATTTATGCAACAGGAGCAGAAATCCACTCACCACTTTCCAGATAGCCAATTGCCTTCTGTTTCATTTCTGGAGTCAGTTGTCCTGTTTCTTCAAGGTATCGTGTGATAAAAACATTGGGGGCAAAATGAACCATATTCTGCTCACCACAGCCACTGGACATCTGGAGGAGCCCATCTATGTTGTCCAGTGCTGTCCCCAGAATATCGCCTGTAGGGCAGAACCACAGCTTTGGAAACGTTACATATGTAAAGTAAGTATGTAAAAACTTTCTGGTCTCACTGATTCTCCAGATAACCTAAGACTGGTCTCTGTTCACCTCTGCTCACACTAAGGTGACTTTAATGCCTAAAGAGCCCTGTAAGAACAGTGATATGGCATCTTTCCCTTGGCTGGGTGATATTCTATGTTATAATACAACCTATATATGATATGTTATAGATGTTAACAACTAGATGTTATAATTTATGTACATATAGAACTATCTGGACCAGTGTCACTTGTATGAGAGAGATGGCTTATTTCTATGGAAGTCATAGGGGCCCAGTATCACACCTCACTGTATGCAGTCGCTCTTGTTACTGTTTGCTAAAGCAAACATGGTGGCACCAAAAGAAAAGACTACTGCAGGGAAAAATCTTACTCTCCAAGACCCCCCCTAAATCTCACCTAGGAAAGTGATGTGGGCTCTCTCTGACCCAAGGACCACGTTCTCTGGTATAGTGAAAGTGATTGTCTCTGAAGCGGAAGTTCCTGAAAATGGCAAAAGTATCAGAACAACAGGCAGGAAGGAGATGGCAGACCCATAGGCATCCCCAGGAGATGGTGGAAACAAGGCTGGGATCACCTAGTTAGCTGGTGAAATTCAAAAAAGAGGATGACAGAGATCAGGCCACCCACTGATGGATGACTGTGATGTGGTTAGGCAGGGGCTTGGTGCTGCCAGAAGCTTGTAGTACTGGCTAGAGCTGAATGACTTTGCCTCCCCATAAAAGCTCCAAACCCCCTGACTTTCACCTCCCCATGCACCTCGAGATAGTCCTCGAGTTGTTCAGACACCACACTGTTTGTGATCAGTCTCCTCTCTCTGTGCACATGTACAGCCCCAGTGGTAAGACAGTCCGGGTCTCTGGGGTACCTGCACCTACCTTTAGGGCACAGGAGTGAGGTGTGGGTCTTTTCTTCCAGCAGCCCCTCTGCCTAGTGGGGAACAGGCTGGTCAGGTCAGAAGGGAGAGCAGTAAAACGAGACAGCAACTGCACAGGAACCCAGCTTCTTGCAAGCCCCTTTTCCATGCAAAGGGCTTCACACAGATAGCAGGGATATGCATTCTGTCAGCAGAGTTTCATTGGGAAGCAGTTCTAAGCTGCTACATGACCTTTGCCCCCATTGCCCTGCTAGCAAGCAGTTCTGATGTCTCTGTCCCACTGAGTGAGGTGCTCAGCCCGTGAACCACCCCAAACTACCCTTAGAATCGCTCCTTGACCTGCCTCTGACAAATGTGACTACCTTCCAAGCTGACCCTTCCTTCCCACAGCCACTCACTGGGCCATTTGAGCCTGACCCATTTCTGACCTCAGCAGGAATCATGCTCTGACCTTCACCAGCAGGTGTTTAACCACCGTGTCCTTCCCTCCAAACTCTGGCACAACAGCTACACTCTCAGTGCAAACGTCTTCCTGCTCCATCACCTCAGCAGTAACAGTGAAATTCACCTTCCCTGCAGAACAAAACATCACAAGGCCAGTTGGCACATCATGGCTACATTCAGTTTGCTCAGCCTGAGGCTGATCACTCATGCTTTGCGTAAAGGTCACTCTCATTCCCAGCTCAGCTCTGGTTTCCTCAAGCAGCTTTGCCAGGACCTCCCACCCCCTTGTCTCCTTACCTAATTTTGTAGCCTTTACATCCCAGAAAAATGTTTTTGCTGAGTCAGGACACAGACAAATAGTGAACTTGACATTTGCATGCACAAATTCAAAATCCATGGACTCCTTTAGGCTAAGCTGGAGCTAGAGGTGAAGCAAAAGGGAACTCAGGTTACAAAGCTTTTCCTTTCAGCTCCTAATCCAAATATCAATCAAGCCCAGAAGCCCAGAGTGAGTGCTATGTTTGCCCTGTTGCAATATCTGTGTGACACTAACAGCCCATGGACATCACAGTACTGTAGGGTTGAGCTTGTGGAAAGGGATAAGCTGGACAGAGATGACTGCATGGAGCTTTGCAAAGGGCTTCCTTGGTGGTTTTGCTGAATGCCTGAGGAGGCAGCCCCTTGTCTCTATCAGTGAAGTACTGTTACCACACATCCCCCAGCCCAAAACGATCCACTCACCACCATGCACTGCTTCAGGTAGCTGAAGACTTTGACTTTCACGGGAAATGACTCTCCCCGAAAGACAGAGTAGGGCAAGGTGGGTTCCACAAAGAAGGGCTTGAAGGTCCGCAGGCTGGTGGTTTCTGAGATTCCAAACCCATGGCTCCCTGAGGTGCAGAAGGTCATGGCTCTCCAGTCTGTGATGCTGTCAGGTACTGTGACAGCTAGCTCAGCAGCCCCTGAATCACTGTGGAGAAAACAGAGTGGAAAGGGTTGTACCATCCCTGTGAAATTTCTCTTGGGAAGACAAATGCAGAAGGACTATGAGTAGGAACTGGAAGCACTTGTGAAGGTGTAGGGACTCCTAGGAAGTAGGACAGAGGTGTGGGAAGGATGGCAAATAGGTGGGCAAGGAAGGACTGAGAGGCAAACGCAAACCAAAATAGCAGTGTTGCATGTCCAACTCTTGTTTAGTGTGGGCAAACAGGCCTCCCAGGGGTCCATGTTATACATCCAGCCTGTGCTAGGGACTACCATATGACACTCCTATCACACTACCACCCAAGCTCCCAACCACAATGCAGCAGTCACCATTATAGGTGTCACTTACAGACCTGCATACACAAAACGGAAGACAGTCCCTGCCCTGAAATGGCAAAAATCCATCCAAATGAGATGCAAAGGTGGAGATCCTATTTTACAGATGCAGAACACTGGCACATGAGAGAATTAAGAAAGTTGAGATATGTGGATAAGGGGAGAACAATGGATGCTGCGTAGCTTGACTTTTGCAAAGTCTTTGACACAGTTTCCCTTAGCAACTTTGTAGCCACGTTAGTGTGGACTGGCCAAGTGGATGATAAGATAAGCAGAAAATTCACTCAACCACTGTGGACAAAGGGTGGTTATTGGTGACACAAAGTCCAGCTGCTGGCTGTTTACCAGTGGCATCCTTCAGGGACTGATACTCGGGCCAATACTGCTTAATGACTTTATTAATGACCTAGATAATAGGAAAGATGTCATCCTCAGCAAGATTAGCAAACTAAGCTTTCTATGTTTTAGCAGACTACACCTTGTTGGGAAGGGGTTCCTGATATCTGGTATCTTCCAGTATCTGAAGTGGGCCTATAGGGATGCTGGGGATGGACTCTTCATTAAGGACTGTAGTGATAAGACAAGGGGTAATAGGTTGAAACTTAAAAAGGGGAAGTTTAGGTTGGATATAAGGAAGAAGTTCTTCACTGTGAGGGTGGTGAGGCACTGGAACGGGTTGCCCAAGGAAGTTGTGAATGCTCCATCCCTGGTGGTGTTCAAGGCCAGGTCGGACAGAGCCTTGGGTTACATGGTTTAGTGTGAGGTGTCCCTGCCCATGGCAGGGGGGTTGGAACTAGATGATCTTAAGGTCCTTTCCAACCCTAACTGTTCTGTGATTCTATGATTCTATATGCTGCAGGAAAAGGTTGTAAGTAAGAGGAACCTTGACAAGCTGGAAAAATGGTCTTGAAGCAGAGCCAGGAACTGAACTATTGTCCTTATCCACTTCTTCACACCTCACTTTTCTTTGTGGGCACAGAAGGCAACAATGTCCTGGCTCTGCTCCTGCCCATTCCCTCTCTGCTGTGGCTGGTAGGTCTGGATCCATGTGATGTACCCCATAATTACTCACTTGATGGGAACCAGAGTCCAGATGAATGTCTCTGGAAACCAGGTACGTACTGGCCCTGCCTCGCTACCCAGCTCAATGTGCTCTGACTCTGCACGTTCAACTGCAGCATCAGTATCTGGGTCGAAGTTGTCCAAGTCTGGCAGCTCGCCATAAGCTATTGGGAACACAAGCATTCATTCAAAGGGAGAGCAACTGTGAAATCATGGTAGAACTCAGCTGGGAAAAGCTCAGATCTCCATCCCTCCCATTCCCACTCCAATCCCACTTGTCCTCTCCAAGGTGCTCTCAACCTTCTTCGCTACTGTCTTCCACAAGATAACCCAGGAAACCAGGTGGATTCCAGTATGTGTGCTCCCCTGTGAGGAGCTCTACCTACTCACACTTCTACTGTCAGCCCCTGAAGAAAGGCCCAGTGCCAGTCTTGGCTCATTCTCTGGTTTCTAGCAAGACCTTTCCTAGTCTTACAAACAGATGTTCCTTCCTTAGCTGCCTCGTTTCCCCCCTTGAGCCTATTATTTTCCTGCCTGCCAGCAGAAGCTTCCAAGAAGATTCTTCTTATGCAGCCACCCCTCTGCCCCTCCAGTGGACTGGACGCACACATGTCAGGACCTTTTCCCTTACATCTCCTGTGCAACCTCCCACTCATCTCTTGAAGCCATCCCCAGTTCCTCAGCACACTGCATGTTCAGCTGCCCTTGTGCAGCCTGTATGTTACCCGTGATTTCCAAAGAAACAGGATAAATAGAGATGTACACATGTAGTCGTAGTAGAAAGTGGTCTGAGTGCGGCACTCGATTGGAGACTTGATTTTAAGGCTGGTTAAAAATGTGAGACCTGAATTCTGGAGGAAAGAAGGGGAAGAAGAGAAGATAGATTTCAGTGGAGGGGGTGGTGTATCTGAGGGCTTGTCTCTGCCCCCACCTCCCAGCCTATCAGCCTCCTCGTGTTGTTGCACCTGAGCCTGACATGCAAATTTATACAGGGGGAAAATGCTGAACCCCATACCCCCCTTTTCTCTCAGGTGCTTTTCTTTTCCAACCTCCAATTTCCTCTGACTCAGGATGATACTCCCCTCTCCTTCCACCCCCTAGACAGTCTGAGGGTCTTGAGCTTGGGATAAAGGAGTTCTAAGGATCTGCCTGAACAAGAGGCATTAATCAAGCTGGGAGCATGGAAATCTCTTAGTTCAGAAGCTTGGCAAATTCAGAACCTGAACTTGCCAGCATTTACAGGAAAGACAATCTGAGAAGCTACCCAGCACTAACCTGGGATCCAAAATGACTCAACTCTGATACACCAGGTGTTATGGAAATTAGATTTACCTTCAGAAGTTCGTAAATATCTGGCTGGGACACTGCATAAGAGTATCTGTTGTACATGAATGGTGACATTGTTCCTGGTGGAAGGGTGGTCTGAGGGGACCCGGTTGTTCCTGGGCTCTTGTGGATAGTACAGTAGTCACTGTAGGAGTCTGTGAGGGTGGTGGGGTGCTCCTGAGAATAGCTGAACATATAGTACACCTGTAAAAGAGGATGAAAACAGTACAGGTCAGTGCATGGGGTGGGAAGGTTTTAATTTCTGTCCAGAGGCTTTCTGTTACCACAGAGGCAGAGCTTGGATCCAGCCTGCCACAAAAGCCCAGCCCCAGAGGTTTCTGAGCTTCACGGAGAGTCTCCACAAGTTTCAGATGCACAGCACCAGAGATGACCATGAGCACCTCTGGGGTATGGCTGCATAGCTGTGGCTACTTCTAGCTCATAGATTGTACCTGTGAGCTCCATGCACACAATGAGGGTAGCTTTTCTGCAAGCTATCATTAGATTGCCTCTTGTCTGACTGAAGGTGGATCCTGGATCCATGAAGACAGTGTCAACATGCAACTCAAGGATCCTGAAATGAATTGGTGCAGGAAATAGAAGATTGTTGCCATCTGGTTGCCACTGTGACAAGGTGCTCTAAGTTTAACAAGGACATGGCTTTGGGCTGTACTTGGGTATGACAGTGTGTTATTCTATTATATCCCTTTCTAGAGGCTGGAAATTTTGACTGTTGTTTGATGTTGGCCTTGTTTTAATTAAGCTGTCCTGTCCCCATTCAGGTACTTGCTGGTATATCCACTGTGCCTTATTAACCAGTGACTGCAACCATTAGCATCTCTTCAGTATTAGCAAGAAGGATCAGCGCTAAAGTGACTCACGCTATCCCTGGATAGCTCAGCCTCTGGCCTCAGGAGAAGGATGCTCTGGTCTACAGCACGGATGCTACAAAGGGAGCCTGGCGCAGCCTGCAAATGGAGACGGACAGCTGATCCTGGGAGAGCCACAGAGTCTGAGAAGCCAAGCTTCACCTGAAACAGAAGAGGGACTGAATTCATTGAGGAGACCGTGGCTACTGGATTCTGCTGGACATCTTTTGGCATTCGTTAGCTACCCTCCAGTCTTATGTTTTGTGCACCACTTACATGGTTCCTGAAGCACTTGGAGACCTTCAGATTGAAGGTGTCAGCTGCCACTTGTCCCTCAGCAAAGGCAGTGTAAACAAAGAGGGTAGCCATGGGTGAAATGAGGTCAATGGGCAGAGTGACATTGAAAGCCCCACTGTACTGACCTGAAGGAAAAGGAGAAATAGAAAACGTATAGGAAGAGGCAAGGAAGTCTGTCTCCACAGATTACAGCAGCAACATGCTTATCTTCTGGAATACTTCTATACAGTTACTTGGATAAAAATTATTCTGCCTTGCTTCTGTGGAGGCCACAGCTAGACCAGGATGTAGATTAGTCCCATTCTGTAGCAGTGACCTTAAGACATGAGGGATTTTGGCAACATTGTGCACCTGGAAGAGAAATTACTTTCCACCTGAGTCCAGCAAAAAGATTCTGTAAGTTTTCTTGGAGGTATCTGATAATTCCTGTTTGGCAGATAAACTCTAAAAATGTCATCATCTGATCATATCTGATCCTCTTGATCTTTTGTGCCAGATCTGTTGTTTCCTGTTGGTCTCTTTTCTCTCCTTCCCCATTTAGGCTGGAAGGGCTTTCCTGTTGTGTTTAGTCTATTTCTATCCTGTTTCCTTAATCCATTCTTGGTATTTAGATGCTCTTACCTAGTGGTGGATCAAGAAGTACTGTTGTTTGGCCATGATGCACGAGGGATCCTCTGGCCAAAACCTAAAGGGCAATGAACAGAGCAAAGGGTTAACAGTGCCTCTGCTCCATGTCCCTCGGCCAGCAAAGGGCTCTGTGCTGACAGAGACCCTTACTGGTTGCTGGTGCTGTCCTGCACTCACCAGGTGGTAGAAGTCTGCTCTGTCAGCCCCATTCCCCAACTCAGAGGCTAGGATGCGATAGCTCACAGGGACCTGTTGCACGTCCCCGCAGGGCAGCATTGACTGCACTGGCTGGATCCTCACAGAGCTTTGGCTGGAAGAGTAGAAGGCCCTCAGGGTGAGGGATGCAGTGCCATAAGACACCTTCACATTCCGGCTGCTTAAATCCTCCATCTGGGTCTTTGCCTGTGGCACAGAAAAGATGGCTTAGTGTCTGAAGATTTCTTATAGCTTTCCCTATGCCAAAACCAAGAGTGACTGGAAAGTGGGCTCTGAACTCTCCCAGGGTAAGGTGTCTATATCAACCTCAGCCAAGCTCAGTCAGCACCATTCTGAGGAGTTTTACACTGCCCATTCCATCATGCTCTGGGATAATTAGCACCTAAACAGAAGGATGTGAGCTACAAACTACTAGGGCTTGCAGCCTGAACTGCAATGCTGCTACCAGTGTAGCCGCTCTGGGCTTCCAGCAGGGTCACGAACCAACCATCTAAGATATTCCATACATTCTAATAGAGACAGGGCTTCCCTTGAAGTGCCTTGATCTTGAAGTTTAGATAGGTTGGCCATTAGAAACCCCACAAAGCCCTTTCCACCCTCAAACCTCAGTCTGTTGGACCTCAGTCACAGCTTCTTGGAGCCTCTATCCCCTGCCCCATCTCTTATGATGTGTTCTGACTGCTCACTGTGGCACTAGGAGTCAGAATGCTGGCTCTGCTATGAGCTATTCCTCTTGCCCTAGATGTGTTATTTCCCTACTCCATGCCTCCATCTCCCTGGCTATACCAAGACAATGACATAGATCTGAGGGATACATTGCTTAGTGCTAGCCAAATCCAGTGTAATTATTTGACTTAACCTGTAGCAGAACTTTACTGCTGTTGTCCCATGCTGATGTCTCTAAGATGAAAGAGGCCATCCCAGTGTCATCTGTGAAGTAGGTCTTAGTCTGCTTCCTGCTGCCATAGGACACTGTAAGAATCACCTCCTTGTTCTTCAGGTGTGTCCCATTGGCACTTTTGAGTTCTAGCTATAACAAGGAAGAGAGCCATCAGAGAATTGGAGGTCTCAGGACTGAAAATCTACCTCCCAGTAGAAGTCCCAGTTCCTGTCTCTGCAAAGGGACTCTCAGGGTGAACCCTTCAAACCCGCCCCATTTAATGCAGCAGCCGTCTCATATGGGAAAAGCATGTGTCTATCCTGTGGTCACACCTTTGGGTTACCTCTTAGTAGAGGTGTCGAAGGACAGACTGCGACAGAGGATTATGGTAGCAACTTTAGCCAGCTCAGAGTAAGGCGTCCCCTCAGTACTTCTGTACCTGCCGTCCACTTAGACCCAGGTACAGGGCTTTCCATGTTTCTGCCCTGTTCACTTACATTTCCATAGTAGGGAGCTCCCTGCTGGTAGTAGTAACTTGTCCCCAAGAATTGTAGAGTTGTGACATCAAAAGTGATCTTGCAGTTTTCAGTGGTGTTGAACTCCACCCCTAGGAATGACAAGATGTGCAGGCAGGTGAGTATCATGCATCTGAGCAAAGGCAGCAAGATTTGATGGAGTAAGGTAAGGGATTGTAGTTTCTCCATGTAACTTTGGGAGTCATTTAACACACACACACACTCACTCAGCAATAGTGTCTCTATATTCTGGCCTGCTAGAAAGACAGCAGTCTACCAGGAGGTCTCTGCCAGACAGTTCTCAAATGCTTTCTGACTTTATTTAAGTCCCACTAAGAATTGTCCACTCCCATTCTCCTCCCATTCTCACAGCAGTGCCACTAGAAGGCAACATTTTTCCTTGCCATTACCACGTTAGTTTGTAATCTGCTATGTGATGCCCATTTGAAATCACTGCAGTTGTGAGTAAACGTGTGTCACTGCTTTCAGCAAGGGGCTGCAAAACGTTTTCTCCTAAGGAAGGGTTTGTGGAAGTCCATAAGAAAGAAAACCTTACAAGTGGCTTCATTGTCTGATGAGGAGCTATTAACAGTACAAACTCAGGGCCTCTTGATTATCACTGGTTGCTCTGAGTATCTCCTTATTCCAATGGGCCTCCCTGAAGTACGGGTTAAGAACAAAACAACCTGGGCTTTCCCACTTCTGTGCACATTTCTATGTGATGAGAAAAAGCAGCTCTTGTCCATCTCTGCCAAACCAAGGTGACTGGCAGAGCTGTCCTGACCACAACAGCCTGTGAAGGAGCAAGCATACTAGTAAAGCCCATCCTGCAACTGGGAGAACTCACATGTCCTGTGTGAGTCAGACTTGGGTGGTATTGTACATGAGAATATCCATGCTGCCATGGTGCTCCAGGGAAGACACAACCCTCTGAACACTTGCCCCCACGAGACCGAGTGCAAAAAGCTCCAGTGGTTTGATGGGAAGAACAAGGATCCGTAAGTCTTACAGACGAAAACTCAAAGACAAGCATGTTGTATGAGTGTAAACTAAACTATTTTCCATAATGTGTAGACTCTGGTTTTGTTACCTGTTCCACTTTCTTTCAGAAAAGCCACAACTTCTAGGTTGAAATCATAACTGTCATCACGCTTGTGGTGGTAAATCTTAATATTCACGTCAGTGGCAAAGCAGCCATCCTCGTTTGTCTGGGGAAGTGTAATTGTATCTGTTAAACAATCATGCACTAGCCCCTTCTGCAGTGCAGACCAAACCCAAGGCCCAGAAATCTAAAAGTACATGACATTTGAGTTAAAGGAACAACACCCATGCTGGTATTAAATATACTTCTTTTCTGTGGAATAGTCACTAATAGGAGATTGCTTTTTCACACATCTCATCTTTCACATGCTCACTCATGTGCCAGTAGCAAAAATGAGCTGTGATTTCTCACTGAAATGATTTCTGCCAAGGCAGAATTTAGCTTTAAGATGTGGCCTGGGTTACTTAAAAATATATAAACAAATCTAGATACATTAATTCAACCCTAGAGATGAATGAGTAAAGTCTGTGCTGAACTGCAGTTGGTTGCTTAGATGGAAGAAGTGATTTTTGTGTCTCCAACCTGCTGTTTCTGGGAAACAGCACATAGGCAGTTATACAGATTAAAAAGGGGTGCTAAAAAGCATCCAGTGGAAATGAATTGATGTGGACAGTGTTTCAATTTTTTCTTGCCCTGTTGCAATACTTGTTTTGTAGTCAAATCTACAATAGTCAGCTTGCCTACAGATGCTTTCTCCATTGAGTGCAGTCAGAGAAATCACTAAGATTGCTACACTGGACACATAAATCATTCGTCCCTAAGCAAAGAGCGTGCTGCTTCAATAACTAATGTCTGTCTCAATCCTTCCTTTAGTATTCTTCCTTCATTTTACCCACTTTTGCAACAGGAGTGGATGTCCCATGTGCTCACCTCACCAATGTAATCCTTACAAATACTGCGCTTGGCTTTGGAAGATTTCCGATTATAGCGGGTAAGTTTACGGCACACCACAGCCTTCACACTGCCCTGGACTGGTTTCCCATATGTGTACCTGGAAGACATAGCAGAGAACACTTATACTCACATACAGAAACACTGGCTCATGGGTGAATAATGTCAGCTTTAGCTTCTGGTTTGCAGCTACGCAACCCAGCAGCCTCCAGTATTTTCATGGTTCATGAGCTCAGCAGATGCCAAGAAGTTAAAATGACTTAGAATCATAAAATCATAGAATGGTTAGCATTGGAAGGGAACTTCAAGCTCATCCAGTTCCAACCCCCCTGTCAAGGGCAGGAACACCTAGACCAGGTTGACCCCATTAAACCTGGCCTTGAGCACTGCCAGAGATGGAGCATTAACAACTTCCTTGGGCAGCCTGTTCCTGTGCCTCACCACCCTCACAGTAAAGTATTAAAGATTTAAGCAGATTGAGATAGAAGGCAGTGGTGGGTGAGTTCTCTCCAAGTCAACACTAGTCCCATCAGGCAGTGCTAGGGGACATAGTGCTGGCCACAAGTTGAGTCATTGGTCCTTCCACACTGGCAGTCATCAGTACAGCAGGTGTAATGTACTGTAGAGAACATGCCCCACTGAAGGGACCCACTGCCACTCTTTCAAACTCACAGAGAAAGAAGTAGAGAGATAGGCATAGAGAAAGGTGAGAGTCCAGGAGAATTCTTTAGCAAAGGATGTCAGGGTACCAGACTTTGGTGTGAGGCTAGGGTTGGTAGAGATCAGTTTGAGCTCGGTTATTGATAGCTGTGCAGTTTCCAAACCAGTAAGAGTGCACCTTCTGCCACAGTAAGTCAGCTCACATGCCACAGACGTGGAGACGGAAATTCTCCTCCAAGATGGTAACCACCTGAGGCATCTGGATGGAGACACTGAACTTGGGCAGCACTGCGTGAAAGCAAGAGAAATATAATTCATGGAGAATAGAGAGAGCTCATTTGTTCTAATCCTGTTCTGTTGTTTACAGAAAAGAACTCTTTCCTTTCATTTCTTGATTACCAGCATAGGGCCTGGTAGCAGTGCACCAGCAGACCAGCCAGGAGAGTGTGGTGGTAATAGACAGCCTTAGTCTCCTTCCCAGAGCACAGCTATGGGATGGTGCCCCAGTTCATTCTCAGGACATGGGAGGAGAGAAAGCCAGGGGGTATGAGTGGAAGTCAGTGATAATACCTCCTGGCAGGCAGTTGGACTTCTCAGCTGCTAGCACAACTATAGCACAGCTGTTCACAGCTGCATGGCCCATTCAACTCTGTGTGAGAGAAGAGGGCTGGAAGCAATACATCTTTCTCTGCTGCTCTCTCAGATCCTTACCATACTCTTCTACCCTGAAGGTATGTGTGCGGTCAGGCATTTTGATGGTGTACTCTCCAACCTGTGCTTCTGCAGCCAGAGGGAAGGACAGATCCACAATGCCTCCCACAGGTGTAACATTCAGCCACTGTGCAATTCGGTTCCCTTTGGGGTCCTGCATAGGCAGTAGTAGAGAGTAGTTATTTCCCAGTGCAAAAAGAAGTGCCACAGCACGGTCTGAGTACATATCCTCTTGTCCTGACAGCCCAGGTCTATGCCCCAGCCACAGTGCTCAAGCAAGCTCAAGTTCAAGGGATAGGGCTTTTTTCCTTGTCTCACTGACAGTCTATCATATTGATCTCTGGTGGCACCACCATCTCACTGGCTGCTGCAAAACTGTGGTTTACTGCCTGTCCGTTTCACTTAGAGGTGGTCCCTCTTAGAGCCCCCTGGTGATCTGAGCTGGTATAGCCCCTAATTACTGTGGAGAGGGTCAATCCTGAACACACATGTTGTCTAAGGTGTGAGCTACTTGGCAATGATTACTGATGAGTGTGAAGTCTTGAATCCCCAGGAAAGTCTGAGGAAATGAGTCGAGGACTTCATAAAAAGGAGGGTCTAAAGACCTGGGATACAAGGGCATTTGGAGGTTTTTTTGACTATCACCATCAGTCCGTGATAGACAGTGTCCTCCCACTGATGGTTCTTGGGACGGCAAGACGCAGAACTCTGTGGTCACACCACCCAACCACTTAGCAGTGAGTTGATGGGTGCTTTATAAACATATGGAACAAGTGGGAACTGATGTTTGAAAAGGTGAAGCTATATCAGAGCACTACACTTGTATGAACTGGCATAAAGCATTGCATAGGTGCCTCAGGAACCATGTGTTGATTGCTTGGTGAGTGTGGCATGCAAATGTGCGTTAGCTACTGCCAACTGAAACTGTGTAGTAGTTGGAACTGTGAGCTGTCTGCAGGGGCTAAAAAGGGGTTCCAAATTCTCCACCACTTTCAGATATCTTTCTTCAGCTTGGGTGACTGTGGCTCATATTTTATCTGTAATAGTGAAACTAACCTAACAGATTTTAATAACATTATCCTGAAGGTGCTTATGAGGTTTCTCTAGCTGTGTAGCCCCAACACTAACTGCCCAAACGTTTATATTATGTATGTTAAATATAAAAGTCTCCTTAAATAAACTTCAGGATTTTAAAAAATCTTCAGTTCATGGGCTGAAGTGAATAAATGTTCTGTGACCACTCTAGAAGACTGGTTTTCATTGGCACCCACCATTTACTGCAGAGATCCCTGTGTGATCAGTATCGTAACACTGCACTGCCAAACCTGTGTGGATACTAAAGGAAGGAAGGGCAAGAAATCGAGGACTGTTCCAATTCATTCTGAAGTAACTGGCTTTCTGCATCCATATTTCCCCACCATCATCTCCAAACCTGCTTCTTCCCCAAGGTGACAAGAGTTCACCACTTTCAATAAAGTAGGTGCTTTACCTTCAGTTCCACCAGGCGGTGCTGTGGGGAGGAAATAATAGTTACTTGTGAGCTGCTTTCAGGTAAGTGAGTTATTACCCACACCGCTGGCATCTTTTATTCCCGAACCATCCATGAGCCTTCCCTAAGTAATTCCCAGGAACTGTTCATTACCCAGTACCATGAGCAAATCCTGCGTTGCAGGTGGTGCCCAATGCTATTCGTAAGCAGCAAAAGCAACACTGAGACTAGCTGTCCACAGATGGATCACCTAGCTGGGACAAGCACTGACCCACAAGTCATGGAGGCAAGCTATAGCATTTTCAGACTTATTAAGGTTTCTCACTTCTTGACTTACCGTTTCATTGCTGGCAATGAAGTTCTGATCCAAGGTTACAATTCGCAACTTGACTATAGAGCAAAAGAAAAACAGGACTGGCTGAAATGAAATCAGGTTTGTTAATAAGAATGGATGGCTAAGAAAGACGTGCCATGGGCTTCACTGAGAGGGTGTAGGCGGCAGCTAGAGACCTCCATTCCTGGGCCTATGCTCAAAGCCTTGCTCTGAGCTGGCATCCTGCTAAGACAAGAGCAGTGGTAGGAGAGGCAGTGTAGGCTGCCTGTGCTGGTGAGAAACAGCATTTTACTGGACAGTGGGCCTGCAGCGGGCACTCAGTCTTGCCTGCAGTGAAGGTCAGGCCAGTAGAAAGGGTGGAGAAACATGAGGCAAACAGCTGTGCCCTGCAGTGATTTGAGCTGTGCTATAGGGCAGTGATGAGGCCTGTAGAACCACAATCCTTGTCTGAGGCAGTCTGTGGGAAAGAGAGGGATTTAGGACACTGACAAGCTGTTGTAGCTTTGACTGGAGCAAACACGAATATAACACATTGTTGTCTTGAACCTTTCTTACATGTTAGCCAAGACACACAAGCCTGGGTCATACTGGCATGCTGCGTGAGTAGGGCTAGTACTGGAGAAAACATGCACCATGTTGATGTAGGAGAGGGGTATCCCCAAATCCCTCAAAGCCTAGAAGGAAGATGATGCCTGTGACCCATCTCCCTTGCAGAGCAGGCCCCGCTCCAAGCACTAGAGGCTACCCCATATTTTGTGGCCTAGGGACTGCCCTTTCTCTCACAAGATGTGGCATTCTGCCCATACCAATCTGTCCAGGCTTGTACACAGGTTTGTCTGTCTGGATAAATGTCCTCTTGTATGTGTGCTTGATTAGGACTTTTTGTTTCTTCTGAAAATCTGAGTTGTCTTCCAGGACTGTGATAACAATAAAAGCCACTTCATCAGGATTTCCAATAGGAGGAGGGACCTGCAGGTGGAGTTGTAAACATCGTTCAGGGTGGATCCCATTCGTGAATCCCCAGAGTCTTACAATAATGATTATGATACTGCTTCTATATTGCTCCAGCTCTTCTTGCCCTGAAGGACCTCACAGTACTTGTCAGAATGCTTTCTAGAAGAGTGATGCTTCAGTGGGGCTGAAGCAAGAAGGACACTGGCAGACCTATACAGGCTGAAGCAGAAGATTCAGTGCCCAATTATGGTGTCCTCATGGGAAGACATAATTCTTTGCCTTCCCGCCCAACAAGAGAAGAACTCATGCACTATTCACCCTTGAAAATATCTTCCTCACCTGGAAGCTTGTGCAGTGAAAGAAGGTGAGCTGAGAGATGGACTGAGTGATCAGAGTCTCATTCCCAGCTTTGCTTTGCAAGGTTACTGTCACATGGATGGGGACTGCTTGCTTTCTGCTGAGCTGAAGGCACACTGTCTCTGAGAAGGGGTAGTAGAGCTGAGATGGTACAGCCACAGCATAATTTCTATTAAAAAAAAAGAAGAAAAAATGTTAAATGAAATGGATTTTCTAGAAGGACAAGATTAACAGCAGGATCTGGGTACTCCTAGTAAGACTTTTGGTCTCTTTGTTCCACTATCATACCAGTGGAACAAGACCACACCGTTCCTCTCCCCATAGGTACTTCAGCCATTAACACTGAGTCTGCATTACATGCTGCATTGCACATGTAAAAGGATAAAGTCACTGCTTCCAAAACTGAATGTCAGAATCAGGGGAAGAGACCCTACCACATCACCCAGTCAGCAGAGCTTGTCCACACTGCAGGCTTCCTGAGTCTTCAGCTGACACTACGTATCACCATCAGTTTGCTTTCCCTCCCATCAGCTCCTCTTTGGGGTCAGAACCACTGCCATGCATGTGGGAGCCAGTGTCCCTGCTTTGTGTCCCAGACAGAGAGTCTCCTGAGCACCTTTTCTTCAGGATCCCATCCTCCTTGCTCTCTTCTGGCAAATCTCACACCTACAGCTACTCTCTGGCTGTGTCCATAGGTACAACACCAAGGAGCTGTTCATATTGTTTGGGCAGGAGGACAGGGCCTGGAAAGGTCAGAACAGGAGGAGGCAGGGACGTGACCTGCTGGCAGTTCTTAGCTAGAGCTCAGCACCCTGGAAAGAGGGAGGCAGGGTCCTGCTGGCCAGGAGCCTTCAGTGCTTTCACACTTGAGTGCTGTCAAGCTGCCTTGAGCAGCTTGTCTGCTGCAAGTATGAGGGGTTCTGATAACAGATGCCGTTTTGATTTTCCTACTTAAGCTGATTCACAGCATTTCCCCCTGGCACTGGGCCAAAGGATGGGATGAGCACTAAAGACTCACAGCTTGAACCTCCCATACCTCCTTTACTCCTAATGACCCTTTACTGGGGAACATTTACTTAGACCCCTTTGACAATTCATACCTTGCCCTTGACTTTTGAGCTATAAGAGTGAGACAGCATCTCAGAGGCTGTCATTCAAGGACTCTGAGAGGCAAGCTGTATTGCTTTCTCACAAAGCTACGAAAGACACTGGTATACAAGGAAGGACAGTAGACAGCCTTTTCAAGCAAGCAGTATTTCCATTAAGCAAAGATTCATGCTGAAGGTAACAGTGGGGTACAGATAGCAGTAAAGCATCATTTGAGTGGGAGCTGTGTCAGCCCATGGGCATGTCCTAGAGGAAGAGGCTGTACGCCTGCTGGAAAAGAGTTTTAAAACTAGACATGGCCGGAGGGAACCCAGCTACAGCTCAGTGTCATATTTCCCACCGTAACATCTGCTGTTTGAGCACAGCCATCTTTCTGCTTGCATGTATGCCATGGCTGCAAAAGCAAAGGCCTTCGAAAACTAAGAGCAAGCTCACAAGCCACTATATCACAGCAGTGCCTGCTGGAACAGGAGTTGCATTCCTGATAAAGCATATGAAGAGAAGCAGTACTGGGATTTATCCTTGCCAGAGATCTGAGAAAAGGCACGGAGGGAGCCAGCCAAGCCGGAACAAAGACACTGCTTTTTGAGGAGCATTCCTACTAGATATTTTGGGCTCATGTTTGCCCTGTTTGTAAAGGCACCCAGCTTTGTCTGCTAATGATTTAAATGGTGGCCTATGGCTTTGGGGAAAAAAGCCCACCATAATCCAAAAGAAAATATAATCAAGATGTGAGATGTTGGCAGGTTGCATGCAGAAAGCTGGCAGAGTTGCTCTGCCTGAGTCCTTGCAGAAGTACATGGTCTACATCAACAGCACTAAAGGGAGAGCCAAGGAGTAGAGGAAGTGTGGGGGAAAGGATGCCTGAGAACCAAGTGAAACCCTGGCAGTATAAGATATTATACCTCTGTGGAAAAACACTCCTGGTTTTAGGACTTTTGCCCTGTTTCTGTCACACCACCACCTCACCCAGGATTCCCCACAGACCAGAGTGCATATGCAAAGCAGCTGAGGTTCTTACAGTGTTGCAGGCATTCCAGCTGTGCTAGGCAGGAGAAGGATGCTGCCCCACAGGAAAGTGATGCTCCACATAGCTGATTGCAGGTCAGATCCCTCCACGGAAAGCTTAGCCACTCCTCTGTCCCTCTTTCACCCCTGCTTCTGCTGTCTTCCTTCATCCAGAGCTGAAGGACTACGCAGCTCCTGCCCTGACAGGGTGTTTGTCTCTCTCTTGGCTTCCAAACCAAGGAAGTGGAAATCATGCTGCGCATGGCTGGGGCTGGGATGTGGGCGGGTGGAAGGGGTGGAGATGTTTGTTGCCTATACACCAAAGGCCTCAAGGCTTGCTAAGGTTTGTTGGTGTTTGTTCTGCCAGTGCCCTCATTCCTTCCTGGCAGAAGGGAAACACTTTAGCGTTACTCTCTTTTTGTTGTCTGTTGCCATTTAATTTCAGACACAGCTGACTTGACCACTCAGAAATGCAGAGCCATGGGGAGTGTTTTTGAAATCAGACAGGACCCAGGTTGTTTTTTGTCTTGCTAATTTAGGCTTGGACTCAAAAGCCTGTTGATTTCGGAGATTGAAATGCACTCCCAGATCAGCGACATACAGTGCTTTAATCTTGCAGACTATCTGCAATGTCTGTGCCAGGTTAAAGGCTAGTTACATCGGACTGTGCACTAGGAAGGTGAATGGTAAGCACACATACAGGGACTGTGCCAAAGTAAATCCAGGGTTTTGCTTCGGATGGGAGCAAAGAGTGAGTGGATGGTAAATTCAGCCTGTATTGTACCTTTGATTATGCTCTACCAAAACTCAGCTAAGGCCAGGGCAGGATGAGGACATCCACCTTCAAATGGAGTTATAACCATCCAAGCCCTCTTTGCTGCTGCCACCCAGGAGTGATACAAGGCTGCAGTACCTGGGAAGAATCATGGGTGGTGGCATCAGTATAGAACTATGTTATGGCTGGAGGAAGCTGGCAGGAGACTGGATATCTGGCTTGAAGGATGTAAAGTGAAGATTTGCTAAAATATGTGGGGACTTAAAACACCTTGCTTTATTTGGAAACGCTTTATACTGGAGCTATAAGAGGAGTTGGCAGTGGGTGGCTGGAGCAGCCCTGGGAAAGATCCTGAACCCAGGAGGATCAGGCATAGCTGGGATGGATGGCTGGACAAAGGAATTGATGCAGGGAATAGAGGTGAATTGAAAGGTCTTTACTCCAAGTTCTGAGTAAATACTGGATGTGAGGAAGCTCTCTAATGATGCAGAGAGTACTGATGGTGCTTTTTAGAAGCTGAGGACAGTAGCTGAGGTGCAGTTTTGGCTCTCAATGAATGCTACATCCAGGATCCAGACTAGCCATGGCTGACGGGAGTTTTTCTCGTCCCCTTCAGCCTGGATTAGAGGTCAGCCACCCCACATGTCTCCATGCTCTGGCACCCCATGGCCTAGAATACCATCTAAATGCAGATGTAGGTGGAGAACTGTGCTGTTTGGCCTTCACTCTGCTGGTGGTGGAGGCAAGTAAATATTAACTAATGTCATTAGCCTGGAAGACATAGGAACTCCATATATCAGCTCCCCCCCCTTTTTGGACTTAGGATCATGTGAGGGGATATTTAGGATTGCTCCAACCCATCAGTGCAGGCACTTCTCCTGTGTGGATCTTGTGAGCTGTCTGTCCCAGCCCAAGCTATGGGAGCACCAGTGATCCTTTTAGCCCTGACTCTATTCCCAGTCACAGCTGCAGCAAGCCTGGAACCGTGAGATTATCTCCTTTTGATTTTGGGGGGGCTTGGTGGAAGGGACTGTCACTGAAGGGTAGTGCTGAGGTGTTGCACTGTTTAGCATCACAGGGCTGAACAGTGGGGCCCTGTTCTCAGGGAGGCTGAGCAGAAGCAGCTCCTGCTGAGTCCCACTGGAGCGCTGGGCATTGAGCGCCATTGCAGGTGAAGTCCCTGGAGTTTGCTTGGCAGGCACTTCACTGCACACACTGCAAAGCTACAGGAGGCACAAGTTTTGCCTCTGTTCATCCTGTGCTGGTGGGAGTGAAATTTGGTGGGAGGACTGAAGCTTTATGCCCAAGACACCGAGTCTTTGGCTTCATTCTTCACACGGCCTTGCTCTGTGTACTCGCTATTGGAGTACTGTACACTGGGCAGTTGCGTCCTGGTTGATGGCAAGGTGGTAGCAGGCAGATATCAGGAGCATTCTAGTTCCACATTCGGCATGCTGCTTCATTCTGGAAAGGGAGCCGCACTGTAGTTCCTTGGCTGCAGGCCTCAAGGTATTTCTGACCCTTGGTGTACCTCTTCATGAAAGCAGCAGAGATGGATTCTGGCCTGTCCACCTCAGCCTCTGAATTGTTTCTGAACATCATCTGCTCTCTTCTAGTCATTATATGGTGGTGTTCCCTGCTGTTATTCACTATTCCCAAGAGGAGAAGCTCTGCATTCACTTCAGCTCCCTGAGTGAGGCTGTCCACCTGGCTGTCACCTTGCAGGTGTCAACCCAGAAACACACACTGGTGGAACGGGATGTGGAGAAGCCAGGCACTTTCCAATGCATCACCTTCCAGGTGAGTGTAGCTCTGGCAGCTGATTTGGCAGTGAGTGCTCCCACCTTCACTTCAGACATGAGCCCAGCAATTCTCTGGGTCTTTGTCTTTTTTGGGTACACTGTCTTTTGCTTTGCCATGGCTTGCAGGCAGGTTAAATGTATTGCCTGCAAAATACAGCAGTGTCCTGGAGCCTATCAAAGTGGGAAATCTTTCATGTGTAGATAAAACCCTGTTCTTTTGACCTATATCAGTCCATTTCATCCTACTTCAAGCCTGTTGGAAAACACTAACTTTCAATGTACTTAGTGTTTAGCCCCTAGAAATGCTCTCATATCACAGTGCAAGCCAATGCATTGAGAACACATTCTTTTCATCCTCACTTCCTCAGAAGTGTACACATCCAGCTCCAAGAGGACCATTCTGCTCTAAAGCTGCATCTATACAGTAAGGTGTAGTTGCAGCCTGCATAGACATTGAGCTTGCTTTAAGTTAGATGTGATAGGTGCTACTGGCACTGAACCCACTGAATTAACCAAATTTCACCCAGGCAATCCGGGCATTTCTTGGGGGGCTTGAGTTGCAATATTGCTGCTCTACTTAGCTTAACTAGACACACTAAGGCTGGGGCACAACTGCAGGATCTTCAGCTATATTTCTGGAGAGCCATGGAGATGTAGATGGTGCTGGCACTCTATGAACTGCCCCTGTCTGCCTCAGCACTGCCCGAAGTCACTGTGCCTGTGCCCTGATTGTCCTGCAGATTCAGCAGAACTCAGGGAATCACTGTGGTCACTTCTGGTTCTTGCATCAACAAGACAATGATTAACTAAGTGTTTGGTGCCAGCCCTTAGGAAGAAGCAAGTTCTGGCTCTAGAAAGCCAAGGAAGTCTGTCATTAGCAAAATGAAGCTTTCTTCTGGTGAGCTTGGTCTTTCTGATACTGTCTCATTTTTGCCTGATCAGTGTCTCATGTCTTGTTACTGTCTTGGTCAGCTCCAGGTTCCCTATGGTTTTTCTTGGTTTCATAAAAATCTCACATTTATGTGAAGTGGGAGAATGACATGTCAGTTGGTACATTCTTAGGTTTATGAACTAGAGACAGGCAGTAGCTTCTTCCTTTCCCTATAATGTCAAGTGTGTTAGAGACAGAGTCGTACAGCAGAATCTGGACTTCGAAGTTCAGAGATTTTTCAACATTGAGGTGATGTGTCACATCTGCAATAAGATGCGAAGTCTCTGATGAATTTGTTTTCTGTTTCTTGTATCAATCAACCTAGGTGCCAGAATTCATTCCCAGGAAAAGAGATGGCTCAACGTCACATGTAAGACATGTCTCTTGGCTGCCTCTCCTCTTGCCAACTAGAAAGCTTCAGCCTCTTCTGCACCTGAGCCATATTAATGTCGGAGAAGGAGGGTGGGAGAGATAATAAAGGGGAGAAAGAAATGTGGGAAGAGGCAAACATGCCAAGGAGAAAGACAGAAAAAAGAGAATGAGGAAGCTGGGGAGCACAGAGAAGACTAAGACTAGGGGAAAGGGAGAGCTACATCAAAGGAGGGGAAGGAAGAAGAGGGAAGTTGGAAAATTTGGTAGGACAGGTGCCTTTGTTTCTCCTTCAAGCTGCTTGTAATCTCAGGCAGTTTGGTTTTTCTTTAACCTGACAGCCAGAGAAGGTGGTTTTTCTCCATGTCCTGATCCGCAGTGGGGAAAATGTGCTCTTTGAGGGTCGCAAGAAGGTTCTGGTCAAACCCCAGAAGAATGTAGTTCTAGTAGAGACAGATAAGGACTTATACAAACCTGGAGAAACAGGTAAGGAAAAAAAGTGGCAAGTGAAAGTGGGGAGGGAAGGGTCAAGGTAACAGCCACATCTGGGGAGAAAATTTCACTGAGTGCAGCAAGTTAAACTTGTTGGAGATGGAAGAAAGCAGATGTCTACTATCAGATGTTTCCGGGAACAAAATGAGTCAGGATGTTCCTCTCCAAGTGGTGCTGCACCAAATGCCCAGTCTGCTGCTCCCAGGTGTTGTTTTGGTAGAGTATCTCTAGTGAGACACAAAAGCAAAGCCAGAACTGTCCAGGACACTGGACAACCTTTGACTGTTTTTTGAAGACTATTAATAATATTTAGGTAAAGCCAAGCTCTAAAAATAAATAGTTACTTCACAGTCTTTACAATATGAACAGTCTGCAGACAAACCAACCCCACTCTTCAACACATCCCTGTAGTCTTTCCAGGTAAAGGCAGTGAGCTTCTATAGCCCACAGCTGCATGTAAACCTCCCAGAGTTCTCTCAGCTGGGAGATGCTGGGGAGGGCTGTCTGGGGAAAGACCTGAATACATCTGGCGTAAACAGAGAGACATGAATAGTGGAGCACAGAAAGTGAAAAGCAGACTTGTGCATACTGTAGCCAGAACGCTTTACTATCCTTTTCTTTGTATTTACAGTGAGATTTCGAATTGTGAACTTCAATGAGGACCTTAAGGTCATTAAAAATGATGTGAGTATCACCTTGTGCTTTTCTAGGAGTAGAGAGAGGTTCATGAAAGAGACATCTCTCTTCATGACTGTTAAACCATAAGAACAAATTATCTTTGAAGGGAATCCACTCATCCACTGGTTCCTTGGAGAAAGACTGCAGTGTAAGCCTGCACAGAGTGAGAAGGAGACCTAGTGTGAGGTCTGCATAGAGTGGAAATTTCTGGTCGGGCACCATGTCAGTCAGTGTTATTGATACTGATTCACATGGATGTGTTTTGCTCTGTATAAAACTTAACTTGTGTTTCTCTTGATTTTACAGTATTCCCAGATATGGCTGCAGGTAAGTGACAAGGAATTGGCCAAAGGGAGATGTCTATCTCTTTTACTGTCTCTTCTACTTTTTCACTCCTGGACAGAGTTGTGCCAGAATTGTAACCCCACAAGGTTATGGTTATGGTTCAGGTTCAGCTGAAGTCTTTTCTACCTGCTCAGCCTGGTTTCTTGATTGAAACCACCACCTCTGTGATGCACACGATTGAGCTAGAGGCAGGACAGTAATGAACCTTTGCCGAACACCTTGTCTGCACAGAGCACAAAGCACAAAGCTGGTCAGTAGATGCAGCACAGACCACAGTGTTATGGCATTACCATTTCCTAGTAGCTTTACAGTTCTTGGGAGCCTTTCCATTTCAAAAGTTCAGTAAAAGGATACTGGAGCCGGGGGGCAGGAAACTCTCCTGGTGCTCTGGCATCCTCTCTACTACAGCAAGGGTAAGCCCCCATAGTACCTTCTTGTGCCCAAGTATGGCTGGACCTGCGAGGTTCCTCCCCGTGTGACTTGGTGGCTGTGAACATCCTTTCCCAAATAGGATCCTGAGCATAACCGTATTGCTGAATGGCCGAATGTTAAATCAAGACATGGCATTGTGGATCTATCTTTTCCCCTGGCCTCTGAAGTACCCCTTGGGAAGTATACCATCTCAGTGCAACAAGACATGGCTAAAAAAACCTTCAGTGTTGAAGAATATGGTAAGACTTGACAACAGAGGGGAGGGGAAAGCTGTGTGGGTAGCTGGAGAAGAGAGCACTCGATGTGGCTATGTTCATCAGACCTTTTGCCCTGGGAGAACAACAGACTGAGGTCTGGGCACACATCTGTGATGGGCTGGAGGTTCTGCAGTTGCATAGGTTACAAAGGAGAGGCTGTGGTCTGACATCTTATTCTAGCTGTGGCTGGGCCCTATGATGAGCACTTTCTGCTGCACATTGTCACCCTCTTATAAGCTAGGTTTACTATCTACTCCAGTCAGCTGCTAAAATGATTCAGGGGACTAGGGCACCTCCCGTATGAAGATAGGCTGACAAAGTTGGGGCTGTTCAGCCTGGAGAAGAGAAGGCTGCATGGAGACCTCATAGCAGCCTTCCAGTATCTGAAGGGGGCCTATAGGGATACTGGGGAGGGACTCTTCATTAGGGACTGTAGTAATAGGACAAGGGGTAATGGGTTAAAACTTAAACAGGGGAAGTTTAGATTGGATATAAGGAGGAAATTCTTTCCTGTTAGGGTGGTGAGGCACTGGAATAGGTTGTCCAGGGAGGTTGTGAATGCTCCATCCCTGGTGGTGTTCAAGGCCAGGTTGGACAAGGCCTTGGGTGATATGGTTTAGAGCGAGGTGTCCCTGCCCATGGCAGGGGGGTTGGAACTTGATGATCTTAAGGTCCTTTCCAACCCTAACTATTCTATGATTCTATAATAGGAAGAGTCATCACGTACTAGTCCCATTCAGTTACAGTAATGTATGTATGGATGAAACCCTGTACCCTTTAAAATGTTTTTGCTTGGCTGGGCTAGACTAGAAAGCAGACCCATGTGCAATTATAGCAGCAATTAGAGGGTGGTGTCGCTGAAGGCAGTAACAGCTATTGCAGCATGGTGATGGGGACATTAATGTCTTTCCCCCTATCTGGACTGCAGCTATAACCAAACTTGGTGTCCATACTTAGTATTTCTTTTTTGACTCTATCCTTATGTTCCTCTCTTCTGTGCAGTGCTGAAAAACTTTCAAATAAATATTGAGCACCCTCCATTTATCACTACAGTGAATGAGGAATTTCAGCTGAAGGTCTGTGGCAAGTGAGTACATGGTATCATTGTGATCTCTGGTCTTCAACTCTATAGTCAACTTCAGATTGCCCATAGCTGACAAATGGCCCTCCAGTATAATATCCTTGTATT
The DNA here is from genome assembly GCF_033783945.1 of Neopsephotus bourkii. Lineage (NCBI taxonomy): Eukaryota > Metazoa > Chordata > Aves > Psittaciformes > Psittacidae > Neopsephotus > Neopsephotus bourkii. The sequence continues at coordinate 12,638,650 of NW_026900624.1, forward strand.
ACCCTGTGGTTGAGGGATACAGATCACTCTCTGAAATGTGCTCATTCTTGCACCCGGTCATTTACTGTGAAAGATACCAAGGATGCTGGGTATAGTGGGTGGAGAGGGATGCAAACTGATTTTAAGGGATGAGCTGAAGTTCCTGAGCAAACATGGTACAAAGCTCTCTCAAGCTCCACTTTCCCCAGATAACAGTGGGATCAATATTTCTGCTGAAGTGGCCAATCTTCAGGTGAATGTTTCTCCTCTTTGACACAGGTATACTTATGGAAAGCCCGTTCAAGGGAAAATAGAAATTAATTTTATCATATTATCCCAGTTCCTGGAAGAAGATTTATCAACTTCTGCTGAGAAGAGGAAGCGAAACAGCAGGGTAGGTGAACAAATAAGAGAGTGGAAAGTATTACCCTCTCAGCATGTATGTCTGTCCCCTTAACCTGCCCCAAGACATATCGAATGTGCACCAATGTTTAGTCTGGTGCCTTCCCACTTGCTAAACCTGATCAGACCATTGATTCCTCTTCCTGTGACTCAAATTACTGCTCTAGCTGTCCATATCTGACTCAGTGTTTCAGGAGGTGTAAGATCTATGTAAGTAATGACATCTAGTGCTTTTCCCCATGGGACAGTATCATATTGTATGCAATCACATCACCAGTCTATTCAGTTCTGTGATCATTCCCACCAATAAACACCTGTATCAGAGCATCAAATGATCTGTCGCTAATGCCCTGTTTCTCGTATTGATGGAGTTAATGGATCATCTTAAATTTGCTAGTGTCCTTGCTGAGATTATGTCCAGTGTTGATTACACTATCTGAACATTTGTGTTCCTTATACGCCTGTGGTTAAGCTCCATGCTTGGTTTTACCCATAGCTTTCAGATGCAGCTCTTTCAGCCTGAAAGTCACAAGAAAATGTTTCTAAATGTCAGACCAGCCAGCAACAAGCCAGAATAGAAAAATCCATCTGGATCTCGGCATCTTTTAAAATGCATCCAGCAGCAAAATATCTCCAGCTGGAATGCTGTACAGTCTTAGCTGTGCAAAACACCAGCTGAATGCCAGCTCCCTCTCACCTTACGTGTAAGAGGCCCTGTGAGGTTCTGTGGAAACTTCACTAGGCACAACTAGAAATAGTTTATCCACCTCCCCTCTCTGGCAGACTGGCTGTACCCAGCCTCTGCTTTAATGTCTGGCAAAGCTCTTGCAGTCTGTTTAACATGGCCACGTCACAGAGATGGTCTTGACAGGAAGGCCAGGCTGACAGGCTTAGTTCATCAGGGCTGTACAATTTCAGGGAGAAAGTTACCTTTACCTCAGGTGGAGACACCCACGCTCTTTCAGCTGCAGGATCAAGGCTTAATCCAGTCTCCTGAGTGCATATGTGATATAATTAGCCCTTATGTGATTTGCCTGAAACATTTTTGTCTGCCACTTTTTTGGGTGACTATTTAATCCAAGCATGTTGCTCTTCTTGTCTGGCTAAGGTATCCATAATGGGTTTTTCAACTTCTATCTCTTCCACAAGTATTTGGAAACACTTATTTTGGATTGCCCAGCATGTATGGGACAGCTTGTCTTCTTCCACATCATGCTCTTTCTCTCTGTTCATATCTCTCTTTCTGCAGACAAACGAGAATGGCTGCACTACTTTTACAGTGAAGACAGAGACTCTGGAAATAAATCAAACTGACAGCCACATAATTGCAATAGGAAAAATGGTGGAAGACGGAACAGGTACTGGAGAGTCTGTGAAGTGCTCTCTTCCTCGAAAGCAACTTCTTTGGTTTTAGCCTCTCTGTGGCAGTTGAATTAATTTTCAGAAAAGTAACTTGAGGGTTTCCAAGTCCCGTGGCATGATGATGGTCTCTATTCCAGTACCTCTTCCATCTGCAATAAGTCCTTGTATTTCTTGCTAATTGTAGTGTACCATCTTGACAGGTAGTCCCTACCCACTCTCTCTTACCCTCTCTTTTCCTAAGCCTGAGGCAGGGCTGATTAGGCACGCTTCTGCTGTAAGGAATGCCATTCTGCTCTCTTTTAGTCTGACACAGTATTGACTATAAGGAGGTAGGTTTTCAGTATCAGTGTTAACGTGCACCTAGCTCTGGCCATTGGAGATGTCCACTGTTCAAACTGCCACACTGTGAGTGGGCTCCTTCAGGCCACTTTTAGGCATCTACCTTGTAGCTGCATGTAACTAAACAGTCATCTAGTTTATTTTCAATAAAGAGAAATAAGCACTTAAAGGGTACAGTGTGTTATGTCATGAAGGAGGGGGGCCCAGAAAGGTTGAGGGAATTACATCCTGGAAGAATGTATTTTCTCTCCTAAATTTAGAAGATGTAGATATTGTAAGTAATGTTGAAGAATCTTCTTGTCTTCTGCTTCTGTAAGAGCACTGATAGGGTTTAACAGATTTCCCATCTCTCCACCCAGGAGCAGAGGCTATGGAAATTACTAGAATACCTATTGCAACAAGAATGAAGTCTATAGAGTTTATCAATCTCCATTTATTCTACAAACGTGGACTACCATACACAGGGAAGGTAACACCCATGGATCCCTTCTCTCTTGAGAATACATCATAGATCTAATCTTCTGTAGGCAGAAAGCAACTACCTCCGGGAAAGTAAGTGCTGTTCTGCTGGTACCCTGAAAACATGGGTGAAGCCTCCTGTAGAATTAATTTCTTCTCCCTATCCTAACCTAGTTTATTTGCTGGATGGGAATTCTGGGTCAAGCTGCAGTCTCTGGAGGATTCCTCAAGAGTAGTTCCTGAAACTAGTCTGTGCAATAAAAGGCATAGGGGATGGGGGTGGCATCAGTAGAGAAACAACATTCTCTTCAGGTAAATGCTCATGGTACCTTGGCAGAAATCCCTAATGCCTTGTGTATCGCTTTAGACACTCCTTTCTGACTCATGGTCCCCTGGATGATGCTAGGACTGCTGTCCCACTGGGGATAGAAACACTCTTACCTGAGCCAGTACTAACTTCAGCATGAAGAAGGGCAAGGAATACTCAGTTAAGTTGCTGAAGAGAAGACTCTTTGATTGTCAAGGGTCCTGCAGTACTGTCCATGAAAAAGCTCAGGATATGAGGAAATTACCTTTTCCTCAAAATATCTAGGAGCCTCATTTGGCTGCACTACCTTTTATTTCTAGTCCTGAACAGCTGCATGTTGTTGGTTTTGTGTATTTATTGCACTTCTATTTGGATCCTTCCAACCTGTCTGGGAGCTAGAAGGCCTGAGAAAGCCCAGTGATAGAAACAATATTAAGCACTGGCAGTGGCTCAGAATGTGGCACCATGGGGTATTAAATTCCTCCCCTTCTTTGCAGATGCTCTGTCACAGTGACAAGTCTCCCCTCAGAAATGAAACAGTCTACCTAACAGTTGATGTCAATGATGAGGAGACATACCTGACATTCATCACAGATGAGAATGGGGAAGCCCACTTCTCACTGGATACCACCAGCTGGAACAGCACAATGGTTTCTCTGAGGGTGAGCATTTGTCATAGAAAAAGGAGGATAAAGTGATGATAGACTGGGGAAAGGGGTAGAAAATAGAATAAATCTGAGGGTTTTGGAGTACACTCCTCTTGCTCCTAATCTCATTTGGCTGTATCTGTAGAAGCATCTTCAATTACTCTCCAGTGCTACCTCCTCAGGGAAACTGGAGGCTGTGCTGTGACATTTCAGACAAATGGTCACCAAAGGTGATCAGCTGTCCTGAGCTGAGTCATGATCCTAAACTTTTGTATCCCCCCTCACCTTCCCTTGGCTCTGCTAAAAACATCTGCTAGTTTGAATAATTCCTCGGAGGAAACCTTCCCTTTCTCTGCCCTGGGACATGCGGGAGGTGGCTCAGCACAACTGTGTCTGTTGAAGTCCACTTCTAGTGGGCGCTCTTGCTCTGCAGCAGTGCATACCTTGTTCAGGCTGAGCTTGCCAAGTAGCTGCTTTTGACCTCCCTTCAACAGACTTTGAAGTACTTGCCTTCTTCTCACAACTTCTGCTCCTGCACCTGGAGCTCATTGTTACCACCCTGGTAGTACACCCATCTTCCCACTAACTGCATTCCTGCAGCTGATATGGGATTAATTCCCAAGTAGTATGATCTCCTGTTGCCATTCATTTCTCAGGGACTGGAACTATTGTTCCAGATGTTTTTCCCATAGACCCCCCTCTATTCAGGGTGAGGTTCCCTAAATTTGGTGATCTGAGGATCTGTAATCTAAGAAATAGATTTCTCTGCTGAGGGAGCCTGAGGACAGGCTCTAGTTCTTCTTCCTAGGCCCATGGCTATTGTTCAGAGAGCCTTAAAGTATCTGCAGAATTGGAGCTTCATCATACAAAAGCTGGTTTGGTGCCTGTTGTGCTTCAGGGCATCTGATCAGAAACATAAGTTGAAAACAGGGGTGCTGTACTGGGGTTGAAGTCTGGTGTGGGGTGTGTCTTCATGGAAAGATAAAGGAAGAAAAATGTGATTGTGGGAAAATCTACTAAAACTTCATAAGAGAAAGTCTCAGACTTTAAAATAACATATAAACAAAAGAATACTTTAAGCTTGTAGATGTGTGGTCTGCCATCAGGGCAGGTAATAACTTAGTGTTTTCAGAGGGTGTACAAGCTTCCTTGTATCACTTGATACTGATTGCCAACTCATGGTTTTGTGTGCTGAAGGGTACCTACAGTCTTGGAAACGAAGACGAGCAAGATTCTTCTGAAAGCTACACAGAAGTCGAAGACAGCTTCCACTGGTTGAAACCTTTCTACTCTGAAAGCAACAGCTTCCTTGAGATCAAGGCGAGGAATGATATGATGGCCTGTGATCAAGAGCAGGAAGTCCAAGTGGATTATATCCTTGACCCGAGTAAACTTGGCTCTGAAGTAGACCACATTGATTTCTACTACTTGGTGAGCACAAAAGACAGCTGAATCTCGGGGCAAGATCATGCTTATTGGCGTTTTACCTTCTTCGCACAACACATACCTACTGACAGGAAAGAATAAGGCACCCCCAGGCCAGTAGAAGTCTGTTTGTGAGTTCTGTTCTGACCAAACCTCCTCCTGTTTTCCAGTTCCTAGACCTGCTCCTAGCCGCCAGCTGCTTTGCTTTGTTAGAAGTGCCTTGACATAAGCCTGAGGGAGGGGATACCTGCTATTAACCCTGCATTCACATGGGTGGCAGTGGAGGACTATCCTGGTTTCTGCCCTGTAGGTATGCCCCAGAATTCCATCTGTGTCTGAGGCAATCTCTGGGGCAGCTGACCTCCTCCTGTATATTTACAGGAGAAGGCCTGAAACTGCACAGGCCCTTGATGCGCTCCAGAATTTTGTTATCTGGAAGTCCACTTTCAAGAAAGTGAGTCCAAAGCAAGTGTGACTACAGCCTGGCTGAGACGTCATTAGTATGTGGGCTCATTCATACAGTCAAAAGTACTGTATCCTGGTAATGTGAAAATCAGAGTTCACTGCAGCTGCTCTTAGCTTCAGCCATACCTCTGGCTTTGCAAGAAGTCATGTCTTCTCATTTTCTAACCAACACCTCTCAAGTCCTCTTCACACCCATACTATCACCATCTCTGCTGCAATGCTCTTCAGGTGATGCCCTGCCAGAGGAGCTTCTGACAACATCTGTCAGACATTGTTCTCTCTTCTTTTGTTCTTTTCCCACTCTCCTCATACTGTCAGAATTCAGCATTTGAAAGGCTCTTCTCTTTGCTCTTCAGGTGATAGCTAAAGGCAAGATCCTTTTCAGTGGAGAGAAGCAAGTACCAATCAATCCACACGAGAGTAAGTAGAAACACATGAAGTTAAGTGCCTCATAACATACCCTAGAAAACTGTGACCTCTCTCCAGTGACAGTCTCTGCATGTCTTATTCTTATCCACAGGTGGGAATTACTGAAATGAGATCTTAGCAGTTCCACTTCATTAGACAAACAGAATCTCCTCTCATATGAGTTCAGTGTCCTAGGCAGCTGTCCTTCTCCTGCCTTGTCTAATTCATCTACTTCAATAGTAGATCTTATGACTTTGCTGCTAGCTATGGAGAAAATATAAAATTTGTGTAGCTTGCCTCTTTATCTATTATTTATGCATTAAGGAAGAGGAATATTGTTGCTAAAGTTGAGCCAAACTAGGTTTATCTATGATAGTGTCTGTGTGGGATATCCTTATCTGCAGGTAGAAATTATTAATGCCTCTTTTGACTCTTATTTTCTGTGCAACCCCAATAAGCTGATTCATTGAATTTTTTGCCTCTCTTTTTTTGCTGCTGTCTTGTGCAGATCTGCAGGGCTCCTTCTCATTGACTCTGACTGTTGGCAATGACTTCCTGCCTGACATCCATCTTCTACTGTATGCAGTCTTCTTGGATGGAGAGGTGGTGGCTGATGTGGAAGAGTTTCAAGTAGAAAAATGCTTTAGACACAAGGTGAGTAGAAACACAAAGAGTGAGATAGCACCACTGATGTGCTGTAGCCTGTTTTGATTCCTGGTCCTGTTTTATCCTCAGCCAAGTGACGTAAGGCTGTGTATATGCCAAACCAGATGCCCAGTATTTTTGGCTGGGATATACAACAGGTAACCTCCTTCCCAACACCAACTGGAAAGCCTTTCCCAAAGAGTTAATCAGGCTCCCTTAAACTCTTGTTTTCTTCCCCCATTCCCCATGACTGACATGGGAACCCAGTGTCCTCTGTGCTCTCCCTAACAGAGAAGTCTGCCTGATTCTGATCTTGTGGTAGCTCTGGATCAGAGGGTGGCAGGTGTGTGGTAGTAGGGAAACTCTGGCTGAGCTGTACACACTGCAGCCCCTGTAGCCTTCCCAATGGATTTCCAGGAGGGGTTGTTTCAGCATCTCAGACCACTTCCCTACCTTATTCTCTGTCTTTCCCTTTGCTCCCCAGACATCTAATAGTCACAAGGTCTCTCTCCAATGGTAAGCCCCCTGACTCTCTCTTCTTTTCCAGGTGTCACTGGAATTCTCACACAAGGAGGAAGTCCCAGGATCAAAAGTCAATCTGAACCTCAAGGCTGCTCCAGGGTCCTTGTGCTCTGTCCAAGCTGTTGACAAGAGTGTCCTCCTGAAGAACAATAACACCCTAACAGCAAACACAGTGAGTTCAGCCCCCTGTCACCAACCCCCTAGTATCTGCCTGTCTTCTCTCTCCATGTGGCAAAAAAAAAAGCCAGTAGTCCATCCCAGGACACGGTTGCAGTGTTAGGTGGCTGCCCTGGCATTCCCTGTCCTCAGCCTCTACTGAGCAGTTATGTAGCAATCAAGTTCCTTGTGTACGAGCCCTCAACTTTGGGCCTCTGCCGGGAGAGTGCTGGATGGTGCATGGTACTGCGGGGGTAGGCAAGGAGAGCAGTTTCAGAGAGATGCTGGTGCTTTCCACTTGGATGGAGGGTGCTTAGCAGCTGTCTCTCTGCTATTCCATCTTCCACCAGGCTAAACCTTTGAAATGGAGTTTTTCCCCAGTAGGGTCCTCCTATCCCTCTGCCCCAGTATTGCTGAATGGTAACTGCATGATGGATCAGGCTGAGCACCTGAGCAGCTCTTTAGAAAAAAGAGCACACAGTGGCTGATGGACAGTGGTCAGGATTTTGTCCACACCCAGGTGTGAGAATCTAGAAATGTTGAATGAACTTACCTTAAAGCAGCTGTGTATTCCAGAGGAATGAATTTAAAACTTAGAACAAAAACACTGCAAGAATTGAAAGTCACAACATAATTCCACAATGCATATATACCAGAGATAATGCATTTGTGTATACCTCATGCAAAGTGGCAAGCTAAGTTATAGCAGGCCAGACTGCTACAAAGAAGCCTCACCAAATCCGGGGGGACTTGCTACACCAGTAAATAGGACCTATAGTGTGATCTAGTGTTTTATTTTACAGGAATCCTGTTCCAGTGCATCTTCACTTGCATCTTCTACTAACAGGCATATAAAGTAGTAATCATTAAATATGTAAGTCAGGTGTGCCAATGCATTGTGTTCAAACTGAATCATGTGTTTTTATCCTAATCTTGTACCCTAGAGTTAAAAGACTTGAACTGTCAGAAGTGAAAGTCTTGCAGATTGGAAGCCACTTGCCAAAAGCCACTCCTTGAGCTTAATGTTCTTTAGATTAAGCTGGGCCAGTGTGAACTTCCTCAATTGCAGAGCTTCACAAAGTGTAATAGAGGGCTACAATCCACATAGTTGACCCATACACATACTGGTTGGCCAGCTCCTCATGAAGACCTCTATTTTTCCATTGCAGTTGTATGAGAAGGTCTTTGATGACAGCTTTGCAATTGGAGGACGAGGGTTCCCTTATCACTTGGAAGACTTTGAGGCATACCCTTGTCTGCCCCAGAAGTCCAGTCTCCACAAAAAGACTCAGATCGGAGCACCGTGGTACCAAAGTGATGCTGATGTCTTTAATCTGTTTAAGGTGAGTGTCCACACTTCCACTAAACCTTAAACTTTCCTGAGTCAATATGCCATCCTGAATGGATGGTTTGCCAATATGCCATCCTGCATGCCTAAAGGAATGCACTGTTTGCAAACTTCAGCTACCCCAACTTTGATTACAGGTCATCTGTACCTTGTTGTTCAGTGTAGCCACACTCATTTGGGGCCTATGGGGAAAAATGAAATGTATAAGTAATCATAGTGGATTCCACCCGATTACAGAAGTATAAAAATGAACAGATCTACTTTAGGCTACCATAGCTACAAATGGCGAGTCGCAAGAAATGACAGTAAGACCTGATCACCTCACCATATTTTGACGGATGGCCGCTTGGCTATTACTTTATTTGCAAAGTGTTTACTCTGTTTCATTAAATCTCTTTTTACCTCTCCTCAAAGCATTTTTAATAAAAACAAGTCCTTCATAATTTGGCTTTCTATCTGGCTATCAACACAAACGACAAAATAAGCTAATCAGCTAACAAGTACAATAGCCAGAAAAAAGATATACATGTCTGCTAAACAAAACCAAAGAAGAAGTGCTGCTTCTGCCAGAATGCTGTTTATAGAAATATATGCAAGTAAAAGCACCTCAAAACTGGAGAAGCCACGCTGAAAACAAGCCAAAATGGATTCTGAGTTGCACAGGCTTCTCAGGCAGACAGTACTCTACCTTGCAAATACAGATCCTGATTCCCCCCGGAGGGATGTTACTGTACTGTCTTTTACATGCTTAGTCCTACACTATATCAGATGCTAATTAAAGGAGACTTCCCCCCCCCCGCCCCCCATTCCAATTATTAGTGATCCTGTAACAGATGACTGTCTTGTAACATATGACTAAATCTACAGGCATATACAGCCTCTGCAGAAAGGGTGAGGGCTCCTACTATCCATGAAACAGTTTGGTACTTCAAGAAAGTAGAAGAGTTCTCAGTGATCTGCAGGCCATTAGATCAAAGCAAGGATTGCTTACAGGATGAAATACCTTCCTTCTGTGGGATGATGTCTTTTTCTCAGCCCATGCCCATGAGTGCGCATTCAATTCAATATTACCACCATGTTAAGCATAGGCCCTAAGGGACTGAGTCTCATTCAGACAAAATCAGGATCCAAACTAAGTTGTGACCAAGTTGCCCATCAGTTTTCTAAGCCAGAGCTGTTACTGACTTGTCCTGGTTTAAGCCCAGTCGGTAACTCAGAACCACGCAGCTGCTCGCTCACTCTTTCTTGTGTAAGAATGGTTATGTGTGATCAGTTAGATCTTTCCATTCTAAAACTCTGCAGCAATTTAAAGCTTGCATTTTTTTTTTCTGTTAGGCTTTTTTCATGGAATATATGGTGTTTGACCCTGGCTCATTGTTAGGGTCAGGCATAGGAAGGACAGAAATTTATGAGAAGTAAGGATTGGTTCCAGTATTCCTCATAAGTTGGTTTCCATTCCTCATGCACTGCCCAACGTCTGAGCCTGTAATTCTGTGCCTATGTATTTAAACAAGCATAGTTTTAAATCATTTCAGCTACCACCAGCCCCCTTATGATACTTACTATCATGAGATAATGAAAACATTTCTTGTTCCCTTTTATTCATCACTGATTTAGTCTTTTCACTGTTTTCTCAGATGTTGCGCATGAAAATATTAACCAATACTAGAATCAAGAAACCAGTTTCTTGTATGCAACCAGGCTTTGAAAAGAAGATGTATTCTAAAAAAGACAATGTTGCTGGTAAGGAATCAGATATGTCCGTCTCCTTGACTGAAGGGGCTCTCCTTTCTCAGTTCTGGCCAGCCTGCAGCTGAAGCAGCTTACTTCGACCCTGCTGTGTTTCTTGTTCGTATATGGGAGGAATAAAGCCTGTGTCCAGTTCAAAGAACCTGATTTATAAATCACAGAAAGATGTTCAAATCTCTGTGCTTTATTGGCTGGCCCTGCAGTACAGAAAATGTACTATGCTCTCCACCAGCACTTTCACAGACTAAGAGAGTGCCACTCTATCTGATGATGCTGTCTCCCCTGAATCCAGACCAATCTTGCTAGATCTGTCAGACTGAGTCTAAGGCTAAACTCCATCCAATTCTGCCTCCCTAAAGCTGCATTCCCCAGAAATACATAATCTGTATCAGATTCTCACTGAAACACCGACCCTCTTGTTGAAATGTCCACTCTTGTGTGTCACAAAGCATTTACAGTTTGTGTTAGATTGCCTGTGAATGAAGAACTAATTTCACCTGTAGCTACATATGCTTTTTTCTGAGGTATCACTTGCTTTCCAGTAGAAAGTCATGTTGTCCATGATGATTCTGCACCTCATTCTCAAGACGAGAAGCCAAAACCACGGACACTTTTCCCAGAGACCTGGATTTGGGATTTGGTCTCTGTTGGGTTCGTAACAGCTTCTACCTGCCCTCCCCAGAGAGATCCCTGGAGATTTCTGACTGCTTCTGAGGAAGTTCTCCTCTCCCTCTTCCTGCTCTAGGGATGATGGGCAAGTGTCTCTCCAAGTTGCTGTACCTGACACCATCACAGAATGGAATGCCAACACCTTCTGTGTTGCTGACACTGGCTTTGGGTTGTCACCTCTGACCACTCTTAGGGTCTTCCAGCCTTTCTTTGTGGATCTGTCACTGCCATACTCTGTGATCCAAGGAGAGACTTTCAGCCTAAAAGCCACTGTCTTCAACTACCTCAAGGACTGTATCCAGGTGAGCATTCCCCCAGCTACATGGCCTCTGTCAAAACAAAAACTTGAGCCCAAAGGTAAGCTATGACCTCAGAAGCCCTAGGTGCTGGCATCTGGGCCACAAAGCACTACCTCTCACTGCACGAGCCAAGGTGTTTGTCCCTTCATGCACTGCCTGTCACTAACCCTATGCCAACGTGTGCTTGTACACCCCACTACACTCAGGTGCGCACCACACTCACAGAGACCCCAGAACTGCAGGTGGGTGCCTGTCCAGGCTGCCAGTTCACCAGCTGCCTCTGCGCCAGTGAAGCCAAAACCTTTATGTGGAACGTGACAGCCACAAGGCTGGGTGAGGCTGAGCAGGGGGATGTATGGCAGCTAAGTGGGAGGAAGGGCGGAATTCACCTGCCTTCGCATGTTTGATCCCAATGCTTGTACCTACAGCTGTCTGCTGTAAGTGCTCAGCAATGTGCCCCTGTGCTCCCTGCAGGCAAAGTGAATGTCACTGTGAGCAGCGTGGCAGAAGATTCACACAATCTGTGTGATAACAGGGTTACTGTGACACCTTTACAAGGACAGAGAGACACAGTAATAAAACCTCTGCTTGTGAAGGTGAGTCACATCTCAGGGTGCAGTACACCTGAGGACAATGGGTCATTCCCCAAAGCAGTTAGCAAAATGCTAAGAGGAAGTTTAGTCCTTCCTTGGAAGCAGACAGGCATGCTGAGCCATGGTGGCTTCCTTTCCTGCCTTCTCTATCTGAACTACTCTTTCTCCATCCGCAGCCAGGAGGTATCCTACAAGAGAAAACCCAGAACGCCTTTCTTTGTGCTGCAGGTATGGGACAAAAATCCCTGTTACTGATCATGGGAGCAGGATTGAAAGGAGAGGGCTACTGCAAATACTCAGAGGTGGGGGGAATTGTCAGAGGGCAACCACTGGTGGTATCGTCTCTGTCTGAGAGAACAACTATAGTTTGTCCATGTCTAGCAAAGTTTCCTGTATTGAGGCATTTGTTTGCAAGTCTCAGCTGTTGTGACGCAGTGTCACACTGAGCCTCAGCTGCATCTCCTTGGGATGTTGCACTTGTGTGTGATACTTCTTCCATGGGATAAATTTCTGAGTTCTGCCTTCATCAGATAATACTGTCTCTGAAGAGTTCTCCCTGACTCTGCCTGCAGAAGTGCTGGAGGGGTCTGGACGAGTCACTTTCTCTGTGATTGGTGAGATAGACTTTCGCTGCTCTTGGGTCCCCAGCGGGAACAGCTTGCACTTAATGATGCATCAACCCAGCTCCTCATGAGATAAGCTGTAAGGGGTATACTGATGGCCTCAATGTAGATCAAGCAGTCTTTTTCAGTATTTATACCTCTCATAAAGAATTATCCTTTGTTATCCCCAAGTGGCTCGAGAAGGTACAAAATGGGGTATCTTCTCTGACATATGTCACTGCCGTCCACCTAAGTGAACCAAAACCATCCTGGCAGATTTCCACCTGGTTTGCTGCTGTAGTTCTTCTCCCTCCTTGATACCCACTCAGGAATGAAAGCTCTTTCCTTTCCTTAGACCCCCTCCTCCCAGAACCATGATGTCTTCCCTTTCTGTGCTGGACATCTAGGAGAGGTCAGCAGGAATCATCATCTCTGTTGAGTGTGCAGCTGGCTCTTTTCCAGAGTCCCAGTAGAGTTTAGAGAAGGCAGCAATCCTTTCATTTCATTCTGCTGAATGTCTCTGCTTTTCCTTTCTCCTGCCACTCCACCTCAAACCTAAGGGGACATCATGGGCCCAGCACTTCAAAATTTAGACCATCTGCTAAGGATGCCCTTTGGCTGTGGTGAACAGAACATGGTTCGGTTTGCACCAAACATCTTCATACTCCAGTACTTGAATAAGACTAAACAACTGGTCCCAGAAATTGAAGATAAAGCACTGAAATTCCTGAAAACAGGTAAATACTGTATTTTGTTCTTCTGCTCCAAAACGAAGGTGCTATAAATCAGGAGTGTGGGCCATTGGTCTAGTAGAGAGGTGCAGGGAGAAGTGGGAGCACTGCCAGAGCTATGACAAAGTATTACAGAGAATAAAGGATATGTCTCATGGAAGGAAAAGTGTGCTTCTGAAGAAGCAGGACTTCTGTCTCTCACTGTTATTGAGGTACTAACCTTGCTTCTTAGTGAAGGGTGTAGGTAATAAATGATTTCCATCATTATGTGATGCCTGTGGTTTGTTCTCTTATCAGTCCGAGGCAGATGGAAGTCCCTTGTGGAAATGGCATCAGCAGCTATTAACTGGAATAAAAAGTGGCCTTTGGGAATAGATAGGAGTTCGGCAGCTGAGTGTTTCTCCATGGTTTAGGATACATATTGTGGGGGCATGTCAGCTCTGTCCAGGTTAATCTGAACTTAATACAGTGCTAGTGTGTGTCCCCCCATTTTGCAAAGTGCCTCCCATTTCAGCCTGCCAGTCTCCTTACCCTCCTATGCTGCAAGCTTAGCAGCCTGCCATGAGTAGGGTTATAGGGTTTCATTTCCTCTCCTTCCCCCTTTCTCTGTTGTACTGCAAGTGAGTCAGATATTTAGGAGAGAGGGACCTACCCAAGAGACTGGCAGCAGCAGAGGAGCAAGATGGAGGGTAGCCAGTGATGCTATGTGGAGGGTGGAGGAAGAGCCAACAGATGCAGGTAGTGTTTTGCCCTCAGAGCTTTCTCTGAAAACAAAACAGTGCTTTCTTGAGTCCAACAGGGGTAGCAGAAGTACTGAAAAACAAACTGGATATTATATTGATCCCCTCTAGGAAAAGCCTTCCTCCTCACTCCTAGCTCCTACAGCTAATTTGTTCACAGCATGGTACCCATGAAGGTTCCCTGGGGCATGGGCAGACATGAGATGGCAAAGCATGTCACCATTCTGCAAACCAGCAGGGCAGATACCCACAGTACTTGCATGTAACAGTTCTTCTAGTCATGTAGAGCAGCTGCATGCCACACTTCAGTGGTGCTCTGTGACAGCTTCTTGTCATGCCGGTGTGGGGTGCATGGGGAATTGTGGGGTGGGAGGTTTGCCTCAATGTCTCTGACTATAGGACCTGGTGAAGTCTCTCGCTGTGGAGCTTTCTTCCCACGGCCAGATACAGTTTGAGATGCTACAGGCCCTCACACTGAGAGTCATGTCCTGGCATCCATCTTCATAGGTTACCAGCGTCAGCTGCTCTACAAACATGACGATGGCTCATACAGTGCCTTTGGGAAAGGTGACAATCAGGGCAACACATGGTGAGTGACCAGAGCTGTCACTGTCATCCCAAACCTATTATCCTTGTTTGTTCAGCTCCTGGTTGTGACATAGGATTCCTTTGTGCTCTGCTCACAGGCTGACAGCTTTTGTAGCCAGGTCCTTTGGACAAGCCAGCTCTCACATCTACATCAACAAGGATCATGTGCAGAGTGCCCTGCTCTGGCTGCAGGAGCACCAGCTGCCCAGTGGCTGCTTCCAGAGTGTGGGAAAGCTTTTCAACAATGACTTGAAGGTATGGCTGCCAGACAGGGGAGTGAGAGCAGGAGAAGCACAATGTGAGGCACAGGGTTGCTTCCCCAAGCTCTTTCTCTGTGCCCGGCAGCACAAAGCAGTGTGCCCATGGCCTAGTACAGCCAAGGCAGCTTCTCAGAGCAGAACAAAAAAGAGTGGTCTGAAACCACAGGCATTTCCTCCAGGTGAGGTTTTAATCATGGAATGATAGAATGGTTTGGGTTGGAAAGGACCGTCAGATAATCCAGTTCCAACCCCCCTGCCACGGGCAGGGACTCCTCACACTAGATCATGCCACCCAAGTCTCTGTCCAACCTAGCCTTGAACACTGCCAAGGATGGAGCATTTACCACTGCTTTAGGCAACCTGTTCCAGTGCCTCAGCACCCTTACAGTAAAGAACTTCTTCCTTACATCTAACCTGAACTTCCACTGTCCCTGATGAAGAGTCCCTCTCTGGTATCCTTGCAGGATACTTCATAGGATTACTGCTAGGTTTTCTTCATTTTTACCTTAGTCAAAAGGCAGCATGGCCAATTGTGCCAGGGCACTTCAAGGGCATGGGAAGAAATATTTGTATATTTTAGTACTTGTCTAGAATACCCTGGCTGCATTCTCCCTCTTCTCATGCCTTATGATGCACAATACACTCCAGATAGTCCTGACTATGTGCTCTAACATGAGATTATCTGAAAACACAGCTGTTCTCCACCTCCCAAAAAGTATGACTTCTCAAGCCTGACATCCCCCAAACCATCCCTGCGGTATAGCTGCAAATGCACCAAGCTTTTGGTAAACATGAATTGGGTTCATTGTCATTGTAAGGGTAAGATTGCAAGGCCACCCATATTAAATACAAGGCAGGTTTATGAAAGAAAAGAGTCTGCTGTTTTAGCAAAGGGTTACGCTTTTTTCCTTAAAATTTGGATGCTAATATAAAAAAAATCCCAAACCCAGAGTGTACATATAAACTGTCCATCTTTGTCTGATTTTCATTGATTTCTCAACTTGGGCTTTCTATTTGAATATAACTTTTTGGAATAGGCTTTGTCTCTCCTCTCCCTTTACACTTGAAAGT
The DNA here is from genome assembly GCF_033783945.1 of Neopsephotus bourkii. Classification (NCBI taxonomy): domain Eukaryota; kingdom Metazoa; phylum Chordata; class Aves; order Psittaciformes; family Psittacidae; genus Neopsephotus; species Neopsephotus bourkii. The sequence continues at coordinate 12,654,416 of NW_026900624.1, forward strand.
TTCTGCTGTTCAGTATGAGCAATGCTTTTCAGCAGCTCAGCCCAAATTCCCCTTCTCATTTTAGATGTTGTTGTGTCTCATGTCTACATGTACAAGCAGAACTTCCCCAAGAACAAATATCTTCTGATGGGAAAAGAGGCTCCTGTGAGCCTGTTTACCCATATTGACCTGTAGCTTCTTACAGTCAGCTGAACTGTATGCAAACTTGCATTGCTTCTTGTACCCAAATCCTGCGCCATATACACTTTGTTCAAGAGTCTAGTTGTAACATATTTTAGAAAATAAATAGATTAACAGTCTGTTTCATGCCTTTCTGTGAGAAGGCAAGCCTTGGCTGGATGCACAATATGGCTGTGAGGCTGCCCTCAACACCAGATTTTCAGCACCTGGAGTGCTTTCCTTCAGTCCCTATATGTCCAGGAATTCCCTGAGGTATGCTACCGTCCTCTCTCAGGTACACCATCCATAGGCAGTTTCAGTGGCTATACAATGACAAGCAATGAGTGATTGTTTTTGCCCTTTTCTGATGTTAGTCTGTGTGACTTGCAGGGTGGTGTGGATGATACAATCTCATTAACAGCCTATATTGCTGCTGCACTGGTGGAGCTCCATCTGGAGAAGAATGTAAGTCACATCCAAACTCTTGCAGGGCTTGGCAGCGTCCTCCCCAGGTCTATGGTTTCAGGGAGTACCCAGCTTGAGTTGGTGAAAAGTTCTGCCACATCCCACTTTTGTGTACAATAAGCTCAATAGTAAATTGTTAACTTGCAAAGGAGTTCTTAATACAAAAGGCCTGACTTGCAGCAAAGCAGAGCATGTGCCATTCCCAGCTGATCTCAGGGGAAACAATTGCCTCTGAAAATGGCTCAGGGCTTGCAGGGAGATGCAATAGTTTTCATTAAACCAACCAATTTAGCCAAAGGATAAAAAGAAGACCACCTTTCAAGTATGCAACCCCCCTCCTTCAGATCTGATATAAAAGCAATGATCTTCAGATCTTCAGAGCAGACTCTTCTAGCTGTGATGGGCTGATATTCCAGCATTCCTGGTACAGTTCTGAGAACAGCGTTGTACCCCCTCAGGAACTGAGGCCCACACAGTGCAGGTCTGACAGTTCTGAGCCAGCGTGTTACCAGACATTTCCTACAGCTGGGTTCTCTAGTGTACTGACAATCCCCCCTCCCCGTGGTATGTCCAGTCAGATATTTGTTTTCCACCCACAGTGAGTGATGCTTTGTCCACTCTACTTCACGTTCCACAGTCCTGAGAGAGATGCTAGCACTGAAATTCATCAAAGATGTAGCTGGGATGCTTGAGGGTTGGGGATATATTTTCACAACAACTTTTTTTTTGTCAGAGGAAATTCACTGGGTTGGAATTCCTTTCTCAGGTCACCATGCTGGATAATGCCTTACGCTGCCTCAAGAATGTAACACTTGATAAAACAAGCCTTTATGTTAAGGCTTTGATGGCTTATGTCTTCACGCTGAGTCAGGATATGGAGATGAGAGAGCAGCTGCTGCGTATGCTAGAGAAGGAAACTGGTAGGTTGCTGTTTAGAAGATTTTGGGTTCTTAAAGCAATGACTGTGTTTAAAGCCTGATAGCTGTAGGATTTAATTGCAGTGATTTGGAAAACTTAACTATTCTGAGATTGGCTTTTGTGTCAGAAAATGTTAACCTCTTGAAACTGTGAGAATCTCTAGTTTTCTCAGACCCAGGAACAATTTCTAATTGAAAGCAGCAGAAGTGATCCATGCTCAATTTGTGTGGACTCGCTGTAGTTGTGGTGCTCCCACCATTCTTCAGCAATTCATCTGTAGTGCAAGAGTTATTACAGAGGAAACTTGGTTCACCATGTCTATTTATCTGCTGGTCAGGGCATTTACATGCAGAATTTGCAGTGCTTTTTGAGTGCTTCCCCATTGCTGCTTTACTCAGCTCAGGGCCTGTGTGTGGATACATATTTACTGCTGTGCCACTGGTCTTGGTTCTTCCTTTTGTCTCTTTAATGTGGGTCAAGTCATAGTTTTCAATGGCTTTTGTTTCCACTGTTAATAGTTAACAATGACTTGACAAGAGCAATGGAGTTGTAAGAGTGGGAAAGGTGTCCTACATGTTTAAATGTGTTTGTATTCTGCCTGCTGATTCTGAGGATGTGACTGCAGTTTGCCTGCTGGAGAATCTTTTCCTCAGAGGCTTATCTTCTGCTGGCTAGACACCTTTCTGTATTAGCCTCACTAGCAGGATTACAGTTGGATCTTAAAGAGGAGTTTGATGCCTTTTAAAGACTCAAGGTTAATCTGTAGGTCAGCTGGAGCTGCATCTTCAAGAAACCTTCTACCACTTCATTTAAAACTTGTTTTGCTTACACCACCTTGGGAGTAGTAAATGACAAATCCCTCATGCAAAACCCTTCCATTCTGATAAGCATAATGAAGTTATATCAGTCCATAGATGGGGGGTCCTTGTTTAGCCCTGAGCTAAACTCTGAAGTCTTTATGCTAGTTTTGGGCAAACAAGTGATTTTGTGATTCTATTTCAAAAGTGAAGGTTTGTTCTGAAAATTGATTTGGAATTTAAAAGCATTTCAAGGTTTCATATTTGTACCTTTGCAGAAGACAAGCTACAGTTCAGCTGAATTCTAGATACTTAGCTGAATTTTGGTTAGCTCCCTAACATCACTATAGCAAAACATTTGACTGGATTCAGATGTATTCAATGCCTATAAGCTTAGACCATAGATGGAGGCCAGCTCTAGCTTAAACTGTCCTAGCTTATGCACTGCATAGTGTGAATGCCAACAAAGTGAGTTGGGTAGTTTTGCTCCTCTGGTAGCCCATCAGCAATTCTCCTTCAAAGAGTGACCAATTCTTGCACAATAGATACAAATGACTGGAAATGGATCCTGCAGCTTTTCAGCACAGGGAGCCCTGTTGTAGAGTCCTAGGGAAATGCAGAAGCAGCAAAAATATCGAAGCTTGAGTACGTAGTTTTGAATATACGCAGTACACAGAGATTAGTAAGATTAGGACTGTACTTTAAGCAAAAAGCCTCTGTTCAGAGTCAATAGCTTCTAGGAAAATTGTTTTCTGGAGGAACTCTTTGAAGATTTAGGGCCTGGATCTCTCTGTGCTTTCAAAGGAAAAAAGTGGAGCCTGTTATAGAAGGCACAAGTGATTGGCTTCTGCACTCTGAGGTGCCCTGGAAAGGCACATGTTTTTCCAATGGTATACAGGAAACTGCCAGTACTTGAAGGATACTAGGGCAGGAGAAGTTGATGTTCATAAGCTCTTCCACATTTCTCCCCCAATCAGCAGAACTCCTGACATCACATTCCAGTAGTGAAGAATCTTCTTCTTCTATGATTGAGACAGTAGCCTACATCCTTCTGGCTCATGTCTCCAAACCAGACTTGGCATTCAATGAAGCCTCAGTAAGCAAGATTGTGCACTGGCTCAGTGGAAAAAGAAATGGCTTTGGTGGATTTGCTTCCACACAGGTAACAAGTTGGAGGAAGTCATGTGGCAAGGAGGAAGTCATGTGCCTGGAGTGGTGTGCACATCTCTCATGTGCACATCACTCTAGATCCATCCTTTGCAGACTGGCATACATAAGCCTGCTTGGGAAGGGGAATGCCAGGGGGAATCACTTTCTGTGTGGTGTAATTAAGATTACCCAGAGCCTGGGACTGCTAACCCCAGGGCTCAGAAGCCACCCTCTCCAGGTAACGGAAAGTAATCCAGCTGCCTGTGGCATAGACGCTACCTATGCGCTTAGCGGCATAGACCCCACCTGTGTCAGAGTGTGAATCGGGGCCATGAGGAGTGCCTGAGCTAGTGTGCTGCACCTTGTACTGCATGGTTCCACAGCAAAGTGACTCTCTGTCTACTTTCAGGACACAGTTGTTAGCCTGCAGGCCCTTGCTCAGTATGCAGCCCTGATTCCTCAGGAGATCAAAGATGTAAAGGTGACAGTGAAAGGCAAGGAGACTTCTCCATTGGAGTTCCATGTGCACAGGAACAACAAGTTGGTCCTGCATCAGACATCTCTCCTTGCAGTCCCAGGGGTGTACACTGTAGAAGCAACTGGCAGTGGCTGTGTTTATGTACAGGTGCGTATATACAAGGAAAAGAACTGTCAGGTTTTGCCACTGACTATTCAAGTGAGGTTTGGCTCCAAGGTGACACTATAGCCTCAGATTCTGAGTAGGATTTGGTTTTCTAGGCAGAATCGTGTAGAGCTTGGAGGAGCTCAGGTATACTCTGTTGACATGGTTTTATTGTAACCATCTATGGTATCTTCACCTCAGAAATGTCTCAGCTTTGCTGCCCCATGCTATAGAGCCATGTCATTGCAAAGAGACCAGTAGATCTGAAGTAAGGAGTGATGAGATGCAGAATAGTACCTGCTCTATATTGAACATATGTTGCTGATGTCATTGCTTCAGGAGCTGAGCACTGTATATCTTCTAACTCAATATTTTTTGGATTGTTATCAGACACAGAGATAAGGAGAGATGTAGGACTAAGGTCTTCTTATCTCAGTACACCAACACAACTGGCCCATCTTATTTTTCTGGCAGCTTTGACAGTAGCCTGCTTATGAGACACTCACGCAGCAAAGAACTCAAGTCACTTCCTGTGAAAACCTCCCTCACTATGTCACTTCTGTTCAGCCATCTCTTCTGTTCAGAGAATCTACAAGCAGTGTATAGACAAGAGGACACAACAGCAATTTATTGTTAATGCACATAGGAAGTAACTAGGACTCATACTTCTTGGCTAGACTTGGCTATAGTTAATAAGCATAAGACATCTGATGAATACTGCTGACCAGTCAGGCACCAGGCAGATGGAGGAAGACTGGCCTATGCTGCTCTTTGTAGTGTGATCAACACTCTTGCTGAATTGTCTTGTTCTGATTCTTTACCCTTCCCTTCCCTTCCCTTCCCTTCCCTTCCCTTCCCTTCCCTTCCCTTCCCTTCCCTTTTTTTTTTTTTTTTTTTTTTTTCTTCCTTCCCTCCCTTCCTTCCCTTCCCTCCCTTCCCTTCCCTTCCTCCCTTCCTCCCTTCCTTGTTTTATACTTGTTTTGTTAGTATTTTTCCTCTTGATACCCAGAACTGATAACTATTCTCATGTCAACAGTTAACAATCATATTTCTTTCTCCTTGTGGGCAATGTTTTAACTAACGTACTTTCTCACATCTTAATGATTATTTTTTTTTCAGTAAGATTGAGACATTTTTGTACTGAATGAGGTCTTGGATCACAGATAGCTAAGACTCCATGCTGAGGGTTACATTTAGCAGATGTATCTGATGCTGTGTGCTAAACAGCACATCTGAACAGAAAGCACAGCTGGGGCCAACTGTGTTAGCCACTGGTTATCAATTCCTTAAAAGCTGGAGGCACAGGTAGTCCTTTAGCTCACACAGGGAAGCTCCAGGGCGCTTCACAGAGATATTTTCTTCCCCACCAGACCACTTTGTACTATAACATCCCACCACCAGAAAAAGAAGAAGTCTTCATTCTAGATGTGGAAACAGTACCAAGGGAATATGATGGTGTCAGGGAACAGCTTGACATTCATGTGTCTGTCAGGTATGAGATTCCTTGAAGGTCTTTCTTCAGTGAAGCCGAGTAACGTGATCACCCCCCTCTCCCCCAAAAAAACAAACCCTCCTGTCTCTGGGAACAAAGACACAGGGGAAGACTCTCTTCTTCTCCATAGATCCCAAACAGATCATTAACTGAGGCCTGCAGAAGCATGGGAATGCATTTACAATGCCACCACAACTATTTCAGTCAGCATAGAGCAGCTCAGCAGTCCAAGATCACTAGCAGCTGAGATGGCATTGTTCCCAAGAGCCAGAGTTCCCTCCCTGAGGGATATTTGGCAGCCTGGGTTGAACCAGCCCTGAGGTGCATTCTCCTGTAGTGTGAACCTCTTCTGGAACCAGATAGCAACAATTCCAGTCCCCATCCTTATTTCATTTGCCTGCATCTGTCTAATCCTGCAAAAAGCAGCTGGATTTGCCTGCCCCCAATTGGCCTTTCTAGTCATCAGGTGCTGTTCCCAAACATTCATTTGTGAAGTCAAGCAATCACATCACACATCTGTCTAGGATGAGTGTCTTGGTCCATATTTTTCATACCCTGCTGTCTTGAAAGTAACATCTCCATGTTGCAGAGGACATGAAGCCATAACACATTAAACATAACACATTCACTGCACAATCTGTTTTAACAATGAGCAAGTAGATGGGGGCAAATTTTTGTCCTTTTCTCTTATCAATTAGACATTCTGTTGAGCTTTCACATCACCATAGAGCAGGCCAGAGATTGGAAGTGTTCATTAGTATCTCCTAGACATGCTGTGATGCCTTCCACATCTAATGTGCTTCTCTCCTGGCTTTTCAGTTACGTAGGGGATCGTGAGACCAGTAACATGGCCCTGGTGGTGGTGGAGATGCTGTCAGGGTTCATTCCTGTGAAGAGCTCTGTGAAAGCGGTAAAACTTTTGCCTCTGGCCTTCCCTGAAGATATGAAAATGTGGTTTTCTGATGTAGTTGAGCCAGAAATATCCAAATATTTAAGAACTGCTGGAGAATGGTATCTACTTATCTTGCTACAAATTAATTAAACTAAGAAAGTGCAGATACAGTGGGCTATTTCACAAGGCAATTTTCCACTTGTGGAACTGATAGTGTAGTTTTCCATGTTCAGTAGTGAGCATCACATATGCAGTGAGAGGTTAGAGAGGAGCTGGAAAGCACCTAGTTAGAATTGTCTGGGGGTGCACTGAGACCCTTTGCCATTGCCAGTACCATTTGTAGGGATACTCGATAAAGTGGTGTTGAATCCTGTAGAGTTGTTCAATTACATGCTCCAGTGTTCCAGGAGATAACAGGGAAGATATATCACATCCTCCTATTACCCATGTTTCCATTTGCTGCAAGTGCTGAAAGTAGGAACATGGCTCAAGGACAGTTGTCCCATATGTGACAAAAAATCTTCCTGAGACTTTGTGCACTCCCAGCAACCTTAGTACTGTTATAGCTGGGTTATACAGGTCTTCCCCTGACTAGGCTGAATGCTTTGGTCAGCAGTGGTTCACTGACAAATACTAAACTTGGTGTGAGAGAACAGGGAAGGCCAATGACCTGGTGTTAACCAAGCTCATCTCTTGTCTTCCTATGCAGCTGGAGAAGATACCTCTGGCAAAAAAGACAGAGGTAAAACCAGACAAAGTCACAATCTACTTGGAAGAGGTAAGAGAAAGACCACAGGGAACTGCCTATTTGAGTAATAGCAACTGCAGTACTTTGTACAGGCCTCTCAGAGATCAGAAATGCAAATCTGTAGGCTGGTCAAGGATGTTAAAATTTTGGCAGAAAAGGAAGAGGAAGAACCTGGAAAGACAGAAAATGAAATCTCTGATGCAGAGGGAATAAAGTTGGTATATAGATGACTTTGAGATGGCCAGTGGATTTCTGCTAATTCCAATTCTTCTCTCCAGCTGGGTAAGACTTCTCTGAAGTTTAACATCTCAGTGGAACAAGATGTTGAAGTTCAGAATCTGAAAGCGGCAACAGTGTATGTCTACGACTACTATAAGCCAGGTGAGATTTCAGTGACATAAGCAAAGAATAACTATTATACCCCCATTCAGACACAGTTCTGTCCATGTCCCCTATTCCCTATCTCCCTTATTCTGGTACACTTTTTCCTGCAACTCCAAACTTGGGTTTCCTCTGTATTAAACTCTGACATTCAAGAAACAGAATCAATTGCTTTTCTGTTCTTGAGATGAGACTGCCTGGCACTATGATTATGTTGTGCTGTGTATGTGTTCAAAATTACTGTGTTTTTTCACTTCCTCTAGCTTCAAGCTATGTCTCTGTGGAAAGAAAGCTTCTCTGTCAATTTAGGATGTTTCCTCTAGCTCTTTGGCACTCTTGAAAATACTTAGAAATTTATTTAAAATCAGTGTTACATGCTGCCACCCTGATCCACCAGAAGGCAGATTTTAGTTCTGTGCTTTTCATGTGTGAAAATCCTACTATCCATTGTGTACTGAGAGGGTAATAGGAAAATAATTTCTTACCCTTTAAAGCTCTAAATGAACTACCAGCACAAAGAAGAGAGATCTTGGAGTTATTTTGAGTCTCTCAGTATGAGCCAAAACAGCAGATGGAACATTAAGAATTATTATTTTTTTTTTTATAATTTGAGAACAAAATGGAAAAATTATCACTGAAGATTCAGAAAGCAGTAACAAAGGCCTACATGCTGTATAGTGAATTCTATTCTTGTTCCCTTTCCACGCTATATCAAGAAGATGACAAGACTTCTTAATCCGGCATTTACAGAGCTAAATAGTGTCACCCGCTCTCTTTACTTTTCCATCCTGTAAAAGAATTCTTCTGTTTAGTACATACATTTTAAAAATTGATATCTCACATAAGAATACTAATTATCCATAAAAAAAGCAAGGCTATTGGGACACACCAATGAAAGGGTCTCTGCTTACAAAAATGTCTTTGTATTAGAAGGCATCGCAATGCATACAGGGGTCTTTTACAGCTGTATGGGAGGTATGTTGGAAAGACAGACCACTGGTCTGACCCAATGTAGATATTTTCCTGTTCTGCATTCTCAGTGTGAAGGGTAAAAAAAAAAAAAAAATTAAGGTAGTGGGATGGTTGTGTTAAAGAGTAGGAAGCCTGGCACTACCCTACAACACAGTTCTGCAGCTCACTGCTCTTTCTCTTTTGTTTCTACAGATGACCGCACAGCAAGAGAGTATGTTTTCCCTTGCAGTTCAGCTTAGCCTTAACAAGCTTGCAAGGTGGAAAAGCTGACACAAAGTAGAGGACTGGTGGTAAGCAAGCAAAGCACCCCACCTCTGATCTGTATTTAATTCCATCAGGTCCTGTAGAGCCTTCTTGGTCTGCAGGTTCAATTGCAATCTATTGCATAGCTTCTAGCCTGGGCATAACCTCAATGCCGACCAAGGCCTTAGCATACCATGGAAGATTAAAAAGATCTATTTTTTTTTCCATTCCCATACACTCTTCACATGTGCAGTTCTTACAGCATCTCATGATATGAATGAAACTGGAAGTGCCTATTTCAGTGACAGAAAGATGACACCCTCTAAGTTCTCTTAGATTCCTAAAAGTTCACCAGGCACTTTGTCTTTTCTTGCTCTTTCTTTCCATAGACATCTCAAAGAAGGTTCCTACTAGAATGCCCTGACTCTGCAACCAATAATCTGAGTTCTCTGCTTCCATAAGGAAAACTTCATTGACTTGGCTCTCTGCTGTGTTGGACGCACCCTGTTTTCTTTGATCCTAAATTTTCATGTAAAACCTGGCTTCATACACAGTAATTTGGGATTGAGTGAAATAAAGGATGTGGAATACGGAGATAAGGCAGTGACTTGACAGTTGATGAAGATTTTAATGCCTGAAAAAAAAGAGAAACATTACTTAGGTCATGGTTGCATACTTTGCTTTTGATCGCCATAGTGGCTTTATTCTTCCTCTCTTCCCTGAGTCCAATCTCTGGGCTACATTCTCAATAGAGTTAACAGAACAGTTTGTCTACAACCAAACTCTAAGCAAAAAAAGACATTTCTAACCCTCATCTGATTCACTACATGGCCTTTTGAATCATCTTTATGTCATAACTGAAAAGTAGGAAGAGGCAGAAAAGAACTGTATAACAGTGCCTTATGAAGGGAGGCCATAAGACTGAAATAACAACCCTTCCACATTCACAGTGTGTTGTGTGGCTTCTTGTTTCCATTTCTTGTGTGAAGCAGGAGTATTTTAAAAACTCTAAAAGCGCATGATCCTGCAGATATCACTTTCATATCCCATTTCCATTAGATCAAGGATTCAAGGATTTTCTTTCAATGCCTACTATTTTAAAAGCAAGTCTGCCAAGCCATATAAAAGAAGGGTTAGATCTGGATGTGTTTGTGGGGCTGTTTTTTTTATGTCCTGTGCTTCTTTTTCTTTTTCTTTTTTTTTTTTTTTTTTGGAAACAAACATTTGTAATCTCCTTTTAGTGATTCAGTTATCTGTCATAAAGAGAAACAGCAATATGAGGCAGTGATGGATGCTGTGTGCATGCAGGATGTGCAAAGCTAACATTACTGTAGAAATTTAATGAAAAGAGAAGACATTAATAGATGTTACATGCAGTGAACTATCCGTGACCTTCCCCAGGTTACAGCTGTTTTACCTTCCTGGTGACATAGAAAATGGGTATTGCTGTCCTTACAGTTTTCTTTATATACCTGTCTTGCAGCAGGGGATCAAGCAGCTAGCTAAGACAACCTCAGAAAGCTAGCAGATTAAGGTCATGTGCATATACTATGGATATAGGATAAGACTAACGCTTGTATAAATGATTGCCATGTCACCAACTTGTAGCACCAAGAGTGGGGCAGTACCTAGATGGCATCATAGGTCCTGCACTACGGGCATGCTCCTGGAGCTAGGGCTGGTAAAGCGTGCTCTTCACCCAAGACACAGGCTGAGCAACAACTGGTGCTCAGGAGATACGAGCCTGGAAGATGAGAAAAATGACACTATATATTTAAAATAGATCACAGGAGCTGCAGAAGAGCACTTAGGGCTGACATAGTCTAGCTAGGACTAGTAGCAGAGGCAGGCAGAGATCTTTTCATCCACATCCCAACTGTAGGGTTGCTCTAGCTGTGACCTGAACTCAGATGGAGACAGCAGAAAAAAGATATTGGGATCCTGTATGCAGTTGTTTGTACCTGCAAATTCATCTCTTCTGCTTCTTAGGGGGCTTGCCCACTACCTTTACTGCTGGTGCCTAAAAATCAGTGTGGGCGAATTCCCTCTGCATAGTCCAACTCCAGCACATGGGAAAATGGCCTTAGTAACTAAAAAGGACCAAAACCTCACTATGTACCCTGGCTGTGAAAGAGAGTGATGGCAGCATCACAGGCTGAGAAAGAATGGGACATACCTTGATAATACTTTAAGGGCTCTGAACAGAGCCATGTAAACCAATCAACAACTGAAAACAAAACCTTAACAAAACTCCCCAAAGCACTGAAGCCCGCAGCAGTGGAAATTCCCTTTACCTGGCTGTTGTGGCCTGACACAGCAACAAACCTTACCCAACCTCTCTCTCCCTCTCTTGGAAGTGGGGAACCTGCAGCAAAGGGGTAGCAATGAAAAGTGGGGAGGAGAGGGGGAATGTAGAAATATAGGATGGGGAAGGGAGACAGGACCCTCTTGGGCTAGTAGACGCATTGAGATGGAGCTCTAGGTGTTGGGGAACTCCCTCCCTCACCTCCTGCCAATGTGGACAGTCCCCTCCTCTCAGAGCCCTGGTTGCCAAGCTGCCCTAAGACCTCTGCCTGGTCTTAGTGTCTTTGCCTTCACCACCACTGTGCACACCTTCTTCCCTCAATTCCCTCCCTCCTGTCTTCGCATAGCACCTTTTCTCCTTCCCTCTATCACCTGCACCAAGGATCCTGTCTTGCTCAGGGTGTCTCTTGCTCTGAGACCTGCTAGCACTTCCATAAAGTCTCCAGCCTGTTCTTGTCAGTGCCTACATGCAGGTAATTATTCCTGGTTGTCCACTTCCCCTTCACACTGCCCTGCTCCTCTGCTGCCCACACTGTGACCCCAAGTCGCAGTCCCCATTGCTCACATGGCCTGCCTAAACTGCTGTCAGACAAAACAGTGTTTGCTGTCCCAAACACTTGTTCTCAAAACAGTCCATGCCTCTTTCAAAATTCTCTGCCTGCCCAAGCATTCTGTCCACTCCTGTATTTCTTTTCTCTTCACTTTAATGGTTTTCAAATCTGTCTTTCCCTCCTTGACCTAACTGGATTATATGCCTCTTTCCCATCTGTGCAAGACCCCTGCTTACTTTTCCTCTTGCTTTCTGTTCTGTTTTTGTCTTCTCTTACTTCACTTGTTACTTTATATTTCTCTGTGTCCCCTTCGGGCAAAGGATTTTTTCACTCATACTGTATCTTTCTGCAGTTGGTGACCTTTTCACTGTCACCTCTCCTTCTGAATTGTAATGGTCCCCTTTTTTGTTTGCTTTGCTTGTGTACTGTAAGTTCAGTCCTACCTACACCTTCTTTACTATTATCTTTTATATCATGCATCACTACCCAATGTTCATCTTTTTCTGTGAACAGTCTCTACATGCGATTTGTAGTACACTTTCTTTCCCACTCCACTTCTTTTTGTTAAAAATGCAGCATGACTGTAACAGGCCCTCCCTGTTTTCTTTTAAGATAATCCTCTCCCTGTCTTGGGCATTGACTTGCATGACCAATTCCCTTACACCTGAATTCAGTTTTCCCATTTCAGCTATCCATGCCCAGACTGTCTGGATGGGTTATTCAGCAGCCTTGGTGGCTGTGCTTGTTTAGACTCTGGCAACGCCCAGTCCTATCGTATTAAGACGTTAACTCAGATGGCCAACCCAGAAAACCTGAAGAACCAAGTGATTCTGTGGACAGCTGATATGAAAAAGAGGACAGGGATGAGTTCAAGCAGAAATATAAAGGAACTGGAAAAGGCCTCCAAGGAGCTTTCCCATAGCATTGCCGCTTCCCAAGATCTCGTGAGAGTCAACAGGTACTGTTCAATGATGCTCTGCCAATGGACAGGAAAGGACAAAGTACGCTCCTACAATCTCCCCGTTGCCTTCCTGGCAAGTTTCTTCCTTGGTATTTGGGCTGGACTGAAGGAGTTTTGTGAGCAAGGTCCTCTAATCTTGTTGAATGTGGTTCAGATAGTGGGGTTACAAATAAAAACTGAAGCCTGTAAGCCAGTCTCTTCTGCCTCTAAATGGACATGTGTCAAGGGTCTGTTTTACAGTTTATATCATCAGATGGCCATGAAATTAGATCTAAATAGAAGGAGTCCCATCAAGACTCTGATGATAGGAAGTCTTGCCACCTTGTATCTGCATGGGTTAGGTAAGTAAGGAAATCAACTGTGTGAAATATGAACACAAACAGATGTTTCTGGGCTACAGTTTCAAATGAGATTGATGTTGTTCAGCTGCATATGAGATGAGCTGAGGAAGCTGACAAAGCAGAGGGCTGAAAAAGAGCTGCTGTATGGGCAAGCTTCCTTAAGAGGCAAATGTGCAGTAGAAGTCAGTGAGGTCTTCACCTCTTGGAGTAAACATTAGGGAATGCAGTAAGTGGCTAGTCTGTGCTGGGTGGGCAATTTGATGCTTGTTCAGTTCTGTTGACTGTAGAAAGGTGCTCACTGTCCTTGGTAACATCCATAGGAAACATCTTCCAGTCCAAGAAAGGAATCTTTGCTATATGTAAGCAAAGGTGGGGTATGAGTAGCTGGAAGATGAGATGTCCAGGAGACTTCCTCCCAATACCTCACTACAACCACTGTGTGGGTCTTGGTTGCCCAGATGGCCTAGAGACAATTAGGGAATTTCCTGAAAAGTTTTGCAACTTCAGACTGCATAAAGAAGGTCCTGAAAAGCATAGTACAGAAGGCAGCTACTAGGCAACCTGGTAACTAGGATCTCAGGTAACAAAGGATTTTCTTCAAAGAAAAGGACTTAAAATGTGTGGGAAGTAGGCCCCTTAAAAGAAGAGGACTGTAAGCACATGAGATGGCCCCAAATTGATTTTGACCTTGTTAGGGTGCTATTATAAAAAACTAAAAGCATATTTATAATCTATACATGAAGAAGAGTTTGTAAAATTAACAGGTAGGGATCCGCTGAAGCACTGGTAAGTCATACACATTTGACGTGTATGGCTTATTTGGGCTGCTGTGGTTATCTGCCAGTACTGTGTAAATAAGACTGAAAGACTTCACTGCTTTTAATGGGTGCAGAAGAATCAGTTTCCTAGGCTTTCACAGAGCCTCTGCAATGGTCATATAGAAAACTGAAAGGAGCCCTCATCCAAAGAAGAGTTAGGACATAGAACAGTTAAGTTGTTACTCTCCATGGGAAGTTGGATACATGGCTGTATCCTGACTCATGCATATTATTACTTGTATGCTCAAGTAACATGCTCCAGTTTGGAAACAGAGCAATGGCTTATGAATCTGCCTTCCTTACTTCTCTGACATTTTGCCCCCCAAACAGGAAAGAAATACAAAACTGCAGAGCTGTTGTTTGCAGTTGTAAAACTTGTTACTGAGGATTGTTGGCAATATACAGAGTCTGAGGTTAATTCCAAACTTTTTTTTTCTCATTTTTGCAGTAAACAATGACCTATATTTGTCTCTTGTAGCTGCAGGACAATAACAGACTTTAAAAGTAGCTACTACTGAGAACCATGTGAGACTCCATGGCTCAATCTGATGATCTCTGTGCAAGGTATGCATACCTGTAGATTCACATGTGATGGCTTGCCAAGTTTCAATCTTATCCGATAGGTTAGTTTTCTACCAAGCTCAAATAGCTTCACTAAGGTTTTTTTTATCAGCCCACATTTAAATCAAAGATATGCAATAGATGAATAAGTAATTTTTAAAGCATTCTTGGATTTCTTTTGTTAACATAATTTGTCTCAATAGAGGCCCTCGAATGTGGCTTACCTTTGACATTCAAAGAGGCTTCTTTCCTTAGAAAAGTCTAAAACTTGTAACTTCTTGTGTTGTACAGTTTGCCACACATTGGGCTTATCCGCACACTCTTTCTTATGTTGACAAACAATATACTTGATACTGTCTTGATCACCAGGCCCAGTAACATTTACAAGTAGACTGATAGGTATCAGCTTCTGCTTGTTGACTTGATTTTCCTTTCATATGCAGTTCACATCTTAAAGGTGGTGTTGAGGAGAAAGGTGCCTTCAGGGTACTTCAGGCAACTGACTCCTGGAGCAGGCTCCTCACAGACAAAGCATTTGGGTCTTCCCATTCTGTGTCCAATTTCCCATTCCCGGCAGGGAGCAGAAAGGTAGTTTGGCATGCATTGACCTGTTGCTTTTTTTGTGAGGGATAGAAAACAAAGATGAGGAGACACATGGTTGCAGCCTCTCTACTTTCTCAGCTTGCAAACTTGGAGAAGCCTTGTAATGATAGGAAGCACAGATTCACACTAAGATCAGTTGTGAATGAAATATCATGTAGAGCAGGGACGTGGGAGAGGTAGTGGTATGTAAAGACCTGTCTGAAATGCGAGGCTGCAGCAGTCAGAGGACTTGGGAACTGGCAGAGTCAAACTTTTGCCCAGAGACGGGACAGAATGGCAACTAGACACTAGGGATGCTGTGACCATCTCCTGCCCGTCTTCTTCCTTCTGGAGATGGTGATCGGCCAGACAGGCCATGGCTAGCAGGAGGTTGTTGAAGAGATTCAGTGATGTGGTGAGGCTGTGGGTGGGCTGGTGTCTATGCGGTGGAAGGTGTATATCAAAAGAAATCTGGGCAGCCTGTAAGAAGTACACTGCAGTTATTGCAGTAAGTGGGATAAATTGCACTTACATGTCCCAGTAAACTGGGAATAATGTCATGCTGTTCTCTGAACAGGAAGACATCCCAGGCTTGAAGGTCAGTCTGAATCAGATTTCTGTTCCCCTTGGACCTCCATGGTGTAGAAAAAAGGCAAATGCAGACACGTCAGGCTAGATGTTTTTATGTGCTTGTACTATATGAATCTGTAATGCACCGGATGCAGCTGTGCTAAGCCGTGATGTTTACTCACACGTGTATGAGTTTCATTTGGTACCAGCGTCTTCCTCCTGTTAAATTAGAAAAACCGTAAACCCAGAACGTGCACTTTTCCTGCAGGGCCACTGAGTGTCACCATCGCTCCGTGGGCTGCTCTCAAGATGCCGTTTCTCCAGCAAAACCCCTTTGTTGAAATAGGTTGGAAAGGAAAAAATATAATTGGAATGAAAATGAGCTGCTTCTTGCTGAGATCTGCACCTAAAATGCGAGTAAGCAGTACTACCTATGGAATGATTCCTGGCTTATATTTAGGCATAGCCCTTGACAGGATTTCAACCAGACCCTATAAGTCAGACTCACAAATTATAGCAGGAACCTCAAGTGACAACAATTATGGGATGGAAAAGTGCTTCATAAGGAAACACTAAAAGGGCCGGGATTCCACGATTTGGTGAGCAGAATGAATGGAATTTGGTGAGGGACTGAGATTTACAAAAATAATGAAGGTGATGCATAAAGTGAATGGAAATCTTTCCATGGCAGACTGGGGGCATGTTTTAAAACACATAAAAAAGGTATTTTACACTATAAGAACCTGCTGCTACAGGAGTTATGGGAGCCAATAATACCAGCAGGTTCAGAAAGCTCATAGACAAACTAATGAAAAACCAGCCTATACCAAAGGAAATAAGTTGTGATCATGTCTCCACCATCCTTACTGCCATGCTTGGATGTGGGAGTAGGACAAGGGGAATGGACTGTAGGTACTGGCCCGATGCTCTTGTTCTGCCTGAGAAGTATTAAAGGCATCCATATCTGGTGGACTGAAAAATCCAGAGCCTGCCTTCCTTCCTTCCTGGGCCCACGGAGATGAGTGGGAGCTTCTTATTTTGTTTCGTATCTCCAGTTGCCCACATTTGTTTGCCTCTGATCCACCTTGATCCCTCCATTTTCCTGCCTGTGATTCTCACCCCAAACAAACCAGTGTAGTCTTCTAAATCCTCAGATTCTATCGATTCCAACATCTCTCCACCCTCCACCCCCACCCTGAAGGCCTCCCCCCCCCTCCCCCGTAAGTCTTAAAGCCTCTTTACTACAGTAGTTCCTCTCCTTTGCATAGATTCCAGAGTTTCCTCCCTTGAATTGCCTTCATTGGGTTTTACAACAGGGACAAATGGCTTAGTCGTTGGTCCAGTCGTTGAGGCTTTTAGAAGTGGTTGATTCACAGGGGTTACATTGGCTGGGCTCCCTGCTTTGTAATTGTTCCTTTAATCACTATCTGGCCTTTTATTTTGAATAGCCTTAAGTATCTTCTATAGCTTTTATTTTTTTGGTATGAAAATCATCCAGTTTTCCACCTGAATTAAAAAAGAATCCCAGAATTTAGAGCCAGTAACAGTCCAAAACCTCTACAGTAGTTCAGACAGCAGCAAATGTTATCCCGTGATTCTAAGTCAATGGGACTGGATCTTCTGTGCATGGATAGTCCAGCACTTTAATTACTGAGCCAGACACAATGTTATTGCCACATGAAGCTCAAACATATCATTTGCAGTAGCAGTTATGATGCTCATAGACTCAGCAATGTTTGAGCTTCTGCACCTTGTATACATACATGGAGCATGATTTTGTTTCTGCTTGCCTTTTGCTCTTTCCCACTCACCCTTGGTACTTGAGCTGTCATCTTTAAAGGAAACTCACCAGCCCTCATCAAGCTGAGCCACTGCTCCGACCCAGTGGGGTATTGTTTTCTTAGAAACAGTTGTGCTGACAATAGTGTTTTAACAACACTATTGTTAAAAAATAACAATAAAAACTCTCAAAAAGCATCAGTTCTTCTGTCAGTTGCCCAGCTTAGGGTAAGAGTGCTTGGTGAAATTTGTTTTACAGAGTAATCAAGGGAAGCAAGGCCCAGGTGCCTGCACAGTGCAGCTTCTCTTCCAAAAGTCAACAAGCTCCAGCACTGCGGTTTCTTCACCCTGTTTACACAGGTTTCCAATGTGCACCTCTGCATGTGCTCTACGTGACCTGGACAGAAAACCTCTCAGGCACCGTTACTACCACTGTGTCTAGCAAAGCTTGTCCCAGGTACCCAGAAAGCATTTTACAGCCTACAGGAAACTACTAACATTTAATGAGGCTAACCAGAAGTCCTGATGGCAGAGGATGTCCCAGCAGAGGACAGCTGCTCTGCACTGGCTGTACAGCCAGGCTGTGAGAATTATCACATCGCAGGATTGCCATGATTATCAGGAAACATTTCTTCATCGAGGGGTGGTCAGGTACTGGGACAGCCTGCCCAGGGCAGTGGTGGAGTCACCGTTGCTGGAAGTGTTCACAAACCATGTACATGAGGCCCTCAGAGGTATGGTTTAGTGGTGGCCTTGGCAATGCTGGGGAACAGTTAGACTTGATGACCTTAAAGCTCTTTTCCAACCGAGATAGTTCTCGAATTCCATCCTCATGCCTTTCTCCCGTTGCCCTGCATGCGCGGCAGGAGGCCGCTGCCGAGCTACCGACCCCGATCCCCGGCAGGGATAGGCGGGGGAGCGGGGCGGGCCTCGGTCCCAGGCAAGGCCCCGGCCCCTACCCATGCCCCGTCCCGGCGGGACTTGAACCCACGGTCCTCCAGCAATACCCTCTGCCTCTCCACCGGCTGCCGTCACCAGGGCAACGGCAAGCGGCGCCCGGGGAAGGGATCACGTGTCCGGAAGCGCCTCGAGGGAGGAAGTGACGGAACGGCGGGAGCCCCGGAGGCCGAGGTTTAAAAAGAAAAAAGAGGAAAAAAAAAGGAAAAAAGGCAAAAACAAAAGCAATAAAAGGGGGGGGAGGGGCGGACACTGTTTTCTCCCCACGCGGCCGCACCAGGCCCTCTCCCCGCCCAGGGCTGACCCTGCCAGGCCGCGGCCGGGCCAGGCCCGCCTGGGACCGCCGAGAGGTAACGCCCTCGGCCCCGCCCTCCCCACCACCGGGGCCCCCCGGGCACCGCCCCGCCCCGCCCCGCCGGGGCCCGGCCTGCTGCCCGCGCGCGGGGGGCGTGTCCGGCGGCGGCCCCGCGGCTCCGGTAGCGCCGGCAGCGCGGGTCCCTGGGGCGGGGGGCGGTGCCCGGTGCCGGTGGTGCGGGAGCGGTGCGGAGCGGAGCGGGGCAGTGCCGTGGCCGTGGTGGTGGTTGTGGCTGCTGCTGCTGCTGCTACTGCAGGTGAGGCCGGGCTCGGGGCGCGGTGGGGAGAGTTCCCCTCGGGGCCGGGGGGGGGCTGGAAGTTGACAGCGGCGGTGGAGCAGCCATTGTCTAACGCGGGCCGGCCCCGCGAGCTGCGGCCGGGAGCAGCTCCCTTTCGTAGCCCCGCTCTCGCCTCCCGGGCAGCCGCCGCTCCCCCTGACGGTGGTCGGGCGTCAAACACGCGCCTTTCTTTGGCTCCCCGCGGCGGGCATCCTGCGGCGGTTCCCCGCCTCCCGCCGCGGCGGGCTGCGTGCAAGGCACATACGTGTGGCGGACAGGGCGCCTGCACGCTCGCTGTCGGCTTAACTTTGCCGCCGGAGTTGCCGGCGGCCTGGGATGCTACCCCCGCGCTGACCCTCGTGTCTGTGTCCCGTCCCTCCTCACCTTGCTCCTGGGTGCCTGGGGCGCTCGGCGGCGAAAGGCGGATGGCAGGGCGCCGTACACCGGGTGAGGAGCAGGTCCCGCGGTGCACGGGAGTCGCAGCGAGTGCCGCTTGCTTCCAGAGCATCCCAGAGCAGAGTTGGCGTGTCCCGGCAGTTTCACGCTTTTACTTGCGTAGTTTGGGGACTGTGTTGTAGAAAACAACAGTAAGAAGTGTACTATAGACTCCTGGTTGCTAATTTTGTTCCCCAAAACCTGTGGACAAACCTGTGCAGATGCTGCTTGTTCCCGAACTTACCTTCTTAAGGATGAAGCAACAAAACCAGTTACAAGGTTAGAAGATGTCCTGCAGGCAGCAGTTACAGGCCAGGGGGAATAGATGGGGTGAGCGAGTGAAACTTTTCTACCTCCTACATTAGTGTTCAGTGACTGGAGTAGGTGCTGGGCCTGGCTCTTCTGCTCTTGCATTTGAGAGAGGTGATAACTTGTAGATGGACAGCCCGTGGTGTGTGCTGAGGCCAGCACTGAGGGTTAGGCTCTGGACTGGCCCATGTTCTTATGCTTGTACGGCTCCCGGAGCTACTTTTCTCCCTTCTCCTTCCCATTCTTTCTCCTGTGGTCTTCCCTGCCGATTCCCATGTTATTCCTGCCATGGTCTTAATAGGCCTTTGTATCCTTCCTTGTCTGCCTAACAGGGGTGCAGTTCTAGCATTTGTTCAAAGGTTAATTTCCAGTAATGGTCCTGTTGTTATTATGTGGGGTTTTTATATTGTTGGGTTTGTTCGGTTTTGTCTTTTTTTTTTTTTTTTTAGGTTCACTACTGCTTATTACATTTTCAAGGTGAGTTGTTTAACTCAAAATAGTTTGGAAAACCCACGGTTTAATCATTTTTAGTAGGTTATCCAGCTTGAGGAGCAGCTATCTCAGTCAACTGATCTGATAGCAGTGATCACTAGTTTTTTTCAGGAGAGGGTGCTGGAAGATGCACTTGGAGGAGGGGGGAGGGTTTAATCCTTGCTATTTTGTGTGGGAATAGCCTGTGTTTGGATCGCATTGCACTTAGATGGAGCTGCTCTGCCTACACAGAAACCAAATTTTTTTGATGCCTTTCATCCCAGAAGATGTTTCAGTAGGATTTTCTTTGTGCTTGGACCTGATTTTAAAATCTAGATCAACGTGGAACTCTCAAATTTGCTGTTAATCTTAACACTCAATGGTGCTGTTTACTGAGGAAACACAGATTGGAGCAGAGCACCGAGTCAGAACTTAGGTTTTGCCTTCAGATGCAACTGTTGAGGGTGGGGGTATGTGTTACAGCTAAGCTGAACCTTCTTAGTTACCTTCTCTTCTCTCTCACTGGCACTTGTAGCATCACAAGTAAACTAATTCAACTGATCTGGCAGGAACTGATGTTTAGAGTAGGTTTTCTGCGAAGTTAACAAGTTGACCTAGTGAGCACCAGCAATGAGGTAAATGCTGGGAGGGACCTGCACAGGGAGGTTGAGCATGGCCAAGGGAACAGAAATCGTCTCCTAATGGTAACTGAGCTATGAGATCACTTGCTGCAGTGTACGTAGCTTCAATGTGACTTGCATTTTAACCCCATTTGAAGTACTTCATTTATCTATCACCGTTTCTTTCTTTCAGAAAGTCTGTATTCTTTCCCTCCTTTATATTTTCAGGCTTCATTTACTTTTTGTGGTGCTGCCCCCTGAGGAAAATCTCTAAGGCAATTGTCTTCTCCAGAGCTTTATGTCCAGCTCTAATATTGTGTGCCTGAAGACAGCAGTGGCCAGTTAGGAGGGCATGTGTCTCAGCTGAGATGATGACTGCAGGGCAGAATTACCCATGGCCACTGCTGAAGCAGTGCAGGAAGCCAGTGTTGGATTAGCAGGGAGATGCCTGCTGGACTTGAGGTCTTAGGTAAAGATGCATGCGGAAAACAGGACTGGAGCAGCAGGTATCTGCTTGTCAGTGATAGAATGTTCCAGATTTTGAGGAGCAAGTTTGGAAAGCATTTACTCTGCAGAGGAAAGCTGACAAAATCAGGGAACTGTAGAACTGTCCTACTGTAAAGTCATCTGCTGCCCTTAACATTCCAGAATTTAAAAACTTGTCTGGTTGAGACTACTGTTGTTCCTCCTTTTCTGCTGTACTGATCTGTTTGCTTGTGCACCTGGAAAAAGTTGTGCTTAGGGAAGGCTGTGAAATTCAGAATCTCTGGGCTTGAAAAGGTCTTAGATAAAGAGGCTGTGTTTGTGATGTCGGATTCTGGAAGCTCATTTAGAGGGTGTCATTTAGAGGTCTCTCAGATACATCACGGGGAGCCAGCAGGTTTTTGGAAACAAATAGGCTGTCAGTGATACTGAGACTATCAGAAGCCTTTTTTTTCCTTCTTTTTTTTCTTTTTTTTAATCTTACATGGAATTATATCCTTCTAAAAAGTCACTTTTTTTCAGTGGAATTCTGTTGAATAGCCACTGTTACACTTTTCTGACTCTCCTTCTACTATTACTCCCTGTATAGTCTTATGTTTCTTGTTGCAGAAAACTCCCTGATCACCCCAAGGTGTCACTTGCTAAGTCTCGCTTTTCTTTCTCTTAGCTGATGAAAGCCTTCTCCAGTCCCTTCTCAGTCCTACGGTTCACTGCAGTGCATTTTGCTGCTACTGAAAGGTCTCTGGCTCTGTATGATGTCTTTAGCAGCTTTCCCCTCACAAGCGTTGCCAGTAAACCCTTCATCCACTCTGCTTCTGACTCCGTTTCTCCTGAAAGCAACTTGCCATCACAGATACCAGCTTCCAGTCTAATACTCAAGTTACAATCTGTCAAGAACAACAGGTAGCTGGAAAGTCTGTGTGATCAGAGAAATAAAGAAGTGGTCCAGGGCTGGGGGTTAAACTGGAAGAAGGAGGGACTGAGTCAGTATATGTGGAGTAGGGCAGTAGAGTTCTGGGATAATTATGCCTCTTTGGGGCTGGAGGAAGAGAGGATCAGAAGTTGCTGAAGTGTAGTGGGAGACTGGAAGCAATTGGCCTCAGTTAACTGGCCTCTTGAAGGAGAGGCAATCAGGTCTGCAGCCAAATGATTGTCTGAATGAGCTGCAGCTGCTCCTTCACTTTGCTGCCTTTTTAAGAATTCAGAATGCTGCAGCTTCCAACTGTAGTGTGGCAATAAAAATATGAGAATATGTGTGTTCTGTTTGTGACTGCAGTAATAAAAGATTTAAACTGAGTATAATTTCTGGGTGATTTCAGAACTCTGGCATCTCCCATGCCCTGTGATGTAGCAAAGCTGTGCAAGGAGCCCGGTACTGGGATATTCCAGTTAAAAAGCTGTGTAATTCAGTGAAATATGGTTTGTTTCTTTCTCTAGCCTGAATTAGTTTCCAATTCTCTTGATGTAGATCTGGATCTGTCTCGTCCCAAGCTCCTGGGATTCTGTCACTATGGAGACTGAAAGTGAGCAGAACTCCAGCTCCACCAGTGGGAGCTCCAGTTCTGGAGGAAGCACCCGTCCTCAAATATCGCAGATGTCTCTCTATGAGCGACAGGCCGTACAGGTGAGATGTGGTCATGTTCTGGGCTGGCATGTGCATCAGTGGAAGGTGGTGGTGAGCCCTTGCATTTTCCTTTGAGTTGTCATGAGTCAAGGTGGGAGCATGCTTGAAGGACTGTCTTGTTTTCAGATTTAGGGATTCCTGTGCTAGGTCAAATGTTTAGATCCTGTGCCCTAATACTGTGCATCGTGTTTTATAGGATATTATTCCAGTGTCCAGCCTCTTAGATTTAATCACTACCTAGATCCAATAGTGATTTTTACCCTGCTGGTTTGGAGCAAGTTATTCAATTTATCACCAGTTTCTCTATGTAGTGTATATACGTACTATACTGGAACACTTGTCACTCTGCTTGAGCATGCATACCTCCAAATTCCTTGGAGTTTATTAAAGTCTTGCAAGTGTGCTTCCCGCTGTCCAGGAATACGGCTGTAATTCAGTCTGTTACAAAATTTGTAGCTATACTATGTATTTCCATGTGCTAATCTAGTGACTTTGCTTTTTCATGGGGTCTAGGGATGGTCTCATGCTTTTTATTTATTTCGTCATTGCTCTTTCTAATCACATTCTAAGGGCATCCTATTTTTGACAATTGGGTTTTCCTCTTTCCCCAGGCCCTGCAGGCACTCCAGAGACAGCCCAATGCAGCCCAGTACTTTCATCAGTTTATGCTCCAGCAGCAGCTTAACAGTGCCCAGCTTCACAGCCTGGCTGCTGTCCAGCAGGTGAGTTGCCAGGGGTCAAAAGGAGAGGAATTGGATTGTTTTCTGGGGAAGATCTACATATTCTCTCTTCATACAGTAACTTACGCACTGGAGTCATCCTGATCCATGGTGAGACAATGGGTCCCTAAACACATTGGTAAAAGCTAATGCAAACATCTAGTAAACTGGAAGCCTGATGCAAAGATGCATTTGGATTTCAGATTCAGAGCAGGGGAAGGTGAAAACTGGCATCCCCATCAGGAAACTTGTACTCCAGAGACCTGTGACTAGCCCCTGCACCATCTTTAAATAAAAAGATGGGTAGTTAAATCAGAAATGGATGCAGTGGTGTTTAAAAATCATATTAAAGTTAACAGTGGATTGTTACTTCTCTGAGAATAAACATGGTCTTGTGTGCATGAAATTTCAGGCAGTATCCTCTGAATTTTCTGTCTTGAAACTTAAAAGCCCATGTTTTCTTTACCAGTTATTTGTAAGAGTGATCTGAGGTAGATCTTGTCCAGCCAAGACAGTGTTTCTTTAAGATAAGTTTATACAAATCAAGATATGATGCACGATTGTTGAGCGATTTTTATTTCTTCTTTAGCAACTTTGCTCCCCTATCAGACTTTATCATCAGTTGAAGACGGATTATATATGATATGAATACAGTTCTGTCTCTGTAACAGTATCTCAGCAGAAGTGCTCCTTAGCTGTTAGTCCAGGATTTAGTTGTTCTCAAAATCCCTATCTGCAGTTTTATAGAATAGAGGGAACAAAATCCTCTCACCAGTTTCACACAAATCTTAGTTATGAACCTAACTAAACTGTACAGTGAAATTCCTGTGGGATCATAGAAAGGTAACCCCACCTGCCAAATTAACAATATTTACATTTCTCCACAAACAATATGTGCTGTAAGCTGAAATTTGTTACTTGGAGTGCTGTCGCAGCACTATGATAAACTGCAGAACCAGCCCAGCAAATGGCTAATATTGAGGGGAATGTCTGGGTGTTAACAGTGAAATGTAGAATCAGGGTGTCGTGGTTTAAACACAGGGTGAGGGTTGCAGTGTGTAGCATGGCAAGCTGGGGCAACAGCAGGGTGTATTCCATGGGTGGAAGGCATGCACTGTAAGGATCAGTTGTCCACTGCTTTGGATAGCGTATAGAACTGAACTGGTTGGGGAAGAGGTACCTTGCTGAGTTGCTGCACCTTATTTGTAGGGCATGGCAGAGAGTTGTAGTGCTTAGATTGTTGTACTCTTCTCAGGAATGGGAGAAGATGATGATGTGACTAGGTGTTTGGACAAAGCCAGTTATTTGGGCTGGATTGAAAAGTTTGTTCCAGGTACTCATGTCTCTGTCAATCTCTCTTGCAGGCTACAATTGCAGCCAGTAGACAGGCCGGCTCCCCCAGCACCAGCACCCCGCAACAGACCACCACCACACAAGCCTCTGTAAGTAATTGTTCCGTCCCACCCCCTGCCTTGTTCTTCCTCCTCTTTGCCTTTTAGGAAGGCAGTCAGCCAGGGAAACACAGCTAAGCTAAGAATGCTGGGAATCCACAAGATGCAGGCAACTTTGAGGAGTTGGTGCTGTTATTGGTGAAGGTTGAGGAAACCAGAGAAAGTTTGTGAGCGGGAGAAGCTTCTTAGCTGGAAAGGTAGACACTGTCTCTGCTGAGGCTTTGGGAATGGACTGTCACATATTAGAGAAGGATCAGGACTTCTAAGAAGTCATGAGCATCTTGAAAGTGAATCCTCTTTTACTTGGGCTAAGCAGTAGTTTGCTAAATGAGAAATTAGAGGAAGTTTGGTTCTGTTGTGAGTATTAAGAAACTGGGATTTATTTAGAGAGTAGATGAGTTGGTAGGGTAGACATCATTTTGTGGTTTTCTTCCTTTATTTGAGAGGCTGGAGAAAATGATGTATTTCTTTTGGTTCTCTTATTGCATTTGCATGCTAACAATGAGTCTCGAGCTCAGCATACAAATGAGATTAGCATCCAGGGCTTTGGCTAGTTTGTATTGCTTAGTCTCTAAGACAAGAACTTTCTCCTTCTTGGTTCCCTGTGGGTTACAGGAAGAAGACTTTAAAATGTCTGTTCTGGCTGTAAAAGTGAATTTGTACTTCTTTGCCTCCACCTCTTCATATATAATTTGGGGCTTTTCTCTGTTTTAAGATCAACCTAGCCACCACATCAGCTGCTCAGCTTATCAGTCGGTCACAGAGTGTGAGTTCCCCCAGCGCCACAACCCTGACACAATCTGTGCTCCTTGGGAACACCACCTCACCACCCCTCAACCAGTCACAGGCCCAGATGTATCTTCGGGTAAGAGATATGTACCCAAAATATGTCCTGAGCATGAACCCAACTTCCTAACCACTTCAGTTTTTCACTGCTGGGGATTACAAGCACCTTTGGACTAACTATCTTTAAGGATAATGCACTATATTTTAAATTCAGATAGGGAAGCTCTTATCCCTGAAATCACAAGTTTGACTCTGGGCTCAGTTTTTGAGGGTAGATGACCGTTGTATTTTATGGCTCAGGTGAGATTAAGAACCATGTTTGTCTCTGCTCTGCATAGACGTTAAAGATCCCATGGCACTTCTCACTAGAGTGTAAATGTGAAATACATGTCCCAGACTTGAATATAGTTCAAAGCTACTCTTCTGGTTCAATGCTGGAAAAGATAAATGGTAAATTACTCTCTTCTAGTACTGCTGAGCTCAGGGCCATAAATCAGAATTCAGGTAAGTCTAGAAACGTAAATCAACCTGACCAAATACGTCATCCTTTTAACCGTTTTGAAGTGCTGATACAACAGAAAACATTAGGCTTGACAATATAGTCAGTCTAGGGTTTGGTTACTTACTTGAAGTATTTTTTCTTTGTCTCAGTTAACTTTAGATACAGATTGTAATCTCTTTCTTTTAAATCAACCCTGGTCTCGGATGTATTTTTTTTTAATCACTGTTTCTCAACCAGTCCCAGATATATACCTGAAAATTCAATTACACCCCATTCTTTTAGCCAGCCTTGGGCAGTCTGTGGGAGTTGGTCTGACCCCACATTTGATAGACGAGGGGTTGTTTTCACAAGGAAGCAGTTCCCAGTTTCGTGCTCCTGAGGGGTATGTTCAGTGTTACAGCACAGGGAGGGTTGGGGGTTTTGCAATGTGTGACATTGCAGCCCGGTGTTGCTTTGTAATCTCTTTGCTTGTGGTTCGCTGTCTTTTTCTCTCTCCTCATCCGTTCGTTTCATTCCACATCACCTGACCTTCCCTCAACAGCCACAGCTGGGGAACCTGTTGCAGGTAAACCGAACCTTGGGCCGCAATGTGCCTCTTGCTTCCCAACTCATCTTGATGCCCAACGGGGCTGTGGCCGCTGTGCAGCAGGAGGTACCACCCACACAGTCTCCTGGGGTCCATGCAGACACAGACCAGGTCAGTGATACCCGCTCCCAAAGTTCTTCCCTTCCCCTGCTCTCCATCACCCCACACTCTGGTCTTTGTCTCCAGCCATCCCTGTATGGCAGATTAGCTCTATTTTATCCCCAGACTATGTCCCCTGTCCAGGCAAGAGATTCTATTCCCTTGCCACCTTTTCTTTTTTGCCTTCAGAGATTGGATTAATTTCTAGGGTGAGCTATAGGCTTCACAGTTTCTCAGTTGTCCTTGTGTGAAAAGAATTGTTGAGTTCTGTATCTAGCTTTCAGTTATTCTGCAGTGAAGAGTCTTTGCCAGTGGTAGTATTCCTTCACACAGTTATTTGTTGTTGTAAAGATGCGAAAGACCAAGCAGGCCACAAGGTCTTAGCTCCTGCATTCATGCACAAGTCATTCTCTAGGTAAGGGAGCTGCCATGGCTTCCCATTTTTCTTGTCCTGTCCCAGTCATTCTTAGGAATTACCATTACTTCATATATTTTTCTTGCCTGGAGCACTTTTTTGGAATGGAAGTCAGCCATGATGAAAATTGAAGATAATGCTGCAGGAGGAGTAAATACAGAGGATGGCAGCACCAGAATGAAGAGGAACTGGTGAAATCAGAAGGGCTGCAGGGCACGAGTAGATCTGTGGGCCTGCTGAGTGGAAAGCCCTGCACAGGAGGAGAAGGCAGGTGGCACAAAATTTGAAAAGGAGTGACTGGTCATTAAAAAGGTATCTCAGCACTTCTAGAGCTGAGCTAAACTGGGTCCTGCCAATGCAAAGGCATGACAAGCAGGTCTGAAGGCTGTCCCATGCCTTGGAGAATGGCAGTGTCCTCATGTGCTGTTCAGAAAGTGCCACGAGATCTTTAACTTCCATCAGAGATGGGGCAGGAGGAAGTTGAGTATCAAGTGCTTCCTGGGGAGGTCCATTCCTGACCTTTGCTCTGCAGTGTTAGCCAGGTCCTCACATGAGATTTGAAACACCAGCTTGGCCTACATCCCAGTAGAGTGTGTCGCGTTCTCCACCAAGCTTCCAGCAGGTAACATAGTAAAGCAAACAGATTCTGTTTTGTATGTGTGTTTCTAGGTGCAGAACTTGGCTGTGAGGAGCCAGCAGACCTCAGCTACCAATGCCCAGCTCCAAGGCTCTGCTCAGAAGGCAGCTCTGGCAGGGAGCTCTCAGGCTTCAGGCTTACCACAGGCCACCAGCACAGGCCAGACCTTGGCAGTGGCTCAGGCCTCCTCTGGCAGCTCAGGCCAGTCCCTCAACTTAAGCCAGGGGGCAGCAGGCAGCAACGGTGTCTCTGGGGGTGTGTTGGCAAGTGGTGGGAGCCAGACCTCAACGGGCTTGAGCCAGACCTCCTCAGCAGGCACTGCTGGCGGTTGCCAAAGGAAAGGCACAGGGGTGGTTCAGCCATTACCAGTGGCAGCTGCCCAGGCTGTGACTGTTAGCCAGGGAAGCCAGACAGAGGCAGAGAATGCAGCTGCAAAGAAGGGTGAAACAGACAGTGGTGGACAGCAAACAGTGGGCATGAACCTGACCAGAACCGCTACACCAGCACCCAGCCAGACACTCATCAGCTCGGGTAAGTGCAGACCTCTTCCTTCTTGTGGGCTTTTTCAGGAGTGCCATTTGACAGCACAGTGGTGACACCTTGTCCTGCATGCTTCCTAGCCCCTGGACTCCTGAAGGCTTGTCTCTAGGGATTATCCCTCTGCATTACCAAAAGAAGTTGATTTTTGTCCTTCATGTCCTTTGCCAATTAGCTGTCAGTCATTTTGGAGTTTAATGACAAGCCATGCAGTGGCTGCCTGCCTTTTGTGGGTTTGTTTTTTCTTCTGTTGTTGTAGTTCCCAGCCGCACTACTGATAACTTGTGTGCTCTCCTTTTCTTCCTCCACTCTGTACAGCCACATACACACAGATACAGCCACACTCGTTGATCCAACAGCAGCAGCAGATCCACCTGCAGAAGCAGGTGGTGATCCAGCAGCAGATTGCCATTCATCACCAGCAGCAGTTCCAGCACCGTCAGTCCCAGCTCCTCCACACAGCCACCCATCTTCAGCTGGCCCAACAGCAGCAGCAACAACAAGCACCATCACTGGCCCAGCAGCAGCAGCAAGCTCAACCTCCACAGCAGCAGGCTCCTCCTCAAAACCAGCAGCAGGCTCAGACCCTTGTGGTGCAACCTATGTTGCAGTCCCAGCCACAGCCTGTGCAGCTCCAGCAGGACAGTCCTTGCCAGCCAGCCACCAAGTCACCTGTTCCAATTCAGTCCAAATCTCTGGTCACCCCCATCAAGCCACCTCAGCTTGGGCCTGCCAAAATGTCAGCAGCGCAGCAACCTCCACCACACATCCCAGTGCAGGTGGTGGGTACTCGGCAGCAGGGATCAGGCCAAGCCCAAGCACTGGGTTTGGCTCAGATTGCTGCAGCAGTGCCGACGTCCCGGGGAATGCCAGCCGTGGTCCAGCCTGTTTCCCAAGCCCTTGCTGCTTCCCCTTCATCATCTTCAGCTCCAGCATCCTCACAGGAAGCTCCCCCTCTCACGACAGGGGTGAATTTGGCACAAGTTCAAGGCACAGCCCACATGGTGAAGAGCCCAGCCTCCTCTCCAGTTGTGGCTCAGATGCCAGCAGCATTCTACATGCAGTCTGTCCAGTTGCCAGTAAGTGATACCACTGAGAAGGAGAATAGTGTATGGATTCTCTTTGTTCATTCCTAGGACACCAGTCGCGGCCCAGGTCAGTGGGATAGCTAAGAGGTTTGGGTAAAGGGACATGGAGACCTTTTCCCCTCGAAAACACTTAATTCCAATCCAGCTGTTGGGGTTACTGACTTCAAGCATTTATCTTCCATGTTATCGCTCGAAGGCATGCATGAATAGATGAGACTTAGATGAGATGAGATGAGATGCCTTAGTTGATGAGGAATGGGTTAAAGACCAGTTGAACAATCTGGACATCCATAAATCCATGGGTCCAGATGGGATGCACGCGCGGGTGCTGAGGGAACTGGCTGAGGTCATTGCTAGACCGCTCTCCATCATCTTTACCAAGTCTTGGGAAATGGGAGAGGTGCCTGAGGACTGGAGGAAAGCAAATGTCACTCCTGTCTTCAAAAAGGGCAAGAAGGAGGACCCGGGTAACTATAGACCGGTTAGCCTCACCTCCATTCCTGGGAAAGTGATGGAACACCTTATCCTTGGTGCCATCTTAAGGCATATCAAGGATAAGAGGGTTATGAGGGGCAGTCAGCATGGCTTCACCAATCTCGTAGCCTTTTATGAGGAAATAACACGGTGGATGGATGATGGCAGAGCGGTGGATGTGGTCTACCTTGACTTCAGCAAAGCGTTTGACACAGTCTCCCACAGCATCCTTGCAGCTAAATTGAGGAAGTGTGGTCTGGATGATCGGGTAGTGAGGTGGACTGTGAACTGGCTGAAGGAGGGAAGCCAGAGAGTTGTAGTCTATGGGGCGGAGTCTAGTTGGAGGCCTGTATCTAGTGGAGTGCCTCAAGGGTCGGTACTGGGACCAGTATTATTTAATATATTCATCAACGATTTAGATGAGGGAATTGAGTGTACTATCAGCAAGTTTGCTGATGACACTAAGCTGGGAGGGGTGGCCGACACGCCAGAAGGCTGTGCTGCCATCCAGCGAGACCTGGACAGGCTGGAGGGTTGGGCGGGGAATAACTTGATGAAATATAACAAGGGAAAGTGTAGAGTCCTGCATCTGGGCAGGAACAACCCCAGGTTCCAGTATAGGTTGGGGAACGACCTGTTAGAGAGCAGTGTAGGGGAGAGGGACCTGGGGGTCCTGGTGGACGACAGGGTGACCATGAGCTGACACTGTGCCCTTGTGGCCAAGAAGGCCAATGGCATCCTGGGGTGTATTAGAAGGGGGGTGGTTAGTAGGTCGAGAGAGGTCCTCCTTCCCCTCTACTCAGCCCTGGTGAGACCTCATCTGGAATATTGTGTCCAGTTCTGGGCCCCTCAGTTTAAAAAGGACAGGGACCTGCTGGAGAGAGTCCAGCGCAGGGCAACTAAGATGATTAAGGGAGTGGAGCATCTCCCTTATGAGGAAAGACTGAGGGAGCTGGGTCTCTTTAGTTTGGAGAAGAGGAGATTGAGGGGTGACCTTATTAGTGTATATAAATATATAAAGGGGGAGTGTCACGAGGATGGAGCCAGGCTCTTCTCAGTGGCAAACAATGAAAGGACAAGGGGTAATGGATACAAATTGGAGCACAAGAGGTTCCACTTAAACCTGAGAAGAAACTTCTTCTCAGTGAGGGTGACGGAACACTGGAACAGGCTGCCCAGGGAGGTTGTGGAATCTCCTTCTTTGTAGACATTCAAAGCCCACCTGGACACGTTCCTGTGTAACCTTATCTAGGTGTTCCTGCTCCGGCAGGGGGATTGGACTAGATGATCTTTTGAGGTCCCTTCCAATCTCTAACATACTGTGATACTGTGAGACTTAGACCCTGACCCAACTGTGGTGTGTGTCCACATTGCATGCTAAAGATCACACTTAACAATGTGATGGGTTGACCATGGCTGGCTGCTGGGTGACTGTCAAGCTGCTCCATCACTCTTTTGCAACAGGACAGGCAGAGAAAAATAGGATGAAAAGCTTGTAGGTTGAGATAAGGGTGGGGAGTTCACTTACCAATTAGCATCATGGGCAAAACAAACTTGATTTAGGCAAATCAATTTAATTTATTGCAAACTAATCAGAGTAGAATAATGAAAAATAAGAGCAAACTAAACATATCTCCCCCTTCTTCATAGGCTCAACTTTGCTCCCAACCCTTCTTACTTCCTCCCCCTGAGCAGTGCAGGATGGAGAATGGGGCTTGTGGTCAGTTCAGAACGTTTTGTCTCTGCTGCTTGTTCTTCCTCATGCTTTTCCCTTGCTGCAGCATGGGATCCCTCCCATGGGAAAATCCTTTATGAACTTCTCCAGCATTGGTCCTTCATACAATTACTTCAGTTTGGTCTTCACAAATCGCTTCAGCGTGGGTCCCTTCCATGGGGACTGCTGCAGTCCTTCAGGAGCAGGCTGTTGCAGCGTGTGTCCTTTCCATGAGTGCAGTCCTTTAGGAACAGGCTGCTCCAGCATGGGTTCTTTCCATGAGGTGCAGCCCTTCAGGCACAGGCCTCCACAGGGCCACAGGTCCTTGCAGGAGCCTGCTCCAGTGTGGGCTTCCCATGGTGTCACAGCCTCTTTTGGGCATCCCTTTCTTAAGCACATTATCTCAGAGGTGCTACCACCGTCACTGATGGCCTCAGCTTTGGCCAGCAGTGGGTCAGTCTTGGAGGCGGCTGGAACTGGCTGTGTCAGGCATGGGGGAAGCTTCTGGTGTCTTCTCACAGAAGCTACCCCTAGAGCCCCGTGCTGCCAAAACCTTGCTACATAAAACCCACTACAAACAATAACTGGCTTCTTTTGTCTCTCTTAGGAGAGAGATGAAAGCTGAGTGGGCTGTGACTGAACTCCCTTCTCCTCACTAGGTGTGTGAATACCTCCATGTCAGAGACCCCATGATGTGTGGTACCAGCCACCAACTCTAGACCTTGGAGGATTCCCTAGCAGCTGTGCAGAGGAAAAAAAAAGATGTCTCATGTACCAGAGGCCTCATCCATGCTGCTTTGAATTGTCCAGCTAGGGACTGTCTAACTCCCTGGGACAAGAGTACTTGTACAGCTCAGATATCCTTAGCCGGTTGCTGAGATTGTTTCTAAATGGGCTGTTTCTTAAGGAACGTGTCACAGAATTTGTCTGTCTTTTAGAGATTCTACTCGCATCCAACATGTGCCCCCTACTCTTTTGACTCTCCTTTGAAACTGATCTGGTTTAGCCACAAGCCCGTTGGGAAACTGCTGGGTGACTGCCATCCCTTTTCTTTCTTTCTGGAATAATCCTTTGAGGTTCACGCAGTGTTTCGGTAGTGAGTCTTCCAAAGTTTTACTCCTTGCTAGGCAAACGCTCCTAACTAGACGTGTGTGCTGTGAGGGAGCTAGAGGCATCCTATGAGAAGGAGTCATGCTAGAAATGAAGTACAGTGGAGCAGGATGGATCTTCCTTTTGCCTTTGGGTTGTCTTGCTCTTTGCTTTGGAGCTCCTCTCTCTGCTTATGTGTTCCTCTTTGTGTATTCACACAGGGTAAATCTCAGACCTTAGCTGTAAAGCGCAAGGCAGAGTCGGAGGAGGAGAAGGAGGAGTCACCCAGTGTCACTGCGCTCCTGCCCGCCAGGTCCTCTCCTGTGACAGACAGCCCCAAAAACGTGGAGGAGAAGAGCGGCCTTGGAGGTGAGGTACAAATGAGAGCTCTGCTTGCGAGTATTAATGATCGAATCCTGTATTCCATCTGAAGCAGTGCAAAAGCAGGAGCAAAAGTAACAGACTGTCGTGACTGTTAATTTTACAGATAAATCTGATTCTGCTGCCACTGCGACCCCAACTACCACTTCGAGTGAAGGAGCATCAGCCGCCCCCACCTCTGCTCCCACCCCAAACCTGGCAATGATGTCACGTCAGGTGGGAGACTCCAAACCCCCACAAGCCATCGTGAAGCCCCAGATCCTTACACACATCATTGAAGGCTTTGTCATCCAAGAAGGAGCAGAGCCCTTTCCGGTAAGGATTCTCTGCTGTGGAGGAAGGAGAGTGGTGGGCTTCAGTCTTTGGACAGGAGCTTCTTTCCCCATGTTCCAACTCAAGCATTTTTACCCTTGAGAGACAGTGAAGAGGAAGGGAAAGGAGGGAGGTGTCATGCTCGAAGCAAGGCATTAAGTGGTGGCATTAAAGGGGAAAGGTTGGAAGAAGTAAAACGAGTGTGATGGGAACTGCTTTCTCCAGTAGTCTCCAAAGCAGTAATGTACAAATTGCAAGAAGGTGGTTCTTTTGGACTTTTAGTAAGGGAAAGATGCACTGTACTTTAAACAAGCAGCAAGTGAAGGGAAAATGCAGTTGCCTGGAATTACAGGATGTTCAAGACAGATAGTACCTGATGATCTTTGAATGAACAGCCAGCCTGGTAAGTCAGGAAGGAGTAATAACTTTGTTTAGCATCTCTTCTCCCCTAGTGGACAGAGGGATTCTTCTGAACTCTAATAACGTGTGAGCAGCAGACATCCTGTGGACGGTGGTGGGCACAGAGAGTCCTTTACTGATGGGCCCAGCTTTTTCTCTTCTTTTCCAGGTGGGTTGTTCTCAGCTGCTGAAAGAATCTGAAAAACCACTGCAGGGAGAGGCTTCTTCTGGCCATAGTGAAAACCTGTCCAGCAATTCTCCAGGAGGGGATAGTGCTTCTATGGGTGAGTCTCAGGATCAGGAAACCTAGCTACTGTTACTGCAAGTTTATGCACTCGGATACTGTATTACCATCAACTGGTGTGTGTATCTCTGTCTCACCAGAGCTTGATAAGAAGGCAAACTTGCTCAAGTGTGAATACTGTGGGAAGTATGCCCCAGCAACCCAGTTCCGTGGCTCCAAAAGGTTTTGTTCCATGACCTGTGCTAAAAGGTAAGACGTTATCTTCCTTTTCTCTGACTGTCCGTTCTTCGGGACTGAGTGTATGCTCTTTCTCCAGGTAGCGTACAACACATCAGTACATCCTATCCTCCCTCCATGGGATGCACTGGCCACAGAGATCCTTTAGGACTCAGTCATTTGTGAACGCTTCTAGGTCTGGAGAGGTGGCTGTGGTGTTGAGTGTAAGCAGGGTTTCTGACTTGCTCAGAAAATGAAGTGGGAATGGGGGAAGTTCTGGGACTCTGAAAAAGCACTCTTCAGTCAAATTATAGATTTGACTGAGTAAACAAATGCATATTGGTAGCTGTCTGCTGCATTAGTACTAGACAAAACCATAAGGGAGCATTGGGAAAGAAGCAGCTGGGGAGAAGTTAGACTAGTCATTGCTGCCTCCTACTGATAGCAGAGTGCTTTTTATGGGTCTTTTTTCCCTTAGAGGAATGACTTAATTGACCCTTCAGATGTTAGATCAAGACTCTGCTGTCCAAATATTGCTTGAGTCAGAAGTCTGGACTGGTTCCTTCCAAGGGTAAGTCTTAGGAGGAGGAGGAACAGAACTTGATGGTAAAGAGGAGATTTATCCCCATCTAGAGCAAGGAGAAGCAGTAGGTTTAGATTGTTGCTGTTCCCTAACTGCTGCTCTGCTTCTACTTACTCGAGGTACAATGTCAGCTGCAGCCATCAATTTCGGCTGCAAAGGAAGAAGATGAAGGAATTCCAGGAAGCCAACTATGCCCGTGTGCGCCGACGGGGCCCTCGGCGCAGCAGCTCTGACATTGCGCGAACAAAGATCCAGGGCAAGCGCCACAGGGTAAGGACATAGTCAAGGCCAGGTCTCAGTGTAAAGCTGTCAGTGTTGGATGCACTGCTTTCTCACAGTGATGTAGACATAAAGGTTGTAAGAGGTACACATTAACACAGTTATTACATGGGGCATAGTGAGCTGTTCTAATCACTCGTCAACCAAAGAAAGTGGATTCACATTTGTACTTGTTCTGTTCACTGTGTTCACTCCTGTGTGTGTCTTGGAGGTCTCAGTGAATGAGATCAGCTTTGGTAGGAAACAGTCCTCTTTTTCCTGTTCGATTAACCATTCTTCCACATGAATGGTTTTAATCAGATTAAAGAAAATCGAAGGAGCTTCAGTGCTCATGTGAGGAAGAGGAATTGACTGGGGAAGGATGGGGAGAAGGGAGGTGAGTCAAGTCTCCCATTTCTGGTATCACTGAGCTCATATGTCAACTGCCCTGAGCAGCAACCTGAGACAGTGACCCAGACTGATGGGACAACTTCTGCTATTCCCAATGCCTTGTTTTGCACATAGTAATTTTGAATTTCCTACAAAACACCTTTTGTTTTCTTTCTTTCCTCTGGGCTTATAGGGCCAGGAAGACTCAAGTCGAGGCTCTGATAACTCCAGCTATGATGAAGCTTTGTCCCCTACATCTCCAGGGCCACTGTCAGTAAGGGCCAGTCATGGAGAGAGGGACCTGCCAAACTCTAGCATGGCCCCACCTACCCCAGATCTACATGGCATCAACCCAGTCTTCCTGTCCAGCAATCCCAGTCGTTGGAGTGTGGAGGAAGTGTATGAGTTCATTGCATCACTGCAAGGTGAAGTTACGATCCCCTCCTGCACTCCTGTGATTCAGTAGCATGGGGATATTTGTTGGGTCTCTTTCTGGAAAGGAGGTGGTGTCAGTGGCGCCTAGTGCTGTTATTGTATTTCTCTACAGGTTTCTGAATGGGAGTGGGTCATACAGATGTACTTCTCAAGTAGGCTGTGTTTTCAGGCAGACTGTGGACTAGAGTGGGGAGGGGGATTGGTTATATTCCTAGCTTGCTTTCTGTACCTGCCTGAGGCCCAAGAGTGGGGATGAGGGGAGTGCCCAGGGAACATATTTTCTCAGTGCTGTTTTCTTTTGGTTTCACAGGGTGCCAGGAGATTGCTGAGGAGTTTCGGTCACAGGAAATAGATGGCCAGGCCCTGTTGCTTCTGAAGGAGGAACACCTCATGAGTGCCATGAACATAAAGCTGGGACCAGCTCTCAAGATATGTGCCAAGATCAACGTCCTCAAGGAGACTTAACAGCTCTGAAGCTTAGGTCTCACTCTTGCTTTGACCCCAGGGCAGCTGCCAGCTTTGGAGCATCCTGCTGGGGCAGGGAAGAATGGGACAGCCCCCTGTGGTCTTGCATTCAAGAATGAGAAGGAATTTAACTGACTAACTGCTGTGGACAGTTAACATGCCCATATCTTGGTCTTTTTAACGGTGCTACAATGGGGAGGAAAACTCCCCCCTGGGGCCTTGAAACATCACTCATTCTTCCTGATTTTTAATATGCCTCTCCTGTATAACACATAAAGACATGAAGGGGAGTTCTTTTTGTCTTAGCAGACTTCTCAAAGGGAAATGTGCTCACCCCTTTTTGTTACAGCAAGTCTGCTATATTTTAGTTTTGAATCTCACTGTGCCAGAACTTGAGGCAAAGGAAGAGCTGGCCCCACATGGGCTTTGGGAGCAGCTGTGCTTGGGGCATTTAGGAAGGGGAACCAGTAAAGTCCAAATGACAAGAGGTGGACAAACAAGAATTTGAATAAAAGGGGCTGCTTCTCTTCCACTGTTAAAAAAATCTAGGCTGCTCATGAACTGGGTTTAATAGCCATTCCAGCATGCATACCAAACTTGAAGGCCTGTGGCAATAGGAGCTGCCAAAGCTTTACTGTCTCATGTAGTGATGCAGAATGAAGACAAAGTGTTGTAGCAGCTATTCACTCCAGATGCTCCTCTCTGAACCAAAGGAGGATTTATCCCGAGTACTTACAAACAAGGTGATTGGAAAATTGAAGGGAAGGGGGACTGTCTTACATTAGGCGCTAGGTTCATCTCCCTGTTGTGCTAGGGCGTAATTTGCAGGTCCAAAGCAGTCTCTAGAAGCGCCAAGGCTCTTCATACAATGGGCTGTGTTTTTGTTTTGGGTTTTTTTTGTGTTCTCTTACCAGTTTGTATTATTTTTATGTCTGTCTTCATTATCCTCAGGAGAGTTTCTGGGACAAAGTTTAAGCTGGCAGGATTGTATCGCCTGCCTCAGGCTGTTTTGTTGTTGTTGCTGGTGTTATAAAACAAATACTTCTCTCAGTTAAAACCAACAACCAACCCTCCAACAACTGAATGCTAATCCTTTAATGCTACTTCTGCCTTATGAAGGGTAGAATTATGTTATAGGCTGTCTCTCTCTTTTAGCCCCTCGAGGTTTGGGATTTGGTTTTAAGGACCAAACGTGGTATTCTTTAGTTTTGTAATCAGGTTGCCAAAGGTGAGAATCTGGGCAGAGTTCTCTTCCAAAAGCACCTCTTCTTCGAACAAAATAGGCAAAAACCCAGAAGAAATTACACAAAGCATGAAGAGGTAAGTGCCCCTTAGAGCTAAATACCTGCAAGCAACATGATTTTATAAACCATGTGTCTCAGCTTTTCTATGAATATGAATAATTGAGTGAAACAGACACTGTGTGGAAAGCTGTAGTTACATGGGATGCCCAATCGCATAGGTAGGAAAACACTAGAGATGTTTGGAATTGGCTCTTTACTGACCCATATTAGAAATGAGAGGGGGGAAATGGCTTAGAAGATGGATAAAATGTGGCAGCAGCTTTCTAGTCTTAAGTGTACTGTTGAATCTCACTCTAATAATGCCTTTGTTCCTGTGAAAGAAAACTTCTGAGGCTTCTTGAATGAAAATGGGCCCAAAAGAAGCTGCACCCTGGTAACACTATTTGGTCTAATATAATTTGGTGGTAGGGAAGAGGGAGGTTAGAAACTCAACACCAATCAGCTGAGGAAGGCTGTCCTTGAAGTATTTTATCCTTAGCAGGCTGGGTATGATAAAAATCCAGTTCAGTTTGACCCTTGGCAGGGTAGGCAGGCAACTAACCTGCCTGCAGTACTACTGCTTCTGAGAACTGGATCTTATTTCAGTCAAATGAGGTTTCATTTTATAGTCAATGTTCTTAATAAAAAAAAAAGAAAAAAAAAAGCTTCTGCAGGCTTTGCAGGTCTGGCTGCTAAAAGTTAATTTCTCTTTTTATTGTTGCAGAAAGATACAGAGCATAGGAACATTTTCCCATCCCTTACTACCTGAGCTCCTAAAGCAATGTATACCACTCCCTCTTAAGCCCTACGAGGTGGCAGCAAAAAACCATGTACTAACAAGAGGCCTGTTCTGGGAAAGAGTAGTTCAGGCACAAGGCACCACCCACTAAGGACCCATCACCTTTGGGTAAGAAGGATGCTCTGGTACCACAGAAAGCTCTTGTTACAGCAGCACAACACTTCACCAGTTTTGGGGTTGTTTGTTCGTTTTGGTTTTGTTTGTTTTTTTATTTATTTTTGAAAGTTGTGTTTTGTACAAAAAAATTACCTTAAACACCACCATGAAGACCAGTAATAACAGACTTAGTGACTTCCTATTTTTCCCATGTTACAAGATTGAGACTGTAACAAAAGTCAAAGAAAGCAGGAGCTGTTTGCCCACTCCAAACCCAGTAAGAAAGCAAGCCCCCCCCCCTTTCCCCTCCATGTCACGGTTCAGACTGCTTTACCAGTATTACAAATATATAAATCTTGTCTGTATTCTGCTGTTAACAGTAGCGGCTTGCTTATTCACAGTCTGTGCCCTCAAGACCGAGAGCAGTTCTTGCCAGTCTAGAATAGGGCAGAATGGGATCACTTAGAGTATAGCCCCTAAAATAAAAAAAAACAATTAAGAATCAAGGTGCCAAGTGCCTGAAGTCTTGCAACTTGGCTGTACCTGCTTTTTACCAGGGCCCCAGGAAGAGGTCTCTCTCACTCCCAGCCAGCAGCAGTATCCAAGTACCATCTGTACCATGCTTGAGGGACAATTTATGAAAGCTGACCCTGGCAGTGCAGGAGTCCCTTACACAGTTTTTTATTACACAAGTACTTCTTATCCTTGGCTTCTATGGTTCCTTTTTTATATTCTGGTAGCTTCCTGGGAAAATCCTCTGCAAAACAAGGAACTTTTGGAAAGCATGTAATCACAGTACTGAAGGTGACTGAGCTGTGTGGGCAGTCACCTCAGAAAGCTTAGAACTTGAGTGGCAGCTGCCAGTTTCATTGTGCCTTCATGTGAGTTTTGGCAAATGTTCCCTTTACTTAGCAGCACGTTATTTCCTTTTGCTTCTCAATGATTTGAGAAAGCCAAGACAATATTGTGACTGAACTGGAAATTCTTGAGACTGTATTTAACTCTTTTTTTAGCATAGCCCCTTCTCAATTGTCTGAGAGGATGGCATGCATCCCTTTGTATCTGTTGAAAGAAACTGGTGTGTACTCTTCTACATACTGCCATTAAGAAAAGAAAATACTGCAGAGGTGCCAATGTCTCCTCCACCCCCCCAGACTCTGGCATAGGGCATGCTGCAGGTTACGCTGGCAGCAGCAGTAGTGCAAAAGCTAGAAAAACTGAAAATGCATTCAAAGAAAAGGAATTCCAGTGTCTTATGGATCCTGTAAACCTTAGGGGTGAGAGGGAAGACGCAAAAGATCCCTCCTACAGTCTCAGCTGTTTTAACCCATGGCCTCCTTCCCCTTTCTGCACCCATCCATGGTTCTTTTTATCTCTTGGTGATTTCTCTCCCATGCTGAACACTCATACTGCTTTCTTACCATCTTCTCTCAACTCTCAGCACTTTCTCCCCTCAGCTCTGCTGCATTTTTATAAACCTAAACCAGCATTATATTCACAAGACATACCACCAGGGACCAGTTCTGTTCACACCCAGAGGCATCCATGGGACTTGGTGCACCAGAGACAGCAAAAGCAAAGAGTGTAAAGAAAATCAGAGTGAGAGAAGGAGAACTGGCTGGGAGATGCCCAGCTAAACTGGGGAGATGGGGAGAAAAGAACTCAGTGTTAAAAGCTGATCACATTGGTAGCAAGTGGTCATCCCTCTCCTCCGACTCCTCTCCCAGCTGGTCGTCACCCACCCCACGGTATGTGGCTGGTGCATTACGAGGCTTGGATCTGCAGACAAAGTCACAGCCATCCTGCAACACAGGATATTGTACCAGAATCAGACTGCAGGCAATTGTCTCAGCACCCAAAGCAAAGCAGCTGCTGCCATTTCTCTGTTGCCTTATGCTGTATGGAACAGGTCCCCAAAATCTGTCTTGACAAGCACACATTACAAGCATCCTACTTGGTCCTGAAAGCTCTAGGCATACTGATGAACAGCACGCAGCAATGTCGGGCTGATCAATGGCACTGCCTACAGTGGCCAAGGAAGTGTTTCAGGTAGCTGGACATAACATTTCAAAGTCCCTAGCTGGAAAGTGTTAACTTCAACTGAGCAAGTTTTCCAGTTCGTTATGTGGTAATTGCAGGATACTGGCAGGGAATCAGTCTTGGCAGTAATTAAGAAATAGAGTACTTCAGAAAAATAAAACATATTCTTCACTCACCGCTACCAAATTGCCCAGATCTTGCCAGAAGGCAAAGTGAGGGAACTGCTCCATGCCCTTTGCTCCCACTACAAGGCGCTGGTACAGGAACCCACCAATGATGTAGACTGCAATCAGTGAAGCAAACCTGGAGAGTATAATTAAAAGTCAAAGCTGAGGAAATTCTATAGACAACCTCTTCTGAGCCACCTTCAAAGTGGTATTTAAGCAAGTAGCTGAGCACCACTCAGTAACAGAGCTGTAAACAGAGACCAGACCAGAGCAGAAAAGGCCCCCAAATTACTGATAATGCTGGTACAAATCTTTCAGCAGCATTACATGAAGTAGTGCCTCTAGTAAGCACAAAGAAAATGAGGCAAGCTGGTCTGCATTCCCAACTCTGGCAAAAAGCTGTTGTACAATTTTAGGAAATCATGTCTTCCATGCTCTTGTCTGTAGAATATGAAGGAGGATGTTGACAGGGAACAAAGCAGCTCTGCAGCATCATGGAATGGTTAAGGTTGGAAAGGACCTTAAGAGCATTGAGTTCCAACCCCCCCAGCTATGGGCAGGGACACCTCAACTAGACCATGTCACCCAAGGCTCTGTCCAGCCTGGCCTTGAACGCTGCCAGGGATGGAGCATTCACTTCTCTGGGCAACCTGTGCCAGTGCCTCACCACCCTCATAGTAAAGAACTTCTTCCTTATATCTAACCTGAACTTCCACAGTTTCAGTTTAAATCCATCACCCCTATCACTACAGTCCCTGATGAAGAGTCCCTCTCCAACATCCTTACAGGCCCTCCATTCAGATACTGGAAGGCTGCTATGAGGTCTCCATGCAGCCTTCTCTCCTCCAGGCTGAACAGACCCAACCTTCTCAGCCTGCCTTTGTATGGGAGGTGCTCCAGCCCCTGATCATCTTGGTGGCCTCCTCTGGGCTTGTTCCAATAGCTCCATGTCCTTCTTATGTTGAGGACACTATCATGCCTTGAGCAAGACCTTTTGTTCAGAAGAATAGTAACATCCAGTGGTGGCTGTGGACAGGTACACTACAATTACCCAGTTTAGTGCAGTATTTGCTGTGTTTCTAAATGGCACTGGGGATTATGGCCCAGACACAAGCAGCTCTTCCAGTGACTCACGTGATCAGTAAAATAGAGCCAACGCTGAGGTGGGAATCTTCAGCTGGACAAGCCACACTGCTGTCCATCTCAAAGAGGTAGAAACACTCCTGCTCCTTTTCCCGCTCTTCAGAAATAATGCTGAATGAGCTCTGCAATTTGGGAAAAGTGAAGTCATGTGAAAATGTGCGCAGGCATGCTGAACTTCACCAGAAGACACTTTCATCACTGTTAGTGCAGCTATACAACAGACACTGGAGGACAGAAGAAAACCTTGCAGCCTCCTCAAAGCCCTTCTGCTTATCAACCATCTGTCTGGCAGCCTCCCGCTCCTCTCCCACCTCATGTGTCACTTACTGCTGTAACTCCCCGCTTGCAAGAAATCATTATCACAGCTCTTCTCTTCTCACCACTGCAGTGCCTGCCATATGAAT
Organism: Neopsephotus bourkii; assembly: GCF_033783945.1. Lineage (NCBI taxonomy): Eukaryota > Metazoa > Chordata > Aves > Psittaciformes > Psittacidae > Neopsephotus > Neopsephotus bourkii. Next base: position 12,696,964 of record NW_026900624.1, read on the forward strand.
CACCTCCTTTATAAATCAGCATGATCCAGTCACCTGCCGAAAGAGAAACAATATAGGCTGCAAATCCAGATCAGGAGACAAAAGGCAGATACTGAGTAAGTCAAGTCTTGAGTGGACTCTTACTTCCATTGAAGACCTGAGTTTCATTAATTCTTCCTATCACTGTGGTCTTCCCATTCTGTCTATCTGTTTGCACCAGGCCACCAAAATCGTGTAAGGTGCTGTTGACCTCCCTGCACACTCTGAAATGGTAGACGTAGTTTTCCGTTTTGCCTTTCTCCACAGTCACGTTAAACCTGAGCAGGGAGAGGACAGAACAGACAGCTCACAGGATTACAAGGAACAAGGCCCAGAGCAGTAGACATTTGAGACCTGGAAGCCAGTCACCACCCTTAGTAACAGGGAAGCCCATTCTGCAGTCTGGCTCCAAGTCCTCCCCTCCCATTGGCCTCAGGGAGGCACTGCACAGCTCCAGGGCCTGCAGGGTGTTGTACTGTACCTCATTGGGCTTAGGGGCTCCAGTTTCTTCAGCAGGGCTCTTTCCATTTGTGACTCACTGCTTTCGTCTCCGATCACATCACAACTCCTCTCTTTTGACTGTTCAGCCCCCACAACAGCAAGGGCCATAAAAACTACCAGCACAGCAGAGGTATGGCAAGGTGATGACATCCTGGACATGCACATCACAGAGAAAACAGAGGATTAACTGGTTTAGCCCCCTGCAAACTAACTTCAGGGTCACAGAGTCAGTGACTGGCCACTCCCACAGTCCTCACTGCAAAAAGGAGAAGTCAGAATCTAGAAACAGGTCCCAGAAACTAAATCTCAATCACTTGTGTAGCCAAGCCATTCACTGGGCTGATTTTGGGATTCTCTGCTGAATTTTGCCTCATCAGGCTGAACGCTGGAGTAAGTTTCAGGCACAAGCTATTGTTGGTTACTGCACTGCACTGAGGAACCAGTCAGCAGAAAATGATTAACCAGGCCTCTAATCAAGCCTCTTTGCAGCTCTTTGTGAAGAACTTGGAGGGAAAAGCCACTGCAATTAGTCAGGATCTGTTTGTTCAAGTGCCTTAATCTTAATAAACATGATATCTTTTTACTACTACTTTAGCTGACAATCTGAAAGTGTTTAATAATTGTAAGCTGCAACTTCACAGTACAGTTTTGTTCTGTTTATAAAGGCGAAGAAGGGAAGGAGGACACTGAGACATCAGTTCAACTGAAGAAGCAGTAATGAAGGCACTAGTGGAATCTAGAAATTTGGCCTCCAGCTCACACTAAAAATCACATATGAAACGTTCAGTGATTGCACCAGCAACCACAGTGATGCAACAGATTTCCCTCAGCCCCTCCCGTTGCAGACTTCAGTAAAGCTCCAGATGCTGAGGGTTGACAGACCCGCAAATGAACAAACACATGGCCACAGCAGACAGCGCCTGTCTGCAGCACCTAACAGTGAGCCCCCAGCTCCTGCAGGCCTACTACTACCCAGCCAGCTCTCGGATCGCCACGGAGGTCACAGAGGACAAGGTTAGTTACGCTGAAATGAGGAAGCCCGTGATACAGGAACTCGTGATTCGTCTCGTAAGCCTAAAAGTGGAACCCTGCCCTTGGCACTAGCCGCGGCTGCGCCCGGCACAGCGCTGGCAAACGCTTCCCTCGCACTCAGCCTGAAGTAAAAAGGGATGGATGCGACGACGCTGCTCCCCTGGCCGGTTACCGCTGCCTGAGCCGTGCCCGCCGCTGGGACGGAGCCACCCACCCTGGTCAGGGCGCGGTTTCAGGCCCGCGGCGGCTCCAGGAGCCTCGGTGCCACTCCTCGCCCTCCCCCTCCCATCTGCCGCCGCAGCCCAACCCGCCAACCCCGCACCCACCTGCTGCCGGCCCGGCCCCGGCGCCGCCCGGCCTCCCCCCGCCTCGCACAGGCACGGGCACGGACAAGGCCGCCCGTAGGGAAGAGCGATCCGCCGCTCAAGAGCATCCCATGCTGCACCGCCGGCGGTGACGGGACGGCCCGAGGACCACAGGCGCGGACGGCGCCGGGCTGCACCGACCTCCCCCGTGGCCCCCGCCGGCTCAGCTCGCCCACCCCACCAACCGGAAGCAAGAGGGGCGTGGCGGAAGTGGCACTCTCCGCCAATAGGAACTCGAGTGCCGCCAGATCGCCGCGCTCATTGGCGGTTCTTCAGCGAATGAAGAGAGGCAGTGGAAAGGGGCTACTCCTAAAGCCCGCTCCAGCCTATGACGGGGGGGTGCTGGAGGCCGCTTCCTCTTCTCTATCCAATGGGCGGTGAGAAAAGGCGCGGAGATCCCGCCTCCCCTCGCTTCTCTTCCAATGACCGATGAAGGTCCGTAGAGGGAAGTTCAGCCACGGCAGCCGGCGAACCCCCCACCCGGCAGCTACCTCAGAGCGCGGCTGGAGGCGGCAGCCACTCTCCCAATGGCGGGGGAGCGCTTCTCGCTGCTCGCCCTGCCCCTCGCCGTGATGCGCCGGGAGGTGTGGCTGCGGCCTGCGGAACCGCAGCCTGGGCGTCACCGGGCTCGCAGGGCTGTGGAGCTGCCCGCCGAGCTCCCGCGCTGCCTTTCCAGCGGCAGCCAGCCATTACCGGCTCTTTCCCTGTCGAAGGCAGCAGCAGAACATGGCTGTTCCCCACTAGGCACCGCCAAGCAAGAGACACCACTCCTCATGAAACTGCTTTCTGGCCTCGGTCCTCCTGGGTTCGTCTCCACGTGACAGATGTTCTTTGCCAGAGCTCTGAGGCTGTTTCATCTTTTCATCAAGAAAGAAATGCTGGATTTAGTGAACTTGTTAACATGCTAGAGAAGGCACTTATTTGAGGGGACAGATACATCACTTAAATACCTCCAGGGATGGTGACTCAGCCACTTCCCTGAGCAGCCTGTTCCAGTGTTTGACAGCCCTTTCAGGGGAGAATTTTTTCCTAATATCCAATCTAATCTCCCCTGGCACAGCTTGAATGGTACTCTCCAATGGTCAGTCTTTGCTACTGTCCTGGTTTTGGCTGAGATAGAGTTGATTTTCCTCCCAGTACCTGGTGCAGTGCTGTGGTTTGGCTTTAGTCTGAGATTGATGGTGATAACACACCCATGTTTTAGCTGTTGCTCAGTAGCACTTACCCTGAATCAAGGACTTTTCAGTCTCATACTCTGTCAGTGAGGAGGAGGACAGGAAGCAGGAGGAAGCAGACCCAAACTAGCCAAAGGGGTATTCCATACCACAGCACCTCATGCCCAGTATAGAAACTGGAAAGGACAAATCACTGCTTGGGTCTGGTTGAGCATTGGTCAGCTGGTGGTGAGGAACTGTATTGTGCATCACTCCTGGTTGTTTTTAGTTTTCTCTCTTGTTATTTCCCTTTTCATTATTAGTATTAGTATTTAGTATTATTAGTAGTATTATATTGTATTATTAAACTGTGCTTGTCTCAACCCCTGGGTTTTCACTTTTTCCCAATTCTCCTCCCACCCCACTGTGGGAGGGGGAGAGTGAATGAGCAGCTGCATGATACTTAGTTGCCAGCTGGGTTTAAACCACAACAGCTTCTTCAGAAGAAGGCTAGCCCTTCCTGTTATTGCTGGCCACAGTCATAGAATGAATGAGTTTGGAAGGCTCCTCTCAAGGTCGCCTGGTCCAATGCCCTGCTCAAGCTGGGACATCTATAGCCAGTTGCCCAGGGCCATGTCCAGACAACTGTCCGTGAAGGGAGGCACCATGGTCTTTCTCGCCAGCCCAGTGCCAGTGTCCGGGCACCCTCACAGTAAAAGTGTTTCCTGATGTTCAGAGGGACCCTTCTGTGTTTCAGTTTGTGCACATTGCCTTTTGCCCTGTCACTGGGTACCAGTGGAAAGAGTCTGTCTCTTTGTGTACCCTCCCTTCAGGTATTTATATACATTAACAAGATCCTCCCCAAAACATGTCCAGATTAGACAGTCCCAGTTCCCTCAGCCTTTCCTCATAAGACTGACGTTCCAGTCCTGTTACCGTCTTTGTCACCTATTGCTAGACTCCAGTATGTCCATGTCTGTCTTGTACTGATGCTGTTGAGATGTTGAATCAGAGGATCTGGAGGGATGCCACTTCTCAGTGCCTGCCTGTGCCTCGAGCACATTCATACTGGGTGCTGGGTTTAGATGGAGTTCCCAGTAGAAGTGTCCAAAGCTCACAAGGCTTCCTTCTAAAACTCATGCTGTCCAACTTTACTTCCTTTTTGACAGCAGTTGGGCTGCCAGTTTGCTGTAGCCATCGCTTATGTAATTTTTCACCTTGTACTCTTGCTATTCACCTTTTTAATCTTGTGATCTTGTTATCAGCCTGCTTCTGTCCTGAGAAGGAGCTCTGCAGAGCACAGCACCTTGTCACAGTCACTGCAGCAGTGCCATCACAGCTTCTTGGACTGTCAACAATTAGAATACCCATGAACTTTGTGGTTAATCACCTCTTCCCACTAACGGCTGGTCATAAGATGTCCCTGATCAGGTTAGGAAATAGAAGTTGTTACACTTCCACTGCTCTCCATTCTCTTGTAGATTGGGTTACTTTGAGCAGCTGAAAATAGAGGTTGCATATTCACATTTCTTGTCTTCTGAATGTAGCCTCAGGTTTCCTGTTTCACGGGTGTTGAGCCTTGTCGCTCAACATCTTGTCAATCGAAACATCTTGTCATACGCAGTCTTTGCTTTGGCATGGAGGGAAGCAGATCAGAAACTTCTGCAGCTGAAGAGAATGAGGAAATAATTTATACGTCTGTCAGATTCTCTCAGACTCCTCTGCCTAGGACCAGTGCTGCACGGGAAAAAAGAGGTAAGGAAGCTGTATGAGGTAGGTCAACAAAATACTTTATACTGAGCAAAAGCAATATCTACACTCTGAGCTGGCCACCGATTTTGAGTGCCTGCTTATGATGCTGTTTCTTTGGTTCTAAAACTACCATGAGTATTTTAATGTGACAAAAGCCAGTGGATCAGAGCCCCTTCATTGTTTTCCCTCCCTTTCTCTGTCTGTCCCCTTTTGGTGGCTACTCCAGGACGTTCGACCTAGGCATCCTTTTCTCCAAAAAACACAGTTTTGAAGTTGTCTGCTTGTCATCGAGAAGAGATTGTCAGCTATAGTTCTTTGAAGGGCAGGCGAGATGTGAGTACAGATAAATTAGAGGTGTATGCTAATCAGAGATCAGAGACAGAGGAGGCATATGAGATCATCCAGGCTCTCTCCTGTGGGGCTCTGCAGGATTCTTCTGTGATACATTTTTTCCTCTGTTTTCTCTGTTCTGGTTTCACATACCTCCCAGTGAGCAAATTTCCAGCGTTTGCCTTGAGCCAGTTCTGCAGGGTGTTTTACTATCAGGAAGATTTTCTTAGTGCTTTCCTTCAATTTTCTTTTTCCTTATTTCCACTCCATTCCCCCTGCTCAGGCCTTGCAGATGTCACACTGAGCAATTTCTCTGCCTGCTTAGTTGAGAAATACCACCCTTAGAAGAGTGAGATTTTGCATTGGTGATCATTCCTTGTGTCTCCTCATGAGCTGATTGCTTTCCCTCTAAACGCCTGTGTGCTTTAGACAAGTTGTGTTGCATTAGCTGCAACAGTAATGTTTTACCTCAGCTTTTTTTCCAAGCTGTTATTACCAAGGGGGCTCTCACTGTGGGATACTAGATTCTATGCCCTGATCAGAATGACTACATATATCTGTAGTTGTTAGTGATGCCTGGTCACTTGCTGCACTATGGAAAAAAACCAGCACAGAAATCCCCAGGTTCCTATCTGGTAATCACACTCCATTTGCTTAGAAGGCAGTCTTGTTTTTGCATGCAGCAGAAATGTTGTTTTCTGTTGCATCAGAAGACACAGGGGCATCCCTTCATTACCTGCCATTTGTGTTCACTCCCACCCTGTTGGAGGTGGAGATTACCCAGTGCCATCTTGAGATATTTTACAGTTTTCTTCTTCATATTCCTCCTCTCCAAATTTCTTCATGTACCCTCATCTTTCTGAGCTGAAGTCTTAGGGCATAAAATAAGGAAGCTGATCTTTTAACATACTTTCTGTACATATTATTTGATGATTTCCCAGCTCTCTTCTTCGTGTGAGGAGCCCCTAGGGAGCACAGTTTAAATACCTTTCTTTAGATGATCTTTTTTTCAACTCTGTCCCTGCTTCCATTGTTTTTGAGAAATATGCTCTCAGGTATTTCATCTCTGTTTTCAAATGCACACATTTGCTACCAAGTCGTCCCTGTGATGCAGTATCAGAAGTATATTCACGTGTATAGATCAGTCCTCTGGTCAAACCGAGTCTTTTGGCACTTGTGGACTCCTCAAAAATGAAGAGTTGTTCTGGTTGTCTTCTGTTTGGCTTACAGAGAGCTTTAGATATGCCACACTACCAAAATATCAGTCTAGCAGTCACTTAAGACAATGTTGGCCTGTGTGGCACCCTTGTAGTGACAGCAATAACCAGGTCTGTGCCTTAGCCAAGGACAGGATCCTTGTTTCTCAGATTTTCCTCCCTTGCCCTAGGTAGTCATGCTACTCCCCTGCTGACGTAGGCAGGAGCTGAGGGGAGTGAGCTATTTGGGGCAGTTCATAGATGTTCTTCAGACTGTCCTAGAAGACTTGAATTACAAAATGCTAACAGTTTTCAGATTTTGAACTGAATTTGGATTCCCAAACCTAAAAATACTGGGTCATGCTGCTTGCAGCCTATCACAGTCACTTCTCCAGAGCACTGGGAGACCCAGCATGGAGCTCTGTATACTAGAAAGTTTTAACACTGGTTATTTATGTAAGGTAAAAGGTTCCCTCTCCCTTCCGTTGAGGAGACTTTTCTACAGTTCCTCAGACAACTACATGGAAATATTTCTGGATGCTCTATCCAGTTTTCTCTCTTGTGTTAAGAATTTATCTCAGATACTTCTCCGATCCTCTTCTACAAGAGCTTCACATGTAGTCCTGGGGATGAGGATCAAGCACAGTCCTCTGAACCTGCTTTAAAAAAGGGGAAGTGCAGGGTCTCCCTTCCATAAGGGGTAAAAATCTCGATTTATGGACTTTTTAATTCCACTTTCCTGGATTCCTGGATTCCACTAAAGTTCAAGTGAGGCTTAAGTTCTCCTCAAATACTTCAAAATGATTTTCCCACTTCACTTTTTTCCTCTCCAAATTATCTGGTGGCATATTTTTTCACTTTTAAGGACTGAAGTGAACTCTTCCATTGCTCTGGATGTGGAGGTGCCCTAGGATTTTGTTTTGATGCTGAGTCCAGTCATTTCCTTTTTTTCTGCAATTGGTTTGAAACAATAGAGAGTGAACTGCTCTGTTCTTTGCCAGGAGGCACCAGCCTCAGTGCCCAGTGCTAACATTTAAAGATTAACCCTTTCACTGACTGTCATCCCTGGAAGTAGTTTTCCCTAAAATCATGACCAGCTGTCTGGAGGATGAAGGAAAAAGCTTCTTTGAGAGGCAAGAGAGGAAGGAAAACAGAAGTGCAAATCCTCATAAATGTGATATCAGAACAAAGAATTATGTCTCAAAGGATGTTTATCCTCTTTTGCTTAGTTTTCGGTTGTAATCTGCAGAGAAACAGCTCCACCCTACCTCTTAAACTCAGCCTATCTGCATTCTGCCTACCTGCATTCTCTGAAGGCTTAATCTGATGGCAAAACCCAGGTCATCAGAGACACAAAGGTGACTTTACAAGAGGAAAAGAGTTCAAGTCCTTCAGTTCTCCCATTGTCCGCTTGCATGAAACTGAGGAGTAGGTTGTAGCTGAAAAGTCATCTGTATGTTGCAACTGAAAAGAGATGGGGTTTTGTTCTGTAATAAAGATCAAAAAAGTAAAGTTGCTATTTTTTTAATTACAAGTGGGACAGCTGGAAGATCCTGCAAGTTTCAGGAAGCGTGCCAAAACCTTTACCTTAGAAAAGATCTTTCTACCAGAAGAATGACACAATGAAGCTCCTTCATGCTCTCCCGTGTTACCTTAGAAACTTCTTTTGGCCAAACCTGCAGGTCTAAATGTATTACTATAATCCAGAAACTGGTCTTAAAACCAGTTAAAACCAGGTGAGCCTGCAAACTGTTCTAAGATCATATTACTATAAAACAGAAACTGGTCTTAAAAGTGGTGAACTTGCAAACCACTCTAAGGTCAAACTACATGAATTCGTATTAATTTATTGACCTGGTCTAGTTTCTGTATTTGGACAAAGCTTCCAGTGTTTAAAGGGTTCATTCTTGTTTTCAAGTGAAGTCCCTTCCCCTTCTGTTTTAGCGCTGGCTTTCTTTGTCCTTCCCACAATATTCTTGATACGTGATGTGCATTTGTTTTTAGCCTCCACCTAGAGGTCCTAATAAAAGTCTTTGCTTTTAGTGCTTACAACTATGTTATTCTTTTAGCCATTCCTTTTGATTAATCTCTGACAAACTTCCTCATTTTCCTGGAGTTTTCCATTCTGAAATCATTATACCACAGTGCCTTTTGGTTATTGTTTCTGGATTTTGGCTCTGTTGAATCTCAGTGCATTTGTGTTCACTGTGGCAGAGAAGCTGCTGGATGGAGCAGTGGTGAGCAGGGTGGCCTGAGCACAGCTCAGGGCTGTCACGAGCTGCTTTGCTTTCTGTGGTTCTTGGCTCGCCGCTCTGTGAGGTGCCTATTGACAGTGTCTTAAGCATTCAGTCTCAGCATCATGTCCTGACACGGGATTTGCATAATTTAATGAGATCAATTGACATCTGTCGTCACTGGGCTTCCCTCACAGTTGCTCTGTTGGTTTTTGGTTGTGCTTTTTTTTCTGGTTCATGAGTGCTGTCACCATCCTTGTCTGGCAGCCCATAATATAATTCCAACCCTGTAGTATTCGCTTGGTCTGTGGGGATGCTGTTACTGTTATTTCTTTATGCTGTTAGTTATTTAACTTAATTTGACTGTAATTTGGCTTGAGGAGAGAGCACCCCCATCTGTCTTCCCTGTATATTTCATATCCTATTACTACAGCATGTTGCTCACAGACCTTCTTCCACCAAGTTTTAGATGTACTTGCTGTGGTAGTGTCTTTGGTTAAAGATAGCCTTCCTCTTTGTCCATCTTATTCCTTAGACTCCTAGCCTTTTCTGGGAGGGCAGATATGTTTCTTTGAGTCTTGTGACATGACCGAGAGAGAAGCACCTCAGATTTCATAAGCTTCATGAGGGACTTTGTTGCTGTACTTGGGTAGAAGACTCTGGAGCACAAGAGCAGGATGTTGTAGATAAGCTTAAGGGAGAAGCACAGAGAAATCCTGGGTTCCTCAACATCAGTAACCATTAGCTGCACGTCTGCTGCTTTTTAGAAAGTGCTGTTGTCTGTAGCTCTCATACTGAGATTAATAAAACAGGCGGGGGCTGAGATGTGGCTGACCTGCAGACACATAAGCCTCCTGGGAAGCTCAGGCAAGGAATGATGACTTCTAGCCCAGCTGAAATGGGGCCCTGGTCTGGTGGGCAGGGGTGTGAGTTGCTCCCAGGGAGGTAGGCAGGGACAGTGATGGCAGCAGTGTGCAGAGTGTAGACAGACAGCAGTCTCTAAGTAGTTCAGTTCCTTGTGGAAATGCCCAGGACACAAGCAAACTGTGTAAAGCCATTGTCAGTTTTCATGTTGCTCCTGTTTACTATGGTTTCTTATCTCTTTTACAGCTCCCTGTCTGTGGCCAGAAGTTGTACCAGGCTTGGCTATAGGCTTTGGGATACTGAGCATCTCCCTAGCGATTGCTTTGATATGGAAGATGAGTAAGTGCACAAAGGGGTGCTGAAGATAAGCAACCATCAGCAAAGACCACAGATTCATCTGAACATGGGAGCTCAGATCCTGAATTCCGTATATGGGGTTAAACCAGAAGCTATTCTAGGTTTCTACCAGCCTTAAGTACCAACTGCCTATTCAGAATATTGTGAAGAATATGCTCCTTGTGCAGACCCCAGGCAACCCATTTCAGAACCTGTTGCAAAGAACTGAAAGATACTGAAAGGTTTCTGTAGACTTGTCTGCAGCAATTAGAGTGGTATACTACAGATTAAAGATACAAGGTCTGTAACAATTCTGCATGCATGCAGAAGGTGCCAGACTATGTGGAAGAACCTACTGTTTGTTGCTTAAAATTCGTTCAACCTAAGTGTGATGATCATACTTTACCCATAGAATGATGTAATTTTTTCCCTTTACTTTTTGCACACCCAGAGTGCTGCCTGCTTTCAGATAGCCAATTTTGGTTCTTAGGTACCTTGAGCAGTTCAGAGGAAACCCAGTGGGGCTGGGGCAGGGGGAAGTGGGCAGTGTTGCACCAGCATCAGAGTGCATGTGACTCTTGTACGAATACCTGGAAATTGCACAGAGGATCTGAAGTTCAGTGTTCACACACTGTTATTTTTAGATGCTTTTCCTCACTCGTGTTTTCTGCATTGCAAATATCCAGAAGAGCTGCTTTTCAGCAGATCCTTGCTGACAAGTGTCTTTCTGTTGGTTAATGGTAGAGAAAAGCTGGTACTTGAATTCTTTTACAGGTAACTCTCAGCCACGCTGCCCTGAGCAGTGGGTCGCCTACAGAGGGAGCTGCTACTCCTTCTCCAAGCAAAAGAAGGACTGGCATTCCAGCCGGCAGTCCTGCGGGGCACAGGGAGCTCATCTCCTAGTGATCAGTGATACTTGGGAAATGGTAATGGCTTTCTTACTCTCTGAGGACCTTCAGTTTCCTTGCAGATACCTCAGCGACTGACATCCAAGCAGTACTGTCAATCTGGCAATATTTTGCCTTTAAAGGAGAGGAAGGATTTACGACTGTGATGTTATAGTGCACTTCCAGTTTCAGTGTACACCTTAGATGTTCCCAGCAGACAAAGCAGCAAAATGAAGGGAGAGGTGATGATCACTGTCAGCTACTCAAAATCATCCTATGAAGTATGTTAGCAGACAGCCTTCTCCACCATCCCTCTCCACCTCCCTTCTATCCCCAACATGGGTGTTATGAATGATTACAGGAAAAGACTGTGCAATCACTGTACTCGTTGCCTACAAACGAGTACAGCCACAATCTCCAGAGATCCTCCCTCTGCAATAATGATGCCTTTCTTCCCTGCAGCCACTCCAGCTCCTCCTGCTTAGTGACCTTTGCCATTGTCTGTGTTCATGCATAGATATTTCTTTCTCAGTCTGTTTTCAGTGCTTACTTCCCCTCTCTGCCAAAAGCATTCTTATGGTGGTGAAAGCAGAAACCGTCTGTTACACTGCTCATTTTCTAGTAGGTGCTCACTGAGGGCAGTGGCATGTATGACCACAGAAAAATGGGTAAAGCTGATCATTAGGGAGGTGAGGCACATCTGCCTAAGTAGAGCAGAAGTACCTGACTGGTTTTGTGCAAGCCAGGGCTTATTAGCTCAGGTCCACTGAACGTGGACAGTTTCCAGCCCCTGGACAGAAGTTGCATTGTGTGATGTTCTGTGGGAGCTTACAAAGCCATGTTTCTGCTCAACTGGAACTATGTACCAACCTCTCATGCTTGCTTAGGCAAATCCTGATTCCTTGGGAAATACCTGTCTTCCCCACATTACCCATTTCTCTCCATGAAAAAAGCCTCCCCTGGTCCAGCTGCTTTCTTACTGCTGTCTCTGCTACTAGAGTGTTACCCATTGTCCCTGCTCAGACTTCCCTATGTTAGCAAGACTCTCCTAGGTAGTTACCTCCCTTCATCACGGAAGCAGTCACCTCCAAACCACCAGCAACACTTAAGCATTCCTCAAACTACTCCTATTCCCACCACTTTACCAAGTTTACCACTTTGTTAACGCTTCTGTGTGAAGATGTTTGCTGTGAGGCTTTGTTCGTGGCAGCTGGAGATAAAAGATGGAAGAATGGATCCCAGTCATACACTGAAAGGTTGCTGTTGTTTAGTTCCTTTGCAAATGTGGACAAAGTTCTCTCTTTTGTCTTTATTCCTTTTTATTTTTAAGGAGGGGATTTACTTCAGGGCTGAGTTTCGGTTGCAGGCTTCACCTTTAAACAGTAAGCAGGAGTTAAAGGTTAGGCAAAAGGAAATGAATATTGAAAACACGTAGGAGGAATGTTTGTGTAAAATGTAAAGAGCATTGGTCCTGGGGTTTGTAGACAGATCTGTCAGTGCCTGCACCTCCTGCCCTGACCTGATTTTACCTTTAATTGTTAATACTCTGTATTAGCTTGCTAGCTAGCTGTATGGTAAAGCACCAATAGAAATAGCATATGTTCCTACATAAAGTGTAGGATACTTCAGGAAACTGGGGTGCAGTTGGCTCACATATGTTGCCCTGAGAAATGGCCTTTGAGGAATCGGTCTAGGACCCTTGAAAGCACCATTACTTCCTTGTGAGTGTATACATAGTTTTTATTCCGGTCATGATTTGCGGGGCTGATCTTCCTGATTAGCAGGTGTGGAGAAGCGGTATTGTCAGCCATTTAAGGAATAGTCAGGCAAGGGGGTATATCTTGCTCTCTGTTCTATTTACATCTCTTTACCTTCATTTTCAGGCTGGCTTTCATTAGTCACTTTGTAATTCATCACCATTTCTAGGAGCTGTTTAAGAGTATTCAACCAGAGTGTTTCTGGATTGGACTGAGGAACAGCACAGGCTCTGGATGGATTTGGGAAGATGGCTCTATATTCAGTGGCACCAAGTGAGTTTCATTGTGTTTTAAAAACAAGAGTGCTAATTGCCTGGTGATCCAAAATGCCCAGAGTTCCTGCATCAGATTTCAGTAGCTTTCTTCCTGAGCAGATTTTGTTGTCACCTGTATGGCACTGAACTCAAAAGGGTCTACTTTTTACTGCCCTGCACCTTGTAAAGGCTGTTACAGTACATGTGAAAAGCAGGGCTAATGTTAGTATCTCACTCTCTACTTCACTCCAGCTGCTCAGATCAGTGATCATTTACCTGTACTGCTCACTCAGTTGCTCAGTCAGAAAACCATATGGTCTATCTTGGCTTAACTGGATTTAGTCACTTTGCACCCATTCTGCCAAGTGATGGTGTCACTGGGTGTGAGTATCCAGCCCTTTGCTGCTTTACTGGTGCCAGCCCAAGTCAGAACCTTAATTTTGGCTCAGCTTTGGGCAAAACTCATCATTCTGCATGAGGGAAAGCATTATGATTTCGTCCAGTGACTTTGCCTGGCCCTTTTCCTTTTATGGCAGTGAAGGAAACTAGTTAGTGTCTAACACTTCTCCAGTGGAAAAACTCTCTCAAGATCATTGTCAGTAGGTCGGTAATCCAAGACCTTTGTTTAGTTCCCATCTTAAGTCCAGCTTTCTGTTCTTACAAACTCCTTGGAGATGATCTTTACATGAAACTCTCAGCACTGCCATTCTCATGATGGTGGGTACCACTTTCACTGTCAGGGCATCCTGTCCATATTTGGTTATGATTTCAGTTCCACGGTGGCAAAATTATTTAGGTATGTGATCTCCAAGGTTTTACAGGTTTCTGGGTGCACGTATTGTTTTCTAACAGCTGGAGGTTGGGTTCTTTCACTTCCTCTGGGCTCCACCCTCCAAAAATCTTTCTCACCTCCTGGAGATATCTCAGCATTTTCTCTCAGTCTCATTTTTGTTCCATGTCTCTTGCAGCATCCTCTCTAACAGCCCTGTGCAACATTGTGCTGTCCTGATGAAAGATCATTTCCAGGCCTCCAGCTGTGAATTTGCTGCTCCATGGATCTGTGAGAAGTCTCTTGGATAAATCCCATGTGCATTTTCATCTCATAACTGCCTCCTCAGTGGTACAAGTGGATCATTGTCCTGCAAACCAAAGGTCTACACAAGACCAAGGATTTGCCTCTTTCAAACCCTCACAAAGGTGTTTTGCAGGGATGGGTTTGTTGCCCATAATGGTGAGTTCCCATCAGCAGTAGATCCATTCTCAATCAACATGTGTTGGCTTACTGCTATTTATGACCAGATGAGACCTGGAACATATTCCCTGGCCTAGTCTTTGCCTTGTGTGTCCTATAAGGGCAAACAAAATTTTTGTCACAACAGATGCCGGGTCTTCAGATCTCTGAGGGTGAGCTGGTCATTCCTCCATTCCTGAGCATCAGATTTCATTTCCATTCCCTGCATCTCCGTTGTCTGATGCTAGCAGGACTGGGAAAATGAAGCCTGGTTTCCAGTGCTGAAAACATATAAACAGGCTCTCCTTTTGCATTCCAGTAATATGAGTAGGAGAGAAGAAATGAGACTTCAACTTCTGTAAATCCAGCAGTGAAAATAAACTGCTAGTACTGCATTGGACCAAAAGTATGCACCCATGTCATTACTTTTTGCTGTCAGAAGGAACCAGCTGCACTCCATTCTTTACAGGCCAACTTCAACCAAATGAGTCAAGAGGCTGGAACTTCTGGAGTCAAAGGAACACAGTTAATCGTGTGTTATTATTGAATCGACCAAGAATATGTTTCTCTCACTCTGCAGTTTCATAACTACAGAGAGGGGAAGCAGTGGACAAATCCTTACTACAAGGAGCTTTCAGTTCAAATAGAGCAGAAACAAAGAGTGTGAACATCATAAAACCACAGTGAACATTAAGGGTGGGAGAGTAGGTTGCATTTCTATACACTTGAAAACTCTTAACTCTTTTTTCTAGCCAGAGATTTTGTTCCAACAAAGGAAGACAAATGTTATTAATTTCCAATTTATTCTACTTATGCCAGTATACTATGTTTTAATTTACTATTATCAGTTTAGCCTTGGTCTACATTTGCAGTTTATAGTTTGATGCACTCAGAGCAGTAACTCTGACAGGACTACTTGATGATGCACCGGTGCATGCTGGGCGTGACCCAGATGGAAGGAAGTTTTCCAGAAAAGGACCTGGGTGTCCTAGTGAACACCAAGTTGGACATGAGCCAGTAATGTGCCCTTGCTGCAAAGGGGACAAATGGCATCTTGGGTTGCACTAGACAGAGTAGTGCCAGCAGATTGAGGGAGGTGTGACAGATGTGATCCTTCCCCTCTACTCAGCAGTGGGAAGGCTTCACACTTGAGTACTGTGTCCAGTTCTGGGATCCTCTGTACAAAAGAGGCATGGATATACTGGAAAGTCCAGTGAAGTGCCACAAAGATGATGAAAGGACCGGAACATCTTTCCTATGAGGAGAGGTTGAGACAGCTCTTTCTGAGACAGAAAAGAAGGCTGAGGGGAGATCTTCTTAGTGTGTATATATATAGTGTGTGTGTGTGTGTGTGTGTATATATACACACACTATATATATATAATGCATCTGAAGGGAGGGTACAAAGAGCCAGGCACTGTTCGGTGGTGCCCAATGACAGGACCAGGGGCAATGGGCACAAACTGAAACACAGGAGATTCCCTCTGAACATCAGGGAACACTTTTTTACCGTGAGGGTGACTGAGCACTAGTGCAGGTCCACCAGAGAGATTGTGGGGTTCTCCATCTTCGGAAGTACTCAAAAGCTGTTTGGACATGGTCCTGGGGAGCCAGCTTGAGAAGGGGGGCTGGACCCAGATGGCCTCAAGAGGTCTCTGCCAATCTCAACTACTTTATAATTCTATGAGAGATGTGCTAAAGGTCAGGACAAGGAAGCATGTTAGGTAGAAGGAGGTGGATGGGTAAGAAGGACAGGTCTGCAGAGGTGAGATTGAGGAGGCAGGTGTGGAGAACATACAGAAATTAAGAGATAATGAGAGGAAAGAACTAAGGCAGCATGGTGCGTGGTGGAGAAGGATGAGCCAAGCACTGGAGGTTTAATCTGAAAATGCTACATCAGGGGTTCACGAGGAGGGTTGCAAATAAGTTGGAAGTGATTGTTATTAGGATTGATGCCACATGTAAATAAACACAAAAACCAACTGTGAAATTACAGAGAACACAGAAAATTGTTGTTTCTGCCCAGCAATTTTCTTTTTGAATAATTGAAATTGTCCTTCCATGACCTGGTTGAAAGAAGCAGCTTAATGTTTTTTTCAGCTTATGCAGTTTTGAGCAATCCATTTGTTGCAACGCAACAGCAAATTCCTCACCTGCCATTTATGGAATGCCTTCAATTGCATATCCCTGGTGTGCGAGGCTTGACATTCATAGAGGATGTAACACATGGAAGTATCAGGGCAGATGAAGTCAAAACTGCAGAGCTTAGCATACATGACTAAGCGGATGTCTGCTGAGCTTCATCTAGAGTTCACTGAGCTGGGAATGTTTGAATGAAGAGTCTTCAGGTGGGAATGTTCCCAGCAAGGGTGGGTCTACTTTTCAATAACCATGCCTGCCACAGTTGGACTTGGGGAAAACGTGAGAAGCAAGCATAGTGTTTTAAGCAATTTACTAGGAGCTAAAAGCTTTGAGTTTTCATCTCAGATTGGATTACTTTGGGTTAGTCATTTTGTATGTGCTAGAGTCATAGAATTATAAAATGGTTTGTGTTGGAAAGGACCTTAAGATCATCTAGTTCCAGCCCCTCTGCCATGGGCAGGGACACCTCACACTAGACCATGTCATGTTAAGGCTGTGTCCAAACTGCCCTTGAACAGTGCCAGAGATGGAGCATTTATCACTTCTTTGGGCAACCTGTTCCAGTGCCCCATCACCCTCTGTCGTGGTTTAAGCACAGCTGGTAACTCAGAACCATGCAGCTGCTTGCTTACTCCTGCCTCTTCTTCCACCCCGCTTTCCAGAAGGATGGGGAGGAGAATCGAAAGAATGTAAATCCCATAGGTTGAGATAAGAGCAATCCAGTAACTGTATATAGGTATAATACAATAATATAATAATATACCTGTAAAGGTGTAATGCAAAACTACTACTGCTACCACTAATCATAATAAAGATAAGGGAAATAATAAGGGGAGAGAATATAAAACTAAAAGGGGAAAAGGAAAAGAAAACAATAAACACAAGTGATGGACAGTACAATTGCTCACCACCTGCCAACCCAGGCAGTGATCTGGGCCTTCTGGGTAACTCTTCCCAGTCTATATACTAGGCATGATGTGTGGTGGTATGGAACACCCCTTTAACTTCTGTGAGTCAGGTGTGCTGGCTGTGCATCCTCCCGGCTTCTTGTGCCCCTCCTCACTGGCAGAGCATGAGACTGAAAAGTCCTTGATCAGCGTAAGCATTACATAGCAACAACTAAAAACATCAGTGTGTTATCAGCGTTGATCTCAGACTAAAATCGAAAGTGCAGCACTGCACCAGCTACTAAGGAGAAAAATGACTGCTACAGCCGAACCCAGGCACCCTTACAGTAAAGAACTTCCTTATATCTAACCTGAACTCCCACTGTTTCAATTTAAACCCATCACCCCTTGTCCTATCACGACAGTCCCTGATGTAGAGTCCATCTACAGCATCCTTGTAGGCCCCCTTCAGATACTGGAAGGCTGCTATGAGGTCTCCATGAAGCTTCTCTTCCCCGGGCTGAGCAGTCCCAATTTTCTCAGCCTGTCTTTGTATGGGAGGTGCTCCAGCCCCTGGTCATCCTCGTGGCCTCCTCTGGACCACTCACCTATCAAAATAGGATGCTGTCCTTGATTCCTAGAAAGTTGCCAGGCCATCTGAAATGTTGCTGAAAACCACCTGCTTTGTTAAATTGGTGGTAGCATCTACAGAAGGAAACCTAGAAGGGACTTCACCAGAGAACCCCACTGAAGTAGCAGCTTCTCATGTTATCATGGTGTGCATAGGTGAGGTAACCATGTCTCTGAGCTTGCCTAGTTACCTTGTGAATAGTGCGAAAACTTTGCCTCTCCTAGGATTTTACACTGCAATACATACTAGACTTTTAATTCTTAGCTCTTCAAATATGGCCTCTCAATCACATCCCAAAGAGATGCTCAGGACATGTAAAGTAAGTAAATACATGAGGCTGTCTCAAAAGTTGACTGTTCTTTGAAGGGAAAGAATTTTCATCTGCAGATTTTACTTTCAACAAGGTACTTGGTGCTTCTCTGGGTTCAAGTTTTTACAATACTAAAGGGATCTGAAGCAAATATATTAATTTACATGAAAAGCAGTTAAACAAATATCTTTGGCAGAGCTTTTGATCTTCTGTCTAGAGCATGTCAGTAGAGCTGATTGCTTGGGTTTTCTTGGAATTAATTTCTGTTTGGATGAACTCTGTATGCAGCAATGAATGAACACTGGAGGAGCATGGCTAGCAGATCAAGTTAACTTACAATCCTCATTCTCCATGACATTTATGAGGCTGCACTTGGACTGTGTCTGGTCTGCTGGTCCCCAGTTGAAGAGGAATGGGAAGCAACTGGAGAGGGTGTAATGAAGAACTACCAAATCAATCAGAGTATGGAACACAGGACCCAGTGGGAGTGACAGAGGGAGCTGGGCTTGTTTAGTCTGACCAAGAGGAGGTTGGAGTGATTAAATAACTGCCTATGAATAGTTGAAAAGCAGTCACAAGGATGTTGGAACATGTCCTTTCTTGGTAGGGGCAGAAGATATAACCTGGGGCAATAGCTGCAACTGCAGCTTGTGGAGTTCAGACTTGACATGATGGAAGATGTCTTCACCAGAGATTAGTGCAACACTGGAACGGATAACAGAAGAAATGGTAGGTTCTCCATATGTGGAAATTTTCAAGATTTTATTTGACAAAGTCACACCTGACAGCACTGGCAGCAGGCCTGCTTTAAGTGAAAGGATGGACTAAATAACTTTCAGAGCTCTCTTCCAACCAGCACTTCTGTATAGCTAAAAATGAATGCATCAGGATTCTTGATTCAGGTGCAAGGATACCTAATGCTCATTTTGCACAGTTGGGACACCAAATGTCCCTTTGCATTATCCCAAATAACAGAAGATTCACTAAGAGAAATCCAGGAATGATAATACTAAGACACACTTTCCTCATAGATAGGCCAACACCTTGCAGGAGTTTTGGTGAGGAGCCCAGAGTTAACCACTTCAGATCTAGCCAAAAAGCTCTAGAAAGCGTCTTTGCCTTTTCATTTGTACTCACAGCAGATAGAAATGGCAGGAGAGAGAGAGAGAAAATTCATTGCCACTGCCTTGTCTGTGCCACCTCCTACAAGCTGGATTACATGGACCATACAGAGAACCTTGAAACTAAGCTGCTGGAGCCCCAGGTTGCTATTGGGAATGGGAGAGGCCAAGCAACTTGTGTCAGTTCAGTACCTGGGAACATTAATTGGTACCCACTGGGCTTCTCAAGCCTTTAAAATCTTTCCCTCTTTAGTAGACTGAAAACATTTATCTTCAGTTTTTGGCTACATAGCACATGTTTGACCAAGGTCTTAAGGATTGGGAGCTGACTTGGAAGCAGCATGGGTTGCTTGGCTATTTTAAAAAAAGGGTAGCCCTCTTTTCTTCTGCAGTGTCAGGTCTGCATCTCTTTCCCAAAAGGTTTGTATTCGATGAGTCTGGCTCCCAACCCATTCAAACCAATGTGAAGTATCATCTTAAAAAGCACTTTGACCACCCCATGTGCAAATCCTCTTCTCTGTGGATAAGGCAGATCTTCCTGGGTTAAATTTCTTTTGGGCAGGCAGAGCAACCTTTAGGCATCAGATGGAGAAGGCAAATTATAAGCCTGGGCTGTCTTTGGTACAGTCCCCAAGGACATGCACTATGATCCTCCGCTTTCCCATGCAGGTCACGACAGGGCAGAATGAGGTCTCTGATGAAGGTTTGTTATCAGATTGCAATTGAATTTCTTAACTCCAAAATTCTTGAGCTTACCAGACCTCTGGTGAAGACAGTAATAGTAGTAGAAGAGGGGAAGGTACAGACAGATAATAATTTCATTCTGCATCCTTTAAAATCTGAAATTTATGCTTTACATCCTCTAACATATGGAGTTTGTGTTAGGACCATAAGTAAGACAGGTATTCTACTGCCACTTGCAAGGGTAATAATTACCAGGACTATTGATCCTTCTGCTGCAGACTAAGATAAAGACAGTAAAGACAGTGGTCAAAAAGAAATTTCCCCCTATGATACAGCATTGCCTATCATAGTAGTGCATTACGTGGATTTCCACACGATGAAACTGGTAAGGACTCCGCCAAACAGCAATAGTTTGAATGAGATGTGCCAATAACTTGGCCTGGAACAAGAGTCAGTACGAGGAAAGCAAGACACAGGCCACGTCTGTTCTGCTGCGTTAGGGCAGCTGCTCCTGTGGGGAACTGGTTAATGTGTTACGTGCTGTTAACGGGTTGAACTTTTGGCAGCTTCCATCATGTCACTGTCCCTGTTTCTGCCCAGGTGAAGGCCAGATTATCTTAGACAACATGATTGTCCAGAAACTCCCTGGCAGTTTTCCTGGCATTAGCATTGGTGGGACCAGGAACAGAGAGCACAAGGGCGCAGGTTGGGTGGAGGGGGAAGGTTTTCAGTGTTTGCATTCTGTTTTCAGATCTTGCCTGGAAGTGGGGCTTAGGCACACCACTCTTGTTTCCCAAACTCAGCCCTCTGCTCCCAGTTTGAAGAGCTCCTCCAGCAGCATCCTTAACCAGTGCTGCGGCCAGCTCCATACCCAGAGCCCTGACAGAAATGGAGGCCTTCCCCTTATACCCTGCTTTTAGCCCTTCTTGGTTTTGGCTATGGCCTTTCGCCTTCTGCTGGCTGCCCTGCCCTAAACAAGAGACAGCTCCAGCTTTCTGAACAGTTCCCCTCCCTCTCCCCCCAGCACCTGGCTGCCAGCCCAGACTCAAAGCTGCTGGTTCCAGCTCCTCCTTGTTGCTGCCTCTCCCCACTTCCGGATGGGCCCTGGCCCCCAGCCCTTATCTCCTCCAGCCCCTGGGCTGTTTGCAGAGGAGAGTATAAAGGGGTTGACTTGGAGAGCAGAGAGGGAGTACAGGCAGCACTGGACCAAGCTGGGTGTCTGCTTGACTCACCACAACCTGCTCTGCACCATGGGGAGAGACGGGCTGCTCATCAAACCAAGTGTCTTCCTCCTTCTCCTCTTCTTCCTTCCTGGAGACGCCTTGCCTGCTGCAGAGCCGTAAGCTACACATGTGCAGGGGGGGTCTCTGGGCAGGCAGGAGGCCCGGGTTGTATTGTTCTGTCTGTTGCTTTGTCTCTTACCGTCTTAATTTCCTTCACCCAGGAATAAAGACACCAGTAAAGTGTCTTCTGCAAACAGCAACTCTACTGCTTCAGGGGGACCCAAAGCAGTCTGTGAAATTGAGATATCAGTAAAACTTTAGAAAAGAAAACGGAAAAAATAAAGAGGAAAAGGTCTATGGAACAGCTTTGGCAGCTGCAGTGAGCCAATGTATTGACAGGATTCCAACAAAATTTTCTGAACAAAATCGGTTCTTTTGAAAGGCAACTTTTTATAACTGATTGCACGTTCTCAGAGACAGACTTGTTTGAAAAAGCGTTGAAAGGTTGCATTTTGAGTTGAACTCCCCTACTCCCAGTTTGAATGCCCAGGAGATGGGAGTGATTTTTTGATCAGTAATAACAGATCTGGCCTGACCAGAAATGGCTTTATTTTTTTATTCACATTTTTCAGCTCAGCCAATGGAATGAAAATTCCCTTCTCACCCGTGGTTATGTGGCACTGTAATACTGTGACTGTTAAAGTCTGTGAGGGTATATTGTGCTGCATCCCTTCTTCACCCCTTTCTCCCTGCTTGCATGTGAAGGGAGTGTGTTGTGTGCATGCATGTACGTGTGGCAGGAGCAGTGCACGAAGGGATCCTGATTTCCCAGAAACGTTCTTCTCTGGGTTTTTGGCAATGTCTTTTCATCCCAGCACAACAAGGCTGTGCTGCAGTGCCTTCATCAAATGCAGGATAAACATATGATGGATATAAAGATGTCAGAGCCTCCCTTACCACTAAAAGGAATGCCCTACCTTACTGCTGAGAGTTTGAGCTCTTCTCCCAGCTACTTGCTGCCCAGAGGCCATCAGAAGCCAGTCCTTGCCCACCCAAAAGGGAGCACTGTTGCCATTAGGTGAATCAGGTTTGATTCCTAGATGCAGTTCTGGGCACTGGGATACTACCATCAAGTTCCTTCGCTGAGAGGGAGGCTGTATAGGACTGAGCAGGGTTCCGCTGCTTGGGCTGATACAGACAGGCTTCCTTCCCTGGAAACCTGAAATATGCTCCAGTTGTTTTGCTTAAGGTCTGGCACCACTCTGGCAGTTCTGGGTCTCTGAGAGGAATGAGAGTAAATCTGCAGTTTGCAGTGTGTACTCAATGGCATTTCTTCACTGGGTACTGCAAGTCATTTGGCTCCTGGATCCTAATGGTGTCTAGCAAAGGTGGCAGTTGACTTTTCCACACTGGCATTATTCAGGGTCCCAGGTTGAAATGCTGCTGTTGTGCCAGAACCTGGAAAAACTCATCCCTTCCAGACATTTGCATTGAGGATTTCCTGTGATATTTTACTTTTGACACTGGCCTTCTGCTTTTCCCTTCTTTACAGACATGCTGGAAATTTTGTTACACTCCTAGAAAATGCACCTTACTCCCTGTACATTGAAGGCTGTAGTAATCAGATTGGTTTATTTGTTCTTTCTGTACATCTCTTTTTGCCTGTTCCTGGTTCTTCTGACCTGTCCTTCTCCTCTGTTCCTAGGCAGTATACAGTGTTACTGCCCTTTCTGATCCACACTGAATCTCCTGAGAAAGTCTGTGTTCAGCTGACCCATCTGAATGAGTCTGTGACGCTGAGTGCCACACTTGAGTATCAAGGGGAAAACAGGAGCTTGATTGATGACGTGGTGTCAGAGAAGGATGTATTCACCTGCATCCCTTTCTCTGTGAGTATCTCATCCTTGTTGGCTGGTCTCTTATGCCAAAGGTAAACTGTAAGGGCAAAGACCAGAGTAACACTGTGTAAGTATTTGCTTCCCTCTTGTCCATGCTTATGTCCATTCTCAACACCCTCTCACTGCTGAGATCTCTTTAACATGCTCCCTGATTGGGAAATGCCAAATCCTGAAAAGCCAGCCCTTCTGTAGAACAGGAGAATAAGAGGCCAGGAGAAAGAAGTGGTGAACAGCTTCTTCAAATGGCTCTCCACATCATCCTTCAACAGTTGCAGATTATCACTTGAGTAACTTCAAATTGGGGTAAAGCTTTTGGACCTCAGATTTCTTTTTTTTCCCTTGTGGATATGTATACTGAATTAATGTAAGAACATATTGCTGTGATTGCCTGTGTCTAAAAAAGAGAGGGAAGCAGGATATTCATAGCTTAATATAACTGATAGCCCTAGGGACTATAACAACTAGGACAACTAGGAAAGTTGGTC
Source organism: Neopsephotus bourkii (assembly GCF_033783945.1). Taxonomy (NCBI): domain Eukaryota; kingdom Metazoa; phylum Chordata; class Aves; order Psittaciformes; family Psittacidae; genus Neopsephotus; species Neopsephotus bourkii. The sequence continues at coordinate 12,720,256 of NW_026900624.1, forward strand.
ATCTGGCTCAGAGCATAGATTACGTCTTTAGCCTGAAGGCTGAAGAACTGGTCTGCAGGATACTGAACTTGGCACCTGTGTCAGATATAGGCTGAAGACTGAATTTTGTCAGTTGAAGAGAGATGCAGAGAGATCTGGCATGTCTGGTTTGAAAAATGAAATGTTCTGCAAGTACTAGGGGCATTATCTGAAAGAGACTGGGAATTATTCTGTTGCCTCTGTAAACTCCAAAAGGAAAAGGGTAGAAGGGTTTTGGTTAGGGCAATAAGAATTTCTTAATATTGGGCAGCAGATCTGGGAGTTCTGCTGCACAATCCTTGCACAATCACTTCACAGAAGTAGGAATGAGTAAGGATATGGGACAAGTAAAGATCAGTCCCTTGTTCCTGATGATTATAGTTCCCCTCACCTCTCTGCTGTGTCCATCCGGACTATATTAGATCTCTCATGAAGGCCAGTTTCAGTCTTTGAAGGTGGTTTGTAACATAGTTGCCTTCTTTCTCTCCAGCTTCCAAAATCAAATAGCTGGTCATCAGTCGTGTTTCTCACTGTAACGGTGAAGGGCGCAACACTGCAGTTCAGGAGCCGCAAATCGGTGTTGGTCAAGAATTATGAGAGCTTGGTCTTCATCCAGACAGACAAACCCGTCTACAAGCCTGGACAGACAGGTACCAGGGAAGGGCTGGATGTTTGCATTTGAAACAAAAAATTGCATTAAAACTGCTGGATTGTGCTGGCCAAATGTCCACTGCTTTCAGTGGGGGTCAGAATGGCAACCTCTTGGCTAAGGCTTTTATTTTTAATGCTTAGTGAGGAGAACTATATAAGCCATTTATTTCTTCTGGGCCACTGATTTCCTAATTTTTTCCTGGACGGAAATGAATGTCCTAAAAGAGGCACTAAGTTATCTGTCCATCCAGAGCCAACACAAACTTGCAGCCAAGTGCTGAAATAATTTGCTTGCTTTCATCCTTCCTAAAAAGTCAGTCTAGTTGTAACAAAATTAGAAGACCTATGTGAATTCCAGTGTAAAAATGTGTCTTTGCTAAGTAGACAAAGGCAACTTAAATTTAACTTTGGTCCAAATTAATGAGGTTATAGTCCATGATCAGTAAGATGTTCACACTGCCTTGGACTTGCTCTTAACAACCTCTTATTAATGTAGTTTTTTACATTAGTAGCTTTCTAGTATGTCTTAGCTTTCTAACAAATGGAATTTCTTCAGAAGAGAACAGCTCTGTTCTTTATTGTACCATTTGTTTTTGCAACTGATGCTTTTTGGTTGGTGACTGCACTGTGGAACCTCACTGTCTGCCTTTCTCCATCAGTCCTGTTCAGAATTGTTTCTCTGGATAAAGACTTCCGTCCCTTGAATGAGATGGTAAGGATAATACTTCCTTTTCTCTAGTTATTTGGCCTTAAGTCATCTATGCAAGGCAAGGGAGGAAAGAAGAGTCTTCTCGGGAGAGCTCTCAGTACACTGAGATAATTGTGTAATTCCTGGGTTACCTCAGATCTTAACAGGGTCTGTTCTTCAAATTTCTGTGTAAAGCTGCACTCTGCATTCTTGGAAAGGTCTGACAAACCGCTGATGAATGGTGCTGGTGTAAACACGTCAGCAGTGAGCAAGGCTGCCATTACTAGAGTGCACACCTTCTCTTATTAGTATTGCAGAGCATCCAGAGTCAGTAATGTCAGCTTACTTTTCTGACGGAGACAAGGGATTGTCCCCACTCTTGATGTACCTCAAAATCATATGTTTCTCCATACCAGGAACATTTTTCCTTATCCCATTGGGTGATCAGCTTGTTCCTTGAAACATGGTTGTAGCCCTGGTCATTTGACTGTGTTGCTTGCACTCTGTCTAAACATACTGTTTCCTTTCTTCTTTTTCTAGTTTCCGTTGGTGTATATTGAGGTATGTACAAACATTCAATTCACATTCACATCTATTGCACTCAGCCAGGCCAAAATTGCTTGACCAATTGCTTCAAGATGATTCTTGTCTGGTTTATGTATTAAGTAGGTCCATTTCATTAATTTGAATGCACACAGCTTTAACTCTTATGATGGCAAACGTACTCTGGGCTCAGCTTACAGCTCCTTCTATTGTTCAGTCCTGAACTCACCACACAACTTTGCTAGTGCCCCCCTCTTCTGCCATGCAGCCTCCTAAAACACTGGGGCTATGCCTCCTCTCACAGCTTTGAATCATAGAATCATAGACTGGTTAGGGTTGGTAAGAACCTTCTGGTTGCAGACTTCCAGTGTTCTCACATTCTCCTTGTGATCACATTCTCTCTAGGACCCAAAGCAAAACCGTCTATACCAGTGGACGAAGGCACAGTTAAACATGGGATTAATCGAGCTGTTCTTCAGCCTCACCTCTGAACCTATTCAAGGGACCTACAGAGTGGTGGTACAGAAGGCCTCTGGGAAGACAGTTCGGCATCCTTTCTCTGTGGAAGAGTATGGTAACTGTCATTTCAGTTTCAAGTTCCTATCAGCTAGTCCCATGGGGCATGAGAGCTTGATTGAACAGGGTGGCAGATCTGACCAGGATGTCCAGCATGGCTGGAAAAATGTCTCTGTGTCCTCCCCCTCTCAAGCATCATCCCTTTCTGAGGCATGAAGACTGAAGGGCTTGAGCGACTTTTATCCACTCCTCATTAAGCCCCAAGCTATGAAGTGCATCTCTTCTGACTGCTCACCTCAACAGAGCTCCCATCAGGAGGAGCAATGTGCTGTGAGCCACAAGCCTCACCTCCTTGCAGAGGTGATTTAGGGCTACAGCCTTATCTCTAGTTGGTTACACCCCTGTCAAGTGTCATGCTATAAGTCTGGGTTTCTGCTACCTAAGGCCCGGAGTCCTGACCTTTTGGTGTGGGCTGGGGCTGTCTGTAAATTCAGACTTGCCTTTTCCTCCCCATAAGCTAAGCCTGTAGATCGAATGATGCCTGAGTGCCTTAACCTCTCTCTGGTGCTCTCACCCATGTGCAGTTCTTCTGCTTGGCTAAAAAATGTTGTCTTAATACACACCTGCAGATAGTTGCAACCAACATAGCTTCCCACCCCAGCAAGCAGGCTGCAGATCTCCTTGTGATGTGATCTGACATGATCTGGCTCATGCAGCTGACATGAGTCCTGGAAGATGAATCTGGAAGTCCTTTGACCTCTTTCAATTGCAAGGCTGTTCTGTGCCCTGAATGCCTCCTCATTCTCCCAAAACAGTCACTGTCTACTTCCCCTCCTGCAGTTGGGCTCAGATGTGATTTCACCCTCTGCTAAGTCACTGGGGAAGCTATGGGGTCTTCCTGTTTTGCAGATTAATAAGGTCTACATGCTAGGAAATTCAAAGACCAGGCTGCAGTCCCAGCTCTATATGTTTGTGGGAGACCTTTATTGACTTAATTCTCTTATTTTATTTTATCCAACTGCTGTGGGACTGATAATCCATGTGTTATCTAAGAAGCTGCTGTATTTTAATAGCTGGTGCAATAATTCTGTCTTCTTACCTGGCACAGTGGTTGGTTCAGTGCCTGTGGTTTTCACTGACTTCAGTGGGATTGCAGGTGACAGAAACCTCTAAAATCTGACAATTTAGATGCAAAAGGGTTTCAGGTCATTTTCAAGACTACCTTTGAGCAGCCCTCATGTCTCATTCATATAGTACTCCACAGTACATAGACTGTTTTCCTTTGGTTCTGCTGCAGTGTTGCCAAAATTCGAAGTAACAGTGAAAATGCCCAAGGTGATCACCATTCTTGATGAGAAGCTGAAGGTGACAGTTTGTGGTCTGTAAGTGTCATTCTTTCAAGGCCTTCTTGGTTTCAGTTTTTAATTCAGCTGCTGCTGAAAGTCCAGTTGGGAGACTGCAATATGGTACTTCACCATATTGCTATTCATTTTGGGGTCCTGGGACCAAACAGGCTACATCCACCGTTTGACAAAAGGCAACAAGTATTGCTTGGGGCACTTAGTATGTAGCATGTAGAAACATATTGTTCTTCTAGTTGTTTGGGAGGGTTTTCTAACGTATTTTTTTAGTCATAGAGGATTTCACACCAGCTATAGTGGGGTAGGTACTTGCAACGTGTTCTCCAAGATGAGGGGTTCTCTCAACTAAATCAGCATTAAGGTAAATGAATTCTGAAGACTTATGTGTTATTCCCGTGGATGTAAGCAGTGCACCTGCCTCTGTAGGCAAGCTTGGTCCTAAAATGTTACCAAATCTCTTTCTGTTTTTTATTTCCTGTGATGAGCCTACTGTATCCTGGAGACAGCTCTAGGGAAGAGTTCTGGCTACACTGGGGGTGAGCTAGTAATTTTTCTCCCTCCCTTTTACATTCCTAATGGCTCTGGTTTTCTTTCAATCCTCTTTGCTGGTAGATACACGTTTGGGAAGCCTGTTCCTGGCCTTGTGAGCTTCCGCGTCTGCCGGAAGTTTAAACACCCAGCCATCACCTGCTATGGTGAAGAGGCTAAAGCAGTGTGTGATGAGTTCTCTGAAAAGGTGAGTCGTGATTACTCTGTTGGGTAGAGAGATAGGAGAAAGTATGGTTTATTTCATAAAATCATATGATGGTTTGGGTTGAAAAGGACCTTAAGATCATCTAGTTCCAACCCCCCTGCCATAGGCAGGGATGCTTCACACTAGACTGTGTAACCCAAGGCTCTACACAACCTGGCCTTGAACACTGCCAGGGATGGAGCATTTACCACTTCTCTGAGCAACCTGTGCCAGTGCCTCACCACCCTTAGAGTAAAGAACTTCTTCCTTGTATGTAACCTAACTTCCCCTGCTTAAGTTTGAATCCATCATCCCTTGTCCTGTAGCTACAGTCCCTAATGAAGAGTCCCTTTTCAGCATCCTTGTAGGCCCCCTTCAGATACTGGAAAATTGCTATGAGGTCTCCATGCAGTTTCTCTTCTCCAGGCTGAACAGCCCCCATTTTCTCAGCCTGTCTTTATATGGGAGGTGCTCCCGTCCCCTGATCACCCTCTTGGTTCTCCTTAGGACTTGCTTCATCAGCTCCATGTCCTTCTTATGTTGAGGACAGCAGAACTGCATGCAGTATGCCAAGTGGGGTCTCATGAGGGCAGAGTAGAGGGACAGGATCACTTCCTTCCACCTGCTGGTCACACTGGCTATTTAGCATGCCTTGTAGCCATGTACAGGGTTGCTCTAGTATGTATAATCATAGTGTGAAAAGGGGAGGGAATCCGTGTATTTTAAGGAAGCTTGAAGAAGGAGAGAAGATTGGGTGGAAGATGAAATGTGAAGGTAAAAATAGCAGTAAGGTCAGTATAGTAAGAAAGATGTGTGTAAAGGCAAGAACCTTATAGAGAAAGGAGAGATGGAAGGAAAAAAAAAGGTCATATGAAGTGTAGAGTATAAGGGAGAAGTGGGATAGAAAAAGCGTGAGTGATGAGAACAGAGTTGGGGTTGTCTTACAGTAGAGACTCTGTGGGATCAGAATTGGTGTTAGAAGCAGAAAAGAAGCAGAAATCAGGGGAAAGGTGATGCAGTTTTAAGGAAGGAAAGAAGTATGGCTTTAGCAGCAGTGGTTAATACAAACAGAAAAAAAAATCACTTTCTTCATTCTTCAGACTGACAGGTCTACAAGAGCAAACCTGAATGTTGAGAGCATGGCCAGGTGGAACAGTATGAGTTTAATTGACAGAAGCTGGGGTAACAGGAATTGTGGAAATAGGTCAGGACATGAAAGCAAGCAGAAGACATTCTTGTGATCTTTGGTGTCTGTTACTGTATAGTTCCCACAGTTGTCTCTGCCACTGCTGTTGTTATCTATGTTAAAAGAAAATACGAATGCTCCGGTGCTAACCTCTCTTCCAGACATGCCCTCTTTTTTCTGTGGAGACCTGCCCTGTGCATGAAAATGTTGAAAGGGAGGTGGCAAGCTTTGGAAACATTTTACTAGCTGTCATCTTCTTTCTACATGTGCACAGGCTTTGGTTTATGTATCACTCACACAGCTTGTGTGTTTTCAGTAGCAGCTATATTCCAGTGTGCCTGATGCCTTGCAAATATTTCCCGTCTGGTAGACACATGAGTAATTCCTTATGCTTCTTTATCAAGTGCTTGAAATTTCAAACTTCAGACACATACACAAAACTCTTTGAGGCTGCAAATTCTTTGATCTGATGTTTTTGAAAGTACTTTAAAATGCTCCTTGCCACGTTATTTATGCGCTTTTCCAGTTTTGATAAAAACAACAGAGGGGATGACCTCTGAGGTTATTTGGCTCCACTTCCATTTCATAGCAACACAGTGGCGGATTCATTAAGTTGGATGAACATTATATAAATGAGACTATAATGGTCTTGCTTGTTTTTCTTCAGAAGACAGACAACTATGGCTGCATTTCTGAAGTGGTAAAGACCAAGTTATTCCAGCTCAAGAGAAATGGATATGAGAATAAGCTCCATGTGGAGGCTAAGATTAAAGAGGAGGAGACAGGTATGAATCATCTAAATCAAAGAGCTGTGTGGTAAGCCCACAAGATACCAGCAGAGGGGACTGCCAATTTGGAGTGAGGGAGAAAAGCAGACTCTTGCTTTTCTGGAATCCTGACGTTTTCCTACCTAGAGGTCAGGAACATCAGTATAATTGCTGGTCCAGCAAAGGAGCCTGGGCCAGTAATTCTGGTCAGGCAGAGGCAAATTAATTCTTACATGTTGTTTTTGGTGGGTTTTTTTGTTTTGTTTGTTTGTTTTTTTCCTGCAGGAGTGGAGTTGACTGGAACGAGTTTTTCTGAGATCACAACCACCATTACCAAAATTATCTTTGAGGATTCAGACACCCACTACAAACCTGGAATCCCCTTCTTTGGACAGGTAAGGAAACCATGAGAATGGAATGTCGCGAGTGCCAAACAATCATGCTACTGAACCTCCTGGATAGATACACATGCCCGCTCTGCAAAGATGCTGGACCTCAGTGCTGCTATGCCCTGTGGGCCTCCTCTCCTCTGCAGGCTTTCAAAGTGGGGAGTAGCAGCTGAGAGCACAGACCTTATTGTGCTTACCCCTCTGTCCTCATGCTTCCACTTTCCAGTCAAGTAAAAGTCTGCTTTTCCAGTCACCTGTTTAATAGGACACCTAAGGGTGAGTGCATGTCAGTCTCTACATCCACTCCTCTGACCCGGAGGTGGAGTCAAGAAAGGGCTAAAGAAGTAAGATTCAGTAAGTGTGCAGCTCTCTCTGAAAGAAATGGGTGATGCACATGTAAAGCACGGTGGAGGCTTCCTTGTCTGGCATGAGCCCAACATCCTTAGCTTGGTGGTCTATCAGGCTGCTCAGGTGAGAGGCATTCCTCTCCTTCTATACTGTACTGTTTTTGCTCTTCCAGGTGAAACTAGTGGATGGATCTGGTGCTCCAATTGCCAATGAACTTGTGAGGATTTCTTTACAAGGAGTTGGGGAAAGCAACTACACAACAGATGAAGAGGGCAGGGTGCAGTTTACTGTGAACACTTCCAAGTTAATCTCAGATTCTGTTGGAATTAGGGTAAGTCCTGCGGGCACAGGAGGTGGTGAAGGAAGGAAGCGGAGGGCCTCTGAAGTTTCTACTTCAGTGCAAAAGCACTTAGCTTCTTGTTCCTGTTTGTGCCATCCATGACATCAGTGTAGTGAAAACAGCTGTACAACAAACCATGCCAACTTGTGCTTAGCTTGTATTTGACTTCTGCTTGGCAATAGCAATATAGGATTAGAAGTAATGTCATAAGATCATAATAATCTATTCTGCTCCAAGGGATCGCCAGCCCTACCTAGACAAATCTGTTTCAAGGGTGTGTCTAACTCGCACAGTGGAGTGCTTTGCTGTCTTTTCAATTAAATGATTTCCCAAGTATTTCACCTCAATATCCTTTATGGTCAGCTAAGGCAATCTACATCTCTCAGGGTTTAATTTAACATTCAGAGTTTCTAAGCGGTCCTCATTTTTCTTTTTCTTTTTTTTTTTCCCCCCCCCTTTTTTTTTTTTTTTTTTTTTTTTTTTCCTTCCATAAAGAGGAAAAGAGTATGAACTATTCACAGAAATTCTCTCCCTGGTGTAGAATTAGTTTGTTCATCTGAGAAAAAGAAGTGCTGCTGAGTATCCTTTTTTTTAGTGGTAAATGCCGTATGTGTGTAAAATGCACATTTTGTAATATCTCACCCTGGAATAGGGCAGATTGTCTGGAATTAGTTTTCTCCCTACAGTTCTCTTGTCATAGGTTAGAAACATTAAAAAATATCCAGAAGTTACCACCAGGTGCTTGAAGTTTTCAAAATTTTGCAGGGTAAAGAAAAGGCAAGAATTCCCAAGTATAGTGAGAAAGATAGGAATTAAAGGCACATAAGGCACATTAAATGCTGAAGTAGAACCCTCCTATACGGGAATTATCTTCCTCTTGCTCTAATTTTTAAGAAAAAGCTTTAAATTTTAGGAAAACCTGGACTCTCTCAGCTCCTAAACTTCAGTTCAATTTTGGTTTTGAATTCTTAGGTGAGGACTTTTACTCCTTTTCTGTAGCATCCTTAGCTTGATCTTGTCACTGATAATCTCTGAACTGAACAGCACTAACCCTTCTCCAGCACCAATAATGAGAAGAAAAATGAAAGTCAGATTCTTTTCTCTTTAAACCAACATGATATTAGAGAGGACAAGGTATTATGGCAAAGAGCCCTTGAGGTGATGCAAACAACTGGTATGATTCAGCTTGTTTGAGACAATCTCCAGCCTCCTGGGAGTGAGATCATTCCCAATAATTTGCTAAGGATACCACCACCCTATCTTGCATCTTCCAAACTCATGGTTTTTTGTTTGTTTGTTGGTTTTTTTCCTGTAGACTGCCTTTTTGCTTAAATATGGACTATACCAAACCTTTAATATGAGGCCATGGATTTTGACACCCATTTTTGAGTATCTGTGTGTGTTTTCTCCTTTTTCAGGCAACTCATAAAATACACCCCTACTGCTATGACCATTCCTGGGTTGTTCCATATTATGAAGATGGCTATCTCCAACTAAAGCGCTTTTACTCTCCTAGTAATAGCTACCTCAAAATTGAGCCCAAGTCCAAGACATTAAGCTGTGGCTCTTCTGCAGAGGTCCGGGTGCACTATGTCCTTACTCCAGAGGCCATAGGGGAGCAGAAGAAAATCGTCTTCTACTATCTGGTAAGCTTGTACCTGCCGTACAGTGAGGTTGCCACTGGTAGTTGTAGGGGAACTGGAAATGAAAATCGTGGTTTGTGGCAACAGGCTTGTAATACTTTCCTATCATGCTTCAAATGTTCTTCTCCCACAGAAAGTACGATCTGGGTTAGGAGCAGAAGAGTAAGGATGTCCCAGTGCTGCCTGGGTGAGCACTGGGATAGTGCTACAGGGAGGCAGAGAGCATCTGAGCAGGGTGTGAGGTCTCACACAGCTCAGCTGCTCTCCTCTCAGATTTCCCTTCTTTAGGGTTTGGCTTATGCATAACCTCAGTCACAACAGGGTTTTTCCTTCCATTCAGGTGATGGCCAAAGGAATCATTCAGCAAGCAGGCACCCACGTTCTGGATTTGGACCAGGAAAATGGTGAGTTCCTATCCCTTGCCAAATTGTCAGTTTCCTGGGAGGACAACTGTGCCAAGCATACAGGCTGCTTTCATATAAATGCAGGGATTCACATCTCCATGTCCCCTAAAATATAGGAAGAGTTTGAGCTTTCTTTTCTCTGCCTTTATTTAGGTTTTGCACAGATTTTCTCTAATTCCCTGTGTCAGCTGTCTTTCTTCTGACACTGCATTTCTGGGGCTCTGCTACTCTCAGGAGACACAGGCCGATGGTCTGTATTTAGGAGCTGAATCAAAATTCAGCATACTTATGCACTGGAAAACAGGAATTGAAATGGGCCTTTTCAGTCAGTGAGACTTCCACATTTCTGTGAGCACCAGTTCATCCCACTTGGAGGCCTGGAGTTTCATCTAGGATAAAATTTGGCATGAAGTCAAACCTAGACTTTCGGCTGCTGAAGAAGCAGGTTTCCTGTACTTTAACTTTTTGCTTTTGTTTTTTTTGCCAGCCAATGGGGTCTTCTTGCTACAGCTGCCTGTCCAAGCTGATATTGCTCCAGTGGCTCAAATGTTTGTCTACACTACTTCCCCCAGCAGGGAGTTGATTGCTGATTCAGCAAAGTTCAGCATAGAAAAGTGTTTCAGGAATAAGGTATGTGTCCACTTCTTGAGGGAGTGACCATCAGACTGCATCATGTTCTAGCTCTGTGCCAGACATTTTTCCTAGTGGCAAGATTGCTACAGCCCTTATACTGCCATTTCCTGAGGAATATTGGGTTTCTATTCTCAAAATGATGAGTCCACCCTGGCAGAGGTGGGGGGGGTATCAGCAGAAAGCATGCTGTGGACTGGTTAGGACATGGGGAAGACTGGCAGCTGATGCTGCTTTGTTAGTCAGCCTGTTTATTCTGAGGATGCGTGTTAGAGGAGGGTTTGTACTGCTAAGGAGAGGGAAGATTTATGCAAATCAGCCATCTAATTACAAAGTCATGTGAGATAGTGATGACAACTTCTTCTAGCAACAGCTTCCAGGGCAGAGGTTAGCAGTGAGTTGTTAGAGATGTGAGTTAGGTTCTGGGGAAGGCACACAAGTCTTAACAGGCCTCAGCCAACAGGCCAGTTCCTCAGAATCATTAGCAGGCAATAGATATTGCGATATTGCTCCAGGCCATCACTGTATCTCATGTTACCAAAGCATCTGCTAAGAAAGGTCTTTGCAAGCCTGCTTTCTCTCCACATACAAGATCTGGGTGCAGTACAGAACATGGGATTATCTCATCACATTCACAGTGGCTATAAACCGCAAAACTGCTGTAAAAGTTTGATGTGCAATTGTGATACTTGAAGTTGCCAAGAACTGTTAGTGCTGATTCCTCTGGCACTGCAGGAAGGAAGCTTAGCTCTGCAGTAGCACAAAGGGAGAGAGGTGTGTGTGTGTGCAGATGTGCACTTTGTAGGGTTGGAACTGATGCCTCAACTGGAGGGAAAAGTCCTGCAGGAGCAGGGCATCTCTAACGTAGTTTTCCTCTGGCTACAGGTGGACTTAAGCTTCTCTCCTTCTGAAGGCCTGCCTTCCTCTTATGCTCACTTGCTGTTCAGAGCCTCCCCGAACTCCCTCTGCGCTGTCCGTGCTGTGGACAAGAGCGTTCTCCTGATGAAGCCAGAAGCTGAACTGTCAGCCAGCTCTGTAAGTGGTTAGTCTGTGAATTAAGTTGGAGCCTGGTCAGATTAACCCAGTGCTGGAGTGGAAACAGTGAACAGTCCTTCCTGTTAGTGCTGACTCAGGAAAGCTGCCCTATTCTGTTTCTCATCTTCCTCTGCAGAAGACAGAAAGTTGAGAACTGGGCAACAGCTGTTTCTTAAGGGTTTTGTGTGACTGTAGGGATGGCAATTAGGAAGCTCTTTCAAGGTGACTGCTCCTTTGGGGCAGAGACAAACACTGTTGTGTGTCTGATGATAATTTTTCGGTTACTCTTTCTAGCCATGGGTTAGTTTTCTTAGAGCAGTGTCTGAAAGTGTCAAGGGAGTTTATTCCTCTCATGCCAAGCATCAAATGACAATCCCTGAGCAGGGACAAAGTGATACAGATGGGCTGGCTAGTGTAATTTTTTTATATATTTGAGCCATGATAACCAGAGTAACATGCTGTTCATAACAAAAGTGGCAGTATTTCCAAATCTGGATTTCTTTTCTGACTCCCAAATTCCCATTGTTCCTTACCACAAAGTTGGACCATGGCAATGTGGATGTATGTGCAGATGATGTGACTGTTATGGTGCTTGCATCTAACTACCTCAGTTGTATTTTGTGACAGTGAATACTGAAAATGACAGATACCTTGGCTGTTTCTGCCTAGGTGTATAGCTTGCTACCAGTGACAGAATTGCATGACTATCACCATGGTTCAGATGTGCTCTTGGAGGAGCCCCTGGAGGACTGTGTCCCCGTGAAGAAGATAGTTCTGGATGGGATCACTTATTCTCCAGTAGAGGAGATGAGTGAAGACACTTACAGCATCCTAAAGGTATAGTCTCTTGCATGGTTAGAGAGTGGAGTGAGAGAAGGACTAAGAATGCTTAAGCCATCTGTGGCATGATGTGATGTGATATAATGTAATATAATGTAATAAGGGAAGGGTTTCTGAATCTGAATGATCTGTCACTAATTTTTATCCAGAGTCAAGTTCAGTGATAGTCATAAGCTTCACATGTCTTGCCAGTCTTGCTCCCCCTTGGTGGAAAAGGGATCAGTCTCCAAGTTTTGTTCATACAGGGAAAGCTTCGAGGCTGACTTGAAATGAGGTTCTAATGGGAGGTAAATAATTCTGTGCCATTAGCGTTACCCCAAATAAATCAGTATGTCCTTGAGCTTCATTGTAGCCACAGACATTTCCTTACAGAGAGAAAACTGTGTCTACTCCCTGGCTCATCCTGATCCCTAGGCTGGAATTGGGCTAGAATCAGTGCCCTAGAAACAGAAAGGATGTATCCTTTGGTCTCTCTGAGCCACCCAGGCACCCGTCTGAAGGTCCAATCCACAGACAGTATCAGCTTCTCCTTTTGAGGCAGTAAAATACTAGTGACAGGTCTGCTGTGTAGACCTAAACAGGAATCTGTAACAAAAAACCATGTTGGGTTTCTCTCCCATAGGGAATGGGTTTAAAAGTTTTCACAAATACCAGGGTGAGGAAACCTCGGTATTGCAGCACTGAGAGCTACGTGCCTGCAGGAGTCGCCTTTGGTGCACCTTCACTCATGTCTGGAGCACCTATGCATGCAATGAGGACAAGCGGTAAAGGAATTGGGTTTTGTTATTGCACCTATATTGAATAAGATCCTATCTGTATTTTGGAATGAATCCTGAAACAAGAACTGGGGTTATGAACTGAATCCTTGGAAGCAGTACTAAATTTCAGTTTCTGTGTGAGTGTGGGGATTACCTATTTTGCTGGGTTGTGAAGAGTTACAGACAAACTTTGGTAACTCCACATTTGAATTCAGAAGAACCAGGTAGCTTTCAAAGACCGGCAGAGCAGAAGTTGGGCTTTTTTTTTTTACCAGATTTCACCCCAAATTTAGAATATTTTCTGGGAATAATTTTTTGCATGTGAAATCTTCATTTAGTCAGAAAGTCTATTTTTGCTACTCTCAGATTCCAGGTGCATGTTTTTAGTTTGAGCATCTTCAGCCTAGTTCTTGAGTAGGCCATAGATTTGGCAGGGAGGTGTTTTCTGAGTCACAGTGATCCTACAAAAAACCTGCAACAAAGGGATGTTCCATTGCTAGCTGGCCTGGTAGGATGAAGAAGGATGTCACATTAAGATGGCACCTAAAAGGGAAAAGGCTGCTTGCACAGATGGTCGTAGAATCATAGAATCATTGGATGGTCAGATTTAGAAAGGACCTTAAGATCATCTAGTTCCAACCCCCCTGCCATGGGCAGGGATGCCTCACACTAGACCATGTCACCCAAGGCTCTGTCCAGCCTGGCCTTAAATAACTCTTTGCTCTAACATCCTTGTTGTAACCTAATGAATTACTACCCCTCAAATTTTGAGGTTCACTGGAGACCAGCAGGAAATAATGGAAGGCTAGCTCCTCCTGCTAATAGGCTCTGACCCTGAAACTTCACTGCTGTTGTTACCAGTGCTCATTACAGCCACAGCAAACATCTGCTGCCAGCACAGCTCCTGATTGCCACATAGATTGCCACTTTCTCAAACCAAACCATGATGATAATGTAGATCTCCCTTGTTTGGAATTATCAGTAGTTGATTTCTTTTCCATCTTACTAGATTCAGGCTCTCTGGCAGGTAGGCTTTATCCCACATCAGCCACTCCTGAACTGCTGACGGAAACGGTCCGAAAGTATTTCCCAGAAACCTGGATTTGGATTTTAGTACCTATAAGGTGAGCACGTTGGGTTAGTTCCTTTTTAATAAAACTGGTTTTTTAAGGTGAAATCATGAATTCTCACATATTTACCAAGCCTTTTCAATCCCTAAAAGTCCTTCCTTGTTTGCAGAGCTCACTTGGCAATCCTCTGAGATGAAGTTACCTTCAACCATGATTAGTTTTGTTCAAGTAGTTGTGGGTCTGGAAGAAGGTGGGATAGCCCAAACATTCACACAGGCAGTACTGTTCAGTAGGCGAAAAGGGGTACAGATAGTCACCAAAATGCCATCAAAATAATCCCCTTTTCCTTGCTGTCTGTCTTTCACCAGCTCTGAGGGAAATGCTGGTCTAGGTGTGCCCATCCCTGACACCATCACTGAGTGGAAAGCCAATGCATTCTGCACTTCAGCACAGATGGGCTTTGGCCTGTCCCCAACAGTGACCCTCAGAGCCTTCCAGCCCTTCTTTGTAGAGCTCACCATGCCCTACTCTGTAGTGCGTGGTGAGTCCTTCACGCTGAAAGCCACCGTTTTCAACTACCTGACCACCTGCATCAGGGTAAGGAAGGTTTAAATCCTTCTCTGTACTTGTGTACCTTCTTGTACACCTCTTATCTCTGAATAGCCCTAGACCCCTAAAATTATTATGTTATTCTTCCTATACACTCCAAACGCAGAACCCACAACTCCAGCTCTTTGCTCCTTTGCTACTGCAAAATAGCTAGTGCTATGGTTTCCGAGCTCCCTGTCTCCCATGATCATTGTTCCCTCATTGTGTCTCTCCGGCAGGTCAGTGTGACTCTGGCTCAGTCTACTCATTTCCTGGCTACTCCAGTGGAAAAGGAGGAAGAATCTTATTGTCTCTGTGAGAATGGGAGGAAAACCGTGGCTTGGCTGGTGACTCCTAAATCTCTAGGTAAAGGTCTCAGTAAGCTGAAAACTGCAGGAAGAGTTTCTCTGTGCTGCTCTCCCCATTCAGCATCAGGTGTAAGAGCAACATAGTTTTCTGGGAAGCACTGCAACGAAGTCTCTGTCTTGTCTGGTGTTATGTGGGAGGCAGAGGCTGTTGGACTCTTAGAGTCCAAGGCTGTGTCTGGCACTGCATGCAGTACAGTCAAACCTTACAGCCCATGCAGACCATCTTTGGAAGCCAGAAATATTGCTGGCCCCCAGGAATGCTCTGCCAGCTCCATTTCTCCCAGAGATTAGATGATTCCCCATGGGGTCTTCATGCTTTGTTTTCACTATTGTTGTTATGTCCTGTGGAAGGAGCTGTGGTGTGCATGTGGGGTAGCAATGCGCTGAACAGCTTTGGGGCTGGTGAATCCCACCATTGTGGTGTACTAGGTTCTGGAAAAGAGTCACCAAAATACAGTCACCTTTCAATGGCCATGCAGCTCATGTGCTCCTGGGTGGCTTCTGATATAGGCAGCTATGTTGTTATAGGAAAGAACCAGAGCCCAGGTATGGTCAATGAGCCTGCAAGTTGAAACTCCGGGAAGCAGCAGTGACTTCTATTGCCTGGCACTGCCCAGCAGGGCTGGCTAACCCCTGTCTCCTCCAGGGCAGGTGGAGTTCTCAGTGAGCACTGAGGCCCTGCAGAACAAGCAGCCCTGTGGGAACACCATCGTGGAGACTCCTGAGAAAGGGAGGAAGGACACGGTCATCAGACAGCTGCTGGTGGAGGTATGTGGGCTATAGGAAGGGAGGACTGAGTTTTCCCACAGGCTGTAGGATATGTTGAAATGGAATTGAACAGGATGCTAGATAATCTCATCTAGGCTCCCTTTCCTGTGAAAAGTTGGACCAGATGATCTTTCAAGGTCCCATCTAATCTGGGCTCGGCTATGATTCTATAATTCTATGCAATATGATGCATCATCTTTATAGTTTGGCAGGGCTGAATGAAAACTTCAGCTTAATAATCCTGTGCAATGTGTTTTACAGTACGTGGAACTTTCCCTATCCCCTATTGTAGCAGGACTCGTACTCCAATTCATCCTTCACAACCTGTCACCTGTTTCAATACACCCTATTTACAGCCTTTCTCCTCCTCTTGAGACACCCCCAACTGGTTTGCCAGTCAGCACATGCTGCCTCTCTGATACTGGAGTGGCCAAGCAAACTGCCTCTTAAGCAGTGTTATATAGTTCCACAGTGTTATACAGATACCACGGTCTGTCACTAGGATGAAGGTGGGGAATCCACAAGCACCTATGCGAATTCAATGACTATAGAGAATTCCTCTCAAAACTCCAGATTTTATAAAACTCATTGAAAATGTGTTAAAATGTTATGACTTCTCTGTTTCCTGTGGCAATAAGAGTCACTGATGCTATGTGGTACAGGAGGAACTATTATGTGGGAGTACTGCGTATAGGAAAACGCTAATTTATTATACTGGATGTGTTCATCTGGCAGGTAGATTCTGTTCTTAGCTTTTCTCTGTATCATAAAACCCCCTAATGTTTGCATACCATTTGGTATGGTATCAGTATATTTCTCACCAGATATTATCGTCTTCCCTTTCTACTATTAACTGACATGTTTATTTTTCCTAAAGCATCTGCAGCTTTATGATAAATAGCACTGCAGACATCTTTTCAGGACAGCCCTCTAGAGCTACTGTGTGCTTTTGCTAACAACAGCACTTGTTGTAATGCTGCAGTCCTTTTGTTACAAGGATGTTAAGTGTCTTTCACTGTGTACAGTAGTTGCAGGTCACCAATGTGACAGTCCTGCAGTGTTCTTCTCTCCTTTTCCTGTCCTTACTCCATGTATAACACCAGTCTATTAGGATCATATTACTTTTGCTTGCTTAAATTATTATTTCAGAGCTTTGTATTTCAGAGAGTGTTTGTGACTGCCCCTCCTTCTACAGTTCACTCACTTCTCACATATCCCTTTGTCCTTGTTAAGGATTCCTCTGTTTGTCTGTATTTCCTGTCTCACTAACTTCTCTTGTTTTCCTTCATCTCATCCAAGCCTGAAGGAGTTGAGAAGGAAATGGCCCATAACTCTGTGCTCTGTGTAAAAGGTAAAACCCACTCTCCCCACCCTCTCTGTTTATTCCTGTGTGATTTGATGGGTGGGATATGCCTGGAGGAGGAAGATAGTGCTGCCTCTACCATATTGCAGATAGGCCGATATTTTTGGGTAATCAAAACATGTCCCATCAGTTGGAAGCCTGAGAAATAAGACAGAAGAAAGCCTTAGAGAATGGACCATCCCACCTAAGCACCAGGGAATGAGCTAGGATTCATGAAAGTTTAGCATGAAAGTTTGCATCCCTATTCTCTTATGTGCAGGCACTGGATTAGAAGTGCCATTTTCTATTTTCTAGTGTGCCCAGGCAAAAGCTGTGAGGACAAAATCTATAGTGCCTAACGATGGCTGGGGGTGATTTGTTACAGAGATTGCCTTAGAGCCAGGGAAAAATGAA
This sequence comes from Neopsephotus bourkii, assembly GCF_033783945.1. Taxonomy (NCBI): domain Eukaryota; kingdom Metazoa; phylum Chordata; class Aves; order Psittaciformes; family Psittacidae; genus Neopsephotus; species Neopsephotus bourkii. The sequence continues at coordinate 12,737,656 of NW_026900624.1, forward strand.
GCGACTGAAGTCAAATAATTTCTAATACGAAGTGTTCTTGTTTCATTGAGGCTCCCTTCCCTTCAGTTTCTTGGGACTGCATTGAAGCTATTTGGGTCTTGTTTCTCTTTCAGGAGTGCCTGTGAAAGAGGATTTTTTCCTTTTGTTACCCTCAAATGTGGTACAAGACTCAGAAAGAGCATATTTCTCAGTGCTGGGTGAGTGATCAGCCTGACAGAAGAACCACATGGTGTTCCTGCCCTTCTGTTTTGGCCTCCTACCTCACTGCTTTTACTCCTGCTCTCCAACACACCTCACTCCTGTCTTTCATCACTTCCAGTTGTGCTTTTTCTTTCCCCTTTCTGCATGTCCTTTTGTTCAGGGTTCTCTGCCAGTACCCTAACTTTTCTCTCATTATCCTCTTTTTCTCTGCTGTTCTGTGTTTTCTTCCATGATCTTTATCAGTCCAGATTTTCTTTTGTTCCTCTCTGAATCTCCTGCTTCTCTTGTTCCATAGCTCCCTCTGATTATGATAGCCAGCCCTGAGTGTTGTCAATATCCCTCTGGAATCTCCTGCTCTCCAGGTGACATCATGGGCACTGCCATGCAAAACCTGCACCAGCTCCTCCAGATGCCGTTCGGCTGTGGGGAGCAGAACATGGTCCTGTTTGCACCCAACATCTATGTCCTGGACTATCTGAACAAGACAGGGCAGCTGAGTGAGGAGGTCAAATCCAAGGCCATAGGATACCTAGTGAGCGGTGAGCGCACCCAGTGTGTTTTATTTCTGCATTGGCTTTTTTCCAGATCCTGCCTGGGGTGGTTCTGTCAAATGATGGCCAGATGTGGAAAGAGAGCTTCTTTCATACACAGATGGTCTTTGCTGTATGCCCAAGAAGGCCTTCTGCTGCTTTTCCCTTTATTATTTTCTTTTGCTTAAGCATTAGAGTACCTGATCACTTCTCACACTTTGCTCTGCTCCCTAATTGGGTTGCAATGGAGTGCAGAGTTGTCAGGTGAGCTGCTACAGTTACTGGTCAGTTGTTATTAATATGTCCTACCTTCCTCCTGAAGGAGTGCACGGAGGTGGGGATGTACCAGTACTTATTGCCTAGCATGGGACTGATCTATCCTCTTTGCCTTTGCTGATACACCTGTTTTTCTGTTTTCTCATCCCTCAGCAGACTTCCTCTGGCATCTGATTCTTGCTTTAACCCACCATTGCAGGTTATCAGAGGCAGCTGAACTACAAGCACCCAGATGGCTCTTACAGTACCTTCGGACCACGTTATGGCCAACCAGGGAACACCTGGTGAGATGTCAATGTTGCCTATACCTTCCCTGTATGCTTCTCTTTTTCACCTATACATTCATAATAAATGCTGCGTGACAGTAAATTGGAAATGCTGTTGTAGATCAACAGACTTTCCAGATCTGGTGTGGTACCTGTGCTGCCTCCTGCTTGATGAAATAGGCTGCACCATCCAGTTATGTATCTAAAGCACATCCTCCCACCAGCAGCTCTGAGCACGATGACAGACAAGAAGGGAAATGGAGATAAATTGGGGAGGAAGGGAGCAGGGATTTCACATCCCAACTGAGGAAGGCTGAAGAGTTGCAGTGGCAGCTCTTCTAGAACAGCATCTGCTGAGAAGGCTGCTGGGAAAGGTATTTACATATAAGTGAAAAAGATGATAAGCCAAGAGCAGTGCTGTATTTTTTTTCAAAAGCTTTTGTGTTCCTAAGCAAAGACAGCCTTGAGAAGCATGTGTGTTGCCAATGTGTCTGACTGCAAAGTTTTGAGTTACTCCAGCATATTGTTGCCATGCATTTTCAATTTTAGGTAAGGGTAAGAATGCAAGACTTCATCACCTTTTGTTTGCTTTTATTTTCTGAAATGGTACTTGGCTCGTGATCGCATGTCGGCTGCTCACCACCTGCCTGCTTCTGCTCCATAACTGCTTGTAACAACTCTAGCAAAAACTCTTTTAACATGGTTTTGTTTTATTTTACGGTGGAGTTCTGGGAAACCCATGAGGCATGGATTTCCAGGAGAAGAGTCCTGCACTAGAGACCAGACCATGAGCTAGCAGGGACTTAATTACTCTTCCTTGTCATTTTGAGTATTACTGTTATGCAGATGTTTAGCTAACTGTCATGTAATTGCCTACTTTTTCCAAAGAGATATTTTTTTAGATACAGATGAACAACCACTGTCCTTCAACACAAAGGGATCACAAGTTTTTAAGATATAAGTGAGGAACAAGAAATCAAGGTGGGAAGCAGGTTTTTTTGACAGATACTTTTAGAGGTGAAGATACAATATATATGTTCTCTGACTAACTGGCTCAAATTTCCCCAGGCATTCTTTCTTTCTCCAGACATATGATATGCATGTGAGGCCTGTCACCTGAGACACACAATAGGCCAGCTCAAGCCCTTTCAATGCTCTTTCTGCCTTTCAGGCTCACAGCCTTTGTCCTCAAGTCCTTTGCCCAGGCCCGGCCTCATATCTTCATAGATGAGAAGCACATCCAGGATGCTTTGGTCTGGCTGTCATACAAACAGAAGGAGAATGGCTGTTTCCACAGTTCTGGCACACTCCTGAACAATGCTATGAAGGTAACACGTCTGCTTGGTTGGGGTTTTTTTTTTTTTTGTAAGGCTAGAACTTGACCAAAAATCAGATGGGTCTGTTTGAGCTTTTTGAACATACAGGCAGATGGGAAATTCCCATGTCAATGGCAAGGACAGGAAGCCAAATGCCATTCTGTATGATTGTCACAATAGAAGGAAAACGAAGGCTAATCTGCACTTTTAAAGTGGTTTTTGATACCTTCATATTAGCTGCACTGCAGAGGAGGCAAGCTAAAGGTCTAAAATGCAAAATGAAGTACTGCTGCTGGATTGGGAGAGAAGATAGAAGATGAGAAGCTAGGTGGGGTCAGCATCTAACTCTGTGTTTCCCTGCAGGGTGGAGTGGACAATGAGGTCTCACTGACAGCATACATCACTATTGCATTGCTGGAGATTCCTCTGCCTGTAACTGTAAGTGGCCGCACTCTAATTTGCACCAGAATTTGCTCCATATTGGAAAAAGGACTTAGTTGTTAACCTCTGTGATACAAGAATTATATGCTGACCATTTGGGTATTTCTGAAATGCGTGTACCATAAATGTTCCTAAACATCATTCTGGTAGCCCCGTCCTCAAAGCTCACTGGAATGCTGCACTGTTAGTAAGGCAAAAACCTCATTTGTCCCAAGCCACCTAATCACTGGCTATCTCTCCGCAGCACTCTGTGGTACGTAATGCCCTGTTCTGCCTGGAAATGGCAGCAGGTGAGAAAGAAAACCATGTGTATACCAAGGCACTGATGGCATACGCCTTCGCCCTCGCAGGGAAGGAGGAAAAGAGGAAGGCATTGCTCGCCTCACTTGAAAGGGAAGCCGTGAAAAAGGGTGAGTACTTCCTGGTGCGAAATCTCTTTCACTGGCATTACATCATCCCTGGTTCCAGGTGCCCAAGTCTGTGTGAACTTGGAGTCTAGGACAAAGAGGTACCCAGTCTGGGGACTGAGCCTCAGCAGTCTCAGCCTAGTTGCAGCAAGCGAGGAGCTGTCTCACCCTCCCCACTTCATCCTAAATGGCAGATGCTCTGTCCTCCCAACTGGACGGGCAGCAGATCAAGAACTCCCTTGCAGTAACTACTACTAATTGCTTGTTGTCTTGTCTCCATGCTCCGTGCCTCCTGTGAAGATGGGTCTGTTCACTGGCAGCGGCCTGGGAAAGAGCCAGAGGTTGCTCTCCCACACTATCAGCCCCGGGCTCCCTCTGCTGAAGTGGAGATGACGTCCTACGTGCTCCTTGCTCACCTCACCACGCAGCCGGCACCTTCCCAGGAGGAGCTGTCATTCGCAGCTCTCATTGCAAAGTGGATCAGCGCTCAGCAGAACCCCAGTGGGGGCTTCTCCTCCACCCAGGTGAGCTGCTTCCTTCCTGCCAGCTCGCACCTCAGTGGCAGAAGGTGGGAAGTGAAAGAAACCCAGGTGGGAGAACACCAGCGTTTGCCAGGGCAGGGAGCAGCTGTAGCCCTGCAGTATCTCCCTGCACATCCATCATGGTTGCCAATTTGCCAAGAGGCTGAGAGGCAGGTAATGCCTCTGGGAATGACTGATGCCTTGATTAGTGACCTGGTTTTCTTGACACATCGGGGCAGAAGGTTAGGGACACAAGGGATGTGTTTCTCTCCCATTGGAGAGGGCTCCCACTGCAATTGGTACGTGCATGTGAAGTTGCTGCTTCACCCTGTGGCGAGTGAGTGAAGGCTCTGCAGAGCTGTGTGCCAGGTTGCTCAGGCAATACACAGCTGCTGTGCAGAGGGCAAAGGAAGAGAACAGAAACATGTGAAAGCTGCTCTTTTCCTCTGTGTTTTCTGCTGAAGAGTGGAGGAAGTGAAGAATGGGGGGGAGGGTGCCCCCCAGCAGCAAAGGGCAGGCTGTGGGAGGACAGGCTGTGGACAGGCCAATGGCATCTGCCTGAGCGCTGGGACCCATCTCTTTCAGGATACGGTGGTGGCTCTCCAAGCCTTGTCCCTGTACGGAGCTGTCACCTATGCCAAGAGCGGAGCAGCTTCCAAAGTGACCCTGCGATCTGGAGGGGACTTCCAGCAAGATTTCCAAGTGGATCCCAGCAACCGGCTGCTGCTGCAGCGCGTGCCCCTGCCCCGGGTGCCTGGGGAGTACAGCACGGAGGTGTCTGGCGAAGGATGCGTCTACGTGCAGGTGAGGGTGATGGGGGCCCGTGGCACCCTGGGAGGGCAGCGCTGGCCAGGCAGGAGCCAGGCGGAGAGCAGAAGGGACTGGAGGAGAGGAGAGATGGAAGGGAAGGCTCTGGGAGAGGCAAGAGGAGAAGAGCAGAGGTCTGTAGGGGAGAAAGAGTAGGAGGGAAGGATCCTCGGTGTGGAGGAGCTGTGAGAAGGGCAGAAGTGAGGAGACTGCATGGGGAGGGGATGGTCTCTCTCATGTGTTGAGCATGCACACAGGCTCACACAGAGCTCTTGGCTCTCCCCTAGACAAGCCTGAGGTACAATGTGCAGCCCTCACAGGAGGATGCACCCTTCACGCTTCATGTGTACACATTCCCGGAGACATGTGCAGACTCCAAGGCTCACAAGGTCTTTGACATCGGCATAAATGTCAGGTGAGTGCGTTTCGCTCTGAGCCTTCCTGAGCTGCCGTGGGAGCTGGAGGCCTGGTGAGCTGGTCTGGGAGCCCTGGCGGGAAGGACATGTCCTGCAGTGGTGGTACTGTGGGGACAGCCTAGGCCTGGGCTACTGAGAGCATGTGTAGATGGCTGGGAGAGCCTGGCACAGCTGGAGAAGTAGAGGCTGGGTTGGCAGGACATGGTGGGGTGCGAAGTGCAATGGAAAAGGTGGAAACGCTTCCAGCTTTGGCTTGAGGTGCACTGTGCCTTTGTTGCTTGCTTCCTCAGTTACACTGGGGAGCGCAATGGTTCCAACATGGTGATTGTGGATGTGAAGATGCTGTCAGGATTCATCCCCGTGAAGTCCTCAGTGAGGAAGGTAGGAGCCTGCTTGTCAAAGAAACAACATTCAGCTTCTTATCTTCAAGACACATTGCAAGTGTCTGTAGCAATCTAGAGGGCTTCAGGGTTTGAATCAGCTTGATCTCAGCATTGACATCTGCACACTTGCTGTTAATAGCGCTGTCTTCGTACCTGGCATAAGGTCATCAGAAGAGGAGACAAAGTGAGGAATGTAGGAAAAACAGACTAGTGACTTATGATTCTTTTTTGTTGTTGTCTGGTGATTGTTATCATAGTGTCCCTAAATTCGTGTCTGTGCACAGGACATTCATAAGTAGTGCTGTTTCCTTTTTGCCTCTGCTGATCTGACAACCTCTTAGCATTTTAACTTCTTAGGGTTTTGTGTCACTGAGGTGCTGAGCAGGTGCATGGTCTGGAAAGTAAAAGTGATGATAAGATCCTCTAGGACTACCAAGCAGAAGGAATGGATTTGTATTGAATCATTCTATCACTGTGCTTGAACCAACGCTCAGTTCCTGCTGGAGCCAAGCCATACTTGCTCAGCCAGGCTGGCAAAAGGAAGGCCTGGGGACCAAGGAGGCTGTTCCATGCTGCTTACTTAGTTCCCTGAATAACCCCAGTATTTCATCCATAGTACATGCCATCCATAGGGCTGGTCAAAGGGCACAGAGACCACCTTCAATGCAGTAACATCTTGATCTTCTTTCTTCAGCTGGGAGGCCACCCCCTTATTGAACGCACAGAGATCAGTACCAACCATGTCCTAGTGTATGTGGAAAAGGTGAGAACCTGCCTGGGGCGGGGATGTGTCAGAAATGCAGGCATTGAGAAATTTGGCCACACAGGACAAAAGATCTGGGACTCAGAACTACTGTGGCTCTGACAATAGGACTGAATCTCATTGACTTTTGCTGACCCTTCAGGCTTACTGGTGCTTTTATCCCGCCTCCCCAGGCTCTCCCTCCACCCCCACACAGCCTGGTCCCTGACCTCTCCACCAGCCAGAGCCTCCCCCTACTGTGGGGAAAGGCCCCAGAATTTCCCCCGGCCCCTCAGCCCACAGCCCCCACACGGACAGGGCCCAGGGGACAGTGAGGGAGCCTGCGGGCAGTGCACAGGGATTGGGGAACCCAGGTGAGAGACACCCTGAGCCTCCACCACTTCCCTTTGCTTCCCTTCCCTTCCCCAGCTGAGCAGCGAGACCCTCAGCTTCTCCTTCATGGTGGAGCGGGACATCCCTGTGCAGGGCCTGAAGCCGGCTCAGGTGAAGGTCTATGACTACTACGAGACAGGTGAGTGCGGGGCCGGGGTGCCCGTGGGAGTGAGGGCGGGCAGTGGGATGCACGGAGGGGCACAGCTGTCCTGCCCCGAGGGACAGGGCAGGGGAAGCATCCTCCCGGCCCTCCCAGGCGGTGGCAGCAGCCTGCTGTGTGGCCTAGGACAGCGGTCCTTCTGGTACCCATCCCTCTGACAGCCCTCTTGCCCTTCCCTTCTCTTTTCCAGATGAGTTTGCCACACAGGAGTACAGCGCTCCCTGCGCCACAGGTAAGGTGCACAGGAACAACTGAGATGTTCCAGCGTGGGCTATTGCAGGAAGAGTTTTTGCAGATCTTTGGTTTCCTCAGTCTGTGTATTCTCACAGCAGTCTCCACGCACGCCTCAGTACAGACATGAAAAACAATGCTGCCACCTAATGTCCTATTCTGAGATGGGATACAGCTTTCATCCTGTTTCACGAGAATAGGAATGCCAGTGTTACTGCCTTCATTTGCACAGAGGCACTTGTCTTTTCCTCTGTGTGTGTGTCACATTGTACAAGTAAGACTGAAATCTCCCTTGGGGCAGAACACCACACTCTGCCTTTTGTGTGTCTGTCATTTTCAGGGCCACATTTGCCCCACTGCAGATATAGAAGGGTATTGAGGAATTATCTTTCAAACATCTTGGTGAAATTTTGACATTACTCATGTGTTTGGTAGGAACCTTTCAAGCTCTGCCCTGGGTTATTTTTTGCCTTCCTTTGGGAAATCTAGGTGCTGAGAGAGAATGTGTACTACAATAGTTCATACATCTTAAGGATAAACCTGCCTCCCCTCTCTGTAGCATGGATATCTTGAATGTTCCCAGCCATTCCCATTCTGTTATTTGTCTGCAACTGGGCAGTTCAGATGAAACAGTTTCCCAGATTTTAACAGGGCTTGAAGTCATATAGCCACCAGAACACAGAGATGTACACCGCTTCACCAGGATGCTTATCTCACTCTTTTTCCCACCTCCAGCCAGGACTGAACAGGGAAATGCCTGAAAAGCACATCTTGTCCGAGTCTTGCTGGATCAGCTCCCATCACTCCTCCCAGAAGATCTTCTTGTTGAGGGGAACTCTTCAACTGCAAAAAGAAAGTAACATTATAAATAAATTAAGTCTTGATTCTCATCAGATGCATCTGGCCTTATCTTTTATTACTCTGTCTTGTCTCTTGTCCCATCCATAGCTCAGACTGTGTAATAGCCTGAGATAAAAATCCAGAGCCATCCATGGCAAGGTGGTGGTTGGCCACTCCTGAGGAATGCCAGAAGGCAGACAGCTTTTGGCAGTGGGGAGGTTTTTATTCATACTCGCCAGTTCTCCAGGAAGAGAGGAAATCCTACCTGGTCCATTATGCACTGGAAATTTGGCTCCCTGTCTCTAATAGTCAGTGTTTTCTGCAAGATAATCCTTGGACAGAAACCTCTGATCACATATCACCTTTGACCTCACTGTGAAATCACTGCTATGAGTTGGAAGGGCAGTGTGAATCTGTTCAATCTCAGGCCAGATAGAAGTGAAGATCTGTGGACTTTCCCAGTGAAGACAGTGTCTGCTTGTTTCTGCACAGCTGAAGTCAGAGAGGGACTGGAAACTTAGCAGCGTCATTCATAACATCACAGAATTGGTTGGGTTGGAAAAGACGTCTAAGATCATAGAGCCCAGCTGCTAACCTAGCATTGCCAAGGCCACCACTAAACCATGTCCCTAAATGCCACAGGTACAAATACCTCCAGCGATGGTGACTCAACCGCTTCCCTGGGCAGCCTGTTCCAAAGTTTGACAACCCTTTTGGTGAAGAAATTCTTCCTACCATCCAGTCTAAACCTTCCCTGGTGCAACTGGAGGTCATTTATCTTTGTTACTTGGGAGACCCACCTTGCTGCGACCTCCTTTCAGGTGGCTGTAGAGAGCAGTGAGGTCTCTCCTGAGCTTTCTTTTCTCCAGACTAAACAACTGCAGTTCCCTCAAACATTCCTCATCACACTTATGCTCCAGACCCTTCACCAGCTGTTGCCCTTCTCTGGACCTGCTCCAGCACCTCAATGTCTCTCTTGTAGTGAGGGGCCCAGAACTGAACACAGGATTCAAGGTGTGGGCTCACCAGTGCCCATTAGAGGGGGATGGTCACTTCCCAGTCACTTGGCATCTGCTTATATTTATGATACAAACCAGGATGCTACTGGCTGCCTCGGGGGCCTGGGCACATACTGTCTCATGTTCAAGTGACTGTTGACCAACACCCCCAGGTCCCTTTCTGCTGAACAGATTTCCAGCCATTCTTCCCCAAACCTGTGGTGTTGCATGGGGTTGTTGTGACCCAAATGCAGGACTCAACACTTTGTCTTGATAAACCTCATACAATAGGCCTCAGCCCATCAATCCAGCCTGTCCAGATCCTTCTGCAGAGCTTCCTGCCCTCTAGCAAATCAACACTCCCACCCAACTTGGTGTCATCTGCAAAATCATAGAATCATAGAATAGTTAGGGTTGGAAAGGACCTTGAGATCATCAAGTTCCAACCCCCCTGCCATGGGCAGGAACACCTCACACTAAACCATATCACCCAAGGCCTCGTCCAACCTGGCCTTGAACACTGCCAGGGATGGAGCATTCACAACCTCCCTGGACAACCTATTCCAGTGCCTCACCACCCTAACAGGAAAGAATTTCCTCCTTATATCCAATCTAAACTTCCCCTGTTTAAGTTTTAACCCATTACCCCTTGTCCTATCACTACAGTCCCTAATGAAGAGTCCCTCCCCAGCATCCCTATAGGCCCCCTTCAGATACTGGAAGGCTGCTATGAGGTCTCCATGAAGCCTTCTCCAGGCTAAACAGCCCCAACTTTCTCAGCCTATCTTCATATGGGAGGTGCTCCAGTCCCCTGACCATCCTTGTGGCCTCCTCTGGACTTGTTCCAACAGTTCCATGTCCTTTTTATGTTGAGGACACCAGAACTGCACACAATACTCCAAGTGAGGTCCCACGAGAGCAGAGTAGAGGGGCAGGATCACCTCCTTCGACCTGCTGGTCATGCTCCTTTTGATGCAGCCCAGGATACTGTTGGCTTTCTGGACTGCAAGCACACACTGCAGCCAGCTCATGTTCATTTTCTCATCGACCAACACCCCCAAGTCCTTTTCCACAGGGCTGCTCTGAATCTCTTCTCTGCCCTGTAGCTGTGCCTGGGATTGCTCTGACCCAGGTGTAGGACCTTGCACTTGGCATGGTTAAACTTCATGAGGTTGGCATCAGCCCACCTCACAAGTGTGTCAAGGTCCCTCTGGATGGCATTCCTTCCCTCCAGCGTATCAACTGAACCACACAGCTTGGTGTCATCGGCAAACTTGCTGAGGGCGCACTCAATCCCACTGTCCATGTCAGCAACAAAGATGTTGAACAAGACCGGTCCCAACAACGATCCCTGAGGGACACCACTCATTACTGGTCTCCAGCTGGACACTGAGCCATTGACCACAACTCTTTGTGTGCGGCCATCCAGCCAGTTCTTTATCCACCGAGTGGTCCATTCATCAAATTGATGCCTCTCCAATTTAGAGACAAGGATGTCATGTGGGACAGTGTCGAACGCTTTACACAAGTCCAGGTAGATGACATCAACTGCTCTACCACTGTCCATCAGTTCCATAGCCCCATCATAGAAGGCCACCAAATTGGTCAGGCAGGATTTCCCCTTAGTGAAGCCACGCTGGCTGTCACCAAGCACCTTGTTGTTTTTCATGTGCCTTAGCATGCCTTCCAGGAGAATCTGCTCCAAGATTTTGCCAGGCACAGAGGTGAGACTGACTGGTCTGTAATTCCCCGGGTCATGAATTTTCTACCTTCTTGAAAATGGGGGTTATATTTCCCTTTTTCCAGTCGTCTGGAACTTCACCTGACTGCCATCATTTCTCAAATATGATGGCCAGTGGCTTAGCAACTTCATTCGCCAGCTTCATTCCTGAGGGTGCCCTCAATCCTCCCATCCAGTTCATTGGTAAAGATATTAAACAGAACTGCCCCGAATACTGAGCCCTGGGGAACACCATTTGTGACCAGCCACCAGCTGTATTTAACTGCATTCACCAAAACTCTTTGAGCTCAACCATCCAGCCAGTTTTTTACCCAGTGAAGAGTACACCCATCCAAGCCATAAGCAGCCAGTTTCTTCAGGGGAATGCTGTGGGAAACATTGTCAAAATCTTTACTAAAGTCTAAGCAGACAACGTATACAGCTTTTCCCTTGTCCACTAAGTGTGTCACCCTGTCACAGAAGGAGGTCAGGTTGGTCAAGCAGGACCTGTCTTTCATAAACCCATACTTACTGGGTCTGATCGCCTGGTTGTCCTGTACATGCTGTATGATGGCATTCAAAATAATCTTAGTCAGAATTTTAACCAAGAACCACCTTATGAGCCAAACCCCTTGTGTTTTCCATGAGGACTTTATCCTTTTCCCCCCCGTGATGGGTTCAAAAATGCTAGGTCTGCAAACTTGTGCATACAGACACAGGGCTAAAAAAACAGACCCTCTTTCACAGAAGACTGTAGGTGGACAGTAACAGCCTCTTCATTTTAATTTGTTTTCTGGTGAGTACTCTATGCAGCTATGGTGTTTGATTTTTTCTGCCTCATGTGAAACGAAGTCATCGCCATCATGATAATTTAATACAAAAGTCTGTAAAATCACTAGAGTCTGTTCCATTCACAAAATGTGGATAATGGCTGTCTACGATGGAAAGAGTTAACACAATGTTTTGCTGCCACCTGGTTTTAAATTAGACAACACCTGACTGTCACCCCTGGGCAGCCGCCTCATTTGTCATCTGGGGCTCCCTAGCTAGCCTGTATCTATAAAGCAGTTTAACATCTCTCTGCTTTACTAAGCTGTAAATCAAAGTCACAAACTTGCAGGTCCTCCACAGCATAACATGTAGGAAACTACACTGAACATTGAATTCCTATCCCCATGGAACATTCATGGAATGCTTCAAAGGCAAATCACAATGGTCGAAAATCAAACCAGTTTAACTCAGCAACCAAAAGCTGTGTTGCTTTGAGAACTTGGAAAAAATAATTGCCTCATGGTAGGAAATTACATTGTTTTACTATTTCTAAATAAAACCAAAACACAATTAGTAATCATGCTTGATTAGAAAATTTACTCAGCTTTCACTGAATCCAGTTCATTCCATAGACTTCTCTGATGATGAGGTTTCAAAAAGGTTTTGAGTGAGAAAACACCAAATACCACAGGAGACAAAGTGACATAATATTAATATCTAGCAAAATAGATGAAGAACTTTATTTTTTTCTCAATAACACTGGATAGGCGCACTAAAAAAAAAATAATGCACAGAACAACTAGCTGTGCGTACTTTGGATACACGATTAGCCATGGTACCTAACAGTAAGTGTTCTGTGAGTATAAACAGTCACATAGATCTTTCTGCCACTTAAAACCAGATATTAATGGAACAAAAGCAAGAAAAGCGTTCCTGGAGATGTGTAAGAGGACCACAGATGGTTTCACCAAAGCAACTCTATGATTTAAATGAATGTGCATTTGAACTTAGGTAGGTAGGTTACTGGCAAATGCTATTAGCTTCTCCTTGGGAATCTCCCAGAAGCTGCAGGCCCGAGTTTCCACAAGAAGGCCCAAGCTTCAGCTGAAGAGCAGGCCTTTGTAAGTTAGCAGCCAAAGTTGTAATCCATGCACACGTCCTTCCTGCTGCCTCATGCACACTCTAATCTAAGAAGAGGGCAGTCTGTGTATCTCCTCCCACTTCAACAAACAAGGAACAATCCTGGAAGGGGTGTTTGTGGGCTGCATCACAGAGGCTGAATTTCATGCAACGTCAGCTGCCTACTCATGGGAGACACTGATAGGCACCTGCAGAGATTAGCTCTATCAATTCAATCAAGGTTATGCTTTCTAAGCCAGAGAAATTGTTCTTAAGAATAGATAGGATCTCAGGTGACAAGGCAGAGTACATAACAGTGAGATGCATTAGAAAGGCTGATTCCAACTTAATTAATTCCATCCTCTTTTTTCTTTTTTGGTATTTGTCAGCCTTACTGCCCTTTGCACAGCTATGGCTGGGTGGGATGCTCTTTAAGTAAGAGGCTAGGGAGATTAAAGCTGTGAGGGGAGGCTGAGCAGGAAGAAACAAAATTGGGAATAAACTGTTCAAAAATTATTGGTGAATACAGTTAATTTGTTTGTAAAATTCATTTCCCATTCCTTGCAGGCACTATTCATCTGTCACTCCATAGCTGTGGGTGGTAGTGAGGCAGGCAGGTTCCAGCAGCTGCGAGTATTCTTCATGCATTGCCCTGGTCTGCTTCCTCTGCAAGGATGGAAGAAGATGGAGGTGTTACAAGAGTTGAGAGAGATACGCCAGTCCCCTTTCTCAGGCTGAGACAGAGAAAGATGTGGGTTTGGGAAGACTGATTGTCTGTGAACCACAGTACAGGAGAGTGAGTTGCTATTTGACCACGGTTGAGGGACATCCATAGCACTCAACACTCATGTCACCTTCAAAACTATGTATGCCTGATAGAAGGCTGAGACTTTTTCTGAATCACTGGGAGAGATAAGCAGAGTGGGACTTGTCACAACTGCGGTGGTCACAGGAGCACAGTGCAAACAGGCAGGGAGGATGTTTACTCAATGATGAAATATGCTCTTAAAGTGCTCTTATTTCTCTGTAAAGTGGAAGAAATCTGCTGCACCAGTACTATTAAGGGCAGGTAAGGAAGTTTTTAGCTTTGCAGCTGAGATCTGCCTTTTAGTCAGTACAGATCACCTTTGGACACCTAGACCAGTGGATGAACCTCTTAAGTAGTAACTTCCCATCCTCTTTTCCAAGGAAGATAAAATCTCTGCCTTTTAACAGACATGGGGCCAAAAATCTAAACCCTCCCACTATCTTAGGACTTAAGCACAATTTTTTCCATTAAGGAAGGCTATAGATCAAGAATCAGCAGAACACAGCTGTACCTACAGACACAGCCCAGGTTAGCAGGCAGTATGGAGTAAAAGCTTGGGAGTTCGGGCTCTTCTCCAAGATAATAAGACAAAAAAGGGGATAAATTTCACCATTTACCACCAGCAAGAGACAAAATAACTTTTTCTCTGCTTTTAGGTACACAGTCAGGACATGTGAAAAAACACTTCCCAAGGTCACAGTACTCCATATTCCAAACAGCTGAAGCTGATGGGAAGCCAGGCCTGTCAGTCTGCATATATAAGACAGGAGAAGTATCCTTGGTCAGGGCCTTCCACAGAAGCACCTACCTGTGCTCCTAAGCCAAATAAGTAGCTTTGTGCTGCAGAGAACCCCCCAAGAAATCATAGCCTCTCTGTCCTGCCAGCTCAAATTCCAAACCAAAACTGAGGGCTGGCCACCTAGGGTCATGAGGAATACCTTCCTCCTGAAAGGAGCTCCCTCCTGCTTGGGCAGCAAGGTAGCTGTAGTTGCTACCAAAGGCAAACCTGCCATCTCTTGGGATCCAAGGGGAATGACATTGCTTAAAGGCATGCTGCAATGTGCCAGCACTGCTGTGGGCTTTGTCACATACAGTTGCTAAACAGGCTACTGTGCCATATTGGAGAACTATGATCCACAGCTGAGTAATGTATCTGTGTGTACGTGTGGAGGTTTACCACCAGAAGAGATTTTTGTCACCATACCAGAGAGGCAAGCCCAGGTTCCTGTAAGAGCTTCAATAGCAAGGGTTGGGAGGCATTCTTCTGCAATTAGAACTCCCTGCTACTGGTACTGCTTCAGACTTAGAATAGGAAACGAGGGGTTGAGAGCAGCACCAACTTACAACTTCAGTGAAAAAGTATGCTGGGCTTAGGCAGGAGGTTCTGGGGCATGGCATGAAACAATGATAGGTTAGACCATGACATGGTGCTTTTTTGGTTATCTTTTGGTCTTTATTTGCTCTACTGCTCCACACAGAGTGCTTTTGGGGAGAAGCCTGCCAGGTGGTTTGAAAGAACCAAGTCCACTGCACAGCTACACTAGCTGGAGCTTTCAGGAAGGAGCAAAGGATACCTCAAATTTGAGACAACAAGAATGATATGAAAAACTTGAGAAGTCCAAGGGGCACTGACAAAACAGTAAGGACACAACCTTCATTCAGGCCAGGAGAACCTGACTGGAAATCACTCTGAGAATACAGGGATGTTTTGAATGGGACAACAACATTGTGCCTCCTGTGTTCTCAGACTTCTGTACAAAATCTGTGCCTGTGAGTTGGGCCAATCTCATTCGAATTTAAGCAGAAAGAGAAAAGTATTGGCTGGAAGACCAAAGATAAAACGAAAGAGGTGTAGACCTCCAAAGGGTGGGGCTCTTGCTACCTTACCTGTGGCGCAGGGAGCGCTGTACTCCTGTGTGGCAAACTCATCTGGAAAAGAGAAGGGAAGGGCAAGAGGGCTGTCAGAGGGATGGGTACCAGAAGGACCGCTGTCCCAGGCCACACAGCAGGCTGCTGCCACCGCCTGGGACGGCCGGGGGGATGCTTCCTCTGCCCTGTCCCTCGGGGCAGGACAGCTGTGCCCCTCCGTGCATCCCACTGCCCGCCCTCACTCCCACGGGCATCCCGGCCCCGCACTCACCTGTCTCGTAGTAGTCATAGACCTTCACCTGAGCCGGCTTCAGGCCCTGCACAGGGATGTCCCGCTCCACCCTGAAGGAGAAGCTGAGGGTCTCGCTGCTCAGCTGGGGAAGGGAAGGGAAGCAAAGGGAAGTGGTGGAGGCTCAGGGTGTCTCTCACCTGGGCTCCCCGATCCCTGCGCACTGCCCGCAGTCTCCCTCCCTGTCCCCTGGGCCCTGTCCGTGTGGGGGCTGTGGGCTGAGGGAGGCTCTGGCTGGTGGGGAGGTCAGGGACCAGGCTGTGTGTGGGTAGAGGGAGGGGACAGACGTGTCTCCTGTGGGAAAGTGGCACGGTCAGTGGCAGACAGGTTTATGTTTCATGTCTACAAGCTCAGCAATGCCTAGCACACTCTCAATCACTGTGCACGCTGCTCCCAGTGTGCTGGTGAGTTCACTGTGTGTTACCCATGCAGCCCAGTGCCAGTACTCACCTGCTCTATGTACAGGAGAACATGGTTTGTGCTGACTTCTGTCCGCTGTATCTGTTGAAACCAGGTGTCTGAGAGCTGGAAAGAGGAGATGCAGAAGAGGTTGCTGATCTGAAGGGAAGTTAGTCAACCCTTCAACTCACATAAGCTTCCCCTCACCACTGGAAACTCAGCAGGTGAACACTGAGGAGTGAAGCTCAGAGATGGTACTTCCCAAAGGACTCAGCAAGCACTCTTGTGTGAAGCCCTGTATAGTAAGCCTTCTCACAGTTTCCACTATCTCATGCTTTTGCACCTCCTCAACACAAAACTGGAATGAGGCACTAGCACTGTCACAGTTGTTGCACATATCTGAAGGCTCCCAAGTCCCTGAAATCAGACCTGATGCTCTTCCACCTCTTGGTCTCAGGTCCAAACTGCGCATATATTTTGAGCTACTATAAGCTACTACTGAAAATACTTCAGGGGTGGGAAGGAAGTGCTACTGCTGGCACCCCTCAATCACCCCTCTTCCACAGCAGAAGGTTGGAAGCATCAGAATGTTCTCTAACAGGGGAGAAAACACCAGGAAAAGAATTAGATGCTCCTTCAAATATGGAAATAGAAGCCTGGACACATATGTGTGAAGAAAGGTATCATGTGCATTCTACATTCCTCAGAGGTACAAAGCAAGTGTGCAGATGTCAATGCTGAGATCTAGCTGATTCAAACCCTGAAGCCCTCTAGATTGCTACAGACACTTGCAAGGTGTCTTGAAGATAAGAAGCTGAATGTTGGTTCTTTGAAAAGCAGGCTCCTACCTTCCTCACAGAGGACTTCACGGGGATGAATCCCGACAGCATCTTCACATCCACAATCACCATGTTGGAACCATTGCGCTCCCCAGTGTAACTGAGGAAGCAAGCAACAAAGGCACAGTGCACCTCAAGCCAAAGCTGGAAGCGTTTCCACCTTTTCCATTGCACTTCGCACCCGACCATGTCCTGCCAACCCAGCCCCTACTTCTCCAGCTGTGCCAGGCTCTCCCAGCCATCTACACATGCTCTCAGTAGCCCAGCCCTGGGCTGCCCCCACAGTACCACCACTGCAGACATGTCCTTCCCGCCAGGGCTCCCAGACCAGCTCACCAGGCCTCCAGCTCCCACGGCAGCTCAGGAAGGCTCAGACCAAAACGCACTCACCTGACATTTATGCCGATGTCAAAGACCTTGTGAGCCTTGGAGTCTGCACATGTCTCCGGGAATGTGTACACATGAAGCGTGAAGGGTGCATCCTCCTGCGAGGGCTGCACATTGTACCTCAGGCTTGTCTAGGGCAGAGCCAAGAGCTCTGTGTGAGCCTGTGTGCATGCTCAACACATGAGTGAGACCATCCCCTCCCCATGCAGCCTCCTCACTTCTGCCCTTCTCACAGCTCCTCCACACCGAGGATCCTTCCCTCCTACTCTTTCTCCTCTATAGACCTCTGCTCTTCTCCTCTTGCCTCTCCCAGAGCCTTCCCTTCCATTTCTCTTCTCCTCCACTCTCTTCTGCTCTCCGCCTGGCTCCTGCCTGGCCAGGGCTGCCCTCCCAGGGTGCCACGGGCCCCCATCACCCTCACCTGCACGTAGACGCATCCTTCGCCAGACACCTCCGTGCTGTACTCCCCAGGCACCCGGGGCAGGGGCACGCGCTGCAGCAGCAGCCGGTTGCTGGGATCCACTTGGAAATCTTGCTGGAAGTCCCCTCCAGATCGCAGGGTCACTTTGGAAGCTGCTCCGCTCTTGGCATAGGTGACAGCTCCGTACAAGGACAAGGCTTGGAGAGCCACCACCGTGTCCTGAAAGAGATGGGTCCCAGCGCTCAGGCAGATGCCATTGGCCTATCCACAGCCTGTCCTCCCACAGCCTGCCCTTTGCTGCTGGGGGGCACCCTCCCCCCCCATTCTTCACTTCCTCCACTCTTCAGCAGAAAACACAGAGGAAAAGAGCAGCTTTCACATGTTTCTGTTCTCTTCCTTTGCCCTCTGCACAGCAGCTGTGTATTGCCTGAGCAACCTGGCACACAGCTCTGCAGAGCCTTCACTCACTCGCCACAGGGTGAAGCAGCAACTTCACATGCACATACCAATTGCAGTGGGAGCCCTCTCCAATGGGAGAGAAACACATCCCTTGTGTCCCTAACCTTCTGCCCCGATGTGTCAAGAAAACCAGGTCACTAATCAAGGCATCAGTCATTCCCAGAGGCATTACCTGCCTCTTAGCCTCTTGGCAAATTGTCAACCATGATGGATATGCAGGGAGATACTGCAGGGCTACAGCTGCTGCCTGCCCTGGCAAACGCTAGTGTTCTCCCACCTGGGTTTCTTTCACTTCCCACCTTCTGCCACTGAGGTGTGAGCTGGCAGGAAGGAAGCAGCTCACCTGGGTGGAGGAGAAGCCCCCACTGGGGTTCTGCTGAGCGCTGATCCACTTTGCAATGAGAGCTGCGAATGACAGCTCCTCCTGGGAAGGTGCCGGCTGTGTGGTGAGGTGAGCAAGGAGCACGTAGGACGTCATCTCCACTTCAGCAGAGGGAGCCCGGGGCTGATAGTGTGGGAGAGCAACCTCTGGCTCTTTCCCAGGCCGCTGCCAGTGAACAGACCCATCTTCACAGGAGGCACGGAGCATGGAGACAAGACAACAAGCAATTAGTAGTAGTTACTGCAAGGGAGTTCTTGATCTGCTGCCCGTCCAGTTGGGAGGACAGAGCATCTGCCATTTAGGATGAAGTGGGGAGGGTGAGACAGCTCCTCGCTTGCTGCAACTAGGCTGAGACTGCTGAGGCTCAGTCCCCAGACTGGGTACCTCTTTGTCCTAGACTCCAAGTTCACACAGACTTGGGCACCTGGAGAAACCAGGGACCTACGAATGATGACACTCCTTCCCTTTTTGAAGTGGAGAAGCCAGGATTTGGCAGTGACAAGCTCTGTGAGGCAGAACAACCCAAGGAACATGACCAGGCCTTGACAGACACTTCCAGACACTTCAAGGGATGATGTTATGCCAGTGAAAGAGATTTCCCACCAGGAAGTACTCACCCTTTTTCACGGCTTCCCTTTCAAGTGAGGCAAGCAATGCCTTCCTCTTTTCCTCCTTCCCTGCGAGGGCGAAGGCGTATGCCATCAGTGCCTTGGTATACACGTGGTTTTCTTTCTCACCTGCTGCCATTTCCAGGCAGAACAGGGCATTACGTACCACAGAGTGCTGGGGGGACAGAGAGACTGAGCTGGAGCAGCCAGAGGTCACGCTGAGATCCATCTTAGATCAATAGGAATCAGAAGGTACCTATGGACCCTTGATATTCCTACTGTCCTGCTGACAAAGATTGTACTACTGTGTATCCCTTTCCCTTCAGGTCCAATAGCACTGGAACAAACGGGCAGCTGTTATCTTGTTATCTGCTGTTCTTTAATAATCTTCTTGTAATGTTTTTTCCCCATTTTGTTTTTAAAGACTGTGAAACAGGGCTCTAATCTTTCTGCCTTGAGAAGAATTACTGACCTGACTGTGTCTCAGGGCAAGGGGAGTTCTTCGATATACTTCTGTAGATGTACTGGGTACTTGTTTTCCTCCTCTAGCTATCATGCTCAGGCTGTTCTGTGCTTTCACTCTCTGTTCTATCCTTTCCTTTTTATTGCTTAGTTACCCCTTTCCACATCCTTCTGAAAAAAAATCATTTAGCTGGAGCCATAGCTTCTAGTTTGGAGGTAAATTCTTTCTCTGCACAAGAAAGAATATATCCTTTTCTATTTTCTGGAATGTTTTTTGACTTGTAAACATCAACAATGCATGTCTTTTTGAAGCCATCAGCTCAAGTATGGTTTAAGAGCACAATTGCTATAGCAAAGTAAAAGTTGTGTACTTTACACAGTGTGAAGTAACAGACACTGTGACCCCATGACCTTTCAGCAAGATACATGACTATTCCTCTTTTGTGATGGCAAAACTGCTATAAAATTGAAGCAATGACACTGCAGGGGGATCATGCCATGATCTGAAGCCTGACAGCACATTTACAGCTTAATCAATGGTTTAGACAGAAAAGACGAATTTTCCAGTGGCTTTGTACTTTGCCTTCACAGGGTGACTACAGAAAGGTGAAATCTTTTGTGGTAACTTCTGGAGAAGCAATTCAGCTGCTTTTGAGAAAGCAAAGAATAAAAGCAAAATTGGTTCGGTTGTGCCTCCCCTAAGTTGTCCTATGCTTACTAGTGTTCGTAAGGCAAGTGCTGGGTAGGATTTCAGTCTAATGACAGGACATGGCAGTAGATACAGATGCTCAGGATAGTACTAATTTTTTATGAGGGGTCTAATATGGCTCATTTTACTTACAGAAACACTCTGTATTCTTGTCAGTAGCATTAAATGCCTAGAGGCTGTGCTACCCTCAGGGGTTCATGCAGCTTAACTTGAAATGCACGCATATTGCAATCAGATTCTGGCAAACCCCTTCACATTCAGTAGTACTTTTAGGCTTAGGCAGGGAGATGAAAAACATCTTTGTTATCCATTGCAGTTCTGCCTGAAAACTTGCCTTCTAAACACAACACATACAAAAGAAAGGATACCTTTTTCATGAAGTTAATGTAATTCATGTCACCCTGCTGACAAAAGAATTCCTTCTGCTAGTTCTTACTATATATGAAAAAACATCCAATACAAAATAGCTCCTACTACATCTGGAGTGGAGGGATTCCAGCAGCCCATCAGCCATCATGGCTCAGCAGTCCCTCTCCTGAAGTTTGCACCCTGATTTTAGCTGCACCACAGCCTTGTCTCGCAGTGAGGGGATCGCAAACTCAGGGATCAGAATGATCAAACCTACGTTGTTTTTAAGTAAGCCTCAGGATTTTCACAGATGACCTACTATTCTCTGTAAATATACTTTATTTGCTATAGGTGTACCTTATTCCCCAAACATTAAGGATGGGGATTTCCCATAAAATAATAGAGAAGGGGCAGAGAAAATGAGAATGAATCCCTGAGTGTTCCACCTTTTTTTTCTTATATAGACTTGTGCTGTGGTGTCAACATAATTGGCCCATACAAGTGGTTCAACAGAAATGTACTATTCCAAGAAACACAAGGAAATTTTTGTGCATGGAGAAAACCTACTTGGCTGATTTTAGAGACTGAAATATTATTTAGCTCTGCTAATCCAAGCTGTATTATTTTAAAGGGGCAAAAACGTGGCTCTCCACAAAAGAACTCAGGAAAAGTTTAAGTGAATTATGTATATAGGAGGCAGGATTTGGCAGGGGAGGAAAATGGAGGAAAAGTGTTATTCCAGTCTAGACTTGAAAGGAAAGACTATTCACATGGGATTTCTTCTTTCAAAGGTAAAGGGAAATGATAATCTGCAGGTGGAGGGCACTAGTAGGACAGGTTAGTACCATCTGTGGCTCAGGTTAGGGTGCAGACACATACAGTTACAGGCAGAGGAATCTCCAGCAGTGCAATAGTGATGTAGGCTGTCAGCGTGATCTCATCATTCACTCCACCCTGCAAGGAATCACAAAAGTACATGTTGATCCCAGGGAAACAGAAAAGTAGATGTTGATCCCACACAGCTCCACTGCCTTTTCCCTGTGGTACGTATCTACATCCTGCAGTGACAAATCCTTCCTAGCCTCCTTCTCGTGATAAGTCCTTCAGAAGATGCTGTTGGCTTCTTTCTGCTTCTGTGATAGCTCACATATATAACTCCCCCTCCTCCCAACCCCCAAGTGCTGAAATAGCTCTGTTGGTCCCAGAGTGACTAATGATCAAGTTCTATCCTGGCAAAGCCCATGTGGAGCCAACCAAGCAGACGTGTTACCTTCATAGCATTGTTCAGGAGTGTGCCAGAACTGCAGAAACAGCCATTCTCCTTCTGCTTTTGACTGAGCCAGACCAAAGCATCCTGGATGTGCTTCTCATCTATGAAGATATGAGGCCGGGCCTGGGCAAAGGACTTGAGGACAAAGGCTGTGAGCCTGAAAGTGATACAGGGAACTGAAAAATCCTGAGCAAGCCCTATATCCATCAGAGGTCATAGGGCCCATGTGGGCATCACTGTTCTGGAGGAATGGAGTAAATGCTACAGGACTTGATCACAGTGGGCTGGCTAGAAATTGAGAGCAAGCTTAGAGAATCAGCAAGAGAGCGACCAGTGCTAGCTGGAGCCTGTCATTCATAGCCCTGGGGGCTGCAGTGAGGTGGCCAGTGGCACTTTGGAGATTCATCAGCATCTTCTGCTAACAAGAACTAGTTAGAGCATCCTTCAGGTCATCCTCACTTGAGCTGAAGAAAGGTGTTGGGGGGGTAAGTAGATATCAGTGAAGCACTGCAAACCTGAAAGGCCTCTCCCTTAGCATCCTTCCCTCCTCCATTATCCTACATGATTATCCTATGCTGTCATGATTGTAATTTTATCTCCACCTCCATTTCAGCCTCCACAATGATCAGGCACAAGAGAATACTTGGGAAAAGGAGGGCATGAAAAGCAGAAATGAAAAGCCAGTGGTACTGAAGTCTTACCAGGTATTCCCCACTTGCCCATAACGGGGCCCAAAGGTGCTATAAGAACCATCCCAGTGTTTGTACTTCAGTTGCCTCTGATACCCTGAAAAGAGTGGAAGAAAATTTTAATTGCCAGAGTACTTTTCAGGGAGTCCTGCAAAGGAAATGTAGGAGACATAGGACACAGTATCCCTCTTCTAATGGCACAAGCATGAGGTACGCTGCTCAGTGTTATCACGGAAGTTCAGGCAAACACACAGCTCTGACTACTTCCATCCTCTTCCTTAAAATACGTGGGAACTGAGTATCTGAAGTCATTGCTGCTCTCTGCCTAGACTTGATGAGGAGAGGTAAATGTATCCCAGACTTTAGAGAAACAGGAAAATGGTTTCCGGGGCAGAACTGAAAAAAGCTGAGCTCCACACAGGATACAGGTGCAGAAAACAGGACCATTTTCATTGGAGGAAGTGCAATTTTTCTGTGACATAACTGAGTAATACTGGTCCCCTGTTAGTCAGCAGACACCCACTGTGTCCATATGTACTGGTATTGTGTTTGCCAACATGTCCTAGGTAGTGTGTCAAATTTCTGGCCTAGTCAAAGGCAAGTGACACTTTTAAAATCTTAATCCTAAGATTTATGTATGATTATGTAGACCGAGATCTACATAAGCAGCCACCATGATGAATAGTTACAGACTGATTTAAGTATTTTATGCATCCCTTTTCTTATGACTGTCCTGGGTTCAGCAGTAGCAGTCATTTTTTCTCCTTCTTGGTCGCTGGTGCAGTGCTGTGTTTTTTACTTTCAGCCTGGGAACGGTGCTGATACCACTGATGTTTTTAGTTACTGCTCAAATGTTCGGTTTGGCCAAGGACTTTGTGAGCCTCATGCTCTGCCAGGGAGGAGGAGAAGCCGGGAGGAAGCAGAGACAGGACACCTGACCCAAACTGACCAAAGAGGTATTCCATACGTCATGCCCAGGATGTAACTTGAGAGTTACTGGAAGGGCTAGAGGACTGCGGGGTTGGAGGAGGTATCAGTCAGTGCTTGGTTGGGCTGGGGGGGCGAGTTATCGGTCAACTGGTGGTGAGCGGTTGTATGCTCTTCCCTTGTTATTTCCTTTATCATTATTATTGGTGGTAGCAGTAGTGATTTGTGTTATACCTTAGTTACCAAACTCTTCTTATCTGAACCTGGGGGAGTTGCATTCTTTTCGATTCTCCTCTCCATCCCTCTGGGAGTAAGGGGGGTAAAGAAGGGGGGGAGTGAGTGAACGAGCTGTCTGACTGGGTTTTAAAACATGACAACAACGACAACTGCTGAGTTGTTGTCAGTACTGGACATCTATGTTCCTGTTTGGATGCTCTCTCCTCTCACCCTGCACCTCCACCTGAGCACAGGATTCTCGCTTATAGATACTGTATTATATGCACCTGACCTACCACAGTACCATGTTTCCTTCCAGAGAACACACAAGGACAGCCTCCCCCAGATCAGACATGCTAGCAGCCAGTAGTATCTTTATCCAGTCTCCAAGGGAAGGAATGAGCAGACAAGCAAAAGCTCACCGCTTACTAAGTATCCGATAGCCTTGGATTTGACCTCCTCACTCAGCTGCCCTGTCTTGTTCAGGTAGTCCAGGACATAGATGTTGGGTGCAAACAGGACCATGTTCTGCTCCCCACAGCCGAACGGCATCTGGAGGAGCTGGTGCAGGTTCTGCATGGCAGTGCCCATGATGTCACCTGAGGAATGGGACCATTTTCAGTGTAAATCAGCACAGTTCAGGGCCTGCCAGTGGGCTGAGCAAAGCCTGAAGAAACATAGCAGTGTTTAAAAACAGCATGTGACACCCTGAAAATGCTTTGCTTACCTAATACTGAGAAATACGCTCTGGCTGAGCCATCCACCACAGTCTCAGGGAGAACGAGGGAGACTGGCTCTGACGCTGACTTTTCTGCTGTAAAGGGACAGATCAATCTGGTTAAAACTACAGATGTATCTGCATGTCTGAGTAGCAGCTAAGAGGGTGAGACACCATCCCTGCACAGGGCTTTCCTGCCTTCAGCAAATCCCTTTATCTGTGATTTTGTTGTGAAAGCTTCCCATCCTGCTAATTTTGTTTTGGGACTGCAATACCCTCACACACAGACAGTCACGGGCTTCTACATGTCACTATTTCCAGGCCTTGACTGACAAATACCCTTTCTAGCCTGTTTTTCTGGCCTTTTCTGCTTTGGTTTGGAAGCCTGGCTTACTGCGATAACCCTGTTCAGTCACAGATACTCTCTTCCTTTAGGGACCTGGCCAGCCTCAGTTCCTGATATATGTTTTTACCTCTGTAATTGCAGGGACTGTTACAGACTCAGCTCTTCTCCTATAGGAAGAATTATTTTCACTACCAGTTGGACAGACATCTAGTTTGTTCAATTTTATCAGGTCCCTATACCTTTCTTCTCAGAGTGGAGGATTCAAAACCCTTGTCATCTCCCTTCATCTTTAGTCTCTATCTTCACAAAGAAAGTCTTAGAAAACAAAAGGCTCTTACCAGAGGCACACAGCACAGAGTTGTAGGTAGTTTCCACCTCAGTCCCTTCCGGCTTGGGGAAAAAGATAAGAAAAAAACCCAAAATATGTGAAACAACAACAGCAACAGCAAAACCAACCTGAAAGGGACTCTAAGAAAATGAAAATGTTATAAATTCTTCTGTGGTAATAATTCATTATACCAAAAAGTCTTTACAAATGGCTTAATGTTTTTCCTCAGTATGCTAAACTGAGGTTAATTGAAGACTATAACATATTGGCTAATTACAAGCATGAAATTTAATACATGTTATTTCCTTTCTTACTACTGGGAGAGGCCCTGTGATTTCACAGGGTATGATGCAGAGCATGCAACATGCCAGTACCGATGGTGCTAGCAGAGTCACAAGGTGGTCTTCCAAGGTACTACCCACCCTGGCCAAGTCTAGAAGAACACTTCACACTGCAATGACAGCTGAGTGCCTGGGACATCAGCAGAATATGTATGCAAGAGCTTTGACAGTTACCAACTAGAGCACTCCAATGCACTCACAAGTGATACAACACCCAGAATTTGAATACATGCCACAGTCAGCTAGTGATTGTATCCTTCTGTTTCAAAAACTTCTAGACTATTTTTTGAAGTTGGGAAAGAAAGCTAATTTTCTGTTGAGCTGGTTGAAAAACTTCTGCATTAAACTCAGGAGTCAAATATTTACCAGAAAACATACTTTGTCAGAGTTTATGTCAGCTGGATCCCCACATATTATTATTTTTATTTTTTTTTTACTCCAGATAGGAGAGTTCCCATTGTTTCAAAAAATTCTCAGCTTTTGCTAGCTGAATTCTTTTTCCAGCATGTAAACAATGTATTATTACCTTCACTTTCTCACACAGTGAAAATACAATGTAGTCACAGAGAAAGGATTAAAAAGATCCTTTCTAGATCAAACGAGTAAGGCAAAACCAAAAATAAAATTAAAACGGAAAGCTTTTAGAATAAACTATGACAGAACTAAATGTTTTAGTTCAAAAAAGCATCTTTTTGTGTGTTTCAGCATGTCATCCTGAAATGCAACTGAGAAATCCATTGTTTTGTTTGATTTTGAACATTTCAACAGGGGATTAAAACATACAAACTGTAACTATGTGAAAGATTTTCCTTTCTAGCTGAGAAATTCCTGGGTGACAAAACATCCTGTTTCCCAACTAGCTCTCAGCAAGGCTTGATTTCCCAAGGGACAATAGGACACCCCATGGGTTCTTACATACTCCCTTCTCTCTCCCTTGGATGGCAGTGCTTGCTGCAGGGGATGTTATCATCCATGTGTTTGTGACAATACAACTCCAAGCAAGTTACACTGTATCCAATCCTGCTAATTAACTGTTCAGCCTTGGATGCTAATCTCCCATTCTATCCAGTCAAGGCTTGCTGTAGATTAATTACTTCAGTACAATAGCAGGATAAAACTAGTAATCTCTCAGACACCCTAAGAGAAGTCATTTTAATGCTCAGTCAGTTACTTTCACTCCCACGACATCTGGGAGAAAAAACTACAGTTCTTATCTTCCAGTACCATATAATCATAGAATAGTTAGGGTTGGAAAGGACCTTAAGATCATCAAGTTCCAACCCCCTTTCATGGGCAGGGACACCTCGCTCTAAACCATATCACCCAAGGCTCTGTCCAGTACTGCCAGGGATGGAGCATTCACAACATCCTTGGGCAACCTATTCCAGTGCCTCACCACGCTTACAGTAAAGAACTTCTTCCTTATATCTAACCTGAACTTCCCCTTTTCAAGTTTTAACCCATTACCCCTTGTCCTGTCACTATAGTCCCTAATGAAGAGTCCCTCCTGATCATCCTTATAGGTTCCCCTTCAGATACTGGAGGGCTGCTACAAGGTCTCCACGCAGCCTTCTCTTCTCCAGGCTGAACAGCCCCAACTTTCTCAGCCTGTCTTCATACAGGAGGTGCTCCAGTCCCCTGATCATCATCATGGCCCTCCTCTGGACTTGTTCCAACAGTTCCATGTCCTTCATATGTTGAGGACACCAGAACTGAACACTTGAAAGAACAAAATAAACACTCTTTTTTCCTGACAGCATATATGAAATTAGGAAGTTTTCCTGAAATGTTAACATTATTGAAGCCATGATACATGAAATGCACTATACATTCAAATTTATTTGTAAATAAGGGAATAAATAAATAAATAAAAGCCAGACAGATAGGATTGTTCCATCATTACATTCAGATTAGCAAAACTTATTGTGAAGTTATGTGTTACATGAATCCTAGCTCTGCCTTACTGGAAATTGGAATGTCTGGAAGGGAAGTAGAAGTTGCAATGTTATAAATTACTATATTACTCCTGACTTAATTTTATTAAATATGATCATTCCTTCCTGTCATGCAAAAGATTGACAATATTATGGTATGTTGTATTATATAGATTTTGCTAAACTGTGAGCTAGTACTCTTGGTTTGCTATTAATATCACAGGGAGTCTCATACTGTGGATTAATTTTATGACTGGCTATTTATCATGGGAAAAACTGTGGTTTTATCATTGCAAAACACAGCTTAAGGAAAAAAAGGTACAAAAGAATGAAAAAAAAGAAAAAGTTAGTTCATACTGCTTGAAGATTCTTAGGAGTGTAATAAAAACAATTCAGAACAATGATGGTAGTTTTGTTTGGAAATATTAGTAGATTGTGGTGATTGTTCCATGTTCCAGAGTACTGGCCATGTGCTGGAGGAGACGTATAAGGTTTCTGGCAAGTCTTCCATTTACAACCTACCCCTGTGATTTATTACAGGTAAAACCAAGAAGCTCTCATTTATCTCCTAGATGATGTGTCTGGGACAAATCTGTCATTATTGCCTGCCTTATTATTTCTGTCCCACTATGTAATGTAATACCCTGCTTTTACTATGCGATGGCAGCATTAGGAGTTATGGGCTCTCTTGGCCTTTGTGAGATTTATCAATGCTTCTTTTATAAAATTGTGCAGAGCAAGAGTCACACAAGCCATTATTGCTGCTATCATGCATAAAACAGAAAGCCCCTCTCATACAACAACTGTTGCAGTGGAGCATGAAATTATTACTACTTTTCTATGACACCAAACTCAGCAGCCCACATACCTCCACCAGCAGCTGTCTGATGACCGTGTCCTTCCTCCCTTTCTCAGGAGTCTCCACGATGGCACTCCCACAGGGCTGCTTGTTCTGCAGGGCCTCAGTGCTCACTGAGAACTCCACCTGCCCTGGAGGAGACAGGGGTTAGCCAGCCCTGCTGGGCAGTGCCAGGGGCATAGAGGTCTCTGTTTGGGCTGGGCACTCTGGTGAGTTACAGAGAAGCTTTTCCAAGAGGAGAACTAAACTGAAGCCAGTGTTTTATCTTGATCAAGGTGCAGCCTTGCAGGCCACCTCCTTTGTGATGATCACCCCAGCAGGTGCTAATCCATCAAGCAAGAAGAGTAGTGGAGGGGCAGGTCTTGTAAATCAGTCTTGTTCTGTGAGGCTTTAGAGAAAGCAAGCCTTGACTAAAATATTTGAGACCCAGACACACTAAGCTGAGACATTCTGAGCTCCATAACAGGAATGTCTTAGTGCTTTGCACACATTAAGGGAATTTGTAACTTCTATTCAAGCGTTAAAAAAATGATGGCCCATAACTCTTAGATAGTTTGCTTAGCACCTGGATGCAACATCCTAGTGTAGGGTCTCAACCTCAGGGCTGGAATTCTCACTTCTGGCATAGACAAGATCTTTCCAGACAGGTTTGGAGTTACCTAACTCCTCACAGCAAAGATCTGATGCCATCTACACATATTTCATCCCAGCATTTTCTTGTTGTTCAGCTTCTTACCTAGAGATCTTGGTGTTACTGCCCAAGCCACAGTTTTCCTTTCATTCACGCAGATGCAGTAGGATTCTTCCTGCTTCTCTATTAGGGTAGCCAGAAAATGGGTAGATTCAGCCAGAGACACACTGACCTGCCATTTGTACAGAGAGGTGTCATGAAGGCTGGAATTGCAGAGAAGCTGGGGTACAGGACACAGTGCTATACATACATATGTGTAGTGGAGCTGGTTATAGTGTGGGACTGAGAACCTTACTGATCTTGCAGAGCAAGAACTGGGTGATAAAGTGGAAAAAGGCTGAGGTGTGTACAATTGTAAGAGATTGGGCAGGTAAATGCAAAGAACAGGATGTGTATCTTGGAAACGGATTCTGGAAAAATGGAGAGCATGGGCAAGTTGTGTGAGTAAAGGCAAAGCAGTGACTACAAACTCAGCCATGAATTAAACATCCCCCTCATGATTAATCAGGTGAAAAGGTAAAACTCTACCAGTGCAAAACCTAGTAAGGAACAAGGGAGAATGGAATAAGGAAAATTGCAAACAAAACAGGAAAGACAGGGAAATAAATGAGAGTGCATTGGAATGGCTGGATCAGTGCCCCTCCTTGTTTCAGCTTCACTCCTTTCAGAATAAAATCATATTTATAAACAACTGAGCAAAGGCAATTGGTATTTTCTTTGTTTAACCTCCCAACCTCAAAGACTGACCACTTTTTTGTTGGTGAAACAATACAGATAATAATAGTGAAGCTATATAGTTCTCTCTGCTCAGTCTCTTAGGGGCAGATGCAATAAAACACAGTCTACATATTCAAGCAAATATGGTGTGATACTTTGTGAGATGTTTATATGAAATCAGATTGAAGACTGAACACAGGTATTCATACTGGTGAACCTAGAGTTTCTATGTGGGTATGCAATGACTCTGTGGTCTGTGGATAACCCAAGTTTCACACTTCTATAGGACAATCATATTTATCAGTGATGACAAAGCTGGGGGCCTCAGCAGCAAAGCTTTGGGCTCTGAATCAAATGAAGATTTCAAAATGTCAGAAAAACATATTCCCC
Source organism: Neopsephotus bourkii (assembly GCF_033783945.1). Classification (NCBI taxonomy): domain Eukaryota; kingdom Metazoa; phylum Chordata; class Aves; order Psittaciformes; family Psittacidae; genus Neopsephotus; species Neopsephotus bourkii. The sequence goes on from NW_026900624.1 coordinate 12,767,600, forward strand.
TTCATTTAATACACCAAGAACACCTACACAAGTACACCTATATGAATTATTGTCAGAAACAAGTCATCTGGCTTGGGAAACTATGTTATAAATTGCCCATTGTAGACTTCCCTAAGCTGTTGGGCTGAGCAAAGTTGTGCATGTGTCTTACCCTGATGCAGGTGGTCAGGTAGTTGAAAACGGTGGCTTTCAGCGTGAAGGACTCTCCACGCACTACAGAGTAGGGCATGGTGAGCTCTACAAAGAAGGGCTGGAAGGCTCTGAGGGTCACTGTCGGGGACAGGCCAAAGCCCGTGTCTGCTGAAATGCAGAATGCATTGGCTTTCCACTCTGTGATGGTGTCGGGAATGGTCACATCTAGACCAGCATTTCCCTCAGAGCTGTTGAGGGGCAGAGAACAAGATTTCAGTTATATTTTGGGGATCATCTTCGTCTTTCTCAGCCTACTGAACAATACCTGCTGACAGCAAACTCCTGACCAGCTCCATATGGGCACTGGCTTTTGCATGCCCCCCCCAAAGCAGTCTGTACTTAGTGACCTTGAAAAATCCCTCTGTCTACTAGAAATACTGCTCCTACTGAAATACTGATACTTCCATTGAGGCTTAAGTATCTCTTGAGGGTTTGCCGCAGTGACCACTCTGCGTTACCATGAACACTTACTTCACTGTAACTATGTCCCATATCCATGTCTCAGGGAAGTACTTCCGGACAGTCTCCACAGGATTGCCAGCAACCATGTGTTCTGTTACTTCGTAGTCCACATCTTCAAGCAGATTCAATGCAGTCACTAGAGTAAATTTTTTCAAGGACAGGAAGAAATAAAAAGACATGTCAGACTCCTTTCTGAATCAGGAGGATACTTTCCTTCCAGGCAGTGGATATTCTTAGCTAAAATCTTAAAATTGAAAGAACAGCTTTGAAAGCTTGGCCAATGGAAACAGATGTATTTCTCTGTTGTCATCTCAATATCTCATTTTTCCTAATGTTGCTGCTGTTCTTACAGAGATTGGATGGGGTTGAGCATTTTCCCCCCACTGCCAGCAAACCCAGCAGTGGCAAAAGAGCCATATATAATGACATTATTGAGGGTACATTTCTATGGCAATATAGGGTCAAATGTGGAACTTACTGACTCCAGATATTGCAGTTGCATATAGTTTATTAAATTTGGTTGAAGAATAGATTGATATACATGGCTAGACACAGAAGTCACACTTAGTCTTCCCCTCCTCTGTTTAAGCTTCTTTTGAGATTAATACGGGTCTTTGCACCTCTGGCCATTAGCAAAGGAACCATGATGCTTTGCCAGCATTGCATAGTGTTGTGCCTTATGAAAGGCTTTCCTTCAGCCTTAGAAGACTTTTACATCTTCTCAAAGCAGCCAGCTGTCTCAGGCCATGCTTTGAAGACAAATCCTGCATTTCAAACCAAAGATCTGATCTGTTATAAATAGAAGGCTAGAAGCTATCACCAGACAAAAAGCTACAAATTTTTAATAGGAGCTGGGACACTGTACCAGGAAAGCCAGTGACTGGAAGTGGCATAGGCAAGTGTTTTATGTGGCCTTTCTCATCTCAGAACTATTCAGATAAAAAAGGTAATATTATTCTATCTTCACAATGATTGAAGTTGCAGAGAAGTGACATGACCTACCCAGACTCTTAGTCATGTGAATGGATAGCGGGGAACAGAGCCAAATTTCTCAGCCTCTGCCCACAGAACTGTACCACCTTCTTATTTGTCTTGGCCCACTTTTGCCCTAGTAGTTCTTTTAGTTATTGCTGGAATGTGACTACCTAGAAATAGAGACTCCTTTCTTAAGGTTTCCATAGCTGGACTCGCATCTGGGAAAAAAAGCCACTACTTGGTGTTGGCAGACTGCTTCAGTGCCTACAGGATTTCTGCTGCAGGGGCTGGCATTGCAGTCACCAAGCACACGTAGTGCCAGCCAGGTACCAGCTGTCTAGCTGTGGATAAGGAGGCAGAGGTGAATCAGTTTCATGTTTCAGGACAGAGTCCGGAAAGAGTGATTCTGAATTAGGTCAACATATCTGAATGTAATCTGATCTGCCTGGTGTAATTAATATTCAAAGAAATAGGAGTCATAAATTTTAGGTAGTTGTGTGGGGGGGTAAAATGAAGAAGGTACTAGAACCACTGTAACTCCTTTCCATCATGTGTCCTGGGTAATGCTGGCAGATTTCAGGCTTATGGATCTTGCTGCTAGTGAAGACTTTTAAGCCCAATTCCTAGTAAACAAAGAGAAAGAAGAACAAAAAATATGCAAGCACGTTTGAAAATAAACTATTATCTAGTATGTCAAGAATAGACATACCTAAGTCTGGTATCAGTCAGAATAACAAAGTCTTGTATATAAATGCCGGATAGACTGGTTCAACCCAGATGTTGAAGCTTTATCATGTTACACTCATCCTAAGACTAAATCCTGGCATGATCAGATGGAAAGCTGAGACCACAAGTCTACCATGGGGACATCTGACAGGGTAAAAATGATGTGTGAAAAGCACCAGATTGAGGGTACCCAAAAATTTTTGTACAGGACTCTTTAGATGGATACAGGTCAGTTTGTGGGTTATCAAAGTAGCTGTCACTTTATTAAAGACCTATCTACACCAGATAGAGAATATTCATGACTGAGGAAGAGTTTCTAATATTATGGTACCAGATGTCACTTTCAGGACTGTTTCCTTACTTGGGTCAATTTGTAGGTATCTCTAATAGCAATGAGGAGACCTTTAAAAGTTTTAATGGTTCAGAGAAGCACTCAGGTACCAGCAGTGGGCTACATAGGTGCAGAGCCTGGGCCTGTTTATTGTCTTGCATACATAAGTTAACAAGCTCACAGCAAAGTTCATTAAAAAGCCTTTCAGGGCAGGTGAGGAGACTGAATTCCAAAAAGGAAAACCAAAGAAATATGAAAGTCTGACACTTACTTTGAGAATGTCATAGGCATCACCTTCACCGTCAGGAGAAATGGGTATGTAGACAAATCCATTTAATAATATGTTGTCAAGTGACACACAAGGATTTATGTTGTCTTCTTCCAGGTAGTAGTCCTTGAAGCTATAACCATGGATTTCCTTCACTGGGAGAAGGTCATACACCTGGGGAAACACAAAGAATCAGGGAAAAATGTTGCAGGTCAGAACTTACAGGTACACAGACACTGCCTAGCACTCCACTGATAAAGGCCAGCTTATAAAAAGAAGTGTAGTAAATGGAGCTATAAACATACATGGCCCCATGTCTATAACGGTGTCAATAGGTACTTTTTTGGTTCTTGTACTTGCTCATTACCAGAAATATCTAAGACTTACAGAGGTGGGAGAAAGCTCATCTTCAGGCTTCATAAGGAGAACACTCTTGTCCACAGCACGGAGTGCGCACAGGGACCTCGGCGAAGTACGGAGTTGCAGGCGTGTGTTAGAGGCAGGAAGACCTTCCTTGGGTACAAAACTCAATCTGACCTGAAATTCCAAAAGGAAGTTAAAGCAGACACATTTCCAGATGCTGTTAGACGCTATTATACTGAAGCATCCAGCCTTGTAAACTGAGCTCTGCTAGTGCCTTGACATTCCAATATATAGTCAGCTTTGATGAATATAATTAATAATGGCCAGTGATTCCTTCTTATTCTTGCTCCACTTTTTATAGTTATGGCTTAGTAACCTATTCTGGAGTTTCTATCCCTAATCCTCAGTCAACATCTGGTCAGACCGTTTCATGAACTGGCTGTGAATTCTGCCTCCATGGAACTCAGGACTGAACTACTGGCCACAAGACATACATGGTTGCATGAACCCTGGCTTATACTTACTTTATTGGGGAGGCAACTTTCGACCTGGAAATCTGATGAACTGGCAATGACTTCCCCACTGGGTGAAGTGGTGTACACAAGCATCCGTGCCAGGGGAGCAATTGCTGCCTCAACAGGGAAGGTCAACTGAAATGTCCCATAACCTAACAGAGAAAAACGGCTAAAGTAATGTACAAGAAGTTTTAGTATGCACATTTGCCCTCCTCAGATAAGTCAAGTTCACTCATGCTGAACATTTTTAAATAACAGGGGCAAGATTACTGACTGATACATGACTAAAGTCTATGGCTGTTGCTGAAGACACCTGCATTCAGATGGTGATCATGTAATAGCCAAACGAAATCAGTCTGATGGGTCTCAACATGCCTTCTAGATTCCCCTAAGTTAACATCTGAAATAATTTCTTGATGTTCCCAGCCCCTTTCTTTTTCTCAGACTCCAAGATCTTCTGTCATCTACAAAACCCACAGAAATAAGGGACTGCTGTAATAAGCAGCATCAGTCAAGGTTGCAGAGTGGCTAAAACCTTTTGAAGTTACTGGTAAGCAAGCATTTAGCTGGAACACCAAACTGTCACTTGAACCACATGGAACATGCCCCTCTGTTTTAGCTGTGCCTGAGCAATCTGAACAAGGTGATAGAACATCTCTTGTTATTCGCCAGAGTGTTAGCTTAGTCACTGCTACTAGTGAGGATGCAGAACTACCTATGAACATGTAACACCCAAGATCTTTTACTTCTATATATTGTTTATACCCACTGTTTATGCACCTTCTCATACACTTCTGAAATATCCATCAGGTCTCATTCATCAAAAGACAAGATGCACCATAGCCAGTCTCAGTTACTGAAATGTGTAACTCTTGGGCATTTATTTGAATAAAATTAAATGTACTGGTTAGAATATAGAGATGTGTGTATTTGCATGCTTACGAGGGTGAAACAAGACCAAAAAAAAGAAGGGTTGGAGAGAAAGAAAAAGAAACATGCTCTTCTGCTCACTGTACATATGAGTCTCACAACACTGGTAAGTATCCACAGTCTGAATAGGGTAAAGTTGGTTTGAAACTTAAAAAAAAATACCAAATATTTAAAAAAATATTTGAAAAATAATCAAAATGTTATGCAGATTTTTTGTTGAATTTTCTAAAATTTTCTTTTCAAAAACATAGGACCTTACAGAACTCAGAGAAAACAAACTTAACCCAAGCCACTTAAAGTTTTAACTCTGAGAATGCATTTCAATTAAAACATAAAATACTTTATACAATCCCCAAAATTCTCATCAAAGATGCTAAAATGCAAAGTTCTGCTCACCGTTTCCAGGATTCACAGCCAGATCATAGGTATCTGCTAATATAATGCCTCCCTTGGCCATCACCTGTGTGACAGAGAAGCCTTTCTGTAATTTTGCTACTGGTGTTGAAGGGAAGAAAAATGAACATTCACTAGGTTAACTGTAGAGTGTGAATATGAATAGTGCTGCTAACTGTGAACAAAACCAAGAAAATACTAAGCAAGTGCCAGACTGGAATTTACTTTGTTTTTGGAGGCAAAAATACTCACTCCTAGGAGGACCAGTGTTACCCCATTGGTCAGACCTCGCTTTACAATTACTTTCCACATAGGATATCTATTCCATAGAACCATATTTTAATTTCAAGATGTGGTGTCCACACCTATGAGAACATAAGTCCCCTCACTATTTTGTTGCATGCCTTATAAATATATTCTTAAAACCAGCTTTCCCAGGTTATAGGGATAAACAGGAACCTTGTGCTTCAATTTATTGTTAGCAGTCTTGAAAATAAGCATATGGACATCTTTAACACACGTTCTATTCTCTTGTTTTGTAATGTCAGCCTGAGCACCGTCCCTGATGCTCTGTACAATCCACCAGAACAGGAGGGTCTGTTCCACTGATTTCTTCTAGCTCTCCAAGGCTGCTCTCATCTCTTCCGCTAGAGTCATTGAAGGGGATAACCACAAAAACAAACTTAGGAGGAAAAGAAGTTCTGTTTGAATATTCACATGGTTCTTCCTGTTCTCCCAAGTGAACTGACAGATCATTGGTCACGGATGAATTAATGTCTCTTTTCTGCCCCTCAAAATGAACCAATTCACAATTCTCAGTGACAGCACATTCTAGCCTGTTCCAATTACCATGGTATTCCAAACTTTCCATCATTGTCTGACATACAGCCTAAGCTCTAAGCTTATTGGGCTTTTCTGTTACGGTAGTTAGAGGTGTTGCTTTAGTTTCAGTAGTCAGATGACTACCAAGGGACAAAACTGAATATGAGACAGCCTTCCTCCTCCTCATCTTTGTTCTTCTTTGTTGTAGGCTGCTGGTTTCTGAGCTATGACCATATATGGACCAGAATTTGGAGTTGGGAAAAACGGAAATGAAGTATTATGAAATGAGCCTTGGATGGTTGTACCCAAGACTGTGCTCTCTCCACCAATATTATCTCTCTCTTATGTTCTTAATAAAACCTGTACACCCTAACCATATCTGTACACTGAAGACAACATGAGAAACATGGAAATGTGTTTAAACCCCCCTGCCACAGGTCACACTTTCTGTTTCAGACTCTCCCTATCATCACTGGCTAAGGACTGACCATATCGCAGTGCTGATAGCTGCATGTGTTGCTATGCTCTCTGTAGCCATAGGTCAAAGTAAGCACAAATAATTCTTACCAAATAGTAAATAGTAATTTTCTTCTGCTCTCCTATGGCCTCTGGTGTGAAGATATAATGCACCTGTATCTCCGTGGGGGAGCCACAACCTAATGTCTCAGGCTTTGGCTCAATTTTGAGGAAACTCTTGCTGGGGGAGTAAAACCGACTTATTCTACGCATGGCATGCTCGTATGAAGGTGTGATCCAGTCGCTGTCATAGCAGTTCAGCTCAGGTTTATGATCAGCCTGATAAAGAAGAACAAATGTTTCTATCTGACGAAAACCATGTAACAAGTCACATGAAAATCCACAGGAAAACTCTGGGTATGTTCTATATTTCCCATTCTAAGACAAAGGTAGAAACATGCACAGGAGACAGAGAGAAGAGAGGTGACATGTGAAGAAACTTGATATATTTTCCAATTAGCAGAAGGAGAGAAACCCATGAGTAGGTATTTCCCCAGCTGATCAGAAATGCATAGTCTTACCCCAGTCCCTCTGCCCTGTCTCTGCCACTCACTCGGATTTCCAGGGAGGCTTGTGTGAAGGTGGTAGTGTCTATGGAAAACCAGGACTGTCCCTGCTCATCTGTAGTGTAATTCCCTTTGTACCTGTCTCCATCCACAGAAATCATGATGGTTTCGTTGGCAATTGGAGCATCAGTGCCGTCTACCAGCTTCACCTAACAGCAAAAACATACTTCAGGTTTTAGACTAAAACCAGCAAACAATTCCCAAGTCCTAAAGCCTCTGCGTCTTCCTTCTTTTCTTCCTTGCCAGGCAGGATGTTTCTTTGCAGAGAAGAACAGAAGACATGAATGTGGACATGTTTGAGGTGAGCGCTGTGTTGTCTGAGGCAGTAACTGAGAAAATTCTCAGTAAAACAACTTTATTGGTCCAAGGTATTTATATGTCTGGGCCCTAAGTTCCTCAGTAGTTTTTAGTTCTGCTGGCCAACCTCATTTGGGACCTCCACCACATATCATCTTTTGGTTCAGGAACTTCAAATTCAGGCATGTGCCTTGCCCCAGTCCTTCACTAAAGCTACACTGGAGGTAGACCTACACCCAGCTCTTTCTCCTGTTGTTCACATCTGGTTTACTGGACTTCCTTGATTGAGCCCAACCCTGACTCATCACCTCACATTGTCTGGTTGTCACTGGACTGTTGGTGGAACCTCTTACTCACACCTCCTCAACTCTGTTTAGTCTGCTTGGGAGCTGTGGGACTGTGCCATTGTTGATGAGTTCACTACGTCTACCTGTGTTGTGGTCACCCTTTTCACCTGGATTATGTTCCCTTGTGGAATAGCCCATGTTTGCCCTTTTCTGATGTTATTCTCATGTGTTAGAACAATGGCCCTTCTAGTCTTTACTAGGCTTACTGCCAGAAGGCTCAAGGCCATGTGTCTGCTAAGAGTGCCCAAACTCTCAGTAGTTCCTCTGCAAGGTGGATCATGTCATCTGCACACACTGCTATTCCATCTAAGGTGATTGTGCATTTGTGAGTTTGCTTTGCCACTCATTGTCCAGGGTTATGTTAAGTTCCCTACCCTCCCAAAGATTGGGATCCCTGGTCTGTACTGAGAGTCCAGAAGGTCAAAGCTGATTTTGCTCATGATGGATGTGATTCCACAGGAGCCTGTTCCAGTCATCTCTATTCCTGAGACAGAGCACAGTAAAGAGTGATTATTATGAATAGCAGCATTTATAGGCAGTTTACTCCACCTTCCTTATCTTTGCCAGGTCCCCCCCTCTTATGGTCTGCTGTCACTTTGCCATCCCTATGTAATACATACCTGTGCCATCTTCTGTGATCTTGCCTTGTACCTCAATGCTCATCTCATATCCCCGGCGTTGGAGTTGAAATATCTTGGTTTTTACTACACCAGAAGTACACCCACGAGCATCTGACTAAACAGGGGATTGGAGAGAAAATTGGAATTCTTTGAACAAATCTGGTGCCTTGTGGGACAGGAACTGATACTCCAAACTTAACATGCTTAACTTCTGTTCAGGAAATCCCAGCCTTATGTTCTAGGGTTGTCTCCAAGATCAGAACTTGCTTACAGCCTGTTTCCTAGTGTTTCATCCACACATTTCCTGTAGTCCCTGAAGTACTTGACACTCAGTTCTACAAGGAATGCACTGGTTTCCTTGTTAACCCCCTCCTACCTTAGTTCTTTGTGTTTCTCCTTTCTCCTGTATTTGACCCATATACAATACCACCTTCTCGCTTTCTCCTTATCCTCTGTGCTCATGCTCCCTGTCAGTTCCTCCTGCAGTTGCAAAATTCTCTCACACATTCTTTTTTCAGTTTGGGGATCCATAGCAGGGACCTCGCAGGTGCTAAGTGGAGATTTGCCATTAGCTTCAGTGGGGTTAGGGTTTCAGCTGTGGGGTTTTCTTCATGGGTTTTGTGTCCAGTTTAATGACTCAACTCTTAAGAATGCCTTCCTCTAAGAACATCTACTTTTCCCCACAGTATTACCTCTGATGTCCTACTGTTTCCCAGCAGTTACAGATTTGGCCTCCTTTAGACAGCACTGTCCATTAACCATAAGAAAGACCCCTTCATTTTAATACTGGGACTCACCTGCCTAGTGAATTCTTCACACACAGCTTCTGCTTCTTTTCCGTAACAATTTGAAGCAGAATGAGAAAATTTCCGGCACACTTGGACATTGATCAAGCCAGGAACAGGTTTTCCATAAGTGTACCTGTAATGACAAAGTGTTAATCAGTCCGAGTCACACTCAGACACATCTCCCGAAACACCTTTGTGGATGACTTCCTGGAATTTCTTTTTGAAGGCTGACTAATGTGATATTTTGATGATTCTAGTGACTACGTTTCTATAATTTCCATGTTGAGATTCTTCCATTATCTATTAGAACCTGCTCCAGGTGAGAGCTCTCTGCAGCAACACAGGAAAACATTGTAGAATATTACTTCAGCCAGGAGCATCCTTAAGTCACAAATTGCTGCGGGTTCACTGAAGAAGCAGAAAACCAACCAGGGGGTCTGGAGGAACAATTTATGAGTTAAAAATGAGAACACTGGGTTTGTACCACCTGTTTAAATGAGTCTGATCTGACATCTCTCAGTATTTGAGGGTTCAGGGTTGGCAGAGAATCTCTAACTGAAGAAATGCAAAGACAGAAAAAGACAGTAAACTGATACGAGAGAGCTGCAGATTTGTTTGGCATCATCTTTCAAGAAACCCAGAGAAGACCTTTCACTTTGATTGTTCAGGCTAAGTAGCAGGCTCAGGATTAATACGGTGGAACAAAGCTGCATGGGATGTCTGGGAAATGCATGAAAACCCTTCCCCAGCTGTCCTTCAGACCTCAGCATAAAGGAGTGAAGGATAAGTGACAGAGACTGTGACTCTTGTGACTCACAGACCACAGACGGACACTGGAAGCTCCTTGTCCTTAAGAGTGATCATCTTGGGCAGCTTCACCAGGACCTCGTACTTAGGCAGCACTAGATGGGAGAAAGTCTCATATGAGAATAGTGAAGGAGAGCCACACAAGCAACCCAAACACAGAGCCAGGATCATCTTAATGTGAACCATCACCTTTCTGGGGTCTTCAGCACAGCCCTGCTACCCCTTCACTAGGTTTTCTTAGCCTTCACCACTGTTTGCATTTAAAGGGAATTAAGGAGTGTTGTAGTCCTTACCTTCTCTTATTTGCATCACATGCTCATGTGATCTCAGACAGGTGTGTAGATCTCTTACATATGCCCATTCAGGACACAGTGGTCCTGTGTATTGTGTCTGTAATTTGCAGCACATTCACTGCCTTTGTAATTTACCACATGGAAACAGCTTGAACCATTGTTTCACTTGGTTGGTTGTTATTGTTCTGGAGATCCCAACAGTAACTGTTACTGTTAGGCTCAGTAATAGGTAGCATGTGAAGCTGTCCTCCACATCCACACCGTACTCATGAATCTAGACACAGACTCTCAGGTCTTTATTTTCAAAGGGTCAAGTCAGAAATAAAGCCTAATATAAAAGGTGGCAAGGAAACGACATATTTTGCTCCTGAGTATTAAATTACATTCCTTCTCCTACACTGCATCCTGCAAACCTAATCCCCCAACTACTCAAGTCCAGGACCTGACTGAGGCATTCAATGGCCTGCTTCCAGGTGGTGAATCTGGTAGATTTTTTTCCAGTGCAAGGAAATAGGAGCAGGGAGGGTACACAATCAGGTCCAGGAACTGGAAAACAACCCTGGGTTATACAGTTTAGACATACATTTGCCTTTAGGATGGGAGGCCAAGCACCATGTTTCAACCCCAGAGCACATTTCCTCAAAAGGCTGTAAGGGAACTAGCAACAGGGGAGATTCATGGGAATAAGACTGAAGAACAAATTAAAGAACAATTAGGTTAGTGTAAGGCTAAGAAAGTAACATGCATCTGTGGTTCTGGGGGACTTTCAGAACGATCTCTGTGGGAGGAGGCACAGCCCACCTGTCAGCATGGCAGGCTGAAGCCTATAATAACTGCATTTGTGTTCAAGTTATTCACCATGTTCATACTAGCCACCAATCCTGATGTAAAGCCAAATAAGATAGCTTCATGGATTTCAGTGGCAATCTTGTTTTGTTTGAACCCTGTGTATTCCAGAAACAGCAGGTCCTGAGCAATGCACTGGGTCATTAGGGCTCCATGTACAGCTGGGGGAAGACTAGGAGTGCAAAGCACAGGCCAACCAGTCTCCTCCAACACAGAGCGTAGCCCGAGTACCCTTCTACAGTGTACTTCTACAGGCAGCACAGTTCTCCTTACTCAGCCTCTACAGCCAGTCTGTTTTCATCCTCTTGTAACATTTGTGGAGTGCTCTTCTTCAAACTGAAGTTTTCTACCAAACATGTTTTCCAAGCTTTTGCAGAAACAAGGGAGAAGAGGAAAAAGACAGAGGACTACAAGTGGAGAAACAGAACTGATGTAGATGATGAGAGGGGCAAAACAGGGTCACCAAAATACTGTCATCTCTTACTCTACATCTAGTAGTGCTTGCAACAAGCTGCTGGACTGAAAAATTACTAAAACAGAGTCAACTGAAATCGGTGGTATAAGCCCTGCAGAGGAAGCCTATTAGACCCTGTACTCCCAAGAGCACTATGAGCAAATACAACCTCAGGCAGGTTGCAGAGATGCCATAAAAAGAGCAACCACCTCTGATACTCAGGACCTACAGGTTCAGCCCCTCTGAACACCATTGCCTGTGTATTCAGTCCTTCCCTTCTCCATGCCATTCCCAGGAAATCCCAAATTGAGAGGTTACAGTATAAGGCATTGCTGTCAGTCCTGCTTGCAGCCCATATCTCGTCTCCTTACCATATTCCTCTACCCTGAAGGAGTGCTCCACATGGGCCGAGAAGCTCTTCTGCACAACTATTTTGTAGGAGCCTTGGTTGGGGTCTGAGGTGAGGGGGAAGGAGAGCTGTGTAAGGCCAGTCTCTAGCTCCACCTCTTGCCACTGGTATACACGGTTCCTCTGGGGATCCTGCAGGTTAGGATAATTCAAGGTCACAAGACAGTACAGGAGGCTCTCAGGGACAGCAGTGGAATGCCCAGTGTGTGTATATATATATCCTGGCTGGGAAATGCCTAGCTGTAATTATCCCATAATCTGTGAGGATCTGTGAGTGCTTACCTCTCAGTTCTGCATAACTAGCATGGAAGAAAGCTTTTTAACCCTGGAGGTTCTGGGTTGTCTCCCCCTCAGGTATACCTGCATGCTTATGAAGGATGAAGCCAGGGGAAAGGGCTGGCAAGGCAAAAAGATGAGAGATGCACAGCATAGGGAATAAAAGGAGCATAGAGAGAAAAGAAGGAAGTTTCAGTCTACTTCACTTCCTATACAGCCTGCTCATTTTTATTTTTTTTCCATGCCTGGAACAGAGACTGGCTGAAAACCAGTGCATAATCTGCTGAATGAGACATCTGATCGATTTATGGGACTGAAAAATATGGAAGAGTCCAAAACTTGGGATGGAGTGGAGACAGGAACAGAGAAAAGTATATCCCACATATGTGCTCTACCTTCCTGTTTCTCCCTGCTCCTAATGCTGGATCTGAAGTCTTATCACTACTACAGCTGAATATTGCTTGCCACGAACCATGATGAGCTCTGCCAATTTGGCTACGCTTCAAATTCATCAGCTCAGCTCCAAACTTCTTGTAGAAGTTACTGAATCAGCATAGTGATGCTGCAAAGTCTGATGCACCTTTTCCTGGCTCCTTAGCAGAATTGTTAATGTTTACAGTCTTTCATTCTCTGCCTGCTCTTTTCATTGTATATTGGCTGTCACCAAGATTCTATTTACTCTAGATAGATATGTGACTCAAGGTATGTGACTGCGTGCATTTACTGCACTAAGATTTTATCTTAGGGCTTAGAGGAAAACGGTTGTGAATGACATCCCCTCATTGGAGGTCACTTGTCAGGGGGCAGAAGAGGCAGCCTTCTTCCTGAGAAGTAACCCAGGAGGTACACAGTTCAGTAAAATGTATCCCACTCTGCTGACCTGACCAAATCCTCTTTATCACCACATTTCAACCCTGCTGAAAACTCAACGCTTACTGTGAGGGACACCACTGGACTTCCTTGGAAGAGGAATTTAAGAAAATATTTACAGCTCGGCTGTATTTATAGGCAAGGCCTGAAAGTTTGTTTGGTTTTCCTCAGAAAGGTTTTTGTGATTTTCTTTTTTAATGACAGAAGCAGTGGGTCAAGGTAGTAGCTCAGAAATAATAGGCTCACACTGACTTCTACCTTTGTGGCTGACTACCATCAAATAGTGACATTAAGGGTATGGACTGACAAACTTTCCTTTCCTTAGCACTGCTGACTTTAAGCTGTCACCTTCCTTCACTCCTGCCACCCTTTCCTTTGGGCCAGTCCAAATTTTGTGCAAGAATGTGGTAAACTGCACTGTCAGATCTGATCTGGCTGAAGGAAAAATACCCTAGAGAACTATGGTGTGTGTGCTGCCAGATGAGTTTCCCATTCTACAAGAGTGCCTGGCAGACATCTGTAAAAGTCAAAGGGCAGTGTTGGACTGAGAAGGAGCACTAAGGGAGAGATGATGGTGAGGATGGAGGAAAAGCCCTACATGAACCAGCTTAAGCAGCATGGACAAACACCATGCATTGCAGGCTGAAGCTGAAAACACAAGATGGCCTTCCTAATGATTTAAAATTGTAGCCTTTTGCGGTACTGAGACAAAAAAAGGATTATGAAATTATTCAGCTTGTTAAGCAAAGGCATGTGGGATTTCTGGAGGAGTGCATATTTAGTTCTTCTTGCTCCTTTCATAAAATCCCTGTCTGGCAACCACATGAGAGAGCCTCAGCAGAAGGTAGTTCTGATGCTCTCCTCCACCTTGTATCCCACATCACATTGCTCTCTTGCTCTTCTTTCTCAAAATAGTCACAGACCATCAGTGGCCCATCAGATCTGCAGCTCTGCTGTGGAAGTTTGCTAAGAGGAAGAGCGACAGCACTCTGATAGGAGGGTAGAAAAGAGGAGCATAGCCTGTGTGTGTCCCACAGAAACATCCTCCTTTTATCTTTTACCTGTCACAGAATTTCAACAGTTAAAAACTCCCAAACAAACCAGACAAAAACCTGATGCTTGGGAAGACAGGGAACCTCCACTTACAGAATTTTGTTCCTTTATTTTTGCTCATTTGTTTAACACGGTTCTGTGTTAAACAGCCACAGCTGGCAGACACAAAGTCTTAGTTCTGTTTGGGAAGAGGAGTAAGCCATTCTGGTACGACCTGTAGGCAAGTGTAATTCTGTTCACACCATGGCTTGCACTGGTTAACTGTTTTGTTCCTACGGCACATTCCCCAGTCAAAGAACCATTGGTGGAACTTACTCTGATACCCGACTACTCAGCCTGCCGTTACACAATGAAAAAGGTCATGTGCCCGTGTCTTTTCTCCTGCACCTCAGCCTGAAAATGCTACTGCTGGAGACTACTACCTCTGTGCCTGTGCATTCCGGTGGAATAATAGACACGTAGTTACTCACTCACCTGAACATAGACAAATGGAAACTGTGGGGAAAGAACAAAATAAAATCAGTGTTAGAAACATTAGTCATACACGGATGGAAGACATTTCCAGATTCGGACCTAGGGGCAGTAGAACAACCTTCCAAAATGTCCTTTGTGTCCTTCCTTTTCTGTATTTGCTCTCTTTCATTAGCTCTTGATGGTTAAGGGAATCTCTTCTTTAATATTTTAGAGCCCCAACTTTTTGTCTCACCACAGTATGAAAATGTGATGAAGTTAGAATTTTCAAAGAACTTGTCTGCATGAGGAACTGATTACCAAATATGTTAAAAGGTGGATTTACACCCCTGACCAGTTCCTTTAAACCAGTTTTTGTCATACTGCTCTGTCTCTAGGCATGTGGTTGCATTCACTGGCAGAAATTACTGCACATCTGTCACTTTCAATGGAAACTTGTCCCACCCATTTGTTTTCATAAGGAGATCCCTGCCTACATGCTTAGCCATATACATTCCTTTGCAAATCTGGTTTTAAAAACCTATATTCCTTTGAAAAATAGCATACATTTCTCAGTCAAGAGACAGGTAGAGTGTGTCCAGGATATGATATGGAATGGGTCAAGGATGGTGTGATCAAGAAAGAAGCATATGCTTTAGAGGCTGTCTTCAGTGGTTCTGGATGATGATAGTGATAGTGTTAATTGGGAATTAAACCTCCTGGCTAACAATGAGGAATTATGGCTCTACCTTCTCATTCAGCGGGTGGAAATCTTTGTCCAGAGAGACGATCCGAAATAGAACTAAGGGTGCAACAGAAAAGAAGGACATTCTACTGTTAGATTTGTAGTGATTACCAGGAAATCTCACTTTTTCAATGATTTATAGCTCAGATTCATTCCATAGATCAACAGGGGCTGAACCGAGATGTCCAAGTAATGGAAGCAATTACTTCAGGCTCCTTCTCTTACAGATGGTGAGAGGCAGATAAATTTAGAAGGATAATCACGTCTTGGCTGACCTGAATTGTCGCTTGTGAGTGCCTGCTCTGATTTGCCGATTCAGGTGCAGCCAAGCGAGACTATGCTTTTAAGTCATCCTAGATTTGTGCGTCTAGTAGTGTAGAATAAATCAGAGCCTGTGCCTAGATCTGGCTGAGATGCTGTGCCTGGAGGGTAGAGAATCATAGAGTCATGGAATCATAAAAGAGTTAGGGTTAGAAAGGACCTTAAGATCATCTAGCTCCAACCCCTCTGCCATAGGCAGGGACACCTCACACCAGACCATGTCACCCAAGGCTCTGTCCAGCCTGGCCTGGAACACTGCCAGGGGTGGTGCATTTACCATTTCTTTGGGCAGCCTGTGCCAGTGCCTCACTACCCTCATAGTAAAGAACTTCTTCCTTATATATAGGATAGGAATGATGAAAGTCCCACATGCCCTAGATCTCAGCTGACAGAAATAAGATTTACTGAGTGCTTTAACTCCCCCCAAGAAGTCTGAAAACTATAATAAAAGTATGGGGCCTCTAGGAAATGAAGCCTGTAGGATTTTCTGCTGTCAGAGTCAGCAACCCAATTCCCCATACCTGTTTGTCCAGGCTTGTAGATAGGTTTGTCTGTCTGGATGAAGACCAAGCTCTCAGAATTCTTGACCAGCACCGACTTGCGGCTCTTGAACTGCAGTGTTGTGCCCTTCACTGTTACGGTGAGAAACGTGACTGATGTGCTATTGGATTTTGGAAGCTAAGGAAAATGAAGAGGATAACTGCTTTACCGATTCGCTCCATTTCACTGAGCCTTTGAAAGACAGTGTATTAGCTAGGTATGGAAGTTGTCTAAGCAGACACCAAAGGCTCAGTGCTAGAAGCAAAAGAAAAACATGATTTTCTGATATGAACTTGGAGAGCCTGTCTCCTCTGTCTCAAGAATATAATTTTCCTTTCAGGAATTTTTGCAATGGTAGATCTCCATTTCCTGGAGTTTTCTCCATGCTGCTTCTTCCTCTGCTTCCAGTGCTAGAAACTTTTTCCCTTCCTTCATTTATATACTTTCCTTAGAGAAATATTGAATCTGATCTTCTTGCATCTTGCAATTTATCAAAATGGAAATCAACTCAGATTCATTATTAGGTGATGGGCCAGTTGGTTGTATTACTCACCAACCAGCCGCCTGCAGGAAAAAATCATGAATAAGCTCCAGAAGAAGACAAATGACCTCATGGACCTCACTATCTTTAACCATTCCCCAGCTTCTATGGTTCTCATTACATTTCACTATTTTTCCTCTGAGGTTTACACAGATCAAACAAATATGGGATATGTTCTGTCTGTTGAGATTCTAGGATGAAGGATCCCCAAAAAATTCTCTAAGCCCTGAATGCACAGAAATATCATGTGGGACACAGCATCTGATAAGGGTAGATAAATATTCCTCATAAGACTACCATAGTTAATTTTCCAAGTCAAATTCATTTTTTTATTTGGCTTAGCTTAGAAGTTTCTGATTGAAGTATGTCTTATTTCTCATTTCAGGACTGTTTAGATATAATATGCCACATCAGTAAACCCAAGGGATCATTCCACAAGGATGAGATACTCACAGAGAAAGGAATGCAGGTGAATACATCCTTCTCTGACACCACGTCATCAATCAAGCTCCTGTTTTCCCCTTGATACTCAAGTGTGGCACTCAGCGTCACAGACTCATTTAGGTGGGTCAGCTGAACACAGACTTTCTCAGGAGCATCTGTGTGTATCAGAAAGGGCAGTAGCACCATATACTGCCTAGGAAGAGAGGGAAACAAGAATCAAGAGGATCAGAAATGTGAAACAGTTTTAAGGAAACAATATTAAGTGAAAAAAAATTAGCAAAGCAGCATGCTTAATCCATTACCTATGAATTGCAGTGCATGTACACATAAGCATTCATTTTATTCTGGGTTTATACGTATTAAACTGCCTAACTAATTAGCTTAAAAGCAGGAGAATGCTTGCAGTGGAAGGAATAATTTCTATGCTAATAGAGAGCCCTTTACAAAGCATGTTTTGTTCAGCTTCACAGCAGGGAGTAAGGATGGTGTGAAAGGTTCCAGGCTGTTCATTATTTTTGTATATCCCCCAATCTCCTATTGAGACTCAAAGGCATTAACTAAAAGAGGCTGAAAATTCAGGAGGGTTAGGGTTGAAAAAAACCACCCACTTGTCTGGTTGCTCCTGTCTTTGCCTATCCAAAGGTTTCCAAATACTTTTCACGCTGAGCAAAAATGTGCGTGCTTGCAGTCTGGGACCTTATTAAGATGAGCACACAAAGGATTTCAGAGAGCAGTGGTTTATTGTAACACAAGTGTACTTGCATCTTCAAAGAGCTTTCAACAAAGACCCCTCACAAAAGACCCTTAAACTAATCTGGCATACAATAAACTGGATAATGTTACTAGTTTTTACTAATAAATCAAATTATTAATCCTGTCTTCAATTAATTGGTTAAAAGATCAGAAACAAAGGGTTAAAAAGGTCAGAACAAACTTTAACTTTTATCAAAGGTTAAAAGATCAGAAACAAAACCAGTGAAAATTTCTGGAGGCTGTGTTGGGACCCCTGTTTTTCAGTAGACTTCTAAATGGTGTGGGAAATACGATTTTCTCATAATTGTCCAGGGGAACTGGACAACTTCTGTATTTGTGGAAACTGACCAACAGATTTGTGGAAAACTTTTGTCATATGGTGGGCCTGTGCAGCAAAAATGGCAAATAAACTGTTCACAGTGGGAAAATAATCAGTAGTTAATAATCTATAGAGGAAGAAAAAGTTTTACCAGCAGGTCAAATGAGGTTTGATCCTGTCCCTCTACTCTGCTCTTTTGAGACCCCACTTGCAGCACTGTGTGCAGTTCTGGTGTCCTCAACATACAAAGGACATGGAACTGCTGGAACAAGTCCAGAGGAGGGCCACAAGGATGATCAGGGGACTGGAGCACCTCCTGTAGAAAGACAAGCTGAGAAAATTGGGGCTGTTCAGCCTGGAGAAGGGAAGCTGCGTGGAGACCTCACAGCAGCCTTCCAGTACCTGAAGGGTAATGATGCTGGAGAGGGACTCTTCATCAGGTACTGGAGCAATAGGAGAAGCGGTAATGGGTTTAAACTGAAACAGGGGAAGTTCAGGTTAGATATAAGGAAGAAGTTCTTTACTGTGAGGGTACTGAGGCACTGGCACAGGTTGCCCAAAGAAGTGGTAAATGCTCCATCCCTGGCAGTGTTCAAGGCCAGGCTGGACAGAGCCTTGGGCAACATGGTCTAGTGTGAGGCGTCCCTGCCCATGGCTGGTGGGTTGGGACTGAATGATCTTAAGGTCCTTTCCAACCCAAACCATTCTATGATTCTATGATTTTTGTTTCTATGAAAAAATTTAGCCCAGCAGTGTATATAGTATCGTGTATACGATGTGTCAGTAAGTGGGCTATTACCACTCAGACATGAGTACTGTTTGTCACTCGTGCAAAATTCTGTTAGTGGTAAGTAACAAATGGACTGTAGGGAAGCATTCAGAAGGGAAAAGAGGACAAACCAGAATGCACTGTTTTGCCATTGTGTAATTGTAAGGTACTTCCACATCTCACACATGTCATGCATTTAAAAAATGGATTTAGAAGAAAATATTCAGCAAAAGATGGATGTGATAATATGAAATCTGGAATGTTTTTCATAAAAGGAGGCACTGCATAGATTAAGACTTCAGCTTGGAAAAAGTCACATCAGAAAGATATAAAGTCATGAGGTGCACACAAGAAAATATGGTTTGTTAATTACCCATGACAACATGGGTAGTAAACACCACCACATGAAAATACTAAGCAGCTGTCTTACAGAAAAGAGCAGAAACATTTTTGTTTATGTACAAATTTAAACTGAGAAACTTCAAGCTACCAGTTGCTGTAAAATCCAAATACACAATTCTGGTGTAGACAGTCAATGGCTCTTGAGCTCCTGAGTCCAAGAAGGGCATTATGCCCAGGCTGCATCAGGTAATAGACAGCAGCCGACTGTCCTTCCCTTCGTGAGGATGAAAAGGATCCAGCAGTTGCCAAGTGGATATTACCCAGTTGGATAATTAGGGCCTTACCTGCATGTCCAGCCAAGTTCAGGCCATTAAAAGAAGCTGTTAATCCCCACCTGCCAGTAATGAAGGCATATGCTTCCTGCCCTATAGCACCAGTTACATAAAATTTGGTATGAGGCTCATAAGGGCAAGAAGATCAGCTACTCCTGATGCAATGTCCTGGGTAAATTAATTGCCCAGAATTGGCTAGAAAACATAGCAGCAGAGGTGTAATCTGTGACACAGAAAAACCTGGAACTTTTGATAGGAGCTCTGTAAGTCTTCAGGAGATGGGAAACTCATTTCCACTGTACTTGCCTTGCTTCTCAGCAAGGTCCCTCAGTACCTACAACTGACCACCAATGCAGACAGGACATTGTACAATACAGAGCCAATGTAGTCCTCTGGTCTGATGGACCATTTTTATGGCCTAGTATTCCTTTTTCTCTGTGAATACACAAGATACCCAGAGAAGAAGGTTCTGATTGAAGTTCAGTCTGCAGAGTATATTAAGCACTGTAAGTGTGGGGCAAAACCTGTGGTCAGGACTGCTTGTACTTTTCCATGGAGAAAGCTAAAGTGCCAGATGGTGGCCAGCCCTGGGGAAACATAGCTATGCCCATCCAGAGCTACCTTATCGCCTGAGATCTGGGCTTTTGGGAAGTCATAATGCTATTGTGGAAGCACTGGGGCCCAGGCAGAACCTCTGTTTCCCTCATCACCAAGCAACAGGATAAAGTGTGGTGAGAAGCCAGATGCAACTCTGGTCATGCTGTTGCAGAAGCAGTGAAATGAGGTAGCTTCAGCCACGCCAGGAGTGACTTAGAGCTTGCGACTCTCTGCTCTAGTGCTCCTCTTCCTCCACAGCCTTTTCACCACATCTTCACCCTGTGACTGCTTCCCCTAATCTGATTTCCCTACCCTCTGTCAGTGGCACTGGCAACTTGACTGTAATGCCCCATCTGCCGAAGGGACAGCGTGACCTAGTTTGTGGGGAGCTTGGCCTCATTCCTCTTCCTGTTCACTGTTCTGCTGAAATTTTGGCCAATGCACAGAGCTTCTCCCTACACAGGCTTCCCTGCATTTGAAAACACGGATATTAACCATGCTGTTTATAGACCTCCCTTTAGCTGTTTTGGGATGTGTTGGTGAAAAGAGATAGATGAATTAAAGTTACATGAGAGCTTTAAATAACTAGGCTCACAAAGTCCACATATAGACATTCCAGGACAAAAAAGCATCTGAGCTGCCAAAAGAGACCTCGGCAGCCTCCCTACATGCAACCAACTGTTCTGACAACAGAGGCAGTGACTCTGTCAGAATCAAGCATCAAGAAACAGTAGGTGACCCAGAGAAAATGCCTGAGGCAAAAATGATGAGTTTGTCTATATAGAGAAGGTAATACTCTAGCTGAAGATGGACTAATGTCTGTATATTGACTCTCAGCAACCTTCTAGAACAAGCACCCAGCCAAAGAAGGCATTGAATTCATCAGCTCCACCAATTCAAATCCATACATGCCAATTCAAGTGCTATCATGACACTGCCTTTCTGACCGTATGCAGTGTATTCCCAGGAATGTCCACTGCATAGTAAAATGACTTGCATGCACAGCCACGTACCAGAACACAGGAATGATACCTCCTGTTGAATCCTTCCAGCACAGACCAGGAGCAAGAAAAAAAGATCATCTTGCTGTCAGTATCTTATAGAATCATGCAATTTCTTGCTTGCAAGGCACCTCTGGGTGTCTCAAGCCCAGCTTGTCTCCTGAACAGGACCATTGCAAAGGGCTCAAGAGATAGAATTTCCACCATTTTTCTTGTGTCACCTGTTCCAGTGCTGGCCTAACTTGGTGAATAAGTTTTTCTAGTATGTAGTCTGAGACTTAACTGTCTCCTGTGCAGCCAGGCACATCTGAGACAGAAATAGCAGCGACTATTGCTCCTTGAAGAAGCAAACTCCTACTTGTGCAGAGAACAGTAAGCAAGTCTCAGTTGGAAGCCTCATTTTGTCTCAGTTCAAGGCTGGCTCCCCTTCTGTACTGTATGCAACATCTGATCTACCCTGCGGCACTTACAACAGAACCACTACCCCCATACTACCTAGAAATTGACTGCTCAGACTCCACTGCCTCCCTATGGGGCTCCTGTCTTCATTCTGTGGATCCCAACTACACCCCTCTCTTCCTCACCTCTTCCTTTCACCTTTCTTCCTTCTCCCCTCCCAAAATGGGGCTCAGGTCAGGGACAAAGACCAGCATGTTGCTCATAGGAGGAGGGGTCTGAGCAAATTCATTCCCTTTCCCTTTGATCTTGGGCAGGTATGAATAAAATAATTAATCATTAATTAATTGCATCAGATCACTGTAGGGACACCAGAGACTTCTGCCTGACCTCAAAGCAGACTTTGATGGCTGACCTGTTCCAGAACCCAGACAGGGCAGATGAGTGAGGGGCTGATGGTACAGTGTGAGTGAAAGGTCCTTCAGCCTGAGTTGGTCACTACATCACCTCTGACCACACAGCAAGCAGCAGCAGTAGTGCTGCACCTCCTGCTACAGCTGCTAGCCCTACTGAAGTGATGCTTGTGGGCATGAAATCCCTGTAGCAAGCATTACAAGAGCTGCAACGGTGGTGGTGAGAGCTGCGCTTCTGCCAGCACAATGCAGCAGGAGGCACAATATGTGACAGCAGCCAGGGTCTGAGGAGGGAGGCTGCTCCTGTCCAGACTACAGGCTTCAGAGCAACCCTCTGTGGTAGGAGAGTCTGAATGGGGAGGCCAGACTCCAGCCAGCCTGTGCCTCCCCAGGCTTCCCCTCTCCTGAGCAGAGCAGGCGCTGCAGCCATGCTGCTGGTCTGCTGAGCCCTGGGGTGGATGACCCAGGGGAGGCTGCCAGTGCCAGGCTCCATGCCGGAAGAGGAGAATCTAGGTCACACATCCTCTTTTGGGAGCAAGTACATCTGATGCTGCCAAGGGAAACAAACTGGCTTGAAAGAAGCAGGAGAAAGGGGAGCAAACTGGCTTGAAAGCAACAAGAGAACAGGGAGAAACAGCCCAGGGATTGAAATAAGGATACTGCAGGGAAGGTCAGTACATGGATTCTAACATCATGTCCACAAAGGTTTCTAGGCAAGAATATACTCAGGAAAAGATGCTGTGAGGAGCCAGAGCTGGACTAGCAGGCAGCTACAGGGTAGGAGTGTGAGCACTGGCAAAGCTGGGGAGGGGATAGGTGTACATGTCCCAGGGCTGAAGAAGCAGGGGTTTGCAGTGTGGGAGTGGGGAGCACTGGCAGAGCTCCCTGTTTAGGAAGCCCAGGACTTGGCTGGTAGTGGTATGCCAGGCAGCAATGGAAGAAACTGGCACCGCTGTTTGACAGAAAGGAAGAAAACTGAAGGGAAAAGCTGCACTAAGACCACCCTTCCCAACCCTTGCACATGTGTTGCTTACGGTTCTGTGGTAGGAGAGCTGTTTCCAGGAAAGAAGAAGAGGAGAAGGAGGAAGATGTTTGGTTTGCTGAGCAGCCCATTCTTCCCCATGGTGCAGAGCAGGTTGTGGTGAGTCAAGCAGATACACTGTCTGATCTGGTGCTGCTGTTTTCCTGCACCTTGTAATTCTGCTCTGCTCTCTGCTCCGTCAGCCTTTTTATAACTGCTTTCTGCAAACAGCCCAGGGGCTGGAGGAGATAAGGGCTGGGGGCCAGGGCCCATCCGGAAGTGGGGAGAGGCAGCAACAAGGAGGAGCTGGAACAGAGGGACAGTATTTGCCCAGAGACTTTCCAAGTGGGGGAAGGGTATTTATTGGATACTGCTTATATGAGAAATCTTTGAATGATTCAAACCCTGCTTCCTTTAACCCACCAAAATCCACAGTGTTGGGGGGAGCTTTGCTCATCTCAAGGCAGCATAATACACAATCTACCTTCTCGTAGGGTAGCTTTATATTAGATGTTAGGGAGAAGCTCTTCCCTGTGAGGGTGGTGAGGCGCTGGCACAGATTACTCAGAGAAGTTGTGGCTGCCCCATCCCTGGCAGTGTTTAAGACCGGATTGGATGGGGCTTGGAGCTAGCTGGTCTAGTGGAAGGGGTACTCCTTCCTATGGCAAGGGGTCAGAACTGGTTGATCTTAAGGTCCTTTCTGACCCAAACTCTTCTATGATTCTTTGAAATTAACTGTGTTCAACATAAGGTAATATTCCCTTTGGGTAGATCATCCAACCACAGCACTCTAATATGGGGTACTGTGATCTTTTGAAGCCCAAAGCCAGGTTTATAAGTATTTTCAGAACAAAATGAAACACACACAGAGAAACACTGACCATGTTATGTTAACAGAATACTGCAGTAGTTTGCTGACAGAGTTGTTAATAAAGTTGCTATGGGTTAGGCAATCTGTCAGGAATATAACCCAAAATGGGGTGGGGTGCTAGTCTAGATATGGAAGTAAGTTCTGCTTCCACTGTGAATATGCACGAATGTTACACCATGTTGCTGGAAGACATCCTTGCTTCCCCAGCATGGTGATCATCTTCCTTTATTTGGTGTTACCAGGAGTGCAGATGTCTCAGGTGTTCCAGGTGGCTCCTCCTTCCCTTTGCCAGATTCAGATCTGTGCTGCTGTGAGTCTTGTTTGTAACAGAAGTCACTCACAAACAGCACTGTTCACTTG
The DNA here is from genome assembly GCF_033783945.1 of Neopsephotus bourkii. Lineage (NCBI taxonomy): Eukaryota > Metazoa > Chordata > Aves > Psittaciformes > Psittacidae > Neopsephotus > Neopsephotus bourkii. The sequence continues at coordinate 12,791,933 of NW_026900624.1, forward strand.
ACTTGGGTCTTCTGCAAACACCTGCTTGTAGCATCTTACCCAGAAGTGCAATCTGGTGAGAAAAGAAGTTTGCTAAATTCCAGCATGTCATTGAGCAGAAATACTCAGTCCAAACTATGAGGACTCCCTGAGAGCCCTAACTAGGTGGCTGATCTGCAGCAGCCCCCAAAAACTGCAGAATTGCAGCTGTAGGGCTGTCAGCATGCCCTCCAGTGCCTGTGCAGCAAAAGGACTCAGTAACACTATAGAGATTCATGATGCTTGTGAAGAGAAAAAAGCTTAAACATAAACCATCTCTGTGAAGCCGTATTAATAGATGAGGTTCTTTCCTCTGTGCAAGGGATCTTATTAGATCACAACAGCACAAGCAGCCCTATATGATCTTTGTCTGAGGAGTAAGCTTTGAAAAAGGGTGAATGTTAAGAGTGAATGTTAACTATACAGTGTGCCTTGACTCTGATGTAGTAGCTGGAAAAAAACACAAGGAAGAGCAGTGCGGAGGCCCAGGAGAGGTATCCAGGTATAAAAGGAATTTTCAGGATGGTGTTCGAAAATCAGGCACAGGCTCTTGTGGAATAAAATTTAACATCATTTATAAAACACAGAAGTTACGAAAACAGTCGGGAGGCAGGCAGTGTCGGCTGGGGGGAAGTGTTATATCAATGTCATATGGGGAAGGAATGAACACGTATTCACACAAACCAAAAGATTAAGAAGATTATCAGTTAGAGATGGAAATACTGATAAAAAAGTGATTGTGTAACTATGAAGTAATAAACAGACCTTTCTCCAGAAGTGCCTCCTATCGTCTATCCTCTCACTCCCATCTTCGACTTCTCCCCTAAATAACTCATGGAAAATAGCAGTTTTCAAAGCAATGGTGCCCTGGGCAACTCATCCCAAGTTGCCTGTTGTCATTCAGGCTGCTGTAAACTGAAACCAAAAAGTAACCCGAATGGACACATGAAAAATACATTTTAAGGATGAGCATGGAAAACTGAAATAATAGATCTACAGGGTCGCCAAAACCAGTGATTCTGTGGAGATCCTATTCACTATCATCTACTTCCTTCCCCTAAGCTATTTACCATCCATGGGGTGTAAAATACCTGCTTCTCCATCCCCCAGGAACCACTTAGCTCTCTAACTCACTCATGTCCACTTTGCACCACAAGCACTAACTGCCCTTTAGTTTGGGCAGTCAGCTGGTGCTTCAGCTGGTTCCTCCCTCACAAAGCTCAGAACAATTGGTCTGAACTTGTACTTAGTTTGAAAGCTTCTGGGTGCTTTTTCAGACCTGAAGGAGGGATTGTGTGTCTGAAAAACTGGCTACTTCTTCCAACAAGACTAGCTGGACTAATAAAATGTAGCAGTGCTGAAAAGGGCATGCAACATCTTTGCCATACACGGTGATGGCTTCGGTGAATTAACAGTCATGATTTTAACCACAGGAAAGAGATTTCCTCTTATGATAATACTTCATATGTGTCTGAGGTCAGTGTGTACCTGACAGATTAACAGGCAATCTGTGTTTATCTACTATCTTCAGGGACTAGTCCTTTAAGCTTAATCATATTAAGCTGCTACAAAACCTAAGTGAAACATCGTATCTGTTAATCACAAAGAATTCCAATTAAGCCACATCACAATAAATGGTTGATATAGCCAAAATGCCTATATCAAATTTCTTATAACCCTCCAAGCATAGTGGATTTCTATAGTAAAAGACAACAATTAATTTTGATTCATCTTCCTTGAAAGTGAATGGTTACATACATTTACTCTCACTTTTAAAGGCAGCATATCTTTCAGCTATTTCACAGAAGATTTTTGAAACTTCTTTATTTCCAATTCTAAATTGAAACTGTGAAACCATGAAATTACTCTAAAACTTTATTTTGCTCCAAGGAACACTTGAGAAATTACCTTACTTGTAGATAAACCTCAGAAAGGTTACAGTGATTGGTAAGTCGTATATGCTGACGCATCGGATTTCCTTTCCAGGTACTATCATGTTGAAATGGAGCAAGACACCAGGTCAATAAGAAATGGAAGCCATGGAAGCACTTCTACTTTGGCTGCACCATTATGACTATTTTATTTTATTTTATTATTTTCTGGAGCATTTAATTCTCCACAGTATTCCCTTCACAGGTTCCTTTCCACCAGCACTTTAAATTTTACTATTTTGAGCTGCACTGACGGGCACAAAAAGTGCAATTAATAAGCTAATACAGGCCACCATAAATATTGATAAATTCCAGTCACACCAAACCTTATTCTGAAATTTCCTATAAGCCTTACAGTCTTCTCTGCATTGCCTAGCAAAAGTGATAGAAAAATGTCAAGTGTCCTATACCTCCAAGGTTAGGACCGCTATAGAAAACGTATTTTCCCATGAAAATAAAATATTCAGTGTGCAATATTAATTACCTTACCCAAATCTGGCCTATTTTCCTCTGACTTCTTTTCAGTTTCTACAGTTCGCGCTTGTAGATGACAACCAATTGTCCAGTAACAGTGGCTCACCAGCCTCTGCAACTGCAGGAAGAAAAGGTGTCTGTGGTGGTTGTAATACCCTTAATACTATCCCAACACTTTTGTCTACAGGAATCCTTGTCTGCAATCTTAAGCAATTTTGAAACCATTGTCACCAAAGGTAAATAATCTCAAGAAAGACACCTGTTACTTACTATGTCCCTGTTCTGCCTTTTCAAGGACTGTAACACAATGTTCAGCTCTTAAAGCCAAACCAAAACAATAAATTTAACTTCAACCTTTGACTTCCAGTAAGAGGCATGTGTTAAAAGAAAAAAGCTGAGGAAACAGTTCTTTGTAACAGTGGTATTGTGCCTAAGGTGGTCTTTGGACTTTCACACAAGAACCCCTAGTAGAAACTAGATGCTGTAGGAAAAAGAACATCTCTTTTCAGTACCTACATCAGCTTTGCATGGAGACTGGTGAGAAAACAATTACTGTAAAACTGAGATTTACAACTCTGGCTAACACGTTAGGTGCTCAGCTAAAGGCTGAAAAAAATGAAATCAGTATTTTTATTCTAAAGGAAACCTAAGTAATTATATTAGTTTTCCTAGCCGGTGTATCTAAAGCAAAGAATTTCAGTGCAATTTATTTCAAATGACAAAAAAGCATTACGAGAAAAAGTATTTGTATAAATCAATAGGAGTAGCAGCAACACGCAGACAGATAAGTAGGGTGACAGAATATTTCACAGGCCATAGTGAAGAGAAGGTCATCTATCACAAAACCTCAGACAATATGAATGTTTTGCAACTTGCAACATGCAGATAAAGAAAGATACTCAACAAAATGTAAACTTCAAATTAAACTAAAAATAGCAGAGTAAATACAGATTATCCACTTTAGTAGCCTGTTGAAGATCTTAACCAGAGACAAAGAACCTGGTGGCAGATTAACTGTCTTTCCCAGTCACAAAGAGCTGAGCTGCCAAATATAACATATTGCTGGGGTGTCATGTGAACAAATGAGTAAATTGAGGCATGGCAAAGGCATCAATGAATTGCCCTTATTTTAATGCACTTCAGAGATTAAATTGCAAGCTAAATTGGTAGCTGGAATTTATAAATAGTCCTATAGCTATATCTGATGCAAGGCTAGCCATCTGTAGGGTAAGCCCTATACAAAGTAGGGTATATTCAGCTTTCCCAGCTATATTATAACAGACATATATAAGTTTGTGAAGTTTAAGTTTAAGGTTCTTAAGTTCTTAAACTTAATCACATAAACTTCATATAAACATATAAACTTTGTCTTGCCTTAAAAGAAACGTATGCTGTATGTTGCAAAAAATGCTGCAGCCGAGGCTGTTAAGCTTCCAGCATGAGAAATCTGTAGTGTGTCTGTCTGAAACTTAAAATGAATGGTACACACAGAAGATGATCGGTTGTTAGAATCCTACTGTTAAATCTACTAAAAGTAATGGGTGAATGTTACCTAATAATTTTAAAATGCATACAAAATAAACTGGCTGTTCGTATGTTCACAGATACATTGGATATTGGATATTACAGAGAAATTAAGATAATTCCTGGTGTAATAAAAACTAAAACCTATTTTAATTTATACATTTGTATTACTCAGACTGTTGCCAAGGAACGGGAGAGAAAAAGCCAAAACATTTACAAATGTATCTGAAAACAGCACTTGACACAATTAACTATACTCTTTTTGAGTCATATGACTCTTCAGATACAACTTTACCATATAAAAACACATTTTGTAATGCATTTAGACTTTGTGTTTAGCTTTAGCTGTGATTTTATTGCCTGGACTCCCTCTCCCCTCACATTAATACAGGCATCTCGTGAAGGTACTTCAGCTGTTGATATTCAAGGCAGGTGGAACGAAGCTGGAGCCAGGCTCTTCGGAGGGGCACAGTGGCATACAGAGCAATGCCAAGCAGACAGAAGGAAAAAATGCTTCCCCCAGAGGGTGATGAAGCAACTAAAGAGGTGCACAGAGTTGCCATGGTATAGCCATCCCCAGAGACTACCCAAGCTTCATGGCTTGAGGCCATGAGTGAGAGCACCAGTAGGGAAAAAGACAGTACTTACATGGCCTGGGTGTTTCAAAGATTGTTTTTATCTAGATTTGATGTTCATTTTAGCTACAGAAAAGTGAAACCCCAAGTCACTGCCCTCTGAACGGCTTTTCTAGAAGAAGGCAGCAGAAGTCTGTGTCCGTGTCGTCTGCTGGATGGACCACGCTGTACTTCCAACACCAGCTTGTTGTGGTGGCTGTGCAGGGAGGCTCGCTCCTCCAGCCATGCTGGGAGGGGAGCTGGCCTGGCACTGTTGGGGCCTTCGGCACAGAACCTGCTGGCTCATCTGAAGCGGGAGGGAAGGGCTTTACACTTAGCTCAGTTACTGCCTTGCTGGGTAACATCGGATAAGTCCAGGCCCTTCTCTATGTCACAGCTAAGCCAAACGTCATTTGATGCTTGAAGACACGGATCTTCCCCCCATGCAGGGGGAAGCTGGGATTCAGCTGATAGTGTTTGTCTGGGTTTTTGAGATAAAGGATGCTACAGGAAAGCAGAGAATGGCTGGTCGTGTTTGGCTTTTCAGGTCAGGGAAAGGGGTATGAGTCGTAATGCTGTGATGCAGATGGAGGTCATGCCATTTATCAGGACCCCTTTGTACACAGTGTCCTGCTACAGAGCCTGCTTTGGCTGCATTATACCACTGCACTTCCCTCCTGTTTTGGGATACCCTGCTCTGTACATAAGGGAACAGGACAAGAACTTGCTTAAGCAGTGAGGATAGAGCCAGCTGTGCATCCCGCACTCAGTGCACAGGACTTGTCACATGAGCTTTATCATGGCACAGACCCCAGGTCACTGAGTGAGTGCAGACACATGTTGCCTTGACAGGAGAGACAAAAAGTGGAACCAGTGGGGCCTAGAGCTAGTCACTTCTAGTGAAGCAGAAAATACGTGGCATGGTTATGCAATTGCCTCTGGTAATAACCCAGCCTTCACCTCCTCATGGGTACTGAGCCAAACAGAGAAATGTGCAAGGTTAGCACTTTCATAGCACGCACACAGAGCCCTGTCAATACACAGCACGGTGATTTCTTTACTCCCTCCATCTCTGCCTGCCTCTCTCATATTTTGCCTGCTGTCACTCACAGATAAGACATTTTAAGTCTCCCACCTGTTAAGTTATATGCACTGTGTAACAACAAGGGGTCCGGGAGCCCTGCTGAAATCATGTTCTTAAAGGAGGTCCTATTTTGCCCAGCAAGAGCACTGGTGTGGCTGGTGAGTGGAGGACTCCAGGGCAGGATCAAAAGGCATCAGGAGATCAGGTTCTGCCTTTGCAAGAGGATCAGAAACACGAAAACCAAGAAGTTTTCCTGTGTTCTATTTACTGCCTTGCATTTAGGATTTTCTTGACCCTCAATAGGTGACCCTTCAGGTAATTGAGCAGAAAGCTTTCTCTTGCTGTTGAGCTACAGGACTAGCTGACACAACTTTGTTTCTCCACTTGAAACATTTTTGGGGACATTTTTCATTGTTACTATGAAAAGTACATGAGTGATGTTGCTCAAGAAGCCTTTAGCCGATGTTATGCAGTTCTCAGCCAGTGGTGCCATAGATGTGACCATGTTTCTGTGCCACCTGTCTGATGAATCAGACTTTGGGGGTCATTTGTCTGCAGACATGGTCCTCCCTAATTGCCCACCAGGTAGGTGGCAAAAGAACTCATCAAAGAAAGATCAGAAATCAAGGCTGAGGTGTTTCCTCAGGTATTTTGACATCTCACCATTTCTTGATTGAAGAAATTGGCACATTTCTGGCACATTGCAGGTCTTCTCTGATGAGTGAATTGGTTAGTGATAACTCGCGCTTCATATTTGACAGAGGGAGGTTGGTGAGGAGAAGACCTGAACATCAAGTAGGTAACAAGATCTGGAAAATAAAAGAAGTCATAGAGCTGAGGTGTTGCTGTGTCATTGTTTAACAGCTTGGCACTATTACCTGTGATGCTGCAGGGATAGAGGAGGATTTAAGTCTAAAGATGAAGCAACCAAATTCCCTGGATCAAGGACTCCTTTGTCTAATGAGAGTGCTGGCTAAGCAACTGAGGAACCTGAGCAGGAGAATGCTGCTACACTGCAGGATTTTGCATCCTGCTGCCCACATTGTGGATGAGACAACATCTACAGTAAAAAAAAAGCTTATATTCGGTTTCCAGAATGAGTGTAGAACATTGTAATTCTACAACAATTGTGAGTCTTCTTCTTAACTAGGCCATGGCATCAGCCCTTAGCAGATCCTTCAGTGTGAACTCCACATGAGCAGCAAAGCAACTCCCATGACACAAATAAACTCTACAAAGAAGGCTTTAACACAGAGAAGTAAGCTTGACAGAGCAATTTAGTCCAAGATATTCTCATGGGATTATACTCTGCTATCTCTTTTTTTTTATTCACAAGAACCTGAATTTCAGGGTAGCTTTTAATATACTTCTGATGGAGCAATGTACAGAAGGTGCAGAGCTGCAAGGGCACTGGCAGACAACCATAGCAAAGTTTTGAATTTCCCATTTCTCATAGTATTAACTCAGTGCAAGGACCTGCACAACCATTTCAGTGGGTACTTGTATCTGTCTCTGTTAACAGGTAGATTTTTTATCACTTGGGGAAACAGAATTTGCTTAACCTGAACATCTTGCCAAAACTGAAGTAGTTTTGACCATCTAAGACCTAGAACACTCCCTGAGTCTCCAGGATTGAATTGTATGACCCTTCGGGATTATCAGATTACAGAGGAAGAAATGACATTCAGTTTAGTGGGTGTCCCCATCTTGCTCAGTCAACAATAAATAAACTTGACTCAGTTTCAGGTGCACTAAACCTAGAACTGAAATGGGACACACATGTTCCAGAAATCTGGGAGGTATTGGGATGCGGTTTAAGGAATATTGCTATTCTCTGTGGGAGTAGGAGCCAGGGAGAACATGGTTTACATGTAAAAATCTGGAGGAAGAACATAAGCATGGGATGTTCATTAGATCTGCCTGCAAGCAGCAAGTATCTTTTTGAGTTACAAGATGAAATCACATAAAAAACATTACATTTTCAGCCTGCAGAGGAAGAGTCTGCAGTGGGAAATAAGCACTTGATATTTTCATAGTTCAGGTTTGGCCTAAGAGAAAAAGAAAACTCCAAAAGAATGATAAAAATGCAGCTTGCTTTTTTTCAGGACCTTGTTTATTCCCAGAAAATGAGGTTTGGCTGAACAGAATAACATTTGGCCAGACCTTAGGGGGATATTTATGAGTTCCACGTGAGATGCTGAAGCCTTGGTTGATTGGCCTCAAATCCCCCAGAAAGATGAACATCCTGTACCCACATCCACTCAGCCTGCTTTCCTTTTCAGCCTTGATGCTGTAACTACTGATTTCTCTTGCTGTAGTCCAGTCTGATGCTCATTCAAATCCAGATGGTTGCTACAGTTTGATGTGTGTCAGGAAAGCAAAATTCACAGCCTTTCTGGCTTCCCTCCTGCTGCCAGTGAAGTTTCAATTTTGGAACTTAGCATGGGAATCTGCACTCTACCCGAAACAGTTTCATGCCCCACAAATTCCTCATCTGTGTAACTTAATGAAATGGCTTTTTGTAACATCAATATCATGCATATCCTGCATGGCCAGCCCTGTGCAATTCTGAAACTCACACATGGCAAATGGGTGCTGTATTTGGGTACCCTGCTGCCTGTGGAGACTCAGGCATTTAGTTTGTTCATGAGCCAGGCCTCAGCAACTCAGGAACATTGACTCAAATTATTCAGTACCTTTTGCAAAAAAAAAAAAAAAAAAAAAATAAAACCAAACATTTGGGAAGAGGGATATTCTGTGTTGACATGATTTTTCACTGGGAAAAAAGGAAAAAAAACAAGTCCACACACAATTTTAGCAAGTTACCTGGTGATATGGATCCCTTAAAAAAGCATACCATTCCTCAGCATTTGAACAGTTTGCATCTTTGCTTAAACTCTTGTTCATGCCCTTGCATGGCTGGTCCTTCCCCTTCCACCCCATGACAGCTCCGTCCTTTTCTTCCCACTCCTGTGTGATGGATGGCCCCAGTACACTGCAGGTAAGCCAGCATGGAGCTGGACCCCTCTGCCTGTGAGCAATGCTGCTGCAGCTATGGGAGGGGTGAGCAAAGGCTGCTGGCCAGGTTGTTGCTCCTGTGTAAGAGGAACTGCATCCATACTTCTCTCTTGAGCCCTCTTGATGCTGCTCTGCTCCCTTATTTCTAGCCATGCCTCCCTGTCCTTTTGTCCCCTTTGAAAGGGCTCTGGTAGTGCCTGGATTGTGTTCTTCCTACCCATCCACCCACCCACCAACTCTGGCATGCTGCAGCCAAAGAGCATTTGTGTTTGGAGAAACAATCATGATTCCAAGTGTAATGAAGTGGGTGATGACAAGAGGTGCAGGAAAAGAGGGAAGCTTGTTGCTGGTGGCTGGGGCAAGGCATCATGATCCAGGTTCATCATCTCTTTTTGGACAAACTCTGGCCAGTCTCATGAACTGGAGAGCCAGTCAGGGGGCAGATCAAGGGTGTGGGACCAGGTGCTTACCAGGCCTGGACTGAAACCTGATCCTTTCTTCACCCTCTCTTCTACTAACTGTGATGCAGAGTCACTCTATGATGTCCATACGTAAAACCCTACTTTTATGCTACTGGGGACAGGCAGCACCCTGGCAGGGCTGTGTAAAGGTGAGAGGCTGTTCAGCAGCCATGAGCAATGGGTCCTGCTCTCTGGAAGGTGGAGGGACAGAATCTGCTGCATATTGCAGTAGCTGCCAGTGGTTATCAACTGTAGCTGGGAGAGGAGGCCAAGTGGTGCAGGCAGGACAGATATGTTTCTCTGTTCATCTTCTCCAGCCATCAAACATAACATGTGGACTGTCATTAAAATGTCTGTTCTGTGACACTGAAAAAAAGCCAATGTCCAATGTAAAAGGAAGGTTTATTGATGTAAAGGTATACATGATTATGACACGAATCTAAAGAGATGTGCCATGAAAGGAAACAGAGAATCAGACACTAGCTCAAATGATGTCACAGACTCCCACTGTGAATAGTAAGGTGAAATGGCCCTTGCCAGCACTTAATGACAGAAGAAAATAGGTTTCTTGACCACTTGTTCAACGTTTATGATGGTCCTGTAGGGGAAAATCCAAAGGAAAATAACTTCAATGAGAACAAACCAGCAGGATCTACAATATGGTTTCAGGTACAGGGTAATCAGCCTCTTCGGTGCAAAACAGACAAATGCTGGACCAAGGCCTGGCAGAAAACTGTGTGGGTTATGTGGGATATGTGCCCATATTCCTCAGAAACTGCTCGGCAGATAATAGTGAGCATAACTGCTGTGCTGAGCCAGGACAGGCTTTCAAGGATGGCTGTAGGGAGATTATTCCTTGCTAAGTGTGTATGCTTTTGAGGAAATCCTGAAGATATTTCCCAGTCTTTCCTTTATTCTGCACTTTCACTTTCATTCTAGAGGCTGAGCTTTTCCCATGAACAGTAACATGGTCTTCCCCTGGAGTCCACTGAGCATGTGTCAAGGTGACAGGACTTGTGACAGCATGAGACAGGATCTGGCCACTGTCTCTAGCTGCTCTCTGAAAAGCCTGGTGGTGACTTCAGAGTCCATTTCTGCAAGAACAGTTATTGCTCTCTCACCATACCCATCCTTCTGCACATGCTGCTTTATACTTTACCTTCTCACCTGCTTGGGGCTTTTTTCTGGATTTCACTTACCTTCTCTAATCATTAGTCCATTTCTGCAGCAGCCTCTTTGCAAGGTGACGTATACTGAGCAACAGCATACTCTTCTGGAGAAGAAGGAAATAAATGTTCCTATTAGCCTGCAGACTGCTTCTGGTGCCTTTCCCTGGAGGTAGATACACCCCACGCATACTTAAACCAGAGATCCTTGAAATCTCCTTCATTCTGGCATGTGAATTTTTGTACCTTTCTAGTCATGCCCACTTGTCACCTTGAGCATAAGATCACGGAAGTGAAATAAGTCGCTCCCCTGATACCAAATCCAGATCCTGATAAGAGTTCAGAGAAATCTTGGTTCCAGGGGGGGCTGGTTCTGTATCTCCCTTAATGCATGCAATGTTTCTGCTGTCCCTGTCCCTCCCCCAAACTTTGTACTGCTTAGAATCAAAGACTTACCAGTTTCATAGTAATCATAGATCTGCACAGGAGCTGGCTTGGGGTGGGTCACGACAAAGTCCTGTTCAACTGAGAAAGTGATTTTTTTCCCTTTCTTCTGCGAGATCTGTGAATGGAGGGACAAGGATCACATAAGTTTTTTTATTTCTACAACACCACCTGGAGCAGATGAGGGTGGTAACTGATAGATTGTGTATTCCAAATCCCACTGATACCACACATACACATGTGTGACATCCATTATCTGAAATATGTTTGGAGAGTCCACAGTGAAACTGAAGTGAAGAGTTGGAGTTTTCCTATCCTGCTTGTATTACCTGATTCTGTAGTTATTACACATCCTGTTGCCAGAGAGGGAAAAACAGTCCCAAAAGAGTAAGCTTAATTCTCCAGTGGTCAGAAGGATAAAGTCTGGTATTCCAACCCCACCATTTTCAGACATGAGCATTATGTGCCACCAAGAGACTTATGGGAGCCAATGTACATCACTGGGGTATTGACTTTTGTTAGTCAATACTAGCGTAAGAGATGTAATGAAAACCTTTCCAGAGCAGAGCAGTGTTTCATGTCCTGTTGGAAGGACTGAGATTTATGACTTGCCTACCAAGGGGACATACACACAAAGGGACGTCTTTCCTGGTGTTTATCTGCTATTGACTGAAAGGAGAAGGAATTTTGATTAATTTCTATGTACTTTAATTTATTAACTTACAGTTGCTAGCTGGGCAGGCGGCAGCCTGAAACTATTTGGGAGTTTGGGATGTTAAATGCAGTTTGAGGAATAAGTAGCTTAGGTTTTACAGGGGAAAACTGATGAGGGAGGGAACATGGTACATACAATTTATCTAGTATATTCACACTGTAGGTGCATCTATTATATGCTGTTTGCATCCTTTGCAAAATTCAAATAAACAGTGATCAGGACTTACATTTTCCAGATAAAGGAGAACATGGTTTTTCTTGTGTTCTACTTGCATCACTGTATGGCTGTCAACAAGCTTTAAAACAAGGAGTTGGAGATAAACATATTTATAAAACATTAAAAAAAAGTTCTACCTCAGACCTTACCACTGCATGGCTGCAGGATTCTGTTCCTAGCCAGCTATCAAGAGCTAGCAGCTGATAAGAGACCAAGTGTTGCTATATAGATGGAGAAGACTAAGCAATTCCTTCCACTTGACTTTAGCACTTCCCGAGTGCATGAGAGGCATTACAATTAATTTGGAGAATGCTGCCTGACTTTGGTGTTGTATAGTCTGGCAGATTTTCCACCCTTTCCCTACCTGTGTAGTGTCAGCTCCCATTTGCAGCTGCCAGCTGGTCAGGCTCAAGCTGGAACCCTTCCTAGTTTTTAATCTGGGAAGGTCTGTGTAGTCACAGCTCCCTGTAGGGCATTCCCTCCACCCAGTAATGAGAAGTGCAGCCATGCAAACTTCTCACAGGGTTTGTGAACCAGGCTTCTGTTTTCATCAGGATCAGTCTTCTCAGTCCCTGGGGTGACTCATTTAATCTTGCTCCTATAGCTTACCTTATCCAGGGAAGACTTAACAGGAACAAAGCCAGAAAGCATCTTCACATCTATTATGAGCATGTTAGAGCTGCTGCGTTTCCCTGTGTAACTGAAACAGAGGACGCTGTCAGTCTGGACCGTCCTTCTGGCCTCATGCAGCCAGAGGGAGGCACAAGCCCCTAGTATGAAGGGGCCAAGTATGTGCTACCACCATCAGTTACTGTCACAAGGTCTTTTTGGATATTGTGTCTTACAGACTGATATCAGCAACACATTGATCAGTTTATGATTCTTGACTTCATAAGCAGAACTGGATACACACAGCAATCTTCCCTGCATGTCTTGTCTTCTGTGCAGCTGGTTTGTTGATGGCATATTACCTGCTTATGAGGACAATATCAAATTTTCCTGGTCGATCCAGTGGGCAGGAAGCATTTGATGTCTGTACTGATAGAGAAAATCCAAAGGCCCCCTCTGGAAGGTGAATACTGTATCTCAGTACTGCCTGAAAAAGGAAAAAGCCCTTTTATTCAAGCATGCCAAGTTTTTTTCTTTGCATTCCAAAGAACAAGTGTCAGATGTAGTGAAGTTCCCTGGCAATGTCGCCCTTGGTTTTATGTGGAAGATCCTTGTTTACATCAATGACAGACACACCAGACTTGTGCTCATTAACAATGAAGATACTTGTACCTTCCAGAGAGAAACCAGCTGCTGATCAGAAAGGACTCTTTTTTTTTCCTGCTGTGGCTCCACAGGAGTCAGAATGTGGGATGGGAGAAAAAGTTTTAAAACAGTTTACGGCAATCAAATAATTAGGAAAAATAAAGAGAAGTCGGATAGAGAAACATCAAAAACATGGCTGTATCATATGCATGATATGAGGCACAATGAAGGGGAGAGTAGACACCTACTTGCATAAGCACACATCCACTGCCATTCACTGCTAGGCTGTATTTCCCAGAGACCTCTGGAAGGGGAGTCTGTTGCAGCAGGAGCCTGTTTGCATTGTTGACAATAAATACCTTCTCAAATGGCTTTTGGGAAATGATCTTCACTACGTTTTGCATAACAGGACTGTAGGTGGCCCCACCATAAGCAGCGAGGGCTTGAAGAGCAATGACTGTGTCCTGAAGGAAAAGAAAATAATAAAAGCCAATTAGCTACACGGCGTGACCGGTGCAGGGAGGTCAAAGTCATGGTTCCAATATGAAGCAGAGTCACTTCATCATGGCTACAGAAACCCTGAATTTGTGTATCATTCCAGGGTTCTCATATATAAGGAGCCATTTCATTTTGGCATATATGTTTTAGGGTGGAAGAAATCTCTCTACACATACAAAGATCTCACAACAAAATCTGAACAATAGAGTTTTTCATAATGGTGAAGCATGTGTTTTCTAGGGAGCTACAGAGCATTTCTTGGTCATATAAGAGCCAGGACTTGGTGTTTTCTAGGCCCATCCCCAACACAAGTATCTGTATTTGCTGCTAGTCAAATTACTCTTGTATGGCTTTAACCTTTCCATAGTTAAGAAGAAGAGGGGGGAAAGTATTTTGGTCTCTCAACAAGAAAGGTTTGATCTCTGTGTTTGAGGCAGCAGATACAAAGGTAGTCAAACTCCACTGGCATCCTGAACCTGCCTCAGTTCCTGGCATGGCTGGGGAGTAGAAGGGAGTTTTGGCACCTGGGTGGAAGAGAAACCTCCATAGGGATTCTGCTGCCTGATGATCCACTGCACAATCCCTGAGGCATTTGTGAGATCCTCTTGATTCCGGTTGGGTTTATAGAGCAATGCCAACAGCACGTAGCTGGTGATCTCAACTTCAGCTGATGGGGCATGGTCAAGGAAGGAGGGAGATTTTTCTGATGGAGACCTCTTCTCCTGCTCCCAGTGCTGTGAGCCATCTGAACAAAAAGAGGGTGAGGAGCAAGAAAAATGGATTATAGGTGACACTGCTCTATGCTGCCTCAGAGACATACTGTGTCCTGAACTCTTTCTCACAAGTACTCTGTACAGAGCAACAAATGTGCTGTAAATTAACTCCATAGATTATTTGTGGAGGTTGGTTCAAGTGCCTATACTCTTGTTATTGTCAAGGTTAGACCACATACCAGCAGACAGATCTAATCCTTCTTTCCGCTTCCAAAATTCCCAAATAGGCTGAAACTCACCAACTTCCTTTGCTGATTTCTGTAACTCTCTGAGGAATGTTTCACATTTTTCTGCCTTTCCAGCTAAGCAGAAAGCATAGGCCATGAGTGCCTGAGTGTAAACTTCACTGATATTCTTCTCAGATGCAGCCTCCAGACAAAAAAAGGCATTTCGGACTACAGGATACTTTAAAAAAAAGATAACAACAAATAAACAAGTAAAAACACATCGGTGTAATTCAGGACAGTGGTCTTCACCTGATCAAATGTTTATTTTCTTTAAACCTGTTCTTAATCTTGTCACTATCACAGCAATGAGAATGGGACTTTAGTTTGTACAATGATGTCAGGAGAGAGAATGCAGAATTTTATAAGCAGGGATTTTGGAGGAAACATCAGAAAAATCAAGTAGTGTTTCATTGTGTTCTTAAAGGTGACTGTCTATAAACAGAAGACCGTCCTGTTTCTTTCACAGCTAATTCCTTCTGCTTACCTCGGTGATAATTGTAGAATTAATGGAATGGTTAGGGTTGGAAAGACCTTAAGATCATCTAGTTCCAAGCACCCTGCCATGGGCAGGGACACCTCACACTAAGCCATCTCACCCAAGGCTCTGTCAACCTTGAACTCTGTCAGGGGTGAATCATTCAATACTTCTCTGGGCAACCCATTCCAGTGCCCCAGCACTCTCACAGTAAAGAACTTCTTCCTTATATCTAGCCTGAGCTTCCCCTGTTTAAGTTTGAACCCATTACCCCTTGTCCTATCACTATAGTCCCTAACGAAGAGTCCCTCTCCAGTATCCCTATAGCCCCCCTTCAGATACTGGAAGGCTGCTATGAGGTCTCCACGCAGCCTTCTCTTCTCCAGGCTGAACAGCCCCAACTTTCTCAGCCTGTCTTCATATGGGAGGTGCTCCAGTCCCCTGATCATCCTCGTGGCCTCCTCTGGACTTGTTCCAACAGTTCCATGTCCTTTTTATGTTGAGGACACCAGAACTGCACACAATACTCCAAGTGGGGTCTCACAAGAGCAGAGTAGAGGTGCAGGATCACCTCCTTCGACCTGCTGGTCACGCTCCTTTTGATGCAGCCCAGGATATGGTTGACTTATTGGACTAATAATTTACTCAGCATTTTCAAGGTCAAGAGCCTGTTGTCTTGAGCAATTCCAGCCTAGTAATCTCTATCATCAGTGACTCTGGTTTAATTTTAATATAATTCTGTGGAGTCATACTAGGTTTACACCAAGCAAAAAATGTTCACAGTTTGACTCTGTGTCCTCACTAATGCACTAATCGGGAAGGTCCTCAGAAAGAATGTGACAAATTGGAGGCAGAGAAACTCATATACTGAAATCTAACATCTTCTCTGTAGTCTCCTTTGTACTGGCTACTTTTTAGATAAGACAGATAGGCTTTTAACTCTGATGGGCCTTTGTTTTTCCAACATAGCTTTTATTTCCATTTGTAGACTTTATGGATTTGCTTACAATAATTTACTCTCTTGACTGAGCCATGTTTGAGGCTAAGCCACAATGTATGGGTTACTAATCTTTAAATTTTTTTACCAGAAAGTAAAATGTGTCACTCAGAGTCTTGGGGCTCTCAAATAGAAGGTCTAATCCTGATCTGATAATTGGGGTCTGAGTTGAAGTCTGACAATTTCTACATGCACGCTGGTGGTTCTCAAACATCTCTACAGATGGAGAACTTCTCTACCACAGCAACCAGGACAGATACTGAACACAGTCATATTTCCTGCAATTTCTCTCTCTCTTTCTCTCTCTTTACTACCTAGGCAATTTTTTGGAGATGCTGGAGCTAAGTCAACACTGAGGACCAGTTTCAGCTGAATAGCAGCACCTGAAGGTCTCCTTACCGAGCTGGAGTGACCAGCTTCTAGCATGGCAATGGTGATGTAGGCAGAAAGCGACAGCTCATCATTTAGTCCTCCCTGAAAAAGACATGGAGAGAGGAATAAACAATGAACAACATGAGTGAGAAGCTCTTAAATAGCTTTTAAATCAAGAGAAACCTGTTGCTATTTCCTCAAAAAAACATCACTCCCTCAAGTTCCTGCCCTGTAACCCTATCTCAGGTGCTCAAAGGACAGTGTGGGGAAGCTGACTGAGCAGAAGATAGTCATTGTAAAGTGTGGAAAGTTAGCCCTTGGCAGAGGACAGGCGATTCGAGTAAAGCATAATTTTTTACTTTAATGGGAGAGCATGTTCTTAATGAAAAGAGTGTAAGTTTGACCAAGATGTAATTCTCTACAACCTTCAAGGCATTGTTGAAGAGTGTCCCAACACTTCGGAAACAGCCATCTGGCTTCTGCTTGCTTGCCAGCCACATTAGGGTTTGAGCCTGGACATTGTCATCAACATAAATGAAGTGACTAGCTTGTGCAAATGATTTGTACACAAAGGCAGTGAGCCTGCAAGGGAAAGATGAAGCTGTGAGATGAGGATTGGAAATAGGAACAGAAAAAGCCATGCTCCCGTTCATGCAAAAGCATGAAGAGTTTCATCCAGCATGTTGCTGGCTTGCCTTCTTTTTTTGTGCTCCTCCAGGAGACAGTAGCTAAAGGAGTTGTAGCTATACGGGACACAGGAAGGGTGTCCTCTGCTCACTCTGGGGCTGATCCTAGCTACAGATCACTGCAGTGCATTGGGTTTCATGGGAGATAGCAGGAGACCAAACCAAAATGTCAGCTGGGTCATATAAATTCAATGCGAATTTATCTCTGAGTTATTTCTGCTTGCAGTCACTCACCAGGTGTTCCCTTCTTTATCTTTGGTGCCAAAGATACTGTAGGACCCATCAGGATGTTTGTATGACAGCTGCTTCTGGTAGCCTGCAGATACATGGAAGAGGAAATGTTTCCCAAGTTAAAAACAAAACCCTATTCTGTTTACTATCAGATTTACCTGAAACCACAGTAACAAACAGTAGAAAGGCAGTGTATATCTACCAGCCAGTAGTGGATCCCAGTGGGAGCTTTGATGGAAGCATGGGACATCATGTGGGGGAGCACAGAGTCACAGAGTAGGCAGAGCTGTATCAGCTCTGTGCTCTAGCTAAGCTAACAAGATTAGGATATATGCTGTGGCTGGGTGGAAAAGGAGAACGGGACTGAAAGACAGAACTTTAAAGGAAACATAACAGCTGAGCCTCAGAAAAATTAGGATAAGGAAAGAAAGAAGATAATGCAAAAATAAGAAGTGTCTTGATCAGGGCAGATCCTTGGGTCACTGAGCTGTGCTACAGCAGCAGTGTCGTACTACTAGGATAGCCATGCTGCTGCTTCTGCTCACTGGGCCTCCATGGGAACTTCAGCATACAGTGTTAGGGAAGCACAAAGCTCTTACCGCTCACTAGGTATCCTATGGCCTTGGATTTGACCTCCTCACTCAGTTGCCCTATCTTATTCAGATAGTCCAGGACATAGATGTTGGGTGCAAACAGGACCATGTTCTGCTCCCCACAGCCGAATGGCATCTGGAGGAGCTGGTGCACATTCTGCATGGCAGTTCCCATGATGTCTCCTGGGGAAGAGGAGATGCCAGGGATGATTAGTACAACTCATGGCCCCTGAAACAAACAGTAATTTCCATCCTGTAGGCAGAGTCATGGAAAGCCTAGCTCGTGTTATAAGCCTTTCCAACAAGCATGAAGCTGTCAATGCCAAGTGGTTTGTTCTGTTCTGCTTTGCAGTCAGCAAAGAAATGCCTCCCCTGTCTCTCTTTACTTAGTCTAAACTGGCCACATCAGAAATATTATCTATTTTAGTGCCACTTCAAGCAGATACTTATTAGAAATGAAAAGAACTTCCAGAAAACTTCTGTTTCCAGAGGATGGAAGGGGAGCAGCCCGCTAATGCTACAGTGAACCATGTATCGCAGAAGTAACAGCTAATGCTAGAAAGGAACACTGGTTATGTAGATGTATCATAGACAACTTCTAAACTGCTATTTTTAGGAGAGGTAGCACAGACAAAGCAAAAGATTTCTGGAATGACCTGAAATCACCAACATTACAAAGCAGAGATTATATGACTAGTGAGTCATGTAACCAAGTCCAAGTCCTTTTCGGGAAAAGACTGAAAAGATTCCATTAGCATCTCAAATGTGCAGATGGGTGAGTGGAAAAAGGTCATACTGGCATGAGTCTGGCTGATGCAGGCTGAGGTCATAACCCAGAACTGTGCTACTTCAGAGCAAAACATTCAAATGCAATAAATCTAAACAGAAGAGTGAAGAAACCTGTAACTGATATTTAATCTTAATTTCCCTGATACAGCAAGGAACATTCTTGGACAAGATGAGGATCAGTCTCTTTGCTCAGAAGCTTCCAACCACTGAGTGGAAACTCACATTTTGAATCCTGAAAAAGCTTTCATTTTATGTTTTTATATTTTCTCTCTTTTCATGTTTTGTTAATCATATATTTACCAACAACAGAAAAGGAAGCTCTGGCTGATCCTTCCACCACATCTGCAGGTAGACTTAGAGGAACATCTTGAATAACCACATCACCTGTGGAGAAAAATATTCGGTATCTGTGGTTGTTTATATGGGAACATTGGTTATAGCACTGAAATTGCACACAATTGGCAAAAATTACACAGCGCAGAATTGCACACAAGAGACAGCAATAGACAGAAATTCACAGCTGTCACCAAGGACATAAACAGAGAAGGGGGCACAGAAGAAACAAAATTGTGAAAACCAGACCAAATAGTGCAGTAACTGTCATTGTTGAACAGAAACCAGTTGAGCAGGGTAAAGCTGAAGCTCACAGGCCTTAGTGTCTGTGGACTCTGGAGATTTTTTCAGTGAGGCTGTGAGGAGAGGTGGTTGGTGAGGGCCAGGGCTGCTTTTGTGCCTCTTTTAGTCAGAGCTTTAACGGAACCTTGGAAACTGTTTGCTGTCAGTACCAGAGATGGTCTGGAAAGGAGCTTTACATCCCCTCTCCCATTCCCACTAGAAATGGAAAGCTGCAAGCTAAAGTTATCCTTCAAGTGGAGTACAGCAGTCAACATGAGTAAACTGAGTGAGTTTCTGCAAGTGTATGAAACACAGGACAGATTTTGCACAAAAAGATAATCTCCATTTGATAGTCTCATAGCAGCTTTCCTTTAGCATCTCAGCACTGCTGGCTGCAGCACAGACAGTGCCTACATGACAAGCATCAGATCACACAAGAATTTCATGGCAGGGAATTGAACTGCAGCACTCATATATCGGCCATTTGGGCAACTCCTGGAAAAAGGGGAGAAACAGCAACAATTCAAACTCCAACCTTCCTTTCAGTTCCTCTCAGGACAGCTATATATAAGAACTTTACCTTTTGTACACACCAGGTAGTTTTGAGTCTTTTCCCTTCTGATTCCTTCAGGCTGCATGGCCATGGGAAGAAGAGACACAAGCAGTAAGTGAGGACAAAGCATGCACAAGAAATGTAGTGACAGAAGAACCCCCCTTCACCCCATCCTTCTGAATCATAAGATGGCTGGATTGAAGCAACATTTTACATGTTCATACTTGATGTGGCTTCTACTAAAAGGGAGTTCCCATCAGATGGAGTCCCTCATTTCCAGTTTCTCCTCTGCATGAGGGAGACATGCACTTACCAACACCCACTGATCCTCATGGAAGAGGACATCAGATGGGAGTGGACTTGGTCTTAGATTGAACAGCCAGACCCTGTCCCAGACAGATGAAGGTGGAGCCAAATCAAGAGCTCTTTAGGAAACCTGAAAAGCTTTTACTTGCTTTCAGCACTTCCGCTGCAATTTTCTTTCCTCATGGAAGGGAGTACAGGGCAGACAGTAAGAGCTGTCAGGAGTACCTCAACCAACAGTGCTCTGATCTGGGTATCCCTGTAGTCAATACTGCCATTCCTAAGTGCTTCATCTTCACAGGGTTCAACATCCTTGGTCTCTGCAGTAATGCTGAATACTACATTACCTTAAATAGTAGCAGAAAATAAGAAAAAATGGACCTCTATCATGCAGAATGATGGCTAAAGTAAGAAATTTCATCTGGTAACGAATATATACAGATGTTAAGTAGTGCAACATAACGAATGGTTAGCCACTCTAGGTAAGAAGTGGGAAGAGAAATGATCTCTGAAAATGGGAATGATAAAAACACTGCAGATGTGGAGAAGGTCTTTAGCCCAGACAGCTGGAAAGACCAGTAGCAGACCAAGTTCTCCAGGGTAGAAGAGGTTTCAGTTTTTCAGGTGAGGTATAAATTGATTAGTATCAATCTCAGGACGGAGAAAGGGATAAATTCAAACACACTTACCTATTTCTTTGGGAGAAGTATTCCAGATGTAGGTCTTTCTTTGTTTGGCACACACACATCCATCATCCTCTGGGGAGATGAGTTTGGCCTGATAATCAAGGGAATCTGACAGCGAAACATTAACCTGAAAACAGAAAGAGGGATGTGATGGGATGAATATTTTGTACCATAGGCAAATGGTGCTTTACTAGTAGAGTGGGTGAGCTAGTCTCTTTTTAAGTCCAATGTTAGCAGTGTAGAGCAGGTTAAGGCCTGAGATGGTGGTGTTAGATGAATCACTCATTAAATGTAACCTCAACAGGGTGCTTCTCATGACGTTCTCCATTGAGATGTTTAATATCCTATGCTTGCATATGATTCCTGATCAGGATATTGAGTTATAGTCAATTGACCTGGTGCTAATGATCTTGAACTAACTTGCAAAGGAAATCATTGATCAGTGTTTGTTCTTCTGTTATTGTCGAAACACTTGGAAAACAAGGTTAAGAGATGAAAGACTCAAAAACAGAGGTTTGAGGTTTTTTTTCTAGGTTGTTTAAAACACTAAACATTTTTGTTTTGTTAGGTCAAACTGTTTGGAATAAAAAAAGAAATCCTAAATTTTGTCTTGATTTTTACTTTTTTCATGGTGATCTCCTTGTGAGGCTGGAGGGCTAATTTTCAACATTTCAGCAAGCAGAAGAAATTTAGACTCCACACCTGCCTCTTTTTTTTTTTTTTTTTCCAGGATTCCTAGATACAGCATAGGAAACAAGAAGCCAAATAAAAGATCCCTGGTTTTCTTTCTTCAGGTATCCTTTAACCCATGTGGAAGCTTTCTCCATGCAGAATTGCAATGCAGCTGTGCTCTGGAACCAATTTGCCTGGAAAGTACTGAATACTGAGAGTACTGTCCTCCAGCACCTGGGAGCAATAGAACCTTTAGCTGGACTAATACTCTGGAGAGCAAGTACTGGACTTTTGTATGCCCTGTTTCGGTACTTCTGTGAACTTTCGCCCCAGGGAGAAAGGGTTTGTCTGTTCTCCAGTTCCTGCTTGACCCACTCTCTTATGTTTGGCAAGCACAAGCCCTTCATTTCTTCACACTTTCACATACATCCCTAAAGAAAAGACCCCACTACTGCCATTGATGGCATGCATGACTGTGGCTGATGAATGATACTCTGCCAAGCACTTGTTCCTTCCTCTATGGATTGTGAGACAGTTGCTTAGATACCCATCCTAGTCTAAGTTCACACAGGTTTCCCTCTGCTTTGTAGTGGTTTGGCAGGACAAATCAAGTCAGGATAATTTATGGTCAGATACAATGAGCAGCATGCCAATCAAGGGCAGGGACAGATCTAGTCACCTATACTAATCATTTTGCTGCAGCTTCTTTGGAGATGGGGTAAGGTCCAAGTAAGTAGTACATACCTGAATGCAGTGGTCAAGATAGTTGAAGATATTTGCTCTAAGCAGGAAATCTTCTCCTCGGATGATAGAGTACGGCAAGGTCAAGTCCACAAAGAAAGGCTGGAAGGCTTTCAGGGTGGTAGGCACAGCCATACCAAATCCAGCCAACTCTCCCACACAGAAGGCACTGGCCTTCCATTCAGTGATGGTGTCAGGGACAGTATATGAGATGCTGGCTTTTCCAGTAGAGCTGATGGGAATGCATAAAGGATGACTTTAGAAAGGCTAAATTTCATATAACCTGCTTCTTAGTAGAGGCAATGGGGTTTGAAAATCAGCAATTATTCCTGCTCCACCTGCAGAAATCCCACATTCAAGTTCCCCCAGAACTTATCACCCAAGTCTTCTGAGAAAAGCTCATTTGAAAGTTCTTCTGCCCATCATTTCCCTGAGTTTAGAAAGAAAACTCAGAATTCTTGCGGACGGACCCATATTTTAAATAGAGGTGTTCATTTTCTTAGGAAGAGAATATGACTCATGGTACACACATTTGGGAATAGATATCTTTGGGACAGGGTAATTTTATCACGTAAAAGAGGAGGGCAGGTGGTCAGGAGATGATTGACAAATCTGGGTCTTTCAGGCCAGAAGGAAAGAAGAAGTGGCAAGGAATTGCCACCTTGCAGGACATCAGGAGACATATTCAGTTAGTCTGAATAAAAAGGCAAAGAGATGGAAGAAGCAGTACTCACTTGATCAAGACTATATCCCAAATCCAAGTTTCAGGGAAGAATTCCCGAATAGTCTCAAGGGTAAGCCTCTTCCCGCGTTCCTCTCTAGCAATTTCAGCTTTAAGAGATAATGGAAATTTAGTGAAACCTGGGTCATGTAACAAAGACTCATAGAAAAGACAGATTCTGATATGAATGGGCCAGTGTGAAGGATGATTAGCATCTCTCTGAGATTATCAGTAATGCCACACAAATATTGATTACTTTAACTGATGTATCTCTTGAGTAAAGTATAATCTGATATCACAAAGAAAGAAAACATGACTTGAAGTCCTTTGGTCTCCAGATACAAGCAAGGGACCTAGGGCTAGAACTCAGGTCACTTGGCTCTTGTATCTGTTTGCTGTCCACACTGTTGCACTGTCTTTTCAAACAAGCTCTGGTCAGAAGGGAATCAGTGTTAGTTTTATGTGGCACTCAACACTTTTTTTGACACTTTCCAGCATGAAACTGGACATGAATCAGAAAGACGTTTTTGGGTATTGGCCATTATCTTAAGCCACCTCATTTTGTGCTAGACCAATATTAAATATCAATTCCAATATGACCCATGAGTACTGTCCATGTCCATGTCACATGAATACCACTCCATTTAAGGAGAAAGATAAAATCTCTTTCCTGTCACCTATATTACCTGATGATTTGACACGGTGTGTAGAAGCCATGAATGCTGCATTCAAGAAATATGGTGGAGGTCTCACAGACTCACTAGTACACACAACTGGTTGCCGAACCTTTGAGTTGGTAAAAAATTTTATGCCCATATCCTGTAAAAAACACACTTTTGTGTTAGCCATAACCATACTGTAGCTGAGGTTTATTCCATTCCTCCCACTTTCTCATTACTGTTTTTCTGCCATGTCCAGAGACATTTATGCAGTAACATGCTCAGAGACAACTATGCTGAGACTTGTGGGAGGTGTTACATATGCTGGAAAATCACAGTAGGCACCAGCATCGAATGAGAACAGATGTCAATGAGGATAGTTTGTCATGTATGAGCTTTACTAACAGCATTATTCGCAGAAATACCTAAAGCTACTTAAGTGGAAACTCACTTGAATAGATTTGAGTAATGTACAGGACATTTACCCTGAGGAACTGATATACATCTGGTCCTAATCCAGACATTACAGGTGTGTAATACAAGCCTTTGT
Organism: Neopsephotus bourkii; assembly: GCF_033783945.1. Taxonomy (NCBI): domain Eukaryota; kingdom Metazoa; phylum Chordata; class Aves; order Psittaciformes; family Psittacidae; genus Neopsephotus; species Neopsephotus bourkii. The sequence goes on from NW_026900624.1 coordinate 12,815,993, forward strand.
GAAAGATGTTATCAGATGAGACACAGGGGTCTTTGGGATCATCTTCTAGATTGAGCCCATTGAAGATATAACCTTGAAAGTCTTGCAGAGGATGCAGGCTGTATATCTGTGAGGGGGAAGAAAACGCAAAACTTGTTTGTATGGAAAGATCAGTCCTGATTGCACCACCATATGCTGCAGATTGTCAGAGCTGAGATGTTACCCTGTTTGAAACAGTGCTGTTTCCTGGATTGAAAATTGGCTGAATGGCTGGACCAAGAGGGCAATGATTATTGGCACAAAGTCTAGTTGCAGGCCCAGTAACTAGAGGTGTATCCCAGGGGTCAATGTTGGGTCCAATCCTGTTCAGCATCTTCATTAATGACCTGGATGATGGGGCAGTGTACCCAGACTGGGAAGAGTGGCTAATAACGATTGCTAACAGACTGGTTAAACCAAATTCCACATGAAAGAGGACTTCCAACTGCCAAGAAACAGAAGCTGTGTATTGCCTATTGCAGATGGTTTATGACCAGTACATGCAAAAAAACAGCTGATGTTAACACAGTCTAACAATCTCAAGTGGAGAGACACTGAAATGGAGGAGGAAAAAAAAGAGAATGTGTTTGTTTGAACAGCTTACCATTTCTGCAGACAGCTCTGTCTCGGACTTCAGGAGCAGGACGCTCTGATCCACTGCCCTCACAGCACAGAAGGAGTTGGCAGCAGCTTCAATGGCTAAACTGACATTGGAAGCTGAGTGCATCCGCTTTGCAGAGAATTGCAATTGGACCTGAAATTTATCAAACAGATGTTGGTATGGCTCATCACTACTGCTCAGGGCTGCCCTGTGTCTGTGTCTGTGTCTGTGTGTGTGGAGGGCAAGAAGGAGAGTAAAAGGCTCTTCTGTTAAAGCACAGATAGCCTGCCTGTAGAGCGATGTTTGGTCCCCACTGCCTCTGTTGACCAGGCCTCTGCTATAATGGGGGCTTAGGCAGGAAGCACACTTAAATTCCTGTGATAGCTTCAATAAAGCCTACCTCAAGTGATTTAAACTAAAAATGCGATTCTGTTGCAAACTGCATTTTTCAATAAGAAAAGTGTAAAAGATTAGATGGTGAAGTGGGATAAGGCTAACGTGTGCTCACTGTGCTAAAGAAAAGGCAGCTTAAAGCAAATAGGATGCTAACATAGCTCAAGAGAGGAAGGAACCATCTGGGAATAGTAGGGGTTTCCTAAAAAGTAGGTTTTAATGTTCAAAGGGGCTTTATTATTTGATGATAAGGCCAGGAGGTGGTGATAGAGGAGAGATACAAGGCCAAAGAGAAAAAAAGGGGAATAAAGACAGTAATGTTGAGAGAAGTGGATAAAAACAAGAAATAAAACTGGAAATCTGTTATGAATGTGTGCACAAAGAATTTGTATATTTATCTGGTGGCAGGTATAACTTGCTGTACCTTAGTGTCTCTCACCTTGTTACTGAAACACCTCTCAACTGGAAATCGGACACTGTCTGCCACCAGTTCCTTGTCAGGGTGTAACATATACACCAGCAACCGAATGGCTGGAGCCATTTTCTCACTGACCACAAGTGGGATGGTGAAAGTGCCATTTTGATCTGTTAAGAAAGAGAAAGGGGCCAGTAAGGAGAGAACTGCAAAGACCTGCTGTAGTAGTAGCCATCCTCAACTGGCATATAACTGTACCAGTCAATGGAGAAATCTGTATTTAGACAATAAATTGAAAAATCCTGGATTTGCCATGAAGTGACATGTCTGAGTTTAGATCCAGACACTCTCAGATTTATTGTGGATTTAAATATGTCGCCAGATTCAAACAGCCTTCTAAGGCAGACACTTTGCATTCTTTATGTTATCCATGGGGAAGATCTTTACAGGACACTACTTGGCTCATATAAAATGATCTAGGTGCTGGACTAAATATGACTTTATGGTGATGTTAGTGGTAGTATCACGAACACAGGAATGGATGGAGAGCGATATATCCCTCTGAGTAGCTGCTGTATACATCCAGGGAGTCCTGACTTGGTCCTCAGTTCAACCATCCCTTCTTATTGTTTTTTAATGCAGACACATGGATTGGCAACTTAACTTACTTACCAGCTTGGATATTAACTTTGATTTCCCCTGTAAGGACAATCTTGCCTTTTGCCATGCCCTGTGCAGAGAACAGCAATACGTCTATATGTTGATAGAGGTTGGAGGGAGAAAACAGCAACTGAGTTCAGTGTACGTGGACAGGGCAATCAAAGCATGTACATTGAGATGGTTTCAAATGCTTAAACGTCAGCCTTGGGGCATGCTGGCTGCTGCCACTGCTGCTGCTACTACTGGTACCATCCTCACCAGTCAGGAAGCAAAAGGAAATTGAAGGGAAAGGGGCGGCAGGGAATATCGTAAAGAGTTCCTTGGAGGGAAGGGACAAGAACTCTGGCTTGAGACATTATGAAGGTGGTTCCTTACTATGAGACAGAGTAACATGCCCCCAAATGGGGGTCATTTTCCCTAAGTGAAAAGTTCTGCCAGACCACCTCAGTGCTGTTTCTGTCATTGTGCTGGCTAGAAATCCGAAAGCTGTAAGAATACTCACTGCTGTAATTGCTGTGGATGGACTGTCAGAAAGCTGTCCAGTCATGCAACAAACCATGCAACAGCCTCAAACTCACCACATAGTAGAAGTTTATGGTGTTTATGCCCTTGTATCCCTCTGTGTTCAAAATGTAGTGCACAGTGATCATCTTTTTCTGCCCACAGGTCAGATCTTTCCACAAAGGTTCAATCCTCACAAAACTGCTAGTCCAGGAGTAGAAGCGCGGGATGGAAAGAAACGCATCAGGGTAGGAAGGCTCTATCCAGCCTTCAGAGTAGCACTGGTCACTGGTTTTATAACTTGCCTGAGCAGGAGAGGGAGTGAGGAAGCAAAGGAAAACAAAACACATGTCACTAGAGAAATCATTATCACATACTGAATGATTAGGTGATAGAATGCATCTATTTCAGAATTGCATCTAAAGCCAAATTGGTAAGAGAATAGCAGCACAGTGGTCTTGCAGCCTTGCAACAGCCATTGCATTGCAACAACTCAGTTGTTTTTCTAACTGCTTTTATAGTAATTTTTGAGACCTCTAGAATATGAAATAAGCCAGAGAAAGCTTTATTTTTATTACCAGAATTCAAACCTCATCCCATCTTTTTAGGGTTCAGTTTGAGAGCAGTCATCTCTCTTTTTGTCTCTGTTCAGTCTTATTTGGTACTCACTTTTAGACTGATCTCAGGATCAAACATTTTGGATGTGTCAATGCTAAACTCTGCAATGCCATTATCATCAGTGGTGAAGTTGGCTGTGTTCTTGTTATTGACAAATAGCTGAATAACTTCACTGGAAATAGGAGAGTTGTTTTTGTCTACCAGCTTGATCTGTAGAAGAGAATGTGAGACATGTTTTGTTTGTAGATGCTAATGTTTTCTGTTCCCTTGTTCACCAAACAGAATTGCTTTTTTTAATCCCTTCAAAGCAATACTTAAAAATTAAAATGTCTTTCTTCACATTCTGGCATCTATTTCAGCTATCTTATGAGGTTTGGAGCAGGATCTTATTCAGCATCTGCTGCATCATTGATAAAGTCCTTTGTGGAGCAAGAACTCCTTACATCTCATCACTTTCCTGTTCAGACCCCTCTGGCTACACATTTCCAGCTTAAAGATATACCCCTTTTCCTCCATTTTTATCTTTGCTAGTCTTGAGAGTCTGCTGCTGGTACTTCCAGTATCTGAAGACCTTTCCTCCAGTTCTTTGTTTTAAACTCTTTTCTCATCTTGTCCCTACTGTTTCTGCTGTTCATGTGTTAAACAAACAAATAATAGATATCAGGAACCATCAGATAAATTCTGGGTTGTTAGAACTGAACATTCATTTTAAGTTGGGTTTTTTGTTTCATTTTGTTTTTTTCCCAAAGAAAGATGGCAGAAGTAATAATATATTAATTACAAGCTTAAGACACTGACTATCCTCACTGTCCAGAAACAGCACAGAGACGAATGACCTCTGAAACAAAAATAATGGCAGAGAGCTAACAGTACTCAGGGTGATATTGACTTCAAAGGGACTGAATGCAACAAAAGTAAATGCATACAATATACGTCCATCACACACATTTCACAGAGCAGGGAAAGGCTACGAATCTTATGTGATGGCACCAGGACAGGGACTGGGATATGCTGCATTTTGAGCAAGTATGAGTATTGGTGACTTTGAGACAATAGTTCCCCTAATATGACATTCAGGGGCAGGGTTTTGCACAAAAGGAAAGAAGCTGCCTGAAGCCAGCAGCAGCAGCTTTGTGTCTGAGATGTGACTTTCCAGGCTCCTACTAGATGTCTTTCATCATGTTTAACCTCTAGCACATGCCAGTGCATGTGTTTGAGGAATTCACTGTGGTGCATTACCCCATGGGAGCCTGCTGATCTCCTTCCTCCAGTAAGGGGTGATAAGGTGCACAGCAATCTGAAGATAGGAGTGGGGGCCAAGTGGAAGTTATACAGACACCTTCCAGAGGGGAAAAAAAAGTCCTTGAAAGACAATCTTTTCTCTCCTTTATGTGCTATTGGTAAGATATCCCCTATCCTTTCATCATTGAAAAAAAAAATGAACTGAAGGAGAGAGATTTATCCTTACCCTTTAAGCCCCTGACAGTTATGTGGGATTTGTCACAAAACATAAAATCATGAAAGAGCTTTTTAAGACAGAAGCTGCTGTTATTTCCTTGATTTTTTTTCTTAAATTCCTCTCACTCTTTCTTCCCTTACCCCCAGTGTTTTTACTAATCTCTAGCTGTCATATGATGGTCAGTCCTGAAGGGAGAGGCAGTGATTTATATCAAGCTAAAAATGCAAGTTAGATAAGTGATAGTTATTGGATTGTTTTGATTCAAAGTATTTCTGGCAAAATTAAACTCAGAATATACTAATACTCTTCAGTATTTAGAATTATTAATAGTGCACTGTATGTAAAAAAGGAAACATGGGAAGAACACCACCCACCCCAGACAATGCCCGTAATGTTCCTATTACTGTTGTCATGTGATTGCCTGTCAGACATCTTCGATACAAGCTCTCGACTCCCTTATTTACCTGTCCAAAGTAAGGAATTCCTCTTCTGTAGTGACGATCCACATTCTCAAACTGTATACTGCTCATCACCCGAGTTATGGAAATAGTCTGAGTAGCTGTGAGTTGCACGCCTGTAAGAGATGTCCAAGGGAAGATACATTTTGTCTTTCATACAGCTTCAGAGTTAGAGTTTGCCTGGAGATGGTTACTATGCTTATAAAAATGGATCTTCTTCAGGAAGACATCCTTGTAGTCAGCAGGCAGATGCTGAATATCTCCTACTCCCCTTTTAATCACACCACCATTGCAGCTTCTGACTGTCTAGAAGGTATTACCTGTTCCTTTCTCTGTGACAATAGCTTTCACATCAAGATTCCTCATGTAACCAACGCGATTTAGCTCAAAGATGTTGGTGCTGAAAACCTGGGAGAGGCAGCCAGTCTTCAGCTGGAATAGGAAATAAAAAAATCCTGTCACCAAGGATCACAGCTTGCAAAGAATGCCTGCAATTCACAGGACCCTTCTTTAAAGTGAAGTCTTTTCCTGGTACTTTTAACATGATTTATACTGGACTGATGGAGGTATCACTGTCTACACTTTTCAGATGGGAAACAGCCGTGAAGAAGGAAGATGTCAGACCTCCTTCAGGCCTGCAGGAAACCAAGAAGAGAAATGATGTGCCCAGAGTCCGTAGCAAGATGAGTAGATGAAGTGAAGGATCAAAGAGAGAAAGAAAAGTGTGCTGAACAATGGGAGAGAAGCAAGAAAGCAAGAGGACAAAAAGGAGTAACAATTGTGTATCATACATCTTTGGTAAATGATTGACAAACTGGGCTCTTCTTGCACCTCCCATGAGAATCAAAATTTCTGCACACACTGAGCTGGACCTTCCCTTCAACAGGCTGGTCATAGGTGTACCTATGGGAAAAGGAAATAGGTCCATGAGTGATGATTGAAAAATTGACTTAAGCTAACATATGCAGGAATAGATCCAGGACCAGACGTGAGCTGGGAAGCTAGAGAATGCAATAGTTTCACAGGCTTTTCTTAACTCTCCTCCTGTTACGAAAGATAATACAACTCAGAAGCTGAAATATTAATGAGTTCTACCTCATCCCTAAACATAAATACCTCTATAAGCATGATGGACAGACATGTCTTCCAACCAAATTGTGACTGTCGTATCCACTCTTTAGGTTCAACTGGGTTTCTAGACACAATAAAGTCAAAGCAAAACTCCTCATACCTGCAAGAGGATCAGGATTTCAACCCTGGATTCTATGTTACAAGATCTTAGTGTTACACTAAGCAAGGTCCTTCTGAAGGACTAAGCTTGGAAGGGGTGGTTAAAGACAGGTGGAACCCTAAGACCCCTGCTAGAATTCAGTGGTGCTTTGTTGTATGAAGGTCTCCATCTGAAGTGGGTTACTGGGAGTGGACACATCCTCCTTTATCAGGAGAGACCTTTCAAGAGGTTTATTCAACTCACCAAACACCAGTTGGAAGAGAATACTCTTACAATAAATGAGATGAGCACACAAGAAGTAAATGAAAAGCTCCAACCACCAAGTCAACCCTGACCAACCTCCAACCTCTTCTGAGGCACTATTTATTTTAGTCTTCTGAGTAAGCCCGTCTCTTTCCTCAGTCCTTGGAAAGTTCTTGCTCTTCAGCATATTTCCTAACCACTCTGCACCTGGTACTTACACTCCACAGACTTTCACTGTAAACTCTGAATCCAGGACTGTAAGGCTTTCTGGTGCAGAGATTGTGACATCAAATTTTGGCAACACTAGGACAGAGAATGAAAAGAAAAAAAAACAACACTGACAAATTGCAAAGTTGCAGGCCTTCCTGAAATAAAAGAGAAAATGAGGATAATATCACTAGTGTTAATGCACAGAAGGAATGGGATCTCAGAACTGGGGTGTCAAAATGTTTGACAAGTGGCCTGACCTGCAAAAGCTCACTATACTATTTCTACAAAGCTTTGAAGAGAAAGCAGAGCTTCTGAGGTGAATCCTGTGATGTCCAGATGCCTTACGGAGCTTTGACCAAGAAAGTTCATGGACATGTCTGGAAGAAGGTTAGTTTGTCACAGTGAGTTTTGCAATCAATGTATTGATTTGTTATGCAGATTATTTTCCTGGATGACCCTGTGCAAAATGGTTAATTTCTCTTATTTGGATTTTTGCTGTTTTTTTTTTTTTTTCCCTCTCCAGTTCTTAATGACAAATGATTGAAGTTGCATTTGCCAGGAAGCTGTTTGAAGTTTCAGCAGTCAAAAGGTCTGATTGATAGGGTCTTATATCTAATAATGTTTTCTACTCTAAACAAAACCAATGGGTGGCATTTACCATATTCCTCCACAAGGAATGAGTGATTTGTTTTATCTCCCGACTTCTTTGCTACTATAATTCTGTAGTTTCCCAGGATAGGCTCTTCAGTTAGTGGGAATTCAATTTGGATAATGTACATCTCTGATGTCACATTTTGCCACTGAAAGATCCTGTTGCCCCGTGGATCCTGCAGAAGAAAAACAATACAGATTCTTATCTTTTTTCTTTTTTTTCCTTGGAAATCTTCTGCTACTCACACACAAAACCAGAAACAACAAATGAAGTACGACAAGCTGTTTTAAATCACTCTGGAAATTGCTTAAGGCATGTGTATTGAGATAAATTATGCGTTGGTACTCTAATTGCTAATGTTGCTGGAGTCTTATCTCTTGATCTCAGATTAGGCATCCTCTGCTAGTCTAGGTATTGGTCTCAATCATCAGGTGATGTTGAACAATACTGCTGTTCCCTGCTTCTTAGGACATGTTGCTCTATTTTTGCATCAAGAGGGGAGAGAAAGAAAATCTTTGTGCTCCCACTTCAGGTGAGCTTATCCCACACGAATCTTGCCCCTTTGGCCCCTTTGGCATCCCCAGCTTTTTTCAGCTGCTGTAAGAAGGAAGGAAGCATTTCTTCTGTATTCACTAGGGTGTCATTTACCTTTTAGCATGAGTTATGCTAGTTAGACTAAAGAAAACTCACACCATTTCCCTGAATTCTTTAAAGCATTGGCTGCAGAAAACACACATAGAGCTCAAAATATGTGTGTTCCACTGCAAACAAAGTAATGTCAACTCAGCTTCATGGTATAACATGAAAACTTGCAAGAATACTATCTAGACATGAACTGCAACTGCTATTTTAAAACTCCTTACAAAATGCAACTGAAGTGCTAGCATAACCTATAATTAATGTGATGGTGAGTCACTGACACAGGTTGCCCAAAGAAGTGGAAAATGCTTCATCCCTGACTGTGTTCAAGGCCAGGTTGGGCAGAGGCTTGGGCAACATGGTCTAGTGTGAGGCGTCCCTGCCCATGGCAGGGGTGTTGCAACTGAATGATCTTAAGGTCCTTTCCAACCCTAACTATTCTATGGTTCTGTGATTCTATGAGTTGTATCTACAGCCTATATTTGTTCATAGTTTTCAGAACACTTGATTTCTGAAAAGATAGACCCAAAAATAAGTTGAGAAAACTGGTGGCGGTGGGAGGGAGACAAAGGTGGGCATGAGAACAGTACAACTTTTGACTGCTGAAGTTAGTATAGGTATGTTTTCCATGCTACTGAAGCTCAAACAAGATCCTGGGATTTTGTGGAGTTTCTGCTAATTTTTTGTCAGTGTACCTAGGAACAAGATTTGTCTGAATGTAGACACATACAAACCAATGCAAGCATGTGTGCCCTAGATTTTATTTGTAGATGAATAATACCGTACAAAGATAAAGAATTCTTACCTGAACTTCAATCAAGGGGTACTGAAAAAGGAATAAACAAAGTGGGAGATTAGATGGCTGAACAAACACAAATTATTTTTCACCAGGACTGTGAGGGGTGCATAATCAATAATCAGTATAATGCCATTAATCAGATATCTTCATCGCTTACTTTAATCAGTTTAATAGCAGTTTTACTTCAATAAGAATGTTACATAAAGAGATCAAATGAGAATATCAGGGCAGTTTCTGATCTTACTGAATTTAGTGCAAGCCCAGAGTAGTTGAGTAAATGGAGTTACAAAGATGCATGAAAACCGTGACTAGGGCTTCTTTGATTTTATAACTTAGCTCTGCTTATTGGCATCAGCTCTTTTGGTAACACTGATGTCTTCTGCATTACAACCACATGAAAGGAGGACGGTAAAGACCCTTCTGTCTCTTGGCTTATACACTATGAGCATGAAGGCAGCTTGCTGGCAATGTGAAGAGTGCCTCTGATGAGATAAACAATTGTGGTAACAACTTTCATTTTCATTCCCCATTTCTAAAATGGACAAAGTAGCAGGTGGATGACTTACCAGATTTTGCAAGCAACAATTGCTGTATGGTAATAGCAGAAGACTGAACTGGGCTTTCTTGTCACAGCTAAAATAATGTCTGCTGTGACAAAGTGAAGGGGTTTTGAGCCTCTTCCCCAGAAACAGCGAGAGGTGTTGTGTCTGGAACCCAGCCTACTACACTCATGTTAATTCTTTGGCATTTAGTCTCTGCAACATCTTATTTTATCCACAGCAGCTGTTTACTTAAAACTTGAGAAGCAGCTGTCTCCCAGCAGTTTTAAATACAGGGGAATGTTACTAGTCACTCACCATCTCCTGAACAGGTTTAAAATTGAAATCCATGGCAACAACACGAAACATCACTGAAAAGACAAGGAACAGGCTGTTAACATTAATTGTAGCTTATTTGGCTGAGCACAGTGGTTTACATTCATTAGAACTCCCAGTTTCACTGGATCTTCTAAAAGTCCCACTTGCACAGGATGCAGCTAATAAAATTCACCTGAAGGTTAAAGAATCCTGCAGAGACTTTGCTGAGTGGACTTTTCCCCAGTATCAAGTTCTCACATTTGTTCATGAAAGTTTGCTTAGCCTCAGACAAGAATGGCTGTGCAGGTCAGGCAGTCTTAAGTGACAGCCATAATTCTTTCAGTGACCATCTGCGTGATGCAAGCAAACTTGTTCCTATTCATTTCCCCATCTCTAAAGCAGGGTTTGTTGCTTTGAACAGAAGAAATTCCAATTATTAGTGGAAGTAGATGAGGTGTCAGTTTTTCCTAATGCAGTGTAGTTCCTCTTAGTTCAGTTTGTTCTCATCTTCTACAGGTTTTTTGGTTTGGGTTGGATTTTTTGGGTTTTCTTTTGGGTTTTGTTTGTTTGGTTGGTTGGTTGGTTTGTTTTTTTTGCAAAAGGAACACTAAAAGGAGAGCAAAGAACTACTCCAGTGAGAAGGCTGAAGAGCCAAAAGAAGTTGGGACAGCTGACCTAAATGACCCAAACTGGCCAAAAGGATATGCCATACCATATGACATCATGTTCAGTATATAAACTGTGGGGGAAGCTGGCCAGGGGATTGCTGCTCAGGAAAAGGCTGGCCATCAGTTGGCAAGTAGTGAGCAACTGTAATGTGCATCACTTGTTTTGTGTATTCATTTTTTTAATACTATGATTACCATTATCATTATTATTTTTTTCCTTTTCTGTCCCATTAAGCTGCCTTTACCTCAACCCACGTGTTTTCTCAATGTTACTCTTCCCATTCTCTCCCCCATCCCACTGGGAGGGAGGGTGAGTGCTTAGTTGCCAGCTGGGGTTAAACCACAGCAGCAAAGAAAAGTATAAATGTGTGTTTCCAGAATGTACTTAAAAAGCATTACCTTTCCGTAATTTAATTTAGACCACTGCTTCCCCCACCTCAAAACCAAGACATTTGATAACTAATAAAGCCATGTTTTGCGGACAACTTGGTTGCATCATATTCTTATTGGCAAGCTTTCCTTCAAGCTATGTATCTATGCAGCTAGAACTCATCCCTACGTAAAGCATAACTGATACAAATCTAAGGGCTATATGATCCGGCTGAGATCTGGAAAGGAGTATTATCATAGTGCTTCCTATAGTGTTCTAGCTGTGTGTTAGAAGCCTTAAAGCCTAGGAGTAAATTAAGGAATGAATAAAGATAAATGGCTCTTTTCATACATGGAGCTCTGTTCAACTGCCAGATGAGAAGTATGCATAAGGGAATAGGGTAAGCGCAGGAAAAACAATATAAAGTCCAAAGCCATCAGACCCCAGAAGATAAGTAGCATGATTTTGTCTTTAAAGACATAGAATTAATTTTAAAATAATGGCTTTCACTCTTTGTCTTTAGACTGCCTTTGATGCTGATCAGCATCAAAGGAAGGGCAAATAACATGACAGATACCATGGGCTGCCATGTCTCCTGCCATCCTGAAAGTGACTGAGCTCCGCACTTGTAATGGTCTAAACAGAAACTCTGAAGAAACTGCCTAGACTGTAGCTCAAACTGAGCAGAGAATTTCTGTCTGAAGAAATTGCTTCCTAAGGGACATGTTATAAACTAAATAGATATTCACCATTCTGTCCAGGTTTATAGATGGGTTTGTCTGTCTGCACGAAGACAATGCTTTCCGTGTTCCAGATCATCACTGACCGCCGCCCTTCTAGGCTGACTGTGGTACCCTTAGCAGAGAAGGAAATGAAAGCCAGTGGGGCAGAACTGACAGGAGGAATCTGTAAGGAAACAGAAAAACAAGGGGAAGTTGTTAGTTTTGTAGTAATTTGCTCCAGAACCTATTGAACAGCTATACCTGGGGTCTGGACTCCTAAAAAGAGACACCCATTTCACTTCCATCACCTTCATCACCTTCCAACACTTTTCTTGGGCCTTTCTAAATTTTTGTGTTTATTAAAAATGCCTCCTTGTCTGTCACTATATATCTCTCCTCTGCTTCTGTTTTTCTTCAGTAAGTCTTATTTCACCTCACATTTCTTTTCCACTGGGACATTAATTAAAATTAATTTACCGTGAAGTTGAAGCACTGTAGATCATTACTTGATGTCATGGTTTTCTCAAAAATAGTGGTATTGACAGCACCATATTCTAGGATGACTCTGACGGATATTGTCTCATTGAGGTTAAGGAACTGCAGGCAAACCTGACCTGCAGAGTCAGTTTGGAGGACAGCAGGCACCATCAGGACATACTGCCTATGAGATCCAAACATCAAAGTGATCACACCATAGAAAGAGAAGAAACAGTCTCAAAAAGATGAGAGAAATACAAAGCATTGTTATTCCATACCCACTGATTAGTTCAGGTTAAATATAGGTTGCTGTGCCAGTCCCCCTCACTTTTGCCCTGCAGCTCCCATCTAACCCATCCCTGGGTTCCCCACACAGCTCTGCCAGTGACCCCAGCTCTTGTCTTTCTGTCCTTTACCTGAGTCCTGGACTCACCTGCTTTTAGCAGAATACACTGCTGTTAATACTACTATTGCTCTTTCTGAACATGCTTGTCAGCTTCTGTAGAAGTTCTGCAGAAGGCAGAAGGTGTGCTTCATATTAAATGAGAACCATTCACTTCCCATCTACATTCCAGTTTAACTTAACTCTCCAGATAGAAAAGATTAGTCATGGCAGTATTTATTATTTAAAGTAAAATTATTGGCACTAATTTTAGCACTGTCTTAAAGCCTTATCATAAACACTATCAGCAATAATATGATAGTTCTTACGGCTCAGGTTCCTTTGCAGCTGTTACATGCAGGAGAAGAATAGCCAAAAGAAACTTCAGCCACATTTTTCTCACTGGGAGACACAAGAAAGAGATGAGCTCTCATCCCAAGAAACAATTCATTGCCTACTAGTTAAACAGTTCTGCAACATTCTCACCCAGTGCTCCAGAGGAAAGGAGTCAGCCCTTCAACTCCTCCCTGGCTCGTTCCTTAGATGTTAGTGCCTTTATAAGTACAGCAAGGGGTGGAGATCTTAGTCTATCCTACTACTTGCAAGAACCTCCCCTAACCCTACTGCAAGCTAAACAAACCCAATGTCTTCAGACTGTGACACTACCGCAGTCTCTGAATGTCTGCACAAGATGTCTTTAGTGGTCTTGTTTTCAAGGTGAGGGGCTTTGCTCTTTGCACTGAGGCCTGGCACAGCACAGAAAAACACAAAATGATCTAAATTCTAAATGATCTAAAATCTAAACAGAACAGGCCTGTCAAACCAGATTAATATTTGAAGGTTTTGCCCACCATTGTTGGAATTTATCATCTGGATTGATAGAATGGGTGTAGTAGGCTTTCTATATTTTGACAACTGTTTGTGGTTAAAATAACGTATTGGCCCCTCTTTTCCCTTGTTTTATAGATATTTTGAATATTGATGAAACTGAATGATAGAGAAGCCAGAAACAGAAAAGTTCTTACCTAATTTTACCTTAGCCATTGACCAGTTTACAATGTTACTGATGTTTGGTTAATTTCAGCTTGAAATTAGGCATTTCCTGAGTCCATGTAAATCTGTTAGTGCCCCAGGCTTCTAGTTTTCACACCTGTGTGAAAGCTGCTTGGTTTTCTTCAGGAGAAAAAAAAACATCTGCTTTCATCCTCCTTCTTTTGTTCTCCTGTTCTCTCCAGAGAAAATAAAGCGCACTATGTGCTGCTCCCCATAAACAAAGCAGTGCTAGAAAACAGTTGCTTGATAACTGCAATTAAGTTTTTTATGTTCATATTGGTACCAGATCTGGCTGGAATGAAGTTACGAAGTCAAGTTTCTTCACTTGTATGGTGCTGTGCTTTGCATTTGTGGCTAGAACACTGTTCATAATTCATCAGTGTTTTGCCTATTCCTGACCAGTGCTTGCATGGTGTCAAGGCTTTCTATCTTGCCCACCTCTCATCAAAAATCCAGTACACTGCAAGTGGACAAGAAATTGGGAGGGGACACAGCCAAGACAGCTGACCCAAGTGGACCAGAGGGATGTCCCATACCATACAACATGCACAGCAATAGAGGGTGGGGAATAGGAGGAGTGAGGACATTTGTGGTTATGGCATTTGTCTTCTGAAGCAACCACTACATGTACTGAGGCCCTACTTCTCATTAAGTGGCTGGACATCTGCTTGCCAATGGGAAGCAGCGCATAAATTCATTTTTCTTCTCTTTCATGTTAACCTTCTGTTTTCTTTATTAAACTGTCTTTATCTCAACCCACAAGTCTTTTCACCCTCCTTTTATCCCCCAATCCCTCTGAAAAGGGCAATCAGTGAAAGGCAGGGTGGGTGCTTGGCTGCTGGCTGGGGCAACACACCACTATGTTCATGGTTAAATTTTGTAGACCCAAAGCCAGAGAGATATGGCTTCAAAGGCGGAGTACTTGCATAGGAACATGATTTTCTCTAATGTCCTCATACATTGTGTGACTGTCTCTTCTTGTTTCTTGCTTGTGTGTGTGATAGTAGCACCTGCCACATAGGGCAGCTCTGATACTTTCTTCATTTACATCTTCAAATTTGTCACTGAAATGCCAAACCATACAAAACTGGAACTGGACAGCTGCAGGTGATTCCCAGACTCTCTGGCATGATGTGATTGTTTAGACCAGACACAAGTTCTGCTTTGATGTTCTGCTCTGAAAGACCATCTCCCTGTCATTTCTATTAAAGAGGTTCTCTACCAGCTTCTACAGATTAGGAGCTTCACTAGGGATCAGGCTTGATTTTCTCTGCAATGGAATACCCAGGAGCTATCAAAAAAAGAAAACCACTGATGAAGACTTAAACTTGAGTTGACATTGTAAAAAAAGTAGAAGATCAGTATTTCATGTTCTTGCTCTTTCTGGATTTTTCAGGTAGTTATGAATTTATGGCAACATAATAAAGTATTCATCCCAAAACAGCCAATTTCATAATCATCACAGTCCACATCCTTAGGCAGCAAGAAGCACTCTGAGGCTACTTTTTAAAGTTTAACCAGAAGATCAACTGGGTTAGGTGACATTTAAAGTTTCTATAGATTGAGGACAGTAGTTGTGTATAATCTACTGTTACAATGAGCAGGTTTTTAGACCCAAATATTAATTAGACTGGGGCTTTGGTTAGAAAGTCCACTCTAGTATCTCCAAGAACTGGCACTAGGAATGATATCTTCTGTGCATATATGCCTTCTGAATGGTAACCAGGTGCAGGACAAAAATGACCCATGGATCCCATATCCAAATAACTTATTGCACTAGTTTAATGTCTCCACTAACCAGAATGGAGAAGGTGCACACAAGAAATTATCTGGAATAAAGAAGTTATTGGACTAATACATTTGCATTCAAACAAATACCCTGGATGAAAAACAGCTACACCACCTTATCACAATAAAGGAAACTAGAGGTCATCCCTTCTTCTTGGCTATAACATATAATCATTTGTCTTTCACAGGGAAATCAAAGAACATTCCACTTGACACAACAAAAGGGTTGTTTCCACAATACCATCAATGTTTGGTTTTTGTTAGTTTGTTTGGTTTTGGTTTGGTTTTTTTTTGGGGTGGTTTTGGTTGTGTTTTTGTTTTTTTTTCTGACTGCATCTTCTTGCTCTTCAAATCCTACCCATTTTGTTTAATGTATATGTGCAAGAAGCTTCTGAACATCGCTCTATAGAGAAATCAGAGATGCTACTCCATCACCAGGTCAAGATACTGTATTTGGGGTTCTGTTCTTTCCTCATAGAAGAATTAATTCAGATGACTGGCACCTAAGTTAACCTAAACCTCCTCCCCACACATACCCACATAGAAGGCATGTAAGATTCTCTCCTTGATCCTCTGTCACCAAGATTTCTTAGAGATAGATTTCAAGGCTGCTGTGCTTCGTACCAACGCCATGATTCCTTCCCAGGAGATTCTGGAAAACCTCGTTGAATTTTCTGGGCATATATAAGGAACTATGAAGTAATGTTGGAGAAATATCTGTATACAGGTGGATTTTCTTGCATTCCTGACTCAAAATGTGTTGTTTGTCAGCCTAATTTTGAATGTCACCTAAGCCATAACTTCAGACCTCAGCTAGTCTTGTTCAGTAGCAGCACAGCTTCGCTAGATCTGTGTGTTTGCAGACAGAGAGCAATGAGAGTGACCCTTGACAGTAGTAGAAGCAGCTGATTGATTTAGTTAACTTTGTTAATCTATACCCACCAGCTGAGTATAGATTGTTTTCTGCCACTTAAACAGCCTTGCTGCAGGTGTAGTTAGTCTGTAAAAATTTTGTCCCTACAGCTGTGGTTTGGTTTATTAGAGGCACTAGATACTTTCTATCAGTAAAAGCTTATCTTTACAAAGAAAAGCTGCCTTATTATGATAAACTATAGTAATACTACTCAAGTGGTTTTTTTTGTTTGGTTTTATTCATAGAGAACTGGTCACAGAGATTTCTGTGTCAAGGAATGACCTGACCTCAAATTTCACTCACTATTACTGCAAAGAGCCCAGTTTCTTTCCTGTGGGAGACAAAAAATGGCTCTAAGAAAATTCCAGGATCTTCATGTTTCTTTCTTGCTTTTGCAGTATTTGTACCTATTCACATTTCTTTTAATTATGGTACTACTTCTTAGTCTTGCTGTTTATTGCCATCACCCAACCATTCTTTGTGCTTGACTGGAGCAGTGGAGAAGAGAGTGGCAGTTCTGTGAGAATTTGAACATCCTAGCAGAGCAGCTTTGAACTAACTAGCTGAGCACTGCAGTTGGTAGTGGCATGACCTCTGGCAAAGCCCATTTGAGGAATTCCATGACTGCCTTCTCAGCAGCACCCCAGCTAGCAGTTTGGATATGTCTGGAGACCTATAGCCATGTCTTTGTGGCATAGACACTGACACCTTTCTTGTAAATGGCTTAATTCCTGCATTCAAAGGAGGACCAATGCAAAGAAACATGGTCATTACAGCTACGAAAATTAACTGAAAAGCACTGAAGAGATCCATGACTATGATTACTTCCTATAAAACCTTCTTTAAGCAGATTGGATTGTAACAATTTGTTTAGGCATAGTAAAGGTCGAAATGCTTGGTTTGGCCCAGGTGGTTGGGGAACAATGCTGAAAATGGTAACTACAGGTAAAGTCCTGCTTGGTCAATAGGGTCTCCAGTCAAGCATACAAGATTTCTTTCATTGTTCTAAGACATGGGCCCTGACAAAGTTCTCTAGCAGCTCTGTAAGGTAAAAGGATAGCGAGTTCATTAAAGAAAATAAGTATATCCCTAGAGGAATAGTTACATCTTGCAGTGATTTTGATGAATGATGGAAATCCTTTCAACAAAAGCGTGGGAGAGGGAAGGGAGGGGGCCTAGAAGGGTGCATATTATTTCATCCTTGCATCCAGTTGCAAGGATTGTGTCATTCCAGAGACCCGTGTGAGTGTGGATGGATCAGTCAGAACCTACTTTCAGAGCTGTAACTTTTATCCTTCTGTGTGAAGAGGCTGAGGTCTGAGCAGGAAAAGCTCTGTGTGAGCTAAAGAATTAAGACTCTCTTTGCTGTGCAGTTTTGGTGGCAAATGTGCTGGTCAAAGGCAAGTGAAGCTGGAAACTGACTTTTGTCACTGCACCTGCAAAACCTGGGAGTGGAGGCTGGTGTTCCTAGTTAAACACAGCTCACTCAGTAGAGCTTGGGCCAAGCTATAGCCATAGAGATACAGTTTGGCTACCAAGTTACTCTGCATGTAGTTCCCAAAATATAGCTAGTTAAGCCCTTTCCTCTGGTGGGACAATTAGGCTGGCTACATGCTCCCTCCCTAAACCTCCCATGGTGGAAATCATCTTGTCTATCAAAAGCTAACACTATGCATTTACTCTCCTGGCTACCAGAAAGTCACTGCAGGCTAAACCAGCCATCTCTACCATGCTGAAGACTGCCAAACACATTCTCTGACCTCTCAGCCTCTGAGGAAAATCCTAACTCTTTATTTCTATTTCACAGTTATGCACAACTCTCCTTTCTTCTAAGCCATAACTTCTGCACTCTGTACATAGAAGCATTTGCTTTAAATTTGGGTGACAACTTGTGTCAGTCACATGTAGAAAGAAGTAAGATGTCTGAGGCTTTCACATTGCAGTGGCTTTTCTCTGCTTTAGAGAAACCCTGCTTTTTAATTTAATTCTGCAGAAATGCCTCAAAAATTCATTGTAACACCAAACTTCTAAGTGCATGAGACTCTGTTAGTCCCCCTCATTTTCCTCTCCTTCTCTCCACTAGCTTACAGAGGAGTAGCCTTCGCTAGCTGATTGCCCTTCTTCTCTGGGTTTGAGAGGGGTCATGCAGGATTTTTGCTCCCCTGTGGGATCTCAGCCATCAGACTGTAGAGCCTATGAAGGCTTTGCTGACATAACTGTACTCCTAAAGTCTTTCTATGGAGTTGCAGCCACTCTTGATACGATGGATCTGAATCATGTCTCTAAACAGCAGGTTGGGCTGTCTGTGATAAGGGAACTGTGGCAAAGTAATGCCTTTACATGCTTCTTTGTACATGGTTATATGAATGCACCTTTGTGGTAAGGAACTGGGCCAAATGAAATTTCTCAGACATATTCTTTTGGAAAATGCTGTACGGCTGTTCCAGCTGCTCAGAGAAGGAAAGTGTGGACCTTGGTGTGGCCACTTCAAGGTTGCAAAACAATGTTTTCAGACCCAAGAGTTCATAGAAGGTGAATCCAAGAAATGAGACTTAAATCTTTCAGAGCAGGTGCTACTTCTATAGTCTATGTAGGCATGATATTGTTGGGGCTCAAATGTGAAAAAGAGGACTTAGGAGTCTCTTGCAATAGTTCATAACACCAAATGTTGGAGGCTACAGTCTCTCTGTGTGTATAAGGGCATCGCTTTGAGCCTTTTTCCACTGACCAACATCTCGTTTCTAAATCCCTATTTTTTTCTTTTTGTTGGTGCAAAGGCTTTTTCTTTCCACCATGACATACCAGAAATTGAATGTGTTCCAGACACGTTATGGGAGCCATGCAAATGCTATTCAGAGCCTGCAGCTTTCTCTCCCTTTATCTGTTATTATTATCTACTTGGCAGCACAACAATACTCTTGTGTTACTTGGTATATTAATTGCACTACTTTAAGGATGCCCCCCAGGGAGAGCCTGTTTGTGTCTTCAACCCCTGACCTTATGCCTGAAAAGTTTTTGGATTCATTCTCCACACATAAAGGCTGTTTTTGCTTTGTCTCCAGTGATAATATATTCTACAGCTTTACACTGAACTACTGAGCACTGTACAGAACAAGCTGGAGGATGTGTCCTTGATGAAGAGCTGTCATTCTTTATTACCTTCTATTACATTCCCAAACAGTTGAGACTTCCGAGCCAGCTCAGGGCAAATAAGCTGGCCTCAGGCAAATGGGAAGTCAGAGAAAGTCCTCATTGCAAAGAACTAGGTGTATTTTAAGGCTACGGTGTCATAAACAAACAGTGCTAGGCAAAACTGTCTGTTGTACAGCACTGGATGGAGATGAGGGAGTGACTGGAGCATCACATCCATGTCTAATGTCATCCCTAGTTGCTAGCCTGAGGGGAATGCAAGCACTTTGCTATTATGTGAAGCAGTGGTAGAGTCCTGGCTATTCACACCTCTGAGGAAAGCCTCCAGAGTCTCTCCCGTCACATTCCCACAGACTGCAGCAGATGAATCCCACTGAAACTTATGGAAGAAGTGGAGGCAGATGAGTGACCTTTTCTCACACTGGAAGTTAAAGGGAAGATTTATTTATGGTAGTTTAAGGTCCTCAAGCATCCTTCCAGCTATAGCAATCAGTGTAAGAAAATATGACTCAACTGACTTCTTTCTAAGACAGAGTGTGTCAGTTGGGAATGAAACTTGATGGCATATCTGGCTGTGACACCAGATCCATGGTCCTAACAGTCCTGTGTTCAGCAGACTCCGAATTCTACCAAAACCCAGGGAGGTGGAAAGGAAGATTCACACTGGCTTCAGTAGGATCCAGACGCTAGAAATCAATAGGCACAGCGACCAAAGACCCTGGGGAACAGACAATCTGTGTGATTTGCACTCCAGCTGCATCAGTGGCTGTACCCCAGGAACTGCTCTGAGTTCAGAATGCTCTAACATGGCTTCATTAAAGATACAGTGAGGACAAAAAAGTAAAGTCACAGTGAATCCTCTTTCCTTATCTGACAGAAATAAAATGAAGGAGCAGCTAGATACTATCTCCCATATGTGCTCTCTTTATAGCCTCCCGCATGTAAGGCCTCAGCCTCAACATAACACTTTGCTGGCTTCTTGATTCCACTGGTTCCTCTTTGCTCTGGCTTCCAGTCATTCTTTTTTTTCTTGCAGTATATACCAACAGGTTTATAGTCCTTTCAGCTATTTTGTGAGCCCTCTGCTGACACTGGAAGGACCTTATATTCCTGGAAGAGACAGAAAATATCCAGGTAACCCTATCACACCAGAAGCCTGGAACTAGTTTGAAAATAATTCTTTAAGAAGCCTGCTACTCGTAATTTTCATCCCAGACTGACTGCAAATCATGAAGCATGTTTTCAGAAAAGCAGAAATGTATCTAATGTCAGAACACAGTGACCACCTGTTACTAAAATGATTGAAAAGGTTGGGGTTTTTTTCATAATTTTAGCAATTAATTCCATCACTTTATGTGATGGACTTTCTGTTGGCGACAATGGGATTGAGGGCCCCCCAGCAAGTCTGCCAATGATACCAAGCTGTGTGGTGCAGCTGGAGGGAAATGGTGGGATTCAAAGGGACCTTGACATGCTTCAGAGGTGGCCAATGCCAGCCTCATGAATTTCAACAATGTTAAGTGCAAGGTTCTACATCTGGGTCAGGGCAATTCCAGGTAGAGCTATAGGCTGGGCAGAGAAGTGATTCAGAGCAGCCCTGCAGAGAAGGACTTGGGGGTGTTGGCCAATGACAAACTGAAAGTGAGCCGGCTTTAGTGTGTGCTCACAGCCAGAAAACAACCTTACCCTGGGCTGCATCAAAAGCAGCGTGACCAGCAGGTCAAAGGGGGCGATCCTGTCCTTCTACTCTGCTCTTGTGAGACCCCACTTGAAGCACTTTGTGCAGTCCTAGTGTCCTCAACATAAGAAAGACATGGAACTGTTGGAGTAAGTCCAGATGAGGCCACAGGGATGATCAGGGGACTTGAGCACCTCACATACAAAGACAGGCTGAGAAAACAGGGGCTGTTCAGCCTGGAGAAGAGAAGCTGAGTAGAGACCTCATAGCAGCCTTCCAGTATCTGAAGGGGGACTACAGAGGTGCTGGAGAAGGACTCTTCAGCACGGACTGTAGTGATAGGACAAGGGGTGATGGGTTTAAACTGAAACAGGAGAGATTTGAGTTAGATATAAGGAAAAAGGTCTTTACTGTGAGAGTGGAGGGGCACTGGAACAGGCTGCTCAAAGAAGTGGTAAATGCTTCATCCCTGGCAGTGCTCAAGGCCAGGTTGGAGAGCCTTGGGCAATATGGTCTAGTGTGAGGTGTTCTTGCCCATGGCAGGGGGGTTGGAACTAGATGATCTGAAGTTCCTTTCTAACCCAAACCTGTCTATGATTCTATGTAGGGGTTGGCATCCTCTTATAATCAAAAGTAAGAGTCACATACATCCAAGAAACAAGTAAGAATCTACTGCAACTGATTTTATGTAGTTGTAGTGCTCTATGTCTTCTTCCTAAGTTTCACCTAGTCTTCCTGGGCTACATAACTATGAAAGCTAGGGGCATGTATGATTTCAGTCTTCCCACTGTTTACAGGATCATGTCTCAGATTCTGCTAGTCTGTGTCATCGCTCTTTGTTTGAGGCAACATCAGTAGAAGCATAAGTCAAACAATGCTAAGTCACTGAATCCCCTCCAAGCATTCACACTGAACAAAACTAAGTGTCAACAAGAATGAAAACCATCAAGTGACAACAATGAGAAAAGTCATGATGGATGACTACAGCAAGCAATAAAGGTTAAAAGAAAAAAACCCTGCAGCTTAATTGTTGGTGACAAATTGCAGAAATCAAGAAAAGTGAAACAGAGCTGAATATGCAATAAATATGAATGTGAATATAATGCTGAATATGTTTGCTCTGGGACAGTATTCAGCAGGGCAAATCTATTGGCTGTGAGCTCCACAGAGCCTCCAGCGCTGATCAAGGACTTCCACAAGGTGCTGAAGGTTTCATGCAGATACCATTGAGTTGGAGGCATTTTTTAGTCTTACCTGGCAACCAGATGCTCCTGCTGAATATAATCAGGCTATCACTCAGGCTTTTAAACAGACAGGCCTTTTTAAACAAGGAATTGTTTAAATTAAACAAATTAAACAAATTCCTTTTAAACAAGGAATTGTTTTTACAGAAAATATATGCATACAGAAGTCTAGGGCCTGTCTATAAACTAAAGAATTGAGTGTAAACATACTGCTTTTGGCACCTAATAAAACCACATTTTTGGAGGTCAGAGGCAACCCTTACCATCTGGTTTCATTGATTCACATGATCCTAAAAGCTCAGTATCTGAAGTATCTGTCAATTGTTACATCCTTTCACAGGCAATTTTAACAAGAAAATCCTTTGGCTCAGGTTTTCATGTATTTACTGCAGTTTCAAAGAAAAATGAGGATTTACTACGCCTTCCCAATACTTCAGGTGGATAAAAGGTTTTCAGAGGTATCATTGCATGACACAGACTGCAAAGAACTGGAAAAAGGTTTAAAGGAATTGAGCCTTTTTATTATCTGGCTATGATAGGACCCAAAAGCTGCACCCATTGCTTGTGGCAAAGGATGACATTAACATGGCTATTATTGACATGTCAGAAACATCAAGAGTATAAACCCTCCCACACTCCCAAAGTGCTCTTTCAGGCTTATGTGGCTTTTCTAAAGATTTATTCTGTACTTGCTTTGTCACTTTTGTCTATTCTTCACTTCATGATATGAAGTAAATTTTCACCAGTTCTTTCCACAGGATAGAGTTACCCTTTGGTAAAGTAATGCTAAGAGCAGGGTGGCTCAGCTGTATGGACAAGAAATGAAACACATATGGAAGAAGTTGTAGTGTACAACTGAGTGATTGAACAATAGCAAGATTCATGCTTGTTACTGCATGTGATAGGTTTCTGCTGCAACCTGCTGTGCAACTACTAATTCTTTACATAATTTAAAAATCAAGACTTTCTTATGGAGCTCATAAATAAACTAAGTAAAATTTCTTATATAGAGACATGTAAGGGGGAAGAATGTGAAACAGCATAATACGGAAGCAGCCAAATTTCTCAAATTTACTGCATGAGCTAGAGAAATACATACAAATAAACCACCGTGAACCAAGACCAAATAGCCTCGAAGCTCTATTTTCACTTCTGGCAAATAAATGAAATCGAAATCTCAAAGAAGTGAGAGTGTGGGACATAGTTCAACCTGTCTGACTCGCGTTGAGGTTAAGCAAACTCCTGAGTTCCTGCATCAGCAAATTCAGATGATCAAGCTTCATGAGAAAAAAATTTGGTGACTGATTGTGCTGGATGTAAGAGAGTTACAGAGGTGAAAGTAGGCTATAAAATGCAGATTTTGCTAGATACCGCTGGCATTGTCCCAGCCACTCCCTCTCAGCCTAGTGTTTTTGACATTTATGGCAAAATTTAAATGCTGTACTTTTGAAAGAATCTGCATTTCATATCAGTTTCCATCTGACCAGTCTTGCAGTTGGCCATTCACTGAAATGGCATTAAACAAAGGCTTTTGTTTAGTAGCAGGCTGAGTGTACACAGCTGAAGAAGGTGGATTAAACTAGTCTGACTGATCCCTCTTGAAGCTCACACAGTCTTTTCTGGTGACAGGAATGGGAGAGCAAGGGGAGTTTGGGGTCACTGAAAAACAGCTTGGCACCTTAATATCTTCAGATTCATAGCTAATTCCTCATCGTGTGTCTGTCTACTGCAAAAGTCACTATAAGGTCTCACACAAACATGAAAACATTGCTTTTAGTGTGACTTTGGGTCAACTTGTGCTTAGGGGGTGGTTCTGATGGGACAGAAATGCTGGGGATAGGACCGCTGGGTTTTGAGCAGAACTGGAGGAGGTGAGGGCCACTCCATTATATCCTTTTCTCAGAATGTTTTTTGTTTTTTTTCAAAAGGTAGAAACTCTCATCAATCACCACCAAAACTGTCATGGAAGAAACTATTCTTGCACTTCAATAAAGCAAAGCTTAAATCCAACCCAAAGAAAGCAGAGAGTTCTATTCCCA
Organism: Neopsephotus bourkii; assembly: GCF_033783945.1. NCBI lineage: Eukaryota > Metazoa > Chordata > Aves > Psittaciformes > Psittacidae > Neopsephotus > Neopsephotus bourkii. The sequence goes on from NW_026900624.1 coordinate 12,840,231, forward strand.
TAGCTGTGTCTATCCTAAGGACAATACCCCAAAATATTGATGGCATGACATGTAATCATAAATGTTGTTTTACACATCAAAGTGTCCTTTCAGGCTTGCCTGCATGCACAGTGCTACTACACAAAAAGCTGCTATGTGCCCAAAGCTTTCAAATGCCAGGTGGTGTGTTTAGAAAGAGATATGTCAGAGCATGGGGTCAGGTTCCTGACGGTGTTAAGGCAGTTGGTTCACATCAGCCAGGTTCTAAATCAACAAAAATTCATAAAGAGACATAGTATCTTATGCCCTGCTCTTCAGCTGTTTAGCATAGCTACCCAGCTACTTCCCAAATAAGTCCTGATGTTGCAAAATTCCTGAAGTCTGCTTTTTTGCCTGGACCCCACTATCACTCTCAGCTGTATACTCTCCTGCTAGCTGATGTGTAGAAACTCTTACCCTATCTCAAGCCTTCTCCAAATGCACATGAAAAGCACCCAGAAAGAGAGTTCTGGGAGTTGTTACACACCTTGTGCCTCAACCTATCCAGTGGTAACGGTGTTTGTCTATTATAGGAATTATTTGTGAAGTCCACTGTCTTTCTGGAGAGAAGACCCAAACCTGTGCGTGACTTGACACAAGAGTCAGAGTAGGTGGTGATGAAGCAGACTATGGACATGCCTTAACAGGCCAGTTAACCTCTAAATTTCAGCTTGTTCATGTCTCCCCCACCCAGATTTGGGCAGAAGGATTTGAATTTATCCACATCCTATAATGCATGACCAAGCTGAGACAGGGAGGACATGCCCAAAGCCATTTTTGGTCAACTTCAGAGGACATATGAGGAAATAGAAATGTATTTCCAAGGAGAAGAAAAGGAAAAACCTTCATCTGACTAGAAATGCCACAGTTCAGACTATTTTTCATTTTAAATAGTATCCGAGATAGTAGCCTGAGAAGAGGTTGGCTCACAAGGGCTATCCAAGAGAATATCAGTCTGATTTTACATCCCCACAACTCCTTTACTTATAGAGACAGCAGACTTTGTAATAAAGGGTATTGCATTTGACTAAACTGAAGACAGCTGTAATAATCCAACTCATATAGGAGCACAGGAACCCTACTGAATGTCTGAACTTGCAGAAAACTCTGAGCAACAAGCCAAGAAATACCTGTACTGGGAGTAACTGATTGATGAATAGGCTCCTTGTCTGTAGGTATGTCTATATGTGTGTATGTTGGTATGTGACTCAGAAGAGAAAAACCCCTGCAGAAAAATATTGCTTCACATGGTGTGGCTGGAAGTTCAGCACAGTCCCTAGCATTGTGCTTTTATTGGTCAGGGACAAGTGGTAGATTATTGTCCTGGATGCAGCAAGAAAGGTGATCTCAGTAAGCCTTTGCCAACCCTCAGGCTTTAGGTTCTGTGATCTTATCTCAGGGGAAATACCTGGTGCTAAATCACTTTACAGTTCTTTTTAAAAACCATGTGAAAGTTGGTCAAAGACATAAAGAATGAAAGAAGTTGTTTTGGGGATGGTAGGTTATATTTTTACAGCTTTCATGTAAAATGTCCTTAATTTCTGTCTCTCCCACCCAATGGGCCTTTCCTTAGGGAACCTCCTGGATGAGTGCCTTTTACAGTGCAATGAGGGACCTATGCATGACTGCTTTTGGCTGCAAGAAGAACTAATACTTACTAAATTGTTCAGAACTAAAAAAGCAATTGCAGTGCAGACTTGATGGACAGGTTTGGGTGTTTTCTGTTACCTGAGTCATGCATCTTGATACACTGCTCACAGTTGTAATTCATTTTAAAGACCTTTCATCTCTCAGGCTTGCACTGAGCTCCTGGGAAGACAATGGATATTCTTCCTTTGCAACTGTCTCCTGCTTTGAGTTTCTGGTTTCTAGCGGGTGGTTCATAGAATAGGAGGTTTCATTTGATGTCCTGCACAGGTCCCTTCTAAGCCATCCTTTATGTGCTTCTACAGCTTCCAAATTTCTTTTGTACCTTTCTGGGATTACATTGAGCATGTTGGTCTCTTTCATGGCCGCCCCTTAACACAAAGGTTCCTGCACACCTCAGTGCAATAGGATTAGTTTCACTTTAGCCATCTCAGGGTAAGCTTTACCACTCTACTGAACAGTGGTCTCAGGGTGTACAAAAGTCTCTTCCTCTGCTACCACTTTGTATTGTGTGGTCTGCCTCACAGTAGGCGCATTGATTTGCATCAAAATCTGCTTTGAGAAGCCCATTTTTATGATAAATAAGCTAGTCTCTTCCAAAACTAGGAATATGTCTACTGCCCTGACTGAAGAAAAAGCAGCACAGTGATATGATTAAATTGGCATATGTCTGCTCAGATTGTTATGGACATGTGATTGGTTTCTGTGGTCCTTACATTAATGTGATCTGGTAAGGACAAAGATAATGACAGTGTGTGTGTGGCTGTCTGCTGTACCTGTTCACTAAATGCAGAAAGCATGACAGGAAATTTCTTGTACTTTGCCATCCCATCATAAGCTCCTCGTGGCTCTCTTCAACTTTCATTCTGTCCACATCTCCTCATTTTTCTCCCTCCACGGGCTCCATGGGGTCCACCATTCCCCCCTACCCACTTTTCAAAGAGTTTCTGTGTCACAGCTCTCAAGTTTCTCCCACTGTTATGCTGAACTAACACACTTTTTCTGGAGTTTCTGGGTAGAAAGCTTCCATCACACAGGCCAGGACCCCAGTTCTGTCTGTGCCACAAGATGTCACTCATGTCAGGATGTCGTCATTGATCAACATGTCCAAGGTACAAAATTTTTATCTTATGAAATACTTTACAGCAACCAGTTCTAGATAAAAGGAGTGGAGACTGGGACAAATAGCATGGACAATCAGAAGGCTTTATTATAAACAGCAGTAAAATATGAGCTGTTAATCTGAAAAAAACTTTCTAAATAGAGGCAAAAACTGCACAAAAGTTGTCTCCCTGTGACTAGAATTCTGACCTCTGTAAACCACTCAGTCCAGTTACTGAAAAAGGTGAGGATCAAAGTAATTTCTGCAGAAACTTCCTTCAGGATAAATGGAAAGACCAAAACGAGTAAAATCCATAGAACATTCAACAGTAGCAGATTATTCTCCTAATCTTGGATTTCTTAAGAGGTATCTGTGACCATGAGTACACATTTCAGGAGTTTACCTTTACACAAAGCTCTCACCAGAATGTATGTCATGGGTTTTCAAAAAGATGAATGGTCAGGGTTAACAATTGCACAGTACCTCCCTTGTTAGGAAAAGCACTTTATCTGGAGTTTCTGATCCACACTGACCCCAAGCTCTTTTGAAGTATGGGCCAGAATGGGTCATTCTGATCTACTGCAGTTTGGGATTTGCTTATTTTTCATTCTTCTATATGATTTTCATTACACTCCCAGAAATATCCAAATCTCTTATCCTCTCCTTCCTCTACAGATGCTTGTCTGATACCTTCTGAACCATTATGTCTTCTGGTACGTATCTAATTTCAGCTGGAAGGTGGGGAGCAGGGTGATTTGTATTCTGCAAGGGCATATTCATCTGGAAAGAAGAAAGGAAGATGACATTTTTATGAGTGAGAAATCATTCTGACCCCAGTTCGTGCGCACTTGTGATTAACGCATTGTGAACCAGAAAACATTTGATAGATGTTGTGGTAGTTTTCCAGTTGTCAAGGCACTCAGTTACAGGGGTGCACAGTCAGAACCCAATGCACTCCTCTGGCTATGCTTGACAGGACACATCATTGCTGAGATCATGAAAGATGTGGATCAGGTGGCAGAACATGCGCTCCAGGGCCAGTTCTCCAGACACTGCTGCTAATCTGTTATGATGCAGGTCCCAAAGGTTGTGCCACACTTGAGAAAAGCACAGGGAAACCTGTCCTGGGTAATGTCTGATAACTGAGTAATGTCTGATGCAGCTGTAATCCTGTGAGGCCACATTGGGAAAAGTGGTCAGACACTTCACTTTCTAGTTAGGTGCTTAAACTCCTTTTGAGTTCAGTGGAACCGTCATTCCTACCTACGTATTTAAACTGCACGAAGGAGGAGTTTCTTGACAGCAGCCTTCTATGGCAACATAAAGCAAAAATATGAGATAACCCACACCAGGAAAGACAGGACCACTGCTGCATTTGAGTTATTGATTTTAACCATAGTGCTCAAGCTGTGGGAAAAAAAGTGGAATCACACTTCTTTATGTATGTAGTTTATAGGAAAACAACTCCTGACATACCACTTTCTAATCTGCTTTATGTTGCAGGTGAAAAATCTGTTTATCTAATCTGTTTATCTGCAGGTGAAAAAGAAAAGACGGGGGCAGAAACTGTGTATGCTCTGCAAACCCTTTGCAATTCAGTAGTCAAAACCTGCAGAATTGCTAACTTGCTCTCCACTTGTCTCTCCTGAGACACAAAGGTGGCAAACGCAGTAAAGGGAAGAGAGGCTTGCACAGACAGAGCAAGGGAAAACACACTGTCCACACCTTGTAAATACTGAGATCAGTACTTTGATTTCACTGGTTTTGCTCAGGCCTACTAAAGTCACCCACCTGTTTCGTAGTAATCATACATATGTACTGGCACTGGTTTGATATCCGAGACAGGCAGGCTTTGCTCCACACTGAAGGAGAAGTTTATTTCCTTCTGGGAAACCTGAAAATGGCAAGACAAGAAAATGCATCAGACTTTTTCTTCTTGTATCTACCCTGAGGCTAAGGTTGAAGAAGGCATTTCTGGGTCAGACTGTGTGACAAAGTGCCATTCTCAGTTCTCTCTAGATAGTAAACTTGATATCAAATCAAGTTAACTGTTTAAAAGCTGTTGCTAAATAAGTTTTGTTGCTAAAATTGTGTGCTCTTTTCTTTCTTTCTCTTTGTACTTCCATTGCCAATTATCCCAGCCATTCCTTGGTTTCTGCAGCTTTCAGCACATCAGCATTCATCTTGTCATTGAAAGTTGCCATTAGTTTCTTGCCTTGCCCTTTCCCAGATAAAATCACCTTCAGCACCTTTATGGATCTTCTTCTCCCTTTTCTTTCTTAAATCACTTTGAGCTCAAGATGTCTGTCCTCCCCTATGGTTCTGTTCCTCAGTCCACACTCTCGCAGCTATATATCCCAAACTTTCCTCTAGCCTCAGCTTCCTCAGCTGCTCAAACTTCCTCTTGTGTATCCCTGCTCTCGTCACCCTTTGTCCTTGTTTTTATCTTGCTGACCACTTTATAGGAATGGAGCCATGGACAAGGGCTCTGGAGAACTTTATGCATCACTGGTGTCCCACTGAGTAAACTTTTCACATCTCAAGATCTCAGCTTCTCTGTGAATTCAGAACACTGACTCAAATCTTCCTTACTAGATTCTTGGAGACCACAAGAATTACTAATAAGAATTACTATTTAAGAGGTAGATACTGTTACTATTTCATTTTGCTTTCTCTCCCCTTCTTGGTGTTTTAAGATCCCCTGTGTTTTGATTTTAATTTTTTTCCTCTCTCATTCCCTTTATCAATGTCATTGATGTGGAAGAACTATTCTTTTCATGCATTAATCTCTCTCAAAGGGAGGGGACAATACTGACTCCCTGTAAAACGCTCTCAGATTAATTGATGAGAAGCATCACTTAGGGGCTGAGCAATATTGTGTGGGCTGGAAACTTTTGCAATATGGACTGCAGCTTAGCTATGTTTGAGAAATGCTATTTAATCATACAGCATTCTTCACAAAAAGCAATAAATGCGTATCACTTCACTGTAGACTACAACTACTTTGTATATATAGATTTAATGTTGGATTGAACGAAAACCCTTTACATCTTTAAGACGTGTATTGCTAATCTGCTATTAATGAGGTATACTTGTTTTAATCTGGGAGCCTGTTTTAAACTTCCAATTTAATGAAATAAAAAAAGAAACCTCCCAAACTTACCTTCTGAAGGTAGAAAAAGATGTGGTTGTTCTTGATGTCTACACGATCCACAACAGAATTCCAGTACTGAAGCTTTAAATAAGGCAAATAATAGCAATGTTAACATAGGAGACTTGCCAAGGACACTTAGAAATAACTATTCCATAGCAAAACACGTTTAAAGTGGCTGACACCCTCCTGCTATGCCATTCTGACATCTCTTGGCCAAAATGAGAAACGCAAGTAAAGCATTTTCACAACAGGCCGAGTGCAAACCAATCACAATGATAAACAGTTTTACCAGTCAGCTTCGGTGCATGTGACTTCAGCATTAACTTGAATGCTCTCATTTCAGTGAGAATTTACACTTACACGACATTTCTGCAGCTCAAGCTGACTCACTTGCTAGTCCACTGTATATGTAAAAATAACCCAAATGTTAAAAAAAAGCATATGAGCAAAATCATTTCCCTATAGAAACACACAACCCCAAAATATTCCAAACTTTAAAACCAGCTGTTTTTTTCCCCAAGTATCTATTAAAAGGAATAGCATGCCAGTGTAACATCCTAATGGAAAAAACCTTGCAAAGTTATGAATCTTACACAGTTCTAGCCAAAAAAAAAAAGGAATTCAGGCCTGAAGGCTGAATGATTACAAGTGTACCAAGCTATGAGCAGACTACAGTGAACTGCATTCTTCTTGTTGACTACTTGAAGTCTTGGCCAAGTACTGAAGATATCAGAGGATCTGATTCAGCTACAGGAGAGACCAGGCCTTGGGAGCAGAAACTGGTCAGGCTACTGGGCTTGACCGACTAGCAGAGACTCCTTTGCGTTTGTTTGGATGTGTGTATGTGTCTGCATCAGGCAACTGGGAGGCCAAGCCCAGCTGCTGCAGAGACTGCATGTTTACTATTTACTGAAGATACATCATGGATATATTAACCATTTACTGGAGAAATACTCATCATGAATATATGTGAGTCCTGGGGGGCACTCTAGATCCTGCCTCTAGAGTACTGCTGCAGCCTTGGGGGTGCATATGTCCAGTTGCCAGCAACTGGGTAGAACAAGGACCAGGGGCAGCTACTGGGCAGATTGGGTGTCTAAGGTCAGCTACCAGGGGGGCCCACATTGTGTATTTGCATGTACATGTACGTACATCTGTATACATTTATATACATATATGTATGTTTATCTTTCCCACAAATGAGCTTTCAGTCTGGTTACCCAGGAAAGGAAACAGAATAAGGTCATTTGTGCTGCAGTTGTGTAAATGCACTCTTTCCTTTCTCTGATGATCTGTGTGGCCAGCCTTGTAGGTATGCAGATATGTGTGTGATGTGCATGTCTGCCTATTGAGAATACACAGACTGCTGTGGGCTGTACCTGGCGAAATGAAGCTGCAGCAGTCTCACATCTATTGGGCTACTGGATTTGGCAGCTCCTAACAGATTTGTCTTCAATAGATTAATAGCTACACATCTGATATACAGAGTATGCGACAGAAGGCTGTACCCAGAGACTTGGCAGAATTCCCATGGGGCTCCAGTTTGCTGACCAGAGACTATTTTTATCTACTTCCTATGTTTTCAGTGTTTGCCATTCACTTTGCTCTCATTCTTTACCTTTTCCAGGGAAGACCTTACAGGAACAAAACCTGAGAGCATCTTCACATCAATAATAGCCATGTTGGAGACACTGCGGTTTCCTGTGTAACTAAAATGAGAAAAGTTCTGTTAGTCTGGTCTGCAAATGGAAAGGAGGCCAGTGAACTGCATTTTCAGCTCCCAATGATCCTTTCTGACTTCCTGCAGCAGCAGCAGTTAACTGCCCATACTTAAATCCTTCCTTTGATGACTTAACAAACTATGAATGTAAAGGGGTTGGTCAATAAGAAGAAGTTACCTGGCAGAGATGACAAGGTCAAACTTTGGTGGGAAGTTGCTTGTGCAAGATACATTGGCAGGCCTTATGGAGAGAGAAAATCCTGCAACTTTTTTTGGTAAATGGATGTTGTATCTCAGTGTGGTCTAAAAGAGATGGGAAGCGCAAGATGGTCACAGGCTTAGAGGCTTTTGTGGCTTTGGCATGAGGTACGGAGAGGAATAAGGTACAGGGCACCGCCTGCTTAGCTCTCAGAGGGGTGGTGCTGAGCTTCCAGCTTGCTTACCTGCAGATAGACACAGCCAGTGCCGTTCACTTCCACACTGTAATTCCCTGGAATAGCGGGTAAGGAAGCCTGCTGCAGTAAGAAGCGGTTCTTGTCATTCACCTGGAAAGTCTTACTGGGGGATTCCATGAGGTTGACTTTGACTGTGTTAAGACTGTTTTTAGAGAAGGTGAGGTATCCATACTGGGCTAAAGCTTGGAGAGCAACAACAGTGTCCTGAAAAGAACAATATGATTCCTAATTAGATACTCAGCTGTAAGATGGCACATGAGATTAGCACAGCTCCTATTTCCCTGCTTTGACAGTGCTCATACATGGAGGGAGACTTTGTAAAGAGCTAAGGAGACATGATACAAGTTTTGGGGCAACCATACCCAGTTGTTACCTGGCTGGAAGAGAAACCACCATATGGGTTCTGCTGTTTGACAAGCCAGTGCACAATGTGAGAAGTGTAAGATAAATCTTCTGGAGTGAGTTTTGCTTTATTGAGCAAAGCCAGGAGCACATAGCTGGTCATTTCAATCTCAGCAGAAGGGGCACGGGAATAGAAAACAGGTAAATGTTCTGCTGGTGGCTTGTTTTCTCTCTGCCAGTGAACTGAAGCACCTGAAAACAGAAGAGTGGGATGTATAAAACAGAAAAATCTCTTGCTGGTTAATTCATAACAGCATCACTTGGGAGATAGGCACACAATTCCCTCTCTGCCTTTACCCTGAAGTTTTTTCAGCCATCAGTGTCCTGAACTGGAAAAGTTTTAGTTCCAGGACTGAAAGCAGAGAGGGATGGAAAAGAAATTAATAAAAGGAGGCTGCATAAGTCAAAGAGTGGTCGAAGTGAAGGCAATGCAGCAGATGATAAAGCAGTAGCAGACTGCAGCACATAACACAGTCAAAGGAACTGGGTTTGTTCAGTGTGTAGAAGAGGCTACTGGAGGAACCAGGCAGTCTTTCACCACCTTGGATTGAGACTTCCAGAAGTCTTTCCCCATATTTCATAATTCTGAGAAAATCAGGCCACAGTTCCATCTTTTGTGAAGCAAAAAAGGAGAGACAGAGAAGTTTCATAGAGATAAATTCAGTAGCAGAGCAGCCATGAAATGGGAGGGGAGCAGCATGAGTGAGAAAACTGTATTCAGACAGCTTATATCATACCACAGGCCATTCCATCAGCTGTTCTGCCTGTATCATGGCCATCCTGTACTTACCATCTCTAGTAGCTGTCTTGTCCAGCTTCTCAAGGAAGAATTGGCATCTTTTCTCTTTGTCAGCTAAGCCATAAGCATAGGCAAAGAGGGCCTGGTTATATAGGTTATGAACTCCATTGCTAAACGCAGTCTCCAAACAGTTCATGCCTTTCTGAACAACAGGATGCTGATAATGCAAAACATAATAGGGTTGTCAGGTACTTGGATTTGTGTCTCAGCTTCTCTTTAAATACTTCCACCACTGCTTAAGCTGCCATAACTGACCCTTCATGCTAAGAATATACATGATCCATGTTATGTTTAAGAGCCTACAATGTGTATCCTATAAAAAAAATTGCCCTTCTAAAAGTATTGCCTTCTTTCTTTGCTTGTTTAAAGGCAGCATGGCCAGACTAACAGAGCACTGGTTCTTTTCGTGAGCTGGATCTGGATGGAGTAAGCAAATACAGTCTGGATTTTGCATCTACATAGACTACCAACTGGATTCCTCAGGGATTTTCCAAGTTAACCCATAGGAACTGATTTGCAACACTCATCAAATACTTACGGCAACTGCGGGGTTCTGGAAATAAATTTCCTCAGATGACCCTAATGTCCAACAATCAGTATTTATCAAGAACAGTTTGTATTGCTCAAGAATATGTGAGAACTATGACTTGCACACTGTGACAACTGCTGACTGGACTAATAGAGCATAACATCATCAAGTACCTACCGCAGCAGAGTGTCCAGCCTCCAGCAATGCTGCAACAACGTAGGCTGTGAGTGAGTATTCACCCTCTTCTCCACCCTGAAGGAAAACCAAGCAAAGCAATGATCAGCACAGAAAGAAATAAAATATTCTTTAATTCATAGTAATTAATTCATAGTAATTAATTCAGATACCAGATAGATTTGAGATCAGATGTAATTTCTGTATCCCTGTGTGCACAGGAACAAGACAGATCAAATTCACTCAGGATAAAGCCAAAAATTATTTCATGTGTTTTTCTGACTTTTGCATGTATGCAATAAAACGCATTATAGCCTGTGGCTGAACACATAACACAATAGTAAAAATAAAACCTGAGACTTCTAACTCAGACAGTTCTACTTGTTTCTATCACATTGTCAATAGCAGACATAAGAATCATTCCCTGCTTGTATATGAAACAAGAGAATAGTACCAGAAAGAGTAAGGGTATGGTCATAAGCTTGTGTCTGGAAGACATGATCCAGATCAATCCCAATGGCAGGACTGGAAGTGTGGGACTACATTAGTCTCAGTTACCTTCAGAGCATTGTTAAAATGTGATCCAGTGTTTTCAAAGCAGCCATCTGACTTCTGCTTGCTTGCCAGCCAGATCAAAGCTTGAGACTGGACTTTGTCATCAATGTAGATGTAGCGTTTGGCTTGTTCAAATGACTTGTACACAAAGGCAGTGAGCCTGTAGATAAATCAAAAACAGAAAGCAGGTAAGGTGTGAACAAGACGAAAAAGGTTTACAAGCAACTGGATATGCATAAAAAATTACATTAAATGAACCCTGTAATGTCTGAGGTAAAAGAAACAAGTGTTTTGTAAATTTAAATAAATAAGATAGTTAAAAATTGACCTGAGGTTTCTCTATCACTGTGCTTGAAACCATTCTTTCAGAACAAGGGTATAGACACAGCTTGATGTTTCATGATAGTAATTTCTAATTTTAAGTAATAGAATTCTGAATTAAACTACGTGTGAAGGTACTTCTGGAAGTCTCCAGTCCAACCACTTGCTTGAACTAGGGACAACCTAGTTCTTTCTTTGATCACATTGAGAAAATCTCCAGAAATAGATATCCATACCCTCTCTAGGCATTTGCCTCAGTGCTTCCCCTTCTCTTGGGGAAAAATGTTTGGTTTCTTTTTTTTTCCTTCTACTCAGTTGGAGCTTTCTCTGTTGCAACTTGAGTAAGGACAAACTCTTGTTCTTACTCTGGGCACCCCTGAAAAGAGTGTGTCTTTCTTTTCTACAGTCCCCATCTAGGTAGCAGAAAGTTTTACCCAGTTTTCCCTTTCCTCTTCTACAGGCTGAACAAACCCAATTCCTTCGGCCTCCCCTTCAATATTATGCATTCTAGCCCAAATCATCTTCCCCTCTTGTTGCACTCTCTCTGGTTTATTAATCTCTCCTTTACTAGGGAATCCGAATTAATTGAGCTTTGTCCATTTGGTCTATTAAAAATAAGAACCAATTAATACTGATCATTTTTCAAAGTCTAAGGATCCTGGGAAATAGGAAACATCATCACTTACCATACACTCCCTTCCTTATCTCGTTTCCCAAAAGAGCTGTAGGATCCATCCCGGTGTTTGTATGATAGCTGTTTTTGGTACCCTAAAAACACAATAAAAAAGACATATTTCTAATCACAGAAAAGAAGTAGTTCTGCTGATCATTCAACTAAAGCAGTAAGACTTTTTAATTTACTACTAAGTAATGTATGTCTGGTGAATAATGTCAGCTACTATGAATACTAGGTGCCTTTGCTGCAGGAAGGATGACGTGCTTCTTTGGGGTGCTGTCATTGCATGCTCCAATGCAATAAATGTACTGCTAGAATTCAGAGATGAGTGTTCATCATTTAGACCTTAAGAGCTTAATGCACACAATCACAACATTAAATGTAAGAATCTGAAACCTTCTCACCTGTAGATAAATATCCAGTACCCTTGACTCTGATCTCTTCAGTCAGCTGCCCAGTCTTATTCAGATAATCCAGGGCATAGATGTTGGGTGTGAACAAAGCCATGTTCTGTTCTCCACAACCATAAGGCATATGGAGGAGGTTCTCCATGTTCCTCAAGGCTGTACCCAAAATGTCTCCTGAATAATGAAAGATGTAAGAAGTCATTTCAGTTCAAATATTTTTTTCTTACACAGCATTATACACCAATACTGTCTCTCATGGGTTCTGAGAAACACCAATGAGCCCTTAAAAGGGTTATATTTTTCCCTGCCCTTTACAACCTGCTTCTCATTTTGTGTGTACATGTGAGAACAACATGTGGGGTATGATGCTGATGGGCTACAGAGGCTGTATTGCACAGTATGTGCACACCTCACACTGACCAAGGCATGAAAAAACCTGTATTTGGAAAGTGATCCAAGTTCAGAACCTCATAAAATTGTCCCTGAAGAGAACTGTCAGGCTTAATAATGACCTTGTGATTAGTAGAGCTGATTGGGACCTGAAAGTCTTGTTCTGTGGGAACTTGGCAACTGATGTGTTTTTCTTTATGCAAAAGCATGAATTTGAAACGAGGCAGTCAGCAAAGTTCTGATGTATTCTTTCCAAGAAATAAAAATATTCTCTTCAAAGAAGTCTGCCTTTTCTATTTTTTCAGCTAAATTACCTGTCTTACTACAGAGAACGGGATATGCTGATATAATCTGAAATGCAATATCGAGTTGAAGTAATTTGAGTATTTTGTCCTCTTTTGATATGACCAAATTGCGAAGTAGGAAACATTTCCTCTAAAATCAAGTATTTCCTCAACTTCCCATTAGTTTTGCACTTGTATACATGATGGCACTTGGTGAAGCACTAGGGAAATGCCATTTACTTTTGGCTTTTAGTCTAAGTACTAAAGTACTTACCAATGACAGAAAAATAAGCTCTGGCTGATCCCTGTACTAGGTTTCTTGGTAGGCTGAGAGACACGGGTGCTGAGATTGTTGTGCCTGCTGAGAAGATGTAACAAGAATAATTTTTAAAATCATCTTTTTTCTAGAGCTCTCTTTGTAAGCATTACTACAGTGACTGTTAAAATCTGCAGCCGGGGTAAAGAAAATGCTGCAGAGACTTGCCCAATGAGTATCTTCCAGAGGTACTCATCGCAAGGTATGTCTGAAAAGCCTGAATTGTAGCCCAGCACCTTGACCCTGAAACCCTCTTTCCTCCTCTGGAAGGGCATCTGGTTTTGTAGGACAAAGCCTGCAAGACAGTGAAGCAGTTCCACTGACTGCCTGGAATGAATGAATGACCTCGCCTTACCTTTTGTACAGACGAGGGAGCTCTGAGTCAATTCCTTTTTAATGCCTTCAGGCTGTTTGATTGCAGGCAATTGGTCAGGAAGAGAAGAAAAACGTAGAACATCACTAAGAAGCCATGATAATTTAACGGTGTAAAGCAGTCTGCCCATGTGGCTATCCAGACAGTGCACCCATGGAGCCCAGTCCTACTCTATCTCCACTAGGATATCTTTTGATCCATGGGTCCCTCTCTATTTTACACAACATTCTGTCCAGAACAACTTCCTTCTTAGGAAGCAGTTATAAAATAGACATTGCCAGCCTATAAGAGCAACTCTGTCCAACTAATCCTATGTGTGTTCTGATTTATGATGCTCAAGATAAACCTTTGTTCTTTTATATCTGCCCTCCACCCGCCTCTACAGTACTAGAGTCACAGGCTAAAGGCATCTTTAGGTAAGGTATAGAATCTCCTCCCTTCTACCTACATCTCTACTGACATCTATGAGGTGTCAGAACATGTATGCTCTGACATATGATCCCAGGAAGGAGACAGTGGCAGGAAGAGAGTGGATGCTACTGATTGTTGTGATTTGCACTCTTATTTTCATGTGAAGCAGCCTACACAGCTCCACCTGTGTCAGCTGACTTGCCTCCTCACACTAGCTAAATGCTTCTAATTCACAGCTATAGGAACTGCACTTCCCACAGAGCAGAAAGCATGTTCAGACTTCCTACTGTACCTCAACAAGCAGAGTTTGAATCAGGGTGTCCCTGCGAATTGTCTCCTCTTCTGGGGATGTGCTGTTTCCAGTACCTCCAGTGTTCAGTTTGGCCTCAGCAGTAATTGTGAATTTCACCTCACCTGGAAAGCCACCCACCAACCCAAGAAAAGAGTTATCTTCCATGGCTACAGCTATCCCTGATTTTCACTGCCTCTTCTAGGCTGATGAACTGTTGAGAAGTGTGTTCCTTCTGAAGGCATCTCAGTAAAAACAAATTTCATGGAGGTTCCACATCTGTCTGCTACTGGCAAGGAGTGGTAGATTGGGGCCCTAGTATGAGGAATGAAATAGGGATGATGCTGGCCAAAAAACTGACAGTACTATCAGTTTCCACCTCTCTTAGCGTTATTGTTTCCTTTGGCCTAGGGCAGTGTTGCAATAGTTATAGCTCTGCTGCATCTTTCCTTCTGGTGGAATTTGTTAACTGAGGGACAACAGCGAGGAGCAGCCTCAGTGCTGCAGCCCTGAGGAGCAACCCTGCAGTGAGCAGCTGTAGAGGTATTGCTCACTTCACCCTTTCAACCATTGCAAACTGGGAATCCAAAGAAGCTTTTTACTTGGAAAAAAATGCATTATCAGAGTTATCAGGGAGAAACAACAGCTTTTTTTTTTTTTTTTCAGCTCTGCAATATTATTTTGCTGCATATCCAGTTTTCATCCCGCTTTAATTTTGTATCTTTCTCAGTGAGTTTGGAGGGAATCACTCACACTGACTTTAGGATTTTAGAAACTACCTTTTAAGGAAAAGGTCCCTCGGTGGTTCATTTTGAGAAGAATCTTTGCTACTTAAAAGCTTTTTGTACTTCAGATTCTGGGGCACTTACACATGCATGCTGTTCTAACTGCTTTTTTAAACAACACTATTGACTTGACTTTACACAATTGTGTAAATTGACACAGCTGTAAAATTGGGGAAGAGCAATGTCCTCTTTGCCTGTTGGGAATCTGATCCAAAATTATAAGCAAATTTTATTCTTACTGAATACAGCTGCTTAGGTGCAAAAATGTCAGCTGAAAGATCATGGGCACATGAAATTCTGCCAGTATTTCATACATAATGTGGGAAGTGAAGAGTTAGTCCTAAAATGGACAGGAAATTAAGTACCAAAAATCAGAAGAGATAAAACATCAGAACAATTCACTGCTCATTCAGTGTGTCTAAGGGAGCTTTAGCAGAGATGCAATACTAAATTCATGGAGCAATAAATGGAGCAGTCCAGAAATGCCTACCTGTGGGGTATTTATACTGCACTAAAAGGCAGGAGTAAGAGAAGAAGAAAGATCAAACAGGGATTTATCAATGTGGTGAAAAGACGAACTTACCAAGTTTTTCAGGGCTAATAGCCCAAATATAGGTTTTTCTTTCATTGGCACACACCTTTGCTGTGTTGCCCTCTGGTGAAAGGATTTCTGCCTTGTAGTCACTCGACTTTGCTAGTGTGGCACTTATCTGAGTCAAAGAAAGGAGAAAGATTACGAATGAAGTAGGCTGCCCCCAAAGCTAGGCTGCAGAGCAAGGGAGACCTCCTAGAGAAACTGTCATCTGAATCTGTGGGATGGTACCAGAACAGAAGGACAGGGCACTTCTCTGAGGAAGCGGCAAAGCTGTCTCTTTCCTGCCCACTATCAGTAACTGTTTCCCAGAAGTATACCAAGGTGTCTGTGCCAATTAGTCAAGTCATTTTACAAGTTACTGCTACATGCAACATACTTAACATATATTTTGTTTTGCATAGCACAGTACCCAAACTCCATGTTCCAGTTCCTCTTTCAGGAGCAAAAAGAAGTAGTAAATTATACAGGGATAAGGATCAAGTTCTTATCTTCTGTGGACCAGTCACAGTTATCATCAGCCACATTTTCTAGGGTTATGACAGAGGCATGTGTCCAGGGAGAGAGAGTGAGAGAGTAATGTATCGGGCTAAAGTGTAAGTTAGACACTTGTTTCTGCATTTCTGGTTCAGGAGAATGCCAGGTTGTCTGAGAAACTGACAAAACATATAGGAAGTAAAAGGGAACGTGATATACCTGGATGCATTTGTTGAGATAATTGAAGACATTGGCTATTAAATTAATTTTTTCCCCTCGAATGACAGAGTATGGCAAGGTGACATCCACAAAGAATGGTTGGAATGCTGTCAATGAAACAGGTGAAGAGATGCCGAAACCAGCATCATCCTGCATGCAGAATGCGCTGGCTTTCCATTCTGTGATGGTGTCAGGAATGGTGTAAAAGACATCTGCTTCTCCTCTGGAACTGAGGGAAACAAGAAAAACAGAATAAGAAGTGATCTTTGGCATTTTAAAGCCAAATTATAGAATTGGCTCCCTACTTGAGTTAGTACGAAAGCGGTTTTGTCTCGCTTTCTACAAGATACCTTTCTATACTTAAAAAAGTTATAAAGCTGGAAGTAAAGATGAAGGTGCTGGTGAACTACATGTTGGAAACACTTGGAAGAATACTCAACTTTTTAAATTTAGAAATACAATTTGTTTAAATACAATAATCCCCAAACATACAGATTAGAACCAATACATTTGGATTAATGTTCTAGAGCAGCCATTGGATGTATTGTTAAGATGGAGATATTCTTATTGCAGATGCTGTGATACCTGGAAAGATAACCAAAATAACCTGAGTTTTTGCTGCTGAACTAAACATTGGATGAAACACAACAAGTTTTGCTCCTGCTCGCTCCAAAACAAATGCTTTTATTTTACTTTTAGCCCTTAGTCTTTCCCCACAGCAGAAGGATGTGGGAAAGCGCACAGAACATGTTATTCACACTTCAAGTAGGTTTAGCACTGCGTACAAGGTTGGGATCTCAACAGTCATTGATCAAGATTAGAGAAGGAGGCCTGAATCTACAAAGTAGACGTATGTTCCATCGTTTCAGCCCAGAATTCATTTCAGCAACATGTATAAACTCAAAACCACACTGTAAGAAGTAAAAACAAAAATACTTACTTGGTATGAAGCAGATCCCAAATCCAGGTCTCAGGGAAGAATTTTCGAACAGTGTTAACTCCAGAAAGAATCCTTGACTCATCTAGAATATTGTCTATGGTTAAAGTATAATAGAAAGGTCAGGCTAGAAGAATCTGAACTGCCGTCAGGCATGCTTAGCACCATAAATGAACACTCAGTATCCTGTTTAAGTATTTTCCCATTCTTTTTCCCATAAAAAGGGAGAATTTTAACAGATACAGGGTATGTGAAGAAACAATTTCTTATCCACTCCCTTTTCCCATGGGAAAATACTAGAAAATTTAGCTGTTTCACAAGACATTTCACTTCATTTCATACTGAAGGGTCTCATCATCCAGTGAGAAAGGTGTGTTCCCCACCCTCTACCACTAGCTCAGTAGAAAACATTGGCCAGCATTGTCACCAAAACTTCTAAGGCTTTACAAACTTTACTCTGAGTACTCAATCATTTTTACCCTGTTCAGTAGTTAAAACTGAATATCCAGTCCATTGGAAAACTACATTTTTCCATACAGTTAAACTACAGGTCTGATATTAGGAACCAAGGTTTGCTTTCCAGTTTTGCCATGGACTCACTTGTAATGTCCAAAAAGTCATTTAGCACGGAGGTACCTCGGAGTTCCTAAGTAACAGAGAATTGACTCTACTGCAACAACTGTTAGAAAGAGATTACTAGAAACAAACTGGGACACAGACTAATTCCAAAAAAAAAAAAAACAAAAAACAAAAAACAAATCCCTCAACACGCTGGTTGCTATCTTATAAAGTAACAGTTTCAAAGAGCAGGAAGACTGGGACTGGAGATGTAGTATGAACCTTCTTTTACCTGAACCATAGCCACCAGCATGGTCAAAATAGACAGGATAATCTTTCATATCTGATTTGTCTTCATTGCACAGAACTGGCTTCCGTAGCACAGAGTTGGTGAAAACCTTCAGGCCCATATCCTGCATGTGAAGGAATCGGCCATATCACTAGCCAGCAGTGAATCCTATCTGGGTTATCATACCTCATCTCTCTCCTCCCTCCTCACATCCCACTCTTGCAAACCTGAACATCACAACTTTCTCTACACTCTCTATGTCTTTCTTATGGAGCAGTGACACCTGGCATTCTGTGAAGATGGGGCTTATGTTAGATCTTAGCCTATAGGGCCAGGGGAAAGTGGAGGCAAGTGTAACAGGAACCAAGTGGCCTACATCACAAATTCAGATATTTACTAGGAATGCCTGAGATTATGAGCCAAGGTCATGGCCATGCTTAGGAAATAAATACTGAAGCATAGTCAGGATCCCAGTGAATCTAGTACTAATTTTCAGGCTTCCTGAAGAGGGAGGGATATGAAGGCAGAAACTGGGAGTTTGGAAAGTTTAGGCAGTTCCAGGCATCAGATGCCTTCTCTTAGTAGTTATAACACCACCTGAGAAAGTTGAAGGCTAATATGCATAAATTCTTCTGGAATACCTCCCACTTAAAAAGCCACGCAAAGCACATACCCTGAAAACCCTGTAGGCATCACCATCACGACTGACATTCACAGGTTCATAGTACAAGCCATCAAAAAAGGTGGTTTTGATTGGGGTACAGGCCTCTGGCTTGTCGTCTTCCAGGTTGAGCCCATTGTAGTAATAGCCATATAAATCACTCACACGAAGCTGGTAGTACACCTGTGAGGTTAGAACAAATAGTATAAACACAAGGAAGGTCCCAGGCAGGTGCAAAAGTACATATATGTGAAGCTTATGATGGCCCCTGCACAATCCTTCACAATGTGGTGGCTTTGCCTAGTGTTGCCTGACTGGAAATGAATAAACAATTTGGCTGGTGATACATAAGAAGGAACTGTACCACCCTCCTTCTGAGCAGCAACAGCTTTGTGGGGTAAACTCGAGCAAAACACACAGGTTTATGTCCCTGAGTTATGCAAACAGGAAGCAGGAGTCCAACAAGACACTAGCTGACACCTACAGCTTTTGTTCTGGGCCCAACGCCTATTTGAGTCATAAAATGGAATTTTGACATAATCACTCCCCAGGGAGGAACTATGCAACTATGCTTTCAAGGACTTACATTAGACATACTCTTGACATATGTCTTACATGGCCATGCTTTCCAAAAGTAAATGTTCCACTATGAGTTTCTTTGAGGTATACAACTGCCATAGACAGTTATTTAATCACCGAGATGTCTGTTTGCTAGGGAAAAGTGAAAATACAAACAGCAGCAAAGACATAGCGGTTGGGAATTAAAAGGTCACTGTGGATGTCCCTAGGTCAAACGAACACAGGACTTGGGATAAGGCTTACTCTCTCGGCAGATAACTCTTGTGCAGGCTGAAGAAGAAGGACGCTCTGGTCTACAGCTCGCAGGGCACAGTAGGAGTTGGCAGCAGCTTTAAGTTGGAGACCGACTTTAGAGCCAGGGAGACCCTGCTTCTCAGAGAACTCGAGCTGGAGCTGGAAATTAATAAATCCAATGCAATCACACAGAAATTAGGAGAATCAGTTTGGCACATAGCCCTAAATCTCACCTTTCACCGGCGCTCACTCTGTGGGGCAAAGCTCCTGCCGCTAGATGGCCCTTCTGAATCCCTGTTCTGTGAAAATTCACAACCTATGTAATCCCAATCACCTCCGTCTCCCCACTCCACTCCGGACTTTTTTCCCTGAGTCTGAGAATACATGTCAATTCCAGGGACAGCTCCTCATGTTCCCAGGCACATCTGTACCTTTTCCATTCCTAAAGGCCATCTCAAGTGCAGGGCTCTTGATGAAGTCATTCCCTTACTGTTCTCGTATTAAAAAGTCAGTTGATAGTTGATAAGAAATTAAAGACTTTTACCTTGTTTTTGAAGCATACATCGCTCTGTATCCAAGTGCTGTCAGCCACTATCTCCCCATGAGGATGCACTGTGTAGAGCAACAGTCTGGCACTGGGGGCAAGCTTCTCTGTGACAGTCAGTGTGATGGAGAATGTACCTCTGGGAGCTGTGGAAGGAACATGGAACATGGGACAAGAAGCCAACAAAAGGGATTAGAAAAACTCAGCTTTGGTGGAAGGGACATATATTTATTCATGAGCTACCAGCATCTTTAAATAATAGGAAAGTTGGATATTGGAAAATTCATCTTGCAGTGGCTGAGAAACAGGTGCCATTAGCAAGACAATAGAAACAAACTGGAAAGTCATGAAAGTAGCGTGCTTTGCAGAGAGGGGTCTGTGCTGAGTAGAAATCTGAGAAGAAAATCTGTCCATGATTGCCTTAGGATCTCAAGCCTAGAATGTCCTACACAAGAGAAGACAGGCCAATCTCCTGAGCTAAGGGAGAGCTCTCTTAACACTAAGAAATACAAAGTTTTTATCTACATGGATGAGAAATACTAGAATAGGGCCAGGAAATTAAGCTTGAGACCAAAAATGGCAAGTACTAAACAAGTTCTGTATATAGAGTGAGGCTTACTTAAGCCACCTAGTGAAGGCTGGACACAGACCAGGTTCTGAAAGAAAATAAGTTTTTAATAATGAAAGAAAGAAGTTCAGTTTGCTGTGATCGGTAGGATCATTGTCATTTGTAGGTATTTGAAGACTTCTGGAAGTGCAATGAATTCCAAGCACTTAACTACTAAATATCCATGTCAAATGGGATACATCTTATTTTCTAACTTTAAAAAGTTTTAAACTTCTAATCTGTGAAGATTAGGATGTCACAGAATAACTGTGAACCTGTAAATATTCTTTGTCAAGAAATAAAAAAAAATAAGGTTATATTCTTTCTGTTAGGTCATAACAAAGGCTTTTACCTTTCAACTAGCAAGATAAATTTGATCATGATACAGGAGACTGGCTAGATGCTGCAGCAAAAGCAAACAATACAGTGAGTGGTGACAGGTGATGAAGTTTAAGAACTAATACCTGATTTAGCTGCAGTTCTCTGCTTTCATCCCTTCTTACAAAACTTACTAATGCTCTAGGGCTCAGAAAGGTGCTCTGAAGTAACGCACTCTAGAACTTACCACCAGTGATGTTCACTTGCTTCTGGCCACTAAGAACAATTTTTCCTTTTGTCATCACCTGCGCATAGAAAATAACTCATGAGACAGGATCAAAAGCACCTTCACCCTTCCCCCATTAAATCACTGATTTTGAGTAGCGTTCTGAGAGGCTTCAAAGGCCATCAAATCAATCTGTGATCTGTAACCACTGTTTGGTCTGGAGATTTCTGCTTTCTATGGTGTTCAGCAGAGCAAGAAGAGAGATGGGAGTCATAGCACTTACCACATAGTAGAAGTTTGTGTGCCCAGCATTCCTGTAGCTCTCTTTGTTCAGGACATATTGAACATTGATCATTTGCTGTTGGCCACAGCTGAGCTTCTCCTTCACTGGCTCAATTTTCACAAAGCTGTTTGTCCGTGAGTAGAAACGCCGGATGAGGAATAAGGCTTGGGGCTCGTCATCGTTCCTCCAGTTGAAGAAGTCTGCACAGTCGTCTGGTGCCTGCCTGACCTACGCAGAGGAATCATATATGAACGATCAACAAAATGGAAAATAAAAAAAACCAGGAGGCAGGTGAGAGGCAAAAGCATCTTCCTGCAAAAATATTCTGTTGGGAAGCTGATTTCTGAGGCCATTTAAGCCAAAAGCATGAGCTGGTGTGAAAAAAATGTGCCTCACCAGTTCGGAACAGGGGACCTTCTGAACACCTTTATGTATCTGGGTACCTATGGCACATTGCAGCAGGGAGGTTTTTTCAGATTCTTGCAGGCTTGGGACAGGTCATATAAGCTGCTTGGACTTACTGTGAGTTAGAATAGCACTGTTCTTTTTCTTGGCTATTCCCATCACACCAGAAAAAAGGCATGATAACATGAGAAGACCATGTGGTAGCAACAAGCATGAGCCTCTCTCTGCCAGCAAAAAAGCAGGGAAGCAGGCAGCAGCAGGGAAAGAGGCTGGTGTCCATCCAGGCTGGGTGGGGAAGACAGGACAGTCTGCGATGAAGGTCCTCTAGTGCACAGAGAAGGAAGAGGGCTGCACAAATTGCTTCTGAGCAAAGGAAATAACAATGAGCTGCTGAAAATCACTGCAGCCCAAATATTCCTAGGGTGCAGTCTGTCAGTTCTGAGGCATTGGTATTTTCTCATATTAGTTTCAGGTGTTGGTAGACTGACTGACTATTTTCCTCATCTGAAAGAATCCTGCCAGCACTTTCCAGGTTGCTTCTAAACCCTCCCTCCAATGAAGTATTTTTTTGCAGGAATTAGACTGAAACCTGTATGTACTTACTCTCAACTTTAAACTGGGATCAAAGAAGTTGGATGTGTCGATGGAAAAAGCAGCAGTGCCATTCTTGTTGGTGGTATAGTTGGCTAGATATTCTTCATTGAGCTCCAGCAGGACAGTCCTACCAGCAATAGGCTTGCCATCCACATCTGTCACAGCGATCTGTACATAAAGAATACCCAAGGGATTGAGAAAAAAAACAATCCAAAACCAAAAACACAATGAGAAAAGTTCTGCTTACCAGAGGAAACTCACTTAAGCACTGAGGACAACTGCAGGGAGAAGAAATCAAGAATCATGTGCATTTAAGAGGCAAATGCTTCTTGAATACTTTGAAGAAACAGTTCTGTGACAGGCGAAGGCAGAGAATTGCCATCAGTGCAAGGACAAACTATATGTAACAGTGAGAGAAGGAACTGTATACATACGTGATCTCATATAACAAATTCTTTTAATGATAAATACTCTTTCTCTTCTGTGACCATTAGTGCTGTGGGCCTTCACATAAGATAAAGGCCATTGAGTGAAAGATGGTGGATGGAACTCTCATCATCCTCACTCTTTCTGAGCAAAGAGAAACAGAAGGACTCCAGAGTTTGTACTCTTTGGAGAGCACTGATTAACAAACCTAAAGCAATTAGGTGACTTCACGGCCACAGGTAATCTGTGGAGTTCAAGAGCACCTCCCAGGTCCTAGGCACCTGTTAATACCCTCTGTCTCAAACTCATATCAGGATGATGCTGTACAGCTCATCCTCCTTTCTCTGCCTGGGTTTTTCCTGCATGTGCAGGCTGCTAAGAAGTCGGAATATGCTTCAACACCTTTTACTTTGCTGCTTTAAGTAAGCATCCATGGGACTGTGTGATACAACACAGGGAAAATTCTACCTTCAGTTTAGGCATAGCTTTTGCTGAAGTAGTTTCTTGCAGACTAAGTTAAAGGCCCATCTGACCTTTCACTTACCCACCTTTTAGGCACTCTCTAAGTATGGCAGAAGAGAGACCCTAACAGTCTAGGTATGATACCATGTTCTTATTTTCTCTAGGAGCATCTAACGTAGCAGGAGAATTATGCAGCAGTCACTGTTATGCAGCATTATGATGCCAATTTGTCAGCAGAGTCAAGGCATACCCATAAATAGGGCAACACAGGGACCATCATGCTGGACCTCAGGGAGTTTTGATTTAAATGTGTCCTTCCAAGCACTCACCTCACCATAGTAAGGAATTCCCCTCTTGTAATAGGAATCCATATTCTTAAACATCACTCTGTCATTTTCTTGGTTGACTGCAACATAATCATTGCTTTTCATCTGGATACCTGTGAGACACAGACAGTATAAAGGGGAGGAAACAGAAATCACTGGCCAGAAAACTGTTTTCTTTGAAAAGCTATATGGAGCAGTGATGCTCTGGAGGGAGAGCTATGAAGAAAATGGTGATTGTTTGCTGCACAGATCAGGATCCAGGAGATTCCTTTCAGAAAGTACCACCTGTTAGCTTTAATCAGCTACTCACAACCTTCACTTGGTATTACCTGTCCCATTTTCAGTGACAATGCTTTCTACATTGAGGCTGGTATACATCCTGGCATAGCTGCGGTAGAGCTGGAATGTTTTGATGGAGATTACAGTGTTGAGGCAGCCATCCTTCCCCAGCTGGAAACAGAACACAAAGGGAAAACCCATTTTTATCAAGGTTTGGAAAATTACTTCTGACTCTGTATTAGTGGGTCTCTGAAGAGCCTCATTGTCTCTGCTCAAATCTTCTTCAGGTCTTCCTTTCTACTTGCTCCCTTCCAACATTACACTTCTCTCTCCCTGGCTCCCTTCCTACATCATTGTTTCAATACCATTTACCTTTGCGCCTGCAAACCTCTCTCCTCATTCCCCCTAGTCCTTTCTTATGCTCATGTTCCTTCTTAAACCCATCTTGCATGATGCCTGGACTCTGATCAGAGCACTTTGATCTAGTGCAGAAATTAATCATTAGTTTAGCATTAAGTTTCCTCAGAGTCTTCCAGTATAGATTAGATTTGGTTAGATTTGGTAATAACACAGCTCCAGTGTTTGAGAAATTATCACAGATTTATATTTTCATAAGCTTCCATCCCCTCTAGTGACTCTTTCTGAGGGAAGAATCGAAGTCTCCTAATAAGCTCATCAGTAAAATCTACTTTCATGGTCTTTCAGCACTGCCTGTGAGACAGTGAGAAAAAGCATGCCTCTGAGATTGTCTCTCTGGTGTTCCCCAGGAAATGAACGAGGCCACCAAATACTCTGCTACATGTTGGGTAGTAAAGTTAACTGGGAAGAAAAGCCTTGCCCTGTATCATACCAGTCCAGTGACTGCTTCACAGGTTTCTTTCTGGTTTTGGTCACATCGTGGACTATAAAAGCGCCGCTGACACACATTGATTCGGGCATTCCCTTGCACTGGTTGGCTGTAAGTATACCTAGGAGAGGAAAAGACACAAGAATCCAATCATGTGGGCTTAGCATGAAATCTGCAAAGATTACAGAGTAATGCAGACTCTAAACCCTTCAGGAGTGCCCATAGCAAGACAGAAGAGCAGGTGGAAATTAGGACGGGTTAGCGCTAGCAGAATTCCCTTCAAGTACTTTTTGGCTGTTTCTGGCATCTTGTTAAAAAAGCCTGTTTTACCATTGTTTTGCTGTAGTCATTCTTCAAGGTCTGAAGCTGGAAAGTGGTGCTGTATTCAGGTTAAGATATTCATTCCCTGCTGCTTGCTTTTTCTTGTTAGTGCCTTATTCAAAGCAGGACATATTGCAAAAAGATCCTTATTCTCCCATTTAGCTCATGCCACCCTGCCCTTTGGCTGTATCACAGCCATCAATCTTAATGACATACACCCCGGTACTATTTCTCTCTTTTTCTGTAATAATAAAAAACAACAGCTAGCAAGTATGTACCGCTTGCTATCTTTAAACTACCAGACACACATAAACTCCCTGAGTTCTAATTTTGCTGTGTAGTGGGAAGAGACTTATATTTCATGTCATGGAAGTCACAGCTAAAGGAACTGTTGTAACCCATACATGGAATCAGCAGCAGCAGGGGCCCTGCTTCCCAGCAAGCACACCATCCTCTAGGCCACATTTCCTGTGCACAGATGTGTTGTTCTCAGCTGTGATACTTACGAAGCACAAACATTGACCCTAATTTCTTCATCAAAGAAAGAAATCCTCTTTGGCACACTGGTTGTCACTTCAAATTTTGGCAGCACTGGAAATGCAATGTGAATAAGACTGATCAGTAGTTATATGCCAGAGGCAGGTGTAATGTGTGGAAGACGGTAAAAAATCCTGAACCAGTTGGCAAAGGCATTTTCATCAAGAAGGGAGAGGAAAAAGTTCAAGGAAAAGTCTACCTAGGAGCTGGCTGTTGGATAATAATCATAGTAATAATAATAACAGGCACAGTAAGAATTGTGAGAAGTCACTAACTGGCTTTACATTTTATTCAAAAGAAAGGTGGAAGTAATGCTGATGTCTTAACCCAATTAAGCCCTGAAGAACAGAAGTTATGCAATCAAGCCCCATTGAACGAGAAAGGCAACAGATTAAGTGAAATAGTAAAATCAAATAGGTCACTGTCACTCTCTTTTTTCAGCTTATCTTCTGTCCCGGGTCACCAGCAATAATGACTACATAGCTGGAAAAGGCCTTATTATCACAAACCTGTACACAGGGGACTGGAAGACATGAAAGAGATCTGAAGGGTAAACAGGAAAGGTGCTTTACTGCTCCTAAAAAAAGCCCAAACAACTGGGAGTTGTCCAAGCCTACTCTGGGGACTACTAAGGAAAGCTGCCAGTATAAGATGAGAAAACTTGTAAGATCGAAACAAATCTAGCAACTTTCTTCATACAGTCTATTCCAGAGAGTAAGCAGATCATTACGTGAGCTTTGGCACCTCAAGTACCCACTATTTTCCATCTTGCATTTCCACTGACTATCCAGCCCCACGAGTAACAACGCAGTACCTGTCATGACATATCTGCTTGACAGATAACATCTTCAGATTTCTCTGCATATTTTAGCCTACTGCTCTTCATAGGGTGATGATCTCAACAACAAAAAAACAGGCAGGCCTGATTCCTCCTTTCAGATGGGGAGTGTAAGGCCTGAGTCACAGGATGTGGATCCCAAAGTCACACAGTGACTTCGTGTCAAGCAGAGAATTCAAAGCACCTAAACTTTTCACAGGCAGCTCCTATTTGAGTTATGCAGAGCAAGCCTCACTGCTGGTTCAGGGCAGTTTACAGCCTTCGCTTACCATATTCTTCCACTGTGAAGGACTGGTCCTCTTTTTCACCTGACTTTTTCTCCACAGTGATGCGATAGGATCCCAGAATAGGCTCTGGAATTAGTGGAAAGGAGAGCTGGACAATTCCATGCTTAGACGAGACCTCCAACCACTGGAAGATCTTGTTTCGCTCTGGATCCTGGAGAGTGGAAGAGATGTACCCTTTTTCTTGTTTTCTTGCCTTCTTTCCAGTTTTGTATCCTAGCATATTGCCTAAGCGCATGATGTGCTCTGACCTTCCCTGGCTGGAAACTAGGTACACTGCAAGATGATCTCAGATCATCTAGGAATAGTACTTGGTTGGGAGTCAGGTTGCTTATCTGTAGCATCTCTAGCATAAGTCTTCCTGCCTCAACTCCTGTAAAACAGGAGTATTGCGCGGGCCTCCTTTAGAAAGTGCAATGTGAAATGTAGTAGAAGACTGGTTCACTGCAAGCCTGTTCCCCAGCAGAACATGACATTTCAGGGAGTTACTATTCTTGTATGAGAATGACTATTTCACCAGACCATTTCCTGTAGTCATAGAATCATAGAATAGTTAGCGTTGGAAAGGACCGTAAGATCATCTAGTTCCAACCTCCCTGCCATGGAGTACTACACCTTTAGTCCTACCAAAGGAATACTACACTAAACTTATTTGAATTCTAATGAAAAACCCAGCAACAACCGCATGCCATCTTCAACTAACATCTCCATTTGTACTGATTTCTTCTCCTCTAGTGTTTGATAATGAATACTGTCACTGTTCAACCTCAAGTTCATTGGCTTTAGATGGTGTCTGGATAAGTCTCCCTCAGCTACTGACACTATAGGGAATGATGAAGCATAGTTCTTCCAAAGCAACACACTGCATCTCTTACCTCAACAGTGATCCGGGGATACTGGAGGAGGAAAAAAGGGAGAAGAAAAAAATAAAAATCAGAACACCAAGAAATTAGCTGTGAAGCTTGAGAAATACTAGAACATAAGGAAGGCTGTGAACCATTTTTTCTGGCTACAGAACACTGGGCCAAGGAAATAATTTCAAGTCATGTCTTTAATTACAGCGATAACTTAAAGAGGATAATCTGTTTGTGAATTTCCCTTTCCTACAAAAACATCCAGTCTTTTTCTACATATGTGGGACAGGTAAAGTGACTACAAAATCTGAGTGCTGTGAGAGATTTCCAGGAGTGCTTTCAGACCCTTTTCCCTCTATAAAGGCAGGGAAAGGATGGAGTGTGAAGTTAAGGAATTATAACTTTTCTCCAGAAACATCAGGAAGCCTTTCCCAGGCCCTTTTTATTCAACTTCTAATTGAGAGAGTCTTAGTGAACAGGTATCTCAAGAGGGTGCTTGAAAAATCTTGACCATCACTCATACTTACTGTCTCCTGAACAGGTCTGAACTGAGTGTCCAAACTGACCACACGAAACATCACTGGAAAAAATACAGGACAAAAAAGGATTCTTTAGCAGTGTTAAGTTACTTTCATCATACAACTGAAACAAAGTTTGCTCAGGCTCTTAGGCAAACTAAAGAGTCCCTAGAGAACCAGAAGAGATTTGATTATCTTAGCTAGTACTGTCATTTAAATATCATGATGGAATCAGCACTCTGAATTAGATTAGCAATTAAGTAGAAAGATCTATTGACAGGAAATTACATGTTTCCTTTATTTTTATATCACACTTATTAATTCCAAGCTTAACCTGTTATCTTCTGTATTTTGAAGGACACTTTTTATGTGACTGACCTCAGGAAACCTGGCAGAACTCAAGATCCTGTAAATGTAATGAACTCAGTAAAAGCACACAAAGTCTACTCATTTGTTGTGATTTTGTGAATTGGTTCTATTTTTCACTGACTTTTGATGAGTCCAAACTCAGATGACAACTATGCACTATCTGAAGGACGGATCATCGCCGTTGCAGTCCATGGGCTTTTATTCCACAAAAGGAAGTCTGTTATTCTAGACCCACCCTTGCAACCAGTTTCTCAGTTCACTAGCTGACTCAAACTCCTCAGCTACCTTTTTGCCCTGGTTTGTAGATAGGTTTGTCCGTCTGGATGAAGACAGTATTATCCACATTCCGAATCGCCACTGATCTTCTCTCAGCTAAGTTGACTGTGGTGCCTTTGGCAGTGAAGGAAATGAATGCTAGGGGGTCAGAATCAGCAGGAGGAACCTGGAGAGAAAGAAAACCCATGAGGAAAACTGGTAAATTACATATATTGAGGTCCTCTGTTGCTCAGGGTTCTTGAGTAAGGTACTGACTGTCAAGTGAATCATAAATAGCTTATGCAAAGTCATAAGAAGATCCATCTTTGCCAGTGAGGTAGTCTCTGGGAATTTCTGTTGTGGAAGTCCCATGATCTGTCACCAATTAAGCTGTGATCTGTACTATGCATTTCCTCTCATGCCTATATGCAGTTTGCCCCAACCATATATCTCAGTTCTGAAATGTTTTCTCCTGCTACATTCTGGAAGACCCAACCTTGGAACTTACTTATCATATCTGTACAGATCTTGCAGAGTCACAGGAAACAGAATGAACATGTCCTAGCTGGGATCTCCAGCTTGGCAATTCTGACAGTCTCATAGGGTGAATGGACCTGGGATCGCAACCAAAAGCTTTTTCCTAATCTCTCTGTCAATGGAGGTTGAAAGTCTTTCTTCAGCTTCCCCCTAGAAGCCATATGTCTTTCTTGGCTGTATCGTCAGCCTTTCCAGGCACTTACAGTTTTTCATCCTATACCCTGCCCACACTCTTCATCTTCTGCCCACCCTGAGAAGGAGAGTTGCACTTGGAAGTTTTTCCAGCTTCTACACCCTTTTCAGTAGTTTCAAAAGAGCAAATACCTTGAACTCGCAGCACTGGAAGAAATCATTCTTTGTCACTGATTTCTCAAAAAGAGTATTCTGCATACTGCCATATTCGAGGACAATGCTCAGAGACAGAGGCTCACTGAGGTTGTGGAACTGCACACAAGCGGTCTGTGGAGCATCGCTCCGCACTACTGTTGGGACCAGCAGTACATACTGACTGTAAGAAAGCAAAACCAGATCAGAAAGTTCAGTCATGAAGGAAAGTCAGAGCAAACAGGAGGGGCAAATGCCACAGAAATGCCATATGTGAGAACAAAGACAAAATCCAAAGCTTGCTTGGATTGGGAGTAATTCCAATTTCAAGTAATTGGAAGGAATTCTGTTACTTTCAACAAGTTTTGGGTAATATGCTAAGAA
Organism: Neopsephotus bourkii; assembly: GCF_033783945.1. Lineage (NCBI taxonomy): Eukaryota > Metazoa > Chordata > Aves > Psittaciformes > Psittacidae > Neopsephotus > Neopsephotus bourkii. The sequence continues at coordinate 12,870,122 of NW_026900624.1, forward strand.
AGTACAGGTGATAATATTTTGTCCCTCATAGTTCTTTCTAAGCTGAAAGACTGGCATCATGATATGCAGTCTCTTACCCAGCATGATACTGCAGCTTTCCATTCCAGGTATTCACACAACTCCAATCACTAAAAGTGTCTAAACACCTGACAAGCATCTGACAACACCTGCATTTATCCTCCCATGGCCTATATGTATACTTAAACCTCTGGAACCTCCCATAAAGAGGAGTAATATTTAGCTTCTTCTCGAGATCAATAACAAAAATGCTAGCTAATGGTTGCAACAAATTTTTTATTTCTTTTTCTCTAGACATCTTTCCCTTCAGATGACAACTGACATCTGATAAGCCAGTGAGCATAATGCACCAAGAAATCATCTTGCTTTTCCATTCTGCAGAACATTTCAGAGAAAGCTCAATCTAACCTATATGCTGCATTCTGTCTCCATGACTCTCCCTGTGTTGCTTCCTTTGCTTCTTTCTTCTACGGAGCTTGTTTTAGTTATACTGCTCTCTGTAATCAGGGCAGCTTTCCTTCCTCAGATTCTTCCTCTGAAAAACATTCCTTCAGATTTGTCAGATTTGATAAAGGTTCTGTTGCTGGCTGCTGGTTCTCTGTTGCCCAAACTAGTCTTTTCAAATAATGTATGACAGAATTGATGGGTTGGCTCTGCAGCAGCACAACATGAATCACACAATCTTTTCTTAGTAATCTAATCCTTTCTTCTTTTTTCTTTCCCTCCCACAGCTTTGCTTGCATATATTGCCTTTATTGTTACTTTGACTTGCCCAGTTCAGACTGAACAATATTCAAATACCAAAAGTAAAATGACTGAAATGAACTGTGTATCTGAGAAACCTAAACCCGTCTGACTTTCAGTGTTTTCCTTTAAAACTTTTGAGAAATGGATTTAAGCTCTAATGTTGGCATAATTTTTAATATTGTGGCTGAAAACTGTATAGAGCCATGGACACTGACGGTGCTGCATAAGCACAGCAAGTGTAATACTAATACTTCATACTCATTCTTACATTAATACTAATATTAGGATTGCCAGTCAGCATAGTCCCTAATACCAGCCATTATCTGGCCTGTAGCACCTCCTCATACAAACTTGCTCTCTCTGTACTGCTGATGCATATCAATCCTGATCATTAGTATCACTAGCTAGTCTAGTCCTGAACCTCCTCTCCACTTTACCCATTCACTTAAGACTGCAACTATTCCAGTTCTAGGTTTCTGTCATTCAAATCAGATTTAATAGTTTTATGATGGAGAACATCATTCCAAATCATCCTTCAATGCCATCTACTTCCACTTCACACACATTTCAGAACCAAGGTCTCAAACATCCAGTTCATTATATAGCAGTGTCCTAGAAGAAATAAACTAGTGGGAAATATGATAAAATACGTTGTCATAAAGAAACAGAATGTATGATCTCTTACGGTTCAGAAGACACCATGGCAATCCACTTCAAGTACAGAATGCTCAGAAGCAGCCTTGACCACATCTCTGTCCGTGAAGAAAGAAGAGAGAGAGATCTCAAGTGGACAGCCCATCTTCTTTCTGGCTTTTAAACTGGTCTGAGATGGTGCTCCTCCTCCATGGTTTCAGTCATATTCTAACAAAAGATATCTACATAAAATTTGCATAGATTCATCTTCCTCTCTGCTGTCTGTTCTCACACCCCTTGAACTCTGTAACAACAGCTTAGGAAAGCTCTCATATTTCACATAGCGCTGTGAGGCACTGCAAGACAAACCGGTTCCTGCCCATCTGAATGCTTTATTGAAGCCTACCTCTCTGATTATCATCGTCATTGGCTGTTCCTTAATGTTTCAACCTGTTAGCATTTGCCACTCTTTCGGTATTTCCTTGTTCTGTGAAGATCTCCTGTAGATACATCTCACAAAACAGAAGGAATCACAACACACTGCTAATGTATGCCTGAATAGAGGCCTGGGAAGTTATCATACAGCATCAGACTATAGCTGCATTTAGTATGGCACAGAAGGAAATTCCTGATCATAATCTGAATTTCTTACTGCACATAGTAACATTCAGAAGGGAATGCTGTTGGCTAGTTGACTAACATTTTTGCCAGTGGTCAGGATGAACGTATCTCTAGGGGAAGGAATCTGACAGCATTGCTTCATTTGTTCACTTACCTGTCTGTCAGTCTTGCTTTTTGCCTGCATCCTTGCTTTCCTCATCAAGCAACTTGCAACCCTAGAATCATAGAATAGAATCATAGAACAGTTAGGGTTGGAAAGGACCTCAAGATCATCAAGCTCCAACCCCCCTGCCATGGGCAGGGACACCTCGCTCTAAACCATATTACCCAAGGCCTCATCCAACCTGGCCTTGAACACTGCCACGGATGGAGCATTCACAACCTCCCTGGGCAACCTATTCCAGTGCCTCACCACCCTAACAGGAAAGAATTTCCTCCTTATATCCAATCTAAACTTCCCCTGTTTAAGTTTTAACCCATTACCCCTTGTCCTATCACTACAGTCCCTAATGAAGAGTCCCTCCCGAGCATCCTTATAGGCCCCCTTCAGATACTGGAAGGCTGCTATGAGGTCTCCACGCAGCCTTCTCTTCTCCAGGCTGAACAGCCCCAACTTTCTCAGCCGATCTTCATATGGGAGGTGCTCCAGTCCCCTGATCATTCTCGTGGCCCCCCTCTGGACTTGTTCCAACAGATCCATGTCCTTTTTACGTTGAGGACACCAGAACTGCACACAATACTCCAGGTGAGGTCTCACGAGAGCAGAATAAAGGGGCAGGATCACCTCCTTTGACCTGCTGGTCACACTCCTTTTGATGCAGCCTAGGATACGGTTGGCTTTCTGGGCTGCAAGCGCACACTGCAGCCGGCTCGTGTTCATTTTCTCATCGACCAGCACCCCCAAGTGCTTCTCTGCAGGGCTTCTCTGAATCTCTTCTCTGCCCAACCTGTAGCTGTGCCTGGGATTGCTCTGACCCAGGTGTAGGACCTTGCACTTGGCATGGTTAAACTTCATGAGGTTGGCATCAGCCCACCTCACAAGCGTGTCAAGGTCCCTCTGGATGGCATTCCTTCCCTCCAGCGTATCAACCGAACCACACAGCTTGGTGTCATCAGCAAATCCCGTCTGTGAGTATTTAGTAAATCTGACTGAGAAGTAGTTTCAGAATCACGAAGATATAGAATCATAAAATAACCCAGATAGAAAGGGACCTCCTGGCATTATTTGGTCCTATCTCTCCTTTTCGAGCAGGGCTAGCTTCAAAGCTTGTCCAGTCATGTTTTGAATATCTTGAAGGATGGAGAATCAAATCTTGATACAGAATTTCATCTGCAGTCTTACAACCGCTGAATAAATCAGAAATGGAGTCCTTGACATGGTGTCTACACTCTTGGTAATACAGCCTGAACACAGAAGATTAAATAACCTATAGTAGTGGGGGGCTGCATGTTCATATAAGAAAAGAAAAGAAAGAAAAAAAAAACCAAAAACCACCAAAACCCTCCAAAATAAGGAAGCCAATCCCTAAGTAGGTAACCTAGGGGATGTAACAGGCAATTTCCCTTTCTCTTCCTCAAACAGGTTATGAGTGGAAAGTTACAAACAGGTAATGAGTGGAAAGAGGAAGCTGAGTATACTGTAGGAATATTTAGGGACATGAAAGAAAGCTAGGAGCACTGAAAAAGGTGTTAGGCAATGCAGAGTGGACCTGACATTTTCATGGTAAGGGGCATAAGACTGAAATAAGGACTATTATAGTGATGTGGTAGAAATGGATGTGGGACTGTTGAAAGCCAAAGTCTATCAATTTTACTTCTCATGATACAGTATGTTCTTGCTGATGAGTCAGCCATACTGTGATTATTCTTTCTGTCAGCATAGGTGATGACCTAAACTACCTATGCCTAACCACCTTACCTGCCCATCTTTCCCGGAAGCTTTCTGCTGACCAAGTTAAGACATAAAAACCATTGCCCTGGGTGCGGCTGGAACACCTAGGACAGTTTTCCCACTATTCCCACTGAGTCTGCCTATTCTTACCGAGTTAGTGGGTTACTTTGTACTATTGCACAAAGCTTTTCAGAATGTCCTGACACTGAAGTGACAACTCTGCACAGCAGGCAGGTGGTATGCAAACAGGGCAGCTCCACTGTGAAGAAAGCTGCTCCATTAATAGTAATGAGGGCGGAAGACAGCTAAGAATGTGTCTCAGACATGTTTGTATTTGCAGCTTTGAAATGCACCATGTCTTACTTTAACAGGTATTAAATAACAGGCAAAAAATAATTAAGGAGTGAGAAGAAAATAGTATTCAATTCCAAGGCTCTGGTGCAGTCATAAAAAGAAAGTTGGGGCTGTTCAGCCTTGAGAAGAGAAGCTGCATGGCGACCTCACAGGAGTCTCACAGTGTCTGAAGGGGGCCTACAAGGGTGCTGGAGAGGGACTCTTCATGAGGGACAGTAGCAATAGGACAAGGGGTAATGGGTTCAAACTTCAACAGGGAAGTTCAGGTTAGATATAAAGGAAGAAGTTTTTTACTGTGAGGGTGGTGAGGCACTGGAACAGGCTGTCCAAAGAAGTGGTAAATGCCCCATCCCTGGCAGTGTTCAAGGCCAGGTTGAACAGAGCCTTGGGTGACAGCGTGTGAGGCATCCGGGTTGGAACTAGATGATCTTAAGGTCCTTTTCCAACCTAAACCATTTTATGGTTCTATGTTTCAGTGAAACTTATCCAGAAGCTCATCCTGATTTAAGGGCAGCATGCCTTTAGCATAAGAGCGCTTTCTTATTGATACACAGACATGGAAAAGAAAAAAAAATAAAGCATTTTAAAACTGAAATGTTAGAAGACATTATGCTTATATTAATTAAAGCGCATACATTTTTCTGGAAACAACTATTGGATCCATTACTTCAGTGAAATTATTGATCCCAAAGAACTTTTTTGCATTGTAGCAATGTTGAGATAAAAAAGTAAGCTCAGGTCTTTATGCACATCACTACCATGTCAGGGTTACTTCTTAAGAAGACCACAGTGCAATGAAAAAATTGTTCTAGTTGCTTTTGGAAGAAAGGAGAAAGAAGTAGTTTGGGGTTGTCTGATAAAGGAGCTAGGAGCAGGAGGGGATTAATCATCTGGAAACACAAACATCAGGATTTAACATGAGGAAGATACTGAACATCACACTAAGCTGCTGTTAGAAAACAAACACAGAAGGTACATTAATACCGGATGCCATGTAAACTAATCTGTTGACTTTAGACTAGCTCTGCTTTGTACTGACAGGATGAAAGATGTAATTGGAGACCACAGTTTGGCTAGAAAATTGATGAAATGAGGAACAGTGCCAAATGCATGTCAAGACCAAAGCCATGCAAATACACACTTAAGTATGACATACATACTTGGTTTTCAAAATAGAGTTGCATGCATGAACAGCACAGAATCGAGATGTCGTCAGCTAATTCAGTCCAGACTTCAGAATGTCACTGCATTTGCACACTCTTGCGAAGAACTCTTATATGTGCGTATAATTTTTTCCCTCTATTCTTTCTCTAGATGAGTCAGAGGCTTGCACTGCATTGGAAACGTGTTTTTCATAAGTTAGTTTTCTTTCATCAAATAAAGATGAAGTTGCCAATCAATTTTACCCCACCAAATGCACCTGTCCTCCTCTTCTCTTTTACACTGGGCACACATACACGGCATGGCAATGTTTCAAACTAACACTTAATCCCACTCACTTTCTGGGAGCACTTAAGTTCTGTGTTTTGCATGTACACTAGACTCACAACAGAGAATTCTATGATGTGACTAGCCTACCTACGATACTCCAGCTAGCTTTCATAGAGCACCTCAGATTTCCCGAGGCTGTCCCAAAATGCCCAGTATAGCTGTATGTGAAGAATCTCGATACTAGATGCAGTCACAGATTAGAAAAGAAATACAACAAAGAATATCCATTTGCCATGCAGAATCATAGAATCGTTTAGGTTCATTATCTAAATCATGCCTGTTTTCCTTTCTGTCAGAGAAACATCAGGAAGTTCAGTGGAAGCAACACCATTCATTCAGTAGTGAAGCCTTGGATTTTCCAGAAGAATGAGTAATACATAATTACTTGTTTCTCTTCTATAGCTCCACTTGACATTTGCATAACACTTAAGGACTGCAAGTACTTTCTCAGTCATGACCTCACCTCAGATGAAGTACAAACAATCCACCCCACACTGCAATACCTGTTTTATTGTCTGGTTTGTTTTTTTTATCTAAAACAGGTAGATGTGAGGCCAGTGCCCTGGCATCCATTTCACTTAAGCAAATAGCCTCAACAGTCCCAGGCTATTTGCGAGCTTGTGATCTTCTCAGGAAATACTATTGTAATCTGAGAAATTCTCCCCCACAACACATTAAAATCTACTCTGACAAAATATTTTCTTTTAAAAAGCTAACGTATCTTTGAATAGTATCGGGTATGTCTCAGAGTTTGGATACTTTGGTGAATTTGCCTACACAGCTTTCCTCTCTTCCAAGTCATATCCCCCTCTGCAACTTTTAGGTTTGTAAGTAGTGCTATTTCTCAGAATATTTGCTAGAAACAGGCAGCTCGTAGTGCAGTTGGTAGAGGATGCTGGATCATTTCATGTTGAATGGATGGCATGTTTTTCTGATATTGCTCATTTTCTGTAATAACAAAGATGGGCTTATAAGGATGGTGGGGAGGGACACTTCATTAGGGACTGCAGTGATAGGACAAGGGGTAACAGGTTCAAACTTAAGCAGGGGAAGTTTAGATTGGATATAAGGAAGAATTCTTTTACCGTAAGGATGGTGAGGCACTGGCATGGGTTGCCCAAGGAACTTGTGAATGCTCCATCCCTGGTGGTGTTCAAGGCCAGGTTGGACAGAGCCTTGGGTGGCATGGTTTAGTGTGAGGTGTCCCTGCCCATGGCAGGGGGTTGGAACTAGATGATCTAGTTCCTTTCCAACCCAAACTATTCTATGATTCTAATACTGAACATTGTAACACTTATATCAAGAAGAGCAAACAGCACACTGTTCAGTCCCTGCAAGATCTTTTTACAGATAGGCTGATAGCAACTTAACTGGTATGCTGCCAACATCATCTTTCTGGAACACATTTTAGTCCTGCATACAAGAAATAAAGTACGTCAGCCTCATATGGCATGAAACACTTGAAATACCATCCATTTTTCTTCATCTATAAAGTGTAATGTATACAGACATCCTTGAAAAACCCTGCTTTGTCTAAATCATGAAAATAGGAGGACATAAACATATCAAGGAAGACAAAAAAAAGGATTTAAAAAAGACTGGTAAAAAAAATCAAAACTAAGCCCCAATCTTTCTTCATATGCAACAGGAATAGGAAGCCTGCCAGAGAATCCACAGGGACATGTAATGAGAAGGGTAGAAAATGAGGTCAAGAAGAGTGCATGAGCAGAGTAAGCAATAAATATTATTCCCTATTGTTCTAGTTAATCTAATAAGTATTAAATATTACTATATTTAAAGGAACAATTTGATATCAAAATTTAATTTCTCAAAAATTAAAAACCCCAACAATCTATGAACAATGTAATTCCGATACAGTAATTATACTGCCGCCATTCTGAATTAGCTCAAAATCTTGAACCAATGGCATATTGATTTAATTTAAGATTTGGTTATTATGAACCTTTGCCATAAGGGACCATGAACACGTATTTCAGTTAATCACAAAGGACAGAAAAGCGCGTCATGGAGTCTTTTAAAGGGTAAAAATATTTTTTCTTCACTAGAAAGTTTTCCTGTCTTCACTATTTTCCTTGTTCCCTTATTTATATTGTTTTGCTGTGTTAGGTAGAGATAGGCAGTCTGATGCACCGGGCTTTTAAAAAAGCAGGCAGTAATTGAGTTAAAACAAAGAAACATATAGAATCACAGAATCCTAGAATGGTTTGGGCTGCAGGACCTTAAATGCTCATCCACTTCCAACCCCCCTGCTACAGGCGGTGACACCTTCCACTAGACCAGGTTGCTTCAAGCCCTGCCAACCTGGTCATGAACACTGCAGGGATGGGGCAGCCACACCTTCTCTGGGTACCCTGTGCCAGTGTCTTGCCACCATCATAGTGAAGAATGTTTTTTTAACCTTTCTTCTTGAAATATAATATCACCAGATCAGCTTTTAGATTCTATTACAAAGAAAATGAATGAGAATCAGTTACCTTCATATTCAGATTCTAAATAACCTCTCACTCCTTATGGTTAGAAGAGGTCATTTGGGTTTCACATGTAATTTTTTTTGTTTGTTTGTTTTGAGTGGTTTGGGGCTTGGTTTGTTGGTTTTTTTTCTGTTAAAAGAGAACAATACACCAGCCCCCAGACTACCCCAGTCAACAATCTCCCAATTTATGGAGTCCCCTTGTTTTACCCTTTTGGAACATCTAAACTGTGTAATGTACTGCAATCACAGGAAAGCCAAGCTTGGCACTTAAAAACATTCCTGCTTTTTCTTCTCTGGGATGACTGTGAGGATCCTTGCCTATAGACATTTCACAAGGTACATTCAGGTTGAAATTGCAGTTGACCATGAGCCAGGACAGACTCTCACTCTTCACTCTATAGCATCAGTTGGAGCAAAAGCCTAAGAGCAACAGTTCCCCAGCTGCATGGCCCAATGAACTTCTACCAAACAATCATAAACACAAGTGTACTACCAATTGCAGGTAACCAGGAATCTTGATCATTAAACTTCTAACTGAAAACACTACAAAGACCAGTGATCTCATGGATAAGCTGAGAAGTAGTTAATATGGTCTTATTATGGGCTGCCAGTGGTTCAGGAGAATCAGTAGTTTAAAACATGAGCTATATACTGTATAAAGTAATGTTATCCCTCATTACATTTTAAGACCTAATTTTCCCAGTCTTTTGAGCAATGCAAGAATAATGGCTCCACCACATGCTCCATAACCCCAAGGCTTCCATTTAGCACAAGACACTTTTCAGGTGTGTTATTTTGTCTAACAAAGGCTTATGGGCTTCTGAAAACTTCTTACCAGTTATATGAAACAATTGCCATGAAGTTTCTACAAGCACCTGCTATGCTACCCACTGAATTTTGCAAAAGACAGTGCTTGATGAGCTAATATGTAAGCAACAGGAATGCAGAACATAGGATCAACCAGGTTGGACAAGACCTTTAAGATCATCAAACCCAACTGTTACCCCAGGACTGCCAAGGCCACCACTAAACCTTATCACTGAAGGCCTTGTCTACATGGTTTATGAACACTTCCAAGGATGTTGATTCCACCACTGCCCTGGGCAGCCTGTTCCAATGTCTGACCACCCTTTTGGGGAAGAAATTGTTCTTAATATCCAGTCTAAATCTCCCCTGGTGCAGCTTGAGGCTGTTTTCTCTTGTCCTGTCAGCAACCTCCTCTGTCCATCCTCCTTTCAGGTAGTTGTAGAGAGTGACAAGGTGCCCCTGAGCCTTCTTCAGACTAAACCAACTCCATTTCCCTCAGCTGTTCCTCAGCTGTGCTCTAGGATGCTGGAGGAACCTTCAAGAGGGTCTCTTCAGATAGCAAAAGCAAGGCTTTTGCATCTCTCCCCATATAGCCTTTACAGTCAGTCATTCTTGCAGGAATCAGAGACCACAAACTGCAGCTCAAATCACTTTGTGTCTTCACCTCACATTTTTTAACCAGCAAGGTCACCCTGCAGGTCACCCCCTTGAAGAACTCGAATTTTCCAGGAGAAGCACTTTAGCTGCTATAAAACATGGATAGGGGTTTACAACATTTTCAGCTCTGTATGCCTTCACTCAAAACCACTGCCACAGGTGCAGCTCACATGGTCATCCTTGTCTCTTCAGCTAATACCTCATCTTCTGGGCATATCTGCACTATCAGATCACTTGGCTCCCGTGTCCTTGTTCCTAGTTTGTCCATTCTGCATGGCTGTCAGTTCATCACAGGGAACTATTCTGGAATGAACCATCCAGTTCCTTCCAGGAAGAAACCTAGGTATGGTTCTGGAAATAGTTCATGGCAAGGAGCACAACTGATAGTCATGATGGGTTGGACCCCTTTTTTGCTTTGGCAGTAGGCTTTGCACTTTCAGTTACCCCCACATGCCTCCATTGTACATCTCAGGCCATGTGACACTTCATGTTGTGGACTGCTGTGAAGTCCTTATTGTTGCTCCTGTGTTTACAGAGAAGACCTGGGTCTCATACCGTACAATTCAGCCACTCCAAACTGTTCTAGAGCCTTGAGTTGGGGGATACAGTATAGTTAGCATCACATCGTCTTATCAGAGACCCCTCCCTAAAGAGGATGCATTTAGCAGTAGCTATACCGACTCTGTTGTCTCCTTTTGACTGCCCTTTGGTTACAGCAGGAAATACGGGAGCAATATGTGTGATATTCAGGAAGGTTAGTTTTCTCTGCAGCAGTGGGAAGAACCTAGTTACATCCCTTAGTGAAGTCACTCTTTCCTGTAGCCAACCTGAAAAACTGCAGATCATAATGAGTTATTTGAGCTCCGCAGGTCTTCTTGTGGGGTAGTGACCAACAGCAACTAACCAACAATGACCTTAATGGCAAGTGCTTAAATAAGACATGTAAGCTCCGAAGTGTAATATGCTATCCTAATTTTGTTGTCTAAAAGAAAAAAAAATAATCAGCCTATAGAATGGCAAAGTGAAACAGTGAAGTCAAGAGTCTGGATTTGAACAAATTGTCTCAAATATAAAGTGTAAAGCACATCCCTATTTCCACGCTTTCTTTACTAGAATATTCTTTCTTGTTCATCCTGCAGTTGAGACCTAATGTTAGAGGAGCAATAGGCTGCACCACAGCTGATTCATGACAGCAGCAAGATCTTGATTAATAGCTCCCTTTACTAGGTAACAACAGCAGTCCAATGCTGAAACCCATCTGATGTTGGAAGCTGGATATTTTCTCCTTATAAGAGTGATAAGCTACTTTCTGCCAGTGAGAGATGGAACAAGAACTGGATAAAAAGTGAACTTTAAGTCCCAAAGTTAATTTTGGAATTTAGGTATCTTTATGTAGCACATTCAAGCCATGGAGAGCATCATTTATTTGTTTTACCTGACCTGATAATGCTCTGATTTGCAACAGCCCAAATGCTGATGGGATCCACATTGTAGATATACATACGCATATATATCTTTCATTAGTAGACCTATACCCTACTCAGCCAGGGAGAAAAAAAGGAGGGAGGCTGTTGATGCCATTTGTGTTCATGGGAGTGCTCTGCTGTCTCTGTATATCAATGTGGCAGCCATGAATGTATTTATATCTGTGGTGCGTATGTGCATTTGTGTGCGTGTGTCTACCAAGAATAACATGCTCAGCCTCACTACTGGTTGCACCTGAGGGCAAGGAGCTGCAGCAAAATATAAATAATACTAACAATACTACTAATAATATTATCATAATAAATATTAATAGGGAATAACAGAAAATAATACACGAAAAATCAGAAAACAAGTGATGCTCACCACCTGCTGATCAATACCTGCCTGACCACAGCACTTCCCCCCAGTTTATACACTGGGCATGACATGCTGTGGTATGGAATACCCCTTTGGCTACTTTGGGTCAACTGTCTTGTCTATGCTCCCTCCCAGCTTCCCGTGCCCCTCCTCACTGGCAGAGCATAGGAGACTGGAAATTCCTTGATCAGTGTAAGCACTACTGAGCAACAGCTAAAACACGGGTGTGTTATTAGCATTATTCTCAGACAAAAGCCAAAACACAGCACTGCACCAGCTACTAAGAAGAAAAATAACTGTTACAGCTGAAACCATGACACCCTTATCACCTCGGTGACATCAGCCACTGCATGGTTTCCCCATGCTACTGTGAATGTAGATGTATATTCATTGTAACTCTGGATTACACCATTTTGTTGAAGCCTTCTGACCCTTGTTGAGGGTGCACAGGAGAAAATAAAAACAGCAGTTCCTGGGGGAAAACAGGAATGAGGCTTGCCACATAGCTCGGGACTCTCTTTCACAGAGGGGAATGAGGCTCTCTGACCCCTGTCCAGCGCAGAGCTGGAACAGAGATGATACTGCAATGTAGAATTTTCTGCTGGCTCTCTTACCCAACAGTGCCAAACCGCCTTTACAAGATGTGCAGTAATAGTTTTCATTAATACAGGGATGATGACCCAGTAATTAAGGACCAGTCACACACAGCTCTTCAAGCGACACCCTGGGACTGCCAGGAATAGGCAGGCGCAGTCATGGGTGTGGCACGAGGAGCAAAAGCTAGCAATCAGGAAGCAAAGAGACACGAAGTGCACAGACGTGCCTCTGCTAGCCAAACCACCATGGAAACGCAAAGGTGCTGCTAGCAAAGTTACAATACGCCTTTCCCCATTAGTGTGCAAGCAGTGTGTCACATCCAGTATGAAAATGCACTGGCCTCAAAACTAAGCCACCCGTGCACTGCATGGAGGCTGCTTTTGGCTCTCAAAGGGCAAATGCTACAGTTTGGCAGTAATGCAGTGCTGTCTGCTACAGCTTATTTTCTGAATTCAGCAGAAACAATTTCCCATGTTTCTCCTAACTTTCAATTCCATTTTAGATACTCTTTAAGACCCACTCATGGGTCAAACTACTTCTCCTTCACCCATTGCACACTTCAGGGAGCTGAGGCATAATGCAGGGGTGGGCAGCAACCTGTATTGCTGTCACTACAGAGGTTATGCTTGGGACAGCAGCAGCCAATGGTGAAGTATTACTATTCCATTCTCTGTAATCAGTTGCTAAACACCATTGGCCAGACTGGAGAGTTACAAGGGGAGTGTGCACAACTTCTACTGTCTCTTCTCCAGGTCTTTAATTACATCAGATATGCCCCATTTGGGAGTGGTCGGGAGCCCATATTGAGAGACCCAGGTTGTTCTAGATTGTGGTGGTGCAGGGACAGCCTGCAAAAACTTCACACGGGGGGCTTCTGCCTCTCTACATCCAAAACTCCACACCCCGCCATTGTGTCAGTACAATTGCTTGCCTGCCAGTATGTCAAATCCAAATGTATTTTCCCTGTGAGGATTTAGAGCCACTTTCACAGGGGGTCATCCTCTTCTCCCCAGGTAGTGAGAGTTGAGTTTGAGTTAAGAGGTTTTTTTGCTACACCAGCTACCCCCACTATATTTACAACTTTACTTTTGATGGTTTAATTCCTAACTTCTCCATTTGCTGTTTGGGCCCCGTGTCAATTAAAAATTCCAGACTTTGGCCCCATGGGGATATGTCCATAGGGCTCCTTATCTGCGGACCATTGGCAGGTATTCACCTTTCCCAGGGGGCAGCCCGAGCCCCAGATCTCAAAGCTGCGAACTGGTTAATAACATCGTCGCGGGGGGGCGGGGGGGGGCGGGGGAAGTGGGGAGGGAAGGGGAAGGGCGGTCGCATTTGCGTGTGCCTGGGCTCTTAACCCTTCCTGCAGCAGTGCCGGGATGTGACCCATGGGCTGTCCGAGCAGCCCCGCACGGGGTACCCCTCGCAGGAACGCTTTTCGCCAAAGGTCATTTCTGTCACAAACGTGAGGCCGACCCGCTTTGTCGAGGGACGGTCCGAGATCCCAGCGGGGTTCCCCGTCGGACGCTCTCGGGCCGGGCCAACCCATGTCGCGCCGCCCCGTAACTAGCTGTGTGATGCCTCCGCCCGAGTCCAGACGCGCACGGGGTTGCTCAGCGGTTGCCAGCATTCTCTCCCTTAGAGACTGAAAGATCGTTTTCAGAACGTCTGGTGAGCCTTTAGGAGGGGCCTGAGATGCCTGGCACCTACCGCAGGGGCCATCGGTATTCCGCGGAGCTCTCTCATACATCACTTGCGGGCAAGCAGCCGTCTGTACTCCCTGCGATAGCTCTGACAGCCCTTTTGTTTTCACAGTGACAGGCTCTCCTCTCTCCTTGAGGTCCAATAATTCCCCAGCCCAATAAGCCCTCACAAGGTTATTGACTGATAACTTGCGAATCTGTTGCTCAAAAACATTCCTGGATCCCAAACCCACTCCCTTCTTCATCACTGAACAGTACCCAATCACCCTCTGTCAGAGAGACTCCACAAATACTCTGTTTCCTTTTCACCCACCTTGCTAGAAACCTCTATTTGCAATTCCCTGAGCTGAAGTCCTGACCAGGAGCTGTGTGGACCATGGTTTGAGGGTTGCCACCTCGTGGGCCCTTCTGCCTTTCTGTTTTAATTACAGATCACACATTCCTTTCCACCTCTTTGGAACAGCTCTCATCAGAATCTCCCCAGATATCACTGCCCCAGTCCTCCAGGTCTGTGCTCTCAACCAGCTTCTTTGGACAACACTGGGGTGTTTTCTTTTTTCACTCATGCTAGCATAATTTCAATTCTTTGTTCAAAGACACATGTTCATTGTCTTTCTTTTTTCAGTTCCTCTTTTACACAGTCCATCTCCGACTGCTTCTCCAAATCACCCCTCTCCAAGCAGCTCTGTGCCTGTACCAGGCACATGCCCGAGATGGTGCACGCACTGTACCACCTCCATCATATACACCGCAATGCTATATTCTCTCCAGGATTACTCCTGGGTCAATATTCTGCTGACAGGCAGGGTGCTCAACAAAACACCCACACACTAGCTGTATAACATGCACAGTTTATTAAACAAGCACACTAAAGCAAACAAGCACACTAACACAAACTGGGTGTATATATAGTGAATAAGTACAAGAGCAGTAAAGAAAGCTGGTGGGTTTTTTTTTCCCCTTTCCTTTTTAGTTTTATATTCTCCCCCTCTTGTTAATCCCCTTACCATTATTATCATTGGTGGTAGCAGCAGTGGTTTGTGTTATACCTTAGTTACTGGACTGTTCTTATCTCAACCCATGGGAGTTACATTCTTTTGATTGTCCTCCCCATCCCTCAGGGAGCAAGGGAAGAAGGTGGGGAGTGAGCGAGCGGCTGAGTGGTTCCAAGTTACTGGCTGGGCTTAAACCATGACAGACCTTTTTAGTGTCCAGTGTGAGGCACGAGGGGTTGCAATAGTGACAGATCTGACCAGAGTGTGTCTAATCGTATTTGTGATAAGCATTCATTGTTTTGGATTAACAGTCACTCATCACAATGTTTATTTATTTGCTCTCAGAGTTGTTGCACTTGGTCTTTGCACTTGGTGTTGCACTCCAGACCAGCACTCGGTTTGGAGTTTCATTATGTCATTATTTCCGAAGGGCTAACTTTGGCCTGTTCAATCAACTGCTAAGAGAAGTCTCATGGGAAAGGGTACTAGGTGGTAAAGGGGGCTCAAGATAGTTGGTCAGCATTTAAGGACCGCTTCTTCCAAGCTCAGGATCTGAGCGTCCCAATGGTCAGGAAATCAAGTAAGGGAGCTAGGAGACCAGCTTGGTTAAACAAGGAGCTGCTGGGGAAACTCAAGTGGAAAAGGAGAATCTATGGATTATGGAAAGAGGGGCTGGCCACTTGGGAGGAATATAGGACAGTTGTTAGAGGATGTAGGGAGGCAATTAGGACAGCTAAGGCCTCCTTGGAACTTAATCTTGCTAGTCAGGTTAAGGACAATAGAAAGGGCTTCTTCAAATACATAGCAAATAAAACTAACACAAGAGGCAATATAGGCCCACTGCTGAACGAGGTGGGTGCCCTGGAGACAGAGGATATAAAGAAGGCAGAGGTGCTGAATGCCTTCTTTGCCTCTGTCTTTACTCCTGCAGACTCTCCCTGGGGGCCCCAGATTCCTATTGCCCCAGAAGGAGTCAGGACAAAGGAGCAGTTTGCTTTGGTAGATGAGGATTGGGTTAGGGATCAGCTATGCAATCTGGACATATATAAATCGATGGGTCCAGATGGAATGCACCCACGGGTGCTGAGGGAGCTGGCGGAGGTCATTGCTAGGCCACTCTCCATCATCTTTGGTAAGTTGTGGGAAATGGGAGAGGTGCCTGAGGATTGGAGGATGGCAAATGTCACACTGGTCTATAAGAAGGGCAAGAAGGAGGACCCGGGTAGTTATAGACGGGTCAGCTTTACCTCCATCCCTGGAAAGGTGATGGAACAACTTATTCTTGACTCCATTTCTAGGCATATCAAGGATGAGGGGGTTATTAAGAACAGCCAACATGGTTTTACCAAGGGGAAGTCATGTTTGACCAACCTTATAGCCTTCTATGAGGAAGTAACTAGGTGGAGGGATGATGGTAGAGCAGTAGATATGTTTTTTCTTGATTTCAGTAAGGCGTTTGATACTGTCTCCCACAGCATTCTCATAGATAAGCTAAGGAAGTGTGGGCTTGACAATCAGGTAGTGAGGTGGATCAAGAACTGGTTGGAAGGAAGAAGGCAGAGTTGTAGTCAATGGGGCAGAATCAAGCTGGAGGTCTGTGATAAGTGGAGTCCCTCAGGGGTCGGTCGTGGGACCAGTGCTGTTTAATGTTTTCATCAACAACCTGGATGAGGGAACTGAGTGTACTCTCAGCAAGTCTGCTGATGACACTAAACTGGGAGGAATGGCTGACACACCAGAAGGCTGTGTTGCCATTCAGCGAGACCTGGACAGGCTGGAGAATTGGGCGGGGAGAAACTTGATGAAATTCAACAAGGGCAAGTGTAGAGTCTTGCATCTGGGGAAGAACAACCCCATGTACCAGTACAGATTGGGGACTGACCTGCTGGAAAGTAGTGAAGGGGAAAGGGACCTGGGGGTCCTGGTGGATAGGAGGATGACCATGAGCCAGCAATGTACCCTTGTGGCCAGGAAGGCAAATGGCATCCTGGGGTGCATTAGAAAGGGTGTGGTTAGTAGGTCAAGAGAGGTTCTCCTACCCCTCTATTCTGCCCTGGTTAGGCCGCATCTAGAATATTGCGTCCAGTTCTGGGCCCCTCAGTTCAAGAAGGACAGGGAACTGCTTGAAAGAGTCCAGCGCAGAGCCACAAAGATGATTAAGGGAGTGGAGCACCTCCCTTATGAGGAGAGGCTGAAGGAGCTGGGTCTCTTTAGCTTGGAGAACAGGAGACTGAGGGGTGACCTCATCAGTGTTTACAAATATGTAACGGGTGGGTGTCAGGATGATGGAGCTAGGCTTTTTTCAGTGATATCCAGTGATAGGACAAGGGGCAATGGGTGTAAACTGGAGCATAGAAGGTTCCACGTTAACATCAGGAAGAACTTCTTTACTGTGAGTGACAGAGCACTGGAACAGGTTGCCCAGGGGGGTTGTGGAGTCTCCCACATTGGAGATATTCAAGGCCCGCCTGGACAAGTTCCTGTGTGATGTACTCTAGGTTACCCTGCTCTTGCAGGGGGGTTGGACTAGATGGTCTCTTGAGGTCCCTTCCGACCCTTGGGATTCTGTGATTATCTTACTTGGAGCCAGTATTTGTTGTTTTAGTGTTTATTGGCTTTGTGGCCTGGGCTAAGGTTCTTGTTTCATTGTACTTTATGATAATGGCTTGTAATACAATATAATTATTGATTTTAAAACCAGTCTGGTATGTGTTCTCAGCATGGCCATCACCTCTCTACTTTGGGAGTCATGTAATAAGAATTGTTAACAGTTACACCTCTTTTTTCCCCCCTTGCAGGGCCAACCTAAGGAGGAGACATCCTCTCACACCTTCCACTCCCCCACCAGGCTATTTACAGTAGATTTGGGGGATTTTAAAGGATTTGAATGTCCTCTGAATACTTTTGAAACCAGCTTCTCCATTTGCTGGGAATATGCATATTGCTGCCTGTACTGCGTATGTTTTACCTAAGGCCATACCACCCTGAGAATGTCCAAACTCTTCGGATCTTGGAAGCTAAGCAGGGTCAGGTTCGGGTCTAACAACACCACTAGCTATCTAAGAACACCACCAAGAGATCTTCCACAAGGCTGGACATGATTGGCAGGGTGTGTGGGATCGTATGGGCAAGTATCTAGGCCAGTGGGGCCCTCCAGTGCTTTGGAACTTCACCCATTTGAAAAGTGTAAAATCCAGACAAATTAGCAGAACACTTAAGCGAGGTGTGTTGTCGTCCTGGCACGACCAGAGAGGGACAGATCACTGCAATGTGCTGGGGCTTGGCCTATGCCCTGTTCTGTAAGGAGCAGGAAAAAGATGTCTCTGGATCTGATGGCAAAACAACAGACAATGCGGCTGCTCCATCCCCAGGAACAAGCACAACAGATACCCCAGCTCCAACAACAGACACTGCAGCCACTCCAACCCCAGGAGCAGGTCCTGCAGCTGAGCCAAAGGACCAATCTGTGCCACTATCCGTTGCCCCTATAAGCTACATCATGTGTCATTGGACTGGGTGATCTTAAGGGACTCTTCCAACCCAAATGATTCCATGACTCTATCATCAGAAGCAGGCAAGATGCAAGTGGGAAAGAGATGCACAGCCTCTGCTGGTGTCTTCTCAGTAACCAGTCAAGTGAAATTCCAACAGAAATTCCAGCAGACCTCACTAACGCAAGTAAAGTTACTGCCTCCAGCTATTGGCTCCACCCCTCTGCTAGGGATTTCTCCTATGCAGGACATCTGTGAGAAGCTAATGTAGACTCCTCACACCCACTCCAGGAATGGAGCAGCCAAGGATTGTGCTAACAGTGCATGGGAAGCTTCAGCAGAGGGGCACCAACAAAGTGGCAGCTCACGTCCCAGTCCTGCACTTTGTGACCAGTAAACATTACCCTCTGTCCACCAGCAGCAGAATTTTTGCACCATTTGGGTGGTGCCAGGACAGTATACATCACTTATTCTACATAATTGATGTCATGAACAGGTCCCACACTTTCCAATATATTCCAGTTAACCACCATTGCTTTTCATGTCTTTTAATAGGTATACCTACACAGCATATAGATGAGGCCCCTCAGTGATATGGTTCAGTGGTGGTCTTGGCAGTCTTGGGGTAATGGTTGGACTTAATGATCTTAAAGGTCTTTCCCAATCTTGCTGATTCTATGATTCTATGGTTATTCCCTTAGTCATTTTAATTCATGACTGGGCTCTATCTGTTATAACAGTCTCTGGGCAGGAAAGATGGTGTGTGGTGTTGGATTGCTGCATGCTGATCTGACTGCACCACCACTGCACTTCTCCAGTTTTATCCAAGTTCACTCTTCATGAATGTAGTGATCAGAAAGGAGTCAGGTTCAGATTCTCAAATCCAAAGCAGCAAAGACCTAGAAGCACATTTTGGCAGCTGACACAAATCCTCTTCTGTCCTATTTAGGCTTCCAGATGGTCTGACACAGCAGGCCCACTGCACAATGGATGTTTAACTGTTAATACGAAGTTTCAGGCAGATCGAGCACCTTGGCAAAGAGCATGCTGATGTAGAAATAGTGAAACCATCCAAGTAGACATACTCAGAGTCATTCTGTATCTAGAACCTGAAAAAAATCCAGGAAGAAAACAGTGATTGTTAAATAATTTCCACTATTGAGCCAAATATTTTAATCTGCTGTAAAACGAGACTTCTGCTGAAGTAGTTTCCAGTTGACTTTGGTCCCTAGTAATATAGTAGTTTCAGCTGCTAAAAGCAATGTGAGTGATGAATCATGTTATAAAAGCCTGTTTAACTCACACAGTGTTGCATGATTCTATGAACAGTCCATACCAAGTATCATACAGTAACAGAAGGAAAGACGAAAGACAAAAGACTATGATATATCCTGTGTAGAATTACTGAAGTCATAAATGCTCTGGAGAGAACGATAAGGGGAACTGCTATTTGATGGGCCTAAAGCACATACAATTTTTCTTATGAGGCTGCTTAATCTATCTGCAAATTATCATACTCTCATACCTGTCACTTCATTCTCCTTCATCCCTAGAAAATGTATGTATATTTGCTAGGTAATGTGTATTTCAGGAAGATGTGCACAGAGGATAACACTGGAAACCAAAAATTGTCAAAATCTGAAGAGATTGAAATGTTTATACTATATACTGAAAAACATGTATAAATTAAGGTAAACAGGGATGATCAAGAACATTGTCTCGTTGTGCTAAACTACCAAAAAACCCTTCTTGAATCAGGGACTTTTCTACATTGACACTAATGGTGGATAGTTCATTTTCAAAGTCATAGTTATAAATCACGGGGGGGGGGGGGGGGGATCTGATAGAAATAACATTATGCTCTACACCTTAATCCTACATTTTCTTAAGTACATGTTAGACAATTGCAAGGAACTTACAAAGCCTTCTTCAAGGCAGCGCCATTCTCCCAGTGCAAGGTTTCACCTTTCTTGTGCAACCCAATCCAGCAGTTGTCTATTTTCAAACACTTGGCTAACGAATGCTAAGAAAACAAAAAAGGGTATTTTGGATGTTTGTAAACATGAGCCCTCACCATGAGAAGCAAATTCCTCCAGTGACTTTTGAGTAGAACTAGTTCATCACTCTGTCACCTAGAACACTCATAAGCATTTCACTGATATTTTAAAGCTTAATTCTGTCTTTGAATTGACCCTTACAGTATCATAAACTTCAGTGAAGTTGTTCAATTCTATACCGTTGAAAATTATTACTGTTCTCTAAACACAGAAGTACCCAAACATCATCTATTGGTTTGTGTCTGTCTATATGTTTATCAAGCTCTTACATATGCAGCAGCTTAGTCTAAATAGGCTGGTACATACAGGTGTTTCCTGCATTTCAGATGGGCATATCAGGACTCCTCCCCTTCCCAATTATTACTTACATAATTTACATTTAAAGATTTTTATCTGTGGATGTACAAATAAAAGAAAGCAAAAGACAGTTCAGTGCTCCGGAAGTTTTCAACAACCTGTAGCAAACACGGCAAAGAATAGTGGAAGGTAATAGAAACAGCACTTGCAATGGGTTAATGTTATCTCATGAGACAACTATTAGCTGTCAGCATGGCCTCCAATAGACATGGAAAGAGTGCAGCCTTCTACTCCTCCACTCTTCCACAGAAACTTCAGTTCAAACGCAACAAACTTTTTTGATTAAACTAGTTTACCATTGACCCAAAAGACCGCAGATCTGTAAAAGTACTGTACACTTTTAGTACCATGCAGTAGTAAGATGTCACTGGCATTCACTGACTAAGTGCAACTGGACCATAACAGAGGAAAATCAAAGTATGTTAACAAACTTCCTAGCACGAGAAAATGTCCAAACCAGTTGCAGCAGGAATAGGCTCCCATGAGTGGTATAAGCATGCCTCTGTAAAAGGCATATCTGAAGATGCAAGCAGACAAAGATGGACAATTTCTGCTATGCTGAAGAATGGTTTTAAATGTTTGGTTTCTTATAAAACCTTAAGTATCCACTTATTTGTTTGTACTAGATGTTGGACAGATTCATACCTGCTTTGAAGATGAAGGTCAGTCCAGGACAGAAGAGTAAAACTAGGCAAACTGACCCATTCTGAAGAGTTTTTCATAAAGTCAAATCCAGGCACCAAAGTAGAGTGGAGCAGCTGCTACTTCTCCTGCAGCTACTGCAGCCACCTAGCTGTGACAAAGTACTTCCCACTGCCGGAATTCACACTTTTTACTTACTTTATAAGGATTTAAAGGATAACAATGGCATGCAAAATAAACAAACAAACAAATTAATTAATTAATTAATTAATTAACTGAAGGAGAGAGATGCAGAAGTTGCATTCTGGTTTGCTGTTGGGGTGTTTTTCCCATTACCATTTCTTCCTGGGTTTCAAAAGTGGCTAGCATGGATTCATTCTCTGCGCAGAAGGTCTGACTAGATGTCCAGTTTTTCCTTCTCTGAGATGAAATAACATTTATTTTTGAAACCCATCCACCCTCTGGGGCACTGTTCAGGAGGACATTTTCCATGTCCATTTGTCCCTATTTTTTTATTTATGGTAACATTCAATGACATGCTGTTTTTAAGCTTTCTGCAGGATGTTGTTGTGCTGCAGCATGGCAAAATGCTCAGGAATGACAAAGCCATAGCAGAGTTAGGGAGGAAATACTGACTTCTGGGCTCTGGCCTCTAGGGTATTTTTACAGCTGAGTATATTGAACAAACAACACCTGTTTAGGGTCTAATTGCAGCTTCTTCACAGTAGATAACTATCATCTATGTTTGCACTCTTTGTCAAAGACAGCCTCTGCCCTGATGTTTTGCCATAGTTTAAGCTCAGCTGGCAGCTAAGTACCACACAGTGGCTCGCTCACTGCCCCCTTTCCCTAGCCAGTAGAATTGAAAGCATGTAAAAACTGTGGGTTGAGACAAGAGCAGCTTAATAACTGAAATTAAGTAAAATATAATGATAACAGAAATAATACCAACAATAACAATACTGATAATATTCACAGGGAACAATAAAAAGTGAGATACAAAAATTCAGAAAACACAAGTGATGCACCAAATGTTGCTCAGCACCCACTGACCCATACCTGGCCTGATCCAGGCAGTGACCAGTTCCTCCCAGGTGACTTCCCCTAGTTTATATACTGGGGTGACGTGTTATGGGCTGGAATATCCCTTTAGCTAGTGTGGGTCAGATATCCTGTCTGTGCTCTCCCTGCTGGCAGAGCATGAGAGACTGAAAAGTCCTTGATTTAGAGTAAGTGCTACTTAGTAACAACTGAAAACATCCTCTGTTTTCAGAATTATTCTCAAGACTAAAGTCAAATCACAGCACTGCGCCAGATACTGGGAGGAAAATTAGCTCTGTCCTAGCTGAAACTGGGACATGTTTTCTCCTGTGATGTCTCCAGTGAGGAGCCATGCCCTGAGGACTGGCTGTACTACAGAAGAGGTGTCACTGTCACTCAGAAGCCATGGAGATTGGAGCCCTGCTATAGCTACTGGCCTTCCCTTGCAGTGACCGCAACCAAGAACCGATAAGGTGTCCAGTGCCTTGAATTCAGTGCTGTGTCTGCTGCCATAACAGTTTCTGTACTCCATCGCTTACTCCTGGTATAGCTGGAGTGTCCCATGTAGAAGACTTGTTTGCTGCAAGTCAGCACAGCCTACAGACTTGATCAATCAACGCGGTTTGTTCACAAAAACCCACTGTAGGAATTCTGTGATTCCGTTAGAGGGTATTTCAGAAATTTAAAAGGGAAGCTACGTATAAATTAAATTAAAGCCTGAAAGGATATAGAAATGGAGTTGTGAGTCATAGTCACTAATAAAGAAGGTGTGGTTGGGTTTTTTAAACTGGCAATTCATGTGTACATTTTAAGTTAGGCAATTTAGCCTGTCATATCAGCTCACATCCTCTAGATGTTCATTCCCGTTCCAAGATATCCAAAAGTACGGTCAACAGTAATTCCTACACTAAATATAACTGTAAACTAATTCTAAGTTTACAGACCATGGTACACATCTATGTGTTTCTTGATACAGATCTTTTAAACGGTGCTTTCTTTAGCATAACAAATGCTTTAGTTGCCGTATAAGGAGCAAAAATGTGTTGTTAGTTCTGTGCAAAATAGTCAATTTCTCTGTTTCCACAAAAGGCAAAGACTGTCTGTGGCTATATGACGTTGGGACTGATTCGGAGAAAACTCCAGGCACAAACTTGCCAACAAAGTTTTCAAGCTGACAAGCAGGTATTCTTTATTGCGGCGCCGGGAGACACAGGGGATAGCTCCGCCTAACGTGTGTCCCCGTATTGCTATACAAGCCATCCTTATATAGTCCCTGGGCATGCATACATATTTATGAGGCTACATATAGATTACATCATTTTCCAGAGAGTTCCCCGCATGCATTCTTTTCGATTCTCCTCTCCGTCCCTCCAGGAGCAGAGGGAGGGCAAGAACGGGGAGAGTGAGTGAATGAGCTGTCTGACTGGGTTTAAACCATGACAGACGGAGCGGAGAGGAGAATCGAAAAGAATGCAACTCCCACGAGTTGAGATAAGAACAGTCCGGTAACTAAGGTATAACACAAATCACTGCTGCTGCCACCAATAATAGTAATGATAAAGGAAATAATAAGGGAAGAGAATACAACCGCTCACCACCAGCCGACTGATAACTCCCCCCCCCTCCCCCCCCACCTCCCAGCCTGACCAAGCACCGACCGATACCTCCTCCAACCCCGCAGTCCTCTAGCCCTTCTGGGTACCTCCCAGTTCCCCCCCGGGCATGACGTGATGTGGTATGGAATACCTCTTTGGTCAGTTTGGGTCAGGTGTCCTGTCTCTGCTTCCTCCCGGCTTCCCCTCCTCCCTGGCAGAGCATGAGGCTCACAAAGTCCTTGGCCAAACAAAAACATCATTGTTACCAGCTCTGTTCCCAGGCCGAAAGTCAAAACCACAGCACTGCACCAGCTACCAAGAAGGAGAAAAATGACTGCTACTGCTGAACCCAGGACACCATCCCTCCGGGAGTAGGGGGAGGGCAAGAAGGGGGGGGGGGGGGGGAATGAGTGAGCAAGCTGTCTGGCTGGGTTTAAACCACGACACACCTGACATCACCTTCATGATCAATTTAGCCAAAGACCTTGAGATTTGTTCTGTGGACTTTGTCACCCTCCTCCACCTCTGCTACCATCGTCACTAATCAAGGGATATGGATATTGCACATCTCTCTACAATACTGACTCCCACACTCTTGTCTTCCCCATCAGGATTGTTTTAAACTGCTTAAGCTTATGGTTCTATTGGAGGGACACAGTTATATCCCAGTATCTCTCCAATATTTTACTGTGTTGATCTCAGTTTGGAAAAGATTACAGCTAAGTCTTCTGTGCTTCATGAATTTGTAACCAATACACATCTCATCCTCTCATATTTTATCTTCCAGGCTTCATTCTCCTTCACACTCTGGCTATCTCTGACAAGCTATTTTATGCTACTCACATTCTTTTTTTTTAACAAAGGCTATATAAACATAGAAAATGTTATCCAGTTTAAATGTAGTATGATATCTGATTTCTTTTATGGTGCAGTAGAGACATCTAGTGACTATTTTGTGTTATTAAAATGCAAAGGATTAATGTAAGATTGCAAACCCTTGAAATACCCTTCTAGTGATCAGAACTATGCTTACCCACTCCACCAAATCCATGAGAAAAAATCTTTACATGCTCTCTACCAAATCCACTGAGAAAATAATTTTGTCAGTTCTGTGCAACTGGTAATACACAGGATGGAAAACAGTGATCAAACATCACTGCCTTCTGTGCCTCCAGAGTCTCTTTTCTCTTTTCCCTGATGTCTTCAAAAACCTTGGATGCTACAGTAAATATGTTTAGTCTAGGTTTCCATCACTGACACTGAGGGCACAGTTTAGTGCCTAAGTGCCAATACAAATCCCTTCCTCGTGTTATTTTGCTGCAGTAAAGACTCTGCCTCAGGACATCTTGCCTGTAAAGTCATGAAGCAAATGTCTTTTTCATCAGCATCATCCATCTCCTGCCTGCTAAGGGAAGGGGAAGATGTTGCAATTAGAAGGGGAAGGATGTTGGAACTGGAAGGGGCTTGGAACTAGATGATCTTTAAGGTTGCTTCCAACCCAAGCCATTCTATGGTTCCATGTTTCTGCGTTCCTTTGGACAGAAATATTTTAATGCTAAAATTTGCTTACTTTGATGACTACAGGTAGGTGTCTAAATCTAAGCTCTTTACTTTTACTTTCCCATTAGTAGCAAGAAATATGTACCTCCATGCTCCTAGCATCTTCTGAAAGGTCCGAGGAATGTCTCCCAACAGGACAGACTAGGTGAAGGAGGCACCAGGGGGTGCAGTGTCCCTGCAGTGTCCCAAGGGGCTGCTGAAGGGCAGGACATGGCTCCGAGGTAGGCACTTTGAGTGTGACCACTCCATGCTTGTTTTCCGAGGTCAAGCTGATGGTGCTTGTCTCTGTTGCCAGAAACCTCCTTTCTATAAAAGGAAGACTGTCTTGAATCATTAACATGAATCATTAGCTCATGATGGACAGAGCTACTAAAAATGCCTTTAGCAATCGAATTCTTCCATTCCCCTCAGGTTGCTCAAGGATGGCACAATGTCAAATGCCAACTTACCTCCAGTCATCCTATTGCATGAACCCCATGTTGCAACAATCCTAATCAATGGTGCACTATTACAGAGGATGATCAAGAGCAGAGGTAATGTATTTGCTCTGAGTGCTGAGAAAAGCTTGTGGTCTTGGGCAGGGTATTGCACCCAGATAAGGAACAATATGGTAGCACAGCAGTGTCTGTGCACGGCACGGGTGAGTTGTTAGCATGGTACATGCTGGAGAGCCCTGTAGGATGTTACAGCGATTAATATGCAGTGTGAATGTGAGAGGTACTTCCAGAGCGGTTGTCCTTGAATGGTGTAGGCATGCATGCATACAGTCACAGCAGGCAGCTGGAGGCATGGCCTGGGGTGAAAGCTTGTTCTCTGGCACTGAGACATTGAGAGCTTACTCTGTGTTACCATGACATACACATGGATTAAATGCATGTGTATCTACGGAGGCACATGTGCAACAGTTTCCTAAAGATCCCTCAAACAAAAAGTGTTGTATTATGTTCCAGTGCTGTTGTTTTTCTGGCCCCATAGCATATACATAGGTCATGTCTAGGGATGTTCAGTTTCTTCTTTTTGCCTCTGAAATGGCTGATTTCCTGGCTTTTTTTTTTTTTTTAATTTGTGGGAAATCACCTCTGTTGTTATCACTGTTTCTATGATTTGAACTTGACAGTCTTCAGCAAGTCTTCCAGTATGGCTGAGTAGTTTATATCTACTACAAACCATTGCAGTAGAATAAAAAAGAAGTCAATATGCTTTTCCTTAATCTTTCCTCCTTGTCTGTTCAAAGCATATGGTTTGGAAGGCTGCATAAAGAGCTTGGCCTTAGCAGGTAAGACAGACAACAGCAAATTATCTCACGTCAAACTCTTCTCTGGAAGGTGAAGGCATTATAGACAGCTTTTTATTTAACAACACGTAAGCCCATTCTTGAAAGAGTTCAATGATTTAAGCTGAAAAAACAAAGTGTTGTCCACTGTTTCTCCATGTCTGGTCCAAAGAGGGCAGAACACTGCACTTCTTGACTTACAACCATGATAACTCCATTGACTTCATTTTGAACTAACATCCATACTATAAGGGAAAAAAACAACCATGTTGGCCTTTAATGAAGATTTGATGACCAACATGCAGATCATTCACAAATCAGACTCATGCCCCTGGGATATGAGGATTAGCATGTAGTCTGGAGCTGGTTGAAGAGCAGAAATCCTTCTAGGAGAAGAATTCAAAGTTTTGGCATTTTAAGTTACCACACCACACCCCCCCCCCCAAATTAGATACTTCTCTATGGAAATTTTTTCTCTGAAAAAATCTGAAGAAAATAGAAGGCTGGCCTAGTAGTAATGTTTAGTTTCACATTCAACTTTTAAAATTAGTTTTAATCAGTATGAGATAAATGCAAAAATGATTAAAAGTGCAGAACAAAATTATCCCAAATGTCTTGAAATGAACTATTTCAGCAATGTCAGTTATTCCCTCTGTTCCTCCCCTCATCATTGCTTTCCGGTTTCAACCCTGAAGTAATGAAGTTTAGGAGGAAGTGATCTGATAATCCCAAAAGGAAGCTGATCTAATAATCATGATCTGAGTTTTCTGTTAAAATACATTTTAGTGTCAGGTTGGTTTGAAGAGGATATATACATACTCAGAGTGTTGACAGCTCAGGTTCCAAATGAAAATGTGTGGGGTGAAGGTCACAATTTATGAAAAAGTTGATAGAAATTGCAGGTATGCAGTTTTTAGTAGAAGTGCACCAGCAGAAGTGGCCGAGAATTCAGAAATGTTTATCAGAAGCTACAAGGAGAGAATTTACATTAAAAAAAAAAAGAAAAAAGGTGTCTCATTTCCTTCCGGTTTACAGACATCTAAACATTTCTTTGGACCTAATGTGGTATGATGGGTGGGGTGAGGCCAGAAAGGGTGTGATACGAGGTACTACTTCAATGAGTCCATTTTGATTGCAGATCTGAAAGCATCTTTTCAAAATGGCAAGTGAGGTGGTTTATGCAGAGGTATTGCCCAAGGAAAGAGTGCATTTTACTTCACAAACTTCAGATACAGGTAAAAAAATGGGCATCTTAATATTACTTACTTTGCCGTTGCTTGGTGACACATTCTGTAAACTTTAATTTGTTCTTAAATCAAAGCATGAAGTTAAGTCATGCTGAAAGCATTTTCATAACTATTAATCTCCATCTCTGTTTATTATAAATCTATTTGCTTGGCAAATTCATGTTTATTAATAGAAGTAATATTGAATTCTAGCAAAAGTAAGGAATGACCTCTAAAATCCCATTCTGGATTTCAGTAGTATGGCTGAAATGTGCTGTTTCTGAAACACATTAATGATCAGACATTGGAGATATTAATACAGAGTACTGGAAACATTGGCGTTACAGTACACTGATAGCACTGAATGGGCTTCTCTATCCTGCAATACATTTGCATTTTATATTTTAATTCAATTCATTTTCTAAACACCAGAAATATTTTAAATTGTAAAATGATAGTTCTTTCTCTTTTCTTTTTCTTTTCTTTTCTTTTCTTTTCTTTTCTTTTCTTTTCTTTTCTTTTCTTTTCTTTTCTTTTCTTTTCTTTTCTTTTCTTTTCTTTTCCTTTTCTTTTCTTTTCCTTTCTTTTCCTTTCTTTTCCTTTCTTTTCTGTTTTCTCTTTTCTCTCTTTTCTTCTCTTTTTTCTTTTCCTTTCTTTCTCCCTTTCTGCCTTTTTTCCTTTCTCCCTTTCTTCCTTTCTCTCTCTCTCTCTTTCTTTCCTTTCTTCCTTTCTCTCTCTCTTTCTTTCTTTCTTTCTTTCTTTCTTTCTTTCTTTCTTTCTTTCTTTCTTTCTTTCTTTCTTTCTTTCTTTCTTTCTTTCTTTCTTTCTCTCTTTCTTTCTCTCTTTCTCTCTTTTCTTCCTTTTTCTTCCTTTCTTCCTTTCTTTGTTTTTTCTTCTCTCTCTGCTTCTGTCTGCCTCTCCTAGAAGTTCTATGTTGATAAACCTACATATTAGAATCAATAAAGGTTTATATAATTTGTGTGTGACCTACTGATATCTTCAACTATAAAACTGCATTACTTCAAAAATTTATTTTCAAGAAATAAAGCAGAAAATATAACAATTAATGGATATGATTAGGAATACTTCATGTTTTTAAAACAAAGTACCAAGTTTTATTTTTTAAATTCTGGTAAATAAATAGATCTTTGCTAGTTATAAGACAATTAAGTATGGGAAATTTATTTAAAATTATAATGTTCAGAGGTCACAGTATGAAAGGAAAATGTGTCCTGAATATGTTAGCAAAGCAAAATTTATTCTATAAGTTTTGTAGATTCCTCCTTGGGACACGGTACTAAAAGTATAGGTATGACATTCTTGTCTTTCATGTGTTAACTCAGTTTGCCCCTTAGATTGTGTGATCAGTTCATGGTAAAAAAGCAGTACTGCCAGGACAATCTCCATTACCCCAGCGCAGAACTACATCATAAGTACTTACAGAAAAGAACACACATGCCCAGTAAAACTAAACATTTGTACAAAATGATTCAAAATTTCAGAGTATAAAAGTCTGTTCCATATTTTTTATTTTTCTCACCTGAAACTATTCTTTAAACATTGTTGTATTTTATAGTCCCAAGTGCTTTCATGCAGCTTCACAATGAACTTCAATGAATTATGCTTAGAAATGGCTGTTGTAAGTGATCCCGAGAGCCCTCTAACCCAGTTACCTACTTGTGAAAGTCACCAGGATGAGAAGCTTGGAAAGAGAGTGCTTAAAAAAAAAGAATGATGGCCAATTGTGAGGCTAATTCAGTAACCAAATTCCAGGCAAAATGTGTTTCTTGTGCTTTAGAGTGTGACAACATGGTGTTTACCCCTCCATAAGCTTTTGGTAAAACCTTTTCAATTGCAATGACTATATGCTTGTTACTTTGTGAATCTTGCATCCCTTGTGGTGTCCTAAGAAATGCTTTTCTTTAGTAACATCCTAAAGCAATTTCTTCTACCAGCTGATTGTAATATCTTTCATGAAGAAATACTTCGATACTGAATTTTTAAAACTATCAGGGTGTCCTAGTTGTAAAGTAAAAAAACCCCTATCTATATGATTATAGAAATATATAAACATATATAGAATAAAACATAAAATATATAGTATATAATATAAAATACACAGTATATCATATGTACCATATCATATACAATACATAACATATAGCATGTAATCTGTAATCTAGAC
Source organism: Neopsephotus bourkii (assembly GCF_033783945.1). Lineage (NCBI taxonomy): Eukaryota > Metazoa > Chordata > Aves > Psittaciformes > Psittacidae > Neopsephotus > Neopsephotus bourkii. The sequence goes on from NW_026900624.1 coordinate 12,900,399, forward strand.
TATATATTAACTGTATAAAATGCATATATAATTTATTATATATAGTATAAATATATATAACATTAAATGTTTTTGTGTTCTTATATATGTAAATTTCCATTATATATTTTTGTAATATCTTCGATTTCCCCATGTGCTCAATTGCTTTCATAGTTAAGAGCATGAGCTAAGGGAAATTGTAGTCCTCATTGTCTGCCAAACGCTGTTAACTGCTCTGACTCCTTGCCTGCTGCGCAAGCAAGATGCTGCATTCAGCATGGCAGGGATTTGACAATGCTTGGCACTAAAAAAGGTTTAGATTCAGTATTTTTCATAAGCCTAAGGTAGACCTCAGCAGCTTTGACAATCCTTAGGAGGTTGCTTTTCTTCAGGCAACTGCTTGGTCTTTTCTGTGCTACAGTGAGTTCAGAGAGTTAAGTTGGCTGTCATCCACCTGCCTGAAAAAGCTCAAAGGAAGCAGTTGCTGTCTTACTCCATGTGCATTTTACATTAGATCATTGATATAGCAAGACTTGGAAAGGCTAAAGTTGCTCCCGTGAGACAGGAATAGCCTTGGCCAGCAAAGAAAAGGGGTTTCATACTGCCCTGCCTCTGAGCATGTTTTGGAGAGATTTCAGTGTTTGTGCTGTCTTATCTGATTACATAGCTCCCAGTTTAGTCTGCTTCCCCATGCCCGCTATGCCTGTCCCCTGGCTAGTCTGCACCCCGCTTCTCCTCTTCCTTTGGTCCTCTTCTACTTCTGTGATTGTGATGGATGTGGTGGATAGAGTTTAATCTCCACGTTTCTGGGCTTGACCTACATTTTGCACTGCTGAAGTCTGCATTTGCTCCTGTTCCCCATGGCACTTTAGAGTACAATCTGATGTTTCTGTTAAGAAAAAAGCACATCTTCTTTCAGACACTATCAGCAAGCAAATTTGATATAAGTAGCTCTTGGGGAAACAGGCAAAACATGCAAAGCAGGAAACCTACAAGGCAGTGTTGATATAAAAATACAGCTTTTTCTTCCTTCCTTCCTCTGCCACACCTAGCCAAAACTGCTGGGGTCAGTCAGGCATATCCCATAGCATACTGCTTCCCCTCTCCCCCTTACTCTGACAGTTCATCAGCGGATTTAATATCACAAGATGGAGGATAAACTGTGACATTAGGCAGTTCACCACCTCATTAAGTCTCTAATCATCTTCCTTCTCCCAAGAGCTTTTCTATATGATAGCGATGATTTGGGCCAACAGTCCTGCAGACACCCTCTGGGCAATGAGATGTCTTCTGGGAGTACCTTTAAGTTTATAAATTTGAAAGCACTGCCTATGTGATGCAGTTCTTAATAGAGGTCAGGTACTTAAACATCATCTTTGCCTTCACTGAGCTTTACATCTAACACTGGCCACTGAGCTAAACAGTCAAAAGAGGACACTCCTTTTACAGTTATAGCAAAACAGATCTCTTCTGTTATGTAGATGGCCAGTGTAAGCATCCATACATAATAACAGGTAAGTACAGACAAAACCTCCTAAGATAAGGAGAGCAATGCTTAGCTCTTGATGTTAAAGCACAGCAACCTCAGAAATCCACCCATTTTCTCAGGAAAACGGCTGCTGTTGAAAATCCCGTTGCCACTTCCTTTTCCAGCCCAGCTTGCAGTAGTGTTGGCAAAACTGCCCAGGTGACCAAGCACTCCTGAGAGCCTCTCAGATGAAAACTCTCCCTTGTTGAAGCTTGGGTGGGCAGGAAATGTATGGGTTTCCAGGCAATCCCACTCCTGTGGGAAACTGCCCCTGACAACATTTTTAATGCTCTCCCTTGGTTGTAAAACTCCTGTAACACGACTGAAAACATTCTTTTAATGGTTGCATCCGTGCTGGTGGTTACCAGGGCATATGGAGGGTTTGTACTGACTGACCACCAGATACGCAATGGGGAGATCTCCAGCAGCCCCTGGTATGTGCATTGACCTTTGCCCTGTCAAATTTGAAAGCCTAATGTGGGATGGTGTTATAGAAGGTGCTGGAGTGCCTGCCACATGCTCCATGCATAGCAAGAGGCAGTCCTTTTGCATTTGGAAGGCATGTCTCCCAGTAATAGAAAAGCTAAGGCTTATTTTGCCTGAATGTGCTCCGTCTAAAGGCAGACATGTCTTAGCCTGGTATGTGAAATGTGGGTTTCCAAGCCCAGGGGAATGGGTGTCTCAACTCAGTGGAGGATGAAGGCTGCTGCAATTTGAGTGGTGGTGCCAACTGTGCATCAAAGATGGAAAGTTTCCTTTGCAAGTGGCTCTTAGTCATGGAAAGCATGTGTCCAGGGAACTGACAGAGGAGAGGACCTCCTCTGCTGACAAATGAGAATGGTCATGAATTAAGCAAAGCAATAAAGATTCAGATAAGTCTATTGTTAAGTCTTCTCTGGACAAGTTTTTGTGTTCTGTGACTAGCAATGGGAGACGGGGGGGTGGGGGGGTTGGGGGGGGGAAGGAAGTTCTGATGGAAAATTGACTACAAACAAGCCTCCCCTTTTTTAGGAGAAAGCTGAAATAATGGTTTGTACTGAAAATCTGTGCTCTGTCTGCAGTAGTGCTTACCAATGATTAATTAAAACCTCATTTAAATACATAGAAGGATGAATCTGAGGAACAAAAAATCTGTGGATGAAATGGAAATGTTTATATTTTGCATAATATTTTACATCTGGTGGTTTACTCTGAATTGTTAAAAATTCCATTTAATTTGTAAGTGATTGAAAAGCAGCTTGTCTCTGCTCTACGCACATGCATAGTTTTGTTCGTAGTAATTGTGCTCCTCTTATAAAAGAAGACACAGTAGAAAACAGGTGTGCTTCGTACCCATATGCAAGATCTGAATTCACTTGGAAGAAAAAGTTTATTGAGAAGTAAATAGAAAAAACTAATTTAGCCAAAAAAGTTGCCATTGATTGACTACTGATTACAGATTGAACATATACATGCATGTCTAAGATATGGAATACTAAGAAAGAAACTGAACTAATAATAGTATAGTGTGATAACCTACAGTCACTTAAAGGGGTTTTTAATTTTCTAAAATTTAACAAGTTAATAACTTTTGTTATTTATTTGGAAAACTGCACAGCAGGACACTTATTTGCATTACCTTTTCCATGTTTTCCACTTATTTGCATTAACCTCTTGTCACATTCATTCAATGACACACAAATATTATTTGGAAATGAAAGAAAAAAACAACAAACCACAACCTCTCTTGTGTATGCTTGGTCTTCCCACTATCTCAGGGAAGGACTGATGCCATAGGGTACTGGATGCAATGAGAATGGCAAAGGCTGAATTTGGGCAGGTTATCTAATTGTAGCACTTTTTGTCTTTACAGGTGATCCAACCACATACACGGAGGTTAATGTGAAATGGCACAGACCTGAAAGCACACCCAAGACTATACATGGAGGTAATGCAGTACTGCAGGACACTTCACATTTTCTCAGTATGTTTTATCCTCTTTGTATACCATTATAATTACATCTAGTGGAGGAGTTTCGCAGGGCTAGGTGTCTGAAGAGATGCTGGTGTGATCTAAGCAAATTAAAGGACCTTCAAAACCTTTTCCAGCTGGTGGTTTTCCCAATGACTGCCTGATGGCTACTGGTGACTGTGTTCAGTGTCAGCAAGTGGAGTCACAGGCCCCCAGGCTTTCATTAGGCTGAACTTTCTGTGCCTCAGCCCCAGCTAAGGCCATGAGGACCCACAGGGTTGGTGTCCCTTTGCTCTGGGACTCAAGTCAAGTGAGCCTTGGGCTTATTTCTGTGCTACTCATATGAACAGCATCTGGGAGCAAAGGGTGGCCGCAGGGCCGGTTGGTGCAGACAAATTTCCCTCCATAAGCCTCAGTACAAGCCATGCTGGACCAAACCAGTCCCTGGCCACTTTACCTCCTTTGGGCTCCATGAGACCTGTCTGCCAATGCATTCTATTTCAGAAACACCTGTATTTAAAAGGCTGTGTCGTACCTCACCAAAGTGCATGGGTTTTTTTTTTTTTAAAGCACAACATAGACAACATTGCAGTATGCTGCTGGGAGCACAGTAAGAGGTCTCATGTAGATCATGGGAACGTCCACTGGGGCTGTTGCTGGACATCAGTTCTGGGTGTAAAAGAGAGAGTAAAAATCTAGGAGTAAAAACTGTGAGAAAGGAACGGTTCTCAGCAATATGACTTGCTTTCTTCTAAGAAGGGACCAGATGGCTCACCCCAGAAGGATCCCAGAAGAAAATGAACATACACCATGCAGGCAGTGTAGTCCACTGGAGGTCCAGGACCTGGCAGCAGGACAAATTGCCATTACATGCCTCAAGTGAGTTAGACCCACATAAAACACAGCAACTCTCCACCCAGCCAGCAGCACACTTTTCCAGGCATGGGACAGTATCACTTACTATGTTTGCTGCAGGTGATTTTGATCCATTTTTCCTGCTTCCCACTCTTGAGGGATGCTCAGAATATGTGGTTAAAATGCATTTTGCAGTAAAGGCACTTGCTAACTCTTCTGCTCTTTTTAGCGACAATTTCTGTCTATTGTTTTTCATTTCCAAATACATTAGGGTGAATGAACAGGTCAGAAATAATATTTAAAGCACAGAAAATTAGTTACTTTCAGAAAGTGATAGCTAGAAAGCAAAAATTAGGTTTTGAAAAGTTATTTGGCAAGATAAATTGCATCTATCTTTTCTTAAGTAAAAGTCTTAAGATGCCTTAAACCGTTTTCTCAAACTGTGTAACCAATCCTGAAAGTAAATCTGATTATTCAAAGTGAAAAAATATATTGGGCATGAGTTTTAACTCATGAAAAAGAAGAAAAGGAAAGAAAAATTGTGCAATTCATAGGAACAATTAAGATATTTATAGATTAAATGTTAGCAGAAAATGCTAGTGAGAACAAATGTTTCCATTTGTGGCTTAATTTGGCCTTACCACAAGGAAAAAGAAACTGAAAGCTTCTGATGGTCTTTCTGATTAAAAGTAGCAGTCGGGCAGACAAGAGAGTGGGCCAAGTGGAGATCTCAGTCCTGCTGTTACAAAGGCAAAACCAGTTTCTTGCTTTCATTTAAATGTCCTCTGGTTTTATGCCAGTGAAACCAGGACTGGACTGCAGCATGAGAAGTGTTGTCTGTAATGCTGGTTTTGATATATCCCTATCAGCCCACCTGTTAGTTGGCTGCCTTTTTATATCCCAGTTCTCCCTTCCTTCCTTCCTTTCTGTAATTCTGCCTACACTGCCTGTATGTCCAGGTGATCAGAATTTTGTTCAAGGAATTTCACAAGCCACATGATATGTATATGGATAAATGTGATCGGTGAGCCTTGTCCCTTCCCATTCTTCACTGAAATCTCTTTAAAATCACAGAAGTCAGGTGTTTGATCTAATTCTAGATTGTTGGGGGTTTTTACCATACAGATCAGCCTAGAAAGTGTTAAGGAATGGGGATCAAAAGAACACAATGGTCCTGGGCAGGATTACCGTTGGAGCAGAAAATGATGGAGGCAGGAATTTGACTAAATAAACAAGTACTGCTTTGTTATGCTTAAAAAGGGTAATCATCCGGGGAAAGAGTCTCTAGAATTTCAAATTAGCCATAAAACCTTTTGTTAAAGCCTGTGTGTGAACTTCAGGATTTCCTTGTGGGTCTTCAGTTGTGTAACCTCAGAAAAATAGCCCATAGTAGCATGACCCTTGCAAGCTACTCTCCAAGGGAAAGGCAGGGTATATGCAGTGTTGGCAAAGCTGTCCACTGCAACAGAAGGTGAGAGCTCACGTTTCTAAGCATCTTCTCAACAGCTATAATGATAAAAATCAGGACTGGCCCGGAAGAGGTTTCTTCAGACTCTGAAAATGTGATTTTATATATAAACACCCATATATACAAGTTTATATACATGTAAACCTATATACATACATAAATATATAAAGTGATGGGATATATATATTTTTTTTTTTTTACTTACTATCTAAAATGCTGGGACCCATTGCTTTCCAGTTTTCAGGCATTTGGTTTTTGATTAAGAAAAGAATTTCCAAAGCAAGATTTAGCTTCTACAGGTACATTTAGCTAAAAAACTTCAAAAAGTTTTCAGCTGCATTTGCAGCACACTGAGAATATCCTCATGAACTTGCTCTTCAAACAGGTGATAGATCTATAGCACGCAGTGCAACACATTCCTGCTGAAGGCCTACCTACAATGATTTTGTATACTCCCGTAGCTCAGAACAACAGCTGACTTCCTTCTGCCTGTGGTGAGACCCCTCTCCCTTATTCTTTTGGCAGTGACCTGTTTGGAGAACTCACACTGGTGTTATGTTGCTGTCGCCCTATACTTCACTGCAGTGATTCTGCTCATCAGTGTCATCCTCTTGGCAGTGAAATGTCACAACCTCTGAGACAGATGCTGCCATCCTCGTAATGCACAGAGTAAGCCATTTTTATATTTATGTTTTCATACAGTACGGTTGCATCTATCAGAGGAGATGCAAGGAAGTGTCCCAAGCCAAATGCTAAAGTCACCATCACAAATTCAACCAGCCAGCCATTCACAGTGACACTAGATAACATCTAGCTGCTGGTGTATGCTGCAATTAACGGAGCAGCTTCAGCAGAACTGTAGGTATTATTTCTGCTGCTTTTACTGCGAGAAATTTAATCACTTAATCATAGGTGTCTTGCAGCTGTGGAGTGAAATAATGCCTCAGCTCTGCCATGACAAGAAACAAGCACACGGCTGGGTGCAACTGGAGGTGATTCCCGTAACCACTAGGGTTGACAACCAGGATTGACAGTAACCTGGTGAAGGGAGAGGAGACAAGCCACCCATGTTGTTCAGTGTGGGATTTGAAGGAAACCAAGAGAACAGTTGTCTGATTTGGATTAGGTATGTTAGTGAACAGCCCTCCAGAGAAAACCTTCCCATCCACACCTAGTGCTTCCTGTAGAGGTACAAAGCACGTTTAATTAATCCTCCAGGCCGCTCTCTCTGGAAGCCATCACTGACCATGCTGAAGACACCATGCCCCATCCCATGCCAAGACCAGTGTTCCTGTCACTGAGCATCTCACAAGTCATATGTCTGCATGATCATGACTCCATCCCAAGGCATGGCATGTTTTACCATGGTCCTCATGGCAAATGAGTGCCCTCTCTTTACTTGCAGGACACTCACAGGGGATTGAACTTCAGTGAGATACTCTACTTCTGTTGGCTTTTGTCTCTCTTACTTCCAGATAACTCGGCAGAGGAAGGCTCTGTTTCCTCAACAAAACAAGACATAATGCTTGTTTATTTTTACATTATTTTCTCTGAAGAGACCTTTCTGAAAGAAGACAGGCCATCAGTCAGATCACTCTTCAGTTACGCCTTCCAGGGTCTCCATTAAACTTCTAATCTCTCCATATATGGACAAAACATATATTATTACTTGGAATTTGCTTAATCCTGTAATAGAAGCAACCATCCAGTTATAATGGTGCATGCACCAAGGCATGAGGTCAAGCTGCTGCTTTGAAAGTTGAATTTGGATCTTGTCTAGACAACACAACTGACCCTGTGGACCAGTTTGAGACATCACTTTTATTTCACATCTGACTTGATTTTGCAATAAACTTCAATATAAATAAGCTTTTAGATTAGGTATGTGCAAGTGAAAAAATTCATAGATAAAACAGGGAATGTGAAAGGTTGCACTGAACTTTTTCCCGAAGCCTAGGTTTGGATGTGATTTTTCTTCTCCCAACAGCTTTTAGTGGGATTTGTATGAAAGGGGTGTTGAAAGTGCAAGAAACTATTTGCTTAGTAGAGAAGTCTCATTCTCATCCCCCCACTGGCTTGAACAAAATGATTTTGTTCTACTTGTTCAGAAGAGCTTCTCACAGAGATACAATATGTTTCTGTTTTGGGGCAGTAATTCATTCTGTATTTGTTTTGTTTTGGCTTTTTTTTTTCCCAAATCCTATGTCTTCAGTTAGAACAGTCCTGCACTGGAGCTGAGCCACCTTAGGTTTGAGATGCATTTGTCTGTAATTATGATTTTTTATTATTTTTTATATGCACCAGAAATCAATAAATAGATTTAGTAAAGCACTTAATATGCTGGTGGTTGTTCTTAAGTTAGACTAGAAGAAATATAACATTCAGTATTTGTATGGCTGTAACACCTTTGAGCTGTTGTCATAATGCAGGATGCTGCCCTGATAAGTACTAAAGACAGGATCCCTGCCCCATGGAGCAGAGCACCATATGAATAGTAGAACATGTTTTTTTTTCTTCAGATCATCCTTTTGTTTGCCAGATGCTCTGGAATAAATCCAGGTCTTCAAATACCATGGAAAAACTAGTGTTTAAAAAACAAAGATAAGAAAAGAAGAGGTAACATTTTTATCTGAGGTAACATTTTTATCTGAAATGGACCTGCATGTTTTTGTCATTCACTAAATTGATCTGATTTGGCTGGAAGAATCTTAAGATAGGTATCTCACATCAGTCTCCCAGATAACCCCTACAACCAAGTGAATTTCCAGTCCAAGTTAATTACCTCTAGCTTTCTTTAGAAGCAAGAAAAAAGCCATAGTCTTTAAGAGCTAAAGAGATGTGGTTTTCCATACATAACTTGTTCAGTAATAGCAGAGTATTGAAAAGGAACATGGAGCAGCAGTCATTAATTCCTGGCATACAGGCCCTACTAAGCAGAAAGTCATTATTTCAGACCAAGGAGCTGAGCTGAACTGAACACACATCTACACAGATGCTGCATATGCAAATGCAGCGAAGAGAAAGGCGTATCAGGACCAATGACAAATTATCACTGATTATAAACCAGACAGGGACTCACCGGATAACCCAATCTCCAGTTACTGCAGGCAGATCTACAGGAATTTCAGTGGCAAGTCCTAGCATCTCAAAGGCAACCACCTGAATTGTGCAGACAACTGGGTAAGAAGCATACATATACTGCCCAGTGACTCTGAAGGGGGAAAGTACTCTTATTAAAATGAGTTTTAACTAAACCTGAAGTGACTGGGGTTTTTTGCTGGTTACTGAGAATCTGGAACACCAGTCAAAACCTATCATGGTTTTGGCAATCCACTATAGCATTTAAGGCTAGTTTAACAAAGTTAAATATGAGCTTCTTGCTCCATAAATTGTGTTTTCTGAATCTGGGTGGGTTTGTCAATGTTTATAACCTAACTAGCAATGCTGTAACTGGAAGTATTTCCCAGCTGATGACTTTTGGCAGGCAGAAAGCTACACATGGGCAGGTTTGCAGCGGGTTCTTGCAGATCCCTTTGGGCTTCAGTCAACTTTTTGGCCAGCGCAGCCACACCAGTTGATCAGCTCTCTGCTTCATCAGCCTGGTTGCTCTCAGGGACAGCTTGTGATGGTTTCTCATCCTAGCAATACTAGGGATATGGGCAAACAAAATGACTCTCTCCTTGCAACTGTTTAATGCTCACACCCTCCTACTCCGAAACATAAAGGCAAACTCCTTCTTAAACACTGCCTGAGTGAAAAATGCCTTATCTGTTACTGAGTTGTTTAAAACAGTTGCATGGTCATTGGTAATATATATGACATCGCACATACGACACATGATATCTAAAAAATCATATGTGACTATATGGTAAATACGGTGCTAGGGAGTTGTCTCTCTCCTTTGTTTCCTCTCTCTTTCCTTTTCCCTGGAGCTTCCACAATTCCTTATATTGCATTTTTTCTCCCTCTGGCTTCAGACACATCCCAGGGCTATGAGGAACACTCATTCCTGCTGTTCTGGCTTGGCCTCTTTTTTCCTGGCCTTTCAGCCATTCTTTCAGACCTGGCTGATAAGCACCATCCCTTTTATTTGTGGACACAGTAATGCATGCATAAAGACTGAAGGAGATAATGAAAAGAATGCAAACAAGACAAAAAAAGGACAACATTGATTGAACTGCACAGACTAAAGGAAACATTTCAGGACCTTGATGAAGGCAAATATAAAAATGTAAAAAGAACAACTAAAATTCTAAACTAGGGGTAGCTTCAAACCATTTTCTTTGGAAATGCAGCATACTCTTTTTAAAGGCTGCAGTGTGGAAATAGGAGGGACAAGAGCTCACCTGAAGAAGGAGGTACTATCATTCATCTTTTCAACCCTGTACACCTTCTTTCCTAGACATCCAAATTCTGAGCTAGCAGAACACTCAATATTCAGGCTCTGATTAGCAATTCTCACCACTGCATAAATTCCTGAGAGAAATTGTAACGAAGTCTACTTATGTGGAAAGCAACAGAAATGCTGTTGTGGCTAATGGGTGGCATCAAGTCACCAAGTGAGAACTTGGTTAGAAAAAGCTCTCTACCTGCCTATGCAGGAAATTATCCTAGAGCAAAGCCATCTTTACAGGCAGTAGAACCTCAGAGTGGAGATCTGATCCCAGTTGTGTCCTGCTTCCATGCACATGAAAGTTGTAAGACAACTAACTGTGCTTGGGCAGCAAGGGAGTCATGGCACGTCCTAGCAGGTCCTCCAGCAGAAATGCTTGAGAGACTGATGATCTGGTTAGGACCTGTGCTGAGAACATGGAGAAACTTTCATGAGCTGTACTGCTTCATTTTGTACCTTTCATAAGGCTTGCTTGCCTGCAACTGAATGTTTGGTGTGCACATGCTCAAGATGTGTTACTCTTCATAAATAAGTCAAATACTCCACCACTTCCTGGACTTCCAGTGTCTTGGAATGGTAAAACTCACACAGCTCCTCCTAAATGTCAGAATATATCATAGCCTGCTGTCTTTGAAATAAATCAGCTAACCACTTATCTGCACAGCTGGACTCTCCAGTCCACACAGGCAATCTTCCTTATAGGTAGGAGACTTGAATAGTTCACTCTTAAACGTCTTTTCTTTTTGCTACAAGAAGGTTCACTGGGGAGGAGAGCTTTCTTCAAACACATTCAGATCTCTTCCTCTTTACTCTCTGTCTGCCATGGAGGCTTCATTTGAGACAGCAGTAACATTGGAAAAGGTGGTGTTACAAACACAAGGTAACCTTAGCACATTTTGAAGTTCATTGATTTTTCAGAGGAGAGATTTCACCTAGAACCCTTTCTTGCTTCAAGCTAAGAATTGGCTTGCCTACATTCCTGAAGCAGAAAATACAGTGACTGCAACACCTCATGACCAGGTTGTACAAGATGTTCAATGATGGATAACGATGGATAAGAATCAGGCAGCCCTAGATGCCTTACTCATCAAACCTAGGTTTTCTCCCTGAATGAGTTTGTAGTATTAAAATATTGCAGAAGTCTCAAATGTATCTCACATTGCTTCTTGAATCTAAGCCACCCTCTGTCTGTACTGAACAGAAAACTACCTCTGACTCCTGTGGTCTGGACTAGCCCTGAACTCCAAGGGTATTTTCAAAGCCGTACCATCAGAGTATTACAGTTTTGGTCCATTCAGACAGGCTTCTTTTGTTTTCACAGAGGACAAGCTGGGGACCAGCTCTGTGGATATATATGTTCTTCAACAATACATCTGTGTTTGTTTTATTTCTTTTTTCTGATTGCAGTATGCTAGTCTTGTGTCTGGGGTGCAAGTTCAAGTTGATCCTCCTCTGCAAATAAAGTATGCACTCTTGTATGTTACTGTACTCCTCAGGGACTGGGGGAAGGCAGAAGGTCTCCTAGTGCTTTTAGTTCTAATTTTCCCAAATATAGCTGTGACACAAAGGTGCAGAAAACCAACACGTGCCCCTGGCTCCCAGGGATGTGCTAGAGGATGATGAAGTAAATTAGAACATCATACAATTTCACTGTATTCCATTCTGTAATCCCTAATGAATTACGAGCTGAACAGAGCATCGAAGAAGAGAATTATGTTATGGGGAAGAAATATCACCTCATTTTGTATGTTGTGTGCACTTATGCATGAATGTTCCTCATGGTGATTCTGGTATCTTGGAATCTGGAAAACCAAATGGGGACCTTAGTGGAGGAGAAGTGGAATCTAGTTTACGCATGGTCAGCTGGGCTGGCGCACAGTGGACAATCACATGGTAAGTGAATTCTGCTTCTTCACTTCTTCCTGTTACTTTCTTATAGCTTTTCTTTAGTTATTGACCAAAAGATAGACAGCGAGGTCAAATACATCCTCTGTTCAACTCTTTTTTTATTAGGAGAGTTGGAATTTGGTGAAGAAGGGGTGGTTCCCATAGTCAACCACTCCTCAGCCATACATACCCTACCCCAGAGAGTTTGTGAGGACATCAGATGAGAGCTATGCAGGAAAGAGAAATTGTGCTTTGGGTAAAAGTCCATTATTACAGTCATCAGTTTTGCTTCAAGGAGAATAAAGTACTGAATGATCAAACTTTATGTTACAAAGCATTTGGGGCAAAAATGGTGTTCCTCAAAATATTTATTTTCACTACAAATTAAGATGTGCTTTTATTTTAACTGGTTTAGATTTTTGTATTTTCTTTCTCTACTGGAATACAGAAAGACAAGACCACGAGGGATCCTCTAAGACCACCCAAGAGAGTCCAGGCCTCTGCGTACTAAAGGGAGCTCTACCTGAAAGTGCACCACAAGCAACACAAGATCTGTAGTGCTTTAGATGTTTCTGGAACTAAGAAAATACATTTTGAAATGAAAATTTGAAACTGTTTTCCTGAAACTAAGACAGGATATGAATTTCATTCCTTATGACTTAGTAATGCTTTGATGCAAGTATTGGGAGGGATTTTTCCGATCAATCAGAACTTAAATACAGAAAACTATTCCATTAGAAAGTTTCTAGCCAGCACAGCCTAGAAGAACTCCATACATTGGCATTATCCCTTATTAAAATAATTACATGTTTAATCACTGAGTAGTTACTGAGTTCAGCTCTGCTTTTGTTCTTTGCAGGTACATCCAGCATGTCTGAAGAAAACTGGAGTGGATCAGAGAACAGTATTTGAATTCTCTTCTTGGTATCCTACTTTTCTTGAAGAAAATCAAATTGTTTTACCCTTGATATATGTTTCTTATATGAAATACAGGTGCTTTAGATGGGTAATGCATTTATGCTGAATTGCCACTGCAGGCAGTGCAGTTGTTCACTGTATGAAGACAGAATTTTTTAATTGTCTCCAAGTGGTGATTTCTTTGGTAAAATGAAAGTCAGCTTAGATCTAGGTCCAACTTTAGTTGGCAGTTGAATCCATCTGACCTCATCTCACTACTCAATGGTATGGCAACACAGAGAACAACATCCCATGTACTGTTACTTTTAATAGCTGATGCTGTGGTGTCAGCCCATCCTGGAGTTTTGGATATGAGGAGTCAGATGCAGATCACTGCTAGTACCAACACTTTGCCTCTTTATCCTGCAACTTGATTCAATGGGACAACTTATCTCCTAAATATTTATGCTATTAAATATAATCCGTATCGCAGTTCTGCACCTAATCTATTTATCTAGGTTACATCTGAAATACATACCCAAATGTCACCGTGTAATAACATTTTTCAATAATTTTGTCTTTTTTCTCTCCCTCTGTAGTGTATTACACAGCTGTACCACAGTGGAAGTAAACAGCCATTTTCCCAACATTTCATTTATATAAAAGGAAAATTCAAGCTACAACATGAAAAGCATTTCCCCTGATGAATAGAAGCACATAAAGCATTAATAAAAGAGTATTCTTGAATTTGTTAAAATCCTCACGTCTGTGATGATTTTCTTCACCATTTCTTAGAGTGAAAATGTTCATGGAGCATGAGCATGTAATAACAGATCTATTTGATACCTTTCCTTGGTGTGTCAGAGTGACAGTCTAGAGTGATTAATCGTCAACAGCTTTTGTCTGTGCTCACCCTACAGATTCCTCAAAGCTGGAATACGGTGAGCTGGAGACTACCATTTTTTGTGCCTCATCTCGAGGATGGTTTACAGAATGACAGTGACCCTTGTGCTCAGATCCAAATAATGATGAGGCATGTCACTGAGAGCAGAAGTTTGAACAGCAGGACTTCTGTTAGTTCATGACAACTAATGAAAATAACAGTCAGCCCTGTTCTTGGAGCTGTATATGGTCTTGCAGGGGAAGCAGCTGAAGTTTCCACACACTAACTGAAAAAGCCTGGAGCTTTTCTGTAGTGTGGAAGGACTATCAGAGTAGGAATCTACTTCCACCTGAGACAAACTGGATGGGTCCACTGAGACATAACATACAATAATTAAAATATTTTAAGATTTTCCATGCTATTGATCATTCTCCAAAATAAACTCCACTGCTAGATGATATAACAAACATAAGGCACGCTACAAGTTGTGAAGAGTGTTGAAGCTGCCTCTTGTCCAGAGATTGCATATCATTTTTGCCTTCTTCACCTGCTGGGATAAAACTCACACACACAAAAAATGAGGAAGTTATTATTAAAAATGTAACAATGAAACAATTTGTTCACTAGTATATTTCAAAGGGATTCCTGAACTTCCTGTGCTTCTGAACATGACTCATGGCAAAAGGCTGAAGCTCAATTTTCTTGATCCATTTGCCCACAAAGTCCATTTCAGAGCCTTATGTATCTAACTTGCAGGATGATTTTTCCCTATCTGTGAGACTAAAACATCTTTTAATCTACATTAAGAGATAGTCCATCCAGCTCCCAAATTCCTCAGGATCAGTGCAATTAAGAACAACATGTTTCTGCCTTGATTTCTGCATCCTGAACTCCTTGAAACCTTATGTATCTTCAGCGTTAGGCACTTCTTCGGCCTCCCATTGCCTTCAGGTCTGGGTTCCTGCAAAGCTGCTGTCCCTGGCTGACTGTTCTAACTGCAGGCTCAAACATTACCAAGCTTGAAAGCTTGGTTCAGCAGCAGAAGTAACTCGTGGACCCTTGAGAGTTACATGGGTTACAGTAGAAGCTGGATTAGTTCTCACCTGCTTGCAGCCCTCCTTCTGTGTTTAGGTGCAACAGTGATTAGTTTTCTTAGTCCCAGCTGTACAGAGAGGAGACAATTTGAAGATACTTAGAAATTTAAGAAAGAATTTCTACAGTTCAGTGAAAACCACATATTTAAAAAATTTGCCTTTTACAACATGTTCTTGAAGCCATATCCTTATGTACATTCAGTTAAAAAAAAAAAAACAACCATATTTCTAAGCTGATTTCAGTGTATGCTTTTATTATGGACTCTTAGCTCTTTCCTCATAACAATGGTCAAACTGCTCCACAGTTTTTATGCAGACCTCACGTAACTCCAGGGTTTTGGTTTTCTTTTTTCCCAGAGGATCAGGTCCCCATGCTCATTCAATTGTGCTTGCACAGAAAGCCAGTGAATAAACAGAAAATAACAAAACACAGCCCCTAAAATTGAAACTGTGAAACACTGTAACACCCAACCTGAAATGGTGGCAAGTGCAGTTGAGGTAGGATGGCAGACATGCATCCTCAATAATGTATAGCTCTCAGCCCTGATGTTAGAGCAGCTCTGTCTGCATGTTCTCTCCTGGGTTACAATTTCCCTTTTCAGCAAATGCATGATGAGGTTTGTCCTGTGGTGTCAGGGTATTTCACAGACCCCACGCCTGACAGTGAAGACTCATGCAAAAGTCTCTCCATCTTCCCTTGCTTCTTGTTTTAAATCTCAGTGGTATATAGGGTTGAGATAGTCATGCAGTACCAAGAAAAATAAACATCTTGCACAACTGTATTAAATGTGTTGTGTTTAAGATGGGGGTAACAAACAGCGAGCCCAACCTACAGCAACATGAGGTTGCTGTGAATGCTAAAATAAGACACTTCCTCTGTCAAACCCAGAAATGCAAAAACACCAGAAATGTAACTAGTGTTTTCCAGGACAGCAAACTGGCAAAGGCAAGCCTGTGAGCACAACTTATATTGCATCCCTAACCTGCATCATAAAAGTTTGGAATAGCTGAGGAAGCCATACACGATGTACCAATCACCTGATGGAACCTGCAGCACCAGCAAGAGTAACAGAATCTCCTTCATTTACATTGGTGGGAAAGCTGGTTTGTGGCATATCTGTTTTACAGATCTTGCTACTTACTCTCTTTCAGACTTACCCTAGCCTTCCCCTCTTCAGGATGAAGACATAGCCCGCAAAGCCAGAAATCACTCCAAGATGCAGGCAAAAGCATGAGACTGGACATTTAGCAAGTGGAAGGCAAGCAGGTAGGAATATTAGATGGGCAACAGAAGAAAGTGCAAGCTGCAGATAATACAAAGTAATCAGTGATGTGTCAGAACCACAGGAGAACAGGGCTCTAAGTGACTTGGAACAAAGCACGACAAGGTGATAGTGACAAGCAAGATCAAGGTACCTGAGAAAGTGACGTTTCAGTGAGGAAGGACACTAGGGATTAATAAACAATGCATTTCCACTGCATTGAATTCTCCCTTCATAATTTCATCTTCTTTTCTGCTAGAGGAAATTCCTTTTTTTTCACTGCTTCCTCTCTGGGGTTGCATCAGTTATGTGGCAGAAAAGCTGGGCACCAAGGAGACCATGAGAGCTCAGTCTTATGTAGAAACACTAGATTGGTCACCCTTTAATTCTTTGCATGCACACTGGCTGAAGCCCATGCCCCTCTTAACACAGGCTGTGATAAGCACTCTGTGGTATTCCATAACAGAGTTTGTACAGGGTCTATCAGATTCCAGTTTGAAACCATATTCTTCTGCAGATACTGTTGTTTACTAGTGCCTCCTTATCTGGGATTTCCATTAAAATGCTTCAGAATTTCTGCATGGTTAATCCAGCACCTGGGGTTGGGGCAGGGAGTTGTTTCTTTTCCTAAGAGTTGAGTAGAAAGGCCTTGTATTATGGAGAGTACAAGAGTACTGAACAGGAAGAGGAGACACTTTCTGGTAAGCAAAGAAATTGAGACCAGGCTTTGACATCACAGCAAATCTGCCCTGAGATCTTCTAATGTCATGTCAAAATATCCTTACTCTGTGCTTGTTTGAAACCTCTTACAAATATAGAAGGCTCAAATTTGTACAGCTAGTCTTGATGCCAGATCAGCCATTAGCTGACCGTCCACAGCTGTAAACAAATCACTGGCTTAATTGCTGTCCCACATTGATTCATCAGAACTCAGACCTTGTACACAGCTCAGTACTGTTCTTTAACCCTCCAGGACCCAGCTCTGGTATTAATGACCACATAGCTATCCCCTCACCCTGTCCAGACCAGGAAAAAAGAGTATTCTAAAGAATATGTAGCTTTAATTAAGATATTTCAATCACCTCTCGTGTCTTATATTGTTAATTAAGGTAAGTCATTTGAATTCTGGCAGCTGCTTTCCTCAAGGCGGAAAGACAACTTCTTCCTGATGAGGGGAATTAGAAGGTAGTTCTCTGAAGGTGCTCGCCTGTTCCTGGCTGTCTTAATAAGGGGCCTAGTCACACTACAGCAGGTGACTCCTGAGATGTTCACAGTTTGAGAAGGCAGTTATAGGATATCTAAGAGCAATACCCTGGGATTCGATGGGGCTGCTCATAAAGGCAGCAGGCTCAAATCAGGATGATCTGGATAGGCTCTTTACAAGAAATGGGGAGGAAGACTGGAATTGGGGTGTAATTAAGGAGGACTGCTTTTTTTTAAACTCTAGGAAATAATAAATAAGCTAGTCTTATTTCAGGCCAACATAATAAGCATGCAAAAGTATTATTAAAAGACCCATCCAGAAAACCCCACCCACCCTCCCAAACTGGGGTTATAAAGCAGCGTATTAAATTCTGTTAGATGAGCTTACAGCATGCAAAAACAACCCCCAAAACAACCTTATCCGTGCTTTTAGGCTTCTTTGGGCCTGGCCTCAGAAACTGGAAATACCAAAGCCGAGCCTAAGCTGGGAGTGGCCCCCTCCGGCAGCACCAGCCGGGCAAGGCGGTTTCAGATGAGAGGGGGTTCGCTGCCCCCGGGCTAAGCTTCTGGAACCAGCGAGCAGGCTAAGAGGGGAATTTCAGTTACCTGTGAAATGCGGGAATGCGTTTCTGGATGGCCCCGGGCGTGCACCCCCTCTGCCGTTCCCCTCCTTCCCACCCTGCTGCTCCTCAAGTAGCGGCGGCGCCGAGCTTCTCCCACCGGGCTCTCTCAGCGGGCCATGGCGAGGGCAGCGCTGCTCCTCCTGGCCGTGTTGGCCCCAGTGCTGGCCTTCCCCACGGCGGCACCAGGTAACCGGGGACCGGGGTGGGCTGAGGTGGTGCGACCGCCTTGTGGGACCTCGGGCGGCATGCCCAAGGGGCACCCCGCCATTGGGGTGGATGGATGCCTCCTTGGTGTGTGTGTGCTAGCAGCGAGGCGAGGGCACCCAGGACATCCAGCATGGTGGGGTTGGTTTGGGTAGAGCAGCTTTCCCCAAACAATTGTATCCGGGTCTGTGTGAAACTTGTATTTCACCCAGTTTTTTACTGAGGAAGATATAATTAAGGTGCTTGATGAGTTTCTACCTAAATTACATTATTTCCTAGAAACATGGTATCCCACAGAAGCATGCTAATGCCTTTAAATTATACCAGTGTTAGTGATATTAAACGAATACATCTCTAAAATATGGCCTTTAGGCCATGTTTTAGCTAGGGGCCCTTCACTGGCGTCCCCATCTTCATGGGTTTGCTTGCGGGTGATGGTTGCATGCTGTGCTCCCTCTTCTCCCCATTTGAGGTAAATCTTGCAACGGCTGAATTCCTGTTCTCTTTCTAAGATAAAAGCTGCACAGGAGCTTTTCCTAGTGCATGTGCCAGGCTGGATGTGGTTCCGGGCAACCTGCGCTAGTTGAAGATGCTCCTGCTCATTGCAGGGGGGTTGGACTAGATGACCTTTGAAGGTCCCTTCCCACCCAAACCAATTCTATGATAACACAAGTCCAGTGCAAAGACCCAAGATGCTGTTGGGAACCAGTGATGAAAATTCAGATGGTCTCATCACTGTATGAAGCCTGTGAGTGCTAGAGATCAAAATAACTCTCAGGGACCAACAGCTGAAGGTCTTTCAAGACTGTGGAGAGTGCTGGGTTACTCAGATAGGTGCTGTTTGCTGTGGAGATTAAAACTTTCATATCCTCCAAGTGTACAGGAGATATTTAATTCTCATAATTACACTGTCCTCAGGTACGACAGCTTCTTACCTGGAGGGCACAGCTACAGAAACAACTGGTGAGTGTCTTTCCATGTAACAAACTACAGAACTACTGGATATCCAGACCAGGAGCACAGATGCTCCGAAATCTGAATTCTGCAGCAACCCCTGTTCTCCATGCCTAGACCCATCTGAGGAGTTTCTTGACTAGAAATTAACTCCTTATAAATATGTTCATAAGAAAAGTTTTTCTTTATTCATGTTATTTGTACTTGCCACACATGAAAACAGCATGAAACATATGATAGATACAATTAAGATAAATTTAGTGATTGTTCTTTCTAAAATGTTTCCATCTAGTTTTGTGTCTTTTTTTTTTTTCTTTCACCAGGTTTCACCCAATCTTTTACTGAGGAAGGAATAACAAAGATACTTGGTGAGTTTCCACATAAAATACATTATTTCTTAGAAACATGGGTTCCCAGTGTTAGTGACATTAAACAAATGCATGAATGAATTAATGAATAAATCCTCAATCTACACAGGAAAAGAAAAAGAAGCTTCCTGTGGCTGTGTCTCTATTATGTTCATTGTCAGTGACTACATTAGAGAAATTGCCAGGAAAAAATAAGAATACATACAAAAATGCTTGCAAATGCTTAAAAATCATCTTTAGAAAAATATGGAGAAGTCTTTCTTTTGTGAAGCCTGGGTCTCTTTCATACTTTATTTGCCCACTAGTACTAGCAAGTGCACAAGACTGGAAAGAATGTTACTAATTTGTCTGCTTTACTTAGCTTTCCTAAATATCACTTTTCATAATGAAGACTCAGCTGGAAAGGGAACAGATGAATTAGTGTCATCCTTCTTTCCTATCAAACCCTTCTTAACCTTGGTATCTGTTACTTCTGCCTGATAAATCGCTACAAGTCAGACAAACTGAATTTTTATCAAGAAGTGTAAGCCCATTCTACTGTTTGCTCATGGTCTAAGGAGTAAATTATAATTACCTTAAAGCATGTGAGTTCCTTTTTAAAGTGTGATATTGAAGACTGAAGAATATACACATGATTGAGTACAGTGATCCTAAAATAAGTAATTGTTTCTATTTTAATTTTGTTTCCACATGGCTCTAGCAGGGCTTTGCACTCCTGCCCTTGAGCCCCGCTGATAGCTCAGCCTGGGGCTCCCCCCACAGCTTTCTTCATACATTTCAGTATGTGCTAGGGCAGTTTTAGGGTGTTTTTTACTACGTTGTGTTGCTGTGCTGACACACATTAGTTCCACCCTGTAGCAGTTGTTGCTTTCTGGCTTTTGGTGTGATTTCAGGTCAGTCTGAGATAGCATGTTACTCTGAAATGCCTCTTTAGCAGATGGGTATCCTACATAAAAGAATAGCAATAATCAACAGTTATTCCTGGCAATATGTAGTGCTTGTAATGTTTTCTTAGCGTCCAGCTGAACTCAGTTTTGACCCAAATGGAGATGAGCTCAGTGAACATCTTGTAACTTAAATATTTATTTCATGTTATATTTTGTCTTTTGCTATGCTGCACAAGACCCTTCTGTTTTCAGAAAGGAGCTACCTGTTAGCCATGGTCTGTGACTGATTCTTTAAACCTCTTGATTATTGGAGCGTCAGCTACAACCCCAGCTTTCCTTTTTGCTTTTTCCCCCATTTGGATCAGTTCTCTGTCTCAGATAATTCATCATCACAATTGAAACCTGAGTATTTTCTGAAGCATTATAAGAAGGAGCCAAACCTTAATGCAGAGGTAACAGCTTGCACAAACTGACATTGCTGCTGCAATACCAGTGATGCAGCAGAGCATCTCTTAGTTGTCCTATTTCCCAGTAGCCCAGATGTTTTGACCTTGTTCTTTTGGCACATAAGCCACAGCAGCTGTCCACATGTACCTAAGGGGTTTTCGGAGAGCATCTAGTAGAGCATGACTGGCCTAAATATACTTTTTTGTATTCATTACTTCAGATGAATTGACCACCAGTGGAAGCAGAGGCAGGAGGAGCGAATACAGTAAGTTAGTTGTGCTGCTTTTAGAGTACCTAACTCCTGTTACTGTGATACATATCCTTGTGATTCCTGCGTGAAAGGCTGTATGGGAGGTTGCAGGGGCCACAGACAAAGACCCAGACTGTTGAAGTCGTGTAGATTTTGCTTAAGGATCCCAAGCTGTGTTTTCATACCAGAAAACTCTGGGAAAGACAACCTCAACTGAAGTCACCGGTTAATGCTCTTCAGAGCTTAGTTTGAAGGCCTTATTCCTGTTGAGTCTTACTTCTTTAATAATACTGCCAGTATCCTGCCAGTCTTGACATACACTCTGACTGCTGTGCCAGCTGTGACCTCCCTCAGTGCCTGCAATGCCCTTACTGCAGCATCCTCGGCCACTGGTTATCTTCTTTCTTTTCAATAATCTCAATAAAAAAGCCGCTTCAGAAGACACAATTTTCTATATGAAATAGGTCAGACTTGGCATTGCCGTACCAACAAAAATAGCTCTGAATTCTGCTCTTCCACCACCTTGATGTTTCAGTGGTTGCTCTTTGGCTTTGCAGAAGTCATGTTTATCTGTGGTTTTGTGCAGTCAGCACAATCTTGCTCATCTGGCCCTTGATTATGGCTCTCCTGCCCTTGCTATTGCAGTAGTCCTCGGGTAGCACAAATCCAAAATTTTCATGTCCTGGGTCTCCAAAAACATTCACAGTTGGCCAGTGTGCTTACAGCTTCTTCTGCATCCTGTGGGAAGCAAGTGCCTTCAACTGGGATGTATGTCTGAAGGAGACTAGCTGTGCTACAGCTTCCCTATCTTGTCATGCAACACGTGTGCACTGGGCCAAATGTATTGAGAAACTCTGAGGGTTTTATCTCCTGCTACCAGTATTACTTTTCAATCTGCTTGTTAGCAAGTAAAATATTTAATACTCTTTCTTTGGTAGGATGGATTTCAGGAGGGATTGGAGTGATGAGGAGAAGAGGTGGGTGGATCAGGATACTGTTGTCTTTCTCTTCTACATCTGGCTTAAGTGCTGCTTCCACAGAATGAAACTTGAATCTCGGGGTGTTTCTCATGAACTGAGATTTCTTCTCAAGTCTTTAGAAATCCTTTCCTTTTAAAATATGCCCTTTTTAATTTTTTTTTTCTGTTTTAGTAGCTGAATATGACTCTATGACAGAGGAAGACTACATGACTGGTATGTCCAGGAAGCTCCATTTCTTTTACCCTTCTCCTGCAAATGTTTTCAGCCAACAGGCTCAGAGTTACCCTCCTCACGCATACCTCAGATTCCTACAGTGTGTAATAACCTGTAGAGGAGAAGAAAAATTTGATGTCTGTTGCCTGAACTTGGCTTCTTAGCCTATTTCTGTGTGAAGTATAATGTGAGGCAGAAGGACTCAAGGGTTTTATTGTTTCTGGCCTTTTTCATCATCATAAAAATATTTAAAAATTTGTGTCTGCTCTCCTACTTCAGTAAGAAAATTTCTTGGAGGTCTAAGAAAGTAATTATTTCTTTTAGTATGCTCTGTTATATGGGAAATAAGAGAAATACCTAAGTTCTTATCCATTTCCTTTCTCAAGCTGTAAATACACCATAGAAATGAAATAAATGTAAGCAGAACCCCAAATGCCTGTTTAGCAGTATCAGGATACACTCCTCCTCTGGCACATAGTTCATTTTTGTCTCTATTGCTAATATTTTACTAATTTTTACTGTTCTCATAAATTCTTCAAGCCTGCAGCAGTTACATGTGTATAAAACATAAGCAAAAGGAGTAAGTACCTGTAGTCACTTAAGAAGACAAAAATATAAGTTAGTTTCTCACGTGTAATAAACAGCTAGCTTTGCATGTAAAACCCGTGTTAACAAGTACTCTGCTACCAGGTACACAGATACTGCTCTGACGGGATACAGGAAATTCAGCTAGCTTGCTATTCCTGCTTCTGCATAGCACAGCCAGCCTTACACGATGCTGCTACGGCAATATACAAAGAGCTTTTCTGAGAAGGATGTGAGACATCTATTTCCATAGAGTACTGATTTCACTTTTTCTGCAGATGAGCCCAGCATCATCTCCGCTGAGCAACATGTGCAGAAGAGAACATGTAAGAAGTTTCATTTATTTTTATTTAGCTTGTAAATAGTCACTTTTCTGTCTTTAATATACTGTGTGACAAATCTATTTTATGCACATTCTAAAGAACTGTAAGCATGAGAATGCTGCAGAGGGGGCTTGTGATTGTGGGGGCTTTTTCTAACCCACAGAAATCTCTTTACACTGAGGGAGCATCAAACAGTAGGTTTTGCCTCAATAACTTTATAAAGATACGCATGAGGCCTGTAACTCTTGTTTGAGAAAAATGTGGCAAAGACAGGTATTTTTTTCTGTTGTATTAAACAATAATGCCTGATAAAATAGTCTCATGTTTCGTAATGAATGTACCCAGATATTCTGTTGAAACACATAATATATGGCTGTTTTAAAACCAGATATGAAGGCTTCCTGGCTGTGCTGATCTAAATTCAGAACAAGAGAAACAATCCATAAGGCATCAACAAGATGTGGGTTATCTCCAGAGAAGAAATGTGCATTGCAGGGGATGTGGCCAATGCACAGCAAGCCCAGCACCCATCATTTTACCACTTTAGGGCATCAGAGCTGCATCTTCCTTCTTCCCTGCAAACACAGGGTAATTGAAGAGGCATCAGGTCCTGTATGCCAGTGCCAGGCAGTCCATATAGTGTGCCAGTTAGCAGGGCTGCCTGCCTTCTGGATCACTTTCTTTTAGGTGCCTCATACCTAGTTTGGAAGCAGAAAGACCAACTGAATTGTAGAGTGATACATTATAATGAACTGGCTTTACTGGTTTAGGTTTTTTGCTTGCTTTTGGTTTGTTTGTTTGTTGTTTTTTTTTTAACACCTTTTCCTTATGCCCGCAGTTGAGCACAGCATCAGTTTGGATGGAGAATTTGCGATCAGTGATCCATGTGAGTTTCTATTTCTGTTCTTGTTGGGCCTTGTTTGGTTTGGGTTGTTTGGTTTTTTTTTCTGTTCTTCTACAGTGAAAATCCTGCTCTACTTTTTATACAGATGTTACCTTATCTGTGTTCTTCAGGGTCTTGATCAGTTTCGAGATCCCACATCTTTATGATCTAGAGACAGTGTTCTGTTGCCTAACACACATGAAAAAAAAAGGGGGGTGGGGGTGGGGGGGGTGGGGCAACTGTCTCTCACCACTAGAAGTTCCTGAAGTTCCGTGTGCATGAGAAAGAGTAGAAGAACAGAAGTTACTACTTCATTTCATATCTGGGTCCTGGCTCACTAGTGACTGGGCTTAGCCTGCCACAGCTGACCTGAAATGTCTAGATCTGGAACTGGATTTAAATTTAAAACATAGGGTTATGTGTGCTTCTTAAGCTGATTTGTTTGCATGGAAAGGAAAGCATAAGATACTTTGGGTAGATTAGAATTACCTAGGATTGCTTATTGCATGGCTGCCTTTTTAGGTAATAAACCCATTTAGTTGATAAGGCAGCCTGGGCTCTTCCAGAACATCCTATTTTTATGCTTCCCCTTCAATGCTGATCTGTACCAACCCCCTTGGCATTGCTGTGCCCTGCTTGGCAGATCAAGACATGGGGCCATATTGGTATCTTCACTTGGGTATGCATAGGGGGGACAATGTCCAGCAGTGTGACCTTCCTGATGTCTTGTTACAGACAGATCCATCTATGGCGAGGAAGATGCCAGAGGAAAAGAGAAGCATTCTGAGTGAACACTTTTTTTTTTTTTGATAACTCTGCAATTTATCTCCTTTTTTTTTTCTTTTAAAGAAGCTTTGTTTTGAGATAGTGAGTCAAAGGGGGGATTAGCAGTTACTGGTAGTGTCTCCCAGCAGGTGGATCAGTCCCTTAGTGTTACATCACACTGGGACTGTTAAGAGCTTACTCAGGACCTCATGATTTGATATCTGTTTTCTTCTGTTCCTGTATAGAAAGAGATGGACATATTGAAGAGACGTGGTCATCAGCTGGTAGTTTCAGCTCCATCACAGAAACATTTGATTCCTAAAGTTACTAAATATGGAGTTGTTTTGGGGGGGCTTTTTTAATGGAAGGAATCCTTTTATAAAATTTGCTTTGAATCTTCTTTGTGTTTTGATACTATTAGAATCTGGATTGCAGTATATCAGCATCGGTGTTTGCCCTGTCCTGTTGTAGTGCCTTATTTTATTCTTTAGCAAGAGGATCAAGAGACAGAGAACCCTGCCTGCTCAGCTGAGCTCAGACATCAAGTTCCCTGCAAGGAGGAAAAGATGCTCTCTCTGCATTCTTGCTAGGTGTGATAACAATGTGTTGTGGGGGAGAAATATTTCTGCTGATTCTTGAAAAGCGAGAAAATGGACCATACATACAAAGCCCCAGATTTGAAATAAAATAAACTAGCAAAACCAAACTAAAAATAGCTTTTAAAAGCTCTGAAGACAGCCTTCAGAAAACCACTTAATTTTTTAGCCTATCTCATAATTCTTTTCCTGGCTGACTTGGCAAGTCAAAGATGAATGGGGATGGAAAGCTACAGCCCAGATTGATACAGCACAACTGGCTTCTTGTACGCCACCAAAAAAGTGATTACTTCAGTTCCCCAGACATATTAAATGCATTGGGAGCCTAAAGGACATTGCCTGACCTGTTTTCTTCACTGCCCCATCTGACTTGGTTTTCTCATATGGCTTACTTTTCTTTGCTACCAGTTCCAAACTCCTATCCCAGGCTGAAAGTTATGTGATGAGGAACTTCTGTTCTAGACAGCAAGAAGGACCTGAAGAGATTACACACAAGAGAAAGCTTTAGGGCTATAAGCTGCAAAAATAGGTGGTTTCTGCTGTAAGAGCATTTTATCCTCTATGGGAATAGCAACAGAAGAATAGAAAGGCAGACATGCAGGCAGAGTATGGAAGAAAAGAGTAAAGTCTTTTAAGATACCAAGATGCTAATACACTGCATGCTGGTCTGGTGGCTGTGAGTAAAAGCTGTCACAGGTTCTGTGACAGATCTGTTGGCTTTGTTTTCAAATGTGCAGATCACCAAAAATGCCCCCTGTATGTGTGATGTGTTTTTAAAACACTTGTGCTTCAAGTCTTACTCCCTTTGTAAGATGAATGGCAAACTGCTTTGGAAATTCCTTATCATCAACTTGGATAGGATTTATCTGAATGTCAGGAAAAGTCTCTTTTGCACAGGGCTGTTTTCTGATCTGAGGTGGTGATGACATTCCTAATTCAGGGCTGCATTGTCACTCAACTGGTCCATGCTAATTAGTGGTAATGTACTTTTGCTCTACAGCAGGCTGTGTACAAGGGCAGATAGTACATCTACATATACTGTTGGCATGCTTTCTCACTTAGTGGCCAAAAGCAGCTATGGAAAGAAGAAAATAAGAGCAGGGCAGTCGTACACTGATACTACCTTTGGTCCTGCCATCCAACTCTTGGTAATCTATTAATTAGTGACTTTCCATATCAAGATTTGCATATTTCTGTCTACTGTCCTCCAAGGAATTTCAGTTTACTGAATTCTCTTGTGTAAATATAAATTTTGTGGCTGTACAACATCCTGTGACCATATGTTTGACAATTTAGTTTAACAACACTGAAAAATCCCCTGCTTTTGTTTATTTTGGCCTTGCCACCTTCTGAATTCCTGTATGCTAGAACTGCTAACCAGAAATGTCTCTTACTGTTCCTGTAAGACAAGGATGTTTAGACCGGTATCTTGCTGGTCTAAACTAGTTGGCCACTGCTAGTTCAGAGCTGATCAGTCTGTATGTGTATGGTTGTTTTACTTGATGTGCATCTCTGCATTTTTAAATAAAGAAAGAATACCTGCTAGTTGATTGTCTTACCGTTTCTCAACTCTTCACAGTCTGCTTTTGGTTTTATGGTCCTAAGCAATTCTGCATCAGTAGGTTTTTCACCCTTCCCTGTACCCCGTTTTCAAGAGCATTCACAAACACATAAAACACAGCAGGCTATAGCCAACTTCCTTTTAGGACATAAATAGCCACCTTCATCCTTTTTGAAAGTGAACAGGTTTTCTTCTCCTCTTTATTTCTTATTCTTAACTAGAAAATGATACAGAAAACTACTATTTTATGTCATTTCTCTTTGCTTTGGGACACTCCAAGGAGTTTCCTTGTATACATTTGACAACATCCAGAAGTACTATGCGAATCAAATCACCCTTGCCTATACAGAGAGTTCCAGCACACTGATGAACCATGACTGTCCTTGTTAAAAGCTGTTTGTTCTTCTTATACTAAAATCTCATCAACTAATACTTCAGTTTGAGAGAGGTCTTCTGTTGCACCCCAGTTGTGATGTTCCAACCTTCTCCACAATGCACGCTTGGAGTTCCTTTTTTTTATTTTTGCCACACTTTTGCCTTTTTTTTTTTTAATGTTTCTTTAAAGAAGTGTTATGAATTGGCCCTACAGCCCCTCAGGGAGGATTCCTTACTCTTCAACCTGAAATAAAATCTTCAGGTAATTTCATAGAATCATGGAGTGGTTTGGGTTGGAAATGACCTTAAAATCATACTGTTACAACCCCCTACCATGGGCAGGGACACCTCACCCTAGACCAGGTTGCTCAAAACCCTATCCAACACTTGAACACTGCCAGGGATGGAGCATCCACCACTTCTCTGGGCAGCCTGTGCCAGTGCCTCACCACGCTCACAGTAAAGAACTTCTTCCTTATATCTAACCTGTTGAAGTTTAAACCCATTACCCCATGGGGGAGCTTTTGGTGAATTCTCCCCCCCTCCATATTTTATTTGTGGTTTTCTAACCTATTTGCCAAAGTATAATTTTTCTTTTTTTTTTTTACTTTGTTTGCTTGGACATCTTTTAAACTGTTTTCAGAATTGCTTATTACCCTAAGCAGTATTGTTGCTTATTTCTACTTTACTGGGGTGCTTGGCCTCCCATAGTCTAGGAAGGAAAAACTTAGGCGAGAACCTTCTTGAAATACATTCCTTAACCCTTGCCCTGGTTGCTTTGTGACAATGGCCATGATGCTTTTGAAGTATTTAATCACTTTAGTTGATGGTATTTTCACTGTAGCTCTTTATGCAGTTTTTCCTGAAAGTGAACACCAGTGTAGCGGATTTTGGAGAGACGCCGAGTTTGAGTACATCATGGTCATCATTCCAGAGCATCTTCCTGAAGCTGAACTGCGAACTGTGAAGATTTTTCAGCAACTGTTGCTGTGTTAAGGCCCAGCTGCTGCTGCCCTCCACTGGCTGAAACCTCTCATGAATACTTAGGCTCCTTATTGTGCTTGCAAAGAAACTGAAGGCACCGCTTCCAGTACAAGAACAGAAGTGAGGGTGTTTTTCAGAGACAGCCCTTAGCTCTTGTCGTCTGTTGTCCAGCTGAATGTTTGAAAGCATGTCCCGAAAAAAGTGCTTTTATGTACGGCAAACCGTTGTCCTCACTGCTAATGTGAGCATGTGAGAAGTATAGTTAAGGTTAGTAAAGATGCATTTGAGCTGTAAGACCACTAAAAGGCTTTTTAGTACAGGGCAGTAATGGCTTGGGGTTATTTTAAATAAATTTAGACTGTTTTCAGCTCTCAGTTTTCAGTTCCTCTCTGGCATTCCTTTGGCTGTGAAACAGTAACCCTCACTTTATGTTTGATTAAACAAATATCTAATGCACAGAAGAAAAACACAATATACTGTATCTTTGTCTGTCAAAAAAAAAAATCCAACCCCCCAAAAAACCCCAAACAAAACCCAGGTATAAAAATCAGGTCAAATTCCCCTCAACTCCTGGGAGAAGTGGCTGAGTAGCAAATGGTTCTATAATCATTTGGAGCAAAAGAGAGTTTCTAGCTACTATAAAGCTGTCATCTTGTTTGCTAGTATTGTGTGAGTTCATTCACAACATCATGTAAACAAACAACTTGGAAAACGTTCTTTAAATTCAGAGTTTTTAATAGTTTGGGAGTTGTCTTGCTTTGATCTTGGCTGTGGGTTTGGGTTTTCTTTTCCTACCTATAGCAATATTTCAAACTAGCATCTTATAAATCTCCTGTGAAGCTTAAGAGGATGAACTGATCTCCAGAGCATTCTCATATAGCTCCTTCTGGACTGTGCAACTATGCATTGCAAGTAAAGTTTCAGTCACACTGTGTAGCAGGCATTTGCACAGCATTTGTGGTCTCCTCCTCATTCTCCACCATCTCCACTGAACATGGTTGAACTTTTCAGAGAGGAAGTAGGAGGGCTGTGGAAGAAGCAAGGATGGAAAGGTGGACAGAGTCCTGAGGTGAGAAGCCTTTCAGATGCCACATGTAGTTTTGCCACCTAGGGGGATTCATCTGGGAGACCTGTGAGGAACGCCACGTGGGTGTCCTCTGTGGGGCTATAAAGAAGGGCAAAACACAGGCTTTGGTGTTGCAGCCAGGAGGTCTGTTGTTAAAGTGATCACAAGGTGAAGAACATCAAGAAATGCTGGTGACCTGCACTGCACCTCTTTAACCAGTAATTCATGGTTTTACTTCCCAAAAGTTTATCATTTCAGAATAAGGGTAAATGAAGGGAAGCAGATTCTTTCTGGTTGGTTTTGCATCCATTCTTTTATGCTGTTATCTCATGAAAGAAAGCACATGTGAAGCAAAAAACATGTCTGATTGCTTGGAGTTTTGAGTAGACTATTTCTAGCTGGCTTCAACAGTGCAATGTCTGGATGGTTTCTCAGTGATAAGAGGTATGTCTTCATCCACCGAGACTCTTCATTTCTAGGGAAAAAAAGTGTTAAAACTGAAAATAATATGGGGAATCATTCCCAAGGAGATGAATTCTAATGTGATCTTCTCATAAGAGCAACCCTTCTCATTTCAATTCATTACTCTAATTTGGACCACCAGATGGAATTGATATTCAGCAGTCTTCTGTCTGAGAAGTGCCATTTTACAAGGTAGGTCTGATCCTGCTTAAGCCAGTGGCACTTTTGTATGTGTCAGCGCAATGGCATGTGAAATGAGAAGGGTGGTAAGCAGTTATGTTTGACCTGACTCTAGTTTCTACATTTCTCATGGGTTCTAAGAAGCCGCAGTCAGTGAAGACAAAAGAAGCTGAGCAGTAATAGATTAGGGTTAAAAATGGAAGTGAAAAAAGACCACTTGCACTTGATCTTCAGCTGGCACAGTGGTGTTGTCAGTGGTGATCTCTAAACATATCAAACATGAGTCATGAGAAAAACTCAGAGTAGGGTTTTACTTAGCCCATAATTAAATTTATTAGTTTGCTCTGAAGCCCTACAGGAATTAAGTACTAATCTCGTTGGATTATCTCTGAAGTATTCCCAGGCAAAGAATTTATGAACTGAGGGTGAAGGATCTGTGTAAGAGAAAATTTTCCTCACAGGATTCATCCCAGTCCAGAAGCTTGGATGGACTAGATTGTAGGGTTGGAGCAGCTGGGAAGGTTTAATCTAGGATGTGGAAGGTTTGGTGGCTAGGAAAGTGGATCAGCAGGATGACAAGTGGTACAAGTAATTCTTTTTCTTCTGGGTGCATCACTTAACACATTGCAGACTCACAACTTCTTAATTTCACCTCTAATTGTAATCTGCCTGTTGCAGAAGGCTCTAACTGCTTTTGCTTGTTTCTTCCTTTACCTGAGAGAAAAAAGCTTTATGTCATAAAAAATCCTATCTAGAAAGTTAGTAGAAGTATGACTCAGTAGAAGTATGGCTCCGTAGAAGTATGGCTCAGTAGAGAGAGATTGTAGTTGCTAGAAAGTATATGAAATGGGATTTAGTGCAAGGCTGGGATGTTCAGAGACCACTGGAAAAGATGGACTGTCACAAAAAAGATGACAAGGGAGCAAACCAGTCAATTATTTTTTATAAATATTTGCTGATGACACCAAGCTGTGTGGTTCAGTTGATACGCTGGAGGGAAGGAATGCCATCCAGAGGGACCTTGACACGCTTGTGACGTGGGCTGATGCCAACCTCATGAAATTCAGCAAATCAAAGTGCAGGTCCTACACCTGGGTCAGAGCAATCCCAGGCACAGGCTGGGAAGAGAATAGATTCAGAGCAGCCCTGTGGAGAAGGACTTGGGGGTATTGGTCAATGACAAACTGAACATGAGCCTCCTTCAGTGTGTACTCACAGCACAGAAACCAGCCATGTGCTGGGCTGTATCAAATGGAGCGTGACCAGCAGGTCGAAGGAGGTGATCCTGCCCCTTTGCTCTTGTGAGACCTCACTTGGAACGCTGTGTACAGTTCTGGTGTTCTCAACATAAAAAGGACATGGAACTGTTGGAACAAGTCCAGAGGAGGGCCACGAGGATGATCAAGGGGCTGAAGCACCTCCCATATGAAGATAGGCTGAGAAAGTTGGGGCTGTTCAGCCTGGAGAAGAGAAGGATGCATGGAGACCTCATAGCAGCCTTCCAGTATCTGAAGGGGGCTTATAAGGATGCTGGGGAGGGACTCTTCATTAAGGACTGTAGTGAGAGGATAAGGGGTAATGGGTTCAATCTTAAACAAGGGAAGTTTAGACTGGGTATAAGGAGGAAGTTCTTTACTGTGAGTGTGATGAGGCACTGGAATGGGTCGCCCAGAGAAGTTGTGAATGCTCCATCCCTGGCAGTGTTCAAGGCCAGGCTGGACAGAGCCTTGGGCAACATGGGCTAGTGTGAGGCACCCCTGCCCATGGCAGGGGGGTTGGAACTGGGTGATCATAAGATCCCTTCCAATCCAAACCATTCTATGACTATGATTCTATAATTTCCTGTGTATACATGCAGGCTGTAGTTGCTCAAAGAGAATATTTTGAGTGACCACATAAAACAAGTTATATAACAGTGATAGCAGGTACTAGCAGCTAACGGTGACAGAAAAAAATCAAGAGTCAAAAGGATTTATCACTGGAAGCTATTCCGTAGCAGTTTCTTTGGTGACAAAGAGGATGCCGTAAGCCAAAGAAACCAAACAAAACTAACAAGCAAAATGGTATCACAGGGAATATAATTCCATTGAACCAACTCTGCTCAATTCTGACACTTGGGAACATCAGGCTGGGCAATTTACAGTGTATAGACTGTGGTAGGAAACCCACCACCATTTGTGGTTTCTTTAAATGTGAATGAATCAGGAGGAAGCCTGTCTGCCCTGACAGATGTGGTAGAGGGAAGACTGAATATGATTTTACTGAACGTGAGATACTTTTGCCAAATCACTTTCAAGCTCTGTGAGATATGTTCTATTTCCTCTCAGCCCAACTGCTGTTCCTAGTACTTTGGTGCAGACAAGGCAGACTTTCAGTACCTGAACCTGAATTTACTGCTATGACCTTTTGTTGTTCTGGTTTAAGGCTGTACTGCTTGAGCCACAGAAGTCCACCTCTTCCAGATAATAACAGTATCATTCACACTGACTGTTGTAATTTTAAGAACATTTGAGCATGCCCTAATTATCTAAGGATCTGGAAGATAATAACAACGTGCTGTGATGACAAGGTACATGCATGTCATTGCCTCTTGTTAAAGGAAAGCTTGTTATGCTCCTTTCATGCTTTAAAGCACTGTTGCATTATAGGCAGAACAGTGGGTCTGGAGATAAAGCATGAGTATGGGTGGATATTTTGCCTGGTGGTTCATAAGCGTGTGTCAGAAGCTGAGTATTGGGATGAGTCAGCACAGAAGTGTCATCAGACAAAAATAGCTCTAGGACATAGCAGGGTGTGGTAGTTACCAAACAGACCATTGCATGGCACTCACATGCAGGAAAGTTCTTCTGCCATTTCTACTCTTCCCTTCCCCTCTCGTTTCCAGACATTTCATTTTCCCTCTACCTCCTACCTGCCTAGGTCACTGCAAGCTTAACTGCTTCAGCTCAGGTACAAGGGTTTGGGTTGTGGCTGCAGCAAAGGGTCTGACACCCCAGAGCAGTTACTGGGGTTCCTGTAGATACCTCAGCTCTGGAGCAATAAATGCCCAGGCTCATAGCCCAGCTCCCAGACTTCTAGGTTGACATCTGAACCCCATGGTGGCCAGAGACAGAGCAATGGTCAGGTGGCTGTCTGCAGTGTACTGCCTGGTTGAAGCCAGACAGAGGCTAAAAGCAGCAATAGAACCTGGCACAAAGCCTTCTGGGGACTGGATTACTGCCAAATTGTTCATTTCTGAAAGAAGCTAAGTCGTTCCTGAACACCTTCTCCTGACGGAATGGAATAGCCATTCAGTAGAGTTTACTGGTAAGATGCCTAAACATGAACATCTAGAGCCATCTTGTATCACTTAGGTCTTCCTTATAGCCTCCTGGTGCCCTCCCCAGAAGGGAGAAAGTCTCCTGTAAATCCCGTGTAATGTCTGCCAATTCTTTGGAGTTGTGTCAGAAATAGATCATCCCAGATGAAAGAACATGCCTCTGTTCAAGCAATTGAACCTATCCATACAGCTCTTCGTGGGGTTCCCATGTTGTCTTTTCAGAGAGAACATTTAGAAACCACTTTTTCTAGATAACTTTTTCTAAATGAAAGCCTCAATCTTGGTGAAAATATCATGACGTAATAAATCCATATGGAGACTTGCACCCTCAGGGGAGCAACATCCTTCCCAAAGGTCTGTAGGATTTGTGAAGGAAAGCCAAGGAGCATCTGGCTAAAGCTGGTCGTCAAAGGCTGTTTCCACCAGCTCACACCCTGCCTGATGGAGCTCACCAGAGGAATAGCCTTGCTACCCATGAACTGTGTCCTGGCAATGCTGGATGCTGTGAGATGGTGCTGTACGCCTGGGTAAAGATTTCCCTCACCCATAAGAATGCAGTGTCTTGCTGCTCAGTGCAGACAAGCACTAAAGTAAAAACAAGGAAAGTAAGCATTTACTATGTTCAGATGCTAACAACACATTTACTGTGTGCATTGGAGCAGCAATAGCCAAGGCCCTTTGCCTGCCGCAGCATGGCTTGCTACTGCTGCTGTACTTGAGGGTCGGCTTGGGAGCTGCTCCTGGAGGATTGTGCCAGTGGAAAGCAGATGCCACGCTCTTAAGAGAACCACGCTCATGAGGACATCCAACCCTGCTGGGCTCTCTCCTCCACCTCTCCATTGAAGCTCTGCTCCTTGTCTTCCCAATTCCACTTTCCATGTCAGGAACAACCTACCATAGGACCCACAAAAACAACTAGCTGCAGAGCTCAGAAGACTTGAATGGCTCTCTGTGTACAGAAATTGAAGAAGTGTGTTTATTCAGCTTACATACAAATGTAGATCAAACCAGAAGGTTTTGATACCCTTTTCCAGCAGCTGTCCAGCCACTTATACGACCTTAAGGCTACAATTTTCCACTGAATTAAAATCCTTGCACCAGCACTGTCAAGTTATCCCCAGGCAGATCCAATTCAAATGCAAACCTTGCAGCCCAACCCCAAAAGAGATTCCTGTGATTCATACTTTAATCTGGTATTCACTTTTAACATTCCTCCAGAGAACTGCAGATCCCCAAAGTCAATTTCAGAAAGCACCTGGCAAGGTAAAGTCACCTTCCCACCAGACAGCAAACAGAACCTGGTAACAGCTGTCATGGTATTAAACAGCAGACAAGTCACTACTGGCATTAAATACCTGTCTGGGTATCTCTGTGCATTACTGCTTTATACAATGCAATCTATGTTTTACACAAGCATGATGCAAAATGCTGGTCATACTTTATACGTATCACATGTGCAGCTGACACTAGCTCCTTACAGAGTCTGTAACAGGGGCCACACAACTCTGTTAATAACACTGTGTCAGTGAATGCCTTCAGCTCTCACTTAAAAAATTGCCACAACAAAGAGTTTCCTTGCCATTCCTTGTGCTTTTCTGTTGTCCTAGTTACAGGATTTTATTAGATTTCCCAGCTCTACAAGAACATCTGAGTGACTTTATCAAACTGCTCTAAGCGGGGAGCAGGACTACATGAACTCCTTCCCACATAAAGTTTTCTGTGATTCTGAAATGGTGATGGTTGTGAAAAGCAGGACAAAAGGAACAACAGTACATTTCAAGGGCAAATCCAAACAAATTGGGATTTACCAGAGGGCCTTGTTGAAGAGTCTTCAGAGAACACATACCCCTCTAGGATACTGGGCAGAAGCCACTAAACTTAAGTTGAGCCTCACACAGTGTGTGAGAGGTTAGTTTAATTTAAACCCTCCTAGGGCCATGACATGAGGGACTCCACACTCTCAGCAGGGACAGGAGCAGAATATGAAGTCCAGGAGTCTCTGTGGCTGCTGGTGACCCAGCGAAGGATGCTATTTCCTCTAGGTGTTACATACAGCTTCTGATTAAGCAGCTGTCCTCTGATAAAACCTTTCAGTAGAATTAATTCTTCGGTTTTCATTGCAAAAGTTTCTTTGAAATGTTTTATCTGCTGAAAAAGTTTTAGATTTTGAGAACTGTGAATTCATTTTTTACTTGTCGGAAGCCTTTTTCTGTGAGAAGTGTCAATCCACTTCCAATGTGAACTGGACTTTTTATTATTTGTATTTAGACTTCTTAAGGAATTTTAATCAGAATAATTACATCAATTCTATATTTTACATATTATATAATAAAAATATGATTACGTTCATTGAATATATAGAACTACCATATGTGTCATTGCTAGAGCACAGTATGGGATACTACAGGTGATAATCGGAGGACATTTATGGGATGGAAAAGGAGAACAAACTAGTTTTGGGATGGAGCTTAATATGTTCCCTAAGGATATAATGTGATCATGATGCAGAGCCAGGGTGATGATGCAGAGTCTAGGACTCCCTGCAGACTTGTGCTCCCATGTTGCACCCCTCTCAGCATGACAGATGACAGTCATGGCCCTTAATGCCCAGGTGGGAATCATAGAATGGTTTGGGCTGGAAGGGGCCTTAAAGATCATTTCTTTCCAAGTGCTCAGTTGTTGCAGGGTGGCATGACAACTAATACAGGCCACAGTGCCGAGTGTTTCATTCAGCTCACATAATGCAGGACTGCACAGTATTCTGCTGTACAAGGTTTTGCTTTGTATTAAAGTGCACAGTCTGAGCTTTGATCACTACACTCAGTGAAGGTCCTGGGATGGTTTTTCTTTGCCATATTCAATTTGCTAATCCAAATGCTGAGCAGACGTTACTGTGGACAAATGAGCTCTTGGTTACTTCAGCTGCCTATCTGCATGTCAGCTGGCTGTAGTCTTCCCTTTCTTCATGAGCTGTTGTGGATCATACCCACCAGTTACTGGGGCTCCAGTGAGAGGGAGCTGACTTTCAGCAGCTTGGGTGCTAATGCAAAATGATAGTGATACTTCATCCTACCTACGAAACAGACATTTTGCTTGCAACTCTTCTCCAGGGGAACTTATTTGAGAGGTTAAATCCTGAAAACATAAATTTACGGTACAGATACACTGGCATTTCCTGAGTGTCCACAGAACCTACGGAAAAAATTATGAGGCATAAGAAAAGAAAGGCTCTCCAAGAAACCACCTTCCTACCTGCAAACAAAGTATGGTACCAGGTTAGTGAGGTCTCTGCACTGAAATGAGAACCTGCCTGCTATTCCCCAATTCCACATTTAATCTTCCTTATTCCCCGCCTTTTACTGCCATCTACTGTCTCTGACTGAATGGCTTCATTGTTGGACCTTGAATAAGTGTCTGTTTTACTCTACTTGGTTAAAAGCTACAGGTTTTGATAAAACCAGTATTTCTGCTGGTCTGGGAAGGTCTGTCTTCCTTTCCATTTTAAATCCCTTTGACTCCCTGTTAGCACTTCAGCAAAGACAAATCATACTGAGTTACCACTAGCTTTTTGGATCAAAAGGTGAAGGTGCAGGCAATGTAGCAGCCTTTCTGCATGTGACAATGCTCCTTTCAGGTTTCTTGTCTGAGTTTGGATATTCCTGGGAAGAAGCAAGGAAAAGGGTTTAGGGCAGGGGAATGGGATTTGTTTTAATAAAAATTGGTTTGCATTTTACTACCTCAGACAATGCCAAATACATCATGTTTTCAGAGGAAGGTAAATCCATCACTGCCTCACATCTTCTTGCAGCAGTGGGGTGGAGTGAAGGTATGTCCCTCATGTTCATAAGGATGGCTGCATTCACCCCCAAAAGGCTATAATCACAAACCGTCAGAGGTTAGGGCAGGAGATCTGAGTTGCTTCTGTTGGCAGGGTCCCTCATGAGACGTGTAGGACTTCATATGGGGTGGAACAGCAGTGTCTCAGAGAGGGCTTTTGGGATAGATTAACTAAGAAACATAGTACTTGTGTAACGGTGAGCTTGGGCCATACTGAAGGAGAAGTCATGGCTAAAGAAATGAGAAGATAATCCGCAAAAGCCAAGTATTGCTTTCCAGCATTTTGAAAACAAAGGGAATTGATTATTTTATTTTGAAGCAAGGCTTTTGTTTAAAAACAGACAAACAAAAACCCCACAACCCTCCCAAAGACTGATTTAAAACAGAGCTTTATAAAAGGGGCCAACATACCTCTTGAGAGTCAGTCTCAGAGTGTAACAGTTTTGTTACCTGCAGCCAGGACTAGCAAAATGGCTCCAAGAAGCACCTTGACACCCTCTAAGATGAAGAAAAGCAACTGCCTTGTTGGACAGCAGCATCCTGCAGTGTGTCTCTCTTTGTATGTGCTGTCAGGCAATAACATCATTTGGGTATTGGCTATTTTCATTGCTCCAGGAAACTGCAGGTAATGTTCAAACTCTGCAATGTCTTGCAAATTATCAGATAGGCAGTAAGTCAGGCAGAAATCACTCAGAAAAGGTTAATGCTTTGATTTTTGCTGATCATAAAGGGAGGCAAGATTGGATGGACTTTTATTATGTTTGGCCTTTGATGAATTTCTTCTCCTCTCTTACCTGCAACCATTAGGTAAGCCCACCTGACCACACTGGTGCTCCCAGTGTCATAACAAAAAAGCAAGCAGGCTGCAAATCCAGCCTCTTCCATGCTGGTGCAACACAACCTCCAAAAAAAGTAGTCTTGCTGTCTTGGGCTGTTTGTTCACTGGGAGCTGTTGCGAGTCCAACAAACTTTAGCTCAGGCTGCAACATATGCATTTCACAGGGTCTCATAAATGCCTACTGAAAAGGCACTGTAGCAGATCACACCTTAGACACTTCCCTTCTTGGCAGAGCAGGATTCTTCTCTGCATTTGAAGCTCTGGTTTGCTTTAATGCAATTTAGCTTTAAATTAAATGGGATTTTTGCCACCCCACAGAGTCTGACACTTGGTTTCATGAACAAAGTATTGAACCACTTAGCTGGCAGCATGATTACTTCTGGCAAACACAGCTACCACCTGCCTGCAGATACCCATCCCACAGGCCAGGATAATTTTTCTTCATTCCAGTGCTTTCTTCCCAATTATAAACCTTTTGCACTGGCTCAGACAATTCCCCTCTTCACTTGCCACTTTTAACTTTTAAAAATCTTTAATTACTTAAGGTATAAACCTTGAACTATCTTCACT
Organism: Neopsephotus bourkii; assembly: GCF_033783945.1. Lineage (NCBI taxonomy): Eukaryota > Metazoa > Chordata > Aves > Psittaciformes > Psittacidae > Neopsephotus > Neopsephotus bourkii. Next base: position 12,939,069 of record NW_026900624.1, read on the forward strand.
GTGTCTCACAACCCATTTTCCTTGTAGGCATGTGCCGTCATATGCTACATTACAGCTAGCGGGAGCAGGCCCCTAGAAAAAGGAGAAAGCTTGTTTCAGAAGAGGAAGGCCCAGACTTAAGAATTGCATCACAGTGTCCAAGTCTGCTTTGACACATATTTTTTCCATGAAACACCCTGAGGACAAGAAACAAAAAAAGCTGATGGCATACTTGGGAGCAGAGAAGGAATTTATTAATTCTACAGTCTTCTTTTGCCTTGAGAGACGAAAGGAGAACCCAGTGCTATAGGTGGATGTCACAGCACATCTTCATCTTCGTATAGCACTTACATATAATGCACTTTCTAAAAGTGCATGGGTAGAAGATACTCCTCACATGGGCAGACTCACTCCTCTGCATCTATTATTTTCTTGTTATTCTTAATCTTAGTATAGTACTTCCATAACTCACTTTCTACAAAGTAGAAGATACTCTTCAGCAACATGGTTCTCTGAGTGTGTTATTTACTCTGTGTCAGAGGCTAGTTTACATTCCTTTTACACTTTTCCACTCATACTCCCACAAACCTCACTGCAATTGTACTCTCCATAGTGACAGGAAGATTATCATTTTAGAAAAGATTACTATGGCAGTCCATGATCGTGACTTCAGAAATAACCCTGAAATGCAAGGGAAAGACCATTCCCAAGAGAGATGCTGGAGAACACAAGATTGTTCTCATAGCCCCTAGGGAGTGCAGCATGTTCTGTACCTCTCCCTTACATTTTCACCTCAACCCTTCTCACTGCTGTACTGAGCCGAGCTGCTTATGCTGAGCCCCTGCCTGGGGTTTGGGAGCAGCTCCCCACTTCAGCATGATCAAGGCTCCACAGAGGTATCTTGTGGCTGCTTGCTTGTCTTAACTTGACCAAGCAGGGAGGTGAGGAGGTGTTCTGCCAACCTGAGTTGTTTTGTAATGCAGGCAAATGCACATTCACCTGTGACCTAAGAAAGGATGTGCTGTATAGTTCTGTGTGTAGTCTCTCTGTTATATGTACAGTTGAATTCCTGAATGTGTTGTTTGTGGTGTGGTGTTTGTGGCTGAGGCATGGATTTCTGCATTGAAATTTAGATCCCGTGTTATATACTTGTTTGCAACTATAACACAAATTACAACTTGTAATGTCCTTTGCAAATGTAGACATCTTGTTCCTTTGCCTTCTTAAAGAGCCAACAGCTGGCTGTCATCCAGTCTTTTTATGGTAAATAAACAAAGATCCGGAAGCAAGCCAGTGTAACTGTCACTACACAATTCAGTGCCTCAGTGAGCTAATTCCTTATCTTGATAAGGTCCTTCCAGCTATACTTCATACTCCATTAGAATAACACCACCTATTGTGTATGTGTCTTATGTCACCTTAACCCCTAAGACACCACAATAAGCCTTGGCTGGAACAACAATATGAAGGAACATCCAGAAAACAGGAATGGAGAAGGCTGACTCACTTCTGCCACATAACGTGCAGCAGGATACTGAGCCCAACAGTGCTGGAAAGCACATGCTTAACTCATTCCTCAGTTTCTTCATTAAAAGTCATATTTGCACAGTAGTACAGCAATATATTTAAGCCGAGTCAGCTACCCAGTTTTTGGCACACTTGGGATCTGATGAAAACTTCATAGATGTCAGTCCACCAACAGAAATTCATAGAATGGTTAGGGTTGGAAAGGACCTTAAGATCATCCAGTTGCAACCCCCCTGCCATGGGCAGGGACACCTCACACTAAACCATGTCACCCAACGCTCTGTCCAACCTGGCTTTGAACACTGCCAGGGATGGAGCATTTACCACTTGTTTGGGCAGCCTGTTCCAGTACCTCACCACCCTAACAGTAACGAACTTCTTCCTTATATCTAACCTGAACTTCCCCTCTTTAAGTTTGAACCCACCACCCATTGTCCTATTGCTACAGTCCCTGATGAAAAGTCCTTCTCGGGAATCCCCAGAAGCCAGGAACATAAAATAGCCCCATAAAATAGCTCCCACGCCATATGTCCCAGCCTCATGCAAGTGTTCCATTTCCTACCCAACTTGTAAAAACAGCAGGTTATCTGGAAAAAAAGTGCATGTGTGTTCAAGGCAGCTACCCAGAACGAGCAGATACTTGAAAGGAGTAGCTCTTTTTCTGCCTTTGTTCCCCATTCCCAGAATGCAGATGATAATCCCAGCTCTTTGCACATGATGCTGGATAAAACAAATTTATCAATATTTTTGATCCATGGGTACACAGAGGTAAAAGCCCCATAGGATCCTGAAGAAAGAAGGGAATTAATAATTACGCATCTAGTCCGAGGGTTATGCAACATGCATTAATAAATCATAGCTTGAGCTGCACATCAAGTGAGGAGGATGAAAGGGACTATTGAAAACCAGCTCATTTGCTGAAAAATGAAAGGATCCTGTGGGAAGAGGAATATGTGATCATCTAATTAAGAAATAGATAATTGTCCCTATGCTTAAGGGGGCTGAACTTCAAGATTACAAGTAATCGCATTCTTAGTGGTTCTTAACTTTTCCTTGACTAGATTTGCACCTTTACTGTCTTTTGTTGTTGGGTTTCAGTTCTCTTCCAAAAGTAAAACAGCAACAAACCCCATTCTGGGGAATAGCACTGTTGTCCCACGCAGCCACTGTAACTAACACAAGGGAGAAGCAGGTCTAGCTCTCCAGGGCTTCAGCTTGAATATCTTCCACTTGGGTGGAAGCAGCAAAAGGCAAAGCCCATGGAGTATGTATCAGAGGGGTATAAACACCCATCACCAGGGCTTCCTGCTCTCTTACAGCCACAGTTTTCTCCTGGCTTCTGCCTTCAGTATTTAGAATCACAGAATCAACTAGCTTGGAAAAGATCTTCAAGATCATAAAGTCCAACTGTTACCCCACTAAACCATATTACTAAGAGCCTCATCTACATGGATTTTGAACACTTCCAGGGATGGTGGTTCCACTGCTTCCCTGGGCAGCCTGTTCCAATGCCTCTCCTCTTCTGACAAGTGTCTTCACCCTGGATGTTTCAGTCCCTGGTCTTGCATTCTGTGTAGCCCATGCTCCTCAGCCATACTCTGCTTCCTGTCCTTGTTACAACTTGGGCAGCAGGAAGCACACAGAAGAGCACCACCAAGATAGTCCTCTCCAAATGCTGATTACTGATGCCACAGTCACACAGAGGAATTTCAGTTGCAAGGCTGACCTGCTTGGCGGTCCCCAGCTGGAGTGTCCCATGGTGCTTGTGCAGGAGTGACAGACATGGGGTTCAAGCAGCAAGGAGGAACTGAAGCATGCTTGGCACACCTCCAGATGGCACCTTCAGATCATTTCTCTATTGACCATGTACTAAAGATGTCTTTTCAGAAGTTCGTTATTTGGTGAAATTTGATTTCTAGTAGTTTTGAGGGGTGCTTTTTTGTGCATCTACCAATAGGAACTGTAAAACATGCACCTCTATCACAGCTAAATTTCAACTTTCCACTCAAAAGCACAGAGTCACTGTAACTCATAAAGACAAGTCCTAAACCAAATTCAAATGAGGGAAGTGTCACTGTCAGGACTTTAGCATCTTTAGCTGAACTTTTCAAACGAGAAGTACAAATTTCAGTCCAAGCTATCACTTTGGCTAAGTTATGAGCAACTTAGTGTATTAGATTGCTATTTCCTGTATTCCTGCAAGGTCAGAAGGATGTGGTTTCCCCTCAGCCCTGCTGATCAGGGGAAAGGAGGTGAGGAGGAAACAACTGTGTGTCAACTGGTTGAGGAGCTGGTGTCAGTGACAGGGTTTTGGTTTCTATGACAGGGGACTTCTTTTGAGGATCAGCATCTGTTTGGGAGGGATGGGATCCACTTCATTTAAGCAAGACAAAGGCATCCTTGCCAGCAGGATGGCTGACCAGGTAAAGAAGGGCTTTATAGTAAGAATGATGTGGGAAGCAGAGTCACCAGGAAGGACTCACTGGGAACGTGAAGGTTGAAAGCAGCCTTTGCTGCAGTGACCATGAGATCCTGACAAAATGAAGGACAAAAAGCTCCAGAGACAACAGACTTTGGCCTCTTCAAAGGTTTGCTCAAGAGAGACCCATGGGATACCGCTCTGTAGGAGGAAAGATGGGCCCAAGAAAGCTGATCAACATTCAGCAATCTCTTCCTCCAAGCTCAAGTGTTGTCCATTCTGATGAGCAGGAAATCAGGCAAAAGCAACTCCTGGCCCACAAAAAGGGAAGCCCATTCAAACTTAAAAAGGAAGCATACAGAGGGTGGAAGCAAGGGTGCCTAACTTGGGAAGAATATAGACACCCTGCCCGAGCACACACAGGTGAGGTTAGGAAAGCCAAAGCCCAAGTGGAATTGAATCTGGTGGGGGGTGTCAAAGGCAACAAGGAGGGTTTCTGCAAGTAATAGGTGACAAAAGGAAGACTAGGGAAAATGTGAGCCTACTGCTGCATGAGACCAGAGATCTGGATGTGGTGGCACAGGATGTGGAAAAAGCTGAGGTACTGAATCCACCTTTGCTTCAGTCTTTACTAGCAAGACCAGCCTCCAGGAATCCCAGGTCCCTGAGATCAGAGGGAAAGTCTGGAGCAAGGAAAATGTACCCTTGGTGGAAGAGGATTAGGTCAGGGAATACAAGACCAGAGGCAATGGATGCAAACTGGAACACAAAATGCTTGCTATGAGCATTGAGAAACACTTTTCTTACAGTGAGGTGAACTCACAGTAAAGAGAGGGTTTGGAGTCTCCACCCTTGGAGATACTCAAAAGCTGCCAGGACATGGACCTGGGCAACCAGCTGTAGGTGGGCCTGCTTGAGCAGGGGGTTGGACCCAGATGACCTCAAGAGGTCCCATCCAACCTCAACCAATCTGTGACTCTGTACTGTTCTAAACTGTATAAAATAGTTATTTACAAGTAGTTGCTAGGAAGTATTCAGCAAATGTAGAGGTACAGAAATTAATCTTCACATGCAAGATTTACATGTTTTTATTATCCAAGTTGGTGGCTTAATTTCTTTCAACATAATTTTTGAAAAGAGTTTGAAAGGAAATGTATTACCAGTTGTCAGCAAGAAAAGGAAAAATGAAACTACTTTCTAATTCTTACATTTTCTCATTATTAAAATAATTGGAAAAAAACCCCAACAAAACCCAAGAGGAGAACATTGCCAATTTTCTACAAAGGAATGGAATCAAACACAGTACATTTCAATGGCTTGTACACTGTAGGGTTTTGTTGAAGGGGCTTTTCAGTAAAAGTCTAAAATTAGCTTGAGGAAGAAAAATTAATTAACAATGTCATTGAAAATAAATTTGATGTCCCAACTGCATGCCAGTGGCTGAATTTTGATAACGCATTTGACTCAGCATAATAAATCTTCCTCTCAAAACTCATTCAAGTCAGCATCCTCTTAGAAATGTTCACATACCCTGAAAATGTAAGAGGACACAAAGTGACAAAATCTTAAAATAAGAAAATTAGCATAGTATTCATATTAATAACAGTAATGTAAATAATCTTTAATAGTGAAATTAACAGTGGAGGATTAAAAACTGTAGGACAAAAGTATTTTTTTTGTTTGCATGTGTCCAGTGCAATGTGATGAGGAGAGCTGTAATAGTAATTCCCACCCAGGGTTTAGGAAATGGTGTAAGTAAATGAACCGGGGGCAGTGATGCCTGCCTGGGTAGAAATACCCCTGAATGCTCCAAAAGCATTTTGAATTCTAGAATTTCTGGTTCATTATAAGTCTGGAAAGTAGCTAAGCCACAGCTTGTGCACAGTTGTGTGTGGGTCCACATTACACCTTTGCAGCATCTTTTTCTTTTGGCTCTGATATTGAGCAACCTGGTCTAGTTCCAACCTGTGGCAGGAGGCCTGGGACTAGATAAACTTTAAGGTTCCTTTCAACACAAACCATTCTGTGATGCTATGAGTTATCAACCCCAGGTTCAAGGTTCCTGAGGAGCTCCAGCAGGTAAGACCTTATGCAGTTAAAACCATACCCTAAGGAGTGCTTTCCTACTGAACACTTCACCTGGGGCCACTCTGGAGCTGATGCTGGCATTGCTACCTGAGCAATGTTCAGCAAGAGATGCCCTCCAAAGACCTTTATTCTTGTTGTGAGAGCTATTGAGGAATTACCAAGAGGAGGAGATTAGGAGGGGGTACAAAGTGAAAAACAAACAGGATCATGCTCCTGGAGTGCTCAGGTATATAGAGAAGCAAAGCAAAACTTTGAGGAAGTAGAGAAGATTGGGTGCATGAGGCTTCAGTTCAGGCATTCACCTCATATGGAAACATGGGTATGCAAGGCAGAGGCAATTAGGAAAAGTGATGCCATGGTAGCATGGAAGAAAGATGGGTGTTAGTGTGCAAGACTGCACAAAAAGAAGAACACCCAGGGAGGCTGTACAAAAACTGGGGAAAGGGCAGTAAAAAGCAAGAAGAGTTAGGGAGGCAGGTGAGGAAGATGTGATTGGCAGTGTCAAGGAAATGAGGCAGCAGTGGTATGGCAGGAGTGAAAATCAGGTGGTGTGGGGGGGATACAAACTGGAGAGTGCTACAGGAGAGAAAGTGTGAACTTGGAAAAGGTGACAAGGAAAGAATCATAGAACCAACGAGGCTGGAAAAGATCTGTAAGATCAAGTGGAACTGTTACCCCAGGACTGCAAGAGCACCACTAAACCATATCTCTGAGGAGCTCATCTGCACAGTTTGTGAACACTTCCAGGGACGGTGACTCCACCACTGCCCTGAGCAGCCTGTTCCAATGCCTGAGCACCTTCTCAGTGAAGAAGTTCTTCCTAATATCCAGTCTGAACCTTCCCGGTGCAGCTTGAGGCTGTTTTCTCTTGTCCTGTCACTTGTTCCTTGGGAGCAGAGACCAGCCATCTCCTGCTTCCATCCTCCTTCCAGGCAGTTGTAGAGAGTGATAAGGTGTCCCCCCCCCCCCAAGCCTTCTCTTCTCCAGACTAAACACACACTCACACAGACCCCCAGTTCCTCAGCCGTTCCCCATCACACTTGTTCTCCAGACCCTTCACCAGCTCCATTACCCTTCTCTGGACCCACTCCAGCACCTCAATGTCTCTCTGGTAGTGAGGGGCTCAGAACTGAACACAGGATTCGAGCTGTGGCCTCACCAGTGCCCGGTACAGGCGGATGATCACTGCCCTGCGCAGCAGTGACGCCACGAATGCATCCCCCACCACCAGCACGCGTCTGTCCCCCACAGGACGCTCACTCCTGCACCCACACCCCCCGCCTGCGCGGCCCCACGCACCAACACGTCCGCCCAGCCGCGTCCCTCCACGCGTGTGCGGGCCCGACCGACAGCTCAGCCCCTCCGAGCCCCCTGTGCGCACGGCGGCAGGGGCACGCTGGGGTGTGCCCACGGGCGGGCAGGCGCGGAGCTCCGTTCCACTCCGGCCCCACGCATGTCCGCACACTCTTGTGTACACACGCGGCCAAGTATGTACCTGCATAGACACTCACCCTCCTATCTATCGCCATGCCATGCCAGGCCATGCCATGCGTCCCGCCACGGAGAAACCTCTCCCCATGCCTCGAGTCCCGCTCGCTGTCGGCGCGGTCCCTTTAAATGCTAATGAGGCGGCGCGAGTGCCGGCGCCAGCCCCCGCTGACTGTGTTAAAACTTCGGCGGGGCCATTTTGGGGGCAGTAAGACCCAGCGCGGGCCCGAGGGACGCCGACCCGCCGGCTGCGCACCCGCCCGCCACGCACCGCCCGCCTGTCAGCCACCATGAGCGAGGCGGCCGAGACCAGCACCGCCAGCACGGCACCCGCCACGGCCACCACGGCCACCACCACGACCGCAGCCGCCGCTCCCCCGGCCGGAGCCCCTGCGCCGCCGTCGCCCGCCGCCCCGGACGTCAAGCCCAAGAGCCCCGTCAGCACCGCCGCGCCGAGCACGGCTGTTGGTGAGGCGGCCCCCGGCGCTGCTGCTGCTGCTACTGCCGCCGCCGCTACCCCCACAACCGCCGTGGCCGAGACGGAGAAGAAAGTGCTGGGTGAGTGGCGGGCCCTGCTCCCAACTTCCCGGGGCACCTGCGACAGGAGCGGGGGGGGGGGGCCCACAAGCCATGGCACATGGCCGCCGCCCGGGGCCCAGCCCGGCTTCCCCCCGGCGGCTCCCCCCGCGGCTGTGAGTCAGGCAGCGCTCGGGGTAGGCGGCCGTGCCTCCTCCTCTTCCCCCCTGGCTAGGGGGGGGCCGAGCGGCGCCTGTCCGGGACGCCAACTCCGAGTTGGGCGGTAGCACCTGTGTGCAGCAGCAGCGGCGGCGAGCCCGGCCCTGGAGAAGAGCCGGGGTCCGTTTTCCCGCCGGTGCTCCGGTGCTGGGAGGGGATAGCGAGTGAAGTGCAGCCATGCTGATAGACTCCCCGGCACCTGCTGGTGGCTCCGTGTCCTGCTGGGGCATCTCCCCTGGAAGGGGCTGCCGGCAAACCCTGTGTGACACCCCCCCCCCTTCGGGCTTTGCACAACTTCTGTATGTGTGAAGAGGCTTTCTATAGTAATGCTTCTAGGTTTAGTGGTTGGTTTTGGGGGAGAGGTGTTGGTGGGTTGTTGTTTTTTCTTTTTTCAGTTTTTCTTTCAGTTGTTACTTTATCAGTAAAGGGTAAGCCATAATGTCAAGTTGCCATCTCTGTGCCCAAGTCTGGCGGATAGCTAATGCAGTGGTTTTTCTCCGTTGTGATTAAACAGGATCAACCTGTTGAAAAGAACAGTACTTCAGTCTGCAGTGGAAATAGGGATTTAGTGTTGATAACTGTGTAAGACTTTAGTAAGAGCAAAGTTGGGGCTAACTACTAGTGCAGAGTCCTGAGCTTCATAAAGACAGCATCTCCCTTCTGAAAGGCCGAGATCTTACTGCAGCAGACAGAGGAGCCAGGTAAAGGGTTTCTCTGCAGCTTAGGTAGGAGGAATTCAAGCAAAAGAGAAATTGGAGGTACAGTTTGTGTTTTTCCCTGCTCTGTTACCAGATTTGTTGGTAATCAGTCAAGGCACATCCCGTCATACCTGTTAGTGTGTCTGTCTTGCTTCTAGCCTTAACATGGCTTGTGTCACTCTTGGTAATGTTCTTATTTTGTTCACCTGTTGCTGTTGCTTGGGGCTGGGGGCAAGTGGAGGCACAAATGGCTTTCCTGTCCTGGCAGGGGAAAGAAAACTGCCAGTGTTGGTTTTGCACACTGGTGTTATTACTAGGCAAGCTTTGTATCGGGAGCTCTAAGGAAAATGATCATTGATAATGCTAATTGAAAATAAACTTATAGTCAAGTCCACATCAAATGTCCGTGTTAATGGTCTTTTAAGAAGAGACTGAAGTGAATATAATTACAAATATTCCTTTAGACACAAGCTCTAATGCTTGCTCAGGGCATCTAAATGTCTGACTGAGGAATAAGGATAAAGGTTAGTCAACTTTCTTCTCTCTTGGCCACAGGAAGCTTTGGCTTGCTCTGTTAAAACTAATGAAAAGACTATCTTGACATGGATAGGTTGTTTCCCCTGATAGCATCAGAGTACAGCATTTTGTAGAAATATGTGGGCTTTCACTTGCTGGTGGGATAGGAAGGATCATATCAACTACCTTCTCGGAGTCATGTGTAAAACTGGTTATGGCTCCCTCTGGGCTTGCCCTCCTCCTTGCCTCATCTCCCTGATACGACGGCTCGGGTTTAACAATGGCTACACCGTGGCCACGTGGATGTTCGGTGTCATGCTGTTGTGTCTTGAGGTTCTTTTTCCCCCTTAAGGTGATGCTTGAGGGAGACTACAACTGGTGTGAGTAGGGAATGGTATCTCTCCAGAACAGTATTTTAGGGAATCTGTTGGAGACTCCCCTGATCTCTGCCAGACTGTCCAAAAGGAGCACTGTTGCTTTGAAGCTGTGTGCATGGACATCCACTTAGCAGCAGCCATTTGGGCACATAGTGTGAGTTTTATTTTCCTTTCTGACAGCTTTCTTACTCTGAGGGTTTTTGTCAGGCTTCCTAGGCTTCTCGCCCTCTTCCTAATCTGATTGAAATAGGCCAACAGATTCAATAGCTATTTTGTGGGGGAGGGAAAGGATGGTGGTGCGGGAATCAGTGGTATTAGCCTTGTTTCTTAAAGCAGGCTAAAACCTGCATGTGCCATTGGCACCTGTTTCTGGGCCTTCCCCCCTGCCCTTCTTCCACTGTTTCACTGTGCATGAGCTCTTGCATGTATCCAGTGCCTGTGTGGTAGCAATAAGTGTATGTAGTGATGTCCCCATTAAACTAAACCTGAAAGCACAGCTATATCTGTTGATGCTCAAGACTTGTGTGAAACATCAGTGCTAGGCAGTGGATCTCTTTGAACAAGCAGTGTTGGGAATGGGTGCTATACTGGGTAGAGCCCTTTAGTAACTGTTTCAGTCTTAACATGGTTTTGCTGATTCTAAATATAAACATTTTCTACTAAAAAAGTATTAAAGAAGATCAAAACCTTCACTTCTAAAAGTGCAGTGAGTAATGATCTGTTATTACCTTCAATAACAGCAACACTACTGCAATGGACTGCTATCAGCAAACATTCCTGCTTTAGTTCTGCATTTGGGAAAGGAGGAAGAGGTTGCTTCTCTTGTCTGTCAGCGGGCTATGCATGAATGACAAGTGTTGCATGAGACCAAAGGTCTTGTCTAGCTGTGTCATCTCCTAGTGAATGTGTAGGGAGTAATGCAGATGTAGAGCAGGTGATGGTACCTGTTTGTAGTGTGTTTGGGTTTTTTTAACAGGACAAGCAGTCATCTGTAGGTGACTAGACCCTTTTCAAATAAGTGCTATGTAGATTAGTTAGTTGTGGTCATGCTGTGTGATAAGTAACATTATTAAGTCTAGGACCCAAAATTCTCCCTTTCCTACAGGTTTGAAAAGTTTGTAGTCTCCACCCAGTTGCTGAGAGGGAAGGAGAGGTTAAACCACCTCCATTGCTGTTGAGTTCCTCCCACATGCTCCCATATGTTGGAGGAACAGGTTTTGCCACATCCTATAGGACACTGTAGTTTGGTTTCTAAGCAAGGTGCTGTTTTGGTGTTGAAACAAGAGCTTGTCTTGATCCTAGAAGCCTTGGAACATAAAGTGATCAGTTTGTAAATCAGAGAAGATCTCTAGAAGTAGGAATGTTAAACAAAAAAAAAAAAAAAACAACAAGAAAAAAAACCACACACACACAAAAGCCCCCAAAACACCACAAGTGAAAATAAACTCACCCCAGAAACTTCTTGTGGGGTCTTGTTAGTTAGAGTGATGCTGGCCAGTTCTGGTTTCCAAGGAAGGAAGAAAAAGTAACTGAGTGAAAGAAGAACTTTTAAACAACTTTCTATTTAATGTCTAGTTACTAACCTAAAGAGAACTGATGATTTTCAGCATCAGTGCACATCTCTGGCATAAGAAATGAAAAAAGAGGAGATGGATTCCCAATTCTGAAAATGGAGCTGGACTTCATTTTAGATGCTGGGTGGTAAACTCTTGGCTGAAGAACATCATTTAAAACAATCCCGTGTTAGTATAAACTGAAGAGGGAGATAAAGGTAGACTTTGAGTGTTAAGGTAACAGACTAGGTCTGGTTTTGACTTCAGGAGCTTAGATAAAGGTATTTTTGTAACATTCTTGTGCTTTCTTATATTTTAGAGTAACTTCTTTAACTTTTTCTTTCCAGCCACTAAAGTTCTTGGCACAGTCAAGTGGTTCAATGTCAGAAATGGATATGGCTTTATCAACAGGTATGTTTAGATTATGATAGTCATTTTTGTACTGTACTGAGTCATGGTACAGATAATATTCCATACTTTTAATAATTGTAGCAGAGACCCAAAGACCTGACTACAAGTTTATGCTGTTGATAGCCAGGTTTGGCCAGGCATTCAACCAGCTCTATCTCAGGAACCACCCCCCATTCACCATCACAGTTTGTGTGTCTGGGGAGAAAACAAAGAGTCAAACCCGTTACAGATTTGGTGTGTTACTTGTTTCTCATGATTAATTTTACTACATCTTTAATGACTATATGCTTTTCATGACTGCCTGTCTGTGCAAGATAAGTTGTAGAGTGAGGGAAATACTTCTTGGATAAAAATTCAAGTGTTAACTGATCGGTCAAAATACCTAGTGTAAATACACATTGAGATTCTCTGATGCCATCTAACTGAAGATGTTCCATGCCTGGGTTCACAGAAGTTGTCTTTTTGGTTTTTGTCCTTCTCTGATCACAAGTGAAACTCTGAATGGGATCAATAAGTAGCTGTTAGTGATACTGACCACACTCCAACCTTAGGTGCACAAGACCCATACTTCCAAGTCACTGGAGGAAACTCTGGCTTTTAAGGCTGGAATCTCTGTTGGTTTGAGAAACTTTAAAATATCTTGTGTGCTTTATGAAAAATGAAGCTACTGTATGGGGAATGCTTGTCTTGCAAAAGACATGCCTGATGAGTTATTTTATCCCACAAGTCCTTGAAGCAACTTACACAGCAGGTAGGTTTTGGTGAGTTGGACAGTGTAGAAGAGGGCAGAAGAGCCTGTTTCATGGATTTGAAGCCAGTTCTGGTACATTATTAATGCCAGTGTCTGGAGACTACTCTCCAGTGTTACGTAAGCTTAAAGAAAAGATTGAATGGCAAAGTACTCTTAAGTCTTCTGTAGCAGTTGATGTGAGAGTCTTCAGCTGGATATGGTGTAATAATTTATTATCTTTCTTCCTAAACTGAAGTCTGCTGTTAGTTCAGGCCAGTGCAACAAGTTTTGCATAATGCATTATTTTCAAAAACACTTTAACCCTCTTATGCCCTCTGCAAAGAAGGAGTTGAGAGAACAAGTGGTGGGGTCTTTCTGTTGCATGGGAACACAGAACTGAGGTATTAAACCTATCTTCCTGTTTTGCATGTGGAAGCTTGAACTGGCTGTCCTGATCTTGACAGCCTCACATTCATGTCTGGGTCTCCCTTTGATGGACTCTCCTGACATCTCTTGTGCATGGTTGCTTTGAGTTTCACTGAAAGGAGAGCTCTGCTGACAGCTGTGGCCAGTCCTGTTGATAGTCTTGCTTGACCTCTGGGATAACAGCTCAGGTTGCAGCCCCTGTGGAAGTTGTTTTTTGTTTGTTTTTTTTTTTGGGGGGGGGTGGGGGTGTGGAATATAGTTAAAGCCGAGCAGTCCAGTCATTAACTCCGTCCAGTGTCAAAACAAAATACTGAGTGCTTGCCAGAAGATTACAGAGAACCTCCCTGTCCCCTCACCCTTCTGAAGGCTGGGGAGTCTTTTCTGCTGTCAAGCATCTGACCCTGGAAAATCAGAGCAGGGTCTTGGTATCATAGCCTTTACAGAACGTATGGCATCCAGGAGATGTACTACAGGGTGGGGGAAGGAGGGCTTCACTTGTGGAGTCAGGGATTTCTATTTAAGTCTCTCAGTCTAAACTCTTACAACTTCTCACTTTCTGTTCACAGAAATGATACCAAGGAAGATGTGTTTGTTCATCAGGTAAGACAGCAGTAATTGTACTCCGATGTGTGCTGTGATAGGTTTCTCAGGCAACTTCTGTAACAGCTGCCCAATTTTGCTGGACATGCCTTTTGAAGTTTTCAGGGAGGAATATTAGGGTATGTTTTCTTCTCTCTGGAGTTACAATTGAAGGAGTAGGTATTATAATTCTTCATGCTTTTTGTCTGCTCTGATTTGAACACTAGAGCGTTTGGTTTTGTGTTTGGTTTTTGGAGGGTTTTTGTTTTGGTGTGGTTTTGTTTGGTTGTCCCTCCCCTGGGGAAATGACTCCTGTTTTGTAAGTACGTTGTTACTTGTCTGTGTCCCATGGCTCCCTCCCCACTTCCTCATGTTCCCTGTCTTCTGTTTCTTTCTACCCTTAGTTTGCAGGTCTGTTGTCTGCCCTCTGTGGTATTGGAAAGAAAGTGATCTAGTCTGGCTCTTGACCAGCCTGAGTTGCCATCAGCTGTTGCTGCACAAGGCAGCTGCTCTTAGGAAGAGGAGGAAGGCTGTGTGCCAAAGTGTGTCAATTTAGAGGGAGGCTGCCCAGCAGCTTGTCACTGGTTAACTTCCTTTGAGCCATCAGTAGGCTGTTCTATGTTTATACTGTCAGCTTGCAGGTGACTAGTGAAAAGACAGAGGATGCTGTTTCTCTGCTGATGTAAACTGGCTAGTTGGCTTAGATCTACTTTTACATCTGAGATTTTGTCCCATATGAAATATATGCAGACCCATATGAAATATATGCAGACCCATGTGATCCTTAAAAGGATGAGCTTTCTTTTCAGGTGTATGTGGCAGTATTTCCATCAGATGTAGCTAGGAAACTTGCACTGATAGTTGGTCACAAAGCATGAGGATATGTTTGACACATACGTTAGTCAGCACTGAGAGTTAGTTTAGTTCCTGTGGGATCATGACTAAGTAGCCTATGATAACTTTCTCTGGGTCAGGAACTGTGTAGTATATAATATATATATAAATATATAAAACCAGATGAAGCTGGAAGGGAGTAAGTCTAGTGCCTTAATGAGTAAAGATAGTATTGGAAAATATGTGCAATTACATATTCCTAGTTCAGTTGGTGGACTTGGGATCGAGAGTTCTCAGTGCATGCTCTGATCTCTAGTGGGCTGTCTACTTCCTTGATGGCTGTGTGCATGGCAGTACTGCTGCTGCATCTGTGCCCTGATGGGAGCATGTCAAGTGGAGGTTGAGGCAAGTTCTAGTAACAGAAACATGTTCTGGGTAGGCAGCACTGTGAAACTAACTTTTGAAGGCAAATGAGGTCTCCTTCAGACCTGTGAAAAGATATCCTGGAAAATGGCTGTTGTGCTGATGACAGAGGCAACATGGATCGGTGTTATTCTGCTTGGGGAGGCTGCCTGCAGAGACCCAAACAGTTAAGGTCAGCAGCAGGCTACTACTGCCTGTACTGTTTTCTCCTTCAGCAGTGGAAATTATCCACCTAAATGTAAACTGGTTTGTGTGGGGAAAGGAGGGATGATGACTTGTTTCCCCATCTCCTGTGGGTGAAATCCTCTTGGAGTGAGCACTGTGCAAAACTGGCTTGACATTTAGGAAATACCACATTATGTGCAAGCCTGCATCTGATTAACTCTCTTGGTGGGCTGTGTATGGCAAAGTAGATGCTTTCAGCTCTGGCCTGGGTTGGCTGCAGTGGGATTTTCCTCAGCTCTTTAATCTCAAGCTGTTTCTTTATGTGGATGTGCTCATAGCCAGAGCTCCTGATTGTGGCCGTTTGCTTATGCCATGGATTTGCTTCCCTCACCAAAGGTCCTGCTGCTTTGAGCTCCCTTGCCAGGGTTAGTGCTGGTTTTGCCCCTCCTCCCTGCACCCTTCTCAGGAGGGGCTGGATTACATGCCTAATCCCTTCAGAATAAGGCTGACCTAGTTGAATGGATCCAGCCTCCTCCCTGCCTCCCCTGCACACATCCGCAGTGGTAGAGAACAGGCTGATCTCATGATTGGAATGGGGGGTTAACGCTCAGTGTCTGGCTATTGGATGCTATTTATAAACCTAGTACAGATTAAAATGCTTTTCTCTTTAGGGCATGCATGGATTGCTTTGAATTAACCCTTTGTCTTGCGGGGGGACCCAAGCAGTGTTTTGGCGAAGGGCAGTTCTTCACCTTCTCTGTCCTGCTTGCACCCTTGTCTGGTTGGTTTGTGCAAGGTGCTGTGCAGGGCATTCTGTCAGAGGTGTTCTGAGCAGTAGGGATCGATTCACCTGGTGGGGTGGAGCGTATCTAAGGGAGAGGAGGATCTTGCAGTTTAACACCAGTAAAAGTGTCAGTAGCCAGAGAAGTCCAGCTTAATTAGGCATAGTTTGAATCAACAAGCAGTGAGGAGGACCATACTGTCACTGGATAGTATTTGTCATGCACAGTAACTGGTGTAACAAACGTTGGCTATTGCTGTGGCAATGCTGGATGTGCACATGATGGGGCAGTAGGACGATATGAAAAGAACTCTTCTAAGCAAAATACTGAACTAGCTCTGAAAACTTTCATGGCTGTTCATCAGTGTTCCCTTGGGAAAGGAAGGGCTTTGTCTTAATTGTTGAGGTCTGTCTGTGTTAACACAAAACACCTGTCTTTTGAATCAAAGAACTAGGAACCTGCAGGAAACAGTAATGGGGAGAATAGAGCTCTCTCCCTTCTAGATATACAGAGTAAAACTCTTCTTGTCAAGCTTAGAGCATCGGCTTATTAGAAGCTTATTTCAGCATTGTTTGCCTGCAGCTGAAGTAGTAAGTAGTAAAGCTGTATAGTTGCTGTTCTGAAGTCTAGGATTTACGCAAAATTGTTCTTGTTTGCATTTATGAAACAAACTGCAGCCTGCTGTGTGGCGGCCTCTGTCTCCAGCTGGCAGGTTGGTCAGTTGCAAACCTGAATTTCTGAAGTTTCTGTCCATAAACTTGGAATGGAACATGTGTAATCCTGTTGAATTCATCTTCCGTTACCCTTCTTGGAGGATGTTTGAGAAGCTTCATTAGTCTGAAGTACAACCTCTACTGAATAATCTTGTAGTCGTTTTTTCCTCTGCACTCGGAAGGCGAAGGAGTTCTAAAATACAGGTTGTTGACATCTGTCATATGCAGAGCACAAATCTGAAGAGTTTGAGCCAGTTTCTCAGTACAAGTGATAGTGAAAGAACAGAACCCTTACTCTGCAGTGAAGATAATCACTGTTAGTATACAGCAGTTATGGAAAAGCCATCAGTTCCAGCTGATTTTTAGACATGGGGTGGTTACACTGGTAGGTCAGCAGAAAGTAGACAGAGCTGTCTCAGCTGATGGTGGGAGACACTGCTTGCTAAAGTAGTTCCCAGAACAGCTCACTTGAGCAGCTCATTCTCTTCCTGTATCAGCACATCCTCATCCCCATCCCAAACCAACAGTCTCGTGGGTTATTCTTGCTTTGATAGCAATAATATATGTACTCTTCCATTCTTCCTTAAGCCTTTTAGAGACACTGTGGGATACAGGGAAAGGTGTGGCTTGATGTAGGGCTAGAAGAGCATGCTGGCCTGTTGGGCAAAGGGGACTATTCAGCAACAATGAGAATACTTTTCCTAAACTGGTCAAGCTCAGCTTTTTTTTTTTCCTTCAGTGGGAAATATTTTTGGGCTGTTGTTGACTTAATGAATACAGTTGCCATGCACAGGCAACAATTCAGCTGGTCTTCATTCTGCCTGTTTTTGTTGAACTGCAAACAAATGTGACAGTTCTCTTCTGTTTCTGCTCTGCATCCAGTTTCTTAAAGTGGAGGAAGTGTATTGTCATGTGCTTCTAGGTACTAGATCTGCACCTGGTTCTTTTATGCTAACAAAGGACACTTGGGTTATTAAAGACCAGCTCGCTTTAAGAGAACTTTAGTAAAAAGCAGGCTGCTAGGTTAGCTTACGTGTGTGTAGTTCATTTTTTGTTTGGGTTTCTTCTCCCCTGGCCTCTTCCAGTTTGTGTACCCTTATCTGAGAGATGGTAGGCTTGCCCTTCTAACTGCCTTCTGTGGAATCCTGGAAATACTCCCCAGAGTGAAAAGCATCTGTACTTGACAGACTGAAAATTACTTCAGGAGGCTTGAGTGTTCCTGGGAGTCTGAGGAGGTTTTCAACCATTTTACTATTAGCAATATTGGCTTTGGATTATTTTGGGGTTTCTGTCTTGGTGACTCTGTCTTCTTGTACTATTCCTGTGTTCTTCAGTGACTTGCCTAATTTTTTTGGCAAGTTTTTTTTTTTTAACCTTGCAGTGCTTAGGTAGTAAAATGCTTATTTATGTTACACTAGAGTTATAGTAATTCTACTCTAGTTACTACGAGTTGCCCTGATGCCTTATAGTTAATGCCATCTTCTACAAAAATGCTCCTGCTCTTAAGTTTTCTGTAGATTGTGTAGAGGTCTCCTAGTGGTAATGAAGGCATGGGGCACACTTGCTGCTGGAGCTGCCTTGGTACAGCTTGTTGGAGATCAGACACTGAGTGTGAACACTGTTCATACAGAAATATGTGCTGATCTGGATCTTTGGTGGGGTTGACAGAGGGGATCTTGGGGCAACAGCCAGTTTGTAAACTTTGTGTTGAGAAAGGAGTAAACTTTGACTGCATATCGGAAGGCCTGTGGAATAAAGGAGGCATCTCTCACACTCACAGAGTGGTTTAGGTTTGAAGGGACCTTAAAGCTCATCCAGTTCCAAACCCCTGCCACGGGCAGGGACACCTTCGACTAGTGCAGGTTGCTCCAAGCTCCATCCAACCTGGCCTTGAACACTGACAGGGATGGGGCAGCCACGTCTTCTCTGGGCAACCTGTGTCAGTGGCTCACCACCATCACAGGGAGGAACTTCCAGAGATCTAATCTAAATCTGTCCTCTGTCAATTTAAAGCCATTTCCCCTTGTCCTGTGCCTACGTACCTTTGCAAAAAGCCCTTCTCCAGATTTCTTTTAGGCCTCTTTAGGTACTGAGAGCTGCTCTAAGGTGTGTCTCCTGAGCCTTGTCTTCCCCAGGCTGAACAGACCCAACTCTCTCAGCTTGTCCTTGTAGAAGAGGCGCTCCAGCACTCTGATCATCTTTGATAATACTCAACTAGCAGACTGTATCTAAAAATTTCATAAGTTTCATGTTTCTCTTTAGATCTATGTGTAGTAAAGCTTATGTAAGAAGATCAGTAGCACTTGTATGTTTAAAATATCTTGGTGGTGTGACTGTAGCAAAGGAATACTGCCCTTCCCTCATTTAGAGGGCTACGAATGTGTAGGTAAGATGAAATAGTACATTTTTCTCTATCTTCTTTCTTTAAAGACGGCGATAAAGAAAAACAACCCACGGAAATACCTGCGTAGTGTTGGGGATGGAGAGACTGTAGAATTTGATGTGGTTGAAGGAGAGAAGGTAAGAGATAATGGGGACTTTGAGCTGTAGTCCAGCAGAGGTAACATCACTGTAGTAAAGAGTTACACAGTTATGGTTCAATGTATCTGGTGTTTTTTGTCTAATCTGTTAATCCCTGGGGTGGGTGGCATTCATATAGCTTTTCTGTGGAAGATCTGTATTTAAAGGCTTCATAAAGAAATATTTTTAGATACATATCAAGAATTCATTACTACATCCTAGGGCTTCTAGAACCTGTAATTTTTATTTCGTAGAACATTTGAAGCTTGCAGCCTGCCCAGTAAACATTAACTAAGGAATATATTACCCTGAAGAGTTTGTCTTGGTGTCTGGTAGCTTAATAACTGTAAGAACCTTAAAGGTTTTTGTGTTTCTACTTTCTCAAATGCTTTTTGAGTTTTTCCAATTTTTTTTGTGGTTGGTTTTCCTTTTGTTTTGCTTGTTTGCTTTAAAGTTCTGTATTTTTCCTCTTAACTCAGCCTGCCTGATAAGGTCTTAATTCTGGTAACTCTTCGTTATGGGTTGAGAACAACAAACTTGCTTTTGCCCGATGTGGAGGGAAGGAATCTCTGATCTTTGGAACTGTTTCACCTTCTCCCTGTAGCTGATTGTTCTTTTCTCACATCATCTTGATTGACTTTCCTTTGGCTTTTCAGGGTGCAGAAGCAGCTAATGTCACTGGTCCAGATGGAGTCCCTGTAGAAGGCAGCCGTTATGCTGCAGACCGGCGCCGCTATCGCCGTGGCTATTTTGGCCGACGCCGTGGACCACCTCGAAGTGTAAGTCTTAATTTCTGCAGTGGTGGTCATCCCACTTCCTCAGCAGTCTTGCAGTCCTCTCATGAGAGGGAGCTACAGGTTCTGCACTAGCATATAATAAACAGCTAATGTGGAACAAAGTTGTGAGTTTTCTGTGGTGGTAGTCTGGGTTCCTCCTTTGTTGATGCTGATACTGATATTTTCTACTTTTGGGTGTCCTGTAGGCCTTTCCTTGGCATATTTGTGTAAAATGTGCTAAAAGCATTCCTTTGGGTGTCAAAAGTATCTGTGTCAAAGAACAAACACAAAGGAGTAAGACACAGAAGTGGTTCACCATGACCTTTACCTGCAGCAAGGAAAAGTATTTATATTATTCTAAGTAGTATAACCATAACTTGAAAAGGGCTACTTTGAAAATGGGATTTGTTTAAAAGTTCATCACTTTTGTGTAATACGGTAGTAGTTTGGCCAGCTAGTTGAAACCTCCATGTGCCATCCCTTCAGAGACCTCTGCCTACAGCAGTTCAGTGTAAAGATAAAGCCTTTTATTTCTTTCTTCAAACTAGCTACACCACTGTTCATAACATCTGCAATCTCCCAGAAGCAGCTTCCCTTCAGGTTTTTGCAGAGGGAGAAGTAAGTGTGAGCTACACAGCTGTAGTTCTAGCAGTTACTACTTCTGTGCACATTATGCTTATGCTAAATTTGTGTCTGGAACAAGCCAACAAACTGGAACGTACCCCAGGCTTGATTACCTGTTCTTTAATAGTTGAGTCTGTGATCATCACTTTCAGAAATAGGTGATTGATCCAATAGGAAAGCCCTGGTGGAAGTCTGCCCAAGCAACACAACCCTCTTCTCATCTTGCTCTACAGAGTTGACAGTAAGGGAGCAAATGGAACAAATGTTGTCATAGAATCAGAGAATAGAATCAGCTTGGTTGGAAAAGACCTTTAAGATCATCAGGTCCAGCCATTCCCCAGCACTGCCAAGGCCACTGCTAAACTATACCACTACAGTCTTCATCTACACTGTTTATGAACGCTTCCAGAGACTGTGAATCCACCACTGCCGTGGGCAGCCTGTTCAATGCCTGAGCACCTCAGTGAAGAAATTTTTCCTCATATCCAGCCTAAACCTCCTCTGGTGCAGCTTGAGGCTGTTTCCTCTTGTCCTATTGCTTGTTGTCAGGAAGAAGATACTGATCCTCACCTCACTACAGCCTCCTTTCAGGTAGTTGTAGGGAGTGATAAGGTCCCCCCTGAGCCTTCTCTTCTCCAGACTAAACAATCCCAGTTCCCTCAGCTGATCCTCATCACACTTGTGCTCCAGACCCTTTACCAGCTCTGCCCTTCTCTGGACCTGCTCCAGCACCTCAGTGTCTCTCTTGTAGTGAGGGGCCCAGAACTCAACACAGGATTCAAGGTGCGGTCTCGCCTCTGCTGAGTACAGGGGAATGATTGCTTTGCTGGTCCTGCTGGCTACGCTCTTTTTTTTTTTTTCCCTTTTGCTCTACTGAGATTAAAATTTCCCTCAGCTGTCTTTATTGAGGGACTAAAGCAGAGACTGAAGGGCTGGGCAGGGGCTGTCCCTGAAATTGTCCTAGTGTAGGTGAGTGAAACCACTCAAACTTGTGCAGATATTGTTATCCCCTGTGTGCTTGCTTTGGTAGATCAGCTGAGAGTAGAATGAATCCTCATCTCAGGCTAGCAGTACTTCCTTTTGGAGGTCTTTCATTTGCACCAGTTAAAACATTCTTCACATTGAAGCTGTGTGTCTATCTAGAAAGATTCTTCTTTCTGATAACTTTTTAAAAAGGTCTTCTCTTTCCCCTTCCATTCCCATGTGTGTAAAGGGGGAAGAGAGGTAGCAATGTCTGTGAGCCATAGTAGTATGTGTACACTGTTCTGTATGGTCACATTAGTACATGCATTAAAGGTTGTGCCCCTCTGCTTGAGGAGGTTTTTCTTGGCTAACTGTCCTGCTGGATACTTCTGAGGCAAGTTTCAGTTGCTGATGGTATGGCATTCTTGGGCTGTGTTTGAAAGGATGTTAACTTAGCTATAGACAACTCTTAATGCATATCTGAAGGAAAGGGTTTCTGTGTTCCCAAGCGTGCTATGCTTAAAGATCTTCTAGGCTGCAGAGCTCAAAGGTGTTCCTAGAGCTCTGCTGCCCACATCATCAATCCTGTGCTTACTAACAAAAAAGTTGAATTTATTGAGGTGACTTTCTGACATGGTGGCCTTCTAGATTTCAAGAACTTTCAATTGATGTCAGTTGGCAAATCCAGTCCAGCCTTGTGTAACACAGTAAGAGTTGGTTTCTCCTTCCTTACTGGCATGGTTTTAGGTTAACTAATAATGCTATCCTGTGTTTGCCATGCTAGTTCACATGTGCCTGTACTTTATAAGTTACTGAGTCTGGTTTTGACCATACTGTGTGATTTTTCTCAAGAATGAAGAGAACCCTGGGGAATCCAAGGTATTCAATTTGCTCTAGTGGGAACGGCTTCTGGATTGCTTGATAAGTTCAGAGTAAAGTAATTGTTCATATTAGAAGCTTCTTAATTGTAGACACTACAGAAAAGAGGCTGTGCTCTTCACTAACAACATAGACATTGTGTGGAGTT
This sequence comes from Neopsephotus bourkii, assembly GCF_033783945.1. Taxonomy (NCBI): domain Eukaryota; kingdom Metazoa; phylum Chordata; class Aves; order Psittaciformes; family Psittacidae; genus Neopsephotus; species Neopsephotus bourkii. Next base: position 12,961,422 of record NW_026900624.1, read on the forward strand.
GTAGGCAGAATGTTAGAACAGAGAATGAATCATGGAATAACCTTGAGGGCTAATAGTACCCTCAGGTACATGTTAGAAGAAGCCTCTATACCTATGAGTCAGAAAATAAGCTAAATAGTTTAAAAGTTGTTTTATAGGCTGATGCTGTTTCTTGTAGAGAGGAGACACAAAAAAAAATAATAATATTATACAAAACTAGACTGATCTGAAGAGATGCAAGAACAGATAAAGAAATCTGGGGAAGCAGGTGAGTAAAAAGCTCACTGTGCTTTAATTAAACAGTTAATGCTTAAAGAAACTGGTATTTGGGGGACAGCAATAAAATTCTGTACCTTTTTAGGTGTTCTCTAACCTTTTTAGGGTTGCTTTGTTAGAAGGTATTTCACTGAGTTGGAAGGTTCCTGTGAAGGAGATTGAGTGAATGGGATTATGTATGTGCTAGATGTGATGTGTGGTGCTTTTAGGAGTACAGATGTAGCTTTCCTAATAAATAAATCTAATGTTTACTGATAGTAAGCATAAGACCTCAATGCTCAGGTTCTGTTCTGCATTGATTCTGTTGACTTCTGACAGCATAGTTTTATCCTGGAGCCATCTTCACTTCTGAACAATAGACCTAGGTCAATTGACAGTGTAATGTAATGTGTCAAGTGAATTTTTGTGCTACTATAGAACATGTGGAAAATTGTCAGGACTTACAGGCTAAGCAATTCAGTTGCTTTACTATTCTGTTTTCAACTGATTGTTTAAGCCAAACCAATTTAAAATACTGACATAGCAACATTCGGTTCAAGGTTAATAGAAAAAGTTTGCTTTGGTTTTGAGTAATGCTTCACCAGTTCTAGAGAGAGTCCTTTTTATCTGAGATTGCAATGTGGCCCTTTGTAGGGAGGAGTGGATTTGAACTTCTACATGTTTTTAATAGCACAGCCCAATACTGCCTTTTAAAGAGCTCTGCATGTGATGCTGAGTGTCAAGTGCTACAGGAGAGCTTTGGTTAAAAAACAAACAAACAAAACCAACAAAACACACTGGTGTATGCTCCTCCCTACAATTAGGTTGGTTGCTGCTTTACTAGCTTCTGGCACATTGTCCCTCAGAGGAGACCTACTAGGTCTTTAATTCTGTATTTCTAGTATTGCAGAGCTAGAACTGAGCAATGATGTCTTGTGCTTGCTCAGAAATTCTGGAGAAATGACAACTATGCTGGAACACACTCAGGATTGTTTTCATTTTGTGCCCTCTCTTCCCTTTATATCTTGCTGTTCTGTTTTCCTGTTTCTGTGCTTTGGTAGTCCTCACATGACTGAGAGAGTGAGAGCAGGAGCAACGTTAGCGTCTTGCTTCACAAAAGACAAATCCCAAGACATCTGAATCATGGTTGTCACATACAGTGCTGGCTATGCTATTTCTCATCTTGCTGTTTGTGACATTTCTAACCATCCATCACAGGTCTATTAAAGTTATTTAGTATAAAGGGTGTTGATAGAAACAGGACAGATTGGTATTCAAAAGTAGACAGAAGTAGTATAATGTTGTTCTAAGCTTAGAAGTGTAACTTTTGTTTCAGGTTCTGAATGTCTCAGATACTTTTCAACTTCTGTCAGGTGCTGCCTGTTATTACTACTTATTACTTAGTTGATGGGAGTTTCTGTGAATATTTGTTTATCCTACGCTTATATTTGTCCAGATTTAAGCCTTTTGAGTATCATCTGCTTCTTTTTACTTCATCTGTTGGTGCTTCAGTACTGAAACTGGTTTTGTGTTCAGATTCATATCTCTGGGCTTTATGGTTAATATACTGTCCATGAAGTAAGGTAATGCTTCATTGTTGACTGTCTTCTGTTTTCTTTTGGTTATAGGGTGGTGAGGGAGAAATCAAGGATGGGGTCACAGAAGGAGGACAACTTCACCAACAAGTCCATAGGAATCCTACCTATCGTCCCCGCTATCGCAGGTTTGCATGGTTTCCTTTGCTCATTATTCCTTGGATGCTTTGTGATCCACACTGGCTTCATTAAGAGCAGGAAACTGTGTTCCCTGCTGTTAATGTCTATGCAAATCCTGGGGACAGTGAGAAGGTTTTAATTACCAGGAGAAAGGGGAGCTACCGCAGTAAGGGAACAACTAGGCTTTGGTTAAAGTGCTTATATAGTCCTCGTGGTCAGCAAGAGGTGAAGAATTCCTTGTATCCTGTTACTTTTCAATATATTGCTCAATTGTGAAGTGAGTTGCAGGTCCATGCCTGCCCAGCTGAACTCTTGTGCTTTCTTGGACAAGTAATGCATCCAAATCCCACTTGGCCTGGGACAGCTAGGCCCACCACCTGCAGGGGGTCAAGGTGTGCCTTATAACTGCTCCTAAGGACTGCAGACAGTAGTTTGCAGTTCAGCACTGGACTACAGCTTGTGTGCATCCAGCTTAGCCTTATGTGTTATGCAGGCTTGGTTTTATGCACTGGTGCTGCTTGTAGCTACAGAGGATAGCCAGCTGTTCTGAATACTGAAGTTATGTTCTCTCTGTAATGGCCTTCAGGCCATTAGATTATATGGTGAAGTTATAGTTACCTCGTTACCAACTTGTACCTGTTGCCCCTTGTCTTCTCAGTGTATTTTCTTGTGAAGAGAGATTCTGTCCTCTTTGTAGCAGCCCTTTAAGTACTGAAATCCTGTGATGAGTTCCCCCAAGATGCCTTTTCTCCAAAGAGAAAAGACCTGACTTCCTCAGCCTTTTGTCATAGGCTAGTTTGTCCAGCACTTTGATCATCATCTTGGCCCTCCTTTGGAACACATCCAGTCTGTCTGCCTACTCTCTGAATTGTGGGGACCAGCACTGGACACAGTACTCCCCAGATGTGGCCTGCTAAGTGCTCATTAGAGTGGTAGGTTTGCATCTCCCTCTGCTACTAATACCTCTGTGGATGCAGCCCAGGCTCCTTTTTGCCTTTGACTCATGTTTTTGTTTTTGCTGACTTGGGTTGTTAGATCCATACAGCAGATAGTGGGAGACTTGCCAAGGGATGTTGGGGATGATAAAAACTTGCATGAGTTTGGGATAGACTGGTAAAATACCAGAGAAGGATGCCATTGTAAAGAATGTAAACTTCATCTAGCTTGGGAAATCTCCAGCATGGAAATTAATTGGATATTTGGAGGCTATTTGGGAAGTAGGTTTCCTTGTCCTTATTTTTCCCTGGGGATCCATAGAACTGGCATAAATGGGCACTTAAAGACCCACTAGGCCATTCTTAAGTTCTTAGTTAAGATCTCTTGGAGTTCACATGAACACTGATGTTTTCCAGTGGGAAATACAAAGGAAGTTTCTAAGTCATCTATTAGTCATACCTTAAACTGGCCAGTGTAGGATTGTTTTCTTTCGTTTTCTTTCGTTTTCTTCGTTTTCTGACATGACTACTCCAGCTTCCAGCCTCTACACTGAGGGAACAATTCCACAGCTAAGGAGTTCTGTACAGTTAAAAATACCAGTGATATCAGTGTGAAATAGTCAACCTCTGACTGTCATAACTTTTTGAGATGTTGCCTCAGTTGTGGGTTTTCTTCTTGGTGGTTTTGTTTGTCTGTTTTTGTGTTGGTGTTTTGTGTGGGTTTTTTGGATGTTTTTTGGGTTGGGTTTTTTGGGGGGAGGTGGTTTTTTTTGTTGTTTTTTTTTTAAACTGAATTCCTGTAAGTGAAAAAGCTCATTCACTTTCTTCTTGTGACTTGTCACTCGTTGTCCATGATAAAACAAGTCAGATAAAACATGAGGTTACTTTCACTGGTGTTGTTCATGAAACATTGTAACACGGGCCCCCACAGCATCCTTATCTCTGGGATATCTATGGATTTGATGGGTGGACTCTTCAGTGGATGAGCGATTGTTTGGATGGTCACATCCAGAGGGTAGTGGTCAACAACACAATGTCAGATGGAGATTGAATGATGTCAGTACTGGTATCAGAACTATTTAGTATCTTCATCAATGACACGGACAGTGGGATTGATGCACCCTCAGTAAGTTTGCAGATGACACCAAGCTGAGTGGTGCAGCTGACATCTCTGAGGGATGGCATGCCACCCAGAGGGATTTGAGCAAGCTCAAATGTTGGGCCCATGTGAACCTCATGAGGTTTGACAAGGTCCAGTACAAGATCCTGCTTCTGATTTGAGACAACCCCTGGTATCAGTACAGGCTAGGGGATGAATGGATTGAAAGCAGCCCTGCCATAAGGGACTTTGGATGAAAAGCTAGGTATGACCCAGCAATGTGCACTTGAAGCCCAGAAAACCAAATGTATTCTGGGCCACATCAAAAGAAGTATGGCCATCACATTGAGGGAAGTGATTGTGCCCCTCTGTTCCACTGTGGTGAGACCTTGTCTGGAGCACTGTGTGCAGTTATGGAGTCCTTAGTACAGGAAAGACATGGGCCACAAAAATGATCAGATGGATGTAGCACCCCTCCTTATGAGGACAGGCTGAGAGAGTTGTAATGATTCAGCCTGGAGAAGCCTTCAGAGAGGCCTTATTGTGGCCTTTCAGTACTTACAAGGGGCTTATAAGAAAGGTGGGGGTACATTTGTGTGGTAGGGCCTGTAGTGATAAGACACAAGGGGAAGATGGTTTTATAGTAAAAGGAGGTAGACTTAGACTAAATTTAAGAAAAATATTTCTTACAGTGAGGGCGGTGAAACACTGGGTTGCCCAGAGAGGTGGTAACATTCAAGGTCAGGTTGGGTGTGACTGAGCAGTATGGTCCAGTTGAAGGTGTCCCTGCTCATTGCAGGGGAGTTGAACTAGATGAGCTTTGAAGGTACCTTTCAACTCAAATTAATCTATGATACTGCTGTCCAGGAGCTGGTTTGTATTGGTCTGCCATTCGCTCACTTGCTCCTCTTCATCTTGTACTTGTTTTTCCATCAGTTAGCTTAAGAGGTTCAAGTTCCAACACTGAATGTACAGAGATAAACTGAAATGATGTAATCCCCATTTTTTCCGTATGTACTTCTGTTTGAAAACAAAAAGCAAGAGGTAAATAACAGTGCAAGAGGAGCAACAAGCTGATTTTCATGGGAATAGCAAGATTATCCTTGATGGTAATGACTGTCTCATGCATGGTGGATTCATCCTTGATGCTCGGTCTAGAGCTACAAGCCTTTCACCTCTACTCTGAGCTTTTCTGTATGAACATTTATGTTAAAGTTGTCCTTATCTGGGATTGTGGGAAGTGGGGTAATATTCATGCTGCTTCTTGTAGACATCCAAGGTGAATAAATTTGGTTCCCTAAAAGCTTCATTAGCATTAGGCAGTCAGGAGTAGCACCATACCAAGTACAATGAGGCACTTGAGTTTTTGCATGTTGTGAGTGAATCACAAGCAGGATAATTTGCCTGTGGCTAATAGGAATTTATGCATTTCTGATGCATTTTTTTTTTTCCTGTAAGAAATATGATATTATATGAGTGCAGAAGGCTTCTGTTTGAGTTAATAGGTAACTGTTGCTTGCATTTACAGGCATTAAATCCAGTAATACTATTGCTTTTACATTTCCTTGGAAAAGCTAAACTGGCTTTTGGGACTAGGTAGCTGTGGATTAGCTAAGAGGTAATGGAAACTAGACAGTAGGCAGTGACTTTGTCATTATTGGCTGTGTTTTAAGTTTATGGACATAGCTTGTATATACTGGAAATGAGATTAAACGTTCTTGCATTTCACCTGATTGAAATACATGCTACACTTCCTTATGTGATCAAGAGGAACAACTTAAGGCAAAGAGCAAAGATCTAGGAACGGTTTACAGGGGGAACTAGAGATCCTGGGGATTGCAGCATGAATAGGGCTGGGCTGGTGTATGGCTATGCCAAGGCTAATTTTAGCAGAATCAGTCTGTGTGGCCACTACTGGCTTGTTTCTTTTCTTAGCCAGCAATTCAAGTGGGCAAATTACATCTTTATTGTAGGATAGACAGAATATGCTGATACAGTGTCAACAGTGAAGAAACACCCAGATTGCTTGTGTTTCCCTTCCAACTCTATGCCAGCCAAACTCCAAAGGATTGTTTTGCAATTGTTCAAAACTGTTAAAGATAGTACTTGGTTAGAGAGGTTTTTTCCACGCTAAAATCAGGATAGTTTAACCTTCTTGGGCTTCGCTCATAAGTATGACACCTATTTCTCCCCCTGTTCAGAGGTCCCCCGCGTCCTCGCCCTGCCCCAGTGGCTGGAGAGGCTGAGAACAAAGAGAACCATCATGAAGCCAATGCTATGAGTCAACAGCCACTTCGTCGTGGATATAGACGCCCATACAACTACAGGCGTCGACCTCGTCCATCCAACCCTCCAGCTCAGGATGGGAAAGAGGTAAATGCACTCCTGGCACAACTGTGGTAGAGACTGAGGTTTTAATGGGGTGAGTGCTCAAGACCTGTCCTGTGGGAGCTGGTGTGCTAAAGGAGTCTGGTCAAGTTTAAGTGTTGGTAACTGATGGTATCTGGCCTGTTCCTTGCGATCATTCTTGGAGAATGAATAGCTTACCTTAAATGGAGCCAGCTGTGGGATAGGGGTTGCTTCTGGATAGCTCTTAATTTAAGTCAGACTGTAATAAATGTTTTTGAAGTGGAGAGAAACAGTTGTGTTTCCCAGCTCCCTCAAACCTTCAGTCTGTATGTAGTGCAAGATAGATTTGACAGGTCCAGATCCATTTCCTCAACAGCTTGAACCAGGTTAGTTAAGGGAACTGTTTGCTAACACAGATTTTGCCTTAATGACAAGCGACTTTCTCATTCTGTACCTACTTGAGGTAGTCCCCTGACAGAACCTGCTTTGTAATACTTAATATTTTCAGAGGATTTATTTTCCTTGATTATTTTCAAACCAGGGTTATGCTACCATTGAACAGAGGAAGCATCAGGAGGTCAGTCTGTGTCTATAATAAAGGTTTATTGTGTCTCAGACAAAGGTAACTGAAACACCTGCTGAAAAACCTGGTCCAGTGACTGAGCAGAGTGGTGCTGATTAAAGTCCGGCTCCCCAGGCACCTTTAACATTCCTCAGGTAAGAAATATAGATGGTTCCTGTTCTCCAGCTGAAGCAGCATGGTGCATACTTGCAGGATTTGGCCTCTGGCTACATCCCTTTATGTATGATTAGATATTTATGATAACTTCTGAGAATGCTGTATAGGCAAACCAGAAACAGTTGCTGCTTTTCTTTCCTTTCTTTCCTTTTCCTCTGTAATTATTACAAAGTACAAGATCTGTCTGGTCCATACAGCAACAGCATCTGCTGATTAGCTAGTAGTGCTTTGTTTTAGGAAGATACTGTACTCTCAGCTTATGGACAGGACATCCTAGTCATGCTTATCCTTTCTTTCTTTGATAATTCCTTCTCCACCTGACATCCCATCTGTTCACCAGGAAAATGAAACTTAAACTGCGCTGTTGTTTTCAATTTGGCTCTTCAACAGGTGTCCTAAAATACAACTCAAAAAGTTACACCAAAGAAACACACAAAGCAATAAATTGTCACCAGTGATGACAAAAGCAAAGATTTGACCCATTGGAACTTAAACATGTACCAGCAGCTGAGACCCAGGGAACGCCTGCAAGAGATGCATGAAGGAAGGACAAGAGAGCAAGATCCAGCCAGAGCACCCTCCCCAGTTTCAGTAGCAACCCTGGGTTTTGATGGTTTTGTTTTAAATTTCACTGTTTCACTAGTTTTGAATTTTTCAATTATTCTTTTGGTATCAAACTGAAAAGGGGAAGAAAAAAAAACCCAACCAAAAAACTGAAATTGAAAGAAAAGCTTTTTTGTTTTTTAATTGGATGCTGGTGCTGAACCTCCCAGGTGTGATGAGGTTTTTCTTTTTTTCTGTGCCAGTCCTGATTGCTGCAGGACAGGGGGAGGAGAAGCTTGCGCTTTCCTTTGTAAGATCTATTTGAAACTGTGCAGCATGGGTGACGTTCCTCACAAATAAAAGTGACAACTACAAAACGGTCTGGGTTTAGTATATTTTTCACATTTACTTTTAAAATAGTTAATGATTTTAATCTTGCTGCTTCAGCATTTATGTGTGAAAATGAGAGCTGCCTGTTTTGTGTGTGTTGATGAATCCTGTCTGAAACCATGCTGAAGGATAAATGTGCAAGGATATGGCTAGGCTGGGTGGATCTGCGTCAAGACAAAACAACTTCTGCAGGAAATTTATGCAACAGAGCTATACCCTATGCTGTCCTCTCTGCTTTTCTGGCTCAAATGGTGTTAGTGGTTGGGTTTTTCTGTTGCCATCTTGTGGCAGGAGTTTGGGGGCTTTGGAGTGTGTTGCTGGGATGGTTTGTTTTTTTTTCCCCCTGTTCTCTAGCCTTTTTGTGTTCTTTAAACAGTGGAATACAAGCTTTGAGACTCCTCTGCTCAGAAAGACAAAGTAGGCTTAGTAACTGCCACTCTATTCAAGCTTCTGTTCCAGATAATGACCAAGTTTTACTAGCCTCTCCACTTTTCCTTGTTTGCAACTAGTAAAATCCTCTGTGTTAAGGAGCAAGGTACTTTGAAAATGTGTGTGGTTTTCTAATGTCCCTTCTGAAAACTTGGGTGCCTTGCAAGTGTTATCAGTCTACTTCCAGCTGTTGAATACGGGCGTGTGCATTCAGCTATCTTGTTGTGTCCTTCATTCTTTAGTCTGCCATTTCTCACGCTCCTGTCTTGCAGTTGCTGTTATCCAAACCTTAGATAGCATATTTTTCTTACAACATCTTTCTGTTCTTAGCTATGCAGTCTTCACCAAACCTTTACTCTTCATATAAAACCCCTTGGGCTGGAGCCACACTGTAACTGTGTGCATGTAGACAGATACTTGCTGTCCTTGTCTCCTCTAGTTTGCCTGTTCTTGCACAGTCTTAATAATGAAAAATTATACAGAGGTTTTCTGGAGACACACTTTTTCATGCTACTCCTCAGGAAGTAAGAAGTAGGGGGAGCTTAGGGCATAATTGAGTTTCCAGCTCCTGGGAAGGTGAGGAATGGCCCTTGCACCATGCTGCCTTTGCCTTGGGAGGAACAGGAGAAGATTTAGTGATGCATGAGGGATTGGTTTTGCAATGAATTAGAAACCTTTTGAGGTGTGAGTTGAAAGCTGCAGGCTTGCTTCAGGAAAAAGAATGCTTCTTGAATCCCCGGAGTACATACGGATAGTTGTATACGCTACAAGCTTATGTAGTGCAACCTGTCATTGCAGTGCTTACGCAGCAGTTCTGCAAGGACATTGATACAAGAGTTGCTGTGAAACTTGAGTTGCTGCACTGAGTCTGACAATCTGTAGGCTGGGAAAGATGTGGAGGTGGACATGGTGGTATTCTAGTACCTTTCCCATTCCCTTGGAAAATTAAGAGCATGGTTGTTCTGACAATAAAGTTTAATAGGATGAGGAAAACATAAGTAATACACCTTTTAAAATTTCTTAAGCAGGACTATCCTTAGTACGGTTCAGTACTAAATCTATTTCAGGCAGACTGGGGTGAGCTTGGCAGTTTCATCCTAATATAAACAGATGTATAACAGTCATAAATACTGACACATTACTGCAGAGCTTGTCATAAACTGCTTGAGCTGCCTTCAGTTTTTCAAAGTGTTTTTTCTTAAAGTGAGGTTTGACAGACAAATGAGAATTTTTTTTTTTTAATCTCTGCAAAAATGTAGTCATTATCAAGTCAGTGGAACAGAAGCATGTAACTAGCTGTCTTTATTTTATGAAAGGAGAAAGTGAGGAAGAGATGCAAGTAGTGCCCTAGTGTCTAGTTCTATTTCTGTTATTTCAGTCCTGCCTTTATGATAAGAAGAATCTTTGCATAAAACAGAAGCATGTGACTGATACTGCCTTCTTGATCCTTGAATTCCTGGTTATGGAAATACAGGCTCAGCTTGAGCAAGTCTAAAATAGTCACTGAAATTACATTTTGGCTGTCTCAGGCTGGGCATGAATTGTTCCCTTACCAGACTGCCTGTTCTCTTGTTAGCTGTGCTTTGGCTGAAGGAATCTAAAACTGGTGCTCAGTGGCGAGGAACGGTTCTCTTGGCAACAGTGGTGCTTCTTTAGGTGAATAAAGCTGTGGTTGTTTACCTTGAGCATGACTTCAGATGCGTGCTTAGTTTGTAGGTTTGGTTTGTTTTAAAGTCTTTTAGCTGCAATGATTTTGAATTTGCAGAGTAGTTAACATAATTTTATACCTACTTGGAGCCACTGCTTTTGTACTATGTTCATTCTTCCATTCCAGCATTCTTCCCTTTCCTAGGCACTTGTAATGGCTTACACTTGGAGTGGGTTATACTTTCATGGCATCACCATTTTACAGTGTTTTCATAATACCCTGCCTGCTTGACTCCACCCAGGCTTTTTGCTTCTGTGAAGGCTGCTGTCTGCTGTTACGTAGCTGCAAAAATATTCCCTGTGGCTTGTGATCTTTTGAGGAGGATAAGGAAGGAAAGAAGACAGTGCTGTAGGCCTTTGTGCATTTTCACTTAAACATAAGTCTTGCATTGATGAGACATCGATTCAGAGAAATATGTATACTTTAAACTTCTGCATTGAAGAGCAATGTATCTGTGTGCAGCCCTTCCCACCTGCTTCGATGGGAGGACAGTCCACAGGTACTGTGTTTTGCTTTCAAGCCATTCAACAGATGCTTTGGAAGTGAAACAGACTTTCTGCTGCAGCTGGAAAAGCTTTGGCAATTAAATCTGTGCTACATAGAACTTGTTTTCACAGCCCTTATGGCAAAGCTACGTGCATACTTGTTTCCTGCTGGGGCACATGCTTGAGACTCCCCCATAGAATGCTATCATGAACTTGCATGTGATATGGCTAATAAGAGTTGCAATGACCCAAATAACTCTAGAACAGTGGTTTTCAAACTCCTCAATTTGTAGATCTACGGAAACTTCCAATGAAAGTAGAAAACTGCAAGTCTGACACTCATTTCTTACTGCTTTTTAGAAAGGCTGTTTGTAGGTCCTGAGTTCAAAGCCAGTGCTTTAGACATTATTGACTTTTCTGCTAGTTTAGCTTTTTTGAGAACCAGCTAGTCTTCATTGCTGGGATTCTGGAGAAACCACATTCTGAGGTGGTCAGATGTAACTTGGAGGGTGGGAATGGCTACACAAGCCAAACAGCAGTGGGATCCTTGCTCAAGCATAGAGGAGATGAGAAAGCTTTGGAGGCCATTGCAAACAAGTGGTAGCTTGCACTCTTAGTTTGTGCTGTTGACAATAGTGGAGTGATGCAGCTGTCATTTGGAGTGTTGGAGCTAGAGTACAATGCACGGGGTAGAAAATCGATCCTGATAACTTATTACCACCATGGTGAGATGAATAATTACTTCTAGTATCTCAAAGTTTTAAAATGTGATAGGAAAGATCTATAGAATGTTGTCACTGAGTTCAGAGCTTCATCCTGTTTCCGATTATCAAAATGCATCAGTGCTTGACTGTTAGTCTTGAATTTTGACTTGTAAATTACGGTTTTTGTGGGACCACACAGGTCCTTAGATTTACTCAAGGATGATTTGCCATAGAATGTGTCTGTAGTACAGAAAGATCTGCTCTCAAAAAACTCAAAGTATGGGTTAAATGTGTGTCAATCCATGCAGTCAGATAAGCAGTTAGCAGCAGCCTAGAACCCAACTTTAGATGCACCTCAAGTTAAAATCCACCTTCTACTATTTTAACATATTAGGTAGCAGCAGTTAGGTGGTAAGAGTTAAAATATGCTTTGTACAGTGTACCTGTAATAGGCTTTTGTTTCCAGTGTCTTAGAAGGTCTGTGTTCTGTGATTACTGCTCAGTGTTGCTCTAGCTAATTATTTTCACTTGCATCACACAATATTCACAACTTTGTCCATGGCTTGCAGAATGCTGTTAACAGTTTTTAATGGCCTCTCAGTCTTGCCTTTCTTCTTCTAAAATCCTCTGTGCAATGTGGTTCTGGTGTATGTAAAATCCCAGCTATTTCATAATCTTGGGATGGCATCCCAAATGTGGCACAAAAGCTGTAACAGTCACTAAATGTACCTGCTCTGACTAGTGCCTCTACATGCCTTTATTTAGTCTGGCTTTCTGTAAAGGGGAAGATGCCATGTGTCCCTTTTATTCACCATTTGACTTTCTGAGGAGTCACCAATAGTTTTCCAGTTAGCAGAACTCAATCCATGTGCAAAATCACATGGCATTTCAGACCCCTGTAGTCTTACTGCCAGTGTGCCTATTTCAATGATTCAGATCCAAAGCACCTACAGAAAACCAGGCAAGCAATCAATAGTTTATCAGAAACAAGAAAATGAGAAAATAATGTTTCTGTTGAAAAACTGTAAATGCAGAAGCAGGGAGGAGGCAGAGATCTGAAAAAGAAGTCAGTATTAATAGAATGAACACAGAAAAGGCCCTGACACTTCTCCTGCTGATAGAGCCTAGGTAATAAGGTCCTTGGTCTGGAGAAAAAGACTGACTGAAGGAATGTTGTTCACCCCCTTTGTTCTCAATAAGCTCTTTGCTTCTCTGCTAAGGATGCCAGCAAAAAGAACATTGTTGATACTAGCGTGTGTAAATAGGCTGTTACAGGTTCAATTATGTCTTCATATGCGTATCAGGGAGAAGTTGCTGCAAGGATCTGGAGTGAGATTTTTAAGCAATGCCAAGTAGAACAGCTAGTACAGATTCTCTTCTTGACCCTGTCTGAGGTAACCTGAATTGGGACTCTAATAGTAAATAGGAAAGCACTAGTACTAAATGATATTCATAATCTAACCAAAGCTGTAGGCCACAATTTGGCAAGGGTCGAGCTGCCTAAGTGAACATGTGAAATGTCTACAGCCCCTTCTCAGTTGTTTTACACTGGAGAGAAGGGCAGTTTCGCCCATCAGAATTTTTTGGGAGGCTTTTAGCCATTTCTTACCTGTTACTTGCTAAAAAGCTGTTAACAGAAACTCTAAAAAGTGTTGAGAATCCACATACAGTGCAGTAGCAGTAGCACCTGAGCTGCTAGAATAAGAAGGGGCTGTAGGACACCTTGAGTGCCTCTTTCTTAGAGGGGAGATAGCTGTTCACATGTAGAAGAGGAATGTGCTTTGAGCTATGTGATTGCAGGCTGTTCAGACCACACAGCTCAGTTTGGTGGTGGTTCAGTTTGATGGCTCTTGGACAGTTTGCTCTTAGGTGTAGACCCTCTCATCTTGCCCACAGATTAAGTTCACAACTAAGATCAGTAAATTTTGTTGTGATAAGGACAGTAAAAGCACTGCAGTGTTTAACATTGGAGCATCTGCTACCCTTAGTAGGTTTCTAAGAGTCGAGTCCATAACTTCTTTGCTAAGCTTTACACACTCCTTGATGGAAATAAGACTTGGCCTATCAGCTCATGCAAAATGAAGCAGGGTGCATACAGGTTCCAGAACCTGTCCAGGGGTCTGCATAACAAGAGGAAAAACTAACCAAGCAACAGTACATTTTAGCTGATTTGTGACATGCTTATAAGTGTTACTTAGCAGAGGCTAAGCAATGAATTACTAAGGAAACAGAGTCCCTTACTGCTGTATTTGGCATCCAAATTGGCAGTGCACTGGTGCCAACTTCTCTGGCTTCTGTAGCAGTTTTGTAGATGAATGCTTTGCCTTAAATACAGTACAGGAAGCACCTGTGAGTAACTGCTGTGCAGGCTCAGGTGACGAAAGTGGAGTTCACTTGTTGACGCTTTTCATTACAGAAAGCTTTGATGATGGGGGATTAAGAGATGTCAACCTAGCAATCCGGATTACTGCCATAGTTGTGTGAGCACCAGATGGAGCTGTTGCTCCACATAGTTTTTACTGAAAATTAATATGAAACCCTGTGACTGAAACACCCAATTTCCTATGTGGGCTCTCTGTTTTCTCCTGCTTCTAAAGCATCTAGCTGGGTTGAAACGTAGTAGATGGTGAGATGTCTGAAACAAAACTTACAATTCCCACAATCAGATTCTCAAGGAAAAGAAAAAAAAACAAACAAAACAAACAACCAAAAATATGCACAAATTATTTCAGTAGTAATGGAAAAGTATAATTATCTTGGTGTATAGTTTTTCAAGGAATATGCAGTGTTCCTATGCTGGTGCATATCCCAAACTCTCCTTTGCTTATCATCATACAGCTGGAAAGGAACTGTTGGGGAGAAAGAAGCAGATCTAGTCTACTCAGGCAGCCATATTATCATAGAATCATAGACTGGTTTGAGTTGGAAAGGACCTTAAGATCATCCTGTTACAGCCCCCTTCCTGTGGGCAGGGACACCTCATACTAGATCATGTCACCCAAGGCTCTCTCCAACCTGGCCTTGAGCACTGCTAGGTAGGAGACATTTACCGCTTTTTTGGGCAGCCTCTTCCAGTTCCTCACCACTCTCACAGTAAAGAACTTCTTTATAACTAATCAGAATTTCCCTGTTGAACCCATTATCCCTTGTCCTATCGCTACAGTCCTTGATGAAGAGTCCCACCCCAGCATCCTTATAGGCCCCAATCAGATACTGGAAGGCTGCTGTGAGGTCCCCATGCAGCTTCTGTTCTCCGAGCTGAACAGCCCCAGCTTTCTTAGCCTGTCTTCACAGGTGTACACAACACCCATGCTGCTAACTCACTGTTCCTTCACAGCAGGGTAGGATGGTACCTCAGTGTAAACACCTCTCCTTGAGACTGAGTTGGTGCTCGATGGTTAGTAGTCTATAATTTGTCTGCTTTTTTCTGAGGAGAAAGTTAAGGTGCTCTTAATGCCATCTGCTGTTAGTGCTGTAATGCCTTACAGTTATACTTCAAAACAATATCCATTTTTTAAGCATTTTCCAAACTTCAGAAAGGAAAGACTGTAATGTGATGAGACTTGAGGACTGTAAAGAATGTTACCAGATGCCTCCTTTCCTTACAGTTGCACTCTGACCCTTTGCTCTGGAGAACCAGTATTCTGACAGACTTATTGCAGCCTTCCAACCATGGGAAATGGGATTCAACATCACTACTGTCATAATTGAGAGACATTTTATAGAAGTGTTGGTTTTGAGCACTATTCTCAAATCAAAATGGGATTCCTAGATTCAAGCAATATGGTGTTCATTTTTTTAAAAACACTGGCTACTTGCTTTGAATGTCTGAATGAAAACTGAGCTTTCTGGAAGATCTCAAGTCAATCCAAGTGTAGCACTTTATGGCTGAAAAGTCACACAAAAATCAGAAAATTCAGTAGATTCCTACACAAGCTGTTAAAGACAGTGGGTTTTCAAAGACTTTGGTTTTAATATAGAATTGAAGAGTGAAGACAATGCAGTCAGAGGTACTGAAGTGACAACATGGCATTAAAAATTCTCCAGAAATTAACTGAAATCTAAGTTACCTCATGCTGCTCTGCCATTTTGCCCTACCTTGGCTGTAATGAAGATCTGTCCACTGGAAAATCTAGAGTATAGGTTTATGTTCTTTACCATTTGCACCTCTAGAAAGAAATAGTAGCTTTGGGGAAAAAAGTGAAATTACTTATTTTTTGCTTCAAGGAGATAAACATTCTATCAAGAATACAGCCTAAAAATCTTTTGACAGGTAATTTAGATATAATTGAGATAATGAAATGCCTCTTAAGAGGGGATGGAGGTGCTGTCACTTGCTACATGGTGCTTATTTTCTAGCTAAAAGAAACTGATTTTAATGATAAGGAATATCCTTCTTAAAGCTTGAACTGACTTCCATCTTAGATACTCTGTTAATGCAGTAACTGCAAGCCACAAGCTGCTGCTCTCAATCCACACCTTGTCTGCAAATGGAAGTAACTTCATTTTTTCGTCCTTTTTTAGTATTGGGCAGTAGGAACATACAAGCATGTTATATAACGTGGTTAGTTTGGTTTCTGCAGCAATCTCACAAACTACACCACACACAGGGCAGTTTATAATGGTGAACAGTTTTCTCCTAAATGAGATATGCTACCTACCTTCAGAGGGTTTGAGAAGAACAATCTTTCTGGGAAAGTCAGTCCAAAGAAATGGTTAAAAATCCAAGGAAGCAAAATGAAACCACCACAGATGAGCTATCTAAAAAAACCCACCTCTTTAACTGAACACCTACTTGGCAGTCCCACATTGAATTAACTCAATATATCTGCAAATCTAGAATTTTGCCTGTTTTTCATTGGGAAATACAAGTAATTATTCAGTTTTCCTTGGAAGGCATGTGATGGCAATATCACTGTAACGGTTCACTGCACCCTGTCTGCATACACACCACACACACCCTGCCATTTGTTCAGGTATCAAGGAATTCCATGGATATTGATGAGTATGAACTTCCAGGGAGAAAGACGCAGAAGGCATGCAAGTTGTGTATGTGTACACACCACAAGGATTACTGATGAACATGATAAAAATAGACACATTGTTACCTTTTACCTTCAGCAATTATAAATATATATATGTATGTATAATCTTATTAAAATACTTCCATAGATGTATACACGTAAGTATTCTTAGGAAGGTGAAAGCCAATCCGTTTTCCACAGTATCTGTGAAACCTCTGCAAATAAGACTGGAGTGATTTTCCAAGGGTTGGAGTTCTGTGAGCATGACTGAATTCAATTTACTCTTTTTTTTGCTCTTCACCTTTAAATTCCATTAGCGCTTCTTGCCATTTCTTTATCTCTTCTTTGCAACTCAGGAAGGCGTCTTCCAAACGCTTCATGGAGTTGGCCAGGTCAGGGTTGGTACGCATGACCACCATGTCAAATGCCGTCCAGGTTGCCGCCACTGCAAACCCAACAGATAAAGCTAAGCCAGGAATTTTTGGCTAAATAAGAGCAATAGCTGATTTAATAAATGAATAAAGAACATGAATTTTTATCAGTTCAGATCCTATGTCAGAGAAGGCTTGCTGTATAATAAAGTGGAAATTACCCACATAAATACTCAAGATTAAATAAAAGACTACTCAATATTACTGCTTTATAAATGTCTCGAAATGCTTCAGAGTGGAAGTAATAGTGATGTAAATTACAGAAGGGAGAGGGACATTTTACCTAAAAATTACAACAAAACAGGCAATCAGAAATGTTCAACAGACTATTTTAAAATAAATGAACCAAAGAATCCTCTCTCCAGATCTCCAGACCAGTTATAGTGAGGAGGCTCACGTTAGGTGAGAAGGAGTAAGATCAAGGAGGCTGCAGCACAGAGATAAAAGGTTTTAAAACCAACCTAAATAATGGAATTGATTTTTAAATAACAAGTATCTCATGAAGCAGAGCAAATAGTTTTAGCACTTATTTCATACTTTCCCTTTTGTTGTACTACAGATTGTAGTTTTCTCACTGGCACTCGTGAATTGTGCTTCATGTAGTGCAAAATAGTTTAATGAACGGTTTCCATCTATTCGTTAGTTGCACAGTCTCTGATAGAATGGTTGCAGAACATGCAGAAGAATATTCAGTCCTTTCCAAACATACAGGACTAAGATTAAATCTACAGAGGAGTCTTTATTCTAGCTAAGGAATTAAACATGTCATGTGCTGACCCAAGATCACTATGTTTCCCACCATTTTTCAGGCTTAAGTGTCATCTTACATACTATGATTTAATAACTGGACATTACATATCTTAGTAGTATTTCTGTTTTCAACCACAACTCTGAACTGAGCAGATTTAATGACCTATAAATTTTCAGTTCTGAGCCACCTGAAACTTCTAGATCATTTGCATGCTTTCTCCCAGTTGAGAACATGAGGGAATTAGTTGATGGTGGTTGTTTTCACTTAAATTTCTATCACATGGAAGTTTACAGCAATAATTATAAACAATATATCTTCAACATCTTTCCTTTAGTAGACAAATCCCTATCATTCTTAATAAAGACCTGTACCTGTTAGTTTTTCCATTTCATCCAGAAGTTTTTCTAAATCTCTTTTCAGTTCCTCCGCCATCTTTACCATGTTATCATAGTTTCCTTCCTGAACTTCTGATTCGGCCATCTACAAGGAAATCAGGAATTTCATGCTGTATTTTACTTTGAAATGAATTGATTTTCACATTTGAAAGTAACATTGCAATAAATTAAAAATAAAATCCAATATGTATATAAATATTCAATTTACATGTAAATTCATTAAGGATCTCCCCTTGGAGTTACTGGTTACCACCCGTATGCTGCATTCTACTTTCACTCCATTTTGAAGTTAATTTAAGTAGAAAGAATTACACTCAAATATGCAGTATGCAAAGTATGCAGATAAAGACTTTTGGTATGAATAATGACAAAGATCACTGTATCAAATGCTTCATCAGAAAATTTTATCTGTTACCCTATTCCAGTTGTCTTCAGGCTTCTCTCCCAAATACTCTGATGCAGGGCAATTTCTGATTTCAGAGTTAGTTGCAAAATCCCCATTTGCTTACAGTATTTCACACTTGCGTGCTACAGCTGGGTAACTACATACACTAAGTTCTGTCACCATGTAAGCATCCTGGCAGTGTTCAAGGCCAGGTTGGACAGGGCCTTGGATGACATGGTCTGGTGTGAGATGCCCCTGCCCACAGCAGGGGGTTGGAATTGGATGATCTTAAGGTCCTTTCCAATCGAAACCATTCTATGGTTCTATGATTCTATAATAGTAATTGAACATATGACACACAGCCTTGCCTTTAATTCCCTTTCCTTAAAACCACTGGTGAATGGGATGAAGCTATGAGGGAGCCAGAAGAGCGTCACTGTAGTCACTGGACACCTCATGCAGCAGGCATGGCTTTTGTCAAATTTCTTTTTTTACATGCGATTTGTCAAACTTGGATTAATGAGTATCCAGTTTCTGGGTTTTTTTATTGATGGTAAATGTGGAAGAAATGGAAGTTTGTAACAGTGCAGTGGTGTTTTAAAGCAACATCAAGCCTTATCAATGCTCTGGGCTTTCAAGGGTCTCTTCACACAGCCAGTTTCACCAGGTAATTGTGTGCCGGCAAACCCTTCACCCCAGAGACCTTAAGAAGCCCCAAGCCGTTTGCTGTACCACGGAGCGGGCACGCTGTAGTTTCCCACCGGGAACACCGTGTGGACCGATGGCCCGGCCGAGCCTGAGGCCCGCTCGAGGAGACGGCCTTCCGTCAGAGGACACCTTACTCCACCGCACCGCCAGAGGGCGCCCTTCAGGCCCCCCGACGTAGCTCCCGGGCTCGAGGGCCCCGCGCTCCCCGCCTTCCGGGCCAAAGTCGTGTCGCCAGCGTTGGCGGCAACAGGAGCGGGCGGGAACGGAACACCAAACAAAGCAGTTGCTCTGGGCTCTCCGTCCTCTCCAGCCCGCGCTCCCCGCGAGCTCACGAACTCGATTAATTCTGTGTTTCACGAAAACAAGCACTCGGGTGAAGCGTTAGGCGGCCGACGGACAGGAAGAGAAAAGCAAGGGTTTGCCCCCTCAGGGCCTCAGCGAGGAGGTGGCTCCTTGTCGCGCACCCCCCCTCCTTCCATCGCACCCGCAGCGTGCCCTCGGCGGCGGCACGGCTGTCCCGTCAGCCTGCCTGGCCGGTCCCCTGACCCCTGGGGCTGCGCAGGCCTGCTGCGCAGCTCCTCTGCCCGTGCTTGTTGCGGTGGTGTAGTTGCCCTTTCCCGGAGTCCGGACCACAGGAGGTAACCGCCACCCCTGCTTGCGGCCCCATCGGCATGTACTGATGTTAGCAGGGCTTCCTCTCACTCTCCTTTGCTGCCCGCCCCATGTAATGGCCAGCAGCCGGCAACTGAAGCAGTGACAAGGGTGGTGTAACCAGATGGCCTGTCATTTTGGGAGTTTTGCTAAAAGTAACCCAAAAGTTAACGTCTTGAACTGAAAGCTTGAAAATTTGTTGGTGCCTCTGCTTATTTTCTCGGGGGGTCCATCTTCACCTTCAGGATGGAAAGAAACCTCAGACCAGGGCATGTAGTGACAGGACAAGTGGGAATGCCTTTAAACTGACAGAGGGTATTAGGGGTTTAGATTAAATGTTAGGAAGGAATTATTTACTGTGAGGGTGGTGAGGCACTGGAAGAGACTGCCCAGAGAAGCCGTGGATGCCCCATCTCTGGAAGTGGCCAGATTGCTTATGCCCCAAATCTTGCCTCATACCAGATCAATATCCACACCTTAAATGGGTTGGGGTGTTTCTTGTTCTCCTTTTCATCCACACAAACAAGAACCTAAGTCTTGTTTTTAAGTGATACAAGTGTATTAGCTTTCTTATCATGCATGAAAGTTATTAATCTTTTGCTATCACCACTCATTTCACTGCCAGCTGAGAAGCTGGTTTGAAGATGGCAATCCATCTTCAAAACACGCTGAAGTATTTGTTCACCCAAATTGTATGAATGCTGCAGAATTTGTTACAGAGCAGTGTGATTCATGTTGCTAAAGTTTTGCAGGGGTTCAAAAGCAGTTGAGCCAAATCCATCAAGGCATATAAAAGAAAAAGTTATATTTGGCTAGATAAATCCATTAACCACACAGATTAGTGGAGGCTGAAGAAATTGTTAAGGGAATATCATTTTATGTTGTTAACAGTATTTCATATATATATATATAGTTTCCCGGAGCACTCACTGCCACCTATCTGAGGCATAGTACTAGGCTGATGGACTGTTGGTTTGAGGTGGCGCAGTCATTTCTTAGGTAACCCCAGCTCCTAAATTCTTTGCCTTTAAGACACCTCCCAGATGCTGCCTCCCTGCTGTACATGTATATGTGTGGTTAGGAGGCTGATTTTTGGTCTGGTGGTGGTGCTTTTTAATATGGCTTTATTATTCTGTGAAAATCTGGGCAGCAAAATATCGTGTTTATGCACGTAACTTCAATAGCTTAGCAACCACCTTGCAACTGCATAATAATAAATATACTAGAATCCATTTCCAGTGACACTGCACACAGGAAGATATTTTGCTTCAACATATCTTGGTTTATTTGTGATTGTTCTCTACTATAATTAGGACATAGCAATGTTTTAAAGGGTGAATTACAGATGTAAAAATTATATTATTAAATGGAATAGTTCTTAAATGTATTTTTATGTTACAGTGTGACTCTTGGTGATACGTACTTTGTAATTCTGAAGTCTCTGGGGGCATCCTTTCTAGAGGACTCGTGGATCCTCAGCTTCTTTATGTGTGGAGCCCTGTAATTTATTCCATCCCGAGACTGGATGTTTGAGTCACTGAAGGTCTGTTCACCAACTTCTAGGTTTTGCCAAGAGGAGCTGTGGAGTTCTCACAGGAAAATGTGAACAGTGTAAAAATGTGGTGCCTAAGAGCAGGAACTTAAAAGGAAAATGTATAACTTGGACAAAACGAATATAAGAAACTGAAAGAGAAAAGGTAAAAGTAACAGAATAATATGTCCTCAGGATGTTGGTTGCTCAGGACACTAGGAACTTAGGAACTATACAGAATAGAACTAAGTGTATGTGATACATGCTGCACTTTACTTAAAGTCTAACAGTTAATCTATCAGCCCTGGAGATACGGGAGAGGCTGTGGCCAAGCTACCAAGTTATGCTGCCTCAAGAGCTCCTATTCAGGGAAGTTACTTCTTTGGAGAAGAGGAAGGCAATGGAATTTTGCACAAACATATGGCATCTAACTTCTGATATTTGTCCAAGACTTGTAAATCAAGAGCTCTGTACCCTTTGTATCTGTGATATTACTGTAGGGAGAGAGGATTTTAGTACTTGAAATGCTTTACAGAAGTTCTTATGGTCTTGTATTAACAATACAGAGAATCTAGGGCAGCTGTGACCCAACTTAGTTTTCACCTGTATTGGATGAATCCCAGCTTCTGGGCCTGGAAAATTTTCTGAAGAAACCAAAGTGGAAAACAGTACTGTAGCCTACTTACAGCTTCTAACCAACTTTCAGGGGCTTTCCTGAGCATCTGGTTTGGGAAGGGAGGGATGTCCAGACTAATGATCGCATGAAACTGTGCAAATGAAATTTCCATTTAGATTTAAGAGTTGGGAATCTTAGACTTCCTGTCTAATTTGGCAGGAAAGTGGAGGGAAAATACTGTCATTAGAAGTGCCTAACCCTAAATAGAGGAGGTGCTAGATTTACTTGACCTTCAACTGGCTGAAGAAGATTGATGCATAATCCTTCAGTCATTTTATTTTTCTAAGGAAAAACTTTTTTTTTTTTTTTAATTCTCTATTTATTTTCATAGAATGCTTCTCTCTCCTAGCCTTTATTCCTTTGGAAATTTTAAGGGATGAAACTGAAGGGATGAACTGAAAATCACACTAGAGCCACCATTTTAAAGAAAAATCTAAATTTAAATAGGCAAATGAATTGTTCTCAAGCCAGAAGACCTGCCATCTTGAGAGGCAAAGCTGGTGAGCCAGAACAGGGACTTGGAACAGTTATGGGAAATCTCCTTTTACTTCTAGATTATCTGTTCTGATTTGGGGGTTTATAGCTGGCTTGCAGAAACAAACGGTTCTGAGGCTTTCAACCTGTATGGGCTCAAGTTGACCCAAAGATCACTTACAGTTTTCAGTTAGAGTTATCAGCCTAGTTATAGCTATCAGTTATAGTACTCAACTATAAGACAAGGTTTAAATCTTACATTAGAATGTGAAAGTAAGTCAGAGACCTCGAAATTACTACAGAAAAAGTGAATACTGCAGTGACTTTTAAGAAGGAGACCTTTTTCTGGTCCAGCAGCAGTTATTTGGGCTATGCTTTCCTACTGGAAGCAGCACCCTTGTCAGCAGTCCCAGCACATAGGACAAAGACTGAATGGTTTGTGGTTGAATTGATGCTTAGTCCCAAAAACACATCTTGAGGCTACTGAGCAGCTGTGTGGTTTGGGTGATTGCTTAGTATGCTGTATCTTGTCTTGGAGACAGAGAGGATGTTTTTGTTAGTAAGGCTGCCAGTTACTGCCTTTCAGTGTACCTGATCATACTTGCCTGAGGAAGAAACAGAGAGGAGAGAGGCATTTAAACAGTCAGTGTTCTCTTTGTGGATGTGCACGCAATACAAGGCTTAGAACAGGAAAAGTTTCTTTTTCACAACACAAAACGTGTCACTAAATGACTGATGGAGGAGGGGCTTGTGAATCAGTGAGGAAGATTATATAGTCTGAGGGCTGAACTCTGAACTGATGAAATATCTTCTCCAACCAGTCAGACTGGGAGCACAGCAGAGACTGACTGGAGGAACTAAAAGCAGCAGTGGTTGCTACTTTTGCATATGCAGACCTTGAGTATTAAGCCTTTGCCTCCCCCTCTTTTTTCTACAGTTTGAGGGCTGTAGAAAGTGTGAAGGAAGGCACAAAAGGAGGAATATTTCCAATTATAATATTTTGAAATAGGAATCCAGATAGGTTCCCCAGGTACCCTGGGGGAAGGTGCCTGTGGAAAGTAATGTATTTCAGGAAAGAAGTCATTTAAATGAGGAACTGTCCTTTGCATTTTAGCCATGTTTTAATGGGGAATGATGTATAGGACAGGTCCTCTGCTCCTTCATGGAGAAAATTTTGCTGAAAGTCAGTGCAAGTTAGTACCAGAATAAGAGGAAAAGCTGAAACTGGAGTCTGAGCCTAAACTCTGCAACTGTTGTGATCTTTCTAACACAATAAATTTCTCTAGCTAAAAGATGCCTCTCCTGGATTCTCAGGGGATGAAAATCCACAGCACAGAGCTGTTTCAGTAATGCTATTTTGCATGCTTCTGCCAGTCTCTGAAGGGAGATCAAGCAATGAATAAAATCTCTCCTAGTTTTCACCGTTTTGCGTATATGGACAGTAAATGCCAGCTGAAAGAATAATCCCAGAGAGAAGTTAAGGACATGTTAGTGTACAAATACATTGATATGTGGTCGCTTTTATGGATAAATTATGTTTCAGTATCTAAATCTATTGCCTCTACTGCAACTAAAATTCTCCCACAACATAATATATGCAGCACCAAAGTGTTAACAGAAGTAGGTAAGTTTTGCTCAAAATCTTGGCAGGGAATGTATCATCTTCTTTGTCTTCCCAAAGCCACCTGCACTGTGTTGTTGACTCTGCGAAGTTTGTCTCTCAACAATGGATCTTATTGTTTCCTATTGTAACACAGCTGCCTCTCACTTGTATAAAGTAGGTAAGCAAATAATCTTGTACAGACTCATATAACCAGGAGTCGGGAATCTGAAACTCTTAATTCAGTGATAGGGGAAAGCAGACCAGCAGCTGGGGCTTGCATTCACAGCTTGTTTGAAAAGAGGGTCCACAGAAATAAAATGTTGAGGAACTGAGGTGCAGTGAAGACTACACCTCAGAGCTGCTGAGAACTGAGAACATCAGCAGAGCGCAGTGGTCACCCCAATGGCATCATAGCAGAAAAAGGCAGAAGACAACTTTCAAAAATATTATCCAGTGTGGTTCGGGAGCTCAGGAGGGGTTTTGTAAGTGAGGATCATTGTCAGGGCTGTGTGGGAGCTCCAGGCTGAACTGGTGGGAGGAAAGGGCAGGGGAGAGCTCATGGCAGGGCTGGAAAATGCTGACAGAATGCATGGACAGACCAAGCTGGAGGAGTTGAATGAGCAAGGCAGAATGTGAATCAAGCCTGTGTTGCTGCTGTCTGTTGTAGCATGATTTGTATTATTAATATTTTCCTTTTTCATTATCTGCAGATTGTGTTCCTGATAACACAGGTCACTGAAATCTCTTCCAGCGTCTGGAGTTGTAGAGTTTTTGTACAGATTTTCTGTTCTGAGAGCCTTTTTTTTTTCTGAACGTGACCCTGTAATGTGAAGTGTATGGTTTTTATTTATTATGTTAGCCTATCCTTCCTGCTCTGTGGTTGCTCGCCTTTCAAATGACGCTCCAGGTCCTTGCCTTAGGACTCTGATTTGCCTGTCTCTTGTCAGCAGCAGGTGAGCAGCAGGTGCCTGGAAGCCAGGCAGACCCGTTCTACAAGTGCGTGCCTACCTGCCTGCTAACGTGTTGGACGTACACTCCAGCCATCTCCTCTCCCTGGGGAGACAGCTGAAGAGACCTTCTGAGGAATAAACAATTGAAGCTGGGCAGGTCTGGGGTAGACAAATCAGTGGGAAGGAACTTAGGTATAAGAATTACAACCCCACGAGGTAACCGGCAGCATTATCAGGAGTGGCCTCAGACAAACAGAGCCGGCAGCAGGTGAGCTCCAGGAAAAGGCTACCACAGGGCAAGAGAAGTGGTGTAATTCAGGTAAGTGAAGGAAAACACTGCAGGAAGATTAGCTAATCAGTATTTAGTATTTTAAAAAGACTTCTATTAACATAAATGTGACCTGTATAGCTGTACTGTAAAGTTTCTGTGTGTGTGTATGCATATACATCTGTGCATGTACTTACTGATTACACTAAAGTTGCTTACAGTAATAAATTCCTGTGATCATCATAATATTTGGGTTCGAGAAAAAAAAAAGGTATGGTCTCTAAACACAGGTAGATTTAAACAAAATAACTTTAGGCACATTTTAAACAGGAAAAGAATAGCAAAGGAAATAAGTTTCATATAAAATTAGTCTTAATTAACTGAAACAATGCAGAGTGATGCTATGCATTTGAGTATAAATATCTGGCAGTGTTTGGTTGAGTAATACATGCCTAAGGCTGGATTCAGAAGTAGTTAGCATTTGACTTCCATTGCTGTTGCTTGACTTGTAAGGAAGCTAAATGTAATCCAAAGCAGTGCAGATACCTAGATTTTTCTATGTGTTTACCTGTTTGTGTATATCTCTCTGTGTGTGCACAAAAATCTGTGTTAAATGCACAAACCTCCAAAAGTTGGAAAACTGTAGCTGAAGTTTTGTGCTCAGTTCCCCTATGGCTATGCGTTTCTGAGAGCAGATTCATGTTCTGTTTCCTTAGCCATTGTGCAGCAATGTGATATCATGCAGTATTTTTATCACACAATGTTTTTTTTACAGCAAGATCTGTATGTTTGCATGATCTTTTGAAGAAATTCTTCATTTTTGTTAATGTCCTGTCCCAGCTTTTGCTGGCACAGTTTTTCAGAATATCTGCATTGAGTTTGTGCTAGGGTTTGATCCAGGCTTAGAACTGGCAGTTACCACCAAAATTAGAAGTCAGTTAGTAAGAAAGAGACAGAACAGCCTGTGTTTTCCGAAGCACTGTGTGATTTTGACAACAAAAAAAGGAAGTCATAGGTAAGTGGACTGTTGAGACTTTGGCCCCTAGACTTTCCATATTGTCAAGAGCCTGCTCACTGAGGGCTTCAGGTTAATAATGTTCCTCACAAATTTTTTATAATTTTAACTTTTATTTGGCAGATTACTTGCGAGGAATTACTTTCCATGGCCTTAATTCAGGGGGAGAGTGATCATGATACATATTAATTTTTTGGAAACTATAGTAGTCCATGTCTGCATTAGAAAAACATGTTTTTGTCTTCATCACCATTCAGTTCCTGCACCATTCCACACTTCTGTACTCAGACTTCCTCATGCTGCATAGATAAATGAACTTTTATTAGATGATCTGAGTCTAAGCAGAACTTAGCACCATGAGAGCCTTCCTATCTCCACTGATATGGTGCCAGTTTGGACTAACCTTGTTAGGATGAAAGCACAGCAGTGCAGAGTCCTCCTGACTTGTATTTCTCAATGCAGCAGTAAGTGCTGACTTGGCCTGTTTTTTTCTGCTCCCTTGAAAAGGAGCCAAGTTTGCCCTAAGTAATTCACCTGCTCAAATAGCAGCACGGACCTCATTACTTGCTGTTTTCTCCAGGGTCTAGCTCTTCAGAAGGGGTCAGCCTAATTTAGTTTCACTTCTTTAATATGCTTCAGTAGCAGCTAGCCTAGGTTTTATGTTCAAGTACAGGTTCTGGGCCAAAAGAAATCATCTTGAATCACTGTACATTTTCTTTTAAATACTGTTTTCTTACAGGGTGTTACACCTACCAGATCTTGCAGAAGTGAGTTAGAGCACTACATATTTATAGCTGAGACAGTATTACAGCCAGTACAGCAAGCCGCAGCATATTATCAGTAATCCTTGTTCAGGACAGAAGTGAGATGACCTGGTATGTTATAACTGGCGTTGGCCAGTCAGACTTTCTCATTCTATCCAGTTAGAGGTGGTGCTTGGTAACCCCCAGGTGAGAGATGATATGACTCAGTGGGCCAGGGAAACCTTGCAAAGATGTCATGATCTGGCAGGCCATTGGAAATAGTCAATAAGATCTTGTGAAGGCAGAAGAGACAAGATGGCACCTTTCCAGTATCTGAAGGGGGCCTACAAGGTGCTGGAGAGGAACTCTTCATCAGGGGCTGTAGCGATAGGACAAAGGGTGATGGGTTTAAACTGAAAGAGGGAAAGTTCAGGTTATATATAAGGAAGCAGTTTTTTACTGTGAGGGTGGTGAGGCACTGGAACAGGCAGCCCAAAGAAGTGGTAAATCATCCATCCCTGGCACTGTTCAAGGCCAGGTTGGACAGAGCCTTGTGTGACATGGTCTAGTGTGAGGCATCCCTTCCTATGGGATGTTCTTTTTCAACCCACACCATTCCATGATTCTATGATACTTATATCTAACAAATACGTAACTTTTGCAGAAGTCCTTATGGCGTCAAGTTGTTAGGCTTGAAACCTGTGGAAGTTTTTTCTTACTTGTTTTGGATGCTGCTTTTTAGTAAAATGGTGGACATTACAGGGGAAGAAATGTCTGTTTTGCTGTTTGCTTTTCCATGGTGCTTTTCTTCTCCCTCTTGTCTCTCAGTATCCACAACTACTTGGCTGGTTTCACTGCTGTTTTGGTTCCAGCAATTCTCTTTTAGCTCTCCTCCCTTTCTGCTTTGCATCCAGGGCAGGGCGCTTGTGCATAACAGCTGCCTAAGCCTTGACTGGTGGCCATGTTCAAAGGTCATATAAAATATGACAAAAATAATAAAAGCAGTACAGAAATGGTCACAGGAAAAGCTTGAGAGTATGGTTCTGCCACTGTAAGAAATTAAATAGAAGGTGTCATGGCTATAGGATTTATTTTGTCTTTTATCATCCAGGCAGTATGCAGGACTGAAGTGAGTAATTCCATAGCTGTTCTTTACATGCCTGTAAGTCATATTACCGTTGGTCCTCACAATTAGTGCATGAAAAACACTTGTAAGAATATTTTTATAATAAAGTGGCATGAAGTTAATGCAGGCTGGTAAGTCTGGAGAAATAGCTATGTTAATTCCATTGGAGCTCACACCACAGTTTAAAAGGTCTAGTGAAGATCCAAATGAACCTTACCCTTTAACATATTAAAGTCATTTAATCAGCAGTTTCTATAGACAGAATAGCTAGTTGGTACTCAAGGATTTACCTATTTGTACTGATGTCAGACATATTCACTGGCAAAACTGTGTATTACAACATTTTATTTTCCTGAACATGGCAGGAGCAAGCAGAAGGCAGTTTCTGTTTGTGCGGTTCTCAAGCTGTCTGTTCCCATATCTTTCATGGACATATAAGACTGTATTTCTCTTCAGTCTTCCCCACAATGTTTGTCACTCGGGCTTCTTGACTCTTGTCAAATGTTCTGGCACCTTAAATAGCATAAATTGAGCCTGATGAGAAATACAAATCCATAAAATGTGAGAGAGGATTGATGATTTAGGCAGATCACCTTCCCGATCCAGTTTACCGCTTTGCCATGTGAATGCTTGTGCTAGCTCTAAGGGGACAGTATACATGTGGGAATGAATGGCAGAGGACTGGAAAAATCATAGTAGGGCTTCTACTGGCACACAGTAACTGTGGATCTGTGCTGACACAGGGAATGGGTGCACAATACAGCTTTAGAATTAGCCATTTACCACCCTGGGTGCTGGGAGACCCATTTTCCCTGTTCCTCTTCCTGGATTTGTGCTCCTGCCACTTCATTGAGCTTGCCTAGCACATGTTGAATTGCTTCGTGGACTAATACCACTCACTAAAATGCCAGGAAATCACCATGACAAAAGAATGGTGAGTTTTTCCTGCTAGGTTAGTGGGTTGAATCAGTCTAACGTTATCAGTTGCATAGCTGTGATGAAAACGAGTGGGGAGAGAGCAGAGAGAAGAGATACTCCTTTCTTTTGGCATTAGTGAGCACTTAATTCAGCTCAGCTGCATTCACAAAACCATATTCACATTCCATACTGGAGCTTGCTGAATTGGTTTAAGCAGCCCCCACAACTACCATCTTTCAGGTGCTTATTGCTGTCCCTGTGTTGACCTCTGTGCTTTGTCTAAATTGCCAGGGCAGCAGAACAGCTTGGGAAATAAACACCACCTTTCCCCCCAGTGTTCATCCTGCTGGCAAATTTGCACAGAGGATCAGCAATTGTCTGTGTAGGGCAGATATGGGGGACTGTCCCCATGCTGTGGAACTGCCGCACCACATGCAGTTCACCAAGTAGTCTGCCAGTGGCAGTTTGCAAATGCTACTGACTATAGGTCAGCTCCTGCTCAGGTTTTGCCTCTCATTGCCAAAAGAGCAGCTGCTTCTGCTCTTTCTAGATACCATGGCCTTCACTGTATATTTAGCTTGAACATGGGGCTTTGGATTCAGGTATTGGTCAAAGAAGGGCTTGACTGCCATGGTTGTTGCAGTCTGCTTGGAACTATGTCGTATCTGAGCATTGTTAATTGAGCATAACATTGAGCATTGCCGTCTAGGGCACTTTATCTGCATTGATTCTCATTTATTTCCCTCTGCCCCAGCAAAAGCTCCCAAATCTCTCAAAATCTGTTTAGTGGAAACCCTGTTCCCTCCTGAGCTCTAGCCGGAAAAAAAACACCTTTTCAAAACTCATTTACAAAGTCCTTCACAGCCCCTTGTTGCTCCCATTCATAGAATCATAGAATAGTTAGGGTTGTAAAGGACCTTAAGATCATAAAGTTCCGACCCCCCTGCCATGGGCAGGGACACCTTGCTCTAAGCCGTATCACCCAAGGCCTCGTCCAGCCTGGCCTTGAACACTGCCAGGGATGGAGCATTCACAACCTCCTTGGGCAACCTATTCCAGTGCCTCACCACCCTAACAGGAAAGAATTTCCTCCTCCTTATATCCAATCTAAACTTCTCCTGACCCATTACCCCTTGTCCTATCACTACAGTCCCTAATGAAGAGTCCATCCCCAGCATCCCTATATGCCCCCTTCACACATTGGAAGGCTGCTATGAGGTCTCCACACAGCCTTCTCCAGGCTGAACAGTCCCAAGTTTCGCAGCCTATCTTCATATGGGAGGTGATCCAGTCCCCTGACCATCCTCGTGGCTTCCTCTGGACTTGTTCCAACATTTCCATGTCCTTTTTATGTTGAGGACACCAGAACTGCACACAATAGTCCAAGTGAGGTCTCACGAGAGCAGAATAAAGGGGCAGGATCACCTCCTTTGACCTGCTGGTCACACTCCTTTTGATGCAGCCCAGGATACGGTTGGCTTTCTGGGCTGCAAGTGCACACTGCTGGCTCATGTTCATTTTCTCATCGACCAGCACCCCCAAGTCCTTCATCAGGGACTTGCAGGACATGGAGTAATGGGTTTAAATGTAAACAGGGGAGGTTCAGGTTAGATGTAAGTAAGTTCTTTACTGTGAGGGTGGTGAGGCACTGGAGCAGGTTCCCTGAAGCTGTAGTAAATCCCTGGTGGTGTTCAAGGCCAGGTTGGACAGAGCCTTGGGTGACATGGTCTAGTGTGAGGTGTTCCTGCCCATGGCAGGAGGTTAGAACTAGATAATCTTAAGGTCCTTTCCAATGTAAACCATTCTAGGATTCTATGATTCAGTCATTTTTATTGAGGACTTTTGTTATAGAAAAGCTCATTTGCTTTCTGGTCACTGTTGTCAAAGGGAAGTTGTCTTTCAGGAAGGCTTTGTAATCTGAAACTGAGTGGAAACATACCACCCTTAACTTGAGCCTTGGCATTCTGAGGGAAGAAAGGCCTAGTACTATGGTCATTATGTATCGTGTTAGATTTCTGTATTGCACTGCCAGCTGGTTTTCTTAAATAAGGTACTAAGTCACACTGTTGTGCTGCACAATAGAGAATGTGCTAAGAAAGATGCATGTCCAAGAGAAAGGAAAGTTTCAGGTTTGTGTCACCAATGAAAACTATGAGAGGAGGAAATCAGGATAGATCTGAAAAGATTAGATAGGCTAAGGCAGGGAGAGCAGACTATTGAAGCAGGTATGATTTTGAAAGTAAACAATCAAGATAAATGAATTCCAGTGAGTGGATTTCAGTGTATGTAAAAGAGCAGTAAAAAAGCCAGTAGAATAACTAAGCTGAGATTTACTTGTGATTGCACAAATTGTTCAATGCAAATTCTAAGTTGAAGTCATACAGGATATATTTTCCTGTGCTCATGATGTAAACAGCACTGGTCTTGGCACAACATAACACACGGGCAAAGAAAATCGTAGCAGTGAGGTATAGGTTTTGAACCTTATAAGGTATTTTTGTCCCACTTATCCTAGCTTGGTACTGAAAAAACGGTCTTCATATAATAAAATAAGTAGTTGAGCAGTCCCAATGTGCTTTCTGGTATCGGGTGAGTATCTGCCTATACACTGAAGATGTTGCTTCCACATAACCTCCATGTGTCCCCTACTGGTAAATTAAAAAAAAAAAATAAATAAAAATTAAATATATAATGTGGATTTCTGAGTTACCACTCTGGTTGTGAGGATGGAAATGGAGGAACTGCAATAAAGGTGCTCTTAGACAAGTTAGATGCAGGAGCTGAGTATGAGAATTTTGTCTGAAATTGTCCTCAGCCTGTAAAGTAGCACTGAAAGGCACTTCAGAATTACTTTTCTAAGTGCAACTTCTTTTCCTGCTTCCAGAGTATTGCAAGAGGATAGAGGCATACAATGTAAACAGACTTGTCTAATTAAACTTTTCCAGTTTGATTAGACTCCTGTTCAGCTCTATAAGCAACAGCAACAAATGGGAGTGCCAGTGCAAATAAAGCACCAGGGGTTGCCAATGTTTTTATTCCTGGATCCCATAGTTCTGCCCTGAGCGTGGTTAGGAAACATGGGGTGCCACCCACTGGCATCACTGGTGGGAGGTACATAAGGGAGGAGGTAGGAATCATTTTTTATGAACAGGGGACCAGTGTAGGCATTGTTGCTGCATCAAAGCTTTCTTCCATGGATCTTTCTGATTGTGTGAGCATGTTTCTGTGTAACTACAAGTTGGTATGTGTGTGCTTATATCTGCCTTGGGCATGCACATCATTTAAGTGTAAGTGTGCATTTCTAGTGAACACTGCAGAAAGCAAAGCCATTAGCTACTGTTAAGATGGAACTTGGACTGTTTATGACTCAGATTATACAGCATGATTGCTAGCTAGTGGTCCTGAAGTCTGCTTTCCTGTGCTGCTATCATGTCTGTTTGTAGGTGTATTTCGTATCTGAGTGTAATCTGAGAGTGAAAGAAGATAGGATTTATAGTTTTATGGTTAATCCTGCGTATGTTTGTGTAAGCATGTGTATGTGTCATAGCTAAGTTAGGTTGATCTAGTGTGCTTACGTTCAGAGTGCACCTGCAAAGCTTAATGTTATTGCTGTATTATTGCTGCTTTGACTGGATTCATGTTGTAGCCACACTGTGTGTCCGTGTCAATTTGCTAGCATACAAAGAATCGAAGGAAATAAGAAACGAGAAAGACCTTTCGTTATACCCTGAAGTGCAGATATGATCCATTTTCCTCTTTCTGCTGCCTCTGTTGTGCAACTGATCAAGCGTAATTTCACCCATCAATTTAGCATGAGAACAAACTGTTTAATATTTCATCCATTACTGACTTCCATATAGCCATGTTCATACCAGTAAGAATGCCATATATCATTATTAACATTTGCCATTGAGGTTAATTGCCTTGAACTCACAGCTGAAAATAAAGTAAGTACTTAAAAGGACGAGAGTTCCGATGCTTCTAAAACATTCTAGATTATACTGTTTGTGAAGCTGTTAGACTTAATTTTTTGGTAATGTTTATAAGTAGCACTGACTAAATGTATGATCCTTGCCTTTCTGTCAGTCATCAGTATTCACCACATATTGATTGATTTATTTTTATTTATTTATTTTTTGAGTTTAGAACTAGTAGTCCAGGTCCTCTGCTGGTGTACATAAAGTGCAACACCACAGAGCCTCTTCCAATTTTATTACTTCAGTCCTCAGTAAAGACAGTATACTTAGTGTAGCAATGGGGCATCATCTGAAATGCTTGTGTGTTCTCCAGAGAATAAACAAAACCACACACACCTATTTGAACTGAAATACAATTTTCTACAGGGACAATCTTTACCTGTAATGCAGAACAGCTAAAATTCTACAACAGGGATGTGTTTTGAGAGGTTTGCAGCTATCTGCAGTCCTGGAGCAACTCAAAGACACCGGCATACTTTGATGAGTCTAGTCCTGTCTGAGTTGGGTTACACAAATGGCAAATGCACTTACACAATCAGAAGGGTATGTAGGTGTATGATTGCACATGCTAAGGGATTAGTGATAGCAGAAATTACAGCTAGAAAGGTGTGTGCTTGCACAGGCACTGGATTTTTAAGTACAAATGCAGAAGAGTTCCACATGTTGTGCTTCAGATCAGCTGTGGGCCTGGCAGTGTTAAAGGAGCCCTATGAATTTTTGTGCATATGCCAGCCTTTAGGCCTAGCCATAACTGTTTGCTTGTGAAGCACTCTAGAACAAGCTTAATCTTAAATTCTCTCTGGTCATGCAGTCTGCCTTTCATAGGATTTGATACTGGATGTCCTGTATTAATCTCTAAGCCTCAAAGTCCCAGTGGTGCTTCTTGACACAAGCACTGATCATAAGGATTAGAAAGTTCCACATTCAGCTTACTTGTTGCTTCATAAGTCAACCTTTCTTGCAATAAATTTAATTAATATTCTTCGTGTCTGTGCAGAAGACAGAAGTTGGAGACCCACTCGCTCATAGTTGAACATGGCAGGGGATGTAAAAAGATTCACACGCATGCTGCTGGAATGCAACAGTAATGACAAGCTGTGTGGTAAGATTCCCAGATTCCTTGAGTAATAACTTTCACTTGCTGAGCGGGAAGTCCAGCTTTACTAGAAAGTGGGCCAAGCCCTTTCCACTCCTCCACCTGCATCCCAGCCCATAGAGAAAGGTTTCACTGAGCTTTCCTTGAATTGTATCTCAAAGGAGAAACTTTTAAAGGGATGCAGCCTTTGTGGTGGGATTCATTGCACATAGCTTTAGCCATTTTAGAGTATCTCTGCCTTGAATAAGACACAGTCATTAAAGATTCCCTGCAGCTTCCCTAGGGACCAGTCTCGTGAGATTTTGATTTCATGACTTTCTGTCATCTTTGGGAACTTAAACATGGTCTTGGCCTATGCAAAAATAGAATCATCTCCAAATCTGGGGCATAAGAGAGTTAGTTACTTGCAACATCCTTGTTAGTTGTAATGTCCACACCTTGTTTTCCTTAAAATGTTTCCTGTAATTTTAATGAAAGGAGCTGAACCTGTAATTGCACATGTATTTGTGATGGCATAGCAATATTCAGCCCTTCCCATCTCCCTGCTGTCCCTTTCCCAGGGGCAGTTCTGTTGCACTAGTGGATGATACTTACACACGGCTACAATTTCCAGCCTCTCTATTACAGCATCTACATAAAAGACCCCAGGTGTGGGAGCCCCAGTGGATTCATGCAGTTTAGATACTCAGCACCTTTGAAAAATAGGGTGGCAGCACTAACAGTGTTGCTGTTCCACGAGGCAGAGGATAGGTAAACTTTGGGGACTGAAAGTTACGGAAATATGTTACTATTCTGTTACACAGAACCAATGTGCATGAGGAAATGCTGCTTAGTCCTCATTTTTTCATTTTCCCATTTTCTTTTGATAGTTGTACGTGAATATCAGACTGAAGTGATTGTTGTCCCAGTTCTCCTTGTGGGTGTTTTTGTCATCATGCTAACTGTGATCCTTTGGCTCCACTGCCGAGGCTTGCGAGCCAAGCAGGAGCAATCTGGACACCAAGGTAAAAAACTTCTTTTCAACCACAGGAGTGAGTGTTCCTGTTAGTGGCCAGAAGGCAATCCCTTCTCTTTATTGTTTGAGCCATTAGGCAATAGCATTTATAGAATCATAGAATCAACTAAGTTGGAAGGACCTTTAAGATCATCACTTCCAGCCATTCTCCAGCACTGCCAAGGCCACCACTAAACCATATCACTAAGGTCTTTGCACGGTTTGTGAACTCTTCCAGGGACGACTCTACCACTGCCCTGAGCAGCCTGTTCCAATGCCTGAGCACCCTCTCTATGAAGAATTTTTTCCTAATATCCAGTTTAAACCTCCCCTTGGCACAACTTGGGGCCATTTCCTCTTGTCCTGTCCCTTTTTTATCTGAAAGAAGAGACTGATCCCCACCTCACTACAACCTCCTTTCAGGTAGTTGTAGAGAGTGATAAGGTCCCTCCTGAGCCTTCTCTTCTCCAGACTAAACTCCCCTGTTCCTCAGCCATTCCTCATCACACTTGGGCTTCAGACCCTTCACCAGCTCTGTTGCCCTTCTCTGGACCCACTCCAGCACCTCAGTGTCTCTCTTGTAATGAGGGGCCCAGAACTGAACACAGGATTTGAGGTGCGGCCTCACCAGTGTCCAGTACAGGTGGATGATCACTGCCCTGGCCCTACTGGCTGTGCTATTGCTGATACAGGCCAGGATGCTGTTGGCCTTGTTGGCTACCTGGGCACAAGGTGGCTCAGGTACGATTGCCATCAGTCTGGCCTGAAGAGCCTGAGTGGTGTTCAGCAATTGAGTGAAAAGTAAAAAAACTGAGAACCCTGATTTAGACCACTTGCAGTAGTAGTAATGGAATCTGTAGTGTAGATGGATCTGAGAAAACTTAAAGCAACATATCATATAGACTTTTTAACACACTGTGATAACTAACATACCTTGAGACCTGCAAAGTGTGTTTATGTAATAGCCTTCTAGATGCTACTGCAAAGAGAGTTTCACTGGAGTAATTGTGAATGACAGCTGTTTTGGTGTAGATCACACCTAGTTAATCCATTTTCTATCTGTCATTTAAGAAAAATTTCAAGCTGCTGTCTCCCACTTCCTGTGGAGACAACAAGAAGAAGAAATAGAACAGGGACTGGGAGGGAGAGGGGGTAGGGAAAGGTTTGTAGATACCAAAAAACACATGTTGCAAAAATGAAATTCTGTGGAACTGAATGTGGAAATGAAAATCCAGTACTGAATTGATTTTGCTTTTGTAGAGGAAAAAGCCTTTTCAGCCTATATTAAGGGAAATAATTGAGAGCAAAGATAACACCCTGTGGAACAGCCTGTGCATGTGACTTCTGTAACAGCTGGTAGCTGGTAATAAAATGGTCATTGCTTCAACACAAGGGAATCAAGTACAAATGTGTCTTACCTAGAAAGTTTACATAATTAAATATAGGAAAGATCTCCAGACTCATTCTGCCTTTTAATCAAATAGGGTTGGAGATAAATTCCCTCTCCTCTTCAAGGGCCAGGATAAGTAAGATACAGTAACAGTTCTTTACTTTGTCCTGATTTCCAGTACACTGTGGGGTAAAAATTGGAGGCTAGAAGGACAAGCATTGCCACCTACTACAAGAGTTCATCTGTCTGGTTTTAAGCATCATGTGTATTTGCTTTTGTCAGTGAGTGACAAGAATCAGCAGGAATACAGCTCAACAGAGAGCCGCTATATCCAGCTGAGTGAGATGTCTGTGGAAAGCCTGCTAAATTCTGCGTCCTTGACTCTGAAAGAACTGGAGATACCACGAGAGAAACTCTTACCAGGCACTTGGCTGCTGATAAAACATGGTCGCTATGGGAGCATCTACAGAGCACAGCTGGAAATTGGGAACCCCGGGAAGACTAAGACAGTAGTACTAAAAGTCTTACAAGGTAAGGCACATGGCCAGGATCTCTGTATCAAAGACATGATATTGGGTAGAACTTGCAGTCATTGCTGGGAAAGACCAAGCTGTGTTGAGTATCATGTTAGCTAGTCTGTGTAGCTGTTTTGATAGGAGTGTCTTGGTAGGACTAAGGAGATTGCTGTTCATGTTGATTTTAAGCTGTTCTTCGCTTCCTCCATTTGGCAGTATAGTGGGTTTTTTTTGGGGGGGGGGGCGGAGGTTGGTTTTGTTTGTTTGATTGGTTTGGTTTGGGGTTTTTGTTCTTTCAGACCTGGGTAGTCCCCAGAAAGTAAAGGATTTCCTGGGAAGGATTAAATTCCATCAAAATCTTGGCCATCATGAGAACCTGGTTGAATTGGTTGGATGCTGTGTAGCTCAGCTCCCACTTTATATGATCATGGAAGATGTCTCTCTTGGTGACCTTTTGACATTTTTATGGACATGTCGGAAGGTGAGTCAAAAGAAATGATAGAGTATCTTCTTAAATTCCTTAGGTACATATTTATCCATAAGTCATAGTCCATAAATCATAGACGATTCTTTTCTCTCTCCATGCATCCCTCTTTATCAGTCTAAACTATTTCCACACCCCAAAGAAGTTCTGCACAAGTCTGAACTGGAATGGAATTAGTGGATATCTTCGTTGGTACGATACAGTTTGGAGAAGTTGACATACTCCTACAGATAACTGGAGCTTTTAAAAGATACAGCAGGCAGTGGAATAAGAGTGAGAGTTGAGACAGCTATGTGAATTTCTAATCAGTTTTAAATAATGTCTCACTCCAAATGCTTTTAAGAAAGCAGAGCCGTTACAACACCAGAAAACAGATCATATGAGTGAAAGGTTGATACTTGCACTGGAGGGATGTCACTCATGTGGGACCTGGTGCTGTTCGTTGCATGTATCAGTAACCTAGAAAATGGGATGACAGTGAGATGACGATTCCAGCCAGTAAAGGCAAGTGCTGACCCTGTGGAACTGCAGGATTTTACAAGATTGAGAGACTGGCCAATAAAAAGAACAGGTGAAATTCAGCATAGTTACAAATGAAATTATGACCATGTAGAAAAGCAACCTTAGACTCACATATGTTGCTGATGAGGAATAAAGTCATGGATCTGTATGAAAATGTTAACTCAGGCTGGAAAAGAAACCAAGTATTAAGCATTATTAAGAAAGGCACAGGAACAAAACTCTGCCATGTCACTACATGAATAATTTACGTACATCTGGAACACTAAATACAGAGAGATTGCTTATTGTCTTGTTCAGCAGGTCAAGGTGGTAGCAAATAAAGCTACCAAGCGTCATGTTCAAAACAAACAAAAGAGGTGGTTCTTCATGAAGTGGGGAGTTGACTAGTGGAATTCCTTGCCACTGACTGCTATGGATATGGAAACTTTACATGGGTTCAAGACAAGACTGAATACATTTATGGAGGGTAGCCTTGCAGATGTTACAGAATATGTTGAAACTGTAACCATCTCAGGAAATCCTTAAATTGAAAATAGTTGGGGGGCTGGAAAATGACACAGAAAAAACATTCTGTGCTTACCTTATTCTCTTTCTTTCATCTGGCATCAAGGTAGGGTCACTGTTAGAGGCAGGATAGCAAGAGAGATGGACTGTTAGTTTCATACCAGATAACCATTTGTATGTTATAAATGTACTTTTCCACTCATCATTGTAATTTATTATGTGTATCTCTCATTCTTCTGTATGGATTGTCATTCTCCAGTGTCATTCTACCCATTTCTGTCTAATCTGTTAATCTCTTCTTCACTCTTCAAGTTACCCACCACTTGTCTCTAATGTGCTTATCTTCCCCAGCACACCATCCATCCATCAACATCACCCATCTACATACCCTTATATTTCAGTCAATTTATAATCAGTTGGAAAATTACTTGGGGGAGCAGAAGATTTTATAGTACTCATTTTATTAGATTAGAAGAAAACATTCCCCAGTATGCTACAGCTATGGCATTTGTTTGAACCAAATGTCTTGGTCTTTTGTCTCTAGGATGTGATGACAATGGATGGTGTTCCCTATGACTTCACTGAGAGACAAGTATACGAAGTTGGACAGCAGGTTGCAGCAGCTCTGGTAAGTCTGCTTATATTCACTGCATTTTTGCCTTCCTGATTGCAACACAAGTCTGCATGGTGGCCTAAGTCTTCTCGGCCTAAGCAGCGAGGATGTGCTTTGTTAAAACTGAGCCATATATGCTTGCTTTGTTTTTGTGAGCATACATGTCTTTCCACAGCATGGAAGACAGGCATAAATTAAGTGAAAATTTATATCAGTTAAAATTCCTTTTAAAATTATCGTGGTCTCTTTGTTTTCCAACGTCCCAGGCTTATCTTGAACAGAAGAAATTGTTCCATGGTGACATTGCTGCCAGGAATGTCCTCCTTCATTGCAACTTCACTGCTAAGCTCTGTGGTTTTGGTCTGGCCTATGAAACTCACACATATGGTGTCAACTCAGTCACAAAGATTGTGCCAGTCAAGTGGCAGGCACCAGAGCGGCTCCTGAAGAAACCCCCCAGCATCAAGGCAGACATGTATGATTTAACTGTTGAACTAGAAGTTCATCTCTTTCACTCCTTTATGTATCATTTCATGTCCTAAAGTTCACAGGAAGTTGTATCTACTGTGAGCTTAATGCTCCACTTTATATCTCATACCTGCTCTTCTCATTTCTGCAGGTTGTGCCTATTTGTATGCATTTCAGCTAGAATTTAGCTAGAATGGAAACTTAACATTGTTTTCTTTTCTTGCAGATGGTCTTTTGGAATTCTACTGTATGAAATGATTACGTTAGGTAAGAAGATACAATGATGATAAAAAAAATATGTAAGGAAGCAGCAAATTAGGAAGACCCCAATCTCAAATTTTAGAATGTAAAGTTGGGCCATTTAAATCAGAATTCTCTTTTTTCCAACTTGCAGAGCCTTGACAATTCCTTTTAGACTTCATTTCAGTGTGAGTTTTGGCAGGATAAAAAGGATGGATTTTGATAGAGAAGGAAGGCATTCTTACAAAGAAGCTGCCATCAGCAACAATTTCCTTATTGCAGTTTTTCTATTGTAACTTCTTTTGCCCTTCCAGGTGCTCCACCATATCCTGAGGTGCCACCTTCTGACATTTTACCATACCTTCAGAGAGAGAACATAATGAAACAGCCCTCAAGCTGCCAGCAAGCCATGTAAACCACTTACTTCATGGACAATTGAACTTGAGATCTGAAGAGATAAATGGAAATGAGACATACAAAACTAGATCTTACAGAGGATCTCTATACCCAAAACAGTCACCTATTAGCTGAGGAGACTTTTTCTCACGTCTACCACATCTCTTTACTAGATGCTGCTGCATGGAACCTTGATTGCCAGACCCTTTCTTTCCTGCTTTTGCAAGTTGCTCTTTGTGTTCACTTGTCTGCCCTTGCATTTTGTTGCTCCACTGCTTCCCTGCAAAGTGTAGGACTGTTCTGGAGTAATCTTTCTCTTCTAAATTGCAGGATCCTCCCTGAAGTAAACAAAACACCCATGAGCAAGGTCTAAGGCATTATATTTCCTTTTATGAAGGCATAATTCATTCTAGTTTTAGAGGCTTTTTCTTCTATAATGCTGTTTCAAAAGGGAATACCAAACAACGTTCTTCCCTTTTCCCTTACTCACAGTTGACATCCTGGCTAGCAACTGTATGCATTTGCCCCCACACAATATTCTGTCGTTGCATATTTCAGAGGGTCATTGAAAGAATTTTACATGAAGCAGAAAAAGAGGAGGTCTCTAGACATTTTAAATATGACTGTAGTAAAGCTTAGTGTTGATGCTTCTCATTCCCAGTGCTTCCGTACTTCTCCATCTTACAGGTACAGCATCATGAAGTCCTGCTGGCAGTGGAATGCAACTAACCGGCCTTCTCCAGCAGACCTGATGTGGTCCCTACAAACAGCGATGAAGAACAGCAACAATCATACAGTACTGCAGGTGCCTGAGCTGGTGGTGCCTGAACTCTATGCTAATATTGCGGGTGTTGATGTACTCAATCTAGTGAGGGAATACACTATACTCTGAAGGAGCTTGATACATGTTGGTATAAGAGAATTCTTTGAGTCTGCCCTTTCTAGATGCTTTGCAAGCTCAGGATAAGGTGTGTATGTTGGGAGGAATCCCTTTGTTTTTCGAACATGTTATATATATGCGATCTCTCCTCCATTCCAGAAACAACAAACTCTTTTCATTATTATTATGAAATCAACTGTCTGCCAGTGGTCTTTTTTTTTTTTTAGGAAGCTATAGAAAATGTAATGAGAAGCTTGAGTTAACAGTGTATTGGGTTTGTGTAGCAAGGTTTTGGTAGCAAGAGGATTTCAGGGGTGGCTTCTGTGAGAAGACACCAGAAGCTGCCCCCATGCCCAAGAGCCAGTTCCAGCCAGCTCCAAGATGGACCTGTCACTGGCCAAAGCCAAGTCCGTCAGTGATGGTGGTAGCACCTCTGGGATAACGTGTTTAAGAGAGGGTAAAAAAACCCTGTGCAACATTAACTGGAAGAGAGAAACAGCCCTACAGACACAAAGGTCAGTGCCCCAAGGAGGGCAGGAGGTGCTACAGGCTCTAGCGCAGAGATTCCCCTGCAGCTCATAGTTCAGACCATAGTGAGACAGGCTGCCCCCTGCAGCCCGTGGAGGTCCACAGTGGAGCAGATTCCGCCTGCGGCCTGTGGAGGACACCATGCTGGAGCAGGCAGATGCCCGCAGGAGGCTGTAACCCCTTCGGAAGCCCACACTGGAGCAGGTTTGCTGCAAGACTTGTAACCCATGCAGGCTGTTCCTGAAGGGCTGCACCCATTGGAAGGGACCCATGCTGGAACAGTTTGTGAAGAATTGTGGGAAGGATCAATGCAGAAGTTCATAAAAGACTATTCCACAACCTCCATTCTCCATCCCTCTGCAGCCCTGGAGAAGGTAGAGAAAATCAGGAGTGAAGCTGAGCTCAAGAAGTGGGGAGCACGTGTTTTATGATTTAGGTTTTATCTCTCATAATCGTACTCTGATTTTGATTGACAATAAATTAAACTGATTTCCCAAGTTGAGTCTGTTTTGCCCATGATGGTAACTGGTGAGTGATCTCTCCCTGCCCGTATCTCAATCCATGAGGCTGTTGTTACATTTTCTTTCCCTGACCAGTTGAGGAGGGGCAGTGATAGAGCAGCTTTGGTGGGAACCTGGTGTCCAGCCAGGGTCGACCCACCACAAGGAAGTTTCTGGATATCTCTCCCAGTTTTTTCTGTCCCAGGAAATTGCATCAGTTGGGTATTCAAAAGAGATGTCCTGGGGAATATGCTATAGATATAGTATAGGAAAAAGTGCACAGAGTAGGTGATACAAATGAGTAGTTTCCTGTCCATTCACTAAAGACCTATCCAAGACAGTTGTGTTCGTGCCTGTTAAGAGTTCAGTAAATGTCTGGGATTTCTCCAGTGCTTTGTACTCGAGCTTTCTATGGAAGAATGGGTACTGTATTAAAAAAGCAAACACTAGAAACCTGCATATCTGTGGATGCAGAAGTTGTTACATTAATGTAATATGTCTTCATGTAGGGTGTACCTTCCCTGTAGTAGGTGTGGGGTCAAGTGACTACTAC
The DNA here is from genome assembly GCF_033783945.1 of Neopsephotus bourkii. Taxonomy (NCBI): domain Eukaryota; kingdom Metazoa; phylum Chordata; class Aves; order Psittaciformes; family Psittacidae; genus Neopsephotus; species Neopsephotus bourkii. The sequence continues at coordinate 13,004,061 of NW_026900624.1, forward strand.
TCCAAGAAAAAAGGCATATGCTTGGCTCAGGATAAAACCCTTACAGACCTGAATTTCTCAGGGATGGCCTTTAACCAGTGATTCCTTTGAGCAGTGCAGGTCATTTGTTCCTGTGCTCCTCTTTTGAGTTGCTAATTCATGGATTAATTACTTTGGTATTTTGGGGACATCTCTCCAAGGTTACAACAGCCACTGTAAAAGCAGTATGGAAATGTAAAGAGTAGACCACATAAGAAAAGTTTGTGTACAGTAAAAATAACATATGATGAGAATAAGCATTCACAGTGACATTGTTGTGTGCTTTATGGTAAGAGTATACCATAGACTGCATTAATCTCTGCGGTGACACCTTTGCTGTATGACTTCTGCATTGAGGATCTGGATAGTAGACATTACCTTCTTAGCTACTCTATGACAAGGGTGACAGTATGCAGCATTTTGTGAGGACTGATGATATCAGAGCGACTTCAGTGTCTCACGTATAAACATCACAGATAACTTTGGTAATCATATGGAGGATATGAGTTTGTACCCAGTGAGCTGCTGAATATGAACTCAAGATTAAGCTTAAAATAATAGCATGAGAAATTCTGCATATGCAGTTTTCTTACAAGCTTTTTGTATGCCATGCATTGATCAGTGGATACACCTTAATGTGAGTTCCAGACTTGATTCCACTAAAGATTTCAGTGACTGGGCTTGTTGCACTGGTGATTTATGTGAGTGCACATGATTTGACTATTCAGGTTATGAGCAGGCTGTGGCTGTGCCAGTGCTACTGCAGAAAAGTTAGTAGTGCCTGTGATAAGGCTTGTCCTAGGACAGCTGATGGTTGAAGTCCCACTGGAAATGCACCTGTATGTCTTCAGTGTTTACCTAGGAGAGGGGCAAGCATCTTTAACAAAAAAAGTGTGAGTTTTGCTTGTTCAATATTTATATTTTATAATATAAGCTGCACAAGCCTTGTATGAAAATATTTGGTCATTGATTTTCATGATCATCCAGACTTCGTAAAATATCAGAGGTACTTGAAGCCATAGTCCTGCTGCAGACCTGATGAATAATACACAATAGTTCAAAGGGAGCATTGTTAAATGGAGAGATAAATGTGACAAATGCATCACTGTTCTCAGAGTTCCCTATCTTGTTGCATCACAGAAAGCGATTTTCTGCTTTGCACAAATCCTCTTATTTCGTTTCTGTTACCAAAGCTCTGATCAAGGGAATATGTGGGAATTCAGGATGCTGAGCACCTCACAGCCTCTAACAAAATATCTGCTTTAGTTTGCCCAGTGAACAACCCTGTGCCAATGCCCTGCTTATGAATTTACCCACAGGAAGACATTCTCCTGTTGTATGATAAGGTCCAGATTTAATTTCTTTTCAATTAAGTGGCTTGATTCTCAATGCGAGCATACTTATCTTCGATTGCCTTTTCCCCAGGTTAGCTTATATAGGTTTGGAAATGATGCAGTCTAAATTAGATTAAGTGAATTAACACTAACAGCTCTCCTAGGGATAAGGATGTTCTGTCTAATGCAGGCAGAGAGAAAAAAAAATTATGGTTGCAAAAGTGACAACAGACAGGATGCACATATGCTAACTATTTGTGCTGCAGTTTGGCTTCACCATGCTTGGAATCTTCCTGAAACCACAAATAAACCATTACCTTTTTAAGTCTTTTTGAACTCTCTAAGCATCCATAAATCTTTTTTCCTGCTACAGTGGCCATATAGCGAAGGATTCCCATTTAAACAAAAGAAGAAAGATAATACAGTGCTCTTACTTGCTCTTCTGTGGTCACAGAATTGCTTTTTGGTGAGGGCTGCAGTTCAGTCATGGGACTGGCAATGCCTTTCTTTATGCTCCCTCCAACAGCTTGTAGTTTTATATATAGCAGGTACTGCACCACCAAGAAACAGCAATAATTCACAAACATACCACCACCCCCTTACTCTCCTAAGACACAAGAAAGTGCTAGTTTTTTTCACATTAGTTAGTCTCGTGTTGCAGTGATCATCAGAAACCAGGACATGTATTTATAGAATGCTTTAACAGGTCTTTCTGCCTATGACAAAAGGAGGAGGTGGCTTGGGGTTTTCCTCTTGCCCTGTATTTAAACAGCCCCCATGATCATCCAGTTCTCCAAGATGCATTTTATGTTGTGTTTTAAAGTAGAGGTGTTGCTCTTCTGTTGCTGTGCCAGCATAGCTTCACACAAAACATGTTATAGCTGTAGGTTAGAAGCTCATTTACCTTGCTAGCTTATTTCTGATTTTTCACCAGTACTTTGGATCTGGTTTACTTTTCCCTGCTGCCATCACCCTGTGTATTTTGCTCATTATTTGTCTTTGCTGGAGCAGCCTTTGCTGTCAGAGCTGCTCTGAGGTGGCATCTTAAGAACAAGCATCAGTCATGCTTCAATGCAGCAGTTGCTCTCACTAAGGCAGGGGAAGTTTTTCAGATGTCAAAATAACCCTTGTTACAGGGTTACGGGTGCCTTTACTTCACACAGGTTCAGGAAGAATGCCAACATGGCTTCTGATCCAAGAAACAGGCAGCAGCGTGGCAACTGAGCAACAGAGCCCTGCCCATAGGCTAGTGTTTGCCCTGTTCCCCTCTAGTTGCTGCAGTCGGCTGTGTGCCAGGACTGACTGGTCTTACCATGTCTGCCCTGTGGTCATCTCTTAAAATTAAGGATTAACGTTGTGAGGTTAGAGGAGGACTTACCTGTACATCTGATTTTATTTAGATGCAACTGTGACTCTGAACAGCATTAAAACAACTCCATGTATAGTGAGTCATACATTTCAGATAACAGTAGTAGCTGAAGTCTTCTAATATGCTTTGAGCATTCAGATGAAGCCTGCCACATTTAAACTGCTGTAAGAATTGAGATATTCCTGTTTCTCTTTCTGGGTTATCCCACATGTGGAGTCTTCTATAACCAACCCTTTAGGTCACTGGTAGGTTTCTACTCAGTGTGTAAAACTGATAACTCATATGCAAAACATTTTTAGTTTGGTGATGGTCATAAGAAGGTTTGAGTCTTTTGTGGCTTAGAGCTTGCTACCCAGTGATTTTTCCCAGACATTAATGAAAGCTGTTTTGGTTTTCTTATTGTAAACTCGTTTGGATTATAATGATTTTATCTCAAATCCCATCCCCTGCAGGATGCTGTAGTTCCCTTTGTGGGTGTGGGGGTGTAGGGATGTCCCATTTTGTCCTTGGAAGCTTATTTTAGTTTCTCTTTGTCTTATGGTTCTCCCCTACAGATCTTGTTCCCAAGAGTCTCATAGGAGTATGCAGCAAGCCAGCCTGAGCTGCCATCACTGACTTTCAGCAACAGTGGCTTGAGTAATATACCAAAACTTTTCTTCCTTTAATATCGCACACAAAAATACAGTAACTCTTATTTTGCATGGCATCAGCAATTCTGTGAGTGTAATGGAGTTATTAAATACCCAACAAAATAGCTGGATTTCATAGAGCTTTTTGGTAATCCAAGGTTTTGTGTACAAAACATACCAGGAAGGCAAAGGTGTCCAGGAAACATGCTTGGTATAGTCCATGATGGGACTTCTGCATATTAAAATAATCACATTTCTGCACTTTGTTCCAAAAGAAGTAGTGAAGGCAGAAGGCTTGGAGAGCTTATCCTCTGGAGAGGTGGTTAAAATAAAAACATCTGAGGCAGAGTTGTGCAGAAAAGCTTTAAAAGGGTAGCAGGGTAGCTGGAATTAGTATTTTTTAAATACTGGAGACAAAAAGTGTGCTTGCCTCGGTCTGTGTGGCAGTAGCTTTTTTTGTTCAAAGTTTATAAAAGCTGCTCGATACAGTTAATGGCTGGAGAGAAATAGCTGGCTTTGGCCAATGTAGCCTTGTGAAACCAAGAGAAAAGATCATAGTCTTGTCTTTAAGGTGTGTGCACATGAAAGGTGTGTGTGGCTATAGGTGACTTTTCAGATCCGTAGTGGCAGCACAGTTTGGAGTCTGACTCAGGACAGAGATATCAGGTAAAAAAAGAACACTTGGAAAACACTGCCAAGGTGTCATTAAATCATTTGAGACTGACAAGTACCTGTTTTTTTCAGGCCAAGTGATATACACTTGGAGAATGCTTCCTGAATACCTGTCATGTCTTATCCACAGTGGCTTTGCAGCTCATGTTAGAAGTGTTGGTAATCTAGTATGATCCTCTATTGCAAATTAGTCACCGTTCTTGATGGTCTAATGTTGGAATGGCATCTGACCTAGTCTTTGTTGCTGCAAATGATGGGATACACCTCAGTTATGAATCATTTGTTCCAAAAATTATTACTGAAATCTTGCTGTGCTGTATAGCTGCTTTTATAGGATCTTTAAAACTGAGTTTGGTGGTTGCTGGTTTGTTGTAAGCACCCTGCCTTGTGGCTGAGCTTTATGTAAGCAGCCAGTAAGCAGCAGATGAAGAAATGCAGTGTGGAAAGCACAACCACGCTGTTTTCTCCTGAGTGCTTCTGTATATTTAGACTGCATTTGATGTGGATGCAATTGGCATGTGAAATACCATATCATATCAGATAAAACAACAAGGACTTGTAGCATTGGATCGCAGTAAAGGTGATGTATGTGTAGAGCCTGCATCCCATAGAGTCTGCTTGAAAGCTGAAGCAAAAATTGCTGGACTCCCAAGAGTGTCACAACTTACGGATCTTCCTTCTTACATCTTGGGTCTGATAAATATTTCTTACCCAGCACTGCTTTTTTTCCTGTTCCTGTTAGAAGCCATAGATTTAAAGATCATCCTGAACTTGTTTCTGAGCTCTTAAGACTGGGGTGAGCTCGTGGATCATAAAGTGTTAGTGGCGAGGCTTAGCCTTCACAGGCAAGTGAGTGGCTGGTTGTTATTTCAGACCTCTTCCTGCTGCAGTTTTATGGAGAATGCTGGTTGGTTTTGTTGTTGTTGTTTTGGTTTGGTTTGTTTCTTTGTTTCGTTTTGTTGTTTTGTTTTGGTTTTTTTGTTGGGTTTTTTGTTTGTTTTGGTTTTTTTGGGGGGGGGGTGGTTAGGTGTCCTGTGTTAGAGACTGCTTTCTGTGCATTGAAAATGCCTCTATGGTGGTATTTACAACTGCTATCTTGTGAGATATGGAAGCATGCTTGGGGAGACAGCTTCTTGTCTCTCCAGGTTCCAGGCAGCTGACCAGCTTTCTGAGCACATCCTGCTTTATCACCCAGTACACTGTATTCACGGAAACTGCTCCTCTACAAATATCTCTGTTCAACCTTGAGTGTGAATTTCCATCCTGAAGTGTAAAAAAAGGGTAAATAGGCAACATGTAATTTTGGCATATATGGACTAACTTGGTCAATACAAACATCTCTTACAACCAAACCAACTCGCTTCACCCTCTCCCTCCATTCTTTACCCTCTGCTTCACTTACAGTAACTACTGACTTTGAGAAACTTACAGCAGACCTATGTTGGAAGGAAGCAGTGTTTAGTAGTGCTAGGCTTGAGCCACAACACTACCAACAAGGCATGTTATGAAATATTTATCATCTTGTTTAGATTAGAATGCAAATTGTTACACATGAGTCAATGAGTGATTTCTGTCCATACTAGATTTTAAGTTTTCCTTCTTGGAGCAGTTTTTAGTAGAAGATGTCAGCATCCAGGATTTAAGAGCAAAAGAACTGTTAAAACAGGAAGTGAAGAGCACAGTTAGGATTAAAGAAGTTGAAGAGATATTGTGGCAGAGGAAGAAATTACTGTGTCTTCTTGCTGCAACAGGATGACCCTTGCCTACATCCAGTACTTTCCAAAGGTGCTGGATCTGCTTATCAGGAAGCTTGTTATTCCCATACTGGCTGGTATTAAGATGGCAGCAGAAAACCAAGCCCTGTCATGAGACCCATGCTGCACCTTTCTTCCTGCTTGCTGCCAGGCACTGCAGATTTAATCCTTCCCCTATTTCTTCATTATTAACACAATGCATGTTTGCTCTGTGGGATACACTCCCTGCTGGAATGACATCTATAGTCCTTCAGTGCAGTGCCCAGGGCAAATCTGGTACATCAAAATAGGACCTGGAAGAGCTTGCACTGTAGTAATATTGAGGTAGTCAAGATAAGATGGTATTGAATTTGTTAAAAAATAGCAGAGATTTTGAGCACAGTTGCCTGGTTTAAGATTGTAGAGCAGTACCTGCAATGGAATTGTTCTTCGTGCTGAACTTAAACCAGGACATTATATGGAAAATGCTCTCTCTCAGTTGCTAAATAGTTGCTTCTCCATCTGTTTGTTCAAGCACCTGTTAGGATATTTTGTCTTCAGGACAACTTTTGCTATGACATGACTAAGTCCTCCAGGAGTATTCTAAGTAGAAAGAGGTGCTAGTGTGATTCATGTTGATTAAAACAACTTTTGTTTCAAGAGCTGCTGAATGCAAACATGAGAATTATTTCTTCAGTGAGAGGAGCTGTATGTCTCTTCTGACTCGGAGCACATCCAGAGTTTTGTGGCTACAGTACAGCCTTGTGATTACTCAGTGATCTGCTTTACATGGCAAAGGTAAGGAAAGAAGTGTTTGAAAGAGCTCTCTTCGGTGAAAATCTGGGAGCTAAGTCAGTAGAAATTAAATTAGAAAAATAATCCCCTTGCTGATAGTTTATTTTTTTTTTGCCAGGCACCACCCAGTAATTCCAACGTAGGTTATCTTGCTGCCTGTTACACAGCCTGCTTTTCACTCCAGAAGTAAAGCTGCCAAGTTGCCTCACATTGGCCAAAGCACTTGCCTGCACTGGGATCTTGCCCTGTAACTGGGTTCCTGGTAATGGTGCCAGGGAGGATTGCTGAAGGACAGGCAGACTGGAAGCAGGTCTGGGTTGTGGTTATAGATAATGATGTAACCAGTGCCCAAATTTGTCTTTTCAGCCATGGTTGGCTTCATTTTGGCAGAAGATGGGACCTGAAAAGCAGCACTATTTGTTACAAGAAGGGGGTTGTGATGCCTGGTGCTTGCTTCCTATTCATGCGTGTCATTCAGGCTGGCACAGTGTGAGCATGAATGCTGGGATACTCCAGATGGTCTGTGGCCTGTAGGCATCTGTTGGTTTGTGTACTGAAAATGCCTCTATGGTGGTATTTTGAAGTGAGATTGCTCAGTGCTCGTCTGGTACCTGGCAGCAGCAGGACACATTGCTGATAGTCCTGTTATTATATCCTACCTGCAAGGTAATTGTGGTGCATGTCCCCAAGTGTGCTTATCATAACTGTAGTCTTCTTGCAGCACCAGTTGCCCATCTCAGGCCTTTAATTATATCTTCCTTTTTCTTCTCCAGAGAGCAGGTCAAGGAAAATGTAAAGGATGAAAATAGTGAGAGGGTTATTTTGCCTCACTCAAGACTTGGAGTTCTGTGGCATGCTATCAAAGGTATGTTCTGTGACCAAGCAAGAATACATGACATTGTCATTTGTGTCCTTCTGTGGACACAGGAACTCAAAATCTTAATGCTTATGTTAATAATAACCAGATAATGCCTGTGGTTACTGCTGTTCATCACCAAAACCAACATGAGAGAAAGAGAACTTCTAAAACTAGTGTCCTGGGTTTAGCAGCAGCAGATGCCACAACAACTAGAAAGAGAAAACCATGGGAAGACAGGCACAGAACTTCACATCGAGGTCAGTATTTACATGGCTTCTGCTAGCAGCTGTGTTGTGAACACAGTTCGAAAATCCGTGATTTCCAGATGGTTTTCCATCCCATACATGTGCACGCAGCCTTAAAAACTCTTGCAATTACTTGCAGACCATAATGATTTATGCAACATGCAATATGCAGATGTTAAAAACTGGAGTGTAGTTGTACAGAAGCTTCTCAGCAAGATTTTGGAATTGGTAACAGTATCTCTGAGGCTTGAAGAAAGGAGGCATCATAATTCTGAGAACAACTGTGGTCAGAACAATGTTTATTCACTGTATTACACGCCAGTATTTATTTAAGTTGCTGGGTACCAAAGGAGGTTCCTATGTGATGATAGTTTAGTGCCCTGTTGTTTTCTGCCCGGCCTGAAGCACACTGCATATAAGACAGGTAATGCAAACCAAGCACTCACCAGGTTTTTTGACTTCTATATATAAAAACATTAAAATGTTTTTTTGTTTAGGGCAAGGGCAGCCACATCTGGGTCCTGGTCATTATTCCATAACCATTGTTTCAAAAACAATAAAGAAAACCTAGGTGTTGGGTGTCTCAGCATAGGAGCCAGTGTACCAGAGTACAACTCTAGGAACTGGTCACTCTCCTCCTCTGTTCCAGCTTGGCTCTGAACCTGGCAAAATTTGTGTTTCAAGTTCTATTATAACAGAGATAAAAATTTCTTACAGAAGTTTCACAACCAGCTTCAATGTTCAGAGCTGGCTGCATCAAATCACACTGGGAGTTTAGGACTTCTCTCAAAAATGCACATTTCTTTCTCAATGTGAACAGCCATAACAACAACCTGTTTATAAGGGGGAAAATACTAAACAGAAGAGGATGTCTGCTGAAATACCAACAGAGACAATCAATGCCTGCTAGCCTGGGAACAAGGCCTGGAAACAAGAAGCATCCTTGAGAAGCACAGCTGGCACCTTTAAAGTGCAGGTGGGCACTGAGGGACTGAGACAGCCTGAGATACTGTCAACAAGTGCAACAACAACAAGGGATTGTAACAGAAACTTATCATGTGGAAAAGTGAGAAACAGTCTGGCAAAAGGGGAAAACATCCTGGGAAAGTGAGAACTGGTAACTGCCAGTGGCTGCTCTAGCTGCAAGATCAGGGAAGCAGTCTGGAAAAACAAAAACTCTTTTGAGAGAACAGAAAGCATCCTCATCTATGGGCTGTTCCAAGTGAAAAATAGAAACTAGCTGCCTCTATTGACTGCTTCAGGTGGTGGTGTCCTGTGCCCATGTATGTCTCTGTGATACAAAACTGACTTATTTTTGACCCAAACTGGAGCCTCTGCAAGCTTCCCATACTGCTGCATGTACTCCTCTTTGTCCTGAGCAGGCCGACCTCCCTGCATGAGCTTTTCTATGTGACCTCCTGACAAGTTACTGGGCCACAGCCAGGAATGCCTCGTTGGCTCCTGTTTGTGCCATGGATCATCTCTGAAGTGAACTTCTGCCATTTTATTTGTCCCACTTGTGGGATTGGTTTGATTTGGTCCCACCTGTGGGATGCGTTTGGCCTCCCATGTGTGGGATCAGTTTGGTAGTGCTAATACAATGAACATGCCTTTTTATGCATGTAAATAATCTGCCATAAGAGTATATGCTGTTCTATTATCAGTAAGTTTGCTTTGCTAGTGATAAGTTTGTAGTAACCTGAAATAGAAACAGAATCACAGCATGATTTGGGTTGGAAGGGACCTTACAGTTCATCCAGTTCTAAATCCCTGCCACAGGCAGGGACAGGGACACCTTTCTCTAGACCAGGTTGCTCCAAGCTCTGTCCAGCCTGTCCCAGAACACTGCCAGGGATGGGGCAGCCACAGCTTCTCTGAGCAACCTGTGCCAGCGCCTCAGCACCCTTATAGTAAAGAACTTCTTCCTTACGTCTGACTGTCCTGTAGTTCCACAGCTCTTCCTTTTTACTGTTTTTAAGTTGGGTTTATGTTTCCTACTTGGAAGAACCTCTGGACAGCCTGTTCCAGTATTTTACCACCCTCATTGTAAAGAGTTTCTTCCTTACATCCAGCCTGAATCTCCCCTCTTTTAGTTAAAAACCATCACCCCTCATCCTTGGTGCGTTACAGTTTCAGAAAAAACACAGGATTTCGCATGCATAAAAGTCTCTGTTCCTGTCTATAGCAGATCAGGTGAAAACTTCACTACCAGGCAGAGGTGTCTTGAATTATTATTCATTCCAAGCATCACAATGGTATTTCTCCCTGTTTCTCCATGTCTCCTGCTGTCCCCTGCCCAACACACTCGCACACAGGTCCACCGGCTCAGGAAGTAATGTGGCTGCAGTCCTGAATGGGGAAGGGACATGACAACAAGAAACCAAACAGCCAGTGCTATGGCTTTAAAAGACGTGACCCACATAATGTGGTTACAGATGACACCAGTTTGTTTAAAAAAAAGAAAAGAAAGTTGAAAGAGTGTCAGTTTAAATGTTAGGTGTTAAGCAGGCAAGTAAAGGTAAGTGATGGGAGGTAAAAAAGAGAGCCTTAGAAAGTAGAAAACACTGTGAAATACCAACAGGACTAGAGAAAACCCAAAACCTCCTCCTGCAACCCTCTGGCAGAATGCATATAGAAAAGAAGTAACACCATCTTTCCAAATGGAGCTCTTAAGAGTAGGAAGCTGCAGTGCTGCAATGCACAGGGCAAGGCAGGCAGTGCCTGTGGTGCAACCCCAGCTGCCGCAGTGATGGAAGCTGGTGTCTGCAGCTGCATGTGCAACTTCTGCACTCCCTGGGGATGTGCTGGGTACAGTGTGTAACTGTGCTGGGTGCCTGTGGGCTGTGGGGGGCTGCAGGGGATGGTCTCTGTGGGAAGAGACTAGAGGCTGCTTGCTCCGCAACAGACCCCTGCAGGACACGGCTGAGCCCATCAGCCAGGCTAGCAGTGCCTCTGGGGGCATGTATTAAAGAAAGGGCAGGGATAAAAGGGAGAGAAGCATTAGAGGGAGCACCACGGTTATCAGGGAAAGGAGGAGGAAGGAGGGCCTTTGTGGCTATGGCATTTGTCTTGCCAAGCAACCATCCGTGTGCTCAGCCCATCTTCCCTGCTATTTGCGAGACATCTGCTGGCTGTTGGGAAGTACTGAAAAAGCTTTTTGCTTTGCTTGGGTGTGCAGCTATTTCTATCCGTGACACACACAGAGTCATGGATACCCTGGCTGCCAGCAGAGCACCTCTCCTTCTGGTTCCTCTGCCCAGATCCCAGCGCCTTTAACCCACCCCACAGGCCCTCTACTCACCAGTGGGTCCAGCTCAGTGCTCACCAGCCACGCAGACACTCATCTCACAGGAGCCCCACACTTACAGGACTCCCTCCAAACATCAGTAGGGACCCTGTGCCCACCTGATCCCCTGCCCAGCCCCAGGGCCTCCTACTCCCTGACTAGTGCAGCTTGGAGCTTGCTATGGAACTGGAACTGCACATGCATGGGCTGGGGAAGACACGAGCACTCTCCCCCCAGCACTGACACATGGACTGTGACCCCCAGCCCTGCTCCAGCTGCTGAGCCCCGCCCTCATCACCCATCACTCCCTTGTCCTGGTGCCCCAGCAGCTGTGGCCAGGACACACAGATCCAGTCCTGACCCAGTCACTGAGCTGAGTCCCTCACCCACCCCAGCGCCTGGCACCACACTGGAGTCCTTGATCCCTCTGGCTCCAGAGCTGGCTCCACATCCCCTTGCAGGGTGCCCTTGGGTGCTGGCACCTCATCCTCACAGCACTGGTACACACGAGCCAGAGACTGAGGTAGCAGGGAGAGAGCAAAGAAAGGGTTTAATGAGGAGCCAGGACCTCCTGTGGTGATCAGGGCAGGCCTGGGTCAGACAAGGGCTTGCACATCATCAGGAACTGCTCACACATGGCCCATCCCCTCCTCTCTGTCACCACCCTTCCCCTAAATGTTCCTCAACAGGTTTTGCACAGCCCCACCTGGAACATCCCAAATCCTCCTCCTCCTTCCCCCCCCCTTTATCAGTTACAAAGCCCAGGGTGTCCCTCTCCAAAGCTGTGTCTGGAGCTTCTTGTTGGCCCATTAAGTAGTGGCTGGAGACTTTCAGTCATTGCCATCTCTACTGCTCTTTTATGTGCAGAAGATCTGGGTCTCTGTCAATTATCCTCTTTTGCATTTAAAGAGTACTTCAGTGGGTGACTGTAATGAAGTGGATGCTCTCACCTTCCACACAGCTTTACAGAAGCAACTCAGTGTCAGCATGAGCAGCAATAGTTTGAAGAGTTTCCCATGACTAGTACTGCAAAATTCATTACTTGGCGACGCATGGGGCTGGGTTGGTAAGAAATAAATATTTTAATGTGGAAATCTGCAGCAGAGCTCTTGCCACTGGAGAAATATTTCATTTCTTTTCACCGGGATCATTGTCACAAGAATGAAAACAATTAAGTATTTGTTGCAGACTTAGCTTATGACCAGCTGTTCCTTTCTTTATTATACCAATAGCATCTTGCGTGGACACGGGTGCGCTGCAGCTCTCAGCTCTTCACCACAACCCGTTTTCAAGATGAGGTGAAGAGACAGGAGCAGTACAGTACAGTGTGGGAATGTATACAATAAAACGTGTGTATGCTGTTCTGATCGGATGAGTTTATTTGTTGTTAATTGTATTTCTATATTTTCATGAGAAGTCTTGAGTCTGAGATAACCAAAACACAGCAGCAAACACCACCATCCCCATCCCCTCACTCCCACAGTAAACAAACACACAAACCAGAAATGGATGTTTTACATGTTTGGGCATGTTGCAAACCAGGCCTATCTGATGAGGCACACAAGAAATGGCACTATGACATATATATAGTGGTTTGGAAGAGAAGCACTCAGAGCTTTCTCACTGTCTTTTTGATTAACCATTGCATACGAGCTATTTAACAAAGCATTTTGTGAAGCCAATGCTTCCTGTCTGGTCAAAGCTGATGTCTTCAAAAGCATCATTTCCTGTGAGCTGGTGTCAGCTTTTCAGATTGTGGATTTACTGTGGTTTATTGTTTGTGACAAGAAAGAGGAGCCAGATACAAGCTGAATTCTCTGTAACCTAAGTTTTTAAACATTAGGTTTAAAGAATTCAGGAATGTGTGCTTTCTGCACATCTCCAGCTCCAAGATGGAGGACAGCGTTTAGTTTGTTACAGAATCACAGAATGGTTTGGGTTCAAAGGGACCTTAAATATCCTCTAGTTTCAACCCCCCACCATATAATGTTAAAATGTTATGTTTTAATAAGTTTAATTGCTTTATTTCTTATACTGAATTATAAAAAAGACTTTTATTACATTTAATCCTGCATTCTGTATGGAAACTCATTTGAGACATCTGTGTTTTAAAGGAGGAACTTCCTGCCCTAGAATGTGCACTCAGATGCAGCAGCACAACAAAGAACTCGGGGCATGAGGGCAGAATTTAGATCCAGCTTGCTGGGGAGTGTGGCAAGTTTGATGTCTGTGTCATAGATCTGCCCACAAGGAACCACAGACTTGTAAAACGATGCTGAAGACCTTTGTCCAATCAGCATTAATCCTGTATGTGATTTCTGCTGTGTGCACAACTGATTTTGATCTTGTGAGTTATGGTGCATGGTATAATTGCTAGGAAGAACTGTACTAGCTTGTTTTGCCCCAGAGAGATGTTTTACATCACAGCTGCTCAAACACTGTCTGGATGAGTTTGAAGTATCAAAAGCCACAGACTCTGTGAAAATGGGTCAGCAGCATCCTGCAGCTCACTCCTGCAGAGCTGGCCCTGAAGCTGCCAGCTCCTTGAACCACAAACCCCACAAACTGGGGTGAGGGAGAGAAGGAGATCTTTGGATGTGGAGGCCTTCAGGCCTTATCAACAGCACAAGGCAGAGCAACCTGAAGTCTGTCTTAACCTCCTAAGCCCAAGAAGTCCCTTTCAGGAGCAAAAGATTTATTGTACTGCAAGGCAGGGTAGAGCCTACCTGCCTCTCCATAGCCACTTGTAGGGGAATCAGCTGTAACACTCAGCCTCCATCTTCTTCTTTCATACTGAAATTTCACTACTTGTCACAGAGTCACAGAATAGTGGAGACTGGGAGGCAGCTCTGGTGACCATCAGTGCCCTGCTCAAAGTAGGGTCAACTCATGAACAAGCCAGCAGTGTGCACTTGCAGCCCAGAAAGCCAACCGTATCCTGGGCTGCATCAAAAGGAGTGTGACCAGCAGGTCGAAGGAGGTGATCCTGCCCCTCTACTCTGCTCTTGTGAGACCTCACCTGGAGTATTGTGTGCAGTTCTGGTGTCCTCAACATAAAATGGACATGGAAATGTTGGAACAAGTCCAGAGGAGGCCACGAGGATGATCAGGGGACTGAAGCACCTCCCATATGATCAGCTGAGAAAGTTGGGGCTGTTCAGCCTGGAGAAGGCTGCGTGGAGACCTCATAGCAGCCTTCCAGTATCTGAAGGGGGCCTATAGGGATGCTGTGGATGGACTCTTCATTAGGGACTGTAGTGACAGGACAAGGGGTAATGGGTTAAAACTTAAACAGGTGAAGTTTAGATCGGATATAAGGAAGAAGTTCTTTACTGCTAGGGTGGTGAGGCACTGGAATGGGTTGCCCAGGGAAGTTGTGAATGCTCCATCCCTGGCAGTGTTCAAGGTCAGGTTGGACAGAGCCTTGGGTGAGATGGTTTGGTGTGAGCTGTCCCTGCCCATGGCAGGGGGTTTGGAACTAGATGATTTTAAGGTCCTTTCTAACCCTAACTGTTCTGTGATTCTGTGATTAACTGCAGCAAGCTACGAAGGACATTGTCCAATTGCCCTTTGAATATCTCCGAAAGAGAGAGGCTTTACCACCCCTGGGAAGCCTGTTCCAGGTTTTGACCACATTCACTGTACATTAAAAAAAAAAAAAAAAAGAAAAAGAAAGGAAAAAAAAAACACAACACGACAAGATTCCCCTTGAACCTTTTCTTCACCAGGCTGAACAGTCCCAGTGCTCACAGCCTCTCCTTGTATGAAAGATGCTTCAGTTCCTTAATCATCTTACTGGCTCTTTCCTACTTGCTTCAGTAAATCCACATGCTTCCTGTGCAGGGGAGCCCAGACTGGATACACATCCTGACCAGTGCAGAGTAGAGGGGAAGCAGCTTTCTGCTTAATGCAACCTAGGAGCCTGTTGGCCACCTTTGCCATGAGGGTGTGAGGGCACGTTGCTGCCTCATGTTCAATTTGTCATTTGCCGGGAATTCCCAGATCCTTTTCTGCAAAGCTGCTTCCCAGACAGCTGACCCCAGTGTGTGCTGATTTCTCGCCACGTGCAGAAGCCTGCATTTGCCTTTACTGAACATCATGAGGTTTCTTTCTGGCCATTTCTCCAACCATGTCCAGGTCTCTCTGAATGCTGGGACAATCACCTGGTGTATCAGTCATTCCTCTCAGTTTTGTATCATCTGAGAACTTACTGAGGGTAAGAGAACTTACTCTGCTCTATTGTGAAGGTCACAGGTCACAGGCACACTACTGCATCCAGTGTTGAGCCCTGTGGCACATCTGGTCACTAGCCTGCAGCTGGACTGCATGCCACTGGTCACAAGCCTCTGGACCCAGCCCTATAGCAAGTTTTCAGTCTGCCTCACTATCTACTTATCCAGTTTGATAGTTCATCAGTACTTGTGTGTGAGGATGTTGCAGGAGACAATGTCAAAATAACATCCACAGCTCTCCATGGGGTGAGTCACCTCACTGTAGGTTATGAGGTCAATCAGACATGTCTTCCCCTTTGCAAATCTGTGCTGACAAGGTGATTACTGTTCCTTGGCAGAGGGATTGGACTAGATGATCTCCAGAGGTCCCTTCCAATCCAAACCATTCTGTGATTCAGTGATTCTTATTCTTCGTGTGTCTGGAAATGGTTTCTAGGATGAGTTGCTCTATTACCTTTCCAGGGGCTGATATCAGGCTGACTGGTCTGTAGTTCCCTGGATCCTTCTTCTTGAAGACAGGAGTCATCTCCTGTCTTCATCTTCAGCGACCTTTCCTGATTACCATGACCTTTTAAAGGTTGTTGAGAGTGGCCTTGCAATGAAGCCAGCTCCCACAGCACTCGTGGTATGTCCCATCAGGGTCCATGAACTTGTATATGTGCATTTAGTTTCAATGCTCCCTAACATGATAGCTCCTCCACCAAAGTTAAGTCTGTTTTTCACTGGACTTCCTCATAGTTTTCATGGACCTGAGATTGCTGAAGGCAAGTCACCTTAGCAAAGACTAAGACAAAGGAAGCACTGAGTCACAGAGTGTATCACCCTTTTCTATGTCTTTGTGATCAGCTACACTGCAGGCCCACATTTTTCGCTAGGTATTTTTTTGCTTCCTGATGTACCCTGTTAAACCTTCCTTGTGGCCTTTCACACCAGATTCCAATCCAGGCAGGCTTTGGCTTTCCTAACCCCACCCCTACAAGCTAAGGGATTCATGGGGGCCCACTGTCACCATTTGTAACCTGCTCATTGGGTGGGCCGTTCTTGAGCTCAAAGGAACTGACACTTGAAAACCATCCAGCTATCCTGAACCTCCTCTCTAGGACTGTTTGCCATGGCATACCTGAAAGCAGATTCCTGAGCAGCCCGAAGTTTGCCTTCTTTAAGTCCTGGGTTGGGATCCTGTTTTTTGCAGGTTTTCCCTTCTTTTCAGGATCCTGAACTCCACCATCTTAGGTTACTGCAGCCACACCTTCCCCCAGCTTTTACATCCCCAACCAGTTCTTATTTATGTCCTTAAAAATAAATGGAGTAAGAAGAAAAAGAAGGGAAAGGACATGAAGAAAAGGGGTGGAAAATAATTTTATGTTTCAAAATTAAACATATATATATTCCTGGTAGCCTATAAAGTAAAAATGATTATGAAATGTTAATAAAATTATGTTTCCAGATTTTGACTAAACCTCAGAATTAGCAAAATGATTGAATTGTGAAGTCCTCTTCTTTTATGAAAGTACTATTATTTGTTTTCCATTTGAAGACTGGCAGTACAAGCCTATGCTTTTAATAACGGAGTCTACAGATACAGCTTGTTCAATGTATTCTGTTGCTCAGTGAATGTAACATTGCAAATAGCTCAGAGTTTGGTGCAACCATGGCAGGAACACTTTTTTTTTCACTATAACTCTGAAGAAGTAGAGCTCTGTGCTGCAATAAAAGGACACAAGTTTCCTGTGTGGGTCACCACGATACTCATTTCCCATCTCTCAGTTGCCCTGTTTCAGTCTGATAGTAACAATCAATTTGTCATCCTGCAGAGTCATATATGGAGATGAGGACAGATGCACCACCTGCTCTGCTATCACATTTCAGCTTCCTCCTGTGGAAATAAGGTAAATCCCCTCAATTTTCTTATCAAAATTCTCAAAGTCAATCAACATGTCATTGGTATAGGTCAAATGCATCTGTATTGCTTTTATTGATGGTGCTTGCAGTGAAAGAGAGAAATCCATTCTGCAAATTGTCCCACTAGAATTACCCATGTCTGTCTATTTGCTACATAAGGAAATACAATTCCTCACCTTTGTCATTTTGGTCAAGCTTTAGTTGCTTACTTATATTAGTTGATGTGGAGAATGCTAGGTAACTTCACCTCTCTGTGAAAGTAAGATCCCCTGGCTAACACTGGCCTACCTAACATTCATTCATCATAGGAGCAGTTTAGTCATAAATGATAGAACTCTTCGAGAGCTATTGTCATTGCTTAAATGACTTGTACTCCAGAAGGCTGAT
Organism: Neopsephotus bourkii; assembly: GCF_033783945.1. Classification (NCBI taxonomy): domain Eukaryota; kingdom Metazoa; phylum Chordata; class Aves; order Psittaciformes; family Psittacidae; genus Neopsephotus; species Neopsephotus bourkii. The sequence goes on from NW_026900624.1 coordinate 13,021,522, forward strand.
TTGAACTAGATTGTATTTAAGATCCCTTTCAACCCTAGCCATTCTGTGATTCTGTGATTTGTTCCATGTATTACTCTTCTACTAATAATATATGCTATCATTAGAAATGATTCCAAACTGCTGGAAGGAAAGCTCTTTTGACCTTCAGGAAAATTCAGATCCAGACCTGGACTTTGTAGCTAGTTGGACTTCTAAATTCCAAGTAAAGCAAAGTAAAAAAACACAACACTTAAAAGCACATGACAGGAATAAAAAGGAACACATCTATCTGAATGTGAACCACAGCCCTTCTTCCAAGAAACTGATGATGAGAAGACAAAGAACAGAGGAGAACATCACAAACAAAGGTAAAGTCTGTTAATGGGAAAGATGTATGCATTCCTGAATAAACAGTCTAACAGATTTCATGTCTGAAGGGGGCCTACACAGATGCTAGAGAGGGACTCTTCATCAGGGACTGTAGCAATAGCACAAGGGGTGATGGGTTTAAACTGAAACAGGGGAAGTTTCGGTTAGATGTAAGGAAGGAGTTCTTTACTGTGAGGGTGGTGAGGCACTGGAACAGGCTGCCCAAAGAAGTGGTAAATGCTCCATCCCTGGCAGTGTTCAAGGCCAGGTTGGACAGAGCCTTGGTTAACATGGTCTAGTGTGAGGCATCCCTAATCATGGCAGGGGGTTGGATCTAGATGATCTTGAGGTCCTTTCCAACCCTAATCATTATAGGATTCTATGAATTAATTATTTGCAATTTTATGCTAATAAGTTTTCTAGGCTGCTATTTGTAGTTGAGAAGGATAGAGAGTTCGAGGCAGGTTAAAGCTGGAGACTTGCAGCTCCAACAGAGTTAAGTGATGTGTGATCTAATAATTCTGTTGATGCTGTATCAAAAAAGTCACTGTAGTTGGACTTCTCTTCAGACATAATCCTGAGCTGTGACTGATCAAGAAGCCCCTACAGTGGGAGAAGGGAAGTATACAAGTGCCATGTAAGCATGAAGTATGCAGTATTGAATGTGGCTGCCAGAAAGCAAGATGAACTTAACTTTAAGGGTACCACAGAGGTACCTTGGTTTTAGATCGACAGTTGTACCATTTGAGTGATCAGCTGGTGTAAATTTGAGCTGATTAAAAGAGCGTGAATGTCTTCCTAGCCAGACCAGCGGGGGGGGGGGGGAGGTGTCTGTGTATGTGACAGCCTAACAGAGAATACAACCACGGTACAACTGACAAAAAGAGCTTTGAAGACAGCAACAGGCTTGAGCTGCTTAAACCCACATATTCCTTGTTGGTGCAACCCAGCGCTGCGACGGTGAGCAAATTGTAGAGCCTGGCAAAGAGAACCACATTTGTCTTGTGATTCAGCTGTGTATTGAAACGCTATACTTGCTAAATGTAACTTGCACTTATGTGTTGCTTTCAACACATAGCTGTATCACCCTGCTAAATCAGAATCTCATGCAACATCACATTTCTTTAGTAAAAATAAACTGATATTAAACATTGAATTATCCATGTGTGGAATATCAAAAAGAACTAGTCAGATAGTATTGCACTCTGACATGAGTGCAGGGTGAAGTAAACAGACACTGCAGTTTCACATATATTGTATTTCTAGAGCTGATCCCATTGAGAAAACCTCACCTTTATCACATTTATGCTCTTTTTCTTCCTGTTAGATTTTCCTGGTTTATGCACCAGCCGCTGTATTACTGCAGTGATTCTAGGGATCCTCATCTTGGCATCGCTGGGAACAGCACTGGGTTTTATTATCAAGGGTAAATAAAAACCTGCCATTGAAAATATTTTATTTGAAGTTAGAGCTTTGCCAGGAAGCAAAACAGAGCTTTTGATATCTGCTCAGGGCTCCAAGAAGAGCATGGAAGTATCATTTCTCTGTTAAAAAAGACTTGATTCTGTTTTCTGAGGTTTTTAAAGTTTGGCCTAGTTACACCAGTCCTCAGCAGGATCAAGAAAGTAAGGCATAGAGAATATCAAAGATGCCTTTGAGAGGGGCAACTGGGTAGACTTCAATGTGTAGCAAGCAGACTTTGTTGGGTGCTCAACCACTCATGTCTACATCCTGATAAATGCAGCTCTAGACCAGAGGACAGAACCAGAAAGCCCATTTTTTCATGTGCATCTGCAGATCAGTGCTGTACAGTGAGAGAATGAGCCCTGAGGTGTTCAGTGGCCATCCATGGGCCAGTGGCACTACCTGCTCTCCTGTCAGGAAGGAAAAGGAGGGTGCTTCAAACTGCAAGACCTCCATGACTAGCAACTGTTACAAAATGATTCCTGGTCCTAGCAGCAGCCAGAGCTTAGTGATGGGGGCTGTATGGAAGTGGGGGACCTGCCACAGTCCTGTCAGATGCCAGGGCTTTGCCTATCCCATTGGACAGAAGGAAACGTGGGCCAAAGATGAAGTTTATATGAGGAAGACAGAATGAAAAGGAGAAGGGAAAACAAAAGAGTAAAAACACTAGAAAGGAAAAGGAAAAGGAAAAGGAAAAGGAAAAGGGAAAGGGAAAGGAAAAGGAAAAGGAAAAGGAAAAGGAAAAGGAAAAGGAAAAGGAAAAGGAAAAGGAAAAGGAAAAGGAAAAGGAAAAGGAAAAGGAAAAGGAAAAGGAAAAGGAAAAGGAAGGCCCCAAAAGACCCCTCCATAATCTCACACCTATTCCCATCTGGTAAATGGATGATTTTCAGAGAGCCTCTGTGCTGTTAATGACATTGTCTTTGCCAGTCTCAGAACAGCTCCAGCGATGGCATTACTATAATGCTGGAGAATCAGTTTCTAGAGGGGTGCGTGTGCGAAATGTGCCCGCAGCGGAGCAGGCTCTACGAACGAGAAGAGAGCCGTATGCCTGTTTTGCAGGCTATCCATGCCCACGCTGCCCTGAGCAGTGGGTCACCTACAGAGGGAGCTGCTACTGCTTCTCCAAGCAGAAGAAGGACTGGCATTCCAGCCGGCAGTCCTGCGGGGCACAGGGAGCTCATCTCCTCGTCATCAGTGATACCAGCGAAATGGTGGGTGCCTTTGCGGTGGCCAGGACCGAGGGCCTTTGCCATACAGGATAACAGGATTACAGGGGAGCGGGTCGAAGGCACTGTACTGTCCAGCTCTTCCCCTCTGTGAGCAAGGGAAAGAGTAAAAGGCCTTTGCAAGAGGAACGTGCTTCTCTCTGCCTGCCCTTGCTGAGCTTGTCATGGGCTCAGTCCTCAGACCCACGGCTGGGGGAGCTGCTGGCACTCTGAAATGCTGCCTCTCACAAAGTAGGTTCCTACAGTAAGGAATTGGAATGGTGTGGGTGCCCAAAGGACGTTGAGAAATAGCTGCAAACCTCCCTCTTTCACACAGCGCCCCATTGTTTCCTCCCAGAGTCCAGAACTTGACTCTGTTTCTCTGAAACTACTGATCTCCCTGCCTCTCTGTCCCTCCTAGGACTTCTTCCAGATGATGCACACCGAATCCTACTGGATTGGTTTGCAGAACAGCACTGGTTATGACTGGGTCTGGGAAGATGGCTCAAAACTAAATGGAAAAAAGTGAGTATGGTATTTCCTCTGTATTTTTCTGTAAAGCAAAGGGCTTGAGATCCTTCCCATGCCCTTAAACTTCTACATGAGATGTTCCATCTGTAGTCTGTGGAAGTCTTATCAGCAATGAATACAGCTGCTATGTTCAGAGTGGCTGCTGGCTCCAGCAGCTCCAGAACTAATGGGTTCTTCCTGTCCGGCTGCTGGAGCCCAGTCTGGTGCACCAGAGATGTGGGAGTCTCTATCCCAGGATGATGTGCACAGCTGCTACATTCCCATTTGTAGGATCACTCACTAGGAAATCTGAGCATGTGTCCCAGAGACACAAATACAGACACATGTGCAGGCAAAGGACTCTCACACAGCTGGCTGCACACGCTGCCAACAAACAAGGCACTGCCTTCAGCAGCAGCCACATGTAGTGCTAATAGGACTCACATAAAGCACAAGAATAGGCAGATAAGTCCCCTTCCTCCTCTTTGGCTGCTCAGGATTGAAATCCATTAGTGAACACACACACAAAACACTCTCTAGGCTCCCAGGGCATCCTATCCCCTGGCTAGTGCAGCTTGGAGCTGCCATGGAATTGGAACTGCACACGGACAGTCCCCCTGCTCACACACGGCCTGTCCCCTCCTCTGTCACTTCCCTTCCCCTAAACGTTCCTCGACAGGTTTTGCACAGGCCCACCTGGAACATCCCAAATCATCCTCCTCCTCCCCCCCTCTTTTATCAGTTATAAAGCTTGGGGTGTCCCTCTCCAAAGCTGTGCCTGGAGTTTCTTGTTGGCCCATTAAGTAGTAGCCAAACACTTCCAGTCTTTGCCGTTGCCTCTGTTACCTCTTTTGCACCAGATTTGTGTCTCTGTGGATTTCTGCTTGATCATTAATTTCCCTTTGCATTGAAAAGGTTTTCTATTGGAAAACCTTAATGAAACAGAGGCTTTCATCTTCCACGTGCCCATACAACACATTCAGACTGGAATACTTGCTACTTTCTGTCCCAAGGTCTCTAAATGCTTTAAGTGGAGCAGGACTTTTCTCTCATTAGTGATGGGAAATGGAGAGCCAAAATGACACAGACTACCTCTCAAGTCTCAGGGTGAGCTGTGGGCATAGCAAGCCCCACTGCCAGACCTCCCATGTTCCAGGATGGGTCTTTCCTGACACAAGGTCATGAAGTCCAACTTCAGTGAGTCTCCTACTTCCAAAGACGTGCGAGGTTCTTCCCCCTGCCAAAGTGATGATCCCTCTCTAATGTCCTCCCGCTTGTGTGCTCTGCCCGTGTCTCCCACAGTGTCCTGTTCAACAGCCCCGTGCAGAACTGTGCCGTTCTGCTGGATGGTGCCATTCGTGCTTCCAGCTGTGAAATCCTTGCCCCATGGATCTGCGAGAAATCTCTTCAGTGACCTCAGTGGACCTTGTGTGAGGAAGTGTCCTTTGGAGAGCTGTGCTAAGGCTTTCTCCCTATGAAAGTGCCTCAGGAAGCTTCTCAGAGAGAGAAGCTGTGCTCCTTGCTGCTGTTTGTACCTGGAGAAAACTGCAGCATGGCTGCCAGTGTTACAGAGCTGCATAACTCACTGTGATGGGGTACTGCTACCCTGCTGAGATGAAAATAAACATAGGTTGCTTCTAACAATTTCTTCAGTGGTTACTTTCTGTTTTCCTGCCTGATATCATTATTCAGTGCATTAGGTGATTGATAAATGGGCAGAAAGGAAGCTGGTGGCAGGAACAGAGTCAGGAGGGCAGGGAGTGAAATACATTCTTTGCACTAGCACTGCAGAATAGCAGTGTCTCCTGTTGCAGAGAACAAGATACCACTACAGCTCTTAAACAGGTTCCTGCCCCAGATCTGCCTGAGGGATTGCTGGCTGACACAATTACTTTTGTCAGCAGCCAAATAAACACAGCTCCTTTGTCCTGAGGCCCACCGGTAAAGGTGCCCTCAGCCACAGTCAACATCTTTGTCGCTGACATGGACAGTGGGATTGAGGCACCCTCAGCAAGTTTGCCGATGACACCAAGCTGTGTGGTTCGGTTGATACGCTGGAGGGAAGGGATGCCATCCAGAGGGACCTTAACGTGCTTGAGAGGTGGCCAGTGCCAACCTCATGAAGTTCCTCAAAACAGAGCTTTGCCCATACTGCAAGCAGGATGGTTTGAGACCAGATCTGGGGAAGCAGCAAGGGCCAGTCCTCTGTAGTGAGCGGATGGCTTGCTGGGAGCTGAGAGCAGTAACATGGCTGGCAGAGGTGATGGCCCATGTCCCTTGCCACCTCTTCTCTCTTTTGGTAACTGTGGGGCAAGTTTCTGATTCATTGGAGGGAAGCTCCAGTTTTTCTCACCAAGCATGGTGGACGCTGTGGCTTAGGTGATGCCTTGTCAGCTGCAGAAACAGGCTTTCTTTTTCTTCCTATGCAGAAAATGTGGGGAATAGAGACACCAGCACTATGGCACACAATACAGTTCTAAGGTAAGAATATAAAGACAGCTTGTTCCAGAACTGTTTGATTGACTAACACAGATGTAGCCTAAGAAATCTTGCCTCATTTTTCACACAGGATTAGCATCTGTTTGGACTGTGCTCTGTGTTTCACAGACAGGGCCGTCAGCTCCCTCCAGCAGTTGAACGTTTGTAGTCAACATGCAAAGTTAATGTGCACAGGTTTAACCTGGGACTCCAGCCTAATCCAATTTATTCTGAGATGATACCTTTGACATAGCGAGCAGCCTGGATCTCAGTAGATCTTCTAATGTTAATAGTGATGATTTCCACTGAAAGCATCATCAAGCAAATAAATCACCCTGTTTGCTTGCATAGATCACCTTTCATCAAGGCATTTTTCCTGAAGATTGATACACTTCACAAAACCATGTACTGTGGAGAAGGATAAAGCTATTCTCCTTTACACTGTAATCCCAGGAGAGTCAAGTATTGGTTACAAAATTCCTAACGGTGAATCCTACTTAATCTTGTGATTTTAGGTCCTGCACTGACATTACTAAATCTGTCCCACTGGGTGACTTTATAATCTCTGTTCCACCCCTTGGAGGTTCACAATGCCTACACCCTTCTTACGTAAACAGTGGGTATTTGAGTTTGTTTGACTTGTTGAAACAAGAGTTTTTAATAGAAAATACCTATGATAACCCCTGTCTCAAAGTGGGAAATTGGAATAGCTGGCAGGTTTCTGTCCCACACTGAGTTAGATTAGTTCATAGAATCGTAGAGTCCTAGAATGGTTTGGGTTGGAAAGGACTTCGAGATCATCTACTTCCAACCCCCCTGCCTCAGGCAGGGACATCCCATCCTGTTTCTTCTCCTGTACTTTTTAAGAGGCAGCACAAAACTTGCCAGAAAACACACTACTCCCAATTCACAGCCAGCGTGTATACCTTTTCCCCTCTTATTATGTAACTCAGCTTTCCACATTTCTGCTTTTGAAACTCCCACACTGTGTAGGGCTTGTATCTTCCAGATCTCCAAACAAAAGTCATGCTTTTTGGAGACAGAAAATAATTTTCAAACTAAGCTTATAAATCATAGTTAATCACCTTCAGTATTTCGGGAAGTGGATGAGTCTATGAAGGTGTTGAGCTAGCTCTAGCAGAAGATTCTCCCCACCTTCCCCTCCAGAGACCTGATGTTACTTTGCTTTTTCTACTCTGTATCCAGCTCATCTAGGGTTGTTTTCTGCATCTCAAAGAACAGCTGCCTTAAGTAGGATGATCGTATCAATTTTAATACCAGTCTCTGTAGATTGCTTTGAGATCCTCTGGAAATGGAGGCCAGGCTTGCCATGTGGTGAAACCTGCCCAAAACTATCACTCAGACAAAACAAAACCTGAACTGCTTTGCCAGCTTTTACACTTTTTATGACCTCAGTATGTACTGGGCAAAACCAGGAAAAGCACAAATAGCTGTTGCAAGGAAAGCGTGCCTAAAGCTCTGAACTACATCTGCCCTATTCTAAAGGATTTGGGTATGCAACAGAAAGAAAGAAGCAGCACAGAGGAAATCTTAACAACCTTATATCCTTGTAATGTACTAGTGACCCCAGAGAAGACCATTAATTGGCTTAACATACAGAGAAAGCTAAAGCAGCCTGGGCTGACCTGAAAATGAGACAACCTGTGACTTACTGGCCATGTCAGGCAGCAATAAAGAGTGAAGACAAATGTCACTGAGGGAAGGAACTGCTTTCCCAGATCATAAAGAAGGCTATGCTCAAGTTGGAACTGCTATATGTACAAGCTGGGCCACCAGACAGGTTTTGGACGCTTTTACCACCTGGAGTAAGCATACTTATCATGGTCAAAGCAGTCATCATTTGGGGCATCTTATTGCCAAATTGTGAAAACTTTGGATTACTGACTCAGATATTGAGAAGGGGAGAGAAAAAATAAAAGTATACAATTAAACAAGCATTTAGGGAAACACCTTTCCTCTTCTTTCCCTCAACTCATCTTCAGTAAGCTGTCAGAAATGATTTTTTGGCCACAGCAAATGCCAAAGAAAGTGGTATTGAAATGGGGAACGATGAAGGAACCCAGTAGTGTAACCAGAGCTCTCTCCTCCTCCCTGCTCAGCTCCAGCCTGCAGCCTCTTACACCATTCATGAACTCTCAGCCCAGGATAGACTCAAGGGCCACTCACCATGGCTACGTGCTTGCAGAGAAGTCACCAGGTCTTTAAACACCCTCTCCAACATGGTGGGTTATGAGGGTCATGTACCCACAATACAGCATAAGACAGCAGCAGAGAACTGGCTGGTATGGAATTACGGCCTACCAGACCAATGCCCAGCACCATGATTTTGGATCCTCGCAGCCACCCATACACCGCTTCAGCTGATATTCCAAGCAAACAAGGTTTCCATAAGCCATACCTATTCCTCCCCAGGAACTCCCAGCTTGGAACCCAGGGATATTTAACTTATCATCTGCCCTTAAATGAAGACATCTGTAACCCTGCTTCAGCCGTGCAACCGCTTCAAGGTCCCGGGTCACCCAATGGCCCTTCAGTTCCAGGCCCCCTGCAGCAGAGCTGCTGGAGGCACGGGCAGCTGTGCAGGCAGAGGTGCAGGTAGTGCTGTAGGCAGCGGTGCAAGCAACTTCCCAAACAGCTGGAGCATTGGTGGTTCAGTGGTAGAATTCTCGCCTGCCACGCGGGAGGCCCGGGTTCGATTCCCGGCCAATGCAATGTTGTCTTTTCCCTTTTTGCTTTGACTTCTACCCATTCCATAGACCCACTCTTCCCAAAATCTCAGCCTAAATAGCATCTTTACTTTAGCCTTCAATGAAGATGCAAAAGTTTCCAGTGTCTAACTCGGTAGAGGGGTTTGCCACCGGCCTGTCACCCACTTTAAAATCCAGGAAAGTCGTTACAGAAGATGCTTATGAACTTTTCTTCCCAAAACGGCTGACACCATCTGTTATCAACCTGCTCTAAGCAAAGCAGGCTGATGGGAGACGGGCATGGCCACCCCAGAGCCAGCTCCTGCCTGCTGGCCGGCGAGACCCCCGTGTCACCCAGCCGCGGTCAAGTCTAGCCCGGAGCCAGCCATCCCCAGGAGCGTCGCGGGAGCCGAAGCCGCGCTGCTCAGGCCATCAGCGCGGGGCTCGCAGGCACAACTCCGGTGCCGAACACGCACCCTGACCCGCTGGCGCCCCGAAGCTGACAGGCTCGAAGATAAACTTCAGTGACAGATGTATGGGGATGGGAGACACGGAGCAGCTCGGGGGGGCTGCGCCCCTCCTGCCCGGGCACTGACCCTGACACAGCCACCGTAACCCGAGCCCTTATTGGGGCTCCGGGCCCGCACACCCCCAGGCCTGCAGCCGCGCTGCCCCTGGGCGACCCCATCACCCGGGGAGCCTGTCCGATCTGGTTCCGTACGGCGGGCAGCTCCACGGTGCATGGCGGGATCCCCCCAAGCACCACAGGCCGGTTCCTGCCTTCCCGCGACCCGCAGGAGGCCCCGCTCTGCTCCCAGTCCCTCCCCGCGGTGCCGCTCCGTCCTCCATCCCCTCGGCACCGGTGCGCTGGGGTCTCCCGGAGCGGCACCGCCCCATCGCCGGTTCCCGCTCCCCGCCGTCCCTCACTTGCCGATACCGAGGGCCGCTCTCTTCCCGCACCGCGCTGGCGGCCACGGCCCCTGCAGCCCCCAGGCACCGCCGTGATCCAGGGCGCCCCCAGGCGACGCAGAGACTGCCTCCAAAGTACCCGCAGCTCCGGAGGAGCGCGGTTGGTTTATTGTACACCGAGCGCCGCAGAGTTAATGGACCCTCAGTTAATTACGGAGCGCCCGCTATCAGAAGCAGCCTAGCTAGGGCTCAAGGGGGACACCGGTCTCTTGGCAGCGGGAAGGCCGCGAAGGTAGTACACCCAGGAGACACTGCCCACCGCGGGGCAGGAGACCACCATCCTGCTAGGGACGGAAGCCCCATCCACAGCCGGGATGCCAGCGAAGGAGATGGTGATGGCCATGGTCTTTTTGGCATGCAAGCTCTTGGGGGCCCTGACGGTGAAGGCCGGGTGCTCCACCGTGCACTGGAAGGCCATGGTTTGAAGGAAGATGTTCTTGAAGGGGATGGAGATGGTAGTGCCAGCCTTGATGGGGAAGGGGCCCTGAGGCTTGGGTGGGAGGGCGAGGCCAACGAGCGGGATGCTGTAATCGCCGCCAAGCGGGGAGGAGAGCTGCAGTATGGCTCTGGCTTCACCCAGTTGGCAGGGCTCGAAGGTTACTTCCACACTCAGCTCCGAGCCCCTGGGGCTGGCAGGGGCCGCACTGATGGTTTTCTCTGTTTGGAAGTCGGCACAATTGGTCTGCACAGGGGAGAAAAGAGACCATGGAGGGAGTGGGTCACAAAAGCTGAGTCAGTACCTCAGGAAGAAACTGATGGTCCCCTGCCATCACACTGGTTGTGGTTCCTGTCCCCATCCTGTCACTGTATGTCCAACCCACAGCATTCCCCTGCTGAATGGGCAAGAGAACTGTCCAAGTGTGCCAAGCAGGGACAACCCTGCACCCAAACCCAAGAGGCCATACTTGGGCTGTAAGGTGGAAGTCCAGACACCATGGAGCCTGCAAAAGCACCTCCAACAAGGGCAGCAGAGAGCATTCTGCAAGGGAGGCTAGTCCAGGTGGGGACAAGCCCAGTGCTGGTGGGCAGACCCCCAGACTCAGATGGCCATCCCGCCTACGCCAGACCAAGCCAGAGGGGCTGGACCCCTCAGCAGAGAGGGCTGGTGCTCGCCAGAGGAGCTGCCTTCCAGCCAGAGCCCTGGCAGCCCAGGCTCACCTGGAGGATGTACTCAGTCTTCTGCCGGGCATAATTCATTATTTTTGTGGTGATGGTCTGACTAGAGCCCAGTGTGATGCAGAAGTAGAGGGGCTTCTCCGGCCGGCTCACGATGGCTTTCAATTGCAGGTTGTAGTAGAAAGAGCCCAAGTCGCTGCTCTGGAGCACCAGGCGCCCCGTGCTCTCACCCACTTTCAGGGGCTGGTACTCAAGTACAAGATCAGCCTAAGAGGAATGAGGGGAAATGCCACTGAGTTAGGCAGAGACAGCGAATTCAGGGCCTAGGATGGGGAAAATTGTTCCATGTTGTGCACACACAGTGCTGGAAGGCTAAGCTGCCTTTCTTGTTCCAATTCCTTCTCTCTGGGGCACAGCCTTACTGCATCTAGGAGGACAGTTCACTTGCGGGACAGTCCCCAAGAGCTGAGAGTCCTCCAGCACTATCCCAGAAGCTTCCCACCCTAAAATGCCCCTATAATGCCCCAGGGCACACACCATGTCCTATCAATCCAGGCTAAAGGCACCCTCCGGTGGGCTGAGGCATGCCTTGCAGCCACTCTGAACTGAAAAAACACATTAAATAAAGAGCATGTGGCACAAGGACCTGCCACATGAGGCCTGATGGCAGCATATCACAAGGGGTAGCAAAGCAGACTTCACCAGCACAGTATGATTCCCACTAGGGATATTCTCACACACTACTTCCCCTCTAAACTATCAGCAGATGGGAGCTGCCACCCTTGGAAAGAAGCTCCACATGGTTTGTTCAGGGCATCACCCACCAAGAGCACGCCCTCCCAGAAAGGCTGAAGTGAGAGTGTACTTGAGGAGCTTTGCTCCTACCTCTGACTGTGCAGGAACAGTGAATTGTGGGGGAACACTGACGTCGGGCACTTTGCACTCTATGGCAAACGTCACGGGGACAGACAGAGGGTTATCCACCTTGACGGTGGAGGCCACTCTCTGTCGAACAGCGGTGGTAATTTCAACAGTGCTGATGGGTTCCGAAGCGGTAGCCTTGTAAGTCACCGTGTAGAACAAGTATTCCCCTGTCTCCTCATTGAGGAAGGTCACCTGAATCAGAGAAAAAGGGAAGTGCTGATCAATTCTCTGCCAAGAAGGACCTCCGCAGGTTGAAGGAGGTGATCCTGCCCCTCTACTCTGCTCTTGTGAAACCTCACTTGGAATACTGTGTACAGTTCTGGTGTCCTCAACATAAAAAAGACACGGAACTGTTGGAATAAGTCCAGAGCAGGGCCATGAGGATGATCAGGGGGCTGGAGAGCTCCTGTATGAAGACAGGCTGAGAAAGTTGGGGCTGTTTTGCCTGGAGAAGAGAAGGCTGCATGCCTTCCAGTATCTGAAGGGGGCTTATAGGGATGCTGGGGAGGGACTCTTCATTAGGGACTATAGTGACAGGACAAGGGGTAATGGGTTCAAACTTAAACAGAGGAAGTTTAGGTTAGATATAAGGAAGAAGTTCTTTACTGTTAGGGTGGTGAGGCACTGGAATGGGTTGCCCAGGGAAGCTGTGAATGCTGCATCCCTGGTGGTGTTCAAGGCCAGGCTGGATGGAGTCTTGGGTGACATGGTTTAGTGTGAGGTGTCCCTTCCCACACCAGGGGGGTTGGAAGTGGATGATCTTAAGGTCCTTTCGAACCCTAACTATTCTGTGGTTCTATGATTCTGCAGATAAAAATACACCATCTGTTCTAAGCCAGCTCAAAGAGCCTGCCAAGCACAATGCCTTGATTTCAGGAATAGCTGTGAGCAGCCACAGAGGAAGAGTGCAAGGCTGGGGGAAAGCATGTGTAGTATTTCACAGAACCCTAGAATGGTATGGATTGGAAGGGATCTTAAAGGTCATCTAGTTCTCATCCCTCTTGCATGGAACCTTTCACTAGATCAGGATGCTCAAAGCCTCGTCTAACCTGGTGTTAAACACTTCCAGGGATGGGGCATCCGTAACTTCTCTGGGCCATGTGCTTCTATGTCTCAACACCATCACAGTGAAGAACTTCTTCTCAATATCCAATCTAAATCTCTCCTCTGTCAGTTTAAAGCCATCCCTACCCCTCCATACCCCTGTACAAAGCTGCTCCACAGCTTCCTTTTTGGCCCCTTCAGATATTGGAAGTCGTTTCTAAGGTCTCCGCAGAGCCTTCTCACAGCAAAATAAGCCCAGCTCCCTCAGCCTTTCCTCACAGGGAGGTGCTCCAGCCCTCTGATCATCTTCCATGGCCTCCTCTGGACTCGCTCAAGCAGGCCCATGTCCTTATGCTGGCCCCAAAGCTGGATGCAGTATTCCAGGTGGGATCTCATCAGAGAGGAGTAGAGGTCTAGAATCACCTCCCTTGACCTGCTGCTCACACTCTGGGGATGCAGCCCAGCACATGGTGGGGGGTGTGGTTCTGGGCTGAAGTGCACACTGCTGCTTCATGTTGAGCTTCTTGTCAGCCAACACCCCCAAGTTCTTCTACTTTATCCTTTAGAGGCTCCTGATTACCCATTGCTTCCAGCTCACCAGTGTCCTGACCCACCTGTACTCAGCAGTGGGACCCTCACAGAAACTTATTGTGTTAGGGGGTGTGTGGAGAGATGCCTGCTCTTTAGTACCCACCCAGGACACCTACAATCCTACCAGTGGGCACGTCAAGGTACGAACAGGTGTGTACCTTCTTGGTGAGCCACCAGCTCCTTGAAGGGCCCCACAGCCTGAAGTGCACACTTACCACTGCATTAATGACTACTTCTTTGTACGAGAGGAACGTGAGCTGGTAGTCCTTCGTGGCAGAGCCTGGCACATCGATATGTTTCAGCCCCTGCAGCACAAAACTGCTTTCCAGCTTTTCTGGTTTGTCTATCACCACAAGAAACCTGTGGGAGAGAGGACACAGTGAAGGTCAATGGGAAGGATAAACATAGGTACAATACTGCCCCTCTCATCCTCAATGCCTCAGGAAGAGAGAGCCAGCTTCTATCCACCTTGGAGGCAAGGCCTCCCAGATGGGTCTGTGTAGGCAGAACACGGGCAGTGCGTAGGCATCTATTGCCAAAAATGGCCAAAGAGAGTAAAAAGCTTTCAGGAAGGATATTCCATGCAGTGGAAGGTTCCTTCCTTGTGCTGCTGCAGGGATTGCTGATGGAGCAAGACTTCCTGGGCTGGACTCACCTCTGTGGCCTGTGTAGCCAGTTGCAGACGGGGATGAGCTCAGTGTGGGAAGCTCTACATGGCACCTGCCGGGAAATGATTCCTGAACACTCTGGGCCTTTAGCAGTTCCTTGGAGGCAGTAGTACAAGCCCATCCCATCTGGCAATGGGAAGAAGATGGAACCCTAGAAGACAAGACGGAGGATAAGTGAGCTCTCCTGTGCTCTGTTTGGACCAGTTCCTGGCTCTGGAGTACCTCTGGTCAGTCCCATGTCTCAGGCTGTCACTTGAGCAGCTTTAAGCAAGTCCAGCTGGCAGAGCTTAACTGCAGCCCTGTCCTGTGCAGGAGAGATGGCAGCGTTGTACATGCTTGGGCTGGCACAGAGGCAGCATCTCTGGGCAAAGCAAAGACACAGTGGACCTGCAGCAGAGCTGTTCTGCCTATCCCAACACTCTTTTACTTGCCTGACTAACCTGGCCACATCTGCTGCCAGCCCTGTGCTCATGCAGGGACAACCATAGTGAGAGGGATGGCAGTCCCTGCTAAACTGGACTGCCCCAGCCATGCTGGGATTAGCCCCAGTATTACTGTCAAGGGAGCAGCCTGTAAGCTGGCACAACAGGGTGCTAGCTTACAGCCAGGTGGGCCATGAAAAGCTCGTATCCATACTCATTTTCAATGCCAATGGGTCACAGTCACCTGCCTGTGGAGCAGCATCTCCTCTGCCTTCAGAACAGCTGAAAACTGCAACACTCTTCATGCAAGACTGTACGTTAAAGAGGTACTGAGCATGTGCAACCCTACAAGGTCCAGCTCTGCTGAGCACCCTGCAGACTGAGCCCAGAAGTTTGTGGCCTCCACTCTGGCCTAAATTCTGGCCTAGGGTAAGGTCAGCAGGAGTTAGACAAAGACCCCAGCAGCTCCAGCACCCCAAATTCTTTCTGAACTGACCCCTTTGATTTATGGCTTATCCCTGGTCTGTCATGAAAAATACTGCCCATGGAAACAAAGGGGTCAGTCATCCCCATGTGCCCAGCCTGAGTTCTGCAGGAATGGCTCTTTCCAAGCTCTTATACTACTGACGGGGGTGTCAGGAGAGCCCTTGGTGTCGTTTCCCACCTAACTGCTCATGCCCAGGGGCTGAGTGAGAAACTGCAGGGTAGCTTTGCCCTTCTTGCTCCCTGTGAAAGGGAAAAGGACACCAGCACAGAGCTGCTGGCAGAAGTGGTTGTGCCAGGGCTTGGGGAGCCTGTTCAGTCCATAGGGACTGAGACCCCCCATGCTGCATAGGCAGGGATCAGGAGCTGCACCGAACAAACTTCATTTCCTGGACCTTCAGAAAGCCTGCTTTTTAGGTGAGCTGCTCCAACATGGTTAGTAGTCAGTCCAGACTTCCCACCTGCCCTTTCCCTGTGCCTGGCCTCTAGCCACCAAGAAAGCAGCTTCCAACAGAGACCACAGGACACAGTCAGCTTGGACAGAGCCTCTGAATGTCATCTTGTCCAACCTCCTGCCCAAAGCCGGGTGAGCTATGAGGGTCACCCCGTGAGGCTTAGCATGATGGCACAACTCACGTACCTGATGATTCATATTCTCAGAGCTCATGGTTTGAGGTGCGTAGGTGAGCTTGTACGGCTTTTTTTGTTGATTGGCTTCTAGATGGAAAAGTTCAGGCCCCTTCCAGTGCTCCCCCTCAATGATGGGTTGCACAGTCCAGGCCTCATTGCTTGGGTTTGACAGGAAGATGGTCTGGCTCTGCTTCTCACGCACGCTGCAGGTGAAAATCAGAGTCTGCAACAGAGGAGCACAGAGGCTGCTTGGTCACACCAAGGAACCCTTTCCACTCTTCTCACACTGGCTCTACACTGGGACTTGAAGCAGAAAGCAGCTCTTTCTTGTCACAGGCAAAATTGCCAGTTGGGCCACAGCTTTTGTAGTAAATAAAGTTATTTGTTCTTAAATAAGGGAGAACAACCCTTTCACATGCTGACTGAAAGAAAAAGGAGTGTCCTAGAAGGAAACTCTCCTATGCAAGGAGAAGACCTATAGATGCAAAGCCCCTTTGTGGGCAGGCTGAGAAGCAGTTCTGGACATTCTTTTGGGATTAGGAGCCAACACTTCCCAAGTTTCCCTGTCCTGCAATGCCTGTGAGGGCCAGGAGTCCTCCCCATTGCATTCCTGTGCCCCAGGGGCCTGATGCAGGTGCCCTGCCCACTCCTAGTGCTGACTGTCCTCCCCTGTTCCAACACAGAGAAGAGTGGCTGTGGGTGTACAATTTCGGGAGTATAGCAAAGTGGCTTTGTGGGGAGTGTGTCAGAAAAGCCCTGCAGGGTGTCCCTGTGGCAAGGGTGCTTCAGTGTAGAGCGAGCATAACTGAGCTGCTCACTGGAGGAACAGCACCTTTAACAGGGCTCAGGAATTTTGAGAACCCTGCCCAGCGGATTTCTCAGCTCTCTAGAATACCCAGGCAAGAGTGAGTCCATGCACATTAAGTGTCCTCCAGTCCCTGCCCTGGGAGAGATGTAGTGCAAATGGTGGGGTACAGGTGGGATGGGATCCATCCTGTCTCTGCTCCAGTTACCTCTTTGATCACAGGGGCTTCCACACAGCATCCTGCCAGAGTAAGCCGGAGTGGCTCACTGCCCTGGATGAAGCACTGCAGCCCGTCATACTGGACAGCCTGACCCAGCTTTGTGGGGCGGAAGGTCACGACAAAAGGGACAACCATTCCTGGGGAGATGTAACCGTCTGTGGGCCTGATGCAGAAATCTGGCTTGAAGCTCTTTATGTCCCACTTAAACCTTGCCAAGGAAAGCACAAGAACAGGAAAGAAGGATTAGCAACTTGGGAGGCTTGTGTGCTCTTGTAAGTCTCTTGTAGTATTTTCCACATCTTGGGCATGATGCTGAGGCACCTGGCAGTTAGGCTTTAGGCTGGGCAGGACTTAGCTGTGCCCATCTGTAAAGAAGCTTCTGGTTGTATCCCCTTTGGTTGTACCCCCTTTGGTTGTACCCCCTTGCTAACTGCCAGGGCCTGACTGCACAGTGTTGGCTGCATGACTCTCCAGTGGGATGGAAAAGCAGAGGGGAACTATCTGGGCAAGCTACAGCTCCATGCAACCCTTATCCAAGCTGTCAGCCCTCAGAGGGGATGGGGTTCTGCATTACTTGACTCCTATGTCGCCTGTGTTCCTCATGACAACACGCTGGCTTGTGTAGCTTTGCTGCATCACGGCTCCAAAGCTGAGGTGGTCCTGGTCCAAACTCACTTGGCTGCCCTGGCAGGAGCCCCGCACCACAAAAAGGGAGCACACCAGCCCGCTGCACTCCAACATCACTTCTTCAGTGAACGGCTGGATGCGGCGCTTTGGAGAGAAAGTCACCTCCACCTTGCAGGTGTCTCCTCCGGGCTTCAGGTTTAGCTCCTTAGTGGGCTTAAAGCAGAGAACCTGCCCAACGAAATGAGTGGAGACTGCTTCATCTGGCAACTGAGCTGTGGATCCTCCCTCATTAAAGTCAGAGAAGAGCCTTCGAATTCCTGTTCTGTCCCCACCAACATTGCCCCAGTCCCACTCATTCCCACATATGAATTCTTAAGTAACACCAAAGGTGTTTTCCTGTGATGTGTCCACCTGGCCATGGTGAGCTGAACTATGTCTTCTGAAGTAATTTCATGCAAACTTCAAGAGAGCTTTAACTCTTAATATTTAAAAATTCATTTATCTGCCTTACCTTTCCAGATCTAAAATACATGGCTGCATCCTAATATATGTGTCTAAAACAGGCTAGGGGAATTGTACCACCTCACCTCTGGCGCTCAGGGGAGTCCTGACACCCAGCTCATCTGAGGCATTCACACTGCAAGTACCTGCTGGCAGAGCAGTCCAAGCAGTGAGGACAGGACAGCACACAGGCAGACTGGACAGGACATGGTTGTAATTAGCTACTAGCTCCTGCCCAGAGCAGTTCATAGCTACCTGCCAGCACACCAAAGTGCTCTCCAGTGAAGGAAGAGGCCTTACCCCAGCTTCTTGCAGCTCTGGCATGGTGGACGTGAGACTAAGCTTAAAAGTGACAGGGGCAGCACTGTTGTTTGCTATGGTGACAATCTTCTTCACAGTCTGTCCAATGGAGAGGGCTCCCAGGTTCACCACCTTTCCTTGTGGCTCCACAATGTCAACCTGAGGCAGGAAGGATTAATGTAAAGGGAAAGAAGAGAAGGAGAAAAGGCTTTCTACCACCCTTAAGGCAGAAAACCAAAACATGGTAAGCTGGGGAAGAGATGAGGAAAATGAGAAAGCCATGCTGCCTGCTTGCTACCTACAGTTTCAGGATTTGGATTTAATCTCACCTTCATTTCTATGCCTCTTCCTCGGACCTCGATGGTCTGTTGATACACACCACTGATTTCAATAGGGATGAGTTCACGGTAAGATGCAACCTCTCTGGGATAGAAAGTGACGGGGACCTCCACTGTCCCTCCTGGGCATAGGACATACACTGGAAAGTCCACCTTGAGGTGCGCAGTGTTGCTGAACAAGCAGTTCAAACTGGCAGAAAGCACAGCAAAGAGGAACAGAGGTGTCACAAGGCTGTGTGTGCTCAAACAACAACAGGGCTGCTTGAGGCTCTTCCACCTCCTTTCCCTGCATCTTCATGATTTCACCCACAGTGGTCATGAGGACACGGAGCAGGGATGTGCTAAGCAAGGGTCGAAGGAGCGTGTGGAGAAGTCCTACCTCATATCCTTGTTTGCCTTGTTTGTGATGACAAAGGTCTGCTGGGCAGGTGTCATCCCAGCATGGTAGATGAAGCAGGCTCCAAAGTTGAGTCTTGTGGTGGAGAAGTGGACAGCGGGTGCTACCACAGTGGCCCGGAACACACAGGTAAATGTGGGACCCTTGCTGATCTGGTGGGGTGAAAGACTGCATGAACCAGCTGAAAATAAGGGAATTCCAACTACAAACACCATTGAGAGCTGAGGAAGAGGATGGGGACAGCTGGCTGCAGTGACAGTAAGAAAAAGGAAATGCTGAAGGAATTTCAGCAAATGCTGAAAGGATTTCTGTTCCCAGAATGGAAATTGAAGGTAGAAGGCTTGCTTCCCTCTCAGGGAAACGTTTTTAGAGAGCCACATCCCTGCTTTGTGCAGCCACAAGCTGGCAAGACCTTTCTGAGCTGTGGGACCTGGCTCAGGAAGGGCCTGGTAAGGAGAAACAGCTCCATCCCCATGCACATCTAGGTAGGCCCCCCTCCTCCCACTCCCAAATTAGGGAGAGAGCCTAGTGGATATGTTCTGGAACAAACATGCTTCCCAAAGGGCTCCCAGATAAAAACTTAGTAAAATTCTCCATTCAGAAGTTGTCAGACTCTTTATCTCAGCAGCAGGCTCTTTAGTGGTGGAGCTCACCCCTGACTTCGGGATCCTGCTGCCAAGCTGTTGCATAGGAAAGGCAAAGGTCCCTTATTAAATGTTGGTCCTCACCTGCAGTGTCAGCTTAACATCCTTTAAAGAGCACATCTTTTGTGGGTGAAATGCCAGCTGGGTCTCTGCTTTCTCCTCTGCCTGCAGGGTGCCTGTCCAAGGGGTGATGGTGAGGACCTGCTGACAGGCTGCTGGACCACACAGCTCCCATGTGAAGGTGAAGCTGAACCTGCTGTTGTTTCGGATGCTGAAGGTGCGCTTGATGTTCTCCTTTAGCTGCACCTGTGGGGGAGGTGGTGGTGAAGATGAGGGGCTGGAGCACACACCAATTGCTGGCCAGCCCACTAAGTGCTCCTCCCTCATGTGCTCTGGCATCTTTCCCATTCAGCTAAAGACCTGTGTGAAAGATCCATCTCCCTCCCTCTTGAGACCTGATTGTACCCATAAATGAAGAAGAACTTTCCCTCTTGTTGAAATCTGTCTGCAAAGCTTCTGGTTAAGGTGCAATCTTGCAGGGCTTTGTGGAGCAAATGGTTCAGGGAACCAGTGCTACTCACTTCCTTGAGATCAATGATGTTGATTTTGTGTGCGCTGAGCTCAGTGACATGGCCATCGCTGTCGTGGCACCCGACAGAGACATTCATGCTGTAGCTGGTGGCCTTGATGTTCAAGGAGAGAGGCTGGGTCTTTCTCTTGACATCGCACTTGAGGTTGAAGACCACCTCTCCTTCTATTGTTGGTATGAAGAAGACTGTAATGGGAAGCCTGAGAAGAAAAGACCATTTTGCTCTGTTCACTATCTTCTAGTTTTCTTGGCCCCACATTGCCTTCTCTATGGGAGAGCAGCTGTGCAATGGCTGTGGTGCGACCCTGGGCCTGGAAGAAACCAGGAATGGTATTCTGCCCTTCCAGAGCCTTCCACTCACTGTGCTGACAGCTATTTAGAGTATGATGATTCCATGCAATGAAACAGCAGAGGATACAACGAAGCAGCTAACACTACCTTTACTGTCCTGTCCATGTCCTGGAGGGCAGCATTGCCTTGAGAGCCTGCTTCTGTCCCAAACACAGAAGAAGGTACTCAGAGACCCCCAGTCTCTCTGATCTGTATGACAAGGGTAACATCCTCTTTCCAAAGAAGAATCATCCAGATCCTATGACAGCAGTACAATGTGAGTGCCATCAAACTGCCTCTTTGTAATTTCTGTGAGCAATCTCTGGACAGGTGATCAAACACAACCAAACTACAAAGATTTGAGGAATTACCACTTCTCAGCTGAGCCACAGTAACTGGTATAGGATGCTCTCTTATATTGCACCCCATGGCAAGCAAAAATTCAACATCTTTTAAGCCATAGCAAAGCTGCGTGGAGCTAACATGTTCTCTGTACCCCAGAGCAAGCCATGAATGGGCACAGGGACATGCATGGTGGGTCAGCAGATGAGCTAGTGACCTGTTAACACTGCTTGAACTCACGATCATGTCTGACTGCAAGCCATGGCTGCAGTCTACAAGAACATCAATTTTCTAACAGGGGATCCTATGAAACACAGCTAGTTGTGTAAGTCTGTTGCTGTACTCCCACAATGGGCTTTTATGGTGCCTGTAGTGCTGCTTGCCTGCTTGGTGGTCTTGCACAGACCATGTGTGGTGGGCTCTGTCACTAAAGGAATGGAGGGAACAGAGCAGACCTTGCACAGTTAAGGCTACTGGCTTAGGGGATCACAGGGTTAAAACCCCCAAACATGCTTTTCTCATAAAACTAGATCTATAGTGTGAATTTCTCTAGGAAGGGAACCTAGAAGACTAGGGTAACCTGGACACAAGCACTTTACCAAGAAAGCTACAGCTTCAGAGTGTCCAACTGGAAAGGAATGAAACAAGGCAGATGCCTGCTATTGCTGAGAGGCACCTGGTGACTACCAAGGGGAAAAATCCCAAAAGCAAAACAGCAGTGCAATGTTTAGCATGCAGGAGAGGGAATGTGATCTGTGAGCTCTTTTACCTTGAAAGAGGAGCGATGGAACCTTTCAGGGGCTCTACCTTCACGGAGGCCTTGCATCCCTCTGAGAAGAGAGAGCTTTCCCTGAAAGCAAAGCTGAAGGCTTCCTTCTCACTGTTGATCATATACATAGTCTGGCGTACTTCATGCCCTGGGGAGAGGACAAATTAGTTGCTGAAAATCATTTGTTTCTCTGGCCACTGGGCTGCCATTGCCCCCTGGGCTCCTGCCTGCCAGCTGAGCACAGCACGCAACCTGCAGTGAGGACCATTGCTTGCAGCATGGCACACTCAGAATGCAAATATGGAAACCTTTCTTGTACAGCATGCACTGTTGCACACTTTCTCCATGCAAGGGGACTCCCTGGACTCCCCTGCCTCCCCCAGATCCCCTCTTGAGAATAGCTGCAACCACATGCCTTGTCCTTGACACATGCCTTCCTCCCCCTCATACTTTTGGGTGCCAGGAGCTGGATGATGTGCTTAAAAGTACCCGTTTCCATTTCCAGCTTCCCTTTTGGAGCCTGCTGGAACAACAGGAGTGTTGAACCCCTGGAGCAGTCCACATCTGAGCATGCAAGGTATAACCATGGTGCTCACCGATTAACAGCAACTGGAAGTTCAGGTGAGATCTGTCCAGAGTCACAAGTGGGTCACTGGCATTGCCCACTAACAGAACTGGGACTGAAATGTTCTGCTCAGGGACTGTAAAGATCCAGAATGATTCCGTCACATCCAGGTGCTGTGGGATGAACTGGAACTTCATCTGTGAAAGAAAGAGGCAAATGAAGGAAAGTTGCTGCCCTTGGCAGGGCAAGGAGTGTGTGTGTGTGTGCAGTTTACACCATCAAGAAACCCAAGGAACTTCTACCTTATGCTGCTGCGAGCTCAGAGATAGGCAGCTGTGCCTAAAGCTTGGCAGATGTGGGGTACAGGGTGAGAACAGGTTCATCTGCCAGCTCATTTACACTACATTCAAAGGTTTCTGCATGGTCTTGGCAAGCTCCCAGTGAGAAGGGATGCCCAGTAGTGTAGGCATATCCAGTGCTAAAGTGGCATACATGTGTAGTTGAGCTACAGACGCACCATCTTAATTTTCTGCACCCACCTCTGCTTTCTTCCCTGGCTGGATCTGACCTCTCTCTGTGAGGCAGAAGAAAGCCTCCTGTCCTTGTGGAGCTTCAGGGTCTTGACAAGTCCACTGGAATGAGTATGCAGAACTGGTTGGGTTTGTAACCGCGAAGGTCCTGGGAACACAAAACAAAATAGACTACTAAGGTGGCGTTGGGATGTGAACAACTCTTGTCCTGTAGCAGGCGTCAGGAACTGCCAGTCCTGGACACTCTCTGGAAGGAGTTATTTGGTACTGGGAACCACGATGGGAGCATAAACATTTCAGGTGCTTTCTAGGAACCTTGTTTGTGTCTCAGGTGACTAAAAATTAATAGCTATCCACAGAGAAATTAACAAAGAAATTATGCAAACTCTTGCATGTTGAAATGGTAAGATCAAAATAAAATGGTAACATCAAGTCCAGTAAGAGTCTCTTGGAAGAATGGTGCTCTCTATGGTGGCTGCAGCCTTTGCTGACCCTGTCCAATTGGTAATCTCAAAGGAGCAAGAATGTTCTTTGGAGGGACAAAGGTTGTATTGGCCACAAAGCAGAAGCTTGGGATACATGGTCCTCCCAGACTGACCCACACTGTTGAAGAAAAGGACAAAGAGAACCAAAAACTGGCTAGTTGGTCTTCACTGACCAGTTTCTTCCAGGCCCAGGACAGACTGGTGGCCAAGGGTCAGCATATCACAGACAAGGTACAGAAGTACACTGGGGCTTGGAAGAGGAGCTGGAGAGGTTCTCTAGATAAGGGGCATGACTGGGAGACCATCAGCCAGAAAAGCCATGCCCACACCTACCTGCTGCTTCTGCTGCACACCCCAATTGCCACAAACTCAATCACTCTTGTGTTGAGATCTAACATTGTCTCCTTTGGGTCTGGCAACTTTGGGTTGCGCCGGTTTGCTGTGAGGTAATCAGAGTCTTCTAGTTCAAAGTGGCAGTTTGTCATCAGACTTTTCCCCTTCACAACCACCTCTGGGCACTTCTGGTTTGGTGTCAGGTTAGGAATACTAGGAAGAAAGTGACTGATATTAGCCAGGTAAACATTTCCAGATAGCCAGCTGCTTGCCTGTCTCCTTGTACAGCATGTACTGTTGCACCCTCTCTCCATGCAAGTACTGTGCAGAAAATAAAACAGAACTGCATTCCCTGCCAGAGAGACAGAAAAAATGGCACAAACATAACCAGTGATGTGTCTGAAGACCAACTGCAGTGCACAGGTTTCTCTGCAGATAAGGAGGTCATGCTTGACTGATAAGGGAGCACAGCTAGGGACTGGCTGGCCCCTTGGTAGCCTTTCTTGCCCCCTCATTCCAGAGAGATCCCTACAGAAGCTTAATATTTCATGCAATGTCTTTTCCCAGTGCCTCCATGCCTGCTTCTACCAAAGCTGGATGATCATCTTTACTTCTGCATGTTGACTGGTTCTGCTACCTCTCTGTGGCTGGTTGTCCACAGTTTCTCACCTCACCCATCCCAGAGGCACAACCATGACTATCCATCAGTAGCATGAGTTGAAAAGTGCCAGGGCATTTCCTACCTGCAGAGCATACGGCTCTCAAAGTCCCCCACGTACACTGGAGAGAACTTCATCTGGAAGAGCTGCTTCTGGCCAACAGGGATGGTGCCACTGCAGGGCTCAACAGTGAATGGTGACTTGCCGCTGATGGCATTCAGAGAGGAGTTCAGGGAGGAAGAGACGTGCTCCAGTTCACGGTCCAGCTGACTTGAACAATGACTGGGATGCAGCTTCCCAGAGGTACCACAAGTGGAGGAAAGAGAATCCCCTGTGGTAAGGAAGAAGCATGAGATCTCTCAAGGAGAAAATCCTTTGTTCCCAGCAACTCTGCCTCCTGCTGCAGTGGACAGAATGGAGCTGGTATGCATTTGGAGTGTCTCTGGCCAAGTGCTTTCAGCAGGAGGGCTCCCACTGAAGAACAGGCAGAGTGGCCAGATTGTGTTTTTCTTCTGTGATACTGCTTGCTAAATCATAATCCCAGACAGTCCTGGGGAGAGGTGGGAAAACAGGTGCGAGAACAGGGTGGGGGGCAGCAAATACAGTGAAATGGCCCTGCAGAGACCCAGAGAACTGCTTTACCAAAACACACCACTGAACATCGCTCTGTAAAGACACTCAGATGGTGGACAAGAAGGCTATGTCTATGTTACCAAATCAAAAGGGCCCAGGACAGAAGCCTGCTGCTTCATTCCATGCTGGACTGGGGAGCTAGATGCAAACATCTTGTGCAGGATCACTTCTGGCCAGCATTCATTCCCAAACCATGTCCAGGATCTAACAGAGATACCTGTGTTACAGCATCTGTGAGAATTTCTGGGTGCTGTTTCACATCCCAGCCCAGCCAGCCTCAATACTTAGCATTAAGGACAGTGCTGAGTCCTGCAGAACTGAGCTTTACTTGTTGTGTGTGGTGGAGAAAAGGCTTTGGGAACAGTCCTGCTGTCCTTTACACCCTTTCCTTCTTTCCTCTTTCTCAGGCTTTCATAAGTAACAACCAGACAGCTAATGTCTCAGTCCAGCAGACCAGCTCCAGCATGAGGGCGCCCTGTGCTGGGGAAGAGTCAACACCTGGACCCCAGGGGAGGGAGATAAGCATATTCAGAGCACCAAGAACTTTGGTTAAGTTCTCTCATCCTAACCATCAGAAAGCTGTCCATGCTAGGAAACAAAAGGGTTGACTGCTTTCCTATATCCTGTTTCTGGTATGCAGTTCTGGTGTCCTCAACATAAAAAGGACATGGAACTGTTGGAACAAGTCCAGAGGAGGGCCACAAGGATGATCAGGGGGCTGGAGCACCTCCTGTATGAAGACAGGCTGAGAAAGTTGGGGCTGTTTTGCCTGGAGAAGAGAAGGCTGCGTGGAGACCTCATAGCATCCTTCCAGTATCTGAAGAGTGCTATAGGGATGCTGGGGATGGGCTCTTCATTAGGGCCTGTAGTGATAGGACAAGGGGTACTGGGTTAAAACTTAAACAGGGGAAGTTTAGATTGGATATAAGGAGGAAATTCTTTCCTGTTAGGGTGGTGAGGCACTGGAATGGGCTGTCGAAGGAAGTTGTGAATGCTCCATCCCAGGTGGTGTTCAAGGCAGGGCTGGACAAAGCCTTGGGTAACATGGTTTAGTGTGAGGTGTCCCTGCCCACGGCAGGGGGGTTGAACTAGATGATCTTAAGGTCCTTTCCAATCCTAACTGTTCTATGATCCTATGATGGGACCTCTTGGACACACAGCCCTGTTTCCTTGCAGTCACCCAAGGAAAACAAGGACTCAGACACAAGCACATTGCTATGGGTTAATGAGTCACAGCCCCACCACTGAGCTCCAACATGCTGGAAGCAGGGTCTCTGCCGGCAGCAACACTTCTGTGCCTGAGTTAGGAGGATCAGTTTTAGATAGTGACATTGCATTTGCTTTGGACTAGGGAATCACACACAGACAGTGATACAGATCAGCTAACTTAGTGTTACATCATCAGTTTTCCCAGTCTCAGAGACTTTCCAAATTGCTGCCCTCATGTCCCTGTTGCCAGTCCTGACACAGGCTCAGCTCCCATGCAGACCACAAGTGTCAGAGCAAGCATATGACAGTATGAAAGGCAGAGAGTAGGACAAGGAGAAAGTCTACAGCTGCAGCTGGGGAGATGCTGAGGAAATCAGATGACTGGACAGGGACGAAAAAGCAATTCATGTTTTGGGGTGAAGTGGCACAGTCTTCTCCCCAAGCCTTCAGCTACCAACTGAAACACCCTGGGCATGCCCAGCTCCCACCCAAAGCCAGTGCCTTACCATTCAGATTGGACAGGAGCAGCTCCCTGGTATGGTTCACTGCCCTTTCATCCTCCACAGTTGCCATCCAGGTGTATTCCAGGGCCACATTCCCTGTATTAGACAGCTGGAAACTGCTTTTCAGCAAGAGAATAAATAAAAAGAAACAAAAAGAAAACATCCAATAACTACAAAGCAAGTAGAAAAGTAATGCTTTATGGTGGACTCCCGGTACCCCTTTCTTTATGCTGAGGAGCATCTTCTTCCTCAAGCATCTCTGTTTCATCTAGATTGCTGCCCTGGGCTGCCCCAAGACAAGGTAAAGAGGAAAAGGCAGACATAGTGCCCAGGAGGTTAATTCAAGGGTCTTATTCTGGTCTTTATATCTCAGCTTGACATTATTTTGACTGCAAACTCATTCTTAAGCAGATGAGGACAGGCGACATGGAAAGAAAGCAAGACCATGGTTGTTCTCACCAGAACCTCTCCTGGCATATCTTGGCAGCATGGTGTCTACCATCTCCTGCTTGGCTTTTATGCAGATATGTGGGCCTCAGCACTTAGCCAGGACCCGGAAAGGATGAAACAATAAATGACTTATTTAAAGGGAAGAACAGCAGGTGAGACTGCACAAAAAGTTCTAGGAAGGGACTCAAATCTGCATGTGGGAGATCCCCAGGACCCCAGGATACATGGAAACTGAAACCCCAAGAACTAGCAGGCAGCAGCACCCCCCTCCAAGGCTGCTCAGCCTCTTAGAAATTAGAAGAGGCTTTAGAAGAATTAGAAGAATTAGAAGTGGCTGAGGAATAAATATGTCAGTGTAACTTTTGTTGGCACAGGACCATGAGTAGAAGGAAAAGCAGAGGCCACCAGAGAGCACTGCACATCTTTGGGGAAGCAGATGCTGGGTCAACCCTGGGAAAGGCAGCTCCCACTTGCAGGTCTCTGCCTGGCCTCCAGCACTCACGTGACTGTCCTTGTCTGGAAGAGCAAGGTCTCCTTGAACTGAATCATGTCCACATCCAGCTGGAACTCAGCATAGTCAACAACAGCACTGAGGTGAAGCTCCACCTCACGGCTGCTCTTCTCCAGGACAGTGTGAGCTGGTTCTGGGTTTGTCTTGATCACCTCCATAGAGGAAAGAGAAGAATCATTAAGCAAAACCCAGAAAGCCAGGCTGAGCAGGGAGTCTTTTGGCCTTAAAGTCAGATATAGGGGCTAGAAAGGACCATTCCCATTTATTTTGCCTGAAAGATGACTAACTTTGACCTTTCTGTTGCCTATTTGTTTCTACCTATTGATCAAAGCAATCACCACCACAACTGTGTATGCCCATGGGGACTATGACCAGGTATCAGTCCCTGTGTTTCATCGCTGTAGAGTGCCTGATGTTTTTCCTGGCCCCTATAAATCTCAGAAGGCCTCTAAATTACAAATAAGTTCCCCTGCAGGAGCTCTGTGGATGGATACCTCCAAGACTGAACAAACCTAGAAAGCACCTTTTCCTTCTTGTCTTATGAGGAAGTGCCTTCCAGATGTCATGCTAGGCAGCAGTCACAGTGGTGGGGGCTGGCGACAGGTATTTTTGGGATGGAAATGAATTCCTTAGGAAGGCCTCTGACTGCTGAAGCTCTGATGAGGAAGAAGTTTGGTTTACAGCTTTTACAGTGCTTCAGAAACTAGGGAAGAACCATCACTGGGTAAGTGTGTTTGACAATAATGACAGTAGAAGCAGGAGTTTCCGGAGATGACATCCAGACTCCTGCATGACTGTCCTACAGTGCCTGGGCTGCTCCATAATGAGATATCCCACATGATACAGAGACCACAACCAAAATCTCTGATGTCAGTGTAGACAGAGCTCAGAGCACACACACAACATGCTGGTGGGTTACCCATCATACACAGAAGAGCACTAATGTTGCTCTCCAAGAGACAGAGCACAGTGAATTTAACTCCTTGGTGAAAAGGCACTAAATCAGATAAGACATTTTAACACCATAAAATGCAATGAAATCAGAAAGTGTGACCTCCCATTAAACACAGGCTGCAACACTTCAGCATTTGGCAGAGACCGATAGTTTGCATGTAGCTAAACATCTCTTTCCAAAAGACTTCCCCATCTTATGTGAGCATATCAGGCCACTGTGCATGCACCTCTCCTCTAAAATGCACTGCTGTTTAACTTCATGGGATGGATCAAATAAAGGAGGAGGCAGGAGCTGCTTAGCCAGCAGAGACATCAGTCTGCTGCCATTGGCAGTTCTTTTTGTAGAAGCTCAGTAGCTTTTGCTATTGTGTTTCTTACCTTTCTCACAGGCCACATGGCTGCTGAGTCTCTGCTGGCATCCATCCACTTGATGGTGTGCAGATGGTCATCCCAGTCCATCACCTCCTCTGGTGGCAGCTGGAAGGCGATCCTCACAACCTTACACTTCACAGGGTGCATTTTGAAGGCAACTGTGACATCTGATTTCAGGGTCACTGTGATGTCCTTAGCACAGCCAGCATGGAGGTGTCCCACCTACGGAGAACCAGAGAGCCAAGACCAAACTGGAATCATTGGCAAGGGCAGGACTGACAGCAAAGGGATTGAGATGGTGAGCAGCTGTGCCAGGAACCTGAATCTTACTGTGTCTTTGTCTGAGGTTTGACAGAGGAAAGTACAAAAAAAAGATGTCACATCCTGCAACACAGTCTTTACTGCAGGGCTTATGGCTCTGCCCCAATAAAACCAGGGATTGTATCTCCTACATGGCACTGGTCTATGGTGACTCCCCACTAGCTCCCAGGAAACCACTGGGTAGGGCTTGAGCAACAGGGAAAGGCAGAGCTGTCCTAGCTCACCTGCGGGGAGAACTGGAATGGGGGGTCTACCAGCCACTCAAACCGCAGCACCTCCGCCTTGCTGCGGTTGCTGATCGTGAAGGTCACGGTGTAGGGTGTCCCGATGTGACAGTCCCCAAACTGGATGTGTTCCACTCTGGCAACTGCAAAGAATAAGGACAAGAAGTCTCAGCACGCAATGAGGTCCATCTGACCCCTCACATGCACAGACATATGTATGTCCACTCTTCCTTGCTCCAAGCCTTCCTCCTGCTGGGAGATGCAGGTCTCCATCCTGCCACTTTCAGGAACGTGCCCCAACACGTCCCTAAACCCGTGGCTGTGCTGTGCAGAGAGACAGCTGTACAGTATGCACTGTGTCTGTGCGTGCAGCTGGCATTCTCACAGGCTACCTGGTCCACTGTGCAACAGCACAGGCCCGGTTACACAGAGGGCACAAATTGCCACACATGGTCTTCATTTCACTCACTGACTATGAGCTAACAGACCTCCTTCCAGAGATAGGAGCTGAATGCTGGCATCTCTGACCCTTCCCGGCTAGCCTGAAAGATTCTCCATTGACAGAGGATCTTCCCCTGTGTTCTTATGCGTGGCTGCTCTGCAGGCTACAAAAGGCAACAGGAGCTGTTCCCAAAGGCTGGACCAGACCTGCGCTGTCACAGGGCGAGCAGATGTGCATTTTCCTGTTCCTTGCTTCATCTTAGCAGCCTCTCCTCTCTTACCCTCAATTTTGTCTTCCTCCAGATTGCTCTCAGTGTTCTCCTCTTTGTTGTCTGACACTAGTCCATGGATGTTATCCAGCGTGAAGTCATCCTCGTAGCCTTCACCTAACAGCTGAATGCTGGTCTCTTCATATGGGTTGTCCACCACTGACACGTAGATCTTCCCTTTCACACGTTGAGCCACGGTGGGTTTGAAAAGCACATCAAACTCCGCTGATTCCCCTTGATGCAGGACCAGGGCAGCAGTGTGAGGTTTCCTGTCTACATGACAATGGAAATCAGAGACAAGTGGTAAAGCTATTCAGGGGAACTAGCTTCATGGGGTATAAACAGGAGTAAGAGGTTGAAACTCAGCTGCCTCTAACTGCAGGCTCTTCCACAGTGTTCACAATGTTCTTCTGCTATGTTCACAAGACTATAACACCACCATGCATATCACTGTTTAAGTGTCTTAATCTCAGGTTAACACCCAACTCTCACTCAGACTGCATCTAGCCAGCTTCTGTCATACATAAATCTGAGTCAAATAGTGTTTTTAGCTTTTCTTGGCTGGATGTGGGCTCAAGGGCTGCCTCCATTCAGACTGTTAACTTCCTGTTAATTGCCCACATGCAGCGAAGACCTCAATGCATTGACTTAGTGATAGTTCCCCACAGCTCAAACCACAATGTCTGGAACAGAAAAACTTCCTAAAACTTGATAGGAGGAAACCCTGCAAAGAGTCCACATGAAAAACTGGGGGTACAGAGCAGCCCAGGAAAGAAACTATCTCTAACATCTGGCTGTTGTTTGGACAAGCCAAGAGTAGGGCACAAATTTTACCTGTGTGGATGACCACACTTCATGGTTATGAATTTACCTTCTTCAGGTGAGTCCTCCTTCATGTCTGCAGCTTGGTAGATACAGTGTGTGGTGGGCCTGGCTTTCAAGAAGAAAACTCCCCCTTCATCCAACAGGTCAATCATCAGCTGAGGAAAGGGAACAGAGTACGACCACACTAGCGTGGGCACAGGATGGCATGTGGATTAACATTGTACTGCTGCTGGTCTAGCATGGGGAGCTCAGCAGCCTCTCTATTCACACACAGCTCTTAGCACGAAGTTTAAGTAAAATCAGACAGGAAGGGCGGGGGTGCGGGGGGGAAGTGTTCAGAGGCGTTGGGATATAATTAAAAGATAACCAAAAAGGACAGAAAGTACTAAAAGTAATGAGCAGAATAAACTACAACTGAGATAAATTAAGTTGTAGTAAAAGAGGATCAAATACAATCTAATGTAACTAGGACATCATATGTGCCTACATGAAAACCAAAACATGAGAAGAGAGATGGAGGAAAAGTACCCCACCAACTTTCTGGTGTTGTGTTTAACTGAAAAGGACAGGCTGATGAGAATATTGCATTTCTGAAACTCCCTTCCTGGAAACAGACATCCGTCAGTTGCTTAAGAAGAATTCCCAAGACCTACTTCCACATCTACCATGTTTTCTGGGACCTTTCCTTCATGGAACAAGCACTTGTTCCCAGACCAGAGCAGCCCCATGGCAGGTACTCACCTGGACAGGTATGTTGCCACTGTTATGAAGGACTAGAGGGAGTTTTTCTGAATCACCCAGCAACAACTTCTTGAAGAGCAACAGGGGGTTCCCTCTCTTATTGTGAAGGACTGGGCACAGGACCGTCACCCGAGGCAAATTCCCATCTCCACTGATATCAAAGATCAGGCTTTGTGCTTTCATTGCTGTACGGCTGTAGAAGAGGCAGAGGTGGCATCACCACAGAAGGCACTAACCCTTTTCTTGCTGGGCAAGCCATGAAGTAAGGCCATCCACTGTGTTTGCCTTGACTGGTGCTTCTTTTCCCCATGACAAATTCACCCTCACCCTTCTCCTCCCCATCTGATCAGGGCCATTCACAAGAGGAATGGCTGAAGAGCCAAAGCCTTCCAGCGTAACACATAATAATTTCACTCATGTAGTACTACAGACAAATTAAGAAGCAAACATATGAGATGTGGCAAATGCACTGGCTGTGGTGATAGGAGACATATGCAAAAAAGCACACGCAGAGCATGAAAATAGTATGAAAACTAGAAGGGAAAAATAAATAAATAACACCATCAGTACAGATTATTTCCAAGGACACTAAAAAATTGCTCATTAGGGCAGAAAGCTGACTTATCTTGCCCCACTTCAGTGACCAAAGGTCTTGGAAGAGCACATCAGGGTCCCGGTACATAGGTCCTGGGACAGAGAAAATGGCCTCTGCTCTTATAAGGGATCCAAATGCTCCTTTAACATAAAATAACTTAATATACCCCTGGTAACTACATAGATCATATCATTTTACTATAAACAGGGAAGAAATAATGCACACTGACTTTCCGGCATCTAATCTTCATCTAATCCCTTGTCTTTGGAAAGCCCCAGCTCAGCTGTTACACACCTCGTTTTTTTCTGATTCAGTCACTTCCAGTTGGCTACTTCATGTTGCACTGTCTTCATAATCACTCCTATTGGCTAAACTATCACCCTGATTTTTCTGCTCTGCTATATCTAGTAGTTACTGCCTTCTATAAAGCTAAGTTCACCTAAGGTGACTGAAAGTTTTAGGATTAACAAGAGGTCTATGTCCTCACACAGGAGAGGCAGCTGTCAGAAAGGTTCCCCCAGCAGGGTGAGTTACCTTGCCCGGACATCAAGGGAAGCCTCAAAAGTGCACTGGTAGGTCTCCATCGACTGGGGAGTGAACGCCACCGTAGCAAAGGCATGGGAGCAGCTGGGAATACACATTCGAACAGGATCCACCTCGAAAACGTCGCTAACACGGCTGTTAAGCTTGGGAGCACCACAGAATGGGGTTAGGAGGAAACATTCTTCAATATGATGCAGTGTTATTCATATATGCATCACTGGGAACAGCCCCACACAGCATGTATTTCTCCCTCCTTCCCTGGACAGGCTCCTTCATCCCAGAGTGGTGATGACCTTGCATGGGGAGCTGCCATAAGGGCCAGAACTGCAAAAGCTTGTTTTGTGCTCTGGGCAGTCAACCCAGCATACATGGGAGGTGGGGACTGCATGGAAAACCCTGCAAATAGTCTAGAATTGACCTTTAATGAGAAGAAAAAAACCAGGGAGCCCAAGGAAATGGTCTGCTTTGAGCCCAGGCACAGTCCAGTAAAAGACCCCATCTGAGTATGCTTCCAAGAGATGTTCAGAAGGGTTCAGGTCTCCTACCAAAGACCCAGAGGGGTGAGCCAAAACCTTGCTAGAGAGACGCTGAATTCAACCCATCACCCCAGCATTGCCGCACTCCCCTATGGTCTGATCTGCACAGCGCTGAACTAGTCTGAGCAAGAGGAAGCAATCAATCTGGAGAATGAGGCAGGCTATCACACAGCCTTTAAACAGCAACAGTCACCTTGGCCTCTTGTCCTTACCTTACTGGAGACAGGTCTGATGGATAGGATGACATTACAGGGGACTTTGCCCACATTGCAGATCTTGAAGCGAGCTGTGGCCCGGTGCCCAATCAGAACATCGGTGAAGATAAACTTGTTCTCATCTGTGATGAAGATGCCCTTGTCCTGCACTGTCCGTAGGATGTGGCAGAGGTTGTTGTTGCTGCAGATTCGATGTTCCTCAAAGATGGACTCTATGTCATCAACCACAAATGCTGCAAGCAGATCAGAGGAGTGCTGAGGATGGAGAAGCCATCCTCCTGAATTTATCTGGACCGTGTTGGCCTCTCAGAAGGCTTGATGAGCCCCTTCTGCCCAGGTCATTGCAAAACCCAACCTTGGGTGGGAGAGCTGGCTGTGAGAACAGAGCTTAGTCACGCTCAGTCTTAAAGGCTATTGATTTCATTTTATCCTTCCATGCATCCCTCCCAGCCTTTCCTCACTGGTGCACTTCCAAATGACTGGAACTTCTGAGGATTTTAAGATGGAACTTCAAGGTCAGGGTGCCTCTCTATTCAAGCAGTAAGTTTAAGTGCTGATTAGCACCAGTGGACAGGGTGTACCTGGAAAGCAGGACTCAGCAAACAGGGTATATGGGATGCCAAAAGGATTATCCCTGGGGTCTCTGTCGCTCACATCGATGGACAGGAGCTCCTTGCATGTCCCCAGCGGCTCTGCACAGCACTCCACCGTGATCATCTGCTGGCCCCCAGGAGGGATGGTGCCAAAGCCTGGGTACACTGTGAACATGCCCACGGTGAGACGAGCCTGAAGAAAGAGGCAAATCAACAGCCTTACCTTGAGCATCCCCAGAAAGGAGCATGCCACTCCTTCGCCTCCAGGCAGGCCCAAGCCCCCAGCCCCAGGGCAGGGAAGGATGACTCCATGGCTTAAAGGCAGCCCCAAGATGAAACGAACAAGCCAGGAGGAGCTGCAGGCTTGTCCTGAGTGAGGAGAAAGGAGTTTGGGTATAAAGGGTGAATGTGGCAGCAGGGATCCTTCAGCCTCTTGGAGTACAATAGGAGAGCAGAAAACTGTGAGAAATGATGGCAAATGGGAAGAATGATGGCAAGAAGAAAAACCAAGCTCATCTGATGTCTGTGGACTGAGAGTTCAAACAGGAACATTCTGCATCTGTGGTATTCATACACTTATTTTGGCCAAACACAGGACCTGTTACCCTCTTTTGCCCTGCAAGCTCCAGGTCTGAGCCAAGCATGGGACTGTCAGTGGGACTGAGCAGCTTCTGCCTCTACCTGTGGGTGGGAGACGATGGCCCTCCATCATGTGGACCATGCCCCATCCCGTGGTGACAAGTCCCCTGCCTGCAGCAGCATGTGTTGGGGAGCAGGGACAACTCACCTGTGGAACAGGGTTTGGGTCCTTTTGCAGCAAGCACTTGCTTGGCTTGGCTGACAGAACCACTGGCTTTTCATTTTCACTTTCTTGGGAGTGAGCAGATTTCCTCTGATGTGCACTAAGAGGAGAAAACAGAAACATCCATCATGCACAGTTGCCTCTGCCCTTCTCAGAGGCTGAAGCTGGCCTTCCTTGCCATGGAGGAAAGCCTTCAGGCTCCTGGCTGCTCCCAGAGGGCTGCCTGCAGCACACTGTGCTGAAGCTTAAGGATAGGTTAGCTGTATCACCAGCTTCATCCTACATATAGGTATACTGAAGCATTTTTCTGTTCCCTGTTCACAAGCCTGTGATGCTAAAGGACAGTAACCCAGGTGTCCTGGCTGCCTGTCACACCCTAGCCATGCCATGGTGCCTTGTCAGGCAGGAAGGATGGTGCAGGTCCCCTCTCACCTTTTCTTTGGCAACAGAGGTGCAGCCTGGTCTTCTTGGTAGATGGAGAATTTAAAGTCAAGGATGCCTTTGTTTTCCAGCATGAAGCTGCAGGTTTTCCTGGTGCCACTCACCATGGCACCGAAGCTGATGAGTGAGGCAGGGCGAATGCTGTACTTGCTGAACACAGCTTTTGCTGACACCCTCACTGGGATGATGGCAATGGTCTCACCTTCTTCACAGATGTGGGGATCAACCACCTGCAACCACAGAATAGCTTGGTAATTACAGCAAAAAGGCCAGCCTGTACCTCTGTCCCCTGATCCCAGGTCCCCATCGGTTCACTGTCCCTATTTAAGTGCCTCCTCCAGAACCAGATTTTCAGCTCTGCTTAGGAAGCATCACAAATGGTTTCTGAAAGACCTTGTCATATGAATGTGAGAGAGGATTCCCCAGCTAAAGCCCTCCTTCCAGAAACACATGTCCTGCTCCCACTCCCCAGCTACCACCTGTAGCTGTGTGTTACCACTGCCTGGCCCAGGCAACTCACCTGGCACTGCAGGATGGGTTTGTTCTCAATGCTAAGTTCTGTCTTAGGGTGGAAGAGCAGCTGGACCTGCGCAGAGCACTCGGAGCTAGTCAACACGCCCCTCTGAGGCTGGACGGTGAAGTGGGATGCCAAGTCAGATATGCTGGTATGTGTGGTTTCCAGCTTGAATCTGGGGAGAAAGAGAAGGAACAAAACCGCTGCAGTTGAAAGTCCAGGGGCCTCCAGCACAGCAAGGACATTGCATATCACCATAAAAAATATCAAGAGAAAAGAGTCCAGTTCTGCTTGGGGATTCCCAAATCTTGACACAGGGTGCAGACAATCATGAGTGTTGCAAGCTAACCCTGACACTGCATTTTTTCGTTCCCTTCTTTAAAGAGTCTCACTAAGAGGGATGAGCAGCCCACAGCAGAATGCAACAAACCTCAGCAATGAGTGGCTTATGTTTTGGGGTTCTTCTGGTTCTTGCTGAGCTGTGAATTGTGTTTGGATGGATTCTCTATTAAGAGAGCCCAGGTTTTGTATTCACTCAGACCATGACATAGCCAAACACAGGAACAGGTTCTAGCCATGGGCAAGAGGAGAAGGCAGATGGTGGCATCATGCATTCACAGAGCAGGCAGCTGGACCCACCTGTATGCAATCTCGTACTTCCCTTTATTCCTCAGAGTCAGCACTTCCTTTGCACCCTCCAAGACTTTAAGGATTCCAAAATCCACACTGCCATCTGTACCTGCAGAAAAAACACAGAGTGAGGTGAGAAATGAGAAATATTTGTGATCTTCTGCAGAGTATACCAAGTGACAGGAGATACATCAATCTGCACGTGAAGCTGCACACTTCGAAGCTCAGAGGTGAGAGGCTCAAGGCTGGCTGTGCCCTGGCAGTGTTTTACTCCAAGCAGCTTGCAGGATATGTTCTTTACAGATCCGTGCCACACTTGTATGATGTCTCATCCTACACACCAAGGGCTTAGCTTGCCTATGTGCCAACATAAGGCAATGCAACAGAGTACTTTGGGGACATCCACTGACCTTTAGAAATGCTGATGTTCAGAGCAACATCATAGGCCTCTGCAAAGACTTGGATATTTTCAGTGTGAGCAACCCCCAGCTCGTTTTCTGTGTCTGAAACCTAAGACAGCAAGAAACAAATACTGCTTAAATCATTCTCCTCAATTCTTTTGGTAGACAACATATGAGTCCTTGTCTCTGCCAGCTGCTTCCACCGTGACCTCCCCCTGCTTGCGAAGCGTTTGTGGACTCTCAGGTTTTCCTAACCTGTTCATCTCATGGGCTGACCCAGTGGGATTTGGCTGCAGTAACAAACACTATGGGCCCAACTCTGCTCTCCTACAGCACGAAATTCTGCTGCTAAAGCACCACAGCAGGCATGTAAAAAAAACCACAAGAAGTGTAAGTTGTCCCAGAGCAGGTGGCATTGATTCAATCAACCCTCTCCAATCACTCAGCATCCTCACCAAAATGTAGCTTCTAAACCATGCAGAGCAACATTTCAAGGTGAAAGTTTGCTGCTCAATGTTAAGAGCCCCAGACAGACTCCAACAAGGGTTCAGGGAGCATGTCAAAGTCTGGACAACCAGGGCCTGGTTACCCAGCAATGCAAGTAGAAAGAAATCTCATGAAGGCTCATAATTTTGCTCTCTCTGCAGGGTATCCTTCAAGCACAGTCTCTATCCCTAAGAGCACAGAGCTGATCACTCCACCCTGCTTTGGCAGGGAGGCCACAGTTCCCCTCACCTCTAGTCGGATTGTCTTCTTAATGCTGAGAGCCTTCATAGGCTTAAAATATAGATGCACGCCAAACTCCGTGCAGGGACCGATGATGCCCTCAGCTTGAGACACAGAGAAGTCCTTGCCGAGGTTCTCCAGCCCCCTGAGTCGCCAGGCCACAGGCAGTGGGGTGCGGTTTTGCAGGACCAGCGTCTTGCTGTCCCTCCTGCAGAGACCAGACAACATTCAGCACTGGCTGCTTGACTGGCATGCCAGCCTTGCAATTGCATGCACCTTGGAGCAGCCTTATCCCCACATCCAAAACCATAGTTAAATATTTTCCCTTTGCCACAAGTCTCAGAGGTGAGGTCCTTGGGGAGACCTGGGTACCCTAGGATTCCCATTGCACAGCACTGCTAGGTGCTACAGAGCTTGTGGAAGTCATGAGATATCCAAGGCAGCAAGGAATGGTGATCAAGAGACTGGATCTGCTGGAAGAAGCCAGCCTCCCATCTGAGTGGCCACAGAGCCAGCAAAGGAAGCTGGAAGGGACCTGGCTAACAGCTCGTGTCCCCAGCAGAGCCTGTGGGGTGGGATGACTGACCTGTGCAGCAGCAGCCTGTCGAAACGCAACTGCCTGGGGCTGACCCTCAGCTCCACCTGCACCCCCTGGCAGCACAGGTGGAACACCACTGGCTCTGGGTTGCCGTTAATGGAGCAGATGAGGTTGTCTTCTATGAGGCCAGCTGAAGTGGGATATGCCCAAATGCTCAGCTCCTGGTTCCATCCCCACAAAAAGAAACACAGAAGAGCATTCAGTGAGCAGGATGAACAGGTCCTGGGCACTTCTGCCTGTGCCTGCCCTAACTACCTGTCTCCTACCTGCTTCTCGTTTGGTTTCAGCTTCATGCTGGGAGGATCTAAAAGGAATGTGTCTGCTTTGAGATCATGCTCAAAGCAGAAATGCACCTCTGCTTCCAAGGCAGTGATGTTGAGGATGGTGATCTTCTCACAGTTGCTAGGATGGGGCAATGCCTTGTACCTGTCCACAAGAAGGGAAAAGGCTGTTGAGGATACCACTGCCCTTGAAACACACTGAGGAAAGCACCATGTCCTGGCAGCAGGAGGCCTCACTGGAAGACCATAATCTAACAAGCTGGCTAAGGATCACTTCCAGGGGCATGTTGCACAGTCTGTGTCTTCATCCTTGTGCTACTTTGATGTCTTCCCTATACTTGGTGCCTCCATCCCAGAAGCCTGATCATGCACAGGCCACTTAAAGAGCATTTTACAAAATATCAATTCAAAGACAAAAATAAAAATACACCAGGCACATGGGTTCTTCCCCCTTCTTTGTTAGATTTCCTTCCCTGCATGGTAAAAAGAAATGCTTTTGAAAAAGGTTTTAAAAATAGTTTGGCTTATCTCTTTCAAACAAGTCATTGTATTTAATGGATTAGCTCAAAGCCTGAGGGAAGGAAATAGAAAGGATTCATTCCCAAGAGGAATGCTAAATTCAACAATGTCCCTCCTCTCAGGTGTGAAACAGAATCTGGAGTTAAAGGGCTAAGAACATGAACAGAAACTCAAAAGCATTGATCAGCTTGGCTAAAGATCCCATTTTCTTTTTTAAACTGTTTTGATTTAATTTCCTCGGGTTGGCAAAATACCACCAGCTCTGCAGAGCTCCCACGAAGACAAGAGCTTCATTTCTAATATTAAAACAAAAGTTACATGCTACAATGGCCAACTTTTTTAGGCAGACTTTATCCAGCACTGAGGATCAGGAAAACATAATTCCCAGTTTCATTCCTCTGTAGCCCAGTGCACACCCTCCTATCCTCCATATTGGCAGGTCAAATCGTAGTCTTACTAATATTGCAGACTAAGGAATGGTTTACAAAACCATCAGCAGAATAATTGCTCCTTCAGTGTATCTGTAGAACTCAAAGCACTCAATAAAAGCACCATAAAGTTCATTTCATAGGTGATAAAGCCGAGATGTGGAGGGGGGACACCAAGGCACCCACCAGGTAGGAAGATTAGCTCTACCTCTTCCCAGCTCCTCTAAGACCAATGTGCCTGTCAAACACTCACAAACCTGTGGTCCTTCAACTCCATGTATCTATTTCCTGGGTCTCTCTCTGGGCCTGCCCTGAACTGTGCCACTGGGACAACATGTCATAAGCATGATCATGAGAGCACAAGGCCCTGGAGATCTCATCCCAACGTCTCACTTTGCACAACAGTACATCAGGATGTTCACAGGGTGCAAGGAGCACATACCACTCTCTTGACTTCCCACACCACAGCGGTCCAAAGTGGAATACACCAGTGTCCATGACATACTGCTTTAAGATGATGTCATCATCTGTCTTGCTCTTCCTCTGGTGAGGGAACACCACCCTGGACAGAGAAAGTGTCAAATGAGAAACTATGAGATGCTCTAAGTAGAAATCATGGTTAGAAAGCCATAACCCTTACTGGTGACTGAGGTACTAGTATTGGTTCCCAGTTCCAAGCATGAGAAGAGATGTTAGGCGGCTCAAGCAGCATGCTCTGCACAAGTCAGAAGGTCACTGGGGTACATGGGGCAGTCCTGGCTCTGAGTTAAAGGGGAATGAGTGTGGGAGGCTCCCACGGACCATCCTTACCGTGGGTCCTGGCTGATGGTGGGATACAGACAGGTGCCCCTGCAGTGCAGCTGGTACAGTCGGTTTGTCCCCAGGATCTCAAAATGCAGCACCTGATCAAACTGGCCAACCTCTGTGGAGCTGAAGAAGACTTTCAGTTCCACCTCACCGTGGGCAGGCACTATCCACCGGCAGCTGCTCAGCCTGGCAATTAAAGAGGAGACTTCAGATATTGCTAACAAACAGTTAAGACAAGGAGGAGGATCATGGACTTGCCATCCCGTGGAGGCATTATCAGAGGATCCCTGAGGCACTGGGGATGATGGACCTCATTTGGCAAGATGGCCATGAAGGAGAGGGATCACCTCCCCGACAGCTCACCTCCTAACGCATGTCGCTGGGGGTGGGACCATGTCCGTGACAGTTCGGCGCACCTTGTGGGGACGGGGAGGTGCTGGTGTGCCCAGCCCCTGGACCCCTTTCCTGCCCCAGCTGGAGCCCTGCCTCTCCCTCACAGCCTCCCGGCTGCCCGCAGCTTTCTCCTTCCTTGACTGGCTCTTGGTCGGGGTGATCTGCTCTTCTGAGGTCTTAGCACCAAGGGGAGAGAGAAAAGGGAGAGAGAGGTGAGATCTGCCCCAGGACATCCCCTTCCTGGAGAGAAAGCTGCACGTTGGATAACAAACAGGAAAGAGAATAAATAAGCAGCTGCATCTGCACATGGACTTGGCCTTCCTCACTGGCCTTCATTTTGCCTACAACACCTCTCCTTGCCCAGGACCCTCTCCTCAAAGGAAGCTGAGGGTATGAGGTGGTATCTTTCTCTCTCATTTTACAGAACCATCCTATGTCTCAAGCAGAGCCATCTCTTTTGGACATCAGAAGTGATGCCTGCCGACATGGCACCCGATCACATTTTCACTGCCCTTCCACAGTTATCCTTTCCCATCCCATACGACCTCCTTCATAACCCCCCCATCCAGCCTGGCCCCTGCTCTGGCACCTTCACTGTGGGCACAACAGGAACATCCAGGAGGAGACTTTCAGTTTTCTTTTCTTCTGAAATAGCACCTTCTGGCACAGCAAAGAAGAAGTGCTTGAGGGCTTCTCCTGCCGTGGGGGCTATCCGCTTCTCCGGGTAGTGGATCACAGAGTACAAAGTGGTAGGGGGAATGGGAGGCCCTGAGGGACCCAGCCCCAGGTCATCCAGGATCTAAATAAAGCACAAGAGAAAACTCTGTTTATACTCCCACCACCTTCACCCTCACCCTCCCTCCTTAAAGGCACTGAGTTTTTGGCAATGTTGGTTTGTTTTTTTTTTTTATTTCTATGGAGTACAACGCTTTTTTATGCCCAGCAGGGTTGGCAGGCTCCAGAGCAGTGCCACAACCTACACGAGGGACCTAGAGAGAAACCTCTTCCTTGAGTGACTCAGCTGAAGGAAACAGTGACCATGAGCTGCATTGCCCTGGGACCATTTGTAATGATTTCCAGGCTGGGAAACTCTCTGAACAAACAGAATACTTGTACAGAGAGCACCCTCTCTTTCCACCCATCTGAGGGATGGTGAGAACCTCCCCAGCCACATGGCTGCTGTGGACACATTGTGGAAGATCATCAGTAGCCTGGACAATGGTCTGTGCCATTCTTATTTGGTGGGACACAATGCACCAAGGCCCAAGGCCATGGCAGGTTCAGCATCTGAGCCTTGCAGGGCTTTACCTGCTCTGCTGCTGGCAGCCTGCTGCTCTCCAGGATTGTCCTGGTCACATCCTCTGAGTGCAGCACCTGGACCTCCAAGCAGGGCACCCCAACATGGTGGTCTCTGGCTGACCCTTCTGCACCTTCCCCTTCCAGCAGAGATGACTTTGAGTCCTCAAGAGCCTTCAATTTTTCCAGTCGCTCGTTCTCCAGGCGCTCTTTCTCCAGCCTTTTCAGACGCTCCTTCTCTCTGCTCTTACGAGCCCTGTAGCTGGATAAACGTTGGTGCCGCTGTTCTGTTTGTTGCTGCATCTCCTCTTCGTTCAAAGGGATCAGCAGGATACCCTGAACTCTGTCCCAGGATGACAAAATATGGGTGACATCCTTCTGTGATGCCTCGTAGCTCTTAAACCTCAGGGCCAAGTTCTTTTTGCTATCACTCTGGGTCTTGGTTTTGGTTTCCTCCTGTTCTGGGTCCAGTGCCACCACCGTGCAGACATCTGTCAGGGGAACCTTGCTCTGCTTTTTCTTATCTTCTTTGTCACCTGCAACAGAGTCTGGGTGCTCCTTTACAGGTCCTTTCTTGTCCAGCTCCTCTGTGACATCTGACTGGTTGCTGTTGGATGCATTGGTGTTGCCAGTGGATGCATTAATGATCTGGACAGGAGAAGCAGGAGAAAACACTATTTCAAAGCACTGACTCAAATGCTGTAGGGCACTCGTTATCTTTATAACAGCACCCTAAGCCTTGCCCG
The DNA here is from genome assembly GCF_033783945.1 of Neopsephotus bourkii. Classification (NCBI taxonomy): domain Eukaryota; kingdom Metazoa; phylum Chordata; class Aves; order Psittaciformes; family Psittacidae; genus Neopsephotus; species Neopsephotus bourkii. Next base: position 13,064,033 of record NW_026900624.1, read on the forward strand.
AGCCCCATGCTAGGTGTTCTACACATTGCAATTCAGCACACAGATTGTACAGTTTAGCTCAAATGAAACCAAACTCTCCAGTGTTAGCCTGACAAGAAGTCCTGCAAACCAGCTGAGAAACAGAACAGCTTCAAACCCAGAGTACTTAAAACCAGGGTGGTCTTCTAGGATTGTTTCTGGCATGCTGAGCATCCCTGTGGCTGGTTGACTCTTTGGAAGTCTGGCTCCTAATGAATGAACTAAGGCTTGGTGTATCTCCTGCCAGACATGTCAGAAAAGACACCTCATCCCAGACAGGTCATCGCTCAGAGATGGCAAGTCGCATGTGGAGTGGGGAGAAATGCTCGACTAAAACTATCTAGAGCTTTACAGTGAATGTATGGAGTTATCTGAAGCCATGACTCAAAGGCAGCATGATCCTAGAAGAGCAACTCCACCAACAAATCCATGGGAAAACACCCCTGCTGAAGCAGCAGTACAAACACAGGCTGTTGCTTCCCAGCACAGCCTCACATTGCTCAGGGCCAGGTACTCTTCCCCAGCACTGCTTGTGGCTGCTGGCTTCTCAGGGAATGGTACAACTCAATGGGAAGGTCCACAGGGCTTTTATACGTCTCTATAAACACAACTACCTACCTGCCTGACTCCAGAATGGCTTTTCTTCCCCAAAGCATTAGCTTTGTCTTTTCCAAGCTCCCTCTTCCCCCACCTAGGCTTCTTTTTCACCTCTTCTTCTTTCTTCAAGTGCTTTAGCTTCTGCCGGTGCTTTTTTGCAAGCACTTGAGCCATCTCCCTTCAATATGGCAAACAGAAAACATCCTTGAGAGTCACCACCAGAAATCTGTGCTCACTGCAATCCCAGCTGGTCCTGCACTTAATTCACTGATCCTGAGGCCAGGCAGGACTGTTAGGCTATCCCCATGTACTTCCCTCAACCTGGGGAGGCTGGGAACATCCAAAGTGAGGAAAGGTGGGAGGGGACCTCCAGGACCAGCCAAATCTCAGCCTCGCTGTCATAAGGTGTCAGTTGGGCAAATTCTCTGATAAGGTCCACCTGGACACTTCCAGCACACTGCTGAAGACTGATCCACCATTTCCCTGCACTGATGCCTGAAGTCTTCTCTTGATTTCCCAATTTAAACCAGTTCACAAATTGCTAACACACACACACACACACACACACACACACACATATATATATATACCTGCACAAATACTTAACTTGGCTTACCCAGCCCTTATCCTCCCTAATAATAGCCTGCTTCTTACTGAGACAAATTCTATCAATCACAAAGCGAAGGCTGCAGTAACTCCCATCCTGGCTCTGAACAACCAGGTTTCCTGCTGGAACCCAGGTGTGACCAGGGGAAACTTGTGCTGTCTGTCCTGAAAAATGTGATTTGAAAGCAGATCTGGCAATCTCCTCCCAGTGAAACAAATTTCAGCCTGGGCTGAATGAAGTGCTGAAGTGCAAGCTTTGAGCTCAACAAAGGTCTCCAGAGCAGGCAAACCCTTTAGGGACACTATCCTAGGGAGTTTCCCATGCAAGGCTTACAGACCTCCTCTTCCTCTCTTGCTGGACTTGTCGTATATTGTTATTAAACTGAGTTTTCTGCTCCTCAGTGAGGGCATCATACTCGTCCTCATGCATCTCCCAGAGACGTGCTTTCTCCCTCCTGGCAGCTTCTTCCTGTTCCCGTCCTGCACAGACCAGAGGAGAAACCATTAGCGACTGCCAGCAGAGCTTTGCTGTTTTGGGGAGGCTATGAGGATTCACAGCTCTGGCCTGACACAGCTTATCATCCTGCCAGGAGATAGTGGGGAGCTCATATCCCTGCTCCAAAATGCAGATAAACCCCCAATCGCCAGTCAGTGAGTTCCTGTGCCTTGCCTGGCTCATGTGCACCAGTGCCGTGGTATGCTTTGAGCCACAGTTATTGAGCCACAAGGCTTGCACTTGCACCCAAGCTTCACTGTCAGAGGCTAAGGTAAGTATTACAGCCTTAGCACCTCTATATTTTAAACAACTGTGAGCTGAATACTGGCTGTACTGAGGCAGAACATGGATTAATAAAAACATTACTTACAAGCTCTGCTGGTAGCCCAGATAACACATGGATACTGCTGAGGGCTTTGAGAGAGAAGATTTGAGACTTATGGAGATGAAAAATCTCACCTTCCTGCTCTTTTGCAGCTGTCTCCCTGGCTTTAAAAGCAGCATAATCTTCAAACAGGTTCACAAAATAGATATGAGGCCGATTTCTAACAGCTTTGAGAAGGCAGAGGAGAGCAGATGCTATGGTGTGTGCAAAGAGGGTCTCCAGGCCATCAAACACCACTCCCTGGTAGCAGTCACTCAACTGTGAAAAAGTCAGGAAGAGAAAGTCAGCTATTGCACACGTTGGGCTCTCAGCTAGTTATTAAACACAAATGTCAAAGGACACCAGCCATCGTGGTTCAAGGGCAGCAGCTCAGATAAGCTCTGATCTTTCACCATGCACTCCCAACTTATAGCATCTGCAGCTTCACCCAAGGATCCCTGCATGCAGCCCATGACATCTTGAACAGCAGATACAGACCTCCTTCAATCTGAATTGTACCTTGCTGCGTGTCTCTCTATAGGAGGAACATCTTCTTTGCCCCCATGCCATACCTGCAGCCTTTCAGAGAGGATGGTTACAAGCAAGTCCTCGGGCAGCACGCAGCTCATGAAGCTCAGCTCTCCCTCTGTGTTGCCATTGATGCTCAGCCGTTGTTGCATAGCAACGCAGGGAAGGGAAAAGGTGAGATGAGAACTGGATGAGCCCTGCAATGTTGAACACCACAAGGAAAATAAACCACTTTGGAAACCCCCAAACAATTCCAAATGCTGGGCCTCAAGCTGGGTTTCTCACTAGTGGGAAACTAGAACAATACTGTAGGTCAGAAGCTCCAGGGAATGACCCTGGAGGGCACATCCCTTGGCCAGCAGAGACACAAGCCTGCAAGCCCCAGGCGCAGCATCCCATGGCTTTGCCCACCCCCTGCAGCCACGTTATCCAGGACTGCACTCGACCAGCAAACCGTTATGACCCAGTAGAGATTTTCTGCTAGAGCACAAGGTTTCAATCGCACCCTGAGCCGTGCCCAGGTGGTGCTCTGTGGTCTATATCACCACACAAAGCTCTGGGTAGCATGGAGCCTCCACTGTAAGCAGCTCCTTCACTTCTCAGGGCAACAGGCATTAACCAATGCAGATCACACTTCACCTGGGAGATAGTGGGATCCGTTACACATCGCTGGGATTGGGAAGTGTGGCTATCCATCTTTTTCTTGCCCACTGCTGTGCTTGACTGGCTTTGGGAACTCAGCCCATTAGGCTGCAGGCCGGATTTGCCCTCAGAGCTGGACTGGCTTGCACCTGGGCAGCGTGTGGCCTCAGTGTGTAGCTGCGGGCTGAGGGACACCACTGCGGTTTGAACTGTGGAGAGAACAGAGGCTCAGTGGGGAGCAAGCAGAGCCCTTTCACCTCAATGGGCACAGCCCTGCACTCTGCCAGAGACATAGCACCCACCCCTAGCCTGAAGGGCACCAGCAGCACTGCCTTCCAGAAGCAGCTCCTGCCCAGATTCTATTAGCATGATAAAGAACACTGTCTGGTACTGGATTTTAAAGCCAGAGAGTTTTTAATGCACAGCCTTGTGTCCCTCCTATAGCAAATGCGCACGCAGGTGACACTGCACAGTAGCTCCGCTATGGATCAAACCAAGAATTCGTCTTCCATGACCACCCTGCACCCATCCTGTATTCTCACATGGAGACTGTAATATGCAACCCTGTCCCAGCCGCATCCCCTTATCTCCACTGGAGCTAATTCCTGGTGGGATAACCCCATCCCAGACCTTCCCCCAGCTCCCAGCCAAGTTCAAAGCTAAGCAATGCAAAACTTCCCTCACTCCCCGAGCCAAGGTCTGGCCTCACCCTGCAGAGCCTGGAGCACCAACGGCCCAAAAAACCTTCCTAAAAGTCTCCAGTCTCGCATGGAGAACAGCTCAACAGATATGAGCTGTGTGACCTGACTGGGTGTATAGGGAAATCTCTGGAGAAATCTCTGCTATATACAGCATGTGTCTCATGTGAAATTCCTCTGCGAGGTTATTCTTCCCTTCCTTTTAGGAGTGAGGCCATACTCTTAAGTCAGTCATCTAGTGCTTAATGAGCCACTTCAAAGGGCTTTTTCCTTGTTGAAGTAAGCAGCAGTTCTCTCTGATGGCCACGAGGAGCAGGCTGGATTCGGCTTTGAGGAAATACAAAAACTTTGAGAAAGATACAGGTGTGCTTCACCTTTCTTACAGAAAGGAACATGCACCAAGAAGCCAAAGGCAGTAAAAGTGCCTGTCTGAGTGCTTAAAATATATATATTTAATAACCAGAGATGCTTTAAGAAGTTGTTTTGCATTTGTACATGCTGCACCTATGTTCCTGAAGAGACCCAAGGGCTTTCAAACTTCTTTTGTGGAGCAAGCACAAGTAGGTGGTCATGGTGTGTTTGAAAGTGCTGCTCTGGGTCCCATGTTTCTCCTTACCAGCACTCTCTGTCTCCTGCTGGCTCCGCTCGATGGCAGCCCTGATGCAGAGTTCCCGGGCGTGGAGCCCTGCCAAGCTGCTCCTGCTCGAGATGGCTTCTTTCACCACAGCGTCAATGGACAAGCAGGCAGCACCGTAACGCTTGGACAGGGCAACTGCTGCTGCTGTCTTTCCTTGAGAGAGAGAGGAAGACTGCTTGGTGACACTTTCTTGTGAGGCATGTTCAGGGACAGGCTTCGGAAAGCCCCCAGACAGGATTTCAGTTTCAGGAACAGTTGGAAAACAAGTGTCCTTTTTTTCAGGGAGACCGTGAGGGTAGCAATATGAGCATGGTTAGAAGCATTGAATTCTAGAACCAGGTGGATCATCTCCACCTCATGTTCAGCTGAGGACTCTGTCACTTGTGGTGACCTGAGGCCTAGGCCAGGACATTGTTTCAAGCCCTGTCCACCACCCCTCAAGACCATTCACTAGCCTGTGCTGATCAGAACTGTCTTGTGCAATATCCAGGTGTGGTTTAGGGGTCAGCATGGGCTGGGACTGCTCCCATAAGGCAACATGGACAACTAGGCAGTGTGGTCTCATGAAGCAATGGCAACATGACCACCCCGTTTGGGGGAATGAGAGCCTAACTGTATGGACACAAGATAAACCACACCACCTACACCAGCTCAGCGTAGGTGTGTGACCATTTCACATATCAGCAGAGCTATGGCTCACCTCATTTCACTTCAAATGGTCAACTGAGCACCATGAATATGTCCACCAGAATATGTCTCTCTTGTCCTGCTCCTCCACCCTCCCTCTTCCTTGCAGCCAAGGGCTGCAGCTCAAGTACCTGTCAGGGGTGCCCCATGGACAATGATGACAATCCCTCTACGGTTTCGGGCTGCACACCCTTCTGCAGAGATATCAATGCCGAGGTGACGGGCGATGGCCCTAAAGACAGGGCTGTTGTCCAGTTCTCCTGCTGCCTCCTTGCTGCTGGTGGTGCTGTGGCAATGCTCTGCTGTGCAGAACAAGATAGAAAAGTCAGTCACCTGCCTACCTTAGATCCTGACCATCCTTCCAATCCCCTCAGATCCTGGGAGAAAAGACTGCTGACATCAACGTCACACCCAAGGTTCCTTTAGGTTTGTGCAGATCAGGGTCTGGCCTAGATGCTGGTGAAGGTGCCTGTTCAGAGTACTTGTCGCCCCTGAAAGTGAGGTGGCAGAAAGAGGGAGAACGAGCATCCAGCAGTACCTTAAGGGACCAGACCAAACCTCTCTCCATGAACTGTCACCATGGTCTTCATGGGAGTTTGGTCCTGGGTCCTCATGAGTAACGGGAAACAGGCAGACCCAGGACATTTCACAGTCCTAGTGGGGAGGCTCCATTTGGGGATAAAGCAATTATCCAAAAGCTGGACGCTTTAGGAATGTTACACGTTACACGGGGAGATCTGGCTGGGCTCTAAATTCACTGTAACAGCATTTACAAAGAGCTCCTGCCTTTGACCCTAGAAGGTCAACAAAGCCATCACCACTTGCAATGTCATGTAGGACAAAAGGTGCAGTGCACTGCACCAGGAAAGGGAATAGTATCATCCTGATCCTAGCAGCTTCTGGGGGCAAAGTGCTTATTTGGCAAAACCGGGGAAAACCTCTCTGGCCTCTCACTCGTCCCTGCCCCAGACTCTTCTCAGGATCCTATAGATTTCATTTGCAAGAGCAGATTCAGGGTCTACAGGAGCAAAGATGACACCAGCCTGCAGTGAAGGGATGCAGGTGACACTGAAATCCTCCACTTAGGCCCTTTTGCCACAATGAACATAAAAGAGGTGAAGAGCTTAAGGTTATTACCTGTCCTGTGTCTTCTCTCAACACCTTCCTCCTCTTCTCCACAGACAGATTTAGAGTCCACCTTGTTGGAGTGGCTTTCATCAAAAATGGAGAAGGGAACGACTGAGCTACGAGTTGAGCTGGTGTGAATCATCCCAGCAGAGTGTTTTCCTCCTTGATCTGACGGGAACTGTACATCTTCAGTGTTTGCTGAGGAAGAAGAACACAGAGAGAAAAGAAGAGGGTGAACACAGCCTGGCAATCTGCTCTTTGCCCTTCGCCACTTTGCACAGCCACATGCTAAAGGTGGAAAACTTCCCAAGGAGGGAAACTCTGAGGCACTGAGAAGCCTGTCTAGGCTGTCTCTGCCCTCAGGGAATTTTGAGCTTGTGCTTTTATTGCTGGGAAGGAGTAGTAGAAAATAGCTAGCAATATTAGACCTGGTCCTACTGGCTGAAGAACTCGTCCAATCCTGCTCTTTGTGACTGAGGGACACAATCTACAACAGACAGATACAAGCTTGCTTTGGCTGCACTCAGGGCTGATAGAGGCTGTGTGTTACAAGCCACAGACATTCATCCAGGAATTCCTCCACCAAGCTGGGCAACAAGCAGCTGATGAAAGCATGGGCTTTCTATGGGTAATGAAGTCTGCTGTGTCCACACTCAGGACAGTCAATATCAAACCCTCACCATTGTCCTGGCCTTCTGGTTCCCCAGTCTTGGACTTCTCCTGCTCATCCTGCAGCCTCTTCTGCTCCTCACAGTACTCTAGCACCTCTGGGGGTAAACTCTCACCCGGGGCACGTGGAGGCAGCAACAAAGTGTTGTGACAATTGTAATCCTTCAGCATCCGCAAGATCTGTGTGCATAAGGAGTAACCATATATAGGATGCATTTTTTGACCTTCATCACATGAACAGACCCCCCCAACCAACCTATCTCCTTTCTCATTCCTTCCTCCCAACAACACTGACTATCCAAGCCCCTCTACAGCCTGCCAGCAATGCTGGCTAACCCTGAAATGTCACCAGGCTTTGTCCTGGGGACTGCCCCCATATCCCTGGCAGAAGCCTGAGAATGCTAGAGCCCTGTGAAGCTATGGGAGCAGGCACATGGGGACAAGACCTTCCCTCTCACCTCCTCCTCAGCAAGGTACTGCTCATCGAACTCCAGTGAGTAAAACTCGATGGGGAACTGACACGGGTTCTTCACCATCACTGTCCCCTCCACCCCACAGCTGTATGGCAGCAATGGTCCCAGCTCGAGCACAGGGGGGCTGAACTCCAGCCGTGGTTCCAGACCACGTCCCAGCACTGACAGCTGGAGGTGCTGACTGTTTTGGCAAATGTGAATCTTCATCTTACTTTTGTAGGTCTTCTGCAAAGAGAGAAGCGCAGAAAGCTCCCCAGGTGACAGAGCCTCCAATTCAACCTTTACCCCAAGGTCAGAAGTGTTATCAGTACCTCTGAGGTGAACGGAAAACAGGTATTTACTTATATCACAGGCTACAGTATCTGCATGCTGGCTCTGAGTAACTGGGATGAGTCCTGGTGTGAAGTGTAACTGGATATTTAGGCATCAGATGGATCTAAAATAGTCTATCAGATGTTTTTACCTCATCACGAGGGACCGTAATGCTTATGAGAAAGGTCCTCAGGGTTACATTGCCCAGACACAGTCCTGGACTGCTGCACCAAACATCAGCTATATGAAAGAGGCAGATGAGCTCTCACTGGCTAGAAATAATGGTTGTCTTCTCTGCTTAGTGTTTGGCTCTGGTCAAAGTCGGACACAAGACAGTTCATCTCTATTAGCAATTAAAAGATCCCTGGGACTGTTCCCAGGCATGGAACCACTTGTGTCCATACTGTTACACACTGTCAATTTCCAAGCCACAGTGGCCACAAGCAAATTCATCTTTTGGAATGCTCCATCATTTAAGCTGACTCCCAGACTGCAGGGGAACATGGAGCAAGCTGGGTCAGAGGCACAGGGACTGCTGGCAGAATACTGCTATAGGTATTCTGACAGTCTTACCATAGCCAGGAAGGTGTCTGAAGGCTGCTTTGTTTGCTGGTGCCAGTAGCAGGATGAACCTAGACTGGCCCTTACAGAGATATCCCCTGTGAGCATGCCAGATGCTCTGCACCAGTCTTGCAGCCTGCAAATAGGCCCGCATAAGGCGGAAGATGATGGGAAATGGGAAGATTTCTCCCATCTGCTGAGAAGCAGCCGTATGCAGTACCCCTGATGCTCTCTGTGTAAGCTCCCCATGGGGATTTCAGAGTGCCTCTCAGAATAGTGTACTGCAGGGGAAACTGAGGCACAGTGGGTACAGGGTTTGTCAAAATCTGTGTGGAGGCAGACCTCATCTCCTGCTCCCTGTGCTGGGCTCTCCTGACCATGCTGCCCTGCCAGACCTCCTGGGGGTGACACCTGCCAATCTCACCTCTTCTGTGGGTGAAAACCTGACTTGCACGTTACATCGCTGCCCTGGAGCGAGGGTTCCAGCCAGTGGCGTCACCTCAAAGACACAGGGCTCAGCCTTCAACTCCTGAGGCAGCTTCTGACGCACTCCTACTGGCAAACGTTTGTCCACCTGGAGCACAGAAACCAGTCGTGTGAGGCTTCCTTGGTCTGTGAGGACACACACTCTGTGGCTGCAGTGCTCTGAGATAATGTCAAGGTGCTGAGAGCATCCCACACCCAAACCAGATTTGGCCACCACAGCCTAGAACTGGAGGGAAAACATGCTGGCAGGACAGGCAGCTGGGGAGGCACTGTCCTCAGAGAAGGAGTGGGTGAAGGTGGCAGGGAAGTGAAGCATCAGCTAATGAACAGCAAAGCGAATCAGCCTTGATCTCTGTTCCACAAACAAGCTGCAGCCCAAGGCAAGTCATAGGGGCAGAAAAGGCAAGAGAAGCAAAGAAGATCCAACCAAGAAGTCAGGTGTTAAACATTGTCTGTGCTTTACCTTCTCAACAGACTGTTCCATGGTGATGAACCATTTACAGGGGATCTGGAGCTGATTGTGGAGCTGGACAGTTTCTTCCTGGCACTGTCCATGCTGGACAGCAGAGAATACCAGTCTGTCCCTGGAGAGGCAGATGGATGGCACAGCCACATTGGCACGGAGGCGGATGTGAAACGTCGGGCCTCCTGTGACCTAGTGAAGGACAGAGCATCCAGTTGAGAGAGCAGGTGACATCTGCTGCTGTGCCCAACCTGCTACCTGTCCCCAAAGTTGTAGTACCTTGATGGGCAGGAGCACATCCACTTCTCCCAGCGGCAGGTTGGCACTTCGTGAGTCAAAGCGCACTTCAAATGTCTCAGTCTCGCAGCAGGGCAGGTGCTTCACACGGTCCAGCCCCACGCTGAATCCTTGAACACATGAAAAAAGCTGAGATATGTAAGCAATAGAAAACATGTTAAGGCCATATAGGTGTCCTGGCCGTCAGCTCTGTGAAAGTCCCCTTTGCATCTCCAGAGAAACTTGCTGCTCTTCCTCCCTTTTCACCACTCACGGAGAAAGGGTTTTCACAGCCAAAATTCAAGGTTCATGTAGTAACGTATCAGTTGAGGAGCTCCAGCAATTCCTCTGTGAGGCATCTCAGGGAAGGAATTTCCAACTAAGATACCTCCATGCTGTGGTGCTCCATGGACAACAACTTAGAGGAGACACCTGACCACTTCTCTAGGACAGCAAGTCACTGACGGAGCTGCAACTTTACCTGAAAGCCTGTTTTGGAAGCCTATTTTGATATACCAGTGGATCTCACAGGCTGTTTTCTCAGTTAAGGCTGAACATAAGTGCTATGACACTATGAACTCTAAACAAAGCACTTCCAAATCACAAAGGGTCCCATCTGTTTGCAATACAAGCCTACAGAGTGCACAAAGAAACTCAGATGGTGCTCACAGCAGGCAAGAGCAGAGGCGACCAAGGTCATCAGTCCATATAGCCCCTGCAATGAAGTTTTAGGACAGCCACAGCCTGGCCATGTCTCTGGGCACTGTTGGCTGGAATTCAGGCTCTAAAGCACCTAGCAGGAGGTATTAAGGAGGAAAAAGCTATACAAGAAAGCACTCAAACCCTTCCCCATGTCCAGTGTCTTAAGCTAGTCTGTCAGAGACAGCTCCTTCAAGCCCATATGAAGTCTCTCCAGCACAGGCTACCTGTGTCACGCAGGACATGTCCATTGACGTGGAAGGACACAGGGAAGTGCCCGGTGTTGGTAATCTTCACGATGTGCGTGTGGATGTTACCAAGAATGATGTAGCCAAAGTCCAGGATGTACTCTGGCAGCTCAGCTCTGAAAGGAGTAAGGAAAGTCCTTAAAACACAGTCTGGCTACATCTCCAAGAGGGTGGAAGATGCAAATACAGTGGATATTTCTGTATTCACTGCTGTAAAAACTCAAGCCCATAAAACCTAAGGTCTGACAACCTGGTAATAAGACTAGGTCATGGGGAGTGAAGGTCCTAGGTTTTATCAGATACCAATGGGACTCCGTAATAAAATTACTTTTAAATGCATACTGGACACAGCTCATCTGCTATGAAAAGCCACTGTAGTTAAGTCCACTGGACCTGCACTGGTCTCAGTGGAATTGCTAAGCTGGTGTACAGCCCTGGACCTCATCGTAAGATTTGCCTGCATGGCAAATTTTCACTGCTCAGCAACCAGATCTCTCCCCAAAGAGGCACCGGTGAAGGCAGTAATTGACATCTACAAAATTCATGGGAAGGTCCTTTTCCAAAGCAATCGCCCTTGGGAAAGCACGTACATGATCTGTTTTGCAAAGCATCTTCGTCCTGAACTGGAACCTACTGTGCTCATGCCTTATCATCAAAGAGCAAAGGGAAGGGCCAATTTACCTGGGCAAGCTCTGCAGTCCCACAGCTTTCAAGCCACCTGATTTTAGGGTTTGTCAAGGGTTTGTCGGCCTGTGTGATTCCCTGCTCTTTTTGCTTAGTGCAGTCTGATAGTTGGAACAAAGATGCCAGCTTTGAGTAGCCTCTTTGAGAGCTGGCCAGCAGGGATGGTAGCTGTGCTGCCTAGACAGTCTGCACTGGACCCCCTCAGCTCCAAGAATAGAACCCAGCAACTGTGGAAGTGCCACTGTGGAAGTGAGGACACTGAGCTGCTCACAGGGAGCATGTCAAAATTATGGGACTCAGAGCCTCTCTGAAGTCCCCAGCTATTCCCAGCTCTATAGACACAAGGAAATCTCAGGAGCAGGGCTGCACTGCTGGGTGCTACCCTCGAGGCACCAGGAGATAAAATAGAGGAGTCCCTACTAACCTGAGAAGCCTCTGACGTGCACGCTGGTCAAAAGCAGTCTCCTCTGGGGAACTGGAGGTGACAGCTTTCTGCTGTTCCAGAGCATGTTCCTCTATCAATATCTGCTCCATCTGCATCTGCAGCTGAGCATCCAACTGAGGAAAGACAGTGGCTGGTTAGCAACAGTTGTACCCTGCTTGTCTCTGGAGTATCCCACCCTGCTTTTGAGAGGGATGATGGAAGTCCTCCTGTCTCACTGCGCAGTGTCTGTGACACCTGCTCTCTTAGCACTTTATCTCAAGAGAAATGAACTCCAGCATCTCCACCTGCCCAGTTATAAGAGCTGATCTGGCTAAACAGAGAGAGACAAGCCAGGAACCTTTCAGAGCTCCAAGCATTTGCCTACTCTCAGCCAGTGACAAAGCAGCTTGGACAAAGCTCTCTTGAAAAAGGGAACCACAATAAAGCTGGCATCTCATGGAGACAAACACTGATAGCACAGCCCCAAGGCACAGTCAGGCTGCTGATTTTAAGCTCTCTAAACCTGGCAGGGCTTGTGTTGTGAGCAATAAACACCCCAGCAATGACCTGCACCTCCTTCAAAGTACCATAAATTCAATTGCTTGAGAACCACCTTCAGGATCTGTTCCTGGGGTAGTCAGGAATTTGATGCATCTCTAGGAGGGACAACTCTGAGAGGTGGGCAGCCCTTGGAGCAATGCTGAGCTCCCCAGACCATGGCCAGTGGTGGGCAGGGAGGTCCCAAGGGCCCGCAGAGCCCTGGGAAGCCTGCTGTGGACTGCAAGGGGCTCTAGTGACACAGGGGGAAGGTGGCATGTGCCAGTGGGGCAGCATTTGTTCTCACCACGGTGCCTGACTTGTCTGGGGCTGGCTCTGCTGCCACAGCCTCCTCCAGAACAACTGCCTCATCTTGCTGGCTGGCTTTTTCCATCTTCTCTTTCACCTCTTTGAGAATCTTCTCATATTTTTTGTTTCCTGAAGAAAGAAAACATCCACAAATAGGAGCATGGGCCTCGTGCCATTCCCATTTAAACTGGAAAGCCCTATTGCCTTGATGCTGGCCTCTCCCAGAAACAAACTCTTCAAGTAATCTATGAAAAACGATGCCACTGCTCTGCTCCAAATACTGATACTCGCCCCCCACCATCTTCCTCTCCACACAGAAGCACCTCATCTCCTGCAATGTGACACAAATCCAACCTTGCCAAAATCCCAGCCAGCCTCTATTACAGCTTTCCCAAGCTTTTCTGTCTAACCATCATCTTCCCAGGCCTCTGACAGATAGGCCAGCAGCTTCTGCGGGATGGTTCCTGGGGCAAAGCCCACATGGGCTCATTTTTCAGAGACTCAAGAAGCAACTTCCAGGCCTGGTGGAGGCGGGTAAGAGCTGTGCTATGGTTACATGACATGGGGGAAAAAACAGGGGACTTTCCTGGAGAGCAGACAGGCAGTGCTCACCTTTGATGTTCCTGGGCAGGTCCAGGTGGATTCTAGGAAAGGTACCTTCTCCTTTCAGGGAGATTTCTTCTGGTTCCAGGTGACCTACTTGGATCTGGAAATTCCTGTAGAAGACTCCAGGCACTCCTGGCAGGTAATAGACTTTCAGCATTTGCTCCTTGCCAGGTCCAATGTAACCCTGCAGGACACAGGAGAAGAGGAAATGCATCAAAGAGGGTTTGGTGGAGGGATGGCTCAGATGACAGACATGCTGAGAAGACAAGACAGGTTCTCATATATAAACACCAGATGTCACCACATTCTAGCTTTCACGTATCCAAAAGCTCTGGTCTCCTACAACAGGATGAAGTGTGTCCTTCGGAGTCCTCACAAAGCTGTACTCCTGCAGTGCAGTCTGCCCTTTGCTCAGCATGAACATAGCTCTTCTGCAGATGGGGTTTAGCCTCTGCTATCAAGAGCCACACAGAATAAACAAAAGTTCTTTTACCAGCCACTAAGGGAGATGAGTGAAGAGCCTGTGCTCTCAGCAGGGCCAGCAGCTCCTGTCAAGCACACCAGTGGTTCCCAGGTTGGTGTAGAAGGGCCTAAGCCATTGCTAATGATCCCAACCAAACATCTCCTGACTGTGTGGTTACTTCAAGGGTGCAGGAGTCTATCCAGAAAGCCATTTGATTGCAGAAGGGGATAAAGATAGAAACACTGCTTCAGTTCAGACAGCCAGCTCAGGACTGTGAAGCTGGGATGCTGCAAACTCTTCTCATTGCCATCCCAGCCTTGCTCCTCCCTGACCCCCTCACTGCCCAAAGCTGAGCAGAAAAAAGCAAAAGCAGAGCAGCAAAGCTGAAGGAGTGACAGACCAGCACAGGGGCTGTTACGGTTTCTGGAAAAGGAGCTTCATGCCCAAGCAAGAGAGTATTTAAGTGCTGCTTAGAGCTGGCAGGGGCAGGCAGTGTTTGTTACAGACCGGGACAAGGAATAAGTTCATTCTGATCACACAACCTAGGTAAGAAGACCCTCCTAAGAACCAGCACTGTCTAGCTCCAATGCCACACAACCGAGAGCTCAGTGGTTTGTGTCTGAAGAGCTCCCATAGCACCTCATGCCTGCTGCTAGTGGTTGCTGTATGACAGCAGAGCCGCCTGTCAGCCAAGGCCATTATGGGAGTCTATTAGGACTGCACCTGCTTGACCTTCTCTGCCCCAAGTAGCAATTGCTCACAGCCCCCCCTCTCTTGGCTTGTTTTATGGTCGTCTTTTTTCCTTTCCCCCTTTTTTTTCCTTATTACCCTCTCCTGGCAGCCTGACACAGGGCCAGGGTTAATCCCTTATGGTACTCACTGTGCTGGGCACCACCAAGGGCATGCCAGGCCAAGGGCTGGCTGCAGTGGCTGTGCTTGGGCTCAGCACCACAAAGGTGAATCCCAGCTTCCCGCTGTTGTGCAGAGTGACCTTTGCTTTGATGACTTCATTAAACAGCTGAAAGCAGAACAAAGGAATAGGAAGTTACAGACACAGGTTTGCTGCTGGGGATCTCCTTCCTCTTTCACTGCTTTCAAAGTAAATGAACACAGCACAGAAGCAGGGAGTGCAGAGGAGAAATGGACTCTTGACTCTCCTGGGTTAACCTGGAGAATCCACAGCAACAGGGTACCTCTTAGCTCTACATAAGAAGAGATGGTTATAGCAGCATGCAGAGGTGCAGTAACAACCATGTAAAGTTCAGTAATAGATAAACCAGGGGATACAAGCTCTCTGAACTTGAGGATGTCATCTATCAGCTAGCTGAAACAAAGAAGGAAGCATCAAGGAATTTCAGAAGAAAAGGCACCTGCATACAAGTATTTGTAAGCAAAATACAAGCAAAAAGGGACACAGACAGGGCAACACATGCAGGGCCAACAGCTGGAAATATCTGTGTGGTTTTCAATTGAAAAGAAGTGGGGATTGGTCTGGGACATTCTCTCCAGTGACTGGAAGCCAGCTTAGCTTCCTCCCTCATTTATTTTGTTGATTAATCAAGAGCATTAAAAGAGAGCATCTCCTTGGACCTCCGGCTTCAGGAGTGGACAGCAAATGGATGTCTCAGGGACACATCCCTCTGGAGATCACCACTGGGATCCTGTCTGTCCCAAAAGGCAGCATCAATTACCTCAAAGAGGAAGAATTCCCAGCTTTATCGCTGGAGCGGCAATGGTCATTAAAAAAAACAGCTAGGAGGCAGGGCATATCACTCACAAGTTGGACTTCCAAGCCACAGAACCAGCGAAATAGCTGCAAAGGGGAGAGAGCCCTAGACCTATGTGGGCAGGAACCCACCAGTGACAGTTTTGAGACAAGGACCTCTCTCAAGAGAAGTGTGTGGTACCTGTAGCCCGCAGTCGATCTCTGTGGTGTCTAGGAAGTAGCTGATAAGCGAAGCCTCCCCACTCAGCATCACCTCATAGCTCGGGCCGCCCTCCACCCTGCAGAGTGCTGTGACACTGGCGACGATGTTTGTGTGGCCGAAGAAGGTGAACGTGACCTCCTGGCTCTCACCTGGCTGCAGCTCACCATACAGTGGCAGGACATCAAAAACCTGGAGGCAGCGCAGGAGAGATTGAAAAGTCAAGAATGGGTTAATTGATGCAGAAGAGTAGCCATGCCGGGGAGCAAAGTACAGACATGGCTGGAGTGGCATCTTCCTCAAACACAGGCAAAAATCATCCTAATCTCAGCCTGCATCCATTCCACTTAAAATGGAGGGACCAGGGGAAAAATCTTCTTACATACTCACTAATGAACGCATTAATTAATACACTACAGTAAAATAATATGTGACATCTCCTGGCCTCAAGAAATTCTTTCTGTTGCAGAACTTGCCTTTAAAAACACTTTTTACAAGCCTGGGAGGTGAGAGCCCATGGAGCTGGGGGTTGGGTCCAGCCCAGCTCATCTGGCTGCTGATGTTTTCCAATCTCTCTCTGATTTGCACCCTGCTCTCTCAAGATGCTACAGCAAAAGCTACAGCAGACATTTTCTACTGCCCACTTGATGAGTAACAAGACGAATAATGCCTTCCACAGGTGCTACACAGGAGGCATCCTTGGTCAGCCCTACGACATGTCCCACATGGCCTCTCCAATAAGCTCAGCAGTGCCATGCGATGCCGCTGGACGGATGTGAGGCCACTCTGTGAGCACTGCAGAGGGCCATCAGTGTGAGTGATGGCTACGTCACTGTTTGCCACACTGGCAGCCTGAAAGCAAGACAGATTCCCACTTACCTCCTCCACTCCCAAGGCAAAGGGCTCTGTCTCCACAAACCGGACCAATTCCTTGATCTCCTTTGGTCTCAGAGTATCTGCAGCACCTTCCAGTTCCTCAGCAGTGGACGGCAGCAGCTGGAAAACAAGCATCATGGGCTGCAGTAAGCAGCTGGCTGGTCTGAGTAAGATCACTCTGCTGCAGGCTCCACCACCCCACCAAGCCAGGTGCAGCCGAGATGGGACCTAGGTGAAAATCAAGTATGGCATGTCCATGCCATCAGTTGAGTGTAGGTCCAAGCCCATCCACAGATAAGACATGGGCTCCATTTATACTTCCTACATGCAAACTCCCATGAGAAAGCTAAGTGTACCCAGCGCTCAGTCCTGGCAGAGATCTCAAGGGCATTTTGCACCCTTGTGCCAGCCCAGTTTCACTCACTCCTGACCAAGGAACACACCCAAAATCCCCATGGCTGGACAGGTTAGTTTCTCCATGACAAAAACAGGAACATAATTGCAAGTGAGAAGTATCAAACCCAGGAAAGTAAGGACTTAGGAAGTGCTTGGCACAACTACCCAATTTCAGACGGTGTTTAAGTTTCATCTCATACACTCCTCAGTGGTGGAGAACTGAGGATCTCCAACAGGGCATTCTTCTCAAATGACACCTTCCTGAAGAAGGCAGAGATGTCTTGCAGCCCTTGAGAGCTGTTTTTTTACCTCAGAGGTACCATCTTTCAAAGGGAAGCTTGTCCCTGGGCTTCTGACCCAAGGGCTTTGTGATTCTCTTACAGTCGAATAACACTTGCTTCTTCAGTGTAAAAGTGCTTTGTGCTGGGGCCTTGACATCAGCAGAGTTCGCAAGAATATTTAGAGGACACCTATAGACATAATCAAAGGCTACATCTCCCCAAGTAGCTAAAGCACTGGGGAGGGGTGAGTCTTCTCATGCTTCAATGCTCTTTCTGTCATCTCCACATTTTCAAACCTAGCAAAGTTTTACTAAGTATATATTCCCAAAGGTGATAGCCCACATCTTTTCCAGGCCTATGGTCTCCCATCTTCCCAGGAAGGTTACACGGATATTGCCTTGATACAGTGACATAAAGAGAAGATGAAGCTGCAATCCAGATGTATCCTTTGAAGCGATTTCAGCTCCTAGTTAGCCATATCCACTTGAATTTCCCTGGTTTATTTGTGCATACATGGCAAAAAGCAGGAAATGAAGATTATTGCATGCTTCTATCTGAAAACAGTCAGCCACACTATTCTTTATATCTACATGGTATCATTTTTTCTTGATTCAGAAAATATGTGCAGACTTATGACATTAAAATGACTGATACTTGGAGGTGAGCAGGTGAAACCCCTCTCCTTGAACTTAATACCAACATTGGCACTTTCAGAACCTCCCACACCTTCTTACATCCTTTTTTATTGCCCCAGAAGCAGTTTCTTTCCTACAAGATGCTGTACAAGGCATCAGCTCCCACTAGCATCGAGGTCAAGCTCTAAAGCAAGTTCTAAAGCGCCAAGGCTCACCAGGAAAGGTCAGCAGATCAAAGACCATTTTCCAAAGGCCATGCTAGGAGGAAGAGACAGTGACTTTACAAAGTCTTATTTTATAAAAGACAGCTCCGTGGCTGTTGCTGCAATACTGGTCTCAGGTGAATGCAAAGACGTGAAAATGGGTGGCTCTCGCTGGGGGTGAGAAGATGGGACATGGAAATTAGTGCCTGTCAGAGCTTGATACAGGAAGGAAACTGGAAGCTTTCACATCACAATGCAGACAAAAGCCCATTTTATATTGTAAAAGGCCCCCCCCAAAAAAAAGGGAAAAAAAAACCAACCCAACCCAAACTCAACACAGGTCAGTAGGATCTGAGTGGGTTTCTCCAAGCAAAACTATTCTGTTAATTTCTCCTCCCTTGAAGACTCATGCCCAGCCACTGGTCCTGATGCTCTGCCAGCTCTCAGGGCAGCGAAAGGGAGGTTGGCACAAGCACAACTCTTGGGAGGGAAGCTGGGGGATGCAGCGCAAGTGAGAGGTGTACAAGAAAATCTACCTTTGCTTCCAGGGAGTCATCTGCATGTGCTGGCTCTTGGATAGGATCTCCCACTGCTCCCAGGACTTCAGCTGGCTCCTCTCTACTTCCACTCCTGGAGCTGCTCTCTGAAGATGCTGAGTGCTCTGAGGAGGTTCCCTTCTCCTTCAGTGGTTGGGGTTCAATGAAAAATTTAGATGTTGGAGGGCTGTACCTGGAAAAATAACATAGCTTCAATCATCGACCTGCAGTGGGAGTAAGAAAGCCTGCATGAGCAGCTCCTCAGCAGGATGTGGTCCCTGTGGGCCCTGGTGGTGTGAGTAATGGGTCTGACCCAGGAGCTCCAAAACCAGGATGGAGTGGGCCAGCACTTGGGGGTGCCTGGGAATGATGCTGGTATAGCAGTGGTACAGGAAGCTGGCAACTGATTGCAATAAGGAACTAAAAAGGACAGAGCTGAATGCCTTGTGGGGAGGCAGAAAGCACACCAGGAAAGGAAAAAGTGCAAAAAGGTGAGACTGAGACACAAACGGTCAGATCCAGACAGTGATGAGCCAGTACTGACCCACCAAATGCCCTCCTAAAAGCACCCACTGTCACAGACCATACCCAGAGACCCAAAGCGAGACAGTTTGCAGCTCTACTAAGTATTTATCTTGAATATTTCCCCTGACAATCACCTGTAGCTGCAGGTCAGTACAAACAAGTTGTGATGCCCATGGCTTTTTCCAAGGGCCATCAGGCAGGAGGAGAGATAGAGCCCACAGCCTGCTGTGGCCTGACCCCAACAAAGCCCAGTACCATGTAGGGGCACCATAGAGCCCAGCATGGGATGCACATGCAAGGCAACACAGAAAGACATATCAAGCAGCTCCAGGCAGAGACTCACAGTTAAACAGCCCTTTAATCTCTGATGAGCACCAAAGCAGCAGCGACTGGTACTTTGCAGAAAGAAGCTTTGGTCATTTTTAACTAAGGTACTGCAAATTGTGACAAGGTTCAGCTCCCTGCTGTGTCACAGGTATTCCCTGACTACAAAGCAAGAGCTCTAACTGCACCTCAAGCTAAAAAGGCAGCAGCTCTGCTGAAACCAGCCTGATACCCACGTGGCACTTACCAGTGCTGCAATTACCTCCCCAGCAGTTTCTAAACACAAACTGCTGGAGGACCAGTTTGGCAAATGATTGAGCAAAGCGGCTCACCAGCTCACTCATGAACAGAGCCAAGCTGATCATTTGAGCAATATCTGACAGTAAAAGGTAGATGGTTTAACGTTTTCAAACATTCCCAGGTGACCCAGATTATGTTCCCTGTTTTAAATCGCAGCAGGTGCTCACAGGAACTCTGCTTGCATTTCTAATGCCACATGGAGGGACATGCTCGAACCAGGACTGCTTGTCACTGTGCCCATTTGCAAGTGTTCCTCCTGTAGTCAAACAAGGCAGATTTTCTACAACAACCTGGACTCTTCATTCCCAGCTGGGAATTCTGTGCCTTTAATGATACGTTCCCTAATAAATACTTGTCTTTAGCTTTGTAGCTTATTAGCTAAGGCTGTTCTTCATTTCTGGATTGGAGGCTCTGCTCTTTTTAACCCCCAAGGGATCCCACCTGACTTGTCCTTCCTACAACCACATGCAAGAACAAGGCTTGCTCCAAGTGAGCTCCTCTGCAGCCCTTCCTCTGCCTGCTGCTGGGACCTCATGTGGACCCTAAGCAAGACCTTAGAAGCAACTCCACGTGGAAGAATGAAGCAGGGCTGGAGGAGAGAAAGGCATTCACTTGCCCCTGCAAAGGGTGGCCCATCTATGGTCCCACCTATGCAACCTTAGCTCCTCTCAGCTGAGGTACCTTAATAGCTCTTGGGGTGCTCTGATGGGTGACCAAACTGCTCAACACTTCTAGCAGCCACTAACTTGGGTATCTGCATCAGAATCATAATCACAGAATACCAGGTTTGAAGGGACCTCGATGATCATCTTATCCAACCTTTCTTAGTAAAGCATGACCTAGACTAAATGTTCCAGCACCTTGTCCAGCCAAATCTTAAGAGTGTCCACTGCTGGGGAGTCCACCACTTCCCTGGGGAGATTATTCCAGTGGCTTATTGTTCTTATTGTGAAAAACTTTCCTCTAGTGTCCAGTTGGAATCTCCCCAGGAATAACTTGTGCCCATTACTCCCATCTTTTTCATGTGACTCCTTGTAAAAAGGCAGTCTCCATCTTCTTTAAGGCACACTTTAAGTGCTGGGTCATAGTAATAGGGTCTCCCTGAAGCCTCCTTTTCTCAAGGCTGAACAGGACTAGCTCTCTCAGCCTTTTCTCAGTTTCCCAGTAATTTTGTCATCTTTGTGGCCCTTCTCTGGAGCCTCTCAAGCCTGTCCACATCTTTTTTGTATAGCAGGGACCAAAACTGAACACAGTATTCCAGGTGTGGCTTGTCAAGCACCACGTAGAGGTGCACAGGATGAAATAAATTCAGCTCAGCTGTGACAGTGGTGCTTCTGGGCAACCTGCAGCTGAATGTTACCTTTACCTGGTGGCAAAGGAAATGCTTGCAGTGTAGGGGTACCAGCAGGAGCACCCCAAAGCCCTTCAGTGTAATGTGTTTGTTTCTCTGCTTTTAAAAAATATATGTATTGTTCTATCACCAAAATTAGATTTTCCCTTTTGCTTGTAATTAAATCCTCATCTCATTTACCAGGAGATAGCAGAGGACTCCAAGCAGAACTTACAGCCCCGCTCATTTCCCTTCATCCACTTTTTCAGACTCAACTCTGCGTTTTAAATGTGTTCTTGAAGTTGCCATGCATCAAGAAGGGCCACACTAAAGATCTGTGAATTGGTAAGACCTAGCTGAGAATGGGCTACCACAGTGCCCCAGTCTTCTCCCCCAAGGCATTCTCATAGCCATAGCTACTTTTCAGCTCCCAACAGGTCACCTTCCCTAAACAAAACTGTTTCTTGATGATCTCTATTATTCGTAACAGCAACACTTCGCTCAGTTTCCTAGGGCGTTACGTTACGGAAAAACCATTTGCTACCATAATGAAAACTGCTGAGACTAGACTTTTGTACTCTGCAGAGGCCACAGTGGGAGGAACCACTAGAAATGTGTTTACAGATGTGCTTCAGTATGACTGCAAGATTGTTCTTGGGCTTGGAAACCACAGGCTAGGTGCTGAATGGGCCTGCTTCCCAAGGAATGTCTAGACCAGTGCTCCCACCAACATCTACAGCTGTACCTAAAGATGCAGCAGAACCTGCCATTTCACTGTAAACTGCTATATAGCTCTTTTGTGAATGTGGTATGTATTTTAACAGACAAAAACTCAGGCCAAGGTCTGAGAAAGCAGCCTCCCACACCAGCATTCCTTCCCCCAGGAACCAGTACAGGGGCTACAGCAAAGCAGAGCAAGAGCCTGGCACAGGAGTACATAGTTCTGGTGGCAGTGCCTATGTAGGATCTTATTATGATATAACAAAAAATAGGGTTGGCAGGGAAAGAAAAGAGGTCGTGTTTTACCTCTGCTTGTCCAAGTGCCTAAACATGGCTTTGTAGCTCCAGAGATAATGCAGAAGGGCTATGCAAAAAGTGTTAAGAGTGCCTTACCTTCCCAGCATGGCTGGAGAACAGCATCTCCTTTCCAGCATCAAACTAGTGGAGATCACCTGTTCCCTGAGCCTGACCACAGACAGTAGGTGTTGTTTCCAAAAGGGAAAATTGAAAACAGTTTGCCAGATCAGGCAAATGGCCTTGGTGTTTGCAAACTACAAACAGGATACCAGGAAGAAGAGCTTCAGGGAGAGGGCAAAGGTGCACATACCTAATGAGGTTCCTATGGCTGTCTGCCAGGAATGACCAGTGGTACCGGACAAGAAGCGGGCTGCAGTTGGTCATCTTGACATAACGCACATCTTCAGTGTCATTCAAGATGCAGCCAAAGTCCACGGCTGTGGTCGGGATAAGGAGATTCGGGAAGCAGACTTCTCCCCGAACCGTGACCTGCTCCTGATGAGGATGCTCGAGAAACTGTATCTTCAGAGCCTTCTCTACTACCCGGCTACTCAAATCCTCCCCATAAGCAGGGTTAAATCTGATGCAGAGATGAAGTTCCTCTCCTGTCCCCAGCTTCACTGGCTGCAAGTAGATAGAGTTAATCACCAGTACGATGAAGTCCCAAGGTCTGATAGCATCAAAAAGGTAAATGTGCAATGTGGGACCCCAATGTGGGCTTCTCAGTTCATCCTTCATTTTCTTCACAATGAGTGTCTGACTGCAACCACCACGCTTTTGTCTGAAACTATCTATCTCAGGGTCACATTCCTGTGCTCTGCATCAATATAGAAGAGAAATAAACACTGTTCTCCTGAATTATGGATCTGCAGAGATTATGTGCTAAATGCACAACCAAATCAGCACTCTGGAAAGCCAGGGCTTTTTGCCCTGACTTCAGGGACCTATTTTATCAGCACTGCAGTCTCACCCTTGCAGGGGCTAGTCACTGACAGGGCACAGAAATGGTGCCTGTACCTACAACAACACGTCTAGCAGAGTCCATGTCCTTCCACTGACACCAGGGCAGGAGCCAGGCAGCAGCTGGAGAAGCATCCTCAGCCTTCCCAAAGGCAAAGCTGTCCTCAAAGACAGCAGGCTGCTCCTTAGGTTATCTGATGGCTGCTGGAGAGCTGGGATGGTTTCCCAGAGACACCTTTACTACACAACTTGCCCAAATCTAGCTGCCTGCTCCTTTCTCCTCATGTCTTACAGACAAGACATATCCTCCCAATACAGATGATAATTTTTTCCATCAGTAGCTTGTTTCAAATCTGATTTAGCTCAAGCCAGTCTACTGCAGACTCTACAGAATACACTTCCATGCTAGAGGACATCCCAACAGAAACGCATCACCACGTTCCTCCCTCTTCAAACCCCACCAGCAGGAAGGTCCACAGCTGCTCACCTGAGTGTCTGCAGGGAGGGGCTGCTGGTCTGCACTGCAGATGGAGAAAGGTTGTCCTAAGGCCAGGACCATGCTGAGGGGCAGTAACGAGATGTTTTTTAAAGAAAGAGGCTTGTACTGCAGAGTAAGGACATCACTGGGTTGCTACAGAAACAGAAGACAAGAAAAAAATACTGAACTCAGGCCATGGACCTCCTTCCCCTTCAGATGCATTTAAAATTTTTCACCCTAAAAGTGCATACATCTGTATTTACTATTTTTATTAGTTTCTA
The DNA here is from genome assembly GCF_033783945.1 of Neopsephotus bourkii. Taxonomy (NCBI): domain Eukaryota; kingdom Metazoa; phylum Chordata; class Aves; order Psittaciformes; family Psittacidae; genus Neopsephotus; species Neopsephotus bourkii. The sequence goes on from NW_026900624.1 coordinate 13,087,711, forward strand.
CCCTTATAGAAGGTTTTTTTTTCTTTAAGTATCACAGCATTACAGTATGTTAGAGATTGGAAGGGACCTCAAAAGATCATCTAGTCCAATCCCCCTGCCGGAGCAGGAACACCTAGATAAGGTTACACAGGAACATGTCCAGGTGGGTTTTGAATGTCTCCAGAGAAGGAGACTCCACAACCTCCCTGGGCAGCCTGTTCCAGTGTTCTGTCAAAATATATCAGATGCTTTTCATGTTTAGAAACCAGAGCATACCCCAGTGGACAGGGAAACAGTCCTTCATATAGATGAGAGAGTAGGACCTGTACAGGAGGCAGTTGCTTGAACAAGATGAAAAACAGAAAGTGAACTCAGTCTGCCTCCAGTTTTGTATCCTCTCTTGGCCAGAATGGCACAAGATGATTTTCACTCACATATGGTAATTTCTAACAACCTTATCAGCTCTAGTAGCCTCATAAAAGCAGTGATGCTACTCAGAGGAGAAAAGCAAGCAGGATTTGCTTCCAGGATTTGCTCTCCATAGTGGAGAATCTGCAGAAGCCTGGGGTTAGCTTTGGACACTGAAGCATACACACAGCCAGCTAGAAACCTCAACATTCTCGTTGCAACCTACTGCCCCTGCTACAGTGACATGGTGTCTGTAGTCTCAAAGCTCCTATGCTCAGCCTAAGCTATTTCTTCCTGTTTATGCATTGTTCTGGGCTTCCTGCATGGTTTCTAGAAACTAGACAGTGTTTAGAAAACTAGTTCTGGATGTACAGATATCCAACAGCTGCAGTGTCACAGCACTCAATAAATCAGATCATAATAATCGGGCCCGATGGATTGTAACTATCCTCTGCTAATTGCTTTTGACAGGCTGAGAAAGTTTGGGCTGTTCAGCCTGGAGAAGAGAAGGCTGCGTGGAGACCTCATAGCAGCCTTCCAGTATCTGAAGGGGACCTATACGGATTCTGGGGAGGGACTCTTCATTAGGGACTGTAGTGATAAGACAAGATGATGCAGGATTTGGGATCCAGAGACTGACGGGCACCTGTTTTGGGTTGGTGTTATCAACACTGCAGCTGAAGGGCAACTGTGGGTTCTTTGAAGAAGGGCAGAATAGAGCAACTGAGATTGTCCACAACCTCAGAGGAGTGAAATAATGATCTTGGTGCTCATGGCAAAAGCTTGGTCCAGCTCAAATCAACAGCCAAAGCTGGAGAAACTTCTTCCTTTGAACACAAGCACACACACCCCACTGGCTTTCAGTTATCAGCCACACCAGTAAATGCCAGGATGCAATTCAGAGACCTACCTTCTCCACATGGAAGGTGATTTCTCTGGTGGACATTTGCAGAATGGGATCAATGAACTCACACATGACATCTGTTTTCATGATCAGGGTTTTCCCTGCTGTGTTCCCCACAACGGCATAACACAGCAGCCGCTCCTTCACCACCTGTGTGCAAGACATGTCACCCAGTGGGTTTTATCAGGGCATCCAGAAAAAAACACTCCATTTGCTCACCAGCCATGGACCCTATTACTGACATAAAGTTACAATCACTGGTCTCCTCAATAGCACCTTTTTCTTTCTATGCTGCATCTTATTGATTCTGCACCCAGATGTTCCTAATGCTACAACCCAATAGCCACAAAAGGCACTCATGAGTCATGTGCTGCCTACAACTGTAATACTACCTGCACCAGATGTTTATTGGTTTCATTTGCCCCATTGCTACACATAATGCTTACAGAAAGCCGTAGGAACTAATTAAAAAAAAAAACACAGACACCCAGCTTCCCCCCCCCCCAAAACCCAACTGAAAACTATATTAAGGGAAACAGCTGATAGAAAGACCAACAAATACCAGCAAACCTCCCTTGGAAGTTTGGCAGAAAGGATCCATGGGAAAAATGCCAATAACCAGCCTGTCTTCCTAGGGTGTAATGTGCCCTCCTAGAGCTGGTTTTAAGATAAACGTTCCCAGGAAAGAGACGCCTTGCACTTCGCATGAAAGCCCTCTGCTTAAGCTGGATGCTCTTATACTCAAGACTTTTTTTCTTGATTTCTCATGGTTTCAATGTTTCCTCCCCTCATTTCTCACTGCCCTGGGTTCAGCAGTTGCAGTCATTTTTTCTCCTTTTTAGTAGCTGGTGCAGTGCTCTGTTTTTGACTTTCAGCCTGGGAACAGTGCTGATAGCACCGATGTTTTTAGTTGCTCCTCAGTAATGTTTACTCTGACCAAGGACTTTGTGAGTCTCCTGCTCTGCCAGGGGGGAGGGGAAGCCGGGAGGAAGCAGAGACAGGACACCTGACCCAAACTGACCAAAGAGGTATTCCATACCACAGCACATCATGCCCACTATATAATCTGGGGGCAGTTACCTGGAACGGTTAGATCACTGCTCGGGTCAGACTGGGCGTTGGTTGGTGGGTGGTGAGCGATTGTATTCTCTTCCCTTGTTATTTCCCTTATCATTATGATTATCGGTGTTAGCAGTAGTGGTTTGTGTTATACCTTAGTTACTGGGCTGTTCTTATCTCAACCCGTGGGAGTTATATTCTTTTGATTCTCCTCCCATCCCTCCAGGAGTGGGAGGAGAAAGTGAGGGGAGTGAGCAAACAGCTGCATGGTTTCTGAGTGACAGGCTGGGCTTAAACCATGACACTCTTCTTTCTGATACACCACCACAGCCCAACTCCTCCTCAGAGCCTGCAGGCTTCAGAATCATCTGTGTTTCACACACAATACAGGGAGCTGGGCTTCTGACCAACATGAAGTTCTCAAGACCAAGAAAGAGTCTTTGACTGCAGGAGCCAGGTAGCCACAGCTGAGCTCACAGATGCTCTTTCAACTTTCCAGGCAAGGCACTCTTATCAGTACCCTGACCACCTTATTTCCTTTATGTACCTTCTTCCCTCTTCAGCGAAACTTCTGGACTCAGAACTGCATAGGGACAGTCCCATTGCATGGCGAGTAATCTAGTCCTCCTCAAGCTACCACTAGGGCAACCCTTTAAAACACATTTCAAACACTAGTAGCAGCAGGAGCTTAATGCAGATTTTTTTCCATATTTGCTTAAACATCTGTGCCCAGTGCTCCTGGAACTAAGGAATGCACACCAGGGTCAGCTGGCAGCTCCTCTGCAGAGTTGGATTTCCCCTAGAAAGACAGGTCCAGAGAGGAGAACAGTCTCCCACCTGGATGAATGTCATTCTGATCATTAGAGCTGGCACACTGTGTTAATTTCTCTTCTCCAGGACTCAGTGCTAGACAAGTTCTCTTTGCCCATGTTTGTCTAGGGAGGAAAAATTATTCTGCTCACAGATACTCCTTCTCTTCCCTTGTGGTTTTTTTTTTTTTACTCGCTGCTTCCCCAGATAACAGCACTTCGCATTTTTTATTTAATTTTTGCTTGTGCTCCTAGTTTAAGCATAACTTATTTTCTCTGCCCTTCTTTCCTCCTTGGCACACGAGAAACTGTAACCTGCTGTTTGCCCCTGACTTAGCAATAGGTCCTGCCAGACACATTTTGGTATCATCAAGTTGGGTTTAGGGCAGCTATGAACACACAAAAAAGCCTTAGCAACTGATGGTGACGGAAAGCAACTGGTGCTGCCACAGTAACTTGTGGCATTTTAATAAAATGCCACAGCTTATTGAAAGCATTTGCTCATTTGCCCAGGCAAATGTCAAGGGGTTGCAGTATAAGTGATCTGGCAATGAAGGCTCAGCCCTTATAGGGAACTCACCCGGGGAGTGCTAGAGGAGCCTTTAAGCACCATCTCCACTGTCTTGCCAGGCATCAGCTCTGCCCTTGCTGGTTGAAGCTTAAACACAGGGCAAGTAGGACTCGGAGCCTGGGAGGAAACCTTGCCTTTGGTGCTACTGATGGGAGGGAGACGATCACGCCGTTGAAACGCAGTGAAACCCTCTGTTCTCCAATAGAGTAGATGGGTGCGTTGTCCTTTGTTTGTTACCTTGAAGCTGTAATAGCAGGGATCCAGGCTAGAAGAGAAGCAGAGATAGAAAATGCAATGGGAGCTGCTATTTCCTAGCAGTCACCCAGCTTCAGCACCCTGATGGCATGATCTGACTGCACACCTAGTGATAAAACCTCCTCCCAGAAGGCTGACCTAGCTCAAAGCTTCAGCAAAAGAGAGACCTTGGCTGTCCCTAAGTTTATAAACATCAAGCAGCTGGTCTGCTTGCATACAGCAAGGAAAAGCTTCTTGCAGACCATGATCTTGGTTGGTGTGGACAGAGCATCACCAGCCTTTGGTGCTTAATATATGGAGTGCTGCTCCAAGATGCTTCCTGCAGGTCTCACTGCATCAGGCACTAAGCTGGCCTGTCCTGGTTTCAAGTAGATGAGGAAACAGCTTTGCTGCCATTTCACCTTCCCTTGTGAGCTGCTGCCTCAGATGGCTTCCTCTGAAGGTGCTACTGGGGAGCTGCAGGGTATATCGATTCATCTGGTGGTCTGGACACCGCTTGCTTCTGATGGTGGGACCCTTGCCCTGGCATCCATGTTATCCCCTCATCCCATGGCAGCATCCAAACCTCATTGCCCCCATATCACCCTTTGCCTGAACAGTATAGCTGGTTTTGAGTTTTGGGAAGACAAATGCACTGTGGAAACACCTGTGAGGAGTTTCCCCAACACAAACACAGCAGCAAGGCCAGCTCTAACTGCTGAGGGAATGGAACAACAAAAGACTATCAGATGAGGCCCTCAGTGGCATGGTTTAGAGGTGGTCTTGGCAGTCCTGGGGTAACGGTTGGACTTGATGATCTTAAAAGTCTTCTCCAACCTTGTTGTTTCTACGATTCTGTGACTCTGTAACTAGAGTTTGACCTAAAACAAAATGAATATTCAATGGAAATTGGTTACTTCATGTTAAGAAACACTAACTGCAGGCTACTCTTACCCTCTGTAAATCTCAGCACGACCAGAAAATCAATTGTTCCTAGAATAATTATCTTCTTATTCTTGAAAGGTACAGAATACATAGCTTATAAAATTACCATCTGGCACAAGCAACTAAAATGAGGTGACAGTATAGAACACACCAGTCTTGGTAACATATTGTTAAAACATGACGTGTACAAGATTAGTATGGAATGGTTTATGTTTTGGACAGCAACAGATGAAAGCTTGCAGAACCTTTGGGTAGCTGCAGGATTTGTGGCTCTGTGAAAGCTCAATTCACCTGGATCCCATCTCAGCTTGTCTGGTGGCAGTGGTTGCAATGGCAACAACTCCAACCCAAAGGCAAAGACGTGAAAGGGTGATGACACAAATCACACTGATGTCCCCTCCATCGTGTAGCTAGTTTGTGGCTGCATGGAGAACAGGACATGCTGGACAAGTAGCAACCCCCCTCAATGTGTCTGCTTAAGTGGACAGCATGTGGGTGCATATTTAAACCCCCAAAATCTATACTGAGTGCTTATGGTAGGATTAACCTGCTCTTTCTACCCCAAAATGTAGGTATCAAAGCACTACAGACCCTCTTTGCAGACAGAGAAAGGATCAGGCACCTCAAGAGGACTATTCTTCTTGTCCCAAGAGGTCTCCAACACAAGGCAAACAGCAATTTGAAAAAGCTTATTTTAGTCCCATTTTTAAGAATGGGCGTGGTTTCAGACACACACGTTGGGATGAGTGAATTCCTTCCTTCCAGCTCAGCTCTTTCAATTAATTTATCCTGCCCAAACACAGCAGACGTCTCCTCCTCTCCCTTTCAGAGCTGGTCCTGTACCCATGCTCATGTGACCATGCCTATGGCTGCCACTGTGGCAAGGGAAGCAGGCAGGAGAAACAAGGAAAGAGCCACTACATCTAATAAAGAGCAGCCCAGCAGGGTAGCCAGGGAAAATGAGTGAACAGAGGGATGATACATGGCAGAGACAAATTCTGCTGCTCCTCCAGGACTCCCGGGCAGAGGGTAGGTAAACCAGCACCATTAATTTAGTCAAGCAGATGCTAGTAAGCTACTGCCAAGGCTTTCCACTGTTATGATATTCTGTAGGGAATAGAAAAGCAAGCAACGTTATTGCAGAGAAGTATGTTCAGACTTGTAATGCAGCATCTTTCAGTTGGAGGCTTCCAGGATCTGCTGTTTTCATCCAAATCTCTGTTTGATAAAGTGAGGAAATAAATCATAGAATGGTGAGGCTTGGAAAGGACCTTAAGAACATCCAGTTCCACAACCCAGCCATGGGCAGGGACACCTCACACTAGACCATGTCACCCAAGGCTCTGCCCAACCTGGCCTAGAACACTGCCAGGGATGGAGCATTTACTACTTCTTTGGGCAGCCTGTTCCAGTGCCTCACCACTCTCACAGTAAAAAACTTCTTCCTTATACCTAACCTGAGCTTCCTCTGTTTAAATCTGAACCCTTTAACCCTTGTCCTATTGCTATTGTCCCTGATGAAGAGTTCCTCTCCAGCATCCTTTTAGGCCCCTTTCAGATACTGGAAGGCTGCTATGAGGTCACCACGCAGCTTCTCTTCTCCAGGCTGAACAGCCCCAACTTTCTCAGCCTGCCCTCATTTGGGAGGTGCTCCAGCCCCCTGATCACCTTTGTGGCCTCCTCTGGACTTGCTCCAACAGCTCCATGTCCTTTTTATGTTGAGGATACCAGAACTGCACACCATACACCAAGTGGGGACTCAAGAGAGCAGAGCAGAGGGACAGGATCACCTCCTCCAACCTGCTGGTCACACTCCTTTTGATGCAGCCTTGATGAAGCCCATGTAAGACAATTCAGTGACAATTTAGCAACTGGTTTCCATTTCAGTAGCTTTCGAGTGTATCTAGTCTTTCAAGTGGTCAAAAGTGTTTCTAAAGGAATCCCTGTGGCTTCAGTAAAATGGAGCCAGGACTTTGAGCACTGAAGAACTAATGTGAAGGACTGCAGCACAGCTCTTCTTTGCTGAGCCCATGGGGGAAGTAGGAGCCACGGAATACCCTACCTGAAGTGGGGTCCCAGGTTGAGCTCTGGAGCAAAGGGTTTGTCGGTGACAATCGTGGTGCCAATGCCAACAGCCTGGACAGGGACGACAGAGGTATGGCTGTTCTTTACAAACAGCTTCACTTCATCACTGAATTCCTCCGTGTCATTCAAGTTTGCTATGACAGCCACAGACACCACAGTCTCAGGGGGGATCACTCCGTTACTGGGTTCAATTCTCCAGCGTGAGCGTTTGTCAGCCTGTAAGACAAGCCAAATTATAATTTAGGATGGAAACCATGGACCCTGGTATCTAGGATGATTCAGGAAGAGGAAGGACTAAAGGCAGGAGAGTAAAACCCACAAAGGTTTAATTTCTCTGAACCTAAGCTGGTGTCTGGAAATAGGAAAAAGCAACTATGCAGGAACCTACTCAACCTGTATTTTACCCTCCCTTAACAGACTCACCTCATGAACCTAATTTTGCCCAACCGAAGGGATGCTCATCTGCAGGAGATGGTTATTCACCCTGCAGTCTCTCTTTTGGAGTGCATGCCAATGGAAACTTTCTCCTGTTTTCCCATCAATGGTGGCTAGGTTTGCATAAGGGCTCAAGGCCAGAGGAAGCCGGAACTGCTCAAATCCCACCTCAACAGCCACATGATTTGGGGGATACTGCTGACAGCCTGAAGAATAACTGCAAAACCAGTTGATCAAAACCCCAACACTAAAGTCTTCCTTCCCAAGAATTAGGTAGTGCTTCTCAACAGCCCCTGAAGGACTGAAGCACTCTGTTCCCACTGATCATCAGCTGCAGTGAGGCGCCCCAGTGCCCTCTGCTTTGGAAAATTCAGCTACAAATGTTTAGAGTAGGGCAGTAAAGCAATAAGCAGAAAGAGAACTGCAAGACATGCCCTGTGGGCATGGCCTGGGGTTCCCAAGCACTCTCTTCCTCTGGTTTCTCATGGACATCCTTCTATGGATGTGGCAATAAAGGTATTGGACCCCAAGCCCATCTGGTCTCGAACCAGTTCCTCTCCTATCCTTGTTCTATTTATTAGACTCAATATTTGCAGAAATTGCAGTGAAGCAGGATAGGATTTATTGCCAATCCCACACATGACGGCCCTGAAGCAATGGAGAGGCAGATGCACCCTGCAAGCCCTGCTGGGTAACTGCAGGCTGCCCAGGAGAAGAAGGGAAGGCACTACGCCAGGACAACAGTACTTAAAGAGCTCTGCAGGTCAGTACCTGGTTATGAGCATGCAAGCCTCATCATTTATACACCAGTACCACCCATCTGAGGTGACTTGCTCTCTGCAGAGATGGAAAGCGGAGTGAAAGAAAGCTGCCCTGAGAATCCCCACTTTGAGATTACATTTATCCCCCAAACAGCTGGAAAAGCAGCAGGAGGGAAATTCCGCCCCCTCCTCCTTGGCCCAGGAGGCTGAGCCTGTACTATTACTCACCACTCAATGCTTTATCCACAGACACAACCAAGTCCCCAGTACCAGGTCTGGGTTAACCAGCTCCAGAAGTTCAACCCACTCAGCATGGTAGAAGACAAAACCTCCTCTGCACCCTGTGCTGAGCCCTTCACAGATCCCCTCTCCAGCAGGGAGCACACCCCCTCCACGCCCAGCACGAGCCCTTCCTGGCTGCATCAGCCCTGCTCCTCATGCCAGAGGAGCAACCCATCCTCCTGCTGTGCAACCTGTCACACTATGCAGCCTCTATGAATTAAATAGTCTATTTCTGCAGCTAGATGCTCTGCAATTCTATGGAGCACACAGACTCTGTAGGTACGCAACCCCTTACAAGTCTATTTTTGTGCAACAATGCAGCTGGTTTGACCCCCAGTAGGTGTGAAACTCAGCTCACTGTGAACAGTTTGAGGACAGACCCCACACCTCAGTCTCTATCTAACAGCAGTTCAACACAAAGCAGATGCAGACATAACAGGGAAACCATAGGGAAATTCATGCCCCTTCAGGAGCAAAGAGCCACAGAGTTCTCTTGATCTCAGAGTTCCAAATAAAGGGAAAACTTGTAAAAATTATCCAGGATCATTTCTGCCCAAACATCTGTGTAAACTCTTTGTTTAACTGAGGGGTGCCCCAGCTAAAACAGCCCCCAAACCCAGGCTCCTCTTGCCACACTGTGATTGGATATCTTGCTTTCTCTCTCGGTGATGTGGAAAAGTTGCATATGAAAAAAAAAAGTCACAGGCTGATATGGACCAGACATTTTCATTGGAAAATAGTCCCACAGACACTTACCATCTTTGCTGAGAAGGGTGCAGGGATGACAGATTGATTGGAGAGGTGAAGGGTTTGGGAAGCATCTTGTAGAACTTGGATAGTGCCAAAATTTATCTTGCTCGGATGCACGTAGACAACTGGTCCTTCTCCAATGCTCACTAAATGGATTTTCTGCTCCAGGAAGCAGGTTGGAAAGAGAAAAAAAACATAGGGAAAGCTGTAAGGGTACACATAGACTGGGGAACAATTCTCACTGAAGTTTTCAGTGTTGTGAGGCTGAAACAGAAGGCCTGGAGCAAGTGTGGGATTTGGAGTGGTCCCATTTGAAAGCCACAAGCTCCTAGTTATCAGGGGATAAAGAAACCTCATTTCCCATGCATGCTTCTTCACACCTCCATGCTGTTAGCTCTCCTTCCCCTACATTATGCCCTCTCCTGCTCCTTTTATTGCTCAGTCTGGCCCCAAACCACACTCCCAGATTACTGCTACTGCACAGCCATGCTGCACAGGAAATTCTTTAGCATTCTCATAGCTACATCTGTGAAAATCAGCACAAGTCAGAAGCAAAGCTGGCTCTTCAGAGTAGAGATCATGCAAGTTAGTTGCCTGATTTGTGCTTATGCACATTTCTGGTATCGTGGGCTGCATCAAAAGGAGCATGACCAGCAGGTCGAAGGAGGTGATCTTGCCCCTTTACTCTACTCTCATGAGACCTCACTTGGAGTATTGTGTGCAGTTCTGGTGTCCTCAACAGAAAAAAGGACATGGAACTGTTGGAACAAGTCCAGAGGAGGGCCACAAGGATGATCAGGGGACTGGAGCACCTCCCATATGAAGATAGGCTGAGAAAATTGGGGCTGTTCAGCCTGGAGAAGAGAAGGCTGCGTGGAGACCTCATAGCAGCCTTCCAGTATCTGAAGGGGGCCTATAAGGGTGCTGGGGAAGGACTCTCCATTAGGGCCTGTAGTGATAGGACAAGGGGTAATGGGTTAAAACTTAAACAGGGGAAGTTTAGATTGGATATAAGGAAGAAGTTTTTTCCTGTTAGGGTGGTGAGGCACTGGAATGGGTTGCCCAGGGAAGTTGTGAATGCTCCATCCCTGGCAGTGTTCAAGGTCAGGTTGGACAGAGCCTTAGGTGACACGGTTTAGTGTGAGGTGTCCCTGCCTATGGCAGGGGGGGTGGAACTAGATGATCTTAAGGTCCTTTGCAACCCTAACTATTCTATGATTCTATATGAAAACCAGGTATTAATTATTAATTGCACTGTTCAAACAGTATTTTTTTCTATTGAGAGTGTCTGAGACCCAAAAGTTTGTTCTTGCAGAACTACTGCAGACTATTGGGGGAGGAATGTGGATCACTTTGCTAAACCACCTTCTCACAGCACTAAAACCAATGAGAATTTATCCAGTCTTGCTGGTTTCACCAGTTCCAAACATACCAACTCTTAAACAGGATCTGAACACATCTGAAAAGATGCTGTTGATTCACTGGAGGCATGGGGTATGATATAACCATGGAAGAAGCCAGCCTCCATGATGTAAAACTTTTAATGACATCTGACTCAAGGAAATGGCATTGACAGCTGTCAGAACCACTAGTCCAATTCAACCAGCAGGAGCAGCTTCCAGAAATGCTCATCTCGTGACAGGACACTAATAGGTGCAAGGACGGACCAAAAATCATGTATCAAGGCTGGTACCTCAACAATAAGGAACTGAAGCCATGCATGATGATAAACCTTTCACGCCTCCGTGAGAAGGGCAGTACAGTTAGCTGTGATGCTGCCCAAAGCTCCTGGGAAAGAGAAGCCAGAGGGAGGAGCTGTGCCTTGCCAGCCAGCTTCACTTCCAGGCAACAGCAGAGAAGGAGGAATAAAGGCAGGGCAGGAGCCTTTGGAGATGAGCAGGATAACGTTTGGAGGATGCTCATGCCAGATGGCTTCAAGTAGAGTGTATACTACCATAATATATCCTCACCTAGGAAAAGGCTCATTAAGAACCCCAAACCTTTATCTACAGTCTTCTTAAAAGGGACAAGGAAAAATCTGTTGAAGAGCATTACAGCAATGTGACACACAAGGAAAGACAGTAAAGGAGACAGCAACTTTGCCCAAGCCCAAGCAGCACTGCTGGCTTTGTTGACTGGTATGTAACCCCACTTTTGATCATTAAAGAATGAAGAGCATCTGCCCCTGGCAGCTGTGGTTTGAGTGACCATTTATTCTGGTAGCAGCCAGCTGCCAAATCTCCTGTCTGTGGCACATGAGGCTGCTTTGCCACCAGTAAAGCTAGGGTTGGGTTTTAGCAGTTCCTTAATGCAGATGACAAAGAACAAATTGAATCTGTCATGCAGTCACCTGCAAACAAAATACAAGGCAACAGACCCCAAGGAGGGACTCTACACAGCCCAGATGAAAGATCTACATCATATTTCATTTAAAACAGTGCAAAGACTTTATATCAGTGCTAGACAGCATAAAGAGCAAGCGAGTCCAGAGGAGGCCACAAAGATGCTCTGAGGGCTAGAAAACCTCTCCTATGAAGACAGGCTGAGAGAGCTAGCTTTGTTCAGCCTGGAGAAGAGAAGGCTCTGAGGAGGCCTTCCAATACCTAAAGGGGCCAACAAGAAAGCTGGAGAGGAGCTTTGTACAGAGGTATGCTGTGACTGGACAAGGCATAATGGATTTAAACTGATTGAGGGTAGATTTAGATTAGATATCATTTTCCCTGTGAGGATGGTGAGGCTGCCCAGAGAAGCTGTGGCTGCCCCATCCCTGGCAGTGTGCAAGGCCAGGCTGGATGGGGCTTGGAGCAACCTGTTCTAGTGGAAGGTGTCCCTGCGTGTGGCAGGGGGGCTAGAAATGGATGAGATTTAAGGTCCCTTCCAACCCAAACCCTTTTAGGATTCTATAATATTTTATTGGAATAAATGGCAGCCATCCCCCTGAAGTCAGATTTGCATCAGATAATCCATATGGTTAGGACCAGTCACCAGTGCTGGATGCAGAACAAGATGGGCAGCTGTTCTGCTAGGCCAGAGAGCTTTGGATAAGCCAGCTACTTGCACTCAATCTATAAGACAGACCTATAGAAAATGCAGATTATCTACCCTGACACCTAGAAACTCCTACCTGTGTAGGCAGCTTACCCAGCAAACTTTGTAGCAGCAGCAACCAAGCATGAGCGTGCTCACTGAACATCGACTGAACAGGCACACAGAGTCACTCAGTTGTACACTGGTCATTTCTTTAGGGACAGCTAAAATTTCCCAGTTGAAATGCTCACCCTGCAGGCATGTTCATCTCCCCCCCAAAAAAAACCCCAAACCAACATGTAAAGTAAACTTTAAAACTATAAATTGTTAGCCCAAGGCTAAGAGTTTTGTGAGAAGCTCTCTACTGTCTCTCTACACTCTCATCCCCTCTACTCCACTCTCGTGAGACCCCGCTTGGAGCACTGTGCAGTTCTGGTGTCCTCAACATAAGAAGGACATGGAGCTGTTGGAGCAAGTCCAGAGGAGGCCACAAGGATGATAAGGGGCTGGAGCACCTCCCGTATGAAGACAGGCTGAGAAAGTTGGCGCTGTTCAGCCTGGAGAAGAGAAGCTGCAGGAGACCTCATAGCAGCCTTCCAGTATCTGAAGGGGCCTATAGGGATGCTAGAGAGGAACTCTTCATCAGGAAATACAGTGATAGGACAAGGGGCAATGGGTTCACACTTAAACAGAGGGAAGTTCATGTTAGATATACGGAAGAAGTTCGTTACTGTGAGGGTGGTGAGGCACTGGAACAGGCTGCCCAAAGAAGTAGTAAATGCTCCATCCCTGGCAGTGTTCTAGGCCAGGTTGGACAGAGCCTTGGGTTTAGTGTGAGGTGTCCCTGCTCATGGAAGGGTGTTTGGAACTAGATGCTCTTAAGGTCCTTTCTAACCCTAACCATTCTGTGATTCTATGAAATATGTAGTTAAAAAGCAAGCTCACAGTTAAAAAACTGGTTATTCTAGTGGGGAGAAACCCTCCTCCCCAAGGCAAATATGCCTTATATTTATGAGCAATTCTTGTCAAACTTCAGACCTTCCTTCATGGCCTTCTTGTTGACTTATTTACATACACATCCGCAATAGCCTGGGTGGAGACATTCAGTGGCACCCAGGGGATCTAGCAGCATCATTTCCATTAATTTTAATAAAAGTTTAAATCCATGCAACTACTTTCAAAATGTCAGCCTTCTTTTCTGTTACAGAAAACTTAATGTTCCTAGGAATTCTCTTCCATGCTCAGAGAGACAGGATATTTTAAAACAGCTGCTTCAAAAGTTAATATAATTTTAAATTGAAGTTTAATTAAATTTGTTCTCAGTTCCAGCTAGATGGAGCCAGGACACTACAGACACTATTCTCTTGCCTACATTCTGTCGTCATTGCTGTTGTTGCATATGTCTGAATGCAAACAACATCTTTCAGGAGGCTTCAGCACAGAAACACTTTGTCTCATCTATTTCCACACTTGGTGGAAAAAACAAAGCCTCTGTGCTCCAGATGCAAGTGGTGTGCATGTCTTTTGCTGGGGCTTTTTGTAAAGGGATATGATGGACAAATAGTTCTCAGATATGATGGACCTGGCTTTCAGAAAAGCTTAAATCATTCTTTGGACAGAACATCACTTTGGCACAGTTTCTAATAAAAAGTTTGCTGTAGCAGGGTTTAGGGGTGTCCCTGTGTGCTCCTGAAAAGTTCTAATGAAGCAGCAGCTGCTGTTCAGCTGTAACACAGCAGAGTATAAGACCCAAGGGTTATTCTGGGTTTCAGACTGGGCTTGTTATGTCATCTCACATATCCATAATTAAATGCTGTGTCAGACACTTAGATTACCACCTAAGAGGATACCATCCTTCCTCTTCTGTAGGCATTAGTTGCTGCTTATGCCATGAATCCCTTTTTTCCTTGTCCATACCAGTCACATTATGACAAATTCTTGGTTTCCCTGGAAGAATCCCTGCACACTTTATGCTCCACCATGATGAGCCACACAATGGCACATCTTCCCTAGCACTCACCAGTGGGGCACCTTTGCTCCCAAACACCACAACATGAGCAACAGTGTCCTGCTGTCCAGTCATTTGAGCTTCCAGTGTGAATGGGATCTCCACTGAGCTGTGAGGCTGGATAATTCCACATGGCATGGAGCTGGAGTACCATACAGCAGCGGTATCCTTACGTTCCTATGAAGAATAGAATCAAATACAACTTCAGACAGACATTTGAGGAAACTTTTCAAGTCTTTAAAATCTACCACAATGGCAACTCACACACGTTTTCAAAAATCCCTAGGAGAAAGCTTCTGCACAACACAAGATGCAAGACTTGTATGGGCTCAGCATCCTCAGCAGGTCCAAAAGCTGCTGCATCCACAAACACCCACTGCTGTGCTGGCAGTCTCTTTGAAGCAGCTTTGCACAACTCTCCAAGTTCTCCTGCATGAAAGCACCCCCAAAACTAGAATATGAACTGCTTCCTAAAGAGTTTAAACTGCTTCCTGAAGTTTATGTTCAGGTTGGTTCCTGTTCTCAGCAAACCTTTAGGTCTGACTATAAATCAGCACGGTCTTAACAACCCTTTTTTCCTAATAAACCCTTGATAACACTTGAGGGCAGGAGGTGGATGGAATGCCAAACCTGAGGAAGAACCCCATAGCAGCCTGGAAGGTCACTGTCATTCACAAGGGTCAGCATCTGCTGATAAGGGAATTTTAGAAAGCACCGTCCAAACGTCATGACAGGGTCAAGCACTCGCAGCGGAGGAACTATACATCTAGGGAAAGAGACAACCAAAAGGCAATTAGATACTGAGAAAAAGTAGAATTTGTTTACCCCACGAAAAGCACGAAATAGAGCATAACACAGTTGTCACTGTCAAACATTTAATACCCCTACAGCCATAAATGGCCTTTAACTTCTTTTTACCCAACAACCTCTTGCAAAGGAAGGGCAGAACCTGGGACTCAGCACTGTAAAGGCTGACAAGCACCCAGTAGAGCATGGTGCTTTGCCCCAGATAGGCTTTGCCCTTCCTTTGCCCCAGGAGCTTGCAAGGACCTTCCCAATAGTCTCAGGAGCAGCACTCACCAGGGCTCAAGGAACACCAGACTCTAGTGTCTCAGTGAAAACGACCCACTCCTCTGCCACCCTGCCTGAAAACCCAGTTATTTGCCCCAGTGTCAGAAGGCATGGGTCATCACCTGTCTTACACAGTGGGTGTTCACCCTCTCCCAGTCCCTATACCTACATTGCTCCTTTACTCCATGGGTCCATACACTGTCTGTTCCCGTTTGCACTTGTTTTACAGAAATGCAGCCCAGGCACTGACTGGATGACTCTGCCTGGGAGAGGGAACAGCACCAGTGAACGGCACCCCTCTTGTAATCAAACTGACACTCACTGCAGCACAACAGGCTTGAATCTGGCTGCAGCAAAAACAACTTTCAGCTTAAGTCATAGAACATTAATGCTCAAAAGAATCAGAGGGAAACAGAGAAACATGAGCTCACCTTCCATATCAAGGACCCTTTTCCCCTTCATAAGATCTCACCTTTACTTTTCCCTCACCAGACCTGTCGTAAGCCCCTTTCCCATTTGCACATGCCTTCATTAACTGAACCAGACATGAGCTTTCAGCAAGCTGCTCTCTGTGGCCCAAACCGATGTTGCATTTTGGTTGCAATCCAGTACAAGTCCAGCATTTGAAGGAAGAAGGAGGGGTGGCTCTTTGGAAATGGTACACTTCAAGAACCAAAACTCCAGGCTAATAAATAATATAATCACTATTCCCCTTCAGAGAAAGGCTCATTGCTGTACTTGCCCTCTAAGCACGTGGGCTGCTTTCAGTGCACTACTGTTCTCCTGTCTAGCTGGGCAGAAGTAGCTCACTAAGCAATGCTTCTCATTTGGAGCTGAAGCCAGCAAGCCATGTGCGAGGCAGTGTGCTGGAGTCAGATGCATGAGGAAAGATGAGGAAAGCTGCAAGGAAAGCACTGGTACCTGGCTGTGAGGAGCAGAGCCAACACCTCCTTGCCAACACCATCCACATCTACCACCAGTGCCAGCTGGTATCTCTTCACAGTGTTGGAACACAGGGTGACCTGGTGGAAGACAAGAGCATCAAATATTTCATCACTCCCAAAAGGCATAGGCCATGTGTGGTATCCTCCAGTTCTCATTCCACACTAAGGAAAGGGAGGATTTCTTGGATATTAGGGAGATTAGACATCAGGAAGGAGTTCATCCCTGTGAGGGTGACGAGATACTGGTACAGGTTGCCCAGAGAAGTTGTGGCTGCCTCATCACTGGCAGTATTCGGGGCCGGGTTGGATGAGACTTAGAACAACCTGATCTAGTGGAAGGTGTCCCTGCCTGCGGTGGTGGTGGTGGGGAGGGGTGGGATTAGATGATTTTCCAACCCTTACAGTCTAAAAAGGCCCCTTCCAACCCAAACCAGTCTATGATTCCATGATTTTGTCTTAATTCTTCTGTTGGTCCACATGTAGAGTACAGTCTCTGTGAGTAACAAAAGTCTTCTGACAATGTCTGAATAGTTAAATAAACCTTGCAGTTATCAGGGCATACATAAGCTAAATTAAAGCACAATTAGAATAAGGCTCTATTCATCACTGTATTAAAATTAGGAGACCAATTTTTGATTTCAGCTACAATAGCATCATGGCTTGACTTCGCGAACGAAGATTTGGGAAGGGCTTTTACCCACGCTTACTACAAGCGCGCTGATGACTAAGAAGGCCAATATGGGATAGGCAAATCCGGCTACAAAAAGCACAGCAGAAGGTCTCCTTGGGTGGAACAGGTGGGACACGATTCTTCCTGCGTTGTCTTTTCTCCTCAAGACTAGTTCTTCGTGAGCACTCAAAGGAGTCAGCGGCATTATGTATGGTGTGCCTCCAAGTCTCCCGATTGGAGGCCAAGGTGGACCACTGATGGTAGTCAATATGGCCAAGGCTAAGGTATTGTTTCAGGGAGTCCTTATATCTCTTCTTTGGGGCACCTCTCTTGCGGCTACCGGTGGCAAGTTCACCGTAAAACACGATCTTGGGGAGGCAGTGATCCTTCATTCTAGAGACGTGCCCTGCCCAGCGCAGCTGCAATTTCAGCAATATGGCCTCGATGCTGGTGACCCCTGCCTGTTCGAGGACAGTGACATTAGACACATAGTCAGTCCAATGGATGTTTAGAATTGTACGGAGGCAGCGCTGATGAAAGCGTTCCAGGAGTCGCAGGTGATGACGGTAGATGACCCATGATTCAGACCCATATAAAAGAGTAGACAATACAATGGCTCTGTAGACACTAATCTTTGTACTTTTCTTCAGGTGTTTATTACACCAGACTCTTTTGTGGAGTTTTCCAAAGGCTGTATATGCCTTTGCTATTCTGTTGTCTATCTCTTTGTCGATTGTGGCATCCGAGGAAATGATGCTTCCCAGATAGCTGAACTGCTGAACTGTCTTAAGGTCTGACTCACCGATGGTAATATGGGGATGGCGATGATCTTCTTGGGGTGCAGGTTGGTAGAGGACTACTGTCTTATTCAAGCTGACTTCCAGCCCAAAAACCTCAGCCGCCTCCGCAAAGCAAGATGCTAAACGCTGCAGAGCTGCTTCTGTGTGGGCAACAAGGGCGGCATCATCAGCAAAGAGCAGTTCACGGACAAGATGGTTTAGGGTCTTAGTGTGGGCCTTCAGTCGCCTTATATTGAATAGGCTACCATCGGTACGATATCAAATATAAATGCCGTCTTGTTCGTCGAGGTCTGCTGTAGACCTTTGGAGCATCATGCTAAAGAAGATTGTGAATAAGGTCAGTGCGAGAACGCAACCTTGTTTCACACCATTGGTTATTGGGAAAGGCTCAGAGAGTGCATCACCATACCTGACTTGGCCTTGCTGATCCTCATGTAACAGAATAATCATTTTGAGGAACTTGGGGGGACAACCTAATCGTTCTAAGATCAGCCACAAGCCTTTCCTGCTCACAGTGTCAAAAGCTTTGGTGAGGTCAACGAAAGTTACGTATAACCCCTTATTCTGTTCTCTACACTTTCCTTGCAATTGTCTGAGAACAAATACCATGTCTGTGGTACTTCTATTAGCCCTGAAACCAGACTGACTTTCAGGTAGAAGTTCTTCTGCGATAGCAGGTACTAGTCTGTTCAATAGTATTCTTGCAAGAATTTTTCCATCAATGGAGAGCAGAGTTATACCACGGTAGTTTGAGCAGTCTGACTTTACACCTTTTTTCTTATACAGAGTGACGATGATTGCATCACGAAAGTCTGACGGTATTTTGCCTTGTTCCCAACAGCACACAACTAGCTCACGAAATTTAGTGTGAAGTGCTTGGCCTCCATGCTTCCATATTTCAGGTGGGACTCCGTCAACCCCAGCTGCCTTGCCAGTTTTCACCTGCTGTATGGCCTTAAGAGTCTCCCCCATGGTAGAGGCTAAATCCAATTCGTTTTTCACCGGATGTTGCAGAATGTGCTGGATTCCTTCGCCTTGGACTACAGGATTTGCACTAAAGAGGGTTTGAAAATGTTCAGACCAACGATTCAGGATGGAGGTTTTATCTGTAAGAAACGTTTGGCCATCTGCACCAAGTAAGGGGCTTTGAACCTGGAATGTGGGTCCATACACTGCCTTCAGAGCCTCATAGAATCCTCTGTGGTCACCCAAATCTGCACATAGTTGAGTCTTTTCTGCTAGGTTGACCCACCACTTGTTCTGGATGTCTCTAAGTTTCTGTTGGAGTTTGCTACATGCAAGACGAAAGGCTGCTTTTCTTACATGGCAGAGTGGCTGAGCGAGGTGTGCTTGATGAGCAGATCTCTTTTTTGTCAGCAATTCCTGGACCTCCTGGTTGCTATCGTCAAACCAGTCTTTGTTTTTCTTTGAGGAGAACCCAATGGATTCTACGGAGGACTGCAGGATGCTGTTTTTGATATGTTGCCAAAGCGCTTCAGGAGAAGAATCTATAAGTTGGTCTTCAAGCCTAGTTTGAAGGTTAGCCTGAAAGCTGTCCCTCACTGCAGCTATTTGAAGATTATCAACATTGAGCCTCCTCCTTGGAATGCCACCCCTCTTAGGTTTGGGCTTGAAGTGGAAATTAAGTTTGCAACGCACAAGGCGGTGATCTGTTTGGCATTCTGCACTAGGCATCACTCTGGTCTGGCAGACATCACGAATATTTCTCTGGCGCACTAAAACATAGTCAATATGGTGCCAATGTTTAGATCGAGGATGCATCCAGGTTGTCTTCGAGCTGTCTTTCTGCTGGAAGACAGTGTTGGTGATGGTAAGCTGTTGCTCTGCACAGAACTCTAGTAAGAGATGACCGTTATCATTGCAGCTGCCAACACCGTGCTTGCCTAGTACTCCTTTCCAGACTTCAAAGTTCTTTCCTACTTGGGTGTACAATAGCATAAGTCCAGGGGAAATCTATGGACTTTTAACAGAATGAGTTGAACTTTACAGTGGGAACCTGAAGGCAAAATGTGGCCCAGCAGATGTTGTGCAGTTCATGGCTGCCAGAGCTTTTTCAGTCCCCACTGGAGATCACTGCAGTGAATACAACTCATTCTGCTCAACAGGAGACAAGGAACAAGACTGGAAAGAAAAGCCAACTGCATTATACAATACTCTTTAACAGCTGCCTTTTGTTCTCATCCTTCCTCTGCCCATTTTAAATCAAAGAAACCACTCTAAGCAGCTCTCAAAACCACATGAATGACTTATCTACTTGACCATATGGTACATAATCTTGATTATGATTTTGGAAACAAAATGGTGCTCCTTCAGTTAAGTCTCAGAGCAACCCAGCTAACAAAAGCCTAACACTAGTGCAAGTACCTTACATTATGCTCAAAGCTAGCAGTGCTGAAGCCTGCTCACACATCAGTGAAGCTTCAGCTCACCTCTAAAGCACTTACAGCTGGACTTGCCCCATACCTGGATATCCAGGTGTCCACAGGCACGGACAGTCCCTCTGCAGGGCCTGATGGTAAATTCTGTTGGCTTGACATGACCTTGGACTCCCCTTCTCCAGGATGGACAAGCGTTCTCTGACACCTTGTCAAAACTGGTCACACTGGGCTCTCCCAGTCCATCCCCAGGAATGCGAAGGTTGAAGGTCATGGGCACCAAGGAGGTGTTAGTGAGGCGACATGACAAGGTGCGAGGAAAGCCTAGGAAAATTACACAAGTATGAATTTATGCACCAATTACTCCTTGATTACTGGTGTGAATATCCTGTTATAATAAAACTGTGTTTGGAGTTCAGTTATTTTCAATCTGAATTACAGCTAATTGAGAAGCTCAGTGAGGAATTAATCAAGTAAGTTCCTTTTATGCTGATCACAGAGGTTGCTTCCTTGGAAATGCCCACTCTTAGCGATGCTGAGCATCAGAAGTTTCTCTCTAACTGTAAGGAGCTCTCTCACCTGCCCCCAGACCAGCACCATTTATTTCTCACTCATGAGTGGGACTTCAGATAGACCATTTACTCTGAAAATTCAACCCGTAAAAGTTCTCTGTTAACTCCACAAACATTCACAGTTTTCAGTAGATAAAAGCAATACATTGTCATTGAGGAGAAGCTACAGTAGAAGAAAGGAAGGAGGGAACTGAGAACTGCAGAAAGATGCAAAGCACTCAGAAACAGATTCTCTAGTCAGGATCCTTAAGGCTTCTCCTGCATGAAAAGGAAACACAGACTCCACAATCACGAATGAGACCCAAGCCACCAGATGCAGACAACAGTCAGCAGCAGTTGCAAAAAATACAATAGGTGCCTTTAGCTGAGAAGGCCTTATTAATGAAATCAGATTAAATAGGATGACTCTCCTATTACATGACCACATTTCTGCCTGGTGCATTTCTTGTGTTTTAGCTATTCAAAAGGAAAAAAAGAAGTGACAAAGTGGTGATGTGGGGATGCTGCTTAGAAAAGTTAGTAAGTTTTCTTTAGAAGTCCATGGACAGCATGAAAACAGAGGTGTCCTGGGCACAGAATGAAATTGGCCCTTTGATCTATCCACAATTGATTTCACATTTAAAATTCAGACCATCTCAGTAAAAAGCCCTTTGTGAGACTGATATAGAATACCAGAATGTGAATTTCAATGGAGATGCTCTACGTGTGCACCCACTGGCCCTGCCATCAGAGCTGGGCTTTTGGTGGGGAAGGAGGAGCCAAGTTTCTGAGGACATCGGTGCCTGATGCAGAGCTGTTGTTTGGGCATATTACCTGGGAGGTGATAACAAAGTGCCCTCATACCACTAATTAACTTATCACACTAAAGGTCAGGTGGGTAAATGGTGCTCTTGCCTTACAACAGGAACATTTACCCAGAGCAGTTACAAACTAGTAGATGGCTTAAACTCCCTTCTCCTGTGGTCCCATCCTCAGGATCCTTCTGGGACAAGGACCTTCACAATGATTCTGCTTCCAGGGTCTGGGAGGCTGGGGCTGAACTGACTGTGAGGGACACCACACATGATGATCTCATGATGGCAAAACACTGCCTAGGGAACCAGCAGCCCTGGTTTTAACATCCTAAAGGCTGCTACAGAGGAACATAAGTGACAGATGTTCCTATGTTGAAGGGCTCCATTTTGGTAATGCACAGCCTTCTTGATGTACGGTCCAAGCCCAGAGCACACTCACCAAAGGAGACATCACCAAAGCAGAGGAAAGGTACATCGAAATGAAATGTCGGTCCAATGACACAGCCCCTGTGAGGACAAAGGCAGAGGAGCTATTGGCTTGATTATAAAGAGAACTGCAAATCCTTCAGCTTTTGTTACTGCTCCAATGGGTAAAAGCTGGTCTCAGAAGCACAGTGCACATTTATGTTGTGTCCATGCATAAATCAAATCAAAATTGGTTGGTGAGCCTAAATACGCTGTACCTCGAGTGTTTTCCCCTTGTGGCTTGCTGGATACATTGGCTCTGCTAAATCTCTCTGCTTTTGAAATAGCTTCAAAGGCAGACAGGAATACACAAGCATCATGCAAAATATTTGCCAGTCTTTCAAAGGTTCTGTAATAGTCAGTCCTTTTGCTTAAAGTATCCAACAATATTTCTTCTGCTGCAATCAAAAGAACTGATCTCTTCCAAATCCTGGACCTCCCAAACAGCATTACAAGAATAACCTGCTGCCTGACAGGATCTGCTATTGCTGTCACAGATCTCTGGCCCTGTATTCTCTCTCTACCATCATTCCATTCCAGAAGAGTTTCAGAGCTGGGTATCTGCTTATCTCGTATCTCTGAGCTATATCCTAATGATGATCACATTCTAGCAAACGCCACTTGATTCTTATCTGGATATTCCTACTTAATTAAGTCAGAAGTGTCCTCAAAAATAGGATGCAGCATTTGGCTGAAATGGCAGCAATCAGCATAAAAATTTACTAAAGCAACATCTGCATCACATAAAACGTCATCTGTATTTCCACCACCTAGACTTGTCATTTCAGTTCTTATCTGGTGAGACCACACCTGCAGAGAGTGGTCCAGCTACTTCATGATTCCCCCTTGCAAACAATTACGTTTCATTTCCGCTGCAGTTGCAAGGAGTCAAGGTCTGGCAGGAGTCAAGGTCAGGCAGAAGTCAAGGTTAAAAAGCTTTGGCTCTTAGTGTGGGGATGCTAGGATCAGAGCCAAGACTTAAGACCTTAGCATATCCTTCTTTTTCTCTGCTCCATTGTAAAAGGAGGTAGGTGGGAGATCATTAGCTACAAACGTGACCACCAAGCTCTTATAACCCTCCTCACCTGATAGTCAAGGCCACAGGCTCAGGGGATCTGTCTATGCTGAACATGAATTCCTCCGTGAACTGCCCCAGGATAGTGGGTCTGAAGGAGATCCGGATGACTTGGTATCCCCCCAGCAAAACGATGCCCTCCTGTGGGGTAAAAGTGAAGCAGGAGCCCAGAGCTGTAGCTGGAAGGACCAAGCTGAAGGGAGCATCGATGGCTCCTTTGTTAAGTAGGATTGCCTGCAGCACCAAGGAAACAAAATGGAATTACATGAGGAGAAGGCTGATTTATTTTCTAATTAAATAATTTGTTTTCTAATTAAACAATTAATATCTGTAGAAGACAGAAGATGCTGTGTGCTGCTACTTGACAGAAGCCAAAGAAAATACAATATGACAAGTTCTGCCTTTGGGTTTTTTCAGTGATAAGTTCACATAAACAGAATCACTCTGGGTTTATTCCACTGACACAAAGTAGTCCACTTTTGACTTGCAGTGCAGAGGAACTTTTCAGCATCACCAAGTTGATATAGACCCATCTCTAAGAGCCGTAAAGGGCAGTTGCATCATTACTAGTGAATCATCACATAACTGCTTCTGCTCTAGACAAGTCCCAGACCTGTCACGTTCAGCATCCATTGCAGCAAGCAAGTTTACTGCATGCAGAAGACACCTTAGGATACACTATAAACAACTTCAGAAGCACTCCCCTATTCTGCTGCCGTATATAATTTAGGTTTATTTTATTTTTTTATTTTGATATGGTATTTTCTTAGTCCCTGCTTAAGCAGACATGTGAAGAGAGGACAAGAGTGAGGTGTACAGTAGCTTCACCTATTTACAAATTCACTGTTACTCAGAAGAAAAAGCAAACTTGGAACCCAGCCAAGTTGAGAAATCAACTGCCTCAAACAAGTAACACAGTTCCACAGCATTTGTTGACATTCATTTGCTGAGAAACACCCACACCTGTCTGTTGAGCACCAGCATGAGCATACTGCCCTTCACCAACAAACCTACCCAAAGCAAAGCTGTTCTGATTGCTGCAGGGTGAAATCCTGACATCCTTGCACCTACTTATTTTCTTTTCTTTTTTTCACCTAATTTTTGTCCTTGCAAAACCTGTCAGAAAAATTGAGTCAGAAGCAGAGAGACGTCCCCCTTTTTTTTTATTTTTGTGAATATTTACATATTCAAACTCTGCAATGGTAACTTGAAAATTATTTTCTCCTCTCATGTGCTTTATACCTTAATTACAAATTGCATTTCGGGATCCTATGCCAGGATGAAGTTTACCTCCAGTCTCACTGCATAGTACAGCTATAACAATATAATCTAATTATTCACATTGTCTCAAGTAATGGAAATAATAAATTCATGTAGAGAGAATCAATAAAGTATCGGCATTAAAAATGCAAAGAGAACACAGTATTTTGGTAAAAAAACACCATAATGTGTCCTTCCCTGCCACAGTCAAGCTTTTGAAAATGTGGCATGATGCACTGCATTATCCTCTACCTCTCTGAGTTGCTCTATGCCATTTATTTTTGCAGAAGACTTGATGCTGTTGAGGATGGGAGAAGGCAAATATGTAGAAGATTCCTTTGCTTCATTTCCAGAAATGCTTTGCTCTTTATAGAGGCAGCAATGCACCAAGTCTGAAGCATGGCAAAAGACTGGTCAGCAAGGGAAAGCACTCCCAGTTTCTTTGCAAGGGACAGCTCTGAGCTGGACAGCTTTCCTCCGACTCCCAGGAATCAGTGGGACACATTTAATTGAAAACCATTTGCAATGGACTCAAGTTCAAACACAGTAAATTTGTTCCAGCAGCTTTTTAACAGCCAGAATACAAAGGTACACACAAGGCTGAAAAAAAAATCTAAATACTTAACTTTCTGACCCAGTGTGGCTTTCATGTATCAAGTTCGGTTGGTTGTTTTTTTGCATTAAGCCTCCCAGCTGATCTCAAAGGAAGCTTGCCGAAAAGCAGGGATTAGGGTTTCATGAATAACATACACACCTTTCAGAGCTCATCAAAAGTATCTAGACTCTGTGATACCCCCCAGATTTGACTATTAAGTCAAATATTCCCTGCTCACAACTGCCAGAGTTGCCAGAAATCCTGCAGGTCTATGAGGATCACTGCTGCCCCAGGAACCATCAGGATCCACCCCAACCCCTGCAAACCCCTACTGCTCACCTCATAGCTGAGGGCTGAGCCAACAAAAACCTGCCCGATGTCCAGCAGGTCAAAGTTGAAGCGGAGCTGGGGTCCAATGCCTTCCCCACTGATGCACAGAGGCAGCCTTGTCTCACGGCCTGGGGAGAGAGAACCCTTTCAGTATAATTCCCTCCATGTCCTGGGTTCAGCATTAGCAGTCATTTTTTCTCCTTCTTAGTTGGTGCAGTGCTGTGGTTTTGACTTTCAGCCTGGGAACAGCACTGATAACACCAATGTTTTCAATTGCTGCTTAGTAATGTTTAGTCTGACCAAGGACTTTGTGAGTCTCATGCTCTGCCAGGGAGGAGGGGAAGCCAGGAGAAAGCAGAGACAGGACACCTGACCCAAACTGACCAAAGAGGTATTCCATACCACAGCACATCATGCCCACTATATAATCTGGGGGCAGTTACCCAGAAGGGTTAGATCACTGCTCGGGTCAGGCTGTGTATCGGTCGGCAGGTGGTGAGCGACTGTATTCTCTTCCCTTGCTATTTCCCTTATCATCATTATTGTTCGTGTTAGCAGTAGTGGTTTGTGTTATACCATAGCTACTGGGCTGTTCTTATCTCAACCCACAGGTTTTACATTCTTTCAATTCTCCTCCACATCCCTTCAGAAGCAGGGGGAGAAAGCAGGGGTGGGAGTGAGAGAGAGGCTGCATAGTTCTGAGTTACGGCTGGACTTAAACCTTGACAGTTCTTTCTGGCGCCCAGTGTGGGGCACGAAGGGTTGAGATAACGACAGCTCTGACTGGAGCGTGTCTAATCACATTTGTGATAAGCATTTATTGTTTTGGATTAATAGTCACTCATCACAATGCTGATTTATTGGCTCTCAAAGTTGTTGCTTTTGATCTCACAGTTCCAGCATGTTGTACCTTACATCCGGTATTTGTTGTGTTAGTGTTTATCAGCTGAGGGCCTTGGCTAAGGTTCTTGTTTCATTGTACTTTATGGTAATGACTTGTAATACAATAGAATCATTGATCATGAACTGATCTGGCTTGTATTCCCAGTGTGGTCACCACCTCTGTACTTTGGGAGGTATAGAATAGAAGTGTATATCAATTACACATTTTTTCCAGGTTGCCACAGCGCTAGGCCAGCTCAAGATGCTGAAAGATGCCTTGGGGCTGGTTTCTCATTTCTAACCAGTCCCTTGGGCTGGTTTGTAATTTAGTTATTGGTTTGCACCCTGAAAATGTGATGTCAAGTTTAAAACAAGATCTCTGAATCTCTTTCCATGACTTCCATGAGCTTTGACATCCATTCATGAAGGCACAAAGCTCAGGAAACAGAACTGAAGGTAAGAATCTGCTGTTTGTATTGATGCAATCAGAGACAACAGCACAGGAGTCAAAAAGCATGAGCCCAAGCAAGGTGAAGCCCCCTGCTAACAGCGACACACACATCTTAGCCAATGCTTGTGCCTAACAGACAGCTCCATATTGGGGTACCCCAGGGCTCACATCCTGCAGCAGTGCCTAAATAAGAAAGGGCTTTATGATCTCCAGAGAGAAGAAGCACTCACCTATCCATTCAAGACACCAAGACCTCACCTTTGTAAAGAAACCTGAAAGCATGCTCATCAGTTTTGGAAAACCACCCTCCTCACTACTGAGATCAGGTAGGCCATAAAAGTACTGCTAACATGAACATCCCTTGTTGAAAGGCAACCAAGACCGCAAGGTTTATAGCTACACTCCAAGATGCTAATTTTCTTCTCTGAGTCTGCTAAGATGACATATAGTGCAGGACCTTTAAGTCTGAAGGCTGCTCTGAACCACTGCAGAAGCCTGAAGAGTCTCAATCCTAAACTCAGATTTTGGCTAGGGTCTCCCTGCCATCCCATTCTACTCTGCATGAAAAGCAAGTAGCACAAGGAGGAGAAGAAAGCCCTTAACTTGTATATACCCTTCACTGTAGCTTTTCTGCAAAGATATCCTCCCATCCTTCAAGCTCCTTTTGTGCAATGCTTGTAATTAACAGAATATCAGTGAATTAAGGTTGATTTTTTCTTTTTTTAATCTGCTGCAGTTATTCCAGAATGTCCCAAATGAGTAAGTAAAGTCTCTTATTGCAAAGAGCAGCCCACGTGTGATAACATGGTGAACACATCACAATCTGAAAACAATTCTCCTGGAACAGCCTTTGCAATGATTTCTGATTTCAATCTTGCAATCCTGAAATGAGAATGTTTGATAATGTCCAAAGCCAGGAAGGAAAGGCAACGTGGCTTTTGTGCATTGCAGCAATTTGTAAGTGGATCCAGTCAAAGGCCACCTGAAAGCAGAGATGATTCTATGTTTCACAGCTCAGGCATTAATTAGAGGGCTGTGTATTTGTTTCACAGACAGCATAAAATGGGCAGTGTTGGGTGCTCACTGTCAAAGGATTTCCCTATCTTGCATCACGTGTGGCTTAATTTTCATTAAAAACTCTAGGTATAAACCACCAAAGGTTTAGGAAATGGCAAAGATTTCTGAGTGACAAGATTTTGTCCATGATCATGCTGATCAAAAAATCAGTGGCAGCGTTTCCCCATTCTGCAGTAAGTCCTCAGCCTCTCCAGAAGGTTCATCGAAAACCATCCTTTCTTCTACCCCTACACTAATCCTGGAAGTGCCCAACAGCACAGGACTTAGTTGCCAAATCCCTTAACTCCTGCTGCTTTTTGACACTCCTCTTCTTGTTCACAGAACGTGACTGGTTTTGAACATGATTCCCATCTGACCCTGTTAATAAATGTAGATCCACTATGTACATGATGCAGGACATCAGAAGGTAAAGGAGTGATCATCATTTGGGATTTTGCTTCTCCCTGCAAGAGTGGCTTAGAAATGGGTTTTGGAAGAAATCAGATGTAACCCAAAACATTTCCATATGCAGAAAAACTTAAAAAAAAAAATTTAAAAAAATTAGGTTTTTGAAGCCCCTACCATGTGCTTCCTTCCAGGTCCTACAGTTTTATTTGCATGAATAACTAAGAAAGCAAATTCTAAGCTGAAATATCTGCAAGAGCAAATTTCAAACCTCTTCAAACCAGCTTTGCATTTGCACCCTCCAGGAAAGGAGACTGGTCAGTGGAGGACCACAGGCCTTGCACCCTTTCCTCTTTAATAGCAAAACCAAAATATTCCCTGGATTTGACAGTCATCTCCCACTCCTGAAAAACACCTTAAGCAGCAACATGCAGAGATGGAGAGGAAGGACAAGGTAACCTGAATCACGCAGCCTGCCACAAACGTCCCCCACCCTGTGCTAGCACAGCAAAGCAATTACCTCTGTAAGAGCAGAGGTGGTACAAACTCAGGCAGCTCAGTGATAACTGCTCCCAGAAGACCTGACAGCACTTCTGTAAGACAGGGCAATCATAAAGCAGTATGTCTAGCAGACTGCTCACCCTGCTGAGCACAGCAACTCCCATGCAGGGAGAGAAGCACATACTGGCCAGGAGTGGTCCTTCTGCAAACTCCCTGCAGTCAACAGGGCTCAGTCACCCGCAGTCTGGCAGCGTGTGGGTAGCGGGAGGGGACCCAGGCTCAGGCAGCACATTTTATCTCAGCTCCAGCCACCTAAGGAGTCTGACAGTGCATCCATGGAATGCTCATCTTGGAGGGAAATGTTCTACAGAGGCATAGTGCTCTTTTACTAAAAACTGCTCTCCTTTGTAGCTCTCTGGCCTTTACAGACATATCTCTGCAGAAGAAATGCTGGCAAACCCATGGCATGAAAGCTTATCCCTTCACTGCTTTGACTCTTCTGGGATCAGTGATCCAGTGCCAGGCATCCTGAACCTGGCCTGGGACAGGAGAGGACAGTGGGCACGTGCCAGCACTGCCCTGCTCACCACTCCAGCAATTACATGAGAACTGAGTGGACTGGAAGAGTGGTTTTGCCTTCACTGTGGGTAACAGGAGCAGGAGAAAGGAGCTGTACCTGAGATGTCACAGTAGACTCTTTCTTGATAGACTTTGGCTTCTTGGGGCTTAAAGATCACCTTGATTTCAGCTGAAGAATTTGGCCAGACATCTCCTTCCTGAAACAGAAGGAGACAGCAAACCATTTATCTTCAAAAGTCGCATTTCTTGTTTTCAAGCAGAGCCCTGTAAGCTTTGAGAGCATCAACGAAGAGCAAGAAGCAAGCAATACTCATTGACAAAAACTGTGAGAGAGCTTGGAAGCTGCTGCAAAAATACCTTTCTAAGTCCCTTACCTTTACTCCCACCTGGTAGAGGCATTGTGTTAAATTAGGGCTAGACAGAAGCAACCAAATTGGCTCACACTCTAACAAATGAATCAGGATTTCTTTTGAGGTACCAGATGCTCTATGGAAAAGGTATCTCTCTTCTGCAAACTTCCCCTTGTATCTCTGTATCACTATGGCTACACAAACATTTTTACTCAGATCAGAAGAGATTTAGCAAATCAGATGGGTTTTTCCATTCTTGGTTATGAAGGTGCTGTCTCTTGTACTTTTCACCTTTCCATGTGTATAAGTATTTAGTGTACTGTGGTGAGTCAGGGTGCTCAGCACCTTGCAGAACAAACCCTCCTGCTTGAAGACCAAGGGAGAATAGACTCCTTGCCACTGAGGGCTGCTTCTGCCCTGCAGCTGGAGTGGGCAGGCAGCACAGGCTCTTCCAGCTGATGGACAATCAGAGGAAGGAGTAGAGGGCCTGTTTCTCTCTGCAAGGTGCACACATTCCTGTTTCCCTGAGCACAGGCTCAAACAAGAAGAGATGAGATTTGCTTTCAGCTCCATACCTCTTTCAACCAGCAAGCTCTTTCCCTTGTCATGCTCTTACTCAGGGATCCAAGTCTGGGCTGTGCTACCAGTGCCTGCAACTGTCTGCTGCTTCTTCAGGGTCTTATCCCAAAGAGTCCTGGCACTGGCACTCAGTCCCAGGGAGCCTTGTCTCACATTCTGGAGGCATCCCTTGTTTCTAAAGGCTCTCACTTCTTGCAACTAGTTTAAACAAAGTCACCACTTACGTTCATTCAGCCCTTAGCATTGCAAATGTCTGTTGACATAAATATATGCACTTCTGACAACTGTAAGAATACTCTAGAAGAAGATGAAAAGAACAGAGTTATTTTTCTGTCTGCAAAGTGTGGCTTTGATTCTGCTTGCTGTTGGGTATCCTCCATACTTAGTCCAAAAGCCTCAAAATGACTGGAGCCTCCAGCACTCCTGCAGCATAAATATTAAATAACTATAGTACTTCCCATCAACTTAGCACTTATAATTCAAAGGACAGCCCCCACAAAAATGAAAGGGCTATAACATGGTGAGTTCTTGGGCTGCAGCTGCAAGTAATATCCTAATGCACAGCCTACTGGAAGTCAAAGAACAGAGGGAATAATAGGTAAAGAAAACCATTCCAAACACCAACAAACCAACAATAGGAAAAAGAAATCTGAAAGGATAAAGTCAATTGGATTCTTCTCAAAACCTATGGCAAACACCTTTGTCAGATCAAACGTATTTCATATTTCTATCCAGCAAGCAACTGGCTGAGATGAAGCCTCACATGACAACACACTTGCATGAGGAAGCAAACTGGGGACCTCAGCCTGCAACCCACAGTCATATGGGTCAACAGAGGGGTGAAACTGCGGTTATGCCAACATTGGTGGCTCTCAGCCTTACTCTTCCTTGGAAAAAAATGAATGAGTTTCACCTACTTTAAAAGAAATAAGAGTTTGGTATTATTGTAGGGTTTTACTCCAATATGAGAAGGGATGTTGCACTGCTCAGACAGAAGGCATCCTTCATTTCAGACCATGCAAATACTCAGAATGAGAGCACTGGCTGATTGAAGGACAATGGGGTTTTGCTTGCCTCAACAGAAAAGTAAAATCTTTCCTGTGCCTATATGCAGTAGAACTCAAAAAGTCCATTTAAACCTGCCAGCCTTGTGTACAGGCTCACAGGTGACACTGGAAGGGAGATTCAAGCACATGTAGGGGGCCTACAAGCAAGCTAGAGAGGAACTTTTTATGAGGATGAGTAGTGGTAAGACAAGGGGGGAATGGCTTTAAGCTGACAGAGGAGGTATTTAGATTACATATCAGAAAAAATATTCTTCACTATGAGGGTAGTGAGACACTGGCAAGGGTTGCCCAGAGAAGCTGTGGCTGCCCTGTCCCTGGCAGTGTTCAAGGCCAAGTTGGATGGGGCTTGGAGCAACCTGGTCTAGAGAAAGGTGTCCCTGCCCATAGCAGGGGGTTGGAAATGGGTAAGCTTTAAGGTCCCTTCCAACCCAAACCTTTTTAGGATTCTGTGATTCAGACATGGTATAAATCCAGGTTATATGAAGGGATTAGTATTTCCATGATTAAACTTGTGCTGAATTTGGTCTCCTTTCCTCAGAAGCCATTTCATTCTTCGGGTCACCATGTGAACTGAGAGTGCTCTAATATCCCTAGTTAATCCCCACATGCTACGTGTAAGGTTGTGCCCTTACCTATAATAATCAATACTTCTGAACACTGTAAGAACACCCAGTAAGTGCCCTTAATGTATAGCAGTAGTAGCAGAGCTCAGCTTTCGGCAGGCTTTTGCTGCCTGTCAGGAGCTAGCTGCTCAGAAGTGCTTTCTGCAACAAGCTCTCTCAGCCAGTGAAGGTTTGTGCTCAGATATTGCTTACCACTGGCTCAATGGTGAAAACATCATCGGAGGAAAGCATGGAGTCTTCCTGAACCTTCGTCACCTGGTTCTCAAAGGTGCGGATGAGAAGAGAAAGGCGCTCTTGGAGAGGGGGGTCCACCCCACCCTCCCTGCGAGCACAATCCATCCTGTCCTCTTCCCGCTTCTGTAGCCTGCAGCTACAGGGACAGACAAACCAAGCAGGAAAATGAGTAAGCAACATACTTGCAGAGACTGTCCTATACATGCAGGAGCAGCAAAACACTCGGGGAAGAACAGCAGCAGCTCAGCAAGTGGCTGACTGCAAGCCACAGGCTCCTAAATGGATCTGATTATTACCAGTCATTTTCTAGCAGAGCAGGTAGTTTTACTCCACACTTACAAGCTAAGAAGAGGTTTCTGAAAGCTAGCAGCCCTCAAGAGAGCCTCCTGGTTCAAACTCACTGGCCCAGCCAATAGTGATTTCACCAACAACCTCAGCTGGTTTTTCCTACCATAGGGCTAATGTGGGGGGTAAGAAAACGACTGAGGAGCACACACTGCAATGCTTCAGTGGGAAGGGGAGAAGCAGGTAGGTTTCAGCTACACAGTACGAGCATCACACTTCTTTTCTTCCTTTTTGGACCTACGGGGATAAGGAAACTGTATCTGCTCTGTTGCTTGTCCTGCTTTCCACCAGGTGATCCTGAAGCACTTCAAAAGCAAACTAAGGAACTCAGGCTCAGTGCAGTCCCAGGTAATGAGTGCTGACACCTTCCCCAGCCTCATGGACCCTCCATAGCCCAAGGATCTCTGAACCTCAGTAGTTTGCAACTCCCAGATGTGAATTTGCTCTCTGAGAAAATACAGTGATTGCAACCAACCTTTCCTCCCCAAAACATCATCCTCAGATGGAATATGGCTGGAACTGGAATGGCAAGTATTAAGCTACATTGCGTTGAAGCCCAGGGACACGTACCCTGGTGCTGTGTATGGGTTTGCTTGTCCTAAACCATTCAAAAGCACCAACACCTCTCTTGGGCCTGGGCAGTGTGTCTTACCAAAATGAACCTTTGAAACAAACCTCAGCTTCTGCTGATCCTCCTCTTCTTGGTTAACAAAAGGCTTCCACTGGAAGTGGGCTATGATTTCACTCTGGTTGTGGATGACCATGGATCTGTGGTTTGACAGCGTGAGGTAAGTCTTCTCAACCGTCAAGGAGTTCCTGTCTAGCCTGATGTTGACATCTACAGCTGCTCCATAAAGGCTTGTGTGAATATCTTCACCTGGAATGAAGCACATGGAAGTCTCTGCTCATCTCATTTGCTGATGGAAGTATAAGGAACAGAGCAAACCACAGTTAACATAAGAAAGAGCTACAGCTTTTAGCTGCAGCGGTTCCACAGATCAGACATTTAATCCATCCTGACATCTGCATGTGGTACAGCATGATGATGTCCTGATATCACCTTAAGCACCTTATTTCTGGGCATGTTTGTAGAGATTTATCACCAAGGTGCCAACATTTACAGTGAGATTCATTCTGATTGCCTGGCAAAGACATGCCCAATATACTACTTAATAAATCAATCAGCCTTCAAGCTGCTCTTCTGCTTCTCAGCAGATGCTGACTGATCCACAAGGAAAAGGGGCTAATGTAGGGTCAGTTCTGCCCTGAAACACGTCCAGGCTTAATGAGACTTAAAAACATATTGGTGATTTCCACTGATGATAGAGTAGGCAAGCTGTGGCCCGGGGTGACCTGCAAAGAGATGAAAACCACATTTTTTAGAAATCTGTCATATGCTAAAAATGGCTGATGTGGCATCACAGGGAAATCTGCTTTTGTGCATACATGGGCACAAATAAAACAGTCAAAAGGAGGTTTTTAACTTGCAAATGACCTTCCTATGACACACACCCCGAGCTGTGCTCATGCAGCCAACTCTATGGGTTGCTTTAGCAGGCCTTTTGTCAGGAGGAGTGTTACAGTGTTGTGGAGCTATGAGGCTCTTGCAAAAAAACCCCTCAAGTAAATGAAGCACAAACTTAACTCCCTCTCATGTACCCTCAATGACAGACCATTCGTCTTGAAACATGAGGCCCTGGAAAGGGGCAAAGGCCACACTCTGTCTGCAAGGAGTTGAAACAACCTTATCTAAAATAGTATTAAAAAATTGACAACATATTACAAACAGTTCTAGAAAAGGCAACAAAGGCAGGAAACAGTTGCTACATACTGGCTGTGTTGACATAAACAAACACTTTGGAGAACAACTACATTCACCCATCAATCTAATTGATTTGAACTATAAAAGCCCATCACCAATCCGGTGTATAAAGCATCAGCTCCCAGTCCTCGGTCTGTTGCAGTGCTGCTACTTGTTAAGGTGCAAAGTCAACATATAATTGCACAAGCTCCTATTTACACCTTTTGGTTTTTGCCTACCTTGAAGCAAACATATAAGAATGTTAAAAGACTGACAGAAACCAGCCATGCTCATGGGAATTCCCACAAGAGAAGGAAGAAAAGCACAACATGCACTCACAACCTGCAATAAGCAGACAGAAAATCCTTTGCCAAGTTTTTAAATGGCCAACAGAAACCATTTAGACATGGAGGCTCTCTGGGAACCTGGTGGGACACTGTCTCAAGTCAGGGCCTGCTTCTTCATGCTGCAGCCTAGTGCTCATCAACATGAGGCTGATAACATTTGGTCCTACAGGTAGCAAACAGCAATGGGGAGGAAAGGCTGCTGGGGACCCTGTACTTTCAGGGCCAGCGAGCAAAGCTCAGAGGCAGGTGTGCAACGCAGAGCCTTCCCCTCACCCAGGGCAGGGCAAGCTCACACATCTCAAGCTCCTACTGTGCTGCACTGGAGAAACATGCTTAGCTGCTCTCTTCTGTACAGGAATAACCTGAATTTGGCAGAGAACAAGTGTTGCTCCCCAGGGCTCAGGAGGGGAGGCATTACTCCATCCAATTTGTACAAGTAAAGTAATAAACCCTGTGCAGAAAAACCTGAAACTCATTGGCTACTATGGAGCCAGAGGCAGATACCACCCACATCTTCTACCTGCCCTTGAAGGAATAATCAAGGACCTGAGGCTGAGCTCTCTCTTCCTAGCCCTGGGTGTGCAAAGCCACAAAGGATGCTCTGAGCCTGGCCTGTGATACACACCAAAACAAGCTGAGATTTGCTTTAGGAGAGCTCCTGCTCAGGAACTGTCATCACTCCTGTAAGATGTGTAGGAAGTTGAGGGAGAACAGCCAAATGCCAAATATGCAGCTGGTTCTTTAGCAGGCTTTTAGCACAAGGCTGGAGGCTTCCAGCAGGACTAAAACCACCAAGTATTCCTGAGCCTTACGTTACCTCTCTTGTGGGAAAGCTGCTTTGTGGGGTTCCACACCAAGGACAGACAGGACAGTAATGGAGTGGACACTCCTGCTTGACAGCTGGTTTTTCTTGCATATGCTTTCTCCTAAAATTCTCCTATGTGTACTGACTCTGATCTCTTTCCTCAAACAGGGTGAGATCTGCCCTGAGGCGTTTGATTCTGTATGCGTCTCACAGAGCCACCAAAGGAAAATGCTCTCCGTAATCACTCTTATGACGGATGGCAATAAAAGCAGCTCAGTATATAGTGTCTGTCAGCCCTGCACAAGCTCAGGGGTGCTTTATTAATTACCAAATTTTCCTGTGCTGACAAAGAGATCCCATGGGATGTAGCAACCAGTGGGGAAAAACTGTACAGAGTAATTTCAGCACTGAACAATAGATCTCCTGGACTAGAAGCACATTGGAGCACCTTGCCACGAGGCCCAGTGGGTACCGCAGATACCCACATACAAGCACAGAATTGGGTCCTACACCTTGAAAACCACCCATCATACCATACTAGGGACTTCTTGGAGACTAGAGTCTAACGTAAAACAGGATTTGGGGAGCTTTGAGCACAGAAGTGATTCTCCTTCCACAGTTCTAGCATCTCTCCAGCAAGTGTTGTCTCTGTTGGCCTCCTTCACTTGCATGGAACATTTGCCATAGATGTTACTGTTTCTGGGTGCTGTGGGACTGGTGAATTTGTTTTTCACCTGTGGCACAGCTCTGGGAAGCTGCTACGTATCTCCTTAGCCATGTGTCCCTGAGCAAAGCTCACCCTCCCACACCAAGCTTGTGCTATACTATCAGGCTGCAACAAAAGTTGTGACTCCAGCAAACTGGGTTTGATCTATGAACAGCAGTACACAGGGCACCTAGCTTGGGCATCTCACTTGAACACTGCTTGAAAGCTTAAAGAGTAAGTAAGCTTTATGAATCTTGACTTGGCTGAGACTAGACTTAACTCCACAAACTCGTTTTCCCACAGCCACACAGGGTGGCTGAAAGTCATCAGGGAAGGGCCGAGGACTTCACTGGCACCAAGTGATAAACCCTTTCCAAACCTGCATGTGTACTTGGCAGGCAGACTTCAGAAACTCTTCCTGGTTAACCACAACCTGATGTTAAGGAGACGAATAGGGATGTTCTGTGGCCCATAATATCCCAAGCTACCTTTTTCACACCCAGACACATGTACATGGAGAAATGTAGGAGTCAGGCCACGTAAAACACTCAGGGTCAAATATTCAATGTAAATCATTATGGTCTTAGAAGCAGCAATGTAAAGAATTCAGTAGCTCTTTCAAGGAAGAAACCAATGAGCCTCTCTGTGTAAGCATAAACCGTTCTCTGTGAATAGGCCATTAACTGAAAAGTACTAAACAAAGGTGTGAAAACTCAGAAGGCTACAAAGAGCATTTGAAAGATACAGGAACATTTTTAGAACTCACAACAACTCAAATGCTCTTTGTGGGGCTAAAGTATCGCAGTGTCACGTAAGTTAGGCCATCCTGTTTCCCAGGACCGGAGTTCAGGAACAAAGACAACACAAACCTCTCTTTCAGGAAAGAGAAAATGCACACCAAATGCATTCACACAGATGAGCAAATGCTGTGTTCAGCTCCACAAGGTACCTCTGCTGAAGCAAGGCTACAGAAGCATTTTAACGCCTCACCTTTTTCTTGAGTTTTTCCCACTTACATTTGAAGCGACGTTTAATACCGACAGTATTTCTGTGGCCTGATCCTGGAATGACATTCCCTAGTATAAATATTATACCTATGTTTGGATACAGTGAGCACTTCCTACCAAATCCCAAGTGGCCTCTAGACCCAGCTGCTTTAGTCCTGATGTTGTGAAGTGTGGGACGTAGATGGGTAGAGGGAAACAGAAAAAGGCTCTGTGGCAAGACAACAGAGAACCACTATGTGGGACAGAGGTGTATAAGAGACAGTGGGCATTGGAAAGAGTCTGTCAAGACACGCCACACTTCACACACAGCACTGTCTAGGAATAAGACTGCACATGCGCACTAATGGAGAATCGAGGTTCTGCTTTCCTCCACTCAGCAACTCTGAGCAAAACAGGATTCCAAAAACCTCATTCCAGTTTGAGGGGATCCACCTTAACAATCCCTTAAACACCAACAAAGCTTCACTTTTCTTTGAGGTAAAGGAGGCAGGGAAGATGCACCTGGAGAGAGAATTCAGATGGCTGGGACAACAGGAATGAGGGTAGATGACTGCCATGGGTGGGTGCTGTGTGGAGAACACTGTGCTGACACCAGGGTCTTCCCAAGAATGAGCTGGCACACAGCAACACAGGACACAGAGAACAAGGACAAGCTCAGCCTTTGCCTCTTACCTGCTCACTTCTAAGAACTGAAGCATGCACAGGTTTTAAAAGGTTTTAGAAGTAGCCTGCAAAGTCTTGCAAAACAAGTTTAACATTATTCTGTTTAGGAAGGGCTCTGTTTGTAAGGACATAGAGAGGGTGCACCATGCAGCGCCCAGCTCTTACCTGTGTCATAGTGAACTATCAGGGATCGGGAATAATCACCAGTCTTCAGTGGGTGAAACACCACTGTTACTTGCATGACTTCACCAATCCCAAGAGTTCCGATGGAGGGATCCACGGAGAAAGGGCTGCAACACAAAGAGAGACATCAGGACTATAGTTGGAAATTTGAGGACTATATTCCTTTTGCAATCTTGTTCACTTCAGCTCACTTGTGCAAGCAAGGAGCAAGCAAACCACAGTTAGTAGAAGAAAAACAGAACATACAGGATCTTCTGAAGAGTCTCAGCCCTCAGAAGATCCCAGGGTACAACATGACCTCATGTTCCCCATACTCTGTATCCAGTTCTCTGCAGTGAGGCTCCAGAGTCCATCTGTAGCCAGATAGTACTGCCAGCTGTACTATCAGAGAATAGGTTTTGAAGAAGACAGAGGTGGGGAAAGAGCTATTTGGATACACAACTTGACACTGACTTCACATGAGGCATTTGACAGGGGGACCACCCGAATGCCGAGTTCTTGTGGCCTCCTAGAGAATAGGTGTACTTGGCTGATAGTGGTATTTAACCATTTCAGAAGGTTATTTAAGATCAGGAGGTTACAACCTGGCTACTAACATATTCTAGCCCTCTGCAGGAAATCTTGGAAGGAGAAAGCCCCAGAAGAAAAGGCCCCTAAACCATGCACCAGATACTGGTTACATCTTTTGCCTGAGCCCTCAGTAGCATTCTGGTCTGGGGCTATAATGCGGCTTTGAAGCCAGTGCCTGCTCCTCTCATTTAGGAGTTCATTCTACTTAAGAATATTTGATCCCAGGAACCAGACCAAACCCCCTGGAAAACAAAGTTCTTGGACCACACACTGTTACTTCCAGGGCCTCAATACCCATTGCTTAGATCTACGATCTCTGCACTTGCTAATACAGACACAGCTGCTACTAAATTCTTCAATGTCTCACCAGCTCATAGTGTGCTCATTTCTCAGCACTGTGTTTGGGCTACATAAACTGTGCTCCTAGAGCTGTCATCTGCCATCATCAGGCAAGCTGTCTTCCTGTGTCAGCTCTTTCAATCTAACAGAATCAGTTGTGCAAGATGCTGCTTTCGAGACACCACTGCAGTATAAAACTTCACTGCATCTTGCGGAGTTTTCTCAAAGGTCGCATCATGCTTAAAACACTATAAGCAACAGCAAACCCCAGGTGTTCTGCCTATCTCCAGCTATGGCTGCAGTACAGCAGCTCAGATGCACCAATTCCTTTCTGTTGCTGTTTACCAATTATATTATCACAAAACAGTGTTTTGCACAAGAAAGATAAGCTCCCTTACCTCTGAGTGCTGATGCTGTAGCGAGCCTTCCGATTACCGATGTTGCGCACCAGCAGAGTTTTCTGAGTGCTGAACTTGACTGGGCACTCTGAGAAGTTCACCTGGTCAGGGAAGTCCAGGATGGCTCGGGCACCTATCGCTCGAATAGGCACAATAAACTTCTCCCTTTCTGTGATGCAGATGAGCTGGTGGAAATAATCCTGCAGGGGAAGAAACAATCTTAGCACAGTGCATTTAGTACCACCCCTATGGCAGGAGAAAAATCTGCTGTTTTCTGTGACTTTAACAGTAGCATTCAAGAATGTAGGAGTACTTTTTGCCTTAATGACCTTTCATTCCAGTAGCATAACTTGGACAGGGCTGTTAACTTGCAAAGAAGAAACAACCCCATTGATTCACCTGCTTTCACAGCGAGCTGGCAGCATCAGACAAAATTAGCTCATACTTGATTATGATTCTTTACCAAAATAATTCCATGTAAGGGATCAAAGCAGTAACAGAGCCTGCTTTGATCACCACTGCAGATTATTAAAGGCACTGCTAAGAATTCAGTTGTGCCACAGCACTAACTCCAATCCCAGCAATGCAGCGACCCATTGAAGCTTGGCAGGGGATGCTCAGATCGATTTTGCAAAAGGCCTTTGCCACACGCATGGTCAACAGTTTGTCTTTGGTGAAATACTTCACAAGGTGGAAGCAAGCATATTTTTCATGTCAGGTGAGCATAGGGTATGTGTGTATTTACCTTCGTTTCCCATGTCATTATAGGGACAAGGCTGTGGCCACACATGTTTAAAAAGCCATCTGATGCACGCCCCCACCCCTGAACTATCTCTGTCTTATACCCAAACTATCCTTGTGAGATGTTTGAGGAGTACATTAACAATTCCACCCCTGCCCTCTAGAGACTATTCCATCTCTACCCTAGACCTAAAGAGAATTCCTCTTGAGCCTAATCTCAATTTCCCTTTACATCTCATCATAGCCTCAGGGGATGCAGGAAATAGCTTTGCTTCCTCGATGCTGCATGGTTGATGCCTTAATCACATCTCTCTGGTAAGGTCTTGGTGCCCTTTTCTCATGCCTACCTGAGACAGGTGGCACCAGGAGCTTCAGGGGTCAGACAGACATCCCTACCACAGCA
Source organism: Neopsephotus bourkii (assembly GCF_033783945.1). Taxonomy (NCBI): domain Eukaryota; kingdom Metazoa; phylum Chordata; class Aves; order Psittaciformes; family Psittacidae; genus Neopsephotus; species Neopsephotus bourkii. Next base: position 13,127,975 of record NW_026900624.1, read on the forward strand.
AACTCAACTATACTACTCTCAGTCACTGGCTTGTTCAGAAAAGAGTCAGACATCCCCCTCTCAGCATCCTGGTATTTAGCAGGAAGAGGTGAATCAAATCACTAACAGCTTTTCCTGTAGGGATGAGCAGATCCATCATCCATCTCCAGATGTACAGTGTGGCATTGCTGTGCTGGAAATATCGCCTTGCCTCCAGTGAAACCAATGATCTAACTTCTGTAGTACGGCTAGGAGCCATTGCCTCCAGCAGTTCCCTTGCTGATGACTTGATAAGAGCTCTGCCTCTTATCACTTACTTGCTGTCCTGATCTTTTCAGTGATTTTAACTCATTTGATATTTTTGTAACTGCTGAAGTAGCCCTAAACAATTTGATGTAGGAATTGCACGCAGCAGCAAACTCCCTTAACCAGAACTCATCCAGATTACTTTGCACTTGCAATCTCCTGCTTTCATACTTACCTTGTTTAAGCCTGGAAGGGACCTAAGGCAGCCAGATGAGGCACAGACAGAAAGCTATTGCTTTAACACAACAACAAAACCTTAAACCTTCAGCTGGGGCTTAAGGTTGCTGTAACAGATGTGGTCACATCCAAGACATAAAGGGATTAAAGAAGGATCTTTTCTTCTAGACATCTAAAATATTCACACTGGAAACTGCAGAAGAGCTTTTGCTTCTCACATTTGGAAGGTAAAATGCCAGGAAGAGAATGCAGCAAATTACCTACAGAACTGAATATCACATTTCAAGGATGGCATTTCATCTTCAGCAAGTCTTTCTGAATTAGCAATTCTGTACCAAATTTTGCATCCTAAGCCTTCTAAAATAAAAGCTAAGGGCAGCCCATGTGAATCCATTACCTGGGCACTTCATGTCCCGTACTGTTTATGTGCACAGATGTAAGTAACATAACGTGTGGACACACAGGAACACACAGTGGCGCAAGAACACCCACACTGTACAAGCACGGGTAACTAGGGACCACAGGGCAGTTCCTCTTTAGTTTTCTATATCCATGATAGCTGAGGATAGGACAAAGTGTTCAACTAAGCCTAAGCAGTAAATGGAAGATGAGAAAACAGTTATGCTCAAAGGAGTCGTACACCTCTGGCCCAGTGCAGAAACATCAGCTGGTGCAGAGCTATCCCCTAACATTGCCTCTCCACCACCATTACGCAAAGAGGCAGCAGGATGCTAGTGGAAGGAGTTGGCCTGTCTGCCCTCATTTCCCTGCAATGCTTCCTCCTTTCCATGCCATGTAAGAAATCCTTTTGTACAACAGCCTTCACCATTGACCCTTCATATCACAGAGAATCAGACTTGCCAGGGCCACAGCACTGATGCCTCAACCTCCCAGAAAAATGTCCCTGCCATGTGCACAGCATATTCTCTCCCCTGGACTCACGGCTGGATGCAGGCAGATAAGTATTCTCAGGGACAGCACAGCTGCAAAACTTGAAACCCCAGGGTATAAAAAAGCATCAGCTTTGCTCCAGCCTAGGGTGAGGCAGGAAAGTGGTTGCCAGATGGGAAAGAGAAAAGCTCTCTGGATCTCTTTGTTCCTCCAGTACTTCCATAATAATTAAACCCCTACCACTGAGAGAGGGCTAAACATCATATCAATACCTCTCCCTGCCATTTTCCTACCGGTACATGTGGATCTTCCCTCATGAATGCTCAAGAAAGCACAGGGAGGGAAAGCACAGCTGGTCTGTCCCAACTGCAGTGACCAGTGGCACCACACCATGCCAAGATGGGACTAGCTGCAGACTGCCTGCCCACAACCTAGAGAAGGTCTGACGGCACACTATGGACACAGAGAATGCCAGAAAGTACAAGAAAAAATATGGCTTTAGAGATAACATGCTGCTGTCTCACTGCTGTGTCCAACATTATACATTAAAGAGACTGCATTTGACAGAGGTGGTGGTCCTCACTCTGATCAGGACCAACTCTGGGTTTTCCAAATACCTGGTCATTTTTAAACAGACTTCTGTGTTTATAATTATTGGAGCAAACACATCATCATGCAGCAATGGACAGATACGAGAAACCAACACCCAGAGGCCACATTACCACAGAGAGTGCTCATCCCTGAAGCCAACAGACATTACATTACATATTCTAGCACTGAAGGATAAAAAACAATCTGAAACATGTAACAGCCTCCAGCCTATGAGAGCATAACCTTCACCATGAGGAAAGAGTTTCTCTCAGTTCTAGATCCAGTGCAACTCCACTGAATCAGGGCAGTTCCTCAAAACCCACACCAGATGTCCTGTTCTGAAACCAGCCCTGCAGGTTCACCTTCCACTGAAGGCACCATCTCCTGGGACCTCCAGGCTCACCTTGTTCTCCTCAGGAGTGAAAATGATGCGGAAGGTTGAAGACAGGCCAGCTGCTACCTTATGGCTCCCACCGTTGGGGCTGATCAACTTGAAATAAGGTGAGTTTTCCAAGACGACCTTCACCAACCGAGGAACCTGCAGGGCAGACATGAAACTATCACTTTGCCACTTGTGGAAACATGGGGAGAGGAGACTTGGCCATGCCCTGGTGACATCCCTCCTTAACCACCTTTCCAAAACACTTAGGCCACATAGTACACAAGGGTGGACTTGAACCCCTTCTGCCTGGCCAAAACGCTCTAGGCCAGAGGCAGCAGGGCAATGCACTGCTGTGAAAGAAGCACCAAGCAGCTTCTTTCATACCAGCACATACATCACACCACATAACACACCAGCAACATAGAGGTGAAATACCTGAATCAAGTCATCTGTATATTCAACGAGCCCAAAGAACCTGCTTGCTTCTGCTTATACACACCCATGCCTCTAGAGGGAATATCTTATCTGAAGGCAGAACAGTATGTGTTTGTACTGGAGGAAGAAACTCACTTCTAACATACCAGCTTCGAGTGGGGAAGTCAAGCTGTTGTGCTAGTCATGCCAGCAGACCAGCAAGAGGACACCACAGACTTTGTGGCCTTACTGGGAATAAAAGTAAACCTGAAGAGCAAAAGGAGGAGCATAGCAAGATAAAAAGACAACACCAGAAAGAAGGGGATAGCTAAGAGAATTTAAAGTGGGGTGCAAAGAAACAAAGGAAAAACACAATACACTAAAAGAAAAGGCTGAAGCAGAAAATGAGAGCAGTCAACTTGACTAAATGATGGAAAGCCAGACAACCCCCAGGCTGTACCTATCAACTGTGGGCTTCAAAGGAATTTTCTGCCTTGAGATAGGTGACAGCACTGACTCAGTGTGGTTTCACTATGAAAAGCCAATCTCAACTCCCCAAAGGCTCTTGTGGCCTGGTGCCTGCAGTCAGGCAGCTGTCACTGCAGCAAAGCCAGACTTTTGGGAATTTGTACCGACAGCCAGGCATCCCTACAGGCACCTTGCTGCAAGTTTCTGCCCTCTGGAATACCACGTTATCGTGGTTTAAGCCCAGCCGATAACTCAGAACCACACAGCTGCTAGCTCACTCACCACCTTTTTCCTCCCCCACTCCCATGGGTTAAGATAACTACACCATGCTAAGAAGGAGAAAAATGACTTCTACCTGAACCCAGGACACAAATGCATGGAAACAGTAAGCAGGCACTTCCTAGCACACAGATATCAACCCCTGAGTTCAAGTCTCATCTCAGAAAGTCTGAAACAGGTTTGACTGACAGGCAGCTTCACTGATAAGGCAACCTGCTCTAGTTGAAGATGTCCCTGCTCATTGCAGGGGGGGTTGGACTAGATGACTTTTAGAGATCCCTTCCAACCCAAACCATTCCATGGTTCTATGATAAACAACAAACCCACATGAAGCTTGGAAAACATGGAGGCTCATTCTCCACCACCCACCCGAGCGTGATAACCAAGGACTGCCAAGGCAGTGCTGAGCTCTCCAGAGGCCCTTTGCTCCCAGTAATGCCCTGCTGCAGTGAGCTCCAGGAGCCAATTTCACACTACAGACAAGAATTTTAGTCACCAGGTCCTCTGAGAGATGAGCACAGGTTGCAATGATCTTCATCAAAAGCCACACAGAACATAGAATCATAGAATAGTTAGGGTTGGAAAGGACCTTAAGATCATCAAGTTCCAACCCCCCTCCCATGGGCAGGGACACCTTGCTCTAAACCATATTACCCAAGGCCTCGTCCAACCTGGCCTTGAACACTGCCAGGGATGGAGCATTCACAGCCTCCTTGGGCAACCCATTCCAGTGCCTCACCACCCTAACAGGAAAGAATTTCCTCCTTATATCCAATCTAAACTTCCCCTGTTTAAGTTTTAACACATTACCCCTTGTCCTACCACTACAGTCCCTAATGAAGAGTCCATCCCCAGCATCCCTATACGCCCCCTTCAGATACTGGAAGGCTGGGTGTTGAGAAGCAGCCTGAAGACAGGAAAGAATTTTACAGCATACAGGTAAGAGCAGCAAGTACATAATGAAGCACTTCTGGGATGGAGTGCTTACAGAGCCAGCTTCTATTTGGAATATACTTTGCAGTTAGCTGGATTTTTGTGGTGCAGACAACTTCAGGTTACCATGCAGTAAGATTCAGAGGAATCTGGGAAATTGGCAAGAAAACCTTGAGACAGAGCACAGTGTTACTTTTCTCCAGGACATTACCAAAAGCCAGCAAAGGGAGAACATCATAACCTCTCTTGGGATTATCATCTCTATCTTTGTGTACTTAAATATGCCAAGAATTTTCCTTAGAGCCAATCTTACTTTTACACCAGTGCTGTCCAATGGTGGAGGTCTTACTGGCTTCAGAAGATTGGGTTTTTGGTGGGTTTTATTTTTTCACAATTTTGGATAAAATCAACAGTTCACACATTGCCTCCGTTTTACGGGGTACAGAAATCCCAAGGTGCAGCTGTACACATATATAACTTTTTACTGGGGAATAGCAGGAATATTAATGCAGATGTTCTTTTCCACTTAGGGAAGCAAATTAACTGCTCACCTGCTAGCTGGTACTTGCCAAAGACAAACATTTTGCATGAATAATGGAACAGCTGAAGCCAAAAGACTTAGAGGAGTGAAGCAGAGCAGCAGAAAAAGAGAAACTGAGGCCCATTTTAATAAGAAAAGTGGATACCTACAGCAAAGATTGCCCAAAATGCACATTACCCTGGCTGTGCTCTGGCTCTCCAAAGGCAAAGCCAAGAGACATGCTCTTAGAAAAACCTGAGCACAACTGAATTAAGCTTAGCAGGAGCCTAAAGTGACACGGGAAGTCCTCCCCACTGCGTCCACTAAATCGTTCTGTTTCCACTGCTGTTTGAAAACACCTTTCCCGGGGTGCTAATGGCATGAATTATAACTTATTTCACCATAAGGTGGACAGTAAGATGCACAGAGGCAGCTAGACAGGCTGAGAGAGGAAAACTGCCCTGCCAGAAACCAAGATTAACAAAGGATCCAGCAGGACATGGTTCACTCTCGGTAAAGCATCCAAGCAGGTATGAACTATACAGCCCTCAACATTCCCATCAATCCAGGGGTTTCCACAGGAAGCATGCTGCCTAGAAAGTTCCTTTGGGTTAGATACCACCAATGCATGGCCAAAATCAGAGGGAGAACCTGCAGCACAGGAAGATTTCTACCATCTTGCAAAATAAAAGTGGTGAGACATTTTATTCTGGATGTGCTGTGCTGGAGCAAATAACCTGCTATGCTGTATAGTGTGTGGATTCCACTGCTCTCCTCTTCCACCACAGGGTTAAACCTCCATGTCCCAGCACTTACCTTGTCTTTGTTCCTCAGAACCAGCGGCACTTCACAGACCTTGAAGGGAAGGTAGTTCTGAAACACCACCTCTGACGGGAAAGGCTGAAACAAGCTCTTGTCGAGGTCAACTGCTGAGAACTGGAGATGCAAGACACAGCAGTGAGAGGTTCAGCTGCTGGTAAATATGTTAATGAATGAGAATCCTACATTGATCTCCAGTGAAGTACAGTCTCTTGGTGAGTACATGTGCCCAGCTTACATGAAGGAGATGGCAGAGCACCCACCCATCTTCTGAGCTGATCAGATGTTTCAGGACCATGCTGAACAGGTTTAAACTAAGAAGCACTTTTGGTGGGTGTTTATTTAGGTTTCCTTCTGCAAAACGCAAGGCAGTGCTTACCCATAGCAGAGCCCTCTGCTAATGGGGTCATTCAGCTCCAGAGACTTACCGAAAGAGCCACGAACCCTTATAGAGGAAGCAAAACCCAAGAGTTTAAACGAAACTCCACAGGGAAACAATTGGGCGTGATCTTTTCTCCCAGAGAGTGAGAACAAGTCCCAGACATGCCCAAATGTCTTTAATTCTATATAGAGCTTAGAAACGAGTAAGAAGACAGCAGTACCAGAGGATGTAAGACCAAAAAGAAAGTAACACAGTAGTTAGGAAAAAGAACAATGAGGTGAATGCTGGATAGTGATACGGTTCACCTCTTTTATCAGCATTATTGGGCAATTGAACTAAGACGGGACATGGTATCTTCTTTTTCCATGAGCTTTAAATGGAAGCTTTAGTGTATTCTGTTATTGCTGGTTTATTCAATACTATTGCAGAATCATGTATGAATACACAAACAGCAAATGCTTCCAGAGCAGAGGCATTACTTTGAGCTGTTTTTCCCTTCTTCCAGCTGCACTTGTCCCAGACTCTCACTGGAGAAAAAGGTTTTACCTTTCCCCCAGCGGAAGGAATTACACCACCACCAGTTTGAAATTACAACAGGACCTAGTCACCGAGCTCTTTAGATAAGCTGGGGGCAAGCCTGTCACAAGCATGTAACTTCTTCAAATGTCATCAAACAGCAAGGGAAAGGGCAGGAAAAGGCTACCTTTCCATGGGAGGTTTCGCTCATGTCCTGAAGCTGGATAATCTGGGGCTGCCTCATCTCCCGAGTGCTGGCCAGCCTCTGCTCAGTGCTGAGAGACATCTTCTTCAAGAAGGCAGAGGGAGTCAGCTGAAACAGAAAACACCATCAAAAGCTACAGAAAAACCTTTGCTCAGAAAGGCTTTGCTCAAGTGCCACTGATGAACAATTTGTGATCACAGCCAAAGGACAGTCCTGGAAGTTACCTCCTGAAATATTTAACATCAGTAAATCAACGATTTTGAGTGGAATACATGTGCTCTCATCAAGTGGCTATGTACCACTAGCTTCTCTTCTTCATCACCTGATGTGTCACTTCTCTTCAGGCATTTGTTTCATCTTCAGTTTTGAAGGATTGAGCCAGTGACCTTTGCAGGGATCAGGGAGGAGTTCCCAAAAATCCCATAACTCCATCCTTGCACAACACTCACAACCAACACACGCATGCAGATGTCACTGCTGGGTGAATCAGAAAAGAGCAGAAAAGCAGTGTTATGGCAGGACTGCTCCCCCCTGGCAATGTTGAAGTCTAGGTTGGACAAGGTGACATAGTCTAGTGTGAGGTGTCCCTGACAATGGCAGGGGGTTGGAACTAGGTGACCTGAAGGTCCTTTCCAACCCAAACTGTTCTATGATTCTATGATTTTGTGACTGAGGTGAAAAGGAATGGGTTGTAGTGATCTCTTTTTAATTAGCACTTGTTTTCTCTCTGTTCTGGCCTCACAGACCTCTCCCCTGAAGTATACAGAGGTATCTCCTTGACAGAGACTCAGCACTAGGTCACTGACAGTCTAGTGGGCTCCAGTCAGCAAAAGAGACATTTGTGAATGGGACAGAGGAATTGCCCTGACTCCACTGCTGCTTGCAGGGCTGGATCTGTCCTCCACACAGGATAGGAGACAGAAGAGGTTCCAAAACAGTTGTTCCATCTGGGACCAGCCATGTGTCTCAAGCTTTGAGGCAGAGCTTGGGCAGCCCTCCACATGCCCAGCTGCCTGGAGGGCAGGTATGGCCAGAGAAGCACTGGCAACTATGCCTACATGACAGAAGGTATGACTGCCTACAGAAAGAGGATGGACAGAAGGCCACACACATGTTTCAGCTACTCCAGTGCAATGCCCAGTACGTTCATTTAACTTTGCTCCAGCGGCACATTCAGGCAAGACTCTGGACTATCCCTGAAGCAGGACACAGTCCAGCACCTACTGCACCATGATTGACACATCCTCCACAAGCATTGCAGCAAAGAGATGGGGAGGTAGTGTCTAGCTTCACAGTGCTGCTGGACAACGTGGGCAGGTACATGAGGGACATAGGGAGTTTCCAGCGTCAGCACAGCTCCTTCCTGGCCTGTAGCATGTACTTACAGTTCCAGACTCCTCTGATTCTCCGACTAGCTCAAGATTATGAGGAGCTACCACTTTGCTCTGGAATCTACCAGCCTTTGTGGAGGACCTCATGGCCTGGAGCATCTTGACAGTAGCCATATCTCAGAGATCACCTGGAAGGAGTGAAAATGGGACTTTCACAATCCAGAATCTCAGGCACGGCAGACCCAAGGATACACCTGTGTCTCTGGCTGTGGCACCCTTCATAAGCAGAGAACATAGGGCCTCCCCACCCTGTTTCATGATAATGCCATATTTAAGTACCTGAGTTAAGATCATAGAAGTAAAACCCCAGAATAAACAGTCCTCAAGCCAAAACAGCCTTTTTCTATTAGTGCAGTCCCACAAGCCACGAACAGACACCAGGAACTGCTGGCACTTCTCACCTTCCATTACAGAACCCCATTTACTAGAAATATCAAGCAGATCTCTGTTCATCTCCAAACTGCCCCTTCGTACTCTTTGACAGTTTTTTCCTGGGAACAGAAGGAAGGAAATGGTACTTTGCATCTTCATTGTCATGCAACATTCATCTGGATTTCAGTGATTTATTACTGGGTCTTGAGAATATCTGGATTATTTGTCACAACTGTCTAAACTGTAGTGTCACTTTACCTGAAGCCAGTCCTGTTCCTCATGTGCACAGCACTTGTTCCAATGGGCTTTCACTCTCCACACCCCAACCCCAGCCTAGCAGCTTCCCCTCCCGTCTAGGCATGGAGCAAGGTTCTTCCACAGCCCCACAGCTCCACATCCCTAGAGCCGAGAGGAGGAGGAAAGGAGCAGCACTAAGAAAGCAGCCACTCCGTGTAGAGGCAGGACACAACAGCAACCAGGACACGGCACACCTTCAGCCCACCATCCCTGCCGCTATCTTCCCCACCCCAGAGAACCCTTTACCTGCCCCAGAAAGGAAGGAGGGGCTGCAATTTCCCCTCCGTTCCCCCTCAGGACACAGGCAGCTGTTTTGGGTTCAGAGCGTGAATGCCCTTAGCCTGCGCAGAAGGACCTGCTGTGTCAGGCCACAACAGCCCAGACCACCTGGAAAAGCAATGAAGAAATATGCCCAGGGCTGGGCTAAAATTCCTGACACGTCTCAGGAAAACCCGACGTATCAGGGCTGGGTGCCAAGCTGAATATCACCAAGGACACCCAAGCTTCAGCCCCTCCCTCCCTCCCCGCAGGCTCCCTTTATCCAGGCTGTACAGATAAAGCTACAAGTGTCCACCATCACTGCAAGTTGCACGGCAAGTTTAGAACCCGCTAAAGCCCCTCGTAACCTCTTAGAGCAGGCGCGTCCAAACCCTGCCGAGCCCTACAGCACTGCCACAGCCTGGGTCCTGCTGTCAGGGGAACCCCCTCCTCCCTCCTCAGGGGCCCGGCACCGACAGCACACGGGCAACTCACGCTTCTCCTGCAGGATCCCCTCTGTGCAGGGTCCAGTGTCGCCCCCCGGCTCCGCACGGGCTGCTCGGTGGCTGCGGGCAGCCTGGGCACTCGGGAGTTGCCCAGGGAACCGTTGCTGCGGCCGCTCCCCAGCAGCTGCCGCTGGGCTGCAACGGCCAGGGCAGCACCGGAACGGCTTCGGGACGGGGCTGCCCCGCACCTCCTCCCAGCCCCCCCTTTCTCCCTCTCCCCCAGGCAGGGAAGGAGCGGGTCAGCAGCGCCTCAAGGAAGAGGAGAGATCCAGGCCTGCCCTTAGCTGAAGGCTGCGGAGCTCCTCCTGCTCTAGCGAGGGCAGACACGGCCCTGCTCGGTGCTACGCGGAGCGTCTCCAAGCAGCAGCAACTCGGGTGTAGGTGGCACGGCAGGAAAGGTCACCAGGCCGGTGGACAGCGGTGGTTACCACCTTAACCACTTCCACACCAAGGCCACGGATGCGTGTTCAAGCATTTGTGGCTCTGGGATTTCTTCAGCTCCAGCCTGGAGTGCACAGTGCCTTAAGCAATGTCAGGATCATAACTGGCCGACTTGCCCTACTCTGGTGGGTTACAGTGCCACTGAAACTGCTAAAGTGACAGCCTTGCACCTCCCTGCAGCCCATCTCTTTCTTAAATATCTCACTGCAGTGAATGACTGCAGCAGGATCAGAAAGCACACCTTTGAGCAGCTTCTGTTAGCGTCCCATGAGTTTCAGATAAAGGAACTTACACACTGCAGACAAGCTCAGAATGTCTTTGCTTAAGGAGTAAAGAAAATATTTTTCCAGCCCAAACCCTCCTGCCTTCCTAGGCAGACCAAGGGGGCCAAAACCATTCCTTTATCCTGAAGAATTCAGAAGGCTCAGTGGCACAAACACAGGCCCTGCAGGGCCCACGGACTTGGCAGAAGCTGTGCTGAGGAAGAAGTTGATGCGAGCACTAGATATGGCCCTGAGGAATCCAAACCTGTTTGTGCTTATGTCCAGTAGCTTCCCCCTGTAAAATAAAACTAAACAGCTCTCTGATGATACTGTGCTGGAAAAGACAGGAAACGGAGAATAAACAGCAGTATTGCCTACTGGAAATTAAGAAAAAAAAGGGAAGTTTCATGCAAAGGCACAGCTTCATGTCTGTACAGATCCTGTGGCTCTCGCTGTGCCACGTGCCAGTGCTCTTACTAGAAGACACCCCATGCCACTTGTGCAGAAGCAGCAGCACAACCTCTGAGCTGTGCTGAAACCAACTGGTTGCCCTCCAGACTTAAAGGGTAGGGAAGCATTGGCACACTGCACTGCAGTACACTACACCCAGCTCTTCTTGTAGCATCACCGACTGGTGCCTGAATGAAAAGGTGCCATCACCATCTCTGAGGTGGTGTTTGGCCCCTGTACAGTCTGGGGCATGGACTGACTTTGATCAGGAGGGTGAGCAGTTAACCAGTCACCAGATCCAAAAGGAATGCAATCCTCGGGTTACACAAGTGGATTTCTTGTCTTGCTGCAGGTTGCACAGCACAGGAACAGGGCTTCTGACTGGCAGCACCAGGCATCCCCAGCTCAGTTACAGATTCACCTTCTGTTTCCTCCTTCACCGCTTCATCCTGATGCTCTGCTTTCCTGTGTTTTGACTGGTAGTTTTTCCCGTTTATTGTGTCACTACCTTAACACAAGGCCAACTAGTTTTGCCCTGTTGTGGGCTGCCAAGAATTTCTCACTGTGTCACACGGTTAGTTTAACCTCAAGCCAGGGGCTGGGGAAGACAGTGAATGAGAGCTTCTGTGAGCAAGGAGATGACAGATACCATCAAAACTAAGGTCTGTGCTCTCCACTGCCCACCTTGGGAACTTTTAGAAATCTCAAAAGGCACAAAGGAGCAGCTTAGGTGTTCTTCAACTAAGTCAGCCTTGGCGGGGAAGCGAATGAGGTGCAAATGTGAGAAGTGTCTGAATTTCTCATTCTCCCCATGGAAGGGGAAGAAGGCCCTCAGGTGGGAGAGGTGACACAGAAGATGTCCATATCTCTACTGGTGATGGTAGTCAGCCAGCTCAAGCATAAAGAGCCAAGACAAGCTAAGATACTTTTTGGGAGCTGGTCACCTCCTTGTCAGGCAGCAATACCCATGTAGACGTGCTCAGTCAAAGAGGCTGGGCAGCAAAAGTACTACTGGGGGTTTGTGTGGTTAGTGATGGTTCTCCCTTATCAACAGTGCTGTCTGTCACATCAGTGAATAATGCTTTGGAGGGGCTGTGGAGCTCACAGCTGGGTTTTAAAAATGGTGCTGGAAGGAGCCAGATGTGGCCAGCCTGGCACACACCCAGGTTCTTTGGCCAATGTCGTGATTTAAGCCCAGCCAGTAACTCAGAACCACACAGCCGCTCACTCAATCCGCCCCCTTTCTTCGCCTCCGCCCCTGCTCCTGGAGGGATGGAGAGGAGAATCGAAAGAATGTAAATACCATGAGTTGAGATAATAACAGTCCAGTAACTAAGGTATAACACAAAACTACTACTGCTACCACCAGTAATAATAATGATATGGGAAATAACAAGGGGAGAGAATATAAGCACAATACAACTGTTCACCAACCATCAACGGATACCCAACCTGATCTGAGCAGCTATCTGGGTCTTCTGGGTAACTCCCCCCAGGTTCTATACTGGGCATTACGTGCTGTGGTACGGAATACCCCTTTGGTTACTTTGGGTCAGGTGTCCTGTCTCTGCTTCCATCCAGCTAAGTAAACATTACTTAGCAACAACTAAAAATATCAGTGTGTTATCAGCACTGTTCTCAGACTAAAGTCAAGAACACAGCACTGCACCAGCTACTAAGGAGGAGAAAAATGACTGCTACAGCTGAACTCAGGATAATAAGCACTCCTTATTCCATAACATTCACATCATGCTCAGATTGCACATTCAAGATACCATCGCTTTTGTCTTGTGTATACACACGAAGAGAGAGATATAATTCCTTAGTCCATGGACCACCACCATAAAATTTGCTGAATTCTTTCAGTCCATGGTGTCAGGCTCCATCTCTTGAAACAGCTTTTCAGGGCGGGAGAGATGGTGTGTAGTGTTGGATTGTTGCCTGCTGACGACACTGCTGGACTCATCTGGTTTCATCAAAGTTCATTCTTTGTTGGGGTGATGACTGGAGGGAAGTCAGGGTCAATTCATGGTGACCTGAGGACAATTCTGCTGCTGCTGGCTTTTCCCATGACTTCATTCTCTGCTGATGTTCATGACAGCACATATCTTCTTTTCAAAGCCCAGAGTGGTGATGGGCATTTAGCTGATCGACTAAAAAAGTGTTATAGAGGAGGCAACAGCATATAATGGAACTCATTGGCTGTTTTTCCCTAAAATCAAATCTCCTTGAGGTACACATGGGACTTCCCCATCTTCCTGTATTACCCAGCAAGTATATCCAGGTCCTGAACAAAAGCAATCCCACGAGTGGGTTTGACTTTATCTGAAGCAGGAATAACCCAGACTGTCTTCCCCAGCAAATTCTTTACGTGCACCACAGGAACTTTATCCCCCTCTACAGTACATAAAAGTCCTGATTGGGCTGGGCCAGCACTTTTGGCAGATTGTCTAGCTTTGACCAACCAGGTGGCTTTTGGTAAATGTGCATCTCAATGTTTGAAAGTCCCACCACCCTTTGCTCTCAGTGTAGTTTTTAACAGCCCATTGTACCGTTCGATTTTCCCAGAGGCTGGTGCATGGTAGGGGATGTGATATACCCACTCAATGCCATGCTCTTTGGCCCAAGTGTCTATAAGGTTATTCCAGAAATGAATCCCATTGTCTGACTCAATTCTCTCTGGGGTGCCATGTCACCACAAAATCTGTTTCTCAAGGCCCAGGATAGTGTTCCGGGCAGTGGCGTGGAGCACAGCGTACGTTTCCAGGTAGCGGTGGTTGCTTCCACCATGGTAAGCACATGGCGCTTGCCTTGGCAGGTTGGTGGGAGTGTGATACAATCAGTCTGCCAGGCCTTCCCATATTTGTACTTTAGCCATTGTCCTCCATACCAGAGAGGCTTTAACCGCTTGGCTTGCTTAATTGCAGCACACGTTTCACATTTGTGAATAACCCGGGCAATAGTGTCCATTGTTAAGTCCACCCCTTTATCACGAGCCCATCTGTAGGGCTAAAAATAATTCACCCGTATGTTGCCAATCTAAGTCCATCTGAGCCACTTCAGTCTTAGCAGCTTTATCCACCTGTTGGTTGTTCTGATGTTACTCAGTGGCCTGACTCTTGGGTACATGGGCATCTACGTGGTGTACCTTTACTACCAGATTCTGCACCTGGGCAGCGATATCTTGCCATAGTGCAGCAACAAGATGGGTTTGCCTCCACGTTGCCAGTTACTCTGCTTCCATTGCTTCAACCACCCCCACAGGGCATTTGCCGCCATCCATGAGTCAGTATAAAGTATTGGCCATTTTTCTCATTCAGCAATGTCCAAGGCCAGCTGGATGGCTTTCACCTTTCAAGGCTTAGGTTAGGGTTAGGGTTTCACCTTTCAACTTTCACCCTCTCCTTCAGCAGTTTCTGCAACTTGTCGTTGGGGATTCCATACAGCTGCCTCCCATCTTTGATGCTTTCCCACAGTATGGCAGGAACAATCACTAAACAAGGCATATTGCTTTTCACTTTCTGGCAGTTCATTATATGCTGGGGCCTCTTCAGCACACATCACCTCCTCCTCTGGTGACATTCCAAAATCTTTGCCCTCTGGCCAGTCCATGATGACTTCTAGAATTCCTGGACGACTGGGATTTCCTGTTCGATCTCCTTGTGTAATTAGTGCAGCCCACTTACTCCATGTAGCATTGTTTGCATGATGTGTAGGGGAGACCCTGCCTTTGAACATCCAGCCCAGCACAGGCAACCGGGGTGCCAGGAGGAGCTGTGCTTCAGTGCCAATCACTTCTGAAGCAGCTCAACCCCCTTCACAGGCTGCTAGTATCTCTTTTTCAGTTGGAATATAGCTGGCCTCAGATCCTCTGTAAACCCCACTACAAAAGCCAAGGTGTTGACCTCAGATGTCCCTTGGAGTTTTCTGCCACTCCTTCTTCCTCTTCCTCTGATTCATGTATTAATAACTCTTGTTCAGATGCTATCCCCTGTAGTAAGTTCATTGGGTCTTCATCTTCTTCACTGCACAAGTTGCCCTTTGTGGCTCGTTTGCTTTTCCCCTTGCTTACAGGGGCAACCGATATTGGCATGGATTGGTCCTTAGGTTTAGCTGCAGTGTCTATCACTGTGGCTGGAGCGGCTGCAGTGTCTGCCACTAGGGTTGTAGCAGCTGCAGTGTCTGTTGTTCAGGCTGGCGTAGCTGCTGTTCTTGGGGGTTGAGTAAGCTGTGTTTTCTGTTGCTTTGCCATCAGATCCAGAGACATCTTTCTCCAGAGGCGCTCTGTAGGCGTAGGCCAAGCCCTAGCATGTTGCAGTGATTTGTCCATCTCTGGTATTGCCAGGATGATAGCACACCTCATTTAAGTGTTCTGCTAATTTTCACAGATTTCGCACTTGTTCAGAGGTGAAGTTCCAAAGCACTGGAGGGGCCTTTTTCCTCCCCCTGCTCCTGGAGGGACATGGAGGAGAATTGAAAGAATGTAAAACCCATGGGTTAAGATAAGAAGGGTCCGGTAACTGAGATATAATACAAAACTACTACTGCTACCACCAATAATAATAATGGTAAGGGGAATAACAAGAGGAGAGAATATAAAACTAAAAAGGGAAAAGGAAAACAATAAACACAAGTGATGCGCAATACAATTACCACCTGCTGACCTATACCCAGCCTGACCTACCAGCGGTGATCTGGGCCTTCAGCATCACTCCCCCCAGTTTCTATACAGGGCATGATGTGCTGTCGTATGGAATTCCCCTTTGGTTAGTTTGGGCCAGGTGTCCTGTCTCTGCTTCCTCCCAGCTTCCCGTGCCCTTCCGCACTGGCAAAGCATGAGACTGAAAATTCCCTGATCAGAGAAAACATTATTTAGCAAGAGCTAAAAACATTGGTGAGTTATCAGCACTGTTCTCAGACTAAAGTTGAAAACACAGCACTGCACCAGCTACTAAGAAGGTGAAAAATGACTGCTACAGCTGAACCCAGGACAGCCAAACCTGCTTTTAGATCTGCTCTTCCAGCTGTTATTCAGGAAGCATGGCATGCACGAGACACACCAGCACTGTGCCTGTGACAAAAGAAGACTCCAAACTGTGCTGGGGCTGAGGGTGGTGGTTCTCATCAGCTGCCCATGTTCCCCTTTTCCCCTATTACACCCCCACTGTATCACTGGGGAGAGGGTCCCAGAGTGACAGGACGGTGGGAGGGCAAAGCTTGCTGTGGTGATATGGTCAGGTCTGCCCTGGGCTGTTTTCTGCACCAGCCCTGGATGGAGCTGGACATGGTCATGCAGCGATGGGAGGGTGGCAAGGGAATTCCCCTGGACAGTGGGAGGCCACAACAAGGCCCCAGGATCCTGTGGGGAGATCCCTGCTCTGCGGTCTCTCCTGGCATGACTTCATGTCCCCACAGCTGGCAGACCCCACCCTTGCTGTCACCCATAGGTGGTCTCGCCAACCACGAGTGTGCCACCAGGGAAAAACACCCCCTTAGGTGTCATTAAAGTGATGAGCTTTAATGAACTCCTGGGTGTTGGCTGGAGCCAGGTATCGCAGAGGGTCTTCTTTAGTTCCTGCCTCGATCA
Organism: Neopsephotus bourkii; assembly: GCF_033783945.1. Taxonomy (NCBI): domain Eukaryota; kingdom Metazoa; phylum Chordata; class Aves; order Psittaciformes; family Psittacidae; genus Neopsephotus; species Neopsephotus bourkii. Next base: position 13,144,402 of record NW_026900624.1, read on the forward strand.
GAGGGCCCCCTAGTCCTGTAGCTTCGAGGGATCTGGAACAACACAGGCAGAGCCATGGGGACCTGGTCCCAGGCAGATGCTCCCATGGCTGCCCCGCTCGAGGGACCCGCTCTCCACCGATCTTTGCATGAAACCAGTCCTCCCAAGCAGCAGTATCTCAATAAAAGCCCTGTGATCCCTTCCTTCCACAGCCCTTAGCCTTACCTCATCAAAGAAAGCTGCAGCTGCCACCTGCAGTTTAACTGAACTGGAGTCCAGCCACGGCAAGAGGTTCTGCACCAGCGTAGGAGAGATGAGCCCAGCCTGGAGCAGGACGCTGCAGATAAACTGATTCAGAACAGCCCTTCGGAGGACTTGAGGGTGTTCTGAAGCTGACCAGACCCTTGGGCAACATGGTCTAGTGTGAGGTGTCCCTGCCCATCGCACGGAGATTGAAACTAGATGATCTTAATGTCCTTTCAAGCCCAAGCCATTCTATGGTTGCCAGGCCCAGGCCCAAGCCCCAAACATGATGTTGATGAGGCAGGTCAAGATGGGAATCTCATCTGCAGGCCGGGGTCAGGATCAGGCTCAGTGATGGCAGAGCTGTTGGGATGGTGATGGGCTGAAGCTGGGCCCCATGGATCTGGCTCTACACAGCTCATGGCTTGGCAGGGCAGGCCTGTGAAGAGCTGTGGACTGAGACAGGGATGACAGCCCTGGAGGGGGTAGGATGGGGTCCCAGGCCATGGGCAGGTTGACTGGTGGTCCTGGGCACCTGGCAAGGATAGTAATGGCTGATGGTGCCCTCAGGGCCCCATCAACTGGCTAGGACTGTTCAGGGCCTTAAAATGGCAGAGAATGCCTCTGCCTCCACCTCCATTACGCTTCTTAAGAGCTTCTCATGTCCAGGTCTAACTGAAGTCCACATTGGTGGCAACATACCCAGGCTAAGTAACAAAGTGAGTCGTCCTGGTAGACAGGGCAGAGTAAATCTGGGGTTCTGGAAAAAAGTAGCATCAAGAAGTTCTGGTAAAGCTGTTCCTTTTTACAAGCCCACATCAGGAAGACAGGCTAGTCACCCATTTTGGATCAAGAGTGTGATTTTCAAATGCGTCTTTATTGATTGGTTGACTTAGCTCAAGTAGTATGAACTTTAGTTTACAAGAACCTGCAGCTAACCAACACAAAAAAGAATTACCATCATTACCTTGTACAATATCAGACTAGCACAAAAACAGAAGTAAATGCCACAATCCAGTTAAAAGAACTGTAATATAACTAAATCAAACTGTAAACTCTACATGTAACAAACGGCTGAGATTAGTCCCACACATGTCATATATAAACCCAGCAGCAGGACAGGAGGAGAGGTCTGAACTCAAAACCAAGCACCCCGAATGCCAACACTTCTCCCTTAAGCTTTGAGACAACACAGAACTATGTGCTTGGCAGCACGCATGTGAGCAAGCGTGACAGCGGCAGAGACATGCACAGCATCTGCCTGCATCTTGTTTTCTACCCCTGAAAGCCTCCTGGGTCTGTTTTTTGCTTCAGAACAGTCAGAGCTTCCTAAAACAAGAGACTGATTCGGATTTGCACCCAAATGATGTGAAAAGAGCCTGGTAATTGGAGAAGAGTGGTCTAAAAAGAGAGAACTGAGTACTGCAGGCAGAAACTGAAGTTATCCCAGTTGGGAGAAGGTACAATGCATCCAAATGCATTTATTCCAGATGATGGAACAGCAAACCTGAAGTTCAGGAGGAAAAACTGGGGATGCTAACCCACCCATTTCATCCTTTATTTCCCAATTTTCTGTCTGCTCCTTATGACTACTCTGTCTACCTCCTTTGCGGTCCCCCTTTCTCTCCCATTCTTCTACTATTTCCCATACCACACAGGTAGCGACCCTCCAGCCCCACCATGCTGCCTTCCCTGACCTTCACACAGTTCTGCCAGTTAACTCCCACTTTATGCTCCCAGCCTGCTCTCCTGTCTCATGTACCTCTGTGGAACAACACAGAAGGCTGAAACCTATTTTCCTCTCTTCTACAATCAAGAAGCGCTCTTTGTGATTTCTCATTCCTGAGGAACACAAGAGAACTGGGACCTAACTTCATGTCAGGAGAGCAAACACCTTTGACTTACTTCAGAATCTGCCTGTCTTCTTCATCCTTCTTGTCTTTTCCTCCCTTTTGGTCCCTCTCAATTGTAGGAATGATAGCAGTAATTCAGACCCAGTTCTCTGATTTTTAGATAAACACCCACAATTTTTGTGAGTCAGCTCGCTCCCCAACCCTCATTCCTTCATCAGAGTTATGGCAATTATGGGAAAATCTGATGTTTGTGCCATTGGGAAGAAACTGCTTTGGCATGACAGCATAAGGCTTGCACGGGACAGCATCTGTCATCCTTCTAAGAACAACACTGGCTTAAAATAGAATAATTAAAAAAAATAAATCCACAGAGAATCTATTCCCCTTCAAGTCTAAAAGCACCTCTCCTGTCACAAAGAGTGGCACTGTCCTCCAATCACAAAAATCCAGCAAAACACTTGTGGAAGCGACTGATTTCTTCTGCTTGTGCACGTGGTGCAAGGACTGTACAAGGATGAGACATGGAAGGCTAAACCCACAGGACTTCTGCCATCTTCAAATCTGCAGAAGACTGGTGCAAGAACAACACTGAAAGTAATTTCCTGTGTTCACCAATAACAAGACCATTAGTAGTTAGTTACCTTAATACACAGCAAGGGAGACTAGTTAGGTAGCAAGAAAAGCTCTCTCACTTGTAGACTAGCTAGGAACTGAAGAGACAAATTCAGCAGCTTCCAGGATCCACCTCAGTGAAGCTCACTAAGAACAAGTTTGACAAGCAGCTATGGTGGACATGTTTGGTTTACTCAGTCCTGTTGCAGAGCTGGAGAAGGCTAGTCATTCTCTTGAGGTCCTTTCTAGCCCTGTGCTTACAAGTTTATCAGTTGACTTCACTAGGTAAGAATGAAAATGTCTTCTCTAATTTTTCTCTCCAGCACTTTCAATTAAAGCAACAAAGCTGGGGGGGGTGAATCCTTCTTTTCCCCAACCTTGACATCTCACAGCTGAGGAGTTCCCAGCCCTCAGAGTCAGCCCTTCTAATACTGAGAGAAATGATGGGAAATACAGTACTCTTGGAACACTTCTCAGGTAGCTGTAGGAGTGCAGACCGTCAGCACAGGACAGCCTTGTGTGGGCAAAGTGAAGTATTTAACAGCTCACTGAATGCTCACAGGAGTGAAGCCTGTGCCATGGGCAAGGCGTGACAAGGTCAGTGTACAATATATGGCATGCCTTCATCCAAAGAAAGGGTTACACAAAAATGGCCTTCTGCCCAGTCATTCTGGAGCTCCACCACACTGGCTTGTCTAGCAGCCTCCAATACTGGCTAACTACTTTCATCTGTGGCAAGAGAATAACTATGAACAGTGGAGTCCCCCCATCCCTCAGTGCAGAACCCCTTGTTAGCCTTTCAGTTCACCCTTTCATACACTGTCCCCCCACCCCACCCTCCCCTCAATTTAAAAAATAAAAGGTTATCATTAATGCATGGTAGGTGATGGCATTGTGCATGTGTTTCACTTCCAGTTCTCTTCCCCTCTTCTCAGGCATCCTCCTTCTGCCTCTCCAACACTCCCCCTCCAAATCCATTCCATCAGTCCATCTCGCCTGCATGCCTGAGGTGCTGGTGCTCATTTGCCATAGACGCTCTCATCACTGTAGGCCACATAGAGAAAATAGTCCTCTTCATGGTTATCCTGCAAGGGGAGAAAGGAATAAAGTAACACACCAAAGCCCTGTGTTTGAGGGGCAGGGACCACTGTAACAAGAGGGCATAACCTCTCTTTCACTGTTTCTCCCCCTTTATATCAAATGCTTCACTTCTTCATACCAAAGCAAGCGTATAGCAACTCCCTCTCTCTGGCCACAGCTCTGCTTCTTAATTCATGCATGTCACGTTTCTGGACACAGTGAAATTACTTGGAAGAGCCACAGCCAGAGTGTGCTGCAAACGTGCTACAGACACAGCTCTGACTGTTTCAGGCTAAGCAGTAGAATCTCAGCACTAGTATAGCCTTGAGATTAAGAGGAGAGACTTGGAAGGCTTTAACAAGTCAAAAATCACCTCTAGATACTTCAGTATTTGGTAAATGTGGCTGTGTTTGTCATTTTTCAGAACACTTTGGCAAGTGGCTGTATTTCTAGTCTTGGTTTACATATGGGCAGTAAAGCTGAGATGTTAAGTGATTACATTGAGACAAAAAGTCTGCAGAGTGCCACGAAAAGAGTCCTCATCTCAGATCTGGACAGTCAGACATACCTTCCTGCTACATGTCCAAATGTGGAAAACTCCCTGTGTGCGTTAATCTTACATGATTTTCATCCATTCACATGCAAATTGTCCAATTACTGTCAAAAATTGACAGTAAAAAGAAAACCCTAACCCAACTCCAAGGTTCCCAGCACCATACTGGAGCTCTTCTATTAAAGCACACTAACACAGCAAAAGAAGAAATCAATCCAGGCTGCAAACCAGCTAATTGAGGACATTCCTCTCATGAGTACAGAATAATGCCTTTAAGGTCAATCAAATAATACTGCTCAGTAGAAATGCTGGGCAGCAATGTTCACAGTGCCCTACAAGGTCCTCACATATACAGTGCAAGCGATGAAAAATTCTCAACAAAGAGTAAGTGTTCCTTGATAATGTATTTATAGACAGTTGGTTTCCCAGTGATACTGTGTTCTTTTACTAGCTAAAAGGAAATCTCTTTTGTATAAACTGGAAAGCTATAGTATGTGTTCTACTCCAACCCCCCCCCCAATCTTTCCACTGAGAAATAAAGAGGTTTATTTCATTACTTTGTTAAAGCGGCAGGACTAACATATCACTGCTGAGGCAATCATTTACCATCTGATACAACAATCCTTTTAACGAGCAAACAATCAGTTAAAATGATGAGGCTCCCCGGGCTACCTTTTGTAACTGCAGGATGGAACTTCCCTAAAGAAATGATGAAATGCAGCCCAGGCAAAAATTGTTCGTGTTCAGGCATCTATGACCAAGCTGCACCCCTTGCCAGTAGACTAGTGGTCAGCTGTCATTCAGTGAAGATGAACATTCTTCCAGATACTTCAACAAAAGAAAAAAGAGATGGGCCAGGCTTACCTCATACAGCTGGCCCATGGTAGCACTGGTGGGAGGGATGGTATTATTGACAAAGAAGAATAGGGCATCTTCTGGCCTCAGGTGGATCCGCTTTCGGATTAAGAAGTAGAATTGGCCAACTGAAGAGGAATAGAGAAGAATGCCTTAGGTGCAGAAAGAACATTTGGTTTGGGTTTTTTGGTTTCTTGTTTTCTGTTGTTTTTTTTTTTACCCTAACCATGGTTGTTTTCTTTGGTGGTGGAAGTCACAGGCTGTATGTGAAAAGTAGGGGAACTTCATGATTGCAACCACATTAGCAGCCAATCTACCTGGAGCTGGGATTTTCTCAGGTACATGCCTCAGGTATGTACCCTGTAAGTCCACACTCCACCTACTATGGTATTAAATACTCTACTACAGGGAGTGGTGGGAAGATGTCTAAATAGTTTAACCTTTATATCCTATAGCTCAAACACACCTTAGAGAATTTAGCCTTGGTGTAAGTGTTCATACCATTCCTGAAAACAAATTCCTTACTATTTGCTTGAGCCACATTGCACAAGAAAGTATTTTGCAATCCACTATATACTGCAAGAAAAAGAAACACTGTTCTCTTAACTGGTTCATGTTCTCAAATTAAAACAAATGTATTCACACACAAAATGTCTATGACCATTCAGAAAAGAAACTCTGTAGCTACGACTCCAACCACTCCATCCTGGAAAATTATGGGACTATTTCAAGAATGTGTCTCTTCCTGCAACAAGGATATAGCCTCTGGCAACTACTCTGCAGCTAGGTCATTATTAACTGATGATTATGCTACTGCCTATGATACACAATTCAGCCATTTTCATCATGGTTAGAAGTCATCTGTGACACATGCATGCTAAGTCAATGGGATACGTTAGAAGATCTCAAAAGAATTCTGCATGTTGTAATCCAGGCTGTAAAGTGCATAAATATAACAAGGTGATGATAAGATGTGGAGCCTGCCTGGATATTTTCTTGGTGCTGATCATAGAGTAAAAAACATTTCCGAGACCTTCTCACTGAAAAATCAGGAAAAATGGACTTTGTTACCTGTGAGGTCAGAAGGCACAAGATACTTCCTTTTGTCTAGATCGGGTACTCTGGCTTTTGGTGCTTTTTCCACAATTACCTAGAGAGTGAGAGAAAGCAAGAAATAACCCATGAGCATCATAAGACAAAATGTACCAAAAAGCATCAGTGAAAAAGGATATTACCCTTTGAGAGAGATGGTGCTACCAGGCACCAGAAATTTATTTAATCTATAACAAATGCACAACATTAAAGCACGGATAGGTGAGAAGACTTAAAATTGCCGGCAATAGCTGTGCTGGGAGCCCAGGACTGCAGCAGTAAGCACACTGAGTAAAAAACAGTCTGGAACAGGCATAAAAATAAACCATAATAGCCAAGGGAAAAAAAAAATTAAAAAATCAGGTCACCTTGATGGTCCCAATGCAGGTTAATTTTGTATGTAGGAGCTGCCAGGAGGCTAATACATGAACACAAGAAGCATCACAAGTTGAACTGTTTCCAGGTAACAGTTCCAAACTGATTGGCACAAAATCAGCCCTACTCTCAGGAGTCCCACATCCTAATTTCTATATTCACCAATACCAAGTGCTCTAGAATGAAGCAAAGAATTAAAGAGAAACTACAGCTCACTGGGGAATGTTTGGGTTTTTTTAATCCCCAGTTCTTTGGTAGTTATTTTCTACTGTGAAATCTGTATCCTTTAAGGCTATTTTCCCTACTTTATCTAGTTATGGGTATTTTCTTATCCATATAAATGTCTAATAAAGTACAGGCTAACATCCAGGCAATTGGAGTCACTGGAGAGACCTCTGACACAAAATCCTAATCCTCATTATATTCTAATATCATTACAACACATTAAAATATGAAGCTCAGCACCTTTAAAGTCAAACTGACCAAGAGATCTTCTGCTATAGGAACATTTTTGCTACTAGAGCTAGGCAAAATGCTTACCTCAGAAGCAGGAAATATTCCAAAATGACCTGATCTTCTTCCATGAAACCTTTGGAACTACTGGGTTTGTGCAGAAAACAACTGCAGGCAGGTTTATTTTATTTTGTTTTCTTTTAATGATATGTAGTTTTGAACTGGTAAGAGATACATGACACAACTCCATCTGTATGGCATGCTGTTCTGCAGAAGCCATTTTGACCATCTAACAAGAAGCTGGATTTTCTGGATCTCCTCAGCTTGATAATTCTGTTAGACCTTGTAAATGTAAATACTCCATCTGAGACACTGTGGGACTAATTTCTGAGGGTTCCATGCTCCCACAGCTCTTTGGCAATTCAAATCAGCAACGCTATCTGTTGTCTAACCAAAAAGGCTGTGGACTAAGTCTTCTTTTAGAAGCAAAATGGTGGTGCCACATCAGTGAGACAATATGCTAGAGAAAACATTATGATGATGAGCTTGGTGTATTTAGCCTGGCCAAAGTGGCTTGCTAACTTTACTCTTTCTAGATCCAAGTGAATATCTGCTAAGCATGTCACACCATGGAGATGCTAGCTTGGACGTCTCTTCCATGTGCTCCATCTGGATGCTGCCAACGCAGCCAAAACCCCTGAAGACTCTGTTTTTAAAACAGAAAAAGGGTTGTCTCTGTTACTGCAAGAACTTGAAGCACCTCAATTAGTACAAGGCATTCAAGCTCTTTCAGGCAGCTTGCGGTAGGACATATATTTGCATATAAGATGCTGCTGGTAAATGCTATGAAGGAAGGAGAGTTTCACAATCTCACTGAACAGATGCAGGCTGAACAGCAACAGCACTTTGCATGTTTTTTTCACCTGCACATCCAACACGGCAATACCTAACACAAGAAACTGCAGTGGAGAGAAAACTTTAATTCTTACCTCCAATTTTAAAAACTACTGACACGCACAACTGCTATATCAGCAGCACCGATATGACCACCCTGTCTCCAGAAAGGTGGCTTGTCATTAGACAATAAAGGAAAGTAAGTCACTGGCTATAAGGAAGAGGCGAGAGTTTTGGGGCTTCTAAATGCTACTGAATATTTAAATCAGATCACCACTAAGCTTTAGAGATATCTTGCAAAGAGGCAGGGGAAGGAATGGAAGTGCTCTACTAATCTGACTAGCAACTGTAGTCAGTTTGCCTGATAACACAGGTATCTCTTCTGAAGCACTAAACCCTTCACACACACAAATAAACCTACAAATAAAATCCAAAGGGCAGATACAGATTATCTGTATGTCTGTTGTTGCTGGGTGGTGACTGTGGTAAGGTGGGACCATGCCAGCAGTATAATCTCAGCAAAATGCTGAGATGTATCAGGGCACTGCAGTGTAGGCAGCCAAACAGACGTCATCTTCAAGGATCTTCCTGTTAGGAAGGGCAGAGACATAAGTGATGTCTCTGCCGCATTCATCTGCTCCTTACACAGATCTGACCACAGGCTACCCCCAACAATTAACATCTGGGCCTCAGCAAGTGGCGTTCTCACTTATCCTGAGCTATAGCACATCATGTTATTTTGGTCGTGGCTTTCTCCATAATGATCTGGTGGTGCCCCCCGACCTTGACCTCTTTTACCTTTGCCAGATGTGGTCTTGTGCTCCTCACACGGCTCTATTGCACACATCTATCATGATCTGTTGTGCAATCTGCCATGTTAATCCTCAGTTTACCACTTGCCTCACTCCTGACCTCTGTGGTCTTCATCATATATCACAAAACCGCACAAGACTTTTGCTCAACCTGCTAGGCTTCAGGGGTTCTCAAAATGAGCTAGGACAAATGCACCTGAATACTGACTTCCAAGAACTTTCACAAGTCCAGTTGAGGACCGCTCCTGAGATGAAAAAAATGGTGTTAGCCTGTAGGGAAAACATGTGGAGTAACTGTTACCCTTGTGCTTGGATTTATGGGGGAGTCTAAATTATTTTGCATGCAGTACCCCTGGGCAGTAAATCTAGGACAGACCTCTCCAGTGGGGATGGAAAGAAGGAAAATTTGCAAAACGTTTATTAAAAAGGAACACACACACACACAAACCCCACAACAAAAACCCACCCAAAACCCCACCACAATTAATTCAATTTGTCACCTCTTTTCCCAACTATTATTAGTAATTATAAAGCTAGAAGTTTTCCACAGGTACTCCAAAGGGACCAAAAGATGAGGAAGCAAAGTTTAGGTAGGAGATGACCTTGTTTTCCAAGTGACGTTTTTTTCCAACAGGATGATTAAACAGGAGGGCAAGAAGCCTGAGAAGTATCTTATTTTTTTTTTCTCTCATGCAAAAGAAAATAACAGAGCAAGGCCGTGCCGGAAAAAAAAAGGCCCAAAGAAAGCAAAATAAAAATAAAGGGAAAGGATCAGATGACAAGGATCTCGAGCTTGTTTTCCACGAAGTGTACCCGGCTCACCCACCTCATTGTTCTCCTCCATTTCCACAAAGGATGGTAAGCTCCCTCCCCATCCCCCATCCCCACGCACGCAGGCTCCCAGAAAAAGAGATTAGCAGCATACCCACTGCCGACTTACTGCGGATCCCAAGAGCGCCGGGATCCAGCCACCCACCGACATAGGACTTCCTTACACAATAAACATCCCTAGCTTTGCGCTTAACACAAAAGCAGCCTGGGATTTGAAATCGGATCGTCACGACCGCAACCATCTTTACTGATCTCATTTGTTCTGCCTCAGAAAAGAATAAATATAAAGCAAGCAGCAGCCGGCAGCAAGGCCAACAAAGGCTGATTCGTCTGCCAGGGAAGCCGCCCTCGTCACCCGCACTCACAGGGACTCTGTCGGGATATTTCTTCCTGATTTTCTCCCCTTCTTTTTTCCTGTACTCGAACGGGTGGTCTTCCTTGTACTGGAACTTCATGCTGCCGGGCTCTCACCGTCCCTCCCGCAGGCCGCCGCAGCCGCTTCCTCCCCTTACGGCCGGGTGTTCTGCCACCCACCCCGCGACAAGCGCAGCACAGCGCACCAGCGCAACCCGGGCCCTGCCGCTGGAGCGCACCACCCGCCGACGCCAAGCTGCGCGCTGCGCCGTCACGGGGAGGCACCCACCGCCCCCCCCCCCGCCGCCGCCGTCACCGTGCGGTCGGGGCGGGGCTCGTGTCCAAAGCGCCCGTGGAGGGGGTGGGAGGAAGGTGCGGACCATTCACGTACCGGGGAGGGGGGGACAAGAAAGGAGGTGCCCCCTGGTTTTGTTTGCGGCAATGAATAATGATGCACATAAAATATGTAATTTTATATATATATAAAATAAACGTTTATTTTAGATATATAAACGCAAACTAAACCTACGTTGAGCAACGCTGCACCCACGCGTGAGTCGGCGGTTATAAATACAGCATGAGCAGGCACATAATCCAGCCGTGATTGTGGGGATGGACTCGTGGGAGCAGGGCTGCTTGTCCCCCATGTGAGGCTTGGTGCCTCATTTGTCCTGATCTGTTCTTAATGTGGCTATGAGATGTAAGACCAAAAAAAGGCTGGTTTTCGTGCCCGGCCCTGTTGCTGTTTGGATCTGGTTACTGCCCTGTTCATGACAGCTCAGGTAAACAACAAGGGGCAGAAAGTTTGTCACGTAATGTGCCAGACCAGATGCAGATTACAAACAGCAGGCAGTGCAAGGGAACTGTCCGCAAACAAGCCAAAATAGCTGGCCAATTTTAGCCCAGTTACTCAGCTGATACATACTTGGAACATCTTTGTTTTTTTCCTAGGAATAAGTGGGCTCACAGTTATTTACCAACCAGCAAACAAGAAGTATTAGAGAATGGATCAGCTCAAATCAGCACAATAAATTGCTGGGGGACAGCTAACAGGAGTGTATCAAATATTTCTTTCTTTGTGTGCCTCATCCAGAGAAGCAGATAGCCTTTGCCAGTTCATGTGCATCAGGTTTGTACAGGAAGCATCATCAACTTGTTTCTGTCTGTCCTGGGACATGTGAACATTTCCCCATGGTTGCAGGTAGTGTCAGAGGATCTCAGAAGTGTGAGTCAGAAGGAAAGAATTATTTTTCTGCAGTACCATAGCAAACAGCCTAGAATGAAAGAATACCAGCGTTTAGGCCTGGGGAAAATTCTGATTTATTGGCATTGTGACTTTCCGTAATAGCTCCTTGCTTCCTAACTGCCTGCAGCATAGCAGTTGCTGAAGTGTGTTTGTCTGTAGTGATTAGATCATAGAATCATAGAATGGTTAGAGTTGGAAAGGAACTTAAGATCATCTAGTTCCAACCCCCCTGCCATGGACAGGGGCACCTCCCGCTAAACCACTAAACCATGTCACCCAAGGCTCTGTCCAACCTGGCCTTGAACACTGCCAGGGATGGAGCATTCAGAACCTCCCTGAGCAACCCATTCCAGTGCCTCACCACCCTTACAGCAAAGAATTTCTTCCTTATATCCCATCTAAACTTCCCCTGTTTAAGCTTTAACCCATTACCCCTTGTCCTATCACTATGAATGAAGCCCCTTCCTCGAGGATAAAAGAGGGATTTTTCTAGCCTGTTTCAGCCTGGCCACCAACACATTCTGGCAGTTTTAACTGACTGATCTCAAACTCCTGTTGTGCTGTGCATTGCTGTCTCCATCTCCAGGACTATACATAAGTGTGCTGAGCTAGCATCTAGTTTGAATTTCTGTTGACAAACCAGAGAGGAGCTTTGGGGTTCTTCCCTGGTCTGATGCAAAGACATGGCCTGTGAGTCTATTGTGAGGTGACTTCGCCTCCCCCAACAAATCCCACGTGAGGATTGCAAATCTTCTTACTGAACTCTTGCTGCCCTTATGATGCAGCCCTGGATGTGCAGCTATAAGCCTTGCTCCTCCCACTACCCTGCTTCCTCCCCATCAGGCACTGAATTCCCAGCCCTCTTCTCCAGCTCAGTAAAAACAATAACGTCACTGGCACAACAGCAGACAGGAAGATGATACATGCAGCAGTAGCGACAAACAGCTAATCATCTGACTTCTTATTAAAATGTCAGAGCACAGGCATGTGACAAACCCCATATTCTGGATCTGTGTGCTAGAGAGAAGAACTGGAAATGGGTTTGGATAGTTTTCCTACCCTCGACTGACAGCACAAAGTGTTTCTCCATAGAGTGTCAAAACAATATACTCTTTCTTAACCTAGAGTGTCAGAACAACTGAGCAGGAAGTATATCACTGTCTGCAGTCAGAAGTTCCTTCTAAAAGGGATTCCTGAAGTGTTGCCAATCCTGTAGCCATAGAAGCAGGAGATAAAAATACTTGTGCTGGTTCTGGAGGCAGGGTTTCCAGTGCATGCTGTACCACACATTGCTCCAGGGGCACTGCTAGGAGCTCTGCAGTGCACTACGGTGAAGTGAACCAGCTTAGGTAGCTAACTGCCTAAAATTCTGTGCATTAAGGACAAAAGATATTAATCATTTGCCCTGTGTTTCTTGGAGGTGGTATCTACCTGGATGTCTTTTGGCAATCCTCTGGAGCTACTGTTCAGCCATGTATAACTCTGGACTCCCTTGGCTATTTCTTTCATTAGTATCTCCACCTGGGTACTAATTTGTGCCTCCACAGGCTGACCTTATTTTTAATTTAATCTTTAGCATGGATTCAGCGTATCAAAGCCTCTCTTGTCAGAAAGCTTTAGTTTTTAGTCTGAATTGTGATCAAACCATAGAGGGTGTACCTGAAGTTACTTCTGATCTTGCTGTTTGATGTCCATCCGTGGCAGAGCCCTTGCATGCTGCTTCTCCTGGTGCTTCTGCACCACTCGTGACTCGTCACCAGTTTCACTTGACACTGGATCTATAGCAGCCTCAGAGCCAGTACTAGCACATCGGCCCTGGTGTGAGGGCATAGGGTTAGTCACCCCCAGCAAACAATGGCTAATTGTGCAGATGTTTTCCTTTCCTCTAGAAAAGGACTCTCTATTGTATACACTGAACTGCCACCTCACTGCTCCCTTTTCTGCAGCATCTTATTTTTTACAAAGAAGCTGCTCATTCCTTCAAAACTGATTGCATGGCCCAGCCTCAGCTCAATTTGCATACAAATGATGTTACAAGGGGATTGAGGAACATACCACGTTGTTGGTAAAAAGCAGCAGTAAAGCACACAACCCCAGGTCTGAATAACACAAGTCTGAGATCCTTTTATTCCATCCAGTGGTTTGGAGTGGCCTGTTGGGGATGGGCATCATTGTTCTGTGAAAACAAAGGAGCAACACAAAAGTGGGGCTGGTGCGGTGTTTCTGAAGACTGTTTTTTCTCAAGTACCATATATTCTAGGGGAATCTATGGGTGGCATGGACAACTCGTTTGCAACACCTTTGTCAGTGTATTCGTGTTCCCCTCATGTGATTCCAGCCCAAATTGCAACATGTGCAGGCTAAACGTAGTGGGGGCTGGTTGCTTTCTCCTTTGAGATCACTAGTCCTATGCCTGCTCCGGTCCCACCCTTTTCCCAGTGTTTGGCCAAGGACTGAGGGAACAAGCAAGCCAAAGCTGAGCTGAGAGTCAGTGAACTGGTTATCATGGTTATCTTCAGTACTTTGTGCGTCATTTTCCCCATCTACAGATGGAATACTAAGGCTTGTCTGATGCGTAGGCAGTGTGACAACATGGGTAAAGTCTGAAAAGTGCATGAGGATCTTTGGATCTTAATTATTCATGCCAAAAAACCGAACTTGAGCATACCTTCTCTAGCACGTACAACTGAGAGTGAGACAAGCAAAGTAGGATGTGAGCAGACGGGAAAGGACAGAAGAGAAAGACAAAACTGGGTCTGGTCAAGAGGAAACCACTGAAATTAGCAGGTAAATGCACAGCTCTGGGTATGGCTGACCTGTAACTTTTCCCCTTGAAACTGAGAAAGGAGATAGCAGAGGTGATTTGATGCAGAGGAAGGGAAAACTAAGAATTTGAAAACTTCCCTTTCTATTGTACATCTTAGACAAAAAAAAACAAAACCCACCAACAAACAAACCCCAAACAGTGTTAATTATTTTTGCAAGTTGCTACAAAGTGTGCACTCCTGTTTCGTGAGGCAGGATTACTGCCCCGTGGAGCAGGGCTGCCATCTTGTGTTAAATGCCCACATACCTCGGGGCTGGAAGGCAGTAGGAAGTGGCAGAGGACTGTATGTTCCCCCTGGAAACAGTTGTGAAGGCTTCCAGGAGGTTTGTGGGCTTGATAATGCTTGACGCATGTTCAGCAAAACTAAATGTCTCTACTTATTTCAGGCTTTCACTGTGGAGTAAACAAGAGCCTTCCAGGAAATACTCTAGCTTGGTGATGTCAGGCTTGAAGTGGACTTCAGAGAGCAGCTGATGAAATAAATCACATTGGTAGATGTTCTACAAACAGCTGTTACTATTATTTCAAGTGTGCCATATAGAAGAATAGACATAACCTTAATGTCACATTCATTCCATGCCAGTTTTCCTCTCATTAATGGTACAGTTAGGTAATGACGAGGCAGAGGTTTGTCACCTAGGAAATCAAGACCCTCATTAAATTCCCACATCATCGAAGTTATTCTAACCATTCTTTGGCTTTATGCTATCCCCAAAGCTATCTTACCAACCTTCTCTAAAATTCTCTATGGTTGTAATTGAAAGAGCAGTTAGGTTCCAAAACCTACCTGGGGACCTGGTCCTTGTACTCTTTACCTTCAAAATAACCATATTTTCTGTATTTCACAGGCAAGAAGATCAGCATATGAAGGAAAGTGAGAATTCGGGTATTCTACTAGGAAGACCTATGCACATGCTTAAGAAAGATATATCCATGACCTGTGCATTCATATCAACATTAACATATACATGCAGTTCATTCATGGCTGCTTCTCGTGTGTTATTTGATATCTTTCTGTGTTAATGTTTTCAGTTGCTGAACATGGGGTAGAGACAATACTGATGTAATTCAAGAATCACCTTCTTATGAATACCTAGGGCAAGAAAACATTTTACAGATGGTCTGTACCTATGGTGATCCACAGAGTTTGATTAATATTTCTGAATTATTCAGCATATTTGTATTGCTAAGGAAAGACTCAAATTATTTCTATCTGGGAAATGACTTAAGTGTTTTAAATGGCCTTATTTAATTTGATCTGCTTTTGACAGCACCAGTAACAATAATTAATAAAAGATAAAATATGAATACAAGAAAAATGTGATCGAGCTTTATTTCAGGGGTAATGTCATTGCTCCTCCCCCCCCCCTTTTGATCTGTTAGTGCATACATCATCTTTTTAAATTAAAATATAAAAGCTTGTGACTACTATTTCATAATTGCTATATATCCTATTCAGAACTGGACTGTCTTCATTCTATATATCCTGTAGGGCATTTAAGGCCTATACTGCAGATATTACCAATGTATTCTGTCTTGTTTGCATGCAGACTGTGTTCCTACACAAATTCTTTTTTTTTTTTTTTTTTAAATGTACTATAAATGGCATTTTCCAGAAGTTTGGTGTTATTATTTGGTATCAAGACCTTCTCACATGTCTTTGTTTTTCCTGTTGTGAAAATCATTCTGTCATCCCCAGGAAACTTAGGCTGGAGGCAAGCAGAATGAGCTAACATCTGCAATCTCCCTGCAGGTCAGTAGCCTGTAAAGTGGGTCAGCACCTTGGTCCCACTCCCTGCTTATTTGTGCAGACTGTAGTTGTGATGTGTGTATGTAATAAATGGGCATAGAGAATGTCAATAGCTAATTATCTGAAGGAAGTGTCAAAAGAGGCCACCAAAATATGTTGGATCTGAAAATATATGGATTTTTATTCTTTTTCGCTTTCTCATTAGACTAAGAAAGCTAATCTGATATTCCTGACCCTGCTCAGAAAAATTAGTCTCTGCATGGAACTGTTCTGTATTATTTGCCATTCAGTAGAAACAGGCACTAGTGTCCTGGGAGGGCTGACTGGGCATCCTTGCCATCTGCAGATGCCTGCAGTTTCTCCTCTGGCACTGGATCCAGGTCTGGCACTTTCTGCCCTGCCTTGGCAACTGTGAATCTGCTCATGCGCAGAGCCTCTTCGTAGACTGGAGGAGTGTCTGATGCCGAGAGGGATGGTGTTCCCTGTGCAGCGTTATGGGAGTGTGCCACTGCTAATATCCTCCTGGCAGCAGGCCCAAACACAGAGTGGAGAGCTGAAAGGGAGAAGACAAAAGCTGTTTGCCTCATCCTGAAAGCACCACATGATTAGAGGAGGACAAATATATCTGCAGCACACTGGCTTTTCTCTCCCCACAACCTAAATGTTTGACTTTTCCTGCCCCTTCATTCTTCACTAAAAGAGGTGTATGTGAACACTCATCAGCAACATCCCACAGTCAGTCCTTCCTCAAATGCCACCAAGGCTCTTAGCTGCCCCATTTCCATCCAAACATGTCTCACAGCTGATTCACTATCTGGCTGCATTTGCTACATGAAGTCTGGTGAACACCTTAATTTGTGCTATGTACAGATGCTGCTTGCCCTGCATTCTGCCATGAATTCCCTCTGTCAGCCTTGGGATGCTGCAGTCAGTGCAGCCCCTCACTTCAGGGTATATGGAGGTCCCCAGCTTCTGTCAAAGCCAACTCACAGGTAATGGTGCTCTGGAGGGTGCTGTCATGATCAAAAGCAATGACGGTAACCTCATAGGGCTGAGGACCTGATTCCTCTCCTGTGTGATGGCAATGAAAACAGCATCTCACGCATATGGAAAGAAGGCCACACAGGAGCAGCAGCCCACCAATCACCACAACCAGCCTGGAAAGGGAGAGGACACAGGATTAGGACAGAAAGATTTTATTTGCAGGGAACCTCTTAATGTCTTTCCCTGCATAAAGCAAGGATAATTTCAATGCTAGGTAAAGTCTAGTAATCTGGGGCCTTGTCCAGCAGAGTTTGGACAGTCTCCAGGGAAGGAGATCCCATATCCCCTCCAGGAACCTGTTACAGTGCTTCACCATCCTGAGGGGAAGCATTTTTTCTTCTGTCTCATCAGAATTTCCCCATATGCAGCTTAGTCAGTCAGCTTAGGTCCTTCTGCAGGGGCATCTCTGACAAGGCTCTGGCTCTGTCTTCTCTCAAGATCCACTTTTGGTAGTGGAAAACTGCAATTAGGTTGCTCCCTTAGCCTCCTCCACACTGAACAAACCTGGTCCTTTCAGACCCTCCTCATACATCATATCCTCTGGACCTGTGACCATTTTATTTGCTCTCCAGTGGACTTGTTTCAGTTTGTCAACATGTCTGTTGTACTGGGGGACCAAAACTGGACTACACATTTCCTATGTGTCCTCAGGAGTGACAAGCAGAGAGGAAAAATCATCTCTCAATCTGCTGGCTATACTGATCAATGCAGCCTTGTAGATGTCCATCTTTTTTTTATCTTATCCTGATGAGAATTACTAAGGAATCAGACTAAAATTACTTTTAAAATGGGCCTTTTAAAGGGCACACTGTGCCACAGATTTTTTACTGGTATTGTTAATCGGAAAAAATATGTGGAATAAAAAAGGAGTCTGGCATGTCAAGATTTGTTCAAGACAATGCAATATGTAAGGGGTTGCTTTGCTACTGCAGACTGTTAGAGCGTCCCAAGGAAAAGTGGGAGATGGCATCACACTTGAGCAGGTCACATTTAATCCCACTGTTTGCTACTGGAATTGTCCACAGATGCAGATTTTTACAGTAAATATATGCCATCTTACCAGATATACCACAAGTGGTCCCACTCCGTACCTGAACAGCTGAGGAAGAGAGGGTACAAGAAATAGTTAGCCATAGAATACGAAATGTATGGGAGGATCTCTACCATACACTCTTCAGGTTCCTCCCATGCTCCTTACTTACCATCCACCTTCTAAAGGGCACAAGGACGAGAAACTTACTGTGCTTCATGGAGAATAGAGTTGACCAACCTCATCAATCTCCCTGATAGACTTTCCCTTCTATTTGGTTTTATCTCTTTGTTGTTCTCCTGATATTTGCGCCTGTTTACAAACCTTAGGGATCTGCATTCATATTTGCTTTTGTCAGAACGTAATTTCTGTTATTCTTACAAATGACATTCCCTAGAGTAATATTCACTAAAGCAGTGTATTTCAAACCATATTTTTCAAGGAATAGTCGATTCCAAATTCATAATTTCAGCCAATCAAAATGACACCAGAAAGCTCTTAACTATTACAGTTACACAAAAGGTAGCAGGAACAGTATAGCATAATCAGTATGCTTTCAATAAAATAGTAATTAATATACTTCACATTCAAAGAGGTGGAGATTTTATGTGCGTTTTCAGTAGTTGCAGTTAAATAAGCTGCAGCCATCACATTGTCAGCCATCACATCATAACAGTGATGTCTACTATTGCTTTTGTCTGTAGTTGTCTTCTTAAAAAAGTGTAAAATAGACAAGTACTCACAGTTCAGTGTTGAGACAGTTTTCCTCACCTCTGACTTGGGAGAACTAGAAGGGGAAAACCAAACAAGGCACAAATAGTGTGAATTAAGTTTGTCATATACAGCCTTGTTACCTGGATCGTTACCAGTCTGAATCTCCTACCGTAAGGACTTATTGTTATTTACCTTTCTTTGTATGCATCAGAAATTTTGCTGTAGTTTTGAAGTTACTGTGATACCAACTGCATTGTTTCATATCTTAACTTCCTGTAGTCATTAAAATCCTACTTAGGACTGTTCCCAGAACACACCCCAGCTTATGTTCACCCTCACCACAGGCTTCCCCCTCCCCTTACAGATGTAGATCCTTCTCCATGCTCAAATATTAAGAACCTTTAAATGTCCTGCTTCATATTATACCCATACTGACTTGAATTCTGCTTGGACCCTCCAGCACTCCTAGCCTTCTAATTTCTTTGGATATCCTGATCTCTGTGTTATCATCTCTGGAATAGCAGCAAATATTCTTCTTTACTGCATGTCTGCCTTTTATATGTCTAGTTCTTTCTAATATCAGGGAAATTATTGTGACTGTCAATTGCTAATGCTCCTCCATCTTTCTAAGGCAACTTCATAACTGAGCAGAGATCCTGTGAAAAGGAACCTGAGATGCGACTTACCCATAAGAAACACCCTAAACCAAAGCAGATCATGACTGGGCTATGCATCCCTGTAGAGCTGGTAGTTCAGTGGCCTCTTGATGTCTTAAGCTGTTGTCTTCTTGTCCTTTAGTTTCTGTTCTTCCTCACCAGTCCACTGACCAGAAGAAGGAGCAGATTTCTTATTGTGTGTTGAGTTCAGTTTCTTCTTCCTGTTCTATCTCTTCCTCTCCTCCTCTGGGTCTGTTCTTCTCTGCCCTTCAGGTTTTTGCTTTCTCTCTTTCCCTCTTTGTCCCTGGCAATTCGCGTTTGTTTCTGTTTGTCTCCTTTTGTTATTTTCTGGGCCTGCTTCTCTCCCTCTTTTGAAGAGATCTCTAAAGCCTTCCAGTCAGATCAGGAGAAAAGCGGTCGCTACAAGTTCTTACTTTAGATGTTGAACTAGTTCAGTGAAGGGCATCATGAGATCTCTGCAGACCTGACCCTTCCCTTCTGTGAGCAGAAAGGGTCTCTGAGTTTGTTCATTCCCAATTATTCATCTCCCCACCCATACCCTGAGGGTGGGTGGACTGAAGGTCATGTTACTGACCTGTTTAAATGAAGTTTAGATTCCTCTCCCTCCTCCAGTACTGTTTCTGTCCCTGCCCTCACAATGTCCCGCCTTTGTGGATCCAATCTATTGACTTTAGCCGTAGGGTCAACATACAGAGTGCATGTTACAAGCAAGGTGGTCCTGCTGAAGTGAAAGAATTTTCAATATAATAATTATAGACAGCATTTTATATGGAGAGTTATATGTATATATGTGTATATGAATGCAACAGATATGCACGTAACTGTCCTGGGCT
This sequence comes from Neopsephotus bourkii, assembly GCF_033783945.1. Classification (NCBI taxonomy): domain Eukaryota; kingdom Metazoa; phylum Chordata; class Aves; order Psittaciformes; family Psittacidae; genus Neopsephotus; species Neopsephotus bourkii. The sequence goes on from NW_026900624.1 coordinate 13,164,509, forward strand.
CAGCTGTAGCATTTATTTTTCTCACATCTGTGCATATATATCATAGGTTGTATCATATATGTATGCATATGCACACACACACACATATATATATGCATATGCAGCACATCTTATATCTCCTATTTTAAGGCTCCTCCACCATCCCTCTCTTACCTGAACTTCCTGCATGGCCAGCCAAGGCCCAGTCAGTGTTGTGCATTACAGGGAATACATGTTGACCTGGACACTGTCTGTCTTGCAGCTGGTTATATTAGTAGGTTGCATTCAATGAACCATTAATTTTCTCTCTTGTAGAGCTGCTTTAGATTTCTGTTACTGCTCGTGGCTATTCAGAGTGTTATTTACATGCATATAATTGTGTTCACCTTCTCTTTCAAACAGCTGAAAGAGAAAGAAAATGTTCTGCAGTAATGGGTTACTATTTGTGTTCGGGAACCACCTGGGACTAGTACATTAATATATGTTAAGGGCAAGATAGAAGCTAGAGAAACTTGTTGCCCCGTGTTGCAGTCACAATGCATTCACATTAAACTGGTGAATCATTAGCCCTGGTGATGCATTTTAGAGTTGCAGAGCAGGACCAATGGACTCATAAACATAATGTACTCTTTCAAGGCAGGCTAAAAAAAGTTTACCGTTCTTTAATTATAAAAGCAGTGGTGCAGTATAAACATCCCTTAGCATGAGTTTTTCTGTCATCTATCTCTATCTATCTATCTATCTATCTATCTAATCTATCCATCCATCTGTCTGTCTGTCCGTCCGTCCATCCGTCCCACTCGATTACTAGAAGAATGTTTCTGAGACCTGGTGGACAAATAAGAAACATAGAAACATGAGGTATTTGCTTTATATTTATATGAGAATTGCCCAATACTGTTTTTGTCTCTCTCCTTCTTTGTCTTTCTCCTTAAATTATTTTGTGTATTAGAAGAGTTTTAGAAGAAAAGACCCAGCAGAACTGTAAAGTAGCCTTTTTTATATGTATAACTTTTAAAACTAGTAGGATTCAATATGGAAAGAAAGTGCAAATTTAAAGTGTTTTTTGGGGGCTTTTTAATGTCAGTGTAATAATTCAGTAGATTACCACTTGATTTTTACTTGAAATTCATAAGGATTTCAAATTCTAGACGGATTAAACTGGAGAAATACCAAAATTTCTCTAAAGAAAAATCATTCGTGTGGCATAAAACAGTGCCCCCTGCTGTTAAGTGCGTATCATAACTCGTTCTTGATGAATCTTGCTGATCACTCTTTCTATTTCTATGGCATTGCCGTTAATACTGTGCTTCCAGTAATCCACCTATGGCCTTGCTAGGCTATCATTCAAGAATGCTTTAAATTTCTTCACATAACCCTCGTATTTTGCCTCAATTATCTCTATCTTTATTTGCTTTATGCTTTATTGAAGTGACTTTTCTCTTTCATATTTTCCCCTTACCACCTTTCAAAAGGTTTAAAAAAGTGATCAGACTTTTAGAGAATTGCTTAAACAAAAATATATCATCACTGACTTTTTCTCTCTTCTTTGTTTTTGTTTAAAATCTTAGAGTCCATTCCATAGTCTGAATCTGTGAGTTGAACGGATCCTTCCTTGGATGCCAGAGAAAGCAGAAAATACTTGTGTCCTCTCTGCTTCCCTCTACTGGTTGCATCAAGGGATGCAGCTCAAGCCAGTTCTGATTTTCATTTCATAGGTAGAACGATCTTAACTGGGAGTAAAGCTTCCTAACGAGCTGAAAAACTGCTGTTATACTGCTCCTAGAAGTTGTTGAGAAATTACTGCTTGTTTCCTATTACTCTTCAAAGGAGTGTTCCACTAGAGCCAGCTTGATCAGTCATCCCCAATGCTTCCCCATCGACATTTAGAAATATAAAGTATGGAAACACATTTGGGGCCCAGAAGAGCCCTCGATACTTCTGCAGGTGTAGTGAGACACCTTACTTATTATCTATTACGTAAGACACATGATTATCAAAGCTTTCATGTATTTTACACTGGTTGATAATAGTCCAAAAGGGCTCTGTTTCTTGCAAAGCAAAACCAGATCCTTTTTTAATAAACTGTGCATAAAGAAGCAGAACACTTCCCTCCCACATTTCATGCAGTCATAACTTAACCACAGCTGGCAACTAAGCCCCACACAGCTGCTTACTCACTCCTGCCTGGTGGGATGGAGGAGGGAATCACAAGAGCAAAAGTGAGAAAACTCGTGGGTTGAGGTAATGACAGTTTAATAGGTAAAGCAAAAGCCACACACACAAGTAAAGCAAAACAAGGAATTCATTCACCACTTCCATCACTGGCAGATGTTCTTCAGGACAGTAGGGCTCCATTATGCATAACAGTTATTTGGGAAGACAAACAACATCACACTGAACAGCCCCCCCTTCTTTCTTCTACCCCCAGCTTTATATGCTGAGCATATCCCATATCATATGTTGATGCCGAATGGTATGAGATATCCCTGGGGTCAGCTGTCCCAGCTGTGTCCCCTCCCTACTTATTGATACCCCCAGCCTGCTCATTGGTGGATAGGGTGAAAAGCAGAAAAAGCTTTGACTCTGTGTAAACACTGCTCAGCAATGACTAAAACATCCCTCTGTTAACAACACTGTTTTCAGCACAATTCCAAAACATAGCCTCATATTAGCTGCTATGAAGAAAATTTAATCTATCCCAGCCCAAACCGACACACATGCTCTTTTCACACTGGACATATGTAGGACATAAGGGTTACCTCTCCTTGACAAAAAATGTGACAGAGGTTTCAAAATCTCTGTCTCCAATGAGCCGTATGCAGCTCATTGAAGGCAACATAAGGCAATCCTGAAAGTTAATATTTATTTGTCTATATTTGTCTGCCCAAATGTTAGAGTCTAAGACACTGCACGTGCTTTTTCCATGGTAAGGTAAGTCAGTGAATGTCTTCTGCCCTGTACCCAGGGAGCTCTATCTCCAGTAGCCTGGGCTTGGCAAAGCCCTGGTGAGATGTCGTGCTGGGGGGCTGTGTTCTGCGCTCGTGCTTGTTCCTGAGTTGACAGCTGGTGAGAGCAGCAGTTCTGGAGCTGTGTGAAGTAGAGCCATATGAAGTAAAAATTAAAATTCAGATCTCATTCCTGTCATTTTGCCATCAAACCTAGAAATACTAGGAAATGTAGGACCAGTTAAGTTTCTCCATCTTACTCCTAGTGCTCAAATTTCCAAAGAGCATGGTGCAGCTGCTAAAGCTGACAACCCTTCTTGGATGCAGCAGCAGCCCTAGAGGAAATGGTATGCTGCTGTGCTCTGTCAATCACTCTTGCTAAACGCAGGGATTATCATGTGCCTGTGCCTAGACTACTTCCAGCCCAGAGCAAGTCCAGGAGCACAGCATCATATTCTGGTACATGAATTTTCTACCCAGACTCCCCATTAGTTCAGGAGATATCTTCAGCTTATTACCTTTTACAGTGCAGTCATAGCTGGAACAGCAGATGGGAAACCCGGATTAATTTCTTTGTGTCCTAGGAACGGGCAATGACTGTGACAAGTCAGTGTGGTACCCCATTAAGATAAATGTGATATGTGTGGTTACAAACAATAAATAAAGGGTATCAGGATGTTGCTCACTTCATTTTGGCTCCAGTTCTCCTGTGCCACTTGAGAAATCAAGGAGCCCTTCTCACTGAATTTACTGAATATTTATCACTGTATAATAAACCCAGGAAACAAACACTCCTGCTGCTGAAAAACTTCAAGGAATTGTTTAGACTCAATCAAAAATTAATGTAATTTCCTTTTCACATCTCCCCTTCTTTTTTGGTTTGTGTTTTTTTCTAATTTATTTTTAGTTTTGGGGGTTTTTTTGTTGTTTTTTTTACAGAAAGGATGTACTCAAATTAGGGAACTCTAGGCTTCTGTTCCAGGAACTGAGAACTGTAAGATTTCCATGACCCATTGAAGTTTTGCACATGGAGAGGATATTTAAATACTATTCTGGGACTCTGCTGCATGTAAACAACCCCCAGTATCACTGCGTCATGAAATCCTTTAGCATGAGCAAAAAAAAAAATAATAATTCAACTTTTGCATGAATCACTCTGTTAGCTCTCAATGACACTGATGGTTTGCTTCATCCCAGCCAGATCAGATTATCCCTATTTCTCCTGTGGGACTAATTAAACTTTTGAACTGTCCTGTAACCTCGTCAGAAATGAGAAGTGAAGAAGTGACCTATGCAGACCTGAAATTCATGACACTGGAAAAATCTCAGGACCAGGAGCTCCAGACTGTCACAGCAAAAGGTAATGGTGGTGCTGAAGGGGGAGTTCTCTCTAAGGCAAATTCTTACCTTGGAGAACATTTCTGATGTGGTGCTCAAAGGAGGATGTCACCCACCAAGAAGAATCTGGCTCCTGGGAGCCCTTTGGATTCCAGTCTTTTAAGAAATTGGAGGGAGAAAAGAAAGAAAGCAGGAGATTAAAAGGAATAGAAGGGTGGAGAATGTGAAAAACTGTTTCAGTTTGAGAGGAGAGATATAAATAAGGTTGTGGGATACAGTAAGTAAAAATAGACGTGTTCCGTTTGGACATTAAGTGTCAGCTCCTGGAATTTAATGAAGTATCTGCCAAAGGGAATTTGCAAGTCTTTCAGCTTTACTCATTTAAATATGACAAACTGAAAGTAAATGCTAGGGAAAAAGATGTTTTCTCTTAAGGAAAGGAATAGATGGACAAAAACCTTTTTGTACTTTAAAATCATAAAAATTATGCTACATAGCTTCACAGAGGAAGGGAGGAATGTGACTGGTTGCAAATCTATATTCTTTATGCTTGCATTAGTGCTTTAGGATTGCTCAGTATGGAAGGTAGTGGCAAAGCAATGGGAATATTATGTTCTAGCCTGACTAAATGTCTGGTGATGGATTTGATAAATTTGACTTTATCTAGTAGATTAAAAAACTGTTTCTGAAGGAAATTTCCCCTTATTGACTAGCCCGTGATTATCTCATTCCCACTTTTTAAGGCATCCTTGAGTTTTATCCTTGGAAGCTGAACCTGAATGCCCAGTAATCTAGTAGGGTTCTTTGGTTAAAGGTTTAGGGAACACAGGGAATAAAATGCCAGAATACCACAGGTTGATATGCTGGTATTTCTGCTGGTGACTTCAACATAATATTAGTATTCCTACTGACATTTAAGACTGGGCTCTAGTAAAAGAACACAAAAGTCATAAATTGGAAACAGTCCTTTCCCCTGAGTTTTGGGACTGTGTAAATTCACACGGGCACTTGCATTTGCCCGTATTGCAAGAATGGGTGTATGCATTTCCAGGTGTGAGACCGTTTCTGTGAAGCTGTGACTTGTTCACATCTACGTACACTAGTTTCAGGTTATTTTACAAGGGCCTGGCTTTCATTGGTGACTATTTCTGAGGTTATTTTCTGAAACAGTGAATTCATTCCTTCTTGTCAGGTTAGGCACTCAAAAGTAAAAATACCCTGATATCTGGCTACATATGAAAATTTCAGCCATGTTGTGAGCACAAATACTTCCTTGATGCTCTTTCCCCACATCTGAAGTCCTGTGCTGTTCAGCTTTATTTGTCCAGTTCATTTTCTCTGGAAAGCTCCTGGCTAAGCTAGTCTCCATGACTTGCTCCCTTTCCAGCCCCCAACTGCTAAGGAGTTGGGGTACTGGCAATGGCCTAACAAGGGGACAGTTTTCATAATGTAATACCGCACACCAGTCTGAAACTCAGGAATTCACTGGGCTGACGACCATTCATGTTGTCTTGTGCATCGTAGGATCTGCAGATACAAAGATGAGAGGTTCCTGTTCTTGCTGCCTTCGCTTCTTTTTGTTTGCCTCAGATTCCCCCAGCCCATCTTCCTGTTGGCGACTGGCTACAGTGATGCTTGGGGTCTTCTGCCTAAGTTCAGTGGCAGCTGCAGGAGTCTTGGCTGCCAAGTGTAAGTATGGTCACAGGAGTGTTCAGAGTTCAGTATGAGAAACTAAAAGCCTAGGAAATTGGTTAAAGAAGAGGATTAGCTAGGAAATTAATGATGAAAAAAAACTGGCCCTTGCTGGGAGAGTTTACCCACTCAAGAGATCTCCCAGTCTTTGAGATTGGTATGTATTATGTCATGCCTATGGGTGTGCACAAACTGTAAGTAGGTCAGGTATATTCAGTTATGGGGAGGTACGTGTGTCTTTGGTAAATTTATTCAGGTTGCATTGGGCAGTTTATCTTTAATATTGATGGAACAATTTCCTTCTTGTTTTTCTGCGATTCAAGTCATCCTGGTCTCCCACCTTATGCATGAAAGGGATGAAAACTTCACCCTGCAAAAGGCAATTATGGAAAGCCTCAACCAGCAGCTAGAGCTCCTCCAGGCTCAGAATTTGAACTTGACAGAGACTGTAAAGCAACTTGCCACCCACAGAGGTACACAGTGATGGGAAGATGATCTTTGTATTGCTTATGGTAGACACAGATTGATTTCTTTTTCTTTTTCTGTCAACCATACTGGAAGGACAAATCAAAATCTCTAACATAACCCTGAATGGTTTAATTTAAAAACAAACTTCAAGCTGCATTTCCATTTTGATAATTTTTTAAGCATGAGTCTTTCTGAAGTATGTTTATGGAATTTTTATAATGGAGCTGGTTTATACCCTAAACCAAATACTTTAATTCAGAAAATTATGACACTTTATAAACAACAACAACAACAAATTTCTAAGCAAAAATAATTAATTGATGATTCATTGATGCTACTGCTCCTTCTTTCACAGTCGGTTTCAGGAAATCATAGTAAAAATGTTTTGATGGAAAATTCCTACTGGCTTTAATTGTTTGGAAAGCTTTACTTTCTCAAGACAGCTTCATTGTATTATGCAGTAATGGGTGCAGCACTGTAAGTACTGCTGCTCTCTACCAAATGTGATCGTAATCACCGGCTTTAACAGTTTACAGACTTTATGCAGAAGGTAATTTCTTCTTTTTTCTTGTGCAAAATAATGATGTGAAACTTTAATGATGTATTAGCTGAATATGCTGGATTATCATATTGCAGAGAGAAATTGATCATAATAAATTAGCATCTTGTGAGAGAGTGGCAAGGTTATTATCTGTGTAGATGTCTGCATTTCAATTTAACACAAACCATAAGGTACTTGTAAGAGTCAAGTGCACTGTTCTGTGTTACCTACTGCCATTCAGCATTAAGTCCTGAAATTCCCAGCTGGCACTGGTTCGTTACAGTATAAAATGGTCCTGTGAACTGGAGAGCCATGAATATGATTCATCCTATGGTTGGGACCCAGTTCCCAGAGGCCTTCAGAATATTTTGGCTGACAGGTTTTCTTGCTGCTTGCAATTATTTTGGTTTCCAGCTAGAAATGGAGTTCCCCAAATGGTGCAGGAGTGAAAGAAAAATCCATCATTTTGAGTTCCTTCTGGCTTCAGTACTACTCAGGGTTCCAACAGGCAGCTAACAAAATAATGTGGCAGAATAGAGTCAAAGTGCAGCTGTCTGAAAGGCATTTTCTTTAACAACAGTGGGTACATCTTTCACTTGCTGGCCATCCCTATCCAAGGTCTGCACACTGAATCCACAGCAAGCATGAAATGCTGTAAGGAAAGTTAAAGAATAAATTGAATTGTAAAGCACTTAACTGTTAAGGTCCTTCCCAACCCTAACCATTGTATGATTCTATGTTAACAAGAAGTTAAAAGTATGTTCACATGAACAGAGATGCACCTGTATGACTGAAAGTCTAGGGATTTTTTTTACATGAACCTAGATCCATGTCTGTGCACATGGCATAAGCTTCCAAAATTTCCTCTATTTGTATTTTACCAGCACCTCCAGGATTCCTGGTCATATTCAAAAAATCTTTTTTATTTGTTTGGGTTTTTTTTTTTTCTGATTTTCATTTAGAGATGTTTTTCTGGTCTTCTGGCAACTGGATTTATTAAGTCTCCAATGAAGATGTGAATTTGTCTGCAGAATGAAGGAGGAATTGTTGCTCCTCTGTGATAGGCTCTGCATTGCTCTAGTGATCCTGCAGGGATCCACTAGACCACTAGAGATTGCTGTCACTGACAAACCTGATCAGGTACTCTGTTGTTTTTAAGGACATAAATGTATTCATTGCCCTGAGAACTGGCTACAGTACGGGGAGAACTGCTACTTGTTTTCAGAGGAATGGAAAACCTGGCAAGAAAGCAAGGCAAAATGCTTGGCTCTGGAGTCCAGACTTCTTAAGATAGAGAGTAAGGAAAAGCTGGTAAAGATACATATTTTTTTTTCTCTCTAGCTATACAGTCTTCATTTTACTGTGGCCTAGGCAGCCATTCCATCCTTCCACTGGTGCAGTATGCTATGGCATGTATGTGCTGGACCAGGGGCAAAAACTGAGCATGCCCCTTTGGATTCCTCCTTCCTGTACTGTGGCTGCACCCTCCCTGGTGCCTCTCTACTGACTTCACGGAAGACCCAACTTGGGTCTGTGTCTAGACCCCGTCCCACCTCAGGGCAAATATAACTGAGCTAGTAGTACCGGTTGGCAACTCTTCTGTTTTCTTACTAGGGCAAGCTATTTAGCAAACATCAGGAGCCTGTCCACAACTAGAAAGCTCACCAGCTTGGCCAGCTCCCTGGTGTCTTCTCCCATATGAGCAGAAGAGGATCTGTATCTTTTTCTGACTGTCACATTGTAGATGAAGTAACAGAAAAAGCACAACCAGAAGAGCTCTTGAGTGCAAAGGAAGTTCTACCCAGACTCTTAGTGGCAACGGGCCTCTTCATCTGGGACTGCAGCAATAAGACGAGGGGTTGTGGGTTCAAAGTTAAACAGGGAAAATTCAGGTTAGATATAAGGAAGAAGTTCTTTACTGTGAGGTGGTGAGGCACTGGCACAGGTTGCCCAAAGAAGTGGTGAATGCTCAATCTCTGGCAGTGTTCAAGGCCAGGCTGGACACAGCCTTGGGCGACATGGTCTAATGTGAGGCATCTGGATTGGAACTGTATGGTCTTAAGGTCCTTTTCCAACCCAAACCATTCTATGATTCTATGATCATGTCTTGAACTCTATGGTTTTATTGTCTGTATTTTGAATTTCTTGTGTAAAATGATACCAAATGATTCAAAGGCCTTTTCCTGCCTGGCTTATGCAACCAGAGTGTTGAAAGGAAGTTGTTATCCAGCTTATGTTCTAGCTTTGGTTATCTCATCTGAACTGTGGTTTTAGCTGAGAACTATGAAAGCTTTCAGGAGGTTCATTTTCCCTATGTCCAAAACAGCACTGATGACCAGAAGTAGAAGTCAGGGTCCAGATTCACTTGGGAAACAGGTGTGAGCAACTCACTTTCATTTGCTTCTCGGCTTTTCCAAATCATATGCTGTTGTGACTGAAGCAGGGATGTGTTTCACAGGCTCTGAATTTCCCCACAGGACTTCATAATGCGATCAGCACTGTCTCACAGTTCTTCCATTTTTTGGATTGGGCTGTCTCGCAACAGAGCAGAGGGGACCTGGCTGTGGGAGGATGGATCAGCTTTCTCCTCTGATTTGTAAGTCCTTACACAGATGGGAGCAGACCATGTCCACGCATATTTGTTCTGAGTCAGAAGCAACAACCTTTAACTTCCACTCAGTAATGGCCTGTTGCCCTGCCTGCTTGTCAGCAGACAGGTTTCCCATCATCATTCACTCATCAACCTAGGCAAGCCCCCAGCAGAGAACTTATGGGTCAAACGGGTAGCAGCAGTCAGGAATTATTGTATCAGACTGTGACTTTTTCCATGGGCTGATGAATATCTCTGCTATTTTTTTTTTCACAGGTTTCAGATCCAACGAGCCAGCTCAAGTCCTTCTCTAGATTGTGTGTGGCTTCAAGGTGCAAACATAGACACTGCACAGTGTGGTGAATACAAATTTTACATCTGTGAGAAAGTGATGGATCCTGTGATGGTCGAGCAAGTGAGCTACTCAGACAGGCACTAGGGTGCAGAGCTCTGTAGAGAGCCCCGTCCTGGGACATACAACAGTGGGGATGAGTTCTGGCCCAGAATTTGCAAGAGGCAAAACATTATCCTGAGTCTTAGTTCAGTCAGAGTCCTAGGGCTTTAATTAAAAACAACTTAATTTCCTCTTTCTTCTTTCAGCCCTTGCATTCCTATGCAAACACTTCTCATAAATTCTTTTGTAAATGAAACAAAATTAAGTATGTGATTCTGGAACTCTATTGTAAAGATTCATACCTATCTCCCCGAAACAGGAATCAATGACAGCTTATAAGAGCATGTTTTCAAAATTTATCCATTAGGTATTCATAGATGTGAGCTCCCAACTTGCAATAGTTCTCCAAATATTTTATTTAATTTCACTCTCCACCTGCTGATAACTGAAAGTTCAATCAAATCAGAGCCTCCCTTAAAAGACAAAAATATTTCTAGTCCTCCTGGTTAGAGAAAAAAAACTTTGAAATGTAATTGCATTCCTTATGGGCTCAAAAAAACAGAGGGCAAATACACAACACATCTTCATTGAGGAAAGTCAGCAATTTTTAATGCCTAGGAATGCCAGTCCAGCTACTACTGTATTGTTGCAGCTGCATTCCTCTAAGACATTGGCCTTGAAAATAATCCATATCACACATGATGCGGTTCTTTGATTTCTCAAATCCTTTTTCCATTCTGCTGCAGAATTTCACAACTGGAATAAATATTGCTGCTATTGACCTTTTCTGTAGTGTATCTTTTTAGTAAGCCACTGCACAAAGCGTCTCAACAACTGTCAAATAAAGGGCCTTTAATGATGCAAAGCCTCCTGCCACTTTGCTGCTCTTTAAGAGGCTGTTCAAAGAGAAGACTGCTTCAGAGAGAGCATCTTTCTTCCATGTCACTAGCAAACAAGAGAGTTCTTTGAAACGTCTCAGGAGCAGTCAGGTTTATGGTTAGAACTTGTGTTCCTGTGTGTATTTTGTACTAATTTGAGACATTCAACAAAAATGAAACTGTTGGAAAGTGAAGATATTTAGGCAAGTCTCTAATTATGTTTATTTCAGACATAAAGCTGTGCACTGGAAGTGTGCAGTAGTAACAGCCAACAAGTGTGCTGTCTCCTTTACTAAATGAGTGCTTAGCAATCATAGAACCCTAGAATGGTTTGGGTTGGAAAGGATCTTAATGTTATCTAGTTCCAACCCCCCTGCTATGGGCAGGTACACCTCCCACTAGACCAAGGCTCTGTCCAGCCTGGCCTGGAACACTGCAAAAGATGGGGCATTTACCTCTTCTTTGGGCATTATTTTAATTATGTATATGACAAAGTAATTTAGATAAGTAGGGACAGCAGAGTGTCTTGCCACACAGCTATCTCTTAGTCTGGAAATGCTGCATTTTCTAAGTCTAAGCACAGGGCCTAAGCAGCCATGGAAATACTACCTGGGATCTCAGCACTGACTGGTCTACAGGGGATGCAGGTAAAACATGAATAGTGGGAAGGATAACGCATATAGGGCTAACCATTACATTCTGCACAGCTACCTATGAAGTCTGGTCCTTCAAAATTACCACAACTTCAATGTCAATTTGTCTTGAAAGCAAAATCATCTCTGCTGTCATTTGGCTGCAGAAAGCATTTAAAACTGACAAAGTTCAAAAGGCAGCATACAATAGCTCAGTTGAATGAACTGGCTCATTTTGAGTTATACAATAGTCATAGGCAAATCTTTGGATTTTGTTGCACACTGAAAAAGGCAAAGAGTAAACGGGGTTTTTTGCTAGCTACTGCTAGATTAGCAATTAGTTCTCTGTTGTTGCTCTAAGGTCTTAGCACAGGCAGTTCTGCATTCTTGAGGTTATGTTTTTCACTGTGATAAAAAAATCGAAAGTATATAATTAGCCTTTTGAATTCAGTGCAAAGTCTGCTAAAATCAGAATATAAGCCTTGTACCTATGGCATGATGTTACAAAAGAAGTGATCATCTCACAGGCCCCTCTCAGTGCTTCTTGGCAAATAATTTCTTTACTGTTTCCAACATGATTATTTGTCTCAGTAGATCTACCAAACACGTAGTGCCTATGTGTTTTAAAGACAAATAGATCTACTCACTTAGTTTTCTTCTACTGCTTTCATTTGCTTCGTACTGATGTATAGCTGCAGAAGTAGCTCCTTTCTTGACAAAGCTCAGAGATGCAACCTTGAACAGAGTGTCACATCTTTGCTTTTTAATGAGTTTTCTTCTCTGCATTGTCTTGCTCTTTACCCTGGTGGCAGACAGTCAATAAACCATCTGCATCATAAAATTTTAAATCCAAGTGGGGAAAAATGTTCTTGCAGCAGGATCCATATACTCATAATTAACAAAGAAAATATATACATCTCTTATTTCATGTGGAAAAAGAAGGTGCTGTCTTTAACAGCAGGCCTTACAAAATATACTGTCATTTTCAAGTTGCACAGCTACATGATAGATAGATAAAAAATAGTGCTAAATCACCTCTGCTAAAGACTGCTGAGAGAACAAGGAAGCAAGGAGAGAAACACAATGATTTATTGAATATACAACAGTAAATACAGCTGCCTATTTGGTGTTTTGAGTGAAATATTTAAGTTTTCTGAGGTTTTCAGTTTTGTTTAAAATATGTATTCATGTCCTGGACCTAAAATCAAAGTAAAAGGCATGGAAGATGGTCAAGAGATATTTTTTTCTGTGCACTTGGAATGCTTCAGAGTCAGGATTTTGGGAAACTGCATTTAAACTTATGCATTTAAATGTGTTTAGCCTAATCTTTTGTCCTCTCTCTAATCTTTGATTCTCTTTCCACCACCATCTCATCTCAAACCTTCTTGGTTAAAAGAACTAGTTTTAATGCTAAAAGAAGAAGTAAAAAGGGAAATATTACTCATCTTCCAGTTCTCTGGTTAGAATCATGTGGGGACTGTTTTTTTTTAAATTTTGCTAAATTTTCTCATCCTGTAAATTCAGCATAAAGAACTTTATGGTTTTACGCTAGAAAGCTAAAAGGCAGAGCTTGTCTAAATGCTTCCAGAGAAGCCTATTTCTGTTTCAGAAATTTGGAGTCAGTGATTTGCACACATATGACTTCTATCCTGAAAACTTACCTACCCTCCCTGCTCGTCACCACTCTGGAGGCCCATCAGGAAACTGAACAGGAGGAAGTGCTCATTCCTGCAGAAGAGTTGCCCTTTTGTTCTGTTTTGAAAGCAAAATATTCATTTGTAAAATATTTTTTTGGCAAAGACCTCATAAGTCTGATTAAGCCATCAGCAGGAAACCCCGTGTTCCCTCAGTATTCAGTGTTTCCTGTATTTCATTCTTTCTCAACCTTTAGATTTATTGGACTTCTTTCAGAAGAACTCAGCTAGTAACAGCAGCACCTGAAACAAACAGATTCAAGTGACATATGGAATTGGAGCACTCAGTTGGAACACAAATGTACACGATGCCTTTGTGTGTAAAGCGTTTACTGGAGACGGACAGTCAAATGACCATGCTGAAGTCATATTTGCTGCTATTTTTAGTGTTGGATTAAGCTGAAGGTTTTCCATAGCACAGATTGTGGTGCATGTATTTGGTAAGAATTGTGTAGCTGGAAAGCAGTATTTTGTAGGGGAAAGCAAATAAATAATATCAGCTTGACCATGTTATGAGTGCAAAAATCTTATGCACTTAGAAAACTTGCATCTTCAAGCATAAGGTTGCAACCCAAAGGAAAGGAGCAGTTTATTCTGCTGTATAAGTAAGACCGTGTCACAAATATCACATATTCATAGACCAAGAAGTGTCATTGCTGAATGTGGTGGTTCCAGTGTGTCCCTATGCTAAATGCATATAGAAATATGCATCAAATCTCTAGTGGATGTAATGTATTAAGTGTGACAAAGTACGCCAAAATACCTTTTCTAATTTGTCCACCCAATTCAGTTTTCCAACATGAAGTAAACATCTAAAAGTCACTTTCAAACTTGGAACAATAATAATGAGATTTTTGTAATTAGTGTTCCTACTAAAAAATAGCAAGCACTATAAACTAAATTGAGCACCTCATTTCAACGTAGCCACATCAGTATCACACAGAGATTTTATTCACTAGGATCTAAAATTTGAGCTCCTAGAAAAAACATAGACTCACCAGATGATTGAGGTTGGAAGGGACCTCAGATCAGAGGGCTGGAACACCTCTTGTAAGTGGAAATGCTGAGAGAGCTGGGCTTGTTCAGCCTGGAGAACAGAAGCCTCTGGGGAGACCTTATTGTGGCCTTTCAAGATATAAAGGGAACTTAAACAAAAGACAGAGGGAGACTTTTTACCTGTACTGACAGGTCATGAGGCAACGATTTTAAAGAGGGTAGATTTGCATTGATGTAAGGAATAAATACTTTACAATGAGGGTGGTGAGACACTGGCAGAAATTGCCCAGAGAAGCTGTGGGTGCCCCATCCTTGCAAGTGTTCAAGGCCAGGTTGGATGGGGCTTTGAGCAACCTAAGCTAGTGGAAGGTGTCCCTGCACATGGCAGCAGGGATAGGACTAGATGGTCTTTAACGTCTCTTCCAACTAAAATATTGTGTGATTCTATAACCTCTGGAGGTCATCTGCTCCAACCCTCCTGCTCAAGCAGAGCTACCTAGAACCGGTTGTCCAGGACTATGTCCAGACAGCTTTTGAATATCTCTATGGACAAGGACTACACAACCTCTCTAAGCAACCAGTGCCAGTGTTTGGTGCCACTCACAATAAGTGTTTCCTGATGTTCAGAGAGACCCTCCTGTGTTGCAGTTTGTGCCCATTGCCTCTGGTCCTGTCATTGGGCACCACTGGAAAGAGCCTCACTCTGCTTTGTACCCTCCCTTCAGGTGTTCATATGCGTTAATAAATTTTCCTCCAAACCTTTTCTTCTCCAGGCTAAACCATCACAGCTCTCTCAGCCTTCCCTCATAGGGGGGCTGCTTCAGTCCCTTTGTCATCTTCATGGCCCTTCACTGGACTCTCTCCAGTAGGTCCATGTCTTTCTTGTACTGGTGAGCCTAGCACTGGACCCAGGTATTATCTCACCAGTGCTAAGTAGAGGGGAAAGTTTACCTCTCTAAACCTGCTGGCAGCACTTTGAATGCAGCCCAGGATGCCATAAGCCTTCTTCTCCACAAGGGCATACTGTTGGCTCATGGTAAATTTAGTGTCCAGTAGATCCACAATTCTTTTCTGCAAGGCTGCTTTCCAGCTGGTCAGTCCCCAGCATATACTGGTGCATGAGGTTGTTCCTTTCCGGTTACAGGACTTTGCACTTCTCCTTACTGAACTTACTGATGATCTCATTCAGCAGAGGGCCTACATTTTCTCTACATTTTTCCCTTTCTTTGTCACCTATGTGCTTGTAGAAGCCATCCTTTTTGCCTTTGATGCCCCCCTCACCAGATTAAATTCCTTTTGGGCTTTGGCTTTCCTAACCTTACCCCTACATGCTCAGACAGTGTTTCTGTGTTCCTTCCAAGCTACCTGTCCTTGCTTCTACTCTCTGTATGCTTCCAATTTGTGTTTGAGTTTTGCCAGGATAAACTTGTTCATCCATGTAGGTCTCCTTGAATTCCTGCCTGACTTCCTACTCGTTGGAATTGGCTCCTGAACTTGGAGGAGGTAATCCTTGAATATTAACCAACTTTCTTGGGGTTCTGTTCCCTCTAGAACCTTATCCCATGGGACTCTTTCGAGTCAGAAAACTCATATTTGAAGAGGCCAAACTCTGCTTTCCTGAAGTCCAGGACTGTGAGCTTGCTTTTTACCCACCTCCCTCTCCTCAGCATCCTGAAGAAGGTACACCAGACACAGTTATTTATGTTTAGAAAATCATCCATTCTGAAAGACAATTAATATACAACACCAAAAATATGTGGTTGCCATTACATACATTACCCAGTGTCCTGGGTTCAGGATACCTGATAACACATCAATGGTTTAAGTTGTAAGCATTACTTAACAACAACTAAAACTATTGGTGTGTTATCAGTATTGCTCTCAGGCTAAAGTCGAAAACACAACACTGTACCAGCTACTAAGAAGGAGAAAAATGACTGTTAATGCTGAACCCAGGAAAATTGGAAAATTCCATACCCAGTTCAGCAATTAATATTCTTCTGAATACCATCACAGCATTTCAGCTATCAATGCCACCATTCATGTCACATGCATTGAGTGTGTAGCCACTATGGCACATATCCATCTTTTCATACAATGAGATACATTAGGTAAAGAGACAACATATTCTATGTTAGCTAAAGACTAATAGCCATCAGATGGCATTCTTTTAAGACTAATAGCCACCAGATGGCATTCTTGCAAGAATCCTTCTCCCTGCATGAGTGCAATGGTGATTATGATAATAACATAATGTTTATAAAAACTCATGTAACACTGACATACAGGCATTCTTAGAAGATCATAGTATTGCATGTAAAGCAAACCCAACATTGTCTGGAAGTAAAATTTGAACATATCTAAAATTCATATATTATACCCAGTCAAGAAGAGGACAAGGGTGCCAAAACAAGGGAGACACACGTTTCTGAGTACTAAAAGAGAGGAGACTGCCTTGGAGTTTTAAAATAATACAGAATAGCTGAAAGTGAGTGTGCTGAAGAGAGGGCTGGAAATAGTTAAGAACTATGGGAGGTCAGCATAGATGGATATACATGAAATTCCAAACAGTGATAAGAAGTGGTCCTAAAGGCCTTTACACTTCTGATTCCTTTGGCTGTACATAATGCTCAAGATTGTCAGCATTGCTTAAGTACAGGTTTCTGAACTAGAACACTAAGACTAACATGTTGTCTCTGATTCATAGATACTTGTTAATACTGGTTCCTTTTATCTGCAAAGGCTTTCTGTATCATCTCCATTTTTTGTGTGAATACACTAGGAAGAAAGGATGGACTCTGCTCTGAATTTGTATTAAATGTTATTTTACACCTCTTCTTTGGAAATCTGAACATCAAAGTCTTCATCCTCTTCCAGTTCTTTTTCTGTTGATAATCTTTTTAGATCAGCTGAACTGCTGCCTTCTCACAAATCCAGGGATGTTTCTCATAACAATTCTCACTGTAAACTGTTAACCTATGATAAAATAGGTATGCACAGTTTTGCTTAAAGGACAAATCAATCCTAGAAAACAAACAAACAAACAAAACAACAGACCATCTTATTAAAAATTCCCAGGTACACGTGTTTAAAAAAAACATAAGGCCCTTTTGGACAATTATACATTATTGCAAAAGTTTCTTAGCCATTTTAAGATTTATAAAAGTTTATATACAATATTGAAGGTCATAATAGCTTGTATAATTCAAGTCTGAAGGATCTCTGGCAGTGTTCAAGGTCAGGCTGGACAGAACCTTGGGAGACATGGTCTAGTGTGAGGCATTCCTGCCCACGGCAGAGGGTTGGAGCTAGATGATCTTAAGGTCCTTTCCAATCCTAACCATTCTAGGATTCTATGATTCTATTATCATTCTTTCACCTGCCTTCAGCTCTAATATGTAAAAAAGACAGTCTATGTATGTACCATCATATCATCAAAACAGAAAATAGTACTACTTCCTCACAAAAGCTGCCTGTCCAACTATTGCTTCATATAGTGATAATTTGGGTCTGGAAACTGAAAGGCAGTGGTCTGCAAAAAATAGAAGTCAGATCATTCTGCCTGATGTTTACTAGCTTTGGGAAGTGTAAGAGTTTGCAAGAAAAATGAGCGTGTATTTCCAAAGAGACCCTGGAGAATCTTCACTTGAAAAAGGTTCTCCAGATCCTGAAGAAGACTCTCACGTTATTGCATACAGTGATTGTTTCACACAGAGCATAATGGGAATTATTCCCCCCCCCCCCGCCATGGTTAGTAAAGGAGAAATGCACCAAGTAAGTTAATGAGATTTTACAAAAGAAAATAAAAACAGGTTTGCTCCACCTAATGTTGACTTTTTCTGTGTGTAATAAAGGTTTCAAAATGTTGGTGGCTGAGCAGAAGAGGCAGGTGTAGGCAGGTTTTGCAGGAGGTAGGCTGTGTTGAAGGAAGTGTGGGTTGCTTCTTTTAGAGCCATGAAATATTTCACAGAATGCATGGTTTTAAACTGTGAGATAAGTCAGTGTCTGCAGTGGTTTTGACTCCTTGTCCTGCTCACACTTCTAGTTTTCTGAGACTCATTGTCTGTTTCAGGGGATATCGTGTTTTAACCCCAGCCAGCAATCAAGTACCACAGAGTGGCTTGCTCACTCACGCATCCCACAATGGGATGGGGAGATGATCTGAAAAGTAAAACTGAGGAAACTTAGGGGTTGAGATAAAGACTGCTAAATAGGTAAAGCAAAAACCATACACATAAGAAAATGCCATAACTCCTTCTTCTTCCCCCAGCTTTATATGCTAAGCATGACATCAGCTGGTGTTAATTGTCCTGGCTGTGTCCCCTCCCAACTTCTTGTGCACCTCCAGCCCATTCACTGGAAAGTGAGGTGAGAAACAGAAAAGTAATTTATTGCTCAGCAATAACAAAAATATCCGAGTATTATCAACACTGCTTCCAGCACAAATCAAGACCACAGCTTCATACTAGCTACTATGAAGAAAATTGACTCTTATTTCAGCCCAAACCAGCATGGGGACTCCAACCAGAATGAGTTATTTTAACTCCAAATACATCTGCAGCTGTACTCTGCCTTGAGGCTTTGCCGTTTGTGGGATTTTTGTTTCTTCCTCCTTCAGTGCACAGGGAGGATATTGTGCAAGAAAAGATGAAAAAACACGAGCTGTTTAAGTTCAGAAAACTTACCAGTCCATTCTCTTTGTAGAAAGTTTCATTCCATCTACCCAAGACCAGCCATCAACTCCATATGATAATCCAACCCAGTAAGACTGTTTCGGTAATATTTGAGATATGCTAATCTATAAAAAAATGCAAAACCTTTATCACCAAGAAGCATGTAAGTAGTTTTCTTTGTTGTACCTAAACAACTACTGTTAAGAGAGGAAGTGATCAAGAAAGAATCAAAGGAGGTAATTTGACAATGACTTTCTGAACAACTCATCAGGCCCCTACAACTCTTCCCAGAAGAAAATATCTCTATTTGGCATGCATCTCTGGAATATTTTGTGTCTGACATCTCTACTAAATGTAAGACCAGGGCAGCAATTATTTTTAAAGCCCTTTCTCTCAGAGTATTCAAAGAGATTTCCTGAATGAAAAATATACTCCTTATAACTGTCACAGGATCCACGATGCTCATGTTCACTGTTTGGCTGAGTAATATCCTGTGTTGTTAGCTACCTCATCATTACACATCCGGTGGTTAAACATTCTGCAGTCTGCATTGCCTCAGACCTTGCTAACACTACCTCTATTACTATGTAACATAAGAGATACTTGCTGACTGGCAAGGAATTTGGAGTAGTTGATACCAATGCAAAGAAATGCCAGTGTGATTGGAACCATACCAACTTGCTTTTCATTTTCAGCATAAGAAGGGTGGCATTCTGGGAGAAGCAAAAGTCTTCACTTTCCTGCCATGTGGCCTTCTTTTCTGAAAAGTAGAAGCAGGTGTTGCCTCCAACCCATTTCCAGTTTGCAGGGCAGAGAGTACATGCAGGTCCTAGAACAGAAAGAAACCATCACTTGCTTATAAATAGTCAAAAGCAGAGTGGAGAATTCTATACCCATAGGCCTGATAAATGAAGAGTAATGCAGAACTGAAATGTATATGTCACTTTACAGGTCACATTCTTTTTTTAAACTCATTAGTTAATCTGATGGGGCATATAGCATCCTTGTTTAATCTGATATAAGGCCTAACACCTAGATTTCAGGCTGTGTGAGCAGTAGTTCTACTTACTATTGTTCTTACTGTTGTCATCACCCATCAAGCACAATTTCTCTTTTAGTCCTTGCAAGTTTTCATTATGTCCCGCAGGTGCCTTAGAACCTCTGAGACCTGGAGTTCATAAAGATATTCTTCATGAGACAAAAAAAGCTGTGACATTGCTACTGCATGATACATGTTTCATCATGTATTGCAAATTCAGTTTCTGCAACAGCGTGCTCACATGCAAGTCTGATGCTACAGTGTCTCATATTGTGAGATTAGCAGATCAGAAAATTATGAATAAAAACATTTCCAAATTTTAAGCGCAGTTTAATCACAGTGTCATTGCAGATCACATGGTCATCTAATAAAGGACTAAAATAATGCAAAAAATATGCTTAGGAAGGACCATCTTGAACTGATGGTGTTGATCTGAAAGGAAGTTTTATAAGATTTTTAAAAAAACTAGAATTCAAAACGTTCTTCAGATTGAAAAAGCCTTTTACTATTAAAGTTTGTAAAATTTCTGAAGAAAGTGGGGAGGACTTTTTCATATAACTTCCTCAACAGTATTTGACACTGGCTTCCAGTAGCAACATCTCAGAATTACTATCTCCAGGCTCCATGGTAGAAAACATAGGTACAGTCATGTCACACATTATAAAAGCTAATATAAATATGAGTGTCTTTCTGTGATGACTGAGTGAAACAGACAGAAAAACTGAGATTTTCTCATGAATCTGAGTACTAAAAGTGTGCCCATTTTTGATGTACTACTGTGAATTAATTTAAGTAGTCCACAAACATGTAAGGTTCATCAAAGGAATGAGATAAGAACCGCTCTTGCAGTAGAGTAGGGAGACTTGAACAACAAGAGAAGAGGTGAAGGGGAACTAGAGACTGATTTATGACAGTCACATCAGAATTTTATAACTTAATTTGAATTAGCAAATAAATGAGTAATAGATGGATGAGGACAGAATCCATTCCTCCCGCTTCTTCCAGAATGTATCATCTTGACTTCTATATCCTTGCTCTGAGCATAGGTCCAGACTTAAAAATACTGCTTCCCTCAGAGCCTTATGTGCACTCAGCTTCAGAGTGTTTATCATAGCCAACTAGGAGGAGAGGAAAGGACTGTATATGTGGGGAGAATGAGCTATGACTGTCCTTGTAACAGTCAGCCACCTTTCTTCTTTCAGTTGAAGGTGTTAACATGATGTCCTGGTGTAGCAGTCAGTTTTCAAGAAAAATGGACACATGAATAAAGGCACACAGTATATTTGAGCACTTACCTAGGATTACCATTCCTATGGTGAGGGCCAGGCACAGCACAAAGAAAGTAAAGATAGCTGGCCACCATACAGCAAGTGGAAGAGAGTGCCCTGGGAGAAATCAACAATTTATCCAAGAGCAGGTACCCATTTCAGCAGCACTCCCAACCCTCCACCCCTTCATGAAAAGCCAAATGGTAACTCTTGAAAGAGTTCCCCTTCCAGGCTGTATATTTTAAGGATCAACCCAAATGCAAGCTCAGAAGATGTGGTGCCTCTGTTAAAGATATCTCTTTGAAAGAAGACACTAGACATGGTTTAAATGGAAGAGGTAGGGGATTGCTTGTCTTTGACGAATATTGAAACTGTGGAACACTGTAGTTATCCTTTGCCTTAGAAGTAGGTGATGATGCTGTTCTCCTTTGGTAGTACTCTGTTACTGTGCTTTGTCAGAACAGAGTAAGGATGGTTTGAATACCATCTTTACCATCTACTTTGCAGAAATCCTTCCTGCTCTGGGGGCACACAGTGCTCACTCTGCATGCTACCACAAGGCTGAAGCCTAATTCAGGAAAACTCCAGAGTGCAAAATATCCACTGAAGTTTCCCTGGGTTCAAAAGTTCCCGAGAGTTACCATCACCAAACAACCATGGCAATGAGGTATGATGGACCTTTAGATAAAGAAATATTTAACTTAAGACTGGATGCCCTCTTGAAGTACATGGCCTAGTGTGAGGTGTCCCTGCCCATGACAAGGAATTGGAACTAGATGATCTTAAGGTCCTTTCCAACCCTAACTGTTCTATAATTCTATGATTTAGCCCAAGTGGACCTGTGGGATTTGAAGAACGGAAATGACATAACAGGCCTGATGCTGCCTCATCCCTTCCAGCCTTAAGCATTTTCTGTCATATTAAGGTTCAGAGGTCAAAAAGTAAAGGGTGGGTTTTTTTCTATTAAAGTCAGATTGCCCTATGTCTACAGCCATTTCCTGTAACAATAAATAAACCATAAATAAAACTAACCACATAAAAACTTATGCCTACATTCTAGAGTTTGATCCTGCAGCCACCTGTCTTTTCCTACAGAAATTCAAGGCAAGTAATGGCAGTAGTTCCACTCTATGCACTTTCACATTCATGCATGCTGGGTTTTGTCAGACAAAACCATGCCAAATAGTGCATAAAATCTATAACATTAAACACATAAGTGTGTTACTTACTGACCTAAACAAAATAAACTGTTCCTACTATTATTGTCGTAGTGCAGAAAGTTCAAAGAGCAAGCATCAGTTGTACCTTTGTTGATGTTCAGGGACATGTAGCATCTGGCTGGATGCTGTGGCAGGTGATATAAATTAGAGTATCCACCCTCTTCGTCTGTATTCATAGGCATGGTCTGGGAACTCATTCGGGGTTCAGTAATGATCCTCTTAAAAGACAGACTGAATGATTTGTGAAGAAGCAAAAGGAAAAGCAGAAGGAGGGTGGGGATAGGAGGACGACTCACACTTTATATGCCTTAAGGCAAGATACTAGTATTCAAATGTTGCATGTGACTTCTCCTTTTCCTCCCTCAGGGGAAGAACTCTCTTCTCACCCATATGTCTTAGCCTGGGTCTGCATCCCCCCTTCTAAAGACATGCAGGGATGACATGAGTCACAGCATATGTACAGCGTGGTAGTTCCCCTTTTTTCCATTTAACCTTCCCATGACTTCCATCTCCTTTGAACTTTTCACATTCAAAACCGAAACAAACACCTTCAATTCATCTCAGAGGTAGACTAACTTCAGCTCTGTGCCTTTTTGATTATTCAGTGTTAAGGGCTATAAAATTAGATCTTTCCATGATTCTGTGATCTATGAGTAAGAAGGGAAAAGTCACTATAATTTTTAGGGGAGAATGCACACAGTAACAATAGTAGACCACCCAGAACTGCTTTATCTGTTCCACATTTTTGTAACTTGGAGAGAAAAATTCAGGACGTGAGAAACAGACTGGATGCTGCTTTATTTAGTAACTCAAATCCTCTGCACCACTCAGTTGCAATAAGAGCCCATTTTTTTCTTGCAAAGCTTGGTTCACAGTTTGTTGGCCTTTCTGCACAGTGCTGTGCACTCTTCCCTTTTTCCTCTGGAAATTCCCCTACCAGGAGAACAGGATGCATTGAAGTCATGATGTCAAGAGAGAAGTCTCTGAGAGGTTGGCACCTCTCCTCCTGCCTCAGATGTTTCAGATGAGTAGAGGCTTATTTAATTTAACACAAAACAAATGCAAAAACTGACCAAGTGAAGGCAGGGACAGCATGAAAGACCATGCTCTATGGGCAAACTAATAGCAGTTGAAAGCTCCTGTTAAGGGCAAAAGTTTCTGTGGGAAAGACAAGTCAGGCTTAGGGCAATGTGAATCTGTAGGGTAGTAGTGAGGTTGTGTAGCTGGACACTTGTCATTAGAGATGCGTGAGCCAGAGCTGAGAACTGTGTCAAGAATTCAGGCACCCCCAAGAAAAGATGCGTGATTGAACCATGGTGTCTTAAGACTGATGTCCTAAGTGCTGTTGTTTAAAAGGAACCTCTGGAACTCAAATGGTTCAACCACCTATTTAAAGCTGGGGCAGAACTAAACTCTGATGAACTTGATCAAAGACTTATCCAAGTCAATCTCATGCAGTCTCCAAGGATGAAGATCTCCCAAACTCTCTGGTGCCTGAGAGCACTCAACAGATAGTCAGTAGGCAGGTAGTTTTTGGTTGAAAAATAAGAGTGGATTGCCATGTAGGTGTCACGATTCTGGACCACGACATCTGTAGGTGATGCCCAGCTCCATCCCGCCCTAAAGATTCTGTGATTCTATGATATTTTAGCGTTTTAGGAACAAGGGTTCATTTTTATACCAAGGAACTGCTTCAGTCTGTAAGAATATTTTCCAAGGAAATATTTAATATTAAAAACATACTATCATTTTTTCACTTATTTTAAGGGAAGTCTCCAAATACTAAGGCACATGCACACAATACAAGGTATATATACACAAGGAATATATGCATATGTAATACAAAACAGATGCTGACATACAACTTCAAGGAACTCATACAATGAAACTCCACCCAGAAAATTTGAGGCATCATCTTCCTTCAAGAAGTATGACAAGTGCTTTAATAATACAGGATGCACAGTGTGTACCTTGGGGTCCAGAGAACTCAAGCAGTGTGGATATAATAGAAGAGCTCAAGTGTGGCAATGGATTTTGCATCAGTTTGAATACAAATTGTGTGTAGCTCTGAATGGAGCACATAATTAATATTCTTACTGTAATTTGCACAGCAATTTATAATATCATAGCACTGAAGTTATTCAGGTAATATTTTAATCCAAATGTGACATTTGACTCTGCTTTTTTGAAGAGATTGCTTCCAGGGATTTCCTGTAGTCTTCTCACAGTTGTCCTTTAAATTTTATAAATATATATATATGAATATATTTTTATGCATAGATAGAGCTTTGGGTTCTTTCTGTGTCCCTGTAACTCAACCAGGGTAACAGCTGGCAGAATAGATTTAGGAAAGAAGGCATGCCTGGGCAAACTGCTCTAGAAGAGGGTTATGTGTGGACAGTAGTTAGTGCATACATTAAGAAAGTCAGTGAGAAAAATCATCAAAGATGTGGTCGGTTTGGTTCATGCCTGGCAGGTGTTAGTGTAAAATGCTGACTGAAGCTCAAAAACATAAAGCTCTGCAAAAATTTGTGGTTGTCAACTTAGCCATGCAAGAATCATTGCTTGACTGCAGCTAGTAGTTTCTAGCTTTGTAGGTTGTTTTTCTTTTTTCCTCTCTGATTTGTAAACCTGGAAGGGAAAATGCAGACAAAGAGGAAGACTTAGCCTCTAATAACACACCCATTTGAATCACTGTTCTGAGAAAACTGCATGACAAATCCTAAAGTGGGTATCTCACAGTGGCAGATCCCACATCTCTTCTTGCACTGCTTCTTCAGGTGAAATGAACAGCCACTTTCTCACAGATCCAGAACTGCTGTGTTGAACAGGAGTGGCTGGCATAAATGATCCGTCCATATAAGGAGGCACAGAAGATGCTGTCATATAACAAAACCCTAGGAAGTTAAAAAATATGTTTTAATGACATCCTGGTAATAGCACGTGATTGATATTTAGCCCATTTGTAATCATTTTCCACTGGAATGTAGAGTTATTTCCCCCTTGGAGATACTTTATTTGTGCTAGGTGGTCCTTTCATCATGTTACTGTGATTGAGCTGTACTTTGCCACCCATTGTTCCTTACACAGGACATGAATCTGAAGCTCCATAGCAGATACTATAGTCTCCATGCTCCTTCATCATTGCACATGTGACAAGCATGAGCAAGTAAAAGGAAGCACAAGTCTCATATAATTTACTGGGGCACACCGGCTAGAACTGCACTGGTCCTAAACTATGAAGGCTTACCAATTTGTTGCTTCTTTTGAAAAAGCTGTTCCATCCTCCCAGTACCAGCCACTCCTTTCAGATATGTATGATAATCCAACCCAGTAAAACTGTGAATCCTGTGGCAGAGAAACCTGTACGTATGAGAAAATCATCACAATAATATTTCAAAAATGAGACCTAAGTTCCTGTGTCTTCTTGAAGGTTCTGCAACCAAAGGAGGTAACTCTTACTCAATAGGAAAGTGATCTGTTCTCCATGCTTGTTTTCTATGAGGCAATACTGACTGCTCTAATTATAGGATCATTCAAATATCATTGTTTCTTGAATTGCGAGAAATGTACTGTAAATGAGAAAAAGAGAAATGATCTGTAAAACCACTGCTTTTTAAAATAAACAGAAACCTTGTCTGCCTTTAGGTATCTACACTGCCTTTAGACATCTGCAATTTAGATATACTTATGAGAACACTATTTAAGCACCGATTGGAGTCAGCAGAAGTGTGGCCAAGTGGAGCATGACAACTGACCCACCTCACCCAGTGGGAGTGCTACTGAGCACTTCCTATAGCCCAGAGCTCCCAGTGACTGTTAACAGAGCCTGAGGAAGTAGCTTTGAAGTTGCAGGCCACTTATGCTGTAGATGCCTGAAGTTAGGTGAGATAATTCCCAACCTAGAGGGCAGAGTCTGTGACCTAAATACAGGCCTCTCATACCTTTTGAGATTCTCCAGCTGGTCTGAGGTCTTTACATAGGGCTGACAGACAGGACTGAGAACCTATGGGAGAACTGTGCCTTGCTGAGGTATTGCTTGGAGGTTGAACAGGTAATTTCAGATTGCTCTAGAAACCTGTGCTTAGGCACTGGAATAATTCCATAGGCACCTAAGTGCTACCTAAAAGATTCCTCAGCATTTTAGCCCTTTCATGTCATCCAACTACTCTACTGCTACTTAGTAGCATGTCTAGGTACTCATCCAAAATCTAAAATTCACAGCTGGCTTAAACTGCTGTGGCCTCATCCTAGCTGCAGCTGCCTATACCAAACAAGGAAATAAAAATAAGCACCCGGACATCTGGAATGAAGCTATCCAGGGATATATATAGCACATCAAAACAATCTCTTCAACACTGAAGGTGTGGTGTTCAGGTGTCTCCCAACAATGGGAACCATGATTCTAACCTCAGGATGCTGCTAAACACAATAATAAATCATTTCTCCACTTTCTATTTTGTCTCTGATTTTCACTTAAATCTCATCTGTTTTTCATTAAAAAAAAAAAAAAAAAGCCAAAAGGCCATCCTTTATGCCTTAAAATAATAGTTGAGAACCCCAGTCTGAAACTAACTCCCTCTGGAAAAAGGAGAAAGATTTTCAGGGAAGCTTGTTTCCTTTTCGAAGTTTTATGTAGCAAAAAAAAGGTTATTTGGGTTTTTTTTTGTAAGCTTAATATATTTTGGAAAAAAAGTTTCTAGATATATGTGTACAAAAAGGGAAAATATGATCTTAACAGCAAATTAGAGATTTTTAATTAGTTATCAAAAACAACCCCAAATTAGTAAGACTACTTGAAATTAGTAATTCCCTAAAGTCCAAGGCTGTCTAGTCTTTGTGCTACCATTAACAGCTCTCTGTGAGGGCATAACACAAGACCAGAAAACAACCTTTTATAGCCATTTTGCACTGCAGCATGCAAATGATAGTACCATGATGAATCAGACACTCTCTACATTTCATGGTAGATGTGAATTTGATGTCGGGAGCCTGTAGTAATAAAACATGTGGAAAAAGAGAATGAAAGCATGCATTCTGTGTGCTGGGTCTCTCTCCTCCATGCTGATAATATGAAAATTATTTTCTCTGTGAAAACCTAAGTATTAGCTAACAAAGGTACTTTATGCAATGGCTTGTTCTATTTAATGTAATGCGTAATCTTCACAGCACACAATTTAGAAAGCGTTGCAAGTCATGACAATGTTGTGACTTCCAGGAAGGCTGCTTCACCAGGGAAACTTAAACACATGACCCAACTACTTTCTGCCTGTGTGAAAACACATCACATAAAGAAATGCATGAGGTTAAAAGCATAAAAAAAGATGTACCATCTTTGCTTTGTCTTTTAGCACAAGAAGAGTGGAGTTTCTTGAGGAACAGAACTCTTGACTTTGCTTCCATGTTTTCTTCTGCTTTGAAATGTAGAAGCAGTTGTTAGCTCCACTGTTTTGCCAGCTTGCTGGACAGAGGGCACATTTTGTTTCTAGAAATCAGAAGGAGTATTATGAAGACTTTGTGAGGCATACAGGGCTTTAGCTACTGGCTTGACTGAGGAAAGATTAGGGGGAGCCATGAATCAGCTAAGCTCTTGAGGGGCAAGAGATAAATTGTTTTGCATGTTAGTGTACACATATCCACACCTCAAATACTACCACAGTTAAAACCAGACATGAACCAGTCAGATTTTTTTCCTGTGATTTTACAGTGTCTCAGACAATGGGCTCTGTAAAGGGGGTGATTTGTGTTTATTTACATAACAACCACATTTACCATTCTTCTCCTTCCCTTCAAAACATAATGCTTCCCTCATTTCCTGCAGCTTCTTTCCTTCCTCAGGGTCCTTGGAAACCTGAAAAACTGAAGGGTATGAAACTGCTTATCAAAGATTGGTTTTATAAAAATTGTAGCTTTAATTGCAGCTTCAGTTTGTAGCTTTTGACTTTTTTTCTTTTTGTCTACTTTATTTGTACATCCACCATCGTGTGTACATCATCCACATTTTCTTAACCAGGAGGGTTGTGCAGCACTGGAAAAGGTCACCTGGGAAGGTGAGGGCATCTCCACCCTTGAAGTTTTTCAGAGGTCATTAGACAAAGCTACAGGTGGGTTGTTGACAGTTCAGCTTTGTATTGTGGGGAAGAAAGGGATGGTGTCAGAGTAGAAACCTGAAGAATTGCCTCTGAGCTAACATTGCTGTAATGCCATGGACCACCTTGAGTATTTGTTCTGGGCACCTGGAACTGCTTCCCTCCTGCCAAAAAGGAGACGAGGATTCCCTGTCTCTGCTTCCAAATGTATTGGCATCATATTTGGTTGTTCATTGAAATGTTGCTGTGGAAAATCTGCTGTAATTGTGGACAAATGGACCAGTCACAGTGCTTCAATGCCAGAATTGCCCTCCTTGTAAAAAGCTTGGAATCCAAGAAAAAAAGAGAGTAGCTGTGAAATATTCCAGTAACAGTCACAGGGGGTGGGGGAAGCACTACTACCCTGATTGTGTATCTAATGAGGTGAGCTACCACTGTGGAAATTAAACATTCCAGATATGAGTTAGGGTTAAGGGTTAGGGGTTAGGGTTAGTCATTGGTTAGGGTTAGGTTTTAGGGTGAAGGTTAGGGTTAGGTTTTAGGGTGAAGGTCAGGATTAGGCTTAAAGGTGTGGGTTAGGGTTAAGGTTGGAGTTAGGATTAGGAGAAGGTTTAGGGTCGCTATGATTAGAGTTAGACATTAGGTGTTAGTGTTGGGGTTATGTTTAGGTTTATGGTTTAGGATTACACTTGGAGTTCAGTTTAAGGGTTAATTTTATGCTTAGGGATAGGATCAGGGATCATTTTTAATGTTAGGGTTATTGAGTTTAGGATTAAGATTAGGGCTTAGTTTTAGGGTTAAGTTTAGTTAGGTTTAGATCTTGTGTTAGGATTAGTGTGACCATTATGGTTAAGGTAACTATACGTGCTGATAGTAGTGATCCTGAGTGACCTGTGCTGACACTCAGCCATGGGGTTACTTCTGTGGGAGAGCTGCACTGTTTCCCTTCTTGCCTTATTATTTTCACTGCGGAAACAGGGACAGTCTGCAGGGAGAGAAGAAGCAGCCATACATCTGGAATTCACTCACACATCAGCATCTTGAGACACCTTCGTACTTACACAGGGCCAGCAGGGCTACCAGCCCCAGCAGCAGCACCACGCACAAAGCGAGGAAAGCAAAGGCCACTGGCCGCCATATGGAAGATGAGGCAGAGGCTCCTGAGACAAACAATAAACACATTCAGCAACAAAACTAACAACTCTTCTCTCCATGCAGTGATGTTACCTCCTCTCTAACAACACCAGTTCATCTTCATCATAGAATCGTAGAATAGTTAGGGTTGGAAAGGACCTTATGATCATCCAGGTCCAACCTGCTTGACATGGGACATCACACACTTAACTGTGTCACCCAAGACTATGTCCAACCTGGCCTTAAACTTAAAATGCAAGGGATGGAGCTTTCACAACTTCCTTCTGCAGAGCCTCTTTTTTTGTCTCAATGCAGTTTTTATAATCACTGTTCTGAATTTCCTAGAGTAATTTTGAGAAAATATATACTTACCACTGAGAATATTTATTAACTAAGGCTCGACTGTTAGATTACAACTTCTTCTCATGACACTCATAAACAGATTAAATTTTGCTGTTCTCACTGTTCTGGAAATAATAAAACAATTCTTGTGACTTCTTCATCTTAAAAAGTAAAATTTACCACCTAGGTTTCAATGATTACTTCTGGAACCCGTGATTGGGATTTCTAAATAATCGCAGTGTTTGTACATTAAACTGTTCTCGTTTCTTCAGGCTCTTTCTTCAGATTTCCATTGTGATTCAAAGTCTAATTAGGATTATAGTGCTCCAGAATTTTACAGCTGAGTATCCACATATATATATTAAAAATATATGCATTTTTCCTTGTTGGGAAGCAGTGCTCAGCAGTTTTCTGTGATATTCATACTATCTATTCTAGAATGTTCAGACTTATTGAAAAAGATTGCACATAACAAGTTCTTTACTGGAGTCCAGTGTGTAAAAGCAAGCACCTCCAGGGACACTTTTGTTAGGTGAAAAGAAACACCAGAGATGCCTAGAAGTCCAGATAGACTTGGCAACTAAAACTCACATAGCCATAGTTAAGTGAGATGACCCTAACCCTCATCAGTTAATGCAATTTGAAGAGACTGTAAATGGCACCACATTGAGATAGTGACTGATATGCTGGAAGCAGGCTTTCCTTTTAAAAGGGACCTAAAAATCCTAGGAATGGGCTGTAAGTGCTTAACAAAGGCAAATATGGTATCTGGCATGTGTAACAATACAAGTCCATGCACCAGTACAGGTAGGAGACTAGAAAGAAGCTATGCTTCAGGGTCCTGATGGACAAGTTCAATGTGAGTCCTCAAGTGTCTTTGTGGCAGTGAAAGTGACCAGGACTGGGGTGCACTGGCGAGACTGCAGCCAGCAGGTCAACAGAAGTGATTATTCCACTGTACTTGACAATCATGGAGCCATTTTTAGAATCATAGAATACTTAGGGTTGGAAAGGACCTTAAGGTCATCAAGTTCCAACCCCCCTGCCATGGGCAGGGACACCTCACACTAAACCATATCACCCAAGGCTCTGTCCAACCTGGTCTTGAGCACAGCCAGGGATGGAGCATTCACAACCTCCTTGGGCAACCTATTCCAGTGCCTCACCACCCTAACAGGAAAGAATTTCCTCCTTATATCCAATCTAAACTTCCCCTGTTTAAGTTTTAACCCGTTACCCCTTGTCCTATCACTACAGTCCCTAATGAAGAGTCCATCCCCAGCATCCCTACAGGCCCCCTTCAGACACTGGAAGGCTGCTATGAGGTCTCCACGCAGCCTTCTCTTCTCCATGTTATATGTGAAATCTCAGTATTTTCTGGAAGATGCTTTACGACTTGAAAAACTATGAGGTATTATTTATCAGAAGTATAAAGCCAGTGAAATTGTAAGAGTGATTAGTGGAAAGGATTACAACAGGGTATTGTGTCTGGTGCTGAGCTTCCCAGTTTAAGAGACATATCAGATAAGTGCAGAGAGTCCATCAGAGGAACGCTGAATTGGTCAGGGACCTACAGAGAGGCTGAAGGACGTAGGCTTGTTTAGCCTGGAGAAGAGGAGCCTGAGGGAGGGCCTAATTTCAGCCCTTCGCTACCTAGAAGGGCATTATAGATGGAGCCAAACTCTTCCCAGAGAGGCACAGCAAAAAGACACAATATGAGAGTTGCAAGTTGCATCAAGGAAATTTCCAATTAGATGTGCAGAACAAAAATTCTTTTCCTTCAGGACTGGAAAAAGTACCCAGGGAGGCTGTGAGATATTCAGCCCTGGAGGCTTCAGGAACTCAAGTGGACAAGGCCCTGAGCAATTTGATCAGGCTTTAGAGCTAGCCCTTTTGAGCAAAAGACTGAGAAAGATGAACTATAGAGGTCCCTCCCAGTATAATTTGATCATAAGTCATGTTCTCTGTGCATATCAAAAGAGTTAAAAGTTTTCTGAGCTTGTCAACCTGTTTCTTTTCAGGAAGCACTGCTGCTAGATCACACTCCCTTTTATTCTTGGTTTGGGGCTGTTCAGCCAGGAGAAGAGAATGCTGCGTGGAGACCTCATAGCAGCCTTCCAGTATCTGAAGGGGGCCTATAGGGGTGCTGGAGAGGGACTCTTCATTAGGGACTGTAGTGATAGGACAAGGGGTAACGGGTTAAAACTTAAACAGGGGAAGTTTAGATTGGATATAAGGAGGAAATTCTTTCCTGTTAGGGTGGTGAGGCACTGGAATAGGTTGCCCAAGGAGGCTGTGAATGCTCCATCCCTGGCAGTGTTCAAGGCCAGGTTGGACGAGGCCTTGGGTGATATGGTTTAGTGTGAGGTGTCCCTGCCCATGGCAGGGGGGTTGGAACTTGATGATCTTAAGGTCCTTTCCAACCCTAACTATTCTATGATTCTATGATTCTGGCTGCTGCTTTTTAACAGCCTCTCCTGCATCCTCTTTGCCAAGTAGTCATTCTCAATGGATAGCCCTAGATCTTTTTCAGACAGCACCAAAGTGATGTTAATTTAGTCTCTGTCTACTCTACCCAAACTGAAAATAGCAGCAATGACATTTATTTCACACATAAGCCACCTGGTGAATTTATGAGCATCAGCAACAGTCTTCAAGTCATCATTTAATGGTCACAATGAACATTAAATTTGTTTACAGAAAAAATTTAGATACAAACAAATAAAAATACGTACTCAGAGCTTACATTCATTATTAAGACTGATAAACAGGGCACCACTACTCCCCACAGCTGAGGAAATTGCTTCCATTTCCTAGGCCTATATTATCTGATAAAACTATAGAGCCTTCTTCTCTTGTAGTGCTCTGTCGTATAAAATGACTCCTACCAAAATGATAAAAATTCCTAATAAAGGTGGAATTTGTTTTCTGTGTTGAAATAAATGGAAAAAATAATTGGAGTAAAGATAGGCTTCAGAAAGAATATAATCTGCGATCATAGCCCGTAGCACACAAGACTCCATTATGATTTTTCTTTCTGCTGTCTTTATGAACATTTATATCAGAGCATGCTATAAAGTTTAGAAGGATTCTAAAGCAATCACCATGAACATGAAAATTTAAGTTACATTTTTATTTAAATAGAATAGCTAATTTCAATTGTACTTACTGTCTACTAAAACACAACTGCCTGGAGCCTTAAATGCAGAACATTTCTTGTTGCTCAAATATCCAGGAGTGATAACTGAAGTTGAGGGTCGTAAATTTAAAGCGGTGTAGCCTTCCTCATCCTCCATCGCCAGCTAGCCACACTTCTTTCCTGCAATAGCAATACTTTGGGAGTAAGGGTACACTGCAGCACGACCAATGCTGAGACAATGAGAATAGTTCATTTTTCAGCATTTCCAGGGAAACCACGAAGGAAGCTGGCTCTAGTCTGATTACTGTGTCATAGCAAAAGTGTAACATGTTGAAAGCACATTAAGAAGTTAAAGTGGCAGTGTTAAAGATGGGTATTTTCTTCCTGAATGTGAAAATGGGAAGGCTCCTTTCCTGGTCAGAACTTAAGACTGTTTCATTTAACTATCCACCTGATCTGACCCTGGAATATTAGGCAAATATCTGGATTTTCTACCTCATTAAAATAAGAAGCTCTAGAAATAGTTGCTATTTTGAATTGCAGTTCGAAAGGTATCTGTTCACATATCAGAGCACAAATATAACAGAAGAGCTGCATGGAAAGCAACAGGCTGAAACTCCATACACTGTTACAAAATAAATGAAAAAATAATTTACAAAAATTTACTGAAATAAATGCTAGAAGGGGAAAAGCTGAGCTGAAAGGATGGTGAGGCCAGGAGCTCAGCGTAATTCACATGACTGCTCAGCCTGTGTCAGGGGAAGACTAGACTTCACTGAACTCCTTTCTGCTGCTGTACCATACACAGAAGTCACCATGCAGAAGTGGCTTGCCCATCCTCACTCTTCATGTCTAGCTCCCTGCAGTGCCTTGATCCAATGCTGAGTTGTAGTTCTTCAACATCTTCAGTGACCAACTCTCCTTAAACAGAGCACTCCCCAGACATGATGAGTCACATTGTGGTGACTTGACGGAAGGAAATTCTTCTCTTGCAAGAGAGGAATTTCTGTGGTAGCTCTTCATGCTTTTGTGTGTAAAGTTCAAATTCTTCCATTTGCAAAACAGTATCAACAACCTGGAAATAAACTGTAATACATTCCAATGACTGGGCTATTCCTCCTTTGCTTTGCAGATGGTGAATTTTTTTCAGAGCAAAAATATCTCGGACTGCATGCATTTCTTGCATTATATCTTACCTGTATGCAAAAAGAAGGCAGGATGGAAAAGTTGGGAGTAAAGGGTGCTTACGGTCAGTTTTGTTACACAGAGAAGCAAACAAAGAATAACAAGGAATAGCAGTCACTGTGTATTCATGTTATACCCATAATATCCTCACAGAAACCTCATGCTGAATATCGTGCAAAAATACTTGTCTGTTGGACCTGAAAACTGTATGTTGGCACCTAGTGTAAAAAAAGGCTTTGCTGCAGATAACTGGGATTCAAGTGTGTGCTACTGAATTTGGTTGACAGCTTACGTGACTATAACCTCTTCAGTCTTAGCAACAACTTCTCAAGTATGTAATCGATTGTCTTTGGGGGAAGGTCTCCAATCTGATTTTACTTCTGAAAACAGGAGGCAAAGTAATTTTCTCTTATCATTTTGTTAGCTCTGAAGTCAATAAGCAGCCTGTCAGTTATAGCACTTCATTATCACACTCTCTGACCTTTAAGGATGCAGAGCAGGCAAAATGTCTTGTTTCTTCAAACTGAAAAAAGGTAAACTAAGGCAGGAAGTTTGGGTCTACGTTTGAACACTCGTATAAATATTGTCAGCAGGCTGGACAAAACAGCTGTGTTTATTAACCAGAGTGTGACTTAGTAAATTGTATTATCTGGAGTCTATGGCTGGGGGGATTGGAAAGGGGCTTGGTGAGGAGTGGAATTTAGGTATGGGAAACACACTATTGTAGGGAACTGTGATTCAAAAATGCCATCTCAGCCAATACACAAACAGTACATTTCTGTGCCTCTTCTGCTATAATTTCAGTGGAAAAGGGGATACTGACAGCACATCCTTAAAGCCTTTGTGATTACCCCACAACCAGGGTATCCCCTTTGCCAGCTGCAAGCTTGCTGGACAGGGTTGTTCACCGCTACACTCTGAATGCCTGCAGTGAGTGGTAGGATACTGCCTCTCTTTAATTTGGGGTGATTTTTACTTTATTTCCTTTTTTTTCCCTTCCTTTTATTATTTTTGTGTGTGTGTGTGTTTCAGACATTGTTTCACACTGTGAAACCATACTCTAACCTCACCTGCCTTTACAGTTACAAATACAGTCACTGCACTGGAAACTGCTTTTGGGCCAGCAGTAAATTGACACAAAAGGTAAAAGCAAAGATATGATGTAGCCTTTTGGCTGCTTGTCAGCATGCAGAGCTGTCAATCTCAGGACATGTTTGTCTTCCACATACTGCAAAACCACCCAGGATTAGCCCATCTGATCCTCGACATGGATTGTTAATACAAAAACATCCTGGAAACATCTTTCCTGTTTCTTCACAGTCGCTCTAACATAAGAGAAAACTTAAAAGGTCAGACTTCTTTTTTATTTCCTTCTTTGTTTTTACTATTTCTGCAAATTAAAGCAAAGCCCATCATTATCAAGAGAATGCATCATGAGTACAGTTCAGAATACCTTCCACGTGTAAAGCTTGTATGAATGCTGAGAGATACTCCAGGAAGTCAGCAGGGTTGTGTCTGCATGACAGGACAGAAGCACTGTGCATTTTCACCCCCAAAGACAGGAGCAGATAGGAAGAGTTATGTTACAGATGCAATTGGTGAATGTAAACAGCAGGCAGGAAAAGAAATCCACTAAGGTTTCCAGAGTATGAAACTGGTATTTGAAAATAACACCCGAAATGTTCATGTCGGTGATCAGAAATAGTTGCGTAGTGCTGAGAGCAGCGAGACACTAGAACAGCCTCTTGAAGAGAATGACTAATGCTTCAGAAGCCCAGCTGCTACACCATTGGTAGATGATCCACAATAAATAATCTGGGATGAAATCCACAAGGAATGCACAAGTCTCCAGAGGAGACCAAGCTAAGAAATTGTGGACTTTTTGCTCAAATCAAAACACAGTTATGGGACTGCAATTTCTCATTTCAACTTGACTGTCATTGTTCTATGGAGATGTGGAGGGAGACATTTTGTTCATTAGCACTGCTTGGGATATTTTCACTATGGTTGGGTTTGTAGACCCTTGCTCAGCACATTAAATTAGCAGCATGGCATTCAGGAAATATCTAAAAATGCATAATAGCAGGTTCTGTTCATGCCTCTGACTCAAACCCAGTGTAACTCTTCAATAGATTAAAAAAGTAGAAAATTAGAAAGAATTAGAAGAAGAGCAGAATTATTACTAGGAAAAAAGAAAAAGGGAAAAGAAGGGGGGGTGTGTGTGTGTAAGAGAACTAACAGTGCCAGGAAGATGTATAGAACATGGAAAAGAGCTTGACATTTATAGCTGAAGGGTATCTTCTCCTGTGACACATGCGCAAGTCCTTATGAAGACTATGAATCTCTGTGCTTGTCACTGTACTTTTTCTCCTGGCCGTCACTTTTGGCCATTTTGTCCATCAATTGTGTTGGTTAAAACTAAGTAATTATTTGGCAGTATTCAATCTGGAATGACAGACTTGGGGTGCTCCTGGAACCTGCCATCATGCCCATTTCCTTAATATGAAGATATTTTTACATGTCTAAAAGAGAATGAAAACAGGGAAACATATTAGGACTGATAACAACATATTTAAATTCTCATGTGATAGTTCCCAAAAAGAAAATAAAAAATTCCAACCTTGCAGAGCATCTCCTAGCTTCTCATAATCATTTGGTCTGACAAACCAGCCCTCCTGACAAGAGTTGTTACATCGCTGTAATTGGACGGCAGGCTTTTCACAGATATAGTGAAGCACTTCTTTACATGATTTGAAATATATGGTAGTATGATAAACTGATCCACAACTGCCCTGGGAGTAGTATTTAGGCTTTACCCTAGGAAAGAAGAATCGTTATTTTTACATCACACCTCTTTCATATGGTGCATCCTTGCCCCTTCCAAAAAGCTGTGTTTGCAAGAACTCCTTATATGGCTTTCATGAAGAATATATATCCCCAGCAATAAAATGAAGTGTTTAGTGTTACCGTGTACCAACTCCTAGGAGGCTGACCCTATCCTGAACATGCCAACAAGCACCCCCAGAGGAAACTAAGTGTGGATCCTAAACCGTTTCTTGTACTTGGCAGTAAGAAACACTAACTCCTGGGTACTGACTGGAGGCTGTCAGTGGCTGTTTCAACAGAAATGCTAAGAGGAGACTGCCCAATGATGAAAAGGGAAATTGGTAAAGCAGGTTTGAAAGCAGGAGGAAAAATATATTGTATTTCTGAAATAATGCATTCAACCTAAGTGAAATGAAATGGTTCTAGAGAACAAATAGTGCCTTTTATGAAAGTAACAAGATACTAAATCAAAAGCATGAAATGAAACACCTCTCCACTGGATATTTACCTTGTCTCCTCACTGAAACAAGATGTCAAATATAAGAGAAACATATGACATTTATGGTCTATTTGAAATTAACTTGTGGAAATAAACTTTCTAGATATTTATTTTTTTTGCCCAGTAATAGTGCTTAGATCACCCTCCAAGCAGTTCTGGGTGAGGTCAAGAAAAATCTGAAATGGAAAAGTGAGCCCCACGATACAGAGAGAGATGCATAAATGTTCAATGTTCAACTTGCCCTTTGAGTCACAGAAACCGGGAGTTGTACGTGGGTGAGGACCAACTTTATGTACTTCAAGAAAGATGACAGCTTACCAAGACTTCTGTTGTTCTGTAAGAGTGGTATTGTCTGCCCAATACCAGACGCTCTGTTCAACTCTAAATCCAAGCCAGTATTCTGCTTCAGGGTTTTTTTTTACCAATTCCTATGCATAGTAAGGACAATTCAAAATGGATGTTTAGTAGGAGTATATTAAAAACAAATATTTAGGTTCAGAAGTTGAAATCATTGATGGAAGTTGCTTAAAGAACATAAACACCACAAATTGTTCCACCTGTCAGGACAAGTTCTGCACTTAGATGCTCTTACATCTAAGTTCTACCTAGTATCAAAGTGAAAACGACAGTAGAACTGTTCCTAATAGGAGAGGACATGCACTTCTAGCTCTGAAGAGCAATGTCACCCTCATCA
The DNA here is from genome assembly GCF_033783945.1 of Neopsephotus bourkii. NCBI lineage: Eukaryota > Metazoa > Chordata > Aves > Psittaciformes > Psittacidae > Neopsephotus > Neopsephotus bourkii. The sequence goes on from NW_026900624.1 coordinate 13,202,767, forward strand.
ACCTGATATAAACCCTCTGGGTGAAACACTGTATCATTCTCCCCCCTTTAGTCATGAATCATTCCTCCTTCTTGACTCTGTCCTTAGCATTTGTGAACAGCAAAAAGGAAGCCTCTGCAGGGAGCCGTTCCCTTGGATTTGTTGAACTGTCACACTTGGCTCTAGCATCATTAACTTATTCCCAAAAGCTGGAACATGACAAGTAGAAGAGATCTTAGAGTTAAGCAATATTCTAGTCTTAAAAAATGCTCTGAGCAGAACAGGTGAGAATGCAGATTTGAATAACGCTGGTTTTCTCACTGCTGCTGGAGGAAAATTTCTAAAGATTTGAATTCAATTTTTCTGTTGTTCTTTTCCTTCCTTCACATATCACTGTCACCCCGATTGCACTTCTCCATTTTCTGTTTTGTTTCATACCTCTCAATGCCATGATTAAGACAGCTAGAACAGACTACACGATCACTTCTGTCACCAGTTTGCGAGGGTGAGAATTATGCTGCTTGCCTTTACTCCTGGGACAAACCTTATGGCCTGTAGCTCAGTGAGAGGGAAACTGACATTTGTCAAGTGCTGGAGAGCAGGCAGGCCCAGTCCTGACTGCTAGCTCTTGAGACAACTTTTCTGCCTTTTCTTCCAATGCATCTGCTGGCATTCAGAAGCAAAAGCATTATTTCCCTCTGCACCTGGAATTTTCTCTCCCCAGCTCAGCTTGTTTTCATTTACTAGAAGATTAGGCCAGGTTTCAGCAGCTCATTGCTAATCCTGACTGAAAAGATGAGATCAACTTTTGTGGAAAGAAGTTCTGCAAAATGGGGAAGACTACGATTTGCCTGTGGGGAAAAAACAGGTTAAAAGACATTTTCACAGAAATATCTTTACCAAATCCTTGTATGGATCTGCAATACTGGTAAAATTAGTGAAATCATTACCTACAGCAAAGCAGCCATGAACCTGCTTTCACCCTTCAACCCAGTAAGATGCCAGCCATGGCAAGCTAAGGCAAAATGGGCTGTCCCTGATGGCCAGCCACTTTGAAAGGCCACGCTTTGAGTGATGTAGACCAGTTGTATGCCTTAGCATTGCCCAGGACAGCTCAACCACTGCAGAAAAACTTCTGCTCATGGTGCCATTTAAGAAAATTTTGTGCGAGGCAAGTAGCTGATAGGGTGTAAGAACTTCCTCCACACTAAACAGAGTGAGAAACCAGTCCATACCAGCTTTTCTTTCTGCTTTATCAGAAGAAGAGTAGAGTTTTGAGATGAACAAAGTTGGAGACTCTGTTCCCACGACTTCTTTTCCATGGAGTGGTAGTAACACGTATCACCACCTTTCCAGTTCCAGTTTGTGGGGCAGAGTACGCAGTTCTGGCCTGGAAAAGAAAAACCATCACCCTATTTCTATTCCCAGGCTGTCCCTTATAGAACATTGCTGTTGACCTGTGACAACAAGATATGTAGGGCTGATGATATTTGAGATGTTCCTAATTCAGTCAAAATCCTATTGTGGTCCCAGAAGGTTAAGGTTCAACTAATAACAGAGATGAAAACTGAACCATCCGTTTATCTCTCACATTCCTATAGCCCTGAGAAGAGGCTCAGGTGTTGCAAATGAGATTCATTTTGCCTAATTTTAGGAGTCTACAAAGGTGACATGAATCAACTCGTTTGGATTCCCATTTTAGTCAACGGACAGAAGCAGGCTTGCCTCGTGCATGGTTTTCCTGACATTTAAGATGTCTTTCCTGGGAGAAAACTGACTGCATCCTTGCACTACCAATTTCTCTTCATTAACTAAAATGGATGCCCAGACAATTAACTTCATTGTGAAATGATACCTGGATAAATGTAATCCCCCTTCCTGACAGCCCTTTGCCTGATGCCTAATAGTGCTGTCTGAAGAGAACTATTTCTCTGGCAGGCTCATTGTCAGATGCCACTTAAATAACCAAGCTGTTGCAAACTGATTTCAGAAACAGCCCTGAACTGTACACGGTCAGGAGGCAGGGAGTGAACTCACAGGTTGGTTTAGCTATGCTTCAGAACACTTCAGTTCTGACTTTAGGAGATTGTTGTCTGTCTTGGACAAGCACAAGTACAAGCACACTGTCCTTTGTATGGACTGCTGTTCACACAGAGCGCAATAAAGTTGTTCAATTCTCAGTCACTACTGTAAAATTGTCTATCAGATGCAGATGAACAATATTGTAGAGTTCTGGTGCTGACAGGAACTGGCATATCCAGAAGATATCCCACACAACCCTTTTCTTATGGAAACTAAATCCTGAAACCCTGGTACTACTGCCAGGTCCCATGCCAGTTCACATGTGACGAGGCTGTGAGCCTCCCTTCAGGTGCTGCATGAGGAGATATTCTCATTCCCTACATTCTAGGTGGTCACATATAAGAAGACACAGGCTTACCTGAGGAGACAGACCTGAGTGGACACAGAAGACACATCTGATTTCCTTCCCTGCCATTTTGAAAGATAAGCTCTCATAAAAACTTTTTGATTTACCATTATTTTTAAGGTTTGTTTCCCCTTCCAGGCATAGCTGATTTCCTATTGCTTGCAGCATGTTGGAGAAATTTGCATGCAGCTCATTCTTTGTCATGTTGAGGTCTCTAAGTTGTGTTCTGTAGCCCTTAGGAATCTGGAAAACTAATATTCACAATAATAAATTTTCCAGTGCTGTCCTTCAGAAAGGGTGGGACACAGATAAGGGATGTCTTAGCAGATCAATAGGGATAAATAAAACATTTGGAATGCTAGTCCTCCCTGAACAGTTGCATGTAAGGGCTGAGATGGAAAACATTTGCATAGTGGGTTTCGTATTATTGGCCTAACAAATGAACAAGAAAGAAGTGAACAAGAAAATTAAAGTGTCACTTTTCATCACATATTTCCATGTTGTATCTTTTTTCTTATATCAGTTTCCAGGCTGTGTTTTTTTTCCTAAAATGTGATCTTCAGCTCTGGATCACATTGAACCATTGCAGTTGGGAGGTAATACACACAACCTGTTTACTGTGACACAAAGCTTTTTCCTTCCCTTCAGATATAACATTATCAAAGAAGAATTCACTCCATCTTTAGTCAGTACAGCAGGATTGCAGATACAGTTTTTAGGAGACCAAACAATGGCAATCAGAACAAGCAGTGAATCTTCTACTCCACCCTTTTCCAGTTCCTATCCTCATTGCTCATTTTTAACGTCATCACGTCAAGAAGAGGACAAGGGTACCACAGCAAGGGAAAATACCTGATTTTTATGGTTGCCTGTTCTCAGCTGAACCAGAAATTGCACCTCAAGAAGATGTCAGTCTGATGTTATTTAGTAGCTTGAGCCCTTCAGCAAACAGAAATGCATTAGTACTTACATAAAACTGCCAGGGTCACCAGCGCCGTCAGCAATGTCAGGCACAAAATGAGCAAAATCAGGACTGCTGTCCAGCAAGAGCGGAATGAAGTGGGAGATCCTGGTAGGAATTCATGAAAAGAAAGTGTGGTAAGAAGGGAATGGTGAATGCCTCACTAAATTGCAACCATCTTTGTGATGCGTTGGTCGATAAATAATTGCTTTTACTTTACAGTAGTATATTCTTGCTGCAGAATGTCTGCACACAGCAAAAGATACACAAACAAAGTAAGAGTGAGACGTCACAACAGTTCAGTGAAGAATGTGGAACAGCCTTGGTCCTTTCAGAGGCCACAGATGGTAGCAAGAAAGATATTGAGAAAGCAAGATATTGCAAAATCAAAGCCGAAAAAAAGCACACAGTGTATGGTTGTGGTAATTTGTGATGTGTGAAATTTATCTGGTAATCTGGTTAATTTGAGTTTTACAGTTAACTCATAGTAGTTTGAAAATTATTGCTTCATAGTAGTTTGAAATTTCTAGCTAGGAATTACTAGAAATTTTCTCTGCAATAAGGATTACAGCCTAGATATAAACATGAGGACTCAGTGAGGAGAAAAAGGAACAATTCTTTTCCTGAGCAAAGAAAATTTTAAGCATGTGGGTCATCCATGTTTATAGAAACTGGAAGATTTCATGGGTGAAGGTGCACCAAAGAAGAGAGAAAAAGCATTCAGTCAAGGAAGCACTAATTCTAGGGCAAATACTAAAGTTGCCACTTGGTTTCTGCTCACCCAGTCCTCAAGTTTCTCAAGGTTTCTCTGTTTGAAGCTCTACAACTTGATAGCATCAGCTACTAAAGAAACCCTAAATCCCTAATTTAATACTGTTAGAAATTTGCTGAAGACACACTCTGTGTCATTTTTTCGCTTGTTGATGAGGATTTTAAACAATATAGAATCAGGATCTACCCCTGAAGGACCCCTGAGGGACTCTGCGACCAAACAGATATTGAGACGCTAGTACCCTTTCAGCCTTGTAGTCTATCCAGTTTTTAATCCACTCAGCAGCTCATCATTCAGCCCTAAACTTCCTCAAGTTTTAAAATGACAATACCATAAGAGCTACTCACAAAAGCCTTGCTAGTTATATATCTGCCACTCTCCATGCATCTGTATTTCACCCCAGAATGCACCACCAGTCTAAGGAAGTGCTCTAACTGCTTGTTATTGCATAAAAGAGAAATACCCAGAAGAGAAAGAACACCTCCTTTCCACATTATTTTCCAGAGTCTGATCTTACAGACATATGACAGAAACGCTCAGAGATAAAACCTGAATAGATGAATCACATAGATCATACCAAGGATGCTTTGACTTGTGAGTGTTTTTAATGTCAAAGTGCTTCTATAGATGCTCTGAAGGTGGATATTATGAGTTTGGAGAACTTCAGTAATAGAAATTTAACCCCCTAAGGCAGGCTGCTATATAGACCCATATGTATTGGAGCTAAAGGGCAAAGAAAAAAATTGTTCCTGCCCCTACAAAGTCACAGCCCTAAGCATTGTAGTCTATGCTTCCTGGAGCTTTTAGATGAGAAGAGACAAAGATTCTGTATTCAAAAGTAAGATTTCATAAACAGCTACAAAATATTTTCTGGGCAGCATTATGAATCAAAATAATGCACATTCTCTCAGGATGGTGCTCTCATCACAGGATATGTTCTCTACTTGGGACAGAGAAGCAGGATATCTGGAGTCGTATGAGGATACTGGTGTCATTGAACATTAAAGGAAAAGAAGCCCATAGCTTAGCACAAAGACAGGTTAAATTTTAACTTTTCTTTTTGGTTTTTAGCCTCTGAATTATGCTTTGGCAATACTCAAACCCAGAACTTGATAAATTTCAAAAAATATTACAAAAGTTCAAAAAACATAATAGCTTTAGAAACCACTGCTCTTTGATACAGAATTTTCTAGAGAATTCTTAATCACAAGCAAGTTGTCTCCTTGTTTATGAACCTCTGCTCCAGAGGTTTACACCACCCCTGTACACTTTCTACGTTCTTTTGTTTCCAGGAGTTGCACTACTCAAATCTAGAGCTTATCTTTGCAATTTAACACAAATTAAGCAAAATTAATTGTAAGTTAGTATTTAAAAAAGTATTTTGAGTGCATTCACCCCTTTAACAGACATAGCCATTTCAAAGACCAGCATCTCGATTCAGCCCAGAACTTCAGAAGTGAAATAGAGTGAGTCAGTTAAAGCTTATTCAGTTCTAAGCCTGAATGAAAATGGATAGAGAAATTAAATTGAAATAATTCACTTTAAAAAATAGTTCAGGTTAACTCTTCTGAGATTTAGACAATTAGGACTGTTTGTGGAGCTTAGTATAACGCTCAGTAATAAGCTTTGTCATGAAACAATAAGATCACTATTTCACCTTCCAAACTCAGAAGATTCAGGCAGAAATGACAACAAAAAACATGGTATATTTATAACTAGTATAACTTTTTGACAATAGCAAAGCTAAGAAAGCCAGCTTGGCTTATAACTAGAAGTATTTCCCATCCCATACACTTTAGTAAGGATAAGTAACGAAAGATTGATATATACTACACCTTTTTCCTTAGTATCTTTGGGCTCTGCGATATTATCCAGTTCATGGCTGTTTTGAAATCTGAGATTAGCATATGTTACTTCTGTCATAGCTGGTAAAAAGAAAAGCTTCAGAACAAAAAGGTAGAAAAAAGATCTAGCATTGGCAGCTAGTAAGAAAATCTAGCCCTTTGCACAGGTTCCTCATACTGGCAGGCACAAATGAAGCAGCTGAGACATCAAGATACATCTGAACTTCCTTGATCACGTACCGTTAAAGAAAATGTTCCTCTCTCACTCATTGCTATATTCTCTTTCTTCCTCATTACCTCCCTTCTGCCCTTCCTGACTGGCATGTATTTCTTTCTGCCACTGTTGAAGAATACACAGCCACTTTTGTAGAACTTCAACTTTGGATATCCAACACCTAATTCCTGATTACAATAGGTTCAGGCTTGAAACACAGAACTGAATAAAATGTTTTCCAGCTTTGAAGATGTCTCAGTTTGGACAGCTGTGCTCAGCAGTGGTTTTGTGATCACCCTTCCGTTTCTTTTTCCTGTTCGAATGTGCAGAAAGCAAACCAAAAGGTGGACTTGCATCTTAAAGCTGGCAAATTATGCTCTTATCCAAAAGACATAAGCACTGGAGCTTGAGGTTAGCACCTCAGCTAGGATATGTCAAGGTATTGGCTCTTGCCTTCCATGCCACATTTCCAAAGTGGTTAGCCTGGGATTTCTGTGTCACCAAACTAGAAGGACCTCTTGACAAAGGCTAGATCTCAGAAGATATTTACTTCCACTCAGTTTTCTGGTTTTGATATTTTATTTCTATTTCTGGAATAATTTTCTTTATCCTTCGTGTCTTCTCCAGATCTATGGCATGAGGAAAAGCGTATAGTCAGATTTTGAGACTGTGCAGTAAAGTAACTCTGCAAGGAAATACGTTTCATGTATCTCCCTTGAACATATGGACACAGCTACTGCTCTCTAAGGTGAACAAACAATTCTTTAGGTTCATCAAAGTACTAACTGAGCCTGACCCTGCTTGGTACTTTCCCCCTTGGAAAGTTTTGAAAATCATTTCAGTACTTTCATTCTAACATTGTTGATTCTTGCTCATCTTTTTGACTGGCCACTGTTTGGATGATCATTATGTTAAATGCAGTCTTGCTCTTTATTTGCCTTTTTAAACAATAGTAGATCAAAATAATTATTAAAAAGATTATCAACACAGCTAATGCAGTGCTAATCAGTGATTTTATCCATGAACTCAGATTTCACCCTAATCCCTTGCAGATTTTATCTCTCCAACTTTCTTGTATGCCTTGTTGGAGCCTTTGAGTATTCTCTTCTACCTTTAACAAGAAATCTAAGTTATGTTCCACATCTCGAGTCGCATTCAGAATATGTATACAATAATAATTAATTCTACCTTTTAAGTAGCCACAATCCCCATGATCTTCAAGTAAGACCATATCCAAAACCATTCTGTTTCATAAAGCCATCCTTGAAGTTGCCTGTAATTGTAAAATCCAGTCCTTAAATCCTTTTCTGGTTGCATTTGCTAGCTTTTCTACTTGTCCTATTAGTTGGTAAATGCATTCCCTATTCTATATTGCTAAAGGAGTTAGCAAAGGCTCCACAGCCCAACTGAATTTCGCTCCAGTTGAAGGTTCATTCCATTCTTCATCTATTTCTGACCTCTTCACCCGTTCCAATTTTAAATTTTCTAATGCTCCTCTAAAAGTTCTTTTCCAGGTTGGACATGGAATCAGCATGCCTCATGTTATTTGTTTTCCTTTACCATCTAAAGGGAAATGAGTTATCCAGGTCCCATCACTCATTGTCCACACTAAGTGTCCTGGGCTCCGGAGTGCAGATTTCTTTGCAACTAAGCATTGTTTCTCTTTTGGGTATGTATATCTCAGTCAATTTGAGGTCATTCCTAAGGCCCCTACACAAATGTCCATATTTTAAAGCAGCAACTAAAGGAGGACTAGTAGCCTAGATCGCCATATCAGTGCTATTACAGTTGGATATCTTTTCACACTTCCATCAGGACACTCAGTTTTCCTTTTCTTACCATGAACTACTCCTATTCTTTACATTTGGCCAGGTTGCAAAAGTGATTCTAGCCCAAATAAAACACCAAGGTGCCTTAGCCATGAATTGAAATGGAGATAAAATGGCTACAGTCCACCAAACAAGAGTCCCAGTTTGCCTCAGTTTTTTGTGTCAGACTTGTCTCATTTCATTTTCACTCCATGATCATTCGACTAACATTTATTGTTCACCATAGGAACACCGTCCTACAGTCTTAGATCTCCCTATTTTGGTAAAAACATAATTTAACAATTTCTCACAGTCAGCCCAACTACCTGGGGATTTCCATTGTTTCCGAATGGTTTCCATTTGTTGTTGCCATTCAGCCACAGGTTTTTGTTCACAAGGTTTGTTTTCATTTTTACTTAAAATTGTCAGATTCATAGTTAAAATTCCCCAGGGGATTGATTCAATTACTGCTCTTGAAATTGTTAAACAGTCATTTGTGACATTTTCTGCAAATTAGCAAACTCTTTCATTAATCCTAACATCAAATTTTCACCTCAGGTTTTTCTTGGGAGATAGATCGATTGTTCTGTTTCTGTTTGCCTTTTATTTCTTATTTCTTTCTTCCCCGTCTTTTTCCTGGTTCACTTGCCATCTCATTAGGATTAAGGTCTGGAACTGGAGCAAAAGTCCATCCCAGTTTCAAAGAGATTTCCATGTCTTACTAATTCTCCTTCTGGTTCAGTTTTTACCTCAAAATTGGCTCCCACTAACATCCAAATCAATATCTGTTCTCCCCAGATTTGAAAAGGATACACAAAATCAGATATATTTCAGAGCTAATCTTGAGGTGTTATCATATCCCTATTGACAATTTTCCACAATGGTGGGGCTTTCTTCACCCTATTAATTACCTATTAATACTCTGTATTAATATCTTCAATGTCTGGTCATTAATGTGTTTCAGAAACAGCACATTTCAACCATACTACTGAAATCCAGAACGGGATTTTAAAGGTCATTCCTTACTTTTGCTAGAATTCAATATTACTTCTATAAAAAAACATGAATTTGCCAAGCAAATAGATTTACAATAAACAGAGATGCATATTAATAGTTATGAAAATGCTTCTAATGAGTGCTTAGATTTAAGAAGAAATTAAAGTTTCAGAATGTGTCACCAAGCAACAGAAAAGTAAGTAATATTAAGATGCCCATTTTTTTACCTGTATCTGAAGTTTGTGAAGTAAAATGCACTCTTTCCTTGGGCAATACCTCTGCATAAACCACCTCACTTGCCATTTTGAAAAGATGCTTTCAGATCTGCAATCAAAACGGACTCATTGGAGAAGTAGTACCCTGTATCACACCCTTTCTGGTCTCACCCCACCCATCAGACCACATTAGGTCAAAATAAATGTTTAAATGTCTGTAAACCAGAAGGAAATGAGATATCGTATCTTTGCTTCTCTTTTTTCTCTTTTTTCTCTTTTCTTTTTCCTCTTCCCTTTCCTTTCCTTTCCTTTCCTTTCTGTGTTGTTTTTTTTTAATACAAATTCTCTCCTTGTAGCTTTTGATAAACATTTATGAATTCTCAGCCACTTCTGCTGGTGCACATTCCACTAAAAGCTGCATACCTTCTATTTCTATCAACTTTCTCATAAGTTGTGTCTTTCACCCCCCCTCCCCCATTTTCATTTGGAACCTGAGTATGTATATGGGTATACATTTGACATTGTGCCATCTTCGAGTGTTATGTAGGGAATGGAAGAATTTGATTGCTAAGGGCATTTTTAGTAGCTCTGGCCCATCGTGAGCTAATGATTCATGTTAATGATTCAAGACAGTCTTCCTTTTATAGAAAGGAGGTTTCGGGCAAAGGAGACAAGCACCATCAGCTTGACCTGCATTATTTTACACACCTTGTAAAACAAGCATAGAGTGGTCACACTCAAAGCACCTACCCTGAAGCCAGGTCCTGCCCTTCAGCAGCAGCTTGGGACACTGCAGGTACAGAGGACACACCTCCCCCTGGTGCCTTCTTCACCTGGTCTGTCCTTGTTTGGAGACATTCAGGGACTGACCATTTCTCTGACTTTTCAGGAGAAGATGCTAGGACCGTGGAGGTACATATTTCTTTCTACTAATTGGAAAGTAAAAGTAAACAGCTTAGATTTAGACACCTACCTATAGGCATCTAAGTGAGCAAATTTTAGCATTAAAATATTTATGTCCAAAGGAACACAGAAACATGGAACCATAGAATGGCTTGGGTTGGAAACAACCTTAAAGGTCACCTAGTTCCAGGCCCCTTCCAGTTCCAACATCCTTCCTCTTCTAAATGCAACATCTTCCCCTTCCCTTAGCAGGCAGGAGATGGATGATGCTGATGGAAAAGACATTTGCTTCATGACTTTACAGGCAAGATGTTCTGAGGCAGAGTCTTTACTGCAGCAAAAAAAAAAAACACACGAGGAATGGATTTGTATTGGCACTTAGGCACTAAACTGTGCCCTCAGTGTCAGTGATGGAAACCTAGACTAAACATATTTACTGTAGCATCCAAGGTTTTTGAAGACACCAGGGAAAAGAGAAAAGAGGCTCTGGAGGCACAGAAGGCAGTGATGTTTGATCACTGTTTTCCATCCTGTGTATTACCAGTTGCACAGAACTGACAAAATTATTTTCTCAGTGGATTTGGTAGAGAGCATGTAAAGATTTTTTCTCGTGGACTTGGTGGAGTGGGTAAGCATAGTTCTGATCACTAGAAGGTTATTTCAAGGGTTTGCCATCTTACATTAATCCTTTGCATTTTAATAATACAAAATAGTCACTAGATGTCTCTACTGCACCATAAAAGAAATCAGAGATCATACTCCATTTAAACTGGATAACATTTTATATGTTTATATAGCCTTTGTTTAAAAAAGAGTGTGAGTAGCATAAAATAACCTGTCAGAGATAGCCAGAGTGTGAAGGAGAAAGAAGCCTGGAAGATAAAATATGAGAGGATGAGATGTGTATTGGTTACAAATTCACGAAGCACAGAAGACTTAGCTGTAATTTTTTCCAAACTGAGATCAACACAGTAAAATATTGGAGAGATACTGGGATATAACTGTGTCCCTCTAATAGAACCATAAGCTTAAGCAGTTTAAAACAACTCTGATGGGGAAGACAAGAGAGTGGGAGTCAGTATTGTAGAGAGATGTGCAATATCCATATCCCTTGATTAGTGACGATGGTAGCAGAAATGGAAGAAGGTGTCAAAGTCCACACAATGTATCTCAAGGTCTTTGGCTAAATTGACCATGAAGGTGATGTCAGGTGGTAGGACTTCAGTGGGGCACAGCAAGCAGCATGCTCAGAGGGAAGACATGTCTTGCTCCAGTATGGTGGATTCTGTGCAGATCACACAGTCCAAACTGATTTTCCTGCCAAAGAGCTCATTACACAAGAACTTTATAACCTAGAAGAGCAAGATTCAAAGTACCCATCCAGCCCATTTCAACTTTAACTGATGTGGCTAAACAACCCATGAAATGTACACAGCAATTATGCATATCTATTTTTTATATATTTGTTATTACCAACTTCTGGTTTTGTGGGTTGCTACTGTGAAAGCTTTAAACGAAACTGCATTAAGCAATTCACCTGTTGGAACTGCATTACAAAATAGCTCCTTGCATGATTCTGTTGTTATGCACCTGACTGAACTTTGCTTGGGAATCTCACAGTAGTGGTAAATACTGTGTAAGTTTTCTTTAACAAAAAAAGCTTAAAATGAGAGGGAGTTCATGTGGGGCTTTGTTTTTTTAAAACTACATTAATTGACTATTAGCAATTTGCTGTAATACAGTTGCCACTTGAGACTTTTAATGCGAGCAGGGGAGATGTAGGTAGTAGTCTGGCTCAGCCAAGCCTCCACATCATCAGGGCAGGTCTAAGGTGAAGCCAGGAAATCAGTGGATCGGTTGAGCTGAAATGGGGTCCTGAGCCCCTGTGCTGGCACGTGGGAGGAGGGATCACCTGCAGGATAACCCTTTAAGAGTCAATCCAGGCTCATGATGAATTCACAGACTCCCTCATGGTCCTACACAGAGTTTGTGAATTTCACTGTCAAAAACGGTGCCCACCTACAGACAGTAACTAGACACGTGTTTAGAAGCATGTTTGATGGCTTGGCTTTGCAAATGAAGATTTGGAAAGGGCTTTACCCACACTTACTACAAGCGCAATGAGGACTAAAAAGGCAATGTGGGGTAGGCAAATCCGGTTGGAAAAAAGGCTGCTTGGTCATTTGGGATGTTTCTGAACAAGACTGTTATCTGCTGGGTCAATCTTGAGTGACCAATGTCCTGACTGCCTGCATGAAGGGTTGGGTATGTGGCTTCCAGTGCACCTTATCACCTGCTGTTTCGACCCTTACGAGTCGCTACAGGGCTTTGCAAGTACAGGCAAACCCTTCAGGCCCACGCAGTGGATTTTTTAGGTGAGGCTCAGTGTGCGCGTAACTGCCTCAACCCTTTACACCTGAGGTTTATCTGCGATTTTGGACAGTGACAGCAAAGTCCTCAGGTTATAGGTTTGTTTAGAGTGTCCTTCTCTTAGATGGATGGTCTTACAAGGCTAGATGAGCTCCATCTGCCCAGGTTTGAAGTTAGAGTTGTCCTCCTAGGATGGTTGCCCGAAGGCTAGTGAGCAGGATTGATTGATGATGGCTTGGCCTCCCGAACGAAGACCTAGGAAGGGCTTCATCCATGCCCAGTACAAGTGCAATGATGACCAAGTAGAAGCATGTACCATCAGGTAAACAATGCAGTCTTTGACCACCACAAACATAAAGCAGAGGAGGAAGGTCAACCAAAAGCAGAGATCCAGAGCATCACAGGGAGCAGTGGCTGGAAGTATTTATTGGCATATTTACACTACAGTTTACAGAGACAGCAAAATGAACTTCTTATCCTGCCTGGCACTTCATGCTGACTCTTTCATCTGGACTTTTGACAGCTACTGAAAAATAGGTCCCTACTCTGTCAATCCTAACCCTGACCACAGGTCCTTACAAGGTGTCTCCTTCTGTTCTTGTGCATTCTTGGTGAATGACTATGGGGAGCAAAGGTATACAGAATACTTTGTTCCAGTTTCTCCTCTTGCGTATTTCTTTTCCCCCCAAGAAGTACATCTTCTGGGTTAATTCTAAGTGCATTTATAGTGGTTTGCAATGTCTTCTTCCCATGTCTTTCAAGATCAATATGCCAAGCTCTCCATCTTCCTTGTGAGCTTCTCTGAGACTAACATAGTGTTCTGTTTCCAGACTAGGATATTTTCCTAGCTTTTAAGCTCGGCCTTCTTCTGGTTCACATTTTTAAAGGCAGTAACCACTCTTCATAAGTCATGTATCTTGGCAAGTAGTCATTGTACAGGTATCTGCTGAATCTGAGAGTGACCAAGCAGGAACCAAACACAGATCTTCCAGGTGAGCCTCCCATGCCCCTGTTACCCATTTTCAGGGCATCATTTTAATCCTTTCATGTCCGTTTAGCAACGTTTTTAGGTGCCCTAAAATGTTATGCTTTTTTATTGCAGAGTTCTTAAAGAAAGTATCCATTGCCATGTCCTTGAGCAGTTTCAACAACGAAGCTGCATTATCAAGATACAACTTCTGTTCTTTGCCACAGCTGTTGCAGCCCCCAACCCTCACATTTCTCAGCTGAAGATGGTGTTTGAAAGGCAGGGAAGGTTAGAGCCTTTGCCCTCCCTTTGGCCTCTCTTCCAGCATCTCATGTGGCATTGGCTCTCAAATAATCTACATTCTCGGTTGAGTTATGGTGACGAATGCTAAGATTTTACCAGGTAGAAATTTTGTTCTCTCTTTTCCTTTGTAGCTGCAAAACCTGAAAATGTCCTCCTGAACAGTGCCCCAGAGGGTGGATGGGTTTCAAAAATAAATGTTATTTCATCTCAGAGAAGGAAAAGCTGGACATTTAGTCAGACCTTCTGCACAGAGAATGAATCCATGCTAGCCACTTTTGAAACCCAGGAAAAATGTAGTGACATGTTACTATGTGCTTTTGATCTGTCTAATCACAGAGCACCTAATAGCTCCACAGATAGTCTCTAGGACAAAACAGATGTGGGAGTTTTGTTGTTTGCTGCCATAAGACAGGTGTCATGGCCTCTATATCAGCAATATGTGTTAGGGTTGCATCAATTGTGCATGAAAGGGGGGATCACTGCTTCTTAACACATGTAGGAATATTGCTTCCTCCCTGCAATAGTCACATTACGCATGTGATTATACATCCCCCTCTAGAGTCAGACCCTGCATTTCAGCACTAGAAAGCAATGTGTATGTTTCTCTCTGTAGTGAAGGTGGTCTTTAGATGCATGCAGATATAAAAAATTCCTCCCATGCTATTAAAATGTTTGAATAAAATGAAGTCTCTGAGAAAAGAGATTTAAACCATATTTCCCCTTTTTATGATTGCGCATTTAATGTAACCACCTTTAGAATACTACTGTGCGCTTCAAGAAAACCTCTGTAATATAAGCAAATAGTGGGAACACTTCTGAAACAGACCTTAAAAATGATTCTGTTTTGTAGGCTGAGAAGCAATATTAACTCATCAATATCCTGATATTTCCAGAATTGCTTTTTTGATTGCCAAAAATGCCAACTGAATTGTCAGATTTGCTTCCCTTCTATAAACAATAATCTATGTAACCTAATCACAAAAAACCCAAATTCCAAAAAATGAAATGAAACATAAAAGTCAGTCATATGCTCTTATTTCAATTATTCACTTTTATTTCTATCACCAAGGTACTTAAAAATCATCAATTCTAATAGGTCCATGTTGTGTTAGATGCTGCATTTTTCTAAGAGTTCACCCTTGCTTGAGAAAAGTGAACATAAAAGGCAGAGAAGGCAGGATTGACTTTGCCCAGAGGATTGAGGGACAGAACTGCTAATAAAAAGTGTGTCATACGTCTGTCCTGCCAACAGGTAGCATTATTCCTTACAGGAGACCGAAAGTGAGCTGCTCAGGTGGCAGGGGAAAGTTCACAGCCTAAACTTCAATCTGGGGTCTCCAGTAACCTTGGGTACCTCTGGTGAGAAGCTGTGTATTTCTGTATTCCTTCTTGGGGGGAAAGCCATTTTTTGTTGGTAGCAGTGTGGTTTAAAATGTTCTCTTTAAGTTTTATATTGCAAACTGTTTCTCAGTCTCAAAATTAATTTGTTCCCGAATGAATCCAGGATGGCAGGATTTCAGGATAAGTGATTAAAGCTTTGTTTGATATTAGAGAAGTCATTCTTCACAAATCATTAATTTGTTTTAAAGCATCTGCACTATTTTCTTTTAAAATGTTTTATTTGCATTTGCAAAACGGAACGATAGGTGCTATCTTGACAACCTTGAGTAAACTTTATGAAAACCGGTTTTGAAATGTTTTTCTTTAATGCTACTCTTTTATACAGTGACACAGTTCTCCCACAGTGCTTTCGGTTTGCTGCTTCTTTCCCCAAACACCATTTCTTTCCAGTGGAACAGTTAAGAGGACAGGGAAAAAACGTACTTTTAAGGTTTTAATTGCTGCTGTCAACATAGGGAAAAGAATGGCCACGAGGTGGTAGCAGTCTGTAAGGGCGGACCAGAAGATGGCTCCTATCTTTGCGTCTTGATCCAAGGAGGCAAATACTGTCTGTGTGCCTTACACTGTACAGGGGAGCATTTGCAGTGTTCAAGCAGAGTTATTTTAGATATATTTTCTTGAGTTCTTTTACTTTGAGGTAATCTTATGCGAGGTAGAAAAACAGGAGATTAACACCATAATGTCTCTCTTCTTGTCTCTGTAGGCTGGTAGCATGGGCAAAGATGCCAATTCCAAATCCATTTAAAAACTGCCAGCGTAAACTAGCATATGGGCTTGTGTGCTGCCATGAGGTCTTGGCTGGCTTGTGCAGCCCATCTGCTGTTTGGGCTCTCCTGATGGCATTCAGAATGGCATGGCCCCAGGTTGCAGGGTGCTGACCTCAGACATATCCCTTCTTCTGACAGCTCAGATCAGTTCAGAGTAATGTAATCCATAATGTAATAAGTTCATACTGCCTGGCTTTGTGAGAAATCAGATGTCATCCAGCCTCTGTGGCCTGACATAAAATTTGTGTTAATAGAAAAAGACAGTGAAAACTCCATCATGTGCTCCGATTTAATAGAAATGCAGTCATATCCCCACACATGATCAAGATTAAATTTATGCTATGTGGCAGTGCCATTAATGCAATTGAAACCACAGTTTTTGGAAAAAAAAAAACCAAAACAACCCCAGGCAACAAACAACCCACTTTTACTTTTGCTGCTCCTGCTGTGAGAGAAACGAACAGAAAGTGGAGGTTCTGACAGATTACTAGGGCAGACAATTGTGTGGATCATTTTGATCTGGATTACGATTACCAGAAAAGACAGGAGGTTGTTCTGTAAACTGATTCATTGTGAATTCTGGGAGAACTTCATCTTTCTTGATTTATGGGGATTATGGGAAGGTGTGTGAGGACTCGTTAACACTAACCTGTTTCTACCCTGTATCTGCTTTACATCATACTTGAGTGAAGTTTTTGTGTGTCAGCACAACTTAATATAAAGGCAACATTCAATTTACAGCATTATAAAATTCACTCAACTCTGCAACGAAATAAGACCCTCATTTCTTACTGGGTTTGTACATATAAATGTGAGTTGTACTGCAAATAGTTTCATTTTGGCATGGTGCACAGATGTGAATGCTCAGACATTTTGCAGCATGGAGTTTAAACCTTTCAAAGAAGAAAAAAGTGCATCAGTATGGACTGAGCATTCACTGCTTAATAAAATGAAGCACTGGAGGTAAAGGTAATTGTTTCTCTCTCATACACTCATTGATACCTTTTTCTATTTCTGCCTTAATTTCCATGTTTTCCTTTACTTCCACAATCCTCAAAGGTGCATCCTCAGTTTTGTAGAAAGCAAATTGTGTAAGAATATATATTCCAACTACTTTACCTAAATAAACATACCCTCTGGATATTTATACAACTGTCACACTTATGGGATTTAATAAATCTCTATGAATTTTCACAGGTATTTGGGAAACTCTTTGTCAAGCAAGCTCCTTTAAATCCAGTTATTTCTGCTTTGTACTTTTCTGTTCTTTCGAGATATTTTCTTCTCTTGGGCCATCTCATGAACATCACATCCCTAGCTGCCAATACTGATTCTTGTGTCCATGCATGGGTTTCTTTCTCTTTTTCTCCTTTTCCCAGGTCCGACTTTAATAAGCCTTCTGGGCTTTCTTTGAAGATTTCATCTGTAACTGCATATAAACCCTTGTGTACTCTGAGGCTGATTAAAAAGTCAAGTGACCTTGTTTTTAAGACTGAACAAAGAGCTCCTGAAGCTCTTTGGAGATGGGTACGTGACACACATCTGAACTCAAACCTGGAGTACTGGAAAAGTAAACAAATTTTTAACATTTTTTTCTTCCTTCATTAACAAATTGTTCTGAGCCTGTTGTAATGTTTATGTTCCTTCCTGCATTTACTGAGTTAAAAAGGTGTTCTGTAAATGTTTCATTAAAGGTGGTACGTTTCTTTCCCATTTTCCTCCCAAAGCTCTGGTTGTTGTACATATAAAAGAAGTTCTCTCACATACTTGGGGAATATTTATAATGTTTTCCTTTGTTAATCTGTTTAAAAGCCTTGGCTAAAGCTCTGGAGACTTATTGTGTTGAAATAACTTGGATCACCCAAAATGAAACTTGAAATGTCGTGGTACACACTTGGTCCTCCAATGTCAGAAAGCTTGCAAGCAAGAATATATGCCATGTTCTGAGCAACCCTGTTTAACACAAGTGCTTCCCAAAATCATGTTACTGCATTCCAGCACAGCCCCTTGAGAGAGCTGGGCAAGGGTGAGACCTTCCTGGAAACAGCTGGGAAAAAAAAAGTCAGGGAAAATGGGTGGTAACCATGCAAAGATCTTAACTGCTCCTACACACATTCTCCAGGGATAGGGAGTGTCTTTATTACATGGATTTACAGTGCTTAGCACAGCAAAGCTTTGAGCCCTGCTAAGGTTTTTTGGACGTTTTGAGAATGCCAGTGAAAACTGTGCTATTTAACCAATGGTTATTGTAGTTCTTTGAGAATTTGTCTTATTCCCAGAGGTTTTATTTTTATCCACATTTCTCAGCTACATATTAGTGTGACTGTCACTGTCATTGTCATACCATGACTAGTACTCACTATTCTGGACTCCTTTGTTTTTGGATTCTGAGTATGGCACCTCTAATCACATGCAAATGTCTGTATCTGAGCTAGGCACCGTAAGTTTTTTCCCTTGTCTGTGGAGGATTAACCAATGTAGCCGTGACCAGGGCACGGTTCATATCATGCTGAAGCATATGCCTGTATTTGGTTAGATGAATACATCCTTCAACTGTGGTGATTTTATTGACTAGATTCCCCTTGGCAGCCATCCTATAGATAGCTAAAGTTAGCAGAGATGAATCCCATCCTTAGAGACCTCTACTGTGCTGCCTGCGTAACAACGGAGAAAGATGATGTGTAGATGGTGCCTAACCCATCCCAATCAGAGGGCTGGGTGCTACAGGGGCTGTCTCTGGCCTAGTGAAGGGGATCCTTTATGTTTTCCCTATCCTGTGAATCTGTTGTAACTGGGCCCACGGAGTCTGCCACATCTGGAGCAAAGCATGAACTCCAGATAATAATCTTTCTCCCTGTTCCCCTCTGCCACATCTTCCCTCCTCGCCCTGCCCTGTCCTGCTCTTTCCTTTGGTTATCTCTGCTGCTGTTTGCAGCACTGTACTTGTGCCTACGCTGCTTTGTACCCAGTCTGCCAGTTTTTCACTGGTTTCACTGTTATTTCACTCCATATTTTTCACTAGTGTCTTTCTAACTACATGGGCAATAGAAGAATGAGATATTCCATGCTCATTTTTTTAAACAGCTTGGGATGTAAAATAGCTGAACTGGGCCAGCCCCAGGGCTCACAACTCTCTGCTGTGTTTCTGATAGCTGCCTGTAGTGGACGTTGGGGAAAGATGAAGGGCAAGCCCATGGCGGTACTTCCAGTCTACAGATGCCTGGCTCAAAGTCTTTCTAAATCAGAGATATTATCTTTGGATCGAAATCCATGAACTCTCACAAATAAAGGCAGTACTGTGGCAGCGGGTCTGGGGCTGACATGTCTAATCCTTCCTCTACCCCCCTCACTCTCAACTGGGCATTGCTGGCTTTGGTGTTGTTTTGTAAACTGGGGGTTTACTTACAGGAACCACCTTAATTACTTCTGATTTTTTAGATGAAATAATAATTAAGTTCACCTTAGTTATAAACTCCAAAGACATTGGCTATAGTCAGAGAGTGGAGAAACAGTTAATGAAAGCACTGTCATCAGGGGTGATAAGGGCCTTGTGGGAGACCAGTGGTAGGAGAGCTGGTGCACCTTAATGACCGTACAGAGTCAGTGAGTTTGTTGCTTGCACTAAAGATTGCCTCTGATTTAATATTCAGTCATCTAGGACAGAAACCTGCTGGGATAACCAGGCTCTGAAGATTCTTGTGACTTAGGAAGACCATTGTAAGGTGCAGTCCAGCCAGAAGTCTTCTCTAGCTGACAGAGTACACCCTCTGGTGTTGTAAAATACAGGTTAATGGTAAGCAGCAATGTGACACCAGTGCTGGGAGGAGCAGTGACCAACTTTCCAAAATGGCACAGAAATAGGGGAGACAGTGAGAAAAGCTGATGGAGAAGATGCTCTGGAGAAGAAAAAGTTGAGAGATTTGTTTTACAAAAGGGATAGTGTGTGCTTACTGATGGCAAGCTCTGACCCTACAGCACTACAGTGATAGGTAAAAGCACTTAGAGAACAGCTATCCTGACTGAGTACCCTGTTAAGAAGAATAAACTTGAATTTAAATTTCAACAGCATTAGTGATAGCCTAAAGCCAAACCCCTCTGAAGCTAACCCAGTGGTTTGAAAGTCTGCTTTTCTGCCTAACTCAATCTGGGAATGACTCTGAGTGGTCAGTCCCCTGATGGAATGGAAAACGAATTATGCTGCTATGGCTTCTTGTACCTGCTGCATTTCTAATGTACCACCCTTAATTTAGTCTATTTTATGCTGCTATACAAGAGCATGGCAAATACTTTGTTACTTGCTCATTTATTTTTTTATGGAAACATCTTTTCTAAAGGTGATGTGGTCTGTGTACTCATCATCCCTGCAGTGATTTCTGGACTAGCACATAGGTGGCATGTATGCACTTCATAGCTCAGATGTGCTGCAGCTAGCTCCAGTTAGAGCTGGAATATGTGAACAGTGTTGTGCTGATGTAGCAGTCTGGATCTAGAGGACAGTACAGCAGTTTCACTAGTGATGACATTTCACTGGAGGGAAAATCAGCTGGTCAGGGTGCTGTGCTGAGGTGTTAGGCTGTTTCCCAATCCAGAGCTATTTTGGTGGCCATTAACTGCAACCTTTGCACCAGACTCTGTTGTAGGATGCAAGTATGCTCTATTGCCTGTTTCTGTACCAAGGAGATCTGTGATATAACAGACAACATGACAAACATTAACCCAACAGAGGTCATTTTCACCTGTCTGTTGCAAGATAGCTGCACCCAGATTAGGACAATCTGAGTAGATCTAGTGACGCTTAGTAAGTCAAGAAGATCCAGGGCTGGTTGGGTTAATCAGCAAAGCAGATCTATAATGCAGAAAACAAACAGTTCAATAATGTTTTTGCTTCCAAGATGAAAGCAAAGCCTCTTGACTCAGGGAAATAACAACAGCTTAGCTCAAGTAGCAGTACAGGTGATGAAACCACTGCACTAGCTGTAAGTTATCTGGCATGGATCCTGCTGAGAAAATTGGTGCAGCAGCAAAAATTCTGCATGGGCTGCAAAATGCTGCTGAGAAGCTATACATAATCACCATAGTTTCATGTTTCAGTTAGTTGAAACACTTAGAGTCCAGAAAGTCATATGAATGAAGCAGGTTCCTGCTCTTTAGGGGTGATGCATGGACTTTTCTAGGCCGCCTCCAACCGTGGATGATGTCTTTTATCTTTTTCCAATATGCTTCAAAAATCTTTCTACCGTAGGGTGAGTTTCTGCCCATCAAATTGAAGTGTAGTGGCAAACATCTTGTTTGCCTTGGTTGTTCTTCATGGACCCTTTAGAAGTAGTTCATGGAACCCTGGGGACTGTAGACCACAGGCTGAAAATCATTTAATAATTCTCTTTCCTGGTGCCTTACAAATTCCTGGGACACAGCATCTCTTTCAGCAGAAAAAACAGGATGATGCATCCACAAATACATTCATAGCTTATTTGAGACAGAAGGAATGCTTTTTAGGTCAGGACAGTGTGGTGTGCACGGCAAATAGAACCTAATTGAGAACAAAAATGCTAAGTATGTTCAGTGTATGATAATGAATTATTTTCTTCATTTCTTTTTGCATTCATAACTGGGAAGTGAGGTGAGAATTACGCAAGCATGTAGGGTGGAAAACACTTCTTATACTCACCCTGCTGTGGCTAGTTTTATTTTTTTATGTTGACTTGGGGTAAGGAACAGTGTGGCTGTTCCTTTTTTTCTTCAATTGAATTTTTAATTTTTTGCGAAGTGTCACAGACTTGAAGATGCTTATTTTTGTAGATTTTAGGAAACAAAATAAATAAAACCAAGCTATTTCTATCTCTGTACTTGTATCATTCAAAGTTGTAACTGTGCCTTTCACTGATTAAAACAGGACCCAAGAGCTGTTTTTCTACAGCTATGGAGAGCTTGCATAGTACTTGATAGTGCTGAAGGTACAATATATTTTCCCCCCGCCTGTCTTTGCTTCCAGTAAGAGAAAGTTCTTACTTATGGGACAGCTGCCAAAAGTTAAAACTCATGTTATAAAGCTGCTTTTTTGTTCAAGAAATTCTGTACTAGTGGCTGCTATTTCCTAGAGCAGAAATCACTGCTTCCATGTAGGGAGAATATATCCTGAGATACACACAGCTCATTGTGCGTGTATTCTGGGCCCCTCTGTGCTGTTCCTGGCCCAAAACACTATAATACTGCTCCTCTCCCACATGGTGGCGTGGGTTGTGGGAGGCAGCCAGCTCCCTATGCTCTGCATTCAGATGTCAGGTATTACCAATCCCATGGTTCCTCTTAACTTCTGAAAACTCAATGTTTCTATGGATGAGGAATGTCCCAGTGTTTCAGTGCCAGTAACAAGAAGCTGTTTGAGGATGTAGCCTCCTACCACCTTGTAAGCCGACCGTGGCCCAACTGCTGTTGCACAGTTCTGGCAGTACATTTTGGAAGGCAAAAGCTACTCCAGCTCTCCTTTCTCCACTTTCAGGTGGACTTACAGGGCAACAAGTAAGCAGATAATTTCTGGAATATGGGAAAGGGCAGTGGGATGGACAGTGGTGCCGTGTCAGGAGGGTCTTCCCTTGGCACAGCCTCAGTCAGAGTGATTTTGCACAAAGGCGTGAGAAGCATGGACTGGTAGGGCAGAGGTTTTAGGGCGTTGTTTTTATAACCTTTTAGAGAATACCATAGTCATAAAAGGAACTTTTTGGTATTTCTAGATCTAAAAAGTCCAATAAAGATTGAAGTTGGAAAACATACCAAAGTTACCCTTATTTTCTGTATTTATAGCTCCAGTTCTCACAATGCACCACAGATGTTACTGTCTAATCATACAGGTCTGTGTCCTCAATAAGGACATTCTCTATATTAAGGAAATTACCCTTGAGTTTGGCATGGCCAGAAGCTGAGTGCCCAACACTGTGTTCAAAGGGGGAGGAGGGCACAATGACCCTTGGATGAATAGCAGGCAGAACCACTACAAGCACATGAGGAGCCCCAAGAGAACAGGACATGTTTGCCACCCACTGTTGTCTCTCCAAAAGGAACTTATAGGAGGCAGTTATGTACAGGGATTGGGGATCAAGAATTGGAGAGGGTGCCCACTTATACACCTGCAACCTCGCCACTTCCAGCACTCGAACAAAAGCAATACCAGGTCATTTCCAACCTGTGCTTACCGGTACTGACAGCCTTGTTTCTGTAGCTGGACTTTGCCTGAGGCAATAGGGATGTCCTGGCTATCATCTTGTTAATTAAATTTGATCTGCTACAAATACTCTCATTTGCTACAAAAAAAAAATCTTTACTGTGAGAGTGGTGAGGCACTGGCACAAGCTGCTAAAGGAAGTTGTGAATGCTCTATCCCTGGTAGTGTTCAAAGCCAGATTGGACAGGGCCTTGGGTGACATGGTCTAGTGTGAGGTGTCCCTGCTCATGACAGTGAGGTTGGAACTAGATGATCTTAAGGTCCTTTCCAACCCTAACTGTTCTATGATTCTATAACATAAATTGTTAATATATCCCTGTTTTGATCTCCATAGGCATCTGCAGTCCTCCCTCTGATTCTGCTTTGTTAAGTGTGGACCCTGCCTGCTGAATGCACTTACCCCCTCCAAACATCCATCATGCAGTTTCAGTTCTAGGTATGTCTTGTTGGCCTTTCTGAGGCAGTAATTCTTCACCATAGCCTTGCTTTGAGTAACCCCAAAATGTAATATCCCAAGTTAAGATACCAGTGAGCATGAGGCAGTGTCTTCTGGTTTGCCATAGATGGCTAAAATGTTAAATCTAGAAACTCCCTTGTCTTAGCTAAAATGTTCCTTCTTTCTAGTTACTTCACGAAGGCTAAGAACTTTACATCCCTTTTCATAGTATAGCCATCCCCACTGTTTCAACGAGCTTAACTACCAACTCTTGTAGAAGCCCAAGACTGATATTGTGAACGGTGATGCCTCAAAAACCAAATGTGGAGAAAGACTGCTTGCTGGAAGAAAGCACAGTTCCTCAAAACAGGGCACACAAGAACAACTGAGCTTCTCCTAAGGAGCTGGAAAGATGGTCTTTTGACTAGTTGCAGTAAGTGCATGATGAATTATGGGAGCAAGGTGAATTTTCAGCAGCAGATGTTCTAGTCTGTGTGTAGGGGAAGGCTGTGAAGTGTTTTTTACTGTCTTGAAACTACTGGGAGAATGCAGTGATTGTAAAGATCATTTTATCTGCCCACAGGAGCTTTACTAACTCAATTTCAATAACTTCTACTAATCTCCACCATGTCCTATCTGAATTCTTGAAATGCTGCTCTTAAGTAGCATTGACTTAAATGAAAAATCAGCCTCCCACTGTCACTTATTACAGTGTTTTGTAAGGATATTTAAAGGTTACCTGAAAACTTTTCTAGTGGTCCTGCACAAGAACTGCCTGAACTGCAGATGTTAGCCACAGTATATCTATCTTCTATCCTGTCACACGGTCTTGGTTTAAAGATCTACAGGGCACACATCATGTGCAATGTTGTTTCTGAGGTCCATTATTTCCTCTGTCAGAAATGAGCAATGTGGTTCTTATCTGAATTGTCAAAACAGTTTCCAGCTACCAGATCTGACTTTACTTTTGCTGCTTAGAAGAAAGATTCATCTTCTATCAGAAGTGCATTCACATGGAGACATTTCTCAGTCTCATCAAATGGCCTTTTCACTATCTCTTTAGCAAACCAAACAGGGGGTATGCAAGCAGAAAGAATACATGCAAGCATAAGCCACTGTGACTTGTATTTTAACTGACAATTGGCATAGTCAAACAGGTCATCTTCTCTAACCCAGTCAATGAGCAGTAACATTTAAAGCTGTGGCAACCCCCTTGCTTTGGATGTGTCTGAACCCTGAGCTAATTTACCCCCTCTGCGCACATTCAGTGTTTCACTGCAAAGCTCAAGGGGCTGAAGGGGCTATGGAGACAGATTTCTCTTCTTGGTTATAGGTAATGTCAAAGTGAATACACATGAAGGGCATTGAGTAGCTTTTGCACTGTTGTGTAGCTCCCAGCCACAATTCCAGTCTGAAAGCAGGCCAGAAGGTCTGTACTGTTTGGTCCACCCGGGACCTTCATCTGGGTCTTAGAGAGGAATTCCAGGTGTTCCACACAGTGTGACTTTTCTCAGTCCTTCAAAAGAGGTGGTGTGAAATGTTCTCTGTAATTAAATTATTATAACTAGCAGCAATTTCCCCTGCTTGCAATTTAGTTCATATTAAATTTATCTCTATAATTTTTGTCTGCATGAACTTGTGAATCTTGTTTTTAACTGACTAATTTAGATAGATTGAGAGATAAAGTTCTTCTAAGAGTAGGCACTCGAGGGCTCCAAACTTCTCCTTTTGAATTACTGTATCAACCCAGGGCCAGGGCAGTGAGGGGAAGGAAATATTCTTTCCTGCAGGGTTTATCGAGAGCATCTTGGAATCAGAGTATCTAATTATTCAGGTTAAACACTGTTTGAAGTGCTTGTGGATGCATATTTTAGATCAGATTTTTATATACATAGAAAAGCTACTTGTTAAAAGGATATAAACCAAATAGCACTATGAGAATCCTGGCTTTAAGTCAAGGAATTAAGTTGTGTGCCTTAGTGCCATAGGATATTATTGTACTAAAGAGCTTATTAAGATTAAAAATGGGATTAGGCATTACCATGAATGAATGCAAAGAGTTTACATGGCTGGGATAAAGCTGCAAATGTTTTTTCTGCCTTTCAGGGAAATGCTCCAAGACTGGAGCTAAGAAATAAAATTATATAGCACAAGGTGCATCTTGTAGATTCCAAAGTGGAGAAATCTGGCACTAGAGGCAGGATGCAGAACTGAAATCTCACTGTTTTTTTCCAAGAAGCAGATCTTGGTGATCAGCGAAATGAAAATATCTCATGTGCTTCCATGCTCTTTATTTCGAGACTTAGATTTTTGCTGGTTTTTTATATTTATTTTTCCAAATGAGCTTTTGGTTGCAGTTGCTCCCTTACCTCCTAGAGAGTCAGCAAAGGACACCCAGAACTGCAGGAAAGAAACCATGAGAGAAGAGGAGAAGAGAGCAGAGGAATCCCTATTTGGTTGGTTGGTTTTGTTTGTTTTCTGTTGCTTTCTGTTCCACAGATAAATAATAACTCCTAACAGGTAACACAGATCAGGGGTGAAAGATCAGCTAACATGTTTTTCTTCCATCATATGAAGGTGTTCCTATTTCTTCACTGGTTTGTTTGTGTCTTGTTATCAGAAGCTTACAGATGGCTGCTAAACAGAGTTGCGTATTTAACTTTGATATTTTAATCACTGAGCATAAATTTCGTATGAAAAACAAACTTATTTTCTATACATCACTACTGCATATCTTGAGGGAAAGCAGCGATGGCAATGGCCCAGCACAACTGTCCTGCCTCCTACAGGAGCTATGCCTGATCCATACCAGATGTTCCCTTCAGGGGATTCTTGGATGCTTTCTACAGTCCAGTCACCAGCATCCTAATTAATACAGACTTTCCATTTCCCATGCGACAAGAGGCCAGCTTTCCCAAGGAAGGCATTTGATAAGACTTCTTGATAATAACTACTTAAAATTTTGATGTGTTGGTATGTTCAAATAGATTTTCATTGTTCCATCTTAACCTAATACTTGTCCTACTTTGTTATCTGTAGTCTACAGATACCTCCAGATGGGAATCACAACACCACCTGGCTATTTCAGGGGGCTGTGTTTGCTGGAGTAAATTCCCTGCTGCCTGTGGAGTCCTTACTCCTCCTTTCTTGATTTTTCTATTGTATGTTTCTTTCCTCTTCTGCCCCCTTTTTACACTAGCTCAAATGTGTAACAGTTTATCAGCCCCTATCCTCAGAATGCCTAGAACTGAATGCAGCTTTCTGCAGGGAGATGCAACAGTGTTAAGTTCCTCTTCGGTTTCGCATAATATAGCTCATTGTGGTATGTCCTGGCTTCAGTAGTAGCAGTCATTGCTCTCCTTCTTAGTAGCTGGTGCAGTGCTCTGTTTTTGACTTTCAGCCTGGGAACAGCGCTGATAACACCGATGTTTTTAGTTGTTGCTAAGTAATGTTTACTCTGACCAAGGACTTTGTGAGTCTCATGCTCTGCCAGGGAGGAGGGGAAGCCGGGAGGAAGCAGAGACAGGACACCTGACCCAAAGTAGCCAAAGAGGTATTCCATGCCACAGCATGTCATGACCACTATATAAACAGGAGGCAGTTACCTGGAGGGGGGAGATCACTGCTTGGGTCGGGCGGGGTATCAGTCAGCTGGTGGTGAGCGATTGTATTCTCTTCCCTTGTTATTTCCTTTATCATTACTGCTATCAGGTGTTATCAGTAGTGATTTGTGTTATACCTTAGTTACTGGGCTGTTCTTATCTCAATCCCTGGGAGTTACATTCTTTTGATTCTTCTACCCATCCCTCCAGGAGCCAGGGTGGGGGGGGGAAGGGGGGGAATGAGAGAGAGACTGCTTGGTTCTGATTTACAGTTGTGCTTAAACCACGACATGGTACTATTTTTGTATACACAGCTTTAGTCTTAGTGCTTCATTTGCTGACCGTATTTCATCCCAATTTTATTGCCAACTTGCTTTCCTCTTGTTCTTGGTGGTGCTTACCAGCTCTTCTCCTAGCTTCAGATTTGTATTTGAAAGGACTGTTTCCTGATGCCTCCATCTGTGTGTTCCTCATCCCAACTGTCTATATGTGACCTGGCCATGTACTGACATTTTCAAGACTGTGCTGCATCTCTACTGTTCCCTGCTTGTTAGTAAAGTTTAGAATCCACAGGCTGGAGTAACAAACTGGCTTGGAGATAGGGATTATTATAATTCATTAGTTCCCTGTGATGTACTTAAAAGTGCCTAGTATGGAAAGACCTCAATCCAGTAAGAGTTTCTGGTAGCACTGCAGTTGCTGAAGCCAGACCTAACACTACTTGTTGTTCCCTGCTGTTATTCTTCTTCCTTTACTTTCAGACCTGCACAGCTAGCTTCCCTGATGCAGACAGACGCAAGCTTACTATGCTCATGCCGGCAGCTGCCTGGATGTTAAGGTGGCTGTCCTTTGTACAGGTTTGAGCTGACTTATATCTGGTTAGCTTGTGAGACAAAGCAGGTGAGCTTTGGCAGTCAGCTCACAGAGCAGGGTCTTCATCACGTTGCTGCTCTCCGTGCTCCTGAAGGAATCTTTCCTTCCTATGCACTTTTTCTGTGCTCACCATTGTCTTGAGCAAGCTCTCAGGGTACCAAAAACTTTCTTCACTGCCAGTGCCTTCCTGACCAAAGTCATACTCTTCACAAGGTAATGATGTAGTTCATCTGTTTATGTCCTATCTATGGTCTGCCCAGACACTGGGACAGCCTGGTGTATGTTATGTATGTGCTGGTGTTTGGTATGCTCAGCCACTTCATTTATAGCCTCACGAATGTGAGAGGCCCTTAGAAAGATGCCAGAGTCAAGAAAGTGTTTGAAAATGCCTGAAGACAATAAGCCTTCATACTGAAAGTATCTGTTTTACCCACCAGGAACAGAAAGGGCCAAAAATTTCACCACAGTTATGCTAAACTTCAAAAAGGGGAACCATGTAGAAAATGAGAGCACTTGAAGCTAGAAGTTTCAACTGATTTCGTTAAATCCTTATGTGCTCCCAGCACAAAGGCTTCATCCTTCCCACTCCCTACAGGTGGATTGCAGTCCGTGTGGGGAAGCCTGGGAGCCATAACTGCTCACTGCGTTGGACAGTCAGGACAACCTCTGGAGGTGCAGGAGCCTGACATCAGGCTGAGCCCAGCTTTAACAACCCTGGCAGAACTATGGGGACTGGGAGTAAGATTTCAAAGTTAAGCAGTCCAGTATGAAGAAATTTCAGAACTGATCACATTTATAAGCGTGTGATACTATCTTAAATTTTAATTGCATAATCTTCTGTTCTTTATTTTTCCCAATCTGTCTAGATTTACACCACAGGGCTGTGGTGATGCTGAAACAGACTGCTGGCTGGAATAACCTGTTCACCCTGAGTGATGCTCAACATGTCATTCCTATGAGGTATTGCATAAATACTGTCAAAATACATACTCATTGTTCCTCAGATCTCCAAGCTGCGGTCTTGGATCTTACTGTCTGAGTGAGATCAGACTCAGAGAGAGTGAGACTCACTAATGAGTGCTCATAGCTGCAACGACAATCAACAACAGCTGTATTTTAAACACCAAGACATAACGTTATGCACTCTGAAAAATCAGGTACTGGAGACTTAAAGGTGATGGATACTCTAGACATTAAGTTTTCTAACTCTCAAAATATCATTTATAAAATAGAAAAATGTTCCACAAAACACAGTGGTATTGTCAGAGTACCTTTGGTAGCCCATACCATATCAGACTGGAAAATACGACAGTGGCTTGGTACTGAGTGATGTGCTGATTTGAAAACTGCTGGAGGATGGGAATCTTGCACTGAAGATTTTTTTAATCTTAATTGAGTTTTCTGAAGTGATTTAGATATCCTAAGGGAGGAAAAGCAAGACAAGTGCTTCTCACTTTTCCTAAGGTCCATTCTTCTTTTCTTGCAGAGATTTAGGTTTATTTAACTTTCTCAGTAGATCCAGAAACTGAGGTTGGTGAGAATGGGACTCATCTCTGAGGTCACTCTTGCTGTGATACAGAATTTTACAGGGATCAGCTAAACCCATCATTAAGGTTGGTGCTATTAGGTGGCAGTAACCATGAGAAAAGAAGATTCTTGGGTTTTCAAAGTGCTGTTTGGAAGGGATTTATAAAAAGGGCCCAGAATGACTCTTGCCTAACTCATATTTGTATCTCGTATCAGAAGGCAGTTAAACCTGACCAAATTGAAACCCCTATGTACATTTATAAAGAAACAAAAGGGGATGAGTGTTAGCAGCTCTAAGTGGTATTCACATCTCAGTCATTCTTTGCTATAGGGTAGAAAAATGCCATCACTCAATTATCTAAAGAGTCCCAGAATACGTAACTGACCAAAAGTTTTCAGCCCTAAGGAAATCATGTGCACCACGCCTGGGAGAAAACACCAGTCATTACTCAGGAAAAAACTGCTTCTCAGATGATATCACAGTCAGTCTTTATTGCCTATTGTTTGCAGATAGCTAGCTGATTTTCTTTCATGAGGAGTGAGTGGCTTTCCAAGCTTTCCTCAGGAAAAGATTTTAGAATGAAAAGCTAATTCATCTGCCTTTCTCTGGATATATTTTGTAAGCAAGTCAAACTACATTTTTATGATTTTAAAAATATTTTTATTTATTTTTATGACTTTTGACTTATTTTTATAGTAAAATAATAAAGAATAAAATATTACAATGTATATAGACTGAAGTCCTTCAACAAGCTAGTTTAACACATTTACTTTCTTGCATCATAACCATCTCACAATGTTCGAAAATGGAAGTTTCAGGGGTTATAGCTCATTAGAAAAAAATCAGAACCTCAGACAAAACAAGTATGAGGGTGTATTAAGACTCTTCTTCCAAGCCTTGAAACTCCTTACAAGTAAAGGAAGGAATGTAATTCCTATTAATACATAGAAATCAGTTTTAAAATTAACTAACAAACTATGTTGACTCAAAACATCTTCTAATACAAGTCATCAGGCAGGCATGAGGGCTGGGGTATGTGTATATTCTTATTATACTCCTCTAGGAAGGGGAACGGAGCAGTTCTCTGATGGGAGCAGGGGTTATGACAATCAGGTGTGGAATTTCACCAGTACCCTCACATTTGCTGAAATGTTTCAGTCCCTGGAATAAGGAGAACTTTGCTTTTATCCCAGTGTTTTCTGACAGAGGATCTCACCACCTTTGGACTGCTTTCCCAAGGCCTGGGATGAAATGGAAGCAAAAGGGCTAATTCAAAGTTTGTCTCCTTGATCTCTTGTTTTAAAAAGCTTAAAAAAGGGAAAACTCAATGATAGTAGAGGCAGCAAGCTTACAGGATCCAAAACTGGATCCAGTTGTGTCTTTCCGCAGATAAAAGAGGACAGACTGAAAGGTGGAATAAGGATCACATGCTACAGGATGGTGTAATGTGAGGGAAAGCACACAAGCACATTCACATTTAAGCACAGAAGCAGAAGGCTAGCACAGGAACTTGTAAAAAAAGATTAAATCAGTCCTCTGCAGTAATTTACATAAAGAACACTTAGGGAAAGAAGAAAAGCCTTAAAAGGTGAGAAAGGTGGGAGAAATCAGGAGTAAGTGGGAAGGACACATTGCCTTTGCCCGAAGAAGTAGCTGTGGGCTGCAATTAGCTAAATGGTACATGACTCCTGCTCTGTGATTATGTTGTGGTTCTGAGCCACTCATTGGTTTACTCCTGTTTCTAATGGAAGGAGTGCTGAATAATAAAAGCTGTATTCTCTGGACTGCCAACAGGAATTTCCTTTAGCTTTTGGTGCTGAAACTATATTAAAAAAAACAAAAAACAACAAAAACATTAGCTTTTATTTCTGGAATAACACTAGTAGATAACTATAGCACAACCATGGGTTTATAGCAATGCTTTATGCATGGGGACTGACCTTTTAGGCAGGCTTTGCTCTCCTGTTTGCAGCCACTCCTTGCTCCCATAAACATCTTTGGCATAGGAAAGATAAGCTGGGGGGAGGCATTTCTTATGCAATGAAGCTCATCAAGTTGAAAGCAATGATAAAAAATGCCACCTCCTCTTCTAAATATTATGTAGCTACAACAAAGCTCGCTCCTTGCCTCCAAACAAAACAAAAGCCCTTCCTTAGTGCCAGGGCAGCAGGAAATCTTGGTGCCTTCGCTGAGCGTTTAAGTGCTTATGAGTGCCTCACCACTCACCAGCACTCAGGCTGTTGGAGACCAGGAGACACAAATCGATAGGGTTAAGTGGATTCACTCTGTGCTTGCCTGCATATACACATCCTAATGTCCCCCTGCGTCCCCACCTGCTCTGCTGTTATCTCTCTCAAGGGAACTACCATTTGCCAGCTTGTCCAGACAAGATCCAGAGCTTAAATTTGCCAAGGGGTGAAAAAAGAAAAGCCTTCCTGCTGATGAATGTGGGGGGGGGGTGACGTGAAGGGAGACTTGCCCTATGTTAAATACAGGGAAGAGGGATCAAGGTATGCAATACCATCTTCTGCTATACGAGATGGGTCTGCTGGCACTGCCTGGTAACACATAATAATGATTCTCTGTCATAGCGGCTGGCAGCAAACATGTCCTGGGGAGCAAATGACTCATCAAAGTATGTATGCGCATCCGAACACTGCAAGTGTCACACACGGGTGTCCCATTGAAGGACAGGAAGCACAGTGTCATTTGGAGCACTGCTTCTTTGGAGTTGTGAACACAAAGGAATTAGGAATAGGATTAATTCATTTAGTTATTGATCTCAGACACGCACATTTTCATTTAACATTATTCGGACGGAATGGCTTATAACTGTAGGCAGTACAGCAGAGACATCTACATTTCCCTTTGCTCATGAGGTAAATCTTAGCAGCCAATTCCTTATAATGAACCCCTGGGGAAGGTTTTCCTATGGAAAAATAGCCTAATAATCGGACTGGGGACTCTACTTCTGTCCTCTACAAATATACTCTCAGCAAATAATTGGTGGCCCAGATAACATGGGGATATAGCCAGGTAAATTCTACATAGAAAACTTTCAGGGAGGGAAGGAAACAAACAGAACAGGCTTGATATAAATAGGTCTGGATATACATGCACACCCATGCACACAGTATCTCAGCTGATAGGGGAAAAGTTCAAATACAGCCTCCCTGTATCTCCATAAACATAAAGAGCTACAACAGTGGGAGAAAACAGATTATGGTACAGGGGGGCATTAAGACATTTTTGAGTAGTTTCATCACATGGAGCATGAGGTCTTTTCAGGGATCCGAATAACTTCTTTGCCAAATTAATCTGCAAAGGACTTTCTCATAACTAGCTCTTACAAAATCCCTCTGTCCGTGAATAAGTGAATGTAAGGGCCAAAAATAAGTTTCAAAGGTGATGAAGACCTGCTGGGATTGGTGGATTCACCAGGTGACACCATTAGAGATACTGGCACCTTAGATGATCCCAAACTGGGCCAGCTCGTGCAGTTCCAGATGGCTGAAAGCTTCCCATGGGCAAATCACTGTGATATCTGCAAAAGAGAGAATGAGAAATGGGTTCTGGTCACTGCATTTCTTGGATTTCTTTTGGATTAAGGGAAAAGCTGACTTACTTGGAAAACATTAAGAAGAAGACAACTCCATTTGAAGCTTAAATGAGCAGATGAGCTCTCCAAATTTTGTACTACCTACTAGACTGTATCTACATACAGGATACAGAACAACTGTATCTTCTCCTGCTTAAGTTTTCAGCATTTCCTATAATCTCTTTAGTGACTCTGTAGACTGGTATAAAAATTCATTCTGGTTATGTGGTTTCAACTGTTCTTACAGACTAACTGTAGCAAAACTGTGATCTCCTTGAAGACACATGCAATCTTAAATCAGATGCTGAATAATTTGGTCTACAACATTCAGGATCTGCAGCTCTTTGATAGTTGCAGTTGTTATTGATACCTAAGAAGTTCTGACTGGATACATCCCATCCTGTGCATGTTTCTCAATCCCAGACAGGTGCATAAAATTCTTAAAATTAGAATTCCGGTGATAACATGAACACTTAACCAGCTGGAATTCAGTTCCTGTGTTTAGCATTTGTCATTTCTTTGAGAACCGCATTCTGCTGCAATTCTAAGCCAGAGTATTAGCAGAAAACAAACAAGCCCATTTGCAGCCAAATGAAAGTATTCAGAAATTGGAGCATGCCTAAATAAATATAAGTATGACTGTGGCAGCTTGAGGTGGAAGTATCAGCCTTCTCTGATGATCCTGAGAGCTGCAGAGAGGCCAGGGAAACAGAAAGGCCATCCCAGAGAGTCCTCTCCTGTGTTGAAGCATGACTGCACAGCTGTTCAAGCAGGGCATGACAACAACGTCCCACAGGGCTTACCTGTGCCAAGTCCCTCCATGCCTGGGATGTCGTCTCCAAACCTAGGGGAGAAAAGAGAAGGTGAAGAGTTGAGTTTGGGCCAAAAGGCACCCAGGCAAGGAGAGCAGCCCTGCACATGCAGCCAGGGAAGGAGAATTGTGGGTGGGCAGCAAATGAAGAGAAGCAGCTTCAGGCACGACAGCTGATGGCACCAGGGGCAGGGGGAAGCCTCCTGGCTCCTTGCCCAAGGGAAGACGCTACCACAGAAACCTTAGCAATGGGGAGCCACCTACTAGCATGGCTTCTTTTCTTTTGAAAATGCTCTTACCCTTTTACTCCTTTTTTAGGTGGCTTACTCTTGAATTGCCTTGTCTGTCTCTGCTTGAACTTGGGAGGCCCCTTGCGTGGTGTGGTGGGACCAGTTGGAGCATCTCCAGTGTTGAGGTTGGTGGTTGGGTTCTCACTCATTTCTGGGCTGCTGTGTGTGCCAGGCACGTGCCTCTCTCAGATTCCTCTGGCTGCAAGATAACAGCAAGGACTGATGCAACGTTCTGCTTAGCATTTCTACGTATCAGTAGTCAGGTCACAGAATTATGAAAAATATAATTGTGACAGGATTAAACATAAAGATGTTAAACATAAAGAAATATTGTAATGCATTCAAAGTAAGTAGGATAGCACTGCCTTTCATTTGGCATGCTAGAATTAAGATGCCAAACAAAGGACTCTTGAGCTAAGGACAAAAAGACACTTTGCTCCATAGTGCAGTAACTTGCAGAGTCATGAAGAGTCACACCTTCTTTTGTCCCAGACATAGCTGGACTTTCGGAGACAGGTCGCTGCAGTAGCTTTCCCCACAGTTTGGGTGAAATAGGAAGGTTAATGACAACGTAGTTTGTTTTCTAATAAGTCTTGAAACAGCAGTGCTAATGTTTTTACTTGTTGGTTAAGGACGTGACTACTAGGAGCTACAAATACACACTTAAGGCTTAGAGAAATATCCTATACTTGGGAATCATCATTATATACTTCACTTGTACCTAAGCACAAATACGTTTTACACACTGAATGCTGAGTTAGATGGGCCCTTAGTCTGGGTGGAACTTCAATTAAGGTCTCATATTTGTCAATACCAAACTCACGGGAAATAGCACAGGATCTTTGAAAGATGGTAAAGAAGGCTAAGGCAAAGTGTTGGAGATTGTCTTTTAGGCAGAATGGAATTCCTCAGGATTTAGGAGAGTAAAGCCTGCAACCTTCCCCAGGGTATGTTCATTTTGGTATTTTTGAGCATTACATTACATGTGTTCACCTCTTCTGCACCACACTGCACATGAGCCAAGCTCCACTTCGCAAGGGCTAAGTAGTTATCAGGGAGCAATTCTTGTGCAGGAGAAATCTCTCTGGCCTCAGAGAGCAGAACTCAGAGCCCTTTGCTTCCTTCTCAGACTGCACGGCAATAACCCTCACCACCCCTTCATCAGATTTTATGCTTATTAGTATGCTAGAATGGTCTGAGCAAGTGCATTTATGGACAAAAATAAATGCCTTTTCTTTTTTTCCTCTCCTTGAAGTCACATTCTTCTTCCCCATGACCATTACTTAACTCCTATCTCCAGGTGTTTGTCCCCGTGCAGCCAGGCTGATGGAATCACTGATGGAATTAACTTCAGGATTTGGTACTAAGGGGTAATCACATTATGTCACCATAGTGCTGTGGCCTAATCCCCAACATCACATGCAGTGACACTCCAGACTTTTAAACTCAGAACTGTAAATGCCATCAAAGATCTTTCGGTTTGTGGGTAATTCTGGTTTTCTTCTTTCCTTAGTCTGAAGACAGTTTGTGTCTTTGACTGCCCTGAAATATCTAAAGTACCTGAAAGCAAAGCCTGAGATGAGAAAGACCATCCAAGCAATTCCGTGTCACTTCCACATCAGTGCAAGACAAAGAAGTGTTTCTGTGTCTGTGGCGGTCTGGGAATACTTCACTCCTGACATCTTTCCATCTGTGCTGACAGTGGCATGAGTCCTAATGAGAGCACCTAAAGGCATTTTAATTCTCCTGTCGCTTGCGGTCAGGCTCCTTTCTCAGCTGTAATACCCCTTAGCAGGAAACTGGATGGGTTCCAGCAGCCCCAAATGGAGCAGCAGATGGTTGTGTCTGCAGCTGAAGTATGCACAGATGCTATTCTCCCTCCTGTAACACGGCGCTTCCTAAGCACATACTGTGCCCACAAACACAACGATCAACTCAGATTGTAGAAGTTACTTATTTAGCTGCCATCTCTGCAGCCCAGTATTTATAGCTTTATCCTCACAACACAGTGGCAGGACAGGCAAACACTGTCACCTTCATCTTTTACAGAACAGAAAAGAGGTGCAGTGATTGGCATGAGCTGGACTGCACTGCTGGAAGGAGTGACAAAATCTTTTGATTCACAGATTTTAGGACCAAACTGAGAGGTGAAGGCAGTTTGGCTCCAAAATGAAGAGAGAATTTCGTGCTTCACTTTTACTCAGGACCAGTGAGGGATTCAGATGTTACTGGTCTACAACAAAATGCTGCTCCATTATGTCTGCTAATGCTCCAAAGTATAACATTATGCTTCTGCCTCAGGTGCAGTTCTCATCAACAGGGTGTCTGCCGCAGGGCTAGACATCCCTCCTGAACTATGAGAGACACACATCCATTTCTAAGCACCATGCTCATCTGACATTACAACATACATGGTACCCCTCTCAAGGGCTACTTGCAAAAGTACAGCAGAAGAAACAAGCCAGCTAACAGATTTCCAACCCTTTGGACTGGCATCCAAAATTTGTAAAATACATCTGAGTTCCATCTCCACATGAGTTCCTGCACTGCTTCACCAACCCTTGCTGTTTGCCAGCATAGTACCTTAACCACAAAAATGTCTTTCAGAATCAGCTCCTCTTAGTTCCTTGAGACCATGCTTTGTCTCTGGCCTTTATTTAATAGGAAAATAGCTAATAAAAAGACTCAGTCTTTGGAATTTCCTTTTCCCCCAGTCTGAGGTAGCTGTATCCACCTACCAACTACTCGATAACCCAGAATTTTGTAGGAAAAGGTAGGATTTGGTAGGAAAATCTGCCCAAATCAAACTTCACCTTCTCTCTCACCTGTAGGAATTCAAGAAAGAGCACTCAATGAAACTGAAAGGGACAATTCTAACTTTTCCCTTAACAACATCCCTCTACCTATTCTCTCCACACATCACCAAAAGAAATGGCAAAAATGGAAAGCAGCCTTAATGCCACATAAGAGCCTCTATCTTGCAGCAGAAATCAAGCTGCCCTCCCACAGTTGATCTGGTTGGATTCATACACTAGCCATCACACAGAGGTGTGTCGCCATTCATGATGGAGAGGGCCTTGTCCCACAGCACAAGACCGGTTCCAGTTCCCACAACTCAGGAACTAGTAGCCCCTGAACACAGCCAGACATGGGGGGGGGGGCAGACACCCCAAGATCACAGATGTGGAAGAAACACCACAGAAGCTTCCCAGGGGAATTTCCCAGCCTTTCACCTCCCCATACCTGGGTATTCGGATAGTCCTTGGTACCACACCAAGCAGATGGCTTGACAAAGGTCTGATGAGACTGAGGCTCCTTCTCTAGATCTCTGCAAGTGCTATTCTGCCTTCTCTCAGTGCTTCCTGGGCTGCCAGAGCCCTTCTGTTGCTGCAGGCTCTGGGATGTAGCTCCCGGGTGAGAGCTGATGGCTGTGAAATCAAAGGCTGTTGAGGAACAAGATGTTCTTCCATGCACTTCCTCTGCTCCCTCCTCTGACAAGGTATTACCAAATTTCCCCTGACAGCATTTCTGCTCATTCCAGGGTTTAATCCTGTGGTTATAAGCTTTGCTTGCGTCCAAATGCTAATTATACCTAATACATGGTAATAGGCTTATCTCAGTTGCGTCAGATATCCCATCTCTGGGTTGCTGGCCAGGTTAATCATCCTTCTTTTAGTTTTCTTTGAACTCAAAGGAGCTTCAACACTTACTGGCAAATGCTGACTCTTTAATCTGCTCTCTCCTTAATCTCTGATTCTCTGTGGAAAATTTCTGTGACAGATAATGCAGATGCCTCACTTGATCTTCTTCAGACAGATTCAGTGTTGGAACTCATCTTCCCCTGTCTGAAACCTTCAAAAATATAGACTCCTCCATGTGTCATTGTGGTGCCTCAGGGGTGTCCCACACAGAACCCTCATGGCCCTCCATGCAGAGATACACTGGGAGTAGACAGCAACCAGGAGGAAATATTTTCACATCCCTTTTGATGGGGTTCTTGCATTCTTAGCTCTTGACTTCATGAGAACCACTAGCATCACCCTTGCAGCCAGGCTTTCATCAGGGAGTATTGTATCTGGTGTAAGATGCCTGTGAGGAGTATCACAACTCCAGTCTCAGTTGCTTGAGCTGGGTAATCATAGCAATGCAAAAAGTCCATCGGTTCATCCTTCTCTGTTCCTGTATTTTACACAGGATCTCAGGCCCTTCATTCTAGCAGGCAGAGACCCATTTAAAGTAGAACTATATTCCCACAACTGTTTCCCAGACGGAGACCATTGGATAGACTATGACAGTTTAAAGAAGACATTCAGTAACTCTGGAAGTACAGCATCACATGGTATAAACTCCCCACCAATGTACCCTGCATGTACTGCTGGGCACTGGGGCAGGAGACACCATCTGTCTGTCCTGACTGCTCCTCAGGAGCCCCACCAGTGCTGCTCATACATAGGCTCATCTAGCCAAGGGCACAAGCCAAGGGGGTGCCAGGGAGCCTCAACTAAGGGACGCCTGACATGAGAAACCGAGCAGCCCCATGGAGGGCAGAGCTGATCGCACAGCCAGAGAGCCTTGAGACAAACCACTGCTGCAGCACTTGTCCTAATGTTAGAGGAAACAGAAAACAAACACCCAACAACCACATCTCCTTCTCTTTAGCTACTGGGTCTGTTCACACTCTCCAAGCACAAACAACCAAATTTCTCCTCCATGGGGTTTTATCAGGACTTTTCTCTCCTCTGGGTTTTGCAGTCAGTTCCTCCTGCATCCCCCCGCCACCCTCATAATTGCTTTTTGCTCCTGGGAAACACACTTACAGTGCCAAGGGCTCCTCTTGAAAATCATTCAACTCCAGTCCTCCAGCCTGTGTAGAAAGTGTCTGAAGATGTCCTGTCTCCTCTAGATATACCCTGCCACCAGGTGACATTCGGGTGTCAATCATAGGCGGGTGCCCACATGGCTGGGGGGAGGACGACACGTGTTGGGAGCACTCTGTGATCCTGGCACTCAGCAGGCACAGCTCCAAGGAGGTGTGGTGAAGCAGCAGAGCCTCAGCACCATCCTGAGGGGCAAAGTGCTCCTTTCTGCACAAAGAGGTTGTGGCTTCCCTGAAGCTCCTGATGGGAGATGTCTGGAGAAGCAAAGAGGAATAAGGAAATCACCTGCCCTTTGAGAGATGCTTCTGTTTGTGAACACACACAAGGCTGCACATGCAGGGAAGGAGGAGTTGGTCCTAATCAGCTCAGATCCCTGCCCTGTGTTGGTGAATGCATGGAAAGGCTTCCAGCAAACTTCTCAGCAGTGTTGTGGGGGTCAAGATTCATCTTCCAGAGTGGTGCATGCAGTCAGCCTAGTGCATGAGGGCTGAGTCCGCTCAAGAGAGTCATAGGGAACACTGCTGAGATGCCGCACAGGAACCTGGTGAATATTTAACTGCATCCAGCAGATGGGATGGCAGGGGAAGAAGTGGGAATGTTTGCATTGCATGTGGGTGGCCAGCCAGCAGTGTGGCCTGTCACCTCTGAGAACAGAGGGACTGGATTTAGGGTTAACAGATAGGTCACATCTGGGTGCTAGTAGCATTGCTACTGTGAGGCACTGCCTGAGAAAGGGTAGAGCTGGTACCTCAGCCTAAACTGCAACCCAACAAATCTCCATGCATGGTAATGCATACTGCTTTACCAGCTGTTTTGTAATTCCAATGCATTTTACAAGCCTGTTATGACAGCTCAGCCCAGGAGACTGGTGTCAGAGATGTGGAAAAAGTAGGCAGAATCACAAGGCGAAAAAAGAAGGTCCGGGGTCCTGCTAGAAGGTGCTGGAAGGTCATCTTCATCCTCAGCTGTGGCAGCACCTCAGTCATGGACTATAGCTGTCTGGCTGGAGGCATAACCAGAGGGTTAACAATCCTCTGGGATCCGTTGGCTGTGGTTAAGCACCACTCATTAAACCTTTTTTGAGCATCCAGCTCACAACATGAGATCAGGGCTGGCGGTGCCGAAAATGGACCCAGAAAACAGAGCTGTGCTAGGAACAGCAGAGCAGTGCAGGAGCAGAAGGAAACCAAGGTAGGGGTTTGTGTAGTGATGGACGGGCTTTGTCTTTGGGTAATGATGGAGGAGGGGATTTTGGAGATGACAGCCAGGGGTGTGACTGCATGTGACCAAGGAGGGACAGTCTCTGACATGACAGACCCTGGCGGCAGGGACCAGTCCAGCAGTGCTCTGATGCTGAGCAAAAGCCCACAGCTAAGGCTGGCTTTTCAGACTACTGAAGTTAGACAAGATAAATCCTTCAGAAAGACCCTTAACTTACTTTTTAAAAATTGATAAGGTCCTAGCTCTTGAGTGGACACAGGATATAAATCCTAGGTACAGCCAAAGGGCTTTCAATCTAGCAGAGAAGCAGCAAACACACTTAACGTTCCCACGTGTTTGAGAATGATCACACAGCTTTCAGACGCTTGTGTGATAATTTCTGGGCACAGGAAGGAGGACGGGGGCAGCATTGTGTTGGCGTTGTCTCTTCCCTGTGATGACTGGAGCCTGTATACAAATGCATGGAGATTGATGGCACTCGGCAGCTCCTGACAGCAGCAGTGATTACAAGTGGGCCGGGACCTGCTTGTGTGGCTATAAAGAGGTGAAGCCTGCTGGCAGCAGACTTCACTCCCATCCCGGCTGCTCATTCCCATGCCTCCATCTGCTGCAGACAGGTTTCCTGGGGCTCTCCCTCCTCTTCTGCCTTCTCCTGTATAGGTAAAGTTGCTGGGGAAATCAGCTCTATAGCCCCCTACTCCTCTTCTCCGAACCTTAAAAATATATATACTATTTGTTTTCTAAACAGCCCTTTTATTTTCCTGTTTTCCAGATGAAATCTGGCTCATTTCTCTTTCACAAAAGTGGACACGTGGGAATAAAATTTCCATGGTGTCACATGAAACTATTTTTTGGCCACTGACAAAGCATGTCAGAAACTCCCTAAAGGGCCGTACTCACCATGTTTTTCCTTATCTCTTGTGATTATCAGGCCATTCCCTCCTCTCTTTCCCTTTCTCCCTTCCCCTCACAAAGCTTGTGGCATTTGCTTTGTGGGAATGTGTGTGCTTCTGTCCAAGGACAGAATACCTGATCCCTGTCCGTCCCTGCACCTCCCAGCTTCTTCCTCCCCTGGCCCCAGGAAAGCCAGCTCCAGAATTTTGGGTTGCATCAGTTGTCACCCAATCCAGAAGAGAGCTGCAGCAGAAGCCATGGGTTCCAAGTGGTAGCAGGAGTGCAGTCCCTGTGGCTCCAAAAGAAAACCCATGAGCTTCATTGCCTTTGTCCAGATTATTCTCTATTCCAAGGAATCACTTAAAAACATTGCCAAGGTTTCTGACCCTATTTATGAGCTGCTGTAGCCATGGTAACTGTACGTAACCAGAAATAGCAGCTCACTTGAATGACAAAGAAAACATAAGTTTACAAGACAGTGACTTTTCCAGGGGCTGGCTGAGCTCATGGGACTGTGGGAGGAAATCCCAGTCGAGGCGTGCTCTCAGGGATGCAGCGTATGAGAGCTGTGGCTGGCATGGGCCACAATAACTCTTTAGAAATACATCTTTACAAGCTTGTGCCAGGTGTTCGGAAGACTCTGTGCCTTATTGGTAGAGCTTTATCACCTGCCACACAGGTGTACCTGACCAGAAATGAGCAGGGACTTTCCAAGGCATCTGCAATTAAACCTCAGT
Source organism: Neopsephotus bourkii (assembly GCF_033783945.1). Lineage (NCBI taxonomy): Eukaryota > Metazoa > Chordata > Aves > Psittaciformes > Psittacidae > Neopsephotus > Neopsephotus bourkii. Next base: position 13,244,781 of record NW_026900624.1, read on the forward strand.
TTTCCTCCTGCAGGCAGGCAGCCTCATGAAGTGCCTCTGTATCCCTGACAGGAGAAGGACAGTGGCAGGACCTGGATTTGGAATGAGATTGTCTATTGGTCTTGTAGAAAGTCAGTGAGGATGTCATGTCAACAGCATTTTGGTGAGAAACTCAGCATATTGAGGTGCCTGCAAAAGAAGATATTCATGCTGTAACTCTCCTTTACCAATGCCCATCATTTTCCTAAGCTGTCTGTCATTTGTGTTAATGAAAAAAAAAGAGAAAGAGATGTAGAGGATTGGGCTTTGCCTGGTGCAGATATTTGTCTATTTGAGTACATGCAAATCAGTCCATCAAAGATGCAGAGAAGAAGGCATCTTAGTGGAGAGTTTTATCATTCTGCCTCCAGGAAATCATGCACCACTGTTCTCGTGTTAGGATTAAGCATCTGTAGCAGCCTGCAGTCAACTGGGTGTGCTGACTCTGGGAATCTGTGCCTGCTGCTGGCTCAAAGAGTTATGTTGGGTGTCTCCAAACCCAGCTTTAAAAAGAGCCTGGTCTCAATTCTCATTTTCACTCATGCCCTGGAGGATACTTCGTCAATGATGCAGAGATTAAAGAGGCTGAGGTCTGTTTTTCTGCTGCCAGGGTTCTAGAGAGAGATTCCATGGTCAGTCTGGAGAAAAGGGTCCTTTGAGGAAGCACCAGTCAAACCATAAGGTTTAGCTGATCTATCAGCAATCACCCTGTCTGCGTTAGAAACTGGGGACATGACAAGGCAGCACTGGGGACATGACTAAGTCTGCAAGCCAAGGTCATTGCCAAGGCTCTTGAGGAAAAATCAAGTTCCTGATTTTCTCATTCAGCCAAGGATACTTGATTTTGCATGTCAGATCATTACAGGCCCCAGGCTTTCAGGCACCAACACTTTACGACATGCTGGGGCTTTTTATAGCAGATGATAAAAACATGTAGCCTGTCATACACTTCATTAGTTACCAGAGAGTTACATTTTCTTCTGAGTAGTGAGTCTGGTCTTTCTTGGAACAGATAATCAAGTTTTACCATCTAAACGCTAACGAGACTGCTACATTGGTATGATTTTGTTAACTTACATGAACTTCTGCCTTATTGGCATAAATAAAAGGAAAACCAGAATTATCTTTTCCATTTTTAGATGGCACTTTTCACCCACAGATCTCAAAACACAAAGCTAAATTTTCATCAACCCTATTTGTAAATACAGAAGCTGACGAACAGGAAGTTCATAGACCTGCAGATGAGACCCAGCCATCCAGACATCTGCTGCGGGGACTGATGTGCTTGGCCATGCGGCACAAAAAGCTCAGTACTTTGTAACTGCTTTGTGATTCATCGTTTAAGAGCATCCCCCTGCTCATTGTAGAGTTGTCCCATGAGAAAGCAGTAACATTAACATACGTCCTTTCCATGCACGACTTTGCTGAATGTCTGCAGTAGGGTGTTGGCAGGGCTGTAATGAGATTGAGCTCTTAGATTATTTTAAAAAGCTCTGTTTCTTTCACGTTTTCACTCTGCCCAGAATAAAAATATCAATTTGGATTCCTTTTTTTTTTTTTTTTGTAAGATTATTTCCCTTCCTGAATGACATGAACAGAACAAGCTCAACATTAATATACTGAACCATACTTAACATTTTTCTCTTTTTTGATCAAACCCAAGCAGTTAATCTTGTTATCTATGTGACTCCCAGAAAGCAGAGCATGTGGTTGCTCTTAAAAATGTACCTGAATAACAGTTTGTACAGTATTGTCTCAAGGGTCTTCCTTAGATTTTTCTTTTTCCATAATTGATTCCTTCTGTATGAATTATATGCCACATACCTGTAAACAGTGATTAAATGACCCACTAGCACTCACTAAAATGATCACACATTGAACTAAACAGAGAAATAATAATGCTTTGTTAAAAATAAATAAATAAATAAATAGACTGTGAGAATATGTTTTTATTTAAATGGAAATCAGATAATTCCAGAGCTTTATTCCTTTTAAAACAGAGAAGCAAATGATTCAGTGTCACTGGGCTAAGAAGAAGAAACTGTACACAAGTCAGCTCCAGATGTCTTCTTTCCTGACAGCTCCTTTTCTCATCTCTTTTCTGAACGATCAATTTTTTCTCCTTGGCAACCAGCAGCTCAATAAAGAAAGGCTCTTCTAAAACAGTTTGGTAGAATGTTTCTTTCTTCTTCTTAAGGGGACACATCTCTTCCTATGGCTTTCATACTATACTCTTCTTTCCTCCTCCTACCAGATAAAAGCACCGCTGTGCAATCTCATTCAGTTCAGCTCTTTGCCACCATTATTACGAATTTTTCATGTGACAGCTGAGGCTTTCAAACAGAAATGATTGCTTCTGGGGAGCATCACGTACTCTCCTTGAGAGGATTCAACTAATGGGCAGAGGAGGCAGCTCTTCCTGCTCCATTATCTTGTCTCTTGGGTGGCTGCTCACCTCTCACGTACATGGATGCTAAATGCTCTAGCTGCCATGTGATAGTAGATCCCTGGTGGAAATAACTGTGGAAGGGGAAAAGCCAGGGGATGAACATACAAATCATTTCCACACACCCCACCCCACTTTTCTCCTTTTATTGATCAGTGTATTGCTAGGTAATACACCTAGTTCTGCTCTCCCCTCAGATCTTGCTAATGTGTAGAGTTTAGTGTTTTAATGTGTGTAATTTTTATGGCCTTTCACTGACAGATCCCAACCTTTCTTTTAATTTAGACCCTCTACAGTCCTGCTTTCCAGAGAAGGTACATACATCTATAAAGTGAATTAGAGTCTCTTACTGGGAGGCCCATAAGGATACTTCTATGCCAAGAATCTGGAACTGTAGCCTGCTTTTTGGGCCCAGTCAAGCATCATAAACACATCATAGATGAAGTGAACTGTTTAGTAGCTATCATTGCACGCTGGGCATGCATGCATGGCACAGAGGATGTTCTGACAGTTTCATATATACAAAGATTCGTTTGTGGTGTTCATAGCTAATGGCATACTTTGCCTGTAGTGGTGAAAGTTATTTCTAGAGAAAAATTAAAATAAAGAAAGAGGAGAGAGAGAAAAAAGAGGGGAAACTTTCTCCAGTGGCCAGCTGGGGAAGGCAATGATGGGGTCCCATAGGAACATTGTCCTCTGCGAGCTCTCTCCAGTGCAGCATGTGATGACAATGAAAATGGTGAGGGTGATGATTTCTTGCTGTGCTTTTCTTTAGTATCATGTATTTTCACCAGGGCACATTTAAACCCCCTGTTGGTTACTCCTGGTTGTGATTCTATTAGCTCTGGGAAGAAAATGCTCATCGTGTGCAAATGTTGCACATTCATTACTTGTTGAGCTTCTGTGAATACGTATTATCAGATAATATTTATTGAGAATTTAAATAGCTGTTAGCTGCTTTGTTGAACGTGACATTTGGTTTTCTCTTTTGTATGCTAAAGTCTACAAAACAAGAGATAAAGAAGCAGAGGGAGGAGAGGCAATTCTCACACTGGTGCTTTCCACTAGAATCCACTACAATAACACTGTGGGGGTTTGCAGAGGCAGGGCTGTGACAGCAATAATATGGGAACAGCACAAGTGCAATAAAGGAAAACTGTTGCCACAGAGACACTGGTAATTACTGCCTCATAGCTTCAGAGAGAGCTTTTGTAGCTGCAAGCAGCATGCCCTGAGCATTGCTAAGGTGAAAGTACCAAAGCACGTAAGGCACCTAAGAGCTAGCAGGAGCCTGGATGCAGCCTGACGGGGAGTCATGAATTCCAATATAAAATCAAGGTGTCTGTTGAGAGGAGTGTTTAGCACAGGCAAGGCAGGGTGCAGCTGGCAAGAGAGATTTTCTAAGGCCAATAGGGGAGGAGAGGGTGGCACAGCTCTCCTCCTAATTTAGTCTCCACTTCAGCTCTGGATGTTTTGAAGGAAAGTCACAGCACCAGGAGGAGTGTTTGAATAAATACCTCCTAACACCCTGCCTGATGATCAGCTTAGAACTAAGATTTGATTACACTTGCTGAGATTTGACCTTACATAACCACCTGTTTTCTGAGAGGTCCTAAAATAATCCAGTCCTTTTTCAAATCCAGCTTCTGTGGGTGACTTCTCCAGGACCCGGAGATGTCAGCTTCCACCAAAATATCCACTGAGGGGTGGAGACCAAAAGCTGATTTCTTCTGTGCTAGGCTTTGGAGTGCAGGGGTGAGGCAGATACCCCTCTTACCCAGTGGCAGGGACCTTCCTCCCCTCACCAAGCCAGGTCCTCTCACTCTCCCCCTTTTACCAGCTTAGCTCTCCCTCTCCTTTACTGGGATGCTCTTTCCATCATCAATCTCAGGCTAGTCTCTGGAGGAAACTGGCTCTGTTTTACCCCTACTCTCTCATCCCCAGCCAAATCATTTTTTTTCCCTCTTCTTGCAGTTTCCCTTGCTCCCCCAGAGGAATCGAGTCATCTAGCCGTAACATGTGAAGTCTTTGCACACCTTCAGGCTGGAGATGAGGTTTATGAGATAAGCATGTTAACTGGCCTGAAAGCTGCTTAGGCAAGCATTAAATCTCCAATCTTCTCTCCATCTTTCAGGAAATCCCTTCTGGAGGAGATGGAGAGATGGAGCACACAGTCATGTTGACTGGAGTCAGCTATTTGCCCTGCTGAGAGCCCTCAAGTCCTGTGGCCAGGTGGTTTGAAGGGATTGCCATGGGATTGGGCAGTAGGAAACCCAATAAACCCTTACTAGGGGCTCTGTGGCTACACCCTGAAGAGTACATTCCTCCTCCTTGCTCTCCATGCTGAATATTGGCTAATTTGTCTGGCACTGTGTCTAGTGCCCATTCCTTTCCTCCATTCTTACCCTATCATCTGCACACTCCTTTGCAGCACTACAGGAGCGGAGAGTAGCACGGAGTAGGCAGAAGACAAGCACAACATGTGTTAGGCACAGCAGGATCAACATTAGGATGCTTCCTTTAAAAAACAAATGCTGAGACACCTTGTGCCTGCATCTGATTTGCGTGGAATGAATTCATGCTTCATTGCGTGTAACCCCTGTTTATCCTGCTTAAGTGGGAGGGGGAGGAGGCAGTGCTGGGTTTATCAAGGAGTTGGGTGACACTTGGTGATGCAGTGAATACCCCCTCATACGGCAGGGAAAAGCCTTGCATCTGACCTGTCACCTTCCCCCATGCTCATCACCTTGTGACTGCCTCAGGCCTGGATTACCTCCTCCCATCTCTGGAGGAGAAAGGATCTCTGCAGGTAGTGAAGGACACCATCTGGGGACACCCACCTGGAGATGCTTATGACTGAAACTGATGCTTACCTTGCAGCAGCTGTTGACATGAATTTGCTGCATCATGATGTTTTCTTCCCAGCGTACCACTAGTCTTCCTGGAGACTGCAAAAAGCTTGAGGGGCAGTGACAGGAGTCAGCAGTGTTACCTAAGTGAGTAGCACTGTGTACTGAGTTCAGTGCAAATTCAAACGGGGAGCTCCAAACCACTTTACAAGAGCAGTACTAAAAAAAATATAACACTATTGGGCCTCTTACAGTTACAAAAACAAATTCCCTGCCTGGACTGAAATCTCTTCTTATTTTTCCCCTCAGATCTTTCAGCTTGGGAAATTTCAGCTCAAATTAGACAATTTTGGAAACTAAGAGTAGATGAAAGTAAAGGATTCTAACAGGTGAGGATTTCCTGAATTAGTCACTCCTGAAGGCCATAAAATAGCTTCTTTCCTGAAATGCAACCACATTTTCTGCAGAAGATGGAGGTTACATTTAGCAGCACGCAGCAACAATGTACCACCAGTCTAAAAAATTAAAACCCAGAAACGCTGGACAGCTTATGGGAGCAATCCAAACACAAACAGAGAAAAAAAAATAATAAAAAATGACATGCCTAATTTTTTTTTTAAATCTTACAATTTTTAAGAAAGCTCATGATTTGTTGGGTCTAATAAAGTGCTATAGAAAGTGTATGACTTGAGAATAAAGGCTGCATAATTGAAGAATATGTATTTAAAATTTTGCATAAGCTTTTGGTTATTTACTTGAAAGAAGTTTAGATACTTACAGTTGATGATACGTATTAATGTGGTCAATTAATTGTACAACCAACTGTGATCAGTTAGATCAAAGTAAATAGGTCCTAATCATAATATTTTAAGTAGAAAATATTTCTTTTCCAACTAAGAACACATTTGAAATATTACAGTTTCATTTATAATAAAGTTGGTACATTCTAGCTGTTGTTCTTGCCTCCTTCTGCTACAGACAGAAGAACTGGCTGGAGTTGAACAATGTTGGCCAAGAGATGATCTTCATTGCATGGCATCAGTTTGTCAGAGATTAAATACTCAGTGGTAGGGATTTGCTTTCAGTAATATTCTTCTCCAACATGGTTCAAAACTTGCCTTTCTTCCAGCAGATCAGTGACGTGTTTCCCCAGCAGGATGTTGGATATGCTGACCCAAAGGATGATGCCTGGCTTCTAAGTTCTCATCTGCTTGACATGGTGCATACCCAACGTATGCAGCTCCTTCTCACCCCTCTTGCAAATAGGAAGATGAAGCACAGAGCAATGACATGATTTGTCCAGGATTACATACCAGCTAATTTCTAATCTAGGGGTAAAATCTGTTTCTCCTGTGTGATCATCAGACGTGTCAATACAGGCTGAGTGTATGTACTCTATGGTGACACATAGCTATACATCCCTATACCTTCATGCATATTTGTGGGTATACTGGTTTTGATGTATGCTCACACACATTTAGAAATAGTATGCAAATAGCTACACAAAAGCACAGGCAGTCTGGCATTTATAGAATCATAGAATCAGCCAGGTTGGAAAAGACATTTGAGATCATCAAGTCCAACTGTTCCCCCAGCACTGCCAAGGCCACCACCAAACCATGTCACTGAGGGCCTCATCTACACAGTTTGTGAACACTTCAGGGATAGTGATTACACCACTGCCCTGGGCAGCCTGTTCCAATGTCTGACCACCCTTGTGGGGAAAAAATTGTTCCTAATATCCAGTCTAACTGGAAAAAAAAAAAAAAAAAAAAAAAGAGACAAAGCTAAACTCAACCACCCCCCAGCAAAAATGATTGTAATGGCGCTGGAGTTATGACTGCCTTGCTCTCTCTGTATGCAGCCACTAAAATCAAGCGAATTTCAAGCCAAGCCATGACTGAACCGTAACCTTAACCCACACACCCTCCTAAAGGGTGTTATGGTTTCCCAGTACAAACTGGGAAATCTACTGAAATCAGAGTGTTAGTACAGACGGCACAGGAAACAAGAAGCTGGTGTACCAGACACAGAGGCTGTTTAACAAGACCATTTCCTCAAAGCTCCCCATAGTTTACACATCCAGCTTTTCACACCTTTCTCAGGCCAGGGCTATTCACATGGACGCTTTGAGCCACCATAATGTGGCACTGTCATTGGCAGAATTTGCTCTGTCCTCTCCCCATCCCTATCCCATACAGCCCCTTCCCTTGTTTTGGCACAAGGGTTTAGCCACATTGGGCCACTTGAACAAGGACCAGGAAACCTATCTGGGTTTAAAATTATGTACTTATGCATTTGTTTGCATATTTGTGTGAAGCACATTTTACACTCAGCTCAGTGCTGTGTTCAGATCAGCTCTCTTGTGCTGGCCCATGGGCAGGGTTAGCGTAGGAGTGAAACAGAGCAGCAGAGAATAAAATAATTTCTCATGGTGGTGAAGCTAATTCATGGAAGCTTAAAATGTTTCTGAGGCTACAGCCCCTGCTAAATGGAAATTCACTGCCAGACAGACATATGCTCTCTTGGTCCCTTGAAAAGCATGAGGTCAGAATCAAAGTGCCACCCATACCCTAAATGAAAGCAATGGTAGGCTGAGAATATCAGTTCCTGTCCTCCGAGATCTCCTGCCCCTTTAGGAGAGCCCTTTGCAGTTGTTTGCAGCCTTAAAAAATTTGCGTACGATAAATGTTTTTTAATAGACATGTGGCTCCAGGGCAGTGAATTTAAGCCCACTGCTAATAGATTTGCTTTGCTTATTTTGCTTCTGGAAATGCATAAAGAGCAGTCTATCAGTCACTGCAGATCCAGATTTGCTGTTTGCAAACCAATGATCTAATTTGTTGTGCATTGGGGATTGTGCGTGTGAAGGATTTTTCTGGCTGAAGATATTTCTCAAGGAAGTGGTGTAAAATCTTTCTGATAATTTCTGATAATTTCTAATCTGGGGAAGGAGAGCCTCTTCTTCCTGAGGTAGCTGCTTTATGAAACCGCTTGTGTGAAAATGGCTGGGAGTTGGGAACAATTAGCTGATTAAGTGCAGCAGGTAGCATACGTTAACCAGGAAAAAAGGAGGTTCATCAGTAATGAACCTAATTGCACCCCTCCGTATCCCTCCACCTATGCAGGAATACACTCAACGTGATTCTCCGCTTATTTTAATCGGTATAAATCAGGGCCAGCTTTTGAAATCGACCGCAATTACACCAGGAAAGTAAACAAAATAAAAGCCAGGACTACAAAACAAAGACTCCCCTTTCCCAGGCACACGGATCCGGGCGCGGGGAACATTCCCGCGTCTCTAGCCGGGCTCAGCTCCGTAAACAAAGCCCTGCGCAACTCTGCGCAAAAAGAACGCAGCGGGCGCGCAGACAAAGCGGGGCCAGCGAGCGCTGCTGAGCGCTGCAGCATGCGGGGCTGTGCAGGGCTTCCTCCGCGAGTGGGCTCTGGCGGCCGCTGCCTTTTTTTTTTTTTTTTTTTTCCCCATTCGTGTGAACGTTATTTTTTTTTTTTTTTCTCCTCTCTTCACCAACTTCCTTCCTGCTTCAACTGCCAAAGCTCAAAGCTGAGCTCTGAGTGGAGGACCCCGGTCGCAGGCGCCGCTGAGCCGGTGAGTACGAACCCCGGCGGAGAGAGTCCGGGGAGAAGCCGGGTAGGGGGACAGGAGAGGGTTCACTCCCGGCTCCATGTCCCCGGACGCTCCGCAACTTTGCGCCTTTGTTCCCGGCGGCTGGCTTCGTTGCCCAGCCTTGCCCGGGGAGACGGGCAGAAACCCACTGCATCCGAGGGGGAAGTTGGGCTCCACGATGTGGTGGGCTGGAGGGACAGGGGAAGGAGAGGCAGCCCTCGAGGTGGTGTGAGGGCCCCCGTGGGGTGTCGGTGGGTGTACCCCAGTGGGATGGTACCCGGCGGCCCCCGAGCTCCCTTTCTGCTCTCTCCCCCCTCCCCCCCCCCGGGTGGGATGGGGAGTCATGGCGGGGGATGCTGGAGGGGTCGCTGTGCATTGCCCCTGTTGTGGAAAATTACTTCCTCCCTGCTAAACCCACTTCCTGGAGATAAGCCCTCGATCAGAGGGTGTTTGGGGGAGTGATGGACAGAGGGAGGGCAAATAAAACGCTGCCCCTGTGTCGCTGCCCCTGTGTCACTGCTCTTTGCACCCATGAAGGCATGTGGGGGCTGCGGAGGTGCCCACCATCTGCTGCAACCCAACTCCTACTGCAGGTGTGAGGGCAATCACTTCCCTGCACAGGCAGAGCCCAGCCATGAGATGCTCGCACCACTCAGCAGGGTATGATTCCTCCTTCATGTCCTGCAGCCATCTCCTCTTCTGGCAAGGACCTCTAACGCTACCCTTGCCCCTCTCCCCACTGTTTTGTGGGTGCTGCCAGGCCTCAGAAGCACAGGTGATGCATGACTGTGGGTTGGGGCTGCAGGAATGCAAGAAAAATGTAGTGGTGCAAGGCACAAATCGTCCAGATTTCTGTTTGTATGGAGCATTTATAGGGTTAATTTTCTCATTTGTACTGTGGCTTGTGGCCTGAAGGGGGGATCTCCATCTTAGCCCAGCCCTTGGCTTGGGCAGTGGCACAGGATCCCAGGGACCCTGATAACTGGGTACCACACTCACTTTGGGGAAGTGCTGGTGCCAAAGCCCGGCAGCATGTCTCAGCTTGTAGAGCTGGAGCGAGTAGGGGCAGGGGCAGCTGAGGTGTGAGCTTTCCTCTTGGTCACTTCCTGCCTGAGAATTTGGCAGGAAGGCAGGGTCAGGTTCACAGCCCGGGGAGAAATGCCAGAATGGGCTCTCACCACAGCCATACTAAGGTGCGTGTAAGCCAGGGGTTGTTCAATGAGCCACCCACATGGGCTGTCAGAGAATGTCTATATGGCTTATGTGGTGCAAAGGGAAGATCTGAGGGATGGAGAGCAACCAGCTAGTGCAACCCTGACTGCTTTTTCTCTTAGTGGCCATTGCTCTCTCTGGTGTTAAATCACCCCCACTCCCCTCCCGGAGGACAGGGGCAGACAGGCAGTTCTGTGCTATGGTTGTAATGGTGGCAGATGCAGCCTGGTGTCATGAGAGAGCTAAGGAGAGAGAAAATTATTGGGACTGCAGCTGGAGCCCAAGTGAAAGGCAAGACCTGGTGGTGGCTGCTGCAGCTCATTACATGCCTTTCCTGTGCTGCATGTGGGATGGCACTGAGAGGACTGCGAGGCTTTGTAAGGTGACTAATGCTGGAGCCGCAGAGCAATGGGGCATGAGCAGTTGTTGCTGTCCTGAGGGAGCTTCTGGTTTCCCTCCTCATGAGGACAAGCTGAAGGGCCTTCCCTATGGTGTGTAAGCCCTTCACACTTCTAAGGCTGGGCATGAACTCAGCCACAGTTATTCAGCTGCTGGGATGTGTTTTCTTCCCTGTTCATGTGAGCTGAGATTCCCATTTTATTTCCCAGCTGCCTGCTCTGCACTAATTCCTGACTCACCACAAAATCGCAAAGTAGTCTTGTGATGGCCATTAGCTTTCTCAACTGTGACACCACTCTTCTTACTCTTCTGGTGCTTGGTCCTTCTCTGTCCTGTTGTAACATATCAATATATCGCTCCCTGCTTTGTGAGGTTTTTGTTTTGATTTGGTTTGGGGGATTTTTTTCATTATTTTTTCCCCACTGGAATTGCCCTGGGATGTCTGCATATTACTCATTGCTGCCTGATTCCACTTGCTGATTCATCCTGAACTGTTGCGTGTATAGCTTTTTTTGCATTTCCTTTCTAGTTTAATGAATGAGAGAACTATCCCACTAGCTCCCAGTTTAACTTATGGGAGCAGGGATGAATGTTAAGGCCAGCTGCAGAGAAGGATAAAGGGCTTGCTGGGGAAACTGCAAATAATCAGGCAAAAGGGGAATTTTTAGTTGGGACAGTCTCAAAAAGGGGGTTAATACAAGGGTAAGTGGAAGTGAACTGAATGAACTGTGTAGCTTGACCAAATCCTTCTGCTGCCAAACAGCGAGGAATGGCTTGGCCATTTGTGACAACTGCCACTGCACCAGAGCACTGCTGTTTTCCTCCTTTCTCTGAAGAATGGGAAAGTGTCTGGAACCGTGCAAGCTGGCTCCGCAGGGCAGGCAGATGACTAAGGGGGACCTGGCACAGCACTGCTCACCTCTTCTGCCTGTCTCCTGTTCCGCCATTCCATGCCCTGGCTGCTCATCAGTTGATCTCTCCCTGCTCTGGCTCCCATTTGAGATGCCACCCAAGCAGCTTTGCTGCATGCCTGCATTCAGCAGTGCATGTCCTGGCTGTGCTGGCTGCGGGCTCCAGCCATCCTGCCTCTCTTTTCGGAGAAACCCCGCTGATGCAGCACAGATACACATGGCTGCTCTGAAGCTGGGCTGGATGCAGCAGCGGGAAGGAGATAAGATCGGTGCCTGAAGTGAGCTGTTCCTGGAGCAAGCACTGGGAACGCCAGCAGATGACTGTAGTGGGTGCATTTCCTTGAGGGCTACTTGCTAATATAAGGGAGCTGCTGCCAGGTATTTGAGCTTTCTGTGAAATGTGGCTTTTAGCCTACTGTGAAAGGGTAAATGAAACCCCTGGCCTTGGCTTTATTCATGTCTTTCTGTCCCCCAGTGCGTGGCAGTGGCTCTTTGTGTGATATAGCTGGCGAGCACTGAAGCCTTGCATGGTGGCTTGTAATTGCAGGGCTGCCGGCCACAACTGTGCTGCAGAGTGGCTGTAAATCACTCTGCTTTCAGCCTCTGCTCCTGCACCTCCTCCCCAGGAGGGAAGAATGGTGTAGGTCTGTAGGTCTGCGTGTGCGCGTGGTGCCTGCAGGGAAAGGAGCGGGGGCAGAGGGGGATTGTGTTCGAGCCAGAATATTGGCTCGGCAGTGCCGGGATTGCAGCTGATCACCAGCGCCATTTGCCTTTAACGATCCCGCTCTGTGCTGGGTGTGTGCCTGCCTATCCAGGGATCGAGCTGCGCTGTGCCCAGAGCAATTGCCCCTGGGGATTACCTTCCAGACCAGTCTTATTGACTACCCGCACTTCTTCTCAGTGACCATGACTGAGAAGACCCAAGAACCTCATGTGGAGGATGATGATGATGAGCTGGATGGGAAACTCAACTACAAACCTCCTCCCCAGAAGACACTGCAGGAGCTGCAAGAGTTGGACAAGGATGATGAAAGCCTTGCTAAATACAAGAAGTCCCTGCTGGGAGATGGACCTGTGGTAGTAGGTAGGCTGGGGCATTCTGATAGGAAGGGACTGGGGAGATGCATCACAACAGTGTGCTGTGGGGATGGTGCAAAGCCTTAAGGAAGAGGGAGCTTGTTTGTCCAGGCACATGAGCTGCTTCTGTTGGAGGACTGGGGATGGACAGGTGGAAAGATGCATGTCAAAGAAACAGGGAAAATGCTCTAACCATTAGATGTAAGGTTACTAGGACGTGCTGACATCAGAAAGGGACTTGTGGTGGGAGGTCTGTGGGCCTTGGAGGACCCTTGAAGGCTTAAAATCCCCTGGGAACCAGTGTATGCTGAAAGAGAGACTTGCTGCTCAGAATGATCTTATGGGGGGATTGCCTTGGAGTGGAAAGACCTCCTCTGGGTATTGGGATGGAGGCTGGAGGGATCCATGTTGGCAGACTGGGGTAGATACATGGTCCTATTGTACTAACAGTCTGTTGTTACTAGGTGTTGCGTGAAGTGGAGTTTCTGTGTTTCTTCAGTGTTCAGAGACAGTGTTCACTCTCCCCCCCCCCTTTAATATTGCAAGCTAACAGCTTCCCCCTGACTTTCCTACCTGCAGACCCAACAGCTCCCAATGTGGTGGTCACCCGCCTCACCCTGGTATGTGACTCTGCTCCAGGACCAATCACCATGGACCTTACAGGTAGGTACAGACTGTCATTGCGCACAAAGGGGAACAAACAAAGGCCCTAGCATGCTTCACATTGAAAGGGAGCTTGTCTTTGGGATGCTACAGTGGATTTTAGAGGAACTCTAAGGGCATCTTAGCCTTGTTTCTTATTTTGATGTATATGTATATGAAAAAGGAGATGTACAGAGAAAATTGTTGAGGGTCTTTTTCTCTGGCTCGACTGATCTGAGTTTTTCCTGCATTCTCTTCTTATTTTCAATGAGACCTCATGAGCACATGGGATGTGCATGCATTTGGGTAACCGACTGTTTTGAAACTTCAGAATCAAGCAATGCTGCAGTTCCGGCTCCTGAAGACATGGGGAGAGAACCAGGCTTCACCTTATATGGGCTTTTCTGCAGAGAGAGGAAGTTGGGCCCAGAGGAGCAGAGAGGCTTCCTGTTCAACCAAAAAACACTCAGAACCCTGCAGAGTCCAGGCAGTCTCACAAGCTGGGCAGCAGCTGTAAAACGTGCTCACTCACCCAAGCCAGGGCTGGGCATGTACATTCAAGCATGTACGTGCTCCTGCAGATTCCCAGCAGTGGGTCTGTGCATAAACATCTTTGTGTATATGTGCCCAGACCTGTGTTTGTTTAGGCATTATCTTCATAGATGTGGACACAGGCACATAGAATAGAATAATCTAGAGTTTCACTTCCAAAGACAGCCCTGACCTCAACTGCACAGCTAAGGCAGGTGTAACCTCAATATCCCACTGATTAGAGGGACTGGGTTTGAGAGGCTCATGCTGGGTTTCAGGTGAACATTAAATAGAAATTTCAACATTCCATTCAGAATCCATTTTCTAGCTTGTTCATTGATTGGAATTAAATTAACATATGCAGATTTTCCAGTTTCTTTTTCTAGTTCACCAGAATCCTGTTTCCCAAGTGTTTCTACGCAACTGACATTTGTTTAACAAATGAGCCTTTGTCGCCCATAAGTGTATGATTCCCTTTTGGTGGAAATAGGACATGCTGCTCTGATGCTCAGCTGAGGTCCAAGATGGTCCTTGTTGATAGTCATGTCTCAGAATTATATGTACATAGTTATTGCAGGTAGAACTTTTCCTTTTCATGATTCTTCAGTTGTCATTGCATAAGACTGTGCCAGAGATTGCTACCTTGTACACGTTCATAGAGTCAAAACATATGTACACCTAGGCATTTCTGTGTATGTGCTCTCAACAGGGCAATTGCTTACACAGACCTCTGTGTACTCATTTTGCAAGTGTGCTGTGCTTGAAGGGATGCTTGCTTTTGACACCAATCCCATCACCATCCTCCCTGCGTGTAGTCTTCCCACTGTGACATGTCTAGCTAATGGCTTGATCCTCTCCTTACAGGTGATCTTGAAACACTCAAGAAAGAGACCTTCGTATTAAAGGAAGGAGTGGAATATAGAGTTAAGATCCACTTTAGAGTGAGTTGTTTTCCTTCCTGTTGCTTCTCATCACTTGCTGAATCTGGCCAGTGGCAGCCTACCAGATAAGTAGAGCCAGGCAGCATGCCTGCCTAAAAGTTGGGCCTTTGTAAAGCTTCCATAGCTTCATGTGTCATTCTGCCCAACAAGGGATTGGGTATTTCCAGGGAATTCCTTGTGCTTGGTTGCCCCTTGGAAGAAGTTGCTTTCTGTCCACTCACAGTGGTGAACAACAGGTGGTTTGGAAGCCAGATGGGTAGTTTTGGCTGAGTTTGGCTTCGCATTTTAGCCACCAGAAAACCTTTACTTCACATAAAGTGGAAATGGACAGGGAAGAGAAAACTGCTTTCCGTGAAGTACTGGTTCAGCTGGCGTTGCTGAGCATCATGTATAGAATCATAGAATGGTTGGGGTTGGAAGGGACCTTAAAGCTCATCCAGTTCCAACCCCCTGCCATGGGCAGGGACACCTTCCACTAGAGCAGGTTGCTTCAAGTCCTGTCCAGCCTGGCCTTGAACACTGCCAGGGATGGAGCAGCCACAGCTTCTCTGGGCAACCTCTGTCAGGGCTTCACCACCCTTACAGTAAAGAATTTCTTCCTTATATCTTATCTAAACTTACCCTCTTTAAGATGAAAGCCATTTCCCCTCATGCTGTCACTATATGTCCTTGTAGGAAGTCCCTCTCGAGATTTCTTGTAGTCCTCCTTTAGGAGCTGGAAGGCTGAATACATAAAAAAGATTTAATACCATAGCATTTGGCTGAAGATACCTGAATTCTTCTGGGCCATGATATATCCAAATGGGCTCATTTCTTCCCCTCTCCTGTTAACCAGTGTGTCAGACATTTCTTCTGCTTCCACCTGAAAATGAAACTTGGCCACACTCCAGCATGGCATCCAGTGCTGAAGTGATCATCCCCAACAAATGTTTGCTGCAGACAAAGCTGGGCTTGGCAGAGAAGGCAAAAAGGGAAGGAAGATAGCTCTCCTGAAATGGACAAGGGAAAGTGTTAATGTCTTTCATTCTGTAGGAAAGATTTCCCTTCTTCTCTGAAGCTTGCTTTTTCAGAGATTAATTTGTGTCCAGAGACACCTCCAGTTCTCCTTTGTGCTGTGAAATATTTCCATCTGTATCTGAAGCCTGTTGACAGGAGATACCTGGAGCCAGACAAGTTATTCTAACTCCTTCCCTCAGTCCTAAGGCTGGTAAGAGCTGGCACCATGTGAATTATCTCCTGGGATTTAAAAGGATCTGCCCATCTTGTTTCCAGATTGAGTAGTGCTGTGAAGAGGTGATGTATGCCGGAGGTGGACAGCAAGGGATACATTCAAGCTATCCATAGGAGGTCTGAGGAAAAGCTATGAAGAAAACCGTGCCCCTTTGTCTTTTGAGGAAAAACTTGCCAGCTCTCCACAGAGCTTAGAGAGTAGCTGGGAGTGCTCAGTTAACCTTGCCCTCCAATTTGTGCTACATGGATAACCTTAGTCATACATGTCTGGGTTTCAACACGGAAATTGTTAACCAGGAATTCCCTTCTTCACTTCTCTTTGTCCTCATCAGCCCATCTTGTGAAGCTGGCTGATGTGCTTCAGTCAGCTTCAAAGTCAGGGGAAAGGATGGAGAAGTGCAGGAAATGCACAGAGGATGCTGCAGGTCTCCAGGTGCCTATGGAGAAGTCCTCACAATGTGCCTTGTGCTGAGCATTTGAGAGCAGTGGTGTAGGAAGCCAAGATGGGTAGGTCTCCAAGGAGAGGGAAAACCAGCAGCTATTAAATCAACCCCCCTCCCCTGACACTTCTTTCTGGTCACTTCTTGCAGGTAAACAGGGACATTGTGTCGGGACTGAAATACGTGCAGCACACCTACCGGACAGGAGTGAAGGGTAAGAGCTCTTTGCCTTGCACATCAGTGCTTCTACCTCTGTGTTCCCTCTGCTTAAAGAAGTGTGCCAGCATCTCTGGATGAGGACAGGGCCTCCCCTCATCCCAAGGCCCACCCTGTGCCACCATATAGGAGGCAAGGCTTCTCAGCAGAGTGCCTTAGTTTGCACCCTGAATCACCCAGGCCAACTGCTTCCTGTTCCTGTGCAAACTCAATATGAGCCAGCTCTGGTATCTATGTGCTACACCACCATCTGCAGCAGCAGTCTTCAGAGATACTGGTTAGACAGTGCTTGCCACAGATTTCCTCTCTATACAGAGCTCTTCACCTCCCCTCCTCCCCTTTAGAGTGGCTCAGCCTGTGTGGAGCTTGTCACCCCCTGAAAGCTCTTCCAAATGCACTTGGTAAAATTCAGAACTGCTCTATGGAACTTCCTGCTGTGTGCAGAGTCCTGTGTTTGCCCCAAAAAGCACTCCTCTTTGTGCAGCGCTGCCCTGCCTGGGTGATGCACAAGAGAGCCCCGTTTTGCATGCACACATCCCCCATGTGCATTTCTGCATGCAACCACCTCTAAGGCACCAGCACATGCAAGTGGTGTCTTCTCACAAGAAAATAGAGTAGCAGAGGATCAAGAGAGATCTTGAGCCATACATTGGGTGTACCCACTCCCTTCCAGCAGAACGTACATATGAGAGGGTACTGAATTGCTTCTCCTTCTGCTCATCCATTTATCTTTCTAGCTGTCCTTATGCTTCACTAACTTTTCCCACTGTTTCTGTTCCCCTTGCTGACATGGACTGTCCCTTTCTTTCCCCACTGTCTCCTTTCTGTCTGTGATTTGTGCCCATGCTCCTTAATCATTCTCCACCCGTGGGACTCATACCTTGTGGATTATTTTCTCCTAGTGGACAAAGCCACATTCATGGTTGGCAGCTATGGGCCGCGGCCAGAGGAGTATGAGTTCCTGACACCTACTGAGGAGGCTCCTAAGGGTATGCTGGCTCGAGGCACCTATCACAACAAGTCCTTCTTCACGGATGATGACAAGCATGACCATCTCACCTGGGAGTGGAACCTGTCCATCAAGAAGGAATGGACAGAATGAGTTCACTCAGTATGCCTTCCCCCTTCCCATTCCCTTGCCTCCTGCACCAGTCTCCAGGTGGGCCATGCCCACCACGCTGCTCCTTCCTGCCACTGCGGCCAGCCACAACCCTGGCAGCCCTTCCCATGGGTGCTGGGGCTCTGTGCCAGCCTTTGTCGATGCACAGGTCTGTAGGCGGCCTTTGCTGCTGCTTCTGATACACTGAAAATAACCTGCCCTTTCTCACCACCACCCCATCATTACACCTAATGGGTTAAATTGGGAAGTATCTCCTTCCCTTTCTCCCAGTACTTCCTCCTGCTGCCTCCATCTCTCCTGTACCAACTCTGGTCCCGGAAGTGCCTTTTCTAGGAAACGAGATCACCTGGCAGGGTGGACTGGTCCCTGGAAAATCCCTGAGTTATACTTGCCATATGTTCTGACTCACCGTAAATGGTTTCTTACCTTCCATGATGGTCTCCTGGTCTGTATCTGGTGCCCCACCCCATTAAAATCCATCCTTGTGCAGGCAAAACCAGTTGGGGGAATGCAGCTAGATGCTGTAACAAGACTTCAGTGTCCCCAGAATAAAACCAGTTTCTTTCTTCTTTTCTGTATAAGCGTCACATTCTTTTCTAGTGTGTGTCAGTGATGTGTATGTGGAGAATGCATTATAGGAGGGCTTAAGAGCATGCTTCAGGAGGCAAATAGCCTGCCTCCTTCAGAACATGTCCCAGTGACTGCCCTGTTGGCCAAGCACAAGGGAGCATCAGCCTCTGTGCCCTAGCACTTGGAGAAGTGCAGTGGTTTCTTCTGTGAGGAGAGATGCTCTTACCCAGCTGGGGCACCTGGTCACACAGGCAAAGGGTAGGCAAAGCATCCAGCACTGTGTGTGAGGATGCAGTGGTAGTGGTGCTGGTGAGGCTCTCCAAGACTGCTGCCTCTGCAGCAGCGAGGGGCTCTCTCCCAGCTAGGAGGTTATCCCTAGAGCTGAAGGCTTCACCCTGGGCCAGCTGCTCTCTTCCCACCACGCAGGGAGTGGCTGCAGGCCCCTGCAGCAGCTGACGTGTCTCTTGCTGGAGAGGAGTGGAGCAGAGTGCCATGGTGAGGACAGGGCAAGCTGACACCATGAATACCTCCATCTTCCTGTGCCTCTTGATCATCCTGCTCACCAGGGGCTCTCCAGCAGCGTCTGCTGGAGACAACAGCTCTGCATCCCACAGTAAGTGAGAATTCCTCCTGGCTTGGGGAAAGGCTGGGTCTGCTGTGGGGAGTCTTTCTTACCCAGGAGGGTTCTGTTGAGCTTGCAGGAGAGGTGTGTGGGTGACACTGTAAAGGGGGGGATGCTTTCATGCATGTTGGGGAGCTGTTTGTGTACCCTCTGTCCAACCATGACCTCTCCTTTCCAGGCACAGCCAGCAATGCAGAGAAACCTGTCCTGTTGGACAATGTTGCAGATGCTGAAGCCTTCATCAGTGGGGCAGAGGTGGCGGTCATTGGATTCTTCCAGGTGTGTTCACAGTACCTCCGCTCCACCAACTATGAGCTCAGTCCCACCCTGATGAGAGCATGGAGCTGAATGTGGCATATACACCTTCCAAAGGCAGCTCCTGTCCCAAAAGGTGCTGGGGCTGTGACAGGCCACAGAGGGAATGCAGGGAATTTCATTTATGTGTGGGAAGGGAGATGAAGCAAAGGAGGAAGGTGAAGGAGGTCATAAGAACCCTGGAGCCAGAGAAAGAGAAATGCTGCAGGGGAAACAAAATAGGAATGTGGGTGGCAGAGAAGCAGCATTGACGAGGCATGAGTGGGAATGTCAGTTGTTTGCTTTAGCCAGCAATGACAGAAAGAGGCACTGCCTCTGTCATGGGACTAAGGAAGCTGGGTATTGGGGAGCAGCACTGGTGCGGGCCCTCTGAAGTCCATCAGTGAGCTCAAGCTGCAGCCTCCTCCCAGGGGCAATGTAGGCATGGTCTCTCTGCCTTGCTGCTTTGTTCCCCAGAGTTGATACCCTTGAGGCCTCTGCCTCTCTGTGCGTGAATTCAATTGAATTCAAAGGTATGCATCCCTTGCTCCCAAAATGACGTGAATGTTTTTCCTCAGAAAACAAGACAAAAATATTTATCTAGAGCACTGCAAAACAGAGACCTCTTTGTCAGGATCCTCATTACTTTTAAGGTGCCCAAATTGCACCTTTTTCCTCCTTTTCCTTGAGCTCTGCTCTGGGTTTCTGCTGCCAGACACTGCCTCATTGCTTCTGTCAGAAAAGACTTCAGCTTTTCAAAAACAGCTCCTTCTGGAAGCACCTTCCTTCTTCTGCCCCATGCCTGGGGCTGGAGGGCAGCCTAGGGAGGGCATTGTGGCCTTGGTATAGGGCAATGGCATCTTACAGCCCGCCAGAGTGAGGACTGATGGTATGAAGCAAGAAGCATGTGAGTGCTGGAGGCTTGTGCCCCAGGGGCCTTGCTAAGCACGGATCAGAGAGCACCAGCTGCCTCACTTGCAGTGCCTGCAGGCATTTGGAGCTCCTTGCTCTTACAGTGATACAGTGCTGCAAACCAGCAAGGGAATCTTACTGTATGGAGGTGCCTCCTTCCCCTTGGACAGCTGGCTGGGCTTGTGGCAAGGCTGTACCTGGGGCACAGAGCCTGCTGCTAAGCAGCAGCAGGGACTGTGGGTTCTTGCTGGGTGAAGCTATGCAAGGGCATAACCACTGGTGTTTTGTGCCACTGTGGCCTCTCTGTTGGTGCAGGATTTCATTCCAGAGTCAGACAGGAGGCTGGTGCAATGCGGCCCAGGCTGCCAGGAGCACGAGGCAGCAGGCAGCAACGTGTTGGTCATCCAGCGCCTGAAGCATGACAGGGCTGCTTTTAAACAGTGGATAAAGACCTATGTGTGCCATGAGGGCTTGTCTTGGCCCTGTGCCTGAGAGTATATTCATCCACATAATGCCCATGTTCTCTGTTCTCCGTAAATTATTTTTCTACTGCAGCCTTTTAGTTCACTGCAGTACATGGCTCGGCAAGCTCCCTGTATAACGAGCATAGCCTCTCTGACAGGGAACAGAATGCCATGATGGAAAAACAGCACACTGCTCCAGAAACCCTGCGTGTCTGCAAGAAAGGGCAGTACTTGGCCTGATTAAAACACAGCTTTCCCAGGAATGCTCCAAAATTCAGTGCGGTTATTCACACCCCAGGCTTCAGTGCTCTCACCAGAGCCATGTCGATGTGCTGGCATTTCCAAAACAGGTCACGAGACATGTTTTTCTTTTGAATAAAGAAAGAATTTTGTTTTCCGTCCTCTCTGGGCTCACAAACAGCTGAACTGATGGCTCAAACTAAAAAGAAAAACAAACCAGTTATTTTCTAGCAGAGACTATGTCTTGAGAATTTAAATCCAATAAAAGGTATCAGAAATACATTACTCAAAAGCTTGGAATGGGAATAGCAACGGATGCTTCAATATGGGTTAAGGCTGTAGTCAATGCTCTTGCTCAAGAAAGAAAATGGACCTTAAATTACTGAGAAATTGCACATTTTTAATCCCTTGGTGTGTTTTTAAATTATGTGTCCAAGACAGCTTTTTAAAAGGAACCAGGATACTACTAATGCACGGTATTTTTACAAAAGTTGTAAACCACTGACTCTAAAACCAAGGTTATCTTAAAAATGGCATTTTTATATATTTATTTTATACACACATGTATGTGCATAATTATACATGTGTATCTGATACCTAAAGGGTGCCTACAAAGAAAGATGAAAAGGGATTTTTTACAAGGAGGTGTAGGGACAGGACAAGAGGCTTTAAGCTGAAAGAGAGTAAATTTAGTTTAGATGTTACAAAGAAATTCTTCATTGTAGGGTAGGTGAGACACTGGAACCTGTTGCACAGAGAAGCTGTGGCTGCTCCATCCCTGGCAGTGTTCAAGGTCAGGCTGGACAGGGATTGGAGCAACCTGGTCTAGTGGAAGGTGTCCCTGCCTATGACAGGAGGGTTAGAACTGAATGAGATTTAAGGTCACTCCCAACCCAAACTGTTCCGTGTTTCTCTGATTCCATGATTTCATGACATATATGGATATACATTTAAGCATGCTACATCCAGGTTCTGGCTTTCTCCCCTCCCTTTTGAGACCTCTGGGGCTTCTCACGATCACAGTGTCACCTGCAAGTGTGTGGGTACGATGCGTGGGTTCACGGAAAGTCAAGGCCAGGCCTACACTGCGCTGCCTCACCTGCCAGCTGTCTGTGACACCCACAGCGCGCCGGGCATCGTCTCCTGTAACATCCCTGATTCTGGGGAGGAGCGATGGTTGGCGGGGCAAGGGGAGGAGGGTGATCTCTGCAGCATACCTGCAGCGCAGGCAGGGTGATAACTGGAGAGAAAGATGCTGTCCCTTCCTCCGGCTGCCCGGTTCTCTCCCCTCTCTCCCGGCAGGGGGGCTGATCCGGACGGTTCTCCCTGACGGCTGCTAGGTGTCACCCTCGCGCTACCTCACGGAGGGCGGCGGGCACTGCTCTCCATCCCCGCCTTCCGCGAGTTCCCTCCTTCTCCCTCCGCAGGAACCGGGGAGCCCCGAAGCATCCCAGTTTCTCCTGACGGCCGGCCGGATCCCGGAGGTGCCCTTCGGCCTCAGTACCAGCCCCGCGGTCCTGTCCCACTACGGCGTCGAGGCGAACACCGTCACGTTATTCCGCATGGTGCGTGAGCCCGCGTTGTAGCGTGTCAGGGAACGGCACACACCGTGCCGCCGCCGCCGTGGTCAGATGACCCCGGGGAGCCAGAGGGGGCGAGCCGCGGCTGCCCCCGAGCTGCTCCCGCCTCGGGACACAGGGTGCTGTGCAACAAGCTGTATCCCCCGAAATCACCTCCCTGATTTAGGAGTTCCCCTGCCTGCTAGGTTTGATGAGAGGGGCTCTAGGGCAAGTGCTAAAGACCTGCCTGCGGTCACGGTAGAGAAGTGAAATCTCCAGGCAGTAGTGACAGAGTTTAAAGCTGCTCATCTCTTAGACATTAGGAAGGAATTCTTCACTATGGGGGTGGTGACACACTGGCGTAAGGTGCCCAGAGAAACTGTGGCTGCCGCATCACTGGCAGCCTTCAAGGCCAGGCTAGACAAGGCTTGGGGCAGCCTTGTGTAGTGGAAGGTGTCCCTGCCCATGGCAGTCACCTTAGAGGAAGCCAAAAACCAAGGCTTGTCATTGACGGTCACTGCTTGCCCACCTAAAAGCACATCTGTAGAGCTTGCTGCCCCAAAGAGGCGTTTTACTTTTCATTTACAGAGTACCCATCACCAAAATATGCAACATTTATTACACCTGATAAGGTTCTTCGTTTAAAGTGTTTGCCCCATGGGTCTGGTTCAGCACCTAGTGTAAAGAATGACGTCTCTGTTTCTGAGTGACCTGCCTGGAACTCAGTTTTACTTGAATGAGTTCCCGTGGTTTTGGTAAGGCTCCTGAGGCACACAAAGAGCATCTAGAGGCCATGTTACAATGGATCAACACAGCAGGCATGATATCAGATCTTACCAAGCATCACTTCAGACAGGCAAGGCTGTCTCAATCGGTGCACAACTTTTCCATCATGACTGAAAACAGATCCAGACCAGGTCTCTGTGATTATAAATGCTCTGCCACCAAAAGAAGTCCCAAACACTTTTTCTATCTGCTACACTATGATTTGCAGTTATTCCCTAAATGGGCTTTGGGCATGGGCCCATTAAAAATGTTACTTTGCAGTTTCTTAGGGATGGATACAGTTGTATTCAGTAAGTGCTGGTGCCTCACTGAGTTTGAAGCTACTGAAGTTTGAAGTTTGCTGAAATTCAAGGAGATGGTTTTGAGAAGGACTATACACTTGCTTCAAGAGTACTGAAAAAAGCTAAGAGCAAGAGCAATTTCTGCCGATTATATCCATTTCCTAGTGTGGCCCCTTCTCACACAAGTGTGGTACTAGAATACTGGAAAGAGAGAGATGTATCTTAGAAGAGCGGCTCTAGGCAGCACAAGATGTCCTGAAAGCCAGTGAAGTCTGTTACGTCAACAGAGCTTTAAGCACACCCTGGGAGAGGTATTGCAATGAAGACACACTATGTGTACTAGGGAAACTAAATGTGACAGCTTGGCCAAGTCCTAGATCCAGGTTGGTCAATGATTGGACAAAGCCAGTTTGTTCCACTTCCTTTCTCACTGTTTCCTGCACTGTGTTTACCACTGACATTATCCAAATAATTCAGAAAGGATGATCTAAGAGTGAGCAATAGGTAGGCAGGTCCTTTTATTTAACCTTTTATTTGCTATGTGCAGGCGTTGCAATTTGAAGTGACACCCATCTCCATTTTGTTTCTTAGTCATGCTGATTTTCTTCCAAAAATACTGAAAAGTTCCTTTGTTTTTCACTGTGGCAGATAGTGAGGATGACTGCACTGGGAGGGTGTTTGATAAAAGAAAATGTCTGGATTGTTAGAATTTGGATTATATTGAATATTCTTTGTTCATGGTCCAGTTTTTGCAGCTGAACTCTTGTTTAATAAGGAAAAAAAATCCCAACAAAACAAAACAAAACCCAAGCAGGAAGCTAATACACTAGTTAGGTTTAAATGTGGTTGACAACTCACTTATCTAATTGTCAGTTTTTCTTAAATTAAGATATTCAGATATATTATTTTTCCTTTTATTCTGTGCTAAATACTGTGTAGGAGTAAGGGATCAAAGATAAAAAGGAAAAGAAAAAAAGAGCTGAGACAGGAACTTTGAATCAAATACTTATTTGAAGATTCGTGACCAGGACAGCAGTGAATCAGAAGCATAAACTCATTTTTTCTTTGCTTTTGCTTAGAAGTTTAAACTGTAATTACAGTAGTAGGATGGGCTACTGTCAACTGGTGACACTTTTTTGCATATGGTGAAAGAAAACTGATTTGTTCTAGTGAGGAATCTGGCCTGATAGACCTATAAAGAACATAATTAACAGATGCGAGCAAGCTAGTTATATGAAGTGATAAAGACATTTTGACTGATCTTCAACTATTAGATGCAGGCCATTTCCCAACCTTATTTCCTTAAGATCATGAATGTTGACTGCAGATTTAAGAAGTTATTATCCCTAAATGGAAATCAGTTTTAAGAAGCCCATGAAAGTCAAGAGAAGACTTTCCGTGGAGTCTGGAGTGCTTTAGATTGGTTCCCAAGGCCTGTCTGTTCCCACCCACGAAGGTGTCACATTAGCCTGATCTCATTTACTTGAGTAGAGCTGCCCTTTCATTTTATGGAGGAGGAAAATCTACGAGAGAAATGAGACTATGCAGTCTGAAAAGCACTAGTTTGAGTTGCCAGACAGGGTGCTTTGGCTCCCTACTAGATCAAAGACCTTTCAAATGACCACAGAACACCGAAAAAGGCTTTAAATGTCTGCACACTGCTGGAAAAACTAACACAAGCACTTTCAGAGGTTGTTACAGATGCAGAGAGTAAAATATGGGCTATGCATGTGGACTTTTCCTGAGCCCCAAGAACCTCATTTAACACATGTATTGAAGCCCTTCAAATACCAAACTTTGATCCTATTACGTGTCAGAGCCCAGCATCCCCATGGCTCAACTCAGTCATGTCCTGCATATGCTGCAAGGCAACTCTGCCCCTTCAGGTGGTTTAGCTATGATCCAGTGGTTGACTGCTTTTTTCTTTTTCTGTTTACAGGGTCACTAAGACCTCAATAAAATCACATCATCTGGGGGAGGGAGGGAGTGTGGGGAGATATGTGGCAGGGTGGATTTTCCTCTAAAGCTAAAATGTGCTGGGCTTGATATTTTTCCTTTTTTTTTTTTTTTTTTCTGCTGTACTGGGAAAAAGAATAATCCTCTTTTTATTGGAGAGATTTCCTGCTTTCACAATGTTTCTAGGAAATCCATACAGGCCCATGCCAATGTTTATTATTTGCAGAAGAAATAGAATAAGCAGATGAAGATTTTGAAAAGGGTTGTAAAGCCAAAATTGATGCTAGGAGTTAGGCTATTTCGTGATCTCTCCCCACAACACCTTGAATAGTTTATCAGCTAATCCTCCCTGTCTCCAGTGCATCAGGAGAGGATACTGTAGGGATGTCTGGAGTTCTTGGTGATTTCTGTATTGCCATGAGTTTGCCTTGTCTTTGGGAAACTGAAAGAGGGTGGAAGATCCTTATCTCTGTAGGTGCTGGACTTTCAGAAGTGGGGATTATGTGGTGGCGGGGAGAGGATGATGGTGTCCCAGGGAGTGGATGCCTCTGTGATTGAGTGCCAACAGTGCCTCTTGAAGGGGTGATAGGAGTAGAGGACAGCTGTGACTGTTGGGGTCTTTGCATGTCTTTAGGTAGACAATCAGCGGAGGGATCTGGATATGAACAACAATGATATTGATGCTGAGAAGATGACTCGTTTCATTCGGATCAACGAGCTTCGCCTGGTGACAGAGTACACCCCTATGGTAATTACAAGCTCCCCGCAGTCCTCACCTTGTCACTTGGCCTCCTCCTCGGGGACATCCTCTGGTCCAAGGGTTTGCATACCCAGACACGTGTGAGGGTTGTGGCAATGGTGTGGATGGAGGAAGGCACACAGTTTTGCTGTGACTCCGTATAGGGACAGGAAGCAAATGCTGTACTGGGGCGTGCAAGTGGGGTGGGGAGAGGAAGGGAGACATGGTGGTTCATTTCGCTTTCTAGTAATTTTGGGGTGTTGGTGGGCTGAGAGCTCCATTTCTTACCACTCCTTAGTAGTGCTGCTTCCTCCCAGCATGGTTTTTGCCATGTTGTGCCATGCCTGAAGACTCTTCTCAGCCACATCCCCTCTCTTTGACTGAGAAGCCTAGAGAAACATGGAAACTTGACTGACCTACTGCCAGAAGGCAGACTTCTTCCTGGCCCAGCAGCACACATGGCTTGATGTAAACCTGGCTATTTGAAGGCATATTCAAGAGTTGGTTGGAAACTTCCCAGGCAAAATTTTTCCCATTCCCTCCATCCCTTACTTCAGAATTCATCAGTTCAAAAACAATAAAGTCAGACATAGGATACTTCCATGTTGGACATCTTCATTAGCTCACCCATCTGACTGGCACTGGCAGTATGCCAGTGCTCTTTTCTGCTATAGAGAGTGACAAAAGATTCAGGCTCCTCTGAAATCTCAGCAGTTAACTGGTCGCGTTGCTGTGAATTCAATAGGTTTTAGAAGTCCCAGTGGCCGCAAGGTGGAGACTGTCATCACTGACGGGTTCTGTTGCAGACTTCTAGATAGCTGCAACAGTGTTGATCTGGCTCAATTTACAGAAAGGAGAATGAGCCAGCCTGTTTGAAAGCCAGTCTTTTCAAGTTGACGTCAAGGTTCAGCTAAGAGGCTGACAAATTCCCTAATTCAGGTGCAGCCTGCCAGTAGAGAGGATATTTTCTTTTGGAAATGCAAAATTTTGTTTCTACACTGAAATACTGGAGAAGTTCTGTTTCCTCAAGAAAAAAAAAAAAATTGGATGTTTTTTCATTTTGATAAAGGACATGAAAAATTAATTTCAAGATTACAGAGTATTTTGGAGGACAGAAAAGCCGTATCCTGTCCCACTGTCCTTGCAATGAACACTCAAGTCAGAAGTGATGTTCTTGTTACTTGTTATCTTTATAATTGCCCAGACCTTTTGAACCCTGGGACCTCTTACTGTATCTCTTAGCAATTAATTAGATCATGACTCTTTCTTCATGCATTTCTGCTGATGCTTTGGGCTCTTGCTCTTCGGCATCCTATTCAGCACCCAGGCTGTCTCCGTTGACAGAGAAGCCCTGAGCTGTTCAGCTGGTCCTCTCCACCCTGACTGGCAGTACACATGTTGCTCCATTTTTTTTTCCAGATGCTCTGGAGTCCTATCAAGGTGCTGGAGTTGACAGTGCCTCCTGCAGTCTCCAGCCCAAAGCCCTCCCAGCTCTGCTAATGTATCTTGTGTTTTGGTAAATATTTATTCCCAGTGCGTATGCTGTTTACATCATAGAATGCTGCTGGGCAGCAGAGGCTGGGGTCACATGGATTACACTGAGTCCTGCCAAGAGTTTCTCTCCCATCCTGGGGCCCTTACTGTTTCCCCCACATACTTCAAGCATTTTCAGGCAATGCTTACCCTGTGGGCTTTCCAGGAGACTCAGATGTGACTCAGCTATGTTGATGAGCTCTGCTGATCGCTATTGCACAAGGTTCTGTGGACAGCCACACCTGTGTCTGGAGCTGCAGGAGGAACTGCTGCTTCAGCCCTGCCCTCTCTCAGTCCAGACTTGTCATGACCCTCGGTGCTGGGTGGCTTCACCCTCACCTTCAGCCCCATCCTCTCCCATGAGGTCTAATGCCCTCCAGCCTTCTTTTGCATCCCCTCTACTCTCCCCTTCTCCATCTGCACACCACCAGAGAAGTGAAGGGATACAAAATGCCTCATAAACATGAGGCTAATGGTAGAGTCCTGGCTCTCAACAACTAGATGCTTTGTGATTCATGGCCCTTGCCAATGTGCACTTCGTGACCCCTTCCTTATTACTCCTGGAGCTTGTGGAAACTTTTTTCTCCTGCTGGCAGGGAGCTGCAACAGTCTGCACT
Organism: Neopsephotus bourkii; assembly: GCF_033783945.1. NCBI lineage: Eukaryota > Metazoa > Chordata > Aves > Psittaciformes > Psittacidae > Neopsephotus > Neopsephotus bourkii. The sequence goes on from NW_026900624.1 coordinate 13,273,014, forward strand.
TCTGTGGTTTCAGTGGCACGGGGGAGGCAGCAGCTCTGGTCTGGCTGCTGTTTAGTTTGAGGGAGAGGCTGCAGGGCTGCAGGAAGTGGGTAGAAGGAGGAGCAAAATGATGAGTGAGTGAGTGCCTGAAGATGGTGCAGCACCTTCTTGGGCAGCGCCAGCACTGTCTCCTTTACAGAGGGCCACTGTATTCGGCCCACTTGGCCCTTACCCAGGGGTTGAAGAACAGCTGGCTCCAGGTCTCCCACTATGAGACTGCAGAGACAATTTTAACCCTGAACACTCTGGAATACCCAGGCCCTGGAGCTGCTGAAACTCTGGACTCATCCCCATCCTACACACAGCTTATTGCTAAAGAAATAAGGAAAGGCACCAACCCTGACACTACAAATCCTTCCCACTTTTTTGATCCCATTTTGTCCAGGTGCTGGATCTCAGTCATTCAGGGCACTCTTATGTTCAGTGTTTGCTGGCCTTCCCTCTCATCTTCCTTGCCCCTCTAGTTTTCAGCTTGCTGTATCAAGGAAGTCCTCTTTCCTAGTCACTGACTGTCCTGAGGCCAGTGATGAATCCTTGTGGTCTTTAGACTCTAATCTTGGCAATAAGCAAAGTCATGAGGTTAAGTGCTTCCACAGAGCACCCAGATTGGATCCCTCCTGCTTTAAGAGGTCCCTTTTTTGGGAGGCTGATTTGCAAAGAAATCTAAACTGAGACATAGGGACCAATGTCCCTTCAGTGCTGCAACCAATGCAGATTGAATGTTCTCAATCTCCTTCTCTGTGTGTGTTTCTCTCTCTGTCTGTGGTGGCAGACAGCAATAGGTGTAATGCAGAGTTCGTTCCAGCTTCACCTTCTCCTGGTCACAGACAAAACATCCCCAAAGTACCCTGAGCAAATGCGCAGATATCGGGAGGCAGCAGAGCTCTTCAAGGGAAAGGTAAGTCCAAACAGCGATTTGGAGAGCAGTGATTTCTTCAGTGGAGGGGGATGGCATTATCTTCTTCTCTGTGGATTAGGGGAGCAAATCCAAGTAGCAGTAAAAGAGGATTGGATGGATAATTAAGTGGAGGGGCTGGATCTGTTCTCCTTTTGCCAGTTTTCCTCCTTGTAGGGAAAATATTCTCTGTATCTCGCTCCTCTGCTCCCTCAGTGGGACATTATGTACTTCCTTGCTTCTGGTCCAGTTTTGTTCCCTTGTATTAAGAGATGACAAACAGCTGCTGCACTTCAGTCTGGTGATGATTGCATTCCACTGGTGTGAGAGATGATTTTGTATATACAGCCTGCAAGGTGCCAAGGAGCATTATATAAGTAACCAGTGATAGCAACTAATGTCACAGTGATTCTTAACTCTTAACCTTCTGGTTGTATCCTGGGGAAACAACTGTTTTAAAAGAGTTGCAAATAGGTTTGTCAGTTTTCCCACACTAAGGTGATGGGATAGATGGTGTGTTCCAGAGAAATTCTGCCTGGTTCCCACCCCACTGTGGACAAAACTCTCCAAACAGTAAACATCCCATGGCTGATTCTCTGCCAGCAGCTGGATTACAGGGGAATTTGTGTTCATGGTACTGAGGAAGGAACTGGCAAGCAAAGGAATGCATCTGGGGCAAGGGAGAAGATTAGAAGGGAGGGGGCAGAAGATCACAGCAGGGGGGAAGGCTGAGCTGAGAGGCAGTGGAAGAAATCTTCCTGGGTGATGTGTGGAGCTGGAAAGAGAAGGTTTGAGAACATAAACATCTGCATGCATCTGTTTGTGGTACTGAAAGGGCAGATTAAAAATTAAGTGTATAATCATCCTCAAATGGAGGGGCCACCTCGGAGCTGTGCACCCTCTAAAGTCTGAGACTTGTTTACAGCAAGGCTACTTTGGACTTTGCCATCTGTCCCACCTACTGGAAACTATGCCTCAAAGTAAAAGGGTCTCTTCAGAAGTGTTTTGCTTTGATGAATACATAGTGATAAAAGAAAACTTGTTTATCTGAAAAATTACAGCTGTTTCATGTGAGATGTGTGCTATAGTAACACCACTAGCACTGTCCTCTGTGAGCAGCAGAGTTTGGTACAGGTCTCCCCACTCCAAGCAGCTAACTCTTCCAACATAACACATTACTGCTTAGCATCACTATCCTTTGCTGGTGCAACTCCAGCTAGCTTTCTCTTCATGTGACATGCCTAGATCTGAGAAAATGTGATTAATTTTCCTGGAAATACTTCATAAAACATTGGATAAAATGTTGTACTGATGTGCAGATAAGTTATGGATTGCCGACAAGCCAAATCTAACTTTTTTTAAATTCATCCAGGCAAGTTTCCCAGTCTAGAAGTTTCCCACAGTAAAAATAGAGATTAAACATGGGGGGATTTGAGTTATTATTTCTACTGCAGCGGTACTGAAGAACATGTAGATGAAAAGACTTAGAGTCTAATAAAGTGTTTTTCACAAAGGACTGCCACTCTGAGGAGTAAATTGTGATTTGTGCTGCCCACTTACAAAGCAGTAAGAGAGAACTAAGACCTCTCTGTTTGGGCCTTAGATCTGGATAGTAAGGAGTAAGCAGAACAATATGCCCACTTAGGTTTGTCTCGTGCTCTGAGATGTAGAAAGACATGAGTTAGTTTGGGTATCAGAAGCAGCCACTGAACAATACCACAGAAATCTCTGCTATCTAATTTTCCTAAGTGGAGTGTCCTGTGTTTAGGAGTAGCAGTCATTTTTTTTTCTCCTTAGTAGCTGGTGCAGCGCTGTGTTTTTGACTTTCAGCCTCAGAACAGCACTGGTAACACTGGTGTTTAGTCTGACCAATTACTTTGTGAGTCTCATGCTCTGCCAGGGAGGAGGGAAAGCCAGAAGGAAGCAGAGACAGGACACCTGACCCAAACTGACCAAAAAGTATTCCATACCACAGCACGTCATGCCCAGGATGTAACTGGGAGTTATCTGGAAGGGCTAGAGGACTGTGGGGTTGGACTAGGTTTTATGCTCTTCCCTTGTTATTTCCTTTATCGTTATTATTATTGGTGGTAGCAGTAGTGATTTGTGTTATACCTTAGTTACTAAACTGTTCTTATCTCAACCCGTGGGAGTTGCATTCTTTTGATTCTCCTCCCTGTTCCTCTGGGAGCAGGGGGAAGGCAAGGGGGGAGTGTGTGAGAGACTGTGTGACTGACTGTGTTTAAACCACGACATGGAGTTATCTGTTGTCAGGATCACAAAGTTAACTCAGGTTTACTTCAAAACAAGTAAAGTATTGAGTAGGTTTTGCCTTTTTGCAGCTCACAGATTATGTGCAAATAAATGCAAGATTCTTGACTTGAATTTTATTTAGGATTACCAGTGAATAATTCACAGCCTGGTGTGGGCTGGTGGTGAAAGGCTTGTTTGTGCTGCAGGGTTAGTTCTGTTAGTAGTTCAAGCAAGGAATCATTGTGCAGTTCAAGCTCCCTCTGAGCATGTACCACTGCATCCATCAGTGCTTTACAGTGATTGCAGAGTGCCAGAACAGAGTGGGGAGGCTTGGTGTGTGTTGCAACTTCTTTACAAGCCAGTGCAGAACACAGAGCCTTGAGATGGTTCCCAAGCAGGAGAAAGGGTATGGATCCTTTCACACATCTCTACTTTGCTCTAAGGGAAGAGGCGTCCTTGTTGTTGTCATCACTAGCTGGAGGCAGAGGAGAAATTTTTTGCTTGCATTGATGAATAGATGAAGTGGAACTGCTCCTGCTGAGCGGCTGGTTCCAAAGGATGAAGAAAACTAAAGAAAATAGAATCATTTAGGTTGGAAAAGACCCTTAAGATCATGAAGTCCAATTGTTAATAGATCATGAGGAAATGATTAATCTGCCAGTTCCTGGATTATAGTCACTTCCTCTCTGGTTTAAGATTTTTCATTTTTGCCTTAGACGAAGCTGAGGTTTTCAGCTGGAGGATCCATGAGGCTGTATGGTGAGGACTGTTACTTCAAAACAGCCTGAACTTCACCCTGAGCAGCAGTGTCTGAAAGCAGTTTAGATTTTATCATGGAACCTGGGGTCTGTAAAATGCTGGAGGGGAAAATGAAAAGGTCAGATGATGCTAAGAGAGCAAGAGCTGACAAGATTAAAAATACAATACTTTTCTAGCGGACATGGAGAAACAATTACAGGTGGGTAACAGTGAACAGACAGAGCTCAGGGTGCTACAGCTGCAGAAGTGAATCCACCAGCCTTCTTGGAAGGACCCCACTGCAATCAAACATGTGCGTATTTGGGAAAGTACTGCCAAGAGTCCAAGCTTTCTAATGGAAACAAAACGTCAGGGTTTGCATTGCTGAGCCAAATTAGCATAAACATCTTCAATTTTCTTTCCACAGTATCAGAGCATAACATATCAATTACAGCTGGCATATCTCATGGATGTTTGAAGAAGTTTTAATAAGGTGATGCTGGGAATAACAAAGGCAACTTTTGCTGCAACTAATGTAACTGGTTTACAACGTCAAAATTGTTTAGATAGAGATGTTTGCAAAGTCCCTTTTACTTTCTATGTAGGCCTATTTAGAAAGGGGTTCTGAGAAACTCCCAAGAGCCCTTCAGGAGTACAATGCTGCCCCTTCTTTTTCAGGCAGCCATTCATACACTTTTGATTTTTCTTGTCATTGATAGCCCCAGAACTGAGAGGGATAATATTTAGAAATGCCTTGTCTAGCCATAACCAGGGGAACCTGTAAATTCAGATTGTCTATGTCATTTAAAGATATCTGCAGTAAACTCGTTTTTATAGCTTTCTTTTTTTTTAATTTATGACTGATATTTTTGTTTTGCTCTGATGTACTATGCAAGCTATGTAAGAAGTTACTCAATCTACAGACCTTAATCTTTTTGGTTATACAGTCTCCTCAAAGAATGAAGGTTACAGCTTCATGAAGCTCAAAGACAAACACTGGACATGAGGTTGGATCATCCTTCCTGTTTATCTTTGTTAGAGGAAAAACTAAACAACACCAAATTGGTTTCTACCACTGCAGTCCTATTTGCAATTAACTTTAATTCCTTGGGTAACAGCATCATTCAGTATCTTAGTATTTACCAGGAACTTGATGTTCTAAAAGCACTCAACCGGGAATCAAGCTGTCAAGACACCAAGATGGCACCACTGTACAAAATTTTCTGAAAGAGAAATTTGCAGGTGACAGTGCACAGATAATATCACGTTGGAGGGGAGAATTTGTGTCAGGAATTCCCTATCCATGCAGGTGATCCTTCACTGCCTGTAGCAGCTGATTTCTGAACACAAGCAAGAAAATTTCTTCAAAATGAAACAGTTTCATAGAAATCATTTCAGAATGAAAAAAAAAAAAAAACAAAACCCAAACCAAAGCAAACAAACACAGCTATTGTACAGGATAGGATGAAATAGAAAATGAACTTTCTGTCTGGGATGGAACTACCTGGTTTCTAGCAGTGATGTGACAGTTGGCATTGTAAGTGGGATATGTTTTTGTGAATTATAGCTTTGGTAAGTTGTCTGAGCAAAGGCTTTAGGCTCCTTTCAGCACTGATAGAGAAGGACATGTCCTTCTTTTCTTCTAAAATAGGTGGAATAATGTGCCTGCCACCATTGGTTGCGGAGGTTATGTAAATAACTGTCTGATACAAGACTAAGATCTGGATGTCAGATGTTAGGCAACGTAACTCTTGTCTCATGCCAGTGTATTTTTCCATGGTCACTGCATTCATTCTTTGTGATTGGAGCTGGCTGGGAATCTCTGAACAAAATAAATTCCTCATGAGAAAATGCCAGGTGGCTTCTATCATGGAAATGCCCCCACTGAGAAACTTGCTTGGTTTCCAGCTGCTGAGGAGACCAGCCTTGCAATGCTTGTGACCTCAGTACCAACACACCTTACAGAGTGCCTCACAGGTGTGACTCTGAGGCCACACAGGTCTTGTCAGGACCCATGGAGCACATCCAGTGCAGGGTGCACGTCCTTTTGCTGAAGGAGGATTCATCCCACATCACAACAGCTGCCTAGAATGTGTCATTCTAAAATGCATTTAGGATAAGCATTAAGGTGTCTTCTTTCAAGAGGCAGTGGACAAATGCAATTGCTGTCTCTCCTGTATTTTTGGAATATGAGGGGAAGGAAACTTTTGCTATACTTTGGCATCCTGTAAGTCCATGAGCCAAGTGTGAGTCATTAGAGAGATCCAAGTCAGGAACTGTGAATGATGACATCTCAGCCTTTCTAGCTGAGGGGCCAGTGGGTTTTGTGGTTTTTTTTTTCTTTTGTAAGGAAAAAGATGTTTGGAGTTCTAAACCTTTTTATTCTTTTATTCTTACTCTATTCTCTGTATTCATAGATAAAGTATGTACAGCTTTTTAGTTTGGGGATTTTTAGCAAAGGCTGGAAGCTTGATAAAGTGAAGAATATTGACTGATATTTATTTATATTACCATCTTTTTAAAGGTGGAGGAAATTTTGCATAGAAAGTGACATTTAACAACCTAAATTTTCTAAATGTGGGGTTTTTTTTAGCTTCTTGCTTAACATTTGTTTTAAATAATGTTGCTGTCTAGTGAATCTTTCATACAGAAATCTAAAAGCTGCTGAATGAACTGGTGAAAATGTGATACCATATCCTGTACCAACCTTCTGAAAATGCTTCTCACCAACACTGGCCTCTGTTCCCAACTTGCTAGTTGGAAGGAGAGCCCTAAAATATAAATATTGATGCTCCAGCTGAGAGTTTCCTATATTGAGTGCTTAGACCTGTGACCTTCAGATTTGTGGCCCTTCTTTAGTTAATCTATTTAGTGTTTTATCCTGCAAAAGGATGAATTTAGCACTCAGGGAGAAGTTTCCACAGCATGTCTGCTCACTAGCTTGTTTTCCTCGGGGTACAGTTGACTTTTGGAATAGAAATTGCAAGTGATAAATACCACGTATCCAGTGAAAAATGTTGTTCCTGTTTCTGTATTGCAGTGATTAACCGGAGTTAAACCTTACACTAGCCTAACTATCCATCCTTCCCATAGGCTGTTTCCTAGGAAAGTTTCCAGGTATATTTGGTCTTTTATAGAACACAAATTTAATAAAGAATTTGAGATTTACCAAGGTTTGTTTTTGTTTTTTTTTTTTTTTGAGAAGAAAAAGGTTTCAAACTAACTTGCTTGTTCTTGATCTAAAAGAAAGAAAAACATGAGTCACAGCCTGGGAACCAGACACATCATCTTCACATTGCATTACTTTCCTTTTTCTTAAACTCTTTCTGGCTTTTGTGTAAGTTAAGTCATATCCATGTCCATAGGTATATTGAATATGCTAGGCCCAGTAGATTGCACAGGATAAAGGTAAGGTAAAATGGTGCATGATAGCTGGATGTTTGTTTCATTGACTTGGTTGTCAGCAGCCAAAGGGAATCTATTTAATCAGGTCACTGATTAAATTTTTCAATTGCTGTATTTTTTATTTTTTATTTTTAAATTTGTACATAATATTTTCACCTAGCATTAACAGATAATTTAAAAAAGGTCTTTGAGATAGCTGTATATTTTATTGTTAGTCTTTCAGATTAAAACCATTAAAATTTATACCAATTCCTACTGCACTTGTAAGATCTCAGCTGAAAGTTATTCATAAAATAAAACCATGGAGCTGCTTACCATTTCTGCTAAATCTATACTATTGAATCATAGAATCATGAATGGTTTGGGTTGGAAGGGACCTTAAAACTCATCCAGTTCAAACCCCCCTGCCATGGGTAGGGATACCTTCCACTAGAGCAGGTTGCTCCAAGCCCTGTCCAATCTGGCCTTGAACACTGCCAGGGATGGGGCAACCACAGCTTCTCTGTGCAACCTGTTCTAGTGAATCATATGTCAGAATCCTAACCCTTGCTCTCCAGGACTATTCATGAGCCCAGAAAACTGAATGTTGTTCTTATCTTGGCTTAGTCATTGTTGGGCTTCTCTCCTCAGGTCTGAACAACCCTCCACTGAGCTGAGCCGTATGGATATTGGTGTCTTGCCACCAACTCGTTTCCTAGATGATTGCATCTTCATTTCTGTTCACTGCAGCTCACTTAAATGTTTGTGTTTGGCTCTCTTATGTTCTTATCCTTGCAGGCTCCTGCTGCCCTATACTTCACTCCCACATTCTTGCAATTGAGTTTGATTTTTACACACCAAAACACCTTTTTACTCTGCCACTGTGGGTCTTCCACAGATGTGATCTTATCCAAATATCATGCAAGGAGAGAAGTCAGCTTCTTTTGCATGTGCCACTAAGATAAAAGCCATTTTGTTTCCTCAGCTACTAAGAGAATTGAAGTGGAAATTGCCTTCTTGCCATAGTGTAGATATACTTTTAAAGAAGGTGAAAGAAGACATTTTATTTGGTAGTGTAAGACTGGACTTGATAAAATACAGAAAAATGCACTGTGTGGAGCAGTTATATAGTGGCAGAGGAAAGTGGTGTCCTAAGAGAGTATAGTAGGCTTTCTCTAATTCTAAAAACATTGCTGTTAATCTTCGTATGATCATGGTCTGGGGAGCTGTTGTCTCTCTCTCAGTTTCCTTTTTGCTTACATTTCCTGTCCTGTTTCCATCACAGATTCTCTTTATCCTGGTAGACGTTAATTTGAAGAGCAGTGAACGAACAGTGTCATTCTTCAAACTGAAGAAGTCCCAGCTGCCAGCTCTGGCTATATTCAATGCACCAGATGAGGAGCAGGATGTCTTGACTCTGGATGAAGTCTCTGTTGAGCGTGTACAGGACTTTTGTAATGGTTTCATAGAAAGAATGGAGAAGGTAAAGGGGAACTTCTGTACAGTCTACAGAAATCTGGGATCTTGTAGGACAATGCTGTTGCTCACAAGGCTCTCTTCAGTTCCTTGAATTCCTCCCCAGCCCTGCCACCTCCTCTTTTATTTTCATTTCACCTGGATATCAGAAAAACGTTCAATCTAGAGGAAAGCAGAAATGGATGTTTTTGCAGAGCTTCTTTCTTCATTGATTTCTGCCTTCTAGTCTGCAGCAGGAAGACTTCACTGACCTCTGCAACTGTATGAAGATGTCAGTGAAGCATCTTTTTTCTGGGGAAAGCAGCTGGGAGACAGAATGAAGGGTGCTTTTGGACACTAGGAAGGCAGCACATGATAGGGTCAGAAAGAGAGTGGCACGGAGAGGAAGGAAATCTATCAGGAAGGCCACAGAACAGAGTATGCAGACAAAGGCTCAGAACTCTAGCAGAGGTCTCTGCTGGTAAAGGGACAATTTAATCTCCATGTTCATTCAGTGTTAAGAGCTCTCTCTGTCAAGGCTCATCTTCCTATAGCACAGAGGCTTTGTGTGTCAGTACCTTGTGTTGGGCAATTGAAATGGGATATGCAGGGCAGTGGCAGAGACAGGAGAGGCATTTAAGCTGGTTTGTTTCCTTTTATCATTATGCTGAAGAAACTGAGCTACATAAAAACTGATTTCATGCCTCTAATGTGTTTTAGGGTGAAGATGAACCTGAGGAGAAGACTCCCAATGAGGAACTATGATTCTTTCTCAGCCATCAGGATGACTGTTGCCAGAGTCTGTTTCTGGCATATGAAGAGTTCACTGAGCCCCACAGCTCAGGAAGTCCTGGGATGGCAGGATTATGGGACCACGTCAGTCATGGATTCCCATCACCATGCCATGTACATATATGCTGTCTGTCCTTTCTAGAAATCTCTTCTCCCTTCTCATTTGCTGTCTCCAGCTCTCATTTTCTCAGTACTCCAGTAGTTCTGGTATTGCCCTACACTGTGTCCGTCCATGACAGCTCTGTGACACAGCAAAGTGGCAATATCAGAAATGAAGAATATAGTTTCCAGAGATGTTTCCCTCATTCTCTTTTCTTTTGGTGCCATGCTGAGTTCCACTGTCAGCCTCTCCTGACACTAGAAATAGATTGGTTGCTTGATATCACATGAACTTTTCCATTTATTTTACTAAATAAACCAGAAACTGAATAGCCTGATTTTTTATGCAAATATGTGATTTTCTACTCCGTATGTCTTTCACTTAAGGACAAAGCCTGTGTATTTCTGAGTGAGTAAGCTCAAAAATCTCCTTTCTCTGAATTTCACCAGGCTTGCAATGCCTAACCAGTCAGATTGGTTGCTAAGAATCATTTCCCATGGAACCATACCCATCATCAACAGATATTTTCAGCAAGATGAGAGATTTCTGTGAAGGTTTGGGATCAGAACAGCACTGGGTACAGCAGGTCTGAGCTGGTGCAGCAAAAATGAATTAGACTAAGATGCAGATTGAGGCTAAGAGGAATGGGATCTGTGGCAGAGGAGCAGTAGAAGTTGCATTGCAAGATAGGGGATATCTTCACATTGCATTAGAGAGGAAGGCTAATGTCTGTGTATTGACCTCAGACATCCCTCAGAGGTCCCAGTGCTGGCATACAGGGGATGGGGACTTTGCAGACGAGGTGTATTAGCCATCCGTGTGCTGCTGTACTAGATTCATGCAGTAGGCTTGCCTCATAGTTGGCTGAGCATCCTTTGGCATGAAGCATGGATGCTTCTGTCAAACAGTGACTGCATTGTCTCTCAGGGCTTGAGAGACTTGGCTTGGGACAGGGAGCCTAAGTGGAGTAAAGCTGAGAAACCTCACTTGATCCTTTCTCTCAGGGATTGGCCCAAGGGGAAGAACTGGGAATAGAAAGTTGTTCTCGCGAATGAGACAAACACAGCTCCCCACCACAGAGGGAGAAGTCAGGAGATGGCAAGGATGCAAAGTAAGTGGCAGCCATCATGATGATCACCATAGCAGGAAGGCTCTCAGTACAATAGAGAGGCAGGTGCCAGCCCTGTGTTAGCTCTTGCTTCACCCGTGAGGGTCAAGCTGATGCCTTCCATCAACCTAAGGCTCTGTCTTCCTTGCAGCTGGACTCAGCTCCTTCAGCGCTCTACTGTTACTTCTACTCTGCTTACCTAAAGCAAATCCAATGCTGCAACAGTTGGTATGGGGAGTCAAAATTGCTGCACATTTCCAAGGAAGAGTGGTGTGATCAAAACAGTATACAGGATTGCGCCTTTTGTTGGCAAGGCTGAGCAACTGTTTCCCTGCCCAGGGAACTATCCCCTAAGAGGCAAGGTGGTGGTCAATATGGGGTCTTAGAAGCTCCATGGTCAACAAATAGCCAATAATTGTTTCCTAAATGAGGCAGTTCAGAAAAGAGCAGAACAGTGAGGAGATGAGAGAAGCAAACCACCTCTGTTCAATTCTCCTCTTGTCACAGCTGGGTGCTCCCTAACCTCTGGTTTGTATGTGGCCTCTGAGAACATGTAGTATTGCTTCTGGCCACAGCTGGATATTAACACTGAAGATGTCAAGAGAGACGTGAGTTTGAGGCATTACACTCTGCATATTTATTTCTTTGGGCTGGTAAAACTGGAGGCAACAGTCCTCAGCCCATAAAATTGTTTTGCTTTGGTGTCCTTTCTTCTGAGTAACCATTTAACAGTGACTTCGTGCCACTAGCATGTAGTCCCAGAAGATGATGTGTCACCATCATCAGCTGGAGCCTACAAGGCCGTAAGGTTTGGTCCATGGGTGTAGTGTTCATGTGACAGCTGGAGTGAGCCATTTCTGCAGGCCTTTTAAGTGTCTTTTTCTTTGAAGCACAAGACTATCCAAGGTGGTCACATACCTGCTGCTGTTTGGTGCCCTGGATTTGCGTGCTAGTCTTGGAGCTGCAAGTGAAGACTGCTGCTCAGTGGTACTCCTTGGCATGTAGGGCCTTGCCTGGTAGCATCATGTGGCTTCACTGCAGCTTCTCTACTACTTGATAAGTTTCCTCAGGAGATGCTGTCATTGAGCAGACCAAAGTAGGCCCTCACCATCAGTAAGGCCAGGGAAGAGAACTGTCTGCACCAGATGACCTCTTGGGTGAGCGTGTGTCTCGTGGTAATATATATGCCTCTAACCTGCTGGATGCTCCTGTGGCTTTTGTGCATTGAAGAAAGTGTGCAAAAGTACAGGAAAGATGCTGAGGATAGGAGGCCGATGTCCGAAGTGTCAGAATGTCTTGCTGGCTTCGGCTGGTGTCTGAGCCCCAGAGTATGGGCTGAGGTTGTAGTGCTGGACTAGAAGAGCATGAATGAAGTCTAAACTTTGGCAGTGGAGTTCCCTGTGTAATGCATGAGGCTTGCCAGGCCTGTGTGTGCCTGTGCAAAGGGCATTGTAATGGGAAGATCTGTTGTCTCTGACCATATGGCTGTGTAAAAGTGTGAGCACAGGACTCAGGCCCTCTGAAACACTGGGGAGCCACAGGGTCTCGTCCCAGACTCTGTCACACATTACAGCATTGAGGATCAGACATGGCTCATCTCATACTGGCCCAGAGCTCAGGCAGAGTAAACTCCTTCCAACATCCCATGTCAGTGGTATATGATGGTTTTGAACTCCTGGGTTTATACCAGTCCTAGAACACACAGGGCGGTGTCTGTTAGCAAATGCTCTGCTTTCCCTAAATGGGAAAATTGCTCTTTTTTTATGGCTGTAGCTTGTTTCTCGCTAGGAAAGGTTGTACTGCTTTCTCTGTAGTAAGGTGAAGTGGGAAGGTCTTCTGCGGGGACATCTGTGAGGAGCCTTGACATTGTAAATGTTTCCAGTGTCACGTACCTTTGGTGGTCCAGACCAAACACTGTGGGGAAACTGGCCTGGTCCATGGGCATCTGAGGTTCTTGTCTTGGTCCTGTGTGAACACAATAGCTGCAGGAACTGGGCACAGCGACGTGACTCTTCCTCAGTGCTAGAGGGAAAAAAACAGGACATGAATGAAGCTCTGGTTCTGCAAACAAGCTTGGGACCAAGAGCAATGTCCCCGTTGACCGTGTTTGCTGTGTACATAGCTAATTATAGGGACAGCTTTTCAGGAGTTTAATTATGTACACTGGGGAGCTTCATTCCCTCTGTGCCTTCCAGAGCTCTGCACCTAACCAACAACCTTGGGAGCCACAAAGCAGCCACAGGAAAAGCCTCCTCCTTCTTCAGCTGCTCTGCCATACTCTCTGGAACTTGCATAGCACAGGCAGCCCTGGAGTGCTATGCTCAGGATGCCCTGGGCACAGACAACAGTGGTGGTAGAGCCAGGGGGTTTGCATGAATTTATGTGCTCCAAGGCTTCTGCAATGCAGCTTTGGTGGGCTTAGCCACTGTGGGGGAGCATCCAAGGTAGAAACCAAAGGCATAATGTTATGAAGGGGGAGCCTCTTGTTGTTCTGGTTTGGGTTTTGTCCCTCTTGTATTAACCCTTTGACTTGAATCTGTGATGTACTTGGCCCAGATGTTTTGAGCTGGCCAGAGAGGCTGGGCTGGTTTTCAAGGAAGGAAGTGCTGGAGACTGACTGACAGAGGGAAGCATGGGGGGTTCTTATTCCCTTCAGTATTATGGAGGTACCATGGTGTGAGAGCCACTGCCTGAACTCAAGGGACATTCAAAATAGCCAAGAGAGCAGCTGAGCCTGCCTGACAGCAAAGCAAGGCTGCAGATGCTTGTGAGAGCTGCCATCTTTACCACAGGGAACAGGGAACTGGGTTGTGCTGTGGAAGATGCAACTCTATATTCTTCCTTGGTGAGAAAAGATTTGAATGCCTTCAAAAGCAGAATATTACAAAGACCTGGAGGTTCAGCAAGGGGCTAACATTTTTGCAGTTATCCTCCTGAACTGTTGTGGTATAAAGTATATTTTCCTTAGATGTGAGGGCTGGGTCCTACGTGGGGGAGGAAATGGTGAAGATTTAGTGTAAGATATGGTAGGGAATGTCCTCCTTATAATAAAAGAATGAAGGGCACAGCTGTCTAACACCTCTGTTCATCTGGAAGGAAGCTGAACCAATAAATCGGGCAGCAGTAGTAGAAGTAAACCCTTTCTTACAGGTGGGGAGACAACAGGGCTTAGTCACTTCTCACCTCCGCTCAGGATGGCTTTCCCTCAGTACCGTTAACAGCAGCTCATGGGCTAGCGAAGAGGTGGGGAGGTTGATATAGGAGGGGGAAATATTGTCTGAAGTATGCAACTGGGGAAGTGGTTTGCAGGACTGTGAAGGAAGAGGGCAGGCAAGAGCCAGAGGCTGGTCAGGGAGAAGGAAAGAACTTGTCCAAGGGGTGATGTGGCAAGGGACAGCAAGGGTCAATGAGGGAAGGTTCTGGGTGGGTACCACAGGGAACTGATAATGATGGAGAGAAAAACATAACAGTGTTTTTTTCTGGGGCTGTGAATCAAGTACCTCTTTGACCAATTTTGGCTCAGTCACTAAGGAAACATCAGAGGAATATTCTCAGTGGAAAAACCTGCAAAGCCACAAGATGCACATTGAAGAAGAAAGTATTTTTCTTCCCCTTTGAATTTCTTCCTTCTCTGCTAATGTACCTACAGATCCAGATAGGCAGGCCAGTCCCATGAGCTGCCAAGCGGCATATTTCTCCAGGTTAGAGGAGTCCATGTACAGGGTGAGAAGCCAGGCAAATCCACTTTCCAGTCTAAACACATGGGCTGTGTGTGCACTCCAGGTTTCTCCCTATCCCAGTGTATCCCTAAGTATTACATACCCTTCCTGTCTCCTACCTACCTCTCTTCCTAGGCCAGAGTGCACATTTCATCGTAGTGTTAGGCACTTTGTGTAGCTCTATACCAGTCATGTCATGTGGTTTGTATAATGCCTACATCACCAGCATTATCTTGCCTTTCATCTATCGCTGAGGTGTTGGTAGTATTGCTATTTGTAACTTTCTGAGACAGATCTGAGACAGTCATTACTTCCATAGGCACCAGAAGACATAATTAGAATTGGTGCAGTCTGCTTCTGGTTCCTTGATTTGTGTGGGGAACTGCAGAGAAATGTCAAGTCCTCAGCTATCAGGAGAGCAAGATGGGGTCTTGCAGTTTCCCTGGGTTTTGATTTGTTGCTATTGATCACTGATATCAATAGAATAATGACCTCAAAAAAAAAAAAAAAAGTCAATCTGTTTTCTTACCCACTGAATAATACAAGGCTGTATGCCTAAAAAATTGTGTTTTAAAATATAGGTATTAGACTTTCAGTATGAGTTTGTTGTGCTCTAGTAATTTTTTGGTATTTTGAAATTCAACTTCGGAGTTGACCCTTGGCTATTTCATGATTTCCCATTGTAATCAAGACTTTATTTTCCTGGCTAATGATTTCAGTTCTTTGGATGAGAAACAGAAAAGACAGACAGTAACTTACCCCAGATTGTTTGAGGAAGTCTGTGGGCAGAGCTGGAGAGAGATCTCCTGCATTCAGATCTCCTGAGCCTTAGGAACACGGGCATAGTTTCTCTTCACCTTCCATCTCCCCGTGACTCTCAATGGCTGTTGTCGTAAGTTGAAATGATAGTCTTTTGCCACGAATCAAAGCCTGCCTTTTTTGATTGCTTTAGTTTGGCACAGCTGAAGCTGAACAAATCTGGATCACTGCTTTCTCTCCATCTCTCACTCATTGCCAGCGAGAGCTTTCCTCCTGGAGCAACTGCCTTATCCTTATGGAGGCTTATGGGGAATGTGCTCCCTTGCCACTTGGCTTTCTCAATGCAGTTTCAGTGCTCTCTTGGATCCCTGAGCATCCTGGATTTCAGACCTCCTTCTGTAGCAATGTTTTCAGGCTTTCTCCCTTCTTGAGATTCTGGCAGTAAAGTAAAAAGAAAATATTAGGAAGAGATAGTTTCACATTAATTTCATAATATCACTCTCAGTAATTGTTAGATAATTAAATAGTATTCTATTATAAATATTTTGTTGCAAAGATATTAAGAAAATATTAAAAAATGCCTATAGCAGGTAAGAGGAAAATGTGAATGAGCTCTGCTTGGTACATTTTTCTTGGCAAGACAGTAGCAGAAAGGAAGGGATTGTTAAAGTGAAAGTCTATTTCTCATTCTGTAATTGAGGTAGCAATATTTGTATCAAAGATCATAATCTTTAAATGGTTGTAAGTCTTCTTTTTACTGGTCTGTTCTGGCATCCAGGAGTCTGGATGCTGCCACAGCTAATAGGTCTTCCAACTACTTCCATCTTTTGTTCCCTAACATGGGGACAGCATGGACTTTGGTATCTCTCCTGTGACCTGATAACTCACCACCACTGCATAGAGATGCAGAGCATTCTGGAAAGATGCAATCCTCCCACAGAGAAGCAGGCAGAAGTAGGGTGACCTAAGAATCACCTCTTTAGGATTGTTCTCAGTATCCCAAACAAGGGTCTCTTTTTTTCTGCCTTGCTGTCTGTTCAGCAGTGTGAAGACATTCAAGGGTACACAGCACCCTCCTTGCGGCTGACTTGACTTCTGTCTCTGTGGAAGTAATGGACCCACTGATCCTTGTTATGATTTTATTTCTCTTTTTACTCACTCTGTGCTCTGAAGGCAGCTCTGTCTCAAGCATAAACCCTGCTGCTCCCAAGGGAATGTTCCTGCCCCAATGCACATGCCCTAGGCTCTCCCTTTCAAAAAGAACAAATATCCCATACAAAGAGAGAGCAAAGATAAGTGACCAGGCACCCTGGATCAGAGTTGTGATGAAGCAAGATTTTAGCAACATCTGGGAATGGATTAGCTGCCTTGCCTTGGGGCCAAGTTCACCCAGAGGTTTCTGTTAGCAGTCTGAGTCCTGTAACTGGTATTTCAGTGGAGGCCTTCTTAGTAGGTCTGGTTCTGTATTCTAGGACAATAAAACCCTCCTTCTTTTAATAATAAAGATAAGTGTATAGAGGACATTTGAGAAACTGCTTTATCAGTAGTGTATTTCTGTGATTGCTCCTATGAACATGAGGTGGTTCCTGTGTCTGCTTGTCCTGTTCCCACTTACAAATGCTCAAACACACCTGACAGCAGGGCAGTGGTCTCTAAGGTGTAATGGTGCTACTAGTTTTGTGACACTAAGTGTTGTGCTGCATCATTACCTTTGTTATGCCAGGGATACTGTGGTCCTGCTTATAGCATGTTCCTACATCCTTGCTGGGACCCTCAACCCTCCCAAGATGAGCTGCTTGAGAGCTGCTTCTTGCTCTTTTGCCATTGCCTTGTATGGCACCCGTGTTCTCTAACTCACCTCCATGCCCCCTTCTTGAAAATCCAAGCAGGCGAGTTTCCTTTGATTTGGGCTGGAGTTAGCTGAATATCTGCATTGGGCTGGGAATCCATCGAGCATGCAAATGCAAAGTTCCTGAAGTGGTTGGCTTCTATTTCTAGCTGTGACAATCAGCCAAAGGCTTGGTGTAGGTTTATGTTTAATACATTAAATCTGTCTCTGAATTTCTCTGTGACAGACAGACATGCCACAGATAGGCTCTGTGTGTGTGGGGAGACCCCATTTCCAGACAAGCACCCTCCTCCTCTGCTTATCCCCAAGCCCCACCACCCACTTATCGAATTCCCAAGGACCCTCCTCCCCACGTCACTGACAAAAGTATCAAAAGCTCCCACTAACAGCAAGGAGTGGGGCTGGGAGGAACAGCAAAGTTAGCAGCCCCAGAAGGTTTCCAGAGAGTGAGGAAGCCTGGGTCCTGAGATGGGCTCCAGGGTATCAAGACCTTTGCTTCTTTGTTGGCTACGCAGCCGATACTGGCAACTGCTTTCCTCTGTCATTTGGGCTTCTTTGTGCATGCTCCCGCTGTGCTTCTCCCCAGCAGCTGGGGTCCCTCTCTGCGATGCTCCCATGGCCATGGCACCCTCCTTTCCCTCTGATACCTTGGAGACCTTGATATGGGAATTGAAATTTAGCTAGTTAAGTGGAATCCCTGTGTTCTGCCTGTTCAGGCCCGCAGGTATATTTTGTTACTTCATTCCAAGTTAGCAACTTAGTTTCCCAACAAAACCAAAGCCTGGTCAAATCAAAAGTTCAGGCACGTGTGTTAGTTTACAGTGGTGATCCTAGCCCAGTGGCTGTCAAGAAAGATCCTTTTCCCTCATCTCCTGAGCCACTTTTCTCCACTGCAACTGCTGGACATTGGCTCAGGTGGTGGGGTTTCATGTCACTGCAGGAAGCAGCTGAAGGACAGCAGTGCAGAAGGAACCCTTCCTGGGGCCCAGCAGCTTCTCAGGGAGCTCACATGGTTCAGCAGACTGCAAGAATGAAAGACAGCAGCCAACAGGCAGGCAGGGATGGGCAGGAAACAGCCTCAGCAGCAAGCCAGCAGCAGCCTTTTTCTGAGGAGCAGCTTGGGGTCAGCTTTGTGCCTCAGTGCTGTGCTGCAGGGAGAAGGCAGAAGCCTGACCAAAGCAATCTTTCAGGCAGGAGAGAAGGAGCTAAAGCCAAGATCTCAGCTGTCACTTCAGCCTTGCATCAGATGTCTCTTTTCAGTGGCTGTACAGAGCTCCTAGTAACCCTTCCACTGCTTTTTTACTGATGGTGCCCCCCTCTAGAAGTGCAAACCCACTGTGATAAATTATCTTATGTTCTCACTATCTCAAGATCTCCCCAGCTAAGGTATAATGGCATCAGATATCTGTTTAGCAGAAACCCAGGGGATCAGCAACAGATTATCACTAGAGTGATAGCACAGAAGGGGCCAGGCAGAACAGGTAATGCAGAAGAGCTCCAGGGACTAGAAAAGAGGGTGAACTCGAGATACTTGTATATCTTCTGTCATCACCAAGCCCCAGGCTAGGCAAAGTCAGACAGTGATAAGAAGATCCTTGTCTGAGGAAGGTGCCAAACAGGCCTCATGTCCTATGGAGAGGCGAGGACGGGCACGTAACCACATCTCGCCCTTCTGGGGTTTGTACAGGAAAATGTACAGTATTAAATAATATCCTCATTAATCTTAGGCTTAGCCAGCCAGCAGGATTATAAACATTTATGTACCCAATATGTGACTCATGCAGTGTATTTTGCTGATAAATGGACAGCAACTTTTTCCAGTGCAGGCACAGCTGTAGGTGGGAGGCAGTAAGAAGAGAAATCCTAAATAATACAGACCAGTTGGTTCCAGTAAGTACTGTAAACAGATCCTAATACCAGAAAAAAAAACAAAAAACATCAGCTTAAGCCTAGGAAGGGCAAAAGTGTCTTTGCTGGAAAGAGTCTTTAAAGAGACATCCTGCTGTGGAAAAAGCTCCAAGTAGCATCTAGAACTGATAGATGTCATAAGTCATATATGTGATTTTATGTGATTTTTGGCACCTGTATTGATTCTTAAAATGCCATCCTTTTTTTTTTTTTTGTTGTTGTAAAGAATAAAGGGAATTAGTTTCAGCACAGCAGACCCCATCCAACAGTGACCAAAAAAGTGAGGGAGGATGTTAAGTCCAAGAAGGTCACTGCATGCTTGCAGCATTGGAGCCTTCCTCTTTTTCTTGTACACCTGTCTTGGGTTTCCTCCCAGTGTCTGGCTAAAAGGACCATAAGTGGAAAGAGCTCTCAAAGAAGTTTCTTACCACACAGATCACTCCCGAAAGCTGAAAAATGATGTGAGATGGTTTTGGATGAAGACTTTTCCATACTGAGGACATCATAAAAAGTATTCACATTACCTTTTGGTATTTCATGTTGCAATATTGGAGTAACAGAGGTCAATGTGAGACACTACAGAAAAGGAAGGTTGTTTATTTTTAAGTGACACTGATTTCACTCATGCAGACTAACATTCTTATAACCACATATTCACAAGTACCAAGATACATTTGTTCATGCTATTTGGTTTTCTTGAAGTCACAATAGAAGACTCAAGGTACGGGCTCCGGAGTCCTTATGTCTCCTGGGTTTCTCGTGATTTGGCCACCACATGTTTATTTTGGATGCTTCTTTTGCATCCTTCAGAAGCTGGCAGTGACTGTGGTCTTTTGTCTCTCCATCTTCTCCCACCTCTGAGTATCTTTAGATGTCACTGCCTTTTGTCTTCTTATTTAGGTATTTTATGGCTCAATCTTGTTTTTTATGTTAGCACCACCATCACTAGTGGTTTGAATTTTTGCTTGTATTATGTTTTAGTTTTACCCTGTCCCATGTTTTAGGACATATCTTGTTTTTAAATAGTGCTCTGTTTGTCCCAGACTAGAAGCCCAGAAGATCCCTTTGTCAATATTGCCTTTAAAATTCTTTCCTGCTTTATGAGAACACAAAATTTCTTGATAAAAAGTAAGCAATTGTTATTTTTTATACAAATAAAAAATAAATATGTATCCAAAGAGCATATAATTAATATGTGAAATTAATTGCTAAGGAAAGTCATTAAGTCAAATGACTTGGCTAACTTGTTATGTTAGGAACATTAATATAATTTGTAGCTATGCAGAGGAAGATAAGAGTAGTAAAACTTCATGCTTCAGGGAATGTCATTTGCACCACAAACAGCATTTCACAATCAGGTGGGTATTGTGCATTTCCCCCTACACCATAGAATCATAGAATAGTTAGGGTTGGAAAGGACCTTAAGATCATCAAGTTCCAACCCCCCTGCCATAGGCAGGGACACCTTGCTCTAAACCATATTACCCAAGGCCTCGTCCAACCTGGCCTTGAACACTGCCAGGGATGAAGCATTCACAGCCTCCCTGGGCAACCTATTCCAGTGCCTCACCACCCTAACAGGAAAGACTTTCCTCCTTATATCCAATCTAAACTTCCCCTGTTTAAGTTTTAACCCATTACCCCTTGTCCTATCACTACAGTCCCTAATGAAGAGTCCATCCCCAGCATCCCTATAGTCCCCCTTCAGATACTGGAAGGCTGCTATGAGGTCTCCACGCAGCCTTCTCCAGGCTGAACAGCCCCAACTTTCTCAGCCTATCTTCATATGGAAGGTGCTCCAGTCCCCTGATCATTCTCGTGGCCCTCCTCTGGACTTGTTCCAACAGTTCCATGTCCTTTTTATGTTGAGGACACCAGAACTGCACACAATACTCCAAGTGAGGTCTCACGAGAGCAGAGTAAAGGGGCAGGATCACCTCCTTCGACCTGCTGGTCACACTCCTTTTGATGCAGCCCAGGATACGGTTGGCTTTCTGGGCTGCAAGCGCACACTGCCGGCTCATGTTCCTTTGAACTCTGTCAGGTTTTTACAAGAGAGGCTAAGACCAGAGGCTTGGTGTACCACAGAAAATGTTGTTTATTTACTAAAAACAAAATTTATCTTAGTATAGATACTGATAAATCCAAGATATAACAATACAGGGATGCTTGTAAATTTATCAGTGGCTTCCTTCATTCAAAACAGACAGAACAGACACATTTCAGGCCAACCTTGTTTTCACAAGGACTGTCAGTTTTTTGATCAAAGATGATATCTAAGTTCATTGTTGGAAAAAGGGGCATTATTGTTATTTTTTATTTTTTTTTTTTACCAGAAGGATGAAAAGAGTGAAACCACAGCTGCTTTCTTATCGCTCTGCATGTCTGGACAGGAAATAAGACGGGTAAATCTCATCTGATCTCAAAGAATGAATCAGGTCAGGACATTTTTGTGCTCATATGAAGTGAGGGGGATGGGGGTGGAAGAGAGATTTCTCCTCTCTTTTCCCGTAAGAGTGCATCCCAGAAGTATGCTCTGTTTTTATAGTCAGAGTTCAACATTTTTGCTTGCTCAGGTTTTCATAGGATACTTGAAATACAAGTAATTCTAGTTACTTACATGGATTATTTCGTCCCTACACAGGAGCCTCTGCCAATTTTTTCAACATCCAAATAATATTAACATTACCCTCTCTCTTCCTTCCTTTCCAGACAGAAAGAGAAATAGTCTGATTAGTGCATGTGGACATGTGTGGGTGGGTGGGAGTGAAGCCAAAGGAAGGGACAGAGTTAGCTTTTAGCCCTGAAGGCTTTGGTGCTTTATTCAGTGTATTAAATAACTTTGGTCTGGCTTCCGTGGAATTTTAGTCTTCTGTGCTCATGAACTTCCCGTCACCAGTAATCTTCTTTCATTGTTTCAGCCAAACACTGTAAAGTCCTGGCCAAACAGAGCATCAGTCCTTATGGTAACTTAAGTTACCTTAACTCAAGTGGAGAGTGTCAAGTATTGAAATTGAAGGCTTCAGCCAGGCTCACTTTTTGCACCAAGCAGAAATGGAGAGCAATGAGTTCTCATTGAACTGTACTGCTGACCCCAAATGCTCCTGGCATTTATGTCCAGATTGTGATCTTTCCAGGACACGGAACTTTTGAAGTCTGATGGATTAGGAGTAACTTTGAGAATCACAGCTCCACAGATCATGGCTGTGAGGTTTTGACTGTCCACTAATATCAGAATGTCAACAGACTAAGCGTATGCCACCACCAGCAAAATACAGTGGCTAAAACCCTCCCCAGTTTACTAAGGAGACAGGTAAACTGAACCCACAGCTCAATAATCAGAAACTTGTCTTTATGGTAAGGCTAATGCGGAGACAGACCTAAATTCTGTAGGATACTGCAGGTAGAAAAAGAATTATCTTCCCACCATCGGCTTCGGTCAGGGAAGAAGGACCTGGGCTTTTTCATAGTGTTTAATTTCAGTCCTGGTCCTTGGCACTGGGATACTGAGAAACTAGTTGTCCACGAGTCCAGCGTGACATCCCTCAGATTAAATGTGCAGGTGTGTTCCACATCCACGGGTGAAAGAAAGGCACTGGAAGTCATTGCATAGGATGGAAAATGGAGTTTCTAAAATGTACCCTGGCCAAAAACACTGAAGAAGGCATAAAAGAAAAGCTGTGAGCTGGCAGGGGAGCCTTTCTCAGCTACAGGAGACCAATATTATCTGTAAGCTTCTACAATACAAAAATACTTCTACAAAAGGTGGTGTCCACAATACTTGCAAAACTACACAGATTCACTTTGCTAGAAGAAGTTGTAGTTAGAACCAATATGCATTTTTGCACTAGGAATTTTTGTTTTTGCACAAAGCTGTAATGCTGGGAACAAAATTCTTTTTTTGGGAAAATGTAAACAGATTTCAAAGATAAGTATTTAAATATTTTTTGAAAATAACCCCATTTATTTGTTATGAAATTACTCTTTTCTTCCCACCCCACCACTGAAATAGAAATTAATCATTTCAGTTACGTTAAAACAGATTTTTTTTATTGCTGTGAAACTAAATGTTTCCTGTTTATGAGCTCCCCTTTTCTTTTGATATTTGGAATGTTTTAAATCTAGCCTGAAATGTTTAAATCTGTGTTTTTCCCAGGTTGAACTAGCTTTTGAACTAGTTTCAGGGTTAATTTCAGGTAGCTGAGTGAGTTTTCTGCCAGAGCTAACACATGTTCAGATATGCATACCAATTTCTTCTAATTTGTTCTGTTTATTTTTATTTTATAGTCTTTTGACTAGCTCCTGTGTTTAAAAAACATCACCCTTTCTAAAGCTTACTGTCAGTATGCTAGTTTTCAGCACGATTTATTCCATGAGGTTGTTGACTTTAATTATATCGTGGATGCTCAGACACTGTTACTTAGTGGCTCAATTATACTTGCTTCTTGGATCAGTTCCTAGGTATTACTTAGGACTAAATGAAAAAGCAAAAATAAAGTCTTGTTTTCTCATGTGCTGTAGAACTAGTTGTTCCAAAAAGCATTTGTTTATCATGTTGAGAAATCACTTCCTAAGCCATAGACCATGTGGTAGTTGACTAACTTACGTCCTGAAACACAGGAGCAGGCTGTGGGTTTGGGAAAGGGCTGTCCAGATTGATGAGTCCAGTTACTTGACACTCTGGGCAACTTGGGTTTGGAAACTTTGCTCCTTCACAGAGCTGATTGATAGGGTTTATTCCCTTGCTGCAGCGCTCAGTGACTTAGCTGAAGCCTCGCTGTCATGAGCTGGGCACTCAGTGATGGATACATGGATATGGATTATGGCCCTGAAGATGGAGAGGCTGGAAATGGGACTTCTGCTAAACATGAGAGCTGTGGGCTCTGAAACAGTCCTTGGAGGAGTACTGGAAACAACCTAATTACTAATCCACTGTCCTGCTGGAAAAGCCTTGTGGACAATGCTGGGAAGAAGAGGCTTGGTGACTCCCACATGCTATGGTGAAAAGGCCTGTCATTTTGAGGGTGTCTGCAAATCACCTCACCTTGTTAGGCCTCATCTACACCACTTCCCACAGGATTTTTTTTTTCCATGGACATGGGTGACCTGGGCTATACAGATGACTCCTCCTGAGGTCTCCCTGGTATCTTATCCAGTGGCACTAGCAGTTGCCCATCTCTGCTGGCACATTGCAAGTAGACATCACAGAACCAGTATTCTGTGATCATTTTTATGACTGTTGGTTCATAGCTGTATCTTTTGTTCCCAGTTTTCTTTCAGTTTGCAAGCTTTTAATTTACAGCAGGATTCTTACTGCTAATCCCCATGGAAGACCTTGCCTTTCCACCATTGCATATTTTCCTGTTTCTGTTACTTCAGCTTTCTAGGTCATCCTTTTCCTCTTTTATGAGTGCTCAGGCCTCTTTTCCACTGTTGTTGCTTTCTTGCTTAGTGTCATCAACAAACTTCCTCAACAAGTATACATTTTTTAATCCAGTCATTAATGGAAGCATTCAGTAAAACTAGTCCTAAGAAAAATTAAATTAGTAATTCTTCAGCATTTCTTCTTTCCACTGTTCAAGCTTCGGCCCCATTTGCCTGGTTCCTTACCATCTCACAATTTTGGCTTCAATTCCCATTTTCTCCAAGTTAACTAAAAACTTGCAAGATTACACTGGGGACAAAACTCTTCCAGTGTCTAGGTAGATGAGGAGGAGCAGATCTGGGCTGTGGTTACTTACAGGGTTCACCATGTCACAGGGCTGAAGATTCAGCTGTCCCTGAAGGGTGGTAAAAGAGGGCAAGAAACGTCCTCCTGTTTGCACTGCTTTTCAAAGGTGGCTCATGATCATGCATCCTATACCTTGAGGAGCTCAAGGTTACTGCTGTCAGACTCTGAGAGTCAACAGCTGCTTGTACAAGGACACATGTAATATGGTACCTTTGTTACCACAGGTAGGTCTGAACTTCCCCAACCTTATCAAGTACTGTAGGAGCTAACGATCCTACAGGAATCCCTTACTGTTCATTGGAAACCAGGCAAGAATACATAGATCAAAAACGAATGTGTTAGTTGTAGGGTCACAAAGTGTCCTATAGAAGTGCAACAAATCCCACCTCTGTTCCAATCATTTGGTGGGTCTTTAACTCCATAGTTATGCTATAATTTTTATTTTGCTACCAAGTAATTTTGCAACCTACAAATCAGGCTACGCTTGATCTTTTTCAGGACCAGACAAGCTACACTCACCAGCTATTTGGTTAGTGAATAGATGTGATGGGTTTTCTTTCTTAACCTCCCAAGCCACTGATTCTGCAGCTGGTCATCACTTTCATCTCACCTCTGCTGAGCTCTGTCTCTAGGGCTGTGCCTACCCTTACTTAAGGACTTGATGTGCCAGCACCCATGCTCTGCATGCACCAGGCATGGATCTCTGCAGAGCAAAGGAGCGCTGCTGTGGATTGCTATTCACATGGGTACAGCATCTCAGCATGGTGCATTGTGTGCTCTTGGCTCAGGTGCAGGAAGGGCTAGAAAGCCAATAACTTAGTCTAGCAAGCACATGTAGATCGTCTGACATGTTGTCCAGCACTCTTGTGGGTCTGCTGTGAGAAGTGAGGGTGCATCTCAGAGGCTTGGGTTTATATAAGCCAGGTCTTTGCCTCTTGGGGTTTGTCACTTTTGGGGGCTTCAGAGCTGCCTCCAAAAGCAGACACCTTTGTTATGTGACTTTTCAGCCTGACATTAGCCTGCTATTAAGAGGGGAGACCAGACAATTGCAAAAGGACCATGGAAGGAGATGGGAGAAGGCTTCTGGCCTCCTGCTCCCTGTGGCAGAACAGGTGCCCTTGCCAGCAGCACAGCTGTAGTTAGAGCGCAGCTAGGGAAGAAAGGGGTAGCAGAGAGAGGGGTCTAACTGCAAACAGGGAGACTAGCATTTGTTCTCAGACCTCTTCCTACTCACTGCTCCTGGGCACAGAAAGGCAGCCTGGACGTGGCCCCTGGTGCCTGCTCTGGCTCTTTCCTCTCCCTTTTGGCTCAGTTCCTTGAGCTTGTTGGTTTCCTTGCTGTGGGCAGGAGATGTTTTTGACTGAGAAGGTGGTAGCCTGGGGGTGGATCGAGAGTAGGAGACAGAAGAGGGGAGGAGTCAGTGATCGATGCTAATAAATAAAAGGCCTCTCTACTTCAGTCCAGGGATCAGGACGTCAGAAGAGCTGCCCCACAGGCAAGAGTTGCAGGCTGGCGGGGAAGCGACGGCTCAGTGAGTATGCAGGGACCGCCTTGCTTTTCCTGGACAGCTGCTTGTTATTGATGCCTTGCTGGTGCTTCACAGTGCAAAATGTTTTGAGCTCTTGCTATGGCATGCAGAATGCTGTGATTCTCCACTCCAGCAGGGGACAGGACAGAGAGCTGCTTTTCTGATCTCCCCTTTATCTTAGGGGACAGCAGATGTTTCCCTGGCACTTGAAGACAATTCATCTTAGCTTCTCTTTCTGTACTTGCTACCCAATGGATGCTGCTAGAAATCAGGGGGATTGGGCTCACTGTGTTGTGTGCTGTGTTACCTCTGCAGCAGCCCACTGATGCTGGGAAGGGGGCATGTGTGCTGGTGAAGCATGGAGTACAGGGAGGGTAAAAAGGAGATGTACTTTTGCAAGGGAAAGTGTTCCCAGAAGGAGGGTAGTTGGTCTGGGGCTGTGTAGCCAGCATACTCAGTCATACCAGCATTCTTGGAAAATGCATTGCCTCTGTGGCGAAAAATGAAACATTCGAGTCAACATGGTGTTTGTGGCTCTTCTCCTGTGGTTGAAGGTAGGGGATACTCCAGGCAGTCTGGGATCAGAGTCCTCTGAAATGGGAGTGGAGTCTTCCAGAGAGCAGAGTGCTCTGCCCTGAGTGAATGAGGGTAAATAAAGAGGGTTTGTTTGGAAAACATGTTGGAGTTTCCCACTGTGCAGCCTCAACTTCATGCCAAAGTACTTCCAGCATCTTCCTCTCTGTGCTCCACTGCTTTCCCACTGGGTTCTCTCCTCCAGACTCTCTCTCAAGCCGCCCTTTCTTGGCAGCTCCTCCAAGAGTGTACAAGACATTCAGGAAACCTATAAAATACACATGTGGTACTAACTCCAAAACTGTTGGCTCTATGGAATGCAAACAATCCCAGAGCAGAGAATTCCCTTAAAGAGACTGGAATGGCAGGGCTTGGAGGAGCAGCAGAAAAGTCTCATTACATCTCTGACCTTGTGTCTATGGCAGACTTTGGGCTTTTGCCCCAGCACAACCTAGTTTTCTTCCTCATCTTAGGGTGAGCATTGAACGGGCAGGACATGGATGGAGGGGGAAGGGGTATTGATGGTGCAGGACTGGGGTGGGATAATGGGAAAGAAAAGCAACTATTTCTCTCTGGTTTGAAATTGAAGGCCCTGCTTGGTTTCTCTCCCAGAGACCACAGGCTTCAGGCAAGGGCCAGGAGTTGGCATCGAAAGGGTAAGTTGTAAAGCCCAGAGTAATCTTGTTCCACTAAAGTTCTACTTCACACTGGGGAAGTGTTAGGCTCTGACTAGCTGTCCCTGTAGCTCTTGGTTGTGTCATCTACAGCATGGCTCCCCAGACCAGCCTCTGAAGGTGACAGCAGTAACAGCATCACACTGGCTTGGGTGGAATGATCTGCACCCAGGGTGTACATAGTCTGCACCCTGTCAGTGAGAAGTCATCATTCCTGCAGCTACACATAGACAAAACAGGAGGTCACCAGAGCTTGGATCAGACATAACAAGGGTTGCTGTGCCCTGTGCTCATCCCCAGGCAGTGTGCATGATCACAGCCATCACTGTCATGAGGGAGAGCTGGCAGGCACAAGATACCCATCTTCCCTCCCTGCCTTGCCTCTAGCAAACTACTTCCCTTTGCTTGTCACCCATGATGGATGGCTAACTCTGTAACTCCTTGCACTGACTTTGGTGCCTGGTGGGGCAATGGCTTTTAGTGCTAAAGAGGTGGCAATCCTGAGAGATACGGTTGCCTCTGCCTTCACTAAGATGTTGTCCCTTGGGCTGGAAGAGCAATGTAGGGCCAAGACTACAGTGAGGACCTGCAGAGATAGAGCTCTGCATGCTGCTCTCATCTGAATGCAAAAATTATGATCCCTTCAGCAGAAAGAAGGGATCCTTCTAGATTGCTGCTTGTCATTCCTGGAGCAATAAAGTAGGAGAGAGGAAGAGGCAGTGGGACCGGATTCCTCCTCTGATGACTGGCAGGCTGAGACTGCAGCAGGGCCAACTGGAGGGAGGGGGACTGAGTGGGGAGGGAATGTTTGAAGCCTCATTCTCTAAGTCTCTATCAGCAAAGCTAACAGAACAGTCTGGGCTGGGTGTATCCAAATGTGGGATGGTGGGGGCAAAGAGGGCAGATCAGAGGAAAAATTAGAAAGGCAAACATTTACATTTGGGATCAGCACATAACTCTCCCCCAAGGCCCCCACAAGCCCCTGAAATTCCTTCCACTTGCTCAGATCGGCTTTTCTGACCATGGAGTACTAGTGAGTGACATACTTGCCTGTAAATTATGGCCCCCAACCCTGAAATGGGAGATGAAGAGGGTATGCCCCTTCCTTTCCAGAAGCTGATTCTATCTGCTAATAGAGGATGTTTTGTTACGGGTCCATAAAGAGTGTGTACCAGCCAGACGTTGCCTTCCCCAGGCTATTTCATGGGCCCCTCCTGGCTCTGTTTTCATAATAAACATTCCAGTTTTAACTTTGCAGGCAACCCAGGATCTCCAGCTGCCCTCAGTGGGAAGAGAGTGACACAGCAAGAAAGACGGAGTGAGATATTCCTCCCTGCACTGACACAATGCGTGCTCTTATCATCCTTATGCTCCTGGCTGTCTTGGTGATAGCTGCTACTTGCTATGGTAGGTGACCTTTTTCATTGGGTAGAGCTCCAAACCTACAGATGTCTTTGGGTCTATTCAGACACTTTTTATTCACCTTTGTGCCTTCTTTCCCCTTAACTTGATTTCTTGAGTGCTTTCCTGCCCTTGTGTCAGATCCTCCTAGCCCTGCTCCAGAGCTGTCAGCTCTATTTAATGCGATTTGTGGTCCAAGATGTTTCAGCCTCTTCCTTTCTGTTCCAGTTCACCTTGAAGACTGCTCCTCTTTCTGCTTCTCTGTTGTCTGCACTACAGTAAGAGTTGTTACTCTTCTTCCTTTTGAATTGGGACATTTCCCTTTCTCTTTTTCTAATATCAACCCCCTTTTCCTATGCGGCACACTGATGGAATTAAGATGCTTTTTCATGCAAGAGTCAAGCACATTTCACTGTGCTGATCCATTCCCTAAGACCACATGCAGGCTTTGAAGGTAAACAGATATCCTGTTTTCTCCTGGTTTCTCTGGTATGTATGTATGAAAGATTGATCTGTCGTGTGTGAAAGACTCTGAATCCCATCAGTACAGTATCTTACCATATGTTTTAATCTTTCTTTCCCCAGAGTCCCATGAGAGCATGGAATCCCATGAGTATCTCAGTAAGAGATTGCTTTACTATTTTCTTAAATTTGAAATGGGCTACAGACATCTTCAAGATCATTTCCTCGTATTTTACTGTAGGGATTAAATATGTGAAACCACTGAGGCCAGGGAAATAGAATTTAGTGGGTGATGGAGTTTCAAGATGAAAAGAGAAAGGATTAAAAAAGACTTCACATGTTTGGACACAAATGCATTTCATTGTTTTGCAAGAATATGAGAACTGGAAAATGAAGAGTCGTGAGCTTAAACCCCTGCTGCATGCATGTAAAATAGGTTAAGTCACACTAGAAAAGGACATTGCTCAAAAAATGCTAGGATGAGCATGGGAAGCAGTATTGCAGAAGCCAGTGACATGACTTGTTTTCCTCCAAGGACAGGGAGAGACTTACTTGCAGCACCTTGGAAGAAACAGGTGGGATGTGTGAGCAGGAGAGATCCTTCAGCTGAAAGAGAGGGTTTGAGTCACAGGAAAAGCATGAAAGGGTGGAGAGCCTCAGTCTGGAACAAGCAATATCCTGGAGAGGTTAGAAAACAGATGGATTGAAACTAAAATGAAATTAAACCATCTGGAAGAAGGACTTCACAAAGCAGCTAGTCAGAAGCACAAAGGCACATGTGGGAGAAAATACCAAAGACATCCACAGGCTCCTGAACTCTGCAATAGGGCTGTGGTGTTTCCCAAAAACGACAGAAGGGACCTTCAGACACCTCAGTCTAAAACTGCCACACAGACTGCTCTGTGACTACCAAACCTCAGAAGCAGATGAACTTACCCGGGATCTTCTTTCCTGATGCTGAGTGTGCCCAGACCTCCCATATTCTGTGCAGCTTGGCACCTATCTTCTGTCCAAGCTCTGCTCACTCAGGGGGGCTGTGGCAGCAAAATCACAGTAGCTTTCCCTTGGGTGGCTTGATTAACAGCAGAGCAAGAGAAGCTTGTGCACTTTCACAGAGGCTGCAAAAGCCAGAGGGAGAGCCTGTGCGCAAAGCAGTGGGGTAGGCAACAGGGACTATTAAAAGGTTCTGGGTTTCATTGTGCATGGGAGAGCTGACAGAAAGCCTATTATAGATGTGGAAGTTAGCTTTTGCTGAAGTACAGCCTTGAAAAAGTGTCAATCTACTCTAAATAACCCCTTCCCTTCTCAGATCCCTTCATCAACAGGCGAAGGGCCAATGACTTCATACAAGCTGACTCAAGACTAGAAGCCATCACTCAGGAGAGGTATGTTATAGCCTCAGGATGCTAAGGATGAGAGCGGGAAGAGGTGTCTCCTTGCCAAGCACAGACTGGTACCAGGGGTGGCAGCCATGATGATTCTGAGAAGCCTCAGTTCCTTTCTTCAATGTGAGGTGCCTGTGAAGTCCCTCATCCCTTGGAGAAGCTGGAACTAGAAATCGTAGAGAGCAAGTCCTTACATTTGAAATCATGTCATATGCTGGAGGGGCTCTGTTTAATTTGTTCAAAGGAAACACCAACAGAAGGAGAGGAAATCAGTGTTGGATGGCCAGAAAGACAGCTCAGTTTGAGATCTTGTTCTAGTCCTCAAATCTCAAGCAGAATTAACACAGCTTTTTCTAAATCACAGGGCCATCTGGGGGCCTCCTTGCCTCATCTATGAAATGTAAATATAGGCAGTTTCATGCCTTATTCAGGGCTTTTGAAAGTAAAGGCTGAAGCACAGAAATAATCTCTTAATGAGGCATCAAGGCAAACTTTCTCCACAGTACCTGGTGGCCCCTTTGCAGGATGTTCCAGGGCTTTTTGTTCCATGCATGGCTTTGGGGAACAGCAGAAGAGCTGAAGGCAGCAAGATGGGGGTACTGCCGAGGAAGGACTCTTCTCCAAGTTGAGGCAGGAGCCACCTCCCTCTCCCCACCAGCCCATTTAGCCCTGAAATGAAAGGTTGCCTGCAGAGGCAAAATGTTCCTGCTGTAGTCGCGTTGCTCCCCTGTAAGTGGTGAAAACAGAATATGGTATGAGGAGCTTTTTGCAGGTGGATGATGGAATCTCATTATGGACCCTTATAGGGGGTTGTGGGCCAGAAAAGGGCTGTAGACGGATATTTAAGAGGACAGCATTTACCCTTCATCTCTCCTACTTTTGCAGGATCAGGGAACGTAGTAAAGCACCCTATGAACGTCAGAGGGAGGCCTGCGAGGACTACTACCCATGTGAACTGTATGCTTTTCGCCATGGCTATGCTGCTGCTTACAGGCACTATTTTGGGAGGAGGAGAACCAAGTAAACGATGACCTAAACCCACCCTGGGGCCTGGAGCCCGGGGTATCTTCCCAGAAAATGCAGTGGCTCTGA
This sequence comes from Neopsephotus bourkii, assembly GCF_033783945.1. Classification (NCBI taxonomy): domain Eukaryota; kingdom Metazoa; phylum Chordata; class Aves; order Psittaciformes; family Psittacidae; genus Neopsephotus; species Neopsephotus bourkii. The sequence continues at coordinate 13,304,859 of NW_026900624.1, forward strand.
AACATACTCAGTTGCTTATGTCCCTGTATGTTATCCTGCCTGCTGCTTCTCTCCCTTGTAGCCATGGATTCCTACATCGTGTTAATTAGCCCTGAGCTGATGTAACAGAGATCAGAGAGAGTTCAAGATGTGGGTGTTTACTACACAATAAATTGCTAGTTTGATACTATCTTCTTGTGAGTCACAGTATTTTGGGATGGAGGTGTGCAATTTTCCATGAAGAAGCTGAGTCTGTTTATTATAGAATCTGGTGTAGATTATGGAAAATAAAAGTCATTACCTTGCAGTCCCATGAATTTGAAATTATCTACAAAGCTTTTGTTCCAGGATCTACAAGTAGCTTCTTTTAGAAGTCACTGGCAAATTTCAGCTCTCACTCTTGAGAGACCCTGAAATGGCATGGTGTTCAGAAGGCAGGGTGAGATGCACTTTTTGAAAATGAAATCTAAAATATCCTTCCTTAATTGGGGAAACAAAATTCAGAAGGCATCTATATAATCTTGAAAGTTGGGGAGAGAGTAAGTGACAGGAAAAGCATGTAAACTGCAACTTGTTTATCCAGCTAACCTTGAGTCTTGAGGTAGAATACTCCTGTAGAAAGAAGTACATGGTTCAGGCTTTACTCATATTTCCTTTTGCAATCTTCTTTCATGCCTGTACTTCCACTTGGAATGATTGTGGTAGCACTAGAAAGCTGCAGAAACCAAAGGTGAAGAGGGGCTCTGGGTTCTGAATGCTCCATCTCTGGCAGTGGTCAAGGCCAGATTGTACAGAGTCTTGGGTGACATGGTTTTGTGTGTGGTGTCCCTGCCCATGGTAGGAGGGGTGGAACTAGATGACCCTAAGGTTCTTTCCAACCCAAACCATTCTATGATTCTATGGTAAATTAACAAATAAACTCAATGTTTAGGGTCAAACCCAACCTTGTTTACCTAGAACAATTCCATTTTATTGTTCATAATCCCTTGGAAACGGAGATGTGTCCTGGCCTGTGCACAGGTTGTTGTTCACCTCTCGGCCCATTGAGGAGTGAGTGTGACTGCTGTCAGGTTATCACCACCAACAGCACCAGGGGAACTTGCAGCAGCCTGTCCCCAGGCCAAGAGGCACCAGTGTTGACATGCCCAAGAATTCAGTGCTGCTCTGGGCTGGGCAGCAGTTACAGCAGCTTGGATGCTACCTGTTGTGGCATATGTACAAGACATAACATTTATCACAGCGCAGCTGGTTTCAATAATTGCATCTCCAGACTTCCATAAGCATCTGCAAATTATAAAAGTGGCATACTCTCAAAGTCTATGAGGAATAAAGTATCAAAATGTTGACTAATTTGTGGAATTAAGTTTAGAGCCAAGTCTACCTACCACATTAGAAACACAGATCTCCTTCCAAAATATGCTTCAAGGCTTTGCCAGCTTTGAAAATGAACTTCCGGAAAACAATGTGATTTATTTATTGAAAACACTTCTGAAACTCCACCCTGACAGCTGCTAAAGTTTTGTCCAAAGGAAAAAGTGAGAGAGAAGTTAGTTTAAGGAAAAAAAGCCATACGGATTAGGTATATTTGTACCCACACTTGTTCTGCATGTTCCCAAGTAAGTGAATCTTACAATCAACAACTAGAGCAAAACTTTCATACCCAAAAGTCAACAAGTTCATAATGTCTGGGTTTGCCTTGACACTCTGACACTACCAAAACAGAAGTCACAGGGCTAGTGCTGTCTGGGTGTGTGTCCAGAAATATCTTGTGATTCCAACTTCAGGTTTACCAGTACGAATAATGAATAGTACTGGAGATTTCTGTGGGATTTTGGTAGTGTGAGCAACAACCAAACACGTTTAAGAGACTACATGCTGGTTAGAAAGCTTGGGAAAAGTTGGAAAGGCAAGTAAAGATGTTTGGATTACATGGAATGTATATTTATATTATGTCAAATATTCTTTCAGAAGCATAACTTTCCTAGAATGCCTATTATTTATAGATACTTATTTATTTTTAAACTGTTGGTCTTCAAGATACTTTTGCTGGAAATTGTTATACTGGACTGTATATAAAGTTCAACTTTTTTCCTCGTCCAAATTCTGAAATCTCTGTAAACTAAAAGACAGCATTTCTCAGGATTGGCAAAATCCCTAATGGCTCTGACTGCCCCAGGGAGCTTTTTATCTGTTAATTTTGTAATCCTTGGACATGTTCCCTGCATGTGGGTCTAAGGAAGACTGGATTTGAGGTGGAGGAAGACGTGATCCATATGTTGTTTGTGAGACACCGTTTTGGGAACTTAGATGGTGGGTTTAGGGAGTATGAGGCTATTGGTAGATGAGATGTAGAAGAGCCCATGCGAGGCTCCTGACATACTGAATAACCACAATCACCCAACTCCTGAATAATAAATCACTTTGGAGTCTAAAGGTTTATTTGATTTTTAGATAAGAGAAGCCAAACTGAAACCTCCAAACTAAGGAGATTTCCAGGAAGGAAAAAGAAAGGTCCTCCCTCAAACTAACTACCCAACATTCCCAACAGTGTAAAAATCTCAGCTCTCCAAAGTGATTTGGTGAAACTCTCTGAAGCAAAAATCTACTCTGTGTTTGCCCTATGCAAACTATTTCATGGGTTTCTTTACCTTCACGGGAATGGGTCAGGGTGAGGTATGGGAAAAGGGTCGCCATTGGGTTCAGTATCATTTGATTTTCTACATGAGAGAGCCCCATCACACGGAAAGGTTGCTCTGCTTCAGGGCGTACTAGTTTTTCCCCTGGCTTTCAAAGCAAGAAGCTAGTATTACTTACAAACATTAATGAGTTTCATGTTTATAATAAAACTGTTTTTTTCTTTATCCAGTTGTTTTTCTTCAACTGCCTCATTCAAAACCTCAGATAAAATCTTCTGGAAATGCCACAGGTTCTGAGATGGATGTCAAAATGGCTGCCAGGACTAAATATCTCCTGGCTAGAAGGACATGCTTTGTTTTGGAGCTCAGACAAAGGAACACAAGCCAGAGCCCTGATATCTCCAGCAGATCACATGATATAAATTGCTGTCCAAAAGGAGGCTCTGGAGAACCTCAGTAACCTCCAGGAAAGCTCTGAGGTTAGAGAGACGAGCACAGCCAAGGAAGACATGAGGAGTCTGGTGGCATCACTGATCGTGATTCTGGCCCTGGCAGCTCTCTGCTGTGGTGAGAAAGGTAAGGGGAGGTCTTTCTGGGAAGGCTCTTGGAAGTGCTGCTCATCCCTGTAGCTTGCCGCCAGCCTCCCTTTGGTCTGTGAGAGACACAGAGCTTTGCAGGGACAAGGTGCACCACTGACCATCACACATCTCTGTCCCAGAGACAGAACCATGGCTGAGAGGGTCTGGGGACAGAAAGCCTTGTCTCTTGCAGGGCACTTCCTTCCACTGATCAAACCCTACCCCCTAATTGCACCACTGAACTGCAGCAGAGAAATTGAACAATTGAATATGTTTAAGTATTAAACCAGTTTAGCATTTAGGTGAATTGGCAAAGGTGTGCTGGATGCTTGCTTTTGAGTAAGAGGGCTGAACTGCAGGCAGATCTGTGTCGACCACGGTAGGGGGGAGGATTTTGTACCTGCCAGTCCTGAAATGCTGTAGGAACACAGAGATAAGCACAAAGTGAAGCCTTCAGTTGCAGGGAAATGTGGAATTTGGGGAAAAAGCCTCCTATTAGTGGTTACAAAGAAATTAGCTGTCCGATTGAAATATGAACACATCACATTTGAAAGCTATCTAGCGATGGTGACTTCATGATGAAAAGATAGTAACATAGTGGCAGCTCTATAGTTGAAGAGAGAGGGAGGGGGTAAAGATCATAAAAACAAGTGTTTTCACTTTATGGCAAGAAGATTGAAGCTGAGCAGGAGGAGAGAGCTCAGTCTTTTCTTCTTAACTCATTCAGAGTTAAATTTTATTCAGTCATGATTCAATACTGGCAAATATATATATATTTAATTAGTGTTTTCCTTCTGTCAGTCTCTTTCTCACTTTCTCAGTCTGGCATATATATCTGCTTTTTTTTTAGTCATTATTGTGTTCCAGAATGCTTATCTGCATTGGAGTAACTTCTCATTCTATAATTTCAATATTTTTTTTTTTTAATCCAAGGAATGTATATATTGCTTAAAACCAGAGCTACACACAACCCTTTTCATGTAACATTTTTGTTTAAACACAGTTGTTATTTTTTTGCTCTCTAGAGCCCTCTTTCTGCCCCTAAATACACTTACGCCAAATACCTGGTGACTTGGGTGGAACCGACACTTGAAAAAAGGTATGGGGAAACAGTGGAAGAAAAAATTTGTGAAATAGGGAAGTGTAGGAGACCCAATATTAGGAGACCTTCTATTCTCTTAGAGGATGCTTTCGTTGGGTGTTTCCAGGGAGCATTAGGGATTAAGATTAGGACTGAACACAGAAATACAGTGTGTAAATTCTTGCAAGGGCTGGGGATCCAGGTACCTCAGCCTGAGACAGAAAGCTGTAAGGACAGAACTTTTCCTAAATTTTGGCCCTATTTCTATTCCTTATCAATGACTTGTGATTTCTCCCCAGAGGTAAGGAAACCTCTCTTTCCAAAAATAGGTGAGATATTCAGCTCCCTTGGGGTTCTGTCCAAACTGAGGTTTCATTCAAATGGTCCTGTAGCTCTAGCTGTCCCTGCTCTTATCAAGGGCAAGGAGGTTGATGAAGGTCTTCCTCCAGCTTCCATGGTAGTTATATGTTTATTGTGTCATTTAATCTGGATCAGGGGAAGTTGAAATTAAATAAACCCAGGCATAACGAGGGAAATCTGCTGTGGTAGAAGTGTCTGTCTCTAAATGGTGGGTGTTACAAAATCTTTTTTGGAAGGAACAGACCTTCTGGAAAACTGGGGGAAGCTGGACCCAGGCAATAGACAGAGGGGTTTCATTACAGAACAAAGCAGAGGAGAAGGACTCACAAGCAAACTCCTTTGTGTCTGTCTTCCAGGTCCCAGCACTGACAGTGAGTGACTATCATTGTGACTGATGCTCAGCCCCATTCTTCTGCATCTGCCTCCTTTTCCCCTTTGATAGGTTCAAGGGGTGAACAAGAACCATGCTGAGCCCTTCCAGTTGCTCCTTTTTAGTTCCTGCAGCGCTGCAGTCCCTGAGGTGCAGGAACACCTGCAATGAGCAGAGGCACTGCCTTTCACAGCCCTGGTGGCAGTGGACACAAGGGAGGTCAGCCTCCCATGCAGGCACCCTAGCATCACTCCATGTGTGCTAGTGATGCAACCTGCATTACCACAACTGTCGAGTAGCCCCCAAGGCAAGACGTGAGTCCTGAAGGTTGTTAGCAGCTGGATGCATCTGCTCTGTGTGAAACAGTGTGAGCAACAAGGCCAGTCTCCCTGTTTCTCTGGTCTGGCATTAGAGACTTACCCAAAGTGACTGTTGCATCCCCAGACTGCTAAGGGAGCAGAATCTGCTCCAGGGCCTCCAAGCTCTGTTCTTCTGGATCTTCTAAACAGTCAGTCTGTTGTGCAGGATCACAAAACAGAAAGGTTTAGTGCCACATAGCAACAGGTTGTGACATCCCTGCCAGATCCCTCAACCTGGAGAGCCTGAAAGCAAGCACCTTCTATGGCTGCTCCAGGCTGCCTCCTGAAGTCCCTTCTGTTAGGTTGCCTGGGACATGTGAATTGCACACCTTGGGTTGTCCACAGATTTTGCAGCAAGCCGATCCTGCCAGAAAGCTTTATGGAAAACCCCTTTTATTCCTTCCTGTCTCTCTGTTCTCACACCTTAAAGGATAACATTGCTGCTGAGGAGCATGAAAGCTGGTATTTCTCCAGTGAGCCAATACAAATACAGATTGGGAAATAAAAAAAGATCTGAAAAGAGTGTTCAGGGAAAGGTGGTGATTTCTGACAGCTTATTAGCTGTCAGTTTCTGTGTAGTCAGTATTTTGATCCATGCTTAACCCCAGCTTGTTAGAGAGGGGGCACCTCTCGTTTGCCAAACGAAAACACAGTCAAATGCCTCACGATGATGAGGGAAGGGCACAAACCCCACCGTCACCCCCCAGGTAGAGTCCTCAGGAACTTGCTTCTAGAAACTTAGAAACTTGGCAGTTTGCCAGTTGCCCTGCTGACACATGTATTGATGCACAGCTGCCTGTGTTGCTGGTGTGTCAGCATTTGTGCACACCTCTGTTGTTGTGCATCCATACTGCAGAGCAAGACTGCGCTGTGCTGAGCCCTGTGGAGGTGAGGAGCAAAGTGGCTTTACCTGCTCTTCGTCAGGTGCTCCACTCCACAGCACCCTGGTGTTTGTAAACCACAAATTCAGGGGAACAAACAAGCCATCGTGCTGACAACATGTTAGTGGAGACCAGGTGCCAATGCCGTCATGGCAGAAAGACCTCTCATATTCTCCAAGTCCTAAACAACAGGATCTTTTCACCTCCTGTGTGTATTTCTCCTTTGGTGATGTTTGCTGACACTCTTTTATATCCTTCATTTTTCATGGCATTATGTACATGTGAGTATTGGTATATTTATGCACTGACTGTTGCTTATGGCTCACTGGAGGCATTTTAAGGCCTGGTGGCTGGTATCCCACATCACTCTCAGTCTGAGTCAAAATACAGAAAGGAAGCCAAGACTTTGAAGTTAACCAGGCCAGGGAGAGAGAGTGCCATTCCTTGAATTTTCTCCTTATTCATATTTTATGCTGTCATGACTTTGCCATCAGCACATTTGCTGTGGTATCAGATGTCCCTGTGTGATAAGAGAATGGAGTTTATGACAGAAAAGGCCCTTACTCCATGGAGTTGTGCAGGTTGGAGTGAGGAGGGAGCCCATCTGTTGGGCTTTGAGTGAAGAGTGTGTTGGTGAAGATGATGATTAGGATGATTTGTATCAGTCACCTGCTTGTGAGTAGACTGTCCGGTTCCAGAGGTTAGGCTGGTCTCTATTTCTCATAGATCATGGGCCTGCATCTCTAACCTGCTGTGTTCTTTCTTCATAGGCATCAAGATTAAAAAAGAAGTTGCCAATACCTTTGTGAAGAGGCAGAAGAGATCCAGCCTGTATGAATGGTAACAACTCAGGAGTCAGGCTGAGAACTAGACTCTGGACCTGTTATGAAGAGGGGATGGGAAGGCAATAAGACATGACAAAGCATTGATTTGTTGTACATCTATGTGTTGTAGCAAAAACAGGCTATAGGATACATTTATAGATAATTTTTTTTCATAAATATCCTTTTGAAAACTCAAAGGAATATCAGCTGGACTCTGATATTCTTCCCTGGGAGGAAGATAGTACTAGCTGTCTTGGCTAGCCATGTGGAGAGCAGGATACAAGTTAGAAGCTTCTCTGGACACAGGGTCATCAGAACAAATCTCCAGGATAATGAGTATCACAGAACCTTGGTCAATGCCTCTGGCTCCCTACAAAAGAAGCACAGCTCTGTTACAGGGATGTGGCTAGATCAGATTGGCTGTTATTTCTGAAGCTCTAGATCCTGCATATATTTGTACTGAAATCCTAGACACAAAGATTTGGAGAAATCTTAACTCTGAACAGTTGGATAAATTTGAAGTAATCCAGGAATGTTCTTCACATATTTCCTGGAAAAGGTTGTTAAGCCACTCTTGTGTAGGTCTGTGCAAAAAGATTTTTATTCAATCTGTCTTTGGACTGTTGGGTTTAGACTATAGAAGACTGGGAGACCCCATCATTAAAGGAAAGGATCAGAGTACTGTAGCAGAGAAACTTACTGATATTGAAAACTGCAGTGCTTAAAACCAAGATGAAATTCAGTAGCAGCAACTGTATTGTCTGTATTGACTACCCCCTATAGGTGAGGGATCATAAAAGCAGCTTCTGTTATAAGCATTAAGCAGGAAGGATTGAGGTAGACAGACATTGCGGCATATTATTTGATCATGATGTAAGGTTAGTTTGGTAATATGGATGCAACAAATGTAATTCAGGGGTGCTGCAGGGTATTTTCAATACAGAAATAAAGTAAAAAGTCATGAGATACTGGTGGGACTCTTGTAGCAGTATGTACAGTCTTTGGGAAAGATTAACCAAACCTAGAAGAAGAATTAAGAAGGGCATCCAGAGTGTATAGCTGAGACTAAAAGATTTGGATTTGCTTAGCCTGGAAAAACACAAGCTGAACAGGGATAGTGTTGCTATCTACAGCAGAAGAGAGGATAATAACAGAAAACTGCTTAAGCTAAAGAACGATAGTGGCTAGTAGGAAAGGAAGCAGAAACTGGGTGCAAATAAAGGTAAACAGGAAATAACTAAATAAATTTGCAATCAAAATATTAATAATAGAACTAAAACCAGCAACAGTAACAACAAAAATAACAATAACAATAATTAATAAAGATTCCTGAGTAGTTGAGGAATGAAATTGGGAACAAAAAATAGCCAAACTTTTTCCATGGTATTCTTTTTTGATAAAACCTCAAGAACAATTGCTTCAATTGCTTTAAGTTGGATTCAATTCCATTTGTTCCCAGCATTGATCAAGCAGTTTATTGTCATGTAAGTAGACCATGAGAAGTCCCCTGTTGGACAGCCTGGGGAATCACTCTTCTCATGTTAGTGTCAGGAGTGTGAACCCTTTGCAACTGCATTAACTGAATCTGCATAACAGCATCTTTCTTTTTGTTTACTCCAGGTACTATGAGTATTACAAAAGTCCAATGGAGCAGATGCATGAGCGTTGTGAAAACTACCCCCCCTGTGACTATCTTTCCGACCAAATAGGATTTTCCATGGCCTACAACCGTTTCTTTGGGAGATACTAGGGATGGGATGGTCATTTTGTCCACTCTAAACCACCTGGAAGAAAGAAGGTTGTGGGTGGGAAGGAGAGAAGAAAACCATCTAGACTGGAGTCTTCTTCTGTTGTCTCCCTAACCAGTTGGAACACCAAGGCAACAATTATTACACTTGTTTAGCTTGCATTAGCTTTTTTCCTGTCACCAAAAAAGTCTCCCTTCAGTTGCCTTTTGTGGCATTTTGAGCTTCACCAGAAAACTCTGTCTTACCCCATTCCATTTGAATCCCTAAGACACAATTGGTGAAAAAAAGGGATTACTCTAAGGAAAATCAATATATGCCTTAGCAACACAACTAGACCTTTTGTCATCTTCTGCAAGATGAGGAAGGGTTATAGAAGAAGGATGTCACACTGTGTGTAAATGCAATGGATCTGACCCTAGGATGCTCACTGGGAAGAAGGCAGAATGGATGACTCCTGGTACAACGACTAGGAAAGTTAACTATTTTCAGGTAGTATGATCACCCTAAATATGTGCTAGTGTAGGATCATTTTCTAAAGACAAGTGTGGAAATACTATTATACTCTCACAAAATTTGCCTGTATAGCAACAACAGATAAATCCCAAAAGGCATGTTTAAGGAGTCCTTTTAGATGAACCCTTCCATTTGTATGCTGCATTCAGTGACTGTCTTTTTAAAAAGTAAGTTGGCAATCTTGTTGTTTGTGTTACGACTGGTTTCTGGTGAAACTGATTATACCCAAGCGCAATAAAAAAAATAATCTGTTCTTTCTGATGCTTTAGCACTTATGCCTGAAACTTAAAGTGTCTAAATAGCTCCAAAAAAAGAGGAAGAATTAAAAAAAGAATAAACACTGAAATAAACAAAAATAAAATCGGTTCAAGACAACTTGTATCTCTCATATATATATGTACATATATAAAAAATATGTAGTTATATACATATCCACCCTCTGTACTACTTCATTCTGTCCCCTGGTGTGAATGTTATACCTTAACAACTTTCTGCACAGCCCCCATTGATGTGCTTTGTCAGCTTCCTTCTCTGAAACATAGATGGCAGGTCCCATCTCCAAAAAAAAAGAGACTGTTGACCATCAGGAGGCTGAAAAAGACCAGATCTCTCTGACTGTGTGTAAGCTGATGCAGCCATCTCCAGCTGCCTAGTACAATACTGCTTATGCAAAGCAGGTTGGTATGCTGCTTCTCTCTGTTTCTCTGAACAGCCTTCATCTGTGGTTAAAGAGATGCCTGAAGGATAAAGCCTGCTCTTGTGACCCCTGAGTAGCAGGGTCCCTGCGTGTGAGACTGCCTTCTCCTCTCCTGTGCCTCAGTGTGAATCAAAAGTGACGACACTGAAATTCAGGTCATGATCCCAGTACTCTGTGACAGTGATGGAGAGGAGAGCCAGATTTTTCCTGATTTATCATCTGCTAAGTTCAGCATTTCTCTGAAAGCCCTTGCCCTACAGTAAGGACATGGGATAAGTCCGCAGAGATGGCTGCCAGTGTGAGTGTGAGCATCTCTTGTTTGGCAAGCTGCTACGACTTGTACTGGCCATGCTGATCTTGGCCAAGGAGAAGATGGTTAATGTTAACAGTTAATCTCTGCTTTCCTTGGTCAAACACCTGAGACTGGTTCCTCTACTGGCATAAACTGATGGACTTTCATTGCTCACAGCAAAATTGAACTTAATGCCATCCAACAAAAATGAACAAAATGCTTGTTGAAATCAGTGAAAATTTTGCTGGGAAAACCACTGAAATCCTAGTGCCTGCTGTACTGTAAGTTAGGGGGGTTGTTACTGTATGATTTTGTTCACACAAAAAGAAAATCAGGCTTCCTGTCTATATTTGCATCTTTGAATTAGTTTTATGTTTCCCTCTCCCTTTCAGTAAATATTTTTTTCAGGGAAGTTGCACATGAAGGCCTCAGTCATGTTGTCTGCTCCAAGTTACCAGATGTCTATACGGGTTGAAGTCATTACAACCTTTGGAGATCTGAGTGCAGAAATTTATTGCTGGAATGGAGAAACTGTATTTTAGCTTGGTTAAAGCAGATTGAAGTACCACTATTAATCCTCTGCTGCCATCTTATGTCCGTTGTATTTATTGTAGTTAATGATTACGTTGCTTTTGAAGCATTTGAAAATATAAATCCAGTGGGCTTTCTTCCTGATTTGCTTTGTTCTACAACATAAGATAAAAGGCCAGAAGGGAAAAGTAGAGACATAATCTGCAACTCAATTATATTCAGCTGAATTGAAATGTTAGTGGGGCTGTTTTTCCTGATTTTCAAGTTCGCACTGGAGCCTGCCACAGTTTATCTCCTTTTCATCTCTTCACAAGCAGAAGAGGAGATGCCTCTGAATAAATTCACAAGCTGTTCTGTGAACTCACTTTTAGCAGCCAAAGAACCACTTTCTAAAATACAGCCCAGGACGGTAGAGCAATTCCAAGAAAGCAAAGTGGGAAGGCTGCATTTATCACTTTGCATCATCCTTCATGCCATCACCTCATATCACTAGTGGCATATCACTAGATAGCATCAGCAGCATCAGCAGCATCAGCAGGAGCAGTTATAGATTATTTTGCAAGAAACCCATTATGAAAACTTATGTCATCTCTCACCCTGTTTCAGCAATATTCAGCAAATGCTGTTTGTCCCTAGAACCCAAGCAGATGCACATACATCTCTTTTCTCAGGGAATCACACCATGTCTGCAGGTGCCCCCCTCACTCGGGCTATCACTAGCAGGCAATGGAAAATGGACTTCTAGAATAGAATCGTAGAATAGCATCATAGAATAGTTAGGGACTATATACTTAAAGGGCCTTAAGATCATCTAGTTCCAACCCCCCTGCCTTGAGCAGGGACACCTCACACTAAACCATGTTACCCAAGGCTCTGTCCAACCTGACCTTGAACACCGCCTGGGATGGAGCATTCACAGCTTCCCTGGGCAATCCATTCCAGTGCCTCACCACCCTTAACAGTAAAGAACTTCTTCCTTATATCTAATCTAAACTTCCCCTGTTTAAGTTTTGACCCATTACCCCTTGACATATCACCACACGCCCTAATGAAGAGGCCCTCCACAGCATCTTTATAAGCCCCCTTCAGATACTGGAAGGCTGCTATGAGGTCTCCACGCAGCCTTCTCTTCTCCAGGCTGAACAGCCCCAGTTTTCTCAGCCTGTCTTCATACAGGAGGTGCTCCAGTCCCCTGATCATCCTCGTGGCCTCCTCTGGACTTGTTCCAACAGTTCCATGTCCTTTTTATGTTGAGGACACCAGAACTGCACACAATACTCCAAGTGAGGTCTCACAAGAGCAGAGGGGCAGGATCACCTCCTTCGACCTGCTGGTCACGCTCCTTTTGATGCAGCCCAGGATACAGTTGGCTTTCTGGGCTGCGAGCGCACACTGCCAGCTCATGTTCAGTTTCTCATTGACCAGGACCACCAAGTCCTTCTCTGCAGGGCTGCTCTGCATCTCTTCTCTGCCCAACCTGTAGCTGTGCCTGGGATTGCCCTGACCCAGGTGTAGGACCTTGCACTTGGCATGGTTAAACTTCATGAGGTTGGCATCAGCCCACCTCAGAAGTGTGTCAAGGTCCCTCTGGATGGCATTCCTTCCCTCCAGCCTATCAACCGAACCACCACAGCTTGGTGTCATCGGCAAACTTGCTGAGGGTACTCTCAATCCCACTGTCCATATCACTGACAAAGATGTTGAACAAGACCAGTCCCAACACCGATCCCTGAGGGACACCACTCGTTACTGGTCTTCAGCTGGACATTGAGCCATTGACTACAATTCTTCATGTGTGGCCATCCTGCCAGTTCTTTACCCACCAAGTGGCCCATCTGTCAAATTGATGTCTCTCAAATTTAGAGACAAGAATGTCTTGTGGGACAGTGTTGAACACTTTGCACAAATCCAGGTAGATGATATCAACTGCTCTACCCTGTTCACCAGTTCCATAGCTCCATCATAGAAGGTCACTAAATGGGTTGGGCAGGATTTCCACTTAGTGAAGCAATGCTGGCTGTCACCAACCACCTTGTTGATTTCCATGTGCTTTAGCATGCCTTCCAGGAGAATCTGCTCCAAGGTTTTGCTAGGCACAGAGGTGAGACTGACTGGTCTGTAATTCCCCGGGTCATGCATTTTCCCCTTTCTTGAAAATGGGGGTTATATTTCCCTTTTTCCAGCCATTGGGAACTTCACCTGACTGCCATAATTTTTCAAATATGATGGACAGTGGCTTAGCAACTTCATTTGCCAGCTCCTTCAGGACCTGCGGATGGTCATCAGGTTCCATGGACTTGTGCACATTCAGGTTCTTAAGACGATCTCGAACCAGTTCCTCTCCTACAGTGTGTCTAAGGTCTTCATTTTCACAGTCCCTGCATCTGCTTTCCAAGACTTGGGTGGTGTGGTCAGAACATTTGCCAGTGAAGACTGAGGAAAAGAAGTCATTCAGAACCTCAGCCTTCTCCAAATCCAGGGTAGCCAGTTCTCCTGATAGCTTCCGTAGAGGGCCCACATTGTCCCTAGTCTGTCTTATTTGCAAGCTAACCATAGAGTCCCTTCTTGTTATCTTTCACACCCCTCACCAAGTTTAATTCTAACTGGGCCTTAGCTTTCCCAACCTGGTCCCTTGCTTCCCAGACATCCATGTATTCTTCCCAGGCCACCTGTCCTTGCTTCCGCCTTTTTTTTCCTTCGAAGTTTCCTCAGCAACTCCTTATCCATCCAAGGAGGTCTCCTGGCCCTCCTGCTGCACTTCCTTCTAGTTGTGATGCAGCATTCCTGAGCTTGTAGCAGGTGGTCCTTGAATATCAACCAACAGTCTTGGGCCCCCCTACCCTCTAGGGCTATATCCCATGGAACCTTACTGAGCAGGTTCCTGAAGAGGCCAAAGTCTGCTCTCTTGAAGTCCAGGGCAGTGACCTTGCTGCACGCTTTTCTCACTGTCCTGAGGATCTCGAACTCCACCATCTCATGATTGCTACAACCAAGGTTGCCCTGGACTGTCACATTTCCAACCAGCCCTTCCCTGTTGGTGAGCACGAGGTCAAGGACGGCACCTCTCCATGTCGGCTCCTCTATTACTTGCAAGAGGAAGTCGTCTTCCACACAATTGAGGAACCTCCTGGATTGCTTGTGCTGGGCCATATTGTCCCTCCAACAGATATCAGGGTGGTTGAAATCCCACATGAGAACAAGGACCTGCAAGTGTGAGGCTGTTCATATCTGTCTATAGAGTACTTCATCCACAGAGTCCTCTTGATCAGGTGGTCTGTAACAGATCCCCACAGTAACGTCTCCCATCACTATTCTCCCTTTAACCCTGACCCACAAACTCTCTGTTGACTGATCATCTGTCCTCAGACAGAGTTCCATACTCTCCAGCCTATCACTGACATAAATAGCAACTCCCTCTCCCCATCTGCTGGGCCTGTCTTTTCTAAAGAGCCTGTAACCTTCTGTTCCAACACTCCAGGCATAGGAGCCATCCCACCATGTTTCTGTGATGCCTGTTATATCATACCCCCGTAGACGAGAACACATCTCTAATTCTTCTTGTTTGTTCCCCATGCTACGGACATTTGTATAGAGGCATCTGAGCTGAGCTCCAAATGAAGCCGCCTCATTGGCTGGAGCAGCCGGAATATCTCTGCATTGGTCCAAGCATTTATTGTAGGTGCTGGCAACTGACTGGGTGTATTGGGATGGAATGAAGCCCCCGCCCCTCCCCCAACACATCTAGTTTAAAGCTTTATTGACCAGCCTGGCAGGCCTCCTACCAAAACTGCGCTCAAGACCAGCCTCACCAGCCTCCAGTAGACCTGGCCTCCTAAATCGAGACTTCAATTCTCTGTAGTCAGAACAAGGCCCTAACACATCTTCTTGGCTATTTTCCATGCAGAGGAGCTATCAGAGACCATGAGGCTTTGCTGGCGAGGATCTGTATTTACACTCATTTTGAGCTTATCCAGTGTAAACAGTCCAACATGGTGCCACTCTGGTGTAAGGGTAGAATTGGCTACATGTTATTAGAAACCACGAGGAGCTAAGGAGGAGGAGGACAATTATCTCTGCTTCCAGATGGGATCCCAACCTACCCTGCATTTCTGTGTTGGCTTTATCAGAGCTCTGCACTTTTTTAAAAGGGCTCTTGACCAGGGAGTGCTCTCCACCTCATCCTGACACATAACTCCTCAGGAGAGACCTGCCTTGACATCTCCAAGCCAGGGAGTTCTTCCTTTTTGCAAGAACAAGAACATCAGATACCTTGGAATTAACAGAACTACCAAGGTGAAGGACACCAGACTAGATGGAGCTGGGGAAACCAGACCCTTCCTTACGGATTGTCAGCTCACTTCTACCAGTAAATTGTCTTTTTGGATTGATTAATGACTTCTGAATTGCTGTAAGAATCTGGTGAATGATCTTTAGTTGAAGAACTGTAACCAAAACCTGACTGCAAATTACAAACTGCAGAATCTTCCAGTTCAAGAAAAAGGGAAACACATATAAATGACCTCTACTTGGTCAAAAATATTCTCTATGATGTCTTAGGAAGACTCTGGGATGACAGTGCTGCTGGTTAGCCTTCTGTTGTTGATCTCTCGAATGCTGGTAAAAGGACTAAACATTGTTAACATTGTTCTTAATTTTAAATGGCAAAATTGCTTATCCCACTGAAATAAACCTTCCTCTTTCCCCTCTCCCCCCCCCCCCCCTCTTTTTTATCATTTGAAACATGTTCTTTAAGGAGCTTTGGGTTCTGCTTTAACTCTTCTGCTTTCAGTTGCTCTGTTGAATTTCTTATCTGTTCAAATTCCTTTTAACTACTTGGTTGGAAATTTCCTCTTGTTTGGAGCCAGGTGGTTTTCCAGGGTATGTTTGTGAGTAGATCTCATGGAATTATGGTCCTCTCCTTTTTTTCCAGCCTGTCTTGGCCAAGGCTCTGTCAAAATGTTTTGTTGGGTGGGACAGTGATAATATCGCTCTATTTCTTGTAATGCCTTTTAGCTTTCCATCAGAGCAATTATGGCATCATAGAGAAACTGAATCCCCATGTAGTTTATGAGCCACTATAACTTCAGAGGCTAAGAAAGGTATCAATCTGGTTATGTGTCTAGGATGAATACTTGACATGAAGCGAACTTCTACTTACAGAATTCAATTATCAACTGACTACAGTACATGATCAGTCTACTGGGAGATCAAACAGCAAAAATAACAATGCCATAACTCGCACCATTTCTTAGATCTTATTACAGAAGATTTTTATTAATTAGAAATGCTAGAAACAGATAGTGTTATATATTAGACGTTATTTTCCTGTTACAGCACTCAGTTGTGTGAATCTTTACACATTCATTTAAGGTATGACAAGTCAGGCTGGCCTCCCCGAGACAAACTGGATGAACAAAAGTTTTAGTTCACTGCTACTATACTGTTCTTTACTGAACATCAGTCCCTGAAGTCAAAACATGTCCGAGAGGTATGACAAGACAGGAAGAAGAAATTTACCTCTGAGAGTGTTCAGGCTGCATTGACCCTAGCACAATTTTTCTTCTTTTGCTTATTCTTTCCCTTTTCAAAAGCACTTATTAATCATGAGCACAATATTGAAATAACTGGACCGTGGGTTTGTCCTCCAGGCTTTATACCCTCACTTTCTGAAGGACCAACTCTTCTTAAGTTTTCAGTGCCACTCATCCACATGAAATAAGAATTTTGGCATCCTGGCTGGAATTTGCCTGAGGTGGGACTTGGACAATAACCTGAGGCTGCTCAGGGTGGTTTTGTCGAAGATGCCTACCTGCTGTCCTTGCTTTGCCTGTAATGACAAAGAGGCAAGAAGAGGGCAGGGAAAAATTGTCTTGCATCCACAGACATACACAAAACACACATGATACTAATCATCATTTGCTTTTATGTTGTAGGCTGCATGCCAGCTCATGATGGATATGGCTTTGCATTCCTTTGATGACCAGTATCTAGGGTGCAGAGAGCAGGTGATGGAAGAACTGGAGAGAGGAGACTATTTCCAAAAGGAAATAGCTGCTAACAAGGATTATTTGAGTCTCTGGAAGAAGGCTCAAGAAGCTTTGTTAAAGAGCCCTGTAGGTCTCCTGAGGGAGATGCAGGAAAGCCATGCCATAGTCCTCATGGCTTACACCATGAACTCTTCCCTGCACTCTCAGCTGAACTGGGCCACATCTACAGCAGGAAGTTCTCCAGAGCACTACAGACACAACTTCAGTTTCAAATATTTTCACTTTTACCTGACAACTGCTATTCAGATAATGAAGCAATGGCAGAGCAGCAAGGAGAGCATGGGGAAACGTAAGTGCTACCGGGTGCACAGGGGTGTAAAAGACTTGTATATCAAAGCCATGGAAGGCAGCAAGGTGCGATTTGGCCGTTTCACCTCTACCTCCCGCCTCTGGAATGAAGCTCAGAAGTTTGGGAATGAAACTTTGTTCACAGTGACCACTTGCCTAGGAGCAGCTATGCAAGGCTTTTCTTACTACATATCTGAAAAGGAAGTCCTCATTCCCCCTTATGAGACATTCCTTGTCAAAAGCTTCTCTCAGACACAGCACGGTAACCGTCTGCATCTTCATTCTGTGGGGAACTACAGCAAGTACCACTGCCATCTCGTGGAAGGTACCGTATACAGATGTTCATGCGGGCGGGAGCGGGACAGTGTTTCCAAGGTCCCCAAGCAGCCCCCGCCAGCTGCACCAACACGGGTCCACACCGAAGGCCAAATCTGTAGCTGTGTTCTCTGTGTCCACCTATGAGAGCCACATGACCCAGGTTTTTACTTGTTTGTCATGAAACCTGGGAGCACACCACAGTTCACCTGATACACAGAAGGTTGCAGGGCTCTTTGTTACTTCCATTTATCCCATCTGCCATTGCAAGGATGTCATAGGACACATGCATTTGGGTCCCTCAGCATTCCTATTGCAAAGGCAGATGAGATTTGCAGGCAGCTTGAATTCAGATATTTATTCTGGTGGCTTCCAAGGCTGCTGCGCTTCAGGCCTCAGGATTGTTCTGGGCTTTGGTCCACTACTACTCCGGCAAGCTGAGGTAAGCGCGAACAAAACTACCATTGCTTTAGTGGTGTTTTCTCTCCTGTGAGAACAGGGAGGAAAGGTATCCTTTGGCAATGCACATGCATAGTTTCCTGGCTATAGAGCTAACTCCATGCTGGAAGACCTCACTGGGTCTGTTCCAGTTAATGAGTACACCACCAATACCCTTGCTTTTGTCTCTTTGGACAATAGTGTGTCAATGCAACCTTAGAGCAAAAAATAATTATTCAGAAGTCAGAGTTTGTGCCTGGACCTAAGCCAAAGTAGTAGATTGACTTGAAAAATGGCTCTTCTGGGAAAAGCTTGTGTTATCAAGTTCAGGAAGCTCTAGGCAGCAAAAAAAAAAGGTCTAAATGACTGCTCTCTTGGCTTTATTTCAGCTTCAAGAAGCAAGAACAGTGGTTCCACTGCCCTCACCTCAGCCATTCTTCCTAGTGTAGTTGGAGTTTTCATGTGCTTGGTTCACAGTGACTGATTCTCTGGCTGCATCTAGATATATGCACTTGAATAGCAGGTGAGAAGAACTACAGGAAATCAGACTCTGGAGTTCCTGTTGCTACAGAAGGTTCAACCCTCCCTTTGCTTTCAACTGCAGCTCTCCAGCTGAGACCGTAACATTCAGCCTGACTCATGAAATGATACATTCCTTGCACCCTTTCAGGTAGGAGGGCAGTTATCTATGGCCTTTCTGAAGAACAGGTCAGCGATACCCTTCACTGTATGTAGTTTTTCCCATACGCATTCAGGAAAGACACACACACAGACTCTGGATTCTTTGCAGATCTCTTTGTGCCTTTATTTTTAGTGAGAAAGAGTCTGTGGGATGCAAAAGGCACTTAAGGAATTTTTATGTCTTCATATTTTAGCAAATTGAATGAAGGAGCTTGAGGCTCAGCATCTTGTGTATCAGATTTAGGTATCTGTAATGGAAGAGGCCAACATCTAATAATCTGAAACCTAGTAACATGTTCTGTGAAACTGAATTACTGACCCTGAAATCCTGAGACATGGTTGCCTAGGCAGCCAGAACAGATTCAATACAGAACTATTTTACCATTAACTTGTTTTCTGTCTGTGTGTCATGTTACTTTCTTGTTGCTGTTTGTTTACCAGTTATTTGAAATAAGTTGTTAGAACTTGATGTTGACCACTAAATGCTCAAAGATACTAAGCTCAGATTTCAAAATTAAAAACACTAGAAACAGCTGCTGCAGATACTTCTTTTATGTGTGTTCAGACATGCTCAGACTCTTTCCTATGTGAGAATTAGAGGAATCAAGATGGATTTCTGACACATCAGCATGTTTATAGTTCTTCTTGCTTCTCTTTTATCACGTGGATGCAGGCTTCAACCATTTTGACAAAGGTTTGGAATCTTTCACAAGGTGGTCTCAACACCCTGAAAGCCTCCTCTAAGTAGTCAGCTGCTATTTTCAGGCTTTTCTTTATGGATCTGTGTCCTTGAAGGATAGCCTGTAGGAAAACAAGAAGTGAAGAGAAGGACGACACAGAGCGAAGCCTGCGTGGTTGTGGTGGTTCATCTGAGGAGGAGCTGTCTTCTGTTGCACTTGGTGCCTCATTTTCTTGCAGCATCTTCACAATATCAGCATAATCCATGAGAAGGTCTGATACTTGGAGGGATAAGGCAGGTGAACTCAATAACTGATGCATAGCAAACTCTACTGTGTCAGGGAAATTGTCATGTTTCAACATCACTGCAACGAGAACACCCATGATGCTTTCTACTGTCTCCTTGTATTTCTCATAAAGTTCCTTTACCGCAGTGATCTTGTCCTGCAGGGGGGTGGTGGGACCGGCAATCCTAGCATACAAACTTTGGCTGATGCTTTCATGTACATCTTTGTCTTTTGATTCCATGTTGGCTTGCATCTCTTTCAAAGCACTGACCAGGAACTGTAGATTATCTTTAATGCTGAAGTTTTCTTTTACTGACATGATAGGGAAGTCGGTGCCAAAATTTCTATTGAGGAGTCGGAAGATTGCGTTGATGGAAGAGACATAGATGTACACTAAGTCATGAAGATTCTGACAGGCCCTGACCAGCCTTTCTTTATTACTCATAAAACCAAGGCGGGCTAACATTTCTGGAGTAGGATCTGACTCTGAAAAATAGAGGAAATACAGAAGACATGGGGGAATAAAACTAGATATATTGTTATGAATTAATTTTAGTTAGTTGAAATTTTTAAATGTGTTCTTTTGACTGGTGGTTTTGCTTAGCTATACTATATAGCTATGTAAGTATGTAATGATACGTACTATATATTATAGTATCTACATACTATAGTATGCATATATATATATAAGTATGTAACTATATATATGACTATATAGGTAATTGTTTAGCATAGGAAGCTAAAGTTTACTGGAGTCTTTGGCTAAAAGTAGCTAACTCTGACTTAGATAAAGCTGACCTTAATTTACAACCTTTGCTTAGTTATGCAAATGAAGGCCACAAGACCATTGCAAATTGGAAGATAGGAGTTGAAAACATTAGCAAGGAGCAACAGAGAGATAAATAACGTATGGATCTCCTGGAGGTAAAGAAAGAACCCAGTGATGGACAAGGGGACCCCAGACCAAAATTCAGTCCTGGGCCAAGAGGCACATGCAAGGTGCATACATTGAAATGGTAGAAAATCCCAGGAATTTATTTTTTCTCAGTCCCTCCCTAGAGACACACAGTCTTAAGCTGCTCTTATTCCTGTAACACCCCATTAGCAAATTATTTATCTAAGAATCAGAAGTCTGAGACTGTGCTTTGGGAAACCTAGAGCAGAAAATTTTCTTTAACAATATTTTCAGATAGAATGTTATATTTCTGAAACCAGTATTACAAATTTTCAATCCACCTGACCCTTCCTCCCCCAAAATGTTAGAAGAAAACACAGAAACAGGTCTTTGTCAGCCTTTGTAGGGTCTCACTAAGCAGGCCAGCAAAATATGGTGTAAATAGCAGCAACTATTATTACTCTTATGGCTGCAGGAAGTTGTGTCTCTGACCTTCAGCATGTAATCTGAAAAGGAATGGAAGTGATGTAAGTGAATTATTATTTTCTTTTGGTGTTTATTGGTAAATTTATGGGAGTCCTAACAAACAATCTACACCATTCTTGGAACCATAATCTTTCAGTTTGTATATAGTATCATAGAATAGTTCGCATTGGAAAGAACCTTAAGATCATCAAGTTCCAACCCTCTGCTATGGACAGGGACATCTCACACTAAACCATGTCAACCAAGGCTCTGTCCAGCCTGGCTTTGAACACTGTCAGGGATGGAGCATTCACAAATTCATTGGGCAACCCATTCCAGTGCCTCACCACCCTCACAGTGAAGAACTTCTTCCTTACATCTGATCTGAACTTCCCCTGTTCAGGTTTGAACCCATTACCTCTTGGCCTATCACAACAGTCCCTAATGAAGAGGCCCTCCCCAGCAGCCTTATAGGCCCCCTTCAGACACTGGAAGGCTGCTACAAGGTATGGTGGATCTATGCAGAATTCAATTCATACTGTTGGGAGGGGGAAGTAAACACAGCAAAATCAAATGCATCAGACATCTACATTCAAGTGACAAGAGACTGAAGACAGAGTAATACAAGGTTTTGTCAGGCTACAATTTCCTGCAAAGTGACCCATATCTGTCAGTTCATATAGCAGTTAGATGTTGCAAGCATCCTTTGACAGGTAGAAGCACAAAACATTTCCTTTGCTTGGGCTCCCACCTTGCTACTGTTTTGACTGCTAGGGAAGTTATGTCCTTCTACTTGCACCTAAAGAGCTCTTCCAAGGCCAACTGTAGGTATAGTCCTGGGACATTACGTGGCTGAGGACTGCTCCTGATTTTGCCTTTGCTTGTGCCAGAGCCTCGAAAAGCCAGACTGGTTGCAGAAGATGTGTTTCATCAGCTATTGTTGTGGTTAGGTGTGTCCAAGCAGTTGAAATTTCCCATCTCACTTCATACTTCAGAATTTTCTCCCAGTGCTCAGCTCAGCCCTCTGTCTCTTCCTTCTTTCCCTTTCCATGGTAAAAGTGGTATGAAATTGTGTGGAATGGCAAAGATTTTAACCTCCACTGCTGTTTAGCCAGAGCTGGCTCTAGGGCTCCACACAACTTCCATTCTCATGGCATCAGAGCAGAGGACCTTGCAAAATGTGGCAAAGAAGGGTGATATCATCCCCTTTCAGCCATGGCTAAAGGTACCTGTGCTGGTACCTTTGTTGTAGGCAGGGGTATTCATACTGTACCTGTTATCTCCAGGAACAAAAGGCTTTTCGAGGATCTAACTATTGGGAACTAGCATTAAATAAACTGAAATATGTTCAAATTGGAAGGGGGCAGGAGTAAGAAAATGAGATGAATCTGGGTAAACACCAAACAATAGAATTAATGATGAGCAGGCAGGCAACAGGACTGAGGTGAAGCCCAGCCTCTGGATCCCTAACTCATCACATGCTACTGGAAACAACCAGAGGAACACACGGGAAAGAGATGAAGTCACTGTCCCATATACATTTCAGCTGATTGCAGGAGCACTCAGACAAAATCAGGTAGGTAGTCTAAATGTTTAATTAGAAAAGCTTCAGGAGCGAATCTCCCTGGAGCTGGAGAAATAGTCAGAAATACAGGAATATATGTGGCTTTCCTAACTCCAGAAAGCAAATGTAAAAATTCTTGCATGTTAATGTGAACAGTAAAAGGTGCTTTTAGTATTAAGAGACATAAAATCTAGAGCATTTATAGGAAGCTGAAATAATTATGCATAAAGAACAGATGCTAAAAAGTCTCCTCCACACCTGTCAAATACGTTAAATATTTGTTGAAGTCCTGTTCCTCTTAGAACATTTTATCTTCTCAGTTTCTACAAATAAGGTAAAACAAATGACCTTTCAACAAAGCATCACTCGAGCAGAAAGTATCTAATACCACACTGAGTCAGAGAGCAAGTCAGCAACATCCTTGAGGGAGGACTGGTATGAAATCATACTTTGCACTGACATGGCTTTATGTTTCCTGAAAATCACAAACCTTTCCTGTATGTTTACTTTGCTCCCTCTAGCTTGAAGAAGAAGGAAAATGTGTTAAAGAGTTTATTCTCTTGACAGAGCTGCAAGGTAAGTGGCTGAAAGAAATGTACAGCACTGTGTAAAATAGTGTGGAAAAAATTACCTTCAGACAGGCTTGTATTTCAACAGAGACAAAAAACTGGCTGGGGAACTGTTGAAATCATTCTCGTTTTCTACACGGATCTTGTGGGGGAGGGTGTGTTTGGTAAAATACAGCTGGGTCACTGTCAGATGGTTTACAGTTAGCAGTTAATGCAAGAACTACAAAGGACCAAAATGGTATCAAATTATCATTTTAAGAATAAAAATCTAGCTAGTACCGTACACATACCTATTTGAAGTTATGATATGTAGGCACCAACAGCAAGAGGAGATTTATCTTGGAAATATGTGAAACACTGCACAAAAGTGGCCCAGATTTGCAGTAAGAAGACTGAGAAAAAAGAAGTGCCAACAAAGAAATGAGTCATCCTGCTCATTCAGTATGTCCCTGTTGCAAAGTAAAAACATATGCATTCAAGTCAAAATCATGCTACAGCATGATTACTTTGCAGCTGGTGATGGATTAAAGGGAAATGGTATGAAGAATGACTCCATGATCACAGGTAATTCAGTTGCTTTGGACTCTGTATATTGACATGGAAGTAACGAAGAAAAATGTTCTTTTGCTGGCAAACCAGCGACAGCTCAGAGAATAATGACCATAAGGGCTAGACACAAGTGTTTGCAGGGGGAGGAATCAAACTAGTTAAGTTTTGTGCTCTGGTCTGTACAGTGATAAGGAAGAGTCGGATTCTGCTCAGTCAAGGTTTAAGAGCCTGGTGAGCATCTGCTGATACTGGACACTCTGGGAACGGAGGGAGTGTGGCTGTGCAAGCAGGGCTCTCCCTGCAGCCCAGTGCTTGCTGCTCCAAGGCCATCTGGCAGCACAGACATCCTGCTGCAGTAGGTGCTTCCATGGCATGCTGAACATCAGGTGCTCTCTGCAGTGTTCGATGTTCACGAGTGAGAAAACAATGGTGAATTGATTACAGCATTAGGGAGGTGAATAAATAATGAGGGAAGAGGGACTAAATATCAGGGAAGGAAATACAGTGCGAGATGTGTGTTAGGTGATAGAGGTTAGGATGGGTTTATCATAGATATTACTATTTTCTATGAATTACCAAGTGTGAATTTATTACTATAAGAACAGAGGGCTTATATACTAACATTTTCTCTTGACTGTGAAGAGAAATAAGCTACACTGACATAAAACACCCTTATGGTGACAAAGACTGTGCCTACTCCATCAGTCATAAAAATCAGATGCCACTAACTGAAAAAAAAAGAATAAAAATAGGCTGATACAGAGATCTGTCTAGAACAGGCCTTTCCTTTGCACAGCTTATTTTAGATTCTGCTGATTAAATGAGACTGTTCTGGTTTTTAATGAACTAGTTCAGCTTCTACCATGTTCAGTTTCTAAGGGGAAGAATGACCCATGTTCATTTTACCAATCTGCTAATTGCTTATTTGTTGGCTATTTTTATTGCTCCATATTGAGCAATATATTCCATGCCTCATAGGGTCCTTTTCCAATCATTTGGTTAAAGATCCAAAGATCTTTAGATCAGAAGAATTAAGATTTCTAGATTTACAAGCTATGACTTGGGATTTGAATCTCTGAGTATAGAAAGAACCAGTAAGGCAGAGACAAAGCACACTTCACTGCTCTGTAAGGGCTAGGGTTATGGTGCTGAAGAGAGTAATATATTTCTTTTCTCTCTTGAAGTAGATTATTCTAAAGAATGGCGCTGAGTGACCTCCTTTACCCAGATAACCCCAAGAGAAGGCAAGAATTGATCCATCTGCACCAGGAATTGCTTGACTGCATGTCCACAAATTTCCATGCAACAAATGAGCTGGCTAGAGTGCTGAATGAACACCTGGGCTGTACCATTACCTACATTCAGATGAGAGAGAACAGAACAGTCAAGGAAAATTGTGACATTATCATCCAAGCAATGAGTGAGATTCAGCATCAGGTACAGAAGATTGATAGTGACCTGAAGGAAAAGCTAGAGCCTGTGCTGTACCAGAAGCTGTATGACATCAAAGAGCCTGAGCTGGAGAAAATAGCAATAGCCCATAAAGTTTTTTCCATTGTACTTGGAGAAGCGACTTCAACAGCTGGGATGGTAGCTATCAAACTTCTCAGCTCCAATTTTTTAACGCTCACTGTGAGCAAGCTCGTCAGTCTCCTTGCACAGATTGGGGCATCCGTTCTTGGGGGAATCAGCATCACTATTCTTGGACTCGGCATCGAAATGATTCTCCATGCCATTCTGGGAGCCATGGAAAGGAATCAGCTTCTGGCAGCTGTGAGAAGCTATGAGAAGCACCTGGCTGAGTTTAAAGCAGCCTCAGAAAAGTACCGGCGTGCCATACATGAAGTGACTTCTTTGGTGAGACAGCAGGTTCAGTGAATGAAGTCAGAGCTCTTTCTCCTGCTGTGAGAGTGGCTGCAGCAATTATGCCCACAGAAGCCTTTTTGCTTCATTATGGTAAATGAACTACTGATGGCTTTTTTTTCTTATTAGTGGCAAGAGAGCAAGAGACCAGGGAACTGGCATTGAAATATATTAATAAGGAACTGGCTTATAGGTGCTTCTGGGAGGTAGCACTTCAAATATGTTGCAACTTTTCTTCAGCTATTTTCTGGGGTGCACTGTAGATAACTTTGAACTGTAACTTATACTTGTGACATACTCCTCACTGCTGGAGTAGTGGTGAGGAGGTGTGATTTTTCTCCTATGTTTCCATATCAAACATGACAATATGGTGGGAGAAAAAAATTTCAGCAATCATCAGGATGGCTGTCTGCTAAACTCAGAGTGTGGATTAGTGCTAAATCTGGTAGGCTCAATTCCATGTTTGTTGGACTGCTTACAAGGACTAGCTGAAGCATATTTAGCTGCTATTTCCTGTCCCATCCCTGCCTAAGAAGCTAGACAGAGATCTTTAAATAAACTCTAATTCCAGTAGATTAGCAGGTAAGAGAAGCATGGGCCTACAAGCAAACACACACAATCTTGCCACACAACTGAGAGAAACAGGCTGTAGTGTTCCAGGCTGTGAATGACCTCTTATTCTCAGCACTGCCGTGCTCCTGCCAACCTACAGGTAACTATTTCCGTGCACAGTTGCTACTTTGTTGATTGAAATGGGATGCTAAACATGTACAAGTATCTGTAGGATTACAGCCCTATTAATGCACCAAGTGCTTTATTTTGAATCTTCACCAGTGTGGGACTGCCAACAGCGTGCTTAGATTCTGCATTTCACAATATGCTACCAAATGTCCTTATTTTTCAGATTTTAAAAACAAAGCTGGAAGCAGGAACATTATTTGCAGTCTCTTGCTCTGATTTGCTGTGGTTTGTTTGGTTTGGTTTTTTTTTTTGCTTTGATCTTTTGAAAAAGAAAAAAAAAGGTAATAAAATCATTAATAAAAATGTACCTGATTATTGTAAAATTTCTTTTTCCTGTAATGGTTTGTTTGAGTTTTTTTATATTCTGTCTGAAAAACCATCTTAAACCAATTAATGAAAAAATATTAAAATCTTCATTATAGATCCAATTTATTTTTATAACCATGATAGACTAATCTAGTAGGATTGCATATAGGATCCTTTTTTGGTATGAGCTTCCCCCATACTAAAAGCATATCTGAATTCATACATGTTTGTTAATATTCAATATTACCAATATTATGCATTATATTGATAACTAGATTGTGCCTGTGAACGTAGAGAGATGAGTGAGATTACAAGGAAACTCTACATTGGCTTCATAACACTTCAATTTTGGGTTTTGTTTTTTTGTTGTGTTTTCTCCCTTTCCCCCCACTGTTCCCATTCTGATTATCTTTTCTGACTCCTCTTTGCTTTTGTGTTCAAAAGCCACTAGATGCCAGTGCAGCTGCTGGCTATCAAGCAGCTCTGCCAGCTCTCAGGGAGAGAATCCAGGGTTCAGGAATATGGATGGATAGCACAGACTGACAAACTGGGACGAGCACAAGCCATGAATTGGGCAATGTGGGCCAAGAGATGCAACTCAGAAGAGGCAAAAACCACTGCCTTTCATGAGGCATCGTGGTGGGTGACATGGTGACCTGAGGCATCATTTCTCCAAAATGTGACATCTCCTACCTCCTGACACAAGTGGCACTCAGTTTAGAGGTACTTGTTTAGTGGCAAAAGACTGCCAATCAGCAGAACAGTGATGTTTAGCTGTTAGAGAGGCAGGAGTTCCTGGCTTCTGCTGACTTCCTATGTACAAATATACATTCTAATTTACGAATAAAACCCACCACCTCAGCACATATTGTTATGACATTGACAATCACTGCTGAATAAAAATAGCAGGGTCAAATAAAACAAATCTGTTGTACTTATCAGACAGTTTGCTGACATTTTCTTGAAAACAAATTCTAAGTGGGGTCAGGAAGCAGGACACATAATGAGGAACATAAAGATATACACTATCTACTCACTTCTTGTTCCTGGTGGACTTAAAGGAATTCTGGCTTTCCCACAATGGCCATGAGATGTTGGAAGATGTTGAAGATGTTAGAGGCTGGCGGGAAGCAGCCTGTCCCTCTGCTTACTGGGCCAGCTTCTCCCATCACCTAGGAGAGCCACCTCTGACTTCATAAAGGCGTACAGCAACATCCAGTCACAAGAAGATGGTTTTGAGGTAAAAAACCTGCCAATCAGCTTGGGACTTTCCCAAACTCCTTCCCTCAACTCTAACAATAAGACAGTCAATGGGATTTACTTGCATTACAAACTGTTACGTACTTGAACTGAGTGCAGCATGCATTTAACTGGCTAGAGGCAAGGGAGAGCACCCAGTGGAGCAGGAGCAGGAACAGCTTAGCTCCATATCTGCTTCTTAACTGAAACTCTGTCCCACAAAATAAGAGGTAGCTCCTGCCCTCTCTAGCCCTCTGACCAGTCTTGCATTTGTCCCCCAAAAATGTTATAACCAGTTTGCTGATGCTTCTCCTGGCCGTGTGGAACTGTTCTTGAGACTTCCTGGAGCTGCCTCTTGGTGTGACAGAACTGCCAAGTAAAAAGTATGACAGGATTATTGTCCTCCAAGTCAGCATACACTGCTGAGAGAAAGCAGTGTCTTGGGGTTGATGCAGTACCACTGAGCCCAGTATTGTCATGACAGAAGACCCCAAGCCTTGTGAGGAGTGGACGATTTTCAAAGCCTCATCTGTCTCCCCGTCCAGTGATATTGTACATGACAGGGATGTATGCAGCGTTCCCATCACACCGCCTCAGGCATTCTCCTTCTGCACAGTCTATTCTTCTGGACAAAAGATTAAGAGTTAAAATTGTATAATATGTGTTCCAAATAAGAACAGCCCTAAAGAAGAAAAGAAACTGTAAACGAGCCAAAACCAGTCTAAGATGCTTTCAAACCTGTGTAGAAACACTGTGGTTGCAACCAAACTCTGCACTGCAGTGAAGTCTTTCTGGTAACAAGAACAGTATAGAAGAACAGGCCAAAGAGGCACACGGAGGGGGTGACTCTGTTATATGCATGGCTAGGAAGGCTCCCCAGGCACTGAGAGCTCCTGGAGCCCTGGCTTTTTGGACGTTTCTGGACTGGTCAGCTTCTAACTTGGACTCTGTGCAGTTTATGAGTAATGTTGGTGTAAAAGCCAGACATAGGTTATAACCTTGCTTTTACCCACCCTGCAATGATTCTTCATAAAGTTCCAAGTTTGTAGCTGAGCCTCTATTGCTTGAAAGAGTACTGCAACGTTGTGTTGCATGGCACATTCACCAAGGGGTCTACAGGGGGGCTACAAATCCTGCTCAGAGATCAGACAACCTCTGCACCCAGGTGTATTTGTGCAGATAAAAATGCCCTTCCTACACCTCCCCTTGGCATGTTAATTCTTTTAAACTGCACCCATGCTTTATTGTTTGCCCCCTCCTTTTTCACAGTGGTGTAACTGGTACCCGAAGAAACCATGTATCTTTATCCTGGTTCTTCATGTGCCCGGGGGTTTTTGCTGGTAGTGGCACTTAGGGCAACAAGGCAGAACAGCTCTTACCCAGTGCTCACCAGTGTAAACTGATCATCACTTTACCACAAGGAATGTTGCAGGAAATGACAACTAACAGATTAGCTTCTGTGGTCCCTGCCGGGACCAGACCACCTCTCCTGTTCTCTGTACAGCCCGATGACCGTCATCCCACCACTTGGCTTCAGCAGTCCCTTCAAACAGCAGCTGGCACATGAGCCCAACAGAAGGATGCAGCAGCGCTGCCTTCAGGCCAAACCCAACACGAAACGCACAGAACACCTGTGACAGAGGAACTGCTCCCCCGACACTGTCTTTATTCCCCAGAGGCTCCTCGCACACCCCCCAGCTCTGCCTTGCTTCGCAACAAGGAGACGCTCTGTAGGATCCCCTCAAGAGAGCGTGCGGGAAGACTGCCGCAGTGACCACGGCCACGCCCTCTTGTCCCCGTAATATACCTAGCAGCGGCGTAGCATCTTCCCTCCATAGCTCTCCCTTGACCCGCTCCCAAAGTCCGGCGGGGCGGGCAGGGAGTCCCCCGTCCCCATTCACCCTCCTGATCCCGATCCGCCGCCTGAGCAGCCCAACGGCCCCCGCCGCGCACGCGCTTCCCCCCTTCCGGCCCCGCCCCCGGCCCGACCATAGAGCCGCGGATCATAGAGCTGCGGGTAGCACATAAAAGATCCCGCTTCCGGAGCGCGGGTCCGCACGGCGAGGTGCGGCAGTCGCACTTTACGGCGGCGTGCCGTTCGGTCCAGGCTCAAGATGGCGGTGGAGCCGCGGCGGCAAGGAGGGAGGCGGTGATCGAGGCCGCTGCGGCGGGACGGAGCCGGACTGGCCGGAGCCGAGCTGGCCGGAGGGGTGAGAGGAGCGGGACGGTGCTGAGCTGGGGAGGGGGAGGAGGAAGGAAGCGAAAGGAAGGCGACGTTTTGCACTACCGCCTTTTTTTCCTCCGTCGGGGGAGGAGGGGAGGCTTTCGTGTGCCTCATGGGAGGCTTACTGCCTCGGTCCTCTCTGCACGCCAAATTCATAAATTCAGTGGGATTTTTTTGTTTGTGTTTTTTTTTTGGGGGGGGGTTGGTGTTTCTTCGGCTGTTAAATTGCAGCATTGAAGCTCTTTGCTCTATATTCTGAAAGGATTAGGGATTGAGATTTCAGAAGTTTATTCTCTTCACCTTTACCTTTTAAATGTTAGAAATGCGGGAAAGGGTACTGTTTTCTGGCGAGTTTCCCACCGTGGGGTGCCCTTTCAAACAGCCAGGCAACTGCACATAGCCGTGTAGTAGGACCCATGAGCAGAGCTCTGTAGGTTTTTACTAGTCAGAACATTGAATGTGATCAGTTCTTGAAGCTTGTTAACACCCCTTTCTTTGTGAGGCCTTGATGCACTAAATGAGGCACAGTGCTTACATTTCTTTTTAAGGGTAAGGAAGGGCAGGCATGTTGTTTAGTGGCTTGAAAACGGCATCTGCTGTCGTTGTGGAAGAAGGGTGCATATGGTGACTGCAGTAAGCCTGCAGAGAACTTTGGACTAAGCTTGTGAATACTTTCATTATGATTGTTATCTATTTAGATTCAGTATGGTGACTAGAAAGGTGCATTCCACCAACTTCCAAATTTCAGAGGGTGTTTTAGAGTTTTGGGTTGGGATCTGTTGAGATCTGTCCGTAAACTGAAGAAATGTCTGAAGACAGGAAATAATTCTTCCCAGAATCACCTTTTCTCCTGATCCTCATAACACAGTTCGAAATAATACTGAAGAGTCAGAAAACGTAAGAGCAGTTTTACAGCAGCAGCATATGGGGAGGAGATGACAAGAATGTCTGTAGAACACTTGCTGATGGACATGGTAGGTGCTGAGGAGAGAAATTAAGGGCAGCTTAAAAGTCTTGAAGAAGGGAGGAAATTTGTGGGAAGCATCTGAAATAGAGAAGAATGGGAAAGTAAACATTGGAGAGCTCTCATGAAAGTAAATAAAAAGCTAAATGGGCCCTTAGAGTGCACTTATAAAAAGAGAGCGTGTTTTCACTGTGCCCCTCTAATGTAAGCAAGAAGCTTCTTTGAGTCTTTGGATGTATAATAATGAACTACTTGATTAGTTTAAAATAGATATTTGGTAAAGCAGTAGTAAGCAGGTACTTAACTGTAACTAAGTACTACTCTTTAATGAATTTTGTGTAATTTTTCATGTAAATGCCTGAGCGTTTGAGGTTTTTGAGGGAGCAACCTGCTGATACAGAGAAAGAGATTTAAGAGTACTCAAGCTACTGTTGCATAGGCACTGAAACCATGTCATCTTTTCCAGGTCTCTCCCTCTTTTTAAGTATTTTTTTTGAGGCAGAAATAAAAAAGTCAAAATGGGGCGGAGATCTACATCATCCACCAAGAGTGGGAAGTTTATGAATCCCACAGATCAGGCGCGTAAGTATCAGTAAAAGCTTATGGAAATGGGGGGTAAGAGGGTCCTCAGGAGGCAGATGGAAAGCTTTCTCTGAGGATAAGGGCCTCACTTGTGAATCAGAACTGAGCTTCCCTAACTTAAAAAATATTTTCTCAGTTTTGGTGGGCTTAAAAACTCTCTGAGAAGGCTGCTTGCTTCATTCTGCTGTGTATTTATACACTGTGGTTGTCAGTGTTCAAAGGACTTTGTACTTAGCTGCTGGCTAAACTGCAAGCTGCTGCTTGGGACACAGTTAATCTGTCTGAGGCTAGAATTTGAGGAGCATGGCAAATTTTGCATGAGAGACTTGGCTAACTCTTTTTCCCTTTTAATAACATGCCAGGTGTTACCAATGCTAAGCAGATAAAAAACATCCAGACTTCATGGTGAATATGCTTTGTTTTTAATGGATACTCAAAGCTTACATATTTTCAAAGTGCATTGTCTGTTGTTAACTTCTGTTTCTGGGAAGAAATCCTTTCATGACTGCACATAACACTGACTTTTCCTGCCTGTTATTCTTTCTTTGTGTAGAAACACCCCTGCTTCTGGAGATGTGAAGGCTCCTACATCTCCTTTATTTTCTGTATAACACACATGAAATAGAAGTCTATTTTGTGCTGTATTTCTCTCTCACTGGGAAGATGAATTAAACAGTTGCAATCTTGCAGTCTTTGCAAAATGACTGAACAGTTGAGACGCAGCACTAGTCTTGAAGGAAAGGTTCTTCATGAATTTGTCTCAAGTTTTTATTTTCTTTCTTTTCCCCTCTTCTCTAGGGAAGGAAGCTCGGAAAAGGGAACTAAAGAAGGTAAATAGAAGAGATCAGGAACATTTACTTGGCATTCTGCTTACTGTGTACCATGTTTGTGATTGTGGCTGATGGATAGACTACACATGTTTTGGTTGATATCCTAAGACTGACTTTGGAATATACTGTTCAAACAAGTAGCTTAAGAAAACAGACAGAATTCTTCTTTTTAGTAATAAATAATAATCTGCTATAATATAATCTCATAATATATAATATAATAATCTCATAATCTGCTATTTTTTAACTTGTCATGACTACAGCTTTTTGAAACGTTGTAAGAACGTAGGCATTAAAAAAAAGACGAAAAACCCCCAACAAATAAACCACCCCAGACTCATGTACTTTTTTAGTGTGTTTTACTGCATACCTTTAGACACTTGTTATCTTGTTGATTGTATGTGGTTTTGAGTGAATGAATTATAGAAACGTTTGTATATGGCAAAATAGTGGGATTTAAATTCCTAGAAGTTTTAATTACCTTTGCTGCTGGCTTGTGCCATGGTTAATATTTGCAGGGCATTTTGAGGCACCTTTTTTTTCTGCAGACTGAACATACTAAGAGGGGAGTATTTGGTACAAATGTTCTTTCTCTTTTTTTTCCTGTGCTGCTTTTCTGATCTGCTTGATCTCTGATCTTAGAACAAAAAGCAGCGAATGATGGTACGAGCAGCTGTATTGAAGATGAAAGATCCAAAGCAGATTATTCGGGACATGGAAAAATTGGATGAGATGGGTAAGTGGATATACCAGGTATAGGACTTAGGTGGTGCTTTATGTAGACAACACAGTTTCATGGGATGTCTGAAAGATTACGGTAGAGTAACGTTTTTCCTTTCCTGTTAGAAGTGACAGTTTTATGAGTAATTGGGCATTGATCGTGATTTGAAGTGATGTGGTGCCATCGAAGATGACTTCTCCCTCCCTCCCTCCCCCAAGAAGATGGCTGATAAAATGCCAGTTTCTCACCACCCTCACAGTAGATAACTGCCTTATATCTAACCTGAACTTCCCTTTTTAAGCTTAAACTCATTTCCCCTTGTCCTACAGTCCCTGTACTTCCCTTTGAAGATGTTTGATTAATCACAGTTGTGCAGCAGAGTAACTAAGGAATTTTGGGGTGTTGTTTTTTCTGTCTTGGATTAGAATTTAACCCAGTACAACAGCCACAACTTAACGAAAAAGTGCTGAAAGATAAACGCAAAAAACTCCGTGAGACTTTTGAGCGTATCTTGCGGCTCTACGAGAAGGAAAATCCTGACATCTACAAAGAACTGCGCAAGTTGGAAGTAGAGTATGAGCAGAAGAGATCACAACTTAGCCAGTATTTTGATGCTGTCAAGGTAATGCTTGTTATATTTCAGCCTTTTAACTGTGGTAGTGTATACTCCATCTGTTTCTTAGGTGCAAACATTACAAAGGATAAACTTTTATAGTATAAGACCAGACTATATGTTATGTGGCTCATATTAACTACTTACTTGCATAGCATTTCCAGTAAGGGCAGCATGGGGGTAGTGAAGTCTGAGTTTGTGTCTGATATACTGATTTCATTCAACATGATATACTGATTTCATTCAACATGAAATCATGGGGGAAAAGATTTTTTGCTAAAAATAAATCATGTTAGAATTTGTTTTCCATATTAGAGAGCCAGGCTGTGAGTGTGCAGTTGATATTTCTGTGAATTTCTGTGAAGGCTGTTGCTGGAATTAATGAGAATTTTTGGCACTCCTTTAAAGAGCTTTATTTGATGCTCTTCCCTACCATATTGGAGAACATAATGTTGCCCAAGTGCAAATATCTGTGAAACTTTTTTTAATTAAAAATTTTTTTCCCCTTTAGAATATGCAGCAGCCTGTAACTCGTGCATTCTGGATACTTAAAAAATACAGGCATAGAATCATAGAATGGTTTGAGTTGGAAAGGACCTTAAGATCATGTAGTTCCAAGTGCTTTGCCATGGACAGGGGCACCTCACACTAGACCATGTTGCCTAAGGCTCTGTCCAACCTGTCTGTGTCTACAGCCTCTTTGCTTTGGAAACTGAAGGTCTAAAGAGAGATGGAAGCTTGTCTGGGTTTTGACTGAAGTACTAAAGCCTTTCATAGGTGCACTTCATGTGTTTTGTTTTGTGTTGAAAGCTTTTATTGTTGACATCTTCCTGAATGTCTGTTTTTTAGGCCGTGTTTTCTTGCAGCAAGCCACAAAAGAAGTCTTTGGCAAGTGATAGCAAGTCCCATGTGTTCTGTACTCTGAATGGTAATGAGATTGTGCAGGAGCTTCTGTGGGAGTAATCCGTTGTTTCTTTTTTTCTTCTCCTTTCCCCCCTGCCCAGAATGCTCAGCATGTAGAAGTGGAAAGTATTCCCTTACCAGATATGCCGCATGCTCCCTCCAACATCCTCATCCAGGACATTCCCCTTCCAGGGGCCCAACCACCTTCTATCCTCAAGAAGACATCAGCGTATGGGTAAGTGGAGAAAGAAACTTGGAGAGGAAGTGAAAAATGAGCACTCTTATTACTGGGGAGGGACTATGGGTAGACGCAGAGGTAATATTGACTAGCAGAAACTGGGAATTATGTGTGAGTTAATTGTACTTTCTTTTAACCAAAACCCTTTTTAATCTTTCCCTACTGTTACAGGGTTTTGTTTAAATTGCTTTGAGTAATAATCTATTGTCTTTCTGTATATCAGTAAAACTTAGAGCTCTGCCACTTTTATCATAGATGCCCCTTAAACTGGCATACCTTATGTATTCTTTTGTCTTGATAGTATATGCAGTTTAATTTCCTAGTTTACTTGTCTCTCATTCTACAGCTAGGTCTTTTTATTTCTCTCTGAATAGTCTTCTGTTTTCACCGACTTTGTGATTACTTCATTTGGCTTCTGTGGTGGGATTCCTTAGATTCCAAAAAACCTTAAGAGGGTTTTTTGCCATCTGAGAAGCTTGCTTTTGGCTGATATTCTGCAGTCATGTCTTTGTATGAGGTTGTAAACTCCTTGGGACAGATCTGTAAATGTTCCTATGTCTTTTTAGAAGGCTGCTGTGTAAGCAATGATGAAAGAAGGCTAAAGAATTCTATTAAGCGTATGTTTGCTTTCATTTCTTTCTCTTCCTATATCTCTGTTTCCTTCCTTATTTCCAGACCACCAGTTCGGTCCATTTCTGTACTTCCTCCTCCTGGGCTTGGTGTTCCACGTTTACCTCCAGGGAGAAAGCCCCCTGGACCTCCACCAGGCCCACCACCACCTCAGGTCCTCCAGATGTATGGCCGTAAAGTGGGTTTCACCTTGGAGATGGCTCCTCGAAGGCGAGAAGAGGAGATTTCTTACAGTTCTGAAGCAGGTAAGAACTTCCCTGCCCTAGATTTTGCTTGATCTGTCCGTTCTCATACAGATAGTACTGCTGTGAATGTAGTGTGCCCTACACAAGTTATTCTCTGGGCAGCATGGGTGTTAATGCTACTTGAAGGACTTAAGTGATTGGACCTCTGAGCTGATCCTGGTATTCTGCAATTTTATCAGCTATATTTTTAAATATTGAAGCTTCTAATTACAGCTTTCTGATGTAGTCTTAACAGTGCTGAAACATTGGACCTATTAATCCCTTAAACTTAACTAGTCTCAAAGAAGTCTTCCTATTACCCCTTCTAAAACAGAAAAAAAAAAAAAAAAGCCCACCAAAAAAAACCCCCAAAACCAAACAAACCCAACTGAAGCCAAAATCCACGACAAACCAGCACCACAACGAGAAAAGCCCCAGCCAACCCTGGGTACGCATTTTCTAGGTGAAACTAGGTCTTCCTTTTCACAGTTGCTGTGCCATCTCTAGGAACTTTAGCAAATGGGTAAATCAGCTTTATTGCACACCAGAAAACATCCAAGTGTTTCAGTGGTGGGTGATTGCAACTCATTTGTTTGTTCCAGTTGAGCAGATGGGAGCTGCCTTCGCTTGTTTGCTATGCAAATTAACCAGCTGCTTAATAGAAAATATTACAAATAGACTCTCCCAAAACATTCTTTAAGAATATGAGCTAAACAGCAAAGAGCTGGCAATATGTCCATGCTGTTGCTAGGAGAATTTGTCTAACTGTAGACATACAAAATATTCAGTCTTTCACACCAGTGTATTTAGAGTTTGTGCATTTCCTAATACTTTGCTTCCCACAGGACAGCGAGGGCATGATGACGACATGTCCAGTACTAGTGAAGATGAAGGTTATCCTGAGGATATGGATCAGGACAAGCATGATGACAGTAGTGACGATAGTGACAGTGACAGGTCAGATGCAGACAGCGATGGCGAGGACTTCCTGCATCGTGATAATGACAAGGAGAGGGAAGGTGGTGAGGAAAAGAAATCAGGTATGATATGGGAAGTTATAGATTGGGTTTTGATTTTTCAGAAGATCAACACTATTTAACAGAGTTTGTGTCTGTTTTCCTGGCTGAGGGGAGGAAAGTTAATTTGTTTTGCTGTATGACTCTGCTCTAACTTGTCTGAATTTCAGCTGAAGAAATTTCATTAACAAACAGATCAGAAGGAAACTATCTAGAAGTGAAGCATCTTTCATGTGGATCTGCTTTCTTAACAGTTGAGTTAGTTTAATAAGACATGTTTCATCTGAAGCGTTGAGTTGTCAGGGTATGTTACAGAAAATTAAGGCTCAGTGTAAAATATATGCACTTTTTGGTCACTTGAGCAACTAAGAACTATGTTTCGTACCACTGATTCTTTTGGATAATTTTTTTTTCTTCATTACTTGGGGAAGACCAATTGATGGATGACAGTGAATTAGCAAAACTTTAAATAAGCAATAACACCAGTATATTAACCCTTATGCAAGGAGCAGCATTACACTAATTAGAATGATATATTAGCCACAGAATCACAGAATGGTTGGGGTTGGAGAGGACCTTAAGATCATCTAGTTCCAACCCCCCTGCAATGAGCAGGTACCATAGTAGGTAGATTAAATGTTACCTGATTTCTGTTATTTTCTTCCCAGCTCCCACCACTCTTGCCCATGCTTTGCTTTGCTTTGCTTTCTCCAGGTCACAGCGTGCGGTTTGCAGACATGCCTGGGAAGTCACGAAAAAAGAAAAAGAACATGAAAGAATTGACTCCACTCCAGGCCATGATGTTACGAATGGCAGGTGAGTGAGATGGATATGTGAAGATATGGCATTAGGCTTCCAGTTAATGTTTTTCTGGTAAGCTTATTAGGTTTCAACAGGTTTTATTTTATAGAGTAAATATTTTACTGTAATAAACTGTGGTTAGATATTGTTGGTAGGGGTTTTTATTAATTTTAGTCTAGTAGTGTGTCTTTTTTGCATGCAGTTGAAGTTACAGTAGCAACCTATATGGATTTTTTTTTTTTTTTAGGTATTGGTTTTTTGTTTGGGTGGTTTTTTTGTTTTTTTGTTTTTTTTTTCTTTTAAAGTTTACCTTTCTTAACTTTGAAACAATTGTTTTGTTTGAATATGAGTGAAAAAGAAAGGATGTGATTGGCTCTGGGCTCAGCCTGTAACCTGAAAGGATTTGTAGTCTTTAAAAAGATCCTTCTTCAGAAATAAGCTAACCAAGAGTGAAGTTTTTTTTTTTTTCTTTCTTTTGTCTGACTGTTTTAGACACCCCAGTATCTTTCAAAGGTGCTGGAGTTTCTTGGACATGGGGACTATGTTTATTTTGATGTTGTGCCCCCATATGCCCTGCTACCTGTGCAAGCTGCCACCAACCATAGGTCACATAGTCGCAGTTCACGTTGGTAGTAGAAGTTTCTGCTCCCACAGGAACACGCAGTCACAGAACTGTGACTTTTATATTATTGTATTTTAATTTTCTGTTTAAATACGCTCAGTTCTTTTTGTTGAGAAATACCTTACTCAATGGTCTTTCTTGTTTGTTTTTTTTTTTATTTTGCATGCTCAGTTTCTGTGGTGTTTCACAAAGATATTACCTGTGGATGGATTTTACAAGCATGTCTCCATTTCCAGGACAGGAAATTCCAGAAGAAGGGAGAGAAGTGGAGGAATATTCAGAAGAAGAGGAGGAAGAGGAAGAGGACTCGGATTCTGAAGAGGCATCACAACAGCAACAGCAACAACTCAGTGAGGAAGCTCTTACAGAGACCGGGTCGTCTACTGCAGCCTCCCAGACACAACAGCAGCAACCACCTCCCCAGCCTGTTCCTCCATCTCAGATACAGGCACCTCCTATGCCTGGGCCACCTCCACTAGGCCCACCTCCTGCCCCTCCACTGAGGCCCCCAGGCCCACCCACTGGCCTTCCTCCTGGCCCTCCACCAGGTAAACACTTGATGTACTCTGGTTTGAATTGTGCAGGCACTTGGTACTACAGAATCTATCAGTTTGGGAGTTTTGAAGCTGTAGAATGTGTTGCAGACAGGGTACAGAAGCCCCCTGTGGTAGTTGATGAGACCTGTGTGATCTCTTCTGTGGTCAATCTGTTGTTGCTGTACTGTGCTTTTGAGGCATCAGACCTCTGTTGCTGTAGTCAGCCTGGTGGGCATTGTTACAGTTTGTTAGCTGTAACACTGACAGGAGGCAGTAGTTGCAACATGAATAGTATTGGAATGTGAAGCATAAGGCCTGGTGCTATGTGCCCCTCCAGTGTAGGGTGGATTTCCTTTATTGATTTCTTTCCTTCTTGTGTTGATCTCCCCACATCCCACTGAGTGAGGCATGATGAAAGAGGTTTGGGAACCACTGCCTAGCTCTAGGTTTTGGTGTAGATTTCTTTTTTTTTAATGTAAGCTAGAGTGTGAAGGCTTCTGCTACTCTACCACATGAATGTATTTCCCTCTTATTAGGGAAGATATCCTCAAATGAAGTAAGTACTACATTTGAATTCACAGCAATGTTGGGCTGCCTAGAGACTATTAATAATAAGACTAATTGGTACCATTTTCTTTTATAGTGCATGATTTTTTGAGGGGAAGCACTCGAGTTTCTTTGATCTGGAGAAAGTTGATTTTCTGGAAGTTGATGGGGTTGCTGTATAGCTGAACTGAGTAACAGTGGCAGGTTGCTTTGTAGTTGAAGTATATAAATATATTGCTTGTTCTTAAATTGCAAACATCAATAGTTGGGCTATAGTGAGGAGTATTATATACCACAATTTTAATGTATTCTGCTCTATGTGGGCACATTAGTAGCATGATTTTCTGGGTTGGGGGGCAGGCAAATTTTGCTTTCCAAAGTTTGTCTTCCTTGCTGCTCCATTTCTGATACTTCCTACAGGGGGAAGCACAAATCAGTTACTTTCAATAGTGCAAAACTACTTTAAAAGCCAGAAGGGCAATTAAATGCCAGCATGAAAAGTTTTTAGCTGTTAAAATTCTGACAGCATTGGCTCAGTAGCTGTTCTCAGCTATTGATTCATTACATGGAGAGGAGCTCTCTTTTCAGAGGGAAAAGATACTTCCACTTGATTATTATAATGAAGCTTTACTCTTAACTTTACATCTGCTGCCTCTTTTTGAGATATTCAGAAGACCTATTTAATCTGGTGGCTGGATAGTTCTAGAGCAGATTTCAAGTTACTTTTGAAGATCTTCAATATTAGCTGATGGGATAGTTGCTGTTTTTGGGGTTCTTTTTAACCATAAACTGAGTTTCTCTTTTCTATGCATGTTTCCAGGAGCTCCTCCATTCCTGAGACCTCCTGGCTTACCAGGACTGCGTGGACCTTTACCTCGACTTCTACCACCAGGCCCTCCACCTGGACGACCACCAGGCCCTCCACCAGGTCCCCCACCAGGCCTGCCCCCAGGTCCTCCTCCACGTGGTCCCCCCCCTCGTCTTCCCCCTCCAGCCCCACCAGGTAAAGTGTTCTGTGTACTTCAACACAAGTCTCTTCTAGCTTTATTTTCCCAGTTTTTACTGTGGTGACTGAGTCAGTAAATATAATTGGTTAATGGTTTGTCTTTGTGTGAGTGGGTTGTGCTATGTGCTATTACATTTTTCTGTGCAATGCCAGCAAGTAATTCTATACTTCTGTGTGTAGTTTGGTAGTAAGAAACATGCCCTCAAAAAGGGAATTTTGGATTTCAAGCTTCTGCTGGAGTGTTTCTGAATAACCCCTGGATGGTATAATTCACTTAATGAGTTGGAGATAGGGATATTTATTTTTTTGTGCCTGGTCAGAGACATTTCTGATGAGTCTGAAATTCCAGTGGGATGGATCATCAAGAAACTTTATTTTTCAGGTTTTAACTTTAAAATTTGAAAGGGAGCAATACACAGGCTCCTGTAGCTGTTGAAATTTGAGGAGCAGGAGCATTTTTAACCCAGCGTTGGTGCAGGGTTGAAAACTTTTTTTAAGCCAGTGCTAACTGCTTCTTGTTGGGGGTGTTTTGTTCCCATTTTGTTTTTCCTTCTTGGCTTCCAGAGCCTGTGGAATTCTTTTTAGTCAAACATTTTTAAGACATCCAGGTGTGGAGTCAGCTCATACTTTCTTTTCTTCTTACAGGTATCCCTCCTCCTCGTCCAGGCATGTTACGGCCACCTCTGGTGCCTCCCTTAGGACCTGCCCCGCCTGGGCTCTTTCCACCAGCTCCTATTCCAAATCCTGGGGTTCTGAGTGCCCCACCCAGCTTGATTCAGCGCCCCAAGGTGGATGACACCAGTGCAGCCACCATTGAGAAGAAAGCTACGGCCACTATCAGTGCCAAGCCGCAGATCACTAACCCCAAGGCTGAGATCACTCGCTTTGTGCCCACTGCCTTGCGAGTGCGTCGGGAGAATAAAGGGGCTTCGGCTGCCTCCCAGAGAAAACAGGATGATGAGCCTGCTCTTCCATTAACCAAAGCTGCCCCTAAGGCTGGATCATCTGCCCCGATCTCTGTACAGACAAAGGATGATGTGTATGAAGCCTTCATGAAGGAAATGGAGGGTCTCCTGTGACATGTTGTAGTCCTACTTGGCTTTCCTGCCCCTCTGAACACAGATCAGACCAGGAAGGAGAAGGAAAACTTCTCCTTCAAGCAATGAAAGGGCTAACATTACAGGGAATATTTGCCTGTTAATAGTTACCCATAGGTTAACTTGCCAGTATGCTCTGGACAGAGACCGCTGCAGATGAGGTGTGGCTGGGGACCTCCTTTCAGGAGCTAGCATGTCCAGTTGGTGGAAGGAAATCACAGTAAAGGTGGTGATGCTGCTTCCTTTAAGTCCTCCCCCTTCCTTGGAGGGGAATAATGGCCCTCTGGGGAGGGAGGTGTGGGAGTAGGGGGTTACTATGCTCTGCCTGAACCCTTTCACATCCTGAATGCTCTGGTGAGGGTAGTGAAACAGGTTTTTAAAGAGACAGGAAAGTGTTAGCAGCATTTCATACACATATGGTTGTCCAGTTTTTATTTTCTGTACTGTTCCTTTCTGTAAATATTTTATAATCCTGTTTTTTAGTTGCAGTGAGATTGATCAATCATCTTTCTTCCAGGGCAGTCAGGGAGGTAACTTGTTGCATATACTGTACACTGGAATTTTGCACCCTATCCCCTTTATGGTCATCTTGATGGCTTTCATCAGCTGGGGAGACTTCATTTTGTCTTCTGAAAGACAATAAATGTTCAGTGTATTAAAATACTGTTTTCGTTGTGATTTGTTTAAAGCTAGCATGTGAATGGAAATGGGGGGAGGTTCTTTGCTGGCCTTGGGGGAAGATAGAGGAATTCTGAACCTCAGAAAAGAAAAGCAGTAGCTGCATTATAAATAATAGATGCAAATATGCAAAGTTTTGTCTGGAACACTGAATTTGAGCACAAAACGTACTAGTAGTGTCATAAGTATGATACAGCATAGAAGAAATTGAGAAAGCTCTGCATTGTTCCTGCTGAAGAACTTGAGAGATTCTTAACATTTTCAAGAGTGAGACCTCTAACGTACCAATTTCTAGATGAATATTTCTGGATTTGCGGAGTTTTAGATTTTTAATGAAGGGAGTTTATACCAAGCAGCCAGACCAACAGATACCTTAAACAATACCTTTAGTTGGCTGTCTCAGACTTAGCTGAGTACTCACTGTTTTGAAGTTAAATGTGTTTTGAGGAAACAGAATTATTATCTACCTGAACTTACACTTGAAAATTTCAAATCTGTTTTTCATTAATTCTGAACGCAAACAGGTTTGTATAACAGTTCTTTCTCTGATTCAGGCGTTAATTGCACTTGTGTTAGTAGTATCATAAATCTTTAGCTATATTTCTTTATATTTCAGCTTTTTTTTCTTTTAAGACATTTTTGTCTTCAAGTGAAACATGTGAATGGTGATTTTTTGGAGAAGGAGCGTCATTGTGGTACTTCTGAGCCTTGGTTTATTTATGTTCCTTTTGCCATATTCTCACATAGCTGAGCCACCTTTTCTTGTGTTGGGATAGAGAGAACACGTGTGTGTGTGTGTGTTTTTACCTATCGTTTTCAGATGGAGACAAATGGATTTGAATTTGCTACAACTTTAAAATGGCTAAAAATATGAACTGTGGTGCAGAAGGACTGTACATATCAGAAAGGGCATTTCCTTATCCTGTCTGGGCTGAAAGGTGAAGGGGGGGTGTAAAACAGGTGAGTGGTTACTGGTAGACCTCTAAGATGCCTTTAAGGGGTTGTGGAGAAGGGAGGTGTATGAGAGAGTAGTCCTGGAATAGGCTTTGTGGCCACATGGAAGAGCTGGATTTGACAATGAAACAGCTGGATTTGGGTTTTGTTTTGTTTTTAATGGAAAGAATCCAAGGCCAGGGTGCCCACTGTCTTCTGTGGCTCTTGTACAGGAGGCTTCTCACATTCTGTTGTGGTTTTGGATGAATACATGAAGTTGGGAGCTGTATGGCTACCTGTGATTATGTGTGTAGAAAAGTTGCATGTGGGGCTGATAACTCATCTGAATCACCAGAGCTGTGGTTTCTCTTCAGCTATGCCCATGTGGGTGATTTATTTTTATTTTTTTTCTTTCTTGCCTTTGATACAGTTCTAAGTGGAAGGAGCACAAAGATGTAAGATCTTCCTGTCCCTTTTATCAAAGCAATGCGATGTGTGGATGCCCTGACTTCAATTTGTGCACTCAGGTGCTGAACACAATCAGTTCTGGAATGTATTTATTGCAGTCACAGCAAGAAGTGAAATGATTGCCTGTATAGACAGGAAACACAATGCTTAAGAGTAGCTACTTGTGATGCTCAGAAGCAGGCAAAAACTTCTGTGCTGCCAACTCACCTAACTGTGCAACTTCCTCCTCCTCTTCCTATGAATCACAGGCAGCTTTTTCCCAATTAGGACATAGTCCTGCAGTCCTATTTGGACTAAAATCTATGGGACTGCTGGGCTACATTTTTATGGACTGTCAAAATTTTTACTATTTCATTTTTCTTTCAAGAAATTAATGGAGTCTTTAAAGCCAGTGCTCACCTGCCAGTGGCTTTGCTCTGAGCGGAGCCATAATCTAAGACTAAAGGGAGAGAGGAACAGCAGCGGTGCCCATCTTCTGTGTGACAACTTGGTGACCAAACCACATGCTCACAAGGTGACAGATCTGAGCTCTAAATATGCCTGAAAATCAGTGGAGGTAGATTTACATCATTACAGGTGTTGAGATTCTAACCTTACAACTGAGAATTCAAACTGTGCTGATTAGCGCAAGCTGAGGAAATGGCTTATCCATCTTAGGGCATACAACTTGGTGAAGTAAATGTCTGGTTCTTCATCATCCACATGAATGATGTGCCATGGCAGAAACACCAAATCCATCTTGAAAGACTGCTGCCAACCTTTTCTCCCCCAGCATCAGAAATTATGACAAAGAGTTTTCATAGCTAAACTGGCAATACTTGCAATATCAAGATTATTTTTTTCCATTTATCCATGCATTATTAAAAGTGTGACAGTACTTTGTGTGCACTATGACATGTTTATTTTTCCTTGTTTATAATCCTGAACAGTTTAGACCAGAATTCCTATTACTGTACCCTTCTGGAAAGAAGGATGTGACTCTTTCTTGCTCTGTGGGGCATAGTTTAGATGAAATGTTTTTTGTTTGTTTGATTGCTTTGGGTGGGTTTCATTTTGTTTGTGTGTTTGTTTGGGGTTTTGGGTGTGGTTTTGTTTTTTTTCCTTGGTTGTTTGGGTTTTTTGGTTTTGTGGGTTGTTTTATTTTGTTTGGGGTTTTTTTTGGTGGTTTTTCTTCTTTTTTTTTTTCTTTGCTAGGCCATCATGAATGGCTGTGTAGCAGTCATATCTCTGTCTTTCCCTGAACCATGCCAGTGTTCATATCCAAGGGTAACCAAGCATAGTCTGGCACACACACTGCTCCCTTCACTGTAATTTTATGATACCCATGTAATGGGACCTGGGATGCATTATAAAAAAGAACCATGAGTTACAGTCCAAAAGCATCAGT
Source organism: Neopsephotus bourkii (assembly GCF_033783945.1). Classification (NCBI taxonomy): domain Eukaryota; kingdom Metazoa; phylum Chordata; class Aves; order Psittaciformes; family Psittacidae; genus Neopsephotus; species Neopsephotus bourkii. The sequence continues at coordinate 13,349,652 of NW_026900624.1, forward strand.
GAATGAAGAAGGGAACAAAAGAAGTCACAGAACTGGAATTTAGGGAACAGGGCAGAATGGAGGAAAAGACTGCTGTGCAACACTGGGGTAGCAAAATGATGTGGCATAGTCCAGCGTGCAGACTCCTTCATTGCTTGGAACAAGGATAGTATCTGCCATTGCTCAAAATACAGAAGAAGAGGAAAAGATGTCAGGGACTAAAGAGAAACTGGGTAATTCGAGTAAAGGAAAAAAAACCAAACAGGAATCCTGGTGTAAAATAGGGACAGATATACCAAATATTTGATCTTAAAGTCACTTCAGCTTATTTGTATAGTGGAGTATTCTCCAGTTTGAGTAATTTCTAGTGTTCTGCAGAATGGCCCTGAAAATAATACTGTATTAGTTTAATTGCAGTAACAGTTGAGTAATTTTATCCTGGAGCAGAGAAAATTCCTGTTATGTGTTCCTGCCTGGTTTCTGCAGATATCAGTAGTGCTAGGCTGCAAATGTGCCTACTGATACAAGCATTTCTTCATGATAATAAATAATCCTGTAGTAGCATTTTTTAGGTTCTAAATACAGGGTTCTAAGACAACAGCAATGGCACTAGCAAGGGGCTCCCCCTGTTCCTGGGGGTCAGCTCCTCAGGCATACGTTTCCCTGTAAGATGAATTCCTGGGTCACTGCTAGGGGTCAGAGGTGGCTGCCGTACGCGGAACCGGAGCTTGCACCCACCCCGCCGCTACTCCAGAAGCACCCCTCCAGGGCCCCCCCCAATCCCCTCCCTTCATTTGCTGGAGGGCGGGGGTAACACGGCGGGGAGGGCCGCTCTCTGATTGGGTGGATTTGGATCCGCAGCGCCATTGGTAGTAGCCAGAGGGAGCGTGTGGCAACCAATGAGAAAGCAGGCCCGGGCGCCCGGGGAAGGTATAAAAGAGGCCGGGCGCGGAAAAGGGGGGCCATAACAAGTGGTGTTTCGTGTCAGTTCAGCTGGAAGCAGCGGAGGAGAGCTAAGAGTGATGTCTGGGCGTGGAAAGCAAGGCGGGAAGGCGCGTGCCAAGGCTAAGTCACGATCGTCGCGAGCTGGCTTGCAGTTCCCTGTGGGCCGCGTTCACCGTTTACTGCGGAAGGGCAACTACGCGGAACGGGTGGGCGCCGGCGCCCCCGTGTACCTGGCAGCCGTACTGGAGTACCTGACGGCTGAGATCCTGGAGCTGGCGGGCAACGCAGCTCGTGACAACAAGAAGACTCGCATCATCCCGCGGCACCTGCAGCTCGCCATCCGCAACGACGAGGAGCTCAACAAGCTGCTGGGCAAGGTGACGATCGCGCAGGGTGGTGTGCTGCCCAATATTCAGGCTGTGCTGCTGCCCAAGAAGACCGACAGCCATAAGGCAAAAAGCAAGTAAAAACTGAGGAAGGCTCCCACTTCAAAAGTTAACACAAAGGCTCTTTTTAGAGCCACCCACTTTCTCATAAAAGGAGCTGTACATTCTAACTAAAAAAACAAACCCACACAAACACCCCCAAATTTGTAAAGTCCAAGTTCTTGAAAATTCGATTTTTCAATTTAGAACAAAACCTGTTGTAACATTAATTCAGTAAAATGGAACATGTTAATTGCTGGTAAACACTAAAAATAAGATTCCATGTGGAATGAATTGTTTTGCTCTCGGGGACAAAGTCCCAAAGTTGATGTTGCAAGGAAATTGCCCCCCCCCCCGGCCTTGTCCTTTCTGAGGCTGGGTGGAATTGAAGTAACTCACCAACATCTTTAAAAGCCTTCTAATAACTCTTTGACCTACAGGTTTTCATACCAACAGGCATTCTGAATTAGTAATTTTTCATACAGTTTTCTCACAGCTCTGCCTGAGCTGCTGAAACTGAAATCTGAGTGGGTTTTGGAATAATTGGCAATTTTGGGATGGGCAATTTGAGGTAAACAGGACTGTTCCCAGTTCTGATTCTACCTTACCTATAGTGCTGAACACCACCATACAGATGTTAAAATAGAAACAGAAAATTGGTGATTATAGGTCAACAAACATGTTTTAATAATGATCGATTTGAAGACTTTTAATCATAACACCATGCAACATTTTAGTACCACTGACAGTCACAATGCCAAGAGGTAACAAGCAGTTTACAGGCCTATGGCAAAACAAAGGGTTGTAGGCAATAAGGAAAATATCAGGGGATATTCCTTTCAACTCTCTGTACTTTGAAAAATAAGATACTTTTAGTTTTAACCTGTTTACATGTGGTCTTGGTAAAGTGCAGGGGAGGACTTCCCCCTCTTGCTCACAGCCAGCTGTTTCAGCACAGCACGTATGTTAGCCTTATATATTGTTTTCATATTACTCCCAGTGCAGGAATCTGTCATTGAAGAGTATATATATAAAAAAAAACAACAAACAAACAAACAAAAAAATAAAACCCCACAACAAAAGCAAAAGCAAAACCAAAACATCACCAAATATTTCACAATCTGCCACAAAAGTGGAGTCCAAGACGATAACGGGAGCGAGTTTTGTTGTGCAGAAGTTGGGAAACACTCAGCTGCAGTCGTGTCTCCTGAGATAATGTTGACTCAGATTTTTCACCAATCAAGCAGTGTCAGAAAAGAAACCACCGCCAAATCATGAAGTGACAGGGTGCTGATTATAATTATTAACAAAACCTGTCCGTGTTAAGCTCTTCTGTCACCTAATTTATTAGGAAAATAAATATTTTAGTAGCAGAGCATTCGGGAATGGTGCCTGCATTGTGTGCACACTGAGCAAGACAGCACAGGCTGCTATGCTGTAAAAAAGTCATTCCCTTCTAGGATACAAACAGCCCCTCACCGAACGTTCACCTCCTTCTTGCCCTGCTGCATCATGCACTAATTGGATTTATTTAAATTATTTTGAAAGGGGTAAAGGATTTGGGACAAAGGAGCTAATTTCTAATCCATATTCAGTGCTCAAGATGAACCTGTGTTACTTCCTCCTCTTTGAAACCAATTTGTGCTTAAAATATCCGTTCAAATGTCCTGTTTTCAGTTCAGATTAAGAGAAGACCCTTTAAAGAATAACAATTAATTACTTTGGAAGTTTAGGTGACCACTTCGCGGCTTTTATTTAGAAGGAAAAACAAAAGTTTCTGCCTCCCGAGGTCTCTCCGGGTCCAGGACTCGGGGTTTATCGCCTCTTTTTTAACTCACCCGTTGCCTCTCCGAAGAGAAACTTCGCCGAGGGGAACAACAGTCTTTCTTTTCCACGGTGCTGCGAACCGAGGGGGGTGCATGACCGAAATTTGGATAAAACCCGGCTTTTTTGCCTCCTAAGAAACACAAAATGAGAGGGGAGACGGGAGCTTTCCGCCGGGCGGCGGGGCGGGCACTTCAGAGCACCAATCACCGCGCAGCCCCTCCCTATAAATATGAGGCCTCGGACCCGCTTCAGGCCCAGTGGTTTCCCCCGATCCGTGGACGACTGCTGCAGCCATGTCGGAGACCGCGCCCGTCGCCGCCCCCGCTGTGTCTGCTCCTGGTGCTAAGGCCGCCGCCAAGAAGTCGAAGAAGGCGGCGGGCGGCTCCAAAGCCCGGAAGCCCGCGGGCCCCAGCGTCACCGAGCTGATCACCAAGGCTGTGTCCGCCTCCAAGGAACGCAAGGGGCTCTCCCTCGCCGCGCTCAAGAAGGCGCTGGCCGCTGGTGGCTACGATGTAGAGAAGAACAACAGCCGCATCAAGCTGGGGCTCAAAAGCCTCGTCAACAAAGGTACCCTGGTGCAGACTAAGGGCACCGGTGCTTCTGGTTCTTTTAAGCTCAATAAGAAACCAGGCGAGACAAAGGAGAAAGCAACTAAGAAAAAGCCGGCAGCCAAGCCCAAGAAGCCGGCAGCCAAGAAGCCCGCCAGCGCTGCCAAGAAGCCCAAGAAAGCTGTAGCAGTGAAGAAAAGTCCCAAAAAAGCGAAGAAGCCGGTGGCTGCTGCTGCCAAGAAAGCTACTAAAAGTCCTAAGAAGGCTGCCAAAGCAGGTCGCCCGAAGAAAGCAGCAAAGAGTCCGGCTAAAACCAAGGCGGTGAAGCCCAAAGCAGCCAAACCTAAAGCAGCCAAGCCCAAAGCTGCCAAGGCAAAGAAGGCGGCGCCCAAAAAGAAGTAAAAAGACTGAGAAATAATAGTCTACTCATTTAAATAAACCCAAAGGCTCTTTTAAGAGCCACCCACTTGAACTTAAAAAGAGCTGTAACGCTACAGTAATCGCAGCAGCGCGACCAAATCTTGAAAAGGGGAACGGTACAGTAATCGCAGCAGCACAACCAAATCTTGAAAAGGGGTTGGCAGGGGTTTATACTAGATTAAGAAAGTTACCGTTTCCGAAAGGCGGGCGGCCTGCGCAGCCTGCATGGGAGACCAGAGCTAACTTGAAAAGGAAGTCTTGCTTCCTACGTACAATTCAGGAGCCCGGCGAGCGCTAAGCGCTCCGCCCTCCCGGAGTTCAACGAGGCCGGCACCAGCCCTAGCTCACGGCCCTCCGCTGCGGAGCCGGGGGAAGGCTTAAGTGTCCCGCGCGGGGACGGGATTGGTCCCTTTTGCCCACTCGGCCAAACCCCGTTGATGTCAAGCCCCGCCTCTTAAGGCGGTGACCCCACACGCACACTTCCCCCATGCTCGGTTACGCGCGGCGCCGCACGGGCCGCCTTCCTGGGGGCTCTGTGGCAAAACGGGATAGATAAGGGATATGGAAAACGCGTGCGTAGTGCTCCCGTTCTGCTTTCACCCTACAGTTTCTGCGGGCAAAGCTGCACTTTCACAGTGAGTGCGGCGGGACAGTCGAACGCAGCTGTCTGACCCCAAGTCTCTGCACATCACTGACAGCCCCGGCTTCACGCCGATTCACAGTGAATTAACTCCTGCACACATTTGGCCATCGCTGTTTTAAACCGGAAAACCTTTCGTAAAGAAAAATTCTACTTAATCAAGTATGGCAGCTACCTCACTGGAAAAAGAGAGTATTGCGGGGGAAAGGGGATGTGTGTGGGGGCAATGGTGGAGAGGGAGAATTAGACCCGCGCTTAAAACATACTTAAAGTGAAACCAAGCTACAAACGCACCTGGAAGACTTGGTTTCAAAAGATTTATTATTCACTGAAAGAGACAGAAATAGTTTTTAATTATTATTTTACAGGCATAGTGCAAGTTCTTAGCAGAATTTTCTACCGGACATACTAAGAGGAATTCAAGCTCTTCTAAAATAAAAAGCCCAACTATCTTCTCCACGGGACTCCTAAGTTCTGGAAACCGAGCGAGCTGCCAAAGCACTGGGGCACAGTTGGCTGCTGCTTTTTCGCCACAGTGAAAACCAGCTAGTGTTGCGTGCTCAAGTTTTAAACGGCCCTTTATGCCGGATGCGGGCTGCAAATTAAAAATTCTCCGCTATCAGAAATTAAATAGCTTCAATTCACTTACCTGAAAAAGCACTTCACTGGTGACATACAAATGATCAGGTTTACTTTTGCAGCTCCTAAAATCAACAGCAATTCAGCCCTTCTACTTGAAAAAATTGGTGGCTCTTAAAAGAGCCTTTGGGTTAAAACTGCTGGTTTGTGATATTCTATTTAGAGCTAGTATATTTAGTTACAGCTTTGGTGCCCTCAGAGACTGCATGCTTGGCCAGCTCACCCGGCAGCAGCAGCCGGACAGCCGTCTGGATCTCCCGAGAAGTGATGGTGGAGCGCTTGTTGTAGTGCGCTAGGCGCGAGGCTTCACCGGCGATACGCTCGAAGATGTCATTGACGAAGGAGTTCATGATGCCCATGGCCTTAGACGAGATGCCCGTGTCGGGATGCACCTGCTTTAGTACCTTGTACACGTAGATAGAATAACTCTCTTTGCGGCTCTTCTTTCGCTTCTTGTCCCCCTTCTTCTGGGTTTTGGTTACAGCTTTCTTAGAGCCCTTCTTAGGCGCAGGAGCAGACTTAGCCGGCTCAGGCATTGCGACAGTTCTCAAGTCACCCGCAAGCAACAGAATGCTCGGCAGTGTGCGCACTCCCTTATTTATAGGTCCCTTATGCAAATACTTGGCTTCAGGGATAAGCGCTTCTATTGGATAGCAGCTCAGGTGGCGTCACCTCTCTTACGAACGGCTTTGCAATTTGTCCTTTTTAAATACCACGCTGTTATTGGTTGATAGTGCGGATCCGACCAGCCAATCGCAATGAATTCTTTCAATCTCAAGGTTGGTAGCGAAGCTCGGCAGCGGCTGCCTGGCCCCCCCTCTCTCCCGGGCTCTAGCCCCTCCTGTGGCAGCTGCTTCTGCGGCTTTGTGCGAGCAGTGTGGGACATGGTTATCCGCACTCCATCCAGGGAAAAAAAAAAAACACCTTAGAGAAATTTAAAAGGGATTTCGATACTCTTTTGGGTTGGTTGATTGCTGTTTTTTCCCTTTAAGAAGTGGTATATCTGCATACTTCATGTAGTAACTTGTGCTTGTAATGACCACAAGTTTAAAGGGCAAAAAAACAACCAGAAAATCATGCAGAGGATCTGGAACACTAAGCATCGTTAATAGCTTAGGAAAATAATTCTTTTGGGTCCACAGGGTATGGCTTGTCTGTCAGGATTTTAAATGATTTACTTTGTAACTTGAAAGAATGTGGATTTCTTTTGAGATGCAATGCATATTGGATGAATGTGTTTTATGTCAAACCTGAGATAATCCTAGTCATTAACTGTGGATTTTCAACTGCATTTTTAATTTATCATGAATCAGAAATTCAAGCTGCTTTCTTGCACCTTTAACTACATTAAGCAAGAGGAAAATATACATATTTTAAATATACTAAAATTATTTAATGGCATTAGGAATTCTGATGTGCTAGTTTTGGGGGTTTTATATTAAAATGCAGCCACATTATAAATGATAATTATAGGTTCATTCATCAATACATCACAGTTCTATAAGCCACTTTCAATGGGATCAAGTTAATTTGTGCTTGAATTAAGCTAGAACTGCATAAAATGGTATCAAATAGCCAGTGCTATAATAATGCTATTTCCTTTTGGAACTCCTAAGGGCCTTTTAAAGTCTAGACCTTGGTATCCGTTGAGATGGATGGCATGGTCCTATACAAGAAGCACAGGTAAATACTTTAAAGCAGGTGAGACTGCTAAAATCACAACAAAATTGACTGATCAATTAAGGATATTTATAAGAGTAGGGAGAGCCTGGATACTGGTTCAAACAATAAAAAGATCTATCACCTTACAGACTGGGTTTGCTTCTGGTTTGGTTTGTTTTGTGTTTTTTTTTTTTTTTTTTTTTACTTTTATCCTGCCTGCTGGGCAAAATTCTGGATGCAGAAAGATTTCCAGTTTATGTCCAAAATAGTGCTCTCTGATGAAAGAGAGGCAGGAGAGGAAAAAATGGGGCCTTTCTCTTTCCCAATAAAGCTTGCTTGGAAATGCTTCTGCTGCGCTAACACCTAAAATGGGGAAACAAAAGCAGCTACCCATGTGGGAAGAGCAGCTTCATGCTGCCTTTATGATGCTGCAGCTCTCTGATTTAATATCTGCCTCCCTCATGCCAACCCCGCTCCCTCTCATCAAATCAGGGATGGGATAATTGCTCATCCACCTTCATTTGCCCTGCTTCCCCCACAGATGTCTTTAGCAGCTCCATCAGCTTGGAGAAAATCTGGTAAGATTAGAGGGAGCTGTATCTGCTTTTTCAAGTGAAGAAGAGTAGTTCTCTCTCAGTGAAGCAAGAAAAGAAGCCAGAGTAGCCCATCTTTAAACATTTAACCCCTCACATATGCTGTGAACCTGATGGCTTTCTTTTGGCATAAACATTATTTGGAAATGCAGTTCGCTGATAACACATCTGCCTGGTAAGGAGTGTTCTCTTGAGCTTCTGTGAAGCTCCATGACATGACATGGCACTCCAGAACAATGTGTGTAGGATTTCCAGTTTTGGTTCCACACTAGCAGATGAAGACTATTGCTCTTGTTACACTGCTCTGGAAGACAAAATGTAGAGTATCACCAGGCAATCTCAGCAATGTTAAGTGAATAGGTCCAGAAAGCAAGGGTATTAAAAACAAATCAATCCACCCTCCCCCACTAAAAAAAAAACAGCTTCTGCAAATACCCTCTTTACCATGTTAATTCTTTAAAGTCTGCTGATCACCTCCAACAAAAATTGTAATTGATCCATGTCTTGGAGAATCTAACCAGTTTTGTAAACATCAGCTACAGAATAGAAGGAAATTCAGGTTAGAGCCTTCATTGAGGGAAGGCAGCTACTGTGAACTGAGCAACTAAGAAATCTGTTTAAAAAAAACAACAAACACACAACAAAACCCCAGTGACACCCCCCCAAACCCAACAGCTGAATAATAACTGAAGGACAGCCATTCCTGGTGTAGGAACAATGTGGCTGCGTGTGCTGCCCTTTCATGAAGAGATACTGGAGAGTGCTGAAGAATTGGGAAGAGGAGTGAAAAGAGGGTTAGAAGATATTTATAAAGGGAACTCAAATTCCAGGAAAGAACTGATTGTGGAAGCCTAACCAATGAAGAAAGATGAACTGAGTTTCTACACAATTCCAGTATCTGAAGGGGGCCTACAAGGATGTTGGAGAGGGACTTTTCATTAGGGACTGTAGCAACAGGACAAGGGGTGATGGGTTCAAACTGAAACAGGGGAAGTTCATGTTAGATATAAGGAAGAAGTTCTTTACTGTGAGGGTGGTGAGGCACTAGAACAGGCTGCCCAAAGAAGTGCTAAATGCTCCATCCCTGGCAGCGTTGAAGTCCAGGTTGGACAGAGCCTTGGACGGCATGGTCTAGTGTGAGGCGTCCCTGCCCATGGAACTGGATGATTTTAAGGTCCTTTCCAACCCACACCATTCAATGTTTCTGTGATTTATGAAAAAAGAATCTAGATATTCATATTCCCCTCTGCAGTCTAAGAAAAACCATGTTCACTAAAGCAAGTCACCGTCCATCATCTATCTCACTTCATTAACAATAGAATTTCTAGTGATTAACCAAAGCTTTGAAGTATCGAAAAGAAATAATCCTTCAGAGTCAGGAAACTGAAGTCTGATGGGAGGGAATAGAGAAAAGGCTTCAAGAACAGTTCCAGAACAACTCAAGGATGTTAGAACTTGAAGAAGTCACCAGCCTATTACACATTACCAATCAGTATGAACTGTGGGACTCTCTCCTGGTTAGTGTCCCTCTGCCGGGTGAGCACATTGTGCTACAGGGTCTCAGCTGTCTTCTGTTCAGGTAACTGCTCCAACTGGAAGTTCATAGGTGGCACTGGTAAGACATAAAGGCAAAGCTGCTGCTAGTATTCTGCCACAAGAGCTCCTGAGTAAGGTCTGCATAGATTTTCCTAAAAAATGCCCTTTCCTATTCTGAAACCTCAGGTCAGAAAGATAATTCTTTTCTGTTCTTTTCTTACTACCTAAATGGACTTCAAGAAAAAAAATGTTTCTGAATATCATCTTGGCTTTAACAATTTACCTTCTGCAGCCTCTTTAGCCAGACATGCTGGAGGACAACTTAGCTGATGAGGGAAAGCCAGAAGCCTGTGTATAATCTTGGGCTTACAGAGTACACATTGCCAATGTCAAAAGCTCCTGAGAAACAAACCAATAAAAAACATGAACCAAAGCAAACAAGCAGAGATAACAAGGTAGATTTTTTAAGTGTAGTAGCACAAGTGTTGGAGACTTACATTGGTTTCTGAACACCATTTTCCTTTAGAATGGTGTGCTCCTCTGTATGGTGTACGGAGAAGACAATGAAGGAGAAGCCCCAGGAAAAGTTACAAAACAATACACCTTCAACAGAAGGCACTGAGCGCATAAGCATTAGGGAGCATTACAAATATATTAATGATGAGGTGCAGCTGTATAGCAATTGTGATTATTATGGTGCATGGTATGTATTATAACTGCATTAGAGAATTTGAGTTTAAAGGTTATAGGTAGCTACTATAGGACTTTCAGTTGTTGAGACTAAAATATTAAGAACAATCCTGTTACATGTTGCATGTCTTCACATCTATAGCTGCAAGTTTTCTACCTTCGTAAATTCTTGAGTGTCACTGCTATCTGAAGGCATCATAACTGCTTAAAGAAGCAATAAATATACAGGTTACATTTCTGCAGCATGAAATAACTGCACTGAAAAACCCACAAGATGAAAAGGGGGGGAGGGGAAAGAAATTGCTATGCATTTCCAAAATAAGTAAAGTTCGGGCACATATGATGCCTGAAGATGACTGACACAACTTGTTAAAAAGGTTACCCTCCGTATGAATACGGCTACAGTACTATAGCTAATAAAAACACCCAATTATGTATTAAAAAAAAACAACAAAATTTATGTCCAGAATAAAAAGGAAAGGTGAAATTAAAACTTCGAGGAATAACACATAAATAAAACGTAAAAACATGAAAATGAAAAAACACATGCCACACATATAAAAACACATGGAACAAAATCGATTTATTACATGGGTATATTCACAAGACACTCAAATCAGTTCCTTTATCAGCACCTCAGTCCCATAAACACAAAACAGGCGTGTGGTCATTAAGACAGGAATACAGGAAATGCAAATGACTTCACCCCCTAGTGTCATAACGGGGGGGGGGGGAAGGGGGATTAATAACGATGCCTAAATTTCTAGTATGAAAAGCTAAATTTACCCGAGCACCGACGCTACCACCCCTGTCCGCAGCCGCACACACCGCCCGTTCGCCACAATCCCCCCCCCGCCTAATCTCCTTTGTTTAAACGCCGCGAAATGGCGGCGGTGGAACGCAGGCGGGGCTGGGCGGTGCGGTACCGCGCGGGAGGGAAGCGGCGCTCCCGGCCCCACCGCCCCCATTGGCTGGATTTTGCTGCAGACCCGAGCCTCGCTCACCCCACAGACCCCGAGCACCGCAGCGGCGGAGCTGGGCAGCTGGGCCGTGCGCACAGGGACGGAGCGTGTCCCCGTCCCGGGGGTTTGCTCCCGCGGCGCCCAGGCCGGCAGGAGGCAGGGTCGGCCGCCTCCCAGGGCCACGGCAGAGACCTGCATCGCACCACCCATCCCCTGTCGGAGGCGACGGCGCGAACGTCGCTGTCCGCCGGGGGAAGGGCGGGGACAAGAGCCCGCCCTTGCCCTGCCCCGTCGCAGTCCCCAACCAGGTCGGACTACTGGCAATATAGAGCCGCGCTGGAGCCTGTTCCCGCCACACGCCAGTTGAGTTGAGAAAGGTGAGGAGTATGTCTGGCAGAGGCAAAGGCGGAAAGGGGCTCGGCAAGGGTGGCGCTAAGCGGCACCGCAAAGTGCTGAGAGATAACATCCAGGGCATCACCAAGCCAGCGATCCGCCGCCTGGCTCGGCGTGGCGGCGTGAAACGCATCTCGGGGCTCATCTATGAGGAGACGCGCGGTGTGCTGAAAGTCTTCCTGGAGAACGTGATTCGTGACGCAGTCACCTATACGGAGCATGCTAAGAGGAAGACTGTCACAGCCATGGATGTGGTGTATGCTTTGAAGCGCCAGGGACGCACTCTCTACGGCTTCGGCGGCTAAACTCCATTTGGGACAGGTCACTTTTTCAGAACTCAAAGGCTCTTTTTAGAGCCACCCACGCTTTCAAAAGAAGAGCTTGAATCACGCTTCGTGCCTAAGCTTTGTATTTCAGGACTGTAGTAAAATAACGGTGGCAGTGGGTGGTGTGATCTATGTTAGAGGCGGTGGGGGTGGGGTCTTTGTTCTCATCTCTAGTCCTTGTTCCAGATGGTCCTTTTAATGCTTAGTCTCAAGTAACAGGTAAGCGTGAAATCCGTGGTCTATAAACAGCGACTTTCTGCCGGGACTCCCTAGGCTCGGGAGAAACATTCATTTTCCCAAAAATCTACGTCTTTCATTCCCCACTCCTTTCCCCCGTTTTCGTCCCGGTCTCCTCCTCTTCCTTTGTAAAGAGAACGGAGGGGACAAGCCGGCGAAAAAAAAGCCGGAATCCCCGGTCAAGCGCTATTGCGACAGCCGGTCTCCCGCCATCGGCTTCACCGCAGCAGCCTGAAATGGGAGCGCACGAAATGGCGGTGTTGCTCTCCCGCCCACCCCCGCCCCGTATGGGTGACGGGATATGGCGGGAAGAAGAAACGAGAAACGGATACGACCGCCCGTCCCGCCCCATGGGCTGCAGCGGAAAGGGACGCCGAGCGAGAGAGAGCCTCCCTTTGCTCTGCTCCTCCGACTGCAGGGCTTTCCTGTGCTCTGGAGCACTCCCCCGCCCTCGGCCTGCGCCGGCAGGTTATAAATGAGGAATCTCGGAACGTCAATACGTAACGATCGGGTGGGGGCTGAGAGAAATATCCCACACTGAACCTCCCGCCCCGTTATCCCACGATCAGCACTGCCTCGAGTACGGGAAATTGCGTTCGGCTTAGGCTGCCTATACCTGCTTCTAATATCAGAGACCCAGCTCTCTTTAGTGGCCATGTGGTGGCTCTTAAAAGAGCCTTTTCGGTTCGGGGGGGATGGGGGCACGACAGGCACCTCAGGCGCGCTCGCCGCGGATGCGTCGCGCCAGCTGGATGTCCTTGGGCATGATGGTGACGCGCTTGGCGTGGATGGCGCACAGGTTGGTGTCCTCGAACAGCCCCACCAGGTAGGCCTCGCTCGCCTCCTGCAGCGCCATCACGGCCGAGCTCTGGAAACGCAGGTCGGTCTTGAAGTCCTGCGCGATCTCACGCACCAGGCGCTGGAAGGGCAGCTTGCGGATCAGCAGCTCCGTCGACTTCTGGTAGCGCCGGATCTCGCGCAGCGCCACCGTGCCGGGACGGTACCGGTGCGGCTTCTTCACACCGCCCGTGGCCGGCGCGCTCTTGCGGGCCGCCTTAGTGGCCAGCTGCTTGCGGGGCGCCTTCCCGCCTGTCGATTTACGCGCCGTCTGCTTTGTCCGCGCCATTAAGACTCCCCAGCTCAAAAAGTGAAAACACAAGACTTGCACATTGTGCGACTTCTATTTATACGGGGTCTGGCACGCCCCTCATCTCTGATTGGTCGACGAGAAGTTTTTCATTGGGTAACCGCGGAGGTGACTGAAGCCGCAGAGCTCCAACTCGTTACACAAGGCATACCCCTTTTTTTTTCCTTATTTCTCAAAGTAATATGATGAACTTTTAAGGATTTCTTGCATAAAAGTTTTATTTCTACAGTAGTTACTCCTATATTTTTTGTTCCCCCTTATGTTTGACACTATGAATTGTTCTTACCTCATACATGTTTTAAGTATGTGTTATGATGACTGCTATGAATTTCGGAGATTAAAGAACCTTAGTAGTATGTTAGTTTTAGTTTTGGATTGCAAGTAAATAATTCGATTCCTTCAGGAAATACTTATTTCAATGTTGTAGAAAGTCAAAATAAAACTGGTGAGCTTTTTACATAATTAGAATTTACTAAGTAAGCCTGTAAGCAAAAATTATCTTTTTAATAAGGTGAAAATACGGGGAGGGCGGGGGGGCCCTATGTCTTGTAGTAAACTCCTTTCAGGAATTTTATAAGAGGTAGCGATTTTTTGAGGGGCAAACTTAAGATAAAGTCATTAAGCAGAGCAATGGCGTTTTCGAAGAAACGGAAGTCGAGAGGACTGAATCTGTGACTCAAATATTGAGGAGCGCGGTTCAGCACAGAGGGGGTTAATGCGGGCTTTTCAAATTTATCCAATGAACTCGGCTCTTTCCAGCGGCCAATGAACAAGCAGCGGTTGGATATAAAAGGGAGTCGCTGTGCGCTTTATTTCAGCTTCTATCTGCTAGGTTGTAGCTATTGTACGGAAGAGTAAATAGCTTTATGGCTCGTACAAAGCAGACGGCGCGTAAGTCGACAGGCGGGAAGGCGCCCCGCAAGCAGCTGGCCACCAAGGCGGCCCGCAAGAGCGCGCCGGCCACGGGCGGCGTGAAGAAGCCGCACCGGTACCGTCCCGGCACGGTGGCGCTGCGCGAGATCCGGCGCTACCAGAAGTCGACGGAGCTGCTGATCCGCAAGCTGCCCTTCCAGCGCCTGGTGCGTGAGATCGCGCAGGACTTCAAGACCGACCTGCGTTTCCAGAGCTCGGCCGTGATGGCGCTGCAGGAGGCGAGCGAGGCCTACCTGGTGGGGCTCTTCGAGGACACCAACCTGTGCGCCATCCACGCCAAGCGCGTCACCATCATGCCCAAGGACATCCAGCTGGCGCGACGCATCCGCGGCGAGCGCGCCTGAGGTGCCTGTCGTGCCCCCATCCCCCCGAACCGAAAAGGCTCTTTTAAGAGCCACCACATGGCCACTAAAGAGAGCTGGGTCTCTGGTATTAGGAGCAGGTATAGGCAGCCTAAGCCTAGCGCAATTTCCCGTACTCGAGGCAGTGCTGATCGTGGGATAACGGGGCGGAGGTTCAGTGTGGGATATTTCTCTCAGCCCCCACCCGATCGTTATGTATTGACGTTCCGAGATTCCGCATTTATAACCTGCCGGCGCAGGCCGAGGGCGGGGGAGTGCTCCAGAGCACAGGAAAGCCCTGCAGTCGGAGCAGAGCAAAGGGAGGCTCTCGCTCAGCGTCCCTTTCCGCTGCAGCCCATGGGGCGCGACGGGCGGTCGTATCCGTTTCTCGTTTCTTCTTCCCGCCATATCCCGTCCCCCATACGGGGCGGGAGGGCAACACCGCCATTTCGTGCGCTCCCATTTCAGGCTGCTGCGGTGAAGCCGATGGCGGGAGACCGGCTGTCGCAATAGCGCTTGACCGGGGATTCCAGCTTTTTTTCGCCGGCTTGTCCCCTCCGTTCCCTTTACAAAGGAAGAGGAGGAGATGGGGACGAAAACGGGGGAACGAATGGGGAATGAAAGACGTAGATTTTGGGGAAAATGAATGTTTCTCCCGAGCCTAGGGAGTCCCGGCAGAAGGTCGCTGTTTATAGACCACGGATTTCACGCTTACCTGTTGCTTGAGACTAAGCATTAAAAGGACCATCTGGAACAAGGACTAGAGATGAGAACAAAGACCCCACCCCTACCGCCTCTAACATAGATCACACCACCCACTGCCACCGTTATTTTACTACAGTCCTGAAATACAAAGCTTAGGCACGAAGCGTGATTCAAGCTCTTCTTTTGAAAGCGTGGGTGGCTCTGAAAAGAGCCTTTGTGTTCTGAAAAAGTGACCTGTCCCAAAAATGGAGTTTAGCCGCCGAAGCCGTAGAGAGTGCGTCCCTGGCGCTTCAAAGCATACACCACATCCATGGCTGTGACAGTCTTCCTCTTAGCATGCTCCGTATAGGTGACTGCGTCACGAATCACGTTCTCCAGGAAGACTTTCAGCACACCGCGCGTCTCCTCATAGATGAGCCCCGAGATGCGTTTCACGCCGCCACGCCGAGCCAGGCGGCGGATCGCTGGCTTGGTGATGCCCTGGATGTTATCTCTCAGCACTTTGCGGTGCCGCTTAGCGCCACCCTTGCCGAGCCCCTTTCCGCCTTTGCCTCTGCCAGACATACTCCTCACCTTTCTCAACTCAACTGGCGTGTGGCGGGAACAGGCTCCAGCGCGGCTCTATATTGCCAGTAGTCCGACCTGGTTGGGGACTGCGACGGGGCAGGGCAAGGGCGGGCTCTTGTCCCCGCCCTTCCCCCGGCGGACAGCGACGTTCGCGCCGTCGCCTCCGACAGGGGATGGGTGGTGCGATGCAGGTCTCTGCCGTGGCCCTGGGAGGCGGCCGACCCTGCCTCCTGCCGGCCTGGGCGCCGCGGGAGCAAACCCCCGGGACGGGGACACGCTCCGTCCCTGTGCGCACGGCCCAGCTGCCCAGCTCCGCCGCTGCGGTGCTCGGGGTCTGTGGGGGGAGCGGGGCCCGGGTCTGCAGCAAAATCCAGCCAATGGGGGCGGTGGGGCCGGGAGCGCCGCTTCCCTCCCGCGCGGTACCGCACCGCCCAGCCCCGCCCGCGTTCCACCGCCGCCATTTAGCGGCATTTAAACAAAGGAGATTGGGCGGGGGGGGGGGATTGTGGCGAACGGGCGGTGTGTGCGGCGGCGGACAGGGGTGGTAGCGTCGGTGCTCGGGTAAATTTAGCTTTTCATACTAAGACTTAGTTGAGGGGCTTTTGTGGTTGGTTGTTTTTTTCTGTATACTTTTTTTCCTGTGTCATTGTTTGTCCTTTTTCCTCCTTTTTTTTCCAGGAAGATATTTTTCTTTAGAGCTTTAGGAAGCGTTTGAGGATTTTTTTTGTCTTTCTCTGTAGCCTCTTAGTATGTATGTTATTTCATTCAGGCTATGTTTGGCCAACTTTTTGATAACTATTTTTACGTGTAAATAGCCAGCTTTATAGTGTTTATATAAACCTTTTTAATAGCTCTTTATTATGTTCTACAGAAATTGGGAAGACATCATCTTTGCATATCAGCCTTAATGGTGCTCTTAGGACAGATGGGTTTCCTCACTTTGTCACTGTCTTTGCACATTGCTTATCAGTTCAGTTACTGTTTGAGGCGAAAATAAACAAAATTGGTGTACAGCCTTCCCCCCCCCCCCCTTTATGAGTAACAGCACAAATAGAATACAAGAGAGCTCAGTAATGCTTTTGCACAACTATATTCTTCCCTGCCTATTACTTCTCCCACTATTTAAGAACGTGCATCTTTTCCTTTTTAGTGATTAGTGTGGTTTTCCCTCTATTTGTCTAGATCCATAGAATCACTCATTTGGCACGTTTGTTCTTAAGTATTAATTTTTTTACACATCTTTTCTATAGCTCTGCTTTCATTTCATCTGGTAACTTCAAATGTGTAGGTGTTACTTTTTTTTATTATTATCCACTTAAGGTATTTATGTCTCTGTGTAGTTTACTGAGAAGAGGTATTCTGCCCTGCAAGTTGCCCTATTAACCTCCCATGCCTATTGTTGATTGGCACTGTCAAAAATTTGCAGTCTCTTTTGACATCCCTTTTTGTGCTTCATATTAGTTCTCTGGATCTCTTTGAGGCTTTTAATGTTCTGGGAAAGAAGGAAGGAGCTCCAAGTTGCATTGATTGAATCCTAGACTAACACTTCGTTCCCTAACATGACATCTTGGTCTTGTATTTTATGACTACTGTTCATCCTTCACTTCTGGTGGCTCTTTTACTTGGATTTTGTTACTCAGAGACAGCAAGTGAGGATATGAATTACCCATTAATTTTCCATTTATTTATTTACAATTCAGTTTCAAGACAGTAATTTATCAAGACAGTATGGGGAAGGACAAGAAGTTCTGTTTTCCTATTCCTGATCAGGCTGCATTTGTTGGAAGAGCCTTAAGTTGCTTCTGTGATGTGGGAAAGGCAGCCAGGGCATACCGAGATTAATGAGTGGGATGGATGAGGGCAGGAGGGAGCAAGAACGTTATTCTACTCCTCGTACATGTCGTAGCAGATTGTGGCAGTCCTCATCCCTTCAGCATTAGGTTTCAATCTGTCATCCTGCTATTCCTGCTAACAGTCCTGGCCTTCCCAAGAGACAGCCACCCCCATGAGAAAGCTGTTGAAATAATGCAAAATTTAAAATGTTTTCTCTTCAGTGACCTACTCTGTTTTGGGGGTTGGTTGGTTGCTTCCTCCCCCTCCAGGAAATCTGTTTAGTTATCTCAGAGTTACTGGCTCTCAGTAGATCGGTGCCTTTTCAGGTCCTTAGGAGAATTAATATTTGAGTAGTCTCTGAAATGTTTTTTAAACCAGCTAAAAAGTATTGTGGCAGAAATGCTTCAATTTGAAGGTACATATTTGCTTTACCTTCTAAAGCAGAAGCTTGCGATGTGTTCTATTTTGCTTAGGTAAGACATTTGTGAGGGAAAGGAATAAAACTACACTAAACCATCTTCCTAGGAAAATGTAAGCATTCTCTGAACATAACCACATGAAATGTATAAGTCCAGCTAAACATGGAGATGGATTTTTGCTTAGTGACAATCAACATGATGAGAAAGTGTTACAGAAATACAGTAATTCAATGGGGAGAAAACAAAACAAAACAAACAAACAAAAAACAAAAAAGAGAAGCAGAAGAAATCGTTCAAAATTGCATCGTAAGTTTTTTACCTAAGTTTCTGTTACAGCATCACAAAAATTAATGCTCTGTGCATGCTACTCACATGAGGCCTCTGAGCTGTCAATCTCTGCACAGGCCATCTACACAAAACTGAAGAAAGGCCCATTGCCACAACTGGTGGTTATCCCCTTAATATAAAGGAATGTCACATTTAGCACCCGACTACTCAATATGCTGCTAAATCTCCACTGGAGGATCCGAGTTTTGATCAGCTGAGCTCTAGTTTTCATTCTCATGCACTGGGACAAGCCTGATGGACATGGCCCCTGTACTGACTGCTCCCCAGGGATCTGTCTGCTCCAGGGCACCACAGGGTTTCTTCTCAGGTGTGCATCTGCCTCTGGGCTCTACTTGCAACTGTCTGCTGAAAGCCACAAATGGTGCATTTAAAGTTGTTTTCCTCCAGGTGGAAGCTGGAAATCAGCCTGGATTCTGGGCAGCTCCTACACCAGGAACAGTGGGATCCATCTCTGACAGAGCTTTATAAACCTCACTAAGATCATATACGTACTTATTACTTACTGACACTTTAAACTATTACCTTTTCATGCATTGATGTGTTTATGCAAAAACCTTCAATAACCTTACTTTTTACCCCCAAACTCTTAGGGATGAAGAAGGGATAGATCAGACTGAAAGTGGGATACAGCAAAGAGTGTACATAAGACAAAGTTATAAAGTCCTTTACAAGGTAATGAACTATTTTCAGCTTTTTTTTTTCTCCCAATGTATAGTAATTAAATATTAAGCTTATTAGAATTATCTTCCATATCCTTCTGCTGTTCTGTATAATAACTGTCCTTTTACCTTCGGCATGTTATGCGTGCATGCACACACAGAAACATGCATCTAGTATGAAATATTCTATTGAACACACACACACCTAGAAAAATCATTAGAGCTGCTGGGATGCGTCTGCAAGGTCCTTCAGCAGCTAGCAGTCCGTACAAACACAGTGAATGCCTAGGACTAGCAACCAATAGGAACTTCACTGCCTACAGAAACATGGCCTTAGATTTCTGGATTGTAATGGATGGTGGAAAATCAAACCATCCTTTTGGTGATAGAGTCTCCATTTGCCTGACCTGTGATCTTATTATGACCTTAACAACAAAACCATCTTGTATTTTCCAAGGCTTAGGCAACTTGAATGTCATTAAAGGAAAATAAATTTCAGCCTTCTCATTGATAAACTTGGGTTTGACCAGTTTTCAGTTTCACTGCCTGACTGCCAGATCACTAACTCAGTACTCAGAACTGTCTCACCATCTTCACTCCCTCCAGGTTGATCCTAACCACAAAAAAAAACAAAAATAAAAAAACAACACACCCAAAAGAAAAAAAACACACACAACAAAAAACAAGCCCACATAATTTAATGATCAGAAGCACTACAATGAGAATATTTTGAACGTCAAGAATCACTAGAAAAGGAGCACAAAGCAAACCAGAAGATATTGTACCTTTGTACCATTCTTAGAAAAGGGTGAAGTTTTTATGATAAAACAATAATATAAAACATTAGAAATGATTATATTTAAGAAATTTTAAGTCAATAGTCTGGTTTTGTACATTAGGAAATGTAACTTTGTGGCTTGGTTTGCAGTCTTCTATCGTGGTTATAACAAATGTTACAATGGTAGTCTTGGTAGCAAGAGCTAACATAGCCATATATGGTGAAGGGCACATGAGTAGATATGAAAAAGTATTGTAAATCTCTATCGAAGCAGAAATCACAGGCATACTAAGGGTAGTCAAGTGAGGATAAGAGAATGGTGGCATCTACATAATGGTTGGGGCCTGTCCAAAGAACGAAAGGTGAAAAAGGACAGAGCAAGGAAGACTTATTTCATCCGAGGAAGACTCCTTACTTCATCAGGACGACCACCGCAGGGGGCTGCGCAAGTGTAGAGGAGGCTGATGTCGTAATAGATTGATGTGGTAATCCTTAATGCATATGTATTAGTTAAT
This sequence comes from Neopsephotus bourkii, assembly GCF_033783945.1. Classification (NCBI taxonomy): domain Eukaryota; kingdom Metazoa; phylum Chordata; class Aves; order Psittaciformes; family Psittacidae; genus Neopsephotus; species Neopsephotus bourkii. The sequence continues at coordinate 13,369,719 of NW_026900624.1, forward strand.
AATGTAATCTGTATTGAATAGTGTATAAATTGCGGATGCGATGAGATGGGGGTCGAAGCCAGATTTGGGCGCGTGCCCCTGGTTTCCCAGCGCTGCAATAAAGCACCTCATATAGCCATTCCGGTGGTTATGTGTCAGTTCTTACGCTAACACCATTGTGCAAAACAGTTGCACCTTGAGAACTGTGCACATTTCTGGCCTCTAAAAGTAATAATAACAATAAAAGTGCAATGCAACTGGAATAGAGAGTTCTGAGAAAAGTAATTAAGATAGAGAAGCTTATTTTAGACCTCAAATTAAGGATACTGAGACTCTTTCAGAGCAGACATAACTACTGGACAACTGGATGAAGATGTTTGTGCTTATCTTCTTTACTTAAGGTGAGGCCAGAGCCATCTCTCTCCTCTACAGCAATCAATTCTGTAGAACACAGCTGCCAACCATAACCACTTTGTAACAACAGTGGTAAATATTTTCCATCTCTAAAAGACTTCTAAGCTGATCCCTGGTGCTGTCAACTGCCAGTTAACTATAGACGCTTCCTGAGGATAAGTTTTGGTTTTGTATCAAGGTCAAATACCTCCAGTCCCAAAGCAAACTCACCAAAACCTAAGCCTAAACAAACAATTGACCCACATAAGAGTTCACCTTTAAAGAGCACCTATTTGTTAATTTAACTATTTTTTTTTTCAGGACTTCCAACTTACAAGCATTCTTCCCTGTGCAGGTATTTTTATAGTTCTGTCGCAGACTACTTGGGGAGGAAACAGAGAAACTTCCATAACAGAAAATAATCCAACAGCTCTCTACTGCAAGAACAAATAACTTGGTTTCCATTTGAAAACTTTCCTCACATGTAAAGAGCAGTATTATTCACATACAGAGTTCAGAGTCTTAAAATAATAAAATTATTAGAGAAGTTATATATGAGATAGCATTTGAAGAGGGGAAAAAAGCCTGTTTGCATTTGCCTAGTTAGTATGGCAGGCTTTTTTCCATACCACGCATCACGTTTTCTAGGACATAATGAACAAAGGGGTGGAAACCTCTAATGGTTATGAGCTTATCATGAAGGACGTTCTCTCTGTCCTAAAACCTGAAGAACAGCATAACATTTACTAACAGAGCAAACTAGAACCCTGACTTTTTTCAATCCTGGGTGGCAGCTACATTATAAAGAAAGCATGGTTAAAATATATAAACTATTCAGGGGGAGAGAATGGCAGAGAAGGTAAACAGAGGGAGAAGGAGGAGGGAGGAAGGGAGGGAGAGAAACCACTTCCTGAGCAGGATTGGTCAGGAATTGCTGCAGTCTGGGTGGAGTGACAATCCCAGGCCCGAGCCTGTACCAATCAGATAGCGGAGCTTGGAAGAAAAGACCAAACTGATCCATACACCTCCTGGTACTCAGTTGTGCCACAGAAATGTCAGGAGACTCACAGAAGATGCAAAGAGAAAAGACACACAAGGACTTAGCTGCAGCTTGCAGCAATCTGCTTTTCTGTTACTCGAAGCATCCATTCTTGTCTGCAAATGAAGGTTTCTGCTGCATTTCTCAGTTTTAGTGCAATTGGCTTTCAGATTTTCATTCAAACTTTTTGAATGTCAGAGCTTCTGAAATTGTGAGTAGAGACATGTGACTTTTTCGTGTTACCAATGTATAAGTTAATCTTGCACTGTGTACCTAAGAGAAATAAACAACAATATCAATAATATTTTTTAACTTCATTTGATGCCTATGAAGGTCTGAATATGAAAATTACTGATAAAATTCAAGAGCTTTCTATACATTACATCAGATCTGCAAGATGCTCCCAACTTGTTTTATTTTGGTTTGCTATGTATGCTTGCAGAAAGGTACTAGAGGAACTAAAATCTGGAGTGAAGAGGTTTAAGAGTAGTTTATGAAAATATTTATATATGTTTAGCCTTTGTATACACTCTGCTGCTCAAATGTTAAATAAGTTTAACCCACAGCTTCATGGACACATCCTTGGTACAAAGCATTTGATTCCATTTACTTCTCTTGGCCTAGGCAAACACTCTAACTTGCCCGCTTTTCTGGTAAATATGCTAGCTTAAAGCATCTTGCCTGAAACAAAATGATCATGACAATACTAGAATACAATAATAGAAAATAGAACACTAATTATAAACTACTATATAAGGAAACTGAGCTCTTTGTATGTGCTATCTCACGGTGGAAGCTTGGCTAGAAAGACAGAGAAAAATATGTAACGCTTTACCATTACTGAGTGTAGCTAGTTTTGAGTGAATAGAAAAACATACTTTAGACTAGATTTCAATCTACTCATACTTCATTTGAAAATACTTGTGTCTTCAAGGGATTTTTTTTTCAAACATCATTGAAGAACAAAAACCTCCTGTAATTTCTAAGGCCAGTGGAACAGAGATACTATCTTCTCAGGTACTTCAGTGTGACATTGCTCTTGAAAAGAAACACTCCCTCCTAACAGCTTTTTGCTTTTGAGAGCAAAAAGAAAACATGTGAGGCCTTTGTTTCAAAACGGGATTTCAAACGGCCTAACCAAGCCTTTCTACATATCAGTCCTTGGCTTCAGACCTACACCATCTCTTCCCACCTACTAAGTATTCACTAACAGAAGGTTCTTCGGCTGAATATACTTACCTACAAGTATAATATACTTAATGTACAAGAAACCGAAATTATTCTAGAAAAAGAAAAAAACTTTTTCCCAAAACTTATTTCTAGTCTCAAGTTTCAGCATGGCTACTACCAAAGTCCTGTGGTTAATACTGCTTCAAAGTCTATCTCTAAATGGCGGAAGATTAATACTTAATGTATTTTGGGTTCCCCCCCCCCTTTTTTTTTTTTTCCAATAAGACGGGGTTGACTCGGGGGGGGGACGGGGGGGACGGACGGACACGACACGGAGATAAAAAAGTCCTTTCTATTTCAGGAGGGAAAAGAAACCAAACCAAACCAAAACAGTCTTGTAAATTGTGTAAGCAGCAAGTACTGTTTGAAGCCGGACCCGCGACCCGAAACCATCCTGTTTCCAAGAGGCACTTGAGTCGGGCACCCCCCCCCGCGTTATATCTCTGCTTGAAAAACATTTGCGATTAACCATTGCCACAATGACTCACTCATCTGTCTGCTGAGGCAGGACACTATAAAAGCAGCAATTTTTCTTTCCTTAGGGCTCAAGGGGCTCTTTTAAAGAACAAAGGGAACATTCCCTACCCCCGGGCAGCTCCTTCGAAGGCTTCTGTGATTGCATTCCTGCCTACCCTTCGGGCAGCTTTTACTTCCTCATAAAACACTACTGAAGAGGAAAAAGTAAACGCCTGTTTTATCTATGTTTGCCTAACATATTCTTTTACAGTGAAAGCAAATGAATAAACTGTATAGAGAAAACAAAAGTGAGCTAAACCTTCTCTACATTCCAGCACAGCTGGCTCCTCGGTGCACCAATGGTCGAGAGACTCCTCCCTACAAATTCCGGCCTCTCCTGTCCCCAGCCATACCCGATGCTTTTCCCGTCGTCTTGGCTCCGATTGCCAAGCAGCTGCAGACGGTGAGGAACGGCTCCAAACCCCAAGGCCCAAGCGCCACCGATTCTGTGTCCCGGGGCGTGCTCACCGCCAAGGAGAGCACAGGGCTCCGGTGCTACAGTGGGCTAAAGGGGACTTCAGAATTCCCAAGCAGCCGGCAGCCGCTACACTCAAGATGACTAAGGCTACCTAGCTCACAAAGGTGGCACTAATGAAAGCAGCACCCAAGAGGATATACAGTAAGAGGAAACCTTTGTAGAGAAGCCCAACAGCACCTTTAAATGCCACCCATGATGTCAGAATAAAAAAAATGATCGAAGCATCAGTTCAAGTCTAGACTAGTACATGCTTATCCCCTGCTGCAATTACATATGACTTTCCATAGTGCTTCAATAAGCACTCACATGCTACAGAAAAATATACTTGACCCTCTTTTGGTTTAACTTGCCATCCTGCATTACAATTTCCAGTGACACCCCAATCATTCATAACAGTTGATGCTGTGCTTTGAAAACCACTCCGGGGTGGTTACAGTCTGGCATCCCAGTGAAATACAGTTCTGCCACTATTGCCTGAAAGCCACAAAATATAAGTAAATAAAGAACCTCAATAGGTAGACAAACAAAGCAGCCGCTCTACACAAAGCGGTCAGGATACTTTTCCCCTCTATAGCACTAGCTGCGCGTGGAAAACAGTACGATCCAACCCTACCCGATTTTGAAAACCGCGCGGATTAGCCGGAGACAACCCCGCGCCTCACGGTGGCCAAGTATAGCCATCCCCCCACACCGAACCTACCCCTGGCCGGAGAGGGGTGCTGCTGCCCACCACCTCAGACGGGTGGCGAGTCCACAACACTTGACCTGTTCTGATCGTCCCTCCTAAACCATGCGGCGGTGACAGGCTTCATAACTTGCAACTGCCACCTTTTATTGGCTTTTCAAGAGTAAAACTAGAAAAAAATTACATAAAACCATGGTCCTTAGAAACAAATGAAATAAAGAACAGGTAAGGACATTCACCAACTAGAAAAATAAAACTGAATATACCTCGGGTGTTCCGGCTCCTTTTAGGAAAATGGGGGCGGCTCTGAAAAGAGCCTTTGGGTTGTTTGCCAAGTTTTACTTGGCTTTAGCTTTATGGCTGTCGGTCTTCTTGGGGAGCAGCACAGCCTGGATATTGGGCAGCACACCACCCTGTGCGATAGTCACCTTGCCCAGCAGCTTGTTGAGCTCCTCGTCGTTGCGGATAGCAAGCTGCAAGTGCCGCGGGATGATGCGTGTCTTCTTGTTATCACGGGCCGCGTTGCCCGCCAGCTCCAGGATCTCAGCAGTCAGGTACTCCAGCACTGCTGCTAGGTACACCGGGGCGCCGGCGCCCACCCGTTCCGCATAGTTGCCCTTACGCAACAAGCGGTGGACGCGACCCACGGGGAACTGCAGGCCTGCCCGCGACGAGCGCGATTTAGCCTTGGCACGCGCTTTCCCGCCCTGCTTGCCACGCCCAGACATACCGCAAATAAAAGCTACGAAATAAAGAATACCACCACAAACAAACAACGAAAAAAAGAACAACCAACCGAAAAAATGCTAAGGAAAAGGAAGAAAAACGACAGCTCCCGCCCAGCCTTTTTATCTCTTCCTTCTGGGCTTCGGTGGGACTTTTGATTGGCGGAGACTGAGATTGTAAAGTTAACCAATGGGAAGACAGATGAAAGAGCTACCAATCAAAGATGCCATGTAGTCTGACATCAGAGACGCGGACTGTCCAATGGAAAAGAACAGCACTGAGTCATCTTATTTGCATACCTTCCCTATAAATACGGGGGCACCGGCAGTGTATTTACGTCGTTTCTGCAATAGACTGGTAGAGACAGACTTGTAAAATGCCGGAACCAGCAAAATCCGCTCCTGCTCCGAAAAAGGGCTCTAAGAAAGCTGTCACCAAGACGCAGAAGAAAGGTGACAAGAAGCGTAGAAAGACTAGGAAGGAAAGCTATTCTATTTATGTGTACAAGGTGCTGAAGCAGGTGCATCCCGACACGGGCATCTCCTCCAAGGCTATGGGCATCATGAACTCCTTCGTCAACGACATCTTTGAGCGCATCGCCGGCGAAGCCTCCCGCCTGGCACACTACAACAAGCGCTCCACCATCACCTCTCGGGAGATCCAGACGGCTGTGCGGCTCCTGCTGCCTGGTGAGCTGGCCAAGCATGCAGTCTCTGAGGGCACTAAGGCTGTCACCAAGTATACCAGTTCCAAGTAAATGGTGGATCACATAACCCAAAGGCTCTTTTAAGAGCCACCCACATTTTCAGTAAAAGAGTCGTTCACGCTGTATTTGGTGAGTGGTACTTGTATTTGGTGTTATTTCCCTGAGTGTAGGTAGCATTCAATCAGGAAATGTTGAAGTGCTAGTAATGATGCGGGTCATCTTGTGTGTTCCCCACCTCAATTGCTCATCGTGAAGGTTGTAAGAAAAATGCTAAGAGCCTAATCGAGCTCTAAAGCCATTAAGTTTACCATTTTTCATTTTCAAGTTACTATCTGCTCTAGGTTTTGAGCAAGTGCAGATAAACATGCACTGCAACCTTGAGGACATTTCGGTATGAAATAAAGCTTTTCTGTTTGAGTGGGCTTTTATCTTACAAAACAACCTTATGGTAATGCAGGTTCTCCAATTTCTAATAAATCTCCGTCGTCTCTTAACCCTCAGCTATCAGTCTCTAGCAATTTGGCCACTAGCCAGAGCGGCTTGTTTACTCGGAGAGCTCTGTCGGGGTTAGTCTGCGTATGCGCAACATTTGGGATACGATGTTTCATGAAATTTGTCACTGCGCACAGCTGAAATGAAACTGTATAAGAATCGGTATCGTTTAATTCATCCCTAGACTTTACGTGGAAGCAGCATAGAGTTTATTTTGCCACCTCTTTTTGATAGAGAAGAATAAACATATTCCTTATAGATTCTAAGTAATAAGTTACTATTACCTAGTAATAGAAGAGGTGCTTAAAAAAAAAAGTGAATGGAAGCGCTTTATCGAACTGCGAATGGTGCAGGATGTGCTTGGTAAGTCTGGCTTTAGAAAAAAACCTTTCTCAAGGCTGCTGAATTCATGCGCGCCAGGGACAGCGGCGGTGACAAAAACGCCTACTGCGGGGAGGGGGCAAACACCGCGGTTTCACTGTCAGGTTCCACTGTGGTCAGAGGGCGCCGCCGCTGCCGGCTCCTTTCGGCGGGGAAAAGAGGGGGGTGGAGAGGGTGAGTGACAGGAACACCGCCTTCATCGGGGGAGGGGACTGCGGAGCGGGAAGCGGCCGTTACAATCCACCCTGCGAGCAACCGGAGGCGGGCATTTCAAATCCTTCAAGCTATCCAATGGAACTCGTGCTTTCCGGCAGGCCAATCACAGGGCAGTGATGGCTATAAGTAGGGGGCCCTGAGGCTGCTTTTGCCACAGGTTCTCATAGCTTAGTGTCGCTGATTAACTTTCTGTAGTGATGGCTCGTACTAAGCAGACGGCGCGTAAATCGACAGGCGGGAAGGCGCCCCGCAAGCAGCTGGCCACCAAAGCGGCCCGCAAGAGCGCGCCGGCCACGGGCGGTGTGAAGAAGCCGCACCGGTACCGTCCCGGCACGGTGGCGCTGCGCGAGATCCGGCGCTACCAGAAGTCGACGGAGCTGCTGATCCGCAAGCTGCCCTTCCAGCGCCTGGTGCGTGAGATCGCGCAGGACTTCAAGACCGACCTGCGTTTCCAGAGCTCGGCCGTGATGGCGCTGCAGGAGGCGAGCGAGGCCTACCTGGTGGGGCTGTTCGAGGACACCAACCTGTGCGCCATCCACGCCAAGCGCGTCACCATCATGCCCAAGGACATCCAGCTGGCGCGACGCATTCGCGGCGAGCGCGCGTAAGACTAGCAAATTCATCTGCCTATCAAAACCCCAAAGGCTCTTTTAAGAGCCACCATATGGCCACTAAAGAGAGCTGTAACCTCTTAGTTCTGTGTGTGAAGAGATGCTTTTCCCTGTGCTTTTCGCGGTAGCTTTATAGTGATAAAGAGCCTGCAATCTGTCAAGTAAGTACCGAACAAAGTGTGGGAGTCGCAATTTCAATGGTTTTTAAAGGGTTCTGATGTTATCCAAACGAGTTTGCTGTAGGTAATTAATTCTGAGGTGATCTTGGCAAGACACACCAATTTAGGGCGAAAAACTCCTGTTTAGCTGTTACAAAGTCAGCTATTATCTTGGGCTTTCTTTTTCTGAATGAACAAGATACTTAGCTCTAAACGGATTGTATTTATCTGGTGGTGTGTGCTAAAACCATTTATACGAAATTTGAATTAATAAAGATGACTTAATAGAGTCATTCTGCATTTAGATTAGGAAAATGTGTTCAGACTATGTCTATTGTCAATGTCTTTTCCTTGATGTTCTTATGGTAGCAGTATTACGGTTCATTGTCCTGACAAGCACAGTTTTCTTAGTTTTCTTTAACAAACCTTTTTTGTTTGTTTGTTTGGTTGGTTGGTTTGTTTTGGAGAGGGGTGTGGGGTGGGGAAGGAGGGAAGGTTTGTGGTAGAAGCCGCCTTTTCCCGCCTTTCCACGAAAGACACTGCCTTGGCCGGTAGTTCTCTCAGTGCTTTATCACTCGTGGTCTGATATTTCCTGATGAAAGACCCCCACCCCGCCACAGGCACCTTCATCCCTTTCCAAGCACTTCTATTTTATTCCTGTGATAACCCCTCTATTTCTAGAGAGAGCTAGGGGTAGGGTTGGTGGTGAGTATAACTTCTGACCGTACCGTCAGGGTTCTTTTATGCTGGTGTCTTCTCCGGAACACACTCATGATATCCCTGATATTTCTTGGTGTCCTATGTGAATTATTAGGGATACCTGTTTACATAAATTGTCTCCCATCTGTGTTTAGGGACCTGAAAATATTTGCTGAACTGAGCACAAAGGAAGTGTTTTCCAAAAAGTATTGGTGACTAAAAACTTGTCATAGAGTCTAGAATTCTTAAATAGAGACTCTTTCGTATGTCATATTTATAACTTTTTTTTTATAACTTTTTTATTGAACCTACCTGGAAAACATGATTTTTCCCCGATTGTAAGTTGAGCTGCACAACCTCTATTTTCCTCCTTGGTTACTCTGTAGTTAGTGTCTGAAAAATATGGAGTTCTAAAACAATCTTTGACTTTCTGTCGCATTTTCTCATTTATTTCTTTCTGCTAGTCCTTTATGTGTGATTTGGGAAAGTCTAACTGTTCCACTGAAGTGTCTGGCTTTTCACTTAACAAAAGAATAGCTGTGCCTTTAAGAAGCGGGTGGATTGAGTAGAGCACAGCCTTCACTCTAACTCAGCAACAAGGGCCTACAGAAAATTGCTTAGAGGAAATATTTCCCTTGGAAAGCCTCACGCTGCAGAAACCTTAGTTTTCTGTTAACTGCTGATACACCCCAGCTTAGGGAATCATTCTTTCTCTGTGTGAAGTACTTGGACTCTGCAGCAAAATCTGACCAATGAAGTGCTTCCACGCACCATTTCCTTTCCCTTGTTTATGTCACTTTCAGCCATTTTCTGCTACTTCTCTGAAGAGTAAAAGGAAGGGGGGATGTATTGGGAATAATACTCTGAAAATTAAGATAGTGTCTGCAATTCATTCCCCATGGCCCTAATTTGTTCATTGATATAGGGTTTGTGTTTTTCAAAAACAGCTTTTGGGGTTGTTTGGTTTTGGTTGTTTGCTTTTTGGTTTTGTTTGTTTTGTTGGGTTTTTTTTAGTAAGTGATTTCCAAAGTGACTGCAGAAATGAGTCTTAGTGAAAGCAGACTGTTGCTTTCTGTGGAATCTAGTTATTTATCTCAACCTTCTTTTATCATGTGTCTTTTATAAAATTGTTAACAATTTAAGTAAAATATTTAATATTTTATAAGGTTGATGTTAGTTATACGCCAACAGTCAAGATACTTAAATTTCAACAGCAGTTTAGGAAAAATGATGCTCTTGTTTTTTCAGGTTCAGGAAATAAATGTTTTTTTGAGGGGTGAGATAAGGAAACAAGCTTTATTTTCCTTAATTTCCGTCAGTTTTTCTCTAGTCTCTTGAAAATGTTGGGCTGTTTTAATAAATATGGTATTACTGGGGCTCATTTGGAGAGCTGCATGCTTGAATTAAAAAAAAAAAGGGGGGGGGGCTAACACACCAGCAGCTGAGAAAGAAACAGATGTGTAAGGTTTTTGCAGAAAGGGTGAGCTTGTATGAGCCCTAAATCACAATGCCTGAATCTGAAGTGGCTTTGGGGTGCAATACATTATGAGAAAACACTAATAATCTATCATAGTTTGTACTACTGGACCAGGCTAATAATTAAAATGTTAAAGCTGAATTTTGAAGTCTGTAACAGCTGCAGATAGCTGTACTATTGATATGAGGAACAGTGGGAAACTAACTTATGCAGTGGGCCTCACTCTTCCCTCCTTACACAAGTGGTAAATCATATCAGTTTGCATATGATATTGAACCTCTTAACTAAGAAAGAACAACAACAACAAAAAAATAATCCTAAAGGGCATGTGGGAGGGAAATAATTTCATAAGGTGCAACTAAGAACAGGTATCAGGAGTATTTAATTAAGTTGGAATTTTGTGAACAAAGAAACTACTTAAGGAATTGAAAGACATTTTGCACTTTCTATAAAATTCAGAGAAACTGTTTATCAGTTAAGTCTGATACAGAATAGACCTTGGGAGGTATTTACCAAAACAAAACCCAAATACACTGTGATTTAGAGATATAGCTGTATTTGCATAGATGGATGTCCTGTTTTCATGTAATATATTTCTTTTTTTAAATCCAAAATACACAGAGATGGCTTACTGTGAAGTTTCCTAACTCAAAGTGAGAATAGAAATGGAGGTTCCTCTGGTATGAGAAAAGTCCAGCAGCATTTCTTTACTTTTTGCAGGAGATACTGATCTAGCTGAAACAAAGAAATACACTCAACAGCAATTATTAGCTACTGTTAATCGGGCATTCTTTATTTCAGTGCTGGGGCCGCACTGGGGATTCTCTTCCATAAGGGCTCCCAGTGACTGGTTGCGCTTACATCGCTTAAGTTTACAAGGTTAATGCACATGTATTACAATTTTTGGAAGTCATTAACATAAGCACGCTTAGTCTTAGACTGTTATTTCACTGTCTTTGCTGCCATCTATTGTCCACTTTCAAGCTTTACAGTCGCTCTGGTGGTCTTTGGTGATCTTTTTACTTTTTCCAAGTGACTTCATCACTTGTCTGCTTCTTCAGTTCTTGTTCCAGCAGTCTTTAAAGCATGCGCAGTAGATAAATGTTTATGCCAGTTTTTAGGATTTGGCAACACTGCTGATATAGGTAAATGATTCCTTTCCATTCTTTTACTTATCAGTCAGCTTAGCTAAAGCTCATCCTGAGCATCTGTTAGTTTCAGATACTTTCAACCTAAACATCCTGCTCTGCTTACAATTGGCATTGTACAAAGTTCACAGCGATTTATCTTATACAAGATTCCTTATATTCTTTGGTCAAGGTTCACAAGATTCAGCAGCATTTGGGATGTAGTGTTTAAATTCTTTGTCTCAATGAAAACTGTAAGATCAGTTTGATACTTGGCTTTGAGAGACAAACCTAGTTAGAAAATTGTGTTGTTATACTGTTTCTATATTGTAAAAGATGCATTGTCTTATTTCTAAAATTGGGTCCACATTTCATTTCCACACCTTTTTAAAAGTCAGGAAAATAACATATTTTAGACCACAAAGAACAAGAGCAGGTACTGCTTACCAGCACAAAAAGTTCTTAATGTGAAATTCCAAGAGTGGAGATATTTCCAGACTCTCTAATCTTCTTTATCCAGGAATAATTACTGCTTATAGGACAGCACTGTGGCAAAGTCCAGCAGCACAGGTTGCAGCCTGAAAACTTACATCCCCCTGTAAGAGTGTCCTAATGTCCTAGGTGACAGTACAGAGTGCAGTGCAGCAGTGTTACAAAAGACATCCCCCTGACGTTTGGTGAGCTTCACTATACTGTATCTGAAGCCTTAAATTATCTTAGAAATGAGTGGTGGTCTTTACAACTCCAGTGAGTACTCATACAGCATTAGTAACTGAAATAGTGAGATGGAGGAGGAGAATGAGTGTGTAAAAACATGTGAAGGAACAGCTATTCCCAGAACCCTGGAAATGGGTAGTATACACATGCACCAGAAAGAAGAACAGAAGAATAATTTTAAGTATGGAGCATGAGGATTGTACCTAGATATCAGAACCCAAATCTTCCTGCAGCTTGTCTGGGACATCCGGTCTGTGAAAGTGAAGCAATGCATAAAGCAAGGGACAACATCAATTAAAGTAACTGAGAGGAGACAGAGGAAGATAACAATCAGCCCTGGACCAATAAGGAATTTGGATATGGAGACAACAGTTAGTGAGTAAATTCTAATGGTCACAAAAGTGTTAGAAGTTGGAGAGACAGAATAATAGAATTGCTGCTAGGTTCTGAATGATACAGAATATCATTCAAAGATGAGCATATGGTAGCCATCACTTTTCCCTCCCTGGAGACCATCTGGAGGACTTGTAGCAAATATGCCTTATCCTGTCTGTCTCTGCAAAAGACACTGTCCTGCCCACTTGCAGACTTAGTCTTTTGAGTGTGTACGTTAGGATGTGGGAGTGAAATCACTTTTGCTTTGAAATAAAAACACTTTCCCCTCTTTTTTGAGTTCTTGCATTAAGCTTTGATGCAACATATATTAGCTATTGGGGATTCTCCTCCTTTCTCCCCCCTTCCTCCCCCCCTTAACATCAGTTGATAGTTCAGTACTTAAAATGGGCCTATAAGAAATACGGTGACAGACTTCATAGCAGGGCCTGTTGCAATAGGATAGGGGGTAATGGTTTTAAACTGAAAGAGGGAAGATTCAGAATGGAAGTGAGGAATAAATATTTTTACAATGAGGATGGTCAAATACTGTCACAGATAGCCCAGAATTGGTGGATGTACCATCCCACGAGACATTCAAGGCCAGGTGGGATGTGGTTCTGAGCCATCTGGTCTAGTTGAGGGTCTCTCTGTTCATTTCAGTGGGGTTGGTCTAGGTGATCTTTGAAGGTCCCTTCTAACCCAAACTATTCTATGAGTAGTTAACCCCAGAGAAAAAGCTAATTCTTATGCAGTTTCCAGGCAGTGGTAGTTTGGCTTCATTTTAAGAACTGATTCTCTGTCCTGCAGGCTTTTACGCCCAAGCACTGTGCCAATTTCCTAGCATAAGACTGGGAAGAAAATGTGCTGGGCACAATTACCCCACCTTTATACATCAGCAAAGGGTGTTCTAAGTAGTGCTGTGCCACCTGTTCTGATCCACATGTGGAGATTAAATTTATTTAAGATACTTGAAAAGCTGCTCAAATCTGAGTGTCCCTTTTGCTGCTCTCTTTACCCTTTATCCTGACTTATCACTATACATTTCTGAAGATCTTCTGACATTTCCTTGCATGTTTACTCTATATCATAAATGTTTGAGATAATTATGAGCATTTCCCTTCTCTCTGCACCTATGCTTTTGTATGTTATCTCAAGTATTCCATCAGAAGGGACCAGTAAAGCCGTGCAGTATACAAACCTGTAAGAGCTTCAACCTGTGAGGCCATGGAGAAATAATAAATTGCTCTAGAGGGCAATTTTTAACAAATACTTTGTATGGCCCGATGGATTTTAGCAAGTATGACAGTGTTGTAATGCACTTGTAAACTCGGAGCTTAACACATAGAAATGAATGGCCTTAAAATCAAATTACAGTGTATTTTGAAATGGTGTATACATTGTATTTTAAGAACACTTCCATATAATGATACTTTGTATCATCAACAGTGTTGGGGAGGCTGGTTTGATTTTTATTTTTTTATTATTTTTTTTTACATGTTAGAAGTAACATTTAAGAGATACTATTTATCAATAATTTAACGAAAAGTGCAGCACAGGCACTCCCACCCATGTCCCCTAGGAATATAAATCAGCGCCGCTAGAACCTCCCTGAGAACTTTCCATGGGGCTTCATCAATTGTGTGCTGCTGCGAAATGGATGGCTTTGTGGCCATTCTGCTTCTTGATGTATCTTTCCATAACTGTTTCATTTACCCATGAATCCTATGAATGCCTTTACTTAACATTCTGATTTATAATTTGGAGTTGTTAATTGCATTTGTTTTGTAAAAATAAGAGACTTATCTGGCTGGAAGCTGACACACATATACCAACAGATCCTTCGCTTGGCTGTAGATGAGTTTAAATGTAGGAATCCAGCCAAAAGCTGACTAGGGGGTGTTTATGAGGTGACTAAGCAGAGAAGCAAAGACCGCCTTATTATAGGGGGGAGGGACGGGGGATGTTGTCAAGTGGACTATGATACTTCCCTAAATGTTATAGTTAAAATTGCAAAGTAAGTGGTTACCTCAATTGTAAGGTAGACCCTATATATATTGGGTATAGATTTACCCAATTTCATAATAGAACACTGAAGAGTTTTGAACCAGGTTGTCTGGTGAGGAAGGAAATGGAAATAGACCCTTCTCCTTATCACAAGGCTGAAGAGTTTGCTTTCCCTCCTCTTGAGCAACATGTAGAGGGATTTATGAACAGAAAGCAGCTGTATATCGAAGGGGACAAGGTTGGCAGAGATTATGTAAAGATACCCGGCGGAGGGTCTCTGTGCAGGCAAACACTGACAACAAAAAAATTACAAAGCAGCACATGAAGAGCCCAAAGCGTGGGCGGGGCGGTAGCGCTGAGAGAGGACGCGGATTGGTAAGATTTTGCCGCAGAGTGGGGAAGAGTCGACAAGGGGCCGGGGCTGCCGCTCCTGCCGCTGATGGAGACCTCCCACCTGCCACTTAACAGGCACTTGCGCGGGACAGGGAGGGCAAGGATGCGACGGGAGACAAGCGAAAGGTTTTAGCAGACTGAATTCGGGCAGGAGCCGAGTGGCAGCACGGGGCTGGAGTCCGGTATTGGTCGAGACAGGCAGAGCCACAAGACGCGCCACAGCGCCGGTGCCGACGAAAGCGGCTCAGTCAGCGTCCCACGGGAAGCCGGTCCTGAGCTGCAAGGGGGCCGCTTGGGGGCGGAGGCACCAGATAAAGAACCGCCTCCGCAACTCCCGCGTCCCACAGCCTTCCCCTCCCACATACTTCCCCGTCGTCTCGTCTCCGCCCCGTCCCCCCCCCCCCCCGCCCGCCTAAAGCCTACAGTCCTCAACCAGGTCGGATCCTCCGCAATATACCGCTGCTCCGGCGGCCTGCTATAGTTCAGTGAGTGGGAGTGGAGTTCGTCGATATGTCTGGCAGAGGCAAAGGCGGGAAGGGGCTCGGCAAGGGTGGTGCTAAGCGGCACCGCAAAGTGCTGCGTGACAATATTCAGGGCATCACTAAGCCGGCTATCCGCCGCCTGGCTCGGCGTGGCGGCGTGAAGCGCATCTCGGGGCTCATTTACGAGGAGACGCGCGGTGTGCTGAAGGTTTTCCTGGAGAACGTGATCCGGGACGCAGTCACCTACACGGAGCACGCCAAGAGGAAGACGGTGACTGCGATGGATGTGGTCTATGCTCTCAAGCGCCAGGGACGCACCCTCTACGGCTTCGGCGGTTAAGTTCCGGTTGCAAACCATACACAGTCAAAACAAGGCTCTTTTAAGAGCCACCCACAAATTTCACAATGAGAGCTAGTTATTACTTAACTTCAATGTTTAAGGTGTAAAGTTTTAGACATATTTGTGTCGTTTAAATGCATAATTGCACACTTACAGTTAACCATTTTTTGAGTTATGCAATTTCAGATTTTTAAAGGGGATGGAAAATATACCATGCTAAAAGTCCTAGGAACACCGGAACAGTACAAAGTACCTATGTATGAATATGAGTTTTAAAAAGTGAATTTAGTGCAGAATTTTTTTCCTTTTTTTTGGGGGGGGGGGCGGGGAAGGTTGGTTGGGTTTTTTTTTTTGTTTTGTTTTTTTTTTTTTTGATAGTGTAGGTTTTACCGCAATCATAGTAGCTGCCAAGCACAAAGGTTGTGCAAATGTAGCGCCCAAGGGTTACAGGACGGAAATGTCTGTAATTGCGTTGGCATATTTTACTCCAATAGGAATGGAACTGTTACAATCCTCTAATTTGCATAACGCCCTTATAAATACGGGGGTAGGCGCCATTTCCTACGTTGTTGAGGTACAGTGAAGATCTTAGAAAGAAACTTTGAAGGATGCCTGAACCAGCAAAATCAGCTCCTGTTCCAAAAAAGGGCTCCAAGAAAGCTGTCACCAAGACGCAGAAGAAGGGTGAAAAGAAGCGAAAGAGAGCAAGGAAGGAAAGCTACTCTATCTACGTGTACAAGGTTCTGAAGCAGGTGCACCCCGACACGGGCATCTCGTCCAAGGCCATGAGCATCATGAACTCCTTCGTCAACGACATCTTTGAGCGCATCGCCGGCGAAGCCTCGCGCTTAGCGCACTACAACAAGCGCTCCACCATCACCTCTCGGGAGATCCAGACGGCCGTGCGGCTCCTGCTGCCTGGTGAGCTGGCCAAGCACGCAGTCTCCGAGGGCACTAAGGCTGTCACCAAGTATACCAGCTCCAAGTAAAACAGTTTTAATCCAAAGGCTCTTTTAAGAGCCCCCACTCTTTTTCAAAAGGAGCTGGAATTGCCTATAAGATTTTAATACTAATTAATTAAATCATGAAGCACAGCGCTTATGTTGATAGATGCATTAACTTTAATTTTGCATAGCTTGTAGAAATAACTAGTATCAAAGTATTTTGTACCACTCAGTGTTGTTATTTTAGAAAGATACTTGTAGCAGCTTCTGAATTCTGAAAATGTTACTAAAAAGCTTTCAACACCTATTCTAAAATTTTGCAATTGTACACTACAAGAATGTTTAAGCATTGTGAGTGTTCCAAAAACTTTAAAGTTCAGCAATGACCAGCTCTCCATTGTGGAATTTGTGGGTGGCTCTTAAAAGAGCCTTGTTTTGACTGTGTATGGTTTGCAACCGGAACTTAACCGCCGAAGCCGTAGAGGGTGCGTCCCTGGCGCTTGAGAGCATAGACCACATCCATCGCGGTCACAGTCTTCCTCTTGGCGTGCTCCGTGTAGGTGACGGCGTCGCGGATCACGTTCTCCAGGAAAACCTTCAGCACACCGCGCGTCTCCTCGTAAATGAGCCCCGAGATACGCTTCACGCCGCCACGCCGAGCCAGGCGGCGGATAGCCGGCTTAGTGATGCCCTGAATATTGTCACGCAGCACTTTGCGGTGCCGCTTAGCGCCACCCTTGCCGAGCCCCTTCCCGCCTTTGCCTCTGCCAGACATATCTACGAACTCCACTCACTGAACTATAGCAAGCCGCCGGAGCAGCGGTATATTGCGGAGGATCCGACCTGGTTGAGGACTGTAGGCTTTAGGCGGGGGGGGGGGGAAGACGAGACGACGGGGAAGTATGTGGGAGGGGAAGGCTGTGGGACGCGGAGTTGCGGAGGCGGTTCTTTATTTGTTGCCTCCGCCCCCATTTCCCGCCCTCCACCGCCAAGCGGCCCCCTTGCAGCTCAGGACGTCTTCCAGTAGGGCGCCCGAGAGTTTCGGACTACGGCGCCCCTTCTCCATTCAGACCCTTTCCGCTGTCTGCGACAAAATCTTACCAATCCGCGTCCTCGCTTGGAGCTACCGCCCCTCCTGGCAGAGCTGATGGCCGTTTCCGCCTGTGGGGATCCCGCGGATGGACTAGTTTTGTGTCCCGCTTTCTTTGTTCGTTGGGGGCATTGAGTCTTCGTGTTTTCTTTGTCTACCCGTCGCTTCTCTCTCAGCAGCTTCCCCCTCTTCCGTGCAGCCCAGCGGGCTGGGCTCCGAGCGTTCAGCGCTTTCACGTTCGCACGGAACGACCTGCAGGTCTGTGCGAGGGGGAGCAGGGAGTGAGGACTTGGGCCGGGGGAGGGGGGGAGGAATAATCGGTGAGGGGCTCTGGTGGGGTTCCTGTGAAGGCAACTTGAGCTGCTACTCGGGAGCGGAGGAGGAACCATGAGCCGTTCCCCTTTCAGACAACTTCAACCCCGAGTGGGTCAACGGGCAGTACTGGCAGAGAGGCTCCTGCCCAACAGCTGCCGGGGTCGAGATAGAGAAGTGGTGGCGAGGGCGCAGATGGATCCAGCAAGAGAAAAAATACATTACCGACGCTACCAACTAGACGTCTCCATGACGTCTGATAAATGATCAATAACTAAATGTGTGTTATTCCAAAGAGGAATACAGATTTTTTTTTTCTGTGTATTTCACACGTTTTCTAACGAACCTTGCATATGTGCTGCTTACAGTAGTTTGGACTATATTTGGAAAGTGAATAAATATTGAGTTTCGAGACTACGTTTTTAAAATAAAACTGTTACGATTTTTATTTGTACAGAATAGAAATTATATGGCTATATACTTGCCATTTCTTAGATTATTAATATTTTGAGCACTTCAAACATGCCTGCCTTTTAAAGGTTATGGATAGAATTTTAAATTTTTATAGTTTTTTATATAGTTTCATTGCTGCATATAATTTACAGAACTTAAGCAACATTTTCAGAATATTTGTTGACAGATTATATTCCCTAGCTTCAGGGGAAAATGTGATTGAGATATTCATATATTGTTACATGTGTCCAAAAAAAGTACAGGTGTTTATGGTAATTATAACTATCATTGTGAATCCCATTTTCATTCAAACCATTATTTTAAATAAAGACCTGCCAATCAAACATACAAAATATGAGCAGGCAAATCTAGCTTGGATTTAGACTATGCTTTTTGACTGTGCTGAATGAATTAAAACTCTCTATAAATAACTAAAAGACTTATCACTAGTGGACCTGCCAGGCTGGTGTTTAACATTAACATTTGGCTCCACAAAGTTTGCTTTGTTCTTTATACCTGAAGAGCTGTGTCAAGATGTGTTTCCTGAGGCACAATTCACCTTCTGAATACTAAAGAAAGCCTGAAGGTATTACACAAAATCTTTGAGTGTTTTAAAATAATAATTTCTTCATATCTCTTCCTAAATGCAGGTTGAGTGTCCTAGTATAACTTTTCCCTCCAGCAGTAAAACCACCGGAAGACTTGAACATTTATCTTCCAAAATCTCCTGGCAGAAATGGGTGATGCAGATACCATAAGCAGGAGCTGACAGACTTATTAGCTGCAACCCCCTTTCCCCAGAGTGTGTGGGACATTTGATATAATTTAATATCATGATTTCTAGAAGGCTGCCTTGCCTGTAGTTGCTACATGTGGCCACAGACCTGTTTCCTATGTGTTTCTGTTAGTAATACAGTCAGTTCTCTCGTGGACCAGGGGGTTTTCTTAGACAAAAACAGTTAAAGCAGAAAGAAAATTTTGCTGTTGAGTATAACCCCTAATGAATTTGCTTTTACTGTTCATTGGAGACAATAATTATTACTTGAATCAAAGTTAGGCATCCAATCCCCAGACTATAAGTACTGCAGTTTCCCCATGAGTTTGGACACATAGTACTGAGTTAAATGAGAAAAGAAACCTTTGCAATACTGTAGCTTTTAAAATAAACTTTAATTAGAACAATTGCCCTAGTTTCTCATTAAACTATAATGATGAGATTGCACTTGATTGTTGCAGTAAGGCAATATCTAGCCATGACTGCACAAGAAAGTACATAATTAGTAAATAAACCATCACATCAGTGTATTATGTACAACTGCAAAGTTGCTTTTAATTTTCATGGGGGCTTACATGGCAATTAAATCCATATCTGTACCAGTTACATAATAATAATAATATGCAAGCTAGAGTCTTGCAAGTTCTTTTTAATAGAGTACATTATCCAAAACATTGAAAACAAAGTGAAGTTGAAAAGTGATAGAAAAGCCTTTTGTCTTTTTAACTATGTATTAAGAAGACTTTTGATGCCTTGACTGACATTATTGAGTTACTAGATGATGTTTAAGGTCCCTTCCAACCCAAACCATTTTAAGCTTCTAAGATCCCTAAATGTAACTGTGATCCAAAATATTTGAAGGTGCATGGTTAGAATTTTTTTCTTATCACAAGTGTGTCAGAATGTGGAGGTGTATTGGAACCCAGTGATATAGCTAAGGCATCTTATGGTATGGATTTCCTCTTTATTACTGTTTGTTATATATGCAAATGAGATGAAGCTTGTTTATTTAAACTTGCTTTGCTACATTTCTCCATCTAGTAGGATTTGTTGAAAACTGCAAGTCTCTAACACAAGTAGGTTTGCCAGCACTGCTATCATGTAATCCATCTGACTTATAGAACATTTCCCTTTGAGGTTTCACCACTGAGATGGCAGCACACGGTTCACAACTGGTGAAACCACAACTAGTTAAGAAGAAAAAGAATGCTAAGAAGTGGACTTAAATATCAGAGAAGGTGAAACTCCAGTTACTGAGGTGAGCAGGGAAAATAGTAAAATGAGAGATGTTTGGAATAATATTCTGAATGAAATGACATCTTTGTGGTCAGATGACAAGAAGAATTTGGAGAAGTTCTGGACTTACTTCCACACTCAGAGAAGGGTAATGCCCTCTCCTGTGGTACCAATTCTGATTTCCATGTAGAGGAGTTTTCTTTCACTGTGGAGACAGTGTTCTCACGGGAGAATGGATAATTGGTACATAAACTCTGAATAATCCTGAAAGATACAGCAAGGCTGTGAGAGGCCCAAGGAAGCTTAAGCAAGCAAGATAAGAAGCATCTGTAATTCACTGAGTTAATGAGAACTGTGGACTGCTGGCAAGCTTTCCAGGTCAAGTTCTCACACCTGTGCTTAACCAGTTATGTGTTAGTCCCTAAGGGTCTTCAAGACATGTATCTGATCATAATATGCCAAATCACTGTAAGTGCCTGTAAGAAATGGTATATAAGGAGTTAAAGCTTTGTAATAAATTGGCATTCGCTGATCACATTGATCGTTCCTGCATTGTCTGTGACTCCCGCGTTGACATCTTTCACAGAGAAATCGCATTCCTAGATACAGATAACCCCACAGTCTTTCTCTGGGATTCTAGTGCTTTGATGTAGAGATACACACTTGTGGCCCAGAAAGCCCATTTTATCTTGGTCTGCATAAAAAGTACCCTGGACAGTAGGTCAAGGGAGAATCTTCTCACCTTCTACTCTTCTCCCATGACATCTCACCTGGAGGAATGCATCCAGCTCTGGGCTCCTAGCACAAGGAACACATGGCCCTGTTAGAGGAGGTCCAGAGGAGAGCCCCAGAAATTATTAGAGGGCTGGAACAGCTCTCCTGTGAAGAAAGACTGAGAGAGTTACAGTTGTTCACCCTGGGCAAAAGCAGGCTCTAGGGAAACCTTATGTCAGCCTTTCAATATGAGATAACAGAGAGAGACTTTTTACCAAGGCCTGCAGTGACAGGACAAGGGAGAATTGCTTTAAACCAAAGGAGGAGAGATTTAAATTAGGTATTAGGAAAAAAAATTTTACTTATGAGTGTTGTGAGGCACTAGCACAGATTGCCCAGAGAAGCTGTGACTGCCCCATCCATTGCAGTGTTCAAGGCCAGGCTGGACAGGGCTTGGAGCAACCTGGTCTAGTGGAAGCTGTCCCTGATGGCAACAGGGGGATGGAACTGAATGAGCTTTAAGGTCCCTTCTGACATGAACCATTCTATGACCTGAAACACATGTGATATAATCAGTTCTGGAAAAGACATTAAGAAGACTTGTGCATGTTAAAACTGTCTTAATACAATTGCAATTGTTCAAGAAGAGGAGTGACAAGTAGCTGCAGCTAATGGGGATCAACAACATAATGAAAACATTATGGCTCTAAGGATACCTACTCAGAAACAAATCCTTAGGCAAGATACCATCACCATACCAGGATAGTGGGATGCTCCAGACAGCTCTCCTCTATGCTTCTCTCCACAAATTATCCATGATGTCCTGCTCTGATCATGATACAGTTCTACTTAAAAAACCTCCCTGTTACAGCTCAGGGGTGGGGAGGAGAGGCATAGGTATCTTGCTGTGTACGTGGCATTTTCTTTCCTCTATTACCCCAGGGGATAAGGAGGGCAGAAGCGCTGCACAGGTGGGAGTTCTGGCCTCAATGCAGTGCGCTGTGGACCATCAGGTGCAGTTTCTGGGAACACCTTAGTAAGAGGAATCAACTAGACAAGTCTCTCATCATTTAGAGCAGTGCATTTAAAGAGCTTTAACACTGTGCTCTTGGGTGATATATGAGCCAACACTAAAGATGAATTCAAATACTTTTGCCTACTATTAATTGATACAACAAACAGTTATGCACAGCAATACAATTAAAGAGTAGCATATTTGAAAATTCTACTTAAAAAAGGATATATACCAGCATTGCATTAAGTTTCCTCTGAATAGACAGATGCAACATTATTGCTTTACAGTGCAGGTCCATCTAATTGAGGTTCTAGATCAAAATGAGCTATTTCCCTTAAAGCATTTTTCATTTTATTCCTAAGTCAAGTCATAGGGAAGCTTTACACTTTAAAAGAACAGCCAACAAAGAAAGCCTTTCTTCATTTTTCCTAGTTATGTGAGTTCGGAGCAGTATTTTCACACTACATAGCTTTCTATACTCCCCCCACAGCTTTTGAGCAACCCTAGTCCTGTTTTACACAAGTAGCCCATAAAATCATGACAATTGAGCACATTGAACATTAAGAACGAATTACTACCAAAAAAAAAACCCCAACCTCCCCCCCCCCAAAAAAAAAACCTCAGTAAGTCTGATTACTGTTCTTTCTTTAAAAAGGATCAAGAGCTGGAACGCAAATATACCACCCTCCCAAGAGAACGAAGTTTAAAGGCTTTGCCGCAGCACATGGTGTTACTTAACAAACTCTGCATAAGGAAACAGCATCAAATGTCTTTCATAAAGCAAGCAATGCAACTCTTTTCTGACCGTGTGGGTGGCTCTGAAAAGAGCCTTTGGGATTGATAAATTTAAAGAAGTCCGAGGAGCTTCAGTTTTTGAATTTATTTGCTTTTAGCCTTATGACTCTCAGTCTTCTTGGGCAGCAGTACAGCCTGGATATTGGGCAACACACCACCCTGCGCTATCGTCACCTTGCCCAGCAGCTTATTGAGCTCCTCGTCGTTGCGGATAGCGAGCTGCAGGTGTCGCGGGATGATGCGCGTTTTCTTGTTGTCGCGGGCGGCGTTGCCCGCCAACTCTAAGATCTCAGCCGTCAAGTACTCCAATACGGCCGCCATGTAGACAGGTGCTCCAGCGCCGACCCGCTCCGCATAATTGCCCTTGCGCAGCAGGCGGTGGACGCGACCCACGGGGAATTGCAAGCCAGCCCGTGAGGACCGCGATTTAGCCTTAGCTCTAACTTTGCCCCCTTGTTTCCCACGACCAGACATCCTTCGACCACTTATACAGCTTACGTACAACTCCCTCTATAAACAAACGACCAAGCCTAGCCCAATACTATCCGGTCTTCCCTTTTTATTCCTTCCCATTGAGGAATTGGCGCTTGGTGATTGGCTGGAAACATACATAGCTCAGACAACCAATGAGAAGAGGGATCATATTTTGACCAATCAGCAACAAGGATACGCCCCTTTCGAGAAGACCCAATCGAATTAAACGAATTGGAGGTCGTGTGTTTGCATAACGGCCCTATAATTACAGGGCTCTGCGGCCATTTTATAGTTTTCATCTGGTTCTAACTAGGTGTAATAGTGCTGGTAAAATGCCGGAGCCGGTTAAGTCAGCTCCTGCTCCCAAGAAAGGTTCTAAGAAGGCGGTGACTAAAACACAAAAGAAAGGTGACAAGAAACGAAAGAAGAGCCGCAAGGAGAGTTATTCTATCTACGTGTACAAGGTACTGAAGCAGGTGCATCCCGACACGGGCATCTCGTCCAAGGCCATGGGTATCATGAATTCCTTCGTTAACGACATCTTTGAGCGCATTGCTGGTGAAGCCTCTCGCTTAGCGCATTACAACAAGCGTTCTACTATCACTTCTCGGGAGATCCAGACGGCTGTGCGGCTTCTGCTGCCGGGTGAGCTAGCCAAGCATGCGGTCTCCGAGGGCACCAAGGCTGTCACCAAGTACACTAGCTCCAAGTAGAGTGCCTCAGACCAACATTTTTAATCCAAAGGCTCTTTTAAGAGCCACCTACATACTCCTAAAAAGAGCTTCAGCACAGTTAGTGTCTCAGGCTTCCTGGGTATAAAAACGTGGTTGTAAAATGTTAAACTCAAGTTGAAATGTCTGTTTAATCAGTCATAACAGCTTGCAATTATTGTTTTAAAACCTTGGATAAAGTTAAATTATTGATTACTACATAAATGCTAACTTTCAAGTTTTCCAGTAAATGTAAGCGGTGTTATGAATCAGTATAGTAATGATTTAGGATGTGATGCATTCTACATTCCACCATAAATGGAAAAGACTTTCACATAGCTTGCAGATGGTATGTTAACATACGGGCACCCTAAAAATAAAAAAAATTAATGCGCCATTTTTGCAGTTGTCACTAGACCGATAGTCCAGGACAAGGCAGAAATCATCCCTGTAGATTGGAAGACAAAGACAAGACTAGGAGAGGATACCTCTCAGACGGGGTAGGTGCGCTTGGAAAACTTGCTCATAACGCCAAGAGCAAAGCTAGCGCGGGCTTTTCGGAATTACCTAATTGCCCAATAAGCGAAAGCGGATTCTCCCATCAGCCAATCAGAACCGGACATAGGCGGAGCCACGATACTGCAGGAGCACCGCCGGCAAAGCGCCCTGCCCGCAGCAGCTGAGTATGGCAGCCAGAAAGAGCTCCTGCCGCTCCGACTACACCACCACTAGGCCAGTAGGGTGCAGAAGAGGACCGCTGATAGATCCATTCGCACTCCGCGCCCCCCCCCCCCCCCGGCAGTCTACATCTCGAAAAGCAGGTCGGAGAAGTCACGCAGAAATTCACAACGCTGCCGAGCGGATAGGTCATTGCCAAGGAAGCGGAGGAGCTGCGCTGACAGTTCCCAGGTACGACCGCTAAGAGGTGTGGCCGTCCCGCCCAGGCTGTTACTAATAGCGCAGATTAAAATCGCCGAAACAAAACTCCACGCCCCGGAGCGACGCCCGCCCTAAGCAGTCCCTTTAACCCTCTTGCGCTGCTCAAAAAAGTCAGCCTTTAGAAAACGTTATCGCAGGAAATACAAATTTTATTTTTTCAAGTCTTAGCGTAACCACGGCCGGAAGTTTAGCGTCCCATCCAATCCACAGACGAACGTCCCACACGGATAGTGGCGTGTGGTTACCTCTGCTGAAGGCACGGACCTCGATAAAGAAGTGCATCAGCCCTCTTGGGGATAATAGTGGGTGGCTCTTAAAAGAGCCGTTGGGTTTCAGTATTTCCACTTCCAACACACTTCACTTCTTGGGTGCCGCCTTCCTTGCCTTGGCTGCTTTCGCCTTGGCTGCCTTGGGTTTAGCTGCTTTGGGCTTCACCGCTTTCGCCTTGGCTGGACTCTTCGCTGCTGTCACCGCCTTCTTGGGCTTGGCAGCCTTGGTCGCCTTTTTGGGGCTTTTGGCTGCTTTCTTGGCCGCGGTAGCGGCCGGCTTCTTCACTTTCTTGGGGCTCTTCTTCACTGCCGCAGCCTTCTTGGGCTTCTTGGCAGCGCCGGCAGGCTTCTTGGCAGCTGGTTTCTTGGGCTTGGCTGCGGCCGTCCTCTTTTTGGGGGCTTTTTCTTTCACCTCTCCTGGCTTCCTGCTAAGGCGGAAAGAGCCGGAGGCACCGGTGCCCTTGGTCTGTACCAGGGTGCCTCTGCCGACGAGGCTCTTGAGCCCCAACTTGATGCGGCTGTTGTTCTTCTCCACATCGTAGCCGCCGGCGGCCAGCGCCTTCTTGAGCGCGGCGAGGGAGAGCCCCTTGCGTTCCTTGGAGGCGGACACAGCCTTGGTGATCAGCTCGGTGACGCTAGGGCCCGTTGGCTTCCGGGCTTTGGAGCCGCCCGCCGCTTTCTTTGGCTTCTTGGCGGCCGCTTTAGCGGCTGGGGCAGCGACAGCGGGAGCGGCGGCTGGAGCAGTCTCCGACATCGCTGCAGAGACTTCTTCCTAATCAAAAGAAAGTAATTGGGCTACAGTAACCCCGATGCCTGAATTTATAGCGAAGCGGTGATCTGTGATTGGTGCTTTGCAGAGCCCGCCTAACTGTTAGCCAGGAAGAGCTTTTAGTCCGCCGAGTCTGTGTTTCTTTGGAGTTATAAATTCATATTTTTTGTAAACTGCGTGCTACGAAATCACCCCAATTTCTTCGGGCGGTGAAAAGAAGAGGGTGGACTTCCATTCGGGGAAATTTCTTGCTCTTGGGACCCCAGATGAGAGAGAAAAGATGTGTTTAACCCCGCGTTGTGAAGCCAGAGAGACCCCGGGAACGGCAAACTTTTGGTTTTCCTTCTAAATTATAATAAACCCCGTAGACAAAAAGTCTCCCCCGTATTGCAGACTTATTCTTTAGGGGGTTTTCTCCAGATCAGGACAGAAACCGAGGGGGCAGCTTCAATATTTTTGCCGTAAATTGATTTCAAAGAGAAGGAAGTAACACAATTTCATGGCTGAGCGTTGAATATGGATAAAGATTCGGCTCCCTTAACCATATCTTTAACTATTAAGGATACCGTATTTCTACAGAATTTCCTCTTTTGGGAAAGTAAGATACCTTCAGAGGAATATATGTACTGTTGAAAAGTGTCTGGAGCTTGCAAGGGCTCTTCCATTTTTTCTGGTGTTCTGTAAGTGAATAGCAAGATTTTGGTATTTTCACTAATTGTCTCTATTTGTAAAAGTAAGATACCCATGCTTAGTTAATGAATATAAATTCCGGTTAAACTGCTAGTTTAATGCTTTCTTGCTTACATCACTCTATACTATTATTCTTTAAGATTTACAGAAGCCAGAAGCAGACTGGCAGGGGAAAAATAGCAAACAGCTATATATACACTAATATGATCTTAAACTACTTAAACATTAATGGAGACAGCTGAAGCCACTGTTCACCCCAAATAAATGGAATAATGTGGAAATCTGGCCTATGTGAGCAGAAAGCTTAAACCTCAATATTACCTATAAATATTTGATAAGAATTTTTTCTTTTTTTTTTTTTCCCCCAAGAGATTTTATAAAACCTGCCATTCTCTTCTTTAAAGGAAAAGAAAAACACTCAGCAATTTAGGTTTTCATGCAAATCTTCAGAATATTGAAACATTTTTCAGACAATCCTCATAAATAAGAATCAGCTTTAATTATTACGATCCCACTTAATTTTTAAGACTCAGAAAGTGGTAAGAGAGATTACTTATTTTTTTAAGGACTTCAACAATTTTTTTACCTAATCAGAAGACAATAGCCTCGATTGGCTTTTAATGAAAAAGAAGCCAGATTTTTTATTTCCTTTGTTGAACAAATTAAGCCCAAACCTAATATTTTGCTCTATTGTACTTTATAAAAATTTGTTATGAAAAATATTAGTGGGCTATTTCAGCAGAGGAGTGTCTCTTCTAGCATGGATAAATTGGAGATTCTGGAAGACAAATAGTATCTCGAAGAAGGCCCTGGCTTTTTGTTTCTTTTTTTTTCCCCTCCATATATTAAATGTTGAAAACACACTTAAGTTATACGTAATAGTAAGGAATTTTAGTTGGAATGTAATAGTTTAAAATGGCAAATAAAAATATGATATATTAGAACAACAAAAGTTAAAACAATGAGCTACCACTGTTTCATATTCTCTCCTAGATTTATTTTTATTTTGTTGCATCTGCATGCAAGCCAGCTAATAAATACTTTGAAGCAGAGAAGGAGTAGATGGAAAAAAACAAAGAAAAGGAAAAATTATGTTCTCTAGTACCCCACAGTAGGGACTGAAGAGTGTACTGAAGTGGGCTATGAAATCTGTCTCACTTCTTGAGAACATGATGCTGTTCCTACATAAACAACTAAACCAAATCCACAATAGCCATAGAATTTTAAGCTCAGGCTGGTAAATCAAATGATCAGCAGAAATATGTTTCTGAGAGGCAAAATTGCAGTTGATCACTGGCAAGATGAAGGCATTATGCTCATTTTCCAGGTTATTTGAATTCTGCCATAAAGCAGAATTTGAATGTAAGTGATACAAAACACAGATGAAGGAAAGCTTGTCATCTGTGTGGGTCTGATGAAAAAGGTCATTATCTGGGGATTTCAAGCAGCAGAATTTAGGACTTCTCCCATTTTTAGTTCTCGATGCACCCATGTAAAACTGCATGTCATTTAAATAGTTCCCTGCTCTGTTTTGAGCTACACTTCTGAAGTTCTTTGCTCTTCCCTAGTTGTTTGAGACACTGGAAGATCTGGCAGCTGGCATCCAGAACTATGTTCCATCTACACTATGTTCCATCTACACCCTTTATTGTATCTGTTCCTCAACTATCACGCTGGCTCTTTTCAGCACAGACCATTATACCTGGCCTACTTCTGAGCAGTGAAAATTTTCTTGCTCATACCAACCCTTTCTTTAGTGGTATGAGTCTAGTGTGAAAAGGAGAGTCATTTCTAGGTTTATTTCCCTGCCCTGCTCCCAGTAATGAAATTTTCTAGTTAACTGGATAAAATAAACTTGTCAGAAGCTTTGAACAATTCGCACTTTTGCATTGCTGGAAATAGCTGCTAAATGCTACATTGGACCAAAATAACAGTTCTCAGTTTTTAGAGAGATCAATTACTATCTACCTTACAAATAGCATTGATATTGCCCTGGGCGTTTAACAGATAAGAGAAAAACAAGCCTCCACTACATAACTTAGAAAATTGGTAGGAGAATATGGAATGTTTTTTCAACATGTTGGAGAAATTTGGAGAATTTTTCTTTGTGCCTAGCAGCATGACTTGAAAAACAAGTTTTGAGCATGAGCTGGTAATAACAATTGTTGGCACTTCCCAGGTGAAGAGACAAATATTTAAATGTGACTTCTTTTATACTAAATTTCAATCAAACTGCAAAGATTGGAACTTCTCCTTTTAGGGTTTTTACTTTTCAAGTGCGCTGTCCAAATGCAGGCTCCGTTCACCTCCTACTCAGGACCTCAAACCAATTTCTGATCCCTCCTTAGAAGGCAAACTCTTACCTCCCCAAAACAGAATCTCATGTCCATTCATCATCACATAACATGCCCTGGCATCCTTCCTTGCCTAGCAGTACAGGTGCTAGTGCAGATTACAGACGACCCTACAAAATGCCACTCTATTTTCCAGTGCAAGGATCTTCAAAACAAAAATAGTTCACATATAACTTAGGAAGTCATTCCTAAAACTGTATAGCATAGAAAACATTTGATTTTTTTAATTTTTTTTTTTCTTATCAAGACAGAAGCTCCATGTGGAGGGGAAACAGGTTAGCTGTTAGACAAATAGAGGCAAATTAGACATTCAGGCTGCAGAAAGAGAACAATCTAGGTAAGCTGATTAGCCAAGTTTAGCTGAAGGCCTACACTCATTTAATTACATTAACTATTACTAACATGGTGAAGACCCAGAGAAATGATGAAGTTTTAATTGAAGCATGCTATCTTCTTGACAAAGAATGATTTTGCAGACATTCAGTTAATCATTCTCAATATTAATAATAAAAAACACCATAAGGAGACAGTCAAGTTGCTGTCATGATACAATTAATTTGACAATACTGATTCAGCAATTGCAAGGTTTATATAGTATGGAAGAGTTAAGATGTCAAAAGGCTGTCAGTCGTAAAGAAACCTGTATCCTTTTAAGATACATACTTCACCTAAGCGACCAAAAATATACTGACAGATATTTAAGTGTTAGGGAAATCGCATCTCCTAAAAAGAAGTGTCTTGCCTTCTAATCTAACACCTAATGCAATAGGTCCTACCCCCACACTGGAAGAAGGTTCAACTAGAGCAGGGAGAGACTGCAACTTCTCCCGGAAGCCTGCTGGGGAAAAAATAAATAAATGTTTAACCAGAATTTCCTGTGTTTCAATTTGTGCCCATTGACTTCTGTCATGGGGTGATACTGGAAAGACTCTGGTTCTGTCTGCTTTATTCAGGTATTTGAACACATGGAAAAGACTCCTCGAAGCCTTCTCTTCTTCTGGCTGAACAGCCTCAGCTCTTTCAGCATCAACTCATATGAGAGATGCTCCAGTCTCATAAACAACTTTGTGGCCCTTCACTCTTCTCACTCTAGCTATATCCATATCACTGTTGCACTAGGGAGGCCATAACTTGACTCCAGATGGGTCTCACCAGTGCTTGTATCTCTCAGTACTATTTTGCAAATAATACTTCTCCAGTTTAGTTTATGAAACCTATGTGTAGATTGGCTCTGAATCGCCCTAGCATCGCTTTTTAAATTTTGGTGGTTAAACAAAGTTATCTTAAAAAAACATTGTTACCTCTCACACAGTCCTTAGTTTCAAGGCTTGTCATGACCAATTTGAACTCCCCTGATTTGGCTCAGTGAACATGTTGTCCATGGCTGTAGGACTCAAGGCTAGTTGGAGTCTCAGCAAAACTTCCACTTTAAAAAAACACCCCTACATTCTGGGGTGATCAAAAGGTGAGAAGAGGTGACATTCCTGCCTGCTGTAACTGCTAAATGCTTGCTAACCAGCAAAAAAGAAGGGCTGTGCATTTTAATGAATCAGCCTCAAAATCTCCTTGTCTGTCCAGAAAAGGACAGCCTAAAGCATCAAAATCTTCCTTCCAGCTTATAAAAGCCTTTGCATCAAAGATCCTCTTATAAATAATTTTTATTTCTGTCCACCCATCCCTAAGACTGATAATTATCATTATTAGTAGTAGTATTACTACACATACGAATCTCAGTTGAGCAGGATTTTTTCTACTTTGTTATGTGGAGTACTCAACTTTGTGTTGTTTTCTGTTAAAGAGGAAGCCAGTAAATGAAGAAAGACAAAGAAATATAGGTACCTACATGTAAAAGGCTGCAAAGGTAACCCTACTTGGTGTCACCCTACTTGGTGTCTGGAAATAAACCAAATTTGGTGTCTGTACTGATGTTATGTATTGTCTATTCTTCAAGGTGGACAACACAGTCAAATGGCAGTTCTTTTTTGTGAGTCATGTTATTAGATGTCATTTCCTAAGCTATCAAAGGTTGTTGTAGCCCTTCATGCTGAGTGAAGGGAAACAGGATGCTGAAAGCTTACCTGCAGACCCAGCTATTCACCCAGCCCATAGTCTCTTTGTTAAGGTACCTGAAGAACATGAGCAAAAACTAAGCAAGTAAGTCATTCTGGGTTACAGATTTATGTATTGGCCAGGTCATTCCTTCCACCCTGGGGAAGGAATACTGCATTGATGAGGACTCCTACTAATTACCAGCTCTGCCAAACTCAAGGAAGGTGTGAATAAACTCAAGAATCTATAGCACTCAAAGCAGACATTGGTTTGTAGGATGCAAGGGAAGAAATCAAAACCATGTTTAAGTGGCTTGCTCCAAAATTAACTTCAGAAAGAGTCTCAGTAGAGAATGTAATGTTTCCCTTGAGCTGGCTGATAGAGTGCAGGTTTTCTGTCTGTTCTGTTTTATTTACTTTTAGAAAAATGTTAGAAGTGAAACTAATAATCAGGGAAACTTGGTCTAGCACTCCCCACACACACAAAGGGTAGAAAATTATATTTAAAAGTTTATGATTGTGAACTGTAAAATTAAGATATTGTCTCAGACGGAGTTCTACAGGATCAGTCCTAGGCACATTTATGATGCGATTTACAGCCTACAGGGCATGTATAGAAATGGTACAGGTATTGACAAGCAAATGAATTCTAGAATGATGGAGAACAGTTTATGTATTGAAAAATGCCTGATAAATTGGAGAAACTGTCTTCAAAAATATGTAAGAGACTTCACCTGGGAAGAAATATATCAGTTTTACGAATATTAGACAGCACCAGCTGATGAGCATCTGAGTAGATCTGGATCTTCAGATTACAGTTGTAAATTGACATTAAATCATCAGTATGTTACTGGGTGTTAGGAAAAGGAGACAGTGACAACATCTACAAGACAAATGAAGGTCTTTCTCTGTAGACAGGAATGGTATGGTCTCCCTTGGAGTATTAGACCCAATTTTTAGTACAGAACTTCAGGTAATGAGAAATGAATGTTAACAGAATATACAGAAGAGAGCAATATTATTTATCAGAGAGACCTAGGAACTCTTCCCTAATGGAAAGACACATATTGTCAGAATTCCCTGACTCACAGACTTATAACCTCGAGTTTTTTCACAAACACTTAAAACATGAAAAGGAAGGAAGGAAGTCATCTTTCCATGGCGTACATTGTAGGAAATACAGGAACTAATGTTCTTTGCTTCAGCAGACTAGCAGTAAGGAAATAATTTCTAATATGGAATAGAAAAGGTTAGTTGGGAAGATCGCAGGGTCTCCAAAAATCCGTGAGACTGAGTAACTACCAGATATAAAATGGATATAGTTGACTTTTGCTGATGGGTGGAGTGCAACAAAAAAACATTGGCATGTTTAGGTACTGGTAATTATCACAGAACTATAGATAAGAGAGTGTAAGTGTGGACAAGGGAGGAGTGTTGAATGCAATTTAGGAATACTTTTGAAACTATCTCTCATGGAATTCTCATCTGGGACCTGAGGAGGTACAGGCAGGATCAACAGGCTGTTAAATGTCTGAAAATTGTAGCATAGTGTCAAAGGGGGGTAGTTAACAACTTAGTGGCTGTGGGCAGTCAATGAAGAATTGCCCAGGGATGAATGCTTGATAGTACTTGATGTTTTCTGGAATGACATGAATGCTAAGAGAGTACCCTACTTTTTGTAAATTTTAGGAAGGGTAGACAGAGTCAAAAGTACGGCATTCAGTTAAAGAGACTTAAATAAACAGTAAGTATAAATAAAACCCTGTAAGCAGTTGGGGTTTCCAACCAAAGTATTTGGTTTTCCAACCAAGTATTACTGTAACAAAGACAAAGCACAGCAGTAGTGTCTGGAAGCACAATGCACATCATCATTTTCCAGACTTGGCTTCCTCCAGAAACACAACCCAAGGCAAAATTCAATACATTCTTACAGGGATACCCACAGTAGATTAATTACTTGGAAAACTGTGCTTCAGAGAGACTGGACAGGTCAGTACTTCAGATGCTGTTAAGTACTTAGAACTTTATAAAAGCTGGCAGAGCTCAACAGCAAAACTTCCTGCCCAGTGTAGCTCTGCATGATCTCAGGCAAAGAGAGGATCTGATCAGTCTCAGCTCTACAAGGAACATTGCACTCACGATGTTTTCATGATACCTCTTTCTATCTGAATCAATAGTCAATGTTTCAGGTGATCTGTGCTGCTTTATGTACCAGTTTAAAAAGCAGAATAATGAGCAGTCAAGTGTCAGCTGTGGTTGGTGAGTAGCTGGTTTGCTTTTTGCTGTCCCTTACCTGAATGCAGGAGTAGACTTTCATGGTGTGCTACAAAGCTCTAAGCTCCACAGGCTACCCAGATTCTGGGAAACACTTGTTGGCGAGGTCCTTTTGTGTCTTCTTTAGATTAGTCCAGAGCCCTGGAAGGAAAACAACATGGGCAGAAGGGCATCCCTTCCCCCCAGCTGCAGATTATTGGCCCCATCCGTTCTCTCCCATGTCCTAAACCAGCTTCACATGAGTAACTGGGCATATTACACATGTATCTCCCCAACACTCCAAACTTACTCTAGGAGTTCCTCCAGCCTTTCTTCATAAACCTATTCAGCTATACCAGCTATTCAGTGAGCCTACAAGACTTCAGCTTGTGGGTGGTGTGGTGTGGTGTGGGTGAGGCCCATCAAGCCTTCTCTTTCCAAGGCAGAATGAGGCACATCACTCTCACTACTCCAGAGTCACGCTAGGCTGGGCATAAACAGTCCTGACAGCTGGCACATTGTTGTGTGAGGGAAACACCTCAGCAAATGTATTTCTGCAATTCTATCACAAGCAGTATTGATTTGAAAGGAACCCTGAAACGTCTGGCCCTGTGAAGAGTAGGTATAACTGGTGGCAGGGCCATGCGAGTGCTTGGTGTCAGTGCCTGCCAAGTACAACATTCCTTCGGAAGTGCGTCTGCAGTGTCCCTTCCTGCAATCCGCTGTTTGAGACTAATCCTGTGATGTTGTTTTCCATGAGGAGATGGCATTCAGCTCCTGCTGGTTTACAGAGTAACATGGCAGTGACTCAGACAACAGGCACTTGCACTTCCCCACAGCTGGCATGGTGCAAGGAAGCAAGATGACTTCTGAAAGGTCTGTGAGAAACCACTCTCTGTGCATGCAAACTGCATCCTCAAGGGTCGGTCCCGGCTGCTGGACTACGACAGAGGTCTTGTCTTAGTTTATCAGTCCCTGTGTAGTTTATGAACTTGGCAGCAAGAAGTTGAAAACAATCCAAACCAGGGTTGCAGCCCAATCTTTTGCATCTTTGATTGAGAGAAGCCTTTAAATAAAGAAGTGAGAATGGGTGTCTCAGCCTCTGACTGTCTCAACTGGCCAGGAGAGGGGAGGGGAGAGATGAGTCAGTTACTAAAGTACCTATCATTAGGGCTATCATGATGGCTGTAACATTTAAACATTAGGTGACACTGTTTACTAGTTTCACTTAAGCAGCATAAACCACTTCAACTATGCTGCTGCCAGGAGATGTCTTCCAAATGGCAAATCCACACATGCAAATATTGACTTGGGCCTCAGTCTCAAGATAAAAGCTTTCTGTGCTTCAAAAATTTCTTGGCAAAATTATGCGGGCTGCTTGATTTCAGTAAGCACAGCTTCATAGTGTGGTTTACATGCTGGACTGAAGGTGGGGTATATAAGCATGGGGATACAGAAAACAAGAACCACTGGGGTAGATTTAAAAGCTTCAAGTGTTGCAAAGAATTTAAATCTTGTGCAGTGTGCAGTCTTACCCATGTGTAAAGACAGGTCCCAGTCGACCACATCCCCACTGAATACTCTCCAACCAGATTCTTTTATATATTATGCATGAGGAGTTTAATGTTTAATAACAGATTTCCTTATTGAGCATGACATGGGATTTTGATTTAGTGGAGTGATTCAGCAATGTGCTGAAATCACATCATAAGCATAATAGAGCATTTGCAATATACAGATGAATCACAGCGTATACATGATTCTTATTACTGATCTCTATATGCTCATTGTTTCAATGCTGGGCCTCCCCAGTTGCTGGGAAGGGATATATTGGTTACCACCTCAAGACCATTGCTTTTTTCAAGCTTTATTTTATTTCTTGTCCAGTTTGTACACTTTATGTTGGGCTGACTCACACAGACACTGCCCCCAGGCTTTTCCCATCCTTATGGAGGTCTGACTTGCTCAGGAAAAACATTACTAGCTGTCTGAGGGAACCTGATGATTCATTGGTGCAGTGTCTTATCTAAAAACATGGTAATCCTCCAGTCTTCCTGGTGTTGAGATAAATGAAGCTTTCTTTACAGTACGTTATTCCTCAAACTCATTGTCTTTTTGCCTTCTCCTCTGAGCTGGCCTCCACTATATTGATGTGCTGATCTGTCAAAAGTGCACAGGTTTTCAGTACAAGGGAGCAATTTGTTTCGTTGCCCCAGATAGTCCAGATGAGATCCATTGTTTTCAGGGTGGTAGATCACAGGAGCATGGTGGCAGTGCAAAGCAGGGCTCTCTGCAACCTGCCTCATTCACAAAGGACAGATTGCAATTCCATTCTGCCTTTCAAAGTGACAGAACGTTTTGAATATGGAACGAAGCACCAGCTGCAGTTTTGATACTGACTATGAAAACATCTATGGCCATTGTTAGAAACAGTATTTGAGATGTCAGAACAATGAATTCCTCTTTTAAGCTTTTAATAGGACCATAGAAAGCAAAACACTGCTTTGGTTTTTTGATGTAGTGCAATTCCATCACTATTAAATGACTAAGGAAGCTACTTCTTCCCAGTTTGGTAGCACAAGAAAGATAAATTACAAATTACATATTCTAATATGGCAGTTTAAAAGAGTATGTAGTAAGTGTGTTTTCTTTTCATACCAAAAAAAGAAAAGAAGAAAATGAAATTATCACAGAATCCTAGAATCATAGAACTGTTAAGTTAGGGTTGGAAAGGACCTTAACGTCACCTAGTTACAACTCCCCTGCCATGGGCAGGGATGTCTCACACTAGATCATGTCACCAAAGACTCTGTTCAACCTGGCCTTGAATACTGCCAGTGATGGAGCAGTCACAACTTCATTGGGCAGCCTGTGCCTGTGCCTCACCACCCTTATAGTAAAGAACTTCTTCCTTATTTTAACCTGAATTTCGCCTGTTTAAGTTTGTACCCGTCACCCCTTGCCTTATTGCTACAGCCCCTGATGAAGAGTTCCAACATCCTTGTAGGACCCCTTCAGATCTTGGAAGGATGCTGTGAGGTCCCCACTCAGCTTTTCTTCTCCAGGTTGATCAGCCCAAACTTTCTCAGCCTGTCTTCATACAGGCGGAGGTCGAGCTCCTGGTCATCCCTGTGGCCTCTTCTGGACTTGCTCCAACAGTTCCATGTCTTTCTTATGCTGACGACACAAGGACTGCAGACAGTACTTCAAGTGGGGTCTCACAAGAGCAGAGTAGAGGGGCATGATCACCTCCTCCAACATGCTGGTCACACTCCCTTTGATGTAGCCCAGCACATGGGTGGTTTCTGGGCTGCGAGCATACGCTGAAGCTAGCTCATGTTCAGTTTCTCATTAACCAACACTCCCAAGTCCTTCTCCCATCAGCCTGTGGGTTTGCTTGGCATTGCCCTGACCCAAGTGTAGGACCTTGCACAGTCAGGACTGTTCGTGCTCAGCCTTTGCACATTGTTGAACTTCATGAGGCTCACATTGGCCACCTCCCAAGTGCGTCAAGGTCCATCTGGGTGGCATCTGTTCCCTCCAGTGTATCCACCAAACCACACAGCCTGGTGTCATCGGCAAACTTGCTGAGGGTGCACTCAACCCCACTGTCCATGTCACTGACAAAGATGTTAAACAGCATCAGTCCCAACAAGTGACCACTGAGGGACACCATTCATTATCTGTCTCCAATTGGACACTGAGCTGTTGGCCACAACTCTTTGCATGCAGACATCCAGCCAATTCTTTATCCACCGAGTGATCCATCTGTCAAATTGGTGTCTCTCCAGTTTAGAGACAAGGATGTCATGTGGGACAATGTTGAACCCTTTTCACGAGTCCAGGTAGACAACATCAACTGCTCTGCCCCTATCCATCAGTTCTGCAGTCCCATCATAGAAGGCCACCAAATTGATTAAGCAGGATTTGCCCCTAGTTAAGCCATGCTGGCTGTCACCAAGCACCTTCTTGATTTCCATGTGCCTTAGCATGCCTTCCAGGAGAATCTGCTCCAAGATTTTGCCAGGCACAGATGTGAGACCTACTGGTCTGTAGTTCCATGGGTCTTCCATTTTCCCCCTTTGAATGATGAGGGTTATATTTCCCTTTTTCCAGCCATTGGGAACTTCACCTGAATGCCATGATTTTTCAAATATGAGGGACAGTGGCTTAGGAACTTCATTTGTCAGCTCCTTCAGGACCCGTGGATGGATTTCACTGGGTCCCGTGGTCTCATGCACATTCAGGTTCTTGAGATGATCTTGAACCTGAATCTGCCCTACAGTGGGCCTAAGGTCTTAATTCTCACAGTCCCTGCATCTACCATCCAAGACTTGAGTGGCATGGTAAAAGAACTTGCTAGTGAAGACCAAGGAGAGGAACCTCAGCCTTCTCCAAATCCAGGGATCTCCTATTTCCTTCTGGAGAGGGCCCACATTATCCCTAGTCTATCTTTTGTTAGCAATATACCTGTATAATCCTTTCCTGTTATTACACTTAGAATTCCTCCCACACATGCCTATAAAATGAAACTATTCTTTATATATTAGTCTAGTAGCTATTCCAGCTCAGCATGTTCTTATTCTGTGACATTTGTGATGACCTTTTACAAAGATTGCTCCTTACTTTCTTAAATACTAATTCAGAATCTAATGTTTCCAGTATAGATTTAGACCCCCCAAAAAAAGCAGATAAAAATCAAAAAGCTTGATCTGCAGTACAAAAGAAAGCTGATTTTCTTTCTGGTTAAGGTAACAGTAATTTAAATCTGTAGTGATGATAAAAGAAATTTTGTAAAATCAAACAAACAAAAATCCCTACAGCAGTTAACTCCAAAATGAGCAAAATTAGTAGAAGTTACAACATAATATAAAGGTAATGATATAAAAAAAAATTCTGTTCCATCTTCTGGTTAATATGTGCTTAGAGACTCAAAAGTGCTTGTGTAAATGTTGGGAAAGAGTATCAAACTTCTCATTTAAGAAATGAGAAGTAGAAAGCAAGATACAAACTAAATATATTAGAAAAGCTGAGAGCACAGATACTGTGGAATATTTCCTAAATCCAGTAGGAGATATCAAAACGTTAAAGCTTCGGAAGAAAATTTTATAGAACTTGGAATACAAATACAGAAAAAAAGGTTAATGAACAACAGCGTGAAAATAACCAGAAACTGTAGTAATTCAAAAAACCCTCAGTCAATACAAGAAAACAAGACACACATATATGTAGAGAAATTGGTTTATACAAATCGAAGAAGGGGGGAAAAGCTTTCTAATAGTTATGAACGTGCACGTC
Source organism: Neopsephotus bourkii (assembly GCF_033783945.1). Lineage (NCBI taxonomy): Eukaryota > Metazoa > Chordata > Aves > Psittaciformes > Psittacidae > Neopsephotus > Neopsephotus bourkii. The sequence goes on from NW_026900624.1 coordinate 13,408,081, forward strand.
GTTGGGATTTTTCAGACGGGGGGGAGGTAGCGTAATAACAAGAGCATTCGATACTCCAATCACGAGTTGTGACATAGAACAAAAAAAAGACGGGAGCCACGCCCCTGCACTCTACAGTCCTCAACCAGGTCGGATCTCAGTGTATAAGAGAGCGGCGCCGGGGAGGTAGAGTATTTGGTTATTGGTTCCGGCGGTCGTCATGTCTGGGAGAGGTAAAGGCGGAAAGGGGCTCGGCAAAGGTGGTGCTAAGCGCCACCGCAAAGTGCTGCGCGACAACATCCAGGGCATCACTAAGCCGGCTATCCGGCGCCTGGCTCGGCGTGGCGGCGTGAAGCGCATCTCGGGGCTTATTTACGAGGAGACCCGCGGCGTGCTGAAAGTCTTTTTGGAGAACGTGATCCGGGACGCAGTCACCTACACGGAGCACGCCAAGAGGAAGACGGTGACTGCGATGGACGTGGTCTATGCTTTGAAACGCCAGGGTCGCACCCTCTATGGCTTTGGCGGCTGAAGTTTTCCACTTCCAGGACACTTTCGAACCGAACTCAAAGGCTCTTTTAAGAGCCGCCCACTTAAACTCCAAAAGAGCTGTGTTGCTTCAAATCTGGTGAACTGAAAGACAGTGTTCTTACGCTTTCTATTAAATATTTTTCACTAGTTGTTGTGCAGGCAGCTCTGATGAGTGTAAACAATTTTAGCAAATACCCGATGTATTGATTTTAGTAGTAGCAGCTTATTTGGAAAAGGAAGTAGTTTTTCTGTAAAAACAGCAAAACAATCTAAAATTGCGGTCACGTTTCGAGCTGTTGAGCTGGCCCAGTTCAGGGACAGGTCTGCATTGCCCTGCGGGCATCTCGCGTTCCTGTGTGGTGGTCTTTTTGTTTCCTAAGTAAACGGCAGCAGCGGTAGTTACTTGTATTTAAACTGCTAATAACTGTAATGGTGTTTGGCACATAGAAAGGTACGGATGCCGGATCGGAGGTGCCACATCTGCTTTGCCCCCCTGAGCCCTGTCCTAATAAAATTTTAAATAATAAAATCAGTCTTTTTTTTTTCGGGGGGGGGGCTGTGTCTGTTATTGTGGAAGGTGTCCCTGCCAGTGGCAGAGGGATTGGAACTCTATGATCTTTCAGGTCCCTCCAAAGCATTTGATGATTCTGTGACTATATTCTTCCTATGACTGGTGTGTTTCAAGTTGGAGCTGCTCCATGCAACTCTGGGCTGTTACCCAAGCCCCACGTCACCACCAGCCTTCCTAGATCCAGAAGCCTGTCTCTGCTTGGGCCTCAAGAATAATGCTTCTAGGTAGGAAAAACCAGCAGGAATATGCAGCAGGGAAACCAGAAAGCTCATGGATTGGAAGCTATACATTCCAGTGAGCAACAGCCAGAAAATGCTTCATGTGCTGAAAAATTTCAGAAGTTGTGGAATGCACTATTCCTTGTACTAGTGCATTTCATGTTCAGTTTCTCTCAGTCCAAGAGTATTTACCATATGAGCTAAAGTAGTACTTTTTACTATGTGTAAACTAAAATGACAATAGTTTAAAAAAGGAAAAAAAAAAAAAAAGGTGGGTGAGGGGGGAAACCCTAAAGAATGAAACCACAAACCAGCCTCCATACATACATACATACCCTGGAAAGAAAGGGTGTTTTTGAAGCATCAAAAAGTGAAAAAATATGGTTATCAAGATCCCTACTGAGGAGAGACTGTACAACAACTATTTTTTAAAGCTCAAGTCCTGGGGCGTTTACGAGAAAATTAAGATTAATCTTCTGTTCGCTCAAGGTAGCGTAATTTGAGATTAAGCATTTACGTTTGGATGGATTTTCTCTAAACGTTTTAATTTGTGAGATAAGTATTGAAAAAAATACTATAAGAAACACACGAGGGAAGTCAAAGGCGGGGGGGGGGGCGAGAGCCGGTGAACTGTTGCAGAATAGGCGCGCTTTCCAGGCGGGCTTTTCGAATTTTAAAAGATCCAATAGTAGCGGTGCATTTCCAATCCGACTGGCCAATCAGCGAGGGGGGCATTCTATAAATAGCGCCCCGGCAGTCTTGCGCCTTCATTTGGAGGTGGTGGTGCGCGAGCAGGCTTTTGGTTTCTTAGTGCGATGGCGCGTACGAAGCAGACAGCGCGCAAATCGACAGGCGGGAAGGCGCCCCGCAAGCAGCTGGCCACCAAAGCGGCCCGCAAGAGCGCGCCGGCCACTGGCGGTGTGAAGAAGCCGCACCGGTACCGTCCCGGCACGGTGGCGCTGCGCGAGATCCGGCGCTACCAGAAGTCGACGGAGCTGCTGATCCGCAAGCTGCCCTTCCAGCGCCTGGTGCGTGAGATCGCGCAGGACTTCAAGACCGACCTGCGTTTCCAGAGCTCGGCCGTGATGGCGCTGCAGGAGGCGAGCGAGGCCTACCTGGTGGGGCTCTTCGAGGACACCAACCTGTGCGCCATCCACGCCAAGCGTGTCACCATTATGCCCAAGGACATCCAGCTGGCGCGACGCATCCGCGGCGAGCGCGCCTGAGGTTTCTACTGCAGCTCCTCCTGGCTTACAGCTGATACTGACCCAAAGGCTCTTTTAAGAGCCACTCCATGCACCCTGAAAGGAGCTGTTGCACTGTTTTTAGAAAAAGTTTTGCAGTAAGCAACGTTTTCCTAGTCTGTAATATTCTATGTCTTTTTCTGAGTGGGGGGGGGGTATTGTGGGGTATTGTTTTTTTTTCGGTTGGTTTGGTTGGGGTTATTTGGGGGGGGATTTTGTTTTGTTGGGTATTCTTGTGTGTATGTTTGGGTTTTTTTCTTCTCCCTCTCCTTTATTTATTGCTTTAACGTTTGTGTTTATACAATCATCTTTTGCAAAGCCCACAAGATTGCAATGTCCTGGGGTGTTTTGCAAAAAGTGAAGGGGAGTGACAGGCACTTTATGAACACCAGTAGGTATGGAGATACTGAAGTTGGAGTGGGCAGGATGAGGCTTATGTTAGCTTAAGGTTGATGAGCAGAGAACATGTGGTTTCTGTTTGGGGTGTTTATGTCCCTGACTATGGACTCAATAGCTCTGAGGAAGGTGAAAATAAGGGACATGGCTGAGGAAAAATAAGGTTATGTATTTCCTGGAAGAAGAGGTGTAATGGTGGTGCTTGGGAGGAAGGTATTTTTTGCAAGAGACTTATAAAAGTCTTGGAGTGGAAAGTTGTTTTTTCCAATAACATATACATATTTGTCATTAAACTTCCTCAGGTAGTAGTCTCTAGATTTCATGCAGGCAGAAAACATGCAGAGTTCTTCGTTTCAAATTGTCTAGTGGAAGGTGTCCCTGCACATGGCAGGGGCTTGGAACTGGATGATCTGTAAGGACCTTTCCTACCTAAGCTGCTCTAAACTCCTATATTTTCTTTTAGTGGAAACCAAAACCATACTATGATTTCTGCAGTCAGATTTCTAGGATGCTTTCAGGTTATATATAGGTAGCTTACATTATCCCTTATAAGGACCTACTTTTGCTCAGATTGTTACTACTGCATACGTAGGAGTGACCAGTCTAACAAGAACCTGAGCCATAAAATAGGAAAAACTTGGGCCTCAGATTCATTATGGAAAGTACCTCTACTTTCTCCCATTATTTTGGGAAACACCTTACCAGCTTCTTCCCACCTGTGTTACCAAGTAAGGAGTGGAACAGCTGTGCAGTCTCCAGTGAACAGAGGAGCTGGTATTTTTAATTTTGTGTCTTTGAAATAGAATGTTTATTGTTACGGTTGGGTCAGGGTTTCTTACAAGATTTTACATCAGTTTATTTGCACATAAATTAAAAACTTTTCTGAGTTTGAAACGAAATAGAATGAAAGAAAGGTAAATGATACAGAAAGAAAATCTGGCTTTTTAAATTGAAGCTTTATGCTACAGCGTGATCAAGATTTCTTATTCTCTTAAAAGGCAGCATGGTGTGAGAAGAGGCTTTTCACTTACAGCCAGGGGACTGAAGAAAACCTTCCAACAGGCCACACAACTTCCGTGTCTGTTAAAAGTCAGATGAGAAAAGCATAATCTCAAACCTTGATTTTTACTGTTTTAGTTGTCCAAGAACATACTTAATGTTAACCAGAAAATAATTAAAAAAAAGGAAATTTTGTCTTCTTTTTTTTTTTTTTTTTTTTACTACCTTGTTAACACTGAGATCCTACCCCAGTCCTTAGCTATTTTACTAGGCAGCACTGATAAAAGACCTGGGAAAAAAAAGACAAGTTATTACCTACTCATCATTTATATTGAATCATATTCTCATTCGCTTTTGAGAGCAGATTTTGGAGTCTGGTATCAGTGAGGGCTCCTTACACAGCCTCTAAGCATTATAAGAAAATATTTGTCTGCTCCTGTATGTTCTTTCTTTGTTCTGCGTGGGAGCTCTGTGAACTCCCTCTTACTTAAATTACAATTGTAACAAGTCTGAAATTTTAGCCCTTTGCCTTTGCTAAACTCAAGGTGATGCCTAGAAAGAAACTTAATTTCAGTTACTAATACACTGCCAGTGCATCACAACAATTAGAACCAGGGTGAAGGCTACTGAAATGTTAGAGAAAAACAGTTAATTTTTAAATCATAATATAATTCCTTTCAAATCAGACCTATAGACACAGTCTGTGATATTTTGTCAGGGGCAATTCTGCTTTCAACTTTATAAGATTGGTACTCCTTACTCTGCAAGTGGTGATGCACAAAGAGATGAATAGAGAATTTTAGTTGAGAGCTACAACAATCATCTGGTTGAACTAGTTTTTTTTCATGTTATTTATCTTATCACATTGTTGGCACCACAAAAAATACAGCCATGCAGAGAAATCCGGGTCATGCTGAGCAGATAAGACTGCAATAGAAAAAAAGGTGAACAGATACCGAGAAGAACTTGAATTTGCAAGTGAAGAAAAATTATGTATATGTTCTTTTAGAACATATAGAATACATGCCTATATATTATAGAATCCTAGAACAGTTTGGGTTGGAAGAGACCTTAAAGCTCTTCCAGTTCCCACCCCCTGCCATAGGCAGGGACACCTTCCACTGGACCAGGTTCCTCCAAGTCCTGTCCAACCAGGCCTTCAATGCTGCCAGGAATGGGGCAGCCACAGCTTTTCTGGGCAACCTGTGCCAGTGTCTCACCACCCTCACAGTGAACATATTTTTTTTCCTAATATCTAAGCTAAAATCGCCTCTCTTTCAATTTGAAGATATTGCTCCTTGTTTTGTGACTACATGTCCTTGTAAGAAGTCCCTCCCCAGCTTTCTTGTTGGCCCCTTTACATAGTAGAAGCTGCTCTAAGGTCTCCCTAGAGCTTTCTTTTCTCCAGCCTTAACAATGCCAGCTCTCTCAGCCTGTCTTCATAGTTCTGGAGGCCCCAGAGCTGAATGCAGTACTCCAAATTTGGTCTCACAGGAATAGAGGGGGAAATATATGTAATCCATGAGTATATGCATTTATACCTACATCTTTATGCTATGATTATTTCTTGAACCTACCTTGATTTACTCCGTGTATGTTTTTCTGAAACACCCTATGAAACTTCCTGCAGACTTCCCCTGATGCTCAAATACATGAATTTTCTTTTCAGACTGATCTGGAGGGTTTACATCTACAGAAGTATATTGGATAGGCCAGAGTCTGTTATCAAGGACAGTGGAGAAGGTGTTGTGAAAACAAAGAAGGAAAAAATAGGAATCCAAATGCTTTATCTGTGAATAAATAGAGAAGGTGGGTTATTTGGAATATTAAAGCAGTCAGTCTGCAAGACTTGATACAATCAGCCAAGAAACTGAAGTAAACTAAAGGCCAACTGTTATTTCTTAATGACAAGCCTTCGTTGAATCAAGTAAGTTTTGACCTTCTGATTCCATGTGTTTTCCTCTAATGGCTCCACCTTTTTTCTATTATAAAATACAAAATGCTTGTTCTTAATTCTCAAAACCAAATCAGCATGTTTTCTACAGGCCTTTCATCAGTTACAAAGCTGCCAGGGCCTGACAGCCCCTTCCTTTTCTCCTACCTGTTTTGAAGCCAGAGTACATCCACAAAGCTTTCCCATGTACCAGTACTCTCCCTACATTTGTGAAAGAGGGGAGGGGACTTCAGAAGAACATCCAGAGTAACATCCACCAGGCTCTCTCTGCTTTTTCCAAGCTCTTTCTGAACCCTGCTACAGCCTTTCCTCGAAGTCACCAAAGAAAATTAAGAACACAAATGACAGTTAGTCCAATTTCTTGAAATTTTCATTTTAACCCATTGTACCAGTCTTCTCATCTTAGAACTTTTGTTTTCTTGATGTGATACTTAGGTAGGGCACTTGGGTATTTAGCTAGCAGTGCTACCATTTTAAGAGTAAATCAGAGTAAAGGCACCCTAGAGAGCATATTTATATCAAATTTCCTTTAATAAAATAAACTATCTGAAGCTTGAAGCCTATCTTCCAATATCGATGAAGGTTATACCTTCCACAATGTTTACAGGTTAAAAGACTGCACAGCTCCATAAAAACTATTGCAAATGAAATTATTTTACAGGAAGCATCAGGTCTGAGGAGAAGCAGGGGAAAATCACTGCAAGCTGTCTGCTGTATTCTGGTTGGGTTTTGGAGGGGGGTTGTTAATCAGTTTTTCTAATTTGTGCAGTTACATAACCTGCATATACATAGAGGTATTGCAAGCCTTTCACTAAAACAGCACATAGCACTTGCTCAAAAGAATCAATCAGTTTAAGGCAACTGCTTAGGAAGGTGTACTAATACATTTTAACTGGAACTGCATTTTCTGATGGCAAAGCTTTAAGTGTCTACAGTAATAAGCTTACTAGAAGTAGGGGAATAAAAACTGAATAGACTAAAAAGCCCCACCGCACAAAAAAACCCACATACAGAACCCAATGAACCCCTTGCCCCCAACATTCACTATCACAAAAGAACTGCGTTCAAGAACTTAAGACCATGTTACAGCTCTTCTGTGCAATGTGGTGGCTCTTAAAAGAGCCTTTAGGGTGTGAGAAAGCGTCACGATCACAAGAGAATCTGTGGTAAAAACCTCAGGCGCGCTCGCCGCGGATGCGTCGCGCCAGCTGGATGTCCTTGGGCATAATGGTGACGCGCTTGGCGTGGATAGCGCACAGGTTGGTGTCCTCGAACAGCCCCACCAGGTAGGCCTCGCTCGCCTCCTGCAGCGCCATCACGGCCGAGCTCTGGAAACGCAGGTCGGTCTTGAAGTCCTGCGCGATCTCACGCACCAGGCGCTGGAAGGGCAGCTTGCGGATCAGCAGCTCCGTCGACTTCTGGTAGCGCCGGATTTCGCGCAGCGCCACCGTGCCGGGACGGTACCGGTGCGGCTTCTTCACACCGCCCGTAGCCGGCGCGCTCTTGCGGGCCGCCTTGGTGGCCAGCTGCTTGCGGGGCGCCTTCCCGCCTGTCGATTTGCGCGCCGTCTGCTTTGTACGAGCCATAGTCCCCAAACTACACCCGCTGCGCTAGAACAAGCAAAGTGAATAAAGCAAGCTCCCGGTGCCGATATTTATACGACTATCCCGTCTTTGATTGGACGCCTGAAAGCTCGATTTCATTGGCTACTTTGTAATCCTACCTTGGGCCCAAGGAAGCTGAGTTAGTTCGGTGCTACCTGCGCAGCCATTCATTTTTACCCTCACGGCGACTCCGCTCAGAGCTCGGACTCTCTCGTTGCGAGTCCAAAGCCTCTGGGGGCAGGTACTGCAGGCACAGAGGTCTCATCCCTTCTGCTTTTCGGGCTTTCTCTTTTCGCCAGGTCCCGGGTAGGTTAAAAGCCATATGGACGCTCAAATTCAGGAGTTGCCCATTATAGTACTTTTTTTTTTTTTTTTTTTTTAACGTAGGGCTCTAGCAAGTGTGTAATTGCCTGTAACAATCGAGATGCAACTTTTAAGCTACTTTTTTGTTGGCTTATTTTCTCTAGGAAATTCGTCAGAGATATCTTAGGTAAAATTGTGGTTTTTGACAACACTTGGAAAACTTATTTGGGAAATTGAGGCCTTTACAAGGGAATACGGACTTAGTGTGTTATTTGATTTGCCTCTACACTTTAATGCTGCAAGAAAACTGGAGGTGACCGTGAATATTTATTGATCATCATTTTTTGTAGATGACAAACATTTGGTCAATGATAGCAGCATTTATATATGAACATAAAATCTGGCTTTTTTCGGCTTTTGCTTATTTTTCCACCAGCGATGAAGGAAATAGAACACTAATACTTTAGTAACACCCTGGATGAGAGCATTTTTTTGTGTCATGAGAATCATAAAAGCTGCTGCATGGAACTTTTTACTTATTTTATTGAAATGCATTGTCAAGGACATATTTTTTTGTGCAAGGTTCACCCCCAACCCCCAAAGAATTTTGAAAGTTGTTGGTTTACTCCTGAAATACCTTTAAAGAAATAAGTAATAAGAAACTAAAGACAGGTTATAATAAAACATCATTTATTTGAATCATCAGAAAGTAAAGGTTCATCTTGGAGCAACTTTCATCTTTATTCCCCAGGTGATAAATTGTTTTTCCTTGCAGTGATTATCTACTCTCAGTTAAATGAACATTTGAAAGTACAAGACACTGAGCAATATTCCAGCACATTTGAGTTTTGATTACAAAAGTCACTTAAAGTGATTGTTCTAGGGGTATAATATCTGTAATGGAATGTAACAGTAAAGCGAATAAAGTTCACACAGCCAAGACAACTTTGCCAGTAAGAGCAAAATTAGATGACACTTAGCCAACCATGAAGCCCTTAAGTAGCCCATTTCAGAAGCTACACCGAACATACCAAATGCTTATTATCTCTTCAGGGAAAAGTATCACAGCCCTTTTCCGAAAACATGGGGGCTCTTAAAAGAGCCTTTGAGTTCGGTTAGTAAAATGTCCTGGAAATGGAAGACTTTAGCCACCAAAGCCATAGAGGGTGCGCCCCTGGCGCTTCAAAGCATAGACCACGTCCATTGCAGTCACCGTCTTCCTCTTGGCGTGCTCCGTGTAGGTGACTGCGTCCCGGATCACGTTCTCCAAAAAGACTTTCAGCACGCCGCGGGTCTCCTCATAAATGAGCCCCGAGATGCGCTTCACGCCGCCACGCCGAGCCAGGCGCCGGATAGCCGGCTTAGTGATGCCCTGGATGTTGTCGCGCAGCACTTTGCGGTGGCGCTTAGCGCCACCCTTGCCGAGACCCTTCCCGCCTTTGCCTCTGCCAGACATTACTACAACAGACCTTAATCTCAAAAGTAAGCGGCAGCTGGCAGAACTGCCTGTCTTCTATGCTGAGATCCGACCTGGTTGAAAACTGCGGTGAGGAGGGGCGGAGCCTGGGGCTCCCCAGATTTTCCCACTCTCCCCATCGCACACCCAACTGGCAGAAAAGGCGGGCTTCCGGTGAGCCTCTCTCTGTTTTACGGTAGAAGTACTTCTGTGTTTCTGCTCTTTCTTCGGTACGCCCGTTTGTTTTTTAGATAAAGAGAAAGCAAAGACGTTGGGTCTGTGTCTAATAGTTTACATGAGCGTTTGTTTTTGGTGTGGACAGGGTGGTTTTTTTTTCCTGTGTTTTTGTTTGTTGTTTTTTATTTTTTTTGTAAACTGTTGGTGATCATAATCATTTAGAAGTAAAAAAAGGTGACCCAGTTATTGAATCACTTCAGTAAATTACCCTTTGATTTTTTCACTGTGATGTTTGTTGGGGTTTTTTTTGTTTTGTTTTTGAGATATTTTTGTTGTTGATTTGGGTTGGATTTGGTTTGGTTTTGGTTGTTTTTTTAATATGGGTATGTGTTATGTATTGTAGTTTCACCTGGTTGCATCATTTCTTGCTTGTGAGTTTAGAACTTTAATTTTTTTATTATTATTTTTAATGAAGCATCTTGCAGCAAAGTCTTTCCAGTTGTCTTTCTGCAAAATTCTATCTTTTCTAAATCTTGTTCTCACTTTCAATTTCCCTCCCTTTCTGATTTTTTTCTCAAGGAGAGTTTAGGTGTTAAGGTACACTACTTAACCGTTACGTGCTCTACTTTAATTCTTTTTAAGGTAAACTGGTTCTTTTGGAGTAATAATTTTACTGCACTTTCCATTCTTGTGGTAGTGAGCCCAGAGTAGATTTTTTAGTCACTAAAAAATTAAATATGTAAAAAGAAAGGCGGTTTTGTCATTCGGTGGAAAGGTATTAGACTCTGGCTTGCTTCTTGGGGGATAAAAGTCTTTTGAGGTAATACTGTTGAAAACAAGAAACAGTACTTAATAAAAACTCATTCTATAGGTGGCTTTCGACCTGAAATGGTCAGGGTTGAAAAGTTTCCAGTACTTTTGCTGCCCCCTCATGGATGTCGTTGGTGGCTTTTTATTTTTTTTTTTTTTTTTTTGTCCCTTTGAAGCTGAGCTGCTTTATGTTATGTGTCCTTCCATAAAGTTACAACATAAGATTAATCAACAATCAATCAATACCTTGTCATAGGTCACAGATGCATATTGCATCTCTGCAATGCAATAGCAGAGATATCATTGTTCCAGTGGCCCTTTATTGGCAAGAGAAAATAATGATAATGTAGTCTAGAATGTTGCTCATGCACAGTCTTTTCAGCATAGGCCCAATGGAAATCCAGTGGGGCAAAACAAGCACTTAGATTCTGAAGGAAACGTCCTAAAGGCCCAAACCAGCATAAATGTCCTGTTCCACATGGAAACTGACTGTATCCTAGATTGGGCTATGGCGAGAATTCTGGAGTACAGTGGGGATGCGAAGGCTAAGCTCATGGTGTTCCCTTTCCTAAGGCCACTTTGCTCCTTCCGGGGGGGGAAGTTCAGGGACCATAACTGTACTGCTGTGGAAGACCAGGCTTCTGTGAGAAGCTGTGCACTCTGTAGTCAGGTCCTCTGTTATTTACAGGAGATTTCAAGAGTAAAGTATCTGTATCCTCACCAGGATGTTGCTAACAGGGTAGTTTAGCACTACCTGCTGCAGAACGGGATGATCCCACCCTGCCGAGAAAATCCAGTTCTTCAGTCTGATCAATCCTTGGTAATTTGACCATATTACAGGCCCCACTGGAATTTATTATGATTTGCAGATCCCTGCTATAAGGTTAACGGACAATCCTGAGCTTCACTAAATCACCTCCCCATCCAGTCCTTGATAAGTTGTGTAGCTCTGGAATGCTGAGGTTTTGTTTCTGCTTTTAATTTTATTTATTTTTTTTCCATGGAATAAAAAACAGTTGCAGCTTTATACTATAACCCTGCTCCATACTGAGCTGCTTCTGCCGAGGAATCAGTGGCTACATATAGTTCCCTCTGTCTCTCGCTGCCTGTCTCCATGCATCTTTATGTCAGAATCCATTTGGAAAGGCTTTTTTTTTTTAAACTAAGAAGATAAATACTTGTTCATAACACTGTTTTTCTACTCCCGACAGAAATTCATCTAATAAAGTGAAGCAAGGTTGGAGCCTATTTCCCTGTCTTCTTCCCTCCTAGCTGATTCTAAATTATACACCAAATATCATCTTGTCTACTAGATCATTAAACTGTGACTTGATATGGAAACTCAATGTCTGGAAAGTTGCTGAGTTTCATAGATTGTTTGCACTGACAGGGATGTTCAAAGATCATGTAGACTAACTGTGAGTAGGGACATCTTTCACTAGATCAAGTGAAAGCCTCATCCAACCAAATTTTGAACATTTCCATGGACAAGGCATCCACAGCTTCCCTGGGCAGCCTGTTCCAGTGTGTCCCACCACACTCATCATCAAAAATTTCTTCAGTGTGTTCAATCCAAATCTACCCTCTTCCAGTTTAAAACTATTGTCCTTTGTCCTGTCAGTACAGATCCTTTTGAAGCCTTTCTCCATCTTTCTTACAGGTTCCCTTCATATACTGAAAGGCCACAATAAAGTGTCTCTATAGCCTTTGCTTCTCCAAGCTGAAAAATCCCAACTCTCTCAACCTGTCTTCATAGGAGAGGTGCTTGAGCCCTCTGAACATTTTTCTGTCCCTCCTCTGGACCTGCTCCATGTCTTGTACTGGGGACTCCAGAGCTTGATGCAGTACTCAGTGTGGGGTCTCATTAGAGTGAAGAAGAGTTCCAACTTCCGTTGACTTGCTGGCCCTTCATGGAGTTCATAAGGGGCCACTCCTTAAGGCTGTCAACATTCCTCCCTCTAGCGAATCAACTGCACTACTCAGCTTGGTGTCATACACAGAGTTGCTGAACATGTACTCAAGCCCCACTACCTATGGCACTGATATAGTATCTGTCCCAGTATGGACCCCTGAGGGACATGACTCGTTACTGGTTTCCTTCACTCATTACTGGTTTTTGTTTGGACACTGAGCTGTTGGTTGTAACTTTTTGGGTACAGCTATTCAGCCAATTCCTCACCCATTTAACAATTTATCCATCAAATCCATACTTCTTCAGTTTGGAGGTAAGAACATAGCTCTATGATACCTCATAGTGAAGCCATGTTTGCTGTCTCTAATGACCACCCTGTCTTCTGTATGTTTTGACCTAGCTTCTGGGAGTATCTGTTCAATGATCTTACCAGGCCCTCAGGTGAGACTGGTCTGCAGGTCACAGGGTCCTCTTTACTATCCTTATAAAAATGTCTGTGATACTTCCATTTACCCAGTTTATGTGAACTTCACCTGACTGCAATGACTTTCAAATATGATGAAGAATGGCTTAGGAACTGCATCTGCCAATTCCCTCAGGACCCTGGTATTCATCTTATTAGGCCCTATAGAATTGTGTTCATGTTCATATTCTTCAAACGGTCTCAAATCTGATATTTTACAATGGAAGCAACTTTGTATCCATGACCCCTGCCTTGAGGTTCAGAGACTTGACAGATGTGGGAATGGTGATTACCAATGAAAACTGAGGAAAAATGAAAAAAAAAACCAACTAAACAATCCCATAAGTTAAGTACCTCAGCCTTTTCCACATCAGTTCTCACTAGCTCTCCTGTCATATTTATCTGTGGAGAGAGACACACATTGTCTTTAATCTTCCTTTTCTGAGGAAAAAAAAAAAACCAAATCTTTACTGCACTTGTGACATGCGTTTCCTACACAGGTAGCTAGGATTTTGGGGATAGTTGTCATATGGAATACTTTGTCAGCTTTTCTTTGGCACTGGAGAAGAGAAAATATGTCAGAAATATACCCTGGTTTAATGAAAGAAGTCACCTGCTTCCTGAAGAGTGCACATACTCACCAGATCTGGTCCTGATATGAGGGAAATGCTATTTATAGCAAAGTGTTCTCTCTGACAGAAGAAAAAAATATATGTATTTAAAGAGTTAAGAACCAAGTGGCCAAACACAGTTAACCAGGGAATGGGCACAAAGTTCTGTTATGAGGACAGCAAACCTACAGCACACGAAACAGAGAGGCCGGGAAGAAGTGGCTAAGCACTGCAGTGGCAATCGTAATGTGCATTTTTACTAGGGCAGTTACATGCAACTGATCATAACTATGCACTGTGCAGACCCAGTACATACACCCTTGGTTTACTAGCACACACTGGTGCTAATAAAAAGAAAGAACAACAGAAACTTTTTTTTTTTTTTTTAATCAGGTCCCTACCTATTCTTTGTTTATTTTCATTGTTTCATTGTCTGATAAGAACAATAATCCTCCTACAATTTTTTTACATTTTCTAGGTAGTAAAAAAGACATCTGTGGCAGGAAAACCTTGCTAAGTCAAAGGTTTCTAGGTGAAAAGTGATTCTGTACCTGAACTCAGGCTGGACCAAATCTGTCTGTACTGCCATGGAAGCAGCAGAAAATAGGTCTAGTAGTCATAATATTCATATTTGATATAGTTGACTTCATACTCATAGTTGACTTGATATTCATATTTGACTTGAAGGTTGTCCCCACCTTCCTGTCTATAGCTGTCTCCCTGCTCAGCTCCTTCCTTTTGAGATCCTGTGAATTTAGTCTTGAAATCTACGTATTTACATCTCTCCATTTATTCACCCCAGGATACTAGGAAGGACTTTTTCTCTGCTTTATTCAGCTTAGAGTGCTCACTGCTGCTGAGGATGTGCAACAACTGCATATCCCTATTTTAAACATCTCTTCACTTCAACTAGCATCGTTCTGCCTTTTATCACAGACTAGCTTCTGATTTTCTGTAACAAATGCAGAAGCTTTTTTATAGCAGTAATAGAATAGTTTCACTTGAAATATAGCTTTGATGTTTTTAAGAAGTGAGACTTTAAGAGAGACTTTTTTTTTTTTTTTTTTGAAGTCACATTGAGGCCATGCAGAATAAACTCTTAATCTCACATGGCAACAACTACAGTAAAAAGACATAGAGATACACAAAAAACCCCACAGGAGTAATAGAGCCCATGACACAGAACAAACTGATAAAGAAATACATGTGCAGAAATTACTTGGTTTTGTGGTAATTTAACATGTGACTAATGCCGCTGAAAAATTTTGTTACCCTGTAATAGAAAGGTGTTTATCAGTAAAAAGTCATATATAATTTTGTGAGGGTGATTTACCGTTCTGAGGTCCATTCTATAAGCAGGGATGTGTATGATACAGTTCTTTCTATGATACTGTAACTGGGTTTGCCTTTTGGGGTTCAGCTGTAAATAAGTAAATTTAGTTGAATATCATGTTTCCTACAGCAGCATACAAGCTCTTTGACCATACCCATCCAAAAAGTACATGTATGTTAGTGGAGAAGCTGCTGCTTGAGCATTCACACACCGTTTAAGGGATTGCACACATACTACCTAAGACTCCTGGGACTGGAGCCCCTTTGCAATGGTTGACTCCAGTAAGAAGAGGGGTGCCCCTTTTGACTCGTTGCTCACACATGCTTGCTCTAGGGTGTGTTTCCTCCTCCTTCATGCTGAGCCCCAGGTCTCCCACAGCAGTCTCAGTCATCTGATTCCAGGAGAAAATAATTGAAGAATTATGTGGTACAGCAAAAGAAACAGCTTGAGCTTGGTGCCTCTGTAGAGGGACCCTGAACTGAAAAGTCCTTTGGTAATTATGATTTATGCACACACTCCTCATGCTTTTTTAGCCCAATGATGATTTTTTTTGTCTGGGGTCTTCTAACACCTTATTGGATTCATTCTCTGCCTCCACAGGGGCAGGCCCTTAACTGTCCTTATTTTTATGAGTCGCAGCTTCTGCTGACAGTAATAGTTTCCTTATCTTCTGGTTTGTGCTTCTTGCACCCTAGCCTGTTGGCAGTGCATGGGACACTAAAAAAGTCCCAGACCTAAGATAAACATTACTTGGCAACAACTAAAACATCACTATGTTAAAAACATTCTTCTCAGACTAAAGAGAAAACACAGCCCTGTACTAGCCTCTAGGAAAATTACTGAGAAAACTAACTTTATTCCAGCAAAAAGCATATTGAGGTGAAAGTCCACAGCTTACAGCGTAAGGCTTCAGCAAATTAAGCTGCTGATGCTAAGCAACTAAAGCTAATCAAACAGCAAAATGAACCATACAATATTGTAAATCTAAGTGTCTCAAAATATTAAAATTTACTTATTTAAGCTAAATAACTAGTATCTCTCAACAATCCTCCCTTTGCTTTTATTAAGTATTCCTGCTAATATGCTGAACAAACTTTGAAATCTTTCAAATTGTGAGATCATTCTTAGTACATACATGGGTAACTATTGGTAGCAAGCACAAAATGGCTGGACTTGACACCCATTCTTTTTAATTTTATACTTAGCTGTGATGTACTGTTTGCTAGAGTAGACAGCTTCAGGAGAAGTGAAATATCCCCCTTCATTCTTTGTTGTTTTTCAGGAATCTGTTATTGAGCAGCTGGTTTGGCTATCCACAACTTTTTTGATGTGAAATCAGTTGTACCCAATTTTCTTTTCCTAATCCTTGAATAGCAAAATAGGAACACAGCAAGACAGTATATGGCACCTCCCATTTGGGTTCCAATTTTGATTTTCAGAAAAACACTTTAATTATGACTTTGTCTCCTGGCTGTATATCATGCACTTATATTTCAGGTAGTATAGGCTGGCACCATTTGGTTTATTTCTTTTTATCTTGAAACACTTTTTTGCATATATAAAATGTCTTGGGGCAACCATTCATCTCCACCCAAAGGCTGGTCTTACACTGATCTAGCAAGATGCCTCCCAAAGAGAAGCTCTGCTGTTCTTGATCCTACAGGTTGTCATGGAGTATTTTGAACATCCTGTAGAAATAAATTTAGTAACTGTGGGCATTTTAACTTAGTGTGTGAACATACTTTTGCTATCTTTTCTTTTACTGTTCACTCTTTCCACTTGTTCTGAAGACCATGGATGATATGGTGTATGTAACTTACTTTCTATTCCTAGTAATATGTATAGTTGATTGATTGTATTTGCTGTAAAATGAGCACCTATATCCATCTGAACTGATTTTGGAACCCTATATCTAGGTATATTTTCTTTCAATCACATTTTTACTATTCCTCCTATGTCAGATTTTTTTGTTGGGAAGGCTTCCACCCAGCCTGACAGTTGATCTACTATTACAAGCATATGATTGTATCCCTTAGCAGAGGGCATGTCTGTGCAGTCTACTTGCAGTTGCTGAAGAGAAGAGTCAGCACATGGTTGCCTCCCTAACTAAGTTTGGCCTGGTACTCAAAAACTTTTGACAAGTCAGGCAGTCACTGGTGATATTTTTGCAGCAGCATAATTTTCTGATGCTTCCCATACTTTCTGTACTTGATTAACTATTGCCTCTCCTCCCCCATGCATCATTTCATGGAACCATCAAGCCACAGTAATTATATATCTCTTTCGTAGTATTGGTTTCACTCCAATTGTCCATACTCCATCATCATCTTGGTTTGCTTCACATTTCTTCCACTTTTCTTCTGCTGTATAGTCTTTTTCATACACTGTTTTGGGGTCCATTTAATTTGGCCATTCACTTTTGTCTATTGCTGGAATTGCAACCATGCACTGTCTTAGAGCTGCTGTCCAAGGTCATTGCCTTTGCTAATTCCTGTAGTGTCCCTAAGTATGGGCTGGACAGTTCATGACAGCCAATTCTGACTCTTAACTATTTAGAACTTACTTATTTAAGTTAAATAGCTAATATATCCCGATATCCTACTAGTTCTAGTGGGCTGGAAAATCATAGTTGACCCGCTCTGCTCAGGTCAGTGCACTTAGTTGGGTAAGAATTAGTGGTTGTGACCCCCAGCACCCTCTGCTTGTGGTAACTATGTGAATCTGGTAGGCACATTTCCATAACAAGCAAGGCATGGGTATGTGAGCTCAAAAATAAGGGCTTCAGGGTGAAGGGATATGGTGTGATAATTAAAAAAAAAAACACCAACCCAGTGGGATGTGTATGCTGGTCTGTATCTTACATAGAGGAAGAGGTTATGAACCCAAAAAAAGATTTAAGTCAGATTCACCCTAATATGCAATGCAGAGGAAGAGTAGAAACAGCGTTTCAGGAGCAGTATTTGAAAATAGAGGCTCTGCTTTGTATTTCCCTTTTAATTCAGGGGTTTAGGGCACGGACAGTCTGTGAAAGTAAGCATAACAGTGTAATCCAATCCTGCCATTTCTCCTCCAAGTTGCAGGGACCCTGTTTCCAGATAATCCCTTCAGATATACGAGGTTAACGGCTAGGGACTTTGTAACAACCAACTTTATTGAAATTTGAGAGGGTAATTCCATTAAATGCCCGGTTCTTCTGCTTGCTGGGGAAGTAGCAGTACCAGCAAAATGATTAAAGCAAGGAAATAGCTTCTCCCCCCACATTTCTCCCCGTCTGCTTCTCAAAGCCACGGAAGGAGAGTTCATTGGGAAAATGAAGTAGCTGCAGGCTTGGGAGAGAGGTACAGCAAGCTCAGACTACTTGCGGGTTCCTATCACGCCCAGCGCTCCCTCCGACGAGGTCCGGCTAGAGTGAACCCGGCAGCTCCGAGGCGCAAGGTGCTCAGCACCGGAGTCGAAGACCCGCGGACAGCACCAGGGACTTCTAAGAAGGCGGCTACAAACAGCCGTGACTCTCGGCCTCAGATCATCATTCGATTTCTAGCGATAGGACGAGATTGCACAGCACAGAACTGGGCTGAGGGCTTCCGCCCATGGTAAAAAGCGGAGGGAGGAGGGAGGGCTGCGGGCGAGCATGTACCCAGGAAGTTCATAAGCCTCTTCCGCCCAGTGAAGAGCCAACAACAACAAAAAACACTGTGGCTTCTGTTTAACCCGAGAACTGCAGCGCAGCAGAAAACGCTAAATATCGCGCCCAATCCCTGAGCATTGCGGGCTTTTCGAAACCGGCAGAGCTGCGGGGCAGGCGGGTGGGGAGGGGGGAAGGGGGGTTGTGGCTTGAAACGGGCTGTACCGCGAGAGGCTCCGCCAGCATCTGTAGAAGTTCGTGCCGTTTTCAGACCAACAAAAAAGCGGTGCCGAAAAAACGGGAATTAGTAACAAGTGACATAAGAAAAAAAAAAGTATTTCAGCCCTTTTTAAGAAAGCTTGGGTGGCTCTTAAAAGAGCCGTTGGGTTTATCTGCAAAGCAGATGGGATTTTTTTCAGGACAGTTTACTTCTTCTTGGGCGCCGCCCTCTTCGCCTTAGCCGCTTTTGGCTTGGCTGCCTTGGGCTTAGCTTTGGACTTCACCGTCTTCGCCTTGGCTGGACTCTTCGCTGCTGCCGCCGCCTTCTTGGGCTTGGCAGCCTTAGTCACCTTTTTCGGGCTCTTGGCTGTCTTCTTGACTGCGGCAGCGGCCGGTTTCTTCACTTTTTTGGGGCTCTTCTTCGCTGTCACTGCTTTCTTGGGCTTCTTGGCAGCGCTGGCAGGCTTCTTAGCCGCTGACTTTCTGGGTTTGGCTGCGGTCGCTCGCTTCCTGGGGGCTTTTTCTTTCACCTCTCCCGGCTTTCTGCTAAGGCGGAAAGAGCCGGAGGCACCGGTGCCCTTGGTCTGCACCAGGGTACCTTTGTTGACGAGGCTCTTGAGCCCCAGCTTGATGCGGCTGTTACTCTTCTCCACATCGTAGCCACCGGCGGCTAGCGCCTTCTTAAGCGCGGCGAGGGAGAGCCCCTTGCGTTCCTTGGAGGCGGACACCGCCTTGGTAATCAGCTCGGTGACGCTAGGGCCCGCGGGCTTCCGGGCTTTGGAGCTGCCCGCCGCTTTCTTCGGCTTCTTGGCAGCCGTAGCCTTAGCCGGGGCTGGAGCGACAGCGGGGGCCACATCGGGCCCGGCAACAGGGGCGACTTCAGACATCACCACTCCACCAAACTCAGCGCGAACAATAGCGATGCCAGCCTCGCCACCCCTTTTTATAGCGATTCCCGCGCGCTGATTGGTGGGGTCTGGACCGCCTTGCCGCCCGCCGCCGCGCCAGTTGTGTTTCTTCCCTGTCAAAAAAGGGCTTTTTCCTCACGAAATTTAGTGCCGATGCACCCCATTTCTTTCTGGACGGGAAGGGGAGAGTCTGTCCTACGATCTAATACAGTTTCCCTTTGGAAGGAGCAGAAATGTGGGAAAAAAGAGCCCTGAAACTCCGAGGCGTGTAGCCGTTGAGACCCCAGGAGGTAGAAACTTTCGGATTATCTTTTAAATTAAAATTATACCATAGGATTAATTGGCACAGCAGAAGTGAAATCTTGTGCTTTAGAAGGTCTTCTCCAGATAAGGGCGAATACCAGAATGGTTTGAAGGGTTGGTCTCACGGTAAATTGATATTAAAGCCGAGGAAGTAACACAGTTTCACCCCGTGGTTCCGGACATGAATGCAGAACTGCTTCCCTCTGCCGAGTCACATCCCTCCGAATCCCATCACCCCGCTCAAAGCCCCTTCAGTAACCACGGTGCCTTGGTTAATGCCTTTTAGGGAAGTGTTTGTGCTTCAGCAGAGTGTCTGAAGCCGATGTTACTTTACCTCTGCTTCTGTATTTCAGTGGCACGAAACCCAACGTGCCCCTCTGAAGGCTGATGTTCTAGCATCACTCTTTCCATCTAACCTTAACAAAGTCTCTTTCGTTTGTTAAATTAGAAGTCATGATAGCTGCAATCAGTATATATTTGGGTTTAATCTTGAAGTGTATAAAAAGCACTTCTCATTGCATTGTGATTTCTTAAAATTGATTGGGAAATAGAATCTGATATTTAAACAGGCCACGGAGTTAGTGCTGACAATTCGATCCTTTGAGTACGATCTGTAATCAGGACACTTCACTATGCAAAACTGATCTCTGTTCTAATGAATGAATGTCGATGCTGGAAGGATATTATTTTGATAACAACATCTGGAGATTCACCACTTTACTCCTTTCCGAAGTAAAATACAAATTTGCACTGTTTCAAGAGGGTTCTTTCTTCAGGTCATTGGCGGCTCCATATTACCAGCAATGGATAAATTCCCACTTTCTTACTTCACTTTCAATGACATATTTATTGCTTTTTAATATGAAACTATTCAGATTCTGCCTGAAATAAAGTTGTGTTTCGTAGTCTACATGCCAGGCTATGATCAGGTCCTAAAAACAGGTGAGCAGATCTATTCAGGAATAAAAGAAAATGATGTGTGAATGAAATGACAATTTATGGCATAGCATGGAATTCCTGCTATCTAAGACTGTGAAAATATGCAAATAGGCTGATTTGAATCTCCATGTGGCTTGCATACTTTTTTTTTCCCCCACTTCCTTTTCTTCTCTGCTTGGAGGTAAAATGTGGGAAAAAAAAAAAACAGCTTAGTGAGTTCTCCCAGCGAATGCATTTCAGCCTGTAAACTGAAGGTTAACTAACTAATAAATTAACTAACTCTAATGCTCATTTTATCTGATGCTTATTTCTTGTAATGGGGACGATTAAGGTCTTAATAGGCATGACCTGACACTGTATCAGAACTGCTGATATTCTAATGAAAATATTTTTCCTAAGTTCCTAGTAATGAACCCTCATGGTAAGAAAGAACTGAAATTTCAAGTCCTCCCAGCAGCAGTGGAGCTAACATTTTGCAACTCTCTCATATACTCATAGCTATAAATAAGTGGTTTGTTTCAAGCTATTCACATTTAGTGTCAGGTTTCTGTCATTTCTCTGGACTCACGCAATAAGGAATATTGTCATACTTACCAGTCTTGAAAAGAGTCCTAGTAATCTTTGTATTTCTTTATTATTTTATTTCATTTAATTTTATTTTATTTTAGCAGAAATGGACTCTGAGATTCCTGCAAATAGAAACAGAATATTTTCTGCTTTTATTGCCACAATTGTTTCTTGGCTTACTTGGATACTGTAAAGTGTTTAGAGATTTTATTCTCTCAAGACAATCATTGCTACATGTAACATATATTTCTGTATATTGAAGATTATCTATGTCTACTATGCAAGACACTTGTGAGCAAAATAAGACAGACTGGTAGCATAAGGCTATGGGTTCTCATGAGAAAAAAAAACCAAACAAAAACAAAACAACAAAACAAACTTTATAAGCTTATCTGCAGTGTAGGTCAAATCAAAGATCTTCATAAAATAGAAGTCAGGAATGGCAGACATATGTGAGGAAGCAACTTGCAGTTCATTTGCCTCCCTCTGGCTCTTTTACTCAGTTTCAACTTTGCTTTTGGATGCTCAAGAATAATATCCTAGAACTATCCATGTATTTTGATGGTAATTCAGTTCATGGTTTTTAATTTCTCAGCCACTGCAGACTAAAACATTTTTTTTTTTCAGTCACTGTACAATATAATCCAAAACAGAGAGCATGTGCTTGACTTGGTGAAGTTCTGTAGGTACAGCAGAAAGGCTTCCCCAAGATTGATAATCCATTATTTATTTGGGCAGAAGTTCTATTTGGGTATTGCTGCTCCCTCCAATTTTCCTTCACTTTTAGAATCAGCAAGTGTCAATAAAACTATTGAAGTATTTTACTAAAATGTTGTTACTTTTCTTCCAGAAAATGCACACTTTGATGAACTACCACACGCCTATGGACAGATTCTACCCAGAAATTCCATAAGAGGTTACTAGGGAAAATAAACCCCACCAAAAACCCAAACCAAAACTAAACAAAGAAGGAAAACCAAACAAAAAAACCCAACAACAAACCAACCAACAAAAATCAAGCCACCATGGAAAGAACCATTGACAGGAGAATGTGAGGGGTTCAGGTTCTGCATTGGAACCCCAAACCTGCTTTGGATCACTTCAACTTTGTGCAGACCATTTACTGAAACTGGACATCTACCCTTACTCCTATTCCAAGGAAGAACGAGGAAAGTAGTACCAAGTGATTGTTCCATTTGTTTTAGTAGCCTCTTTCAAAGCTGATTCTCAGAAGAGGTGTCTTAAAGTTCAGTAAATCTTGACTCCCTGCATCCTGCTTAAGAGTCATAGACTCTCACTGTTTTCCTCTGCACCTACTGACATTTATTTTCCTGAATTACTAGGAAATGTCCTATAATAAATGTTGATGCAGTATTTTCATTAGCACCATGCACAAATGACCAGCAGCCAATTTCTTCACTGAATTCTGGCTTCCATAATGGTAAGGCTCTTAGCCTGGTTGTAGGGTAATCTGATTTTATTCTTCTGAAAAATATATGGGCATAGGCCATAGGTCATGGTGAGATATGCACTACAAAACGTTCAGAAGAGTCTAGTCCATGTTTGAAAGGCATCTTAATTTTATTATTTTTTTTTTTTTTCCATGCAGCAGAATGTGTCTCATTGTTAGGAGCTGGAACAATTCTTTTTAAATGACAAAAACACTACTTAAATACAAATGAAAACTACTTCTTTATCTTTCAGGTTTTGTCCATTAGCACTCGTGAGAGAATAGAAACCTGACTTCTCAGCATGCAGAAGCTCCAATGGACTGAAATTTTCGATTTTTCATTTTCTGCTATGTAGAGTAATAGCAGTTTCCAAGACAGCATTGGACCTAAGGGGTGCTTCTAGAGCTGCCTCACTGGTGCAAGGATGAGAATCATAAAAAGGAAGAATTTACACTCACACAACAGTATAGATGAAATAAAAAGCGTTGGCAAGGAAAAAAAAAAACCAAACATTTCCCAGGTCATACATTCCTAAATGTAATTAAAGAATGAGCTGATCTACAGTTTTTCTCTAAAAATCTGATTAGAATTTCATTTCAAAGTGCAAGGTTACTTGGTGAATGGAAACCTTCTTGCCCAACTGGCAGTTATTGCCGTTTGGAAACTCTACGTATGGCACAAAGAGATAAAGTTTTGATGTACTAGTGAGAGAAGTTGAAGATTTTTGTGAAACTCTGAATGCACTTGAATATATATTTGTTTGTTAGTTTCCTCCATGTAGCAAACGACACAGAGTTCTCTAACTCCACTGGTTCCAGTTGGCGTAATTTATATTACTGTGTAACAGCCCAGGCACTAAGGAGTACTTTAGAGCAATGTCTAGGTATTTGTACACCTAAAGGAATTTCTCTCTGACTGCTTCAAAGCCTGCTAAATCAGTGCTGTATTTTTAACTTTGAAAATATAAAATTTGTAACAGCATAGCAAGGCTTTTATTTTTTTTTTAATTTCTATTATAGTAACACAAAATGCGTGTTGTCTTTTCTGATAAAATAAAATTACGTATGTACTTTAATTCTTGAGGCTCCTCAATTACTTCAATAACACAGTGATTAACCTTTTAACTAAGTGTTTACATAACACCAGAAAAAATTAAGTAAAGCCTAATGGCTGCATACTGACAGTGAAAGGAAACAGGTTGTCAGGAAAGCTTGCATCAATGCTTTGTAACTAGAAATTCTTGAGTGAACACCCAAAATTCAAGGAGATGCTTGCTCTACCAGCCTAAATTCGGCCACTTTGTTATTTTGTGAACAATTAAATTTTGAACATACAAGGAGATTATCAGGTGAATTCGTCATGTACTGAAGTAGAGAGAATGGGGAAGATAATAAAGAGGACTCCTAACTAAGTGAAAACGTGATTCAGACAACCACCAAATACATGGTTCTAAGACTCCATGTATATAAAAGCATTTAGGGATGAGATCAAAGGACAGAGATTGTGCTGCGTTTTGAATTGCATCCTGGAAAGAGACTTACGATCCTAACACTGGAAGAACTGAATAATTCACAGGAAACTCTCACCTGAGCCCATATCCCATCTGTCACAGAGGCCAGTAAAAAAAGAAAGAATGTAAGAGCAATAAGTGATATCAAAATGATCCTTTAGGTCCTAGTGATTTGTAGGCCAAGGACTCACCAAGTCAGAGGGGATGTCTTTGAATTAAGGAGCTTTAAGTATTTATTAATTGGTTTTTTGGACATAATGCATCTAATTTTTCATGCTTTAGGGTGTGGCTTTAGCACAACAAATTATAAAAGGTTGAGGAATAGGTACAACGGGAATGGTAGATGGACAAACGGCTGACGGACATGTATACTACACGGAGTGTATGCCTTTCAGAGAAGAATGACACTTATATACAGTTAATTTCCTCTGTGTGTGTATGTAGAAAATGGTGCTGGAAAACATGCTTTCTATGGTGTAGATGAAGTAGGACAAAGTGGAAGCCAGCAAAGAGAGTGAACTTTCCCGCAGCTGAAGAGAGGTGAAGAAATGATAGCAGGGAATGACAAGTCATGTGAGAAAAAAAAAAAAACAAAAAGAAATCAGGTATCTTTAGGGCCAGGCAGGGGCATTTCTGTATAAAAAAAATCTGAGCTGAATAATGCTGGAGAAGAATGACCTCACCATTATATTTTTAGATCACATCACTCACACAGACCTTCCCTCCTGGAGTCACCGTAACGGAGGCAGAAGCAAATGCCAATGTCAGAGAGACAAAGGATTGTCAAAGTTCACAACAATCTCCCCGAGTCCTTCGTCTTGAAGGGC
The DNA here is from genome assembly GCF_033783945.1 of Neopsephotus bourkii. Classification (NCBI taxonomy): domain Eukaryota; kingdom Metazoa; phylum Chordata; class Aves; order Psittaciformes; family Psittacidae; genus Neopsephotus; species Neopsephotus bourkii. The sequence continues at coordinate 13,432,991 of NW_026900624.1, forward strand.
TCTCCTCTGTATCTGTGCGGATAATGGCATACTCAGCCATGATGAGGACAGGCAAATGTTCTATATTTGAATTATGCTAATCTCATAGCCACAGTAGGACCTGAGCTATGAAAGGGTAGACTGCAAGAATAGCCAGCAGATGAGCCATTTTGGGAGTCATAAAGTCACACCAAAATAACAAAGAGAAATGTTGTCACTGGCAAAGGAAAAAACGTATTACATGAATGAAAAAGTATCTATCCACTAAGAATCACATCAGGCCTTTGAAAACATGAACGTAGCTGACATAGGCATTTTTGCTGTGCATTTGACATACATGACAAATTTAGACCCAGTTAGTAGGACTGATCTAAATAGAAATATGCTGCTTTCTAAAATGTGACCAGGATGTCTGGGACTTACTATGAAGCAACTCCACAGGCTTTTCTCCACAGGGAGAAAATAGAGTGCTTTTTCAACTTCTATAATGAAAAGGACGTTTGTGGACTTATTACTCTGAGTCAGGCATAGCCAGCTTTACCCTATTTCTGGTCTGAAGTAAAGACATAGACACGTTTTTCCTTATGCTTCAGTGCATGTAACATACAACCATAAGGCCAGGGGGGTGACCTGTCAGTTCTTAAATTTAGCAGCCGGTTCTCAATATTACCATCGAGTCCTTCTGCTGTGACCTTAGAACTGATGAGAGATGGTCAACATGACCTTCGGAACGGTCCGCGGAGGAATCAAGGCAGTCCGGTACAAGATCACGACGCTGTCGGCCCCTCAGAGAGGGAAGGTCTGTGCGCTCTCGCCCCGCCTTTGGGGGGAAGATGCCGGGAAACGGCGCTTCAGGGCCTCCGGGCTGAGGGATGGCGAGCGGGGCGGAGGCAGAGGCGGGGACCGGCGCGGCAAAGAAGGCCGGCGCCCGGGGGAGGTGCCCGAGAGCGGCGAAGGGCGAAAGCCCCGCCCCTCGGCGCGCACGCAGGGGGGGGCAGGCGCTGCCCCCGTCAGCCGTGCCCGCCCCTGTTTCCAATCAGGTCGGATCCCAGCGTATAAAGAGCGCGGCGCGCCCAACTGCATTGTTTAACCTCGTTGCGGGCAAAGCAGCAGGATGTCGGGTAGAGGCAAAGGCGGGAAGGGGCTCGGCAAAGGTGGCGCTAAGCGCCACCGCAAAGTGTTGCGCGACAACATCCAGGGCATCACTAAGCCGGCTATCCGCCGCCTGGCTCGGCGTGGCGGCGTGAAGCGCATCTCGGGGCTCATTTACGAAGAGACTCGCGGTGTGCTGAAGGTCTTTCTAGAGAACGTGATCCGGGACGCAGTCACCTACACGGAGCACGCCAAAAGAAAGACGGTGACAGCCATGGATGTGGTCTATGCTTTGAAGCGCCAGGGGCGCACTCTCTACGGCTTCGGCGGTTAAAACTTTCCACTCCCGTGTGTACATTTCGCGAACCCAAAGGCTCTTTTAAGAGCCACCCAGTTTGTCTTTTGAAAGGGCTGTGTCGCCGTATTCGGTTTTCGTTTGTATCCCTTTTGTTTTTTGGCAGAGCTGTAGCCGGTGTGGTTTAACTTAATCTCGAGTTCGTAGTGTTCTGCGGCAACGCCGCTCTCCGGTTGTTTTCTTTCGACTTCGTTTCCGCCGCTTTTGTAGGAGCGTGCTCGAGGTGCTCTGCCGTGCAAGGCAAGACGCGGTGCTGGTTTGTGGCTTCCCGAAGCGCTTTGCCGGTGCCAGGGCGTCCTGGAAGCTGCTGGGGCCTGGAGGGTAAAGCCGGCTGCCTTTCAGCAGCAGCTTCGCTTTGAGCAAAAGCAGGACGAGGCGATCGTCTCTCATTCTGATGAAATAAAAAGGGGGTGAAAGCCGTCTCTTAACCCGCTAAGGTTGTCAGTACTCGCCAGCTGCAGCCCCTTTGCTTCCTCCCGCCCGCTTGCTCCTGAATGGGGTAAGGGCAGTGACGGCGCCGAATTCGCTTCAGCCGGCGGTTGCGGAAGGGGGCTCCGCGCTCCGGTGCGGGGGAAGGCGTATGTGTGGGCAGTGGAGGTCTGCCGGTACCTGCAGCCGGGCCACATCTCTGGCGGGGAGCAGGCTAAACACGCTCACTCTAATAAGCCGCACGGGCCACGGTTGGATTCGGGCAACTCCACGTTCAGTTGAACTCGCGTTCCGCGGGCGCTCGCCCCACCAGCACCATCGCGTGAGTGGAAGGGTAACACAGCGCTCACCCGCCAGACGTGGTGACGGGCGGGACACACAAAAGAAAATGCATTTCCTTCCCCAGCCGTGCCTCAGCCCTCGGGGATAACTGCGCCGGGCGCCTGCAGACGGGAGAGGGTGGTCTCCCCCGCTATCCCCCCGACCCTCCACCCAAAAACGTGGGGATTCCACTTCCTGCTGCCTACTTAACAGCATTTCAAGCTCTTTCGCAAGGCTGTGGGTGGCTCTGAAAAGAGCCTTTGGGGTTCGCTTCGGTGGGCAGGAAATTTATCTGCACACGACTTTTACTTGCTCTTGGCCTTATGGCTCTCAGTCTTCTTGGGCAGCAGCACGGCCTGGATATTGGGCAGCACGCCACCCTGCGCGATCGTCACCTTGCCCAGCAGCTTGTTGAGCTCCTCGTCGTTGCGGATGGCGAGCTGCAAGTGCCGCGGGATGATGCGAGTCTTCTTGTTGTCGCGGGCCGCGTTGCCCGCCAGCTCCAGGATCTCGGCCGTCAGGTACTCCAGCACGGCTGCCAGGTACACCGGGGCGCCGGCGCCCACCCGCTCCGCGTAGTTGCCCTTGCGCAACAAGCGGTGGACGCGGCCAACGGGGAACTGCAAGCCTGCCCGCGACGAGCGCGACTTAGCCTTGGCACGCGCCTTCCCGCCCTGCTTTCCGCGTCCGGACATCTTCGCTTCTGGGTCTGTCGGTCGATACCAAACACCCACTACCAACGCAGAATTAAGACAGGTAAAGCGTCTGCGCCCTGACGCCAGCCCTTATATCGCTTCCCTTTGCGCGGCCGGAGGTTCCCGATAGGCCGATCCGCCTCCTCGCACAATACGCACCCAATAGCGCAGCGAATCTCATACCGACCAATCGCGAGGGGCACAGGCGCTCCCGAGGCGCCCAAGAATGAGGCGGGAGGGGCGGGCTTCCGCAGGCGGCTCCGCCCGGGCGCAACGGTCGCTCCCGCCGCCTCAGCTTGGACCCGGGGGGGACTGCGCACCCCGTATTTCCTGCGGTTCTCTACTCCTTCGTTTAAATGCTTTGAATCGGGACGGCAAAGTGTGGGTTGGAGGGGGCAGAGGAGGAGGAAGAGGCAATGTGGCTGTGTCGGTGAGCGGGAGTGAAGAGGGTTGGCAAAATGCTTCCCTTCCAACCCCCTCTCTCCCCCCCCCCCCCCCCGGTTCATGCTGGGCTTTTTACCAGGGGTATGGTTGTGCTCCTTACCAACACTGCTTCAGCCCGGGAATTTTCCGATTTACAAAAAAATATGCACGATTTCTTGCGCCCCCTGCAAATGCTCAAGAGGAGACACAGCCTGAACACAGACTCTGTTATTACTGCGTGGTAATAAAAGGTCAGCTACAGCCTGATTTATATAGTGGTCTAACACCGACTTTCGCACGTAAAAGAACTGCACGTTTCGTGTGTTAAGAAAAGCAGGGCAGCCAATCACCTTTCGTTTCTTTACCAAAATAATCTCTTAACAGTGGACAATTACGCGAACGCGGTTTCTAAATTCAAATGCACATTACATACAAGTTTAGCAGCCTCTTCTAGATTTCGATGTTAATATTATTTTATTAATATTTTGTTAACATGCTCCAATACAAAAACTAAGTGTTAACAGCTCTCCCACTGGTTATGGAGTGGCTCTTAAAAGAGCCTTTGTGTTAAATATTTTCTCAAATAGAAAGCAAAATTGTGAAAACGTCTAGGCGCGCTCGCCACGGATACGTCGCGCCAGCTGGATGTCCTTGGGCATGATGGTGACGCGCTTGGCGTGGATGGCGCACAGGTTGGTGTCCTCGAACAGCCCCACCAGGTAGGCCTCGCTCGCCTCCTGCAGCGCCATCACGGCCGAGCTCTGGAAACGCAGGTCGGTCTTGAAGTCCTGCGCGATCTCACGCACCAGGCGCTGGAAGGGCAGCTTGCGGATCAGCAGCTCCGTCGACTTCTGGTAGCGCCGGATCTCGCGCAGCGCCACCGTGCCGGGACGGTACCGGTGCGGCTTCTTCACACCGCCTGTGGCCGGCGCGCTCTTGCGGGCCGCCTTGGTAGCCAGCTGCTTGCGGGGAGCCTTTCCGCCTGTCGATTTACGAGCAGTTTGCTTCGTACGCGCCATAGCTGCCAGCAAACAACTAGTCCAATGAACAGCAGAATCACCGAAACGATTTCTTCGGGCGAGATATATATAGCACTGATGCCCTCTGTGATTGGCGGACGGGGAAGGGCAGCCTTTTATTGGAGGATTGAAGTTTTAAAATTCCCGCCTCCAGGCAGTTACCGCCCAGCCCAGGCACCATTTCTGCGATGAGAATTATTCATACTGGACCCTAATTATTAAATTTTTTCGCTCAGTGACAGTAGAGGAAGGTCAGGGACGGCTAGAAAGGAATGAGCTGTGGGTCTTTTGCAGGGGGCGCAAGAAATCGTGCATATTTTTTTGTAAATCGGAAAATTCCCGGGCTGAAGCAGTGTTGGTAAGGAGCACAACTATACCCCTGGGAAAAAGCCCAGCATGAACCGGGGGGGGGGAGAGAGGGGGTTGGAAAGGAAGCACTTTGCCAACCCACTTCACTCCCGCTCACCGACACAGCCACATTGCCTCTTCCTCCTCCTCTGCCCCCTCCAACCCACACTTTGCCGTCCCGATTCAAAGCACTTAAACAAAGGGGTAAAGAACCGCAGGAAATACGGGGTGCGCAGTCCGCCCCGGGTCCAAGCTGAGGCGGCGGGAGCGACCGTTGCGCCCGGGCGGAGCCGCCTGCGGAAGCCCGCCCCTCCCGCCTCATTCTTGGGCGCCTCGGGAGCGCCTGTGCCCCTCGCGATTGGTCGGTATGAGATTCGCTGCGCTATTGGGTGCGTATTGTGCGAGGAGGCGGATCGGCCTATCGGGAACCTCCGGCCGCGCAAAGGGAAGCGATATAAGGGCTGGCGTCAGGGCGCAGACGCTTTACCTGTCTTAATTCTGCGTTGGTAGTGGGTGTTTGGTATCGACCGACAGACCCAGAAGCGAAGATGTCCGGACGCGGAAAGCAGGGCGGGAAGGCGCGTGCCAAGGCTAAGTCGCGCTCGTCGCGGGCAGGCTTGCAGTTCCCCGTTGGCCGCGTCCACCGCTTGTTGCGCAAGGGCAACTACGCGGAGCGGGTGGGCGCCGGCGCCCCGGTGTACCTGGCAGCCGTGCTGGAGTACCTGACGGCCGAGATCCTGGAGCTGGCGGGCAACGCGGCCCGCGACAACAAGAAGACTCGCATCATCCCGCGGCACTTGCAGCTCGCCATCCGCAACGACGAGGAGCTCAACAAGCTGCTGGGCAAGGTGACGATCGCGCAGGGTGGCGTGCTGCCCAATATCCAGGCCGTGCTGCTGCCCAAGAAGACTGAGAGCCATAAGGCCAAGAGCAAGTAAAAGTCGTGTGCAGATAAATTTCCTGCCCACCGAAGCGAACCCCAAAGGCTCTTTTCAGAGCCACCCACAGCCTTGCGAAAGAGCTTGAAATGCTGTTAAGTAGGCAGCAGGAAGTGGAATCCCCACGTTTTTGGGTGGAGGGTCGGGGGGATAGCGGGGGAGACCACCCTCTCCCGTCTGCAGGCGCCCGGCGCAGTTATCCCCGAGGGCTGAGGCACGGCTGGGGAAGGAAATGCATTTTCTTTTGTGTGTCCCGCCCGTCACCACGTCTGGCGGGTGAGCGCTGTGTTACCCTTCCACTCACGCGATGGTGCTGGTGGGGCGAGCGCCCGCGGAACGCGAGTTCAACTGAACGTGGAGTTGCCCGAATCCAACCGTGGCCGGTGCGGCTTATGAGAGTGAGCGTGTTTAGCCTGCTCCCCGCCAGAGATGCGGCCCGGCTGCAGGTACCGGCAGACCTCCACTGCCCACACATACGCCTTCCCCCGCACCGGAGCGCGGAGCCCCCTTCCGCAACCGCCGGCTGAAGCGAATTCGGCGCCGTCACTGCCCTTACCCCATTCAGGAGCAAGCGGGCGGGAGGAAGCAAAGGGACTGCCGCTGGCGAGTACTGACAACCTTAGCGGGTTAAGAGACGGCTTTCACCCCCTTTTTATTTCATCAGAATGAGAGACGATCGCCTCGTCCTGCTTTTGCTCAAAGCGAAGCTGCTGCTGAAAGGCAGCCGGCTTTACCCTCCAGCCCCCAGCAGCTTCCAGGACGCCTTGGCACCGGCAAAGCGCTTCGGGAAGCCACAAACCAGCACCGCGTCTTGCCTTGCACGGCAGAGCACCCCGAGCACGCTCCTACAAAAGCGGCGAAAACGAAGTCGAAAGAAAACAACCGGAGAGCGGCGTTGCCGCAGAACACTACGAACTCGAGATTAAGTTAAACCACACCGGCTACAGCTCTGCCAAAAAACAAAAGGGATACAAACGAAAACCGAATACGGCGACACAGCCCTTTCAAAAGACAAACTGGGTGGCTCTTAAAAGAGCCTTTGGGTTCGCGAAATGTACACACGGGAGTGGAAAGTTTTAACCGCCGAAGCCGTAGAGGGTGCGCCCCTGGCGCTTCAAAGCATAGACCACATCCATGGCTGTCACCGTCTTTCTTTTGGCGTGCTCCGTGTAGGTAACGGCGTCCCGGATCACGTTCTCTAGAAAGACCTTCAGCACACCGCGAGTCTCTTCGTAAATGAGCCCCGAGATGCGCTTCACGCCGCCACGCCGAGCCAGGCGGCGGATAGCCGGCTTAGTGATGCCCTGGATGTTGTCGCGCAGCACTTTGCGGTGGCGCTTAGCGCCACCTTTGCCGAGCCCCTTCCCGCCTTTGCCTCTACCCGACATCCTGCTGCTTTGCCCGCAACGAAGTTAAACAATGCAGTTGGGCGCGCCGCGCTCTTTATACGCTGGGATCCGACCTGATTGGAAACAGGGGCGGGCACGGCTGACGGGGGCAGCGCCTGCCCCCCCTGCGTGCGCGCCGAGGGGCGGGGCTTTCGCCCTTCGCCGCTCTCGGGCCCCTCCCCCGGGCGCCGGCCTTCTTTGCCGCGCCGGTCCCCGCCTCTGCCTCCGCCCCGCTCGCCATCCCTCAGCCCGGAGGCCCTGAAGCGCCGTTTCCCGGCATCTTCCCCCCAAAGGCGGGGCGAGAGCGCACAGACCTTCCCTCTCTGAGGGGCCGACAGCGTCAGTGATCTTGTACCGGACTGCCTTGATTCCTCCGCGGACCGTTCCGAAGGTCATGTTGACCATCTCTCATCAGTTCTAAGGTCACAGCAGAAGGACTCGATGGTAATATTGAGAACCGGCTGCTAAATTTAAGAACTGACAGGTCACCCCCGTGGCCTTATGGTTGTATGTTACATGCACTGAAGCATAAGGAAAAACGTGTCTATGTCTTTACTTCAGACCAGAAATAGGGTAAAGCTGGCTATGCCTGACTCAGAGTAATAAGTCCACAAACGTCCTTTTCATTATAGAAGTTGAAAAAGCACTCTATTTTCTCCCTGTGGAGAAAAGCCTGTGGAGTTGCTTCATAGTAAGTCCCAGACATCCTGGTCACATTTTAGAAAGCAGCATATTTCTATTTAGATCAGTCCTACTAACTGGGTCTAAATTTGTCATGTATGTCAAATGCACAGCAAAAATGCCTATGTCAGCTACGTTCATGTTTTCAAAGGCCTGATGTGATTCTTAGTGGATAGATACTTTTTCATTCATGTAATACGTTTTTTCCTTTGCCAGTGACAACATTTCTCTTTGTTATTTTGGTGTGACGTTATGACTCCCAAAATGGCTCATCTGCTGGCTATTCTTGCAGTCTACCCTTTCATAGCTCAGGTCCTACTGTGGCTATGAGATTAGCATAATTCAAATATAGAACATTTGCCTGTCCTCATCATGGCTGAGTATGCCATTATCCGCACAGATACAGAGGAGAGCCCTTCAAGACGAAGGACTCGGGGAGATTGTTGTGAACTTTGACAATCCTTTGTCTCTCTGACATTGGCATTTGCTTCTGCCTCCGTTACGGTGACTCCAGGAGGGAAGGTCTGTGTGAGTGATGTGATCTAAAAATATAATGGTGAGGTCATTCTTCTCCAGCATTATTCAGCTCAGATTTTTTTTATACAGAAATGCCCCTGCCTGGCCCTAAAGATACCTGATTTCTTTTTGTTTTTTTTTTTTTCTCACATGACTTGTCATTCCCTGCTATCATTTCTTCACCTCTCTTCAGCTGCGGGAAAGTTCACTCTCTTTGCTGGCTTCCACTTTGTCCTACTTCATCTACACCATAGAAAGCATGTTTTCCAGCACCATTTTCTACATACACACACAGAGGAAATTAACTGTATATAAGTGTCATTCTTCTCTGAAAGGCATACACTCCGTGTAGTATACCTGTCCGTCAGCCGTTTGTCCATCTACCATTCCCGTTGTACCTATTCCTCAACCTTTTATAATTTGTTGTGCTAAAGCCACACCCTAAAGCATGAAAAATTAGATGCATTATGTCAAAAAAAACCCAATTAATAAATACTTAAAGCTCCTTAATTCAAAGACATCCCCTCTGACTTGGTGAGTCCTTGGCCTACAAATCACTAGGACCTAAAGGATCATTTTGATATCACTTATTGCTCTTACATTCTTTCTTTTTTTACTGGCCTCTGTCACAGATGGGATATGGGCTCAGGTGGGAGTTTCCTGTGAACTATTCAGTTCTTCCAGTGTTATGATCGTAAGTCTCTTTCCAGAATGCAATTCAAAACGCAGCACAATTTCAAGACTGTTCCATTCCTTTCGCTCATTCATTTACCCCCACTCTGGAGCCGTGCTGATACTCTGAGCTGCAGAAACAAGTTCTTCTTCTACACTTTGTATTCTTACTTTGTCCTCTTCCAGACTTAAAGCTTGCATCCCCCCAGTACTAGCCCAGTACATCTTGTGTCTCCTTCAACATTGAAGGGACCATGATGAAGTGACCCTTCTACCTTACAGAGAAGAAGGTTACCAAAAAAGTCCCACAAAACTCCAAGAACCACAGAGCTAAGACCATTCACCATGTTAGGAGAATAAGCACATCCTGAAAAATTGAAAAAAACAAAACTAAACAAACAAAAAAACCCTAAACAAACAAAAACCACCACAACAGAAAAAAAAAAAAAAAACAAACCTATAACCAGTTTTCAAGTGTAAGAACCTTTTCATTTGTGTCAAATGGAAAGAAAAATTCCTGCCCCCATCTAGTGACTGGTGACAAGAGTCACCCATACAAGCCTTCCCATATACTCTAGCATCAAAAGGCTTGTTTTCTTCTAAAGAATTAGTAAACCAAGCACCGATTACACCTTTGCATATACTAAGGTTTTGATTGCTTTTTTCTTTATTTGCTTCCCACCACCACTCCAGGAACATGTTTGTGTAAATGATCATGCATTAGATCTGGGCAGTTACTATCATAAATGCTCAAATATTTACTTTATTGATTAGAAGGCCCTTTTCTCAACAGCTTTGGGTAATTTGGGCTTTTAAGTTTCCTTTCTTATAGGTGTCTCCTATTGCAGTTTGAATAAACCTTAACCCACAGCTGGTTTCTCTTTACTTTCTACCTCTATATCTATACCTCTGGACACAGGCTGATCCTTGCTGCTAACTGCTCACTGCTGGCCTTGTATGCTAGTTGCTGGCCTTGTATGCTAGTCTTGTTAACCACACAATTAAATGTTAGATGTTATAAACTACTAACCTCAAATAGCACACAAAGATATACTTGTTATTCTACTTATTTCATGCATGCATCAACTCAAGTGCATTTTCAGTGTCCAAAACAAACAAAAAAAAAGTGTCAGGAAGACCAAGATTTAGAATTAATACACTTATGGAAGGCAAGCCTTCTTTCTGGGACCAGATTATACATGGCAAGTTGAAGGCAAACTAGGTAAAATATATCCTTCTTGAATGTGCCCACACTGTGCACACGTACTCCCATGAGCCTGTAAAGCCAGATTTCTGACTTCCTAACTGTCTGACAGCAGGAGTGCCAAGTGTCTGGCCTCATTTGTATATTGTGGGCATGTCTGGGCACCAGCTGGCCCTTCCAGTGCCCCTAGCAATCTGGATGATATCCTAACAAAGGACAGCAGCGCTCTGGCACCATTTCATGGACTGCCAGCCACAGACCATGTGCTGTAAAAAACATAAGATATGGCATAGCACTCTTACACACCAAACAACTTTCCAAAACCTTTTTGATCCCTTCTGTGGGAAGACAGCCAGCCTATATCGCTGGAACACAAGTATTACCTTGTGATACTCCTGCTTTAAAAAGATGGCACAAACAGCTTTATCTGGAGCCAGTAGCTGCTTCAGCCCCACACCTCTCAGCAAAACCAGCAAGGCAGCATCACTTAATGAGAGCATCTTAACCCGGTGTGTAACACAGTGCTCTGGCTTTCAGCGATGACAGAAGTCCAGGCTACTCTGTCTGGGTGCCACTATCACTGTCTGTCAAAAAGAAAGGGTTGCATGCCAACCCAAATGTACCTGGAAGTCTGTCACATCAGCAGCTGGGTGTCACCAGCCATGGAGATGGTGGACTGGAGACCAGCTGTGCATCCCTCCATAAATACCAAAAGTAGTTCTGGCTGGAGCGGGAGGGGACTTACAGATAGGCCATGTTGCTTCCGCGCTTTTACTGGCAGTCACAGGGAGCACTGCCACACCAATCAGAAAGAGTGCAGGGCAGAAAACACAGAAGTGCTGGGTGCTGTGGGGAGGAAGAGTGAGCTGCTCAGCATCACTCTGCATGAGTTGCTCACAGGTCTGAGGAGCCAGGCTTCTGTGCTGACAGAGGATGCTCTGAAAGGACAGTGTGATGGCACCTCTTCTTGGTGGAATTCACTACTAAATGCAGGTGAAAGAGAGACACTGGCAATTCAGGAGGAAACAGTTTCTTTCTTTGGGAAGCCATGGCTAATGGAGCTTCTGTTAATGTTGCTTGCCTTCCATGGACAGTTTGTCCTCAATCGCTGGTTGATGACAATGTTCAAAGCATGCCAGGGTGGTTCAGAAGAGAGTTTACCAAGTGTCCTAGATTAGTTTTAGAAAACCACAGTACTTTAAGGCATGAATAATTTGTTCCTTGATACTTGACTGACAGTGAGGACCTTTTATTTGCGTGTGTGTGAGAAAAACAAAGATGTGTTAACCTGGTAAACTACTGTATATTAGACAACAAAGTACATATTTTTTCCACATCAGCCATTCTGGGAAGGGTTTCCTTGCATTTTTCCTGTGTTTTTTTTTTTCTGCTTTCCGAGGAAAAGCATCCTTCCCAGTACCTCCTAACTATGGACAGGTGCAGGTTCTGGACTATAGATTTTCAATATCCAAATGACATGCCATGGCAAGGATGAAGGGAGGCCACAACAGATGTCCCAACCCTTAAACAAGAGTACAGGGAGGAGAGTGCAACATTCCAGGAAGCTGAGTCTACAGGGACAGTCATCCGCTGCCCTACCCTATTTGTGCTGCCCACTCCAGATGCTCAGCCATACACTGGATTTAAAAGGCCTTGTGTGGCCTCAGTAAGCTTAGGAGCCTTAACAACAGCAACAGCAGCAACAATAGTATTACGTACGCAGAGGCTTGTTTGCTGAGCTGCAGCAAGTTTGTAGTTTGGTATGTACCACTTTAAAATTCCTTAGCTAAGGGTTGAAAGTTGTTAAGCTGTGCTGGCTGGTTTGATCATACAAGTTATTACATTTGTAACTCAGATGAAGGATGAAGTCACTGAAGGCAAGTAAGGCATGGGTGTAACACTGTAATAGGAGTGTAATCATGGTTGCAGGGAGTATTTACACTTCTTTCCTGTGGAACATGTCTGCAAGGAGTGTAGTACATAATATAAAGTTCCTCACCTAAATCTCTCTGGAAATTGTCACTTGAAGGAAAGAGAGTGACTGTGGTGCAGAGCTGTACTTCCTCCAGCTGTCTGACTGACCATGGCTCTCACCTTCAGGAGGTAAAGCAGCCCATTAGCCACATGGTGTGGCTAGCTCTCATGCTAATGCCGCCTAACAAAATTGCTTGAGAAGAACAACTACTGCGCTACCTCTCATTACTGCAAACATATCTAAATATAACCCAGAGTTCATTTTCTTAGGAACGAGTACTAGCAGGTCCTAAACTGGAGATGGGAATGTTCGATAGCTCTCAGGTGTAGTGCCAGCCCTTGGCTGTGGTTCCTGTGTCTTCTTGTTTATGCCAAGAAGTCTTAAAATATAAAAGTTGGAGAGACCTGGGTATCTGAAGGGAAGTGACTTGCAGTCTTCAGATTGCAATCTTTGCAGGTTTCTGATGTAGTGTGGCCTGCTGGGGTGCCCACAAGGTAGAAAGAATTGAAGTAATTGAGATGTAGTAGACATTACAGTGATGCTCTTTCAAAAAAGTAGCTCCGGAGATCCTGATGTCACTCCTCTCCTCTTTTAATGAATGATGAAGTCTACCTCCCTCCATTCTCATTAGGAAAGCCAAACTGCACGTCAGCATCTACATGGCGCCTTCTTCACAAAGTCTTTCTACAACATCCTATACCTAAACAGGATTATCTCCTTTTCTCATTTGCTCATCTGTAGGTGAAACTGCTATTCCGGCTTTTGACACTCCATTTTTTACTTTGCCTGAGTATATCTGCCCATGCCTTCTAAACTAATCTGCCCTGACTGTGGAGCAAACTCTTTTTTAAATCACCAAATGCACCTCAACTTTCCAAAATGTTTTTCCTGCATGTATTTCTTTCATGTACAAAAGGAGACATGTTCTAAGCAGCAATTCTACATGGCTAAAGTTATTTCATATCTTTCCTGAAAAGCCACTAGAAAAAAAGAAAGATCAGAGCTTCTCTCTGTGTCAGGAAATTTCTCTAGTTACTTCATTTTATACTTTTTTAAGATAGTAGACTGTAACCGTTGGAGATCAGAAGATGCTATACATATTATTAGCTGTCCCTGTTGGGAACTGGGAGACGATATCAAGTGCTGGGAGAAAAGCCAGGCATACAACTGGGATGGCGAGCATTTTAGCCATCCCAGTTTCAGCCAATCCAACCAATAAATGTGAATAAACAATCTGTGAAGCCACAACTGGGGGCAGGAGTATTTAAAGCTCCTACAGTGAAGGTTACTGAAGTAAATATGTACAAGTTCAAAATAACAAGAATAGGCAATATGAGTTTTTATTTTGCTGACATATTACTTCAAGGTCTAAGCTTTTTTCCTCTGCCTCTCTGCTATGAAGTGCCTTAGGTATCTGTTAAATGTCATCTCCTCCCAGCATTGCTACTTTATTTCACTGTGTAGTCAAGTCAATAGAAAATCTCATTCACTGATTTATAAACACACCTAGGACATAGACTTAAAAGATATATATTTATTTTACTTCAGTTTTACTAATCTGTAAAGATATATCTTCAATACCCCCATCCCCTTCAACTTCATTTCATTCCTGTATCCCTATCTTATGTTGTGTAACTGTTACAAGCAAGATCTTTAAAGTAGTAAGATTACCCTTCTCCCATCTGTCTTCCTATTGAAGCATTATAACACCCAGGTGCACTTTTCCTGCAACTTTTTTTTTTTTTTTAAACGATTTTTTTTCATCTAGGGTGCTGGTTGAAATTTTTCCCTTCATTGCATTTATCCAGTTTCATACTTACTGAAACCTAATTTTATAGCAAACTATTTTTTTCATGTTATATACACATGTAAATAAAACAATGAGGTGGAAATAGGATTACATTTGCTCAAAACTTCTTATTCATACAATCTGAAATTTTAGTTACTAATATGATTTAAGTACTAGTTAGTACTTAAATCTAGTTAGTACTAGTTTGTTTTAGTTACTAATATGGTTTAAGTTCATATTATATGTTATAGCTGGTAATATCAAAGGAAATCAGACACTAGGGCTGAAGTGTAGTCTTTGTGATTCTCAAATAACTGGAAAAAGCAATGGATACCACACTTGCTTATAGCCGGGCACAGGTTAATGAAATATTGTTCAAGAGCTCTTCTCTGTTAAGCATATTAAATCACCTTCCACCAGATAGCGATACTGACTGAATTCTTCCTGGTTCTTTAGGAACAACCTATGGCCCTACCACTCCCCTTGTCAAAAGGTTATCACAAAGTGCTTTAGTTTTTGTCCTGAAAGCATTTTCTCATTTCAGTGATTGCTATAAAATGCATACGGAAGAATTAGATGAGTTTTACTTAGAGTAGGAAGAGGATTCAGAATTGGCTTTAGATAAACCTTTGTGTAGACAAATTCTAAGAGATGCATTAGAAAAGAAAAAATTCCAGATGATATGATTTTAAATTCTACTAAACTTGCTATTAAATACATAACATGATAACACTCTCTAGACAGGAAAAACATAACTACTAAACTGCTATGCTAGTCCTTGAACATCTTAAGTTGCGAGAGAGACAAATATAATTTCAGTAAATATCACCAGAAGTTTGGGATGTTGTTTTCTTTTACAAAGCTTCAGTTTTGCAACATCAGATATCAAATAACTGTTTACTTGAAACTGAAATGGAACATGAAAAGCAAATAATTTCATCTAGTTGAGAATTGGTACAGAAATTCATATTGAAAACAAACAAAAGAAAAAACACCCAACGCAGAGTAAGAGGGTAAGTCTGCCTCCCTTATACTGAAATTCCAGGAAGCGATAATAAAACAACACTATGTTCATAAATCTCCAGATATTAACAAATTGCTTATGAATCTATAAAAAAAGCAATAGGAGATACTAGAAGGCACTATTTCAGTAGACTTTAGCGTTTTAGGAGGTAAAACACATGGTCAAAGGAACCGGTTCTTAATCCATATTCAAAGCTGAAAGAAGAGTTTGTGTTACTTCCTCCTCTTCAAAATCACTTTAAACTGTCAAATTAGCTTTAAACCGGCATATTTCAGCTTTGGCCCCAAGAAAACCCTCTAAAGAATCAGACTGTGCAGTTGCTGTAACATTTATGTCAAAAGAAAATTTTTAATTTGCAAGGAAAAACAAAAGTTTCTCTCTTTAGAGGTCTCTCCAGCAGCAGCACACGGGATTTATTGCCTCTCCTTTACCTCAGCCTGCATGTTTCCGGCTGGAAACTCTCCCGAACGCAAGTACCTTGTCTTCTCCTACCTCACCAGGGAAACGGGGCGATTTGGTGGCAGAAATTCCGAGGAAAATACACTTTTGTGAGTCCAAAGAAACACAAATCGAGCACACCGAAGGGCTCCCCGGCCGTACAGAGAGGCGGGCTCTGCAACGCACCAATCACCGAGCGGCTCCTCGCTAAAAATACGAGCAGCTGACCCTCGCCAGCCCAATTGCGTTGCCTGCTCCGCAGAGGACGCTGCTGCCGCCGCTGCGATGTCCGAGACCGTTCCTGCCGCCGCCCCCGACGCGCCGGCTCCCGGTGCCAAGGCCTCCGCCAAGAAGCCGAAGAAAGCGGCGGGCGGTTCCAAAGCCCGGAAGCCTGCTGGTCCTAGCGTCACCGAACTGATCACCAAGGCCGTGTCCGCCTCCAAGGAACGCAAGGGGCTCTCTCTCGCCGCGCTCAAGAAGGCGCTGGCTGCCGGCGGCTACGATGTAGAGAAGAACAACAGTCGCATTAAGCTGGGGCTGAAGAGCCTCGTCAACAAAGGTACCCTGGTGCAGACCAAGGGCACCGGTGCCTCCGGCTCTTTTCGTCTTAACAAGAAGCCGGGAGAGGTGAAAGAAAAGGCCCCCAGGAAGCGAGCGACCGCAGCCAAACCCAGAAAACCAGCGGCCAAGAAGCCTGCAAGCGCCGCTAAGAAGCCTAAAAAAGCTGCGGCGGTGAAGAAGAGCCCTAAGAAAGCTAAGAAGCCGGCGGCCGCTGCGGCCAAGAAGGCTGCCAAGAGCCCCAAGAAAGCAGCCAAGGCAGGTCGCCCTAAGAAGGCAGCGAAGAGCCCCGCCAAGGCTAAATCGGTGAAGCCCAAAGCAGCTAAGCCCAAGGCAGCCAAGCCAAAAGCGGCCAAGGCGAAGAAGACAGCGCCCAAGAAAAAGTAAATCATACCAGAAGAGTCCTGCTCTACATATTTTGTAATCCAACGGCTCTTTTAAGAGCCACCCACGCTTTCTCTAAAGGAGCTGGGGCACCGAGGCCGAGGGTAACTTGAAGCAAGGATCCAGTAATTTGTAAGTCCTCAGAGGTCAATTTTGTCTTACTTCTCCCACCCCCGTTACGTTTGCCGAAAGAAATGGTAACGAATACGGTATGACGCGGTGCTTTAGGGAAGTGTAGTTTTAAATCTGTTTTTCTCGAGTAATTGGTTTGACTACAAGGAAGCAATATTTTATAATTATTTGATAAAAATCTGATGTATGGGATTTGTTGGGTGGGGTTTTTTTTAAGGTTATATTTTGTAACAAAAGCGATAGTAATGGCAGGCAAGCTACTACTGAGCCATGTCTAATCTATTGTATTATTTCTCTTAAATGATTTTGCCTGTTTGGTGGAGGAGGGGAGAGTTTTTAATTCGGAGACCCGAAAATAGCCCTGAGCGCTCCATTTCCTTTTGTTCCCCCTTGAGAAAGGGCTTAAAGTATTGAAAAAGCCCGCCCAGACCAAGGATTGGCCAGCGGGGCGCCCTGCCCACTGCCCCTTCCTCCGCCCTTTCCCCCTCCCTTCCCGAAGATTATGCCTCGTCCCTCTCGTGCTGTTCCAGCCCCTCTCGGAGAAGAAAAACGCGGAAGAGGGGAGAAGGGACGGGAGCTCTGGCCAAAATGATCTTCCTATGCTCTCTGGCGTAAGAACCACACGAGATACCCCACACCAGAAAGAACTTGCTTTGGGAGGAAGTTTTGGCACTTTGTGTTAATGAAAACGTGGAAATCGTTGCTTTTACCACCAAGCCAAAAACACTGTCAATAAACATAGAGAATGTAAGACAAAACACGGGTTGAGTAGTTCATGTAAGGTGGGGTAATTATACTATGGCTAAGTGAGCACTTTCATGATTTTGTGGGTGGCTGTGAAAAGAGCTTTTGACTGGAAACGTGCAGCACAAGGGAAAGCCTTATGTTTACTTTGCTTTGGCTTTGTGGCTGTCGGTCTTCTTCGGCAGCAGCACAGCCTGGATATTGGGCAACACACCACCCTGTGCAATCGTCACTTTGCCCAGCAGCTTGTTGAGCTCCTCGTCATTGCGGATGGCGAGCTGCAAGTGCCGCGGGATGATGCGAGTCGTCTTGTTGCCGCGGGCCGCGTTGCCCGCCAGCTCCAGGATCTCGGCCGCCAGATACTCCAGCACGGCTGCCAGCTACACCGGGGCGCCGGCGCCCACCCCCTCCGCATAGTTGCCTTTGCGCAGCAGGCGATGGACGCGGCCCACGGGGAACTGCAGTCCAGCTCGCGACGAGCGCGACTTGGCCTTGGCACGCACCCCCCCGCCCTGCTTCCCGCGCCCGGACACTTCCACTCTCTAAGCCTGCCAGCGCTAAGAGCGCCCAGCACCGCAACAATGAAAAGTGACGGCGCTCCTCAGCTATAGTCTCGTCTCCCCGCCCCGCCCCTTCAGTGATAGGCTGAGAAGTAAGTCTTCTCTGCGCAGCCAATCAGGAGCTGAATCGAATTCTAACCAATAGCAGTCGGGCACAGGCGCGTTATGACGTTTTGTTATGCTGTTCACCAATGATAGAGGCAACGGGAAGGATGCTTCATTTGCAAGAGCGTGCTATAAAGATGTGGCCCCCGGATCAGTACACTGCGCTGCTTTCCCGGCTCTTTCAGTTCCTGCGCTGGGTAGCTCTGACACTAGTGCTTGCTGGAATGCCTGAGCCAGCAAAGTCCGCGCCTGCGCCCAAAAAGGGCTCCAAGAAGGCGGTGACTAAGACCCAGAAGAAGGGCGACAAAAAGCGCAAGAAGAGCCGTAAAGAGAGTTATTCTATCTACGTGTACAAGGTGCTGAAGCAGGTGCACCCCGACACGGGCATCTCCTCCAAGGCCATGGGCATCATGAATTCCTTCGTCAACGATATATTCGAACGCATTGCTGGCGAGGCCTCGCGCCTGGCGCACTACAACAAGCGCTCCACCATCACTTCTCGGGAGATCCAGACGGCTGTACGGCTCCTGTTGCCGGGTGAGCTGGCGAAGCATGCAGTTTCTGAGGGCACCAAGGCTGTCACCAAGTACACCAGCTCCAAGTAAAACATCTCACTGGCATTTTAAATCCAAAGGCTCTTTTGAGAGCCACCCACATTTTCAATAAAAGGGCTGTCCAGTCAAGTTAGCCTTTAGTAGTTTTTAATGGAACTTTAGCTTGAAGTAAGTTTTCAAGTGCTGCTTCGGATTGTGACAAAACATTCTCCCATTCTGTGTTGGGGAACATACTTTATCTGGGCATCAAATTACTTGCTATAACTAAAGATTTTACGTTTTTTGTTTAAATTGTACTTCCAGGCAATAATTGATTTATGAAGTTATTACAGTTCACTGTTTAGAGTGTTGTATTTCTTGTGCAATACACTGCTGTTTTAAGCCTGTTCATGCTGTGTGCATTGTGAATTGAATGTTAAAAGTCAGGAAGTAAAATTATTAATAATGGGAATTTATGCATGTGCAGCTTTTTAGCTGCTATAATAACATTTGCCACTTGATGGTGCTCGGTCTTTTTTTATTATTATTATTTTTTGTATCAAAATGAGATGTGTCCCCAGTGTACTCTACTGTAAAATAATTTATGTAGTAAAAAGTGCAATTCATCTTAATAAGTTGTTACCAGGAGCACAGTGATCAATACTGCACAGAAGTCCTTTCTAAAAGTTACTCCATCAATTTTCTTAATAATTCTACTGTGCATGTGATTTAAAAAAAAAAAAAATAATTTTTTTTGCATAGCTTCTCCCTGTTGGGGAAAAAAAAAAAATGAAGACAACATTTCATCTCTGACCCCTCCTATATTTAGAGGTCATTCATAGCATTAAAGCTGTTAAAGACTAAGAAACTAACCAGCGTGGGCTAAATTTGTAAGCTATTGGATTTTATCATAAAGGTACTAATCAGCCTTAAAGTCTTTCAGGCTCAGACTGAAGGCTTTCTGAATCACTCTCTGACTCCCTGAAAATTTGCATCTACAGCAGCATTAGATATTGCTTTAGATGGAAATTAAAGCCATTATCACCTTCCCTCAAACTGGATCAAAGAATCCTGAAATTCAAGCATATTCTGTGTTCATAAAGGGATCACAGAATCACAAAAGTAGGTCTCTCTAGTACTGACTACATGTTGTTTCTTAGTACAGGTACACAAGCAAACACCAGATCTCTTCTCTTAAATCTGTCACCAATTTATCAAAGTTAATTTCAGTTTGAAGGCTGATGGGGACCTCTCAGAATAGATTTTCATGTCCACTGAGAAGAAGTATCCTCCACATCCTGTTCTTCAGCAGCTTCAAACGGAGCTGAGAGATCTGTTCTCCAAGTGTCTTAATGCAAACTCAGAATTGAAGCTTGTACGATCCAAGCCTCTGTATATATGTCCAATACCTACAGAGATGAATGAACCGTGGAATATTCCAGTCTCTAGATTTTTATTTTTTTTTCTTTAAGGGAAAGCATGGGTCACTAGAAAGGAATTCTTGAAAATATATACCAAAAGTGCTCATCTTCTGATATGGGTAATGATCACGAGAATAATTTGTGAGTGGCTTTTATTCTCTGTAGACACGTAAAAGACAAATTCAGTTATGTTGTCCTAAAAAATAAAATACATGTATAAAAAAAAAAATGCTGTAGTTTTAACTACAACTATCAGAGGGCATTACTGTTACCTGAATAAAAGGAAGATCTCAGTGGTGCCTTTTGGCCTCCCAGTTCAGGAATCAGTCTGCATTCCTTTTGCCTTTCCTGGTTTTGTACGCTCTGTGGTGCACAGTTCATTGCTCTCAAAACAGCTTTCACAATGTCCTGAGTTCAACTGTAGCTATTATTTTTCGTCCCCTTTGTAGCTGGTGCAGTGCTGTTTTCAGCTTTAGTCTGAGAACAATACTGATAACACACTGATGTTTTAGTTGTTGCTAAGTAATGCTTACTCTGATCAAGTACTTTTAGAGTGCCATGCTCTGCCAGTGAAGAGGGGCACAAGAAGTAGAGACAGGACACCTGACCCACACTAGCCAAAGGGGTATTCCATACCACATCATGCCCGGTATATAAACTTGGTGGAATTACCTGGAAGGCCCAGATTGCTGCTCAGATTGGGCTGGGTATCGGTCAGCAGATGGTGAGCATCTCTTGTGGGTTTGTTGTTTTTTTTTTTTCCCCTTCCCTTTTTACTTTTATATTCTCTCCCTTTGTGATTTCCCATATCATTACTGTTGGTGGTAGTAGTAATAGTTTTGTGTTATAGTTCAGTCATCGGACTGCTCTTATCTCAAGCCATGAGTTTACATTCTTTTGATTCCCCCCAAACCAACGAAAGCAGGGGAGGAAGGAGGGAGGAGAGTGAACTAGCAGCTGTGCCTCTGTGTGGTTCCGAGTTACTGGCTGTGCTTAAGCCATGACACACAGTAAATTCCAAGTATCCTTATTTTCTAAAAAAAAAAGGTCTGTTTTGGTATGTGAGATTATTTCCATGTTTATGAAACTCTTCACAGAAAAGGCAATTTTACTTCTTTCAATGTCAGTATGAATGATAAGAAAATATTAGGGGTCTGTAATGTAGGCATAGGATTTCAACCTGTGCACACACATCATCAGATCTTATTCTAACACATTTGTTATTTTTCTGTCCATGCTGAGACCAAACTATCTCAAATGTAAAAACTAAAAAAATAAAAAAAAGAATCAACTACTGTGGAAAATTTGGTGTACTTTTTCTTTTCATCAGAGGCAAAAGTAGTAGAATTTAGTCTCAGCAAGAGTAACAAAAAACAATTTAATTATACAGGAGGATGTGTTCAAAATGAATGAATAAAATATTGTGAATATAAAATTATATAACTGCATATTCTTCACTCATTCATATTCTTTAGTATTCTTCCCTACTCAGTTCAAAGCAGTGTTCCTTGTATTTTGAAATTCACTCTGCCCAAATAACATCACCAGCAACAGTAAGATGGCACAGTTTTCAAATACATCATCCCAGTGTAGTAGGAATTATGTTGCAGCCACCCAGACCATGGTAGGAATTATGCAGATGCCCCCTCAACAGGGCTTATCCCCAGGTTCCTCCTTGAAGAACGTGAGTCCCCAGTCCACAGCGTAAATAAGTTGTTTATTTATCCAACATGCAGAGCAGCTCAAGGTGGATGCCCCAAGTGAGACCTCTACTGCACATCACACCCCCCAATTATACCTGTGCCACCCAGCACTCAATCCCCAAGTGCAAGCCCTTAATTCTGGTTAGTGGTCTCTTGATTTCTTATTGGCTTCCTTGATTGCTGGGCTGTTCTGAAGTTATCTCATTCTCTTGGATTTGTTTCCTTGGTCCTTATCTTCTTTATTTCACTCATATCTGACAGATTCATCTAATTCTGTCTTAGCAGCATTCGTTTTACCAAAAAGTTTACTCTCAGTGACCTAAGGCTTCAATTATTTTATCTACTAGTGTTAATTAAGGCTATTAATCCTAATAGTTCTCAGCACTGGAAAATGCTAAAATACATAATCTATGAACAGGCTCTTTGTGTTGTGTCTTTACCTGCCCTCCATATCTATCTTCAAAATACCTCTTCATTCACAGCGACTGAAATACAGGGTACATTTATTTTTGTCAAAGTATATTTGTCAAAATACTCGGTTTAATATTAGCAACTTTTCTGGTATATCAGATTATCAGAGTTACTTTAGTTTTGTCCTGTATCAAATAATTAGCCATAAAGAATCCTGAGAAACGATCCAAACAGCTACAAAAGTTCCCTTGTCTTTTTTGTAACAGAATTATGATGTTAGTAGCATTCTTGCAGATTTCTGTTTCTTCTAGATCAGCACACCCTACAGAAAAAGTTGTATTTCTCATTCATCATTTTAATCATTAAAAGTGTGAGTTTGTTTCTGCAAAAGTGAAATACATCAGCTGGGCGAACAAATAACTGACTGAGCAGAAAATCAGAAACATGAAGTAGATGCTATATCTTATCCACAACCTGAACAAATCACAGACTGGATTTAGCAATTTTATACTCCTTCCTGCCTTTTTTTTTTTTTATTTTTATTGATAAAATCAATATCTTCCCACCTATTTATGAAATTGTTTTTTCCTAATATGCAGAGATTATAAATTATTGCAATGTTGGTTTCCCAGAGACTTTCTTTTTCAGTTTTAGTATAAAAGAATATATTTAAAAAATAATCAGGATTGAGGGAGACAGTATTAGCTGCAGCAAGGGAAAAAGATTCAGTCCTATACACACCTGGATATAATGCTTTGGGCCAGGAATGAAAATGGGCCTGGAGGATTGTGCTGCATCGGAGCACAGTTCAGGTCAAGATGTGACACATACCTCACTGGAGAGAAGAGTCGGAAGTGAAGGGGAATGCAGCTGGGAACAACCTTTCTAGCTTCCCAGCTCACACACCTACAAGGAAGAAACACTACAACGAGCAGGTTTGGCTCCTTCCTCGGACTGGGATCACAGAATCAGAGGCCTATGTAGGTGGAAGATTTTTTTTTTAGGGTTTGGTTTGGGTTTCTTTGGTGACTGCAAAGAATTATTTAATAGCCTGTCCAGATAGAGAGGTTGTTCCAAAATTATTCCTTGTAAAAAAAGTGGTACTACATATTAGGGACAAAGGTCCTCAATTAATTTTTAACACAGAAGTCTAGACATACTCGTATTTTTAAACTAGAAAATAAGCATTTTGTGTGTGAAAGGAGTATCAGAACACCATGGAATTTTAATCACCAATAAAATCCACAATATTTTTTATACTTTAGTCCTACTTGCATAGCATGTAGATTTTGTGCTTGAAAAGGAGGTAAGAAAATGGAAGAAAGAATTAAAAAAAAAAGAAAAAAAAAGAAAAGAAAAAGAAGGGGGCACACTTGGAGAGTTACTGCTGAAATTTGAACATCAGAGTGGAGAATTTTACGCTACCTTTGTGCAGCACCGAAGCTATGGTGAAACTTCTTATGTCACTTATATGCATTCTTTTCCTTTTCTAGCAAGTAGCAGCAACTGAAAAGTAAAACAGTCTGAACACTCCACATGGTAGGTTTGGGGGTATTTTGCCTCGTACGCTCGGGGCCCAGCAAGGTTAGCATTTTTAATCATCTCGCTCAGGAAAGAGGAAAAGTATTACCATAGGAATCACAAAGCCTCAATGTTTCTGCACATTGAAATATGGCTTTTATAACAGCTATCTCCTCCTGTGCTCCAAGCACCAGCAAGACTGGACCGACAACACTGCAGGCAGCCCTGGGTGCCTGGGCTCAGCTCAGCTGGCTCAGGAAACCCAAACAATTTATATGAATCGGTTCTGCTCCCTACATACAGGGGCTTTTAAACTCTGCCTTTAGAAATTGCTAGTACAGCTCTCTTTGAAGAAGTGAAATGGTTACAGGGGTGTGAGGCATATTTAGCTCCTGGAGTTTTAGCCTTGACAGATACTTAAATGTCATGCAACCCCTCCCCTGAGATGTGTATGTGTTGTACTTCAGGCTTACAATAGCAGCTTCTAATTGTGCATTTATCGACTGGACAAAAATCCAACAATAAGCGCTTCTGAAATGCTGATACAGTTGATCAGAGCGATTAGCACTTTACACAACACCATGAAGGCAGATAAGTAGTTTACTTTTTTTTTTCTTTTACAGCATTTCCCATCTGATAACATTTGCATGAGAGAATGTATTTCTCAGCAGGAAATAGCATAGGGTATAAAATGACATAAAAGGGACATGGGGAAGGTTCGAAAGGCCTGGGACGGAATTACAGCATTTCTCTGAACTGAATAATATGGGCTCCACTTATCCTACAGGTTTATTTCTTGACAATGAAAGAGTTAAAACCACCTCAAACAATGGAAAAGTGTAAAGGATTTTGAAGTCCTGAAAAATACTCTGCCCTTCTCGGAGACATCCGACCCTTTTCTTTGCCTCTCCCTGTGGTTCCCAGGAGTCTATGGCAGCGAACGAGGGTCGGAAGATGCCGCAGAGCAGAGTGGCCTTTTGAGGCAGATCACTCCTTCAATCCCCATCTCTAGCACCAACACGGGGCTCAGAAAAGTCTCAGCTTGCCACGGACCTACCTATAAACCCAGAGGGTTTCGTCATCTGAAGAAACGAGGCTTCCTAGGGGAGACTGTCCGCTCCATCATCCACCACCCACTGCATTGACTCAGCGAGGAGCCTGAGGTCTCCTTCTGTTAGCATACCCAAATTAAACTCTTGGGTTTAAATCGCACAGTAAATCCCATGCTGCTTAAAAGATATTAAAAACCCTTCTAGTGTTTTGATTCTTTTTTCTGCTTCCCTCACTCCAGGAATAAAACGCACAGCGAAGAAAGAAAATTCCTACATAATTCATTTCAAAGTGTAGACAACTGTTCAATCCAGACAAAACAGAGCACGCCCCGCTTTCCCCAAGGGCGACTGGGGAAGAAGAATGGGGAGCCTGACCTTCTGGGGTTGAGGTAGGTGTGGGGGACGGGTACCAGCTATCTTTTGCTGGGGCACTCGAAGCGCCGGCTCCTCAGAGTCGTTAAGTGGTCCCATTCATGGGCTGGAAGAAGTAGATTTCTCTGTCTCTTGATGGCAGGCATTTCCACTTTCCTCTCCCATTCTGCTGTAGTAAAAACTAGGTAATGTTAAAAAAGTAACCACGAATCCATCTGTGGAGCTTGCAGGAGGCTGCAGATCTTCACACTCTCACACTGTATATGCACACATATTTTCAAAACTATCTACCCGCTTACCCTAAATTTTAGTAAAGCACCTTTAAGTATTATCTTCATAAAAGCGTCTACCTGTGCAGCAATTACTTGGTCTTGTGGCCCTTCAGTTTAGACCTCACATAGCCAGATCCCAGATAGAGAAATTAGATGGAATATATAGTGCTTAAATGCACTCTATAATAAGGATATAAAAGTAATAACTACAAAAATAATAATGAATACTCTAAATCTGGCATTAGTGTGTTTGTGCTGCTGATACCAGAGCATTCATTTGCAAGAGAAAGCAATCTGAAATACTGTCTGCTTGGAAGTTCCTACAGTCTGAAAACTAGAATTTAAATTCTTTCAGACAGCTTTGAGGTGACACACGTAGCCAGGGACTTCACGGTTTTTGCTACAATCCCCAGTGATTCTGGTACGCAGAGAACAGTTTTGTTAGGTATACCAAATAGAGGGGAGAAAAAATGGGTGAGCTTATTACTGACTCAGTTTTAGAGAAGCTGAACTCAATGAATACCAAGTGCGCATATATGTTAGCCCACATCGCTCTTCCTTATTCTAAAGGACAGAGATGGGGAAATCTGTGGGCACGTTGGAAACCACTCCTGTTGCTCTGGTCACACAGAGCTCATCATTAAGGCCATATCCACCCCTATGAAGTGCAGAAAATAGCCCCAGGAAAGTCAAGAAGCCAGCAGCTACCGCAGCCAGCAGCCTGCATAAGATTTTAAGGCCAAAAAGCAGACGAGAACTCCACTAAAACCAGAAGAAAAATACTAATAAAAAAAAAAGAATAAATAAAAAAAAACAAAGGGCAAAAAAGACAAACACACACCAAAAAAAAAAAAAAAAGAAAAAAAGAAAAAAAACCACCGACATAAAAGCCCAATGGAAACAAGTAAGGCAGCCCCACAGCACAGAAACAACTTCGAGGCAACAATGCAGGAACAGCAGCAGCTCTTTAAAGAGCCATATACCTTCTAAAACGAGAAGGGAACTTGAAACACCCCAGCCCTCATATAGAAGATACTGAATTCAGGCACTAGTACCAGAAACGGAAGAAAATTAAAAGCAATAGTCCACTTCGCAGTAAAATACAGCAGCCATCACCATGGTAGCATGTCACATTAAGCAGCTTGATAAAAACATTGGTAACCCTGCCCTGCGTGAAATCCTTCACCGGTACGCTACAATTAACTGCTAGAGAAAACCAGTACCAAATCTCTTACCTAGTAACATTAATACACAATGCAAAACGGAAAATAACAAGTAAACTAAGGCAGGGAACATGGATCTTTTTGTTAAAGAATTGGTTCTGGGCCAGTGAGGAACAACCAGCTTCCTCAGGGTTTGGGGGTTTGCCTGTGCTTTGCACCACCAGAGTTTGAAAATCACAAGTTGCCCTGAGTTGAATAGTAATCAACTACTGTTTGACAGTCTGCAACGAGACAGGAAAACAAAGTAGGTTGATACAAAGCATTTGTTTTATATTGTTCACTATTAAATATTACATAGAACATATGAAAAAAAGCTAGAGCTCACTTACTCCTCAGAAGGAGCAATGTTTACTTCACTCCCATACACAAATGTAACCGTACTACTGATATTAAAATGAAGATTTCCCAAAACAGTAAAAAAAATGTAATCCCCTCCCAACAGGGAGCAAATTTACAAGTAAGAATTAATATTAATCAAACTAACTCTCTACCACAGAAAATCAGATAAAACTGCATAGATAAGGCCTGAAGAAAAAAACAGCTTACATGCCTGTAATTACATTTATCAGAAACAAAGAAAACTGCAGTGATTCAATTCTTGTTGTCGCGGGCCGCGTTGCCCGCCAGCTCCAGGATCTCGGCCGCCAGATACTCCAGCACGGCTGCCAGGTACACCCGGGCGCCGGCGCCCACCCCCTCCGCATAGTTGCCTTTGCGCAGCAGGCGATGGACGCGGCCCACGGGGAACTGCAGTCCAGCTCGCGACGAGCGCGACTTGGCCTTGGCCTTGGCACGCACCGCCCCGCCCTGCTTCCCGCGCCCGGACACTTCCACTCTCTAAGCCTGCCAGCGCTAAGAGCGCCCAGCACCGCAACAATGAAAAGTGACGGCGCTCCTCAGCTATAGTCTCATCCTCCCGCCCCGCCCCTTCAGTGATAGGCTGAGAAGTAAGTCTTCTCTGCGCAGCCAATCAGGAGCTGAATCGAATTCTAACCAATAGCAGTCGGGCACAGGCGCGTTATGACGTTTTGTTACGCTGTTCACCAATGATAGAGGCAACGGGAAGGCTGCTTCAGTTGCAAGAGCGTGCTATAAGGATGTGGCCCCCGGATCAGTACACTGCGCTGCTTTCCCGGCTCTTTCAGTTCTTGCACTGGGTAGCTCTGACACGAGTGCTTGTTGGAATGCCTGAGCCAGCAAAGTCCGCGCCTGCGCCCAAAAAGGGCTCCAAGAAAGCGGTGACTAAGACCCAGAAGAAGGGCAACAGAAAGCGCAAGAAGAGCCGCAAAGAGAGCTACTCCATTTACGTGTACAAGGTGCTGAAGCAGGTGCACCCCGACACGGGCATCTCCTCCAAGGCCATGGGCATCATGAATTCCTTCGCCAACGATATCTTCGAACGCATTGCTGGCGAGGCCTCGCGCCTGGCACACTACAACAGGCGCTCCACCATCACTTCTCGGGAGATCCAGACGGCTGTACGGCTCCTGTTGCCGGGTGAGCTGGCGAAGCATGCAGTTTCTGAGGGCACCAAGGCTGTCACCAAGTACACCAGCTCCAAGTAAAACATCTCACTGGCATTTTTAATCCATAGGCTCTTTTAAGAGGCACCCACATTTTCAATAAAAGGGCTGTCCAGTCAAGTTAGCCTTTAGTAGTTTTTAATGGAACTTTAGCTTGAAGTAAGTTTTCAAGTGCTGCTTCGGATTGTGACAAAACATTCTCCCAGTTTTCTGTGTTGGGGAACATACTTTATCTGGGCATCAAATTACTTGCTATAACTAAAGATTTTACGTTTTTTGTTTAAATTGTACTTCCAGGCAATAATTGATTTATGAAGTTATTACAGATCACTGTTTAGAGTGTTGTATTTCTTGTGCAATACATTGCTGTTTTAAGCCTGTTCATGCTGTGTGCATTGTGAATTGAATGTTAAAAGTCAGGAAGTAAAATTATTAATAATGGGAATTTATGCATGTGCAGCTTTTTAGCTGCTATAATAACATTTGCCACTTGATGGTGCTCGGTCTTTTTTTATTATTATTATTTTTTGTATCAAAATGAGATGTGTCCCCAGTGTACTCTACTGTAAAATAATTTATGTAGTAAAAAGTGCAATTCATCTTAATAAGTTGTTACCAGGAGCACAGTGATCGATACTGCACAGAAGTCCTTTCTAAAAGTTACTCCATCAATTTTCTTAATAATTCTACTGTGCATGTGATTAAAAAAAAAAAAAAAACCCAAAAAAAAAAAAACCCACAAATTTTTTTGCATAGCTTCTCCCTGTGGGGAAAAAAAATGAAGACAACATTTCATCTCTGACCCCCTCCTAGATCAGAGGTCATTCATAGCATTAAAGCTGTTAAAGACTAAGAAACTAACCAGCGTGGGTGAGAAATTTGTAAGCTATTGGATTTTATCATAAAGGTACTAATCAGCCTTAAAGTCTTTCAGGCTCAGACTGAAGGCTTTCTGAATCACTCTCTGACTCCCTGAAAATTTGCATCTACAGCAGCATTAGATATTGCTTTAGATGGAAATTAAAGCCATTATCACCTTCCCTCAAACTGGATCAAAGAATCCTGAAATTCAAGCATATTCTGTGTTCATAAAGGGATCACAGAATCACAAAAGTAGGTCTCTCTAGTACTGACTACATGTTGTTTCTTAGTACAGGTACACAAGCAAACACCAGATCTCTTCTCTTAAATCTGTCACCAATTTATCAAAGTTAATTTCAGTTTGAAGGCTGATGGGGACCTCTCAGAATAGATTTTCATGTCCACTGAGAAGAAGTATCCTCCACATCCTGTTCTTCAGCAGCTTCAAACGGAGTTGAGAGATCTGTTCTCCAAGTGTCTTAATGCAAACTCAGAATTGAAGCTTGTACGTTCCAAGCCTCTGTGTATATGTCCAGTACCTACAGATATGAATGAACCGTGGAATATTCCAGTCTGTAGATTTTTTTTTTTTTTTTTTTTATTTAAGGGAAAGCATGGGTCACTAGAAAGGAATTCTTGAAAATATATACCAAAAGTGCTCATCTTCTGGTATGGGTAATGATCACGAGAATAATTTGTGAGTGGCTTTTATTCTCTGTAGTCACGTAAAAGACAAATTCAGTTATGTTGTCCTAAAAAATAAAATACATGTATAAAAAAAAAAATGCTGTAGTTTTAACTACAACTATCAGAGGGCATTACTGTTAGCTGAATAAAAGGAAGATCTCAGTGGTGCCTTTTGGCCTCCCAGTTCAGGAATCAGTCTGCATTCCTTTTGCCTTTCCTGGTTTTGTACGCTCTGTGGTGCACAGTTCATTGCTCTCAAAACAGCTTTCACAGTGTCCTGAGTTCAACTGTAGCTATTATTTTTCTTCTCCTTTGTAGCTGGTGCAGTGCTGTTTTCAGCTTTAGTCTGAGAACAATACTGATAACACACTGATGTTTTAGTTGTTGCTAAGTAATGCTTACTCTGATCAAGTGCTTTTAGAGTGCCATGCTCTGCCAGTGAAGAGGGGCACAAGAAGTAGAGACAGGACACCTGACCCACACTAGCCAAAGGGGTATTCCATACCACATCATGCCCAGTATATAAACATGGTGGAATTACCTGGAAGGCCCAGATTGCTGCTCAGATTGGGCTGGGTATCGGTCAGCAGATGGTGAGCATCTCTTGTGGGTTTGTTGGTTTTTTTTTTCCCCTTCCCTTTTTACTTTTATATTCTCTCCCTTTGTGATTTCCCATATCATTACTGTTGGTGGTAGTAGTAATAGTTTTGTGTTATAGTTCAGTCATCGGACTGCTCTTATCTCAAGCCATGAGTTTACATTCTTTTGATTCCCCCCAAACCAACGAAAGCAGGGGAGGAAGGAGGGAGGAGAGTGAACGAGCAGCTGTGCCTCTGTGTGGTTCCAAGTTACTGGCTGTGCTTAAGCCATGACACACAGTAAATTCCAAGTATCCTTATTTTCTAAAAAAAAAGGTCTGTTTTGGTATGTGAGATTATTTCCATGTTTATGAAACTCTTCACAGAAAAGGAAATTTTACTTCTTTCAATGTCAGTATGAATGATAAGAAAATACTAGGGGTCTGTAATGTAGGCATAGGATTTCAACCTGTGCACACACATCATCAGATCTTATTCTAACACATTTGTTATTTTTCTGTTCATGCTGAGACCAAATGTCTATCTCAAATGTAAAAACTAAAAAAATTAAAAAAAGAATCAACTACTGTGGAAAATTTGGTGTACTTTTTCTTTTCATCAGAGGCAAAAGTAGTAGAATTTAGTCTCAGCAAGAGTAACAAAAAACAATTTAATTATACAGGAGGATGTTTTAAAAAGGAATGAATAAACTATTGTGAATATAAAATTTTATAACTGCATATTCTTCAATCATTCATATTCTTTAGTATTCTTCCCTACTCAGTTCAAAGCAGTGTTCCTTGTATTTTGAAATTCACTCTGCCCAAATAACATCACCAGCAACAGTAAGATGGCACAGTTTTCAAATACATCATCCCAGTGTAGTAGGAATTATGTTGCAGCCACCCAGACCATGGTAGGAATTATGCAGATGCCACCTCAACAGGGCTTATCCCCAGGTTCCTCCTTGAAGAACGTGAGTCCCCAGTCCACAGCGTAAATAAGTTGTTCATTTATCCAACATGCAGAGCAGCTCAAGGTGGATGCCCCAAGTGAGACCCCTACTGCACATCACACCCCCCAACTATACCTGTGCCACCCAGCACTCAATCCCCAAGTGCAAGCCCTTAATTTCTTAATTAAAAGCAGTAGTCCACTTCGCAGTAAAATACAGCAGCCATCACCATGGTAGCATGTCACATTAAGCAGCTTGATAAAAACATTGGTAACCCTGCCCTGCGTGAAATCCTTCACCGGTACGCTACAATTAACTGCTAGAGAAAACCAGTACCAAATCTTTTACCTAGTAACATTAATACACAATGCAAAACGGAAAATAACAAGTAAACTAAGGCAGGGAACATGTATCTTTTTGTTAAATAATTGGTTCTGGGCCAGTGAGGAACAACCAGCTTCCTCAGGATTTGGGGGTTTGCCTGTGCTTTGCACCACCAGAGTTTGAAAATCACAAGTTGCCCTGAGTTGAATAGTAATCAACTACTGTTTGACAGTCTGCAACAAGACAGGAAAACAAAGTAGGTTGATACAAAGCATTTGTTTTATATTGTTCACTATTAAATACTACATAGAACATATGAAAAAAAGCTAGAGCTCACTTACTCCTCAGAAGGAGCAATGTTTACTTCACTCCCATACACAAATGTAACCGTACTACTGATATTAAAATGAAGACTTCCCAAAACAGAAAAAAAAATGTAATCCCCCCCAAACAGGCAGCAAATTTACAAGTAAGTATTAATATTAGTAAAACTAACTCTCTACCACAGAAAATCAGATAAAACTGCATAGATAAGGCCTGAAGAAAAAACAGCTTACATGCCTGTAATTACATTTATCAGAAACAAAGGAAACTGCAGTGATTCAACCTTTCATGACCATTGTGGGTGGCTCTAAAAAGAGCCTTTTTGTCCATTTTGTTTCTTAATTAGGCTCATTTAGTTTTGGCTTTGTGGGTGTCGGTCTTCTTGGGCAGCAGCACAGCCTGGATATTGGGCAACACACCACCCTGTGCAATCGTCACCTTGCCCAGCAGTTTGTTGAGCTCCTCGTCGTTGCGGATGGCGAGCTGCAAGTGCCGCGGGATGATGCGAGTCTTCTTGTTGTCGCGGGCCGCGTTGCCCGCCAGCTCCAGGATCTCGGCCGCCAGATACTCCAGCACGGCTGCCAGGTACACCGGGGCGCCGGCGCCCACCCGCTCCGCATAGTTGCCCTTGCGCAGCAGGCGATGGACGCGACCAACGGGGAACTGCAGTCCAGCTCGCGACGAGCGCGACTTGGCCTTAGCACGCGCCTTCCCGCCCTGTTTCCCGCGCCCAGTCATTTGGAGAGCAGTTCAATAAAACCACTATCAACACCTCCAACAAAACAATCCTAGTCGTCTCCGCCCGCTCGTTTATATATGGCTCTGTGGGAGCCGCAGCGCCTTCTCTGATAGGCTGTGAAGGAGTACATATTTCTTTACAGCCAATGGCAACGAGGATCGACAAGTGTCCAATAGGAGATTTAAGGTCTCTGTGACGATCTGAATAGGCATTTCCAGCCAATGGCGATATTGAGCCGCTGCTGTGCCGGCACCTGTATAAAAGGGGCAGCAGCAATTGGCGCTTTATTTTCACGTGTTTTGTTTGTAGTGTGGTCTTGCGGACGTGTTTGTTTTCTAAGAATGCCTGAGCTGGCTAAGTCTGCTCCTGCGCCCAAGAATGGTTCTAAAAAGGCGGTGACCAAGACCCAGAAGAAGGTCGACAAGAAAGGTCGCAAAAGTCGCAAGGAGAGTTATTCCATCTATGTGTACAAGGTGCTGAAGCAGGTGCACCCAGACACGGGCATCTCCTCTTAAGGCTATAGGCATCATGAACTCCTTTGTCAACGACATTTTCGAGCGCATTGCTGGTGAGGCCTCGCGCTTGGCGCACTACAACAAGCGCTCCACCATCACTTCTCGGGAGATCCAGACAGCCGTGCGGCTCCTGCTGCAGGGTGAGCTGGCCAAACACGCAGTCTCTGAGGGTACCAAGGCTGTTACTAAGTACACTAGCTTCAAATAGTGTCTGTTCTCTGGAGAGACTAGACAACCCCAAGGCTCTTCTAAGAGCCATTCACTTTTTCAATAAAAGAGCTGTTTCTTTGACTTACTGCATTCTGCGGGTTTTCCAGGAAGGAAATAACAGTAACATAAAAATACTGTCTATTTCTGTAAACCTGGATATAAGTAACCAATTCCAGTAAAACGATGCATTCTGTATTTGCTACAGGAGCAGATATTTCACGATTCCCGAAACAGCCTTAGAACCCTCTTCCCTTTGGGGTGGGGGAAGCGATTTAAGTAGTGATCTGTGGAGATGTTCCCATTAATGTCCTATATAAGCATGCAGCCGGTGTTTGTTCTTCCCCCGTGAAACACTCTTAACAGGAAATCTGTGAGCTGGGAACATAGAAAGCACAATACGTCTCAGGGTGACCTTACGATTTTTTCTTTTTTCAGCAAAAAGCTTCACGCTGGACTAGTTTTCGGGTAGCGTTCTCGTGGGGGACAGAAGAAACCAAACCGAGGGGCTTTCAAGGCGTTCTCTTCCTAGATCCGCGCAGCCCTGCCTGCTGTACTGATCTCTGCTTGGGCTCTTCCTCCATTGCCCCGGTTTCCCGGGCCTAGTAAATCACCTAGCAGGGCAGAGAGAGACCGCCAAGACCCAGAGCCTCGCAACTGCCGGGCTGGGTTAGACCTGAGTGAGAACTTCACGGAGTTCCGCAGCAGGCGCGCCCGGCCCGGCCCTGAGAGCTGCCGGAGGACGAGGATTGGTCGCGGTGGCGCTCGCGGCTCGGCGCCTGTCGTCACTTCTCCAATACATGCTCCTCTGACGGTAGCCGACCCGTACCACAGGGCGGCGGAGCAGCCGGGGGACGTTCTTGTTGCTGCAAACGACGACTGCCACCTGTACGGTTACCGAGAGGGAAGAAGCAGAGAACTGGAGCAGGGAAGAAAAACTTTGTTGTGTGAAGGAGTCTTTCCCGGCAGTCGCCATGCGGAGAGACGGCGGACAGGGGGAAAAGGGGAGGTGAGGGGGATGGGATTCAGTAGAAGGCGAGTCTGAGGCAGGAAGGGCGGGGCTGTGTGGGGGTCGTTGAGCTCTGTGTGGTTCGTTTCGGGGAAGTGCAGAGCAACGTTTGTGTTGGGGTGGTAAGAGTTAGGAGTCTTGGGTGGTCGGGCTCTGGGCACAGACCGGCAGCCTGCTTACTGCAGCGCTGGATCCCCGGCCTCCCTCCACGATTTCCTTGAGCTCCAGGATTTATATTGCTGCAGCTGCAGTCCTGAGCCTTGTGCACACGTATGGCAGTGAAGGAAGCTCCGGCCGGGGCAGGATGGGAGGCTCCGGCAGAGCCCGCAGCCAACGGATTGCCCGGAGACCTGAGAGCACCTTCGCTCCGTGTGGCACTGGAGAGCCTGCTTAGGCCGCCCGGCACTGTGCCTTTAAGCGGATCAATCTCTCCCCACAGGCTACACAAGGGGGAGATTATCTGGGAGGCGCACACACACCGTCCTTTCCTTCGTACTCATGCACACAGATTTGGCAGGGAAGCCACCTGTGGAAGTTTGACCCTGGCTGGATGGCAGGTACCCACCAAAGCCACTTTGTCATGCCCCTGCTCAGCTGGATGGGAGAGAGAAAATACCACAAAAGGCTCCTGGGTTGAGATAAGGACAGGAAGAGATTACTCACGAGTTACTGTCAAGTGCAAAACAGACTTTGCTTGGGGACATTAATTACTAAACAAATCAGAGTAGGATAATGAGAAATAAAACCAAATCTTAAGAACACCCCTCCCTTCTTCCTGGGCTTAACTTCACTCCTGACTTCCCTACCTCCTCACCTTCAAAAGCACGGGGGAATGGGAATTCTTCTCAGGGGGAGGACTCCTCACACTCTTCCCCTGCTCCAGCATGGGCTTCCTCCCATGGGAAACTGTTCTTCATGAATTATTCCAAAGTCAGTCCTTCTGGCTTCAGTTCTTCATGAGGTGTTCCAGTCCTCAGGAACAAGCTACTCCAGCGTGGATCCCCCACAGGGTCACAAGTCCTGCCAGCAAACCTGTTGCGGTGTGGGTTCCTCTTTCCACAGAGCCACAGGCACTGCCAGGAGCATCCTCCAGTGTGGGCTTCCCACGGGGCCACAGTCTCCTTTGGACATCCCCCTCCTCTGGTGTGGGGTCCTCCACAAGCTGCAGGTGAGATCTGTTCCACTATGGACCTCCATGGGCTGCACATGATACCAGATTGAACAAGTATTGCATTGTGGATAGAGAGACAGTCAAGGCTGAAAGGATTCTCAAGATAAGGAAGGCATGCAACAGAAGAACCAGATGTCTTCCTTCAAGCAGATGTGGGCCTTCCTCTTTTCGATAAGGAGAAAGAGAAGTAAGTAAATGGCTGCAAGAGAAAACTGCTAGATGAACCACTTAGGTCACAAATTTGCCCAAACAAGAACATGTAGTTAATTGGCGAGACTAAACAAGCACTCCCATGTCCTTAAATAACAGATGTCCATAAAAGGGTAAAATGAGATATTTCTCCCCAAGTGACCACCATGACCAGCAAAGACCATTCTTTAAATTCACAGTGCCTGGCTTTATCTACCCAAATTACTATATGCAATGAGAACTGGGTGGGAACTTCACAAATTATGATGAATATATATATATAATAAATGTACGTAAGCTGTAAACTGTCTCTTCTTGGTGTACATGATAGGTGGAGTGATTCCCATATGCACCCAATACCTCAATAAAGTCACATCAGTTTTCTAACCTGTCATTCTGGTTGGAGAGTTTATATTACTGGATTTCAGTGGCACATTGGGACAGCCTGTCTCTCCATGGTTTGCACCATGGTCTACAGGGGAATCTTTGCTCTGGTGCCTTGGGCACCTCCTCCCTCTCCTCCTTGGTGTCTACAGAGCTGTTTCTCTCACATACTCCCACTCCTCTCCTGATGAAATTGCTTCTGCCCAGTAACTTTTTCCCCTTCTTAAATACTTTATCCCAGAGGTGCTATCACCGTTGTTGGCAGACTTGCAGTTGGGCATGGCCAGCAGTGCGTTCACCTTGGAGCTGGCTGACACTGGCTCTGTGTATTCTCATCTGCTGCTGCTCTTCTAATAGAAGCCACCCCCACAGCCCCCTGCTACCAAAACCTTGCCACACAAATCCAATACACCACTCTTCTCTTAGTTACCCATTAGTTAGTACAAACTGATTTTCTGTGTTATTCTTATCTGTCCAAGAACAGCTTCATATGGTCCCTTCAGAGTGGAATAGTTAACAACAAAGGTGAGAATATCTTGGTATGAGGTGGGGATACAAGTTCCTTTTCTCAGTGGCGGGATGCAGTGCCTTCTCTCCTCAATCCTATGGCAACCATCACTAATATAAACAAATATTTTTCCAAACAACACAGCACTTACATACTGCCTATGCTCTTAGAAAGCTGTATTATTTCAGGATTTTCTTTTTATTGAGTTGAAGAGGATCTAAATTAAAACCCTCTTCTCATTGGATTTTTTTTCAGACATGTGGCAACTCTCTGTCATTTATTGCCTGCCAGTGTCTTTTTCCTAACAGACACCGGTGTGTATTGCATATTGTCTGGGAGAGAAAGATAAGTGCCATGGAAAGAGATGATCAGAAACAGCTGGGATCAGCATTAGAAGATGTGGAGAAAAAAATAAAAATAAAAAAAAAATCTCAGGTACTGTCAGTGAATTTTCCTTGGGAAGTTGCTTATCAACTTTCCTTGGCAGTCGTAAGTGTAAGGAAATAAAAACATACAAGCCACAAAGGTTAGTTTGATGTCTTTCTAGATGGGAACTAAATTGTATGTATGTAGCTGAAAACGGGTAACCTGAACTCATTGCTGCGGGGGAGGGGTGAGGGTAGGGGGGGGGGATGTACCAACCCCCTGACAAAGGAAATGGGAAAGTATCTAAAACAAATAAAGGGATTTGTAAGTGTGAAAAGAGGGATTTTAGCACACTTTTGCCCTTGCAAAGCCCCATCTTTCCCACAGGAACAGCCCACAGAGATATGCAGCCAGCCTAACCCTCTCGTAACTTTTGTTGTGATTTCAGTTCTTACGGAAGAACTGATTCCCTGAATGCACACTGACATTTGGAAGGGAAGTTCTGGTTGCCAGTTCTATGCAACAGAAAATCCAACCCTGGGCCTGCAACATAGAGCAAAACCGCTTTATTCATCACATGAACTGTGTACAGGCAGATTTTATTGCAGTCTGCTTGTGTTTCTGTATCCAAACTCCATCTCCATAAGGACAACATGCTTCTTGTTGCTAGGGCATATTTTCTCCCTTTTCATTTGCCAGACTTGAAGGTGGGTAGCTTGAGAATTTCTCAAGATCTTGCCTTCCACCCACTGGTTTTAACCGGGTTGAATTTAGGCTCAGGTTTTACTTTACATGCCATACCTGCGCATGACCTCATCCCGGCCTCATCCCTGTGGACTTGCCCAATGATCCAGGGCTGTGGCTGTCAGTTGCTACAGCTCAGAATCGTGATTCAATGCCATGAATCAGGAATCAGGACATTTGACGAGGCAGGGAAGAGGTGGCCCAGTCACTGCTACATCCCTGCCCCACTCATCATGTGTGGGGGCTGTGGGGCTGTGTCCCTGTTGATGGCAGCATGGTCCTGCCTGCCCAGCTGTCCCTCTTGCCTTCCAGTTCACCTGCCCTTGCAAGGCAGCCCCCTCCTGCTGCTCCCCCACAAACTTTGTTGAACTTGTTTGTCCACCTAGGAATGTATTTCCTGGAGATAAATTAGACTTAATATAGAATCTCTCCCTTTACAAACACACATCTGTCCCCATCTAGTGTAGCACAGGTAAGAGGATTGACGTAAAAACTCACCCACTTCCAAGCAGTTCATGAGACATCAGACTTCACAGACCACTTTTTCTACCTTAACATGCCACCACCTCATGTACCTGATGGTGGACTAATATCAGGGCAGGCTCCCCATGATTTCCACAAAAATGACCTATTGCTGACTTAGAGTGACACAGCTGGATATAGTATCTACTTCCATGAATACTGGCTGCAAAGTATCATAGGTGTTGATAAGAGCGGCCTTTGATCTGTTCTGTCCTTCCTTCCTCTTTCCTTCTCCTGTCCTTTTGCCTTCTTACCTCACCCATCTGAAAGTGCCTCCTGTTTGTTATTCCACTTACCCCCAGGAAGTTGCTACATAGCAGCACTCTCCCATCCCCACTCTTCCATTTCTTTCTTGCAGCATGGAAGCGATGCCTGTCATTACTGAATATGTAGCGTCCACCTCTTCCCTGCCTCATCAAATGTCCTGATTCTTGATTTGCGGCATTGAATCACGATTTTGAGCTGTAGCAACTCAGCCAAAGAATGTGCTGAACATCGCTGTGGTTGGCCTACAGAGACAGAAGAAATTTGTGGTGGGTATTATTAAGCACCAGAGAAGACAGATTATTTCTTCATCCAACTGAAGAGATTATAGTTACCATCCTCACTACCTTGCTTCAGTTGTCTGTGTGCAGTCAGGCAATAATAAAGAGATGGACAAAGGTGAGAGCTAGTGGCAGAGGTGACAGTGATGCAAATGCATGACATCTTGAGGAGAGAAAGACATCCCAAGGAAGTTGTGAATCAAAGCTGTGGGGCATTGGCCACCTGCCTCGAATGTTTGTATGTCCAAGTGATAGTTGACAGTACCCTGCAGGGAAGTATATGCTGCTGGTGGCCTCACACTTTTCTCTGCAGTAGTCCTACTGACAGGTAGGGCAGCTGGGGTACTCTTGAGCCAGCTTAAGAGCAGGAATAATTAAAAATTAGGGGTGTCATAGGTACATAAACTCCTTTTGTTGATCTCATTCTGTGAAAAAGGAACATGGTTTAAACCCAGCTGGCAACTAAGTCCCACACAGCTGCTCCCTCACTTTCCAATGTCTGTCCCAGATGACCCAAAGTCTGCAATTACATCAAGGGCAGATTTTAATTGCTTTGAGTGACTCTATGACTTCATGTATGTTTCTTAGGTACCTGGAGCACCCATAAGTCAGAATGAATTTCACCAGATTGCCAATATAAATTATGAATGCTCAGCAGCACAGGGGCTACTTGCTTTAGAAAATATTGATGCTGCACAACCTTAGGCTGCCTAAGGTAAAAAACATGTTAATGGGACTTACAGCTATAGGCTTACTGCATGATCTTGATCACCTTGTTTGAAATATCCATACATGTGCTGCAGTTCTGCCTCTTCAGCTACATTTGTGAGATGGATGCCTCTACATATCCTCTTGAGTAAACAGTAGAAGTCCAGCACAGTCATAGTTTACTTGTTGGGATGAATGACAGGCTGGAGTTCTGCAATTGATAGCTATAAACTGTTCAGAAGGAACAAGCATGGAAGGAGGGGGAAGAGGGAGGATGTCCTCTACATAAAAAAGAAATTGACTGTTTGTGCACAGTTGTCTTTGAAAAACAATGATGAAGAGTTGAGAGCTATAAGCTCTCAAAATTAGAGGAAATCTCATGGTTGGTATGTACTACAGGTCGCCCAATCAAGGAGAGGATATTGATGAATCTTTCTTACCTCAGCTACAGAAAGCACCATGCTCAGAGGCTTTGTTCCTGCTGAAGGATTTCAATCAACCTGATATCTGCTGGAAAAGCAGCACAGTGAGCTGTACACCACCCAGGAGAGTCCTAGAGAACGCTGAGGATAATTTTTTAGTCCAGGTGAAAGACAGTCCAGCCAGAGGGAAAGCACTACTGGGCCTGTTGCTCACCAACAGAAATGAACTAATTGGAGAGTTCAAGATTAGTGTCAGCCTGACCTGCAGCCCAGGCCCAGGACCATCATTAACCTGAGGAATATGGGCCAGGCAAATTGGAAAGTCAAGACCCTGAATTTTAGTAGAGCAAACTTTGAGTTGTTTAAGGAACTAGGAGATGGGAACCCCTGGGAAACGACCCTCCAGGATAAAGAATCTGAACAGAGCTGGCAGCTATTTAATATATTTTTCTTAGTGAATAAGTGCTCTTGATTCCCACATATAAAAAAGCAGGCTGGGAATTCAGGAGACCAATAAGGGTGAAGTGCAAGAAGGAAATGGACAGGGAGTGGAAGCAAGGACATGCATCATGGGAAGAATATAGGGATTCTGTCCATGTGTATGGAGAAAGCTAAGGCACACCTGGTGCTGAATTTGGCAAGGGATGTGAAGAACAGTAAGAAGGGCTTCTGCAGGTTTGTTGATCAGAAAAGGGAGACTAAAGAAAATGTACCACCCTGATAAATAAGACTGGAGATCTAGTGACAACTGACACGGGGAAAGCTGCGGTTCTCAACATTTTTTCTGCCTCAATTTTCACTGGTAATCTCTTTTTTCCCACAGCTCTCAAGCCCCTAAAACTCAAGGCAGGGACTGAGAGAGCAAAATTCCTCCTATCATAGGAAAGGTCAAGTTCAAGACCATCTGAGGAACCTGAACATACACCAGTCCATGGGGTGTGATGAGGTTCATCCCAGGGTCTTGAGGGAATTTCCAGACATAGTTGCAAAGCCACTCCCCATAATATTTGAAGTCACGGTAGCCAGGTGAAATCTCTAGTGACTGGACAAAAGGGAATATGACACCAATTTTTAAAAATTGCATGCTACTGCTTTATAATATAAAAAAAAAAAAAGGTAAAAAGGAGGGCATTGGGAGCTACTGACCAGTCAGTCTCACCTCAGTGCTTTGTATGATTCTCTTGGAAGCTATGCCAAAACATACGGAAGGCAGGGAGGTGAGAAATGAGAGGTATGCATTTGACGGTTGGACTGTTGGATAAGGAACTAGCAGGACAGTTACATCCAAAGAGTTATAGACAATTGCTCAATGTCCAAAGGGAAATGGATAATGAGTGGTGTCCCTCATGGGTCTGTGCCGGGACCAATACTATTTAATACCTTCATCAGTGACATAGATAATGGGATTGAGTGTATTCTCAGTAAGTCTATGGATGACACCAAGCTGAGTGGTACATCTGATCTGACAAGAGGAAAAGGATAGCAGCCAGAGGGACCTTGACAAGCTTGAGGATTGTGCCCAAATGAACCTCATAAAGTTCAACAAGGCCAAATGTAAAGTCCTGCACCTTGGTCAGTGCCATCCCCAATATCAAGAGATAATGGAAGATGAACTGGTTGAGAGCAGCTCTTCAGAGAAAGATTTGAGGATACTGGTGGATGAAAAATTGGACATAAGCC
Source organism: Neopsephotus bourkii (assembly GCF_033783945.1). NCBI lineage: Eukaryota > Metazoa > Chordata > Aves > Psittaciformes > Psittacidae > Neopsephotus > Neopsephotus bourkii. The sequence goes on from NW_026900624.1 coordinate 13,474,229, forward strand.
AATGTGTGCTCACAGCCCAAAAAAAGCAAATCCTGTCTTGGGCTGCATCACAAGAAGCATAGCCAGCAGGTCAAGGGAGGTGACTCTCTTCTACTCTGCTCTCATGAGACCCCACCTGCAGTAGGGCATCGAGCTCTGGGGTTCCTGGTACAAGAAAGGGGATATGAACCTATTGGAGCAGGTCCAGAGGAGGGCCAGAAAAATAATGACAGGGCTGTAACACCTCTCCCATGAAGAAAAGATGAGAATATTGGGAGTTTTCAGCCTGGAGAAGAAAAGGGTGCAATGAGACCTTACTGCGGTGTTTCTATATATGAAGGGTGTCCATAAGAAAGAAAAGACTTTACAACAGGACCTGTACTGACAGGATAAGGAACAATGTTTTAAATCAAAAGAGGGTAGATTTAGATTGGTTCTTAGGAAGAAATTTTTCGTTACAAAAGTAGTGGGACACACTGGAATGGGTTGCCCAGAGAAGTTGTTGACAACAACAGTGGAAGTTTTCAAGGCCACCTTGGATGGGGCTTTGAGCAACCTGGTCTAAGTGAAAAATGTCCGTGTTTATGAGAAGGGGGTTAGTCTAGATAATCTTTGAAGGTCTCTTCCAGCCCAAACCATTCTATGATTCTTAGAGCACCAAGTCACATAGGCTCAAAAGAGGGACCTTCATGAAAGTGTTTGCCCAATTATCAAAGTAGGAGAAAAATGAGTCCTTGTATTGACTGACATTCTGAAAAATTTCTGTCACATCCTGATATCTCAGTCCACTGTGAGTGGTACCTTCTACCCTTTGTATTTTAACGGATGTTCTGTTTGTTTGACTGTTCTATTTTTCAGGGGAAAATAGGAGACAGAAGTCATTCTGTCTTTTACTTCATATCAAAATAAAAGTTCAAGATCTTTTTTCTTTAAGATAAAATTTGAAATAAGCAATGATTTTTTTTAAATAAGGTTGCTCATTAATTTAAAGGCATTAAAAAATTAAAGGGCACTTACAAAATTATTTCCTCCTTCGTCTCCCCCACCTGATAACATCTGCAAGATCTCTTTGCATTTCTTCCTTTGCTGAGCCTAAAACAAACAGTCTATAATTGAAAAACAAAAAATGAAGAAGTACAGATATGCCATCAGAAAGTTGTAGAACCAACAAATGAGCTTTTAGGAAAGCACGTAGACTGCTCCAGGAGGGAGCTGCTATATCAGGTGTTTAGAGGAAGGATAGAAGCCTAACCTAAACCCAGGAAATTCATTTTCAAAGGATCAAAATCTTTAGAGGTAAAGCTACCGGTGGACTGAGTATGATACAAGTGAATAGGACAAAGTATGATACAAAATGTGAAGGAAATGTGTATGCTACAGAACTAACCCTCAGGAATTTCTTCTGAATAGTATGTGTCCTTCCCAATAGATTCACTTTTGTGACAATGTGGTTCAGAATCCACAATTCACAGTGGGGTCAGCTGGTGAAACCACCGTGAAATATAGCATCAGTATAGACAGCTCCAAATTCACATGATTTTTTTGTTTCGTACTCTAGCATATAATGTTATTCTGCTGCTTGTCTTCTCTAGACAAAAGCCCCTATGAAGTGCTATAGCATCTCTCAGCAGTTTGTCACACTTCAGGTACACCCTAGTCATGGTAAACCAGCACCACTGGGTCTTAAAACTGACAGGGTCTTAAAACTCTCCCACATTGTACTACATATGTCTGAACATGACACTCCACTTTCCAACTCATCTCAAGGAAAAAAAAACCTCATTTTATTTGTATTCAGTTTGTCTTACATTATAAAACTCATGGGTTGGAAAAAAAACATGCCTTTTTTTTTTCTTGGCAGTTCTGAGGACATAATTGTTGATTTACATTATTTTATTATTAAATAAATGACTTGAGCTTTACCTCTGTTTTTCAGAAAGAAAACATGCACACCATAATTGTTTTTTTATCCACAACAGCAGATTCTGACAACATGTCTGCAGTATAGTGTAAAAGTAAGCACAAAACTAAACTCTACCTTAAAATAACAACATAGTTTAATGTGTTTACATACTGCCTTTAATCAAAAGAAGCCGTTTGGATTAAAAAATGGGAAATTGCTGCATCAAAATATTTATACAAGGACACAGAAGACTGATGGAAACAGTGAAACACTTTTTATATGTTCCTATGAGATGTTGGAGGTACCGACTGATTTAAGAGAACAGTTTTTCACATTAAAGTTTCTGGGGAGAACTTTCTTTTACTTCTTATTAGCTCCGATTAGAGCTAAATAGGACACCATGTCCAAAGGTTTCATTATTTTTCAGAGATGAAGCCGTCTTACGGGAAATAACTCCTAACCCAGAAACACCACTGAGGGGCTACTTTGTGTTACTTGCTTGTTTTCAAAGCTAGTTTACGATAAGCAAATGTCTCTCAATTACCTCCATTTTGCACTACTTTGATGAAAAACCCTCTCTGGAACATGAATCCGCTGCCACTGTGACAGTGCAGTCACAATCAGAGTTTTAATTTGGAAGTGAAAATCAAAATCTCACTGTCCGGCTTTGCGTGCAATCGCAAAACTCGGAGATTATTGGCTTCCCTGAAACTCATTTGAACTCCCAGCTAACAGAAACGCCGGGAGACAAAAACACCTTCTCTCTGCAGCACGAATGCTAAGAAACGGAGCGCCGCAATCACGTTTTTTTTACAAAAAATACACTTTTTTGAGGAGGAAGAAACACAAACCGAGAAGCAGAGCGCAGGGCGGAGGGACCGGCCTCTGGCGGCAACGCACCAATCAGGGCTCGCCGCGTTGCTATAAATAGGGGAGCTGCCGCTGGCCTTACAGTGCTGGTGGTATCGGTTAGGGAGTATTACTATGTCGGAGACGGCTCCAGCCCCCGCTGCGGAAGCAGCACCCGCAGCCCCTGCAGCTGCTGCCAAAGGGGCTGCCAAAAAGGTGAAGAAGGCGGTCGGCGGCTCCAAAGCTCGGAAGCCTGCAGGCCCTAGCGTCACCGAGCTGATCACCAAGGCTGTGTCCGCCTCCAAGGAACGCAAGGGGCTTTCACTCGCCGCGCTTAAAAAGGCATTGGCTGCCGGCGGCTACGATGTGGAGAAGAATAACAGTCGCATCAAGCTGGGGCTGAAGAGCCTTGTCAACAAAGGTACCTTGGTGCAGACTAAGGGTACTGGTGCGTCCGGCTCTTTTCGGCTTAGTAAGAAACCGGGAGAGGTGAAAGAAAAAGCTCCGAAGAAGCGAGCGGCTGTGGCTAAACCCAAGAAGCCGGCAGCCAAGAAACCTGCTAGTGCCGCTAAGAAGCCCAAGAAAGCAGTGACGGCGAAGAAGAGCCCCAAGAAAATGAGGAAGCCGGCGGCCGCTTCGGCCAAGAAGGTGGCCAAGAGTCCCAAAAAGGCGACTAAGGTTGCCAAGCCCAAGAAGGCGGTGGCAGCAGCTAAGAGTCCAGCCAAGGCGAAAACAGTGAAGACCAAAGCAGCTAAGACCAAGGCGACTAAGCCTAAAGCAGCCAAGGCAAAGAGGGCGGCGCCTAAGAAGAAGTAAGTCCCCGTGGAAGATACTGGCCCCCACTTAAAACCCAACGGCTCTTTTAAGAGCCACCCACCTTCTCTCAAAAAGGGCTGAAAAGGCAAGGAATGTTTCTTTTCTAATGTTTCGTGAATAATAGAACGCTTTCATAGCTTTAAAGTCACACCCAGGGCATCAAACGTCATCAAACGTGCTGTGACAGGAACTTCCAGCGACAGCGTTTGGTGCTGCTCTAATCATTACTTCAGTGCATTACAAGGGACATAGTTTCCTCTAAGGGTAGAAATTTATTACTTTGTTTTTGAAGGGCATCTTCACCCAGTTTAACGCTTTCTTTGGTGACTCCATGTGTGTGGCAGCGTGAGGGGAAGGGTGGGGAGTTCGTTTCTACTGGAATGTCCATCTCTGCAATAATGCAAAACGGGGCCGGGAAAAGTTTAATTTACACGCTTCCATCGACTGCACGACCGAAATAAAAGAAAAAAAATATTCTTACCTAATTTCTAAAACTGAGCAAAGCGTTAGCAATTTAGCCCTTTCGTGATACAGTGGGTGGCTCTTAAAAGAGCCTTTGGGTTTCTCTGGGGAAAAAAACACTCCCGGGTGTTACTCTTGGGTAATCACTTGGCTTTAGCCTTGTGGCTGTCGGTCTTCTTGGGCAGCAGCACAGCCTGGATATTGGGCAGCACACCACCCTGCGCGATCGTCACCTTGCCCAGCAGTTTGTTGAGCTCCTCGTCGTTGCGGATGGCGAGCTGCAAGTGCCGGGGGATGATGCGAGTCTTCTTGTTGTCGCGGGCCGCGTTGCCCGCCAGCTCCAGGATCTCAGCAGTCAGGTACTCCAGCACGGCTGCCAGGTACACCGGGGCGCCGGCGCCCACCCGCTCCGCATAGTTGCCCTTGCGCAGCAGGCGATGGACGCGGCCCACGGGGAACTGCAGCCCAGCCCGCGAAGAGCGCGACTTGGCTTTAGCACGCGCCTTCCCGCCCTGCTTCCCGCGCCCTGACATCTTCACAACACGCCAGAACCAAAAACAAAAACCTGTTTCAGAAATGAAACCAGCGCCGCACCGCGCCCTTATATCCCTTCTCGGCGAGAGGAGACAATTTCCATAGGCTGAGAAGGTAACACTGCAAAAACAGCCAATGGAAACGCGGATCGAACTCTAACCAATAGCCATGAAGTACTAAGAGCTAGGCTTGCAAATACCTGCTCTCAGCCAATAGAAACGAAGCCTTGAGGAAACCCTAATTTGCATACGGTCCCTATAAAGGGCGGGCGCTCATGCTTGCTTTGTATGCTCGCTTTTGCGTGCTGTTGGAGAGCTGAGGTCGAGTCTTGGGAAAAATGCCTGAGCCGGCGAAATCAGCCCCCGCGCCCAAGAAAGGCTCTAAGAAGGCCGTGACTAAGACTCAGAAGAAAGGCGATAAGAAGCGTAAGAAGAGCCGTAAGGAGAGTTATTCTATCTACGTGTACAAGGTGCTGAAGCAAGTGCACCCCGACACGGGCATCTCCTCCAAGGCTATGGGCATCATGAACTCCTTTGTCAACGACATTTTCGAGCGCATTGCTGGTGAGGCCTCGCGCTTGGCGCACTACAACAAGCGCTCCACCATCACTTCTCGGGAGATCCAGACGGCCGTGCGCCTCTTGCTGCCGGGTGAGCTGGCCAAGCATGCAGTCTCCGAGGGTACTAAGGCCGTTACCAAGTACACCAGTTCCAAGTAGAGCGCTTCAGTCCGCTTATTTTAACCCAAAGGCTCTTTTAAGAGCCACCTACGTTCTCAGTAAAGGAGCTGACTTGATTTTGTGCTGGCCCAGGCTGCTTGCTGGTAGGAGACGAATAATGGTGTGAAAACAACGTGGCTGGAGGGAACTGGGGTATACTTAATCCGTGTTGTGTTCTATGCCTGCCTCAGTGAAAAAACTTAGCTCCCTAAAGGCACACCCTGGAACCCTCTTACACTTTTGCATGTAACTTGGGGGTTACAGGCTAAGGGGAGGATATGGTAAGAATTTTTAAAAGCCTGAAATAAAGGTGTTCTGCTCTTTCCCCGTGAGATATTGTATCGGGAAGCTTATGAGTCGGGGGCTTCCAAGGCACAAATTGCTCAGGATGAACGTGTATTTTTTTTTTTTTATAGCATAAAGCTCCAATCCAGACCCCTGTGTGGTCTCGTGGGTGACAAGAGGAAGCAGACCAAGGTGTTTTCACGGCGTTCTCGACCCGTGCAGTCCCACCTGCGATCCCGAGCACGGTTTCCCGGTTTCCGTGCTTCCCTCTGCGCTCTGCCCAAGGCTCTGGTCGACGTCTTCCTCCACTGCCTCGTTGTTCTCCGCCCCGTATATCACGCCGCCGAGCAGCCCGAGGGAGCAGGGGGCTGGCGGCGGTACCCAGAGCGGCTCAGCTACCGGGCTCGCTCCGACCTGAGTGAGAACTGCACGCATCTCCCCAGCAGGCGCTCGCCGCCCGACCCTGAGCACCTGCAGGAGGACGTGGATTGGTCGCGATAGCGCTCGCTTTTCGGCGTCCCTGTTCGCTTCACTAAGGAGCGCTCCTCCGACCGGAGCCGGGATTTACAATGGGTCGCGGCAGCAGCCGGGGAGCGTTCGCCTTGAGCGCATACCGCGGCCCTGTACCGAACGCTGTTACCGGGAGGGAAGAAACAGAGAGCTGACGCGAAGAAGAAAGACGCTGTCTTGTGATAGAGCCTCTGTCAGCAGTGCTCGTGCCGGAAAGCGGGGAGGACGGGCGGTGGGGGGAATGGCATTCGGAAGAAGCCGAGTCCAAGGCCTGGACGGCAGGACCCTCCTATACCGGTCGCTTACAGAGGTCCCTGTCGCCCCACCGCCTCTCGGACCGCAGCTCGTGCGGGCGGTGAACAGGGAGGCAGCCGGCGCTAAGGCGCTCTGGAAGGCCGGAAATGAGCAAGCCCCCGAGCCGTGGGGGGAGGGGGATCGGCGAGCCGGAGCGATGGCTTTGGAAGGGGAGGGGTTTTACCGCCACGGCGGAGCGACCTGGAGTTGACATGATTGTTGCTAGTATCGTACATCTGTAAAAATAAAACTTATGAAACCAGCTCTTTTAATCGTGCATGTAGTGGCTCTTAAAAGAGCCTTTGGGTCTGTTTGGCTGCCTCCGTGTTTCTGCTAGAGACCGGAAAGACTTTGGCAGGTGATTCATGCACGCTCACCACGGATACGTCGCGCCAGCTGGATGTCTTTGGGCATGATGGTGACGCGCTTGGCGTGAATAGCGCACAGGTTTGTGTCCTCGAAAAGCCCCACCAGATAGGCCTCGCTAGCCTCCTGCAGCGCCATCACGGCCGAGCTCTGGAAACGGAGATCGGTCTTGAAGTCCTGTGCGATCTCACGCACTAAGCGCTGGAAGGGCAGCTTGCGGATCAGCAGCTCTGTCGACTTCTGGTACCGCCGGATTTCACGCAGGGCCACCGTGCCGGGACGGTACCGGTGCGGCTTCTTCACGCCACCCGTGGCCGGCGCGCTCTTACGGGCCGCCTTAGTAGCCAGCTGCTTGCGGGGCGCTTTGCCACCAGTCGACTTACGCGCAGTCTGCTTCGTACGTGCCATCGGTCTGCAAGCAACACAAAACGCCTCTCTTCACGAAACAATGAATAGTGCCAGGGCTTCCCCTGCGCCAGCATTTATAGCTGACTCTCTCTGCCGATTGGCCGTCTGGCGCGAGGCAGGCTGCTATTGGACGCCTTGACCGCTCGAAAAGCTCTCTCCGCCATGGCGGTAAAACCCCTCCTCTTCACTCTCCCAGCCCCCCCCCCTCCCCTTCCAGAGCCATCGCTCCGGCTCGCCGATACCCCTCCCCCCACGGCTCGGGGGCTTGCTCATTTCCGGCCTTCCAGAGCGCCTTAGCGCCGGCTGCCTCCCTGTTCACCGCCCGCACGAGCTGCGGTCCGAGAGGCGGTGGGGCGACAGGGACCTCTGTAAGCGACCGGTATAGGAGGGTCCTGCCGTCCAGGCCTTGGACTCGGCTTCTTCCGAATGCCATTCCCCCCACCGCCCGTCCTCCCCGCTTTCCGGCACGAGCACTGCTGACAGAGGCTCTATCACAAGACAGCGTCTTTCTTCTTCGCGTCAGCTCTTTTTCTTCCCTCCCGGTAACAGCGTTCGGTACAGGGCCGCGGTATGCGCTCAAGGCGAACGAACGCTCTCCGGCTGCTGCCGCGACCCATTGTAAATCCCGGCTCCGGTCGGAGGAGCGCTCCTTAGTGAAGCGAACAGGGACGCCGAAAAGCGAGCGCTATCGCGACCAATCCACGTCCTCCTGCAGGTGCTCAGGGTCGGGCGGCGAGCGCCTGCTGGGGAGATGCGTGCAGTTCTCACTCAGGTCGGCGCGAGCCCGGTAGCTGAGCCGCTCTGGGTACCGCCGCCAGCCCCCTGCTCCCTCGGGCTGCTCGGCGGCGTGATATACGGGGCGGAGAACAACGAGGCAGTGGAGGAAGACGTCGACCAGAGCCTTGGGCAGAGCGCAGAGGGAAGCAGGGAAACCGTGCTCGGGATCGCAGGTGGGACTGCACGGGTCGAGAACGCCGTGAAAACACCTTGGTCTGCTCCCTCTTGTCACCCACGAGACCACACAGGGGTCTGGATTGGAGCTTTATGCTATAAAAAAAAAAAAAATACACGTTCATCCTGAGCAATTTGTGCCTTGGAAGCCCCCGACTCATAAGCTTCCCGATACAATATCTCACGGGGAAAGAGCAGAACACCTTTATTTCAGGCTTTTAAAAATTCTTACCATATCCTCCCCTTAGCCTGTAACCCCCAAGTTACATGCAAAAGTGTAAGAGGGTTCCAGGGTGTGCCTTTAGGGAGCTAAGTTTTTTCACTGAGGCAGGCATAGAACACAACACGGATTAAGTATACCCCAGTTCCCTCCAGCCACGTTGTTTTCACACCATTATTCGTCTCCTACCAGCAAGCAGCCTGGGCCAGCACAAAATCAAGTCAGCTCCTTTACTGAGAACGTAGGTGGCTCTTAAAAGAGCCTTTGGGTTAAAATAAGCGGACTGAAGCGCTCTACTTGGAACTGGTGTACTTGGTAACGGCCTTAGTACCCTCGGAGACTGCATGCTTGGCCAGCTCACCCGGCAGCAAGAGGCGCACGGCCGTCTGGATCTCCCGAGAAGTGATGGTGGAGCGCTTGTTGTAGTGCGCCAAGCGCGAGGCCTCACCAGCAATGCGCTCGAAAATGTCGTTGACAAAGGAGTTCATGATGCCCATAGCCTTGGAGGAGATGCCCGTGTCGGGGTGCACTTGCTTCAGCACCTTGTACACGTAGATAGAATAACTCTCCTTACGGCTCTTCTTGCGCTTCTTATCGCCTTTCTTCTGAGTCTTAGTCACGGCCTTCTTAGAGCCTTTCTTGGGCGCGGGGGCTGATTTCGCCGGCTCAGGCATTTTTCCCCAAGATTCGACCTCAGCTCTCCAACAGCACGCAAAAGCGAGCACACAAAGCAAGCATGAGCGCCCGCCCTTTATAGGGACCGTATGCAAATTAGGGTTTCCTCAAGGCTTCGTTTCTATTGGCTGAGAGCAGGTATTTGCAAGCCTAGCTCTTAGTACTTCATGGCTATTGGTTAGAGTTCGATCCGCGTTTCCATTGGCTGTTTTTGCAGTGTTACCCTCTCAGCCTATGGAAATTGTCTCCTCTCGCCGAGAAGGGATATAAGGGCGCGGTGCGGCGCTGGTTTCATTTCTGAAACAGGTTTTTGTTTTTGGTTCTGGCGTGTTGTGAAGATGTCAGGGCGCGGGAAGCAGGGCGGGAAGGCGCGTGCTAAAGCCAAGTCGCGCTCTTCGCGGGCTGGGCTGCAGTTCCCCGTGGGCCGCGTCCATCGCCTGCTGCGCAAGGGCAACTATGCGGAGCGGGTGGGCGCCGGCGCCCCGGTGTACCTGGCAGCCGTGCTGGAGTACCTGACTGCTGAGATCCTGGAGCTGGCGGGCAACGCGGCCCGCGACAACAAGAAGACTCGCATCATCCCCCGGCACTTGCAGCTCGCCATCCGCAACGACGAGGAGCTCAACAAACTGCTGGGCAAGGTGACGATCGCGCAGGGTGGTGTGCTGCCCAATATCCAGGCTGTGCTGCTGCCCAAGAAGACCGACAGCCACAAGGCTAAAGCCAAGTGATTACCCAAGAGTAACACCCGGGAGTGTTTTTTTCCCCAGAGAAACCCAAAGGCTCTTTTAAGAGCCACCAACTTTCTCAGGAAAAGGGCGTGAATTTCTTTAAATAAAACTAAGCTAGCTACCACCTTTTCCAAAGCCTTGTCTGAAGCTGACAGTGAAGCAGTCGCTTCCGTGGCGGGGACGAACCCTTCGAGACACTAGCGCTTTGCAGGCACTAGGTCTACCCCACCTCCCTACCGCAATTCTAGATCGGAAGCTGGGGTGGGGCTCCGGGATGCCAGTCAGCTCCCGTTTCAGCCAATCCCCACGCCGTGTGGGCTTTTCGAAGCCACCAGCGCGCATATTCCCTTCCCAGATAAACGGAAGGAACTTTTAAAAGAGACCCGTTACCAGGTTTCTGCTTCTTTCACTTCTGGAAACACCAACACTGCCCTCTTCTATAACCCTCCTCCAACACGGGAAAAAGCTACCGCATTTCAGCCCTTTTTGAGAAAGGTTGGGTGGCTCTTAAAAGAGCCGTTGGGTTTAAGTGGGTGGGGGGGCAAGACTTTTTCCACAGGGGCTTACTTCTTGAGCGCCGCCCTTTTCGCTGTGGCTGCTTAGTCGCCTTGGGCTTGGCTGCTTTGGCCTTCACCCTTTTCACCTTGTCTGGATTCTTAGATGCCGCCGCCGCCTTCTTGGGCTCGGCAACCTTAGTCACCTTTTTGGAGCTCTTGGCCGCCTTCTTGACCGCAGCAGCCGCCGGCTTCCTCATTTTCTTGGGGCTTTTTTTCGTTGTCACCACTTTCTTGGGTTTCTTAGCGGTGGTGACAGGTTTCTTGGCTGCTGGCCTCTTCAGCTTGGCCACAGCTGCCCACTTTTTCGGAGCTTTTTCTTTCACTTCTCCCGGCTTCTTAGTAAGACGGAAAGAACCAGACGCACCAATGCCTTTGGTTTGCACCAATTTACTTTTGTTCACAAGGCTCTTCAGCCCCAGCTTGATGCGGCTGTTGTTCTTCTCCACATCGTAGCCACCAGCAACCAGCGCCTTCTTGAGCGCGGCGAGAGAGAGTCCCTTGCGTTCCTTGGAGGCGGACACAGCCTTGGTGATCAGCTCAATGACGCTGGGACCAGCGACCTTCCGGGCTCTAGAGCCGCCCGCCGCCTTCTTCGGTTTCTTGGCCGCAGCTTTGGTGGCGGGGACCGGGGCAGCAGCAATAACGGCAACAGGCACAACCTCCAACGTTACAACTACAAAAAGATCAGCGGCGGCGCTACCGGCGGCCTCCCTATTTATAGCAGTGCGGGGCGTACTGATTGTTGCCTCTTGGGCGCCCCGCCGCCTCCCTGCGCTCCGCGATCCGGGTTATGTTTCTTTGAGCAAGATAAAATGTTTTTAATCTACTTTATCTGCCATGAACTTGCCTCCTTTGCGCACGCGGGAGCAGTTGACGAGTCTGTTTTCGACTGTCAGTGTTTAGTCGCGAAAAGAATTGAGTTTGGGTAGAGAGGAGGCGGTAAATCCCGGGTCCTGGAACCGAAATGACATCCAGAGAGGGAAAGTTCTGTTTTTCTTTCTAAGTTAAAAAAAACCCTTTAAAGTTAACGTGAGGCAGAACACTCACTCTTAATCTTTAGAGGGTCTTTTCTGAGTCAGAGAAGAAAGCGAGCAGTTAGAATTCCATTCTTTAAAATAAAATGCTTTCAAAGAGAGTGAGGTAGCACAAACTGCCTCGAGCCGTGCCTCCGCTTCTCTCACCGTAGTTAATACCTCTGGCTACTCCTCCCCCGGTACTTCAAACCTGAAGTTTCCAGAGGCTATGGGTGAAATAACAGCACATACTTTATTTACCTCAGAATGGGCTACTTTCTCTACAACACTTTGCTGTCCTTCACACAGCAAAAGGCTCTTTGATGCTAATGGGATAAATCGGGACATGAAGAATAAAGATGAAAGGTTTGTGCCGAATCACTGACCTTCATGTAAGTCTCTAACATCCAGAAACAGATCACACTCTAAATAAGGCACATAGTGCTATTTGTGTAAAATCTGTCAGTATGATTCAGTAAGATGAAGAAAAAACTGGCAGAGATTGAGTCTTCAAGAGATGTGAAAGTACCATTTTTCTATTTTGATGCCAAGCCAGGAAGAAAAATCACAATTTTTGCTCACTGCTCTTTTGCCAGGTTACAGGTCAACAGCAGTCTCTCTACATGAAATCTTTCGCTGCAGCACGAAGTGATGCAAAGCTGTTTATCTGCAATGTGGTGGCTATATCAGCGTTCACACCTCCTTGTCAGCTAAAACTCTGTATATATTTTTTTGTCTCTGGCAGGAGTTCCTAATTCATTTACCTTGAAGTTTAATGGCCATAAGCCAGTTTAGCACCATCATATTGCTACTGCATTTTTACTTGATATCTACAAACTGCGCTGGCAGAGTTTACGTATAATGTTGACCAGATGATCAGCTTTGCTATTTAAATGAAGGGAAAGATCTGTGACTGGAAAATATCATCTCATTCCTCTCTCTCATTGCACTACAGGGAAGCAAATGACCCTCTTGAAGATTTTGAGTGACCCTTCATCTTCAATTAATTCACAAAGTCCCACTCTTTAAAACTTCATATGGGCAGTTTGATGCTTTCTTGCATATTTATGGTAAAAGGACTTCAGAAAAATAAACATATTTTTCTCTCACTTGCGATTTCTCTCTTGCTAAGTCTCCTAGCTGAGGAGTTATTCTTGAGACAGTGAGGACAAATAAGCTATCAAATTCAGCAGATTTGGATCTGGGCTTTTAAAGCTTCACTGGAAGCAGGATGGCTTATAGAGCAGTGCTAACTGAAAATTTTAGAAAGGCAAGAGGACTCGACTGTAACACATTTACTTCAAGTAGTAATAGGGGGCATAAAGAACTGAGTATTGAAATTACTGTCTCCTAAAATTTCCTCAAATTACATGAATGACTGTATGTCTGCTCTGTCTCATCCAGATCAGGTAAAAGCTCTGATGTCCTTCAAAAACTAAACTTGTGGCCCTGTCTGTAAACTGAATCTTTTTATACTCGCCAACTCTTTTCCATATTACTAATGCCAATACTGAAGCCTTTCTAACTCACAGTAAAACAATTTCCCCCAGTCTCTGCACCTCTTATTTTGCAAGAGTAATCATTCAGTGCAATAGCACATTTTCCTCCAATTTGTAACTGGATATTCTCAAGACTGTTTCCCTTACACACACACATAGTCAGATGGAATAAGATCTATGATTAAACCCTGTATAGCAGTGACAACTATAACACAGTCTCGAGCGAAAAAGCCTCTCAGTATGTGCTAGAGCAACACTGCGGCACATTGTAGTAGTCCTTGTCTTAGTCCACTTTTGAGGCTACCAATCTCCATCAAATGTTAAATGGCCATTTTGCAATTCAAAGATGGGTTTTGTAATTATTTTAAGTTCTACTTAATGATTTTCCACTTCCATGTTCACTTCATTATTCCCTTCCTTTGTTGTTAAGAAGACAACATACTCTCATTACCATCTCATAAACAATCACGCCATGTATGTTAGGGGGAGGATGCAGAATACCAGAGAAAAATCAATGAACACAAGGAAAGCTGAATACAGTGCTACCTCATTCAGTAGCAAATACACAAGGACCATGGTTCACCCTCCTCCCCCAAATACTGCTAGTTCTTGTGTGATTAGCAGCACAAAAAGCCTGAAGTTATGTACCAGAGGTCCTTGCTCTAGTTATGATCAAGCTCACTTAGGATACATGGAAGTAGTCCACATTTCCCTGCAATGCAAACACAGAAAAGTAGTGGACAGGGAGGACACTTGCTGGGAGAGATTCTCCCTCCCTCATACATTTGCCATCAAAATTAGAGCAAGCTTTGCTGCCTCACCTTAGAAGAGGTGACCATCAAGAACAACAGGACCTCAGTAGTGTTCCGTGTTGTTCATCTCTACATGCTCTGTCAGTATGGACAGAAATATCTGGTAGAGTAGTAAAGAACATTTTTTGCCAGTGTTACCAATATGAGCTAGCTCAGGCTGCAGGGCTAGATCAAAAGCCTCTTTAGAGCACTTCCAACCAGCATGAAAAGTATAGATTATTATAACCAGTAACATGTGCCTACTAACTTGAAAAATATATAGTAATTTAAACCAAACTTAATACGTGCAAGACAAAAAGCAATTTTTGCAAGATCAGGGTAATTTTCAATTTATTGCATGCCCTTTTGCGGTACTTAACCTGGTACTAGGTGACAAAGTATAGAGGCCACTGTAGATGACATTACAAGTCCCAGGAAGAGCACCTTACAGGGGTTCAGTATTCAGCTTTTCTAAACATACTGAGGATAATTCTTCCTGAACTGTTTGCTCCATTTCCTCCCCTTGCTTAGGACTTTTCCACATGAGTATCTAACTGCACTGCATTTATTCATGTCATATTGTCATGCCTTTCTCAAATACGCAAAGCCCATCCCCATTTTGGAAGTGGGAGAACTGAGAGTTGCTTATTCACATTTCTTAAAGATATAGTTACTTAGATCCTCCAGGTTTTGGCTGGTTTGGGTTTCCACCCTCCGTCTGAGGCCTAGCTATACATGTTAACTTTCACCATTTCCTGTCAGCAGAAAACCAGTTCAGAGATGATGCATCTAATTTCATGGGGGCGGGGGGAACAAAACCAAACCACAAAACATAAAACCTGTTCAAAATGCAATGAATTTTTCTCCTCATTTAAATTTTTAATTTGTCACAAACCTCAGCTCACTCGTGTACACACACAGGCCAGACCAGATTATCAGCCTGCAGACGAGGACAGGATCAGGCCTGGGGAGGGCCTTTGGGGTCAGACACAGCCCTGGACATAAGGCACCTTCCTAGTGCAGAGGGGCAGGGCTGTGGGCAACTGGAGACCAGCCCTGTTGCTGGTAGGGACTAAAAACCCCATGGGGGCTGAAATGGGATCCTGGGACCTGGGTAGGGTGGGAGGAGTGACCAGGACATATTAGGAAAGGACAGACCCAGGAGATGCTGAGAAGGTTCTGCCCTGACATGACCCCTCCTTGGTGTGACAGGGATTATAGTATGCTCTCAAAGCTCCTGCTTCAGCATCTGTCTAGATCTAGACAATAAAGAGTGACTTTGGCCAAGTTACATGCAAATGTTTGATTACAGACCTGTGCATTTCACTTATTAAAAAACTCTACTGCCACTTCTACAAATAATCATTGATATTTGATGTAGCCACCAGCTTTAGGTTCGAGACAGCTGAGAACAACAGTTCCTGCACCTCAGTTTTGTGATTTCCAACTCTTTTGTCATCAAACGTATCAAAATGTGGGAATGGCTTGGCTTGGAATAGGACCCACAGTGGTCAGTTGGATCTGAACCACCCTTCTACCTTCACTTAATTGAACCTCACAGGGAAACATCTAAAGAGATTTTGGACTAGCAGCAGTCAGCTTCAGTTGCAAGACTGTCCGTTTAAATAACAGCATTTCCACCTGCTCCAGCACAGTCACAAAGCCTCAAAGGGGGCAGAAGAAAAAGCCCTTTGTTCTACCTTTTAGCTGGTATCTGGAGAAAATGCTGACCCACGGTTTTGATCCGGGTGACCATGTATATTTCTCTCTACTAAGTACTCGTGGGAATTCCCATCTTTTCCCTTCACACTCTGAACCATGATACTCGCATCACAGTTGGTGCCTCAGCCAGTTTTGTTTCCTCTAAAGAAGCTGGTCTCAAAGTTCTGGTGGCGTACATCCCTTGAGGTTCACCTGCTCCCCATCGGTGTCCACCCTGGGCAAGGAGAGGATAATTGCCTTTACTTGCTATCAGCAGCTAAGCATATTAGCTGTGCTGTGATTAATCTAGACACATATGAGCTGCCTTTTGGATGTAGTTAACCTCCTGAGTGCTGTGACCTGTGGTCTGGGAAAAGACCTGCTTGCAGAAGAGGACTCACTAGATTTAGTCAGCTCTGCAGCTTCCATGGAAAGATCCTGCATTAGTAGCTTTGCTCCTCCTTTACTTTACAAAATTGATTCTTCTCACTTCCCTTCTTCCACCATCAGTGACCTCACAGTGGCTCAGCATCGGGGGACAAACATCCTTGAGGGAGAACAGATGGGTCCTTCTCCGTGTGTTGCAGGAGGGCAGGGTCTGAAAGATGACATCCCCTGCACTTTTCCTGGAGGACGCTGGGTTGCAGAGTGTGCAAAGGAAAGGAGCAGTTTGGCACAGATGTCCAGCAGCTGAGGGCTGCCCTGAGGTAAGTGCAAAAATAGCTGCTGGCAGCAGTGACCTGTAAAAACAGGGGAGCTGCATGGAGCTGGGCAAGCAGACATCTTCAGAGAAGACCTGGAGGAAGAGTAATTCTTCTGATGGGTTGCTTTCTCACCTCCTTTGTAAACATATGTAGGGTGTGTTATGTAAAGTGCTTCTTTTGGGGACCCTTAATACATATCTCTTGTTCCTTTTTCATTAAACTCCTCTGGCAGTTTTGAGCTGATGAACAGCTTCTAAGAGGTTTTTAAAACTTACCTGCATGAAGCAATCTCTTTCCTTATTGCTGGCATGTGTTACAGCTATCCCATCCCTTCCATATTCAGAAAAAAACCCTAAATTTCATCCCATAGGCCTTTTGAGGGAAAAATTTCTGTTGACCTAATGATGCCTTTTCCAAGAAATATAGATACAAGGATGTTGTGGTCTTGAAAGCTGAATTAATATTCCTCACATCAAGTTCTCTAGAATCAGAAGTATGAAATACACTTAAAAATGGGAAAGCCTCATCCTCCCGTCTTAAAGAGCCCAGAACAAGGGATTTTAAAGTCATGGCCAGATTAGTATTGCAAAAGCTGTGCTAGGTCATAGGGTAGCCCCAGGGAGCAAACACTGATCTGAAACTGAGGCCACCTACATTCACCATTTGGTTCTGCAGAGGAGGCAGTGAGCAAACCACCAGATTCCACCTCTTGTCTGCCTCCACATCAGCACCTCCCAAGTTTGTTGAGATTGCTGCAGAAAAGCAAGAAGGTGTGGATTTTCTGTAGCTTCATATTGGTAATCAGATGTCCTGTATCCAAACTGGTGTGATTTTTTAGTATACATCAGGAAATGAGTCAGTCACTGTATGCTTCCTGAAATATCAAAGGTTGTGAGAAGTAGGCAGCCTGATCACCAGTGCCTACTTACAGTCTACTAAGCTAAGGAGGAAAAGACTTATGAGGAAGAGATTTTGGGGAAAGAGACTGCTTTCTGCCAGGATCCTTTGTGACAACCCACCATGGAAAGTCCTGCCCTTAGTGTTTCAGGTACAATACTTGACCCGTACTAAAGCTGAATGAAGGACGCTCATGTTCAGACACCTCTCTAAAAAGGCACAAAATAGAGCAACATATTAGCTTTCTGAAACCCAATCCAGCTCCCTGACTTTGCTGTGTTTAAGCAAGGGCTAATCCTCCCAGCTGTTTCTTTGCACTTATTTTTAGCAAGCTCAAGGTTTCCAAAGTGCCAAAGTGTACCAGCAAAATGGGCCAGTGTTCTGTTTTGTTCACCAGGCTTTAATCACAGCACTGATTTGGTTCCTTGACCTTCTCTTTCAATGCCAATGTCTTGTCCTTGATAACACTGTCCTGGAAAATGTCACTACTGGTTGGCTTTCCCCCACACCTCACTTGAAAAGCTCACTTACAACTGTCTGCGTGTTCGTAGCCTGAAGCACATTTCTCTTATGATTCAGATGAAGTCCATCCCTTCTGTGCAAATGCTCTGTAGTACAGAAGTGTTTCCAGCTTCTGCTGAAACCTGATTCTCAGTCAGGTTATGAATCTACCATCTGTGTCCCTCCCTGGTCCTAAGCAGCATACTGGGAACTCTTCAGCAGCAGGAGAATGTAAACACTCTGGTTTCATCTTCTTCCCCTGGAGCTTGCAATTGCAACCAAAGCTTTTCTCCGTCCTTTCTTTGCCACAGGTATTGAAGTAGACCATGACAATACAGTCCTCTGGCTTGTCCTAGAAGCCACTCATGTACACTGTGAAGTCTGTCATCTTCACGTCCTTCCCCAGAGTACTGGGAAACTCCTCCAACCCCAGTTCTATCCCACCTGTGTCTCAAAACAGGGAGTTAGGCTGGAAAACTGGATGCTGTATCTAGTTTGTATGCACAAAGTGGGGGTGGGATGGGTGCTAAAAGGGCCCTGTTTGGGATACTATAAGGACCATGCATTGTAGAAGAGGGTTCTGTTATATAGTATGGAGCTTGTATGCACAATGCACCATGACCCTTTATGCACATAGAAATGGTCTTCAGTCTGGCATCCTACTTCAGGGTTGTTTTTCTCTGGAGCAGTCCTACCAAGAAACATGAATGTGTCCTCTAATCAGGAATGGGATGGGGAAAGTGAACGGGAGAATTCATATGGTGAGGTGATGGGCTACAAAATAATCTGTGAAAAGCTATCTTAGAAACTAAATTAAACATGTAGCCATGTGTAGCCTGTGAGGAAATAAAGAGGAAACTACCTTCCACACAAGCATCTCTTCTACACAGTACTTGTGTGGACAGTGATGTTGATGTGAGCCTGAGTCATAAGAGTGGTCCTTGGTTATCTAATTCTGCCCTGGTGGAGTTTAGGGTTTCCCTTTCCCCAAAGCTCCAAATGTCAAGGAGCTCAAAGGAAATGCTGGTTTTAGGATGTTGGTTTGGGGTTTTTTTCAACAGAACCTTTCTTGAAAACAGGGGGCTTTGGGGAGTATTTCAGAGGAGAATCTCCTCATCCCATCAATTTCCAGCTGCCATCAGAAGAGCATCTTCTGCCAGTGAGAAGCAAACTGTAAAGTAGAACCTGTTGTGGGCTGTCCTCAGTGACAACAGGGTTTATCTTGGCTCCATCCAACCTGAGGAGATACAAACAGCTTTACTATTCTCTATAACCCTCGTCCTAGGCCAAGCTCACCTTATCTCAAAAGCCAGGTTTCTCTTTACTGTTTGTGTCTGGAGGAGGTTAGAAAAAAATCAAAGAATAACTAAAGAAATATCCTTTTTTATTATTGTTATTTTTGTTTGTTTACTTTGTTTGATTTTGGAGTGGTAATAAAGAGGCACTACCTGATCTTTCAGACACTACCAGTGAGGTTCGCTATCCCTCCAAGCCTTTGTACCTCCCAGAGTGACGTCATTTTTAGATAGCATTTTAGATAGCATTTTGCAAACCAAAGGGTCACTCAGTCATGCCCTACCCTTATGGCTTCTGCTAGTTATGCAGGGCGTATCTGCAGATGCAGGGAAACACATTCTCTCCCAGGTTTCCTTTCCTCCCTCCCATGTCCTGATCATTTGTTCACGAGGGTTCAGGAAGTGGGATGAATCCAGCTGGGCCAAAAGCATCTGCTGACCATCCCTATAGTCTTGTGAAATTGCTTCAGGGACACCAGGCAGCAGAGCACTCAGGCACAGCACACAGCTGAACTAAGAGCATGGGAGAAATGCCAAGCTCACGTCCTGGCTCTGAGCTGGCCAACTTCCCTTCTTCTGGAAGCACAAGCTCTCAGTCCTCACAGGAGTGGTGACTTGCTCTTGCCAGATCTCCCAACAGGTTTGGTACTGTACTTGAAAGACGCGCTCAGCTCCTTCTCGAGATTACCACCTCCTCTTAATAGATTTCCCTTCAAAAAGGTTTGTATTACTGACAGATATTCTTTCCAATCAGGTCTGGGTAATAAGTAATTTCTGAGGTCCTCACACCAGGTTATGCCTTCATGTAAATGCTTAAAAAAAGTACAAAAAAGATCTATCTGTGCTTTATTTTTCCCTTTCTCCCTCTCTCTAAGCACACTGGGAATAGCACGGAATGTTTCTGATTATTTTTCCTAGCTTTGGTGGGTTACCAAGAGGAATCACCTTGCAGCTATCATATTTTGAGGATGGAAGACCTGAATCGAAAATAAAGTCCTGGCTTGACAAAAATAATGATGATCTGAATTGTTTCATTTGTGGTTGGGTTGTTTGGGGTGGGTTAATTTGTGGGTTGGGCTGGTTTTTTTGGAGGGAAGGAGTTGGGTTGGTTGGTTGGTTGGTTTTGTTGTTGGGTTTGGGTTTTTTCAGCTCAGATTCAGCTATTTAAAACTGAATCTTAGTCTGCCTGGACCTATGAGAAACCATTAGGACTGTGATGCAGTGATATTATTCATCACGTGCCCTCTTTGCCTTCCGAAGCACAGCTCTACAAAACTCTGTGTTCTTCTGTACATGTCCTCTGCTAACCCTGAAATGTGACTGACAACTTGTCACAAGCATGAGGGGGGACCACATGTCAGGTACTGAACAGTGCAAGATCACCAAACCTATTGGCTTCTCTTTTCCTGATCTGACAGGGGTAGCACATGGGTCAGTCTGTGAAAGAAGTGGCTGAAAACAGACAAAAGAATATACTTTTTTATACCATGAGTAACTGGAAAATTCTGGACTTTACTGTTCCAGGAGGCAATGGAAACAGCTGGCATCAGCAGGATCAAAAGGTATCAGATAAATCCATGGGCAACAGGGGCCTGTTTTTGCAGAGGGCAAGCAGGGATGTACCATTGCGACCTGCACTCTTCCGCAATAGCATCTCTTGCTAGTACTGCAGGACACCAAGTGCTGGATTACAGGGACCATCTCTGGCCCAGAGCAGTTCTTGATGAGACAGGAAATTCGGAATTGGAGCATAAATCTAACAACCCTGGGTGACATTGAATGTGGCAGGAAGAAAATAAAGGATTGCTATCTATAGTAAGTCACACATTACAGAGCAGGTGCCTGACAGGGATGAACTGAACCAGCCTTTCGGGATGGCTGTTTCTTCTCCGGCTCCAGAGGGAACTTCAGAAAGTGGAGAAACTGGCTGCATGTGAACTCTTCAGAAGAGAGTTGAAATGAGGTGAGATGCATCCTTGTCTGAAGTTCAAAGCAACAGTTTTTAACTTTTCCTGGACTTCTTCAGCCATTCGTGTGTCTGACATGTTTCTACATGAAACATGCCAGATAGAAGGGTTACTCAAATGTAATTAGTTTCATCATTTTGTTTTTATCACAGTGCATTTCTTACAGGGTGTATTTTCTGCTGAACCTTAAACCTGCTAGTAAAAGCTTAACAATATGAAATGAATAATAATTCAAAACCCCAAACAAACCAAAACCCTCAAGAAATAGGTCTTGCAAGTGTTTTAAAAAACTGAGAGAGCACATGAAAAATTTAGAGGAGTCCAGGATGTGGTCTTCAATCACAGTACAAACCTCTCAACTTTTGGTTCATCTTCAAATGCAGTACCAGTTTATATAAGGACTGAGGATAAACTCTCTTCTTTGATGATGAAGAAATGCAACAGTGACACATGACTGTGATTATCTCAGGACAAGTCAAATCCCCCTTTATGAAGTATGAGGGGTTTGAGCTGAATATTCCCAACACAAAGTCAGCATCATTGGTAAAACTGGCATGGAATCAACATGAAGACCTGTAATAAAGACTCAATCTAACCAAATATCTCCAATACCTAAACTTGATTACAAGTTCTCTTATCTAAGTTAATTTTTAATTAAATGTCTGTGTATAGTTATGAATACTAAATATCTCTCTTGGCTAGCTGCAAATGATGTTCAATAGAACAGTTGGTCAATCTGAAGAGGCAAAAGAAGAATTAAGATTAAATAAAATCACAAATTCTAAAACCATACTCTTTTTCTTTAATATATAAAAATAAATACTAGAGTTCATAAAAATAGTAAAAAAAGGTTAAGTTTTCTTTACAAAATTTATGTCAGACAATATCAATGTCCTGAGACCTCATATCATCATACGAGTTATTTCTTGTTTTATTCTTTTAAATTCTTGGTTCAACGTGATGCTTTTTTAGCATATTTGAAATCACATGACCCAGCCACTGCTCTGGTAGCTGGTAAGGAAGCTCACAGGTATGTGAGGTGAGCCCAGTCACCACAGTTTTCTGGCCTTGGCCAGTGACAAGTACAGAGATGGAATCAGGAACTCTTCATTATGTAAATACAGGATGATACTAAATCCCATTTTCCTGACAAAAGTACATTGTCCTAGCTCTTCTCTCCAGTGTGACTGATTAGTGAATTGTTGCTTGGTGTTATCAAGCCTCCGAGTTTACAGTTTTTCTAGGTACCCTCAAAGCCAAGACTTTTTACCTCACCAGCAGCCATATCAGAGCAATTGAAAACAAAAATTGAGGAGCAAGAGGTGTCGAGAGTGTCTCTCTTAGAGATCATTAACCCAGAAATCAACCTGTCCCCCTGGCAGGGGACAAACAGGGGGGCCAGGTAAAAGCTCAGTCCTGTGCTGCCTGATAGAAACCCAGATATTCTAATTTCCTAGCTAATGAATGTTACATCTATCCAGTAATCTGTTATTGCAAGGTTTCCAAGACTAGCTTTGGGGATTTACACCTGAGTATTTCCAGCCTGTCAGTTGGGTGGGTTTTTTGGTAAAGACATATTATTAGTGCCATGCTTCCCACCTAAGCTGCTTTTCCTTCCCATTCAGACTGCAGTTCTGGGGGCACTGCCCAGACTCACTGGTGTGCAGAACAGAAAGGCCTTCAAAAGCTCCTGCACCAGCAGCTCCTCCTCCTACACTGGATGGCATGGACATTATCCTGGCAGGCCCTAGAGCAGTATATAAAAGTAAAGGTTGGCTAAACACTGCAAGACTCGCACTGGCAAAGGGCAATAAGAAACCATGGACATCTGTGCCTTGTGTTTTGGTTGCAAGACACAGGGACTGTTCTAGACTAGCTCCCTATAGAAATGAGGGTTACGGGAGCAGGACTGTTGGCAGGTTTTTCAACCAGTAGCATTTTTAGCTTCCCAGACAACCTCAGCCAGAATTTGATAAAGCAGTCTAGGTTTCAAAGACACTGACTTCTTGCTAGTTTCATGAAAATAAGTAGTTTTGTAGGTGAGAAGAATCCAGACTCTCGTTTTCTTTGAGAGAATACTGCAAGGATACAGGAAAAAAAGCCACAAGAAACCAGGCTATCTAATTTCTACTTTTCACCAAACTACTAGGTTTCTTTGCAGTTCTGGAAATAGGGCAATGATTCTCTGTTCTCTACAGTGCTTGAGGGTATAGGGAGCAGACTTGCTTGTTGCAGCACTGCTGGCATTGCTGAGATACTGAACAGACAAAAATCCTCCAGCAGCACTGGTATCATCAGAACCTGGATATGGCCACACTCAGTCATGTCACCTGTTCCATAGGCAAGGCTATGTGGGGAGCTGGGATTTTGTGTGTCAGAAAGAGTTCCTTATTGAATACAGCCTTTGACAGTTTTGACAAGGCAATTTAGGATGGTAGTTTTGTTATATGAACGCTTGCTTACGAAGCAGGAACAGGCACAGTCAATGTACTTGGCTTATATCCTACCAAATTGGAACTAACAAGAGGTGCTTCTATTCCACAGGCTGTCCAGTTTCTTACACCTTGCCCTACTCTTTGTAGCTTTCTCCAAACCTAGCTAAAATCACACACACACCACTGACCTGAGTCCTATCTCATTCTAAAATGCTTTCAAAACTTTAGTTTGGATCTACTGGTAAATTTACTAAAAGCCAATGCAGCTCCTTTTGATCTAACTTGCTTTATTTGTTTAAGTTTTGGCCCACTAAAGTTCTCACTGAATCTGAATGAATATCTGGCTGTGAAGAGTTAAAACTTGTCATTGATTCAAGTGACCCCGGAATCCAGCAGTTAAGGTTGAAAGTACCAAGAGTGATGGGAATTCCATTAAAAAGATGATATTTGAATGGAAATTTACTCAAATGTACTTATTTCTTTGGTCAAAGTGTATCTTTGACACCCAGCTCCAAATTTTACACACTTAGATTCAAATGTTACATTGCACTAGCTCCAAACAGCTTCACAATAAAAATTTCTGCTGTATATCCTTTCTGCTGGAGAGAACAACAGCAGAAAGACCAGACCTTTCTGCTAAAATTCACTGGAAGGAAGAGAGCTGAGGCAATAAAACATCCTTCCTTCCTCTGGCTGGTCATCTGCTTCCATAAAATGCCTCCAGGGCAGATTTTGCATGAGTTTGGCCTCTGCCCATCTCAAGAGGGTGTGGCTAGATGGGAAAGGGTGGAGCAGAGAGACTACTTTTGGTCAAGGTAGTTGTGAAACACCTGCTGTGCCCCTTACACCCCCAAGCACAAGTGCTGGACAGGCCAAGAATTAAGAGGCTGCAGCAGCAGAGGGGCTGGGTGAAAACCTACATCAGGCAGGATTGTGAGGCCTCCACTAAGTTGCAGGATTACCCAGTGAAGGTCAGACCTACCCCACAGGCCTTGATATCCCCAGTAGCCAAGACTCACTCCAAGCAGGCTCCTGGGTCTTGCTTGGTGACTTGGCAGATGTGCTCACATCTGGGGGGGGTGCACTGATGGCACTGAAAACCTTTCAGTCCTTGGTAGGCACTCAGAAAATAAGCTCCTCTCCCATCCTGCTCGCGTTCCTACTTGTTCACTTTTGCTGGAGACGGTCTCTGTAATTATTGCTGGGAGAGAAGACCAGCATTCTCACCAAAGAGGTGTTTGTGAGAGTGTTAGTAGGGACAAAACAAATAATACCACACTGCTGTAAGGAAACTCGCTAGGAAATATTGTTTCTTATTCTAATCACATTTCATTTTTAAAGTCAAGTTGACATCTGTAGCTCCTTAGGGAGAGTCCTTACCTTCTGGGTCTGCACCCCATTATTGGGGTGGATTATGGAGAAGCATTCTCTTTAGATGGTGAAGAAGCCCAGGGATAATTCCCATGAGAAACCATCCTAGGCTGAGACCAGCATCTAGTCTTATGTGAAGTGCAGGTCTTTCAGTGTGAAAGAAACTCTGTGAGAGAATAAAAAAGCAGATTTTCTCTTCTGCACTCAAATCATGTCCTCACCCACACACTGAGCATCACAGGGGTTTCTGATAACATTTTGCAGCTGAGTGTGTTGAAAGAAGAGCATTGGGAAAGGAAGAAGAGCAATAAAAACTGTCATCTTCTCAGGCTCATTCTAGACCTGTTTTTTGTTTGGTTTTCTTTTTCTTCTTCATTTTTTTTCCATTTCTACCAAAACTTATTGTCCTAACAAGGACATCTCGGCTGGCACAAGTCCTAATGCAGATGCAATTGCATAAGGAAGAAGCCTATTATATTTGGGAACGTGCAAAAGAACTCTTGTGTCTACCAACTGTAAACCTCTGCCAAGGCACACGGGCTCCAATTCAAGCATGTTTGCTAAAACAAAGGGAAGGGCTAAAACACAGTTTCCTTCAGTGTCAAAACTCATCTTCCTGTTAACATGCAATGTGTACAAAGTGTGACAGACCAGACAGCTTATTTAAGCATCTTCAAAACAAGGTTTGCTTTTTTTTTTTTTCAAGTCTGTGACAGGTTGAAGTAGCTCTTCAACATTATTTATATATTCATTCATGTCCCAGCTCATGGAGGTCCACCCTGACAGAACACATCACATAATGTTCCACAGTCATTTTAAGATGATCTAAAAGCAAACTCCCATTCAAATGAATAATCGCAGCCTTCTCTCCCTGACTGCTGCCTCTTGATCTTTGAGCTTTCCTAAGGTCAGCCCCAGCAATTGCGTGGCTACATATCACACACATTCAACAGTGAAGCCTTACCACTCAGTGATAGCCAGGTAGCTTTAGCTAGGCCAGGGGGACACAAGGGGCACAATCAGAGATTCCATGTCACCAAACAGCCCTGAAGAGTAAAAGCCCACTAAGCAAGAAAGTAGATGCCACATATTCAACACAACTGCTGAAAACAGATGTCCCTGACGCCACAGGCCCTGTGTCAATAAGGACACATGCCACTTTAGCCTAAATTGGACTGTACCATTTAGTGCCACCAAAAAAATTCATTTTTTCCTGAACTCATCCAAAGAACCTGTCTTTGATTAAAGCTGGTCCTGTCTCAGTGTGAAAGGCAGTGCCAGGAATGTCACTTAGGCTGTTCCTCCCTAGCACCTTCATCACTTCCTCCTTCTGGCCGCATCTGTATGTGGGCACAACTTCTAGGCAAAAGAAGGCAGCAAAAGAGGGGATCCCAATGACCTTTTCATTGTGATCTTTGCTGGGCAGGCACCTCAGGAAAACAACCTATGTTTTTTTCCAAATGTCTTTTTTTCTCAACCATTATGGTGTCTGTGGTTAAGAAACAGAGCAAACCCATAGGGAAATCCCTCCTTTTTCAGGATACTGCATGGTTTTAACTACTCAGGAGAAGGGATAGGAATTCAGAGCAATTGTCATGCTGTGGAGCTACTTCCCTTTTATGGATTGGAGAACAGCTCCAGCTTTCACACAGCAGTGCTCTACTGCAGCCAGTCACACACACGATTGTCCCAGAGAGCTGGGATTTTGAAAGTACACTGGCCTTGAATGAAATAAGCTGGCTGGCTGATGGTCCACTGGGTCTAGACGTGTGGCGGGGGAGTGGGGGGGACTTCAGTCATCATGCAATTAGCAGCTCCAGCACTGAGGAAAGTCAGTTGCTATTTCAGGGAAAGGAAAGGCAACTGTTCCCCAGGGGGAATGACTGCACTAGCTCAGCACCAGGAATAGGCTGAGATTTTTGACATTTTTTTTCCCTCTATACTTCAGGAAAAGCGAACACACAATGTTCATTCGCAGGGAACGTTTCCTGAACGTGGTGTGTGCTCGCTGTCCCACAGGTCATTTTCCAGTGTGTCACATCCTTCTGCACAAGGGAGAGCAGGAAATGGCAAACTCCCAGTATGAGGCAAAGCATTCCCATCGCTGCAATTGGTCCACAGGAGCTATAAATTGGTCTCCTCCAGAAACAGATCAAAATTTGTCTTTGGGGAGGTCAGCTGGAACCTAAAGGTAAGTTTGAACCAGTATTTTTTTGGAGACTCTAAGCACTGTATTAGAAAACCGTTTTCAGGTTTTGGACTAATTAATACCTTTTCTGTTGGGGAGATTTTTCTCCAGGAGCAGGATTTGGCTTTCTTTTCCTTTATGCTGGTATATAATCAGTGTATTCAAAATACATGCATCACTGTGTGGTTTATCTTATATATTGAATAACTCTCCAATTAACTCCAGTGATTTCTGCTGTTATTACCTGAGACTGTTCTCAGCAAGAAAATATAAAGAACAAATTGTTAAGAGGCCACAGGAATCAATATATTTAATGATCATCATGTTGATCTGGTTTTAAGTTATTGATAATATGCTCATTTTTCATTTTCATTTTTATATCTATTTAACTTAAGTGTTAATCTTTGTTCTTTTAGCTTCATCTCTGATTATAGTGTAAAAAATAAGAGGACACTGCCTCAAGCTAAGAAAAGCACAATGTACCAAGTGGCTAAAATGATCCAATGATACCAAGAGAGCCTGTGGTCATTGTTCTGAAGGACATAGGGGGAGGTCCTAAAGGATTCTGTGTGAAATGGATTAGGACATCATCCAAGTAAAAGGGAAAAAAAACTGCAGTGAGAATTACTTACACACTTCAGGATGGAAAGACTTTAGGAGTTTTTCTCCTTCTGAAACAGGGATTCAGCAGAATGAAGCCCCCAGGATGTTAATTATATAGTATGCACTTCTGAGGGGCCAGGCACCTCCGGTTCACATAGCACAGAAGATTTAGAAGTGAAAAAGTGACTGCAGCACTGAATAGTTTTGCTTAGTTGGCTCTGGGACAGAGCTACAGAGACGTCTTTTAGCTATGAAGGCATTACAAACTGCAAACAACTTCTTAGCTAGACCTTGCTGGTGCAGAGGCAGCACTACCTTGTGCAGTGTAATGCTGTGAAGCGCAAAAGCTCTGCTCCCACCAGACAACTGGTGACGCTACACTCCTGTTGCCTCCCTTGCCCCAGTTGCCCTATATACAAGTACGGTTAGGGATGCTAGCTTCCTATGCAAAGCACATTTGCAACCTGCAAATGCTTATTGGAACATTTTTTTCTACCCTTGTGACAAAGAGCAGAGATTGCCTAATACTGAAACCATGAAGATTCATCCTCTAAAAGGGAAGACACTCCTGCTATCTTGCCAGGGAAGGTTGCAATATTTTTCAAGTCATTTCTATTTGCAGGCCCCTGTATTTCCCCTTTCCCCCATTCCCAAGGGAGTGATTATGGAAAGTGGGCTCACTTTTCTGATGTGACCTTCATGAATCTTTTAAACAAGGTCCATTAGTCTCCCTGTCACTGTCAATAGGGATCCACCACCACTGGTTGTACTAAGCACCACAGAACAACAGTTCCCATTTTTTTCCAGACCCTGATACCAAGTTACAATACGAAAAAAAATGCTGCAAGACCTAGAGTTGCTTAGGCTTAAAAAGAAAGGAAGGTTGTTCGCAATACCCATGTGAGACATGAGCTTCTCACCTCCCAGATGGAAAAGCCAGACCTTGACTCCCCTTGGCAGCTTCCCTCTATCCTCCTTTAATGGGAAATGACCCCTAAATAGCAACCTGGGATGGGTGGCTTTCACCTCCTCAGAACCTGGCCTTTCTTGTGAAAGATGCTCTTGAACACTGTAGATCCTGTGAATACTATCATGGGAACAACACATTAGTTCTGGAAGCATTACTATTCTGGGCACTGACTCACTTAATCTCAAAGGAATTTATGTCCCCAGGGTTGGAAGTGTCTTCACAGAGGTAATAACAACATCATCCCTGACCCAAGCCTTTAAGACACTTTAGTCTTCTCAGGGAACACAAAAAACAGTGGAATATGGTAATTAAATGAACATGTGTGTATGTGCACGTGTATGTGGGTGCGTACGTGTGTGTAGACAGCAAACCTTTCATGTAGCTGGTTGAAGAAAAGTTAAAACTGGCTGAATGCCATCCCTGAAATGCTGGTCCACACTGAGCATGTCTCAACCTCAGTCCAGCCTATTTTTTTTTTCTGGACAGGCGCCATGGAGAGAAACCGTGCTGCCTTCCCTCAAACACTAGACCCCACGCATGACTTCCACATCACACTGCTGGATCAGAGACGGAGGCTGCGTGGCCAAATTGCTCACCTTCACAAGGCGGCTCGTAAACTCAGCAAGCTCCGCAGAAGGTCCCTGATTGCCAATGTCAGTGGGAGCACCCTGACCGCTGCAGGAGCTGTCACAGCCATCGTGGGGCTGTCCCTCAGCCCAGCAACACTGGGAGCCTCTCTCCTGGCATCGGCTGTGGGTCTGGGTCTGGCCACAGCTGGGGGGGCTGTCAGCATCACCTCCGATCTCTCCTTAGTGCTTTGCAATTCCCGGGAGGTGAGGAAGGTGCAGGAAATCGCTATGACTTGTCGGAAACAGATGAGGGAAATCCTTGGCTGCCTGGAGTTCCTCCGCCGAGGGCAGGGCCCGGGGGACCCCACACTGCGCCAGTCAGAGAAGAGAGCCTCCATCTCACTGTACAACTCCGTCTGCTTCATGGTCTTCTGTGGCTCCCACAGCTTCCTCGTGCCAGAGTACACTAAGGAGGTCACGAAAGTGAGCCAGGCGGTGCTTAAGGCCAAAATCCAGAAGCTAGCTGCCAACCTCGAGACCTGCACCAGAGCGATGGATGAAGTCTGTGAACTTCTTGAATCCAGGACAGAGCTTTCCCCATGCATAAGGAGACCCAACTTGGATGCAAAAAAGTCTGCTGAGATCCCAAGATCATCCAGCTTAAACAGTGTTTGCCATATAATTAAAACCAGGCTTGGAGACAATTATTAACTGTCACCATTAGCACTGCTACCTGTTGCTATTGTAATATTGGTGGTGTTAATCTGCACAGGTGCACACATCTCTCATGTGCCTTATCTATATCTGAACACAAACTCCTTCCTGATAGGAAGCTAAAGCTTCCACACACGCACCACCAGCTGACAGCAGCCACCTGATTCAGGTTGGAGGTTATGACGGACTGTTGTGTACACAGCAGCAGATCCCAGAGCTTGAAGGCAGCGATAGATGGCCATTCCTCAGACCCATGTTTCCTCAGCCATCTTCCCAGCTTTGCTTCCCCAAGGCAGCAAAAAGTAGCATGTCAGGAGGCTGATGAAATCCCTGCAGTCGTGGTGCTGATTGAACCTGGTTTGTAAATAACTTATGATTCTATGAACGGTAAAAGGGTTGGGGTACCCTCAAAAAGCCAGCAGCTGCCAATTCCTCATAGAGTATTGTCCAGTTACCAAGGTACATTTGGAAACGCTGTTCAAGGAAGCATCTCCAGATATGACAGACTGTATGGATAGCTCATCACCACCAGGTGAAATAGCAGGGCCAGAAATTGTTACCCATTTTGAAGAAACCTCTGCAGGCTGAGAACTGTGATGTTGGTGTTCTATTTATTTACATAGGATTATTTCAAGGTTCTGATATTGTATCTAAGATGTATTTTTTTTTTCTTTTATAAAGGAAGCCTCTGCTCCAAAGGAAAGCCGCTGTTGTTAGAGGCAAAGTAAGTTTGTGGCATGTGAGAGCAAGTTACCTGTTCTTTGGCTGTGAGGGAAGGCAAGTTCCTATAGAAAAGCATGGCTGGAATGCTGGTAACTATAAAATAGGTGAAACACGGTCAAACAGTGATGACAGATCTTATAAGTCAAAACAGAAGAAGGACAGGTCAGTGATCCTGGGACCAGAGCCTGCCTCAGGGCACTGGTGGAAGAAAGCAGTTATATCTTTTGCAGCAGGGAGGGAAATGCAGGTTGGTGCTACTGGTCTGAGATGGAGCACAGCTGTGATGAAAACACATCTGAGAGGTGGAGGTGCCCCTCTCTGTGCAGTCAAGCAGCCTGTGAAACCCACAGTGGTTTGTCTGAGGGAGGAGGCAGCACTCATGGAGAGCTACATATACTTGTAGCAGGGAAACACTTCCCTTGTCCCAGGGAGGGCTTCATGTTAGCAAAATATATATTGATACTAACACTTGAGGGGTGCAGAGGAATAGGATGATTCAGCGGCAGAACACTTATGAAGCAGGAGGAAGGGCTGGGTCTCTCCTTCAAGTGACTGTTCTGTTAAATATGTCCTTCATGATTTTTGACCCCTTCAGCTCCTCAGTTCTCTGTCTAAAAATTGTGATAGTAGTACTTCCCTACCTCACAAGGATGTTTCTGAGACAAATACTGAAAAGTGCTCAAGTAGTGTGATGATGGGGATCACATCTGTACCTGGAAGAGGTACAAGGAAGAGACCCCAGAAACTAGCTTGAGAAAACTAGAGGAGTTAATGCAGGGATAATTCCACGGGATAATTTCACCTCCACAGGTAGCCTCAGTGGGTAAATGAAACTTCCCTGTAGATGCACGTATCAAAACGATTAGAAAAACTCACTCTGTAATTCTGTAACACTGAGCAAACTCTGGAGAAGGGCAACAATCCATCTCGCAGAGCTTGAATCCTTGTCCTTTTTGCCTCTTCCTTTTGTGACATCAACATTTGTTTTTTCACGTAAGAAGAACAAAAGCCCTGGCTCCTCAGAGTGTGACTCAGATGCTTGTAATGCCCGTATCTGCCAAAAATGAACAACTACACTGTTGGTTTGATTAAATTAATATGAAGCACTTTTGCATCAGTGTCTCTCTGCCCACCTGCACATGACCACATTCCTGCCCTCTGGCTCACCCTGCTCAGTTTCATGTTCCAGCACTGGAGACAGGAGTCGGTATGAGCAGCTGGACGTGTTCAGAAAGCAAGAATGAAAAGTGAGGTCTCCAGCTCCAGGCCACACAGCTGGCATTGGTATATGAGTGTAAATGATTTTGTCTGTGTGAGTGTATATCTTGGTGTGCAAATTAATCCATGTACACTGTGGATGTTGGTGTCTGACATGCAAACACCGTGGTGCATACATGTGAGTACATAAGTGTGAACTGCACCCTATGCAAAAGCAGACATGATGTTACATTTTTCTTAGTGCTCCAGCATATCACCACCTAACTCCACCAGATCAGTTGACTTTACAATGTACAAAGTACAACAGCTTTACAATGCTTATGAGATGGATGGTTTCATCATCACAGAGAAAATTATGCAATATATTCTTTTCCTACCTCCTCCCCAGTTTTCTGGAAATGCATCTTTGCCCACACATCCACACACAGGGAATGACACAGAACAGCAACATCTCTGAAAAGAAAAATCTGGCTGGCAGAAGGATTTGAATTTGATAGGCTTTAAGCTTCATTATGGCTGGTTTGTCATGCTCAACACAGTCCTGCACTGCAATCACAACCACTGTTTCAGCAGCCTGGGACAAATCAGGTACTTTGCTTTCAGTCTCATCCACACAGAAGCAAAAAAAAAAAATCCTGCTTCTGTTTTTCCCTAGGCTAACCCTTCACTCAGATTCTGGATTTGGGTTGTTGTGCAGTGCTGTTGTGTGAGTGTAATTGAGCTTAAGGTGTAACACTCCCCTGGCCAGGTCTCAGCCACTCCCCTCTGGATTTGTTTGCTAGGAATGCAAAGGGAGGCTCAAGCAGAGAGTAGGATCCCCAGGCTGGAAGATCTACACAGGGCAGGGGAGATGTGTGACTTTGCATCAAAACCCATACAGTGCTCTTGGACGCCTTCTAAGTCAGGCAGTCCTGTGAATCTGTGTCTGTGCCCTCACACCCCAGCTACAGTTGATCTAGCAGCTAGCAGGCAGAGCAGGAGGTGTTTGGATCCTTCTCACCCAGCTCCAGGTATGCCATCCTGCCTCCTCCCATGCAGCCAGCACTAGATCTGGTGAGTTAGCCCTGGGAGCTGTGCTGCCAGAAATCTACCATTTTGAGGGGTCACAAGCAACATCTGGGAGAAGTGTCTTTGATAGGCAGCTTTTTTGCTAGTAGTTATGTCATTTACCCTTTAGAGTAATAAGTGTGCTAGTGGAACAATTCCTTTGGTACCTAGGCAGCAGTGAGAGAAGGGTACATGTGTGATTTATGTTTCGGCGAGGCTAGCAGTTATGAAGCCTGATTCAATGGTCAAGCAGAAGTGCAAACATGAATTTAACACAAAGTCATATAGTATGTTTTGAAAGCCCAATAAAAGGTGCCTACAAACTCAAGTACAAAGAGTCAGGATACACCAATAACCTCCCTCTGAGCATCCCAGTGGGTAGACAGCACCATTTACTGTTTACTGTGACCTACTGTACACACTGTCCATCTTGTCTTATTATGCATCCCTTATGAAATAGTTTGCATTATACCTGCACAAAAATTCACCTGATGTGGATGCTCCCAAGGGAAAACTGAGCTTATAATATGCAGTAGGGCTGGGAACACATTTGGTCAAAAGCCAAGCAGTTTAGAACAGAAGGGAACTTTTATTCAAATGCATCTACTGACAAAAGGGAATTACTCAAACTGGAACTTCACCAGAATAGAATGTTGCATCCTGCTCCCCACCAAAACAGCACCTACCATTTATATGGCTCATTTATATGGGCAATGAGTTCAACAAAGGATCACAAGCAGTGACTTCCCGTCACATCCCTGACTCCACTTCCTGAGACGTCCCAGTGACCCTTACAAGGGTTCATGTCTCAGTGCTGGCCGGGCTTAACCATTAGCAGGAACAACCCCAGGTTCCAGTATAGGTTGGGGAACGACCTGTTAGAGAGCAGTGTAGGGGAGAGGGACCTGGGGGTCCTACTGGACGACAGGGTGACCATGAGCCGACACTGTGCCCTTGTGGCCAAGAAGGCCAATGGCATCCTGGGTGTATTAGAAGGGGGGTGGTTAGTAGGTCGAGAGAGGTTCTCCTTCCCCTCTACTCTGCCCTGGTGAGACCTCATCTGGAGTATTGTGTCCAGTTCTGGGCCCCTCAGTTTAAGAAGGACAGGGACCTGCTGGAGAGAGTCCAGCGCAGGGCAACTAAGATGATTAAGGGAGTGGAGCATCTCCCTTATGAGGAAAGACTGAGGGAGCTGGGTCTCTATAGTTTGGAGGAGAGGAGATTGAGGGGTGACCTTATTAGTGTATATAAATATATAAAAGGGGAGTGTCACGAGGATGGAGCCAGGCTCTTCTCAGTGGCAAACAATGATAGGACAAGGGGCAATGGGTACAAACTGGAACACAAGAGGTTCCACTTAAACTTGAGAAGAAACTTCTTCTCAGTGAGGGTGACAGAACACTGGAACAGGCTGCCCAGGGAGGTTGTGGAGTCTCCTTCTCTGGAGACATTCAAAACCCGCCTGGACACGTTCCTGTGTAACCTTATCTAGGTGTTCCTGCTCCGGCAGGGGGATTGGACTAGATGATCTTTTGAGGTCCCTTCCAATCTCTAACATACTGTGATACTGTGATATATAGCAAGCTCATAACTCAAGACGGCTGTAATGTTTTGAAACATATGGTCATCTGCACTGGGTGTTTCTTTCTTTTTTATTTATTATTTTAAAATAATTTCTCCTGAGCACAGTGGGATGCAGCAGTTTCATTTCCACTGCTGCCCAGTGAATTGTTTCAGGCTTCCTCTCCTTTCCCTGTCGCGCAGAGCATTTGTTCAGACTTCCCCTCACTTTCCTCATTGTTCTGAGAGCAAAGGAAATGGCACGCCTGAAATCCAGTGACAGATGCTCAGGTATGTCAGCATTTCCACTGAGAGCACACACGGCTGGGCTCCACAACCAGCAGGAGAGAGGGAGACCTGTTCAGAAATGCAGTCACAAGCTTCATTTTGCAGCTGGCTCTCCTGTCCTTTTGAAGCCTGAGCTCTTGGGTGTGTTAGCATCCTTTTCCCTAAACCAAAGGAGGCTTACCTACCTGCAAGGTTGCCCTGCTGCTACCAGCACTGGGACTACAGATCAAAAAGGCCACACTCAGACGAGATGGAAACCAATGAGCTCAGGAACCAGCATCATGACATGGTAAGTTGCACTTACCATGCATACCAGAGGACACTAAATCCATCACCATTTTGAATATTTTATTAGGCACTTGCAGGATCTCTGAATTACGACAGCAGCAATGAAGGGGGAGTGTCATTTCATGCATAGTTTGGTTTATTTTATGAATTTCTGGCAAAGTTGCACATTGGCTATTACTATAAGCAGGTAAACAAGGCAGAGCAATGACAATTCCTTTTCTTTTTCTTCACTAGTACTTCAAAATATTTCATACCAGCACTTCTGAAGTTTATTTACTCTTTATGTCTATTATATATGTAGGTTTATATATTGTATTTTTGTACCTGGCAAGCTCATTTGGGTTTGTATTTTCACAATTGTAGGATTTATGACTACAGAACACTCATCACACACACTCTGTCTAAGCAATGCTAATGCTGAGCTGCAGGCCAAAGGCTCACCCATTTGCAGTTAATGCCAAGCAGGCAGATTTCAGACAGCCAATTCAGCGTGCTTGAATCCCAGTACAGGTGGCTATAATTCCATATCTCCCTCTTCCCTGAAGTTCAGGGAAAAGTCCCTCCCCAGTTTCCAACTTAGCAGAGCATAGCACTCGTCACACAACCCCCATTGCAGAAGTGTGAACCTAATTAAGTTTAAAGAAAACGAGCCTTGGACACTTTTAGAAGAAAGGCCTCCTCAAGTATGCTGCTTAACAATCTTGTGAAGACATGGGATGTTCCCACAGACACAGCAAACCAGGCCCATGCTGACTCCTTCACATCAGGAAAGGAGAAAATGACAGCGCTGGTACCACTTCTCAGAGAGCTGCACTCTGAAAAACTCGATATGCAGAAAACACCTTCTGACCTTAAGGAAATGAGGCCACCTGTATCTCACACAGACACTACCACCGTAGTAGCGCTTTGATGTCACGGTGCGGCCCTTCCCATCCTGCAGGCGCTCCCGCGCTCCCGCGCTCCCTCGCTCCCTCGCTCCCTCGCTCCCGCGGTCCCGCGGTCCCGCGGTCCCTCGGTCCCTCGGTCCCTCGGTCCCTCGGTCCCTCGGTCCCTCGGTCCCTCGGTCCCCCGCTCCCCCGCTCCCCCGCTCCCCCGCTCCCCCGCTCCCCCGCTCCCCCCCAACGGCAGCAACGAAAGCATCCACCTCAACACGCAGCGACTGCCGAGGCGAGCCTTACTCCTCTCCTCTTTGCCCCGCCCCGCCCGCGCCGATTGGCTCTTTCCCCGGAACTACAAATCCCATAACACCCCAGAGGGGAGGGTAATTCCCAGAGTGTTTTGCGCTACTTTAGTGGGCCGCGGCCCAAAATGGCAGCAGGGGACGGTGAAGGAGCGGTGGTGGAGTCGGAGGCAGCAGTGGAAGAGCCGCGGAGCTTCAAGGACCTGGTGAGGCCGGCACGGATCCGGGCTGCAGGCGGCGCCACGCCCGGCGGAGGTGCCGGTGCGCAGGGAGCAGACACGTGCGGCGCTGTGGCTGCGTTGTTCCGCTGGCGTGGCGGTGCGGCTCCCCATGGGGAGGTTTGGGGAGGTCAGGGTCTGCTTCCGGGAGTTTGGCGTGGCTGGCCAGGTCTGTGTTCCTCAGCTGGTTGCCTGGGTTTCTTTCAGTTGTGGTAACTTGCCCGGGCATTTTCCTTTTTCCATGCTCGTGGGATTGGGGGGGAGGGGAGGAGAGACAGCAGGGGCGTGTGTAGAAAGTTCCTGTTGTAAACTAAGCAAAACTGGCAAGTTTCTTACTGCTTGCAGCCACCTCAGTTTTGAATCAATGGGGGGATCGTTGTGAGCAGCCTGCCCTTTCACGTCGTTTGCATTGAGGGCCTCGTGGGGTTTGTCCCTGCTATAGACAAGCTTGGTTCTGTTGTAGCATGTATTTAACTTAACTGTGTGGTTTAATTTAAGTCTCTTTGGTGATGTCTTCTTGCCTTTTCTCTTTTCAATAATGTTCAGGGGGTTACAGATGTCCTATGTGAAGCTTGTGACCAGTTAGGATGGAAGATGCCAACAAAGATCCAAATTGAGGCTATTCCAGTGGCACTTCAAGGTGAGTAGTATGCTTCTCTGATCCCAAATCTGGGAATGCCTCAGGAGCAATATGTGAATGAATTTTGCTGAGTGAGAAGTAATTGGCAGGAATGAGAGTGTTCTCACTTCTTCTTCACTCAAGATCTCTGGCTTGAAAGTAGTGCTTATATTCATTCTTGTGTCCTTCCAGATGCAGTTTGGAATAGCAGTTTCTCCTGTAACACTGGCTGCAACTGGAAACTTTCAAATAGGTGCAGACATGGGTTCTTGAGTGTTCACTGCTGTTGTACAGCTCTGATACTTCATGTTAAATAGAATTATTGTCAATCATTTGAGCTGCTGATCTCCACTGACCATCTTCTTTCCAAAATTTTAGGACATAGAGGAAACTTCTGATAGATTTAGGACTGTGCCTCTTCTGGTAGAGAACAGCAGTGTGTGTAAAATTAAAGGTGCCTTGACTGATTACATAGCTTATATAATATGCTTTGCTCTGAGCAGTCAGTGCTTTGAAATTACATTTCTGGAGTAAGTAATAACAAAACCGTAGTGACTTTCTGTAGCCATCCTGGAATTACAGGAAAATACTGAATTTGGCAAACATTTCTGCTTCTAGAATATTTGGTTTTGTGTGTTGTTTTTGTTTGTTTGCTTTGTGGGGTTTTTTTTGTTTGTCTTGTTAGTTTTCATGTTTTTTGGGGTTTTGTTTTGTTTTGGTTTTTTTTGTTTATTTGGTTAAAGCAAAAATAAAACACTGTGAAGCAGGAACAGAACAGTGTAACGACAGAGTGGGAATAAACCTTTCAATGTCAACTCTGTCCTAGTAGTTAACTGTTGTCAGACTCTTCCACCATGTGTAAGATTCTTTTGAAAAAACAAAGGTGAGATTGTGTTCCTGAGAGATTGTTTCCAGTTCAAGGCCTATTGGCAGCATGTTCTTCTCAGCTGTAGGAGGTTAGAATGGATTCTGCTGATGAATTCAGTGCCTTTGTCTGCACTGTTTTGGGGCAAAGGACTTGCTGCTGTAATCCTTCCTACTGCAGACTATGAAGCAGTGGGACAGAATTTATTATGGTTTGTGAAATATGAGTTTGGTAGTGCTTTTTTCTTGTAGTTGGTATAACCCAAGACTCAGACACTGAAGTCTGTTTCCTTGTAAGCCTGTAAATGGCCAACAGTTGGTATAGAATACTTAGCAAGATAGAAGCAATAGGCTGTAAACTGACAGGGAGATTTGAGAAATAATAAATTAAAGGGTGTTTTAAACCTAAATTTTGTATGAAAACCTCTATATTTGCAGCATTTTAACTAGAGAATAGAAAGAATCAGGACTGCAATTGTCATACAAATGAAGTCACCCTAAAAATGCTGCAGAGATATTCTGGAATACTTTGGTTTGGCCCTTTGCTCTTCTTTACCCTTTATGTGTCTTTTACACACTCTTCACTCCATCCTTAGTGAATTCTCATGCTTTAAAGGCTACTTTCTCTGGTCTAGATTTGTAACAGCTTTTATCCTCCTTGCTGATCCTTGTAGGCAGAGATGTCATTGGACTGGCAGAAACTGGCTCTGGAAAAACAGGAGCCTTTGCTTTGCCAATCCTTCAAGCACTGCTGGAAACACCTCAGCGATTATTTGCTCTTGTCCTTACGCCCACAAGGGAGTTGGCTTTCCAAATCTCTGAGCAGTTCGAAGCTCTTGGATCGTCCATTGGTGTCCACAGTGGTAAGTAGCATTGTGATATTGGAGCAGTTTTCCTGAAGACTGAAGTTTGTCAGCTCTAGATTTCAATGGAAAAAGTAGAAAGGATTTGTTTGGAGGGTTGAACAAAAGGTTGAAAAGTTTGGGATGCTGGAAGACAGATACCTGATATTAGCTTTGGGAAAGAAAGACTGCATGGTCTTTCCTCATGGAGTAGTCTGCAGCTCTTTTGAATGTTATGCCCAAGCAGTTAAAGGTGGAAGTAGAAGAGAATCTTCTCAATAGTAAGTCTGTGTCCAGTGAAATTGCATAGAACTCTGCTCTATACGTGATGTAGTTTAATATTTCTTTTAGACTGTGTGTATTGGTGGCTTACATATGCTAAACAAACATAAAAGCTTTGTGGGTATATTTAGAATTCCTCCGGTTTTGCAGTTGAGTAAAGATGCAAGATAAAGATTCTGTCTATAGCTCTTCAACTGCGAAATTAAAATACTTGAGGCCAGTAAGGACTTTGGAGGCCTGGGAAGGTCAGGTGTAATAAAATAAAGTGAGTTCTCATAAAGATAAGTGGCCTTTCATTTGTACAGAGTTATTGTGGGTGGCAGGGAGGAAGAGGAAACTGGTGCCAGGTGCTACACTGAATGTTTCACTGTATTCTGTTCATCCTGCAGCGGTTATTGTGGGTGGAATTGACACCATGTCTCAATCTCTGGCTTTAGCCAAGAAACCTCATGTTATAATTGGTAAGTTTATGTGCTGGGGCTACTAAGTGTGAATATTATCAAACTGTAGTTGTCCAAATAAAGAGTACCAAAGGTTTTCTTCATTGAAGAAGTGAGAGTGTATCCTTCATGTGGTTTTGTCCTGTGCTCTGGGTATTCCTTGTTCATGTTTCCAAAGTATACATCAGTAGCCATGCTACTAGAAGTTCATTCCAAAGCATTCCTGCTAAACTGCCTTTGGCTTGTTTCTTCATTCTCCTGAAGTATTCAAAATGCTGGTCTCATCCTTCTCAGTATAGCTTGTCTACAGTCTCTTCTGGTTTGCATTTTCTTGAGGGGGAGAGAGGGAAGGAGGGCATACTTCAGAGGGTCTGACTTCATTAGTCTTCAAAACATTCTGAAGATTTCCTGTGAAGGAGTCCTTCCCACAAAGCAGTCTGCGTTTACTTCTCTTGGGCAAAGAATCCATTTGTCAATAATGACTCTTTGGATCTCTTCATCTAAACTTGCTCTCATTATTCTGTTGATAGCAACCCCTGGCCGTCTGGTTGATCATCTGGAGAACACAAAGGGCTTCAACTTACGAGCTCTGAAGTTCCTAGTGATGGATGAGGCTGACCGGATCCTTAATATGGATTTTGAGACAGAGGTGGGTATGTGCTAAAAGAGGAGCTTGGAACACTAGATGAGTCCCTTTGAAATCACTTCAGACAGCCACATAGTAAACACTGAGCTGTTCAGTAGAAATTAGTAGCAAATTGTAGCTAGGAACTAATATTTGCACAGAAGTCTGAGGTGAGAGGAGAACTTAGCAGAGTTCTGCAGAGTACTGGCAAAACAATAGGAGGCATTTTGTTTCTGAAATCTGCTGTTTTTTCTGGAACAGCTGACATGGGTGCAATTACTGTTGAACATGCCACCTGCACGTTCCTGCAGGAGTATTGCATGAGATTTCCACTGATAATGGACTTCTGGAGTTCACACTGTCAACAAGCAATCAGTCTACACCTTTTCTTTAGCAGACGGGAAATTTGTTCCTGCTGTGAGTCTGAGTTGCATGCAGGCATTACTCTTCATTTGGATGATCATTATATTTGAGAAGGCTATGTCTTGATTGCTGTTTTATTCAGTGTTTCTATTTCCTTTCTATTTTTACAGGTGGATAAGATATTAAAAGTGATTCCTCGGGATAGGAAGACACTACTGTTTTCTGCTACTATGACAAAGAAGGTGAGAGCAGAGTTTTAATTCTCCTTCCATCAGGCTATATGACTAGAGCATATGATACCGGTTTCTGACAAGATCTCTCATTGATCTTCCCAGGTTCAAAAACTCCAGCGTGCTGCTCTGAAGAATCCTGTTAAATGTGCTGTTTCTTCCAAATACCAGACGGTTGAAAAACTACAGCAGTACTACATTTTCATCCCTTCCAAATTCAAGGTAGCGCCACTTCTGGCCTTGTCTTGCTGTTCCCACATCTGTCCAGTATCTTTTCTGATCCTCTCTGGCTTATGCTTATTGTTTAATGTGGCATCTGTAGTTCTCTCTTTTCTTCCTTTCTTCCCCCACCGCACCCCATAACATTCTTCTCTGTGTTTCTTCACAGGACAGCTACCTGGTTTATATCTTGAATGAACTAGCTGGAAACTCTTTCATGATATTCTGTAGTACATGTAACAATACTCAGAGGACTGCTCTACTGCTCCGCAACCTGGGGTTCACTGCCATTCCTCTCCATGGGCAGATGAGTCAGGTATGGACATATGCCACAGAATGGAGTAAACAGGAGACCTGTTACTTGGGAAATGGGCTGCACCAAACTGCAGCACAACTACATTGCAGAAGGGGTATTTCACACCTAGTGGACTGGACTGATCCTTAAAAGTGTAACTAATGTGAATGCTGCCACTGGTTCTGTAATAGTTCAAAAAGAAATCAGAGAAGTGAGTGTGGGTGGGGGTTGTTTTGTTTGTTTGTTTGTTGTGGTTTTGGGTGGGGGGTTTTTTTTTGGTGGTTTCCTTCAGCTGTTCTGTACCAGTGTTTCAACAAGAGCATATTAACCAGAATGAGCATTATTCTCTCATTCCCTTTTTGTCCTCATCTTTTCCAGAATAAACGCTTGGGCTCTCTAAACAAATTCAAGGCAAAGGCACGTTCTATTCTACTGGCTACTGATGTTGCAAGCAGGGGTCTGGACATCCCACATGTAGATGTGGTGATAAACTTTGATATTCCCACGCACTCTAAGGTAAGCCAGCTGAGAGCTTCTGGTCACCAGGAGGCAACTTGAAGCTAGATAAAGGAGCAAAGATACCTTTTCTCTGTTCTGCTGACTGGAAGTTCACAGTTCTGTAGATTAAAAGGTGGAGTTCAACCCCTGCAATTGAGTTGGCATCTCACTTTGGTTGGGTGGCCTCATCTGGATTATACAACTGCTTCTAGAAGAGGGGGAGTGAGGGATGTTCTATGTCTTTGTATTTCTGCTCGGAGTATGTGCTTCGTTGTATTACATTAAAGGACTTCTAGACTTTGAAAACAGTTTTAACATACTACTAGTTTCAGGTAGTCACCTCCCTTCCTGTGATCCAGGTCTGGCTTTCCATTTTTTAAACCATGTTTAAAAAAACAAAAAGGCAAAAATTCTCCTATTATGTTCAGTGAGGATGTGATCAAGAAAAATGTCTTTAATATGTTTCACCTTCAGATCACAAAAGTACAGCAAACTGGGAAAAAAGTGAGTTATTAACTCTCTATGGAAAATACGGTGTTATCTTAAGGGTGTGACTTTGTTTCCTGGGGCCTGGTTTCCTATAAAAGCATACCTATTAACATGCAGTTCAGGAATTGCTATTGTTCCTTATAAGGATCAAAGATACAACACATTGTGAACAGGAGAAAGTATGGGAGTACTTTTGAAGATGCTGCTTTTGACATTGTAAAAGGATAAAAGTTAAAATAATGGTGGGGGGTTTACAGTTGTAACTGTAAAAAATGTTGCAACTGTAAAAATTTTTACAGTTTCAACTGCTTGTTACAGTTTTTGTGTTCCCCACCCCATCTTGTCTCTAACCATTTTGCAGAGCTCACCCTTTCTTGTGATGCTTCCTTTCTCCACAGATCCTGCGTGGAGAAGGGAATATTTTAATTTCCATAAAGCAGTATGTAACCTGGAAAACAGCCTAGAAACATATACACAGAAGATGCATAATGAATTGGATGCTTCCAAATTACTCTTGTTCGTTATCCCTTCCTCTGTGCTTGCCAAATTTAAATCAACTTGCCAGAGAGTTTGTCTGGAAGACAGACTATGTAGAGCACTAGATCCCAAAAGTGAAAATGCAGGCATTGGCGCACTGGAAATGTTAGCTTTCCAAGGAAGTGATAGTTCATTAGCAAAGTCATATGTATCACAGCTTTTGTTCTGCATCCTTGAATGATTGAAAGTGGTTGTTCTCTTTAGAAAGAGAATTCAAATGTTAAAACCACTTATAGGCCTTTACAAGCTAGTATGTTCTAATATACCAGTGCTGCTCATGGTCCTGAGTATTTAATCCAAACTGTATTTTCTCACTATTTTCCTGTTCTTTCCTAAGAATTACATGGGGTAATTTCCTATAACTTCTGTTCTGTGTTATTTGCATGTATCTTGTTGCTGATCAGGAAAATTGTTTTCAGGATTACATTCATCGTGTTGGGAGAACAGCTCGAGCTGGGAGATCAGGCAAATCTATCACCTTTGTTACACAGTAAGTGTTAAAATATGGCAGACTTATTCTTCTTAGCTGTGTTTAAGAGCAGAAAACATCTGACCTTATCCTGGGTGAGGAGAAAATGCTGCCTTTCATTCTGAGGCACCAGTTGCATTTATTTACCTAAAGAGGTGAGAATTCAAAGCCCAGGGTAGGGAGGGAGAAAAGTCTGGTTAAGTTTTAGAAGCAGGTATGTGATGAGCAGAGCCAACTGTTTATAATTTTATTGTATATTATACATTTATGTACTGTATAATGCAGCTTAAGTGGAGGTTTTTTGATAAATGGGGAAGTGTTTGTCTAAAGAAAGTATTTGTCAAATACTTCTGAGCAGAGATGAGCTGAATAAATCTGTGAAGCCATCCTGAGCTATAGCATCATTCAGATGCAGTTAAGACTTGCTTATGAGACCATAAGCACAAGAGAACAATTCCTGTTCATAAGGACTGGTGTCTGTGGATGGTGACAGCTGAAGTCTCTTGGGAGCGCTGATTCAAGTTCGTGTCTTGTCTGAGGTATGATGTAGAGCTGTTTCAGCGCATTGAACACCTGATTGGCAAGAAGCTGCCAGCATTCCCTATGCAAGAAGAAGAAGTTATGATGCTGACAGAGCGTGTGGCTGAGGCTCAGAGAATTGCTCGAATGGTGGGTGCTGGCTCTTTGTCCCTTTACTTACTGTTGTAGCCTGATTTTCTTCAGGTGCCAGAACTCTTGGTCAATCTCTTGATTACATTGCAGGAGCTGCGGGAGCAGGGAGAGAAGAAGCGATCTCGGAATGATAATGATGATGACACAGAAGAAGCTATTGGTGTCAGGAGTAAGGTGGCAGGTGGGAAAAAGAAGAAAAGGAAAGCGTTCTAATTCAGTATTTGAACAGCCTTCTTGTATTTTTCTCTTTATGGCTGCGTGAGCTTGGCAAAAGCAGTCTTCCAAGCCCTCTCCAGGATATCTGCTTTCAGAACTAATAAAACAAGGCAGTCCACCTGGAAAACAACTTCTCTTCTGCTTCAGTAGTTACAGACTGAGCTTGGCCCATCATGGTACCATGGAACCAGTCTTCCTTTCAGAAAAACCAGACAATTGCTTCTGAACCCAAAAGTAGGACCAGCTGTAGTCTGGCCCTGCTTGTCCACAAAAAGGTGCAGTGTGAGTGCAGCTTTTCCACTGCTGCAGCCTGTCTTCCTATCCAAACTCATTGAGTGTATCTGGGCTCAGGAGATGGAGAAGTTAAACGAAGCAGCTGAGTTTCCACAAAACAGCTGGTGATTTTGCCTTACTGAGAGGACATGTGACTTGTAGAACTCCCAAATATATTTTACTGAATTTTAAAGCTACCTGGATTTCCTTGTCTTATCACTGACCTGGTTCTGATCACTTTGAATATCAGGTCTTGCCAAGAGTTTTCTTCTTGGGGCAATCTTAGTGATTCAAATGTGACATCAATACCTTCAGTGTGTCAGCTGAACAGTGGCCCAGCACAGTGAGAGCCTGTTTCAGGAGGATTAGGCTATTCACTGCTTGGAATTGGATGCAGAACCTGTAATGATTGGCAAAATCAAGGGCTTGGGTTTTCCTTGTGGCTGGTTCGTGTAGTACTTA
This sequence comes from Neopsephotus bourkii, assembly GCF_033783945.1. Taxonomy (NCBI): domain Eukaryota; kingdom Metazoa; phylum Chordata; class Aves; order Psittaciformes; family Psittacidae; genus Neopsephotus; species Neopsephotus bourkii. Next base: position 13,518,619 of record NW_026900624.1, read on the forward strand.
TAAACCAACACAAGGGGGTGCTATTAACGTGGAAAAGCAACTCAAGAGCTGTGTTACGAAATAAAACGCTGTCTTAAGCAGAATCGAGTGCCATATAATTAGATTCGTGCAAGAATGGGATAAATTTACCTGATATTCATATCAAATCTTAAGGTTACTGCTAGTTTCCATTAGCAATAAGAGTTTTCACACTGGATATTTCTGCTGGTGGGCAGAGAAGGGTGAGGAACTCCTTCATGATCACTCAACATAAAAATTGAATGTCTGTTAGAACCACTCATAAACTAGATTTTCTGCTCTCTGAAGAACAGTGTTGAAAAGTTTCTGGTTTAGACACAAATGGAAAGCAGAAACTACTCCAGTAGTCAAGATGAGCACAAGTTATTTCATAGCTTCAACATAAATCTAATATACATGTGTTCTAGTCAGAATGCTGTTATACTTTTGTTTAGAGCAGCACGTTTTGCAAAACTACAAAAAAACACTGGTCAAAACTAAGGAGAACCTGGGTTTTTTGGGGGTTGTTTGTTTGTTTGTTTTTTAATTTGAAACAGCTCTTCATGAGAAACTATCTGGTGTGAGAAGAGTGAGTGGTTTTACTTTGTTGGGTTTTTTTGGTAGCAATTTACTCAGAAACCCACAAGTTTGATAGCTCTAAAGTAGTCTGAGATCAGTGGCAGGTAAGTAAGGGTGCAGATCCTGGGTATGTTGACTGTTAAAAACATTCTTATAAGGCAGGAGGAGAGTGTGCATTTTCAGTGGGTCCTAGTGCAGAGTTTTAGGGGTGGAAGCCAAGTAATGAGAATATGTTAATTCTACAGGGCTCTTCAGTAAGGATCACCACAGGTGAAAGGAAACTGCCCTAGAATGCACCAGATGAATAGAATGAGTAAGCACATGGGTCGATATGCAAATGCTCATTCCCTGTGGAGCAAGGGAACACTCCTGACTGGTCTTCTGTCCTTCATTACCCTTCACAATCAGGACAAGGTTGGTCCTGCTATCAGCAAATGAAGACAAAATGCATGCGGCTCCTAGGTCTCTGGAAATCTTCTTGGTCTTATTCCCAGCTATGCAATAGATTGGTGGGGTCTTTATCATCTCTGTATTCTTTCCTGTGTGGGAGGGTGTAACAGCAGAGGGCAAATGTCCTGGATGGGCATCAGAGATTCTTTAACTCTCCTCTGCAGTTGCAAGAACAGCAGAGAAGTGGAGCTGCACCTTGCGAAAAGGTCTAGAGCCTCCTTGAGAGGAGTGACTCCTGGATAGCTGGCCACATCCCTTGGTTTGGAATGGCAAGCTGTAGAAATACTTGGCACTAGAAAAGCTGAGGTTTCACCACACCCACAGTCTTGCTGGAGCCTCACCTGCCACAGGTATGTGCATTCAGTTTCAACTAAAAATATCTCAACCGGTTGGAGTGGCAGGAAATAGTTTCTTACTGTGACTACGCCATGAGTGCTAGGTTAGAGAGTGTTTGTATAACTGAAGTGGAATAGGGAGTGTCTAAAGATGTATTGGGTCAAAACAGAGTTTGCAGCCAGGCTACAGCCAAATCTGTAATGAAACATGAGGGGAAAGGAATGGAGTGAGACCTGTCTCTCTCTGAATAAAAGACAGTTCAGAAAATACTGGCACTGGTATGTGCGTGGCTGCATACTTTTGTACAATGGATGTCTGTTTGTTCAGTCAGGAGGACTCCTGAGGGGCAGTTCTGAAGCACACCTCTGCACAGCTCTGAGTCTTCACACAGCACAGAGCTGAAGTGGAGGATTAACCTTAGTGTGATGTAGGGTAGGATTGGACTAATGCAACCTGTTGGGGGTTTTTTGTGGCTGAAACTGAAGTGAAGTTTAGATGAAAGGTGTGTTCTCAGATGTTCAATAGGGGTGTTTGCAGTTTGAAACAATTCTGCATCTCCCAGGTCCATAATGAGAAGGTGATTGTTTTATACTTGCAATACGTGTATTAAATAGAGTTTTATGGTTTTTAGTACTACTTAGGTAACTACCTCAAATAGTAAAGAATGGGGATTTAGTGTCTTTCATTTAAGTGTTCTACAACTAGCAGGAGCAGGACACTCCTTTGGAAGGGAGGAGTAAAATTAAAGATTGATATCGGTGTGGATAACTGACTTTAAGATAAGCAACAATAGCTGCAAAAGGTAGTGATCCCTGCAGCCACACAGTGGGCCAGAGCAGAAGCTGCACTGAATTGGCCTGTCTGAAATGGATTTGCCTGTCTCAGTTCCCCAGTGCCATGTACCTTCTGCCTAGGGACTGCAAAGAAAGACACTGGTAGGAAAGCACAGCTGGGAACCAAGGTGGGAAATTCAAGGCTTTTTACTTTGGTGACAGCCTGAGCTGAAGTCTCCTTAAAATAACCATGAGGAACACAGCCTGTTCAAGGACCTGGCAGCCCTCCAAAAGTGGAGATGACCAAGAGGGAAAACTAAGTGTGATGACTTTAGCAACACCGTTAATTTGTGATGAGAACAGTCTCAGTTTAGGAGGGAACTCTGAGTAAGAAGTGATTTGGGAATCTTCAGGTTCTTAGTTTACAAAGCAGGACTGAAACTAATAAATGTTCCCAGTTTAGCCAAATGCTGAAGAAGGAAAATACCCAAAATACCTAAAAGCCTTTGGAAGCACTTAAGAAGGAATAGAATGAATTGCATGACCTGTGAAAGACGCAGACACGTACCAAGCATTCTGACATTGTATAAATGTGAAGTTGTGGTTTGCCCGCAGTGGCATGTGAAAAGCATCTGTAAACATTCAAGTGAGTAATTGGTTCTTGTAAATGTTGCAGAACAAATACTGTAAAAATCCAACTTCTGTACTAGAGGTTGTCCATGTTGTCATTCTGAATTCTTACTGTTCTGTATGCACTTATCAGGAGACTTTCAGGAGGGAAAAGCTATGACTGTGTAAACACAGAGAATCGGGAGGGTGAGTTTCTGACAGAACCCCAAGTTTGGGGTTAACTCCTGAGATTAAAAAAAGAAAAGGAAAAAAAATTTAAAAGGCACAGCTTTTTCTCCTTGTCACACTATGAAAGGCACTTCTGAACATTTGAAAGGGAGAGCTAAGGATGTTTTGTTCCTCTGGCACCTAAGAAGTGGGAATGGTCACTTTTTCTCTGGCTCAGGGATGAATACAGCCAACTACTGTACCTTTTCCTGAGGACCCTTTAAATACAGAAACTTATTATGAAGACAGTACCACTTTCTCTCTGCTTCCAAAGTCCCAGGGGACACAGGTATATGCCTTCCTAAACATGATAATTAAGTATATGTTGTGTTTTATGGTAGGATGTGTGTTACACTGTGTCAAGGTTATGCCTAGTTGTGCAGTAAGAGACAGTAGCACTGTGCAGTCTTCCACTGTTGATACTGTAGGTCCCGGGGAATGAGGGTGGGGTGGGGGGGTGGATGACCTTGGAGCTTGTTGAGTGCTTTGTCGGGGGACTAGAAGCCTGAAGCTGTTTACTAGAGATTAACAAGGGGTATTTTTTGTGCCCAAAGGGGAGAGGACTATTTTTATCTTTGCCTTCTCTTGCTGGAGGTTCCTCATCGTTGCAGAGATGTGCATGTTGCTCTGTTGCCTACCCCGAAGATAAATTCTAGGGACAGGACTCTGTCAGAAGCTTCTGCATTGCCTTGGGCTTGGTGCTTACTAAAGGCTACTGGGAAAAGGGGAATGCAATGTGGGCTTTCTGTGCAAAAAAGGTGTAAATGTCTTCCATTCAAATCCTAGCAAAGGCAGAAAAGGAGCCCTGTTGACAGGCCTCTCAGAGACTACCATTTCTTTCCATTTCTTCTCCCCATTTCATATTGTCGAGGAAGGCAGTTTTTCTGGCATGTCTCCCATTTGGACAGATTTAAGTCCCCTTTAATCTTCTCAAGATTTTCACCCATAAACATGTCTCTCTGTACAGAAAGGCAAATAGCAAAACTTGCTCTGCAAATCACCTGTGTGAGGTGGAGGGAGGGTTGCATGATAAGGTTGAATTGCTTTTGTTATGCTGACTTTCCAGGAGAAAGTAATTCCTTTGTGTGGTTTTTGTTGCCCATCTGCTCCATTCCGTGAGCAAGGCTAAACCATGAAATTCCTTTGCTGTGAGGTGGAAAAATAAGTCTTTTGCATAATGAGAGTTGGAGTCACAAAAGTACCTACTTTCCTGTAGCAGCCACATACTAGGGCACAAGATCTGTGGAGCAAGCCTGGGAGGGAATGTGTGGAGGCTCTTTGAATTTTATTTAAAGCAATGGAAATTAAGGTACCCCAGTCAAGCACGTAATTGGGTATACTTCATCTTCTACTGTCTTTATTATATAGCTCACTTGAAGGGAATTTATAACAGAACATACCCAGCCTGATCTGTCCTCGCCAGCTTCTGTGCTTGATGTATCATAAGCAGAGAAGTTATACTTTTTCTCCCTCAATCTGTTTTCAGAATGAGAAATTTGCCACTAGTGAGTGATTTCCTATTACTGCTGCTCATGTGCACGCTTACAGGTGTGTTATATCTTTACTCTTGGTGCATGCCAGAGGCTCTGTTTGGTTGCTGAAGATTGGTCTTCTCCAAACACTATCAACAGTATGAAGCAGACAGTCTAACAGCTTCCTTTGACAGAACCTGCTTTCCATTCCTTACAGTTGCAGGTCTTGAGATGACTCTTGGAGTTCTGTAGAGTTATTTACTATTTTCCATTAGATACACATACATGACTTGAGTGTATCTTAGTTTAGGCTCTTTCCAGCCAATTGGTGAGAATTGTTTTATTGTTAACTAGAAATCTTGGAATCATCTTTATGATTTTCAAGAGCAGTTTAGATAAAAATGCAAACGAAGTATTGGCTATGTTCTCTAAAATGGATAGCAGAGTGAGGAATGGTTATCAAAGATCTATGGAACAAATGTCAGAAATAAATTTGCTAGTCTGTTCCCAAATTTAGAGGTAGCTTCTCTTCTGCCTATGTTCAGCTGGCTGGCTGCAGCCAGGCTTGCTCATCTCATCTGAGTTTGTTAAGAACCCTTCCTTGCAAAGCATGCTAGTGTTTTGTGATCCTTTTTTCTTCCAAGGCTCCCACTGACTGGGATACATCTTCTTTACTCCAACTATACTGCCTCTGTGTAGTTAGAAGATTCTCTTTTGCAGATCCATCCTCTGAATGCCATACTATGTCCCCTCTTTGAAAATGCCAGTGCTGCTTTCCCAGGTCAGATGCTGCCACCTGGTTTGGGAGATGAAGGGCTCTTTGTGATTAGTGAGGAATCTCCCTTTCTGTCAAGGTTTTGTTAAGCTGATGGAAGTGGAATTCCTGGAATTGCTGTCACTAGTCACCTTTGTCTTATATTTTCATGGACTGTTTGTGAACAGTGTTCCTTTGAAAATCCCATAGCAGACAGCTGTGGCTCTCAAATTCAGTAGAAGCAGCAGATGTACAAAAAGACATGGCTAGTGGAGGGCCCTGGTAGACTTCTGTGGTTGATAAACCTGTTGTGCAATGGAAGGGCAGCTTGCTGGAAGGCATAGTATCAATGAAATCTTTGGTAAGTGTCTTTCTATCTTATACAGCAAAAAAGCCTTTAAAACAAAATTAAATAGAAGAAAAAGAAAAAAAAGAAAACCAACCACATAGAAAGCCCTTTGGGAAGCTAACTGCTCTGTCCTTCCCTGGAAAGGAAGGCAGAGCCCCTCAAGTGGCAGTGTTTGCTTGTCCTGTGCTAAGCACACATGGATAAAAACTTTTGAGTGCTGTCCTCCTTTACCGTATTCCTTAGCCTCTTCTACTTAGTCCATGTCAGCCTTCTGGTAGAAGTGTTCAGCTTTGTTAGCCATGCTAATCCTTTGCTTCTCTGATCACCTCAGATATACAGGACCATGTATTACCAATTTACGTGGGTAGCACAGGAAAGGTACAGGGGTAGATGCTTTTCTGCCTCAAGGAACTCATGGTTTAATACCCCAAAATATGCTGAAGTCTGTCAAAAGGACTGTGCAGTAGTTATTGACATGTGAATATACAGTTACAAAGAGAAGGACTGATGGGGGGGGGAAGTCCCTCTTTATAGTTGGATGGTGTATTGCATGGAGCTGTTATCTCTCTTGGTGGGAAAGACCTTTGACAAGTAGAGAGCTGAAGCCAGCGATAGCTGGGTGACCTTAATTTGAAATGGCTTCAGTGATGTGGACACTTTTCTTCTTGGCCTTTGTAGGGGCAGGACAAATATGTATATTCCTGTCTGCTTTGCTAAAGCAGGCTAACTCTGTACCAGGAGCTATGCTGAGCCTTAAAACGAATCCTGGATAGAAGGAAAGAGGTTTGAGCTTATGCACTGTCCCAGGTGCTGCTTCAACTGGAGGGATTTTCTGTGACTGAAGTGAGCAACAGGTTGACCCACACAGCAGAAGCCAGGACTACCTGACATAAACGGCTGTACTGATACACCAGAACAGGTTCGCCTACTCGCTCAGCAGAATCTCACTGCTCAGACAGGCCGTTTACATCTTCCTGCTCCCCTTCACTATCTGTGGGATTGCATCGTTATCCAGTCCACTCCCATCATTTGATCAGATAAAGCTGGCCAAGAGATTCCCCTAACCTTTGGAAGCATTCAGTGATGGAGTTCTTGGGGTGGTAGAACCCACAGAGGCATACAGCTGGGAAGCTACCCGTCCTATGGTTGAGGGAGAAGGAATCTCCCTACATGGCCTGGGGTAGGGGAGCCCCTCCACCCACAGGTTGCTGGTTGGAGCCCCACTCCCTGCCTTCAGGCCTTTCCTCATGGACTGACTTATGCCTTTGAAAGCATCAGCCAAGGCCTCCCTTCACACAGTAACTAGCAACCTGCACTTTGCTCCTGCAAGTAGCTCGGGCCTGCCAAGTTCGATAAACTGCGTGAGGGTGATTTCCTTGTGCTCAGTATGCAATAGAATGTGTTGCATTGTTAATATTCTATTATTTGGTGCTTTTTGGAGGGACCTCCCATCTTTTTCCCCCACTTTTAGTCATTTCTACATGTCTGAATTCCAGCCTTCACCAAGGTCTCATTCATGCATCCTGCTTTCTAAGCACCTTCTGCACTCTGCCCTGCTCCTTTCTCCCCAGCCTTGCCCCACCAGACAGCCTGCTACCAGGTCCCTAAACTGCCCTACGGCTGCTTCTTTCTTTGCTGTTCATGCTGCACTGCAATATGGTCCTTCAGGCTCTTCTCCCATCCTATGGGCTGCTGCCTGCCCAAGCCATTTGCTTCCAGTTCTGCTTTCCTTGTGTTTTGCAGGGTTCAGGGGAGATGGGAGCTGCCTCAGCAGTTCCTGTGTGGCTGTCCTCATCCTGGTGGTGTTCTAGGAGACACGTCTGTGCTTTGAAGTCTCTTGCTGGAAGAAGCTACTACAGTCCCTGTGCAGGTGGAGGTGCTTCCATTGCACACCTCAGCCATTCAGGGACTGACAGGGATCTGTGTTCACAGATGCTGTAGAAGATAGCAATGAGGTAAATGATAGAAAGCAATGGAGATCCTGCTGGGCTCTCTGGGCAAGCCTCTTGTTGCTTAATGATGTTGCTTAACTGCTTGTTAGAAAAATACTGTTAACTTATATTCAGCAACTTCTTTCAACTCGCTAATTGTAGTAGTCTTAAACGATTTCAGTGAGTAAAGAGAAGGATGGTTTAGAGGTAGAGCAAACCTATCCAAATTTTGTGTTGTCCCAGAAGGTTAGGATACATTCTAACTAGTAACAGCCTCAACTGTGTCATTTTTCTGCTTGATGATGATAAATGAGCAGTTAGGAAATCCAGATTTCAGTTAGTCAACAGAGGTTTTTAACCATGTTGGACATCTAGGTTAACCACTCCGGAGATAGGGGATTATCAGCTGTTATGTAAACACAGATATGTCTTTTAATTGGAACAGGGGACTGTGACAGATGCTGTGTTTGCTAAAGAAACCAGACTGTCATGCAATACATCCAGAATGTGTTTTGTTTGACAGAATCATGCACGTGGATTGCCACTTTCCTTTGCCTTTATCACTAGTAAAACCATGCTGCTGATCAGACATGTGGATCATTAAAGACTGGACTTAGTTCTTATTTGGGTTGTCAGGTAAGAACTGAAGTTGGTTTAGTTCCGTTTGTTCCTGTTCAACTCAGCTTCAGATTTGCTGTATGAGTTCAGTGTAATATAAGACCTCATGGTAATTTCACCCCTGTATACATCATGGTGTTGTAGCCTGATAAAGCCCTTGCAGTCAGCAGTAACATTGTTCAAATTCATAACATACACGGGATCCCTTCATTCATGTACAGCATAGGGCTCGGGGTATTTTTAAGAACATATTTTAGATCATCCCACCCAGGACAGGATGTGTAGGGTGCCAAGGTGGTTTGGGTTGGAAGGGACCTTAAAGATCATCCAGTTCCAATCCCCTGCCATGGGCAGGGACACCTTCCACTAGACCAGGTTGCTCAAAGCCCTGCCCAACCTGGCCTTGAGCACTTCCTTTTGCCTTTTAAAATATAAGCACAAAGGCAGTGAATTTTCTGTGTGATTAAATAAACATCCCTGCAGGTCCCAGAGATGGAATATAGCACACTAGCTGAAATGTAGCAGCAGTGTCTGGTGCCCAACAGCTTCTGCTAGGTTTTACCCTGGGGTGAAGTCCTGTATGCAGCCAGTGATTTCTGGAAAAATCACTTTACAGCCTTTTCAGGAGAGCTGCTCATGTGCCACTTAGTATTTTGTTACTGCAAATGCATGTCTGTTATGGGAATTTGTTAATAGTGAACAAGAAAGGGATTATTGGGCAATACAACAGCCAAGGAAGAGAAGAACCTGTTTCCCAGGGGCAGAAGCTTCCCTTTGCCATATCATGCATATGCCAAAAGCTATCCCTAATCTCTTGACACTTTCGTGGATTGCTCATACCATTAGCTGAAGCTGTGTTTGCATTTCTGAAGAGGTTAGCTGGCAACTAAGCCCTCACTAAACCCTTCCCTTGTGTATGGCTCTCACAAAGGGGTGTCACTTTTGTTTACTAAGCAAAACAGTCAGGGTTGCTGAACCTGGAGAGCAGCAGGAAGCACGGGGACTCCCATGGGAAAGTTTGCTCATCTTTCCCATCCAGTGGCCAGCTATGTGAGAGGAAAGGAGCACAGCAGGGCCAGAAGGGGGTTTCTTGGGTTGAGCTTCCTGGTCCAAATTGAAGCACATGCTCTCTTTCTCTCCATACTGCAAGCCAGAAGCTTTGTAAACTTTCTCCCTTCCAGCCAAGTCCTTGCCATTTGGCTACTAATAATGGCAGCACACTGACATTCTTTCCTCTAGCTTAGGGAAGTTCCTGGGTTGCAAGAATATTGGAAGAAAAATAATCAAAGCCAGAGACATAGCAATCAGCTGTATTTTCTGGCTAGTTCAGATCTTGCCTGGGCACAGCATCTAGGCCAGAAGTTCCGGGACTATGGCAGCTTCTTCATACTCAACAGTGTAATGCTCTTTTCTAACCCAGCATTGCTGCCTTTTAGATCTGTGCAAGTGTGGCAAGTTTATGATCTCTTTCATGACCATCTAGTAAGGTGGCAGATGTCCGCACAAGTTTATCTGAAATCAGGAGAGAAGTTAAATGCAACCATGAGGTGAGACACAGAAACTATCCCAGCAGCAAACCAAGATTCAAGATTCAGCTGGTCTGAATCATCAGTCAAAATATGTTTGACCTCTTAACAGATTGATAGGGTTTTGGCTAAAGGAGCGAGGTAGAGTGTATGTGTGTGTGCGCGCGCGCGCATGCAAGCTCATCTGTATATGTGCAACCGTGTGCTTAAGGCTGCATATTTGGAGAGCTATATTTTAAGTCAGAAGACTTAAAACAGTAAAAGTAGGAATTTTATGCACAGACTGCATTTTCCAGTCAACTCTTCCTTTGAGATTTCCACTCTTTATTGTGAGTGAATTAAAAGAGAATAGTGAAATGGATTACGTTAGAGGCTCAGCTTCAGTTCTCAAGTACTTAATCTCTCTGGCTAGGATTCCAGTCTGTGGCCTCAAGTGCTCCATTTTAACATGGTGCAGCCACTGAGCGAGACAGCATTTAAAGAGTGCAGATCTTTCAGACCTGGCTTTGCAAAGCAAACACAGGGGTCCTATTGCAGTGCAGCATGGGCTAAGCATCCTGCAATGACTTTTCTATAGAAAACAGTTTCCAGTGGTGCTCTGAGCTTGTGAATGCCCCCTCTTTCTCATCCTACCTGGCTGCCACTTCCAACAGCACCCTTGCAAGCTCCAACTCTTGCCTTTCACTGAGCTCTAATAGACACTAAAACAACAGAGGCAGAAGCATGGCAGGCAGTGTGGGGCTGGGTGCGGCTGGGCCGGGTGCGTACGTGCTTGCGCACAGGTATGCATGTCTGTCTGTCTCTGGTTATGTGCCCACCAAGATTACGTAGGGACTGCAAAGGGAGCCATCATTTCACAAAAGCAAGCAGCTGGAACAGGAATGCTATCAACCCTCCTAAACACACCCCTTTAAGTTTCTGCCTTAGTTAACCAGACAGACTAGAGCACTGCTTCCCCCTCATTTTACCAAAGTACAGCCACTTGAATGTGTATCATTGTCATAGATTTTTATGCTGCTGAGCTACCAGATGCAGCAGGCATGCACAGAATGAACATTGCTCCTTGGGGAGCTTCACAACATCAGCAATACTAGGAAGTTGGAGAGATCGTAATTAGCAGGTAGGATAGGAGGAAACTCAGAAGACCTCCATGTTGATGCAACAACTAAACACTCATGGCAAATACTGCATTAGGTGAATAATTCAAGAAATGATTTTGGTGTGAGGAGTGGAGAGCTGAACTGCAGTCTTGGACCTCTAGTGAGGCAGTATCTGGGGATACTGATGTGCCTGTGTTGTCCTCGAAATTACAAGAACCTACTCACCATAATGTACAACCTTAATGATGGAAGAAACAGTGGAAGGGGGCCTGCATGCATTGTCTTGTGCCAAGTGCAAGGAAGGTGTCCAGCAATGTGCTGGCTTTTTAAATGAAGGTTACCAAGCTCTGGTTACCAGCCAGTTCCATAACCTTTAGCCAGCATGAGGGTCCTAGGCTGCCACCTGCACTCCTTTTGCAAGGCTGGAACCCCCTGCTGTCTGTGCATGCCTGAGGAGTGCCGGGCCTTCAGGCTCCCAGGGTATGCCATCTTCCTGTGTCAGAAACCAAGTGCTTCCAGGCTGCTGCTGTCAGCAGAGCAATTCCCCTGGTTTCTGGGTTTCCAAAAGGAGGGGAGTCTTCAAAATTTCAGTGAAAAGGTGTTCTGTGCATGCTGAACGCATGAAAACGTGCAAACTGCTCTGAGGAAGGAATGGAGCATGGGCTGACCCAGGGCTCCATTCATGGTTACTCCAGGTGGGGTTTCCAGGTTGAGATCCCACCCTCAGTACAGGAAAGAAATCGACCTGTTGGAAAGGGTCCAGAGAAGGACTGCAAAAATTATCAGGGGGCTGGAACACCTCTGCTATGAGGAAAGGCTGAGAGAATTGGGGCTGTTCAACCTGGAGAAGGCCTGAGGGAGACCTTATTTGTGGCCTTTCAGTTCTTATAAGGGGCCTATAAGAAAGATGGGGAGAGAGTTTTTAGTAGTGCCTGTTGTAATAGAACAAGGGGTAATGGTTTTAAACTAAAAGAAGGGAAATTCAGGCTGAATGTGAGGAAAAAATTATTTCCAGTGAGGGTGGTAAAACGTTCGCAAAATCTCTGGGCACAGGTTGCCCAGAGAGGTGATGGATGCCCCATCCCTGGAGACATACAAGGCCAGGCTGGATATGCTTCTGAGCAACCTGATCTAGTTGAAGATGTCCCTGCTCATTACAAGGGGATTGGACTAGATGACCTTTAAAGGTCTCTTCTAACCCATACTATTCTATGAATCTATGAGTGCTCAAACTGCCCTGAAAGGCATTTTTATGGTCATATATAATCACGGTCAAGCAACAAGCTTTATCTAGGGTGAACTAGGAAGGAGAACCGAGGTGTTGGCTTTATGAACTGTTTATATGTATAATCTGGCAACTATTACTCACTGATGTTTCTGCCAGGTCAGCACTGGTATGGTTCTTAACAGCAGTTTCCACCTTAAGCCCAGAGGAACACAGACCATTTTTCTTCAAATCACAGGGCCCCATACACTGTGACATGCCATGGCTGCAGGGAAATTGCTATGTCTGTGAAGCAGACCACTGCTAGAAGCCCCCATTTCCATTTTTGGTGACCTTTGCCACCAAGTACTTGACAGCCCAGAAGATGTAACTGTACAGAAGAGAAACTTCTCTTAGGGCTGCAGTAAGGTATTCCTGTCAAGGCTAGTACTAAAGCCTTGTGTGTTATTGTATTCCTTGGTTATGTTTACCTGAAGCCTGACTGGGATTCCCAGGGACCTATGTGGTTCCTCAGCAGTTCTCCAGCTCCAAGAGGAGTTGGATTTGTAGCATCCAGAGACCAAGAACTGTCTGCCCTGGGAACGTGCTTTAAACAGGAAGAAAATATTTAGGAGCAATAGCCTGTGAATTCAATTACCTGACCTTACCTTACAGTTATTCCTTATATTTTTCTCCCCTGACACCCATTTCCTTCAAGAAAAATCACAGCATTGATTAATGATTAGTCTTGGTTGGATAATAAGCACCAACCAAAACTGCTGCTGATTCCAGACCATGGTTCTTGAGTGAATAGCACATTTGTGCATGGCCATATTGCTCAATAGGATGTGTTTGATTAAGATTAAACATGTTAATACAATTGCATTTTTTATAATTTAACCAGGGTGGACAATATTGAGTTTTTGCCAGCTCCTATGCTGGCTGTGTGGGGACACAGATCTGTACCAGTAGGAAGCTTGTTGATAACAAATAAAACAAAATCTATGAATGCTTTTTTTTTTTTCCTGTTAAGGTATGAAAGGGAGGATCGATTTATGCTGGAAGCTCAGGTTTGCTTTGTGTTGCTGTGGTGGTGTTTGATCCAGGAGCAGTAAAGCACAATTTTCCCTATCACTGAGCAGGGAGTTTTTGTGTGCAACCTGATTCCCAGGAACGATTCTTGTGTGGAAGCAGTCCTCTGCAAAGTCTCTTATCCAAGGCAATGTTGGCAGGAGAAGTTATCCTCAGACTCCAGGTAAGGGTGGCTGTCTGAGAACATCTATTGACAACAGCCACGAGTGTGAGAGAAGGCCTAAGCTTCTCTCAGTGAGTATCTCAGGCAGTCATCTCAACCCTGCAGTGTGGAGTAGCAAAGGGAAAAGTACTCCAGACACAGCAGGCAAGGAATACCAAAGGGAGCAGCATTAGGAGCCAGGCAAGGGTACCAAAATGAGGATTGGCACACAAGGAAAGTAAAGGGTGACCCTGGAGTGTTGTGCTGAGTCTCTGTCAGGCTTCACCAGCTCAAGATGCAGCCAGGCATCCTCTTTCTTCTAAACCATTTCCCTAGCCTTGGGATTAGCCTTTTTTGGGAGAGAGAAAGCAGGTTTTCCTGGATCTCCTTTGGCATGTCTTCCTTTCTGGGGGTATCAGGCAGCATTCCTCCCATTGGTATATTTTCACAGCCCTTGTTTCCTGAGAGTTACACACTTTTCCCCAAATATCTTGTCCACACACAATACCCACTCATTCATATCAGTACAACTTGCCAATTTGGGAAGACATCAGCACAAAAGCAGGTAAGTTTAACGCCATAAAGGAGGGCTGGAGCCTTCTTAGCTGCTATGGGTACCTCCAGGATACTACACCAGTTGTTGTGAGTGAAATATTCATTAGCATACTGATGAAAGTCCTAAAGGAGGTGACAAGTATAATTATTTCTTTTTTAACTTGCTCACAGCCTTCGAGATACAACAGTTTTGTTGTATGAAAAGGCTCTTCCTAGCCAGAGTAATCACAGCCACAGGTGCTTGGAGCTACTCTCCACTTATTTCTGCTCATTCTTGCTCTGGCTTCCACACTTGTGGAGTACGGAAGACAGTGTGACATCTGCCCCAGAGGGATAGGAAGAGTATAAGGCATGAACTCAGACTGTTTCAGCAGGTGCTCCAGGAGTCACCCCCTACCCTTGGGTTTCCAAGTACTAGGCTGGCTGTACCTGGGTTTGCATACAGAAGTGATCCTGTTTGCAGCACCAAAGAGCATTATCATCCTGGTGGAGGATCAGGCAGTCTGGTTCCATTGCATTTCATGGAGCAGGGTCTTCTCACCAACTGGGGATTCTCTGGCAGATAATTTAGAGATGTGAAAGTGCCTGTTTGTAAGATAAACTCAGTAGCACCAATTTCAATATTACAGGAAATCTCCTTGCTATTTCCTTGCACAAATCTCTGCCCCCCTCCCCCCCTCCCCCCCGTCACAGGAAAAGAACATCCACTACCATGGGTTTTGGCCATTTAGGGTCCAGGAATAGAAAGGATCTGGCCAAAACCCACTCATTTAAAGAAGAAAACTTCTTTGAGAAGAGGCAGTGATCAGCACTCAAAGCAAAGCGTATCACTGCTACATACTAGAAATGTTTATTTTGTTCCTGAGACTGAAAATAGCAGGGAGCACAGCATGTAGCCGAGGGCTGCAGAGACATGTAACAGCTCTGAAGGACACCAGTATGAGTTTCTGTTGCAGTACTTTTAGGTAACATGTTTTGGTGCCACGCTTTTTATTTCCAAAGGAAAAGGATTCAACTCTCAGACACGAATTTTTGGTAATCCTTGGATTACTCTTTCAGAGCCAGAGCAGAGTGAATTCAGGGACAGGATCCTCAGGAGAAAGCCCAGTGTTATGTGGAGCTGCCACGTGTCCCTTTGCAATATTGACATCCCCTGAATTTGTCTCAGCTCCTTATCTAAGGCAGGGGTGCTCCAACCTGGCTTCCTGGGCCTAAGACCCATCACCTCTGTACCAGTCTGTTCCAAGGGTGTCATAATGTTTATACCTGCACTGTTTTAAAGGAGGAGATGTATGGGGCAGGACAGGGTGGAGGCTGCTGTAATGTTAGCTCAGTATGACTATGATAAGCGCTGGCAGAAGGGAATTTTTTTTAAGAAAGCATGGCTATTTTTATGTTCCCAATGTACTGCACAGGTAGCTAAGCAGGAGGAATGGCACAAGCATATTCACAACACAGCCAATAACAGTGACCAAAAATAAACACATTATTTAGACACATTCCAGAGCACCAAGCACCATCTCTCCCCAGCCACCTACTTGCTTTGTTACTCGGCTTAATAAAAGACACTGACTAGGTCCCTGAACCTCCCAGATGTGCTCTCTCCCCAGGACCTGGCTGACCTGAGAGGGGCTGCCGCACTCTGCCCTTTGCTGGCACCTCAGCCCCAAGCAGGGCTGGCCCACGGCACCGTGGGCATTGACACCCCACGAGGGAGCAGGGCCAGGCAATACCAGCAGTGAGAAGAAGTAAGAAGCGGAGCTGACACAGAGGGAGAGCCTGGCCCTCCTTCTCTGTCTTATCCTGCTGCCAAGGACTGGAAGAGGAGGTGTCAGTCCCTGCTGCCATCCTTGCCTCTCCATGTCAGGTGTAGCCATTAGTTCTTCCTATTCACCAGCAGCCAGCTTCCTTGTCCAGGGCTGCAGTATGGACAAAGCAAGCTATTTTGCTACCAACAGTTTCCCACCTAAAGGAGCTTGCCATCATTTTGCTACTGGATTGTGCTGAAATTATTTCGGAGTCTTGCTATGCCATCCAGCTGACAAATGTAAATATCTGTATCTGAAATCATTATCTTGTCTCCCCCCACCTCTGTTGGAGAGAAACAGATACTTCTCAGGTGTGATGTGGTTTGTTGTTCAACTGAAACTCCCTTGGAAGTGTGTCTTTACACCAACTATCATGGGAATCTGGATGACTGCCTGAGATGAAGTCTGCTCTGTAGACACCTAAGAGACAATTTAATTGCCCCCACCACCCTCCTACTATTTGAGATCCCCTGTGTTATTCAGAGTGAGCTGGTGCTCCAGAAGGGTAGTTTCCCACAACTCTTGTATCCTATGTGCCATCCCTGTGCTGGTGACTGAGTTACAGGTAACTGAGTTACAGGTGACTAAGCTACAGTACCTTCAACAAACTATTTGTCTATGCTGGTGCACCAGAATAAAGTCCAGATCACGGATGTCTGCATCTAGGTACCTACATATAAACTGGGTATCTCAGTTCTAAATAAACAGTGGAGATTCAGTACACAAATTGCTCTTACAAATGTGATTTGAGATGCCTAAAGGTATAAAAACCATCTGCACAGGACTGCCAGATCTGGTACAGGCGACCCATGTGCTCTTGGAGTGGTCCCTGGAAGCTGAGCAGGATGCCCTGTGGCATCTCAAATGACACTTATATGCTGATGTGTGCATATTAAGCAATTAAGGTGAGGCCCCAGGTAATCCAGGTAACCACGCCTGGGAGTATTTCAATGCACACAGCAGTAGGCACCTGGCACATTTGCCGGGCCAGCCCTTCTGAACTTTTGGCTGTCTGTGAGCTGAGACACTCACCTTACATTTAGGTAATAACCATCAGACATCTAAATTTAGGTGCCCCTATCTGCAAGTTGCATCCCATCCTTAAATTGAGGTGGTAATGATCTCACCTGTTGTGCTGTTTGTACTTGTCCACGTAGACCAGTGATTCCTCTCACTCCTTGGCATAGCATGAGGGCCATGGGCACCATCTCTCAGGCTACCTACCATGAGTCAGCAGCACTTGGCTTCCTGAGTCACTTGGGATGGTTTATTGTTTGTTTGGGGTTTTTTAAACGTATCCCCATTTATTAACCCTTTTAAGGTACAGGGTGTGTTTGATGACTGACTCTCAAGGATTTCTCAGGTACTCTGGAAAATGCCAGTGTTACTTTTCTTATATCTTGTTCATCCTCTGTCCCATGTTGTCCGTCCCCGTACCCCCCCCCATTTAATTTTACACACTGCCTTCCATGGGGTTTTGTGTGTCTATGTAAATGTAGGGAAGTAGTTGGCAGGCCATAATGTGCTCTGACAAGATGCAAATAGGCCGGGCAGTGACTAGTGACCTTTGAAAGCCTCTTGGGATGTTTTCCTAGACAGGTTGGGTTCCACTGAGCTGGTGCTAAACTCTTCACTTTCCTTTCCTCCTCTCATTTTTAACAACTGCCTCCTTCTTGGCTGGCTCACTAAGCCTGGGAGACCTACTTTAAAGTTAAGATTAATTTCATGTAAAGAAACCTGACGTCTTTTCCTAAGAAGCCTCAGGATTTTACACTGAAATGAAAGCAGCAAGGACAGGAGGAACTGTTCCAGGGCTCAGCACGGCCCACCCGGCAGTGACAGCACTGAGTGTTGCCTTTCACTCAGTAAGCTCTCATCCCTGCAGGCACTCATGTACTTTTATGGGGTGTGCAAGAGAAAGCTGTCTTGTATGGGTTTTGTTGCGACCTCCACATGTGGCGTTCAAAAGGGAGCAGAACTCAGAAATAAACCAGGGGCCCTAAAACAAATGAACAAATAAATAAAATTAACGTGGTGTGACAACCATGGGCAAAAAAACACGGGCAAAACTCCCCTGGTTTGGGGAAGGAGCACAACCTCCAGGAGTGGGAGGGATTTCTAGGTTCAGTGGCTGTCCGTAGTGACCGAGTGCTTGGTGTGGACAGACCCTGATGTCAATTCCTTAAGCAGGATAATAAAATACTCCCAGTGAGTAATATTTAAAATAACAGATGGAGTCATGAACATGCTGGAGATACTCAAGCCTGTGGATGGGATTGTGCCTATGGGTGTGTCATGCCAGAGGCACAATGTAGGGTAAGGGGGAATGTGTCATCACCTTCGTTCATTAACATTTGAGGCCAGCAGTTTGGACAAAGTGACTCAGTGCTTGTGAGCAGACAAAACTGTGCCAGCAAAGGCAAACTGCCCTTTTCAGGAAAGGTGCACATGGCTCCCACTGGCAGAGGTGGAAGGGATGACTGGAGCACATGAATCCCTGTGCCAAAATGTAGCGCCCAGCAAGAACCCTGAGTAAACTGTCTCTGAAGCCGGGCTTGAAGCCGCTCTGATTCTAGGTGCTGTGGGTCCATTTGCATCCTACAATCTCATCTTCCACCTTGCAAGCAGTTATCAGGCAAGAATGCATGTAAAGAGACAAAAGGCTTGGAGCAGGGAGGGGACACACTGCTATTCATAGCTACAGTCCCCACCCATGGGTGCCTGGAGTTGGGCAGGGGAGCACCTTATCAGGTGCTTGGCTGAGCAGCATTCGGTCCTGTCGCAGGGCTGGGCCAGGCAGCGGCAACATCTCCACCCCAATGCAGGGGTGAGTGCCCCACTGACGTCAGGAGGCCTGACTTCATTTCCTGGCGCTGGGACCGTATTTTCATAGCCCTTGCTGCTGGAGAGGAGAGGCGGTGGAACTGGAACAGGCGTGCTCAGCCACACCTCCCCAGCCTCCAGCTGTTAAAGCTCCCAAGGAGGGCGAGCACAGGGCTGCTTCTCGGCCAGGATTGAAAAAGAGAAGGTGACCGTGTTACTGGTTTGGAGGGAACTCAAGCTCTTCTAGCCAGAGCCTCCCTGCTGCCTTCTCCAGCAGGACTCAGGTAATGTCCTATACAGGATCCAGGGCAGAGCTGCCTCCTGTGGCTGGGGAGGGAGGGCATGCAGGGGGTGGGAGGGCAGGGGCATGGCATGCCACAGCCAACAGAGAAAGCCTTCTGGAGGTGGGGGAGTTATGGCAGACTTTCCTGGGAAACGGTTTGAAATTTGTGACTGTATGGGTGCATTTGATACACAAGTATCAATGAGAGAGTAGGCTCGGGCTGGAGGGAGGAGAACTCAGCCCTAAAGCAAGAGCTGTGATTTTGGGTGAACTGTGAAGTAACAACAGCAGAGGCTCCCTTGCACTGACTACAGAGCCTCTTGGGAATCGCAGACACTTCTGTAGGTGCTGGATGAGAAGACTCAGCTTCTGGGGGGCAACACTCACCTAGAAGACCGGGCAGAGACTCTTCATGCCGCATAGAACATCTACACTGGAAAAAAAAAGAAAAGGGAGCAGAAATAAGCACAAGTGGCCCAGCTCTCCAAGGCAGTGAGGTCCTTTCCATCCTAATTGTTCCAAGGGCTGTGGCAGTTGGCTGTGGCAAGTACCACTTGCAGTAAGCACCAGTCAGGACCCAGGGCTATGGGTGTGCTCTGTGCTACCCTAGGGTCTCACCCTGGCTCTCTGGACTCTCCACCTGCCCCAACAGTGGGCACCAGTCTATGGAGCTGTGAACAGACAAAGCTAATCTGATCAACAGTAAATGTCTGTGGATAAAATTGTAGCATTTCCTATCTGGATTTCAGAATGGTTCATTACTGATTACTCACAAATATCCAGATATCTTTCAGCTATACCCCAAATTTTGTGAGCAATGATTTTTGAAAACACCTGCATGTGTTATTCATTAATTCTGTTTTCTCCACACGAGTCCAGAGATCCCACATATTTAAATACTTTGCATTTTATTGTAGCCAGCTATTTGAGGAGCTGTGCATCTCCTTTTACACAGCAAGGTTAAAAGCTGGGAAAACATTCCAGCATTTATAAGCAGGTCACATTGAGGCATATGTGGAGCTGAGAGTGAAAAAGTGATATTTTTCCCCTTCATTCATTCCCTGATTAGATCAACTGCCATTTATTGAAGATTCAACCTATACTCCCTAAAATCTTTTGGAAGGGTTTTAGAATCATCCTCATAACTGCAGTACATTGTTCTGTAGGGGAAAAAATCCAGGCAAACAGCATGGCAAGCACTGAAGAATAAATTTTGCAAGGTTTATTTTTTCTTTATATATATCAGAAAAGAAAGCCCTTGGTTTTCCAGTGTGGGTCATCATTACAGCCATATTCCTCCAAGTTTTATGGCAATATTGTATCTAAACTTCAGTTTTGATAGATTTTAGATACCTGATCTTAACTGAGCAATTTGGTGCCTAGAAAGTGCCTAACGTCCTTGTGCAGTGTTTTCTTCACATGCTTCAGGCTCCCAAGGAAATAACAAACTTTATTCCCCTCGGCAATGGGCAGAGCTCATCTAAACAGCACTCTTATCTCCTGCAAGACAGACTTAAGCCAGGCTTACGCAGGAAGCACTGAGCTAGTCATGACGAGACAGCAGGAATGTGCTGGGCGCATTCAAGACCTTGTCCATCCTCGGTTTATGGACCCCTCAAGAAGTAATACGATGGTTACTTCTCATGTGTTACCTCTGACATGTCAGGTTTCCAGCCAGCGTAAAGCTGTGGAGGGGACTGAGGTCTTTGGGATGGTTCTTACTACTTTGCTAGGAGGAATATGAGTTTAGGGGATCATGGTTGGTGGCATATATTTCCTATTTAATTTGGAGTGAGAAGAGCTATGCTGGAGGAACCTAGGTTAGCTATCTGCAGGGTAAAAGGCAGTTAAGGTTCCCCTTCATTAATACCCATAAACCAGAGATAAGCAGGGAAAGCAAAAGAGTGAAAAGAAACAGAGTAATGAGTTTCCTGTTCTGCATTGCTCATCTGTGAACGTCACTGGCACAAGGTGCATATGTTGTCTGAACTTACCAAAAGAGTGTAAACTGTATTATGACTAACAGCTGCCCTTGTATCACAAAAGTGACAGGGCAGTTCAGGCTTTGTGCTGTGTGGCACCAAAACCTGTGAAAGCTCATCTTCTCCCTGCTCCCCGCGCTCCCAGGCATGGTGCAGAGGACAAGCAAAGTGAATCGCTACCTGCTAAGGGGCTTGTCTTGACCTTGATAGAGAGCTGATGCCAAACAAAGGGATGGCTTTGCTCCCACAGCCCCATGTCCTTAGCACTGTGGTGTCCTTAATAGTGGGGTGGGGATGGGAGTCTGCCCTGCCTCTCCTTCCCCACTGCTGGCAGCACCCAGGCTGTGGATGCCCCATCCCTGGCAGTGTTCAAGGCCAGGTTGGCTGGAGCTTTGAGCAACCTAGTCTAGTAGAAGGCGTCCCTGCAGTGGGGTTGAAACTAGGTGATCTTTAAGGTCCCTTCCCACCCAACCTGTTCTAGGATTCTAGGATATCACAGCCTGTGTCTTTTCTGCTTCTACAGCTTTGGGGAAACGTTTTGTGAGGAGTTTGTCCAAGGAGGCGAGAGGATGACGTCACCTCCCCGAGGTTGTGGCAGCATCAATGAAAGCTATTACCTGCTTTGTGACATGGAGGAGGCCTGGGGGATTGTCCTGGAGTCACTGGCTGCGGCTGGCATCCTCGTCACCATTTTCCTCATCTGCTCACTCTTCTTTCTCATCTGCAAAGTCCAAGACAACAGCAAGCGGCACATGCTCTCTGTCTATTTCTTCTTTCTCTTAGGCACACTCGGCGTTTTTGGTCTCACTTTTGCCTTCATCATTAAACTCAATGAAAGGACTCGCCCTACTCGCTTTTTCCTATTTGGAGTAATCTTTGCTCTTTGCTTCTCATGCCTCCTCGCCCATGCGTGCAATCTCAACAAGCTAGTGAGAGGAAGAAAGCCATTCTCCTGGCTGGTGTTGCTGCTCCTCATTGTTTCCTTTGCCCTGGTACAAATTGTGATCAATATTGAGTATTTAGTCACCATGCTAGTAAACCAGAGAGAGGATTTTTTGACTATGTCTGCGGAGAAGACTAACAAAGACTTTGTCATGCTTTTGATCTACGTGCTCTTCTTGATGGCTCTGATCTTCTTGGTTTCCATGTTCACATTCTGTGGGTCATACAAAAGCTGGAAGAGGCATGGGGCACACATCTTTGTCACTGTCCTGTTCTCCATTGCCATTTGGGTAGTGTGGATCACTATGCTCACAAAAGGCAACACAGCCTTAAACAAAAAAAACTGGGATGATCCTGTTGTGGCCATTGCTCTGGTGTCCAATGGATGGGTCTTCCTGATAATGTATATCGTGCCTGAAATTTGTTTCCTCACTGCCCCTCTGAAGCTAGAGGACTACCCTCCAGAAAATGACTTCTGCCAACCCAAGTTCATAAAGCAGACAACTGGAGTGGACAACCGTGCCTACACCCAAGATGAACTTGTGCAAGGTATGGTGAAGTGAATGCCTCCACTGTTCCCCAGTCCTAAGCGCACATGCACCACTAATGAGCTGAAAGGTGTAGGAGGGCTACAAGAAAGGTTTTGAAGATGATGGATTATTTAGAGGTAGGAAAAAGTTTCTGACTGGTGAAACTTCAGAAATGCAAGTGAAAATTAATCTGCAGACAAGAGGGAAAAGAGTAAAGACCAATACAAAAGCCAAAGATATGTAGGAGTGACTGACTAGGAGACTTACTGCGTATCAGGGCTGAGACATAAGTCCTTATGACTATTATGTCTGGAAAGTTTGTGTAAAAATTGAGGTTTTGTTTGTCTCTTAGCAATGCTCCAGCTCTTCAGACCTCTCCAGGTTATTCCTTGGAGATTATTTATTCCCAATTCTGGTATGGTTCCCATTATCCACTTAGAAATGAACCCTTCATATAAAAAGGAGGCAAGAAGGTCTTACTTTTCTGTATGAAAACCAGAAATTTCTCTGTAGGCATTTCTCATGCCTACTTGGACAAAGCAACATGTTTTATCAATTGAGGCTTCCAATAACTATGTGTAGGAGATGTGACTACACTCCCTGTGGATCTGCTATTGAGATCACATTTATCCCTGGAGTCAAACCTCCAGGTTTGTAAAAGAACAGCTGAAAAAGGCTGTGCTCTCCCAGAGAATACCACAGAGGGGGTCTTGCACATGCACATGGGAGGGATTTGACTGGTGATGATGACAGCAATTGTGAGGCAACAGGAGGTGTCTAAACTCCAAGGCCACCTATGTCCTGTTATTTACAATACCATTCATTCCTGCTTTCATAAGGAAATATTTAATAAGTCACCCACCTGTGGATTTTAACCCATTCCTGCCTGCATACTGCATAGTTTGATTAGTCTCAACCAGCTGCTAACATAGCCACAGGCCCTGTGAGTCTCCCTCACAGGGTATTTTCAGGCTACCATATAACATTAACTCACTAACTTTTGCCTACTTTTGTCTCGTGATTCAGGAAACACAGGAGACAACAGCTACTCCCCATACTCTTCTCAGTTTCAGATGAAGGTAAGTTCACACACCACTTTAGCTTTTTCACAACATGTAGGCTACTGTTTACATCCTCAGGAAGAAGGGGTGAAGACAGATGGACCTAGAGCAGGCTTTATGGAGGCAGACAGGAGCTTTACATTTAGCCAGGCAATACCGTAACGTGTTCATGGAGGTATCTGTGGCTGGGGGGAGGGAGCTCTGATATGTACAGGGACATGGGAAGACAAGAGGGGCCTGAGGCAAAGTCTGAGGTTGTTGTTTTCAGTAATTCTGGATTTGACATCACGTAAGAAGTCCTTTCTTTGAGTACTGTTCCTGCAGTAGACTGTGACCTTTCCTCATTAGGTCACATTCCTTTCTGCAACCCATGCCCTGAATGTCCTGAATGCCCACCAACAATCACTGGAAGTTGCAGTGCAGATCAAGAGTAGGCAGCCTGTGTGTCACCATGTCCATTCAACAGTCCTCCATAAGACCACAGCATAGTTCACATCATGTCCCCACGTGTCCTCTGGTGACATGTCGCCATTACAGATTTGTTCTGCCATGATTCTCAGCCCCAGTTATCACATGCTCAGGAAGCCTTCAGCTCTGTTTGTCTCTCACCTATTTCTTTTTGGTTTGTTTGTTTGTTTTTCCCAATTTTTTATAAGCTTTATTCTATTAATTCTCTCTGATTTTGAAAAGTAAAGACTTTTGTGTTTCCTTTTCAGACCATTGATCCCCAAAATGATTTCTCCATTCCTCGGGCCAAGGCCCAGACAAGCCCATACCATGACTACACCGGTGGGAAAGGCCCCATGTAACAGTTCCACAGTGAGCAAAAGGCTAAGTGCCCATCAGCAGAGCTGTGGGGAATGGGCCACATGGTGACAAGTGAGTCATCCTGCAAAAGAGACAAGAGTCAACACACACTGGCAAAAGAGAAGAGGGGTCCTCTTTTCCCCACACACCTTGTAAGCCCCTCTCATTCCTCACACACAGTTTTCAGACACATCCTGGT
The DNA here is from genome assembly GCF_033783945.1 of Neopsephotus bourkii. Lineage (NCBI taxonomy): Eukaryota > Metazoa > Chordata > Aves > Psittaciformes > Psittacidae > Neopsephotus > Neopsephotus bourkii. Next base: position 13,542,769 of record NW_026900624.1, read on the forward strand.
CCTGCTCACTCTTTTTCTCTGTGGTATGGAGCTCATTTCTTCTGACAGAGGAATGTGCTAGGAAGAGCCTATCCTGGACTATTTTTAGCAGGAATGCTGTAGGGCTAGAGCAGCAGGAAGCTGATCAGCTGCATTTGTGACCATCTCTGCCCCAGCCAGGACTTGCTTTGATAGCTTGTGGGTATGCCTGCGCCCTGTGTGTGACGGAAGAAGAGGAAGGAACAGAAGCATCAGCCCCACTCCTGCATGAACACATCTCCAGTACTACCAAGAACACCCTTATCAATACACCATTTCTTTTGTGCTTACTCCCATCCTTTCCTGGCCTTCCTCCAGACAGCAGGGAAGAGACGGGGGGCTGGGAAGAGTATTCTTTTTTAATTCTTCATATTCACTTTCAGCCCCTTCCTCATCACCTGGGGACCACCTGGAGTGAAGAGGGGAGAGAAAATCTAAAGACATGAAAACATCTACCCCTATTTACTTTGATATGTTTTCTGATTTTCACTGTAGCATCAGCCACCCTCCTAGCTCAGGCTCCTGACCAAGCACCCCAAGGTGCCTGTTCCAACCTGCAAATCCTCCTTCCCCACCCCTACAACCCCTGACTGTGGATCCCTGCAAACAAAACCTGTTCTGTGCAGCTGCTTCCAATGCCCTGGTGGCATTTAATCACATGCACCTTGGAGCTCTGCTTGCTCCGGAGCGTGTCTGTGGCATTAACACAAACATTTCCCAAGCAGCCAGCTTAAGGAAGGTGGATGCCCCTGTTCCAGGAGTGAGTGAACGTGTGTGTGTGTGTGTGTCTGTGTGTCTGTACGTGCTGTGTGGACTGCACCCTGGTGATGAGCAACAAGTCTGCAGAGTTGAATCATTCTGTAGCCTGCTTTGCATTTGGTAAATAGCTTTCCATGATATTTCATAAAGCAATGCATAGAGCTGTCCAAGTGGGTGTGTATGATACACAGGTGTCTGACACAGCTGTATATTTATTTAGTACTTTGTACATGGAATATTTAATTAATAAAAAGCCAGGGAGCCTGACTACGAGAGACTGGTGCTCCTCTCAGGGATGTAGTTGATTCCTCTAATGGCTGGTGGAGTGGCAGCAACAGCTCTCCATGGGTTGGAGTGGGTCACCTGGGAGACTGTAGCTCAGGGGAGAATGGCAGAGATGCTGGCTTCTTCAAAGTTGTGTTGCTCTGGGTAAGAGATCAGCTGCTTGAGGGTGCAGAAGACGGTTATAGCTTCTCTGTGCTACTTTTCTTGAATGAAGCAAGCTGATTCGATGTTTTAAGTGTTTAAGAAATATGAGGCCAAGCAGCAAATGCAGGAGGAGAGATAGGACCTTTTCATCCTGTATCTGTGTCTGCTGCATCTACATTCCAGTATTTATTTACTTGTATCGTTCTGGGTTCTTGCATAATCAAGAACAGGCGAGGAGCTTGTAGGTATTTAATTCAGCTGGCAAAAATCTGTCTTTCCAATGTTCTGAAGACATGTAATATTTTAATTTGAAAGTAGAAACAATATCAAAGCAAAATAATCATGAGTATGAAGATGTTAATAGTAATAATTTTTTTTTTTTTAATTCCTGATGGTATGAGGCTGTAATCTTCCATTTTAGAGGCTTCCTCTCCCATGAATTTTTGCATGGTATGATGTGCTACCACATATCCATATGCTCCTGGCAAGCAAACCCCCCTTCTCGGTCTCAGTGCTGCCTAGAATAGGCCAGGCTGGGCCCTACCCACTCTGCCTACCAGCAGTGAAGGGCAATGTAGAGACATTTGGGTCTTAAGAAGCTCTTGGCAATGTAAAGAGCCCTCCTAGGCATTGGTTTGAAACACATCACAGGACATCTTGCCTTTATCTAGTAAATTTGAGGTGGAAATGATGCTTACCCTCTCCTCCTTCTTTCCCCTCCACACCTACAGAGTCCCTCACATATAACCCAGAGGATGGGAGAGAAAACTCAAGGATACTAATGTAACATTGGGAAACAGATTGGCAAAGTGTTACCTGAAGCCATGTGCAAGTTGTTGGCTTGCAAACTGAAGGCAGGAAGGATGCGCTTCAGCCCATACTAGACTTTCAAGAAGTTAGTCTTCCAAGCTGATGTCGTGCCACTGATGGCTTAAATGTAGCTAGAGTATGTCCCAGGAGGAGCTGAAAATGTGTTAGAACAGAGCCAGCTTCCCTTATTTTGTGGAGTCCAGTGGAACAAAGGGAGCACAGGAGAAGTGAGAGCATAGCATGCTTTTACTGTGTGCGTTTTCCACATCCCAGACAGTGGTCAACTCCTTCACTGATGGCCACAGGCAAGAAAGTGCCTCTCAAATGCACCCTTTTGGCCCTAGAGGCAGCAAAAGTAGGGGGGATGAGGGACACCATATGCACTCCCATCAATCCAGGGCGTGGCAATTTTCTTGATTACTTGGTTGTTACTGTGCAGGCTGTTCAGCAGAGAGCAAAAATCTCCTTCCACAGATTTACAGTGCTTTTTAGAGTATTTTTTTTAAACCTCTGTAATGATACAGATAACAATCTGCCCGGAGTTATTTTGCACTTGTTCAATATCAAGGCAGCTTTGGGTGAGCACTGATTTAAACTTTCTGTGGAAGCTGGTGCTGGCAGAAAAGGGGTGATGCTGCTCTGCAGGTTTCTCACACCTCAAGAGAGTCTTTTGAGAAAGCAGGAGTTTCATCTTTTCTTAAGATTGAGTTTAAACTGAATCAGCCACTCAGCCACTCAGCCACACAAACACATGTCGCAGGTAAACCCTAAACTGGTGGGGCCAGAGAGGCTGGACCCAAAAAGAGCAAGTGAGTGGAGGAGGCAGGAAGACTGCCTCATCCTTACATTGTTTTTTATTAAAATCCAGTAAGGGCCTGTCCCTACTCTCTCTCCTGCAAAGGGCTCCCTTGGTGTTGGGGCTGTAAGTCCACTGCCTTCAGGGCCCTCTGGTTTCTAGTTCCTCCTCTCCCTGTTTGAGGAGACCAGAGCACCAGAAACGTACACACTGGAAAAGGGTTGGCACAGAGCACACCTGGGTTATGAAAGCAGCCAGGATTATCAGGAGGTGGGATAAACACAGCTGAACTTCAGGTCATGGATGTCATGGGAAAAGGGCAAAGAAGAGAAGAGGCACCACTCGGACCTAGGGCTTTCAGGGTCACCATCCCATGGGCTTGCCAGGGCTTCAGGGGCTTCACTTGCCTGGCCAGGGGTGGGCACAAAGAATGCAGCAAACCCTTTAGGCACAGTGGTACCACATCCTGGTCCAGGGAAGGACTTTGCTGGCTTCATCTCTCAGATGCTCCCTCATTTGCCAAAAAAGCTCTTTCTGGCAGCTGGTGCTGATACTACTCTCCCTAAACAAGGTGCTTCTCTGGGAGGGATTCACCCCCCTCCCCACGAGCCATGTAGCCCTTGCTGTGTGTGGCACTGGGGTGGTAAATGAGTCCCCCTCCTTCAGCTGGGGCAGCAGATGCCAGGAACTAGCTGTCAGCAGCGGGGAGCACACTGTCAGCTGGTGGGGCTGCTGCTGGGTTGTGTCCTCCCTCAGGCTCTGGAAGCAGAAGTGTTGGGGAGCATGCCCAGTTCCCATGCCTTTTGGTCATGGTCCTTGCAGGCTGATCATGAACCAAAAAAGCAAGCACTGGTGTCCTGGGGTGGCAGGAGGCAGCTGCATGGGATCAGAACCCATGACACTTTGTAAGTCCCTTGTAAGCATGGGGCATTGTTTGCACCCCCCAGCCTTTTCTGAAGCAGGTGCTGGAAGAGCCGTATTCCGTCTGGACTGCTCCATGTGAGTGATGGATCACTGGCAGACACCCCTGTATCTCTCCCTCAGTGTCCCCTTTGCTGTATCTGTCCCCTCTCTATTCCAATATCCAACAAAGAGCAGTGTCAAGTGGTAACTCAGGCTTTGCTGAGTAACTGGGACTTTTGGGGAGGCTGCACAGCCTTGTGCACCCTCTCTCTGCAGGCTCCTGTCACCAGGGCATCACTTTAATTGGATCTCCTCCCCAGGGAACAGAATCACAAGGCTAAATTTCAGACATGGCAACTGTTTGCCCAAGCGTTCATGGTTCTATGGGAAAGGTACAGATGGTGTATCCAGTCCAAGTGACAGGAGCCACCTCCCACAAAAACCTGCATTGTAGGTTTCAGTGTATCTCATCACACTGGACCAGAAATAGAGGTACCTGAGGAGGAGAAATGCCCCCCATTTTCATAGCCCTGGTACAGGTGAGGGAGCAAAGTATCCTTCAGCCACCTCAAGTAGCTGCACTACAGCCTGTGAGCAGCACTTAGAGGTGATTAATACCCAGAGGAGCAAGTGACAGCATCAGAGCATCATCCCCCCACACACATATATCCACCTGGCCAGGTGGGCTGCTTAGCTTACACTGTTCTCCTCAACACACATACTCCACAGGGAGGAGTATTTGTAGTGTCTTAAAGACACTACAGGCTTTGCAGTGTCTTAAAGACAAGATCTGAAAGCTGACAACATGCAGGAGCCCTGGAGAGGAAGTTCAAAGGCCCCTGCTGGCATTTGCCTGCTTTTTGGGGAACTCTGTATGCAAAATGAGGTGTGCCTCAGCAGTGGCAAGTCCAGCCCTTGGGTACCAGCTGCTCTGCATCATCTCAGCCAGGCTGCAGCTGTTGAGCTGCTGGTGAGCAGCTGCACTCAGTGAGTCTGTGCCCTTACTAAGCCACCCAACCACAGTGACTTGGAAGCCTCTGTCCCAAGGTAGTCTTTGCTGTTGCACCGAGTAATACCAGACAATGGCTGTGGGAGTCTCTCCTGGGGGGTCCCTGTTCCACTCCAACCACCATGGTCCCTGTGTGCCTGGCACTTGTTCTGTCCCCTCTCCTTGCCTGCAACACACACCATTCTGCACCCAGGCCTGTCCCATGTGGGATCCCCTCCTTCCTCTCAAGTCAACGTGCCCTGACACCCACAGTTTCTAGGGAGACTGGTATTTGCTTGGCCTTTGCTATGGTGATGAGTAAAACACTGTGCTAAATAAGAGTGTCACTTTCTGCAAAAGACTTTCTGAAGTGCCAGGCGTGGAGCAGGAGCTCCCCTCCCAGCTGGCCAGGCTGATCTCATCGGGATCTCTTTCTGCAGTCAGCCAGGGCTCTGCCTGGCTTAGGTGATTCTCCCATCCAACCAGCAACAGGTGCATTTGAGCAGAAAGGCTGTGCCTTGCAAAATGGGTATCTTGTTCTCTAATGAATTAGTCGAGAGGTGAAACGGAGTGCTGTGTCTCCAGCATGTCTAAAACTGGTCAGAAGTGAGGCTCAACTGCTGGAGCAGGAGTGTGAAGAAGTGCTGAAAATTTTGGGTGAGATCTATAGTCAATGTGAGTGTGGGACCTGGGTAGGCTCCTTTTTGTAGGTACCGACAATGAGCAGCACCATCCTTGACTTTGGTGCTGCTCTTTGTTAAGTGGTGTGAGAAAGCACATTTTCCTGCAAATCAGCTCTTCACTGGTTTTACCAGACTGAAGAAACACGTGTTTGAATCTCAGAAATTAGGCGTCTTGGTGTTGCTCAGTGTCTCTTAGTCATCCCAGAGCCACTCCATAACCTAAGTAGAGACTGTTCCTGCAGGCACTCTGGTTTTAGCAATGTCCAGCCATCCTCTCCCACTGCCTATTTTCTTGGAAGAAGCTGACCATGATCCTCAGGCACATGAGACTGGTACCAAGGGAGCAATGAGGCACCCAGGGCCTTGGATGCTTTCAGCATCCACCTGGTACCCATGGTCTCCAGAGCAGTGGGCTACATCCCACTGGGCTAATTCTGGACGGAGTGAAAGCAACCCCATCACAACCAGGGAGGAGGCTGGATTTAGGTTTGTGGTTCCTTCAGGGAAGCGGAGGCAATGCAGAGAGGGAAAAAAGCCGGCACCTCAGGGTTGAAACCCTCCGGGAGGCTCCTCCTGCAGTTCCAACAGTGGGCACCAAGTGGCGCCCTTGCTCCGCAGAGCCCAGCGCCGCGCCTCAGGGCCCGACGAAAGGAAGATTTGGAGGGAGCTGCTCCCGCAGCAAGTTCAGGGGGGTCTCCCCCATCCCGGCCCCTGGGACTCCTTGTTGTAATAATAATTAAAAGCAAAACAGAAAACCCAGCATCTCATTAAGGCTTTGATATTAAAACCATTTAAAAGAAGTTATTTCATGGCTTTTTGTTGAACTTCGGCAAAATTTGCAGTTTTGCTCCCATGAAATTATTTGACTCAGAATGTTCAAGTAAAAATAATAATAATTAAAAAAAAAAAAACACAAAAAGAAAAAACCCAGCAAAACCCCAAAAAACAGCCCAAAGCTTTCCAGCCTATAAAGGAAGCTCTTCCACTGTGAAGTTCAGCTTTTTTTCTACAGCAATACAAAGAGGTTGTCTCTGAACTCGATTTATTTTAGTCACAGTTTGGTTTGATTTCAACCAATGTCTTCCTGACTGGCTGCACTTCAGCTGGAGAGAAACGGCTGCCTGGAGAGCCTCCTGCCCAGCTCTGTGTATGGGCAAGGAGGGTCAGTCAGACCTCAGAGCCTGGGCCACAGGCTGCTGGTGCTTCACAATTCTAAAGAAGATGGACAGTCACTGGGATAGGGCAGCAAATGGGCAAGCTGGCATGGTTCTGGCAGCCTGGCACTGCAGGCAGATTATGGCTCACCAGATCCACTCCCCATCCTGCCCAGCCTCCCAAGCTCCTGGGCCTGCGTGAGTGGGACTGTTGCAGTCAGCGGGACAGGAGATCCCCAGTGGCAGAGCTGGTGATGTCCGGCTGTGATGTGGGCAGGGCAGTTTCATTACACAGACAAGCAGCAGGTAGCTAACATTGCAAGGAGCTGCAGGAAGAGAATATGATTTGTCTGTGTCCGTTTTCCTTCTTACTCAACACTATCATCATGACTATATATTGTGGTTCCCCTTAGTACATCTAGACTACTGGGTTTTAAAAGGCAAATGATTTCTGTGAGATGAGACCTCGGCAGTGCCAGGATTAAACGCAAGTGCAAGTCAGCTCACAAGTTCACTGATGCAAGGATTTGTGTGATTGGGAGGAGAAAGGGTAGAAAACGTATGGGTTTATCTACCAAGCTCTACTGGGTGATCTATGGACAAATCGAAAGCATAAGGCTTTTCCAGCATGACAGACCTATGTGTGGGTTTCTGGCAGTGTGGCAAGCTATTGGGTTGTGAGACGGGAATCTGATGAACCAAGGTAAGCTCAGTTCTCCACAGCATAGGCTGCTAGAAAGACTGTGAAGCAGTTATAATGCTGCTTTAAATCACCTGGGAGCTGCCTCTACAGCTGTGTGGAGTGCCACCCTCCTGCCTGCCTTGTTCCTGCCCTAGGAGGAGACTGTATCTGCCTCTCACTGTGCTTTAGTGAGTTCTCTGAAAGAGGAACTAAAACCTGTCCCACTTGAGGACCCAAAATCTGGAATCTCCTCTGTTCTACTGTGACATCAGGATCTTCAGTAACCAGGCAAGGGCACTACAAGATTTGCATCCACCTGTGGAGACACAGTGCCATTTCTGACAAGTTGTCCGGAATGAATGAAGATGAATCATTTTTAACTTAGCCAAAGTTTTTGAGTGAGTTCATCCCAATCAGTACTTCATGTCTTAGTGGCTATTACAATTTCCATCTCATGGGAGGAGTCCTGGAGCCCGATTTACCAAGGCATCTAGCTATGAGTGATTCTTTCCAAATCCTGGAGACAAGTGGGGTGGAAGGAGGGAAAGGCCCTGTCTATTCAGGTTTCATTATGCACCTTTTTTAATTATTTTTTTTCTAATACTATTTGTCTTTCTTGTCTGGTGGTAATCTCTAAAAGTGGAATCAACTTTGTCTATATTGAATGAATGAGGAAACACTGAAAGAAGCTGTATTCTCCTTTACAAGATTCCAAAGAGATGAACCCCTTGATACTGTCTCGCCTGATTTCTCTTTCACAGCGCACTCTTCAAATGTAATCAGCTTTTGGGGTATGCTCTGCCTCCAACTGTGCATACAGTGCTCACATTGAAATTAATAGGAGCATGCTGATACATTTGAAGTGAGAATCTGGGACAAAAATGTTAAATTTTTGCTGGTAAAATCAATGTAAAAGTTTCTTTGGCTTTAGTTCTCATTTTAGAGGCATCTGGATGTCTACAGCTGGAAAGAATCATTTTTATGTGTCTGTGTCTTAGCAACATCCTAAGAAATAAAAGAACATAAACTTTGGAATCATTTTATACAAGGCATTTAGAAATGTGCCTTTATGTCTTCCCTCTTAGCAGAGATTTCCTGTTGTGTTTCACCCCACTCCCTCAATCCCAGTTTATGATTGATGGGATCATCATGGTTCATGTGGACAAGATGCTGGACCTGAATTTATATTGGTAGCCTCAGATCAGGTATTTAGTGATTCTCTGGTTTGATTTTGAGGTGTCTATTGAATTGCCAGGAGGCCTACAGGAGATTTTTCATGAGATTATCCTATTCCCTACATTCAGGGTACAAGGTTGAGAACATATTCCCACCATGCCTAGGTGATTGCTCACCTTCACACCCAGGCGCATCATTACCTGGCAGTGATGGACATGAGTCCCAGCTGGCAAGTATATTGTCTAACCTGGCAGAAAGGGCTAATCACAGTACCATTTCTGGCTCCTTTTCCATTCTCCTTAGCTTCAGCACTTGTCATTGGATGTTGACAAGGTGAAGATGAGCAGCACAAGATCTCAGACCTGAAACTGATCTGATCTCTTTGCAAGGGTGGAAGGAAGAGGGGCCAGGCAGATTGGTGGGGAGCTGGGCAGAGGGGTTGTCTCTCCCCTCTTGGCTCACTCCTCCAAGGTAGTGGGCAACACAAATCCCAGGTGACTTCAGCCATTGTCACTTGCTGTGACAACTCTCAGAGCAGAGGAGCATTGATCCTTGACACACTCCCATCCTTGCAAATCCCTCTGCATCCAGAGAACTGAACAATTTCCTGCATAATTAGCCTCCCTACCAGTTAAAATAGCCTAAGCCTCTCACCAACAGCTGGTTTACAGGACAGAGAGGACTAAACAGAGTAGGACAGCTCTTCTGAGCAGCAGCCTTACTCAGAAGGTCCACTACTATCAAGTGTAAGTCAGTGGAGTTTAAAGTTCCTTCCTAAAGGAGGATGCCCTTTCAGCTGGCATTGATCCCTTGCTTAAATGGAAATCTCTGTAGGAAGAAATGAGGAAAGCCAAAACAAGTTAAGGGGATGCTTGGAATAGGCCTTCACATGCAGACTGTCCCGTCTTTTCCGGCACTGACTGAATTGAAGCCCAAGGGCAGAAGATGTGTGCAGCCCACACTGGCAGCTGGACTGCAGGCTTTCTGTGAACTCTCCACCCTGGTCCTGACAATTTGCTCTGTCCTTGTCCTGTTAGCTAGATGAAGCCAGCACAGGTTTCCCAGAACAAGGGGCATCCCTGCCACTTCTGCTAGGTAAAAACAGCCCACAGAAGCTTGCTGCCGAGATTTCGTAAGAGAGAGGAAGTCATGGGTTAGTGGCATTTTGTCAAGGATTTCTCTGGCTGCAGAGAGAAGTTTGTGATCCTTGTCTTGTGAGCTGGACCAGAACTGCAATCACAAGCAGACAGCAGTGGGGAAGGGAGGATCTCCCAGTCAGGCAGAATGACCTCCTGTCTCTGTAGGTAGGACAGTGGAGATGCACATCCCTACACCCAAACCATCCATCCTCCCATTACACTGTGGCCTTCTACTTAGCCTCCAGAGGGTACCCCAGCCAAAGCAAAGAGAAAAGCAGGAATGGAATCTAATCCTGTCACCTTGTGCCAACACTGAGCATTTATCTTTTGCAGCTTCCTCTGAGAATCTGTAGCACTGATTTTCCTGTCTCAGCTCCATCCAGCTCTGCAGGTGAATTCCTGAAAGCTCTGTGAACTAGCTGCACTTCCTGAAGGTCTGAAGAATGAGGACATTATTTACTTTAGTTGTCGATGGGCATCAAATGGTGTGAAAGAAATGTATGCGTCAGCTTCATCACTGTCTGGGTCCAAAATAACAGATAAAAGAAAAAAATCAGTGGGAGTTATCATTATATGGAGTTGCCATGGAAATAGCATGAGAGAACTTGGAGAAGAGCTAGCACATGATATCTCCAGGAGGGCATAAATCTCCTGCTAGCCTCACTCTTTTTCATCACATTAACAGGCAATATTTCTCACTTAAGCAAGAGGTGGGAAAACATCAAAGCACATTTCTGACAGTTTTTTCTATCCCTTGATTTCTCTGACCAAGACCTCCCTGACCCCTCAAGAAGTAGAAATGTGAACCCTAGTGCTATTGGAATAGGAATAGTTTGATAATTTCAGTAAAACGGTAAGAGGGATGTACTTTTCTGTAGAAAATATTTATAGGCTTTTGTGAAATATGATTTTTTTAATGTACCATTCTAAGACTTCTCAAAGAAAAATGTTATAGTTCATGAAAAGGATTTTCTTTAGTGCTGATTTCTAAGGAAAAGCATTACAATTTGAATCATCTCAGAATTTCAGTGAAGTTGTCTTGTGCTGTTGCACCATTCTAGAAAGCCTATTTTATTCTTCTCTCTCAGTCACTAAATCCTGCATTTAAGCTGCCATATCGCCTCTGGTCAGGTCAGCACAACCATGTCTGCTCAGGAATTACTATCTTGAGACTCCACAAACACAAACACAGCTCTGAGCCATGATGTTGTGTGGTGCTGGCATCCACCAGCATACTCACCCACTTTTCCATTCTGCACTTCCTGAGGGGCTGCAGGTCACTCCTCTGAAGAGTATTTCCCAACTGGGACTGTCAGTGATGGCTGTGGCAATCCGACACGGAGTAAACTACCACTTGGATACTGGCATCCAGCTGCTTATGAGTACAAACATGTGAGTGTGAGTGAATGAAACCAGTTCTGTTCTCAAACAAAATTATTGTCCTCTCCTAAAAGGCCTCACATTGAGTTCTATTGCATTATCATAGAATCATAGAACCACAGACTGGTTTGGATTGGAAGGGACCTCAAAGCTCATTCAGTTCCAACCCCCTGCCACAGGCAGGGACACCTTCCACTAGACCAGGTTCCCTACCCCTAGCTCCTACCCTTCCCTAGGGCTTTGGACACTGTGTGACGTGACTGAGCACATTTAGAAGGATCTTCAGCCTGCAGCCAGGCTCCACATGGAAAGAGGTAAACAGGAAAGCCTGGGGCAGGGCAGCAGAAAAACCTTTGTATTTGTATCTGCTCCCTCACAGAAGTACAAATGCTTTGTCCCTGCATCAGTGCTGCAAGGGCAAGTGAGATGAAAGGAAGCAGAATAACAAGAGGAGGCCGGAGATCACGGTTCCCAAATGCTCCTTTAAGAGCCAATTCAAGTTATGTCCCTGCTACTAACCCCAGTTCTGGCTCAAAGCACCATTTCAGCAACTGAATTTCCATCACATTTGTGACTCCACTTGCAAAAGCAGAGACCCCAAGTGATATAAAGCCCTCCATTTGGAAACCTCTCTCCTACAGAATACCTAAAGCTGTGAAATTAATTTGTGTGAGGTGTCAACTTTTGCCTTGGCTGCTTCTTTTGTTTACAGGCATTACATTTCCCATAATAGCAGTCATTTCAACTTTTTTTCCCTAAAGCTGTCTTAAAGAAAGAAAGGGAAGGGGAAAAGTGGGCAGGAATGGCTCTTTTGACATCTGCATTTCTAAGGCAAAAGTCTTAGAGTTATCTAATGTGTTATCAGCAATCAAGATTTCTCCTCAGAACAAAACTTATGTGCTAAGTTCTTGTTGATTGTTTTGTCTGTTTGCTCAGCATCAATTTAAGATAAAATTATACACATAATTTTATAAATGCTATTTATAAAGCTGTGAATACATATTATGCATATTTTGTGCTAAAACAGATCCATTTTTACCCCTGTGAAATGACAAGTCCCAAACACTGAATAATTCCAAAAGGGTTATTTTTATGGCACTTCGTGGTACATTTGTTGCTGAGTAGCAGCTCTCTTGTCTATAGCCATGGGAATAGACACCATTTTTAGCTTATCATCATTCTGGAGCTGGATTCATTCCAAAAGAGTTTGTCATAACAGTGGGCTGTTGAATGGCTATTTATGATAAATGGATTCATAGATTATGGGATCAAGTGTTTTGGAAAACAATTATGTTTCTATTCACATCAGGACCGTCTGGGGAGCTCCCATTCATCCCCTCGCTGTGTCTCCCAGGACAGGGAGCTAATGTCACCAGGAAACTCTCTGGCTGGACAGTTTCCTCATGTCTCTGATGTGTCTGGTTGCATCTTGTTTATCTCAGTAGAGTTATCTGGAAGCAGCTGCCTCCCGTGTTTCTTCAGTATTGTTATTTTCACATCTTTCTTTCCAAGGAAAGGGAAAATATCCAGAGCCTTCTCAAATGCTTTCAAATGCTACTGTCTTAGCATCAGGAGCAGGAGAAGCTTGAAAGATGAAACAAAAATCCCTGTGCATATCTATGATTTTTTTTGCTACATTCTGTGCATTCTGGGCTTCCATTCAAGATAAACATTTAATTTTTTAAAGCCAAAAACTAAATCGTATGCTACAGAAAAAAAACAACCTTAGTTTTTCTCTCTTGTTCAGAAATAGTACCATAGAAATGTAAAATAAATGAACTCCTGCTGCCTGTTAAGAAACAGCTCCGTGGAGAGCTGTCTTCAGTCAAACAACTCTCCTGATTCAAGATGTGGACTTCATTCTGGGATCCAGAGATATTTCCTGTGCAACCATTAAAAAGCTGATGCAAACAATGCCTGAAGCATGCATCTGAGGAGCCAAGTGTGGAACAGGGCCCTACCACCACACCCAGGGAGATGGGAGAGGTAAGGCATGAAGGTACACAGGGGTCAACATACAGTCAGAGCAACAAAAACACCTTTGGCCATCCTGTGTGTGTGAAGCTGTACCCGTGTTTTCCAGCTGTGTTTGTTCCAGACCCATTCAGCTCAAGCAAGCACTCCAAAACCTACATCACTGCTTCCATCGGCAGGTTCCCAACTGGAGGGAGTTTTAGGGCAGGTTCCCAAGCCTCAATATCTGACAGAATCGGCATTTCTGTTTTTCACCCCCTGGGGCAGGGAAAGGTGCTCAGAGCAGTCTCAGCTGCTCCTGTGGCTCAGGATTTCAGCCCTCATTGTCAGCAGCGCTGAGGATGTCCTTAGAGGAAAAGCACTGCTCTCCACGAAGTCATATACCAAAGTCTTGTGCAAAGCAGATGACAACACAGCGGAAGGAGAGTCATGCTGGAGATTTCCAGGAGATCTTTGTTCCCTGGCCCCTGCTGTAGGGGGAAAACACCATTTGGCTCAAGGCAGAACTGGAGAAGCTGATAGACATCTCTGGTTCCTCTTCTATGTTTAACTGTGTTGCACTGATTACAGCATAAGCCCTACTGGAAGGGGTTTAGCAGTCTCATCTTCTAACACCTGCCAAGGCAAAGGGCTAGTGAGTTATGGGGCACCAAAGACACCATGCCGCACTGCCCAACCGTCACACCACCTTCCTCTGAAACAGCACCAGGGCTTCAACCTCCTTCCTCCTACAACTCCACAGGATTTTTCCTCTCCTCCAGACTGGGTTTCCCATGCATGGGTATCACTGTGCAGGTGTGTCATGGTTTAACCCCAGCTGGCAACAAAGCACCACACAGCTGCTTGCTCAGTGCCTCCAGCCCCAGTGTGATGGGGGAGAGAATGAGAAAAGCAAAAGTGAGACACCTTGTGGGTTGAGATAATGACAGTTTAATAGGTAAAGTAAAAGCCACACACACAGGCAAAGCAAAACAAGGAATTCATTCACCACTTTCCATCACTGGCAGGTGCTCAGCCATCTCCAGGACAGCAGGGCTCCATCATGTGTAACAGTTACCTGGGAAGACAAACACAATCACTCCAGACATTCACCCCTTCCTTCTTCTTTCCCAGCTTTAGATGCTGAGCATGACACCATATGGTATGGGATATCCCTTGGTCAGTTGGGGTCAGCTGTCCTGGCTGTGTATCCCCCCCAGCTCCTTGTGCACCCCCAGCCTGCTCGCTTGTGGGGTGGCATGAGATGCAGAAAAGGCCTTGACTCTCTGAGCACTGCTCAGCAGTAACACAGTAGTGTTATCAACAATATTTCCAGCACAAATCCAAAACGTAGACCCATACTAGATACTGTGAAGAAAATTAACTCTGCCCTAGCCAAAACCAGCACAAGGTGGAAGCAAAGCATTGGAGAATGAGAGGCATGATTTTACATTACCCCAAATAAACATCATTGCAGTAACTATCCTCTTCAAAGTACCGTGGCTAAATAAAACTACAGCTCATGAAAGAGATTTCAACGAGCCAGCACATGTTGATTTGGAAAGATGTTCCCTTGCAAAGCTGAGTCATAAAGAGGATTGAGAATCTCTGCAATCAGTGATTAAACAGCTAGAAAGATCTGCCAGCAGGAAAAAGTGTGCCCAAAACTGTCACGCAGTACACTACCTTTCATTTCAATGCTTTGCTTTGGGTAAAAGGTTTCATTTGTTTCATTTGTCTGAGTACAATGCATTTCAAATTTCAGATCCTCTCCTCTCTTACTCAAAGCAACATTCAATACTGTTGATCTTGTACTTCATCAGTCATGTGGGAAGGTGACTGAACTTACTGTCTAATGGTAGAAGATGCTTCAATTGCTTCTTTGGACTCCTATTAGAAATGACCTTAAAATAAACAATAGGGATATAAAAAAGATCGCATGAGACGGGAAAACTCTGGAAAAATACTAAAGGGAGAACAGTTGCCATGGCAATGCTTCTCTGTTTTCTCTTGGGATAACCAAAGTATGTGTGGAAGAAGACACTTTCCTAACACACACCTCACTTAGACCCAAACCCACCTAGCTTCCAAGGTCAGGCATAGGCACTGTGGGTGGTGAAGCTGCCCATGGATCACAGGCATGGGCTCTGCTGTCCCATCACAAGAAGTCCCAGTGTCAGGTCAATGTGACGCTGCACACCCAACGTCACAGTGTCACCCATGTCAGGGTGCAGGTCAGGGTGCTGCAGTGCATGGCTGAGGAACCACTTTTCCACATCAGCCGCCTCTTGATGGCCTCATAGCTCCAGAGCTTCTTTGCTGCTTCTTGGTCCCACACAGCAAGTGGGAGTAGAAAGAGGCTCACAGTTTACAATGTCCAGCTGCATCATTTCATGGCCTCCCAGAGGTGAAACAGGACCATGGCACTTTTAAGTCCAAACTATAGGCCAGGCTATAGGGGATGCAAAACAGGAAGCACTGGCTTGATCCTATGTTTGGTATATGGCAGTGAGTGGATCTGTACACATGAGAACCCATATCCTCAAAGACACCAAAACACCTATATCCCAGTGGTATCTTTAAGGATGTGGTCTTTGAGATCTTTTCACTTCCACTTTTACATTTGAAAAATCTGCACCTGAAGTTCATGCTCCTCAAGCCAGTTTCCCACCGGGACTGCACAGAAGATACTTCTGAGGCTGCCCCAGGACCTTGGGATGCTGCTCGGCGAGTTCTCACTCTCAGTCTAAGAACATATCAGCTCCTTCCACCCCATTCACCCAGGCTTCTCCTCCTGGAAAATGGGGGATGGGCAGCAGCTAGAGGTAGGGGAGCAGCATGCCCCCAGCTCTCACCTAGGCATAGCGTCTGGATGTGGAATTAGACAGCATCTTAGGAATCAAGCAGCCGTTGCACTGACCTATCTTCTGCAGCAGCTCCCACAGAGGACTAGGGGAATAAAAGCTTCCTCCATGGCTGAAACGTGTCTTGTGCAACGGATTCTGCTGAGAGCAAAGCAGAGATTATGAATGAGCTGACAAAACCAGCCTGCTGTCGGCACAGGCACCAAGCAGAGACAGAGTAGCTACACTGGAAGTGTTTCATCCATTACTGTCAGAGAAGTCACTTTTACCACTGATCCTGCTCCAATAAATCATGTTGCCAAGCAGTTTTATAGAAACGTTATACATCCAAAGCTACTTATGGTCCCATTAAAAGAGATATATTTCTTTTTTAGCTCAGTGTGGCTGAAATGCTGTCACAGAAGAGAGCTGCTGCTCAGAGTGCTATTGTGAAAGAGGTATTATTGTAATTACAGCAGGAGGGACGATGTGAGCTAGGAGCCACCATCTTCTTCCTCTGTCGCATTGCTTTTGGGAAGCCTTGCAAAGCTGAATATTTGCTACCACAAGCACAATAGATGCTCATGCTCCCTTAGCCATGGTGATTGATGAAAATAGGGAAATAATGATGTTACTTCCCTTTTCACCATAAATCACCTATCCCCTCAAAGTGAATGGAGTGTTTTAAATCTGGCCAGATTTATATGAACAGCTTAACCAATTAGCTCTTTCATAAAGCCTGTCATCTTCTTAATGCAGTGTAAGATATATTTAGGCATGTGTCTACAAAAGAAAGTATTTCTTTCCAAAGCTAACAGAGCTCTCATTCCAGCAGACTTTAAAACCTCAATTTGCAAACGTCTGCCCTGTGGCTGTGTTTGCATTAGCAAGTTATTCAGTGACAGTAGAAGCCAACCAATAGAGCAAAGAAGAGGATTTCAAGGCACCTACATATACACTACATATATACACATACATAGACATGTATACATATTTATACACATACACACTTAAATATATATAAGTATATGTGGTTTGCTACCCCTGAGGCCAGCAGGAAACCTCTCACAGATGATGTTACTAACCAATGGAGTAGCCTAGGAAGGTGTTATATTCAGCAGAGCTAAGTCGGCATGGCATGTGTATAATTTCCATCAAGATTATGCTTTTGAATTTGGCTCTGTTTAAATGTGTCCCTTCCCGTGGCCATCACACCTCTGACATGCTGGTTTGCATAGCACTGGGAAAGACCTGCCCAAAAGCTAAATAGCAGCAAGGCAACTCCTGTCTCTGGAAGGCAGAGATAATTCCAAGGCCATTATCCTGCTGAGACCATCCAGCCCAGCAGGCAGCCATGGAGATGCTCCACTTCACTGCTGAGCGCGGCCATGGGAGAGGGGCCATGAGCAGTGGTGCAGCTTTTGCTACACAATCCATCACATCCCCATAACCCAGCTGCTGACAGCACCAAGGTGCCTAAGCAAGAATAAAACTCTGCCTTTCAGTTTCCCCTGCACTGTCTTCTTAAATCCACACACAACAGTTAATGTCATGATGCCCTGCTAACATCAGAAAAGCACCAAAATGGATCCATTTCAGCATTTGCTCAAGACATAAAATAGCACTGCACAGGCACAGAAGAGAAGCAAGGAGGTCTCTAGGTGATCAGTTGCACTATTATCAGATAACAAACTGGAGGGTGCAGAGAAAGACGTGGTGTTGGTTTTAATATCAGTTTAGGATATTAAAACAATAAAACATTAAAAAATATTAAAACATGCCAATTGCATGTAACAGAACGGCTGTGACCATGCTGGCTTCAGGGCAAAATCCAGTGTGTACCTCTGACTCCTGGCCCCAGCACAAAGAGGTTGCTGGAAACCCTCTTTTGTCAACAAGGAGTCTGGCTGTCCAAACAAACACGCACCTGCAGTGAGGGAGGTGGATCGAAAAGCTGGATCAAAAAGCTGGCTGACCCAGCTGCCTATGAAGCAGAGAGACAACCTGCTGGAAAACCTCAGCCAGAGAGCATTTCTACCCTTCCCTATGCATGGAACTCCTTGCTACAGAATGAAAGGATGCCACAGATAGTAAGTTTACTTTAAGTCCAAAATGAAACTGGACAAATGCATGCGATAAAGTCTATCTGGGTCCACAAAGCACAATAACAAAAATCCCTGAGGCACATTGCACTACAGGCAGGGAAATACTTAGAGGTGGTCTCAGCCCACAGTTGTACTGATTCTGTAATCTGTCTCAGGTGGCCACTACTGGCCATCACTGGCAGCAGGGCACTGAGCTGGAGGGACCTCAATGTGACAATACGTCTAACATTTATAGATAGTAGGTCATGTTGAAAATCAGTCATCAGTATTTGCCTGAAAACAGTCTGTGAACCCCAGCCACAGGAACACACAAGTGAACACACAGTTTTCCTCAGGTAAGCAGGCCCCCATGTTTCTACATTAACACAACATCAGTCAAAGTCTCTCAGTGGCTGGAACCAATGAAGAAGGAGATTATTTCAGTAACTCCCATCTCACACAGTCATATAATGCAGGGCCACACCATGACACCTAAAATAGCAATTTATTGGAAAAAGCATCATGACTATTTATAGATGCTGCAACATGATTAGTACCCCAAACAAAAAGATAAACTGCCAACCTAAAGGATTTTCAAATCAACAACTCCCACTGAGTTGTCACAAAGTCAATGATTAGCACAGAAACTGTAAATCACAATCTTATTATTTTCTTATTTATTTAAAAGCTCTGGAAAATGCAGACAGAACACAGGCATCGTTGTGCATGCAGATGTGTACAGAAAAGGCAATTCGGTTTGCGTAAGTTTTTGGTATCAGTTAACACTGATTATGAAACTCTACTCTGCCCACTGCACACAAACAGCCAGCAGCAGGGCTGTACTGGAGAGCCTACAGATGTGATTAGTCTCATTGTAAGGTCAGAGTGTATGCATGTTATGAAACAAAAAAACCCCATGCTGCTGAGATGTGCAGCGCTGGTCATACCAGGTTTGTTGTTGGTCCTCCTAACATTTGAGATGTCATAGGAGAAATTTTGAGAGATTCTAGGATTTTGATCACTGTAGAACTTTCACCACCAGTAGCCAGAAAGGACTGTATCCACAGTCTACACACAGAATGAACCTGGAAAGGCATAAACTGGGCAGCACTGTGTCCCTCCATTGCTCACACCACACAGATACAAATAAACTGGGACATCAGTAGGTCCTTTTGGATTCAGGGATGGGCTTAGAAGGGCTCCTTAAAAAGCTCCTTCAAAAGATTAACTCTTCATCTGCCTTGATTTCCCTTTTGATTCCTCCTCGCCTGCACTGCTAACCACAGTCAGTAGGTTTTCCAATGGCTTCTTTGTGTGTGTGGGTCTTTTGTTGCTGTTGTTTGATTTGGCTTGGGGTTATTTTTGTTTTAATTAAATAATATCGCTCTTTTTACTCATCCTGATTAGCTGCTCTTGCACACAGGTGACTGAAACTCTCTTGTGAGGTCCACAGCAGAGCCCTGGCTCAGCAACAGATAAAAGGAAAGTACATGAGAACTTCAGGTTTTCTCCTTTTACTGCTGGGATTTGTTCTCAGAAAGCAGGCGTGTCAAACAGCTCGACCAGCCAGAACCTGGCATGCCATCTGGCAAATATCTTTCCAGGGGGAAATCGCTTTGGGGCTGAACTTTGGGGCACTTAAGCACCAGAGGAGCACATCTCTTCTAATGGAGGTAACGAATTACACAGGCACTCGCAGCAGCATGGTGTGTGAGCATGTTTCCACTGTGGGCATTCTGCTTCCTCCCTGGTAGAGCCAACAGCTAAAACAGTGGTTTGATGCCTAACAGTTAAACACTGCCATCTTCCTAAAACAAGGCTCACCCTTACTACTGTATTTGAAGTTTCCAAAAGGTTACTCATTGATTAATGTAAATCCTTGTTTTAAAGGACAGGTTTTCCTCCTCCTCTATAGAAGACAGTTGCTCTGAGCAGCCCTTCAGAAACTAACACTATTTAATAAGAGATTTTTTAAAGATGTGCACGTCACAGTGGTTCCACTAGATGCTCACCATTCTTCAAATGCGCCCTCGAATCACAAGTAATAGGCACCTGCTTTTTTCACAGCCTGTGTTTTTCTAATTCAGTTAGATTAACACACACATTTCAGTTTTGGCCCTTGTACAGGCTAGTTTTAAAGAAATGTTACACACAAGTAACAGGAAGGTGAGGAAATGGTCTTGGGGTCTCCGTGTCACATTGTCCAGCTGCTATCTGATACAAGGACATAACTCACCTCAAAATGTCTCACCTTATGCAGAAGGATAGCTGCAAATAGAAACCTGGATCTTCCACTAAATGACATTTCTTAGTCAGATGACAGAAGCGTTGCTCTCCTGAATGCTATGAGTCAATATAAAGGCTGCTTATTTTCACTGTGCTGTGTTGGTAGCAATGCCCGTGTCCCTTTAGACTGCTTTTGGAATGGCACAGGGAAAAGCAGCATTTTACAGCTGCAGCGAGTTCAACAAGATAAAAAAGTCCCTGTGTGCACTTTTGTCATGTTCTCCTGCCTGCCTCAGGTGAGACTCATAGCACCTGGACACAACTCATGTGAGGTACCAGTCTTGCTAATTAAATACTTCTGTCTGTCTCAGCATTAAATTCTGGAAGCACGAGGTACAGAAAAGCAAGCCGCAGAGAGATCATGAGAGTCTGTGTCGGTGAGGATCTGATCTGGAACAAAGGAGCAGGACCATCTGGGGATCTGCAATGTTCTAAAATGGTTTGTCCATGAAAGACTAAGGCATAGGTGTGGAGGAAAGGAATGATGGTTCCCTGCCTCTGCCAAATTAGTAGTTTATTTTGAAGAGGACAGGAACATGGTATGGGAGATTAGGGGTGTAAGCCAGCACCATGGGGAGCCAGATGCTCACTCTTTCACAAACCAGACCTCATTGCGTCGCCCATAAGGCTTCATAGGGGGGTCATAGCCATTGCAGAAGTAGAAATCCTTGTGGTATGCAGCTTCACTCCCCAGAGCAGACTTCAGTTTGGCAGCATAGTTCACATAATCCATCTCCTTGGCATAGCCACCAAATTGTCTGCAAAGAAACCAAACACAGAGAGGTGATGAGCAGTCTTGGCAAAGAACAGAAAGGAAAAGAGAGAGAACAGTACATAGCCACAATATATTTAGCCACACTTTTTGGTCCAGGTCCTGCTGACATGCACTCACACAGGTGCTTTTCTTTGTGAGCCAGCACACTCTGTAATAGACCATGTCTCAAGGGTTACACAGCCAGAGTGCAGTCACCCACTGGCAGACTCCAAACACACCCACGTGTATCAGTCAGCAGAATGGCCCTGCCGTTTGAACCAACGCCATATCAGAGGAACAGCTTCCTAGAACACAAGGTTATCTCCAAGTCTGCTCAACCCACAGTCAATGCGCCAGTGTTGTCAACAACTGTGTTCACTGTGGTATGAAAAACGTCTGCTGGAAGGCAGATCACGAAAGGAAGACAAACTCTAACTAGTCCAAGGAAAAGTAGGAGGTAGGAAGACATATGTTAGAAATTACAGGCTACAATGTTATTTAGAAGGGGTGGGCTGGAATTGATCTCATTTATGTTGACCTCCCACCAACAGGAACTGTTTCCACATCAGTCTGCACCTCACTGCCCTGCCTCAGAGAGAAGGTTTGAGACAAAACACCCTGTTCTTGCAGAAGTGGCCCACACCGTCACAGGCAAGGAAGGAATCAGACAGTTGAGACTCAGCCAAAACTGTTCAAGCCAGGAGGCAGGGGAACATCCAAGGAGTTCAATACAAGTTGATGAGCTTATTGCTATAGTGATGCTAGTTTGAGTGCAGGTTGTCAGTCAACAGCTGAAGAAGACATTCAAATGTGATTTGAAGCAATGCAATGGCTGCTTGTTTCCATGATGGACTCTGGAATCAGTCCATCTAAATGAGGCTTCAGCTGACACCCTTAGTTTGATGCGAATCACACCAAAGGACATTCTTGGTGACTAAGAAACATCTGGATCCCAGAAAGTGGGGGAAACAATAGTTTTCAGAGATTAGAAATAACTCAGTACTTTCATATTCACCCTCCCCTGCTCTTCATCTCCCCAGATAAAACAAAAAGCCTTTCATAGCTAACCTCCACACTTGTTTTCCCCATGAAAAAAAAAAAAACCCACGTATTGCAAATCAGAGCAACATGACCAATGAAAAGAAATAAAACACCTGTCTTCAGTCTAGAAAGACACCTCCACCTCTTTCTACCACATGCACCCCTTGTACAGTAAGTCACCTGGTAAAACCAACACTGCTCTTCAGAGCAAGCCAGAGACCTCAGTACTTGGGACTGGAAATCCCAAGATGCACTCCTTACATGGAATAAATGGTCATCCCCTGTCTCTCTTCAATTTTAATGCTTTCATCGCTAGGACAAGGTGGGTTGGCTTGAAACTGGCTTGGGATCCGCAGAGAGACCTTCACTTTCTGCTGTAAGGAGCCATCTTCATCAGGAAAAGCAGTGATGGAGACAGGAGCAGTCATGCCCATTCCAATCCCTGAAAGAGACACAGACATTACTGAAGAAGTCTAGGTTCTCAGGAACTCACAGAATTAGCAGGTGATTCACAAAAGCTAATTTTAGTTTAGGAAAACTCCTCCCACTGAACTCCTGATGTAGTCAATCAAGAGTGGAGTCCTGTGGGGCGTGCAGAACAGGCACATTAGGCTTCTGCTTGGGACAAACTTCTTTCTCCACTGACTACACAAAGATCCTGGGAGATAAGAGTTCCAGGTGACCTCTGGAAGGCTTTTATTAATGGTCCTGGTTTTGTGGCTCTCAGACGTATAGCTCATGCCACTGAGACACACTGTTCTTCTGACAAATCACTTCTAACACAACAGGGTCTCTAGTTCCAGGTAGGTCAGTGATACATGCAAATCTACATCGGTATTTAAATAGCTATCATCTGCATGTACAGGGGAGCCCATAGCCAATACTGTGTAATACGAGCTTTCTCCTAAACCCTTCTAAATGCTTCCAGACATCCTACAAGTTCCAGTGCCCACAACACAGAGCTGTTACGGCTTTCAGCAGAATTGTCCATGCTATCCACTCTTCCAGGAACAGCATGCTGCTTTTCTGCTCATTACTGCTGAGGCCCACCACATGGCACTGAAGAACATTTTTCTTCCCTCTTCTTTTAGCAGTAAGGAATCCCCAAACCTCAGGATCAGGCAGTTACAGAAATTGAGATCAAGCCATCTTTCTCATTTATTTCAGTTTGATACCATACCTGTCTCTGCAAGCACATGTTATAGAAGGCATCCCTTCTACTACAGCAACAATGATCTCCACCTTTACAAAACACGCAGAGGGAAATGGCATTTACAGAAGCATCCAGCTCCTACTGCCATACAGACTATACAAGTCCCTCTACCAGATGCCCAAGAAAGGTGTGCAAGCAAATGTATATGCTTCAGAACTACTCTGTGGTCTTCTCCTCCTGCTACAGATGGTTACTGATGCATGTACTTTAGTAAATTGAGAATTATACGCGATCACCTGGAAGCACCATCATAAAACCCTATGAAGTACTGTTAAAAAGCAAGCCGATTGTTCATTACCCTTTCATGAATAAAAATAGCCAGAGTATATGATAAAATTATCAAGGTCATAAAGTTCTTTCACTGCCTACAAGGGTATGTCATAGAATTGAAGTGCCCCAGATACTTTGGATTTCATCTACTACTGCTCACCCAGGGAGCTGTGACAGGTAAACACTGTGTGCCTGTTCTCACAGTATCCCAGCTGCAAGGTAGCTTATTCCTGCTTAAACAACTTATTTTTGAGATTTTACCCTGAAACAGAGATGGTTAAGAGTGGAATCATTGCATGAGTTGGCTAGGCACGCTTTAACCTGTGGCAAGTTTGTTTCTCTCAGCAAGGGGCCATCCCTGTCACAGACTGGGAGCCATAAGCCAGGCAGGCCTGTGATGCCCCCATCCATCCGGCTTTCACCAAACCTCTGCGACTGGCGGTCAACTACAAATATCGGCCAGGGCCCTGGGTGGCGAGCAGCTCTCACCCTTGTCATTGGTTCCTCCGACGTACTTGAGGAGCTTGAGCACTCCTTCCTTTGAGGCTTCATCGAACGGCTTCCCCACCACCTCCACCACCGCAAACTGCCCGCCCTCGCACGCCCTCTCCTCGTAGCTGAGCTGCTCCTGAGGACAGAGTCAGAGATGGAGAAGCTGCCAGTACAGGCTGGAAGGAAAGTGGTGCCGGGAGGATTCCCACTCCCCGTCGCAGCGTCTTATCCGGTCCGGCTGGTGGAGAAACATCCCGCGGGAGCAGACTCCGGCCGCCGCCCTGCCACCTACCTTCTCCCCCTTCCTCAGCACTTCGTAGGGCCATCTCTCCACCGTGCTCAGCAGGGAGTTCTTGATCATGCCCAGCATGGTGCCGCTCGAGTCGGGCTTGCTCGGCTCGCTCCGGGTGAGGTGGGAGGGACCTAGGGCACTCCCCGCTGCCTGCAGCGCGGCGCACTGCCCCCAGGGGGAGCCCGACACCTGCGTCGCGGCGGCGGGGAGACTCGGAGGACGGGTCGCGTCCCCGGGGGTAAAGTAATGGGGGACGGAGAGATATGTGAAGAGTAATAACGTGCGGGAGCAGGCGGTATTCACCTGGAGAGAGAGGAGGTCTGGAGGAAATAAAGCACAAGGGGGCAGAAGTACAGACAGACCTGTGTCGTGTCTCGTGGAAGGGCACAGCTCTCCTGAAACTGCAACATCATCACGTTTGTTTAATAAACGGAACTGAGGGGATCACAGTCGTTGCCTTTCAAGATGGTGAATTTAAGGCAGTGTTCTGCGTGTCTGTGGGTGTTGAAAGCCTTAGTAAGGGGTAGATTTTGGAAGCCTCTGTTGATACTTGCTCTCCCTCTTGCTGACCTCTGCATGTGTTCACAGTCCAGCCGGTCAGCTCGGTTGATAACCCTAGCTGGGTGCCTTCCCAGAAATATATGGAAAGGAACACAACAGGGGGCTTAGATGGCTTATAAAGCTGGCAATATTTATGTGCATGGAGGACTTAGATCCTTAATGATCACAAGCAAGTTTTAGTTGTATAAGCCATGTCAAAGGACAAGTTCTAGCTAGAGAAAATGCCTTGCCCAGGATCATTTAAGACGAGAGTAGTGAAGGCAGTATATCAATCCCTTAGGCAGCCATGGGTCATAGAATCATAGAATCACAGAATAGTTTGGGTTGGAAAGGACCTTAAAGCTCATCCACGGGCAGGGGCACCTTCCACTAGACCAGATTGCTCCAAGCCCTGTCCAGCCTGGCCTTGAACACTGCCGGGGATGGAGCAGCCACAGCTTCCTTGGGCAACCTGTTCCAGTGCTGAACCACTGTCATGGACCTGCCTCCGCAGATGTGGGGAGAGGTGGCAGATGTGGCAGAGGTATACAGGTGCTTTCTCAGCTGGGCTCCTGCCTCCGCAAACAGAAAGTGAGTGTCAAAAAAGCAGGATGATGCACTACTTTCCTGTACTCTTAAAGAGCAGAAAAAAAAATTATAAAAGGAATGTGACATTAAAGCATTTTATTGTAGAGAAAGAGTCATGCAAAAGCAAGGAAATTAAAGCAACTGCCCATGCTCATCTGATCAAACAGGCCATGTTGAGGTAGGGGAGCAGGGCTGGAGCCTTGCATGGACTTTCGCAGAGTGAATGATGGGCTACTATCAGTGGTGACAAGGCCAAAGATCTAGTAATTTATTAACTATTTATTATTTGGTTTATTCACCATCATGCAAGAAATTGCAAAATTTTAACATACATTGCATGCTGCAGCTTATTTGTTTCCTTTTAAAACAAATAGTAAGTTTCTCCATTTTGCTGAGGAGTGTTGCCAAAAACACCAACTTGTACATATCAGTGTAGGAATACATGGACTGGGTAGGACTGGAAGCTCAGCTTGCCCAGTTCTCTATCTGTGGCAGAAGCTGGTGGTGGACATTTAGAAATATGAGCATGCAGTGATCTGATCTGTCCTCCCACTTCCATCCATCTGTGACTGAGGGAAATCTCGTCTTTCTCTTTCAAGTAGTCCTCAATTGATTTAATACAACTGCTGGTTTCCTGATAAAATGGTCATGTCTAACATATGAGCATGAAAGCCGACATTTATGGTGTATTCTTCCTCCAGATGGTCCAAAGTGACCAGCAGACTCTACATCCCCAAGTATGTAAAGCAACCCCTGAAGAGACCAGCAATCTGTGCAAGCATGCAGCTGATGCTACAGCACAGCGTAGTAGCTCCGAATGCAGAATAACAAGGAGAAAGGGGCCTCTCTCTCCTGTTATTCCTGTAATGTAGTTAATTATATTCTGGGATAAAAATACTCTACATTTCCTGAGAATTTATAATTACAACCTCACCAAAGACACAACTGTATCTTTTTATCAGCCTTTTCACAGGCGTGAATTTTCCCTTGTGTAGGTGAGCAGTGTTTTAGATTCCCAAGCAAAAGCCAAGGAGAGTCCTCCCAAGCTTGAGTTTTGTTATTTTATGAAAACTTGAACTCAGCGAATTTACTCTGGGAAAAATTTATCAGATTTTCTCACATGCTCTTTATATCTCCCTCACTTGACTCCCAGGTTTCAGCCAAAATGCTGATTGTATTACTTCTGGTTAAATCTGAAAGCTTTTGTGTGAAACTAGTTTTTCTCCTTTCCCTGTGGAGGTTGTTGTTAGTGTCACTGGACTTCTTTCCAGAAACTCAGGCTTTGGAAATCCCTAAATGTCTGCAGCCTCACTATTTAAGACTGGAGAGTGTTTGCAAAACAACTATCAT
This sequence comes from Neopsephotus bourkii, assembly GCF_033783945.1. Classification (NCBI taxonomy): domain Eukaryota; kingdom Metazoa; phylum Chordata; class Aves; order Psittaciformes; family Psittacidae; genus Neopsephotus; species Neopsephotus bourkii. The sequence continues at coordinate 13,569,392 of NW_026900624.1, forward strand.
GCCAGCCTCCCCCACACTATTTACACATAATCATTCTTTATTTCTGTTCTCAAAAATTGCTTCATCCAGACCTTTAAAAAATTAGTTTATTTTCCTCTCTATCCATATGTTTCAACAGATTTCAGGTATGCAATTGGCTGCAACACTAGATAGGAATCTCTGTATTGGATTTAACTTTAGAGACCTGATGGGCAAACCCACTCTATCCTCTGTTTAGTGCATAATTCGATTTCTGCACTGTTTTTATCACCAGTTTTATTGTCAGGAACCCACAGGCAAAAATAATCTGGGTATTCTGATGTCTTTCAGAGTGCTGGAAATTCTGAACGTATCTGCTGAATAGCAAGGTTCCGAGTACCCAGTTCCAGGTTGCTAAAAAAAAAAATAAATCTCTTTGCAGAAGGTGGATGTTCAGATTTGGTCCCTAGAGTCTGAGACATCTTCAGTCTTGAAACATGGTGCATAGATCAAGGTAATCCAACCCCACCCACCCTCTGAACATGTGAACAGAGCATTCTTTGCATTGATGGAGAAAAGGTTGCGGCTGTATTTTAGAACATAGGCTCCTCTCCTCCTCCCTTCCCAGCTGAAGTGTCAATAACTAATCTTTCTGCATTCATCAGGCATTCATCAGTTTTGGAGATCAAATTCCCTAGCTGTTTCAGATGGAGTGCTGTAAAAATAGGGCAGAGGGAGAAAATTCACCTGATCTTTATACAAAGAGCTTTCTCTGGTGAGCAGAAAGAATGACTGTATAGCCTTAGGGTATTCACGCTCAAGTAGACTGAGTTTGTCAATTCAGTTTGCTTGGGACACAAAACAGCCATCATTGAAGAACAGGGTCAGATTTCACTCACTGACTTAGGTTTGAAAGGCAGCAACAAAACGCAGTTCTGGTCTCCTTAGTAAAGCTGGCTTGTATGTCCTTTATTCTCTCTAGCAGCATCCCACTGAGAAAGGCTTAAGCAGATGTAAGAAAATAAAGGTTTCACTTTTTTTCTGGTAGAGAATTAACTCCTCTGAGGTCTTCTGCGAGCGTACAACCTTCTCCTATGCATTGGGAGTCTGCGCAGCTGAGTATTTCCACGCCTCTGGCTTTGCAGAGCATTTAGTCGAATAGGAAGGACAGTTTTGCTGATGACATTGAGGCGTTCATTCAGTTCCTCTAACCTTTTCCTCATTGACTGAACTTCCTTCACAAGATTGTCCACAGCCGCAGAGACAGGGCGAAGACTACAAAAAGAGTAATACAGAAGAATATTGTGGGGAGTGTTCCTGAGCATGCAAAATAAAGTTCTATGCCCTTGTGTTTCTTGGTAGGTAAGGGCCCTCCATGATGAAAGAGTTTCAAGCAACCATTAAAAGATACTTCCAAGGCATCTTCACTTTGGAATCCAAGGGGACATCCCCTTGGGCACTGAGAATTCATCCAAGATGTGCCTGTCTGAAATCAGGAAACCATGAACTTCAGGACTACTGAGGGCATTGTGGTCTTTACATCACCACCAAAGCAGAGCTGGTTCAGCTGGTTTCTGAGCTCCCAGAAGCACTTCACAGCACTCCTGCTTAAAGGTGGGGGGAGGTAAAAACCACCCAATAATAAGCAGATAATCTGCTTAGCTGGAACCAGCAGGAGTAGAGAAGAAGAGAGCAGCAACGTGCAGGATCACCTGTGAGGACTTCCCAGTGAAGGGCAAGTTGCTGCATGTCATGGTGCGGCTGTGGTTGCATGGCCCTAGGGTCACTCCAGGCTGTGCCTTTGCCTGAGCTGAGGGAGGGAGAGAACCAGGTTTTACATCAGGTGTGAGCTGTCCTGATGCACCAGGGTTCTTAGGGGTAACCTTGTCTCTTCCTTTGGAGGGCTTTCTCTCAGTCTTCCTTTGGTGTTACAAAACTCTGATCCTCATTCTAATCTCACCTGATATTAGTATCAAATTAGCCTTGCTGTTAACCAGGAGCAGACATGGAGGCTAAACCAGTGATTTCCATGGATTGCTGTCAGTCCTCAACATTTCTAATGGAACAGCCTGTGCTTTCGCCAGCAAACTCTCAATTCAAAGCCCTATGCAGGAAATCTGGCTGAATTGTCTCATTACATCTCCCTAGACTAAAGTTAGAGCTCTCCAAACTCATGTCTTAATAGTGGCCCTGATAATCGTATGCACCAATGAATTTCAGCACTCGCAGTGTGAAAGTTGTGATGAATTCTGTGCTAATAACAGCCACCATGCAGCCAAGGAGAAATCCACTTGATGGCAAAGGCCAACACATAATCTGTCAGCCATATCCTCCCAAGACTTTAATTCGTACAAATATTGTGTGATCTTCTGACTAGTGGGATTTTATCCTTCTAGACTTTCCTCTTCAACTGGTTCAGTGAGTAGCAATTGTGGGCAGACTTTATTTTTTTGTTTTTCCTAAAGAGAAAGATGATTTATGGAAGAGGACCACTTGCTCTACAAAGAGTTCTGATTTAAATTATTAGGTTTCTAGTAATTCCCAGTATTCCCTTCTCCTCTCTCTTTCATTGCATTTCCAACTGTTTCTGAAATAGGAGACTGAAGTAAATTTTGTGAGTGTGCCCAGTTGTTAATGTTTCCTGCAGTGCAAAAGGGAAAATATGATGATGTGGACTAGTGAATGGCTTTCTTAGATATGGGTGTTAGAGACTACAATGAAAAACATCACAGGCCATATCTGCCCTGTGGCCAAGTCCATGTGTAGATTTGTAGCACAATTCATTTTTCCAGCCTGTTGCCACAGGAGTGAGGTGCCAAGGACAGGCTGCAGGGCTTTTTTTTAGAATAACTCTTATAATACAGTCATGGCAACTGTGAATAATATAACAAAAAGAATAATAATATAAGAATATATAATATATATTCTATAATATATATAATATATATTAATATATAATAATATAAGAATAATAAAATAATAAGTCTTATAACACAGTCATGGCAACTGTGAATGTTTCACAATAGTCAACAGACTATTACTCTATTTACTAGAGTAATTAGAGCTGCCAGCAAAACAGGTACCAAGACTGGGATTCATCTCTTCCCAACTAAGCAATCTGAAAGCTCATCTTAAAGAAGATGAACTCTGCTCAAGGAAAGACGCCCAAGAGATGACAGAACCCACCTCCAGATGAGGGGATTTACCTTGAGAATTCAGGCAGTAAATCATTTGGGTTGTTCAGCAAGGTGTGCTTCATTTGCCAGAAGATGCCGTTTCCCCATTTCTCGAGGGTTTGAGTAATGCTGCTGATGCCTTCTATGTTGACCTTGTCAGCTGGGTTAGCAGGAGGAGAGGAAAATAAATGTGACCAAACAAGAAAACATGAGCCAGTGGTCTGAATTCAATTCTACTTCCCATCACTCAAACTGAGTTGCAATGAAATGCCAAACATTAAACATACAGAGGATCTAAATTAAAAAGCAGATAACTCGCCCTCACAGGATGATTCTCTGCCTCCAGGTGCCTGCATTTTCTGCTGTCACTGAATACCCCAGCTGTTTATTTCTAAACCCATTTTCTCTCCAGAAATCTCAGCACCTACCCAGGAATCAGAAAACAGCCCACATGAATGAGCGCTGTGTATCTCACTCCAAAGAACAAAATAGGCAAATCTTTAGCTCTGAATTACTGAACAGCTCCCACCACCACCTCTTACCGCCTTCTCTATAGTCCCATTTCTGATGCTGGTCCAGAAGGTCCCCCTGGGATTTACTGAAGGGCAAGAGGATGAAGAAGAGGAAAAGAGCAAGAGTCACCATCATGGCTATTCATAGGATTTTGACTTCCAGCTGCTCTGTGGAGACAAAAAAAAACAACCCTTGCTAACTGCTTTGTTTCTCTCTTTCCTCTCTTTCTCCTCCTCTCATCTGTAACCCCAGTACCAGATTTCTCTCTGATAATGTATTTCTCTTAAGATTTTATTCAAGATGCTCAGCCTAGCTTTTACAGAAGCAGAGGGCCTTTTCTTTTTCACTACTGCAAACCTCCTTACTTTATTTTTTTTCAAGCCATTGAGTGGTACAGAGATGCTTCATTAACTGGCAGCAGCTAGGAAAGAGGCTTAGCTTCATATGTAGCATGTTGGGATAGCATCTTATAGCTATATATGTTCTATCAGTGAGGTATAGATGTGCTATGAGGTACACCTGCATCCCCATTTTGCAATTAGGGCAAGCAAGATGCAAACCAGTGAAACCATTTATCAAGAATTTAATAGATGCCGGAATAAAAAAAAATGTTCTTTTGATCCGACCCATTAACCAGTGTCAATAACTGAGATGCTGCCCAGTGATGGAGCCTCCAAGGTAACCCCACCTGTCATACACCTAGTGCTGGTGTTAGGGGGTCAGTTCATCCTGAGCAAACCTGCAGATCAGGTGAGACAGGTACGTAACCTCACGAGTATTTGCCAAAGTTCCTTGCCTTCTTTCAAGTTTGCCACCATTTCCAAGCCAATGGAGTCAACCCTAACCTATAGACCCTCCTGGAAAAGTACTCTCTCTAAATGTAAGAGGATAGATCAGTCTCTCCACAGCCTACTCATGCTAATTTGTTATTCTGCCTTAATTAAGTAGTCCCTCGGTGTTGAATCTGGTATTTTGGGGTTTGGGGTTGTTTTCTTTTTAATGACATTAACAGCTGTTCTGGTAGAAACTAGCTGGAAATACCAATTATGAACATACTGCAAACAGCAAACAGAAAAAAATGCATTGCCAGGTTCATGGAGTTTAGTGGCAATTTCAGTCATCTGTAGTCACAGTGATGGAGCGGCTCATGTGAGAAGTAGGCGCATTCAGGAAAGCCAAATTATTTCTTCGTTCAGGTTCATGCATCAAAAGTCTAAGACCTCACTGCAAAATATGAGGATATTAAATTGCTTTTTGAATGTCATATAACCCTCATCTCTTAACCATTTGGGAAGAATTCAGCCAGCTCAAAACCTAGCTGTAGCAGATAAAGCAGTACATAAATAAATCCTTTTACTTTGTGCATTTCGTACATTCAATCACTAGTGTATTTTAATTCCAACTGCATTTATTTTTCCATCTATTTAAAATAGCAGTATGAATATAGCCATACTGATGGAAAATGTCACGCTACTTTAAAAATATTACTTTCCACCTGTCAGGATGTATTTTGTGCTCAGTATTCTTTTCCTAATCGCAGTATTCATTTAATATAAAAAAAATAAATTGCCCTCTTCCTATCTCACACATATATAAACCTCTTCTTCCCCCAGATAAGAACTGCCAAAACAAAGATCTCTAAGGTTTGATGATATCACCAAAGGACATCATGAAAAGGTCTTCATGTACCTTCTTGAAACTATTTGCATTGACTCCACACTTCCTCTGCCTCTCTGCTTTTCCAGATAAATACTCCAGCCTTTAGACCTTTTTTTTTTTTTTTTTTTTTAATTCCTTCTTTTGGTAGCTATGCAGTGCGCATGCCTTTTTTAATCCTCCCTAATGGGAAAGGACTTACCAGGCACCAACGTCTCTAATTGCAAATGATTTGAAAAAGCTGCCAACATCAAGGAGCCAGTGTGGCTTCCCAGCTCATTTTAAAACTTCCTGAAGAGATTGTCCGTTCCTACACCCTTTCCACCTCCCACCTGTTTCAATTCCCAGGGCTGGGATACTTTGATCTTTCTGTGTTTGTTAAAAGAAGGGTGGTGATAAATTCCACCTATATCCGATACTGAAAACTCACCCTACTTGACCTCAGACTTTTTAAAACATCAGGTGTCCAAATGAATCACAAGACCTACATGCTCTTCACAGACCAGTTTTTTGTAGTTTTGCTCTCTGCATTCCTGAAGGCCTGCTGTAATTTATTATCATAGTAAACATCAGGTTATAATCATTTTTGAAATAGATTCCCGTATTTCAGACATAGAAATTGAGCAATCTTCCCTCTCTTAGGTGGAATTGTAGAAGGCAAGTGACTATTCACTAATAAGGTTTTCTTGCAGAAAAAGTCTGCAGGGCCATCTGTAATAGGAACCAGTTCCCAAACCTGTTGCAAATACATCGTTGGATCCATTGCAGTGTTTCACTGGAAAATACTGTCAGGGTAGAACATGGATTGACAAGCAGGGAGAACTCTCTCACATCTTTGGATAGAAGCTGTTTCCTAAATCCAGAGAATAACAGTAACAGCATAGTAGCTTAGCTATTGTTACTATTTATTGCAATAATATGGCATACTCTCTGAAGGAAAGTTACGTCATATTCTGCCCTTGGAGCAGGGTAGGCTCAGTGATGCACCGCACAGTCCCTTCATCTGCAAGCAATGAAGATAGACATATTCATCTCATTATTACACAATAATCATTCTTCTTTTAAACTCTCAATTCCTCATTCTCACATGGCAAAAGAGCTGTGCTAACTCCACAGCCCAAGCACAGCCCTGCCAGGGTCTGCAGTTGTGCAGTCCAAACCTGATTCTCTGCCCCAAAGCAAAGGAGCACTGCCAGGATTTGAATGTCTATCTCTGTACCTCTCCAATTCATCCTTTCTGGTTTTTGCTGCTCCAGTATAATCCATTTCCAGTGCTCATCGCTCCTTACATGCAGTGGGGAATGACAACAGAGCACTGACATTTCACTGGTACCTGCCCCAGCCTTTGACACTTTGAGGTCAAGTGTGACGGCTGAAGTTTGCTACTGCTCCTGGGTTGTACTGCCTGCTAGAATATGGGGGAATTGCCTAAATTATCCTCTCCTGGTGCCAAACATAACTTCATTTCAGAGAGCCCTCTCTCCCCTAAAGCCTGAGGAGAACACACTCTTCCTACTGCAGACAGAGGAGTTGTTGCATTACAATTCAGAGCTTGCCTGCCCCTTGTATATCAAGAGGGCTTGAAACCTTCCCCTGCACTTCTGGCTGCTGTAAACACATACACTCCCCAGCTGCCATATATGAGTATCCCTGCGTGTTAGCTCAAGCCCATGCTTGCTTTAAGAGGAGGATTTGTTGATTAGAGTTAGCAGTCACTGTAGCCATACCTACAATGAAGGATATTTTTGCTGCAGTATTGGGCTGCAAGTGAATTAGCTTTGTGGTTTTCATTTGAGACCTGTTCCTCTCTCATAATTTTCCCAAGTTCCTCTTGAGCTACTTTCAAACTAAAGCTGAAGAGTGATACTGGGGTTTGGGTTATTTGCAGATAAATAAAATACACTCTTAAATGAATCAGGGAGTTTGATCTCAGGTAAATCATAAATACATAAAATGTAGCTCTCACTCCAATAGATATTTAAACATCAAGTTAAGTTTAAGATTCTCTATTTTGTAAAGGATCTTAATAGATAATAAAGGTATTTTTTCAGACTGTTGGAATTTCTCTATTTTTATTTCCCTATGCAATATTTTACAAGTATTTTAAGGTTATATGACTTACACCCAACTAAAATGTTCTGGGTTTTGTATAAAATCAAAGAAGTGTTAAGTGTTATATAGAAAACAACACATTAAGAAAACATAGAGTAGCTGCACACAATTTCTCAGTTAATGCCAGTTCTGCCAGAGCTTCCAGTCTGGGATCCTGTAAAGACTCTGAGATATTAGAGGAGAAAGCTGCCAGGACTGAGAGTCCAGAAGAATCAAAGAATTTGCAAGCTCTAGTTGCAAAGCGGATGGCATTTGTTAGCTCTCCAAGCAGGAAAAAAAATATCAGGGTAATATAAAAATTAGCATATGTTTGTAGTATTATGTAATGGTGGAAAGATCAACAAAAATGCCACAAGCAATTAAAAAAGTTAGATCCCACAATATTAACCCAGCTACAGTGGTACAGCTAGAATATCCATTGTAATATATTATTTTTGTTGATATGTATGTGGATATAATGTAATACGTTGGTATGTGCCACACCTGGCTTTGGGTTGTGTAGGAGTGTCTTGACCTTTTCGATTTCTGAATGTATTTGAGTTAATGTAATAGTGCTTTTGCATAGAATTAAGAGTTACACTGCTTGTTTTCTACCTGGATGTTATTTGAAAGCAAAGAGCATCTGAATTCCTCAAATAGCCTGAGCATCCTTCTAAACAAAAGGATCTGATTGACAGCCCCAGTGATGGACAGCTAGGGTGATGCTGTTGCCAGCAGGCAGGCATATTGATGCTAAAGAAGAAAACAAAATTAAGCAATCCAGGTGCAAAAAAACCACATCTACTGCAAATCATAACATTAGTGAAGTCTTGTTGGTTTGGAGGAGGTAATATACACCTTTTGACTATTCTCCAGGTGTACCTGCTTTTTCAGGATATGTCTTATCTCCATTTCTCTCTCATTTAGAGCTTGGTGCTCCCTCTTAAGAAGTTTCCCCTCTCTTCCTGGATAGGCACCCACAGACCTTGTGTTCTCCATGTCTGCCTTGTCTGGGTGTCTCTATGGATTTGCTCACTCTTCCTTTCTCCCTCCTCCTTCCACTCTGCACACCCCTGTTCTTTGGACATGTAGGTAGCAATCCTCCAACTTCCAAGTCCAAGGCAGTCTGCACAGGTTCCCTGCTCTCCTGGCTCTTCCCATAGGTGTCTTTAGAGTCCCTTAACCCAACAAGCTCTTTCTGAGGTGCATGGATGTGTCTCCTCCAGAGGAAGAAACAAAATATTCCTGGGAAAGAAGAGAATTGCATACAAGTGTTACCTGTGTTCTTGAGGTCAGTCCTTCTGTGATGAGGCTTTGAAATCTCTGCCTCCCTGCTCCTCTTCTCCTCACCACCCCCTCTGCACTTCAGCTTGCAATGAGTGACGTGTCCCTCTTCATTTCTCCGCTGTCTGTGTTTCCACAGTCTTTCCGTGGAGCCTCCTCCAGCTGTACCTCTCCTATCCTTCCCTCCCACTCCTGCAAGTTAGCCATCTCCCCCCACACATGGGAACCTTATGGGAAGGAAAGCCTGGGCAATGGAGCCCCTCTTGAAAGCAGTTCCCATATATATTTGCCCCTGGTTCTTTTGGGCAGCTCTCAACTGCTGGCTCTCCAGCACAGCTGTATGACTTCTCTTACTCATCACAGTTTCCACTATGCAGCGCTCCTCTCTGGCTGCTTGAACCCTCTGGCCATCCAGCCATGAATTTGTTCACAGCGTTATTCCTGTCTTTTCACAAACATGCCAATTAATTCCCTGCTGATTAGTTCATTTTTGATGCACTCTGCCAAATCTGTTTCTGGTGGAATAAACAAGAAGGAATGAATCGGCTGCAGTGTTGTTATCTTTTTTTTCCCTGCCCCCCTCCCCGAGGTCCATGCCAAATCAAACAAGCTCAGGTCTGGTCAGTACTCGATGAAGAAATACCCAAAGAACTGCAAGGTGTTAAAGTGATGATTTTTGTGAAGCAAGGGGTGGACCGCTCATTCTGGTCCCATGTTCTTGTCAGACTGACATTTTGCTGTGGCTTGAGAGGATGTACGGCCACCACAGCCTGAAGCTTGTGAGTGCCTTGGCCAAATCTGCATTCTTCCTGATATTACTTCTCCAGTATCAGCTGGCAACAACACCCTGTTTCCTGAGTAGCCTATTCTGATTTAACTATATTTTCCACAGCCAAAATGTCTGCATTCAGCAGCAAAAAAAAAAAAAAAAAAAAAAAAAGACTGCCCAGCGACCCAGAATAAAAACAAACACACAGAAGTAAGGAGCCAGAGGATCGTGCAACTCTTACTGACAGAGCAGTTACAAATACAGTATTATGATTGCAACAGTGATGTTGGTTTACCACAGGTGAGGAGTGGATCAGGGAGGAAAGTTGAGTGGCATCCTACTAAGCATAGTCTATAAACATCAGCCAGCACTATTATTTAGTCAGCCACTTAAATCCACTCAAGAGAGAGGCTAAGCTGGGACCACACTCAGGGGTATCTGTTGCTCTGACATCAGAAGCATGTGGTTTTGGCTTCTCCTTCTCTTCCAGTCCCACTGATCCTGTGGCAGGAAAATTTCTGAGAAGACTGCCGTGTTTATGGAGCCTTGCCACTGAAACAGCAGGATACTCATTTGCAAAGTTATAAAACACCAGTTCTCAAAAGCAGCCCACAATACAGAGGCTTAACACAGACCAGCCTCCGGAGGAACTGGTAACCTATTTCTTCAGGGCTCAAACAAGCAAACAAAATGTCCAGGCAACAGGCAAGTAATCCAAACAATCATCTGTCTCCAGCTGGTCCCCATTCAGCATGTGGAACACACAGTCCTGCTACACTGCAGTTGCAACTTCCTGAGACAAGGAAATGAACTGCTGACAGTGTGGGATGAGGATGCAGGGTGGAGGAACACTTGGAGCAAGAACCCCTCCACAGCATGACACAGCGACACCAGATGAACCAAAATGATGGGTAAACCCACACAGGCACGGCAACACACTCCCAAAGCCCTGGTCCAAATCCAAAATGTGCTGGAGAAGGGTCGCAGTGTGTGCTGAATGTCTTGGTCGTGTGCTGGCAGCGTGCTACCTCAGCACGGTTCGCAGCAGGCAGGAGCATGTGTCATAGAAATTCCCCATTCCCTGTGCCTCCTCATGGATTAGTGGGGGAAGCAGGATAGGAGGGAGCTATGGCACTTCCCTGCCCTGTCCCCTGCCTGCTACCATCCACGTTCCCAGTGATATGAAAGAAGAACTGTCCAGCCCACCATCACCACCATGCTGAATTCAGACAGGGATACCCAGCACCCATGTGCCATCGCTGTACCACACTAAGCAGAGACCAGGAACTTTAATATAACCAACTTACAAGAAACTCCCTCTTTTCTTTACTGCTATGTTTCTGTGTTGTAAGCAACTGCAGGGTGTTCAATCTGTTCTCCTGCATGAGAATTGCTGCTTGCAGTCAGTTGTGTAAACCTGGAGTGACAGAGAGAAGCTACTGAAAGAGGTGACACTGGAAAGGTTTCCTTATGGCATGTCCCACCAAAGAAGACTTTGCAAAGTCTTCTGCACTAGCCCTATTAGTCAGACCCAAGATATCATTACAACTTGGGTAGCTCAGGTGAATATTGCATACTCATAAAGCAACCCCAACACACCAGTATTTCAAAGGGTCAGGTCAGAAATCAGGCACAGCAAATTTACCTTAGACAGGGTCTTCACCCTACATAGGACAGAAGGAATCAGTGTGAGCAGAAAGGGCTTGCACAGGCTTATCGCTGATGAGGGGCTGGTGGCTGCATATTTTCATGCTTTTTAGCTTGTAACATTTTTCTAACAGACCACATTGCCAACCCAAAGCTCTCAAACTTCCAAGCTTAACCCCAAGTATCTCATTTTTTCAGCATCTGGCTTTTTCAAATTGCGTTGGAAAAAAAATAAATAGCGTGAACAGCAACATTCACATAAATGAATGATTTATTTGCAACTTCAGTTTTATTTTCACAGCTTTTTGATTGATATTGGTATACTTGGCAGGTCCAATTTATATGCAAATTATCTTACATTCACAATGTAAAGAAGGAAAACTTCAATTCTCATGCTTTGCAAATCATGACACCCTCTGAACACTTTGCTTAGCCACATGTTCCTCAAAATCACCAGGTTTCACCACAGATCACTTGTTCTGGCTATCCATTAGCTTCACAGAGATCTCAGGGCGTGGGGAACAAGCCATTTTTGTGGGGATGCATGAAATTAAGAGTAGGCTGTGCTGTACCACGAACGTATGAGTGTTGTAAAGTATGGGCTCTTGCAGTGTATGTGTGCCAGATGTTAGACCTCAAATAAGGACACCAGATTTTCCAGTGCTTGCTTCTGGCGGTTTCTGCCATACCTTTGCTCCCAGCTCTAATTGGTGCCAGAAGCATTTTCTTAGAAAGAGGCACTGGACAGCTCTTGTTCCTGTGTATCACAGGCATTGTTAACCAAGACTTGAAAAGCATCCAGGATCTCTCCTGTAAATATTTACACAGATACAGCACTGTCACTGCTCTTAAATCAAAAAAGCAGAGGAGGGGAAATGGCATATGGATTCTGCACTCAGGAAGACCTGGAAGGGAAAGAAACATGATGACTGATGCCTTCTCCAGAAGTTTGCCACCTGGGACTGTCCCCACAGGTGCTGTTTGCTCAGAAAGGTTTTGAGCTGAAGCCTGACAACATCAGTGGAAAAAAGCCCTCTAGTAACAAAAGGTTTTGGATCAGACCCTGTTTACCATTCCTATCTCAAGAAAAATATCTGTTCACCAGCTAAACCACTGGGTATCACTTTTCTGCTCCCTTTTTATTGCAATTATATAGAGTTCAGGACAGGCCTTGATAGGAAAGGGTAAGCACGTTATTTGCAGGAACAGTGCCTGAACCAGGGGAAAACAGCAGCAGCAGATGCTGAGGAAACTCAGCATGTTCTTTAGCCAGTTGGACATTCTTTTGATGTATTTAGCCAATACGCCTTTCTCTTCTTCAAGGAGTCAGCCTTGAGAGCTCTCACACAAACAATGACTTGAAAGTGATGGTGTTGGATGACCCATGTATGGGCCTGGGAATTAGGAAGCTGGAGCCTTGTGGCTTTGGTGAAGCCACAAAACCCTCCTTGTTCAACATCCCCGTTATGAGAAAGGAAGAGTTCACTTCTTCATTTACTTCGGAAGGCTGTGGTGAAGACTGAGGACAGCTTTGGAAAATGTCCTGGCAGTCTTCTGTAATTAAGAAAAAAAAAAGCACACACACACAGAAAAAAACAACAACAACAAAAAAAAAACCAACAAACCACACACACAAAAAAACCAACCAAAACCAAACCCCAAAACCATTGCAAAATAAAACAAAGTGAACAAGTTAGATTTAATCCAACCAAAAACTTCCCAAGAATGAGGGCATATATTTATACCAAGAACAACTCAAAAGGACTGGCACTTTCTGTGTAAACCACTTAGGACAACAAGCCTATTTTTGCATGTTTGTGGCCAGCACAGCCATGCAGGCTGTAGAAACCTGGGTTGTCCTTTGTTAAAGCTTGTTGACACCAGCCCCCACCGCCCTCAGGGTCTCTGCCTCTGTAAAGTAACAGGGAGGAAATAAAGAGCAGTGGAACCAGTGAAGTGCTTCGGTTTCGGTGGGAATCCCAAACTTAGCCAGGTGGGCAGCCGGTGTTTGCTGGAGAGAAACGCTCACCGCTGAAGACCCCAGCACCCTCCCACCGTGAGGCCTCCTGGCTCCCGGCAGAGCCCCACGGAGAAAGGCCGTCCCGCCTGTGCCCCCCCACCTATGCCCTCCCACCGAGCTCCCCGTGACAGGGCTTCCCGGGCTGTCCCCCCCCACCTTATCCCTCTGTCCCAATGGAGGCTGGCCGCTGGGGCGGGAATCGACGCAGCTGAGACCCCGTTAGGCTTGAGGCGTGCGCATGTGCGGAGTCGCTGTCACTGCACAACTACAACTCCCAGCAGGCCGCGGAAAGGTGCGGGGAAAGAGAGGAGTGGAGCGCATGGGCACTGCGCCTCTCCAGCATGGCTACGGTGCTGTCGCGGGCGCTGAAGCTGCCGGGTAAGGGGTTCTCACCCTCGGGAGCGGGGGGAGCGCGCACTGAGCCGTGCTGAGTCAGGCCAGATCGGGCCAGGCCGTGGCAGCCACGTTCGGGTATGCGCCCGACGGCGGGGAGGTGCCGTTGTGGCTGCCGGGGGCCGGTGGGGAGCGTTGCCATGGTGATGTGGCGATGTGGCGATGTGGGGAGAGGCCCAGGCTGGGGCGAGGGGCAGGCCCTGCCGCCGTGGGGGCGCTGGCGGTGGGGGCTGAGTCTGGCGGCTTCTGCCTGTGTCCCGCGGCAGAGGGAGGGTTGCACCTTGGGGCTCCGCGGGCATCGTGTGCGGCGGCGGGGGGCTTGGGCCTGGCCGCGGAGCTGTGAGGAGCCGTGTGGGGCTCAGCGGGAGGAGGCGCCTAGGCCTGCAGAAGTGGGCACAGGGCTCACACAGCCACCTCGAGAAAGCCTTAGTCCTTCTCTGCTCCTTTCCTGGCGGGTTTTACCCCCCAAAAACCAGGCTGGGAGCCTAGTAAGTGCCACTGGCATTGCCCAGGTAAATGTTTCAAGTCTTGGCTACCACCTCTGCGCACCTTGCAGCTAGAGAACTTCACCGAGATGAAAGCATATTCAAGCATAAGGGACTATTGTGTTGAGGAACCAGATCTTTCAAAGATAAGGCTGCAGTGAGCAGCAGCCCAACAACCATCCTATTCAGTGAGCAAATTAAAAGGGAATGAAAATAACATTGCAAAACCATATCTTGAGAGCATGATAGTTGCTGTTTTATGGCCTGGAGACAGTGCCAGTGCACCTGGCTGCATTAACCTAATGGCAAAGTGCATTGTTGCTTCTCATGACCATGTCTTGCCTTTGGGATAGCTATGGGACAGAGATAGGGCCGCGCTGTGCACTGCTGGAGGAGGGGGTCCTCCCTGGTACCACTCACCACTGCTGTCCTGCAGTGCCTCAGTCCATGAAGCTGCACTCAGTGGCCAGCTCATACTTTCCTCTTCCATCGGTCTGTGAAGATCACAGTAATGTCTTCAGAGCCGTTCCCACCAGCTTTTAGTAACCCATATTGGAAATGGTTATTTTTAGTTTATGTAGTGCCTATTACGTATAATTCAAAGAAGTTTTGTTTGCAAATCAGTTTCTTCCTAACTATATATGTGTGTCTGATTGGGAAGGAGTATATTTTACATGAAGTTTGTTTAGCAGAAGTGCAGACTTATGGTTATAAGTGTGTGTATTGGGGTGTGACCACTGGGGAACTGTACAATAACAAGTACAGGTCTCTTCTGGGAACTCTGGAGCCAGCATGATCTGTTTGATATCTGTTGTTGGGAGGCACTTGGAAAAGAGAACAGACCTTGCAACTGCTGTTAAGAAAATTGTCCTTGCATTGGTTCTTAGGTTAAATTGCATATATCATACCTTGTTTGTGTGGTGAAAAATACAGCTTTCAACAGCAATGAGAAAGCAGAAAGCCAGTTGCTAGTGCTGTTTTTTTCCTGCTCTATGTCATTAATTACATCAATATGTGGCAACTTATCTCCCCACGGACTTAGAGATATGTCTGTTAAGGCCCAGTGACTGGCGCCTGCCAACTGCCAGCTGGGGGAAAAAAAAGGCAAAATCAACAGAACATGAAGTGAGTACAAAGGAGACTGGCACCAGTATGTTGTCATCAGAATAATGCACTGAAAATTGTACTTGTCTAAAGTCCATGATTGGCTCTTTTCACTCCAGAGTGAGTGCAAAAGAAGAGCCTTTCCAGTAAATCAAAACCAGGAAAAAAGATTGCAATTAATATCTTTCAAGCTGTCAGCACTAGAAACAAGTATTCCATTATGAGAGGGATCTGATTCCAACACAGATCACCTTGCAGATGCCTCCTTTCCAAATCATAGTTCACGAGTCATCTTTTCTTCTTTGAGAGGTTGCATTCTTCTATTGCAATAGTTGGAAGAGCTGCCTGTGCAAAAAATACTGTTAGGCGTATGCATAGGGGATTTCCAGTTGAGAGTCTAACTGCTCTTGAAAATCAGTGTATTTGAGGCATCTTCTCTCTCTCTTCTGCCTTTGAAAACCTCCCTCTTCAGCACTTGCTTTTTCTTTCAGTGGCTGCAGAAAAAAATAATAAAACCTAGGGTGACATGACCAGTAACTTACTCAGAGACCGCAAGCCACAGTTATTCAGGTTGATTATGTTGGTTTTATCACTGGTACCATGGGGAAAAATGGAATGCGATTTAGAGCAGGTCAGAACAGAAGTTTATTTATTTTACCTGTAGGAGATAGCACAGAGCAGCCGGGAAACTGACTTCGCTGTCAATCTGCTGTACAGTCTGCTTCCCTGTAAAGTAGATGCAAGGTTTATACACACTTAGAGACACTATGCAAAAGACCAGTAGCAAGATGGGAATTGTACAGATATGGGACATACAGAAGGCCATGGAACTGCTCAAGGTGGGTCTGGAGTCTCTTTTCTTTAGCACAGGGACTAATTTATCATGAAGGTTACACAGTGTTTATTGGTTCAGGAGATAGGGTGAGAGTTTGACCAAGAGACTGGCTAATATCTCGTAGCATTTATACTTCTGCGATGGAAATCTGGAAACTGCATAGGAGCATTGGATTTTCTGATAGCTGATCATTTGCAGCAGAGGCACTTTAAGCTTTCTCTTGATGGACAAACTGTCTTTCCCCAGCCTGAACCTTGTCTTTGACCAGAAAGGAAAGAATTTGACTTCTGGAGCACTTCTCAATAAATCATAATTCTCTAAGTGGTGTAAGACTGCCCGTATTTTCACACATTCTTTACTAATGTTTATGTCTCTTTATACTTTTCTGTTGAAAAATCATTTGGGAGCGGTTAGTGGAAGTGCTGTCCCTTCTTCCCACACTATGGATACCAGTTGTGGTATCCTTCTTCCCACAGCAAGTGACCTAGAACTCAGAGGAAAAGGTGTATTCCTTCTGTTCTCCCTCCAGCCAGGTGAATCATGAGTTATGTATTCTCTTTAATGTAGAAAAACCTTGGGATGCCAGGCTGAGCACATCCTCCCCAGGCCTCCAGACACATTCCCAAAACACTTACAGTTTGATAGGGCTCTCTCTGAACAGTGGCAGGAGAGCATTTGAATCCTCTGAGATTAGGTATGCAATTGGGTTTCCAATGAATGCTCCAATAGCCATTGTCAAAGGACAGGGTTTTCCGTTTTGTTGGCTTAAAAAAAATAAATCAGCCAGGCATTTTATAATTTTATGCCTGACTTTACCGAGTGGCTGTGCCTTGTGAGAGTGACAACTAATCTGAGAAAAGATAGAAGGAATGCCAGTTTCTGGTTCCTGGTCAGGGTTAGCCATGAAATATGACTGAACACCTCCCTGCTTTATAGCTCTTCTGTAACTCTATAGACTCTTTCTTGTGTAGATCACCTAAAGCCCTAAGTCATTGCTGTGTAGTAGCTGTTTTTTAGCCTTTCATCAGTGGTTCTCAGCAGAAAAGATGTTCCTGTTACAGATCATTTGTAGTTGACACCACTGTGGATATTGCCAACATCTCAGTCCCTGCCAGTTCAAGAAGTGAGTGAGACACAGTTTCAAGGTCCTATCTGCCTCCTAGAGATTCAGAACAAAACTATTCCAGGTAAAGCTTGTTCCCTTGTATGCTTTTAGTTGCCACTAGGGTAGACAGCATGCTTTGGTTTTCTGTGTTGTCTGTGGAGTTAAAATAGTTTAAAAAATGACAGTATATCTGAAATAGAAGTATGCTGTTGAGTTGTTTTACTCAAAGCACACCCAATTTCCCAAACTGGGAGTAGTCAAGTTAACATAAATGCCTGAGTTTAACTTCCTGGCTACATAGCATTTACTCTTGGGCAAGTAGCATTTGCTTTAAATACCACCCTGACCTGGCTTGAACTGGCACATCTGGATCTGTGATGAGAAGCTGCAAATACCCTGCCAGCAAGTTCTCTCTGGAATTTCTTGTTTTCAGTGAGTACTCTTTCAGCAACTTGTCAGCACAACCTTCTGTATAGACATCTGGGAAATTCACACTGTGCTGTCACTGCTCCCTTAGCAGAGAGCTGTGCACCATCAAGGTCCATGGCCTTCTCTGCTGTTTGCAGGATGGAGCCATTGTTATCAAGACTTCCTGAAGAATCCACACTTTGAATGCATATTTAGGGCAGATCTGTGTGAAACAATGCAATGTCCCACAGGGGTACACTGGACTGTGCCATAGGAATGTAATATCTTTTAGTTGGGTGCTCTCCAGGAACAGCTTTTTGGAGTGTGTACGTGCACCAGATTGTTTTGATGTGAGTCTTTTGTAGAAGCCTCTAATTCAAAAGGGTCTAATTTGAGATCTTGTTGGATATCTTTATTTCCCTTCGTTCAATGTGAGTGTGTTGTCATGGCTGCTCCAGTTAGTGTGGGGCATTTGGCCTTTAGTGATATTGACACTGAATGCCATTTAAAAGTAGTACAGGAAGTTGGAGTGAAGGTCCCTTTGTGGGGTTAGAAATGAGAGAAAAAATGAGATGCACGTGCTGCAAAACAGATTCTAGATGATGCAAAATAGGGGTGTTACACTAGATACTACAGTACCCCTGTAGCTGTGAGTCTGCCTTTAGCTGGAAAACCAGAAGTAAGGCTGGTTTATGTTATGAACTTATGCAGAAATAATAATCATGAAAATTCTTAAATTTCCACTCTGCAAAACCTTCCCATCATCTTACTGTCTGAGAGTGGTTACAGCTTGCATTTGTATTCTTGTTATTTATGCCTTGTGTGTATCACTTTGAGCATCTTTGGGCACAAGTTAGCTCCTGTCTTGGGTCATCTTTAGGCAAAGGGAAATGAGACACATATCTAGGGTAGTAAAATCCTACCTAGAGATAGGAGAGAGAAACAGGCTGAGACCCTGCAATGATTAGAGCATTGGCCATGCCTGGTGGTGCAGGGCAGCTCCCTGAGATGTGATCCTGCACTCAGCTCAGGGCGGTGAGTCTGCCCCAATAAACAGATGGTCCTGGCCTTAGGCAAGTATGCGCAGCCAAGTTCTGCACATGCCCTCCTCACAGTCACACTCTCTGCATCTGTATAGGGCCTGGGGGAGGAGTCCTAGATGTGCCAGGCATCTGTGGGGGAGACACCTAAAGCTAAGCTACTTTCTTGCACCACCATCTGAAGGCATCAGTACTAAGTTCTTTATCTTGGCAAGGCCAAGCACAAGCTGTCGGCTCTCGTAGGAGCAGAAACAGAGCAGGAGCACTGTGGTTTTATACTGCAGGGGCTAAAGCAGTTGCTGTCACAGTGCTGAGCCATGCAGAGAAGGTGGTTTCTTTGAAGGGCAGCCCAGGTCCCTTCAGACACCAGGATGGTACTGGCCCAAAAGGCAAAATCACTTTGCCCTCATCTTCAGGGAGTCTATACCCATTTTTATCAACACTGCAAGAAACCATGCACAGTGTTCTATCCCTTCTATTCCTCATGAAACAGGACAGCAGATGTGGCATACTAGAAGGCAGCAGTGCTGCAGGATGAGGAGGGGGAAAATGAGTTGCAGATGGAGGCCCCCTCAGAGAACACGGGCTACAAGTGAAGAGGGGCTGTGTCAGGATTAGAGGCTGGCAAATGCTAAGGATGTTCAGTGTCTGAAAGCAAGAGAATGCTGCAATTTAGGTACTCAGATCATTAGCATAACTTCATGTTTGTCTGTCTCATAACCAAACAGTACCAGAGTGCTGTGAATTCCATATATATATGTACATGCACACACACACACACACATACATGTGTGCATGTATGTATATAGATAATATATATTTACATCTTTATCTCAAGGAAATTAACTGTTGGCATATTTTCTCCTGCAGCTGCTACTCTGAAACATGGAGAGACCCTGTCTTTTCTCTCACACCTCTCACTTGGACCCATTCAAAATGCAGGCTGCTCTGTTATCCCCTTTGTGTCACTCTCCACTGCAGCCTTTTTTGACACTGACATCCCACAAAAGTAAGGAATTCATGCTTTGTCATCTCTCTTAATCTCTTTCCTCAGGAAAGAAGAGCCCGGACCTTGGGGAATACGATCCCCTCACTCAGGCTGACAGTGATGATAGTGAAGATGATCTGGTACTCAACATCCAGAAGAACGGGGGGGTCAAGAATGGGAAGAGCCCCCCTGAGGAGGTGCAGGATCCTGACTCTGATGTGGAGGTTGGGATGACAAAGCAGCACACGTCAGAGAGCGCACCTGAGGGTTATCCTGCAGAGGCGGCTGGGACTTTGGAGCAGAAGTCTGCTCCCTCCCTGATGCCATACCTGCGCACAGCGATATTTTTGCTCACTGTGGTGGTCTCGATGATTCTGGTGCTGGTGTGCGCGTTTCTAATTCCCTGTCCCCCTAGAGACTTGCATAACACGTGGAACCGCAACCTAGGGCAGGGAACAGGTGAGAAAGCCCCAGGAACAGCATCTGGCGTGGGGGAGGTGGCAGCTCCCAGGATGGGCATCGGCGGGAGATACCTATCTGGGAGACCCAGGTCAGAGCAGAGGCCCTTCCTCACCACTGCAGATGCTCTGAGGTAATAGACAGGCGGCTGTGTCCTGCTCACTCTTCAAGATGAGGCCTGTGAAATCTGGCATCAGGAGATAACATTACCACAAAATCTTGTTTCTGTCAACACCAAAAAACATTTTGACTCTTCTCATATCCCACCTTTTTGTATAGATGGTGCACTTTGTTCCAGATGGAGGTGGCCGAGCTCACTAAAACATATCATCTCCCTTTCTGCATCCTGGTTTCAGCAGCACCTCCATGCTTAAGTGTGTTCAGGAGGAGAGGGGTAGAAAGAAGTCTTTGTGTCTTCTAACTGGCTTAACTAACCTTATTTCTTTCGTCTTCTTGTCCTGCTTGAATCCATAAATCAACATTTGGGATCTTTTGTCATCCTATATGGGCCACTGGTAATGTTTCTAAAATATCTCTTATTCTGACTTTTGCAGTAAAGTAACAGTGGTTTGTGAAATAAATTCTGCCAGGTCTAGATATGTCTCTCCCTCCTTGCTTTCTGCCCCTGGCTTCCCAATCTAAGCCTTTCATAAGGTATATGGCTTCCACATCACTTTGGAAAGTGAAGTGAGAAGCAGAAATCTTTTTCCGTTATCTTCTTCATTTTTACCTTTCCTTTCTCTGACCCAGATGCTGTATTTTGGCCTTTCCATGCAATGAAAGACCTCAATGTGGTTTGAGCTGCCTGGCATTGGTGCCTAGCAGACTCTGTGAGGCTTGGCTGTCCATAAGTCTCTCTTTGGGTCAGCCTGCCTCTCACAATGGGGTGGGTAGCCTTTTTGACAACAGTGTGGTGGTTCTCTATGGCTTTTGCAGGTGGTGTGTTATCCCCACTGGAGCTGTATGATGTGAATGGCGATGGGCTCTCTGACATTCTGATTGTCTTCACTGCCTTGATGAATGCTAGTGTCATGGGTAAGCACCACAGCTCCTTTCCATTCCTCTTTCTGTACATGTCAGTACAGACCTTTGTATGTTTGTCATACATGTAGGAAGAGTTCCTGCCACTGCAAATCCACTGCGTCGCTTTTTTCAGAGTTATTTAAAATGGCTGGTGGACTGTGCCTGTCCTTGTGTAATGCTGCTTATAATTTTCATTGCAAGCCTGCACTCCCATAGCTGTTAGGTCAGGATATCTGTTTCCGCTTATCTCATCTTGGGGCAGGTCTATCTCTTTGACTTGTATTTGTGCACACTCGATTTGTGGACAGAGCTAAAGTGATCAGAAAGCACTGCTCTTCAAATAGCAATTAGAAATAAGGTGGGAGTTTTCCCCCTTTGTTGCATCTCTGTAAGCCCGTCACAAAAGTATTTATCTTTCATCACAAACATGTACAGTTCTCAGCATACTCTGAATGTAGCTAGTCATACCTAGCTGCATCCTGGACTACAGCTATGTTGGAAGACAAAAAACAGACATTAAAGTTGGTGTAAACACATCACAGTCTTAAACACACACAGCTGGACATCAGCCCTCCTGTAGTTAGTGCAGAAGCATTCACACAGTGTCAAGTAGGGATAAGCTTGGAATAGACACCTGATGGAGTAAGTTATGACATTGTTAGCTGTTTCTCCAGCTTGTATACACAACAGCTGTGAACTGCACTCAGGAGTTAGTTGTGCTTGGTCCCTGCCAACCCAATGAAGAGAACTCGGGCTGGGGCAACCCCCTAGCATTAACCAGCTGCTCCTCAGTTTGAGAAGAGAGTGGGTTTTGATTTAGAGAGCGGGCTTAGACTTGCTTTTAGTCAGTGGCACAGATATGCCTTTTGTGCAGTCATGTCCCATGTTGTTTTGCTAGTAAGACAGGAGTCAACTGGGACTGTTATTTTGAAGTGTATGGGAGTTTATCTTCAGTTGTGATAGGACCATTCCATGTGGAGATTACAGTAACCACAACTATGTCTGTGGGCAGGCCGAAGTAAAAGTTGCTCACATTTGGAATCAGAGCCAACAGTCCATTGAAGCAACATAGAGCATTTTTTTTTTTTTTTTTTTGCAGTTACTTTGTGCTAACTGGTGAATTAGGAAAAGACCCCTGAGGGACACCAATTATTTGCATTCAGTCTGTTTTCCACAATAATAAAACTCATTTGGAAAGAAAAAGGGAAAAAACTCTCATTGCAAATCACCACCTTCTGCTCCAGATTTAGAAAGAACCCAGGACTTTCACATGAGGTGGCATCTGTCTTGGCAGTCACTCAAGGTTACCCCTTGCTGCTAGCGGGAGAGGGATCGGAAGGAGCAGTCGATCAGTCTTGTTTGACAGCAGTGCATTTCACACCAGGAAGTCAGCACAACTGAGCAGATGATCTCCAGGATCTTGGTTCCTCTGTGCCCAGCTGATCACATTTCTTGCTGTGAGCTCAGGTCCTCTATGATTGTCTGTGCTGTTGGTTGACAGACCAACTTGTCTGGACATCGCTGCTGTGGGGTGGGATTTGCTTTCAGGCAGTGTGGATGGGGCTCACTTGAGCTACTCAGCTGTAGGAGCTAGAGCTGGAACTCAAGCGCAAAGACCAAAGGCAGCATGGACACAGCCTCTCACTCTCTTTCCTGCTTCTTCCAGGTGTCTCTAGGCCCTCTGTAACTGTGGTGGCCCTTTCTGGTATGAATGGCAGCACCCTGTGGTCTATCCAGCTTCCAGAGGAGACACGGAGTGTGCAGTGCAAAGGTCTGTCACTGGGGGCACCTGCAGAGCCCGTCTGCCTTGTTACAGGAACATCAAAATTCCTCAGCCTTCTCAGTGCCTCCACAGGTAGGGTGAACTACCAGCATATTAGAAATATGGTACAGGTCTTTTTGTTTTCTTTAAAGGACTAATAAACATGAATTATTCCGTGCTGGCACTTCAGAGTGGCTGCTATCTAATGATACACAGGAAGGAGTCGAAACAATAATGAGTTTCTAGTTACACAGGATAAAAAAATCCAAACCATTGCAGCTCTGTGGAAGTATCTTCATCATACCATCTCAGAACATTTCAAAGTGTTAATCTGACTCTGTAGCATCCCCATGGCATAAGGGATATGTAAGGTCTGTTCTCATCAACATTAACCTTTTAGTACAACTTGGCATTTACATAACAGCACTGAAAAGCTGAAAACCGTTCTTGGAGAAGTTATATAAGGACATGTGCTACAGCCAGGAAGCCTTCCAAGGAAATTAGGCCCATAAAAGGATTGATTAGATGTGAATGAATACTGCATTTTTAATTGGTTGATCATGTGCACCTCCATTCGCTGATCGCTGTTTGGTTTACCACATCAGTTCACTGGCAGAAATATTCATAGGTAGGTATAGGGAAGTTTTTGGAATGAGAACAGAGAGTGGAGACATACAAGAAACCTTGTTTTTAAGTGACAAATCTAGTCAATGAGTACCAAAGCTTTCAAATGCTTTTAAGGACCAGATTACTTGCACAGTGTTTCCACAGCAAGGACCATAGGCTGTCTCCTTTGTCAGCAGTAGTAGTGTTATTAGTATGCACAAGTGTTTGCAGGTCTGGTCTTTGGTTTCCTTTTGTCATGTAGGGGAAAACCCTACCCTATGCAGCAGCAGCAGCAGCAAAGTATTTTTAAATTCTGACTGAAAAAGCAGAAGTATTGGCAAAAGAATAATGGAAAAATAAAATCACCTAATTTCATTTTGCCTTTTTTGGGTATTTATTTGCCAATTTGCTAAGATCAGGTTTTACTGAGTTTCCCGCTGGGGCCATGCTGGACTGCTGAACCATTTGACATCACCTCTGCTAACATGCTTTCACCCTGAGGTGGAGTGAGCATGCCATGTTGGAGGGGCTGTGTGCTGATGGGAATTTAACAGACACACAGATTTGCACTTTGAATATCAAAATTGCCCATCTGTTTCCTTTCCTGGCACCTACCTACATACTTTACTGTTGGCTGAGGGAAACAACTGCTGTGCTGCAGAGCAGCACTTGCATTTAGGTTCTCTTTCCAAGAGCAAACCTCAAATATTCTGTGCTATTTCAGGAACTGTTTTGCACTCAGGACTTTCTAGAGAGATGCTAAGAAGGAAGAACAGCAGGACTTAAGGCATGACTCAAAGACAATCTGAAGAAGTGTCGGGGAAAGGACTTCGCTTCCTGCTACAGCTTGTCCCAGTCTGTGGCCTTGTCTTTCCTCTTGTCAGAGAATGGGAGAAATAACCTTTCTTGCTCTCTCCTTCAAGAAGGTTTTGTGGAACCCTCTGGGGATGCCTGCTGGTTCCCCAAGTGCTGCAGGCATCTTTCATCCTGTTTTTCCACAGGCAAGACCATCTGGACACTGAATTCCATCCACCTTTCAAGTGGGATCTTGGCTGCACCTGCTGCAACTCTTCCAGATGTAGATGGAGATGGTTTTAGGGATATTGTTGTTCTGGCTCTCAAAGAGACACAGGTACAACGTATACCTGCTCAAGGTTTGAAAGGACTGTTACTATGTGGAGGAGGAATAGGGAGCCCGACCTGGAAAGGCTATAACAGGAGCTGCAAGAGCCCCTCATTTTCATTCCCTTACATGTCCCTGAAAAGTATGTTTTTCTTTTCAAGAGGTCAGAGCAGTGAGGTCAAGCAATAATACTACTACCTGCATTTCTTGTCAACTGGGAATGAACAGAAGGGTTATTATTTACCCCTTGAGAATTATCTGTTTCTGTTCAGTAAAGTCGTGGTTTGAGTCACTGTTTAGCAGCAGCATAGGGAGCCATGTTGAGATAAATCTCTGGAGAAAGGAGCATTCAGCTTATATAAAAGAAATACTTGTGTGATTAATGCTGATGTGGATTTCCTCTGTGTTCATTCCTTCAAAATTCTAGTATCAATATTATTACAGGAATTCAGGTTTTTGAAGTCCTTTCCATCTCTGATGCATTTGCAGTCAAGAGAAAAGGACAAATGTAAGATGCCCAGGAAACAAGAGAGAGAGAGACAGACCACTAAGTAGACCTTGCTGTGGGGGGAAAGAACAACAGAGATTCATGCTATGGGGACAGGGAAAGATTCTGAAAGCACAAGTGTATGAAAGGACTGATAAAATTTTCTACATATGTCTCTTTGCAGCCTGATGTGTTTTTCATCTTGGTGTCAGGAAAGACTGGGACTGCTTTGGGTGGGCCTGTGAGGTACAGTACCAATGGAGAAGGGAAAGTGATTGGTCCCCAAGTCCACATCACCAGTCGGGGAGCCATCTACATCCTGTTTGGTTTTGGTAAGATGCACCTTGCCTCTGCAGCACTTCACCTTACTGAGAAAATATTCATTTTACTTAAAATGGCCCAAAGAATCCCTGGGGTATTTCAACCGTGCCTTTTGCTGTAAAAGCTAGGAGTAGAGGGCATGGGAGCAAGTCTCACTGCCGTGGTGGGGAAAAGTGCATGAGCACCAACACCTACTAGTCTGGAATACCTTGGAATTTCCCAAAGGCACATCAATGCCAGGGATGTTCCAGCTCTGGGCATTTATTTGTTTTGTACCACAACTGCAGTTGTCCCAAGCACCTTCTGTACTACTAGGGTGTTAACTTTTGCAGGCAGGACTCTTCATCTTTACTCTTCCTGGCAGGTAATATTCAAGCAGTTGCCCTGAGGGATCTCTTTACTCAAGCCAGAAACCGGGACAGCTTTTCTGCAATGCTGCAGCAGGAGGAACCTGAGTGGGAAAAGCGCAGATCTGTCAACCTGTCAGAGCTCATTGACATTTACAGGTAGAAAGTGGACATGTCATCTTGCTTCTGATGGGAGAGGAAGAGGATAGGCACCTCTTAGTGCCCCTAGAGATGGTCACTTCTCCTTCAGTACTGTGCTTCTTTTCATTGTCCAGTTGATAACAGTACTCTGGGCAACCCATTGTTTCCCCCCTGCCCTGTATGAATTTCAAAGTATGATAAAAGGGAGTCCATTCTGCTGCTTGTCATTTCTCCCAATGCCTGTACATATCTGGAGATTTAAAAAAAAAAGATGTTCCCAGCTAATAGAGTCCCTTTGGGAAGCTCAGTCTATGTACAGCATTATGGGCCTGGATTTCTCAGATCTTTCTTCTTTACTGCCAAAGTGTGGTCAGGGTCAGCCTGAATAGGAATAAAAGGAGGGAACATATGTGAACCCACAAACTCCTTATTTTATGTAGTAACTCAAGATGTTCAGAAGATCCCACGTTAATTCAGTTCACTTAACTGAGGAACCCCCAAAGGAAGGTATGCTCCATCACTGTGACAAAGATGGGCATCTCCAAGAATAGTTCTCAAATGTTAGGTAGGATGAATTGCCATGGAGACAGGTAACTGGTGCTGAGATGTGCAGATACAAGCCTCGGAATCTCCTCTCTGCTTTCCATTTGTCCCAGTGGGGGTGTTGAGTTCCTGCAGACAATGAAGACACCTGACACAAACTGCAGCAGTCTGCTCATCACAACCAAAGAGGGCTTGATCCTACTGCGGGGGCAGGACCTGGAGCCCCACTGGACCTTGGAACTGCAGAACATCAGCAGGTCACATACTGGGAGTATTTTTCTGCTTTGTTTCTTCCTGTAACATTTACTGCCTTTCACTTGTAAGTACATGTGCTCCTTAAAAAGCAATTGGGACAAATTCTCCAAATCTGCAGAGAGATCTAAGAACTGTAGGTGTGTAGATCCATTGCTGAGCAAGTGCGAAAGGCAGGGAGAGTAAGGAACTGAAGGCTGGAAACTTGAGCTGTGTGCTTATGATTGATCATGAATAAGGGGCTTGATTCAGGTACCCAACACTGATGTCATGGGGATGTCATGGAGTTGGAATTTAGGGGTTTACTGATGTGTGATTCAGCCCAACTCCTGTCCCAAGCTGCCACTTCCCAGCTCAGTTGGAGAGGAGCTGTTTTGCATTAGTGATTTTAAGTATTTAGAGAAAGGTGTATTGAGTATGGCTCACAGATCTTAATGTTCCTTGAAAGCTGAAAATGAGCATTCTGATTCTGAAGCTCATTCAGTCAGCACACTATCTATACTAAATGTAAACCCTAAATTAATACTACTCATCCTCTCGTTTCACACATGGAAATTAAGTAATTTGCAAGATTTTGTGGGTTGATAATAACCATCAGTTTCAGCTTGCACAGTATTGAATATTTGAAAAGGACAGTTGGGCACAATTGAGGGAAATTGCATGAAAAACAAATTGCTTGCTCTGCTGTCTAGAGGAAAGAAAGCAGCTCAGTGTTACCTGTCAAAAGCATCTATAGGAAGAAGGCATTGGAACTTCATTAAGCATAAAAATTGTTGTTCATCTAGGTTTGGTATTCAGATAACGGCCTCATGTGAGGTCTGATGGATGACATAAGCAATGGCTTTTAGGAATGGCTTATGTCTAGTGGATCATACTGTGGGGAGAAGAGATGGGCTAAAGGTGTTTTGGGTCCAGAGTTCTGGACTTCTGGATGTGTATGGGGTCTAGGTTAAAGGGTAAGTGTGTGCTGACTAAGCAAAGCCATTTATAGATGCTGTAAAATCAGTTAACGCACAAAATTTCTAAATGGACCCACTAATGAATTGAAAAACTTCTATTGGTTCAAATCAGGAAGAGTTGAAAGCTGCTTTGCCTGTTCTATTCACAGAATCACAGTTGGTTTGAGGTTGAAATTCACCTCTGGAGATTGCCTGGTCCAACGTACCTGCTCAAGCAGGATCAGCTAGTGCAAGTTGCTCAGGGCTATGTGCTGTCAGGTTTTAAATATCACAAAGGATGGAGACTCCACAACCAATCTGAGCAACTAGTATTCAAGGTTGCTGCACGCCTGCTCTGCTTTTTATAGTTCTGTGACCCCCCCAAAGGACAGAGTACAACACATATACAGGAGCTCCTAGATAATGCACTGAAATGTAGTAAAAGCAATTCTTGGTCAAGGCCACTGTGATAAAGCCCTGGGCTACCTGTTTTCTTAGAATTAAGAGAGACATAATCTGGTAGACTGAATATATTGTGCACAAGCATTTATGTAAGAGGGGTTTGGGGTTTGTTTTTGGGGAGAGTAGGACTTTGAGAAGTTCTGTTTTAGCAGTGCAGGCTGGGGGACAAATTCAGCTCAAGGGGGTAACTACAGTCAAACAGACCAAAATACAGTTTCTTATTAGACAAAGCTTACAGAAACAGCTGAGAACTCCCCTTTTTGTTGGTAAACCTGCCCAAGCACACCATTCCAGCCAGGCAGACGGAGCCCAGCACTTTGGGAACAGTCTCTGAGAAAAACAACCTGGCTGCTGCAGATGTGCTGCATTTCCAGATTGGTTTGGACAAGATCACTGGAAAACCATGAAGACAAATCAGTAGTCATAAAACAAGGGGGAAGTTCAGAGACCATGAAATTGAGTAAGCAGTTGAAAACTGTGTTGTAAATGGATGTTTCAGATGAGAGAGGATTAATAGCAGGTTGCTGTGGGGATTACTGTTGGGCAGTAATAATTACTAGCCTTCTGGTTCATTTGAGGAAATGCCATGGGGATTTTTCAGTTGATTGGTAGCATCTAAAATACATGTCTGTCTACTTTCAGTCTGTGGAATTTGCTGCTGACTGTAACCATAAGAGGCATCTGAAGAGAGGTTTTAAGTTTGTGCCCATAGGATACAACTACCTACTACTTCCTTTTGCTGGTTGAGGGCTTTCACGCTATAGGAGTGTCCCGTGATAACTGCCTTGAAAGCATTGGTTCTGGTTGCCAAAGGTGTCTGTAGATTGAATGGTAGTGATGGAGTATGTATAAATAGTCAAGCCACTGCTCTACTGTGGTATTGATGTTCAGGAGCCATACTCGTATGGACATTTTAAAGAGGAAGCTGTTAAGAAATGGAGAAAAGGGCTAGAAAAAAAGCTTTAGCATGGAAGATTTAAGTAAGCATGTTTCTGTGATGAAAGAGAACCCTGACATGAATTCATAAGCATGTGTAAGTCATAGGAGCTAACAGGGATTTTCATCTTGCTATAGCAAGAACAAGTGCCTTGCAGCAAAAGCCATTCATGCTCAAGAAGGTGAAAATGGAGGCATGTTTCTTTGGGTGAGATTAATCATTAGAACTGACTGTCACGAGAATAGATGAATTTATCTCATCTTTGTATTTCCATAACAAACCTCATGGATAGTCTAGTCAGTGTAAGCCTATTGACACTTGGTTATTTGGCAAGCAATAGATAGCAATCTGTCATAAACAGTAAGAGGGAGGACATATTCTGATGATCCTTCCTTGCCATAAAATCTCTGATTCTGTGAATCTCAAGAAATCGTTTGTGCTTCTTTAGATCCTTGGTCTAGCTGTGGTGAATTTAAGAAAGAGCTAAGACTCAGAAAGCTAAAGGCAAGCAAGATGGTTCGAAGACAGTTATGAGAGATATTCAGGTAATAGTTTTATGTCTCCCAGAAGGGAGGGAGTGAGAGGGGACTTCATTTAAACTGCTGAAGGTTGTAAAAAGGCTTGTAAAACCACTGGCAGTAAGAAAACAAAGAATCATGGGCAGACATTAATGGAAGGTATATTAAGAGCCATTTCACACAGCTAAGGCAGGTTGGGGAGTATACTTGCAGCAGGAGGTCAAATCTACCAATGCATTTTGAGAGGGCTGGGTAGTTTTTTATGACTGTAGCAAAACTGTACAGGTTCTCATGCTAAGGAGAGAGTAATAGAGAGTCATGTCACAGGGTGGTAAACACATGTCTACACAGCCCAGCCAAGGGATTTCCCCCCCAACCAAGACAACTCTGAAGAATGGATAACAAGCACCATGGGCTGCTTGATCATTTTTCACTTTTGTGATCCACCAACAAATAGTTTCTGACTGTTAGAACAGTTCTGAGTGGATGAAAGGTCTTGTTTAGCATGGCAAATCCTACCTTTTCAAGAGGCAAAATGGAGTATGAAAGCAACAGTGCTGCCTCCATCTGAAATCCCTGTTTTTCAGCCATGGGGCTGAGTGATTCTTTTTCCAAATTTGCAGCGAGCCCGTACCAGGTTACTTCAGTGCTGACCAAACTCTGGACTTCCTGCTGCAAGCACAGACGGGAGATGGGAACAAAAAGGTAAAACAAGTGAAGGCAAGGAGGGCAATGGCAGCATAGGAGCGAGGGAGGCTGGGTACAAAAGGACAGGCATTCCCTGCTCCTTGCTCTTCCTGTTTCTGTGCTGACACCACTGTGTGGTCACAGGCATGAAATGGAGCAGCACAAACCATGCCACTGCAAGGGGACTCTGCATGCCCATACCTGGACACCCATTAATGCTAGATCTCTTCCCTGTCTTGAGGTGATGGTGGTGGATGGCAAATCTGGCCTCCCTCTTTGGAACCAGGAACTGCCATGGCAGAAGCAACAACTCGATGCACTGTCAGTCATGACTTTGGACAAGAAGTCTGTTTTTCTCTTCTGGGCTGACGAAGCACAGCCTGTGTTACAAAGTTTGGTGAGCAGGCATCCTTTCTTCACTTTGAAGTTTGTCTGTGAGATATATAGAGTCTCTGCCTTTTATTCCTAATGTAATTGAACTTTAAACCTGCCATATAAGAAGGCTGTCAGGGACATCTTTTCCTCTTGTTTTGACACTTTTGACTTCTCAGAGCCTGAAGACAGAAGTTTTTGTGTGCTAAGTCTTCACCAGAAAGCTTTATTGACAGAAAGTTTGCATCCACAAAACTAAAACTTTCTGTGTGAATTTAATGTGTTTTTTTTTTTTTCTGCAACTGAGATATTTTTACTGCAGATTTGTTCCCAGCCCCAGAGCTCTTCTCTGCATGCAGGCACACAGGTCAGCATGGGTACTCAAAACTTCTAGACTGTAGCCCATCAAGCTGGCTTTAACAGAGCCAGATATCAGCCTTGCCAAAGAGAAGTTGTGGAACAGATTCTATTTTAGAAATAAAAACTTTACAGGATTTAATCTGTGTAGGACCATAGAGTTTTTGATTCTCTGATCCGTATAAAGACAGCACAGTGTCAGAAATCATCTTTATTTCTTCAGCAAAGCTAGATTCCTCTTTGCTAGACAGTTGTAACGTTTTTATCTGTCCTTGGTTCCAACAGCATCCTGGTCCCAAACCTGAGCGCCCAGGGCTTCACCATCTCTATCTCCTCCATCCTGTTTTTCCTACAGTCCTTTTGGACCTCACCAATGCAACAGACAAAGTCATTGCTTCAGCAGGTGAGTACAGATGGAGGAGAAACTATGTCGCCTAAATGAAATATGGAGGGAGAGGTAGCCGTGAGAAACAGTGGGGCGTAGTTGAGCCTTTAAAGGTAGCATCTGAGGTCCATCACACAGGACAGCAATGGGAAGTAAGACTCATCTTACTTGGTCCTGCCCAAACCCTACTTTGCAGATAAAAAAACCACCAAGTTTCTTGCACATGTTTAATTAAGGAAAGGTCTGAGTTCGATTTCATGAATGTTTTACACCAGAGAAGTTTCCTTGCTTTCCATGGAGCTATTCGTGTTTTAAGATAGTGTTTGAAGAATCACTATAAATCTTCTCTCTGTCACCTCAAGGTACACTTCTGCCTTTGTTGGCCGTCTTCTGCTCCCAGGGGAAGCAGCTGTGCTCTGTGCTCTTTCTTCATTTTTCTTTTCGGAAGTGGAAATACAAAATACTAAAATGTGTGTTTTCAGGGAAAAGTGGATCTGGATTTAACATCTGTACAGAACTGTACAGTCCCTGTTGGATTTCCTTGCTTTTTCTAAAGCACTTCAGCCAATAGCCAGCTTATTCAGCATGGCAGCATATGGGATAGAAGATCAGTTCATCCAGCACGGAGTCCAGTGGGCCAGGAAGCGTAAAAAAGCTGCTACATAGTGATACAGCTAATTGTGTTTGTATCAGGAAACACAGCTCAGTCAAGAGCAAATAGAATATAATTTTTAGAAGGCTTTATTAGAAACTGCAGTTCCTGAGGTCTGTACAGATTATTTTGCAGTGACTGGAGTGAACCAACTTGCTCATGCGCTATAGTGATTAAACAGTAGCTGCTAAGAGATGTGAGAAGGAAAGCTCTCTGAAAGTGAACTGCATTCATGAAATTTGTGCATCTCTATGTCAAGCTCCAAAATGTCTCCTGGAACTAAATCTTTTTATTTCTGATCTAAATTTCAGTTTATTTCTATGGAAAATTTTTAACATAAAACTATTTTCTCTGATTAACTGAGGTACATGCAACTGTAAAGTCAAACTTAATATACCCTCAGCCTAGTGCATGTTTTGACTGAGTAAAGACTGCAAGATTTATTTTGGAAGAAACACAATAATTTACTCCTCACCAATATTTTCTTGCCCTTTTCTGATGGACTAGTTGGAATTAATGACCTCCAGAAGGATGCATTTCATATCACTGTGACAACAACTGCAACCTCTGAAAAACAGCCAGGATTTCTCTCGGTCAGCAAGCTCGGCCTGAAGTGGGCCATGATGAGCCAAGGTCGAATGGTGTGGCTGAAGGACACCACTACTCCCAAAATCAGCCGTGGAGAAGTGAGAAGATTTCTTGCCCGGCTGAAATTTATTGACTTTCCTCAACGGGTGAGATTGTACAGGAATCCCTAATGAAATCCAGACTTTTGAAAACATCTGATCTCTTTCCTACAGACACAGTTAGGTGCTCTTTGTAATGCAGAGGGGATGTTTGCAGAGGCTTTGCTGAATGCAGAGAGACTTGCCCAAGACTGTCTGTCCCTTTTGAATTTAAACTGCACAGATTGTGAGGTCTAGCTGTACTTCTTGACAGTTGGAAAAGGAGTGGTAGCTTAGATAGAACGAGGGATCAGCAACTGAGAGATTCACAGAGGGAACAGAGAGGTGGGACAGAGGTTACTTGTTTTGACATGGGCAGACAGGTGCCCAGATTCAGTTGCTGACCTGTGAATTATCACTTTTCTCTACCAGACTTTATGATAATAAGTTTTGACTTTATGTTTTTTGTTTGTCTTTCCTTCTCCAGCTCTAGCCTGGTGGTTCCTCAGATTTTGGTTGGACATGTGGCCTGTATGGGGAACACAGGAAGCTGTGGATCTTCAGGAAGACTGTTGTATAGAGGAAATAGGGGCTAAAAGCACTTCCCCTTTCTACAGCTCTGTGGGGAATGCTGCTTGAGGCAGGTTTGTCCAAGGCAGACCTGTCCTGTACCAGAGGAACTTTGTTCAGCATCTCCCCCTCCATATGCTGTTCTTGCATGCTTCCCTCCAGGTGACACAGAAATGTGAATTTAGATTTTATATACATATATATATATATAAAACCCAGGTTTTATATATATATATATATGTATCAATTTATAAAATATATGTATATTTTTTGTATGTTTAATTTATAAATGAGATTCAGGACACTCCTTTTTATGTCCCAACAGTATTCCCAGACAGTCAAACAAGCTCTAGGCCTAGAGTGGCCATTATGACTCAAGGCAAATGGTGTGGCTAAAGGCACCATCTGCTTTAGTCTTTTATATTTTTGGACAGAAGCCTCTGTCTGGCCCCTGCAGGGCTAATCTTGTCTACAACCTTTCCTGTGCTCTCAGTCCTCTTCTCCATTCCGACCCCAAACTCACAAACGTGTTAGGTCTCTGGCTAAATTACCCAATCTAGAGAAAGATGGTCCCCAGAGCATTTGCCGGCCCTTGCACTTGTATACTTCTTTCCGCAGTTCCACGTTCGCGACAGGTTCATGTGGGTGATGTAGAAGCAAAAGGTTCACATCTTATTTATACCCATTGCTAAGCTTTTTATAAACCCAGAATGCCACTGTAACATCACACTGCAGTCCAATGGACAGAGTCCTTTGCAAAAGTGTCAGTCTTTTTGGGATAGGTTCCCAGCAGATCCCCCCTGGCACTGTAAAGATCACACTAGATACAGTCATAGCAAAGCTAATTCTTGCACCACTGCTTCAGGGTTTAGAGCTCGGTAGAGGCGGAACTGGAAGGCTTTTCTGTGCAGTTAACCCATATTCTGGGCTTAGCATTACCATTCCCTTGCCAGCCCAGCCCTGTGTGCAGTTCAAGGAGGAACAGGCTACCCCCAGGGCACATTTGCTGATATGTTTAGTGCTTTGAAGTGTGCCTCTGCGTGTGCCATCAGTCTCCTGTGTTGTAATTGCAGAGCATCTACATGTACCTTCTTGGACTAAAAATGACCATATAAAAGCAACCACTCTTGCCTCAGCAGCTCCCCACAGTACAGGACAGCATAGAAACTCCTAGTATGCCTTTCTAGGTCTGACCTTTGACATTAGGCAGAAGCAGGCTGAGATGAGAATTGCAAAGGACTCCTCTGTTCTCCTGCTGACACGTGCCCTTCCAACCTTCCCATGCTTCCCTTTCAGTGGTGAGGTGATGGCAAGACTTTGACTCTCCCTCCAGATAAACACATCTACCATGGGTTTGCTCTCCTGGGCTCTCGACACCTCTCCTTGCTATGTCACTCTATCTTTGCTATCCCTGCTTCTCCATATAAAGCTTCCATGATTTCCCTTCAGGATTAGCTGTAAGCCCCAAGGCTGGTCCTTGGGCACTGCACTCCTTATGTCAGAGCCTGTGAACAGTTTGTATATGTTTAACTTTTTTTTTGTGTAAATAGCTTTGTATATATTAGCCCAACTGTAGCAATGTCTCCAGGCCTGGCTTTTTCTTCCATACAGGGGTTAGTATTTATAATATATAGTCAGTTAATACAGCTGCATAACAGGGACTGAAAGTGTGAGGACCAGTAATAAGGATTAAATAGGAGTCCCCCTTCCCTCCTCTTTACCCACCACCTTGCTGGAAAAGGTGAAGTGACTGTTACCCGAAGTAGTTATTCTCCTAAGGTTCTTCCTGAGAGAACTGGTATTTGAGTGCAGTGATGTTTACTGTGAGGTTTGTGAGGCATTGGCACAGGTTGCCCAGAGAAGCTGTGGCTACTCCTTCCCTGGTAGTGTTCAAGGCCAGGCTGGATGGGGCTTGGAGCAGCCTGGTCTAGCAGATAATGTCCCTGCCCATGGCAGGGGGTTGGAACTAGATGAACTGTAAGATCCTTTCCAACCCAAACCACTCTATGATTCTATGATACTATGTTAGCTCCTCCATAATGTGAATTTACCCTGCCCACACACACATCCCCCCTGTGAATAAAGAGTCTGTCTGTATATTGTTCGGAAAATGTATTTGAACTGTGAACTGCAGTGGAGCAAATAAATACCATGTACAGCATCATGTGTTGTAAATCAGTGGGAGATTATGAGTTTGCTTGTTTGGGGGATTGTTTGTGGTATTTTTACAATAGGGAGAAGGGGACAAATGAAGAGAAACAAAGGAAAAAGCAAAAGCCCAGCCAAGGATCCTTAAAGGTTGTGGAGAAGCACAGTAGAAAGAGATGGGCAGGAAAGTACCACAGAATGGGAGCTTTTGGGGCAAAAAGCAAGAAAGTGGCATGTGGGAGTAAGAAATAGGAAAGAGGAGGAGAGAGATGTCTGAAAGCAATTCCCCATTCCTATTGCAGCAGCACTTTAGATCTGGGTGCAGGGATCAGAGGAGGTTGGGCCTGAATATGAAGAACAAACAAGGTGTTCAGAGAGGATTACAGCCAGTCAGTAAGAGCACCAGTGCCCTTCACTGTTAACACTGAACCGGGGGTTGCTGGAAGGTCAGTGTGACATCACCCAAATAGGCCCAGCACTGCAATTTGCCAGCTGGATGGTGCTATCTATTCCCAGGTACAGTAGTGCTGGGATTAGGACAATTGCCTCAAGTGTCTGCAAGTCTGTGGAGACAGCTGGCATCAACAACACATCCCTCTGGTTTCACCCTTCCCAGCTGAGGACACCAGTCAAACTGTGATCAGGGAGGATCTACCTTGCTACCGCTGACACTGCGTTGCCCTGTCCCAGTGCCCACCTTCTTGCTCCCTGAACTGTAGAGGAAGAGCTCCCCAAGAACTTGATAACACTGGTGCTAGTGTTTGGCTCAGAGCTCTTGTGCCTCCCAGACCCCACTGCTCTGCCCCTGTGCACTCATCCCTAACAATGATCCTCCTCGATTGTCTGTCCCAAGACCTCATCCAGATCCAGCTCTGGTTCCCGCTGGAGCACTTTCTGCTGCAGATCAGAGTAGAAGTCGACTCCCTCAGAGACTGAATGGAGGGGCTTGTCCTGGGGCCCATAGTAGCTGCTTATTTGCCGCTGTATGAAGCACTGGTGGTGCTGAGGCTGATCCTTGAAGCACCCTTCATAGCCCTTGATGTGGTTCCTTTTGAACTCCAGCACCGTCTTGGTGTAAGTGTTGAGAGTGGTGACAGCAGAGGCCATGCAGCAGGTGAAGGAAGCCCAGGCCATGCTACAGGACAGACACAAGAATAGCACATGCTGTGAGAAGCCAAGTAGTGTAAGGAACTGAACTGCATGCACTGTGATGCATCCTGACCTGCCAGGCAGGAGCTGCTGGGCATGGACATGAACTAGAAAGACTAAGGCTCATATCATTACAGTTCTAGGGGTTATTCCACCGCAAAATCCTTCTTAAATCAGTGGGGTAAATACTGGTGGTCTTCACAACAGCCTGTCACAGGGAAGGGAGGGATACAGGGAAAATAAGAAGGGCAGTAGGAAAGTCTGTAACTGGTCAGAGCAGGACAGCACAGCTTGAAAGTAAGTTCTCTATTGCAGGGCTGCTCAGTGTCTTCCTGGATATCAGACACGACCATAACCAGATGGCCACACTGACATCTGAGGTCCATGGCTGGCACATGGCACTGGAGTGTTTAATTCTTAAGAATCAATGTGGTCATCATCAGTGCAGCATTGCAAACTGAGCCTGCACTTTCCATGGACACTTGCAAGGCTCATCCAACTGTTTTTCAAGCCAGTTATGGCACATAATCTGCAGTTACCTTCTTTAGCCTTTAGAAAAAGGAACACTGAGCCACCTGCTTTTTGCAGCTGCTTTTCCTACCTACAGTGCCCACATCTTTAACCATGTGTCTAGACTCAGTGCTGCAAGAATAGGCCCTTTGGACATCAGTTAATGGAAATGTGAAACCAGCATGGCAACTTCTTGAAATGCAGGAAAACAATGCACGTTTGAGAACATCATCACAAGTGTGACACTGGCCTCTGCACACAGCAAAGAGGTGAGACCAAACAGGGAAACCCACCATAGAGGTAAACCTGATCCGTAGCCTGGTTGAAGGCCCGTTTTCAGGTGTGACCCAATTGTTTTGCCAGACTTTGGTAGCTACTCATTTAAGTAACTCAGCAGCTCTTTATTAAAGCAGTGGATGTGGCAAAGAAAGATTAGCAGTAGGAAAATCACAGGACACCTGTCTTTGAAAAAAGAAGGTCAAGAAAGGAGGAGGTGGGTTTTGGCAGGGTGAGCATGGCTGAAGCCCAAAAGGCTGGGGAGGTGAAAGTGGCTTCAGAGCTCACATACTAGAATGCCCAGCCGTAGTCCCAGGAGTGCGGTCTCCAGTCCTCTGGTCCCAGATTAACCGTTGCCTGAAAGACTTGAGTGTACATCATGTGTGCCACCATCCCAAGGAGACCTGGATGCAAAAGACAAGAAAACGAAGTTACAGCCAGAGCAGCATACTTCAGCCTTGTGGGGAAGAGGAGGCTGGGATTCCAAGCCTTCAGTAACGCACTTACCTGACAGCACAGAGGAGACAGCAGCAAAGGCATTGAGCTTCAACCCACAGACAGGATTGCCAGTATGCAGCATTTCCACCATCAGGAGGATGAAGCTGATGAGCAGCAAGCTGATGTACAACATCTCTGATCCCAGCGACAGCCACAGGATTCCTATCAGAAACCAGAGACTTCCCACATAAATACAGGATGGCTTTTTCAAGGGGGAGTACTCCCCCTTCCCAACCCAATCCTGAAAAGATGTCCTCGTAAAAGAAGGAAAAACAACATGCAAAAGCCTACTAGCAAGGCTCAAGGGATGCTAAAGGTTACAAAGAGTCTGCCATAGAAGATAGCTTGGCTAGTCTGGCATGGCAAAAGCTGAGAGGAACTAAAATGCTGTCTGGAGACAAGGGAGTAAGAGCGGGGGAAAGCTGTTTAGCATTAGTGCAAAACCCAGAGGTTGTAGGTTGGCCATGAACACATCTGAGCTGGCCATTAGAATGTGCTTACCCATTAGTGTAATGAACTTCAAGGTATGTTTCTAATCACAACAATGGAAGCAAAAAACTTTTAACTTGGGACTCAACTGGTTAAGTAAAGAACTGTACGATACATCCATGGCTGCAGCTGGGACCTTGCCTCTGGAATTCAGAAAGACACTTGCAGGCCTGTATTTCTCACTGAAGCCCCCATTAAAATGAAACTGCATTCCTTGGAGTAGATATCCATCTGGGGCAATTACATTCACCAGTCACCCTGATGCTTGAACAGAGTGCAGGTGCTTTCATGCTGGGGTTATGGTTGGGACTCAAGTGATATCACAGATCACAGCTGATCTCCCTGTGCATTAAGATTTGGAGGAGAATAAGAAAAGGCACTCTGTAATGGTGAGCTGTGGAAAGGCACAGGATTTATTGAGGAAGAAATATTAACCTGACAAATGAAGCAGCACTGTGAACACTACTGTTAGCAGCTATTAATGCCTGTAGAGGAGACATTCAGCTGGGGAAAATGGGTGTGAAGAAAATCCTCATTAATGTGGCGCTTACTTGACTCCTCAGTGTTATTAGAGCCATAGTCACACAGCTCTTCAGCAGGAACTGATGAGCTGCATTCCCTGCTTACAGGAGCTGACTTGCATGCTGTAGTACCATCAAGGTGACTATTTCATTAGGGTTCAGACTGCTTAAAGTTTCCTGGAGGCTGCAGCACCACGTGGGCACAGAGGTCTCTGCATCACTTTCTCTGGGAGTCCAGGCTGGTGACCACACATGCTCTGTAATCTGGTCTTGCAATGCTGTCTATGTAATGTGGAGCTGCTCTGTGCACACCCAGCTCAGGCTAGAATCAGCAGTTACACCACATACCACCTTCTCCAGTGCTGGCCCAACTGTATAATGGCATCAGTGCTGGAG
Source organism: Neopsephotus bourkii (assembly GCF_033783945.1). NCBI lineage: Eukaryota > Metazoa > Chordata > Aves > Psittaciformes > Psittacidae > Neopsephotus > Neopsephotus bourkii. The sequence goes on from NW_026900624.1 coordinate 13,608,458, forward strand.
GCCAAGGTCATTTTAAGATAATGTTATGTGCAGGAAGGGGTGATGGCAGGTGACAGAGTTGTTAAGATCACAGTGTCACTACAAGTTAAGCTCACAGTGATCTTCCAATTAATTTCTAGGAGCTCAGTGTCTTACATGAGTCTTTCTATCAGTGTTGGGATGCAATTAGACAAGGAGCAGTAGGGGAGGAGTGTGACTCGTAATCTGGTTGAATAAACCCCCTTTCTTAGCAAAACAGTCTGTAAGGAAGACGTTGGAAGCAACAGAGCCAGACGCCTGGGAAGGAAATGAAGCACAAGAAGGTGAAAAAGAAGAAGAATGCATTGCTACTCCCTGTGAGTTGAGCATTCTGCAGTAAATGCAAGAGTCATTCAGTAAATGCAGGTAAGTCATTCATTTTAAGAAAAAGTGGAGATCTGCATGACTTCAGAATGCTCTTGTACACCAGCAGTATCTGAATTGTGTGCATACTGTTTCCCGAAAGAATAAGTAGGTGAGGTTTCTCTACCCTGCTGTTTTGCCAAGAGTGACCCAGGTTAATCTGCCACTTGCACAAGACCCCTCACATGGGAACGTGCATCACTTTATAAAAGCAGGTAATCAGTTTTTGCCAGTGTAAAATAGGGGAAACAAGGCAGAAAAAGAAGATGAGATCCCTGACAGTACTCATCTCCCTGCTGGCTGTTGCAGTTTCCCATTTCAGATGGAAGGAGGTTTGAGGTTTCCAGCACTGAGCTCACAGATGGCAGTGGTTTAGGCAAACATCTGTGTTTAGCAGATATCTTTTTCAGGGTTTCATGCCTGGCTCTTTGGGGAGTCACCCTGCTGTCCTCACGCAAGTGATCTGTTGCAGGTCCCCCATCTCAAAGAGGTGCAATGGGCAGCCACAGTGAGGTATGGGGATTTGCTCTTACCTCTCTCTGCTGGTGGTGAAAGCTCAATAAAACTACGGCATTTCTCTTCTGAAACACGAAACCAAAGAAAGTTATTAGTTCACAAAACAATGCAGGGTACATAAGGGAAAAGAAAATCTCTTCCTCTCGTTCTTCAGTGCATAGCTCCAGTCATCCCTGACTCTACCCATCAGATCTTTTCACCTCTGCTCTCTTTCTTACCATCTTTCCAGATCTTCACTGGGGCAAGGCAGGGGAAGGCAATGTCTGCCTGGAAAACTAGAAGTGGCCTTTCAGAAAAAAACTGAGCAATTTGTAAATCTTACGAGGCTCTGGTGAATATAAAATTCTGTTGCTGCTCATTCACAACAGTACTGAGGTTCAGGCCTATTAAGTGTGCAGCTTATGACAGGCTGCAGACCCATCACTTCTGCTGAGGACTTGAATTCCCACTCACCCCAGTCTCAGCAGAGCAGCTCCAGCACCACTTCCCAAAGAAGAAAATAAAAAAAAAAAGATTCTTTCTAAGTGAAACTCTGCCTGACAGGGATGTGAGTCCCTCTTCTGTGGGAGGGAATCACACAGAGATATTCACGGTCTTCTGTCCTCGCATTTTAGGCATGCTATTTGGACAAATGGTGTTCATATTTACTTTGGCTTTTTACATTGGCCAGATGCAAATGATTGTCCCAGCTGAGAGTCCAACATTATTATCTGTGTCTCTTACTGCCTACTGTATTATTGCATTTGAGGGTCCTCTTCTCTACTTGGCACAGTATTTTCTCCCAGAAGTATCTGGCTGCAGCTTTTCATTGTAAGAATCTCATTTTCTTAATTTCTATCCCCAGTTCTAATCTCTCCCAATCTCCTGTATTACTTCTGTCATCCACAGCTCTCAGGTCACTACCCAGTATAGTGCCATCTGCAGTTCTCATTAACTTGCAGTTTGCTACTTCGCCTAGAACTTTAATGAGGTTATTCAGTAATGGATCATCTAGACTGATCCTGAGATTAGCCTGAATAATGAAATCCTTTCTCCAGCTCAACTTGAACTCCTTCTGCTCATAGCAGCCCCTTTTTTGTTGTTATTTTCTGTGCACTTGCTTCAAAAGCCCAGAGCGGTGGGTGAGTTGTACTTGATTTACAGGAAGCAGGGGATATAGACTATGTGCTCTACCCCGTGCTCGGCTGCAATCCAGGTGTAACACTCTCTCCATTCCTTCAGGCATCAGGGTTATTCCAGGACAGCCTGGTGGCCAGACAATTCTTTCAGAGAAAGCTGTCAAGGGATGTAGTCCTGTTCCCGCAAGCACCATGGAAACACACCCCAACCCAAACCAGTCCCAAATATACACATCTCCCTCCACATCATGTCTGGAAATGCTCATAAAGAAGCAGCCTTCTCATTACGACATGAGTTTCAAGCACATTCTCTCCTGCTCCCACCCCCCTTCTGTCTGCTTTTATCCACCAGTTCTTTATTTTCAAACTCTGACAGCAACAAGATAAGAACATAAGAAATGCCATAGTAGAACGGTAGCTTAGTTAAAGAAGGTGAGATGTCTGCTTAGGGAGAGCTGGATGGAGGGCTGGGGGATCAGGTGAATGGGCCTGATGAAAGTGACTTTCATCACTGCATCTTTAGATACAAGTCTCCCTGTTGGCCACCTTCTGGGTCAGTTCTGATCCCAGATGTGTGTGCCAGGCCATGAGGAGCATCTGTGCACTGCAGAGCATCCACCTGTGCTGGCATGGCACAGATTTCAGAAGGACGTCAGCAGGGCTGGGTAGGAGCAAGCCAAGGGTGAAGGGAGGCACCAAAGTGGTCTAGTACATGTTGCATGACCAGCCCCTGGCACTCCAGGCCTTACAATGCCAGTCCCACATGGTCAAAAATCATAAATGAAACCAGTCATAATATCACAAAAGCTGCTAATAAAATTATAATACTGCAGCTCTAACCCTTGGGTCAATTTGCCTCCTAACTTCAGTTTCTCTGTGTTCAGACCCTCCAGGTTTTCTAGGTTTTCCCTGTATCTATAAGGCAAACTTCTCTCTCAGCTTAGTCCCTGTTCAATTCACAAAACCCCTCATTTTGGTGATTTAAGAGCACCATTTACAGCAGCCCTCACAGTGATAACCATAAATTGTCAACACTAACCACCTCGCTTAGATCTCTGAAGAGACATGCACAAATGTGCCCTGGGAATGTGTAGTAAGCTGTGTGTAGGAATGGCTATACAGGGAAAGGGATAGGAGGCTCACTGCAGTTCACATCAGGATGACTGATGCTATCACAAGGTCACTGCCACCACCACCACTTGCCCTTCACAGCCCTAGTCCAGACTGAAGAGCACACCATTCTCCCTTGCCCGCTCTCTAAACAGCCTAATGAAGGACAGAACTATAATGACCACAGCAGTGCACAGGGCTGATGCCAACTAGGAAAATGAATAAGGCTTTTCTCCCACGTATTATCAACCTCCCACCTTTCATTTCCAAACTCCTGTGGAGTAAATACAAGGGAAGAAGTTGTGGCTATCTAGCCAACTTGTTACCTGGCCCTTCCATGCTCTCTTCACAGGAAAGCCACATCCCTGTGTGGAAGTATCGGAAGTCAAAGCGGTCATCCCCGGTCTCCCAGCTGTAGTGCACCACTTCCTGGGATGAAACATTGCTAGCACCTGCATCAGGTGGCATGGGGACACCAATGCACTTGGTGGCCTTGCTCTTCCCACACAAAGGCTTGGGTACTTTTTGGGTCCCAGTGCACCAGTAGCTGCCAAGCAAGGCAGTAGTGGAGAGGCTGAGGGCAAGCAGGTTGAGGATGACAGCCAGGAAAGCACGGCGCCATGGCAATCCCTTCAGCAGCTCCATCTACAACACACAAACAGGAGAAACTGTCACACCAGCCACGTGTCCCATATAGCCTTATGAATCCAAGCTCTTCTCAGCGCGCACCTGCAGGGAGGGCATATGAGCACTCTGCTCTCCTCACAACACCCCAACAGCTCACCCAGCATGAAAGAACCATTTCCTGAAGGCAAGGGCAGTGGAGCAATACGTTAGATTCAGTCATTTAATCATTTCAAAGTACACTAAATATCTGTACAGGGGAAGAGAGTGCGACTCAGTAGACATTGCAGGGCTGAGAACATTGGGGTGTGTAAGCACATCAGCAAAATAAAAGGGAAGTCATGTTTGTTCCATCTCAGATATGGTAGGGAAGAACTGTTAACTAACTTCCCAAAATGCTGTATGTTGCCTTTAGATGAGTCATGATGAATGCTCTGTCCAGCTAAATGACAATTCTTGTTGCTGGGTCTCCCAAAACACTTTTTCAAGCTGTTCACTACTATACCTAGGGAGGTAGGGAGTCTGTCGATTTCAGAGTGGGAAAAGGCAGGAAAATGTTCCCAGACAACTGAAGACCACGTATCAAAGCAGTGACCTGCTCAGAAGGGTGACACAGCTATACAGATCTGGCAGCTGGAGTTCAAGCCCTAGAGCAGCACCTCCCACCTGAGCAAGCACTGCTCTGCACATCAGAAATTGGGTATGGTGGTGGGATGGCAATGTCTCTGCTCTCACAAAGTGCCAAAGGGCTTTTTTTGGAGAGCAAACACTGCCATGAACACTCTTCCCAGTTCAATCTCATCAGAAAAAATAATCCATAAAGCAGTTTCTGTACCAGGGTCCTGTGGTCTTTCTAACTTAAAAGAAGCTTCAGGTTCCTGCAAAACCTTGCACTGACTTCTGAGAACCTCAACACTCCACGGATTGATTAGATGTCTCCTACCCACACATCAACTTTCATGTAATCAACGCATGTCTCTTCCCACGTGGCACTCCCTATGTTTGGCACAACTTCATTCAGATACTCCCACCCTTTCCTATTTATGACTCTCAAAATCTATTTGCCCATGAATAGATTTGAATTTGTACAGACACTGCCTGCTGCTGATGCTCTTCAGATAACTTTGTTTGACTCACCCAGTGCTGAAAGGCCCAGCATGCTGTGGACAGTACTGTAAATAAACGATGTGAAACTGAGGTTTGCTTTGTTTGTGGATGTACCACAGCTAAAAGTGGTGCAGTTAAAAGCATTTGTTCTGCAAACCAGCAAGCTTGGAAATGTGGTCACTAACGATGGTGCTGAAGTTCCTCTTGGAAAGCAGGACTGTCATTGCACTGAGAAAACAGTGTATGGTGCAGAACACCCTCATTGAAGAATGAGGGAAGAAAATACCCAGCTCCTGAAAAATTTCTTTATGTTTTTATACTCTGGCTTCTTTTCTTCTTTTCACTAGAGCATTTCTTTCTTTCAACAATGGAGACGCTGCACCCTGAAGGTGGCAACATCTTAGTAATAGCATAACTAACAACTTCCATGATCTGAAGGCATGTTGGATACCGATATTTTCACAAAGCAGATAACTCCTAGGAACAGTTAATAATGTAAAGATTTCTGGTGGCAAATTTCTCACTGAATTTTTTTTCAGTGCAAAATTTGGTTTATGATTGAAAAAGAAATTATAGATACAATTGTTCTCAAAACCATGATTTTTCATCTGAAAATAGTATCATTCAGCACACATAGTTTTTCATTAATGCTCGCTTACAAGATTTTCTGTTGTCAGGTTTCAGTTTGCTTCTGCTTTCATGTTTTAAAAAATCTTTCCATTCATAATATTGACAATTATTTTTTTTTTAATTTAAATCTTCAATACTGAGAAAAATATTACCTACCGTTGCTTTGTGATAGTAGTTGAAAAGCCATATAATTTCAGAACAACTGATAAGGAAAAAGGCAAAAAACAATATGAAACAAATGAGTCAGAAGAAGGAACTGCATCAAGGATGAGAACGAACACAGAATGAGAAGCAAATCCGAACTACTCCTCCATGAGTACATTGTCAGAAAAGTTCCCCTCCATAAAACCAAACACTTACTGACAAGTGACCACAGTATCTAGATAGATGAAAGAGTTGAATTTACCTTGGCAGCAAGTCCTCGAAGTCCTGTTAATTCGTAGGAGCAATACAGAAATGAGACTCACACTTTGTCTGCTGGTTTTCTCATCTCTAGATACTCCAGGAAAACCAATTGCTTCAAGGCCCCTCTCTCCTCCATCTCCTCCCTTCCTCCCCCACAAACCCAGTGATTATTAAGTGCTTTCCTTCCATCCAGCAGCTGTTTTGTGGAAAATGGTCATTTTGTAATCCACAATGCAATCACAGCACAGCTGTTCTGGGAGATTATACAGGAAGTGATTGGCGCTGTGACCTGGGACTAAGTGCAGAAGAGTGACCTGTATTGACTGAGCAGAAAGTTTTCATAAAACACAGAAAGATTCCAACCATCCGCATATTGTGGCTGTTTGGGAGCTTGTATGGAACTGAAAGATTTCTGAGGGACCTTAGCTCAGAAACTACCAGTGCCGGGACTGACCTTATCATCATGTCACCCCTTGCCTTGTGCATTGTCTCAGCAGAATGGCAAGAGGCCACAAGCCCCCCAGCCCTGGGATATCTGCCTGTACACACCTGCCAGTTGCAGAAAGGGGAGAAGAGAAAGAACTGAAGAGAGGAAAGTTTGCATCTTTGAGGACTGAGGATTTCAGACCCTGAAAAGATGCCAAGCCAGCTTTGCCTATGGGGGGATTTTAATGACAAAAGGATCCCCTCAGCAGAAGCATTGCTGTGTGGCAGACCAGCATCACCACCATAACAGTGATGAGTCAAACAAGTCCAATATTCAAAGGATGGGAGCATGGGGAAGGCCGTCAGTGTCCCTCATAGTGGCTGCTTTTACCAAGGTGTGAAGCTCACCAGGAATCCCAGCTCCCAGCAGTTTCACATTGTATGAATCTGGGAAGCTAGTAGGGAGAGACAGAAAGATTCACACTCACCCTAAGCCCCCTCTAAGATTTTGTCCTGGAAGTTTAAAGGCTCCTATAATACCTGAGGGTATTGATACACCTTGTTTGGCATCAGAACAGTGAGAAGTAAGAATGGCATCACCTCTCAAGAGAATGTGCTGTCACTTAAAAGGGCATGAAGCAGTGCCACACTGAATCAAACTGCAAGGAGCATCCTAAAAGCATTCACCTCATCTTCCCTGCAAAGGCTTTGCCCAGTATCAGGTGGGTGAGACCCCCACCACCACTAGGAAGGATCAAGGCAAATTTCCTGTGTGTTTGCCCTGCTGCTCTGACAGGACAGAGGAAACCAATGCTCCATCTGCTTTCATCCCTGGTTCTAACAGCAGAGCCTAGAGGCTGGGAGGCAGGTGTGCGAATCTCCCTGGGTGACAGCCCCTGCACAGCAGAGGCAGCAGACAGAGCTGACAGGTTCACAGTCCCATATGTGGGCTGTGCTGTCACGGGCTCCTGACCCTTCCTGCCCTGAGCAGAACAGTTGGTAGCACTGAGGCCGCTTTAATCCTAGTCACTGCATAAACTCCTCTAATATAGATAATCATTTCTAAGATGGGCTAACTGAAAGCAATGCTAAATGTTTCCATGGGCCATGGATTGCCTGGAGGTTATCTGGTTAAGGCAAAGGTTCTGTTTGACACAGATGTGCTTAATTTACTGGAGAAAGTAGAATAAAGTTGACACTGTTTAAAAGGAGAGTGGTAACTTTTATTTTATTTTCATTATTCAGTTTATTTCATTATTAAGTCTGGACACCTTAAATTTGGCTTCTAAATGCTCAGTAAAAGAAAAAAAAAAAAAAAGCCTGTTTTTCAGGCTCAGTCCATCTCTCTACTGATAATCCTTAATGTTAATAGGTTCCTAATTTTAAGCTTGATAAGATTCTCATTAAAATCCAGGATGCTATGTCAGTTTCTAAAGCTGGGATCACAGCATAAATATTGATGAAATGTGAATTACTTAGATTTATATGGACAAGAATTCAGGTTGGAAAATGAATTTATCAGAAATATGCTACGGTTTCCAAAATGTGAATGTATGAGGTGTGTTATTCTGAATAATGGCAGATATTTATCCTTCCAGAAGATGGCAATCTTTCTCTAGTCTTCTTTTTGGGAGTCTGCTGCTCAAGCCTATTCTGGGGAGAAGCAACGCCCAACTTTAGACTTCTATTCCTTCTTTCCCCCCCCCCCCCCTTCTTTTTTTCCTTCTATCTTCCTCTTTTTTTCCATTTTTATAAACACAGTTTCTTTACCTTGGCTGCAATATGGGGGTCTGGGTCTTTCTCTTTGAGTTAGCTGAGTGTGGGCATACTTCATTGGTAAAAATCATTTGTGAAAAAAAGAGGAATGAATGCAAGAGCTTAGCTGGGTATTTGTTCCACCGTCTGCCCTGCACAGAACTATTCTTTCTAATACATTTTCCAATATTTTGTCAAGTACCATATTAACTTTCTCAGTGTGTTTTCATCTCCAAGTTATTGCACGCAGCTTAGAGAGCATCAACTCCAGAGCACGTTTCCTGATGCTCAAAGAATTTCCCTCAGTGAAATTTTATGGTGGGATGGGTTTGATTTGGGTTTTGGTGGTGGTGCTGTTTTTAATCTCCTCTACAGCCTTGCCTTAATCTGACCATTTATGGACAGGAAAACCAAGCTGTATCTGTCTTTCACCCTACCGTGCCTTCCAGTTTTCTCCTCTTTGTATCTGATATTTCCCACCATAACTTGGCTTGGCTAGAGGTTTTGGATGTCTCTTTCTCTTTGAACTCAGCAGCAGCTAGTCCCTGATGACTCGTTTAAAGTTTGCCCATTGAAGTAAATGCCCATAGCAGTTGATTTCCGGCACAATCAGTCAAGTGCTTTGCTTATAGAAACAAAACAAGGAAATGAAATGTAAAACACAATCTTAGAACAACACTTCTGTGGAGATTGCCAACTCTAAAAAAGCCCGGGCATTTAAAAGTGATGCATTTTTATCCTGGCTGTACCATATACATACTTTGGGTGTATTCTGCCCCAAAGCGACACCCTCAACTCCACAGGCTGTTGGTGGAAAAGAAGGACAAGGTGCCCTTATCAGATAAGGCCCAAAATTGCCATACTTAACTGGCAGGTCTCAAGAGGCACACGGCTCTTCATAGCCCTCCATGCAGCCATCCTCCCCAGGGGTATCAGGGATCATACATGCAGTCCTGACTTTGGCACTTCAGCTGTCCTGAAGAGGAAAAGAGAGGAGAAAAAGTGGCTATTTACACTGGTAAGGTCACTATGTGAAACCTGGACAGAGACGGGCTCATACTCATCCCTCATTCCACACATTCCTCACACATGACACTTCCTACTGCTCCTGGCTTTGCTGCTTTTTACAGAAAGACTGTCCAGCACTGCAGTCCCCTCCTGTACCACCACACAGAAAGCAGGATGTCTCTGGGTGGCAGTGACACTGAGAGAGCCAGGCTTCTCAAACCCAGTGACAGACTGCAAATACCAGATTTCTTCCTGAGCTCTGAATAATTCCACTCAGATTGTAACCTTTATTTAGCTGTTTGCATGATGCATTAACTCTTGCTCTGCAAATGACCTCGCCAGGCATATTTTTTCAAGTCTAAGCACATTTAAAGGTGAATTCTGTTTTTAAACATGAACTGCTTACATTGCTAGACATCAAGTCTATGGCAGAACAGAAACAACGATTGAATTGGAATAAGTAAATGCATCTTAAAGATGAACAAATAAGCTTGCCATCAGCTTGGACCTAAACACATTCTCCCCTTGATTTTTTCTTTTCATCTTCCTTTATTTTTTTCTTGAAACAAGTCTTATTTTGCTGGATCTTTTTTTATAATCTTTATGGTTATCAATTATTCATAAACCACACAGAAAATAGATATGAAAAGAACCTCAAATGCAGCAACACACACTTTAAGAACTCACTCGGGATTCTAGATGCCTCAATTTCTAGGTAGGCAACATAAGACTATTTAAAGGGGGTTGCTTTTCACAGAGTACTTACACTCTAGCAACTCTAGGATGTGTTCACCTGAGCACACAGAAAAAATATGTTAGTTAAGAAATTTAGCTTACCATTAAGAAATTTAGCTAACTGTAAGCAGACTAGAAAAATAAAAAAACTTTTTATATAGATCTATAAGGATATTAAAGAGGAACCAGTCCGTGAAAGGGTGCATACAAACCCCCAAGTAGATAAACAATAATCCCTGCTCACTATCCTCATCTGCTCTTCTGAGGCATCCACTGAAATACTACAAGGTGATCATGGACTATCTATCCCCACTATTGCTTTCTGACTGAACATGTAGCAGCCAAGAAATTCCATGAGATCTGAACACATGCTTTGAAATGTACTGTCTGTCATTTTATTGAGGGGTTAATTCTCTCTGAGCTTGCTAATTCATCACTGTACTTTACATCAGCTGCAGTTCTTGCAGGGCATCCACTTCTGCAGAATGCATCTTTGTAATTTGGTAGTCCCTTTCATGAAAATACTTGCCAGTTTTAAAACTGTCATTTATGGGATCTCAGTCTGTTACTCCACAGAAATACTAACACCCAGTCTCAATGACTGTCACAGGGTCATGGGATATTTTGTTATTAAGAGGGACCATTGCAACCACATAATCTCATCTCAGATGTCCAAAGAACTTGAAACAATCATTTCCAGTGATACACAGACCTCCTACTGGAGCTATAGCACGTATTTTATACAATTAACTAGTATCGACTGTGCTACAGAATATGATGGAAAACCATCACATCCTTAGAAAAGTTATTCCAGTGGTTAATTACCATCGTTCTTACAATTTTTCTTTTGATTTGTAAGCAGGGTCTGCTTTAGTTTCCTAACCTCACCAGGTTGCTCCAACACACAAATAAATAGCCAGTGAAATGATTTCCTAAAAATGTTATTGTAGAAGTCACAAATCAATGCATTGCATTAGAGGCGCACAGTGTGAGCTAACAAGCTGGCTGACAGCCCAAATTCCTGGTTCTGTACTTGGCTCTGACACGTAATTTTCCCCTCCCATTAGCCAAGTCATTAGTGGTGCATTTACACTGCAGTCAAAGCAGTGGCAGTGATGGGGAGTAAACATTCAGTGCTTGTTTTAAATGGGTGTTGCTAGCAACTTCCCTCCAGCAATATGGAGCACAAAGCAGGGTACAAACCTCAGTCCAGAAACGAGCAGAGTAAGCTGTGCTGAGCTGCACATTGACATGGCTGGACTGATATCTCAAAAGTACTTCTTGTTTCCCTGCACTATAAAGTTGGGTCTTCATAGTCATTCCCACAGATGCAAATCTACAGCACGGCTTATCCTTTATTTGCTATTGTAATCAGCACAATGCCGGTGGGAAAGAAACATTCTGTTTTGATAATGACAGAACTCGAGGATCTAAAATTAATCTGTGCAAAGAGTACATCCCATATGCAGGTGAGTACATCCCATATGCGGTCAAAGAAATATTTAGTATCAGTTTTAAAGCAAAAATAATTGAAACAGTACAGCTGAACCATACTGCACTTTGGTTTCATGCATGGAAATGAGTAAGACAAAGCAATTCTTCTTTGCTTCAATTTATCTTTTCCTCCATTTCACTGTGGTGAATCAGAATAAGCTGATCTAGAGGAAGCCTCCAAAGTTTATCTAGTCAATCCACCTACATCAGTATAACCTCTGCACCCTGAAGACCTTCAAGCCTACTGTTAAAATTTTCTGCAAGTCAGATAACTACTCCATCCTGGACTGAAGTCTGTATATTCCCTTGTCATATCTTGATTCTGATCAAATCACAATATCCAACAGAAATCTTTTCCATCTCTGCTAAATGCCATGGTCTCCATCCCACATCTGAATTATTTACTCACATGGATTGTCCTATTGGAAACCTTTGGAGCTACGCAATTCACAAAATTCATACTCACGCGCTAGTATTGGAGGAACCAGTGCTTCAAAGGAAGACTCTAAGCTAGCAGGAGAAGTTTGGAGATCAAAAAGAGTGAGTAAGACAGAGAGTTAGCTTTTCTGAGGTGAGGCGTGGGAGGTGTTTTCGCTCTTTAGCTATTAAAAACTCCTTGCTTTGGCAAGAAAAAGAAAAGAGGGGAGAGAAAACTGGGAGGGGAAGGATTCATGAATAAAGAGGGAGCGTGGCAAGAGGTACAGCAACCAGGGTGGCCAGAAGGCAAAGTGAGTTTCTTAGGCTTGCTTCCCTGATGGAGCAGATACGGTTGTAAGCACAGGTCAGATAAGATGAAGTCTAATATGCTGGTCTAAAGGGAATAATAAAACCAGGTTTCTTTACAGTGCTGAGCAGAGACGTTATGATACAGTGGGTGCTTTGAAAACAACGGTGCTAAATGTTATAATTGCACCTTTTATCTTCCTGGACATCCTGCTAATTATCCAGGATTGAGAGCGTCTCCATTTTTTCCCAGATTTAATGAGGATTTAGGATCTCTTCCATTCCTTCATGGCATTCTGGAGCTGTGGCTTCACAGTCATGCTGTGGAGTGCCATTCCTGGTGCTCAAGCCCCTCACGCCTTTGCACCCTGTGTTGGGCAGCACATCAGACCGGCTTGTACACTGGGGCGGGAACAGGTCAGGACAGGGTAGCAGTGGCACAAGTTTGGGCCCCCAGCCCTGTGCTTTGGAGGCCGGGAGGGTGCAGGCAGTGCTGGGAGCAGGCGGTGTGAGTGCTACGGGTACAGGGTGGATGCAGCATATGCGTGCCATAGGTGGGGAGCTGCAGGGTGCCTAGGCTTCCCTACATGTCCTGGGGGTTCGAAGGCAGGGCCTGGCAGTTGAAATGAAAAGGAGAAATACTTTGCACACTGCCAACAGAGAGGCTGGGTGTCTCCTGCTCTTCTGCTGGGTTTTTTTTATTGGGCTTTGTTTGTTTTGGTTTTGTATTTTCGTTTATCCCTCCTCCTCCTCCCTGTGTTCCTCCCTGTTTCCTCACAGCCAGGTTTCTGCTTGCCTGGGCAACCCTGGTACCACACTCGGAGTGGGGACACCACTTCCCACAGGCAGGAGGTGTCCAGGAGCGATGACACCATCCTAGGCTAGGAGAGGTCAGAGAGAGGTGACCCTGTGGCCACAACTAGGGCTCTTTGTGCAAGTGCATTGTAACCTGGACCTTAAATGATGCGCTATTACTTCTATCAGACCCACAGTTTAAAAAAATAATAGTGAACTGTCCTTCCTGACTCCTGTTTGTTTTGGTTTTTCTTTCTGAGCAGTATCAAGCTATAATTACTCAAAGGCTCATTATTTAGCCAAACTGGGAGGGGGTGGGGGTGCGGGTGGGGGGGTGGCATTTTGCCATAGATGGCAAAAGGTGTGCTCCAGAGAGAAAAATTGTGATAGATTTTAAAGCAAGACATTACTCGGAAGGTGTTTCTTTAAAAAAATAATTCATTGAGATTTTTTAAAATGTGGATAAACCAGAACATTCCTCTGCCAGCCTTGTTCTCAGAAACAGCTAAGTGGTTTTGACTAAAACTAAAAAAAAAAAAAACTTGAAAAGAACCTAATAAAACAGCTGAAGCAGATGTGAGCTACATGATGCTGGCTTCAAGTCTGGCAAAGACAAAAAGCAACCAAAGCCAAACCTTGTGATGGGATGTGTGAAGTGGCTATTGTAATAAAAGGCAATGCTACTAGCAATGTCTTATATGTTCTGTGAACCCGTTAGCATGCTAATCTCAACATTAGTCTTTCCCAGGTAGCCAAGGATTAAATTTCTGAACTTTAAAATTAAGTGTGGCCAAACAGCTTGACTGAACAAGAATTATTTGCCATCACCTGAGGAGGGTAAGCATGAAGGAAGGAAAACATTTGGCTCATGTGTTACCATGGGCAGAGCTTAGGGAAATTAGGTCAGGCAGAATGGAAAAAGAACCTTCAGAAACCTCTTCCAAGCAGTGAGAAACAGTCATCTCATGGGAAGCAAAGGATGCCCATTGCTTAAATCATAAATAACCAGACTGGCTAATGCACTGGAAAATGAACGGTAGGCAAGAATCTTGCAGGAACTGGACTGGGCTAGAATGTGAGAAGATGGGCCGAATAAGCTAGCAAGATTTTCCCATCTCTAATTTCTGTAACTTATTTTTGTTGTTTAAACTGGCTGTAGTTTGCATTGCTTCAAATTCTTCCACACAAGTTACAAAATCTCTAAGCCAGGCAAAAGATGGGGCTGGGGAGAGAGAGGTGGGTGTGTTTCCTGAATGACACACAAAAAACAGAAGCCTGCAGCTTCACAAAGGCTGTGAAACTAGAAAGACTGGCTGGAGACAACAGAAGGGAACACAGCTCAAGGGGGCTGCTTCTGCCATCCTGAGCTATGCTGAGGACACCATGGATGAGGAGTGAGGATTGGGTCAGTAGTAAAGAAGGTGGCTTTGAGAGAGCCATGATCCTAATTAAGAATGCTACAGTCACTCATGGTCAGTCTTCAGTGCTGGAAAGAAGTGGGAAGGCTCAGCTCTTGCTGTCTGCATGACTCTCCCCTGCTGATTTTTCCTGAAGGATTTTTGAACTAGAAAAATATTTGGTTAAGGGTTTTTTTCCCACTGTTACTCCTTTTAAAGCAAGAATTTTCTGGTTTACTTTGGTTTGAAATCAGCTTTCAAAGCTCCGGATTAAAACATAGATTGCAGAGCTGGTCCTTCACTCCTTTGCTAATCCAGTGCTGGACACAACAAACATCCTTAATTACACCCCTTACTGAAGCCTCACACGCAGCTTTACCAATGTACCACAGACCCGACTTTCAAAATCCCCAGTATTTTGCTTCATGACTGGATGCAGTCACAGGTCAGACACTCCCCTTTCATGAGACTCAAAACAGGTCACTGGCCTCTGCGACGGCCCTTTACCACTCATCTTAAATTTGTCTGTGTTGCAGCCCTAAGGGTGTCCTAGAGGTCCACTAATGGGCACCTGAATGAGCAATCTTCAGTCAGCCCTAGGAAAGTCTGTCTGTCCTACTGTACCACATGTTTTACTATTCCAGCCTTGGAACATCTCCTGGTTTGGGCTAACACAGCAGTTCAGCATAACACCTCCCTCTGCAATAGTCATACTCTGGGTTTGGGATGACAGTGATGTTTGAAGTGCGATATTGCTAAGATTCTCCACAGAACCATTCTGGAACATACTGGTGTTTCTTTCCACCTACAATTTGTTACAGACCTTAAATATGAGCTTCACAGCTTTGCTGGAGCTGATCTGCTGATCCCCTCAAAATGTATTTAATAGTTATTAAATGAAAATTAAAATCTGTAGTGATTAACTGCCCCACCTCCTTCATAGCCATTTTTACAGCTGGCTTAACCTCTGCACTAGAGATCTGGAGACGTCTTTTAAAAACTCTAATGAGTCCCTCAAGAGGCTTTGAGATTCTCTAGGATGGAAAAGCTACTTAAGTCTTTTTGTTGTTGCTGAAGAAACCTGTGGGTTTCAGATCAAATCTGGTAAGGCACAAGGTGTCCCGGACAGCACCAGCTGCTGTCTTGGGGAAGTGTCCCAGTGAGTGGAGGTATGGATGTCAGAGAAGCCATACCTTCAAACTATCCTTTCTTTACTGTATTTCCTAACGGGAAGATTCCTGTACTATTTCTTCTCCACTTCTTCACTCTCAGGCTTTCATAGGGGTACAGACTCAGATACCTGGCTCACTAGAACGTAAACAAAATGCACATCCAGGGAAAGCGACTTGATGCCTGCAGGATCTCAGCCAGTTTATTACATCACTGCTGGGAAAACAACCATGGCTTGAAATGCTTATGTCCTCACCCAGAAAGCTGCTCTCTTTTTCTGAGCCCCTCCAGCCCCTCTTGGCTACTGGGTTATATGTAGGTGCTAAGACTTCCCACAGAAGAGAGCAGCAGGGAGTATAGGGATTGCCACTTCAATCTCCTATCCTAGAGGCAAAGAGATTTACTCAGGTGCTTTCCATAGATCTTAGGGTTCCTAGCAATGATGATGGAGAATGAGTCTCTTTCTGATCATTAGGAGGTTCTTACAGAGGCTTTTCCTGTAGTGATCACACCCTTTAGGGATACAGGTACACATTCTGGACACTGCAGAACCCTGCTCTGACCCCATCGTGCACAGCATTCACCTTTGGGCTCTCTCTCCTGCCCACAGTAAGGCCACGTTTCTCTGACATCTCTGTCTTCTTAGGATGGCATCCAAACTGGACTGAAAGACTTCAAATGACAAGGAACTGACTGTCCTGAAACTGTCCCTCTGGCTAACCAGACTCACACTTTGGAGTGCACACCCTATTTCTAGATGGCCTTCAACTGCCAGCCACTGAGGTGACTTCTGTAATAGTAAGCTAAGCAGCTGAGGCTATGCGCAAGCCTTGTCATGCAATTTTCTGCATTGTTAAACTGTTAGCATGCTTCACAAAAGGCTTTGGCTTGTGGCAGCAAGTACTCTCCTACCGACAGCAGGGCTGCGCCTGATACCACAGGTCAGGACATCATTCCGAACAAGTTATTTGGCCAAAGCTACCTTCTCTGGGGAAGAAGAAATTTTATTCAGAGGGATGTTGTGCCATCTGCCCTCAGGTTCAGAAAAACAGCCCTGGATCGCTTTATTTATTAGTGTAGGTGTAACGAGATTTCAACAAGACCTATTCTGCCAGCATTGTTTACTATTAGAAATCTCTCTCCCAAGTGAAGTATTTGTACACTGTGACTAAGTCAATTCTTAACTTTCTCTTACATAAACCACATTTTGAGTCCTTTCCAGTTTTCAACATCCTTTGAAAAATATAAACAGGAAAACAGAAGACTGTACTCTTGATATGATCTCACCAGCCATGCCTGTACTCCAGGTCCTTCCCAGCTTCCCTTACCCTTATGAGCCTAGCACAGGGTGCAAGTCCTCCTGTTCTTACCTGTGTACTTCATTTTTAGGGCGAGGAATTCTACATGTATGGGCAACTGGACAATATACTAATCTGGTCCATAACATGAGCTGTCAGGGGACCAGGACTTTAAAGGGGCCAGGACACCTCTTTGACACAGAGGTTTAGGGGGACTGAAAACATGAAAATGTCCCAATTGCTATTCCCCTTATACATTTAGGAGTGATGTCTTTCCTAAACTGTTAAGGTTTTTAGCTTAAAGATTATTTACTATGATGCCCACATCCTCTGTAGTGGCACTGTGTTTGAGGATACTGACTCCAATCTCCTTGGCACATCCCACATACATACAACACTTTGCTATGAGAAGGTAGCCATAGCATTTCATTGTTGGAATGAACTCAAGAATCCATCTCTGCCTGTGCAATTTGAGGTGACTTTGCTGTTGTTGCCCTCCCCACTATTATTAGTATGACATGCAACTATGCCAGCAATTGAATTTTTCTGATAAATGAGTTCAGTACCATCAGGCTAAAAGTTTACCTCCATAGAAACCCCACTAGAAGGGTTCCTATGACAAGAGGATCCCTCCCTGGTATGTACTTTCTGAAGTCTAACCCTTGATAAGCTTTCATGCAACACAGGTTGTGTTGGTTGTCTTTGCCTCTAACCCTGCAATCCACAAGGCTTCTGCATCACAGACCACACACTCTTACATGCCACGGTCTTGATTATCACATCATAACATGAAAATAACTGTACTGCAGATGAGAGGGTGGTTTTGTATGCTCTTGAACACAGTTCCAAGCTCAGCTGGTCTAAGGAACTGCCGCTCAGCCACTGCATGTGTCCATAAGAGCACAGCAAGGCTTGGTCTTTTGTGCTTGCAGGGATGTTGGTAACATCAAACCAGGGAGCCACTGCAGGGTGACAGAAATAAGGTGAGCACATAGGCAGTGTCAGCCTGTCACAACACCCACTTGCATGACTTGTGGTTACACTGAGGCAAGCACTGCACTGTTGCAGAACAAATACTGCAGAGTTTCAGCCTCACCAACCCTCTGGGGTGACGCAGCTGTCACTGCCACCAGTAGCACTCAGCACCAGTGTCACCACCTTGCTAGGCAACCATCACAACATGGTAATGGACTGTCAATATATGCAGGCAGGTCAGAAAGCCAAATCTTAAGCAGCAATCTCCAGGACTTCTTTTGTTGAGCTCCTCGTGGCTAAGTATTTGAGGAAATGGAGATTTTCTCCAGCAAGCAGTATTTGCACGGGTAATTAAAATAGAAAAAAGGAAAATAAAAGCCTCATCCTGCTTTGCAAGCACAAGGGCAGATTGCAGCCATGAAGCTGAATTTCCCAGCCATCAGAAATGAGTTTTTCTTCATATCTGTCCCTTTTTTCTTTTCCCCAGGAGAAAACCTGCACTCTCTGAATCAATGGCAAAGTTTTAGGGGTTAAATCCAGACCCCTTGTAAAACACCATACCTGCCACACTGGGAGCTTAATGTCAGCCCTTGAAAATGACTGATAACATCTACTGGAGTGCTGCTGCTTGGAGGAACAAGACTTTGCCTTCAGCATAGAGCAAGCTAGGTGGCATAAAGTGCCACTAGATAAAGCTGAGCAAGCAGGAGACTTATTGTGCTAACCCTTATCTCCAGAAACACCTTTGACATGCAGAATGTTTGTTCACTGTGATTACCTGGGTGGAGAGGTTACTGTTGCTCAAATTATTTACTTTTAAAACCACAGTTATTTGTCTCCACCCTGCTCATGCTGCCCTGTGCATCCCAGCGCTAACACACTTGAGCGTAACTGGGGAACATCAGGAAGGACTGTACAGAGCGCTGGTAGGATGTCTCCTCAGTGATGCATCTTGCAAGCCACAGAGATGTCCACAGGGACCAGCCATGAACACAAGAGACCAAAAGTGTTGCCTGCTTCTGCTACTGGGCAGAGGAGTCCCAGGGGAGCAGAGGGCACAAGTGAGGAAGGACCAAGCCCAGTAGAAAGGCATCTATTCTTTCCCCTTTTCCTACCTATGCCAGATCAGAGGCCAGGGTGGGTTTCAATTAGGCCAATAAACACAGCTGTACAGGCCTTATGTACAGCATGGATGTGCTCTCTCTCATCCCAGATGGTGAGAAGTACATCTGGGTCTCTCCTCCTAGCGCTCTGTGCATCTCAGAGACACTCGCACTCTTGTTCCTTGATAGCTGCCTGAAGGGAGCAAGTGGCAAAATTGAATGGAAAGGCATGATTCTGAAAATCCTGATAACTGTGCCATCACCATTGCACTGACAAGAAACACTTCCAAGTGTGGAAGGGAGCTGGAAAATCAGCACTGAATTACTGTTTAGAAGGAGCCTGACTTCCCCGAGGTCACTGGAAACATTTGCATTGATTTTTTTATGAAGCAGGGTCACACCCATAGTCTTCTTCGCAGCCAAAGCAAGTTCATTTCCTGGCCTGCAGTGTGTTCTCCTGTGTCCAGTTCAGTTTGGGCCCAGACCAGAACTGACAGGCTAGGCTTCCATTACTGGGCTTCCTTTAGGAAGCTATTCCACACACCAACAAAAGTCAGTTGCTAGCATAGATGTCCTGATACTCAGCTGAAAATTTCCTTCCACTCAAACTCTTTCCATTAGTGCAACTATTTTCTTTTGGATCCTCTCCCTTAAGCAGCGTATTCCAGTTGCTTCCATCCTTCCAAGACAAAGTTTCATCACTGTGTGTGCAAGCCCAGCTTTTTAGAACTGCCTGTCCCAGCCCTGCCCTGCCCTGGTTCAACCCCCTGTCAAAAGGAAGCACACCACTTGCAATGCTGGCAGCAAGAGCCAGTGACAAGAAACCACAACTCCAGAACTATAGTAATAGCATCTGTGACCATGTCCTGCCTCCCACAGCAGGTGAAAAGCTACAATCCTGATGTGACAGGACTGCTTGCCTCCAGAGGCAGGTCTCACTGCTCCTGATGACATCCATGTGGTCACCAGCAACAGAATAACTGAGGTGGGAAAGTCAGCATCACACATACAGAAATCTTCCTCAAGGTATCCAAACTGAAGAGCACATACAAAGAAGATAGCTTTCCTTCAGGCCAACCCTTGCACTCTGAAACAGGGACTCAGATCTCTGTGATGGCCACACTAATGATCATGATTGCATTTTGGCATCGCGCTTACCTCTAAGGACAGTGGTGGCTTATTATATTTCTGACCAGCATCTAACACACTGGGGCCATAGCTTCTCAGTATTGCCATAGAGTAGATAACAGTAATAATCATGAGGAGTAATATGGTTTGGTTTGTTTCCTCAGAATAAAACGTCAGTAAGAGTAATGAGCATTATGCTTGCCTTTTATACCTGTGCAAATTTAATCCCAGCACTAAAAAGGTATTTCTTTGTGTATACAAAGCCTTAGGGACGCTTTAGTTCCAAGCACAAACAGCCATATTCCCCAAAATGCATGTCTATTCCAAATCTTCTAGTGATTGTGTCACACAAAGAACAATTCTAGCTTGATATAAGAAAAAAAAGTAATTTATTCACCAGAGCGATTAACCCCGTGTCCTCAGCAGTCTTCTCAGGGAAACAGTTATAACATGTGAGTCGAACTGAAGTAGCATATAGGCCGAATATGGCTGAGGTAGGTGCAGACCATTATATTACGTTACATTATGTGGAACAGCCTAGAAAGCTAAACTGATTCAGACAAGTCCCTATAAAATGCTCCATAGTTTAAGTCACTTTTGTTCTGTGGTTTATTACTGTCCTCTCAGCTAAGACGCATGAGCTGAACTGTGCCTGTAGTAGTATGAAGTGAAACAGGACAGCATGAATCATATCCTGCAATAGTTAACTTTTTAAAAGGTAAGTGGATGCCTTTAATCAATCAGGGGTTGAGAACTAGAAAATTGATACAGCTCTTTTATAGTATATTCTTCTGTCTCTTGAGTGCATGTACATTAACATCTATTCTCAGAATAAAGCTCACTTACTTAAACAGTAAAAAATTAACAACTTTAATTAACTTCCCAGCTTACACTAATGTAGAAGAACATAGCCTCTCTAGTCTGCTCAGATTTGCAGTACAAGAAGGAGCATCAGGGTGGATGTTTCCAGGCAAGCAGGCATATGAGTGCAACAATACCTTAGTGTATTGCTAGAAATCAAGGTAGTTGAACCCATTCAGGTCCCAGAGACCCAACACAGTATGAAACACCCCAGACCAGTAAGCTCTTCAGGGAAAGGGATGTGTTACAGGGCACAGAGGGTCACTGGCCTTCATCAGAACACAAAAGGAGACAGAATCCCATTGAAAAAGAAACAGGACAAGCCCTTAATTTTTTCATTTGGGTTTTGTTTTGGTCTTTTTTTCTTTTTTCTCTTTTTTTTTTTTTTTTTTTTTTCTGTAGTGAAAAGACACACCTGCTTCCTCTGTGCCAGGCTTTAAATACCAGATCAATTATCTTTGTCCTACTAATCATGACAGGGGCATTTATGACAATGATGAGTGTGGTTGCTAGCATTGTAAAGCACTCAGCAATGCAGTCATAGATGAAAGCACATACAGGCTAAGCAAACACAGAGATAACAAGTAAGTCTCTGTTCCAAGGTATTTAAAATGGAATTACAAATTATCCACCTTCCTGGCAAGAAAGGGTCAGAGTACAACAATTTATGTGGCCAAGGAAGATGGAAGAAATCTAAAGTTTGGGCAGTTTGGACAAAATCAGTTGTGGAAGTTGGAACCTATACAATGCTTCAGACAGCTTAATTTAACCATTGCTCGGTATGTTTCACACCCCAGAAAAATAACGCTCCCTTTTTGAATTGCTTTCAAAACGGGTATTTGGCAACCTCAAAACTAGGAAGCCCTAAACCCAAATAATAATTGCCTTGTGAGGAAGAAAGTTTGTAGTCTCGAAGTCTGGCACTTGCAAAAAGATGTAGGGATCACAGGCTTCTTCACGGACTCTCCTCACAAAGCTCCTTTCTGCAGAGTATTTAGACAGAAGGTTACCCGGATTGGATTTCAAAGCAAGGAATGTCAGAAGAGATCTTGCAGCTGTGAATGGACTCCAGATGTGGGCTTTTCTTCTCCAGGCCTGGGGGAGGGGGTGAGAATGCCTTTCGTTAGTCTCATAAAATTAAATGGAAAAACATTGTCTGCTGAGGACGGTGGCAGGCAGAGAAGGTGGAGTCAAACTGGGCAGAGCAGAACAGGAAAGAAAAAAGCAGAACCACAGCTGAAATGGTTCAGGACACATATCCTAAATGCTGAAGTATCTGAATAGATGTCGGTCACTAAATGACATGGCACACATTGGCAATCAAAGCATTTGAAATGGAAAGGGCCAGATAAACCAAAATGCAGTTTTGTTTGCAGAAAGTATATTGTCTCCTTCCCAGAGCTGCAACATGATCTTCCTTTGTGAAACAACCCCAGAGAGGCTGTGGCCAGAGCTGCTTGATGTCTGAAACTGTGCTAAGCCACAGCCAACATGATTCTCTTACCATTACCCCACAGTCCTGGACCTGTAGCTAGTTATCTTCTCCTCTGCAAAGATTGTCCGTGGACAATTCATACCTCCTTCCAGCTTATTAATGTAAAATTATTCTCCTCAATTGAAATTAAGCCCCAAGCAATGAATCTGTGCAAGCTGGAAAGACCAGAGACCCTGGGGACAAATTTTACTCAGTTGTTTCTACAAAACTCACTATTGCAAATACATAGAATCCAAATTTCATTGCTGATACGGAACTTGGCATTTCTTACTTGGACAGGTGTAACTGGGTCAGACAGCCAGACTGTGTTTACTGCTGATCCAGCAAGAGAAGACTATGTGTCTCTTCTATCTACCTCCTAAATGTATAAGGATATCTACTGTCCTGGCAAATCTAATAGGGGAGACAATGCTTCTCTCATTTTAAAAAAAATGACCACAATCTTTGCCTGCTTTCACTCAAAAGTCGCTGTTTCTGGTTTAGGACACGGCAAAACACACCAGTGCAAAGAACATTAGCAGTGTCCATAAGATCTTTATCTGGAAGTTTGTGGTCTTCTCCAGCTCCTTGGTTCACTTTCCACTTCTCCTGTAATATCACACCAGGTGTCAGCTATTAATTTGGGAAATGACCATAAGAAAAAAAAAAAAAAGAAAGGTTCTGCTGAAAACGTAAGATTACCTTTACAAGCTCAGGCTGAAGAACCGGTAGCTCTTGTCTGGCAGTCACAAGGTATTAAGGAAAGAAATGTACGAAACAGAGGAAACATAAGTACATCCCATTACACTTGCTAACCCACCATTAGTCTGCTGTTTAAGACACTTATGGTGCACAGGTAGCATCCGTGCTGCTTCAGTCAGCAGGAATGAATTCATTCAGGAAGAATTCAGAAGGAAATACGCTGCATAGATGCACCCAGCCCATTAATGCATTGTCTTCCACATTCAGTCTATGGCAACAAGTTCCATTATTCCTTGATGCCTACGTGGAAAAGTCCATAGCTTGTTTGTTTTAAACCTGTTGCCTAACCATTTTATCAGGTGCCATTAGTTTCTGTGATATGAGGCTGCATGAATGTTAGTTCTCTGTTGACATTCTCCATACCATTTTTTATTCCCTTTTGAGTTATCTCTTTTCCATGATTAGCAATCTGTGCTTGCCCAGAAACTATCTCCTACTTCAGATCACTGTTGATGTCCTCTCTATTCTTACTAGTGTTTCTTTATGCTCTTCAAATGAGTAACCAGAAGCACTCATAGCATTCAAATTATCATCAGACCATGAAGTACACAGAAGTGTAATCATGTTCTTTGTTTCTTCTGTACTCATTCCTAACATTTCAGTTTGGCTTTTTAACCTCTACAGAGCCTTGAGAGAGTGTTTTCAGCAGGCTGTCTGCAATGAATCTAAGATCTCTTTCTCTGCTAGCAGCAGCTGACTTAGAACCATTCAGTGTATCTGTAGAGCCAGGCTGTTTTCTTCCTTGTGGAGTTCCCTTGCATTAGCTGCCACTGAATTTCATCTTCCATAGAGTGCCCAGCCACTCAGTACCAGGAGATTTTCTGCAGTCCTTTGCAGCCAGCTCTATATCGCCCCTCTGGAATAATCGTGGGCCATGAGTAAACTGTTAACTTGCTGCTCATGTTCCTCTCCAGATCATAGCAAGTGTGTTGAATAGCACTAGTGGTAGCACAGAGCCCTGTGAGGTCCTTCTGATGAGTTCTTTGTCGAGACTGACCATTTGAAGTGCTCAGGTTGACGCTTGTTTTCTTACTTATGATCCCATTTGGCAGAGATCTCCACAGTCAGGGCTCTCCTTTGAGAGTGGTCCAGCACACAGGACTGCCTGGCACCAGCATTTTACAGATGCAGTGTGCTCAGACAGGAGGTATGTGAGGACCCTCTCTGTGATAACTAGACATAATTGTTTTAATGGCCTGGACCTTAATTAAATATAGCAAATCTGTGATAGAAGAAACTGGGCACAAATGCTTGCTGGTGTCTCTGCTGTTGAGTTCCAGGAGATGTGAGGGCTGCATAGGAAAATTAATTACTGCCTGGGAAAGGATGGGACTCTTCAAGTGAGCGGAGGATAGTGTGCAGATCTGTACAATCCCACTGCAACTCCTTCCCTCCCTTGATTTGGGTAATTTCTGATATGTCCCTTTCCTTTCTCAATGAGGCTATGATGGCAGACAAAGACGCCTTGGGCAAGTTTCCACCAGCTGTGAGCAAGTCTGCACACAGAAGGATCCTCCTTGAGCCACCCATCAAGAGTGGGATGTATCAGAAAACAAATCAGTCAGCCAAGTGTTGGCACAGCACATCCTCCACTCTCCTCTGTGAAAACACAGGCTCTCTGAGCCAGAATGTCACCCTGTTGTCTTCTTCTGGTACCCCCCAGTTCCTTTATATCCAGCACCTCCCAGCTGGCATTTGGACCTGCAAAATACGTCATCTGCTCCTGACTTTGCAGCTGTAAATAGGCTCATGATTATGTGGACCATGGTTTCAGGTGTCACACTGTCTCCAAGGTGAGAGGGGCCACCTTGGGGGAAAGCAAATAAGAAAGTATCCCAGGCATGAAAATGCTTCTGTGGTTCTTGAGACAGGAATTTCTCTCACACCCATACCCTCCCCTCTATTCCTCCCCACTGCTCAGTGCAGCTAAAACCCAGCAGCAGCAGCAACAGCGGGCAAGTTTAGTCATTCCACCACCTGGGTATCGATTGCACATGCAGATGGGAACCAAGGAAACAAAACCAAGATGCCAGCTTTGCCAGAGGATTCTCCTCAACTCCCATTTTGGGCCTAGTGCCAGTTCTCACCCTGTTGCATTTCAGCATCCCAGCTCTTCCCATGACAGCCTGGCAGGTGTTTATTCAGGCAGAGGCATTTAACTTCATATGTCTTCAGCCTTCATGGAAAGGCAGAGAAATTCCAGAGCTGTTTTCCTGAGTAGCATTGAGCAACCCAACACCACTGACAGTCAGGACAGGCAGAAAACAACAGCTTCTTTGTGTCTGGGTCAAACCCTCCCATTACTTGTTTCTGCCTGCTGACATTTCCCTAGACCACAAAAGGATTTTTAAATCACAGCGGCAAGCTGCCCTTGTATTAAGACCTCAGCTTTACAAACAGTACCTGGTACCCAGCAAGGCACTGGCTGAACAGCAGCCTGCCTTCAGAGACTGCTCTCTTGGGAGGAGAAGCCTCTCAGCTCTACAACTCCTTCCAGGCGTTTTAGGAAGAACACAGTGCATACCCAGCAAGCCATGCTGGTGAGCAGCATTAGCTGCTGCTGGGACAGACTCAGCTGCCAGCTAGCACAGGGAGAAAGGATAACCAGTAGTTCCTTGAGTTCTGGGCAGAATCAGTTTTCAGCAAAGAGGAAGGCTGGAGACATACATTAGTTACCAAAGACTTTGCAGCTTCCATTTTTCATCCTGCTTTCACTCTGCAATACTTTGGTATCTGTGACATGCAGAAGTCTCTGTTAACTTCCAAAACTCCGTCATGTCCACTCTTTGGCCAATGGCATGGATATCGCCTCAACATTGAACAATGATGGTGACAGCACTGGACTGGAATAACCACATGAGAGGCAGCAGGAGGAACCTCCGTAAGCAGCAGTGCAGCCCACAAGTGTTCACTGCCTGATCAGAGCTCATCTACCTGGCTGCACCACTGCTGCTGAGTCACATGGAGCCCATCCTTGGGATGCACGCTTTACCAGTCTGCCATGTCATTTGCTTAAGTTCATTCATTCTCATTTTTCTCTGGTTGATCGTATATCTCAAAGGGCTGTCAGTGCCCAGGCACACCTATAAAATTCAATCAATTTTGTGCCATTGAGACATCTTGCTGATTTTTGTTCCACACTTCACAAGCATCACCCTTTATAAGCACACTTGAAGTGAAAAAGCCCAGGCTTTTTCTTCTTTGTGCTATCTTATCCCCACAGACAGGCAATATGGTAAATGCTCCCTTTCTCCTCCCCCTTGTCTAGCCCATGTCTTCCTACACGCTCCCAGCATGGACACGGACATGATGTCTCTGACTAGTATGAAGGCACCACAGAGAAGCCAGGCAATTCCTCAGTCCCACAGCACTGCTTGGACTACACTAGAGTAATTCCTTGCCATAGGATTTGAGGCAAATCCTCTCAACAGTGAGAACCTTCAGCTTTTGTTGTCATTGCCACTGATAGGACCACTCAGGGGTGAAATATAGTTCTGAGATTTGTGGATGCAAGAAGGACATCAGCAGCTGAAGAGCTCTAAATGACATTGGCTGCCTTCTCACTCTCTAAGCGTGTGCTTTATCACATTGCAAGCTCTTTTCCAGCTCTCTGTCTGCTGTCCTTGTTGTTTCCAGCTTTATTTCTTTCACAAGTTCCAAAGGGCCCGCCCTCTAAACATCTAACTTTGAGTTTATTTTCCCCCAGATAATAGGTTTTCATTTTTCTAGTTTGAATCTTGTGTTACTATTTTCTGCCCATATCCTGCCTGAAACACAAGGGAGCCATGAAAGTGGTGACTGTGGATTACAAAAGGAGAAGGAATGGAGTCATGAAAATACTTGTGTTTGTGAATGAATAAGGCACAGAAAGACACAGATAAGACACAGAAATGTGTGTATGAGGGAAAGCAAAGCATAATTTATGTTCCTTCTCAGAAGACCAATGGACAGCTGACAAGAAGCAGGTGAGCAGGTAGCAAGGAAGAAGAGAGAGATTACTTCAGTGGTCGGTCTCTGTGCTTGTAGCTTTTCCCCCTCACAAATTCTCTATCACCAGTTTCCTGACACGGTAGCACTGCTTCATCCCCTGATTCAAAATTAGAAAGACTGCTATGAAGTTGATGCGAGTTTTTCCAGTTCTGTGCTGCTGCAAATAAACTCAGAGGCTGGCCCATATTGTGACATGTGTAGATACTTCCTCATTCAGAAGGGAACCATGCCTCTGTAGCCAAAGGAATAATTTCCCTCTTTGTCAGGGAATGAAAAAGAAGACCTAGAGATTGACATCTCCCTTCTGCCATAAAACAGCAACAGGAGGGAAAGGACTTCCAGCCTCCTAAGAGTGCTCTGCACTTTGCTCAGGGACTTGGAGCAAAGAGGTACTTTTCCTATTGGCTGCAACACCCATGGTGTTCAGCCTTCTCTTCCCTGCCCTGACCCTTCCAATGCCCAGCTGATCTTTCCATCTCAGCTACACTCCCCTGTTTTCCTTCTCCTCCCTTCTAACTATGGTGCTTTTCCCCTCCCACCAACCCTCCCCGTTATGAGGACACCAGTAGAGGTACCCCTGCTCTCCCTAGCAAGCCGCCTCTGGGCTGTTCTTCCAGGTTAGTTGAGTAAGTAATGTGCCTGCATGGTTTGTTCATACACCAGGTCCCTTGCAGTCTCCACCATTCATTTTCCTAGGCTAGCATTCTCCTTTCCTGTATACTTGTAGAGCCTGTGACCCTATAACGTTACTTAAATAAATGCATCCTAGGATTAAAAAAAAAAGCAAGATGTTGCAGAAAGTGAGAAGCAAATACAGTTGGCCTTCATGCATCCTCCAAACGTTATCTCTGGCTGCACAGGGAGGTCTTACAACTTTCTGAGGACACCAACATCTGCTCTAAGTCGAGAAAATCTTGAGCAGAGCTAACACATGGAAACAGCCTGTGGGAGCACCAGGTAAATAGAATAATGTCCCATTATTAAACCTCAAACACAGCACAAATGGCACTTGCCCTTGCCTTGGCCTCTTAGCCAAGGTCCATTTCTACAGCCAATGACCCAGTTGCAGTCCAGGCTGCAGGGAGGATCACGCTGCTAATTCCCTTTGTCAGCACTGAATGAAAGGACAATAATAAGGAACGGTCAACTCGTGCCATTTCTTGGTGCTTGCAGTGTTTTTTTTTTTCTTCACTAAAGTGGTAAAACCTGTCGGTGAAGCAACTGGTAGCATACACTGCGCAATACAGCAGCCACAGAAGGCAGAGAGAGAAATGAGCCAGGAGCAGGAGAAACCAATAAAGAAAACCTCCTTGGTTGCCAGAATGGATGACATAGGCTTTCGTGTGCAGGTGGAGAATACCACCAGCCACTGCCTCTTTGATGTGGAATGGGAGAGGTGCTTGGGGAAAGTGACAGCTCAGATGGGTCTGCTGGGGCAGAGGTAACACTGCTTGTTACAAGCAAATGTCTTCAGCTGGGCTGTTTCCAATGATAAAAAAAATAAATAAATAAAAGGAAGAGATAGAGGTAGAGGTTAAAGTAAGGGGAAACAAGATGCTGAGTTGTTTCCCCTGTCATAAAAATAGGGACACACCAGTGAAATCATAGAAATTATAGAAATAATGGAATGGTTTGGGTTGGAAAAGACCTTAAGATCATCCTGTTAGAAGCCCCCTGCCATGGGCAGGGATGTCTCACGCTAGACCATGTCACCCAAGGCTCTGTCCAGCCTGGCCTTGAACACTGCCAGGGATGAAGCATTTACTACTTCTCTGTGCAACCTGTTCCAGTGCCTCATCACCCTCACAGTAAAGTACTTCTTCCTTATATCTAACCTGAACTTCCCTTGTTTCAGTTTGATCACCTCATTTCAGATGACTCTCATCTCACCACACCTTTTGCTCCACAGCATAGAAGAAAGTTATGATTTCATAGGTTTCATGTTTTCCAGGTTCAGGCATCTATTCCCAGCCCCAGTCAGTTCATGCTGCCTCTTCCAGGTGTTCAGGACCTCAGCCTGAGGATCACATTCAGCCCATGCAACAATGCCTGGGATGGCAAGGCCTAACTGGCCCTCTGAGAACTAGTCCAAAGCCCTTGGCCAGTTGCAAATGGGTTGCCATTTATCCAGTCTGGCAGAATCTCCAAAACTGCTGCAGAGACAACAGCGTGAATGTCTGTACTCTACAGCAGCATGAGATGTCAGAGGAATCATAATTCATCTTCATTTCCCTTTCCAACATAAGATTGAAGTATATGGTCCTTTTCACATGGTAGGACAAAACTAAATTCTAATTACTCTGCAAATTGTGGTAGGAATGGTTTCTTTATCTCATACCCATATTACTTTTTTTTATTCCTATTAAGAAACAAGGAAAGTTTTGGGGCTTCCCAGATGTGGTAAGTGGGATGTGGGGAATGCATTCTGGCATAGATCCCATTCATAGTGCTCAAGTCCAGGAGGAAACAATTGCAGTTCTTGCCTGTTAAAGCTTTTGAAAAACCATTCCTACACAAATACTACAAGCCCAGGGCATTTTCAACTCTGTACCTATCACCCAACTTCAGAAGATCAGTCAGTCTGGCAGGTTTTTGGAAAAATCAGATGTAGATGTTTCTGTCGGTTTTGTTCTTTGTACACTTTACCAAAGTACTTGGGCCAGACAAAACCAAACCAAAAAAAAACCTCCACCAACAAAAGAGAAGACTGTGAATGGCAAGAGTTATATCTGTTCAGTGCTGACTGCACAATCCTCCCCTTTCTTGTACCACTGAGCTTGTAACATCATCTTCCCTCAGTACTGGAAATCTAGCAGTCCTTGGAGGGACAGGAACATGACAAGACACATTAAAGAAATGACCAAAACCATAGGTGTGACTTCCAATATCTGCTTCCTCAGAACTGAATGAAGCTATAAGGAAACCACCACCCTTTCCTCTCTGGTGGATGAATGCTCCCATTTGAAACCCTTCAGGTTCATGAATGACAAATACAGTTTATCATATGGCTCTGAGACCTATCATATGGCTCTGCAAATTACTGTATCACACCAATAGGTGTGATATGAACACACAAACATATCAGTGGCACCACTACAGAGAAGTATGAAACTTGTTGGTTTCTATTTTTTTAACCCACATGTTAGCTCAGGCTCAACCCCACCTTCTCCATGTCATGACAAGCAAAGAAATAGCAAATTCTGTGGAGCATAACACTTCCACTTTTCCTGCAACCAGCCAGAAGGATGTTGCACAGAGTATATAGCACATTATAGAGAGGAAAGGGTTTAAGTATTGTCAGGTGGAAAGACATGCTATTTAGACTGAGGGGGTTAACATGCAACGTGTGTTTGCAGATAGTTATCCAGAAAAGCAAGTCCCAATAGCATATGTTGAATTCATGCTGAATTTGTACTTGAAAGTATCCCAGAGAGCATAGGAACTCAGCTGCAGACCTCTCCCAAGCGCAGATTCTGGCATCTAAAGAAAACGGAGAGAGACCATGGCCTATTTCCCCTACCCTTCCTCCCCCACCCCACCCCGTCTAGAAACAGTAACTTCTGGATGCTTCAAGCCAAGCTTGACCATACCTCCTCCACCCCTAAATCCACACCCCATCTCCCATTCCCTTTGGTCCATTCCTCCTTTGGGCTTGCAAAAGCTTGATGTTTGTCTTACCTAATGTCACTGTGAATGCTCATCTTGTTACACCAAGGGCTACTGTGCACACGCGGTAGTGATGTCTGCAGATGTGTGGGGCCTGACAAAACAAGCAGACATACAGCAGACACAAGTTGCTTGTCTGGGAAGAGCTTCAGCAAAGGCATGGCACACATGGGATAGCTTCACCCCTATTACTGCACATGGAAATGCAAATCCAGATATCCACATCTTAAATTTTCATGGCTTTGACCTGCCCACCTTGTATTAGTTGGCTGTTGGCATTCAGAAAAGCCTGTGAAACACATGATGCCTAGGTGAGGGGACACTGTTGACTATGGTGTGAGGACCTCAGTCACACTATGGTGTGAGTTCCTTAGTATGTCAAACTGGCAGCATGCTTTATTCTTCTGATCCCATGATGAGACTTTTCATATCATGAGTTTCCTATTGCAACCTGCCTTGTAAAAACCACACACCCTAAAGGAAGAAGTTGCTGGAGGCATGCAGAAAGACCAGATGGGTGGATAGAGCTGGCTCTCTGTCACACACACAGAGGCTTAGTGAGCTAACTTCATCCACAAAAAGCTACAGAAAACATGATGAATCTTATCAACATGAAATGTTCTTCTGCCTTTACCTATCACTTCTACTCTGTCTTCTTGTCCAGATGCAAGGTGGAAATATCCTAAAGAGCTAGTAATCTGTTCAGTGGAAGCTGAGCTCTCCCATGGCCTCACCATACCCTGACATTAGGGGGTTACCCTGACATTACGGATTAACTTTACTTGCTTAAATGAGCATCTTGCCCACATGCAACATTGCTCCCGAACAGGAGCAGATAACCACACTTCTGTTCCCTTGACACTCACTGTTACCCCCTCTCATACCTGGCTTGACAGGTATGGCAGCAGGGATGAAGCCAGTTGCTGGCAGGGTACCAGTGTTCCTCCAGGGCCACAGTCACAGCCTATGTGGCCTGTTTGGTTGCTTTTCTTTACTTTGCTGTCTGGCCAACAACATTTCCAGATAGAGAGTTAGGAAGGAATGCTCCTGTGGGCAAGCTGATGCTGCAGAACCCCACTGCCTCCATGTGATGCATCTGATGTTGGCCCTTGCCTGTCAGTCTCCTAGGCTAGAGAGCAATTTATACAGAATGTGTTTGCTCTCTCTGGACAAATAATGTTTTGCCATTCATGAGTCACTTTATACCCAACTTCTTAGGGTGCTCCCCTGTAGTTGACTCACGTGAGTGTGTTTTAGATGCAGGTGTTTTTGGCTACTGGATCTCAGATAAGGAATTCTCAGAGTGTTCAGGCAGCTGCTCTCTGGCAGGTGGGCAGTCACCTCTGAACAGGTTGGGGGCAGAGGATGCTTCATCACAGCTGAACTCTGGTCCACAGATTCTGCTTTGGGACCACATACTCCAGTATTTTGTGTACACTTGAGTATCCCTCACTCCAATAAACTCTGCTGGGAGACCAGGGAAGGGCAAATGGACAGTGCAGCTCAATGTAAATGCCAGTCCTTCTGCAGGGTAAGCAAATACATTTTAATATCCCTGGATATTATATTTATGCAAATCATCAAGAAGCACTTGTTTAGAATAATACGTATTCTAACCCATAGGTATTAAATATACTTAGGCTTATTCTGTCCTTGGGGAAGAAAAATCTGTATTTTCCATCAGTGGCAAAATTCCCCTGGGATTGTCTGGGCACAATGTCTTTCCCCACCAGTATCATCTTTGCTGCTGTTTCATCCACACCTCTGTTTTTAAGCAGGTTGCTATAGTCTAGAAATTAGACCAGACACATATCAATAACACCAGAGGGAAAGAATTATCTGAAAAATAGCAAGGATTTTTAATCTGTGTAGACTTCAAAGAGCATCAGCTTTGTCTTTCAAATAAAGGCAACCCAGTGTCCTCCTCATTTAAGTGGGAAAGGCGTTGTTTCCCAGGTTTTTTATCAGTATCTGCTTATCTCTTTCTGGGCCTATGCAAAGGCAGGCTTGATTCCTTGCAGTATCAGATCACCAACTCTATCACAATATGCATCACATTTTAACCCAAATGCTTTCTGACACACTTCTTCCCCCTTCACGCATGTCTCAAGCACATCCCCGCTTAGTATTGCCCATAGCATCCACGAGACAACTACACCAGCCAATTCTCTGCAAATTTCAAGGATCTATTTTTAGAGCTCTTTAAGATTACAAGAAATGCTGACCTCAAAAAACTGTGAAACACAAACTCCTTATTTCATCTTCCTTGCCTGCTCTCTCTCCATGGAAGCAAACCACCACCATCTGGCCAACTTCCTCCGGAGTCACCACCAAAACAGCGCTAAATCTTCAGCATTTCTGCTCCTTAGTATATTCCCAAAAGTTTTGTCCATGACAACCTCACATGTCCGATTTCCATTCCCCAGTGCCGCCAACTTTGGTGACTTTTCTCTGTGCAGCACGGGGAGGGGATGCTGTGACTCACCCGGCCTCATGATGAATGACCCCTGCCAACCAGCTGTTTGTTTGAGTGACTGCATTGTTGAAGTCCCGTTGCCACATTTGTAACTATACTTTTTTTTTTTTTTTTATGACAACCAGAAGTTCAATTTTATAAACAGATGCTGTTGTGGGCCTCTATTACTCAGCTGGATCAGCGTCAGTCGTTTTTCCAGCCTGCGGTCTCTGCACTGCACACTGAGTCAGATGCAGCCCTGCACAGACTCCTTTGACTCGCTGGTTTCCTCCCAGCGACTCTTGACTCGCTGCCAACAAAGCAGGGCGTAGCTCATTAATTTTTCTTCCACCCCCCTCACCCCCCCCTTCTCTCTCTCTTTAAAGGCAGACTGATTCATAGTAACTCCTTTAAAACAGAGGGGAGCGACACCACCCTCCCACACCACCGGAGGAAACTTAAACCACCACCAGGTCACTCCCTTCACTACAACTCCGTGCTCCAGGACATTAGCACTGCAGCCCAGCACGCTCCTGCTTCTACAGGTGCCAGCCCACACGGTAAGATCTGCTCTCCGAAAATCCTCAGCAACTTTTCTCCTTTCTCAGAGGCTGCTCCCCTCGCTCAACAGCTTCTGCCTGCTTTTCTCCTCTACTCTGCAACATCTCTTCAGCTTGGCACATGAACTGGCAATGAGATGCACCTTAACCTTTCAGCCTCTGCTTTGAAATCCAGCTGCGTTATGGAGTAAAGTGATGCTGCAAGGCACCTGATTGCAACCCCAGAGTGCTGACAGCAGTGATGTTGTTTTCACCTCCAGGGCATGTGCAGCGAGGGGGCAGGCAAAGGCTGCCCAGCCTGGGCCAGCCCTGGCATAGGAGCTGCCATGCTTTTGGAGTAGCATTGTTTACAAACGTGAGAAGACGCCTGCTTGAAATGAGGGCTGCTGTTTCAGCATTTCTGTCTCTTACTCACATTTTTCTGCGTGTCTCTCTCCTCTCCATTTGTAGTTTGCCAAGCTTTACTTTAAAACAAAAATCATTCCAATCCATGTGAAGTATGAGAGTCTCCAAAGCTGCAGATTTTGGGGTACAGTGGGGAGGAGCTCTCATTTTCTATTGGGGTCCCAGCTCTTGAGAGTGAAGCTAAGCTCCAGCTCTTCAGCAAAACCACACGATAGGCATAAAGACATGCTATGCCTTCCTTGGCAGCACAGACCCCAGAGTGGGGAGCACTGAGAGGTGAAGTGAGGAAGCAGGGGGAATTGTGAAGAGCACCACGGGCTGCATGACAGGATTTGGGGAGGGAGGCACTGGTGGGAAGTGTAGGATTGCAGGGACTGGCAATTTTCCCTATTCACCTGCCTTTTTCCAAACAACCACCCCTCTCTCTTCTTCACCAGTTCTCTCACTTCATCTGTCTGCTATGGTTTGCATCCTGTGGTCAAATCTGAACTATTTTTGAGGTCTGAGAAAGGGAGTGAAGAAAGCCAGTTTGTTGGCACCAGTCTTTGGTTCCTGTTGCAGGAACCCAGCCCACCCCTGCACAGTTTCATGGGTCTGGAAGAAGTTGAAGCAGTGTTTAGCTGAGTCTGGCCAGGAATGGCTGGGGCTCAGGCTGGTGCTGGGGACAGTTACTGTATGAATGGCCAAGAACATGAGCTGACCTTAACCTTATGGCAGAAGGATGGATTTTGTGCATTTCAAGTCCCCTCTGACTTGTGGCTTGGTCATGCAGGGATGCTTCCTGCCTGAGAAATATATGGTTTTGAGTGGTAGGGAAACTGATTGAGGCAACGAGTGTTTCCAGGGCAGTCAGCAATCCATCTGGGTAGAAAGTGTTCTCGGAAGTTGTCATTTAACATGGTTAACAATGAAATCAGTTTGGAAAAATTAATAATACAGAAAAAAATGCTGTGGCGACAGAGCAACTTTCACTCAAAGGCTTTGAATTCCTCAAGGCACCTCTGAGAGCAGCTTTGCCCTGGAACTGCCCACTTGACATTTCTGGACAGAGTAGGATTCTTTTCTGAGCAAACAGACAAGAGTGAGCTGGGTATGAAAAGTGGAAAACTTGGAGCCCATTAGTTATTGTTCCTATGATAACAGGGGTTTAAGTCAGTCAAATGCCTCCACCCAGCCCACCTCACACAGCTGCCAAACCTGGGGACTCTGTGCACTGAAAGAGTGCTGCCTCAATGGCAGCTTATTTCTATTTGTTCCTTTGTGGATCAGCCTAGGGAAAGGATGAAAACTGAGGCATCTTACTACCACTAAGTGCTGTGCCTGGAAGCACACCCTGAAATGCAGCTCGTTCATGCAAGGCACTACACACCCACCTAAGGAGTTCCTCCCAGTAGGCTCCGGTGGAAGCTCCCTCCAGCTATGACTAACCATTCAAACATGAGGCACACGGCCTGAGACATTCATCCAGGCTCACCCTCGTGTGAGAGCAGGGCATCCACAATGGGCACGTGCCACTCTGAGGCAGATATCAGAGAGATGGAATCATGCCACACCCCAGAGACACGTTATTGAAGGAGGGACTTGGGATCTTGTGGAGAAACACCCCATTTTGGAGCTGGTGCCTCAGAGCTGCAGGGCTCCTAGTGCTCCACAGTACTCTGCTGAGGACAGAGAGCCCTGGCTTGGAAAACCGGCCCTTCTGGCCCAGCCAGTGGTCTTTGAATTGTGCAGTGTGCGAGCAATGCAAGTGCATGGAGGAATTACTGTTTTGTGGCCTGGGGTGGAACAGAGGTTGCATTTTGAAACAGTCTGAGGAGATCTGCTGATAACAGCTACTGTGGTTGTGGTAAAAGGCCCACCTCAGGGCCTTCTTTATGATGAGATGGGGGAGATCTGCTGCAAGCACTAATCCTTCTCTCATTATCCTCCTAGCTGTAAGGCTGGCAGATGTCACTCTGCCAGCCAGAAGTGGGAGGGGTACAGCGTTCTTCTATAGCCCTGTCTGCTCCCATGGGGCTTCACAGGCTTCATCAATCCCATGTAGCAGCCATACACCCCTTCCACAGCACATTCCACTTGCTTACCCTCCCAGTTGCCTTTGGCTGCTGGATGGGTGCTCTATTCTTAATGGGGTGCTACACTTGATGGGGATACACTTAATGGGAATAGGGCAGGCAGCTGATACGGGCCTGGGATTTGCCCTTGGACACTTGAGTGTCCCACAAGGCAAGCAATAGCATTACAAGCCCCCTTTGATCTCAATGGGCTCTTGTGCCTGTGCTCTTCAGCAGGGAGGTGACAGCACTGTCGCCCAACACAGGGTGCAGGGTGTGGCACTCCCAATTCTTTTCCTTCCTCCTGTTCTCCTGCAAAAAAAAGCAAGGAAAAAGGACCAAAATATGAGATTTCTTTACCCTTCCTTCAAGGCAGGGAGGAGTAAGAGACCCAGAGGCGTTCTTTTACACCTCCAAAAGGGAGGGCAAGGGATTCCTATCTCCCCATCTGAAGATGGATGCTTAATATTTCATGGGTCTTTTCTACTGAGGCAAAGCTCCTCTCCAAGGCCCTGCTCTTTTGACAGCACCTGCTAGTACTGATCACTAACTGGTAGCCACAGTGCTGTAATAGTGATGCTGATTAAATGTGCTGAAGCACCAGCTCAAATGTGACTGCAGATGCTCAGCCAGAGCCAGTCTACACCCAGTCAACCCAGAGCATGATATGGGGACCAGTAGCAGTCCTCCATATAAACTGCCCAGAGGGAAATCTATAGTGGCTGCTTTCTTAAATCTGCATTCTTCTGTCAGACTGCAGGCAGGGCAGCAAAGCAGCACGTCCTGGGTCTGCCATCTGGAGCATGATTTCTTCCAACCCCACTGGGAGGATTTTGCACAGTACCTCCTTAGTTAGAACAGCTGGACATTGAAAAAAGGAAACACCAGCCAAATTTGCAACCCCACACATCCTCCTCCCAAACTGTTTGCAGTAGGGAAGAGACTACATGGAAGCTGCTGCCTAAGACCAAACGTAGCCCGTGCCTTGTCATGGTAGGGAGAGACAGGTTAGAACAATTTAGCTCCAGAACCCATGTTGCCCAAGGGAGTGACCAGTTTACTAAGCTCATGATTAAGATCTATCTCCTTTCCCCTGTGAAAACCAGTCTGTACTGCAGGCATAGAGAGACATCCATGATGGGAGCCCAGGGACAGATCCTGGCCTAGGTCAGCCCCAGCCACGCACTGAAATGCAATAAACTTAATGATCATTGGAGTGGCTGATAGCAGGTGAGCTTGTCTGAAGGCTGAGCTCTTGCTATATGGGGCCACCTGGCAACACATTTGGATTAGAGGAAATGCTGGGCAATCTTGGCTGCCCTCTTGCCCTAGAAGGTCTCAGGGAGGGGAGTTGCAAAAGCAGCTGCCACGAACGGGCCCAGAGTCCACATTCTTCTCATTCCAGAGAGACACTTCCCCTACGGGCTCCAGCAGCCCCCTCCAGAAAGGACAGTGAGAGCAATGGGAGCAAGACAGGGGAGCTGCAAAGTGCTCAGGGCTCGGAGCAGGCTGGTCAGGGCATTACTGAAGATCAGGTCCAGGAATGTGGACCACTGCTGAAGGAAAGCTGGGTTCTGAGGCTGGCACAGTGTCTGTTGTGCAGGTTCAGGCAGCTGAGACAACTGTTTGCTAGCTGGCCTCCAGCAGCTGCAGCCCAGCCAGTGTCTTGTGCCCTGACAAAAGAAGCTCTTGATGCCTTGTGGAAAGCCATTTCTGTATGCAACATGAGCTAGAATGACCCTTACACTGTTCTGCAAGACCCTACTAATCACAGGTGTAAAGAAGCCCTCTTGAAACCAGACGAGTCATTTTACCTCATGACCACCTTTATCCCACACCTCACAGAGCACTGATCAACTCCAGGCTGCACAGCATCCTCTTCTGCTTTATACTCATGCTCCTGCTCCACCCAGTCCATCACTTGTGCACTGTGGTTTGAAAGAAGGAACTATCACACAATTTTGCAATTTAAACCCGCACAGTCTTTTGTAAACTGGATTGCAGGGACACCCTGAAGGTAGACTGACCTAAAAGCTCAGACTCTTTAGATGCCTTAGTTGCATTGACTTCAGTGTCTCATAGTCTGTACTGACATATTCAGAGGTTTTGCAGTCTTGAGAGAGAGGGATGCTATCTGATAAGGAGCCATTTCAGAGTTAGTCCTTTGAAACAAAAAGGGAAGATCTTTATGAAACTATGTTAATCAGAGAACTGCAGTTTTAATTAAAAAATGCAGCCAAAAGCACAGTTGATGTGGGCTTCGCAGGCCTTCTACCTCTATCTAAAGGCTGTTGCAGGAAGGAAAAGCAGGAAGTCCCACCAGAAATGATCTGTGCACTTTTAGTTCACACCACACTGTAATCTGAACTTTCCTGTTAGAGCTGTCAGATGGTTTCTCCCACGTGAGCACTGTCAGTGTTGAAGTTCACAGATAGATACATGTACCCATGAGGAAGCTGCTCATGAGCACACACGCAAACAGACACGTGCTCACAAACACAGCGCAGCTCTGCTCACAGACAAACCGCAGATGCACACTCCCATTCACAATGTGAGTGATGCAGAGCTGCAGATGCACACCCCTACACACATACCACGTCATCACCCAGACTGCCAGTCCTCCCACAAGCCTTTCTCCTGTATCTCGGCATCTTGTCTGAGCCCCTGCAAGTCTCAGCAACTCCAGTGTCTAATTAGCCCACCCTCGCACTGAGGGGTGAGGGTGCTTCCCATCACACCTCTAAAGGCTCAGAGGAACACTCGTGTGCTTCCATTAGGTCTGAGGTCTTCTTACCCACCCCTCTCTGTCACTCACTGCCCAACAGTCCCAGCCCTTCCTTGGTGTGTCTAGTGTGAGGAGTGACAGTGTTTTCATCCAGCAGCAGCTGATGGCTGCCTGCCAGGCCCCAGGCATTTGTCTCTTCTGACTACGAAGTGAGCTTTGGAGTTTCAGTTGATGTTGTCACATGGCTGAGAGCTCGAGGGTGGTTTCTTCTGGAGAAAATGCCAATTTCTCACTGTCTGCCCTAGGAGCTGATATTTCCCCACTCTCATATGAATCACGAGCATGACAGCTGGAAAACCCTTGTGTGTCATCTTTTGTGGCCCCTCCCTTGCATCTCTCAGTGAATGTAAATTTGTTACCAAGGGTGGATTCTTGAGGAATTTGTATGGTCCATCACAAAAATGCGAATCAAGAAATGATTCACATGCTGGGCCTTTACCACTCCCCTGGGAAGGCAATTCCCCTGATCCCTTGGAGACCAGACCACCAGGAAATACTTCCCAAGGACCAAACAAAATCTTCAATTTACTTAAGCTTATTTTCAGTTATAGCCCCTCAGGCAGCTCTGCACTTTCCTTTTGGTTGGCATTGTTCCGCTACGTTTACAGCTTAACTGTACCCCATGTGGTCACCACAGCCACCACCCATGCACGCAGAAAATCTTCTCATTGCCATAAATCAGAGGCTCCAAAGGTCTCCATGTGCCCACATACATCTCCTTCCTAGCCCTTTTCCCACACATAAAAAATCTCTTTCCAGAGGCACCAGCCTACTCACCCACATGCCCATAAAAAGCATCTGAGTTGTGGATTGAGTCAGTCCAGTCTTTCAAAACCAGGTTGCCAACAGCAGTGCTGGCATACAGTGGTTTACGAAAGTCTGGAGTCAGCAAGGACTTTGGATTCAGCTGCACCCAAAGCAAGAAACAGCAAAGGATGAAAGCAAAATGATGCTTCCTTTTGGTTGTTTAAAGTTATCATGAACTTTCTAGTAATAATGTGATAAGTCCAAAGTCACCATGCCACCAGAATATCACAGAGATCTTCACATCTTTGTATCCTGCAAAATGACCCTGGGCACAAGGAGGACTCATGCTCATTTTTCTTTTTTTTTTTCCCTGAAATTCCCTTGTTGAGGAATTGAATGTATCAACCCAAGGGACTTCAGCTGAAAACCTGAGTTTTAGAGGAGTCAGAAGTTACAATGGTGCTCATAGCACTATTCAGATGTCCTCTGCTTCCCAGGCACTGCAGGCTGCTCTAGGCTATTGGCTGAGTTCTCCCCTCAGCCAGCTTCTCTCACAGTATACCTCACCAACTCACCCTGGGAAAGGCAGTCCCAAGCAGGAATCTTAGTTCAGAGAAGAGAATGAGAATGGAAGTCAGATGAGCTACATCCCTTAGGAACACTTCAGATCTGAAATATTTCAGACTTAGTTGAGAGTGCTCTGATTTTTTGCCCCAAACAACCTGATCATTCCTGAAGAAATATGCTGTACAAATCCCCTCTACTCCTTTTGCTGCAGTGCACTTTCTGCCAGAAGCAAAGGACCACTACCTAATCTGGTCTACCCTCTTGAGTAACCCACTCCCTCTGTTTGAGGAACTATACTGCTGGCTTTTGTCATATCTCCAAGTGGCACTCTGCATTCCATCCTGATGCTTTGCTAAGTAGCAAATCAAGGACAAGGACTCATTTCTCCAGATTGCTTTCCATACACAACGATCCAAACCAGTTGACAGAGGGGAAAGATGGGTGGTTACACTTCGCCTGCATGAGAAGACTTTATCTTTGTGCTTAATGGATAGCATTTGCCTGCTTGAACTTGAACTAGGGTGCAGCAGAGCTCTGTGTTGTTCTACAGTATGTGTACTCTTGCATGGTCAGGGAACACAGATAAGAGTCTGTCATGCTTATCTGTAGGTCTTTTTGTGCTGAAGGCTGCTATCGTGATTGTTATTCATGGTTACTGTTGGTGTGGCTTGTTGTTTCTCCTCATCCATCATCCCACGAAAAGGAAATTCAGTCTGCTATCATCAGTGCAAGGTCTTCTCTTGACTTCTTCCTCACTAGCCTGTCTGACCTCAGTAGTTATTCTACTGTCATGTATCAGCTCTGTTTTTCTTCGCTTAGCTGGGGTCTCTCCTCTAGAAGATGTGCCAGGAGGCTCAGTGCAGGATCCACAACCTGGTTGCTTGACTGGTTCTTGAGAAGCAGTCCTAAAACTAACAGAGTGTCCTGAACACTTTCAGGGTTAAATGATTGTGGTTTGGGGAGCCTCAGGCTGAGTCACTGGAAAAAACTGGCAGCTCTAGGAAGTCTGACTCACAGGCCAAGAAGAGCCTAAGGAGGTCCAAATCTAGCTGCAGTTTAGGTAGGGAAATGGAAGAAAAGGCATGCAACTGTGTCCTATTGTTCCAGCAATGTGACCCCACCCTGTAGCAGAGAAAGATACCTCACGCCTAGAAAATGGACAGCTATCCTGTCAATCACCAGTGCTCTGCGTGCTTCTCTGTCTAAGGGCGGAAAGGTCCATGCTGTACCATCGTAAACAGAGATGACTGTACCTGTACGTCGTTCGTTCATCCACTGCTCCTTTGGGATTTTTCCTCAGTGTTTTCTTTAAGAGCTAGGAAGAGATGAAGGAAAGGGAAAAATAATGAATAGAGATGAAGGTTTGTGTTTTAAGTCACAAAGAATCAAAACTAATCTATGAGCACATATCCCATGGGGAGTTTGCATTTGATAGAGTGTGTATTCAGGGAGAGGTGCTGACGTTCTCAGGAAGGAGGTGCACTGAAAGCACCTGAACTAACAGCGTTCTCAAGCAGTGTGAAAATGGGGCAGAGAAAGCAAAGAGAATAAATATTTTAGGATTTTTTCTTAGCACTGGTCAAAGTTCTGAGTGTGGGTTGTGGGTGTTTTTTTTTTTTTTTTGTGGGGGGGTTTACATTGAAAAGTAACATCCCTCATTTTTGTTTCTGAGAGCAAAGAGAAGATGCATTTTAAATGACTGTTGTAGTCCTTTAGGGTGTTACGAAAGTTCATTTTCAGTCTTTCAATAGCAGGGCTTTTTGAAGGTTCTCAAAAATAATCAGCAAGTTAAGTTCCTAAATGAGTTTTTAAAGAGACCATGGAAAAATAAATTCATCTAAGAAAAAAGAAGGCTTAGCCACTGTTCAGCAAAGGCAAATTTGCCACAATTTGGTGTACGCATACCCAACGCATTGGTGGCAAGAGTACTTGTTACAGTTTGTATGAGAACCAAGGTAATCAGAAAAAAGGATGACAAGTAGTCAAAGGTATGGGAAGATCTGAGTCAGAAGCTCTATTCAAGCCACCTGCTGCAGATATATTACTTAGTCATGGCAACAGCAGTAGTTTCTCACCTCAAGCTCAAGGTACAGTGGTGATATCCATATCAGTTGCCATCCAGCATTTTGAAACCCTCATTCCTTTTGCAGTCAATGGAAAGAAGGGTTTTAACTCTCAGGTTTAACTCTCAGGTCAGGTGTGTTCATTCAGTAGCCTGCATATAGTATTGAGAACCTGGGTTTCAGCAATGCTCAACTCATAAATGATTGTCACTACTCTTAAGAAGGCTGTACTTTCATTAAGTTCATCACTAGGGGAGGTACCAGGACAAGAGAGGACACAGGGACCAGGCCATCCAGGCAAATGAAGCCCTAGAAGAGTTTGCTAGGACACCCTGAAGTAGACAAGCAAGCCAGTACTAAACAGCTCCAGAGTTCTCCCACGTGAAGGAAATTTCACAGCAGACAAGATCTTGCTGG
Source organism: Neopsephotus bourkii (assembly GCF_033783945.1). Taxonomy (NCBI): domain Eukaryota; kingdom Metazoa; phylum Chordata; class Aves; order Psittaciformes; family Psittacidae; genus Neopsephotus; species Neopsephotus bourkii. Next base: position 13,651,162 of record NW_026900624.1, read on the forward strand.
GTAGATAGGACCAGTCAGTCACCAAACATAATCTGTCCTAAGGAATGGCCTCATTTGTGTGGGAGAACTGACCTAACAGAGTTGGCTCCTTGAGATCCTGAATTCAAGGGATTTTTCCTCATCGTGAGCTAATACTGAACTTGACAAAGAGCCACTGATGGAGAAGCCTGCCTGCCTGCCTGCCTGCCTCCTGTGGTTTGGGAAACTATATCCAACGCAGTGCAAGGAATAGCTGTAGCACTTTACAGGAATATACTCCCCCACACATGTCCCCAGTGAGAGGAAACACAGGAGTGGAGAAGGTGAAGTCATTGAGTAAAAAAGCCCACATTTATGAGACTTCACAAGGTCTTTCATTACAGTTTGTGTGAAAGACATCAGAAAGTATAATTGTGTTATTCAGTGACAATGTAACCACACCCTGTACAAATGGTGACAGCATCAAACCTTACCTGAGTCACCTGGACCAAAATAACTTGACAGCCAACATTAATCACATCCTTGATGCTGCTTTTCATTACCAGCACTACCAAGAGGAAGCAACACAGCCCTTTGAAACTTTCTAGGAAGCAGTCTTTTTCACAGAATGGATCCAGTCAACTTTTCTGCCTGATTTCTATGGCTATACTGCATGATCAGTAATAAATGCCTGGGTGGAGGGGAAATATACTTACTCACTTTCGGTGAACTCAGTCTCACAACTTGGATTCGTTCCTAGTACTTTGTGTTTTCAGGGGTAAGTCAGCAGCCTTGATGAACAGTGTCGAGAGCTATTCAAAGCGCATTCCTCTCCCTTTCCAATTACATGTTCATCAATGACAGGGAATCTTCTAAAAAGTAAAAGCTTGCAGAGTAGAGAGGGAAAAAAAACCCCAAACCTAAACAAACCACAGAGGAACTTGTCTTACACGAGAATCTTGTTGCAGTAATAAAGCAATCTGCATACCTCAAGTTTTCAAAGGGAACAGGCAGTTTTCATAGCAAACTAAACATCTTCCTCTGCCCCAAAACACCTCAATGGCATTTATGTTTTGGTTATTCTCCTTTTCACATTAAGGGCACCCCCAGAGCACTCTACCAACTGTTCAACATGTGATGCACCCAGCAGCATACAGTCCTGCACTGCACACCCCCTGGCAGTGTCCCAGACCAACTGGAGGAGGCTGCACCACGAGAGGGAAAGGGAGAAGAGGAGTAGAAAAACTTTCCTGACCTCTGTGAATCCTGTGGGCAAAAGCTCCTCTTCCTGGCGTGTAGGCCTGCAGTATATCATTTTTATTTTACATAACCACACACCGATTTAAGCAACCTGTGTATATACTCAGGTTATTTTTAAAATGCCCCTAAGCTAACTACCCCTGCTCTACATCTCCTCCCAAACTGGTTTCTTTACCTCCAGGCTTTCTTTAACCTCTTGAGCAACTCGCAGATTTTGACAAAGGTGCTTGCTTCCAGGATGGATTTAAGATCAACCTGTTTTCTAGTATGTAAATAAAGGTTATAGCAATGTTATTCTTTGAGTCATCCCTTTCCTTCACATCCTCCCTCTCCTCTTGTTCTCTCCAGAGCTCTCTGTATCGCTGACACCACCCAGAAGGGATCAAGATGTTGGTGCTACTGGCTGGTATCTTCGTGGTTCACATCGCCACTGTCATCATGCTCTTTGTCTCCACCATTTCCAACGTAAGTAGACACCTCGAGTGAGACAAGCCTGTAGCAGCAGTTGCCAGCCCTTGGGTATTCAGGTGTCTAGGTGGGTACACCCGCTCATGGCCATGACTGAACACGAAGCTGCTTCCAGCGCTGCTCCTGAGGGAAGCCCGACCCAACAGGAGCAAGCCCCACGCCGCCATGGCCACGAGAGAAAACCTAGGCGAGGGCGACCCCTGGCGGCTTGGCAGGGCGGGACGGCCGCGGTGACCCTGCACAGAGCTGGGGCGGGTTTTGGGGTCCCCTCGCACCTCTCGGCGCTGGCTCGCCCCTCCACGCCTTCTGCCGCTCGTACTGTGGGAGGGAAAGGCTCGTCTGAGCGTATTCCCACCCCCTGGCCGCGGGAGCAGGCTTCCGGGTGTGCTGCCTGGACCAAATGCCTTCTGGTTCTGAAGAATGCATCATGGGCCACCCCTGCAGCTCTCGTCTCATGGCACTTGGGCTACTCTTGCTCCCTTTACGGTTTAGTCTGACAAGTGGCCAGAAGGGCAAAGAAGCTCCCCTCCCCCTCGATGCAACTCTTCCATCCTGTTTCAGGTTTGGATGGTGGGTACTTACGACAAAGTCTCATCTGGACTCTGGCTATTCTGCAACCAGACCTGTGGTGCGCTGACAGTCAGGAGTGGCTATGAGGGTAAGCTACATCTCCATCGTGGTGGTGAATTGCAGGACCTTGTTGTACAATGCCAAGGCTGAGTCCTGATCTATTCCCTGTGTGTTTGTTTACAGCTTCCCTCAAAACTGTGCAAGCCTTTATGATCCTCTCAATCATCTTCTCCGTCATCGCGCTTGTTGTGTTCATTGCTCAGCTGTTCACCCTGGAGAAAGGCAAACGTTTCTACATTACTGGAATCATCATGCTGGTTTGCTGTAAGTATGCACGCCTTGTGATGGCTTCACATGCATCCTGCAGAGTCTGCAAGTGCAAGTAGCTGCATGAGTCTGCCACACATGGCCATCAGGGGAGGTTGTCAGCCAGCTAAATGTTTACAGTGGCCCAATTTTTGTGCTGAAACAAAGCACTGAAGAATTGGAAAGTGTTGGGTTTGGGTTGTTTTTTTGTTGGTTTGTTTGTGGTGGTTTTTTTTTTATGGTATATAATGAAAATATGTCCCAATTTTCATTAAAAAGGCCTGATGGGTTTTGCAAAATACCTTTGAAAGACAACAGAAAGTGTTCAATTATTTTTTACGGGGCAGAGGAATAGAGTTAGGAAACTACTGCTCATGGGATTCAACACGTAGGACCAAACTGTCTGCAGATCTTGTTACTGATTTCCCCGATAAAGATTTATTCCCGATGGCACACTAACCAAGCCCCAAGTGTCTTATGTCATCACATCTGCGAGATAAATCCTCCATAAATAAGCCTAATGGGCAACAGCCCCTCTCCTATGGCACAAGACATGCATTACAATCTCAGGGGACAACAGTACTTCAGAACTCCCGCAGGAATGCTGGTTTCTTTGCGTTTTCCAACTCTTTTCCTTCTTCTTTCCCACAGGGCTGTGCATTCTGATTGCAGTCTCCATTTACACAGCCCGGTTCACAGGCCAGATATATCCATCCATAGCTTCTCACCATGGCTACTGCTTCATATTGGCCTGGATCTGCTTTTGCTTCAGTTTCATCATCGGCATCCTCTACCTTGTTCTTAGGAAAAAATAAGCCTGATGAGAGTCCAGGGGAGAGGGTTGGCTACTGGGAATGGGGAAGAATTGCTCTGCTGAGAGAACTGTTGGGTCAATAGACAGAAACAGCCACCATCATCAGCACTGCCACCACCACAGAAAAATCACTAACAAAGCTAGAATCCTCAGAAACTCCTTCACCAAAGAGAGGGAGATACAGCTCCAACAGAGCTAGCACTCCTGGGGCTGTTGCACCAGAAACCTGCAAGTGACCCAGACAGCTCTTCTTTTCTGCAAAGTCATGTCATACCTTTACAAAGCTTCAAGGTCAGCAGTGGTGATTGAAGGGCACCACAAAAACAAGGGCTACAATCTTCTTCCTTTCCTAGAGCCCTTCTCACTTACTTTTTGGTGTGCCTTGTGGGTTGGGCAGTGAGGCTTATGACCCCTTCTTTTGTCCATTAAAGTAAATGGGATGGGCCTTTTGTTACATTTATATATATATATATATATATATGCACATATGTGAAAGTTAAAGACATTTAATTGAGAAGCAAACAAATCAGAATCAAGTTAAATTCATGTTAAAATATCTGCAGAAATGAGGGAGCAATATCTTTTGCTGTTCTGTTTACTGTTTGACGTTCCAGTGGTTGAATCAGATACAAGGGGGAAGGGCAAATATACAAGCATAGATAATGGAGAGAGAGGAAGAGAAAGAGAGTGCAGGCTGAAGATACATAGGGGTTCCTAATTACAGAGGATGCAGTTGCTCAATGATGCACATGCAGGGAGGGCATCATCTGGGTGTGTGTCTACACTAAAATTTTCTGGTCAGCTCCAGAGCATGGTAACAGAACTGCAACATTGCAGATCTTTACTTAGACAAGTCATTATCTGTAGGCAAGGATATTTTTTTTCCACATAATTACCCAGTACATGGTACTAATTGAGAACCCTACCTTGTGACACAGCAGCTCACCTCAAAGGCAGATGATACTTGTTAGCAGATAAAATACGTCCCCTAATGAGAGGGCCTGTGAGTTCCGTTCTGTGCTGCACAACCTTAGGCCAGTTACTTAACTGCATTCTTTTCCATCTGCCAAATTCTTGATGAAAACTATACCTACCTCCCAGGGTTGCTGAGAGATTTTGAGTCCACTCTGTGTAAAGGTCCCCATGTGAAAGGCTGGCATGGGAAAGTGAGGCATTGGTACTGCTGCAACCCGCAGATTTCTGTCAGTTTGAAGAATCTCATTCAGAAGTGGCATTTGTAAGAGACAAGAGGTCAAAATTTCCTGTGACTCCATCCGCAACTGAAAGGAAGAAAGTATGAAAAAAACATGCAGGTTCAGATTGTGCATGGATGCAGTTTGTCTCTCTCTCTTTTTCTCTCTCTTTCTGTTACATTTTCTTCTTATGTAGACTTTATCATTTGGTGGATATATTCTAGTACTGTATGTTGCTGTTTCATTATTAACAAAGGTTGTTTCATATATAGTCATTGTAAATATTTTGAAATGCATATTTTTAACTTTGAGGGTATAAAAATAAAATCTGGTTCCCTTTATTATAAATAAAGGGAATTTGTTTTGCTCTGGGTTTTTTTCATTAGTGTTTCAGATATTTCTTATCAGAAGCGTTTGCTGCTTTGACTGAATCAAAGCTCAGCCCTTTAAGATGATGCAGAACTCCCAACTTCTTTTGCTTGTCAGCATACGAGACTTCCTGTTCTGAAGGGGAGGAGGAAGTAGAACAATTCTCAGGTTCTCTGCAAGCTTGAGCAGATAGTGTGAACAGTGGGAGCACTTGGTCCCAGAGCTAGGCTTTGCTTCACTCCCAGGAGAGCTGCAAATGTACTTTCTCACTCTGGCAGGATCTCATTTCTGTGGAATCTGGTGCCTAAGTTGCTGCAGAATGTATTGTGACTTAGACCAACACTCAGCACAACTGAGTCTCAAAGCAGTATCACTGAGGTGTTTGCCTGGACCACATGTGTTGGTATGCATTCAGACAGACAATGTGTCATGGTTTAAACCCAGCCAGACAGCTCGTGCACTCACTCCCAGTGAGTGGTGCCAGGCTGGAAGCAGTTGAGGCCCGCATCTGCTCCCCCCCCCAGGGACTCCCCCCTTCCCTGCTCCCAGAGGGATGGGGAGGAGAATCCAAAGAATGCAGCTCCCACGGGTTGAGATAAGAACAGTCCAGCAACCAATGTACAACACAAATCACCACTGCTACCACCAATGACAACAATGATATGAGATAATAACAAGGGAAAAGAATACAATACCACCCACCGAAAAATGAGTCCAACCCAGAAGACCCCCTGTCCTTCCGGGTAACTCCCAGTTCCCTCCTGGGCATGATGTGCTGTGGTATGGAATACTTCTTTGGTCAGTTTGGGTCAGGTGTCCTGTCTCTGCTTCCTCCCGGCTTCCCCTCCTCCCTGGCAGAGCATGAAGCTCACAAAGTCCTTGGCCAAACCAAAACATAATTGTTGTCAGCTCTGTTCCCAGGCCGAAAGTCAAACCACAGCACTGCACCAGCTACCAAGAAAGAGAAAAAAATACTGCTACTGCTAAACCCAGGACAAAATACTGTGACAACTAAATCAGGGCATTTGACTACAGTAAGTTAGCTGCAGGAAGCACTAAAAATGAGGGGCAACCAAGGTGCAAAAGCAAGAGAGAGTCTTGTTCTGACCAGAGAGTCAAGGTATGCAGGTTGGGAAGAGGCAGTCTCTGCTCACATTAACAGGTTTGGAATTATCTGTACATGTTCATGGGAGTGTTGCAAAAGCTACTGCAGACATCTCAGGGGGAGCCCTGCTCTGTGAATGGCAGAAGCCAAACCAGCCAAGCAAAGTAACTGACTCCTGGGCTGATCAAGGTGTGATGACAGTACTTCAAACATAAAACAGCACCTGCTTCATTTATAAAATACAGCTGCCTGCCATCACACCCCGAGCAGGAGAATGGCTAGATTCCCTTGCAGCAAAGAGGACAGAATAAAAACAAACCATCACCACTACCATCAAACCCTGTCACCCCATTTGCACAAGGGATGGAGAGATCACAGGAGGTAGAAATGATGATGCTAGGGGTTGTGTAAAAGATTATGGGTCACTTTGAGAACTGGAGTAACCCTCCACTGCTGGCATCCAGGGTGCCCAAGAGCCATTTAATAGAGGAAAGTTAGATGAAATCAGTTTAAAACATACCTAACCCAGTGGGCAGCTCAGAAATGTATACCACAGTTATACTAGTTGTCTTTAGAAGGCTGCCTAATCTAGTGGTTGTTTACATGTGCAGCTCTGCCTGTACGGAATAAGAACAGTTAAGGTACCAGTGGATTGCTGGAGGAACTGGGGAGGAATTTTAATTCCAGACCCTCTGTTTCCGCATTGCACTGTTGGAGAGGTGCATCACTGCAGACAGCTCAGCTCTCCTGGTATTGTCAGAGCTGTGGTACTGGATTAGATACACAGTGATGTGATGCATGATGACAAATCTCATGTTGCACAATTCACCCAAAGTATGTGGGTATCTGGTATAAATATACACCTTGTCATCTGTTACTGCTTTAAGAAACTTGATTGCCTTTCTGCTCAGCCTAGCATGGAAGGCTGTAGCTGGCAGTCTTCTTCCATTCTATCCCCTCTCAGCCTTTTCATGTGGACCAGATTAACCACGTCAATCAGTAAGAAGGGGGGCCTTCAGCCAACTTACATGTTGGGGAAAGTACAGGAGGCATGCTCCTCATCAGAGATTTATGAGAAGCCAAGATGTTTCATCTGATCTATTAGGCTAATCCCAGTGTCAGGATTCAGGCAATACAGCCAGGTCTATCTGCAGTAAGGTCTAGGGGAAGTGCGTGCTCTGGAGCTCTGCCCTGTGAGTATGATCACTCTCCTGCAGGTGACCTGGAGAACACAGTGCAGTCAGTAGTGCTAAAAGAAGGGTCATTGGGAGTGCTCCTGCCTCTCTCCACCTTCCAGATAAATCTGCAGGTGGACAGAAGCCTGGCTTTTGGCATTCACAGCTGGATGTGACTATTTTTTCCTGAATGCTGTGGGGCATCATAGATCATTTCTTCCTCTGGAAGCAAATCCCAGAGTAGAAGGTTCATTTTGTTGACATGCTAACTGTAGAACCTTTTCGGCCTTTCTCTGATAATAATACAGAGCTAAGGGGGCTGAGCTGAAATTCAGTGAGTCAAGGCACCTCCTCAGGCTTTGGGAGGGTAAGGGGATGTGTGGCTCTGAGAGACAGGGGAATATCTACTGTTTGAGGCACTGTCTTGTTACCAGAGCCCAGAAACCACATATCCACATACCAGGGCAACTTAGCCAAGCAAGGAAAAGGTGGTGCTGTAGGCATAGCCTGTGAAAGGGGGGTCAAGCATGCAGGGATGGGGGGAAGGCTGGGAAAGAGGCTTCCAAATGCTTCTCACACTGCAGCCATGGCAGATCTCCTGCCATGCTCCTGAGCAATGCAGGGCTCCCTGGAAGCTGTTGACGGCCCATGAGTCCTATTGATGTCCTGAAAAGCTGAGGCTGTTCAGTGTTTTGGGAACCCATTTTGCAGTTCCCAGAATTGGATCCAAAGCTTTCACCATTTTTGTTACAAACTCAGGGAGGTAAAAGATAGAAGATAGCCTCAATACAGCTTGAATATATTTTTTAGGCAGCTCTGTTTCCACATGGCATTCTGAAACAGGAAATGCTTGATGTGCATCATGTAGGAGATGATCGACCACACAGCACAGTAGGCAGCTTTGCGGCAAAGAAGCCAGAACCCTTCGCTTTGCATCCCAACTCTGGAAAGGGCTTGTAGACTCTGCAAGAGAGCCAGGGTGTGGGGAAGGGGAAGCAGAGACGAGTCACAAGAGTGAAGTTACTCAGGACCATCCTGAAAGCAAGGACCATGGGCACTACCTAGCCAGGACGGCAGACTGGCAGTGCTGGAATCCATCAGATGGATGCAGGAAAAGGCCGCAGAAAGAAATGGGGTATCAAGTTTATGGACAGGAGGGGGAATGGGATGAACAAGAAGAATAACACTGCGGAAGACTTGAAGACCATCATAGCACTGGTAGTTTGGGGTGAGGAAGAGTAGTTTAGTGAGGAGGTGTATAGAGTTTGGGACACCTGAGATCCACTGCAGTCATCAACCAAGCAGACAGACCCTGATCAGACGGCAGGCTTGCTTTGCCAAGGCAGTACCAGAGGCTCATGTGCACAATCCTGCCAGAAACTGGGGCGGACCATTGTAAACCGCCGTCTACGGCTCAAGACCCCGGTCCCCTGCATTATCACTAGAGGTCAGTGCAAGCCCAGCAAATGCCTCTGCTGAACGTACTGTAACGATCCATGATTCGAGGCATGGGCACCCCCAGCCAGGGACAGTGCTGCTTTAGCATAGTATAATTCAGAAATAGGAGTGTGCTCCAGCCTCCAACGGCGGCTCTCAGGTGGGCTTCCTGCTGGTCTGTGGCATGTCACATGGAAGAAGAAAAGGGCATGTCACGGGTGTTTTGTCCCACGTAAGAGGTAAGGACTGTGTTTATTGCCCACAAGGAATCTACAGGGCAAATGGCAATGGAAGAAAAAACTCCACAGGGGAATGGGCAGCAACTTTCTAACCATCAGGCCTGGACAGAAGACCGTGGCTCTTTTCCCTTTGGCCACTAAAAGCTGCTCTGGACTCAAGGAGATAAAAGGATTTGCTCCTCACTCCTGCAGTTAATGACATTATCTCTTCTGTGTACTGTCAGAGAAACTGAGGCAGAGAAATTGCATTAAGCTGGGTCAAGAAGGCTGGAAGCATGGAATGGGGGAGATGCTGGGGTGGTCTGAAGGTGGAAAAACTACAGCCCTTTAGGACCTCCATGGTTCCTGCTTCAGGGGGGACACTTTCCCGCTAATTCCCCTTAATTTCCAGTAGATCTTAACAAAAAAGGGTCTTTCTCAGGTTCCCAAAGAACAATCTCTAGGTCCCTAAAAGCTGATTGCAGCAGGCCAGCAGCTAAATCTGTATTAATTTAACCAGCTTTCAGGGGTGTGGTTTTAATACTGATAAATTGCCAGTGAAATCTGTAGAAGCTGCAGAGGCTCAGCAAGGTCTGTAAGTTTAAGCATCTCATTTCAAACACCCAAGCCAGACAAACTGAACACGGGCACCCAGCAGAGACCTTGAAACCCCACAGCGGGGAGACAAAGAGATCAGAGAAGTCATGGATTTTTTTGCCATGTACCTACCAGAAGATTTGCAATGACCTTGCTGTAATAAAGGCAAAGTTTGTATTTGCAGTGCAGTAAATCTAGTGGTCCCTGCCATATAATTGCATGCCCCTAGAGGCACAACTGCCTTCTTGCTGGGGAAAAGGTAATCACAAGGTGGAAGTGTGGTAGAGCCCAAAGAACAGAAGATAAATGAAGCTGAGCATAAGAGGCAAGTTCCCCCACTCACATTCAGGGGATTCTGTAAATTGTAAAGCATTTGTTCAATCCAGCCATCAAAGCTCTGGCAGAGGTGAGAGAAATACAGGAAACAGCCATGGCTCTGGGGAGTTCTGGAGGTTTCTGTTGTGCTTTGGACTACTGCTTCCTTCTTCCCCCTCAGCCAAACCTTTCAGGTGAGGGAGAGGAGACCTTCCTTCCCCTCTAGCCGTTTTCTTCCTTGGTACACAGGGTGTCACCTCCCAGGCTGCTGCTGCAGAAGTGGGGAATCAGAGGGGACCTGCCAGGCTCTTTCTGTGATGCGTTGCACTTGGGACAAGGGAAAGGGAAAGGTGGTGGACATAATAGCCAGTTCAGAGGAGATCTGCGGGACAGGACTGAGCCAGCTACCCCAAAGCCTTCGACTGTGCCTCCCCCAGCAGCAGAGAGCTCTGAGGGCAAGGAGGGGGTATCCTAACCCCAGACAGGATGGGGAATAAGCTCTTTGGATCATGCTTGCTTCACGCAGCACAGGTAAAGCAGTCAGTCAGATCACTGCTCACCACCTCCCCAGCTGCTCTCCTGGGCAGTCTCCTGCTCCATCCATGCCTACCACTTAATGAGTAGTAATGAGTGGTAGAAGAAGACAGGCCTCCAAGGAAAACCTTTCCATGTTACTTTCACAATGTAAGTAGCAACCAAGAGCATTAAGGTCAGGATTCACAAACCCTCAAGCAGATATTGTGAAAAATCAAGCACAGTCACATGCAAGATCCTGTGTGACTCTAAGCAGAACCAGTACACCGCAAGGAGCAAGTTTGGGCTGACCTGTAGTGCCAGCAGACCTGTTACTGCATGCTGGCCCTTATGAACATTCATGTTCAGATGGCTATGGCTTTGACACATGGCTTTAAGCACCTATGCTGAACTTCTCCCATGCTGTGTCTTTCTGTGCCATTTTATTTTTCCACTCACAGGGAAAAATCAGACTATGTGCTTCTCAGGCAAAGCTTAATGAAAAACAGATGCTTTCTACCATGACTGTTTCCTTTCATCTTTCCCTAGATGACTTCTACCCTCTCCCTACTGTGGAGATGGAAGCAAAATTTGGCAGAGCATCAAGCTGGGAGTCATGCAGGAGTCCTTTATTACCCAGAGAAAAATCAATTGCACTTAGGCCAACACATATGCTATAGATAAAAGCACTACTTGCTTAGAGAAACCACGATCAAGAGTTAGCCCATTCCTAACTTTCTCACCATTCTAGCTGGTTTTCACATGTCTCCAAATATCAACAAAGCTTTTATGCCATAGTAGCATCAGATCTAGATGCAATCTAGGTGGAAAACTGCACAGCCACTCATATATCATGCTGTGTGGAGCTAAGAGAACAAATGTACATCCTTGTTCTGTAATCTTACTCTTTTCCCCTGATCACTGATCTTCATGTGATAAAAGCAAAATGGGGCTCTTCTTTCAACACAGTGATGTCTCTATGAGAAAGTGCAATGGATGGGAAGCCATAGACCTTGAGCTGTTGCTTCTCATCTCTTTCACTGTCTGGAATTGCTCTGCTTGTAACAGCATCCTTCATATGCATGGATTCATCTCAACTTCCATAGTTTCACATAACCTATTTTACAAAGGTTGAGAGCACGGTTGCAAAGTCACCTCCAGTAGATCTGGGAGGACAGATTTCTAGTATAAGAGAGAGAAATATACTTCCTCTGCCTTCTGGCTCTACCGAAACCTTGCATATGACTGTTCACATTGTGCAAAACAATGCTACTATCTGCATTCCCCCTTCAGGACAGCAGATTAATAGGCACAGTGCAGGCACCACTTGTCATTTTTTAACCAAAAACACCTTTCTCCCTATCTGATCTCCAACCCTTCCAGGGCTGGGCTGGATGACACATGCCATGTCACCCCCCCCCCACACACACACTGCTTCCTAGGGGACTCCGTTCCTCTTGCTTCCCAGAGCTGTCATCTTCCAGAGCTTTTACAGGTACTCAAAGGGCAAACCTCTCAGCTTTAATCCTCAAAGCCATTAGCAATTATCTTGCATCACATTTGCCACTCATCACATGTGTACTCTTAGTCCCCACTAGTGTTGAAAGCTTCCAACAGCCCTTGCCTTTTCAAAGGCCGCTGCAGACAGCCATTTACACTTTAAATAGATATTAAAATGAAGCCACCTGCACGCCTTCCAGTTCCCAAACTGTAGAGCAGAGTGATGGATAATGGAAGTATACCAACACATCAACAGTTTCCACTAGCAACTGCTGCAGAATAGCGTGATGCAAACTTCAAATATGGACAGGAAATGGCTTTTGATATCAAATATAAGTTTCAACCCCACAAGAGTCTCTAAAAATAAACATTTTATTCCCAACCGCCCTTGATTTGATACTGAATGGATTGTGGAGAAGGACCAAACTCTAGAAACAGAAATAATAATAGAGGTACAGTTTTAATTAACCGATCCTATACTCCTTCCCTTTCTACTGGACCTGCTGCCTCATTCAGCACACTGAAGTGTTCCACAGATGAGGCTATCTTCCTTATTCATTCTGTGCCTGTATTTATCTGCATGCCAGCAGCGCACTGCACAGCACAGAGAATTCTGCTTTCCTCCTGGGCTTTTCGATTTGCTTTGTTATTATCACTACTGAGCAGCTCCCAAATTCAAAAGGACTTTTGTCTTTCAGTCACCTTTACAAAACCAAACCGTTATCACAGGCATTTTGGAGACAGGGGAATTGATTCACAGGCCAATCACAGCTAAAAATCTGCAAAGCTGACCATTAATTTTGGCAACTGCAGTGCCTGGCTGCCTCTACATACAAAAGGAAACAGCTTGTAGCCATCACTGAAAAGTTGGGTGTATGTGATTTGCTCAGCACCATGTTTAGAGACTACGGTGAAGACAAAGAGAGAAGAGTGGGTTTTTACAACCCACTGCCATGTTTTTAATACAGCCAGCTGTATTCATCTTCTTGCTTGCACACAGAGGTTGAATGAAGGTTGCACACTTCTCCTTAAGCAACCAGTTAGGATTCCTGATCTGGGAAACATCAAAAATCTTCCCATCAGTGTGAACCCTCTGGACGGGAAACATAAGAACACAAAGATAAATGTCAACAAGTATCAATTAATCTAAAATGCCACTATCAAGACACCAATAGTCCATGTATAGCAATCTCCATGAACTTAAAGCACAGCTCCCTTGGGTTTCAGCTGCAGTGGTGATTTCTCCAAAGCAGACCCCAAGGGCTCTCATCAGCCCCTTTCCTTCCCTGCAATAAGTCATGTATGTCTAAATCTGCTTTTAAACAATTGAGCACAAGCTCTGTCTTGGCTGAGAACCAAATGCTGCACATTTGCATCCCAACTTTATGCCTTCTTGTGCATTGAGCCCATCCAGATGGCAAGCTGTATTCGAGGCTTAATGATCTGCTTCCCTGCCCCCCCAGTAAGAGCACAGTAAATCACTGGCAAATCTTGTTGATGGTCTTTTAGAGGGAAAACAGATCAAATACATGTAACGTGTTTTAAAATGCCAAGTCCTTGGGAAAATTATGGTCTGCAACATTGGTGCAGAGCATGGATTCAATTGAATGACTTAAAATGCTTGCAAGTAAGCTTCCCCTGCCAGCCCACCCTTCTGGTGTCCCCACACCTGGGACTCTCTCCATTGCCAAGCAAAGATTTTGCCAGACTTGGCTTGCTCACTCCACTCTTGGTCACTGCAGTTCCCTGCCCTCTCCAAAGAAAGAAAGGCAGTTTTTGGCAGAGACAGGCAGACCAAAACTATTGGAAAAAATCTCTAGAAGAAAAGCTGGAGTTTGGTCTGTTTGAAGCTTTGGTGCTGCTCACCACAGAGGCTGCTGGAGCTCTGGCTGCCAGGACAGAATTTAACATCCCCATATCATGAGCAGAAGATGTATGTGTTCATGACATGAGACCAAGCTGCATCTTCTGCCCACAGAGCACTGGACAGGGACCTGCTCATATGACCAGACCTCAAACTCTGGAGAGAGATATATTAAGATACCATTATGTGCAACCATATAAGATACTATTCTCATTTGATGAGAGGGTAAAGCGGCACACACAAACTTAATCTCAGTAAATGGCCACAGCAACATGACTGCGCTCCGTATCATCGCACAGAAAGCTGTGGCAGAGGCAGGCACTGCCTCTGAATTGTCCTGACAGCACTTAACAGCATTAACATAAAGATACTTCTGTGTCCACACTGGGGAGCTCCATCTCATTCTCTTCAAACTTTCCAAAATCTGCAGTGACTAAGGCAAAGGCTACATCCTCTGCGGTCCTTACTGCTACTGAGCTCTGACCTCCCCCAAAAGCTGTTCCCACTGTGCCTGCTCAGTGAGGCATGTTCCTGTGTTGAAACACCATTTATCGTTGTATTTAAAGACTGGCAAATGATTTGGGATGCCAAAGCAATTCATTCAGGTTCACACCAAACATAATTGTGGCATTTCTTGGATACTCTATCTTGTCCCTCAAATTAAGCCTCTTTATCGTCAGAAGTCAGTTCTCCAATGTGTGCAGTACAGAAGAAATTCCTCCTGTGGACTTCACTGTGTTTCTGTCAATTTAAGTAGGATTTGACAATTTAAGTTATTTGTATGTCTTGAGCTAACCATCTGCAATGTAGTAAGTATCAGCTACAGCTTACATGTAATATACTGCACAAAACGTAAATATACCCACATGTGCATTCAAACAAAATGTCGATGATATTTCTCAGAGAATGTGGAAGCAAGGGCCAGGGGCCAGTGAAATAATTTTCAGCATTTAAATGACAGACAATGGAAGTGATCCAGTCTTGCATCTTATAAGTACTGGCAGATTGGCTAGGATTTGGGTGCTAACAAAGAGATTCAGTACATGGGCCTGGTTTCAATTAATGAGCATGTGTCCATATGGTTCTCTGTGTATGTGTTTATACTGAGTGTTCTTTCCTGTTAATGGGTGTTGCATAAGTACAAGTGTGCATGCATGTGCTTGTGAAGACAGGTTCAGACCTGGTTCAAAAAGTGCCAAACAGCTCAGGCAATATTTATCATCGACATCCAGGACAAAAGGTCTAGATTATTAGCTGTGACAAGACCCAGGAGGTGGTGTATTTTAAACAGCAAACCTCTCTTCCCTGGCAGGAAACCAGGCCCCCGTGACAGCAGTGAAAACACCAGACCTGAGCCGTTGACTGTGTGGAATCTGCAATTGTGTTGGGGCGGTGCAGCAATAGCTGGTGCAGAGACAGAAGGACCAAATACCATCACACCTGCTCCTGGCAGACATACCAACCAGGCTGCCCCACTCTGTCTGCAGAGCAAGGAGGCAGGGAGTGCCAGTGCTTATGGCTCAGGTGGCTGATACCACTGTTCTCTTGCAGTGGCAGCTCTTGCCGTTCTGCCACTCTGGGCAGGCTAATTCCCTACAGAATATCCCACTGCAGCTGGCTCACCTGTGTGCATGCCAGACCATGGACCTGCCTGGGATCTGTCAACAAACAACATGCTGTGTGTCTTGTCCACAGCACTTGCTGCTTCTTTGGCTTTCTTTAGTAAACAATCTAGTTGTCAGCCCAGTAGTTGTCACGGGTAGAAGGAAGAATAGGCCAAATGAGATAAAATAACCTGTACGTGATAG
Source organism: Neopsephotus bourkii (assembly GCF_033783945.1). NCBI lineage: Eukaryota > Metazoa > Chordata > Aves > Psittaciformes > Psittacidae > Neopsephotus > Neopsephotus bourkii. Next base: position 13,666,632 of record NW_026900624.1, read on the forward strand.
GAAATTCAGACCCAGCAATTTTTAAACAATTTGTGCATCCTTGAGCTTAATTTAATTCTTTATGCCACCCCACCTCTGTTTCTTAGAATTGTTTCTGCAAATGACAGGCTAATTCAAAATATAGATGTACTAAGGAGGTTGATGACAACCATACAGAACCAGAATCTGATAAGGTGTTTACCTGTTGTTTTAGGTCTATCTTGCCTTTTCAGCTCTACATTTCTTTCCCCCAGGATGCGCTAAGGTTGCATTGTTCTAATGTTTAATTTAAGCTGGCGCACATTCACCTCTACTGGTATCAGTGCCTAAATGTTTCCTTAAAGTACTCCATCAAGCTATTCTCTCATTTTATTCCCAACATCCACTTACAGAGGGCTCAGGACCTGATAGTCCTGGCATATCTGTGGATCCTAAAGAGCAGGATGGATGCCTGATATCACCAATGCATGACTGAAAGCTATTTGGGAAGGAGGGGGCTAGGACAAGATATGCCGTGGGGTCTGTCTGAGTTCAGGGATAGCTCAGCTGCTTGGAAACAAGTCTGGGCCCAGAGATCCTAACAGGGGCTGTGTGCGAGACATGCACACTTGCCTTACCAGACTCCTTGTAGCAGTGCAGCCATTGTCTAGCCCAGTTTTAGTCCTAACTCTATCTGAGGTAGAGTTAACCAGTTTCTGCATTCCACTATGCGTAAGACGTTTACACCAGCCCTTTCCATCCTGGGGAGAATTCTGGTTGCAAAAATAATATGAACACTTCGGTGTCTACTGCTCCAAGCCATGGCCTTTATTGCCACTCAACTCTCACCTGCTGCACACTCAACCTTTCTGGACCTTTTACAAGTGGAGACATTCTCCATCTCCTATACTGAACAACTGTAATTTTCAATGCAGAGATAATGCCCCATAACAATTAGCAATGAAAGGCACAAAATAATCCACAACAAAATTAAACCATTACCCAGATTTTCTTTACAGAAGCATCTCCTGTATCTGAGCACCTCGGAAATACTCTCTGCACCTTGTGTTAATTTTGCTGCCCCACTCCATGACCTCTTGGTTTCCCCACAGGATCAAATATACCCTGAATTATTATTTTCCCCACACAATAATTCTGTAAGGTAGGAAAGACTAATTCAGAGTGTTCAAACACAGCTTTAAGAGCTTTCATAAATCATGGTCTAGGGTATCCTGCAGTGAAATGACACATCTAAGTACACGCATAAGCCCTTCAGGGAACTGTGCCTAAGAACAGGTCTACCCTGCCACAACACCACCCCAGCAGCACTTCTGAGGCCAAATACCATCACCACAAAGCTTAGCTGGACCAAAGTGCCCATGCTGAGGACTCCCAGCTGGAAGCAATGAGAAGTAAGGGATCTCAAGAGTCTCAGATCCTACTAAGACCGCTGGAAGACATGTAGTCCAAGTGACTCAAGCACCAGGGTACTGCCTGGAACCTCTCAACCCACCACCATTTCACAGAGCCAGCATCTCTGTTAGTATAGGAACAAACACATAACCACCGGAATGGTTATATGAGGTGCTTTATTGCAGCGCTGGGAAACCAGGGGCATGCACCCAAATCTGTTTCCAACCTCGTCATATCGCATTCGCAATTTATACACATTTAGCACGGGTTACAACATTAGGTAATGCATATGCATTAAGGATTGCCACATCATAAATGCTATGACATCAGCCTCTTCTACGCTTGCGCAGCCCCCTCTGGTGGTCGTCTGGTGGTCGTTCTGATGAAGTAAGAAGTCTTCCTCAGGTTGTCTTCTTCACCTTTTCCTTACTTGGACATATCCCAACCCTTGTGTGGATGCTAGCATTTTCTTATCAGCTTCTGGTATGCTCTTCTGGCTACCTCATGCATAGGTTCTACTTGGGTATAGTCTCCAGTACATACTTTTCTAAATCCACCCATAAATCCACCCATACACCTTTCACCATATATGGTTATGTTAGGTTTTTGCTATTAAGACTACCATTGCAACACTGGTTACAGAGCAGCCGTGATACAAAACTGCAAAGTTACAACATTTTCTAATATACAAAATCCCACTATTGATTTATAAATTTCTCAAACATAATCATTTCTACTATTTTATACAATTGTTTTATCATAAAAACTTCACCCTTTTCCAACATCTCCATCCTCTCATGCCTCTCTCCAAAACTTAAGAGCCTCTGTGCATAATGCAACTCTTCAAGCCCTCACAGTACAAACAAGTTACCCAGTACTCTCCTCTGTGAAAGCGTGGTGCCTTGAGGGAAAGCAGTTACCAAAGTCCTCAAGACAGCTTGGCAGAGGGGCAACTGGCCATTCCTCTTTGTGTACTCCTGTTTTTCAGCACTGTGAAAGCCATCCCAAAGAGTCCATTGAAGAAGAAGTTACTCACAGGACAGCTGAACTCCAACAAGCCTAGATGGATAACTTTCATCTCCTTCCCAGCAGGAAACATTTAAATGACCAAGGACATTGTCTTCAAGAGGGCCACTAGTCTCAGAAGGCAACTGGGAGGCTTCCAGTAGGGAGACTATTGCACAGGTTGTGGGATGTCATGGGGCTGAATGAAGAGAAGCCTACTAACAGAGAAAAGGGCAGGAAAACAGTAGATGCCCAGACACTGACTATGTGATTATGCAAAAGGAAACCCTTGTCTGCCGTCTTCCCTTCAACATGAGCACATTGACAGCTCGAGGTGACTGGTATGAAGAAAAACTTCATCACCAGACCCTTGAGGTCCCAGCTCTGCTCAGGAGTCCTCAAGGTGTTGCACACCCAGAGACATGAGACATGCAGGCTAGGAGGACAGGATTACAGTGGTGGGAGCATGGACAAAGGAAGTGAGAGATGTAGGGAGGTGTACCTGTCTGGCAGAGCAGCAAAGCCAGGAGTGGGTCTGGAGACCACAGCTAAGGACAGCAAGAAGACTGTAATGTTTTATGGGTGGGGTTAAATTCCAACACTCATTTATTCTAAAAGCCTTTTTATTTCCCTTTGATTATGGGATGCAATTACAAGCCTGAATTACTACACTAAGACAAGAGACGACAGATGGATACCAACCAGGAGGGGAGTGAGACAGTGAAGCAATTCAGGTCAGTCTGACAGATCATGAGCTCAGCAGCCTCCTACCCACCCATATCCATTCATAGTGCATCAATCTTTGTCCTTCAAACTCTGGTTTATTGCCAGGATAATTTTATTAATGTCTTTGGCCTCATCAACATTTTGATATTTACTGTTAGGGACCAAGTGTCTGAGGTCTCACAATGATGGAATTCCCAGCCAGGAAAGAGGCCTGAAAATTTATAGATGAACCAAGGAAGAGGGCACAAAACCAGCTCAGAATTCATCTCCTGTAGTTACAGCAGCCCGTATATGGCATACCAGGCCTGTTGTCTGACCTGCAAAGGAATGGAGAATCCCCATGGCATCTACCTACCCAGAGCTTGTTTGGAGCTATAAATTTGCAGGTTCCAGCCTGACACCATGCTGGGGCTATTGAGGGGAAATACAGCAAGCAATTCTTCCACCCTGATGATTCATTCTTCCATGTCTGAGACTTCACAGAGCTGAAGCCAATTGTACTTTTTCAAACATCTTCTTCCTCAATTAAATACAGACTTAGGTACCCACAGCAAAGACTACTATCCTTTACGAAAAAGCTAACAACACTAAATACCAGTTTTCATCCTTATAAAATCTCTGAGGACAACACCGAGCATGTGATGGGTTTAACTCTTCAGAAAGCATGAAGAACTTCAGGGCTAAAACATAGAAATCACTTGGCTGAGTTGAAATTGTTATCTTTATGGAACTGATAATTTTGATAAGGATGACAAATTCACTTCTTCCAGCATAATCTATCCTAGAGAACCTGAATGCGCCTTCTGGATGGCAAAGAGCAGGTACTATTAATTTTTTGCAAATGCCTTAAAAAGTAGTTGAAATTATCAGAGAATTTAGGCATTTCTTCCTCTAAGATTATTGAAGAACCCGAATACCTGGTAGCATTAGTAACTTGCAAAGGTTTTAAATGTACATAATAGGATGGAAAATGCAGAAGACAAAACTGTGATGCACTTTCACTTGAAACAGCACTCTCCCTCTGAGCTTTTGAAGTGAAACCCAGGCATTAACAAAGCCATCCACTCATTTTGCCTCTATCTTTAGCGGGACCAGATTATCAAGAAAGACATCACAAAAACTGAACAAGAAAACAGAGGAGCAAAAACCCAGAGGAGTAAAGAAACTTGGCATAAAAAGAGATGAGAATGACTGGCTTTGCTTGGTTTCAAGAAGCAATAGATAAGTGAGGACTGGAATAGATAAAAAAATCAAAAGAAGGAAAAGGCAAAATGACTGCCTCATGCAGGAAATAGGCTTTTGATTACAACAGGGGCAGGTACAGTGAAATGTTTTTCACATGGCATCTAAATAACATGGAACTTGTTGGAAGATGTCATTCAGGTTAAGGATTTAGCAAAATGTAGAGCAGGATTCATGCATCTTGCAACGCATGGGAATTTTTAGGAGCTTTGTTTTTAACGCAGGACATAAAAAAATGTTTCTAAGTGGCAGGGATTAAGCAGAAAGTATCCCTCTGGGAAGGTTATCCCTAAAGTGTCCTATGGGATGATTCCCTGTCCTCTGAAGTGCTACAGACAAGCCAGAGGTAGCCTACCTTATCCTGATCTCATCTACCGGATAATTCCAGGGAGGTGTTTTCACAGCTGAATGGAGGAATTGTGTACTATTTAATGTGAGCCCATTGGAATGCTTAGGAGCATCTCAGGTTGCACTGTCAGGAGATCAATTATTGCACGAATAAAAGGAATTAAGAACTTTGTCTGAAAAAAAGCATCAGGAAAGCAACCACCCTAAAAGACACATAGACCAAATTTTCATGCCATCATTGCTAAGATGGAAGAGAGCCCTCCCTCCTGTTCCTGCCACAAATTCATGCCAAGGCAGCAGGAGGGAAACAGATTACAAGGAATAATTCTTCCCAATCCCCCAGGTGAAAACACTACTTCCCCCCAGTTCCCAATAATGTTAGTGAGAAAACTCCTTCTGGCCTGATTTACATTGACCTACAGAGCCATATGTGTGAATACAGTAAGTGTTGACCTCGATGTCACAAAATAGGAGTAACAGCCACAGTGTGATGGCTTGAGGCTATTGCATAGTTTGTTGAACACAGAGAGGCTCTGCCTGCCTGGTGGGAGCTGTTCTGGCAGCACTACAGTGGTTCCAGCAGTACTCAGCCTCAGAGCAGCTGGAAGAAGAAAGAGGAGCTATGGGGGAGAGAGACTGCTTAGGAGGTAGGTACCATTCTCATCAGCAGGTGTGTGAGGAAGTGTTATCATGACTAGCTATGGGGGGTGAGAAGGAAAGAATAGAGCTTTTCTCTTGAGTTAGACCCTGAAGTTTCGGTTTGCTGTAAAGGAGCATGCATTCTGGGGATGAAGCTGCAATTTGGATATAAGGCCATTTGCCTGTAGGATGTAAATCACAGTACTTCGGCATACTTTAGGGTAAAAACTGAAACTAGCCTCTAATTCCAGACAACAGAGAAACCCAAGACTGTTTTTATTGTAGAAGAGGTTCTGGATAATTATTTGTATTTTTTTACTTTCTACAATATTTAAAAAGCAACGGTACAATCTTATTATTTCCCTGAAGCGAAATAACCTCTCTTCCCTCTGTGTTCTTTACTGCCCCAGAAATCTTCCCCAAAGGATGGTGAAGAACTAGCTGCTCTCTAAGAGAATATAACAGAGAATGGACAGCTGGGTAAGCTATGTACCTACTAGAGGACTTGGACAGACCTCTTTTGCATCTCTTAAGCCAGCACAGATCTACAAATGGCTTAACCCAGAACACTCAGCTCCTGACACGTTTGTGGTGCTACACCAGCCTTGTGCCTTTGCCTCCTTGCCTTCCTCTCTCGTACACGCATACATGCACTGAGGAGGACAAGTTTCCATCTCTGAGTGAAAGGTAACATCTCTTCAGGATGGTCATTCAGGAAGTTTGTAGTTTGATCCAGGCTTTCAAAGCTCTCATGCTGTCCAACGGCTTGGCTTCCTACTGCTCTGTAAAGCTTAGAGGTTCTTTGTTCTGTAGGGATTTGATTTTTCTTCTCTGTGAGACTGGAAAAGAAAGATTCTTTTTTTAGCGTGTATCAGGGACTGGCTTAGCAAATTAAAGAAAGGCAAGGTCATTGGTTCAAACCAAGCCATATCATTATGAAAATGCTAAGAAGCATGATAAGAAGGGAACTAAGATTCTTGCTTGATATGAATCATTGGACCACAGAAGGGCCATCAAGTTGATCACAATGTCACAGATAGAATCCTAATGTCATCTACCATATCACCCAGACCTCTTCGCCAAAGATAGCACAGGCCCTACATCTACTTAGTTTGTAATATCATACCACCTTCAAATTGATAAGCTATTCAACTTTCTCATCAGCCTTGAAGGGCAGGTAACAGCTATTACTGCTGTTCAATGCAAGAGAGAATTATGTCTGACAATTACTTAGACTGCAATCAAGATAGTGATCTGAGAGCAGGCTGACTCCCAGACCTCCTGACCCCTACAGCTTCCACCCAGCTCAAGAAGATGTCATGAAAAAATCTATACAAACTGTCTGCCCTGGCTGATTCTTCGCCTGCCTAGTGCTGCCAGAGGGACATTTCATAAGTGACCTCAATAATTCTTTTATACCCACTTATGTGTAAATCAGAGAATTTTAGTAACAAGACTGGGATGGTGCCTACCCAGAAGGCAAGCAATCCAAATCTGCTACAGTTCTCAGCATGATGACAGCACCATCAGGTTGGGCCCTGCCCTGCAGCAGGTCCTCCCCTCTGGCTGCTCCTTGGCTGTCCTTGGACACATCACATCATTCATAATCCATCCTGTAACCACTGAGCAACGAGCTCACTGCCATGACACCAAAGGGACTGGCTGCCTTTCCTCCAAAGGTTAAAAGGCAGAGGTTTATCTGAGCCTTCTGGGAACAGGGTTTTATGTTCCCCTGGGTGTACATGCACATAAACACATACACAAAAGCTCACTGCATGTTGGATACCAGAAAGATCACGTGTCCTCTCAAGCAGTATTTGCTCTTTTCCTGCTGTCAGCCTCTTTTCTTTCTTCCAAGATGACCCTTGCTTCTTCCTTCCAAGAGGCAGCTGCCTCCTTCCTCAGCTGACAAAAAGGGAAGTATTTAATTGTTCTCTGTTGTATTTCACTGCTAGTAGCCTTTCACTGGCCAGCTGAGCACACAAATCACAGCCCCACTCATTCAGAAGAAGGCAGCTTCTTCCAGAGGTCCAGGATAGGTCTGCACTGGGATGTCCCAGGAACACCAGATAAAAACCCCTGCATCTCGAGGGGAGTGTTTCATAGAATCATAGAATGGATAGAGTTGGAAAGGACCTTAAGATCATCAAATTCCAACCCCCCTGCCATGGGCAGGGACACCTCATTCCAAACCATATCACCCAAGGCCTCGTCCAACCTGTCCTTGAACACTGCCAGTGATGGAGCATTCACAACCTCCTTGGGCAACCTATTCCAGTGCCTCACCACTCTAACAGGAAAGAATTTCCTCCTTATATCCAATCTAAACTTCCCCTGTTTAAGTTTTAACCCATTACCCCTTGTCCTATCACTACAGTCCCTAATGAAGTGTCCATCCCCAGCATCTCTATAGGCCCCCTTCAGATACTGGAAGGCTGCTATGAGGTCTCCACGCAGCCTTCTCTTCTCCGGGTTGAAAGTCCCAACTTTCTCAGCCTATCTTCATATGGGAGGTGCTCCAGTCCCCTGATCATTCTCATGGCCCTCCTCTGGACTTGTTCCAACAGATCCATGTCCTTTTTGTGTTGAGGACACCAGAACTGCACACAATACTCCAAGTGAGGTCTCACGAGAGCAGAATAAAGGGGCAGGATCACCTCCTTCGACCTGCTGGTCATGCTCCTTTTGATGCAGCCCAGGATACGGTTGGCTTTCTGGGCTGCAAGCACACACTGCAGCCGGCTCATGTTCATTTTCTCATCAACCAGCACCCCCAAGTCCTTCTCCGCAGGGCTGCTCTGAATCTCTTCTCTGCCCAGCCTGTAGCTGTGCCTGGGATTGCTCCAAACCAGGTGTAGGACCTTGCACTTGGCATGGTTAAACTTCATGAGGTTGGCATTAACTCACCTCACAAGCATGTCAAGGTCCCTCTGGATGGCATTCCTTCCCTCCAGCGTATCAACCGAACCACACAGCTTGGTGTCATCGGCAAACTTGCTGAGGGTGCACTCAATCCTACTGTCCATGTCAGCGACGAAGATGTTAAACAAGACCGGTCCCAACACTGATCCCTGAGGGACACCACTCGTTACTGGTCTCCAGCCGGACATTGAGCCATTGACCACAACTCTTTGTGTGCTGCCATCCAGCCAGTTCTTTATCCACTGAGTGGTCCATTCATCAAATCGATGTCTCTCCAATTTAGAGACAAGGATGTCGTGTGGGACAGTGTCGAATGCTTTACACAAATCCAGGTAGATGACATCAACTGCTCTACCGCTGTCCATCAGTTCTGTAGCCCCATCATAGAAGGCCACCAAATTGGTCAGGCAGGATTTCCCCTTAGTGAAGACATGCTGGCTGTCACCTAGCACGTTGTTGTTTTTCATGTGCCTTAGCATGCCTTCCAGGAGAATCTGCTCCAAACCTCACTAGTTAACTGTATCCTGTGATTTCTTAAAGGAGAGCAGCTCCTGTTCTCCCAAAAGATCTGCAGAGATGACCTCCATCATGTCCTGTAGAGTGTGGGAGGGAAAAAGTCTCACAATAGCATGAAGAGGAAGGTTTGGTTTTCAGATCCAGACAGACAGCTGCTCCATAGCTTGATAATGCAGGAATCAGCATACCTGGAGTGCAAGATGTGAGTCTAACTCGGGAGAACCACCTTCTGATCATGATGTGTCTTGAAGACATGACACCAAAAGATATGTCCTTCTGGCCTAACAAAGTGTGGCCAATTGTTTTTAAGGAGTCTGGGGTAACCAGCCAGGTAGTGGTGATGTTTCAGCTAAAGTGCTCAAGAAGAGAAGGCTGAAGGAGGGGTGACATCTAGAAAACACAGCAGCACCTTGTGTGGACTCTTCATGTGCCTTTTCTCTCCCATTCTTCTAACACTTTCCCTGTTCTCCTTCCTAGAGTCAGCCTCCTTGGAGAGCAGTTAAAAATCCGCTTCTGAGCTGGAGGTTTAAAAGGAAATGTTATAACAGAGTCAAAGTTTCAGTACATGCTAATTTGAAATTAATTCCAGCTCCAAAATACTCCCTGAATTTTCTTTAACTGCACAGCAACAGCTTCCATTGCCTGCAGAGTAAATATGCCACTTCTCAGGCCAAGCCAATTTTCCAAGTAAATATTACTGGGCAACAAAATAGTACAATTTTTAATAGACAGAACTGATGAAAATGTGTGGGAAAATAAAGTAAAAAATGTTACACCAACATTTGCAAACTTCCCCCTTAAACAACACACACACACACAAAATAAGTCTTACAAATGGCCATATACGTTTGGATGAAACTCAAAAAATGGAAATAGAAAATCTTCAGTGACCACCAGAGGGCTCTGGGTACGTGTGAGAAACGATCAGCTGAAGTCGGTTTCTTAATTCATATCAAAACGCCTGTGTAATGCTAAATGCCAGGCAAGTCTCCCCATTCATTGCATCTCCTCCTATGCAATTAAAAAAAAAAATCCCAAGAGGAAACATTTTTCTGAATCTTTTTTTTTTTTTTTTTTTGAGAAAATGCCCATGGACACTGCTCCAGTAATGCGACTGCTGCCTCCACGATTTCACGTGCAGAAGAAGCCACCATTCATCTTCTGACTGAATATCAGAAAACAACAGATACTGCAGAAAACAAGATGAGAGGGAGGAAGGGGTGGGGGAGCAAAGAAAGGGAAAAGAGAATGTTTCCTTGGAAAAGCATCATTCATGCAATATGCAGGGCATCTGTGAGCAATTCTCAAGGATGCTGCACATAGATACACACATTACCCATCTGTCTAGGGGAAAAATGTGATCCTAGACCCTCTGAATCTGGGTGAAGACATAAAGAAAGATCCTTCTCTACCACAGCGTCTTCTAGACCCCCTGTTGGATGCCAGCAGCAATAACCAAGCTGTATAACATGCACTGTTCCACTTGAAAGAGTGGAATTGGGCCAGTTTCAGAAGGAGCAAGAGAGATAGCCACTTTCCTGCCCCAGGAGACATCTTCATTTTACTGCAGCGAGAAATGCTCTTTGGTGTGGTTTGGAGTAGCTTTCATTTGACTTCTGCTTCTTTCCAAGGATACAAATTTCCCCCCTGAGAAGCCCAAGGGATGTGCAAGTAAATCAACTAATCCAGAGAAATGGACAGTCATGTATTCAGGATTCACGCTGCTTGGGAAACATAAGACGATCAATGAGATGCTCCTAAGGGATTATGCCTCTTACCTCTCAGTGATTTTTGTGGTGATTCTGACACTTGCTTGGAGAGGTGGCATTTAATCTTTAAACTGCTGACAGAACTGAGGTCTCAAGGTGAAACTCAGCCATATGCTGAGTAGCAAATATTCTTACTGGTGCACATCCTACCACCTGCTGTGACTGTGGATGATGAAGACAGAGCATGACCACTGTGGGAATGATCAGTAACCACTATTCTTTACAATATCAGGCTAGTTATTGTTTACTGCTGTGCTTCCTCACGACTTTCCCAGGCAGAGCCATGTCCCTGAATCAGCTCATAAGAACCAAAATGCAAAGAAGACACAGAGAAAGTGAGGTAGTTTGCATTATCTGAAGTTCATTGAGTCAGCCTGCAGCACATAAACTGAGACAACAGTAAAAACAGTAATTCCTATCTCTGGACTGAGCTGCCTCTCACCTTTCCATGTTAGAATGAACCCCCACTCAGAACAATAAGGAACAAGAATGTTGCTTGCTTATGCTAAGTTGGGTTTTTCAAACTGGAGCTGGAATGATAGACATGAGAGTAGGTCATATCTACAAAAATATCCAGAAAGCTAAAACTGCAGATAAGCCATTTATTTAAAAAAAAAAAAAAAAAAAAGGTTCCAAGAGAGGTAGACATCTCCTCACCAGCCTTCTTTAACTAACTCTTTCCTGAAGGTGTGTATAGATCACATGAGAAGCCAACCTTAAGCATACATATCTTTTCTAAATCTGATTTGGCATCTAAATTTCAGATGCTGAAACTCAGGTGTTCCTGCAGGGAAAGTGCGATTATTTCCATTTCATAACCACCATTCACATGGATTATCCTCACTCTGGTGCTATTACTAGAAACTGTAGCTGGAAATCTTGCCAAAATCCAGCACTGTGCTAGTTGAGGGTACATATACTGCTACAAGTCTATAACCTGTGGGACTACTTGAAACAGCACAGAGGAGTCTTTCAGTTTGATCTGCTTCAAAGAAAGTGTCTACCTACACTTCTGAGAAAAGATCCAAAAGCCCACAAGGCAATAAACCCAGGAGGCATCTTGCATAGATATCCGTCAGGTTTCTATTCTTAGAATGACTCTAGCATAAAATGTTCCCCAGCTTGTCTTGCTGATGAAGATAGTTCTTAAAACTGGACGTGATGAAAGATGCCATCACAGAAAAAGTGTTATCTAGGGTGCCCAAGGGGGCACAATCAGTGTGTATGAAAACAGCATGTGTCACAGTGTATAAGCAAGCAACAGCATTATGCTCATGAGTAATATCTCTCCAAGAATCCAAGCAATATCTCCTGAAGTAGCCCAGCTTCAGTTACTCAAGGGGTATGGAAAGTACTGATGATTGCATTTACCAGTGAGGACATTTTCCAAAATGTCCAAACGGCATAAATATCTAATTCCCATTTTCAAATTTGAACTAGACACACGTGATTAATGTGAACAAGGTGTAACATTCATCAGTCTAACTTTGCTATCTAACAACTAGGTATTTCAGCAAAACTAACTGTTTGGGTTCTCTCTGTAGCAAAACCAGAGAAACAGAAACATACAGAGGGCAATCAATGGGTCTGATCACAAGTGGGTAATACTACTCACTCATTACTCTGTCAGATGGATGCGTATCTCCTCTTGCTCAGGTTACAGCATGACCTCACTGGAGCATGCTGTTGATTCATGTTTCTCTCCCTGACTGTGAAAGGACCCCAAACATCAATCTGTGCTTAAATGCTTATCTTTTCTATGAATAAAGTTAAATGAGATAGGCCCACCCTCTTTTTCTATCACTGTGTTAAAATGTTTTATTACAAAAGAAACAGAGGCAGCTATTCTAGAAAAGGGATTTCAGGATATACTAAGAAAAATCCTCCCTTTAGCAGTTTTGAAATTGAAATAAGAAGAATAGATATTTCAGCCGTTCTTGCACGAAAAGTTGATAACAGCATGGCACTTTTAAAGAACTCAGAGATGACAAGACTGATACTCTAGAAGTGATTCTTCAGTTTCATTTTGAAAATTCCCTGAAGAGGAAAAATCAGAAATACTGCTTTTCATTCCCACTCATCAGGAAAAATGTCAAGAAGCATTGACTTTGGCAAAACCAGAGCTTCCAAGGCCCAGCAAAGTCAAGACCTACAGCCAGCACTATCACAGTGCAGAGGCAGCTCCTTAGAAAGAATTTTTCTGCAAGCTGGACTGTGCAGTTCATTTACATATGCAACACGGCAGAAACCTTGCAACAAGCAAGAAGACTTGATACTAGCTAGTCTACTCCAGGATGGTGAGAACTGTGGTCGGTGGACTGAATTCAAAGATAATGGGGTATTGGAGATGTCACAAGCAACATGAGCTGAACAAAAGCAGACATGGGATGACCATATACACCCAAGCAGAACTAGTCTGCAGCTTTTGAGTACTCCTGGGTATACCCACCCACCTCCCATAACATTCTTAAGAAAATCTTGCTTTGCCTTCATTTTTAGGGGGGAAAAAAAAAAAAAGAAAAAAAAGAAAAAAAAAAGGCGTCGGCTTTTTGCTGGAAACGGCAAATCTATAAATTTGATAACTAGAGACAGAAGCATCTTAAAGAATGGCTGCTTGAAAAACTTACTGTAAAATGCCTCTCAGCAACAAGCAGGATTTATCCTAGAGGAAACGGAAGAAACTATTCCCTCTGGATGCTCTCCCTGCAGCCGAGGTTGTATAGAAAGGGGTGAAAAAAAACCCAGCAGCTCTGCATGTCAGGTCTTGTCTCAGGGGCATCGCTGGGAGGTGGAAGGGCGGGCGAAGGTAGGAGCAGCACAATGATCCTCTATTACTAATCATAGTGACTGCCGACAGCCTGATCTGAGACCTGGGTTAGTCTGGCCTCTTGCCTCCTGTATGTGCCTCCAGACAGCAAGGTAGCTAAAGAGGCACATAAATGTAGTGCTTCAGTTGGCATTGGAGTCTACCCCATGCTGTCACCACCTCCTGTGTGGTAAGGCTTGGCTCTGTCCCCAGAGGGATGTACCAAGATACACAAGAGTGACAAAATGCCAGCAATAAAGCCTTCCAACATCTCCTATTACTGTAATTGGAAAAGAGAGTGGCTATACGTTCCCTTAGTCCTGGATTTTCTTGTGGATGACATCAGGTTTTAATGAGAAATAGATGCTCACATGACAACTCACACTCTTGCCTTTCCACAACACAACCATGTGAATCCACATCTCCAGTCAAAACCCACATTCCTTCCTGTCCCTGTCCAGACACCAAAGCAAATAATAAATGCACCAGAAACATCACAAGGAAAGGCCTCTCCCTTACCCCCTTCCCAAGGAACATCTTTCCAGAATAGACAAAGGCTGAGGTTTCCCTTGGATATCCCTCTTCCTAGCGGTGCCTAGCACATCTTCAGCACTGCTGCCCATGCACAGCCCGCCATACAACACACAGCATCTGACTTTCCTTCAGAAGGAGCATGAAGAACGGGTGAAAACCCCTTCCTGGCTCTGCAGGTCTTCTGCCTGTACCAAAGAGCCAACATTCCTCACTTCTCCTCCCTCTTCCACCTCCTTCTTAGAGAAAAACTGCATACATTACTGTAAAATTAAGACTAATGTTGCACAGAAGAGTCAGAGGGATAGCACACATGGACACACAAAAGTGCTGCTTCACTCTTCTAACACAGAATGAGTGACTTGCAAAGCCATTACAGATTAGCCACAGGGACAGCCACAGTGACAAAGACGGGTGTCTCACTGCACAGACCTCGTGTGCTAGTCCCACTGCAGCACACTGCTGGCCAGGACGTTGTCTCCAGCGCCTGCCAGCAGCGGTGACGAATGGCAGGAAATCATGACGGACTGCCATGTCCCTGCTCTGTCCCTGTCCCTTCCTCAAATCCAACCTGGAGCATCCTGGAGGAAGCCCCATCTGCTTCTCATTCCAGACCGTGTCATGTCATAATTATTCCTAATTATGCCTCATTTAGTTTGATATGTACCAGATTGGGAAAGATGCCCTGGTGAGAGCGAGCATCTTGGGCGGCTGCAGCAGTGAGGCGAGGTGAGAGGAAGTGGGAAGCAGAAATTAATGAGGGCGGATGCGGGGCCCCGCAGGCACAACCCTGCAGGGGAGGCGCAGTGCGGGTCTGACAGCCCGGAGGGGCCGCAGTGCCCCAAGGCCGGGCCCAGCCCCGCTCCGCTCCTCCAGTACGGGCTGGCACTCACCGCACCCGCTGCCTCCCGCAAGGTGGCGCCCGCCGCACCCCAATGGGGGCGCGGCCCGGCCCCTTTGCAGCTCCGGAGCGCGCGTGAGCGCGGCACCTTTCTCCGCCTTGGGTAGAGGGGCTGCCGGTGCGTCCTGATGGAGGGGTGGGCAGCCCCGGCCCCTCCTGCCCCTCGACCGCTCACTGACCGGCTGCTCTCGCAGAAGAGAGGCTCGGAGTGTCCTTCTCCTCTGCGCCCACCCCAGGGTCTCATTAAGTCCCAAGTGGTCAGCTGGTCTGATGGCATAAGTTCATCCTGGTCCGCTCCTGCGCTGCAAGGGGACACACACAACACGTCGCTACAGAATTAAAGCTGCAAAAGTAGCAGTACCAAGACACTGGTTAGGGGCACAGCACTTCCCAGCTTCCTGATGGAAAGCCTACATAAGTGGTTTTTTAATGGATGCGCTTGTCATACTGCAGGAAAGCTCCACTCCCTATTTTTTCCACGCAGCAGCATCGCCTGCAGATGCCCAGGTATGCACAGCACCCTCAACTGACACACCGGAAGACATGCTGAGTTCAAGGCAGCTGATCCTCAAACACAGATGCTGGGAATCTCATGTATCCACCATGAACCCTGGCTGACACTTCTTCATCCTTGTGCATCAGCCATAGGTGGAGGCTGAAATGCCACCTGCTAACATGTGGGAACCAGCAGCAAGTAAACCATGAGAAGGTGTAAAACCAGCAGGGATGCTGCTCAAGAGGTTCATTTGGAAGAGGCACTCGCTGCTCTGCACCCCTCCAGTGCCTGCTCTGCATAAGAACAGTGAGGAATCCTTCAAAGGCAACTGTATAACAGCAGCATCACTGTGACCTAGTCAAAAAGACATTTTGAGGCAGAGGGAAATTAACCAGCTTGGGGACAAAATATGAAGTGGCATCTTCACATGCACTGCTTAATTTCTGGGAATAAAAAAAAAAAAAAACCAAAACCCCAACAACTTCTTTTTTGCTTGGATCTGAGCTCTTGCAACTAAAATGGCTATTGGGAGAGCCAGCGCTCCACCGCATTCAGCAGCAAGCTGCATCTCTGAGCTGATGCAGGCATTGCATCTGCAAAGCCACTAACCCTACCCTCTGCTTCTTTTTCCTCCTCAGAATCCACCTCATGAAAACCCCACCAGGGAGGCAGGCCTGCCTGCAGCCTGTCCTTCTCCCCAGCTCACCACTCTTCTGTGCAGCGGGAGAGGGTCACATTCCAGAGGGAGGCAGGCAAAGCCACCTGCAATGCAAACAAGCAGCTGCTGTGGGAAGAAGCTGGGCAGTGAAGGAAGGATGATTTACTGACACAGGCTGAGCCAACGTAAACACTTGTGATACAGGTGTCTGTGCTCTAAGAGATTGCCTGACTTCATTCAACTGTTTTGTCAACCGATTTAGTTAAATCTGTATAAAACCAGTGTTATAAACAACCCTAAACAGTGCTTAAAAAGTCATTAATAAAACACATCACTCTAAAACAAATACATATTATGAAGGCTTTCTTTGTGCTGACAGGATATATCTTTTCCCTCCTAATTTCTTTTCCCTTCTGTTCTTTCCTTTAGAGCTTGTACGTTCTCCTGTGCCATGACTGTCCCTTTCTTTCTGTACTGTACATGATAGGGTTGTCTCCATTCAAAAGGGTGCAAGTCCACTTCTAGCATTTCTCACTTCTGTGTAAAGTAGAGCTGGAGAGATGTTGGTTCATATTTATATAACCTCCAGTAACATTCAACCTGAAACAATATTTTTAAGCAGATTTTAAGCAAAGTAGTTTAAGCAGAATCCAGCCAGACCCCTTTCATTCTTTCCAAACTGACCTCCCTTATAGTTTGCAGTTATTTAATCACTCTGAAAAGATGTTCTTATTTTTCTTGTTTTCAGCAAGGTCAATTTTTTAAAAGCAATATTTGTATTTTTCAGTGTTTGTAAGTCCTATTCCAAAATCATCTAAATTGAGTCTTTAGCTGTGTCCGAAATTAACCATTTCAAAACCCCAAGATCTTTTTGCAAGCTTGCCCCAAATGCCCAATTAGGTCCATCTCCTTCACCCAAACCCCTTCATTTTTTAAACACAATAAAGTTATAAAACAATAAAAATAATAAGACAAAATTACTGTACTCCTAGCAGAAATCACCAACATTAGGACTAGTATAGGTCAAGTCTTCCGCAGACACATCTTCTTTTGTGATCTTTGTTTCATCCAGAGGAGGAGCTTTGGCAAGAGAAAACAATGCATTGGGGGTGTTGAGGAAGACTTCACGCATCAGGTAAGCAGCTCTGAAGAGTTAGGAAGGGCCTGAGAGGTGGCTACAGAAGCAAGGCTGGCTGAGGCTGGTCTGCAAGAGGTGATAGGAAGCACTTAATCTCTGAGCCACCAGTGTGACAGCTACAGGCTCTGACTGACAGAGGCCAGCAGTGCTGAGTTGGAATGGAGTAGCTGAAGGATGCACCTCTGACTGGGACTCTGGCTTGGCGGGCAAAGGGACATCTACTGTCTGCTCCTACTGCAGTCAAACTGCAACTACAGGCAGCCTCCCTCTTGCCTAGAAAGCACACTGGCCTCCTGCCCCATGCCACACAGCTCTGCTGGTTTATACTCTGAAGATGGACAGCCCCAGAGCACAGCCTTATGGCACGTCACTGTTACAGAAGGGCACACGGAACCCTCATGTTGCTGCCCTCTAAAGAGCACAGACCTCCACCTGGGGAAACCAGTGTGCACACATGTCCTGGAAAAGGCTGTCACCCACATGCTCCCTGCTGTCCCAGATTCCTGCTCTTTATCAGCCCCAAAACCCCTTTCCACTGCAAGATGAGGCTGCAGACTGGCTGTGATGCCAGTGCAGAGGTTGGCTTCTAAAAGCCGTGCCAGTAAGACTGTTCTGCTCCAAAGGAAATATTCAGAGGAAGCCTTATGTACATTTGGCAGGGACCATTGTCCAGAACCATCCAGCCTCGTGACATCGCTGGAGGCCTCATTGGTAGACAGTCCAAGCCAGGATTTGTGATTGTTTACCTTGACATCCATTTGGATACACTCCAAGTGTAGACAAGGGATTTAGATGTACAGATTATTTGCCCTCATGGCACCAACACATGAACACAACTACTAGGAAGATTAGAGACATTCCATCTGCTTAAACTGCTCCCCTTTTCCTGCCAGCACTGATCACTGATAACTCTGATGATGAGGATTTAAGGCCCAGTGCCACTAACTGTGACTGGCACCAGGGTGATGATTACATTTCCCACGGGACCACCCTCCCAGCTCTGGCAGTCCATTTCTGCTCATCTCATTGCAGAAGTAGTCTCATCTCTGCTGTGGTCCCCAACAGCTCTTGTGCAAGGCACTGGACAAAACTGTAGCAAAAAGACGGTTCTTGACTTTTTATTTGGCTGTTTAACCAAACTGAGATGGTCGAGATCGTGAGAAAAAACAGCAGACAACAGAAGGAATTACAGGAAACATAGATCTTAGTTGTCCTTACATGATTGCAAGTTGTTATGCTAGTTTTATTCATACTTTGAAATGTCACCTCTTTGGTCTGTGGCCAAAAATAGTTTTAGTTCATGCTGGAGAAAAAAGAGGCTTTGACCAAAAGTATCTTTACTAAGCTTTAACTAAACCATTTGTTATCAGTAATTACTACAAAATAAGAGACTCTCTGTTCAGCCCTTCACCTTTGGGAAGAAACACAATAAGTAATTATGAGTTTGCAGTGCAATTGCATAATGGTTTAGTCTCAAGCACTTTCCTTGGTGGTAGACAATTCTGTCACTAAACTGTGAACTCAGAATGTGCTTTAGCACTTTTGGCTCCATGTGTCATTTGGACCTGGGGAGCAAAGCCTTCCACAACTTTAAGTGCACACTTTTGTGGTGCGAGCATGTTCCATAAGCTCTGTGGGAAATTCACCGATGCTGAATCCATCAAAACCTATTTTCTAGCCCAAGTTACAGTCTCCTAACCAAATAATGACTTAGCTCAGCCTGACTCTGAGAGCACAGATAAGAACACGGAAGAAACTAATCTCCCTGGGAGGCAGTCACATATATATGCTGTGCTATTGCACTCTTAAGCCTTCCAGCAGTGTACCCATTGGGCTCTGGTAATGTTCCCCTCTCACCCTTCTCCCGGAGTGGACCAATTGCTTTAGATGATGGGGAGTTAGTGATGATGGTTGATGAGTGGTTTGTGTATGCATGTGATCCCATGCTACCAAAGACTAGCAATTTGAATCTTAGGAACCCCTTCCTTTTATTCTTCTCTCTTTCTGCAGTAGGCCCAACACCCATTAAGACTGGTTGTTGTTTATCTGCTCTCTTGTGATCCTATCTCAGTACCTCAGGTAGGAGATCCAGATCCCATTCTTATTCTTGGAAGGTAAATGTAGTAACCCTGTGCATTCTCTACTGCTTTTTGTCCTAGCTTATTCTTTTGATGGGTCAGAGGATGCCTTCAGTGCTCTCCAAACCCCTGCTGTATTCAAATAAATTGCCTTTTTCTTTTTTTAATCTTCTAGAAAACAGTTTGCCCTCTAGAGCTCACAGCTATTCCCACGCACTCAGAAGCAACAAAACCCAAATGCATTAAATCCTTTGCAGTCAGCTTAGCAGGTAAAAGCAAAGGTACCCAAAGCTGTGCTTGTAGAGGGGCACAGAAAGAGTGGAGAGAAGCAGTGAGGAGGGGATGTGCTCATAATAATATTTGTCTGAAGTGCAGCCCCTGAATGCAGAGGGGGTGTACTAGGATGACCACCAATATAAGACTCTTTTCTAGGCTTTTCACAAAAGTTTTTATGAGACAAGAGTAACCTGTGGGTCATAACAGAAGAGCTATAGTGAGACATGCATTGTTTAGATGGAACTGCAGGGCTAGTTAATGGAATGGACTATGTGAGGAAATCAGGCAGCTGCATTGAGTAGTGAGGACCATCTCTAAAGCTCAGTGCTTAACTGCTCCTAAATCTCTTCTTTCATCTGTTGTGTTATTCAACAACTGAGACTCTAATAAGTAGATATACTCCGCTGTATGCAATGAAGCAAAGAGGCTGAGGCTTCAGGTTTCACAGCAGAGGCTGTAAGGCATTGAAACTGCAGAGATGGAAATCATTGCTGTGAAAGCACATTTCATCACTTTCTTCCCATGAGTGGAAATCCTTACACCTCCTGCCTCCTCACCCCCAATACCCTAAATGACATTCAAGTGCATTGTGTAACAGGGAAAATCTTCATCTGCAAGACAGGTCCACGGTAGCAGAGCTTTCGGGCACAGGCAAAGGAACTTTGCATCACACAAAGCAAATTGCTGTTTCTGAGTTTGATTGTCATAGAAAGCTGAAGCCTCAAATGACAGAGATAAGGAATATGAGGGATGGATGGCAGAGAGACAATCAGTTGAGATGAGAGAACAATTTTGTGGGTTGTTTTTTGTTCGGGTGTTGAAGAATAAGAACTGCACTTCCAGCATATGATGCACAGTAAATGCTGAAAGACCAAACAGAGGAAAAAGGGGAAAAGTCCCTGAAAACCTTCAATATGTTATTGAAACATGAAAAGGAAAAGGTTTTGTTTCCATGGCAACGGGCCCTATAGTGCTTCTGTTGGAGCAATCTACCAGAGAAAGAGGACTTTCCCTGTTAGGAATGCTGGTGAAGTAAAAGATAACTACAGAGATCCCTTCTCTCAACTGGGTGCATTTGCAAATATTCCACTTGATGTATGTAAGTACTCAGATGTTACACAGCCCCCAGAAATGGGTGTCTCATAGATGACAGAGAGTGAGCTCCTGGGCATGTGTAGGTGACTGTCACAGGCCAAATGTCTGTGGAGGTTTGAGCACCTTGTGGGTTTTTGCCCTTCCACCATGATTCTTTGGTGTATGAATAAGACCTGCGGCTTCAGCAGAGAAACTTCAGAGTTAAAATCCTTCCTGACTGCAGATTTTGATTATGAAGCTGCAGCTCTCTTCCCAGATAAGAGGACTCTGTTCCCATCTGTCTCCTCCCATTGCCTGCATAGATACATGTCAAAGCTGAGGTGCTCCATGGCAGCTGTTTTGACACAGCATCATGGCATGAAAGACTTCAAGAGAAAAAAGGAATACGAAACAGGACAGGGAACTTCTGAGATACAGAAGATACTGATATAAGAAGAACTGGAATAGGACTCCAAGCATAGCTGTCATCCTCTTGCAAAGAGCATCATTAGATCATCATATACTAAAAATAATCATCTTTAATACTGAAACTATCTGTCAGGATATGGTCATGCTAGAGATTGTCACACATTTTATAAAAAAACTTCTTTTTTCCAAAGAACTTAAAATCTAAGTGGGAAAGAGAAAGATTTAGATATCTGTATTTTGCAGGTGGGAGGGAGGGATGAAGTGTAAGAGGTTAAAACACCTTGTCTGAAGTTACACTGGAAGTTTGTGATAGAAGTGATTGAACCTACAGCTCCTGACTTCCATCCAGACATTTAATGATACATATATCTGCAGAGCCACATTTCCAGTTGAAGAACTCAGCAGATGCAGCTCAGCTGCTGGGACCCAGCATAATCATACAGGTGGAATAAATATAGACAGCACAACAGCTCCATGGCTATGGGGATGTGGCAGACACTCCTCTGCTCACCATGGTTTCAACAAAGGTATTTTCCTCTCAAACTAGAAAGAGCACCAACTAAACAAAATAAAAAATAACCCAGCGTGCTTCAGCCATAATAGCATATTGCATAGAGGAAGCAGCAGAATATTTACCAGGTGGAAGATATCTCCACACTGATCAGCTGCAGTATAGTCACTTAGGGCAGCAATAAACCACCCTCTCCTGTATTTTAAGGGCCAGATTCTGAAAGGACATGCTAGGCAAATTTTGTTTTGGACAGGTCTATCTGCTGTGCTTCCTCAATTCTTGCTTCCACCTGGCTAACTTTTGGGAGAGGAAACGTGGGCAGGAGGCAAGTAGAGACTGAAGTGTGCCAATAGCTAGAGAAAACAAGGACATGTGTTCTCAGACACCAATGCCAGGATCATCAGCAACAGGTGAATGTTACAAAACTGTGCTCCACATGAGCAATCTTAACACCCCTGAATCCTGAAGGGAAAAATGTACATAGGTGTTAGGGCCTGCACAGCAGTTTCCTTTCCTTTCTCGTCAGAAGGAGCTGGCAGTAAATGTCAATCACAGCCTGAAGCTGGCAAAGCACTTCTAGAAAGCAGACTGGGAAAAAACCAATGGCCATAGATAACATCCTCCCATTGTTCTCTGCAGTTTTACATTGTAATGCTTCCCCTCCTTAGTGCTACAGGCTGGCATCCAGCCCTTCTTTCCTCCCACATAGTCAAGTGCCATTCACTCACCCCTGACAAACCATAAGAGCAAAACCCATGTGGCATCTTGTCCATTCCGATTTCATGTTCTGCTCCAGTCGCCTACCATAGATTTCTCTTGTATGCTCACAGAACACATAAAATCTAGACATCTACACCTATGTGTGCACAAGACTCTGGCCTCCATCAGCCTCGTATCACTGTAGTCATTAAGGATAGCATAACATTACCAAAGAGGTAGATTTCCTTCTCTGATCAGGCATCAGAACAGCACAGTGACCATTTGAAAAGATGCAGATTTTGAGCCAACCATATCTTTTTGATTTTTTTTTTCAATATTCTCCATGTAGAGTCAGAGAAAACCTGCAGGGTTTTTCTGCAAGGCTCCTCTGCAACTTCCTGCAAAGCTGCAGGAAGGTGATCCTGTAAAAGCATTTTCAGTAGCCCTTACAGGTATGGCAGTGACACAAGGACAGTCACAGCAAGACATAGTGCAGGACTCAAAGAGAGCACACAGACTCAACAAATGCAAACGGACGGAATATTCCATAAACAACACAAAGATGTTGTAACTGATCTGCCTCACACCTCACCTCAGATCTCCACATTTAGGTATAGGTATCATGTCCTCCTGGGCCCAACTCGGAAGTTCATGTTAGAGTTCAACATGCAGAACTCTGGAGCATAGGAGAAACACCAGCTGGAATAACTCTGAGGAGAAGGGGAGCATGGCTTCCCTGTGAACACCCCCGAGGCATGCAGTCTTTCCTAACTCAGCACCAAGTGCATCCCAACTGGCTGGCTTCAAGTTAACATAGCACTGTGATTCCTATCTGCCCAGTACTAAATTATTCCTTCTTATTACCACTTTTCCCTGCAAAAGTTAGAGAAGAAAGGGGACATCTGAATGTCTGGTGGCTTTACATAGCCCACAGGCTGCTCTAAGTACAGAACTGGTATTTTATGTCCAGCTCATGCTAGTGATGTGCCCTACATTGGTGTCATGGTTTAAATCCATCCAGACAGCTTTTTCACTCCCTTTCCCCCTTCTTGCCCTCCCCCTACTCCCGGAGGGACAGAGAGGAGAATCGAAAAGAATGCAACACCCATGGGTTGAGATAAGAACAGTTTAGTAACTAAGGTATAACACAAATCACTACTGCTACCACCAATAATAGTAATGATAAAGGAAATAACAAGGGAAGAGAATACAACACCTCAGCACCAGCTGACCGATAACTCGGCGCCCCGCAGCCTGACCAAGCACCGACCGATACCTAGTCCAACTCCGCAGTCCTCTAGCCCTTCAGGGTAACTCTCAGTTACATCCTGGGCATGACGTGCTGTGGTATGGAATACCTCTTTGGTCAGTTTGGGTCAGGTGTCCTGTCTCTGCTTCCTCCTGGCTTCACCTCCTCCCTGGCAGAGCATGAGACTCACAAAGTCCTTGGCCAAATCAAAACATCATTGTTACCAGCTCTGTTCCCGAAAGTCAAAACCACAGCACTGCACCAGCTACCAAGAAGGAGAAAAATGGCTGCTACTGCTGAACCCAGGATAACTGGAGACCACACCAGGAATGGGAGCTGATGTACAACCTTGTACACAGCCTGCCCTAGGGGAAAAAGGGTTTTCATTAGCTCCTTTCTGATAGAGCAGCTGCACCCATCCCATAATCATCTCTCCTAATACAAGCTAATAAGTGGGCAGAGATCTCAGTGCCTTCTCCCTTCTATGAAGACACCCCACCCACAGCTGTGTACCTAGATAAAGCACCAATAGATTATGGATGTGAGGCAGAAAATCATTCCTACAGCTCCATTTGCAAGATAATTTATAGCATCTGCTTCTGAATTCAGACGAGCAATGCTGCAGCCTTTCTAACCTGCTGCTCTTGTTACAAGGTTGCTACCATCTTCTGGCTGTTCTGGAAGCTTCTATGAAAGGGAAATACATTAAGGAACCTCAGGCTGGCTATTAACAGACACTTGTCCAGATTGCAATAGAGATCATAGCTTGTTTGGTTGCCCGCAGTCTCAGAAGAGGAGTCAAAGACTGAAATAGTGTAACAGAGACAGTATTCCTGCTGTCACCTGGCAGTGCTGGAAGGATCAGCAGTCAGATATAGGAGGCAAAACAGAGCACCGTAGTCTCTCAGGTCTCACATTAGTAATCATAGTAGAAATGGCATTAATGTGTCAAGGAAAAGTGACTCAAAAGTGTTTTTCCTGTGTCATAATCTCCAGGTGGGAAATCCTCTTTTTGAACCTCCCATACGTTGCCAGAGTGCACCAGGACACCCTATTCCTTCAGTCACAAAATCTTTCAAGTCTTAGTGGTGTGGTGTGATACTCCCCTTACCTATGCCTGGCTGACTGAGGCACAGATTAGCATCTCTCCTTTGCAGCATATGCCTGTCTCTCACTCTTTCTCCTGTACACTTCTTTCTCAACCATATCACAGTTGCCAACTCCCTGTGAAAACTCAGCTTCTCACCTGCAATTGGACCCCAGTTCCTACTGACAAAATGCAGGGAACAAGGTGCTACTCCCCTTCAAAATAATAAACCCCAGGGTGTTTGTCTGGTCATACCTGGTGCCCACTAAGAAGACAAGAGAAGCAATCCAGCCTGCCATGGTAAACACACTTTCAGAACCTGACACCTTTAACTTGGATACCTTTAAGTGTAGGGGGAATCGTCCTTTGGAGGTCTGCACATCCATGGCTTGGACACTGGATTTACAGAAAACGTGTCTCCCTTTCTTCAGTAAAGGACTGGCTTAACCTCTCTGATGCACAAGGATAACACTAGCCCTGCCAGGCTTGCTGAGGTAAATTGTGGTTCATAGCAGGATTCAAGCTGTGCCTGAGCCACTCAAGCAGAGCTGCCCAGTGCTGGCTCTCCTGTGGTCAGTGCCTGCTGCCAGGGAAGGAGCAGACAGACAGCAGCAACTGCTACCATGCTGCAGGACACTCCTCATGGTGCTCCTGCTGTCATTGGTCTTCCCTCCAAGAGCCCATCTGCTCCTCTTCCTCCCCCCCCCCCCCTCACATTTTATGCAAAGCAGCTCATTAGTCCCATTAGCAGCCAAGCACCATCTCTGATTGTTCATCAGTGATTACTTTGTTGCCCTCCCTCACTCCTGTTGAGCCTCATTAGTGCTGCTAGGAAGCAAGGGAGCTGTTGGGATATTTATAGGAAGTGTGGGGTGTCCTTTACACTTTATTGCTGTCTAATATCCTTTCTCCACTCACCACATGTCTCCTTACCCCAGAACTTCCTAGAAGCCTCCTCTTAGTATGGTTGTTATCCAGGGGGTATATTGAGACTGGGAAGGACTAGACAGGTTTGGAGACAGGGAAATGAGGAAGGCAAGCTGGGTATCTGTAGCAGCCCACAGATGAATGCAGAGATCATCATATGCACACATTCATCTTGGGGACATATGTGCCCCAGCTTCAAGCATGGCAACCTGCATGTGGTACTGTGTCAGAGACTGGATACAAGTGTATCTTCATGCAGGACATCCACCTCCCTGCCTGTAAGCCGATGGAGAGCTGTACCATGATACCACAGGGAGTGATGCCCTTGGTTACTTATGAGAATGTTCTTCCATCTGCACTTCATCACGGAAACAACTAGACAAAGACTAATCATTCATTCTGATACAGGGGAGAATAATGGTTCTGACAGCAGGAGATACTCAGCTTCTCTGGGAGGAGAAGAGAAAGTGTGGGGAGGAGGAGAAGGTTGAAGAAAAATCACAGAACAAGGAGAGGAGGAGGAAGGAGGAACAAAATCCTAAATCAGTTACCTAGTACAGACACCTTTATGACTTCATAAATGGAATATGCTTAGTGTCAGCAATCTACGCCTTATAGCATCATGAGGATACTTCTCCCTAGTCAAAGCCACAGGCCCCATTTGTGCCAGCAGTCAAACTGGGTGACATTTTAATACTGCTTTTCATCTCAAGATTGCATCTTCCTTCCAAAGGGTCCCAAGGAGTTTTTAGAACCTTTCCAGGCACATAATTCACATCTTGCAGCACTGAAATGGAGCCTGCTCCTGAGAAGGATGAGCCAGCTCCACCACTGTGCAGGAGTTTTTGCACAGAAAGTAGTGACAGCTCCTGTGGCCCTCTGAAACCATGCAGTATGCATGTGCATGAGGAGGGGGGTTTC
Source organism: Neopsephotus bourkii (assembly GCF_033783945.1). NCBI lineage: Eukaryota > Metazoa > Chordata > Aves > Psittaciformes > Psittacidae > Neopsephotus > Neopsephotus bourkii. The sequence goes on from NW_026900624.1 coordinate 13,692,951, forward strand.
AAGGTAGCAGAATGCAACTGCTAAGTATGGAAGCTGGCCAGGAGCTGTAGCCAACTCTTCAGCTGATATGAAGGTTAGCACTGGGGAGCTGTAAAAAACAGCACTGGTGATTCAGAGCATGACAATCCTCCCTCTGTTTCCCTCGTGGATCACACCCCTACAGGTGGTCAGGCCTCTTTGTGTCTGGGGATGGCTCTTGGAAGAGGCTGCAAGCCAATGTTCTGACATGAGTAGTTGTTCCGGATCAATCGCCAAAATGTAGGGTATTGTTCCAAGTGTATTGGACAAAATCCAAGCTTAGGAAATTGCATCACACGCTTCCAAATCCCTCTTTTGGGTTTCAACCAATTCCTACTATTTTCCTTTCCCCTTCAGAATGGTGCCTTGCTGGGAACAGAGACAGCTCTGTTCCCACTCTGCTTCTCCCCTGCTCTCTGAGTGCCTGCTCCTTGCCCCAGACTGGCATGGGTGAAATGGATTTCCTCCTGGAGACAGTGTACCTACCGGGCTGTGTTACCCTCAGAGCTGTCCTGCCCCGGATGAAGAGTCATCCTTGCTCCCCATGGAGGTTGGTGCTGGCTGACAGACATGAGGCAGGGTTGGCTTTCACTCTGTGAGGTGCTGCTCAGCTTTGTCTTGTAGATCTCACAGAGAATCACCATCCTCAACAGAATATGAGCAAGGGCCGTGTGAGACTTGAACAGAGCCCTCTATCTCATAAACTTGTCAGGAACTGAACCTTCCCTTCCTCAGCCACTGGACTTCTGCAACAGCAACCCAAAGTTGTTGGGGAATGTCTGACCTCCTACACAAATAGAGACCCCTGCCTCTGGCTCTCTAAGTAGCAGGAGCAGAGCTTTTCCTGCCATCTGCAGCTGCAGGCCATCATGCATACAGTACTATGTTTATATATCAACTCCACCTTCCTCATTGCTGTATGTCTTCACTTTCAGCTAATTTAATTGACTGCTCTGGTTATGAAGAATCGTGGTTTCTAGGCACCATGAGTAATACTTAGCATGATATCGCCATTTTCACATCCCAGAGCTAACTAACACTAACTCTAATTAGCTACAACTCACTGGAAAGTAGGTAAGCTTAATATTAGCCTCATTTTTTAGCTGATGACACTAAGACTCAGAAGGCCCAAGTTGCTTGTCTCTGGTGTGAAGCTGAGTTCAGCAAAAGAACCTGGATGAAAATGAACAAATATGTTTTCTAGGCTGTTTCTCCATCCTGAGGGATATCCTGGTCTCCCACAAAACATACATTTGCCCTAGCTGTATCTTAGGATCTGAGGACAGGATACCTCAGTCTGCCATGCCACAGCCCCCCTGGAAGTTCCTGTGTGATGCTCAAGCAGCTAAGAACCCCTTCCCTTCACTTGGGAGGCTGGTGGTGCCTTCCCCTGCTACCATCTCCCCCAGAGCATCCAACTGGCACACAAAATGCCACCAGGCCCCAAGGAGATTTCCTACAGCCACAGTCATGCAATACTATAGCACAGGCTGCCCCCTTTCTCCCATTTTCCTATCTGAAAGATGTTGGATGAAATAGCGGAAGTCTGTACTGACTGTGCTAGAAGCCATATTATGGGTGCAAAGTGATGCTCTGAAGTCCTACCATGGTCCAGTTAGCAATTGCTGGATAATATGCAGTTTCTAAATACTTTCTTTAAAAAAAGCATGGTCTTTGTGCAGGATATTTGAGTTTTAAATATTGCAAGTCACTGCTGTGTCATTCTGTCCCCAGAAACTGACTGTGCTTTCTTTTTTTTTCTTGATTGTTCTTTTCCACTAAAATCCAAAGCTATCTTTAGCAGTTGAGAACCAGGAAAAGTCTTTCCTTCTTCCTTCATTCTTGCTTCTCTGGTTCATAGTAGACGTTTCAGCAAGGTCATCAGAAATACTGGCTGGAAGGTTGGCTTACGGGACAACTGCTAACTCAGGCAGTTAGTCAGCCTCAGAATCCCTTCAAGCCACTTCTATTAGCAGTAGCCCTCACCTTCACCTCTCCCTGTGTCACCACACTCTTCTACCTGCTCTGCTGCACTACCTGCCTGCCCAGAGGTGGTTGCATTTCCCTTGTGGATGCAACTATTGGGGTTCCCTTCACTGCATTGCTTACAATGGAGCCTGAGCTTTGAGCTGAGTGGTCACCATGTTACAGAACAAGAAGTCAGGATTTCTCTCTTGCAAAATCACTGTGGAAGTTTCTCTGCTTAGAGTTGTGTTTACAAGGACAGGAAAGGTTGGGGAAATATCATAGCTGTTGATGAAAATAGTTTTGTCCAGTAGTAGGAATGGACAAGAAGAAGTGTCAAAGGTAGTGCTGACCAAAGTTGATGATTCTTGAGTGGAACAGGATGCCCCTCTGCAGGCTTCTTTCTTTGTATCTTTTTACTACTATATAAACCCAGGATCCACTCAGGTCTGGAGAACAGTAGGCAGTTCAGGTACCTGCTCTGCAGGAGAGCAGAGTGGAGTCAGATTTGGCATGGAGAAGATCAGTTAAAATGGCCAGGGGGATGGAGCAGCCAGCTTGGGAGGAGAGGCCAAAATGTCTGGGGTCTTTTCTTCGGAAGGATGTTAACAAGCTTTACAGTCATCTAGGCCATAGGACACTGGGAGCTGGGACCATTGCTCCTGACGTGGTGGTCATTACACTTTAGATCCCATCGGTATCATGCATAGCGGGTGTTCTTTTGCACAAGCCCAGCCAGTACAGACACATATCACACAAATGAAAATCTGCAGCTGTCCCAGGGTTTTTGGTTTTGCTTATTTTCATCCTGGTCCTTTTGCTGAACTCAGCACCAGCCACCCTCCCCCTCCAACCCAGTCACATGTCAGTGTACGCAGTGGGCAGACAGTGGGACAGGCGGGACCCAGGCACCCTCTAAACACTGGCTCTTTACACAGCCACAAAACTGCTGCAGTGTTATCTATGGCTGTAGCCTTGCACAGCAGGAGTTCTGCTTGAAGTCAGCAGGGCTGTAGAAGAACAGAAGAAATAAAGAAGCCATTTTGCATTCAAGTGGTGAGCATGGTTCCCCACTTTCTGAGAGAAAAAGTGAGTGAGGACTTCACTCATGTTATCTGAGCACCCTGAGGTGCTTAGAGACAGAGGGGAGGATAAAATTGCAGTCGCTTCCAGTCTCCCCGGGAAGGTGAGCATTGAACCTATCCAGTAGCCATCTGCCAACTGGGATGAAGGCTTTGCTTCTCCTTATTGCTATAGCCCAACCCTCTTTTCCTCACTAGGTATATTTAATAAGCAGTGCTCAGTCTGACAGCTGTCTTGCAGCTCACACATGAGTTCGAGCCAGAGTTTACAGAGAAATGAAGGAAGAACATATATAATCTCTAGAATTTCTCCCTCTTCATTCACAACCTGCCTTCTCAATATTCCCAACTCACCTTTGCCTCAGGACTACAGCCATGCATCAGCATTTGTTCATTCAACATACAGTTTCAGGTGACAGAAGACATCATATGTGGGAACAGGTGGTGGAGAAAGAAAGAAGCAGAGGAGGAGAGAAAATTATCCCTCCTTCAGTTACATCCTGTATGGAGAGGAAAGCAATGTCAAATTGAGGAGCTTTAAGAATTAATTCAACCACAGGCTTTGGAGAGCACACCTACCTTCATGGGGCTGCATATGAATATCCCATATTCTTCATGCAGAACTTCCTCTAGGGTTTATCACACTTCAATTCCCTTGCTAGGAACTGGACTGCTCTGCTGTTGCACAAACCTCAACTAATGCAGGACAGTTCAATGAGAGACCTTACTGGGGGAGATGATTTTATTCTAAACCACTGATTTCATCCACAGTCATTCTTTCATGCCCACGTGTTCTCAGGCACCAACATGTGCCTGTGTGCTAGAGCTAGGACTCCTTGCAAAGACAGGGAGACAAGGGACATGAGCTAACGAGCCATCACAACTCCAGAGTTCCTCTTAGGCAGGTGGCCACAGGTTGGTTTTGGAGCTGCGTTTTGCTCACTTCAAGGATTCACACTGGTTGTGATTTTTTGTTTCCCCACCCTGGTCCACCTGTCAGAAGTATTAGGAAACACTGTTGATTTACTCATTCTCTTTAGGCTCCTTACCATCTTTAGTGGCTTCAGGTTTGTCCTTTATCTTACCTCTTAATGGCTTCAGTCTGTCTTTCGCTTTATTCCCAATCTGGGTATATTTTGAGCAGCTGCGAGATGTGCTGTGATCTTGATAATCTTCTAGCTTAGGTGTCAGCAACGGTTGTCATTCCTGTCCTTCTGCCATGTCCTCTGGTGCTGTTCATGCCCACCCATTCCATTCTCAATGTTTTTGTTAGATCTCTATGGTATCTTTGGCTAAGGCATAGTCCCAGCCCACACACCTTCCATCACTATGCGTGGAAGATCCTATCACAGAGGATAGACATTTTAAATGCATGGCATATTTAGTGAAAGAAAAGCTGTTTCACTCATTGGTGATTTTTGTGTCTGTAAGAAGCATGTTCTGACTGCACAGTAACCTGGTACAGAGAGTTTGTCAACAGGGCTTCCGTCACCACCAAGAGACATGTGGGTGTATAGAAAACCTGTCCCTTGGTTGACCACTGTCAATCTGGACTATAGACCGGTGCAACTAGGCAGTGGGAAGGGGAGAAATTCACATTTGGGCAAGTAAAAATACAAAATCTGAGAGGTACATTTTTGTTTTATCTTTTGTAATGATATCTGTTTGAAGTTGGTTACCTGGTAGGAAAGTTGGGCTGAGCCCTAGTGGTGGGGACAGCTCACCACTCAGGCTGGAAAAGTTTTCTGGTGAGTTCAATTTCCCCATCATTGCAGCCATTTGCCATTCAGCTCTCCCGGGCTCAAGCAGAGCCCTGTTCCCTAGAGTGGTGGTCCACTGGCCACCCAGTAGCTTCTCCTTACAGATATATTCCAGATCTTGCTGTGAGGGACTGTGTGAGGTGCAAATTTCCTGATGTACTTGGATGCCCAGGAGTTTCTGAAGAACCCACTGTCAGGCACCTACATACTGTTGTAAGTCTTCTCCCTAGGACTAAGGGATTTACCCTGCACACACAAGAAGCTGAGACCGGGACTGAGGTCACCACAGCTGCTTTCTGGTCCTAGAACCCACCTAATAGCTGAAGCTGCTCTCTAGGGTCTTCCCTTGGCATAGCCATGACAGTGCAGAGGTGAGACCACTCACTTCAGGAAAGATGGTTTTATTCCTCCATTCCTTAGGGTAGGTGCCTAAAATACCAGGACATTTGGGCCAGATTTACTTGTGTTGGATTTCTGTCCTAAAGGCTTAAGTACAGCCTCACATTGATGTTTGCACCTCCTCACCAGAGCCGCCATGTGCAGCATGCAGTTCCCCTCCCCAAACACAGAGGTCAGTGTGCTCAGCCCCAGCACTTCCTAACAGCTCAAAATAACAGAAGCAGAGCTGGACTGAAACCAATGGCAGTTGCATGCAACAGATTTCTAGGGATGCTATCAGATGGGGATGTTGTGGTTTACCGTTAGCAGAAGAGATGCTTATATTGTAGGAGAGAAAAAATGTAGGGTTTGTGGTCTTGTTTTTTCTTCAATGCTTGACAGCTAGTGTTAGAGTTAAGGTTACGGTGTGTGTAATCAGTTAGGTGGCTAAGTCAGATCACTGAGTAAGGTCTAAATGACCTCCTGAGTTTCTTCCAACCTAAATCTATGGTTTTGGCCCCAGATGCAGAGTCCATTTTCAGTTCTGGAAGAACTGCACTGTGAATACCAGGTTCTGAATTTATCTCATGTATGGGAAAGTGATTTCTTTCTTTGCAGTAGTAATCCCTAAAAAAAAACTTTAAAAGATATTACTTAAAATACCTGTTAATCTGGAAGATACATAGTGGAACACACATGAATAAAAGAGCTTAGATTTACAAGCAAAAATAAATGAAAACCAGCAGCACCCAGGAACACAAAATTATGTGTCCTCAACATAAAAAGGACATGGACCTGTTAGAACAAGTCCAGAGGAGGGCCACGAGAATGATCAGGGGACTGGAGCACCTCCTGTATGAAGACAGGCTGAGAAAGTTGGGGCTGTTCAGCCTGGAGAAGAGAAGGCTGCATGGAGACCTCATAGCAGCCTTCCAGTACCTGAAGGGGGCCTATAGGGATGCTGGGGAGGGACTCTTCATTAAGGACTGTAGTGATAGGAGAAGGGATAATGCATTAAAACTTAATCAGGGGAAGTTTAGGTTGGATATAAGGAGGAAATTCTTTCCTGTTAGGGTGGTGAGGCACTGGAATAGGTTGCCCAAGGAGGTTGTGAATGCTCCATCCCTGGCGGTGTTCAAGGCCAGGTTGGACGAGGCCTTGGGTTTAGAGCAAGGTGTCCCTGCCCATGGCAGGGGGGTTGGAACTAGATGATCTTAAGGTCCTTTCCAACCCTAACTATTCTATGATTCTATGATAACATGAAGTGGGTTTGAAGATTTTAATAGAGTTGAGAATGAGTTAGCTCCCTTGTGATCAGCAGAATGACAGTGGCTGAAATGGCTCAAATAAAATGCAGCTATTTTGGAAGCAGTGAGCCTTTACCACTCCAACAGCCACTCTCTCCATTCACCATCGTTGAGAGAAAATGTCTGGATTTTCTGCAGGTAAGAAGGAGGAACATTAACAAACAGAAGACATGCATGAAAAGGCTGAAGTAATTACATTTAAGGCTAAGGTCTCATGGGAAATATGGCAATGAAGAGCTGATCTTATCTTGACCATCCTAACCTCTGTCAGTGTATGAGGAGCTTTGGGTAGGTATCCTGCTCTGCAGAGGACTAAATCAGACCAGTCATGGCATTGAGATTGCTGCCTGTCATCACATGCAGTTACACAAGAGATGCTCAGGGTGCTTCTAACAAACTGTTACAAAATTAAGACCAATAACATGCCACCACTGTAATGTGGCATCGTAAGAGGCTAGACAGAGCAGTGCTGTCATTGTTGTGGACCTCTCCATTAAAAGGGAATTTGTTAAGCTAAACTCCCAGGTCATCCTAAAAGGCAGCATCCCTGCTCATGCAAGGAAGAGCTAAAAGTCTAGGAGGAAAATTAATAAGCTCAGCAAATGTCTTGAACATGTGAGCAGGACACATCAAAGGTACCTGAAGCTCTGCCACCACTCTGTGATCTGCATCCTGTCCTGAGCTATGACTGCCTCCAGTGATTTAGAGAAAGGTAGAAAAGAAACAAAATGCGGAAGACTGGACGGAGTAAAGTCGAAGTCCTGACAATTTCAGAAACATTGAACTATAAGCCTGACACAAGAGAAATATAATGGGAACAAACAGAGATTGAGTTTCCTTCCAAATCCATTTGACAAGCCAATGCAATGGACAGTTAAGTACTCATACTTCAAAGTTATTTCCTCTCTTTAGAAATCCACCTATTTAGTTACATATATACTTACCAAGCTTCTAATGCAATATACTGCTGAGTGCAGTTCAAACATTTCTGTGGTGAAAGCAGCGTTAGAAACAGAGATAAACTGAGCACTGGAGCAAGTCTGGATACCTTGCCAAAGACCCAGACAGCTAGACATGTTTTCAGCACATCAAAATCAGCGTATTGCATGCAGATGCAGCTGCTTTCAGTGATCCATCACCACCTTAGTTACAGAACATACGTCATCCAGTTGTGGGGAAATGTTATGGCACCCACAGCTCCAGAATCTACAGAGATTCATCCCAAAAGCATGGTGCAAATGGTGTCTCCAGCTCTGAAGCAGTGACCGTTAGGATGGCAGCAGTGCCACACAGGCTGGCAGGGTTTTGTGCATTGCAGGACAAAACGCTCTTGGACAATGGAAAGGGAGCAAACTCTTCCTGGAATAACAGACACTGAGCTTCTCAATATCCATGCAGAACAGAACAGCTCTGCTTTCACACTTCACTTGGAGACTATGATACATCACCTGAAAATGAAAGCCAGGCACACTTGACATTCCAGGAAGAATTCTGTTTTTCAGAAGTATACATAGCCTGCTATGCTAACTGTGCTCTCAGTCGGCCTGACATTGCAATTTAAATACCTCAAAATGGGTTAAGAATTGGGGCCGGGAAAGAGAGTGACAGACCTGTCTCCAGGTGGTTTCTCTCACCTTTGGCAGCACCCAAAACTGCAGGACTCTAATCTAGATTGCTAAACTTTGCTCCCCAGGCCTTCCCAAACTACATAAGAACAGCCAAATGCTATTGCAGAGAAAAGATAAGGTAAGCAGCATGTAGCCATCTCACCTGGAGTTTGGCAGAGGAACTAAAATTAACCTTTGTTGCACTGAGAAAAGCACAAGGGTCACTTTTCACATGTTTTCTGAAACTGCAGTGGCCCAAGCACAAGTGATCCACTACATGCCCAACATAGGGTGTCTACCCACTTTGTTTTCCTTGAAAGCTGCATGTCAATAATCCACACTTATCAGGACAGATCTGCCTCAATTACATACACAAAAATAACTCACAAAGGTGCAGATCACGGCCAGGGACACCGGAGGTTTCAAAACATCTGAGGCCACAGATGTATACAGAGAAAAATGCTGAGAAGGAGAACTTGAACAAAATATTTGCAGAGTCTAAATGGGGTTTTAGTTTCTGTTTTAGGGGCTAGAATGGGAAGGATGAGAAAGTACATCCATCTGGGGTTTTGATGTCATCTCAAGTGTGTAGTGTATGTCAAGGCTGGGATAGATTGAGGTTTATTGCAGCTCTCATGTACTTAATGACCAGGTGCAGAGAAGAATTAACGTTACAAGGGGATTCTCCATCACTGTGGATTTTGTCCTTTGGATTATCAGACCTCTCTGAAAAATGAGAAGAAAAAGAAATCTAAAAGGAATTGGACATCAAAGCTGAGCAGGGAGAGATTCTTGACACAAAAGAAGTATTCCCTTCAGATTTGCCCCGCAGACTGTTGCTCTGTTTGGAAGTACATCTGGGCAAGGAGAAGAAGCTCCATTCTGGAGAGGATTCTAGTATTTTTAGTTATGTTGGAGGGTGTGTGTCCCACTGTGGAACAATCCTCCAGTATTCACAGGAGGATATGTCTTCCTAGCTTTGGGCAGGCCAACCAATGGGTTGCCAGTAGACCAAGGAAGCCTGAATCTGTGCAAATTAAAGGTGATTTGCCACTCAGGTAGGCTAAGTAGGAGACAGAGATGTTTCCCAGAGCAGACAGGAAACGTACAGGCTGTGAGACTCACCTGGCAGGCATCCTCCATTATGATTCCCATTAAGATCAAAACTTCCTCCAAATTGGAAGATCCTGAAAGCAGAAAGAACAGTCTGAATTCTTCCAGCCGTCCCCAAATGAGAGGCTCCCACCAACCGTTAGCAATATCCTGCCAGGCCCTATCTCTGAACACACAGAAGGACTTTTTTGTGTCATGCAAGGAGTGTAGAAGCACAAGGAGTGTAGAAGCCTCATAACCCAGCCTACTGAAATTCACTGAGAACCTGTCAGGCTGTTGGGGGTCCAGTTCATGCCCAGCCAAATGTTCTCTCTGACACAGGAAGCTGGTTTAATCCTATTTCAAATGGCTCAAGCATCTGAATGTCTCTGCTTGTCCATTTATATGACCCATATTCTAACAGGGGCCAAGGGATTCAGACAGCGTTGTGAACTGCAGTAAAATTTAAAGGCCTCCCTACCCTCAGCCTCTCCATGGCCATGAGCGCGCTATAAAATCCTAGATAGATTAAATTAAACAGTGTGAGGAACAAGTTAATTGATGGTGTCACCCAAACTGCTACATCTCACTGTTTAATTAACCAGTAAATCACCACAAGCGGCAGTGTTGTCCCTTGTAATATTTGTAATAGATAGGGAAAAGTTGCCTTGAGGGGCTACCATGGAGCACATGCAAGTACTAACACAGCCCCTCTCCATCTTGGTGTTGCACTTGCCTCCTACTGCCCTGGGTAGTGGACAAGATAATAAGCTAAACACCTCTTCTCCTGCACGGGGCTGATCACGACCAAGGCAAGAAGGAGGCCTAGAGACAAAACTGAGTGAGGCTGGAAGCATTACTATGTCACAGCAAAGGGGAGCCTCTCTCCTGCCTGTCAGCAGCAAATCTCCCACAACACCAGCTGACTGGAGCCTGGTGCTTCAGTTAGGCCAATGAAAGTTTTCACTTCTCCCTCCTTGTATCAGCACCAGTGTGGCAGCAGGGCCAGGGCAGTGATCATCCCCCTGTACTGGGCACTTGTGAGGCTGCACCTTGAATCCTGTGTTGAGTTCTGGGCCCCTCACTACAAGAACACATTGAGGTGCTGCAATGAGTCCAGAGAAGAGCAGTGAGGTTGGTAAGGAGCCTAGAGCACAAGTCCTGGGGGGAATAGCTGAGGGAACAGATTGTTCAGCCTGGAGAAGAGGAGGCTCAAGGGAAAACTGAAAGGAGGTTGTAGTGACATGGAAGTCAGTCTCTTCTCCCGAGTAATAAGCAATAGGACAAGAGGAAATATCCTCAAGCTGTGCCAGGGGAGGTTTAGATATTGAATACTGGGAAAAAATTCTTCATCAAAAGGGCTATCAAGCACTGGAACAGGCTACCCAGGGAAGCTGTGAAGTCACCATCCCTAGAGGTATTTAAAAGATGTGTAAGTGTGGTGCTTAGGGACATGGTTTAGTGGTGGACTTGGCAGTACAAGGGTAACAGGTGGACTTGATCTTAAAGGTCTTTTCCAACCTAAATGATTATATGGTTCTGTAATTTCTAATAGCTTCCCTCCAGTTGGCAAGACAAGCTCCTCCCTTCTGCTTTTTTGGGGGCTTTTAGCACCTAATTAATTAGTACTGATGGCAGAGTTTTATGCAAATTTTATTTAAATTCCAATCAATGCTCTCATTTCCGTGCAGTTATTTTTACTATATAGCATCAGCACTCAGGTGGGCAAGGAATAAAACTACCCAGGGAGCAGAATCTGATGTGCCCAGCCTGAAAAAGAGACTGGAAGCAATGGGACCATAGGAGGGGCTGCCAGGTGGCACAGACACATCCTCACCATGCAAGCCAGTGCTGAGGGGAAGAAGTAGAAGCAGTTATGGTTGCAAGGCACTGATAAACTCTAGTAGAAGCAAGCAAGTCTTGATTGTGGAGACCATAAAGTGCTGTCTTCTGAGGACCCACTCCCCTCCACTAGGGAATGCCCTAACATGCAGGGATGCTCATGCTACAGCCACCAAAAGGATAATGACAGCAAGCCGTAAAAAACAGTCTGGATCCAGGGGCAGTGTTTTTAGCCTATCCACAAAAGCATGGAGTGTCACAGCAGGGACCTCCTCATGGGAGTCTTCCCAGTCAAGATCAGCTTCCTACTCATGGGAGCTGTCTTGACAAGGCACCCTGGGCATCTTCACGTCTTCCTACTCAGATTCAAGGCCTGTGACCTTCCCACCTACCCCATTTCTGTCTTTCAAAATACTGTTTAGGCATGGGAGGGCCTGTGGAAGCTTTTACCAGCATTACCCACATCCTATGAGAGGGAGAGAGAAAAGCACATCTTTCCTGGAACTGGATGTCCAGACAGGTCAAATTAGATCCTCGCACTTCACTGTGGTAACCAATGTATCACTGTAATCCATAGGGTTCTTTGACAGCACCACACCAGGCTTTTTTGTGCATCATTGTTAGAGCAGCCAGGTATGGGACTGAGCCTGCTGGGGTCAGTCTCTCTGCTACCAGGCCTGGTGGAGAACCAAAGCCAGAGGTGGAAGTGTTTCCATCTCTCTCCAGTCTATGGGGAAAACAAAGATTCTTCAGCATCTCCTCCTGAGACAAGATGTTTGGAACCACAAATAGGAACCATCCACTAACCTGTGACACAACCACCCAGAACAGGTAGGACCTAGTAAGGAAGTCTCAACTTGCTGCAGACTGGGAAAGTGAGCTCAGCCAGGTCATCCAGAAAAAGCAGATGAGTTAGAGCAGTAGGATCCCCTGTTCAGCAGAACAGGACAAATTCTTCTTCCTGACTGCTGTTTCACAATTTCCCTGGGAATGCTTCCTCCTCATGCTGCTTACATTTCCCTTTCCCCTGAGGCAGCCATGGTTCACTGATGTCAGAAAACAATAAAAACCTAGTCTACAGTGCAGTCTGTGAAGTGCAGATTTTCAGCCCCTGTATCTGACTCTCCACAGGGGACACAGCTTTGGAATGGCTTTTAACTCCTCCTGTTCAGATTTTCTAGCAGCAGCTGAGTCAATGCAAGTGACTGTGCCTCTTGCTGGATGGATTCATGCTGTTGATCCCCTCCACCAGTCCTTCAACAGCTCTTGCTGTGCTACTCAACTCTTCAGAAATCTATCGATTTGCTAAAAATATCTCCATCTTTGGTTTGTACCTCATGTATTCTTCTCTTACCTTCAGCCTGGATAATTATAGTTTATTTCTTAGGTGAGGAGGGAGGAAAGGATTTCCACTGGAGACAATGTTTGCATCTACTACCCAGAGAAACAACAAGGGGTTTGCCACTGATAACAAAAGTCTCATAGGCAGTATATACTCTATTACTGACAGAAACAAAAAGCATGCCAGCTACCAATTTCAAAACATCCATAGGCTGTGGAGAGTCACTCATTGCCATCACTGGTGGAGTCATTAGAGAGAAGAGTGTGCAATAATAGAGCAAGAACTTCATACTAATGCCATCAATCGTTAATGTCCGAAATTTGGCAAATCCAAAGCAAGTCTTTGCTAAGCTCCCTTACAGTCATTGTCCATCTGCAGAGAGAGACCATGCAACAGCTTTGGGGACACTGGAAGAATCCCAAGGTGGAATTATTCAACACCTAATACTACTTCATAACCAATTAGATTTATTAACTTCCCCTGCCATCCTGACTCTTTTGTGATGGCAGACAGATGTTCTGCAAGTGTTTGCAGATTGGTTTAGCTAATACTTTTGATAGCCTGAACCTGCACAACAGATGCATTAACAGATTTTGACATGATGCCATTAGTTTTGCAGCCAATGGCAGGGAAGGATGAGGGGGAAGAACAAACAAATAAATGTTAAAATAGAAAAAGAGAGACTAATTTATGGGCTTCTTTCTCAGTCCGGGTGCTGGCAGAGAGTACTCTCCATCTGCACCATGCCTAGGGTAAGGGGGCAGATTCCACAACCAGCTTCATCCTGCCAGTATCCCCACTTTCCCCCTCCACCTTTACCCCTTCCTTTGAAGTGCAATTCCATAGACTTCCATCTGACAAGGAAGCCTGTGTTTCATGAATGCACGCACACTTTGAGATCACAGTGAGGAGGGCATTTAAGGTACAGAGACAGGGAAAGTGCATCGCAAAAGGCAGATAGTTGGTAATACAGAAACACTCTTTTCTGTTTGTTCCAATGAGTCAACATGATGAGTCTGCTGTGTAAAACGTATGCTGCTTATATATCTGCATAAAACGAGGCAGCGAGATCTAGGAGCATTCATTAAGGGGCTGAATTCAAACCTTATTTTTAATCCCAAGCTTACTCCCTATCCATAATTAGGCCTCCAGTCAGTCATTGAAGCTCTATCTGGTTGCCTTTCCTCACCCTTAAGAGAGGATTAAACCTTCTACCCAAGGAGTTGTAAAGAACTCATTCGACATCCATAAAGCCTTGTGTTTTACATCTTTGAAGAAATAAACAGTTTATGTCTGAGCAAGATCTGAAACAGACAGAATGAGCTTTCCAAAATAAGGCAGAGAAAACCCAAATCAAAAGTTCTTTTCACCTTTCTCACTGGAGGTTAACACCACAGGCAGAGGCAAAACAGGGGAGACAGAAGAAAGAGTAGAGCCACCACCTTTACCAACAGTCACTGTTTTCATGCTGGAGACAAGTTCAGGCAGCTGGTGACAACTGCCCTTTTCCCAAAGAAGCTCAACAAATCCAGCAGCATGACTTCAATTTGCAGCCTTTTGATAATCTCTGGTAACACATTTTACAAATAAAACTCATGAGGTCTATGGACTCATTACCGGCTCTTGAACACAACTCCCTTTGGATCAAGTATGACCACTTCTGCATGGATACTATGTAGCAAACTGTAGTATCCCTGCCTATGTATCATTTGGCCAGATGTTCATCACACCAGTTAATGTTTCCCTAAACCCATACGCCAACAGATTTCAAATCCATTCTTTAACAGTAATGAGCATTTTGATAGAAACCAGCAGATATTCACTGAAGGGCCCAAAGAGATTGTCACCATGCCATGGCTCAGCAAGTACAGCTGCTTCCCACTCTCTAGTCACACATATTCTCCTCTCCTCCAAGTCAGTAGAGCAGAAATCATCCCCACCAAAATATTCACTTCCTCCACCTGAAGACTGCACCATAACCAAAACCAACATCAGGGTTACTGGGTAAGCCTTTGTGAAGGCTTTATCTGTGCCTTTCATGTGAATGTCTCCTGCACCATCTTCCTGCTTGTTTATCAGGGGATCATTATTCCCAGCTTGCACAGCTTTGCTCGAGTTTTCAGGAAAAGAGAATGGCAGTTTAAGGTATGTCTGATTTATACATTATCAAAGAGAAAGTCACTTACTAGGGAAAATTATGTAAGCCTGCATGTGTCTAAACACTCCATCTCTGTTATACAGGAGTGGCAGGCAGAGTCCTTCCTGGTGAGATTTCCAGTCGCTCTGGGATCAGTGCACAGTTTGCCTGTGTAAGACATTATCAGTGCAGTGAGGCAAAAGCAAAGACCTTGTGGCTCCAGCCCCTCTGCCATGCATCAGGCAACTCGGTTTGCCTGTTTTAACTTATTCCAGCAGTTATCTTAAAATCAGGGCAACAATTACTTAAGGAAGAGCTTGTTCAGACACAGGGGAAACTTGCATAGCAAAAGCCAGCATTTGTATAGGCCATGAATCCCAAGCCTTCACTTCTCTAGCATTAATTATATGAAATCACCAATATCAGGTGGAAAGGATAATGCAGGGGAACAGAAGATTATTCAGACAGGCATGGATGATTGCTGATTTATTACCATCTAGCTCCACAGTTTCAGTCAAGCAAGAATGTCGGGGAGGGGGAGCAGAAGGGCCATGACCTTTTTCTCTACCCTGCAATCAGCCAGCTTTGAGGCTTAATATTCACAGCAAGAAATATGCTCCCCAAAAATGTGCACAGGGAATATTGAAAGCCTTGCGAGTTTTGCTTTTATCGTAGAAGAGGGCTGATCCAAAGAAGGGGAGGCTTTGTATAAGCCTTTAGAGACACGATGCATCACAGCCACTGTGAGTTAGAGCTCTTGGCTCTAGGCCTCCCCTAATATATTGTGCTGGGTTGGTTTGTCTGGCACAGCACAGACACTCTGTTGCCTCTTGGCTCTATATACCCTGTTATTTCCCTTTTATGCCGCCCCTGGCAGAAACATCACTACAAAGGGGAGAACAAATTATTTGTTCCTGTATTGAAGAGAAAAGTGGTGGCAAACAGTTGCTTCTTCCCAGATGACAAGTCAAAATTCTCTTCCTTGACCAAGAGCACAAACCCTGCTCTCACCTCCCGGGATGGCATTGGATGTCCCCTACTGCCATGTGTTGCACTCCCGGATGTCCCACTCTAAGATAACCAAGGCACTCCTACAGGGCTGGCAGATTGGCCACAGGGGAGGCAAGCCCTCCTTGAGTGGTAGCTTGAAAATAACTCAACTCGGGCACTGCAGGTGAAGTAGCTTGGTGATGGTCCCAGGAAACACCCCTACAAATTCAACTACCTGTGCAGCAGATTGTCAGGAAGCTAGAACAAAAGCTCTAGAGCGCAACGGAGTTCCAGGAGCCATCAATTGTCCATACCACATCAGAAAGGCAAGTTGTCACTGTCAAGCCTGATTTTATCCAGTCATTAGAGCACAAATAGCTGACTGTCGAGTGTTCTGCATGCAGCTCTGAATAAACAACACTTATTTTTTCATGACACAAGTAGATTTAGGTCTTAACTCATTTAGGTAACTTGGTGGGTCTGGTGTGAGACAAGACACTATGCCTCTTGCATTAACTCCATTTGCAATTCACCTGAAATATGGCTCTCAGTTCACATGGAACATGGACCGTGGTGGCCAGTGGCAGAAGGCCTCCTGGGTGGCTCTGTAATAGTCTGCATCAGTGCTGCTTCTGCGCACAGAATATGTGTCAGAGAAGGTAGCAAGCCAGAGGTACAGAAGCATTCATGTGCTGGCAGTGTTCCCCTTGCATAGTGCTTGGAGGGAGACAGGAGAGTCTCTGCTGTCCTACTCCTCCCCCAGGTCGAATGTCTTACAATAAACACTGTCAGCAATTCACCCACACAGAAAGCTGTAACTGTATTCAAATTACCATTCATCTTACCCTCCCACTGCACAGGAGAAGCAGCATATGTCTGCCTCCAACCC
This sequence comes from Neopsephotus bourkii, assembly GCF_033783945.1. Lineage (NCBI taxonomy): Eukaryota > Metazoa > Chordata > Aves > Psittaciformes > Psittacidae > Neopsephotus > Neopsephotus bourkii. The sequence goes on from NW_026900624.1 coordinate 13,709,360, forward strand.
TTTGATGATTACAGGCACAACTGCACTGCAACATGCAGAGGCAACTGCCACCCATGCAGAAATATCCTTACTGATTTTAAACTAGGCTATGTCAGTGACAGTCTAACCCCAACAGCAAACCCTCTTCCATCAGCAGCTGAGGTTCACCAGCCCATCACAGCTGGGATAGGTGCAAAGTATGATACTTGGATGAGTGATACAGATTGCTATCACATCCCAGCTGGGGTGCTCTCCCCAGCCAAACTGAAAATCCTTTGCGTAGGGATGTTGCATGTCACTGCCTGCCTTACCTGGACTTGTTACTTTCTGTTATGATACAATTGGCATTGACACATCACTCTATGCTTAGCATCTTTCTGGTAGGCTCTGATGCTAGTAATTTAGAACTGTGTTAATTTACAAGGACTCTGTGAGGTCTGGACCAGGGAAACCCGATTTGCTCATGACAGGCTGTTGTAGATAGACCTCATTCAGCCATATCTGGTTTCGCATTAGCCACAGCAGCAGCTGCCCTGAGTCAGGAAGCAGATGACCAGAAGTTTAAGAGACTCAACTATAGCTACAACCAGGAGTTGCTCAAATGGACATAATCCTGTCAATTACCTGGACTCAAGTGGCCTTTGGACTCTACAGCATCCAATTTAGGGCTTAGTCTCACTAACATTAACTCTAAGAGTCTACTAATTACAGAGATTAATTTCGCCAGACAGTCCTCTGATAGGCTTTTTCAATAGCTGAAATATCCTTTTACCAGTAAGATCCTTAGCCATTCCAGGAAGGTAGAGACTTTTCAAATTCACAGTTGGTAACATCAGGAGTTAAATGAGAAAACAAGAAATGTAAGACAGGAAGATTCCATAAACCTTAAAATAGCCAATATTTATAAGTATGAAAATTGTAGGTTTCACAGTGATTACACACATGACTTTGAAAAGTGATCAGGAGTCACTCAAAGAAAACAAAATATATCCATTAGGATGCAGCCAAACTATACTTATTATAAAGCTTTCACAGCCAAGGGATGTTCATATTGGAAGCTGCAGGAATAACATACAGGGTGTTAAGCGTGACCTCATCAAAACCATACTGCTCTTTCAGGTTCTAGTGTATTGGAAGGCTTACTGCATTCTTCAAATTAATGTATCTCAAGTCAGCGGGTGAAGAATCAGCAAAGCAGCCCCCGTCCCTGGCATCCAGCAGTCTCTGGCTATGTGCTATGGTTCGCATATTTGATTTGGTGAGGGGAAGGAGTCACATGTCTATTCACAGCTCTTAAAGGTCCAATTTTTCAAAGGGATCCAGCAGGTTTTCATAATAAGTATTAGCTGGAGCCTTAGCGCAACTGTGCTAAGTGCAAACCTGACAAACCTCCAGTTGCAGAGCTCACAAAAAAATGGTCCTGAAGACTACCAGCATTTTATTTCATTTTATTTTATTTTCAGTTGATCTATTTGGGCTGCAGCAGGAACTTATTAACTGATCTTTTAATAGTGACATTTCTGGAACCATTTGCTCCAATTTGAAAGTTAATTTGTATCAGCTGTTCCTGTTCCGTGACTCTTTCCCCCTCCCCTGCAGCGGGCACCTGAGATGGCAATTTTATATGTGTTCTGAGGAAGCAGGAGGGTGAAAAGGGTCATCTTTAATGCAAAATGAGAAAAACGTTTAACACAACAGGATCCTGAAAATGTCTTTACTTAAACCTTTGCCTTTCCCCACGTAAGGAACCAGACCTTAACAAACACACCTTCTACAGAAAGGGCTACTGAAGCACATCTCCCTTTTTATTCTAAGACTGAGAGAACATTTTAAACTTGCAACAGTTGAATTGTCATTGCCTCAAAACAATACTCACTTGGGTGACCTCCTGCATTCTTCATACCATTTACCTAATAGTTTGCATTTAACAGTCTGGATGGTTTAAGTCATCCTGTTCCAGTTCTTGCAGGAAACACATAACCTGCAATTTGAAAGCCCAGGTTAACTTTAGGCATTCAGCAACTTGAGAAGATCTTGGAGATTTGGTTATGCCAACTAGCATGACTTCCAAAAGATTAAAGAAGTACATATAGATTCAGAATACAATTAAAACTGTTGCTCCCCACATCCTTTCTCTTGCTCCAAGTCACCACCCAGGACCCAGCCAAAACTGCCTTCCCTGTAGGTTCTGACTGGAACCCACACAGCCCCAATGTCCAGCGTGACCACCTCGTCTTCGGCTGAATATCTGCTGGTAAGCCAGGCCTGAAAAGATTTCTCACAGCAAGAATCAGACTGGAGCCTGTGGATAAATTGTACCCATGGGCATCACAGTCAGATTTATATATGAGACAGTGGCAGGACACTTATATCAGGGAGCAAAGAACATGAGAGTCAGCCTGGTGTGATTTCTTACTGAGCAAGTCTCACAGGGTTGATCGCAATCCCCTCTGCTCAGAAGAACAGTATTTAAAGCAGCCAAGAGCTTCCTGTAGATGTCAGAGTGACCTCAGAACAGTGAGGCATTGCTTGAATGAGGGACTGGCTCCCTGTACAATTTGATTCATGTTCATCTCGCCCCTGCCTCAGCTGTGAGGGAAACAGCATTGCCTCGATGGGCTCAATTCAGAAATAAAAAGGCAGTGGCAGCCTATGGCAGTAGAGATTCAGGCAAGACAAAAGTTAAAGCACCCAGCCTTTCCTAGGACTATTTTAATCCCAAATATCTATTTAAATCAGTTTAAGGTCAATCTAGAAGTCAATACTTGGAAGACATTGTGCTAGTAAAATCCCCTTTTTGAGGATTTGCACTCTGATTTGTAGTAAAGGCACAGCAGGTTTTTGGCGTTCAAGAAATGTCTGGATTTCCTGTGTATGGGATCCGCTGGATGAATTGCTGCAGTTGGCAGAGTTGAGACACACATCAGCTGCACATCTCAGCAGTAATTGCATTTAAGAAAAGCTTGATGTTTTCCCCCTTTAGGTCTTTAAACTGGGTAAGCTCAGCCAGGACACGGTATGTCCACCTGCCAACTACCCACATACTCCCCTAGTTTCTCATGTGCAAGTTTTGTCGTTCACAAGTACATGTAGCAGTATCCTATAGCAGTAGCCTCACTCAGACAAATCTACATGCCCCTGAGTGGAGTGAAACCACAGGTACCCCTATAAGCCACAAAAGGTTGCACTTGGGTACAATTTTCTGGATACAGCTCAGGAAGAATAAGAAATCACCACACTTCAGACTTGCCAGAAGGGCAGCATCATTGTCACTCTCTAGTACACCTTTGTAAAAATAAACCAGCACAGCCAGATAATTTCTGTAACCCAAGACTTGTTTCCCCAGCCCAGGAACAGGTTAGGTAGTGAGCATTCACACAGCTACAGCCTCAGACCAGAGGTCTTGGGAGGAACAACAGGTAGCTATCATCAGTTTCTCCAGCCACCACATGCCCAGTGACAGCCTTCCTCTCTTCCCAAGCCCTGAGCAGCAGTCATCACAGCCCAGTCCCAGAGCAGCCTCCTGTTGCCAAGCACAGCTCCAGAGGCAGCAGTTATCCCCAACCCAGGGCACCAGGCTGTAGGAGTCTGCAATAATGAGCAAACTCCAGAGCAAGGTAGCTTCAGAAGGACATTAACTGAAGGGTCACTCACTGCTTCCCTTCATACATATCACCTCTCTGAGGTGCTTAATAACTCAAACCCACTCTATTTCTATGACGAAACTCTCAAGAAGATCAACGTAAAGGGAGAAACAATGAGGATTTGTCCTCACCTGTGAATCAGTTTTATCTTTCATGGCCAGAAAAGGGATGGAAGGACTTTAGATGGTCACATGGTTTCAATACCTTTTGTCAGGAGGACAAATATCTTCTGTAGTTGTTGCTATGATGATAAAGAATCCCAGAAGGGGTTTTTGTATACTCTGTGGGTTGTATAGTTGCTATTGAAAAGTTAACAGCATTAACTGTGATGGATTATTTGAGTATGAAACTTCCTTAGTCATAGCCAGAAGAAGAGCTGAGCAAATATTTGTCATGAAAAAATATAAGGGTGGGGTTTGTTTTTTTTCTTTCCCCATCTCTATGAAATTTGGCTGTTTGGCAGCCAGGAATAGGTTTTATCAGAGTTTAGACATGAAGTGAGAGGCTGTGTCTGTGCCTGAACATGGAGAAAGGAAGCTGGAGGAAGAGCTGCATGCAAAGCTGGAATGCAGCAGCATTTAAGCTCTCCTTCTAGCTCTCACATTGGTCTGCTTAAGTGATGCACCACCCAGCTAAAGCCCTGAATTCGAGTCCATTCCCAGATTCCTGGGTCCAACTCCTAGGTCTGCCACAGACCTCCTGTGAGACGGTACATGAGACAAGCGCATCCACTAATCATGCTGAGCATGTGTTCAAGAGATTGTTCAAGCAAAGTGTTGCTGAGGGAGGCTGCAGCATATGGACAGATAGAAAAGCTTGCTCCTGAATTATACCAGTTATGGGCGTACTAGGTAGCAGGGGAATTTTGCTCACTCAGGCCTGGATGCAGGGCATGAACGTGCACCCAGGGATGTCTGCAGGTTGTGTTGCTGCTCCATGTAGGTCAGAACTGCATCTACCCTTGTCTGTTGCTGTCAGGTGGGAATTGCTAAAGCAAAGCTATAGCCTAGAAGGGTATATGTACAACACCCCATAATAAGATTTACCTAATCAAATGCCTATCACTGATGTTAGGCTATGCAGGCAACATGCCAAAGATGATACTTTCAAACTTGCATCTTGTATGGACATACACATTTCAATGTGCATAAATAGACCTATGGAAGAAACTGGACGTGGGAACATCTTTGCTAGATGATGTTAAAGTGCTCCACAAATTACTGTGTGTACTTTATGGCTCCACCAAGAACTGGACAGCATTAGCTAATGGGAGATACTGCTGCATGTTTTATTAGGCTATTTATCAATCAAGTGAAACATAGCATGATATACTTCGCTAGTGCATTTTCCTGAGAAAAATCCATATTTTCTTAAAAGGTCTGTTTTCATTTCTCTCTCTTGTTTCTATAACAGCTATGATCCAGACTAGGTAATTTTGTCCTGTCAGTAGCTGTTCAGCTCTCCCACCTCCAGTTAATTTGTGGGGTTTTTTTCACAGTTCACTGTGAATAAGGGTCTCTTTGCTCTTGTTTAAGGTGATCTCCTTGCACTTACGCAAATGGAAAAGCTTGAGGCAGAACAGTACCATTCTTCAATTAATTTAGAAATTACATTTGTCACCACAGATCAATATTTTTCTACTTGTGGACAGCTTCAAGACATATAGACTAAAGGCCTTTCATCTGCTTAGCATCTCTGGTGATACAGAGCCAGTAAGAATGGTGCTCTAAGCTGTGCTCCCTGTGCCTGGGAGAGAGCTGCTATGCAGAACACCTTTATTTAGTATTACCCCATACAGCTTCCAGCTTCACATAACACTCTTGTATCTTCGTCAGAGTCCACTGTGGAACAAAACACATGTACCCACTTCCTGCAGTCACAAGCCTCTCCTCTGTTGGCTGGAGGCACTATTTACCCAGTGTAAAAGCTGGAGCAGGCTGGAATGCCCTTAAGTAGATTAAACTTGGGATATTTCTCCCAGAACAAAGGGAATAACTAAGAGGCCTGGTTCAGACAAGCAATTTCTTCTGGGCTGGCAGGATCTGGACATAAAGATAAAGGGAGAGATGCTGAGCTGGGCAAATCTTTCTAACTGAACATGTTTTTTCTCTGTCATCCTGAAATTAGAAAAGAGATTCCTCTTTGGACCTGGCACAGAAGGGGAAACTCACTCATTTTCTCTGTCCATATAGGGAGGGTTCAACTGTGGACATCTTGAGCAAGAAATAATGTCTTCTCCTGGTTCTGTCTCACTAAATCATGTTTAATGTTCTGACCTGGTTAGTTTATTCAGTGAGGCTCTAAATAGATAAACAAACAAACAAATGAATAGATAGGTAAAACAAAGCTGAGACTAGTCTAGTCTCGAGAAAATGTAATGAGAGTCTAAATGCATTAAAAACCAAAGAAGACCCCGGTCTAAGGCCAAGAGTAAATAAAACTATATTTAGATGGAAAATAATTCCAGCAGGAAGTCACACAGATGAGCTATGGACAGAGGCTTAGCCTTCCACACACCACCTGGCTGGGCAACAGCAACCTTCACTCCCTGTGACCCACCCAGCCCCTTTACTGCTGTTCTGCACTTTGCAAAGGTATTGGGTTTGTCTGTGAGGATGCCAGCATGGAGCAGCAGAGCCTCTTAGATGCTGGGCTCTAACAGAAGCAAATAAATTCATCCTCTGAAGGCAGAAGAGTGCTATTAGGAATGGAAATCAATTTTTTGGCAGAAATCAAAGCTATGTGGATCTATGTGACAGCCCTATCTTTGTTCTCGGGGTTGTGATCCCACTATGTATTTTTTTCTTGCTTAAATATGAGGACACGCAAACTGCAGCAATTGAAGGAGTGCATCCTGGCCGGGGCACTTCCATCTAATCCAGTCTCAGACAGCGTGTCTCTTCATTGGAGACATGTCCAGAGCAAGCCAGGATTACTTAGTGTGCTCTTTCACCCCAGGGATGTTACTGCTAGCAGCCGTGCATTTTCTATTCAAAGATCTTAAAGGCTTTTTTTTTTCTTTTTTTTTTTCTGAGTACATCTCATTAACCTTCCATCCCTCCATGTGAAGACAAAAACTGTTATTGCTCCCATTTCAGAGACAGAGAATCTCAGGCATGAAGAGCTAAGCTTAAAGCAGCCTTTCTAAATGGATACAGGGAAGCTTTCACAGAGTTCTGGAAAGAACCTGGCTCTCCCAGGTTACAGGGCTTATGATTTTATCCTAAGACCATTTTTATCTCTCCTGTATCAAGCCCTGACAGTCCTGTGAGGAATATTATGTAAATATAGGTTGTAGCTGTTGATATAAATCACTGTAAATCAGTAGCTGACATCAAAAGCATAAAGCTGCTGCTTTTTTCTTAATGGATGGGTATTTCATACACCTGTCAGGGCTCAGAATCACATCTCCCTGCAAGCCTGTTCTTATTCCTCGCTCTCAGGGTAACTGAAGGCAGTGCTGCCCTATCTCTGCATCCAGCTACATGAACTGTCCTCAGGCCTGCTGCAGGAAAATATCCTTTCAAAAGCTGCTCCTTCCCATTCACCCATCTCAGATGCACTGCAGACCAAAGGCCTTTTCTCCTTTGCATCCACCCAGCCACTCCTCCATAAGCTGATTTCAGCCCCACTGTAGAATGAAGTCTTCTGCTTCTGCCCCTCCATTCTTTCCACTGCTCTTCTGGCCACCCCCCTTGCATCAGTCCAATATCCCGCAGCAAAGGCTTCCTCACCTGCCAAGCCAGGAGCTCTTCTGAGCCTATCCCAGGCTCACCACAGAACAGTGGCTCCTTGGGCCTTCTCTGCACAGTCAGGGAAACTAGGGTTAGTCACCTTGTCAGCCAAAGCACAAATGGTCCAGGGGCCAGTGCTACTGTCTTTCCAGCAGTGTGCTTCTGAGCCAGAACCAGCTAAACAAAATAGGAAAGTCTCCCTTAGCTTGAGGGCACTCTGGACCAGGACCCATCATCAGATAGGATAGTGATGCTGCAATAGAGGGCCAACATGACAGGGGGAGGTAAGCTCAACCATGTGGTGGTGGCTGCCTGTGTTATGGTCCAAAGTGAAGAATAAAATGTGACTTGCTGTGGCAATGTTTAATGGTCTGGCTGTGTGGTTATGCCACTAGACACCTCACAAGACATCATCATACAAAATAGACTTGGCAGTCTTGGGATAATGGTTGGACTTGATGATCTTAAAGGTCTTTTCCAACCTAGCTGATTACATTATTCTATATGAGGTTGGACTCATTATCTGAGTATGTGAAGGATCCACCACAAAGCTGTGGTGGCAATGGGCTATCCAAATCCCACTCCAGTCCTCTATGTCTTCATCATCCTCCTCTGGCCCTGGCAAACTCTGAGCCCAGGGAACATCCAGCTTCTCCCATTGGTGCACCCTGGGTCTACCCAGGGCTTGCAGGTGCTGCTGCAGTTCTCACCCCTGCAGTGCTTGCTGGGGAAGTCATCGCCTCCTCATGGAGCAATACAACACCAGTATTGTATAGCCCTCCCTCACACTCAAGAAGGTGTCTTCCATCAGCTGCACTGATATTTCAGCCTAGAAACCTTAGCAGTGCTGACTGAAAGGGTGAGCAGCTGATATGAAACCTCCCTGAACCTGCGCCAAATTCAGAGACTACTCCTCAACACAAAGGGTACAGAGCAGAGGGGAGATGTCATACGCAGCCTGGGAGAAAATACAGCTCATGTCCCAGGCAGCTGGGTTGCCATGGTTGAATAAGCTAAATCTGGACTATGGAGCATGGTGATTCGGAGAATAAATGCATCAGTACCCAGCGGAACACGAAAGCTATCCAGGTAGATGTCCACTCCTTTTTCAGGCTTGACCACATGGCTTTGCTCCATTGACTTGTAGGACAGAAATCTTTGATTTTTGGAGCTGATTATCTAGCTAAGAGATGACAGGGAAGAAAGAAACAGTAGCTTTCAGCCCTTGGTAACTTATCTAGGGAGTGAATGAAAGTGACAAAAACCTGCCAGCACACTGCCTACACATGAAGAAATTCTGTTTCCAGTCCCCCGGGGAAGACTTCTCCTAAAAAATCCCTTTCCTGTGAGAAAATAAATAAATAAATACAATTACCCCTCTGTATGTGACTTTTCCACTCGACTTAGACCTATACAAACAACAGCACTGTGACAGTCATCAAATTTGTGTCAATGGAATAGGGACAGCCTTGCAGCTCTGGGCTGTGACAGACTGGTACCTGGGGTGACTCTGGTGAGGGGCGATACCTGCAGTACCTATCCCCAGTGCACTGTGGGCACTATGAGAGATGACAGCTTTAATTGTTAATGCAGAAACAGGGACCACGGAGGCAGAGGTGCAAAGGAGCTGCAGGAGGAGGCCACATATGGGAGCTCCCCCTCCCATTCACGTGCTTTCCCTGCCTTCTTTCCAAGAGCTGGAGAGGAAGCCACTGGGGAGTGGAAAATGGGGGAGGGTGGCATGCATATCTCCTTCAAACTCCCCTTTGCAGTGCTCAGTGCAATTTACATATGAATGCTTTGGTGTTCTTCATAAGCAAGAATTAAGAGAACAAAAGGGTGCAGGAAGTGAGGGGAAGGGAAAGGGAAAAAAGACAGAAACTGGAGGTGGTGACAGGCACCCAAAGGCAAGGTTACCACTCAGTTATTCAGTGTTGTCCCTGCTTATGCACACTCCAAGAATATAATTTAAGGAGCTGCCTCCCCATACTTTGTCCCCATGCCCCTCAATCCATTCTGCCCTGATTTCTGATACATTTGTTCAGCATCCAGACCATCTTTCTGGGGTTGGCATAGCAGGCTAAGCTTTTACAACCCAAGGAGAGCTTCTTTTAGTGCTGCAACCCTGCCTCCCCTGTGGTATGCGAAAACGGTGCTTGCGCATCTGGGATCTCCAAGGTCAAGGGTAGCAAGCACACAGTCTAAGATCCAAATTCCTAGGGAGGCACACACAAATCACAATATTCCTAAACCCAGAATCCTATTTGACAGAAAATAAAAGTATACGAATGATCTCAAAGGTCATTTCCAACCTAGCTTATTCTATGTGCAACTGTACATACTTGGTTAGAGAGTTCCTTAAAAATAGTTACAGGTAAAACATAATTTCTACTATGAACAGAGAATCATACCTTTAGTCTTTTGCTAATTTACTGAATATCAACAAATTGCTCAACTGTCAATTTAATCAAATAGGGGCTACATCCCCATGAATTCCTCTGACAAAGAATTTGGAAGACTATCCGATTATAATTTTAAGAAACTTGCATCCAGAATGACTGAGTAAAGATTAGAGCACTAGGAAAAGAGAAGGACTGTGAGAGCATGTGAGAGAGACAGAGCATCACTCCTGTGAGTGAAGTGAGGAGAATTATACCTGTCCTTAAGTTTTGTGGCAAGCAGAGCCGAGGTTCTGGCTGCTGGGCTTGGACCAGCTTGCTTTCTTTCCAACCTTCTCTTCTCTCTTTCATGTTTGCTACATGCAGACCCTGTATTCTTATGGAAATGTTACATTGCTTTTTAAGTAGTCTTTTGAGAAATAAATGCATTAACAAGAAGGTTTAAAGCTCTGCTCAGAGCACGCGGGGAATAAAATGCTGCTGCTACTCCTGGGCTTATTCAGATGGAGTGGCAAATAGTTTCTTCACATGGGGACACAGAGGAGGTGTCACAGAGTCATTACCTTGAAATTCCACAAAGAGCTAACATCTCTTCCTACCTCTATAAGTCCTAGGAATTGTCCACAGAAAATGTCTGTATTATCATACCTTCATCGATGATACATTCCCAGCCCATGCCCATTGTAGGCATTGCAATCTGTGGCCTGGCATGGAAGAATGTCCAATTGATTCAGAAGCATTTAAGAGTGGCAGCAGACCAAGCCCGCCTAGTCTTCTTTATTGCTAACAGCTCCTGCCTGACTCAACCTTGGGCATGGCTGGGCAAAGCCTGCTGTTAAACACTTGTATCTTCAGATCTGACCTTCTGCTTTGGCCAGCATAGCTGTGAGCCAGTGGACTGCTGGAGCACAAGGTGAGACATCTGTGATATGCGTAGCCCTTTGATCCCTCTGTGTCTGGCTGAGCTCTGGGTCTTGCTTCATTAAAGGTGTATTTACAAAGTATTGCAAAGTCTGGGGGCTGTAGAATGAGAAGGTTGTAGAACAAAAGGAAACACAAAAACAAACAAACAAACAAAAAAAAAAACAAACCACCAACAAACCCCAAACGCCTAAGGGCAAGCAATAATCAGCTGGAAACATTTGTTTAAATTATTTTACATGTTAGTACCCCATCTATGGTCATTTTCACCATGTTTCTAGGAAATGAATTCACTTGTGAGCATGCTTGCAGAAGCAGCAACATTTAAATGAGTCCTACAGGAGATGTGAGAAGAGAGATTTCGAACTCCTTATTATAAGGATTTGCATGAGAAACTTGATTCCAGGAATTACACGCATGCAACAAGAGAACAAAAACCTATTCTGTGACCTACCTGTCCAGTCTAATCAGTTCAAACACTGAATAAAATTAATTACAAAAATTAGAAACTGAAATGAATATGCCAGTGCTTCTCAAGAAATGGAACTTGTTAATGTTCCAATTATTTAAACATTCCAAAATTGTTTTCAGTTCTTATATTTCATTTTGATTTAATTTTCCAGTTTTATGTTACCTTTTATAGCTTTTAAATTTGCCCTAATAATGTCAGCACACATGATCTTCCAGTCATAAAATGTGAAAAAAGTGAAGAAGAATCTCTAATGAAAAACAGTGTTTTCAAATGCATTTCCAGCGTTTTCTGAAATTAAATCTTCTTCATATTGAAATTTTCTCTTCCCACATCCTCTCAAAAGGAATGTAATAAAATTCATTCAGCTTCTGTCCAGGGAATAGAAAAACAACAAAGAAACAAAACCCACAATCATTGAGATGAAGTTTTCAATGAAACATTTCTGTCTAGCCTTGCTCACTGCAAAGTCCTTCTGGATGAGTGACAGGTCACAAATCCTCTGTAGACATCACCTGCCAAATAATTTCAAATTAAGTGTGCAAGGAAACCATGATGTGCTCTTGAATAATTCACAGAGTCACCTCTGCTATCCGCTATCTATGGCCGCCCAACTGTAACAAGGCTGCTGCCAGCCAGGGCTGAGACTTGCTGTGCTGGCAAAGCAGGGTGAAGCTTTGGGAAGGAGAAGGGACTGACAGAGGTCACCATGGATGTGCTGTGAGGATACTGAGATGGGAAAATAAAGGCACTGGATTTGGACCAATCCATTTGGGCCTATAGCTGAAAGTCCAGGGTGCTGGGTATATTAGAGCCCAAATCTGTTGTTGCTTCACTGGGAGGTAGGATGAAAGCATGCGGAGTTTTTGTAAGAATCGCAGCCTTGCGTGCATCCTTCCTCAGGTGGCCTACCCAGGCTTCTCACCAGCCAGCCAGTGCAAAGGGTTTCCAGGAAAGTCATTCAGTCCATTGCAGTCAATTAATCAGAGCAAGTTGTACACTCTGCTGTCACAAACCATTGAGAAGAGTTTCTGTAATCCTGCCTTTGAACTCCGTGGTTATTGCCATTTACAATGGGTTTATTAGAGGCTTAATTGAATTGGTGCTGCTTGCAGTGCTCATTGCTAACACGCTGGCCATTAGCAACTGTTAATGAGAGAATCCAGAGGATTACTGCATCAATTATCAGGTTTGGTTTGGACCAGAGGGGCAGCCCACAGCAGGCTCCTGTGAATTCAGCTGCAAAGTGCAGCACAGCAGGCACGCAAGGAGCCGATGTGTTCCACTGGCTGGTGATGTCTCAGAGAGATGCAGTGTCACATCCCCACGTGCTGGAGCTCAGCCACCCAGGTGGTTATCCCCATCCTGCAGTGGGCATGCTGGATAGGAAAGGATCAGCACTTCCATGCTACCACTGGAGGAGGAACTGATTGGTTTGGGGGAAAACACCAAGAGAAAGTATGCAAAGCTATGGGCAAGGAAGTGAAATGACCATTCTCTCAAAAAGCAGACAAACCATTTGTTTGCTAGAAATGGCTGATAGAGCTTTGTGTTCAACAGCTCAGTTACACCAGAGGGTCAGAAAAGTTTGTGTGCATCCTGAGTAAGAAGGCATCTTGCATATGAAACAACACTGTGTACTGCAGTGTGCAGATCCTTACTTGTACTTCAGGCAGGTGAATGCACCCATTTCAGGCGAAAGGAAGAGCTCCTCACCTAGGAGGGAAGGCACTGTCCTAGGAAGAGGGAGGAAAGGAGGGATGGTCTACGATAGAAGGAGAACGCTGCATGTAGCCAGGGCCTCCCAGCAGGAAGGAGGCACCAGTCGCAACCTGCTTCCCTGAGCAAGCGTGCTTTTCAAGCCCCTTCAGGTCCTCCAGGAGGCCTGACCCTGACGGGATGTGAGCAAGTGCTGGGGATGCAGCATGCCAGGAATACAGGATGCTGGCTGCCCATCTGCTGCTTTGCTATGCTGCCAAACAAAAACACAGGGAGTGGGATTTTTTCCTTTTTTCCTTTTTTGTTTTCCTTCTCCCATCTCCCTTCCCTGCAGCTCATTTTTCTTCCCTGTTTCAGATAAGAGTGTTCATGAGCAGAGTTAATGATGCTCTGTGGAGGTGAACACAGGGCTGCTGGTTTGCAGCAGCCACAGTCTCTGCTCTCCTGCCTAAAGGCAGCACGTTTGCTGCTCCCCCGGTCTGATTTGGAGCCAGAGAATACCCTGCACAGGGACATACTCCAGAGATGGGGGCAGGCTGTGGGGCGTCTTTGCTGTAGCTGCCAGTCTCCCGTTCCATAGAAGCCATGGATACTGCAGAAAGCAGGTCCAGCAACCTAATGACTGAAGGCTGTGAGGGGAAAGGAAGGAACAAGAGAATAGTGAGGGAAAAAGCAAGGAAGTGGATGGGGCAAAGAGAAGGTGACACTAGGGGGATAAAGAAATGTGGAGTCCTGCAGAAATGGGTGGTCCTTTTTGCATTAGACATTTTCTAATACTGTGAAAATAGAATTTTTACAAAATGTTAATGGGAGGAATCAAGCTCTCGATTCCCTCTTCCCCACATCTATTCTCTTCTCTTTCGCCTGCTTACAGTTGTAGCAGGAGGCCTCTTTTGAAAAGTTGCCTGTGGGGGAGAGATTAACACAAAAGCATATTTCCACTCCCAAGCTAGAGGAGTACAGTAATTGGGACTGCTGGATACCAATTTCTGGTTGTGAGACAAAAAGGCAGTCAAGAGGATGACCAATCACGACCAAAAGGGACCACCTTCAACCAGTTGTGCCAGTGAAAGGAAGACCTGAGTAAAAACAAGGCGGGGATGACTTCCAAGGTGCTGTCTTATTTTTTCACTCAGCCCTGAGAGGAGTCACATCCTAAAGGAAGGAAATTGTGCTTCTGGTCTGAGGGCTGCCAAAGCTAAGCAAGCCCTGGGGGCAAAAGAGGAGGTCACTGACAAGAGGAGCTTGCTGGCAGTGGGGAGAATGAGAAATTATCAAATTTGGATCAAAACTACACTGGGAGAAAGGGAAAAAAAGCTTCTAGCTGAGGTGAAGGAAGCTGGTCATTAGATCTTGCGAGCAGCAGAGGGGGAGGGAGGATGCTGGAGGAACTGGTGGGACGATTACTTGGGGACCTGAGGAGATGACAAGAACAGCTATTTCCATTTCAAATGGGAAGGCAGAGGAGATCAAACACATTTCACAGTAATGATCCGGATCCTTTCCCTGCACACTGAGCCACACAAACACTCAGTGTAATTGAAGCCACATGCAGCTAAGATGGAGAGGTTAAAATCTGCTCAAGGGGCTTGGGGGGAACAACACCCACAAAGCAAACATAAAATCCCAACCTACAACAAACAAACATCTCTGCGGTATTCACAGAGCATCTGAGAAAAAGCTGTTCCCCAGGACTGGGGTTCCTTCCCTCCAGTTTGCCTACCACAGGCTGTCCACATGCATCATGAAATGCTCTGCAGAATGACACCACCCCACTCTTCCTGTAGCTCCCAGAGTTCATGGACACCTATTCCCAATCCTATGGGTGAATGAGCCACTGAAAAAAAGGAAAATAGATAATAAATAAACATTACATTGTTTTCAAATAGATATGGACTAAAAAAAGAACGCCAGTGCAGCAGAAGATGGACTTGAGATCTTTTTGCTTATTCATCCATTTTCTAAAAAGACTAAGGTGACTTCTGTTTAAAACTAGGAATGAATATTGATCCAAGTGCTCACTGCTTTTCATTTCCTGACCTCCTGCTGCATCTGCATTTAGGTATTAAGTGGTAGTTTGGTATGGTCCCACTCTTCCTACCCAGAATTCAGCCTGAGATCTACCAGCCTACTTCAGAGGGAGAGACCTGTTGCCATTGTCACCACAAACCCAGGGTTTAAGAAACTGACTGTTCCAAGATAGTAAGAATTGAATACCTTACCCAGCTCCAGATGTCCAAATGCCATTTAGAGAGCAAATCTGATTCCTTCCTAATGCCATTTTTTCCAGCCTAGGAGCCTTCAGGCAAGGGTGGAAAGTGTTTCCATATTGCAGAAAGTATGAGAGTCAGGTTTATTTAATGTAACGTGCAGTGTGTGTATTTATTCAGTTAATCCAAACTTAGTTAAAAAATCTCTGCCCCAGGCTAGAAATACTTGCCTTAAAAACAAGAGCATCCACAACAGTGTCGATCACCACAAAGACTCTTAGCACAGCCTCCCTCTCCACGCTGTCAACATTGGCCAAGCTATGGCAGAAAACCAGGGCTGTTCACATGGTCAGCAGACCCAGGAGCACCTTCACAGGAGGCAATAAGGTGCCTCTACAGAGCGCTGGGTCTCTTCAGTCAGAGGCAGAAGCCTGTATGCTTCCTGCTACCAGTTACTTAACCTGTGCACAGCAGCAAGAAGAAGAGAAAAAGCAGTTTCTAAGGTAACATTATGCGCTGTGGAAGGTACAGCTGCTGGGAACATCGGGGAAACAGGGGACAGCACACACGTGAGTGATGTATCCCACAAGAAGCCCCATGCAGCACTGCAGAGGAACAATGCTGCACTGAGCTGGCAGAAATAAAGGCTCTGTGTGGGCCATGCTCCAGCCACCCCATGCTGCAGGGACTAGGATGTGGTCAGTGATACAGCTGGCCTTCCTGCACCTTTGATGCCCTGTGATCATCTCCCCACATGCAGGTGCAATAAAACCCTCTCGGAGCACACCAGTGCAGAGGCTCACTGCAAATCCCACAGTGTTTTCTCTCTCCTCCACCCAGGTTTGTAAGGCTGCTCATCGCCACAGCTGCCTGCCTCCTTTGCCATAGTCCTACACTGCAGATCTGGCTTTTAAGCCTCATATCATGTCCTTCTCCAAGGCTCAGCTACTGCAATGGAAAGAGACGAGGAGTCTGCAGTGAAGTAGAACCTCATGGTACCACAGCTGAGACATCTCCAGGTCAAACCAAGGGCTGTCCTCTCCTATTGGATAATGTGGCCCCAGTTAGTTGCAAGATGTGTTTCAAACCCTCCAGGGCTGAAATGAGAACAGAGATACGTAGAGATGAGGATCCACTGGTCTCAGCTGAGGTTCATGAGTGGCATGAAACAAGGTGCATGTCTGTGTAAGGTGCTCTGGGGACCAAGCCATTCTTCACCCATGTTTTATGTGCATTAGGGACAAGGAGTAAGCACAAGCAGCCCAAGGGAGCCTGTTTCCCAGCTATGACCAAGCACAAGACAGATGCAGTTTGGTCCCATCTCCAAGGGAGGTCACCCAAACCACAGCCAGATCAGGCTCTAAGGGGTTTTGGGCCCTGCTCTAGGGCTGAAACTTTTGGCTCTTGGTGTCCTGCGAGTTTGGTCTGAGCCCAGCTGAGGAAAAGCTCAGTGCTGCGACACAAAGCAGTGCTGAAGCAAGCATAGGGTTGGGGTTGCAAGGTATGGATTGAGCAGAGGAGGAACCTGTGCTCGGGGCCCAAACCAGGGAAGGAGAGGGAGACATATGTGTACACACATATGTGCACATGTGTGCTGTCAGGCTGCACATGGGGGACATGCCAGTGTGTGGATGACTGAGCATGCCTGGGGCACAGGAGGGGGTGCAACAACTCTGGTGATTCTCCAGCTAAATCAACTGCAGTAAGTAACCCTCATCATGCACAGGCAACACTGAAACTCACAGAAACCCCTTTCGCAATGCAGAGCCCTGGGCATCAGCACTTCTCACTGGAAGAGTCTCCTTTTAGTATCTGCAGCATACAGATCAGTGTGCATTTGTGTGCAAGCTAGACCCGGGTATGAGCCTCTGTGTGCATGTGTATTCAGGGTAGGTGCAGGCACACAACACACAGAGATGTTCTGTGGCAGTGAATGAAAGCCTACTTATTTCTGAGCCCATTTTGTTAAACATGGTCTGCAGAACCTCTGCCCATGCACTACATGGGAGCACCTCAGCCAGCTGGCAGCCCCACCTTGTGCTGCAGCCAGCACCAACACAGCCTTGTCTGATATTGAAACCATTACTCTTCACCAGTCCCTCGCCCTGTGCTGCTTCTTCATCCCCAAGAAGCTTGGAGCTAAAATTATACACTCAAATAATGATTCTGTGCCTTGAAAACAATCTCCCTTCCTCCCCACTCTTGCCTTTGACATGTGTGTTTAATATCAAATTATTTATAACCCAGCCTCACGGTCAAGCTTTTAATGAAAGAGCTGCCAGAGACTTTTAAAAGCATTGTATTCACTCGACTGGCCACATTATGCTGAGTAAGGGCTGCAGGGGCTTTAGTAGAAGGAGTTTTGCTGCTGAAAATCCCTCCAGTCCATAGCACACGTGTTTCACTTGCTCACACTGCCTCTTGCTCTCTCTATGTCATTTGTTCTGTCTCTCCTGTTCCCTTCCCTGATCTAGATCTGCAGTCTCTGCCTGGCTATCATGAAATTACTGCCAGCACTGATGTCTACAAATAAAAGAATGATTAAACAGGAATTCTTCAATACCACATGGATTTTTCCTTCCCTAGGATTATGCGTAACTAAAGAGAGGTCAAATAAATGAAGGAACAGCTCCTCTAACCCTCCCTCCTTCCCCCCTCGGCTTTATCTGCTTCTTTTCACCACACTAACCTTTTCCTTTGCTAAGTATATATGCACACATATTCTTCTTCCCCTTCAGCATGAAATATTGATGAATTCTGCTCCCCTAAATGAAGGTTTGTTGGAGAAGAAGCCTGCAGTTAATCTTCAGAGCAGGAGGAATGCAAATGTGTTGAAATCCTAGGAGGGATGGGACAGTGAAATACAAGGGCTGCTGCAGGAGCTGCCAGATCACGTTTGATTCTGCGCACAGGCACACACAGTAGCAGGGCAGAAAAGCTGCCCTGAGCAGTGCTGACCCTCCTAGTTCCCCAAGCAAGAGGCAGAAACATGCTGCCCAAGTAGGAAGCTTATTTGCACAAAAGATATGCTTGAATTATAGGGGAGGACCAAGCTACTCTTAGCACAGATGTAAATCTGTGTCTACTGAAGCTAAAAGGGAGTTATTCCAGATTTACACTCCCATCAGCAGGGTTTATACATGTAGATTTCCACACTGCCTTCTGCCATGCCAGGCACCACTGCACACGTCTAAATTTCATGGGCTCTGGCAGGAATAAAACATGAATAATAACTTGGTAATCAATCCCCACAAGGTCTGATGTAAAAGACCTGTCCCCAGGGAATCTGAGCACTTGGAAGAAGAAAACCAACAACAACCCGTAACATTTAGGGAGCTGCTTTCTGTGAGAAACAAAGTGATGATGCCCTTTTGTTTCAGCACGTAATTGGGCTCCAAGGGCTGAGTGAGGAACTTCAAAGAGGTGAGGACTGTGCACAGACCTCCAAATGAAGTGCTGTGGCTGTTCCTGATCATTTAGCATTCAGGTAGAAAAGATGGATCAAGAAAACTCCTAGAATCCATGCATACAGAGGTCCTACACCACAGCCTTTGCCCAAAAGAACCACTGACCTCCTTATACACATTCTCTCAACCCCTGCATCTGAGGAGGCAACCTGTGTTCTCCATCAGGGGCAGAGTGGTCAGGCTCAGGCAAGATGACAATGAGGAAAAGCACAAGTAAGAAAGGATCAGTTGATAGAAAGCTTTTTGCAGTTCAAGTCACTAAAGCACCTTGGTTTTCCCCAGATATGAAGGTCTCTCCAGAGCCAGAGAGGAGAATAACAAGAATTTCTCAAGCTCTGACATTCTAAACTTTTTGAAATTATTGCTGCACTGACAGCTCTAAACCTAACTGTCCTCTGCGCCGTTTCCATTTTTAAGTCACTAAAGACCTCAGAAATTCCCCCCAGAAGTCCCACAACCAGAAGCCAAACCCAGTGAAGCCGAACGTGAGCAACAGCAGCTAACCCAGTGCTTGCCAATGTTCAGTTGCATGCCACAAGTGGCCTAACTAAACCCACCACCACACTGACTGTCCAAGAGCTACTGCATCTCTTCTGGCCTCACAGCCACTTACCAGATCCAGCTGTACTGGGGGATTTATGAGGGTTCCCATGAGCTCTGCTTAGCATCGCACGCTCTCTAACCAAGGCCAGCCCAGGGAAAGAACCATAAATCCCATTCCACAAATGGGAGGAGTGAAGCATAAAAAGGTGGATGGTTTCACAGTCAAACCCCCCCATACAGTAGGTAGATGCCTACTATCTTGGCTCCCCAGTCTTTCTCGAAACCCTCTGAGTGGCCTTTACAACATGCTGGTCCCACGCTGAGGTTTGTGGTAAAAGAGAGTACCCATTGCTCCCCATCCTTTTCCTCTGTCTACTGCCAGCTGAATGCTTTATTTTTTTCTCCCAGTTCAGAAGGCAGCTTCACGCATCCCACTGTGTAGCTTATCTTCTGCAATTAGCACTTCCCACCATATCTGATAGGAGAGAAGGGCTCAGCTGCCCCTGATTAATTGCTGAGTATTTGCTTTCTTTTTCACTTCTGTGGCCTGGAATTAATTAGTTTATCCCTCTTATTCCTTTCATGGGCCAGAGTGTTCTCTTTTTTTTTTTTTTTTTTTAATGTGTGCAATTATATATAATAGGAACGCTGGAAATTCCCTGAGGAACAGTTGATAGAGGTTCTCAGTGGGGAAGAAAGGAGCCTAAAAGCAGGGAGACTACTAACGGTCATACACCCTACAGCTTCCCTGCAATCTTAAAATATATATTATCCTCTGACTTTGGCACAAATCCTTTCCCCTCACCACCTGCCTTGCTGCCTTCTCTAGGCTTTACAGTGAGCTAATGTCTGAACAGCAGGAAAAGCTTGCAGACCTAAATCCAAAGTGTGAGTAAGAGATGCAAAACAAGGGCCTCCTTTGGCTGGACAGCTTCAGGTGTTGCAGAAAACACAGATCTCACGGCCCAGCAGGGACAATCTAGCAATACTTAACCTGGCCCCTATAAGTTAGGTGGCAATTTGCTCTACTTTGAAGGAGATACTACAGCTTAGATGCAGCTAGACTCTCAGACTCTGACAAGAGGACCGCTCCTATCATCCCCTCAAAAGCCAACCAACAGCCCCCTGCTGACTTAGGCGAAAGGAGGAGAGAAGGCTGTTTCTGAGAGCAGAGCAAGCAGACCATGCTTAGTTTCCCTCTTGCAAATACTGGCACTGGAACCAGTACTCACATCCCAGTTCTGCTTTCCTGAACAGTAGTGTAAATCAGAAGTAAATGAGTATGAAAGCACTGTTACTGAAAGCAATCCTTGCTCCTCAAGCTAAAAGGTGGCTGCTTTTTCTGCTATTCTTTATTCTCTCCAAGCGGGGCCTCATCTAGAAACTACAGCTCTCAGCGAATGGCATGTGGGGCAGCCTTCTACCCTTCTACCTTTCATGGGGGAAATTAAAGCATCTGGGAAGGGGTGAGACAGGACTTCATCCAATTCCTGAGCTGTTGGCAGCAGATCTATTTAAGCCCTTTTTTACTGAAGTTTATAGACTCATAACTGAACCCTTCCTTCTTATCTCATTCACACCCCTCATTAGGCAATTTCATCTTTACAGTCTAAAGCACTTCAGCCACCTCATTACATTTCTCTTTAATCTGGGATATGAAGTGTCAGATGGCTCTGCTTGACCCAGAGCAGCCTGAGTTTCAGGTGGCAAGGTTCTCGTGCATGAAAAACTCAGTGATGTCTAACTTGTAAGTGTGGCAACAAGATGCAGCCAGGATGCTGTCCCCAGCTCTCAGGGATCAGTATGACAATGGTCTCACCTGGGGTGAGGATGGAGGGTTTCTTACCACAATATCTGCAGAGCTACAGCTGTTCACCATTGAGGCAAAGAACAAACTCTTCACAGGTGTTTGCAGGGAGATGGGCAAGAAAGTGTGCCTAAAGGACCTTGGTATCCTGCCTTTTGGGTTGACATTTCTCTCTCCTGCTACCCTGCCTCTTATTCTTACTCAGTTCTACCTTTGTTTGACTGTTTTCATTACTGGCAGTGCCCACTTGTTTTGCCTGTAAACATTTTGGGTAGACTAATAAAGGTGATAAAGCGTGTGGAAGGTGAAGCCTGTGCATTGCCTGGGCTGCAAATCAAGAAGCTGCTGAGGACTGCAGCTGGGGTGGCAGAGCCTTTCCTGCACCTCTCCTCCGCTTCTTTTCTCCTTTTTTCGCTTCTGACTTGCAGCTCTGCCAGTTCTGCATCACGGAGCCCTTTGAATTTGCTCTGCAGGCAGGGTGTGAATGGAGCACAGCCGTGCCTGGGGGTCTATAACTACACCGTTATGTGTGTGTGTGTGTGTTGGGGAGGGTGAAATGGTTAGGGGTTGGCAAGTACACAGCACGGAGTTAGGAAATAGAAACATGCTAGGTATATTACACACACACACACCCCTATTATTTCAATCACCATCTGCACCCCTTAGTACACTGCATGCTCCAGAGAGCATCTGCTGAGCAGAAGGCATTAACATACGAGAAGGAGGGAGGTTGCTTTAAAGGGACTGTACGTATCCACCCAGAGCGTGTGCCGCAGTTCATGAGACGTTCCAGGGAAAATGGCTGCATCTCTCTCCTTGGGAAGGAATCTAGCTTAGCCCTACTGAGCTCTCCTTTGGCTCAGCATGGTGTTGAGGAAACAATCATTTCTTTGCTCGCAGAATCAAAAGGACATAAAATACCCCTTTTCCTGGGAGAAGACAAGTGGGGTAGTTTCTTGCCTGACTATGCAGGATGTATTTCCTGGTCCTGTTGCTGTGCAGCACAGCTGGAGAAGATGGGGAGAATGGGTTGTGCTACTGGTCTGCTGAGGGGTCAAACACAGCCTCTGTTACACAGTGAGCTGTGCGTTGCAGTCCCCAGCAGGAGGCACAGAGGAGACCCTTTTACCTCCCTGCACGAATTCTCATGCATCCTTGAAGTCTTGGATTAGTTTCCTTGTCCTGCTCCTTTACACCAGCCATGCTCTCCTGGTGTAAAATGGCCAATTTACCTTTACCTGGACAGTGCTGCAGTCATTTACACCTCCTGAACCTCTCTCTCCTTCATACTTAGGGGTGTAGCTGACCTCATATGAAGAGCTCTGCACGGCCTTAAAAGGCACAGGACTGCAAAACTGAGAAGGCATTACACCCCAGAACTTACAATGCGATTCATGCACATTCACCAAGCATTATCTTTTGTTTAACCTTGCAATAATCTACAGCTTACTAAAGGTGGTGCTCACAGAGGTGACTTGAAAGCAAACCAATAAGACATCTCAAACTACTTGGTAAAGCTTCTAGCTTTCTATCTCTTTGCTTCACAGCTGAGTAACAGCAGGCAGAAGATACACAACATACTGCCTTTGAATGACATGGAAAGCCAAGTGCTTGCTCCTGACAGCTCATTCAGGTTTGCAGAAACAGCCCAGAGACACATGCATTTCTGCATCCCAGTTCTGCACTGGCACTTGCAACTGCTGAGCTGCCTGTACAACCCAAGCATATTACATGGACAAACATATTTATTCAGCCTCATTTGAATCCAGTGCTGCATCATTACCCCCATGAGGTAAGCATGCAACTTCTCACAGACACACCACCCTCAGTGGTGATCGAGTGCACTTCTCAGATTGTAGACAGTGAAGTCCTGGGATTAAAAAGAAGCTTAGCATCTCATTTGATTCCAGTTCGTTGTTACACACTGGCTACCTCTAATTCTCCCCACTGGCTCCCATGCAAAGTTTTATTTTTGCTTCCTTTTTTGTGTATGTGTTTGCTGGGTTTCCAGCTATTATTAAGCATCTGTCACATTCTACCCCAGAGGTAGATGCATTTCAGCTGAGGTTGATCACTGTGTACGTAGTCTGCAAAGCAGCTAGCAATTCTTCAAAATGGCAGGCACCAGGAATGTCAGTCATTTTCATTAACATAAATAAGATATGTTTCATTTTAGTCACTCTAAAATCATTGAGTTATTTATTGATGTCTCAGTAATTTATGAGCTCTATATCTTGGCTGGAAACCTACCAGTGACTTCAGCAAGAAATGGGCAGAGTACAGAAACAGATCTCTGTTCAGATGATGTTCAACTATGTCTTCCCTGGGTCAAAGCGTTAAACAGACTGGGTGACAAGGCTTGGGAGCCTTTCACCTGCAGTTTGTACAGTTAATGACAAAAGGCTTTTACTACAGTGCCCAGTGAGAAATGGGCTGGTCATTTCTCATGTTACTGTTGATTCTCTGGCTTATCATGAGCATCCAAAAATTTGATCTAATCCCCCTTTCTGCTGGCAGCCCTAACCAAGAAGGCAAAGAACCCGTTAGAACAGAGAACAAACTCTCTTCCTGCTCCTAGAAATGGCCATGCAGGAAGAGAGATGTACATGTAATAGGTGCTCTGCTGCAGAGGAGCTTTTATCTGGATGGGTGATGAAAGGGAAGCGTGAGTCTCCCAGGGTGTCAGTCAAGCACTCTCATCAGACTAATTTTGGACAAAAAATTTATCAAGCAAGAGAACTGAGTGGGTTCAGATGAGCTTGGGAGAAGCATCCAGATTTTCTGCTGAGGAGACAAACCAAAATGGCATGCCAGCTCATCACAGTCCAGAGAGAAGAGGAGCCCTGCATCCTCAACACCACCAGCCCAGTGGTGGGAGGGAAATTTTGTCCAAAACACATAACCAGGCTCTGCACCTCTTGCAAGATGTCTGCATTCGCATCCCTCTGCCATATCTGCAGATCCCCTCTGCTCTCAGAAATAGCCAGGAAGGTTGACCATGAAGCCAATAGGGATAAGAAGTGTGGAGGAGTCATGACCTGTATGAGGGTCAGCCAAACTGTGATGCTGGGGGTAAAGAGGTACACACAACCGCTTTAGTTCTGGCCAAGATTTTTTCTCATGCAGGAGGAAAAGGAGAGAAGGACTAGTGGAGGGTACCCAAAGCCCATGCCAACCTTTCTCTCCTCCCCAGAATCTCATCTTTCTGGTACCTCACTGCTAGGAGAGAGGCATCTGCAAAAAGAGGTATTATCAAGCCCAGCAAGAGGTGGGTGAAGCAACAAAAAGCCCAGACTTCTGTTTGTCTCCTTCTCTCACCTCTATTCCTTCCCTTTTCCCTTCCCTTCTGTTCTTTTCTCTCTCTTTTACTTTCCCTATCCATCCCTTCCTGCCTCTTCTAATTCTCTTTCCAAGTTGACTCCTAGGCATCCCCACAGGGATCCTGCTTTGTTCACAGGGCCAATAAAAAGAAATCTCTCTCTTAAACTCTGCTTTTAACCTGGTGGCGGCAGTGTTTCAGTGGTCAGTTGGAGGGACATTGGCATCACTGCTTTGTCACCAGGCTGCTCTGTGTCACATCACCTCTTCCAAATAGCCCACAGGAACTGGGAGCACCCCACCCCCACACTTGCCCAGGGATCTTTGGCCCTGGAGCTGAGAGAGGAAATGGTCCTTTCCTTACTGCAGAATTGCATCACACCAGGGCATCATGCTTTTTAGAAAGCATTGTCAAGAGCTGACACTTCAGGTTTCTATCACAGAGTGGTCCTTGTTTCCCTCCGGCTCCAGAACTGATCCTATGTGGATGACCCATATGCAGGCTGCAGGTCAACTTACAACTGGGAGGCATCAGAAGCCCTGACTTTCCACAGAGGAGTCATACCCTGAAGTCTGAAGACCCTATTTCTCCTTGCTCCCACCTGAATGACACATCTCGGGATGCAAAACCAAGGCTTGAGGCTGCAATCTATCAATTCTGTATTTGTCGAATTGTCACCCAGGAATGCTAATGATCTTCCTGCATGGCCAACAGCCTTCAGAGGCAAAATAGCTCATCTGGATATTAGGGCTTCCATTGACTTATTTTTAGTGCTTCCAAGCAGTAAAACTCTCTTGGTTTTGATGATGTAATCTTATTTTCCAGAGGGATTTTATCTATCCAACTATCACATGCCAGTGGGATGGTGATGGTGTAGCCAGATTGGTTAACACTCAGGTGGGAAGACTGGCAGACTGGCACCATCTAGACAGGCTGTGGTGGGAGCCGTTTGATTTCAACAAATGGCGTAGTTTTCAGTGCAGGTAAGGCAGGCAGCATGGTGGGTGCAGGTGACTGCAGCAGATCAACAGATCAGCACTCAGTAGAGCAATCCCTTGCTTTTGTTTGGACAATGGATCTTTTGCAAGCTACCTCATCTGCTAACCCCAGCAGAAATATAGTTTCATCTGGTGGCACTGGAACACAGCAAGTCTGTTTGTATGAAAGCATTTCTGGCCAGTGGAGAAGCCGTGCAGATGAATCTTCATAGAGGTGATAACTGAGATGCTTTATCTCCTATCTGCAATGAGCTATTAACATCGACACAATTAGTTATTGTAGCCTAGCAATCAGCAGTAACAGAAGATGCTGTGGTATCTCTACTGCACATTAATATCTGCCCTTCATCAAATAAAGCAGCCCTTCTGTGTGAAAGTGATGTATGATGTTTAGCACTGTCAGATGAGTTTTTCCTGGTGTCTGAAAGGCAGAAATGCAAGCAGAGCACACACATACAGCCCAGCACAGGAACACACATCACTAAAATATTAAAGGCATGCCTAAACTCATCACAGATGGGACACATCTCTGAACCCAGGCATTGCAGCTTTCTAAATACCCTACCCCCTCACAAGATCTACGGAAACTCTTTTTCACTGAGCACAATGCAGGAGCCAGAGCTGACATTTGAAAGCTGAGACAGTTGTCTAAATGCTAAAGACAAAAAATCCATACCAAGTCAAAAGGCCAGAATGATCTTAGGATAGCTGAAAAGGGTATCTCTAGGCCAATCTCCAGATGGGAATCCAGACCAACCCCTGTTGAGCTGTCACTGTAGCTGCTTGGCACTTCAGAACTTTTGCTTTATTTTTTTTTTAAAGTTGCTCTTAGTGTGATTTTTCACAGCCCCTTTGAACAGGTTCCAGTGAAACTCCCCACATCTCTTGATGCATTTTGGAGCCCACCCTGAGTTTGCAGGGTGAAAAAGGTGCATACCAGAGCTCCAGCACCCTGGGCTTCAGAAGGATGTAGGAGTCTGCCTCCAGGTCTCCTGCCATGCTCAGTACCCAGCAGCAGGGTTACTCTCCCTCCATGGCTACTTGCAAAGATTAAGGGCCTCCTGGCCTCAGGGCTGTGGCTTCTTCCCTTCTTCTGGAGCATATGCCAATATGTTTGGGGGTGGAGAGGAGCGGAGTCCCACCATCCACGTTAACAGGGACTCAATGTGTTATTTCTGGCAGCTATACCACAAGATTTTTTTTTCTGCATTAAAATTCAAGAGCCCAGGAAGGCAGCTCAGGGCTAGACTCCAGGATGTTAAATCCTGTAACTCAGAGCAATACACAACTGTGTAACAAAATATACATATAAATATAGTGTATACATATATAATGACCACCCCTCCTTAATATTCTTACCATGAAAACCTTGCAAGCCTCTAGAAAATTATAAAAAAACACAAAAACCAATAACTCAAATCTCCAAGGACTATGCTATCTCATGTTCCGCTGGTGCATCTGCCTTGGTCTGGCCTTTTAAGTTGCCTTCTTACAGCACTGCCCTGGTGCAGCCCATAGAGACCCATACAAACCCACACTGAGCACGTGTCTTGACACAGAGAGGATGAGGTCCCATATCCCTGCCACCCAAGAACTCAGCTGCCTGCACCCCTTGAGAGAGGAGCACATGCTGAGGATTGTGAGCACCTCTGTGAGTCACAGCCCTGCCCCAGGGGCTGCAGGTGGCTCAGTGGAGCGTAGGCAACCCTTTATTTTTGTTTGTTATTTTCTCTGCTATCTGTCAGCCTCCACATACCTGCAGTAGTTGCAAAGCTCACACCAGTCATGTGAAGCCTGGGATCAAGTTGAAGCCTGTGGGGCCAGCGTTGCACTTGGTTCAAGATACCCTTTGAGAGTACCTTGAACCAAGCCCCTGACAAGCCTCTTGATGAGCTCCTGATGATAAACCACAGTGTTGTGGAGTACATCCCATGGGATCCCTGGGCGTACAAGGCACATTACAAATGAAAGGTACGGCTGGTCCTACTCCTCCATGCCCCAGTCACTCCATCCCTGCTTTAGATCTTGCAAAGAGGAACACAGAATCATAGAATCATGGAATTATTTGGGTTGGAAGGGATCTTTAAAGGTCATCTAGTCCAACCTCCCTGCAATGAGCAGAGACATCTTCAAATTGGACAGTTTATCCAGCATCTGCCTCTACTGCCTTTATCGACCCCTCTGTGCTGGCAGGCACCTTGCAGAGATTATGCTCTCCTCTACCAGCCCATCGCATCAACCATTCTTCTACCAGCTGCCCTTACTACACGCCAGAATGTCCATGGAGGTCCCCAGAGGGTACCACTGCCCATGACATGGAGCCACTCTCCTCTTCCCCAGCACCCTGACCTCCACATGCTTACATTTGGTGCCACAGCCTAACCTCCACAGGGCTTCCCCCATGGCTTGGGAAGAGGTGGCTGGTTTTGGGGGAAGCACAGACACTGGTGACTGCAGAGGGTAAGCGATGACAGAAAGAGACACACAGTGAAAAAAAGCTCCTGGAAGAGCTATGGGGCAAGAAGGAAACCTGGTCCACAGATTAAAGGCAGATTATTGGTGCTAGCAAGGTGGAGAACACCTTGAAGCAGAAGTGGTAATGTTTTGCCATGGTTGTCCAGCCATCTTACACAAGCAAGCCATTTCCATGGCACAGGAGGCCAGGAGAGAGTGTTGCTGTAAGGGAAGTAAAATATGGAACTAAAGTGTTAGAACTCAGCAACTCTTGATGTGGGACCCAGCCTCTAGGCTTTGGCCCTTACAATGTGCCTCCTGACTGCAATTCCTTCTGCCTGTTTGCTTTTGCATGCAAGGTTTGCTCTTTCCTCCTGCCTCACTTCTGTGTTTCTCTGGTCAAGTAGGAGCTTCATTCTGGGTGGGCCAGGGCTGGAGCGTTGGAGGAAGGGGCAGAGAACACAGCGGTGGAGTCAGGTGGTGGCTCCAGATGGTGGGAAGGGACTTCATGATGGGGGTTAAGCATGGGGGAAATGAAAATCTGGAGGGAAACATGGGATGAAGAGATGGGGAGGAACAAGTTGAATGAGAAATCACAGGAGAAGGAGACCTGGCCATTAAGCTGGGTGCCACATGTCGCACTCTGTGTGGCTCCACTGTGTCTGAAGCATTTTAGCTAATGCTTAGAAAGGGAATAAAATGTGTGGATGCCTCTTTTTCTTTTTTTTTTTTTTTTTTTTTTGTTTATTTGTTTTGGGTTTTTTTTTTTTTGTTAATAACAGTCATCTATTTATAGGCTGTAAATTATACACTATGAACATTGCTCAGAGACAAGACATTATTTTGCTGCCAACAGGGAAAACAGAAGGGAAGAAGAGAAAGGAAGAGAGACTGAGAGAAAGGGAAAGCAAGGAAACTCTGAGCTTCTGGGTCTCCCCACACCTCATACATGTACAGCAAAGGGCACACCATGTGCAAGAGGGATGACACTAAAGAGAAGAGGCATAAGGGGGACAGTTCTAGAAGCATGATCCCTCTTCTTCTTTCCTGCCATGGAAGAAGTGTGTGGGACCATTTTTGAATCAGTTGGAGCATTTTCTAGGGCTTCCTCTGTGTGCCAGAGCAAAGCACCGTGAACAATGCTGCACAGGAGTTGATAGCCTGTGATATCTGGCACTCTTCTGACTGCTGTTGACACAAGGCATAGGCCACCTCACCAGGCTTTCCTGGCCCCACAGCAAACAATTTCTGAGTGCTTCAGAAAAAAACCTTACTATCACTCCTCTCTTTTCAGTCTCTTTTCTGGTTACTATCCCCCATTTTCCATCCTTTTGCAATCATGCATGCACAGAGAAGACATTTGAACACAAATTCATCTTCTAGAATTAGAAGCTCCATCACACTGCCTCCCTTTGCATTCAGTTCAAAAAGGAAAAAAAAGGCAACTCAAAATGATCTTCCCATCAATTATAAGATGGCCCTACAGTATTTAATTGAGTATAATATTGAAGTACTAACATTAGATGAGACAAATCTCAGCTTTATAAGGAACCAAACAAATTGTTTCCATCAAGCTTGCTGTGTACAGAATGAAACCATTCAGGAATAGCCATGGAGGAATAAGAAAAATCTATTTTTAATGCAACTACTGATAAACCTTTCCATGAATCATGGGGCTTCAGAGAGGATCACAGCAAATCTACCAAGACTTTCTCCTTTTCTGAATCTTACTGACCTCTTCCTTTGGAACCCTGAACTTTATCACCTAACCATTCTGTTGTATGATTCTATGAATTGTTCCTTTCTTTCCACAACAGCCCACTTCCTTTAATCTCATCTATATTTCATGCTATTTTTAATAGTCTGTTCCTTTTGTTTCTATACACTAGGAAGAGTAAGCGGTTTTGACCCAGCTTGCCTATAGAATTAAAAAAACTTTGTCATCTCTGGGGTTTCCTTATCTCTATCCTCTAAGATCAAAATGGAAAACCTGGAATGTGAAAGCTACTAGTTTTACAGCCCCATCATTAAAAGCCCCATCTATCATCTCTACTGTACTGAAAGTATACCTTAGAGTGGCAACCCACCTCAAAACTTCTATGACATCCTCTGAGGGATGCCACAATCCAGATACAGACCAGAATCAGATATTACTGCCTTGAGTACAAGGAGCATGCAACACTGAGATCTAAATTCAATCCACCTCTTTTTTCTCTGGTACTTAGTAATTGGCTCAGATTTGGAGTGCCCAGGATCAACCAGATCCTGCAGGCAGGGCTTCCCAGCATTACAGTGGGGACAACAAAGGATGCCAATATGGAGAACTGGAAAAAGATGAGAAAGATTTGTTTGATAGTCTACGAAATCATGAACAGTTGAGTAACAGGTGGCTGACTAACTGGCAGGGGTACTGCTTGGCATTGATTCAAGCCATGTGTTGCTCAGGAGGAAGGAGCAACATAAGCCAGTCATCCTCAGGGTGAAGTGAAAGTGAGATCATGAATTTGAATTTACAGGGTAAAACCCCCAAAGTGGTTCTCTGAGATGCTAGTTAGGAGGGATGGCACACACATGCAAGATGGTGCCATGTTCAGTGCTGTGTAATGAAATCTATGAGCTCCTGGGAAGCTCCAGCAAATAGGAGCAACAGCATTACAGCGGATGTCATCAAGACCTTGATCTCTGCAACTGCTGTTACAAGCCAGCCTAGGACACTGTCTTACAGAGCAATCGTTTTGATGTTGAGGGCCTGTTTGGTGACCTGTGTGCAAAAGGACTTTCCAGTACCTCTTAGAGGGGCACAGAAATATCACCCCAGATGAAACCAAGGCTAATTTTCATGCTGTACAGAGATATCTGTGCAGATGTCCAGCAAAATTTCACATCATACAGAACCCCAGAAGTGTGTTCAGATGTACTGACTTCTGCCCTAGAGCTAGTATTTGATATAGAGCCTTTGGCAGAAATACCATATCACCAAACTGCCTTTGCAGTAGTTTGCATGTAGAAAGACCGTAGCAGTGGGTCTTTCTACAGCTAAGAGAGGACAGAGGCAGTGATGTGTGGGTAGGGAACTTGGAAAGCAAACGCTGCTGCCAAATAACCAGAAACTCAGATCTCCAGAATTCTTAATTTGGCCTGGAGAACAAGTCAACCTGCAGAATAAATCAGCATAGCTACTCCTCATCTGAGCTCCAGGGAACAGTTCTACCTAAATGCAGTGCACCCTTCCCCCTCAAGCTCTGATCCTGTCAGAGCTCAAATAGAAGCAACATGAAAGAATATCCCACAGTTGCTGATGAATTAGTACATGCTGCCTTCTCTCTGAGTTGGTGCTAAGCTAAATCTGTCTGCATCAGATTAGAGAGCTACATTCCCTCCCAGACCCTGACACCTACAAGCCCACCTCATTCCTACACCCTGAAGCTCAGAACTGATTCCTGGACCAGTGCTCCCAGCAAGCAAGCTGGCATCCTGTACTCTTGGCAGGGTCTTGCAGCCAACCTGTATTTTCACTGGTGCAGCAAATCAGAACTGAGCAGTCTCCTGATCTGAGTCTTGCAGGGCATATCAGTCTCCAGAGCTTATGGCTGTAGCCTCTGCTCTCATGCCCCTCTGATGCCAGAAATACCTTGTTTCTTTGTGCTGCACAGCCAGGCTGTAGCTGCTGCTCCAAGGGCAGATGCCTGCCAGAGATACCCAGCAGGGCTGAAATTCTGCAGGATCACATCTGCTTCTTTGTCCTGGTTTCCCCCAGCTCATCTATGAGTTCATTCAACTGAAATCATGACAGCTTTTCCAGTCCTACGTAGGCAGGGCAGATCCTTTCACAGTTAGGGTGTTGGGGTTTTTTTTTCCATGAGTATTATTTTGGGGTGGAGGTAGAGGAAATGGTGCTTAAATGCAAAAGTCTGAATGTGCAGCATAAAATCTCCACTCAGCCTAAAGGAAAAAGCTAGCAGATGGATGGAGAGCATCACCATAATGTGAAAGAACAAATAGGGTGAAGATGCTGCTAGATGAAAAACTGAATCCTCCCTGGCTCAATGAGCATAGATATCTTAGTGGTGTACATACCACTAGCACATTCTGGAAACAAACCTCAATCATAGCTTTAGCTACCACTAAATTCTGCCCTGCTTTATTAGCAGCAACAAAATATTGTACCTGAGTGATCTGGGGGCTTGGAAAATCCTTTCCTTGTCCCACTCAGAACCCAGATCTGATCCCAGATCAGATCCCATGTTCACACCACTGTCCTTACACCAGTGACCACAGTAGTCATGGGTAAAGGAGACTGGAAGGATATCTCCCTCATGTACGCCCTTTCTACCTCTGAGAGCTGGAAACTCCTTGGAGTGAGACACCTGGGAGTCATGGCTCTTTGCAGAAGGCAAGATGGTTTCTATGTGGGTGAGGCTGTTGTTGTGAAGGCTCTAGAGAAGGAGGAAAAGCTCCTCTGTTACTAAGCAGGGGTCTGAAGACCATTGTCAGGGGAGAAGCAGAAGAATTTCCATAAAAGGAAGAATTATTGTCTGTAGACAAAACTCCTGGGCTCTGATCTTGTCAGATCTCACAGCAGCAGCAGGGCTGGTCAGTGAGGGGGGGCGAGTCCACCCCGGGGAGGAAGGAGGGTGTTGTGGTGGCTCAAGGAAGGAGGGAGGGAGCTCCTCATCCTGCGTAGATAGTAAATACGTTACCCTATGGAGTTTTTAAGGTTGGTTTTTTTTTTCATTACTGAGAGAAGAAGAGCCCTTTCTAATCTGGAGGGCGCCAAGTGAACATCACATGGAGCATCTAATCTGGCTTTCCCATCTAATTCCAACATGAGTAATTAGATAGTGCTGGAGTACCATCCTTCTCTGCAATTTCTTTACTCCTTCACCTGAGCTGCTTCAACTGGCTGCCAGACCCAGAACTGCTTGAACAACTGTGTATGAAAAACATCCTTCTGTTACATGCAACACAAGGCCCTTGGAAATGAAGTAAGCTGTTGCAAAGCCACCTACTGGGACCAAAGTAACTCTGTCTGATCAGCAGCAGGACTCCTGGGACAGCAAAGTGGGAATGGATGTGGTGAAGGGGAGGCAACTTAGAACACAGAGCCTCCATCCATTGATCCAGCATCAGAGCCAACATGAGTCACTCTAGACTGCAAGGAAAAACAGGCACCCCCATATCCTACCCCCTTTTACTGTGGTACCCAGGGATTACCTCAAGCAGCTTGTCTCCTTGCTTTGCCTCTGAGCCATGCCCTGCACAGACGGCAGAGCTGCAGAGCCTGACACAGTGGCAGCACTCTACAACATCCTTGAAGTCCCTAGAACAGAGCTAACAGCAGGGTTAAGTGCACCCACAGCAGCTTTCCCTTGGCTCAACCAAGTCAGTGTTGATTTCTCTCCACATGCTGGTTGTTTAAATTTACCATCAGACAAGGAGGAAGAAAAGAATAGATCAGGAGAAGAAAATAACTGACTCTTGTCCTGCCTCTCTTTGGTCAGTAAAGTGATAAGGCAGAAAAGAGAGAGAGGAGTCTTCCCCCCCACCCCCTGCATTAAGAAGCTGAAAATTGAAGACCAATGAAGAGTATATTTGAAGATAGCACAAATTCTCAATAAAGCCTCTTTGAAACTTGATGAAAATTTCAAAGTGTGTCAGGGAAGATGGGATTCTTTAAAGGATAAATCCATCAGACAGGACAAATCGAGAAAAAGAGACAGACACAAATGATTGGTCTGCTCTCTTCAGAGCATGATAGGGGTACAGAGTGAGCTTTAACCTCTGTGGAGCCTGTTGCTTCAAGGTCAGAGATGGAGCACTCTCGTGGATGTGAAGCACCCAGGGTCTTCAGTCTCTGCTAAGCCTCTCCCATCATTTCAGGAGACACCTCCAGCAGGCTGGTTCCACAGATGCAGAGGCTGCTGGGGCAGCCATCAGCATAGCATGGTCCCCATCTTGCCTTACTCTTTGTCCACTTCACTGCCTCAGGGATAGTCCATGAGCAGCACAGGCAAACAGCACACTTGGTGACTCCCTGCCTCACCTGGAAAGCAGGGGAGCATATACTTCTCTGGGCAGGGAAAAGGCCAGGATGTTTGCAGATGTGGTTTTGAGGTCTTTGGAAGGAGATGCAGATGAAGTCACTAATCTCAAGTCTTGGTTTTCTCCAAAGTCCCCTGAAGAACCAATCAGAAGCACACTGCCCAGTTTTCCAGATCTGCACTAACCCTAATTCCCCCAGTATGAAAAGATTTGGCCTAAATGTCCCCTTGCTCTTCAAGGATTTCTTTTGCCCCTTTCCCATTTTCCATCAGATTAATTCCCTTGGAACAAACCTGTAATTAAAAACTGTACAGGGGACTTTGTCATTGGGTAAATACAGAGCAGGGTGTCTGGAGACAGAAATATTTCAATGAAGATTAATTAGGTAGAGTTCCTGTCCCAGTCTGTCTGGCGGTGGGGAGAAGAGTGTTTGAACATGGGAGAGAAGTGCCAACACTTCCTCCACTGTGCATCCAGCAGCATCCACCCAAAAAAACATTGCCTGGGGATGCTCTTCAGAGGATACAGACAGTTTCTCTATTTGCAGGCTTTTTGTTTAGGAAGAGCTAAGACTCACTCATGCAGCAGCAGGGAACAAGGCCAGGGAAAATACACTTGTTCTTGATCAGAAAGAGACACATTTATTTGCCTTATGTGCATCTGCTTCCCAGAGGGGATGTGGACAGGAACTGATGTTTGCGATGAACCTGGTGCTTGGTGGGAAGGCAGGTCCAAGAGAGGCAGCAGGACGTAGCTATGCCTACTCCTGGCAGATCATCCTGGCAACAGATGTTTTGCCTTAGGAGTCCATGCTCTTCAGTGCCCACCAGGCAGCAGCAAACTGACTTCAAAGGCTTGAGTCAGTGAAGGAGGCAGGAAACATGCAGGGATAAAGAGAAAGCACAACTTTACTTTACATGTTGAGTGGAAAAAGAAAGTATCCCACATGAGGACAAAAAACTCACAAAGGCCACAGGACACAAAACAAAGGAATGGATGGAGAGGTGGTGCAGAACTCAGCTTAGAAACTGTGTTAAAGCAGTGAGGAGAAAAAGGGCTGTGGAAAGCCGTACCAAGCAGCCACCACTAGAACTGATTTAACTGTAACCAAAGTCACAAAAAAATCAAGAGAAGATTGGGTAAACAGGATCAGATTCTGGTAGAGAGTGAAATAAATTGGTGTGGGAGAGAGTGCTCACCCTTTCGTCAGGAGACTTACATGCATCACTCCTGTTAAAGGACAGGTGTGTATTACTCCATATAAGGAGGCTTCTCTGCCCCCATCTTGCACAGCCGCATATAAGCCATTCCTCTAAGTTTCATGTACCAACCCAGCTAGTAGCATTGGCAAAGACCAGAGTGAGAAGACGTGTTTATTAGTGGTCCCTTTCCCGTCACCACGTTCTGATAGGTAGCATGGGTTTTTTGGCTATCAGCAGCAGATTGTAACCTGAGATGGGAAGGGCTAGTCAGACTGGCCACCTCTGATCATCCATCCCTGCCCACAGGCAGCCAAGAACAGGAGCACACAACTCTAGATATGGTCTTAGAAAAGCTCTTGCTTATGCATAACAGCTTATTCTTTTAATAATAGTAACAATACCTGCACTCTTGTTCAGCCCTCAGGTCATTTAATGTCAGAGTCCCAGAAAGATGGATTAGTTGTCTGGAAAAGCATGGGTACTTCAGGGAATGACAGGTTTCATCTGGGAGGCATATGGCTTCAGGTAAGCTCTTGGCCCAAAGTAAGTGACTGAAACACTGTTGACATTCCCAGGAAGGAAGGAAGAAAACAAGATATTACAAGAAAATGAAGAAAGCCTTTGATGCTCAGTTTATTGGGAGGCATAATATGATATATGAGAGATTTATCCAGCATTATCAAGAACTGGAAGAGTCTGCTAAGTCCTTCAGAAGAGTGATGTAGAGCTGTTCAGGACACTTCAAGACAAATTGTAATAGGTAACATCACTGTAGGCTATGAAATAGGGAGTATTGGGCTACTGTTTCCAGCCCTTCCAACCCACACTGCCAAACAAATGACAAGAGTAGAAAAGAAACAGGAAGACTTGGGGGTCATGCAGAGGAGGAAGAAGCAAGTATGCCAACCTGGCCACGGTGGTTCCCAGGTAGGTAAAAGGGATTAGACACACCAAAAATTTCCTCCAGGGACAAAGAAAAAACCACATTCTGAATAGGCCTATGAATTCAGGACCTATATTTTCATACCCCCCAAAAAGATGCCAGAGGCCAAAAAAATGAGGAAGCTCAAGAGAGGTCTGTCCAACAAACAAAGACATAGTTAAGATAAGCTGCATTTAACACGAAAGAACACTGAGGTGTGCAGAAGCAGTGTAACCCTTCACACATCAGAGATCTTAAGATGCAGGATTTCAGGTGCAATAATGAAACCCTAAAGGCAATCACAACTTGGATTGCCAGGATGTTCCAGCAGAGACAGGCAAAAAACCCCTACAACCCACAAACTCCAGCCTGATCCAGTCTTCAGAAAAAGCTCCCAGCTGGGACAAGGTTGATTTTTTTCCCATCAGATGTCCCTTTGTTGTCAGCAGCTCCATGCTCTGAGCCACTTCTATCAGATGGCCAGTCATTCATAGTGCATATAGAAGAGCTTGGCCTGGGGTATTTTGCCCACAAAGCTTTCCTTAGGAGGCAAAGATCATACTCTCATTTGGACATGACAGCAATAGAGGTGGCTGGAGATGCACTTCTGATGTGAGGAAGGAGCTAGATACCCAGGTGTGACTAATGCCCTGTAATTTTTGATACCTAAGCACGGATAAAAACATAGCATAAGAAATGAAGCTAGATTTGCTTGCAGTCAGAGGAGAGAGGTACTTTTACACTGTGATTCTTCAATATCTTTGAAACAGGTACTTAAGGACTAGATAGATCATGCTTTTCCTGTCCCATGGAGAACCTGTGGTAAGTATCTACCCTTAGAGAGAGAAACCCACCACCAGCACTCAGAGAGAATTGAAAGGCTCCAGCTACCTAGGCCAAGGCACAACTAACCTGGTGATAATAAACAGCCTCCTCCACAGAGGACACCAGTGGCAAGGCCCCTGAGCTAAAACCAGTCAATGTGTGAAGATGCTGTGGTAGGTCTGCATACTGTGCTTGCTGCAGGTCCACTCCCAACCCAGGGGGAAGCCCATGGGGCTTTGCTCAAGAATCCAAGTGCTCTGCTCCCAAAGCCCAGCATGGCCCCCGTGAATGGGCAGCTGTGAAATGCAGAGGCTCAAACCACACCCCCACCCCCCGAAAGAACCCTGGAAACTCAGGGTCACCACAACCTTCAGTGAAAGAGGGAAGAAACAAGTACTTCTCATTTCCACCACCAAACAAATGAGCTCATCTACCCCATTACTTAAGGCAGTCTTGAGTGCCAAGCAGGAGCTACTGCTCCTCTCTGCCCCGCCCCATTTTCACATTTCTGTGTTGCTTTAGGTCTACTATTCTTGGTTCAGGAAGTCCACAGAAGAGTTTATTGCTGAGGAATACACCCCAACAGCACATCCTGAAGAAAGGGCAGTTAAAGTGATCATTTGCCTTTTCTCTGATTGGCAGCTAAGTGCAGGGAGGGAGAGCTGTGCCACAAATGGTGCCCAAGAAGATTATCACAGAGAAACTGAGAAGTTGCTTTGAAAAAAGTATCTCCTGTTCTTGGGGTCCCAAAGAGAGGTCTCTGTTTAGCAGGCACCGCACCCAAGTGAGCAGTGACAACTCAGGAGTCCCCTCCTTCCTCCACCTATGAGTGATTCCTGCTAATTTCCAGCAGGGAGTATTCGTGTCTTGATGGAGAATTACATTGTGTTTTGTGGAGAGCTACAGAGCGGCTTCCCCCCTGGCTCTGCAGCACTGCGGTCTAAGGGAAGCAGCCAGCCTGCTCTGCCTCTGGCATCTCCTCAGAGATCACCGAGAAGAATGTAATTAGTTCTTTAGCAGAAGGCTGTTACTTTTGTATGTGCACAAGCACGTGTGCTGACCACACAAAAATGAGCTTACAGAGCTGGAAAACAGTAACTTCCCTCTTGTATACGTTTCTTCTCCATCTTCTGTGCAGTGCCCTATCCTGGGCAGTGACCATAAGCAAGTAAGAAAATCTTACTTAAGAAAACCAGGTCAGGTTGAGGCTGTCCATTCAGGATGTGCTTTGAGAAGTTTGCCTTCTTGTTTCGCAACCACCAGATCTAGATGCTTACTTTCTAAAAGCCCCCCAAGATTTCATGAAATTGGCAGAGTCCAAGCCTGGCACTTAAATATAATCCTATGCAAAGCTAGGAAACATAATTCAACACCTTTCACTGGTTTCTGGGGTTACTGCTAGCAGTAAGGTCCTAGCTGCAGGCTCTAGCTTTTACCCCAAATAAATAGAATTGGCTCAGTTGGGAAAGACCTTTAAGGTCATCAAGTCCAACCATTACCCAGGACTTCCAAGACCACTACTGAACGATCTCACTGAAGGCCTCATCCTCATAGTTTGTGAACACTTCCAGGGACAGTGACTCCACCACTGCCCTGAGCAGCCTGTTCCAATGCTTGAGCACCCTCTGTGTGAAGAAATTGCTCCTAATATCCAGTCTGAACTTCCCCTGGTGCAGCCTGGGGCCACTTCCTCTTGTCCTATCACTTACTTGGGAGAAAAGACCAACCCGCACCTCACAGCCACAAGCTAGATCTCCCTGTTTGGCTCACTCACTAGTTTAGGAAGTTACCTTCCACACCCCCCAAGAAGCTTCCTGGTTGTTTCTTCTCTGCTGTGTTGTACTTCCAACAGACATCTGGTAGGTTGAAGTTCCTCACAAGAACAACGGCAAGAGGTCTTGAAACTTCTCCCAGTTGTCTGAAGAACACTTCACCTGTAGCTTCATCCTGGCTGTGTGGTCTGTAACAGACTCCAGGTACCAGGGTATCTGATTGGTTGGCCTTCCCCCCGATCTTCACACACATTCAGCCTTCTCACTCACAACACTGAGTTCAAAGCAGTTGATGCACACCCTGAAGTACAATGCACCTCCCTCCTTCCCCAGTTTCTCTGTCCTATCATCTTTCAGCTGTCAGCTTCTGTAAGCACAAACTGTCTTTGAAAGCACCTCACCTATAGTACTTGGATTAAGAGCACAAACACAACACAAGCAAACTGGCCCCACACACCCACTCCATCCCCAAAAGTGACAGGAGAAGATGGCAGCAGAGAGATAAATCATGGCTGATGTTAAACCCCAGATGCATCACTGCACAAAGCCCCAGAGACTGGTATTTAGAGCAGAGGAATTAGGGAGTTTAGTTTGGAAGTAAGAGGCAGAAAACTTAGCACCAGACAGTCTGAAGGATGTTAAGTATATTCAACTGTCCACAGACAACTGAAGTGTTATCAGCAGAGCCAGAGAGGATAAATTGACCTTTCTGTCTGTCTCTTTCTCTCTGCCTCCCTGCTGCTCAAAGAGAGAAAAACAAATCCTTCACTAGTTCTATCGATACTTCAGTTCCCTTTTTGTTACCCAGGGTCTGAGAGCATAGGACATACCAAAATGTCCCTTGCGTACAGGAGAGGCTCAGGATGCAGCAGAGGGAGAGGTGGAGGAGCACAGCTGGCAGAGGGTTTGAGTCTACTGGAACTCAGAAGAAAAAAGGGATTTTGCTGGAAAAAGGATTGTGAGATACCCAGGATAAAGCAATGGGACTGCTGTGCTCACTGAAGAGATTGTGCATGGAAAGGTTGGACACAGGGCTGTACAATGGGCCTGGGAGTCAGGGGTCCTCATAATCAAGCATATTTTCTCATGCTAAAAGTCTTCCAGCACTGGAGACATACCAGCAACATCCTGCAGAAAGCACAACACTGAGGACTGCACCCATCCAGAACAGCAGGAAAACCAAAGCACCATTGGCTATTTCCTGAGCACTGGGAGTTATGTCTGGAAAGGTTCCTACATCCATCCCTAGTAGGTCCAGACACACTATGAAACACAAGAAAAGGGGGCGCACACAGTGAAATGAAGAGCCTGTTGTAGGAATGAAGTGCAAGGGGACTCAAGGACTGTGGTGATGGCCAGGTATAGACTACATTGCACCTTGCAAAGTACCACAAGAGTCTGGCAACCAGAATCTCCCACCTCTTTCCCCTCTTGCAGCAAACCTGAGAGACACAGCTTCCTCCTGTCCCTGCTTCAGCTCACATGTCCCCCCACCCTGGGATCTCCTGTGCCTGACATGGCTGATTGATTGCACCATTTGGGACCTGTCATGGGGGCCCAAAGAACAGGAGCAAGGCTCCAAAGCCATGCTGCGGCAAAGCAACCCCTGCCTGGGCTCAGCATCTCTATCTATGTCTGCCATGTGCCCCTCTTTCTCCAGGTTCCACCCATTGCCTTCACAAGTCCATGATGTGCTGGTGATTCTGGGTGCTAAAGCAGAAGCCATTCCTCAGTTGCGTGGTGAAGCACCAGCTATACAAAAGCCACAGCAATGATCCAGCAACAAAGCCCAGTCTGGAGAAGGTGGAGGCAAAGTCTTCACTAGCTGCAGACACTCCTCAGTTGTGACATACTATTGGTCTGCCCTGAGAAACATGTCAAGAACTCCATCTCTATGGGTCCTGGTAAGAGCACAGTGTGTCCCGGTAAAAGTTTTACTCTGACTGTTATGACTTCATTTTCCCTTTTTTTTTTTTTTTTTCTTTTTTGTGTGTGTGTGTGTGTTTTGTTGTGGGGTTTTCTTGTGGGTTTTTTTGTTTGGTTTTTTTTTGTTTGTTTTGTGTTGTGGGTTTTTTGGGGGGAGGGAGGCTGCAAAATGCAGGGGAAAAACAAATATTACGAAGTTTCTGTGAAGTCTGAGAGTGGGAAAACATGTACAGCAGGAACAGTACAAGCACCATATGAGCACGTCCCAGGAGCACTAGGGGAGAAGCAAGCAAAACCTGACACAACATCTCTTCCATCAGGATCCAATGTACCATTCTCCAGTGCTGGCACAGAATGCAAAATCCACTTTTACTCCAAAAAGCAGCTTAATTGATGCATAGAAGTGTGAGCACATTACTAGGAGGAGAATTGCTGTGGGTCGGTGTGTGTACAGGCAAGAAGGCAGTCCTTCAGGAAACAGGGCAGGAGACATCAAGCAGTGGGCAGGGATTGATGCCCGCCAGCAGTGCACTGGAGGGGAGCAGGGGACAGTGGGCTTGGCACAAGGGCTACAGAGAGAGGCACCCACAAGGCACCACAAAACATCCCAGACAGCACTCAAGGTTCCCAATGCTCGGACAAGTGCACTTGATGGGAGCTGTTATTTAAACAAGCCAGTTGTTAATAAACGGAGCCTTTTAGCCCTAATTGGTGGAGAACCACAAGCCTGCAAAGCTCCCAGAGCTCTTCAATTATAGATACGGCCCAGAACTGCTGGGAATGGCTGAGCTGTTTCTTGAGTTGCCGCAGAGCTGCTCCTGCCCATCACACTGCTCTGGCATGTCAGAGCTGCCATGATGTGCACCTTTCTTTATATGCCACCCAAAGGCCAGCCAGAGGCTCTGAATTCTGAAGGAGAAGGGCTTTTGTTACAGTTGTTTGCACCTATTCTACAACCTGTCCACTGATGGCTTCCTCCCCACGTCTCATCCATCAGCTCACTGGCTCTAATGGGGTTTTGTAGCCAAACAATCATCAAGCGTTTCCAGTGACAGCCCTTTTGCGTGTTTCCTACATCTTCCATGACTTCATAGGTCCTCTCTCATGTGTGGATTGCTGGACAAGCCCAAAGGTGTTTTGTTTTCACACCCTAGCACAGCCAGCTTAGCACAATCATAGAACAGGTACTGTCTTATTCCCAAATTAGTGCCATTTCCATGACATCAGTCAGGCTAAGGAATCTTTCACCCCTTGGTCTTTCTCCCCCATGCAAGATACCATCACTATTAACTACCTTTCCTTGTGTAACCATGAATAAAAAGTATGCAGACAAGGACCACTTACAGAGGTGTGGGTGAACCCTTCCTACCCTCCATCATCGCATCTGATGAAGAACCAGCACACAGCTAGTTATGAAAATTCATCTGAGAGGCACCAATGTCCCCTGAAAGCTCTGAAAACTC
This sequence comes from Neopsephotus bourkii, assembly GCF_033783945.1. Taxonomy (NCBI): domain Eukaryota; kingdom Metazoa; phylum Chordata; class Aves; order Psittaciformes; family Psittacidae; genus Neopsephotus; species Neopsephotus bourkii. Next base: position 13,751,175 of record NW_026900624.1, read on the forward strand.
TCTGATTCCAACATCTGTAGCTCCTCCGGCTCCACCAAATGAAACATTCAAAATGTTATCCTCCAATGAAAAAAGTTTCCTGATCTGGCTACAGCTCTTGATCTCCACAGCAGGAGCCTGGGAGCCAAGGTGAGGGGCAATGCAGCAGCTGCTAACTGTTTTCCTGTGCTACCAAACAAATATTTAACATGCCCAAGTCCCATCCATGGATTTACCCAATTGGGTACACTTCTGCCAAACAGCAAAAGCGTCATAAATCAATGTTTTCTATCAGAAACACAGGGTCAAAAAAAACTCTTCACCAAGCCCAAAAGCCTGTACTCCCTGGGACACCCTACAAAACAAACAAAGCCTCAGGAGTGGAAATCACCTCATGGTTTTAAATCCTTGGCTTGGACCCTTTGACCTTGTATTGAGTTAAGTTTCCTGTATTCTGGTACAACTGTGTGCTTACATTTTCAGAGTTCTCGGCTGTAACTCATGAAGATAAATGAGGGAGTAGAGGGAAGAGGGAGACCTGAGGTGGTACAACAGGGTCTGGGCTGCCTTTTTACAGCCAGTTGCCAGTGTCTCGCAAGGACTTTAACTGGCTGCTCCTGAAGGCACCTAGATGCTAATAAGCAGAGTGGAGAAGGGAATGCTGTTTATGCACACTTAGTTATGCATCTTTAGACTGAAAAGTAAGCCACACTCTGGGTGGGAGCCAAAATCCCTCTTCCAAAGCCATCTCTATCTATATGAGCTGCCTGCCTGACCCAACTGGTAACACCCTGAAGGTAAAGGCATGCTGGCAGGAGGCATCATGTAAGCCACCTCGTAGGGAGGGCTGAGCTCCGCAGATCACAGCTGTTCCATGCATGGAGGGCAGAGAGACCCTAAGTGTTGTTGGTCACCTCTGTTCCTGCTCCTCAGAGCAGAAGAGATGAGCCCACCTCTGAGACATGTTCAAATGGCGTATGGGCACACAAACAAGGTAGGGTCAGTTACCGTTTCCCTGCTAGTCTCAGAACTTTTCTCCACAGCTACAACTGGTTTACGTCCTCCAGCCTCTGCTCTTAACTTTTCAGCAAAGCTTTTCTCTCTCCTGCAGTCCCTAGGCTTGCACCATCTTCCTTGACTGTCAAGCTCTCCTTTCTGTGAGATCTGTTCAGGATAGTTCTTCTGCCATGGGCAGTGCTGGTGTTGGTGGCTTCAACAGACTTAATCAATCTCTAACAGTATTCAGGACAGATTGCAAAAAGGCTTTACACATGTTCATGCCAGGGCCTTCCTGCTGTTTCCCATACGCAAGCATATGCCACAAAATGCTCTTACTGGCACAACAGAAGAACGTGCTAAATGAAATCACACACCCTCCCATTACTGAGGTTTACCTCTTGGTTCCTGCTGCAATATGCTGTCCCAGTTCCCCTCACATCTGTGGGCCATGGGAATACTGGACTGGAGAACACAATGGTGCATCCCTCCTGTCAAGAGAGGTACTCTATTGCCTCTACCACAGTGTCCCTCAAATTGGGCTTCTCCACACCTGCCTCTTCCTAACCAGGATTCAGCCTTTATAGCTAAGCAGTGTTGAAGAATGAAAAATTAAAACCAAACCAAAACACGGAACACTTTTGGAACAAATATTTAGTTTTTATTAAAGGAGGCTTTCAGGATGCTTTGATGAGGTTGTGCCAGAAGACTGCGTGCTGTAGCTCTTTGCCCTTGGGCTATCATCTTACGCAACCTCCAGAAAAAGCAGGAAACATTGGTTTGAAGCTCAGGGAGCACAGAAAACCTTGGGTGCCACAGAAAGCAGGAGGCTAGGACTTAATATAAGCCTGCCTTACATAGCTCCTCCGCAGCTTAGACCTGGAAGGATTTGCCTTGTACCTACTGCTGTGGGGTCAGTCTATAGCAGCCCTACAGAGGAAGTGTAACAGTATGAAGTAAAGGCCAGCTCTCCAGATGTGTGAATAAGAGAGGGCTGTAAAAGCCACTGGGTCTTGTCCTGTAAAAGCATGGTTGTCAGAGGTCAAAAGAATGGCCATCCTCAAAAGTCTTTCATTCAGAGCAGGCTGTCAATGGAGACAGATAGCACACGTAGTCCTGCAGCAGAAGGCTGATGTCACCACAGCAGTATGCTTAGGGAAGCCCCAGCATTGTGGTGTCTGGGCAAGGGCTCCAGAAGCCTACCTGCCTGTTCACAGCACCCACTTTGCCGCTCTGCTCCTCCACAGATGGCTTATCCTGCCTGGAATTTTCTCAGCTCAGCCTGCCAGCAATCCCCTTCCTTCCAAGAGACCATAAATTTCTTCTCCTTTTTAACCCTTTATGTCGTTTTTTTTTTTGTTGTTGTTGGATTGGGGATGGAGGGTTCTGTCCCTCTTTTTTCTGTCTTCACCACAGGAGCTCCTCCCTGCAAGCAGCACTGACCTGCTCTGCAGGAACATGGCTCCATGCAGCGATGGGACAAGCATGAGGATAACCTAGCAGGCTTTACATTTTTGCAATCAATCCAGACTGAATAAGAGCGTCGGCAGCCCCACACCACTTCTGCAAACACCAAACCAGTGCTCCCACTGACAGGGCGTACTGCTATACAAAGAGGCAGCTCATGCAGTGACTTGGTCCTTCACAGGCTGCATTTATTTTCACACCCTTCACCTTGCTTAGGGATCACCTGCCCTGGTGCTCCGAGCCTGCGTCACTGCTCACAGTGCTCCTGATAACACTGAGTACTGTAAGATAGCGCAGCAGCCACATCCACACCACCACAGCATACAAAGGGCTGAGCATGCAGACAGCACAATTGCCCTTACTTGATGCCTTGCGGCTTTGAAATCTACCAGCAGAGGAGATCTGTGTCACATCGCAGCTACAGCAGCTTTTTGTGTAAGCGGATAATTAGAGCCTGCCTTCTCCATCTCTGAGTCCTGCAGCCACAGAGGCTACAGCCCACAAACTGCCCTGAGGAGCTTCAGAGAAGGAAGAGACACTCAGTATGAGGGGGATGTAGGTCCACATGATGCTGCAGGGCTCAGAACCTGGGAAGGTCACATAACAGGTGAGGCTAGGAAATAGTTGGGCTTTAGATGGTTCAAGCACTGTGTGGGTGGTGATTTGGCAGACGAGATAACTGTGCATCAGCTGGGTACAGAGGCAGGTCAGAGCCTGTGGGGTTATAGTGGCATGCAGCAGTGAAACAAAAGGAGAGTTAATCTCTGTGTGGACCTGGAGAATATAAGATGCTTGTGAGATACGGGGAGAGAAGAAAGAAGTTGTAGAGACTGTGTGTGCAGGAATAGGTCCAGCTCTCAGTACAGCCAGCCATTGTCATTGTGCTCCAAAAGTCACACATCAGAGCTTTCCTCTGATCTAGGAAGAGAGTGATGAGTGATTTCCCATGTACACACAGCATCTGGGAGTGGGAGAGGGCAGGTAACTGTCTTCTGCCTCTGTCACAAACATTCATTTCCCTGAGGAAAGGTGGACACAGAGACTTGTAATGTTCCTGTGCCTTCAAATTTTGCAGTTCTATTTCTGGCAACTGATGTATGCTTGAGGTGCTCAGAAGGCATGTCAGTGACATGAGACCCTGTGCTGTGAATAACACACGATAAGAAGAAATCTATGTTTATCAAGGGATGTGTAAGGCTGACGGGAGAGGAAACTGGTTTTGCAAATAGGGTTTACACATTTGTATTCCCAATTCACATGACATGAGGGGGGCCATTTCAAAATGTGCTGACAGTGACACAGAGAAGCTCTCATCATTGCAGCCCCACATGGGGGACAGGTAACCTGAATCTCTCTTCTTGGAAGAGGTAACAGATGGGGGAGATGGTGTAAACTGCTGGCAAGTTAGGGATCACCAGTCTCTGCTGCTGTGCAGAAGACACCATATATTGCAGCCTACTGAACATTCCAGCTCACAAAAGCAGTTCTGGAGGGCTCAGATTTGATCCTCTCACTGTTGGTTGTGACAACAAAGTTGCTTCATTTCCAGTTTCTCTTTGCATCATGCAGCTGACATGTAACTACTTGAACAGAAGTGAGGTCTGGCAGTTTGAGTGGCAGCAGAGACCTGCAATAGAAATCTTGCCTAAAAATGTTCAGGCACTGCAAAACACTGTAAACTAGAGATCAATGCAAGCATGCGTATGTCAGCAGGATTGCCATTCACCAGCAGCCGCAAAAAGAAACACAGAAGTTATTCAAGAATTTTCTAGTCCGGACGAGGATGCCATTTGGGCAAGATGCCCTGTTTCTAACAGAAAATAGCTGTCAGGCTACAACATTGATCATCCTGTTAAAGAGTGTAGTAAGGAAGTAAAACAACATTATACAAATAGAAATAATTTTAAAAAGTGGACTATTTGTGATATAGCTAATGCTCAAAAATAACAGTTATTTCAAGTAGGGGACTTGACCACTTGACCTTGGAATGACCATTAGTACTTGTAATGGCAGCAAGAGCTGTATTTTTGATAGGCAGAATCAGATGATTGCCAGGCCTGGGTGGCTTGTTTTTTAACCTCTATCAGCTGAGATGCTTTTGTAGCAGTGGCCACAACAGCACTTGTGAGAAATAGATGTTTCTAGCTGACAACTGCTTGCGGTTGTTTACTGCCCAGGCTGAAGCACAAGCTAACACTGCAGGAACAAATATACATCTAATTAAAAAAGCTGTGGTGTATAGGGCAGGGAACCAGCAGTGACTAGCCTGACTTGCACTAAAGCAGAAGCAATCTCAGCACAGTAAAACAGCATCCAGGAACAACGACTCTGTGCCGTGCATGCTAGAAAACTATTGAAGAGAAATGTTATTCTCAGCAGAAATAAATGTAAAATGAATTAAGGAAATGTCTCTGAAGGGCAGAGCCCTGCTGACGATTTAAATAACGTTTCGAAACCAGCCTTTACCACGAACTTGTTTGTGATTGACAGAAAGAAATCAACAAAAAGACAAAGGACCAGGACAGAGATGGAGCCAAGCACAGCTATATCACAGCAAGTACCGCTTTTGAAAAAAATAGTTTTCTGCAATAGCCTCCATGGGGGTCTATGTGGCAAAACTAACCCCAACATCTTTACATGAGCAAGACCAATTACAGAAGTAGAGTTTGTAGTAGGAAACCTCACCTGGGTGTAGTTTATAGAATGACATGCCAGTGAAGATATTACTGCTTCATCTCAGATATTATATAAAGAAACAGAGCTCACGTTGGCACATACCAGAGGGATTATTGCTTTGTTTTCTCAAAAGTTCATGTTTCCTTTTTTTTTTCCATCCAAGACAACTTTATGCATTTTCCTCTGCTTCATGCCAAGAAAAGACTATTTAATAGAGCATAAACAACAGAATGAGATTAGTTGAATAGAAACTCTGTGAAAAAGTAAGTTGACAAAAATCCAGGAAAGTTTTTACTAATGGGAAAAAAAATCTGCTAAAAATGCAGGAGTTGACTTAAAATAATGGTTACAGTAATATGTAAAGTGTTTCTGCTTTGCTGCAGCTGAGTTGCTGCAACTGAGTTCCTCAGAAGAAAGGCTGAGAGTGCTGGGACTGCTTGGCCTGGAGAAGCCTGGAGCTGCTCAGGGGGATCTAATCAATGTGTACAAATGCCTCAAGGGAAGGTGCAAAGAAGATGGAGAGATGGAGCCGGGGTCTTCTTAGTGGTGCCCAAAAACAGGACCAGAGGTCACAGGCACAAACTAAAACATGGGAGCTGCCCTCTAACACCAGGAGATGTTTTTTTTACTGTGAGGGTGACTGAGCACTGGCACAGGTTGCCCATAGAGGTTGCAGAGTATCCATCTTTGGAGATACTCAAAAAACAACTGGGTATGGTCCTGGGCAGCCAGCTTTAGATGGAATTGCTTGAGAAGTGAGGCTGTTCAAGATGACCTCCAGAGGTCCCTTCCTACCTCAGCCATCTTGTGATTCTGTGAACTTAACTGGCAAGAGGAAAATCCTTGGGGAAGTAAAATAGGTTGCCAAAGACCACTTTTTCAAGATGAACAATCCAAGGTGTTATCTAGTGTGAGATCGCATAGAAGGAATTGTTGGAAAGGCTATCGGCTTCGACTAGAAAGCTAAAGAAAAACTGACAAATGATCCATGGAATTCCTAGAGATTACTGGTTATCCATGGTACAGATGCTGTTCAGACTGACAGAAATAAGAAAAAATTACTTAATTTCTACAAACTGAGCTGTTACACAGCAAGGAATGTGTGTAATGAAACATAAAAATTGCAGGTTTTTTTTACCAAGAAGTTTTAGGTGCATTTCTAGTAAGTAGTGATTCCTCTGTGTGTTTCTCTTTGATGTGTCATCTCAAGCATTCCCATTAATTCAGAGTCAAATAGAGTAAACGAGAAATCCATACAAATGACATACACTTGAGACAGATGAAGCTCTACCTCATTCAAGTGTTCTGTCTTAGCACAGACTAAAGTATCTGGCAGCATTTTGTGAGGTTCACCATTTCAGAGATTCTTTAACAGGAACTCTATGATCATCTAAAAAGTTTTTAGATCCAAGGTTAATTGATACTGATGTCGCTGCAAAATAGTATGTGCCAGGAGAAACAGTAGACCTCTCTAAAAAGAGGGTCAAACTGTTACTTGCTAGAGAAATGAGAAAGAATTAGATGTGTCATAACCACTAAATGAGACCATGTGGCAAAAGTGGCCATGACATGTTTGTATAAAGACAAATTACATCAACAGAGTTTGAAATAGAAGGCTGAGAATGAGCCTGGCTTAAAACACCGCCTGAAAAATCACAGCATGATCAAGGATCCAAGGGCAGTGCAAATAGATTTGGAAAGAAACCAGAAAGGCTGATTAGTAAAATACCTATGTCACTCACATCTTAGTGACATGTCTGCAATGCCCCCCAGTTACCCACCTAAGGGAAACACAAGACTACACCTCCTTTTCCAGGACGTATATAATGTTGCTAACGCTGCTCTGTGCCTGCAGTACTCAATCCCTCATGGCATGAAACAAGAGTCTTCACCTACTGGAAACAGTCCAGTATCCACAGTGGCTGTAAAGGACAAATCTGGTGAACCAGGAATAGTTTGGTGATTAGAATAACCCTCTGTTCTCACTGTCTTGATATTTGTTTGCTGGTCTGATTTCAGTAGGTTTTTTTGTTTACAGGCTCAATATCACAGACTCACAGAATCATTAGGTTTGGAAGGGACCTCTGGAGATCACCCAGTCCAACCCCCTGTCAAGACAAGGACACCCAGACCAGGTTATACTGGAATGCATCCAGGCAAGTTTGGAATGTCTCCAGAGAGGGAGACTCCACAATCCCCCTGGACAACCTGTTCCAGTGCTCTGCCACCCTCAGTGCAAAGAAGCTCTGCAAAGTTGAGGTGAAACTTCTTGTGCTTTAGTTTATGGCCATTGCTCCTTGTCCTGTCGCTGGGCATCACTGAAAAGAGTCTGGCACCATCCTCCTGGCACCCACCTTTGAGATATTTATATACAGTAATGAGATCCCCTCTCAGTCTTCTCCAGGTTAAATAGGCCCTGCTCCTACTCTTAAGTCTTTTAATCAATTAACACAATGTCACATTAACAAAGAGAAACTAGAATATGTGTTACTGAGGAGTCACTTGTACTTCCATGTTAGAATGCCAACTTCTCTGGTGAAAACATACAAATTTTTCAGGCACACAGGTACTTCTCTGTTTGAAAGCAGCAATGGTGGATGGTTTGTGTGTCTCTGAAACACTTCTACAGGATTAAGAAAAGACAAGACCTCTCCCTCTACCATTTTTGCCTCCTGCGCACCCATAGATCCCTCACTTTCATTACTGTCTAGATCACTCATGTACTTGGCAGATAAAACTGGTCATCACGCTGAGTCTGCTTGTACTGGACCTACTGCAGGTCTCGTGTAGCAGACACTCAGACCTGCTTCCCCATCCTTGCAGCTACAAAGACATGGGGGACTGTGGAAATGGCTCATGTTCCCTCTGTGCCTGTCACAAGAAAAGAGGCTCCATGGGACACAGTGCTAGATGGCCGTTCCCTCTGGAATATTCTTCACTCCCAATTTTTCTATTCAGGACATCTCAGCATTTAACAAAGAAAGCAGATGAACTCTAGGGTGAGAACAGTACAGGAGTCCCAGCAAAATGTCTACATCCAGACAAAGAGGAAAATCAGCTCTGGCACTCACCAGTTGATCACACTTGTATCCTGCCAGAAGGATAGATTCCATGTTACTCCCAAGAGCAGGGAATTCCCATGCAGAGGTGCGTCTAGTTGCTAACCCACTCATGAGTTTGCTTTTGACTTGGGATTAATTTTCAAGAGTACCCATGCGGATTTGCATGGCTGTTTGTTCCTAAAAGCATTTAGCCTACCCTTTTGAGTTCAGCTTTTCTTCCACTGGAAGATAGAAGCCTCCCTGGGGACTGAATCCCCATTCAAGTATTATGTGAAGGAGGTGGCTGAAACACATTGGTTTTCTGGAGAGGGTCATGGTGTGTTTGTACTATGGCACACCTTTGGAAGTAACCTCCAAAGTTACCGAAGTCCCAATCTCCTAGATCCTGAACACACACAGATAAGAGCTAGTCTCTGCCTTATGAAGTCTGTATATCAGACAGCAGACATGGTAAAAAGCTGATGGCACAGTAAGTCTGCCAGCGGAGGCACAGTAAGCCTGCCAGAGGAGGCACAGCCCACTAGCTGGAGAAGAGGCAGGAGAGCCAACTTAGGCACTCAGAGATCCCCTTCTAAAGCCTTGCATCTATGCCCTGGCAGCTGCTCTACCCTCCAAGCAGCAGAATAACATGTGGTCATGACGTATCCGCTGTCTAGCCTCTGTCAAGGACTTAGCCATCACAGTAAAGAGAAGTCTGAACCTAGAGAGACAGTGAGATGGAGGGGAGAAGAAGCCAACACATTCCCCTGTTCCAGCTACCTTTCCTCCCTCTTCATGGCTGACATAATCACAGAGAGTCCTTGCTGGTCCAGCACCCAGCAGTACCTACAACATCCCCTTCATAGTGTCAGCAGACAGTTGGAAAATCTCACCACAGACACACATCTCCAGTGACTGTGGCAAAAAAACAATAACAGAGATGCTGTTGTTCTTGTTGTGTGCAGCTAGGAGCAGTCAGCCTTCTTTAGGTGGCTGCTTTAGGCTCATCCACTTTATCTCAAAGTACCCGAGTGATCCTTCAGAACAGAGACCCTCCTTACCCTGACACTTGCCTTTGCCATGGCCAAAGATGCACCAATAGGAAATGCAATAATTTGTCTCCCTTACCTGAATCCTACACTATCCATAACTTCTTAATCCTCTAATGTCTTTGTGTCCCTGCCAGAGATAAATTTATACTTTTAATTATGCTCTTGGTAAATTTCAACCAAGTACATACTACTTGTTGGGTCACAGAAGTCCTACATAAATGTCTAACACATAGATTTACTAGCCCTTGTGCTGGTCTGTGGCAGTGCTTTTGGTCTGGACAGGTGGGAATTGATGAATTTGTTCCTCTCTAAGGGGTGTTTTGAGCAATGAGAACTAAAGCCAGCTGGAGTGATGGCAAGAAGATCTGTAGGTCTGTCTAAGGGCATTGCCCATGAGCCTTGCTGTGAATATATACCTGCCTGACTTTCCACAAAATCTGTTGCATTATATGTATTTGATGTATGCAACAAGAGCAAATCCCAGAGACTGATTAATTGCAGGGTGAGAAATGAAAATGCCTTTAATCTATAAAATGGAATAGCATGTAGCCCTTAAGACTTGCTCTCTTGTACCAGGCTGACTTGAAGTGTCTGTTGGCCTGTTCTTGATCATTCATCATGTACCTGTTTGCTACCTTCACTTTGGTCTACAGCATCTCTAGTCTTTCCATGCATCAAATCCTTGCTCACCCCCTAACAGCTCCCCCACTTCTCTTGTTTTAGATCATTTGAATTGCCCTTCACTGGACCTCTCTGATTTCTACACTCCTTATTAATTATACCATTCCTTTTTTCCCTCCTCATGTTTATCCTTCTGTTTGTATCGGCACACCTCTGCTTGTTTTACAACCACCTGGCAACACACGATGACAGAGTGTTGAAACAGCTTAGCTAGTAAGGGCTGGATAGCCGTCAAAATGCCATGTTAGTTATACAGGTGCTGCTGACTGAGGAATTGGCTCAGACATCCAGTCACCTACAACAGCACACATTCAGATTGCCATATTACTGAGCTGAGGGAACGGGGAGACCCGTCTCTCCACAAGCATCACTACTTCCCATCTGTGTAGGTGTGAGCAGAGCAGCAGAAACACTGAGGAGGTGAAGAGAAAAGCTACAGCCATCTTCCCGGTCTGATGCACACAGAGGAGGAGACGGCTTAGAAGAAGTGCTTAAAGCTATTTGATCCCAGCATTAGCAATGAGAACACCATGAGGCTGTGATCTCAATGCCATCCACATTCTAAGGAAGCCTGGCACAGAGGCTATTTCTGCACTCTACAGCCACACTACGTGCAGGTGCCTGGTGGCAGGAGCTGCTGTATCATTGGAAATTCCCTCTGTCACCTGAGCAGCTAGCCTAAGCACCTACTGTGCTTGCAATAGGGTTGCTAGAAATGCTGACAGCTCAAACTGAAATCCTATGGGACAGGACATACATGCAGAGACCACTTCACTCACTATTAAAATGCACAGTTACTTCCCCCAGTCAGTGGTACTCAGGTTATCACAACTTGGTATCAGCAGTGGGAAAAGGATATCTAGAAGAACATGTCTAATTGCACTGGGAGAGCAGCCTCACAGCTCAAGCAAACACAGCTTTCTGAGCATGTGTCATCTTGCAGTCAAACAAGGCTTCCTTTAAGTAGAAAATGTTTAACACTATCACTTATAAAGCAAACATGCTAATGTAAACACTTTCAGTGTTGGCTAGATTAACTACACAGCACATGCAGCACTGAGCTGGGCAGAGCACGTTTGTCATGTCTGGCTGTTAGTTCACCCATGCTTATTGAATGGGCTAGAGCAGACATTTCCCATGGGCAGGGTTAAAATAAGCAAATATGCAGAGCAGCCTTTCAGTCAGGAAATGAAGGGCTGTGCAAGTAACTTTTTGGTAATTTTGGGACAGACGTTTTCCTCCACATTGTTAATTAGAGTATAGGTATCATCTAACAAAATCATATTTTGCTGACTGCATCTCCTGAGCTGAGACACATCCAAATGCGTACAAAGTGCTGAGTGTGTGGCTGATTATGGAATGAAGAGCAGCATTCAGATAGCTGATGCAAGAAACACTATGCAGTAATAAGCAGTCAGACCTTTGGAGGCTTGGATAGTTCAGGGTGTTTTCAATATGTGGCTGTGCAATCTTTCTTTCACATTTTCTTAGCTGGATATTACTGCATACGGCCCTATAGAGTGCATCACACAGTCACACAAAAATTTAAGCTAAGTGAATAAAAGCTTTTGTTTCTAGAACAATGCAAAAGATAAAAAGAATATAAATATGCATGCATACATATATATAAAAAAGCCAAAAGGTATTCAATAAGTCACAGGAGAAAAATAAAGAAGTTGGTGGTCTGAAGCCATAGTTGGGAAAAGATTAAAAAATTCAGACATATTCATTCAAAATTACAGGTAGAAGTTTTAGATAAGGAGAAATTCATTATACAAGCTGGAAATGGGCCAGGACACTTTCCTTCTTTATACCTCACAACGTTATCATGTTTGAACATGCTTGTAGCTAATTGAGTCAGAGGACACAATGCTGAGCATAACTTTCCTCTGAGAGCAGGAGGAAGCCAACACAGCCCCCTCCAGGTCACTATGGTCCTATTATCATGGGACATCAAGCTTTTGAACACAATTTTTCCAGGGCCCCACTGACTCCTGTATCATCAAGATCCAGCCTCTGACTGAACACAACCATATTAAAGCATGATGTGCCACTGCCCTTCATGCTCTTACAGACATTTATGCTGATGTTACAGCAGCTGAGAAGATGGCTCACCAGGATCTAAATATGGAAAATACCTCTGGCAGCTGACACTGTTGAGCAATGCATGAGGACCTGTAGGCCCTTCACTTGTACAATGTTTTGTTTACATCTTATGTGGCAAAAAATGGGGGAAGGGAAGGGGAAACAGGGAAAGGGAAACACAACACTGAAGCTGTCTGCCAAGCTTCATTCAGCTTTCTCAGTCCTGGCTCGGAGCAGTGTGTACTGCTTACACCAACTGGTATTCCTGAAGAATCCTAGTTTCCCTCATTAAGGCTTTTTCCTATGCAAGCCACCACAGTGATGACTTTTGCTTCAGAGTCCTCTAATAAGCTGTCCTAATATGAGAATAATGAAGATTGAAGGGCTCACATCCCACAGGCCAGTCAAGGAAGGGGGCAGCCCAATATAGAGGATGTTGGGGAAAACACTAATATGTTTTAATTGCTTGCTAAACTTTTACTTGACTTTCTGGGACAGAAAAGGGCTCTCTTGCTCTATGAACATCATTGACAGCCTGTGATGGGTTGGTTTCATTCCCATCATGCCTCACAGGAAAACATAGCATCTGACACAGGACCTTTACTGGAGCAACTGGGTTTCTACACACCTTTGGATTAATGTTGAAAAGATCTGAGTTAATAGCTCTTATGGAGATCAGTGCAGTCAGTTGCACTGAGGGAAGAAAACTTGCCCACTCCTGGTGGGTTGAGTCCATTTGCCAGCATTTTCTAAGGGACACCCCCAAGACATGATGAACTCAGCAGAGAACAGCTGGCTCCCAAGACAGGCACAGGAGCAAAGTTACTTCTCAGTTGCAGCTGCACTGACAGTGCTGCAGGGAGTGTCAGGAATTAGGTCCTGAAGAATAGCAGAGTGGCCATGTATTGGGACAGACGTGCAGAGATCTTGCTGTACTGAAGGCAATGTCAACCACTGCACTCCTAAGTACCTTTGATTCCCCCTAAGCACACACATTATTTTCTGACTCCTTTTGCTGCTTATTGATCTGCCAGTGAGTACAGGCTGCCAAGAGGTGCCTCAGACAATAGAGTTAATTACACTTCATTCTGCTCCCATTTTACATCACTCAGCCCTCCCCTCCTCTGTGCCTGACATTTTCAGCTACCCTACAGCAGAGAACTTGTCCCAGGAGGGAATCCAAATTCAACCTCTGTCCCCAGAGCCTGTCATGCAGTGCAGTTAAGTCACTCCCCCATCTTAGCTGAAACACAAGCAGTGGGCTTTGGCTGACCTACCCTTAGCTGTCTTCCAGTGAAGATGTCCACGGGTCCATACTCCCAGCAGAGACTTCCCCAGGCAACGAGGTTTGATTTGTCTGAGCCCAAAGGGGTACCTATGTGGAAATGATGAAAATCTTTCTCTATAGTGTATTGACTAGACTGAGTTTAGATGCCAGTGAAAACCTAAGCATGTATCTGAGATTTCAACCCCTAAAGCTTAGGTGAAGCCCTACACACACACACACACACACACACACACACACACACACGTGCATGCTCACATGCGTATAGACACACACATATACACACAGTTGCAATCACCTGAGCAATTATAAAGAGAAATGCTCATTGAAGGGCAGTTGTGCCCCAGACACTGGTTTCAGGCCAGCATAGCTTGTCTTTGAGAAATGCCTCCCACTGTACCATGACCAAGGAAAGAGGCTTGGAGATGCCACCTCTTAGACACCCAAAGTTAGGAAGATGTGTCTCCACATACGTGGCCAGGGTGGAAGACCCTGGGTAGAGCAGTGAATACCTCTTTTTATCATTGTTGTCACATGCTGTGTTTAAAAGCTTTAAACAGCTGACAGAAATTAAACACTATTAGTAAGTGCAGATAATTGATAAGGGAAGCGAAATTATGAGCCAGGGAAAGAAAAATCATTGACTGGTAGATGTAAAGAGGATTATGTATACAGAAACACATAAATATGTGCTTACTGAGAATCCTAAAAATAGATATTAAGTGTTAACTGTGAAAGGTAAGTCAATAATAGCACAGGAAAGACTGAAATGCTCAATATTCAGGTTGATATGAAGCTGGAGAGACAAGGGGTTGTGTCAGCACTGCTGATCATCACTAAAGGAAGTGGGATGTTATCTAAGGTGTTTAAAGGTGTTTAAAACCTTGGCTCTTCAAGGAACCAAAGGGCTCAGCGAGTGCTGACAACATCAGAATAAACCTATACTTGTCAAACTTGAGTGTCGCACAGCTAGTGATGCTGTGATAATTCCCTCCCCTCCCTCCCCATATCTTTACACATTTTTTTGTAGCTAGTCCTGGGCCACCAGATTCTGGCTGAGGTGAAAGTTAAAAAACCCAAATGTATATACATATATATGTATGTAAACTCAAACATATATTAGAGGAAACTAATCAATCTCTTTCAACTTCCAGGCTGTTGTTGAGTATCTGGGTGATTCAGAGAGAGAACCTGATTTTTTGTTTGCTATCTCATTCACTGATAGCTACAAACGGTACTGAAGATGTAGAAAATCTTCCTGGTTTGAAAAAGTAAAAGCACGAAAATGCTCAAAATGCTCAAATCCTTCACATTTCCTCTGCACCTCCAGTCAAGACTTAGTTTGGGCTAGCAAGCGAAATCCTGTGAAATACCCCTCTTCCTCTGGCAAATGAAGCTGGAGCAAGAACTAAAGTTTGAATAACTTACACAGTATTTCAGCTACGTGTTAGAAGTTAGCCAGTTTTGATGACAATGTCCTGCATTTGAGTGAGAAATACTGCAACTCTTTCCCAGACACGGAAAACTGGTTTTTGTTTTCTTAATAATACCAGGTGCTGTCAGAATTGGTGCAAAACAATCACATTTCATTGCACTAAGCCACTGCCAAACACCCCCCCCCCAAAAAAAAAGCCACAACAAAACCAAGCAAAAAACCCAAAAACCCCACCGCCAAAAAAAAAACCAAAAAACAACAAAACAAAACAAACAATCAAAATGATGCTAGTTTGAACTCAGAAATACATGGTGAGCACCTCTGCCTTAGCGACTAAAGCACATGGGTTGAGACTGAGACTGATACAAAACCTGATACTGACTTTAGGGGAGTTTTTTGCCATCTGGTATCACTAAGGCCACTATTGCACCAGTAGATTTTCAGGTTTCTGAGAACCACTCTCACAAGACCATCCGCACAAGCAGCTGAGTCATTTCCCTGCAGCAAGCCCCATGACTTACAGCTGATAAGAGAATGGGGCAGGTACTGGCCAGGGAAGAAGAGCTGTGAAAGTGGAGGCTGGAACTGAGACCCTGCAGCTGCACCCCTCTGAAAGGCGCTCAGTTGGGTCTTAGATAACATCCCACTTCCTTTAGTGATGAACAGCAGTGCTGACATAACCCACTGTCTCTCCAGCTTCATATCAAACCTGAATATTGAACATTTCAGTCTTTCCTGTGGTATTATTGACTTACCTTTCACAGTTAATAGTTAACACTTAACATCTATTTTTAGGATTCTCAATAAGCACATATTTATGTGTTTCTGTATACATAATCCTCTTTACCTTTACATCTACCAGTCAATGATTTTCTTTCCCTGGCTCATAATTTCGCTTCCCTTATCAATTATCTGCACTTACTAATAATGTTTAATTTCTGTCAGCTGTTAAGACCTTCCTTAGCTGAACACTGCTTTTCCTGTTCTGAATTTGGCTTGCTGCATCTGAGTGTTTCTGCTGTGTTCCACCCTTTTAATTGCACCCCACAGGTAGTCTAGCATTCTCTGACTGGCTCAGCTAAGTCCATTTTCATTATTTTTAGCTCCCCTAAAAATAGCTGTCCACCATTAAAGGTGACACACTGTTCCATGTTTCCAAAACCTGTCATTTCTTAGCACTTCTTTATAAATAACCTCTTTGGTCTCTTCTGTTGGTTGGACAGGGGTAACCTCTGCAAAGATCAGCTTCTTCCCTCAACTTCCTGTAGTCTTGGCAGTCATGGTTGGTGCCAAGTTGAACTGACGTCATTGGATACTTCCCTGTCATGTTTGCCACCCTGTTCTCCTCTATAGCCCCAACCTGGGCTTTGTTTTGTGAAGATGACATGCCAATGTCTTGTCACCTGCTGGTCTGATAGAAGAGGTTCAAGACAGCTCCAAAAACCCCACAGGTTTATTTAGCAGTTTTACCAGCAGCTTCATGGTGGCCTTCAGCATGCAGCCGCTAGCCAGTTTCCTCAACCAACAGCTACTAGTGAACACGAGGGCAAGAGCCCCTTTCAAGTGACTTTGTATTCCTAATTTCATCTCATCCGCATTTCAGGCTTTTAAAACATTACACATGCAGCAGAATTCCCAGGCATTCTCAACATTAAGAACAAAATGAATGAAGACAACCAAGAAAATGTTCTGACTATGGATTCTGATTTTTTTTTAACCCTGATATTCTGTGGTTTCTTTATTTTTGAATATAAAGTGACAGAAATTGTTGTTAGAAAAGAGAAAGTATCTTTGACTATTTACAGGTTTTGTACATCACAAAGGTTTTCATGGTTTTGGGATTTTTCTTTTTTTTTTTTTTTCTCCACATCCTTTAAACAATGCTGAACTGGAAATCTCAACAGTTCACAAAAACATCGTCCCCAGAAAACAAACCCCAATGAGAAACTAGAGAAATCAAACGAGAAAAAATCCACTCCTTTCATAGTTCTCCAGGAAATCCATTTGCTTAGGCATATATATTTATATATTTATATATACTATTTTTTCAAGTTCAAACACCAAAATTCAAGAAAGAAAGGAAAAAAACAAAACGAAACAAGTGTTTTCTATGCCCCGCTCCAGAATCTGTTCATGACTGCTTGTCCAAAATCAGAAAGAGTTGTTTACAGAAAGAAGAACCGGAGGGGGGTGAGGTTGTAGGAAAGAGGAGGATGAGGTCATGACTGGTGGTGGGAAGATAGTAGGATTAGGGCCTCAGAGAGATGAGGCAAGCCTGAGTTCAACCACACTTTCCCTTAGGAAGATGCTACACTGGGGAAGTGTCCACATTGTCCCCTTGCCTTCGTGTTCAGTGCAAGGGTGCTGCATTTCTGGGTCCCATCTCAGCCCCATGCGAGTCGCTTGGTGGTCATCACTGACCTTCTGCACCTTCCACTGGTCCTCCCCTTGCCAACCAGCCAGCCCTGAACATCCCCAGCCAAAGGCACTACAAGGAGCAAAGCAGAGTGCCTCGAGGGTCTCTGCTGCACCCAGCTGAGACTTTTCCTGAGGAATGTAACCAGGCCGTGACTGGCAGCAGTGGTTGCTGGCCCTTTCCTTCCCACTGGCTCCTTCTGCTGCTCACCCACTGTACTCCAAGCATGAAGCCACTGAGCATGCAACCAAACTGCAGGGTTCACAGGAGCCTGACCCTACGGCCACAGCATGACATGAAACTTGTTGCCAGCTCTCCTAGGCATCCTCTTCTTCTGTTTCAGGACTGCAGGGTATTAACAAGTAACACATGATAAGGAAAAACTTCACAGAAAATCAACCTCTGATCCCTGCTCTTCCTTCCCTCCCTGCCATATCCTGACTTCAAGTGCAACCTGCTGCAAAAGTTCTGCCAGACAAGCCAGCTATTACACTGAACAAAATGAAGTTTCTGTTGCAGATGTGAGCCTGCAATTTACGCACGATTTGTGTGTATTATAATGTATTAATCAGGAAACACTATGTAAATATGTGTAAATGCAAACCATGATCTTAAATCAGTTTTGCATAACTCAAGTAAACAAATTAATCTCCCAATGCACTTGTAAATGTTAATAAAAACTTGACATTAACCATTAAGTTTAGATAATGTTACTGGATGAGCAGGCAGTGTTGTATGTCATGTCACATGTGCCCTTGAAATGCAAGTAAGCAAAACTTGTATGTCTAGGACATGCATGTGCTTGAGAACTCAAATTACTGTTTGCGGCAAGTCATGTAAGCTCTACATCTTTCATCAGCAATTTCTTTTTAAAACATTGCCTCCTCCCTGGAGAGTATAAACTATCCAAAATTAAACGTAAGGAACCATTAAATATTTGAAGAGTGGCAGTGAGTCTGTAAGCAGGAGTCTATGCATAATTTAAAGGGGTACTGGCAAGACAGACCTAACATTTTGGGAGTAATTATGAGGCTGGAACTTGAACTAAGCAGAACTGTAACCCCAGGAAAACTGGTTTTATCATGCTAGCCTTTTGAAAACAAAAGGAAGCTAGGCTAGCTTCTGTCCAGCTTCATGTTTGTTTGTACTTCAAAGCATCCTGCAAGATTTGGAAGCAAAGCCCTAGAAGAAGCTGGCCAGGAAGTTCAGTCATTGTTCCAATAGAGGGGGATGTCTTGGATGAATTTCATCAAGAGATGCCAAGTTGGATGAACACTTTGCATGGTACAAAGGCATTCTTGATGAAGCCTCTCCGATGTTACAGCCTGAGGTGTTAGTGAACACTAGTGGAACTGGAGAAGGAAATTATTTTCTATACAATGTTTTGACAGCCTTCCTGTAAAAGCTGAAAGTTTGTAGAAGTCTGACAAAAGCAGCAGAGGGATGCTCAAGATTATTTGTGAGGAGTACACCAAGACCTTGATGTGCAGGTTTCCAAAAAAGAGAAAAGTGTTGTATTTTGAATGCTAGTAGAGCCTCAGAGAAGTTAGGTCAGAGTGGCAGCAAATGCTGAGCTCCATGAATTGCATGCATCCTGAGAGATCCTATACAGACTAACACCTCACTAGATCAAGTCCATACATGCACTTCCTCATGTTACCTGTAAAAGTAGATCTAATTAAAGATGTACATAAAAAACTACCACAATTTGTGGTTCAGGTTCTCTTTATCCAAGGCTGGGATGATGTACAGCATCCTCAAGGCTCTGCCCAGTGGAATAATTGAAATGAAGCTAGAAAATCAGAGCATTGTCAGAATAGCAAGACTTCTCGCCAAACTCACCTGAAACAGAAGCTGATTGCCTTGGGCATAGCTTTGAAAATACCTATCATCCAGAGAGGTAAGAATAAGAAGACATCTTGCCAGGTAGTGAAGTGATGACAAGCAAGTCTGGGGTCTGATGGCCTGCTCCTATATGGATCACAGACTTGCCTCCTCACTCTTTCCCTGCCTGCACAGGAAATCCTCATCCCTTACTGGGTGAGGGAAGCTCAGCTGGCAGATATTTGTACAGTGCTGCAAAGAGGGGAGTGTTTCTTTCTCAAATCTCAGAAATGTCCCCAACAAGCTGAGACCATGACTGGCCTTTGGGCTGAGGTTGCAACACACCACATCATGTCTCCCAGCACAAGCTTCCTGCACTACTTCTGACCATCTCCCAGCTAGATTTCTGCACTGCTTTCCCTATAAAGCAACCATGAACACAATATTTTCACATATGAAAATGCCAGATGTCCTTTACCTCTACTCTTTGGCTCTGCCACGGTTCCTACCACAAGCCACATCAAGTCACCTAGCTTATTGTATGTCTTGATGACTCAGTTATTTCTCCTATAAAGTGTATGTCTCATTTAATCTGAAGAAATACAGATGCAAATGCATGCAAGATCTCAGGATATTTGCATAATATACGTAAACTATGGCATCTGTCAATTTACTTGTTAATGTAAATGCTAATATTAACATATTTCAGTCTAGCATTATAATTGCAAACTCTTTGAAGTAAGGACTACAGCAGTGTGAAGCATTGAACGAACAAATCTATTTTGAAAACAGGACCTGAATGCTTTTGATCAATTTTAAGTCAGGGTTTCATCCTGCTCACAAAGCGTTTCACTTTACTCACTGCTTCCCAGATTAATAACTGATATTGAAACTGTCTAGCTCCACTGTAATAGTGTTGTTAGGAGAGATAGAGGCATTTTGATCAACACAAAATTAACCCTGCAGCCAGCAGCAACTGCTTGTGCTCAATGTGTATCTCCAAGCATACCTTGCTGACAAAACCCTGCCCAGTGTGTTATCTACTTCCCTCTCTGTGGCAGGTGCTATTAAGGAGGCAGCTCCTGCATCCTCTGAAGGATACATATCCTCAGGTCAACCCAAGGCATCCTTCAGGAGTAGCTGCTAGTTGAGTTTGCCATTGCAATAGTTTAGGCTTGGGCGAGATCATCTACTAAATACACCAGCCCCTTCATAAACAGATTTTTTAACAGAATAAACATTCTTAGCTTTTGTAGTGGAAATTCTAAAAGCACCTGAGCAGCTAAGCACTATTGGCTTTCAAAGAGGTGGAGTTTGCTTTAATAAATCTCTCAGGTCCTTCTAAAAGGCTTTCCCTACTTGTAACAAATATGACATGAGCATTATCTAGTTATTTCTTCCCAACATCAGTGCTGCTGGCAGCCAGGCACCCCCCGCTATCCAGGCTATCCAGGTGTAGTAGGGTGACTTGAATAGAGCCATGCAAGCACCAAATGCCTGAGACTCTGGACTCATGTCCCATCCAAGGGCTCATGTCCCTCTTCCAAGATGGCAGAGAAAGTAGCCCTGCCCCTTGTAAGGGAAATCGTGTTATTGTCTCAGAAACAGACACAGTGCCTGTGTCTGGGCACCAGCCAAATATCTGCCTTATTCTACCACTGCAAAACAATACTGTACACAGAGGCAATAGTCTGAGTTTCAAGTGAAGGAAGGACCTTCCCTTTCCCCTTTTTTAGGAGATTTTCCCTTGGGAGGAAATATGCAAGGAGAAAACCAATCCCTTCTTTTCTGCTTACATGCGAGTTTACTCACACACCAGTCCTCAAAGAGCAGCAAGCGTGTGGTTTAAGTCACTTAGCATTCCAGTGCACGTCCCCCCTGCTAACAGTGCAGCAGCAACCCGCAGCTGCAGGGCGATCACTTACCCAAAGCTTAACCTTGTGGCTGACAGGCCTTGGTCTCTCGCCTCTCAGCAAGGATAACTAATCAGAGAGCCACAGAGACAGGTCCAAAACGTCATGCTTCTCCAATTTTAATCTAACACTTCAGATAAGAAAGCAGCCATGAAGACTGTACTCTCTGCATATAGGGAAGGGGAAGGTTGGCAGGGACAGAAAACTGGGCTGCTATTGCAGCACAGAGAGAGCTTGGAGTGGAAGTCTGAATGGTTACTCATAAGCAATAGGAAGATGCAAAGCTAGGAGAAGTGGCTTTCTTTACAACTAGCTCTCTTTGGCCCCAAATGGGATGCTTTCACCTGTGTCTTAGCACAGCAAGGTTCAGCTCCTAAAGCTGAAAAATGAGAATCTGTGTGAAGAAAAGGGTCACCAGAACCAGTGGAAGTTCATTTATCACTTGGAAAAGTCACTACATGTAGGAGACCAAAGAGAAGCCTTGAAATTGTTTGCTCCAAGAAATGAAGAACATCAGCTGTGAGTTTTGCATCTCTGCAGATGCCTTTTCTGTAAGAACAATCCTATTTTCTTGTTCAAATGTTGAAAAGCCACATTGAGAAGTTTCTCTTCACTGATGGAGTATTGACTTCCTGATGGACCATGCAAATCATCTGAGAGGGGAAACAAAATAAGAAGCACACACATTAACAAAGATACAGAGGTGTTTCAAGGAGATCATCTGGGGATTGTGTGCTCAATACCTCCAGGCTCCTGCCCTTGCTGTGTACCTGTACTGGAAGAACTTCTGCCCTCATTCTGGCCTGGTTGAATGTCTCCTTTGAAAGACCTGAGACCTGAGCAGTGAGGTGCAGAGACAAGGCAGGCAAAATGCAAGCTGTTCTACTTCACCATTAAGCACTTTGGCTCTAAAGGAAGAGAGCCTCACTCCAGGGAACAAAAGGGAAGCATGGAGGTTGGAGTAGAAGAATGGCACCTGGCTGAACTTCCAGCTAGCATAACACAGGACCAAAGCCCCAGTTTGAGTGAGATATTATACTTGGAAATCTAAATTTTCAGGGAATTTGCCAAGTTTCTGCTTTAGCTGTACCCCTCAGAGCAACTCCAGGGAGTTGCTTTCAAAATGCATTCCACCCAGATCCATATTTCCAGTCCATGTTTTAACTCATCCTAACATTCTGTGTGTCTAAGTTATCTGTTCTTCTCCACTACACTCATTCCTCTCAGACATTTCCTGAAGAAAGGCAAAGCCCCCGGAGCCTAGGTTTTCATTGTGACTTCTTTTATCACTTTGAGCACTAACACTGCACCTGAAGGTGCTCAGACCCTTGCCCTGTCCCTTGCCCCACGTCCTCCATGGGACACCCTGCTGCTCAGGGAAGGAAAAAGAAAGACTGCCTCTCAGATGGGGGAGCAAGAAGACTTGGAGTTATAAAGTTACAGTGATGCTCTCACTGCATGCTACATTCTCAAGCTGATGAGCACACACCACACATGAGCACAACATTACATGGTCACCCACACATCACGCTCTCCCTGATTCCACTTTTCCTACCCTTTCCTGTTGCTACTACCTTGATCCCTGATTCTGCTAAGGGGATACATATAAATAGGAGTCTGCTGGTAGAGCACCAGCCACAGGGTGTTTAACCAGGCTAAAGAGAAAAGGTTCCTTGTGATTCTCCTTGTCCAAATGGGATCAAATGCCAGCTCCCTGAAATGTAGAGCTAGTACACAATGGTCACAGATGCAACACACTATGTTCTTTCTAAGGAAGGCAACTGGAATATCCAAGTCACTGGACAAAAGCAAGGCAAGGAATAACCATGAGCTGTGTGTAATGACTTCCCAATCTTCATGGTTCATTGTAGGACACAGAACAGTGCCGGCTTCTTTCCCTAAGGGAGCAAGGGCCCCTTTTCTTAACATGCAAGGACAGGAGCCCACAGAGGCATACTGTTCCTTGCAGTAAGACAATATTCCTGGCAAGATTTGACAATGGGAAAATGGGACTAGCAAAGAGAACAAGTAGGAAAAAGGGTAAATAGCCAGACACTCACTGGAGGAAAACCCTACATCTGTAACTAATGACAAAAGTTTCACAAGGCAGAGGAAAGACACTCTCTTCTTTCTTTCTATTTTGTAGGAATCAAAAAGCAAAACCATATACTGCATGGAGTAGGGATTGGCAATGGGCAGACACAGGCTAACTCAGACCTAAATCAGCCAGGAAGTTATTTCAGCATTTGGCTTCTTTTATGCTAAAAGGACTCCCCCTCTCTTTCCTCCACCAAGAGGTAATATTCCCATGGATCCTTTTTCACACCTGTGTCTGGTGCTCAGAATTCAAGAACCCACCAGTCATGTTGGTTTACACCACTGCTGTCTCCAGGTTTTCCTTGTCCACTCCACCCAAGTCTGTCTTGACATGAGCAGAAGACAAGACTCTGACTCAGGATTCTTTTTCTGCACACTGCCAGAGAAGTAATCAAGGCTGATACTGAGTCTTTACTGATTTCCTTTCTTTTTGGCCAGGGCTGAACCCATATTTTAAGCTACATGGTGTGCCTCCCCACTTTCAGCCTACGATGTAGAAGACACTTAGACAGCAAGGACAGGAGCATCAGAGAAGGTTCCCTGCTGGCTGATGGGCAGTGTTTTAATGATTCCATGGAAAATGAGAGCATGAGGAAGGGAAGATGAAATTCATATGCAGGAGGTCTGATTCATTCAGACACAGGTTGTATTTTCAAAACAGAACAGACAGAGCCACCTACCAGCTGACAGTCCGTAAACCAGCATCTCCCGTCCTCTGACAATTCAAAGGTGAAACACTTTGATCCACAGCATGATGAGATAGGTATAACCACCGCCTCAAAGACAATTTAATTCTCTAGCATCTAGCATCAGAGTCCCCAAAGGAGACAAAGAGCACTGACACCCCTCTTCCTTCAGGGGAGACAAGAATCACCAATGTAATTTCTAAGAGGGACTGGAGTGCTGAGATGACAAACTCTTGTCTGGAATTGGAACTTCCTTTAAGAAACCTGTAATTTGTGAAGGGTTTGGGATGTTTTCAAGGATTGAAGATTGAGTGCCAATATATCAAGTAGAAGGACACTACTTTGCTCTCTTACTCAGAAGGAAATGTGAAGAGACCTGTGGTTTAAGTCCTGTGCCTCACATAACAAAGCCCAGAACTTTGTCAAACCTTAAGAAAGGGCTAACATTAACAAATGCTTTGCTTCTTTCACATCTGCCTCCCCAGTACCGCACGTTCAACCTCAACTACCCCAAAATCATAAATGAAATGGAAAAAATTCATGATCATTGTTAACACTCAAAAGCTATTCATGGTCATTTCCAATTTGCCTTTTGTTTTTGGATTCATTCAGTTCTTAATTTCAAGGTTTTCTCCACAGCAATCAGAGATAGAAATATCTTTTAATATAAAATAAGTTGGTTTTTTTCTTTTTTTTTTTTTACATAATCACAGGACTCCAGTTACCAAGATTGAAGAAAAAACATCGTGTATTGTGTACCTCACAGTAAAAGCTATGGCAGTAGCATCCATCTCTCATGCTTCACTGTTTCTCTCTTCCTTCTTTTCCCTCTGAAACTAAACAAAAACACCCTCTGCACGAAATTTATTCTTGATCATTTTATTTTGGTGGTTTTCATGCTACATAAAAATTATTTTTTATATCAAAAAATTATTCACAATATTTCCAAAATAGTTCAAGGTTTTTTTTTTCTTTTTGTGTTTTTTAAATATTTTTAATGTATTTTTTTCTTTTTTTCTATTTTTTTTTGTACTGCAGCTAGGGTTACAAAACCTCCCATTTCCTGTCACCACCACCAATTCGCTGTCAGTTCCCTTTTACATTTGCATATGTAAAAAAAAAAAAAAAAAGGAAAAGTAAAACAACCAAAGATTTTTATCACTTACTTGAGAAATAAAAAGTCATTTGGCACTCATGTCCTCATGTCTCTGTAGCTCTGATTTTCACCAGTGGAGTGGCTGGAGGTGGGCATGTGTGTGTGTGTGCGCGCGTGCACATGTACGTGAACACATATAGGGGATGAGGAGGAGGCCAAATGTAGGCAAAGGTGGTCTCAGAAGCGGATCGGATACATCTGCTGTGTGCAACAGCCTGCTGGGTGGCCAGGTTACCATAAGATACCAACAGCTCAAGAGAAGAGGAGGTAGAAGTGTTGGGCAGTAAAACACTTACAGTAGAGGTGGGTATTTAGTTTTCTTTTGGTTGGTAGACTGCGATCATCAAATGTGCTCTCCAAAGTAAATGTACATTAGTTAGAAAGCAAATACAGCTGAAGCTGACCTGTGCCAGTTCTAGAGACGTTACCTGCCCCAACCCTATTAGACATGACAGTCCTCCACTACTGCTCTCAGCCACTTTCAAGTGCCAAAGAATGAAGGCACCAAAGGTGCTATGCTTTCTCTTAAGTGTCATGACATCAAAAGCTGGCCAGATACCCATGTACCATCTTTAACGCACTACTTCATGGTCTGTGAGACTGCTCAGCCTTGAATGATGGTCCTAAGCCAAGGGTCGGCCCACTTGAAAATAGCTCAAGACAGGCAAGACTGAAACCTACTGGCCTGTTTAGGGTCATTCATTTTCTTTTTTGTGGACTTCGCACCCTGCTCCTGCCCCAGCATGAGAAGGGCTGTGCAGGGGTCAGTGAGCCATCTTCCCCTCCCTACCTTCCAGCCTGACCCATGACCCATACAAGCCAGAGGATGATCTCCTATGGATGCTTGCTCCCTTTGGGTCAAGCCCTTCAGCAGCCACAGGGATAAGCAGCCTTATCCCAGCTGGCTGGGAAACTGCCAAAAATGGCCTTTCTCCCTCCTCATCCGGGCACTCCTGCATGGCTTTAAGAAAGCAGGACCTGGGGGTCAGACACCCTCCCTGCCTGCTACACGCCTCACAGTAGCCTTTGGGGCAATAGCCAAAGCTTGCTGGATAAACGTTATTTTTTTTAAGGGGAAAAAAAAAAAAAGAGAAAAAGAAAAAAAAAAAAAGGAAAAGACAGGGAGTACCAACAAAAAAACCAAACCAACAAACCCCAAAACCCACCTGGTTAAATAGTTTGCGTTCTGTGACTTCACAGGGAAGTCATTGAAAAGCTACTTCCCAAAAGGCTGCTGCCTCCTCTATATTCTAGCCCTCACCGCCAATTACAGATGGTACTTTGGTCACTGGCAAAGAGACATTTCAAGGTAGCCCTGCCATTCAGGAGAAACACACACAAAGGAAAGACTCCAAACACAGTTGACCCATACAAACGATAACTGCACAGAACTGAGGTCTCAGAAAGTTGTATTGCTGAAAACACCTCCCTGCTCCCACTAAAAGGATTGTGTGAACAAACAAACAAACAAACATACAAAAGAAATTAACAGCTGATCAACAAACTTTTTTCCCCCCATATTAGAAATTTTGAAAACGCAAAGCTAAAAAGAGCAGTTTGCTGAATTTGTGACCACATGTGAAAGAGAGCCTGCTCCAAAGATAAGAAAAGCAACCAGACAGGTAAAGAGGCCTCAAAAGCTAGCAGCTTTCTCTGCTAACCTCCACACTAACAACTTTCTAGTGGAAGGTCATTTCCTACAGCACCTCTTGAAGGCTCCAGCTTGCTAGGAGCTTTTACGTGTATAGCACATCGATAATAGTAATCATACTTAAAATACACACACATATGTGTACACACACTCACACACATTTGTCTTCTTTCCCATAAAAGACAAGCCTGGCAGAGCACAGGATATAATCTGATGGAGAGGAAAGAGCAGCTGAACATGGAAGAAAGCAGAGAAGGTGGATGGATGTGGTCTGGTAGAAGGAGTCACTGGGGGCCACAGATTATTGTGTTACATTTTATATATATAAATAAAAAGAAAACATCAAAGGAGCCTAGTGACACCAGCACTGAAAGGCTGGTTAAGCAGACTTAAGATAATATAGATAATGAGGGCCCTATGCCCTCAAGTGTTGCTCCTTCCTCAGCTGACTTGTCATGGCATCTCTTCATGAGGTCCTGATTGTCTTTTCTGGCTGCTGGCAGAGAACGTCAGTTTCTTGTTCAGCAGTTTGGCCAGTTAAAGTGCTGTACTGACTGGCACTGTAGGGCCCTCCCAGCCCATCATAGCAAAGGAGTCTCTTGTTTCAGTCACAGGACAGACTGACCAGATCTTTCTCAACAGACCTTACCAGTCATTGCATGATTGTCTTCCTGCTCCACCTACCAGTTAAGGCCGAAATAGGCAATGAGCGTGGCACAACGGTTTGAGAATGTGGCACAGCAGATTCAGCACAGAAGTGAATGAATGCATGAAATGGGTTTCTGGTGCTGTATTCAAACCATCTCCAGGAGGACACTGTCCCAGCCTTGCTACTGATTCAGAGCTGGTCCTCCAGAGTCCACACAAAGCAGCCATGACAGGGCCGACCAGGTAAACATGAGCAACAAGAGGGTTGCCAAAGTACCTGTGTGTACTCATCACCTGGCTTTAGCAGCATACGGCTTCCAACACTTTTCTCTCCGCTCCAACACATGCGTACAAACACCAAAGCACACATACAGACTGCGGCACCACATACAAATGTGTGCAGGCTGCATAAATACACATACCAATATGCACCCACCCCTGCCCCCACAAGTAGACACGTGCAAGAAATACAGACAAGTAGCAACAGGCATGCAACATACACATGGTGATCCCAAGCAGAGGAAACTCCTCTAAGCTATGTTCCAAGCACGGTGAGTTCCTGGGAGATGAATCTTGGAAAAACGCATTGCAGGAAGAGGCCCACAGAAGCAAGAGAATCCACAAAAGGCATTCTAGGCATCTAAACCCCTAAGTAGCTGTTCCAAAATCTCCTTGAATTTCACAGGAGTTTAGATGACTCTGTCAATGGATCTGATTCCAAAGCCTGGAAGAAAAGCAGAGGGAGAAAGCACAAAACTTATCCCTTGTCTGATTTTTGTCTGTTCAAGGTCAGGTGTAATCCTTGGCGTAGATAGAAATCTCATGTGATAGATGCATTCTCTCTGGATGCCCTGCAAATGTTGCTAGAATGTCATGCTTATAGCACATTAAATAATCAAAGGAAACACGGCAAGGAGGCTGGTGATGTTTAGAAAGGTAACTCACTATTTTGTCCAAAATCTAATCTATAGGACGTACTCCCAAGGGGATGCCTGCCCATATCCCTTTGGGTAGCACCAAATAATGGATCAACACTTTCCAACTTCACTTATGTATAGAATTCTGCCAGGAGTCTCTCAAATGCACAAACATACACTTCCTCCCAGACTGACAGGTATTTGCAGCCATGTATTCACAAGTTCACAAACCACTGTGGACCATGCTGGGACAGCCATGCCAAGGTCATAGCAAGGGTACATGAAAGGGATGTCTACCCTGCTCGCAACACCTTTTAACAGAGCTCCATTCCCATGTGGCTGTAGTGGTTTCTCCCACTCAGAAATCAGGGATGCAACAGCAGGTTGAGAGAAAGATAGCTGCAGCTGGGAGAAGACTGCTGCTCTGGATAAACTTTGGTCATGCTGACTCCTTCCATTGCTCCCTGTGCTGCCCATACACTTTCATATAGTACCACTCAAACCCTGAGACAGACTGTGGCACATGGCAACACACACACATTGAGGGGCCAACTGGCTTTTCTCAGACTGTGACCAGCAGACTCGGGTGTCTTCAGGGATGAACAGCCAGGGCCATGGCTGTGGATTATGGTGCGTTTATGCACATTCATTAAGGAACAATGCAAGCTGTCACAAAGGGAAGGACAGAGGTGTCTTGGTGTCTGCCTAGATACTCTACTAGTTTTACAGTGGCTCTGACTTTTTATTCACCATGTCACACCCTGTCACTTTCCTTCCTTACTGACATGACACTAGACCACAAACCATAAGAAGTTAGTGCCAAGCACTGGCTTATACTGATTTGTCAAACAGAAAGGGACCAAATATGACAAGACATCCATTCCCAGGTCTGCAACATCAAAACATCCCGTAGATGTTTACAAGCCAATGACTCTAGGCAATAAGAGAAGATAGCCCTGTGCTTCTAAAAGATAGCATACTTCTCACCAGTAGCCTTGCTTTTTCCACACAGAGAAAAAGCAAACAAACTCTACTGACCCTGATGGTGGTCAACATGAAGCAGATAATAAACTGTATCTGCCCTGCTCTAAATTCACTAGTCAGCCCTCAAGGATAGAAACTATGTCATTTGTCTTGCCTTTCTCAGAAAAAAGCAATCCTGCTGCTTCCTTGCACTGGCTAATTCACCAGAATGATCAGTTCTTATTTCCTGAGTGTGCACGAGCAGAATACCACCTCAGTGAGAGTGACAGAGAAGTCAAAAATAGTTATCAAATACCTTCTAAAACATCTGGTGAGGGCTAGAATTTGCCTGGAGAGAAGGAGAGGCCTGCCCTTCACTCATCTTCTGCACAGCATCGCACAGTCTAATGAAGACAACAGAGCAACAAGACAGTAATAAGAAGAGCAGAGTGAGCAAACACCCGGCATAAGCTGTTTTGAGGGAAGAGGCATAGAAATGCAATTGAAGAATCAGTGTAAGAAAGATGGCAAGTAAGTAGATACGAGGCCAGGGAGGTGAGGCAGTAAACTGCTGGAGAGATCAAAACACCTGCAAATGACATTCTACTTAGAGGAACATATAGGGTCTAAAGGAGAGGAAGCAAATCTGGCAAGAATGGCACAGAGGGTCTGAGACCACACTGCTTCCCCTCTCACTGGTAGTGGGAAGGCCACAAAAAGAGAGAGATGGAAGAATTGGTCAGAAGATGAAGGCCCACAGAGAGGTCCCTGTAATCCACACTAACAAATGTACTCTGCTGATGTCCCAGGGAGAATATAGTGGGGACCAGGAAAGATAAAGTAATCGAAGAGAAAAGCACACAGAGAAGGAAACAGCCCTGTGCCTCACACAAACAGCCCCTAGCAATCAACACGGCTTTTATTACAGGAAATTATTAACACCCTCTGCTACCCACCACCCGTCACCAATCCCAAACCTCCCCTGTCTGGGGACCCTTTCTCGGCACACACAAATAACATCCAGATAAACTTTCCAAACCAGCAAAAGCAACCACTGAAACAACTTCAAACACCACAGACCAATAAAACCACAATTTAGAAGT
This sequence comes from Neopsephotus bourkii, assembly GCF_033783945.1. Classification (NCBI taxonomy): domain Eukaryota; kingdom Metazoa; phylum Chordata; class Aves; order Psittaciformes; family Psittacidae; genus Neopsephotus; species Neopsephotus bourkii. The sequence goes on from NW_026900624.1 coordinate 13,781,246, forward strand.
TAACTTTCCCAACCCACCCCCATGCCATTATTTAATAAGGAAATACTGTACAGATATAAAACCCACCCTTTTCCCAACCTGAATATAGTCGCTTGAGTTAGTTGCTGTACATATATACACACATATTTACACAGTAATGCTGCAATCAAGAAAGCAGATGATGTAAAAGTCACAAAGTGAGTACATGAATTAAGTAACTACCAGCAGAACATTAGGAAAGGTCACACTGTTCCTACTTGGCAAAAATGCATTGTGAGACAGAGTCATTAAGCGTACTGCAATGTACTGTGTGTGTCTGTGTGTGCGCGCGCATAGAGGCACGCAAGCCCCACAGCTTCCTGCTGTGCCAAGTTTATTCCTGTATGTTTGACTTCCCCTCTATGTCTTGTAAGTGTGTGCATGCCCAGAGGAACCCCTGTCCACAGCTGGAATTTTGTTCTGACCTGTTGAAGTGTGTACCGGTGCTTGCTGTCAACCTTTAGTGGCAGAAGGCCAGCAGGTTAAGTGATCTGTAACTACTAACACATCACAGAGATCCTCCTTTACTTCATCACCCAGGGAGCTGTACCCTTGGCATTGGCAGACATGAGTGCTGTTCTCTGCAGTGAGGTTTCACTGCCTTTTTCTATACACAAGCAGATTCATGTTGTGTCAGTTTTGTTGTCAGCAATGACAGAAGGGTGCCAGAATTCACACAAATAGCATGGCTAGGAGAGGAATTTGGGAATGCTCAAGAGATGAAGAAAGAACTCAAAGCCAATTGTAAAATGGTTTTTGTTGTTGCCATTGTTGCCGTTCTAATGGCAGACACCCAAGTCTGTCTGCAGTCAGCCCCAGGGAGGTCCAGAGAGCCTGTGATGAAGATGAAGCAATATTATTTATATTGCCAGTGAGACAGTCAGCACCCCAGTTTGCCTTGGAGGGAGGAAAGAAGAAGGGAACCACAAGGAGGTGTAGGAGGGTGAATTCAGCGAGGGTCTATGGCTTGGAAATCTATTTGGCTGCAAATTGAAAATAAGCCCTTGTGGGGACAACAATCCGGTCCCACTAGTTACTATCTCAACGTGCCCTGCAGCATCCAGCAGCATGGTAGGTGTGTTCCAGGTGGACACGCCAGGTGTGTTCAGCAGCAGGGAAGCACTTATGGGGAAGAGTGGGTGCAGATGGGGATCGTGGCTTGGTGTCTGTCCCCATTTGTTGCCATCAACCCAGTTTCTTTGTTGCACATGGCTCCCAGGGGCTCCTGTGGTGAGCCAGGCATATGCCATGGAGAGGCAGCATAATTGGACCCTACCCTTTGCCAGCATGGACTGAACAAGAAGGGTGAAGTGCAATTCCTTAAAGTGATGGTGCAAAGAGTCAGCACAAAGTCCTTTCATCAACACACCTCATTTTTATCCCCGCTCCTTTTTCTTTTCTTTTCGGCAAACATAAATACGTGGGGAAGTGCAACCTCCCACCCTTCTCCATGGGAAGGGCTCATCAAAGGTTGCTTGACTGAAGTGGAGGATGTGCGAAAGGCCTAAGTCTGATCATTGGCTGTGTTCCCAGTCTTGCTTCCATCTGTTGATAAGCAATGGAGGTGGGAGGATATGCCACATTTGATAGAAAGCTCTAAAGCAAAGACTTGCCTATAAAGATCCCTGAGGTATCTCTGATCACGCTAACCTGTCACCACCATCACATTCATTCTCTGTCTCCCCCTCTCTCTTTTGCTGGCAATGTTGCTGTGAGAAACAACCCTGATTTGAAAGTACAAAAGGGCTTTATTCGAGATGGATGCTAGTGTCTTCTTGGAGTGAGAAGCTCAACGTCAGCATGCATTGCTAAAGAAGCCAGAAGCAAAGAGGCCCATCCTGACAACTCTTAACTCCCTCATCAGATCCTTTAGGACTTTTCAAAGGAACCTTCCTCACTGCCATGCACTGCAAATTGAAATATCAGTATGGGAGGAGTACAAACTTGCATATTGCTGAGCATTTTGAACCAATTGGGGTCCTTGCCTGGAGATTTCTGACGACACATGCTGGATTTCAGAGAGAATGGAATGAGGTTTTGCTGACGAGTTGGGGCCGATGTGCTTCATTGTCTCAACTGAAAAGTCCTGACTGCAGCTTTTCGTTCCTACTTATGATATGACACGGCAAGTTCTGAAATTGTTCTCACTGGGAGGGTGATGTGAGACAGAGAATTACTACACCAGCCTGTGTTATGTTGCTCTCCTGTAAAAAGTTGGTGTGACTACATCAAGAATGTTTATGACGTGGAGATCCACGATTGCAAGTTCTACCTGCCAGCTGCTTTTCGCTGATGGCACATTTCTGGTATTTTTTGAATATCTCCTCTGTCTCCTTCATCCACATCCTCCTTCAGGTAAGTACGAACACTACCACATCACTTCAGAAGAACATGGCTCATGAAAATACCTCTCAGAGAGCCATGCCTGAGGCTAGAGTGAGGAGGTAAATGTCAGAAACATTGCCAAAGTTGCCTAATCTTTCCCAGGAGGCTGGCTGAAAATATACAGTAGAGGTCACCAAACCGTAGAGAACACAATGTTTGGGTTTTTTTCAATATTCTTGTATGAAGAAACTTTCAGAGAGGGGAATTGTTCCTAGCCACTGCACCAGAAAACACTGGTGTTTCCGCAGGAGAAAGAGAGAGAAATGGCAAGGTAGGGGAAGTGGAGTTTTGTCAGGCTCTGGTATGAAATCCCAGGTAATTCTAGACAGGTAATAAACAGCACATGGGTGGTTTTGGACAGTATGGACAACACCTGCTGCTAATATTACCTGATCGATTCACTTGAATACTTAGAATGAAAATACACCAAATCTAAAATTCTAAATATATAATCAGAGTTTAATAACATCATCCATTTATTTTCTGGATTATGAATTACACCCTCCCCCCTCCCACCCCTTTCCCTCCATCTCTGCCCCAAAACTTGTTGACCTGTCAGAACTAAAATAAACAAAGCAACCAGAAAAGATCGCTTATAGGAGAAAGGATTAACCTGATGGACACGTGGCCTAATCTATTATGGGAGAAGGCAAAATACCAGGCTCCTGTTGTTAGACCAGTGGTTCAGTCCAGAATTTCCAGTTCTTCTTTTCTGGTTGCCCTAGAGCATTCGAGTGGTTTGTGGCACAGTTAATATTTGCAGAGCACTCAGAGTGTTAACAGTGCTACAACGGTATCAACACTAGATAATGATTTTGGCAAACTATCATTTGCCAATCAGTGGAACAAGGGACAGACCAGTTCGGAGAAAATACGAACCAACTTTCACCCCGGAACACAAAAATCAGAACCTTTAAGAAGAGATTTGAAAAAAAGTTCCATTAACTTCTTTTTGGTTTGTTTTCGGCTTAATTTCCCTGCAGAGCCACCCTCCAGGTTTCCTCGTTCCAGGTGGGGAGGGACGGAAAAGTACCGAGATAACCGCCAAAGAGATTAGCTGCCCTTGCCAGCTGTCAAGCTCCCCCCCAAGCCCTTAGGAAATACCAGAAATTATCACAAGCTTTCCCAGGTCCAAGATTTCTAAACTGAAGTAGCATCGGAGAAGTCTCTTAATGTCAAAGTGATGGTCCAACCTGAGCGGCCAGCTTGATGGTTCAACCCACCACTATCAAGACAGCGTAGTGTCTTGAGGCCCAAACTCCACAGAGAGATGCTGGTACAGAGAGTTTATATGCAAAAAGGAATTGGGGGTGTTCCCATCAAAACATGAAACCCTGCTGGCAAGGCTTGAAGTGACGTTCCGGCGTCTTCCATTCATGAAGATAAAGGTGACAGAGCAATACAAGGGGCCTCAGGGGAACACAACACACATGGGTTTCTCTCTCTCTCTTTTTCCTCATTCATACGGCCTCGACCCGCGTAAACCGCTTCCAAAAACGCAGCCTGAAAATTCGTAGAAAACAAACAGAACGAAAACAAACTTTCCCTCCCTCCCACCCCACGACCTGAATATTCACGAGAAGAGAAACACCAATTTATACAAAAACGCAATAAAAAAGAAATATTTACAAATGAAAGGAACGCCTTCTTAGTGGCTGCTGTCAGAGGGCTCTGACAAGCTGCCATGTGTTCTGGATTGCAGATCGCTCTGTTAATTTGTTTGGTTTCTTTTTTTTGTTTGTTGTTTTTTGTTTTTTTTTTTTTCCATTTTTCTTTTCCTTTTTGTCCTTGTAATGAGAGAAGAGGGAAAGAGTAAGAAGTTCCCTTACCCTGAAGACTAAGGGGTGGCATTACAAAGACTCTCCCCCTCTTCCCTCCTTAATTTCCTCAGTGAAATATAAGAAAATATTCCCCGCACCAACCCTGCCCACCCTCTCCTCACACTCTTTGACTTTACAGGCAAGTCCCACCCTCCCCCCACCCCAGCTCTAAAAAATAAGTAAAATAAATAGGTTAAAGAAATAAAAGGCCTTTTGTTGGCTTAAAAAGAGAAAGATAAGATAAAATCAACAACGGTGCGGTGAGGAAAGTGAGAGAGGTGGCTTTCAGCTCCAAGAAATGTGGCTCATAAAGACAGGGCTACCATCTCCTTTCAAAGTCAGTCACAGCAGTGTCCCCATGCCCCCAGCACAGGGCTCTCTCAACCCTTCACCTGGCAAGCCACGGTCATCAAAACACTGGGACAGATCCAGGATAAGCAGGAGAGATTTAGCCAATATCTCTCAGGACAGGAGAGGTTGGTCCGTACCCCCACCTCAGGAGAAAGAAGACATATGAAAGGGGAGTTCACCTTCTCACTCCTACCATTGCTCCCTTTCCTTTAGTTTAACTTGCATCTAAAATGATACAATGGAAAGAAAAAAACTCTCTTATTGATACTAGGTGCACCAGGAAAGCTGTCACTACAACTGCAGGGATAGGAAACCCTAGGCTATTCCAGCTTTGCACCTGTGCTAGTATCTCTCTCGCACACACAGAGGCACACGCACATTTACGTACACACACATCTCAGCCTTGCACATCTTGTCTTCATCCCTCAGCACAAGTTTCTGTGCTCTCTGGCATTTATTCAAGCACACCCCTTCACAGGAAGACAAGCCATGTACTTCCCCTGTACATTCAGTAGTAAATATACATATGTATTTCCCACAGGTGCACACACCCTCCTCCCATTTCCACATGTGCAAGGAGGCGTAGAAACAGTCCACCAGCACCACCACCATCACACACACTGTTTCATGGCATTTTTCTTCCTCTCCAGCACCATGCCAGCATTGCAGAGGTCACCCTAGTCTTTTTGTTCAGACCTGCTGGCCAAGGGTAGGGAGGGCAGAAGAATGAAAACCCCTTTTCCCTGCTCTCCTTGCTGAAAGGACATGCCAAAACCAGCTTGGTATCCCCTGAAGTGACAGTGACAAAACTCCCCATCTTTCCCTACTCTTAAGCTCTGTTCCACTGTGTTTGTTATCCAGACACCTTATAGGATCGTGAATTTATTTTGCTTTCTCCACAGACATTTCAAGTATAAAGTTATCATATATACTCGCGTATAGGCTAACCCACACTATACACTGCTCCCACCCTTGAAGTACGTCACAACTAGTGAGCAACTCACAGCTAATGAACCAACCCTGTGCCCCTTTCCTCAAACTCCTCTCATCAGTGCAAACCAGCATCCTCTGTCAGAGATCCCAGCAGCCTCCCTGACTTCAGGGTTACTTTCCCAAACCCAGACCCCACTTCCTTTCCATCTTTCCCACTGGTCTGCTAGAGATTCCATGGCTCTAACTGCCATAGTGAAACCACTAGCCAGACCTGCAAGCAAGCCTTATCTCCCTCCCCACACACCCCCCAGCAAACAATTCAAATTTTTAGCATAAAATTTCTCAGCATATACGCAAATATATATATATTTCAGCCCTAAACCCCCATAGTCTTCACAAAATAATGTAATGAGAACCTCAGTATAGCTAACATATAAGTGCATCATCAAGTTACTCTTGTTATTCTCCCTTCACTTTCTTCATGTCTTCAAACACTACTCTCTTCTAGGCAGTTTAAGGAAGAGTTGCCTGAGCAAGCATATTTTCCTGCATGTCCATTACACTGCTTCTGCTGTCTCCTCCTGCCACACACGCAGGCGTGTGTGTATGTGCGTGCCTTTCTTTGCCGGGAGCCAGCAAAACTGATACACTAGAGTCATTGCCACTCCCCCTCAGCCCATCCCTTCCCTGCCTTTTTCTCCACTTCCTGAAATCATGAGCAAGGATATCCAACTCCAACGTCACTGTAAAGTGCAATGGCCAGGAATGGAGGAGAATGGGAGGAGCGAGAACATGGAAAAAGATAAAAGGGAAGGGGTGGGAAGGAGAAGGAGGAAGTGGGGAAACCAAAGAGGTGGCACTTGTCATCAGTGCTGCACTACTCAGAACTCCTGTATCCCACAAACTAAGAATGACCTAGAAGAGTAGCTGATGGGATTGATCCCACCCCACCCTCCCATGCTCCACATACACCCCCAGTCCCTCCCCGTGCTCTTCCCCTCACTCAAACGTCAGACTCAATACTGGAGAGTTTCTCATAAACATGCCCGTTGCTGGAGCCATTGAAAGCCCTGGGGTTTTTGTTGTTAGGCACACAGGGGTTGGACTGGTTCCCTATACAGATGTCCTTCTGGAAACGGGCTGGCACAGCCCCATGAAGGGCTGAGACCACCGGCTTGTTGGTGGTGACAATGGCTCGGAAGTCTGGCCTAGCTTTGGGCCCTCCTGCCACCACAGGCTGCCTGAAGAAATAAGATTTGCTGCCGTGGAGCAAGCATTGGTCATCCCCAAAAGTGGGGATGAAAGGGTTTTGGGTGACCCGGTCGGGGTAGAGCGACTTGCTGAGCATGTAGCCCCCGCTGCTGCCGGGGTTGTTGTGGTGGTGGTAGCTGGTGGCGGGCACTGAGGACTTGTTGTTGGCAAAGGTGGTCTCACTGGCTGGCATCTCAAACATGTGGGCGTAGGGGCTCCCCTCCAAAAAGCGGCCCTTGTCCTTGAGGCTGACGCTGCGGGGGGCCAGGGCTGAGTCATCCTTCTGCAGGTCCACAAAGGTGTCATAGGAGTGCTGCCGACGGAGCTTGTTGCGGTTCTTCTTCTGTACCTTGGAGGCAGAATTGGAAGGGCTCTGAGGATATTTGGAGGAGGAGGTGGCACTGGTGGCCACGGGCACAGGGGCAGGTGGCTGGTCCAGCTCTTGGAGCGAGTTGTCCTCACTGATGTCGTACAGGTTGCCTGCTTTCTTGCAGGCCTCGCAGCGGATGCAAGCTTGGCGGGTGGAGTTTTGCCCCACCACTGATGGTGTGTAGTTGTGCACCTTAGAAGGGCAACTGCGGCAGAAATTAGCCCCAGACCTATCCTCCCACTCTAGGTTGGTCAGATTCTTCTCCCATGGCGCTGGGACCCCACTCACAACTCCTCCATGTTTGTGCTCGTTGCTTCCTCCAAACTCGCCTGAGCCATGCTTGTGGTGGGCCCTGTTGGTGCAGGACCCACCCCCTCCTCCTCCTGTGTCACGCTTAAACTCATCTCCCCGCTCTTTGTAGATATCCGTTAGGTCCACGTGTTCCCAGTGTGGCGAGTTCTCTTTGGCTCGAAACTGGTCCAGGTAGAAGTCTCGTAGCCCTTCCTTGTCCCTGAAGTAGCGCTTGTGGTCAGGAGAGCGGGGTGGGCGCCGGCGGTAGGCCAGCTCTATCTCATCAAACTCCCGGCGGGACTTGGCAGAGGCTGGGCGCTTCTTCAGGCTGTCCTTGTACTGCTGCTTCCGCCGCTTGGCTGCATTGCCCTCGATGTTGCCATAGGTGACCGTGTGAGTGGAAATGTCAGAGACATCTGAGCGGATCAAGTCGTCATGGGCCCCGCTGCCCCCATAGCGGTCACTCTTGAAGGAGAACTTGCCGTAAAGGTCGCCCAGCTGGCTGTGCTTGGCAGGGGGTAACCCCAGGTCCAAGGGCTTCTTCCCAATGGACCGCGACTGGGCATTGAAGGGTGGGTTGTCACAGTCATAAAGCCCGTCGATGGAGCTGGTGCTGCCAATGCTGTGGGGGCGGTGGTGGTGGTGGTAGTGGTCCTGATACACATTGCTGTCCTTCAGCTGAAGGTTCCCAAAGGTCCTTTCCACCTCACTAATATAGTCACTAAAGAGGTTCTCCTCACAGGGGGGGTTGTTGTAGGACTTGCAGTCCGAATGGGTGAAGCTGCGGCGGTGCTCAGAGATGTCATAGACTGACGACTCACGGCGGATAAAGTCCAGGGCACTCTGCGGTGAGCCATTGACCCCTGACAGGTTGGCCATGTTCTTGGCTGTCCGAAGCAGACGGAGGATGTTGGAATGGGTGTTATTCATAGTTGCTGTGGGGGAGTTCATTGCTGACTGGCGTTCCTCAATAGCCACGCCATGGATGCAGCTGTAAATACCCTGAAATGTGAGAAAGCAGAAAAATGAGTGGTCCTGCAAAGACTGTACAAAAGGGAACTTGGACTAGGAAGCACCCTGTGCAGCAACAGCATACTCCTGTAAGACAGCAAGGCCTGTTAGCCTTCCTTCTTGAAGCACAATCCAATCAAATTAAATAAGACCTGCTCTACCAATGTTTGCTGTTCTGCCCCTCTTTCTTGCCCCTCACATTTTTCCTTCCCCTCCATTCTTCTTTCTCTGCTTTGCTTCATGTCACATCTGTAGGATGCAGGAATACCTGCTTGCATCTGTAAGAGTTACTCAAATCCAGCAGGTGCAACATGGAATTGCAGATGGGGTCGATAATACCTTGGGAAAACAGACATCAAGACAAATTATTCTGTGTGGATGAGAGAAAGAGTCTAGTTTGGCCCTTGAAATTCATCTGGACATCTATGAATCAATGAGGTAGAAGCTATCTTTAAAAGGGAACAGCTTCATTTGTCATAAACTTAGCTACATTAATCACCAGAACAGATTAGCAAAGGAAACAGAGAAAGAGCAGTTCTGCCAAATAGGTATTTAGGTCTTTTGCATATGGATGAGTGAGGTACAATAGAATTTTTAATTGCATTCTGTTAAATTTAACACTGATAACAGGCTCCAAATTGACATCACTGAAAGCAAAAGTACTCTGTTCAACTTCAAATCAGTCATCAGAAGTGCCTGATTCCTCCTCATTCACCACTACCTCATTTCATCCATGACGTGACACAGATGGTTTACAAGGGCTATCCCTAGGAGCAGAAGGAAAGGGGCTCATTTATTCCCTGGTCTGCCAAATGGTGCCTTCTGATTAAAGTCAATTGTGAAATGGACACCATCACATCATATTACCATGGTTTCTGAGCAGCCAGCAGATGATTAACACTTTCCAAGACTTTTCACCAGCCTGGTCCGGGTCTAACTGATAACCCCAGACTGAAAGAATCTGTAGTTAGCTAAGGGTCACCAAACACAATCCCCATTTTATCTCCAGACTAAACCAGGCTAGAAACTAATACTACAGGAAGGATGCTGTGCCCCCTGCATTCAAAAGCTTTGCCATTTCTCCTCAACAATATGTTATGTAGCAATTATATACTCCTTGCATAATCAAAGTTAATTCTTTTACACTGGTCACTGAGGTAAAAAATGCTGAGATTTGACCTCACTTCAGAATGGATCAGGAGAAAGGACCAGTGGCTTGAAAGAAGCAAAAAAAAACCCTCCAAATTACACAATGCTAGCTACACTGATAGCAGAAAGATGAGTCAGAAATTACTAGAATCTGCTTTAAATGCAAATATTAAACCCTAAGGCTGATTTGCATAAAGAGATTGCTAAGTTTATGTGGTCATCCTTTCCACATGGTTTATTGCATGGTTTTTTGTTAGGGACTTGTGACTTTCAAAGTCAGTGCACTTCTAGTTAACATAAGGTCAGCTGAAAAGCTGTTATATAGAGGACAATGAAAAACTCCTGAATTTCTAATCATATTATCCACTGTCCAAATTGGTCCTCTCACAACTCACATTGGAGAATCAGACAGTTACAGTTAACTTCTCCTTACACTGCATTTTCATTTCCATGTGAAATTTCCATTACCATAATCCATCAGAGACCAGAGTTGTCACAGAAAGACATTAGATGCTTTTGCAACATTAAGGGTGAAAAAATACCTTAACTTTAGCTAAGGATAGCCTTTATCCTGCAGACCACCACTCCATGCCACCTGTGTGTTAAAACAGTCATGGTAGATTTCCCCATCTCCAGTACCTAGGATTGTCTGAATAAAGCCTCTGTTCCTCCCCGTTAGCTAATGACACTCACCCTGCTGATGGAGAAGACCACACCAGGCTTGCCAGAGCAGACACCCATGAAGCAGTGGCGGAATTGCCAGTAGAAGAGATGTTCACAGATGAAGGTGATGAGACTAAGGGCCATGGCTGCTCCCAGCATGTAGAAGACACCTGCCATGTTATCTATATCCAGCTGGCTGCTCATAACCTCATTCTTCTCATTGTGACAAATGCCAGTAAGCCACAGTGCTTCCAGCTCCTCCATCTCTCCTAGAAAGATGAAGAGAAGGAAAGAAACAGGTTAGACAGACCTGTGATGGTTAAAGACCTCAAGCTGGAGAAGACTGAAAGCAAGAAGCTGATATAAGGTCATTTCTAGTGGTCATGTTCTTTTGCCACATGTATTACATCCATGAAATATCCTGACTGCCCTTTTATTATGGGCAGGTGCAATCTGACACAGAGAGGGCAACAGCATTTTTCCACAGCCAGATATTAACCACAAAAAGCTGTACCACAGGGCACAACTATCACACTTGTCAAATGTCTACAGTAAGATCCTGGAAAAGTTGTCCACCAGGTGACTGAAGACATGGTCTAACAAACTTCCACTTTCATGTTAGGTCAATGTGAGAAAAAATCAGTGACTGACACAGGTAGACAAAGACGAGTCACTTCTACAGGAAATTATGTGCATTTTCAGCTCAAAATTGAAAATGTTCTTTTTTTTTTAATCAGAATGTCTGATTTTGAATGTGTTTCCATTGTATCTGTAGCTCATTCAAACTAGGTACAATGTTCCCAAAATATTTGTGCATTTGTACCTGTTTTTCTTCCCTACAATGTTGTTGAAATCCAACAATTTCAAACTCTTTGACCAACCAAAAATATTACCAATTTGTATCAGCTAGGAACAAATGTTCTGTAGCCTAATTGCATACTCTGCTTACTGCCATTATGGTATTTTCATGAGTGGAGAGAAAGAGAGAGAAACTCTCACATACGCACATATTGAGATATTCAGAAACAAACTAGTTTTGCAGATTTGCAATTCCTTTCATGCTGTTAGGAAAGTTAGTTTTTCACATTTTGAACCTCTAGTTCAATGTCAGAGGGAAAAAAATATGTATATTTGTGTGCTGCCAGAGCACAGACTTTAAAGCTTTAAGGAGAACTTACGTCTTTTTCTGAAATAATACATATTAGGCTGTTTAAGAGACAGAACACTCTATCTGTCAGGTGGCAAATGTTCAGAGCTATGTTCTTTCCATATTTATTATACCATATTTTATTTTGAGATTTCAGGAATTAAAAACAAAGACAAGAAAAAAACCTTATAAATAAAATACCCTGTGAAACTTATTTATTAAAAAAGGGACACAACAAGACTTAATATGGAATGGAAAGAGAAAGCCAGGAAAATATTTTCTGAGAAGGAATTCTTTATCCCACAAAACTATAATGTTCCGAGTAAAAATTCACTCCAAAATATGCTTCTGAGTCTCAAGTCCTCCCTTGTTTTTTTAGGTTTCGGAAAACCATAGAATTATAGAATCATAGAATAGTTAGAGTTGGAAAGGACCTTAAGATCATCTAGTTCCAACCCCCTTGCCATGGGCAGGGACACCTCACACTAAACTATATCACCCAAGGCTTTGTCCAACCTGGCCTTGAACACCACCACGGATGGAGCATACACAACTTTCCTGGGCAGCCCATTCCATTGCCTCACCACCCTCACAGTAAAGAACTTCCTTCTTAAATCCAATCTAAGCTTCCCCCGTCTAAGTTTTAACCCATTACCCCTTGTCCTATCACTACCGTCCCTAATGAAGAGTCCATCCCCAGCATCCTTATAGGCCCCCTTCAGACACTGGAAGGCTGCTATGAGGTCTCCATGCAGCCTTTTCTTCTCCAGGCTGAACAGCCCCAACTTTCTCAGCCTGTCTTCATATGGGACGTGCTCCATCATTCTCGTGGCCCTCCTCTGGACTTGTTCCAACAGTTCCATGTCCTTCTTATGCTGAGGAAACCAGAACTGTACACAATACTCCAAATGAGGTCTTACAAGAGCAGAGTAGAGGGGCAGGATCACCTCCTTCGGCTGATAATCATGCTTGTCTTGGTGCAACCCAGGATACAGTTGGCTTTCTGAGCTGCAAGCACACACTGCTGGCTCATGTTCAGTTTCTCATAGACCTACACCCCCAAGTCCTCCTCCACAGGGCTGCTCTGAATCTATTCTCTGCCCAGCCTGTAGCTGTGCGGGGGATTGCTCCAACCCAGGTGTAGGACCTTGCACTTGGCATGGTTAAACTTCATAAGGTTAGCATCAGCCCACTCCACAAGCATGTCAAGGTCCCTCTGGATGGCATTCCTTCCCTCCAGCGTATCAACCGAACCACACAGCTTGGTGTCATCGGCAAACTTGCTGAGGGCGCACTCAATCCCACTGTCCGTGTCACCGACAAAGATGTTGAATAAGACCAGTCCCAACACTGATCCCTGGGGAGCACCACTCGTTACTGGTGTCCAGCTGGACATTGAGCCATTGACCACAACTCTTTGCATGCTGCCATCCATCCAGTTCTTTATCCACTGAGTGGTCCACTTATCAAATTTAGAGACAAGGATGTCGTGTGAGACAGTGTCGAACGCTTTGCACAAGTCCAGGTAGATGACATCAACTGCTCTACCCCGTCCATTGGTTCTGTAGCCCCATCATAGAAGGCCACCGAATTGGTCAGTCAGGATTTCCCCTTAATGAAGCCATGCTGGCTGTCACCAAGCACCTTATTGTTTTTCATGTGCCTTAGCATGCCTTCCAGAAGTATGTGCTCCAAGATTTTGCCAGGCACAGAGAATGCCAGAGAAAATCTGAGTTAACTCTTTCATCCAGGAATATTTTTTAAGATTTTGTAAATGTATGTCTTGATCTTGTCTAGAACTATAAAGCATGGGATAACCACAGAAAGTCCAGTATAATTACTGAGTTTAGACATGGCAAAACCTCAAAGCTAGTGAAAAGTTCACATCTTGTTTTTACAAGATATTCTTCACAGAAGATATTTTTCAAACACACATCTGAGCTGGTTCTATGAAACCTTTAGTACTTTTGACATTGCTTTTGATGATACTGCCATCTTACATCAACAACATAAAACAAGCGACATCTCACATTTTGGTGCAATGCCTCTTAACAAACCCTTGTTAGTAATTTCCTGTTCTCAACTCTAATCTGAAGCAATAGAGCTAGGAACATCTATCTCTTACATGCAAAACTTGGCACTTCTTAGAGAAACTCAAACTCCTGTTTTTCTTGTCACTTACCATCTCCAAAAAGCTGTAAAATGGCAAGATCAACCTGGCGCTTCCAGCCTGAGTCCTTTTGGATGGCAATGCCATAGCCAGTGGAGGCAAACACTTTCCCACTCCCAATCGTCACCAGCTTGCAGCCTTCATCTCTGCCAGCCATGTAGTTTAGCACTGCTGCATCATAAATGAAAGCATCCAACTTCCTGCACATGTGTAAGAAACAAGGGAGGTGTGGTACAAAAACGATAGAATCTATGTGAGTTCAAAGGTGTTCTCAGGTAACTAAGGCAGAAATGAACCTCTTTCAGATAGACTACAATAACTTGCATCTTTACCGTCATCAGAGTTAACTAAAATCTGAGCCTAGAACCTGTGTACAGAGGAAGCTAGGTTATAAAGGAGGACTGTCTATTTCTTTCTGACTCATTGCTAATCACCATTTTTGATTGGAAAGAAAATGTGGAATACAAACATACTGCATGATGAAGATGAAGGAAGAGGAAGTCAAGGACATCTGTAGTCCTAATAATAGCTTATATTTCTGTGTTGTCTTTCATCTTAAAGGAACCTAAAATGTTTTAGAAATTGTATCAATAAAAGCAAAGTAGGGCGTGTAGTAAGGAAAAGACTATCTCAGATTCAGACTGCTGGCATGACTTAGCTGAGCAAAACGTAATTTATTCAAATAAATATAGTCATGACGTCACTCCTTGGTTACTGTGAAAAGTACTAATGAATCTTCACCTATGTCAAGTGGCCATCATAGCAGCTTTATGATTTACCAGGCTAAGCAACTCTTCGGCAGAGAGTGCTTAGCCGAAAATCTAAAGAAAAAATCAGTTTCAAGACAGAGAAATGCCCATTATGGGCTGGGCTGGGTAGACGGCACAACAGATTGATGAGAGCCTTCCTCTCATTGCCATAAATTGATTAGGGTGTGGGAAGCGGTCTCAGGGGGGCTGCATCTTCCACATAACTGAAGACAGGCGATGAGTAAATCCTCCCACTAGATCTGAAATGAAGCACTTTTCAATAAAAGACCAAAGATCTTCCACCTTGCACATACTCACACCCATGCTATCTTTTCAATCCACCTCCTGCACATATATTTCCAGTATGGTGATTATCTCTGTGCATATCTGTGGGGAAGTCTGTCCAAGTGTGGATATGAAGCCAGGATGCCATCTACTGCAAGTGATAAGCTCTATTTCATCCATATATTTGCAGGACAGAGCATATTTATTTCCTGGATGATGACTTTCCTGGCAAATGTACCTTCCCAGGATGACATCCAACAATGGTACAATCATTTATAATGGGCTTTGAGCCTCTGAACCTGGCAAACAGGTTTAGGAATAGTCATTCAATCTAGTAATTAAATTGGCTGAACATCTTCATTCGTGCTTTGGAATGAACTTTCTCATAAGAGTGCAACACAAGTGTAAGCATAAACATTGGGGTTCTTGTTTTTCACTGAGGCTGGACTCTGACAACCAAAATGGTCAGCCTGGGGAGGTCGTTTTTGATTATAAAGGACAAAGGCTTGCAAAATGGCATTTAAGTTAGTTCCCTCACAGACTCACTGCTATTAAAAAAGGATGAGCTGTTCAAACATACTGTTTGCAAATTATTTTTCCCACATTTCCCAAATTACCCAAGGAAATGCTCTTATTCTCATTTTATATACTTACTTATTATTCAAACAACACTTTTTTCAGCCCTTGATGCTAAAATATTCCAGTGAGAAGGGCTACTTCCAAACTATTTGCTTCAAGCACACCTTCGATTATACTGTATTAGCTAGTGATACACTGGGGTGGGATTAGTCCGACAAGGATTGTTTCAACTTCCTGATTAACATAATCTTTTATAAACAGAAGGAGGGAAAACAAAAGAATTTCCAGATGACAATATAAATGCACTGAAAAAAACTTTGTCCACAGAGGCCTGTGAGCTTTTCCTGTGTACGCAGGACACATCAACATGAAACATCTTGATGAAGCAAAGTTTTTTTGACTAATATACACAAGACTAAAATGTACAAGCATACAGAAGACTTTTGGGGGGTTTGTGTTGTTTTTTTTTTTTTTTAACAATCTTATAAACACATTAGAGACAGAAACTCTTGTACAGATCCCAGTAGAAAAACCTGGCTAAGAGAACCACAGAATTATTCTCCTGTGCTGTGTTTGGTCTTGCTATATTTTTAACCATAGGATCATAGAATAGTTAGGGTTGGAAAGGACCTTAAGACTATCTAGTTCCAATCCCCCTGCCATGGGCATGGATGCCTCACACTAGACCATGTCGTCCAAGACTCTGTCCAACCTGGCCTTGAATATGGAATGATAATGGATGCTCATTTTCCAAATCCCACAAAAAAATAATTCCAGACAAGTATGCAAAGAACTCAGCTTTCTTTGGTGAGTAAACATGGAAGAAGGAAGCCTCACCCAGTCTTCAGTGAGAACAGTGCATCATCCACCCCCCTCTGATTGAACTTCACCATGTAGCTGTGCATTTCAGGGTAGTTGTTGCGAATGTTCCTTTCTGTGCTGCCATTGGGAACTGTCCCGAAGCGGAAAGGGGGTGAGAAGTCATTTGGTTTCTGGAACTGGAAAGACAGAAAAAGAACATTTCTCACAATCTTTCAGCAAAAAGCAGTCATCTGAGTGGGAGGACACACTCTCCTCTATATTTTACTGTTTTCAAACACAGAGATCTCCTGTTAGTGCCCAAGAACCAAGAAGCGAATCTGAGCAACCCGGTATCTTTGTCCACTCTGGATTAAATGCATAAAATAGCCAGTAATCAAAGATTAAAAGGTTAGATAGAAGGAAAAAGGAAAGGGAAAAGGTAACATCAGCTTTGGAACACAATAAAGGAAAGATTTTAGAAAAAATCTCTGTGTATTTTATCCACAGTATCATTTAGTTTCTAAAAACTATGTTTTTCAGCTCTGTGGATGCCTTTGCACTTCTTGATTCTGACTGAAGTAGAAAAGCAATTAATGAGGAGAAATGCCTCTCAGAACACCTCACACCCACTTCAGCGAATGAATGATCAGCTTTCAAACTTTTGGGCAAATGTCCCAAATGAAATGCTATTAGTGGCTTCAAGTCGCTAGTAACATTCAATGCTCAGAACTGGCTAGCAGAATACTCCAAACCTTTTGCTGCTCCTAAGAAATACATCCATCATAACATTCCCTTACGTCTGCAAGGCTGTGAGGTTTTATATGCCACTTGCTTAAGTCATAATCAGTGCTCTCTGGGATTTTATGAGCAGTAAAATTTAGACTGTCAATTATCAAGACTGCTTAAAACTCCTAGAACCAGCAGATGGGAAGGAGCATAGAATTGTAAGCTAGGAACTGAACAAGAGGTACAGATAAAGTTGCAAAAGTAGTTTAGATGGAGGGAAGCTCCCTCACTGATATATCAGACTCCCTGATATGTCAGCAAGTAGCTTGCTTGATGCTAATTCTTGACTCTCAACTGCATATTTGGATGATCTTGAGAAGCATGATAAGACATACTGAAGATCAGACCATTTAACAGCAACAGTTCACCTGGTACATGAATATACGCAGTCATGAACTGCTGCCTTCTATAGTGGAAATGTGGCTGTTGTCTACAGCTATAGCTTAAAAAAAACACACATGCAGATGAGCCTTATTCTTGAGTTCTGCTCAAAGACAATTTTGAACCTGGTTGACTCAGCTGGGAAGCCAAAGCTGCTAAAGCTCATTCATAACATCTCAACAATAACCTCAAACACAAGCTGTGTCAGTGATGCAGAGATGGTAGGTGAACACACCATTCACATCACTTTCTGTGTACCAGTCAACTCATCCGGCTGTGCAAGGGATCACTCTCCAGCTTGGATGGTGAGATGAACTGGCTTGTACTTGCACACAGAAGTGTGTGAGAGAGAATACATGTCCTATTGCTTTAAGCCAAAATTAAATATCAGGGAGGTTTTTGAAACACAAGTTGGCACCTCACCAGGAAGAAAAAAAAAAAGGTTTCACACAGCACAAAACAGGCAGTAAGGTGGCTTTTAGAACCTTGTCACACCCACTAGGGATGAGGACAGACCCATAGCTATCAAAATCTGTAAAGAAAGCAAACTTTGATGGGAGAAAAATCACTGCAGCATGCTAAAACAGGAGTCTGCAAAGTGGGCAACTTGCTTTCCCAGGGCCTGCACCCCCCATCCCCACAGAGCCCTCCAAAAAAGTGAAGTCAGCAGGACAAGCAGCAGGCAGGTCCTATCAGCATTGGTGAGAACTCAGCTTCAGCATGCCCTTTTGAGTGGCAGCAGCTGTGAGAGCCTTGCTCTGGGCCCAAACAGTGTTAAGAGAACAAAGAGGCCCCATCCAATGTCTGTTCTATACCTCCAGCCTCCATTCCCAGTGACAAGATCTCTAGTTTTGCCTGCTTCCATGACTATGTCTAAGAACTGGAGTAAGGATTATAGAGTCAGGCAGGGCTGTGATGAGGGAAATAATCCCACCTTTGAACTACCCTTTGTCCTCCCTGTGTCCAAGGGCCCATGTCAGCGGCCAGAGATGAAAGGCTCCATATGTAATATTTAACTTCCTGGGAAATCAATAAATAAATTAAAACAGTTTTCTTGAATGAAATTACTGTTTTCAGCAACAAGAAAGGCATGTTTCTAGAGAAAGATGCCAGGCTGGTGGCTTCTACACATCTGAGAAGTAACACTGGTACATGCATGCAGCTTTCTGTCAGGTGATAGCAGATGAAAAATCCCTACATCTGTTGTTGCTTGGAAGTAGGTGGGCACAGCTAAGTCCAGGGACGAAGGGATCTACAAAATGCTCTCCAGAGCCAAGAACTGCTGCTTCTTTCTGAGCTCATTTCTGCCCCACTAAACTTACACTGAAGGAGGAAGAAGACACAAGCCTTCCCAGAAAATATATGGGGAGGAGTGTGTCCTCTTCTGGCAGCGTGGTGGAGCAGCATGTGTGGAGGAACTGGGGAAGATCCATGAGGAAGAAAGTTCATTGACCCTGTTGTCAAAAAGTTCAGTAAGGAAAATCACTTGTTTGGCTTCTCCCTGGGGCTGGGAGAGTGGGCCTGGATCGGAAGTGTCAGCCCCAGGGAAGCAGGGCACTTTGGAGGGCTGGTCTAGAAGGAATCTGTGAGACATGAGACAGGAGCAGAGGCACAGTGCAGGGGCCATTACATGGAGGCAGCCTGTGCAGAGTTAATCTCAATGCTTTAGTAAATACTGATGAAGGAATTAACCATAGACATTGACAGAAAGGGTCAGAATTTAGATTAATGAGAGAACTGTCCCAGTATGTCCCAGTATTTCATATAAATGTTTCTCCTGCCAGAGCCCTAAGTCACAACTGCTCTACCTGAGGCATTTGCAAAGAGGAAACCTGTGAAGCTCTGGGAAAAAAGTTTGCGATAGCAGGGGAGGGGAAGATAAGCAACTGTACCAGTTGCTGAGCAAAACCAGCTGCAGAGAGTTGCAGGGAGCAGCGAACAATGATATACAGGGACCACACTTGTAGAAGTTGCCTGTCACACTTCCCTCCAGCAGGAGCCTGGTCCTGCTGCCTAGCTCTACCTGCCTCAAGAGGTGAATTCCTGAGAGGGAATCTGCAGGACTCAGCTGCACCCCTGCAAGCCAAAGACCCCTGGATGGGGGTGTACCCCACCTGCAGCCTGCAAGTTGTTTACCTTGGAGCTCTGGTCATGAGATACTCCCCTTTTAGCCAAGGTGATGTGACATGCTCTTGCCCATGAAAGAAATCCCTTAGATAGCTGACTTCACATCAAATGTGGGACAGAAGTTGGTGATAGAAATCAGGGTGGGAAGCAGACTAAATGTTCCAGAAGGGCTGGGTTAGCTCTGGGATATAAGAGGCCTGTGTTCAGCAGCTGTCCACCTCTTCAACCCCTTGCTTAACAAATTGAAATCAAGAAGCGTTAAGTCCAAATCAGAGCATGGCTTTGGGAAAAGTAACCTCTCAGAGTCAGAGAGCAGAAATCCTCCTGCTCTGAAGAGTGATAAACACACAGGCTGGGGGCTATTAGCACATTCAGAGTGGAGAGCCCCTTTCCTGCTCCCCCCGCAACTCGCCATGAAAGCTGTCGACAGCAGCAGTGAGAGTGGGTTTAAGTGACTTGTCTGGCAGAGCTGTTTCATTAGCAATTTGGAGCCATGCCGAGCAGAAAGCAGCATTGTTCTCAGATGTTCGAATATCAATCTGCATAATGAAACAGGTGATAGGAGCACTTCCCATTTAGGCAGCCGTGATTGGAGGGGATTCAGGAATGAGGTGAAGGGGTTATGTCTAATTGGCCACAATTAATTTGATGAGAATTTTTTTTTCATTGTCTATCACCAAATGGTTCCTACAGAAAAGCGCATCTGCACTTATTTATCTGCCTCATGTAGGCCCTGTTTACACTGTAGAGTATTTGCCAATAGCATTGAAAGCAGTTTCCCAAACTCAGCAAGCTCTCACAACAAAAAGGCTCTTCTTAATCAGCTGGTCTACTTTTACATTGCTTTAAAAAAGGGAATAATGCCCTGCTGGATAACATAATGAGCTGTCAAAACTTGGTGTGAGTGTGTGTGTGTGTGTGTGTGTGTGTGTGTGTGTGTGTGCAGTGCCTTACACTTACATTGCTTCTCTGGGAGGGCTCCTTTCACTTTATAAGTCCCAGACCCCCAGTTTAAATTTTCTACCACAGGAAGCTCCACAGCTCTGACCCACCAAAATAAAGCCCACAGGTTCAGCTCCTCCGTTACCTGAAAGTACAAAAGAGCTTGAGCCCATGGTAGGTACTCAGGGTTCAGTTCATTTGCCCAAGTGTTAAATGCCAAGTTGAGATGCCAAGGGAATTTCACCCTGGGGGCAAGTCTTTCATAGCCCCTGCATCAGATTTTCTTACCACTGTAGGGTATTTTGAACACTCTGGTGCACCCAAATTGCCTCTAGACACCTACATTTGCACAGATGAATCCTCCTACTGGACCATTTGGCCCTCAGGACAACTTCTCCCACCTCAAGTACAGGAAGGCAATTGCTGTGGGCAGCAGACAGCTCAAAGTGACCACTACTCTCTTGAACTTGCCCATCAGGGCATCAGTCACAATATTCTCTGCAGACGCCTGTAACCATCACTCTGCTTGCTTTTTTGGCAGCTGTGCAACCATTAGATACCTGTTGTGGCACAAGCCAAATATCTCTAAAAAAGATGGCATTTATTAGTGAGCTGCAACATAAGATTTAGTGGCATCAGGTTAGAAAAGCAAAGTCCATGCTTGAGTGCATAATTTTAGCACAACGTTTCTGCATTGCCCAAACACCCTTGGTTGGTTCCTCTTGCTCTGGTTCTGCTGCATGTCACTGCAGTCACTTAGCACCTTTCTTTGCTGCCTGAGAATCCAGTTAGGCTGTTTGCACAGGAGCTTCACCCAGAACTTGTTATAAATTAAAGAGTGGGCCAGTGGGTTTCAGGTCTAATTCTGAGGTAGCTCTATGCTTTCACTTTAGTCTTGATAAACTATGCATGTTCAGAGCAACATTCCTCACCCAAGCCATCTTGGTTTTGTGTCTTCTGTTGCAGCCAGAAAATGAACTTCTTCACAGCTAATGCATCAATCTCAAAGACAGGAAACTTGTCCTTTTCATATCTGCAAAATATGTCATTTTTGTTCCCAAGCTGCACTATGAACAATGCCACAGAACCACAAATCTGGATCTGGCTCTGAGATGCCTGCTCTGGCAGGTCTCTCCTAGACATTATTGCTCCTGACAGCTCTTCATTCAACCTGCAGGGGAAGATGGCTGGACCTGCAAACTCCCCTACCTATTCCCCTACCTATTCCCTGTACAACCTACACCAGGCTTTTACTATTGGAAAGTTCTTCCAAGTGTTCGAACTAAAATCTTCCTCCTGCAATCCAACTACAATATTTTCTGTTATCTTCACCATGGATACGGAAATTAAAAGTGTCTTCTTCTCTAAAGGTGAAGGTGTCTTTTTCTTCTTCAGAAACATTTAGTGTTTCTGAAGACCACCGAGCTGCTTCTTCATCATGTTCTTGCATTGGAGCGAAAGTGACCCAATTTCCTCAATCGTATTAGCTGTATTATCTAGACCTGCAACCATTCTTGCTGCTGCCCTTTGGCTGTATCCAGTAGGTCTTGCCTTGACTTGCCTTTGGTTGGATATGCTCTCCACCATACTAAGAACATTCTGATTGGCACCCCAAGATACTGAGAGAACATTACACTAAAAAGGCTCACAGAAAGACAATAAAAGTATTAGTACTGAGAGTCAGTGATCATCATTACTCTTCTCAGTGACTCTCTTGTATCAGTTTCCACACAACTGTGGCCCATCACCTGTCCTGGTAGAGGAAGTGCTCTACAGATTCCCAGAGTGGAATCTGCTCTATTGGTATGTTACTGCAGGGCACTTTCACATTGATACAATAGCACCCCAGGCTAGGAGTGTGCCAGCCCAAAGCATAGGTAGAAAGTCATAGCACTGGTACGATAATAGGTGAAGAGAGTAGACTAAAGAGAATTAGCTTCTCATTTTCCTATTACCCATTAATTTCTTGTACAGATACTTCTCAAGTGTCATTCCTAAAGCATCCCTCTCCCCTCTGCAGTCACCTAGTTTTGATATTGCAAACAGTTTTTTACTCCCAAGGTGGAACTCACAGCCATTTCTAAGTAACTGCAAGTTTTCAAATCCTCTTATTACCTGAGCTCCAATTTACTCTATTCTGCATTCCCTCACAGTATCACCCTCTACCTCCTCAACAGCAGCAGAGACTCTTCTCAGCTTAGAATCCCATCATCATATCAACTCCTCCTGATTGTTGGGACCAGTGGAAGAAATCAGCCTTAATACTGCAGTGTCAAAACCCCAGTTTCTTGTCTTCACCAGTCAAACAATACATGACTCAATTTATAAACACAAAAAAAAAGAGAAAAAAATAAAAAGGGGAATGAACAGCATCAAATCCAATATAAGTCAGTTTTGGGAGAGCATAAAATTACCTTGTGCTCCCTCAGACTTTGACTTTGTGGTTTATCTTATTATTCAATACTCGGTGATGTTTCAAATTCTCTGATCTCACTTTGCATAGTGCTTTCACCCATGAATTCCTCTAGATAAGTCTGAGAAAGGAGTTATCAGTTAGTGCAGCTGACTGCAGCAAAGTTGGCAAAGAATTAGATTAAAGTAATTTTTAAAGGAAAATGTAGGGTGGGTCAGACCCACGAACAAGAAATAAAATATCTATGAATGTCTGGTGGTGAAACAGGGACACGTGTGGGTCAGGGAAGGGAACACAGCAACCTAGTGACAATGCAAAGGTGGAGGGGGGGAGGTGAAAGCAAAAGAAAGGAATTCAAATGTAGCAACTTCAAAAATAGTTGCCCTTGCAAAATAACTGAGGTGAAAGCAGAGATCCAATTGGTGGAAGAAGCCGCCATCACATGCAGTTATTGCCAGAGCAATGCACACAGTGGGACTGTGCAGCCTCTTCACAAGCTGGATTGCTATGTGCAGGCTTGCTCTGTGCTGCTTCTGCAGAGACCCGAAGATTGAAAACCCTGGCAGCACAGCATCACTCCAAACAGATGGCATTTCAGGGGTCCTGTGTCTTCCACAGCCAGGGCTACATGCACATGCTGGGACCATACTGCCTTTCTGCTGATCCAGGCATTATGGAAATACCAAGCCTTCGGAGCCCCTCAGGGATCAGGCCATCACATGTGGACAGAGTCCACTCACCACCACCAAAGCAGGTGTCTTTTGGGTTTTCCAACTGTGTGAGCATTATGCAGCCTATGCGCAGCTTCTTCACCCAGAAGGCAGCACTAAGGCTTTAAAATTTGCTCAGGACACATTTGGCAGGCTATAGGCTTCAAGTCAGTCACAGGGTTAGAAGTTCCTCAAGCTTGACCAGAGAACACCATTCGTAGTGGGAATACTGAGCTTCACTAGTTGGGGACAAAAGCTTCTTGCACAGCCCTAGTATTAGTAGGTGTGATAGTAGATCAGCAGAGTCCTATCTGTTGCCCTATGGATCTTATCTACAGTGCACTTAACTTTTGCTTGCCTGCATGTAGAGAATGGAGATCATCTCTTTACCCCAGTATCAAATCATGCCATGTATTCCACCCTTGCAAGACAGCTTCCTTGGAAGCTAAACACAATGGGGCAAAAGGCACCTACTGAATAATTCCAGGCAAGCACACAACATAAATTAGTCAGGCAGAAAGATGCCAGTTAGTACATTTATGTTTATATCATTAGAAGTGTAAATGTTCATTCAGAGGGAGAAAATTAACTGATGAAAAAGACCTTGAAAGGAGAGGTGGCAGCTAAGTACAGAGGAGTTTGAAATCTGTTTTGTTTGCACATGAGACAGCTGGTTAACAAATTATGAAACACACTGAGAAATCCAGAGGATGTAGTTTGATGGGGGAGAAATTCCATTTTTCATTCATTTTCACTAAGAAAGGCAGGTCAGAGCCTTCTATGTTCTGAGTACTAACAGTAGCCAGCCTGCTTCAGCACCTTGTATGAGGGTACCAAAAATGGGGCAGTAGGGTAAAACCCTGCACAAGTCCAGCAAACCTCCCAAAGACTTCAGGGGCCAGATTTTCATCCAAGTAATTAGAAAAGCCTTGTCATCATATCAGAGCAATTTCTTAAGCACCTCTGTAGGCATGAAGGCAAAGCAAAAAGAAAGGAGCTCAAGACAGTATATGGGGCATCTCAGCACCATCCCAGAGGTGGGAGATAACACCTTCCCTTAGCCTTCTGCAGAAAGCTGCCTCCCATCTGCAAATGGACTACAGCAGAGGAATGAAAGCTGTAGCAACCCCTTGTGGGTCCCAGGGCACTAGAGCAGGTACACCTGAAGCAAGCAAGGCTGTTGGGCTACCAGGACTCAGGGGAATTTTTACCTTGAAGAGCCAAAGGCCTGAGAGAAGCAGGGCTCCTGAAGTAAAAATGCCTGGGAAGATACAACTAGCCAAATATTTATCAAGTATGTGCATACTACTTCAAATGTCACGGTTGCTAGGCATAAGCAATGAAAGGGGGAGGAGGACTACTATATTTTCTTTTAATCCTGTAGATCTCATCTTCCCATCTTCTCCCCCCACCCCCAGCAATTCAGCCCTGACCATTCAGATGAAGAAGGCCAGCTCATCTCAGGCTGCCAAATCTTGGCGGCAGGGCCATTGTCTTTTATTTGACTGCAGAGTGCCAAGTACTTTCATGGCACCGTATAAATAATAAATAAAAATATTCATTGCTTCCCCCTCCACTTACTTATACTGACGTGAGAAGCAGAACAATCTTTTGCTCTCCCTGACTTCCTTCCCCCTTATGCAACTCTCCAAAGATAGCTTTTTCCAAACTGCCAAACAATTAGCACAGAAGCAACCAAATTTGTCCAGAGCCTCCAATGGGTTAGCTCCAAGAGCCAGTTAAAGGGAAGACAAAAAGGAAGAGTCAGTGGTGGCCAAGGTCTGGGAAAGGCCAGGACCGTGTGGTGGGGAGAATGCAAAAATCTGCAAGCTAAGGACAGTGCCATGGCCCCTTTGCCAGCATCCCTCATCCAGTGACTCCCACTGTGCCACCAGCAAAGCCCAAGGGGTTGCATCTCTCCTTTTCCAACAGAATGAATTAAGCCTACAGTCTGAGTATCCCCTTCCCTTGTATCTTACCTGCTTAAGTTCTCAACTAAACTGCATTTTAGTTCACACTAATCCTGAAGTGTCCCATTATAAGTTTTTACTTCCATTAAATGCCTCCAGATCAACGGAAGAGAATCCTGAGAGACTGAGTCAAGTCTAAAGCGTATTGTAGCCTCCTCACCACTCTGCACTACACAGCCCTGAGCTTAAAAAAAGAGGGAAAATGACAAAGAAAGTAGTACTGAAGTGGGGCACGGGAAAAAAAGCATGCTTGAAAAACACTGACTTTAAACGTTTATAGCCTTAAAATTACAGAATCACTTTTTAGCCCACAGGCACAGTGATTTTTTCCAAGGATCTCAGAAAGCATAACATCATGCCAATCTGAAGAGTGCTGAATGACTAAATCTACAATAAATGTAACCATCTACAACTGTAAAAAGTTATCTAAGATCATATTTAAGTACATAATAAATGTAAGTCACCAGTTAGAAAGGTCTATTACTAACATAATGAGATGCTGCAGCTATTTCAACAGCTATTTATTAATACGAAGGCTTTAGCATAATATGTAATTACACAAACATATTCTGCACTGTATAGTATTTGTAAATAGTTCGTGCTATAGTAACTGGTGATTTACAAAGAGGTACAGAGAAACCATCAGGTTTTAAGACAAAAAAATTCAGACTATCAGAAAATATCAGACTACTCGAATTTTCTGCACTTCACTATGAACCAACGTTTGTTATATTAAGCACTAATGTTATATGCAATGGTCATATTTAAGCAAAAGACTGCACACAGTTCTACTTATTTACAGGAAGATGTATCCACAACGAAGCACTGCAGAAAGAAATTCAACTCTGCCCGATGACTTAAGGTTTTGAGACTTAATTACTTTTGACGGTTGTTGGTCAAGCAGCATACACTGAACTTCATGCATTTTGAAAAAGGTTTTAATCTATCACTAGAGGACAGGGTTGAAATTGGCGTGATCTTACTTCTGGGCAGCTAACTCATATCTTTACAAAGGTGTCCTGACAATAAAAGTCACACTGCTGTTGAAAGGACTTCTTACTTTCTGCTTTTGGACACCATCACATAAAACTTCCTTTGCATTGTGCAGAAATGTGTGAAAGTACCACAGATGTCTGTTGATAGCAAATGCACAATCCCGTGAAAGATTTGGTCTGCCTTCAAGCCATCTGGTTAGGCAACCTTCCTCTTGCAGACCTTACAAGGTACAAGAGTAACCCCCACTTTTGGTCCCCTTAGGAAATTCCTAGCTGATAGGTGTAGCCTTTCTGCGTTTTTCCTAGAGTTCTTCAGAACAGGTATTTGTTGTACAAAAGCTGCAAGCTCTGAAAAGCATGTGCATAATAGCCCATTGACTTTCACATGAGCACAAAGTTAAGCATGTGCTTAAGTGTCCTGCATATCTGGGATCCTTGGATAACTTGGATCTAACGTGCCACAGAGTACAATGTGGGAAACAATTCATTTTTCAATTTCAGGGCCAAGCATCTATTACTGCAGAAATACAGCAGATTCTTTTTTGCAGGATTTTTCGTGTGACTCTTGATTTGCATCAACTTTGTTTCATTCACTTCAGAATAATATGTTGTTTTGTCTTCCAATTATTCCCTTCTGTCCTTTCCCCTTTTAACAGAAAACAAAAATAAATCCCCCCCTTTTTTTTTAATGTAGGTCAATTTTATGAGTAGCGACTTCAGAAAATGACAGGTCAAAAATACATGTTAGAAAACAGTGTTTTGTTTCAAGTATACTAAAATGAGCTACTCTGACAAATATCAAGATTTCCCACTGCCTTCTTACTCTATCCCCAGTCATGGTTTATCTGAAACCAAGACACCCCAGAATATTTTTCAATAAAAACATTGGCCAGTTTTAACTCCAAAACTGATTTTATTTTTTTAATAAAAGTATATTTATTGAAAAAAAAATAGCTAACCTGTGTTGCATAGAAGCAGGCCCTTTGTCTCAGCATTTCATTAACATCTTAAAAATCAAATAAGTCAAACATGTGAAATTTCAGCAATCTGTATTAATTTGCAAGCATGCAGAAATCCATTTCTCTCCTTTTTATGTCAATTACAAAATTACCATTTTGCTTCTTTGGCATTTCCAACTAATTTATAGGCACGGATACTATTTTTTATTATTAACCTACTGCATTCTAAACTAGTTAAATGCCTTGCTGGCTGTCCACATTTGCTTTTATTCTATTACTACTGTATATGAATGGAAATTACATCTAGCTATTATATTATTTCACATATTATTCACATATAATCTTTCCTATATTTATTGCCGTTAGACTGAAATACCACAGGCGCTTGTTTCTCTAATTTGTCTGAAGCTCTCCTGTTAATGGAAATTGGGTTATATCCCCTGATTACAGTCAGATGAAATCCAGACCCAGAAGCCAACTGAAGTATTCTGTGACAGGCCACCTTACCAGCAGGGCTTTCACAGAGGGTTGGGGCCAT
Organism: Neopsephotus bourkii; assembly: GCF_033783945.1. Classification (NCBI taxonomy): domain Eukaryota; kingdom Metazoa; phylum Chordata; class Aves; order Psittaciformes; family Psittacidae; genus Neopsephotus; species Neopsephotus bourkii. The sequence continues at coordinate 13,809,040 of NW_026900624.1, forward strand.
AGCAGCCCCCAATGTGGACCCCAGATGGATACAGCCCAGGGCCACATGAAAAGATGCTCTGGCAGGGCTTGCTGGTGCTGGTGCTACAGCCAGGGCAGAGCTCCAGCCAAGGAGCTGATCTGGCCAGCACAGCTCTGCCCCTGCCAGGACCACATCCAGCCACTTCACTGCACAAGGCTGACCAGCAAAGGTGGCTGGTGCTGGTTTGGTATCCATGCAGGAGAGCAGTTCAGCCAGTGCTGCTCTTGGAAAGGAGTGGGTTTCTCCTTCCTGAAACTGCCCACAGCTGCACCAGCATTAACAGCCACACCTTAATGATTTAGCATCTGCAAAGGTTAACATGGAGGAATTAAAGCCATCGTGAAGTGGGTTCTGGGTCAGCTCTGGCACCAGTTTTGGGTCAGCTGAGCACTCAGCAGAGTGAGCATCACCTGGGCCAGAGAGAGAGTGACAGAGGTCACTAAGCTCTGCACAGGAAGCTTCGAAATCACCCTCAATCCAACCTATTACCCTGGCACAGAGGTATCCACTCTAGCTCAGCTCAGACAGACCTGCTCAGGCATCCACACAGCACAGCAGGGACATGACGCTAGTCATTGTCTTGCATGTCATTACGAAGTAAATGCTGGGGCACAGCCAAGACATCATCCAAGTCCTTAGACAGCTGGAGTGTTTCAACCTGCTTTTCTGAGGAAGCAGCAGGTCGAGAGCAGTAGGCATCTCTCAGAACAGCTCTTCCCAGGCAAGGCCCAAGGATGAGGGTCTAAGGAGACCCTCAGGGTGGCTGTTGCAGTATGTAGCCAGCCTGACCTTGACAAGCACTCCCCAGCCAGGCACAGTAATGGATTTTGCGAGTGCATCTGGCATTTTGGCTGCTGTACAGTGCCAGTGGGACACCTTCCCCAGGTACTGTCATGCTACAAAGACATTTGCAAGCAGATCTGGGTCTAGGCAAGTAGAACAATATCCCTTAAAATAACTACCACTTTGCCTATCAACTTAAATTACATCTTCTGCTGACTCCTTGTATTGGACACAGTTGCCCTTGCCAGCTGATGTAGCAGGCTGGGAGGTTGATCTACTTCACTTCTGCTGCAGAGACCAGATCACACACTGGAGTTAAAAAATACAGAAAGATATAGTCTTTCCTCTTGGCCACTAGCATTGGTCAGTGACTAGCTAATTTAAGCAAGCAGGAAAAGGTAGATGGAGCAGAGCACACCTCCATCTCCCCTGCATGTGCCTGCACCCTGGCCAAGCAGTGCATTGCCTGGGGGTGAGTGAGTTGTAAGTATTATGTGGGCTTTGGAAGAGGGAAAAGAGGAGATTCAGAAGAGTGATACTCCTAAACAACAGCATCTTGAAGTGTTGCGACACATTCTGCAGGACCCTCCACAAGTTCAGAGAGCAGAAACCCATGAGCCCCATAGATCAAGCTCATTCACTCACATCTTTTGGGTGAAGTTAGTCTCACCTGTCTTTATTCTCCAGAGGCAGCAACTGGCCTTCATTTTTACCAGCCAATTTTCATCCAATTCCCGATACTCTGGTAGATTGTAATTTTACCCACATGCTGTACTTGCACTAACAGCTGTGTTTGAGGCATACTGCAACAACCTGAGTATATACTGTGACCTTTCACTTCCCCAAGAAAGAAAGCACATATACTTTAGGATACTAAAAGCAAACACAGGAACTTTGGCAAAGAAACTTGGAAGAAAATGACCTCGATCCAATACACACAGGTAGTCCTACAGTGAAATCGACTAAAATAGGCCCTTGTATCCCAACTTGTATCCAAAGGCTTTGTGAAGCTCCAGGAGTTACTGCTTTCAATTGATATTTCATGCACATATCTCTGCAGGTATGAAGAATATCTTGAAAAACATGAGAATGAAAGCGTGATTCTCTCCATGAGCCTAGGCACAGCCTGAAACAATAGATCACAGGTCTGAGCTATCCTATTTAGCTCAGACAGTTGAAAACCTAATGATGACAAACTAATGTTAACTCTGATAGGGCTGGCTGGTTTTGAACAGTGTCTTTCAGCATGAGGGAGTCCACAGCTTCTAAGGAGTCTCAGCAACAACCTCTACCTGGCAGAAAAGCATCTTCCCCTCCACCTCCTCCTCAACACAGCACAGTGCAAATCTGGAGACAGCGTGAAACAAATTGAGGTTGAAATTAAAACATGTAACAGGAGAACCTGTGCCTGGATTGTATTATTGTATGTATTGTATTGTATTGCACGGATTGTGTTATACACTGTATACACAGGGGGCCTGGCCACAGTTTATTTCTAGACTGTCATGGGGGACACATGAGACAGTAACTATCACCAGTCCAGCAGCAGCAAACTGACATTTGCAGTTCTCTTGCTGCTGTCCCTGACAGGAATGTGTGCAACCTATTGCTGTTCGGTTGCCCTACAATGGCCTGACCCTTAAGCAGCCCCAGTGTTTGAGTAACAAATTCAGCATGGGAAATTGACCCTCACAATATTCAATTCCTTGTGAGTAACCTCACTACATAACAAAAATAAAGCAGTGCTCAAAGCTTCAGACCCTCATGAACCAGCCAGTGGTACGCTGCATGCATGAGCAATCTTTTCAAAATCCTCAGTGTGCAAAGCCCAGCAAAAGCAAATGCTCTGCAAGGACAAAATGTCGTGCACGTAAGCAAGGCAGCGAAACACACTCTGAGAAGGAAACAATTTCTTGTGCTAAGCTTCCAAAGGCCTCAGAAAAAATGACAGTATAACTTCAAATGTAAGTAACAGTAAATCATCAAAGCCATGCTGGTTTACCCCCACGGGCAGAACTCGTCCCCAGAATAAACTAACAGATCATATTTGCTAGGCTAATGGCCAGTGTTCCTACAAAGACAAATTATTTCATCCAGAAAAAACAGGTTACAGCCATTATATACATCATCTCCAAAGCTCCATTAATTCATTTCTTGCTGACGATCAAGGTGTGGTTTGGGATCATGCAAGTAAGCACAGTTCAGCTCTGCTTCTAATTCATTCCTGAAATGTTTAAAACATGACAAAATGCAACCGAATACCAACAAAGAGCAGTTGTGCTATTTAAACTAGGGACTAAAGCTACGATGTCACTCTGAAAAAACTGAACACTTGCCCAATAAAAGCAAAGAGGAGAGGGGAGAGAGGGTATAAGAGAGCCTCTTCTGTGGAAAAAGCTGCTTTGGGGGTTTGGGTGGATCCATTACCTTTTTGTCGCTCAAGCCAGACACCTGGTCCACGTATTCTTCTTGGATCATGAAGGCAGCCAGGTTGGCAGTGTAGCTGGCCAGAAAGATGACAGCGAAGAAGGCCCACACTGACACCATGATCTTGCTAGTGGTGCCCTTGGGATTCTGCACTGGCACAGAGTTGTTGAATACCAGCCCCCACAGCAGCCAGATAGCTTTGCCAATGGTGAAAGAGGGACCTCCTGGCTCTAGAGTGATTGAGAAACATGAATCCCACAGTAAGCATCTCAAAGTAAGTGGTCTGCATTTCTATTCACATACACATCTTGACTTCAGAGTTAAGAGCAGTATCTATTCCCACATGGGAGATGAATGTCGGTGGCTGCATACCCCTATGTTCATGACACCATACCTCAGCAAAGTGTGACCCTGAAAAATTGTTTTTAAAAAATGTCCTCATGTTTCCATATTGCTTCTGTCCCAAATATTTCCTCTGAAACATTATAAAAGGGCTTTTTTTCTTGTATTCGATTGGAGTCTCTAAAAGCCCAAACATTCCATTTCAGTTCAAGTGCTGTCACCAAAAATAGTTTTCTCAGAAAAATTCTATCCTTGTTTCTAGCTATTCAACAGCAATTTTGTCCTTGAACTTCCAGCATGCACCTGTGCAAAACATGACCTTAGCTGTATTTGTACAAGAGCAAGGCAGAGCACCATCTGAAATAATAGGGCTCTACAAATACCTCTGCAAGATGGTTTCATTATCCTGTCTGTTGAAGATACACAACCCAAAGAAAAAGCAGAGCTCCCTCTCCACAAGTTGTGTGTCCAAGGTATATAACGGTGACAGAAACTCTGGTCTAAATCAGGAAAATCAGCAGCTCCACCCCAGGCAGTCCAGGAGCAGATCCAGTGTTTTAAAAGCTGCTATTTTCCCCTTACTCATTTTTCAGCATGGAAGCTCACTCATACCACAAAAGCCATGTGCTCAGGAAGCACTAGGTTTGAAAACAGGTGAAATCCTGCCTGTCTCCCAGCAGTCTCATATCCCTGGAATATTCTGGTTCCATTAGTGGGAACCCAAATAAAAATTTGCTCAACTTGAGCACAAGAAGATCTGTCAGCAAGACTGCTGATGCAACCCCTCCAAGGTTTCTGCTTCAGACCCTGAGAAGACCCTCTTAGGACAAGAGCCCTCTGGCACAGTTCTGTCACTTTTCCAATGATGCCAGCCTGGCTCTGCACCCTTCTGGGTTAGCACCCCATGTGTTATCTCCTCTCTTGGGTAAGCTGACTGGTGCTTAGTGCTGCTGCTGTGGTTAAGGTTGGCTCCAGCAGAGGAACAAAAAGGAAGAAAGTTTCGACATTCCTCTCCAAACCCTTGAGTAGTGAATAGCACAAATCACCTGAAAGCACTAACTGTTTTACTCTAAATACAACTACAAGGTGCAAGGTGCTCATTTTTCACCCTGGGAACTGCACACCAAGTTCAAAACAGAATCATCACCTGGCAAAGCTGGAATCTCTAAATGCCAGGGAGACAAAGTTGCTGTAAGAAACATGGCCTGGCAATCCTTGTCTTTTTACATGCTGGACCGGTAGCTTTAAAACCCTCTCTATATAATGTGCCCTAACTCACACAGGTGCAAGGCCTGCAGAGTACTAGTGGGAACTGTAAGTTGTAAGGAAATCTTGAGAAGTTCCCTTTTAAAGTCTTCCTCTCTTCACTCATCACCCCATGTGCTTTTACAGTTACAGCAATGGGAGCCTCTGATTCAAACCAGGGACCTAGAATCCTTCTGACCTCTCTAACATTGAGTGCTCCAACAACAAACCAACACCATTTAGGGGCTAGATCAGGGTATGCCCACCTGACCCTGGAAATAAAATCTTGGTGTCTGTAAAGAGAAAATAGAGGAACAGAAAGCAGGGTATACTGTCATAGACATAGTTGCAGCCAAAGTAACACTAGCTGGAGCATTCATTACCAAAGAAGCATTCCAGTGTGTGCAGCAGGTTTCTCCATCTTCACATTACATCTGTCAGGGATAATATTTGCCTGATTATGCAGTACTGTTCATAATTACTCAGAAATATTGATAACTGCAGCTGCAGTTCAGCTAACTTAATAACTGCACAGCTACACACCTGTACTAAGAACTGCTTCCAGTTCCACATCTGTATTAATATTTCCCAAGAGGCTCACAGGTTTACACAGCATTTACTTGTGTCCACGGATCCATGTGGTTACAATCAGTTGCCATAAAGGCCCTCCACAGCTCCATGTTAAGAGAGTTTTCCACCTCCTCGTATATGTGGTTCTGCCTGCATTCTCATTAACACTTCTTTTTTCCTCACTCTCCTCTGATATGATGGCACAAAATCACTTAAAGCACTAGACTCAGGAGCATTTTCCAGTAACAGTCTCTCTCCCACTCTTCTGAATGGACCAATAAGCCCTGAAAGGTTTGAAGGGTTGATTCATCAGGGGGTAAAGCTACAGAGATAATGGAAGGCTCAACTTTCTAATTGTCTTCATGACAACAAGACAAAAAAGGCTGTCTTAGTCTGTCTGTCCATCCTCTCTTTAACTCATCAGGCTGTCTTCTAAAATCCAGAACAACCGAGATGGGTCAGTCATTTCCATCTTTCCTGCTGCCCTTAGCAAAATAATACATTACCTACTCCCAAGAAAATGTGTTTTCCACTTTTGCAGTTGGCCTTAGCAAGCCAGGGGGTGAAGTGTGGGAGGGACATACCCAGGTGACAGATGTGGAGTCTGGAGGACATAGCACTATACTGGGAGGCCAGCAGAGTGGCTTGCTCTCTGGGGAGAAGTAGCACTGAAGGATGGGTTGACAGCACTGAGCCTCCTTATTGCCTTAGAGAGCACAGCACCATAGCCATTGCCAGCACTGACTACCAGGATCCATTTTCCTTCAGTGAGAAACAAGCTGGAGCTGGTGTATGCTTTAGAGATAAAAAGGAACACAGCCCCATCTCCTGAGCCAAGCAAATTATCCATTATACACATCTGCTAGCTTCAGAGCCTTTTTTCTGCCTCCATTCCTGCCCTCTATAGTTTGAACACAGAGCTCAGAGTGGGCTAGATCTGTATCATGTTCAAGGCAAAGGAAAGACCCCAACAAAGGAGCCAGGATTGGAAGCAAGAGATGACCATGGCAAGAAAGGACTCCCCTTACCTCTGCCATCAGCAAGGCACCGATTATAGCCCACAGGGCTGAAGTACTCAAAGACGAAGACAGCCACCGCAGAGATGATAAGCAGCATCACAAACATCATCACCCATACATCAGCACTGAAAGGCTCTGCAGAGGAAGAGAAAACGATAGTGAAAGACCTGATACGCAACCTCACCCATCCCTCACATCTTTTGCTCTCCAGGTCACCTCAGTGAGAGTGGGGGGCAAACTGGTCAGGGGAAAAATAAAAGTTAAAACAAAGACTGAACTCCAGTCTGAAAAGCTACATGAACTGGGAGAAGTGTAGTTTCTGTCTCTGTAATGACTGCATTCCTTCTTACATTTGTGACACATGGCTCCATCTGGAGCTACATGCAGCCATTGTGGCATGAATTGATAAAATAAAATGCATTGATAAAAGATTGTTCCCAGGAAGTCCTCCAGCACCATCTGGAGAGAGTGGGGAAAATCAAGCAGAACTGGCAGAGTTTCAGACAAGCATCCAACTTTCAAGACGTTATTGAGCCAAAGAGCATCTCCAAATTTCTGAAGTTCATCCATAACGATAGTAGTTTTTTTCAGCTATTCCATTCCCTTAGCAATGGGAACACTGGCTTATTCTGGAAATCTTAGCATTGACCTCTTTCAGGTTTTCTAATTCTCCAAGCCTGAACACATAAAGATGTGACTGAACCAGATCAAAGAAACATAGAATTCTGCTCCAGACTATAGCCAATATTTCAGCCTTGGTTAAATTTTCAACTTAAAATGCTGGAGTTAACTTTACCATTGCTTTTACATCATCCAGCAATATTGGTGGACCTGTGTAAAGGCAAAAAACTCCTGAAGAGTGAGTAGTCATGAAATTCCTATTAAAGAGGTTTGGAAAAAAACTCTTTACCCATATAAAGTTGTTTCTGTTTGTCAGTGTTCTCAGGATGCTGGCAGAGAGGAGAAATTCATTATAGAATTCATATACTTGTGTTTGCTGCATCATAAAGCATTCTATAAAGCCAAATAATAGACACTAAGAAGATATTGCTGTATTGGGGAAATGCAGTGTAGTTTCTCCATTCTCTGATCACCTTCCACCACTGAAGGACATTAAAAAACACTTTATTGGAAGACAGTGTCAGCACAGAACTGATAGCTCAACTGTTCTTGAAAAGCTCTATTAGATCTCTAATAGAGAGTCAAGTTGTTCTGTCAAGGAAGTCAAGTTAATACCTTCTTTACAAATAATGTCTCTCAAAGTGTAACAATTTATTGCTAATTGTTATCACTAAGTACAATGGTATACCATCTATAAGGTTCAAATCAATTTTCTTCTGCCTTACACTCCTTGGACATGCTACTAGTTGAGTAGCTGACAACTCTGAGTGAGCCCATTCTTTGCTGGGAATAGGCATACAATTGCTGAGAAATGCCTTGGAACTCCTAACCAGTGCCTGTTTGCATTTGCCTGGATTTTGCTTGCTTGGGATTTAGAACTAAAACATCAGAGTTTATTTTTATACACCTGTCCCACAGGTACTCCCAAAAGAAACTTTCAGGCTAAGAATCACAAGCAACCTTCACCTAATTTTTGATGAACACTGGGTGAAGTTTTAATTTTAGATTAAAATGATACCTAAGAAGGCAGAAGGTGAGACAGTTCCATTGCTACGTGACACCATGACGCTGATTCCCGTCTCAATGAAGGGCACAGAGAAATCCACCACTTCTGAACGTTCCTCATTAATGGTGAGGGATCCCACAGCCATATAGGCCCGTTTGGTGACAACCTAGAGGAAGGAAAGGAAGAAATCACACATAGACCTGAGGCACCCCACAAGTACCAAAGCCAAGCCCCTACGCATGTTCTTTCCTTTCCACCTAGTCCTTTACTCCTTGTCCTGGGTTCAGCTGTAACAGTTATTTTTCCACTTCCTAGTAGCTGGTGCAGAAAATACCTGTTACAGCTGGACCCAGGACACTCCATGTGATCCCATTCCCTATATTGTTTCTATCATCTCTTTCTTATCTTTTATCAGGACACCTTCTTCCTTCAGGAATTGTATAGACATCACTTTCCCCCTCAAAGCTGGTATGTGTATAAAAAATAAAACCACAGAGATCTTAGGATAAACACATCACCCACCGAGAAGACATCTCATTTTTCTGTCCTTGCTTTCTCCTCCCTCTAACACTGCAAGGTATTATTTCATTCTTTATGCACCTTATATACGATCTAAGCATAATCTAGGTTGCAGCCTCTCTGATGCATGGATATTAAGCTCCTTCTTTGACTGTAAAGGCCAAATTTGTGACACCATAGAGAATAATAATTAATCATCAAACAGGAAAGGTAGTGAGAGCAGATTAATTTACCCAATGCCCAGAAAGAATCCAGGCCAATCATTTCTATAGTCACCTCTGTCCCTACTCAGAAAGGGACCCAGTAATGATGAGAGGCTAGACATGACCCATGTCACCCAGCCCAGGAATGAAACCCATCATGCCCTCCCTTTGCTGCTGACCTCTCCAATCATTCCATTCCATGTTCCATTGATCTTTTTTCCATGCTTGCCATTAGTCACCAAGTAGAGGTCATAGGTGAACTTGACAGACTTTGAGATTTTCTTGAGGATGTCAATGCAGAACCCCTTGCAACATTTCTTCATGTAATCTGGCTCCTCATCGGTTTTGTTCCTGAACCGTCACAACAAGAATGGGTTAAAGGACTGAGGAAGACTCCCTTAATTCCCTTCTGTTGTCTTTATGCACTCCCCCTCCCACAGTACAATGTGTAGAATTTCATGTGTGCTATCTGTGCTGGAGGATGAACGGACACACTATGATGCTTTGACCAAAGGGGCCAGTCACGAATGGACACAGGCCAGGCTGGGCAAATGTTGGTGACTTTTCTAAAGAGGATTGTCAGGGTATGATGGTATTGGCCCAACAGACTCCCTACATTTTGCTGAATTGGGAGAGCCCAGTAGGAGGAGAAAAACCCAGGGGTGCCTACTCAGTCACTATGCGTTTTTGGCAAGGGACCGTGTTCCTCATGCAGGTGCCACTTAGGGGGTCCACGTTCTCCACAATGACAAACGGTGCCTCTTCCAAGGTCACAATACTCAGGTGATCGTCCTCACGTTCCTCAGAGTCAGGGTACAGCTCAAAGCGGGGCCACACGTAATACTTCATCTGCAACTTTTTCTCTTTCCATTTCCCCACCTGTGGAGACACAAACCACAGAAGATAGACTTCCAGCTGTCCTATTGCTGTGCATCTCCCACAGACCTGGGCAGAAAGACCACTCTGGAGTATCCAAGCTCATGGCTCATGTAAGATGAGGACATTCCTGAGAAGGCTCTGAGTAAGTGGGTTCAAGCAGGGGGAAGTGGAGAAAAAGAAAGATGTCTGGGTTATCTCATATCTGTGATGGTCTCCCTCTGCAATAGTGAGTGGATGACCAAGAAGATACCATCACAGTGGTCAAACAGATATGATGTCTTTCAACTTTCTCAGCCAAACAGCAACAGAGCTTGTTGCCTCCTGAAATGACTTCAGCCTACTAGCCACAATAAAAGTGAGCTTTTCCTGCTAAAAAAAAGAAGAAATATTACAAATGCTGAAACAAATATAATGTTGAAACAGAAAAATTGAAATATTTAACTCCAAATAGTCAAAAAGGAACTTGTTTATTTTTTCAAAATTTTGTCTTCATTTATTTTCAGTGAAATTCATTAAACAGATTCATTTTAGTCAAACTTGATTTTGCCCAGAAATAATAATTTTGCCCATTCCTAGTGAGGACTGAGCTCTTCCAAGAGATAGGCAACAGAAGGAGATGTTTTCCATTTGCAGGAGTGTCTTCACAGAAGAACATAGAGGTGCTTGCTAACAGAAGTTTTTGCTATCCCCTGGCAAGGCCTTATTGAAATACCTGTTCTTGTCCTTTCACAATGACTTGGTTACATACCTAAGCTGGAAACAAGGAATTCCTCTGTGTTTCTGACACATAAAAAATAAATCAAATAGTACTTGGTATTTTTTTGATGTTGCTATTTGTCTATAAGAATATACTGCAATTTTAGATCTTTTCATGTTCCATTTCTTGAGCAAACAGAAATCATACCTTCAGCAGTCAGAAAAGGGGGGGGTAGAACTCAGTTGCCTTATAATTACTGCCACAAACAAGAGTTTTTTGAAGCCACTCCAGTCCCTCGAGAGACAATATGTGTAACACATTCACTGCACATGTTAGATCATTCCTTGCAAAAATTCCAGGAAAAAAAACCCAAACAAACTCTGGAACATCAACTAAGCTTTCAACTATCAAAGTCTTGACTTTGTTCTGAATTCCCCCCATCACAGTTGATGCTAATTAGCACCATGGCTGGCAGCTGAAGCTGAGAGGGCAAGAAACTAACTGGTCTTCAGAAGGTATTCTCCTGCTCCATCCTCAAAGAAAGCCCTTTAGACCAGGGCTGAGACATGTTGACTTGATGGCTAAGGCAGTGTAGGTGTGTGGAGGACTTGCATGACTGCCCTGAGAAGGGTACCTGCTTGGTGGGTAAACAGAAAATCTTCATTCCACTGCAATCCAACACCCCTCCCACCACCCCCAAATTTCAGTCATTTATTTATTTAAGTGACAGGATGGGAGGGGGAAGCACTTATTAGAGGCTCATTAGGTGTCAGCAGTTATTCTGTGAAACTCAAAGCCCAGCTGGGGTTTGGCATTTGAGAGCAGCTAGAATTCACATAAAACACTTGTCGCCTTCAAAACAAACAAACGCTTCATCTGGCCATGAAAGAAAAATCCACTCCAGGGGCTTGTGAAGGGAGAAGAAAGGCAGAAAACATCACCCAGAGACAGCAGCCTCCCCATCCATCCCTGCAGTGTGAACACAGCACCCCAGGGATAGCAAGGTAGTGGGTTTGGTAAGAACGGGGTGAAGTGGCTGGGCAGCTGGTCTTAGTTTCCCAAGGTGACAAGCATGTCAAGGAGATCTTCTCCTTAATGTTCCCTCCACCTACAGAGTCATGCTTCTTGGACCAGAAAGCAGGGTGAACAGCTAGTTTTCTTCTTTCTTTCTGTCCTTCTGTTTTGTTTTGTTACTTGAGTGGACAGGGAGGGACTGTTTTAATTTTTAGCTACATTTCAAGCAGCAGGTGAAAGGTGGACATGTAAACCAGTGGCCCTGAAAAGTGTCCTTGAATGACAGGTAGTGTTGTCCAGGGCAGCAGATGGTCTGTACTCAAATTAATATCTAAGCCCGGATGTGGAGAGTATATTCTGATGGAATAAAGAGCTCCTTCAGGATCTGCTCAGACCTAGGCTTCTCACTTGTTGACCAAGCAGCTCAATCTCATCATCTCATCAAGCTCATCATCTGAGCCAAAGATTTATGCAGTGTAACTTTAACCCTCAAGTAACTGAGCTCAAATCCCCAAAACCAGTTTGGTGAAGCCAACCGACAAGTAGAACAACTGCACAGACCGGGGCTCAGTAGGGACCAGTGATTAAGATGCTGCATGAAACAGCCCAGCTTAGTAACATTGACTTATCGCAGAAATAAGTGTTTGATGAAAGAGACATCTTGCAGAATCTCAGCAGCACTTAGATATCATAGTAATAGGCATGATATAAACCCCTAAGTGATAAATTAGATCAGATAGGCAAACCCAGTGCATAATTACCAAGAAGTTCTCTGGGACAGAAAGGGGAGTTCATAAGGCTGTGTGCCAGGCACGTTTCACAGTGTTGTACTACATGGACAACATTATGAAATTAGGATAAGAGTGACAGTCTTGCCACAGCCTCCAGCATGCTGAAGCATCTAACCTGCAAATACAGCACTACACATCCTTTCCTTATTATCCCAATAAAATCATTCTAAATTGTCCAAAGAGAAGGAAACAGGATGTAAGGGAATGTCCTGACCTAAATTTCCAAATTAACTGTGGAGTGTCTCAAAAATACATGCGAATATTACATTTCATTGCTAACCTGAACAATCAGGCATGCCATATACCTGGAGACATGTACACATACGTATAAGCAAAGTCAGAAAAGCTTTCTTAATTAAGACAAGGCAGACTTCTTTATATGATCATACACGCAAGGGTCAAATATGTATGCATGTAGTAAGACGACCAGGCTTAAACAACATGTGGGCAAGGACAGTATGGATAGTAAAAAACACCACACATTCAGAGGATGGAGACAATGCAAGAGAAAGAATATACATATGTGCATCATATCCTAGATAATCTGCCATCAGAGGGAAAGAGCAATTCACTGTGGGGACAGAGGTTAGCTGCAACAGAATTAAAAGTCACAGACTTGTCCAGGTAATGATGCCTTCTCCTAAAGAATATAATCTGCCAAGCTGTGCAGATCAGAGCAAGGCACTTCTGAAGTCTCAGGGTGTTTGGTATTAACAGATTGTGAACTGCTGTTACTAAGGTTTTGCTGAGTGCTTGCCTCAGCAAAAAGTGGAAAAATAAACCAGCCCAGGCATCTTACATATTGGTCACCCTGCAGTTTCAAGACCTACTGGGCATTCTTCGATCAGAGTCTAGTCATTCAAACTCCCACTAGGAGCCCTGGAGGGTTGCAGAATCAGCAGAAGTAAGGATACTAGGGATCTCTAAAACCTCCTTTCTAATCATTCGCCAATCCATAGGAATGTTGCTATATGTCAGGGCAGGGCTCCTAAGAGCAGAATTTCACCTTAACTTTTCCCTTGTTCTGTCTATAACACATCTGATCTTACCAAGAAAGGTAAGTCACTTCCATTTAGGGATAAATTTGGAGGTGTTGAGGGAGAGAAGCAGACAACTTTTACCTTAAATGTGAGATCCTACTTTGGATAGGAAGCTATTGGAACCAGAAGTCCAATACACTTGCAAAGTACAAAAGTGAGAGCTATTGTAGTGCAAAAAAAACATATACACCTTTGGTTTGCCTAGGTATACAAGCTATCCCATGTAGACAAAGGGCAAGATTGCCTATGCAAGGAGAAATGAAGTAAGAGCCTTCCAAAAGGCTTCCAGCATCTGGCAAATTGCCTTAATCGTGGTATAATGCAGCCAGAACAAAAGTGTTCTACAGTATGTTAATGCGCATCTTTAATGAAAGGTGTATTGAATTAGTTCCCCAAAACTAACTCTTAACAGAAGCTTTTCTCCTTCCAAGGAAAGCTAAGTTTTGTAACAGCCATTTGTGGCAGATGTTTGTCTAACCTGTCCTTACATTGAGAGAGGGCCCACGGTCTCTATGGGCAGTCTATTCCAGTACTTAACCATCCTTACCATTAAAAAGGTGGTTTTTTTTCCTGATGTATAACCTAAATCTCCTCACTGCAATTTACACCAGAAGAGTATATTTCCTTATTCTTCTACATGTGCTCTTTTCAGTGTTATCAGGTCAGCAAGATATTTATAACACACCGGAGTTGGTAGTCTCATTCAGTGGATAACTTGCACACTACACTGGGAAAAGTAACTGCCTGTTGAAATGTCCAGCTTCAGTCTCACCATTTACAAAATCCTTATGCAGATGGGTAGTACGATCAAGCACAACCTACTCATGTGAACTTACAAAATTGTTTGTTCCCACTAAAGACTGGCAAAAGTCAATCTCTGAGCTTCTCTTAGTATGCTAAGGCAGGACTTCAAAACATAAGAGCATCTGGAAAAACCTCTAAATAATGTCAATAGATGGAAAACCAACACCTTCTAGAAATCTGACTTTTAAGCAGTAGGCAACAGAATACAATTCTGGATAAAACCAAAATGTTCTGACACATTTCTTTGTCAAGATACTCAGAGGCCCTGCATTCATATTTAGGGTGAAGGTCCAGGGGAAAGCCTGAACTTTCAGATGCCTGTTTTTCAAGAGGCTGCAAGAGGAGTACATCTGAGCAAAGTCTTTTGACAGTTTTTATTTCATTCAGACTCCCACTTGCACTGTGTCTTCTACCACTCTCTTTTCATTTAAAATCTTCTGCCAGCTCCTGCCACTCCTGGTATAGAAGAAATACAAAAGGAAGAAAAGGAATTTGGTTTCATTTACAGACTAAAACAAAGGCCACCCCAAACTCACTCAGGACTTGAACTGCTTTCTTAATTTTCCCAGAAGGTGAATGTTTTCTCCCTTATTATGTGTTTGAGATTTTTTTTTTTTCCCCAGAAGCTGAGGGGCTTTTTCATTTCAGTGGGGAAGCACTAAGGCAATAACACAGGTGATGGATTAGAAAGCAGAAATCTCCTACTCCACCAAGGACCAATGGAGTCTAATCTGCACCCTTAGCCACTCCACACTGTAGTAAATGCAGATAATATTACGTTTTCACCTCTGGGCTTCACTGGGTAGATATACACAGAAAAGGCCTTGAGGTTCACAAATAGTATGGAAATAAAAAGACGTGTGTCTAGACCTACGTGAGGGAACATAAACAGCACGTGTCTGTGAATGGTGTAAATGTAAAAATTTCCTCTTTTATCTTTGCTGTCAGACAGTTGTCTGGAAAAAGTTCATGTAACTTTTGCAACCTGATTTCAATACAAGAAAAAGGGAAGATCAAATATAGAAAAGGTAAAGGTAGGATGTTGGGCAGTGGGCAGAAAATAGCAGTGTTATGGGTAATACAGCTGGGAAAAGCGTACCTAACCCCTCTGGGAAGCAGGGAGAGTTCAGGGAGAAATAAGTCTTGTCAGTACTATTCATATGGATCCTGAATGAGGACATAGGAAAACCAGAACAGCTGGGCAGGACCTGAAAAGAGCTACTGTAGGAATAATAGAAACACCATAGAAATAGTCATTATAACTGGGACACTGCCAATGGAAGTATGCACTGCTCAGGGTATATAAAAATAAAGGTAAACCTGGGGGATGCTATTGTAACCTTAATGCTGCAGTAGATTGTGAAGAAATAAATACAGTGAAATCATTTGGGACTGAGACAGTTTTTGGAAGGCTGGTGCAAGATATTTCACCAGGACTGAACCACAGAGATCTATTGTTTCTCCACAGGCTTGGCATTCAGTCTGGATAGAGATGTCATTACTGTTATTAAAGAGATATTATATCAGGAACTAAGTAATTATGGAAGACTTTAGTTTTCTACAGATAAGGTGGAGAACAAATGCAAATTTTAACATCAGCACCTTTGTGTCTTTTTTTTCTAGATCTCATAGCTGACACATTTCTTCACCCCAAAATTATTCAACAGGCATCAGGTCATGCTATTTTACACTTGGTTTGGACAAAGCAACTAGGGATCTTACAGAAAAGCTAGTTATCAGAAATAACCTTGGATTCAGTGATTAGGGGAACAGAGAACCTGCTTTAAAGGAGAAGATTAAAAAGCTTCTTTAACCTAGATAAATGAAAGCCAAGAGGGAATATGACTGCTCTGTATAAATAAAGGGGGGACGGGTACACAACAGAGGGAGAAAAGAGGGCTTAAAGCACAAGACCAATGTTGGTACAAGAACAACAGGTTGTGATGAAATTTGCCTTGAAAATACAGTGGATTTTAAGCATCAGAGGAGGGAAGTTCTGGAAGAGCTGCCCAAAAGGTGGTGTGTAAACAACTAAAATGGGGTTGAGAAGAAACACAACTGGTTCATATAGAGCTATACGATGTTGATTCCTTGAGTAGTGGGGATGGGACCAAATGAGCCTTTCCAGTCCAGTGTCTTAAATAAGCAGAAGCAAGAGGAGGAATTCCTCTGTGGAAAACCTTTTCTCCCTGACTTTTCAGCCTGCAGATGTCAAAACTCATATATACCACTATATCTCTGTTCCTCAGCTAACCCACATAATCACATATACTCTTGCCATTGATACCTCCACCTCCTAGGCTCATAATTGCCTCATTCAG
Source organism: Neopsephotus bourkii (assembly GCF_033783945.1). NCBI lineage: Eukaryota > Metazoa > Chordata > Aves > Psittaciformes > Psittacidae > Neopsephotus > Neopsephotus bourkii. The sequence continues at coordinate 13,825,342 of NW_026900624.1, forward strand.
CAGCAAAACCTTCTCCAGTGCTTTGAGAATAGAGCATTCCTCTTAGCCTTCACCCAAGCTGGTTAAGTCACGACTCTCACACTTAAGAGTGCTAACATCACAGCCATTGCCAAATGTATCATTCCTGTGATGTTACAGATCTGTATCCTCACATAGGCTGGTCTACAACAGATGTAGAAGAGATGCCATAGAGAGTGAAAATCTCCTGTTTACAGACACTCAAGGTGATTAATTAGCCACATCAGCCAAAGCAGACAAGAAATGGTTGTGAATGATCCACATGCAGAACTAATTAACAGAGAAACAACACTCCTTCCTGAACCTCAAGTTCACCTTCCATAACCACCTGGGGAAGGCTGCTTTCCTCACTGCACCTGCAGAAGGAGGAATTGCTTCTAATAGCCTTTCAATTAAACATGTAGGCTGCAGGAGATGGTGGAATTTTCTTCCCTCTATATTTATATAGCACCTAGCATATGCCAGAGAAAGGCTTGGCTTAGAATACAGACAAGGCGAAGTACTTGCTCTTGTTTACAACTCACTCTGGGAATAAAAGCTCTTTGCAGAAACACAGTCCCCCAGCTCACTGAGGTCTGGCATTTACACAGCTCTTGCCAGTTTTGCTGAAACATTTCTTTCCTAGTGCATTTAAATGCTTTTTTTTTGCAGTTGCTGAGGTCCTGTCCCCTGCCATGATTAGCCTGAGAAGGTTAATGAGATATGCTTTGAGTGCTTCTTATTTCTGCAAAGCCTATGGAGCTCCACTGGTGTCACAGAAAGGTCAGAGCTGTGAGAATGCCAAAGTGTTCGCCTTGCTAAATCATTTCTCCAAACCAGAAAGTACCAAGAGTTCACTACAGGCATAAAACCAGCCAGGATCACCTGAGAGCTTCCTCTGACAGATGGTGTTCTTGGTAACAGTGGCAACTTGGTAACCCAGGTAGTGGTCCATCCAGGCAAGGCTGGCTTATGCAGGAGCAGCATGGTTTCCAGGGGGACATATTTGCTTAAGGTCCTCAATGCTACCTGGTGTCCACATAACCATGATTTATGCAAGTGCAGACTGCAATCAGCACAGGCATAATTAGGAGACATGAAGGGAGAGGTTAAAGGAAGCCTTTCATGGTAGTGTGGGCTGTGATCTGAGTAGTCTGGAGGATGTAACTCGGCAAAGCTATAGCTTCAAGAGGATGCAAATCAGGTGTTAGGATTTTGGAAGAATAAGAAAAAAATCTGTATCTTAATAAACACTACAGCCTGACTGTACCATCCAACACAAGCCACCTCCAGCTAACAGGCAGTGACAGCACCTGACTCAGGCTCTTACTTCAATAATTTTACATCCTTAGGGCCATTATGCCCTTCTGAAATGACTCTATGTGAAGAGAGGGGAGCTGAATACAATGTCCCAAACTCTAGCAACATTGGTCTAGTCTAATCCTGGTCTGGGAAATAAAACCTAAAGCTAGGAAGCTTATACTACCCCATCATTGTTCATCTAAGGTGAAAGATTTCACCCTGAGCATCTTTACTGTTGTCCTCTGCAGAACCACGGGGCAGAGGAAAACGGGGCAAGGATACTGGTAAGATTGCACGTTTTCTGTCACAGGGGGTTTGGAAGTCACAAAGGTTTGAAGAAAAACTTATTTTTATGTGCATAATAGGTATCTAAACACTTTATGAAAGCATTTTGCAGTCTCTAGGAGTGCATCCGCATTGTGCAGGTGTGTGTCTGCATCTAGTACGTGTCCATGCATGTAATGCCCTATCTAATGATTTTTCCCTTTGGCTTTCTCTGTTGAGTGCTGGGCCTTGGTTTGCATTTTGCTGAGCTTTCATTTCTTTCACTCAGACTTTTTTTCCCCTTAAAGCATGATACACAGAGGGAGAGATGCGCTTTGACAAGTCACACTGCAGCTTGGGAGATGGTTTAGATCTTTACCTGATAAATGGGTCCTGTTCAGCAGTGTACAAAGCCTCTATATGTGTTCCCCTGTGCAGTGACACCTACTCTTTACACAGAGCAAATACCTTTCCCAGCACCTCTTGGGACCTGAGGCTGAAGGAATGTTTAAAAATGCACAGCCAGAGGAAGGCCAAAAATGTTTCCTTGTGCTGAGAAAAACTAAATGTTGGAGCAGGTCGCAGCAGGGTTAGGAGAGGAGGCGACATGAAGAGAGAGGGGGTGAGCTGCCTAAACATTACTGATTACTGTGCAAGCAAGATGGAAGGTGCTGCATTGAAAAGCATCTCTGCGAATACCAGAGAGATCCTTTAACTTTCACCATGGGGGTGTTGCAGTGAGTGAAACGCTTCCCCTTTCTCAATACGTCAGCCAGAGCTGCTGCCCTCTGCACAGCAGCCCCACATTGCCCCTATGCAGAGACGCACACCTGCCGAGAGAGGCACGGCCCCATGCACGCTCCTACTCAGAGAGACACGGGGTGCTCAGCTCTTCTCTTGCTGGTGAAAAGGGGAGGAATGTGCCTCTGGAGGAGGAATTACTGCACACGTTGGGAGCAAGATTTCATGGAAGGCAGTTACACAGCTGCATGTCCCTGTTTCTTTTCTCTCCCAACACTAAGAGATCTGGGCAGGCAATTGCAAATGCTGTCCCCACTGGCCACACACCCTTTGTATGGATCCTAGCCCTGTTTTCACACTGGCATAGCCACAGCCAGCCCCACCACCTCTACACCTTCAGAGTGTATGTCTGCATGCCCCCCAAACCTCGCATATGTTGGGGGGCTGCACACACTGCACAGAAGCTGTCCCAAGGAGTAGACAACTGAGTCACTGCTCCAAGTTGTCACTGTATTTCCAAACTAGTAGAAACCCCAGCTCTGCTCCGCACCCTGGTTCTCTGGCAGCTCTCTTCTCTAGCTTTGCAAAGGGGCCAGATGAGAAGCAAAGCTGTGAGATAGGGGGAACAGAGGACACCCTTGCTGTTTTCCGTCTCCCTTATGTGCTGCTAAGGGGGCTGCTTTCTAGCATCCTTGCAACTTTTCAAATCCAAAGTCTTCTTTGCCTGTCTCTATGGAGAAGGCATGGAGATAAATTCATACCCTGACTCAGTTTCTCCCTCTTTCCTTCTTTCTTTCACTCACTTAGATGTTCCCAACTAAACAGAGGGGACAAGAGATGGAGGAGAAGCAGAGGCAGCTCCCACCTCCCCTGTGTGAGCAGAAACAGATGGTGGTCCCTCATGCCCCAGCTCATCAGTACCCCAACTCCTGCCCACCTATGGTCCTCACCCCCATCACTGGTATGCAACCATTGACATGGTCCCCACTGCACAGACCTGTCTCCTCACCACTGCCTCCATCATATCTTCAATTTGTTGTTCTGCTGCCACATGCCAGTACCAGCTGCAGGAATGAGACTGGCACAAGCAGTGGAGAAACCTGCAGGGATGGGGGAGTAATTCATGGTTTGATTTCCACCCCATCTCAGCTCCCACTGACTTAGGGCTGGGATGGGTGCTTTGTCCTTATCCCAGCAGTGTCCAGATGATAACCTCACCCCTGTTCTGAAATTAAGTGCTGGTCCAAACCACAGTGGTGTCAGAGCTGCGCATCTCTGCCAGCAGTGAGCATTGCCAGGGTACTTCTGTCTTTGTTGCTGAAGACCAGCCCCTCCAATGGGAGAGGCTGCCAGGCTGGCCCAGGGCTCCCAGCTGGTGTGGGCTGTACTCCCCCACTGGAGACTTCTGCCTTAAGAGCTCATGCATCAGCCTCTCTAGTGGATGAGGGCTCCAGAATGAGAGCCCACAAGCTGCAGGACCCCCAGCTGACCCACTACTACAGCAGAATGCTGGGTTTTGCTTGAGAACCATGGCACTCTGCTGTGTTTGGGCAGAGCATGGAACAGGACTCGCCAGCCCTACCCATAACCTACAGAGAGGACCTGACCCTTGGATGGAGCCCACTGGCAGGACAGCTGGTTAACTGCACATGTGCCATGCTGACTGGAACCAGCAAGCACTCTGTGAGCAGCAGGGAATGGCTCTGCCAAAGATTTAGCTCCTTTCCTTTCCCATACACAGGTGTAGACACACACTCAGAGGTACCCCCAGCAGCAGTTATCCTAAGATGATTGGGCTTATAGTCCAGGTAGAACTGCCAAGGGCCCAGCTGAGGCCATCTGGGCTGCAAGTCATCTCTATGCAAAAGGAGTATAATCAGACCTGAGTCTGGATAGAGAGAGAGGTAACCTTGAAATCAACAATTTGGGAAGGAGAAAGGAAGCTATTTATTTGCCAGCCCCAGATGGCAAAGAAGGGTTAAGCCAAGCACTGCTTTCTAGGGAGCATGGCCTTAAGAATATAAAATCCTCGCATTCTCTCAACCCAGTGGACCTCAGATACACCTATTTTTCATAGAATCATAGAATTATAGAATGGTTAGGGTTGGAAAGGACCTTATGATCATTAAGTTCCAACCCTCCTGCCATGGGCAGGGACACCTCGCACTAAGCCATGTCACCCAAGGCTCTGTCCAACCTGTCTTTGAACACGCCAGAGATGGAGCATTCACAACCTCCTTGGGCAGCCCATTCCAGTGCCTCACCACCCTCACAGTAAAGAATTTGTTCTTTATAACCAATCTAAACTTCCTCTGTTTAAGTTTGAACCCATTACCCCTGCGCTACCACTACAGTCCCTGATGAAGGGATTTGTCTGTTATTTTGTTCCTAATCATGTCAACACAAAGCAGATCTTGTGCCATTCTCTTTCTGCAACCTGAAAGTAGAAGAACAGGCATGACAGAGGCAGTCTTGGAGATATAACACGAAACAAAGGCTGAGCAGGTTGCAAAAGCTCTTTCGTGACACATGTAAGTCCACATGTGGAATGACTTCTTGAAGTCTGGAATTAGCTGGATGACTTCATACACGTTATTTAAATGTGTGTATACTGTGTAGTTACCTCTATTATAAGGGGAGTAAGTAGTAAGACTAATTTAGTTCTCTGACATTTTCCTTTCCAGCAGTCTTCATGCTGGTTTCTTGCTAAAAGCCAACATCTCCATGTCTTGCAACAGACATTTGAAAGTCAGCAGGATAAAAACCCTGAGGCTAAGGACATGATTTTTACTTTGGCCCATCAAATTTCATTCACTTTTAACTGCATTATAACCTGTTAAATAATCGTAATTTCTTTTCTGTCACTTTCTTGCAGAAATCGTGGCAGAGAGCACAAACAGCACCTCAGCATAAATGTTTTAAGAGCTAAGCCCACCAACCCAGTAAATCAGTGGGGACATCCCCACAGTCAGTACAAGGAACACCTCAGCTTTGGCAGAGCAAGGGAAAGCCAAAAGCCTGATCAGGATGTCCACAAAAGCGAACAACCTGTCCAGGTTCTTCTCCATCTTTTAAACACACCCCACTGTAAAAAGGTCACTTGCACTCCACCATGTGGGATGCAGAAGAAAGGCAAGCCAGTTTGATCTGTCATTACTGCCTGTGTAACAGGTACAGGTTAGTCACTGGGTTGAGCAGTCAGACTCAGTCCTGAAAGTTCAGCATGCATGAGAATGAACAGTATATTTCTGCAGAAAAGATCTTGCATTTTCCCCTTAAAAGTAAAATAAAACACACACAGACATAAAAAATCCCATAAACCAAACTACACAAAAGGAACTTTATTTAGGTTGAAATATTAGGAAATGGCAGGTTTACTGTTTCCTTTTCAGCTTTTCTTCCATCCCACTTGTGTGTGGACATTTTGATTCAAGTTTTAATTAATGAGTACATACAACTCTCTCCACAGGGTCCCTGCCTCAATCCTGTACTGTAAAGAAACTTGAAGGAACAGTATTAAGGTGCCCTGGGAAACAAGACTGGCATTTCCTAGCTTGACTTCAGAAGCTAAAAATGAAATCACTGTTCTTTTTTTTTTCTGTTTGTAATTGCTTATACAATTGTGCATGAGTTATTACAAAACCAATAAATGGGCCAAGAAAGTATCAGTGATGATGGAGAAAGAGCTATCCATAAATCACCATGCACTGGCAGAGGACAGAGGAATAAAAAAAGGGCGATGGACAGCAAACCAATCAACCAACATGGAGATTATGCAATCCTATTTAATGATGAAAGAGGCAGCACTGACCTTGCCAAGGGGTTGAACAAGGCAAAGGAAGCAGAAGCCAAATTGGAAGGGAGCACTGGAGAGAGGTGGAAGAGGGTGAAGCTGGCAGGTGCCTCATGGTCATGGTGCCCAGAAGGTGAGAGGAAAGGAAGGCACTAATCAGGCAGATTATGCTGCAGGCAGATTTCTCATGTCGCAGCAATATGCTTATAAGAGGCTGAGAGAGAGGGCTAGGTATGGACAGGACCATGCCTGTCTAGTCTGTGTAACCTTAGAGTAGAAGCATGAGGGTAGGGGTAGATGGCATGGGGACACCAAACCAGTTGCAGCCCAGATATCATCTAGCTATGTTAGCACAGCAGGGCTGAGAGCCAAGGCAGCTTGCCAGGCTTTGCACCACACTGTGCTGCTGCATCCCTGTGGTGCTGCTCTGCGTGGTGTGGATTTACCATTACAAGCCTAAGCCAGTACAGGCAACACGTAGCTGAGTTTCACAGAGCACACTTGCCCTAAGCAGCTGCAGCAGCTGTGCAGAGCGCAGATGCTCTCCCCAGATGACCAGGAGTGAAGAGACACAAGTGCTGGCTGTAAATTTGTCCTATGCTTACTCTGTGACCTCAAGCAAGCTACTGAAGCTTTCCAAAGCTCAGTTTTCCCTCTATAAAAGGCCTCTTAATAATCCATCCCATGTTGCGAGAGGGATGAACAGGGACCTAACAGCTGGGAACAATGACGTAAGTATATTAAGGAGATGCCTGAGCTCACCCATACCAGAAGGAATTGTGCAGTTCAGGGCTGCATCTACAAGGGCTACTCCTCACACCCCACAGCAGAGAAAGAATCTTTGATGTGGAAGGGTAATTGTCCCTGCAGAGCAGCCATGTGTGCCGGCAGTCAGCAATGGAAATCATGCTGATTAATGACAAAGAGGCAGTACAAGAGGTCAGGAATGTAGATCGACAGCTGTGAAAGGAACAGTGGGATTTTATATGATACTCGCTAAGGACTAGTTTGGGATCAGGAGATTAACTAAAGATTGAGAGCACATTTTTGAGTCCTCTCCAGCTGCTCTGGAAGCTGAAGTGGCACAAGTGACCAGGCAGCTGTCTTTCCTGGCTCTCTGAAGATATCTTCTCTGGAAGAGGGAGCAAAGCGATGCTTGAGCTGGGCACAGTGGCACTCAGCCCTGCTCCTTCCAGCCTCCAGGAAGCAGTCCCATCTCGCTTCCCATGGTTAGCATAAAAATCAGTCAGATGAGGCCCCAGGCTTCAGCTCCTCCTCTTGGCTTTGAATCAGCCTTTCTGCCACCTCAGGACCCCATGCAGTAAGTCTCCACACACATAGGTCACATACGGGTAGGAGTGAGTCTGCAGCCTCAGAGGGTAGGCTGCCTCCAAAGATGCTACGCAGCTGCCACAGAGAGCTGTGGCTCATCAATGCAGTGCTGTCTTGCACAGAGAAATGGAGACAACCTAGGCAGAAGAAACAGTCTTGGAGGACTGGCTGATCAGCAGTCCTTAATGACAAACAGGCACTACGGGGAGTTGGCTTGGCATGTGTAAAGCAGCCCCACAAGCAGCCCAAGGCACATACAAGTGCAAGTTTACCTCAGTGCCAACTTTAGCCCTGCCTGCCTTTCTGCTGTGCCAAGAATACCCAGTAAGCCAGACCTTACCCTTCTTGCGACAGAAACGATCATGCTTAAGACTGAACATTTATCCCTTCCAGTCTACTGATTATTTCACCAGGGACCCTTAACGTTCCATTAATATCAGTCTTTGTGGAGCTAAATATATACACTAAGCACATATACAAATACATATAAATATGTCTCTATCTAGCAGAGAATCCAATTAAGTGAATATGTTATGCCTTAGCAATTAATGAATTCAACAAGCTGAGCTGCCTCTTGCATATGATTAAAGTTCAAGCAATATCAATCATAACAGCAGAAAGGTTCCAGATTTTCCTACATTTTATCTACAAGGGGATTCTTAACACTTAAATCAGCGGGCAAATTCAAACGTGTTTGTAAACCTCAGGAAACTCATCTTCCCAATGACACAAAAGCTGTCCTTCAACTCATGGTAGCCTATTCTTACATGCAGCATCTTAGACCACTCCAGCATTCTTATATATCTTTCTGCAGCATTTTCTGGATGGCAGGTCTCTAAAAATGGTGGTGTCTTATGGGTCAAAAGAAAGCAAATTCATTGACTGAATAGAGCTCGCTCTGTAATCATTTGGCTGGTGTTCAGTTTGCCAATTTTTTTATTTGTGTTTATGTGTATGTGTTTGTGTGCACATGTGTGCACACATTCTTTTATACATTCATCTTTTTCCAGGACAAGGCTTTTTCATGCAGTTTCTGCCTCTCAGCAATAGACCATACTGAGCACTCTAAGGACTGCTTGGTAATCCTTCTCTCAAAGTATTATATAGTATATATCTCCTTTGCATTCATTAGATATTCCCCAAGGGGTAAGTTCTACATAAAATAATATTTAAAGCCACTAAAGCACAAAGATGCAGAAGAGCACACAAGGGACTTGGCTGCAGTACTCAGGGCACAGAGGGGAAAGATCAGGGGCATGGCTTGGAGGGTTGGAAGAAGACAAATGACCAGAGTTTGAACTGGAAACACAACCATCCCCTCCTCTTCCCTGACCCAGGCAGCACAGTAGGCTGGTTATCACCCTGAGACCAGAGCTGATACAACACAGATCTGTGTTAGCACAGCTGCACAAACACCAAAGCCAAGAATGTGCCTTGCTGAGAGGCTAGAGGAGGCAACCAGCCTTTAAAAGAGACACACCAAAGACACAGCTAAACAAATATACTTCTAATGCTTGAGTCTTTTTCATTGTAGCTGCTCCACTGTTCTCCCAGTTTGTTGTCACACTCCAGAAAGAGGCCTAGAACACTTAGATGCAGGTTGATGAGGGTCAGCTGACCACCCTTCAAAACCCTGGAGCCACTCCTCTGCCCTCATCCCTGCTACATGGCTTGGAAGAGGCTGTTACCATACTGACAGCTCCTTTGAGGCTCAGCAGCTTGTGGATCCTGTAGCCATGCAGAATTATTTGTGTCTGCACCCACAGAACTACAGATTTCTCAAGTTTCTATGAGATATCAAATAATAAAGTTTGGATCTTTTCTAGACTACTTGAAAAACACTGGTTTGAACATGGGTATTATAGGGAATAGGGTATAAAATCAGCCACTTATGTTACCCATGAAAGATGGTAGTTTGAGGGGTAATAGCCATATGAAATATGTCATGCCCCAGGAAAACCACACACTATTTGTTTGTTTTCCAACATATCGAGAAAAGCTAAACAGCCCTCAGAGTATCCAGTCAAGAGTCAGTTTCTTGCAGAGCTGTGGGAGCACACTCAGCCGTACATACAGAGCCCACAGCAGGAATCGGCAGATTTGAAGAACCACTTGTATGGTCAGAGTAGGACATTTTTTTGTGCACTGGCATGCAATGACGCTTCACAGAGATTTAGAGATCTTTCTTTCAGAAGTATGTCCCAGATTTTTCACTTCCTCAGAAAGCTGAAAGGTCAAAGAAGTCCCCCCTTTCAGTTTCACTAGTTTTATTTTCTCCTCTATGTACAAAGATGCTGGCTGCTATTTGAGTTGTGGTAGGAAGCAAGCTGTGAATCAGAATTTTGGGTTCAAAGTGAATGAAACCAGCCAAAGCCCCTTCTTCCCTCCGTTACAGCAATTTCTGCAGCTTTTTTTATGCCTCTGCAGAGTGCTTTTATCACCATTTTAACCTGTTCTACATCATTGTCCTTTGGGGAAGGGAGAAACTTGGGGCAAAATGCTCCCTACTGATAGTGAGAAAATATGAGAGAGGGGATGGTTTCTTACCTGAACCTGGTGCAATAAGCATAAACAAATGCATTTCCTCCCTAGGCAGCCTTCTTGCGTTACAGGGAGAAGCACCCTGTCTCTGAGAAATTTGAAGAGGGAGAAGAGCCAGCAGTATCCACTAGAGAAATAGATGGAGGTGCCCTGTCAACATGGTGTGTACCACTGAACACGAGAGACCAGCCCATTCCGTCCATCCATCCATTCTCACTTCTTCCTAAGCAGAGTGGAAAATGAAAACATCCTTCCCACATATAGTCATCCAGATGTCAAAGCATAACAGCATTTGCGCAGTTGGGATCCCTTGGGATTTTTCACCCCACACAGCAGTCACAGCTGGTGATTCCCCAAAGTGCCTGCTGCATTGTCAGGCTCCTTGCAGTTTGCTTTCTCTGTGGCACCAAGCCCTTTCCACCCATCACCTTCTCCCTGTCTGTGATTACCACTGCCTGTCAGCACTGCGGTAAATATGTGTGTATTTCCAGGTCTCTCACTTCTCACTTTATAGAACTCTCTCTCCTAAAAAATGCAGACTTTCCAACCAGAGCAGACACTAACATAGAGAACAAACAGGAATTTTTTGACAGGTTCCCCTGCTCCACTATGCACAAAATTATCTGAATCTAAGAAATTTTTTTCTGGTTCCTGCAGAAGGTTATCGCACTTCTGTAACTGTGATATTGTAAAGCTGTTGTCATAGGTGCCCATGATCTTACAGGTTAAGAAAAAGTCAGGTCTCATATGAGAGCTGCACAAAATATCCCCCAAAACCGGAAGTCCAATGACATACAGCAAGCGGTGCAGCAAGACTGAGTGAAGGAGAGCTCTGTGCTCCAAATCCTGGGTGTAGGAAAGCAAACCCTGCTGCCCTTATAAGGGCAACACATCAAGATCTGAGGTATGGGATTAGGACTGTTGACCTTCACAGACTATCATGGTATTGCTCTCTCCCTTACTCTAACATCTTTTCATTCTGGCTGTTACAAATGCCTCTCAGCACCCCACTCTGCAGATCCATTCATAAGGCTGTTTCAGAGAACATTTGCCTGATATGATTTTCTCCCCTTTCTTTTCAGTCTCCCTTTGCCTCCCTTTTCAGCTGCATCAAGTGCCTCTTTTCTAAGCCACTTGATGCCTTTATCCCTCAGTCAGTAGCAAGATATGAATGGTGGTGACCTGCTCCACTTTCTTCAGCAGTTTTTCCAAGACCCACATAGCTTGCTTCAATTTTGGCTGCCTACTTGAGGGAGGTGCAATGAATACAAGTTATGTCATTGCTTTTCTCCATACTTTACCCTAAGTCTTTCTTTTGCCCAGATAGCTGAAGATAATTTGCAACGATTAGGCTGCTGTCATAGTTAGAGTCCACAAAATTTACAAATGTTCATCCATTTTCCCCTTGTATTTCTCTAGCAGATCAATGCAAAAGTGTTCACTGCTATCAGTGGGTAAAATATGCCACCTCTTTACAGACTTTGCTGAAGTATGCACAGTAAGAAAATCCTGGATATTAACTATTGTTCTTAACTTGCCTTCATTCCCCTTGCATTGACTCTCTCATCTAACTATATGACCACGTTTTCTCAGCTCATAATAAGTTTTCACAGCTTCACAGTAAGTGCTTAGTGGCTATGGTTATCCTCTTGGTCTCCCTGTGCAGCTCCCAGCAAGACAGGCAATGGTTAATGACAGGCCTTTTCAGAGACTACAGTAATACAAACAATCAAATCACCATAAGCTTGTTCTGCACAGTTCATGAATCAAACTAAGCAGGACTGGGATTTTTTTGCAAGACAGAGAATGATAGCTGTATTGCAACCGGAGTGCTATTCATTACAGTCTTTGTCTCTCTAATTACTCCTCCATTTTCACCTATCCCCTAAACTGCCAGTTAGAATGGCTTTGCACTGAGGAACAGCTGCCACATCTCAACCCAAGGAGGTACGGCTGCATCTCTACAGAGGGCAGAGAGATCTCTCTGAACACAGCTCATTCACAGAGAGCTCAGGGACACCCTAGGCTAAGGGAAAATAGGTCTTCAGTGTCACAGTTTTGCCTCTGCCTCTCCATCACAAGATCACAGAGATGTCGGAAATTTGTCTTGAATTTATAGAAGTAATTTATACATATTTAATCACAAGTGAAAAAATTACAGAAAGTCAAGAAATGGATTTCTATTTTCTTCGATTTGTACCTCAAAAGAGTCTCTCCCCATCACTTCTTCCTCCTGTCCCAGCACAAAAACCACCCTTTTAGACTCTAGTTGCTCACTTGACAGACTCAGATTAAACTCCCAGATAATAACCTTGCAAGGCAGAGCCAAACTTGCAGCAGTACAGGGTGTTCTCATCATTGGCTCCCAAAAATAGTTCCTTGCCAATAAGAGTCAATCAGTTCAGGCTTTGCCAACATGCACTTCTACTGTCCCCCACTATCCCAGGTGCTGCTGACACAACTGTCCCCTCCAGAAGGGTTGCTAGTCTCTAAATACAGACAGGAGTTGTGTATTAGTTGATTAAAATATCTCAGGTTTGTAATATTAATGTAAACCAGGCGTCCATGAGTCATCCCTGTCTCTACTCCTTTGTATAAGGGAGATATGAGAGTCCTGGACTGCAATAGCTGTGAAACAGGATTTGTGGACTTTAGTCTGTCTTCCACAACTACCCAAGACCTAGTGGCAGTAATCAGCCTGGGATAGCTATTTTAGGCTTGTCTCAACGACGCCAGCTTCTAGGACTCCACACAACTGGCTGCAAAGTGGAAGCAGAGGGTGGGGAGCATGCAGCTTATGGGAGTGTGCCATTGCAGACAAGCAGATCTGAAGGGACTTTGAAGGAAGACAACAGGGAGAAGAAGACAGGTCCCAGGACAGAAGCAAACAGAAAAGAGGGCTCTTAACATGCAAAGATGGAGCACAGCACTGTCAACAAGCCAAACCAAGCCTAAGAATGGATCATTTTTTGAACAGAAACCAGTTCATTATGCCTTAGTACTGTTCATTTTCATATCTACATTGCAAAAATTTACCCCTGATGTCAAGCAGTGATCCTACCCTGAAGTCAATGGAATTGCAGCCACTTATGCCAGAGGTGAATTTGGGTCCCAAAAGACTTTTTTATGCAATGACTTAGATAATGACCCTTCACAGCTTACGCTGTAGCCATAGCATGAGAGAGGAAGAAAAAGGGACAGAAAAGGCTGCAACAGAGTTGTCATCTCTCCTACTCATGTGTAGAGCCCAGCTAACCCAGGATGGCACAAAATAAGGGCAAAAAACACTGTAAGTTAATGAGGTCCCCTGGAGCCCCTTCTAAAATTGCGAAACCATGCAGATGTGTTAATACAGGCACCTTCATGCAAACTGCATTCCAGAGTATTTTGCAAAGTTAAATACAAGACAGCAAATGGCATACATCATAAAGAATAGCTAGTGCACCGAGCAATCAAGAGACAGTGCAAATGGCCATATAATTTTGCCTTTTAAAAGCAACTGCATAAAAGCTCATTCATCCATAAAAATGCTGTGTTTCTGTTTTCTGCCTTCCTAGGAGCTTTCTTGCCTGCCCCCTTTATCACAAACTACAGACTTCAGATCTTCTCAAAAGAGTACGAACAAACCCCTGTCCTTCCATGCCCAAATATTGCCTTCACATTTCAAGGCCTTTTTATACAGCTCCAAGTATTACCAGACAGGGCTAGTAAAAGACTTCACAGAGCCTCAGACCCATAGTGTATTTTCAAAGTATTGCATGTGACAGCAGCGTATGAATGCACACACAAAAATAAAAAAAAGTCAAGACAGCATGCGCTAAATGCATTTGGAATTTGAAAATTAGGAATGAATGGGATACAGTTTTAGGTATGGTAGGATAAATTTGTTTCCCAGTTCCTTTGCAAAGCCAGAATCTAACACTCTAGCATCCAATGAAATCTAGACATCATTTTGAACACCATGAGATTCAGCCTTTAAACTCTTTTTAGCCATAATATCTGCAAGAATTGCCAGCCCAGCTCACAACAAGCGAGTCAGACAGCAAGTTACAAGCATCATTCATTATGCTATAATACAGGTATTTCACTTCCTTATTGCCCCTAAGGTTTCTCATTCTCTCTATATGCATGTTTAGTTTATCTTCATGTAGTGTGCAACATCTCCTTTAAATACTATGAAAAACTGACCTCTTGGAAAGTATTTTTGCAGTGCCTGCAAAGACATCATAATACTAACATGAAACATGAGAGCTGAGATCTGGAAGTGCAGGGGAATTACAGTAGCCAGGATCGAAGAGCACAGAAGACATGTACAAGAAGTCCAAGAGACTGGAAGTATCACAGCCAGACAAGCTAAATCACTGTGGATGCATACTGGTGATAGGTAGATAGATTATAGATATAGATACATAGACAGAAAGACACATACATACATACAGAAGATGCAGATGAAAGAAAAAGAGAAGGTCAATGATAAGAGTGAGTCAATAAAGGGGAAAGTCCAACTCAAAGAAAGAAATAGAAAATTAACATGAAGCCTTTATCCCTCTCGCAGGGTTACAGATGGTATGCAGAAGATGATCTGCCAAACTTTGAACCTCACCTTGAAGACCTCAGCTGGCACACAGCATACATTGTGAATGGATCTAACAGCTCTTGGGCCCAAGTGTCCTCTTGGCCTAGAAGTTTCATGGCCCACTTGTTTCAATGAGCCCTGCTCAATTGCCCCCTTCCCCCTTCTTTCCTTTGACAGCCCCCGGTGCCACTGTGTTGACCATGGTAGAAAGGAGCTGTTCAAACAAAGAGGAAACACCTGAACTTCCAGCCACACAAACCCCTTCATAGACATGCTTCATCCATCAGGGACCAGGGAAGAGCACTGACACAGCCGCTGCTGCTGTCACTTGGTGCTGTCAAAAGAATTCATGAAAATGGGGAAGCTCTGAGATTCAGAGTTCATTGCCTGTTGTCCAGTCTCTCCCCTTTTCTCCCCAGTCCTCTCAATTTACAACTAAACAACCCCAATTCATTATATCAACCTTTGTATGTCTTATTTTCTACACCCCTGGTTATTTTCACTTCTTCCCCTGGACTCGTTACAGTTTGTCCAGATACCCCTTGAAGAGCTATGCACAGAACTGCACAGTTTTTCTGTCTTGCCATCACCCAGCAGAGCACAAAGATTACATCATGTGCCTTGCAGGCTAAACTCCTATTTATACATCCAAGTACAGCATTTGCCTCTTTCTCAACAACACACAATCATGTTCAGCTTGTGATCCTCTTTTATCCTCCTCTCAATCCTCTTCTACAGAACTGTGATCTAGTTGATCTTTCTCTGCACTGTATTTATGTAGTCCATTATTCCTGCCAAGGTACAATAGTTTGCTCGTCTCTACTGAATTACATCCCACTTTTTCAGAGTGTATCTCCGGTTTGCCAAGATCATTATGAATTCTAACGTTGTCCTCCAACAAATTCACAGTCATCGCCCCCCAGCTTGTTGTCATCTTTAAATTTGATATGCAAATTCTCCATCAATCACCAAAGCTGTTAAAGAAAACACTGAACTGAAGTGAGCACAGGACAGACCCTCACAGAACCCTAGTCCACATTCCCTTCCATTTTGACAATCTTACTCATTTTGTATGCATTTGTTATAAGCTTTCCTTGAGACCTGGTTCCTCTAGATTGCTAACAAAGCATGTTGAGAGAGGTGATAAAAACCTTCCTGGAGTCAAAGCAGATGACACCTTCAGTTTCACTTCTGTCCACAATTGCCTGTTACCCTCTCACACAAAGGTATTAATTTGGTCTGACATATCTTGTTCCCAACAGATCTTTGCAGACTTTCACATCTGCTTGTTATTGCTCAGGTGCTGACAAAGAGATTGGTTGATAATTCATTTAATATTTTTTCTGATAATCAGGGTTAAGCAACAGTGATTCCATAAATCTATAATTCCCAAGCTCCTTTCCCCTCTTTCCCAATCCTGTCTTTTCTAAAGACAGGCATTCATGTTTCTCCAGTATCTGGCACATATTACCTAGGTCAACTTTACAGGTGCAGATTCAATGCAGTGCATTCACAGAACACCCTTTCTGTAAATTCCTTTTGGAAAAGGGGGAAGGGTGGGTATGTAATGTGTTGCTGCAACAGGAGAAAGGAGGTTGTTACCTTGTCTTGGGAAACAAGCACCCCTGTCCTTACGCAAGTCTCACTTGTCACACTGACAGCAGAATATAGACTGGTATTAACATGAACCAGACCTCCTGTCCTACAGCCCTGGCCTGTGACACATCTTGCCATTACAGCCCTTGACAAGAGTAGGCAGTTCAGCCAGTGCACCTTAGATCCCATCTGTAGCACTTTTAACTATTTTAGCCCTTTCTTCCACTCCACACTTAGTTTTGTCCATATGCCTCTGTCCTGCTCAGCAGCATTCTCAGCTACCTGCTTGCCCTATCTCACCCATGTGCTTAGCAGGGACTGATAAACTGATAGCTTGCACCTTCCCTGGCATGACAGTTCTCACCCAATGTTTTGTTTTCTCATGGGATAGAATGTTTTTTCTTCCTAGTAGCTGGTACAGTGGTGTGTTTTGGATTTAGCATGAGAATAATGTTGATAACATTGAGATTTTAATTGTTGCTAAGTAGTGCTTACCCTAAGACAAGGACTCTTCCCTTTCCCTTGCCCTGACAGTGAAGAGGGGCACAAGAAGCCAGGAGGGAGGACAGCCAGGACAGCTGACACAAACTAGCCAAAGGAGTATTCCATACCAGAGAATGTCATGCTCAGTACAGAAACTGGGGGGAATTAGCAGGAAGGGCTGATCGCTGCTAGTTGGGCATTGGTCAGCATGTGGTGAGCAGTTGCATTGTGTGTCTTGCGTTTCTTGAGTTTTATTTCTCTCTTTTTATTATCTCCCTTTTCATCATTAATATTTATTTTATTTCAAATATTTAACTGTTTTTATCTCAACCCACAGGTTTACCTTTTTCCGATTCTCTTCCTTATCCCACTGGAGGGTGGAAGGAAGGAGGGAGTGAGCGACTGGGCTGCATGGTACTTAGTTGCTGGCTGAGGTTAAACCACGCCACCTGCTCGTCCTCCTTCAGCTTCTCTGAGACATTTCAAGCCTGACTTTCCACTCCCTCCTGCACCCATAGGTGTGCCAATGCATCTTCCACCTTGATAAGAGCAGTTAATCCCATTGTGCAATATTTCAGGACGACAATCCAGGCCACAGAAACTCAGATTACCTGAGACCTGCTGCACTTGTTTCACTTGTAGCAGAGGACAGGCTGGACAGCAGTGGTCAGGAAGAAACCCACTGAAGAAGGAAGTCTGAACTGTGCTCTGGTGTGCCAAGTGGAAGCCAAGAGCTGTGTGCTAGGAGCAGGCAGAAGCTCTAGGCTGGAAGAAGTCAAGCAGCTGAGATCATCAGAGAAAGAAGGTTCCTCTACAGCTACTACAACAATTAGCTGGTTTCCTGGGGAAACGGTGCAGTTCCAGGGATGAGCTCTGATGGGCAAAATAGCTTTTCCATGTACTAAATACCATGTGCACTCTTCAGCACAGACAAGGACCCAGGTGTTCATCAATTATTGAGCTTGCTTGAAAAGGCATTTAGGAGAGTGCACAAGAGGCCAGTCTGCAGCTCTGCCTCAGTCCCAGCTGGGCTGCTCTCAGAAACCCAGCCAGTGAAAAGGGAAAAGAAGGAGGAAAAAAAAGAGAGCAGGAAGTAGTAGAGAGAGAAGAAAGGGAAGAATCTAGTAGAACATTCCCCTTGCCAAAGGAAATCATGCATAGCACAGGAAATGCCTCCTTGCTGCTTTGTAGTATCATTCCTGTACTATAACCCTCTCCCTTCCTACTTTCTAGGATGAAAACTGAAAATTCCTTTTTACTCATCGTGCAGCCCACACACTCTGAGGCCATCTCCTGTACTGCAGAGAAGACCTTGGATTGGAGTCAGATCAAGGCAAGAACACACTATTGCCCCAGCAGTAACCACATCTTGACCACTCTACTGCCCTAGAACTCAGTGGACTTTACAGCTTTATTAAGAACTGCCATGTTTACCCAGTTCAATGAACTATGCATCATCCTAGGTTCTTCTGTGTCAAATCATATTTAGGGAAAAAGACAACTGTTACTCCAGATCATCTGCCAACATTCAAACACACACACTGTCAACACACATCTTCACATGGATCTGCAACAGGAAACTGTGTCCTGATAAGAACAAGCCCATACATTTGCTACCATTTGCTATGCATATTGTCCATAGCCAGCATTTAATCTCCATTATTGCTTTGGAGATGAAGCACAACTCTCCAGAAAAATGAGATATCTAGGTGCAGCTCCCTCAGGAGAACCACAGCTGATGTGCATTCAAAATGAGAAAATGAGAAGAAATCTCAAGGAACAGCTGCAGTCTCAAAGAACATCCACTCACAATCACTCAGAACTTTTCTATTTGTGAACTAGATTTTCTCAGATGTAAAAAGTCACTTATGCCATTGAACAAGCATGAAGATTAAATGTGACCAACCACAGAATTATCCTATCACTTAAAAGTGTGTATTTTTATAAAAAAATAAGTAGGTTTTTTACTTCATAACAATATAACTTGAAAAATGCTCAGTAAGATCAATCTCTACGAGCTTTTTTGTTAGAGATTTTTGTTGTAATTTTGAGCTGCTAAAGAAACTTTCTGCCTAGTACATACCAAAGTAAAAGTGTTTTCGATCATCATGATCCCCAAAAGGCAGAGCTTTCTAAACTACAAGCTTGTGGAGGACTATACGCAAGTGTAGCAGACAATATGAGATGCCTGGAGACTTAAATTGTTTACAATCCAAGAAAGAGAGGAAGTATTATTTTTTTTTAACCCAGAGTCTTTAAAAGTAGCTACAAATTTCTTTTTTTCATTAGGTTTTTGGTGTTTTTTTTTTTTAATTTAGGATCATAATCACACACCTTTGGGACCTAGGATATACTTTTCCACACACTGGAGCATCAGGTTATGGAACTTGCTGTCATGGCACACCAGTGGGGGACATGGCTTGATGCTAGCTAATGAGGAAATAACTGAGCATTCCCAGGATCAGGATCCATTCCTAAAATTGCTATGGCAACAATTAGAAAGAAGCAAAGAGACTTGGAGTCACAAGAGTGGTAAAATCTCTTGTGATACAGGTTATAAATCAAGACTGAAAGGAGTGAAGTTGGCATTAGGCAGTTCACACACGTGCATAGAAAAAGAGGCAGTGCTCCACACACTTCCAGGATCAGTACCTCTAACTCACACATAGAAATACATCCATTTCCTCATGCATCCTGTTAAGCACAAGTTCCTATATGCGCATCTACAACTTTCTGCAGACACCAAACACAACTCACCTGTCCCTCACACAGAATAGCATGTGCAAAGTTTTGTCTGCCCTGCAGTTACCTCACTGAAATGTGCATCTCCTGGAAACACTGGGGAAACAGGTCTAGATTCCCACTCAGTACCAACCATTGCCTGTTCACATCCATGTTGATGTTTGTTTCCGGGCTTAGATTTGTTGTATTGGGTGCAGCAGCAGGCAAAAGCCAGAGGCTAGCCTGGATGGTTCCAACCTGATGCCTACCCAACACTGTCATTGCCCAAGATCTTTGGCTATTGAACAGGTAGCAGTCAAACAAGATGGAAAAAAAAAAAATATCACCCCAGAACTAAAAACTTTGGCTATTTTTCCTAAAGACATAATACCAATGGGGAGGCTAGCCCCTATAATTATGTTTAAGCCATTCCATAAGTAAGTCTGCCTCTGCTGACTGTCCTGGCCTAAGGGGAAACTCTGAAAGAACAAAGATTTCAACATAGAATTCTGCCAGAACAGTATCTGTCTCTAGCACAGTGTTTTCTTCATTTTCCCAGGCCCCAGGGGACCAAGGGATAAGGTCTTGTCTCCTGAGTCCAAATCACTGGACACCTAAATAACTCCACCAGAATTTTTAACTCCTTTCAATATCTGTGGCGGAGCCTGGATTGACAACCTGGAGATGAAATTCACTTTGCTCTCCAGAAAGGATAAGCAAAAGTAGTCCTACCTTGTTACGGAGAAAATAGGACATTATGTCTTCAACCATTCTGAAGTCTCCCCCAGTATTAGACTACAATGAACTCATAACCTGCTGAGGGGATGCTACACTTCTATGGTCAGAAAAGCCTGTAGCATAGAGAAGAGGTTTCTTAGCAGCTGCAGAGAAAAAACAGTTTCTGATCACGATTGAAAGCCCCCTGATCTGTGTTCACCACGAAGTTAAGTGGCAGAGATGTTGGACTGAAGAAGATCTTTGGGATTCCATCACCCCTTTCTCTGGCCAGAGTTTAATTTCTTCTGCCATTTCTCCGAGCCTCTGTTTCTCAGCTAGGAAATCTGGTTTCTGGGCCACATGTGAAGGGGAGGGAATGGAAATTGTCACAAGGGTAGCTTCACCTCTCCTTTCTCAGCTTTTCATGGGGAGTTTGTATGCATATTAAAGATGAAGGAGGAGTCAACTGGTCTATAGCGCATGCCATCACAGACTGCAGGGGTACTACCAGAAGGACCTAGGGCAATCAAACATTGCCTTTGCAAAGGCAGCTGCACTTTAAAATATTTAATTGAAAACTGCTGCTACAAAACATGTAATAAGCAAAGAACACTTGCCCAAGGCCACAGGTCAGAAGATCATTGATACTTAGCATTGCTTTAGGACAGAGAATTACAAAATGTCAAGACTTCCCTTTACTCAAGTAAATAAATTTGCTAGGAATTGGGGTATGGAGGAAATTTTCCTTCTTTAACAATAATCCTCAACTGATTTATCCCAGAAATATGTCCCTTTGTAAATGATATTGTCACAAGACAGGATGGAAATCAAAGTAAACAAATCTTTGTCTCCTTCAGATGGATTTAGAAAATGGATCAGTAAAGAAAGTTTTAGTGAACTGCATTGAAAGAGTTTAGGCATTTCCTCTGGATGTGGCAAACTGGAAGAGATAAGGGTTATCACTGTGAGCTTCGGTCCGAAATCTTCTTCCATAGCAATGGCTACACAGCTGCAGGTATCTCCAGATAACCATGATATAAATGAGAAGGAAAATGTTGTCTCCATAACATAAAGCACCCCTTTCAACAATAAGTGCTGATAAGAGTGGTCTGTGTAAATGAATCCATCCACAAGACAGAACTGCAGAAGTGCAGGTGCACTAGCAGAAAGAGGAAACTTGACCTCATCTACTGCTGCAGGCTGCTGTGCGCTCCTCCCTTTCAACCAAGTCCCATTTCCTGGGATTCTCCTAGAATGAGCTGTCCAAAGCCCACCAGTCACCTTGCTTAAGGAAATTAGAGGCATTGTCCTAACCAAGATGATGGCCACTTTTTCTGACTGATCTCCCCTCTTTTGACTAAGGAGTTAATAAATACCTCAGCTGTGATCTATTACTTCTTATATTCCACATTTCACTGTTCCCTACTCCCCTGCATCCCCTCCAGTTGAAGTGTGACTCCCCTGTTCACTGCTCTGCCTCCCATTCCTTACCATTTCTGGTGTCCTCTGCGTGTAAGAGAGAGATTGTGTGAGAATACTTTCTTCAGAAGAGAAGCCAGAGAAGGAAGGACAAACAGTTTACTAGCCAACAAAGAGGTTCCAGACACCATAGATGTAAGATCTGCCAAACCTTGTAAGATCACTGGTTCTATTTATTTCCCATTCTGTATTGTGTATTATTTCAATCTCTTCAAGTGCAACTGTAATAAAATTGAAAAACATCCATGGAAACACTTCCAATTAACACAAGGTCAGAAAATTACATTATAGACCTCCACCGCCCATAAAGAAGAAGTACACCCAACACTTCCTTATGCTACCATTCTCCTCAAAATCAGCCTCAGCAAACAAGCAGACAGTGCAACTTGTCTTAAAGGTCAGCAAACTTTGTCTGCATGTCCAAGGCCATGGAATAAAGTATCACTATTTAGTACCCATTGCCAAGATCATAGCAATGGTAAAGCTACATGTACAAATCTACAGATTTTTAGCTCAGCCTAGATAATTTCAATCCACGCTGAAGCATAAAGCTACAAAATGCTCAGGATGCAAAGCTACAGAGGTCTACAGATAACAAATTCAGTACCTTTCAGATGTAGCAGAAACACAAAAGAAGTTAGGCCCACAACTGAAAAAGAGATGCGCTTCGGGTCACTGCATAAGCATTATGTCATTAAATGGCTTAACCTCACTATGACTTCAGCACAGGCTCCTGCACAGTGCTCTGTGGCACCAGTAGTAAGAGAGATAATGACCACAGCAAGGGCAATAAAAACACAGCAAGTAAAATCGAAACAAAGATGTTTGTAAACAGCTACTTTACAAACATCTGGAACAAGGTTGCCAGTTCTTGTCCACATGTCCAATACAAAGTAGATACAATACCCTGGTACCTGAAGTTCAGCCATCCAGGCTCCTTTTGAAGGCAAATCGGAACATAGCCTAGTGTTTTTCTGAGCCTTTCTGTCTTCTTCCAGCTAAGTCTCAGCATCCAAATCTACCAAAAAGATCCCACTCACACGCACATGGAGGTCTTATCCTCCAGACCAACAGCCCCTGCCTACGTAAGCAGTTACCTCAACCTACCCTGTAGCTGAAGGGAGTAGAATGGAGGTGTTAATAGGTGTCTGAGTCAGCAACTGAATCCTGATTATTACAACTGTCACAGCTTCCCTGTTCCCAAACCTGGGCTGAAACAGATGAAGAAAATTAGAGGTCTTCAGATCCTCTTCTGCACAGGCAACTTAGCAACCACCTTCCCCTGCAAATAAGCCTTCTGTCAGGCAGACATAAAAGGAATGCTCATAGAATCATAGAATAATTAGGATTGGAAAGGACCTTAAGATCATCTATCCCTAGTCTGTCTTTTGTTAGAAACATACTTATAGAAGCCCTTCCTGTTACTTTTGACATCCTTGGCCAGACTCAATTCTAACTGAACCTTAGCCTCCTGACCTGGTCCCTAGCTTCCTGGACAATGTCCCTGTATTCTTCCCAGGCTGTCGGTCCTAGCTTCCACCTTCTATAAGCTTCTTTTTTCCTTCTGAGCTTGCTCAGCAGCATCTTGTCCATCCATGGAAGACTCCTGGCCCTCCTGCTGCACTTCCTACTAGTCAGGACACAGCACTCCTGAGCTTGTAGCAGGTGATCCTTGAATATCAACTGGCAGTCTTGGGCGCCCCTACCCTCTAGGGCTATATCACATAGAACATGACTAAGCAGGTTTCTGAAGAGGCCAAAGTCTGCTCTCTTGAAGTCCAGGGCTATGACCTTGCTGCATGCCTGTCTCACTGTCCTGAGGATCTCAAACTCAACCATCTCATGATTGCTACAGCCAGGGCTGCCTTGGAGCATCACATTTCCAACCAGCCCCTCCCTGGTGGCAGGCACGAGGTCAAGCATGGTACCCCTCCTTGTCGGCTCCTCTATTACTTGCAAGAGGAAGTCATCTCTCAAACAATTAAGGAACCTCCTGGATTGCTTGTGCAGGGCTGTACCATCTCTCTTGCAGATATCAGGGAGGTTGAAGTCCCCCATGGGGACAAGGGCCTGCAAGCATGAGGCTGCTCCTATCATCTACTTTGAAAGACATCTGTTTGCAGTACCTCTAAGAGTTGCTCACAGAAGGTTCACAACCTCTTGTGTCCTCTTTCTATAGAGGTCAGGGTGATGTCAGAAAACCCTTGAAGCCAGTTTCAGTTTCCAGTGCTGTCTGTATTATGCTGCAGGTAGATAGTTGACTTGCCACATTGCAGTATTTAGTTCACTTGTTCTGCAAAGTGCTGCAGAAACGAATGACCAGGAAAAACAGAATTCTAAGCAGAAATAATCTTGGCTTAGTCTCTACCCCAAAATTCAAATTTGTGATCAAGGATGCAGTCAATCTGCTTTCAACATAGATCTCATGAGAGCTATTTATTTTAACCGTTCCCCTCCTACCAGTCCCTTCTTCCTTTTCTTGGCCATCTTCATATTCTGGCTTTGCTGAGCTTTGCACCACTATCCTGTCTGGAGGACAATGTTGGGCATGCACACCTCACATGAAGAACCAGGCAAGGACTGCTGTCCCAGTCCACCAGAGAACAAAGATGGTGCTTGGTCCCCGGAAAGAGGGTGTGCATCAGGAACTGCAGTATCAATTTTACAGCATCAGTATAACTCATAATAGTCAGGTTTGCAGCAAGAGTGCAGCTTCAGCTTCTGGAGTAAGGAAGTGCAAGACAGCACAAGGCAACAAGGAAAAGAGACAAGCTTTTCCTGACACTGCAGAGAATGGTGTCTGGGCAGCCTGTGAGAGAGGGCTTTCAAGAACAGAGCACCTCGGTTTTGTCCTAATTTAAAGAAACCACCTTGCAAAGTTGTGATGCTATCTAAATATTTATCACTCTTACACCTCAGTAATTTTTATGGTTTTTCTGCCACAGGCCAGGCTCACCATACTCACTGTAACTCACCATGCTCACCATAAACCCTCAATAAGGAAAGAGAGTGCAGCTTCACATTTGTCCAGGAGCTCGACCTTGAACTCGTATCCATCCCTAGGTGTTTCCTCAGAGATCAAGTTTGGTTATTCCCTCAGCATCTGCACAACTTCCCATTTATCATTGCAGAACCTTCTGAAGCAGAGAGAGATGGTAATTTCCTCTGAACGAGGTGCGCTGGCTAAGAGTATGTTCTTTTTTTAATACCAGAATCATCTGGTTTGTGTTTCTGGCTTCCTGAAACACACAGAAATATCCATTTGAATATAAATGAGAGGAGGTCCCTGACATTGCTTCTTTTGCTGAAAATTTCAAAATAGTATTCAATAATTTGAGAACAAAAAAACCTAAAATGAATTTGTACATATTTGTAGCAATAAAAGACTTTAAATTGTCTCTTTTCAAACTTTGTAGCCTTCCCACAAAAAATTGGAGTATCTCAAAGAAAACAAGCACCTTATAAGAAAAATGTATTTTAACTGAAATACTGATTTTTCATCAAAAAAACCTTTCACAGCGTTTTCTGCAATTTAACTCAATATGAGCTGGTTTGGGGCAGAGTCACTCAGATATGTCTGTATATTTAGGCCTCCTTCCCAAGGTATTTCCCTAAGTATCTTCAGATTACATATCACTAAGACAAGCCCCAGTGAGCATGATATGGTGTCCTCAACAAAAAAAAAGGACATGGAACTGTTGGAACAAGTCCAGAGGAGGGCCACGAGGATGATCAGGGGACTGGAGCACCTCCCATATGAAGATAGGCTGAGAAAGTTGGGGCTGTTCAGCCTGGAGAAGAGAAGGCTGCGTGGAGACCTCATAGCAGCCTTCCAGTATCTAAAGGGGGCCTATAAGGATGCTGAGGAGGGACTATTCATTAGGGACGGTAGTGACAGGACAAGGGGTGATGGTTAGAACTTAAACGGGGGAAGTTTAGACTGGATATAAGGAAGAAGTTCCTCACTGCAAGGGTGGTGAGGCACTGGAATGGGTTGCCCCAGGGCAGTTGTGAATGCTACCTCCACGGCAGTGTTAAAGGCCAGGTTGAACAAAGCTTTGGGTGACATGGCAGGGGGGTTGGAACTAGATGATCTTAAGGTCCTTTCCAACCCTAACTATTCTATGATTCTGTGATTCTATATACAGATGAGTCAACCAGTGCTTCTTTCAGGATAACAAGTCACACTTTCATAATACAAATATCTTTATTATATCCCTTTTGGTGTGTTTCTTTAAATGAAATTATACTAAGATCTTGCCTTCAGGGCACGATTTACCTATAGAAGCCAGATCAATTGACAAGTCCTCAGCTTGAAGTCTCCTGCTGACCTTCCATCATCCCTTTAGAAAACCTCCACTGCCTTTCACTTCAGATCTGCACAGCTGTAATTATCTTGGAGATGGCAACTGAGGTGGAACACAGCACTCAGCACAAGTGCAGAAAGGTAGCACACAACTTGCAAGAAGGCTTGAGACATGGGCTTCATCTTAACCTTGCATCCTCATTTATCTGCACTAACCCTGGCCACACTGCAAGCCAAATCGAACCGCAACCCCCCCTTCATAACATCTTTCTCCTGCTGTTGCGCTCTACAGAAAGCTTCAATAGTCCCTATGGATCCTTCTCCTGGGTGCCTTCACCCTGATGCTAGAACTGACATCTAACATCCACAAATTCTACTTCTGCCCACTGCTCCCCAGTTCTGCCCTTCATGGTTACCACTGTACACCTTCACATGTGCCACTTAAGCCCTGAGGGTTTCTCCTAAACAATCTTCTGATCTCCACATAGGTCCTCTTACTTGGCTCTTGAGCCTCTTCTAAGGCACCCATGCAGTGCCCTCTCTGCAGCAGCAGACCCAAGAGAATTTGCCCACTTCTTGGGGTGAAGGTCATCACTTCAGCTGGCCACATGCTGCTTGGAGGAGCAGCCTACACAGGATCTCTGGATCTCTGTGCCAACACAGTGACAGCACTTCTGAAGCAGAGAGATCTTGGTGGAATCCAGGCTTGTCCTCACTTGAGCCTGTTGAGGTTGGTCTTTGCAGGCTCCTTCTTTTTCAGAGACAGCAAAAGTAGTTTTGAGCAGGGGTATGACATTTAAGCCCTCTGAATTGCTTCCTGGAGCAGTCAGTCATGCCACTGGGCACAGGTTCAACCTTATAAAATTTACCTCCCTTTTTCCCCTGTGGTCCCAAGCTCTGAGCCTACTCAGCAGGATGGGGGCCAAGCAGCATCCCTGCTGCCAGTGAGGCTTCATGCTAAGCTCCCCCTGTTGTGTGAGTTTGTGCTCAGAGATCCTGTCTTCCTTAGCTTCCCTCATCCTGTACATCCTGTTCCTCTTCCATAGCCAATGCACAAAAAAGGCAAATGCTCCCCCTTTCTGGAGCAGGACGTGAAAACATCTGATCCTTCACTCACATTTCCTTCATTTTAGATCCTAAATGAAATCAGGAGGAACTTTTTTTCTCTTTTATCCACACCTCTCACTGCCCCCTGTCAGAATTATTCAGCTCTCTGAAGCTTTACCAGATACAGTGTAGGAAAGACACAGCAGAAGGAATTAAATAGTATTGTTAGGTATCTATAATTATCTCAAGTCATTTTTTCCACAGTGTAGCAATTTCCAGTCTCTCACATCACTCTCTTTGGAAACCAGATGTTGACCATGTCAGCTGTGTGCTAAGAATGCATTTTCATGAGTTGCATTTCTTGGTGTTTGCAAAGTGATGGTGGTGGCGGAGGGGGACGCTCCTGGAAAATTCCACCCATGCAGGCACAGTGTGGGCAGTGCAGAGACCCGCTGGGCTCCTCAGGGCACAGGGGGATTCTCAGTCCTTTCTTCTGTCACAGCACAAACTAGGTGCCCTTCCCTCAAGCAGAAGACAAGGGAAATCTCTAACACTCTTCTGCTCATAGAAGGACAGGCAGGGTGACTCGGAGGAGAGCGTATCTGAGAGAGAGAGGATTTCCCTTCGTAGTGCTGTGCTGCTTGCCCTTCAGAACAACACACATACAGACATGGAACAACTGAAACAAAAGATTCGGTGGACGTCTCTCCAGACAGTTCCTTTCCACTTGCCTTCCATTTGGCCTGTCCTGTCCCATACTCACAGCAATCAGGCCCCCAGCATGTTCATCACACAACTATTTTGCATCTTCTGTAAGAACCCAGTGATCTCCATTAATCTAAATGCACTTTTGCACTACTTCCTGCCTCCCCATTACTATTTAATTACCCTCAGTTGGACTATCTTTCCTTGTTGATTATTCCCTTCAAAGACAGAAAATGATCATACTCTCTATCTGGCAAAAATATATATTTGGGAAAAGATCTATCCTCAGCAACCAGGCAAATGTCCACTCACTACTACCAGAAACCAGGTTTTAACTAAAGTTCAAGCAACATTGCATAGTAAACCCTGGCAATACTTCAGTGTTTATTTGAGACAGGGGACTTCTTAATGGAGAAAGTCCTTAGTGCAGATTTCACAAGACTGTACTCTTTTAATCTTTATTTGTAAGACAGTGTCTCCATTAGTGCCAGGCTGGAGCAAGGTGTCTGGGCAATGAGCAGGAAAAATGTATACACACACAGGATTTATTCTTGGACCAAATACAGAAGACAGAGCACAGATGAGAACAACTGTTCAAATACAGACACGCAGATCTCTCTATGGGTCTGTTCCTCCACCATCCCAAAATCCAAGACCTCAAATAGCAGCCCTTTTTAAAAGAAAAGGGACAAGGCATGAAGCTGTTGGAAGCTACAGTTATAGGCTGATCTATACACAGGAGGAGTTCAGGGAAAGCAGCTGTCCACAGGTATCCCCAGTCAGAGGCAGAAAAGCTACAGAAACAAGATTCTGCCATAATCCCAGCAGTCTTTACAGAGCAAACATAATTAAATTCTGTGATACAAAGAACTCTGGCCTTGGTGAAAATGAGCACACATCTAAGAGGGAAAGCAAATAGCTCCCACTTCTAAAAAAGAACAAAAGTAAAACATTGGCTTGAAAGAAATGACCTGAACAATCCCGAATTCTTTAAACACCCAGATGATGCTTGGAGCGAACAGTTAAACTCAGCATGCAGGAGGTGATCTGAGGCAACAGACTGCACAAGGGACTCTTTCTATTATTCCCAGATCTCCCAGCTTGGGAGGTGAGACAGCTGTATGACACTACATAGACTGCAAAACTTGCAGCACACCTCTGCTGCCCAGTGCTGCACCCAGTCTATATTGGTTGATTTACCAGCAAACACAATTTCTTCTCAAAACCCACAGGATTACACAATACCAGGGTGGATCTACTAGAACAAAAGGATCTGCATCATCTATTAACATTAACACTGCAGTGTGCACCCCATGTTATGTGGTGGGTGGCAAGCTGCCCTGCTGCACAGTTCCCTCAGTCTCGGAAGGGCCAGCTGTGAATGCTCCAAAATGGTTCATGCATGCATGCATGCATGCATGCATGACCAAAATGGTGTTCCAGTTACCACGCACCAAAGTGATTTTTCAAAGCAGGGCCTGAACAATAAAGGGGAAAAATAAAATAATTACAGGCATTGCTTCAATCTAAATGCAGGTTTGTTTGCTTTTCTGAATTTTCCATGAATCAAACTCTTCAACACACACCCCAAAATCATGTTCTTTATCAGACATGATTAATAAAAGTGATGGAAATTTGGATTCAAACAAACATCTGCAAAGACACTTTGAGTACTCACTGGCAGAGGAGTTTCAATGATTAAATGAATTAATAAATATCCCAGTCCCAAGGGCTAGACCTACTCTCTCCTGAGATGTAACTGAGACTGCAGTTGAAACCTTCATTCTGAGTCAGGCAGAAGGGACTCGAATGCAATTTTCCCATTGCCCAGGAGTCTGTCTTCACCGTCTGGATAGCGAGGCTCTGGGATCTGGGGGAAGATGCTGCCATTTCCTCCCCCACTTTGCCTCTGTGAACAGTATCTGAAGACTTTTGTGAGTCTACATGAAAACACCAAAATGCCAGTTTTCATTTACAGTAATAAAACTTCCAAAATAAATTATCCATATCTAACCAAAATTAATGGATCTTTTCATTGATCCTGAACTATGTTTTGTCATAGACTCATTTGTTCCTCCCACCATATTTCTGAAGCTCAGGCATTATCATCTGGAAAGGGAAGGGCACAGGCCTTATCACTCCTGGCATTTAATGATCTTCATAATTTTCCCCCAAAACAGGCTTTGGGGACAAAACTGGCAAGAGTGCAATTAAAATTTCCTCTCTTCCTTCAATTTGAGACTCCTCTTTCTTACCCTACGTGGCTGTGCAGCCTTGTTTTGCATCATTAAGCAGCCTAACCCCATTCCACCACACAAGAGGCTGAACATCACTCACAGTGAAATGTTGCCTGTATGTTAATTCTGCTAAGTGCTTAGGATCCTTCTTGAATAAAGGAACAATAGAAATGTAAGTCATTATCATGTACAGGAACCGAGGAAATAAACCTAAGGGAAACAAGCACCAGAAACTGTCACACAAAATGCAGACCAAGTCAAAAGCTTAAACAGGAACAAGAAAAAGGCTGTCAAACAATCTTCTAGGCTTGGCATAGTGAGAGACACTGCAGAATGCAGCTAGCCCAGCAGAAGGAAATTAAATAAGCCTGACAAACTGCTGAATCAGCAGAAGACAACACAACCCCCAGCACATTTTAGAAATGAACCCAGGTCAGTAAATGCCAGAACCTTTCACAAGGAAGAAAGGCCAAAGAATAGTGACAGAAACTCAGATAACCACTACGAAGCAACAAAAGAGTGAGTGCTGGGATCTAACATTACCAAAGGCAGTCTGAAAAAATTACAGACTCGGGGAAAACACAATTCAGGCAGAGGGAAAACAAACGACGCTGAACATATTGTATGCTCAAATCAATGACACTAAACGCATGCTAGAGTTCAGGAGCAGTGAGAGCAACTCAAGCACACAGTAGCTTCAGCAATAACCACAATTTTAACACTGAGGTACCTTTGAAAAGCAACAGACAAGTTAACACGTAACAGTGCAGAGAAAGCCACAGGGGAAAAGACTGTCCTAGTCTAGTAAAAAATACTGCCAAGATGCAGGTCAGCATCAAGCCAAGTCAACCATGCGCTTCGGGATTCAAACCCAAAGCAAGGAGAGTGTGAGAGCCCAGCACAAAAATGCTGACCAGAACCAACACCAGAGGAAAGAAACCAAGGCAAGGACACAACAAACAAGCTATTCCTTACTGGGACAAAAAAAAAAAGAAAAAGTCTGAGCAATTTCATACTAAGTAAAATTTATTTCAAATTCATTCAGAAGCAAATATGACCAGGCTTCTACTCCAGGAAAAGCAACTGCCAAAATCCTAGCAAAAAAAAAAAAAAAACAAAACAAAACGGGGAAGAGGCAGAGAAAGAGAAACAAAACCAGCAAAACAAAAAAATAGGCAAAAGGAAGAAAACCTTAGGGTCCTGTGAATATGCAGATGAGGGCACAGCAGCCCCTCCCTTCTCTGAAGCCCCATGGAAGGAAAACAGAAGCTCTGGCTCCAGCTAATAACATTCAGAAAACATAAAACTAGAAAAAGCAAAGGATTTACAGACCAAGTGAAAACATCGTTGACATGAGACTGAGTCTCAAGCAAATGCAACCAAACAGATGAAAACACACTCTCAGGCACCAGGGGCACACTCACTCACTGTGAGCCTCCTTCAGCAGAAGTTAGCTAGCATTTCCTCCAGACTCAGCTTGGTTGCCTGCTTCCTCTCTGTCGCCATTTCTTCACCAATTTCAAATCTTAAAGTTGCCAAAATTCCCATGCTTTCCTTATCTGTCTTTTCATTGCACTCTCTGGCCACAAAAGCACTGTGAAATGTGAAAAGCAACGGAATTGCCTCTTCCAATGGCACTGGGGAACCTGTGCAATTTCTCACTGCTACAGATTCCCTGAAGTGATTTCCAGTATGTGGCTAGGGACAAAGCAGGGGAAAGCAAAGTTTGCTGTGCTGTGTATCCATCTGGTATTGTAGGACACACAACTTCCCCACTGTCACTCCTGAGTGAAATACAGTTGGATCAATTACTGTTGGGCAGATAAAAAGTCAGTTCACTCCTAAATGGAGTTTGGGGAAAAAGTCATTCTCATGCTCAGGTTGAAATAAGAGAAGGATTGTGGCTTGAACAGATGGCAAGAGAGGGGCTTCGTAGAAGCATAGATCACTTAGACATCTCACAATGACATGCTTTGCTTAAAAACTGCAATTCATGAAATGAAAACTTTAGAAAATTTTCATTTTCATATGACATTTTTCTATCAAAATTGGTCTATGCTAGTATATTTAAATGACCTGAGTTTTTTCCTTTTTTTTTCTCAGATCAGAAAAACATTTTCTATAGACTCAAAAAGAAATATAAATTTGTTTTCATTCACCAAACTAAAAAAAAAAAAAAACCCACAAAAAACAGCTATGTTTCTTTCTTTCACCTCTAACCAAGTCAAACTCTCCTTCCTGTTTTTTTCAGGATATTGAGGATGTTGCGGACTGATCAGGCATGATAGGGTGGATCCTTGGTACTGTGTTGCAATAGAAATATTTAATTACTGTACCCATGATTTAAAGCTCATCTTCCCACAGCAGCTCAACTATCACCTGAACTAAGATCTGGATGTTTATCATCAACATGCTGGGAAAACACATTGCCACAATCAATGAAATGTTCACGGTTATAAAATCATAGACTCATACAATGGGTAGGGTTGGAAAGGACCCTAAGGTCATCTAGTTCCCATCCCCTGCCATGGACGCTAGACCGTGTCACCGAAGTCTCTGTCCAGACTAGCCTTGAACACTGCCAGGGATGAAGCATTTACCACTTCCTTGGGCAACCTGTTTCAGTGCCTCTCCACCCTCACAGTAAAGAACTTCTTACTTACATCTAACCTGAACTTCCCATTGAAGTCTGAACCCACCACCCCTTGTCCTATCACTACAGTCCCTGACAAACAGTCCATCTCTGGCATCCAAACGGAAGGACCACAGACACAGCTACACAAACCTCGAAATTGATGAGAAGGAGGGCTTTTGACCAGAAGTGATATGACTCTGGCACTAACACACCAACCCTGCACTGAGAGCTGTTGCTGCATCGTTAGACATAGCCTTACTACAGGATTTTTGGATCCTCTGTAAAGTTAGGATTATCCCCTTGGATATTAAGAAGACTGAAAATTTTACAGCAGCACTGGATATCTTTGTTTCACCTCAGCCACAGCTCTCCAAGCACACAAAAGCACCCTTACTGCTTTTCCCCCATCTGCCCTTCACACTCCCAATGAGGCCCCCATATGCATGCACAAAGCCAGCTATAATCCTCTGCTGCCTATCAAAGCGTTCACAAGAGTTAGGCAGTTGGTGTGTAAAGCCTGCTGCCTACCATGCTGACTAATGTTGTCTGATTGTTCTCTTGTACTCCCCCGTTGGTCCATCTGTACCCATCTGCTGCCTTTTGTCTTCTAATTAAAGTGTAACCACTTTGGGGTAGAAGCCACCTTTCTGGTTAGCATTCACACAGCTCCCTTCAGACCAGAGTCTCAAGTCCATAAGTGGGTACTGGAAACAGCAATGGTGATGCACAAGAGGTGACTGCAGCAAGAAGGAGCAGTGACACCCCTCGCTATGTGGCATAGGCAAATCAGTTGGAAGAAAGACCCAGACTACAACCCTTACCTAGAACTCGACCAAGGCAAGAGCAGCCTTCTCCCATGGCTGAAAGGTGTTATCACAGTACACTGGGTACAGTCCTAAGGGTTGCTCTATCCAATGAGTCAGGTTGGCAACTCCACTAAAAGTCAGATGGCTGCTATCACTGTCATCAGCTACACCAGCATGAAAAACGTAGAGGCACTTTGAACTTAATAAAGATCTCTAGATTTTCCAACACCTGATTTGCATTAGAGGACAAGGTCTCTCCAAGAAGCCGTTATTGTTTCAATGTAAGAATTCCCTCTGGTAGCCAAGGAGTAGGGCATGGTGGAGAAGAGCCAGAATATTTTTCTGCAGGCTCATGAATCATGCAAATACACTCCAAAATTCAATCAAAGAAAGTCAGCAATTGCTTCAGCAAAAGGCAAAGAAATCAAACATCTTATACTGACATATAGTGGTTAGGAGGAGGCACGCACCTAGTGCCCTCTTTGGCCAAAGAGATGGACTACCTCATTACTGCAGGATGCAATAACCTAATCTGATGGTCTGATACTATCTGTCTGCAAATATACGTTCAATCAGCATGTCCCCAGGATTTACATAGGAGGCTTTTTCACAACACTTGTTCCATTTATCACCTGATAAGGAAAGCTTTGTGTGGCACTTGCATCTGTCCTTCTCCTTAGGAGTCAGTGTAAAGATTAACATGGCCAGAATTAGCCACAAATACATACAGTTACGTGTTGGACAAATGTGAGAAGCCAGGCCAAATCCTGGCAGTCGGTGCAGCATAGGTGCACAATAAAGCCATCTGGTTGTCTGATTGAATCAGGGTCATCAAGAGACCAATCAGATGTGACCTAGATCAGGTATCTAAGGGACACTCAGTTGTGAGTGGGGTATCCATAAAATATGTATTCTTTGATGCATGACTGGTATCTAATGAGAAACAAGAGATTCAGCAAAATACAGTCTCTTAGAGAAGTGTCCAGAAAGAACACTTTACAAACAAGGGGGGAAATGCACGTACAGACTCCCATTCTAATTTCAGCTATATGTGCTTAAATCCAGAACAGTCCATCTGCCCTAAGTGAAGCTATATCCTTCTAAAAACCGGTTCTATGGGAATAGAATCAGTCACTAACTCTGAGTAGGTTTAAACAAACTCCTATGCCATTTCTCCTCAGGGACAATGAGTCATAAATCCCCATGTACACAGGGAAATTAGCAAAACAGGACTGATTGGCAAAAACAATCCAATCTTGTCTCACTGTAAAAGGAGTCGGTGGGATAAAAAAACATTTCCTCTCTGAAGTCCCTGAACATGCTGGCAAGATACCAGAACTCCACACGGAGAACAGAACCTGACCAAAGGCAGTAACTTCTACCCCAGAAAGGCAAGCATACCTGTGCATGCATGTGTAAGTGATCAGAAAGGCTTCCTCAGGTGGGCACCAGACAACACAAGAAGGAAAACGTCATCTTTCTAAAGCCAGGGGAAGGCCTTCAAAAAAGGTGCTTGGATTTGTACAGCTGTAGACTTTACCTCAATACCCTACATTCTTGTTCTCTTCTTTTTAAAAAGTCTCCTTCAGAAAATGAAATTTAAAAAAATTTAAAACCTTCCACCTGCTAAGCAGTATAACAGGTACATGATTCATATTGGCCTTTCATGGAGTGGCCACTACCACACAGTGTGTGATTAGATTTTCAGTTTTTTTTCTTTCCTTTCCTTTTATTTCTGCCACTGGGACATTGAAGCACACAAATAAAGGATAGTGAATACTTCTTTTAATGCATAGAAAGACTTGAGACCAGATTTGAAAGCTGTGTCATCATCGAAAGCTACAGCCTCTTCAGTGTCTCTGTGGCATTCATCATCAGCCTTCCAAAGCTTCAGACTGCAGGGGGTGACAAGTCCTTCCATAAGGACTTTTGTTTGTAGTCATCCACAATAGTCTTCATGCGCCAACTGCCTGCTCATACAAAAGGTACATGGTAGAAACTTGCAGAAATGATGCCCTCACTGGGCCAGGCTTGAAGTTTTTGCTGATCAGCCTGTCCGTAACCCAGTTTTTCTTTTCTATCAAGTAAGTGGTCTCTTGTGAAACACTTCAGGTTCAACTTGTTCACCTAATCACAGAAATGTAGGCTGGCAGAGAACCATGAGAGATCGCTCACTGCATCTACCAGCTCTAAGGCAGGACAAGATAGATTTAGACCCCGTGCTGTTGGATATTTTTCTATGTATTCTCCAACAAATGAGCCTCACTAGCAAATGAGCCTCACCATGTCTCACCATGCTAACAGTCAGACATCTCCCTACATATCTAACTGAAATATTTCTGCTTGAAAATTTAGCAAGATGTCTCCTTCTTTCTGCTTACTGTGGACATGAAAAGCAACTGACCATAACGTCCTTTTTTCAACGATTTAGGTGTCCAAAGATTTACCTTGCTCCCCTTCCTCTCTTTTTTTCTTGCTAAACAAACCTTATTTTTCCATTTTTATTTTCTAAACTCTTCTTTCCTTTCTCTAGCTCTCTCCCACATGCTGAGGGAACACTTTTGAAGAGTGGATGGGCATAACACAGTTCTGTCCCAAGCAGTGGACAGGGTCACACAAGTTGCAAACACACCTTCTATGGACTATGACTGAGGCTGAACGTATCACTTGAAGTGCCATGTGAAAGAGAGCTGTGGACCAGCTTTTCACCCTGTTGCAGTGTTAGGAAGTACTGAAAGTGTACAGTCACCAAGGCATCTGACAGCATGTCACAGCAAATGGCCCCATTCTCAGGGAACACTAACGTGGGCAATGGTGTAAGGGACCAGACTAAGAGCAGCCTGTCAGTGAATTTGTAATCATGGCCATACTGATGGCTAAAGGAAGCAGAACAGATGCTGCTAATTGATTTTCAGAAGTTCAAAAGTCAAACGCTCATAATTATAGGAGCAGCAGCAGGCAAACATTTCATCTACTGATGGGGATGAGAGTTGATAGGGGCAGAGGATTAGCACATGCAGCAGGAAGAATGAATCTTTCAGCATAAGTTTCCTATCTGTCCTCCTCTAAGATGACTTGTAGTGACACCCTGACCAAACCCATCATCTGGATCTTTGCTTGTCCAGCCAGGAGCAGGAGTTACTGGAGCTTGCATGGTAAAAGATGCCCCAGGGAGACTGCAAATTAAAGGCTCTGTGGGGTGGCACAAGAGGTTGCTGTCATGAGCTACATTGCTCTGAATCCCCCCGTGACACACCTAAGGAAAGAGGCAGAGAAACACCAGTAAAACTAAGAGGCTGAGAGCAACCTAGTGATAGAAGTGATGCAAAATTCACTAGAAATCAGAGAAAGAATTCCAAAAAGGGCCTCAGACATAGCAACATTTGAGTCATCCCCACATTTGCAAGTAGGAGAATCTGGGAGCGAATAGGACAGGTCCACTGTGCCTTGCCTCAGTAGAGGTGGACTAGACAGCAGCATTTGCCATCTCTCACAAAGAGATCATAAAGACACAAATAAGTCTTCATCACGTGTGGGATTATAGGAGAGCAGAGGAGTAAGGCAGCTACTAAAGAATAAGCCTGGGTAAAAACTCTTCCCATACAAAACATTACACCCCACAGACACAAAACCTAGTGTAGTACCGAGTCTCTGGCTCACCCTGCAAGATCTCTGGGCTCAGCTCATCACTCTATCGAGGCAGGACCCTTCATGGGACATAAGGGTGGACTTCCTTTACCACCTCCATCTGCATATCTGCCTCTCTTTGATAAATACAATGGGGGCACCTAAGCACTCTAAATACACCTAGGCTATGTGGCCAGTGAAGCAAAGGGCTCTGCTAAGTAGCTGATTAAAAGGTAGTGAGGGAAGGTATGCAGCCTTTTGCCCCTAAGGAGCAGAAAATAGAAAAGTGAATGAGATGCAGCACAATTGCTTATCACAAGAGGAATCATTACTCATGGCTACAAGAGCAGAAGAGCTCAGGATACTGCCCTGTTCCAGAAAGTGGTTGCTCTACATGTTCTCTCATGATTGTTAGCCCGGCAAGGCCTCAGTCTGCCTGAAGGATGCAGGAGGAGATTTATGATTAGTCTGGGGACAGCTGTAGCTCTTCTGGAAAATGAATTCCTGTTATGAAATAACTGGTGAGGTTTTGAAGATATTTATGCCCAAACTGGGACAAAAAAATCGAAATCTAAAAAAAATTCACAGATTGAAATCCTGAAACAGTTCAGTCACTGAATCCTTGCTGCTCAGAAAATGGAAGGCATCACACATGTTTTAAAGCATTTCTTTATATGTGTATACACCATGAGACCTACTTTGCACAATGTATTTTGCTGTCTTTCAAGAATCAACTGCTCTAAGCTCTACAGAGCAGTAAATTGTGTTATGAAATCCAGAGGAGACTAATAAAAATGATCAGAAGACTAGAAAACTTGACCTACCAGGAGAGACTGAACAAGTTCTTGTTTCATCTACAGCAGAAATGACTGGGAGACAATGTGACAGAAGCCTTCAAACATACATAGAGAAGATAAAAAGAGGAAGAGAATCAACAATTCTCTATGTCCACTAGAGAGATTCCAAGTAGTAATGGGCTTAAACTGCAATCAGGGAAATCCAAGATAGACAGTAGAAAAACTCTGCAGGAGAAAGAAGCCATGGAAGAGATTGCCTCAGGATTTGATGGAGTTCTTAGCATCGAAGGGATCTCAGAACAGGTGAGACAAACATCTATCAGGAATAATTTCAGCCTAGTTGATCCCTCCTTTGGGCACAGGGAGGGACTAAATGACCTCTTGATGTTCCTTCCAGGCACGACATCTGATTATGGATAAAAGCATGCAGTGATGTAGTTAAAGACTGAGCTATAGTGAATGCACACAGGTGGACTGAATCGGTGTTTCCTGTGCAGCCTTTCACCTACCATCTCCTACTGTCTGAGTGTTTGACTTAGGAACTCTCCTGCACTTTGCACGGTTTCTTATGTATATTGACTAGAAGTTGCCAGGACAAAGCACCTTGCTAATTCAACAAAACTTAGTGAGAGTTTGGATGATTTTACACTGCAAAGCAATGCACTTACAAAGGTACTGGGAATGTGTGCTAATACTATATGAATAATTTCTAGCTTGTACTGTGGCAGTGCCTGGGGGCAGCTGTTAAGGGCCAGGACATTAGCCATATCGTCACTTCAGACTAAGGGCCTGACTCTCTGCAAACACAGAACAAAATGATGATCTTTGCCACAGAGCTCTGTTTCACCCTTATATTTTAATATTTGCATTTTTGCTGAATGGAGAAAAAAAAGAGAAGAGTATGAGCTGCCAAGTTTGAAAGGTATTTGGCTGTGATTAGAGCATGTTGGAGATTATTTCTGTGTTTTCCACAACTTGCCAGTGTAAAATTCAAACAGCTCAGAGTTTGATTATAATAATCTGATCTTCCAACTCAAGGTAAAACATTTCTGTTCAGGAAGCACTATGGGATTTTCATATGGCTAATACTGTTGTTCGCCATAGTCTCATTTCAGTCCAGCTCCTATGAAATGAAGAGCTGTTTTGGTTTAACGAATGCCAAGTAGTCCCCACAGACAGCAAGGCTGAGGAAGGTTCTAGGTCTAGCCCCAACATTCCAGCTCACCAGCATCCTTTCTGCTAATTGGTTCATCTGAGAGACCACAGATACACTATCAGAGACTGAACAACTGCTTTTACCACTCCTGGAAACTCCTGAGCCCTCAGTGAGGCTGTGACAACGTAATGCATGTGACAAGCAGGGTAAAAACAGGACTGCATTTATCTCTGCCTCCCCAGAGCCTGCAAAACATTCCAGCAACAAATTCCCCACAACTATCCAGGCTAATAATCCCTATCAGGACTTATGCTGCTACTGCCTCTATTTCCTGCTTGGATAATGGAATTTTCCTCTGTGAGAACAAATTTGGTGACAGCTAGGAACAAATCCTCCTGGACTTTGCCTGGTGAGCTTCAGTGAAGTTGCATGACGGACAGAGCCTAACACGAGGTCTCTGCAGTGTGAGCTTTGCCTGCCCACCCTCTCCGCAATATCCCACCAGCCTGCCTCCAAGCACGTCCAAGAATTGTCCACATGTGCTGATGCCACACCGTATGTTTCTTCACACTCCTGTCCCATTGAGACATCTGCTGACTCTCCCAGACCATACACTCTCACCTGGTCTGCACAGCAGCAAGACTGTGAGGTACACAGTTCTTCCTGGAAACCAGGAAGAAGATGGGACCTTTCACCCTCTCCCCTCTCCTGCAACTACTGGGAGACCTTAGTGCATGCCAGGCACTAAACAGATTGCTTTTCTGCCTCCTTCAAAAGTTGTTCCAGCTCTTTTCTGAATGCACTTCTCCTGACAACTCTTTATTTCATTCTCATTTCCCCATTAATTTCTTCTTGGCTTTTGCCACGCAGCCCACTTGTAAGTCCATGCATAGAACAAGCAGCCAACAAGAGGTTTGTTGTGGCTGATGAGGCAAAGAGGCATATTTCTAAGCCATACATGATCACATTCAGACCAAGCTCTTCATAGGTATTGAGAGAATTGAGAATTCTGCTGAATTCTCCTTGCTTTCACTCTGACTTCTCACCCTGATCACTTTTTTTGTATCTTACTTTCTTAGCCCTCAAACTACCTCTTCTGCTTCAATTCAAACCCTTTGGGAGTGCGTGTTCTGAGCCTGGACCACTGACATTTATGTGGGAAGTGAAATGAACCAAAGGAAGTGAAATGAACCAAAGCATTACATTAACACAAAAATCCACACCATTTCTAAAATGGTGCTTTGGGTTACATGCTAATTATTCAAAAATATGCAAATTTGCATCTTTGAACAACTCGATATGATCTCACATACACATCCTACTTAATGCACCATCCTATTGCAAATGACACTGGCCAGATATATCAGGCAATGAAGTTAACACTGGCATATATTACTAAGTAGCTGTAGCTCAGTCACAGTCATTTAGCACACTGAACTTCACTGCCTCCAAGCCACACAGAGAAATATTTTCTGTCTCTGCCATTGAAACCCATGGCAGAGAGGTCCCTTCTCTGAAAGGCAGGAAAACTTACGTTCAGAGGTTACAGACAAGAAGCTGATTAATTTTTTATGCACGCTAATGGAAGAATGTAATGGCATCCTGCATGGAGAAGACAGCAGCCTGGGTATTGGAGATACCAGTGGTCCAGGATGCAAGGAGATTGCCAGTCTTTGATGAGAGATACAGAAAGGTGGGGGGCATTATTTGCCTGGAGCCTTCCTCCATCCTCCCCCCAACACAGTTTGAGAATTACCAAACATGTCCTACCCTCTCCCACTTCCTCTCCTTGGTCAGAAGGATGATCACGAGTTTGGGATGCATCTGGTATCCGTCCTCACTGAATGACAAATTCCTGCCTTCAAAGGTGACATTGATCAGGTACCTGCAGGAGAAAGAAAAGAGCAAGAAGAACATTAATGCTTGGAAATTGAACCCAAAATGAGAGTCTGCCTCCCCCCTGCATTTTACATTGGGAATGTAGGAGCACAGAGCAAAAAATGGAAAATCTAAGAGGAAGGGAGTGGGAGAAACAAGACAATTACTTCAGGACTTTGGGACAATCAGATAAGGCAATTGCCTCAGTTCTGTGACTGGGATAGGTAAGACATGCCCTACAACTGGCTGCCAATGAAATCCTGAAAGCACAACTAAGAGTCACACACACATGAGGGCAGATGGATCCATAGAAATCAGCCATGTAAACACACTCCACAGCCTATTCTTTGCTTACTCTCCAATGGGGATTTCACATGTCAGCTGAGGACAGCAATGGCTATGGGTGAAGCAGTGGAGACAGCCTAGCCCAGCCCAAATATCAAGGCAATGATAAGAAAAGCTGTGGAGAGCAGAAGGAGCAGCACATTGGTGAGAGCTCCATCCCTATCAGATCCTCTGAAACAGCTTAGGAATAGGAACAGCGGATGTTGAGATAGCCCAGTGGAAGACCATTTCCCTAAGGACAGAGCCATGTCTTACACCCAGCAAGATCAAACTAAAGGGTGATCAGCACTGCAAATCCCTGCAGCCAACATTAATGATTCTCTTTGTCTGGAAAGTCACTTCCATACCAGGCACTCTCCTTTGGGGTATCTCATGTCAGCTGTACAAATGGACTATTAAACAGTCTGGGCTTCAGTCTTATTTGTCCTAAGGCCTCTTCACTCAGCTCAGGCAACACAGGAGACCTTTAAGTGGGCAGATATTACAGCTACACTCATTTCAAAGCCTTGCTGCATCGTGAGAGCATGTTAAAGTGAAGTTGCTGTAAATGAGAATCAGGTCTATTGTTTTCTTAACTGTCAGACCATCCAGAATGACACTGTGGGGAAGAGGGGGAGGCAAATACACATTTCACAGTTCAATGGTTTATACGACATCTCCGTGACACTCTGACAGCTTCCCCTGTTAATATATTTTACTTCAATTCACAATCCCATTGCATGAAGTAGATTTTGCCTTTATACACCTTCTCTGGCACCAGTAGAATCACATCACGGTGAGAGGCAGAGATGATCAAGCTGCCTGCAGGGCTAGCCCCAGGACTGTGCCCTCCCCTGCTTTGCCCAGTTCTCCTATAAATTACACAATCAACATTTCCATTACAGACATGAGAGGTTCTTTTGCTCTATTACACCATGAAACCAGGAAACATTCCATGACATTCAGCTTCAGTTTGTCCCTTCTGAATTCAATTTGAACCAATTTCAAAAGAAAAAAAAAAACCAACAAACTGTTCTCTTGGTCAGTTCACACTTTCCCACTATCTGCACATAGAAAACACGCAGATAATCTAAAGAAAGCATTGGCAGCAGGGAAGCTTCTTCAAACAGATAAAAAAGCAGGTCATGATTTTAGCTTCTTCCTTTTCCCAAACATTCTTGTCCTAACTCCATTAATCAATCAAACTCATCTAATAATTCCTCATTACCAAGTGTAATCATCAATAATGCTTATTTCTAGAGGAAATTCCATACTTGGTCCATGTGACCTCCAAGGAACGTGCATAGCTTAAGAAGCACAGCCATAAGGGAGCCCAGCATGAAATGTTTGCAACAGGACCATTTTCAAAGCCACACTACTGGTTATTTTCCAAAAGCCAGACCCATTCAGCACCCAAACACCAAGAGAACCCCATTTCATGTCAAGGCCACACATGCTCTTTTTCTGGCATTTCTTTCCTGGTCATTTGCATTGCTCTGCTATTGAGCAATGCCAGGCACAGACCATCGCCAGGCATGTGCAGCCTACCAGACTTAGGTGAGTCTCTGGTGATGGGAAAGACCTTCTAGTGGACGGAGATTACAACCACATCCACTTCATGGCCTCTCTGCACTGGCCACCAGAGTAAAGACAAAGCAAGGCTCCAAGAAGATGAGGATGCCGTTAGCCTGATGGGAGTTACAGTTTTATATGTCACTAGTTAGAAAGCAGTGCCAATAGCTAATTAAGCAAAAAGCAATATTAAAGAGTTCTCAGCCTTCTTTCCCCTACCACTCAAGAATGATGCCACTATGGGAATCTCCCTTGCACAACCTGACAGGAAGAGTTCACAGAAATCAGCAACAGATATGACACAAGAGGGTGTCATTTCTGTTCATTTTCCACCAGAAAGATTAGAACCACTAATAATAATCCAGGAGGGATCATCAGCGACTCTGATTCTTGGAGCTGCACTGAGATTTACACTTAAAGCAGCACTAAAATCCCTCACTTCTCACCTTAATGACTGAAATGAGTCTCCAAATTTGGCACAATAACTCTTCAGAAGGTTTTCTCTAAAAACCATTATCAACACGCTTACAAAAGTTTGCAGGAGGAGTGCAGAAGCAGGGGCTCCCCCCCCCCCCCCAGCTTTCCCTGCACTCCTGCTTGCTGGATCCAGTTACACAGAGATGTAGGGTGAGAGCAGCACACAGGGAGC
Organism: Neopsephotus bourkii; assembly: GCF_033783945.1. NCBI lineage: Eukaryota > Metazoa > Chordata > Aves > Psittaciformes > Psittacidae > Neopsephotus > Neopsephotus bourkii. The sequence goes on from NW_026900624.1 coordinate 13,868,623, forward strand.
TGCAGGGCTTGCTTGAATACGCTCATGCTTGGGACTCCTGCATGAGAAAACATCAGGGCTTGAAGGACTCCCTGGCAGGCCAAGTCAGTGGTGTGCTGCAAGGTAGCCAGACTCGAGTGGCTCTGCCCTCCATCACTACTGCAAGCGAGAGTCATTCCCTTCGGCAGCAACGCTGCCCTGCTTCAGCGGCACTACTGCTGCTTGCACTGGCTAGGGGGATGTGTTTCCTCCCTACAGACCACACACACACCTCAGTCCCCAATCAGGTGGCTGGGAGACTCCCTGGCCTGTCTGAACTGAGACACTAGCTGCAACAGGGGCACAATGAGAGGGCAGCAGGCTGTGCACGCAGGTTAGGTATCCCAACACCAAACTGTGCCTGCAAAGGGCTATTTCCATGATTTTTCAGACTCCAAGATGGAAAGAGAAAGAGAAAGGGGACATGGTGAGGCAGACACAAGCAATTTAATTTGCTAGAAACACCTTTCAGCAAACAATTTTTCTTATGTGAGCATTTTTGTAGCTGCTCAATGCGAGCACAGAAAGGGTGAGATGCAGTGGCCACAGTGCCCAAACTCAGCTGGATGGGAGCAAAACACACGACACTGCAGAAACAGCCTGACATTGTGAACCCCTTGGTGTGGACTAGCAGGCAGGAGCAAAGAAGGAAGGGATTTGCCCTTGGGCACAAAGCAAATCAGATTCTGGGGGACCCAACTCCCCATCCTGTGCTCTGAACATTAGGCAACATCACCTGCCCTAAGTGTGAGGCTGTCAGCCCTGCATTCTAATGGAGAGTGTTTCAAAGGCTGGTTGGCATAGGAAATTGAGCATCAGATGGCCAATTTAGGATCAGCAGAGAGATGATGAACTTTTAAATGGTTTTATCTAGTGATGGAGAAAGCATGGAGAGACAATTGTGCCAGGCAGACAGGGCTTGGAGGAAGACAGGGAGGGTGTTAACCAAATTTTTCTCTGCACCAGCCAGCTCTGAAGGAGATGCATTTGAAATCAGCACTAACCACTCCTACTTCTGCCTTGCTGGAAATGCCTCCTCCTGACTGGGTGAGCAAATTTGGACATTGCCATCACAATTCCTGCCTCATACATGAGCGTGTGTGCATGTACACGCACTACCCTGTACCCAGTCGGTGCTTGTTACATGCCAATGAGACAAGCAGTCTGCCTGAAATGGCATGATTATCCTAACATTGACCACTTCCTTGAATAAGACAGGCCATATAAATAAAACAGCCTCTCCACCATCAGCACTGGGGATTTGTCTCAGCACTCCAGTATATGAGGGAAAAGCATGGTGTAGGTGGATGGAGAGGAAAGAAATGCTATGAGATACCTCTGCTAGGGAGGATTTGCAGGGTAAAAGGCAGGTGGAAGGCAACACAGGATAAGGGGATGGGGATGAAGACCATCGTCAGCTTTTTCGGAAACTCACTATAGCACAAAACACTGAAGCCAAACATAAGGGCAGGGAATTGAAGGCAGCAAAAGGCCTTTACCACATAGAATCTGCATGGTCAAATAGCCTTTTTCTTTCCCCTAGAGACAGTATTAAAAACCCACCAGCCAGAGGTACGAGGGACAGGCATAGCTGCCTGCCCAGACCCACTTAGTGCCCAGGAAAGAACAAAGACAAGCACATTACTGATTTTCAGCACAAGTGCCCACAGCTCCAAACCATGTTCTTTCACTGAGCACCAGCAAGACCTACCCAGGCTGGGCTGATGCAAACAGCCTTGGCAGAGTGCATCATTCCTGCTCTGCAGCAGGTCCTGTCTGCCCCTCATGCCTGGTCCTGGACAAGGATGGACAGACAGAAAGGTGGGTGGACTCAAAGGGCAGCGAAAAGGGAGTTTAGGACCAGTGTATTTACCTACAAACGGTGATTCTGACCATCAAGTGGCAAATGATTGAAAAATGAAGATTTAACTAGCACTAACTATGCTGTTAATAGCTTCTGCCCCGGTCTGAGAGACTGAAACAGCGTAGATTTTGGTGAGCACTTTTTTGAGAAAACTGCAACTGATCCCTTCAGCTTGTGATTTAAACCTCCATTCTCCAAACCCATGGAAAACTTAAAATAATACAGATATTTTCTCTCCATACCATTGCTCAACATGTGAGAGACATGTGAGACATGGCTGTGTGAGAGATAGCCAATACATGCACAACAGCCATCCAGACCCAGCTGTGAGTGCATGAGGTCTCTTGAGATAAAGCAGCCTCCTCGGGATATCCAGCCCAATTGCTCACCCTCAGAAAGGTGAGAAAGAGCTCCACCTGGGCCTTTGAACAACTTTTCCCATGGCTAGTACGGACCCTGACTGAGACTTTCAGAGACTCCCCCATCACTCACAACCTTGCGCTGCCCCAGCCTCCTATACTGTCTCACACTGCTGCAGTGCTAGTGGCTTGGGAAGATGTGAAAGGTGGGCACATCTGGCTGTGTCTGTGTAACATCTGTCTAGTGTCAGGTACAATTTACGGAGGAAAGATTTCACACAAAGGGCACCAGTGCAACTGATTTTACATAACAAGGGGCATGGACTCTGTTCTTTCTGCTGTTATGAAGAACAAAACCAAAACAAGATAGGAAAAAATAGAAGCAAACATTGAACATTGACTAGGAAAATTAAATCTTAGAGGAACGGTATCTCACTCTTCTTCATTTGCTCTTTTCTCTCTCACTATCAGTATTACCGATGAATGTGGGGAGATGCAGAGCAAAAAAGAAAGCAAATACAGAAAATAGATCAGCCAAATTCCAGTTGTGCAGGCATCCTGCACCAGAAAATCTCTCCAGGCTACAGCCATTTTGTGCTACTGGGAAGCAACCTGACCAGCAGGCTTAGAGAAATGCTCAGAGCTCAAGACTGTTTTCATTAACCAAAGAGGTTTGGAGAGCATCTAGGTTAGGAAATATTCCTCAGGCTACAAGATAACAGAGATATAAGAGATTAATTTGGTTTATCCCTGCTGTCCACACTTTTTTAAAGACAGCAGATACTGGGCTGGAATAAATCAGTGATATTCAGCTGACTTCCATGTAGTGATACTGTTTGGCCTGCTGAGATTCTGGCCCTTCAAGATGAATTTTCTTCGTGTTTGATCCTGACCTCTGAAATAACCATTTCTGGTGGAAGACAAATTTCTACTCATCTGTCCTTGCTCTTTCTCTATCATATTTGGAAAGGTTGTTTTCAAAACAATATACATGTGTCCTGAGACTTCCAAGTGACAGCTCCCATATACAGTGAAAGAATGACTCTTTTCCATCACTCCCTCTCCTAATAATTAAAAAAAAAAAAAAAGGTACTTTCACTTTATTTCCCATTTCTTCTATTTATCTACCATGAATTTGTCATTTCACAGAGACTCTGATCTGACAGTTCCTGGGGACTGAGGATATATCCATCCTTAGAGTATGTAGGGAGCCAGAGCTGCTTTCCTACACACATTGTTTGATCTTAATGAGACAGGACCGTTCCTGAGAATAAGAAGTGAAGCTCACTTTCTACAGCCTTTGCAGTCCCCAGCCTCTCTCCTGAAAATGTAATAGGAAAATGAAGCACTGCAGCATAGGGTTTTGCAGCACAGACAGACGTCCATCAGGAAGTGGACAGAGGAGGAACTCATTGTACAGGATCACCAAACTACCTCTCAATGAGGAACATGGGGTCAGCTGCAACCTGGGGCAGAAAATATAGTACAGACATAGGTCATCAAAAAGTGGACAGAGTGGGGACTCATTCATTGCACAGGGTCACTGAATTACTTCGCAGTGAGGAAGATGGGGTCAGCTACAATCTGGGACAGAAATTATAGTAATGAGACCTGGGGTGAAAGGCTGCTTGTCCGACTGCTTCAGTGAGCTTCAGAATTTCCACAATAACTTTTTCTTCTATGTAGCTAATATCATCTAAGACGTGATCTCCCATTTGCTTTTTGTCCAATGCAGTCATTGCCTTTGATAGAAAGGGGGAAAGAGGTGCTGCCATCCAGGTGCAATGGCATTTTACACTCCTTTTGTCAAGATGCTGCTGAGAGTCCCAAGGCCAGAGTGTGAGAGCTAGGCCACTTGTAGATAACATAGGTATACATTAGGATGAGGTGACCTGTTTATGAATAAAAAGGCAAGATAAATCTTCATTTTGACCCACCTGCTATTTTGGTCACAGCAATATCTGGAAAACCCAACCAAAGCCAAATTTATCTCACATATACCATGTCAGAACCAGGAAAAAATACCTATCAAAACCACTTTTTAAATGGGAAAGGGGGATAAGAACTTGGCAACAACATTTTCTCATGAGGAGGTCAACATTTTGTTCAAAAGAAAAAGAACTGTAAGTTCTGAAAACTGTAATGACATTGGACAGAGAATGAAACTTCTGGCATGGTCATGCTCCCACACAGTCTCATGTGTTGACACACTGAAACAGTCCCACAGGCAAAACCACCACCTAAACAGGGGAAGGTATATCACTGGAGATCTAGTCTGAGTTTCATGAAGGAGAAACAGGAATACAAAATTCCCATGCTCCTGATCACTAGGGACAGCAAATAGGATTTCCATGTCAAAATATACCATTTTAAGTCCAAAATTTATAACTGTGTTTCAAAAATAATCTTTTTCTTTTTTTTTTCTGGGAAAATGACAGTGTCATAAGTAACTTGAGAATATACCTCTACACCTTCTGCCATCATTGGAAATAAAACAGAAACAAGGAGAAGTGGTTTAAGAGCATATTCTGGTTAAAGCTGGAAATATCTATAAATCTCATAAAAAAGCAGTCTATTCTCAGAAAGCCTTTTTTATCCAAAAAGCTTTGATAAAAACAAATATACTTCTGAATTGACTCACCAAACCTTTAAGTAATAGAAAATAGCTAATAGAAAAATAGCTTTAAGGTCAAAATTGTTACAGTGACTGGATAAAATAAAAACTAAATGTTCAGTTCAAAACTGGATCAAGCTGCAAAGCTTTACTGACTTAATAAATTCCTGCCAATTAGTTTTTTAAAGTATTGTTTTTTATTGCTACGTCTTTCCATCCTTCCTTATTCGTTAGGAACAGATTACATACCACTTTTCTCCAAAGCAAAACTAGTCTTCAAGGTATTTTTGCCATTTGAAAGAACTAAAAATCTGCTTACATGGGGCACTAAAAGCACAGAAAATTACATTTGTCAGAAGAGCTGACGGTGGGTCATAATTATATCGTGGCATCCACCTAACAGGTCACTGATGGAAGCCATACCACCAGGAACAGGCAAATATTGAAAGGTTAAACAGTGCCCTTCAGATCTGGTTATCTGTCTTAGGGCACAGTCATACAAACATTGGTTGGAGAAGCAGTCACAGAACAGAAATCAAATGAGGCTCCTCTTAGCGGTTTTTCATACAGGATGATGTTTTTCAAGCTCTGTCAATTTGCAGAGCCATAAAAAATATTCCAGTTGAACTACTGTCCCCATACAATGAATTTAATCCCACTGACAATGGCCTTACTTTTTTAAATAATTTTTGAAGGTCCTTTCGAAGTGTCCTATGGACCCACACTGCTGTGCACTACAGCTGAAAACACCTGGCCAAGTAAATGTGCATGTCAGTAGCCCCTTTGGTCTTCTGAAAGTGACTGGTGCTGAGAGTCAACCAACCATCAGGGCGTCTCGGTATTTACCAGAACTTACTCCAAGTTTCTGTACAGGGAGTCAAGACCAGCAAACAGGTGAGCACATCAATTTTCCTGTAGAGCTTTCAGGACTTTCTTGCTTGCGGCAAACCACTCAAATCTGCCAGAAAGGTCCCTCTCACTACTGCCAGAAGCCAGACAAGGCTAAACTAGCTGGAGAGATTGAAATAAATCCCTTTATTACATTCTCTGAAACAGCAAACTAACTTAACTTTTTTGACCCAGTGAGAAACCACAAGCGATTTGGGGGTTATTCAATGTTTATCAAGTTTTGAAAGCATTCCTGCATTTGTAAACGCAGTGAATTCACAACGCTTGCAGGAACAGAGTCATTGCCCACAAGGAGACTCAGTCCAAAAAGTGTGACTGGATTTTCCTGGGTCTGTAGCAGTCCAGCCAAGATGGCACCGTACCACTCTCTTCCCTACCACATCTCCAAGGGGTAATCGATTAAAACAAACAAATAATCACTCCTGTCAGCAACTGGGAGGGGGGGTTCTGGAGGCTGCTCCTCCTTTGTCAGAGGAGCCGCTCCTGCTGCTGCTGCTTCCTCTCCCTTCTCCCTCTTTCTCTCCCTCCGTGGGTTGATGTTTCCATGGAAACGTATTCTTTAGTGCTGCTGAAATTACATTGAATTTAATGCATTAACCCTTCCTTAGGCTGAGGAAAGTCTCAGAACAATTAAGGTTCTTTTTCGTTTGTTTGTTTCCCTCCCCTTTAAGCTTCCTTGTGATTTTTGTCCTTCCTGCATTAGGAAAACCTCGTTCTTACCAAGACCTCCCAGCTAGCGTGTGACAATGGGTAGAGGATGCATCAGCAGCGGTAGTGTCTAATTTAAGATTTCTTTTTTTTTTTTTTTCCTACATGAAATGATTAATGCATTTCTCTCCACACAACATGTGAGCAGGGAAAATGCTGCAGTTGCAAAGAAAGTGAAGAGCAAGATAGAAGCAAGCAAGCCATGAGCTAGCACATGTGGAGAACACAGCCTCAGTTAATAGCCAGAGCTGAACCCTTTGTGGTCCCGCACTTCTTCACTGCAGCTTCTTCATTGCAAAGTGCTAAAATTGCAGACCTCACCACCCCTCCTCAAGCCTGCCTTCTCTTCCTCTTCACAATCATGTCTGTAATTAGCCACCCTTGTCTTCACTTGCAGTTAGCACTCCAAATGCTACGGTAACACTTGCTGCAATCGGTATCCTCCTCACCACCAGCACCCTTCCCTGTACCACTGCTTCTCCACCCAAACTGCCATCTCTGCCATCCTTCCCATCAGCTCTCTAATAGAGCCAGCCATCACCTTCATCAGTGCTTCCAGTACAGCCATTGCTGGGTCTCTGCTGCCTTCACCGCAGCCAGCTCAACCACACGATCACTAGCATTTTCTGTGTCCCTACTGTGGGCCAACAAGGCTGTGAAATCCAAGATGTCCCCATCCAGCAGCTATCAGGACTCCAGGTCCCAACCCAAAAATTACTCTGCAAATCCTCAGCTCCCGGCTTTTTCTTATCCCCACCCCTTTCACAGCCATAACATCTCTGTACTCTTCTTCTAACATTATCCTTTTTTCAAATACTGGGGAAATATGAAAGGGAGATAAATACCAAGAATCTCCTTCTAGGCTTTTGCCTGGGTTCCTGCACTCAGGCATACATCCTCTCTGCCACAAAATTCCAAGACTTGGCAGCTTCCAAACCCCTTTTATCACCTCTACCTTCATAGCTACAGGGTCCACATTCCTTTGCACCATCTATTTTTGGTTTCCCAACACACACTGAATGCTTCAAGTCTACCCTCACCATCCTCAGCTCTTGCCCCAAAAGTCGATGTGAAACCTCCTGCTTTGAGCTGGGTGTATATGTAGTGCTGTAAGGATGGATCGGTGTGGGAGGAAGATGCTATTCTGAAATGAATGATAAATATGGATAATAAACTCAACCTAAGTCTTTTCAGCCTGTCTCTAGTGGGTTCCCAATATGGGAGATAGAAATATCATAGGTACATTTTGAACACGGCTGGGAACACTGCCAAAGTCCTACTCAGAGTTCACACATTTACATCATTTATATCACATCCGACTTGTGCCTTGTATTATTAACTTTGTAGAGTGTTTTGTGATGTAGTTTGTAGTCCAGGCTCTGTTTAAATAAAGTTACACGTCCTCTTTCTCTTCCTTTTGGTGAAAGGGAGTGATGTCGGGCTACACAAGGTCTTGCTAAGCACAAGGAGGGCAACTCTCTGCTGTTATGGTCAGTGCACTCCTACATTCTCCACACAGTGCTCTGGAAAAATTTTGGGATCCATCACTGGGGCTTGAAATGTACGAAAAGAAAGGAAATATTTGCCTTCTCATCACTGGTTCAACTCTTAGACCAGATTGGTAGTGACTGAAGATATTTTCTCTGCTGCTACATATTCAGGAACTTCTTTGAAACATACAGATTGGGTCAACCTACCAAGTGCCCAACATGGCACTGCAACTACTCATGCTTCTTCCTTAGCAGTGAAAGAGAAGAGGTTGAAGATGGAAGGAGACAAACAACCCAGGGCATGGAACTGAAGAAATTACATTTGTCTAGAAGAGAGTAAAGGAATATCAACAAGGAAAGAGGCAGAGCATTGCTGACAGATCAGGCATTCTGCTTTATGCAGGACAGACCACAGACTGTGGCAGCTGAAAATCCATCACCTTCCAGGAATTGATGCAAAAGACGAAGCACTACAATGACCCAGCACTGTGACTTTATGGTTTTGTAAATCGATAATATTTCCAACAGCCTGAAAAGACTCCAGGTTGTAATCTATCACCTACTCCACATGCCCAATTTGGATGCTGTGACTATTATGACATCTGAGGCCAGGCGAGCAGCAAGTGACTCAGATGCCTGATACACACAGGACAGCATTGTAACCACAGTGCATAGGTTAGATGCCTGCAGCAGGCTGCCTGAATGTAGTTACTACATAAAAAAGAAACAAACCTTAGCAATGTTTGCTAAACAGTAAGAGAGAGAAACAGTCAACTTCAGCCCATGTTGCTGCATCTCCAGTGAAGTAAATGTGCCATTTTACTCTGCAGCTCTATTTGATCTTTTCTGCTGCTTCTCCAAGAAAAGGTCAGTTTAAAGAAGCCTCGGGCATGATGCTAACATCACTCTCAAGAGGTCTGAAATAAGTATAAGGTCCAAATTTGGGATATGTTATTTGAATCCTTCCCTTTCTCCCTCCTGTAGTCAGAGTGGGAAAACTCCCAAGAATATTTCTTTGCTCAGAAGACTTCCAGGACTTCTTGAACCTAGAAATACTGTGAATAAGGTTTTCCAATGTGCACTTGAGGATCCCAAGCCACAGTGCCCACTGAGGGAAGCCTGAACAGCACAGGTGGAAAGAGCAAGCATGCTGGGAGTGAGACCAGAACATTTCCATGGACAGTGCAGCTGAGGGTCAATTCCCACTTCTATTGCCATATGACAGCTCCCCCACTTCAGCCAGCTCTGATACCCAGCAAATTTATCAGAGTAACCCAGCATTTTGCAGAGATATCTAGGCAAGTTTACTTAATTTGAGCATAAACTTATTTCACCTTTCATTGGTGCTTAAGCTAACAGACTAAAAACGTAACCCACAAACCTCACACACAAGTACAGATAGAGTGTAGACATAACGTGAAAGCTTGGGAATTAGCATGAGCACCAGGTGGGATAATGGGGGCTCTAGTTCTGGTTTTATTCAGTACATTTGGCTGCATCATTCCCTCACAGCTCTTGCTGAGCACATATTGTGGCAGTGTATGAGTTGTCTGCACCCTTTTCTGCTGGCAACAGTCACTGTGATCACTTCCGAAAAAGCAGCCTCCAGAGGAGGCACCTTTCAGAAATCTCTCACTCCTCCTTTCTCTTCAACATGTCTTGGGTGCTTAAACATCACTGATTCAGACTCCAGACACCTAACTACGTGGTCCCATTCAAACACCTCTCGTAACCTCCAGCATCATGTAAGCATTTCTCAAAGCCACAACTTCTACTGGGTGCCCATCAGCTGCACTTCCTCTGCATCTTCCCTCTACACTCCTTCCAGGAGGACATCTGAGTCTATAACAGAGACTGCCCAGGGACAAGGTTTCAAAGAGGCAGGTGAGGCCTCCTCTACCCACACATTAAACTGAAAAGCAAACTTTTAACAACCAAAAAGAAGCCAAAAAAAAAAAAAAAAAAAGAGGGAGGTGTCTTAAATTCTTTGCGGATTATGACTTTTCCATGGCAACAGGCTTGAGAAACAGGAGGGCTGGTGAGGCGGGTGAGCAGAGGAAGGGAAAGGAAGGCAGAGCTTGAGGAGGGAGCCAGCAGAAGTGGTACATTGCCATAGAAACCATCTTGCATTGGCAGCCAACTGCCAAAGTCAGTCAGGATCTCAGAAATGGTCTTGGAGGGAGGCCTGGGAGGAGCTGGGGGGAGAGGAGCCATCACCTGGCCAGCCCAAGAGTACCCTACCCCTGCGAACCCCAGTCCCACTCCTCTCACACTTCCCTGCCAGCCATGACTTCCTGGGTGTCCTTGCCTCCACCAGACAGAGCCAAATTTGGCCCAGCTGAATAGTGGGAAGAAATATGTATCAGCAAACAAAACAACTGGAGAGGGCAGGAAGGAGCAAAGCAGAGAGGGATAATTTTCCTGATAGCCTTTGGTTTGCTTTCCACCTTTCTGGATGGATTTGGACCACACAGATATATTTGTTTTCACACCCCAGATGGCTGTAGAGAAAGGATGACATTCCTAATCACTGAAATCATGATGGAAATGTTACTTCCCTGCAAACTTAACTACTGAGACAAAAAGAAGGGCTGTGTCTGACTAGAAGTTGCCGTGTCCATGTTTGCACAGGGCCACATCCCTTTCAACTGTGTCTATCCCACTCAGTACAGCAAGTGTCCCAATCCATCTCTATGATAGATGTCACCATGTTGTGGCCAAGTGAAAAATTAGAGCAGATTCTGCTAATGGAAATGAAGCACATTGTGAAAATGAGTCAATACTGTCTTCTAACCCTTTTCTGCATCACTAGAAGGGCAGGCAGCTCAGTGAAATGAACGATCAGCCATTCGCACCCCTGTGCACACTGTATTTCATCAGAAGCCTTTTGCTGCCATAGAAAGCGCTCAAAGACAGATTTCGGAGAAAGAATTTAATAAAGGGCTGGCAACTTCTGTGAGCCCTTGCTAGTATTTATAGTTGTACCCCTAGGATGGTAAGGGATGGATGAGTCGTTTCAGGCTGCAGACGGCTGCAGACGGCAGGAAGGAATTGACTCCTACTCCAACCACACAACTGGCTAAGCAAATTGTGGAGGAAGATTCCCTTCTCCTGAAGCATCTGTTATCACCCATCTGATTGCACAATGAATCAGTAGTATGAGGACAGGCTGCTATGAAGGTGGGGGAAGAAGGAAAGATTTCATATCAGACAGTTACAAAGCAAGGAGATGCCAGTTTCTGCTTTTTCAGAGGAAAGGACATGAACCAAACAGAAAGGGTCTGGGTTTTATACTTTTGAGCTATATGTTTGGGTTATTGCTGATACTATAGCACCAAATAAGTAGCTTAACTTTCAATGCAAGAGTAGCCTGGTTTTCCCACACATCTTTCAGAGCAGGGGATCCCAAAGTGCTCTGCACACAGACCATTTGTATCTTTAAATCCTCTGCACTGATGAAATAAAGCAGCCAGCCTTTACTGACAGTGCTACAGCAGAAGCAAAATCCTTACCTATGTGCTCCATATACAGAGCCCAACCACAGCTCTGCTCAACCACCATCTGCACTGCTTTGCTTAGTACGAAGATTGCAGCCCAATCCCAGGCCACCAAAGCACTTCTAAGATATTCTCACCACTGGGCAGAATTTTCCCCAGCTTTCCTGATGGGGGAATAGCAGCTAACTGAGCTCCATAACTTCCAAGGCGTCCGATACAAAGCTACCACAATGATGCTTTCATGAGCTCAGCACAATGGTGAAAATTGTCAATATTGGCCCAGGCTCCTACCTGGACTGTTGGAGGGACCTGAAATCAGTCTGCATTTTGGAGGAAGAGAAAGGAAATTATAATAATGACCTGTTATTGACTTAAGCAGTAAATTGGTCAATGTGGAAAAGAGTCAGCATGGGGTTAGTTTTTTCATATGAACTTTGCTTGGGCGGCAACCAATAAATCAAGGCCAAGTAGTGCTGATTTCCAGATCTGACAAGAAGCTCAACATGACCCAGCAGTGTGCACTTGCAGTCAAAAAAAGCCAACCATATTCTGGGCTGCATCAAAAGAAGCATGGCGAGCAGGTCAAGGGAGGGGATTCTGCCCCTCTAGTCCACTCTTGTGAGACCCCACGTGGAGTGCTGCATTCAGCTCAAGGGCCCACAGCATAAGAGGAACGTGGATGTGTTGGAGTGGGTCCAGAGGAGGCCACGAAGATATCCATAGTGATGGAGCACCTCTGCTGTGAATACAGGCTGAGAGAGGTGGGCTTGTTTAACCTGGAGAAGGCTCTGGGGATACATTATAGCAGCCTTCCAGTACCTAAAAAGGGCCTACAAGAAATCTGGAGAGGGATTTTTTACATGGGCATGTAGTAATAGGGCAAGGGAAAATGCCTTCAAACTGAAAGACCAGAGATGTAGATTAGATATTAGGAAGAAAATCCTTACTGTGAAGGTGGTGAGGCCCTGGCACAGGTTGCCCAGAGAAGCTGTGGCTGCCCCATCCCTGGAAGTGTTCAAGGCCAGGTTGGATGGGGCTTGGAGCAACCTGGTTTAGTGGAAAGTGTCCCTGGCCATGGCAGGAGGTTGGGAACTACATCATCTTTAAGGTCCCTTTCAATCAAACCGTTCTATGATTCTATGATTCAACAACCTATATTGAGAAGATTCTGGTAAGCCTATTCACTTGGACCAGTTCCTAACAGGTGAACTCACAAAGAATATTTCTATTCAGGCTTTGCCTCTTCAAAATCTTGAAGTAAGGTGATGAGTTTTATTCTGTAGGCCAACGTGAAGAATGATATTTGGAAAAGGTAATAAGCCCAGCTGAGTTGAAATTTGGGTTGCAGCTAGCTGCGAGATGTGTTCTCATTCAGAACCTGGACAAGGTACCATGCCCCATGGGCAGGAAAAAACTGTGAGGACTTCCTCTCTATTCTAAATCTGACCCAGTAGTTCAGACAATACAGATCCCTCCCCGAAGGACACAAGTTCCTTTCTCCAGCAAAGCCACATCCTTGACTTCATCACAGGTGAGGGCAGTACCCAAAGAACACTACTCTCCTGAGAGAAGAATTCTCAGCCCAGAGCCCTTCTCTGTGCATACAACAACTAACCGTGCACCAGTAAAAGGAGCCAATCCCAAATATTTTCATCCTGACCTCACCACCTCAATTACTCTTCAGGAGTACTCCACAACACAGGATGCACAAGCCAAAAAGGGAAATAAAGAATTCTTGTGGCCCACAGTCTGGTTTTGGCAACCCAATTCTGAGAAAACCGAGGACTCCCAGCCAGCCCACCCCCAGTTATTTACTGGTCAGAGACAGTCCCAAACAGGAGCCTGCTCCTGGAAACTGGACTCCTGTGTACTACTTTGTGCCTGGCACTTATCTTGTTTTATCCTCTTATCCCCTTATTTCTGTGAAGGCACCTGTGTCTGCCTTCACAGAAATGGATAGGCTATTAAATATGGACTTGTATCACTTACAAGAGCATTGCTGGCCCATCTGTGAAACTGCTTGCTGTCTCTTGAATGCATGCATAAGAGACATTCTCTTCCCCCCCTCCTCATCCTCCATTGATGTATTGAGTCTGTCAGCTTGTCAGCTCTCATTGGGCACTATTTGACATCAGTCCACATCGGAGCAGTGAAAATCTGTTTGCAGTCAGCTCTTCCAATAGCTCCTGTGGAAGAGGGGTGGCTGACCCACTCCAAAACATTCTGCCTCAGCTAGCTACAAAACGGCCACACATAATAGTGGTGTTAGAAAACAGCTTGAGCCAGGTGGCAACACTACCAGTTTCTTTAAGGTCTGTTGGGCAGGGCAAGGGGAAAGCTGAGAGCTGGGTTGGGAACACCATGGCTCCTGGATCTCACACACAGCCATAGCCACCAAGACCATTAGCCAGTGACTGAAGAAGGGGAAGTCTGCATGGTGGAAGTTGTGCAGGGATGCAGTTTGGTGGAGCAGGCCCTCTAATAATGTCCTGAGCATCCCTGCCCTCTCCAGTTGTAAATGTCATCTGTCAATCCCAGGCTAGTCCTTCCACAGCAGTTCTGACAGGGATAGCTGAGAAGGGACATAAGAGGCTAGCTACGCCTGCAGTGCCTCCAGAGGGTCAATTGCCATGGTACATCAAGTAGACAGTCATTCAAAATATGGTTTCTTCACCCTGCCTTCTTAATGTCTAAAAAAAATTACACTGTTTGATAGCACTGGAAATCCTTCTCAGTCTTTATAGAAAGCCAGAATCAAGGCTATTGTGGCTATCACAGTGTCTTGGAAGGAAAATATTAAATTATTAAGAACATTGAAGTTGCCATCAGGAACCCATCAAATTCATTTTATTCTGACATGGAAAAAAAACATGCGAGAATAGCTGGGTTTCTAGAAGGAGATAAGGTGATATGATGGGCAGACTGAGAAGCCTGAATGCAGCCAGCAGAGATTCTCAAAGGGAACTATTTTGACAGGAAAATAAGGAACTATTCTGAAAAATTCACATATGGGTCTAGTTTCAGCTTTGCAGTTCCATTTCCAGCTGCAAGCCCTCATTTAGCAAACACTCAGAAAATGTAAAGACTTTGACCCCATTTGGCATTGCAGCCCTTGATTGGCAAAACACTTCTACAGATGAGCTCTTCAAATGGTAATTTTGTGCTCTCCTGCAAAGTAAGATTTGTTTAGGCCATCAAAGGAGAAACACTTGATTGGATTTCTGTGCCTAGACAACAAGATGCGAGATACTGTCCAGTCCCACCATGCCATGCACTGTGAGACAAGCAAATAAAAGCACACCTCAGGATGAAAATACCACTACAGCAAACAAGATTTTTAAAGTTATAGATAAATTCAGGTTAGAATGGACCTCTGGAGGTGACCCGGTACAGCCCTTCACTCAAAAGAAGGTCACCTTAGGTCCTTTTTTTCACATCCATTTTCCAATGAAATAATCAAACATCAAATTATGATCGCTAACTTCCTTGTCACCTATTGTTTCATGTCACAGTCACCCATTCTTACACACCTGCACAACATACACAGAGCTTTTTAGCCCCACTTTCAAACAAGTGTGAACAGAAGCAGTAGATCGTTATAGTTACTCTACCAAATACCATAATAATAACAACTAAACAAATAAAAACACTAAAACACCCTGCACTCAGGTATGATGGGTAAAGAGTAAGGAGGAGCCCGGACCAAGAAAGGAAAGAGCGAAGGTTAAAAAACATTGAGTGTAGAAAGAGATAGATAGAAAGGCAAGAATGTTGTGGCAAGGGAAACCTCTGGATCTGTTTTAGCACTAGTGAGACCCATTCAAAACCTCACGAAAAAGGTTTCTTTTTTTTCTGAGCTTCTTAGCCCAGCACTTCAGAGCCTGGAGAGTTGAGCTAAATAGCCATGATTTAGATACTGAAGGGAGCCTCCTTGCTTTCAGAGCCTCCTTCCCACAGAGCCCCAGTGGCTGCCAGCTGCCCACTGGGGTCCCTGACCACAGTATCCTACCACGTCAGTCAGGAGCTACCCTAGGTGTAGGCATAGGGACCCATGGCAGAAATGGCCCAGATGCACAGCTACATAGAAGTGAAAGCTGTGGTGACATTGGAAGGGGAGCTGCAGTTCCCTTCCTTGCAGCAGGATAATAAGCACACATTTTCTACTGCACCCAGTTGAAAACAAAGAGGGATGAAAGTCCTAGAGTGAGCAGTAAGCATATGGCTAGGCTGAGTCACTTAAAGCTGAGTCTGTTCTTCACCTCACGGCCCTGCCCTGTGCATCAGTTTCATCATTATCCATGACAATTGTGACAGAGGATTCCCACCCTGGAACAGAGCTATGAGAGCATCTGCAACTCTCTCTCATCACTGCCCAAATGAACTTCTTCCTGCCTCTGCATAATTGATGCACGAGCCTTTATTGCTCCTACCAAGCCCTGTGTAATAGCTGGGGCCAGTCCTCCTCAGAAAGCTGGGTAATCTACTCTGGTATCTTTTTAAGCTATTTGCCATAATATTCCTTTAAAGCAGCTATTTCTGTACTTTAATTAGACACTGTATTTTCAAATCTTCTCCTTGTAGCCTTTAACCCCTCACTTATTTCTACATTTGCTGTATTTTAACTCCAGGAATCACTATTTGTTCTTGGAATATTGAAGAAGGTATGGGAGGGTCCCGCAAGGAAGTCTCAAGAAATCAGTACTGATATAGGATTATAAGCAAATTTGAAAAGATAAAGGTAGAAGCAGCTGAAGGACTGGGAAATACATGTGAAAGAAATGCCTTGAAAGCACCCTGCAAAAGTCATCATCATGGGGGACAGGAAGAGGAAAATAGGTGAAATAAAGGATGCATCTCTTGATGCATGCTCTGTTCAGTGCCACTTGACAGGTAGATAACTTTCCACTGCCCCCATGTCAGTCCTGGGGCTGGGGAGGGAGAGGGCTGGGAGCCCCATGCACAGTGCAGGGTACCCCAGCTCTGACTGGCTCTTCAGGTATATACAGCAAGCTTGAAAAGCCATCTTGCTATTTCAGATGACAGCTTCAGGCAACAGTAGGACCTGCAGCGAAGGGCTCGGCACTCATTTGGGACTAAAACCAGAGCTTCTTATTAAGGAGGCTGATGTAAAGCCCAGAGGAGGGGGGCGAGGGGGATGATGTGCGAAGGGAGGACACGTGATATTCATTCAGTAAAAGAAAACTAACAGCTAAAGAATGCACAATGTTAATATCAGCTCTAGAACTTCTTAGTGCTCAGAAGCCCAGTTGTTTGGAGTGTTTTCCTCACACACACACGAGAAACACATACCACACACCTCATCAGTCTCAGCCTCCAACAGTTGGAAAGAGTAGATATCCAAACTAAAGACTAAGGAAAAGAGCTCTGAAGGGAGGAGTGCTTAACTTAAAGCAGGACTTGTCCTAGCCCAGAAATCATCACCCCCTCCAGCTCCTGGGCTTGGAGACAGCTTTCTTTATGCTAGCCATCTCCAGCCCCAAGCAAGCATGTAGCCACTCACTGCCACAGACCCAGTGAGAAGTACATGCAGAGTGGGAACACCCACATCTTCCCCATATCTATCTCTCATCATTACTCCTCCTCTAACCTTCCAGCTTTCTCACCCTCTCTCGGTGCTAGAGGCTCTCCCACTACAGCAACCTCAATGATGCAAGAGACTGAGGGTGTCACAGCCTCTAGCTCCCATGGTCCAGCACAGCAACATTACCCATGGCAAAGGCCAAAAGGAAAGCTCTCTAGAGGTCAGAACAGATTCTTATCCTCAGCTTCCATCCTATGTAGATCTGGATCTGATCACCATCAGCCCTTTGGCTCCAGCATACTCAGGTTTATCAGGTTTTCTCCCTGGTTTATATCCTGGTTTCCAGATGCTTTTCTGCTCTGCCTTCTCTTCTCCCTAAGGCAGAGTGGAGCTCCTTTGCACGGTGCTACATGGGCCAGAATCCATGATCATTGCTAACTACATTTGAAAGGGAGAATCAATGGCAGAAGCAAGAAAGTCCATTTTAACTTCAAGTGACAGCAAGGGAGAGCTAATGGAGAAAAAGCAACAAGGGTGGCAAAGAAAGACAGATAAGGAAGATGGTGCAAAATTTGTATTTCCTACTGCCCATGTGTAAATGATTTAGTTGCCTTGCAGTAATTTACAGTAACTGGAAACTGGTCCACAAAGCCCCAGTGGGAATTAGGATGTTGTAGTGTCCCAGGGAGCTGAAAGGCTCATTCAATGCTGAGCTACTGCTCACTGGGAGTCCTTCAAGATTCACAGCCTAATGGAAATACTGGTCTCAGTATTTTCTTCACACCATGACCAGAAGGACAGAACAGATCTGCTCCACTGACCACATTCTTCCCCCCACCTGACTCAGCCATGTGCATAGCAAACGAATAACTCAAGTCATGCATGTTCACCACACTCTCACTGCAGCCCACATGCTCACCCACCTGCTGCCAGAATAGGCACCCCCCTCCATTGCCAGAGTCAGTCAGGCATGTTTCTTCTCCCACTCACACAGTCCCACTCAGCTCCATCCACACCCTGACTTTGTCTGCCTTTAACAATTATCTCCGGCTCTGGGAAGGAGCACTGCAGATTCCGATCTTGCCTCTAACTGCTCATTTATTGCATCACAGAACATGCCTGGAGATGGGATAAAATTTCACTTTTTGCATACCCTTGATTTACACTTGCTGCCCATGCTGGTTGCTTAAGGATGGGAAGGAGACAGGTGGGTATTATTAAGCTTTTTAATATGATACCTCTTAGATATAGAATAGCTGCTGCTATGTGAAGATCAGGCAATGGACCTGCCCAGGACTCCAGTCTTCACTATTTTTCTATGCTCACCTGGTTTTGTACGGCATATCAGGAGTATGGGCTCAGCTGCTGGCCCATCATTTCTAAAAGCTAATGGTTACACACTAAGCTCAGTTTTTTAAAGGTGTAAGATGGAAGATGGCTTCACACACTCTTCAGAGCTCAAAAGAAGGTGATGCTCTTGTGGAGACAAAACCTTTTATAATTCATGTCAGTTCTTCACAGGCCTTCAGATGCACATGTCCTCTGCTCTCTTCCTCAAGTCAGCCACCAAGATATTCCCTTTCCCTCCAAGAAACCCACTAGTTAAACCCAGTAGTTAAAGCACAGGGACCTCAAGTCCTAAATGCCTGACCATTCAAAACAAGAATGTCAAGAAAGACTCCCTGGGAAGGCCCCCTAAATTTGAAGTTGTCATCTGTACTAAGAATTTCTCTAAATTCATTTTTCTGAAGTAATTTTATATCACAAAAAAATATTTAGATCTTCTTTGAAGTCTGAGTCTGTGGTATCCAAGTAGAATACCTTCACAATGGGGCACAGGGCCAGTCCCAGCCTGGCTAAGGGCAGATGTAACTGTGCTGATAAATACATGTGCTGCCCCTACAGCAGTTGCGCCTTGAAGTCGCAGAACCACCAAGTAAGATTTCTTCCTAATACAAGCATTTTGTGTCTATAAGTAAAACCGGTCAGTGGGATCAAATCCATCTTTTCTAGCTCAAGCTCTTCCATCTTCCTCCATTGGTATGTAGCCCAAGCTACTCTTTTTTCCTGGATGCTGGTTCATGACTGTCATGTTGAGGAACCACAACTACATCCCCTCATTTATGCCAGCCCACCAAGTTTCATTCTCCCTTGCTAAAGCCATAGAGCTGGAAGTTATCTCAGCTATGCAGGTGGACCACCGCAACTCCACTTAGTTTTCCTCTGCTGCCCAGTTCTTCTGGAGCACTCAGTCTTCCTCATTTTGGACACTGTGGTATTACAGATTTATACCATGATAATTAAGGGTAGAGCCTGAATCTGTCTCCACTAAGACAGGTTTGCTGTAAAAGTGCACAGGGAATTGTACTTCATGGGACAAATAGATTCTGTGTCCCTAAAGGACCCCACCTGAGACAGAAACTGTGCTTCCAATTCATCTGATTGCTACAGTTAAATGTTCATACCACTCCATTACACACATCTTAATTAATCAGCTGATTGTTCCCATACTCTCCCAGATTAAGATACCCTCTCCTAGAAAACGTTAACTTATTAACCCCAGTCACTCCTTCTAAAGTAGTCCCAGAACAGAACATTGCTTGCCCACTAAATGCCAAGGCATTCATAATGCTCTGATTTACCAAGAGGCATTGCAAAATCTCTCAGAAGTATTTGAGTGGAGGAATAACACACAGGCTTTCTCAGAAGCATCATTAAAACCAGACAAACCTTTCAATCCATTTAGTGAAGTGCCTGAAGGTTGCTTTTCAGAGAGGGGAAACAGAAGTAAATACAGCACATTGAAAATGAATACATGTAGTGCCACAGGCACCAGCCCTCTTACACATCATTTGAGATGCTGATGTTTTTTCCTGTTTCCTCTTTTTCTTCAATCTATACTCAGTACATTTCAGGCTCATGTGAGGAGGCATCATAACAGCCCTGGAGATTTTTATTTATCCCTGAGAAGGTATAAAGTGGGCAGCAGCCATGGAATTTTCCTTTGTTGTCTGCTGAATGCCAGGCAGAATGTGTCAATTAGCTGCCAGGAGAAGGCAGTTCATAATTCAGCCCCACTCAAGCCCCTGCCCCTTCTGCTGCAGATGACATAAAAGAACTATCTGAGAAGTTCCAAGTAGGGAACTGGCTCAGGAGAGAGATACCAGCTCCTAACTGGACTGAGATACCTCGTTCATCTCACAAGTCCCATCACATTGCCATTAGTGGACATTAATATTTAGTCAGTGTTAGTGACAAGGTTCAAGGCTGTGCCACCCATTCTGAAATCCCCTTCCAGAGCACAGAATGCTGTCGTGGAGTCTACCGAAGTGATACTTTTCACTGGGCTTTCTCCAAGGAGAGGCCAGGGGAGGATGCATCAGGTCTCAGAAGATGCTTGTCTATCAAAACAAATGGCGAAATCTCTTTCAGCATCCTGATCCCAAACTTATCCCCTCTTCTAGTCTGTCACACTTTGTGGCACACAGCCAGAGCAACTCAGTTGGAGCCTGCAACCTCACCACGCCACTGAGCTCCTAGAAACTTTCAAAAAAGTGAGGAAAACCAGTAAATCTTGAATTCTTTTCTTCTCTTCGAGGCTTCCCATGTTTGGGGATGATTCAAGAGCTGCATGGCTTAACATACTTTGGTAAAAGAAAGACTGCAAAATACAGCCCCATAGCTGAGCACCCATGGGTGAAGAAGCAAGGAGGAAAGAAGGGAAGGAGAAAGCCTATGAAGGGTTTTTTCCATTCGTTTTCTTGTTTGCTCCAAATGCCTGGCTGGTTGGTTTTAGTTCCACCCAGGGTACTGGCACTGATTTTCTTTCATTGTGTGACATGCATTTTTAAATGAGTATTAAAGGTGCTGAAAGCCTGGGGTAGGCTGTTGGAGGGCTTTTAAAGTAAACTTGGGTTTAATTTAAACCAAAATAAAACAAATGATTTCTTTGCTTGTTGACTGAGCCCCAGGTTTAAGCCCCTACAAGGCTGCGTTCAGTCAGTGAGTAGACCTTTCTCAACCTCATAAAAATGCTCTAGGAAGCCCACTGAGAGAGGTTAGATCTGTACTGCTAGGGCTGGTACCAGTGTCTCTTCAGGCTGCCCTCTGATTCCTACCAAGATTTCTCTAGCTACACCAAATTTTATCTTTCAGTTTGACATTTTCCATATCAGATGCTCATGCCAGGTTTGATATTTGGAGAAAAAAAAAGAAGCAAAAGTGCTCTGTTATTTGCAAAGACAATCTAGAGGAAAGAAGCTATTTTACCAACATTAAGAGGGGGGGAAAAAAGTGATCTTTTTAAAAAGCTCCAGCAATTTCTCTGCTTTCAAGGGACTTGAATTTTGAAGAGAGGAGAAAGAAAAGATTCCTTTCGTGTCACATGCTGCTTTTTGCCATATTGTGGAAACCGAGGCAGGTCATAAGCCTTTGGAAAAACTGCAATTTACACTTGTTCAACAGACACTTAATAGAGTTTGGGGTTTTTTAATTTGAAAAAAAAAAAATCTAAAATACTCTCCTTACTGGGCTTTCTGCAGTCTAAGTGACCTTCTCTTCACGTGAGCTCAAAGGTCTGTATCTGGACTGGGGAAGCAAGAAGAGCACTGCACCTCTTGGATTTGCATCTCCCTTGATCCTGCCCACTCCCTGCACACAGTGATCATTGGAAAAGAAGGGTGGCTAATTCTAAAGCAGTAGGAAAGAGCCAGGAAAGTGATAAGGATATATTGACTCGGGAGACTAGGAGAAATATGGGCTGAAATGTTACATGGGAGAAGAAAACTGGTAGATGTGACACCTGGACCATTTAGGCAAAGAGACTGGCACTTGTTGGGGCCCAGAGGAGCAGAAGACAGATGGGACAAGGAGCCAGAATATGAGATAAGTGGAAATGGATGAAAACAAGTGGCACAGAATCCAGAAGTGGAAGCTGGATTTTTCTAGATCCAGATCCAAAGCTTAAATGAGACATCCACAGGGCAGATCGTAGCTTTGTAGGTAAGAACCAGACTGGGATAAATAGCCAGAAGGACAGAAGAAACAAGGCAAGCTGGAGGAGACAAGAAAAAAGAGGTGGGAGATAAAAGATGAAAAGTTCACAACTACTGAAGAAAGCACTTTGGCAAAGTCTGGGCTTATGCATTACACAAAGTCAAGCACATCAAAATGGGGAAGGTCAGAAGTACAGTTGCTCAAGGAACCTGAATGTAGCCCATTTTGCATAACCACTATGAATCAGTCCTGAATGACACAATCAACAACAATTTTTCTTATAGCACCCTTGTCTCATTCAATACACCAGATGGATTGAACTGAGAATCAAACTTAGCTGTTTGGAAAGTGGGCAGTAATCAAGGAAGAGGTAGAGATTGGCTGGTATAAACAGGACAACCATACAGCTGAGCTACCTTTCAGCTGTACTGCAAGGCTGGATTCATCCCTACCTCTGCAGAAGGGTCACGGTGATGCAAGTAGTACAGAATAGGAAAGGATGGGACAGGACAGAATGAAACGGAGCAGATGGAGCATAGTTCTGTTGGAAGGGACCTAAAATAACGATGTAGTCCAATTGTCTGACCACTTCAGGGTTGACCAAATGCTAAACCATGTTATTAAGAGCATTTTCCAAATGCCTCTTCATTAACAGGCTTAGGGCACTAAATACCTCTCTAGGAGGCCTGTTCCAGTGTCTGGCCACCATCTCAACAGAGAAATGCTTCCTAATGTCCAGTCTAAACCTTTCCTGGCACACCTTTGAACCATTCCCATGCATCCTATTGCTGGATACCAGGGAGATTAGTAAATCTCTTAAACCAGATTCTTTGCAAGCAGTCACTAAATCTGTGTGCCTCATTTTCTGGACACTTGACAGAAGCTGAACAAACCTCTGGCCCTTTTTTGGTCTGTTGGCAATTCCAAACAAAATAAATACCGTATTGAGAGCCCAGTTTTGGCAAATCCGTAAGTATAAAATTTTGACTTTGTTGAAACAAAGGTTTAGTCCCCCTCTTTTGAATCTGAACATTTGCAAACATATTTTTTCAAATAAAAGATACATTTTAAAACTGTACACTAGTTTGAAAGAGAACTAAAATATTTCATCTAAAATATATTGAAAGAAATTATTAAAATTAAAACGAAAATTTAAAAAAGGAAACAATTTGAAAACTGGAGATTTTTTTCTCTTGGGTTAAAGATGATTTCTTCAAAACAAACAGTTACACAGGATACAAACAAACAGCCCATACAGCTTGCCTGCCACCAAATCTGCATTTCTACATTAATAAAAAAAATCAATAAAAATGGTGCTCAGTCCTAGTTAGGATTTGGAAGGCAGCAATTCCAGGAATTGCTGAGTTGAAGTCAAAGAGGAATTTGCTTTGAACACAGAAAGCTTTCAGTAATGATCAGTACTTTGATAACAAGTTCAAGGTGTCTGAGATCGGCCATGAAAAATTAATAGACATTTTTGACCTTAATCTTGCTGCACCTCAGTTCTCCACCTATACAATGGATTTACATAAAGCTGCTTGTGCCTCTCGTCTCACAGGAGTAGGGTGAGAATCCATGGACTTCCTGATGTACTGAGTTACTGCCTTCACGTGTGCCACAGATAACACCTTGAGACAAACACTTTTCTCAGAAGCCTGTGAAAGCAGGCACATTACAAAGCTTAAGGCTACACATTAAACACGGCAAAGAAAACAAAACACTGAATCACTGCTCAGTCAGGAAATGTCACCCTTCCTGCGTACAGAAGCAGGCAGGGGTCCTATCTTGTACGATAGTATGCAGTGTTGAAACCGCTGCTCTGTAATGCGGAGTCTTAAGAGTGCCAAATTAACATTGCAGCCTTAATTCTGGCATTTCCTTCCTTTTGAAGTGCTTGCCTTTGCAACCTAAATAATATTTGTCTGACACAGTTGTGTGTAATATATGAAAGGCTCTTGGCTCGGGGGCCTTGGACTTCACAGAACATTGCAGCAGTGCCCCTGAGATTTCCTCCCCAGCTATTTTGCTTCCAGCTCATACCAGTTTTGCAGCACTGTATTAGAGCCTATCTATCTCCCTCTGTTACCACATGCCCTTCCTCAGACATTCTTTCTCACCTCCAGCCACCCACCAGCAAGCTCCCCTGCTCTGATTTTTATCACAGCATTGATAATTATTTGTTTGGGAAATAATGATCATAGGACTCCAAGCACAGAGGTCTTGCTACATCAGATATAAAGCAGCAAATACAAGAGGTATTTCCTATTTTCAGTGCAATAGTGTTGGCTTTTTGCATTCTTCCCGGATGTGGTCCATACTGCAGAGGTGCCTCCTTCCAACACTTGCTCCTTTGCAGCCATCCACCCAATAACTCTACTGGTGAGAGGCAGAAAGAGAAACCTTGACCCACCACAACTGTCTTTAATTGCAGTTCTCAGGCCCCTCTTAGCCCCAGACTCCCTAACACTTTTACAGCTATATAGCTTCTATGGTCTTACAGTCTTTATCCATACCTCTTTATCTGAAGCTGAGCCATTCCCTGCTTCTCATTTGAAGAAGACAAAAATTCTGGAAACCTCTGCTGGGAGTAAAATCCCTTCAGAGAACTCCTGGTGTAGTTCTGTTCATCCTGCAAAACATGCTCAGAGCCTGATGTAAAGAACATGCAGGAAACATGTTTGCACTGAACAAAACAAAGGTATCATATTAAGGTGGGAGTAGGGCCTGGTGTTAAAAAAAAAATAAAATATCTATTCAGAGAAAAAAAATAAATTGGAAATTGCCAAAAAGGAGCTACTTAAAAATATATATATATGGCTTTTTTTATTTTTGAACTTTTTCTTTTTTCTAAAATATCAAAACAATAGAAAAAGACCAACCCAGTTCAAAACATGGATAATCCTCTTCTCCCTGGCATCATGACACCAGTCAGTGCAAGATTCCTCCTTTGATAACATCCTTTATCCTGTCCTGTTATAAGTTATTGTCCTCCCCCTTTTTCTTATTCCTTCTCTCCCTTCCTCCCTCTCTCCTGGCTCTCTCCTCGGCTCTCCCTGGTGAACAGTGAGCCTCAAGAAGCATTCCTGGGCTAGAAATTAACATATTAATGAAGAAAGAGCCTTGAAGAAGGGTTGAGAGATAGGGAGAAAACAGAGAGATGAGGCAGGCAGAACAAAATAACAAAGGGAAGATATAATGAAGAAGGGACACAGAGCCAAAGCACAAAGGAAGGAAAAAAAAAACCAACACGCCTTTCTCAGGAACTTGTGCTACTTCAAACACTTCCATGTGAAGAAAAGATGAAAGAGAGAAAAGAAAGGGGGTGGGGAAAATGGGGTGGTTCTTCTGTTTTAAACCAAGATTTAATATTTCTATAGAAAAGAATCACCTATTGAGAGAAGGATGAGAAAGATGGAGGATGGGAGTAAGGGAAGGACACAGAGACACACAAAGGGGACATGACTGTTAACAAAAACAGTGGGCTCATCCCTGGCTTTTTTGCAAATCACAATGAGCATGGAGACATGGATACGTCAGTGCAATCTTAGGGCTTTGCCTACAGGTTATTGCCTCCCCTACAACCCTCTTATTCTCCCCTTCCACAATGTACTCCTGCAAGCCTGCCCCAAAATTATGTTGAAAATGGAGAAAACATCAATTAGCAAAGACTAGTGTTGATCTGGCAAGCTCACAGGATTCCCACTCCCAACCCCTCTCAGCATGAACAGGCAAACAGTTGGAAACCCATTAGGTTCAGTGGGTTGAGAAGGAAGTAAAAAAATTGTTAGTTCAAACATCTAAATGCTTGCTCAATCATTGTTCCTCTACTTGACTACCCATGATTTACATCCTTGGTTAGATGCACTGCAGAAGAAAGTATTCTGAATACTACAGAAGAATATATTCTAAATTTACTTTGTACCCACTAGCCAGAACAAGCCCACCACTCCCATGCCTGCTAAACATGACAAAAGGGCAAAAAAAAGGATTCCAGGCCTATAAAAGAAACATAAAGAAACAGCACCTTTAGTGCTGAAAAACACAGCAGACATTGCAAAACCAAGAGACATAAGGACTTGACTAGGAAATCAAGCTTTTTTGCATAGTCTACATCAGCAAAAGTGTGAGTTGTTTCCAGAGGGCCATTCCTGTAAAACAGACCTCCTGCTCTTTATCACCATCTTTCACATTTCTACCCGCATGTGCCACCACAGAAGAACTTATTCCACGGCTTCCTGGTGGTACCAAACCAACTGCTTAGCAGCTCACCAGAGCACTGCTATAGTAAGTGTTGAGGGCTCATGGTCTTCTGCAGCACCTTCCTGGGTGTGTAAGAATTATGTAAATAGCCACATGCACAACAGCGTTTGTCTCCTTGATCAGGCCCGCATCTCTTTTCTTCTATAATAGTGAGGAGGGTGGACCAAGGCAAATGCACTGGTGCAGGAGTCCCTGCTCCCTGGCTTCAGCAGAATGGCCACAGCCAATGTTGCAATATCCATGCAGCTCTCCAGGCTTTTGGCACTGCTGCTATGACCAAAGGCAACTTGAAAAGTAAGGTACTAACTGCACTGAGGAATAAAGGTCAGTGCCACCCACAGCCCTCCCTTTTAGGGAACTGGCTGTATTCCAAGCTTGGCAGTAGCCTGCATGCCCTTCACAGCAAGTGCTGTAAAACCAAGCCCAGTGATGCTTTTTATTTCCCCAAGTGCTCCTCCTTCCGCACCACATCCCAGCTCTCCTTTGCTGCCTTTCTATCAGTGCTCTTCTCCAGGGACCCATTTCCACAATGCCAATTGCTGGCTGCAATGAAGTTTCACAGCTGCCACATCTGATCACCAAGTGCAGGATCCCTTCTCCAGGCTTTGTGAGGATCCAGAAGTGGGTGGCAAATAGGAAGGCAACCAGTAGTAGTGCAAACCAGCCTGATCCCCAGTGGAAGGTGGTGGATGTCCCTCTCCTGAGCAACTTCACTCCCCTCTGGCTAATCCTACATCTGAATGACTACATAACCCAATGTACCAGCTTACTTGGTACTTCCAGTGCCACTCACTTTTGGCAGCACCATGTTCTTCTCGTTTGGCTCCCTCATTCTGCCAAACTTTCTACTTAAGCAATTTCATGGAACTATAATAAACTATCCCAAATCAATTTCACAGCATTGCTAAGCTTGTGCCTTCATCAGTTCAAACTTGAGCTTTTCATGAAAAATTGCTTGGAGAAAAAAATAAAAATCAGTAAACTTCTCACTCTGGGGCCTTTTCAGAACTACAATATTTCCACAGCCACTGGAGAAGCCATGACTTGGCACCAGATCTCCAAAACACTTGTTTCATCCGACCAGTAGTCCCACATTGGTAAAAACAGAGACCTTCTCCTCCTCAGAGCAACGTTAAAACAAAAATAGATTGGCAAGTAGAGCTCTCCCAATGTTTCAATTACATGCCTGCAAGGAAAGAGAAGGAAAAGGAAACTGAGAAGAGGGCAGCAGAACATGCAGAAGAACCCTGAAAGATTGGTCCTGCACCTCCTGGATGTGGGCAAGTCAATTGCTGGAAAGCCCAGTATCCCACACTCTCCTCCCCAAACAGCTGTTTAACATTAATACATACTAGGCATACTGAAGAGCAGTTGCTAGATGTTCAGATTTATTTGGAGGATGTATGCAGCTGTACTTCGCACCTCAAAGTCTTCACAGTCCCTTGGTGATGCTGGAGAGCATTTCACCATGGCTTAAGTACCAGCTCTTCTAAGCTCCCACCACTCAGATGCAGAAGGGCAGTGTCAGCATCTTTGAGAAGAGGATGAAAAGCATTTCTTGCAGCAATCTGTTTCAGATACCTCATGTCACTCATGGAGCTTCATCTGCCAGTGACATGCTGTTTTAAAGGGGAAGAAAGCCATGAAAAATACCCACTGTGGGTGGACCATCTTTTATTTGTGGCATCTATTACCTATGTGGCTACATCCTCCCAGAACTTTATTGTAGTTGACCCTTTTACTTCTCACACAGTTCTGGTTATCACTTGCTTTTTCTCAGTGGCAGGTACATAGCAGCCTTGTTGGTTGTCTCCCTCTGCCCAGGGCCGAGTTTCCAGGGGAAATAAGCAGATGATCAGTGCAGAATCTAGGTACATATGCCCAAAATATGTCATGATCTTGTGATGAAGAAGGTCTCTGAAAGCAGATATTATCTGCTGGTGAAGTCTGCATGTTGGAAAAGCTGCCAACCTCCTTCCTGAAACCACTTCTGGAACTGCTGGCTGCCTGCTTCACACAGGCACAGAAGAGGCATGTGTGGCACTGACGCTAATCTCTTGTGCTTATTAAACAGCCCCAATGTCTTGGCGAAAATCCACCTCTAGCAATTTCATTCTGCTGGCTGAAACTCCTCGTGCAGCTCCAGTGAGGTGCTGTATTAATCTCTGCTTCATACTGTGTGCTGTTAAACAGTTGCTCTATTTCACCCCAGAGATGGCTGAATTTTAGCGATGAATTAAGCCATCCCTTTCTACTCTGTGAAGTGCTTTGGAATTGCAGATAAAAGATCCTACGGCCTGACATAAATAAATGTAAGATGCTGACACTGCTACTGGAGGTAGCCATCTTGCTGAAAAATGATTTCATGTGTAACACTAATAATACAGGGAAGAATGCTGGGCAAGACACTGAAAACTCATTTCCATCTCGTTTTAATACAGCTTCAAAACCAGGAAGAAAGTCAGTGTCTAGTCAGTATTTGTGCATTTTTAACCATTGTCAGGCCTCAGAGATTCACAGGTTTTCAGGTTCTTTTCCACCCTGACCAGACCATCAGGGGGTGAATCCTTCATCTGATTACCTGACATGTTGCCAGGTCCTTGCAAAGACCAGCTCTCGGTTCACAAAATCTGTTTTTCAAGCATTTCTCATGACATGTTACTCCACAGGGGACCTCTATTCACCTTACAGTTTACTCAGTCAGGACAGGTATGGTGACCTGTTCAGTGTGGTATAGCAAGCTCAGAAATCTCTCCAAAGGGGGTGGAAGAGAGCTTTCTTGGTAGGAAGATGGCTGGCAGCATTCAGTCTGATAGATCCTTACAAGGGCACTACGGTTAGATTTTAATATTCATTTTATATAAAGGTGTTTGAGTAGGGACATTTTTATTACTTAAATCAGGGCAGGATACGCTGCAGGAATGATAGAGCAGGTAGTGCACTGGACAAGCTGATACATCTCTGCCATTTCTGTTTTCTTTGTTACTATTTCACTCACACTGAAGCATTTTAAATACCACATTTCTGAATTATCTTTCATTCAAGTACTTCAAGAAATATAGTGCACAATGAATGTACAGTAAGAAAAAAAAATTACACAATATTAACATACACCACCTTCAAATGTTCATATTCAATACAAAATCAAATTTTTAACCTTAACAAAGCAGGAATCCCTTGTCTACCACTGCAAACTATTTTTGAAGTTTGAAGTGAAGCTAGCTTTGAGTTATTTGTCCACATCAACAAAAATCCCACTGCTGGATAATTATTCAAAAGCAGAACAAATTCATCCATTTCATACAGTCATAACTCAAAATGGGATGAACAGGTTTTTTTTGCTCAGATTTTTCCAAAATGTTCACCTTTGGACTAAGAATGAAAATAAAATTTGCAACATTTAAAAATAACAGCTACTTGAATATAGGCCAGTGGGGAGGTCTGTGAGCTGCAGAGGGAGGTCTGGATTCTGCACAGGCAACAGATGTTCAAAACCACAGTTCCGTTTGGTCCCTTTGACATAAGTATTCAGCTGCCCCACAGATACGCAGATCCACATTTTCCCAAAATTTGGATGCAAGACTCGAGTACACCCTTAAAGCAATGATTTTGAGAGGAATATCATCAGCAGCATCTAGTCAGGAGTAGCCTAAGCCTCAATTCAGCAAAGCACTTAATTGCCAGCTTAGCTTGAAACATGCACAATGACCTCTTAGACAAAGCATATATGGCAAAGACCACCAAAGAGCAGGTGCCTCTTGAGGGGAACAGACCAGCTGTTTGATAGCACTCAGCTCCAGCACACAAGGATGAAGGACAGAAAGGGGAAAAGAATATCCCATCAAAATTTAAACCACAGGAATGGCGTTAACGCTGCAAAATGTAACAAAAAATGTCTCAGCCTGATGCACCAGGGTTAATGTCTTGACTGTCCGCCAGGAAAGGACACCTGATTTTTTTCCCCCTTTTATTCATGAATTACTGTCAACGATAGCTGCTGTTGTGGCCCCCCTGTCCCGCTGGCAGGAAGCCAGTAGGCGGCAAGCTGGCCTGGTGTGTTGTCAAACTGCACCCAAATTGCACCAAAGCGAAGAGAAGCAGAATCTGCTTCAGAGTTGCACAGGGAGCCATAGCAACATGGCAGTTCCTAGTTTTAAAAACTTGAAAGATAGTAAGAACATTAAGTCTGAGGAGAAAAAAAGAAAAAAAAGGAAGGGAAAAAAAAACCCACAAAAAACCCCACATTTCTATCAAAGGAAAGAAATGCCTGTGTTCCTTACAGGCTCTAGTGATGAAATCGCATATGGCTAACCATGGATTTGCAGGTGTGCAAGTCAGAAAATAACCACAGACCCATCAAGCCATTTCCTCAAGGAAGGAGGCTATTTCTCACCTTCCCTCCACTGATCTGCTAAAGCAGGTTTTCAGATTCCCTCGGGCACTTTAAAACCCACAGGACCCCAACAACATTTTGTGACTGGGGAAGATGCCACTGTAGCAGATGCTGAACTGCAGCCAGAGCTGGGTTTGCAGTTTCACACTGCTTCCTTCAGCTTCACTACAGAGGAAGGATTCTGATTCGCATTTCATGAAGAGCAAACAGAGCCTGAATGCCCAACTTAAAGCATATTGTCACCAGCAAGCAAAGTTGCCACGGTATTAGCACTAATTGGACTTGGCTGCAGAGCAGAAGATGTCTCAGAGGGCTGGAAGCAGAACATGGACATTTTCCCATCTGGAAACTGATGGTGCATACCAAAATTCATTCCCAGCTGGTGGATTTTGGAGGCCATTATGAAAGGGTCTGTCCTCTAATCAAGATAACCCTTGCCAAAAACCCAGCACTTCACTTGAACCCTCCCATCCTATTTTAATTGCAGAAAGGATGAAAAATACAGCTGTCCACACAGAGCAAGTGCCTCCTCTCCACTTCTGACAAAGCCCTGCTCTGCAGGACCAAGGCACCCTGTGGTGCCTGCTGAGGGACAAACATTTTTTGCTGTTCCCCATCATATACTCCCTCTGAGAAGCTGGGGTTTTGGTATTGCACAAGCACACTTAGTGGGGTTGATGTTAGACTTTCCTCTACCTGTCACTGGTGCCTTCCACTGCCAAAGCATCAGTGCTTAAGTGCTTAAGGTCTGGGCAAAGCAAGGAGGACCGCCAGGCAGAGGCTGTGCCCTTCCGCATGAGGCATCCTTGGCAGCCCACCCATATGGGGGAGATTTGGGTTGAGAGAATGTTATAAAGCTGCCCTCAGCATCACCCTCCAGGAGACAGAAAAATGAAGTGAGAGGAACCCACACTGCCCCCAAGATGTGGTGGTACATGGATAAATGCTGCTGCTCCCACCCACTGCCCACCTCCTTGGCAGACAGTGTGAATAACTGGTAGCCTGAGGGTAGTGAACTCAGCACCTTTCACCAGCATGGAACCACCATGGCAGGGAGCAACACATGCAGGGCAAATGAAATGCAACAAGAGATGGAAGGTGGAAAGCATAAAGAAAAGAAAGTGATGGCAGCATGCAAGCAGCAGTAAGCAGAGTAATCTACAACGGATGCGGGGAGACAGAGAGACCCCAGTGGAGGCAGGAGGCATGGGCCAGCACAGGCCTCCAGCTGCTGCTGGAGTGGTGACAGGAACAAGCAGATTTCAGCAGCAGGGATCTCTAATCTGTCAGCAGCGCTCACGCCACATGCTGCCAGCTAGCACCAGCCTGACAGCAGCCGGACTCATGAACCAGTGGAAACATAACGAGCTGCTAACAAGACACCAGCTTAAAGGCTCCAAAAGGTCAAAAGTTACATATGCTCCCCCACCCTCCAAGTTTCTGAAAAGGGCAATTTTTGCATCTGTGGGAACATGTCATTTATACCTTCTCTTCTCTCCTCCACAGTAAAGAAACAAGTCCCAGCACCGTGCCTCCCACTGCTGGAGCAGGGCTTCCCAGTCAGCTGCCAAGCAGGTAGATGTGAAGCCAGTAAGACTTCAGTGCCAGCCAGTGCTCCTGTCTCTTAGCACAAAGTTAACTCCACAGTCCTATGGAGAAAGGGTGACACAGTCCTTTCTCCATTTCTGCTCTCAACTCCTTTACTGCATTGCGTGAAGGTGTGTGGTTCACTTGTCTAGGAGACAACAGAGGGGCTCCATGGCAGCTCCTGAAAATGACATATGATGATCCCCATGTTGGATATGGCAGGCAATAGCTGTTGGGACTGCAGAAGAGAATGCAGGAGAGAGGGCTGGGAGAAGCCTGGGAAACAAGGAAAGGTGCTGCCTGAGTGCTGTCCTTCA
Organism: Neopsephotus bourkii; assembly: GCF_033783945.1. Taxonomy (NCBI): domain Eukaryota; kingdom Metazoa; phylum Chordata; class Aves; order Psittaciformes; family Psittacidae; genus Neopsephotus; species Neopsephotus bourkii. The sequence continues at coordinate 13,901,176 of NW_026900624.1, forward strand.
CACTGACCTGGGGAAAGCAGGTCTAGGATGACATGGTCACAGTGCTGTTTCCAGATATCAGGGTGACACAATAACCTGACAGGGCACTGCACCTTTCCAGGGATACATACAGCCCCTATGGTCTTGAGTCTCCAGGGAAACAATATATTTGTACAATCCTATTGCAAGTACTTTCTCTGCTCACTGACGCACTGTTCAGCTCTGTAAGCCCCTGCAGTTCCTAATTTCCACTAGGGCAATTTGGCCACATGAGAACAGAGCTTGCCCTGGAAAATAGTTTCCAACCATTCATTAAGGGCTCTTTTGCACTTCTTAACTGGCTGGTATAGAAAGCTCCAGATGAAAGTTAGTATTTCCCCCAAAGTGGAAGTATCATATCCAAACAATGCACCAAGCTAGCTTTCCAGCTGTTTTCATATTTGAGGAATCTGAGGTGCAGAATTGAATCTATCTTTGTTCCCCTCTTAAAGTATTTCTTTGCAAAGGCAGTATAATTCCATATTTGTATTTTCATTCCAAAGCAAATGCTTCACTGCACTTTTTATTAAAATGAAATCTGGTGTGTGCAGCCTGGTGTTAAATAAGAGACTATTAAAGCCAATCAGTGGAGAACTCATTAGTAACCCTACAACAACAAACTAGTAGTTATGGCCCAGCATTCACAAGCAGCCATGACAACCAGTGGGAAGAGCCCAGGTCTTGTTGAAGGCTATAATAAAAACACAGCTTATATAGCCCTATGACTGTGAATATCCATACAAAATGGTGAGCTTCTATTCCTCAAATATGTGCCAGAAATCATGTTCTTTTCTCATGACTCATCCCTGAATTCCACTCCCAAGAATGCTCCTGTCATTTAGTTGTTTCTTCTCATTTCTAAAATGTAATGAGAAGCACCAATCCCAAGCTCAAGGAAATCTGTCCCATCAATTAAAATAATGAAATAAGCAGAAGGCTGCCTATAAACACATCCACCTCTGCCCACTCACTCCTCAGCAGCCATGGTGAAGCAAGAATAGATGAGTTCTGCAGAATGCCTACGTTAGCAGCTCTCCTTTGAAGGGCCAAGAAGGAAGAAATCCACATTTGAGCATTTATCCAGAGAAAAACTGTGTTAGAAACTCCTTCTGAACTTTTGTAATCTCATCCACTAGAAGAGAGCAGAGAGCGCAGTGGTTTCCTGGGTACTCAGGAGAAGACTGGCCATTGAGATAACTGTAAACTTGGTAGACCGGAATATTCAAATCCCATTTCTTCTGGGGCAATGAAGAAATAAGTGAACAGGTAATTATTACAAACAATATGAATAACTAAAGAATGCAATTGAACTGGAAAACAGCATTTACATATACAGACTTCAAATGATCACCTAAGCCTATTATCAGCATAAATTGAGATAAATCCCTCACTCGAGGAAAATTTCATTCAAAAAGAAAACCAATAATTCTTGTCGAAAAAAAACCTTATTTAAAGTATTACTTTCCTATTATTTAGTGGAGTTATCTCACCAGTGGGCTCATTTCCAGGACAAAATTTGCAATGTTCAATGGTCGTGATCATACTTCTGCAGTTCCAGTCTAACACAAAAGAGAACAAGTTTCGAGACAGACAAGAAACAGTTGCTATGAGACCATTATTAATACAAGAAGATTCAGACCAAACACCTACATTGGCAAGAAATGGCATTTAGATAACAGTCTGTCTTGTTTCTTTTTGTGCTTGCAGCTGTACTTCAAACAAAACTTTGTTTGCACAGCTCTTGCAAAAGCGAACAAGTGTCAGTGTAAGAAGGGGGAAAGACAGAGAAACTGAGCTTTCTTTCTAAACATGAGCAACTTTCATTTCAGTTCCTCCATTATACGCCCAGATCAACCACTGAGACCACATTGAGCGAGACCCTCCAATTTTAGCTGCATTCAGAACTGCTTCACTTTCAGAAAGAGAAGGGGGGGAGGGGGGAAGAGAGAACTAAAAAAGGAAGAAATGGTCAAAGTTCAAAGGCAGATCTTGGGAAATGACTAATTCACAGTCTTAATGTATAATGTGCCCCAGCTGAACAGAACTACACTTTTTTTTCAGTTGGATGTGTCACTCTTGGAAGAATGGGAAAATTCCTTTATCACACTGCCTCCCAGCTATGGATTTGAAGCAAACTGGACCACTTTGGATTAGCTTCGAGAGTTTCTGAAGCATCAGCTACATGGTGATGTATTATCTGAGGTCACATACACTTTGCAGCCTCCCCAGACATCAAGCCCACATACGTGCATTTCTCTATTCTGTGTAGGCATGCGGAGGGGGAACTGTAAGTTGCAGATGGCTGAATATAGTATTGCCGGGTTCAGGGCAAGACTAAAATTAGTTTTCTAGAACCTTCAGCCCAGTCCAAAGTGAGCAAGACAATGTCCCAGACATGCAGATATTGCTGCTCCCTGGTGCTTACAATGCACAAGTGCTGTGGCATCTTCGTAGGTGGAAGGGGTTAGAGAAGGTATGAAGCATCCAGGTCTGCAGAATCTGTAATACTCCAGATAGACAAAGCATTTCAGGAGAGATTTAAAGACCTCAGATAGACAGAGTATATCAGGAAGGGTTTAAAGTTTAGCACATCATAAATTTCAGCAAGTGCAACAGGACTTGAAGGCATGAACACAGATCACAGCCATTTATCTCTGTGGGTTTTGGTCCAGTGAAGTGAACTCATATCTTCATGGCTGCTCCTTTCCACATCTTGTCCCTCTCTCACCTCTACCTTTCCTCCTACACAGACTCCAGGCTGTGAGGCTGAGCATGAAGCTGTCATATTTCTACTGAACCTTTGGATTTGCAAAAGCAATGGTTTATTTTGGACACCATTAGTTTTATACATCAAAAGGTGCCTGAAAGTAATTCCACTTAAACAGAAAACTAAGCACCCAACTCACTGAAGTCTAACTTCTTAACCATCTTACTCAGAAGCAGAGAGGGTGGAAACATCTGGGCGGGGCGAAGGGAAGAGAGCACAAGCCAGTGCTGTGCAAGGCAAAACAAGTATTTACACTGTGGTGAGAGAAGCAACTGCAACACAATGTAATTATTTCTGAGCTAGCCCAGGTGCCTCCAGCAATGTAGGCAGTGGCAGAACAGAGCTTGGCATGGACTAATTCACTCTGTTTCTCAGAGAGACTGATGTCAGTTACCCAAACTAAGCTGGGTGTATCTACATGTATCCACAGTCATTCCTGTGAAAGCTGTACTCAAAGCAGACAAGGGAGAAGGAACAGCATGATTTGGGCCATGAAGGTGAGAAGAAAGCTAATATCTTCAAAAGTGACAAGAACTGCTTTCGTGTGGGGTGCCCAGGCTTCAGGGCATATCTACACTGCACAACAGTACCGTCATATCTAGAGACTCAGGAGTCTCTGAGCTGGCAGCTTTTATACAACACAAAGAAGTGCTATGCTGAGAGGTTATGCTGGGTCCTTGAAGCAGTGTAGCTATGTGGGTATGATGTGCACAGGCTAATACAGTGTCAACAGAACTGATTAGCAAAAAGTCTCTGGAGAACACTGCATCACATATTAGGGGACAACATTTTTTTTTCTACATAACTGCTGAAAAGACACAGTACAGCTCTCCAGAAAAAAAAAAAAACACACCTTATTCATTTGGAAAGGTAGAACAGCCTGCCTTAATGCTGTTGTATAACTTTGATATCTGATAACTTTGCATCTATTAAGTATATTTTCCCTGCTTAATCATTCCAGTGATGAGTCAAAAGAGAAGCAGAATACAACCCTTACCCCTAAGCATAGCTGGGAAGGAAACCAATAAAGCTTTGGGAACCTTTAGTCCTTCAGTACTTCCAAGGCTCGCAGACAGCAAAAAGGTAATACGGGGATAGGCAAGTAAAGGCAGTAAGATCTGGTATATGCCAAATAGATCATAGAAACAGCAGATAACATTATGGATAATAAAAATGGCTCAAAGAACAGACTTTTCTTTCAGTTCCCAACTTCCAGGCAAACCAAAATCTGCTTTCTTGTTCACCAAGTATCTGCCTAGTACAGCTGACACTGAGGGGCCTCAGCACGCAAACCAATCAATCACGTTTTCACTGTTCCATGATTCATCATGACAAATGAACAAAGATGCTGAGCTCTGTGTGGCCACCTCTCCTGGTGGCTACTGCCTGCATTGACCTTGTTCTACCACAAAGGGACCAATATGCCCAAGGATTTTACATATAAAACATTGGAGAATAACAGCTGAGCAGGTCAGGGGGCATCTGGCTAATTGCAGATCCCATGTCTAATTATCTGGGTTGCTTAGTGACACACTAAAACTCCAGCTGAGAGAAAAAGGAAGATCTAGTAATCAGAGTGCTGTTCTAGAGATTGTTCCACCACAGGCCTCCTCTATGACCTTAAATAGGTATCTTAGCACTGTTTCTTCAGAAAACCTGAATCTGGATTAAAAGAAGACTGTTATTCAAATAGGTTTTCACTATTTTTAAATGCCCTTTTCCATCTAGAAAAACTTGCCATTCTGATGCAGATGCCTAAGCTCTACGTATAACGTGCACAATAGAGAATGAGACCCAAAACACCCAGCAGACAACGGCCAAGAATGTGCCAATGAGCAGGGTGATAGCACAAGTACTCCTCTTTGAGGTAAACTGGATTCTTAAGACACCCAAGGGTTTTAAAAGCTTCCAGTATAAAGCAGGAGCGAGGCAGAGTTATTGACTCTTACTCTTTTTGCAGCTTTAGTTCTCCACACCTCTCTGCACTTCACTCTTTCCTGTAATTCAGAGCTAATGGACAGCAGAAAGACACTAGGTCCTCAGACAGCAGGTGCCATAAAACTATTCCAGGTGGGTCACACACCTGTTTACATAGGGCTGGTGCCTGGAACAGAACCTGGTGCTTACTACATTTACATACAAACATCCCCAGTGCTTGAAGCAAGAACCCACCTGAGAGTTACCAGACCCATTTATGCAAAGATGCTCCAAGAAATTCACCACTGTTATAGATGCAAAATCTGGTGCCTCAATGGGCACACTCAGTCTTTGCACTATGACTTCATTGTTCCTTTTCCTCATGCTGGCTTGCCCCGTGTGTCCTATACAGGTTTTCTAAGGCGGTAACAGTACTGGTAGTCGCGACACATAGCAGCTCAAGTTCCACCATCAACTCGCCTCCCCTTGCCCAGGTTCTGGCCAACATTGCCCACTGCCCTGGAGCATCACATAGCCTAGCAGAATTATTCTGGTCTCAAAGGTCCCTTCTGACCCCTCTTTTGTAAGGCTGGCCCATTCCTTTTGCTTACCTGTTGAGCATGTTGGACTGGTAAATCCTTTTCTCCTGGGTGTTGTAACAGCTGCTCTTGGGCTCAGGGATGAAGCTGTGTTCAGACAGCATATCAGAAGCAGCCGTGGTGATTATGGCTATTCCATCCCTCACTCTGGCAGGAAGACCATAGTCCCATTCATCATATGAGACAGAGATGAGCCCGGTGGGGAACTCAGATGGCACTGTGTCTGTATCCCCTGCCACCAGGCTGGGCACGATCCACGTGTAACCATAGCCTGTCAGACCCACAGAGTTGGCCACCTCAAAAATGTAGGTAGCCTCTTCCTTTGTGCAGTAGAGGAGGATAACAGGGCTTTGGAGCTTCTTGAGCTGGTTCTGGATCTTTGAGTCCCCATCATCCAGGGACATGTCCAACAGGAGGACTTCCTCCAATTCCCAACCCACAAAGCTGTGCTCAATGGTACTGCGGATCTTGTTCACGAAGTCCTGATAACCAGGGAAATAAGTAGTGACAATGGAGAAGATGTACCAGTCATATTCTTCCATGATGTTGAGCATGACAGAGGCTTGCTGTTCTATTGATGGACCAAACTGGAAGAACATGGATGACTCATCCTAGATAGGAAGTCAAAGAGAGGAAGAAAGAGAAAAAGAAAACAACAATAGGTCAAAGGAAATAAACAGCATTCCTAGTCAACCCATTGCGTGTGGAGGGGGAGGCGTGCAATCAGAATCTTACACTTCATGTCTTGGCCAGAGCTTACAGATTCTTCTTTTAAAATTTTAAAATTTAAGTGAAGCAAGTGGGAAGGAAGTAAAAGCCTTTTTATGACCAGCTGTCCTTACTTTATTTTTAAAGGCAGGTTGCCAAAATTACTTAAAGATTTCAAATGTTAGGCATGATTCTAACAGACAGGGAACAAGTGGTACACAAGTGAGCAGAGAAAAAGAGAATATGTACAAAATACTCCATGGCTGCAGAAATTTAGAGTTTTAATCCCCAGATTATCATATGTAGTATAAACAGGGAAAACAGCAGCTTTGATACTGATTCAGTTTGGGATGGTCGTTCCAGTATGAGTATCCAGATTGAAGTAGCAGAGTAGACAAAACCATGAGACACAAATAGCTCTGAGAATCTCCACTGCAAGCTCCTCACAAAGCAAGCAGTAGCACAGAGCGCTGCAACTGTGAAGGTGCCACCTCAGAACAACATAAAACATTACTAAAATCGAAAGAAATAAATTCTAAACTATTATGGGTTTTGATTCTACCATGTTTTACAGAAATGTCAGCTCACTATTTCTCTTGGTATTGCTTTCATACCCTTCTACCATACCAAGTTCATCTTTGCCAGAACCAGAACTTGTACCATTTTATAGCCTCCACGACTCCAAGGAAGTTTTGTACAGGTCTCAGCTCTCCAATGGTATACTGTAAACCTTTTTCATTCTGGAACTTCACAAGATATCAGGCTTTCAATTTGTGACAGATCCAGTAAAATCCAAATACTCCCTTTTGTGCAATTCATGATGGAAAAGAATGGGAAAAGCATTTGCCAATATGCTCTCTCCCACTGACTTCTGTAGAGTAGGATTAGATCATAAACAAACAAAGACAGGATGAAATCTGCCTCTCTGCAGAGATTCCCATTACAATAAGAAAGCTCTCCAAATCCAATCACTACTTTTAGGAATGAGATAGCAGCCCCACCTGCTTTTCAATAAGCCAGAAAAGCTGAACCAGAGATTCAAAAGGAGGCAGTCAGGAGTTTCAGACGTAGGGAAACTTATTGTGCGAATGCCTCAAGACATTACTTCAAGATACTTGCATTTAGAACAGTCCTTTACCAAATTCATTCTTCTACAGCCTGGCAGGTAAACCTGTTTTTCAGCAAGGATGCTAGTTAATTATCCCTCCCTCCATCCCTTCTTTACCCATGGTTTTGATTACCTATAGCCATTTTCTCTATTGGCAATTAAGCCATAGCTCAGGAATTCCAGGAAAAAAATAAGGCAAGCTTTGATCCTGCATGCAGCCTTAAGCTGTTTGTTGCTCTTTCCTGAACTCCCTATGAGTCACGTCCTATATGAAAGAGTCCTTGCTACTATATCCCCATGCCTCTCCTATTAGGTTTGGTGATTAAACTCTGCTCACTTCCATACAACTCACCACCTACTTGTGAAAGTACTCTTAGGGCTGTTATTTGCTCACTGCAAAAAGGAAAAAGTACACACATCAACAATTAGAGATATGTTAAATAAACAGGAGCAGCAACTGAGCCCTTCAACCTGTGGAATATAGCTCGTACTTTTTAAGACTGGAATTCAGCCTGTTCTCCCAGAACTGCTCAGGAACAGAATTACTCTTCCAATAAAAAAAAAAAATATCTTTTTATCTTTGAAGATTATGTAGAAAATCAGGAAAGGAAGAGGAATGATTAAACTATTCTCATGGCATGTATCAGAATTTGAAGAAAGCCTGAACAAGCATCTCCAATACCCTTCACTGGGCCTTTGAAAGCCACTTGTAGCAAACTGAATGCTAGAGTGTAAAGACTCAGACTTAATGTAACATGAAAAGGCAAGACAGCTACACTGATGACTAGTATTCATTTTTATATTAATTTCCACAAAAGCTTTTCTATACTCATGCATAAGAACCTCTGAATTGCCTGTAAATTTCCAGTTTCTATCAGAAAGTCTAAGAGTTGAAGGACCTGGCTACTGAATTACAGGAACATTTGACACACAGCATCTTGAAGTCTCATATGAAAAAATTCTGGGTCCTTTTCTCCATGACAAATAAGGGATGGGAGATAATAAATCAAGGCTGCATATAAACACACACAGGAGTTAGCAGGCAGGTGTGAGAGAGGTGCAAGGTGCAGGAAGTATTGCCCTCCATGTGATTTTATACAGGGTCAAATACTTCAGTCAAAAGTGTTCACTGACAGCTCATTTCACACGAGTGCACAGCCCAACTGTTGAAATAAGCCCCAAGACTCAGGGAGAAAATTTGGAGCTCCTCACTAACCAGAGTGTGTCAGAACATCAAAAATCAATACACCAAATAGATAGCTTTATCACAATCCAGATAAACAATTCCTCTCCACTGAGAAATGTAAGCATCCCTCCCTAAATCAAACAGCACAGACCACTTGGCTGTGCATATAATAATTGCTCTTGAGCAACCGCTTGCATTTTTATTAAAGAAGGAGCAAGAAGAGACAACTTCTATTTAAAATGAGAACAGTAAGAAGGTGCAAGCCAGTCCAGCTTTTGGCTTGCTAATATGTCTCTTGGCACTTGATCACCCCAATAGTTGGGTGTAGCCAAATGTTCTTCATTCCTTAACCAATTCAGCACTCAGAAAAGAGAGGGCAAGGGAAGAAGAAATAACAACATTGTAGAAGTGTCCCTCATATCAGGAGAACTGCTGATTGAGCTGGACAGAAATCTCAGTAAGTGCCTTTTGGGGGGTAAAAAGTAAACTAATAAAAATGAAGAGAGCCACAATTTCCTTCCTTATTTTTGACCACACCTGATGGGAAGTCAGGGGAAAAGAGAAGGAGTTGAACTTAGAGAACCACTGGGTACTAGACAGAGTAGGAATTTGACTTCACTGTGGTGTTACAGTGAAAGCTTTTAAATTAGGAGATCTAAGGACGTTTTGCATATACCCCATAGAATCATTATAGCTCTGTTATAGCCTAAAACAAAAAGAGAAATACTTTAGCCCCCCAGCCCCCAGACATTAAGGGTTTTTACGGAATCTTACAGGCTTCTATTTTTCTCCTGCAGAAATTTCATGCTCCCCACCTCCCCTTTTGGAACAGCCAAAACATGGTTCAACATTGCCACTAGGAGACAGATTGAAGTCTGGGATAGGTTGGGTTCAAAGCAGAAGCCCCTTACACTGCACATCATCCAAGTGTAACACAATCCCCCGGCTATAGCAAAAAGCCTGTCTTTCTCCTACAGTTCTTTCACCTGCAAGCTCAGGCTTTCCATAGCTAACTGCTGCAACAGACAGCAAGATGCTGCTGGGCATCCCCCACCCAGTCTGAAAGAGTAGAGGCTCCATTACAGGATCTCAGTGCCTCCAGAGATCCTAGTACTCCCCCACTGTCACCCTGCAAGGTCAGGGATCTGTAGTTTCCAGAGCTGAGCTGGAGGTGGAGTAGATCAATTGACACAGCACCACTCCCAGGCTGACAGATGGCTTCCCACAGAAAATCTGCTTCGAGTTTACTGCTGCTGGGACAAGTATTGCCTCCTCCTCCTGCACGTTTAACCCCTCCAATAAGGAGGCTAGATTGCACACGGGGAAGATGCAAACGCACTCACTGTGAAGCCTTTTCTTGGAAACTGGTAGCTGGTGACTTCTTTGGTGGATGGAAGAGGGTTTGCAGAGGTGGCACAAAGGTTAGAGACCAAGCAAGTGTTATTGCCACCACTTCTAAGCTGCTTGGTGCCTTCTGCCCCTCAAGGGACAGGCAAGCCCATGCAGATATTGCATGAAGGCCAGGTCTGGCGAACACCTCACCCAAGATGCAGACCCTTGGCAAGGCTGCAGGTGACTCTCTGAGGAGCGCCCCTACAGCTGCACCATTTGAAACCAATCACTGCCATTTAATGAATCATTAGACTACCTCAGATGTGGTAGGAAAGGTCCCTGGGGTGCTGTTCTCACAAGTTCCTTCCTAACAGCCTCTCTGGATTCCCCAGGCAAGCAAAAGCAATTACAGCTTTACAAACAGCATCTTAATCCAGAGCTAAACTGTTCTGCACTGGGCAGTCTAGTGAACATTCCTAAAGCAGAGGAATGCAAGATCTCCAAAAACAGTTGCAGTGGTCCAGTCATCTTGAGTAACTAGAAAGACTTCTACTTAGGCACAGTATAACTGCTCACTTGGGAACTGAGGAGATCAGCACATTACATTTCTTCTGTGCAGCCTATCTGAATGTATTTAGTTTTGGTGTGCCATGCTCTGGTCGCTGAGCTATGAACAGCTCTTTGCTACTGGTGGCAAGCTCCTTTAGCTCCAGTCCAAGTGCCAGACTCTGCAGGGTTCAGGTGTGTCAAGCTGTGCACAAGGAATTTGAGTGAGGAGCAGGTCAAGAGCATATGTTTGCTTCCTCATCTGGAGAAATAAACCATGTTTTTGCAAAATGGCCTAAGCTGCTATATCTTCACAAATGCAGCAGAAACACAGTATGTGCTACTCTGGAAGTAACCCCTTTTTATTAGGCTTTTGGGAACATCAGTATATCTAACCCTATTTGCTGCTTCATTAAGCTTCCTGTGCAACCATAATTTAACAACTGGTATCTGGCCTTCCTTTCCTTTCCAGTTTGTAAAGGGAATCCTATAAGATCCTAACAACTTAAGCCAGTATCATTTTCCAAAGTCCTCTTCTAATTTTCCTGATTCAGAAGAAAAGCTGTTAGTGTTTAGTGTTAGTCTTTAATAGGGGCTTGATTTGCCAAATTCCTCTATGACCTACAAACAAATTACATAGGGATGTTTCTTGTTTAAAATTCAATCCTGCCTACCACACATTTTGTGGGGGCAAAAAGTAGTGAGAAAGCACCAAATAACTTCTGGGAAAACACAGATTTTAATTTCCTCACCTATGTATTTATTTTCTTCGAAATTGAGACACCATGTGCACTTATTTGTTACAGTGCTGGTGGGATACCTGATTCACTGGGAGTTTTATTGTCCATGATGGAAAATGCTGCAACAGTTCAAAGTCTTATAATTAAATTTCCTATATTTCTGAGCCCCATTTGTTACAACAGATCTGACAGGAAATCAGGATCTTTGCTGCTTAAGTGTTCATTTACTCCTGTTTATTCTTACCACAAATGCATCACTGCCTCAGGCTAGCCTGAAGTCAGGATCTTCTGCCTGTTTGTTTTTTTCTCCCCACATTTAATTTATTTAGCTTTCAACAAATCAATACAATAAAACTCTGTTTTTAATATTACATGCTGTATCATCCTGTGTGAGTCCTTTCCCTGAGTGCTTGCAGTAGGGACTATGAGAACACAGTAGCACTACAGCCCTAGCACAATGCTCTTATGGTGGGATTTGCATCTAGAACAACATGTTTCCGCATCTCTCACACACATACATGCTCGGATTTCCACAAGTACGCATATTGACAGCAAAACCTACTCAAAGTAAGTTTGGAGCACACTGGACTGTGTAAATTCTGAATGACTCTGCCTAGTTGATACTACTTAGTAGGATTTCAAAACTTTCCTGTCTCATTAGAACAGGTTTCCTGAGTTATTACTGATTTTGGCTTGCACAGCAGATGGAGCAGTGACCTCCTACAAGCCTTTCCCAGTGCTCTGATTCACTGATGAGTGGATCGTTGTTGGTAAAAATCCTCCAAGCTACCCTGGAAATGTACCCTTAGTGGGAAGTTCAAATTTGTTAGTTGCAGAAATGTGTTTTACATAGCCCTATCATTTATCAATTTCTTCCCTTGTTCTCATAATAACTACTGAACACGCTGGCCTTGTTTGACAGAAGTATACGTAGCTCATAGATGATGGTTAGAGAGAAGTGATTACAGAAACTGGCGGATGAGTGAAAGGGAGAGACCCAGTTGAATGTCTCCACTGGTGGAATGGCAGTCAGGATATACTGATAAATTAGTGGAGGTCTATAAAAGCCCTCTCTTCCAGGACAGAATGTTGCATACAAGTGGCCAAAAAAGGAAGTCTGCAGCAATTAGGAAAATGGTTGATTCTCTAGGTCTTCTCTGAAAGCCATGATCCCTGATGGCTACAAAGAAGAATTGCAATAACAGATCTAAAGTTGCTAGTATAGCTCAATTTTGTCACCAGGATAAACGGTAACAAATGTAGCAAGATTCACATGTATAATGACATTAACTATAGACATACGTATCACCATACACACAGATCCTAGTCATGGCTTGGACATTAATCTCTTCATAGCAGTGGAAACAGATTTGCTGCAGAGCCTTAGCCCAGGGGCAACTGTGTAAGTGCTCCAGCACCAAGGAGTTCCTGAGAGCTGCAATAAAAACATCTCTGATTAAAGATGACTCAAGGGCTGAAAACAGCTAAGTGATTTCCACTTTCCACTTAAGGGTCTACAGAAATCATTCATTCGAAACATTTTCTAACAGAGAAAACTCAAGATACCCTGAATTCTGTAATCTTGATCTTAGGATCATTTCACTCCATACCACTTGCAGTTAACAAAAAAAGATGAAAAAGCCAAACATACTGAGTGCCATTGACGGACATACAATTCCGAGAAAAACCTCAGAAGTCTTTTGGCTAAGAAGGGAGTGCACAATTTGTGACTTTTATACACAATCACTGGTCAAAGCAGGCTACTATATGCTGCTATGCCATACTAGCTTCCCAGAGCATCACATATGGGTGCCAGCAGTTTTCCACAGAGGACAAATGGCAATTAGAAAGCTGCCAGGATAAAAAGTTTTCACACCAGGCTTCTTGCATTTCCATTTTCACCTCTGTATATGTGTGGTTCCTTGTTTGATGAGCTCATGTGGATGGATTAAACCATTGGTCACTCTGGGTAGATGCTGCCTGCCAAGTGCCATGTTACACCACGATGGCAATCTGGACAACTCTAGCTTCCCTGTCCCAGCTCCGACAAGTCCCCTAGGTTGGCTTAATATTTTGACATTGCCAGCCCAGAACAGTTAGAGGAAATTCAGACCATCCCATTACTCATTTACATCATTACTCAATTACATCATGGTGTTTGCCTGGGACTTCTTTTCTGGCTGTCTTACCCCCCAGACTTAGGACTGAATTTTGACTGAAAGCTGAATGAGATGTCTTTGGTATAGACATATTTATCAATAGCAGCTATAAAACTATCCAACACTCTTAAAAAGTCCAGTCACAGTATTTGGCAAGATGTTATTGAATAAATTTCTCCAATCAGCTATTCAGGGTGAAATACTATTTCTTTTGATAATTTTTAAATTAACTGCTCTTTCATTTCATCAAGTATGCCTTTGGTCTCTTATTGTGAGCAAATCTTATTGTGAACTGAACCTCCAAAATTTCACAGAATCTATTTAAATAAGCCCTGGAAGCCCAGCATTGCATCCAAAACCCCCTGAGTCTCTCAGGAGCTGGCAATTTCCTTGTACTATGGCCCAGCTGTGGACAGGTCAGAGTGTGTCTGTGAGGGCCTCCATTCCCCTTCTGTCTCATGAAGCAGTGATACCCCTTTTCTCTCAAAATTTTGCATTGTTTATTTAAGTAATTATCTTCTGCAGGCAAAACTGTTAGTTGCTCTATGTCCTAACACATGGCACCCACAGTCCTGATGATTCCAGTGTCAGACTTTATGAACAGAGCAAAGTTAGCTCTGTCTGCTCTCTGGGCTGGCCAGATCACAGCTGAAGCAAAATAGTCAATTTAAGATAATATTGTGCCAAGACTTAATCTTTTCTTTGAGGCTGGCCGTATTAACCAGTTTAGGTAATTTTCAAAGCATTGATAATAGCTTACATACTCTTTGATATGGCATCTGGCTTGCCTCAGAGTGCAAGTAAGCAGCGGAAGAAAAGCCTGTGTAGATGTGTCCTTCACTTTCCGTAAGGCAAGGAGCAATAAAAGGCTTCAGCCTCATCCATTCTGCCCAGCAGTAAATGGTAATTCTCTTACTCAAAAACAACAGCAACAACAAAAAAAAAAAACCACAAAAAGCCCCAAAAATACAAAAAAAAAACCCAAACCAAAAAAACCCACCAAAACTAAACAGTTCCAAACTCTTTAAATGGGAGAGCTCTCCAGAAAGGGGACAAAGCTCAGCTCACAGACTCCAGATTTCCCACTGCCCCATATCTGGCTGCTTCTTCTCTAAGGGGTCATAATTATTCTCTGAGTACAAAAAAAAAAAAAAAAGAAAAAAAGAAAAAGAAAAAAAGGGGGGAAAAAAAAGAGAGATAAAAAAAGGTTCAGCTGCCACCGTCTTGGTCCCACTTAAGCAGTGGAGTTTCCCTGGCAACCACGCACACGCAATGCAGCCATGGCCATACACTCCCCGCCACAGCCAGCGGGAAGGACCACCATTGCTCCCTGCAGTGCTACACAGGGTACAGTACAGCCCACAAGTTCTGGGGCTGAAAAGACTGGGGCTGCACATCACTACCCACACCCCAGAGAGAAACTCATTGTCTGGCAGCCTGCTGGACCTGCAAAGATGCTCAGGGAGAGGAGGGTGGCTAATGGCCCACTAGACTTCTTGTGCCAGGTAACTAGGGGCAAGCAGGAGGAAAGTCGAGATTTGCCCTCATCCTGCTCACCCAGGCCTCCTTCTTCGGGCTGGTTCCTCACTTGCTTCACGCTCCTTGGAGCTGTTTTCCTCTGTGGTGTGAGAGGAAGGTATGGAGTCTGTCTTTGTTCCCCTGTTTATGCAGTGCTCAACTTGAAAGTTCAGTCCCACAAACACAGCCAGGTTTATTCAGTTAGCCCAGGTCACTGTCTTTCTGCCATTAGGCTGCCCCAAAACTCAGAAAGAAGGGAGCCCACTTTTCATCCTTCTCAGCCTGGAAGTACATTCAGACATTTCATACTCACAGCTTTATGAGATCGTGAGGTTCCACACTACCCTTCACTGCACCCTCCAAATCAGATCTGATCACATTGGAAAGGAGGTGCTGCTTGCACAGAGTATACCTCCTCCCTGCTCTGAGCTCTCCCAAACCTGCCTCATGCCAGCTCACTCCAACCTGTGTTTTACAGTATGGGCTGGAATAGCAGCAATGTTGAAACCTTTGTGTGCACCAGGTGAGAAGGCAGCTCTGTGTGGTGTATTTCAAGAGGGATTTTACTACCTTCCTTACGTCGCCAAGATAGATAGTATAAAATAGCACTGGTATAAAATGAAGAAACAGTACCCTGTTGCAGGTTTTCCACTTTTTGTTTGGACATCCTGCTGGCAAGCAGCTGCCCCATTAGCACATAACATGTATGTCTGCACCAGACAAGAGGAGGCAGAGGAACCATGAACTGGCCCTAAGGCATCTGTGCATTAGCACTGGGTAGAAACTCCAGCTCATGTCCAGTAGAGGTGCCATGTCAGGAGACATAACTAGTTCAGACCCCAGCCTGCACCACGCTGGTGACACTCCTGATTTCAGATCTAATTGGGAATTTGCTAAGCCTGAGGAGAAGAAACAGAGGTGGATTCCTGAACCACTGGACCTGGACTATGGATTCAGCCCCTGCTTTGGAAAGTGACTGTACCACTGAAGAGTTTTACAAGAGTCTTTGGCTGGAACAAGCAATATGGATTTCAATACGCAGCTTGATTTGTCATGCTTGAAGACGTGATCCCCATCAGAGATGGCTTTGTCCACAGCAAGTTACCATCCAGGATGGATGAAAGCATAGCAGCACCTACTTTCTCTCTACACAGCTCTCCTTCCTAATCAACCAGTAAGCAGTGCTCCTGTCGGGAAGCTGCTGTCATGCCCGTCTTGCTCATGTAATTGATTCACAAAGTTTAAACAATTATTGATTTTTCTTCTCCCCACTGTGGAGACGTTAAGACCATGGAGTTATTTACACAGATATTAGAAAGGAAAGAAGCTCTGTTCTCAGATGTTCTTTTTGAGTTCACATCTATTAAGTCTCAGAAAATAGGAGGTTTCCTACAACTTTACAGACAAAAGCACGCATAAATACGTTAAGTTCCCTGCACACACACAAGCCCATCCAAACATTTGCAGGATGTTCTGCCAAAACCACACCAGCTGAGTTACTGCTTTCTATTATTTTCTATTGGGACCATAACTCTTCAGTTCCTTGTCTTTGCCCTGATGATTAACAGCCATTTGCCATGCCCCTTTACGGCTATGAGACTGAAGCACAAATTGTGGCAAACTTCCTATTCAAGAAAAAGCCATTTCTGAACTCCAATGAATTGGAAATTCTTCTTTGTAAAAGACTGGACTATAGGAGACATACAGAGATGGAGCTTGCAATCCTCCCCACAGCTCCTGAAGCACTTCATATGCATGGTTGCTACAGAGATTGGTGCTGTAAGAACCATTATATACCCACCTCCATGATCTAAGAACATGAACGTTTACACTTCTCAGGGTTTGGTGAAGAGAATCTGAAAAGGGAAATCAGTCCCTCTGAGCTTGCAATAAGGGTGCTATGAGTTTCAGTTCTGAACTTCTTTTTGCTTGGGCAATGAAAATCAGCAAGTCCAGTTCTAGTCAGCTTAACTCTGTGCTGGAGCACACACAATTAAATTAACTTTTTTTCTATAGTTACCTGCACATCAATAAAAAGTTCCATCTATAATATTCAATATGCCCTTGACATAACTTTAAAGCAGCAACATTACAAATAAAATGCTCTTTTTGTACCTGAAAACATATTTTTCTACCTATATTAGGCTTTGTATTTTTTTAACCAAAACCTGAGTCTGGGACTGAACTGACATCTCTTTTTCAAGATCACACACAGACATAAGACAGTGAGATTTCTGTTGAGGATCAGCACAGCAGAGAAAGGGACTGATGGAGCAGCAAAAGTATTTGCCTCTGCTGGCCATTAATAATAAGAGTAACAAAAACATCTAAGAGAATAAGAGCCAGGGTGAGGCATGTAAGGTTTAGAAATAGCTCTTCAACTAACTCAAAGGCAAAGCCAATGCATCTTGTTTTCCTGCATCTCCCATTGTCTGTCCTCTTTATTAACCACACACTCCAGCACAACGGGGGAGTGGGAAGTAGATGGAAGCATCAGCAGGAGCTCTGGCAAGCCGGGTAGAAATGAGCTATTCAATCTGAACATTGCCTGGTCAGGGCCCATGACAAAAGATGGAACAAATAACTATAAAAGAGGGGAAAGAAAAAGCCATGTCCAGCACTGCACCTCCTGCAAGGGAAGAGGCGTTGGCTGTGATATTTTCCTTCTACTTTGTATCACCCTGTTTCACTATTTTCTGTCTTCCTGCACACAGTTGCTTTCAGGTGCTTCAAGTGCATGCAGTTGGATATGTGTGTGTGCATATACACGTATACATACATATCTTCACATACACACAGGCAAGTGCACATAGGCAATTCTACATGCAGGATGGCTCAAGACAGGCAAATTGCCTCATCTCCAGTATACCAACTCAGGCTGGCAGCACCTGAAATGGATTAGCATCCAACAATGATCTCTATGAAATGAGGTGATGATGCAGTCCAGCCTTACTGACAATAAATATCTACATCACCACGCATGCATGCAGTGCTGACTAAACTTCTGGTTAGTGCTCTCAGAAAGAAGCCAAGGACTACACAGGCTGCTTCATTACACAGCCCTGGCCACAGCCCAGAGGAAGAGAGTTTGCATGCCTTCAAATCGTGAGTGAAAGCATTGAAGACAGTTTTAACACACTTTGTTCTTCCTGACATATACAGTCCTTCAGGACTCATCTTTCATGGAGGCAAGTAGTCATCTATTAATACACAAGAGGATCTGAGCTATTAAAAAAACAAAACAAACCCAAAAAAAACCCTGCAACGCTGTCTTTTCTTTCAGCAGGTCAGAAGGAATACTTGTGGGAAGGGAATAGCCACAGAAAGGTTTATTTCAGGGTGTAGCTAAGCAATTCTGGAAGCTGAGACAGTCATTGCTCTGGTCATCCAGCTTCAAGATACCTTTTTTTTTCTTTCAGGATACTTTTTTTTTCTTTCTAGGAAGAATTGTATTTTCTTCTTTTTATGCAAAACCTCTGAATATCTGCCTTCTGAGAAGTAACGAGCTGAAAAACCTTTTCTTCAAGTCTGGTGGCTAGTGCAAGAAGCTCAATCTTTTAATTATCTCAGTGGATGCAGGATGTGTACATTCCCACACTACGCATCCATCTGCACTGCGTAGGAGCAGATCATAGTCTTGGCATCAGTGCTCTTCAAGGCATGCAGCCTTGCAGAGTGGGCATGCTTGGTGAATGAAGCACACTGCTTGGAAGGCATCAACCCAGTGCTCTACGGCTCATCTTGTATCCAGCTGCTCTTATTATGTTACCCAGTAATTTTTAAGGGCTGGTAGTAGATCTTCTCCTTTCACACATGGCACTAATCCCACTGACTTCGAAGTCACACCATATTCTCTAGCTGGAAGTGAGAACGTGGTCAGGCTCCTTGTGCATTCAGCAGTAGGCTATGGATACAAACTCTCTATTCATCAATAGGAAAACACGGCCTTTACAGCTATCCCTCACTGGCCTTTCTTCCCATGGAATCTCTCTATTATGTAGCTCTAGGATACCCAAGAAAGGAAAAGTATGCTTTTAAAAATGTACATATTCCCTCCACATATAAAGGGCTGAGGATCATAAATTTCCTCTTTTACAGGGAGCTTTCTGAGGGCCCTTCAGCTGTCTGGTGTGGGGGACTTTGTGCAGCTCATTCATAATTTCTGTATTTCATTGCTATGCAACAAGAAAATTGTTGAGTCTCCAGAAGAATTTCACTTCACTCCATAAGCATCAGCATGTCTGTTTCAGCAGAGATCAATCATACAGGCCCTCCCGGCCTTGGACTCAACCCTTCTCAGGGCTCCTCTAAACAGGGCAGTTCACTTCCTTACACAAGGTCAATTGTGCATCTTCAACTTTGACAAAAGAAACTCTCAATCCCCTGGGCACACTGACAGTGACATTTTAACTCAACAGGTGCTGCTCAACAGTTTGTAGTCTAAACTAAAGATGAACAGTATTTCAAATGGAAGTGGCAGGAGGACTTTCAGCAGGGTAGTCATAATCCCTCCTGCTGGGATGTGGACATTAGACAAGCTGGTCCCATTCCTGTTGAGTCCTGGCAGGGGATTTTTCAGGACTGTAAGTAGGCAACAACTTTCATCCTACAGCTTCCACCAAACCACATCCTCTGAGTTTAATAGCATCCTGCAGTCTTTATGGGCTCAGAAGGGAGATTACTGCCTCCCAAAGTGCCAAGAGCTTTTGCTACAATTCCTAGATTTTCCCTGAAGTGCTCCCCTCCAGGTATTGAATGAGCGAGGTATTACAACTGAAAGATTGAAAGATTTTCATTTAGCATCTTTTTCTTGTTTTTTTTTTCTCAGTTTATTTACTCAGTGCAGATGGAGTATAATAGATGAGATTGCTTTGCTCACCTATATATGCATAAGCTTGTTTTAATCATACATTGTATGATTACTTCAACTTCCCACGAACAGCCTCCTCACATCTTCAGGCCTCTCAAAAGCATGCCTGGATTGTGTAATGCCACAGCCCCATATCAGAGTTGCCAGAGTTAACCTGGACTCCCTAGTAAGTCCACAAGGCACAGCGACACCTTGCAGAAGTACTAGCTTGGATCCCTGAAGCTGAAGAGTGATTTCAGTACAGTCCATGAGATAAATTTGTGGTGACTCAATTGCACCCCTCTTAGAGTTATCCTGTTGGTGCTGAGGGTCTGCACAACATGCCATGCAGCTATGATCTCCTCAGTCTCACTCATTCCCTGCAGTGCCTAGGCACCCCAACACCTTGGAGTGCTTCACACCATAGCTGCCAAATTTACATTTACAATTCACACCATAGCTGACAAATTTACATTTACAATTGCTGCCTGCTCCTCTAGCTCCCTTTGCCCCCACTGCCTCAGCAGAGGTTGTTCTCTCTTCCCCAGGGCCCAGGGAACAAAGAATCCTAAAATCTAAAATCTTTTCTCTCAACCCCACCTTGGACACTTCTACAGCTCCACACAGTCCCTATGCATAAGCTTCCCTCCCACCCACCGAGTGCAGGGCAGCTGTGACCGCCCTAGGAGTGGAGCAGAAGGAGATGAGGCCAAAAGGACAGCAGACGGAGGGTTCACGTCCACATACACGCACATCCCGATTAAGGATCCAGCTTTGTTTCCATGGCAACATGCAGAACCGCAGCAGAACAGTCCCTTCCTGCACAGCAATGGCAGCCATGCCCTGCACCCCTAAATCCTCCCACTGCTCCCAGCCACTGACAGGGCCTGCAGAGACCCCTTTACACACCTTCCAAAGCCTGGCAATTTAAGGCTTGCAGATTTCCCACTCATGATGCGATGTCCAGAAAACAGGAAAATAAGGATGTACACTAATAGCAGTAACAGAAATAACACTACCTGTCACAGTCAAGCTGTAAACCCGTTAGAACAGCATTACAAAGAAATGCCTTTTCTCTCCTGGAAGCTGGCAATGATAATCAATGGAGTGCAGCTCACAGAATTAAAAGAAGATATTTTTTCCTACGCGCAGGTAGCCCCTTAGTATACAGCCAAGCAGCCAGCACTCCTCTGAATCTACTACGAAATGCCACCTGCAACCAAACCCAACTCCACCTTTCAGGACAAGTTGTCCCATGCAGCCCACCTTCCCATGAGACAGTACTAATACCTTGATCCCTGTTGGTAGGGTGTTGAAACACAAGAGGACAGCTGAGACCCTGAGTCTTGGCAGCACGCACCCTTCTTAGCAGCTCCACAGGGAAAGGCATGTAGGACATGGCTACATGTTTCTTCAGGCCTTCTGCACTCAGAAAATCTACCTGCCATCTTATAACTGAACCACAAGCAGGACTGAAGTGCTCATGATTTCTTAGCCATTTCTACTACATTTCTTCAGGGTTGTCTGCTGAGGAACGATTGGGAGAATTAATCCAAATTAACTGAAGTTGTGAGTTTAGCATGAATTCATTAAATCACATTAGCCTTGAATGGACACATTTCTTCCAAATTAAAGCAATCCTTAGAAGAAAATTGAACTAAACCGAATTAAGGTCATTTTAATCCTGAAGAACATAGTGCCTACATGGGCTTTGTTGTAATTAAGGAACAGCAGTCTGGAAAGGATGTCCCAGCCCTGGTCTCCCAGACAGTCTCTCCATATCAGTCTTTTCAAGAACCTATCATGCTCTCACTGGGAAGGGATTAGGTTTCTTACTTTCCCTGTGCAGTTTGGAAGCTGGTGCAGAACTTTGCTGTACTGATGACTTTCTGCTAAAGCCCGTTCCTGGCCAGTTAATGCCTAGTTCCTCTTTACCTTGAAGAGCTCTAGTATTGTCACAGTATTTTCCTCCCACTCTTTTTTTAATGGAGGGCAGCCTTTTATAGTCTCTCAGCCTGCATTTTGCCAGGTTAAGTAAGCTACACTATCTTAGTTTCCTCTTGTAAAATGTATTCTTCCTTCTCATTACCAACTAAATACTTTTCTGACTCCATTTTTGTTTAATTGGGATAACTGGAATTATACACAGAATTGTACACAGAGGAAATCACACTAGAGCCTGTTACAATGATACTGATACTTCCCTGCCTTGGTAGGGAATATCCTGCCTGGCACCTAGGAACATAATTGTCTTTTATGCTGATGTCTCATATCTAAGCCTCAGTCATCACATCAGTAAATAATACTCCCACTTTTCTCATTTTCATTTGCTTCTAACTGATAATCCCATTGTTTTTAAGATCAATTAGTAGGAGTAACAAAGAATCTTCTCATACAGGCCAGCAGACTGTGCAAAGGCAGCCAGACCAGCTAGAAGGAACAGAAGTAATAAACAATAGAAGCCCAAACAATTTCTGCTGCTCAAGTCCTTCAGATCTAGTGTGGGTTCCAACATGTGGCTTCATACCAGGCACTGTAGATGTGTCTATCTGCATGCCTCTGAACTTCACATAAGTGCATTTCCCCTTCTTTCTATATTGTAGTCCTCAAAACTGTCCATTTCTTCCTGCTTGCTCCCTATTCTACTGCATTGATTACACTGCTCCCAAGTGTGCACAAATGTCCTCATGAACATGATCCCTCATACTCCTACACCATAAATCAGAACCCGACATTTAGAAACATTTACAATTCTGTGGTTTAGAAAGTTTCAGATTAGCCACACTACACTTCATCTCATATCTGATGTGGGAGAAGGGAACAAGGGAGACAGGTTAGAGATGGATAACTGATGGAAGAGAGACAATCAGGTTTCCCATTCAGAAAAGCACTGCCTATTGCAGGACACAAGCACATTTACAGATAGTGTCACATGAATACAGCCAGTTAAAAAAAAAAAAAGGAGTACAGTTTTCATACAACATATCCAAGCCAGGGACTATATTACTACAGGAAATCTTTGTACAGAGCAGCAGAAAGAAGCAAAGAGGTAAATTATTAGGTTCTGATTCAACATGCCGTTATTGCTATTCAAGATGCCATTTACTGAGGACCAGGTTACTTTGCTGTAAAATTAGACTTTTATCCTGGTGATTTAGGCCTTTTAAAAGTATTTATTCACATTTTTTATGCAAAATTACTTAGACCTGGCTTGTCTGTGTTTGTTTGCTGTCAATGCTTCTGTACAGGAGTTTCATCTGCATATTCATAGATGGAAATGTGCAAAAACTTGCAGAAGTGTACATCTTCCCTGTTCATATGCAAGTATTCAAGCCAGAAGTGCTTGTGAGCTCATTCAACAAGGGAACAGGAACAATACCAAATAGATACCTCTGACCAACCATAATTAAGTAATGCAGCCTGTATCAATCCATAGAGTAAATATTTTCCAAGAAGTTCACTGAATAAATTCAAATAAATTTGAGGAAATTATGATCCACACAACGGATATTCCATAAGTCGAAAAAGGAGCTAAATTCACTGAATAAATTACGTGTTGTGAATTAGTCCCCCAGCTCTAGCATTTACTATGGCTGGATTATTAAAATGGATGTCTAATTTAGAATCATAGGATCATAGAATAGTTAGGGTTGGAAAGGACCTTAAGATCATCAAGTTCCAACCCCCCTGCCATAGGCAGGGACACCTCGCTCTAAACCATATCACCCAAGGCCTCGTCCAACCTGGCCTTGAACACCACCAGCAATGAAGCATTCACAACCTCCATGGGCAACCTATTCCAGTGCCTCACCACCCTAACAGGAAAGAATTTCCTCCTTATATCCAATCTAAACTTCCCCTGTTTAAGTTTTAACACATTACCCCTTGTCCTATCACTACAGTCCCTAATGAAGAGTCCATCCCCAGCATCCCTATAGGTCCCCTTCAGGTACTGGAAGGCTGCTATGAGGTCTCCACGCAGCCTTCTCTTCTCCAGGCTGAACAGCCCAAACTTTCTCAACCAATCTTCATATGGGAGGTGCTCCAGTCCCCTGATCATTCTCGTGGCCCTCCTCTGGACTTGATCCAACAGTTCCATGTCCTTGTTACGTTGAGGACACCAGAACTGCACACAACACTCCAAGTGAGGTCTCACGAGAGCAGAATAAAGGGGCAGGATCACCTCCTTCGACCTGCTGGTCACGCTCCTTTTGATGCAGCCCAGGATACGGTTGGCTTTCTGGGCTGCAAGCACACACTGCTGGCTCATGTTCATTTTCTCATCAACCAGCACCCCCAAGTCCTTCTCCTCAGGGCTGCTCTGAATCTCTTCTCTGGCCTACCTGTAGCAGTGCCTGGGATTGCTCCAACCCAGGTGTAGGACCTTGCACTTGCCATGGTTAAACTTCATGAGGTTGGCATCAGGCCACCTCACAAGCGTGTCAAGGTCCCTCTGGATGGCATTCCTTCCCTCCAGCCTATCAACCGAACCACACAGCTTGGTGTCATCAGCAAACTTGCTGAGGGCACACTCAATCCCACTGTCCAGGTCAGCGACAAAGATGTTAAACAAGACCGGCCCCAACACCGATCCCTGAGGGACACCACTCATTACTGGTCTCCAGCTGGACATTGAGCCATTGACCACAACTCTTTGTGTGCGGCCATCCAGCCAGTTCTTTATCCACCGAGTGGTCCATTCATCAAATTGATGTCTCTCCAATTTAGAGACAAGGATGTCGTGTGGGACAGTGTCGAATGCTTTACACAAATCCAGGTAGATGACATCAACTGCTCTACCGCTGTCCATCAGTTCTGTAGCCCCATCATAGAAGGCCACTAAATTGGTCAGGCAGGATTGCCCCTTAGTGAAGCCATGCTGGCTGTCACCAAGCACCTTGTTGATTTTCATGTGCCTTAGCATGCCTTCCAGGAGAATCTGCTCCATTTAGCATCAATAGTACTATTTTTTGTTCTGGATACTCAGATAATACTACTTAGGTCTCCTATAGCACCGCTCAAAACAAATTAAATGACAGTGTCCCCTTTTTCTTCTTTTTTTTTTTTTTTTTAATACAGAGGAAATAAATAAAGTAGAGAATCAGCCTTCCTGGTGTCACTGTGTACCAAACTTCTCAGTATGAACCAGCTCAGCAGACTGGAGGAAATACAACCCACATCCCTGACGAGCCAGCTAGATCCTCCCTCCAATAACAGCGCAAGAACTAGTTATGATCCTCATAGACATCCCTCATCTCTCTGTATGAGGAAATGGCTGCATTCAGGATGCAGGAAGAGTAGGGATCCTATTAGCCTACATCAACAGGCAACAGTTACTGTTTGAAAGTGTCTCTTTAGATTTAATGGGTTTATGTGTGCTAGATTTAATGGGTTCATGCGTGCTAGATTTGCCCTTTTAGAACAGGTCACTTGGGAAAATTCATTCCTAATTGTGATCTTTTCTGTAGTGTCACTGAACTATGATGTTCAGCAAACCATACTCCTGTCTGAGAGGTGAATTACTTATTTGGAGAGCTAGAAATGAGATTGAAATCAGCCTGTTACCATAAAACAATTTATGATCTGCAGGATCTCTGCCCAGGTCCCTGTTGATCTCTCCAAAACACCTCCTTCAGCATGACATTCACAACTGCTACCTTCTTAAAGGAAGGCAAATGTTAGAGGAAGTCTGAGCTGCCCACTGCCTCCCAGGAAGGTTTTCCTGGGGCAAGGGTAAGATAATGGCCCAACCCAGGGGAAATGGCAGCATAGCTGCAGGGCAGCCTTCCCTCTTCCTGTGTCTAGAATAGCAACCAAGAAAATCATTTTGTGCTGCAAAACTCATCAGTTTGGCACCTTGCACCAGCCTCAGAACTATTCTGGTTAAATGAAACAAGGCAATTTCCTGATCATTTCACTAAAAAGAAAATCCTGGGCCCTCTCAGCCCTGATGTAAAGCCATGGGTTGCTGCTTGTCCGTTCCTCCCTTCCCTAGGTGCTGCGCTGCTGCCACACACGAGATTAGCAAGGAGGTTATATTTAAACTTCCAAGAGGAGCTGCTGTGTGATTATGGGTCTATTTAAAATCCTCCGGGCAGCTGCAGTACATAATAACAAGTCAGCGGGAGGGGAAGGAGGAGAGGGAAAAGAGGGGGGTCAGGAACGTCACAGATTGTCTCCGAAAAATTGATTGCCAGAAGATGGCAGGGAGTGCAGTCAAGTTAAAGATGCCTCCCATAGGGAGTGAAAGGGAGAGGGGGGACATGCAGGAGAGGTGCCGACACTGGTGGTGTGCACTGACAGGCAGCGGGGGGATTAGACAGGCCAGCATGGAAAGCTGCCAGACCTGAAACCTTGCTGCCTCAGGCAAGGACGTCATTCCCTTAAACCCCCTCCACTCACTCTGGAGGGCTCTGTCACACACCACTGGGTGCCTGTCCAGGCTTCTTCAGATCATAGGCAATTGAATGAGTAAATAGCTATTATTAGACTGTCCTCTCCAGCCTGCCCACACACACACCTCAGCCTCAAGCCAGCAGAAAACTACCCCAAGAAAACACCCTTCCAGGGCTTTACCCAGTCTTCAGCTTCACTATATCTCTTGGGAGTCTATTCCCCTCTCCAAATTGCTACTAGAAAGATCAGAGCAGGGACCCAGCCCCTCCAGCCTCACCATAAATCACATTTTCTCTGTATTTTCCCAGCCACCAACAGCTGTCTCCACCATCTTCTGACTCCAGGGCACGGACAAGGTGGGTTGAGGACCCCTAGATGGCGACTGAAAAATTCCCTCAGGTAGCCGTGACACCAGAGCTCAGTGACATCATGCCTGGCAAGGTTCTGCAGGTGGACCTGGGGCAGGTGAGGTGACAGCAGCAATGGGTGGGCAGATAGATGAAAGTGAGGTCCCAGTGTGCAGGAGGTTGTGCTGGTGGTACCAGCCTGCCCTGAGCAGAGCAAAGGGGTCCTCAGTGTTCCAAATCACTGAAAGACAAAGCCTAATTCATTCTTAACTGTAGGAGTGAGCTCTTTCAGCCTCACTAGTGTTTTTCAGGTAAGTCCCACCCATTGCACAGGCTCTCATTTAATGATATAGTGGTATCATAGTCTTCCACCTGCCTGCCCTCTCCTTACCAGTCAAATTTCCACGTCCTTCAAAGACTTGCTGCAATCCAGCCAAGATGACTGCACTTCAGTGCTGACTGGAGCCTTTGCGATGCAGTCTATAAAACACTTTGGGAGATTTCCAGAGGAAAGATGCTCGAGAAACATCAGTAATAGCAGTCCACACACCTTCTCTGATACTGTCCTTTGTGACCCTTTCCTACTCTTCTTTCTTCCCCATCCCTACACAACCTTCCTCCCATCTCTACACAACCATTTTCAGCACTGGAAAGTGGTACTACCAGGCAGGGAAGGAGTGTCTCTCCAAAAAAAGATTTGCCTCAATTTCCATCAGCAACAGAGAAGAGGGGAAAAATGTCCAAATTAAGCTGCTTGATTACTGAAATTAATCTTGTCATTTAGCATCCCTGTTCCACAGAACGGGGCCTTTGATTAGCCTCCTTGTTTCAGAATATTACAAGCAGACATTTATTAAGCAGAAGGCAATTCCTCCGCAGGGGGAGAGGGGCAGCTGATTCAGAAGAGATTGTTGCTCTCAGGATAAGAGATGGCCCCAGCTTTGCCTGCAGCCCTGGCAAGGGGATTCTGCTCTGACAACACATCCAGGGCCCCCAAAGGATTCTCAAAAATCCTGCCCCCCATACATGATTAAGGACCATCCTCTTGCCACTATCATAAGCTTGATATTTATAAGGCTGTCAGCACTTACAGCAAGTTATCCCTTATTATTACCATCATCCTTAGAGCCCTCAAAGGTTGTGAGGTACTATGTCCCCCCTGCGTGGCTCTCTCTGAGCACTAAAGAAATACAGCCAGATGGGAAGCAATCCCCAAGGTGACTGGAGGAGCACTACACATGCGCGTAAGACCTTTGGCATCCACACTTCCCTCTGCTTCCTCTCCAGCTCTGAAATGCATCACAAAATGCACTGCTGTGACTTTGTACATTCATGCTGTCACAAGCTATGGGCTTTTCCACTCCATAGGGCACATGCTCGGAAACAGGTGCCTCACTTTAGATGTGGACTGCTCTCATTGACCTGATATGGTGTGCCATACTTGCTGGGATGGCTGAAGGGACAGCTCAGAGATGGTGGTGGAATGCTCCAGGGATGCTCTTGCAGCACTCAGGGAATTTCAGAGCCTACTTCCCCTAGGATGTGCCATCCTGGGGCTCCAAAGCCCAGAACTAGCACTAGTGGTAGAGAGGAGGGATAAGATACTGTAGAAGGTTGTCTCCCATGGTTTCTTCGACTCTTGTTCCCCCAGCCAAAGGGTGTTTAGACATGGTTACTGGCACAGGGAAATATTCACCATTATCCCAGGCAAATCACTGGTAAATTTTAAGTCTGCTAAATTGATTGCTGGGTTTCAAGCTATACTGGTCAAAGTCCACCAGCACTGAAAGGTTGTAAAATGGAAGACCAACCTTTACACTGTTTACCTTTTCCTTCCCATGCAAGGGATGATTTTGGTACTGCTGGTCTAATGCGCCCAGTACTGCTACTAAAACGAATGTATTCCAGTCTCTGTGCTACTGCATCACAGTGCCAGAGCTCCATCCTGCAGGAGAAACACAGCTCAGAGGGAACATGAGGATGAGGCCTCTATAAGCTTTAAGTACAACCTTTTTACAGGCTGTTAATATGGAATCTAGCAAAAAAAAAGAAATAAAAAAGGCAGGTTTTTAACCACTTTCATCAGATACTCAAACTACTTTCCAAACATTAACTAAATGCATTTCATAGTAGCTCAAATCCTCTGAGTGCTTCCTTGTACTGACTGGTGAAGTCAAACTTGCCCAGCCTACGGGGAGGTATCATTATCATCTTTGTTCTGCAGATGGGGAAACTGAGGCATGGGAAACCCAAGTGATTCAGATAGGGTCATGGAGATGAACCAAAAGCAGAAGACAGTTTTTTTTACTTTGGGTCTTCCTTAGCCCTCTGCATTCCAACTCTGCCCTATGCAATGCAACCACTCAGCTTCCAGACTGCATGCAGCAATCCACATCTAACAGCAGATCAAAGATCCTAAAGCTAATCAAACTTATTTGAATTCGGACCCAGATGGAAGCTGGGACACAGGTGTGTAACAAGCTCTAATTTTAGCTGATTCGGGTTTGCTCATCCTTTCCTCACCCACGGTGGCAGGCAAGGCATACAGACTGAATGAGAAACGGTGCTCTGATGAGGCATCTACAGGCCTGGTGTGGTTTTGTTTGTGGGTTTGCTGTTTCTTGGGTACCAGAGCTGCATGAAGCATTGAAATTCCACCCTTAGCAGCAGTGAGCAGCAGAACCTGGTTTCCATAGCACTGCTATGGAAACTGCGCTTTGCGAATTTCTGCCTTCGGGCCCCTCTGCAGCTGAACATCTCTGTGCTCCTCCCCATCACCCACCTCCACACTACAAGCCTCTACACCTCCTTGTATGTCTCGGAAGATTAAAGGGTGTGGTACATAAGAAAAGTAGGACCCTGTTTGGCTCCTCCCTGGATCATAATATGTAAAAGTGTCCTTTGAAGAGAAATACTAACAGCATACTTCTTTCTCCCCCTGCCACACATAAAAGCAGAAAAAATGACAGTTAAAATTCCTCAGCTTGAAATTGCACAGGTAAAATTTCACCTGGTAATATATTAAAGTACAAACCCAATATTCTCATTCAGTGGGTTCTTTCCACTTCTTTTGTCTGCCTGGACAGCAAGCTTCTAAAAGACAAGGATTGAATTAACTGTTAGAATGTATGATAGACTCCCCTTAATCTTCTCCTCTGGTTTGGTTTTTTACTTTTTGCTTCCCATCCCATAGCTCACACTAAAAAAACTCATGGCAAGGGCTTCATAAAATGGAGGGAGAAACAGACAACTGGTATGTGCAAGATACATGTTATTTCCCCTCTGCATCCACTGAGTGCTTAGAGAGCACATGGAGGTGACATACAGCATCTCAAAGAGATACAGCCTATGAGCATTAGCAAGCCATCTTCACTAGCTGGGAGGCCACAAGTCTGCCCAGCACCTGGACAGGTCAGTCCCTAACAGCCTTGGTCATCAGGAGAAGTTTGAGTTGTAGTGCTCAGACACTACCCTAGGAATGAGACAAGCAAAGGAAGGTCTAGATTTTAGAGAAACAGCACCAGAAAAGCAAGTAAGAGTCAAGACGTGATTGGCAGGGAGCAAAAAGTAAAAGATTCATCTTATGGCCCTCCACCATGGTTCTTGAGGGAGGGAAGAACCATACCCTGAGGGAGAAAGAAATCTGATCTCTCTGCTTTACTGGAACCCTTGACTCTGGAATGATTATAGAAAAGGATACTGTGTTAACAGAAAAGGCCAGAAAAATTTGTTCCAAGTGGTTTGGAAAATACCCACAGCCAATGACACAGAGCTACTTTACATGCTGTCAAAAATGGCAGCTCTCATCTGACATGCATGGAGCAAAGTGAGCCCCTTGATGGAGGACAGACCAGTTCCAACTGGCTTAGGTCAGACCCCATCAAGGGCACAGCCCCTGACACCTTCCTTTCCCAAGCAAATGTCAGAATAACAGCAATTAACAAATATCAACATAACACCAGGTTTTGCATATTCATAACCTGTCCACTGCCTACTCAAACAAGCACATTTCATTACTCTCTGAGTCAACCTGTGCTGTCATGTGAACCAGCTCTTTTCCATATTGGAGCAGTGCTGAGTCTGTCCGTCACATCATGACCTGGGCCACATCTTTCTCATCTACTGTGGCTGTAACTCATCTGAAACCTTGCTGAGCAAAATGACTGATACATTGCATTCCCTTGTGGAGTGTAAAGGAGATGACCTGTCTTCCATCATATGCATCCACTCGTCCCGATAGTCTCTTAAAATGACTAGAATTTTCCTGTGTTGCCAAGCACACCTCTAGCTTTCATTCTCCAGCACGTGCAAGCATAATATCGCTTAATGAAGAAAGGAAGCTTCTTGATTCGCCTTATTTGTCCCTTAATATATCTGACTACAAATCCCAAATCACTTCAATCTGAGTCCTGGACTCCAGTTTTCTGTTGAACAAAAACCTGAAGCAGGCAACTCTCAGTCCACTAATGCCATGCTGTAATTTGAAAGAGCTTAATATAGACCAAACTATAACTCCCATCCTTTTCACTCTGTTCTTTATTATTTTGATGAGGTTTTCAACCCATCTGTTAAATCATGGATGAAGAAAACTAGCAGTTACATCGCAAAATCCAGAAAACTATTTAAAATTCATACCTACTAAACTAGCCTATAATTATATGTTACTAAGTCAGGTATACTGTGTCTGGAAAAACAAATTTGGTATGCATGATCACCTGCTTAGCTGCTGTGTCTTCTAATAAGGTTAACTCAAGGAAGATGGAATAATAGTTTAGGACAAGTACATAATGAATTGCTTTATTTGGGGGTGTAGGGGGGAAGAGAGGGTCCATGCAGCAAGAAAAGATCAGTGGCTACTTCGTTGCAAGGGGTCAGTCTTCCTTGTACCACTAACTCTTCCACTTGACAGCCTACATTTTTAGTTGATGTGTGTAAAGCTTTGACAACCTCTTCAACATGACTGCTCTTCTGAGCTCAGGATAAAACCTCTTTGGCCCCTCTCAAGTTCCTTTTAAATCCCTAAATTACCTTCGTATAATCTTCAGTCTCTCATCTCGTATTCACTGGGTACCTTGCACAGAAGTGTTGTCAAGAGCAGGACTGCTGAAACTAAATGAGGCACTAATATTTCTTACAAAGATTGTGGTATTTTTTCCTTGTTTATGAGGCAGTATTGGCCATACTGTGATCTACCTGCATTAACAAATCTTCAAAGTATGTCATTTACACTACACCAGTACTGGTCCCCCACAAAGCTTCTCAGATCCTCTGACAATAGTTTTATGGTGTTTGAATACAGCTCAAAATCTCCATTAACTAAACATTCATGCCCTCAATATCAGAATTCCTCCCCTCACAGTAGCAGGAACGGATCTATTTTTAAACATTTATTTACTCTTTTAGATCCTCCGTGTCCAGCTTTACACACTTCATCACCTGATTATTTCCAGAGAAATAAAATCTTTGATTTACTCTAATCTCCATTTACAATCAAAAGGAAATTTTCTAGGGTCATGAATCATGGGCTGACTTGGCTCCTTCCACTCTACCCTACAGCCAGGCACCTTCCCTCACCCCAGGAAAATATCCTCAAATGGTATCTTGAGAAGACCTTGATTTAGCTGACTTTCAACCTTACAATGATAGGATTACAGATCATTCCTTCTCAAGTTTATTGGGCTTTTAGCCATACTTTTAATTCAGCCACTTCCCTGTGAAAGACTAATTTCTGAATTTCCCTACTTTATCATTCCATTCATTAGGTTTCCTTATTTTTTTCTAGCATCAGACTAACATACTTGAATGCAACTACAAGAAGTATTCCACTTGCCTTGATACTGACAACAAAATCATCTGCCATTGCAAAACTGTTACAAAGAGCTGTCCAGTTTTAATGCTGATCTTGGCATCTTCCTTAACTATACTGGGAATGCATTTGCAAAGTAAAGTACAGCACTGCAGTTCTTATACCCTTTTCTCAAATATCGGCACTGTGTTGGGTATTGCTGTTTGCTGCAACATCAGTAGTCCCCTGTGCCATTTTTGGTGGCCACTGAATTTGAAGCTGGAAGGTGGCCAAAGTGCTTTTTGTAGATTTCTCCTTTCCTCACCAAATCCAGGCTCTCTCTTGACTCAGTGATTCCTCCCCTTGGGAAATTCAGAGTATTCTTCTGAGGTTTACCATAAAAAGTCTTGTGTTTGTGTTCTCTCTCTGGTCACCCTCACTGAGTTTTGTCCCATCTTATCACCATCCAGTCTTTTATCAGGGACTGGTTTAACCTCCCAAGACTACCAGCTGGGGTCTTCATCCTCTCTGTTTTTACAAGCCCTCTTGATTTTTTTGTCTTCTTCTTAATATTCTGGTTCAAAAATACAGGCTGAATTTGCATCAACTTCAGGATTGCTCTAATTATATAGTCCCATTCCAAATGAAATCTCATATGGCTGAAATCCCCTGAGAGCCCATGCTCCCAGCTAGCCACAATTTTCATTTTGCTTGCAGGCTTAGGGCTGGTTTCCATGTAAGTGTTCCCTTGCATCACCTGCATTTTCAGTGAGACTCAGCTCTGGCAAGGCTTTTGTCTGCTATGTTCTACTCAGCATGTTTTCTTAGCTCATTTTACTCCTGTTGCCATGTGCTTTCCAGCAGCCACTCAGAGCCAGGGAGCCAGCTTCATTCAGCATCCATTCACACGTTGCTCCACAGGAGTAAGGGGAGCATCCCTGTAACACAAACAGCTGGCTAGAGCTGACTCCTGTCAAAGCATCTTAAAGCTGCATGTCTCCACAAGTGCTGGAGAACATGCCCTCTGTGCATGGGCTTGCTCAGGCACCTCAGACTGAACTAGTCAAAAGCTGCTCAAAATGAAGGACATATTACAAATCAACATTACCCTTATGTGCAGGATTTGCCCATACATGGACTGTTTTCGAACATATTTCTGGTGATGGCCATGCCTTTCTTGAAAAGGCCTGATGATCACTCCATTTTCCAAGGGCTTCTGGTCATGCAGAAACACAAGATGATGCTAATGGTAGTGATGGGCCATCCTCATTGCAAACTTTGGAAGCAGATTTAGTCATCTGTGCACAGCTGCACAATAAACTCCCTTTAACAGGCATGTTATTTTATCAGCCATTCCCCTCACAGATCTTTCATTTCTGCACGCCCATAATCCCCAGATTGGATCCATAACAATGTAGTTTGGACAGACATTGCTTTGTAGGATGATCAAGAAGACCTGCAAAGATCACTCTGCTCACAGTCACAAAACGCATCAAATTGCAGGTAAGTCCAATTGCAGAACGTAAAATTATAAGCATCCTGGACAATCACTGTACAGAGTCCAAGCAAAGCCCTTCTACCCACTGTGCTACTCATCAGGACTTGGGCAGAAGAACACAGACCTATATGGGAAATGGATATAACTCTTTAATAGGTGGTTTTGATATACTAGGCCCAGAGAGCAGCATGTCACAGCAAAGTCAAAAATTATCCTTTTTTCATCTAGACTCTCCAAAAGATATATTTGCAGACACAACTATGCAGGCATGGTATCTTGGACCCACACAGATTCCCACTGAACACAGCAGAGCAAGATGTTATGCAAGACGTCAGCACAGTGCTGAGCACAACTCCCCTCCAACAGACTATATGCATGTGTGCTCAGAATGGAACTCTCTTAATTCTCAACTCATCATTCCCCCTCATGCCATCCGCCTTCCCCAGATCTCTGACAGCTTCATCTTGATGTCCCATCACTGCTCCTAGCAAAGACAGCCTCTGTCTCCCCAGTACTGATGACGATACCATCCTGCACTTATGAATCCCCAGTGCCTTTCTCTCCTCCTACAAGCCCTACAGGCCACCACTGCCCCTTAGAAAAAGGGATATGGGTCCTCAGCAAGGGGGTGCAATAGAGTTTGAGATAGCTCAGATGAGCCACAAACTAAAGGGCTAGTTCTAGCAAAGAAAGAAGAACCAGGGGAATCATACATACTAATTTCCTGCCACTCTCCTCCACACTCTATGATTTCTGTAGTAACTAGTTCTTTTCCTTTGCCCCATCCCACCCTATAACCTGCACCTAAGTATGTTATGGTGCACGATGAGGAAGCACCTGTGCAGTGGGTGATGATGCGAGGGTGAGGTTGCAGACTACCAGGAGGAAGTAGGAGTTTTGATAGCAATGGGTCCTGCATGTTTGGGGCACCAGGAATGAAAAAGGCACCAGAGAAGCTTGGAGAGCATTCCAGCAGTGGATTTTGTCTGAAGGGGCGTATGCAGGTAATCACCCTGCATTTCTTGAGCTGGCAAGAAAACAGAATTGCTGGGGTTTTTTTGTAGTTGAGAGCAAAAAGTTCTCCCATTATCATGTATGAAAAGTCAAATATTAGAAACAATCTA
This sequence comes from Neopsephotus bourkii, assembly GCF_033783945.1. Lineage (NCBI taxonomy): Eukaryota > Metazoa > Chordata > Aves > Psittaciformes > Psittacidae > Neopsephotus > Neopsephotus bourkii. The sequence continues at coordinate 13,935,773 of NW_026900624.1, forward strand.
CAAAAGAGAAATACTTGAAAAACTCATTTTCAGGATATCACAAAGAAAGATTTTTGGGTTTTTTTTAGCCTGTCATCTACTCAGATGGCAGATGAGGAATCTGGAAAAGCTGCATGGCCTCTCTGCAGACCAACAAACCTGCTCACTTCCATCCACAGTTGTGACAAGCCTGACATATTCCATGGGGACTTTTCAATACTGTAGAATCAACATTTTCCAGCAGAAAACTTTTCCACTGGAAAACCTTTCAGGCAGCTCTACAATACATTTAGAAATGTTTCCTATGCACCAGTATGCTGAACACATATTCATACACTATTCACATTTTATAATCTCCAGATATTTTAAGTGCCTGTCTCCAAAGAAAGAAGTAGAATATGCCCCTTAAAATGCCAATCACAGTTAAAATGACAAATGATCAGCATGAGGTTTTGCAAGAGGAACTCATAAGTGGATCCTGATTTTCATTCTTTCCCTTCATCTCTATCCAAAGGTTCTGGTTCCCTCCTCACTTTTTGTTAGCAGCATTTAGCTGCTTTGGGCTTTGATTCCACTGCTGACTGCATAGCAGTTTCTGCCATGCCTGTGAAGAGCCTCAGTGGAGTTCATAAGGATCTGCTGAGGAGCTGGAGACACAAGCTTTATATCAGCATGCAGAATCCAAGTGCACTGTCCCTGTACATTTTCTGTCGCACAGAAGCGTGTGGATATTACATACGCATAAGGGATTGCAGTCGCAACTTCGTCTTTTTTTGAAAGCTCCCCTCATCCCCAGGAGCTCTCCCGTGGGACTCCATGGCTGGGAAAATTAAAATTTTGTTTCCTTCAAATGCTGTGTCTCTGTTTTTCCTAGAGGCGGCTAAAATTCTTTCTCTGTGATCTGAAATTGCAGCAATAATTATATTTCCTATTTTGTTCACTGTAGTTGACTGTTTTGGCAGTCATCCTGTAGCAGTAATCCACACATAAAGAGTCATCTTGCATTTTTCAAGCCAATTTAAAGGGAGTTGTTTCTCAAGGAAAGCAAGGGGGTGAAAATGTTCCCCTCTGGCAAAAATGTCAAGTACTTGGGTATTACATGCAAGAATTTTCCCTACCTGTCTTACTCATCATTGCATTTTACGAGCACTGATTTAAATTCTTTGTACTTCTAGGGAGGCCTAAGAGTTTCTTCATGTTGCTTCTGTCTTACTCCTCTCTCAATTCTCCCAGCAACTGAAAGAGAACTTAAGTTCCCTCTTTGCAGATGATGCTCAGAGCACAGAGTGCTCTTGTTTTGTTCTTGTTTTGTTCTGGGGCTATTTGTTCTAGAGCAGGGGAAAGGATGCAGTAGAAATTAAGGCAGGAATGCAGTAGGAGGCAAGGGAATAAATAATTATTCATTCTTGCCATCAGCTCATTCTCCTGGTTTGGTTTACACTAGCTGCCCCAAAATTTTCCTTCTAATTATATTCCTGAAATACCCAGAAGCCTTTAATAATGGCATTTACATGTATAATGTAGCATTATTAATGTTAAGCAAAGCCTTTGAAATCCTATTCATTCTGCAAGCCTCATATAATTTCAGAACAAATTACTTTCACTGTAACCTCTCCCAGACACATACACACACCACCACTATTTTGTTGAGTCCAGATACTTTTTCCTGCTGCCCATTCATTTTCAATCTTTATATTCTCTAAGTCATGAAGACACAAGAGCAGCACAACAATGAAGATGCTGAGGCCAAAAACAGTTAGGGTCAGCGCAGACACAAAATAAGGTGACTAGAAATTTAGTCTTCAGATCCTGCACATTCCAACTGCTGAAGCTATCTCTGCGTTCCAGACAAGATAAGCACCTGAAATAGCATTATAAGAAAGACAAGCTTCAGAGTATTTCAGGACAACTGTAAGAAAGCAGATGGGTGTTTGGGAAGCACTGCACCTCCACATCCCAGCACATCTAAGTTTTCAGTCATCTTTCAAGCTTGCACCACCAAAACCTGCTCATCACCTGGGGAAGTTTCAGAGACATCTGCTGCAATTGCAGGAAATCTTAGGAGTTTTGCTCTGTTCTTTCTAATTGTTGTTTCAACTTGCTTTTCCCTCTCCCAGGCATGCAATGATTCAGGCATCAGTTGTTTCTACAAGACCTCTGATGCATCCCCCCCTGTGACCCAGATGCTGCTCTGCTCAGCAAACCAAGCTTGCTCTAAGCCATGCCCCACCACCTTGCTTGTGGGAGCCTGCTCAAGCATCCCCATGAAGCTGGGCAGACAGTGCTGGCATGCCACAGAGAGGAGCTGATAGTAACATCAGGACACTTCTACAGCAGCTATTCAGCATGGTGCAGATTTCCAGGGATACAGGATCCACTCCTAAACCACAGAGTGCTAAACACCCTCCTGCTCAGCATCACAGCCCAAAAGCTTACAGTGTGCTCGCTAGAGGGACACAGCAAAGGAAAAAAAATAAATAGATCAATGTCAGGATAGACTGAAACCGTAGGGGAAAAAAGAGTCACAAAGCAGTTTTGTACAATAAGGACAATTCTAGAAAGTTTTTGTACCTCAGGCTCATGTATCATTTCTGAGGGACCTTAATGACGCTTCATGCCATCACAGAAATGCTGGCAGGACAGGGCTTTGAAAAATCCCACTGAAACACTATCACCAACACTGGACCAAATCAACTGTGGCTTACCTCAGGGCCCTTGTTTCAGCACTGCACTACCATCTTACTGGAAAAATTCTTCCTGATGTCCAAGGCAATACCACGGCCTCTCATTACTCTGGCACTACATTTTGGTTCCATCATCTTTGGGCAGACCCAAAACCACTGCTTCAGGACACCACAGGGCACGCTGTATCTGTGTCATGGCCAGCCCAGTTAGACCCTGCAAGTAATACCCACTGACTTCAGATCTTCCTTATTTCCACTGGAGAATCTCTGTTGAATTCGTCTCCCAGTGGGATGTAGAAGAGGCAAAAAAGGTAGAAGAATGGATTACACAACTGGAAAGGTCTTCCTGAGGATCAACTAAACAAATTACAAGTCCCCTGTGGAAAATTGACAGCTGGTGGGAATATGGTAAGGACGTCTAAGATTTTGGGCTGGATATAGATGCTGAAAAGGGAATAACTGTTAGTTGTTTTTTTTATCCCAGTAAAAGAATGATGGATTATCAAAAGAGAATGCCAAGTGGTAAGTTCCCAACAAAGGAGAACTTCTTCACCCCATGAGCAGTTATGTGGTGAAAGTCCTCGTCTCTTGGATGCTAAAAACATCCATGGGTTCACAAATGCCAAAATTTGCATGTGGGTAAGTATATGGAAGAAAAAAAACCACCATCCAGCATTACTAAATACAAAGATATGCTAACTAGCTTAGGAAGTCCTGAGCCATAACTCACAGGATGCTCTTGGAAAATATTCTGAGGAAGTATAATTAACTGATCCTCTATCAGTTCCTGTTGGCTGCAGAATACTGGGCTAAATCAGTTTTGGATGTAAACTAGTTCACACAACATTACAAAAAGGTTTCTAAATTAACATTTACTGGACATCTTCAGGTATACTGGGATAGTATAGGAAAGTCAAACCAATTTACAAGTCCACACACTTATTTTTATTTAAATGCTGTATTATTCAACAGAATCAGGATTCTTGGCTTTTTGGAAAAAAGGGGAGTGTGCCTGACCACCCCATCAGCCCAGCAGGACATTAATGCCGTCACACAGCAGCCAAAGGTGCAGAGCACCTGGGGTTGAGCCCAAGGACTTCAGCGATGGCACATCACTCTGCTACACTCTTCACAGCCAATTGCCCCCAGCTCTAAAGCATCTTTTATGAAAAATAGCAACGCCATATCATGGCCAGAATAGAACAGGCTTCGAGGCAAATCATCTTCTCAACCAAACTTTACACCTTCATCTCCACTCCAAACATTTACAGTCCACGAATTCTACTCTCCCTTGATTTTCTGCCCTCTGCTATACATGAAAATCCCAAAATATATCACAAGGTTAAAAACTGGTCTTGGGTTAGTAGCCCATTTGGCCAGCAGAAGAATGAGCAAGGAAACCTCACCACATCACCTTTTCATTTCTGCCCTAACGGGTAAAAAATGCTGGACCGTGCTGCTCTGCCATTCACCACCTCACACAGGTGTGATGAAACTCCTCCAGGATAGCAGATCCTCTCCTAGCCCCTGGCATTACTCAGCCACCCAGACCTGCCCACAACAGGCATGCCTCCATTTCTGCGAGTTTCTAGTGTTGCCTGTGCCAGCTCCTTTCTTTTCCTACTCCCCTGGGTCAGAGGCATAACCCAAGGAAGAGAGTTTGGTCAGGGGCATCTCTGTGTCAGACTAATGCCAGCTGTCACTGGGGCCATCATTATCATTTATTCTGGCCAGCAGCCAGAATAAAACTGAGGTGAGAGACTTCCACCAAATCCCAAGCCAACAAGGGGAATATACTGCTGCAGAAGTGGTATAAAGACACTTGTCTGCTTGAGCACACTGACACATACCAGGCATAGCTCAATGTACCAAGGGGACAAGGCCCAGTGGTACAAGACCCCAAAGAGACTCCTGTGGTCTCACTGCAGGTGCCTGCCCCAGAGAGGACTGGACCTTGGGGAGCCAGAGCTGTCTGACAGATTTCTGCATGCCAGCACATTCATGTTCACGTTTCTTCTACTAGCTTTTCTAGTCCTATGAAATATTTCAAGCTAAGCAGCTCTCGCCCCAACACCCACCTCCAGACGGCACACAGGCAAGGATGAGGCCATTCCCCAAGCAGGGAATAAGCATGCCTCGGTCCCACACTACCATCCTCACTAACCTCATCACCTTTACACCTCTCCTACCCCTCTTCGTTCTGATCCTGTGGCAGGTTCATTGAGGAGCACAAAGTTGGTCCTCACTGAGCCGGCACATGACAGCCTAGCACGGGCTTCAGAGGAATTAATTCAGATGTGCAGAGTCTGATCCTTTTCAGAGAGCGTGCGAGAGAGGAGGCAGCGCTCTTCACTTCAGACATCAAGGGAGAGTAAGAGAAGAAGAGATGAGAGAACGCCTCGCATAAAAAAGGCAGCAGGAAAAATGTCCTAATTTGGAAAGACAGGCTTCATTGCCATGGCAACCCAGAATCACCCCAGAGCTGCCAGATCTGACTTTGTATGTGGTGTTAAACGGTTCAAGCATTAAGAGAAAATACTAAGGGGAAAAAAAATTATGGAGCTGTGTAAGGGAAAGTATCTTGTAGCAAAGAATTTTTCTCTGGGGGTATTTGGGCAACTAAAATGAACCCTTTGAGTCTTAAGTTGTATTTTTTTCCCCCCATCTTTAGGTGCAGACACATTTCTGTGCATTTGCTTCGTTTCTGGAGAATGAGTCACTCCTCACTGCACTGCCTTCCCTCCCCAGCCTAGTGCTCACCAGCAGCAGGGCCAGATCCTGACTCCGATGCAACATGGGAACTAAAGGCAACTAGAGCCCCCATTCCTTTCTTCAAAGCCCCCTACAAAGACCTCTCAGGACAAGGCAGAAATTGGGAATGCACAGCAAACGACATGGCGACAGTGCAGAGTGGCAGCACATGTCACCAAGGAGGTGGCAACACAATACAGGGTGACAGTAGCCACCAGCCATCCCAGCATATGATCTGTGGTGTTTAACAGGCACATAAAGGATCTTTTCAGGAAAGCTGAGGGCTGCTGAGTACATGTGGCCATGGGGTAAGCAAAAGAAGTGGGAGAGATATACTTACTAGAAGTCACACAATGCACGTATTGCTGGCTGAGAGAGGAAGATGCATCCCTGCAGTCGTTAATTATCTGATCTCACCCTGAGACCTTTCTGCCACTTTAGTCTATGAATTACTCTGAACATCTTGTTAAACCTCCTCTTTCCACACCCCCGCCTTCTTCCACACCCACTCCTGGGGTACCTTGAGCCCTTCCTCCACACTGATGTGTCTTACTGAACACCTCCATTCAGCAGGTCTCCTCATTCTTTTCTTACCCTGGCACAGTTCTACCACCTTTTCTCAGCCTCCACAAGAAGTCCCACCCATCTGCAGGGTCTACCCCCCAAAGCGTGCTTAGCACATGGAGGTGGCCCAGCACAAAGAATAATAAGGCCAGATGAGCAGCAAGGAAGGAATATCAGAATATTATTTTATCCTCCTTGTAACTGAAGGAACAAATCCCAGGAGGTGAGTTCCCAGAGGACCATCCCCTACAGATTCCTAAGTGCAAAGAGAAAAATTGTCACAACAAGATTTGTGTCAACTTCAGTCTAACCTTTTCATGTTACCTCATTTTCTTATCCAATTTATTCATCAAGCAACAGCAAAATGCCAGTCAAAAGGATTCCTTGATAGCTGGGATGCATGCAGTGCAGAGAATGACAGGACATACTTCTGCATGGGCATGGTTACACAGACATGACACACCTCTTCCACATTACCTATTCCCACACAAAACCACTTCTCCCTGGCTACAGAAACCCAAATAGGCCAAGCAATAAAATCCTTGCAATCTAGACTAAACCAGGACAGGAGGAAACAGAAAAACTAAACTCACTCTCCTACTACCAAACAAAAAACCCATTGATGTTTGATCTGAGAAATTTATTTATTTTATAGCAGCAGCATGGCAGGAGCTGCTGGCTGGCTACTGGCACTCTGGAAGCACAAAATGCTTCCTCACAGCTTGTACTGTATATTACTGAGTATTATTACAGGCATGTCTCTATATAGAGTAAGACTGCTGGACCAGTACAGTGACCAGTGAGCGACACTGTCAACAGAAATGTGACCAAAGCACAGCAGGACACAAATACCACTCACAACCTCTATTTCTCCTCCCACTGGTCAGTATCACAGCATGTTTTTGTCAGCCTGTTTTGCCTCTGGTGAGAAATCTGCCAGCCACAGCTTCAGTTTATAACAACTAAACAGATGAAACTTAAAATCCCCATGCATGCATTAAATCTTCTAAGCAAGCTCAGGCAAGGGCAGAGGGAATAGACAGAGAGAACAGCTGGGACAAGCCCTTGTGAATATGATCTCCATGGCCTCACACTAGGACATGGAGATAGTGAAGGTTAATGGCAGCATGGCTCATTGTGGGAGAACAGATCATGGGCATGAGGAACAGCGCAGCCAAGTGAGGTCTCTAACCATCCTCTAAATGAAGCTGTTCCACCATCTGCAGGCAAGCACACTTTGGCATTAAACATTTTGCATGAAGGCCTAATTAATGGAGCACAAAGTGATTTATTAAATCTAAAATAAGGAACTAAATGACTAGCAAAAAAAAAAATCACTTCTCTGGTCAGTTAATGGCTGTAGCAAATATTTTGATGTGCCCAAAGTACAGCAAAACTCACCTGACAGATTCCAAATATGCAGAAGTTTACCAAAATATAATCAGAGACTTTTAAAACAAAAGAGATGAAGGTGCCATGAGTTTATGGAGTCTGTCATATGATCAAAACAAGCAGAGAGAGAAGGCTGCCTGGTTCATCCTCTGTCCAACTGAAGGTACCCACTGGTTAGAGTATGCCTGATCTCCTTCACTGCCACCTGAGGAACCCAAACCACTACCGTTCGCTGTGGACTTGCCACAAGGCTAAGAATGAGACTAGGCAGAAAGTTCAGCCAGCCCAAAGGCACAAAAATAATTGAGGCAGAAAACAGATGTCTGCTTGTCAGTTATGAAGAAAACCAAGGTACAACTCACATTTTAAGTGCAATTTTTTAGTCTTTGCATTGAAAATATAGTAAAAGGCACAGAGGATACCAATGGAATAATCCAGTGGAATAATCCAATTATTGTTGCTGTCATCAGGCCAATTTCTTTTCTCAAGAGGTCTGGTTTTGGATAGAAATATTAATAACTCCAATGCTTGCATCATGTTCCCCTTCAAAAGCTAACCAACATGAGCACATGACACTGAGAAAACTCCTGCTCATGACTATGTCCCATTCGCTGCTGCAATCCAAGCCATTGCAGTGCGGTAGCGTGAGTCACAGAGCGCGCACATGTGCATCGAGCAAAAGTGTGAACCAAGCGTCCAACCCTGAGAGACAGTGCCACTCACTCACATTAGATGCTCATATGCAAATCACAAAGCAGGACAGCACTGGGGTGAATCAGAGTGAGTCACCATGGGAGCATGTCGCAATGAAGGAGAGCATCCTGAAAGCATGTTTGGGACACACTGTGCATGGGTCACTTGTGTAGAAATCACAGTTCCCAAGACATTCCAGAGGTTTTGCCCATCTTCTCTATGCAATTTTAGCTCATTTTCTTTAGGAAACAAGCTCTTGCAAACCTGATGCATCTGTGTTCATGCGTATGTGAGTCAGGCTTCCCAGTAACTCTTGAACCTGCTGGCCAATTTCCACCTGATTTGATAAAGGGGCAGAGGACTTGAGGAGAATTAAATTCTTACAGTGCTGTATAAAATACAGCCTACAAATGCATGCAGTCCTTTCTCTGGCCCCACAGCAATGCATATGATTTACTCATTCACAGTTAAATCCTCACTAGGTAATCAGACAAACTTCATCCTGCCTTGGCAACATGCCTGTAGTGGGCAGCCCCTATAAACAGAACCCCCAGGACACAACAGTAGATCTCCCTTTTGCCCAGCCAGTGGGTGTAAACAAACACAGTGGAAACTGGAGGAAAAGCAATAGGAGACCTGGGGAGGAATGGGATTGTTGTAGAGGGCGGTGTAGTCAGCTCCTGAAAACTTGAAGCTGCACACCCACTTATTTGGAATGAACATCTTCCAGTTGAAGCAATGCAGTGGGTGGAGAAATCAGATCCTTTTAGTGCCCCTGGTCCTCACCACTGGGGGAAGGATGAGTTCAGGTCTTCTGAAATCTCTTCACCCAGCTCAGGCTCTCTCCTTCGTGGACTCTCTGGTGTCTACTAAGTTGAGCTCACATTACAGTCTTAGTATATAATTCATTTAAAGAGTCAATTAACCATGAGATGTGAATCTGCTGAAAACAGGATTCATTGATTTGGGAGCTGACAGAACTACTTGTTCCATCACCCTTCCACTCGCTGTCTTCTCAACAAACTGTTCCAATGTCAGGTCATAAAATTCACTTTCAGTGCCAGACTGGGGCAGAAAAGCCTCTGGTATGGATCTGCAAAAGTGGTAAGAGACTCTGGGTGTCCATTCAGAGATAAACATGAAAGACAGATACTCAGTCTTTTTTCAATTTTGGGCTGCCCTAGCCTGCCTCGTGCTGGATGTCAGGGGAAAAAAATGGCATCTATAATCACTGTTCATAGTCCAAAATACTTACGCCTACTTCTTCAATTGCCACCACTCTCTGGGAGGTGGGCAGAGCCCATTCAGCTACCAGGTGTCCTGCGCCTGGCAGCTTGGCACACAGTGCCGCATGGAAAAGGCACTCCACTCTACCAGCCTTGATACCACCTGCTCCCAACCCTCCTGCTGCCCGCGCTGAGGAACAGGCTGGGCCTGGCCCACAGCCAGGGCTCTGGAGGGGCCCAAATGGAGCCAGGGAACTTGGAGACACAGAAGGGAGGCACTTTCTGAGAGATGCTGTCTCTATACACCATTTTCTAATGCGCCACTATCCAACAAGAGCCTCTCTGCTTCCCAAACAACTATTTCCTTTATTAAGGATCCGTTGACCCCTCCATTTTATCTATAGTACCTTCAGAAAAGAGTTATCTTCCTTACATTTCTCCTGAGCTCACTAGGTGGTTTTAATTTTGGTTTTAACTGTCTCTAGTAGATAACAAAATGGTATTGGTAACTATCAGCTCAATGTGTTGTCTCAAGGAAAGTTCTTTCCTCTCTCAACCTTCTTCCATACTTCTCCAGCAACGGGAGATTTCCTGCTCCCCACAAGTCTTCATGAACTGAACGTGATGGAAACACTGTATTTCCAACGAGGGGAGTCTCAGCAAGAGGAGGACATCCACTTCAGAAGGAAAACTCATTTATTTCAAGAGGGTGAGAGCTACATGCAGCCACTTGCAAGGACAAACATTTCTGGAGATAGTAGTATTACCTTGCACTCAGGCCATGCAGGTGTGTGAACCCTATGATTTCTTAGGCTTAAGTAGAAGTTAAGAAAATAAAATCCTTCCAGATCTCTGACCTTTGATAAACGCGAAGAGCTGGCTAATGCAGCACACCAAATACTAAACTTTAGCTCAAGTAGGTTTCTGTTGGAGGAAGTCCCCATAAGCTAGGAGCTGTGAAACCTCACAATACACAACATCCTCACAGGCAGCTCTGCCCCAGCTGAGTTGACACCACTTTACCCCTGGCCAGGTCCCTTCAGGCTCATCTCTTAGCCCAAGGGGAGTAACAAGCAACTTACAAGTCTGTCACAAACCTTTCTCTCAAGCTTCACCTCCTACAGCTGCTCAACCATGATGTGGAATAGACAACACTAAACTTCATGTTTAGCTGTGGCGAGAGGATCACCAGCTTGACAAGCTGGTGATGTGGAGAACGGTATTAACTGAGTAATTAAATAGCTTCTGTAATTACTCTCACACAGCTATAAATAATGTAAGCCCACACATTCTCTCTGGAAGCCACAATAGAGAGAGAAGACAAGGTGAGGGATGCAAATGAAAAAGCAGAAATAATAATAATAATAATAAAAACACTTAGCATTTATACAGCACGCCACATTTTCAAAACAGTGCAAACAATAATTAAGAAATGGTTAGAGTGACAGACAGGAGAGGGTGAGAGGAAGGGAACTGCGAGAAGCAAAAGGAGGGGAAGGGGAGCAGGCATGGAGCAGTATCTGAGATCCAGAAAGGCTGGCAGCCTAGGGGACACGCTGCCCAGCCCCATGGCAGAGCCACACCACATGGCTTTTCACCCCACACTTCCATACTCCTGCAGCAAGGTGGGGAGGGAGGGTAAGGACACAGTTCTGCCTCTGCAAAAACGGAGCAGCAAAGCAAGCTCTGGAGCAAGAGCCAGGACAAAGCACTGCACTGCGTGAGCCCACACCTTGAGGAGTCAGCAGCTCTATCACAGAGCATCCTCCCAACGGCTCCCATCTGCGCCCTCCAGTGCAGGGCCTCAGCAGTGACCACACTGGCCCCAAGCCATGAAGCTGGTGGAGGCTGTAGGGTCTTGGCCCCTCCTCCCAGGACCTTTTCCCCTCTCCCCACCACGCCTGGGGCCCTGGCACAGGCTGTGTTGGCTAAGGAGGGGTGCAGCCAAGTCAGCCCCATGCACACTTTGGGAGACCTGGTGGCTTTCCCTCAATGGGAGCACTGATGACAGTGTCCCTGTCCTCACCAAGAAGCCATTTCTGACTCCCTTTGTGGATCAGTGCAGAGAAAGGAGGAAACATTCCTGTCTAACTGAAGGGTCAGGCAGCACTCATAGGGAAAGCATGGCTGATGATGCCATTGCCCTGTGCCCTGCCTCAGCCAAGCCCTGCTCTCCTCAACCAGTTTTCACCCGACAGGTTTTGCGCTTCAATTGCAACTTGGGCAGCATCACCTGGGCAAGCACATCTCCTCCTCTTTCTTCTCTCCTATTTCCCATCCTGCTTTCCACCTTTTTCAACCTGCCTGCCCATCTTCTTGTTTCAGGATCTGTTTCAGATGCTCCTGCTCTGCACTGGCTCTCCATGACACCCTGCATGCCAAACAACCTCACCCTGTCGCAGTCCAGATTCCCTGCTGCACATTTCTCCTGTCTGGGTCCCACCAGGACCTCACAGGAGAGCTCCAGCCCCAGCATGACCTGTGCAGCCCCCAAGGTCCAGGTGCAGTTTTGAAGCACAGTTTGCAAGGACAAGATCTTTTAAAGACATGTGACAGACAACTAAAAAGACTCTGGTGCACATACACAGTTTATCATGCTTATAACAAGGCCACACTTGGGGCAACCAGCACATTTCTGGTTAAGAGTCCTCCCCTGTAAGACACCTGCATCAAACTTGTGCATTTGCTCTGAGGACCTGTGGTGGTCAGGGAGAACCTTTGGAGGAAAATGTGCCAGCACATTTACAAAGGTAAATCCCATATCGTCCCCTGCCATATTTTCAGAGAGAGCTGTTTTATTTTCCAAATAAAAGTGAAATAAATCCATCAGCTTGAGGCATACACCTGGCATAGGAAACTTTGCACAGACAGCCATGGCCTGGCAAAGTTACAGGAAACCCCCAAGAGGATCTTATAATGGGAAATGCTGGGCAAGCTTACAATAGATGGTACTATCAGCCCTGAATACAAAAGTTCTCCTGTATGCTGCAGCTATTCAACCACCTCTAATAGGGGTTACAGCTTATCCTTCTAGAGTCTGCATTTTCATATCAAGCATTGTATTTGCTTCAGCTAGAAAAATCTGTTAATTGCTCCCTAGCAATTAGGTAGCCTTTGCCTTTTGTAGAGCTCAAAGCACTTTACAAAAACATTGTTATCGTCTTCTTGCAAAGGGCAAATTGCTGTAGACAGAAGTTGAGCAACTGCCTTAAAGTCATGTTTTATAGCTGAGCTGCAGTGTGGACTCCGTTCTAGTAGAGCTGCTTGACTCTGCAAGCACCCTGTAAATCAGTCCTTCTCACTACGTGTGCTTGCCTTTCTTGCCTTTTTTCTGCCTGCCTTTAGAATCTCCACATCATTCCTTCTTCCCCTCTTCCTCTGGAACATACATATACAATTATTATCAGGAGCCTCACAGATGCACAGCTAGAAGCTATTGCTAAAGCACAGAGAAAAAAACGCCTCAACAGAGCCTATAGGTTTTGCTTTGGGGTTTTTTTCAGTCACCCTCAGAACTTACTCTCTATTGTTTTTCCTCCCACTATCCTAGATTCTGTTTTCTTTCCTCTGCCTCATCTTGTTCATCCTCTTTCTCCTCCACTCCAGCAACATAACATTCTCCAGTATTTGGTTCAGTCCTGCTTGAAAACAGCAATATGGTTTCCATGCTCTTCCCTAAGGAGACTAGAGCACATCCTGATAAAACTCAGTGCCTGAATTTTTTCCTGATACACTAAAATATCATTTAATATTGTCATTTAACGTATCACAACATATCATTTAATATATTTTCTCAACTTTATCCTGTTTCTACTACTTCGACTTCTGGCAGCTACACCAAGCATTATTTTCTCTAATCTCAGTCTACTTCTATTCACTGTGTGTATAAATCACACCCTGACTCATCGTTCAGCCAATCTACAATACACACATACAGCTGTTTCACTCTATCTTCATGTATCAGTTCCTCCAGATCCCTAACAGTCACAGACTACAATTACATCTTTATCCATTCCCTGTTTTTTTCCAGCTTGTGTATATGTAATTCCCTTAACTTCCTTCATAATCCGTCCCCTCCAAACTTGGTTAATGAGGCAAATAAAAGGCAAAGAGAATAAGAGATTCCCTGGAAAGAATTGTTTCTCTCTGTCCTGCGGTTACCGGGGAATGACATGCGGATCTAAAGCAGCAGCATTGGGCAATTTCACACTCTGTGTTTTCAATTTCATTTTGAGGCCAGCTTAGGGTAGGGACAAATTTGAGTGTAATTAATTTAGATTTTGTGAGACAAGTAACTGCTTGGGGTTGTAATAAAGGACTGCCTGCTCTAGAATGAAGAAACTAATCTCCTTGTCCGACTGGGGATGGCACAAATTGATTTAGTACTTTTGTGTTGCTTTTTTTGTTGTTTTGAAGAAAAGGGTTATAATGATGATTATAAATAACTATGGGTCAGATCTCATCAAGCTCCCAGGTTTTATTTAGATAAGTGCTCACAGATTTGGAGATCTAACAACACATCATTAGTGTGAATATCAAAGTTAGAAATATAGCAAGAAAGGACTTCACAAAAACCTCATTACTTGACATGTCCAAGCTGGGTGGAAATCAGTCTTTTCTTCACAGATATTGCAATACTTCTATTCCCAGGTAGACAATGGCAACACTGCATTTAAACACTAGTTGGAAAGAAGCTAATTCAGCTTCTCTTTCCCTCAGGTATGTTGTAGCAGTTACATTCACAGCTAGGCAAGGAAAGGTCTTCTGTCACTCAAAAGAAAACATCACTATAACAAGAGAAGAAAACAAATGCTCAGTACTTCTGGAAAAAGAATGCTATGGACCAAAATAAAGTAGCTTATAAATAGCTACAGAAAGCTGATGTAAAGGAACCAGACTTCAGTTTTGCTTGGTGTTGGGTCTGGGACAACTTGTATCAAGGGAAGACAACCATGCCTCTGTGTAGTCATCTTCTCCTTCAGCATCCTATCCCTGCCCCAGCACTGCCACTGCCCAAAAGCACCCAGGATACATTGGCAGAGTGTGACCTCACCAGGGTCCCTCCAGGTTTTCTCTTCCCCAACCCTGAGACACTCAAGCTCAAAGGGTGCCTTCAGGCTTCAGGTCTCCAAGGCTTTTTATTTCCAAGGCTCAGAGCAGATATAAAGTGCATCAAGTAGAAACTACTGCATGAGGGTATTTGAGGGAAAGTTCCCAGATTTTTTTTTTTTTTTTTAAAAGTGGAGTGTGTGGGGGGAAAATCAAACTCCTTATTTTCTCTTGTGGCTCTTGAAAACAATACCCCAAAAAAAGTAAGGCTTTGAAATGGATTTCCTCCAAAAAAAAAAAAAAGGGAGATAAAGTAGAGGAAAACTTCACAAGTTTAAAAGCAGACTATTTTGATAGGATATTTAATAAAAGAAATAAAATATTTCTTTGAAGTTTTTTTTAATTGAAATAATATTGATAAAAGCACTTGAGCTCTTGTTTAGAAAATGAGAGCTAACACTGACGGATTTAATGGCCCTGGGGAGAGGTTAAAGCTCTTAGAAGTTCATTCCAAGGTTTCCTAATATCTCAGGGATTTTAAGTGTTGTAATTCATTTGTAAAGTAATAAAAATTGTTCCAGGGAAATTCTCAGATGATAATTAAAATCCACACAAATACGCTACCTATATTCCTTTTCTTTATATGAAAAAATGTCATTTTGTTTGGGTGGATTAGATAGAGATGTAAACCCAAATTACAGATCCACCTGGCCTGTGGTTATGGGAAAAAAAACAACACAGACATACAATACTGGCTTTCATTGTTTATACCTCTGTGACACAGCTTTCTTCTCCCTCACCAACTTTTGCAGCAGACTTGTAGTTTCAGAACGCATGATATTTAGCTCATTATTGGTAAGCAACACAGTGCTTTCATTTGGCAGCAAGATGAAATTGAGTACAGAAACCAGAAGTGTATTAATCATGTCCTCAATAAAATTATTAAAAGCTTGCAGGGAAACTGCTGATATTTTTTTATTTTTTCAAATCAAATTCATCTTTGTTAACCACTAGATTAGTCTAAGAACATTTAAGCTACTACTATCACCAAATGTTGTTTCAAAGGAATGAAAATGCTTTGTGAATTTACATGAGTTTTGCTTTGGAGGGAAAAAAAGGATAGAAATCTTTTGACAACATTGAACCATACTCTTTCAACATCTGTAGATCAAAATGTGTCTTTCCCCCTTCCTGCTTCTAAGCAGCATTTTGTTTGGAATTTATTTCACTTCAGTTCATATAATCCAGTCAAAGGGAACTTTTTCTTTTGCTTTTTTCCTTCACACAAGGACTCTAAAAATTTCAGATGTCATCCCTAATGGAAATGAAACAAATTTACATCCAAAAAATGAGGTTTGCATTCCCTATGCATCCCTATTATTTAACCTTTGGAAACCCGAGAGTGAAAGTGCTTTCCTTTTAATTACAGATCTTCTGCTTTTAGCAGCACTGTCCCAGTGTCTTTGACTTTGTCCTGGTTTCAGTGTGAATCTAGGTGCTCAGCTTATCCAACTCATTTTAGCTTCCCTGTACCTGCAGCATCACTTTGCTGTTAACCAGCAGTTAATTTTCTTTCCTGGTGCTTTCCACCTATTGTCCAAGTTTGGACTTCCTCCCTATCAAAATACCAAAGAATACCATTGCTGCAGCATCATGGAGACCACAGCTACATTCAGCATTGAGAGAGACACAGTATGTCTTGAAAACTTTGACAGAAAACCAAAAGAAAGGGAAAAGAGATTTATGAAGTGGGGATGGAAAGGTGGAGGTGCAGCTTTGGTGTGAATGGGGAAGAAAGAGCAAGGTAGTGGAGAGTAGTAGAAAATTCACCTCTGTGCTGTGTGAGAAAAGGAAGGAAAATCTGGCCTAGAATGGATCAGGAATTTTAGATTTCAGGTCAGTTTCATGCAGCTTTCATACAGATCTTATTATGGACACAACTGAATTTAACAGATTATTCTTTCCTCACATTTTATTTCCATCAGTATGGCTAACCTGTGTGGGGAAGCCCTGGAAAAACAGCAAGGGATGCAAAGATAGAAGAGAATTATTTTCAGCTGGGTAAACATAATCATCCTCTTCCAATATTTTTCCTAGGTGCTGCCGGGGCACCACTGTGTTATTGTAAAGCTGCACAGGACAAGAACCTTTGCAAAATAACATGATTGTGGAGAAACAGTGAGGGACAGTTCCACCAAAAACTATGATCACCAGCTGTGCTATAAAGAGAACCCAAGGCATTTTTTGCCCTTACCTTTTCTGCTTTCATTACCACCAAGTTGAGATTCCGTGTTATTTTTTAAAACAAATAGTCTCTCATTACAAAACAGCCCAACCAGACAAATGGTGTGGTCATTTTTTAAGCAAAAAGCTAAATCTTCTCCAAAACAATAAGCATCCTAAATTTGAACAATTCACTCTTAAGATACCTATGAATGTATATTGTTATTGCTATTTCCTTTTCTGTAACTGCTCCTCTACTTCAAGTTCTAGGAAGAAGTTATTTTAGCTAGTATTGAAAATATAATGAAGAAAAGCCCAGCCCAGATTTCCAGTCTCAGGTCTGCAAACACAAGGTATTGGTCTGTCTGCTTATCTGAACAGAAGCTTGGTTTGCAGCCTTGACGGTTTCCTTCCACCATCAGTCTCTTAACACACAGCATTCTTATCCATCATCTATTTCCCTACTGCGATCGCATTGAGTTTCTGCATTCAAAAAACAAATGAGAAAAGGAGAAATTATTTTAAGTACTAGAATGGGAGCAGATACGTTCACCAGTCACAAGTGCATTGCAGTCCTCTGGACAATGCAAACTAATGTGTAAGATCAGGCATCACAAAGCTGTAAAAAGAAAGGTCATTATGGCAACTTCAGGCAAACTGAAGAGACTAGGAAGCTTCCACTAGCAAAGCTCTTGGATCACAAGAACCTAGCATTGGTTATGGTCCACATTTCTTTCCATCTCATCTATTTCAAATTAAAACACAGATCATCAGTGATCCCTTTCTCATCAAAGGTCCAGGTGACATAATACCCTCATCCTAGCCATTTTCAAGATATTACTACCAAAACAAACGCAGGTGTTTCCTTGCAGGGTTGAAAAGGTGCAATCATGTTTCTACCATGCCCCACAGCTGCAGACCTTGTTGCTCTGAGAGTAGTTATCACAGTGGCTATTGGACCCCCTCAGCCATCACTCCCAGGCCACCCAGCCCAGACAAAATGACTGCTGCAGTTCACACTGGTTGGTGTCACTGCTGGCACATTCAAAGACTAAAGGGACTGAATCAGTGATGTCAAGACTCTCCCTCAGCCAAGTGGTCTCTCCAGAGCTCAAGTGAGGCACATTGTGTCTATGCTTCACTGTTTTCCTGGAACTAAACCCAGATCACAGTGTGCACACAGATCATCTGGTCATTTTCTTCTGATGCCAAATTAGGCAAAGATTAAACGTAACACTGTTTAACAGCTAAGCAGGTGGGATTAGGGACACCAGCACTGAGGAGAGAAACAGCAAAAATACATGCAAATGCCTGTATACTTATTTTTCAGAGAGAAAAAGCAAAACACAGGAAAAACAGAAGGTATAAACACTATCCATAAAACCTAATCAAATGCAACACTAAAAGTATGAGTTTGAACAAAACCATCAGGAAATCCAGACGTTACACTTCCAGCAACATACCTCCACCTGCTATGTTACATCTGCAGCAGGATTCATAGCATTTAAATTGAGGCATCACGAGCAAGTCAGGGTACAATCTTCTTCAGCACTTGGCAGAGGGAGATAAGACTCTCCTATGAGTATTTCAGGGCACCCTGAGGTGGGTGGGGTGAACTGTTCTCAGGTGGTTCCTCCCTCCCCACTGGTTGTAACAATGCCCAGACCTCCAGCTGGCAGGTAGCAAACTGCTAGATGGACATTAACTGAGAGGAAGTCAGACTATGGTGCACATTATACAATATTTCTGTCTATAGATACAGGAGAAAAGAAAATTCAAGCTTGAAATGCTCTTTTTTTTTTTCTTTTTTTTTTTGCCTGCCATTTTGTGTCTTAATTTACCAGCTTCACAGTATATTGCAAAGCTTTTTTTACACATGGGCTCAAATTTCCTCCCAGAAACACTTACAAAACTCTCATTGAAAGTGAAAGAATTTCACATGCTACTCCAAGTGGTTTGACTGAGGAGCTTTTTTGCATTAACCTGCAGAGAAGAGGGGCTTATTTGTCACACTAAGGCGTTAGTGGCTTGTACTGTTCTTTAGGTTTGCATTGGCACTACTGATCACAAACGCACAGGGAGGATAACAACGCTGTAAATGCAGGGATGAACCTGTGAAATGCTGAGCAAGTTCAAACGCAGCTGACTGCTGTGGGTGTCGAGGGGATGCTGGAAGAAGCAATCCATGTTTGCAGGATCAAACCCCAGTCACACAACTCATCTCCAAAGAATATGACTAAGAGTCACTAAAAGCAAAGCCTCTGTCAAGGCCCTCTGTGGAAAATAGATTACTTTTTTCTTAAGGACTTACCAGGCTGACTTCAGTATTTTTAGTAGAATATGAATATATTCACTCTTTACTGTATTTTAATTCAATTCATCAAATAAATACTATCCATTAAAGATTACGCACCTGTGAATCAGAGCTGTAAAGGTCAGCCTTTTCAATTTCTATTAAAAAAGTAAATAAATAAATGTTGGCCTTTCCTAAAACTGCAGGTCTTTGTATGTAACCTGCTTCTCCTCTCTGCAAAACTGCAAAAAGAGGGAGTTGGATAAAACAGAGGTCTCCATTCACAAGGCTTCCACCTTTCTGCTCCTTGTGGGCAGCCTGAACACTCTTTAGAAGTGAACCAGTGGGGTACACACGGCAGACGTGGGAGATCCTGCCTTCCCAAGGAGAGACTAGAGATGGGTAGAAAGAAAGATCTTTGCGAAGTGCAATAGGCCAAATTTCTCTTTGAATTACAGCAGCGTAAATCTGTTCTAATCCTGCCAAAGGCAATGGGACTATGCTGGATTTACACTGCAGGAATCTGAATCAGAATTTGGCCTGCCATGTTCAAAGTCACAAGGACCTTTCCCCAGTGCTTAGGAGGTCTGGCATCAGTAACTCTTACACTTGTTCAAAGAGGATATAAACTATCACCACAAGTGTGAAGTGCAGCACTCAAGTAATGCTTCAGACCCCTTTTGCACAGACATCAATAACTATGCAATGCCGCAGGCAGGAGAGCATGGATAAGCAGCATTGTTGCCTGACTGTCCTTCAAAACATGTGGGTGAAATGGGGCAGACTTTATCACATGTGCAACTATTCCAGGACAGAGAGAGAAAAAAGACCTGTGACTATTTTATTCAGTGACTAGTGCAAAGGCTGATACGAGAAAATAATACTGTATTTTAACTGTATGTTATTTGGCAACTGAACAGTTGGTCAAAGAGTGAGAAAATAATTAGTGATTAATTTATTCCCATTTACTTACCTACAATAACCTTCACTGGATTATTAATTTACAAGGTAAATAAAGCAGAAAGTGCTTGCATTTCTCAGCCCACTAGATCTCTTTCTGAGGAAAAGCTGCCACAGTGGCCAGTTTAATTCTCCCCCTTCATTCAATTAGATTTGATTCTGCCTAGATAAATGTTTCAGATTTGCTTAAAAGTGACCTGTAAAAGAAAAAGGCTGTTGGCTTGTGTCCCTGTTTACTTTTTCGCCATGCACAAAGTGTGGTCAAAAGTGTCTTCCCAATAAAGGGCTTGGCCCTCACTCAGTCTAGCACTGAGCCTGAAGGGAAAGGGTCAGTACACTTCCCTCAGGTAGTACCACTGGCCCACAGGCCACTCTCAGCCACCACATCTGGTCAAATGCATACTCATGTATGAATTGCTGGGTGCCCTACTCCTCCCAGGGGAAGACTTGTATCAGGTCCAGCTGCATCCCATGGAGGCTCCCCTAAACTAAGAGTTATCAGCTGGCCGCCAAAGATGCAGCTCCCTCTGCATCTTGCCCTGTTCAAAACCAGTAGCAGGAAGGTGTGTTTGTGAAGTAATTCCCCAGAAGACTGGCTGAGGCCTGGGAAAGCAGTGAAATGTCAGTGGTATGAAGGAATAAAATAGAGCAGTGGAAAAAAGAAAGACTTAGCCTGACTGGTTCAGACTGGTTAGTTGCTCTAGCTAACACCTATTTAACTTCAGGGGCTAATGAACACTTCTGAGAAAGGATGGCTTTATTAAAGATTCAATTATTTTCCAATTAAGATGTAAGAGCTGTATTAAGCATCCCTGACAATACCACAATGTCCTCCAGATGTACGCAGGAAAAATTCAAGCCAGCATCTCTGGCTCTTCCAAGCTAAAATACAGGAAAAATAAAACCTTTAAAAAAAAAAAAAAATTACAATTGTCAGGGGCTCTTTATCCTTATAAGGAAGGAAAAAAACAGCTGACCCTTCTGTAGCTCTCTTCTACCTGCTCTTCTTCCTCCTAGTTTTTTCTCTGTTGCAGATAATTCCACATGATTAATAGGCTTCTCAGCAGTGCTACACACAGTTAGATCTGTTAATCTCCCTTTGAATCTGAGAATCTCTAGTCCCCCAACCCTTCGGCCCCATGAGACTACACCTTAGGATCACAGAATAAGCTATTTCTTTCTATTTTAAGTTTTGACCTGCAGGCGTGCAGTAGAAGAAAGCTGAAATTTACCTTATCTGCCATGATCATAGAGGAGCCTCCATGGATGCCCAGGATGGGAGTGAGGGTCTGGGCAGAGATGAAGTCCAGGATCTGAGCAATGGCTTCCTGGTCTGTATCATCAGCGAATACCACCCCTTGAATCTTCCGGTCTGACATGAGGTCACAGATGCGGGTTATGATGCTCTTGGGATCTGTCTCATTCATGGCCACCAGTTCCACCCGAGGCACCACTGAGAGGTGGTGGAAGTCATCTTTCTCGTGGGCATCTTTGATGGCCACTTCGTCTGAGGTCCCCACGAGGATGACCGCAATGCCAATGCTCGGGTGGCTTTTCTGTGCACGGGCCCCGCTCCCTGTTGTCGCGAGGACTGCCAGCACCAGCCAAAACCCTGGAGAGTAGCACTCCACCCTGGGCCTCATCTTCGGCTCTTACACTCCCTGAGTGAGGAAGAAAAAAACAAGAAAGGGGGAAAGTAAGAAAAAGGGAAACTGATTAATTGACAAGTTAATCATGCACTCAGCCTTCAAGGCTGATCCATTGATCTTCCTCAGCCACTAGCTCTCCTCCCACCCATCCTTCTTGCCTGACACCCAGCCCTTTGGCTGTATTCAGTACTCTGTTGAACTTGGAGGAGTCAGACCAGTCCAGCCTCCAGTTCAGAGTTTAGTCACTTCAAAGAACATCTGTCAGCAGAAGATGGGATCATGTCATCTCTCAGGTCCCATGTCACTCTAAGACCCAAGTCAAAACTGATACAAAATTGTCCTTTGATGGCTGATCAGCTGTCTTGGTGAAATTAATTGCTTATGTCAAGCCCATGTCTAAGTGCTTACCCTCAACACAAAGGAATTACTGGTGCTTGTGATCAGTTTGGCCTTCTGCTGGAGGTGTAGGCAGAAAGGCTAAAGGGACCAGGCAGATAAGGACTTCTTTTTACTTTCTTAGAACAGCCCCTCCACAAGAAAGTGAGGACAAATTAGCAAGACCATTGAATCTATGTGTATGGTGTATCCATTACACACAACCTTCTTACCACCAGGACACACATAGCTCCAGTCTGTAGTACAGTCAGCCATATGCCTTTCACCCATACAAGGTTCCTTTCATTTTAAAAATCCAGGAACACAAAAATCCAGAACCCCCAAAATCCCTATCAGTTGTGTCCAAAAATGGATCAATGCAGTGTGGAGAAGCCATTCCCTCCAAGCCCCTATGACTGTTATTTTCGCCCAGAAGCAGAAAGACCCATGGAGCTTAGAAAGGTTCCCCCTCAGCTACTACAGCCAGGGATGTTACACAGATTTTCTCCCTGAACATGTCCACTTGATTTTGTAATCATAACAGTAGAAATGGAAAAACCCGATGAGGTCATCTCTCCAGCCCTTGCCTGAGCAGGACTGTTCCCTGCGGGATTGTTCCTAGCTTTCTTTATTCAGTCTTGTTTTAATAATAGTTCACATTTTCACAGCATTTTTCATCCTCAAGGCACTTCACAAACATGAAATAATTAATCCTTGCAGCATCTATGCAGTGTAAATATCAGAACCCCCTCGTCTGGGGGCAACAGTTCCCCCATTTGCCCACCAACCCTGTGGGAGTCAGCCCTGCTCAGCGTGCCCACCCAGGGCCATGCTGCTCTCACAAGGAGATTTCAGGCATTTCAAAGCAAAGAAGACTTTCCCTCAGCACAAAACGTCCTGGTCAGCTATTCACAACCATGACTGCTCTCCAGCAACCAGGCTTGCTTGGAATGAACACACCAGCCCTGTGCTTCTTTGCACTACACTTCTGGTCCAGGAATGGGACCCTTCCATACTGTTTGCTGCTACACGTGCCTCTATCAAATGAACAGAAAGCAACAGCAGTATGGAGAAGGATGGCAATTCTCTGGGGAGGCTGGTTGTCCACAAAACAGCCATAGCTGACATCACCCACAGAAAGAGAAAGAGCACAAGGGGCCTCATCTTGTCCTGCCCTGGAGAACACAGAGGCTCAGCACCTGCTCCCTCACTGTCATGCTAAGCAGAGAGTATGCATCCTGCATTGATAGTAGCAGAAAAATAAGCAGATAATAAAATACATAATAAATATGCACCGGAGGAACCAAATCCACTTAAGAGGCTGAAAGGGACCACGGATGTGAAGCACCAATCAATTCTAAACTCTCTGACGGATCCACTTTCCAAGAGATGCTCACAAGGAGAACCAAGAGACTTTGAGAGTTTGGCAAAATGAAGAGATAACTTCATTCCAGCAGGACTGTTATCCTCCAATTACGAGTCACTAAATTAGATTCCTTCACAGTGAAATGCAGTCCCCACTCCTGCAATGCTTTATTAACTTTAATGCATGCTACACACTCTCCGTCTCTCACTCTCTTGCTCACTGACTTTAATGCTATATTCGTTCTCTTTAAAATATGTCTCCTGTGATCCCTCTGCATAGACTTACACAGTATATTACGCTTGGTTAGGCAATGGCTAGCTGTGATGGCCAGGGACCAAAGTGTAGTTTTTTCCCAGCCCCCTCCCACCAGGAATACTTTACAGGGCCTTCCAACCCAGGGCTCATATAGCAGTGATGCAGGAGATACGCAGGCAATCATGGCAGCTGTCTGCCTTCGTGCCCAAATAATTCTCCCACTGGGAAAAATACCATCCAAGAACCCTATTCCTTTTCTATTCACCTACATCAAAGCCAAGAAATCTCTCTCATCTCTACCTCCAAACAGCAGCAAAGAGCCCACATCGTGAAGAGCACACATGACAATCTGTTGGGTGTCTAGCTCATGAGATGTGGCCCCCCGGCAGATTTTTTCCATTCAATACAAGATAAATGGAAAATGGAATTCCTATACAGTGCCAGATCCTCAGGAGTTGGCCAGATATACAGGGAGCAGCAAGGGCTAGGAAGAAACTAATGTAAAGAGGAGGTCATCAGTCCCTCCACAGCCAACCTAGCATCTCCGTTTTGGATCCTCAGCTATAAGCTCTCTCTGGATCAGGCAAAGAAATACGCAGGTAGCCTGTGTTGTACCACCCAAAACAGCTCTCTCTTTTTCTCTCACTCACATATATCACTTCTGTCATGACCATAATGTGTTTCAGGTGATCCAGCTATCTGCAACTCAGAGACCAGTAGCCTTCTGAGGGAATAGCAGGTACCAGGTCCAGGCAGGGCTGCCTCGTAGGATGGGACCCAGGGATGCAATGAGGCTGTGGAACACAAATAAATTACATCCAAGCCAGGGCTGTGTGGTGGCCTCCACTATTCAGCTCCCATAAGGCAGCAACAGGTTCACAGCACAGAGTTGAGCTGCTCCAAGACTACAAAAGGGGTACTCACAGTCTTACAATCCCTTCCCTGCCCTCCTTGGGGCCACTTCTGCTCACATGCACATGCCAGGTGTTGGGGAAAGGGACGAACATGCCAGCACCAACCCCACCTCCCTTTTTTCTTCTGGTCTGGCTCACTACAAGCCCCTTTTGAACATGCACTAGTAGAGGAGAGGCATGGGTGAGCCAACACAGGCTTATTATCAGAGTAAGGTGACCACAGAACAATGTGTAAACATGTTTTTGCACACACAGCAGTAAGTTTTATCCATTAATTTCTACACTGTTCACATGCAAAAGTTCGAGGCACACAGTCAAGGAAGCACTGGAGGCAGCATGCAAACCTCCTCCTGAGTGGTGTTCTTGGTTCCAACAAGGAAAAGAAATGGAGAAATTCACACACAAAGAATTTCAAAAGCACCTTACAAGGTTGCAGTTGTAAAACAGAATATTTGCTCTTAGTTGTTTCAAGTAACTTTAATATTGCTAGAGTCTAATTTCACCAATTAAAAATAATTTTAAAAACATGACAGTGTATTTTATTACAAAGTATTTTACTTGAGCAGGTTTTTCCCTTAGTGGTGGTGTGGGGCAACACTGTGGTTGGAGTCTTTTCTGTGATTTGGCCACTCCAAAAGAATGTAGCAAATCCCAAACTCCAGTCTGGTAAGTAAAATCCTTTACACACTACTCCACACTACTGTATTGTCCCTTACTCCCTGGAAAATAATATGTGATAAGGCCATTAGACAAAGTGGTTTTGCAGACATATCTATATTTAGGTATAAACATGCCCGTAAAACCGTTATACCTCTATAATCTCATTTTACTTACCAATAAAACACATCCACCATTGTAGAGGAATGCAGCATCTACTTAGTGCTGCAGAGCAATGTTACACAATCACCATTAAAACAGGAAGGGAAAAGTAACTTCTCCAATTGAAAATCCAAGAGGAATGTAGATAGTCAGACAGTAATTATTCAGATTGGATTTTGTCCAGGACCAAAGGTTAGCTTGCTTAAAAATATCACGAGAACCCTCTTTGACACTGCATTTTTATGTGGAACAGACCTAAGATAGGTATTAATAGAAAATTATTAGGCTGCACAGGCAAAATACAGCTCAGCATTTAGAGATTATTTCTGGACAATATTTCAAAATACGGAAAGTACACAAATAGGTCAATGTGCACTCAGCCAGGCTAACTGTAAACAGAGTACTCTTCAGGCAGTCTACAACAATGCTAGGCAATCTTCAGGTCAGATAAAGAAACTGACTGAGAACATGGGCTGGTCTCAGGAGTCTGGGGCAGTTTTGTCGTGTGCCTATGCTGGTACCTCCTTTTTCTGCAATTGTGCCAGTTTTAGGCAGCCTTGCACAATAGCCCCTAGGGAGGGTATTTACAGCGTCCCCAAAACCTGATCTCCAAGCTCAAGACAGCAAGAGGAAAGGAAGTCCTGTGATAGTGCAGTCCCCGACAAAAATCTGTCTTGAAAGCAGTTTTCCTAATTAGGAAGATGACGATGCTTGGAACAGGAGGCTGAACAGTGTGCGCTAGCCAGCAGCAAAGAGAACTTCCCAGGTAAATTGGCTCCGTATTGGAAGAAGAGCAGAGTCACCTTACCTCCAGCCTCTGTATTATGTACTTCCCTGGACGGCCATGGGAAAGTTCATATCCCAGTGCTTTCTGGGCTCTGCTCACTGGGATCTCTAATGAGGTCCCAGTACTGGCTGAAGGATTTCAAGCCACAGGATCCAAATTCAACAGCTAATTTTGCATCTGCACCAACTACAACGCTAATTCCCAGTCCTACACTCATCCCTGATCCCTAGCCCAGTTCCAGGACTCACCACCACCCTCAATCCGACTATTACCTAGAGAGAGATGCCCTGCCAGCCCCAGTGTTAGCCATCAGTGTTATCCCCAGTGTTAGCCATCAGTATTTTACAATCCTTGACAGCATCACAACTCACACTGGCTTCATTTCTCTGACAGTTTGAGCAGCAGACAATGAGTCAAAAAGCAGTCCTTGTGTTTCAGGCCCTAGTTGAGGGTAGGAAGAAATCCATCTCACCTGTGAGATACTTTACAAAGCTGAAAGATGCTCTGTGCCTGGTATCCAACACAGCACCAGGGAATAGCAAGTACACTAGAAGAAGCTGTAGGGAAATTATTGCACTAGGCATTCTACTGGGCTGTCTGGCAAGGAAATAACTATGCCCAGACCAAAGGAGAACATTATTTCTGCATTTACCTACTGCAAAAAAATTACTATATATTTAATCTTTCTGTCTACTACCTACCTTACAGACAAACTTCAGGAGCTATGACCATCCATGCAAAGAAAGGATCAGGACTGGTTGCAGTCTCGAACTGTTACTCCTAAAAGCTGGGGCTTAAAGCTATATATCATGCTATAATTTACACCTAAGTTTCTCCAAATGCCTGATTTTTGGCAACCTGATTCCAGCTTAGGACAGCCTCCCATTCTCATGGTTCGTGTCATCCCCAGCCTAAACACGCTGCTTACTGTATATCTCTGAAGAAGCATTCTTCATGTTCTAACACTGCTTTAACCACTGCCCTACTGCACCTTCAGCTCAGGCTATCTGTACACTGACAACTCTTACACTGCTGTTCCCCCTATTACTGCTTACCAGGCAGGTGACATAAGTGCCCATAAATCTTCTGGCTCACAGCACTGTTGTTCCAGGAATTTTGTAAACAAAGACGAAGAAGAGGGGGATGGATCTGGGGCACGATGGATATGTCTTAGAAGTACCTGCGCACTTCACATGCTGATAAACAAAATGAATGATGCTGCATGACATTCACAGTAGGAAGATGGCAAAGACTGGAGACAATGGAAAGTCCCACGCACAGTGATGAACACAAGAACAATCCATCACCTAGACCAAAATGGCTCATTATGGTGACTCTGAGTAAACACTCCACCAAGGGCATTTCAGTAGTTTTAGATGAAATCTTGTGCAGCTCAGTTTATTTTAACTAGCTTTGAATATCACTTATATTCTCATTCTGATATATGAACGTTCCTATGACAGTAGTAGAAACATTTCTCCACTGCCTTTTGGGCAGGTCTTCTTTCTACTCTTCACAACCACTCCCTCTCCAACATGTACCTTTATCATCCCTGTACTGCCCCACAGATTAATTTCTATCTAACTTACTTGCAAAATGCATCTTCTTTTCCCTTATTTCTCTCAAGTCAGTCTTTTTATTTGGGGGAATGCATCACACACACCCAGAAAAAGATTTCAAAGCCCTTGGAGCTCTCTCGCAATACCTCGCTGCTAGCTTTCTTTCCATGGATGCTGGGTGGAAAGTAGCACATACATTTAAGTTCTATTCTCTATTTATTTTCTTTCAAGCCTTTTTTTTTTTTTTTGTGGGATTTTTTTTTTTAATTAAACCAGGTAACAACTCCTCTGTGACTTGGGCAGTGTCAGATTGATCCTGTATATCACATTTCCATTCCTCCCCATCTTCAATGGCTAGCTTTCTCTGTCTATCCAACAGGTGTGTAGAAGGATGTGGTGGAAAAGTGCTTCTCTTTTCTGCCCCATGCAAAAGAGAATTTTCTCACTGCACTTAGGCGGTACACAGAATGCTTTGATCATCAATTAGACCCATATCATTCCTAACAGATGAAGAACTATGTCTTATTATTGTAAACTTGCCCAAGGGTAAGTTCCCAGTGTCCTTCCCACTCCCTCCCACCCACATATTTTGCATATCACGGGTGATAGCTGATACAGCCACAGCCTGAGAGCTTCTTTTGAGACCAACACCAAGTGATTCATAGAAATTACAAATTAAAATACTCTGCTTAATAGTCTTGCCCTTCCCCCAGTCACTTCAGAATGGCTGTCTATGGCATCTGCTTTAGCACACTACCTGCTCTGAAATGGCTTAATAAGATTTTACCACTGCTAGGAGATGGCTCCAAGGCTCACATTTAGAAACGTTTCCCTAAACTCAACCCAAATTTTGCCTTTTCTCAGCTACCATGTTACTTCACCCAGACTAAACAATTTCTTCCTCTCGACTCACCGCTTCCACCGTGAAAATGCCTGTAGATGGTTGTCTGATCACCCCTTGGGACTTTCCTCTGCTGGAACAGAAGTTCAGCTGTGCTCACCCCTCCTTGTAAGCTTAGTCCCCTCAGGTCCTCATCAGGATGAGCAAGGGAGGATGAAGGTAATGGCTGGGCAATGGAGAGCAGGAGCAAGTCTGACCTGCTTACCCAGGCTGGTACACACGTGCAGAGCTGCGGGACTCAGTGTCACACACACAAAAGCCATTAAGCAAGACAGCAGGTCAGTCTGGCATTGCCCAGTGCCAACTTCTAAATGCCAGGGCATAGGAGCTTGGCACAGTCACCATTCTCTGCAAGCCTGGCTTGCAGAGACGGACTGGAGACACTATTCCCCTGCCAGGATCTCACACCCGCCACCAGAATCCTGCTGGACAAATTTAGGGGGATGAGACAGGCCCTCCCTGCCAGAGACTGAAATATCCTCACCACCTGGAGGGTTCCGTTGCCACAGCTGTCACTCCATGCATGCTCCATTTAAAACAAGAGTTTCAAAGTTTACAAAACGTGCACCGTTTCCCACTTCTGACTGTCATCTGTCTCAAAACTGGATCAGGCTCACAGCAAGATCATACAAAACAAGGGATGCACTGCTGTGTGCATAGGGCCCCTCCAAAGGGATTTCAGTATGGTTGAAAGCAGCTTTGCTTCCTGAAGTGCAAGACTGGGTATAAACAGGCAGCAGAACACCGCACCGGAACAATATTGGTTTTGACAATTAAAATCAAACTGGAACAATTCAGTAATTCATATGTCCTTTCTTAATTCTCCACTTCCAATTTTCATTTCCAATCAGGAATCAACAGCACAGTAACAACATGAGAACAAGCATTTTCCAAAAGCTCAGGATTTAAATACCTCCAATCCATTAACACCCATGAGAAATGCACATTTAACCTCACTTGGATGGTCTGGACAACACATCTTCCTCATTTCTCATTATTTGTTGTATTAATCTGAGGTTTTCTATTCCATCTTAATCAACTCTGCATTTAGCGTATTGGAAGATTATTATATTGAAATTCAAAATTTAAAAAAGAGAGGAGAATTTTTGCTTCCAAGGCTGGACAGACTTCTCCATTCCTGAAACTCTCTATTGCACCTCACTCAGTACCTGTTTGTTCCCTGTATCATTTTGTTAAAGGAAAAACAGCAGAGAGGCAGAAACTGCACTGTCTCCTGAAGGCAGCTGCCAAATGCTACGGTGATGCTGGGATCCCGTGGGTTACTCAAAGTCTCACATAAAGAGAGAGTCTTAAGTTCCTTGGATGCCAGATGTAAATCCTATAAAAGCCAAATCACAAAGGTTTCTTAAAACATACCACAAGTGGTTAAGAAAATATGGGGGTTTTGTTCTTCCTTTTTAGGCAGAAGTTGGGTGATAGGTTCTCCTACAATGCTGAAAATCCCAAAAAGGACATCTGAATCAGAGGGAAACAGCCTCAAACTACACCTGCACTTTGGATACCATCATCCAGTTTGCTGCCAATCTCCTCAGATATCACGTATGACATGGGATAAAGCTTTAAAACTTAAACCTGCCTGGCCCTTACAAAAGATCTCCATGAGTGCACGTTTCAGTCTTGAAGCCTATGCAGCAAGGGCAAGCTAGGAGAACTACTCTCACAGCCTCTGCTCACTGTGACACTGTTTCAGCAAATCTTAAACAGCCCTAAAGCAGAGTACTAGAGCTCACCAGACCTGATCAGGCTCTCATAAAGGTGTTACAAGCAGCAGAAATGGCAGAGAACGTGGCTTGGTGCCCAAAACACCAAGATGTGAGGGGGGCAAAGATGTGAGGGGGACAAAGGAGCCAGTAAGTGGAGGCAGCAGGATACAGAGACACATCCTTTGAGCTGGTTCAGGAAAAAGCAGCAGTGCTGTGGACACTGATGGGTCACATTTTACAAATTGCCAGCACCTCTCAGGAGCCCTGTGACTTCTGATTTCCACTAGGATGCAGCATTTTGGAAAATGGGGCTTAGTCACCAAGGGTCATTATGAAAATGCCAGCACTGCTCATGAAACGAGACAGGGAATTAACCCAGAAGCAAGAAGGACCAAGACATGTGTTTAGCAAGGGGAAAAAGGCATGCCAGAGCCAACAGGGTCAAAATCTAGCTCTGATCAGGCCATTAGAAAAGATGGCTGAGTACTCAGGAAACATTGTTGTGAGTCTCCTTCCTTGTACTTGCCCATCCCTCGTCCCTTTCATTTTCCTCACTTCAGTTCTTGGTAAAGGACTTCTATGCTCCTGTTATCACCACTTATAGAAAACCACAACAAAATCTGCCTAGAAGTAACAAGGGAAACCCAGTGTGTGTCATCAAAGATAGTGCCATTCAAGATGTTTGGAGTTGTACACTTCCAACCCAGAAGCATCCACAAAAGGATTCATCCATTTAGAAAGACTTGATCCTTGTACTAAATTCTAATGCCAGAATGAAGTGAGAACTGACAACTGCAAATCAGGAAATCTTTGTGGTCTCATTTTTCTTCTCCTTTCTCTCTTTACTCTCCCCACCCAACATTCTCCCCCTTCCCTATCTTTCTCTCCCTCAGTTCAATGACCAGTAAGGCACCATCCACGAAGCCTCTGGATACAATATGCTTTCACAGTACATTAGTGCTGTGCACTAGACCATGCTGTGTCTGCAATTGTATGACAGGTCAGGGCCAATTCATCTCACAAAGACCTTGAATCAATAGTGTCCAGAAAGCTTTCCCAGCTGGAGGGACCCAGCCCAGCAGCTACTGACCTCTCCCTCCGCTCAGCACTCGATCATATTTATAGAGTTGCAATGACAGAAACATACGCAGGCAAAGCCACATCTGGACCACAGCTAGTCACTTGCAGTTGATGCTTCAGGGACAGGGATGGGAAGTCCCAGTCCAGCACAAGCAAACAGATTTCATCTGCCATTTCCATGCATTTTATCCTCTGTTTTACTGTTTTCTCTTACCTCCTGAATCCATTCATGCTGGCTGCTTCAGCTACCTTTTCAGTAACTCACCTAGCTGTTCATTCTTCCATGTGCCAGCTAATGGATGTGTGGAGGTACCAGCCCATACCTCCTCCTAGCAGATCTCCACTGCTGGCTCCCTCAGGGTGCAGCTCAGCTCCCTTAGACTGCAACTCATTTACACAAAAGAAGTCACTATAGCTTACATTTGCATCAGGGGAAAAAAGCATTAGTAGTAAGAGTAGGAGAGAAAAAACCAACAAGCCTAGATAATTGTCACAATAAAGAATACCCTACCAGTAAATAAAAATCAATAATATGGGCAAAGTGCAGCTGCGAGTTACTTATGCTTTCATGTTAGTTTACACTTTCAAAACTGTGTAAGAGTTTTAGTATAAAAGAAAATCCAGAATTACAGTATTTCACATGAACTTCCTTCAAGGTACAATGTAATGCCATGAACTACCACACTTCTCAGATTTCTCTATCCATCACTTACTTCTAAACTGTTTTTTGTCATTCATGGCTCCTACAGTCATTCTTTTCCTCACTGACATATTTTTGGTCCATCTTTGGTACCTCTTAGCTCACTTGTATTCACACTGTGAGATACCTGGTTTTAAATCTTGAGAGCATGTAGGGGATGAACCACAGCAAGTGAAGTCTTGTTCTAATCCTTCATACCACCATCTAAAATCAATAAGCATTTTTTGAAAGTGTAAACACCATTGTTTTCTTCCTCACCCTTTGCCTCATTCTCCTCATCAGAGAGAGAAATGCATCTTCTCTGCTTCCTAGAGTTATAATGCTTAATTATTTATGGTATTTAAAGTACTTTTGGCTCTCAAGCGATGGAAGCCACAGGAGTTGAGATAATAATCTCACAGGATAATAAGCTCACAGGAGCTGAGATTATTATTATTGCCTTCTATTGCATTTCCCTGAAGGCAGTAATGTCTTCTTGTGAGATCATACCAAACATTACTCACAGGATCCCAGTAGAGTGTATTAAAACCTGTATGTCCAAGATCTTCAGGACAATAAATCCTAGTTTAGCTAGGAGCAGAGAGAGAGGAATTGCTGTAATACCATAAATAGTTGTCGGTTTCCAAGCAAAATCCCTGATACTCAATATCGACTTTGCCACACTGACTCAAACTGCAACATACTGCTGATCAGTAATTTCTGATGAAACAACATGTTGTCAGCAAATGTTGGTTTGTTAAGCCTATTCTCATGAAAATATCTCAACTCATAATGACAAATTTTCACTTACTCCAGAGCAGTTTCCTTCCTGGCAAGCAAAAGCAAGAGTGATGCAGAGCTTTGGAAAGCAAGGCAGAGCTGCAGTGGGCAGCCACCCTCCAGGGTCTGGGCTGGAGGGGCAGCTTTTCTGAACACCAGCACCCATCCATCCAGAAATTTCAATTCAGACCTAGAAATCTCCTGTTTCATCAAGAGATCCGCCCTGGGGTCTGCCACGGATCCAGGGATTCTGGTTCCAGCAGCTCTTTAACAGTGGGATGTAAAGCCCAGCTCCATCTCAATTCACTTGCAGAAATTCAAAATACAGTATCTCCTAGTGTGAGCCTTGGAAGTGGAGACCCTGGCTTTAAACAGATCTGGGGAGGGTGGCCAGAGAGTTCACCAGGCTTTTGTAGCATGACCTGAAAGTCCTGGGAGCTCTGGTTCCCTCCTAAGCAAAAATCCTGGTCTTACACCACAGAGCCCAGAGACCCCAAGTCCTAGCTAGGGCTTGAGGTGCCAAAAACCTAGGATTCATAGAGAATAAGTTTTTAGATATAATTCAGAGGGCCCATGCCCTAAGGCCAGGCCATGAGTAAAAGTGCCCTACAGCTACAAACCCTACAAGCCCTGGGACCCAGGGGCAGAGACCAATAGCTTTGACAGCTTCTCTGCAGTCATTAGTCTTTTATTGGTTCCTCTGAACATGTAGTTTCCCAATATTTGCAGGGAGAAGGAGGGAATTTTGCCATTAAGTTCAGGCTAGAAGTAAGTTTCTACCTCTGACTTAGCCCCTGCCTGGCAAATTGTATGCAGCCTGCTGCACTGTGGTTGTCACAAACTACGCTGTGCTGTATCTGCTGAACACCTGAGTGAGACCTGTGGAGAAACACAACAGTTTTTGAGGAGTGCTGGCAGCCACAGGGTGTCTGTTGTCATTGATAACTGTACAGAGAGCAACTGGTCTGCTCTGGGGGAGTTTTTTGTTGACCAGAGACAGTCAATAAAAACCAGAGCAGTCTTGGAGTCAAAAGAAAAGGTGTTGTATTCCACCCCAACTCAAATTCTTCCTCCAGTTTCCACCATTTTCTGGGTTATGCTGCCACAGAGCACATGTTGGAAGACTATAGTGTGTTCCCTCTGCAGAATTATGTATAAGGTAAAATGAGGGTGTGCATGTGGGTTTTTTTAATATATGCAAACACTATTTACTTATTTATACATAAACATTTGTTATTATATATATAAAAATTAGTGCATGTGTGTGTGTGTATATATATATATATACACATATATATATATATAAATCAGTACCTGTGCACTTCATCTCATCTTGGGCCAGCAGATGAGGCTGCATTTCTATGAAGGAGGAAAGCAGGTGGGAGAAGCAACTCTTTGCAGGATGACCAGTTACCCCTTTCCTGCCAGACATGAAATAGCACCAGTTCCTAAATGCACTAAATCCCCGTATTTCTGAAAACAGGAAGTGGAGACAATGTTCAAGTTGCAACTCTTTTACACCTAGACTCGCCTTTGTTAGGAAATCAGCTTCTAAAATAGAAACCCAAACCTTGCTGCCATGCCAGGGGTCAGCCTCTGGCACAGAGCAGCTGCTCTCCCTCACATGAGTTGCTTACGGAGGGAGCAGAGGCACCACTCAGACAGGAGGTGGAGGTTTGTTGGATACAGAGTCAGGGCTGTTTTCACACTGGCCATCTTGAAATGCTAAAGTAGCATCTGAGGCACCAGTTCTGCTTTGTGAGGAGCTTTTGCACAATCCTGAGATTATAGCACCAGATAACCATCATGTTAAAGCATTCAGTAAGCAACAGGCTGAAGTCTTTAGCTAGGTATCTCCTTGTGTGTATATAACAGAACCAATATTCACATCCTGAATAGCCAAAGATTACACACCACTAGTATCTCCTGACCCCTAAAATGAAGTAAAGAAAGCAAATCTGGTTGGCTGTATGAACTGCCCCTCCAAATTTCACCTCAAGCACAATACTCACACCCCTGGAACCTCCTGGGACTATGCTCACTTTCAGGTTTCCTTGTTTCTCCTTCTCAAAGCAGCTTTCACACTTCTCCAGGCAAGGTCTATTCCACAGGGTTGAACTACAGCCCTGGTCCCTGTTTTCAGTTAAAGAAAAAAAATCAGCCCTCCAATGTTATTTTGGCCTCCTGCAAAGCCTCTCTGACACAGCCCCTTGCTTCGGTGTCTTGTCAAGATGACACTGTAGCCAGACCTAATTTCCAAGCCAGGAGGCATTTTTGCATGCAGCAGAAATGAAGATGCTCAAGTATAGTAAAACTCCCGGAGGCCTTTGGACTAGGTGTTTCCACTACCTCTTTGCCAGAGGCGTGTAAAGCCCATCTGATCTGATGTGGCAGCGTTTTAAACTCACTTTGCACAGGTGTTAGCACCTTTGTGAGGCATGGGATGCCACGGGAGGGGGCTCATGATCTATTAAAAAAGCACACATCCAGCAACTGGCCTCTTCCCATGCTCCCTGGTACCTGTCTCAGGAGAGAGGGAAAAGCTGGAACAAGGACATGTATGCACGATCACCTGACTACATTGCCTGCTCTGGGATCCCCCTCTTGTTTGTACTCTATCTTCTGAGCCTGCAAAGCTTGAGGGACTCTAAACCACCTCCCTGACCATATTCCTAGCACAGCCCTGTCACCACCCCATCCAGAGACCAGGGATACTTCAACAAGACTAAAAGCAATACCCATTTATCACTCCTCTTTCCTGATTAAAGATATCGGAGGACATATCAGACCACAACCAAGCTTCTGGCCCTGCAGCTGAGGTGAGTCAGTGGGCAAGTAGTGCAGCCCCTCCAGCTGATTTATTTACCCATGCTGGCCTGGCATGCAGCTAAGAGACTGTCCTCTCCAGATCCATTTGCTTTACAGCTTCCGCCACTGCTAGAATTTTTATTTATTTATAGAAAGCAATTGCCGAAAAGTACACATTTTAAAAAAATAATAAAATCAGGTGTCCTGCAGCATTAGAGAAAGAAAAAGCACTCAGGCAGTGCACATATTTCCCAGAAGTGCTTAGGCTTGAGTTACTGCCAAAATGACACCTGTAGGGAAATAAGCCACCAGATGCAGGGGAATGGACTGGAGGGGCCCAGAGCAATGGAGCTGGGTGGAGAGAGAGAAATAAGAAATTAAGAAGGCTGGTTTGCCCATGGGCAAAGCCATTATGCTTTATGCTATATATGTTATGATACATGTGTTATTATGCTTTACAGAATTTACATTTGTCTTTCACACTTTACCTCTGAAGCATCTTCCCAAATGTCCTAGTACCTGCTTCAAATCATCTGGCCCACCAGACCCCAACCCAGCAGACTCGCAGCCAAAAACACTTCTTGCTCTGCTGCAGTAGGCACTGAAAAAAGAGCCATCTTCACTAGCCCCTGTTACCTGATGGGCCCACTCTCCTCCTTCCTTTACTTAAACACACCCCAATCATCTCATGAGCAAAAATAATCACATACACAAGCATTCACACGCCAGCTTCCAAAACAGTGCGCCTTCCCAACCACCACTTTGGCAGTGGCCATGAGGAGATAATCCCATTTCTCTCACAATCTCAAGATGACATTGGTGCAACTGCTGCAGTAGCGTTAACAGAGGATATGTCCATGCCAACAGAAATGTGAAATGAAGAGGCTGATGTTTCACCAGATGGCTTCAGACTTGTCACAGCAGGGAGAGAAACTGCTTGAAAAACCTGGCACCAATTATCATCATCTCCTGGACTGGTAGCACAGGACCACTGGAGTTGGGGCTGAGTACCAGATGTAAGATGGCAGCGAAGTGGAGCGGCAATCACACAGGGCAAACATGGAGGCAGTGAGAACCACAGGCTTTCTCTGGGGCTGCAATGACATGTTCAGACAGGCAGAATGTTTGGAGCAAGAGCTTAGGAAAAAAAATTCACATACCAGACAGTCAAAGGAATAAGGTAATGAAAAGCTAAAACATCTGACCACAGCTTATAATGAACAGCATCAAAACACTGCAAGCAATGGGTCAATGAAGTGCAAGTTCTAGAGAAGGCTCTGCAGCTTAAAACAAGCAGTGCACCAGCCTGCCTATGGAGCTCATTGGCCCAGGAGACTTCACCTTCCCCAGTCCAGTCTCAGTCCAGACCCACCACTACTGCCAGTGTTCATCCTTGTTTCATACTGACCCTCTGAAGGCCACCTCCTTAGACATCATGGCTGAAAACGCAGATGACCACCAGACAACTGTACAAGTGAAACCAACACACTGAAGGAACTGGAGGAAGGTTGTTGCCCCTGCTGCACTCTGTGTCCCAGGAGACAATCCTCTGCCAATATAGAAATCATCCCATACTGAAGCCTCACCTAGAGATACCCTTCTTTTCCTTCTTCTTTCAATCCTTCATTCGATTATTGGTTTTGAGGGGCCCAATCCCAGCACTGGGGATGTCAGCCAGGTGTGTGGGCACAGCTGACACAGAAGCCTGCTGCAAATCTACAATTATTGAGACAAGAAAAATCACATGGGGATGGATGGGACCATCCACCCTTTTCCTACAGAAGTTTCAGCTAGAAAGGGGCTGAAAAGAGATGCTGCCAGCACATGTGTCAAGAGCAAAGCAGATAGTGCTTATAGACAGATGAGCTGCATCATGGAGAGAGGGATGACAGAGATGCTTTTCTTCTCCTTGTCCTCAGGGTGCTTCTCTGAGTGGGTACCCACTCCCCAAGATCACCAGCCTGCACCCTCCTCCTGTCATGTGTAAGGCTGACATTCCATTCCAGGTGCAACATACACAGCTACACACACGTGAACAACAATCAGAGAAAAAGGGGAAAAGCTAAGGGGAAGGAAGCAGCAGGGTAGAGGAAGAGAGGATGAGAATGAAAATGAAAAGTGAGCAAGACAGTGAGAAGAGGAGATAATAATGGGAGAGAGAGTGGAGAGGGAGTTACTTTGCAAGCTAAAAATCTCCCAACGCTTACAGCAAATGATGCATGAAATACACTGTCAGGAATTGTGATGCCCAAAACCTTTTGCTGCTAAATATTTAATCTGATTGGCAGGGAGCCGTTAAAACCTCAGTGTCTGGGTCTCAGGCTTCTACAGAGCAACAGGTAAAGTAAATACATCAACATGTAGTGATTCACCTTGGGTGCCCACTAGCATTTCCGACCTGTAGAATTGTTCAGGAAAAAAGTTATCAATGGACATTAAAAACAGTGGAAACAGGGAACACGAAAGACACAGCTTATGTATCTTGGCTTCCAGTGCAAGCTAGAGTCAAGTAGAAGGTGGATATGCTGACTGTCTCCTTCAAAAATCACAGCACACTGCTGCAAAGGTCTCACACAATGAGGTTCATGCCTCTCAAGCACCCATAACTGTGGTACATCGAGGCTGCAGTTCTAATGGCCCCACTCTTCCCTGCACATAATCCCTGAAGCCAATCTGCGATCAGACCAAAGGCTGCTCCAGCAATCAGATCTACCGTCTGTCAAGCATGAAGCAAGTCAGAACATCCTATGTATGTGTCTCCTAATGCCAGCACATGAGAGCATGGCAGGACTAGTGCAATCCATGCAGGTATACCTTTGAGGTAGGAAACCTCATTAGCCAGTACTGCAGTGCAGTGAGAGGGAAGACCAGCCAGCTAGCTCTATCAGGGGCATACACACACATACATTTGCACATCCAGTGCAGGCTCTCACTTTACTGACTTTACCTACACTACTTTCAGAGCAGTTTCTGTCCATGTCAGCTCCGGTGTCCCTGAGCAGAGGCATTGGACCTGAGCCTATGCTCCCAAACAGATGCTTCTTGGACCTTTGTGAAGAATGGCAGAATCATTAGGGTTGGAAGGGACCTCTGGAAATCATCCAGCCCAACTCCCACGCCAAGGCAGAGCCACCTAAAGCAGGTTACACAGGAACAGACCAGGCAGGTTTTGAAAGTCTCCAGAGAGGGAGACTTTCTTCTTAATAATTTTGTATTGTCTAAAGCAAGTAATTCCTAGAATGAAGGTTGTTGGGGGGGGGGGGGGGTGTATTTATACATTTATGTATAACCATAGAATGTAACAAAATTTAACAATTTTCCAAAGCTAACTTAAAGGTAGAAATATTCTGTTCTGCTGCAGAGACCTCCAAAGCAAGTGCCTCACCATCACCCAATGCACCAGCAACAGGAGTGAAGTTCTTTCTAAGGACTGTATGGGTCTAGGACATGCAGTTGATTCACTGCACTGGCACTGACAAGTCATAATGTGCATGAGCCCAGCATCTGCCTTCCAAAAATAAATAGATGGATAGACAGACAGATAGATATCTAAGTGGAAAGTCTTGACAGAAATGTAGGGAAAAGCAACATGCCCCATACTGGTTTCACAGAGGATGCGGCATTTTACTGTATCGAAAACCCTGTATCATGCAGGACATCTCCAAATCTAACACTGCCTACGGAGCCTTGGAAGTCTGGGATGAGGGCTTTGCAGCTAACACAGAACTGACATCTTCTCTAGGCATAGAACTTGCAGGACTTATCATAGACTCATATTCACTAGCATAAATCTCCCATCATATTCCTTCCCCTTTCTATATTTCTGGCTGCCTCCCTGTCCCTGTCGCAGCTGTTCAAGGAGCTGACTTCATCAGAATATGCCTTGTGAAGTGCTCTGTACAATGCTTTTGCTTTGTTTCTTTCAGTAAGTGCCAAACCACTGAAGAATGCCAAGGGTAGAATTCTGAAAGTCAAGACCAAGTAAAGAGTATTTTTCTGTGGCATCATCAGCTGAAAAGACTCAGGGCTCTTCACAAACACAAAAGAAAGCGTGGCTTTTGAATACAGCTGTATGGTGTGCATGTCCCGTCATTGCAGCTCACAGACAAACAGGTACACTGAGTGACTTGTTCCTGGGCTCTAACAAACCCTGCTTCTGTTTAACACTTGTCCAATCCGAGCTTGCCATGGTTGTGAGAAGATACTGCCTATAGCTGGCAAGGAGACGCATGCATTTTCACCCACTGCAGTCAACCGCCTGACATGCTATCCTCCATCAGCAGTGAAGGCCACTGAAATCCTGCACAGTACTACTCGGGCAGGGAAGGGAGATTACTTGAATGACCGCAGCTGAGTAAGAGTCAATGCATGGAAAAGTTAGATAAGCGACCCTGCTGACCAGCCTCCTAGCTCTACCACAAGAGTCATCCCTGGAGCCCAGGTCAGCATAGCACCACTTGCATGCAGTGCTTCAGCCTTTTCCTTAGAAGGTGCTCATCCAAGCTTACAAGCAAGAATCTGTTTCTTTGATCCAGGGCTCCTGTCACTCTGAACTCCCTCTTAAAATTGCCCAGGAACTAGCTGTGTCACTAGGACACAGTCACTGTCATACAAGGAACTAAGCTGAAACATTTATTTTACAAATGGCTCTCCAAAAAGGTATTACAAAATAATAAACTTAGGATATTGTTCACATTAGTGTGAACATTCACCAGAGAGACTGAAGCCACCAGCTGAGATACTGCACCAGCTCATGGCTCTGTTTCTTATCCTCACCTCTTAATTTCACTTGGAAATGCACTCAGTCTTAAAAGCAGATCAGGAAATTAACATTTCCAGGTATGGAATATCCTCCTCACATTGAAAATGGACTTATACAAAAAAAGAATTTCCTAAGTACAACTTAAGAAACAACTGGACGAGAAATACTGTGATAGGAGCTCTTTCTTCATGATATTTTCCTGTGCCTGTCAAAATGAGGAGATACAGTACTTCATTGAGACTCTTTTTTTAAAGCCAATTAAGCTATTTCATACCTTAAAAAGGATTCACACCAAAGGGGCAAAAACCCCAAAAAAATCTAATCCACACTCTCCTGAAATTAGTTCCTCATTGCATTTTTGTAAGTGTGCATTTTGTCTGTAGTCCTTCCATTGCAAAAGGCAGCATTCAGATAGATCCATAATCAAAGAAGAAAATACCATTAAACAGAAACATTAACAAACATGTCCTGAACAAATAAGCTGCAAAGAAAAAGCACCACAGCACTTGCTTGTGTAGAAGCTCAACCGCCTTTTAAAGACTATGAAATCATATGAAATCTCACTGAAACAAGGTTGGTTTCCTGATGCCTGTATTGCACTCTGATAAGCGATTGTCTAATGTCATCCCTGGGTATCTATACTCTTGGCAATTCCCCCAGCCCCTCCTAGCCTCCCTGTCGCCTGACTTACACTTTTCCTTCATACAGATTCTGCTTTTCTCAGCTTCAGCTAAGGGCCCAGTTCCTTCCAGATCTCCCCTTAGTAACCAAAGGGAATAATGGGCCCCTGTCCTCTCTTTATAACAGTACTTTACAGATATGCAGACAGTTAGGTTTACACCCACAGGTTATCTTTCCTCTAGACTGATCATGCCTGGCTCTCTTGGCAATTCTTACAGGACTTATTGCCTACTGTCATTTACCCACAGCCTCTTGCTTGCTCTCCCTCTAGCCTGCAAACTACCTTTTAAAAACTACACCCTGACATGGATGCAACACTACACAATCACAGCCAAAAGGATGTGAGGAAATGATGTACAGGTCCTGCAAATTAGAGGGGGAAGACTCCTGTGGGAACACTGCATCCTTTCTGTCCTCTCTGGAGAATTTTGGACACACTTTGTAGCAAAGCTCCCAGGGCTACTCTCATTCAGAGAATACCATCACTTCTCTGGGAATGGCACTTCAGCCTCTGCCACATTGCTGTCTATTCAGCATTTCCTTTTGTTCTGTTTGCTACTACTCTTTGGCTACAGCTACTTCTCCTTCAGTTCTGGTTAGGCTCCTACACAACTCCTTTAGCAGTGCAGACCAGGCATCTAACCAACAGCCACTCCAACAGCACTGAATATTTCCTTGTTCTCTTTCTCTCTCCTCAGTGTTTACATTCTTAAGCACACATTTTAAGGCAGTCATCACATCTCTCATTTAATTGTCATTTGGCCAAGCTAAATGTAATTAGTTACTTTAATCTTCGCTCTTAGATCAATCCCTCCAGCATCTTAATCATTTTTGTTGCTCCACTGAATTTGTTCTAATTTGCTGCCATCTTTGGGGCACTGAGTTCTTCAGAAATGAACTCAATAGCCCAGGTACACTCAGATGAGGCACATGAAGAAAACATTACTAGAAACACATAGAAAACATTTCCTTGCTCCAAGATGCAATAGTTCTGCTTATGCAATCCAGAAATCCCATCAGCCTCTTTGCTGCAGCACTGTATTGTGAGTCCAGATCTCATTTGCTAACTGGTGTAACCCCAGTGTCATTTCAAGCATTACTGCTTTCTAGGGGTGCACCTCTCATCTCTGCTTTCTTTCCAAGTGTAGTCTGATTTTAACTCCTACTATTCAATTTACTATCCCCTCTGCTAATCCCCAAATCCTATTCTGAGGTATGACTGCTTAGCCAGCTATGTATCTCAAATCTCTTTGATTTCAAATGGAAATACTCTCACAAAGCAAAAGGCACAAGTGTTTGTCATCAGAGTAAAGTCAAGGCACATCACAAGACATTATGGATTTTTCACACACCTGTCCCCACCATCAGTCCCTCACTGAAAACTGCCAAAGGGTTTTCAAACACGGCAGTTCAGATTTGTTGGCGTACCAATGCTATGCCACTGCATCAGTCCCTGATGCTTGCACAAAAAACAGTGGCCCCTGGAGACCTGTGCAAGGCCCTGCAAGAATAACTGGGAGCAGCACCCAGGTGCCAATTAAGCATTACTCAAAGGTACCACTGCTGAGGTACATTTCTGTGCACTGACTTTCTCCATATGCACCCTGATAGTGGACATAAGCACCTTCCTAATAGCATGAACATGGCTCACTCCGAACCATGTTGTCAAAGGTTTCCCTCCTGCTTCATCACAAAGCAGGGCACAGGGGGGAGAAGATTTCTTCAAAGCCTTTCTGAGAGATATCACATTGGTGCAAAGCACCCCAAGCACTGCCCAAGCACTGGACAGTCACAGAAGGATCTCAGAGCAAAGATTTTTTTCAGGAGGCAGAAGTAAAAACCTTTCCGCCTCCTCCAAATCTTGCCCTTCTGAAGCCTCCTCCAGAACTCATCTTCTGACTCACCACCACCAGAGCCTCCAGCAGCTCCCAGACTAGTTCAAAGGCTCTGAGGCAGGGTGGCTTTGCTCCCCAGCCCCATCTATCACCTGTGGGGCTGCCCTAGCCCCAAGCTGGGGGTAACAGCATGAAATCCAGTCAGGCTTGTCCAGCCTGGAGGAAGGAGAAAGAGGATGGAGGAGCAAGGGGAAGGTGGGGAGCCTCAGGATGAAGGGTGGATGGAGAGCTAGCCCTGAGCAGCACTGACGCATCACCTCCATGATTGTTCAGCTCAGGGAGGGGGATAGATACTGTCCAGCCCAGGC
Organism: Neopsephotus bourkii; assembly: GCF_033783945.1. NCBI lineage: Eukaryota > Metazoa > Chordata > Aves > Psittaciformes > Psittacidae > Neopsephotus > Neopsephotus bourkii. The sequence continues at coordinate 13,978,929 of NW_026900624.1, forward strand.
CTGCTCCCAGTAGTGACAAAGCAGCTGTGGCTCAGCAGCATCTAAATGAAGTGGGTAAGGGGTCCTTGCCACTCTGCCTCTGGTTGTGCCTGTCCCCACTCTGCTCTGGGACCCAGATGAAGCAGAACACATCTACCTGCACTGAAGCAGGACTCATCTACCTGCACTGAGCAGGATGTAGCATCAGCTTACTTCTCCCTAGAAAACAGTGGAAAATAAAGCACCAGCTATTCCCTCCCACACTCTCCCATGCATATGTACTGCTACTGCAGATAAATTTATGAGTTAACTCTCAGTCCCTCATGGTCCAGGCTTTCCCAGGGCTGGAATGCAATTTACTGTCACTGCAAGTCCAATGAGGTATATAAATCTGCCCTCATGCCATCACCTTTTCTCATGACCCACGTCAGCCCGCTTTTCACCAGCAGCAAGACAAGGTCTTCTGCTTTACTTTACACTGTGTGTACCAACAGAAAGAAGTGAGAAAAGAACCTTAGCACAACTCAAGTCACTTGTAGAGCCACAATGTGTGTGAATTGGCTGAATTATAACAGTTGTTACTGCCACCACTAAGCTCCACACTACAAGCAACAGGATCAGTTTGAGCAGAGGGAAAACAAAGTGAACTGAATATAAGTACAAATCTGCACAGTATATATATTTTGGATGTTCAGAAAATGTGAGATGGTATAGATGCATGCATACACTTCTTCCACCTCTACACTTCGGATCTACTTGAAGTCCATGGGTCCTCCTTGCAGACTAGTCTACAAGATCTTGGGATGCTTTTAGCCTGAAAGAAAGACCAGACCTATGCATACATCTAGAGGAGAGGAGCTCCAGCCAAACCACCTGACTATATCTCCTGGCACAGACCAAGGATGGCCACTTTCTGCCAAATGCTGATCAGCATATACTAGACCAGCTCAGCTGGGATGGAGAAAGTCAGCTTCACTTCAGCCAACTGGTACCTGACTATGGCCAAGAAAAACCTTAGTGGGGCTCTTACAATCTTGCTCTAGCAAACAATGAGACAATTTCCAATTACATCTTCTCCAAACCCTAGTTTTGCACCAGATAACTCCATCCATTTGTTGAACTGCAAGTGCTGCTGAAGGCTGTACAGCTGTTCCCCAGTAGTTCTTCTGTTTAGCTGTATGAATGTATAATGTTTCAATTCCAGTTGTATTAAGAGGTATAGCTTAACCTGCTTCCTCTAAGTGAAATTTGCCTTCTCTTTACATTGCTGTGCGGATCTTTCATTGAACAGACTATCTCCAGATGCTTTTAGCTAAGTTCTGTATTTTTTTAGCTGATGTAATAAATGTGGCATTTCGCTAAAGCCAAGGTATAAGTTGAGTCTTTTGCATACAAACTTGTCTAAACCTCCAGGCTTCACCTAAAGAGCATGTAGATTCATTCATATCCAGAAGCATTGGACCACACACTGTCTTTCTGCCATCTCCTTTAAGTTCTGTAAATATATAGACATCCTATAATAAAAGCAATTAGGCGGTTGAAAAGGAATTTAGGTCTTTAACTCTTTCTTTTTTCTCTCCCTCTAGATCTCTGACATTGAAGTCAGGTTCCAGGATTTTCTGTGAAGTTTTGCCCTGCAACTTTTAAACCATCATTTTATATTACTCTTTCAAAGTCATTCAGACATTCAGTTTATGAGAAAACACCATTAAGTTGCTTTAAAAGTTTCAAATTCTGTTCAAATGGAAATTTCAGCTATGCCAAATACAGTCATTTTAAGCAATTCTTAACAGAGAGTCATTGATTTTTCTCCTCCAGGCACAGTCCACAAGGATCTGGGGGAGGAAACTCGGCACAACTTAATCTGATCCCAAAACTGAATGCCAGATTCTATACTTATTGCTCTTCTATACTGCAGGAAAAGCAATATATTATGCAATCAAGAAAACACCTTAAAACTTACACATAGCAAATGCTGATGAATGTGTTGGTATCCTTAAAATCACATCATTAAATGTTTGAAAAACAAGGAAATGACCAAATATGAAGGAAAAAAAACAACCCACCCATTGTATGCAGCACAGATTTCTGCAGCATTCATTGCAGGCATTAAAATAGCAACTGGACAGCACCTCAATAGTTGCTTAAAGTGTTCCTCAGATGACAACAGTGAACAAGTTTAAAACAGCAATACTTTGAAATGAAACTGATTAAAATATATATATATATTGCAAGCCCTTGTGCCTTGAACCACAGGGCAGCCACCCAAAATCCAAGCCTCACCACAGAAATGCCAAGATTCTGACCGACTTCAAAGGGATAGCAGATCCGGCCTCTGGGATGCACCTGAACCCCTGTATAGCTACACATCGCAATTAGTCCTGCCACAGTTGATGAACTGCAGTACCACAGAAGACTGTCACATCAGAGAAGATACACGGATTTCTGTATTAGCCTGTGTACTTAAAAGGACACAGACTGCCAGGGCAAACTTTCTCTCTAATTTTCTGTTTTATTTGATTTTTATGCTTCATCATGCAAGCAGTATTTTCTTGTGAAAGATCTGCCTTGGTGGAGATGGGCAATGCTTCTAAAGGCATGCAGGCAAAAATGTGTGAAGATGTATAATTAAATGTCATTCTTACACCAGCTTCCTCCTGGGACACAGTAGTTATAGATGAAGCAAGCTCCAGCCATCTCTCCTTAGTCTTCTTGCAGCATCCTGAGAGTTCTCTGTGGGGCACCAAGGACCAGCCCTATGACACCTGGTCATGTCAAAAGACCTCATGTGCTAACTTGCCACTCTGTGGCTTGAAATTAAGGTCTGAGAATTCCAGAGCTATATGGATATTGCCATTTCTTGAAAATTCAAATCACATTTGGGAACCATTTATATCAGACTGAGGGGTCTCCAGGCCTTCACATTCAAAAAGATGTGACTATCAGGCAGCCAGTTTTGTTACAGTGGAAAAATACAAAACGGAAGACCAGGGATTAGGAGGCTTTGGATTCCTCCTGGCTTGTGGCCATTTTCCAAACTGGGTAGTAAAAGCAGGATAACTTAATACAACTTCCTGTCTTCCAGCCCCAAGCCCTGCATATCTTTAACACGCATACACACAGAAAAGAGAGACACAGAAACCTTTAGGAAGCTGCCTTTGTACTCAATAGGGATTTGCTTCTCCAGAGAGCTCCAGGAGTAAATCCATTGTGCTTCAGCTCTACACTGCCCTTTGAAGGACCCCCCCTTTCTCCACTGACTCCCCAGAGATCCTCTAGAAACAAGTCTCCCAAAGCTAGTGTTAGCTTCTAGAAAAACTTCCCTTTCCATACAGAAGTCAAACATCTCACCAAGCTTATAAAAGCAAACATGTAATGAACAAGAGGAGATATACCAAGGGATACAATCTGCAGGAATGAAAACCCCCAGTGATTTTAAAGATCTTGAGACAACTTTAAACTACCTGCACATTAGAGAAATCATAAAAATTTTAATTGAAGCAATAACTCTGGTTTCCTGTCACAGTGTCTCTGTAGTTCTCACCCCTCATTTTTTCCTGAAGAGCATTCGCTCGAGGATCGGGTCTTTGTTCCCTGGGAATTCACCTCCTCTTGTCACTTTTTCTCCCACCTGGAGTCAGCACTGGATCTGGATGCTAAATGAAACATTTTGTTGTCACTAGAAATACAAATGCATCTAAAGCAGAACAAGATCAAACCTGCACTGCCTAATTGGGAGGTAGAATTAGCTCCCATGTCTCACATATCTCAGAGGAGTCTACAGCTTCTGGGCTATAGAGCCTGCTTCTCTATTTCTTTCATGCTGAAGCCATTTCCCTTTATATAAGTAATTACTTTATATTGGGCTAAAGAAACAAACTACCTCCACAGCCCAGTTGTTAGAGCACTCACTCTCCAGCACAATGAATAGGCATTTATATAAAGTAGAACAGCTCCAACTGGAAAAGCTCCAACCGAAAAAGCATTACTGCAGAGGACCTGGTAGTCTGGGCTCTCATGCTGGCCAGGACAGCCTCGGGGGCAAGCCCCCACTCCAAAGTATGCAGAATAGGAATATGTCAAAACGCAGTTACCTTTCTACTTACTAGGCTGCTAGCTATTCAAGGGCTTTTCTCTTTTTCATGAAAACACATCAAATGCTCTAATTTGAGTGCAGAACTAGCAAAATCTATGAAATTAATATTTTTGTGAGTGGCGGTAAACCCATTTCTTGCCACATTCACTCCATAACAAATCTCTTCTGTCAAAAAAATTTATCACCATCTCTAACATCGTAAGTCAGGGATCTCACAGACAAGCTGTGAATAAGGAACGTGATTTCACCTCAAAGTCTTAATGAGAAAAAGCATAAGAGCATTAAGATGAGGTATGTTGTTAACCAACACTCAACTCCTATCTTGCATTCTATGATCTGATTTCTGAAAGGTATTATTCCCTCCAGTAAAAAAAAAATAATAATTATATATATATATGGGGGAAAAAAAAGAAAAAGAAAAAAAAAAAAAAACAAAAAACCCACAAAACTTTGCACAGAAAAGGGTCACTCATGTAAGATACCCACTGTGGACTTCTGAGAGCACCACAGCACAGGAGCTCAGCTCCTGCAAAGTTTTCTGAACCCTGAAGTTCAAAGAGCCTTTTAGCCCCTTCACTCCCCGTTGAAATTGTGCAGATTAAAAGTGGATAAAGCATGATCCTCACAGCTGTTTCTGAATTCCTGGTTTGAAAGTTTGCAAACATTCAAACCAGGAATTCAAAGAAAGCTTTCTGTAAGAGTTGCTGTATCTTTCAAGGCAGCCCTCCCACAGCTACCCTATTCTTCTAAGCTACTTAGTTTTTATCCCCTCTTGTTTAGAAAACAGGTTCCCCATCATGTTAATAAAATTATTCTAATGTCTTTTCTGAGATTTCATTTATGCTTTTGTTGCATTTACCACTTTGCTACCTCCAGATGGAATGTTAAAACCTTCCTCCCATAATACTCAAATACATGGTACCTCAGAACACATCCAAGCTGCTTTTATCCTTTGACTTTCTATGTTTCAGGACACTATCTTTGCAATTTTAATTTTATATAATGTTCACCTTTTCAGTAATATATTAAAGGGTAATTTCAAGTTGCAACAGAAACGTGGAGAGCTGAAGAGGAGAGACTGTGAGAACAGATTATGTCATTCTGTCGCTTTCATTAGACTCTCCCCTGGGCATTGTCAGACTCTGATGTTTCAGCTTGCCTCTGCTGAAACACATCTAACATGAGGGAATCTCCCCTGAGATGCTTAGGCCACTAACTACAGCAGCCAGCAATAACAGAGAATTATGGAGGAGGAGAGAGAGGGGTGCAGGGCTATGTAGATCTCTCCCATGTGCTTTCCACGCAAGCATGTGCCTACGTGCGAGTAGCCGCAAACTCGGGCATTTTTGTGCATTTCCTCTTCCACAATACACTTCAAACGTATTTCTCAGCAGAGTCCTGTGACAGAAATTCCCCAGCAATCCAGTCATATGCAATTCATTAACATCCCGCTTTACCTGGCACAAAGAGATTAACAGTAACCTTTTCTCCATCCTCCTCCTGGGGCAGCTGGCAGCATCCTGACATTTTTCCATACAGTGGTACAGCCATTCTTCTCAAAGCACAGGCTTCAAAACCACCTGCTCCCAGATGCTGTGAAGATTTAGGATTACCCTTGGAATCAGAGCCAGTTTTAATCTCCTAGCAGATCTTCTGCAATTCACTTCCAGGTGGCATTCATTTAGGGCCTTCGCCTTTTACATTCAAAATATCCACTGGGTCTCTCCAGGGCCGTATTTCCAGCTGGGGATGCTGGAGTAGCAAAAGTCCCATGTGCAAAGAAAAAACACAGTCCCTTGTTATGGCAGACTACCTTTCACCTACCCAACAGCCACCTGTGTCCCACAGCCAGAGGTAATGCAAGGCAATTGCTGTCTTCAGCTATCATTAGGCTATTACACCTATCACCTGAAAACAGTTTTCTGTTCATTAGGCAATCAGCTGTGATGTAGGACATGGCATTTGTGCTAGTAAATTATCAGTAGTTCATGACACCAAATCTTATCTGTCTCAGTGGGTTCTTGGTAACCATCTCACCTTATAGTCTGTTTTGAAACAGTGAACTTTATAATTTTACATTTGTCTCCTTTTACAAAATCCTCCAAATTCTTCAGAGGTCGTAAAAGCAAGAAACTACATCCACGTGAAAGAGTTGTGCATATTAGCTCTTCAACAGTGCACCACAACCGTAACTAAGAGACTATGAGAAGAGGTGAAATAAAAATGTTAAATCCAATAATAACAAAAAGGAGAGCTTATCATGTAATTTCCTCCATTTGCACTTGTGTTTGTCTTGGACACCTGTATAGAAAACTCCTGATTCTTACAGAAAGCACCAGAGGTCAGGATTACTTGCTTGTTGCTTTGCTAAAAAATAAGTGTAATCCACTAGCAAGGTTGCACTACAGTCCCTGCAACTGCTGCTGCATAGGGGGATATACACTGGCATAGGCTTCAGACCACACAGCACATTCCCAAAGTTGGCCAAACCTGCAGTCTCAAAATGGCACTTTCAGCTCTCTCACCTAAAGGCAGGGGAATCTATCCTGACTCAAATTAGGGAGACCATTCCCTGAACCCATTAAAAGAGCCACCCATCCAAACCTCAGCCATACATAGGAAGCTCCTCCAACTCAGAGCACAGAGGATTGAGACTGTGAAGGCTGGCTAGTGAAGCGATGATTCTCAGAAACTTCAATGCTCATGGCTCCCCAGATCCCATTTTATCTTCAGGAAGCAGCAAAGGTAAGTAAACAGAAGGCACCTTTAAACTGTAACTTATCTTGCAAGAAAAAAGAATGACATCATGAAATAGCAAGGTGTGTATTTTCACATTGTTTAATATGTGATAATATACATCACCTCCCCTTGCAGTCTCAAGTTTTGGAACACTAGGTATTCAGGTGCTGTGATAGTGTAAGACCTTGAAAGCAATGGCAACAAACCAGTGAAGCTTCTTAATGAAAGGGACATGGTTGCAATCTGAAACAGCCCAAATTATTCCAGAATTCAAGAACTGTGCCTGCAAACACTAAAGCGTTGTTCATATGGGACAGTTTTATGTCTTTTCTGCACAGATTCCTATACTGAAGCTGTAGCCATCCCCCCAGGACAGGACACACCATCACAATACACCAGAGGTTTCAGAAAACAGATATCTTTGGGGAGTTCAGAATATGCTCAAGCTCTGCCACCAGTCAACACCATTGTGTTGACTCCTACAGCTACCATAAGAGATTTGGAGCATAGGCTAAGCTCACTCAGGTGGAGATGGTTTACTTCAACGGACAGTCTCTCCCTCCTGTACAGAGAACAGATCAACCTCATTATCTTTCTTCCAAAGTTGTTCAGTTAGGCATGCAACTATCATGATCACCGGAAACAGACTTTATTAGATACAAAATCCTGATAGTTCAGCACCTACATCTAGCTTTAAATATCTTCAGTCACAACCATTCTGCCAAGTTTATCAGCATCTTCTGTCACTAAGCCATTATTGCAGTAAACATTTAATTTTATGTTTAATCTGTATTCTCTCTGCTTCATCTTAAACTCATTTATTTCCCGATTTGTCCTCGGTGACTAATGAGAATAATTGGTCCCTGTCCTCTTTCTGTAACAATCTTTAATGTATTTGCAGACAGTTAGGTATCCACCCACAGTTGTCTTTTCTCTAGACTGAACTTGCATGGCTCTCCCAACCTTTCTTCACAGGTCTTGTTTTCCTCTTATCTGTGATCATTGTCTTTGTTCACTCCCCCACACTCTCCCTGGTCCTTCCCTCTCTTAGAAGTGCAGTCCCCAAACAGAATGCAGTTATCTAAGCTTAACCACAGCTGTAAATAGCTGCTAGACATACCATTTCACCATTCTGAGCAAGCAAGGTTTGCGCACAGAGCTCACCCATGGGCTGGACAGCAGGTCCGGTAGAGGATGCTGATAGCTAGAATGATTCATTTCTTGATCAGTGGCTCAAATCCAGACTAGGAGTGGAGTGTAATAAGCAAGAACTGTTTCCATTTCACAACTATATGGCTACACACAAAGTAGTGTAGGCTGACTGCTGTCTGGAGAAATAACTTAGAAGTTTGTCACATGGAGAGTTAACTGGAGGTGAGCTCTTAGTCCCTTCAAGGACTAATCAGGTGTGGGAGGAAGCAACAGAATAGTGTCCCATGGATTATTCAGTTCAGATAAACTGGTGGCCCCACACCTGTTTTGGTGGATAAAAATCAGTGGAGACAAGAAACCAAACAGATCATGAAGACTAAATTCCCATTTTTCCCCATAGGAAAGTGTTTCTTCCCTATGAGTGTTTCAGCAGACGCACACACACCACTATTAATGATGCTGTATGTATAGAAACATCTCTGGTACTCAGAGCTGGCAACATTTTACCTCATCCACTTTCAATGATTCTTTTCAGTTTTGGACCTTCCTTGTGGCTGGGGTTTAGAAGCATATGGAGTGAATGTTGCAAAGATCTCAGCTTAGTATCCCTTTTGCTTTGAGCCAGTAACCACACTCTCATTCACAATTTCTCTTTTTTCCCCAGATGCTTAATCAATCCATCTATATTGAAGGCTCTGAAACATGGTCTTTCATTGCTTGCGTTAGAAAGGGAGTCACCCAGCATACTTCATAGTCTGCAAATAGCCTCTGTATTAGGAAGTATCAGCTGACAGTGAGTCTCAGAACACATAACCTTTCCCTCTCCCCCTTTTAGTGGTCCTGAGTACAGAAAAAAAACAGTATTTTTATTCCACTTACATTAAATATATTCAGTATATGTGTAAAAATTGAAGAAAGAGAAGCCAGCCCTCCTCCTGCCCATAGCCAGCGCACCCTCCTGCTTCTAAGAAAACACTAAATAAAAAGCAGCCTTGTCTCAAGACGTACAAATTAGTCATGGTTTGAGTTGCCTTGATCACAGCACAGTTCACACACTACCTAAGTGCCATGCATTTGTTTCTGAGCACATAGAGAAGCTTTTCTCTGTGCAGCTGACCTCAGACACATGGAGGTACGCTGCCTGGGCTGCACATATCACCATGCACTTGGTCGACTTCTACACACACCAGTTTCATACTGATGCAAAATTCTACCTTGGAGTTGGTGGTTTGCAGCTTAAGGAAGCCATGAGTTCTTGAACTATAAAGGGTGGGGTTGTTTGGGTGATTTTTTTTTTCCCCAACATGAAAAGTAGCTTTGACATTTATCCCATCTGGGTCAGCCTTCTGGTTCCCAGGTGGTTAGGACCATGGCACTGATTTTGCCAAGGCAAGCGTCAGTCCATGCCTGCCTCCTTTCCTGTCTTCAGATGAACAGACAAGCAAGATAGGTAAGTCAGAGGGATGATGGAGCCCCCTTTGTGGCTGGAGAAATAGTCTTTTTAGTTTCCATTACAACGCACTTGGCTGAAGCAGAAACACAAGGCTCAGAAGAAAGGAGAAGGCAATGGTAGCAGGAGGGCCATGCTTGCTTTAAGTATCTTATTTTCCTCTGGTTACCCTTCCACATATGTAAGTGCTGCAGTCTTCAAACGCCCGTTTCATCTTATGCAGGGAGGCACCCAGGGCAGTAGCTAGTCCATCTGACTGCGGTGAAGCAACGAAATGCATTAGTTGATTCACTGTGGTTTAAAGAATTCTTGTGGACGGTTGGTAGAGGACAGATCAGGTAACAGCAGGTAACTTACCAGCCATGCTTCTCCCAGCCACTCCCTGTTTTTCTATCAGGTATACATATATCTTGAAGAAGGCTAGTCACAGAATCCCAAAAGTCAGGCAGTTCTAGAGCCCCAATGTCAGGCAGAGCAGATACTACCCATATTCCACTGTAGATTAGGTAATCAGAACACATGGAGTCATCTCTCTTTAAAAGATCATCTAGTCCATCTCTCCGATTAACTAATCCACTTATTTTCAGCTTACACAAAGAAAAAAGATGTTTTAAAAACCCTCTGTGTATTCTCCAGCTGCAAGATAACTCTCTTTCCCCACTGCCCACCAAGCCATGCTGATAAGTAGGGTACAGGCAGAGTACAGCTGTGGCCTCCCTGAAGGCTGGGAAGATTAAACCTCTAGAGACTAGCCCTCATCCTGGACTATCTCACAAGCAGCTTTTGCGCATCCTAAGGAGCAAAAGACGGGAGCCGGGAATGGAGCCCATTGCAGACAAGCAGCACTGTCTGTACAGCACTCCCATCCTCTGCCTGCTTGGGGGAATGAGAAAACAGCACTGGGAATCAAATCCAGACCTCCCACATGGTACTGCAGAGAAACTGATTCCCAGAGCCAGCCCAGGCAACATGAGTCCAGCGTGGGAATCCAAGCGCAGCTCCATGCGCTAGTGCAGAATGGCTCTGGCACTGGAGATGAGGCCCACCTGCCCTTTTCGGAACCAATTACAAGAAACGGCCCCAGCTGAGCTCCAACAGCAAATGAAACACAGGAATTAATGCTGTCACCTCCCCCCATGTAGCCATGCATTTGGGGATGGGGTGCTGGTTCATAAGTTGATAGGGGTTTATACAGGCATAGACGATAATCCAGAATGAGGATAAAACAAGTCAAAGCCCAAATCATTAGATGAGGATAGAGGGCTGGAAATCTTGCCTATGCACTATATTTTCCATCTCTCCACAACCTCTATGTGCTTTTGTGTTCACAGGTACAACGTAAAACTCAACCATTAGTGCAGATACCCTGCCCAGACCAGGATGGCTGGGGGCTGCTCCTTTGCCCCCTTCCTTTTCTCCGCTTTGTCTCATTGCCCAAGGGATCACAAGAGGCACAGGACTTGTGCAGGCTGTGCTGAGCTGGTGCAGCAGGTGTGTGTCACTGGATCAGAGCCAAGGGTCCCCAGGAAAGGGGAGTAGTGGCTTTGACCATGTTTCTTCCCTTCTCCCTGCTGAGATCTGCGCCTGCATACCAAAGGCAGAGCCAAGAAGAAGGTAAAGCAGGTCTCACCACCCCCCAGGCTGTTTTCCCACTCCACCCTTGACCTGCTCCAACCTGTCCCAACCTTCTGAGACCCCCATCCAGGACTGGGAGACAAGCTGGTGTGGTGAGGACCACAGAAAACCAGGATACGTGGAGGCGACAAAAGCTGCTGCTTTGGGACTGCGTGGGTGAGCACTTCAAAATCTCCCATACCCACACCTCCCCTCTGACAGAGCACCCTGCACCCACACACACGCTGTCTCTCTTCAGAGCTGCAGTTGGGGCACACCAGGTCACCCCACACCCCAGGGTGCCATGCCCCTTCTCTGCTCCCCAAGGCCTTGGGCAGAGGGACAGCACTGCGGTATTGCATATCCAGCCCTCCCTCCCTGCACAAGGGGCAGCTCAGGGGGGAACCAGCTGCACCCCTACACTGCTTATAAGGTAACTGTGCTTGATGATTAGGGGGACAATATTAGAAGACATCTCCTTTTACCTCTGCTGGAGCTGGCAGGGAAGGTGAGGAAAAGTCTCGGGTAAAGGCAGCAGCAAGAGAGAAAGGGAAGTAAAGGCAGGATGAAGATGTGGGCCCATGCTTCCTGCCACCATGGCTGAGCATCAGAGCTGCAAGACCCCTCTGCAGTTCCCATCCACCCTGCTCTACTCTCTGCCCAACCCTTGCCCAGGTTACAGCTGGGAAGGACCGTTGCAGGGATTCGGCACTGCTTGGGCCCGGTGCCTGCAGGCAGGGCTGGAGGCTGTGGCAGGCACCGGGCTGCCCTGGGGGAGCACACAGCCCAGGCTGGCTGCCGGGAGCTGCTACCCTTGCCAGGAACGTAAAGCAGCTTCTTCACCTCCCTTCAATCTGCCCCGGGAGGGGGGCAGAGGGGCAAGAGCTGAGCCAGGCTCACCCAGCATCTTCTCTTGCCATGCATCTCACTCAGACCCTGTTGGCATCCCCCCGGGGATGGGACTTGCAGGGGCTCTCACGGCTAAATAAGACCTGATGGAGGAGGCAACAGCCTCCCAACCTGGTCGCTATTGGGGTCGAAGGTGGATCCGGGGCCTGAGAAATTCCTCCCAGAAACAGGAGAAAGGCTCCCACACACGCCCTCCTCCCGCACAGGTAAACTTTCTACTCCCACTTGCGGAGGCAGCGGGAGGGAGGGAGGGAGCGCTCTGCCGGGGAGGATCCAGGCGCAGATAAACCCTGGGAAGCCTTAGATATTTATAGAAGCATAGCCATAATATGGCAGAAAAGGTGGTTCTCAACCCTTCGACAGGGAACTGCTCCCGGTTTTTAACAATAGCATGACAAAATTCCTTGGGAAATGTGGGGAAAAGCCACTGGAAGGATCAAGGCAAGGGAGGGAGGAGTAGAAGAGGCGCCCCCGCCACAGGATGCTCCGGGTGCCTCAAGGGCCAGGGACCCGCCACCGCCCCCATTCTCCCTGCGACAGGGCTGGGGGTGCAGCCCCCTCCATCATATTCCTCCTGTGGGGTTGTGGGATGAGACACCCGCCCTGTATTATCTCCTTGCTCCCACTGCCAGGCCTCCGGTCTGCTGTAGGGAAGAGGAAGTGGGAGGCTGGTCGGGGGGAGCGCGGGTTGGGGGCTGACAGTGAAGGGTAAGGGTGGTGGGGGTCCGCCCCAGGGTGGGGGTGCAGCAGTTCACCTGCCCCTCTCCCGGCGTGGAACTGAGCAGCCCCACGCATGCCGGGCAAAGCTGCACGGTGGGCACGGGGTCAGGCTTAAAATAACCCCGAGACGCTCAACACCTTGTGCCTGGAGCTCCCACATCCCGCGGCACTCCGCTCCCTTTGTCTTGCCACCATCTTACGGAAAGACTCACATGTCACGATTACGGTCGGGATGCACCGGTATCTCTCACGTATCTTGAGCCGAGCGGCACAATAGCCATTTTGCATCCCTCCCGAATGGGCTGGGGAAGGGGCTGCCTGCGCTAGGGACGCGGGTTGTGAGGCGCGGGAGGGCGTCAGAGAGAGACCACGATGCCCGCTGACAGCACTTGGGGAGGGAGGGGGGGCGGGGCGGGACGGACAGAGATAAATTAAAACCCATGGAGTTGCCCGAATACAGCACCTCGTAGGTTCAGGTTAAGTCTCTTGACGTGCTTGGACTTAAAATAGCCCTTCACCTCCACGCAAGCAGGCGCACTCGCCCCTGCGCTGGGCGGGCTCCTGCCGCGGAGCCAGGGGCGGCCCCGGCCCCCCGGGTCCCCGACCCTCGTGTTAGGCCGCTCACGATCGAGAGGCCAGCGTGGGTTTTAAGTAATGCACCACTCGCCTCGGCAACAAGCAGCTTTCAACGTACTGTTATTCCTAATGAGCTGTATTTTCACATCAAAGCATGGCAAGCAGCCGCTGGACCAGTGAAAAGAAAGAGGCAGTTTGCGGATGGATGGATGGAAGAATGAATGGATGGATGGATAGGAATTATCTTCGTTTTCACCCTTTCCAAAAGCCATGCTCCTCCTTCCTTGTCTCTCCCTGACCCCACCTGCCCACCCTCAAAATAAAATACAAGGGACTTTCCCCCCAATGCGGTTCATAACTCAAAGCATCCCTCTCGCCTTCCCTTCATGTCCTGTTTGATGAGCCAAGAGGGAATCAACATGTCTGGTGACTATTTCTCCTTTTTTTTTTTTCTTTTGCCCCTGTATCTGCTTCTAAGAGCAGCGTCACTAAACCTTTTGTTCTACCATGAGTGGTCTTCCCTAGGTAAACGCATGTACCATAACGAGCTGCCGGTAAAACAGAGAAAGAGGAATTTCCCTACCTTGGTTTGTAGAAGCAGAACCTCTAGACGGACAGATCAAGGGAGAGAGCATGTTGGGAATGTCCAGTCTCTTCTTGCTTGCATATCCACATAAGAAGAATAAGGGTCGGGGGGGCAAACGTTGGGGAATGAGTTAAAAAGAAAATCCTATTTGGCTGCAGAAAAAAAAAATAGAGGATTCTTTGTGGCAATCTTGCGTCTTGAAGCTGTGCAAATTCAAAAGCTGGAGAGAATCACTTCAGCGGATATTCAGCACAAGTGGTGAGGATCATCAAATGCAGGTTCCAGAGTAAGCATTCCTTTAGCCTTTTTTATGATTATTCTTATTATTTTTCTGGGTTTTTTTTTTTTCCTGGAGCCCTAGTGGAGGAGGTTGTGTTTAAAGCAACTGGAGGTCGGCGCCGTTCTTCTGTGAAGCATGATTATCCTCAAAGCGTCCCCTTCCTGAAGGGAAAAATAAGCATCAATTTTGGTTTAGAGGGGTCTGAAGGGGATAAAAACCGCTCCCCAACAAAGACATTAATATATTGAGAAGAAAGGGAGGCAAAACGCATTTCCCAACAGTGCACACACGCGGACTTACAAAAAATATATTAAAAAAAAATTCAACAAAAAAAACAAAAACAGCTGGCACGGGTGTATAAATAATTCAGATACGGGCTGACTACACCATTCCCGGGATAGGCATGCATACGAGATAGGGAAGAAGCGGGCGCGATGTGAATCGCGGCGAGAAAGAGAGGCCCCCCCCTCCCCACGCACGCACAGCATCGCGCCCACCCGGGCCCAGCCCCCGGCGGGCTGGCGAGGGCCGTGCCCACCCTCTGCAGTGCTGCCCGCACCGCTCCGCTCTGCTCAATGGGCTGCGCGGGGAGCACACACACACACGCACTGCCACGGGTGGGGTTCGGGGGGGTCAACTGCTGTGTGGCCGCTTTGCACTGCGCTTCCCACCCCCCTCCGGAAAACCGCCCTTGGCTCTCTGGGGCTTGGGTTGAGCTCTTGGATGCTTTTTTCCTAGGGGTGGGTTGATGGCTGGGGGTCGTCCCTCTATCCCCCCCCCCCCCCCAGCTCCTCCAGCCCACGCGGACAGGGATTATAGCTCTGCAGGCATTTATTTAATGAAGTCACAGGTATTATTTTATTTATTTCCCTCTCCCCTCCCATCTCTCACGGAAAACAATTCACACTTAGAGCTGTCATAAAACACAGACCCACATACATACCAGCAAATCCTGCTCCAAGCACTCGGGGCTGCTCTGAGCAGCTACTGCCCCCCTCTCTCCCTGCAAGGCTGATCCGCCTCAGACATGCTCAACTTCAGTCGCTTCTATGACACTGCCCGGGTAGGAGATATGGGGCGGGGAGGGGGAAGCGTTCAGAGCATCACCCTAAAAATACATTTAAGCAAAAAAAAAAAAAAAAAAAAAAAAAAAAAAAAATCCTCTGCAATAGAAAAGCTCCAAGAATTCTTCCCGGAGCTGGAGAAAGCACAGGAAGGGGAGCTAATAAAGCAGCTTAATGATTAGTAATAAGAACATACACACGCGGAAAATGGTGGGGAGGGGGGGGGGGAAATCAAGGCTCAGGGAAGGGGGGAGGGCGGGAGCCTGTGCGAGTGAGCCGTGGTTAGAACGGGGGGGGGGGGGGGAGAGGAGGAGGAGAGACTGTGCAGGGAATAGGAGATCCACCCCTACCCGCTGCAGGAGGGGGGAGGTCCAGCCCCCAGTGCCCGGCAGGGGCGAAGGGGCAGCCCGGGACAGGGTCCCTAGTGGCACTGGTGCCCGTAGCCAGGCCTGGGCTGAGACTCAGACTGAGCCGTGGGTGCGGCCCCCTGGGACTGTGACCCACGTGGAATGAAGTGACTGAGATCAGGAATGATTAAATATATATATATATAGATATTAAGAATAACCATAAAATGGTAGTAATAAGAAGAAAGGAGCAGGCCCTCAGCCAGCAAAATTGGATCCGAAATGAAAGAATGAGAGTGGAGATAATGCTAATATCCAAATTGGATACTCCACAATTAAACCCGGCACTTTAATTGCTATTCTCAGAGCCCCCTGGAAGCTAAGCAACACAAAATCAGCCTGAACAGAAAGCAATATGCATTTGCACACTCCACGCTGCCCTGCCCACGGGTGTCTGTGTCCTTGCTACCCGGGATGCTCTCAGCCTCACCCCTGTGGTGCGATCCCCTCTGTGGTCAGGGTTCCAGTCCTCTCCCTCCCATGCCTGTGTTTAGCTCTGGGTGGCCTGAGCAGAGCGTGCCCATCTGCCCTTCGCACCACTGCAAAGTCTACCCAAAACAGGGCAAGATGGTGAAGATAACAAGAGCCCCTCCAAGCAGCATGCCAAATGCATCCTTCAGGATAAGTAGTCACACTAGAGTCACAAATTCCCACCCTGCCACTGGCTGGGTCTTGATAGGAACTTTGGAAGGCTCAGCCAGGCCTTCAGGGACCCCCTGGAGACAAGAGGGATGAAAAAAGCCCTCTCCCTGATGCCCTGGTAGTTTCACTTATCCTGCAGGAAATCAGACCCCATGCTCAACACCACATCTCTGCTTTGGTTCTGATGGGGGCTGCACCGGCCAGCCTTTGCAACCCTCTCACTAAAAGCCTCCTCCAAGAATAACGCAGTAGCCTGTACCTAGGCATGCTCTGTTTCCAGGAGTGGTGAAGAATGTACCCCTTAAAAGATGGGCAAGGAGGGCTGGATCCCACATTCTGAAGAGCTGTGTTCCAGTGAGCAGCCAAGAACTCAGTGCTGGCCCTTTGCTGCAGGTATGTACCTGCAGGGCCATGGATATGGCCAAGGTTTCTGAGGGAGGAAACCTCCTAAGAACACCACAGCATCTCTGGACTGTGTCTCTTAACTCTCAGCTCCTGACAGCTGATGCCTCAGAATTCATCCACATGGTTCAAGCAGGGTTTGCTGGTCTGTCAGGAAGGCTATGGATGGCAATGTGGCTGTAGCATCCTGTGCATGTATCAATATGCTACCTGGAGCTTGAATGGATTTCTGTGTCCATGTACAGTGAGTGTGCAATGGTATTTTTCATAGCTGCAGTGACCACAAGCAATATCAATCTGTGCTTGAGCTCCTTGCCAAAAGCAGACACCAAGATTTTAATTTTGACAGCCAGGATCTTCTTGAGGGTGCTAGTAAGGTCTGTTCTGTTGGAAAGATTTTCCTGACATTTTTAGGCATGCTTAAAAAAAGTGACTCTGATCATTTTCATTCTAATTTCAGTAAAAATGGAAGCCATATTAGCCAAAGCCTGAAGTAATCTGAAATTATCTCAGAACAGTTGGAGGAAAGGAATGTAGAGTGATACTTACATACAGAAGTTGCTAATAGCTGAAGAGATTAGTCATTTGACTTTCTCATTCCTTTCACTGATGATAGTGATACAAGAATAGCAGATAGGATTTGGCCAAGGGATATTTTTCCTTTCTGTATGGCAAGAAGGGATAAACTAGGACTGTGCAGGTCCTCCTGCATTTTTATGGATGAAACAAGTAGAGAAGGAGCTTCACAAAAAAGAGATGGAATGGTTGTCATCCAGCATATTACTTAGAAACACAAAATGGAGGGTTAAGAAGTATCTTAGGAACCATTCTGAAAAGGGGCCTATCAATCAGAAAAGAACAGCTGCAATTATTTTAAGCAAGTCAGCAATATTTAAGATTATCATTCTCTGTGACCTTAGAAGGAATTAATGCACCACAAGTTTTCCATCTAAAACTACAAAAGTCCACAGTGACATGGTATGTGGCAGCCTGTGTTACTGCTCAATTTTAAGGGTAAGGCTAGTTGCCTTTCTACTTAATAGATGTATATGTACATCTTATAGAAATGTTATATCTATGTATATTTATCATTCTCTCAAATCACAAGGGCCAAGTTCCCCGCAGTGATTAGGGGCCCAAGTGTCTGATATGATACCTTTTTCAAAGAAAGGTGGTCCATTCCCCCTGACCAAACAAATTGGGCTCAATTACAAGTTTGAAATTGGGCACACAAAAATGCTGATTGTTTCAGAATTATCTTCTTGAGATTCTGTACAGCATCCAACCCCCAAATTACTTTTAG
Organism: Neopsephotus bourkii; assembly: GCF_033783945.1. Taxonomy (NCBI): domain Eukaryota; kingdom Metazoa; phylum Chordata; class Aves; order Psittaciformes; family Psittacidae; genus Neopsephotus; species Neopsephotus bourkii. The sequence goes on from NW_026900624.1 coordinate 13,996,848, forward strand.
ATTAAGATGTAATCTTTATTGCAAATAATGCTTGTGGAATTAGGCTCTAAATAAAAATTGTTACAAAATCTCCAGCAGCATAGTATTATGACAAGGTTTACTCTCACTAGCTGGGGTTGGCTTTATTTTTTTTCTAATCAACTAACATGAATGAACTGCATAAAATGAAACAAATAGCATCTCTGATGGGAAATGGTTTTTCAAACATATCTTCAATTCAAAAACACTTAAATGTTATTTGTAAGACAAATTGAGGGATTTATTTTAAATGGGTCCATGCTTACTATAAATTTAGGGCCATATTATTCTTGTCCTGCCTAAGATGAAAGGATGTGGATGAAAGTTCTTATATTTAAAGCAACCGGGGCTGGATATGGCAGACACAGTGTTAGGGAGGATGCTGAGCAGCAAAGCTATTCTGCCACCACAGAAGAGCATCTGTCAGCACTGACAGACACCAAAGGCCCTACACTATCTTTAACTCTCAGTAAATGCCCCACTAACTTCATAAAATCAGAGCCCACTTCCAGTGCATTATGTCCCTAGATAAATGGGGTCTGCAGCTAAGGGAAAAGACTGGCAATTCATAGGTCATCTGCACAAACACAGATGCAGTTGCATCAAGTGTAGGAAAAGCCATGTCTATGAGGAACTATTTCTTATAATTAATGAAATGAATCAATTGCTCTGGATAATTCGCACCTTAAGAAGGTTTTTCATAATTCCTTTGGGTGTTTGCAATGGGCTGCAGAGCATGGTAGCCAAGTCTCCAGCTGTTTTATACAGTGCTCTGTACCCCCAGTACACTCTGCCAATCTGACTGCAAAGTGGACAAAAATCCCTACACTCACGTCCCAGATCTTCCCACTGTCTGAAATAGTGTGGGAAGTTCTGGTGGTGAGGTACTAAGCCTATGACGTTTTTAGAACACCACCATAATGCTGACCACAGATCCATAAGAAAAGATGCCATGTTATGCTGCATACAGAGCAGCAGGAAGAAATTTTATCAGATAATTAAAAGGAAAGCAAACAGAGAAACAAGCACACAAGCTTGACAGTGTCACAACCCAGCTGAAGGACTTGGCTGAATTTCGGCATGAAACCTTTTATCATTTCTTTTGCACATGGCTCAGGATCGAGAGATGCTAGTGCAGGAATGAGCCAGAAGCCACTCGGAGGGGTGGGGGTGCTTCTGGTCAGTCTTTTGTAAAGACACCTGGGCAGAGAGAACGCTTGCTTTGTTTGCTGTCTCAGAGGACACTCATCCTGCCAGCAGCCCTGCAGAAGAGAATTGTAAGCACTGTTGCATTTGCTTTGAAACGATGTATGTTCTCTCAGCTGTCATACCAGCACACTTAACTGAGCTCTCATCATTTTACATCACAATAATTGCAGCATCCACAACTGTCTCTGCCATGGTCAGTCTGTCCCCAGAAATCCTAAACATCTAACAGACTGGGGTTTTGCCATGCAGAATCAAAAGAAGTGTGAAGTAGATTAAAGGAGAAATAGCTTTCTCTGTGTCTTTATAGACTTGGTTTATTCTTTTGAGTATGGAACGTCAGGCTCACTGAAATTGGTTTTCCTGGATGGTCATTTATGTATGAAATACATACACATTCAACTAAGAAACTGTGGAGTTCTTCCTTTCAAATGGAAATGTGTTATTTTTTAAGTGCAAAAGCACAGACTAGATTTCAAACTAACACTGTCACTTTTTTAAGATGATACATAGCTCCTCTATTTACAGCTCATTCAGACTGAAGAACCTATCCATCAAAAGCCACCAGATCTAATAATAAACAGTAATTATAATCAGATGCTGTATCATATGTCATCAAAGCATGGAACAAACATTAGCCATACATGCCACCCCTTTTCACATGGCACTCAGAAATAAGAAGAAAAGGCTGAAGCACTGCCTTACACCACTCTGCACTGAGAAAGCAGCCTTTCTCCTCCACCTCTGGGGTTCAAAGATAATTCCAGTAGCTGGAGATTTTGTCCCACCTCACTCATTTTAACTAGGCATCATTTCCTGACACACTTGAATGAATGGGAAACCACAGTCCTCCAGGAGTCATCTCCATCCTGTTCCAACCCTAACGAGACAAACAGATTATCTGGGTTTTCTTCTAAAATCAACTTTCTGTTTGATGAAAACTTTATTGGTTCTCTCCAGATTCAAGTAATGACACTCTTCTCCTTACTGGAGGAGCTGCAAACCGGATTAGGCAGATTGCCTTCATGGTTTAAAGGAAACTGGAAAACCGCTTTCAGTAAGAGATAAGATGGAGCTTTTGCCAGCTTATTGTGATGAAAAGCTAAAAAAGACTGTTTTCAAGAAAGTGCCTGCATTCACCTACTCGCCATACAGGACATACAGCAGCCAGGAAAATCGCCCTTATATCTGAAAGCTGTCTTCAATGTTCTAGCAGAGGATCCATCAGAGCATTCAAAACTAAATTAGAATCCCAAGGAGGAATAGGGGATTTAATTCTAGGATTAAGCTTTGAAGTTGCTCCCAGGAAATAAATTATTATTGGATGAGAACCAACACACCAATTATCTCGTTTACTGCTCATGCTACTGAGAGCTGCTGCACACACCCTCAGGGAACGGATACCATGGCTCTACCTAGCCAGTCTTGTCTTTAATACAATATCCACATAAAGGCAAAAACTCAGCTAGCCGCATTCCAAGAAATTTAGCTTCCCAGCTCTCAGTATTACCAGGGAAACCGTCCACTACATAAACACAGGGCAGTAAGATTCGGTCACATAAACTCCTTACTTTTCACTTTTTATTTTGCTTTATTGTAGATAATAGCACAGTTAATAACATGCCGTTTCTTTGCTCTGTATGTTATAGTTGAGTCAAAGCGCAATAGTATTTGTGCTACCATAAATAAGCACTTTTTTTTTCTTACACAGAAGTCCTACTCCATTCGAATGGTGTCTAGACACAGTAGTGGGACATACCCAGCTTTTCATTTGCTACCCCACTGATTTCTTCAGGCTACACAGAATACTTCACCTTCACTTACACAGCCTCAAAACTTTAATGTTTGTTCAATGGGACATTGCTACAACATGAAACACCTGCTGTGAAAGGAATAAGTAAAGTTAAATAGCTCTGAGACTGATAAAAGTGGAATACAGCCATCAGGGCTGGTATTTCACTTAGATGCTACCAGCTAACCAATGCTATTATAAACTCACTCAGAACATAGTTACTGCAGGTAAAAAATAAATCCCTCTTAAAAATATACATGTCATCAAGGCAAAAGCTGGCATCAGCAATATACACAAATATTTGGTTTCCTCCTAAAGAATGTATTTTTTTTATAAACACCTTATGACCTAAAAATACTGTCACCAAAGCATCACTACTTTTTTCTTCCCAAACACATGGTTTCTATCTTTCCTCCATGGATTCCTTTCAGTCCTTAACACAGGGAAACGATGTGCACAAAGCAAAGACTAAATCCTACCCACCTCTCATACCCTCCTCCACTGGCAAACTCTGTCAGAACTTCTGATACCATTTAATATACATGTACATATTGAATGGGGCATATCCAGTGAGTGGATTCACTTTAATAGCAATGTAGCAAACCAGAGGCACTGGTTAGTGTCACCAGCTGAGCTTCCTCTCAGTACAACTGTTCTGAAAATCCCCATCTCTCAGGACCTCCTAACAGACCCAGGTTTTTCCAGAGAAGTTTGGGGTCAGTAACAGCACTGAGGCTCTCTCTGTTCCTCTCATTCCTCCTTCAGGTGAATCAGTGGAGGGGAAAATGATAGCAAAGGAAAATATTATTCACACTGACAAGGATTCTGAACAAGGAGCTGCATGGCACTGGGAAAGTGGATCAAGTTCCTAACACAGAGATGTGGGTCTGAAAGCATTCTTCAAAACAGAACAATAATTTCATCAGTGAACCAAGAGCCTGTGAGCTGGTAATGTTCCCACAAGGATTGGTTTAGGTGCTCACAGCAGTATTTATTGCACATTTGTATTGGCCGCCTAATTTAAGACAAATGTTTTCTGCAGGGTCATTTAAAAGTGAAAAATTATCTCAGTTAACATGCAGCTGTGGTCCCTGAGATAACTCATTGCCCAAGGGCAAACAGAAAAGAGATGTTAATGAACTTATAAGTAGCTCTGAAAACCACTGTGTCCATGGTCAGTTGAAAGCCAGCAGGATCAGGGTCACCTGCTCCTGTGCGTGTTTATTTAGTAGTCTCATTAAATTAAAAGGTGAAAAAGTCTGTGCGAAATCTGAATTGGCAGAGCCAGAAGAGAGTATCTACCCCAACAACTGCAGTTATCACGCTGCCCCATCACCACCACAACTTCCTGAAAAAAAAGGGATACCTACCTACTTTATGCAGATAGAGACAGATTTCCTTTGCCTGAGCTGTTTCCAGGTGAGCCAGCTGACTCAATAGTTCAGCCCTCTAGCTAGAAAAAGCATTAAGATTTCTGTCAGATTGCTCTATATTCTAAAGAAAACTGCCACCTTCTTCTCTCCTTTACTTAGACATCCCCTTACTTAGACATCTAGGAAGTGGCAATAAGCAAAATGTCCCTGGTACACCTCAGCCTCCTCTTTTGATCTACCATTAAATTGAAATGGAGGACATTTACCTCAACTGAAGCCCAGCAGCGCATTTTCCCTTTCATTTTAGGCCTAACCCAAACTCAAGCCTCGGCATCTTGATGGTATGCACAGCCCACAGAGTGTCTCATGCTCTGACTACACCTTTTTTTCAACACACATCAGCTGTAAACATGATGCCAAGACCAGGCCTTACTCAAACATGAGCTCTCTTTCACCTCCACAGTGATTATGAACTCAACAGAGTGAGGTCTAGCTTCAGCTGAGCTCCTCCAGTAAGCCTGTAAGTTTGCCCTCTCCTCAACATGTTACTACAAGGACCCAAGTGGTGACTGTGTTTCTATGGCCTGGCAATGGGAAAATGGAATGTAGGAACCTTTCCCAAGCCTGGGAAAGAACTCTTGCCTTTTCATCACCCCTTACCAATCACTGAGGTCAGAAAAGCACGCACTGTTCTGTCCCTCTCTCGTCATCATCTTTAGAAAATGCCCACCTAGGGCTCTGGCCACACTCCGGCAACTTTCCCAGTCCAAGGACAGAGGCTGGGCATTAGAGCAAGGCAACATTTATCTGGAAGGACAGCTCAAAGCATCTCACAGTAAAAGCTTTGGCTTCACCTTGCCCTCATAAATAGGTTTATCTGAGAAGGGGAAAATTTGTGACTATATTCTGTGTTCTTTTCATGGCAATCCCCTCTATTTATGCTCTGTCCAGTTTTATAAGGCCATTTGTCCTTTGTTATGCCCTTTAGATGCAAGTACATAACGCTCCTGGGGAGCTGTAGCTTGTTCTCCTGGCAAAAGAGCAGCTGGGCATCTCTGCTTCAGCCCCTATATCATTCAGAAGTTGGTTGCCGAGCTTGCCTGCTACTAGGCTTTCTCATGCTGACAAAGAGCAAGCCTGCAGGCTGTTGTGTCCTTGCTGGTCATGTCTTTATTCCAGGTCAAGGATGGCTGTGTGTTCTCATGCTACCTGAAGGAATTGTACTTCTTTTTTTTTTTCAATAATTGATCTGTGTCTCTCACATGACAACTTCCATAGACCCCCATATTCTTGCCTTTGCAAGCCAAGAGCTTTCCTGCTGTAGAACAGCCTCCGCAGAGGACACTGTCCCAGTGGCACACACAGCACAAGGGACAGTCCATTACCTAATGCAAGAAAAATAAGTATCACTAATGCCACTTTTCCCACATATTTTTGACTTCAGAACCACCAGAGGAGGTCTGGGTCTCTGCTATATTGTTCTTCGTGGCATCTCAGCAGACACATAAGGAGGAAAAGAGATGCTGGAAGAGAATAATGAGAATGTTGGGAGGGTACAGTATTTGACAAACCCATTCAATGGCAATTCTAACTCTGAATTATGTTATTACATTCCATTCTCCCATACACATATATATCATCAAGAGGGGCCTTTACCTACTAGGAGTCAACCCAATTCTGGTAGCTCTGTTGGGCTAAGCAACAGCAGATTTGACTCCAGAAAATCCAGTGGATGAGATGGCTTCCTGTTGACCTTGCTGTCTTGTGTTACCCAGAACAGGCTACAGAAATGTTACCAAACCTTAAGATGCTGTTACAGGTAAATGAGTGAACATGCATATTATGACCATTTAGCAGGAGCTGCAGGCCTAGTGCAATGCCTGTAATGGCCACAGGCTTTTGGAAAGACATGTAAGAAGCAAGATAAGCTGCATGATCTAGAATACAGATTGATGTCAGTGTGCTACGGAAGTTCGCAAGTGGACCATTCTGGTCACCAAGAGTGGGTGTTGAATACGTCTCTGCTGCACATGCTAGCACCACTTTGCAACCCAATGCTCTGAAAGGACAGCTTTTCTGAGGGGCACTGATGCACTTGAACAGAACATGAACATGGAGCAGTGTTAGGTTATCTCCGGGCTTGAGGGCTGACTGGTAAAGCAGCTGTAGAAATAGTGAGCAAGAAAACTGGCTATTATCATTTGCTTCTACAGTAGTCCAGGAAACACGTCCTTAGCTATACCAGCTGTAACTAAATAGGCTCACACAAAAGATACACTAAGTTGTATATAGTTCCTTCACTCCATAGAAACAGCATGGCGAGACCACTGATACTGGCTAAATTCCGGGGCCACAGACCAGCAATACAAGGCTGGTGACAATCCCATCTTCCACACACTGTTACCAGTTACTCTTCGGTGAAACTAACAGCAGCTATAGCTCAGCTGAATATAATGGAAATAACTGATCACACAATGTCGGTTAATAATGGAAGACCTCAAGCTCTATGATTGCAAGCATGTAGCATGTGTACAGATGATAAATGTCCCCTGGAGTTACAGCTCAAGACCAGTTTCAAAGTTTTCATCAAAAAGGACTGTCTCCTTTAAAATCTGTTGTTTCTTTTGAAGTCTGGCAGAGGTCAGAACTGCTTGATGTCTCAGTGTGTTGCAATGAAAGGAGTGTAATCTCCTTAAGGTGGTGAATAGGAACAATTGGCTTCACTATCAACAGTGTAACTGGCTGTCGTTGCATTTGTGATATTTTTGTTTTCAAACCTCTCTTGGTGGCTGCAAGGGTTGAAAACTACAGAGGTGCTGTACTGACCTGAAGTGTTTGACTCTTACAGAACAGCTGACAAAGGAACAGCAGCCACTGCTCACCATCAGGGAGTCATGGGATCATATTGAGTCTGGGAGGGACCTCAAGAGGCTTTAGTCCAACATCCTGCTCAAAACAAGATCAGCTGTGAGATCAGATAAAGTTGCTCAGGGCTTTAACCAGTTGGGTCTTGAACATACCCAAGGATGGAGACTGCACAGCTTCTCTACGCAACCTGTCCCACTGCTTTCCTGTCCTCAGTCAATTTCTGCAAAAGTACAGAAGTACACTCTGCAGGATCTGTGAGCCCAAATTTCTGAGAAAGATCATGTTGGATGGGCAGACTACAGCCTCCATGTTTACCAGCCTGCCTTCACAAGGTTATGGGGAGGCATGCTGCAGGGTCCCCACACCCTCACACCCCATATGCCTCTTCAAAACCCCAGGCTTGAATACAGGTATCAATATAGGGTGCCCAGCCTCCTTGTCAACTGCCCTCACCACACCCCTTTGAAGCATCAAGATACTCATGAGTTCCCTATCCCCACCAAACCCATGAGGGACACACACAGGTGTAACCAGACCCAGTTTTTGCTCCACCATACAGCCCTGAGCAAAGCACAACCAGTGTGTACTGCTGTAGTTATCACACTTACCCTCCTCCCCTAGCTCCCCCTTCCCCTCCCAGTAGCAGTGTCCTCCAAAGTGCCCCCTCCTCCACTAATGCCAGATGAACCTGATAACAGGGTTGCCAAGCAACACAAATCCTCCAAGCAACCAACCACAGCAGATCACAGCAACCCATTGCAAATCAATTCAAAAGACAGTGGGCCTGCCACCATTTTGTGTCTCAGCGGCTCTTCCGCTCAGCCATAGCTAGGATCTACTCCTACTCATCCTCTTCTCTTCCCTTATCACTCAAGAGCATTGGCCAAGACGCTCATGCCATTGCCAAGGAGCCAATATGCCCACAGTTAATCAATACATATAACACACACAAGCACAGAGGCCAAGGAAGCCCAACCAGGAATGGCCCTCATACAGGCACCAAACACTTCCCTGTCTTCCATGGATCACCAGTCTTCTGTCTTATTCCTTGTCTCTTCCCCCTAACCTTGGTGGTCACACACTGAAGGTGGTCAGGATACCGTTTCACAACATCCACACAGAACTGTACCATCTCCAGGTGGCATGCTGACCAGCCTGGTCTGCACATGCAGAATACCAATGAGGACAACCTGGGACAGCAGTCATAGGCCTTACATTTCTATACCTCTCCACACCTCCAAGCTGTCTCCCATTTGCTCCCTGGCCTCTCTACATGATGACAGCTGCAACAGGCTGTCCTTCTGTATCTCCAAAGACAGAGCTGAGACCCGAGGAGAAGGCTTAGCACTGCTTTAAAGCCTATCCCCATCTCTCTGCTATTGCCATAATCATCCTACATACTGTCCCACTCTGCCTGGCATGCATGGGCGAAGGTGGTCTTTTACAATACCCTGCACACTTCACAGGACAAACCACAGGCTTTCAAGAGATTAAAAACTGAAACAACAATTAATTTTATTGCAAACATCCCTAAACTGTGTCAGGAGGCACAAAAGTCATATTCTCACGAAAAACACTAGAAGAAGAAAAGGAGAAAGGAAAGGAAGATGAAAAGAAAACAGAAAATAGGGTTACCACCCCATGGATCCAGCAATGCCTTCTTGGTCAGTGAACAGAAACTCTTTCAGTTGTAGTCCTTTCAGCTGTAGTCCTTGAAGTCCTTGTGATCAGTAAGCCTGCTGGAATCCAGGGTGGAGGGATGCACCACATGGCTGCAGGACGGCTGCCTTTTTACAGTGTCAGGTTCTCTTGGACCTTTCCCACAGGTGGAGGGAGGCTCACTGCAGGGGACCTGGTGAGCCCCAGCCCCAGTTCACGTTGTGCCCCGAAGGGTGCCGCAGCGTCTGTGTCGCTCTCCCGGGCAGTTTGTTGCCGGGGCAGTTGATCTTCACGGCCTCAGGGCAGACAACACAGGAAAGCATCCCCCACCTTCCTGCAGCATGATCCCTGCTCTGCCTCCATGCAGTTTGCCCAAGCGATTACAGTATCACAGTATGTTAGAGATTGGAAGGGACCTCAAAAGATCATCTAGTCCAATCCCCTGCCAGAGCAGGAACACCTAGATAAGGTTACAAGCTGCCAGCTCCTTTTATCTTTTGAGTTGGTTAGGAGATCCTTTCTGTGTTTGTCTCAAAACTTCCAGCATACCAAGTGTCAGCTCCCCAGCCTCAGACCAAGACAAATGACCAAGCACCCATCACCTGCCTCATGTTTTCCTTTGGCTCAACAGGGCTGTTGCAATACGCTGACCGTTTCCTGCAGCTTCACCCAAATCTGTCAGAAAGAAGCAGAATGCTCTTATGTGCCTCTGGAAACACACATGGTCCTTGCAGACTCTCAGCTCTCAGCAGATGCAATGGCATGCCCATCCTGTACAGGGTAGTGGTTCAACCAGACACCACAGCCACAGGGTAGGCAGACCCCAATTTCTCTTGGGCACTTTTGGAACAAGCTCCCCAAGGAATGTAAAGCACAGTGGCAGGAGGTAAACAAACAGCAGCAAGATCCACAAGTGACTGTTTGCTGCAGCCCTTCCCCGCTCTTTATATTTTTTCTGCCTTTATTAAGAAGGTAGTCAGCACGTCCTGGGACCAGTACTAGTGACTCCAAAACAGCAAATCCCTTGTCACACCATCACGTAGCTTCCTATACAAGAGAGATGGATACAGAAGGTCCTATCTGTGCTTCACTGTCCTGGAGTTTTTAGGCAAATACCATGAGCAAGTAGGAGGCAGCAAACTCGTGTAAGGCATTCATGACACTCGGGAAATTGAAGGTTTGGCCCCACTGCCTGCAACCAGCTGAGTTCAGAGGAGGTGGAGATTTTGGGGTGAGTCAGCTGCTGTCTGTACTCAGACTTAAACCACGACAGGCTGAGGAAAAGATTCCCTAGGCTGCCTGGGGCAACCTCAGAAACCACACTAGAAGATGACTGAGCTCCAGAGGCTTGCATGCTGGCACCATCTATCTGGTATGGGTGGCATACAAGGGCAGTCCAGATAACTGGAGGACTCTTGAGACACACTGTTTTTACTCATCACCATTAGGGTCTGGGATCACTCTCATGATTTGCTCCAAGTTGTCTAAGGACAGAAGACTCAAGAGGAAGACTGTCTTGTTCAAGACTAAACTCTGAGCACCAGGCATAGTTTTACAAGGAGCTTTTCAGGAGGGGCATGGCAGAACTGTCTTCTCTTGGAGTTATCTGTGGTTTACTTCGCATCACATCACCCATAGCCCAAGTCCCAGGCCGCATTAGGAAAAAAAAGATCTCCCTATCACAAGCATTGAGCAGCATCTGCACAACTGGGGAGTGTGCAATGAGGAAATTATGTTGCAAAAGGACACATTCCTTAATCAGACAAAAGCAATGAAAGCAAAGGTGTTTCAACCTAATCAGGGGTTGTTTCTTTCCAATACGTGTTGCCTTGTGTCCTGACTGACAGATCTGGGAAAAGGCCTTGGTCCCCAGACTGAGTGCAAGGCTTGACAGGGGACATCTTCAATGCTCCATGATACAGTACACTGACATTAAAAAATCCTAATTGTGACATATAATGATGCTAATGTGGCATTCCCCTGCCATTAATCAGCCCAGGTGCAGTAGCCTGTTGATATGAACTCTGGAGTTGGTTTATCCATACATAACTTACATACATCTACCTCCATTAGCTGTACAGACATCCCCTTGTACAGATTCATTTTAACTGAAGCAGACTAAAAAAGTTCAGATTAAATAAATCAATTCTTCCACATAAAGGGGCTGCATAGACTTAATTAAACTGATAACTGGGGCAACCTGGATTAAACTAGTACAAATTTGGGTATAGACAAGGCTTTATTTTTCTTATTAAAATCATTAACTAATCCAAGTTTTGATTGGCATTAATTGCACGGTAACAAATGTGAATCTTCAGTCCAGTCTTCTAATGTCTGTGTCTCCATCTGGCCTCAAACATAATGCATGGAAGATCTGGGCACACTCCTGATCCTGCCCTCAGAATTCATACTTAGTAGGTTCTTACTTGAACCCCAAAGGACCCAGTAAGAATGCTCTTTTTTTTCCATAAAAATAACTTTATGGAAGCATCCATACAACCATTCCTCACAAAGGAAGCTGAGCAAGGCTTACTCTTACAGAGAAGCTATAATTTCTGAAGCAACAGCAGTTAACCAGATCATTCTGTTCCAGCATCTCATCTATAGGCCCTGTATAGGGATGATGGTATTATCCTATTTTTCTTTCCCAGCTAGTTAATAGGAAATCCCCTTTCAAAGTCAGTTTCCATTTTAAATCACCCAAATTAAGAGAGACATGTTTAATACCAATAAATCCGCTTTCTTGAAAGAGACAGAGAAGTCAGGCTCATCAGCTGACTAAATCCTCTCCCCCCACCCCCATTCCTGCCTCGCAATCTGTAGATCTTGCAGAAGGGCGATCCAAGACAGCTGTAGCTAGCTAGCTACACTTCTGAGCACTAAGCTGCTCCTTGCTTTGTATTCACTTCATGCCAAACAAAGGTCACAGGTACATGAGGAGCTAAAAGACTTTTCTTGCTCTAAAGGAGTAGGAATCTCAGCCAGAGATGACCAGAGGCTGGGTTTCCATGCACTTCCTGTAGGAGCTTCTCCCTATATCAGTCTGCCACTTCAAGTCAGTGTGGGGTGAGTGCTATCTATAATGGCTTTGCAGGTGAAATTACTTTCTCCTCTCAAAGCTTCATGTAGCAAACTTACAAGAACCAGCCACTTACTGCCAAAGGGATCCCTGTACTCAAAACACATGCTTGGAGGACTTCTCTGCTGTGGGGACCCTACTCCATTCTCACCATCACTGCTTCCCCCCTTCAGGGGCATTTCTAGACTTATCGCTCTTGCAGACAGTTTTACCACACCTTTGGCAAAGAAGCAGGTGGCAGCCTTTCCAAGACTCTTGTGTGCCTAAAGCAGCAGCCAGCAGTGTGGGCAATGCTAAGGCAATGCTCCATCACAGGCCAGAGGAGGGTGACCTCAAAGGACCCCCCAAGGTTGGGAATGCACCAGCACCAAGGTGTTGGCACAAGTATCTCACTTGTCTGACAGGAAGCAACACAGCTAAGGGGGAAGGATGGGGAGCTCTGAAACCTGAATGAATTCCTTTCTGTTTCCCACTGCTGTGACAAGGATCAGGAGCAGAAACTGTGAAGTAAGATAAGGTCTGGGGCAAGGGAGGAACAGAAAACAAGGTACAGCAGAAAAACCTTGGCCTGGCTGTCCTTAGTTTTACCAAAAATAGACCAAACGTCACCTGGATGATATTTCCTTGCCTCATCACACTTGCCAGACCTTCTTCTGGGAAGTACAATGCTGAGTCCCTGCAATGGTCTCTTATGGGAGAGAGCAGCCAGCACCCTCCATTTTGCCAAGATCGTGACACAGCAGTAGGAATCCTGAAAATCACTTTGAAATCTTCTATATGAAGTGCATGTTGGAGATAGAGTATAACTCATCACATGTTTTCTCAGTTGAAAGCCTGAGCACCTTATTTGGCAAAACAATTCTTGTTTGTTTGACAGCAAAGTCCATTTGCTCTGGACATATGCCTGCTTCCCCACCAAGTATGCAAGCTCCAGCTCTGCAAGCAACCCTATAAAGAAGTATAGTTATGCATATGCATGCCAGAGCATGGCCATCAGCAATTACCTACCTGTGTGCTTGACTAAGGTAGGGCTTGTTAGACTGGGGGACTAAGCTCACCGACCTAGGAGGTCTCTTCAGTGGTGTCCCAACCCTGCAGCAAGACCCTTACAACCAGATCCTTTCCTTTCAGGAGCACTGCTCAGACAAAGCTTCTTGACAGAGGAACATTTCAAAAAGCAGCTTCTTTAAGAAGCATAAAGGTATGAACACAGGAGTTTTATTTTGTTCAAAATAGATAGTTCTTTGTTCTTTAAAGAACCTTGGCCTCATTTTGCACCGCAAATCTATGGCTGACTGGACACCGCTCAGTGGCAAGGACAGCAGTTCCACTGCAGGAAAGTGCCCTACCTTTACTGGAGCAGGAAGTCATCCTCCTCCTTCTTCACAGTACTCTTTCCGTTAGTTGGATAATTATATCTGTTTCCATGCTCAGCTTAACCAAAGTGGTATTTCTTAAACAATTCCATAAACATAGACAAGAGCACTTGTATTTCAATCTTGTACTTATTTTCCACATGGTACTAAGATCCATTTCTTGATTTGAGAGTGAATAAGCCTTAAAAAAATATATTAATCCTATAGTCAATGGGCAGAAAGAGGAAGGGAAAAAGCATGAGTTTGTGGAGCTTCATGGCCTATTGCTCTGTAACTTGTTATAATAGGTCATAGCCATTATGTTACATTACAACACAAGATCTAACATAGTAGACCAGAGTAAAGCATGCAAAGATTAATATATAATTTATGCAACGATTGTTTAACATACTGCTGCTAGGAAAAAACAGGTTAAGGCAAATAACAGGGAGAGGGAGAGTATATCTTCGTTTTTGTTATTCCAAGATCATTTTAACCTGTTCAGTGGACAAAACATCTTGTTTGACCAAAATCTGTTTGCTTTAAGAGAGATGAATTAGTACCCTAAGTAACTTCTGACATGCCCCAGGGTGGAGTTAGGTGCATGCTAGAATGTTCCTATCTGTCTGTATCTGCACTGAACTGTTAAACAGATGCTCACTGAGGAGAAAATAGACTGCAATAAACTGGCACTGACACAGATCTGAATTGCTAGAACTGCCATAGAGATAAAATTCATTTAAGGAATGTGGTTTCCATTTACATTTTATTTTAATAAAAACTATCAAAACATTAAAAATATGTACTATTTCTAATAGCACACTACACATAAGTAAAAGAAGGAACTAAGACTTCATTTTATTGATGCAAAATGTGAATACATCACAAATACTGGACCTCATGAAAGAGCCAAATTAAAGTCCCTTTTCATTGCAAGGAACAGAGCCTGTCTTCACCTACACAGCTGACCAACACTCAAGGTCTGAATATGGCTTCTAAAATGGACCAATGTATGGGACTTCCCCATGGACCCAAACAGGAGAAGTACACATGGTAAAGAAGAAAGCATACAGTACAATACACCTAAGCAAAGATCTCTATGCTATGCTGATAGTGAACTGTCTTTCATTCCTTCAATTAATCTGCTTTTTATCTCCCAGCACTCCATCCCAGCCACTATGCAATATGAGCCAATATACTCCAGCCACTTTAGCAATGCTCTTCCCAGAGCAGGGCAAGACCCTAAAGCAGTCTATTATTTGATCCTGGTTCAAATCCAAGTTCTACCCAGGCTGCTTCAACTGCATGTAATGAGCTCCTGTCCTGTGTAGTGAGTAGTCATGACAAAGCTCCAAAATTACATACATAAATTGGTTTCTCCTCTCATGATCCTGAGAAGAACAATTATTCTGCCAGATTAACCTGCCTCCAAATCGAGCCTTTGGTTCTGCACTCTAGGAAGATTTAAAAGTATGAATTTGAAGTACCCTTAGTACTTGGATAAGATCAGAAGCAGGAGTGGAAAGATATAATGGAGAGCTATATGCTCCTGCATCCTCTCCAATAACCCCTCTAAGCCAGGCTGACAGCTTCAGAGCTGGTGATCAGTTGTTACATCAGCCTTCTAGAGATATGTAACACCTGGACAGATCCAGCAACCTAAATGCCTACCATTATGTACCAAAGAGAAAAATTGCCATGCTAGCCTAATTGGTGATCAGGTCTTACTTAACAATGTGAATGAAGATCACCATGGATACTACAAGTCACTGCATACTTTCAATTCTAAAATAAATCAAGAAAAAACTGAAAAAAATCTGGCTAAGTTCCCCACACTCTGCCTTACATATTTCTTCCAGAAATATTTAGTATCACAGCATCCCAAGTCCCATCTCTTCATACTGCCTGGTACTCACTGTCACAGGGTGAGATACCTCACGCCACCCTGCTGTGGGAGAAACATGGTTCAAGGTGGTGTATCAACCATGTTGCTACAGGAAGTTTTCAGGTCACTAGCATAAAAGGACAGCAATCCAAAATTAACAAAAACATCAAGGTTGCCAGCAGGAGTCTTATACCTATAAAGAGGTTTTTGTCTCCAGGAAGTAGCTAAACATCCATTTCCTTATAGCCACATTTTGTTACATGAACATTTTTGCACTAGATTAATGAAAGCCAAAGAAGTAGCGACACTACTTCCAATAATGCCTTGAGAAGTACCTGTGATGAAGAAAAACAAAGTGCAGCATTTTGGAGAGGTTCCTGAGACAAGACAAGACTCGAGCACCTCCCAGGATCTCTATTTCCTGCCATGTTCTCAGGGAGCAGAAGGGGCAGGCTGCTCCACATGGAAAAGGCAAGAGAAGATAAGGACTCCAGGACCATATTGTCACTTTCACAGGCCCAGCCCCACAACACCTGAGCAGGGCCAGTACAGCAATCATCCAATAACCACAAATGAAGTCCATGATCAGTCCAGGAAGCCCAACCAAATTCATAAAAGATAAGAGCAAACCTGCTCACTACATAGCTTAGGCACAGACCAAGGCTGAGGCTATATAGCACTCCCAGGCTAAGGACAGTGTGTGTGGGTGAGGGTCCCAGATGAGGCTGCTCAGGGCAATTACAGCCCATCAGGGCAGTTGGGTATTGACAGCAGCACACTCCGGGCATTAGGCAATACTTGGTGTCTCTGTTTGCCACATACAGGCCGTGAGTCAGCTTCAATGGCTGCTGCTCTGAGTTTTTCACCTAGCAACAAGACAGACGGATGGATGGGGGGGTGTTAGGAGAGATGCTGAAGCAAAATGAGATGAGAAAGACAGAAACTAAATTGCCAGGGAGACTAAGGGGTGGGTGCAGTGCCTGAAGCTTGAGTTTCTATATGACAAAGTTTGAGGGTGGCAGTCCCTTCTGCACTCTGGCCTTCCTGAGAAACCATGACCGCCTGACATCAGGGTGAAGGACACATCCTGCTCTCTCTTGAGCCATGCTGCAGGTCAGTGGGCTCCTGTGCTTTGACCTGTATATCAGAAGCTCTGTAATCAGCTCGGTTGTAAGCAAAAGTCTTCACCATTTGCAGTGCATGGACTCACCTTGAACCTGCCTCTCACCAGGTGGCAAAAAGTGCCCTGTCAAAAGGCAGTCACGAGGCAACCCTTGCCATGCCCACTGAAGTGCAGCAAGTGAGGACTGCCATAGCTGGTTTTCCTGAACCTGAAGCCATGGGGAGGACCAGTGACGTCAAATGCTGCACAGGGGATAACCCCCACCAGTGGTCAGAGCCCTGTGCCTTCTCCCAATACATACCACACTGCAGCCATCACTAGTATCAGAGGGAAATCAGTATCAGTATTAGTGTCAGTAGGAATGGCCAGACTGCCCCACCACCTCTTCCCAGAGAAGAGGATGCTCTTAGAGACTCGGGGGTCAGCGCTAGGGAAGGCTGTGCCTCCTTAGAGCTCTAAAAAAAGGACTTTGCTCCTGTTCAGCATTTTTATTTTTTTCTTTTTTCCCCATCTGGGCTAAATCCACTCTTAGAAAGAGATAACTCTATCTCCAGGGAAACAGGCTCTCTATGCTCACAGGGACTCAGCCATCTCTCCCCCTCCTTTTGCCATAGGGTCACTCAGCAGTGAGGCTGAGACACACAGGTGCTGTGGGGCATCTGGCTTGTGGGGCCACCCCAGGCCAGGAGCACTCTGAGGCAACATGCGCTGGTCTCCGTGCTGGAGCCAGGGCCACCACAGGACCTTTGTAAGCCTGCCCAGCCCTGGAGAGCTCACAGAGGAGTGATTACGGAGATCGACTGTGCTCAGAAGTATCTCATTACTGAGACTGACTCGTGCAGTCTGCTTTGCATCTTCTTCTTTTATGCCGAAAATAGCTTCATGTTCTCAGCACCAGTTTTCTCTGCAAAATCACTCACTGCCCTCCCTCCCACCACAGAGAGACAGACATGTCCTGTTCACAGAAGTCCCCCCCAGCTGTGCTGCAGCATCCCCATCCTCCCACAAAACCCCCCTCCATCTTCCCCCAAGCTGAGCACTGCAAGTCCATGGGATGCTTTGGGTAATCTGGGGGGGCCAAAACAG
Organism: Neopsephotus bourkii; assembly: GCF_033783945.1. Lineage (NCBI taxonomy): Eukaryota > Metazoa > Chordata > Aves > Psittaciformes > Psittacidae > Neopsephotus > Neopsephotus bourkii. The sequence continues at coordinate 14,014,292 of NW_026900624.1, forward strand.
CTCAGGGAGAGAGGAGGTGACATGACAACAGGCTGAACTCATTTCAGAGCCCCACAGGCCCCTTTTCCAGCTTGCTCAGGCCAGTTACCACCTTCCCTCCCCACCTGCCCAACCTCTGGCGAAGCAATTCATGTGATGGTGGAGGAAGGTTTCATCCAGAAGTTTCTGGGTTTCCACCCTCAAACCTGAGCTCCAAGGAAATTCCCACAGCAGCTACATTCTGGGGTGGTTCTTTATTCCCACAGCCAAACTCCATTTGAAAGAGCTGCTCCGCATTAGCACCCGAGTTGGAAAAGAAAAAAGCCCTCAAGGGTCTTCTGGGCTACAGTTTCCCATCTATGGATGGCTATGAGACCTCTTTTACGGGTGCCATTCCAGGTAACCCAGCCCTTCCCTGCTTTAGGAACCAATTCCCAAATCTGTGATGACTGCCCCTGGGTACCTCTTCTTTGCTTGGAGGCAGAGACATCCAACACACCCACAACATGTTGCAGGAGACTTATATGCAGATTTCTACGCAGTCCTGCCAGCAGCTCTGCCCTGCTGGGGCTCCAGTCAAAGAAAAGCACACATCAGTAGTGGATGTGCTGCATTCCTGCATCCCACAATTCTGGGCACAGTGGAGAAGCATCAGCCCTGACACAATGCCTGCACAGAGTTTGTTGCAGGATCCATGACTTATCTCGCCTCAGCATCTGAAAGCAGACTTTGGCTAAGTCCTACATGCTGCTATTTAAAGTAAGCCAATTTGTATTCATTCTGCTTGCTACATTCACCAGTTGTTCTGAATTGTGTTTGAAGCTGAAGGGAAGAGGAAATGTACAAGAAAAAATTATACACTGGTAAATTTTGTTCTAATCCCTTCTGCTCCCATTATTTCTTCCCCCTTTTTTGGGTTTCTTTTTTGTTTTCTGTGTTTTATGTATTATTAGCTTTAGCATAATTTTGACTGAGAAAATATGTAGCTGATAGGACGGACTAATTACACTACCTAGAAGAATTAATTACACCATCTGTGACTGACAGTGGAGCCTGACTTGTTGCTTCCTGGTAGATAGAGCTACACCACCAGCTGCACCAAATCTTTCCCTGTAGAAGGCAAAAGAGGAATTACTGTAGGAAACATCACTTAAAAGCCATTAATTCTCTTTTTTAATCAATTTAGCACCATTGGGTGACCTAGCCTGTCTGGCCAAGTCAGGGATGAGGCTCATCTGCCCCCCCTTGCAATCTAAAAAGAAAATATTTCTACACCTATCCTGGCCCTCTGCCACTAGCAGTCAGCTGGCTTAGTGAATCCTAGGAGCCAAAATGGTCCAGGGATCACTTGCAAGGCAAGTGGCACAGTGGGGCTCAGGTCCCTGCAGCTACCTTCCTCTTTTGCCCCTTCACACCTCCTGGGATCAGTCCCTGGACAGAGCCATCCCTGAGCTGGAGCCAGGCTTTGTCTGTGAGTTGGCACAGGCTAAATCTGTGCTGGGGGTTGCTCTACCGCATGATGTTCATGATGATCACGGCCCTGCCCAGTCTACTCACAGACTCTCATGATCAGCATTTGCTACTGTTCCCCTACTCCAAGGGAGGTGGGAGGGCAGGCTGCTCTCTCAGCATCCACTGTGGATGAATAAGAAACCACGACACGGTGAGGGAAGCAGGGAGTTGAAGGCAGTGACGTTCTGCCTCACTGGAAAGACTGCATCTCTTATAGGTTCACCCACTAAGTCCTGTCAGCCTGCTGCTGGCATGTCATCAGCAATGGGCTCTAACTGCATCCCTGAAAGGATGGTGGCAGCTCTGGTTTCTGCAGCCAGCTGAAAATCTGCCCTGGTTTCTGTCCTGGCTTACAATGGACCTGAAAAGATTGTCATGGCTGAATGTGGGTGATGGAAGATCTGTTCAGTTGCACAGCCTTGACTGGGTGTTTTCACCTAAGGGAAGGGAACAGTGCCCACATGGGTCAGGAAATTTGAAGTAGTCATGCTTTAAGGTAGCTGCTCCTGCCCTTTTTGCCTCCAGCTCTGCTGCAGTTCTTTTCCTCCCACTCCTCTTTTAAGCCCACTCAACTTACACAGGATAAGCTGTCGTGCTTATGTTAGAGCAAACCTCTTGACTGTATAAACACATCCCTAACTAAAATGGACCCTAAGCATACAGTTTTCTGTACAGGCCCTTGCTATTTTTGTCAGGTGCACATTACATTGACAAAAAAAACCCCAGAACTCTCTAGCCCTTGATCCCTAGTTTTGACCGGGGATCTGGCTTCTTTCATTGCTGAACACCTCAGTGCAGTGATCCTTAGCCAGAGAAACCTGAATTCTTCTCTAGGTGACCAAGGAAGAACTTAAGACATCCACTGAGACCTGATGTTTGCCTGACTCAGTTTTTGCCCCAGGTCTTAAACAGCATACAAATAATATTTTGGTTAAGCCTCTAAGAAAAACACATTAGAAGGACACCGACAGATCCTGGGGAATTCCCAAGCACTCACAGGGGAGGCAAGCTTTATTTTGGACCTGATATTGAGAAATGGCCTGGTTGGTGATAAGGGACTGTCAATACACAACGATGATTTGGACTTATCAAGTAAGCAGGGTGCCGAGAACAGCCCACAACTCTCCAAAGGCTTTGTTCTTACACCATGAAATTCCTGAGCAGGGACTGAAGTTCCAAAGTACTAGTCTTGCATTGCCAGAGCAAAGACTCATGTCTGGCTCATAGCAAGTATTTGCATAGATGCATTTCATACGAGAGAAACTTCCTGAAATCCTCCTTACTGAGAAAGGAGAGAAGCTATAGACAGAAACAAAATTTGGTGGTTATTCTTTTCTCCTCACCAGGTAATCCTTGTGCCTCTTATCAAAAAGAATTCTGCACCTCCGAATTGGGAAGTGCTGTTCTGTGTCGTCTATAGCCACTCCCAGCTCCAAGGATATGCCACTAGTTTCTCTTAGAATGGCCATGTTTTGCATCTTGCCAAGTTCTGTGTATGTGGGTGAAGGGTGGAAAAAGAGTGGACTGAAGTAGAATTGGAGAGAAGAAAGGAGATGTGGCAGTGAAGGGCGAATAAGCCAGAGAGAGTCTAAGGAAAGTGTCTCTATATGAAGTAAGAGAACATCTGATGAAGGGGAACAGTCACAGGGGAAAATTAGGAAAAAATTGGGGAACAACTGCAGACATGCATTGAGTGAGCAAAATGAGAGAGGAAAAGAGGAGCAGATGCGTGGAGAAAAGACAGGGAGATGCCAGTTTGCTATCTGCAATACTGGAAATAGTGATGGAATGAATGATTTGGATCCGGTACAGAATATTCGTGCACACAGTTTTCAAGAAGATGTTCCTGCATTTTTGGCTGGGTATTTCTGTGACCTTGAAATGTCACTTTTTTTCTTTATACCATAGCTTACTTACCTGTCACTTGGAGGCAGTGATAATATTTCCATTAGGAGAGCATGGGTAAAATTAAACAAAAAGCTTCAAGATCACAGACGGAAGCACAAAGTATTGCCACATTTAGTTGGATTTCACACACATATAGACATGCTCAGATGACCACATATATCAATAACTACACGTATGTAGATATAAATATAGCATGAAGATATGTATGGCTTTTTTATTTATTTAGGCCAAGCTGACATTTTGTGGTTGCCTAGTTACCAGAGAACAATAATGAGAATCTGTTTAGTGTATATTGCATGAGGAAGGGAAGGGAGAGGGCAGCTGGGTAGCATGTCAGACACAGCCACTTGTCGGGTAGATGAGCCCTTTTAGTGGGAAACATGAAGAACTGCAAAAGAGATCAAAGCTGAAAGGAATTCAGATAGGAAGGCAATGAGCTGTGGTGTGTGGTATGTGTAGGTCTTGGCACTTGCATGGCACCTCTGTGAGCATGAATCAAAGCTCAGGTCGTTAGAAGTCATGAAGTGCTCATCACTTTTGTGACATACTCCAGCTCTCAAGTTAAACAGACATTAGGAATATCATAAGCAGTTTCAAAATCTGCTTCCTTTTGTATTGGGTCTCTACTCTCCTGGTCCCCATACACACCAACACTGGCACCCCTGCTTCAAAACAAATGTCTTTACTAACTGTGAGGAAGGAGGTTTTGCTGGTCAAAGGAAAAACCACTCCAGTAATCAAAAGCAACAAAATAACACATTATGCCATTCCTACTGCACCAAGACTTGCCTCCACTGCAGCTCCCAACTATTTCAACATTTGCTTGGCCTGATTTTGTAAACTCATGGAGCAGCCTGAAGGTTCAGGAACTCATCTCACCATTTCACTTCATGTTAAAGGTAGACTGGGTAAATTTTGTTGATGAAAGCTGGTGAAAACCAGCTTTCCCAGGTTGACATCTTGTGTTGCCAGGTCTCACACAAGCCCAGAAAAAAGAGGGAGCTTGAATTTGTCCCAAGACACTATGAGAGTGGTTTATGGTTCAGCATTCCCTTGGGAACAGAGCTTCTGCAGTTCAATCTTCCCTAAGGCACTTCTAACAGCAAACAAGGAGGTTAAGATAAAGATACAGGGTATTTGCTACAAATCTTATACTAAAAATAGAATTACTAAGCTTAGAGACAGGCATACATCAATTAAAAAAAAAACCCCAGACTTTTGCTATAGTTAAGTTGCCAGAAGTTCACTCTCTGCTTCATCCAGCTAAAAAGATGCTAGAACACAGTCCTTGTATCAGGGATCCAAATTTCAGCTAAGACCCTTGTCGTGGGTATTACTCAGACACATACTGGATATGTTAAACACATAGTTCCCTCACAGGATTCCACCAATAGTTAAGCCTTCTTCCCATTCTCCCCAGCCTCCAAGAATTCCCTATGGCTCATAACATTAATATTTAATTAAGGTTTATTAACATTTCTTCCAAATGATTATTGACTGTCCCAACTTCAGTGATGCTGCTGCTGTCCTTTGATACCTAGGACAATTCCTGACAAGAGTTCATCCTCTGCTGGTGAAGTTAAACATCAGTGTTTAACTTGATTCCAAACAAGCTGTTTGCATGGTCTTGAAGAAATACTTCTAAGACTCTCAGAGCATATGCCTGGTACTGGACCCAAAGGACCACCCAGCTCAGTTCTCTGACTGAAACAGGAAACAGCAAAGGCTTAGGCAAAGACAGTGCAAATATACACTGATCTTTCTCCTACTGTATTCTCCCAGCAGCCAGATATCTGCAGCTGAGAGTTTCCTGAGCCAAAGACCACATCTGCATCAATCTGTTTGGCAGATCTTAATGGCTTTTTTTTTTCACCCCCCACATAAATGTGTGAAGATGCTTTTAGAACTATTTATAATTTTGCCCTCCACACCATCTAGTGAACTCCACAGTTTAAGAATGCACCAGATGAGAAAAAGTGCCTCTTTTTGCTTTTGACTGATAGATTTACTGGGAATTCCTACTTTTGATATTAAAAGAAAACAGTCATATCCTACCCATCTCTGTGATCCTCCTAGACCTCTGTCATGTCCTACTCAGACATCTCTTGTCCAAGCTGAGAAGTCCTAACACCCTAGCAAATAAAAGGGAGTGTTTGAATCTAGCAAGATTCAAGCCTTATGATTCAAGCCAACTGAAGCTTTGAAAAGTGCACAGAAATGTAGAAAACTATGTAGATGTAGTATGAAGTAGATATATATCATACAAACATATTAATGAGAATAGCATGTGCAATCCATTATAGGCTCTTGATGAAGACTGGACAGGACAACAACCAACCAGCTTTGCAGAGAACAGTATGCTTAAGACAAACCATGCCAGCCCCACTATTGAAGGATGTTGTTATATCAGAGCAGTAAAAGCAAACATTTGTTCATAATTCAAACTAGTTTCAGCTCAGCTAAACTGGTCCCAGAATCAGCTGTGTTGCCGCAGAGATCAGATGTCTGTTGTATATTTCTATCAAGTCCACTGCAAAGCCTGTTCCAATGCAGCAAAAGTGGCTCTGACTGCCTGAAATCTGAACTAAATTACAGCTCTGGCACATTTCAGATCAAGCTTAACTGAGCAGGTTTTTAAACTATCTTGAATTTAGCAGGCATATGTTCCAAGTCTGGAGTTTGGTTTGTTTCTGTACTCATGCACACAGATAGGTACAAATTACTTCTTAATCCCCTCTGCAAAACACAAGTCTTCTTACTGCCCCAACCTACCTTTTGTGCTGTGCCATAATTATGCTGGGAGCAAAGTGTATGACATATAGGAGCTAAAAAAACACAAAAGAAAGACAAAGACCTGAAAATGTCCACCAGCAAATTATAACTCAAATTTATTCTGCAGCCTATACCCTCAAAGGTTGTGGCACCTAGAGCCAAATGCTTGTTAGAGACATTGAAGTGACCTTTGACTCTTCCATTGCCTACCTACTTAGCAAGACTTATTTACTTCATGTTCATCATGCAATCTGAAATCATCCAATAATAACTATTCCAAAATAAGTAAACCACATTTTCATATTTAATATACATACTGTAGCTAAATAAAACCACTTTTGAGGGGTAAATAATTGCAGAGGAAGAGAAAAATTCAAGAGCGTAGGCTATGAAGATGCGCTTTCAGCTGAATGTTTTAAAAAGCGATTAGTTGAGGCAGAAAAGCAGGAAAACTGTTCCTACATGGCTAAATCAACACTAGAACAGAGTTTCACAGTAACTGTGGTAGGTAAGTAGAAGAAATCAGGATGAAACACACGAAGAAAGGTGCGGGAAGCGGGTTATGGTCTAGGACACATAATAGATAAGAGAAAGGAATCTGAATCAGAAAGTTGCCTCACCCTGAGTCTAGAGGCAAGTTCCCTGATCTCCTGTGTTGAACAGTTTTTCCATTTGTAGTGGGAAGTGGAACTTACAAATGGGCTATTGTGAGGATAAATAGTGCAAAGAGGTTTAAGAATGTACGTCCAGCACAGCCAGCCTCGAATGAAAAAAAAAAAAACAAACCAGGACCTGGACTCCAGAAAGTCATTACAAGGTTTCCATATTTTTTTCCTCTGCAAATGCCACTGCGTTTGAACTGCCTTTGGAGCACCCTACCCCCAGCTTCCCAGCATGTAACATTCAAAAAGTCACTAGCTTTCCCAAAATCAGATGATGATTTTGGATGATGTCTGCCACGACTCTGGCCATTCAGCGACTGAGAAAATCCAGCTCATCCCCACAAGCACTGGTGATTCCCCACACCCCACAGACTTCCTCATCTGCAAGACCAACAGTGAATTATTCACTTCTCAGCCCCAACTTTCCTGCCATTATCCCAGCTCACAGAAGTTACTTCCCACTTCTCCACCTTAGTCTTTGTCACACCCCTGCCAAGATTCTTCTTTGCTTTCCTACCCCTACCAAAACCTACCGTGTGGGTTGCAGTGGAGCAAGGTGGAATAGGATGGGGTAAAACAACACAACCACAGCTGCATTCAAATTTTCCTGCTTCCTTCTTGCCCGGGAAAAGAAGAGTTTGTAATCTCACTTTTCCCCCTTTCCAAGCCTGGTACTACAATGCTAAAAGTGAGTGGGCAAAACAAAGTCAACCCATTTTCTCCAAAGGTGACAAGGGAGGACCACTGCACAGAACATCTCCTCCCTCCATTGTCCACTGACATGAGGTTCACTGGCCTTTCTCCAAGGTTAAAAAAAACTTTTCCAGTCTTTTTCAGAATCTACAAAAAAACGGTAGCCACCTGTTAAGTGAAACAGGGGTCATGGCTGAGAGACATGACCTGGCCAGAGACGTAAGGCAGCACAGGCCAGACCACAGAAAAATAGCACAGGGTGATGAGGGGACCTTTTCCAAACAGACCATCCATGTGGGCAGGCTAGGCAAGGCCAGGAAAGGGTGTGAAATAGGGGAACAATGCAAAAATCAGTTCTTGAATCACTTGGAAATTGCCCCATTGGAAAAAAGGGGAGAGCAAATGTAAAGAAACTTGTAGCAACAAAGAGGATCTGAAGTAAAAATAAGGGCTTTTCTAAAGTTAGAATTGAGACAATTGGTATATGCAGGTCCCACACATTGCCTACATGTAATGACACCACCTCAGAATTCATCCCCACAGAAACAGCCCAGCCTAGACTTAGCCAGCAGTGGGATGAGCAGCACAAGGAGACAAAGCAGGAGCTGTGTTGGTGGCTCTGCAGACAGCGCTCTACCACCAGAGACAGTTCTGAATGAGCACCTCCCTGAAAGACTGTAGCTGAAGATGCTGTCTGCCAGATGCCCCCAAATTCTTCCCAGAGCTTTGGAGTGTGTCATGGTTTCTTCCTTTTTTAGGGCTATGATGTCCTGCCTCATGCAAAATGAGGCTTTACCTGCTTTAAGTAGTAGTGAGGCAGAAAGCTTGGAGAGCTCTCAGCATGGGTGACTCTTTCTCTCCAGCATTTGTAGGTACCAGTACACTGCTCACACCAAAGGCAGCTACCACACACCATTGTTTCTGGTGGGGATGAAGCATGTATTGCCAGGTAGTAAGAAATTTGCCCTGTGGAGAGCAGGCTGGGTCAGGTAAACATGCAGTTCAGGAAAAGAGACTAGAAAGCAGGAAGGGGTGGTTTGTAAAACCAAAGCAGACTAGGACCATGTCTGATCTCAGGTGAGAGGTGCATCACCAAAGCAATATGATGCTCAGGGGATCAGAAGTCGTAAAAAGGAAGAAGAGGAGGAGATCAAGTGGAAAAAGGAGGATGCTGTGGGGTGGAACTGGCAGATGAGATGGGAAACACAAGCTGAATAAACATCCACCTTACCGAGCAGAAGCACTTTGAAAATAAGTCATTATTATTATGAACATAAATAAATAATCCCGATTTTTCTCTATCATCTGTCCGTTTGGTTGAGAAATGTCAGATGCTCGGGGAGGGGAGGAGGAAACATTGACATCAGACAACATCCATTTGTAAAATCGCATCTTCCAGTTTCCCAGCAGCTGTGATCTCCCATTAATATCAGGAGTGAATGTGAAAGGCTACACAGAGGGGAACTGGGGGTGGAGGAATTAGGATTTTCAGTTCTCCCAAGAAATACTTGGCGCTATAGCCAGTGCTTGCTAACGAATTGACTCAGTCACTAATTCACATGGGGTCCCTCTCTAGTAATGGACTCCTGTATCATTAGCAAACACAATTGACAGTAAAAATAAACACACTTGCACCCTCCCCCTCTTGTGCAGCTGACACAGCCCTGACTGATGGATCTCACAAGTACATCAATAAAAGAAGAGGACAGTTGCTGGTATCAACCAGCTTGAACACAGGACGGAGCTAAGAATTGTATAGGTTTACAATGTCTTTCTGTCATGATCCAAAGTACCGTAAAGAACAGAGCGTGGTCTAGCAAGCTCAGAATGGTTTGCAGTAGGTAAATTTGTGAAAGGACTGTCATTCTAAACTTCTCTGATCAGTTGCTCAAAGGAGCCATATTTTAAATTTATTTTCTGTTAGCACTGACAGTGAACAATATCCAGAGTTAACAGCGTAGAAAAGAGAACAACAAAAAGCAGCCAGGCTTTGTTTTGTTTGCAAAGTGAACAAAGTCTCAAACAGTTCCTTTGGTTCTGAAGCACAACTGCAGATACCTGTGCCTTGTCCTAGTGATAAAGTATTCCAGCAAGTCTCAGGAAAAAAATTGTGAAGATGTTATGCCTGAATTATCTGAGAACAAGAGGGGGAGAGAGGAAGAAAGTGTATGCTGCCTTTAAACGAATAATCAGATCTTTTTCCATTGAAGTGCAAGTAGTCGAGATTGACACTTTGGTGAGGAATTGTCATTACACCAGATCATAATAAAGGAAAAATCTTCATCATTTCAGGAGTATGTCTAGTTACATATGCAGTAACACCAACATTATCACAGAACATGCCCAGCAGCCTGCAATGGCAAATGCAGTTGTGTGCAGAAGCAAAGCCTCTACTTCCCATCAAAGATTATACATTACAGAAACTTCAGCAAAGAGCCATTATGCACATACTCCACAGTCTATGTCTGAAGACACTATTTTGAGCAAGAGCCGTATGTAAGTCTTCCAGCACACAGTGTTCTGCATGCATTATCCCACTTCACGTTACTCACTGCACATATCCTCCTGCTTGAACTGTCAGCTGCAATCTCACCAAAAAGGGCAACAGAGTTGAACCCATTCCCCAAGCATCTAATGCCATGGAGTCCATCCATTTGTCTGGGAATAGTTTCTGTCCTTATAGGAGGGTTTCTGGCAAGGCCTCACATTTTCTACATCAACGGAATTTCCTACGGAATACATTTTATACCAAGGCATTTCTTAAACAGTAGGACTGCATTCTCCAGGGAATAACATTCTATTCTAAGGTTGTAAAGAGATCTTAGAACACAAAATAGATGTAATATGATGCCACACTGTCCTCCTGAATACATGGCTAGCATGGAAACATCCTTATCCATTCTCTTCCACAGAGGTTTTATGCCCGAGCCAGTTCTGTGGCTCTTCAGCACTTATGAAAAAGGCATAAAACCTTCCCTTTTCCTTACTGGCATCTAATCCTAATTAAAACAAAATTATCAGCTTTATTAGGTTCATCTTAATGGAGAAAACAGCTAAATGAATCTGAGGTTCCTAAGCCCCAGTATGGACAGTGGCTGATTTACCAAACCTCAGGTTACCATCACTTCTCTCATTGCCTTCCCCATTACCTGTTTCAGCAGTGAACTGTAACCAGTGCGAAAACTAATTCTATGTTAAAAACAGAGATACCATGAAAACAAATTCAATGTAACCTCAATATTATTGGTGAAAAGGGTAACATTAACAAGAACATTATCATTTTATATGTAAATATATTTTCTTTTTAGGGGTTTGTCCAGCAGCATTAAGGCTCAGTCAATGGAAAAACAAGTGTTTTCTTCCAAGCAGCTGGGTGGCAAAGCCATATCAGCCCTGATTACTGCAAAGAATGCAACCTGGCCAATTTTTCCTCAGCCAATTCTCTTCTGATAACCCAGAATACCCCATCTACCGGCATATATTCCTCACCAATGCTTCTGGACAGGAGTTTGTGGACATCAGCTGGTAGACTTGAGGAAAAGGGAATCAAAATCAGATCAGCTAAACTGGCACTAGTGAGTAGGGTTAGAGGCTGGAGGCTGCAAAACTCTCAGTCAGCTGGAGGCTGGAAATAGGATTTTCTGCACAGATGAAGGTCCTGGAGGAAGTAGAGAAAAAATGATAAGATTTCTTTAGGAAGGAAGGAGAAGAGGAAGGAAATATGAACCAATCCCTACCTTTCAGTTCAATCTATCAGGAACACATCTATTCCTCCTGAATGTTCTGAAGCTGAGATGGAAAGCCATCATTTTTCCTTCCCAGTCTTACTGTGGTACCATGTTTTGCAAAAAATCCCATCTGTTGTTGATGTTCAGTGTGCTCGACAGTTCTCTGCTCCCCTCCACCACAAGCTGTTGCTGTAGGGTTCAGTTCTTCTCATCCCAACTCTCATTTGCTTTCTGCAGCCAAAAGCTGCAGCTCTGAATGACTCCTAAAGAGAACAGAAGACATGCAGCTTCTGATCTTTCTGATGGAAGTATTTGCTTTGTAACCTTTATCTTTTTTTCTGCAATCATACAGGAATTCCCCTGTGTACAAAGACCCTTTTATTTTTGTACCCACCTGCCCCAGACTTTTTGCTCCTTCAACCTCCTGCATTGCATTCAGCACATCCTGCCTCCTGGGCCAGACCCTTCTGATAACATCAGGTGAACAGAATAGGAGCAGCTCTATAACAGCAAATTATGTTTGTTTTAAATCTATATTTGTCATGCCCATGTGCAACAGAGAAGATTTAATTAGCCAGTGAAGCTTGCTTTTGGTATGTTTTCATGAATACAATAAGAGTTTTGATGCATGACTTCAGGCTACTACAACAAACAAAGAAAATACACCATAAAATTAAGAAACATAATAAAATACAAGAGAAGACACTTGGCTGCTGTTACACTTTCACCAAGAAATGGGCAACCACCAAACCTGGATCAAGCTGCCTAAATCTGGGAATGTACTTTAATTCAGATCCAAATTTTGCACTACAGTCTCAGTTAAATGCTGGAAAGAAGTTAACTGCATGTGAAATGACTGCACAGGATCCTGTTAGAAAAGAGGAGAGAAAAGAAAGCATGGGTGACTAAACCAGTGTCCCTGATGTGACACATTAAGAAAACCCAATATAGTTTTGAATTATTTTGATGGGAAGGGCTGCAAAACAACTACTGTGCCAACAAGGAGACAGTACATGACCCTGTCTCAGAAATACACGTCTGTGTTTTTGCCATGCTCTCTATATTGGGTCTGTACAACTCTGAAGTGGAGCCACACAGTCGCACAAGTGCTCACACAGCTCTTTAGAGCAAAGGCATGTCTTGCTGTCTTCAGTGATGTCATACAGATGAGTAATATTAAGAGTCAGCATCAAGTGTCAAAGCTGGGCTTCCCATTGACCTCTTCTAAGCAGCTGCAAAATGTCACCCTTCAGATAGCCAGACCATTTCTCAGAGAAGAAGGTCTTCCCATCAGCTCAGGTACTCATTTGATCCTGTCCTAACACGTCTTGCCTGACCTTCTCTGATGAGTATAAGTTAAATGATACATTTGACTTTGCAGGTACGTTATCAGGATTCATTATTTAACATTTACACTTCTCTACGCATAATGCTGTGAGGCCATTTATTATCTTTCAGTCTTCCATTCATGTCAAGAGGAGAAATCAAACACAAAACCCCAGTTTCAGACCACCAGAAAGAAAACTATCCAGCCCAAATTTCCAGCAACTGTTTTCAATTTTATCTATCATGATTTCTAGCCAACAGACTTTCCCTCCCATGTTTCAGAAATGTTAGTAACCTACAACGTGAAGGAGAAGCACACCAGCAAGCTTTACCAAGTATGGTTCTGCTGGCAAATTGTTAGAGCTTTACTGTGCTTGCAGCACCCATTAATGCATATCTATCTTTGCAACTGCTATTTCCACATAGCACAGCATGAGAAAGAAAACAGCTCCTGCAAACACACACCTGGGGTTTGTATCCAGGTGTGAGTAGCTGGGGCTTTCTAACATGAGTCAGGTTAGGAGGAAGCCACACTTGGAGCACATAGATGAGGAGCAGTGTGGGAAGGTCTTACCAAAACTGCCTCTGTCACTTCAGGGCTGAAGGAAAAATTTCATTCTCCAAGAGCTGCCAATCTAGTACTTTTTTGCTAGTGATAATATTTTCTAAGTTTAAAAATAAACTTAGTGAAGTATGCTCTACCTAACAATGTATGTCTCTTCAGTCTCAAGGAAAAAAAATTAAGAAGAAAAAATGGACTGAATATCAAGCACTGCAAACGAGTATCAGGTATAACCAAATTATAGCTTAATATGTTTCAGGTATCCCATTTAGAGCTTTAGATCTTCTAAGGAAATAGGTTTTCCCCATTGAGAAATGTATATGCAGTGAAATTAAAGCTACTTTAGCCCCATGTGAACCAAAAGTAGGTTGGATATCTATTTTAAATAATCACTCAAATGTTAATTTTTCATGATGGAAGGAAGACCTGAGAGGAAAGGAACATTCTCTTCTTCTAACCCTTGTGTTCACCTCCAAACTACTGTCTTGGCTTCTCAAGCCTAGCGTGTAATACAGCACACGGTCAAATGTGTAAAACCCTGCTTTCATTGTTATTTGCCATCTTTAAAGACAGGGCAGGGCATCAGTGGACTGGAGAGCCTTCTCTGAATATCTGGGGCACCATCCAAGCGCCATATAGGATGAGAGGAAAATAAGATACCAGGGTGAGGGGGAGACTCCCAGCATATGTCCAAGCAGTGGCACCCAAACCTGTCTTCCATCTGATGTCCATCCTCCCTCTCCCTTTCCTCTCTTGGGAGGCAGGCCCTGCAGGAGCGCTAGCATCCTGGGTGCCTGTGGAGAAGGAGCTGGTTCCTGGCTACACGTGGGGCTCCTCCGACTCCCCCTACACCACCCGCCACAAACAAGAGGGAAAAAATTCCGCAGGCAAAGGAGGAAGGCAAGCGCTGCTGCTAAGTGGCTCATTGGTTTCTATGGCAACTGGCTCCGCTCTACTCCAGCTGCTTACCCCACAGTCCCTCTGTCACCCTATTTTTAGCTGAAAAATCAAAGAAAGAGGAAAAGTGGTGGAGGTTTGGGGAGGAGAGAGTTGGGAGACCTTCTTGGGGTTTACAGGGAGGAGGTTAATAGGGATGCAGCCATGTCTGGCTTTTAACCACAAGTTAAATCCTTGCTGTGGACACTCCTTATGGGATTCCTCAGACTTGTGCACAGTCAGGTCCCATATTTGCCAAGACCATGAAGCAGTGTGCAAGCAAGGCAACCACGCCATCCCCCTCTGAGTGTGCGAATCAGCTGAGCTGTCAAGTTGACCTTGGCGTTGAAATTGGAAAGAGCAAGAAGCCTTTTCTGTACTTGGGGGAAGAAACCCTCTCCCGTCCCACAACCCAACATAATGAAGTGATGTACGTCAGCACACCAACACCTTTTTAACTCTTTGGTCTGAAAGGTTTGTTGTTGTTTTTTTTTTTTTTTTTAATAAAGCTGTGTCTTGTATGATCTCTCTGAACTGCGTGGTACAAAAACAAAGGAAAAAAAAAAAGTCCTCACAACGAATGCAACATGTTTTGCTTAAATACCTCATCAACAGAAGACCCAGAACAAAATTTACCTGGACTGTATCAAGGCTGTAGTTCAGTTAACGGATTTTGGTATTGGAGACTGACTGTTGAGCTGCAATGTTATCTGCTGGTAAATCTAGAGCAAAGATATTATAGCCTGCAGTTTTAGTATGCACAGAAGTATGTGCTCACAGAAGCATGGGTCCCTTAGTCTCTTCTGAATGACTACCTGCTTTTCTGAAATGGATGTACCCAAACACTGAGAAACAGCTATTTCAACAGATATTTCTAACATCATTCCCCTCCTTCACCCCAGAAATTCTAGAAATTTTGCAATGAAATGTTGCAATTATCCCCAAAATAATAAACTTTAAACCAAGGCAGACTGATGCCATAAGCATCTATTCACTTTCTTCATTCCAACTGCCATGACATTTGATGCTTGCCTCCAAACTGTTCCTGCTAACAGGGTTGTGCAAGTCTACCTTTGTACCACTCATTTTCATTTGCTGCCATGAGAACAGATATTGATCTGTGTATCTGTGCTCACACAGCAAGGCTTCCTTCCCATCTTGGAGCTGTGATATTGTCGGACTAAGAGGACAAGAAAAAGATCAATGATTTCTAACAATCATCACTTTTAAGAGGAAATGCATTGGTAAAATGACTTACTAGTCCAAGTATCACATTTACAGTCTCTGCAATCAGTTCTATATCCTGGCAGGCATTGACACTCTTGCTGTAGATAAACACAGTGTATTGGATGAAAATTGTCCATTTTAAAAATGTTATTGGTTATGGCATGTGATGGCACAGACTGTACAGGGCTTAAGAGGAATCATACAAATGGAACAGGACACAGCCAACAGAGTCTAGCAGTGTCCACACCAAACAGCTTAAAGAGAGTCAGGGCACTGGGAGGGCTGGGAGCTCCCCAGCAAGATCCCACCATCCCATACAGGGAGCAGGCAGTCAGGGAGGCAGTTGGACATCCATCATGCAGTGGGACCCCCATGGTGCAGCAGGACCCAAGGCTGGTCAGGCCAGGGCTGTGGTAAACTGAAGAGTAGCCCTGCTTCAGTGTCACTGAAGGACTAATGGCACTTGGAGGGTGAACCGGGGTCCTGGGACCTGGGCAGGGTGGAAGGAGACCCAGGAGATGCTGGGCAGGGACAGTCAGGGCTGGCAGTTCCCTTGGAGCCCTGAAAAGAAGTTGTAGAAGGCTCAAGAAAAGAATTCCTAGGAATTTGGAAACTGGCTCACTCTGTAGAGCCACTTAGATTTTCCACCTCAATTTGTGGTCTCCAGATCATGCAGTGTCAACATGTCTGGTGATTTAATTACCACTGTGCGAAATAACTGAAAATTGCCAATTTTTCTCTGAATGTCCCTTCGCTAGTTTCTGGAGAGACACAAAGAAAAGGTATTTCTGACAGACCTCTTCTGATACATGTTACTTTAGACACTTTGAACAAGCCCCTTCTGACTAGATTTCGTTTTTTGAAACCACTACCAAGCCCATACAGGCAACCTTGTAAAACCCATTGTCAAAATCTGACCTCACAGGAAAAAACACATTCACCTTATAACTCTCCTGCATCCTGCATCTCCGCACAGTCTGGGGGACTGTCAGGATGAAATCCCACACAAGAAAGCAGGAAGAGGACTCAGAAACACAAATCTTCCTCTGAAAGCCCTGGAAGACAAGAGACCCCTTAGAAAAGGACAAGGATGGTAGGACAAGTACAGAATAGCCAAGCACACAGTCAGGCTTGCTCTGCAAGTAAACTTGTCTCTGGCCAGCCCAGAAGAGATGTAGTGGAGAAGAAATCCTTTGCAGTGAGGGGCATCGAAGTCATAAGCAGAGGTCACCTGAAGGAAAGTGGCAAGGCATGACTCCAAGGCAAGGAGGAAGAGAAAAAATACATTCCACTAAGCACACATGCACAGCCAGGATGGAAGGAAGCCTGTGCTGGTAGTAATGGATAACCTCATGCCATGATCAGTAAAAGAAAGGGAGAGTGACTTCTTTTAAAAGGGGCAGCCAAGGGTGGAAGAGAAAATAATCAAATGTGCATCCTCACTTGCCTCGGTGGGTTAAGTAGAGGAGTGGAAGCTCTGTGACTACCAGACAAGTGACTTTACTGAAGAACTGTGTCCCATTTGCAAAACTGGAGGCTTGACCTTCCTTGTAGAGCATTTTCATACCTGCATATGCAGATCACCAGCTCTAGGTGGCGATTCTGATCATTATCTATTCTGCTTTTTTAAAAAAGGAGTGTACAAGCACTTCCAGATGAAGTGTGATGCCATTTCATATTAATTTATGACAAGTAGTCACGTGCAGACTTGACATTTGTTTTCCATGTATAAGAAACTTGAGCCTTTGAATGTTTATGAGAAATGAGCACACATGCAAACAATGCTGACAGAAGATGATCTTCTTTAAAACCCATTTTCACTTTTTTTGCATTTCTCATTTGTCCTTATTCAGCACATTTAACCTGCAAATGTTATCCTCAAAAGGTCACTTGGAAGGAAACTTGGATTGTCAAATAAAGCTGAGGCACTGCAAAGATGGTACTTAGTAACTCACACAGAATGAGATTGATAGACATACAGGGAGAGAAATTTTAAAGAGGTCTGACCATAGTCTGAGGTCTGATAAGACAGTCCTCCACTCATCAGTGAGGACCCTCAGCTCTATCTCCACCATAAACTACAAGACCAAGTTAAAAAGAGGAAGTCATAAGAATTATCAAATGTAAACCAGCCCCATGAAACAGGTTCTTGTATCTGTACCTCCACACAGTCTATGTCAGCAAGGAGATACAAAACTCTTCAGTCTGGGTGATACAGCCTAAAATTCAGGACTGACTTATTCACTGAAGTGCCAGAGCTGTCAACAAACACATGTAGAGCAGCTGCAAGGCATCAAAGTCTATTTGTTCTGCAGACCTCTTGGATAAATCATTCCTGATAGCAGTCCTCAGAATGACTGAGCTACATTACTGGTGGGTCACCACTCCACCACCTCCTATCTCTCTAATGATCTCAAATCCTTTAGCCCCAGGGGGAAGCAAGATAAATCTAAAACACAGTCAGAGAGAAGGAGCCTCTCATGGAGAGAGAACTAAGTTCTTTGGAGAGTCCCATCCAGCAGTTCTTGCTCATGGAGATACTGAAAGGAAGAAAGGAGAAAGTCAGATGAACACCTTTTGTTCTTTCTTTGTAAGGACTGCTAAGCTACTTTGCATTACAGAGATGTTCCTTGTCAAGGGTAAGTCCATGGTCGATGAATCTCTCTTAGAAATATCATGCATGGGTACTTACCACCTACTGTGTTAGACCTTGTCTAAGCTTGAGCCCCTTAATATCAAGCAAGCAAGTATAGCATCTAGTCTGGCTGTTATGCTACTTGTGTGCTCTGGGTTCTGGTCACAGAAAAAAATAGAGAAACTAAATCTTGAGGCTCTTTGTTTCCTCATCAGTTGTTTTAATGAAGCAGAATAATTCCATCACTCTATACAGAGGGGACAGGCTTTCTATCCTGTCCTTTTGAGGTCTCTTTTGTTGTTCAGAATTTGCAGTGATGATCTTGAAAAGCTGGTATAGTTTACAACCAGGAGCTCCTCAGAAAGGAGATACATCAATGAGAATTACTTGCTTACACAGACCACTCTCCCCATCACCACATGCAAAAGGCCTGTAAGCTAATTTCCACTCTACCTTGTGTCCTCAGTCCATGTCGGTCTGGTGTTTGCAGTAAAGGAGTTCATTCAGGTTATTTGCATCCTTAAAATTCTAGCTACACCTTGGTATCCATTGACCCTGGTTGCCTTGGCTGTAAAGAGATGGCAGGGGCATTTCAGGATCTTGTGCCAGCAAAAGAAACAGCATTAGAATGAAACAAGGAGGAGGATGCTGTGCTAGACAAGACATCCAGGAAAGAAATTGTGCAGGATATTAGCAACACCCTGCAAGACAAGCAGACTTCTAGGTATTCTTTCAGATACTGACAGTGTCTAAAATATCACAGGATGATGATGCTGTGACTGCTTTTGTACTTCAGCATCTCCACCAGGAGACAACTCACAAGGTGTTTACATTGAAAAGCAGGAAACAGCTGTCTGGAAGTTAGGATTTCACAGCAGCAATAGTCCATAGGACTGATCTAACCAACAAACAGAAGTGTGCACCAGTGTTTGAAATACATAAGCAACTCTGGCTCACTCCTCAAAATAGCCTTCCAGTTGGATCAAGGAAGACTCAGTTCAGAGAAAAGATGGGGTTACATACAAGCTGCTTAGTTTGTCAGACACTAGACTTCTTTGAGGATATTGTCTCTGCTGCCCCATCCTGCATATGCATACCTTTTGCTTCTGAAGGCCTATGTTGATGGAACCTCAAGGACCTTTCTCTCTGGTGTACTACTTCAAGATACTTTTGCAGCAAATTACATGGCACCATTCAGCAAGAGATAAAGATCAGACAACCAGCTTGGGAGTGGGCTAGTAACATCATACTGCATGATTCCTAAAAAGAGCTCTAATAAGGGGGATAAGGGACTGCCATTACAGCAATCTGACAATTTAGTGTTGCTATGCAACTTGAGTTGCGAACAGACTTTTGCAATTGCTTCGTATTTGTCCACTGAATACTCAGTGACAGTGTCTGGCAACCTACCCCCTTCATCGCTTTACCTAAAGCAGCAAGAATTCATGTGCAGGTTTTGTGCCAAGGTGTCCCAGCATCCTGGGCAAACTGAGATGCAGAGTCTATAATATTTTGTCCAATTTCTATGAGATTCCTGTTGTGCCACACACACATAAACAGCTATGTACATTCACACACATTTCTCCTTTCCTCTGATTCATTGCACAACTTCCTCATTTTCTTCCTTTCCTACCCTAAGGTCATCATGTTGTCAAAGATGAGCACTGTCTTTGAAATCTTCTTCCTTGCCATGTGACACCTCTTGTCATGCTAGTTCATGCTCTTTCCTAACTTTCTACATGAAGTTCCTTCAGACCTTGCTATCTTTCTCCTGACTTTTCTCAGACTCATAGAAAGTGGGGATAGCTATGGCTATTTATCTTGTTTTGTTCACCTGTCCTAATACTGCCTTGTCCTGTCTTGAAACTGTGATTGGTTTTAAAATCCTCCAGCAATGATGCCTGCAGCCCTTTCCTTGGGACTCTTGACACTGACAAAACTCAGTGGTTAGGGAACCTGAGCTGCTTGTCTCCCTGGCTGAAATCTGACTACTCCTAGTGACATCTCTTTGTGCCACCCTCAAAAGCTCTCCCTTGCATGCTGGTATCATCAACTCAGTATCAAGGTGATTTCTATTCTGCACCGCTATTAACCACTACTCATTCCCTATTACCCTTTGTTATCACTTCCCAGACAACCCTTGCAGCCCTCACTTGATTTGCTGCTTTTCTCTGAATTCCTTTGCTTTCCACAATCCCTTTTGTGGTGTTGATTGTGTGATGTTTAATAGCCGCAGCTCAGAGTTGGCTGCATTTCAGTGGTAGGAGGGAACACAGTGAACTGTGAACTGAAACTCCATATAATGTTGCTAGAGATGAGAACAAGTAAAATCTTCAGAAAAACATCTTTGCAAATGTGTATCTGTGCAGGCATTGTGAAGATAGGGATTACGTTATGCAGAGAGGAAGAAGAGCTGACTGACAGTAGAGATTTGCAGTCCATATTGATGCTTCACAATTGTGCATCTGTCTGCAGAACAGCTATGAAGCTCCTGAAGTCATTGCACTAAAAAAAATATAAGGAAAGATAAATCAATAACTTCACTCACCCTTTTACCACAGCTCAGAGGGTGGAGGAGGAGAGTGTTATAACAGCTCACACTAGTGAGAAAATTTTAATTGAAACAGTCTTCAACCAGAAAATACTATTTTGATAAAATCAACATTTTTCACAAAATTGTAAGTACAAATGAAAAATCCCTATGGAAAAAGGTGGCTCAAACAAAATCTTCAGTATTGAAAAGTTTGCCTTAGAAAAAAGAAAGGGCAGATTTTTTTCAAATTAAAACACTAATTTTGAAAACAACCTCGTATTTTTATATCATATTCTGTTCTTGGTTGTTTTTTTTTTTACATTATCCAGTTAAAAACAAGAGACACTGATGTGTTCAATATCCTGCCATTAGTCTGGAATCGGGTTTCTAGGGTAATAAAAAAAATTTGTCCCTAACTAGTACCAAGCACATTTCTTCTTCAGAGTGTAAAAATTTCAATGGTTTCAGTCAGCACAGAATACTAAAGCTGGTACAAGTTTTGACAGAAAACTTGTTACTTCCTAAAAAGTCACTTGTTTTGAAAATAAATAAAAAAAATCACCTGTACTAAATTATATAACAGAATATTTAATTCTGATATTCATGGTATGCTATGTTAGTGGTAGGATTGCATAACATGCCCTCGTATGAGACTTGATTCAGTATAAGCTAACTCTGCATTACAACTGACATGTGAAACAGTACCAAAATTTAACTAATTTTCAAAAAAAACCATCAGCTATTTTACCAGAAGTACCTAATTGAAAGGTTCTTAATTTTCAGTTCTTAGGAAGACACTGAAAACAGTATTTTTATCACCAAGAGCAACAAGCAGCTTTGAAATCATAAACTTTGAGATTTCTCTCAAAATGAACATTTCAGGTTTCATCTGGCTCTCACTCAACCTGTGATTCATTCTTTGTACTAACTTTAAATCTCCCTATTTGGAACATCTTTAAGATTGGAGGCCTTATTGAAAGCAATCATCACAAATAGAGCATGCACTTCATCTTAGCTGGTTCTACCAGCATTTGTTGCTAGATAAATCAGTTCATCAGTACTCACTTTCATCTCAATTTTAATATTTTTATATGCATTCATGGGGATCTCAAAATTATCGCCATCAGGATAGATAAATGAGGATAAAATTAAATCAATCTTGCAACCCAACCACTCCCACGAACTAGGAAGGCTTCAATACTCCCACCGCAGCCCTGCTCACAAAATCCTGTTGCAGGTAGAACCTGGGGTGTAACAGATATTTCTCCTCCATTCCT
Source organism: Neopsephotus bourkii (assembly GCF_033783945.1). Lineage (NCBI taxonomy): Eukaryota > Metazoa > Chordata > Aves > Psittaciformes > Psittacidae > Neopsephotus > Neopsephotus bourkii. Next base: position 14,036,042 of record NW_026900624.1, read on the forward strand.
TCGCTCATCTCATTCTGCACCTGCAAAGCTTAGACTTTCCTTTCCAGCATGTGAAAGCAGCAAGAAAAGAAAACGATCACGCACAAGTCTTCTGCTTTTTCTGCCTTCAGCAGCTGCGGTAAAACCGCAGCCCAAGGCTCCCACCTAGTGTCTGCTGGCAAGCTCGGCACACCACCCCGGCTAAAAATGTGGGATGCCAGTGGGTGCCCTGAAGCTTTACAGATAAGGGGCAAAGGCTTGGTTTGTTTTCGAGATGGGAATATTTTCTTATAATACAAAACCAAGTCTCGGCTAATTATGAACCACACAAGCCTCGTATGATGTCCCCTACAACTTAAACACTAAATTCTGATTTATGTGTGGAAAATAAGATTATCTTCCTTCTTATTTCTTTCTGTCATACAGACCATGCTAAAATGTTAGGAGGATGCAATACAAAAGAGGAGAAGCTTGTTGGATTAGGTAGGACTGCTCCCCCACGTCCAAGGATGTCTTCCTAACCTTTCTCTGCAGTACTGCCTTTGCTCCATGGTCAGCCTCCAAAAAAACTGACAGACTTTCTACACTTCAATCCCTACTAATTGAGAGACACTTAAAAATTAGGCTGGCTTCTACAAAAGATACAGGCACTTTGCTTTGGATTATTATTTCCTCAAGGGCAGCTGAAGCATGTTGATAGTTGTCAAAGCAGCAGGCTCACTGACACCCTCATATACTGGCCTGATAGGAAACTGTCCTCTGCTTTCTCTGGTAAGTCCAGATTTTAAAAATCTCTAGTGCAAGTGTTTCCATGATGAACAGCTGTTCATTCCCAGTTTTATAATGCCTCTCTTGATCTCTTTTCTTCAGCTACCTAGGAGCAAGACTCCTTGCCTGCAGTCCCCTGTGCTTTAATTTATGGAGGCTACAGTCTATGTTCTTCTTTCAAGACCTGTTATTAGTCATTTGGGCAAGTGGACGACTACATGTAGATCCACACATGCACCCATTCACAAGAAAACTCTGTTAAGACGAGCTCAGATATGGCCTCAGAGCTTTTTAGAATATGGAGTACACTTGGAAACTGGAGTCACTAAAAGCCATGAAAACTCTCCAAGTCATGAAACCTAACCCAGGTGCAACAGCATCTCACTACCCCACTTCTTTTGCCCACAAAAGCTCATTTGCCTTCAGCTTCCCAGATGCCTAATCTTTTGACATGTACATAAAATTCAGGATATGTTTTCTGGAGTTTAAAACCCATTCTGGCTGAAGCAGTCTTTTTGCAATGTAAAGATAAAAGGGAAAGGAGAAGCCACACATTGCCCCTTGGGAATGATAAAGGCATCGTGCATACAGACACTTCGGCATCCTGCCAGCGTAAGACCACCAGTCTCCTCTTTGTGAGCTCCACCACTCTACTGGTAGAAACTATAGGGTGAAGACAGTATATTTTATTGACGTCACTAGCCAGCATTACTTAGAACAGGGTTAAGCACAAATGCAAAAAGAACTGCCTCCAAGCTATTCTATTTATATTCCTACCAGAGCTACCATTGGTACAGTCATCCTGCCGCTGAAATCCTGACCCTGTTGTTGCCAGTGTAGCCACAGACCAGAGAAGTTCATTTTGGATCGTTTCAGAATTTGGCATGTCTTAGTATCAGCAAAAGCTGCACTGGCAGGGGGTGGAGTGTGCTATTTGCACAGGACCTGCGTCAGGATTGGCATTCAGTGAATAGCAAGACATATGAAAGCATTTTATCCCAATATAGAGAATAACGCATCTTCCTCTGCGTTGCTGGTGGTAACTTTGGCAGTCCAAGGAACAATGGTAATTGCCTGTTACTGTGGAAACAAGACCTCCAGAAATAACACTAATGAGCCAGCAGGGTCGTGGGAGAAACACAAGCATACTGTCTCCTGCAAACACACATGATTTGGCTGCACACAAGATGCACATGCCAGTCTGAGCCTGCAAACAGCTTAAGTGACCTGAAAAAAACTTCAGATAACTTTCAGAATCATTGCTCCCCCCACCGTACAGGGAAAATAAAAGAAGATGTAAATGTCAGTCACAGTGAAAAAAAAGAAGTGGGTGTACTCATATAACAGGGGTTTATTTACTGATAGCTCCTGTGGTAGGCCAGGAACTTCTCAAAAGCAAACAAACAGATAGGGTCACCACTTCACTAATTATTGCACTCCCTCAAATAGTTTTTACTTACTATTTATTTATTAGCTATACTAAGAAGCTTCAGATGAAATCAAGGCACTCCTGCCACTAGCGCTTGTCACACTTTATGCCCACACAAAAAGCAAAAGGACGAGAAGAAAGACTATGTGTTGTCTACAGGCTAGGACCTCAGGCAGAAAGACATGTAATGACTCAACAGTGGTTATCTCAGGAGTTAGCGGCAGAGCCAGTAGTTCACTAACAGCAACTTCACCCTACACAGCCTTTGTCCAGAGCTTTAATCACAAACTCCTCCTTTTTCCTGCAATCTAAAAGCCAGAAACATGGGCAAGCAGTAGGAAGCAGTTTGACACATAAAATTGGAAATGAAAATCAGAAGTTAAAGGATCAAGATGGTGACATGTCCTTCAAATAATATTGCATTGACACAGTTTTGTGGGGGAGGGTTCTCTAAGACTTTAGTAATCTTATTTTTGGAAGTCTTAACGCACATTTCTATCATTTTTTCCCTTAAAAAATACAAAAGAAATAGTTCCACAATTTAAAAAATAACCTGTTTAAAGCCCCAAGTCACTTCCAGACATGTACAATAAAACAAAATAGAACTATGTAACTATGTGCATATTGAAGCCAGTAAATGAACAGCATATTCTCCAGTGATGAGCTGCTGGGATCCCACTTCAGGATCCCTGCATTTCCTCAGCAACAGTGGGTGTTGGCACTGGAGCAGAGCAGAGCACGGGCCAGCAGCTCCAGGAGAGCCACGCTGACTTGGAGCTGCAGCTGGGGAAGGATAGAGCTAGTTGAATAAGGGAGGAAATTGCCCCAAACACTGCTCCTTTGAAGAAAGAAAACAAGAATTTAAATCCATGTGGCCTCCCTCTGATCTGATTATGTGAGCAGCTGTCCAGTGTGTAAGAGCCTCATATATGTTAAAGAAAAAGGGAAGAAATTAATCCAAATTTGGATAACCATTTCTGAGGTTGTGGACACATATTTGCCTAGAGCACCCCGCCCCTCCAAATCTGGAAGGTTACCATGGTGACAAATTTCAGCTGTAGGTAAGAAGAAAACGTTTCTGTATGAAAGCCATTTTGTGGAAACATAAAACCCGAAGATTAAGCCACATTGCACCATTTATAAGGTTTGTTGCCATATATTCACAACTAGATGAGCCTTCTCATTTCAGGAATAGTTAATCACAATGCAAATAAGCTGCTTTTAATTCATGTGTTCTGCTAATAGATTTCATCTCCATGCAGTAAAAAACCACTCTCAAAATTTACCAAAAAATGGAGGTATTCATTTGCTTCCAAACTGTGTCTGAAGGAGTTATTAATATTTTTTATTCTCAGAAGACAGATTCATTCCATTGCCTGACTGTGAATTAGAAGAAAATTACCTTAAATCATGTTTGGATCTGATTCATAGCACCTTAAGCATGGAGAGTCCCCAGTGCAGCCCGTATCACACAGGCACAGTGGGGAGGAGTGTGGTTCGGATTATAGACTTCCTCTCAGTTACTCGGGGGAAGGTTACAGCCCAATGCTCCCACATTCACTGGGCCTAAATTATACATCAGCTCATGAAAGCCACCACAGCCCACACTGGGATCCCCAGGTAACTGGCATGTACTGAGCTGCCATTTCCTCAGCTGGGTCATCCCAGGCTGAGCAGCTCTGCTCCTAGTGGTTTAATTTTTCACAGTCTTAGCACAGCAGCAGGCATAGGAAGTCACACAGCCTTGGACCACACCATAACATCACCTGGGAGACAGGGGCAGAGAGCCAGCTGCTAGAAGCTCCTGTACTGACCTTACCACCACTGAGGACTTGGCTTTGTGGCATTTAGTGATGCTTTCCTCTACAAACTCTTCCTTGCCTGCTTGAGTCTTACATAGATATCAACACGCCTGTGGCCATGAGCACAGCTAAGTCACACTCTGTTTTTAGGAGAGTCAAATGAGTAGCAAAACAGCAATTACGCTGTGGAATAAAACCATGCTTTAAGCAACTTATCCCTTCCTATGGGAATCGGGGGAATGGAGGGAACAAATAGTTTGGGGTTGTTACTCCCCGTTACTGAGCATAGGTCCATGATGCGATTTGCAACACATTACCACCTCCTTTGCCTCCAGTGCAGGAGTAAAAGCTTGATCCTTCCTTCTCTCTATGAGCCCATGTAGCTATGTACTGCATGATCCCTGTCAGCACACAAAGCCACATCAAAGCATTGCAGACCACTGCAGGTATTCTCCTTTTCTCAAAACTTTTCAAAAGACCTCTAATCTGAAACCTCAACATCCTGCTTTATTTAGTCTTCAAATTGCCTTTCCGTAGTAACTGAAATGTAATGATTACAATCCATTTATTGTGTAAGGATTTACAGTGAACTATGCCACAGCCACTTGTGTCAGGTTAATTGTGCACTGAGCTCCACAAATACACGACCAAAGTTCAGCCTTTTTTCAGCTAAGAGAGGTGCTCTCTGGATAATTTATTCTGTCCTCTAGGCATGGGAGTAGAAAAGGGGGCAATCACTACCCAGTAAAGCTAGCAGCAGTTTCGACTCTCTGTCACATAGTAGTACATGTGCCTTTGTGGTTAGTGATCAGGTGAAGATCCTTGCTGCTCATCTTTCTTCCTCAGATTGTCATAGGATTGTAAGTAATGTTTGTACTGGAGAGTCCAAGTCAAGCAGAGGTGCAGTCTGGTCAGAGTTCAGATGGGAGAGGACTGTGTAAGCAGTCATTAGTCATTTTGTCCACTTGAATAGGACCAGGTGTTAAAATCTATCTCCAGCCCTTCCACTGTCTTATCAGGCTCAAATCAGAAGCCTCTGCCCCACACAAATCTCTACCCCACTTCCAGAACTGGTGGGCATTATCCTGGCAGCCCAAGATAGCAATTCTCCATGGGAAAATCATGTGGGAGAAACAGGTACATTCTCTTAGGAATCTGACTTTCCCTGGTGCTGGCAGTTGTCTTCTTTCTGGATGGAATAAAAAGCCAAGGTTCTTCCTGCTAATAGTCATTAAATAACTTTTCTCTTTTTTTCCTAGTACCATTTCAGTATTTTGATCGAGTTCCAGCTTGGTTTAATTACATACTTTCTATCTGAATTCCTGCCCAAGCTTCATTTAGAGAAATTATTCATTTCCCATCTTCAACATTATTATTATTGTGCTTATTTGCATGATGTGTTTAGCATTCATTGTACACATCTTCAGTGCTCTGATGGGCTCATCAGAGTGGTGCCGGTGGGATGGAACAGAAGAGCACTCCTCATCCACCAGCCTGAAAAATGAGCCCTCCTTCCCACCACATACAGGCAATTTTGCACTGCTGCAGATTAGGGAACACTCACAGTCACATCTGAGGCACCAAAAAATATTACCAATTCCTCCTCAGGATATGCCTGAGTGCTGAACAGTAATGTTATTTAGAAATAAAATCTTTATCTGACTTCAAATTACAAGTCAAAGGGGAAAACGTTCATTTCAGGCTATTAACATTTTCCAGGACACACCTTCCCAGACAAGGAAAAGTTGAGTGAGACTGGCAGAAACACATGCCCTGGGAACACTTTCCGTGTCTCCTTGAAAGGATAAAAGATTTGAGCAGGCATTATCTCACATGACCATCTTGTGTGAACCGCGTGCACCATGTCCTTTCTTGTCACATGGTAATGAATGCATGCAGAGTATCATGGTTTATGAAACTTAGTCATATTGAAACTGATGCTTTCTTTGCCTGAGTGATTTGTTTTCTACTCAGCTGCTTTCAACAGCTTTTAGACTTTACTTCTCAATATCTCTCCTGCAGTGCCCTGAGGTTGACCACACAGGATCAAAGAGCACTTTTTCCTTCTTCCCATCTCAGCCAGAGACCTAGCTGGAAAAACCCTGGGGAATGGCAGAGACCAGCACGACACAGCCTTTGTTGGCTTAGTGACAGAAGGGAAGGAGCAGGACAGGCAGAATGGCGGAGTGCGTAACCCCACACATGCACACGCACAGCTATGATCACTCACAGGCACATTAGGTCAGGAAAGCACTGCTTAAAATTATAATGAATATAAAACGAATGATCAAACACCAAAATGCACACTTCTGTTGGGTAGGACAAGAGAGAGTCTTGCACTAAGGCCAGAAATGGAGCAAATACCCAGACAGCATACCTTAACACAACAACTGCACTCCAGTTCTTGGGGTTTGTTAGCTTTTTGATATGCATTAGGTTCTAGTTCCAAACACAGGGCATCAAAATAAAAGCAACAGCAGCATCTGGCCAGGGAACCCTGTACCAGACAACTCAATCTGTATCTAATCATGGACAGACACAGAGCAGGGATGGACCAGAAGATGACACATCACTATCCAGCTGGAAATCAGCCTCCCTCCCCGTGCTGAGATAAAACCCAAAACACTTTCAGAGGCTCAAGCTCAGTCTGAAGGGCAAACATATTTCAGCGAGGTGACACGTGATCATCTGCTTCTCAAGCACACTCCTTCCTGCACAGCAGGTTATTGCAATCTCTCTTGAGAAAGCAGAAAGCCCCTTGGAGGCAGTAAATTTCAGTGTCTGTAATATCAAGCCACGTTATCAGCACTTTTCCAGCCTTGCCTTTGGTTAGACACATATTTATTCTACAGAGAACTGGAAGTGATTTCAAGCATTACTATTACTCAGATGCATGTCACCCCCAATCTCCTCACTCCTAACAGTAGTATCCTCACTCCCACTGCCAAGAGGACTGAAGGTGCAAGCAGTCCTCATCCACTGTTTTTCAACACCCATTATCTGAGCACTGCTGGGGAAGGTGATCTGACATTGCACTGTAGCACCCTTCCCCTTGCACCAGCTCAGCTGGGGAGGCAGAAGTCTCCAGTTCTGAGGGAAGCTGAACAGTTGGGGTTTATGAACATCTTAAACAACCTTACCTAAACTCAGAAAAGATTCTCCACATCCTTAAAGATCTTGCACATCCTCTAAACTCACTCAAGATTTATCTTTCACTCAGCATGGGGATGGGAGTGTACATTAGGGACTGTAGTGATAGGACAAGGGGCAACAGGTTAAAACTGAAACAGGGGAAATTTACATTGGATGTAAGGGAGAAGTTCCTTACTGTAACGGTGGTGAGGCACTGGAATGGGCTGCCCAGGGAGCTTGTGAATGCTCCATCCCTGGCAGTGTTCAAGGCCAAGCTGGACAGAGCCTTGGGTGACATGGTTTAGTGGGAGGTATCCCTGCCCATGGCAGAGGGGTTGGAACTAGATGATCTTAAGGTCCTTTCCAACCCTACCTATTCTCTGATTCTATGATTCTATGTGTGAACATGCATATGCCTCACCCTGGCATTCAGATCCACACAATTCCTCATTGAGCAGTCATACCCAGCACAACTCTTGTGATACCTGATGGCTTTGTGAGCATTGCAGAGGCTGTAATCAGGTAACTACCCCAGAGTCTGGGATCTATTTTTTTGTTTTTTTAAGTACATTTCTGGTTTTCGTGACAATGTGGCAAACTTGCAAGCAGACAGTGAATGTTCCAACACCAGATGTCAAATAAAAAGATTCCAGAATATATTGCCTTAGATTGCTGTTGGTAGTGGTTTAATCTTGTAATCTTAAAGGCAGTCTTATTTTGGAGGGGAGGTTTGGCACATGATTTCTGTATGTTTGGGTTGGCATAATTGTTTCTAATAAGCAAACATTCTGCCATACTAAACAGGTACATGTTCAGGGATTGGCTTGTTAAGAGTATGTTTATGCAACATATTCCTGGTAGCCACAAGATCATGTTGGCCCGTAATATACCATGCAGACATGCACTGTGATTCCCTCCAAAAAGATGTCTTTGCTTCACTCTCTTCGCTTGATCCCACAGAGACTACCACAACTCTCAGTAGAGTTTGAAAACTGACTTGTCTGCAGTTTGTTCAGAACATGCTTGGTATTAAGGTCACTCTGTCCATGAAACATTTGCTACTACGGTCATCCCTTTCCTGCCTCAGATGATTTCAGGCTGTAGGAAGCTGGGTCAATGAAGTTTTAAAACAAAAATTAAGCTTTGTTTTTCCAGTAGATCTCTCCCCTGTCAACAGTTTATTAAGAATGAAGAATTTACCTCTTTTCTTAACTCTCAGTGAGTTATGTTTAGTTTGTTACAGCCATGATGCTGCCCATATCCTGCTTAACTTTCTAGCTCCCTAAACAAGGTCCTATCTAGTTTGGAGCTCATTATGTCTGTGGTCGTACTTGGCACCTTAAGTACAAACAGTGAACACTCCCTGCACTGATAAGTGGGAATGCAAAAAGGGGTACTAGTAAGTGGCACAGTCATCAGCAAAATTTCTGTTAAAACAAAGAAATACAACTGAAATAAAAACCTCATGAAGAAGACCCAGATTTACTCCAGACAGAAAAAAAGAAGATACATTAATGAAAACTGTGCAGATACTTGTGGTTTAAAAAGTGAAGAAATATTACCCCAACCATAACCCTAAAACCAGAGAGAAACTCCTCCTTTTAGGGAATCTCAAACTCAGTTTCTGGAGGGCTCCAAAAAGTAATGGAAGAATTTCTCATCATGTGTGAGGTGGGGCCTCACATCAAAAGTCACCAAAAGGCATGTTCTGAACGCTGAAGGGCAAAATCACACTGCTCTTCAGGTAACGCCAGGTGTTTTCCAAAGAAAGGAGAGGATAAGGCACCCAGAAAATAAGAACAGCAGGAAAACCAGACGTTTAAAAAGTAAACATGGGATTTGTGTGTTACATGTAGTTGCTAAAAATCTCAGCGCAAAGGAGACAGAATTTCTGTGGAGGGAAAGGAAGCACAAGGACTAGAAAGCTGGTTGAATCAATCCTGCAGAGGGAGTGAGAGGGTTTGGTGGTTGGCAGAGAAGTTGAACTGGTATTTCCAGAAAACGGAAAACAATTACAATTACAAAGCTGAAACACTGCTCCTCTTTACAAAGAGAACAGCTAATGGGTAAGAGGAGACAGATAAAACGCTGCTGCGGGAGAGGTCATGATCGGTTCACACTGCTTGTTGCGAACACTGCATGCTCTTCCTCAGTATAAAAGCAGCACAGAGATTGAAAGTTGATCGTGCAATCAGGTGAGAAAGAAAAACAAGTTTGGTTGGTAAATTCTGCAGAGATACCTACAAAGATAAGCTGAGGAGCTGGATGGGAGCTTCAGTGAAAAGCCATCCTAAACCAAAAGGAAATAAGGGAAAGCACATGGGAGTGCTGTTTGAAAGCAGCAGCAAGCAGGAAAGGAATAAAAAGCTACTAAGATTCTCTCTAGAGCTCCATAGAAAGCTCACACATTTTATTAAATCACTAGATCTCATGAAACACAGCCTTGGCTCTTCTTGCTGTTTCACACACACACACACACACACACACACACACACACACACACCTTTTTTTACTGTCCTTGCTCTTCTGCAAACAAACCAGCCAAAGAAAAAGTGTTACATTTCTAAACAGACCTTAATCAATACCACTATTACCCTGTTCCCAAAGCATGGTGTTGTGGAAGCTACAAGGCCACTGGGACCTGCTAAGAACTGCTAACGTACACAGGGGCAGCAGCATACCACAAGGTATCAGTGTAGGATCACAGAAAGACACAGGATGCTACTCTACAGCAGATCTCTGAATCTGCAACAGAACACCCAGGGCTACCACATGTGCATTCAGAGAATCCAGCTGGGAGATATTTCTTGACCACTACAGCCTGTACAAACACAAATGTTAGACATGGCCTCAGAAGTATTACCCTAATGCCTATCCCAGTCTTTGAAAATTCCATTTCTTCTTCAAATGAGAGTGGCCCACTTCTAATTTCCTTAGCAAGCTTTTCAATTTTTTTTTTCAGGTGTCCATAAACACATACTATCTGTCCTCCACTGATGCTTCTTCCATTCCAAAATAAATGTGTGCAGCAGCAAGATTTCATTTGGGGAAGAACAGAAAAGCAATTTCAAACAAAACATGTCTTTAAAACACTTCTCAGATTTGATTGCCAGGCCTCTGGCAACCAACACAGTTGTCTAAGGCTCTGATATTAGGCCATAAATTACTTAGCCAAGAGCACCATGAGCAGAGAGAGTAAAAGAAAAATAATAATAAAAACCACCATACATGTAAACAAAAACAGTTGTCTTCCCCCATCAGGGGGGATGCCAGAGTAGCAAAGTTATAGAATGACATTACAGTGGGGTTTTCAAAGAGGGCAGATGTAAAATTGTGTTACAGACCCAAATATTTCTGAGTCACCAGCTGTGTTCCAGTTAAGATCAGTATTCTATAATATGTAATTTCTGAGCAGTACTGGAAATCTCAGAGCAGTTCTCACGAAAACAGCATCCTCATTGGAAATGTACCACCTCACATTGCAAGGATGAGAGCAAAACCATCAAAAGTCCAAATGAAAACTTATGTTTTCTTATCATTAAATGTGATCTTTTCTAAAGGATTTCAAAAAACATTTGTGGAAACACCTACACTGGCATAATTGTCTTTATTTATCGAATGCAGCTGCCAAGACAGGCAATATAATGACATCAGCTTGTTTCAATCTGTCCAAGAGGAAGTATATTTAGAAACAAGGACAAAGATCATTTTCGTCTGGCTGCAGAGATTAGATCTGTTAACAAACATTATCTTCCATTCAAATTAATATCTAACCATATTAATTTTTAAAACATAACTAAAACTAATTTTTTTTTAATTCAGAACATATTTCAGTAGGCTTCTACAGAAATATTATATCTTAATCACTTCAAAATGATACCTTCAGGTTTCAGTGTTTTTCATGCACACCAGCTTAAAAACAATTGTAATTTTAACCCAAAATCCTGAACTTCCACATTTTAAAACACTGATAAATTGGAGTGGGGGGAAAAAAAAAGACTGACCTTTTTGTAAACCCTTAATAAAAATACAAGGCTATTGGAATTCACCTTTTTACATTAATTCTTTCAGCTATGAGAAGCTAGTACCTTCTAGTGACAAACTTTCTGGACAAAGGGGAAAAAACGCAACAAAACACTAAAATCCACACACAAAATTACCATTTGGAATCAAGACATTGGATTGCTCACTGGAAACTAAGATAAGACCCTATTTTATAGAAACCCCAAAACAACCATTGCTTAGTAACAGAAAGCAGATTTGCAACTTCCATGAACTCAGAAAGATTTTGTAGTCTCTAATTCTCTTAGGGGTTCCAGTTGTAAATGAGGCCCTTTAGGATTTCATGAAGCATATAGTACTGCTACTGTTGTTTTCATTCCTTTGGTTTATTTCTCAGTGTTAATTTTTAGTGAGTGACTACAATTCATAACAACCACAGTTTGTTTGACTGGACAAAGAAGGTATTAAAGACAGAAAAGGCTGAACGTAGCCCTGCTTGAGGTAAATGCAGCTTCGTGTATGAGGACGTTATTTACCTAAAAGCTGAGAGGCTTTAGGGGTAAAAAAAAAAAAAAAAAAAAAAAAAACAAGGCATTTAATAACTCTGGGGTCTGGAGGGGTCTTGGTTTTGCTTTTAAGAATCCGACCATATCGCCCCTGAATTATGAAGGGTGGCAATACCAAACAAAATCAAGAGATGGCAGCATTGGTAAAGCATCTCAAAGCTCTTTTTTTTCTGTACTGGACCAGGCTTCTTCAACACAGTGTCCTAAAAGCCCTACCCCAAAAAATGTTCTAATTAAGCACCCGGTTTGGAGATCTTGTTTATGTGGTACCAGTGTGGACTGTCAAAAAAGAAGTGTTAGAAAAGAGGGAGTAACTACTCTTCTTACTGGAACACAGACTAACTCTCAAAGACCAGGACTGCGAGGCACATTATTGTTACATGTATAATTAAGATTAGGAATTGTTTGCCTTACAGTAGGCCCCCGATGTTCCAGTCAGAACTATAGCTAATTGTAGTTTTGCTGCAAAAGTATATAGTAAAAGGCAGTCCCTGCAAAAGAAATTTACAATGTAAATGAGAACACACAGAATGAAAACCTACTGAATCACTGAAAATGAGAGCAGAAGGAGTGCAAAGATAACACAGAAAAGTCATTTTACGTATGATAGTCCACCCTCATGTATATGAATTGTGGGAACATGAAGATACAAAGTGAAAAAAAGTAAGAATAATAATCATATTTTATAAAAATGTATCTCTAGTTCTCTCTTCAATGTGTCCAGCATTTTTAAAATCCAGTCATCTGAGTCAGACACAGGAAAAGAGCTGCACAGTGCAACCACCTTTAAATGGAAACGTTCAGCTGGGCTATGCCCAATCTGAAAGACAAACTATCATAGTCAAGAACTTAAATGCATTAAAGCTAGACTAGAAGAAAATCAAGCACATTTTCACAAATTCCACCCCACTACATAAACGTGTGTTTCTGAGGTTACCATGAGATCCACTGTCAAACATTATTGTAAAGACCATTTTGTGGTACACAATGTATTGATGACCAGTGTTAGAAATCTAGTTAAACAAGTATATTTGAGGGATTTGCAGTCATCCAGCTAATGCTGTGGCCACACAGGTATAGTTTCTTTAACCCCATCACTTAAGTGTAACACAGGCACCCAGTCAGAGAGGTTGTGAAGTCCCTTGGGACATGCTGCTTGTGCTCATCATCCATGGGCAGGCACTGACAAGGGGAACCAGCGGTAACACTGCAGGGGAAGCCCAGGCAGGCACACACATGGAGCTAGAAGGAGAGATCAGGGGAGCAAGGAGCCTAGGCTGCAGGGCAGAAAGAGGAGCTCTTCATCTGCACCTTTCAGGTTGACACTTCAAGAGACACCTCAGCCAGTCTAAGACCTTACTGACTCCAAAGGAGAGCTCCACTCCTTCCTACTCACCCCACATACCTACTTACACCCTCCATCTGGTATGGTGGTATAACCACCACCTATCTGGCCCTTTGGTCAACCAGTGCATCTTGCTCAGGAGTAAAAAGCAAACCAAACATATGTCACTGCGTAACACAACCAAACAGTAAGCAACAGTGGTTTTCTACTATTTCAGAAAGTGAACAGCTAACTAAAAGTCACCCAAAACACAAGAGGACAGAACCACACACGGGAGCAGGGGAAAGGCAAACAGGACTGTGTCTCTCGACAGCTGCAAGCTATTAGATCAGCTTCAACTATCATATGAAATACCACCTTTGATTAATATCTGAGGACTTAGATGGTTAAGAATATGTTTGATCACAGGTTTGCCAAGCTGGGGCAGAGGGTTTTAAACTAACTTTGCCAGAGGAGACAAACCTCAATCCATCCTACTCCTACCAGCTTCCTTCCAGTGTGAGCAGTATCAACGTTTCCTATTTCAGCAGTCAATGTCCAATACACAGAAGACAAACACTCTAATTATAAAGCAGAAGACAAGTGGCTCACACATTCAGCAACATGTATCAATCTGGTGAGCAAATTATTCACAGCCTTGGACATAAGAACATCAATAAAGTGCCCTAAGGTGCTCCCTTGGATCTCAGACTGAAGATGCCAGATGACCTTTCGTGCCTGGGTGCAGACTGTTACAACTTCCCACCTCCCCCTGCTCACCAAGATACTTGGAAAGACACAGAGAAGTGCAGTCTGTGCTTTTGTGGTTATCAAAGCAGTAAATCAAGGCAGGGGTCAGTAAAGCAGGCAGCAACTGAGACAAAGACACTCCATCATCTAACAGACAAGCCTTACTGGATACCTGGGATACAACTATACAGAACTAAGCAATGGCACACAGCTCTGTTAACAAGACCTTACTAATCCTAGCTATCGAAGATCCCAGGAGCCTTGGGGACCTAGAAATGGTACACTGCAGAGATCCATGCAAATACAGCTCCTTTATATTTAGTGCTCATGAGTCCTTCCTTCTTGTCATTTCTTACTTTTTTCCCTTTTCTTTTTGAGTCTTCCAATGCCTTCCTCTACTTCAGCACTTGTTTTTCCTGTCTCCTTCCTAAATCTTTACAAAAACATTTTCCTCAGCTCCTTTCATCCTGCTTGTAAGCTTTGAAATCACACAATAGCAGCTATTCCTTCTGGTTTATTTCGCTAATCTAGTTCTGGGTTATTTAAGCCAGCTATTGCAGATGCCAACTACAGGCTGCACTGGCTACATTACAACTGCATCTCTAATGATTCTGTCTTGTATTAGTATTAGACTTTCGATACTGAAGTCTGTCTAGCTGTCACTGCATAACACAACCAATCTTATTTCTATCATCATGTCTGAAATTACCATGAAAGAAATGTCACAGAGCATAAAGAGTCAAAACATAACATGTATTTTTCTGCAAAGCACCTAATTTAAATCCCTGAAAAACAAGTGAAACGTAAACTCTGGTTTCACAGAAGCTTGACTATGAATGTAAAACAACATGCAAGCAAAAAGGTTACATTTTCATCAAACTCAAGAAAAGGGAGTGATACACAATACTTCAATTTTAGGACAGGAAAGCAGAATGAATTTCCAAGATCTTATTTTGGTTGTAACAGAAAATTCCCATTCTCTCCAGATTTAGAAATTGTTATGCTTTTTTTTCTGAAAGCAAAGTCAAGATATACCATAGAAAAGTCCAGTAGCAATACTACTACTCCTATGTAAGCAGCTGTATGGGAGCATGCCATACAGCTTGGAACCTTTCTTGTACTGCCAGCAACTAGCAAGTGTATTCAGCTCTCAGCAAGCATTCTTTGTCAGAGACTTATAGGCTTCATCACTTGCTGAAAGAAAATTTCAAACTTGATTTTTCCAGTTCCTTACCTCCTGCTCGTTCTCATCCTCATCACCCTTGCTTCTCAAGTCAACTGCTCATCCCCTCTCAACTCCTAGCTCCCTTGCAGCTTATTCTGCACCACCTAATCAATCTATTCTGCTTCGAGGTCACCCACACTTCTCTGTCCTCAAAGCCTCCTGAACGTAACTGAACACTTCCTTGAGAAAACTTACCACAAGAAAGTCAGTAAACCTTCTGATTTTTTTTTTTCAATACCGACTCCTACATTAATTATCCATTTTTGTGACAGAGTTAAGATTTCTGACTAAAAATTTGTTTCTTTCACTTGAAATATATATTGAAATATGTAACACAAAACCATTTCTGCAACATTGTATCTGCTTCTGTATTTTACAGCTAACATTACACTAAATACCTTGAGGACTTGAGGATAACAATATCGCTTTTAGGAATCTAAAGGAAGATCCCATGCCAACTTCTGTCTATCCTCTACACCTAGATTTTTAGGATTCATATCAGTCTTTCTTGTAGGGATGCAAACACTTGCTCTACTTCAAATACTGTGATAATTTCTGCAATTATGGCAGATGCCAGTGAATTGTCAAACCTAGGTGAAATGAATCATAGGGATAAATAACAAATTCACTGATCTGTATGAAAATAAAATTTGACATAAATCTTCACATGTGAATTATGACCCAGGAGTCTTTCCTACTTCAATATTTATTTAAAATCTATTCTTTTTTAATGTACTAATACATTTCATAGTTTCCTATACACATTATTATACATTTGTTGTACACATACTAATTAGATCTCTGGCAAATACAAGGAACCAAAGTGGCAGAGGTACATTCAGCAGCATGAATCTCCTGTAGATTGTGCTGAAACAACTTTGACCTATACCTGTGGTCAAATCTATCAGCTGCCAAAGATTCAGGCCTTATATATGCCTAATAGATCAAGACACTTTTGAAGCCTGCAGGCACAGTTTACCTGTATCTCCTTAGAGATCTGCCAAGATTACATACCCAGAAACTGTAACAATTAATCCATTTATCCAAACTGAAAGAGTGTGGTTCTAAGGCAATTGGTCTTTCGCTAACAAACGAAAGGCATGGGGGTGCAAAAAACACACTAATTAATTCTGTTGAAAATCAAGTTTTCCATCAAGTTATCAATACTTTATAAAACCAGTAGCAGTACCATCAACATTAGCACATAATGACTTTTGTAATTCCTGTTTAACTATTAAATGAATATCAAAGAATAATCCTGTTCACCTCCCTGCCTGGCTCCAGACACTTTCTCCTGCTGCTGCCCTTGGGCTGCCACTACTGTTTGCACTCCTCGCAGTGAGGAAAACTAGGCTACCTAAAGAAAAATTTGCTTTCAACTGGAGTGGTCCCCTGAAGCAAGTCATCACACAGCCACAAGGATATGAGTGGCACAAGGGAAGTGGTGTGAAGAAGTGGCAGGAGACAGCAGAAGGAAAGCCAGCTTGCTCCTTTCAACAGCAGCTCGTACTTCTGCCAGATTAAAATAGCAGTCTCATGACAGTCTAAACCACTTTGAACAAAGGAGGGAGGCTGCTTTCAGGGACCTTTTTTTCTTTAAAATTTCTGTAGCAGGACATTTCTTTGCTAAAGGGAAATTATTCAGTTATGACAAATTACAGAAAAAAAACAACACATGCTAAAAAGTTCCCCAGTTACGCTAGGAGATCTGAGAGAGTTTAATGACCCAAAAAAGTCTGAAGAGTTATCACAAGACAATCCAGGATGATAAAAAAATTATCT
Source organism: Neopsephotus bourkii (assembly GCF_033783945.1). Lineage (NCBI taxonomy): Eukaryota > Metazoa > Chordata > Aves > Psittaciformes > Psittacidae > Neopsephotus > Neopsephotus bourkii. The sequence goes on from NW_026900624.1 coordinate 14,052,801, forward strand.
GACCAACAACTTTCCCAACTTTTCTGACTAATTCACCAATAAAATTGAATTTTCTGAGAATATACAAAGTAAATGCTGGTTTGCTTTTCATAAAAAGCACTGTTGCTGAATGTTTGTTTTTGTTTTTAAACTCAAACATTGGAACAGAATTGTTTGAATTTTATTATGTTTCTTCTATGTCTATATTCTGCGAAATGACTTTTCAAAGATTTTTTTTATGTCAGTTCTGTTTTTCTTTTACCTTCTAAACAATAGAATAACCCAGACAGCTACTGTCTTAGAATTCAGACTGGCATTCCTTTCTCATCTCTACAGTTTTGCCGTTTTCTTCCTCAGTGCATTAATTACTAAAATAAAACAAATCAACCAACCCCTAACAGGGTAGATTTGCAACTGAAGGACAGATTTCTGCTTAAGACTAGAAAACTATTCTGAAACAAGCCTGTATTTAGTTTCCATTTTTTAAAGATCGGAAAAAGGAGGTGGTAGAATGGTGACAGGAAGACAACATAGCCCCTGCACAAGTGAATGCAGCTTAGTGATGCATTGGGAAATGTAACTACTTGAAATCTTTTGGGCTACAGGATACTCACATTCTTCTACAACATATAAATGAAAAGAAATTGAAATGTCTGTTTGTCTTAGTGTAAATAACACATTTTATCTACCAAAATTATATAGCTAAACACAACTGGCTGTCCTGTCTATAGAAAATCCTTGACTAGACAATCAGTGTGCTGAGGGTGATGCCTCCAGGATCCAGAGAGATCTGTGGAAGTCTGCACTTACATGCCAGTTTCCATGGCTAGTGGCTTAGATGGATTTCAAAGCCAGAAAGCAGTAGGAATGAAAAAAAAAAGATCTAAAATTTCTGAATGGAAGCTGTAAGGAGGCAGAAAAAAGGCTTGGCATTGTGCAGCAGGTCAGAAACACAACTGAGGTAAGTTACAAAAACAGGGATTATTGAATAAATACTGCATTGAAAGAGTAACAGGCACTGTCAGAACTAGAGCAGGAAGATTATATATTATCTGAATACCCCTCAATCTATTCACAGGCTTTTCATTATACACAACAATAAATGAGGGGTTTTCAACATACATTTTATTTATGTGACTTATAAACCAAAAGGTAAAAATTGGCAGCCTGCAGTGCATTATGTCAATACTAAGCCTTTAAAAGCCAGGAGAATTCAATTTGCTGTACCAAAACAACTGTCAAATTCCCTCAAACTCAATGACTCCAGCTCTTCTCCCTGTCACCACCTCTTCAGAAATACAGCCACCTCTCAGCTCCAGTATTCCTGGCATCACTCCAATGTGCCAAGCTCGACTGAAAGTGAGCACTCCCTTCAGCAGATTGCCCCAGCTAATTTTCAGACATATGGCAAGATTTATGTTTTCACTTCAAGACTGCAGAGGTGAATTTTAAAATAAATATTTATTTATCCCTTCAATACACTGGAACAAGCATGTACACATAAAATTATTTTGCACAGCCACACATTCCCTTTGAGTTCTTTGTGTATGGACAAAAGCCAAAGACTTCACTACCCAAATCCTCACAAAATCTGGAAAAAAAAAAAAATAAAAATCTGCCATTGACCAGGAGAGGGAGACAAATGAGAACAGTCAAAAACGGGATTGTTGGTGCTCATCCTAACCGAGGCTAGGAAGGAACTTTATCAAGTGCTGTTTCAAAGACGGAGGATGGGACACGCTGTTACAAAAAATATGCATATTCAATTGCAGTGTAAAATGGTTTTCTGATTCAAAAAATTCCTGAAGGTTTCCTTTTTTTTTTCTTTTTCTCCTTTGATCCCTGGGGTTACAGATAAAAATCCAAACCCTTTCCCTTCAGTATTTCAGAGACAATGTGACCTATCTTCTCTAAGGAAATCAGGAAGAGAGTGAAAGGGAACAGGACAGGCGAGTAGGGCAGAGACTTTCCCTTCATCCAAGTCGCCTCCCAGACCTAGGTCTGGCAGCATTTGAAAGTCATAAATATGAGTGTGAAGATGAGGGGATACTTTTGACTCTTATGAAAAAATGTGAGAATGCAAGTATTTTCTGTTGGCATGAGGGTTGGAGGCAAAGAATGGGGGAGGGGGGGGAAGGAGAAGCAGTGCTTTATCCAGTGGAGCTAGTCCCTCTTAGCAGAGAGAGCTGTTTGCATACAGCCTCCTGTGTAATGAGTGAGACATTTTTTTTCCCTATAGTCTCAAACCTTCTCTGTTTTAAGGCTAGGCAGGAACTACCTGTTTTGAAAAGATCCATTCTTCTACTCCTGGAGCAGAGGATCCTTAAAAGAGACACCTAAAATGCAGCATAACTGCAAACCGCCACAGTTTAATGAATTCTAGTAAATCCACTTTGTCCAGACTTTCACTGGCAATGTGTGTGTGCATGTGTGCGTGTATTTGCACACATACATACAATTTCCCCAGAGGTCTTCACTGTAATTGGATGTGTTTCCTTCAGCAGACAGTGACAATAGGGTTAAAACACTCTGCAGCTGGTGAAGGGAGTGGGAGAGATCAACATGTTTGATGACTGGACTGCCACTCTGCATCAGTCTCAACAAACTGGAAAAATATGACAACAGAAACCTCATAAAGTTCAACAAGAACAAATGCAAAGTCCTGTACCTGGAACAGAACAAACCCACAAATCTGTACAGCTCAGGCAATCAACTACAAAACATCTTTCCAAAAAAGGACCCCAGACTCCAGATAGGCAAGAAGTTAAATATCGTCAGCAGTGCATTTCTGCAGAAATCAAGGCCAACTACTGAGCTGCATCAACCAGAAGCACAGTCAGCAAGTTCAAAGGAATTGTTATTTCTCTCTACGCAGCAGATGAGAAATGGCACTACTCCACATCATGTGTGCTGTTTTGGGCTTCCCAGTACCAGAAAAGTGTTTGCGAGCTAGAGCAAACTCAGTGGGCCACCAAGACGGTTTTGGGCCTGAATCAGCTAACGCAGAAGAAATGATAGAAAGCACAGGAAATACTGCAATATTGTAGCAACGATGGAACACCTATAAGAGGAGAAAGTGACTTCATTTTAGAGAAAAATTGGTTTAATTTAGTTAGTTTCACTTGGTCCCATTGGTCTTGTCAGGCTTCTTTCCAACTGCCCTTAATACAAGTGATGCCAGCTACCAAGTGCTCCTCAGCTTTTCTGGGTTCATGGCTTTGTCAAGATGCTCTTATCGATGTGTCTTTTTGGTTTCGGGTAGCTGGTGGAGGTTTTTTGGTAGGTTTAGGAGCTGGCACTAATTGGTCTTTCCACCTTCTCATCTCTGTGAGTCATAAGGATACACTGCCACTCTTTTGTCGTATACCTAGTCCTCCCCCTTGAGGTTGTGAGAAATGTCTTCCTGAGACGGTCATGGTCACTACTTCAATACCTTCAGAAGCATGTCTATCTAAAAGCAGTTTTCACCGAAACTACCAGAAATGCAGCAGAGCTGGCTAAAGCTCAGGCACACGTACAGCTCCTCTGTGTCACAAAACCATGCCTGACAAAACCACTCAGCCACAGAGAACTTGTGCCAGCCACTGGCTTCAAACAGCAGACAGGCACCCCAGAGCACTCACGGGACATGCTGTGAGAGGAAATTGCTCCAGAGGGAAGTCAAACCTCTGAGCACCCTCTTAAACTTGGGCTCAGGCGTTTCCTTTTGTATGTAAGAGGGGATGGGTTTAAAAAATGCAGTGTTTTCTGTGGTCACCGCGTGACAAAATCAGGGTGTGCTTGTCTCCCTGGTGTGATTGTGTGGGGCAGAAGGGAGAGGGAACCCATGTCCCCTATGCTGACACGGTCTGACAACCGTCGCCGTGACTGGGGAAGATGAGCGGGTGCTGGAGGGCGGGGGGCTTTCTCTGCCATCATGGTGGCAGGAATCAGACTGTGGTAAGAAGGGACAGAGGCACTGAGGTCCCATGTGCTCGTACGTGTGCTGAGGAGCAAGAAACCGAGTCCAGACGTGTGACAGCAGGGGAGTGATTCCTCCGTACTGCACACACCAGCGCGGGGGTAGGCCGTGCCTGGTTACCTCACAGGGCGAAGTTCGCGTTGTGCCTATTTCTTCCCTAAGCGGAAGGGAAAAAAAAAACTTGCAAAACACGCATTATTTCGCTGTGGAGGAGAAATGTGGGTAGAACGCCAGGGCAGAAAGAAAACACGCCCATTATCCCTTGGGGCAGCAGCAATGTTTGCAGGCATAGGGCGGTGCGGAGGGCTCGGCACAGCCCCTACCCAGTGAACTAAAACCGGACGAGGACATCGCCGGCATGGAGGAAACCTGGGACTCAACGGAGGGGGAGAAGAAAACAAGGGAGGAGGAGAGGCTGCTCTGCGGCCAGCAGAACCGGTCTGAACCAGTTCGAGCCGGTTTGAGCCGGGCGGGGCGCTGGAAGGAGACAACAGCTGCTGAGGCTGCCCCCTGAATCCGGGCGGACGGTACTCCCCGGGCTGGATTCCTTACTGCCGCCGGAGCGGGCTTCTGCGCAATGTCGCCCGGTTCGGCTGCCGCCAGGAGCCGCAGGACGGCCATGCCGCATCCGGAGCAGGAGCCGCCTTCAGGAGGAACTCCACTCCTGTCTTTCCGTCTCGTCCCGCGCTGCCCCAGACTGCAGTAGGGGCAAGGGGCCGCCCGAGCGGTGTCGGGTTTCAGCCGGAGAAGCCGGTTTTGCGGCCGCTGGGGGAGGGGGCGCCTACAGCGCAGGGCCTGGCTTCGGGGCCAGCCCTCTCCGCCACCCACGGGCGCCGCTGGGCGGCGCTGCCTCGGGCCCCAGAGAAGTCATTGTCCCTCATAAGGCTGAGCTGCCTCTGGGGGTGCTGCTGCAAGCCCGCGGTGTGGGCTCCTGCTGCGCACGGCCTGCTCCTGCCCGTCAGCAAACCTGCCACGTACGGGCAAAGCCGGCTGGCCCGCCCCGCGGTGTTTTCAGTGAGCTGTTGGGGGACTCGGGTGTGGGCGCTGCCTCTGAGGTAGCCTGGGGTGGGAAGCCTGTGGCTTACTGGTCATGTGTGGTGAAAGGAGCATAGTTTGTCCTGGTAACCTTAAGCACAGGTTTATCAGACTTGCCTAGAATCTCCGTTGAAATGCTTGTCAAACCACACCTGTTTTCTCTATTCCTTTTGCACTGTATTTGCAAACGTGTAAGTACTGCATTTGATCTGGTGTGGTAGCATTCAAAATACAAGAAAGCAGTTGAACTCTTCTGTGGGGGAAGTGACAGTCTCCCCTGAAAGATGTTTACTGTTATTTCCTCTCGTGATTGATAGTCTCATCATTAACATTTCCGTCACTGGAGCACAGAGCCACAGCCTCCTAGCTTGCTTTGGGAATGGTTTCACACTTTAATACCTCACCTAGTACAAGGCACTTACCTATCCTTCCTCAGCCTAAGGTTACTGTTCCATTGCATTGCATTTTCCGAACCATTTCTTAATGGCCACTTACAGCATAGTAAGTCAATCAACTTTTAACAAAAGGTGTACTTTTCACTTGTACTCATTACTCAAGAGAAGATCTGCAACTGCAACAGGTGTAATAATGGTCTTCTTTGGTCTTTCTGGGCTGGTCACACTGGGCTGGTAACACACTTAAACTGTCCTGTGGTGTTTCAGCCTAAAGGCTAACTCAATAAATTTTGTTGTCATACTGAACAGCAAAACTACAAGCCTTGTACCTTCTCTTTATATTAGATTGGGTCTTTCCATGTGCCTTTAATCTGCTTCTAGTTTCAGTCTTTCATCTCTGCCCTTCTTACTGGGTTACATTGCTCTCCAGATAACCCTGCTAACCGGAGATGATCCCTGCACACCTGTCCAGCAGCAGCAGTGGGAATGGAGGTGCAGACAAGGTACTTCCTTGCCTAGTTATCTAACCCATTTAGATAACCCATTGAGAGTCTATGTAGATCCATTTAGAGACATTTAGAGATGCTACTGATAAAAACTGCCCGTGCCCACACAGATTTTGCCTACAGCGGTCTTCTCTTATCAGAAGCTGAGCTATTCTCCTAACTCCAAAGAAGTCACAGAGATAATCTAACTCAGAACCTAAAGGTGTAGGAAGAAATATGAGCTGTATTTTGTTCTTCAGAAGCCCAAAGGAGTCAGGAGGTAGAATGGATGAATTGTACTTTTCTAAATACTAGATATGGATAAAGTTGCTTGACCAGAGGTGTTCATGTTTCAGCTTAATATCCTTAGTACCCAGGCTAAAAGAGAAGTGTTGGTTGCTCACATCCTGATTTCCTTCCAAAAAGATATACAAGTGAATACAGCTAGCAGCAGGTACTCTTTCTCCTTGATACAGAAGTCAATGAAGCAAGAGAGCTACTTACTCTTTATATTGATCACTACAGTGCTGTCAGCTATGGTGCTTTGAGTAAGCCAGTTGTGCTGCAGTATTATGATACTCTGTATTGTCAAAGGATCAGTACGGGTCCCATCCTGTACTGTGGAATTAAAACTGTATTGAAATGCATGGGACAGATTATTCTCCCAGTAATGTCTCTTCTATTTTTATATTTTTGTGTTCTAGTAATAAAAAGTGTACCCATGTTCCATCGGGGGAAAAAAAGACAAACTCCACCATTTCTGTTCCTTCCGTTCCATGGATATTGTGTTTCAAAGTATTTCTGCCCCTGAGAAAGTCAGACCCAATTGTCTATGACACTGATGCAAGAACTGTAAACTCTTGTCACAGCCAGATTTTTTAGCTTGCTTACTTGAGAAGTGTGACTCAATGAGCAAGAGGTTTCCCTCATGTATTTCTTAAATACTGGTGAATATGTGTTGCTTCAAAGTTGCTGTATCAGTTTTGTCACACTTTGAGTGTTTGCCTTTTTATGAGAAAAAAAAAAAAACAACGAAGTTTCTAAATTACGAAACAGCGTTTTTATCTTTTTACGCCAAATATCTCCCCAGTATGTTTGTTACAGTGTTCTGGCGTAACCATAAGAGTGCATGTGAGATACTACAACTGAGTCAAACGTTAAGCAGACTATTTTAGTCATATGTGTATTTCAGATGTTGTGGTTAACACATTGCACAGCAAGTTTACATTCTTACACTTTCAGGCAACAACATCATATTGCCTATGTCACACATCCTTTCATAGGGAAGGCATGAAAAAAGTTTGCTCACACAAGCATGAGAATGAGGTTAAGGGAGTTGCTGGGAGTCACTGCAATTTGAGTGGAGTCATGCACAGGAAATGGATCATCTGACAGCTGACCACCAGACTACTCAAATTACAGCGCTTAGATTCTTAAATAAAATCGAATTGCTGCTCATCTTTCACCTATCTGCAAAGACTAGAATTGAGAATTCCCTGTCTGTAGGAACAATGGGCAATATCATGAATATCTCAAGCCATATAGAATGTGAAGTGAAATATTTTGCTTTCATGGCTTTTATCCGCTGTTTCCTAGGCAACAACAAACTTTGAATATAGGTCCTGACAGATAAAGAGAAATACAGTCTTTTTAGCTTAAATACTACCCATGCAAGCATACTGTAGAGTTGCTTAGTATACTTGAGCACTATACATGGAATTAATTGGTTTAGTCCTCAATTTGCCTGATGTTTTTAATGAAATATAAAACTGGAAGACTAACAGAGTATTCTTCCAGAAGATCTTGGAGCATCTTTTTTCTTGTCACTGGAATGGGTGTTTGAACCTAATGACTTGACCAAACTCCAATTTATGTAATTAGGTTTTGTCAGCCCAAGCTTCCTCTTGCCTACTCTATATACACCATGCATGTGCAGAGTTACAGAGATACTTTGCCCTAGATCTGGCTGAATCTTAACCATGCTAATAGTCTTCGGTTGAGCTCTGACTTGTTTGTGGGTTGGACTATGGCCAAATAACAGGAGTAAAACCAAAATGCCTGTCTCGGTTACTCTACCCCATCAATGCCCAAACACTGTAAAGAGGAGACCTAATTTAAATGAAAAAAGACCAGGAACTAGATATGGGAGGTAGATAGTAACTTGGGGCATTGAGTATCCCAGGGATACAACTGGGACAGCAGAAGGAAATAGAGAAAACAGAACCAGAGGTTGTGATTTAATAGGGAAGTACAGTAGACTGGCTGGTCAAGAAAACTGGGTAGAAAATTGAGGAAGAAGCAGAGTCTTGTGGTTGTTGAAGCAGAAAGGGTCAGTTTCAAGGGAAACAGGCGAGGAGTTACTTCTTTTTCAGGTCTGGAATAAGGTTCATGACTTCTGAATCTCCTCAGTCCTCAGATATAAGCAAACAGCAGCGAAATCCACTCACAAGGGCATGGCACTCATCGTAGAGAATGAAAACATGCCACCTCTGTAATTTCTCCGTATTGCTCATGGTTTTTAACAGTTTACACCACCAAGAAGTATCTAGATTTATTAATAAATTGGGCCTTGCCTAACAGCTTTTGTTGGTTTTAATTGTAAATAAGCCTGGTTCATGCTATTAGTGTTTGGTCAGCTTTTAACTTGCTAGTAACACAAAGAAATGTGGGTTCTTTAATGGTTCTTTTCTTTATGACATCTGAACAGCCTGTTGTTTCCCTTTCTTTGGAGACATATTGGTCTTGGCTGATCACCACTTATGATGCACTAGCAAGTGTCTGCTATAATACAAAATCTTAACTAATAAATAATGAAGACTTGCAAAAAAAAAAAAAAGGTAAAAGGTAAGGGGTTGTGTTTTTTCTCCAGAGGTCTCATGCTTTAGAACTCCCATTAATATTTTCTGTGTTGTGGTTATTGATAAAAGGATAGAATTACTGAAGAGTCTTAGGGGATGAGTAGTTTCCTCATTAACTGTTCAACCTGCAGTTGGTATTGCCTGGTGGTCTCTCCTAGTTATATGAGAGGGGGTAACCAGAGCTGCTGCATAGACACCTAATTCATTCACATGATGGCCACATCCAGCTCTGAGCACCCCTGAAAAACCTCTTGGAGAAGGTCAGAGAATCAAGAACTCCTCTGTAATGTCCCAGTGGTGAGTTTACATTAGCAAAGTGTTATGCATCTCCATAATTTTAAATGGCACCATGGTCACGAATGCAAGTTTTTAAGAGGCTTAAGTATTTTGGTGACTCAGAATATTATAAAAAGAGAGAAAGACAAAGAGAAGGGGAAAGTGAAACTATTATCAACCTCTTTTCTATCAGAGTCTAAACACCAAATTAGAAGAGTCAAGGATAGGTCCCATGAAATAGCACCACAAGAGAAGCAAGCATGGTGAAGAGGATGGGAAGAGAGAACAGGTTGGAAAAGTTGCACAAGGAGTAGGAGGAAAGGGGAGAAGGGTGGAAAGTGTAGGAAGAAGGAGGAAATCATTGTAGGTTGAAGAAAGACAAAAAGGGATGAAAGGAGGTTGGCAGAGGAAAATAATATAACAGGAAGGAGATTAAATGAAGAGTAAAACACACACAAAAAAGTAGGAATTCATTAAGAATTCAATTTGCATCCTTCCTTCTAGAATCTGTCAGAGATCAAAATATGTCAATGGACTTCAGTATAAGGTCTGTTGTTTTCTCCCAGATTTATCTTCTAAATGATATGAAGTGGGTTTTTTTGTATAGTGCAGCTTAGAGTTTATATACGGCACAAATGATCTACCTTGATACAGCTGTGCAGACTATGGTTTATAGATATCAGTGTTTACAGTCCTTTAAGCTATGAAATGACCAAGTAATTGTGATTCATCTAGTCTTTAGAAGTTACTGGGCTTTGCCTCAGAGCATGGATAAAGTTATTATTGTGATGTTCATGGAGAGATTTTTTAAATGTAGGGAAATGGCATTCATTGATTGGACAACAGCATACCTCTGAGTTACAGTTTTTATAAACAGTTTTCTGATTTCTGTAGTTTAGCCATGGGGTGGTGGTGGCAGGTGTTTTAATGAATTTGCTCTGCAATACTTCTTTTCTGAACTGGACTAGGGAACTTTCAGCATTAATTTTCCATTAAAATGGAAGAGCATCTGACTTCAATTAAGCAACAACTACCTCATTTCAACTAAGATGAGAAAAGTTGGTACTCCTTTATAGTGTCAGTGGATAGTTTCCATCATCAAACGTATGCATGTATTGGCAAACAAAAAGGCAAATATCAGACCTGTATGAGTGAAATACATTTTGCTGGCTGTTTCCTAAAAATGCGTCTTTTGTTCTTAGGTTCCTGCTGGTTTGAGGCAGTATTACTGTGTACGGGTTTTTCTGAAGAAGTGGAAGCCTCCTGCTTCCACTGTGATTTTTAACCTACTGAAAGTATTTCACAGTTCCCCTAGCTCAACAAATAATTTGGGTAATTATGTAAAATATCCTACCAGTTCTGGATCACACATTGCTCCATATTTGTATTGTGTATCTCTTGGCTAAAAATAAGGAATACATGTGTTTAAATGTCATAGATTTAACATGCGTATTTTTAACAGTGCCTCTTATCACAGCAATTCATTTTTTAAAACAAGTTGTTTTTCTCTCATTGTAAGTTCTTTTTCTTTAATGATGGGGTTTCACAAAGTGTTCAGTATTTGACAGCATAGAGACTACACTCTCCGCATGTCAGCAGAGGTGTGTAAAAACCTGTTTCCTACAGTGAGAGAAAAAATGCTGGAAACTGATAAGACACTGCAGCAGAATTTGAAATAGTGCTAATTTATGTCTAGCTAATGGGTGTATATCATAGTTCCAATGTTTTCTTAGTGTAATTTGAGCAGGACATGTTTCCAAGCAAACTTTATGTCCATATGTAAAAATGAAAAGGCAGAAGCACTTTGAAGTCTTAGGTGAAATGTTGAATGCAATCACAACTTTGAAACAGTGAAATATAAACAGAAGTGTTTATCTTTCTTTATACATACATTAGGATTGCTAAAAGAGGGGGGAGGAAGGAGGAGAGAGAATTTTTCTCATTGATCATTCAAGTAACTCACATGTGAACAACAGTGCTTTAACCAAAAGTCTGTGTCTGGAATGGAATTCTCTCTCACACCCTTCCAGGCTGGCCATCCCTCCCCCCATCTACCATAGCTCGTATTTCAGAGTTGAGCTGATGGCCAGCAGACTGTAAGCTGCCAGGAGAAAGACAAAATTTGCTCAAAAGAAAGCAGAGGCACAACCTTTAACTGCTTGCCATGTCCCACTCCCACCAGAACTAGAGAGATTTCTGCATAATAGATGATTTTGCTATTTCTCATATATGCAGCAAATCTCATCAAGACCATCATGTGTGCCCACCAGCATGCGGGCTTTATGATCAGGAGGCTACATCTCCTCCCAGAAAGCTAAGTAGGTCATGGCAGCTGACCTTTCCTTGTGTTCTCATGGGATCAAGTCCTAAAGCCAAATCCAGGTTATTGCTCTCATGTGATTTAGGCACTCTGCTCACATCTAGTAAGCAAAGAACACATGGATGAGTGCAAAGTTTATAAAAGGATGTCATGGTTACACTGTTGCCCTTGGGCATAGGACATTTAATGCCAGGTCTTGCCTCTACTAAGAAACGTTTATAGACAGTTAACATGTTCCTACCAGCAGACTTTGGACATGCATGAGTAGTTGAGTCTCTTGTGCCCATCCTCTGAACAAAAACAAATCGGCAGCAGTACTCCTTGCACTACAATTCCATTCATTCTTAGAATTTTTGGCTCTGTGGCTTCATTAGTCATGGTGATTGGGAAGGCTGAATTCTCATTAGCTTTGTAAGTAAAACTTTAAGAAATTAGGAAGAACAGTGTAAAAAGCTTAAATTAAAAATGTTACAATTTTTTAAAAGTTTCATAAAAACAAGAATATTTTTGCCTTTCTTCTCTCCCTTTTTTTTTTTCCAAATATTCACTCACTATTAATCATCAATTATAGTTACAACATCTGTGTCAATGTCAACATGCTGTGCTTGGAATATATGTTGTTTCCCTGATAGAGTTTACTTTTAACTGCAGGAAGACATTTCCATTGAATTAGGTGTGATGAGGCAAGAGAAATTTCATAGAACAATGGCTGCACATAGTGAGATGATGGCAACAAAACAAACTAAATATTGAACATTCATAAATAGATGAAGCAATTAAGCCCAATGGCATTGGCTCATATACAGGAATTTTAATTCAAATAACCATATAAATATGTTTTTTTCCCCCTGAAATAGTGTCTTGGGTTCAGCAGTACCAATGGGCTTTTGGTATTGCTTCTTTGGAGATAGAGGAAATTAAGCAGCTGTCCATCTTGCCTGGTCTCTCAGAGGATTCTTCTGTTGTGGGGTTGCTGACGGTTTTAAGAACAAGTGCCAATCATGATTTTAAATGGGGCCCTGAGCAACAACAAGCCTTTCAGCAAATTAAACAAGAGATAGTTCATGCAGTAGCCCTTGGACCAGTCAGGACCAGGCCAGATGTAAAAAATGTACTGTACACCGCAGCTAGGGAGAATGGCCCTACCTGGAGCCTCTGGCAGAAAGCTCCAGGGGAGACTTGAGGTCAACCCTTCAGCTTCTGGACTTCAGGATACAAAGGATCTGAGGCCAGTTATGCCCCAACTGAAAAACAGATACTGGCAGCCTATGAAGGGATTCGAGCTGGTTCAGAAGTGATTGGCACTGAAGCACGGCTCCTCCTGGCACCCCGGTTGCCAGTGCTGGGATGGATGTCCAAAGGTAGGGTCTCCTCTACTCATCATGCAACTGATGGTACATGGAGTAAATGGGCTGCACTAATTACACAGTCAGCTTGAATAGGAAATCCCAGTTATCCAGGAATTCTAGAAGTTATCATGGACTGGACAGAGGGCAAAGATTTTTTAATGTCACCAGAGGAGGAGGTGATGAGTGCTGAAGAGGCCCCAGCATATAATGAACTGTCAGAAAGGGAAAAGCAATATGCCTTGTTTAGTGATGGGTTCTGCCGTGTTGTGGGAAGGCATCAGAGACAGAAGGCAGCTGTATGGAATCCCCTACAACAAGTTGCAGAAACTGCTGAAGGAGAGAGTGAATCGAGTCTATTTGCCAAGGTGAAAGCCATCCAGCTGACCTTGGACATGGCTGAATGAGAAAAGTGGCCAGTACTTTATACTGACTCATGGATGGTGGCAAACGGCCTGTGGGGGTGGTTGCAGCAATGGAAGCAGAGCAACTGGCAACACAGAGGTAAACCCATCTCGCTGGTGCACTGTGGCAAGATATCACTGCCCAGGTGCAGAACCTGGTGGTGAAGGTATGCCATGTAGACGCTCATGTACCCAAGTCATGCCACTGTGGAACACCAGAACAACCAACAAGTGGATAAAACTGCTAAGATTGAAGTGGCTCAGATGGGCTTAGATTGGCAGCGTAAGGGTGGATTATTTTTGGCCTGGAGGGCCCATGACACTTCAGGCCATCAGGGCAGAGATGCAACATATAGATGGGCTCGTGATCAAGGGGTGGACTTAACAATGCACTCTATTGCCCAGCTTATTCATGACTGCAAAACAGGTGCTGCAATTAATCAAGCCAAGCATTTAAAGCCTCCTTGATATGGAGGACAATGGCTGAAGTACAAATAAGGGGGAGGCCTGGCAGATTGATTATATCACACTCCCACCGACCCACCAAGGCAAGCATCATGTGCTTACCATGGTGGAAGCAACCACCGGATAGCTAGAAACATACACTGTGCCCCACGCCAGTGCCCGGAAAACTATCCTGGGCCTTGAGAAACAGATTTTGTGGTGACATGGCACCCCAGAGAGAACTGAGTCAGACAATGGGACTCATTTCTGGAATAACCTTATAGACACTTGGCCCAAAGAGCATGGCATTGAGTGGGTATATCACATCCCCTACCATGCACCAGCCTCTGGGAAAATCGGACGGTACAATGGGCTCTTAAAAACTATACTGAGAGCAATGGGTGGTGGGACTTTCAAACACTGGGATACACGTGTAGCAAAAGCCACCTGGTTGGTCAACACCAGAGGATCTGCCAACAGGGCTGGGCCAGCCCAGTCAGAACTTTTACATACTGTAGAAGGGGATAAAGAATTTGCTGGGGAAGACAGTCTGGGTTATTCCTGCTTCAGATAAAGTCAAACCCACTCTTGGGATTGTTTTTGCTCATGGACCCAAATATACTTGGTGCATAATGCGGGAAGATGGGGAAGTCCCATGTGTACTTCAAGGGGATTTGATTTGAGGGGAAAACAGCCAATGAACTCTATTGTATGCTGTTGTCTGCTATGTAGCACTTTTATAACCCACCACCTAGATGTCTTCAGGTCACCAGCGACTGGCCCTGACTTCCCTCTGGCCATCATCCCAACAAAGAATGAACTTTGATGAAACCAGAGGACCTCAGCAGTGACCAGACAAGTTCCATGTGCCATCAGCAGGCAACAGTCCAACACTGCACACTGTCTGTCCTGCTCTGAAAGACTGTTATAAGAGATGGAGCCCGACATCATGGAACAGATGAACTCATCAGCTCTATAGGGATTGGACCACGCACTAAGGAATGATATCTCTCTCGTTATGTGTGTGTGGATGTGTGTACATATATATATATATATATATATATATATGAGACAAGAGTGATGGTATAGTGAAAAATGGGGGATCTGAGCATTACGTGAATGCTATGGAACAACAAGGGGTGGATACTGTCCTGGGTTCAGCAGTAGCAGTCATTTTTCTCCTTCTTAGTAGCTGATGCAGTGCTGTGTTTTTGACTTTCAGCCTGGGAACAATGCTGATAACACCAGTGTTTTTAGTTGTTGCTAAGTAATGTTTACTCTGACCTTGGACTCTGTGAGTCTTACGCTCTGCCAGGGAGTAGGGGAAGCTGGGAGGAAGCAGAGACAGGACACCTGACCCAAACTAACCAAAGGGGTATTCCATACCACAGCATGTCATGCCCAGTATATATAAACTGGGGGCAGTTATCTGGAAGGGCTAGTTCGCTGCTCGGGTCGGACTGGGTATCGATTGGTGGGTGGTGAGTGATTGTATTCTCTTTCCTTGTTATTTGCCTTATTATTATTGGTGGTAGCAGTAGTGGGTTTGTGTTATGACTTAGTTACTGGACTGTTCTTATCTCAGCCCGTGGGAATTACATTATTTTGATTCTCCTCCCAGTATTTCCGGGAGCAGGGGAGGAAGGGCGGGAGTAAGCAAGCAGCTGCGTGGTTCTGGGTTGCTGGCTGGGCTTAAACCATGACAAACAGTCATATTTGTCCAATGAACATTCTTTATCTCATGTCACCATGGGAAGTGTGGAATGGAGAGGGTTCTCCCTACCAAAGCTAAGCATTTTCGGGTGACACAATAAAAAAAAAGGTCAAAGGTTGTCTGTATAAATGAAATGTTGTGAAACAAGCGGGGTTGTAAATTTAAAAACACAACAGCTATTCTCATCCCTTCTTAACTAACATGAAGAGCACTCATTCTATCTTCAGTTTTCTATGTTACATTGACAGGTAAACAAGCTCTCAAAATAGGTTAGTTTTAAGAGCAGTTCAAAGTTAACGTGAGTTGAGGGAAGCAATGAATTTAAAAGTGCAATGGCTGCTCTGAAGTAACTGTGCATGGATATTCCTTATTCAGAACAAAAGTATCCACACATGGACTTAATCAGGAAAAGCTTCATGTGTAAACAAGTCTTGATAAAGAATTTATGTAGCTTCTAAGTGACAACATTTAACAAAGGTTGGGTTGTTTATTCATTCATTCCACTTAGAATCTATAAAGCTGAATCTAAGCAAAAGGCTTTTGGATAAGAAACTGGACTCTTAGCTCGGTTAGAGCATTAGGTGGGCAAGGTGTCTGAGAGGAGGTCTCCAAGCCGTCTTCCTTTTTTCCCCTGCCTCTGGACTAAACTTAGAGGTAGACCCATCTGTTTTGTGACTGAAAGAGGTCTGAAGGTACAGTTAAGCATGGAGGAATGATCTTCTAGGCACCAAATAGCCATGCACTAGAGCAGTTCACATATGTTGACTAGGCTTGGGTCCAGATGTATTAAGTCACACGTCTTTGGCTTAATGTACTTGAAAATATTCACTGTCATCGCTGTCTTCCAGCCACAGCAGATTAAAACCATTTTAGAAAGGACACGAGTTTGGGTTTGTATGCATAGGTTTCCCACTGCCTTTTTTGGCTCTTTATTGTTAGAAGGAGGGACTGACCCCAGCATGTGAGGAGGGACAATCCCATGCATAGGTAATCTTATGGGAAGGCATAAAGAGGAGCCCTCTAGTTCTCCTATGCCTCGTCTTTTTTCCAGGTGGGGAAGAAGACATTGTCAGTTCACAGTTGCTAGGAGGTGATGGCTATTGTGTGAGAAATGCTGACAACTCCAGGGGTGTTGTGCCTGGGTCAATTAAACCTGTCAAGTGTAGCAGCTCCCATAGATTACATGCTCTAGAGCTGCTCTGGCAGCCGCCTATCCGTTCCCTGCAAAAATGCCTCTCTGTACGGTGCTACTTGTGGCATGTCCCTCTAAAAGTGCATGGCAGAAGCTGTTAGATTTTGTTTGTGATTTCGAGTTTTAATACCAAGGGATGGGGGGGATGGTTCCTTATCAATAGAAATGCTTCTAACATCTTTTTGAGGCTTAAGCTCTTGCCATTTCATATTTTAAATGAACACACTACTATTACAGCTACCAGTGAAGGAATGGGCTTCATACTTGATACCAGCAGCCAGTTCAGCTGAACATGGATCTTGTGCCTTACAAGCTCGTGAAAGAGGCTCCACCCTCATCAATCCAGTCCTGTAAAGATGTCTTCATAGAGACCAGCTGCTGCATTCCCCCACAGGAGGTGACTGAAGGCTGTGTGAACCTTTGTAACACCTTTTCCAGCCAGGATGACTAATGTTGTCTGTGTGACAGTGCCATGGTAACAGCTGTTAGGAAAACAAGAGTTGCTGGTGACCAGACCCACGTGCAGCGTTGGCGTGGGGAGCCAGGCACAGAGCTCAGGAATTCGAAACTTTGCCTGACACAGCTTCTCCCAGTGCTCCCACGAATAGCCAGCCCCACAGCAGGTAACCCAAAGCAGTCTTTCTAAATACTGTTTTCTCAGCAACAGATCCTGACCCTCAAGATGTATATTCCTCCTGCTGCTTCTCCCTCACAAATGCAATTTATCCATTCTTAGTGAATCAATACAAAGGTGTGTGGAGCTGCACTGTTAATCAGGTAATTGAAGATGTGGGGGGAAGAAAAACCAACAAGCAACCTATTTCCCTGCCTGCAAAGTTACAGTTCAAACTGATAATTTCTGTGACCTGGTGCAAAGTACATCTCCATAAGGAGGTTACTGCCACAGTGAAAAGGGTGGCAGACAGCTAGGGGTAGGAGCAAGCAGCTGACTTCGAAGCCCTGCTAAATCGACTGTGGAGTAATTGTTGAACATGATTTAGAAATTAAACTTATATTTGAAAATGCAGCATTGTTCACACATAATGGAAAGGTATAAAATTAAACAGACTTTCCAGGTAAGGTGCAACTGCACCTGGTGTGCAAGGAATTCACTCTACCGTGGTTCCCATGGCAACATTGCTTGACAAAGGATGGGGTGGAGTGGAGATTCTGTGGCCAGGTTCTGTCATAACACAAGCAGAGATGGGAACTAGGGGGTATTAAAAACTGATAAAGACTGGTAAGCTGCACACCTGCTGGCTGTTAATCTTCGAACAAAATGTTATCCTTTGTGTGAACTTTGCTTCATTTTAATATACTTTAATGCAAAAACACACCTTTATCTCCAATGCTACCCACCTCCAAGGTGAGACCACCCCTTCTCAAGCATGCTCTTTGAATTCTTTTTCGTATATATGTTTAAAAATGAAGTGAGAGAATTTTACACCAATAAGAATAAAGGTATGTATGACTAGAGTCACTCAAGCTCCACCTTGAAGGTGAAAAATAGTATAAAAATGGCCCAAAGCAGGGGGAATAACAGGGAAGACATCATTGTGGACAAGTCAAGGAAAAGTGCATCAGATTACCCGACTCCTGGCACGGGTCAATGGGCTGGATCTTTCATTCCCCCTCCCCCCCCCCGAATGACTTTGGGTAAGACTTGCAGTGTATCAAGTGTTTCCCCGGGAAAATTAGGAACCTCTATATAGGGTCACTTTCTGCTTTCATTTTTTGAAGCCAGACCGTGTTTTTCATAACTTTGTCGCGTGTTTATGCAATTCATAACCCTATTATTTGCACGTGCTTTCTTCAGACAGTGTATTTATTGCCGGTAATCCATGAGAACTTGTATCTGTTGCTTCAATAAACTGCACTGTTTAAGTAGGTAATTGTAATAGTTTTCTCATTGAACACGACCAAATCCTTTCAGCGTGGCCGTGTTAGTTCATGAGCATGATTAGGCTGAAGGTACAGTGTGCTATTAGTGCATCTGAAATTATGATGGTTCAATATATTGAACGTGACCAGACTGATAGTGGTAAATTGATTCCAGCATCAGATGATTCTGGCATCACTCAGAATCTAAGCCTGGCTGCACCCAGCCCCTCTAAATCTGAGGGCCAGCTGGAATGCAAGGGGGGTTATTTTCTGCCAAATTGTTTTGTCTCTTAACGCAATACTGACGTCAGCCCCGAAGCCAACCTGAGGTGGGATGGTACAGCTGGTGTTGTCCTCTCCCTCTGGTTGATGCTTGCAGTATCTTGGGAAACCCATCAGTAGTTCTGACTTGTCACCCAGCAAAGCAGGATGGATGTTCTTTGTTTAGAATTATCTATCTCAGTTATCTAGAAGAGAAAGACTGAGCATGCTGCCTGATTAGCATGCGAGGCAAGAGAGACCTTTAACCAGTAAGGAATACTAACTAATAAGCAAATTGCATAACTCTCAGCCAATGTTCTTTCTTTGTCAAAAATGTATAAATAGCTTAAAGTTACAAACATCAGTGTGCTTGATTTGTGGAGACCTCCACCAAGCACACTGTCAGAGAATAACTAGACTCTGCATCTTTGTTTAGAAAGTTCAAAATAGGCAACACTGCTGAGGTGAGTTATCTCAAGAGAGCATGCCTTCAACACCTGAGGGGAGGAAGCATGTGTATTCATAAAATTTCTCACTGTGAAACTCCAGTGGAGACAAACACATGGGCAGTATCTACTTCACTACAGCTAAACAAGGTCAACATTATGCTCTGACAGTCTTTCCACTCAGGCTACTTGTATGGTAACAAAAACTAAAAGGCTTTGACTTCTCTGAGATTTCATAGCATGATGGAAGCTAAAAAGGAAAAACCCTGTAATTCTGTTTGTAAAAAACACAAGCTGCTACTTGCTTTTCCCTGGACTCTGTTCCTGTTTGATTTTTTGTTTTGTTTTGTCTTTTCTTACTTTTTCTCCTATTTAAATATCATTCCTGAGTGATGACTCATGGCAGGAAGCAGAGCTGCCTTGTGTCCTTGAGCAAGAGCCAGAAGGCATATGCAGGTCAACAGGACATGTACAGAATGTCCTGCAAACATGAATGCAATGCATTCCACACTGTAAGTGGTTACACTCACAAACATGCATCAGTGCTAAAAGTACTTGTGATACACTGTGTCCTGGAAAAAAGGGGGAATCCAGAAGCATGGCTCTTCTAGGAAAGACCTGGAACCATAACTTTTGAGAAATAAGCTACTTATTAAATGTTAAAACTGGGTGGTGACCCAAATAACTTTTTTCACTGTCCAGCTCTTTCTGTGGCCTTGTATGCCTTTGCTGCATAATTATCTCTGATTCATAAGGGGTTACAATCTGTATGTGTTGAAACACTCTGTCCAGACTCTATTCAGAAGCATCTTCCAACAGTTTCAGCCATGTTTCACCTGGAAAAGAATGTGGGGCCTTACCATAAGATAGAAAAACCAAAAACCAACAAAACCAGTTGAAGCTTTGTTCAAATCCATAGAGCCACAATGATATAATCTGATTTGCCATTTCACTTCCAAGAAGCCCCAGAATCCACTCCAGGCTACAAGCCATGCATGGGAACTTACTTAAATAGATTTCTGAGGTCTTTACAGGTATAAAGCTGTAAAGCTGGTTCCCACTTCAAAACAACACAGAAAAATTGACATTTATGTCATATGACATCTATGCAGCCAATCTCAGTGGTTTTTTTTTCCCAAGTACTATTCCTATATATGATTTTACTGTGTCAGTTATTGCAGCTTTTTACAATTAAATTTTCCTGTTTCTCAAATTGTCTTTCCATCAGTAGAATAGTAGAAAAATACAAATTAGGAAAGCTGTGATTCTGACTGTGCATAAAATGGTAAGTTCACAAGTTCAAAATGTGTAAATTTTCCTGCTGGTAATATCTCTCAGTTGAGCTTGGAATAAATATAATACCATTTAATTATGGTGATCTTGTGCTTTATCATCCCAACTCTCTAAGCTTTCCTGGGGCCATTTAGGAAAAATTCTGTGCTTTCTACTATGTATTCAGCCCTGCAGTGCCAGTAAATTTAGCTACCCTGGAACCATAAGCACTGGCTGTCAGAAATTATTTCTAATCAGAGGAAGATGTGTTTTTAAACAATTCTTACAATGCAAGGAACCAAAATCTTATTTGCCCTTTCTCTTGCCATCAAAACTACAAAATATTTCTGTATACATTTTGGACCTGGAATTTTTCCACAGTGAGACAAGATAGAAGGCCCTCCTGTTACTATGGAGGGACTACATTGCCAAGGCCAAGCCCATCAGTGACAATGATATCAGACCTCTGTGATAACATAGTTAAGAAGGGGGCGGGGGTGTGAGGGTGGGGAGGCAAATACTGCATAACAGTAGTTGGGAGAAGTGAGAATATGGGAAACAGCCCTGCAGGCACCAAAGTCAGTACAGAACGAGAGGGAAGAGGAGCTTCAGGCAGCAGAGCAGAGATTCCCCTGCAGCCCGTGGAGGTCCACCGTGGAGCAGATCTCTACCTGCAGCCCATTGAGGACCCTACACCAGAGCAGGTGAATGCCCGAAAGAGGTTGTGACCCTGTGGGAAGCCTGCGCTGGAGCAGGCTCCTGGCAGGACCTGTAATCCTGTGGAGAGGAAAACACATTGGAGCAGGCCTTCCAGCAGGATGTGTGATCCCACGGGGGACCCATGCTGGAGCAGTCTGTTCCTGATGGACTGTGCCTTGTGGAAGGGACACATGCTGAAGCAACTTGTGAAGAACTGCAGCCTGTGTGAATGACCCATGTTGGAGAAGCTCATGGAGGACTGCCTCCTGTGAGAGGGACCCCAGAAAGAGGAAGCAGCAGCGAAGACAACATGTGATGAACTGACCACAACACCCATTTGCCATCCCGCTGTGACACTCAGGGGAGGAGGTGAAGAAGCCCAGAATGAAGTTGGGCCCAGGAAGAAAAGAGGTTGGAGTGTTTAAGATTTGTTTTTATTTCTCATTATTCTACTGTGACTTTTGATTTGCAGTAAATTAAAATAATGTCCCCAAGTCAAGTCTGTTTCGCCCGTTACAGTAATTGGTGAATGTTCTCCCTGTCCTTTTCTCGACCAAAGAGCGTTTTGTTGTATTTTCTCCCTGCTCTTCAGCTAAGGAGGGGAGTAATAGAGCAGCTTTAGTAGATACCTGGCATCCAGCCAAGGCTAACAGACCACACTTGTGAGGATGGATATGTACAGTTTCTGCATGTTCATCTACTGGTTTTGATCAGAGATGAAGTTTGAGCAGTGGTATTTATACCAAGGAAATGAAGAAATTATTTAAAAATACTATGCAAATCAATGTAATCAGGGGAAACTGTACGTTAGTGAACTCCCGATAAAATTCCTAAGACGGATTTTACATAATTAAAAAAAAAAATTATTCAACATAATAATAATTTAAAGTGAATAGGGAACAATGACAAAATTTCCTTTCACTCTGTAACAAGTCAAAAGCTTGCTAAAATCTTATCTATAAATAAGTGTAGTATGTCCAGATATGGGCACTACACTCCAAGCAAATACCCATCAGCTGGAGAAAATACAAAGATGAGTAATAAAAATTACAATAAATCTATAAAATTTAACCCATGGTTAGAATAACTGGACTTGTTTCATCTAGTGAAGAGTGAGGGGAAATATGGTTACCATTCAAATATTGAAGTTACTGCAAAAAGGATCAGAATAATTATTTCATGTTCACTGGAATAGCACGAGAAGTAACAAAGTGGAAAAAGAAGAAGATAATTTCATATTAAGAATGTTTAACAGTTTTAGAAAAACTTGTCTAAATATTAGGACTGATACATGCTGAATGAATTCCAATTAGAAGGCTGTGAAATACCTTTTGTGTTCACTTGTCAGCTTTCTAGCCATTTTGCTAAGATGTAGATAGGAGCTCAGCAAGTTTGTCCTTCATCCCTCTTTTCCTTGGAGGTTTATCAGGTACTCAGCAGATGACAGCCTCTATTAGGATTGCAGTGTGCAAGTGAAAATAAAACAAAACAAAACAAAACACCTTTCACTTGCCAGGCACCAGCAAGTGAAATCTACTTTTCTATGTAACTTTTTTACAATTCCTATTCCCAGATTGACATGCACCTGAAAAGGAGGGTTTTTTTTTCACTTGCAGCTCTTTTCTACAGGACCTTTAAGCCTATACAGAGCTAGTATTGACTTGCAAAGCATCTGAGGACTCTACAGCCACATCTGAAATTGCATGCTCAGGCTGTCTGGAAGGAAGATGTTATTTGATAGGCATTTCAGATGTCAGAATGGCTTCCTTCAAAAGTCAATTTTGGAAACATGCTTTTTGGAAATACGCTGTTTGCAAGGTGTTGTGGTTTAAGTCCCACTGGTAACTCAGCACCACACAGCTGTTCATTCACTTCCCCATTCCTTTCTCCCCCCATGCTCTGGGCAGGATGGGGAGGAGAATCCAAAGAGTGTAAACCCCACAGGTTGAGATAAGAGCAGTCCCATAACTAAAGTATAATACAAAACTACCACTATTACTACCACTAATAATAAGGGAAATAACAAGGGGAGAGAATATAAAACTAAAAAGGGAAGGGGAGAACAATAAGCACAAGTGATGCACGATACAATACCTCATCACCCACCAACCGATACCCAGCCTGACCCGAGCAGCCATCTGGGCCTTCTGGGTGACTCCCCCCAGTTTATATACTGGACATGATGTGCTGCAGTATAGAAGTTTGGGTCAGGTGTCCTGTCTCTGCTTCCACCCGACTTCTTGTGCCTCTCCTCACAGAACATGAGACTGAAAAGTCCTTGATTGGGGTAAGCGCTACTTAGCAGCAACTAAAATATCCCTGTGTTATCAGCATTGTTCCCAGACTGAAGTCAGAACACAGCCACTACACCAGCTACTAGAAAGGAGAAAAGTAACTGTTTGCAGCTGAACCCAGGACACAAGGTCAAACACTCCAAGCTGAATTAGAAAGAACACAGTGGGCAAGGTATAAAAAGTAGCATTTACCTAGGGAAGAATTCACCAAAGTTTAACACACATGGCAAAGATATACCTAGATATAAGTAAATTATCAAAAATTGCACTGAGTGCATTATAATGCATTCAAGGAGATGTGCTTTTGACAGTTTGTATTCTAAAATGTGAAAGGTAAATAGAAGACTGTAAGTAATTTTCTTTTTCCTGTGGGGTTTGGGTTTTTTTTCCCCTGTATTTTTCCTGTTTTCCCACAGTCAAAGGTTGCAGGATGTCTCCCTGGAAATGAGCCTGTTGAAAATATAATTCTTTGGTACCCACAGTTTTTCATGCATAAAGATGTGCAGATAGGACCTGAGGATGCAGAGGAAGGCTAATTGTTCAGTGTGGCAGCACTCGAACACTATGAGGAATGAGGCAGCTTAGTGCTCTCTGTAAAGTCATGATAACACAGCAGGTAATTATGAGCTAGATGAGCTCTGTGTGCCAATTTCAGGCTGGGTCTTCACTGAATTTCCAGGAGTATCTGTAGCATCTAGATCTCTACTTCTGAGCCACACACTACCATAGAATCATAGGATGGACTGTCAGATGGGCCGCACTGAAACAGGTGAGCTGGTTTAGTGCCAGCTTCTTGGATATATTTGTCAGTGCTGCTGTGGGAAGCAAGAAACCATCAGAAAGGTTTCATAGGTCTTTTCTGTGTCAGTCTTCAGATGCAATGGGGTCATTCCTTCTCATCTAGATATAATCTAGCAATGGGTATATGGCCATTTCCAGGAACTGTGTGAGTCCTCGTGACTTACTAGTTTTCCTTTGGCTTTCTTTATAAAGAATAAGTGGGTTCTAGGGTGAAGAATAAACACCATTATATTTTCATTTTGTGGCTATTTTATTTCCAAGTCTTTCCTTTGTTAGCCATGTTAATTTAAGAGGAGTCTGTTGATATTAGATCCTAGGCACCATTACTACTTCTGCCTTTCAGAACTGGGTTTGTTTTTTTGTTTGGGTTTGTTTTGTTTTATATTTAATGTGTCATACATTCAATAACTTCAATGTATCTTCTTTTTTTGTTTTTCATGGGAATACTAAATCAAGTAATTCTTGCAAAGCATCTCTTTGGAAGAAGGTAGAACAAATATATTTTTAGTATCAAGAGGAAGCTGCTGGCTTGTCCCCAAAAATATTTCTAGAAAGAGTAACTTGGATGCAGGTACACGTACAGACTGCGTCACTATACTGCTTAATCACAGAATCCCAAGGGTTGGAAGGGACCTCAAGAGATCATCTGGTCCAACCCCCCTGCAAGAGCAGGGTAACCTAGAGTACATCACACAGGAACTTGTCCAGGCGGGCCTTGAATATCTCCAATGTGTGAGACTCCACAACCCCCCTGGGCAACCTGTTCCAGTGCTCTGTCACTCTCACAGTAAATAAGTTCTTCCTGATGTTAACGTGGAACCTTCTATGCTCCAGTTTACACCCTTTGCCCCTTGTCCTATCACTGGATATCACTGAAAAAAGCCTAGCTCCATCATCCTGACACCCACCTGTTACATATTTGTAAACATTGATGAGGTCACCCCTCAGTCTCATCCAAGCTGAAGAGACCCAGCTCCCTCAGATGTTCCACTCCCTTAATCATCTTTGTGGCTCTGTGCTGGACTCTTTCAAGCAGTTCCCTGTCCTTCTTGAACTGAGGGGCCCAGAACTGGACACAATATTCCAGATGCGGCCTAACCAAGGCAGAATAGAGGGGGAGGAGAACCTCTCTTGACCTACTAACCACACCCTTTCTAATACACCCTAGGATGCCATTGGCCTTCTTGGCCACAAGGGCACATTGCTGGCTCATGGTCATCCTCCTATCCACCAGGACCCCCAGGTCCCTTTCCCCTTCTCTGCTTTCCAGCAGGTCAGTCCCCAACCTGTACTGGTACATGGGGTTGTTCTTCCCCAGATGCAAGACTCTACACTTGCCCTTGTTGAATTTCATCAAGTTTCTCCCTGCCCAACTCTCCAGCCTGTCCAGGTCTCGCTGAATGGCAACACAGCCTTCTGGTGTGTCAGCCATTCCTCCCAGTTTAGTGTCATCAGCGAACTTGCTGAGAGTACACTCGGTTCCCTCATCCAGGTCATTGATGAAAATATTAAATAGCACTGGTCCCAGGACCGACCCCTGAGGCACTCCACTAGTCACAAACCTCCAGCTAGATTCTGCCCCATTGACCACAACTCTCTGCCTTCTTCCTTCCAACCAGTTCTTGATCCACCTCACTACCTGATCATCAAGCCCACACTTCCTTAGCTTATCTATGAGAATGCTGTGGGAGACAGTATCAAACGCCTTACTGAAATCAAGAAAAACCACATCTACTGCTCTACCATCATCCCTCCACCTAGTCACTTCCTCATAGAAGGCTATAAGGTTGGTCAAACATGACTTCCCCCTCATAAAACCATGTTGGCTGTTCTTAATAACCCCCTCATCCTTGATATGCCTAGAAATGGAGTCAAGAATAAGTTGTTCCATCACCTTTCCAGGGACGGAGGTAAGGCTGACCGGTCTATCTCGTGTTCTAAATACTTACACTGTTGTCTACAGTACAGCAGTCTCAAAATCTACAGTATCTTGTCATCTGTTTGTCTAAGATCAGAAGGCAAATGTAACATCCAGCCATCAGCCAGTAGGATACCGCAGCATAAACATGGTGCAATTTTGTCTCCTGTCTTTGCATTCCAGTTTCCCTCTTCTCTGCCTCTTGATGCTGGATATTTATAAAACTGAGTTGTTTGTATTTAAGGATTTTATGTTGGGTTTCAAGTTAATCAGTTCTCACCCGCTAGCATGTACAGGACATTGCCAAGAAAATCCCATTTGCTTCAATGAAAAAATATTTTTTTTTCTTCCCATGCTTTTCATTTCAGTAAGTTTGGTTAAAAAAGGACCTTTAAGTATTTTAAAAGAGGGAGTGACTTCGAGATTGTCCTGCACCATTCCACCTCAAACATGGTTCCATTTCAGAATAAGAGTTTTCCTGCATTAGAAGTTACGTGCTGTAATCATTAATCTGTGGAGGAAATGAGTTGCTGCACTTTCATTGTTAACATTCCTCAGGTGCCTACAATGTTCATACCAATAGCATTACATATTTATGTATGCCATCATAAAACAGACCCACCTATGCAATAATTATTACTGCATGAATGTGAGACAGTCCACTTACAAACATGCAGGTCTGCACACAGATTAATACGTATATATATATGATTGTATAATGGTCATAAATATTACCAAGCCTTGCTTGGTTCAGGTACTTCAAAGACACATGTTTTCATAGGTATACTAACCTGACTTTATTGCATGCAGCTAAGGTGAGCATAATAGTACATAGGCTTAGAAGTTAGGTGCCTGACTAAGCTTGGTAGCTTACAAAGTGAGTCTTCTTGAGAAATCACTAATGACAGCATCATTTAATACTACCTTACCATACTGCTATGCAGACATGCAGCTGGTGGAAGAGATTTGAATGTATAACCCTCCGCTTACAGATGCATTAATATAATGCAGTAGAGTATGTAGTGTGAAAGGTTGTGTCAGCTTTCTTGCCTCTAAAGAAAGGAAGTTAGAGGCATGTGATGTTAAAACTGAACTATCATGACCAGTGGCATTTCACAACAGAGATGATGTTGCAAAAGCATCCTGAATACTTGACTTACTTAGCCACACATTTCTACTTCAATTACCAGGTATGCAGAAGTAGAATGGCAAGGACACTGGCAAGTAAGTCCCAATGCAAATTTCTCTTGATTCTGTTTTCAGCTGTAGTTTATCCTTGCTGTCAGAAAAATATCATTATTTCACACTTTATCATTCAGTGACATAGTTTCAATGCAGTCATTTTCCTCCCCACCATCACTCAGTGTTTGTATGAGCTAAGGGGATGGATAAACATTTTCCTGTAAGGAATCCACCAGAGTTTATTGTTGGCAGACATAGTCACAGGATTAATTTCAGTGGGCTCACCAATGATGTCATTGCACAGAACTCTTTGTTCTAAACTCTCATGACTCGCTGTCGGCCTGCTTCCTGTATGGCTCTCACTTCCTTCTGTCATCAACACTGCACTTTCCTGCCTCCAAAGGTCCTTCACAGCCTCTCGTTCTCTTTGTGTTTTGTGCAAACAATTCCTTCTGGTTTTCTGCCATATAAAGCAGAGACAAAGCTGCACCTCAAAACTGAAAAACCGAGACAGAAATCATGGAGCCAAAAAAAATCACTGCTACTATTTTGCTCTACCTCTCTCTGTTTTTTATCTCCTTCACATCTTCCTTGCCCTTTAGATTATAAGCATTCCTTATGCCCTATAGTGAAAGCGTTAGTACATTTTAAAAACTTAACTGTTTCCAACAATTTCTTGTCAAAGCTAATGCAAAACATGCCAGTAAAAATGTGGAACATTAAATAATATCTTAGTCTAATAGCTTCAAACTGTAGTGACTTCTCAGTGTTTCTTACACAAAACTAGTATTACATGTGTAAAATTCTACATCTTATCTATTTTTGAATTATAAAAGCATCAAAACTAAGTTTGGAATCATTTTATCATATTCAAATAACCCAATGATTAATTAAAAAAAAAAAAGTAGCATTTCAACACATGGCACATGGCATTTCAACAATTATAAACAATTGCAAGTAACTGAGATTAGAATAAAGTCACTATGTGAATTTTTTAAATAATGTGCAATAGAGAGTTAAAGGTTTTGGGGTTTAAGCACATATGCTATCAACATAATCACACAGTGGTTTCAACTCAGTTGATCCCAGTTACAGTGAAGTCACGTTTTTTAATAATTGATACCAATACAGATATGAAGTAACTGTACCAGTATTCCAGTTATTCCCATTTTATGCAACACATGTACATTCTACATCTGAATTCCACATACATGTACAGACACACAAGTTCATATATGTATATGTTTACTTGTATGTGTATGTAACTCAGACACTGTATTCACAGGAACCATTGCATTCACACTGATTATTCCCAGCCATGTTCCTTGTGGTTATGTGAATTAGTGGTAATTGTAGGATAAAAAATTACTGGTATCACAGTATGTTAGAGATTGGAAGGGACCTCAAAATATCATCAATGTATAACTATGCTATAATTTCAGTGTTAATTGCAGTCATTGTATTACGAATTTTAACCAAATACCAAGGCTGTACTTTCAAAATAGAGTATTGAAGTGCAACCATTGCATGAAAAAGCTTGAAACTTCATTTCACTTTCTGAAAGTTTCCTTTCTCTCCCACACGAGCGCTTTTCTTGTTTGTTTGGTTGGTTTTGTTTTTTTTTTATAATTATAAAGAAGAATTTGTGGATGCTCAGGAACTAGTGTATCATTGGTCACTGTCTTAGTGCACAGCATGGCAGCTATAGTTGAAGCCCCCTGTAGCTGACTGTGCTCCTCAAGCACAGGCTTCCCAGCTTCTAAAGACCAGCTGCAATACACCCCCTGTTTCGAAACAGAAGATCTGATGTGTTTTGTCCCATGCTGAGTTCCCCTTGATAGTCACATCACAGCCTGCAGCTGGGGAATGTGCTTTTGGGAAAAACAGCACACTGGGAGACATGTGCCATGGCCACAGCCTATCATTACAGGCCCTCTCACACTCCTCATTCACCACATGCCATGCTGAGCTGGTAAGTGTGATCTTGGATGCTGGAGTGAGAGGAGGCAGCAGCACTGCACTGCTGGTGATGTAAAATGAGACAAGAAGCTGTTCAGTAAGCCTGAAGTTCCCTGAATCAGGGATTTAATCCATTGCCTGTTTATTCCTAAAATGTTTAATTGTTAGTGCAAATGTCAGATAACAGTGTAAAGTTCTACAGGCCTGCTTTCTTAGTACCCTGACATTTATGACATCATTTCCAAAATCGGAATTGTATATTCACAAATCAGCATATCAATACACATAGTAAAGTCAGGATCAGATGAAACCCATGCCTTCATATATAACTGTGTAGCACTGTTAACTATTAAAAGAGGGCACATGCAAAAGTTGGATATATGAAATAAATATGGTGCTTTCAATGCACAGTTGACTGATAATATTACTGTTCTGTGCTTGATATTAAATGTGTTTTCAGTTTAAATTCAAGGTGAATGTAAAATAAGGTCTCTTTACAGATGGAATGATTCTCTTCCATTTATCTTATGAAGAATAGCATACATTCTTTTCTAAAGCAGCAGACCATAATTTTACCAACTGGTGGTGGTGGTAGTGATAAACAGGGAGACAGAAGGACAGGGAAGTTGATCACATCAACTAGAAACCAGGAATAAAATTCTATGCTTTAGAAATGCTATAAAGTGTGCTCATGAATCATAGAAAGAACATACAGCCACAGTGACTTGTACTTTACAGAAAAATTCTGATGTCTGAAGAATTTGGGATAGTTTGTGCTTTTTTGCAGCAAAGAAACTTGGGGGAGAGGGGGCACTAAATCTGGAACTTCACAAATTTGCTTTTAGCACCATGACAGTGAATATGCTTCTACCATGTAGTTACTAGTCAGCTTCTCCTTAGTAACATACCCACTTCACATATAGTAGGAAAGTTTGTCCTAAAATGGCAATCCTGAAATGTGAAACAGAAGACCTGTAGAATAAGTCTAGTACCAGGAATTCAGATTGTCATGTAAGAATTTTAGCAAAACAATTAGAAAATTCTTTCCCATTGCACAGTTCGACAGTAATGGGAAAAGCTCATACCTGTTTTCTCTTGTGGATGGAAGACTCAAGTTTAATGCCTAAAGTAGAATGAAACTCAAGAAGATCAAAAGTAGATACAATTTTATTTGAGTTATCTTAGAATAGATTATCAATAATCATAGAATCATAGAATGGTTTGGGTTGGAAAGGACCTTGAAAAGTCATCTAGTCCAACCCCTGGCAATAAGCAGGGATGTCTTCAACTAGATCAGGTGGCTCAGAAGCACATCCAGCCTGGCCTTGAAATTTCTAGGGATGAGGCATCTACTACCTCTCTGGGAAATCTGTTCCAGTGTTTCATCACTGTGCTGTAGCAGTCATTTTTCTCCTTCTTAGTAGCTGATGCAGTGCTGTGGTTTCGACTTTAGCCTGCAAACAACGCTGATAACAAACCGGAAGTGGGGACAGGGAAGGGGGGGGAAAGAAGGGAGGGGAGTGAGCAAGTAGCTACTTGGTTCTGAGTGACTGGGTAGGCTTAAACCATGACAACCACCCTCATAGTAAAAAATGTCTTCCTTATTTCTATTGTGAATCTACTATCTTTTTACTTTAAAACCATTATCCCTTGTCCTGTAGCTATAGTGTGTCCCCATCTTTCTTATAAGCCCCCTTTCAGTATTGAAAAGTTGCAGTAAGGAATCCTTGGAGCCTTCTCTTCCCCAGGTTGAACGAGCCCAACTTTATTAGCCTGTCTTCACAGGAGAGGTGCTCCAGCCTTCTGATTATTTTTGTGGCCTTTCCCTGAACCTGCTCCAACAGGTCCATGTCTGTCTTGCACTGAGAGCCCCAGAGCTGAACGCAGTACTCCAGGTGGGGTCTCACCAGAGCAGAGGGGCAGAATCACCTCCCTCGACATGCTGGACGCGCTTCTTTTGATGCAGCACAGGATTTGAGCTGCAAGAACACATTGCTCACATTGTGCACATCTTAGGAACCTGCAGACCTGGCTTCTATTATGTGATGTAGAAACTGCATATGCTCAGGTTTGAGTACAGATGCAGTAGTAATGGAAGGTGTCATACTGGAACAATTTCTTTCACATTGAACAGAGCATGGTTGCACCAGGCAGGTTTAATATAGAGATTACAATCCCAACAGGCTTCCTGACTGCTACAGGTTACTTCATTCATAGTGCATGTCTTTCACTTTTCACAATATGCCCTCAACATGTTTTTTGAAAGGACAAATGGACAGTCAGTATGAAACCTCTGTGCCACTCAGTATTTTCATAGCTTTTATGCTGTTCTCACTTGCTACTTTCTAAACAAAACATTCTAACCTTCTCATTTTTGTTCTAATCAATGTTTTCAGACATCTGAACTCAAATTTCTAAAGTGATATACCTGTTTGAGATAGAAGTATCATACCTGAAAATTATTTCATATGAGAGAAAAGAGATGTAGATAGACAAGTTAGTATTCTACTACTGTAATTTTTCTTCCAATTTTGTATGTCTCCTCACATTTTTCTATTTAACTTTTTAATCGTTAATTCATATTCAGTGAAGCTTTACATGTCCATCACAACCACCAGATGTCTTTCCTGAGGAATCAATGAACATAGAAGCCATCATGAAGTCTATGCATAACACCTTATCATTATCTGTTGTCTACATTATACAAATTCCCTAACTATTCTATGAGGTAATCTTTATAGTATTAACATGTATTAGCTTTGTTGACATATATTAGTCCATATTAGGTAGTGGAATTTTACTGGAGACTTTGGTATTGTTCATTGTCAAGAGAACAAACCAATGGACACCAGCTCATTGCAAGGACTAATAGGACAGCCCAGCCATGGAAAAAGGCCACTGGGTCTTGCAAGCTTAGTGCTGTCCATAAAGGATAAAAGAGCCCTGAACAGCCAAGATAACACCAACATCCTAGCCACTCTTAACATGTCTTTGAAACTTTCCCAGCATCATCTGGCATCATAGATAAGTAACTGTGGCAAGACCAATGTCTGAATCAATAGACAAGCAGCCAGAATGCTGCAGAAATACAGTGTCTTTGCAAAGTTTTACTACAATTAGTAATGGCTGGTGTTGTGTTAGTGATTAGTCAAATCGTGTTGTAGCTGACACTTCAGGTGTCAAGAGCAAGCACAAGAACCTTGTGTAAAGTTGCATTTGGGGTACCTCAATTTGGCTGGGATACCTCACATGAATGAATAAATATTTACCCTTGTAATTCTATACTTTGCATCCTCGCCTCTCTCCTTGGTCAGCAGGAGCAAGCTGCAAATTTTCAGAAAATCTAGTAAACAGAAAAAAAAATAACTGTTGTTATACGGATATCTGGTTGTCTCCACTAGCTTCCTCTTGATTCAGAGAAAACACCAGGAACTTGCCAACAAAGTTTTCAAGCTGACAAGCAGGTATTCTTTATTGTGGCACCGGGAGGCACAGAGGATAGCTCCTCCAAGCGTGTCTCTTCCAGGCATCAACCAGGCTGTGATTATATTGTCCTTAAACATACATATTCCTTAGATTACATCCATTACATCATACTTCCTAGAGAATGCCTCCTGTATGCCTACAAAAATGTGGTAGTGGGCTTTGGTCCCCCGGCGGTTATTTCTTCATCACTTTGTTTTAGGATCATTGTCATATTAGTAACCACCAGGTGGTTCTGCCAAAGCTTATCTTAGTAATTTTGTTTTCTCTATAGTTGCTAACAAAGCCTAACATTCTTGAGGTTACTTATTTACAACCCTGTTCTTCAGTCAACCCCACTCTTCAATCCACCTTATTCTTCACTCAACCCTACTCTTCAGTCCCCTCTTTTTCTTGTCCTATGGCAAATCCTTTTGCAACTGAGTTATTTCATTTTTATTTAAAGTTTCCTGAAGTATTTCCCCGTTTCCATTTGATGCTTAATTTTGTTCCTCTTCCATTCGTCATAGTTCATCATGGTTTGGTTGCAACACCAAAAGGAGCATTGGACCATTATGCATGTAATTACCACCATTCCAATTATTACAAATACAGTAAAAAACAACTGTCTCAACCAGGAGAGATTGGGTACCCATGATGTTAATTTTTCCCAAGTTTCCTCAAATCCCCATGAGGTGTTGTCCTGCGCCACCTCATGAAATATTTTAACTTGTTTCCACATTTCCTTTAGATCAGTAGTAATTCTTCCACTTTGATCTATATGGGAACAGCAGCCATCATTGATTACAGAAGAAACTCCTCCTTGGGATGCTAACAGTGTATCTAATGACATTTGATTTTGGAGCACTACTTTATACAGGCTGGTTATTTCTTCTTGTAATGCTAGAATAGCATCAACAGTTCGATTTCCCATTTCCTCAATTGCAGCTGAGATATTTACATTGCTCAGCTACAATATGGGTAATTTCCTACTGACATGTTGCCTTGGTTAAGAGTTTTGCTAGTGGTTACACATTTAACTTCTGACATATTTGAGGCTTGTATCCTTAAAACCTGTAAATTTGTATGGCCCTTGTCAGTATAAAGAGGATCTCTCCATAATCTATTCCAATTTGTCTTAAAGTGGATAGGGAGGCCAATTAAAGGAACAAAGGAATACCCAGTCTCTCTCCTGATTTAGGTAGCTGAGTACAGATCCAACAACCACTCTTGTTTAAGACATTAGTAACATTTTGTATCAATCTCAGATATAGATTTTGATTCCATACTTCTACACCTATTATTATACAAGTCCAAATTATGATTGATGTAGTCTCATATGTGTGGGTCCTGAAGACTTGACACACCATACTTTTTCTCAGTTCTGATGTGTTTCTGGTTCTTGAATAATGTATCCAAGCAGGTTGTTCCTTTATCTTCACTGCTGTAAAGGTGGTCAATATTATCTGGTACAGTCCGCTACACTTCTCCTGTAGAGAATCTCCTGAAAAATTCTTAACATAAACCCAGTCTCTGGATCTAAAAGGGTGAGTCGGATAATTCACGCCTCTCGCTCTTGTCCCCAGTATTCTCTTATTTCTTCTAATTGTTTTCCCAGATTGACCAGAAAGTCTTGGAGATAGCTGTCTCCCACTTCCATAAGACTTTCTCCTTTAAACTGGGACTGATATGGTCTTCCATATAAAATTTTACATGGCCTAGCTTCTTCTTTCAGCCGTGGTTTAGTTCGAATTCTTAATAGAGCCAGTGGTAAACCTTGCTACCAATATTAATTCATTTCCTGACGTATTTTACCAGTCTGTTGTTTGATCGGATGAACCATCTTTTCTACTTGCCCACTGGCCTGAGGCCTGTATGGAACATGTAGTTGCCAATCAATTTCTAATTTTTTTGCTAATTTCTTGTAACTATTTTGTGCTAAAGTGCCAACCTCGGTCGGAAGAAATTGCCTCTGGTACTCCAAAATAAGGTATTATATTGTTTAATAATGTTTTCATTACCTGTCTTGCATTATTTATTCCACAAGGGAATGCTTCTGGCCACCCTGAAAAAGTATCTGTCAATACCAACAAATATCGATAACCTCCTTTTCTAGGTAATTCAGAAAAATCTATTTGCCACTTGTCCCAGATAATTCACTTTTCCAGTTGTCCCTACCTGATTCCTGTTTTCAGTCCTAGGGTTATTTTCAGACATAATTGACATTGTTTTGTCACTAATTGCACTATGGTACAGAAATTTCTTCCTATGATCTGTTTGTTTAAATGTTTATATAAGGCATTTACTTCCCCAGTGTGTTTTGTTACGTTCTTCTTGTATCAACTTCCATAATTGATTATAGGAGATCATTACTTGCCCATCAGGTATTTTTATCCAACCCTTTTCATTTTCCTGTCTTTCCAAGTCTTCAGTTAGTTTCATATCTTCTTTAGAGTACCTAAGTTTATTTTGCTCAATTACCAGTTTACGGTCAAGAATTAAGGACATCACCTCAACTCTTTCTGTTTCTGCTGCCTGTTTAGCCTCACGATCAGCCAAATTATTTCCAATCTCTTGATCAGACTTACCTCTTTGATGTCCTTTACAATGTATGATAGCCACTTCATTGGGTAATTGTACAGCTTCTAACAATCATAGAATTTCCGTTGCATGTTTGTCTTCCCTGGGTATTTAAAATGTCCTTGTTCTTTACAAATTGCTTCATGTGCATGAACTACACCAAAGGCATATTTGGAATCAGTCCATATGTTTATCCGCTTGTCCTTTGCCAACTCCAAGGTTCTCAAGGCTATTATTTCTGCCTTTTGTGCTGAGGTGATAGAGGGTAATAGTTTAGCTTCTATTACCTTTGAAGTTGTAGTTATGGCATATCCTATTCTTTGTTTACCATCTTTAATAAAGCTGCTTCCATCAGTGAACCAGGAATCTACACCCTCCAGAGGCTCCTCCTTCAGATCTGGTCAGCTTGAATATACTGTCTCTATAGTGGCCAAGCAATCATGAGTCAACAGTTCAGTAGGGGTTTCCTGAAGGAAAGATGCTGGATTCACAACATTACTGATCACAATTTCCACATCATCCAGTTCTGCTAGGATGGCTTGATACTTCAAGAAACGTGACGGCAATAGCCAATGTGTACCTTTTTGTTCTAGGATTGTTGATACTGGATGTGATACTAACACGGTGATCTTTTGTCCCAGTGTAAATTTTCGGGCCTCTTGGATGTTTAAGATAACTGCTGCCACTGCTCTCAGGCATCCAGGGCAGCCTTTACTTGTTTCATCCAGTTTTTTTGAAAAATAGGCCACTGCTCTTCTATAAGATCCCAATCTTTGAGCCAAAACCCCCAAGGCTATTCGCTGTTTCTCATAGGAATATAGCCAAAAGTGTTTACTTATGTCCAGGAGCCCCAGAGCTGGAGCTCTTGTGAGTTCTGTCTTTAAACTTTGAAACGCTTCTTCAGCTTGATCTGTCCATTTTAGAAAGGTTGGATTTTCTTTTAGCAGCTCATATAAGGGTCTTACCAGAACACCATAATCATGGATCCAGAGTTGACACCATCCTGTCATTCCCAGAAATGTCTGGATAGCTTTAACTGTGGATGGTCATGGTGTTTGGCAGATTGCTTCCTTCTTAGCTGCTCCAAGTTCTGGTTGTCCTGTTATTTTGCATCCTAAATAAGATACTCGAGTTCAAATTAGTTGAGCCTTCAATTTAGATACCCGGTATCCATTTAGCCCCAGAAAGTTAACAGTTCTACAGTCCATTGAACACATTCTGTCTCAGTTTTTGTAGCAATTAACAGCTCATCCACATACTATAGTAAAGTTCCTGTCTGGGTGGGTGCTTCCCAGAATTCTAATTCTAGTGCCAACTGATTTCCAAAAATGGTTGGAAAGTTTTTAAATCCCTGAGGTAACACCCTCCAAGTGAGCTGTGTCCTTCTTCCTGTTTCAGGGTTTTCCCATTCAAAAGCAAATAAATGTTGACTTTCTTTGGGGAGGGGCAGACAGAAAAAATCCTTTAAGTCCAGAATGGTAAATCACTCCTGATTAGTATTCAATTTAGTCAATAAGGCACACAGATTAGCTACTACTGGATGAATATCCTCCACAATTTTGTTGATTGCTCTGA
Organism: Neopsephotus bourkii; assembly: GCF_033783945.1. Classification (NCBI taxonomy): domain Eukaryota; kingdom Metazoa; phylum Chordata; class Aves; order Psittaciformes; family Psittacidae; genus Neopsephotus; species Neopsephotus bourkii. Next base: position 14,089,540 of record NW_026900624.1, read on the forward strand.
GATCTTGAATTGATCTGTAACTTTTCCCATTGGATTTCTTTAATGGCAAAATAGGAGTATTATATTCTGATTCACATTCAATTAATAATCCATATTTTTTAAAAATTGTTTCCCTTTTGATCCTCCAATTTTAAGGGATGCTGTTTAATTCTAATTGGGCAGGACCCCCTTTTATTTCTACTTTAACAGGCAAAGCATTTTTTTGCCTTACCTGGAACTTCAGATGCCCATACTCCCAGATATACCTGATTAAGGGTTTCTTCTATTTCAGGGAGGTCCTCCTGTTTGCTTTTCTGTTGAATTAAAGATAAACTCAAAACTTCAATTAATTGATCGGTTTTGACTCTTAATTCCATTTTGCCTTCTTTAAATGTTGCTTCTCGTCCTAATAAAGATTTTTTGGGAATTTGGCATATATAAAAATTTACGCATTCCTATTTGTTTTCCCAATTTATACTCTAAAAGTTTCAGAAATAATGCTTTTCTTTGTTTTTGTTTCCTTTTTTTTTTTCTTGGTGGCCAATAGCTCCCACATCTGTAACAATTCTTCTGATTTAACGTCGAGTAAGTTGCTCCTGTACCCACTTAAAAATTTCACTTTATTTCCTCTAGTTCCTAGTTTTAATTTAATCAGTGGATATCCTAGGGTAGATTCCCCAGGTCCCTGTCAGGCTAGTTCCAATTCAGTCACCGGAGTCACCCCATGGCACTCCCCCCAGGGCAGTCTCACTTCCAACATCCAGACTCCTTACAGTATGCACACTGATCCCATCCCACAGGAGAATTCAATTTCTTACCTCTGCCTGTCATTCCTCCTCTACCTCTGCCTCGTCATCTCACATTAGTCCCTCCAGCAGTTTCTGCTTGTCCCAAAGCAGCCACTGTAGCCGTGCCTATAGCACGACTCAGCTCTTTCTTCTCTACATGTTTCTGATTCCAATACACTCTCCACACTTCTTTAAGAGGTTTTAGTCCTTCTGCTCTGTTGCCAATGACAGCAACCTCTTCCTCCTTATCAGTAACAGATAGGGCAGATGCCGAGAGTGCTCCTCTCAGAGGTACCTGTGATACATAATACCCCAATCTGTCTTCCTGATTACTATGGTTTGGGGGTTTTTTTTGTTTGTTTGGTTTTGGTGGGGTTTTTTTGTTTACTTTAAATATCATTCCCCCAGTATCATAGGCTGAACAACATCTCTCCAGCTTAGCTTTCTGTTTTTCCCTGTCCTTTTTCAAAGCCAAAATTATGGATCTGGCAGAGCTATATTAATATTTCACATTCTGTCTGCCACACCAGGTGGTTTCTTAAAGTGAAAAACGTATCTGCATACATCACTTCATCCCATTTTCCCTGCCACCTCAAAAACAACATTAATTGTAACAATGTATTATAATTCAGAGTTCCATTTTTAGGCCATTTCTCCTGATCCCCCAGAGTATACAATGGCCAGCATTGGTTACAATATTTCACCAATGTTTTCTTATTTAATGAGCCCCCAGGAAACCCTCCAAGTTCTTTCCAATGTGCCAAAATGCACCCTAAAGTACTCTTTTTCAAGATGTCTTCACTCTGCCAATTTCCCATTATCACTCTCGCATTCACACACATGGGATCCCACAGGCACGCTCCACATAGTTACAACACTTGAGACAGAGACTAAAACTGTATCAAACAAACAACAATTAAGAGTTAAAACAGTCTGTCACAAATACCAAAATCACAAGACCAACATCATAACTGTAACAAGCCACAACATAAGTCAAATACCAGTAAAATCCAAAACCTTTTCTACAAAACATCCACTGCATCTTGCAGGACCCAAACCACAAGATGCCCTCTGCTTCCTGTGATTTTATACTGGTAAAAACCAAAACCTTTTCTACAAGACATCCACTGCGTCTTGCAGGACCCAAACCAAAAGATGCCCCCTGCTTCTTGTGATTGTATACCGGTAAAAACCAAAACCTTTTCTACAAGACACCCACTGTGTCTTGCAGGACCCAAACCACAAGATACCCCCTGCTTCTTGTGGGTGTATACCAAACGGACACTAGCATCCGGGTATACGCCTTTGCCAACGAGATTTCCTATCTCAATTTACGGAAGGCTTCCAAACCTTGCGTACGCTTACCAAACCAATTTACCAAACCAAGATGCCCCTTGCATCTTACAGACTATATAAAAGAACACCTTTTATGAAGACGGTCCTTGTCTGCTCTTGCAGTGATCCAAATGAATCAAGGGGTCCCTCCGGGAAAAATACCCGAGGACCCTAGGGAGCCCTGTCCTCAGTGGGTCCTGCAGCCGAGCAGAGAGGGTCCCATCTGGGGTGCCAAATGGATTCGGAGAAAACTCCAGGAACCCACCAGAAAAGTTTTCAAGCTGACAAGCAGGTATTCTTTATTGCAGCGCCAGGAGACATGGGGGAGATAGCTCCTCCAAGCGTGTCTCTCCCAGGCATCAACCAGGCTGTGATCATATTGTCCTTAAACATACATATTCCTTAGATTACATCCATTACATCATACTTCCTAGAGAATGCCTCCTGTATGCCTACAAAAATGTGGTAGTGGGCTTTTGGACCCCCCGGTGGTTATTTCTTCATCACTTTGTTTTAGGATCATTGTCATATCAGTAACCACCAGGTGGTTCTGCCAAAGCTTATCTTAATAATTTTGTTTTCTCTATAGTTGCTAACAAAGCCTAACATTCTTGAGGTTACTTATTTACAACCCTGTTCTTCAATCAACCCCATTCTTCAGTCCACCTTATTCTTCAATCAACCCCACTCTTCACTCTGGACCTCTCTCACTTGTGACCTCTCTTGTTGGGATGTAAAGTGTAGATCTCAGCAAGTCTCCATAAACACATTCTATTTTAAGGAACTGTGTTTTGACTCCTTAGCCCTACTAATGCTACTGAAAAACAGAAAAGTACTGCCCAGAAACATCATTTTAGAAAGCAACTCCAGTCTGTAAGAATGATAAGCTCAATGAGCTCCTTAAGATCTCAGTCTCCACCAAAACCAAAACTGGGGCAAGGATGTTCTGTAACGTTTTCACACTCTTCGCCTTGCTCTGCCTGCACTCCCCTATAGAAATGACGAGGGGAGCACACACCTGATCTGCAGGGCGAGCAGTGCGTGTGGTGGGGAGCCCTACCGAGGGATGGCCTCTGCCAGATCCCAGGGCGCCAGGCCTCCCTACCGCCCATGGGCCTCTCCCGCGTCAGCTCACTCTCAGCCTTCCCTTTTGCCGGCTTGGGGCCCGTTTTCTAGGCAGGTTCTCGTTTCTTCCCCTCCCCCAGCTCCAACTCAGTGCTGCGAACTCTCTGGAGGTTCCTCGTGCCCCGAGCGCCGGTTACTAGGCAACACTGCTTACCTCACGAGCGTTGCCACGGTGACAGCTCCCCGCGCCCGGTCCCTGGCCATGCAATGGCAGCCACTCTCCGTGAGGCCCCGGCACTTCCCGCACTTCCTGGCCTGGTCGCCAGCCGCAGGGTACCGCAGGCTGCCCTCCCCTCAGACTTTTGGCCGGAGGTGCCAAGCCCAGGCAGGGCTCCCAGCTCGGCCTTAGCCACTTTCAGGGCCACTGGCTGCTCCACCGCTCCAAAAAATCAATATAGGAAAAAATGTTCATAAAAGCAGAACCAGGAATTCAGGCAAGCAGTGCAGCGACCCTTCACAAGCTCCAATGCGGCCATGGTTCAGCTAATGAGCAAACGCATTTTGTTTTACTTCCATATACACCATGTGTCCTTTGAAAGTGTCTAAAGGAGTAGAACAGTGTGTGTTTGCACAGCCAGAGAAGAGCCATTATGAAGGGATCCATTTGAGCGGAAAATAAAACCCTAGAAACATTACGTTTCCTGTTCTAAGGAATCACTCTTACCATTCTACTAGTGAGCCAGCAAGTAACTGGTAAGTAAAACCGCAGTCTTAATCCTTAGCAGATTTGCATAATGGAAAAGCCTTCTTTTATCAAGTGGGACGTTACTTTTGAGTAACTGGAAGAAGCCCCTTTAAAATTAGAGGGAGCAAGGCCATTAAAAAAACTGCAAAGCAGAAGAAAATTACTCGTCCAAGCAGAACCTGGTACAAGACAAACCTTTTATGCCTTTGCAACAGGTACATGGTTTTCCTGGATAAATAGCATCACCTCCTTCGGGGTTTTATTGCATAGTAATTCCATTTCTCACAGTTGTGATGGATATATATAGAACAATTTTGGTTTTCTGCTGTTGCTCCAATGCAGTAGCTTGTAGGCTTACCAACTGGTAGCTATGTAGTTCCTCATTGGTTTTACTGTTGGGTGACCAAAACCGTGAGTAAACCTGCTCTTTTCCCAACTGATTAGAGAAGCCCTGAACAGTTTCACATCTCAGGGAGAAGTGAGAGCCACAGAAAGGCTGGGAAAGGGTAAAGCAAAAGAAAAACCAGACTGGAGCTGCTTGAATAGGTGAGATGGAAACATCACATGCCCTGTGGACACATCTCAGTAGTGAATAGGCTGGATATTAGCATGAGACTAGTACAAAAGGCAGAACTACATAGAAGGCTGGTGAAAAATTCGCTTAACAGGCTCAGTAATTTGAAAGGAACTGACTCTTCACCTGAGGTTTTCATGCCTTTTATTCAGAGCTTTGTCCCTTGACAGTGAGTCTCCTGACCAGATTTCAATGCAATTCCACATTTTTGTGGGTCAAGTTTTAGGGACAAGAATGAAAGAGTGATTGTGGAGAGGATGTAAAGAAAAACCAGATACTTTGTTAAATTTCCTAGGTTAAGCAGGTTTTAATGGATGTGCTTTTCCAAAATGTATCAAATATTCAAGTGATAGTTCTGACAATTATTTCTATTGGCTGGGTCTCTTAATGAAATACTGTGTGGAAAGTGTGTTATTTAAGTGTTGAGAAATATTTACTTTTCTGTCATCCATCACACAAAAAGTTGCATTTTGGTGGCTGACAGTGTTACCATCAGATACACTCAAATTGATTTATTCATCTTATTTCAGGCAACTCAGCACTAGCATCATGAGGGCGACACTATTTAACTCCAGTTACAATGTATCTCAGTTTTTTTCTTTAGAGACACAAGACCAGGATAAACTGAGGTCACACAATGAGTGTTTAAAAATGTCTGAATTTTCAACTGAATATATTTTTAATAGTGTTGACATTTTGTTAGCAGTATTATTAATAGAATAATTTTTTTCTTTCAGATTAAATACTAAAGAATTATTGGTATCTGAAAGTTGGGGTAATGTGAAATGCAAAATGAAGACTGAATTTGCTCGAAGATGTTACAAACATTTAGAACATGATGTTGAGAGACAGCATAACTTCTTCCATGTATCTATGGATATTCTGCATAATCTATTTCTCTTTCTCTGGCTTCAAGAGTCGTATTTTTGCCACAGGAAGAACTTCCTTAGAAACTTGTCTTTACTTCATCCTAATGAAGAAACCAAGATAGTTTTGTTAATAATTAATAATTTTGATTTATATGGTCAGCTACAAAAAAAATTAAAATGTCAACTTTCAAGACTATAGCAGAAAACCACAAACAAAACAAGAACCAGTAGGATCTTGTGGTAAAAATAACTAGTATTTCAGCCTTTAAAAAAAAAATAATCAAAGACTAAAGGAAAATATGTGATTTATTATGGTATTGGAACTCCGGGCTCTTACTAGTTTGTGCCAGAGGAGAGGGGAAGGTGGTGTTTTTTATTTTTATTTCTAACTACTCAAATCTATTGGTAATAAATTACATTAATGTTCCCCAAGTTAAGCCTGTTTTGCCAGTGGCAGTAACTGGTAAGAGATTTCACTGTCTTTAGATCACTATTCAAAGCTTGTCCATCCTACTTTTCCCACCTGTCCTGTTGAAGAGGGAGACAGTGGGCACGTGGGCGGGCAGCTGGCTGAAAGACAAGGCTAGGCCACCATAGTCCATTTTGGTGTCTACCATGGGGCTCACAGAATTTTAGATAATGACAGTAACTAGGAGAGGTAAAACTTGGTCTGGACATTGCCAGGTCGTTGAATAGTTTGGGGGAGCTTTGATAATGGTGTTGGGAATTTTTGTGGTGGTGAAGGGACAAGCGGTGGAGTTTGTGTGTGTGTGTATATTGTTCACCATTGTCAGTTTGTGATGAATCTGATGTGGGGAATTTTCTGTTGATTTTGTAAGTGAAGTTTGTGGAGGATGTGTGATGAATTCATATTTTAATGACAAAAACCGTGTTTCACAAAGGCAAGGGGAGGAATGTATTGTGTGTAGGTGGCAAAGTTTTGGTAGCAGGGGGACTGCAGGGGCAGCCTCTGAGAAGAGGTCAGGGACTGCCCTGTGCCAGACAAAGCTGGTTCCAGTCAGCTCTGCAACAGACCCACTGGAGGATACAGCTAAGCCCATCAGCCAAGCTGGTGGCATCTCTGGGAAAAAAATACTTACGAAAGGGTAAAACACTGTAGGAGCAAGGAAAAAACATGTGAGAAACAACCCTGTGAATTCCAAGGTCAGAGAAGAAGGGGAAGTTGAGCCTGGGAAAAAAGTTGTTTTAATTTTTGTTTCCCACAATGCAAATCTTTTTAACTGGCAATAAATTAAATCAATTTTCTCAAACTGTATGTATGAATTATTCTTTACATTTCTTCATAATTTTCTAAAAATACTTAAATGTATTGGATAAAACTGAATGAGACACGTGTCCCTAAAACTTTACCTGTGTAATCTGGAGGTCAAGCACACTGCATGTAAGAAGTACTGTGTGAGTTAAAACTGAGCACTGATTTCTCAACCTCTACTGTAGTAACAATGCTACCACTTTGCATTTTTGGGGGAGGGTGAGAGGAAGGCATCTTCCAAACCAAGTTACTTCTGGAGCAATTGTCTGTTAAGTAATGGAAAGACAACTATGTTCAGAAAGTAAGTTTCACAGTCAACAGCTTGATGACAACCATGTTGTTTCACAGCCACCATCACATGAATACTTGTAGTGATTCAAAATAAACCACAAGAAAAGTAGCTAAAGCCAAAAAAGCTTTTATACTTCTAAGGTTCTCAAGTATATCAGCTGCTGTTTTTACAACTAGGTTTCACAACTTTCTCATATCAAAGACTAAGTGGGACAATGGGAGACAAGTTCTTCTAACAAACAGATTCCTGATCAGTGCTTAGAATTAACTAAATTTAGATCCTTTGTAAAAGGATCTTCGTTTAACAGACTCTGCTTGTCAATTAGGTCACATCTTGTTAAAATTACTTTTTCTCTTGAAGTCTGATAGACGCTTTAGCTAGATGTTAAGCACAAGCGTTCACAGTACAGATACTTGTTTTTATCTCAAAATACTGATAGTTTAGTGTAGTAGAAACTAAACTAACAAGCTATAAAAACATGTTTTTGTCACTACTTCATCATGGAACTGTGCAATTAACACTAAACTATACTAATCTTTATGGTACAAAATTCACTTTTCTTATTAAAACCAGAAATGAAGTCATACCTAGCTTGTTATGGTAGAGGTGGAAGGTAAGAAAGGGAGAGGACAACTTAAGAGGAAAAAGTGACTGGTAGGTGTGTAATCTAAACATGTCTGCTCAGTAAATAAATCAGTTAATACAGCAAAGTCACCACAGAGTAAGTTTGATCACAAAACAGCTGAGCAGCAGAATAATTACTTCATGATTAATACGGTTTATTTTTTAAAACTATTATGAAATCAGAGAGGAATACAGTAGATATAGGAATTTCCCTCAAATCCTCTTATTACCCTTAAAGATAATGTACAATATTAGCATATTTTACAGAAGTCACATTATAGGAAGGTACTTAATCTACAGTGGAAAGTAACATAAATGCCTTAAACAGATTTAATTCATTATAGCAAAATTTTCTCAAGTATCTTGGTTACATTTACTATGTCTGTGTTCTTTGTACATTGTTAAATTTACGTTTAAAACGTTTAAGAAACATCTTAACATATTTTCATTGATTCCTTCCTGCTGGCTGTGCTTTAAGTTTCTGTATTTAGAAAAAAAGTGCCCTTCTATGACAAAGGAATTTAAAAAATCTTCTCTTGTTTTTCTTCACCAGGAAAGTATAATGCAATTCCTTTTCCTGTGACATTTTTAATATTCCTAACAAAATTCTTGAAGTCTCAGATTAGTCATTAAATCACAGACTTATGTTGTCCAATAGGAATATGTGGGTTTTTTTGTCTTGCCAGAAATATTTCTGTTCATGAAATTAACTTTCTGGTATTATGGTGTTTCTTTTGTCCTGTGTAGGAATTGTTTATAATCAGAGAATCTGTAATAATTTAATCCTATTAGATTATTTCTATGCAAGAAATATTTATTAATCTAGTCAATTATCAAGAAAAAGCAGTGTAAATCTTACTGGCTCAAAAGTGTCATCCATTAGCATACGTATTTTCCAGCAATGATTTAAAGTAAAAGGTACAAATAAAATTACTTTTCTTTTTTCCCCTATTGCTAATAATTTCTTATGATCATATTTTGTTTTCATTAAAAGTCAGTATTTTTCTGTATATAAAAAGTATATTTTCACATGGAGAAATATACCTCTTTTGCACATCACTTTCCTTTTTGTTTTCATCATTCCCATTTGTGACTCTTCAATGCCTCAATTAGCAATTGTTAAATCATATGGAGAGAATTTATATCTGGTAAATATTCAAGGTGTTAAGTTTCATTTTTCTAACAAACACAATTTGACATACAGAAAGAAGGATCCTGTCAGCTTACTACCACTATGTCATGCATAGGTTGAGAGCTGTTCTATTTAAGTATCTGGAAATAAGAAAATGAAATGTTATAACATCCTTTAAACCTTATGTTCAGTGGAGAATTGAGAACATCAAAAAGAAATTTTCTGTTATACACAAAATATTTTTTTATAATCTTTTTTACTGTGAGGGTGGTGAGGCACTGGAATAGGTTGCCCAAGGAGGCTGTGAAGGCTCCATCCCTGGTGGTGTTCAAGGCCAGGCTGGACAAACCCTTGGGTGACATAGAATCATAGAATAGTTAGGGTTGGAAAGGACCTTAAGATCATCTAGTTCCAAACCCCCTGCCATGGGCAGGGACACCTCACACTAAACCGTATCATCCATGGCTCTTTTCAACCTGGCCTTGACCACCACCAGGGATGGAGCATTCACAGCTTCCCTGGGCAACCCATTCCAGTGCCTCACCACCCTTATGGTAAAGAACATCCTCCTTATATCCAATCTAAACTTCCCCTGTTTAAGTTTGAACCCATTACCCCTTGTCCTATCACTACAGTCCCTAACGAAGAGTCCCTCCCCAGCATCCTTATAGGCCCTCTTCAGATACTGGAAGGCTCCTATGAGGTCTCCACGCAGCCTTCTCTTCTCCAGGCTGAACAGCCCCAACTTCCTCAGCCTATCTTCATATAGGAAGTGCTCCAGTCCCCTGATCATCCTCGTAGCCCTCCTCTGGACTTGTTCCAACAGTTCCATGTCCTTTTTACGTTGAGGACACCAGAACCGCACAAAATACTCCAAGTGAGGTCTCACGAGAGCAGAGTAAAGGGGCAGGATCACTTCCTTCGACCTGCTGGTCACGCTCCTTTTGACGCAGCCCAGGATACGGTTCGCTTTCTGGGCTGCGAGCGCACACAGCTGGCTCATGTTAAGTTTCTCATTGACTGTCCTGGATTTAGCAGTAGCAGTAATTTTTCTCCTTCTTGGTAGCTGGTGCAGTGCTATGTTTTGACTTTCGGTCTGGGAGCAGAGCTGATAAAAATGATGTTTTGGTTTGGCCAAGGACTTTGTGAGCCTCATGCTCTGACAGGGAGGAGGGGAAGCCGGGAGGAAGCAGAGACAGGACACCTGACGCAAACTGACCAAAGAGTTATTCCATTCCACAACACGTCATGCCCTGGATGTAACTGGGAGTTACCTGGAAGGGCTAAGTGGACTGCAGGGTTGGAGGAGGTATCGGTCGGTGCTTGGTCGGGCTGGGGGGAGGGGGTTGAGTTATCAGTCGCCTGGTGATGAGGTGTGGTATTCTCTTCCCTTGTTATTTCCTTTATCGTTACTATTATTGGTGGTAGCAGTAGTAATTTGTGTTATACCTTAGTTACTAAACTGTTCTTATCTCAACCCGTGGGAGTTGCATTCTTTCCAATTCTCCTCTCCATCCTTCCAGGAGTAGGGGGAGGTTAAGAAGTGGTGGGGAGTGGGTGAACAAGCTGTCTGGCTGGGGTTAAACCACAACATTGACCAACACCCCCAAGTCTTTCTCCGCAGGGCTGCTCTGATCTCTTCTCTGCCCAACCTGCAGCTGTGCCTGGGATTGCTCTGACCAAGGTGTAGGACCCTGCACTTGTCATGGTTAAACTTCATAAGGCTGGCATCAGCCCACCTCACAAGAGTGTCGAGGTCCCTCTGGATGGCATTCCTTCCCTCCAGCATATCAACCAAACCACATAGCTTGTTGTCATCGTCAAACTAGCTGAGGGCGCGCTCAATCCCACTGTCCATGTCAGCAGCAAAGATGTTGAACAAGACTGGTCCCAAGACTGATCCCTGAGGGACACCACTCATTACTGGCCTCCAGCCAGACATTCAGCCATTGACCACAATTCTCTTTGTGTGTGGCTATCCAGCCAGTTCTTTATCCACCGAGTGGTCCACCTATCAAATCGCTGTCTCTCCAAGACAAGGATGTTGTGCGGGACAGTGTCGAATGCTTTGCACAAGTCCAGGTAGATGACATCAACTGCTCTGCCCCGTCCATCAGTTCTGTAGCCCCATCACAGAACACCACCAAATTGGTCATACATGATTTCCCCTCAGTGAAGCCATGCTGGCTGTCACCAAGCACCTTGCTGTTTTCCATGTACCTTAGCATGCCTTCCAGGAGAATCTGCTGCAAGATTTTGCCAGGCACAGAGGTGAGACTGACTGGTCTGTAGTTCCCTGGGTCATCTATTTTCCCCTTCTTGAAAATGGGGGTTATATTACCTTTTTTCCAGTCATCAGGAACTTAACACGACTGCCATGATTTTTTAAATATGATAGACAGTGGCTTAGGAACTTCATTGTAAAGCTTTAATGAAGAACAGGATCAAACTCTGTCTTTGCAAAAAGAATTCATACTCCGAGTTAAATTTCTACCAATTCAATCTGAAACTCTGAATACATTTGTTTTCGGTCATGTTTCAAGTCCTTAACTTACTGAGAGTGAAAAAAGACCCAACCCAACAAATGAAACAAGCAAAAAAACCCAACAACAACAACAAAAAAAAACCACCCAGCAAACCAAAGCCTTTCTAAATAGCATTCAAAACATTTATGAGTAATTCTGCAGAAATAGCCATTTGACTATTGGGCATTGCAGAAACTTTCCCATGCTATTTGTGAGATTTCAATGGCAAGTTTCATGTTTTGATGTTTCATTACAGAAGTGGCTCTATGAATTTCCTTCAGAGATTTCTGTTTCTGTCCCTGTGAACAACGTATGAACTCTGCACAGCTGGATTCTTCAGAATTTGAAGAACACTATGAATAAACTTATAAACACTTCTTGAGTCAGGGGACAGTCACAATCAACAGCATCCTCTTTCAGTAGTAGATGGTGGATCCCCTCAGTTAGTGATGAAACTGTACTCTGTCACCAAATGGAGACAGATACTAAGCCTGAAAATAGGATGGGTTTAATTTTTTTTTGTTTGGGTTTTTTGTGTTTTTTGTTTTGTTTTGTTTTGTTTTGTTTTGAGGCAGATTTTTGGTACTATTTTTTCTTCAGAGATCCAAGAAAGATTTTTGTAATAATTAATTTCTTGATGCATTTCTATATTTTCTATTTACTTGTAAGAAAAAAGTCAAGCTACAAGCAGCAAATTCATGCCTAACGGCACACTTGACTAACTGTATATTTTTTAGGGTGACAAAACCATCTTGATTCTCCCTTTAGGTATACAAAATTCACTGCAATGGACAAAATACTGTGTTCCATATTAAACTGTCTGGAATAACATCAATTGTTATCCAAATAAATGGCTGTAATATTACTCAGTCTTCTGAAAACACACATCTTTTAGCCACAAAGCAGTAATTTCTGATTGACTCTCAAAGGATGCATGTGTATGTACTTTGCAACAGCATTCTTCAGCAGTGAAATTTCAAGTTAAACAATGGACATGGCTAGGAATTAGTCACTTCTGGATAATTCTAGTTTTCTCTTTCTGAAATGCCTTGTCCTCTGACTGTACACAGAGGCTTAGAAGACTCAACTAAAACTCAAGCCTCCCTTTTTCCAAGACAAAACATTCTGCTATTGCACTGCAGCTCAATAAAGCTAGCTAAGAAATAACTGTTGCAGGTGTCTGTCACATTTTCTCTTAGAAATTGTCACGCCTGTAGCAAAGATGGCAGAGCAAGACGTATGTTTACACTTCAGCAGTTCCCAGGCTTGCACCCCTGCTTAAGGCACTCTTGCAGATGCGTTTGCAGAAGTTTATGGGCACATGTATACATTTCCTTCTTCCATATCAGCTGTGCAATGGAAGCACATTGCAAGGATGTCAGGCAAACCACTGGGGATGGCAGCATCTTAGAACATTGCCACTCGACTGGCCAAGCACATCTGACAGGACTCTTAAAATGGCTGTCTCGTAGGTACCGTTCCACAAGCTACCAGAATAGAACATCCTGTTAGTCAGCCTGGTCTGTATGCAATGGACAAAAAAATTCATATTTAGCTTACTCTTTAAGTAGATAAATGAGAACGACATTTCTCACACTTTCAGTAGGAAGAGTATGAACTTCATTTGTCTTAACAAGGAGGGAACACGATTCTCCACAGCCAGGTTGGTAGGTGTCTGATACTTCAATCTCAGCACTAAATTAGCACAGGCAGTATAATAGCGTTTCTGGAAAAACTCTACATATATCTTTCTGTGCTCTTTTATCTTCTTGTGTACCTGATACAGCTGCTGGGCTCTCTGCTAGACCTGACCTATGCCTCATTCATTGGACAGACCAGCTGTCGGCAGTGGGCATTCCTGCCTTTGGCTCTGATACAAACAGCGCCAAGTTCTGGCTCTGATTAAAGAGGGTCCTGTGATTTTCTCCCCAGCTGCACCCCTGAGGCAGAAATAGGTTGTGGGAAATGGCCATTGCGGTTTGGACCTGCGCCTCACCCAAGCTAAGCCGTGCACCTTAGAGCCACTTAAAGCGCAGCTCATGGTAGCCTTCGGCTTCTTGGCACTCTTCAAATCCAAAGCTGGTTAGTAAAACCCCAAACCTCTGTGTTTTGGCCACATGCAGCCTGTCATGGAGAAAGCTTGAGACTACCCGCACACAGCCCAGAACCTGGATAAGAGAAAAGCTGCAAGAAACTGATAAAGGAGGTTATTTTCTGAGGTATCCAGCAGACCTCGGGCCAGAGACGCTCCAGAGGCACACAGCCCTCAGCTCCTGTGGGGGGAAGCTGAGGAAGGGCAGGGAGAGCAAGAAAGAGAAGGCACGGACGACAAGAAAGGCCGTAAGGAATGCCGCATGGCCGGCTGCCCTAGACCCCTCCACAGCGCCCTCTGGCAGGGACGGCTGCACCTCAGGCCCGACGCGTTATCAGCAATAACCATCCTTCACTGCCCGCCAAGGGGCGGAGCCACCCGGTCATTTAAATAACTCGAAGCTCATTTGCATGCTGCCAAGAAGGCTGGCCCTGCGATTGGCCGGCTCTGAGACGGTCCCCACTACCGGCCCCTGTGCCACAGAGGGGGCGGGGTCAGCGCGGAGAGGGGAGGGGACATGCGGCTTATTTGCATAACGGCCCGGCGCGTGCGACGGGGTTTGGCGGTGTTGGTTCCTGGAGTGGGATCCGATTTGAACCTCCGGCGGCAGCACCGAGGGAGGCGGGAGCGGCGACGGCACCCGCGGAGTGCTGAGGCAGAAGGTGCGGCGGCACACAGGGACGCAGGTACGGCGCGTCCCTTTCGCGGCGTGAGCGGCCGGACAGCAGCAACACTGTGTGGAGCGCTGCCCCGCGCGGCGGCGGCGGCGGCGACATTAGTGCGCATGCTCCGGGGCTGCAGCTTTGCACACGCGCCGCAGCGGGCAGCCACACTGACTCACAAGCGCGGCGCAGCTACGCGGGCGCTGCATGGGAGCACGTGACGCGGCTCCAGTGCAGGCGGCGGCGCGCATGCGCGGTGCGGTTTTCGCGCAGAGGTGGCAGCAGGTGGGACGCTGGGTGTGGGGTGGTGCTTTCCTTAGACTCCCCACGTGTGGAGGGGTCCGGGCGGCGGCGGCAGCCGTTTCAGGTAGGTCTGGCGTGGGGCACGGTATGGCTGGGGCGTGCTGCTGCGTCGTGAAGGTGAAAAGAGCTGGGCAACACTTGGGCAGTTGTTTGATTGCATTCTGTTCTGTGTATAGGTGGCGTGAGTGAGGTGAGGTGGAGGCGCCTCCCATACGTCACTGGGCGGGTGTTGGGGTGGGACAGTGGTGTGGCTGCCTGCCTGGCGCCTCAAGAGTGTTTCGTACTCTCCGAGTTGGGAATGACATGAGCTGAGTGGCACTGCACACAGCCAGTGGGTATCCTCACAAATACAGCACCTGTGGATGCTGAGTGTCACGGTAGGAGCAATGAGGAGAAAATTGGTTTTTTTGTGTTTTTTTTCTTATGGCGATCAATAACACACTGATGAATTTAAAATTAAAGTTTCAGAAGTGTATGGGCATGTTAGTTTACTAGAAATTAGGTTGTTTCAGTGGAAAAAAAAGGGCCTAGTTGTGCCTTATTTACATGGTATCAGTAAACAAGGCCAGAGCGGCAACTCCAGGTTGTCGTGAAGGCCCATGCCAAACAAAATGGCAAAAGTTAACGGATTAAGTAGTATGTTAGTGTAAAGAAGGCCCATTTTCTTTGAATTAATTATTCACAATATGGAGACTGTATTCATGGTTAAGCATTTCACACTTTAATGCTGATGTCACATGGTAACCTGCTAGAAGTGTAGCAGTTTTTCATGTATATGCATATATACGTGGTTTACTGGATTTCCTTATCTCTGGCAGATACCCAGTGGAAATGCCTACATTAGAATATTTTGTTGCATACTAGTAATCTTGAAATACGTCTACATATTGTCATTTTGGTATGACCCTTAACACAGAGGGACTTGCTGGGTGGGAAAACTGGACAGAATTGCTGATGTGGAAAAATATTACCTTAAAATAAAAGGGTGAATAGCTCAACTATTCTAGGCAACGGTCAATGAGCTTAAAACTGCATCCTTCATGCAGTCACAGAAAAGTAACACTTGTGCATCTAGACAGCAAGCAGCAGATACCAGGGTAGGAAATAAGTATGTTTTTCTGATTAGGTACTGGTTTGTGCAGTCTTACAGGAAGGTATGAAGGGGATTATGACCTCAGATATTAAGAATTCTCTGGAAGGGAATAAAACAAACACAAGCCCCTCTGCTATTCGATATGTGATCTTGAGTAGGTAATTTTATCATTTTTCAGATTTCTGAAGTGGGACTAATGGTAGTTGTCAGGTCCATCACAAAATGAATTCACTAATGATTGCATGAGGACTTGTGCAGTTTGTGAATCGTGGCAACTACACCCACTATTTATTCCTCAGATTTGGCAGTTATTTTCTATGCTCCAGAAGTATCAAGTTCTTATCTCTATATAATCCAGAAAGGAACTGTACTAACAATTCTGGAGAGCAATACATTTTTCAATAAATGTCAAATAATTAAAATACAGAAAAACTTGTCACTGTAACTAACTGTTCATTGTGTGTTCTCTTTCAAAGAATCTCAGGAGATCTTTGTGTTCTCACTGTTACATTCTTAGTTTAGTACGCTTATTACACACTGCTTGGAGTAAAAGGCTTTTTATCAGCTGCAACCCTGCTACCAAATGTAGCCGTGCCGAACTGATGCTTCCTGTGATAATGTGGAACAGTGTAGCATTTTTCTGTATGAATTATTTTAACAAGGCCATCTTGAATGTTGTGAAGGCGCTAAACTGATCCTAACAAAATCGATTCATAGAAGGATGCAATAATTATATACATTAATTAAAACAGTCAAATTGATGCTCTTATTGAGGGATCTCTTAGTTTTCATTTCCTATCCATTACAAAGTCAGTTTTCAAGATGCTAATCCTAGTGGATACTCATACATGCTGTCCTCTGCTGTATCTGCTGAAGCTTCCTGCTTTAGCTTGTATTGTTATGCCCATTTTGCGTATTTAGAAGATCAATATTAGCTGTAGTACATTAGTTTCCTGTAAATGCTTCTTTAGTAATGCTTCCATTTGGGACATGAAGACAGGAAATGTGGTATCATATAGTACCATGTAGTATAGTATCATAGACATACACTTTCCCCCCCATCTTGCTTACCAAGAGACTGAACAACCTATGAATAAAAGACAGGTCAGTTTTAGATACTGATTTCACAGAATCTGCAGGAAACAAACAGCTTACAGGCTAAGCAATTTAAAAAAATCGTATTTTAGTAACTCATCCCTAATTAGTTACTAAATCCTCATCTTTGTTGTGTTTGAGATTTTGGGGAGAAGGCACTTTTTCCTATTACATACAGACAGTATTTCCGTAGTGAAGTTGTTGACTAACCAGATACTCCATTTTCCTTCCAAAACAAACAAAAAAAAGGGAATTCCTCCCCATCTAGATGCTTTTAATAGTATAATTGATTAGGCTTATGTGGGCTTACTGTAAGAAATCGTATTTATGCCAAAAATCACAAGGTTATTAATGTAATGCAGATAGTAAGGCTGAAAGATACTTTACCAGTTGCTCTTACTTAAATGGTTTGCAAGTTGAATGTGTATATTTATTTATTTATTTATTTATTTATTCTCTGCATGGTGTTTTTCCTTACTGTGGGCTAATTATATGCTTGTGAGTTTATTTTGGAAATTACTGCAGTGACACAGATGTACATCACAGTTTTCATAAGGGATATTAGCTGAGGAAAGTAAGGTACAAGTTGTAAAACTGTTATGTGAATGTGAGGGGCTGGTTTGGGTTTTTCTTCCTCCCAAATATTTTTATGTAGCATTTCTCTTAAATTCAGTGACATTTATGATAATATTTTTCAGTAAAAGCTAGGGTTGGACTCTTTACTTTTCTTTAGCATGTGACATTACTCTAAGAGGTGTACCTGCACACAAAAAAACATATTGGGAGCTCATGAACTGGCCAACACAAATGATGCTTTCATGATGTATATTTGTGACTCTATTTCAGTTATACTCCTTGTACCACATGCCATACTGTATGAAAAAACACTCTACTGTTTCTACCATATTCTACAAAACTGTTCGTCAAACAGCAGTTACTTACTTAATCAAGTACAGGATGAAGAGTAAGAAGGATTGTTGTGTGGGGCAGTAAAGACCCTGATTTTTGACAAGCAGAGAGAACGTAATTCTTTAAAGTCATCCCTGCGATCAGCTATTCTTGTTAAGTTGGACAGTTGCAGAATGCCTTAATCTTTGAATAAAGTTTAGCTGTGAATTGAGTAATACTTTAATATTCCTCAGTCTTGGTTTAGATATTAAAGCCTGGTGCGTGATCCCAAAGGTGACTGAAGTCTTCTAGATTTGAGATTTTTAGTTGAGAGGATCTGGAGCACAGCCTTTGAGTTCTGGTTATTTTTTCAAAAGCAAAATTTTGCATGATGATGTGGAATCTTCATTTTTATTTACCTGAGAAGACTGTGTATCATTCATAGTGTCTTTAGGGGTCTTGCCTTTTTTGTTTGTCTAGGGTTTTTTAAGTTTTTTTTTTCCCTTCCCTATTTATGTAGCAATGGGGATCAGAAAAATCTTGAGTTCCTATACAGAAAGCTTAAGTCTCTGGAAGCATCTGATCATTAAAGTTCAATATTAGTCTACAGATCAGCCTATAAAAGTGGCTCTGATAAATTATAGAAATACAAAGTACTGATATTATATTAGTTACCCAGAAACGGAATATTTAGAATGCATCAGTGGTTTTGTTGGGGATTTGGGTTGGTTTTTTGTTTTCTTTTTTTTTAGAATGGTAAAGTTTGTATTAAACCAGTGCATAACTCTAGCGTTTTAGGGTGCATACATGAATTGTGATTTAGAAATGGGAGTCTGTTTTGGTTGGGGTTTTTTGTCTTTAGTTTCATATTCTGATTTTGGCTAATGTTGTAGTTCTTATCTCTATCCTGTCTTAACTATTTGTATCCATATATAAAAATCACAAGGTTGAGAACAGAATTTCAACTACACTTGAGTTTTATGTGGCTTAGTGTTTTATCTTTTCATTAGAGGCTATGTTAGTAATAAAAAAATGCTTAGTGAAAAATAAATGCCTGCATGAAACAAAAAATGCATGATCAAAGTTATTAAATGGCACTTAGGAATTCCACTAAGACAAATGTGTTTAACAATTTTTTTTTTCTTAAGCATAAAACTGCAAAACAGTATATGGCAAAAATGTTTAATTGTACCACAACCCCACAAGTTTTAACCAGAATCTGCTCTGTTCTAGAACAGTATTCTATCTGAACATTGTTTGTCAATTGCTCTGTCCATAGTAATTCTTGAAATACTTGTTGGTTTTCAGTAAATGTGACAGTAGGAAGTGTCAAAGATAATTAATTCCTGCAAGTTCTGTGAAAACAAGCATCTGGGGTGACAAGAGGCTACCATTGTCCCCAGTGAGGGAACTTGGCAGTTACACATTGTTTTGGGAGGATAATTTGCTGCAAGTCAGGACATGGGTATTGTCTGTCAAAGCAGTATGGAAGCTGTTTACAGCAACATGTAACATTCAGATTGGACATGTGTGTGCACTCACTTGCCCTGTGTGGTGAAGATTCAATGATAATGTGAGGTGACTGTGATTAAGAAGTAGCAAGACAATAATTCTGCAGGAAATGTGGTTTCATTACTTCCATTGCTCACTCATTACCTTGTTCAGTACCGTTGATGTATACTTTTCTCAATCACCAGTGTATTTAATAGCAGATCTGCCCCCCCTCCCCTCCTTTTTTTGGTTTTTGGTAACAATTCCTTGGTGGTGTAACTGAAAGCATAATGGTAACTATGTGGTATTAAATAAATTCCCGATGCTCAGCTGTATGTCAGCTTCCACCATATCACTGTGAAGGAATTTAGAACACTGTGTGTATGTATATTGTATAAATGCCCTTTATGTTCCTTTGGAATTTATAAGTAACTTTAAAAAAAAAAACAAAACCAAGCAAACTGACAATGTACTGTACACCTTAAGATGTTTTATTTTGAGCTGTGTTATGGGTGACTAAAAATTCTACTCATGAGTTACTAGCTTTTATTTCTTCTAGGAACAAACATCAAATCATAAGAGGTCTTAGTAAATCAAATGTTTGTGTACAAAGTATTTTTTTTAATAATTTCTAAGATATTTAGGTAAGCTAATAAAGCGTGGTTGCTGTGCATAAGTTACATACTTTTAGAACAGGAAGAGTGTTTTTCTCTTTTAGATCCAATCTGTGAAATTGCTCTGAAGTAAATTCAAAGCACATTTTTTTATGAATGGCTGTGGATATGTCAGCTAGCCATTAAAATAACTTGTATATTTGCTCCATCATTTTGTGCTAAGCATTATCCTTCACTTCAGAATAGTGTAAAGAAATTATGGGAGGGGGGGGGAAACACCTCTCCCCCCCCCCCCCGAAAAAAAAACAAAACAAAACCCAAAACAAAACGAAAAATCCCCAACCCCAGACACAGAAACCACATCACAACAAACCCTGACACAAAAGTTCTTTGTCTCCAATTTACTGCAGTTTCCAGAAGTCATTTTAAAAAGATGTTGCATTCTACTTCTTTGTAAGTCTTCTCAAAATGTGTTTAGTAGCCATCTAGCATATGAAAATGTATGCTTGCCGACTTCAGTCCATACACTGAAAACTTTCTTTCATTGGTCCTACCATCAAGTGGCTTTGAATCATGAGAAGTCATCAAATGTTGTGCAGATTTTTACTTTCTGTACTCTAATGTTCCTTATGTCATCATAATGGGCTTTGCTGTTTTCCCCAGTGGTTTAAGTTGTTTTTACCTTTGAAGTCCTTGCAGTCCTAAGTGAAAGTTGAGATGTTTCTTGAAGTCAGCCTTCTGGCCTGTGTAAATATACTAGGAATAAAGAAAGGTTTCAGTATGTGGTCTACTGAGACTTCAGATGCATACAAGGAATAGTAGTCTCTCTCATGAATTTGATCAGTGTAAGAACTGTTTTGTTCACTTACTAACTAACATACACCCCCCCAAAACAAACAAACAAACAAACAAAAAAACCCCACAAACCCAACCCTAAAGCAAAGAAACAAATAAAACAGGGTAAATGAGAAAAGTGGACAAGATGTGGTTTACCAAAAAGTAAATGGGGATGGTATTGTAGCACGCGCGTTTTTGAAGTTCATGATTTGAGTGAAAAATTTATGCTTTGGCTGCTTTTTTTACTGCCGTTATTGTATGAAATGACATAAAAACCTGTCTGAAAGTTCAGAATTTTCTGCCTCCCCATGACTTCCTATATATAGCCCCGGTATGAAGTCTGACTCAAGGTAATATTTAAGAGGGGTGTGGGGGGCGATATTATTTATACAAGACAACAATTAGAGAAATGACAGGGTACCATTCTCTTGATTTTTTTTTTTTTTTTATATTCATGAGAAGGTTGGAAAATGGACTATTTTAAAATTCAACTTACCACTAGAATAACTGAACTTGCTGAGATGCTACTGCAACATGTTGGCATGTCATTAGAAGAGGGTGGAGTTAAGGTTGTTTGGAGTTTTTGTTACATATTTAATAGAAATCTAAACATAGCAGGTTATGCTTAATTTCCATTCTTAGTCTCTCTTTAAAATTACCAATTTTCTTAATTATTTTTGGTGTTCAGAGGACCTGTGCAGGTGCCACTCTGAGTAGAAACAAGAAGTTGTAGCCCCACACTAATATGTATTTCCTAGACCTAAGCGTTCGCAGATGAGTTATTTCAGTCTTAATTTTCTGTTTAATTAAACATCAGGTTTTATTTTAAAATTGGTTTAGTTAGTATTTTTTAACCTATTAAGACTATATATGGAAGTGAACTCTTGAGTGAGTATATATGGTTTCTTACCACTCAGTTACACTTTTTGCAGTTTGGGTTAACATATCAGTACCACTGCATATTCATGAAGCTTTTTGACAAGGTAAGACAACTGACTGCAGCAGCTGGATTGTGACATGGGTTTGTTTTCTTTGGCTTGGTGAAAGTGTTCTCAAAGTATTCTCAATTCAAACCTATTTAAGTCATTGAGTTTCCATATATCAAGCTCAAAGACTGAATGTTAGAGAATGCAGTGTTGTACCTGTGAAGGTCTTGGGTTCCAGATTAGAACCTCCTTAAACTTCTGCAGAACTTCCAGGGCTGCATGTCAGAATTCACTTTTTGATATAAAAATTTTGGAGGTGTGCTAAGCATAGAACTCTCTTCTGTTTAAAACATCACTACAGTGGAAAACAAAGTCTATGTATATTTGTCATACAAATTTAAGTACCAAGTTTGAATTTTTAGATAATGCTAAATTACTGTAAATCCCTGTAAATGGAAGGTGTTCTATGTATGAAAAATTAGAGTAAGCAACATGGAATTATAACTCACAGAAAAAAAACCTGCTTTCAAATTCATTATAAATTTGATTTAGTAATGGGCTTTGGTGAAGAAAAGCTTCAGTGTATTGTGTAATTTTAAACTAATTGTAATAAAGTTGTTTTCCAGTCTTCACAAATTTGTTTTAGAGACTTGTATTTTGGATATCTGAACTTCAAGCATATTTTAATCTTCTGATTCTGTACAGTATTACCAAAGATAGTAATAATCAATGTAGTTGTTTATACATTTGTGGCATGTGCTGCTTGTGTTGCAAATCTTGTCAGTAGAAGGACAAAAGGAAAAAAGCCAGGTGCTGTATAGCAACATTTTTTAAATTTGAAATAGTAACAGTGGTGTTGATGTATGCATCAGACAGCTACTGCTGGCATGATTAATCAGTCCTGAAATAACCAGCTACAGCTGGCAACAGACATGCACAGTTATGTAAGTTTAGCCATCTTTCATAAAAGTATGTGGAGGGCACATTTTCTCCAGTTGTGGGGGGAGGGGAATTTACTGTGTTTTATCTAATTTTGGATCACAAAGACTATTTTTTTGGTAGAGGAGTAGGAATAATTCAACATTTAATTTCCTTCAGGATTGCCCCATATGCTGCTGCAGTTCTTTTGTTTTAAAATTAGCTGGGTTTGGATTTTGTTAAAGATGTGCATGTAATAAAGTGAGGCAGGTTCAGAGGAGCTCCCTCCAGAACTATCTACTGTTTCCTGGACAGGAATGTGTGATTTATGTTAATGAACATACAAGACACTAGAGAGAAACCTGTATCATATTTAGTTCTGAATGCATTAACGTTGTGTATTTGTTTGACAATCCCTCTGTTCCCTTCAGAGATTACCAAACCAGTTCTATGGGAGCAAACTACTATCATTACCAGATTACAGCAAATTACTGACGGGATTCTAGATATGTCTTCGAAAAAAAATTACTCAGCATATTACATCATTCATAAATAATTAGATACTTGATTTTTGCAGACACGTTCTAGAATATTCTTGGGGTTTTTTTGGTAGTTGTCTTAAAAATTGATCTTCCTATTCCCTCCTAAGTAAACTTTTATTGGACAAATATTATTACACAGTGTTTTAAAATAGGTCGTGCTGTAAAAACGGCCAGATCAGTTTCTTACAGGTTTTGGGTTTGGATTTTTTAATTAATTTTTTTTAAGACTGAAATGAGGCTACTCTTGAAAAGTATTCCCTAATGTTTGTCAGTTTTATGCATGATCTGGCTCTGTTTCTGTCGCTGTTAATATATGACATGGATTCTGAACTGCTTGGAGTCGGCAGGGATTTGAAGTATGCAGTACAATTCCTGGATCACAGACCTAGTAGGGCAGCCTCTCAGTGATACGAGATTTTTCTCAGTTCTCTCTTTACCAGTGGTGCTCTGAATAAGTGCAGTGTTGCAGCTGTGTGTTAACCATTTCCTGCCTGTCAAGAAACTATTCCTCTTCCCCCCCACCCCTTCAGCCTGTGCAGTTTGTTGCAGTGTGGCAAAGAGGGAGGTGCTTTGCTATACAAATGTTTTATCCACTGCTGAGTTGTCTGGCTGGTCTTGAGTGCACACTGCAGCCATCTTAATCACATTTTTAGTGCAGCTGAGACAGTGCAGTTTCAAAATGGCTGGCGAAGTGCTCTTCATTGCAGCAGTTTAGCTTGGCTGTATGCAAATGAGTAGAGCTGTTGGTATCACATGCTCCAGACCTTAGAGGTAACAGAGGTAAGCAGCAGCTCTGTTTTGCTGAGGAAGAATTTCAAAATTTGTTATAAGCTGCATAATGTCTTTTTTTTTGTCAATAAGGTTTTTTTTTTTTTTTTGGTGGGGTTTTGTGTTTTGGGGGGGGGTTGGTGGTTTTGGTTTTTTTTGGTTGCTTTGGTTTTTTTTTTGGGGGGGGGGAGTGTTTTTGTTTTCCCTCCCCCCATCACTGAAGTAATTCATAGACCTCTAGCCTTTCTCAGAGAGTACACTGGGTGGCATTGGAGACATCAAAGGTCATGCCACCTGTTTTGCCAATCAAATTATTTCAGTTTGGCTCTTCCCTTACCAGGTCAAAAGAGCTCTCACTTTATGCTGCCCTTTCTCAAAAGCTTGCCACATTCTTTGACTAAAACATAAACAGTTTGTAATCATTGTTACATCTTTGTAATCAAGTGGTTAAATTTACATTTGATCATCATTATTTTCAACATGTAACTTTTTCCAGCCTTAGGTAAGAACTACAAAACCTGCATAAATACACTGGAATAGCGATGGTAATGCAAATGTTAGCTATTCTGCAGGTAACAGTTATTTGCTACTCAGATGTAATACTCATGTATATTCTGCAGAACTACTATATAGAACGAGAAGTTTCAAGGTTGGTTTTTTTTTTTAATAGCTTAATTGACATCTTGAGTTTCAAAACGTGCTAGTGGTTTAAATGTGGCCTGGTCTTTTCTTGCGTATATTCCTGGTTGGCGGCCTAGCCATCTGTCATGTTCAACACTCATTAAAAAGCAGTTAATAGGTGTCGGTCTAGGGACATGAAGGTGGGAGAAAAGTAGTGCTCGGCATTTTTTTCATTGGGGAAGGGGAGAAAGAAGACATTTTTCCTCATGACTCATTTTCTTGGTTTGAGTTTGTCTGAAATGCTAGTTGAAGTCTTTATGGGATCTTAAGATAGATAGGAGTTAATTTGAGAGTAGTTAAATAAGGAGTTATTTCAAGTTCTCCAGAAATGTATAAGGAACAGCAGAACTGGTTAACTCATCAGGATGTAGCTCATAGTATTTTCCTGTCTGAAGCTGAACTTAGTGCTAAGGATGTGAAAATTGGTACTAAACACCTAGAAGTTTTGTCCCTTCTGCAGTATCTTTTCACAATTATTTTGGTGCTTTTAGCATACACTTTAGCCAAGCACTTCACGGTTAAGGTAGTTTTTAAATACCTGTTCCCATAAATGATCTTCTATCGTTAATGATAATACACTACTTTTAAAGAAACAAAGTATTCTAGGCAGATCAGGTTCTCAGGAGATGTGGTTTGCCCGTGTTTATTATGTGCATTTAATATGAAGAACTATAAAGTCAGTAAAATACAGGGTGTTATTAACCCAGGCTGACTTCTGACTTAAGTGAGCTGTGAACTGCAATTAGTCATGGGGTCTTCCCTGCATTAGGATAAAAGATCAGTGACAGGAATAATGAGAATGTGTTGTCCCAGGTTATGATGAAATGCAGGTAGACAAGTAGCACGTTACTTGCTTTCTTGCTAATGAATTTTGGTTCGTGTTGATTTTAATTTATGGTGGGCTTTATTGGGTAGGATAGTTAAGGCCCTGAGAACATTTGGGCACTTTAAAATGTCTGAAAACTTTGACAACAAATTTTACTTGAATGCATTTGTCTTGAAAAAACTGTGAAGTTCTGCCATACGCTCACTTCCATCTAATGAATGCAGATTAAATGTCATATTTCCTTCCCATCCCCCAAACAGTAATCTTTCTGGTCTTCTGCAGGATACTTACTCTTAGGTCATCCTGACACCAGTCTTACAGTGATTACTGAAGGTTTGTGTTGGTGTGGTTTTTTTTTTTGGTCAGTTATTGTTATTAATTATAGGTGTTACTAACTTGTATCGTTCAAAGCAAACAGAAACGATTTTTTACAATGAGATCACTGAATTCCTACTTTGTGATCAC
Source organism: Neopsephotus bourkii (assembly GCF_033783945.1). NCBI lineage: Eukaryota > Metazoa > Chordata > Aves > Psittaciformes > Psittacidae > Neopsephotus > Neopsephotus bourkii. The sequence continues at coordinate 14,114,942 of NW_026900624.1, forward strand.
TGAAGGGGATGAAATTTTATGTCTAAACCATACTGTACCCAACACGTTCTGTGGTGATTTGTTATTGTTGGTTTAGGGGTTTGTGTTCGTTGAGTTTCGTTTTGGTTTTTTTTGTGTTTTTGGTTGTGGCTTTTGGGGGAGTGGTGGTTTGATTTTTTTTTTTTTTTTGTTTTGTTTGTTTTGCCTTTGCCTTTTTTTTGTTTGTTTCTAAGGATCACATGAGTAGGCTTAAAAATTGTCAAGTTCTGTTGGGTTTTTTAACTCTCTCTTTAATAGGAAGATGAAAACCAAATTGCTTGTTTTTTTGGCATTTACTGTAAAGAGTAGTTCTTCACATATATCATGTTTGAGTAAAATACTGTATATTCACACCATGGCTTTCATACAGCCCTTTTTGGCACCATTTGTTGCCCATGTTTTTTTCTGTGAGCTGGGTAACCTTACTCCCCTATTACAGAAAAGTCACAGGGAGATTGCCAGAGTTCAGAGGAAAGCTCTTGTAGCAGTGTCTTCCCTTCCCTTTGGTTTTGGTTTACTTTCCTCTTTAACAGGCCATTTTGAAAAGATGCTGAACAGAATGGCTGGCCCAGAAGGGAGCTGCAGCATTTTGCTGTATGAGGTGGGTGGTGTGGTTTGTGTTTGTGTTTTTTTGGGGTTGGTTTTCTTTTTTTTTCTTTAAGTGGGTGTTGGAATGCATGAAGTCTAGTAGGTTTTGAAACCTGTGCTGTGTATGGAACACATCTCTGTTTCCAGAAATCCAAGTACGCTCTACAGTAGTACTGGTAGCTGACAGCATGATCTCTTCTGTCTTCCCTCCCATGGGGTTAATAACTTGCTCTTCAGTCAAAATGAAAATTAAAAAGAACAGATTTACCTGCATGGAGACAAGGTGCTTCAGTAGAGGGGATGAAAGGGGGAGTTTTTATTAAATACATTAATTAGATGCTCATGATTTGAATTAGAAATAGTTGTGTATAATGAATTAATGACTTCAACTGAACTGATTGCTATACATTTTTAATGTTGAGATGCATTGTCAGACTCTGCTCAGTGTTCCTGTGTCTGCATTTTCTCCACTTCTGAGAGCTGCTGCATTCTAGAACAATTAGCTTTATACTGCTGGTAAGTGAACTGGAAGGATAAGTTTTCAGAAGTAAATGCATTGCAAATGGGTTAGCAGTCTCACACAGACTTTCAAAGTGAGATACCCAACATTAGTTCGTTTACTCTGAAGGACTGTACAGATTCACAAGATTTACATTTTTTTTTTTTTCCCAAATGGTGTATCCGATCAGAAGAAGATTTTTCTACTTTGATTGCTCCAAGTATTTGGCCAGTTTTTCATTACTAAATCGTATTTGCTTGACACCATTCTAACGTGGCTTGATTATTTTTTATGTTTCCCTTAAAACTCAGAATTTTCTCAATTTGCACAGCTGCATCTTCTCTTTTGGTAGGCATTTTGGGAGCAAACAATCTCAGGCAGGATTCAAAACAGACTGGAATGGACTGCTGAATGAATGCAATCTTGCTCAATGCATGCAAATCACTTTCAAACAGCTGACTTGTTTGGTTCTCTAGGTGGTAGAAATAAATTACTACCAAGCACTTGGAACTGTTTGGAATCTTAAATACTTAATCACGTTATAACTATTATTAAACAGTTAAATTGGATCTTTATTTTTAGCTATAAATTTTCTGTCTTCAGAGGAACTGCATGTAAGGCAAATGGTTGTTCTCTGCATCATCTTGATTTGCAGGTTAAGATCTTTGGGTTTTCAGTGTTTGTTTAGAAAATAACAAAATTATTCAGGTAAGTTTAAGCAAAGTGTGGTTCTTTCTTAAGTTGACAGGGAGTCAAAACTGCCCTTTACCCTTTATAAAGGACAGGCCGGGAGTGCAATGTTAAGACCTACTGCTTGAAGTTTGTTTTACGCTTTCTCTGTCCCTTTCCTACAGTAGAAACGCAGATACAACTAGTGTCAGCCCTTCCCCCCTTCCCTTTCCTGCCTTCCGTGCTCCTTCTGTTGATACATGCCTCTGCTGTGAATTTATCTTGAAATAAACCACACTGGCTACGGTAATGGGCTGGTATGACAATTCTTTACTTCAGAAATGAACGTAATTTTCTGTGACTTTCAAAGACCGATGTGAGAAAAACTGGGGAGCTACAAAGCTCTGACTTTATGTGAACTGCTTGTTCTGTTTCATGCTTTGGAGAAGGGGTGTTTTGAGTTTTGGATGTGTGTTTTGCCTATGGAAGGCCAAGGGCCTTTAATTTTCTTCTGCTCTGGTAGGTGTGGAGTTTTTTTCCTTCTCCCCTTTTTTTCCTTCTTTTTAATCAGGCTACTGGTGACACGTTTAATTATAGTTGGTTTGGTTGGTTTTATTTCATTTTAGTCAAACTTTATCCATTAAATACTTTCCTATCTAGAATTGTGTGTGAATTACGCGAGTCACTGTGGCAGCCTTTTCCATACCTTTTCCGAGATGACTCAACTGACATTTGAGGATATTGTCTTTGTTATGTACAAACTGAAACCCTACAAATAACACCATTGGCCATACTGTCTTTTGACTGTAACATCTGCTTGGGAAAGGCACTTCTGATGAAAAACTAAAAAATTTGGCATGGGTTGGAGCAAGAGTCCTGTTCCCTGGATTGGAGAAAGCAAAGCACTGACACAATGCTCAAATGTGGGGTAGGCAGGCAGACATTTTGTTTCTTTATGTAATGACAGTTAATGGGGAATTTAATCGAGTATAGCTATTGTTTATTCTACCTTGTTAGACTCTAAGTACACCACACCCCCCCCCCCCCCAAAAAAGTCCCCACAAAAACCACCACCACAAAACCACCCCTCCCCCCAACATCCAGATACTCCATAACCGCAGCTGAAGTGGTCCCTGTGCTAGTTCTGAGGGTGAGTTGGGCAGCTGCAGCTGCGTGCGGCTTAGCAAGCCCTCTGGTTACTTCAGCTCGCCTCTAACCCCCGTCCCCTGCTTCACTTAGCTAGTGCGTTTCTGACTGCTAAACCGATAGCTCCTCCTCTGCGTTAGAACAAGTGTTACGCGAGACGCCGGGCGGTGCAGGAAAGAAGGGAGGGCCGAGCAAGTGCGGTGACTCAGCGCGAACGTTCTGGAAGCGGGGTGGTGCCTCCCCCAGACGGCAGATGGAGAGTTCGCTCGGGGGCGTATCTGGAAGCTCTGGCATGGACTTTCCTGAGCGGAAAGGAGCCGAGGATGGAAAATGCTCCACGTACAAGACTCTTATTTTGCAGTATCCGTTTTTCTGTGTTGATAATCATATTGTTATTCTGGTATTTGTGCACAAGGGTGTGGAGGTGGGAAGGAGGTATGCCTCTATGTAGGAAACACAGTGGAGGTTTTTTTAATGGGGTGTTCCCCCCCCTCCCCCCCGCTTCTTTTAAAGCAGCATTGGTGCCCTTTATTTTTTAAGCTCGGAGGCTGTTCATCTGATGATTCATTCAGTAAATGACAACAGCATCGCTGGAAGATGTATTCTGCACAGTGGTTAAATGTGCTAACATACACACATCTGCCTGAAACTAAATAAAAGATATATGTGACATAAAAGTATAGCAATGCCGGAGCAGTTGCATACTTAATGGTTATCATTTTAATGTGACAGACATTCTGGAAAAATAATTATTTTTTCCTTACACATCACTTTAGGCTTTTGGATACAACAGCTGAGGATCAATTTTAACGACCAATGAAGAATAATTAGCATTACTAAATACATTCAGACAAAAAAATCGGTATCTTTCTGACATTACAGACAAGCAAATTCTGTTAAATAACCTAGAACCAGCCTTACAGCAAATCCCACTCACAGTGGGAAAAGGGGAAGTATAATTTGACTATGTATAGACTTGACACTTGGCATTCTGAAAAGCCTAGGGAACCAGAGGCCTGTGGTGAAAAGCAGGCACGCACAGTCCTGAGGCCCTGTCTTTGACTTGAAGGAGCCGACAAGCATCAGTCTCCATCACTTTCTGCTAAATGGTGCCAAGCTGTAACTGCAGCAGTGTTTTGCTATATGTCAGACATTTACTGTGGCTTTAATGCGATTTTATTCAAGGTTTCACAAATTCATGTTTACGGTTAGTATAATAACTAGTATATTTCTTTGCACTTATTTGTTGCATGCCGTAGAAGTTTCTTATAAGGCAGCAAATGAGGTGAAAAAGGTACTGGTGAATGATTCATCCTTTACATATGCACACTTAATAGTAAGCAAAGCCTAGGTTTTGTTTTTTTGAAACTAAGCACTTAAGTAATTTCTATACATATAAGTACATTAACAGATTTATACCATAGGAACATATGTATTGATAACATATATTTGTTAATTTGGACTTTGACTGGAAGGGAAGTGATTATTAGAATGAAGAAATTACCTGTTTTGACATCAGTGAGGCTGAAATCCAAGCTCCTGCCTCTACTTGGTACTGTTCCTTTTACCTAAAAAAGGTAAAAGTCCATGGCTCTGAATTTTTTTTTTTTGCTTTGTTTCATCTAACAAAGCAAAAATGAATGTGAAGTGGAAGCAGCAAATTAAATGGCCATACATATTACCCATCAGCATTAGATTAAAAATGGATCTACTCTACCTGCAGCTGGTATTGGTTATTGGTAGGTTGCAAAATAATGGAAGTATCAGTTGAAGAGAAACTGGTTGCTGAGCATTGCGCATACCCATTTTTTTGTTATTTCCATTACTACAGAGGGCTCACCAAAATTGCTGTGACCAGTGCAGTAACATATCCTACTAGGAATAGGCTTCAAAGTGGAATTTCTTTTGCAGAGACTCTTTAATTTTCGCTTCTATGAACAGTAAGAGCAGCAGTTGACTTCCTGCCCGGATCTGGATTATTAGTAGGCAAGAAACTATACGGTGTATTCTAGAACCCGTAGTAGTCTGGCAGGGAGAGGCTTTGCTTAGCAATATTCTGCTGCAATTGAGCCCTGAAATGAGGCCCCTTTATGTAAATTTTCACTGGCGCCAGCTAGCTGTAACTGCAGTCTGGCTGCGCGTCGGCAGCACCTAACATGTGTCATGGACTTTTGTGTGTGGATTGCAGGAGCACTCTGGTTTCTGGACCATAAGAAGCCATGCTGATGAAAATGAAAAGATGCACAAAATAACCTAGGTGTAATTAGATTGCTAGTAAGTGAAAATCCTGTGAGGAAATTCAGGCTTTCTTTTTGATTTCCTTTACAGCGTGCTGTCTTGTGCTGTGCCGTAATAAATTTATGCTTGTTGGTACTACTGTGTGGTATGTGGGAGGTACTTCACTGCACATAGTTGCTGCAGTGCTAATAGTTGGCAGCACAGAAGGCAGTACAAAGAGTCCGACTGGAGGCACTTGCAGTTGCAGCGTTTCCTTGGAGGCTGTGGCATGCTCAGTGAGCTGCAGGGGCACTCCTGGCACCTTCAGCCACCTGTGTGGAGAAGTGGAAGTTCCAGCAGGCTTTAACAAGCAGATGCAGGCTACTAGCTGAGAGGTACGACAGCATAGTTCAGGCTGGCTAAAAAATAGTATTCATGCAGCTATGTAAACAAAACAAGATCTTAGTATCAAGATGGCCGACCTGGAAGTCTACTTGTAGCTTGTGATGCTTATGCAAATGAGCTACATGTCAGTGGCTTACTCACAGGAGGAAGCTCATTTTGCACGTGACACCTTCAAACCAGGTAAGAGAAGCAATTTGTGTTCTGCATTAATATTTTAGAGGCCTTTGAAGTTGTTTTTCCACTTGTCCATTCCCACTTTGGCATAATGCCATGAAATAAATTTAAATATGTGTTTTCTGGGGGGCCTGGAAGTTGTTTGTTCTTGCTGTAATTGTTTGGGGGTTGCTGTTGTTAAGAGGAACATTAACAGTTATTGTAAAATGTTTACTTCAGTAAAACTGATCACTTTAAAAGTATCAGAAATATGAGTATGTAATTTTTGCTGCTAATGTCACTGTGTTTGTTTGGTTTAAACCCAAACCTCTACTCGTTTGTTACTGTATTACTGTCTCTATAGTGACACCAGTTGATGCACATGGAGGCTTAGCAATACTGTGTACTTATCCCTGATAAGGGTGCACAGTTAAGAAGGCTGAATCCACCACTGGTGTTCTTTTTGGCGTCATGGTGTTATGAAGAAACGTCATCATTTGTAGTTTGAATTCTCTTCTTTCTGAGATGGGAAAGCTGTTAAAGATTATTGGACATTGAACTGTTGGCCATGTGTCTTTTAGTATAAATGCGCATTCTCAAGTGCATTTATGTAAGTTTGAAAAGGTGTATTTGTAAATAGGGAAACGGATCAGAATATGGCTTTTGTCTCATCTCCTCCCTCAGAAGCCGATAAATTTGCCTTAAAGCAGCAAATTTTAAATTACAATATTGCTAATTACATAATATACTGCATTGTGGCTGTGCACATAGTGCATGAAATGACTGCATGGGGCAGATGTGCTAATTCTGCACAAACATAGGTGGGTTTTGTTTTACAAATCAAAATTTTGACAGGATAGAGGACTGGAAAGGGGAGATGGTAAAAGAAAGTGACTGGATCTGGGAAGTCTCTGAGCTAGAGACAAATAATTTGAGATGCATGAACAGTTCAAGGAAATGGTTACTTAAAAGGCAGGCAGCAGCTCAAGGTAGGCATGTGGAACTGGCAGTAGATGGGCCTTGCCTGGTTGAAGGAAAAATTAGATTAATCAAAGAGAATAAAGCTAAAAAGGTAGATGAGCAAAATAAGCAGATTATTTATGTTTAAAATGGCAGTAGTAGAGTATGAAAGTATTGAAGGCATTCTGAAATGGACTTATAATTAAGGCTAACAGAAAAGATGTAAGTAGAGCAGGAAAGAGAACTATTACTGACTGTATTGGGGAGGGGAAATTTAATATTTCATGATAATAAAGGTTTACTTAAGTACTGATACGGCAGAGTAAAATTCTGCATGCCAACAACTTGGGCCAAGTGAGTCTTTTTTGTAAGTATCTATTTTGGTACCTTTGTTAAGTTTGTTTTAGTAGTAACTTAAGATTTGATACAGGACATGATTGCTTTTCATTTAGAAGTCTGGTTTATATACATGTCCAGAGTAAAAAAAACCCCACAAAAATGGTATGTGGGGGAGTGTGTGTGTGAGAAACTATTTTTATATATATATGTGTGTGTGTGTGTGTCTTAGATTTTCCCCAAATAAATGACATTAGAAATCACCATTAAAAACTTAAAAACTATATAAAGCTGGTCTATAAAGGGCAAATTCTGCCTTTATGGATTAAAATCTGTCTTGCTTTCCTTGCAACATGAAGGAAGCAGTTCAGGACCCCTTCTTCCTTTTCTGTGAAGTGTAAGTACAAGGATGGAAGAGTAGAAAAGGCATGGAAATTAGGAAAGTGATGAACAAAATGTTCCTGAGAGAAAACCATGACTAGTCACCTATATTACTCTTAAAAAGAATTTCTCAATTTTTAACAATAACATGATTCAAAATGAAAGATAAGTCAGATTATGTGTTTTGGATTTTTTTTATTTAATAGAAGTGAGGTTATGTTATAATATTTTGCAGGTGATTTAGGTACTTAAAATCTACAAGTTACAAGGAAGATACTAAAGAGTGCATGATAGACCTTACTGAACAAAGGCTATAAACAGGTCTTTGTAATCTGCACCCAAGAGTTCTGAAAGAATTGGCTGAGAATATTTATTTTCTGAGGTGTCTTTCCCTATAACTTAAAATACATTGTGAATTCCAGAAGACCTTGAAGGCTTACTTAAAAAAGGTCAAGTAGGATGACCCAAATAGCTATTTATCTTCACATTAATCTTGGGGAAAAATAATGGAGGGGCAGCTAACGAAGTCAGTAAATGCAAAAGAATATTATTAGAATTAATGCTGATGTGGTTTAACAGAAGTAAGACTCTATTAAATAAAATTGTAATGTTATTTGGTTTCAAACAAGGGCGCTTGGTGTAAATACCTTATATGTGAAATGCAATTATGCCTTGATAAAGTCTTTTTCTTAAATAAAGAGCTCCCCCCTATCCCCAGTCCCTGTATCAATAAAACATTACATTGGTTAAAAATCTTTTTAAAGCTTTTGAAGGGGCGAGGGGTAGGAAGCATGCACCAAGTAAAGTTTCTTTGATTGGTATTGTAAAGCAGTTACATTTGTTAACTTACAGAGGATAGAAGGATTGACTTTTACAGTCATCTGGATAATTTGCTTTGTGGAGCCCACTCAAAGTCTGCTATTGCACAGCAAAATCTGAAGTTATACATTTAGAAACCATCTGTTACAGAATATACCTGCTTAAGAGGAACCCCAACCCTGGAATTAAGTAGGGATGATGGAGACAAAAAAAGGTCCCAAATAAAAAGTTAATGTAGAGGGGCTGAAAATCTTGAATGCAGCGAAAGAGTAATGATATATGCTTTACTCGTACTAACCTGTCTTGGCTATACTGATAATGTGGATTCTGTCTTAGCACAGATTACAGCCCTATTGTCCATAATGTTTTTTTTATGATGTTGAAAAATTAGGAAGGTGTCTGAAAAAAGGCACAAAAATTAGTCTGGCTCAAGAACAAAATGATTTAAAATAATTTAAAATTATTTAAAATAATGTAGACGTTAAACCAGTAATTTAGGTAGGAAGGGACCTACAGAGGTCATCTACTCTGACTTCAAAATTAGACAAGGTTGCTCCAAGGTTTGTCAAGGTGAGGTTCAAAAATTGGCAAGTGTGGAGATTCCACAACCACTCTAGATAAACTTTCTGTGTTTGACCACCCTCATGGTGAAGAACTTCTCTCTGTATCTATCTGGAATTTACCTTGCTGCAAAGCTTGTCAGTGTGCTGTGCATCTCTGAAAATAGTATGGCTTTGTCTTCTCTATGAATGCCAATTAGGTTGTTAAAGAGAGCGATTAGTTCTCCTCACTTAGCAAATTCAGCTCAGTAATCTCACTTCATCTGTCATGCTCTCCAGCCCTCAGCCATCTTGGTGGCTCTTCACTGGACCCGATCCTGGAAGTGGGTGTACCGTATGTCAGCTGTAGCTTCACAGGCGCCAGAGTGGAGTAATCATTTCCATTGATGGACAGGCTGGTTTTGCTTATGCACCCCAGCCTTGAGTTTTAAAAGAAAAAAAAATAATAAGTAAAATAATAAATAAAGAAAGAAAGCAGGAATTCTATTGAAGATGTGTGGAGACCTCATAAAAGCCTTCCAATATCTGAAGGGGGCCTACAAAGATACTGGAGAGGGACTCTTGATCAGGTATTGTAGCAACAGCACCAAGGGATAATGGGCTTACACTTACGCAGGGTATGTTCAGGTTAGATATAAAAAAGAAGTTCTTTACTTCAAGGGTCATGAGGCACCTGAAACAGGTTGTCCAAAGAAGTTGTCGGTGCTCTGTCTCTAGCAGTGTTCAAGGCCACGTTGGAGAGAACCTTGGGCAAAATGGTCTGTCTAGTGTGAGACATCCCTGCGCATGGCAGGGGAGTTGGAACTGGATGATTTTAATGTCTTTTCTAACCCTAACCATTCTATGATTCTGTGTTCCTTTAGAAAGCAGAAATGACTACTCAGATAGGCTCTCCATTCAGGGTGGGGGAAGGTGGAGGCAGACCAGCTAATATTTTTAAAAGCAAGGAGTGAGTTTTCTGTGTGTTTTGTCTACAGAAAGACATCTAATCTTGATTTGAAGACAGGCTTCGAAGTAAAAGAATGGCCAACCTATTGCACTTGGATGGTATATGGATTTGGAACAGCTGATGTATTGCTTGCTCTCTGTCAACTCTGCAGCTGGGTTACATGGAATAATGCTGGAATTAAGTCTTCCATGTAATCTGTATCTCTGATTATGGGATACAGTTACCTAGTGGGGACTGGTAACAGCCTTTATCACCAGTTTGGCTTAGAGCTTCTTGCATATTCAGCCAAACCATGCCCAGCCTTATATTGATGTGGTGAAACCCCACAGAAGTTGTCTAGGTCTTCTGGACCGTCTCATCTTGTGGCTCTTGGCCAGATAAGAGACTTAGATGGTGAGGTCAAGAAAGTTAGCCAAATTTTGTATTAGCCAAGGAAGTGCCTTTCTGGTTTCAGCAGATGGACAGTTAAGGCCGTTTAATGGTGTGATGAGACTAGAAATGGTCCTTTTGTTGTCATGCTTTGCAAAGTCTTCCTTAATTCTAGGCATTTGGTATTATTAACCAGATATATTGCAGTGATTCTGGATACTTTTGCTGTTACCTCCTGTCCCCTCCTTTCTGAGAGGACAGCAGGCAAGGCTTAATCTCCATGCAGCAGAACTTGTAACTGTTAAATGAAAACCCTTAGAGTCAAGAAAAGTAAAATACCTAATAATATTTAGTCATTCTGGGTATAATATTACCTTTGTGTAGGCAGCGATTTTATATTTTTTTCATTTACAATTGTATTTCTCTTCTGTTGTGGATCTATTAATATGTGGTTAGACCTGCCCTGAAATTTCACCTTGTGATGCTTTCCTTTTGCACTTAAATCTTCTTTGTTTGTGGTTTGGGTTGGGTTTGTTTGTTTGTTTGTTTGGGGGTTTCTGTGGGGTTTTTGTTTTGGCTTTTTTGTTTGCTTGGTTTTTAAGGAAAGAGAACAATATTTAAAGCTGAACAATACAACTTCTGTATTGCCTTGTTCTAGATCTTCAGTGGCACTATGATCAGTGACAAGTATAGCTATCAGTGGTATAGGCACCAAATATGTGTGTGTGTGTGTGTTGGGGTGAGAGGGGGAAAAGGTCCTTTGTGTTCTTCATCAGCAACCTCACAGAAAGAAGGGTGAAAGCCTTGTTCAGCTGTTCTGAATAGAACTGAAGTCTACTAAGGAAAGATCTGCTAATTGGTGCTGCAAACAGTGAATACACAGTTATGAAGTTTTCCAGCTTTGATTGAGGTAGAGCATCAGCAATTTCTAGTGCATGCAGTTGATTTCATTATGGGACCAAGAAGGGGAAATTACGAAGATCTGTCACACATGGGTTTGCTGTCATAAGATGTGATGGACAGAGAATTCTGAATGTGTTGCAGCCCATGATTTTGTGCTGATCTGTCTTAATAGCAAATATTACATACTTCACAGCAGCAGGGAGAATGAAACTGATGTCTCATGAGCTAGTTCTCAAAGTGAGAAAACTGTAGGATTGCATCTGCTTTCTTTCATTGGCTGGGATAAATATAGTATCATGCATGCTAGCAGAAGAGCTGCATATGTGTTCCAGGAAGCATTGCTTGACAGCATAAGACAAATTTTGTAAATAACTTGCATTCTTCAGACTAGGAAATGATCAGTGAATTCAATAATGAGAAGAGGCATTGCAAAACCAAACCCAAACCTGCTCACTTGGTATAGAAAATCCAGCTGTCATATCAAAGTAAAAATGCTAAAATGTAGCTTTAGTGCCACTTGAAGTAGATGATGCGGACTATTGGTTTGGACGTGCTGTGTTTATTTGTAACTCAGTGTAGGAGGTGAGCTTCTTTTAGGGGGAAGGCTTTGCTTCCATCCTCTAAAGAGAAGGTACTGATTCTAACAAAGAACAAGCTTTCATTTAACAAGGATATTGGAACAACAGACTACAGAATAAATCATGGACATGGACAGTGGGATTGAGTGCGCCCTCAGCAAATTTGCCAATGACACCAAGCTGTGTGGTTCAGTTGATACGCTGGAGGGAAGGAATGCCATCCAGAGGGACCTTGACATGCTTGTAAGGTGGGCTGATGCCAACCTCATGAAGTTTAACCATGACAAGTGCAAGGTCCTACACCTGGGTCGAAGCAATCCCAGTCACAGCTACAGGTTGGGCAGAGAAGAGATTCAGAGCAGCCCAAGGAGAAGGACTTGGGGGTGCTAGTCAATGAGAAAATGAACATGAGCCGGCTTCAGTGTGCGCTTGCAGCCCAGAAAGCCAACCGTATCCTGGGCTGCATCAAAAGGAGTGTGACCAGCAGGTCAGAGGAGGTGATCCTGCCCCTTTATTCTGCTCTTGTGAGATCTCACTTGGAGTATTGTGTGCAGTTCTGGTGTCCTCAACATAAAAAGGACACGAATCTGTTGGAACAAATCCAGAGGAGGGCCACGAGAATGATCAGGGGACTGAAGCACCTTCCATATGAAGATCGGCTGAGAAAGTTGGGGCTGTTCAGCCTGGAGAAGAGAAGGCTGCGTGGAGGCTTCATAGCAGCCTTCCAGTATCTGAAGGGGGCCTATAGGGATGCTGGGGCGGGACTCTTCATTAGGGACTGTAGTGATAGGACAAGGGGTAATTGATTCAAACTTAAACAGGGGAAGTTTAGATTGGATATAAGGAGGAAATTCTTTCCTGTTAGGGTGGTGAAGCACTGAATAGGTTGCCCAAGGAGGTTGTGAATGCTCCATCCCTGGCAGTGTTCAAGGCCAGGTTGGATGAGGCCTTGGGTGATAATGGTTTAGAGCAAGATGTCCCTGCCCTTGGCAGGGGGGTTGGAACTTGATGATCTTAAGGTCCTTTCCAACCCTAACTATTATATGATTCTGTGATTCTATAATGCACTTTAATGAATGCAAACTTGATAAAAATACTGGCTGATACTTGATCTGGGAAAAGTTAACATTATTTACCCCTTAGTAGCTACAGTGTTCTTTTGCTTGTGTGCAAAATCTGACTAGCTTTTGTTCTCTCAGCACAGTTTACTTTTTGGTTTAGGTGTTGTTTTAGTGTTTTGTATTCGGTGCTTTGCTTTTTGATTTTTAAGTCTCAAGTCTGTTAATGAAAGCAGCATGTATCACTCACTTGCTAGTCCCTGGTTGTGGCTGATCTTCTGTAGAGGAAGGTGGAAGCACTTTGGTGATCAGTACTTAAAATGGTTCGGGTTTTGAGAAGAAATCATTTGCGTGTCCAACGCCATTGTCACGATCATTGAGAAGGCTGATCCAGACAGAGTGTCTGCACAAGTACTGAAATCTGTGGGCACTGTGAACCTGAACTCACAATAGTAGTATATCAAGATGTGGAGCACATTGCTTTGAAAATTTAGCATAAGTGGACTAAGTTTACCCAAAACCCCAGCAACCACGTGCAGTTCTTAAATTACAGGGTATCTCTAACCATGAAAGGCCAAACGCATAAAATGGCAGCATCTATTTCCCAGGAGACTTCTGCATTATACTGTGCCATATGACTAGTCAGACACTTACATGCAAGCATACTGTGGTCTGGATATTATGTCAAGAGATTTCATTAAGCTTTTGTATCTGGGTATCATTTGTGGGAGTGAGAATGGTTTTTTTGACACCAAATTAAACAGATACATTCTAAGCTTTATAGATTTCTCAAAGAATTGCTTCTTGATTTGCAGTACAGTTGAGTTCCATGGTATAGAGAGGTTTTGATAATAAAGCGTTTTCAGACTGAGGATAACTTATAGCTGGGTTTCAGTCTTCCTATTTAAGACTCCTGTGTTCTGGGAGAACATGACAATGTCATGTATTTTACAAAAGATTAAAAGATGTAGCTTATTTTGTGCTGCCTGTCAAGCAGGTGTTTTATTTCATAAATCATCTTCAGTACTGTGTGTCAAATCACTTACTTGTTTGGGAGAACAATGATCAGGTTAAACATGTTTTCTATAATTGAATATACATAGTTGGGAGTACAGTATTCTAGATAAGTGGGTGCTCAAGGTCAGTAAGGAGGTGAAATTACTAGATCTCTTAATGTCCATTAGAAACATACTGAAATTTTTCTAATTCTGTTTTGGAAAGGTGGGGGACCTTGATACTTTCAAAATTGTAATACAGAATCTTTCTCTAAGCTCTTTTGAATTTTCCTCTAAGCTCTTCTGAGTATCAGCATTTTAAATTAGATGGAACAAAACTGTAATGGTGAGCTTTGGATACGAGAATCCATGTTCATTATTAGTTGCTTCTCTGCGAAACTTGGCCAGGCTTCTTATTTGAGTGAAGAAAAACAACAAATCTAGAAAAGATACTGATTCACTCAAAGAGCTCTTTACCCCAGCCCTTTTCAGAGGTCAAATAAGCCTTCTTTTATGTACAGTGTGGAATTTTCATTAATTTGTAACTGTGACAGAGCTAGTTACAGACCATGGACTCTGTGCCCTTTTGTGAAGCGCAAGGATCACTTTAAATTGGTCTTTGCTTTTGATGTATTAAACATGAAGAAAATGACATTTTAGGAGTTTGATTCCCTTAAAAGTGTACTACAAAATACTAGTTTTGTTATATGCCTTAGGTGGTACCTAAGAGACCTCCTCTGCAGCAGCCAGACCATTTGTTAGTAGCTTGGAGACACAAAGGAGGTGTTTGCTGTGAGCTTCCTACACTTCTGGAGTTCATCATGAGTTAGCTTTCGAGGATAGGATCCACTTCACAGGCATAGTCATGTAGTGGCATTTTAGATGCTCTAGGATGTGACTTGCATCGCAGCTGTGTTTCCAGAAGGGCACTGGTCTTCTCTGTGTCTTGTGTGCTAGCTTTATGCAGATTCCAGAGCATCAAAACTAGCACTAGTTGCTTGTGCTTGGGCTACTGAATCTTAATCCTGTGTGCTCCAAAGTTCCTTGAACTTTCATATTTACCACAGTTTATTGTAACCTCTGTATCCTGTTGCCCTTAAAGTTGGAAGGTCTGAGCACTTCAGAACTCTTCAGGTAAAGCATGGCATTGTACTTTCCTTAAACTAAGATGCACATGTCTGGATAATGGAGCACAAGTCGATCTGTTTTTCCCCATCAAGATACACCATTTTCTGTTCTGTGCTCTCATAAATTTGAATGATTTGATACAACAGATGAATTCGAGAAGCAGTGTCTGAATTTTTTTTTATTTATCTTTTTTGAAACTTTTCATAGGAGAAGCATTCTAATCCTCAGCAAAGATGCTGAAGCACTGAAATAGTTATTTTTGCTTTGGTTATTTGGGGCTTTTTGTCATGTTTATTTCAATATCCTTTTGAAAAAAGATGACACAAACAGTGGCATTTAGAATGAACTTGTAACTTGTGGAATATTCTTAGAAGCACTGAATTTATTAATCAAAACTTTAACTCTTCAAAATTAATTCAATATCAGAATAACATTCTGAATAGGCAAGTCACTTACTTGGTAAAATATGTCCTACGCTGTGTTAAAATGGATCAAGCATTGATCCGAAGATACTCAGATTCAGTGTTAAGCCTCACAGAAAATGATGCCAGCTCATAGGAATTCATAATTTGTCATTCATCTAATCTTACCTTTTCTCTCTTACAAGAGAAGCGTTGTAGGTGTGTTTGTTCCAAAATTATATCTGTATTTTCAGATCTAAAAATCTTTCTCCCATTCTTTATTTTACTTAAAAAGCAATGATTTTGTGTGGTACAGATTTTAAGGTTATGAAACGTGTTCCATATCCATTGTGAACTTGAAATGTATTCTTAAAGCATAAACTAGATAAAAGTTGTCTTTTAAAATAAATGTATTTACCTTTGTATTTGCTTACATGTGTTACTGAGTCTCCTCTCAGTACCTGCTGACGGGCTGAAGCTTTTTTCCTAAGAAAATGCAAGAGGCAAGACTCTTGGTGATGGTTTTATCACAATTCCTGACTTTTGACAGTAGAGTTTACAGAGAAAGACTCATCCCTGAATCTCACTTTTCAGTCAAGAAAAGGGCAGGTGATAATGCTGATTTGACAGGGCAAAGTTGTTGCTCGGTAGTGGAACTGAAATAGAAACAAGATCATATTCAGCACCAGTCTTGCCTTTATTCTCCAGGTCACAGTATGTTGTCCTAAAGATAATGCCACAACCTCATGATTTGTCATTGTGCATATGCATACGCACATACACAAGCACACAGGTATTGTGGCTAGAAAATGATCATTAGAGTAATCCCAAAGTTTTATTTGGGGGTTGTCCCCATGTAGGCTTAAACTACAGGTTTAAACTAACAGTAGTGTGTGTGGCTTTAAAGTTACGTAGTAAAATAGAGCAAATTGTTCTAACTTGCAAACCCATAGAGAGAAAGGAATGTTTGGCTGATGGGAGAAGGAACATCGTGGGACTGATAACTAAGGTGACAGTAAATAAGACCAAGGATGCTAGCCTTCAAGATAACTAGCAGAGTGGTGCCCAATGTGGAGCGAGACTGGAACAGAACAAAAGCAAGGACATACCAACTGCCAACTCAGCATTAGGACCTTGGGAGCATGTACAAGCACTGAGTTCATTCAGTAAACATAGTGAGGAAGACGATCGATGGGCAGCACAGACACCCACTCAGCAAGAAAGCGTATACGTAATTAGAATGCAGATATTATAATTAGCTAGTGGAAATCTCATTACTATGTAAGTTGTTTACTCGAAAAGCTGTGAATACGCATGGGTGTGCTGAACATACAGCCACTGTTGGCAAGTAATGGGTGCATTCACCTTTGCAAAACTGACTTGTGGTAACACCCACACCCCCTGCAATTCCGTGTGATTGTGAGGAGGAGTAATTTGGTGACTCTTTTTGCTAAAGTAATATTTATCCATAGGGATACATGTGTGTTGTCCTGCCAGCAAACAGGCAGATGTTGCACTGAAACTCCAGTTGTCCCGGAAGGCATAGAGAATTTGTTTCTATTAGATTCTTGTCATGAAGACCTCTGTTTTGTTCTTTTTTTTTTTTCTTTTTTACATTTAGTGCTTCTCTGCTTTTACAGACTGGTGTATCTTTGCTAGTAAGTTCTGCTCTTGCAGTATGGAGACTTTAGAATCTCCAGGCCTGAGGCCTTCACTGTACCTGGATCTAGTGTAAATTTTCACACACCCCTTCTGACTGACAGATACTGGTAGAACATATCAGAAACTACTCAGACCTGAATTCGATGTGTATACTGTCTGTTTCATCTCCCCTTCACTGCCTGGATAACCTGAAAGATTGAACTTTGCAGGTCTTTGTGAGAAATTAAAGCCCCTCCTATGGAACCTCACATTTGAAGAACAGAGCAGCTGAAAAGCCACACCTTCAAAAGCAGCAGTGACCAGAACAGCATATAGTGGAAGAACAGGCTGCCCAGGGGGGTTGTGGAGTCTCCTTCTTTGGAGACATTCAAGACCCGCCTGGACACGTTCCTGTGTAGCCTTATCTAGGTGTTCCTGCTCCGGCAGGGGGATTGGACTAGATGATCTTTTGAGGTCCCTTCCAATCTCTAACATACTGTGATACTGTGACTTTGGCCTTTTCAGGAACTTGCTTAATAAGGTTCCATGGTGTCCTGGGTTCAGCAGTAGCAGTCATTTTTCTCAGTCTTAGTAGCTGGTGCAGTGCTGTGGTTTTGACTTTCAGCCTGGGAACAACTGTGCTAACACTGATGGTTTTAGTTGTTGCTAAGTAATGTTTAGTCTGACCAAGGACTTTGTGAGTCTCATGCTCTGCCAGGGAGTAGGGGAAGCTGGGAGGAAGCAGAGACAGGACACCTGACCCAAACTAGCCAAAGAGGTATTCCATACAACAGCACGTCGTGCCCAGTATATAAACTGGGGGCAGTTAGCCAGAAGGGCTACATCACTGCTGGGGTTGGGCTGGGTATCGGTTGTTGGGTGGTGAGCGATTGTATTCTCTTCCCTTGTTATTGCCCTTATTACTGGTGGTAGCAATAGTGGTTTGTGTTATACCTTAGTTACTGGACTGTTCTTACCTCAGCCTATGGGAGTTACATTCTTTTGATTCTCCTCCCCATCCCTCCAGAAGCGAGGGGAGGAAGAGAGGGAGTGAGCGAGTGGCTCTGTGGTTCTCGGTTGCTGACTGGGCTTAATCCACAACAGTTCTTTGTGGCACCCAACATGGGGCACCAAGGGTTGAGATGAAGACAGATCTGACTTCTTGTGGGAAGCATTCTTTGTTTCAGATAAATATTCACTCGTCACAATGCTGGTTTATTAGCTCTCAGAGTTGTTGCTGCTGATCTCGGAGTTTCAGCATGTTGTACCTTACTTACATCCGATATTTGCTGTGTTAGTGTTTATCAGCTGGGGGGGCTTGGGCTAAGGTTCTCGTTTCACTGTACTTTATGGTAATGACTTGTAATACAGTAGACTCATTGATCATTAAACTGGCCTGGCTTGCGTTCCCAGTGTGGTCATCAACTCTATACCTTGGGATGTATGTAATAGAAGTGTTTAGCAATTACACATCTTTTTTCCCATCCTCAGGTGGTCAGCCTGTGAAAGAGACATTCCCTTACCTTTCCAGCCCCCACCCCCCCCGACTATTTACAGCATCATTTGAGAGTTCTGAAGGTTTCAAATGGCCTTTGGGTACCCTTGAGACCTACTGATTGTGATGGGGATAACCATATTGGCACATATACAGGGTGTGTTTTACCCACGACCATTTTGTCTGATCTCAAAAGTGAAGCAGAGTTGGGTTTGGGCCTTGTCTAGAGTTAGATGACGGTATAGGAGGACCAAGAGATTTTCCCTGAGGCTGGACAGTCATGAGTGCCAGGGTGCATGGGATAGTATGGGCAAGTATCTAGGCCAGCAGGCCCCTCCAGTGCTTTGGAACTTCAGCACTGAACATGTGCAAAATCCAGAAAAATTAGTAGAATACTTAAATGAGGGGTGTTGTCATTCTGGTCATACCAGAGAGGGACAAATTATTGGCAATGTGCTGGGGCTTGGCCTGTCCTTACAGAGCCCTGTTCAACACTGTCCAGCACCTTCAAAGGCAAAAAATTGTCTCTGGATCTGATGGCAATGCAACAGACAACACAGCTACTCCAACTCCACCAGCACCACCATCCCTAGTGACAAGTACAGCTGCTACTCACACTGACTACAACAGGTAATGCAGCTACTCCAACTCCAGCAACTACACCAAACCCAGCGACAAGTACAGCAGCTACTCAAACTCTGACTGCGACAGCACAGCTACACCAGCTACACCAGCCCCAGTGACAAGTACAGCAGCTACTCAGATTCTGAGTACAGCAGACACCACCGCTAATCCAATTCCAAGGACAGCAGCTACACCAACCCCAGTGACAAGTACAGCAGCTACCCAGACCCTGACAGCAAGACTGCGCAGCTGCTGGTGCTACTCAAACCCCAGGCACAGTGGCTCCACCAACCCTGACAACAGATACTGCAGCCACTCCAACCACAGTGGTAATCAGTGCAGCTAAATCAGATGAGCCATTCGTGCCAGTACCAGTTGCCCCTATACACAAGGGGGAAAGCAAAAAAGAGGCACAAAAAGTAACCTGTATAGTGAAGAAAAATGAAGAAACAGTGCACTTACTACACGGGACAGCATCTGATCAAGGGTTACTATTACATGAATAAGAGGAAGAAGAAGAGGATCCTTCTGTTGTGGGATTGCTGAAGATCAAAGAACAATTGCCAGCTGTGACCACAGCAGTGCAATGGCGGCAGTATCGCACCAGCCGAGACTCTCTGATTCCCATCCATAAGGTCATCCATAGACTGGAGAGCCAAGGAGCAGTCAGTAGGACCTGCTTACCCTTTAATAACCCCGTATAGCCAGTGTGAAAATCTAGTGAAGAGTGGAGACTAACAGTAGACTGTTGTGGCCTGAATGAAGTCAGACCATCATTGAGTGCTGCCATACCAGACATGCTAGAACTTCAGTATGAACTGGAGTCAAAGGCAGCCAAGTGGTATGCCACGATTGATATTGCCAGTGCATTTTTCTGAATTCCTTTGGCAGCAGAGTGCAGGCCACAGTTTGCTTTTACTTGGAGGGGCATCCAGTACACTTGGAACCGACTGCCCCCGGGGGTGGAAACATAGCCCTACCATGTGCCATGGACTGATCCAGACTGCACTGGAACAGGGGCAAGCACCAGAACACTTGCAATACATTGATGACAGTATTGTGTGGGGTGATACACTGGAAGAAGTTTTTGAGAAAGGGAGGAAAACAATCCAAATCCTGCTAAAAAATGGTTTTGCCATAAAACGAAATAAGGTCAAGGGACCTGCACAGGAGATTCAATTTTTGGGGCATAAAATGGCAAGATGGACATGGCAAGATCCCCACAGATGTGATCAACAAGATAACAGAAATGTCTCCACCAACTAATAAGAAAGAAACACAAGCTTTCTTGGGTGTTGTGGGGTTCCGGAGAATGCACATCCCAAATTACAGTTTGATTGTAAGCCCTCTCTATCATGTGACCCAGAAGAAGAATGATTTTAAATGGGGCCCTGAGCAACAACAAGCCTTTCAGCAAATTAAATGTGAGATAGTTCATGCAGTAGCCCTTGGACCAGCCCGGATTGGGACAGATGTAAAAAATGTACTCTACACCGCAGCCGGGGAGAGTGGTCCTACCTGGAGCCTCTGGCAGAAAGCTCCAGGGGAGACTTGAGGTCAACCCTTCAGCTTCTGGACTCGAGGATACAGAGGATCTGAAACCAGTTACACCCCAACTGAAAAAGAGATACTGGCAGCCTATGAAGGGGTTTGAGCTGCTTCAGAAAGACTGGCACTGAAGAACAGCTCCTCCTGGCACCCTGGTTGCCGGTGCTGGGCTGGATGTCCAAAGGCAGGGTCTCCTCTACACATCATGCAAACAATGCTACATGGAATAAGTGGGCTGCACTAATTACACAGCAAGCTTGAATAGGAAATCCCAGTTGTCCAGGAATTCTAGAAGTTATCATGGACTGGCCAGAAGGCAAAGGTTTTTGAATGTCACCAGAGGAGGAGGTGATGAGTGCTGAAGAGGCCCCAGCATATAATAAACTGTCGGAAAGGGAAAAGCAATATGCCTTGTTTACTGATGGGTTCTGCCGTGTTGTGGGAAGGCATCAGTGACAGAAGGCAGCTGTATGGAATCCCCTACAACAAGTTGCAGAAACTGCTGAAGGAGAGAGTGAACTGAGTTGGTTTGCCGAGGTGAAAGCCATCCAGCTGACCTTGGAATTTGAATGAGAAAATGCCAGTATTTTACTGATCATGGATGGTGGCAAAGCCCTGTGGGGGGTTGCAGCAATGGAAGCAGAGAACTGGAACGAGAGGTAAACCCATTGCTGTGCACTGTGGCAAGATACCTGCCCGGTGCAGAACTGGTGGTGAAGGTGCCTGTAGAGCCATGTACCAAGAGTGGGCCAGAGGAACACCAGAACAACCAACAAGTGATAAACTGCTAAGATTGAAGTGGCTCAGATGGCTTAGATTGGCACATAAGGGTGAATTATTTTTGGCCTGGGGCCCATGACACTTCAGGCCATCAGGGCAGAGATGCAACATATAGATGGGCCTGATATGACTTAACAATGACTTTGCCCAGTTATTCATGATGGAAACAGGTGCTGCAATTAAGCAAGCCAAGCATTTAAAGTTGTATGGAGGACATGGCTGAAGTACAAATATGGGGAGGCCTGGCAGATTGATTCACACTCCCACCGACCCACCAAGGCAAGCATTATGTGCTTACCATGGTGGAAGCAACCACCGGATGCTGAAACATACACTGTGCCCCACGCCAGTGCCCGGAACACTATCCTGGGCCTTGAAAAACAGATTTTGTGGTGACATGGCACCCCAGAGAGAATTGAGTCAGACAATGGGACTCATTTCTGGAATAACCTTATAGACACTTGGGCCAAAGAGCATGGCATTCAGTGGGTATATCACATCCCCTACCATGCACCAGCCTCTGGGAAAATCGAACGGTACAATGGGCTGTTAAAAACTATACTGAGAGCAATGGGTGGTGGGACTTTCAAACATTGGGATACACATTTAGCAAAAGCCACCTGGTTGGTCAACACCAGAGGATCTGCCAACAGGGCTGGGCCAGCCCAGTCAGAACTTTTACGTACTGTAGAAGGGGATAAAGCTCCTGTGGTGCACATAAAGAATTTGCTGGGGAAGACAGTCTGGGTTATTCCTGCTTCAGATAAAGTCAAACCCACTCTTGGGATTGTTTTTGCTCAGGGACCCGAATATACTTGGTGCATAATGCGGGAAGATGGGGAAGTCCCATGTGTACCTCAAGGGGATTTGATTTTAGGGGAAAACAGCCAATGAACTCAATTGTATGCTGTTGTCTGCTATGTAGCACTTTTATAACCCACCACCTAGATGTCTTCAGGTCACCAGCGGCTGGCCCTGACTTCCCTCTGGCCATCATCCCAACAAAGAATGAACTTTGGTGAAACCAGAGGACCTCAGCAGTGACCAGACAAGTTCCGTGTGCCATCAGCAGGCAACAGTCCAACACTGCACACCGTCTGTCCTGCTCTGAAAGACTGTTATAAGAGATGGAGCCCGACATCATGGACCAGATGAACTCATCAGCTCCATAGGGATTGGTCCACGCACTAAGGAATGATGTCTCTCTCTTTATGTGTGTGTGTGGATGTGTGTACATATATATATATATATATGAGACGAGAGTGATGGTATAGTGAAAAATGGGGGATCTGAGCATTACGTGAATGGTATGGAACAACAAGGGGTGGATACTGTCCTGGGTTCAGCAGTAGCAGTCATTTTTCTCCTTCTTAGTAGCTGATGCAGTGCTGTGTTTTTGACTTTCAGCCTGGGAACAATGCTGATAACACCAGTGTTTTTAGTTGTTGCTAAGTAATGTTTACTCTGACCTTGGACTTTGTGTGTCCCATGCTCTGCCAGGGAGTAGGGGAAGCTGGGAGGAAGCAGAGACAGGACCCCTGACCCAAACTAACCAAAGGGGTATTCATTTAGAATTAGAATCATAGAATCATAGAATAGTTGGGGTTGGAAAGGACCTTAAGATCATCTAATTCCAACCCCCCTCCCATGGGCAGGGACACCTCACACTAAACCATGCCACCCAAGGCTCTGTCCAACCTGGCCTTGAACACCGCCACGGATGGGGCATTCACAACTTCCCTGGGCAACCCATTCCAGTGCCTTACCACCCTAACAGTAAAGAACTTTCTCCTTGTATCCAATCTGAACTTCCCCTGTTTAAGGTTTAACCCGTTATCCCTTGTCCTATCACTACAGTCTCTAATGAATAGTCCCTCCCCAGCATCCCTATAGCCCCCCTTCATACACATACCATAGCATGTCATGCCCAGTATATAAACTGGGGGCTGTTACCCAGAAAGGCTGCATCACAGCTTGGGTCGGGCTGGGTATCGGTCACCGGGTGGTGAGCGGTTGTATTCTCTTCCTTTGTTATTTCCCTTATCATTATTATTACTGGTGATAGCAGTAGTGGTTTGTCTTATACCTTAGGTACTGGACTGTTCTTATCTCAGGCTGTGGGAGTTACATTCTTTCAGTTCTCCTCCCCATCCTTCTGGGAGCGAGAGGAGTAAGATGGGGAGTGAGCGAGCGGCTGCGTGGTTCTGGGTTGCTGGCTGAGCTTAAAGCGCAACACATGGGATATAGCCCTAGAGGGCAGGGGGACCTAAGGCTGTTTGTTGATATTCAAGCATCACGTGCTACAAGCTCAGGAGTGTTGCATCCTGACTAGATGGAAGTATGGCAGGACAGCCAGGAGACCTCCATGGATGGATAAGGAGCTGCTGAGAAACTTAGAGGGGAAAAAAAAGAGACTTATAAAAAGTGGAAGCAAGGACAGGCAGCCTGGGAAGAGTACAGAGATGTTGTCCGAGAAACTAGGGGACCAGTGTAGGAAAGCTAAGGCCCAGTTAGAATTAAACTTGGCTAGGGATATGAACTATAACAGGAAGGGATTCTATGGGTACATTGCTAATAAAAGACTAGGGGCAACTTGGCCCCTTTCCGGAAGCTATCAGGAGAACTCCCTAGCCGGGATTTAGAGAAGGCTGAGGTTCTTAATGACTTCTTTGCCTTAGTCTTCACTGGCAAATTCTCCAACCACACCACCCAAGCCTTGGAAGGCAGATGAAGGGACTGTGAGAATGAAGACCTTAGGCCCGCTGCACGAGAGGATCAGGTTTGACACAGTCTTAAGAACCTGAATCTGCACAAGTGAATGGGACCTGGTGAAATCCATCTGTGGGTCCTGAAGAAGCTGGCGAATTAAGCTGCTAAGCCACTGTCCATCATATTTGAAAAATCATGGCAGTCGGGTGAAGTTCCCAACAACTGGATAAAGTGAAATATAACCCCCATTTTCAAGAAGGGTAAAATGGATGACGCTGGGAGTTACAGATCAGTCAGTCTCACTTCTGTGCCTGGCAAAATCTTGGAGCAGATTCTCCTGGAAAGCATGCTAAGGCACATAAAAACAACCAGGTGGTTGGTGACAGCCAGCATGGCTTCACTAAGGGGGAATCATGCGTGACCAATTTGAGGGCCTTGAATGATGGGGGTAGAGAACTCATGGACAGGAGCAAAGCAGTTGATGTCATCTACCTGGACCTGTGCAAAGTGCTTGTGCCACTGTTCACACAACATCCTTGTCTCTAAATTGGAGAGACATCAATTTGACAGATGGACCACTCGGCGGATAAAGAACTGGCTGGATAGCTGCACGCAAAGAATTGTGGTCAATGGCTCAATATCCGGCTGGAGACCAGTAATGAGTGGTGTCCCTCAGGGATCGGTGTTGGGACCGGTCTTGTTCAGCATCTTTGTTGGTGACATGGACAGTGGGATTGAGTGCACCCTCAGCAAGTTTGCTGATGACACCAAGCTATGTGGTTCAGTTGATACGCTGGAGGGAAGGAATGCCATCCAGAGGGACCTTGACACGCTTGTGAGGTGGGCTGATGCCAACCTCATGAAGTTTAACCATGCCAAGTGCAAGGTCCTACACTTGGGTCGGAGCAATCCCAGGGAGACCTACAGGTTGGGCTGAGAATAGATTCAGAGCAGTCCTGTGGAGGAGGACTTGGGGGTGTTGGTCGATGAGAAAATGAACATGAGCCAGCTGTGTGCACTCACAGCCCAGAAAGCCAACTGTATCCTGGGCTGCATCAAAAGGAGTGTTACCAGTAGGTCAGAGGAGGTGATCCTGCCCATCTACTCTGCTTTCGTGAGACCTCACTTGGAGTATTGTGTGCAGTTCTGGTGTCCTTAACATAAAAAGGACACGGAACTGTTGGAACAAGTCCAGAGGAGGGCTACGAGGGTGATCAGGGGAATGGAGCACCTTCCATATGAAGATAGGCTGAGAAAGTTGGGGCTGTTCAGCCTGGAGAAGAGACAGCTGTGTGGAGACCTCATAGCAGACTTCCAGGATCTGAAAGGGGCCTATAAGGATGCTGGGGCGGAACTCTTCTTTAGGGACTGTAGTGATAGGACAAGGGGTAATGGGTTAAAACTTAAACAGGGGAAGTTCTTTACTGTGAGGGTGGTGAGGCACTGGAATGGGTTGCCCAGGGAAGTTGTGAATGCTGCATCCCTGGCGGTGTTCAAGGCCAGGTTGGACAGAACCTTGGGTGACATGGTTTAGTGTGAAGTATTCTTGCTCATGGCAGGGGGTTTGGAACTAGATGATCTCAAGGTCCTTTCCAGCCTGAACTATTCTATGATTCTGAATCAGTGTTTCACGCACAGTTTGCATAAGCCTTCAGATTAAAAAGGCTGCCAGAAATAACAAACCCAGCGTCCTACAATCAGAGGACTCCTGTCTGAAATTCTGCTCTATATGATAAAAAGAATCAGGAAGAACTAAATTTGGATCTTGCTGTAAAGCAAAAAATATGCAGCCCCAGCAAAAAGGATGCAGAAAGAATTGTCCCTGTTTTCAGCTACTCTGTTACGGAAAGTGAGAAAGTTAACTGAATTCTGAATGAGAAAAACAGGCAACAGTGTGTCATGAGGATTTTGCTAAAACATGCTAAGCAGAATCTGTTTCTTTCTATTACTGGCATTTTGTAGAGAATATCCTAATACTATGCATCAGAAAGTGTGGGTCTACCTCCAGTTCTGATGTAGTACAGAAAGATATTTTGCGGGATAGGGTGGTGTTGTCCCTATCAAACTATACAGTACAAAAAAACACCAAGAAAACAACTTTGATAAGGAAATCCATACAAAAGTGGAAAAGCCTGCTACTTATCTTATATGAGCAGAGTCCTTACTCAGTATTATTATTCTTAGAAAAAAAAAATAAATCTTTAGGATGAAGGCTTCTTCCAGGCAAAAATGAAAGACTGTTAGGTATTGTAATTAACACTCTTCATTCAAGATCTTTGATGGCATCTAACTCTGGGTGGCATTTGGGAAGCGTTCACAACAGGAAAAGAAAAAGGTTATTGTAGGTGATCATTCTGTCTGAGTAACTCTGTGCAGATGCACTTTTCTCTGTAGAACTTCATATGGAGTTCAGGAAGGCAAGAAGTCCAAAATAGCCATATAAATTCTTCATCTACTTTTGTGTTTGCAATGATGATGCTCCTGGACTGTTGCTTCACAACTGATTTTTTGCCCTACCACAATGGCAGAATTGAGGATGCTTTTTGTAAAGCTATTTTGAGCTCTTCAGAAAGCAGTTTGGAGAAGTCTTTTACAGACCACGCATTAACTGCTACTGAAAGTGCTGTCTGTCTCACTGGCCATTATTTTTTGGGTGCAGGCTTAAAAGTACTTGTCAACTGTTTGGGCAAAATCCTTGTCAAATGCTCTATTGGTTCAACTAAACTTGCAGCTCCTTTTTTTGGTATTGTATGCTACAGTGAATGTTAGTATGATGTTTTATGCAGACTATCAATGCTTCATGAATTTGTAATATTTTGTTTTCTTATTTTTAAAGATTGGCAGTAGCAAGCAAAACACCTCATTACTGCAAGAGATATGTTTTGATTTTACTTCCATCCTTTCCACTTGAGAATGCAAACACTGGCATTGGAGGTGGCTCTAGATCCACTCTTTCTGAGCAGGAAGAGGCATGGGTCATAAGATGATCATATCTTAGGCTTATTAATCATACTCATATCGTAGGCTATTACCTACGATTTTACCAGTTGGCATCAAGAGAATGTTCTTGGCTGACTTCTATCCACAAGTTAACTGTCAGCTACCATGCTGTCATGGGTAACACTTATCCCAGATGAAACCAGGACACATGCACAGTTGATGATGTTGAGTGTCCGCAAACTGGGGCTCATCATAACTGTCTTTAAAAAGAAAAAAGAAAAAAAAATTATCCTAGATGTGAAGTTTAAAGCCAGGAATGCCTTGTGCATCCTGTGTAATCTCAAGCCTCATCAAGGTCATTAGCGAAGAGCCTCTTAAGACATAAGAAGTACTTCTGGAAGTGTACGTTGATCTCGCTAGAGGTCTGTAGCTTCTTTTTCTAAAAGACAAAGGTCTTCATTTATCAAGTCAAACATCTCTGTCTTCTTTTTTATTTTGTATTCCTGTCCTCTGAAACCTGGCCTGAGAAGACCTGCAGTCTGCTGTGTTCAACAAGACTGTCAAGAGGACATTTTACAAATAACTTTTTTCTACATTCTTCTTAAAGGACCTTTCTCTAAGAAATTGAGAAAACACAAAAAATGGGCTCTTTCTTGCCATGCAGAAGAAATACCTTCACAGTACATATTTTATTCCATTTTCTTATGTTCAGAAGTCTGCATTCCTTTGTAATATTAACAAGAAGCTGTAATTCACAGAAAGTATTTCAAATTCCTAGTATTAGGGTTTTGCTACAGTTGATGTTTCGTCACCCTGCAACACAGAAGATACTCTAGCTGCTAAGTAGCTTGTGTTTATCTTGTTCATAGAGACCGGTGATTGAAAGGTTAATCCAAGTGGTATCACCTTTTTAACTAACCAGATTTCTTTAAATTATTTCTATGATCTTTATGGTTTACTGATCACAGAAACCCAGTCTTCAAAGGGACTTGTGTCAATATGAATTTGCCAGAAAAAATGACTATTGGAAAGCTTTTTAATAGAAAGTTTGCCAAAAGCATACTTAAGATTTGTTGGACTCGTGCAACTCGATGAAGCTGTATGCCAGGCTTCAGAAGTCCTCTGAAAAAGTACCGTCATGCAAAAATTTTTTCGAGTGGATTGTATCTTGACCAGAGACAGTGTTAGAATAGTTGCAAACGTCCCATCAAAACTTCTCATCAGATCAGTGAAGAAAATTATAGTGCATGCAACACATCCATCTTTTACCCTTGTCAAGGCATTTGGGAAATAAACGTCCAGCTGGAGATGGGCAATCTAGCTGTATCATCTTTTAGAATTATGGAATTTCTTTTTCCCTGGAGATGCTTAAGAATATTTTGGGAAATAAGGCCATGGAATTGGTCTGCCAGATGACACTGTCTTCTGTGACAGAGTTCAGGAGCTGAGAGTGTAACAGCAGTGGGTTTTATATACTCACAGAAGGGGAAAAACTTAAGTCCTTGCTCTTTCAGAGAGCCATTATGTCTGATTTTGAAGCGATGTGTAGTGTTCTCAGACTGGTATTTTCAGAGGGTTATCTAGAATTGTCTCTTAAACATCTCTTTCCTTGAAGACTACAGTTGATGTGTGCCTCACAATACAGAATCCCAGGAAAAAGAAAGGCCATAATAGACATAAAATTGGTCGTGCAGTTTCTGTACACAAACTTATCGGTTCATTCTTGGTGTCTGTTTTGTTGATGTAGTATGACAGGAGAGATTTTTTTTTTTTGATGGCTTCATGTGCACAGTTGGGCGAAAAAGTCTTTACAGGAGAGGATCGTCAAACCAGAATTGTATGGGCACTTTCCTATATGTAAAGAAAAAGCACTCACCGGTCTCTGAAAAATCTACTTGACGGCATTTCATAAAATAGTTGAGAATAGCTCAATTCTTTGTTTGGTGTCTGATGTTATGCAATCAGTGCATTTTAGATCTTTGGAAAAGGAGTGAGTAGGGTTATTAAAAGAGCATTCCAATGAATATTCCCAAATGTCAAATGTTAAAATGAGATGAAACTAAGAGATGTTGCTTAGCAACTGTGGTGGTCTCTGCTGGCAACAGTTGAACAGTGAGTCTGTCTGAAGAAAGGTGCCTAAAGAAGGTCATGAAATTCAATTATTATTTCTTCCTCATTCTGGTAAATCTTCAAACTACCATTGTCAGGGATGGGAAACAACAACCTGGCAATAAAACTGACTTTGCAAACTGACGTTCTTTCAGTGGTAAAAAAACACTTTCTAGCAATTATTTTGGTATTTTATTTTTTATTATATTAGCGATAAGCTCTTCTATTTCTGTTCCTTGACTTGTCTTCAGAATTTGAGACAGGATTATACTGGATTAGTTCTACCATAGCCTATAGTAGCAAAACAGGGAGGGAAAATTATTCCATTATATCTGACAATAAATTTCATTTAATGTTTTGTTGGATTTTTTTCTTTTGCATCAGCCCTAATATCCTGTGTGACCTTTGCAATGCTCCCTGCTGTACGTTTATGCAACTGTTGTGTGTATTATTGGAGAAATTCTACAAACCCCACTGGCAACAGCTTCGTTTCTTCTCACCTTCACTTAAAGATTTCCTAATGCAAACATATTTTGAAGTGTGTAGTGTGTGAACTCTTTTGATATTCTTCTGAAATGAAATTTTGCAAATGGAAGACAAAGATGAGTAAATGGGATATGAAGGTTAAAACCTGTGAAAGCAGAGTCAGAACTTGTGGAAATTTTAACAGTGCTCCTTTTAACAGTTTTTGTAGGTATGAGGAAATGAATCTAAAACTCATTGCATTGTGTTGCACTTCAAGTTTATCCTGATGTTTTCACTTAAATTCTTTTAAGTAAAAAGCAACACCAAAAAAAAACCCAAAACACCACCACCAAAGAAGTGCTATGTTTTTGTCAGGGACTTTGAAGTCTTGGGTCTCTCAGTGTCTAGACTTCTGAAAATTACCACCCCCTTCTAGAATGTGGTCTTCCAGCCTTGCAGTCTACCTTACCCATAAAACAAAGACACGGATCTTGTTTATTTGACATGCTGTTTGTTTACTTTGTTATGTCGGTGTTCCTAAATAAAAACAAATTGACACGTATCCTCTTTTTTCATTACTTCTTGCTTTGCCATTAGGTATTACACCCACTGTCTTTATCTGTTTGTATCCAAGTATACTGAAGAATTTGTAAGATCCTGTTAAGCTTGGTATTCCTTGCACTATCAGTGATCATACTAGAATATTTATTAAAATTATTTCAGTGTTATCAATATGACAGAATTCCTGCATGCCTTGTTCAAGATCAGTATTTGATACCTGGGTTGAAGATAGGTGTGATTGCAGGCAACCCGCAAAAGGAGAGAGTCATCTAATCCAGACTACTTCCTAGTAGGTATCTTTGGAATGCTGTGCTCAAAATTTACCTACTTTTATGTTTTATTGTTAAAGGCATGTGTCCCCAGATGTTCAGATTGGGCATTGGATATTAGTTTTCCTGAGGCAGGAAAGATGCATCAAATTTAAATTACTGTATTTATAGGTGACTCTTGGCAACTTAGTACAGCTACATTATAACTTGCTTAGGTTAGCTTCTTTGTTCTGTGCATTTTCAAATTATCTTGGAAGTAATAAAATCTAGAAGTAATCTTAATCCCTAGATACTAAATACTGATAAGCTGCATAGGAAGGCACATTTAGTGTTTGTTTGACACTTTGTGTTTGATTGGGATACCTGAATATTAAGTAGACCCATACAAACTAGCTGTGGGTTATAAATAGACTCTTCCTGAATTAGTTTTCCTGGTATGTTTAAAAT
This sequence comes from Neopsephotus bourkii, assembly GCF_033783945.1. Lineage (NCBI taxonomy): Eukaryota > Metazoa > Chordata > Aves > Psittaciformes > Psittacidae > Neopsephotus > Neopsephotus bourkii. Next base: position 14,145,662 of record NW_026900624.1, read on the forward strand.
AGATACCAAGTCACTAAATTAATGGACAACCCAAATAGATAAGTGAGTACACAATTTCCGCAGAAAAGTTCTACAGCTTAAATGCATGTAACCCTGGCTTCATATGACCAGGAAAGCTTGAGGATGTTATGGAATTGAGTTTGTCATCCAATCTAAACAAGGTAATGTTATTACAAAACATACGTGATTACCATCAGGTTAGTTGGCAAAAAGCTTAGTATGAGCAACCTAGTCTAGTGGAAGGCATCCCTGCGTATGGTAGGGGACTGGGAACTGGATGAACTTCAAGGTCGCTTCCAATCCAAACCAGTCTGGGATTATATATATATATATATATATATGAACTCCCACAATTTTTTTTATTTTTCTTAACAGAGAACAAAATGTTAGCACATACTGCAGGATGTTTCCTGAAAGGTTTTTAAAGGATGGGATACTATGTTTTTTCGTATTTTCTGTACTAATACTCATGGTATTGAATTCATAATACTGAGTACAATCAACATATTTTATCTGTAATTGAGTACATAAGTCTGGAAATATGTAAATGAAAGATTGCATTAGGAGCGTGATACTATCCATAGAGCAGGGGCAAATTTTGTCTCCTTTTCTTGTTAATACTCTGTCCAAAAAACCGCTGTGCCTCACGGTCCTTCCACCACTGTATAATTTCATACAGTCCAAACCCAGGAGTTAAGTAAGATGCTTATTCTGCTACTTTACAGTATTTTTGAAGGTTTCAAGAAATAACTACATATATACTATGTAATTAATATTCTTGCACCTAGTTGTTTTGTGTCAGAGTAATAGGAGGACGTACACTTGTAGATAACAGATATATTTGTGGGAACAGCCTGCTTGCCCTGTGCCTAAAAAAGTCTGAATAACCACATGATGATAACTTTATGGGATACCTGTAGTGCTTTGTCAACCTCTGAAAGGGCTGTCTGTTCATTACAGCAAGTCATTGACTCGTATGTTACAGCAAGTCATTGACGCATACGCTTACCCCAAGAAAACCCAGGGCTCTTGTATTGCATGTTCTGGTGCTGGAGCCCTGATGTTCCTCTAATTGTTTTGTCAGCCAGTTCAAGTAGCTGAGTTCAACAAAGCACTGATGCTACTAAATACGTATGTATCTGGAGGTTAAGCTGTAGCTGTACAGGTAATGTAAGCTGGTATTGAAAGGCTGCTATGCAATACACTAGTCTGAAGCTGTTCTCTTGTTCCCTCTTCTGTCCTCTGTCTTCTCCTGAGCTAAGTGTTAAAAGCAGCTGCACAATTAATAACATCAGCCAACTGATCTTGGCTGAGACTTCGTTTACTTGCTTGGTTGTTTGGTATTTGCTGGGTTAATTGAAAAGGTTTATCTGAATTCACATGCAACCTCATCAGTGCTTGTATCATGTTCACACTTTATTTCATCCTTCATATGCAAACATGACTATGTCCTGTGTAATCCAATATCAGCATGCTTTATGTAGAGTGGGTGCAATTCTGTTATTAATGTTCATTCAAAAACATTGATAGGAGGAATAAACTTTTTTTTTTAATAACATGAGTTGACACGAGCATGTTAGCATTATGTGGAAATCAGCACCTCAGAAATTACTAACAGTGTATCGGGCTTTGTGGCTAATGCAGATAAATACAACTGTGCCACTTAGAATTAGTGTGACATTATTTCAAAATTTATTCCTACTTTCATTGAATTTTAAAAGTGCAACAAGAGGATACTAGTGAGAAAAGAGTATTTTATACAGTGCCAGTTGAATATAAGATGTTGCATTTGGTCTCAAAGCAGCTTGTGCAAATGGACTATAGCAAGATTGCAAATCCAGTGACTAATGCAGCAAGTATAATGAGAAAAGGGTGGATACATGGAAGGTTCTAGAAAGGAAGAATACAGCAAGAGTCGATACTATTTCAGTACTATTTTGCTTTTTTTCATCAAAACCTCTTTCAAAACTAGTTCTATTGTTCTTAATGTTTATTTCCATGATTGAAACTACATAAAGAAACCATCTTGTGTTAGCCCACTGTCTGCTTCCAGTTCATTGGTCAGTTTAGCCAAGAATTAATTTACATCTGGCAGTCTGTGTCTGCAGCCTGTTCTAAGCGTGCTTAAGTAGAAGAACGATCTATGCTATCTAGTTGCTTACGTGTTTGATTATGAAACGTTTAAAGTGCAGTTTCAGTAATACCTCAGGTAATTTTTCTTAAAACAAGCCTTTATGAGTTTGCAGCATATGAAAAATCTTTGCTTAGCAGCAAATCAAGAAAAATAATTGTCTGTCCATTGACCCAAGATTATTTAATCTGCCACTGTACACTTTTGTTAGGGTAAATAAATCTTACTTGAGTGTTTGCTTGGTGTGGTAAGAAACTGACTGCCATAGAAATTTACTAGAAAGTGAATGCTTATCATTGTGAAAACATGCATTACCTGCATTATCTATGGGTCTTAGCATATTAATACAGTGAGTTACCGGCACTGGAAACTCATTTCTTTTTTTCTCTCGTATCTTGTAATGGATAGAATGTTAGGTTGTTACATTTGTTTTTCAGTTCACATCCTTCCCCAACACTTTTGTGTTTTTTGGAAAATATTTAGTCTCTGATTAATGAATAACTTGCAAGCAGGGCTGCACAGTTGCTAGTAAAATGTATTACAGGTAGCTAACTAATGACTGTGGAGTAAGTTACCTTTCCTAAAGAAGCAGTTTGTAACTGATAGTTATAATAGAAGGTTCAGTACATTGTAGCTTTTACAATAAGCTGTTTGTGGGTTTTTATTTTGCTTGCTTGTTTTTTTTCTGATGTTATTTTGAAAATTTCTTACATTCAGATTTTTGTTTTCCTTCACTTTAACCTTCCTGTCAGGATTTCTGGTTAGTTTTTGTGATTGTTTTGTGTCATTCAAAAGCTATCAATTGTTGTCCATGGCCACACTTTTCTTCCTTGTCTCCTTATTTAATTGCAACAATAAATTGTCACGTACCAGAAGTGCTTATTTATACCTTACATTTCAGAGGGTGCTTTTCAGGTTGCTGAAGCTCTGAAATAGGCAACTGTAGGTGCTCCATATGCATTGGGTGCCGTTCCCATACATCTCATTAAATTGGCTTTACTTTACCTGCCTTTAACCAGTTCCTTGAAACAGAAACCAGGTGGCAGATTTGGATAGAAAGGTGTGGAAATCTCTTGCTTCTGCTGCAGTCGGAATAGTTTATGCCATCAGTTCAGTAGATACTGCAAATCAAAGTTGCATAGGTGATACTCGGTTTTGTAGGTTGAAAATGGTAAATGCTGTACATGCAGATCACTGCTTAAGTTGTTTGTAACAGAACATGTATTTACATAATCATTTTTAAATTGTGTGCTTTACGTACCCCATTTTGTAAGTTAATTTTTATTCTAAAGATGCTTTACTTATGCACAGTTTCTTTTCTTGGTTCATCTTGCTCACCTTTCTAAATACCGCACTGGTTTTAGTTTGACTTAACAAATTGTATGGGTGCATCTCTAGTGAGATGTGACTTAGTAACAGGTAACTTGGGAGCCAAAGATAAGCCTGTAACTTCGGGTATAGAGTCAACATTTAATGAGGATTCTGTTGCAGATGTTGTGGATGACTCATTTTTCATATCACCAAACTAAATGGGATATGAAACAGAGTAAGAAGGATGGTTTCTGTTCCTGCTTGCTTAGAAATAAAGGCAGGAAAGATGTGCAGATTATCATACTCTGTTCTAAAAAGAGAATTAAGATATTATTTTTTTCCATTAAAGAAAAAAAACAACCGCAAAACATATGAAAACCTTACTTAGTGTGCCATACCTCCACGTGACACTTCTGCTGTTGGCACAGAACTTGACAACTGGCTGTCCCTTCATTCCTTGTGTTTTGGAGTGGAGAACCCGAGTGCTGTGTCTCATTGGTGCTTATGTCATCACGGGAGGAGCTCCATCGCAGCCCGCCTCGGTGACACACAGAGCACCCGCTCTATTTGTAGGCCGTTGCCGGGCGGGTTTGCTCTGCCCCGCAGTTGCGTATTGATTTGTGGAAAGGGGATCTCCCGTAGCCAATCCTGAGCGCCTAATTTCCCGCCGTGCCCTGAGGTTCGGCTCTGCCGGACCTCTGGTAAGGGGGGCAGGATGGCGGCAAAGATTCTCTTCTTCACCTTGCCAGCACTCACAGAAAGAAAATTCATTGCTCCATGTGGAAAATAGGCTTCTTGCCCACAAAATCTAAAAAGATACTTAAAAGTCATTACGAGGCTTCGGTTGGATTAAATTATGAAATAGCTGGTTCCTCCGCATGTTGAAGACCTGCCTCCTTCAACCCGAGGTGGTGCGCGTGGTGGGAGTGCAGCAGTTTCGAAATTCTGTATGTGGAAGGTACTGGTATCCGCAAGGAGCAAGTAAGCAAGGCAGCGGGGACACTGCTATTCCTGAGAAAGGTTATCTTCTCAGAGGAAACACTTACAGTACTTTGTAACAGCTGGTTCTCACAGCCAACTAATCAACTGCTATTTTAGTTCTATTTTTAATTGTTGCTTTTTTATTACTGGGGAAATGTAATCTTTGGAGAAAAAAAAACAGCAACAAAACAACAAAAAAACCCCAGCAACCTTCTAAAAGGCACTTGTGTGCATGACAAACACTTCATGACTTTTTATTCCATCATCACCTTGTTTGTTGCAAGTTTTCACTTTTGTTTCTTCTGGTATTTGAGAAGTGACCTCGGGGGATCACTGTTACCATCAGACACCTCCAGAGTCTCTTGCTGCCAAGCTGTAAGTACCTGAAGGCTAAAGTGACATCACTACAGTTAGTTGCATTTGTAATATGTATGAATTAGTTTAGAACATACTTTACAGAATATTAAGGGTAAATATATCAGTGATATTCTGTATTTTATCGAACAGACTTGTAAAGATATCTTTACATTAGTAATAGGTTCTTACAGATGTAGCCTGTTGAATTTTCACTTGAACTTTTATCTGTAAAAATTACTGTATTTTCTAATGCATGGAAAAGCCTAAGCATGAACAGTATATCTTGCCTTTTTTGGTTGTCCGTCCCCATTCCTCCCCCCCCCAAGTTTCATATTTTGTGGTTTGCACGTACATGAACAGTTTGTTCGGGTTATTCAGGTTTTAAATTTGGAATATTAGAAGTTGGAGAAGTTTTTAATTGTAGATGTTGAGGCAGTTAGTGTCCACTTCTGTGAAATTATTAACACCACCTCATATTTAAGGATAATGGTAACTGTTAATTTGTGCCAAAGGTGGAACTGCAGTATAGCATTTCAACCGTCTATAATAAAAATATTCCACAAATGTATCTTAAAATGCACAAATTCAGCTTTACGTAAAATTTCACTGATTTTTTTTTCCTATATATCAGAAACAGACATGCTTAGTGCTTTAACTTGTGCAAAAAAATAATCAACTTTTAACAGCAAAATTCAGCTTTTTACAGCTATTTCAAAAATCAGTACACTTGTTTAGTGTTTGGAGCTCTTGCAGCTGAATTGAAAGCTTATATTTTGAGTTGTTGATAAAAGTTGAAATCTCTACTTGTGGGAAGTAAGGAAACAGCATCTACCACTATTGTTGTGGCTGAGTTCTACTCTAGCAGTTTCACTACTTTAATGACCTAAATAGCTGTTAAAATCTAGCTTACAGAAAGAGGCAAAACTCATTCTTGGAGAATGAGCTGAAGCTTCAGGTTTTTAGCGACAAGGGGATGTTTGTAAGGCTCTTCAGTTGTTTGTGTAGGGCTAATGAGTATGTATTTTAATAGTTGTCTCTTGCTTGTTTTCTGGTCTCCCATCTTCAAAAGTATCTACTTTATATGTAGTAGTTACCAGGCATAAACTGATGAACCATCTAAGGACAATTCTGCAAAACCACCAGCAGCAGAAAGATCTTAGTTGTGTAAATGGGCCTGACAAGGGTCTTTCTTTCCCCACAAGGAATCAATTTATCCCACAAGGCATGGCAGCCTCCTAAGAAAAGAACTCTAAAATCCAAAATTTAGTATGAGAAACAGGTTCATGAGCTAAAATCAAAGGCAGTATATTCCTCTGATTTTAGAGAAGACACAGGACAACTGTTTAATTCGCTGTGATGCCAGAGTGAAAGATGAGAGCATAGTTCAAGTTTGTACATGAAGTTGTCGATCAAGTACAGTATGCAAGACCATGCAGACTATTTGAAACTGTACTGTGAATTTCCCCAAGGTTTACCAAGCCTGTAACAATACATTTGGGTGTTTTTTGTAGGTGTAGGTCCACATGTGGACTTAATGTTTTATCAAAATGGTTGTTCAGAAGACAGCTTGCAAAGGTGTAGGAGAATGGCCTCTACTTTCATGGCAGAAGTCATACTGCACTCATGGAAAAGCACTGATTTTGGTGCTTCTCTTGGGTCACCAGAAGTGTATGGGCACTTCATGGTGTTTAAAGAGAGCATACAAGCTGCCATACTTGAACCCATGTTGGATATCAGCAGTTTCTTCAATAGAACATAACAGAAATTCAGTAGTCGAAATTGCTTTTGCAGGTTGAACACTAAATCCATACTGTGGCTGTGCACCGCCTGTGCACTGCACTAGCGGGTTAGTGCTTTTGTGCAGCTTCAGGCCTCAGACTGAAAACCCTTACCGTTTTCTTACATAATTTACCAGCTCTTTGGAAAATCTTTAGTTTTAACCCAAACCCCGCTCGCCTGTGCTCTACAGTCCATGCTCGTGTTCATGCCCTGACTGCCAATGGTCTCCTGGGGGTTTGTTGCTGGGTAGGATTTAGGGAGCTGTTGTCTGACTGGCTGCCGTGTACTGCTCTTTCCAGCCAGTCGAGTACGGGGCTGGAGCCTGTTCTCCCGCTGTGCAGTGATCTCATGGTGACGTTAATTTTTTCTTTGAAAATGGCACATTTTTTCACTTTGTTCAGCTAACACTAACATCATTTTAGCCTAAAAGGAAGGGGAATTCAAATCATCTGTGGTAGTGTGCTAGAAGAAATACTGTTTGCACTTACGAGACTTTCTCTCCTTAATACATTCTAAAATAAAGGCATAGTTGTATGTGATTTTCAGTAGGCTGGTGGTATCTTGCATTAGTGGCAGAAAAACAAATTACTGGCACATTATTTCAACAGAAGACTGCTTTATACGTAAGGTAGCTTCTGTTTGCTACTTTAATTTCCTGGGACTCTCCATCTAGACCAAAATACTCTTGCCCATTTGCTGCCTTTCTTTCCTTGATTTGGCTATACTACACTTGCATGTTGGAACACTGCTTTTCATAATCAAAGGCTTTAACTTCCCCATGTAGTTCTTGTGCTTTGGCAGATGTTGTATGGTTGTGGCGCTTTTGGCTAGCACTCCATGCATTCCAGGAACCCTTTGCCAATGCTCTTCTAGACCGGTGATATTCTGCAAACTCCATCGTGCACCATTGTTTAGATTGCAGTTCCCCTGACACCGCCCTCCCCCCCCCCCATGTTTCCGTGACCTTCTAATTGGCTGCTGCCTGTTACCAGGCAGGATTCAGGCTGCTTGCTGATTGGCTAACGTTTTGATCAGCTCCTGGCCTGCTCATATGAGCACATGATTATAGGCTAATCCATAGCAGCTAAACTAATACCTTCCTTTGTTGCTTTACAGCTGTAATCTCTCTACAGAGTAATAGTAATTAAAAACAATTAAAAAAGAAAATCAGGAAATAGAGGGAAGGCTTTTTAACTGGCTGAAAGAGGAGTCCTTTGCATATTCCTGGATGCGGTGGCACAGTTTGAATTTGCCGTCTAGCACACATCTAGTTATGAGAATGAAATCTACAAATGTTAAACGGAGGGAAGTGCCTAATGGTGTATTTGTATCTCATGGTGAAGTATATACAACTTTCATGCTAAAAATGAAACAGAATTTTCATAAATGATGTCTAAAGAACTGTATACAATGTTCATGTGTGGTGGTAGTTCAAAATTTATAATTGTGTTTTTTAAAAAAATAAACCAAAAAAGGCAACCTAAAACCTACCACCTTATTTACAGTATTTAACCCGTACACACTTAGCTCTACATGCAGGAGGCACTATACATATCCTTTTCTTTGAAATAAAAGATGCCCATCCATTGGTTTGCTGCTTCAGCCACTCATTTCCTTCTGTGTGACTCAGTCATACACTGGGTAAAAACTGAAAATACCCAAGCACCAGATGAGGGAAGTACAGAGCAAACACAGCTAAACTGTGTGGCAAAGTGTAAAGAGAGGCTACCAATGTTTCTTTATTTAAAACACTACTACTTTTAAATTATTTATTTGTGCAATAGTGAATTCACATAACCTCTGTAGTTGCTTTTTGAAGGGCAACCTTCTCACCCATTTGAAAGACTGGGAGGCAGTATTTGTCAGATGCCTGCTGATTGTCTTGCGTGGGTATGACCAAACCTGACTGGACTGGTTACCGATTTAGTTGTTTCTTCTTCCAGGTCTGTTACTTGGCTGCGGTGTGCTCCCTTGTGGGTATGGCTGGAAACACTAAGGCTGCTCTCCAGTGATACGTGCTTAGCTGTTAACCAGTGTTTAGCATTCATCTTTTAATCGCATCTATGCTTGTATTTTTTGGAACTTTTATTGGATATTCTTTGGCTGCAGATGGTGTGGAATTGAGCTGAAAATATGTACAAGTTACTCAAATAACCATCTAACAATGGAATTTTACAAGAGACCTTTTTTTCTTGTAAAGGTTAACTGTTGAACCATGTTAGAGCTTGTTTTTTTAACTACATTTTGGGTAATATCCTACCATACTAAGTAAATATAATTTTGAAACATTGAAATTCAAGCTTCACCATTTAGTATATTTTTAAGAAAAAAGTACGCATCATTATAAAAGTATTCTGATGTTTGTTTTTTTAAGACTACTGTTCCTAGCAAATTTAAAAAAGAAGTGCCATTCCTTTTACTCTGTATTTTATGTTAAAAATATAAATGAAAGACTGGTTGGATGATTAAGGAAACTAGAGCAGAAAATATGAATTTTTTTTAAAGTTATATTTTATGATTACTCAGGTGATGCACGTAACGAATTATTTTAAGTTGTCTGAACATTTTATTAATCTGTGAGTATAACTTTCAGACATAGGAAAATTAGGATTGGGAATTTTGTAATAGAAGAACATTTAAATTCTGGGTAATGCTTATAAAAGAAAGCACTGTAGTCCAGGAGAGCAAAATATTTGTCTGTCTAATTTTGATATAGAGGCCTTGTATCCTCGTACTGCATTAACAGAGGACTCTCACTAGCTGCTCATCTCTTAGGAGCTTTTGGAATTTTTCAAGGTTAGCAAAGACTTAATTTTTTCTTCCCCCCCACCACCACCACCACCCCCCCCCCCCAACTGTCCAACTGTACAATATCATGGCTTGACTTGGCGAACGAAGATTTGGGAAGGGCTTTACCCACGCTTACTACAAGCGCACTGATGACTAAAAAGTCCAATGTCAGATAGGCAAATCTGGCTGCAAAAAGCACAGCGAAAGGTCTCCTTGGGTGGTATAGGCGGAGCATGATTCTTTCTATGTTGTCTTTTCTCCTCGAGACTAGTTCTGCGTGAGTTCTCAAAGGAATCAATGGCGTTACGTATGGTTTGTCTCCAAGTCTCCTGATTGGAGGCCAAGGTGGACACCTGGTGGTAGCCAGTATGGCCGAGGCTAAGGTATTGTTTCAGGGAGTCCTTATATCTCTTCTTCGGGGCACTTCTCTTGCGGCAACCGGTGGCAAGTTCACCGTAAAACACAATCTTAGGGAGGCGGTGATCCTTCATTCTAGAGACGTGCCCTGCCCAGTGCAGCTGCGGTTTCAGCAATATGGCCTTGATACTGCTGACCCCTGCCTGTTCGAGGACAGTAACATTTGACATATAGTCAGTCCAATGGTTGTTTAGAATTGTACGGAGGCAGCGCTGATGAAAGCGTTCCAGGAGTCGCAGGTGATGACAGTAGATGATCCACAATTCTGACCCATATAAAAGAGTAGACAGTACAATGGCTCTGTAGACACTAATCTTTGTACTTTTCTTCAGGTGTTTATTGCACCAGACTCTTTTATGGAGTTTTCCGAAGGCTCTATGTGCCTTTGCTATTCTGTTGTCTGTCTCTTTGTCGATCGTGGCATCCGAAGAAATAATGCTTCCCAGATAGCTGAACTGCTGAACTGACTTAAGCTCTAACTTGCCAATGGTATTGTGGAGATGATGGTAATCTTCTTGTGGTGCAGGTTGGTAGAGAACTACTGTCTTATTCAAGCTGACTTCCAGCCCAAAAAGCTCGGTCGCCTCCGCAAAGCAAGATGTTAAATGCTCCAGATCTGCTTCCGTGTGGGCAACAAGGGCGGCTTCGTCAGCAAAAAGCAGTTCACGGGCAAGATGATTTATGGTCTTAGTGTGGGCCTTCAGTTGCCTTAGATTGAATAGGCTACCATCAGTATGATATTGAATATAAATGCTGTTTTGTTTGTCGAGATCTACCGTAGCCCTTTGGAGCATCATGCTGAAGAAGACTGAGAATAAAGTTGGTGTGAGAATGCAACCTTGTTTCACACCACTGGTTATTGGGAAGGGCTCAGAGAGTGCATTGCCATATCTGACTTGCCCTTCCTGATCCTCATGTAACAGAATAATCATTTTGAGGAACTTGAGGGGGACAACCTGATTGTTCCAAGATCAGCCACAGGCCTTTTCTGCTCACAGTGTCAAAAGCTTTGGTGAGGTCAATGAAAGCTACATAGAGCCCCTTATTCTGTTCCCTACACTTTTCTTGCAGTCGTCTGAGAACAAATACCATGTCTGTGGTACTTCTGTTAGCCCTGAAACCACGCTGACTTTCAGGTAGAAGTTCTTCTGTGATAGCAGGTACTAGTCTGTTCAATAGTAATCTTGCATGAATTTTTCCAGCAATGGAGAGCAGAGTTATACCTCGGTAGCTTGAGCAGTCTGACTTTACACCTTTTTTCTTATACAGAGTGATGATGATTGCATCATGAAAATCTGATGGTAATTTACCTTGTTCCCAACAGTGCACAACTGGCTCGTGAAATTTAGTGTGAAGTGTTTGGCCTCCGTGTTTCCAGATTTCAGGTGGGATTCCGTCAACCCCATATGCCTTGCTAGTTTTCACCTTCTGTATAGCCTTAAGAGTCTTTCTCATGGTAGGGGCTAAATCCAATTCATTTTTCACCGGATGTTGTAAAATGTGCTGGATTCCTTCGCCTTGGACTACATGGTTAGCACTAAAGAGTGTTTGAAAATGTTCAGACCAACGATTTAGGATGGAGATTTTATCTGTAAGAAGCATTTTGCCGTCTGCACTAAGTAAGGGGCTTTGAACCTGAACTGTTGGTCCATACAGTGCTTTCAGAGCCTCATAGAATCCTCTGTGGTCACCTAAATCTGCACATAATTTAGTCTTTTCTGCTAGGCTGAGCCACCACTTGCTCTGGATGTCTCGAAGTTTCTGTTGGAGTTTGCTACATGCAAGACAAAAGGCTGCTTTTCTTACATGGCAGAGTGGCTGAGCGAGGTGTGCTTGATGAGCAGATCTCTTCTTTGTCAGCAGTTCCTGGACCTCCTTGTTGCTATCGTCAAACCAGTTTTTTTTTGTTGTTTGTTTTTGTTTTTTTTTTTAAGGAGAACCCAATGGAATCTACAGAGGACTGCAGGATGCTATTTTTAATGTTGCCAAAGTGCTTCAGGAGAAGGATCTATGAGCTGGTCTTCAAGCCTAGTTTGAACGTTAGCCTGAAAGTTGTCCCTCACTGCAGCTATTTAGAGACTGTTAACATTGAGCCGCCTCCTCGGAATGCCACCACTCTTAGGTTTGCCTTGAAGTGGAAGTTAAGTTTGCAATGCACAAGACAGTGGTCTGTTTGACATTCTAGGCATCACTCGGGTGTGACAGACGTCACAAATATTACTCTGGCGCACTAAGACAATCAGTAAGGTGCCAATGTTTAGATTGAGGATACATCCAGGTTGTCTTCCAGCAGTCTTTGTGCTGGAAAATAGTGTTGGTGACGGTAAGCTGCTGCTCTGCACAAAACTCTATTAAGAGGTGACCGTTATTGTTGCAGCTGCCAACATCTTGCTTGCCTAGTACTCCTTTCCAGGCTTCAACGTTCTTACCTACTCGGGCGTTGAAGTCACCAAGGATTATGAACTTATCTTCTATAGGAACCTTTCGAGTGAGGTGACGCAGGTCTGAGTAGAATTTTCTTTTTCTGCAGTGTCAGCTTGCAGAGTTAGAGCATATATGCTGAAAAGGACAAAATGTTGCTTATTGTGTAGTGGAAGATGTAAGGAGATAATACGATCAGAATGACTTATTGGCAAATTTTCAAGTTTGGAGACGATGGGGATTTTAATTATGAAGGCAACTCCAGAAAGATGACTTTCAGTTTTGGATTTGCCTGACCAGTAGAGTATATAGCCGGCACCATGTTCTTTAAGGCTACCTTCTTCATGAAGGCGAACTTCACTGAGAGCAGCAAAATCGATGTTAAGTCATAGAATCATAGAATAGTTAGGGTTGGAAAGGACCTCAAGATCATCAAGTTCCAACCCCCCTGCCATGGGCAGGGACACATCACACTAAACCGTATCACCCAAGGCCTTGTCCAACCTGGCCTTGAATACTGCCAGGGATGGAGCATTCACAGCCTCCCTGGGCAACCTATTCCAGTGCCTCACCACCCTCACAGTAAGTTTTAACCCATTACCCCTTGTCCTGTCACTGCAGTCCCTAATGAAGAGTCCCTCCCCAGCATCCTTGTAGGCCCCCTTCAGATACTGGAAGGCTTCTATGAAGTCTCCACGCAGCCTTCTCTTCTCCAGGCTGAACAGCCCCAACTTTCTCAGCCTATCTTCATATGGGAGGTGCTCCAGTCCCCTGATCATCCTTGTGGCCCTCCTCTGGACCTGTTCCAACGGCTTCATGTCCTTTTTTGTGTTGAGGACACCAGAACTGCACACAGTACTCCAAGTGAGGTCTCACGAGAGCAGAATAAAGGGGCAGGATCACCTCCTTCAACCTGCTGGTCACACTCCTTTTGATGCAGCGTGACAATTCATGGGCAATTGGCGCAAAACAGTGCTCAGGATGCCCACTGTTCACTGTATCAAGCATGGTCCTGATGTTCCAACATGCGAGTGTCAGTCTGGACACACCTTTATAGGCAGGTGTATGCTTTCGTGCATAGATGCCCATTGGCCGCGGCTAGCCAACCAGGTGGAAGGGGAGATGAGCTTTGGTTAGGCCACCTTTTCTAGGCCTCTCTCCATATGGAGCAAGCAGTGCTGTCCTTGAAAAAAAGGCTGCTTGGTTCTTCAGGATGTTGCCGAACAAGACTCTCATCTCCTGGGTCAGCCTCGAGCGACTAATGTCCTGAACTGCCTGCATGCAGGGTTGCGTCTGCGACTTCCAGTGCACCTTATCACCTGCCATTTCATCCCTCACCTGTTGATACAGGGCTTTGCAAGTGTGGGTAAACCCTTTGGGCCTGCGCAGTGGATTTTTTAGGTGAGGCTCAGCGTGCGCAGAGCTGGCCCCACCCTTTACACCTTGGACGGTTGACAGCAGAGTCCTCAGGTCGTAGGTTTGATTAGAGTGTCCTTCCCTTAGCTGAATGGCCTTACATGTCTATACGAGCTCCATCTGCCCAGGTTTGAAGTTAGTTTTTTCTTCCCCCCCCCGGCTGTACAATATATATGTCAGTAACAGCATTGCACATTGGTTGTAGGGCATTATATGCATGGGGTATGAGTATGATGATCAGTATTCTATCACATGACAGTTTAATACATGCTTTTATACTAATGTGAAGAAACATGCCTGAGTTCTTGGGAAAAAGGAAGAGATACGATTTCAAAAGCTGCATGTACGTTATTAGAGGTTTTCATACGCTTCTCCTAACCTCAGGGCTTAGAATTATTATGTGAAACTTATTCTCTTCTGGACAAATATGAAGATACTGTATTTAGCATGAAGAGAACTCTGGAGAGATGCGAAGAGCTCACTTGGAGCTCATCTTTCATCTGACTGGAAATGGTTATGTGATGTGAATATTTTCAAAAATCAAGCAAAGTGATGTTTCAGATGAGTGTTTCTATAGGTGTTATATTTTGCTCCCAATGGAGGCAATGCAGTAATAGACAATCCTGTTCAAAAAATCCAGTTCAGACTGGCAGAAATACGTGTTTAAATGGTATTATTGAGAGTCTGTAAATAGAGCCATTTGTAAAGATTTGTTTGTTCGTCTGTTCCTGTGTTGAGAAGGTAGTCATTTAAGCACCGTCAGTTACTTAAATATGAGGATTCTAAATTGTTGTGCAGAAGAGAACTGAGATAAAGTAGAAGGGACTCTCGTGTTAATAGGAAATTGGAATAAGGAAAAAAAATTTTTTTTTTACTACATTGCTTTCTGTATTGTCCATATTTTTGTCAGGCTGTGCTAAGAAGCCTTATAATTGTAAAATACAGTCTGTCATAACTGTATGGTTTAGAGTTGGTCTTGATAATCACATTCTTATTGTCCCTTAGAGTATATATTCAAGTCTTATCCTAGAATACTGTGGGTGTGCAGTGCATGAATATTAAATAATTTCCTTTATGAACAAACTATCCAAAGTAAACTAGGAAGTGATAGGAAAGTAAAGCACATGACCTGCAGTGGGGTGCTGAGGGAGCTCAACAACTGTCAGCTGATGAAGAGAAGGCTAAAGGCTAGTGTTACGGCTGCCTAAATGAAACTTGTAGGCAAGTATGGTTACATAGAGGGTCTAAGTACTCTGAGGCTGCGGAATGGCTGTTTTGTGAATTTGGCGAGTTGGTTGCATAAAAGCATTGCTGATTTGACCTAGTGTTGGCAATAGTCTTGTGTGTGTGTGTGTGTGTGTGTGTGTGTGTGTGTGTGTGTATGTATACACATACACACCCCCTTCCTGAAAAGACAAAATGCAGTTTATTAATGAATTTCTCAGCTTTGTGAGTAGAAATAGATCAGGGGAAGATGCAAAAAGAACTGTAGCAAATATTTGAAATGTGTCCTTTGTGTAATAATTCTCCTGTGTCAGTGGTAGAGCCATTTGCTTATCTAATGCTTCTGGAAAAAATAAAACTCCTAATTTATTTTCTTTTTTCTACACTGTAGTATTTTTTAACTACTGTTACCCAAGTAAACTTCCGAAAGTTTTGAGAAACTTAAGAAAAGCCATATCTTAGAGGGGAATAACATATGACGATGGTGTAGCTTTATCAGAGCTAAGCTGATTAGCATCAGCTCATTCAAGGTCTTGGTTGATGAGTTTCATTTAGGATATACCAAGTTCCTTAACTGCTTTCTGCTTTTGAACAATATTATCATCTCTAAAACAAGACCACATGGTAGGGAGTAGAATTTAAAAATCCCTATGGGTTTGTTTGGTTAATTAATTAATTTAATATAAATAAATGAGATTATGTTGTATTTCAACAAAATTATTTAGCTCAATTTATTGATTTGATGAAGTAAATTTTCAAACACTGTTTTCCTTAAATTTTTTAATATATTAATGTTCTCATTTTTCTTAATATTTGCATGGGTGAGTAGAACGAATAAAATTATATGGAGGGCAGTAGTACCAGATTTCTTTGAAAAAGGAAGTTTTTTGGAAAGGAGCTACAACACCTCTTTTTCAGGAGCGCAGATGGCCTTGAATTAAAGTGCTATAAAAACCCAAATTCAGTTAACCTTTGTATAAATACGAAGGATGAAGGTCTGTTTTATCTATAGAGAAGAAAAAAAAAGTACCTTAACGCATTCAAAAATTCGTTCAATATATTGAAATTTTCTTAAAAGTTACTTAATAGAAAAATCTTGTCTTTTATCTAAGTTATTAAATATATTTGAATCTTACGAAATTACACAGTTTTAGAAAGAGAAAATAAATGTAAACTGATGGACCAAGAATTTTTCTTACTTTATTACAAGAAGAGGGGCTGCTGGCTCTTACATTAGCACAATCTATTTTTAGCTAGAAAACCTCATTACCTGGTTTTGCTGTAATACTACTGTAATAGACAACTGGTCTAAGACATGTAGTCAGAATATTACTGTAATATTGTAGTGTGATCTGAGTAATCTTCACATATGCATGTGTGTGTAGCATACTGCCCTGGTTTCAGCTGGGATACAGTTTAATTCTTTCCTTAGTAGCTGGTGCAGTGCTGTGTTTTAGTTTTAGTCTAGAATAAAGTTGATAACACACTGGTGCTTTAGTTGTTGCTAAGTAATGCTTACTGTTAAGTCAAAGACTTTGCAGTTTCCTATGCTCTGCCACTGAGGAGGAGCACACGAAGATGGGTTGGAGCACAGCCAGGACAGCTGACCCAAACTAGCCAAAGGGGTATTTCATACCACAGGACATTATACACAGTGTATAAACTGGGGAGAGCTGGCTGGGAGGGGCTGATTGTGGTCAATTGCTGTTCCAGGACAGGCTGGGCATCTGTCAGCGAGGGGTGAGCAAATGTATCGCTTGTCTGACTTGAGTTTTATTTCTCTATCTCTTTTTCCTATTGTTACTGTTGATAAAATATTTTACTTTTTATTTCAATTATTGAACTGTTTTTATCTCAACACATAAATTTTACCTTTCCCAGTCCTCCCTCATCCCATGTAGGGGTGGGGGGGTGGGGCAGCGGTGTAGAGGTGAGAGTGAGCAAGCAGCTGCATGGTTGTAGAAACATGTATTCACATCTTCTGAGGACAAATAAACAAAATTTAATTGTGGTGGTAGGTGTTTCTTTGGTTTTGTAGATACAGTTTGCTGTAGATACTGGCTTTCTTTAAAATATGCCAAATGCTGCAGTCTTTCTTAGGAATGCTAATATGGTGATAATCTGTTACCTTCACAGTTCTTTCTGAATTTTTTTTAAGGGTCAAGATGGATAACACAGATGAGCCTCAGAAAAAAGTCTTTAAAGCACGAAAAACAATGAGAGTAAGTGATCGACAACAACTTGAAGCTGTCTATAAGGTTAAAGAGGAGCTGTTGAAGACAACTGAAGTTAAATTGTTAAATGGAAAGCATGAGAATGGAGATTCTGATTTAAATTCCCCTTTAAGCAATACAGACTGTATGGAGAACAAAAGGGAAGTTAATGGCATAGTGGACTTATGTGTTAATTCTGAAGAAGGAAGAACAGCTTCTGATGAAACTAGTGAAGCCAAAAGCCCTGAAAGTAGGGCAGATAACGTAGTCAGTGACACACAACCCAAACCTCTAGCACTGTCTCCAGAGAATGTTACTCCTGAGCAAGGTAAAGATACTGACACTGCTTTAGCTTGCGAGGCTGAAAATGGAGTTCTTGGTAGCAATAAGGATGACTTCCGTGAAAAAAATAATACAAAAGATCATTTGGACCAAAGAGAGAGTGATATCCCATTGGAAGGTGAAAGTAAATCAGTCTGTGGTATTAGTGACTCTTTGGAAAAGAAGGTAGAAACACATGACTTAAGTATTACTTCCAATTCATATAGTGAGGAAAAGAGCACTGAAGAAGTAACTGTTGGAGATGCTGTTGGAGAAGAAGCCATCTCTAGTAGTATGGAAGCTGACCAGGAAGCAAAGGACGTACAAGATGGCTCTACAGGTCTTCCAGAAACGACTGTTCAGAAAACAGCAGATGAGCCAAGTGATCGTATCTTGGACAATACTGACTCTATGGAAACAGATGAAATTATTCCAATTTTGGAAAAACTAGCACCTGCTGAAGACGAATTGGGCTGTTTTTCTAAAAGTCCTCTGCTTCCAGTGGATGACACAGTCACAGATTTAGAAGAAAAAATAGACAGCTGTTTAGGTTCACCATCCAAGCAGGAAAGCAATGAAAGTCTGCCAAAAGAGGCTTTCTTAGTATTGTCTGATGAAGAGGATCCCTGTGATGAGAAGGAGGAATGTGCTGAAGCGATAGTACCAAACAAGTCAAGTCTTCCAGGTAAGAATTTTCTAAATTGGTAGTTTTAATCCAAGTCTGGGATTTTGTCCATTTCTTAGGATGGCACATTTCTGATACATTTCTCAGTCAAAAAAAGCAGTCTTACCCTCCAGTTGTGTGTGACAGTCTCACAGGTTTCAAGGATAAAATTTGAGGCCCAGAAAAAAAACGTACATAACACAAAAACACTGTCATCATTGAGATCTGGTTTGTTTGGTTGGTTGTTGGGTTTTTAGGTTTTTTTTCTCATATTCTGCAAACTGGGGTGAGGTGGTGGGTGAAACAAGAGGAAAGATGAGTAGTTGCCAGATAAGGAACAGAGAAATTTCTGGGAAGTTCATGAGCTGTTGTTGAGGGTAAGAAAGGATCTGAACTTTCTTTGATGTGTAAGGAAATAGTATCAGTGAAAACATGTTGATAATCCAGAAATGTCACAAGTGCCATTTGTTTAAAATTTCTTTTTTTCCACCCAAGAGAGCATTGGAAAGATTTCATTAGAAACACAGTCATGTATGAGTTTTATGCCATGTAGCTTTTATTCATTTAACTCACATGGAATTTCATCTAACTTATTTGATGGCTATGCTAACTCATTAACATTTGAAATCATTAAGTGTAGGAACATGGTACATCAGTCTTTTCATGTAGTTAGTCAAAAGATTTTTATCCCTTTTTTTGGTGTTAAACTGAATAATGTCCTTTACAGTCTGTTGCCTCCTGTCCTATAGCTGTGCACCTTTAATGGCTTCATCTTCTCTGAATTCCTATTATGTAACAGAAGGCAGCAGTGCAATCTGCAGTTAGTCTTCACCTGTTAAGGCTGAGCAAAGCCAGTTCTGTCATCTGCTCCTTATATAGCATGTACTTCACTTCCTTGACCTTACTGGGGACCATTTGCTTTACCTGCTTTGGTTTTGTCAGTGCCTTTCTTGTATTTGGGACCTAATCACAGTATCACAGTATGTTAGAGATTGGAAGGGACCTCAAAAGATCATCTAGTCCAATCCCCCTGCCGGAGCAGGAACACCTAGATAAGGTTACACAGGAACGTGTCCAGGCGGGTTTTGAATGTCTCCAAACAAGGAGATTCCACAACCTCCCTGGGCAGCCTGTTCCAGTGTTCCGTCACCCTCAGTGAGAAGAAGTTTCTTCTCAAGTTTAAGTGGAACCTCTTGTGTTCCAGTTTGTACCCATTTCCCCTTGTCCTATCATTGTTTGCCACTGAGAAGAGCCTGGCTCCATCCTCGTGACACTCCCCCTTTATATATTTATATACACTAATAAGGTCACCGCTCAATCTCCTCTTCTCCAAACTATAGAGACCCAGCTACCTCAGTCTTTCCTCGTAAGGGAGATGCTCCACTCCCTTAATCATCTTAGTTGCCCTGCGCTGGACTCTCTCCAGCAGGTCCCTGTCCTTCTTAAACTGAAGGGCCCAGAACTGGACACAATATTCCAGATGAGGTCTCACCAGGGCTGAGTAGAGGGGAAGGAGAACCTCTCTCGACCTACTAACCACCCCCCTTCTAATACACCCCAGGATGCCATTGGCCTTCTTGGCCACAAGGGCACAGTGTCGGCTCATGGTCACCCTGTCGTCCACCAGGACCCCCAGGTCCCTCTCCCCTACACAGCTCTCTAACAGGTCGTTCCCCAATCTATACTGGAACCTGGGGTTGTTCCTGCCCAGATGCAGGACTCTACACTTTCCCTTGTTATATTTCATCAAGTTATTCCCCGCCCAACTCTCCAGCCTGTCCAGGTCTCGCTGGATGGCAGCACAGCCTTCTGGCGTGTCGGCCACCCCTCCCAGCTTAGTGTCATCAGCAAACTTGCTGATAGTACACTCAATTCCCTCATCTAAATCATTGATGAATATATTAAATAATACTGGTCCCAGTACCGACCCTTGAGGCACTCCACTAGATACAGGCCTCCAACTAGACTCCGCCCCATAGACTACAACTCTCTGGCTTCTCTCCTTCAGCCATAGTGCTGGACATAGTGCTTCAGATGGGGGTTTCTCAAGTGGTGAACAAGAGAATCACTTCCCTTGTCCTGCTGGGCACATTTCTTACACCCTAAAATGCTGTTGAACTTAATTCACATTTCTGAATGATGTTCAGATTGTTTTCCACCAGGAATTAAGGCCTTTTCTCCAGAGTATCGTTCTAGCCAGTCAACCCTCAGTCTGTCCTGTTGCACAGGATTATGCTATCCCAGATGCAGAACTTGGAATTTCTAATTGCTGCACTCTGTGTTAGCCCAATTTCCCAGCCTGCCACTGTGCCTCTGAACAGCAGCTATGCCTCACAGTATTTACTGCTCCCCTCAGTTTTTGTCTGCAAACCTGCTAAGTGTGACTTCCTGCCCCTAGTAAATACAATAAATAGCATCAGTCCAGCATGGATCCCTGTGAACTGCCTCTAGTGCTAAGCCAGCAGTTGGACTATATACCAGTGATGCCACTTCTTTGAGCCAGTCATAAGAAGCTACCACTGATAGGCAGACAAACTCCACAACTCGTTGAAGTTGTAAAGTAGGTATGCATTTATGCAGCGCTGAGGTGCATGGGGATAGCTCCTCCAAAGCATACGTGCCTCAGCATCGTTTTTCTCTGCATGTATCCTCTAAAGCTATACGTATGCATTAGGTTGCTCAATACACCTATACATATTCATGACCTATCCCCCGCTTCATATTATAATGTATTATGAGCCAGAATGTCCTTGACACGTGCACAGTATCTCCTGGTGGTCGTTGGGTGAGGGTCTCACGATGAAGTAAGTGAGTCTTCCTCAGCTTGAACTTTTTACTTTTTGCCATTACGCATGCTCTCTAGGGGTCTGCTTAGTGTTCAAACCTGTTCTGTCTGGACCTAAGTCGTATTCTCCTTACCAGTTACTCACATCCTGTTGTTGCACAGTAAGTGATTGATGACCCTTTGCTGTGCGTGCATGAACAGGCAGTACTTTTCGACTTGTGTGAGATTCCAACAGACCAGACAACCAGGCTACCAAACCCCCTTGTACACAATGGGTCTCCAACCCCCCTGTACAGATCCCCTTGTGCACAACGGACTGTACGCTATTTAAACCTCTGTATTACCATGTCTGTCAGATGTGATTTGTCCTTACTAAATCCAGCCTGTTTCCAGTCGCCTTCCTCTCCTTTGTGTGCCTGGCAGTGGCTTCCTATGAGGAGTTTTTCCAAACTTACCCAAGATGTCAGTTGAGGCCAACCAGCCTTAGTTCCTTCTAATCATCCTTAGAATCACAGAATAATTAGGGTTGGAAAGGACCTTAAGATCATCAAGTTCCAATCCCCCTGCCATGGCCAGGGACACCTCGTGCTAAACCATTATCACCCAAGGCCACGTCCAATCTGGCCTTGAACACTGCCAGGGATGGAGCATTCACAACCTCCTTGGGCAACCTATTCCAGTGCCTCACCACCCTAACAGGAAAGAATTTCCTCCTTATATCCAATCTAAACTTCCCCTGTTTTAAGTTTTAACCCATTACCCCTTGTCCTGTCACTACAGTCCCTAATGAAGAGTCCATCCCCAGCATCCCTATATACCCCCTTCAGATACTGGAAGGCTGCTATGAGGTCTCCACGCAGCCTTCTCTTCTCCAGGCTGAACAGCCCCAACTTTCTTAGCCTATCTTCATATGGAAGGTGCTTCAGTCCCCTGATCATTCTCATGGCCCTCCTCTGGATTTGTTCCAACAGGTCCATGTCCTTTTTTATGTTGAGGACACCAGAACTGCACACAATACTCCAAGTGAGGTCTCATGAGAGCAGAGTAAAGGGCAGGATCACCTCCTTCGACCTGCTGGTCACACTCCTTTTGATGCAGCCCCGGATATGGTTAGCTTTCTGGGCTGCAAGTGCACACTGCAGCCAGCTCATGTTCATTTTCTCATCGACCAGCACCCCCAAGTCCTTCTCCTTGGGCTGCTCTGAATCTCTTCTCTGCCCAACCTGTAGCTGTGTCTGGGATTGCTCCGATCCAAGTGTAGGACCTTGCACTTGGCATGGTTAAACTTCATGAGGTTGGCATCAGCCGATCTCACAAGCATGTCAAGGTCCCTCTGGATGGCATTCCTTCCCTCCAGAGTATCAACCGAGCCACACAGCTTGGTGTCATCGGCAAACTTTCTGAGGGCGCACTCAATCCCACTGTCCATGTCAGCGACGAAGATGTTAAACAAGACCAGTCCCAACACCGATCCCTGAGGGACACCACTTGTTACAGGTCTCCATCTGGACATTGAGCCATTGACCACAACTGTTTGTCTGCAGCCCTCCAACCAGTTCTTTATCCACCGAGTGGCCCATTCATCATCCTTCTTGACTGTCTTGACAATTGCTGTTGTGTTTCCTTTTTTATAGTCATTGGGAGCTTCCCTTGGTTGCCATGAAGGTGGAAGAGGGGCTTCACAATACTAGCAGTGCCTATCTCCCTTAGCACTCTCGGGTACATCTAATCTGTACCTGTGTACTTCTCTGGATCCACCTGGTTTAAGTGTGCCCTAGCTGTATCTTGTTGATGGTGGATAGCACTTCCTTTCTGCAAACTCTGCCGGTCTTTCCCTCTGCTCTCAGAAACCAACGGAAACTTGACAGTGAAAAATGGAGTCAGAAAAGTTGAGTATCACAGCATTTTCCATGTCCTCACTCATTAGGTTGCCTGTTCCAAAGAGCAGGAGCCCCACAATTTTTGTTACCTTTATTCTGCTGTCATTGTAGTTACAGAAGCCCTACTTGCCCTTCACATTCCTCACTGGTTTCAATTCCAGTTAAGCTTCAGCTTTTCTTATTCCATTACTACACAACTGGACTGTGTCCCTGCAGTCCTCTTTGTTCTTTCTGCTGTGTATTTCTTTTTTACACTGGAACTGTCAGGAGGTCCCTCTTTCCCCATGCTGGCTTTTTTTCATGCTGCCTCTACATTCTGCACAACAAAATGAACAGTACTCTTGGCCTTGAGGAAGCTGTCCTTAAAGAACAACCAACTCTTCTGGGTCATTTTGCTTTTCAGGGGAGCCCTCTTTGAGAAACTACCAGGTAGGCCCTGAACTAGGTCAGTAGGTAGTATCTGCTGCCATGAGAGGGAGGACTATTAACGATATTTGTCCTGCTGACTTCTTGCAGGATTTTTAATTCCACAGTCATGGTTGCTGCAGGTGAACCTTGGTGACCTCTTGACCTTCACGTTCCAGATGAATTCTTCCTTATTTATGAATAATAAATCCAAAGCATCTTGACGCATCAGTTGCCTGTGTCAAGAAAACATCTTCAGTACACTCCAGAAACCACCTGGATTGTTCAAATCACACGGCACTTCCAGTTAAAGTACACACAAGTCAGTCCTAAGGCCTGCAGCATTGTGAGATGACTCTTGACTTCTTGATCAAGTTGAGTGACTTGCACAGCATTGCCTGTGTTGCTTTACCTCCTTCTCCTTGCCCACAAGCACTTGGCTGGCTCATCACCTGTCCCCAGGCAAAGCTCAGGGTGCCCATCTGCATAAAGCACAAATGCTCCTCACCCTTTCCTGTCTTTCCTAAAGAGTGTGTTCATTGTCTGGAATGCTGTAGTCATTTCAGCTATCCCACCATGTCTCTAATCCAAACAAAATCCTAATTTTGCAGTTGTGTGTGGACTAGTAATTCCTCTTTTGCATTCGTTTACCAATACTTGAGATGATGAGCACTGAGCCATGATGCGCAGTTCTGTACCTGTTCAGTAACTGCAGATATGTGGGTAGAGAGGGAATCTTCATTCTGTTCCTGGAAGTCACAGGCTGCTTCTTAATCTCCATTTTGAAAATTTCTATTTGTTGCTATTTTGAATACAGCCTCTAGATGGCCCTATTTCCTTGCACTGTGGGGCTTGGGTTTTTTGTCTGCAGGATTGAAGTTTATCCCGTCTTTGTCCATTCTACAGTCAGCTCATCTGCTCCTACAGCTTCTTTACTTTCTGACTCGTACCATATCAAAGAGAGATCTTCTAGGCAAAGATGGGACTGTATTTTAGAATAGGATCTTTCAGCCGGAAAGAAGAGATGGAGGGAGAGTTGTGGCAAAGATCTGTATATGGTAAGTGGTAGGGGAAATGGATATTTGCTGTCTTTTCTTCTACAAGAGCCTTACATACCAAATGGAGGAAAGGGAAAAAGTGAGAGTCAGGATCAAAGCATGGAAAAGATGATTTTCCATCTGGAGAATTATGGAACTCCTTGCTAGCAACAGTGACGGCTAAAAGTTCACTTACATTTGTGTTTTGTGGAAGAGGAATTTTTGGGGGCTGTCACTCACAGAAACCCTATGGCTCTGGAGGTCTTCCACCAGCAATTTTTCAGAAAGTGGAGGAATTTTTCTGGGACTGTATAAATATGTTTTTTCTCATTCTGTTCTTCCTTACTTGATCATCTACAGTTGACATGAAAGTGTTGGCAATAGAATCCTGGATTAAATGAACTGTTGGTTTTACCTGGTGTAGCTGTTGCTATGTTCTGTCTCTTAATCTGTATGCTCTCAAATTTGACCAGGTGAGTGTGTCTGCCAAAAGCAAATCTGAAGTCTCTCTCTCTCAGAATTGCTAGCACTTTGAGTGCATTCTGGACACCTTGATTCTAGGCTTCTCCACAGCAATGGCTTTTCATGCCCTCCAGGGATAGTTTGAAAGAGAGCTTACTTGTTACTGCTCTTTATTAATGGAGTCTGAAGTCAAGCAACACACCCAACTACAACGTTCTAAGAATAAATAATGTAATTAACATTTTAAAAACTACAGCTTGTCTTCTAGAAAGTAGTATTTGAAGAGATCTTCAGAGCATGTGAATGGCAGATGAACAGCTAAGCATGAACCTTTGTTCCTGTGTTGTGACAAAATTAGTGGTCAAAGTTATTGAATTCATAAACAGAAAAATGTTAGGCTTAAATGGCACCAATGAAACCAGTTTTCTGCAGTCATATGCTTATTTCTGGTTTTTGCTTCAAAAAGGGAAAATTGAGGGCTTCAAGAGAGTTGCTGCAAAAAAAATTTTCAGCATTTGGGAAACAAGCCTTATACTGGAAAGCCTAAAAGAATTTAAGTTTTCTTCATCCAATAGAAGATTTAAGGAGGTCTCTAATATCTGCAAATGGGAGTTGAATATATGGTGGAAAGATGTTTCTTTAAAGTGGCAAAGACACAACTGCTGCATTTTGGATCCACTGGATTTTGCAAACTAGAAATCTGGCACACTTCTGTTCTAGCCAAGGTATAAGGAGAACCTTGCAGTTATAGGATTATGGAATAGTGAGAGCATGACTGTGCAGTTCAGAGTAACTTGCAGATACTGTTCAGAAGCTCTTAGGCTTACTCATCGTTTTTATTTCCATTTACGTGTATATTTTGGCAGAACTGGCATCTAAATGTGCATCCAGTCAATCACTTAATAGGTATCAATGCTTGCAGCTGTAGAAATTATTAAAAGGTATTTTCAACTGTTCAGTGACAGGCAAACACCAAGTAAAAAAACTCGGATCCACAACAAATTGTGTGACTTAAAATAACTGAATTATAAATACAGTGGTAACTTAATTGCTTAATTATATCATCAAATTATTATTTTATTTTTTTTTAAGGATTGCATTCATTCCTTCTTCCTGTCTAGCATCAGTATAACAAGATCATAGAATGGTTTGGAAAGGACCTTGAGTTCTAACCCCCTTGCCGTGGGCAAGGACGCCTCACACTAGACCATGTTGCCCAAGGCTCTGTCCAACCTGGCCTTGAAAACTGGCAGGGTTGGAGCGTTTACCACTTCTTTGGGCAGCCTGTTCCAGTGTCAGCACTCTCACAGTAAAGAACTTATTCCTTGTATCTAACCTGAACTTCCCCTGTTTTAGTTTGAACTCATCACCCCTTGTGCTATCACTACGGTCCCTGATAAACAGTCCTTCTCCAGCATCCCCGTAGACCCCCTCAGATACTGGAAGACTGCTATGAGGTCTCCATGCAGCCTTCTCTTCTCCAGGCTGAACAGCCCCAACTTTCTCAGCCTGGCTTTATATGGGAGGTGTTCCCAGTCCCCTTATCATCCTTGCAGCCCTCCTCTGGACTTGCTCCAACAGACCCATGTCCTTCTTACGTTGTGCACTGCTTATTAGTGAAAAATCTGTGAAATTATCTCCAAATTGTGGTTCAAACTGTCTTGACTAGAGAGGTGTAGCTGTGTATCATGTATAAGCTACTTCTAGTTAAATGAGCTAAATTTGGTCAGAATGATGAAAGCGTGCAAGGAAGGGACTTCTTCCTCCCTGAAATTACTATGTATTACTACCTAGAAGTCAAAAAACTCAGCTTCAAAACTTGTAACATGGTATTTTAGTATCTTTACATGGAATATTTGTATCCTTCAGTTGAATATTAAAATCTGTGAATTGTGAAAAAAAGTGGTCTTGAACTTACTGGCTCTCCTTTAGATGATTAGGTAACTCCTGTTTTATTGATAGCAATTAAATAGAGGGAGCTTGTTTATAAGTTTTAAAAAGCAGGTTATATAGGTACTACGCCACTTTTATTAGCTTAAAACTAAATCAGATCGCTTTTGAAGTATGTACATGGTATGACGGTCAAAGGAGGTGATCCTGCCTTACTCTGCTCTTGTGAGACCCCACTTGGAGTGGTGTACAGTTCTGGTCTCCTCAACGTAAGAAGGACATGGATCTGTTGGAGCAAGTCCAGAGGATGGCCACGAGGATGGTAAGGGGTCTGGAACACCTCCCTTATGAAGACAGGCTGAGCAAGTTGGAGCTGTTCAGCCTGAGGAGGAGATGGCTGCATGGAGACCTTCCACTATCTAAAAGGCGGCCTGCAAGGATGCTGGAGAGGGACTCTTCATGAGCTGTAGTAGTAGTGATAGGACAAGGGGTGATGGGTTCAAACTTAAACAGGGGACATTCAGGTTAGATATAAGGAGGGCGTTCTTTACTATGAAGGTGGTGAGGCACTGGAACAGGTTGCCCAAGGAAGTTGTGAATGCTCCATCCCTGCCAGTGTTTAAGGCCAGGCTGGAGAGAGTCCTGGGTGGCATGGTTTAGTGTGAGGTGTCCCTGCCCATAGCAGGGGGACTTGGAGCTAGATAATCTTAAGGTCCTTTCCAGCTGTTCTGTGATTATTGCTTGCATTAGTTAACAAATGAAAAATACCATCATTTCAGTTTAGGGGTTTCTGACTCCTTTTTTCTGATTTCTTAGGTGACTTATGTAAATGTAAAAAAAAAAAAAAAAAAGTTTATTATAGAAACAAAATGCAGTGTTAAGAGAATATCAAGCATATCTTTGTGAATAACAAAATGAAAACAGGAAGACTGTACACATCAAGATGTGCATAACAAAGCTGTCTTGTTATATTCTGGATAGATTTTAATGTCATCTTAAAAGTTCTAGTTTTATTTGTATCTAGCAAGCACAGAAGGTAACAAATACTGCATGTATGAAACACATAATGGAAATTCATGGAACATATAGTAAAGTTTTCATGAAGCGTTGGCAATTTTCATTTCAGCCTGTGTGGTCTTGGGGGTGATACTTCTGATATTTCTTCCTCTCAAAATTTCCTAAACTGTATGTTTTTAAATGACTAGTCTTAAATTGTGACACTTTGTATTAGGAAAACCACTTTAAATAAAAATTCCAATTTATTAAGAAACGAAGAATCTCAGCCTGTTCTACCATAAGGTTAATCGGTAAAATTGCCAATTATAAATAGAGCATATTGGTATTTTGTTACTGAATTTTTAATGCTTTTTTCCTAGGCAAAAAAATAAACTGAAACAGTTTACTGAGTACTTTAACTGCATTAAAAATGGACTGTTTCATTGTGTGGTAGTTCAAATTTTTGCCCTGAAGAGCAATATTCTGTTTTTTTTTTTTATTTCTGCATTCCCTGTGTCATACTTATTTCACCTTTCCCAGCATGATTTTTCAGAAGTATTTTACATTCACTAGTCAAAATAGGGCTCTATGAGACTTTTATAAGTCAGCATAATTAATACATGTGGTTTTGTCTTCTATTTGTAGAAGAGGTGGAAAAGGAGATGGGAAAAGAAAGTAAGGAAGCTAAAGAAGAGGAGGCCCACAAAGAAGAGGAGAAACACACTGAGAGAAGTATGCAGTGTAAAAGCTATTATTCTTTGCTGCTGGCTCATGTTAAAAGCACAGAATCATTGAGGTTTGTAAGTGACCTTTAATCTGCTCCAGACCCTCTACTCAAAACCAGGTCAAGTAGAGCAGTTTGCTCAGAACCATGTCCAGACAGGTTTTGAGTATCTCTACATATGGTAACTCCAGAACTTTCTAGAGTTCCCCTTCCAGTGTTTGACCACTCGCACAGTAAAAATATTTTCACATGTTCCAATGGAATTTCCTGTATTTCAGTTTGCATCCATTTCTCTCATCCTTTCACAGGTACTCACTAAGAGTCTTGCTCTGTCTTTTTTCACTCTCCACCCATCAGGTAATTTACACACATATAAAATCTCCCCTAGCTGCCTTCTCCAGTTGAGCAATGCCAGCTATCATTTCCTCATGGGCATGTCCATAAACCATCTTGGTGGCCCTACGCTAAGCTCCAGTATGCTCACATCTTTCTTGTATCTAGAAGCCTGGAATTGCACACAGGACTTTATTTAGTCTCATAATACTGCTTAGAGTGGAATAATTACCTCCCTTGACCTGCTGACAATAACTTTTCCTTACTCAGCCAAGGATCTTACTGGCTTTTTTTGCCAACAGTGTGCGTTGCTGGCTGACGTTCAACTTGATATGCATGGAGACCCTAAGGGCCTTTTCTGCCAAGCAGTTTTCCAGGCAGTCAGTTCCCAGCCTGTACTAGTACATGGGATATTCCTACCCAGCTCTAGGACTTTGCATTTCCTTTTGTTGAACTTATCAAGGTTCCTGTTTGCCTATTCTTCCAGCTTGTCAAGGTGACACTGAATGGCAGCATAACTATCTAGCATAGCAATCACTCCTTCCAGTTTTGTATCATCTGCAAATTGTTGAGGATGCCTTCTATCCCATTATCTAAGTCATTTATGAGATGTTAGTATTGTTACCAGTATAATCTGCTGGTGTACATTACTAGCAATGAGCTCCAACTGGACTTTGTGCCACTAATCACAGCTGCAGTTGAGCCAGTCCATTTATCTAGGCCATGCATTGTAAGGTTGTCTCTGAGGATGTTTTGGGTGTCAGAAGCATTGCTAAAGACAAGAGAAACAGCATCCACTGCTGTCACCTCATCCACCAAGCCAGTTGTCTCATTTTAAAAGGCTGTCAGGCTGTTGAAGCATGATTTCCTCTTGATAAACCCATTCTGACTATTCCCCAGCACCATTACCTTAAATGTGTTTAGAGGTGGTTTCTAGAATTACTTGCTTCCATCATGTTCCCAGGGATTGAGGTGAGGCTGACCTTCCTCTAGTTCCCTGGGTCCTTCTTGCCTTTCTTGAAGATTAGAAGAAAGTAAATGTCACTTCTGCCCTCAAGAACCTTATGCTATTGCCATGGCCTTCCAGAGGTTGAGAACGGCTTTGTAGTCACCTCAGGCAGGTCTCTTGGCACTTGTGAGTGCATCCCTCTGGCTTGGGTGGACTTGTGTGCGTCCAGTTTGTTGCCTGCCTTCGCTCCAGCCAGTCCCACTGGTCTCAGGGAGCTGGCATTGCTGAAGGCAGACATTACTGAAGTCTGAGGCAAAGAAGTCATTGAGCACCTGGGCTTTATCTGTGTCCTTTGTCACTTGCTCCCGTGCTTCATCCATCAGGGGACATATTTTCCCTGGTTTTTCTTTTGCTCCTGGTGTACTGGTAGAAACCCTCTTGTTGCCCTTCACATCCCTTACCAGATTCATCTTAAAGTGAGCTTTGGCTTTTCTAATGCCATTCCTTACCCACATAGTTACTTTACCTTTCTCACTGGTCACCTGTCTCTCGCAGATGGGGGCCTCCATCCCCTGCAGGCAGGGAATCACTTGCACTACTTGCAACGTCTGTAAGCCAAGAAGCTCATCTTCCTCTGTCATAATTTCAAGCCAGACTGGGAGGCCCTAGATAAGCTCTGCAGCCCAAGACTTGCAAAGTCTAATCTTCCCCCAAAATAGCTCAGTCTAGGTGGAGGCTCTGATTTTACTGTGGGAGTTGTTCCAGTGGCTGCTGGAGACCACACTGTGTGGCACATAACCACCAGTACTGAATGCAGGGACCATCCTCTTTCTGTACACCCTGCTATACGAAGTCCTGTGTTAGCTGCTCACTGGGAGCTGCACTCAAGGCTGAGCAGTAATACAGGTATGTGTCTCAAACCTGCTGAAAGGGTGTTTGAGTCTCCATAAGGAATCAGCTGGGACACAAGCACAAAGCACCCTTTGACCAAGAAGAGCTGACACAGCTCATTAGAATTTGCTGGGATTTCCTAGAAGTCACAACCTCCTTTAGATATCCTTTCCTCTAGTAGCAAAAACCCTGAAGCTCTCTAAAGAGAATCTTAACTGCAGTAAGATCAGATAGAGTATCTGCTTCAGAACAAGTTACCTGAATATTAAACATGTTCCCTTAAGTATGCAAGTAGCTCTTTGATGTTGCAAATTACTTGTACCATTCAGAATTAAGACTTTTCTAGAGAGACTGACTGGGAGTAGGAAAGAGCCTAATAAACTTGTCTTCAGTAGTCTGGGCATAGTGTTCTAACTATTTAGTTTTTCTTTTCCATTTCTACAAGTTTTTCTGATGGATGAAAGAAAGATGTAGGTGTAGCTCTTTTTTTCCATAATGACATGGAATAGTGGAAAATGAAGGAAAAAAATATTAAAGACTCAGACATTTATAGTGCTTGCAAGTACTCATCATTCTGCAAATATTTATGAAGTGCCGCCCTGTGGCACTACAAAACTTACCTAAACTTTGGGGCCCGATGCTTTCACAAACTTTAAAAAATAACCTAGGTTGACATGCAGATTTTTTAATCATTTTCAGCACATTAATGCTTTTCTAGTGCAGTTAAACGAAAATATCAAAAAATCAGATCAGACTGGAACTAATAAAATTTAACCATCAAAAAATCTAGACTAAAAGAAAAAGTCAGAAATATGACTCAGAGTATATGTAATGCAAGTAAAGAAAAAAATTATGGCAGTGGAAAGTAACTATTTGTTATGCTCTTTCAATCTCCGGTGAATCTTCATTGATGTACTACTCATTCTGTCTTTATCATCCTCAGGTTTGGGGTGGACATGTTGGGAGCTGTGGTCTTTGGTGTTTTGATAAGAGTCATGTACCCACAGTGTGCTCTGTAACTTCCCTTCCTTGTAATTTCCATAGGCTTAATACAGTGTCAGGAGGTGGAGGAGTTAATGAGGTCTCTTTTGTGCTTCATTGCTGTGATGGAAATTACTTCTATAATATAGCTCTGATATGAGCCTTTTCTTTTGTTAGATTTTTACTTTCCTTCTCACCAAAGAAGTAAGAAAAAGGATTGAATGTTATTTTCAGTCAGGGACTGGACATGCAGGGTAAACTTTTATGGCAGGTGAGGAAAAACATGTATTGCTGACACAGGCAGGATCAAATGTAGGGTTTTTTAGCTGGAATCCTGAGGAGAGGATTCTTTTTGCAGAAGAGGGTTTTGTTTTGTTTCTGGGAAGCCATGTTTCATTACAGAATGGTCATGATAGGAGCAGGAAGAACTGGAGGCAAGTTCTGAAGAAGGGAATGGTGGCATTAGAGCCATTTTGCATTTGGGGCAGTAGTTTGGTGGTGAGTCACAAAGTGGAACTCACAGGGAAGCCAGCATACAAAGACCAAAAGGACAGCTGTAATGCTTTGATTTCATCAAACATCTTGGTTTTCTAGAAGCGTTCTTACAGGTTTTGGACGAAAAAGCTTGAACTGGGGACAAATAAGCTTCCTAATAATCACAGCATTCTGCAGATACCTGTTTTTTGAAAGGTTCATCACAAGTGGTTGTATCTCATTGTTCCAGGTGAAGTGTCAAGGAGAAAGCGTTCCAGATCGGAGGACATGGACAGCATTCATTCTAAACGTCGTCGGTATATGACAGAAGATTATGAAGCAGAACTCCAAGTAAAAATTACAGCCAGACAGGATGTTGACCAAAAATTACAAAAGGTAAATGGAGGTGTAGAGATGGCAAACACATCTGCTTCCCATGCCCTCTCCCCTCCAACACTTTTTCTGAAGTTGAAAATTTGACATAATTCAAGTAACAGGTGTCTTCATACATATGGAGTCCTATATAGCCCTACTTGTAAGAGACTAAATTTTATTTGAAAACTGTGCTGCAAGAATTACATTTGAAATGTGCGAAATATTTAAACTCTTAAACTTCATCTTAGAAAAAGAGAGATTTGAGTGTGGTAAAGGTTTCTATGTGCTGCACTTTATTGTGTACCTAGCTTTAAAACCACTCTGTTTCCAGAGTGCAGTCAACATTGTGTCTTGACGATTTTTATAGAGGTGTTAATTGCCTGTTCTCAGCATTAATATGCAAAAAAGCCTATGGTCTTGAAGAAAAAACTCTGTGTCCTTACTTTGTGTCCTTCTTCAATTAGTTAGCTAATGCATGTTGTAACTTCATTAATGTAGGATGCAGAAAACCGAACCATGTTTATTTTGTTTCCTAAGGAATTTTTTTGCACTGCAGTAGGTATGGGAGGGAGAAAAAAAAGAAGTAAGTGCATCAGGTAAACTTTATGGAAATCAGTCTCTCTGTTTTTAGCTCCTGATAAAAACCCAACACAACATTTCTGCTAAGGAAAATGCATCTCAGAAATGAAGTTTTGTTGCATGGCATTAGTTTCTGTTTGTTGAGTGCCAGTGTCCCTTTCAAAACAGAAGAGTAATAAGAAAAATCAGTCTTGTTTAAACACAGCAGTTTATGAAAATACCTTCTCTTGTTAAGGTTTTTTTTTTATATGTATAAGGTTTTATACACATCGTACTGCAGTTAATTTATTGAATTGATGGCAAAGAAAGACCAGTTGTATTTGCCAAAATATATGTAGAAACCTTTCTTAGCTGTAGAAGCGTATGCTTACTAGTGACTACAGATTTATTTGATTTGCAGGGCACAACTGTTGTCATTGTTCTGTTTGTAACAGGGTACTTGTTAGGAATTAAAAGGATTTTATAGATCGTCTCCCAAATTCTGGGGTTCCATTGTTATTTTTCTTCTTTCTTTATATAATAATTTTGCAGGTTATCCAGAGGCTATTAGATGAAAAATTTACCGCTTTACAGTGTGCTGTGTTTGACAAGACTCTAGCGGACTTGAAAACCCGAATAGAGAAAGTAGAATGTAGCAAAAGGCATAAAACGGTGCTTACCGAGCTACAGGTGAGTGTGTGTGTGTTGGACTGTATACTATAGATAGTCAAATTTAAAACTAAGTTCCTCAGCATTTTGTAGTAAGTCTCCTGTAGTTGTCAATAGGGAAGTCATTTTGATCCCACAGAGAGAAAGGGGTGGGGGGAAGCAGCAAATACTAATGTTGCTTTTGAATTGTAAAATCCTGTTTTCCTACTCAGAAAGAAGAAAGCAACCAATTAATCATTAAAAGAAAAATCCAAAGCAAACATTCTTTCTGGCAAACTGTTACTAAACTGCTTTTCCACTCTTCTGTTCCATTTAGGCATTCTTCAAAGAAGTGTTAAATACCGTATACCTCTATGAAACTGTATACCTCTATAAAACCAGAAATTTGCTTAAAACCAGAAAAGCTGCAGAAAGGAGAGGACAGTAGCGCTGGATTTTGTACAGTGTTCAAACAAAGAAACATCTCATGCTACTTGTCCATGTTATTTCCCCAGAAACTAAATAATTTCGTTCTAGCAAGGAGGCAAATAGCTAGTGTTGACTGCAGTATGCTTTCTAACATTCTTTATAGAAATTATGTAGATAGTGGTGGCCTGAGGACCATCACAAACATAAAAGAATTTTGAAGTGACAGTTAAAAACTTACGTCATAACAAATTAAAGCAATAAGGCCATTTTACCTTGAATATACAAAAAAGTATGGAGTTTGCCAGACCAGTTCGTACTACATAACTCTTCCTACTCACCACCCCAGACATTTTTTAAGTGATGCTTTCAGTGTAGTTGTGTATCAGTGTCTTTAGCCATTAACTGCAGTGCCAAATTAATAACATTGTATAAGGCTGTGGATGTGTTGATGTTACTGTACTTGCAGTCTAAGCTTACATGGTTTTATTACACAAGGTGTTCCAAAACACCTCTGTGTTGTAGAAAAACAGAAACAGGCAGACTGTAATTGTAGCTTGTGATGTTCCTTTGTAAAATTGTGAAAGAGGTGAGGTTTCTAAATGGACCGGCTCTTTTTAGGTAAGAAGTTCTGAAATTATAGTATGTTAAAGTCGCTCTTTTTAAGGAGAAAACAACTTAAATTCTTCTAGTGTTAACCTAGTGTTTTCAGGAGTTTGTAAAAAGAATTTAACTCTTCTGTGCAAACAAAAAAAAACCCCATAAACAAGTACATGCTCAGAGCAAAGGCACAACTACTGCTTCTAGGGTAAGTCGGCCATCAGAGCTGCAGTGTAGACAGGGTAAATTATGGAAAACATGGTCTCAAAATGGTATATTAAGGGAAGCACAAGAAGTAAGTGCAAGCTGTAAGAATGGTGCATATGAAGATAATGAACCTGAGTCCTGAGCATCAAATAAAGTAGAACAAACCTGAGAGTAGGGTGTGTGATATACCATATGTCAGTGAGAGGGAGGAATAGGATAAGTGGGGGAAGAATAGATAATATGAAAGATTAAACGGGGTACATTTTTCAATACAGTTGGAACATAAGATGTTGAAACAGTCAGATGCTTTCAGTTGCTTTCATTCATGCAGAATATCATATGAACCTTTGCCGGATGGGTTCTGTTTGTGCAGTTGTGAATAGGAAGGACAGTAACTTGTCTTTATCTTGACTGGTACACGTGTGTCTTTTTGCTGCTCTTAGGTAATATAGTTGTACAATGTTTCAGTGGAGGAATAATTTCCCCTGGTATGAATATAGCCTTCGACTTCATGTTTTAATTATGTATCTTATAGTTCGTATAACTGCTTTGATGGTTCTTGGGGAGGATACTTACGGTTTTGTTTGCTTGTTTTCATCTTTTTCCCATTTAGGCTAAAATTGCTAGATTGACAAAGCGGTTTGGAGCAGCCAAGGAGAACTTGAAGAAAAGACAGGAAGTAAGAACTAGATTTGTTTGTTTGTTTCTGACTTTGCTTTAACCTTGTGTTGAAAAATAAAGAAACTTTGTATGGAGAAAGATGTGTCCTCACAAAGTAGGTTTGTCTTGTTTGGTTAAAAACAGTGATACGAAAGAGTATCCTTTTAGTAGCTGTAATGTAATTCTGATTTGTGCAGAAGGTTCTTTAGGCATTAGTAGTGTGAAAGCACCTTAAACTGTATGTAATTAATTTACTTCAGTAAACAAGCAAATAAGTAAATAAACATGAATCCCAGTACCCTGATTTTGGGGATAGAAGGATACAGTTTGTCACCCCATACAATCAATAGCATTTGTCTGTGTTTGGAATAAATATTTTAGGTTAATTACTGTGAAGAAGTGGAAACTTATAAGTCCATTAACTTTCTGGCAGAAGTTCTTATTCTCATCATATAAATACCTGAAGGAAGAGACTTGCAAAAGGGAAGGATGTAGGAGAGGACCAAGGATGGTTAGGGAGGTTTAAAACATGTCAGCTTCTCCTGCAGTGTTGGTTCTAGAAAATATCTGTCTCACACAAATATGAATGAATTATAATGAAATGTAGTGAAAGCATAAGTTTACAGACTGACTTACGATTATTTTGTTCTGGCTTTCCCTTCCTTCCCCCATCACCTTTCTCCTCCTTCCCCCTTCCCTCCTCCCCCCCACCCTTGTTTTTTTTGGTAGACTTCACCAAATACACCTCTATCTTCAGCAAAAACAGCAAGTGACACTGCAAACACAACCAATGTGATATATCGGTAAGCAAAACACATCATTGTGCCCATGTAAAAATTACAGTAGAACACGTGAAATACCTAATGTAATGAATAATCCTTGTATTTTCCGTTTGCTTTTTTGCTGGGTTTTTCTTTCGGTATTTTTTAGTTAGTGTTCTTCCATTTCTTTCATTGTTCCTCAGTTGTAAAATTTGGTTTTCTTTCATAGAAATCATAAATGGACAATTTTGAATCTGTTCTTAGGTGAACAGAGATGAGTGATGTTTCAGCAGCTAAAATATAATGGGTAAAGTGGAAGTTTAATTTCAAGGATAGATCATGAGGATGATAAGGGGGCTGGTCATCTACCATATGAGTGCAGGCTGAGAAAGTTGGGGCTGTTCAGCCTGGAGAAGAGATGGCTGTGTGGAGACCTCATAGCAGCCTTCCAGTAAGGGGGCCTACAGAGATACTGGAGAGAGGGACTCTTGATCAGGGACTGTAGTGACAGGACAAGGGGTGATGGGTTCAAACTAAAACAGGGGAAGTTCAAGTTAGATATAAGGAACAAGTTATTTACTGTGGGATTTCTGAGGCTCTGCTACAGGTTGCCTAAGGAAGTTGTGAATGCTCCATCCCTGGCAGTGTTCAAGGCCAAGCTGGACAGCTGTGGGCATCCCTGCCCATTGCAGGAGGGTTGGAACTAGATGATCTTAAAGTCCATTTCAATCCAAAACCATTCTGTGATTCTATGAAGGGAAAATTCTCACGGTGAAAGGCAAATGTAGTGCAAGCACTTGAAAATTTACAAATAATTCTGCATATTTTTTTTTAGTAGGGGAATATTCAAAGCTAATTTGCATGGAAGCATAAAATAAATGGGTTTAGAAAATCTTAGTGGAAAAAATAGCAGTAAAGTAAGGATTTTACGCTGTATGTTCATAATTATACCCACTGGCTTATTGAGAAATGCTAACTGAAACTTTGTTCCATAGAAATGCCAGCACAGTGAGACAGATGCTGGAGACAAAGAGGAATACAGGAGAGAGCACACCAGCAACTTTTCAAGCCCCTGTAAATGCAGGTGAGAAACTGTCTATGGACTACAGACACAGTTCTCTAGTTTTCTAGCTTTCCATTAAATAACTAACTGAACACAGCAAAATTGGTATTTATGACTTCTTATACAAAAAATCATTATTTTAAGCTTCTTATCACATTCCGAGTTTACGTTCACATAGTCTGCTTACCAAGTAATGGGAAAAGTGTATTGATTTGGCCAGCCAGAACATGTGGGTAAATTACATGCTTCAGCAAACGGCAGTCTGGGTATGGCAGCAAAACTTGCACTCTCTCAGCTGCTGAGAAGTGAAACGTGTGGCTCACGGGCCAGTATTTTGTACTTGATCGTAAGATACTGATCTTAACCCTCTGCCTAATTTCTACAGAAGTTGAATGGGGAGCTAAAGGAAACCATAAACCCCATTTCTTAAGGGAGTAAAGTTAATTTTAGTTTCTAATTAAAATTTTATAGGGAATGTAGAATCAAATCCACTATTGTTCATATTCATTGTAATCCTTGGTTTGAAAAACAGTTTAGCTAATACTGAATACTGAATCTTTTCCACTAAATCTTTTCATAGTAGGCATATACTGGCTTTCTGTATTGCATTGTTCTTATATTGTACTGTTCTTGTGATTTAATCCTGAAATCTTGGTTTCTCAAAAGTGAGTGTCTTCTCTGCCACATTCTTGGTTTCAGTAGAATTTTCTGGATACAAGGTCCTTCCTATGCAAAGTCATAACTAACATGAGTGTTTAAAACGCTGTATTTTATGTGTTTTCAACAGTTCATTTTTTGAGCTTTCTTTGAACCTGTTTGTGTCATAGTTCTTTGTAGATCCTTTTTTTTTTTTTTTTGTTATTATATATAGTTTATCAAACAGGAGCACAATATTAATTGTGTCTTTAACTAGACCATTGAGTGTCAGAGTGTACATCAGAAAAGAGTATCTGTAGCTTTTTTTTGGCAAAAAAGAAGTTTATACCACATTTTTTATAGAATCGTTTGGGTTGGAAGTGACCATTAATTAAAGATCATCTATTCCAACCCTTCTGCCATGGCCCAGGACATCTTTTTTGTAGCCCGGGTTGCTCAAAGCCCTGCCCAGCCTTACTTTAACACTTGCAATGATAGGGCATTCACAACTTCTCTGGAAAACCTGTCCAAGTGACTCACCACACTGATCATAAGTCATTTCCATTTGCTGTGTTGGAGCGAAACTTCCCACTTGATTCAGAGACTTACATTTTGTTGGTTTTGTTTTTGTTTTGTTTTCTTTGTGTAGTGCCAGCTTCCACTCTTGCTGCTCCTCCAGCACTTGTCAGTGGACATCCTAAGCCTCCAGTGACCTCTACCAGCAATTTGACAACAACAGTTCTTCCCACAGCTAACACAGCTACTGTTGTAGGCACCAACCAAGTGCCCAGTGGCAGCACTCAGTCAGTGTCTGTCTCCTTGCAGTCTTTGCCTGTAATCTTGCATGTACCTGTGGCAGTGTCATCCCAGCCTCAGCTCCTGCAAGGCCACACAGGAACTTTGGTCACTAACCAGCAGTCAGGCAACGTTGAGTTTATATCCGTACAAAGCTCTTCTACGGTTGGTAGCCTTACCAAAACTACAGTGTCTTTGGCATCAACTAACTCAACTAAACCAAATAACAGCCCATCTGTACCCAGTCCTAGTATTCAAAAGAACTCTACAGCCAGTTCTGGGTCAATAGGCACAACGTTGGCAGTACAGGCTGTTTCTACTGCACATCCTGTTGCCCAGGCCCCAAGGACTTTGCCCACAGTGGGTACTTCAGGACTTCATAATGCTGCCAGCAGTCGAGCTCCCCTACAGATGAAGATTCCCCTTTCTGCATTTAGTAGTACAGCCCCTGCTGAAACACCTGCTGTTACAGCACCCAGAGTTGGTAAGTTATGTTTGAATGTTGACACTGGGAAGACAAAAAGGGAAACACCAAACTGCACCCTGGTGGAAATTTATTAGTGTATTTTACTGAGATGCTGCTTCTGGATTGCCTTTCTGTTGAAACTGTCACGATCAAAATCATATCTGTCATAAATGTGTTTCCAGCCGTTTTTTAAAACAATCTCTCCTTAGAAGGAATCAGCAGTGTAGCTCTGTAAGCTTTGTTTTATTTAGAGCTTTGTTTATATAATTTCTAGCATGAAGTCTGAAATTCCTACCATACAAAAACTCAATACTTGTTTTTAATACAGTCTCTCAAAATAATGTAAACAAAGACATACAGAAATGGAAGTATAATTTTCACAACACTTAAAAGTGCACAAAATCTGGGGGGGAGAAAAACTCAACTGAATACTAACCTAGTCCCAGAGTATTACATTTCTTGAATTTAAAGTAAAGTCTCTGAACACAGTGTTCAAAATGTGTTAATATATATACTGTTCAAATAACAGTATATAGATTAACTATTTTAAAATACTTTGTCTTCATCTTCAGGCATGCCGTGATGATTCTCTGCTCTTCTAATTTTACATGCTATGAGGTTTTTTTTCTAAGGGGTCCTCAAGATTTGAGTTAGAATTATAGCAAGTTTCTCATTTGCAGAATAGAATGTTAAAATTAACTCAAGTAGAGCTTGACATCAGAAATAGTGTCATTTGATTTTCCCATCTCTAAATTACCTGTATTAAAACATGCCTTCCATAGAGTTGGATAGTTACAGGCCTTGCATTGATTTTTAGCTCTAAAGCTAATACAGTGATATAGCACAATGTAAAAAAGATTGTGACAGATGAAGCACAGTGACCAAAGGGCCTTATGAGTCAAAAAAAGGTGTCTCATTTTATGCAGTTCAAGTAGCCTTAGTGTATACCCTAGTAGTTTTCTCAACAGAATTGAAACACTGCTTTGGGCTAGCACTGTTGCTGATAAGCTCTGGTTAAAATTAAAAGGAATAAGAACAGAGAATTTGGATTTAAATGTTTACATAAAATATTTAAGCAACTTCTGTTTAAGTTGTTAGTTTAGATGTACGTTTGACTCAGCTAATAAAGACACTTGGTCTCCCTGCACAAGTTGTCTCAGTTATGTAGTTTGCTGTCTAACCATCCGTTGTTCAGTCAATTTTCTGTACAAAAAATGTTGAAAAATTGTAGCACTTTTCAGTTTAGTATCTTGTCAGTTTACATACAGAGAGAGGAGAGCTTGTAGTTATGCTTTGTCCTCAATAGGCAAGGGAATTGTTCACAAAATGTTTTGAATACATTGTCAGACTTCCAAGGAGGGGAACATACACTGCTTTTAGGCTGGAAAGTACCATTTTGCTTTTCCGTATCTTCTATTCCTTTTGAAAAATGGCAGTAATCAAGCTTGAATACTTAAAATTGAAAATTAGAGCTGTAAAATAAGCCATGTACTAGATGTTCAGTATCAGTTTTGAATATTGCCTCCAAATTTGTATAGTGGATAGCAGTATTTAGTTCTGATTAGATACTGCAAATGAACAATTTCTTGACCCCTCAGAAAACCAGACAAGCAGGCCACCAACAGATACTTCGGCAAACAAGCGAACTGCTGAGGGAACACCACAGGTAGGTTGTTGATTGTTTCTATATAAAATTCTAAAGTTACAATCCACAGGAGAAAAGTTCTTTACCTTTATTGTTCATAAGGAAACAATTTTCGTTTCTTTTTTTGTGACATCATTTCTAGTTTCTGTCCATTTGTAATTTTCTTCTTCTGATCCAGAGTATTACTTGGAGCATCTGCTTCTGATAATCTTCTCAAAAGTTTTTTGATGGAGTTTGGTAAATAGATGAGTTAGTAATTCAGGAGCACATTAAAAATTGTCCGATGAAACAGAGCTAACATACAAAAGAAAACCCTACCCACTTTTTGTCTTGAGTAACTTGAGCTTAAAGCTACAAATATTTTTTAAATTACTTTAGCTCTCTCATTTCCATTCTAATCCAGAAGCTAATAAGAATCGGAGTTCTAATATTTCAATCCTGTATGTAAAAAAAAAAAATCCAAGGAAACTTTCTTCAAGAATAACTATTTCATGACAAAGGAGAACTTGCAGTATTTCTGGTTTCCTCATGTAAAATTTGTTGAACTTGCTTTGAAATTTAAAGGTTAAAGTTAAGATATTTTAAATTATTCATAATTAATTTTCTTTTCATGTACAGATACTTTACAAAGTACCTCATACTTACATTGTTGTTAACTTGAAGTCATTTTGTTTAAGGGGAATAAAATTAATTTATTCTAGCGAAAATTTCCACATTTAATTCTGTTTCAAGGTACAGGTAAATCTGAATTGTATTTCAAAGCAAGAAGAAAATATACTAGACAAGACTGTTCAGCTGTTGCAGAAATAATCTGGCAAAGATACTGTGCCTCATTCTACCTTTTTATTAAGGTATTTCATAATGAATGATTGTTTGGAACTTCAGTTTTTCAAAGGTACCTGTGGATTATAGCTATTAAAACATTTGTCAGTACTTGAGATGTAGGAAATTCAATACCAGAATGGACAACAGATATATGGTTTTAAGACTAAGATTTAATTTTCAGTATATTTTGGAAATTTTCTTCTTTGCTACAGCCTGAAACCTAGAAAAAATTCTGGAAAAACAGATTGTGAGAGTGGTATTTAGCAATGCAAAGTGAGCAAGGAGGAGGGAAAAAAAGACACTTGATGCTTTCCGGTTTTCAGTATTCTGAAAATGTTTCTAGGCTTGCTTTCAGCCAAATCAGTTAAAGCATGTGTAATGCCGTGGTTAATAAAGAAGGGCCTGATGCTTTTTAATAGGCTAGCAGGGTATGGACTTGATATGCCATATCATTTGAAAAATTCAGTTAATGCCACCTGCTTTTTGTTATGTAAAATGCAAAATATTATGTATTACTCCGCACTTCACAGCTCTCAAATCAAAAAGTAGTTCGCTGTATGCCGTATACTTGTGGCATATTTGATGGTACAACTTTGATCAATTGTTTCGAAAAGCAGTTGAAACAGGAGGAGACTTCATCAGAAAATAAAGAAGCACAGACGAATTTTAACTTCCCCGAGGATGTCCTCTTTGGCTTGGAGGAAGAGGAAGAGGATGCTAAGAGCATAAAAAACACCCACAAGCAGACTGGCTGGGCAGCTAACCTATTAAAACAATGGCTGACCAAAAATGGCAAGGATCCTAGCTTTGAATTGGTCCCAGTAAGTGAACTCAATGATATCTTAAGAGAGTTTTATTACACAATAAGAAATCATGATGGAAATACCTACAGTGTGGCAAGCTACAAGTCAATGCGTGCCGGTTTAAACCGGCATCTCAAAATGCCACCTTACAATCGTCAGATTTGCTTAATGAAGGACAAAGAGTTTGCTAGTGCAAACATGGTATTTGTGAGTGTGCTGAAGATGCTGCGCATGCAGGGAAAGGATGAGACTCACCACCATCCTCCTATAGCTGCTGAGGACTTGCGTAAGATTAAAGAATCTGGTGTGCTGGGATTGCACAGTCCACTGGCACTTGTCAACAAGGTGTGGTTTGATTTGCAGTTGCATTTTGCCAAACGA
Organism: Neopsephotus bourkii; assembly: GCF_033783945.1. Lineage (NCBI taxonomy): Eukaryota > Metazoa > Chordata > Aves > Psittaciformes > Psittacidae > Neopsephotus > Neopsephotus bourkii. The sequence goes on from NW_026900624.1 coordinate 14,188,343, forward strand.
GGGAGGGAAATTTTAAGAGATCTGGCTCCAGATGCTTTTGTTGTTGAGAAGGACAAGAATGGGCGTCGATACGCTATGTTTAGGTATCCTGGCAAAGGAAAAAATGGAGAAGATCGTCATAAAATGGGTAAAATGTATGATATGCCAGGGAACCCAAACTGTCCTGTTTTTTCATTGGAGCTTTATTTGTCTAAGTTGCCTCCAGAGCCCCCTGCCTTTTACCTGCATCCTTTAAAGTTAACATCAGAGCAAATGCAAGAACAGCCTGTCTGGTACAAAAGAGAACCAATGGGTGTGAACTACTTAGGTACCATGATGCCCAGGATAAGTGTGGCAGCCAGGCTCTCTCAGCGATACACCAATCATTCTCTCCGAACTACCACCATCCAGCTGCTGTGTGAAGCAGGACTGGGGCCTAGAGAAATAATGGCAGTGACAGGCCATCGCTCTGAATCTGCTATTAGACACTACTGGGGAGCTGCGGAAGTTCGCTACAGGGCTTGGTCAGATGTAATGGAGAATAATGCCCCCAATTACCTTTATAGTAAGATCCCAAATGAAGTGATAAACGAATCACTATCTGATGCATCCACCTCTTCTATAAACCATGTTCTAGAACAAAGCAAAATTTTATTTCCTAAGAAGTCTGTGGTGCCACCTGCCGCTACCTCTGTGACTTTAGTCCCAGAGGGCTACTCGGCTCTGAATTCCAAAAGCCCCATACTGTTGAACCACAGTTCTTCCAAAGTGTTTCTCTCCAAGAACACGGCCAGTGTGAACCTAACTGCCAGTCCCCTTCAAGGCTGTTGTAACAAACCTGTCTTTATAAAGGGTGTGATAAAACAAGAACCAATGACTTGATGCTTCTGTAATGGAACTGATTTCAAGTGAATTGCTGAAATTGAAGAATTACTGGATATGTTTTTTCACTTGATCTACGAAGGAAATTTCTTATGGTCTAGTTCAGCAAGAAGTATCCTCTTTGCACTCCTGAAGTGAGCTATGTATGGCACAGAAACTTAAACAGAGCAGGGCTTGGCGTTTGTATGACTTTGTGGCAGCTGGGATTCTTTAAGTGGCTAGGCAAAGCTATTTAAAAAGAAAAAAAAAAATGAAAGGAAGATACTCATTTCCACTTAGCTGAAGAGCAGTGCTTTCTTCACTAAGTGAATGGCTTTTATATTTTGTGAAGAGTGTATTTATTACACAATTTTGTGTCTGCTGGCACTAATGTAGCGTCTTACAAATCAAATACTTGATTACTGAAGAACACAGAGACAGTAGAAGCTGAATGAAATAGAGATACACTACAAATACATACATATGCATGAAATCACCTCAAATTGCTTGGCCACTGTCAATCTTTGTTCAAATTGTTATTGGACCTACCAAAGGATTGTGCTGCTTTTTATTTTTTTTTTTATTTATTTATTCTTCTGAATTGTTGGGTGTTTTTTTTTCTGTGAGCTATGTATTTGTATTGCAGGTCTTCTCCTATTTAATATTTCTGGCTAAGATTGTGGTTATTCTGTCCTCCAAAGGCAGTACTTGATACAAATTGTATTAAAATTGGGATCACTTCAGTTGTGCATGAACTAGGGAAAATGCTCTCAAAAGAGCTGAGAACAGGTTTGTTGCTTAAATGGCAAGTAATGAGAGTTGAAATGTTGTCTCTGTATGTGCTTATCTTGTGAGAGGCTTTTTTGTATTTCCTCTCACCCCTTGCATTACATTTCACATTGCCTTTGCAGTATAGTCAGTATCATTTTTGTCGGTATAGTATATAATTAACAAAAAGCACATCCTATTCTTCTCCACCAAACCGTACCCAAATATTGTTGTTTTAACCTCTTTAGATTAGATCACTATAATAAACTGATACCATCAATACATTTTTCATAGGTGATTTTTACAGGTTAGAAATTCTCAGGATAGTGGATATGAATTTTGTCAGAGAAGTGAAATTGTACTTTTAAAGGCTCTTTCATGAAAGATGAAAATTAAAAACTAGGAGGGCTGGTCATTGTTCATTCTTAGTGAACCACACTTGAGAATCTAATTCATTGTCTCTACTATTCTGTGACCCTGTCTTTGCAGGGAGATTGGACTAGATGACCTTTGAAGGTCCCTTCCAACCCAAACTATTCCATGATTCTGTGTCATTATTTTTGTTAGAGATTCTGACAAATTAAGAGATCCTTGAAATGGAAAACTGGTTATCGAATCACAAATTATATTAGGCCCACTTTGGAAGAAGACACAGTGTAGCATTTAAAACTGTTTTCTATTAACTAAATGAAATAATAATGGTTTTATTCTTCTGAAATTCTGTATATGTGCGTGTACACAAACGCACCCACACACGTATCTTGTAACACTAAAGACTTTACTGGAAGTGTTTTCATTGCTCAGCAGTGGACAAAATAGAGAAAAATCCCAGCTAAAGTAAAAAAAATAATCATGATGAATTCTTAATTCTTTGGAGAACTTCCTTGCTGGAAGGGCTTTCAAATATTGAACAAGATTTATCACTGTGTTATAGCCTGAACAGAGGACTTGATGCCTGACCTTTGGAGTTTTTGTCTTGGCTGATGATGTTTACCTTTGTGGCCTTGAGTAGGTTATTCATACTTACTGCATCAATTTTCTGAATTGTAAGACCAGCACAGAGTGTTCCATTTTCTGATGGATTGTGTTAAAGATTAAAAGGTTTTGAAAGTGCCATATATTCGTCTCACATACTGTGTTCACAATCACTTTATTTGGTGGTGTTAGAGTGATTGAGCTAATTGATGGGATGTAATTGTTAATATGAAAAATAATTCTGCACAGTCCTACACATCCTTAGTTGCAGCATTAACTTATGACATCAATGATGAGAGGAAGGAAATGGTGGATCCAGGATTATCATTTTGTTAAGTCTGGAGTAAATCAAATTGAAATAATAAAGTAATCATTTCTAATGGCTAGGAAGAAGAAAAAGAGGAACTAGTTCTCAAACTACAGGAGAACTGTGCAAACTTTATTCTTACTAGAGCAACACAGATTTTCAAATCTTAGGGATTCATAGAATTTGTAATTTAGCCAGACTGGCAAATTTAGTTTATTGTTTGAAGAGATCTACTCTAAACTTTCACCATGATGGGTGTGTCTTATTTAAGAAAAAAATAATCCTGTTTTTGACTGGGTAGTTGCTTGTTCGAGCCTACTGTGGTGAAAATTTATCCAGAAAAACAAGAAAAGTATGTTGTAAGGAGATGAATTATTTTTTTTTGTTCCCTCTTGCTGCATACTGTGGTCGTACTGACCACATGCCCTGCTCTGGTCCTAACTGCATCTAGGTAACTTACTGTAACAGCATATTGTTTCATATCTTCACAAAAATCTAGTTGGTAATTTAAATTGAAAAAGGGAATCTTTTGGCCAATCTAGGCATGTCTCTGATTCTTTTCAATTATCATTTGGCTTCTAATGTTAACTTCACTCTGTAGCTCATAATTGGGTATTTCTGGTTTCTTACTGTTAAACTGTAATTCTGTTGGCACCAACTGTAAAATGTCCTCTCAGTACCTTCAGTTTGAACCTGATACTTCAAAGCTACTAGATGCAGTATTACTAGCTTTTTTATTTTTGTATGGGAGAGCATTCCTGGTTTGGCCTGAAAGTATTGCTTCACAAGAGCTGGGGTCAGTATTAACTAAATTTTCTGTTAATATTTGAATTAATTCTAACCTTCCAGAACTGAATTTTTTTTTCTCCTGTTCCCCTTCCTACCTAGAGTGTTAAATGAATCTTTCCTACATGTTTTTGCTTTCTAGAAAAGCTGAAGCAGGCAAATAAGGTGGTGTTTTCTTGCTTTTGCAACTTTGGCTGTGTGTACAGTAATATGGGAGCACAGTGTCTTCTTCCCCCACCCCCTTTTTTTTTTTTTTTATTGTGAGATAACATTTCAGTTTAATCCTGTTCATTGCAGTACAGCTTATGTTGTGCGGACATCATGGATGTGAATTAGACTCCTCAGTGCAGTATCAGCAGTGAACCTCAAACAGCAAGATTTCTGTTTTTAAAAAACAGATTAAGAAAAGTTTGTCTAAACTTAAATTTAGACTTTGGCTGTAAACTTAATACAAAATTGTTAATAATTTAAAATTAACTTTAAAAATCTGAGTATAACAAATACAATGTAAGGAAATTTATCAGCTGTCACTCTTGAATTTTATAATTCAATCTTTTTATAAAAGTAGGAGTATTTCAATTGGAGAAAAAAAAAACAACTCTTAGTCTTAACTAAGCCAACTAAACTAATTTTTTAAATACTGGCTGCCATGTTGTTGACTAAGTTCCATTTCCATTGATGGAGATGACTATGAAAACAGTAGAGAATGACTGGAAGTTTATATAATATATCCATATATTTAGGTTTGCATCTCCTTTTCATAATGAAGCTTTGGTCCTGGTTCTGTGAATCTAGAACTTGTTTTTTCTGTGTTTTTTCGTCTTAAATTTGAAATCTCTGCTGGTACATCAAGGAGTACCCTAATTACTTTCTATTTTTATGAAGTTGGCACAGTACCTTACATTACATCTTACAGTATGTTAATTTTTGTATTGTTTTACTGCTATTTAAGTAATTAATCCCCACTGTAAGGTACTGTGATCTGCAGCATGGGAGATCTAGAAGGTAAATGTTACTCACTATATGCACCTTCTCTGTGTCCCCGGAAGAGCTCTGTTGTGTCAAGTACCTGGCGGTATTGGAAGGATGCTTTGAAATTGAACATGTTCTTGGCTTTGTTGTGGTTTTAATCTGGTGCATCTCTTTGGTTATCCTGAACTATATAGCTTCTCAGTAGTTGCATACTGTTTAGGTCAGAAAGTTTTCAGTAAGCAGCTTGGGCATATGATTTTGCTGTATGACTGCTTCTCCTTTTTCAGCTTTCCTCTCTTTCTTGTTTCAGAAGGAATGCCCACAGGGATGTGGGAGGGGGCATCTTACTGTGTTTGTGTTAGTCTCTCGACTGAAACTTTTTCTCGCATACACAGAAACTGAAGGGTTGTTACTCAGTTCTGGTAATTTTACCAGTGGCCATTCCAGTGCCTCGGATCCTAGAATTGCATTTCTGAAGACATGACAAGCACTTTTAATGTTTTGGCGTGAATATTATTATTACAGAGGCAAAGGCATTTTTAATTATATACCAAATCTTTAGACTGGTTTCAAATTATTTTATTATGAATCCCAGTTATAGATACAGGATTTCTATATATTATATATAATATATAAATATAGATATGGTATACCGAGAGAATTTATGAAAGCCGCTTTTATTATGTTGTGACATAAAATAACAGTGAACAAATTTGAATGTGGTTGGATGTGTTAAAAATGGCTGGCATAAAGTCAGCCTGTTCAAGATTGATTATATTTATTAAAATACTAGGTCAGGTGAATAGTCATTTCTTCCCTCTTCCCTGCCCCAGGTGCACCTTATCCTCTTACGGAGCAAATCTTTCAGTGTAAATTTCATCTTTTCAGTTTATATCCGTTTAACAAAACATATCAGTGTCCTATCCATTTCCCATTGTTTCTGAGATACCTTGATTTGTTTGATTGAACTACAGTCTAATTTAAGCTTTTCCACTGACTATTGGAAACTCATCTGGTAAATGTTAATAAAGTACATTTATAACTCCCATCCCTTTACTTTGCAATGTGTAACAAACTTCGTGAATGTCAGTTGGGAAGAAATGTGAACAAAGTGGGTATGTCAGCTTACAATTTATAAGCAGCTATTTATTCTATATTGTTGAAGCATTACTGATTAATATGTTTCTTGCATTTCATGGTTTTGTCACTGAAAATAAACATACATAATTATATATGTAAAATGGGCTACTTGATTTTTGTCTCTGGAGTTACGTTTGTGCTGTTTAAAATCAACTACCTTTCATTCATGAGGTGTAACCTTTACCTGAGGCTAATCAGAACTCTAAATTATAAAGATATTAGCAGGAGGACAGTTTAAAAAATGAATTTAAAAAAATCATCTGAAAAATTCCCAACAGGACTTGACATAGCTGAATTGAGTGGCTGTTGTAAAGAACAAAATTCAAGTAAATCCATTCTTATATGACTTTTAAAGTAATTTGTCTTTCCCTGAGACTGTATCTGTGCTACCTAGACCACCTGCAGTTATTGAGAGCAGCTTTCAATAAGGAAATGTACTTGTGTTTTGTAGGGTCCAGTTTGTCATTTGGGGCCAAAAATTTGAGACAGTCTAGCTGATTATGACATTGTAGCAGGAGTAGATTATAGCTTTTAAAAGCTGCATTATACTAATCTGAAAAGTATTATAAATATATTTACTGATCATCCAAGATGGCCATCCTACATAGTACTGTTGGGAAACTGTCAGTAGGCTTTGGGGAAACAAGGCAGATGTTTCACCTTAAAAGCATAAGAACCAGTAAAGAGACGTTACATGTGTGCACACATGCATGTATGTGTTTATTATATACCCTTTTACCCTTTTAACTGTTTGATTAAAGAAAAAATCACAGAAGTAGACAAATGTTTTAACCATTGTGTTAAGTGTTCATTTATAGCTTTTAGTTGGAATTATGATTGCTAGTGCCCGAAAACAGCATTTCTGGCAGCCAGTCTCTCAGCCTTCTTGATTTATGATTCTGACTTAACAACACAGAGTCATAGAATGGTTGAGTTGGAAAGGGCCTTAGAGGTTGTCTAGTTTCACCACCCTGCCATGGGCATGGACACTTTCCACTAAGTGAGGTTGCTCTAAGCCCTGTCCAACCTGGACTTGAACACTGGCAGGGATGGGGCAGCCACAGCTTCTGTGGGCAGTCTGTTCCAGTGCCTCACCACTTACAGTGAAGAACAGGGGTATCAGAGCCAATGTCTACTCTTAGCAGCAAAGAAATGAGAGGGTATATAATAGTTAGGGGTTACTAAGACTGGTTATTCATTTTTTCCATGCTTGCATTGTTCTTGTTCTGTAGAAGGTGTTGCACAGTATCAGTTAAGGGTAAGGGGAACACAGGAGTCTCATAAGTGCAATATGTAAAATGACAGTGAATAATATTTGAGTATTGTATGTAACCATACACTATCAAAGCATGTATTGCAACCCTGTGAAATTTTGTTTGTTCAAACTGTGAACTTGGTAAACTGCTAACTTTACACCATTATCATTTCCATTTTTATCTTGGTAAGAGATGACAAATATATTTGGTACCTGGTCAAATAAATTTTCATTACAGTTTGCAAGGCTGGAATAATTACTCCAGTTTTGTGGGAGTTATTGCATTGGGAAAAATAGCTGTTTGAGGAGTGATGTCAGGTACTGAAGCAGTTAGTGACTGAAATAGGCTCAAAAATGTATTAAATAATTTCCACAGCTGTTTAGACTGTGCTTGCAATCTGTAGTTTGTATATGGGTGACTAAAACCATTATATAGGCATTATAATTATGCATACAAACACTGTGTCACCACCCTCCCCACTGCTCCCCGAACATATTTTGAACTCCCCGTACTTTACGATTGATTTTGCTATTATATAACGCCTTGGAGTGTAATGTATGATTGTGGTAATGTGATGCTTCATGGATTGTCTTGTTTTACAGTCCCCCAGATTTTTTTCTGTTTTGTTACTGTAGAAACTGTGAATAATAAAGTTGTCTGCACTGTGTCAGTGTGCCACACATAATCTTCAGAATTTAGATGTTTACTACCCTGGAATTAATTTTTTTTTGTATTGTATTTTTTTCTTGTTGCATTTTTTCCCTTAATTTTCCACTTTCATGTACTGAATCGTTCTTTTATGAAAAGCAGGTGGCATTACAATGAATAGCATTGTTATCTCTGTGATGAACTGAACCGTGGCGTTATATAATATCAAAACTTTTTTTTTTCTTATTGTATGTATCATATATGAATCACAACCTCCTTCAAAATACCAACATCTACCTTTTGTTTTTTCATGTGGTACAATACTTGTGGCATGTTGATGTGTGTATGCATGCTGTTATACAAAATGGTGTGACAGGTAGCATTGGTTGCTCACTTTGAGTTCTAGAAATTGCTTTCCAATCTTCTTTGCTAGTTTGCCATTGGCATATGTATGTTGTGAGGTTGTAAGCCACTTCTTTGTGTTAAATTTCACAATTATACTGGGAGATACCCCCTTTTCTCAACTTTGTGTCTACCATGCATGCTTTGGCCTCTAAATTCAGTCTCCTTTGTTGTATTTGTTGTCCTCATGGAATTGGAATGGCTTTTTCCCCTCCACCCCCATCCCTTTTTTTCTTTTGCTCTCTCTTTTCAAAACTATGAATTGATGAATCAACCTAATTTGCATCAGTGCTGGTCTGAAAAAGTTGCTGGATAGCAAAGTTAAAGTGGTACTCTTCCACTACAGTGTATTTTACATCTCTGTGAAATGGTCTCAGCATGTGGAAAAACATGAAAATATAATAGCCTGTCTCAATGCCCGTTTTTCCAGAAGCAGATGAGGAAACTGTTTCTGAATTATTTCAACACCAGAGCTCTTCAATCCTTCATTTTATTGCAAGGCTGATTCTTTTCTGATTTCTCCCAATAAATTTACTATTGACTTGCATAGGTTAATTATTAGATATTGTGGTCAATGACATCTGGGATATAACAGCAGTCTTCCAAAAGAAGTTCTTAATTACAAAGCATTTACATTGGTTTTATTGCATGTTTTAAATGTGATTCCAAATTTGGGTGACCCTGTTCACTGCATTTGTTCATTTTTAAGAAGTTCCAGGAATTTTATTGCTTTTAAGAACATTATTTGTTTTCAAAATTTCTATAATATCCATATGGCATTGGTTCTAGAAAGTCACTGTGTAATTCTTTTCCTCCTCAAGGAAATGTGTACTATCGCTGCCTTTTCCTAGCACTTTTCCCCATAAGTTTATCTTTTTCGTCAGTACATCTGTTTGTCAGTACTTTGTTAAAAATACTTTAGTGGATGGGTTTGGAAGAAAGCAGATGTTATACTGTCATAGTATATACAGTGGAAAATGCATGAAATTCTGAGTATAGGTCATTTTTACCAACCTTTAGTTGAAATCCCTGAAGTGTAATTACTGTAATATGAGTATGTAAGAAGTGAAAGCAAAATCTGTTTCTAGTAGTTGTCAAGATAGGAAAAAAAGGATTTTAAACTGTTACTCAGAAAGATCAGTACTTCTCAGATCACTTTTCAGCAAACATTTTGTAGCTAGTAGACTTAGAAATACCGATTTCCAATGCAAATTTAAGTGAGAGGAAATGCAAAAATTTTAATAATTGCATTCATTTTATGCATACTTTTCAGTATTTTATCTTTCGTATGCACTATAAAGCACTTTATGTTTAACTGATTAAGTGGAGTGTAGAAGAGGTTGTGACTTAGGCTGTGTTTCAGGACTTAGCAGGTTTCACTCAGATGTTTGAAGGAGATAAAGATTTAATGTTTTGGTTTTGCCCCTCTTATAGGGTCTTTCAGGTGCTGCATTCACAAATTATGCGCTTGGCATTAGAATTCTTTTCCTTCATGTTTGCCTGAGGCATTTGGCATGCAAGCACAGCCCGGGGGGAGTTATTTATTGGTAAATGCAGGCATGACTTTGCAGACTGAAAAAGTTATAGCAAAGTGCCTGCTATTTGCCAAGATTTCTTTAATGAGCACACTTTTCAAAATAGAACAAGATTGTAAACGTGAAGTGCCTTCTGCTTGGCTGGATATTTGGGGAGAAATGCGCAACACTGAGAACAGCAGGGTAGCATTGCAGTACACGCGCACCATACATCTGTATTTGTGGTGATGCGTGCTCAGCTGATGCTTGGCTTGTAGTTCTCTTTTTCCCCTGCTCCCTTTTTCCCCTCCTGCTCCCTTTTTCACCTTTTTTTTTTTTGCTCTTAATCATATCTTAAGAGTCCTCTTCGCCCCATCACCTTGTGTTTCACCTTTAAACTTCGAATTGCATGCATCTTCTTTGGCTGGATCTACGTTATACTTCAGTAGGAAATGTTCAGATATGGCACATTGTTTTTATGCAAAATATCTTAATTGCAAATGGAAGTTCACTGACCAGATGAAGAATAAAGATGTGGGTGTATTAAAATCATCAGGAAAAGATGAAGTCTTGGGGGTTTTTCCTTGCTTTCTTCCTGTTTTTTTTTCATGTTTATCCTTAAAACTATGACATTTCTTAGTAGAATTTGTTAGGTTTAATTTTTAATTTTTTGTTGCATTATTTTGTGCTAAGATTGTTGCACTCCTGGCTGCTATGTGACAGCAGAGAAATATTTAAAATAAGGCAATTTAGCTGCAGTTGTGGTTACCAGAATAGTTCAGTTCATGATATTGCTACTTCCAAGTTGTAGAAAGTTAGCTCATCAGCTATGGATGAAACAGGTCCAAAATGGCATCATGCATGATAGCATCTTGGAGGATTTCTATTTACTTGGAGCTAAAGGCATATATGTTGATACGTGGGCTGTTAAGAAGGATGAAAAAAAGAGTTTGGCGGTTTACATTTCTTTTAAATCTCAATGTAAACTTTTTTCTGTTTGATTACTAGGAACTACCAAAATGCTGTTGTAAACGATCATATTTAAGTGCTGCTTCTGGTCTGTTTGCAGACTGCTGCTCTAGTTCTGCCAAATGAAACTGGTTTGGGTGGTTGTGGTTTTGTTTGGTTTGAGGGTTTTCTGTAACTATGATCTTTAGAGATCACTCTGTGTTACTGTGGTTATTTTGTTTCTGTTCCATCTTTTTTGATATTCTAAGGTGTCTGAATCTTCTGTTCAGACTTGCTAGGCAATTTGTAGACTAAAGCACCTGGCATACGTTTTGCATTCTCATTAAATGGTTTTAATTATTTCACTAGTGTGACTATGCTGATGAAAAGGTGTTATGATTGCATCATCTTGCTCTTTTGCAGAGGTCAGCTGTAACAGATTCAGGTTCTTGGCTTCCTGTGTTTTGAGAAAGCTGAAAACTGACAGCAGAGCAAAATGGCTTGACTTTGCTTTTCTGCATTAATTTTTCTGTCTAAATGCTTGCTGAAATCTAGTATTAGGAGCTGAGTTGCTATCTTTTTTCAGTTTTTGACATAAATATTAATGTTGTTCATACATGACTGAAAGTCCAATATCAGGCTTCCATTTGCCTTCATTAGTGCTGCAAGCCTTCTTAAGGTGGATTCTAATTTTGCTTAAAGCAGCACATCTGAATCTCCTCTTCTGGTGTGTGACATGGCTGTCTCCTCAGAATCCCATTCCTTTCTTTTTACAGAAGTAGTAGCAGTTGTTTCTCTGTAGCCTTTCCTCAGACATACCTCTGTTGTAAACTGGAGTTTTCACAAGTCCTTGTAACAACAGAAATTTCCCCAAGAGAATTCCTCAGTAAAATAGTCATACGCAAAAAGGGTTGATTTTATTTTCTTGACGGGTTGAGTGCGGGGTGTTACTTGGTTTTGGCATGACTGATTCCAAATGGTTCCATTCCTAGGTCCTTCTAAGTCTCCCTCCATTTTTCAATCTGTGCTCTCCTGGCAGAGGGGCATAGTTCAAAATACACACCACTGACTGGGAAGATGATCAAGTTGGAATGAAATTCCTCTTGACTTTACACTAATCAAGTAATCATTGATTATTTGACTGTGCCTTTTATCTTAAGCTTCAAGTGGGTAAATCAGCTCATCCTACTAAGAAAATTGAAGCTCTATTTTAAATAGCAGTCACTTGACAGAAGAGTTCCATGGTTAATAAATCTGAAAGCTGTTTAGGTATAGTAGAGTTCCTATAGAGGGATTATTGCCTGTGAACATGAAAAGTTAGGTATTTCTTATTCAATTGTGTATCCTGTAGGTTGTTAGCAGAATTTTATCAGTGGCAGCGTCAGAACTTAAGAAGAAATGGGGTTTCAATAATGCATAATGAAGAGTTATGTCAGGCACTCCAAATTCAGTGACTGATAATTTGGACACAGATTTTGTTTGCATTTAGCTATCATACAGTAGCTCTATTCCCTCTTCTCAAAGCCTTGCTTGTGTGAGAATTGTCTCTAGGGCCTCCTTAAAGGCTTTAGTTTTACCCAAATGAAAGGTCATAGAGCAGATAATCTCAATGCTTAGGGGTTTTGCATCTGTCCCTCTCTGACTGCACAGAAAAATCTCTAATCTTCCTAGTATTTATCATGTTGGCATTTGTACTGGCCATGCGGGGCATGCTTTTTTCCATGTTAATTGTTCAGAGATTTTGATAATTATGTTGCTTTCCAAACCCTTTGCCTGTCCTAAGGAATCTGGTTTACTCCAATACATAAATTGGGAGCAGTTCAGTCCAACAATGGTCATCTCTTCTGCAAAACAAACCAACAGAAAAATCCCTAAGTTTTGCAGCAAGTTTAGGGAACTCGAAATTGACATAATTCAAGTTTTTTTTCTCTAGAAAGCATATTTAAAAACCTGGACTCCAGTCTGAACAGCCAGGGGACAACAATTATTCAGAAGATAAATCTTGTTTGGTGATCCGGGGTGGGTGGGGTGGGGTGGTATAACAGCCTTCACAATAGCTTAAAAAGGTCCCTTTATCCTCTGAAGAGAAGATTATAAATGGCTTCATGGGTAGATTAATAGAACGTTAAAATTTGTGACAATGGATGAAAATACAATAACAAAATAAAAAGCTGAATACACTTAGAGTTGTCTGATGTCATTTGATGACATTTTATAAGCATACAGGTGCCAATGAGGCTTTCCTTTTTTCTTACTGTGAAGTCAGTTTCCTTATAGGCACATCGGCTGAAGCTGTCTCAAAATAAATAAGGTATTGTCCTGGTGACTCCTCTGTCAAAAGGTTGTACTGCTGTACAGGAAAGCATAGATAAAAACCAGATTAAAATGTTAAGAGTCATAATTGAAAGACACTTTGTAACACCAAATTGGTATTTATTTACCTGTAAGGTAACAATGTGCTACTAGTAGTCATCAGGGTTTTTTACTTCTTACAAAGCTAAAGATACTTCACTATTTGATATCACAGTACAGTCATTTGGTAATTGTCTGTTTTTCAAGTCATGGAAAATTTGTCTGAAATTTCCTCCTTCTGCTTATTTCATCAGTTTCTAATTGAGTGTAAAATTCTGAGCTCTCTCCTTCTAAATGTTCAATTCATACCCCTTTTCCACCTGTGTTCCCTGGATTTGCTTTTGCAAAATGAAGGAGTTCTGTCTTTCAGAGCGGGAAGGTCACAGGAAGTGATTCAGGAGCTGTCATTGATCTTACACTGGATGAAGAGGACGATAGCTCTTCTCAAGGTAGGTGAAAAATATTTTGCTAGATGCAGAGGTGATCGAGCTACAAGTATTATTTCATCCCATGAATGACAGAAAGTGATAGACCTCTGTTTCTGCATTGTGTATTTTATTCATTGGTGTTTCAGTTAAACAGGACTGTTGTTAAAGAATTCTGATAGGCATTAAATAAAAGGAATTTACTTACTGTAGAACAGTTTAAAATTTTTACCTTAATTTAAGCATTGTTGCTGTCTATGCTTAAATCCATTAGGTTTGGGGAATAATTTGAGACATTCGAATTCTTTATCATATTTTAGTGAATTCTTATAGATATATTTCATTTTTATGTTTACTGATTCATTAAAGACCTCTTAATTCTACAGTTGGTATTTAGGCATTAGATTATTACAGTTTCTTATCTTTCATTTAACCAAAAAACTTTATGTGCAAGAGTTCAAATACCAAACGCAGATCTTTGCTTTGGGACTGTATGTCAAGATTAGACTAAATATAGTTGTGTTTTTACAACCTTTGGCAGTTTGGATGCATTTCATCTTTGAAAAGAACACTTTTTTTCTTTTTTTTTTTTTTTTGGTAAGTCTTGCAGAACTGGAGGCAGGTGTACTTATAATTAGCACTGGATTGGTGAAGAATTATAGTATATCAGAGAAGTAATACGAGTCTGTATTTAAGACCATTTATGGCACTGTCAACTGAAAAAAAATGTTATTTCTGCTGTTAAAGTTTTAGTTCTGAATGGTCTCTAAATACATGCCCCTGAACTTTTGTCTGAAGTCCAGTCACCAATAATTTTGATTCCTCTAGACAACTTTGGTAGCTATCTCTTTAGCTGATGTGATCAACTTCTGTATGCGCTTCCTTAATAGCATAATGTGCTCTGTATTTGTATTATACAAGTGTAGAAAATCATATTAGCACATAGTAGCATTTCTTTCATTGAGAAGAAGTGTAGTGTAAACATCAGAAGGGGGTGTATGTGGTATACAAGTGTTAGAGAAGCATGATGCAGTTCAGATAGCTGACATTCTAGTTCTTAATTCATTGTCCACTGCTGGGAAAAGTATGAGCCAACAGTGTGTTCTCATTTAAATCTGAGTTAGTATTTTCCCCTCACTGACACTAGTGGGATCACAGCTGAAATACAGGGTCCAGTTTTGGCTCCCTCTTCCTTGTACAGAATAGTTGTGGTAGCCCTGGGTAGGGTTGAGTAGACGGTGTCAGGACGGTGGTGGCCTAGAGAAGAGATCAACAGAGCATAGCATGTCTGGCAGAGAACAATCTGAGAAACAGTGTTAATAGTAGCCTACAGCTACTTGGAGGATAGTCACAAAGATGATGGACCATGGCCACCAGAGGTCCTTTCCAGCCAGGATTTTGATGGTTCTGTGAATTGCTTAGCTGAGTGTCAGAAAAACAGAGAACCAAGTTTTCACCACTGTCATCTCTTCTGAGTGTCCTTTCATTAGGGAGAAAGGTTAGTGAGGTAATTTCAGGACGGTATATCTCCTCTGTCTCTTCACTGCAAAGCAGAAGCCAGTCTCTCACTGTAGTCTGCAGCCTTGTAGATTAGTTTGTGTTTAGACTTTGTGAAGAGTCAGTTGAAATGTATGGACTAAAACCCCAATAAAAGCTTGTGTTTTGCCATGCAGTGAAAACACATCTGTAGGGTTTTGAGCAAGTTTTTCAGGAAATAATTCATGTTTTGGTAACATTCAGGTTGCAAAGAGGAAGAGTACACTTCTGACAGCTTTTGCACAATCACATGCATGTATATACCTTTGGCTAAATATTTTTTCCACTGCACTTTGTTTACAGCAAATGGGGAGCAAGTTTTATTTTGTTCTAGGTTCATTGGGACAACACCTCAGGATGGAAAGTACCACAAGCGTTATGATGTTTGCTACAGTATGCTGGGATATCAGTTCAATGCTAATTCACATAGAAGAGCAACATGTACAGTGTTCTGGGGAGCACTCAGTTCCTGATTATTTTGTTTAGAGCACTGTCATCCACATACTAAGTAAACTGAATTCTGTTACTTACAAAAGGTATTTAAATAGATGTTAATACCTGGAGAGATAGCTGTTATGTGCTTCCCTTTAAATCTCTCTAGGCGCAACCAGGGAATAAAGTTACACTATTCTGGTAGTATACAACTATGATGTATGTCCTTGCTGGCTGAAATTGCTGAAGATTTGGGTTGAGAATAAATTCTAACACTGTGGTAGATTTCTAAACTTGTTGATGTAATCTACTTTCCATCCTTTCCTTCTTCCACTGAAGCTTCCAATAGGATCAGCAATTAATATCTTCATATTTTATACCAAAGTGTGCATATAGAGTAAATTAGACTTAAACTTTAGTTTAATAACTATGGAATTTTTAGCTGTTTTGTGAGATTATTAAACTGAAATGAAAGTTTCTGTGTTGGGGCACAGAAGACCAGACCTATATAGACTGTCATCAGGTCCAGTTTCCAGTCATGTTTTATAGCCAAAACCCTGTGTATTATTTTTAAGGGCTAATCATCTTTTTGTGGTGGAGGATTTTTGGTTGGTTGATTTTTGGGGTGGGTTGGGGTGGGTTTTAATGTCATAGTGACAAGACCTTTAATCGTGTGCTTGAGCCCACCAGGTTTTGACTCTTAGAAAACACAGTGACTGTTATCAGCTATTAGTTTGGCATTTTGAAACCCCACTCTATTAACACAGAAACCTCCATCCAAATTCCAGCCTCTTTTTAACATGCAGCAGCTTGCATTCAAATAGTGGTTTGTGTAAGGGGAAAGAACAGTATTCCCATCACACTGATGTAGCCAATACCGCATTTCCTCTTTATATTTGCATTTCCTTTCTCTTAGACTTTATCAGAGAAGCACACACAAGCACTCTGTAATTATCATATGCAGGTTTTCCTGATCATCATCACTGCCCCACACATGGTTTCTCACATGAATAGATGTTCTTATCAGTTCCTGAATGGCTAATATTGTTCTATCATCCTTTATTTTCTAGTTGTCAAGTCTTAGCTTTGTTCTGACTAATGTTTTGGTCCACGTCCATAATGGTGGCATCTTCCAGTTTAATACACTGCAACTAAATTTAGTACATACCTTCTGATGTGTGCAGAAGCTATTCATGAAAAATGTGTAACATTTGAGAAACTAATTTCTGTTCAGAACAATTGTTGTCATCTTTTTTGTCCAAGAGCAATCTCAATACTTTTCTGTCTGCAAGTATCTTGCAATACTTCTACAGTCCTCTTGCTGTTTTTATCAAATACTTGTGTAGTGCAGTACATCCGATTACATAAAAACTAAAACAGCAAGTAGATTTGTAATTTAAGATGCACAAACAACTGTCTCAAACCCAGCCATGTTCCACTTTTTATTTTTTTAGGAAAAACTATTAAATACAGTATCATTATAGCTTTTTTATCTAATTAAAAAAAAAAAATCTGTAGTTCTCTGGATCACTTTTTGTCTGAATTCTTGAACATGCATGTGTTATGTTTGCTGTTCTGTAACCACCACTTCTGAATTAGTAGGCTGATTAAAACTCCTTCCTGCTCTAACTGTAGTGTGTAGGCCTATTTTCTGGCATGGAAATTAGGCCCTCTTCTTTTCCAGTTTGTGTATTAGAGTTTTGTTTACATCTCTCGTAATAATGATTTCTATTTTATGCTCATTTCCATAAATCAGATTGCCCTGTCTCCTCCAGGTCCACATTTTTAATGAATATGATGCTGTGTTCATTTAGGTTTGGAACTATTTCTGTATTGCTTTTAACCTTAGTCCTGTGCTTACTATGCATCCAGTCCTCCTGTTTTCCTTGCTGATTTTTATTTTTCACAACTACATCAGCCTTTATTAAGTGTTTCCATTTATTTAGTGAAGTCTGGTTGGTTATCTTTTATCACTTCCCATGACTGGTGCAATCCTGACCTACTTTCCAGCAGCTGGAATCTCAGCAGGGCTCTTGATTTGTCAGGGACAAATGAATTTGCTTTTGTGTGAGATTAAAAACAAAAGCAAAAC
This sequence comes from Neopsephotus bourkii, assembly GCF_033783945.1. Taxonomy (NCBI): domain Eukaryota; kingdom Metazoa; phylum Chordata; class Aves; order Psittaciformes; family Psittacidae; genus Neopsephotus; species Neopsephotus bourkii. Next base: position 14,205,736 of record NW_026900624.1, read on the forward strand.
CAAAAAGCCCTCACATTTGTCCTGTCATTTTTACTTGATCTACATTTTTACAGCAGTAGTGTTAAAGAGTTTTTACTAGTTGAGTCATGAGCATATCTTCCCTAGGTCATGACTAAGAATGCACTTGCAACACTTAAATTACCCAGTGGCAGTTGAAATGTGCATGAGTTTGTGAATATTCAAAGTAAACAGCATCTCAGTAGGAGCCTCTTTAGAGTCAAGTAATATGCTGAACACTGGGTTATCTTTCATAGTCATGGAAAATAAAAGAAGCTTGATCTAATCACAACACATGTTACTTGATGGAAGAGCAGGAAATATCTCACCTTCTGTTTTCAAAATGAGCATCCCTTTACTGCTCCTTTTATAGACTTTGAAAAAAAGAAAATAAGATATTTTCATCAAATAGCTTTAGTGAAGTAGCTCAGCTATTCAGTCTACAGAAAGAGAGTATGGTCTGCAATTTATATTACATTTTATTTTTGAGGTCTTGAATTGCATTTATCATACAGCAGTTTCTGAAGGGTACTTCTACTTCAAGCTTTTAGTAGCTGGTTTTAAAGACAGCTTCATGAGACCGTAAATATGATCTCCAACTGATACAAGAACCCCAACATTTTGAGCTACATTGCCATTAACTCTGTTCCTAATGCTTTGAAATCAGATACTTAATTGATAATTTCTAGATGTGTTCTTCAATATACTGTTGATATGTTTTCTCAAGCATAAAATACATATTAATGAATTCTTTGCTTTCAAATCGTGCAGATTTTTACTAAAATAGTGGCTGCTGCATGTACAGTATTATTAGGGCAAATCTAGTTTTGAATTATGACCTTAAAAGCTACTTTCTTATATTGTGATTTTTCTTTTTCATGCTATTTTCACTTCCCTCTACTACTCTATCTGAAATATGCAGGCAAAAGCTTGTTAATTCTCCTTTATTCAACTTGTACACAGGCGTGATTACATACTGACTTGCACTTGAAAATGTTTATGTTGCCACAAGTAAACTAGAGCAGGAAAAAATATTGCTGTAGTAAACTACAGGTAGAGATGCTATTTGTCACTTCTCATAAGTCACTGTCATGTTGAGGAGGAGTGTCAGTGTGAGAAAACTAGTTAAATTCTCTTTTAAAAGTTTTCATAAATAATAGTGATTCCCCTATATTAAGAAAAGAGCATGAAAATTCAAAACAGCAACAAAAAAGCTTGAACAAAGGAAAAAGTGAGCAAATACAAAAGGATATAAGCATCAAAGGTAGATAAGCCTTATTTAGGGAGTTGTTTTGTTTTGTTTTTGTTGAAACAGAGTACAGCAGTGTTTAGGCCTTTTAAAGGTTTTAAGCTATTCTGTTTTTTAAACAGAAACTTCTAAAGACTTTGCCATTGAATTCAGTTTCCATTATGCTGAAATACACAGGTTTCATGAAGATAGAATGAAACATTATAGAGTGTGGGGGGAGGGGAGATTGAGATGATAGAAGTGAGAGGAATTGAATGAATTTTGTCATTTGTTTGCGTAACAAAATGATCAAAGCAGTGTCATTCTAGGAAGTATCCTTGCTAAACTGTGAATGAGGGGGGAGGAGAAATTTTAAATCTCCGTGATGTTCTCTAACTTCTGTTTGCTATCATCTATAATTTTTTTTTTCTTTTCAAAGCAGATGGCAAGAAGCAGAAGCAGACACCTGTTACAGGATTGAGCATATCCACCCAGCCTGTGGCTCGACCCTTGCAGCCTTTACAGCCTTCACAGCCAAACCCTGTGCAGCAGACAGGAGTACCAACAAGCGGACCTTCCCAGACCACCATACATGTGTTACCTACAGGTAACTTTATTTTACACCATTATATGAATGCAGTGACACTTTTCTTCTTAAACTAGACTGTTGTGTGTTCTACTTCCTGCTTATGTTTTCAGGTGAATATTCAGAATGTTTAAATCATGTTTTAGTCTTCCATTCTAGTCAGTTTACCATAACTTTTGGTTTTTTTTAAACTGATGGAGTAAAAGAGATAGTCCTGTTGGTTTGGAAAGCTTTCAGGATCAAATTAATTGCATGGAGAGGAAGAAGTCTTGCTAAGGGCGGTTACAGAAACTATTAAATGTACTGTTGTTTGTAAAAGTGAAGGAGAAGAACAGTTGAATTATTATAGTAATGGGAGGGAAAATACCACTAACAACATCCCTCCTAGATCTTCCAGCTGCATCTTTCGGCAGAGTGAATGGCAAGACTAACACTGAAGTTCCATCCATAGTTAAATGTAATTTTGTCTGCAGTGTAATTCCCCCCACGCCTTACCCACCTCCCCTTGTTTTTCCTAACATAAAGTAACATAGATCCTCTTTTTTTTTTTTTTTTTTTTTTCCTGTAGATGGTTGTTGAAGATCAGTTGGCATTGGAATTGTCTTACATTCAGGACCCTTTGGTGGTTTTTTTTTGGGGGGTGGGGGAGGGAAGGGTGGGTGTTATTTTTCTGTCTGGAATTTGTATATATGTATTGACATTATTATTTCAGATGAAAATTGCTGTTTATTTAGGCTGTTTTCTCTCTTCTTGCATTATCAAAAGCGGATAAAATTCCACAGAGTTTTTATTTTGCGTAGCTCAGATGAGTCAGTTTTCCAAAGGAGGTATGTGCCCTGGAAAAGGTGTATCACCTTAATTTCATGGAATTCCATTGTAGGTTGTGTCTTTCTGTCTTTTTCCAGTTCCGACAACAGTGAACATAACTCACCGGTCACTGACTCAAACTGCTGCAAAGCTTCCTATACCAAGAACCCCTGCAAACCATCAGGTGGTCTATACCACTCTTCCTGCACCACCAGCTCAGAATCCTGTAAGAGGAGCTATCATGTCAAGCCCAAGTTTAAGGCCAGTCAACCCACAGACTGGAGGTAGGGATGCCTTCTTCCATACACATTTTTGCACAACACAGCTTTATATGTTCGACCTGATGGATGTGGGATTTGGTTTTTTGTTGTTGGGTTTGGGTTGGGGTTTTTTTGGTGGGTTGTTGGTTTGGTTTTTTTACAATACTAGCCCAAGTTATAGAGGTTAGGGTTTTTTCCCAGTTTACAGGCTTGACAAAATCTCAGGCTATGAAGAAATCATTCCCCCTGCAGCTATGTGAATGAGGAAAAATAAGATTTAAGTAATCTTGGGGCACTGGGGCACTACCTTTGCCAATTAAGTATCTCTGAATGACATGCCTAATGCTTTACAAGGTAGCAGAAGGTAATGTGATGAGCACCACTATAAGATCAAAACATGTAAGTATGTAGTAAATCATGCCCATTTTCCTGTCTAAAAGTTACAGTTGTATCAAGCATTCTGATGTAGTTCTTTAGAAATCTGTCTTGTGCCCAGCAAATTTTCTTATTTTCTCTAGGCCTGGACAGATCAAATTCCTCACCAAATGTATCAGAAATTGATCCTTGCTTGAGTTTCCTTGACCAGAGATGTCAGCAAGTTCATCTTGACTTTGCAAACATGTAATTGGTATCTTCCCATAGCAGGAAACTGATTTTCTGAACTGCGTAGGATGTCAGAAATAAAGACCTTAAAGTTGAATGATAGTCTCTACTACGTTACAAAGTGATAGATCTTAACTGCCTTTTTCTGAGCTCCCCACAGCTTCTAGACTATGATTATTTTAACACGTTTATGTTAAACATAAGTTTCCCTGTTTTAGTACACTGAGTATGAGCCTACTTTTGTGACATCCGGGTAGTAATTTTTCAGGCATACTTTGTATAAGCCAGAATCAGAACACTATGTGCTTGAGTGATGTAAGACTGTACCTATGTAGACTTGTGCAGAAATAGTCAATTAATTGTTCTGAAACTATAGTTTCTGGAAAGGAGAATATCCATTATGTTTGTAGCAATTTAATTCTAAGTGTCTTTTATGATTGGGCTCAGCTGCATTGCCGTAGACTGAAAAATCAGGTGTGCTCAACAGAAGTTGAGCTAACAGTTGTTAAGCTGTGAAATATAAGGGTGTAAGGAAATTGCTCTTCTTGTCAGAGTACTTGTTGATATTTTTTAAACTTGCGCTCTTACGCCAGGTGCATTTGAGTTCAGGTTCTTCTGACCAGCCCCGTCTTCTGAGGGGCATGTCTGCATCTTCTGTTAAAAGGCAAGGTAGCCTCAGCCCACGCTTCGTTTTCTTTATCATTACCCTTAGTTGCAAGTTAGACACATGTGATCTACTTGTTAGGAAGGAGTTTTGAGTCCCTAACTGTGCATTCGCGTACATTAATTAACTTTAATAGTATTTTCTTCTTCTGTGCCAAAATACATGGTGTTGTCAGAATCTGCTGCTAATTAATGTGCTATTTTAAGGCCTTTTCTAGGAAAATTCAATGAGGTAGGAATTCATGTTTTTCAGTCACGGTCATCCAACAAGATTCTTGTGTAATATGCTTCGGACCCGATGGTCCAGTGATACAATGAATGCTTGTCGTGCAGTTGTCTGCTTAGAAATCTCAGAAATCAAGGCAGGTTTGAGTGAACAAAATTAAGATTCACCTTGACCAGACCCTGAATTACCTAACCTAAAATCATTCTTTCAACAGAAGGTTGGGCATGGTCATCTCCAGAGGTTCCTACAAACCTGGACTTTTCATTGAAGGGTATGTCTGTGTCTTACACAGTGCTATTGTCTGACAAGCCACAGAAGACACAAGAATATGGCTGTTCTTACATAGCACTGTGTGTTCTCTAAACCTCAGGACAAGTAAGCCAGGTGGTTAATCTGAGTAGGTGAGAGACTAGTTTAGTTAGTATACAGATTATTTCAAGGCTTCATACTGGCATGCCAGTTAGAGAGTTTTCACATACTGGTAACAAGACAATCATATGTCTTGAACCCTTTTAGCTGTGCTAAGTTTTCATCTTTTAGTCCATTCTACATTTTTCACTCTCTTTATTATACAGCTTTCAGAAATGCTGCTACTGGTGTGTATTGGTTTATATTATCTTTGAAACAGTCTTTTTTTTTGTCAGCAGATGTTTCAGGAGTTAAGAGCTCTGCGCTTTGTCTTTGACAGAATAACTGTGAAAACTCATCCAAAGTGTTTGGCAATTCATAGTTTTGTTTTTCTACATCAATTAATGTAGAATTGACTACAGCTATCTAGAAATAATGCTAAAATTTGTACTTTATATCTTAAGGCATTTCTGGCCACCTTTCTTCAGATAATTGTAATTTCCTGAGATAGAACAGCAGTCATGCTAAAACAGTGTATCTGTCTGATTGAATTCTCATAGATGAGAAATAGGTGGTTGATTATCCTACAGAAGTTTGCACAACTGCATTCTGTCCCCTCTGCAGACATAGCACTTGCTCTCTTTCATTTACAGCTTCAGGGGATGGAAGCTGATTTTGTTGTTGGGCAGTAAGTACTTCATCAGTCTGCTGGCAGTTTGAGGAGAGTGTGTCAGTTGGAAATTTGGTGTCATCCAACCAAGGAGTTGGTCTCCCGTTGTTTTGTTTAGCTGATTTTAAGTGTTGAATACTCAAGATATTCACTGTGCTTATAGGTATGACAGTACGAATGCCTCAAACAACTGCATATGTTGTGAACAATGGACTAACTCTTGGATCTGGAACACCTCAGCTTACAGTGCATCATCGACCCCCACAAGTGCATGCTGTGAGTAGTCCTTTTGAAATTGCTTAATGCAATTTATAGGCTTTTTTCTGCATTAATGTCTTCCAGATTGCTTCTTAGTATGAACTGCAGGATAGTGAAATGCCTTGTAGACACATTGCAAGCAGCTCATGTGCATAGCACAATCCTATCACCTGCAGTAACTGCTGCCAAGACTGGTAAAAGATGTGCAGTCTGTTAGCTTACCCCAGTGTTCTCCAGATTACCAATAGCGTGGATTGTTTGCTGTGGAGTTAAGGTGCAGGAGAACTGCCACTAAAAAGTTTTGTCATGGTTTGGATACAAATTGGATGACCAGATTCTCAGTGCAGCTGTTTGCAAAACTGAGGTAGGAGAACGAGGTACAGACAAGATCTCAAAGTTGCCAACTCTCAAATTTCAGTTTTATCACTGTTGGGAGTGATTACTTCTGCATCACCTCAAACCCTTTTCGTAAGTATTTGAGAATTTACTCTGGTTTATTTCATAATGTTTCGTTGTTGAGACTAAAACAAATATATTGCCTGCAATACTTACTGTTGGGCAGTCACATCACTTGTGATGTCATGAAATTTTAAATATATTGCCAGCAATGCAGTTACTTATTCTTTCAATCTAAACATCATTCAACTTAATGTATTCTCTAGGTATAAATAATGAGAATAAATCAAGCCAATATCACACAGAACACTTAAGATGACAAAAACCCAACCTGAAAGGCCCCTGGTTTGAAAAATAACAAAACTGTGTACCTAATGTAACCACATTCCTTAACTAACATAAATGAGAGACCTAGAGCTGTTTCTGTGGTACTGGGGACCAGAGGGGGAAACAAAATCAAAAAACAGTGGAAAGCCACCTTTGTGTCCTTACTTCAGAATAATATGGAAACTGAGGCTGAGCTCTTATGATCACTTTAAAGGATAAAATCCACGTGGCACCACTACCCATCCTGCCTTTTGTAACTGAAAGCCTGCCTTGGTTGCCTGATGAGTTGTCAGCTTAATTTACTGCCTGAGGTGTTTTGGGTGATGTGGGAACAGCAGCTAAAACGTAGATTAGCTCAAAATTGTTGTGAACTTGCCTGCTCATCCTTGATAGAAGAGCACAGTGCTCAGACCATCACCTCTTGGATGGGAAGCAGAGGATATTGGGAAATAACTGTGGCAGTGATCATCTGTACAGCTAGGGTTTTATACGTGCATATTAAGAACTTATGGCATCCTTGGTCCCATCCCTTCTCAACATTTGCTGCTGCTTTCTTGCCTCCCCACACAGGACTGAGAGTTCTGGTTGGGTGACTGCAGGCTCATTTGCTTCCAGCTGCCTGGGGAATGATGAATCAGTCCCTTTCCACCACTGCAGACTTTAACCCTTTCCTTATTGCTCTTATGTTTCTCAGGAGCCACCACGCCCTGTACATCCTGCCCCACTCCCAGAGGCACCACAGCCACCGCGTCTGCCCCCAGAAGCTGCCAATACTTCTCCACCTCAAAAGCCCCAGCTGAAGCTGGCACGGGTACAGAGCCAGAATGGTATTGTGCTGTCATGGAGTGTCATGGAGGTGGACCGGAGCTGTGCCACTGTGGACAGTTACCATCTCTACGCCTACCACGAGGATCCAAGCGCCACTATGCCTTCCCAGTGGAAGAAGATTGGGGAAGTGAAAGCCCTCCCGCTACCTATGGCATGCACTCTTACACAATTTGTGTCTGGCAGCAAATACTACTTTGCGGTCCGGGCTAAGGACATCTATGGACGTTTTGGACCCTTCTGTGACCCCCAGTCCACAGATGTGATCTCTTCCCAGAGCAGTTAAACTAGAGGTCTTTGGAGCCTTTAAACCTGTCCTACTACCAAGAATTACCCCAGTTTTGGGGGGTTGATCCTCTGCATGAAATTCACTTTTAAGTCCTCTCTCTGCAGGATTATTTAGACAGTTGTGTGGTACACTACATGCATTCGGAACCAAAACAAAAATAAAAGTATCACCTGCAGCAAGAGAGCCTGTGTTTTTCTGGATAGCTCAAGTCATGGGCCATTTGAAAATTTTATTTTCCCTTCCATGACAGCTGTTCCACCTAAATATCTACCTTTTACCCAAGGACACCCTGCATGCCTGGGATTCTGCTTCAGAGTGGGAACAAAATAATGAATTACAGTTTGTCTGAAGCAAAACACACACATCTGTAATACCTACCAAGGAGTTAACATGAGGGCAAGAAGAGATTTGCCTCTTGTCCCCCACCACTCTGAGCAGGCTGTAATGCAAAGGGTGGTTCAAGGTGTCACCTTTTCTACCGGAAGACTGAGTGGTCTGGTCTTATTTTACAAACTGTAAAGAGTTCTCTGAGGGGAAGGAAGGGAATTTGAGTCTGGCCAGGGAACCAATACGTGTGTAAATGTGGAGGTGGTGGAAAAAGAAACAATCAACCCACTACCTCCTACCTCTCCTAAATATGAATGTTCCTCTGCTTTCGCAATCTTTCCCGCTCACACTGGGAGCATTCCCAGGTCAGATCTGAAACTGGATTTGTAGAGACTGCATTTACACCTCTCCAGCTCAGATAATTTCTCTACTTCTCCCCTCATTCATCCAGCCCTATTTTTTAGATTTATTTTGTGCCTTAAAGAATAATTTCAGAAATAAAATGTAGCCAGATACCTTGTGGTGTTCTTTTTTTTTTTTTTTTTTTGCTTGGAGTTATTTTTTCCTTTACATTTCTAGCCTTTCATTACTGCTTCTCATTTCCCTGGCCTGCAGTAATTATTATTTCTGTAAAGACCAGAAAGTGTAACATCTGCTGATGCTGGATTTGTTTTTATCTGCAGTATCATTCAACCCTTTCCTCACTGTAATTCTTGAGTAGTTGTTTTTGTCCTGTCAAGAATATTAGAGTATACAGACAGGATTTTCCACCAGAGCCTTTCCCTGTTCTTTCGGGAAAGCTGTATGCTGCAGTTCAGCCAAAGAAGAAACCTCTGTGGTGCAGCACCATAAAAGCTTCTAGGAGCTTGCACTCAGTTTGGAAAAAGTACAGAAAGTTAAGAAATCGGCTTCCCAGTCATCTTCTCTGTCCCATCACCTGCCAGCCTCTGCAGAAAGCTGACAAACCAAAAGCAGTTCAGAAATTATTGTGGGCACTGACCTAAAGCTAGTGAGCAATTGCAAATGTTAATAGATGCTTTCATGATGCTTCTAAGAAAAGAAATTGGTGTATCTGTCCCACTGTCACAGACATGTAAAACTTGCTTTTCAGAGAACCAAACTGTAATGCACCTGGACAAAAGAGTATATGTAAGAGTTCTATTTTGGCACTTTTCAGTCTCGTTCCTACCTAGCAGAGCTAAACAGTGGATTTAGAAGGGAAACAGTCTGGTTTTTTTAATACAGCAAAGCTGTAGAAAGTGGCATTTTTTCATTTCAGTGCTGTCTTTCTTAAACCCAACATTTTTACATGTAAAGCAAGGTTGAATAAAGGGCAGGAAAAATGAAATCCCAAAACATGGCTGGTGGAATATCCTGTGAGATTATAGGTTGCGTTCTGTTCCCTTCAAGAGCTTTTACAGTAAAAGAAACAGCACTGTGGGGTTTTGTGCTATTTTACTGCACTCCTTCATGTAGCTGGGATTGTCAGTTCTGTCAGGTGAGTTCCAAATATTCTCTGTATGGAATGTTGCATTTAAAGTATCACAGTTTTACTGATTTGGGCAAGCAAAAATCCTGTCTGAATCCAAGTGTCATGGGAGAAGTTTCACGCTGAATCTCATGTATGAAGGATGTGTAACCTTGCCTTTGAGTAAGAGTTGTCCCTGTTATACTGGTGCCAATAAGCAACAATGCCTTGAATTTTTCTGGTTGTTTTGTCTGCATATTTCAAGGATGGATTACTTAATAATGCAGTTAGTCTGCTTACGGAGAGTTGGGTCATTATAAAGCCAGTTCTGTAGTAGAGGCTAGAGCAGTTCCTTCCAGTTGATGGCTGTCAAGTCCTCCTTGGACAATTTTTTAATATGCTTTTGAGGTGGTACCAAAGGGCCGTTGGCCATATCAATACCATGAGGTTTTTATAGTTTGAAAATCAAAATAAACATTAGAATAAAACCTAGAATTTACACTGCTTATTTATTTGTGATTCCAGCCCAAACTGTTCTTGGCTTTGTCTTGCTTGGGATAGGTGGGGGGTGAGTCCTGTGTTAGAATTTTTCTCTTTCCTCCAATGGAGGTGGTCTGGTATTGTGTTTGAAGGTTTTATGAGATGTATCTCTAGAGAAAAAAGACTCGTCTTTATTTACTAAAGATGTAGTTCACAACTGAACTGATGGTAAAAACCAGATTCTGGCTTAGTAGATCCATTTCTGGTTTATATGGCAGAGTGCAGTTGATTTTTTTTTGTTGAGAGATTAAATAAGCAACATGCGGTTGACTTCTTTTTTGTTTTATCCCAGCAGTGGCCAAATTTATGAGGTTCAACAAGGCAAAGTGCTGGGTCCTGCATTTGGGTCACAACAACCCCATGCAACGCTCCAGGCTTGGGGAAGAGTGACTGGAAAGCTGCTCATGGAAAAGGACCTGGGGTGCTGGTTGATGGAGCTGAACATGTGCAGCTTGAGCCCAAGCAGCCAAGAAGGGCAACAGCATCCTCGCCTGTATCAGCAATAGTGTAGCCAGCAGGGCCAGGGCAGTGATCATCCCCTGTACTCAGCATTGGTGAGGCTGCACCTCAAATACTGTGTTCAGTTCTGGGCCCCTCACCTGAAGTGAGATACTGAGTTGCTGGAGCAGGTCCAGAGAAGGGCAGTGAAGCTGTTGAGGAGTCTAGAGCACAAGTCTGGTGAGATCAGCTGGAGAAGAGAAGGCTCAGGGGGACCTTGTCGCTCTCTACAACTGCCTGAAAGGAGGATGGAGCGCAGAGGTGGCTGGTCTCTTCTCCCAAGTAACAAGCGATAGGACAAGAGAAAATGGCCTCAAGCTCCACCAGGGTGGGGGTTAGACTGGGTATTAGGAAAAAAATCTTCCTCAAAACAGTAGTCAGGCATTGGAACAGGCTGCCCAGGGCAGTGGTAGAATCACTGTCACTGGATGTGTTCAAAAACCTTGTATCTGAGACCCTTGTGACATGGTTTCGTGGTGGACTTAGCAGTCCTGGAATAATGAACTTGATGATTTTAAAGGTCTTTTCCAACCTAGTTGATTCTATGATTGTATGAACTGAGCCACTTCTGCAAAATCTTTGTCATGGTGGAGCACATTGGTGCAGTATTTGCCCTTACACTGGCAAACAGGAGTACTGCCTAATTCCTTAACTCATGACACTTTTCCCTGTGTTGTGGGTTGGCCAGTCATTTTATTATTCTTTACCTCCCAGAAACAATGAAACCATTGAGAAACTGAATTTCTGCTAACAACAAACATCCAGAAATAATTTATTTCAGTTAACAGACTTTAGTTGAAAGTATTACTAAAGTATCCAGGAACATTCCATACAGGTCTTTTAACACCGTGCTTGTACACTGGGCCGTTCATTGCTAGAGGTTTCCAAAATAAATATGCCTAAAAATTTCTCTGTGGCTTTTAAGTGGAAGGGTTGGGTTTAGTTACTTTGCACTTCATGCAAATTTTTCCATCTTATTTTCAGCAGCCTGATACAAACTTGCTCCTGATCTTGGGTTTTGCTGCTGCCACTGGGCACATGACATTGCAGCAGTACCACCTTGGATGTAGTACCCTTTGTTTTAGCAAACACAGCACTGATTCTACAGCTGTGTTTCCATCCTCATTTAGTTTAGGTTTGCTTGGTTTCCTCTGTGTGATACAAGGCCATCTAGATGTCCAGGTTGAAAGTAATTTTGAGTCAGTTTAGTTCTTGGTTGGTAAGAAACCCTTCTGTAGAGTGCGGATGGCAAAATGTCATTCATTTCCACTGCATTCTTCCTAGTTAGAGCTTCTCCGGCCTCCTTTACTCCAATGTATGTCTAAAAAAAAAGCTTTCTTGGGTTCAAATAACTGCATCTTAGGAAGGGGGCAGGCTGTAGATACTTCATCTGTACTGCATGTGCAGCGGCAGCTTTGGAAAACATAGGTGCAAAAGCAGGTACCCCTCAGCCTGCATTTAGTTCCAGCTTCCCTTAAAACAGCAGGTGGTCTGAAACTTTGCTCCTTCGAATTATTTGTGCCACCACTGGCTCTATTGGATCACTTGAGCACAAGGACCAGACACCCATCCCAAGGTTTTTAGCACAAGGCTGGAAATGCCCATGGTGTCTTCCCTGTAAAGATAAGGGGTCTTACCCTGCTTCCTTTGAAAATGACAGCAAAACCCCTTGTGCCTTCAGTGGGAGCACAACTGGGCCCAGTACTAGGATCCGAGCAGCATTTTGTACTGTAACAAAGAGCTGAAGTGACTTTTTATGCTATTTGTCTTTAAATGTCCAAGAAATTAGAATCTGTATTGTATGTAGGGACGGGTCAAATCTGTTCCTGCTCCCCAAGCAGCTATTCCCCAGTTCGAGTATTGCTACACCACTATACAAAATCAAGCTGTGATTCTGCTGCGTTATAAACACCTAATCATCAAATATATCTATCCACATCTTTTTTAACTAGACCTTGATATAATAAATATACATATTGGGGTTATTTTCTGATTTGTTGGCTTGGGTAGGGGTGGGCATTGTATGAAAACACTGGAGGGAGAGGAGTTTGAATGCCACTGAGCCAGCCCTGCAACAGAATCCGTATTTCCTTCCAAACACCTTTTGAGGGGAGAAAGAAAAAAATAAGGATAGCTGAAAGCAAGCAAATGAATGAATTTTCAGCCTAAGTACTTGTTAAAATGCATCTTTATTTCTCATTGTCATTATGCAGGCTGAGCATTCTCTTTTTTTATATATAGATATACATGCACACATTTTTATTTATATTTGAAGTGCTGTATCAATTTAATGGGTTATATCTGTAAATAAGATAACTGGGTAATAGCTGTCTGGGGAGTCCTGTTCAGCTTTAGCAATTTATTGGCTATTGGGAGTCAAATGTGCGAAATCCTTTGTTAGGACCTGATTTCTTTTGTTTTGCAGCTGGACTTACAAAAAGAAGGACTGATTTCATGTCCAAATTCAACTGGGCAGTTGCAAGCTCTCCCCATTTTTGTATGCACTGTAGGTGAGTGTGTGTCTGTGTTAACTGTAGTGGGGTTCTGTCTGACAAGCCTGAAATTTATACTTTGAAATAAACTCCTGGGTTTTTAACCTTTTGAGTCATCTGTGCTTAGTTCCAGACACCTCCGGAGACAGCTCTGAAAAAGAGCCCAATGTGTGCTCTTTGTCATCAGACACACTGCCACCTTGCTCAAGTAACGTTAGGCAGCAATGGTTTGGCTCTGGGTCATTCCCAGAAAGGCAACTGCATGACCTCGCTCTCTCTGCCTTCTCAGAGAAGCAGGAAATTAAAGCAATGCTATAATTTCTGGAAAGTCACTTTCTAGGCCATTCTGCAAAGCAAAGGGGCTATGGAAGTGCTCAAGGCCAGGTTGGACAGGGCTTTGAGCAACCTGCTCTAGTGGAAGGTGTCCCTGCCCATGGCAGGGGGTTGGAACTGGATGAGCTTTGAGGTCCCTTCCAACCCAAACCAGTCTGGGATTCTATGTACCCTGGACAGATGATGAAGATGGGCTGGCAGGGGGAGAGGAATGGAAGCCAAATTGCTGGTGCTGCTGTTCTCTCGCCTCAAGGTGCTGTGGTTTGCCCTCTATAAAAACGCTCATTCCTTTAGCAAGAGGCTGCAGACAAAGTAGCGATGATGACTTTAGTTTTTCACAGCACCCTGAACGATTCGAGCTGTGAGCCTGCAGCAATGGCCTCAGCACACCCAACTGGCCCATGCTTCTCAAGCCAGGGGCTGACTGTTGTGCACAGAACTAATTGCATCAGTCAAGGGTAATGAAATTGGGGTAATAAAAAGGGTGGTTTAGTGCAGGGATCAAGAAAGCCTCTGCCGTCCAAGCTGTTGCTTTTCAAGGGTAGAAGCCAGGTACAGCACTATGAAATAAGTTGTGGAACTTAGTTGAGCCCCCGTAAACAATTTTACCAGAAGGCACTACGGGAAAAGCCGCCCCTTGGCCCCAGCTCTGCTGCCACATTCTGAAGGACTCAAAGTACTTGAAGCTTAGTTTTGTCATGCCATCCCCGAGTTAGTGCTGAGCCCGTACTTCATGGACATATAATTAATATATGCTGGTAATAATTAGTTTCTTGCACTTACTGAAACGTGCTTCAAGCCACTGACCCAAAGATGATGTACTCTTGTGAAGCCTGCACACACTCACACTTGAAAGTCCCAAGTTTCTCAAACTGCCTATTTAAAATGAGAGTATACATACTGCACAGAGCTTAGACCATTAGTTTTATCACAAAATACAGTGTAGTCGCTGTGCTCAAGCACTGTTGCAGTTTGGGCTGGTATAAAGTGAAGTGAGTAACTGGTGGTTGTGCTGGGAGGCGTCATTTTTGCTGTAGGCAGGTTCTAGTGACTGAACAGCAGGTCTCTATTATTGTAAGACAGGTTCATCATAATCACCTCCCAAGTCCATCCTCCCACTATGTAAGGCCCTCTCCAGCCAAGCCTGAATGCCTGAAGTTTAAATGCTTAAGACACAGGCTTACAGCCAAGTGCAGTAAGATGCTGAAAGAGACATCTTAACTTTATACAGCTGCATGAAAATAAAGTCAGTTCTCTGGCCCTCCCTGTAGGTCCATGCATCCATACATAAAACCTTCTTCTCTAGTCCTTGATGCTGGGGAGAGGAGCTAGAACCTGCTGCTGTGCTTGTGGTTGGCAGATCAGCTCAGGCTGGCCTGCTGACAAAGGAGACACATAGGACAGCACAGGAAGAGGAATGCAGTGACCTTTAACAGCACACTTACTTAAACACAAGAAAAAAAATAGCCACAGTCACATGGATGAGAGCCCTAAGGCTCCATTGATGTAAATAGTTACTCACAGAAAAGAGCTCTTAAAAGCAGAGCTCTGTTTTTCCAAAGCTTCATCTTTCAGCACAAAAGAGCTCCTGCCCCAGGGTAGGAAGCTGAAGGTGCGAGAAAGGCAGAGCTCCCATTTCAATGTCCCATAACAAATGGGCATGTCACATCTGCTGCATGCCTCTGCTCCCTGCAGGGGGGAGCATCCAGGTGCGCCCTGGATCATTGTCCAAAACCATGCCCATCATCAATTTCCTGCTCCCTGGACACCAACTTTTAAACAAACACCACTTTTCCATTAGTATTTTCACATAAGACTGAGTGAAGAGGCCGGCACTGGTCCTGTGTTGCCTGGGGCTGACAGCCATCCTCCAGCCACTCTGTTTCCAGTCTCAAACAAGCAGCTGATTCCTGCTTCTCTGCTTGCTGCCAGCCCTCCTGACCCAGCTCCACTCCTCCATTTAAGCGTGCTCTTTAACATGGTACAGCACGCTCTGCTCATTGGCTCTGTGGCTGCCAGTCCTCAGTAGAGGGGTTTAAGAAATCTCAAGGCAGTGATCTGCTGCAAACACCTGAGGGCTCCACAAAAAGTCCTTACCTCATATTTGGTGCTTAGCCAAAAACCATCAAGGCTGCTGCCCTCGGGTGCTGGGGCTGCAGAGTCCCCAGTGAGAGCTCATAAAACTAACACCCAGACAGAGAGTGAGCGCCCCTTGGTGGCAGACCAGCAGGAACAAGAGCCTGCCCTCCGCAGGCTCCGAGCAAACATCACAAGTGACACATGACAGCCCCTGGAGCTTAACCCAGAGGTAGGGGCTGCTTGGTTGAGTGCTGCTGCTCTTGCTCAGGGAGACATCACTCGTCCCCAGAGCTCCACTGCCCTTCCTTCCACACAACTGGAACAGGGCAGGGTGGGGTGGCTGGGATTGCGAAATACATGGAGGCGGTCTGTGCACAGAGCCTGTGGCAAAGACAAGCCACACGGGCAAAGGCTCACATAGAAGCCAAGGTCGCTGTGGTCGCAGCTGTGGGAGAGCAAGACAACTTCACTGACAGAGAACCTCAGGGTAGCAGTAAAGTGAGCGCAGTTTTAAATCCTGTGGCTAGGGCTGCCTCCTCCCCCGTCACCTCCAGCGGAAAGCACTGGCACAGCACTGCCACCTCTTGTGGCTCACAAGAGGCACATAGCGAACACCAGCCTCATCCATCTCTTTCTAGCAGAGGCACAGCTGCAACTGGCACCGGTGCATATGCATGCAGTGTGTCTGGATACCACAACTGAGTAATTTTGTTGAGCAAGTTTTACACAACAAAGAGCTGTACTGCAGAGGAAAAAGCAGCTCTATGGCGAGTACTTCAGCAATTGGTCATTTCCCACAGTGCTCTCCTACCCCTGCACATGACACAGATGCTCCCTCCAGCCTCTCACGCTTACCTCCTGCTCCAGCAAGCAAATCACTTCAGTCCCTGCATGGATTTTTCATCCTCAGCAAAAGCTTTTCTGTAACTTCTGGTCTCCCTCTTCCCTCAGCCCTACTGTGACAGCCAAACATTCAGGCTGGAACCTCACCTGTACTGCAGTAACTAACTCAGTCCCCCATCACACAAGCTAAACTCCAGGGGTTTGATCAAAACCTCACACTGCTCATTCTTCCCCTTCGTAACACAGGGCAGTGCTGTGCCCAGTTTAGCTTGGACCAACTAGGCCATGAGGAAAGAGCTGTTTATTTTGTTTTACTTAATTACTTATATGACATCTAGCACAAAACACTCCTCAGTGTAAACACAGGTAGTTAGCAATATGTACAGCCCTGGCCATTTGTTAGGGCTAGCATCACATTCCACTTCCACAGCTGATGGAGCAGGCAGAGAGGTCACTGAGCAAGCACCTGGATCCATCAGTGAGAGATCCATCTCATCAACACACATAGTTCTTTCCCTGCTGCCACACTGCAGCCAGGGGTGGGGAGAGTGTGTGTGTGTGTATTTCCAAAAGATTTGTCTGCTTTCAGACATCACCAGCCAGATCCCTTCACTGCCTTCTGCAGCCTGACCCTTGCACGCTGCTTCAGCAAGACAAAGGGAATCTTGCAAATGCCACTGATCACCATGCCCTGTAGGCAAGAGGCACTCTGATGTTCCATGGAGAATACACAGCCTTGACTGTGCTAGAGACATTTGAAATGAGAAGGAATTTGCAGCACATCTCACAGGCACTGCTCAGACAAAAGGCAGACACCAACCCAGCACCGAGATAAGCCCAACACTGGCCCAAAGCAGTCACTTGGCTTGGCCCAGGTCCTGTGTCACTACTAAAGACAGATCACTTTAATTGATCAAATTGTAGTTCTCTCCTGCTCTGGGAACAGCTGTGATGATGGCTCAGATCACCGAAAGTCTCCACGAATCCTAGTCAAAGGACAGGCCACCCAAATAGCTCAGAAGAGCAGAACATGTGTTGGGCTGCACCAAGGCAGCCAATGTCAATATGAAGTGCCTAGCAGGCAGGACAGGGGAAGGCACGTAAGGCACAGGGATGTGGCCATCAGGTCGATTTATTACACACAGGAATGAAAATTTCTGTTAAAAAAAAACAACAACCCAAAACTACTTGGGGATATTGATGCTGGTTTTACAGGATAGGCCTCATGGTGACGAAATGGAAGTTGTATGATTCTGGCAGGCCCTGGTGCCGTGTGTGGTTAAATCGTTTCCAGGTGAAGACAGGGAGGCCGCCCTGCACTGGGGGGCCGTTGATGGCGGTGGCTGTGAACGCTGAAGCCAGGCGGAAGTCCGACACCTGCAATAAAGGACAGGGGTTTGAGCAAAATGGTGGTGGACATGCAGCCATCCCACAGAGCAGGGATAGCCCAGGAGATTTGATAACAATAAGGTAAAGAAAGTGAGCAAGGGGAAATGCTTTGATCAGGCAGCATTCTTCACCTGCACAGAGGCATCTTCAGGCACAGAGCACCCAGCTGAAGGGCAGCAGCAAAGTACAAGCCCGCCTGCCCTCTAGCCCTTGTGCTACCCAGTGTGAGAGGCAGCACATCTGCCTTTGGGACAATCCTTCTTGGGTCTGTGTCTCCAAAAGAGGTGGAGGTGCAGTGGGCAGCCTAGATGGCCTGATATAAATTCTGCTGCATGTTAAGCACTTGGGCTGCCCCCTGCAGCAAGTCAGGGTAATTCAGGGAAGGACAAAAGCAGCCCAGAGTTAATGCTGCTGCCCAGGTTCCACCCTATTCCTCTATTACCACCCAAGAGGTCTCCAGCCTGCTCCATCTTCCCAAACTCAGAGACACTAAAATTGCACTCAAGTGCTTGAAACTGACAGGTTTTGCCTCTGCTCTGGGCTACTTCTCTCACTGGGTCCCTGTCCTCCCCTAGCCCATTCCTGTAAACTGACTGGACACAAAGCAATGCCAAAACACAGCACTGGTGATGCCAAAACAGCCTCCACAGGGCCCATCCTAGCAACCAATTCATAATCCCAAAATGCAGCAGGCTGAACCCCACAGGACACAACACTGTGCAACTTCCCAGCACAACAGGGCTGGCATGGATAGCTGCTTACTCAGGTATTGCCCCTCACAGTGAAAATACCCCACAGGCTGCCTAGAAAAACTGCTGCTTTCTGCAGGACAGTGGGTCTGAGGATTTTCCTGCATCTCCCCCAAAAAGCAAAGTGATCTTTACCAAACCTTGCTCAAAGCAGTTTCACAGAGAGGTGGAGCCCTGGAGCAGGGTGACTCAGTAGAGAGCCAGGCTTTTGTAAAGGTAAAGCTAAGTGCAACTGAAGAAACATTCCTGTGGTCTCTGGGGAGGCACCCACACAGCCCCCATGAAATGGAGTCAGAGGACTCACCTTCCTGGAATGATGTGATGACTCCTTCCAGCTTTCTCTTAGGCTCCTCTTGCTGCAAGGCTTTGGGCTTTAACTCCTAAGCACCACAATTTCCCATAATTCTTTTCCTACACCTCCCCCTGTATCCTCTGCCCTCTGCCACTGTGCCAGGACTGGTGTCAGGGACAGGAGACAGGACTCTGCACAGACCTCAAGATCTGTCCAACCACCTGGACAGCATGAAAGGAGGAAACCAGTGGGCCTGGCCATGTATGTCCTAGTGCAGGGAGACATCCTACAGGTCTGATGGGAGCACAGAGGCTGCAGCAAAAGTAGAGCAGATATTTAAATGGAGGTAATCTACCTTGGAGTCGTAGCAGCCTGCAGGCACTGGAAAAGAAGGATTCAGGTCTTCCCGACAGCAAATGGTGTTGCAAGGATTGTGCTCAGCATAAGGATCATGCTGGTAGTCTGGAGAGAAATGTGGTGGAGAGGGAAGGAAGAAAATAAAAGAAGTTAGTCCCCTACAAAAAGCTGATGCAAAGTGTCCAAGCCACTAAACTCTGAGTGAGTTGGTAGAAACACAGGTCTATCACATTGCTGTCATGCTTCTCCCCAGGTACCAGCTAGAAGTCAGTACTGGAGACAGGACAATTAGTAGACAAGCTCCTAATCCAAGTCCATACAACTGTTTCTGCATCCCAAGGGGACCACTGCCAACCTCTAACCACAGACATCTGCAACTCCACATGATGAAACCTTGCAGGAACATTGTCAAGAGACAAAAGCAGAAGAGCAAGCGAAGCGGGGACAAGATGTGGAGGGAAAAGTGCAACAATGAGGGCCTTTGTTTTCCTGTTCTGGACTAAAGTAAGTAGTGTAAAGCAAAGCCTTCAGACACTCACTGTAGCAGCTGCAAACTAAGAAGGGAAGGTGGACAAGCTTCAACATCTGCAAACATGCTGCTACTCACAGCCAAAACATTGGCAATACCCCACCCTGGGAGAGGCCTCCCAAACTCCAAGCCCAGTAATCAGCACGCTCCCTATAATTGGGAATAAAAATATAGCATCTAAAGCTATCTGTACTTAGAGATGGGCTTAGCCAGAAGTTAACTAAGCTGGTTGTAATGCAGTTAAGAACCCCCCTGTCAGGGAAAAGCAGAGCAGAGCATTAACTACCAAAGATTATTTGCATGAACAGGAAAAAACAAACTGAACCAAAACCAAACAAGAAACGAAACACCACACACAAAAAACAAAACCAAAAGACCTGTAGTTTTACCCTAAATTCTCATCTGATTTGACCTAACTGTTGCTTAGGATTTAAGGCTTTAAAGATCGACAGGTTGTAGATGTTTTAGGGAACAGCAGCCCACAGAGTCTCTTGGAGTTATCAGAAACTCTCTGCAAAGGTCAAACAGCAAGCTTGAGGGCCCTTGTTCTAGAAGGAACTCAGTCTTGTTTCTATTAAGAGTCATTTTAGCCTGGTTTCCTACCTCAGCAATGACCCTGTGTTACTCTTTTTTCTTTGTGTGTACTCTTCACATAGGGCAATAGAACTCTGATCTGTACATGAGGCTGCAGCTTCCCACTATGATCCAAGAAATAAAAGTAACACTGCTTTATTAAAATCAGCTCCACAGTACATAAACATGTGTCTTACTGTTGTATCTCATGATGTACTTCATGCTTTCCAAACTGGTCACCTTGCTGTGGTCCCGACGGAAGATTTTTGCTCTTGGAGCAAGCTCATAAGAGAAATCCATGCCATACTTCTCAACATATGCCGCATACCCACTAAGATTGTAAATCTTTTCATGGAAAGGAATATTGTATGAAGGCCAGTAACCTGCCAAAGACAAAATCCAGTCTATTAATCACTTAGAAAAGCTGAATGCTCTTGCTCGTATCAAAAAAGAAAAATGAACCATTTTTCATGCTGTGTTGCCTTAACAGCATGTCGAGGAATAACAGGTCAAACTGTTTTGAACGCAAGAAAGTAAGGCAATAGTCACTGGCGTGACCAGGGTTGACTCCCAGTATAAACACCACGGGAGACTGCACCCAGGCAACCTGCCCCCAGACATCCACCCTGCAGACTCATCGTGCAAAACAGCTGAGAAACTTGCAGGAGTCTGATGTGAATGCGCAGAGAAACCTGCACAGGTTTCCCTGCTCAGCCTCAGAGAAGCAAAAGATCATTCGCCTCCACCAAACTTCCCAGCTTTTTCCCAAGCCTCCCATCTCACCACAGCAGAGTAATACACTGTGCTGACATACCAGGGACAGACAGATACCCACAAACACACACGGACCACACACAAATATGTGCTTGGAAAGTTGTGGTTGCACACTGCAATAAGGAAAGATGAGGGATAGCTGCACATTTGCCAGTATCTGCCTTTGAGGGTTAAGAAGTGGTGATTGGCAGAGCAGAGCCCTGCCCTAACCTTTCCAAGAGCAAGTACAAATCCTGCCGTTTTGCTAACTCTGAAGAGCAGGTTTAACACCCAGACCTCCAGAGAGTTTGATAGCTGACATACAACTGCCTGACACAAGAGTAGTGTAGAAAGCAGAAGAGCTTGTAAAGACCCAGAAGTACATCCAGTTCAGGATCTGGGTACAGCAAGTGCTAGAAGAGATAAAAAGTAGATGCCTATACCTTAACATTTAATTTGTTGGGGTTTCTTTTGCAAGGCCGGCAGCAAGGAGTGTTCAAGGGAGAGAGTACATAACGTAAGCTAGCCCCAAGAGCAGCACACTTTCAGATTCTCTCCAAACTACTAGCATTGCTGGTGTCAGTGGGAACGTTGCTTCTCAAATGACACACACTAGGGTTTGGCTTAGAGTTTTACTACTTTAGTTCTCTAGATACCGGTAAATGCAGCACTCCATGTATTAATGTCAGCCCAGCACGTGAAGAGTCTGGCTGTGAGATACTTAAGAAAAACCAAGTGGGACTCACTGGGAGCAAAACACAGAAACCAAGCCCCCTCAAGGACAGATACACAGGCAGCATAAACACTGGACCACCACCTGAGCTGAGACCTTACCAGACTGGGTCCTGCCTAGCATGCAGCCGCCAGGAACACCCTGTCTGCTGTCATTTGCTTACATGACCTAGAACCTACATAAAGGAAAAGGGTTGTGTACACAGACTGTGCTGTAATAGAGGCATCCTCCAGGAATGAGCACACTGACCAACCTCTGATGACACTGGCCAGAGGATACAGATACATCAGCTCCCATACCAGTAGGGTTTAGTTGTAATTCAAAAGGTTGCTATTGTCTTACATAAATGCAGTGCATACAGATGACTCCCTTATCCCACCTGGAAAAACTTTCTGTTTAAATTGCTAAAAACAGAAGAAGCTATTCAAATTTCCCTCCAACATGAGCTCTTCTGCGTCTCAGGCTCTGCAAGACTGTAAATCCCATGCAGACAGTGCAGTGCCCAACCTAAGGCAGGTTTTACCCAAGGGCTGATATAAGCCAGTGAAACCTGCCAGTTAGGCCTGTCAGGGTGAACAGTGACAAAAAGAGGTCAGAAATGGTGTAAAGCTGAAGGGGGGTGAGAAGGATTACATGAAGGCAGCAAAAAATGTCTGAAACAAAACTGCTTCCTCCTCTGCCCATCAGAGCAAGAGATCTCAGCAATATCAAGAGCAATGGGAATATTCACGTATCAAGTGGAAGAGACTCAGATCCCAGATTCTGATCTGATGTGTTACTTTTGATGCTTAAATCAATGTACTACTCACTCATCATAAAGAAAGATGAACTGCAGCACACTCCTGTGCTTTAGGCATTGTGGCAATGCCCAAAATAAGCCAGAACTTTCCAAGGAGACAGACTCAGGGGAAAATTCCAGAGTGAAATAACCACAGCTGCTAACATAAATGCATTTCCAGGCATTTTGATGATGAAAAGCAACTCATCAATTCACCTCCTTCACCTCCAATTCATCAGTTCACCTCCTAATTCACATGATTAGAGGAGGGAGCACAAAGCACCAGACACACACTTAAATTTGTGGAATGAGCTCAAGGTCTTGGATTCTGCCATAAAGCGTGTATAAGACATCTATGAAGGAAACCTGACAGTCGGCATTTTGCTTCACCTGGATTTTTGCTTGTTTTCCAACAAGCTGTTGCTAGTCTTGATACTAAGGAACCTTTTAAACAGCAAGTACTTATCAGATAACAGAGCTCTAGAAAAGTTCAGAAGCTGAATCTAACGTAGAACTTCTCTCATATTTTAAAGCTCATCTCCTTGCATGGTGACACACTCACCAAATATTTCAAGTAGCCCACAGCATCACAGTTATTTAGTGCCACTCCAAAGAGACCTCACCTTTTTCCTCATGGGTCTCTAAGACAGGGCAAAATAATACCAGGAAAAAAGGCAAGAAAAAGAAAGAAGGAAGGTAAAGCCTGTGTTTCACTTCCCTGGTTCTAAAAAACACAGATGCTCACCACATTTATGCCATAGCATGAAAAAAATGAATACAGCATAATAGACCTGGCAACATAGCTTTCTGTCTTGCAACTCAGCACTAGTGCACAGTAAGCCCTTCCCAGTTACAAAGCATGACTCTCCATCAGCTGACACAAAGAGATGGCTTTCCTAAGCCAGTAAGCGCTATAGGAGCTATTACCTTTTCGGAGAATATTTGTTTGATCAGAATACTCCACAAGGGTTGGGATCTGCTCAACAATGTACAATGCACCTTCATCAAGGCTCTTCTGCAGCTTGACCTTCTTCAGGTCCAGCACCATGTACTGATTGTTGTAGGTTCCTAGGGATGGGAGCAAAGAGAGAATTATTTGTCCTGCCTGAGGAAAGAAAAAAGTACAAAGGGGAGGGGGAACAAGTCCTGTTTCCTAAGACTCATGTGAAAGTGTACTCACCTGAGTTGCACTTTGAGAAGGTTTCTGCCCAAGATTTGCCATCATCTGCCATCATGTTAGCAATGCGGACCCTCTGCCAAGCTAACAGGGATTCTGGCACCACTTGCTTAATGAGGCTTTGGTTGAACACACTGTTGGTAGTCTGCAACATTACCAAGCCACTGCCTAGTATGTAAAAGTCATCCAGGGACACCAAAAAGCCTTAAACAGCAATAATACAAATTTGTTATTTTTGTGAACCTTTGATATAGAACAAAAAAGAGTGACAAGCTAAGAGGGTATGAATGAGTCAGCATGTGTGTGTCTGAAATTAAGCTGTACAAATACTAAAGATGAGGTGTCAACTTCTGGAAGTGCTTTAAGCCCACCTGTCAGCAGTTTCTCATTTGTCATGCTTTCAACACAGCCTAATTGTTTGTGTAGAACATTTGCTTCATGTTTTCATCCCAAACTTAGAATAGTTAGGGTTGGAAAGGACCTTAAGATCAGCTAGTTCCAACCCCCCTGCCATGGGCAGGGACACCTCACACTAAACCATGCCACCCAAGGCTCCGTCCAATCTGGCCTTTAACACCGCCAGCAATGGAGCATTCACAGCTTCCCTGGGCAACCCATTCCAGTGCCTCACTACCCTCACAGTAAGAATTTCTTCCTTATATCCAATCTAAAATTCCCCTGTTTAAGTTTTAACCCATTACCCCTTGTCCTATCACTACAGTTCCTCATGCAGAGTCTCTCTCCAGCATCCCTATAGGCCCCCTTCAGATACAGGAAGGCTGCTATGAGGTCTCCACACAGCAGACTCTTCTCCAGGCTGAACAGCCCCAACTTTCTCAGCCTGTCTTCATACAGGAGGTGCTCCAGTCTCTGATCAACCTCATGGCCCCCCTCTGGACTTGCTCCAACAGTTCCATGTCCTTTTTATGTTGAGGACACCAGAACTGCACACAATACTCCAAGTGAGGTCTCATGAGAGCAGAGTAGAGGGGCAGGATCACCTCCTTTGACCTGCTGGTCACACTCCTTTTGATGCAGCCCAGGATACGGTTGGCTTTCTGGGCTGTGACTGCACAATTCAGCCGGCTCATGTTCAGTTTTTCATTGACCAAGACCCCCAAGTCCTTCTCCGCAGGGCTGCTCTGAATCTCTTCTCTGCCCAGCCTGTAGCTGTGCCTGGGATTGCCCCAACCCAGGTGTAGGACCTCATACTTGGCATGGTTGAACTGCATAAGATTGGCATCAGCCGATCTCACAAGCATGTCAAGGTCCCTCTGGATGGCATTCCTTCCCTCCAGAATATCAACCAAACCACACAGCTTGCTGCCATCAGAAGTTTCTCCATCATATGTCAAGCTATGTATTCTGTTGAGGATTACATACTGTAAATGCCTAGTGAGTGTTTGTTTCTAACAATTAAATTCCTTTTAAAAACACAACAGAGGAAATCAAAACCAAAGGACAACTCCACAGAGAGATTTTCATCAACCAATTTCAGGTTTAGATTTTTATTCTGCAAGTACAACAGATACACCTTTAAATTAATCCCTTCTGGATTAAACCAAGACAAGAAGAAAAGTCTTCCTTCTATTTTAATCTCTTCCAGTCTAACCATAAAAGAATCTCCAAGAAATGGGCACCTCTTAAATCATAAACCACATCCTGTATTTGAGAGTTTCACCTACTCCTCTTTCTGACATGTTGTCATTGGGGTTTTTTTTTAAGCTTACCAGCCCTGCAAACTCGGAGTGATGGATCTCTGGGCAATATTTGCTTCCACATTACATGCCAACAGAAGTCCTAAGCCTAGTTGCAGATCTGGCTGCAGGTATACAGCCAGATGTGGTATACAGAGCTGCAAAGGTCAGCTGTAATGCCATGGATAACATGGTGACTATTTATAAAGCAGAAATAACTTGGCTTTGAGATTCCCCAGCAGATAGAGGGCTGCCAGATTGAGGAAGAATTGTTGTTAACTGAGCTCCTGATGAGGAAGTCATCCAGAACTGGTCTCTTGCTAATGAGTTTTTAATGGTATCCCTCTTTGAAGAGTACAAAATGCTAAAATGCTGCACATGAGGGTAGCAGTCGAGTGCCATTACGAAATGTTCTACAGCAAGCTTTATTAATGCACTCTGCAAACAAACTAAGGTCAGCAACATATGACAGACTGCAATATGACTCATCTCTGCCTCCAGTTCATGGGCTTTCATCAGGAGATGGATTTCCTTCAAGCAAAAGTACTGTTTAAGGGCTCAGTTTCAGCAAGATTTCTTCTAAATCTCAAATTCTCAAATCAGAACAGATCCACAGAAATATGCTTTGTGGTCACCTGTTCTCTAAAAATAGGTCAGTACAGAACAGGCAGAGTACCCTGGCAGCTTGTGGTTCCTAGTATTTTATTCTTGGAGACAGAAAAAGAGCGTCAATAGATTACGTACATAAACAGCAGAGTTCTTCCAAGCAGTAAGGGCAAGAAGAGAAACACTCTTAACCTGTCTCTGCCAGTCTATCTTACAGAAAGATATGGGATACTGGAGCAATAAACTATTGTGTAACAAGTCAAGTGCTTACCCAGAGGGAAGAAATGAAATTGTTAAACACTTGTGATCCGAATTGAATGCCATTCCCCCATGGGTGCCAATGCCAAGTGCCCTACTTCAAAATAAATCAAACATTTTTTTCTTCTTTTTCAATCATCAGCTGAGATAAAAGAGAAAAACTCAATTCAAAGCAAGTGTCAACACAAGGACCGATGCTGAATTAACTGAAGTTTGAACTCTGTAATTCAAATACACTGCAAAACTCAGCAAAGCTGAAAACAAAAGGGTTTCCTTCTGGGCCTTAGTATTTACCAAGTTTTATCCTGCAATGTCCTACAACACAGTGTGCTCTCCATGATACACCATTACTAGCCTAATTATTCCAGGCCAACCTATACCATTTTGACTTAAGGCATAGGCACTCCTTAAACAAAGGGAAGTTAAAACACCTACAACAGGTTTGCCCAGGACAAAGACATCCATGAAAACAAAACCTGGGTGAAGCCTAGAGATATTAGCACATATTTAATGTTCTATTGTGGCATTCTTGTTTTCAAGAATGTATGAGAATCTGTTGTAATTGAAAATGCCTTTTATATGTCAAATGCTATCTCACTGTACAGTTCACCTGTTTTTTCTGTAAACCCATCTCCCATTTTTATCAGCCACTCCCAATCAGGTTTTTTTAACCTCTTCACCTCCACCTCCCCCCAGCCTTCCTCCAATGAACCTGACTCTTCCTACATAAAGAGAAGCAATAGGACTTCTGAAAGCACTTCAGAATGAGTTGGATCCATTTATATTCCGTTTCGAGTCACCATTGGAATACTGAAGTTTCCAGAGTCCGCAGTTTCATTCATCATGACAATATTAATCAGCCAAGCAAAGCAAAACATTTTTTGAAATCTGAGTCAGTGCTCTCCAGAGTCAGCACACTAAAGAGTATTGCAGGGTAACACACTCCTGGCAGCTACTGTTCCTAAAAAGGTATGATGCAGGTTTCTGAACCAGATGACGTCAGGGTTTTAGGTGTTTTAAGGGGCCCTTGTGCTCATTCAAGTACAGAAAGGGGCAGTACAACAAGGCTGGAAGTCAGAGCCATGAGGTTTTGCTCATCACCTCACAGGGATGCAAGTAACTCCAGCTGAGATCCTTGATGCTCTGGGCTACAAACACACTTGAGAATGGGAAAGAAGATCCCTTCTCTGGATTAGTTTTCTTAGTCTCATGAGCAGCTGGTTCTCATGCCAATACTGTGCTTCTGCCAGCTGCCTTACTTCCACTTACAGACCTCTTCTAAGCACTAAGACATAGCACATCCCACACTATAGCTCTGGTCTCTCATCTCCAAAGCGCACCAGACTTTTCTCTGCTTCCCTCCAGGTTTTAGACACATGTTGGTGGAAGCAGAGAAGCAAGAAATGTTCTACCAATATCTCATGAGCAAGGTGATCTCCAGAATTAAAGGGCTACTACCCTTTCCATGTTTTGCCCCTCCTAGCTCTTACTCAGGCTTTGGGGAAGGATAACACTGCACTTCCCGATTCTGTACTAACACCAGATTACTTCAGCTCAAGCGACAGGTTACATCTCTCTCCTGCCTTAGCAGAATACGTGTAGCCGATTCATCAAGACAAGTTGTGCCATCTTGTTCCCATGTCATAGCCTGTCTCAACCATAACCTGTCTCAACCAAGCAAGAGACCAGAGAAACAGAAGTGGTCATTGAGTTCTTCTCAACTGTTTCCTTTAACAGCTAAAATCAAGAGTAACAAGACTGCAATTCAGCCCAGAGGAAGTATGTCACTACCCAAACCAGAGTGCTTGGGTCCAAATGGTAGATTCCCTTTCTTAAAAGGAGTTCACAACTACTTGTTCAAGAAGAGGTGCAGCCAAATGGATGCAAATCTTGGGAGCTGCAACTTCCCTGCTGTCCATCAAATTTAATCAGTTAATTGGGCTCATTTCTTTGAAGTAGAGGTGTGTAGAGCAGTGACTCCAGGAGGGGGGGAGGGATGGGGGGGAAGGTTTCTCTCTGATCTTTTCCTAGGTACGTCCTGCAAAACCCAGCACCTGAAGTCTCTGTCTTCACATTTCTTACACTCCCCAAATGACACTCAACATTTGTGAGCAACTGTACAATGTAAATTCTCTCTGCTGTGCAGATTCACCAACCACATTAAATACTTATGTCCAGAGCTTAAACGAAACACTGAAGTCAGGGGTGCCCAAGAATTCAGCTCAGACACTTCCTTTCCAGAGATTCACAGAGCTCTCCCACCTGCAGCTCAGCAGAGATGCTTTCAACTGAAGAGGAAACTAGAACTATGAGCAGAGTTCAAGTGAGGATTAGGATTAGTGTGGAAATAAGCAGCAAGTAGCTAAATCATTCTGCAACAGCAGAGATTACTACGCCTGTTCATTTCTACTTAACTGTATCTCTGCAGCACTACTGTTACTCTGACAGGGAGAAAGCATCAGAGAAAGCATCAGAGAAGACATGCTGTAACAGTGGACATTTCAGCATGCTGCCATGAACATGGGGAACTGCTGCAGAAGCTTGGATGGACTCTGCAATTCCTGCCTGTCCTGCTACCTGCTCAGTCACAGCAGAAGCAAGGAAGTGTTAAGGCCCTGTAGTTGTATCATAATGCATGTGCTGACATGCATCATGGTTACTGAATAGCCTTAGATCCTCTAAAGTGAGTCACAACAAATATTTTTTGCAATGTAGTTGCCAGTCTTTTGAAATACTGTAAATAAACAATCTGGACAATTTCACTTTGTGACCCCAGGAGAAATCAGGTAGTTGGCACATTCCTTCTCAGAAGGCAAATGACTCCTTGAAGCTTTTCTGACACAGCTTTCGTACAACAGAAGAGTTTTATTTCATATCCAGTCTACCAAATGACAAGAATCTTTGAATTACTCATTTGTCACCGAAGGACCAGAAGGGCATTTTTTTAAAATGCTGTTTGTTTTCTCCAAAAGTCAATAATTTATGTACATTAGGATCGTGTTTCTATTTATGACAGCTTACTAGCTTAGCTTTTCTTACTGGCTCTTAATGTCCATCAGGACAGAGAAAAACAGTGGGAAACTGCATGCAGAGAAGTTACAGTCATCAAGTGGAACCACAGCCAGGACCTCCATATTCTATGGGCAGATGCTGTGAAAATAGAAGGCTTCATCTCATCACAACATGGAGCAAAGGAATTTGGCAGTTTCCTCCCTGGTGCGTGATGTCCCTAGATCATTACCAGGCAAGTGCTTTAGAGCTTACTCATCCTCTGGAAAACTGCAAGTTTGTGAACTACACCCACAGCTAGTGCAATTTGCTGTAGTCAGTGGGTCATGTTTGTCTAGTGCTTGTGATAGTACCTTGTAATTAGGTGGCCAGTGAGTTTGCTTTGCATACCACAGGTCTCTCAGACTTCACTGTAGCCATGAGAACTATGTTTCGTAATAGTTCTAACTCAATTTTCTTGGTAGAGGTACACCATAACACATTGCTGT
Source organism: Neopsephotus bourkii (assembly GCF_033783945.1). Lineage (NCBI taxonomy): Eukaryota > Metazoa > Chordata > Aves > Psittaciformes > Psittacidae > Neopsephotus > Neopsephotus bourkii. The sequence goes on from NW_026900624.1 coordinate 14,235,187, forward strand.
GTCAGGGCCTACCCAGCACAGGCAAGCTTTAAAGTAAGCCATCTCTTCAGACTTCACTCTCAGGGAAGCCCACTGGGATTTTGTACAATAGCAAATGGGAACCGACCATTTCAGCTTAGTAGTAGCTGATTTTCAGGTATCCTCCCATACAGCATGCTTCAGCAGTCTCATTAAAACATAAGACTTGTATTTCACGTTACACATAGAATCCGCAAAATGAACAACCCCCAGACATCACCACAGACACCCACTAACAAGGAAATAAAAACACTCTTCATGGCTAAACCCAGTTTTGAATCTGCCACACAACGCAGCATGCAACAGTTGCTAAATCAACCCACGCTATCCTGAAGTACAGCACTATCCTCAACAGTATTTCTGCTGAAAGATACAAGATCCAGAATAACCTTCTGTACATTCAGGCGATGAACAGAGCTCAGACAGGAACCTTTCTGTCAGGTTACATAGGCTTGGTAAAATTCCTTGCAATGAGTAAATTTAATTTCTCCAAAGGAACTGGAGATAACCCAAGCTCTTGAGAGGCTGTACACTTAACAGGAATTTACCAGAATATCTCTACTCCTTCCTCAAAGCAAAAGTTGCAGATGTCAGAATATGCTGCATTTCTGAAGGTCACTGAGGAGGGTCCGAACCCCACAGAAATACTTGCTTTCAAAATGAAATGACCGCAACTTTGCCTTTCAAAACAATTTTACAGTCACAGTCCCAGAGTTCCCTGCCATGAAGGATCCTTGCCTTTGTAGTAAGGCAGGCACAATAATTCAACAGAGCACATTTTTAAACTATCAGCCAATAAAATTTCATCAGAATGAGACAGTCTTCAACAGCACGTACTCCATTATAAAAAGCTTATGAAAATTCTTGAGTGTTTGGGTATTTTTTTGAATTTGAAATTCCACCTTTAAAAACTTATACAACATTAACTCAGCCTTAGATTTGCTTTGGGTTTTCATATTCATGTTTCTTGGTGCTACCATAGCAAGAGTAAATATTTTACCACTGAAACGTTAACTGCTGGCAATTTCTAACCTTCTTCCAGGAAACTTGAGAATATTATGTGCTGCCTGATCTTCCCAAGGGAGATTTTAAAATATTCTGCCTGGCTACATTGCTAACACATAAAATAGGCATAAAAAAAAAATACTCCTCTGCAACAGCTTATAGAGAAGCTGAAAGAGGCAGATGTGGGGGGAGAAACCAACCAAACAAAACCCAACACTGAATATTTGCTAACCCAACACCAAAGAAGTCGATACAATTTCAAATGGCTATTGTTTGATACTCTCTAATAATCCCATTACCGCACTAATCATGCCACACTGCTAAACAGAAGTGTTCAGAATTGTTACTACCAAACACGTGAATGCTATAGGCAAGGTGAGGAGTTCAGTGGTTGAGATGAGGGCAGACATGAGCAGAACTCAAAGGAGCATGTTTGTGCCAGAGGCAGAATATTTAACAAGTACTATTCAAAGCATTGCAGGTGATTAACCAACAACAAAAGACAACGACAACAATATCAGGTTCAAGCCAATAAACTTCCTCTCAATAGGTAAATGTTTTAAGGTAGATTGAAGCCAGTGCTTGCTAAGGTATCATCCATTTTATAGACATCTGCAAGACAGTAAGACGGTCCATACCCATACCTTGGATATTGATATAGGTTTAGTTTTCTTGACTTTACCTGGGTAACTGCTGAATGAGACACGGCCAGTCCTAGTGTCTGGATCAACTATATTAAAGTTCCAGTGCTTGTATATTCTCAGTGTGGCTGCATATGTAAACCAGCTGGAATGGGCAAAATATATATTCTCATATCCAGGTAGAACCTGGAAAAAAGAAGCAGAAAGAGGAATAGTTTCAGACCCTACTATACTTTGCATGTTTTGTACTTGATAAAAAAAGTTGTTCTCTCAGATTCTAAGTAGTTTGATTAATTGTATTGTTTAAGAAGGAGCAAATTCTTGTGCTTTTAACTGTGTACTTAACAATGAATTTCTGAAACTTCTGGAAATAATTCTTGCCCATGTGCTGTTTTCAAATAATTAGTTATTTTTCAAAACAAAACAGCTTAGGGGGTTTTGGGTCACCTGCATCACATGGTATTCTTTGTTTCCCCAGTTTCCTCTTGAATACTTGTATTTACATATTCAGATCAGCCCTCTGCAAACATACCCCACATTAAATTTAAACACACTATTTCTGTGAAAACGCCTCTGGGTGACTTTAAAGTATGGAAGCAAATGCAAGTGTATTTAATTTGAAAAGGTAAATATTTATTGATAATAGCCCTATCAAAAGTATTTCCTTGTTTCTAAGATTTCTTGTTAGCTCAGAAACCTCTTGTGATAGGCAAATGTTTGAACAAATGCTTCCTAATTTGAGTATTGTTGCTCTGGGATACATGGAGTCTCCATATACTGACTAGAACCTTGATAATTTTAATTGAAAAATATAATTGCTACTAAGATGTATCAGGTACTTATCTTAGAAGTATTTTTTCTGTCATTACTCCAATTGGGAAGCCATTCCAGAATATCACTGTTAACACTTAGAAAATATCAGCCAACTGCACCCAGTTATTCTTGTGCTAGCACTGATCTTTAGTTTAAGGAATCCTCTTCCCTTCCTCCCTGCTTAACTTGCTCAATGGATTTGTAGGCTTTCACAATACCCCCTTTCAGACTTCACTTGGCTAGATAGAACAACTTATTCTCTTCCAGCCTCCTCTCCATGGTATTTCCCCATTCCCTAGTAATTCTAGTAGCTTTTCATTGTCAATCTCTGTGGGTTTGGTTTGGTTTTATTTTTTCCCTGCCCTTGAACACAAATGAGCAAAACTGGACCCAAAAATCCTGTTAAAGGCACAAGTGACAACTGCATAAAAGCACCTTGACAAGAGTCTCTTTATGGACATGCAACATAAACAATGAAGACTCCAGAAATGCAGGCTTATGACGCAGCAAATCAACACAGTCACTGGAGATGAAGTTCTTGATGCTCACCTTGATGAGTGCAGAGCAGTGACCCATATCCCACTGATACTTCCCATGGCTTCCTGGCTCCACATTGCATTGTCCACCCCTGGCAGAATACTCAAATAATGCAGGAATGAGGTCTAACAGGTCTCCAACTGCATTCAGAAACTGGACATCAAAGATGCTCAGTGGCTGAGGAAAGGGAGGAAAGAGAGAACACAAAAAGCACTTTCAGACAGAGAAGCATCAAGCTTCAAGTCTCAGCTGTTAGAATTTTTCTTTTGCTCTCAAAGGAAGCTCTTACATGGTCTAGGAAATACCTGCTCACAAGGCCCACATACACATGGGCATTAGTGTGGTATTAGGCATCTAGGTACCTTTAAGGGTCTGGCCCTTGTAGTGGCATTACCAGTGATAGCATTTCTGAGGGGGAAAAAGGAGACACTAGCTATAACTTATGCAAGTTCTGCGTGTCTTTGCAAACAGCACACCAATCAGTCTGCTGTTACTATTATACTGGGGTAATAGTAAGTAGTAAGATTTTAGGGGGTGTTTGTTTATGTATGCCTTTGAAGAGCCTTACATTAACAAACACTCTTGGGAGTTTCTGATTTTTTATAAAGACTGCAATTTAAGACATCCTCAGGACTGAGCAGAAAACAAATGAGAGAAGCAAGATATGTTAATAATACTAATAAAGTATGAAACTAGCTGAAGAAAGAAGTCAGTCAAAAGGCTCTCCAATATGTGCTTTCGAAACCCCTTATGTATGGTTGCAGCTAGCCAGGGCTAACTGTACACAGCTTATTGTGCAACATGCTCTTCAGAACCTTCTTTTAATTTGCCTCTTCAAGAATAAGATCTTAAGTGTGGTCTAAACTCAACTTCCAAAAGCTGTTTTCCAAGTGTTTTCTGCTCTTGCTTGCATCATGCCTTTAGTTAAGGTAAGGATTAAGGAAAAAAAGTCAGAGCATACATCACTTTAAGGCTATAAATGATAATTTTAGAATGGGACACAATCATATAGCAAATAAACACATTGCTTGCAATATAAATCACTACTATTAAACCATACAGCTGACCTCTCTACAAACCCCAACAAAGCACAGACAAGGAATGGAAAAAATAAACAGCACAAAATCCATTTACTTTTTATATGGAAGGCTGAATTCTGTGTTACCCATATACTGTTTTGGAAGAGAGAATAACGAACAGGAAAAAACAAAAATAAATGTAAATTCTAGACCATATATTCCCAGAGAAGCAATTAAACCTTCCCACAATGCTTACCAAGACAACTGAGAGAAATAAGCCATCCTCATAACTAAAAATCATCCGTTGCAGAAGGCCCTAACAATAGCTATAGTTTCAGAAAGAAATCCAAAACCAACTTTCATATATGTTACATTGCTTTAGTTCATCATATTTTTGCTGTCAGGAGCGAAACTGGGAGCAGCAAAGGCCACAGCTGACAAATATCAAGAGATACATCTTTACATAGTTTAAGCAACTCAGTGGTATAAATCATTTACAAACCATTCTCAACAACCATTATCTTACTGGAATCCATAGAGACCTGAACATTGTTTCATCACAATTTTTCCCCATCCAGCTGCACTTAAAGGTCTACAAGCCCACCACTCAATGAAGAGAAGCTGTTTTCCAACATCTAATTCACACAGGCACTACTGTACAGTACCACCAGGAGAGGAGCAAACAGGATTGTATATGAGAATGCTCAGCTAGCCTTGCGACATTTTTATTCTACGTGACATGCGTTTGCTACCACTACATATTCTCCTCCATAAAACCTGCCTTCATTGCAACATCTACCGGTAGTTACACTGACATTGCTCTGGCATCACTTGGAATTGCCTGTATGTTTTTAAAAAGCTTCACATTTCTGTGCTGTCTTACAGTCATTGCAAGTAAAAAAATTCAGTAGCTACTAGGAAATTCATTCAAGCTAGATCAAAGCCAAGCTTCCTTGCCAAGCAAGGAAGCTATCAGAATTGTACACACAGAAAGGTGGCCAGAAAGCTGGAGGAAAGACCCACTCAAAAAAAGAAGCAAAAGCCATGCCAATTCCTAGGGCACTACTGGGTGAGACTGGGCTGCCAGCTCCCAAAGCCAGCCAGAAGAAAGAAGCATCACAGAAGTAAAAGAGGAAATAGGTTGTTAAGCATCCACTAGGGTTCTGTTTTCACTCCCCTTTTGAGGGGAAAGCAAGTTTTGCTGCAGTTTATTTCCAGGAATTCATTGCTTTGCTTGGATAAACCTGGTTTTGTGTTTAAGATTGTCTGATGCTCAGCGAGATAACACAAGCACAGTGCACAGAGCTTCTCTGGAGTCTCAGTAAAACAATGGACTGAAACAGAAGACCCTAATGCAGGCCAAATCTGAGAACTTCAGGAGCGGCCTGGGGCATGTGCCACAAAGCTGAGAGCCCCAGATTGGAAACAACTACAGCTGATTTCCAGGATACAAGGAGAAACCTTTTCTATGAAGACTCAATCAGGGCTCGCTAGCAAGAATTATGGGGGGGGGGACCCGTATGCATCGTAACAAGTGCATAACGTAGAACATATTACAATCTTTTGTAATCACCTTCTCCCATCTCACACAGCAATGTCAGGAAAACTCCTTGCATGCATGGTTTACACCCTGAAGAAGAGTGCCTGAATAAGCTAAATTGACAAGCAGAGAAGTAGTATAGTCATGACAAAAGGAAAAAGTCCTTTTGCTAGAATGTGTGGCTCCTCTAGGGTACCATCCTGAACAGCATAAAGAAAAAAAATATCAGACTGAATTTGAGTTACATCACCTGTAAGGAGAAATAAACTTAGAAGGGGTAGTAGCAGATAGGAGGGAACCAACCTTGTCTGCTAAAGGCTTGTCTACATAGGATATTAAAATAGACAAGTTATTCTGTAACAAGTGTTTTCCAGTACCTTCCCCCTATATAAGCATTCCCAATACAAAATAAAGAAGTACAAATGCAGAGCTGTCCTAGAATCATTGTAGTATTTAAAACTCTGGCACCTCCTTATTCAAAGGTAATTTCCCTGTGTAGACAAGCCCAAGATTAACCACAGCGTTGGCAGATGAAAAGGCTTAATGTTCTTTGAGTGCCCCTCCTTCAGAAATTGTCTTGACAAAAGGGTTGGGTTTGTTTACTGGATATGAAATGTTGCTAAACCAGATGGAATAAAGTCACAGTTTAACATGGAAATCTATTCAGATTTTGACATCATTCTTAATGATACCTGTAAATATCAAATTCAAAATACAGAAGTTTACAACATAGATTGCCTTCATGAATGTCTTAATGGAAGCACCAACCTAAAATAGCCCTGCAGGAAACTAGACTCTATGCAATTTAAAAAGTTCAGAAAAGTACACTATAAAACATTTGCATACATGTACAAATAAAAATATGATGTACTACTACTACTGTAGAACAGTTCAGAGTCCAAACCAAATTTTCTTTGCACAAAGTCTGTGGCAGACAAAATGGTTCCACAATATTCAAGTGAAGTAGACCTGAAGTTTACGGGGAAAAGAAAAAAAAAATATTGAACCTCACAGAGTGACCTGAATGCACATAACCCAACTCTCATTGGATCTTTTTGTGGACTTGGCATAGCTTCACACTACCATGCATATAAGACAATGGAAAGTCAGATCATTTCACTTGTCTTCCTCAAATAAGTGCATATCAACTAATTCATTAAATTTAGAACCCCAAATACTTGCAAGTTTGAAAAGGTACGCATAGTGCCAATAAGAAACCCTGCCATATGCAACGTGCAAAATTAAAAGCAGACTGACTATTGAAACAGCTTGTTTCTATTCTCCTGAAAACGAAACAATTTTATTCAACTTTGCCCAGTGCTCCAGGCTTTGTAAACACAGCTCCTTTTCTCCATCCCCTTTAGCAATTTTGGTCTACCCTTTTCAACCAACGACTTCCCAGTGTTCAGAACACTTTGTCCATGTATGAACATGAAGGCAGAGTGGGTGGGGAAGTGCAAGAACTTAGAAATCTATCTTCACCCCATCTTCTTCCCCATGCCTCTGATCTTTTGGGAGTTAAGGAAAAAGGCAACTCAGCCTTTCTTCTGCAGTGTTTAATTTTCTTTGAAGCTTAAGACAGTTGGGAGAAATTGCCCTCTGCACTTAAAAGATGATCAATTGAATTTAGAAGTACATGCAGTTTTTCCCAATAGCAGTTAGCACATCAGGTAACAAAATAATACAGCCTCTCACATCTTGGTTTTAGGCTTGGTTTTGAATGGGGTTTTGGGTTGGGTTTTTTTGGTGTGGAGAGGAGGTGTATGAAAAAAGAAAATAAAAATACCACAACTCACACTTAAGATATTATCAGTATTTCTAATGTTTATCACCACCATGTAGCCATACTGCACCAATAGAGATCAAAAGAGAAACCGATAATAATCCTAAAACAATACATATACAGAAAGGATTTTTTTTTGTTTTACATGAAACAACAGTAGTATCCACCAAAGGAAAGAAGGAAGACACAACTCTCAAACCTCTAAGGAAAAAATGTAATAGGGATGCAATTTGCTTTTTAAGACATGTAGAATTTGTTGTGGGAGCTTCCAGTAAAGAGATCTTTTATGTATTTAAATTTTTTTTAAGTTGAGAAATGAGTAATGTAAATAGTAAATACTTGTTATTGCAGCTGTTGCACAATATGAGTTCAGAACAACACTGGATTAATTGAACCAAACTATAATGCTTAGAAATAAGGGAAAAAAATCATAGAATCATAGAATAGTTAGGGTTGGAAAGGACCTTAAGATCATCAATTTCCAACCCCCCTGCCATGGGCAGGGACACCATCTATGAAATGAATTCGTTTGCCAAACATTCCACTTACTAACAATCTAAGGGATTAAATTAAAGAACCTTTTTAACATGTACTGCAAGGGCAAAGTTGAAAACAGCCTCTTTGGAGAGTATATGTTCTTTAATCACAAGGAATAAGGCAGATCCTGTTGGTCCTCTAAAGGGCGGTGTTGGTTGGTCATTTAGTTTTTCAAGTACCAACAGTTTACAGAAGCTGGGTTGATTTGCAGATAAATGGGTGTATCAAAGCTAGAATACTAGTCAGCAACATTGCATCTGCACCTGATTTTATTGTCCATATAAGCTCAGAGGAAGAATCTTCAAGGTGTTTATTTCCCTAAGGGGATGCTAACAGCAGTAAATATGTACACAAATAGCACTGCTGTAGCCTATTGTCTCCAAAGTATCTGAAAAGTAGCACAGTATCCAACAAAGTGAATTGCATGTTCTTTTGCAGAGCTGACAGGTATCATTTTGTTGCCAAGGAAAACCAAACACCAAGGTGCAAGACCAGCTGTTCAAAGTATTGAGAGGTAAGACTAGTGTTGACTTTCTGGCCCTGGCAAACAGGAAACTGCAGCACCACCTCAAGTCAGAAACATATATACAAGGGACATTATTGCTTTGAGTAAGACACGGATCTCAACATAGGTGATAATGTCCAAAGATGAAACCATGAACGAAATAAGGAGTGAAAATAAATCCCATCAACTGCTCCAGGCACTTTTGGGAAAATAAACAAATATATCCACTGTATATAATTCAAAAATAGAGGACACAAGAGAATAAAAATGACCCAGTCACATTAGACGTCAGTGATTTTAAGCATCAAATACACAATTAAGTATCAGGGAATACATGTTGCAGGTAAATCATGCCTATTATAAAGAAACAGCTCAGACACAAACTAGCACATTATGCTCCCCCATCTGAAGTTAAAGGATTATGAAGAAGCCAAAAAAACTGATAAGCTTAAAGGGCTCTTTAGATACAGGTGGTGTGAAAGAAAATTAATGAGTTGCTTTTTCCTAGGAAGTCAAGGTTTCTTACTAGCCTCCTTAAGTCAGGCCTATCATGATGGATTTTTCCATTATTGTGAACACTTTCCCCCCTGCCATTAGGGAAGCCCCAGAGCAAGTTCTACACAAGAAAGAAATGTGCTTTTTACTAAACCCTAATTCTTTACAATTTAGGACTTTCAACTTCTCTAAATTCTTGATATAGTTTAACCAAGACAAAAACTGTCAACTACAATTACTCAATCCCTCCCTCTCACATTGAGAAATCTATTAGACATTAGACTTAAGGATGGCATTGTAATTACTACAGCTCTATTGGAGTTAAGGAAGCTCTGCTTTTACACACAAGCTGATGATCCAGAGCAGAATTCTAACTGAATGGAGAAAAAAAAAAACAACAAACAAACACCACCAAACACACACACACACACACACAAAAAACAAACCAAACCACACAACAGCCAGCAAAACTTAGACAAAAAAGGAGAAGACATTTAGCAATGTAAAACATACCCCAAAATAGAGAGGCTTTTAAGGTTTGAAATGTGATGCTTGGAAATAAGAATGGAAGCTTAAATACACTCCCTACATGCTGATTTATGCTGTTGCAGCTACTCTTTATACCTAGAGGGCCATTTGCTTTATAACAATTTTTACATGACAACAGCAACCACTCTGTCTGTCCTTCCAACATTCACACGCAGATACAAAAGCCATCACCAATCTAATCAGCACATGAGCTTCCCGGGTTCCAAGTCCAATGCAAAGGATCTATGGCCTCAATGACTTTGTGGTGACAAGTGCTCAGTCACATTATCTACAATGAACAATCATGGAAGTTTTTGTAGAATGGTATGCAGAATGGGTACTTGCTACTAATTATTCTAATTTATCTCCTTTTTTTAATATCAGATTCCATTCTCCCATCTTTGTTCTCTGACATCCCATCCCCAGCTACTGAAAGAGAGATGCAGCAATCTTACTGTTTGTTTGTGTAGTTTAGCCCACTCGAGGGCTCCCATGTACAGACCATCCAACTGTGCAATAATATAGCCAGCATGCCTCCAAAATGGGTCATCCATATTATTTCTGATTTGTTGTCTTGTCCATTGATCTTGTCTCCTGCAGAGGAACAAACAGGTTGGGGTTTTCTTGTTTTTGTTTTAGGGTACAATTGATAATGCAGGGAAGGTACAAATGATCCAACCTTCCTAGCGCTTTGAGGCAAATCACGCTTTGGAAACTCTGCAGATATTATATGTTATATTCTCTGGGTGTAAATGTTCAGATCTATATAGCATACTCTACAGCACTGTGTATCTACTAGACTTTAGTATCAAGGAGTTGGACTCCACCTCTGTGGGTGGCTCTGCTACATTAGATCTCACATCCCCATATAGTCAGCAAAGGGAAACCAGCATTTGATAGGTATTCCATTTCAAATGCCTATTTAAAGACAAAAAAAGCCTGACCTTTGAAGAGCCTATTTCTCTCCCCTAGGTACAAGTGCAATGAAGGCTTTTTGCTGGTGGTGCTCAAACACTGCCTAAGACCCACTGCTATGCCTCTGAGGAGAAGGTGGGAGACCAAACGCAACCATCCCATGTGCCAAATCCAATCAAGAGGTTACTAGCTAAACAACAGAGATTTAGAGCACAAGGCAACAGGAGGTGAACAGACCTTAGGGCAAGAGCAGTCCACATTATAAGGATCTCCTAGAGTTCCCTCCTTTGCTGTGAGCAAAGGGCCAAAGGAGAACCACAGGTGTTAGAGTAAGTCAGGACAGATTCATGCCTCTTCCATCCTCCTATATTTATCCATCCAGTATTATGTACAGCAGTAAAAAAAGAAAGAATGAACCTGGCAAGGAATCAGACTCTTCCAGCAGTGTATGGGTGATAAAACCAGCCAGATTCAACTTTCTAGAAATAACAAGATGCAGGAAGTATGTCAGAGGAAATGGATATGCTCAGAGAATTCAGGGCTCACACCTTTGAGGACAATGCACCAGCTCATATTGCAAAATTGCCAGTAAGTAAACCAGTGATGCAGGAGTCAAGGATATAACCAATACAAAAAATACAGATGGTCACCTAGTATTACCCCTATCCATCCAACAATGCATCTTGGGGGATACAGCTTTCATGCTGAGTCAGTCTGGAAAAAAACCTGTACACATTGATATGGTAGCTATTCCATTTCTTTCACAAGGAGGACAACAATGTCAAAAAACTATGGCAATGGATAACTAAGATTTTTTTTTTCCTCTTCTTTTTGGATAAGCTAAAACCAATCTACTCTATATACGTGTACCAATAACACAATTAGCCAGATATATAACCCCTCATGGAAAGCACAAGACAAGGGAAAAATGGTTAAAATAGTCCCCAGAACCAACCAAAGTTTCACAAAAGTATTTGTAATGGGAGAAAACACTAAGTCAAGGAGATTTACATAACTGGTAATCACAGTTGAGTTTCCCAGTACCTGACCTAGTTCTCCTCCCACTTCTAGTTTCCCACCTGTGTAAGTGCATTATTTGAGAAGAATTACTTTTGGTTTACACAGCTGAAGAGAAAAGGGAATCAGGACCTTTGCAATTAAAACAGAATTTACATCAGCAGTAGAATAAACAAAATGCTGACCTAACAGAGGGTGAAAAGGATACACAATGCTAAAAAGATTCAGGTGCCTGGAGACCACACTGTTCAGTGTAAGATTCAAAATACCAGCTTTTAGAAAAAGCATTTTGACTAGCATGACCTTCAGTATTCATTGACATTATCCACACAACCCCGTAGCAATGGTTTTAAACATTTATTTGAAAGAAACAGAATTAGGCATGGATATATATGCCCTTCATCATATCTTTTCTTTTCTCATACTAACAGCATTCAAGCAGAGGGAAAGGAAGCATGTATTTTCTTAGGCCCATAAGGAAGAGATTAAAAACCCTTTAAAAACTCATACTCCAAACCCATGTTTTGAGTATTTTATTTTCTAATAACTAAATACATACGCCATAAAATTCTGAACTCCATTTCGAACGACAGGATTCTTAATTAACTGTGGATACATGTTTGCAGCATGGTCATACATGTGCCTGAAAGAATAAAAGTAGCAGAAGTTATTCTTTTGCATCTCCCTTAATTTTGCTTACCAATCCACTGATCAACAAGCATTGATAAACAAATGTCACAGTGCATAATGTAAACTTTTCCAGATCACAGAAGTTACTTCAGTGCATGACTGAAAGCAACAAAACAGCAAAGGCAACACAAATGGACTGTTTAACTTAAAATAAATGACCTTGCTAATAGCTGCTCAAACTACTGTTTCCATAAGAATTTACAAGATAAGCAAGAATGAGATTGAACTACTTTATAGCTAAATTCACATTCAGGAAGTATTTGTAGGCCAGAAGCATCTTCAAAGCATTAGCACATTAACTTAAAGAAATAGTTTACTGGAGAACTATCCTACTGGGGGGAAAAAAAAAAAAAAAAAGAAAAAAAGAAAAACATACCACCCAAAAAACCAAAACAAACCCAAAACAACAAACCAAACACATAGGTGATGAGAATATAATCTGCTCATTCAGTTGAGAGAGAATTTCAGCCTGGTATCTAGCAGGCTTTACTTACCATTAACCATGTTCCTTCCTTTCTGATTAAGCTAAATATCTCTATTTTAAGGTGTATACAAGTTAATCTTTTATGTTCCCACAGGAACTCCCAGTCAGACTCCCCTAAAGAGATTCCGCCTTATGGAAACCAAAATTTCTGTGGGGCTTTTGCTGTTGTTGAATTCAGTTAGCTATGTTATCCCTATTAACTAATAAAACAAAAGTTGTAAAGGTTTTGTTTGGGTTTTGGTTTTTTTTTTCTGTGGTTGGTTGGGGCTTTTTCTTCATTTTGTTGAAGTGAAGTCTTTTACATTTCAAGATGAAATCAACTGCCAAAAATGGCTCAGGAGCCCAGAAGTTAAAATCACCCTTCCATTTAGGTGAAATGCAATCATCTGATTCAAGCCAAAACAGAACTCCAGCATTTCTTACTTTGGGTCAAGCTTAACAAAAAAGGAGGACTACTTAATTCTAAATGGAAATCAGCAGAAATTTATTTCCCTGAGGTCTGGAGTTGATAGAACTACATCAGTCATTAGTAAAATTAGCTCCTACCAAATGCTGAGAGAAAGAAAACAGAACTAAAACAGATACCAGCCTCAAGGAAAGCACATGCCAGCAGGACAGAATTCCTCATATTCAAACTCGTGAAGACAGCTTCCTCTGAGAAGGATGCAGACACAAACTTTTCCCAGTTTCCCTCAAGCTATAATTTGAGAATACAGCCACACATGACTGAATGGTTTGCTGATGATTAAAGAATCAATTACTGATTCTCTAACCACCTTCTCGCCCTCTTTCTGTCCATTGCCCCATTCCCAGCTGGTGTTTTGAGGACTTGATTGTATGTGACCCTGCTGGTTCTTACCTCTGATACCATTCTGACAACCAACTCTGCATACATTCAGGTTAAACACTAACCCTGCAAAAAAAGTGAATTCTTCTTCTGTCAGTTTCCAGTTTGAATTAGGTGGTTATGTAGATAGATAAGCAACAGAGCTGGTGCAAGAAGACAGTGTTAGGAGATGAACTGATGCATAGACCATCAGTAGCAGGCACAAGCTGGGGCTCATTGGATCTGTGGACGGAGGTGCTGGGGCAAGAGAGAGAGGAGCATTAAGCAGCCTCACACCATTACACTTTTCTTGAAACTGCAGCTACAGTATCGATTTTACTTCTAGAGCTATCTGTCTCCCATGTAACACAGAACAAAATGCCATGATCATAACCTACTTCTTGATCACAACCTACTTCTTGAAGACTAGAGAGTTGAAGAGACAGATCAATACTCTCTACCCCTACAGTCACAGTGGATTTGGCAAATAAAAATCCCAAGTAAGTTTAGGAAGGAAATTATAGGCTAACATAGTCCATACTACAAGTCAGAGCTCTTATGGTACTAGAGAAAAGGAACAAATAGCACTAGACAATCCATCTGGCAGATGGCCTTTTATAGATGAGAACCGGATGAGGAGGATAGAAAAACTGCCCAGAATACTACTCTAATCACTGCCTAGGCCAGGACAGATGATCAAGCTTCCAGGCTCAACCTTCAGCTCTACTCTCATTTTGCCCTCAAAGGTTATGCAACACAAGGTAGATTTTAGTAGCATCTTTAAGCTGTGATGATGGATGTGGAGATGGGGTTAGTTCAGAATCAGTGGCCTGAAAATGGCTTTTTTAATTGCTTTCCATCTTATATATGCTAACAGATGACAGACAATTCCTGGAATTGATTTTTCTATTTTAAATGCTCAAAGTTATTGAGAATTTTTCCCCTAGTTGCTATGTTTAATTTTTTTGCTGTAACAAAGCTTCTGTGCACATGGCTTGCATGTTTTGTAAGGCTATTATCCTCTGAAGTAAATTGGATCATTATAGCAAGGTAAGGCTTTGCAACTGTATCTAAAGCCAGATGCAAGGCAATTACAAGGCTGAGACAAGAATTCAAAGTCTAAAACCAGAAAAGGAAAGCACTGCTTCTTCAAATTAGAGAGCAAGATGACAAGAGGTCAGCTGAGGTTATACCAGAAGACAGGAAAATTAACTTTGCTACAAATTTAAATACTGCTGTTTGGCACCTGGCATGCCCCAATTGGAAGACATTAAAAGTAATGTCACAGATCCGGATGTGCTCTACCATTGCCCAAGTAAAATAAGGCCTCATTAACACTTCCCTGTTTGTAATGGGAGAAGATAATTCATTAAAAAAAAGAGCAATCATCTTCGGTTGGATGATAGGGCTAACCAAATGTCTGGATCCCCAGACACTACAAACACTAGAATTAGATTTATCCAACCCCTAACTATCTGTTTTCAGATAGCTACTATCTTAATCAGGTATTAACACTAGAAAGATGATTCATGCTTTAGAAAAGGCTTGTGTTTCTCTGCTACTGGTAAATGGGACTGATCAGTTTAGCTATTGTTTTTTTCTACCACAGATGTATGCAGCTAGAGCTGAGATTAATTCTTCCCCAGGAATCCAAGATACAGGAGTCTCGCATGTCTCATACTTTGCTATTTTTTATCTGTTTGGTTTACATTCTGCTTAGGTTTCTACCAGGGACTAAGTGTACACTTAGATACTTTGTCACTCTTTTGCTTACATAAGGAGCCTAGCTGTGTCTAAAGCGTAATACAAGAAGTGAGATAGCTGAGCATTCATGAAGGTCTTCAAATAGCAGGCACTGCCAAGCTGGAGCTACTGCTCACCAAACAGCTTCTGCAGGAACTTGTACTTCAGCCTGTGATAAGGCATGCAATGTATCCTTCCCACTAATGCTTCACATCAGTGCTCTTCCCAAGAGGACTTCAGGGTTTCTGCAAAGAGCCACCCTGGGTCATTTCTGCTTCATGGAGTCATTACCACAAATTGATGCAAGACAGCTGCAGACCCTGAAGTTGTTCAGGCTACAGGTAACAATGTGCTAAATTGCACTTAATTATCAGGCATATCCAATGTTTTCACACTGGTAGGCTTTGCCTGAACCACCAGAGATGGTTGGTGCTTGTACAGGCAAGTGACACAAGTTTTCACTCTGGTAGCTACGTGGTTGTTGATGCAAATAAAGCATTGTTACACTCTTCCTTGTTGTTACCCAGTCCTTAAAACGGAAGCTTGAGCTGTATGCAGCTACTGCAGGCACTGATGTGTGCAAAAGCAGAATGAGAGTGTTTAGAGACTTCTCATAAGAGACGTTGTGATAAAAATGCTAGACAGCTTCCCTGAAGACAGGCTGAATGTGCCAGGCAGTCTGTTGGGAACAGAGTTATGGATTGGGAAACCCTGTTTCCCAGTTTTACTTCAGAAGACTTGTATAACTGTCCCAAAGAAAGAACATCTGCCTGCATGTTAATTAAGTTTCTGTGACTCTCTAAGCAAGATAAAGGAGAACTGGAGCTCCAAGAGCAATTTTAACATCTGCAAACTTAGTGTGTTCTCACTACTCCCACAGTTCGGGAAATTGCAAACATACTGTGTAAGAGGATTTATCAGTTGCAGTTTGCTGAATAAAAAAACCACAAAGCTCCTACAGCTAAAACCCAAAGTAATAGGTTCTTCTCAAGGGTCAAGTTTGTACATCACTAATCAATCTCTGTTCCTCAACTGGAGCATTTTCAGTATGTTTTCTTAGCCTCAGGAGAAGCCAAATTTATCCAAAATAGCTTTACAAGACCTGACAGAAAAAGCATATATTCATGACTCCCAGTGAGGAATATGCTTTCATTGCAGTTACAGATATATAATGGGACAAAGACATAGCTAAAAAACAAATTCAGATGGCATGCATATTATGTGATAGTCATTTTTGTGATGGTAAGCATGTTCAGGTTTGCACTGTGTCGTGGTTTAAGCTGAGTCGTAAATCACACAGTCGCTCTCTCACTCCCACCCCTTTCCTCCCCCTGCTCCAGGAGGGATGGGGAAGAGAATCAAAAGAATGTAACTCCCACAGACTGAGATAAGAACAGTTCAGTAACTAAGGTATAAGGCATAATAGAAACCACTACTGCTAGCACCAATAATAATAATGATAAGGGAAATAACAAGTGAAGAGAATACAATACCACCCACCAACTGATAATACCCAGCCCAACCGAGCAGAGACTAGCCCCTCCAGGTAACTCCCCGTTTACATCCTGGGCATGACGTGCTGTGGTATGGAATACCTCTTTGGCTAGTTTGGGTCAGGTGTCCTGTCTCTGCTTCCTCCCAGCTTCCCCTCCTCCCTGGCAGAGCAGGAGACTCAGAAAGTCCTTGGTCAGACTAAATATTTGAGCAGTAACTAAAAGCATTGGTGTTATCAGCACTGTTCCCAGACCAGAAGTCAAAAAACTTCACTGCACCAGCTACTAAGAAGGAAAAAAATGACTGCTAATGCTGAACCCAGGACACAGTGTCAAAGGATTTCTCAGTGGATTTTCTCAAAAAGTTTCCTCTAAAAAGAAAGGCTTTTGCTACTTCTAGTTTTGCATCTTAACTCTCTCACACTTAAACTCCTTTAAAACAGCTGAACTTCTCACTTTGCTTAAAAGTCAAAGTCTCAAAGCCTACTTTTCCACATTGATACAAACCCTCAGCTTCACATCCATAGAGTTTAAAATCTCTGTTCATTACCTTTTCCGCTGCATTCACTTCTCTTCAAAGGATTAGTCAGTGCTGGAGCTGGTAGCCCTACAGTAACACAGCTAGATCTAGGAAACAACCTCAGTAAGCACCTAGAGAAGACAAAAGCCTTGACCTGAATAACTTGTGAATCCTCACTTGACACCCCTGGAATAAACAAAAGGGAAAATCTCCCTCCTCTACACCTAAGCATAGACTAAGAGATCAGATAAAGTCCCTGAAGACACTGTTTCACATTCAAGCAATGTTTAAAGGAATGGGCATATACTTAAGTTTTATTAAAAGCCAGGAACACTTACAAATCTACTGCAGAGGCAGAAGGGGAACAGGGTGTGGGTTTTTGCTACTAGAACATTAACTGATACCTAATTGGGCTTAGCATGGATCAGACACTTTGTAGTATGACAAAGCTTAAGCTCAGCCACTTAGAGATGAGTACCTGGGTAAAACCTTGTGAAAAAAATCTGCTGAGCGATACCCAATTTTAACAATATTCTAAATGTAATCCTAGCACCCATAAAATCCACATGCAGTTTACACAAACTGACTGAATAGCACATAACAATAACCTCTCCTGCAAAATAATCCAACAGCATACATCCAGATCTCTCATGTACTTAATTTCCTCTCCTTCCTGGAGTATGGGTTGTACACTCTGAACTTTAGCATCCCTTTACTCTTTCTCTCAGAAAAGTTTTGTTATTGACAAATACTACTTTAGTGAAGTTCCTTTACACTCTTCAGAGACCTAGCTTCCTCTCCAGCAAAGTCTCCTCGACAGTCACATTATCATATGATCAGAACTATCCATAAACCTTAAGTGATCTTAAAATATCTTACTAATTAACATCATCTTGTTCAGCAGCCATATGTAGCAGCTGTTCAACAGACAACCTTCCTCTGCTGACCTGTTCAACACAGCCTATGGGTATTTATTTCAGTGCTCTGGAAGCAAAGCTGGTGAAGCAACCACAAGCATCTCCCAACTATTCCCCAGCCATGCATCAGAATTTGGGATTATTTTTTTTCCTGTGACTAAGTTGACAGAGGAAAAGATGGAGCTTGTTCAACAAGTCATGCATCGTGTTCTTAGCTGTATCACCAGCTATAGCCTACCAGTTAGTATGTCGTAATATACAAGAAGCCATTCTGTCTTCTTATTTTGTCAAGGAACAAACAAGGTTTGGGGTTATTTTTTTGGGTTGGCTGTTGCTTAGAGTTTGGAGGGGGGTGAAGGATGTGGGTTGATAGGTTGGTTGCGGTTTTGGGGTTTGGTGGAGTTTTTTCCTTTAAAAAATTGCTCTGGATTCACAAGAAGTACAAAATTCAGTTTCATAGATCTGCATTGTGGGAGAGATTCAGTTCCTCATTTTTTCTCCAAAGGGCTTTCACTAATAACGTGACCCTTCTAGGCACACATCAATCTGCCTTCAGGCTTATCAGTATTTTTTTTTAATTATCATTATTTATCCAAAAGAGACTAAATTCCTTATGCTATGAAGATTCAGTAGCTGCTCCCAGTAGTTTCTTGACAGTGTTTGCTGAAAAAGGTCCTTAAGGAAGCCCTGTAGCCTTTGCTAGCAACATGGGGCTCAGGCACTTTCTTACACATACACTGTTCTGTGATTATGCTATTTAATCAGTAACACTGATACAGTACTCTATCTCACTAAGGCATTAGGAGAGCTTGCAGTATAAGAAGAGGGTACATCTTGATGCCATAATGAAAAGCTATACTTCATACCAACTACTAATTAAAAGAATAGCACACAACTGCAAAATGTATGGTTAGTTTAAATGGATGGGAATTAAGTGAAATGAAAAACAAACAAACAACTCACAAGTACAGAAATCCACTGGAAGTGCCATAAGTTGAGTTGCTTCCTGAGGTACTTACGGAGCTGTGAGATAGCCTTCCAAAAAGCCAGCTGCATACATGATATCTTCATTGCTTAAGGTCTGACCGCCATAGCCTGCTCTGATCTCCAGAACTCCCCAACCTGTTGTCTGTATAGAGTTGTTGTAGAAACCATAAGCATCTCCACGCCTATCCAGCATATTCCTGACCTGAAGTGTTTTTGCAGCTTTGTTCCAGTACACAGTTGCATAGCGGATTTCTATGGTGGAGAAGAAAGTGGGCAAAGGAAACAAACAAACACAAGTAAGTATTTCCTACCCAATACTGAAACATCAAGACAACACTGTCACAATTTAGAAAGTTAATTTGATAGCTTTCCATCAAGGTCAGTTCTACTGTGGAGCAACACTAATTTTAACATACTGAAAAGTAGCATGAGAACCAAATAGAGTTTTACCAAGACAAAATCTTACAGCTAATATTCTCATGTTATTATTTTAGAAATCATCTATAATCCTCTCAGCGTTGAGTTCCAACATAGCCGAGTCTTCACAGAAAATTCAGGAAAGTACTTCCTTACCCTGGCTCAGAAGAAAATCTATACAAATCTTATTGAAAGTAACTATAGAAGACAGCATGACTTAGCAACTGCAAAGGATTATGGGCTACTGTGGACTTTGTTTTCCACCTAAAGATACAAAAGGCTGCAAAAGTTTTCTAAACTGTCTTTCTGGGCTACTAATTCTGGAAGTGGCAATACACAACAGGAGCACTAAAACTCGGTGGATAACAGGTTTAAAGACAAAAGCACCACAGGTATGCAATCCTTTATAAAATACACAATCCCTATCACCCAGTCACATTAGTATCAATCTCAACTGTGAAATGAACAGGAAGGAGGAGCACTAGATTGCTTGGACTGCTGTTAAAAGCATTCTTCATTAGTTGGGTTTTAATCCTGTTGCCCTGAAGTACAAAGAGCAAGGCAAACTGCTTTCCACAAAAAAAATAAAAAAAAAAACAAATCCCTAGAACTCTAATTCAGCCTTCCCTAAAACGGGACCTGATTACATCAGATCTTTGTTCATACTGATCAAATCACTACTACAGTATTACAAGTGAAAATAATTCAACAAATCATGAGTCAAAGTTCCCAGAACTACTTAAAAAGTTTTAAGGGCTAAACTTAAAACTACTGAGAAACCCACAACCTTTTTATTCCCCAGACACTTCTCCAGTGTGTGTAGCAACTAGTTCTGCCAGTTTATAGCAAGAAAATACAATTTGGTTATTACTTCCTCACAACGATTTATTTTGTGTATCACACCACAACAGCTGCAAAAGAGAGAATTTGATCCAATTCTAGATAATCTTACACAAAATACTTAGTACGCATGCTATGATAACAAAACCACAACAAAAGCAACATAATTGCAGCACAATACCTAATGCTCTTTTAAAAAGCTACAAGTAACATGTTTGTGATTAAGCAGCTAGTTCAAATTAAGTGCCCCCACTTTATTGACTACTATAAAACATAAGAAAGCCATTTTTATGAAGAGCCATGACACATTTGAATACAAAAAGCAAACCCAAACATTTTCCAGGAACTAAACTTTCTCCACCGATCACTTTTTGACATAACAGTTACCCAGTTGCTTTAAGCCAGTTTTTATCCATTTTACCAGACTGTTGAATAATCTGTGTCATTCAACATCCACAAAGCTGTTATTTCCTGGTGTTCCAGCAAGAACAGCTAAAACTGTTTCTCACAGAGTATCAGAGGATGGCTGAGGCTGGAAGAGACCTCTGGAGGTCATCTTGTCCAAACCCCCTGCTCAAGGAGCATCACCTAAAGCCAATTGCTCAGAATTCATCCCTGATGACTTTTAAGTATTTCTGAGGATGGAGATTTTACAACCACTCTGAGCAACCTACGCCAGTGCTCACCCACCCTCATAGTTAAAAAGTGTCTCCTGCTGTTCAGAGGGAACTTTCTGCGTTCCAGTTTGTGCCCATTCCCTCTAGTCCTGTCCCTGGGCACCACTGAAAAGAGCCTGGCTTCGTTTTCTTTACACCCTCCCTTCAAATATTTGTAGACATTGATGAGTTTTCCCCCTTGCACCTTCTCTTCTCCAGATGGCACAGTCCCAGCTCTCCCAGCCATTCCTCATGTGAGAGATGCTCCAGTCCCTTAATCACCTTAATCACAGCCCTTTGCCACAATCTTTCCAGTACCACGAGATGTCTCTTGTACTGGGGAGCTCAGAACTGGACCCAGCACTCCAGGTACGGCCTTACCACTACTGAGCAGAGAAGGATTATCTATCCGAACCTGATGGCAATACTCATCCTGATGCAGCTCAGGGGACAGTTGCCTTTTTTTTTTTTTGCCATAATGGCACATTGCTGGCTCATGTTCACCTTGGTGTCCACAAGGCCCTTTTCTGCAAAGCTGCTTTCCAATTAATCAGCCCCAATATATACTGATATGTGAGGCTACTCCTCCCTAGGCCACGACTCTGCATTTGTCTTTGTTGAACTGCTTGAGGTTTCTGTCAGCCATTTCTCCAGCCTGTTGAGGTCCCTCTGAGTGGCAGCACAGTTCTCAGATGTATCACCAGCACGCTTGCAGAGGGTACATTCTGTCACATCACCCAGATCACTAAGGAAGACACTGAGCAGTACCAACCACTGGCATACACCACTCATTACTGGCCTCCATCTAGATTTTGTACCACTATGCACTATATCTATCTTCATGATGTACTAGAGACACTAGTCACATGAACAAGAAAAGCATCAGCAAGAACAGAATTTTAGCAGTGAAGCAACTGCATTTCTTTCCCCATTCTATGAATAGAAGTTTTTACACAAATATATTTGGAGATTGAGTCATTTCAGGGACTTGGAACATAGTGTTTAAAAACATGTTTTTCATCTGCCAGGTACTAAGGCTATTTAAAGGACTAAGACATGACAGATAACTCTTCAAGCAGCTCTAATCTTAGTTTTCTGTTGTCTCCTTAACTGTTTCTAGTAATACATACAGTAATTGCTACTTTAAGTGAAGGGTAAACAGGAGAATCAGTCAGACTGAAAAAAGACTCCAAACATCTATAAAGAGAGCAAGCTGATAAGGGTCAATGCTGAAGAAAGCCAAAGGCCACCTTACAAAGCTAAAAGCTTACATAAGCAAAGAGGTTAGGAAAGGGAGGTCCAGTGAAGAAGCAGTGCAAGGGGTCGGCACAGAACACAACCAGCCTGTCCAGCAGTAAATGGTAAGGCTGATTCCAAGCAAAAAGCCCAGTGCAGAGGAGAGGAAAGACAGACCATGTGCTCAGTGCACAAAGACAGCTGAGAAATGGGTAAAAAGAACAAGAACAAATAAAACATTATTTTCTTCCCATCTTTTCACTAGACTGTGGAAAGGTGGCAAGTAGTCAAGAGGAACCAGACAGCTGGGTATTGTTATTAGTGCCCATAGGCTAAACAAACATGTTAGAGAAACTTTCTTCTGCCTAGAGCAAAAAAAGTGCTTTCTTTTGCAAAAGAAGGTTGATCCCAATGCCAGACAGACCCACCTGAAAGAGGTGTTCTAACACAGCAGGCTGTTAGTTTCTTTCTTCTTCATGGTTTATGCTCTGCCAGCATGAATATGCAGAGCTATCTTCAAATGTCAGAGTAAACTTTTAAATTACCCATGGAGTTTGCCCTGCCCCTACTTCACTACATGATAAACTTAAACTGAAGAAAACCAGGACTAGAATAGGATGGGAGAGAAGGGAAAATTACATTATAATTAAATTACATGATAATTTGCAAGAAACCTAGCAAGGCCTCTCGAGGAGCAGCATCAAGATACCTGCCATAGATGTGGCTTAACAATGATGTTGGAAAAGACCATTTCCACTTACTAATTCATTAATTTTTTTCCCAGTTCACTCACTTGCTGTCCTATTTCACCCCATTAGTTTTTATGTCAGTTTCTGCAAATCTAATTGCCCTGCTCTAAATAGCTGAAATACCTAAGTATTAAATTGCTATGTTTATTTCAAAGAACATATATGTAGTCTTATAGCAGTTGTTAAAATTTTGACAATAAGTCTTTATCTTGCTATAGAGTTAAATGACTTAAATGTTCTAGGATGGAGTCAAAACTACAAGCTTACAAAGCTGTGTACACTTAAAACTAGATGATCTCCAGAGGTCCCTTCCAACCCTAATGATTCTGTGAAAACACACTACAATGTAATTAAAACATTTGTTATAACCCAGTCTGTTATAATTTTAATCTGTGCTTGTCTAAAGTAGCTGCATGATTGTTGACAAGAAGACCATCCAGAACTGACGTATGATATGAAATATAGATACAGAAGAAACAACCGCACATTTCCAAACAATCCTGTATGTGTCCTGCAACAAGAAGAACCTTTCCTTTGAATAATGCTGGCATTTTTTATTCATTATTTTTGGCGGCTGTGGCAGGCACCCTACCATCTCTTATCCCAGCAGTTGTATTGGTAACTCCTTGCATATGAATCAAACGCAGTGTCTCCATGAATCTCAATCATCCTTTTATTACTGAAGTTAGACTTCCCAGTGTGTAGCTGAGCATGCTTACAAGCATTTTAGCCTATTAGGACTCTAAAGAACAGAAAAGACTGTGATAACCTGTGGCTATTCCAAAACAGCATCACTTAGAATAACCTAAATAACAAGCTGAAGCACACACTATTTACTGCAATGAATGACTCAAAATCCCTGGGGATAGGGTAGGTCAGTGGAGTCACCATTCCCCTTTGTGCAACCAGCCAGCCAGAAGAACTGCATAGCATCAGCAATACACAGTTCCACCATAACCACTGTATGGTGGGAGACAGATTGGAGAACTGCAATGACAAAATAAGCCTGGTAATAAACCAGTGTTCCTTCTCCTTTCTGCAGCCACTAGGGACTGAGAGGAACCTTTCCTCAAATTGCCTGTTTTGAGAGATACATCAATGTTTCTGACAAATAAAGATCCAAACATAGAGACTGCAGTTGGGAGAATGCTGGGATTTCTTCAAGAACTGAGAAGTATCTGCTTTTTTCCAGGCTTATACCCTAAATAATGGAAAAATGAAGATACTTCAGCTATGGCTAGGAGGTGGTAGTAGTCCCCTTGGTTTTTTGCCTGAAATGCCAAATCTGTTTTCTGCCTTTTTGGCCTAATAAAGGCATTTCCAAGGTTATGTTAAAAGTGAGCTTGTCTTTTATCTGGTGGTAGTAGGAGAGAGGAAATACAAGTTTGTGAGATACAGAAAAAGCAGAAGTAAAATACTAAGTAAGAGGACTGAGCAAGATGAAACAAAGAGGAAAGTAGATGCTGAAGAGTACATGAGCGAGTAGCAGTAATTTGCAATGAAAGAACAGAATGAACAGAGAAGATGAGAAAGAAAAAAAAAAGCAATACACAGAGATGGCCCAAGACTATCTAATAAACACACTACTTGATAATTGACACTAATATCTATTAAATAAATTATACCTACAAAAATAACACCTGACATGCCGTAACAGTAAAATCTGTTTGGCAATATGCAACAGTTGCTTTTCTTTATGCTTTCTCAGCATAATGTTGTTTTTAAAACATAAATATATCTAGATAGGCTACTGGACTTTCTAATTGCAGAAATTAATAGAACTCACTTTTCCTTGCCGGCAAAAGAGCTACAATGTCTGGGAGTGAGAATTAATAGTCTTATTTTTCCTTAGTCTGAGAAAGAAGCCAACTTATAAGCAATGAAGCACTGGGTAGGTTGCATGTAATAAGCTAATAAACAACCATGAGCATTTCCTATTAATAGCAAAAATACTGGTTTCCTTAAGCTACTAGTTTTTATCTCTATTTCACATGCTTATTTTTATCTATGACTTTTCAAATATGAAGCTTTTTTGTAGAGTTGTTTGGATGTATTTTACAGTGTCCATCTTTCCACTAAATAAGGAAGCTATCACCCCACTCTTCCACTGAAAAACTAGTTTTGTGCAACTTCAAAACACACAAACCTAACACTTCTGTTTTCAGTGTACCCTCTCCTACAGCTAACATTCACCAGTAAAGATTATATATGCACAGTTAAACATTTAAATATTTCAGGTCCACCACAGTAAGGAACTATATGATTTCTGTTCAGCCTTGTAATTTGATAGAGCTTGTCCTGTTTTCCCACTAAAAATTTTAGAACCATTCTTTTAACAGTTCTTAAGAAAGGTTCTGTACATCTAAAGTACAACTAAGATTTCAAAGTACAGTTATGACTGGAAGCCATTCCAACACAAACGTTAAGCACTTCAGGACTTCTTTAGAGATTAGTTTAAACCACACAAGAACTTAACATGGAACCCAGTAATGTTCAGTTAAAGGAGTGAAAGCTTTCTTGTTCTGTTTGAATATAAGCTATTTGCATTTTCTATTCTATTGGCCTTAATTCATCCTATTTCCTCAGAAATTTCAGGTCCAAGTAATTTTCCAATTTGGCTCTAACAGGCCTGTCATTATTTGAAACCTAATTACCCGATTTGTGCTTATATGAGAGAGAAGCAATATTCAAATGTGAACTATAGATAAAGAGTTTGAGTACTGTATAGTTTTCAAGCTCACAAGGATACTTGACTAGTAAAGGTTGGCAAGTTTTCTGCATTAGCTAAAACAGTCATACGTCATCCATAAAGGAAACAAAAATAACAGTTTCACAAGTACCTTTGCTTATCATATAGCCTCTCAATTTAAGTAATTTTTACCAGAGAACATTCTCTAAAACCACTTTTCTGACTGATGAAGAATATTCAAGGCATTCAAAATGCTAAAGAACAATGAACAAATAAATAATACTACTACTAATAATAATAAATCTATACAATTCACAATGCTGAAGGCCAACTTTAATCCACTAAATAGCCTAAAGGCATTTTTATTTGCTCCTCAGTAGCTTTCTACCAGTACTGCAATTATAATGTGAGGAATCAGAAATTAACTAAAACTATTTCAAAACCTAAACTTCCTTTCATTTCTTCTGCACAATACACCGTTGACCCTTCCTTCAGTCCTGCTAATGTAGCACTAAAGTTTTTGCCAACTCCGATAAAGTTTGAAAAGTAGATCTTCAAGATGAGGTGAGATCATCAGCAAAACTATATGCTTGTAACGTTTTGGACACATTAAAACAACAGTTACCTGAATTTCTCCTTGGTTTGTGGCAATTAATGTATGAAGTAGGAATTTCCTAGAAGATAAGCACTGAATACAGCCTTTAAGATCTTCAGAATTCACTGAAAGTAGTAGAAGAGGAAGATACTCTCCTGATGAGATTTGGTCCCCAACAACCCTACTATTGCTATTGGTACAAACAGTATTCGAAATTCTCTAATGGACATTCTGCTTCAATGGCTGCTGTCACTAACCCTCACCAGTCTTCCAGAGGCCCCTTCACTTTCACATGCTCCATACTTGTTCAGCATCTCTTAAAATTCCCTCCTTTAGTGCCTCCTTTCCCTACCCTTCTAGTTGCTGGCAAACCTCTTTCATACTTTGAAATGAAAAAAAAAAAAAATAATAATTCTATGTTCATGACTTCACTGGCATGTTTTTTTCTATCACATAGTGGTATGTCCACAGCTGCAGTAAGTCTCAAACAAACCAAGCAGAAACTCAATTTTTAATATTTAAGAGATTCTGTGAAAAATTGTGAAGCTCACCAAGCTTTGCCATTATGCCATTTGCCAAATTTTGTTTGCATCTGACTATGAAGTTACAACAAGAATTGAAATACCCTAATTGAGCCTTACAACTTTGAATGAAAAACTAATACATTACGCAAATGCATGACAAAAAAAAATCCCAGCCGTGAGCACAAAATTAGCATGAAGTGGTGCTTGTACCACAGAAAACACCTTCAGATTTTAAAAGCTAACCACATATTGGTAAATTAGTTACTCTCATGTCAACACAAGTTAGTCTACTCAGGAAACACTAGATCATGCATACGTATGAGTTCTGAAACACAGATGACAACCTATACCCACAAGCTAGCATTAAAACTCTGTTAAGATACTGCTGTATCAGATGTGTGCTGTAGGCCACTGCACCAAAAAGAAGCATACGTCCTAAATGATTCCCGTGCATGCCTGTTACATTAAAAACCAGCACCGCTGGGAGCTGAAGGCAGCCTCCCATCTGCTGAATCCCTATTGTGGCTGCCCTCGCCCATTTTGGGAACTGGAAAGATGTTTTGAAAGCAGAAAAAAAGTACCGGCACTTAGCACCCACGAGGCACCACGCCTGAGCCTGTCCCAGCCGGAGGGACGTTAGGTGCTCTCGGAGCAAGCCCATGGGCCCTCCCCAAAGGGTGAAGGAGCTTGACGGCCCCCGCTGCCTCGCAAGGCGGCACGGTGGCCCTATCCACCCCGGGGAGGAGGCAGAGCGACGAGGCGGGACGCGGAGCCCGGCGGGTCCTCCGGGGCGGGCCCGGACGAACTGGACCATCTCCTCGGGAGCCGCGGCAAGAGGCCCAGGCCAGGCTCAGCCGGTGGGACAGCTCCTCCCGGCCGCCTGGCACCCCCGGAGCAGGGGACAACCCTGCTGTCTCCCCCCCATCCCGCCGTCCCGATGAGGGGACTTTGGGGCAAGACCCCCTACTGCCCCCCCGCTCCCCGCCCGCCTCACCTGCTCGGCCCCCCGCGGCCGCCCACAACAGGACAAGCCCCCAGCAGCAGCAGCACACGCCGCCGCCGCCGAGCCGGGCCATGCTGCTGCTACCCCGCACCTCCTCTGAGCACCGGCGGGCGGCGGGACTTTAACAAGTTCCCTCGCTCAAGGCAGGTCCCGCCGCTGCCCCCGCCTCCTCTGGCACCCGCCCCAGCCACGGCGCCCCGTGCTGGGGGTGGCCCCGCCAAGTCAAGGGCTGTGTCTCGCCCCTATCGCCCTTTCCCCTCACGGCTCCGGGGTGCGCCCCGGGATCGGCCGGCTGTGGCTGCTGTTCTTCACGCTGCGCTTCCCTCCCGAAGTGTCGTGGAGGCGGCCCTCAGGTGGCCGTTGGTCTCGTAGCCGTTGGCAGCCCCGCCGGCAAGGCCTGCACGCTGCCCTCGTGCCCGGTCGCCTCACATTGATGGTGGCAGAAGGCACTGGGGGAGGCGTTTGATGGACGGCGAGCACAGGGCTCCGGCATCTTTTTGCCATTGACACTTGTTTAAAATCCCGAGTGCCTGGCTGGGACCTGATGCTCACTCCAGGCCGAGGTTGGGTCTCACCGTTGTGCCAGACACCTTCATGAGGCACAGGTCAGTGAGGAGGCGTCTGCTGGGCTGGCAGAGGGTGATTGCCCACAAAGGGGCAAAGGTTTATCAGGAAAAGCCCCTGTAAAGCAATATGGAGTGAGGAGTTACGTGGTGCTTGTCAAATTGCACATTTTGCATCAGAGGAAGAGCAGCTTTCTTTTGAGAAGAAAAACGGCACATGTCCCAGCAGAAAGGCTGCTGGACAGTCCTTTTCTGAAGGCTTACAGATAGGGACAGCCTTCCCTGGGGTCTCCCCCTGCCCCCTTGGTTCAGATAATTTTGCGATACTGCCTTTTCTTCCCGGTGTTGGATATTCTACCACTGTCCTAAACCAGCTGCCATTAGGCCATTGTGTTTCAGTAATTGTTAAAGATAGTTCAGATTTGATGCCGGTGTCTGTAATATCCTCATATAGCAAGGTCACATGCCAACTAGTTCAGGCCAAGTAGCAAGTCTTGGCCTTAAGCCCAGGGAGAAAGCACTACAACACTACTGCCTACCCAGTCAAAAATAACTCTTAAAGGCCTAATCATGAATGGATGCTGTGTTTGCTTTGGAGGGATATTCTCCAAAGGCTTTTCCAAATGAAAATTTCGTTTGTCACGTGCTGCTCTCAGTTTTATTGTGCTGATGAAGTAAAACACAAATTTTTATTTTCCATAGAATTCTCTTTAGGGGATTACCACAGGAAAAAAAAAAAACCACCACAGTATTTAAAACAAGGTTCTCTGTGTACAAGTGATGGATGTGGCCAGGAATTAGAGGCACATGTAAACATGCAGGACAGAGAGTACAAATACAGAATGCAGAAACGACAGCGGAGTATGGATGAGTGACGAGTGACAAGTGTTCCTCAGGGGTTGGAACTGGCACCAGCACTTCTTCACATCTTTGTTGGCAACGTGGGCAGTCAACACACTGGAAGGAAGGAAGGAATGCCATCCAGAAGGACCTGGACAGACTCAAGAAGTGGGCCAGTGTGAACCTCATTAAATTGAACAAGGCAAATTCAGCTGTACCTGGGTTAGGGCATTCTCAAGCACAGCTACAGGCTAGGCAGAGAATGGATTGAGAGCAGCCCTAAGGCAGACTTGGAGGGGTGTTAGTTGATGAGAAGCTCAAATTGACCCAGCAACGTGCACTTGCAGCCCAGAAAGCTAACTGTATCCCAGGCTGCATCAAAAGAAGCATGGA
This sequence comes from Neopsephotus bourkii, assembly GCF_033783945.1. NCBI lineage: Eukaryota > Metazoa > Chordata > Aves > Psittaciformes > Psittacidae > Neopsephotus > Neopsephotus bourkii. The sequence continues at coordinate 14,264,705 of NW_026900624.1, forward strand.
CAGCAGGTCCAGGGAGGTGATTCTCCCCCTCTGCTCTCTTAAGACCCCATCTGGAGTACTGCATTCAGCTCTGAGGCCTCCAACACAGCTCTTGCTCGAGCAAGTCCAGAGGAGGGCCATGAATATGATTCAGGGGCTGGAACACCTTTCCTATGAATACAGGCTGAGGAAGTTGGGTTTGTTCAACCTGGAGAAGGCAAGGCTCTGGGGAGACCTTAGAGCAGCTTCCAGTGCCTAAAGGGGCCTACAAGAAATCTGCACAGGGACTTTTTACAGGGGCATGTAGGTGTTCCTGCCCATGGCAGAGGGCTTGGAACTACAAGATCTTAAGGTCCCTTCCAACCCAAACCATTCTATGAGTCTGTGCATGACAAAAATGAGAGGGAGAAATGGGTGGAGTCTGAATATGACCGAAGCTACAAAGCTCTGATGTGTATTTGGAAAGATTCACTTCCTCATGCTTCAAACCTATAGATTCACAGAAATTTTATTTTTGTGTGAGTTAAATTGAAATGAACGGTGATGGTGCCACAAAAATCCATTCCACTCAGAGAACTCACACAAAGTTTTTAATATAACATTTCACTGTTTATTCATATAAATGCCATGGTGTCAGTTAATGAGCAAGTCACTTGAGTAAAACCTGAGTTTTGCCTGGTTGTGAAACTTTATCCAAAAGCTGAATTGAAAGTTTCTGAGGTTTAAGTTCAGTAAGTTGGGTTTCTTCATTTCTGTTGCACTTCTGGCTTGGGGGCAGAAGCAGAAATGGAGAAAAGATATGAAAGTGTCTGTTTTTGCAAGATTTCCAGTCTCATTTTGCAAGCGCAAGAGATTCAGGTAAGCTTAGAAACCATACAGCTTCTGGAGTAATCTCCCAAGGTAAATAACAGAAGTGTTGTCTCTTGAACAATGTCAACTTGACCAAACAAAACATGTGAGACACAGGGGAAAAAAACAGAAGAAGCAAAATGGCAACATATCCAGGATTTACGTATTACATGTTTAATGATATTTTCAAATATATTACACCAAATCTTTCTTCAAATAGAAATTGCAAATTAAATACAACATCTAAAAATCATGGCAAATTAAGGCTTTGCTATGAATATTTTCAGAAGTGGATTATTGAACAGGCTGTCCCATTTAAAAAAATAACCAAAACAAACAAAACCAAATATTTTCCAGACTCAGGTGCAGATACTTTCATTTACCTCAAGTCAGGTTGCATGTGTCGTACTGAAGTCATCCAACAATTTCAACATTACAATGAAGAGAGGTTTGATTTGCTGATAGCAGGTCAGCTGGTTGAAAGGATGCTTGAAAAGATATTTTCCTTCTCCTCTAGCTGAGAGTATAAGCCTCCAGGCTTTTTATGAAGTCCTTCAGAGAGTTGCTGCAGCTTTCTGAGTCATACTAGACACCCAGTTTTAAATATATGTGTCATAATTCTCTGTGCTGACCAGCTGCAGGTATTCCAGGGTACCCGATCGGTAACTAGCTACCCGTGAAAGCTTACGTGTCTTGGATGCTTCATTTTTCCTTTTCTGAAGAATATCAGTTATCATCTCTGCTAGGTCATCCTGTAACCGCTGCTGGTTCTCCCTAAAAGCAAAAGGATGGAAAATCAAAAATCAGTGATTTGCATGTTTGTAGTGATCCCCAGTGTTTTTTAAACATCTCTACCCCATGTTTATCTTAATCACATTCACATGCTACTGATAAAAAGTGTGCACAGAACCATATTCAGGTTCTGGATTTATGAATAGAATTCAGGATTTCCATGTGATTTGTCCAGATAGTATAGATCCATGACTCTGCACAGTGTCATTATGGTCCTTAAAAAAAATTATGATCATTTGCATGAAAAGGAAGAATTAATTAGATTCACTCCCAATCAAAATAGATTGTAGCTTTCAGTGCCATTACTGGCACCAGCCCTTTCCCTATTCAACTTCAAGTGGCCTTCAGTAACTAAATTGCCACTTTTCATACATTTTCTTCACAAATTTTCCGGAGTACCCCATATATGACAATTTTAAGGGGCAACTTTATCAGTCACAACCTATATGAGGAAGCAAAACCAAAACTATCACAGACAACAGTGATACAGCTTAATAGGTAATTTCAGTAGTTGAATTCCAGAAGAATTAGCAAGTTTATAATTCTGATCGTCTCAACAGAACATACTGATTAAAACAAACAACAAAAAAAAAGAGTTCTGAGTTTACAAATGCAATGTACCATAGAAGTGAGGTTGACAGTATTTCCTGTGCAGCCCAGAGACATGTACTTTCCATGTGTATTTTCTGCACTTACCACATCAGAACTTGTCCCGCAAGTGTTATTTCCCTTCCAAGGACATGAACCCATTAACCACTTATATATATGTCATAGAATCATAGAATAGTTAGGGTTGGAAAGGACCTTAAGATCATCTAGTTCCAACCTTCAGTGCACACATAGTCCCATGTCAAGAACGTTTGCACGTTTATATGTACATACACTGTTAAGCCTCTAACTATTGAAAGCAAGTTGAGTGATATGAAAAAAATACAGAAGTGCCGGGGAGGAACAGTGAAGGCTAAAGTGCAAAAAAATGGGAATTTCTCTTCCCTTTTCACATATAAAGACCATCTTACACAGAAGGAGGTGTTGGGAGATTGTATTTCTTGTCCTCAGAACCCGTCAACCAGTAGGTGATCTCTGTTCCTCTGCCCTAAAAATGTATGACAAAGAGAAAGCACCATTTCAGGTTTAGAATACAATTTCCCATTGTTAATTCACTTAATACTGTATTGCTTATTGATGTGTTTTCCTTTGCTTGTTTTCAGTAACTGATGCTCACGCAAAGGAATAAAAATCAGACGTGAGAAGAAGAATAATGGGGGAGATGCAGCTGCACAGAGGTAAGCTGTGCTGCCTGCCACCAGCTCCCAAGTACAGAATCTGCCAAGTGTAGCAGACTGAAATGAATGGATTGTTAGGTAGACAGTCAGCTATCAGAGCATGAGGAAATTAACAATAGATTTAGCTTCCCTTCCATCAGATTAATTCACTCTACAGTTTTCTGTTACAGATGATATGTTTCATTTCTTCTCCACATCTTTATGTTGCTTTAATTTATGACTTAGGGAGTTCTTCATTGCCTTCATTTTTTTTATAGAAGTGTCGTCAGCCACTAGAGACTGTAATGCCAGTTCATGTGTAACCCTTGTTCCCCAGCTGTTCATGAAGCTGCAGGGTAGTCTCAGTTATGTGATGCTTTTATGCTACCCTTTTTCTCAGTGTTCATGCATTTACATAGAATCATAGAAGGGTTTGGGTTGGAAAGGACCCTAAGATCATCTAGTTCCACCCCCCTGCCATAAACAGGGACACCTCACACTAGCCATGGTAAAGATTACCTTCAAGTACGTTTCTCCTCTCACTTCATACTGGAATGGGCAGTCTGTTCTTTTCAGGATGTTAATAGTGGAACCACTTACATGAATCCTTAAAGCTAAAAATTAACGAGACAATGAAAGCTCAACCAGGAAACGTTTCACCTAGTCATATTAAGTATATATGAAAACTGGTGCTATAGCAGAAACTCCTTCAACTATTATCAACATAAATTCTGAGAGTCAAATTAAATGAGAATCAGTTACATTACTGTACCAAAAAATCTGACTCCACAATATAGCACTGTATTTAGGGAGGAACTGCTGGTACAGCTATTGATCTGAAATACAGGTGACCAAGGTATCTGTAGTATTTAGATGCCAAAAGGGAACAGAGTAATTGGGAATTACCTAAATAAAGATAGTTGTGTGAAGACACTTGGTAGAAGAAAGACAGACTCTTGACACAGTTTCTTAATGGTGAAGTTGAAGACATACTTGCTTCAATTTAAAATACACAGTTTTCATATTTACACAGCAAAGTTGTAACACATTTCTAGTCAAACTAAAAATCTACACTTTATAGAGTAAAACTGAATTCCAGACATATGAGTATCACGTCTTCTGGGGGAACTCAGACAGTGATCCGGCCTATGTACTCCCCGTCACCAGTACTGAAGCATGACCAAGGAACAGTTTCTTCATTGCTTAGTGAAGTGTCCACTGTCACTTCAGACAGTGAAATAATTAGTAATCAAAACAAATAGGACTTCTTCATCTTTAAAACTCCTGCAAGCTGATAATAAATTGGTTTCAGCTGAAAACAGACGCTTCAGTCACAGACTAACCAACAGCCTTTGGTCCTGTTACACTGACAGCTAAAATGAAATTCTTACGCAAACCCGTGGATTCCATCCGCGAAGCTGTGTTCACCGTATCTCCAAACAAACAGTAACGAGGCATTTTTATTCCAACCACACCAGCTGCACATGGACCTAGAAATGGGATGCAGAGAATGTTAAAAGGTGGATCAAGAGATTGTTTGGAAGGTGTCTCACTGTTGCAGAGCAGTGCGGTGCCTGCTGGAGCTCTGCATTCCTCACCAATGGCGATACTCTGTACCTTACTTTCTGAAGGGTCTAGTGGTCTTCCCTTCTACTCCAAAGCTAGAACAGCTCTGTTAGTCTTGCATAATCCAACAAAAGCATAAAAAGGACACAGTTGCACAGTGTTAATTGTATTTAAACACAATTTCTGTGCAGAAAAAAGAAGCGCAGTTACTAGCTGTCAATTTTGGAAGCAAGAGTAAAAAAGAATAAGCTTCATTATGGAGATGTCCATAGTGATGCCTCAAGCTGTTTCCCAGTGCCTCAGTAATTTTCAGTGATATGTTCCTCCCCTGGCAGTTGCTGTTCAGGTGGTTGTTGAAACAAGTAGAAATAAAAAGAAAATTTCCCAAAGTACTTTGGATTCTTGACCTATCTCCAATTCCCCTTTGACGAAAAGTATTTATATGGATAAATTAAAACATTAATTTCCATGTAGGCTTGACAGAATTTTTGCTTCCAAAAGTGTAAAATACAGGCTTGCATTTTTTGGCTAGACAAGCATAGCTGGCCATGACTGTTCTCCACTTTGGTCAGGGAGGAGTGATCTGTGAAGGCTTATTTGATACAACTGGCTTAATCATACCAGGAACAATGGTCGTTTCTCTTCCTAGCTACTGACTAAGCTATGAATGAATGGGTGTGGGCTATTTCACTGCAGGGGGGGCAAGTCAATGGCTTATTTACTTCTGTTGCTTTTCCTCCAGGTACATTGTTTTCAACCTGACACTTCACGAGGAAAGCAGTTGTGTATGATGTACTACCAGACTTTCTATGGATGTTTATTTTGTTCAAAACCAAGGCAACAACATTGTCATTGTTGATCTAGCACTATTGCTTACCAGAGTGAATTCCAATTCGAATCCAAACAGGCAGACCTGGCAGATGCCTCAGTTCAAAAGATCCCATGAAGCTCAGGATGTCCAGAGCCATCATGGAGATGTCTACTGCATGCCGGTTGCCATTCCTGTTAGGTAAACCACTCACCACCATGTAAGCATCACCAATGGTCTCCACCTGTGTTAACAAAATTAGAACTCACTACCTGCAGACATGGCAAATTACGTATTTAGTTAAAAGCAGAAAGGTTGTATCAGATCTTCATGTTCATGATTAAACATTTCTTCCCTGGACAGCAAGATTGGTTGATTAATTTAAAGTAGCTGAAACTTTCTTGGTATAGAAGTGTTTATAACTGTACCCAGCATTCCAGTTAATTAATCTATTACCACTTAGTATAGAAAATTCAGTATAGGTAGGCACATTGCTTCTTTTGTCTTTGCTTAGAAGGGAGATTCCCAAGTCCACCACATCATGCAATTTGATTTGTGCATCCTCTGATTGTTAAGTGAGCGAAAGTGCAGAGCTAATCACCTTGTAAACATCATGATGGTCAAGAATGTGGTCAAAGTTCTTATAAATATCATTCAGCATATCTACCACCTCCATAGGGGTGCTGTATTTGCAGAGTGTAGTGAAGCCAACAATGTCACTGAAGTAGATAGTGACTTCTTCAAATAGCTCTGGTTCTACCAGACCAGTTTCCTTCAAAGACTTTACTACTGGCCTGTGTAAATAGAGAAGGCAGGAAGACACATGAGTAGTATTTAATATTAAAGATATTTTTTCATGCAACCCAACCACATAATTGCTTTCTATGTAGGAAACATCAAATAGTTTGCTGAAAACTGCCACTGTAATTGTATTTAAGATGCCCATAATGTCTGTCAGCCAGGGACCTCAAAGCGCTTAAAATGCTAATTAATGTGCTACAGCCTTACAAAATTCAAGTGTATTAATAGTCATGAGGAAACTGAGACACAGGCAACTGAGCTTCTTGTGTAAGATCAGGAATAGCAATATTGAGTCAAATTTAAAACTGAAATTCTGAAAATTCTAACATGTAGATCTACATTCTACCCACCAAATAAGTAAGAACAGACATATTTTTCTGTTTTTCCAGTAGAGAAGTAATTTCATCCAAATAATTACATCACCTCATCTTGATTTCAAATGAGATACCATAATAATTTTATGGAACAAAAATTCAATTCCATGACAGTCAATATCTATTCAGAGGGACCTTAATTTTCTTCCATTTCTAAATCCAGGAAAATATCTGTTCCTAGTGGACGTATTGAAAGAGAATAATAGCAAGAGTCCCAGAAAATTATAGGTGTTGCACAATGCTGTGTTCCGTCTACAATAAGACAGTAGAGTGGTAGAAATAAAAAGAGTAGAAGGAAGCATGGGTTTCTTGCTACAGTCTACACAGCCACACTATTTTTCCCAAAACTGGATTGAACAGCCACTTTTTAAAAAAAAAATTAGTCATAAAATCAATACCCTGACTACTTAAATACCCTTGAATATTAGTAATGACATACCAGGATAGTTTCACTATTGTCTCAATAATACTTGTCCTATCATACTCTGAAGCATCCATCTAGCCCTGTATGGCCCGGAATGGCCCAGCCCACCTCAGCCCTTCTGCTGCGTTGCTAAACCCCAGCCTGAAACTGGACTGCACTTCTGCACTCCAACTGGAAACACTCCTTCTACACTCCTACTACACTCTGTTCTGCTGGAGCAGAGCAGAGCTCTATGTGTTCCCAGAAAGGCAGTGGAAAACAGGTTTGTACTGAAAAGGGAGATCCTGTGCATGAAGAGAGACTGGGGAAGGTAATGGATCCCAGTACCATCTTGGCATGAAACTCCACTATACTGTGAAGACTTCAAGGACTTCTTCTTTCCTCCCTAGCAGGATCAGATAAGAGGGGAATGAAATGGAAGATTAATATTAATTCCAACCCTCATTCTCCAAGATTCAGGTGATATATGTAAAAAAAATGACAGTCAAAATCCTCCTGGCCAGTTACCTTGGAAGTAACATGAAGTTAAGCCTGTCTGCTCTGTCTCGCTCTGCTTTATATAGCTCTGTCCTTTCCTCCACCAGGTGCTCCAGATTCCGGGAATACAGCTGTAAACGCCGGATCAGGGTATCCATGTAGCTTTCATTGGTCTGGCCATGGTAGTTACTGCGAAGATATACACAGGAGCCAAAAAGAAAGGTTGATAGAAGCACATTGTTGAGCAAGGCAAAAAAGAGGCAAAAAAGGAGCAATGGAAATTTCTGCAGTGTTTTACTTCCATATAGTTAGAATGCACAGTGCCTCGAGTACATCATCCTTTTTCTGGCTTGGAGGACATATATATATATATGAATCAAAAGTCTGTGATCCATGTTTCTCAGTTGAAGCTGGCAATTCTTAAGGAGCTCTTAAATCACCTATCTCTGCTATTATTGTCAGCTCCAGGTTACCTTGGGTAATCTGTGAACATTCGTTTATAAAAAGTAACTGTCAACTTGAATGCTGAGAGGAAGCTAAAGATAGTAGGTAGTAAATTGCATAAACATTTAGATGGAGACTTCAGCCAGAAGCATTAACACAATTTTGGGCTGCCTGTGTGGAAAACAGAGCAATTCAATGGAACAATTACCAGCTCCTGGGCTAGATTTACTCACAGGATCCTACAGACTCCAGCCTACTAACTCCTGGAAGCAAAAGTATGGTAACGTGAGTCACTCATAACCTCTCTTTGTCTGGGCAGCCTGCACTTGCCAGATCAGCCTGAAGCAGATGAGGCCAGGCTCACTGGAAAAGTCAGATTAGTACTGTTCCCAACTGGACTTTAAAACCACTCTTATTTCAAATAAATCTTTAGGTCAGGGATGCACCACCTTAGAGTCCCCCATGGGGAGAATGAGACACTGCATGTGGCAAGAGGCAACCTCTCTGCTTTTGTAGGATGGGGAGCTGAACCAGGAGCTGAACCAGAAGGTCTTTCCGTTCATCTGCAGTAAGATTATTCAACTGATATACTCAGTTACACATAGCACAGTTGTCCTTCTGCCCATGTAAAGTGTGAAATGATACAAGTACTGCTGGGGTTTGTTGATGAGGAGAGTTTAAAAAAAACAGGAAGCAATATCCCCAGAGAAGTGATTAAAAGCCCATTGTTTGGACATCAAAATAATCAATTCAGACCAAAGTCTGTAGGACAATGCAGCATTGGCCAGGTGAAAGGCCTGCATAACTCCACATTATTTGTCCAGCTATGGCCCTTACTATGCCACAACTTAATACCAGTAAACCCCTGTAATTAGTATTTCTGGTGAGTTACAACCCAACACTTCTAGTCAGCTTAATTTGAGACCATCCAAGCTCCTGTATGGAACAACCTAGCTCATTCAAACTTTCTAATCATCCTCCAAACATTTATGTGCTCTCATTTCCTGAAACTTAGAAAACATGAGTCACTATCCAACTCTTGACTAGACACAGGGGGTGAATTACTTAAATGGTTTAAATCTCTAATTATCCAGCTTGCTACTTTCACAATATAACTATTTGAGGTATGGTGATAGTCTTACCCTCACTCAGCTAATACATGCATAGATGCTCATGTACACCCATGTACGTATACATGTGCACGTGCTCACCTACTTTAATGCCAAGGAATAAAAGAGGATCTAAGCGAAGACACTCAGTTTTTCCACTGAATCATAATCACATGAGCTTACTTAGGAGGGATTTGGAGCATCTTAAGAAACAGCTCCTGCTGCTCACCTGAATATTTTAGCCAAAGTATTCTCAATTTTCTTAAAGTCTGGCCTTTTCTCTGGATCTTCTTCCCAGCAGCTCTTCACTAGTGTATACACCTTCAAACAAAAATTTAAGGAAAGTCCACCTAAGTAATGGATACAGAAGTTAATGGTGCTAAACAGCAATAGTTCATTAGGGAATTTCTGGTTACTCTTGACGGGCAGCATATTAAAATGTGTGACTAACTGTTTTGAATCAATGGTTAGGACACTCATTGTAGGCACCTTAAATTTAACTCTGTGGTGACTAGTGACATGATCATAACTTGAATGTGAATTTGCAGTACATCAATAAAAGGCAAGTAAATGGATGCAGTCTTGCAGCTAGTGCCAGATACAGTTATTGACATGGAGGTGAATGATGTGGTAATTGTATTTCCAATATCGTGAGTCCAGGATTTTTCTGAAACAAATGATTCAGCCAAAAAGAATGAGGTTCATTGCTGAATATGTTGATGTCTACCATACAAATATTTTCACCCAAGCAGGAAGCCTTAGGGGCTATATAATCAGTCAAGAGAGGTGTATTTGAGGTGTGATTCATCCCATCTTAGAGATATCTAAAATAGGTCAGCAGAGTAGCACCATATAAGCATCCATTTCTTTCCAGTGAAAAAATTTTCATGAGTTGTATTCATTTCAATGGTAACAACTATAGAATACCATTTTTTCCCATGAGGTTAGACATTTGGCATAAAATGTGCAAAGCTTTCATCATCCCATGATCATGAGCTCTAGGTTGGCCAGGATTTCTCCCCTTCACCCAGAAAATGCCTTAGTTAATTATTAGCTTACTTCCATCTGTCTTTCTCCCACTGTTTCCAATGACAGGTCTGGTCGGAAAGGCTTCACTCCTTTGCCACTCTCCACTCTGTGAAGTTTCTCTAACACAGGAAAAAGATGAAAATTTTTAAACAAAAAACGTAAGAAGGACATTCTGTGTGGATAGTGTCCTGTGGTGTTACAAGTCACTGTATAAATAAAAGCCTTAAAGACAGTTCCCTCATTTTGATGTGAATTTCAACTTTGGAGCTTTTCTAAGTATATGGCACAAGATCAAATCAGGCTGGCTTGAAGGTACCTGAAAGCAAAATGAATAGGATTGTACATGAGTATTTATTGGTCACGGTAGACATGGTTATGGCATCTTCCCAAATAAACGTTAGGCATTATTAGTGTGCCTCTCAGCATGAAGTATAGCTATAGTAAAAAACAATGTGAAAAGCCCATTGTGACTTGATCAAAAGTGCAGAGAATACAACTCTCATCAGAGCAGTTCAAATTGTCCTACAGATGCTCTGCTTCCTTGAAACTAGGCTATCAATGTATGTGGTTTAAAAACATTGCATTTGTTAGCTCATTTGTACTTTTACTCATGAAATCTATTTTATGAAAGTTATTTTGAAAGTCAGAATGCAGCCTGCATTTGCACAACTCGATTTAGGACTAGTGAGAGCTAGAGCAAAAATCTCTCTCTTTGTTCTTGTCCTCCAGACCTCAACAGTTCCAGAGGGAGTCAGTAAAAAAAGAGAAGCAATTTTTTACCTCTGGGGGAGAGAAAGAGAAACTGAAAGAGATCTGTGAACAAGCATGAAACACATTTATTAATAATGTCTGATTATATTTGGGAGCCATTTTTACTGAAGGAAGCATACAATGGTTGTAGTCGTGATAGTATGTGCAAGTCTAGAACAGCTAGGGATGCCTAAGCATGTCCAATATGCATGACCACTTTAAAAGATTCAGTAGCTTTCAGGTTTGAGTGAGAGAACTTACAGAGTAGAAAATAAGCATGAGGCTTGAGTCTCACAAATGCTGTGGAGTAGAGAGAGTGCTAAAAAGTCTTCTGTGGGCTGAGATGAGACAATCTTTGTAAGTCTCATGGATGTAAGAGGAATGTGCTGAATTTCCACATTGCACATACACCTGAGAGCAGAAGTAACAGCAGCTATTAGCAACACTGCAATTAGCCAGTGGCAGAAAGTAGTGGAACAAGGAGGTAGCTTGAATTGAGCACTGGTATGTGATAAGATTTCAGTCTTGAGCACTGAATGAAGTGTTTCTGCAGAAGAGTGAGGCAACCAGTTAGCCTAACAGCTGTCTTGCAGAGAAGTCAGTGAAGAGGACTATGACCTAGTTGCTTCTATACATTAGAAAACCAGTTCTGTATGCCCATCATGTTAGTGGGACTTCTTTTCTCACATTAATAGCAATATTATTGTGTGTTAAGTTGGTGGGTACATATTTGCTGGTTGAGAAAATTATCTCACTGAGTAACTGGATGTAGAGTTTAATTTTCCTAAGTTGGTTTATAGAATCTAGGTACAGAGTTTTTAGAACAGCTCTTTTAAAATCTGAACACAGTCTTTGCTGTTGTCAAAGTAAGTCATGGAGAACTGGCTGTATCAGTTGTCCTGAAACACCGGTTTCATATCTTCTAACCTGTAGGGATTAAGTTCTGATAGCCTAGTCACTGAAAGACTTTCTGCAGGACACTTAAAAAAACAAATTAATCTAACATGCAACATGGACATTTCTTTGCTGATTACCACTGATTCTAATTTGGTATTCTTTTCTGTCTTTTTATCCTAGATATTTCTAAATTAATAGTCATGCCAAGTTTGAGCTACTGTCTTCCAAAGTTAGATGATTCCACAAAAAATTCAAAGGTGTTAAAATAAGTATGGTCCACCCTCTTGCTGTCTTATCTTGGCTAATGAATGAATCCAGACATTTAAATGAGGAGGCACTTCAATAACATAAAATAACACTCATTCCTTTCTGTTACATTAAATTTGATTAACTGCTGAAACTAGGCTGAACACATTTACTTGAATTGCATAATCAAAAATTAAGAATAATACCAGAAGCTATTAGATCAGCAACATGTATCTTATATAATGCTTTTAAGGAAAAAGTTTTCAGGATAAAACAATCTCCTCACTAAATGGAAAACTTAATATTTCAACTGAAGTTTACAAAGCAGATTTTTTTTTAACCGAATCCAAACTTACCAAACAGGCTTTGGGCCCAGTAAGTTTATTGCTGTCTTACTAAGCATACTGATAACCAACCTGTGACCATCTCCAGCAAAGAATTTAGAGGTGCTGAAAATTCTTTCAGTTGGATGGATTAACCTAATGCAATTTGAAAGTGATGGTCTTTCTAAAATGACAAAATGAAGTGTTAGGAAACTGGTCAAAGTTTAAACAAGGAACCAGGTTGTGACTGTGACAGCCAGGGTCAAACACAGAGCAGTGAGGATGCCACCACACCTCAGAAGAGCCCAGAAACACTGTGTCTGAGACTAATTGAATAACCATTAACGTAACACAGGAAGACTGTAACTGCTCAACAAATATGGAATGTAGTTTGTCATGAATTTACTTTGCAAGTCTCTTTCATGGGCAGCCCTTTGTCATGGAGAAAGAGCTTGCGTGCCCTTGTGAGGTTGAGAGCTATGCTGGTGGTGGCATATGCCTCCAGTAGGGTCTCCCATGCCAGACAGGTCTCAACTGAAGGGTCAGACAAAGTGTGTCTATGGGCAGGATGGGCTCACTAGCCTTCAGGCGACCATCCTAGGAGAAGGACAACTCAAACCCAGGCAGATGGAGCTCGTCTAGCCTTGTAAGGCTATCCAGCTAAGAGAAGGACACTCTAACCAAACCTACAACCTGAGGACTTTGCTGTCACTGTCCAAGCTTGCTAGGCCCTGGCAGATAAACCTCAGGTGTAAAGGGTGGGGCCAGTTCCGCGCACACTGTGCCTCACCTAAAAAATCCACTGCGCAGGCCTGAAGGGTTTACTCATTTGCAAAAGCATGGGTAAAGCCCTTCCCAAATCTTTGTTCGCGAAGTCAAGCCATCGGACTTTGCAAGTCAAAATGAGCAAGGAAGGACACTGCTCTTTCCTTTCTCCATCTGTGATACTTGTAAAGTCCTTGCATTCATGAGGATTGTGCCTACCTCTTCCCAAGAAAAAGGAATAGAAACTTCTATTTTCTCTGCTTTATCTTAATCATGGAGTCCTGAAGAGTTAGCTTGAAGGGGAACAGGCATTTCTAATCTCTCTTAGGTCTACGTTTCTATTAAAGAGTTGGTGATGTGAAATACTGTGTTTCCCCAGATATGAACACAAAGCTGCGATAATACAGGATGATTAATGTGCCTCAGAAGTTATGCCTAAATATAATTCAGGAAAAGAGCTATTAGGCTGTCCAGCTGCTGCTCTAGATGTTTTAACAAATGTGAGGCGGATCTATCAGAATGACTCAGAGGTAAAGGCAATGTCTGAACTTGTTGTTGGTAACTGTCACCAGGAAAATCTCAAACCCACACACGCTTTTATGTCAGTTCTAGTATACCTAGTTCTGGATTCGGGGAACTGGGATTGACTAGGCCATTAACCACTCAAAAACATTGTCATAAAATTCACAAAATGGGGTTTAATGGATGCACTACAGGACGAGATGCTTTGTCTGACAGAAGTTAAATGACTGAAGTTAATTTTTTCATGCTTGAAGGAAGTCTGAATTCCCAGTTTTTAAACACCAACTGTTCTTGCTGCTGATTTTTTGCTGTTCTGTGTTGACATTGCTGATTTATAATGCCCAACATGAGTGAATTATTATATGTTGTGCACAACTTGTAACGAAAAACCTTAAAACAGAAAAACTCTAACCTTTAAATGTTAGAGTAAGCCTGAACAGCATTCTATAATGTTAATTTTTGCAATGCTGTAGCCAAGGTGAGAAAGGAGGAGAAAGGGCAAGAAAACTCAATGCAAACTTGATTTCCAGGAAGAATAAGGACACTTGCCCCCCCAGTGAGATTTTTCAAACAAGCTCTTCAATTATCACATAGTGAAAGAAGCAGCAGTTCAAACAGCTATCAGAGACAGTGCTTTTCACAAAACATTTAGAATGGGCCAGTTACAGCTACATCATCCTGGAAGCCTGCAATGAAGGAGAAATCTGTGGATTTACCTTTGCTGTCCCAGCAGTGTCTGGTGTAGAAGGTCTCCCTGCGTAGAATAATTTCTTGAGCAATGATCCCATAGCTGTACACATCACCCTTCTGAGATACATCAGCATGACGGAGATGCTCAGGAGCTGTCCACAGGTCTGAAGATCCCAATGATAATGGGAGATAAGGTAAAAAGGGAAGTGAGATAAGTAGTTGAAAAAGAGTGATCCTTCTCAGAGCATCCATTTGTTACAGTGGTATTTCTCTTCAGTCTTTCCAGGTCAATCCCAGAGCCCACTGGTACAGTTTATTTCCTATTTTAGCATTTTCTTGAGAAGCTGACATCAGTACAGGTTAGATAACTCTCTGATGTGGTAGTTTTCAGTTGTCTGGGATTTGTTGATGCTACCATTTTCCACTGTAGGTTGCAGACCATCATACCTCCAGAAAAGTTATAACTACTGGCAATAAGCTTGCTTTTCTTAGCTACCTTTCATGTGCTGCTTGGAAATAGGTTATGCATCTGTATAAGACAAAGGAATGCCAGTGCTATTAAAAAAAAATAAAAGAAAGAAAAGCTGAGCCATAAATTATTGAGCTAAATGCATAGAGTTTGTTATACAAGATGTCAGATGAGAAGACTGTATTTCCCAGTGGCCTTGATAACATGAATCTGTTGAAATCATTCTCAAGTGCTTTTGAGCCTGACATAGTATTTCCTCCTCATAATCACTTTCTTGCTGCAGAAATTATTAATCTGTATTTCTAGTACAACAACTGCCACTATACCTCAAAACCTGAATGCTGCCATGGTATGACAATTTGTTATGACATGCTGGTGATGTAACAGTGACCTGAACATAGTGACACTGAATACAATGTTATGATATCAGGCTGAAACACCCAGACACAATGAATCTGTAGATCTCTTGTGAAACATTAATTTTTCTTCAAGGAAAGAAATCTAGTAGCCCAAAAGTTTGAGGCTGCTTACGAGCAATGAAAGACGATAAATACATCACAATGTAATAATAATAATAATAATAATTTAAATACTAAAATTGTAAAATAAAGAATTAATAGAGCACTTACATTCACTGCACTTTTCTTACTCCTTCTTACATTCTCATTGCTACTCCTGAGCATGTTTATGTCTGAATGTGAACATTTCTATCAACCTAGTTGCAACCAGTTTCTTCTCAGGTCATATACAGAAGTTGTGGCATAATGCTGTGCTTATTATACCCCAAGGACTACTACAGATTGAGATTACATAATTGCAGATGGGCTTATCTTTTCACTCAAAATCAAGTAAGAAGGAAAAGATGAGTAGGAAGGAGTGCTCTATTATACAGAAATGTCCAATGAATATGAGATGAATAGAAAATGCAAAGAAAAGTTGTTAAAATTATTCCAGTCTGATCAAGCACATATTGCTAGATTCCAACCTAAAGAATGAAAAATATTTAGGTTATTACTGCATATCATTACGATTTCTTTAAGGATGATCGGTCACTAGTGTTAATATTTAAATGAAATCACAGAGCACTGTGGTAACATGTATCTGATAAATGACAAGACATTGTGGCACTTAACTCTTTTTTTTTTCACACCAGTTCAGCATTTCTGCCAAAGAGAGTTGTTTGCATGAAGGCCTTGAACACTGAAAATGTTTCTTGTATCTCAGCCACATGTGAATTCTCTGTTTTCTAAACAGTAAGTTGAAAACTAATCTTTCCTTCTCACATACACTGCCTAATTTCTTTCTCTACCTGCTAATAATTCTCTCATTGTGTTAAGACAAGACAGTGTTTTCAGATAGCATTTATATGATGGCTGCTACAAGAAACAAAATCATATATGTTTTTTACTCTGTACAAGATGTAATTAGACCCTACAGGACTTCTAATATAAGAAAATTCCACTGGGTTGGAAACCATGAAAAAAAGTCTAATAGGGTACTGTTTTTACCTTTTCTTGGAGGCAGAATTGAATTACAGCCAAAATCAGTGATCTTCACTACCATGCGATTGTCTACTACACAGTTTGTGGATTTGAGTCTACCATGGACTTCAGTTTTGCTCGAGTGCAGGTAAGACATCCCCTGTGGTTGATGATAAGAGGAAGAAAGCAAGACTACATGTGAGACACCCAGCTGTTAGCAGACTCAACAAGAATGTGAAGTAGTAGTGTAATATCTGTCCAAGTAATTAAATGGCCTTCAATGGCAATGGGTATACATAAATCACAATTCCCCATCATAGAGGGAAACAAATATTATTTTACTTAAGATACTTTCCAAGATGAGAGGATGATCATTAGAAGGATAATGTCATGCAAGACAATCCTTCCTTTTAATGAACAAAAGCCTGACATGGCATCTTGGGTTTTGATAAGATTAGAGCACAAATAAGCAATTAGGAAAAATTATTTCCTTCCACAGAAGTTTTTCAATAAATACTTTTTTTGGTAAATTTAGTACAGATTTGTTAGAATGTCACACCAAAAAAAAAAGTGCTTCCAACTCCATGTTCATCCAGTGAAAACAACAGGTGTGAGAGTAATTGCACTTTATGTCTGCATTATCTTTGAAGATTACCATATACCAGAGGTTTAATTCAGAAACATTGCAGCAGACCCTCTTCTGCAAAGCAGAGAGCTAGGGACAGGTCAATGCAGAGTGTTAGATGATGCACTAAGGCTGTATAAGGCAGAAGATTAGACAATCACAATCAGAATCTTCTGACCTGACTGATTATGGTTTTCCATATACTAGTCAATATATATCAGCCATCCATGAGCTAAACTCTGAAGTGGGCACCATGAGGACTGGCCGATGCATTTTCAGCTATATTTCCTGAGATTCAGACTCTTGACTCACAACACACACAGGCATACAAAGGTGTGCAGTTTGCTCCTTTTCACTCATCACCTCTGAATTTATCTCATTTAGTCTAAGACACTCAAATATTGTGCAATACATGAGAAGGGGCCAGCACTGAGGCAGAGCAGGAAAGGAACATTAGCAAGTGGGTGTAAACCGAAGGGAGCAGATATGCTAATTTTCACCCTATTGCTACTATTTATTCTGTTTCATCTCTCTCTTCTTAACTACCTACGTTCACACCTACTTAAAGCCTACTGCTGGTGGTTTTTCTTCCTATAGTCCTCCTCCTTTAGCTCAGTATACGAAGCAGAATTGATATTCTGTGAAAGCCAGAACAGGTATGTCATATCTGTTTAGTTTCTTCTCTGAATGGTCTTCCACTTAGACACCTACATTTATAGCTCCTCCCCTTATATTATAACTTTTAGATAGACTTTAATCAGGGACACATAGCCCATGTGGTCATGAATACACTGTATGACATGCTGGGTTTCTCTCCAAAGATGGGGTACTTGTAATTGGGAACAGATCAGCAAGATCTGTTCCACTAAGATAACAGCAGAGGTTTGGGCACAATACATGTATGTCTGAGACACAAGGAGCCTGCAAGAGATGCAATCTTTGGGGAATGCTGTTGGACTGGTTATCCTGGACCTATCTAAACCATGCCAACATTTAGAGAGTCTGTGTACAGGCTATATCCAAGGAACACGTTTCTCGATTAAGCAGCTTTTATCATGCAGCCCTGATGACACTATCCAGGATGTTTTGCTGTTTTGCCTGCTTAAGTCTTATTTCCTCCAGCTGTGCCTTCTTCCAGCTGCTGCTTTCATGAGCCAGGAAATACACTGATTGCTACAGCAGAATTCCCAATCAGTTTCAGCATCAAATGGCAGGCAAAGCTGATTTCGACTTCCTTATACCAGTGCTTTCTTGTTAACAGTTTCTGGAGGCAGAAGTCTTATATCTGTGCCTGATAAAATTTTCCTTTTTCCTTCCAACTATCCTGCACACCTGAAAACACAGGGCTTATTAAGAATCAATATTATTAACAATGTGATTTTCAAAATCTATAATGACTTTCAGTGTGGTACTTCTAAATCGTTGAGACACTTTTGTAACCTCTGCTCTGAAACTTTAGTTCTGACTGAGAACCCTTTTCCTGACACAATGCAAAAATATTAGTTCCTTGCACAATATCCTGCAGAGCCCTTTATTTAATAGTGTCACAACAACAGTGTATGCACTAATAACTGCAAGGCTCAATTTATGCAATTCATCCTTAGCAGACCTTTCATCAGAGCTCTTTGGTCACATGTAGCTAAATCCATGTAGCTACAGGTGGTGCCATCAAACCTAAGGAGAAAAAAGACAGCAAAAACAAGGAGAAAAATTGAAACAGAGCAAATTTACGGCTCTCCCTCTGTCTAACCCACTTACTAAGGAATATAAACATCTGAAGGTGAACTGCAAAAGGTTAAAAATACCCTGTTTTTTTATATGCTTTAAGGAAGAAGGGGAACTCCACCGCTGCTATTTAAAATGAAACTTAATGCTAAACATTAACTGAACTTAAAAGTCATTAACAAGGCCAACAAACTGTGACAATTTGGATTAAGGGGGCTTTAATAAAA
This sequence comes from Neopsephotus bourkii, assembly GCF_033783945.1. NCBI lineage: Eukaryota > Metazoa > Chordata > Aves > Psittaciformes > Psittacidae > Neopsephotus > Neopsephotus bourkii. The sequence continues at coordinate 14,283,342 of NW_026900624.1, forward strand.
AGCAAGATTTTCAGTATCTCTTTAGAACAGACACAGTGGAGTCATTCAGTGTGGAGACCAAATCTGAACTGATGCATGTAGGGAAATAAAAGGACTGTCCAACTGCAAACCAGCAATAGGAAGAGGAGAGCAGCTGAACACTAACAAAAAAGCAGAGGTAATTCTCTATGTTACCTGCAGAGGTATAATTAATTATTATACCTGTGAATTATAAAGGATCCTTACCTACCAGCTAAACGGATACAAGTCTGAATGTTGAAGAGAATTTCTTTTACCAAGCATAAAACGCAAAGATCTGCCGAAAGCTACTGAAAAACAATCTTGGTTTCTGTATAAGGTTAATTTCTTCCCTCTTAAACTGCCTGAAATTGATAGATCTAGTGAGAAACTGGAATTTCTCACTCTAGTGAGTGAGAAAATTAGGATGTAAAATAAACAGTTTGTTTATAAAAAGTTGATCCCATTTCTAGATACAAATCAGAATAATTCCATCATTTGAAAAACAAGTTTTCCTTTGTATGCCTTCCCTGAAGCCAGAGAGCAGTGTGTTTTGCAGGTCTTGTGACTACAAAAGCCCTACTAATCAGAGGCACTGATAAACAGGTTGTAACCCTCTGATCTTTGGGTCACATTTATTTGGGACATACTTTATTTGATTATTTATAAATACCCAAAGCCAGCTCTAGCCCTTACCTCCACTTTGAGAGCCACTGGCCCCTCCTGCCTTGTATACCTGTTCCCAGAGGAGGAAAGAGTGGAAGGGCATACAGCTCTAATGAGGAAAGAAGACCTTGAGCGTTGCCTTCCTCCAAAGGATCAGTTTTGCAAGACAAGGACAGGTTGATCAACACTGCACTGTCAGCAGCCCGCTTACCTTGGCAATATCATACATGACAGAGATTTTAAATTCCCAGTCCATGAACGTGCCATCAGGGTAAGAGATTTTATCATTTAAAACATCCTATCAAGAGAAGAAAAGAATGGTTCTAATCTACATCAGGGAAAAAGCACAAGATGAGATGTGAGTACCTAAATTGCACAGCCTTTCAACCAGCGACTGAAAGAGAGAGTTTTTATAGGGAGAGATTTTTTATAGGGAGTACATGCATTACAGCAGGAGATGACTCAAAACAGAGGATATCAAATATATTTTAGACTTACACACAGCTAGAAAAGTGGGGAAACCAGAAAAGAGTGTTTTGTATCATTAAAGGTAAATTGTGAATTTTCTCTTAAAGCCAAGTCTTTAATAAGGTAAAATAGCTGAGACAGAAATGGGCAAGGAATGCAAGAGGAAGGCAGAAGAATTTCTGTGGTTTGTGCTCACAGTCCATTTCCTATCAATTTACTTATGGCCTTGTAAGTTCAAAGTAGACTGTTTCTTTAAGTCTCAGTTATTTACAGCTCTCCCAGCCACTATGGTTCCCATTGCTAAAAGTAAACCTCCATGAGTAAGCCAGTTTACAAGAAACAGCTCTAGAGATAGAGCTGCTATTTTGCTGCTTTACTCTGAGTTTGTTCCAAAGACCATTTCTACTGGTGAGAGTCTTTGTATGGACTCAGATGTAGAAACAATTTGTGCCTGCAGAAGAGCTAGTGCCACCATTACTTAATGATTAGCACTGAAATGATATTGGTAGTAATAAACCATAAGTCTTTCCATAATTTTTTCCAGTCATGAGTTTACCATTTCTTTTTATAAATAAAAATTAAGGGTTGTTGTCCCTTATGCACAGGATTTGCCAAATTCCAGCCTCAATCTCTTTGACCCTTATTACTATGGAATATATTATTTTCTCTATTCTTTCACACCCTGGGGCCACTGTAGGGTCCACAAGGGCTGGAGAGAACTGAGCAAAGGAGAGGAAACTCAGAGTCAGAAACCTGCCAACATTTGCTCAGTCCATGGCTGCTGCATGAGGGCCAGAGACATGGAGATGGGGATTTTCTTCCTTACTTGAAATTTTATAATTTGGGGGTGGAAGGAGACCTGCAAAATCCTTTACCCGCAGAGAACCTCTTTCGCAGTATTCAATCACCCCAAAGATCATGGCGTCTATCTTCACTGTGCCGTAGAACTTCGTCAGGTTGTAATAATCAATCTGTAGGAGCTAGAGGAAAAACAAAGCATCTATTTTTAAAAGCAATCATTGTTAGTACAGAAACACAGGTCAGTGATACTTGTGTGACACGGCTTTTTATCACAGGCCTGATAAGATTTTTGAGCTTCATTTAAACTAGTGTATACTAAGGCACTGAGTGAAGCGCTTGAAGACATCTGTCATTCCAGAGCCTTCTGGATTAAGGAGATAAGAGTGGCTGCTTTTGGAAACTGCAAGTTAATTCCAGAGCCCAATGTTCTCTCCATTATTGCCTCCCTACTCAAACTTCGCAGTTGACCACAATAGCCATTATGAGTGACAGAATATTGTGAATTACTCAGTAAATGAGCAAGTAATAAAAATTTAATGACACTGCATGATATTATGCACTTTGTCCATTTTTATAGACAACTGTATTTTACTTTGAGGTATTTTTAGAGCTTATTGATCCAGAGTATAGCTGTACTGTGTAAAAAGGAAAAATACTCAAAAAAGATGCAGTAATGCAGCCAAATTCATGTCTCATGTTGGAAGAGTCTGTATGCACAAGTTAGCAGAGTTACTTGTATTTAAAGAGCTGCACCTGGCATTCAGTAGTAAGATTTAACTACAGCATTCCACTACTAATAGTCATGATATGAGCAAAAAGAGTGCACTGACTTTTAGCATCAGCTGCAAAAATGTATTTAGCAAGGCCATATGACAGAGCATGAATTACTTCATTCATCTTCAGCTTCACTGGCATACAATTCAGATTCCGCATTGGTGATGAGATCACACACACAAAGAGAAAGTTCATCAAGCAGCATCCTTTGAGGAACTTATTACCCATCCACCACAAACATGCACAAACATATGGCTCTTGCATATGGCTGTTGACAATGGAAAGCAATGACTTCATTCATAGGTTCCATCCCACCCTGCAGCATCCAGTTGATAGGTGCAACAGTTACCTTGTTCAGTTCTATTTTTTGCTTCTCTGAGAAATTACCATCACTGTTTTTGAGATCCTTTAAGATCACCACCTGAAGAAAAAATACCAGTGGGAAAAAAAAAAACCACCATCCATAGGTTTAGTACAACAGCAATTCATCCTTCTTTTCTAGTAAATATCCATACACAGAAATATTACAGAAACACCTGCCTACTACTTTGCTGTTGGAATTTTGGTTAGTCAGGTTAATCAGCTAATAAGTAACTGAGTTATATTCCCTTCAAAAGATACCAGGCAGATAGGAAATATTTAGACCTGTCAGTGATGCAGATTTTATGTTAATATGAATATGCTTCATTCAGGTTGACAGCTTCACTGGATGTACAAGAATTGCCATGTAAATAGCCTGTCCTCCTTTAATCTGTTAATCTCAGTAACAAAATGCATCAGATTTCTGGTCATTCTGCTTCTGTGCTTCTGGACTAGGCTAGGGGCTCATGGAGTCTAGTATTTTGCCTCCCATCAGTAAGCAAGATGCAAAGCACCTGACAGGGAAAAAAATGGCTTATTCCTTCCATAAGATCAAGCTATTCTGCAAAGTCAGGGGAGGTGGAATTTTCTCTGGAGAGGGACAACCACCTCCCAGAAAGAGCCCTCCTAAACCAAGGAAGACAGTGTGGACACTGCAGTCAGGTTACCTTCTTGTCATATTTGCCTTGGCGCAGTCTCTGGGTGGTGTCAGGTCTCTTATCGTCATCGATCTGAGAATAAAGAAGAATAATTAACTTGCAATTATCACCTACTTCCCACTTGGCAGGTCCTGAGAGATAAGTAATGTCAGTGTGTGCTGTACAGGGAAGCATAAGCCTCTCTCGGGAGGGCCACTACATGACACAAAAGTATGGGACATCCTCGCCACTCCCACAGTTGGCCATGCCTCCACATGCTGCTTTCATGCTCTTGGGCGTTACAGAGGCGTAACAACGCACAGAGAAATCATCTGTAACAGGAAGAGACTGGAAATCCATACCCAGCCCATTCTGCCGTCACAAAATGAGCTTTACTGCTGCAGAAGAGATATATTGTATTAGGGGGTGATAGATGGGGAATAATCTCCTTTTTTAATTCAATACAGCAAGTGAGGGTTAAAAAAAAATGTTAAAACCCCCAAACATTTAACAGATCCTAGTTCAACCAGAGCCATAGCCTGCACTGTAGTCAGAGCATGCCAACACTCCAGAATCAATGGTCTTTAGAAGAAAGAAACCAAAACCCAGCTTTGGACATTGTGCTTTTCTTACCTTCAAACTAACGTGACTTGTCTCACTGGTTTCCAGAGGCAAGATTTTCTCAGGTGGTATATGGGACCATTTCTTCCACCGGCGCTCATTGTCTCTCCTGTATTTCCTGCAAAACGAGCAAACTCATTCAGAATATCCTTCCAGAATATCCTATCCAGAACAGAAGATTAGAACATGAAGCTTCTAGTGTCAAGGTGACAAAAGGATGGGGTGCCAGGGTAGCAAAGATTGAGCACGAGCCCCATGGCCTTTCCATTTTAAGGCTGCTCTAATTCCCTTGGCTTTGGAAAAGCCTAAATACTCATTCAATTTCATAGATAGAACAGATTTAGCAGAAAACTTCCAGGCAACTGCCAGAGTCTTAAGGGATGTCAGACCAATTTAAAATACGAAAGGCTGTCTGGATTTTACATACTTTTTCCTTCGTGTTATTGAATGTACTCTGAAGGGAGGTCCCACAAAAAAACGCAAGCCAAACGAAGTCCTGCCATCAACACTAGATGGTAAGAACTGATGTGAATACCATGCCAGGAGAGGAAGTAACAAAAGCGTTGAGATTAGTTGCGTTTTTGTGGGTGGCTTGTGTTCTGCACATTTTGCAGAAATGACGGAAGAGCCCTCAGAACAGGCAGAAGGAATCTTCTGTCTCCTTTGCAGAACTTCAGAGCAGACACTGTCTTCTCTTAGAGAAAATGAGTACTCATCAAATTATCTGCTTATCTGTGCAAATCCTTCCTCTATTAAAAAAAAACAACACAAGACTGACTGGAGAGACTGCAGGAGAATCTTAACACACTGATGACTGCTGGCAATTGCTCTAAACAGGAGCATGGGTGGTATTGACTAATAAACCAAATCTTCACTTTTCCAATATATTTTAACATACACATATATAAGAAAAGGAAGACCAATAATTGCAGCAAGATCTGTTTTTTTTTTTTTTTTAAGAATGAAAGAAAACCATATGCTTTGGAAAGGGGGTGGAATTTCTTCCAGCCAAAGGACACATCACTGATTTCTATTTCTGCTTTTTCCATCATGATAATGCTGAACTGGGTTATGCTCATGAAATTCTAGCTGTTAATGAAGTTGGTGTGAGAGGAGCTGAACTGAGTCAGAGGAAACTGAAAGACAGGATGTATCCGTGCAATGAAACCACTGAAACATCATGGTGTTTTGACTACTACAGTGACTCAAGACAAATACTTCTTTCTAGATTGAACTTTTATGTCACCAATAGACTAAAGAAATATAACTTAATCCAACTAAAGCTAAAGATGGGCAGTAAAGCTAAAGCTAAAGATGGGGAGTAAAGTGGAAAAACTCTGAAGACTGGACTGGGACGTATGTTTTGTGCATGTATAGGAATCAGAACTTTTTAGTAGGTGCAAAACTTCTGAGCCTTGCTGCACCTTCTCCCATGATTATTAACCTGACATAACAACACTATGGATGCAAACACTGATTAACATATACTAAAGAGTTCACACTGAGGGCAGCCACCCAGGTAAGCTAATTAATGTCTCTTCAGGAGAGATCAAAGGCATTGCCCTAGGAGGAAAATTGTTCAAGGACAAACTCAAGGCCAAAGGCATTGGTACCTTAGAATCAGCAAAGAGATGATCAGAACCAGAATCACAATTCCTGTGAGTGTAAAAACAGCAACAGTCAAGATGTGTGGGCCTGCAAAAAGAAAATTGAAAAATAAACAACTTGACAGAGGATGCTGAAAACCAGTATTATACTTAAGAAATTATGCTCACCCACACACGTGCAAGTCACAGTACCTGAGATGGATATTCTTTGGTCACATCCAAATTGAGAGGCTTTGGTAAATTCCAGCACTGCCTAAAGATGACATGTGCAGGATGAAGCACAACCTGGAACAGTGCAGTCTTAAATCCCTGCCTAAGGCATGGGCTGTCTGTAAGGACACCCAGATGGGAGGTGATTTTAACAGCACTAAATCTCACATCAACACAGCAGCAGTTTCCAGGTGTTTTCTTTAAAAACGAACTAGAAGGTTACTTTTCTCAGTAACCACATTTAAAAAAATGAAGCAGCTAAACTTCTCTTTGCAATAACTTCATAAGAGTGGATGCTGGAAGCAAACCTTGGATACAATTCTCTGCGCGATCAGAAGTAGACGGGGTAAGCAGTTGGCCATTTGAAATCAGAGTCACTGGCACGGTACAGCTTTTAACATTTCCCACATTTCAGTGGCCCTTATTGGCCCAGTTGCTTAAAGTCATTCTACAGTAGTTGTCAGCAGAACTGTGGAGACTGTGAACTAATTTCTGAACAAGGAAGACAAGTGCTGCTGAGTGGACTGTACTCTTCAATAAGAAATTCATACACTATAGAAGGCAATTAATCTGGTGACAGCACAAAGCTAGTAAAGTCCTTGGAAGCTGCCAGGTGCCAAACAATTTGAAAATCAGGCTGTTCAGGCATCTGAGGACTTAGACCCAAAACCACAGAGCACATGAGTGTCCTAATCCTGAGCAGGCAGGCAGGACAAACAAGGCTGGGAACTGACTATTTAAGGTTGTAATTTTGATTGTCTAAATGTAGAAAAGCAACCTGAAGCCTGTTTTGGGTCAATTCTTGGAGCTCAGCTGTACTGGGAAAGAAAATTGCAGTCATCAAGTTCCTTTGAAGAGCATCAGGTCATTAGTGCAGAGCTTCATCTGGTGACCACACATCTAGAGTGTGCCTACTCTACTGACCAAGTCTCTCAGGGAAAGAAGACAGAGGCAAATCTGGGTTTTGTCAGGTTGCCATATAGGTTATGGATAGTAAAAGTGTGGAGCTACCCAGTCTTAGAGGCTGATGCACTTCTGCCTGTTCTTAGAAACAGAAATAAAGGCACACAGAAAAATGAATCAGGCAGCAACTGAGCAGGGATTTTCAGTATACCAATGTGTCTGCATCTGGTATAGAATTCAGTTATGAAACTCCTCTGGGATTTGGACCCAGCTTTCTGGCTTTAATTTTTCTTGTCTTGTGTATCATGCCTCCCCACCTTCATTCTGTGTGTTCAGAGGGTCTCTTAGCAACTTAGTATTAGTCTGATGCTCCACTGAAAACTGTCAGTATGAATGTTTCCCTCTACCAAGAAATGGCAGGAAGTCACCACTAACAAAAGGACAGATAGATGAGAATGTACAAAGTATGAGAATGTGCATTTCGTATGAATTCTTTAAAGCTTAGAGTTGTGTGATCGTGGTTTGCTGCTTAACAATCAGCAGGTTGTATTTTCCCCTGGAAGTGTGGTGGGACCACAATTTCCCGTTCCTGAGGCTCTGCTACCACCACCTGGCTTTTAGTATTACAACATACAAAGGGAGAGTGCATCACAAATTCACTACTCTCAGGTCCTCTGGAACCAGAAACCTTTGTGTAATATGACGGCTGACCTTACCCATGTTTAGAGCAAGGGTTAAAACTTTCTAAGCAATGAGAAAATGTGGATGAAGACCCTTCTTTAAGGGGTGCCAGGAGGAAGGAGGGTAGCAGAACTGGGTGAGCTGTTCTCAATTACAGTTTAGGAAGAAGCAGGGCTCAGGTTGCTGTCTGTTACCTCCCTGGAGGAAAAACCATATTTCTGGTTGGAAAGTTTTGACTGGCTTTGGCAAAGCATAGTGATTGCTTAAACTTTTCCTGTAAAAAGTTGACCTTTGGGGGAATGTATTTTTTAAACTCACACTAAATGAAGGTTTATTTTCAAAAATGTTAAACCAAAATGATAAAGTACCTGTGGGAGGTGGTTTTACTTTGGTTTAGTATAGCTTGGCCACAGAATCAGGTCTACATTAAGTACAAAATGCTAAGCTAATGATCTGTAGACACTGGCTTTCTGCCATTCCCATTTTCCTTTTGCCCTTGTACAGCAGCTTCAAACAAGGACACACTCAAGGGAATGTTTTAAAGATACAAAGATCCACTGACAACATGACATGTTGTGAGGCCCAAGGGATGGGTGAAAATGGGACTGGAGCAACATTGAGAAGACTGCAAACAGGCAGCACATAGCTTGGGGAGCTGCAGGGACACCCTGTCATTGACCTTTGCAGCACTTCTGTTTCTGCACAAGGAAGACTATAGATTTGACCAGCTTTGAAAAGTAAAAGCTTCACTGAACTCCCTCTGCTTTTCCAGAGCTATCTAACCAGAGTCTTGTCAGTGCTGCTACCTGCTTCTCATGTGTCCCTGGCAATGAACTCCTGCTTCTGTTAGGAGGGGTAAGCCCTAATCTGAAGACATTTGATTCACTTTACTGAGGAATAAACATGTTTGAAACCATGTACCACCCTACTGTGAATGGACTCTTAGCAGAGAGTATTTATTTCTCCAGTTATTGCTTTACCTATTCCCTAACAGAGGTAAGCAATACAGCAAACTAACAGAGGCCTTTAGCAGCATCTTTGGACATTCACTGATGGGAATGACTCAAGTGAATGCTAAGCCAGCATGCACTAGCCCTTGCAACCACTGCCACTGCAGTAATTTTTATCCTGCCGATCATACCCTGAATCATATACCTTTCCACTGCCAATAACCATGTGGCAGAAGTTTAATTGGGGAAATAATCTCAATCTGATCAGACTGACAAGGTTGTACTCTGTTGTGCTGAATAACTAGAGGGCTCATCCATTCTATCCAGGAGTCACCAAAAACTCAGAAGAAGAAGAGGCGGTGATTTCTGGGATTTCAGATTTGAAGTCTGAGTGTAGACAGAACAATAACCTAGTTTCCCATTGTCTTTTTGCAAAGCTCTTCTAACAGACCCCTCCAGAGAAGCACCCCGAATCTGCACAGTGCTGTAAACTCTCCTCAACAAGGATAAAGGGGCAAGCAGAAGCCATCATGCTGCAATGCAGAATCAGATAACTCATCATAACCTTAACTCTGCTGCCTTTCCTTAACAGTCTTTAAAGCAATTCACACCACCACCATATTCCAATGAAGGTTAATATGTTCAGGGGTAACATCTTCCAAAACACACCATAGTGTTCCCCACAATCACTGGTACAGTACAGAGTTTACAAAGAGACTTTGTAGCAGCACCTGCAGATTTAGAACTGAGCTGGATGCAGAGAACATGGGAGTCTGGAGCAGGGATAGGAAAGATGCTGTTCTGCCCTCAGCTCCTCCCATCACTGGCTGGGGGAGGTGTGAAAGTAGCATTCTGGGTTCACAGCAGGTGGATCTCAGGACTGTGTGACTTGTCTTCAAAGAGGTAGGTTTAATGGGTATCTCACCAGTGCTTGGAGTATCACTGGGCAGCTTGTGGTTCTTCCAGACAAAATCAGGACTGGCAGTCTCCATGTGTGTCTCGTTGTTGTGAGTGTTGAAATATAGAAGAGTTTTGAACTATGGGTATAGGAGGGAAGAAATGCAGTCAGCAGCTGTGCTCTCCTTTTGTCCCTTGCTTCAAACTACCATTAATAAGTGTATTGCCCAAACTCAACACTTGCTTTCTGCTACAGTAGTGCATTCCTCAGCTTAGCCATATTTTTAGCTGCCATATTCTTCCTCTTTCGTCCCCTCTCTCTGAAAAGAAATGTATCAGTCCCACAAAGTACCAGCTGCACTTCACTTACTGAATCACTAGATGACATCAACCCTGTCAGTCTCCAGCATACCTTTCATGACCCCCTCATGGCATGTTCAGCATGCCTTGGCACACTACCACTTCTGTTGTGGTTATTTTCATCATTCTTATGCAACAGTACAGGACATTTTGTTTCACCTTTCACATATAAGGTCAAACAGTTGCTCCCTGGACATACATACATGATTTGCAGTCTGTGACGTGTACAGCAGCGTCAAATTCGTATCAATGTCTCCAAATTCATCTAGAGTCACAGGACCCAGAACACCTGAAGACACAAGGAATTAGTCAGAGGGACTGCTTTCTCAGAAACACAAGTATGTAACAAGAAGGATGGGATAAATAAAAGGATTTCTGATGCTCGGGGTATTCATCTTCTTCATGTACATGCTAGAATACATATCAGCTCAGAGTAGCACTACTGCCATAATAGCATACTACATTTTCTCTACAAAATCCAACAACAGGTGTTGAACTGACTGCACTGAAGAGGAAGGTGTCCCTCTAGCTATAGAAAAATATATGTCAGGTTTCTTCAGCATACCAAGAATGTCCCAGTAACCTCACTTATAGGGGCATTTTGCCTGTTTCCACCCACAGGTTGGATCTATCAGCAAGAAAGGAAATATAGAGATACTTTCATTCCCCTTACTCTTTTATGAGCTACCTGCTTGGTTCTAATAATACTATTTTAACCATTCTTTTTCCTTTTAACTTCCTGCCTCTGTATGTCAGCAAATGTGCAGATTGAGAAATTGCCTGTGTAGCACATTCAAAGAATTTTTAAGGTGGAACTTCGTAAGTCCCTCAGCATGGCTTCATTTTGCTCTCATAAAGTCAGTCATTTCACCAACTGCACAAGCTTAGCCAATACCTACCACTCCTGAAAGTCTCACTTTCATTTTTTCCCTTCCTCTGTCAGAAGAGTCTTTTTGATCACCTTCGGGTTGCTTTTTGCTGCTGTTGCTGATGACTTACTTAATTTTTCTTGAAGTTCAGTGCCATTATTTTAGTTCAGGAATTACCCTTCTCCCTTCTCATCTCAAAAATTGATGCTAAGTTTTTTATGGTCCACTTTCTTAATATCAAAATAATTATTGTATGAACTCCCTGCTCTCACAGCCTCCAGCACAAGAAAGAATGAAGGAGGTTCAATTGAACCTATAACTAATCTGGGGCATTACAATGTGAGATTGATTTTGGATAAGTAAAAAAGTTCGTGCAACTTACATTTCAAATTTGAAGTGAAATTGAACAGATGAGTTTACTGATATGTAAAAAAGGATGCTGTCTCCAGGAGGAGTTAGTAAACTGTATTTTGATATGTTTGGGATACCATAGTTAAAGCAAAGATAAGTCTAAAACCTGTTGGGCCATATTAGGAAAATTTAGGAAACTTCTATAAATGTGTTTGCTGGAAGCAGGTGGGACGTAAACACGAAGCTTTGAGTCATCATTTTGGTACAGATCTCTGAATTGAAGTTAGAGCTGGAACCTTGCCTCCAGAGAAGTAATGTTGTCCCTTCTTTATCTAAGTCTTGCCTCTGTCTTTTCCTAATAATCAAATTCTGTGATTTTAAGCCTGTGGTCTACAAAAGCCCACTGGTGCTAGACAACCTGTGAGAACAACAAGAACGCTGACTAAGAGCCAACCCATTGCTAGCTGGCTTACACTCACTGAAGGCACCCAGGCCTTTGTAAACTGGTTGAAAAGGCCAAAACTATTTCATTAAAGCAGGCTAAGTGGATGTCATTTTGAACATCAATCATATTTCATATGTTCTGGCCTCAAATCAAGACTAGACTGTTAGGGAAGGCTTAGGAATGCTACTGTTGCAAATTAACAACTTGAATGCCAGGTTGCCTTTGGAAAAAGCACAGACCCCAAAACCTACTTAGGTGACTCACCCTCCAGCTCCCTTCTCGTTCTCCAAATAGTCTCCCTATGGAGAATTCAGTTCTGTCAAAAGAATGATGCCAGCATCTGCTCCTGGACCCTGTCCTCCACCTCTGCTGACTGGGAAGCTCTGTCTCTCCTTCTTCCCCTACCCCTCGTTAGGCAGTAACATTCTTTAAATGTGTTTTGTACTTCAAAGCAGAAGGAAAGCCCAGAAAGTGGTCTGGTCCTCAGTCTGTTGCTAATTGTAATGTTTCAAATAATTGTAATTTTGACTTTCTATCTCTTCTGTGTTGTGTACACTGAGGTGATTCTGCACAACTGCTATCTAGTGCTTCTGCAAATATTGAAGATAACATCCTTGGAAAAAAAATTATAGAAAAAGAAGAAAGGGTTTGAATAAAACTCATTGAAGGGCTTTGACTTGTTTAGTGTATAATTTACTTATCGTTACAATGCATAAAACCAAATTTCTTTCCCTTCATCAATTTAGTGAACCCTACACAGGACTGGGTTTTTTACCTTCAAAAGTGATATTTCGGGATTCGTTGATGAAACTAAGAGACGACACTGGGCTCTGGGAGGAGATAAATTTCTTCAGAATATGTCCAAACAGCAAGACTGCATTAAAGTATCCAGCAACAAAGTCATCTTCCATCTACAACAGGAGAAAAAGAAAAATGGTAATTTGAGTGTTCATGTGTCTACCTTAAAACTATAATATCTGTAGTGGTCTCTTTTGGCAAAAGCTTCAGCATGGAAGACCAGAATCTGCTGAACACTGAGTAAGTAGATGGGCAAAGCCACATCAATGTTCTCACTTAGAAAAATAAAAGTAAACAAATATATTTTTGGTGTGTGAAGACAGGGAGGTGGTGAAAACTTGTAAAAGGCCAATGTAAAACTGTGCCATGTTGATCCTCATGTAAAGGACTGAATAAATCCTACACTGTAGGTTGTGAGTAGGCTTGCTCAGCAGGACCCAAAGTCCCTGGTTTTGGATTAGACTCTCTGTGCAAATAATCTGGTGTGGCGCCAGCAAGTCTGGGCTTCCAGATGGCCACAGCTCAGGGACAAAGAGATGTGCCAGAATTTCCAGCAGCCTGCCATAGAGCTGGCACCCAGAAAGTGTTGAGCCCAGGCTGGGAGATCTGAAAGCCCTGTAAACCCAGCCAAAATGTTCGGGCTGCCTACTGCAGAGCTGGCAGTCAAAGCCACAAATCCTGGGAGAAATTCTACATGTAGAATCTGGCTTCTGGGCAGATGGCAGGAGTATCAGTTTCACTAATCACACACAGTATTTGCACAGTTTCTGCTTTCCAGGAAATAAAAAAAAAAAAATACATATTTCCTACAGAAAAACAACAACAAATCCTATATTTGAAGTTTAACTGGAAAGCCCCGGGGGGCAGAAACAGCAATGGTTGCCACTGCTTATACATATCTGTACACAAAAATCAGTCAACATTTATTAGTTCTGAACTTTCCATGCTCACATCTTGATTACACCTATAAATCTCCCATCAGTGATACCTTGCAGCTACATGTAAGATTGTCAGTCACTCTGAATTGTAGTCAGAAGGCCATATACCTATAGATCTCCCTTACACCCAGTGAATATGACATGTGCAGACCAAATTAAAAGCTTGAGTTGAACTTCACAAAGCAGGAATATGAGAGCTTACATGTTTGCTTATGATACTACATTTTTACATCATTACAGCAGGACAAAATGTCATCCTGTGATAATGTAAGAAAATATCACCATAGAAGCATGATGGGGTATGATTACAGATGTATTTTTAGTTTTTCTTTCCTAGTGCATGAACATGAATGAACTGAATGCATTAGTCAGATATAAAATAGTGTGGTTACCAGAACGGCCTCCTCAGTCGTTACAGTATTCGAGCTGTAATTAGCTGGTGCCAGAGTCAGAACAAGTACATTCTGCATGTAATGGGCTGAGATGTTGTTCCTGAAGTACATATTACTGCAAAGCAAATCACAAGAACCCCACAAACAATCAGCCACAGGGGCAATGGCAACCTTGACAGAATCACTTTCCTGTTCCCAGGAGCACTGTTATTTACCAGGTTAAAACAATAGTTCTAAAAATTAAATTTCATCATGGACAAAACTCTATGCTTTTCATTCCCGGATGCCGATTTCTGAGCTTGACTACATTAAAAGGTAACATCACAAAGATCTGGCAATTTGAAACTCAAAGATTGCAGTGAATTATTGTTGTTATTGTAACTGTTTGGTTTCTGTCCTATTTATTTCCTCTTCTTTCAAGCTGGACTTTATTAAAACCAAATCTCTTCTTGGAATCCACAGTACTGCAGCCTGTAGTTTCTTCATGTTATTGTACATGTTTTTGTCCTCTTCTGCACTCCTGTGCATGTTCCTCTGATTTTGGTATTTCTTGCTAGAAATCACAGCAGGATTCGCATTAAAAGCATTTAACAGGAGGGCATGAAACAATCAGAGGTGCAGAGAGCAGCATAGTGATTTATTTGTTTAATTCAGTAAGCTAGGAAAATCCAGGAAAACTATGCTAAAACAAGCAGAAAAGGTTCTAACTTCCAGGCATCTTTTGTTTCATCACCCTGACAGGCCATCTGGAAGCATTTTGCAGACTGGCCACCACCGGCTTCACATTTTACAGAGCAATTTAGCAATAGATACTAGTGTCAAGCAACAGCATCTGTCATTGTTATAGCCAGATTTATTAAAAATATACCTATATATAAATGTATGAGCCTCCTCTCATTTTTCGTGTTTGATCATGCTTTTATTTGATCATTCAGTAATTTATTAAGAATTTTTGGACGCAGGTTCTAATCCATGGCTGTCAGTGGAATCCTGACACCAGAGTCCTGTCCCTGCCTTTCCCTGAACCTTCTGACTTTTACATTGCACTTTTCACCCTGAAGAATTTCCAAATGCTCTTCATTCAGGCTTGGGCTGAGCTAGTCAGAGGAAAAAGAAGCTTCGTTAGATTCCACCAGACTGGACAACTCTACAGCATCTCACCTCCCCTGAGGGAGGTTTAAACACTATCTTTGTGTTCTGGCTTACAGAGGGCTCAGAGCTGAAGAAACTTTAAATCCGTCACTTTGTCTGAGGCAGCTGGGTATATCAGAAGGATGCATATCATAGCCGAGAAGCCCCTAGCTGCTCTCACCTACTGTGAGGCAACAATTATACAGGAAACATCAGTAAGCCAAAGCACTTTCATATGTAGCCCCCATGGTGCATTTGCAAAGAAACAGGAATTGTGTCCAGTTGCCTCAGGAGAAGCAACTGGGTAATCCTAGTACCTGAATAAAGTGCTGAAAGTCTAAAGTTTTTAGAGGCACTTCTGAAAAATACAGATGGTGAAGTTGAAAGTGTGCAGGACAAAGAAGATCCTGTTAGAATTTGAACCACAGGCTCCAGTTTGGATCCAAAGGTTAAATGACTCTAGTCATTAATTCAAAGCTCCTCAGCCCTACCCTGTCAAGGTCAGCTTTAGACAAGAGGGCTGGGAAGTCCCACAGGTGCTGGAAATTCAGAGGTTCTTTTGCTATATCAACAGTGAAATAAGCAAGATCAAGACATGGACACATACATTTGCTTTGCGATCATCCATACTATTAAGCTGCCAGCATCGTCCTGAGCATGGTTTTGTTCTAGCTTTCTCTCAGACTGTGACTTGCTACAGTGATGGAAGCCATACCCAAAAAGCAGCTTGGGCACGTACACTTAGCTATATGGATGTGAGCTGTTCTGTGTCACATAGGCTTAGGGCCTGAAATTAGATCTCGGTCCCCATATACAGTCAAAGATTTTGAGGCTACCATTGATAAGGCCAGTTTATATCAGTCTTTATTTATAAAGATTTTGTAATTAGTAATATAAGGATGAAATTGAACAACATAAAAATTAAATTGTATACTAAGAAATGCCTCTGAAAAGTTAGATTTATGTAGTTATAAAGATGTTCAAGAGACAGTTATAAAATGCAAGAGTTATACAGAGGAAGGCACAGTTGTACCACTCTTTTAAATGATTTTAAAATGGAATCAATGAAGCCTAGAAAAATATACTGTAAGCCACATTTACATAATTGTCTGGTTGGGCAGAGTGTATGAAAAATATACATTATCGCATATGAACAGCTCATGACCATTCTGACTTTTTAGTTCTCTCATGGCTTCCTGCACTGATGAGTCCACAGGATGACATCATAACCCCACCTGTTCTGTCACTGCCTTAGAAAAATATGTGCACTAAAGGGGATGTTGTAGAGGATGTGCCATGAATTGAACACTACGCAGTTTAGATAAATAGCAAGACATGAGGAAAGACGGCAATGGAAAACATTTTGTGAGAGAGCACTTCAACCAAGCAGTTCCACACTATTTCCATTATCTCTATCCTTCAGAAAACTGCAGAGAAGAGAAAAAACAAAGGTGATACTTTACTTGAAGAGATCTATCAGGATGATAACAATGTCCTTATCCACTTCCTCCGTCCCTAGGTCTGTGCTGACATCAACTGGAGAGCCACACATGATGATCACTATAGATTGGGCAAAAATGGAGACAGATTGGTGAAAAGTACAGACAAGAAGAGGATATTTGCCTGCTCCCAGTGCTTGAGTAGCAGGCAGCAGAGCAATGCTGAGCACATTACCTGTGCTGTGCAGGGAGCCAGGCACAGAGCTACAGTTTCTCTGCAGTAAGACAGGGATATTTGAGGGAAAGTAGTAAAAGTTGCCTCAACACCTGCACCATTTTCTCTCTGATTGCACCAGAACACTACTGTTTTCCCACTCAAATAAGCATTAGCAGTTCTGATGCCATATGGGCTACTAAACATGACCATTTCTCAGTTAAATGGCATTTGAGTAAAAGTTTCATTGGCTTACTTATTACTCTTGCACTCAGCTGGCCTGCTGATGCCAGGTGCTTATTCTTGGGAGAAGATGAGGTATTCACTCCACCATTTTTCTAGTTTAGATGGGACACTTCCAGAGGAAATGCCCCTAGATGGCACAACTGAGGTCCATATATGTACCAGGGCTGCAAACACAGGAATGTTAGGGAGCTAAGCATTTTCATAGTATCTAAGGCCCTTCTTTGGAGGGGGTGTGATTCCTGGATTTCTGATCTTGTGCCTAGATGGCATAATTCACCACAAAGGCTCTCTGGAACCAGGATTTTCCCTCATGTTTTATGGGGATGGAGCGAGGAATCTAGGAACTTTGTGCCATTTTTTGTTTACAACCTTGTGAATTGGTGTATCTGTTTTCTTCATAATTTCTGTGGAAAGTCTATACCTAAAATGTAATAAAGGGACACATTTGATTTCCTGGGAAAATCAACCTGGGAAACCAACAGTGCACCCTCATCCCCCTCTCCCCCTCGCTATCTCCACCTCCCCCCTTCTTTTACCATTGCTTTTTCGGTTTGGATCTGTCACAGTGTTTTGGAGCTGCTCTGGAGTCCTTAAAATCTCCTTGTACTTCAGTTTTTCAGAGAAGAGTGTGATTCCAGCATCTAGTGCGTTAATATACCTGACACAAGGGAGCACAGATACCGTCAGAAAATGGCTAATTCCTCACTTCCTCCTAAGTAAGCGAAAATGTGAGATAGGCTGTTTACAGCACACAAGAGGGTTTGTAAGGCACTATGGAACATTTTTTTTCTGCAGCAATAGAAGAGAGAAAAATCAATACAGGGCATGAGAGAAGTGTTAGGAAAGTCACCCAGAGGAATTTGAACATGGCTGTACAAATGATGTAATAAGACATTAACAATTAAGAAAGGAAATCAGGGATATGGGGAAATTACAGTAAGTGAGACTAACTGTGAGGCAGACCAAGGAAGCTTTGCTGTTTTAAGACATCAGTGGTAATCTTAGAAGATACATGTGAAGGTTCAAAGGAGTAAAAGGGAGCTGCAGAAAGAACTGAGATAGAAAACACACATGTACCATGACTGTGAGAGAAGTGAAGGAAGGTTAAGTAGCAACAAAAAACCCCGTACTTAGTCAGTTAAACCTTGAAAGGGAAAAGTGAGGACAGCAAAAAACACAACCAAGTAAGTGAAAGCTAACTAAAAGATTAAGCAAAACCAGCCGACTCCTAAATCCTGTTCTTGGGTCAGCACTTTGAGAAGAGACATTCTGTCTGAAATAAAGTTAATGCAGAGGGAAAATCAAAAGAAATCCCTTTGTTTTAAAAATGCTTAACTTTTAATTTAGCAAAACTGTGATCCCAGTCCTGTAAGCTACTATTTTGCTTCCCATATTTTTATAGGAGCAGAATCATTAACCATTGATTTACAGGAACATTAATTTAGCTGTCACTGTGGGTATTCACTTATTCGTATACATATATGGGGAAGACAATTAGCCCATGCAGTATAACTTGTACTTTAGCAAAAACTGATTTTTAAAATTAGACAGTTCATAAACTTTCAGGCTGACAGTGTCTATTAAAGCAGAATGAGGTGAATTCTTACAACTATATTAGTATGACAAATGGGCAGAGATAAAAAAGTAATTTTAAATTAAAAATTTTTTTGTTAATTCAACATTAAGGAAAAAGAATGTGAACAATTCTGAAGTCAAGATCCTGAACAGAAGTATTAATAAAGACCAAGTAAGAAACACTTGGTAAATAATTTACATACATAGACTTCCTTGAAAGATATGAAACCTGCAGGATTAAAGGGATTTAGCTAAAGTATGTGTAGTTGTATTCAGCAACTGCCGCTGCAAACATGGAGAAATAGGGAGTGTACTAAGAGATAAGTGAAGTGCACTGATGTTTCAAAGCATCAAAGAGAGATAATCATAGCATTATCTGATTAAGTTTCTATGTATACTAAAAAAGAAGGAGCAAACAATAAAATACCCAAAATATCTACAAAACAGTGAATTGGAAATTGTTTTTTATTCCCCTTAATTCAGAAACAAAAAAAAAACCCACCCAAATTCTGTATACAAAACATTCTGTAAGTACATGCTTACATCACTCTGAAGAAAACAGTCATAAATTTAACTTAATATTCTGCAAGTTCCTCAGGTTATGAATTGGAAAGATAAATAATAGCTATTTCCATGAATTCTTGACAGCTATGTTTGTAGAATTAGTAGAAGAAACTAGTTTGTTTGGGGGTTTTTTACTTAATCAGTATTTTATGTCCCAAAATTAAGAAAAAAATCAAACGAGTATAGAAACACTCCAAGCTGAAAATAAATGCCAATAATGGAAGAGTAGTGATAAATATCAGCATATTAAAGAGTCTATTTGACTAAAAACAGCCTTTGATTTTAGCCAAGCAGAAAACCCAGCGTTCTTGAGGCTCAAGTACAGGCTGACATTTCAGATCACAAAGTGAAAACTGTCTCCTTTGCTCCAAACTGGTGAGAGCATAGCTTAAACTCTGCAATCATTGAAGATCATTTTGTTCGAAGATACAGTTTGAACTCTGAAAATGTTTTTTAGTAACAATACTGTCCATAGATTGAAGTCATTAATGTGGAGAAACTACAAGAGTAATGAGAAACTGAGAACACCTGACCTAAAAAGGCATCCATGGAGAGCCTCTCATGTCACATTATTTACATGAAGGATGCAAAAAACAGGTATTTCCAGCAGGGACAACAGGCTATGCTGTCCACAGCAAAAGCCAAGGCTTGAGTGTACTGGAAGGTAGTCCTAATGAAACATTCAGATACACAGTGCAGCTAAAGGGTATAATTCATGTTTTCTTTCTCTCATTCCTTAGTAGCTGTAAGGCACCTCCCAAAGTGGGACTCAAAGGACAGCTTGTAAAAGCCATATCCAAGGATGGAGATTGAGTTTATCAACAGCCACATCAGAGATAGATCCAGTTCTTACCAGAGGCATGGCTCCGAGTTTTCATTCCTCTTGTAAATATAAACAGATTCCCAGGTTATGGTTTTGAATGGTAGCTGAGATTCTTTCCAAAAATAATAGAAGAAGTCATTCACTTTCCTGGCTGGGGTCAGAAGGCGTGTTAGGTTTACTTTGTAGTCACAGGACAGCCCAAAACTCCCTACAGAGATCAGAGGCAGGCTCAGTACTGTTTCAACTCTGAAGGAAGAGACAAGAGAATAAGTTTGAACAGATTCCGGTCACACCAAAGCAGCTAACACATGATTTCCAACCTCATCTCCCTCTTCTCTTGTGCCCTGCATTGGTTTAACAGCAATTCTAACCTGAAATAGAGGGCTCCCCAAGAACACAAGAAGATTTGAGGTCACGATAAGGCCCTGTTGAATCGGTCCAGGCAGCTTCTCTCACTGCCCCCAGTTTCTCCTGCCCTTTTGGGTACCATGCACCATTTGAGCCCAAGGGCTGTGACAGTAGTCCAAAGACTTGAGGACCCATCCAATTCTGTTCCCTGGCTGCCATTAACATGGAATGGATTTGATCTTTTTATTGAGGCAGTGCTGAAGGGTGACAGATTTTTGCCATCAAAAAATATTTACCCCTATAACTCAAAGGAAAACTCTATTAACTTCACTATGGCATATTTTAGGAGCTGTACAACAGCAGCAAACAGGAAGAAAAACGAAGGCAAACCTCTGCTGGCAGGAAATTTGTAAAAGGTAATTTTTATCCACATAGACAATAAGTTTTTAAGGATTAAAGTATTTTCCTAGATGCTGCATTCTTATCAGGCTAGATTTAAAATATTTTAGGCCTTGTATGGTGTTTTTTTAAGACAGGCAATTTTGCCTGCAAAAGACATGGCTATTGGAGTTGTTTGCATTATTGTCACAAAACTTTATTTTCCAGGTAAAGCGCACTTACAAGTTACAGGATTTACGCTTGTTGCAACAGAAACAGGCACAGATGATGTAATAATGTCAGGGAGAGTATTTCACTCATGAAAAGGACATTATTCTGTTTGAACTTAGAACAGAAAAGAATAGACTGTTTCAGCTGGAAGGGATCTACAACCATCATCTAGTCCAACTGTCTGACTAATTCAGAACCGATCAAAAACTAAACTGTGTTGTCTCTTAAACACTGACAGGCCTGGGGCATCAACCGTCTCTCTAGGAAGCTTGTTCCAGTGTTTTGACTAACGTCTTGGTAGATAAACACTTCCAAATGTCCAATCTAAATCTCCCCTGGCACAACTTTGAACCATTACCATGCTTCCTACCACTGGATACCAATGACAAGAGCTCAGCACGTCCCTCTCCACTTCCCCTCCTCAGGAAGCTGCAGAGAGCTATGAGGTTGCCCCTCAGCCTCCTGTTCTCCAAACCAGACAAACCCAAAGTCCTCAGCCACTCCTCACAGAACATGCCTTCCCACCCTTTCACCAGCTTTGTTGGCCTCCTCTAGATGCATTCAAGGACCTTCACATCCTTCTGAAACTGTTGGGCCCAGAAGTGCAAACTGCTTAAGATGAAGCTACACCGACACTGAATACAGCAGGATAATAACCTCTTTTAAACAGCTGGTTATACTATCTCTGGTGCTCCCCAGGATGCAGTTTTCCCTTTGGGCTGCAAGGGACCACTGCTGACTCCTATTGAGCCCGCTGTTGACCAGCACACCGTTCTGCAGGGCTGATTTCCAGCCACTCTTCTCCCAGCTTATACTTGTGCCCGGCATTACTCTGTCCTAAGTGCAGAATTGTTAAATTTGGAAATAATTACATTTTCAGAATTTGGATTTGTTAACTTTCATCCCATTAACAGTTGCCCAGTGATTCCCTGAATCACAGATGAAGAAGTTGAAGGTATACAGTCAGGCTAATTCCAAATGCTTGTTACTTCCGCTGTTCTGTCACATCCCAGCTGATGCTGTGCATATGGACCTCTTGCAGTTATCACTCAGTGTCATTTAATATCCATCTGACAAACCAAATATGAAGATGAAACACAGAGAGTGGCAGCCAAGCACAGGCAGCAGCCAGGCTGCTGCAGGCTCTGAACACTCCCAGCCCACTGCCCATAAGTGCCCTCCCCACAGCGTCCTGCCCACACTTAAAGTGCTGTAAGGTAAGGCGCTTGTTCTGATTCAAAAAGGTATTGCACCAGGGGCAAAAGCCAGTTGCCTGCTTGTTAGTGTCCTTCATTGCTTTGCATAAACTTCCCCTACCCACATTTTATGCCGATTTATCTGTGTCAGAGTCCGAGGAAAATACTTCAGCACCATTCTGGGCAGCTCCATATCCAGCAGATAAAAAAGCACATATAAGGTTAGGAGGCACAATGAATAAAACGGGGCGTATTGCATAGTATTTTACCACAGTCCTATATATATAAGATTTATTCTTTTTATTCTTATATAGATCAATCACATGCATTCACCAGTAACATTATACTAATTTCTGGTCATACTACTCAAAGAAAAGCATAGAGCCAAAACCAGATAAAGCTTAAGGTAAAAGTGCCTCATCTTCCCGGTATCTCTCAGTGAAACTGAAAGGTTACCAAAGTTTGAAAAGGGAGGTGATTCACATGATACAGTTTTGTACGTTATGACTGATACGAGTTTTTTTAACTGATTTATGCTACAAGTCTGCAGATTCAGCTTACACTTTTCCTAATATCTGAGAATGAACATATTAATGTATAATATAGTATAGAATAGAACCAGAGGTTGATGTATAATACAATAGCAGACATTTCATTCTTCAGGAATGCTTCCTCAGGCAGGGGAGCTGGGGTTAAACCGACTGCTTCCTATCCAAATACACTTTACTGAAGATGGTTGGGATTTTGGGATCTTCTCTTGACACATATAACTCAGGCCCCTCTCAATGGCTGAACACCCACCCAGAAGGACCCAACAGCTGCAGTGCTGTGATGTTTACATGCATCAAGCTAATATCTCCTTCCTGCTGCAGTTGCTGAAGGGTTGAGTTTTTTAAGCTCTTTATCAATTTACAGTCAGCAATTACAAAAGTTTCCCTTCTAGCAATGGGATTTCATCAATGTGCTTTGGAATGGGTTTTTCTTCTCCCTACCAAACATAGTGGCTATGAATAGAAATCTATGAATAGTGGCTATGAATATATACCTTGAGGTGTCTGATGTATCCTAACCCAAATGTCTCTGCTGGCTTCTTGTACACAAAACAATTTTGTTCAGCAATTGATATTTTGAAGAACACAATATTAGGGGAAGAGGTGGTACTTACGAGACCATTTGATAGGTGGCATAAGTGCAAGCGGGTCCTATTACAACACAACCAAGCGTGCCACTATTCTGCAAAGGATCAGAAAAGGTCAGTAGTGGGGATAGAGAAGAGGACTGGCCAAAAAAGGAGGATGGAAAAATACAGAAAACTTGAGGATTTGAGAAGGAGTCAAAGAACTGAGCCAGCAAAATCAAGAACAGAGTCGCAAAGGAGCTACAGAAAGGTTAAAAGAACAAACCTAGAGTGAAAAAGGGAGGGATCACAGAAAGCTAAGAAAAGGCAAAGGACAGAATAGTGCCTGTAAATAGGACCTTCCTTAAGGGAGAGACAGCAAGTTAGGATTAAAATGTTGTAATTGCTACAACTGCATGTATGAAATTACACAAACCAGAATTGCTTGCATTGACAGAAGACAGAGTGGTTGGAATTACAGGATACTGTGTATCAGAAAAATTATTAGCTATGTGCATATGAAGTTTGTATGAAAAAAATTAAAACCTTCCATGACCCTCAAATAAGGCCTGACCAGTAGCTTTGTGTGTCATGAGGGACTTCTTATCAAAGACTATTGCATGTGCTCATAAATTGCTGAATTTGAGAATTCACATTGGATTGACAAAGCTTCACTTAGAGGGAACAGTTATTAGACATGACAAAATTACTGAAACACAGCTTCTTGTAAGGCAGCAGTTCTATCTGAAGCTTTTCTACATACTAGGGCATTCAGCTAGTTTCTGCCATGTGACTTCTGTGATTTCTAGTGAGAAGTGAGCACTTCATCTTTGCCCTTTGGGCATAGTTCCATATGCATTTCTTTGCTATCAGTGCTAGCCTAATCTCTTTGCCAGCATGTTCCCATCCTCACACAGCTGTCTCCTTTGTGTATTTGTGTAAACCAACGGTGAACCAGATCAGGGCCTGATTCAGTTGGAAATGGACCTTTTCTGCTCTGGTTGGGCTGTTTGAGGGTTTGGGGTGGTTGTTGGGGTTTTTTTCTTGGTTGTGTTTTGCTTTGTTATTTTTTTCAATGGATTGCTTTGACTATGTGGCCATTCGAAGAGCTGTGCAGATGCAAAAGAAGAGGACAAAGTAAGTATAGGAAAAGAGTCCCGAAGCTGAAGGCTGCTGGTACTGCCCCAAATGTCTAATGATAGCCTCCAGCAAGAATCTCTCTCCAGTATTTGCCCGTCTCCACAAAACCTACAGGAACACCTCCTCTTTGAAAACTCCACTTCTCTGTCAAAATTTTTTGAAACTGAGCAACAGGATCAAAAGCTAACAAGCAAAGAGAGAGACACATATGCGTGCACACATGCAGAAAGAAACAAGTCTTGTCTTAGGAAATCAACTAAAAGAATCCTGCTACTCACATAAATCTGCTTGATGAGCTCCACACCTTCACAGGTGCTGGTACGACAGCCTTGTGAGACATAGAGTGATGAGGTAAAGCTGTGGAAAGTGGCACTGACTGTAACATTTTCTTCTGTAATGCAAACACAAAAATAAACAGCATTATGAGTTGCAGATAATCACTAATACACAGGTCTGAGCAGTCTTGTTCTAGGTTGTCTCCCACCAAAAACCTGCAAGAAAGTCCATGTACCACCTAACCCCCACTGCTTAGGATAAGACTGTAAAATTTGCTCCAAAATTTGCAGTGTGGACTGTTTATTTCTGTTGTTGAGCCTTAGTACTTTCAATACAAAGTACTTTTAGTGTTAGCCATCATTAGAGACATTTTTTAAGACTCTGCATGAAGTAACTGAGAGACCACTTTCCAATGAAATTGACAAAGTCTCTTCAAGTAGAGGGCAGAAAGGGAATGGATACCATTTTTCTGGAACCTCTTTCCCTATGATATTCTAGAGAATGATAGTAGATTGGTGATACTGAAAGAAGAGGTAATATATAAAAATAAATAAAAGCATCTTCTGCAGTGATTCTAAATGAAGGAAAAACATATAGACTGCACATTCTTCACACTTCAAGTCATAATGTGGTAAACAGATGGGGTCAAGACGAAAGTTATTTTCAGAAAGTACAAGCTAATACAGTCAGGAGAGGAAGCAAGGGCGTCCCAGTTTCCGCACTAGATGGATCACTGGTCTTGCCTGATCCAGTTCAGCAATTCCCATACTTCAAATCCCAAACTGTACATTGGTCAACCCTCTGCATCAAAATGAATATCTCCAGAAAAGCATGCAGAAAGAATCTGCCCAAACACCATTAAAGCAAATATGGTTCTGCCCATGTGTGGGCAAAACTTCTGTTTTTCACAGAGGAAGGTCGTTGTTTCTGTAAGATCTATATAAAGTGAATAGCTAAGCAGCGAGCCTGTTGGAGGAGCAGTTTGCTGAAGAGCAGATGAGTAGAAAGCTGTGGCACAAAGTGTCACAAGGAACCACAGCAGGAGAAGAATAGCCAACACCTGTCACCTTACCTCTCAGCTGGACTTCATTTTGTACCCTTTTCAAGGCTTGCTTCACAGCTAATTTCAAATTATCAGTAGTTGATGGGAAGTCCGAGTAATTCATGAGCATTACATTGATCACATAATTATTGTTTCTACATTCATTTGAACAAACTTGCTGCAGCAGCTGAAGTGAGAAAAACAAAGGCCCAAGGGCCAGACCCAACATCTGTTTCTTCATTACTGTTCAGTTTAGATCCATTGTGTGTGCTCTCTCTTTTCTGTTTCCCTTCCAACCCTCTTCCTTTCAGATACTCTACACTGGTTTTGTTCCTGGATGGGATGAAAGAGATCTCCACACCGTAGATTCAAAGACAGGCTGTATGATCCTTCTCTCAGGCACTTCCTTATCCCCCTACCCGCCTCCACCTCTGCCTGCCCCTCCAGTGTGCTAGCTGCACTTCTGTTTGTGAAAAACTAACAACAGCAAAACTCAGGAAAGGAGAGAGGCTAAAGGTTGCTGTGAATGTTTGCTTATGGTAAGGTTGAGGCTATAAAACCGAAACATTACCTGAAACCTTGTCCTGTAAGGGCACTAACTCTTCATCAAGCGGATGAGCTAAGAGAAGGAAGAGGAGGGGACAAATGGACTGTAAAGACAACACTTTTAAATGGAAATAAAATACAAGGTTCATTAAAGCCTAGAGGAAAACAGATGGTTACTTCATATTTGCATTGCCCTACATCTCTGGTTAAATTGCAAAATCATTTCTGGTGGCTAGGCTCATAAATCAATGGTATATTTTCTTCTGTGATAAGAAACCAATTTTATTCCTTTAGCTTTTACCATTGAAACACTTTATGTGTGGCAAAAATGTCTGACTTGCAATCCTCCAGACCAAAGCCTTTGTTTTTACTTACAGAGTAGACTCAGCACAAAGTTTGTCTGTTCATACTCACCCAGCATTACACACCAAAGCACCCCAGGTCTGCCCTAGACACATTGCTCTCTGGCAGCACGGGTCTCATTGCCCTTTGCTTCTTTGTAAGACGGCTCTACAAATGGGGCTCAAACATATTCATACTTATTGTGATTCAACCTCTTGCATCACACAAGGATTAGCAAAGCTGAAGGCCACATGTCAGACCTATGGGACCAAAGCTAAATTTTAAATGGCATTGCCAAAAGCCATGCACTGAAGGACTCTGAGCTATCATTTCTGTGTAGGGTTCTTGGTCTTTCCTGAATATTGTATGGTCTCAGGGAAGGCAGGTAGAATAAAAAGAAGACAAACATCCATAAGCCTTATGGGTAAGTCTGGGCTCAAAGGAGAACTGCAAGATAAAAGGAATCAACAGGCAAATCTAAATAAATAAAGTACTGAGTGTGACTGGTTTGAATTTGGGGTGTTTATGCAAGTCTACATCAGCTTCTTATTTTCTACTGAAGCCTGGACTAAGGCTGTCAGATAATAAATCTGTTTACTTTTATCACCTTCCTGAAATAATTTTAAGAAAAACAAGGAAAATAATCAGCAGAAGTGTAAATAATAGTTTGGGGTTTAAAATAGAACTACAATTCCATGGTTTCTTTCAAAGCTGTATTTAAAAGGGGTTGAATACACTTCAAATATATTTACATAGACATTTTATATGATTCTATTTTAATACCAAGTGATTATTGCTTGAATCTTTCTTACACCAAACAACAAAGGAGAACGTAAGCCAGCATTCAAGAGCAGACCTTGAACACCTCAGCATATCTCATCTAGCATTTGTTATTAGTAATACAGTAATTCTTCATTAGCAGTCTGCTGTTTCAACATCTGGAGTAGTATGGCTGGCTAGAGCCACAGAATGAGAATGGAATATAGCTTTTCATGCTGAGATCATGGGCTCATCATGACCCCATTTAATAGGTATTTACAAATTCTTTGAAATGTATCCCATGTAAGTCAGCAGGAGATTTCTCATTAACTTCATCAAAGCAGAATTTGTAATTTTGTACTCTTTAGTACAAAATTTTTTGCCTATTTGAGAGAAATCACTCACTATCATGGATAATACAGGTAGAACTGAGTATTTTACGCTGCTAGTCACGCAGGAAGCATGTAATAGCACTGAGGTCTCCCTGGTCTTATATCCATGTATTTATTTGATTTTCATAGCACCTTAAAAATACCCTTTAAAAACAAAAGGTAAAATCAACAATATCCTTGGCACAGCATTTCTTCTTAATCTCTTTCTTAACCCCTGCCTTCACAGTGCCACAGGGGGTGCCCAGACAGAACATGTTATAAATAAGTTGTTGACCTCTCAACTATTTAATTGCCCACTGTTTGTAGTCTCTCAGTGTCAAGTCCCATGAGCACACGTTTAGCGTTGGGTGATGTGGAGCTGGAGGGTATGCAGCAGGAGACTGCAGCTGCAATGAAGCAAGTGCTCCCTGGAACCTGCTGAGCACCGCACTTCCCCTTGTACCTCAGGGCTTTGCACATCAGACACAGTTGCCTGGCAGACTGATTAGTAACATCTGCTTCATGGTGTGAGAGAGACAAAGAAAAGCTGCGGCATCATGCTGTAAATGTGAGAGTTACTGATACTAGAGACCATAAGGGTGGAGAGAAGAAAAAGTAAATGAGTGAGTCATAAGTGTAAACCACAAAATTTGATGGGCCTGCTACAAGCAAAGCAAAAAAAAATTGTTACTGTCTGTGCCTGAGGGATCTTTAGTCCCTAAGGAATAGAAGAGGTGAGAAACCAATGCCAGTCCACTCATAGTGCCCTGGCTGCAGAATGAAGCTAAACCCGTTAGGATCTCAGCTAACTTCATATAATTCTTTTGCAAACTCCAGCCTAGCAATCTATAAAACCAAGAGGTTACCAGTGACACAAATCAGCCAGATACCCAAAAAAAATCTTCCATATCTCTTCAGGCCCCGCTATCTCAGTAACTTTTCTCCAACTGTGAGCCAACTCTCACACTTCAAAGGTTAGTCAAGGAGGGATACAATTCAGAAACCTAGAAGCCAAGTTATGTGTCAGAGGAAAAGAAAAAAAGGCTTTTTGACTCCTACAGGCAACTGCAGCTTTAATTAGAAATACTGTCTTAGAACAGAATAGCACTGGAGCATCCTGAAGGCGATGCAAATGGCTCTGCCTACCCCTGAAAGGATGTGATGACATGGCAAAGCAGAGGAAATGTCTCAAACACCAGGAATATCTTGCCTAAGGTAACTTCTCCTCACACCCCCAGGATAACCCACAAAATTTATGCTAAAATATCTCTAAAGCACATCTTCTAAAACTACTTATTCTTTCTTATGGGTCAAGGTTTAATCACCTTCTAAAAGGAATAAAGTGATAAGAAACTGCATCTGACGTCCCCAGTGCATTTTTTCTGGCTATGGTTTCTAGGCACCACCTATTGCTACCATCTTGTCAGAAAGTTAAAAATATCCTAGCATTGAATAGTTTCACTATGTGCAAGTATTTATCCAAAAAGACAGTTCTTAGGTGTACATCACTTTGAGTACCTCATCTCTGTAATCCTAGAATTATTAATAGCTGATGGTGGTCTACCCTTGAATCATTGAATACAAACCCTATAGTTTCTTATTCTGCCTTCAGAAGCACAGGGGCAAATAAGATTCAGATAGGCAGGCCTTGTATTTATTCATCTGAACACAGAATTCAGACCCTCACGAACAACAGTACCTGCACATGTATTGCACAGGTACAAAACACCATAATAGATACCTATGAGTGTTCTTATAATCTGTGTTAAATTAGAAATACCATCTTAAATTAACTCACCAGAGAAGTGTAGAATTGGTTTTAGTGAAAAGTGATTTTTAGTGCCTGATTCTACAGCACTATTAACAATCAGATATTATAGGGTGTATATAAAACAAATAATCAGCACTGACTTCCTGATCTGAAACTACTCTGAGAGGTTTTTTCAGTCTTCTGGAATACTGAGACACACAGACAGGGAAAAAGAAAGCAAAAGAGCAAAAACCAGAGTTTTTCCTCTAAGTCCCTCAGCCTGCTATGCCCTACAGAACATTTCCAGTCCATTTTAATGGTTCATGTGACAAGGCCTTCCTCATTTCATTGATTTCTTTTTTGTACAGAGTCTGAGAGGCCTGAAAAATGGTACTGAGAGGACAGCCTGAGAATCACAGAATCCCTTTGCCTATTCTGCTCATATTGTAAAAGTGCAACTGTATTCAGAACAAGTCACTTGTTCTGAATGCATCTCCAATTCCTTTGCCATATTCATTTTTACTGTCACATGGCCTAATTTTTTACTTAATTACAAATCATTATTTCCACTTGACTACTTGGAGACAAGAAAACAGAGAGAACATACGAAATGAAAACTTCAGAAAGCTCAGAAAAGCCAAAGAGTTACATGCATGTTCCAGCTGTTCCCAGTCAGTCAAATTACTACTGTGGAAGTTAGTGCTAGTAAGTCTGACAATAATGTAGACATATTGTCAGTTCCTCTTTGGTACCAAAGACAATCAACGTAGCATTTTTCAAGCCATTATTTTGTAAAGAAACATGCATTGTGATACAATTGTCTTATTTTGCAGAATAAAATATTTGATTGCACCCTTTAAAATAGATTTTTTTCCTACTTGCTACAATTATTTATTTTCTCAATGTCATTTAATTATGATTGTTATGATCAACTTGCAAGTTTCACAATTGTACATTATTGTTTATATTGTCCAGAGCCAGGAACTTTTACAGTACACAAGAATCCAAGGTTCCATTAAAAAAGCAATGCTGCAAGTCTCCAGCATTGCAGAAATAGAAAATGTGAAAAATGGGCATTTAAAAAAAAAATCTGAAAAGATATGTAAATTAAAAGAACAGCAGACATATTTATGTATTTAATTCTCATTAAAAAAAAAAAAGAGAGAAATTCCCTGGTTTCAGTGGCCGTGCCTGTATTTTTGAAAAACATGAAGTTCTCAATTAAGTTTATGTACAATACAGATTTTTTAGTATTAAAATTGCATGAGATACTATACGTTTCAATAGATGACCTTATTTAGACAACAGGATAAATGTAGAAAAACTTCAATGTTTTCAAGTTCTATCCATTCTTAATATGACTGATTGCAAATTATTTTGTTTGCCTGGGGCTTTAATAGTTTTTACCCTGCCATTAAAAATATTCAGGAAATCATGTTGAAGAAAAATGAAATAGAAATGTTTCAGTTTCCTCTTTTTTTCCAGATTTATTAGAGGCTGGAATCCCAAATGTGATGACAGACAGAAAAGATTACAGTATGTCTGTGTTTATTTAATGTCAGTAACTTACAGGTCTAGCCTGTATAGTATAAAGTTGTTTTTAACTTTCAGTATTACAGAACACCAATGACATGATATTTTTTTTCTCTTTTAAACGGTTTTTACAATCTTTTACTGTCCAGATTTAGAAGACAGTAATGTAAATGACTAACATAGGCTGTACAGCATATCTATATAGAAGCTATATACATGTATCTAGTATACATATATAGCAGCTGCATAGCAACTATATTGACTTTCCAGAACCAATGCTTTTTTTTCTCATTTACTATACAAGAATACAAAAGAAGATTTTACACATATTATTCTTTGGAACTGAAACTATCTAATGATAAACAACAAGCCTCCAAAAAAGCATGCAAATATGTGGGTCATGTATTCCATGATCCTGATGGTACAGCATGATCCTAACCCAGTACATATCCTGATAAAGTAGAAGTTCTGATTATATTGCCATTGTGATGAGTTATCAGGAGTTTAGGTCTAATCTTAGAGTTCACTGTTGCTGCCACATATTAGAGTGAAATTACATTGCAAAGAACTGATTGTTCTCATCAGAAGTTACTAATCTAGTGAAAAGAAATCTACAGGTAAGGAAAAGAACTGTTGTAATTGAAATCCTTGTCTCTAAATTGGAGAGACATCAATATGACAGATGGACCACTCGGTGAATAAAGAACTGGCTGGATGGACACACACAAAAAGTTGTGATCAACAGCTCAATGTCCAGCTGGAGACCTGTAACAAGTGGTGTCCCCCAGGGATTGGTGTTGGGACCAGTCTCGTTCAACATCTTTGTCGGCAACATGGACAGTGGGATTGAGTGCACTCTCAGCAAGTTTGCCGATGACACCAAGCTCTGTGGTTCGGTTGATACGCTGGAGGGAAGGGATGCCATCCACAGGGACCTTGACATGCTTGTAGGGGTGGGCTGATGCCAACCTCATGAAGTTTAACCATGCCAAGTGCGAGGTCTTACGCCTGGGTTGGGGCAATCCCAGACACAGCTACAGGTTTGGCAGAGAAGAAATTCAGAGCAGCCCTGTGGAGAAGGACTTGGGGGTGTTGGTTGATGAGAAACTGAACATGAGCCGGCAGTGTGCACTCACAGCCCATAAAGCCAACCGTATCCTGGGCTGCATCAAAAGGAGTGTGACCAGCAGGTCAAAGGAGGTGATCCTGCCCTTCTATTCTGCTCTCATGAGACCCCACCTGGAGTATTGAGTGCAGTTCTCGTGTCCTCAACATAAAAAGGACATGGAACTCTTGGAACAAGTCCAGAGGAGGGCCACGAGGATGTTCAGGGGACTGGAGTACCTCCCGTATGAAGACAGGCTGAGAAAGTTGGGGCTGTTCAGCCTGGAGAAGGGAAGGCTGCGTGGAGACCTCATAGCAGCCTTCCAGTATCTGAAGGGGGCCTACAAGGATGCCAGGGAGGGACTCTTCATCACAGACTGTAGCAATAGGGCAAGGGGTAATGGGTTTAAACTTAAACAGGGGAAACTCAGGTTAGATATAAGGAAGAAGTTCTTTACTGTGAGGGTGGTGAGGTGCTGGAATGGGTTGCCCAAAGAAGTGGTAAGTGCTCCATCCTTGGTGGTGTTAAAGGCCATGCTGGAGAGAGCCTTGGGTGACATGCTTTAGTGTGAGGTGTCCCTGCCCATGACAGGGGGGTTGGAACTTGATGATCTTAAGGTCCTTTCCAACTCTAACTAGTCTATGATTCTATGAAATTGCATCATACCAGCAGCCTGGTATGTGGTTACCACATACCAGTAGATGAAGCCAAATATGTGATGTATCATAATATCTAGCTCAATTAATAAAGACTTCTTCCTTTTAACCCTTTTCTAACACATACACACTTGAAAGTTAATATTACTCATCTATCTAACTTGTACATTACCAAAATAAATAGTAAGAAATCTTTCCTCTTAACTGTTGATTTCATATCCTTTCTCTAAAGGACTTCGTTTTCAGAATGACAGGCCGTATATTTCTTTTCAGCATAAAAGTTAGACTCTGCTCTAGACTAAGCAGGATACAGCTTTGTCAAGTGACTGTTACCTGGCACGGTTCAACCTCAGCCGGCATGTTAAGTACAACGCAGTTGCTCACTCACGCCCCCTTCCTGACCTAGTGCGATGAGAACGGGAAAAAAGGTAAAACTCGTGGGCTGAGGTTAGTTTCAGAATTGAAAAAAAAGGTAATAATAATAATAATGATGATGAAAATGAGAGAGAGAACTAAAACCCAAGAAAAACAAGTGATGCACAGTACAAGTGCTCACCACCTTCTGACTGATGTCCAGCCTTTCCTGCTAACACCTCCCCGCCCCTTATATATACTAAGGGTGACATTATATGGTATGGAATATCCCTTTGGCTAGTTTGGTCAGGTGTCCTGGCTGTGCTCCCTCCCTGCTTCTCGTGCCCCTCCTACTGGCAGAGCATAAGAGACTGGAAAGTCCTTGATTAGGGTAAGAGCTACTTAGTAACTAAAACATCAGTGTGTTATCAGCATTATTCCCATACTGAATCCAAAACACAGCACTGTACCGGCTACTACGAAAAAAATTACCTCTATCCCAGCTGAAACCAGGACAGTATCCCTCAGGTTTGGGGAGGAACCAGTATAGAACACAGGACAAGGGGATAAAAGGGGGTGGTTAACATGCAAACCAGTTGCTCTGGTGTCTCTCAGCTCCATCATACACTCCATTTCCAACTATTTTCCTGAGTGAGGGGACTCTCTATTCTGCACCCATATGTAAATCTGTGTTTACGGGGGATTAAGTGCCAGCAGCTGGAATGTGACCACATTAGGCCTACGTGTCCAGCATGCCAGTGACTAAAGACAGACTGAGAGTCTGCTCCCCGTCCCGTGTTGGCTTTGGAGACGGGCGCCCGCTGCAGTGGAGGCGGAACCCGGGGGACGACGGCTCCAGTCCCGAGCCGGCGCCTATTCGACGCTGCGCTGGGGCCTGCGCCGCGGCCCTCCACTTCCCCGCCGTTACCCCGGCAACGGCGCCGTCGACAGAGTGAGGAGTGCGGGCCTGGCGGCAGGATGGTGAGAGGTGGTGGGCTGTGGGGCGCGGCGCCTCCCTCGTTTCGGACGGGGGAACCTCTGCTTAGGCTCCGCTCTGATCTTTGTCCAGATGCTCTCCCGGGCCAAGCCGGCAGTGGCGGATACCCCGCCGCCGTTAGACAGCCGGAGGAAGAAAGGGAAGAAGGTGCCGCAGCTGGAAGAGCTCCTGGCCGTGAGGGACTTCACCGGCGCAATCGCCTTGCTGGAGGTAACAGTGGCGACGGCCTCGGAGACCTCAACCCGAGGGTGCCGCCGCTCCCCGGTTCTCGCGCTCCCCTCAGGAGACCGGTATCGTTATTGCCAGGCCCGTGCCCGACACGGCTGCGGGGCAAGGCGAACCCTTCCCCGACCTTGTGTCCCCCTCTCTTCCTTCCGCACCAGTTAGGCCCTATTGCAGCAGCTTTCCCCTCGGTTCGCAGCAATAGGTTCGGCATGTGAGAGTTGCCGGCTGCATCCCTCAGAGCAGCTCCACCCCTGTAGCATCCATACCTGTCAAGCTGTCCGTGAGATAAGATGGCCTAGTATTAGTTTGATGATCTGTGGGGCTTTATAAACTGTGGCAGCAGACAAAACTCTTACATTATTTCTTCTCTACAAAGTTTAAACGGCAAGTGGGTGAGCAGGAGGAAGATACTGACCTTTGGATGGGATACTGTGCCTTTCATTTGGGTGACTACAAGAGAGCACTGGAGGTAAGGTGGGAAAATACAGCTCCCCGAGGCTGGGAATCAGGATGTGGTAAAGTGTTGACAAAGGAGGAAGATGTTCTGTAATAGAGAACAGTTTTACCAGCCAGTTAAGATACAAATGTATGGTAATAAGGTAGGTCCTGTGCCCATAAAAATAAACCTTTTTTAATGTTACCTGGTATCTGATTTAATACTAGCTTAGTAGCCCAATTTAAATGTCAGAGATCATGTCCTAAATTTTCCATTCCCTTTTTGCAGCTACTTTCCACAATTTTGTTTTTCAGATTTAATTATGTTTTTGTCTTATTGTGTATTCTTTCTCTAGAGGTTGATGCCCCTGCCCATTTAATGTAATTTCTTCTTGTTCTTTATGTTTTCTTGTATTGGGTAATTCAATGCAATGAAATGTGCTTATTCTCCAGAAGCTTTAAGTTACTAAAAGACATGCTGATTGTTCAAATACCCATACATTTTAAATTATTTGCACTGTAAAATGCTGTTGTGTCACTTTCAGTGCGTGAATAAGAGAAAGTATACACAATTCTTTCTCTCTTGTCCATTTATGTCTCCAATGAAACCCAGTTTGTTGCAAATCAGTTTGTTGCTAGTGTTGCTCAGGTCCCTCTATCTTCTTAATTGTGCTAGCATATTTCTCTGTAGAAGTCTTAGCTAAATTTTGTGGCTGCTTGGCTCTGTACCTCCAAGAGCTAGAATCTGTACACAGCAGAAGAGGGAGTGTTGTGGAGTGGTGTGGTGATACCCACAAGGCTGCATATAAGCTTGTCAAGATTTGAAAAACAACTCCGTCTCTCCCTGAGTATTGTTTGTCTCATTGCTGTATTCCTACAGGTGTAATTGCTGGGTCCTTGCAATGCTGTAATGCACCATTTAGGGCTTACTGGTTTCAGCCAGTATCAGCTAGGGAGTTCTGCACTGCAATTCACTGTGAAGCAGAACTGTGAAGTATAACTGTGAAGTGGTTTTGCAGATTCTTGCTTTCCCTATTAAGAAAATATTAAAACCAGATGATAACTTGGAGTATTAACAAGCAGAAATAACCACAGAGAAATACATTCTAGAATAATGGCGATAGTTTCTATCTTGGGTAAAATTAGGTGTTTAACTATAGTAATACATGGTCACATGCACAAGATGCAGGTGGAAAGCAGAAACAGAATTCCTAACGTTTCCAAGTAAATTCACAAGGCCCTTTCCCCCTTAAAAATCTGAAGAGGAGACATCCATTAGAGATGTTAGAAATGCTCAGTGAATCAAATTGACAGTACAGAATGCAGAATAGTAGTACAGGACATAGTGGTAACTTGAGTTGCAGAATTTAAACATTATGAATGTAACAATCAATTGCTGTAATTAATTTATATCTAGATGTTAGGTGTTAACGGACAGGGAAAGTTTAGAAAACAGAAAAATGTTTGTCTACAAATGAAGAATAGCTTGCAATTTGTTTGAAATCACTTCTGCTATTTGGAATATCCAGTGGGTGCTTTTATGGCCAGAATAGATTTTTAAATGTTTCCTTCAACGAAAGAGTAAGAGATTTTTTTTTTTGTTTGTTTGATTCATTTGGGGATTTTTTTATAGATTAGGTTTTGTATGTGGCGTTTGATTCACCACTAGGTGATGCTGTTGATTCAGGCTTTTAAAAACTGTACTAGTCCTCTTTTTCCCGGTTTTCTGCCCAAGTAAGGACAATAAAAAAGGTTTGTATACATGGTTTTCGTTTGGTTTGTTTGTGTGCATGTTTTAAGTGAGAAATCCCAGGGCTTGTCTTTTCAGATTTAATACTGATCTTTGACAAAGCGGTGAGTCCTGGTAACTTTGTCATTTTGTGGTGGCATGTGGGAAATGACCCTGTGCATCTCAACCTAGATCACTAACCGCAGCTTCACTGAGGTCACACTTTCCCCCTCTCAATAAGTAGACCCCTTTCTCAAAGAATATGACACTGACACTGGCCTGGTGGGATCATCCCTACTCCTGTACACCAGTTGACAAATGGTACTACACTGGGCTCAAGTCTTCTAGCAGTCATGGTGGTGGTCCCTCCCTGGGGACTCTCTAGCTTCCTTCCCTGACAAATTCAGTTCTACTAACACTGAGTGGCTAGTGTTTTCCTGGCATTGTATGGCAACCAGAGCTCCCCTAGTAATGACAGCATCTAATTACTTTCCTGGAATCTTCCACATCTACTATTCCTAATGGGGAAAACCCCACCTGTCTTTCTGCCATGACTTGTTCACAGCACTCATCTTACATCTTTCCTGAAAAATTTCTCAAATGTCACCCAAGGACCAGAATCAGTCCGTTGATTCTTTTTCTGAGATGCCTGATCTTATAAATTGTAGCAGCTGGGGCGTAGGAAAGGGAGGGTTATAATATGCTTGAGGTAGTAACAGTTTAAGAGAGGAATTGGCAAGGGCAGTTCCACTGCTAGGTTGAATTCAAGAACAGGTTTCACTTTTGCACTTTGCACCCTCTTCCTGGGTTTAGGAATGCAGGATGGTGGCATGGTACAGCTGCCAGACATGGTAATGCCATTTTGGTCCATCAGCTGCACATGTGAGAGCAAAGCATGATCCCTGGGCCAGAGCCTTCAATGCATTATTTTGGTTAAAATCCCACAAGCTGCAGTCAGTGATTCCTGCAGTCTGACAATGTGTGCTTGCAGCCCAGAAAGCCAAGTATAATGGGGGCTGCAACAAAAGGAGCATGGTCAGCAGGGAGGGAGGGGATTCTCCTCCTTTCCTTGGCTTTTTTTAAGATCCCCACCTGCAGTACTGCACTCAGTTCCGGGGCCCCCAACACAAGGGGGACATGCAGCTGCTCAAGCAAGTCCAGAGGAGGCCACAGAAATGCTCAGAGGGCTGGAGCACCTCTCCTATGAAGACATACTGAGAGACTTGGTCTTGTTCAGCCTAGAGAAGAAAAGGCTGTGTGGAGACCTTAGAGCAGCTTCCAGTATCTAAAGGGGTCCTCCAAAAAATGTGGAAAGGGACTTTTTACAAGGGCATGTAGTAACAAGACAAGGGGGAATGTCTTTAAAGTGACGGGAGATTTAGGTTAGACATTAGCAGAAAAATTCTTCACTATGAGGATGGTGAGACACTGGAACCATTTGCCCAGAGAAGCTGTGGCTGCCCCATCCCTGGCAGCGTTCAAGGCCAGGTTGGATGTGGCTTGGTGCAACCTGGTCTAGTGGAAGGTGTCCCTGCTCATGGCAGGGGGATTGGAACCAGCTGATCTTTAAGGTCTTTTCCAACCCAGATCATTCTGTGATTCTGTCTGCTGCCTCCTTCTGAAAGGAGACTTGGGAGTCATTCTGCTCTTCATTGGACTGGACTTACTGCCTACCTTCAGGATAATTTCAGTCAGATAGTAAATCAGGAAAGGAACAGGGCTGTACTAGAGTAATGGTTCATCCATTAACAGAATCAGGTCTTGTTTGAGTACTTCCGCGAGAAGTGTGAGAATATAGGTACACTCAAGTTCCTGAGAGATGAAGCTAGGAAATAAAAGATTAAGTTTTGGCTTGGTGAAGTTTTTTATGCTTCTCTGACGTAGCCAGGTTATGATGAGTATCTCCACACCTCCTTTGAGCACTTGTGGGGCAGCTCTATAGGTTGGCCTGTTACTGGCGCTTCAAGATAAGTGTTTATGGGCAGACAAGGAATAAGGGCACGGAGCAGAATCCTGCTGGCTGCAGCATTGTCAGTAGGTGTCCACAGTTGTAGGCAATCAGTCTGGCAGCCTGCTTTTGAGGAAAAGTGCACGTGTCTTGTGAAAGGCATGAGAGCTGCAGGAGGTTGAAATAGCAAGAAGTTGTTATGCTCCTGGGTGACAAAAATATGTCACAAGTTGACTGCTGGGAAAGCTTTTGGAGTATTTAGTTTGTTTGAGTTTGCTGGGTTTCTGGAGAGGAGAGTGAAGGTGCTTGTGAAGTAGTCCTCCAGAGACTGATGTTGAATGTCTTTTAGTGAGGAAAAGGGCAGCAGCACATAGTCTGGGCTAATGGCCCAGAACTACAGAGTAAGTAGCATTAATGGTCCTAATTTTTATTTACTGCGTTTTCATAGGTTCACTTTGGTACTTCTAGAGCAGTCTTTATTTATTGCTTGCTTTGAATGGCCAAGCCAGAACATGACATGTGTTTATGCACTTTGTCTTTTCTAATTAATTTGCCTGAAGCTATAGTCAAAAGAGACCTCTGGGTACATTTCATCTGGATGGGTTTTGAAAGATTCCAGATGGTCCCAATAAACAGCAGTGGCCTGTCTCTTAGAGCTCTGTGACAGACCTATATCAAGACTGAACTGGCCTCAGTAGAAAGATTGGCCTCTATGTAAATATTTTGGTTTGGTTGGTTATTTTTTGTTATTTATTTTAAATCTTCTTGAAGGACAGTCCCTGAAGTACTAGCAAGACTCAGCTGGCTTTTAAGAGCATACCTTACTAATACCTTCTCTGTTTTGGAGTGCAGTTTACTTTTTCTTGGCAACAGAAAAAAAAAAGTCTTTATGCTTGCAAACTATAAAGTTTACTGTTGTCAGCATATTTCTTTTCTTGGTATTCACTGACCTTTGGGCATGGCTTATTTTATCTGGTGCTATTGTTACGTCTTTTGCCTTTCCCCAAGAGGTAAATAAGTTTTTGACCCATAGCAGCACAACCTGATAAATTCTTCCTAGGCAGAGGGAAATTCCAATTCATGTGTTTGGAGAACAGAGTACAGTCAGCAAGGTGTTTGTGTTGCTGGAAGGGATGAGAGGCTGATGGTGATTTGGAATATGTAGATGGCATTCTTTCAGGGCTGGTGAGAACTTTGCATGACCCTGCTTGCTTTGCCTTATGTTGCTGGTTGGACATGGCTGAATGGAGAGCAGGAGCACCAGCAGGAAGCACTTTCACTGGGATGGTCCTTCCTAGTAATTAACCAGAAACCTCACAGAGGGGGGAAAAAAATCTTCAGGAATGTCACTGTTCTGTAGCTGCAAAGTTGAGTTTTTTCGATTAAAAAAAAAAAAAGTAGATTGAAAAATTCACCTGTTAAGTGTTTATGTTCCACCAAGAGCAAGAAATGAAGCAGTCTGTGTGGCAGTATTAAGGGATATGTAATGAATATGGAAGTGTAAGATATCAGAATATGGTATCTACTGGTTTTCTATTGCTATTGGCTTTAAATCTTAAAATGGAAACAGTGAAGTTATGCACAGTTTAGTAATATTTAATTATATCTATTAGGACATTTTGAATTTGCACAATACTGACTTGTAGGTTTGTATTTTATTGCAGTGGTTTCCAAATAATTTTGGTCATGCATCCCATCAGTAAAAAGGTTTTGAACACACCCACCCAGTATACATACCTGTATGTATAAATATACAGTACTATACTAGCATGTAATTATAAAAATACACAAAATAGACATTTAAAAATACAAGGTAAATATTAAGTAAACACTATTTAAAAAATATTTATTTTAGTTATTAATGGTACCAAAAATATTATTCCTGCACACAACGGTATTGTCTTGCACCACTGCTGGGGTGCATTGTTGCATACACTCCACTTTGGAGACCACTGTTTTAATCTATGCTAAGACACTACCTACAGGTTTATAAAAGCGTGTTTTAACACTTGCTCCAGTAGATATCCACAAAGAGATTTCCCTGGCATTTATAGTTCCCAGGCTTTGACTGGAGGAGAATTTAGGAAAGCGTCAGAAAAGACTGTGGATAATTTGGTTATTTTGATGCCTTTATAAATTTCATACATCAATCTTTTATAAATATAAAGAATGTCCTTATATACAATTATTTCTATTTTTATATATTTATAATTTCAGTATTGACAGAATTAATGCTCATACAGTGAAGATTTATAATGCTGCTTATTCCTTTTTTCTGTTCCTATTGCTGTAAACGAAAAAGAACTAGGGACATAGGTTAAAATGTAATAGTTTCATTGTTAGAACTGCAATGAACTTGAGAATAAGTCATTTAATCTCAAGAATTTAATGATACATTGTAAAATGGTGAAAGAAATATGGTATACAGATGATATTTAACAGAAGTCTGTGCTGTTAAGCATTTTTTAAAATCAACCCTCTCTTTTGTTACCAGGAATATGAGGCCTTAACCAAACAACCAGCTTGCAATCCAGATGTTTGGGTGAACCTTGCCTGCACATATTTCTTTCTGGGAATGTATACACAAGCTGAACAAGCAGCCTTGAAAGGTAGGATGTATGTCTCTGATGGAAAGGACTACTCGTGGACTTGAACACTTAGAGTGATTTCCAGACAAAGTATTTAATGTTTTTTTTTATATATATAGGAATAAAGGAAGGACACTTTTGAGCCAAGTTGGGCTGGTTCTTTTTTGTGTTTGTTTGTTTCCATTTAACAGGAGACTTTTATTGCAGTTTGGCTCCTAAAAATACAGTGGGCAGGTAGAGCAGCTGGAACTGAAAAGAAGCATCTGCAAAATAAATTGTCTTATTAATTTCTAAATACAAAACTTAGTATGTGATGACCACCAGCAATAAGTTACTTTTCTTTTGACTGATTCAATGTCTCTGTGCCACTGCAGATGAAGCTAATTAGGCAAGTGAAATTAGCACAAAATGCACAGCTGAGAGGGTTCAGCATTATCCCTGAGGTAGACAAGAGCTCTGTTTACATAGTTTGAGTGACTTAGTAGGTGGTCTTGTCGCCTCATAAGTCAGATATTGGGTATGTGATTCTTCAAGGTGTGGAGTTCACTGCAGTCACATTGTTAAATTTCTACTTTAATCTGAATGGGATAATTTAAAGAAGAGGAATGAAATTAGATTCCAAGGCAGTTTTTACTGC
The DNA here is from genome assembly GCF_033783945.1 of Neopsephotus bourkii. Classification (NCBI taxonomy): domain Eukaryota; kingdom Metazoa; phylum Chordata; class Aves; order Psittaciformes; family Psittacidae; genus Neopsephotus; species Neopsephotus bourkii. Next base: position 14,324,763 of record NW_026900624.1, read on the forward strand.
CTAAAAAAGTTTCTGCAGTTTAATTATTAGCCATCACTTTCTTTTTATCTCTGTGATGTATATTGTCTTCCGTAGCCATAAGTATCCTGGTGCTTTCTAAATAGAATTAATAGTAATGATACCTTATTCAGCTTCTGACTCTTGCCTTTGAAGGATAGAACTCTTACAAATTTTCTCCTTTCTTTCTTTCTGTATTTAATCTCCTACTCTTGGGCTGAAAATAGGGTAGGGAGGAAAATAATTGTACTTTCTGCTACTGTGGAGGAGTAACTTCAAAAAGGACAGTTTTGTAGTATCCCTTTAAATCCTCTGGAAGTCCATTCTGTTTGGAAACAAAACACTGGAATGTTTTGTTTGTAACTATAAAAATTCACAGAGCTTTGTGATCTGTATTCTTCAAGAGGTGTGTAAAATTCTAATATTCACAAATAATTTCATTTTTCATGTACCACAAATTTGATCTTTAGAGATTACATTATAGGACTTGAACTGGAATCTGAAAATACTTGGGCAGTACAGCTTGAGGTGTCAGTATGACTTAAACCATGGGGGAAGCAAGCAGCTGCACCCTGTACCTGTTGGAGTCATTGTCATCAGCTTCACATCATATGAATTACAGTAATCTATTTTAGAGGTGACAGATACACAGCTGGGCACGCACCTTTCTTAACTGTGAGTTAGCTTATGGTGAGTGGTAGGGTAAGAGGTGCTGTTGGTACTTGGGTGCTGGAGGCAAAGGCAAGAATATTAAGAAAGGAGTGTAAGATGTAGAGAGCATAGCTGAGGGAGGGAACAGAGAGTAACTGAGTGCTCATGCTAGTCCTGATTTTATGTAATTGTTTAAAGACAGCATGCCAGGATTTTTAGTGCGGTGCTAAAACTTTTTTTGTGAGTACTGTAACAATGATGATTTCTGGCTACTTAAGTTTGGTGAGGAGGCAGACACAGCTGAAGATTTGTAGCACTTGTCGTTTCTCCATTGAAGGCTTCAAAGTATTGTATATTTCTCTTCCCACTCCCATCATTTCAGTCTTTCTACATTGAGGTTGAATGTGGGGTTTTTTTTCACTCGAGGCAGACAGATCCTCTTCTAGGTTTTCTTTAACATCTCAGGATTGCATCAGTGATGGCTGTTTGTAATATATTATTGACAGCTGAGGCCATAACATCTTGAGACCTCTTACATGATTTTGCAAAGATCCTAAAGAAGCAAAATATTTCATTGGATACAGACACAACAGGTGAAGTCTCTAGAAGAATACCATTTATCCAGTACTGCCTTGAATGATAGATAGTGTTAGTGTTGGGCTGCTTATCTTTGTTATTTTGGGACTATTTTGCCTAATTTCTTGCATACTGCTTGCTGTTTATTTCTGCCGTTATGTTAAGCTCCTGAAAGTACCATAGTGCTAAAGCAAATGGGGGAGAAATAATTTATTTTCAGCTATAATTCTAAATTACTAGTGATGGAATCTCTCTGTGAAGGGAACGTAACCGTCAGCTAGCTTTCTGTAATAAATCTTCTACACAAACATGTAAATATCTAGAAATCAAATAGAAGCTCCTTCTTGCCATGTACTGTAGCTGTTGCCTGAGAAAATTGTTAACTGTCTGAGGAGAAACATGCAGGATACTTAAAAATTAGGAAATTAGCATTAAAAGCTATAAGGTAATTGTTGCATTTCATACGAGATATATAGTCCACAATCTCTTGTAGAGCAAGGTTTTACATTTGGTTTGTAATATATGTGTTCTCTTAGCTTGTCGTTACCTAATTAAAACTTAATGGTACATTCTCTCAGGAAAGTATAAATATGTATCTCAAAAGTCATATAAACCAGAATTAATACAAATATAACCTCAGAAGTAGAGCAAAAAGTCAATAAAGAAAAATCTTTGAAAGTTTTTCATTACAGTTATACTTTACCTCCTCTAGGCTTACTTCCAAATTCCTTCCATGTATTATAAGCTTCTCCCTTTTCCCTGCTGTCCTCTTAATTGCAGTTGTTAATGTTCCTGTATCTAAGGTGGAGTTACTTCAAGGCAGTTACTGTTGTTTCATAGTCATCCCATAGTGAAGCTGCCAAGTGCTGCTTTGTTTACTCTTTCTGCCTCTCTGCTGTGATACTTCGGCTGAATGTGTTTTCCATGTGTGTGATAACCCTTCTAACCTTGGGAGGATGAGGCTGAAAGTCTTCATCTTCGTTTAATAAGTAATAACAAATACATACTTTTTTATTATAAAACCAAATAACTTTATGGTGCATTTACAGGTTATGTGTCTTGCAAAGGATAAGGAGTAGAAACTTAGCCTGGCACATTTGCGTGGTGATCCTGGCAACTGGTCCTAGTGTTTAGAAGCCTGCTTAGCGCTCTCAGAAGCCATTGGCTAGTACTGCATTAAGAAAAATACAAGAACTAACTGTTCTTTTAAACCACAAAATGTACGTAAGTGGGGCTACAGTTAACTCTGTTATGAAAAGCAGTCTTTTTTGGATAAATGGAATTTTACAATTAAATTAAGGATTCATGTGCAGACAGAGTTACGTTGCTCAACCAGTTATTAAAGTTGTTTGTAGTTTTGGGATTTTTATTTTTTTTTCCTCCCTTCTAATTTTTTATGGGCAAACCTTGTAATTATGTTACTTCTTCACAACTCTGCATGTGTCAGATCTGAATGTGGTTTAACTGAACAGAGATACTTCTCATTTCACAGGCTATACTGGAAGGAGCAATGTTGTACAAAAGCAGAACAGAAACGGGTTAGTAAGAGCAATGACATTTTCCAAACCAGTTTTGCTTATGCACGTCCTAACGTTTGCCAGGTGTCAGAGTTGTCACCAGTGAAAATGTGCAGTTACAAACGGGCATGGAAAAATTGCTTGAGAGCAGTAACTCGTTTTCATTGCATTTAGCTGTGGTTTTGAACCAGCAGATTTAGATATATGGAACTTTCAAAGTGTGTAAGTGAAAATACCAACTTATACATATTTAAACTTTAAAAACTACTAACCCTATTTTCTTGCTTTCCTTTTAAAGTATTGTTAAAGCTACAGAACAGTAATAATTGATAGTGTTTGCTTCAGTGATCTTTAACTTCCTGTGCTTAGGCATGACTGAAATGAAATGTGTATATATTGCAAGTAACTGAACATAGCTGCGCTAGCTTTTATGTATTTTGGGAATAGGAAAATCTCAGTGAATGTCCTCTGTAAATTTCATTCAAGAAAATTCTAAACAGTCGAGCTATTCAAGTGTGCGCAAGTGTGAACCTCACTGCCTCACCATGGCTTTTACAAACATTTTCCCCATACCCTTGCATATTCCTTCCACCAGTGAAACTGTGGTTCTGAGGCACAGAGGACTTCATTCATCTACCATATTCAAGTGAGCAGGGTGTTGTTTCTCAGGGACAGGAGAATAATATTCCCTCTGGTGCTATTTTGTGTGATGTCAGGCTGGAGCCTTCTTAACCCTGTTTCATTCCTCCCAGTTCCTGCTATGTATAAGAAGTGTTCTGTGTCCATTAATGTGTGAAGTGCTGCTACAGCATATGCATTACATCTGCTAGATGGGATTTGTTAACACTGGATGCATGACCAGCATTGCCTTGCACTTTTGCAAGAGGGCACAAATGCCACATTGTCTATTACTGTGTTTCATCATCTTCTTACTGCCTGTGGCAGCAAAATGGAACCCACAAGGAGTCTGAGCTGCCATTTCTAGTGAGCTTAACTTTTTGTTTAGTAATTAGTGAAGATAACTGTCTTCTGTTCATTATACTTTTACAAATACTTCACTGGGTACCTGTTCAGCGTCAGCACATAAAACTATACAGAAAAATGTTAAGATCAATGTCAGCTATGACTTTAGTACCTGGAACATCAGCACTGATCATGACAAAAATTCTAATACAGGAATATTGGTGTGTTTCCTAGCTTGAAAGAGATCTGTTCTATCTAGCTATCCCAGTCATGTCTTTACCACAAGGACAATACTAGATTTGGAGCAGGGTTCAGTTTATTGCCATGCAGCACTGTCATCATGTTTGGTATGATCCCTAGATTTCTTAGTACTGATAAAAAAAAGTAATAATTTACAATCATCTTCTTGAAAAAGTAGGATAGGAAAAGACTGCTTCCTTGTGGCGTCAATACATCAGCAACGATGAAATTCAGTAGCAGCAAAGAGTAGTAAAAGAACAAGCCTAATGTCCTTTAAAAGTCATTATCTCTGATGAGGCGGTTGTATCCCTTCCTGATTCAGTGATTGACAACAGCTTTATCCAATATTCATAACCAAATTCTTTCTGGAAAGTAATCCGATCTTATTCATACGTTTCCTTGTCTTCCTCAAAACATGCATTTGGCACTGGTAGGAAAGAAACTGCTGATATTTAATGTTTCCATGGCTCTGCTCACTATATCAACAGGATTGTTTTTTTCTTTTGTTTTTTGCCCTCTCCTTCTTTGGCTGACATTAAGTGTCTTATTTTAAAGACTATCAAATGGATAGTATCAAATAATATCATATGACAGAGAACAATATTTTCTCCCTCTGTATATCCAAGCCCACCACCAGTACTCGGGTTTCATCTTTTGCCTGGTTTTAGGTGTAATAGGTGTAAAATAACATGGACTAACTCTTCAGTTTTTGACAAGAAGTAAATAATAATTTTAATGTCAGATCAGATGCCAGGTCTAAGAAGGCAGCACTGCAGTCACTGACCAGTGAAACAAGAACTCCTTGGTTTAGATTCTTGAGGGAGTATTGCTTTCAAGTCACAATTTTCACAGCAAAATCAATGCTAAACTCCACTCAAAAAAAAAAAAGTGTCTTTACGCATAGCACTGTGATTATACAATACATTATTTTCAGTGTAAATCCCACAATCTGTCCTGCTTATATTTTTGGAGTCTTTGATGACCAAATGTTTTAAATTGTGAGGGGTGGTTGTGGTTGGTTTAAATTTCACACATGTGGGGTCCATGTGCAACCCTTCTAAACTTTGATACTGAAACCTATCAGTTAATGCTGAGGCACATGTAGAGTTGCCACACTATCATTACCAACAACATTTTGAAGAGCATGCATTTAAATTAAGATACTTTAACTTTCTAACTCAGTGAATGAAAGAATTTCTGACACAATAGTACATTCTAATTATCCCATTGCTACTGTTGCTTATACAATACTGATTGTAGATCAGAAAAAACCTTTCTGTTCTTTAATAATTTGGCTAATAAAAATTCCCATTTTTTTATCCTAGATTGAAGGTCATTTAACTTCTTAAAAACTTGATGCTCTGTTGTTAAGATGTGGCTTTGCGAGAGTGCTCTCATACCACCTTGGCTTTTTTGGGACATTTGTATTGTAGCAGTTGTTAAAATAGACAACTCTCTGTCTTCTTTTTCTTAACACAGCTTGGGAGGGAGGAAGCGAGAGAAATAATTGCTGTACCTATCAGAATTATGTGGGCAGGCTTACACCACCAGCCTGACAAGAATGGCCTGGGTTTTGGCAGTGTCCACTTTTACAAAGGGTGTTTCTGCCATGAGAAGAAAGAGTAAGAAGCCTGAAAATCTGTCCCTTCATGCTTAAAAAAAAACCCAAACCCACAAAAAACTAACTTATTACTAGAAAATTCCATCTTGGGAGGGTGGAGGGAAGAGGTTTCGGTGGTTTGAGCCCTCTTTCATGGTTTAGGATGTCAGAAGAATTACAGCCTTGTGTTACAGGCCGTTGCTTTGCTAACTCTGCAACTTTTGTGGCTTCATAAGCACAGTAAGTCATTCTGCTTTTTGAAAGATTCCATGTTCATCCTTTCTGTTGAAACATAGGTTGCCAGCTGGTTGGTGTGAGCAAGAATGAGAGTGCTCATTAGCTGAGTAGGCTAAAGAAAATGCAGGAAACAAGGGAAAGCTTTTTGGAAGATTTTTTGCAAAAGAAATTAATAGCTCTGTTGGACTAGGACCTTTGTCACTCTCAGTGAAGCACAAGGCTCTCTCTAGTGTCTTGAAGCTCTACAGTTAATGATTTGTGTCATATGGAGTGACTTAAATGGAATTTCTAATCCTGCTTCAACAAGAAATTTCATTAACTTCAGTGGCTTTAGAAAGGATATGTCCCCCTTAAATCTCTTTCCATATCTTAGTTTGAATCTTAGCTGAGCATAATATGATGTGCATACATAACAAAATGATAGCAGCAATGGGTTTCACAATACGCTGGAAGTTGACAAGATTCCTAAAATTATGAATCACAACTTATTTTAAATGTGACACGTTGTAGAAGGAGCCTTGATTATGAGTTTATCTGTTGCTGCTTTTTATTGTCTGAAAGATGCTGTGCTATGTGTCACCAAAAAAAACACAAAACCCAGGTGGCCCTGCAGGGAAATGATAGTGCAATTCCTAAATGTTTAAAGGCTCGTGGAAGACAAGAGGCCAATTAAAAGTTATTTTCAAAAGATATTTAAAAAGAAATGGTCAGTGAATGAAGGTACGAAGCAGGGAGGCCTTTAAACTACTCTAAAATTGGTAGAATATGCCACGGACATAACCTGCAAAGGCTACATCAGTGAAGAACTGTTCTTGGGCTAGTTAATGAAACAATATGGGTGCATGCATGTCTGTTGAGAAAGAAAGTAAAAAATAGGAGTTTGAGTTCTGTGCAGCTATAATTACTGAATTTTCCTTTCAGCACCTAAGAGTTGTCTTCAGAACCGTTTACTCTTTCACCTGGCACATAAGGTATGATGTCTTTTCTTCACTCCTGCTTTGTTTGTTTTCTTTTCAATTCGATAATGTGTAGTTTATGCTGGCAACCTGGCAGAATAATTAAAATGTCTGTGACAGCAAGAGAGCAAACATTTTCCATAACCACCCTTCTGTATTAACATGTGGATGAGAAGGTGAGTGTGAAAACATAGAGTCGATGCCCTCAGCATGTATCTAAGGAAAGTCTTACAAGCACATGTCACATAAGTCATACAACAGGAACCTTATGGTATTTTTGATCACAAGGAACCTGGAAATCAAATAGAATCAGAAATGTATAAGCCACTGTATTTCTTCTTCTGTGTACCAAGTTTTTGTAAGTTGCTGCTGCCTTATATTTAGCAATTTGACCAAAGTGGTCTGTATGCTGTTACTGATCCTCCTAAATCATTCAGTATCCAAGAAGTTACATTGTTTATAGCATGAAATTTACATTAGTTTCAACAAGAATTAAATGCTTATTTCATTTACCACACATATCTATGTTCCATTAAATTTGGGGTTGTGTTATACTGTTTTATACTTAACAAGTATTGTGCTACTGAAAAGACTGAGTTGAAAGAAAGTATAAATCCTGAATGTTAGCTTTGACATAAGATTCTCTTTACTTAAATCTTTGTTAAGAGAGAAATCTTAAAAAAACATTTTTCTAGTGCTGCTGACACTGATGTTTGTGATAAAGAGAAGTTGAGTAATTATTAGTTCATCTGGTTAGTCTTTGGAATATAAAGGGTTTTACAAAATTGTGAAGCTCATTGCCTTTAGTTCTCTTCAGCAGCTTCTCTTGCCTTTATGCTGGGGTATCATTTTGTGACTGACTCAAAGAGGGAGGAAAAGGATTTGAAGAAAACCTGAAAGATAGACGAAAACCAAATACATAATATTTTGTGGGTAAAAGAATTCATGATTACTGTTGAATCGGAAAAGGGAAGCACTGGAATAACTGATTTGGGTGGAGTGATTAGGTGAATAGCCTCACCTTTAGTATTGTAATACAAATATAATGGGTATGTTTAACTCTATTCCTTGACTTTATCCTTGTGTGCATGTTATGTACTATTCAGCAGTCCCTTAAAAATAAACAATTTAGTTAAAGAAACTGGAATTTTAGGAAGCTAATGAAAGAGATTTAATGCTGTAAATAAGTCTTGTGAAAATTAGTTCTTGTGTGTTGGGAAGTCTTGAATTTTTGTGCTATCCATGAGAAATAAGGTTTGGATCTGCAAGCCGTAAGATTTCTGCTGGCTCACGTAATAACAGTCAAATCTTGTGTTGCAAAATTCTGTTTGTGAAATAATTTAGCTCTTTCCCTCTTATCCATTGAGGCATGTGACATGTAATTATGTATAAATCACACTTTAAAGGAAAATGTCTACGTAGTTTTCAGCCTCACATTTATCTAGTTTTAACTGGTCTGCCTTCTCTAAATGTTTGCTTTCTCCACTGGTCAAATTAACTTTAAAATAACAGAGGTTTTCCAGATGTTTAGTATTAATGACCTGCTGTTTGCCAGCAAGGACAAAACTAATCCAGCTAATTAAAATGTTTTTCTCACTGAACTCATCTGAGAATATGTCACATTCTTTTTAGTTCGGTGATGAGAAGAAACTGATGAGCTCTCATCAGAATCTGCATGACATTACAGAAGATCAGCTTAGCTTGGCATCTATCCACTACATGCGGTCCCACTACCAAGAAGCTATTGATATCTACAAACGCATTCTTCTTGATAATCGGTGGGCACCTTTACTCTGAACCTTATTGCAATTTCTCTGATGCTGTTGGTATTTGAATTCTATTTAGCTGCTTGGTTTCTGAAAGTAGGAAATTTTCCCAATCACTATGTCCCTTTCCCACCACAAAATGCACACAAGTTGCAAACCCCTCAATTTTGTTCATTGCAAAGCATTATTGAAAAATTCATATTTTGCTTTAAGTGATATTTTTTGTAATTAATTCTGAAATTATTTTTTTTTATTTTGTTATTTACTTCTTAGATTATATATGGTTATGTACCTGCTTTGTTTTTTTCTCCCCCAACCTCCCCTGCCCCGTGATGGTCAGTCTGGTGACCCTTGTTTGTGGTTACTGACTTCTTTACCTCTTAGTCTTTCTAAGAAGGGTTCAGTTCTTAGGTCTCATGTAGATTGTTCCTTGTATTTCTTTAAGTCTGAAATTCTTTTAGTTTCTATTTAGCATAGAATCATAGAATAGTTTGGGAAGGAAAGGACCTTAAAATCATCTAGTTCCAACCCTCCTGCCATAGGCAAGAACACCTCACACTAGACCATGAGGCCCAAGGTTCTGTCCAACCAGGAGTTGACCACTGCCAGGGATGGAACACTTACCACTTCTTTGGGCAACCTGTTCCAGTACCTCACCATCCTCACAGTAAAGAACTTCTTCCTTATATCTAACCTGAACTTCCCCTGTTTAAGTTTAAACCCATTACCCCTTTTCCTGCTATGACACTTGCTGACGTTTTTCCTTTCTGCAAGTTTTTAATTTGGAATTTTAACAAATAACAAATTGAATTCTCAAGTGGATGAAATAATTGTTTAGTAAAATAGAAACTGCTTCCCCATGAGACATAGCTCTTTTTTCCGTTTGGATGCTTTAGAGAAGTCCATGATAATGTGTGTATATATGTCGTGTAATGCTCAGGGAAGAGAATTTTTAACTTCCAAGACCCATAGAAAGAAACACTCAAAGCTGAATGGGTAACCTTCACAACAGATACACTTTTATTGTTTCCACAAATGCCTGTCTATCTTTTGTGTCTAGTTCTTCTGGCTTGATAGCTTGTAATGGCAAGGAGTTTTTGAAATAATTGTACTTCATATAAGATAATAAGATCCATTAAAATATTTTCGAACTTCTATGTGCATATTAAATGTATTTATATAGAAAATCCTGTTCTGTCAGGCCAAATAGTGCTTGTCTTCTGTGCATTTTCTTAGTGTAAAGTTGCCACCATTTCCGCAATTTGCAAAGCAAAAGTTTTACAGGTAATTTTAAAGCTGCAGTAGCTGCCATTGAAAGCACTAATGCAAATCTGGATCTGTTCAATCTTAGCTGACTGTTAGAGCTCTAATAACTCTAAGCATTTCTGAGAAACCCCAGTTCAGGCTCTACAAAAGGGTTAGGCAAGGAAAAAGAGGTGGTGGGGTCGCATTGTATGTCAGGGAGTGCTTTGACAGCCTTGAACTCGGTGTGGTGAGTGAGAAGGCTGAACATTTATGAGTGAAGATCAGGGAGAAGGCCAACCAAGCTGATACCCTGGTAGGAGTTTGTTATAGACCACCCAGCCAGGATGAAGCTGCAGATGAAGTGTTCTTCAAACAACTGGGAGAAGTTTCACAACCACTTGCCCTTGTTCTCATGGGGACTTCAACCTGCCAGATGTTTGCTGGAAGTACAACACAGCAGAGAAGAAACAATCCAGGGGGTTCTTGGGGAGTGTGGAAGATAACTTCCTAATCCAGCTGGTTACTGAGCCAACTAGGGGAGATGCCTGGCTGGATTTGCTGTTTGCAAACAGAGAAAGACTGGTGGGTGATGTGATGGTTAGAGGCAAAGTGATCAAGAAATGACTGAATTTTCAATCCTTGGAGAAGTCAGAAAGAAGGTCAGCAGAACCTTCAACTTCCAGAGGGCTGACTGGCCTGTTTAGGATGCTGGTTGGCAGAATTCCTTGGGAAACATTACTGAAGGACAAAGGGTTCCAGGATGGCTGAATGCTCTTCAAGAATGAAATCCTTAATGTGTGGGAACACATGGTCCCTATGTGCTGAAAATCAAACTGGTGGGGAAGAGACCAGCCTGGGTGAACAGGGAGATATTGCTGAAACTCAGGAAAGAAGAAAATTTATCACCTGTGGAAGAAGCGACAGTTACCCCATGAAAAGTATAAGGATATGGTTAGGTTATGTAGAGAAAAAGTTAGAAAGGTGAAAAAGCACAAGTGGAGCTAAATCTGGCCACTGTCATAAAAGATAATAAAGCATGGCCTGGATAGGTGGGTTCTTTGCTGAGTTGGAAACTGGCTGGATGGTCGAGCCCGAAGAGTGGTGGTAAATGTCATCACATCTACTTGGTGGCCAGTCACTAGTGGTATCCCTCAGGGCTCGATGTTAGAGCCAGTGTTGTTCAAGATCTTCATCGATAATCTGGATGAGGGGATCAAGGGTACCCTCAGTAAACTGTGGATAACACTAGGTTGGATGAGAATGTTGATCTGCTGAAGGATAGGAAGGCTCTGCAGAGGGATCTGGACAGGCTGGATTGATGGGCTGTGGCCAGTGGATATGAAGTTGAACAAGGCAAAGTGCTGGATCCTGCATTTGGGCCACAACAACCTCATGCAATGATTGAGGCTTGGGGAAGAGTGGCTGGAAAGCTGCTCATGGAAAAGGACCTGGGGTGCTGGTTGACAGCTGCTGAACCTGAGCCAGCTTGTGCCCAGGCAACCAAGAAGGCCAACAGCATCAGAAACAGTGTGGCCAGCAGGGCCAGGGCAGCAATCATCCCTCTGTACTCTACACTGGTGAGGCCACAGCTCGAAACCTATATGTTGAATTCACTTCCAGGCTCCTCACTACAAAAAAGACATTGAAGTGGTGGAGCAGGTATAGAGACAGGCAACAAAGCTGGTGAAGGGTCTGGAGAGTAAGTCTTGAGAGGAACAGCTGAGGAACTGGAGTTGATTAGTCTGTAGAAGAGAAGGCTCAGGGGCGACCTTGTCGCTCTCTACAACTACCTGAAAGGAGGTTGTAGTGAGATGGGGGGTTGGTGTCTTCACCCAAGTAACAAGCTAATGGAGGAGAAGCAATGGCCTCAAGCTGAGTGTAGGCTTAGACTGAATGTTAGGAAAAATTTCTTGACAGAGAGGGTGGTCAGGCATTGGAACAGGCTGCCCAGGGAAGTGGTGGAATCACCATCCCTGGAAGTGTTCACAAGCCATGTAGATGAGGCCCTCAGTGATATGGTTTAGTGGTGGTCTTGGCAGTCCTGGGGTAATGGTTGGACTTGACTTGATGATCTTACGGGTCTTTTCCAACCTAGTTGATTTGGTGATTCTGTGATTTGACATGCTTGTAAAAGATGTATAGACACGTGAGAGCTTTATCACTGATTTTAATGTTCTGTAATATAACTTTGTGGTGGAATTTAAATGTTCTCTTTAATCCTCTTTCCCACAGGGAATATCTGGCCTTGAATGTGTATGTGGCCCTATGCTATTACAAACTGGATTACTATGATGTATCACAGGAAGTGCTAGCTGTTTATCTTCAGCAAGTTCCTGACAGTACCATTGCTCTTAACCTTAAGGCTTGTAACCATTTCCACCTTCACAATGGGAAGGCTGCTGAGGTATCTATTGAACAGCCCTTCAGTTCGCTTTTATTTTATTCAAGATTCTGCACAGGGTTTTTGGTTGGTTTTTTTTCCTTATCTGTCTTAACGAGTAATGTTGATACAGGTCTTTATTTTGTCATTGTGTTCTTCTCTTAGGAATGTCACCTCTGTCAGTTTTCCTGGTGTTAAGCCATCTGTCAGCATGTGTGCCCTGTAGTCTTAATCTTTTCCTACTTATGACCTTGTGTCTATATATATTACCCAATTGCTAAAACATTACATAAAACTGTTAAGGCAAAAACCTTCCAGTGATCCAGCACTGCTGGAGATGTCTTTCTGTCAGGCTTGTATGAAACTCGATTTATGTTTGTGTTAAAATTTTGGACTGTATGTTATTCCAGGCAGAGCTCAAGAACTTGACAGAGAGTGCTTCATCATCATTTGAGTTTGGCAAAGAGCTCATTAAGCACAATCTGGTGAGTGATGTATTTCTTGGACTTAATATGAACCACACTCTTTGTAGAGCTTTTCCTAATGATTCATAAAATGGAATATTTTGGGACCTACAGACCAAATTGAATCTCTGTTGCCACGTAAATCCCACTCCAGACATCCTACCTCTATAGTCAATGCGCCATCAAGTGTATTTTTTTTCCATGGCATTTTTTCCTGTCAGTTTGAGACTGTGTTAAGAAAATGATAATGCTATTGTTTTTAACCCCGAAGGCATATTAAAATAATTTATGTCCTGTAATAACTCCTTTGCAAGATATTTTGTGGAACCCAGTCAATAAGGACACTGTAGAAACAACAGTTGTCAGGAAAAAGCTGCAGTGTTCAGCAGGCTGCTATGTGTTCTGCAGTTAAAAGGTCGCTAATCACCTGTTAATTCTCCATGCAGTGATATTATTTTCTGCTCAACCCCTAAGAGTAGATTGCTTTTATTTAACAATGGGGAGTTGCTTGCTTTGTCTTTTTTCAAGAGTAGTCACAACAAGCTAACACTTTTTCCCTCAAGAGTTAAAACTGCTTTCCAACTGAGATTTTGTAAGTCAACATTATTTATTTTGAATTTCTCTTTTTGCCAGTGGTTTACTGAATAAGTATGTTAGATTCTGTTGGAGGATCTATCATGTGAAACTGGAATGTAATTGACTGCTCCTAACCAATTTAGGATCTTGTGGCATTCTAAGTAAACGCAGACATGTTAACCTAATTTTTCCATGTGAACACTTCATAAGCAAATTGTAATTCTGTATGTATTCTCCTCACTCTTGTCTCAGACCATATTATTTAAAAACTTTGATATATAATGTATTACTGCTTTGAGTTGCTAAAAGCTGAAATAAGTTATTATTTACTGATGAATTAAATACTTTATATTCTTCAAAATAAATATTGTCACACAGTATCATTCTATAGTTATATTAAAGTAGGGAATATGGTAATGTCAGTACCACTGCCCTTTTCCTATTGTTAATATAGGAATTTAAGGATTAATTTCCCTGAATTAAGAGATCATAGACAAGGTTTTGATAATACAGTTATCAAGATGCTGCTTTTCTCTGCAGGTGGTGTTCCGAGGAGGAGAAGGGGCTTTGCAGGTCCTGCCTCCTCTGGTGGATGTTATTCCTGAGGCAAGACTAAATCTTGTGATTTACTACCTCCGGCAAGGTAAATAACACTTTCCTCTGGCTCTTCCATAGCTTCAGGAATGACATTAATTCATCTGATCTCAACTGACTATTCAGTTAAATGCTTTCTTTTTTCTTTGTAGTGAAATGCAATTTATTTCATTTTCTGTTCCTCTGGAAAATAACGATCTAAGAGCTCCCATGGCTTGTAGAGAAGGGCTTTCATTGTGTGCAGCCAAATAAATGTACTTCAGCAGAGTATTGGAGGTTCTTGGGCTGCAGAAGATGGCTTTGGGGATGGTGTTTATTTATAGTGAGAGTTATACTAGTTACACTTCTGTAAATATGACACAGAGTATGAGTCAAAATCACTGTGAAAAAAGTTTGTGAGCAAGACATTTCATTCCAAGTCTACTATACAACTCTCAAAGAATGCAGGTAGATAGCCAGAACCAGTTGGAAAGTATTGTTTCTCTTCCTAGTTTTCTGGCTTCTTTCAATTTTATATGAGTTTACTTTAAGAGCCATTCCTGTTCCTTCATTGTGTTCCTTTATTCAACTGCAGCTTGACTGGCTGAGTACTGAGTAGGTGTTAACTGCAGTCATCTAATAGAAGGTGATGTGATAACTGCTTTTCAGTCCACTACTTTTTTATAAGTTTAGATGACCAGAGCATCTGAAAGGAGAAAAATATATTTTATTAATGTTTAAATAAATAAAATCCATGCTTACTTTTTTTTTCCCCAAAATGTTGAAAAATTGCCAGAAAAAAAGGAGATCTATACTTATAGAATCATAGAGTCATAGAATAGTTAGGGTTGGAAGGGACCCTAAGGTCATCAAGTTCCAACCCCCCTGCCATGGGCAGGGACACCTCGCTCTAAACCATATCACCCAAGGCCTCGTCCAACCTGGCCTTGAACACCGCCAGGGATGGAGCATTCACAACCTCCTTGGGCAACCTATTCCAGTGCCTCACTACCCTAACAGGAAAGAATTTCCTCCTTATATCCAATCTAAACTTCCCCTGTTTAAGTTTGAACCCATTACCCCTTGTCCTGTCACTACAGTCCCTAATGAAGAGTCCATCCCCAGCATACCTATAGGCCCCCTTCAGATACTGGAAGGCTGCTATGAGGTCTCCACGCAGCCTTCTCTTCTCCAGGCTGAACAGCCCCAACTTTCTCAGCTGATCTTCATATGGGAGGTGCTCCAGTCCCCTGATCATTCTTGTGGCCCTCCTCTGGACTTGTTCCAACAGATTCGTGTCCTTTTTATGTTGAGGACACCAGAACTGCACACAATACTCCAAGTGAGGTCTCATGAGAGCAGAGTAGAGAGGCAGGATCACCTCCTTCGACCTGCTGGTCACACTCCTTTTGATGCAGCCCAGGATACAGTTGGCTTTCTGGGCTGCAAGCGCACACTGCAGCCGGCTCATGTTCATTTTCTCATCGACCAGCGCCCCCAAGTCCTTCTCCGCAGGGCTGCTCTGAATCTCTTCTCTGCCCAGCCTGTAGCTGTGCCTGGGATTGCTCTGACCCAGGTGTAGGAACTTGCACTTGTCATGGTTGAACTTCATGAGGTTGGCATCAGCCCACCTCTCAAGCGTGTCAAGGTCCCTGTGGATGGCATTCCTTCCCTCCAGCGTATCAACCGAACCACACAGCTTGGTGTCATCGGCAAACTTGCTGAGGGCGCACTCAATCCCACTGTCCATGTCAGCAACGAAGATGTTGAACAAGACCGGTCCCAACACCGATCCCTGAGGGACACCACTCGTTACTGGTCTCCAGCTGGACATTGAGCCATTGACCACAACTCTTTGTGTGCAGCCAGCCAGCCAGTTCTTTATTCACCGAGTGGTCCATCCATCAGATTGATGTCTCTCCAATTTAGAGACAAGGATGGCGTGTGGGACAGTGTCAAATGATTTACACAAATCCAGGTAGATGACATCAGCTGCTCTACCACTGTCCATCAGTTCTGTAGCCCCATCATAGAAGGCCACCAAATTGGTCAGGCAGGATTTCCCCTTAGTGAAGCCATGCTGGCTGTCACCAAGCACCTTGTTGTTTTCCATGTGCCTTAGCATACCTTCCAGGAGAATCTGCTCAAAGATTTTGCCAGGCACAGAGGTGAGACTGACTGGTCTGTTATTCCCCGGGTCATCCATTTTCCCCTTCTTGAAAATGGGGGTTATATTTCCCTTTTTCCAGTCGTCGGGAACTTCACCTGACTGCCATGATTTTTCAAATATGATGGCCAGTGGCTTAGCAACTTCATTTGCCAGCTCCTTCAGGACCCACGGATGGATTTCATCAGGACCCATGGACTTGTGCGCGTTCAGATTTTTAAGATGGTCTTGAACCAATTCCTCTCCTACAGTGGGCCCAAGGTCTCCATTCTCACAGTCCCTGCGTCTGCCTTCCAAGACTTGGGTGGTGTGATCAGAGCCTTTGCTAGAGAAGACCGAGGCAAGGAAGTCATTCAGAACCTCAGCCTTCTCCAAATCCTGTGTAGCTAGTTCACCCAAGAGCTTCCTGAGGGGGCCTACACTCTCCCTAATCTGTTTTTTATTTGCTATGTACCTGTAGAGTCCCTTCCTGTTATCCTTAATATTCCTAGCCAAGTTGAATTCTAACTGGGCCTTAGCTTTCCTAACCTGGTCCCTAGCTTCCCGGACAACATCCTTGTACTCCTCCCAAGCCGCCTGTCCTTGCTTCCAGTTTCTATAAAACTCTTTTTTCATTTGAATTTTCCTCAGGAGCTCCTTATCCATCCAAGGAGGTCTCCTGGCCCTCCTGCTGCACTTCCTTCTGGTTGGGATGCAACACTCCTGAGCTTGTAGCAGGTGATCCTTGAAGACCAACCCCCTGCCCTCCAGGGCTATATCCCACGGAACCTTACTAAGCAGGTTCCTGAAGAGGCCAAAGTCTGCTCTGTTGAAGTCCAGGGCAGTGAGCTTGCTGCACGCTCTTCTCACTGTCCTGAGGATCTCAACTTGAACCATCTCGTGGTCGCTGCGTCCAGGGCTGCCCTGGAGCGTCACATTTCCAATGAGCCCTTCCCTGTTGGTGAGCACGAGGTCAAGCATGGCACCTCTCCTTGTCGGCTCCGCTATTACTTGCAGAAGGAAGCTGTCTCCCACACAATCGAGGAACCTCCTGGATTGCTTGTGCCGGGCTGTACCGTCATTCCAACAGACGTCAGGGTGGTTGAAGTCACTCATGAGAACAAGGGCCTGTGAGCGTGAGGCTTTTCCTATCTGCTTATAGAGTGCTTCATCCGCAGATTCCTCTTGATCAGGCGGTCTATAACAGATCCCCACAGTAATGTCTCCCATCGCTGTTTTTCCCTTTAACCCTGATCCACAAACTCTCTGTTAACTGATCACCTGTCCCCAGACAGAGTTCCATACTCTCCAGCCTATCCCTAACATAAAGGGCAACTCCCCCTCCAAGCCTGCCAGGCCTGTCTTTTCTGAAGAGTCTGTAACCTTCCATTCCAACACTCCAGTCATAGGAGCCATCCCACCATGTCTCTGTGATGCCTGTAATATCATACCCCTATAGACGAGCAAACATCTCTAATTCCTCTTATTTGTCCCCCATGCTACAGGCATTTGTATAGATGCATCTGAGCCGAGCTCCAAATGAAGCTGGCTCATTGGCTGGAGCAGTCGGAATGTATCTCCATTGCTCCGAGCATTTATTATAGGTGCTGGCAACTGGTGACTAGGTGTGTTGGGACGGAATGATGCCCCCCTCCCCCAACACATCTAGTTTAAAGTCTCCTTGACCAGTCTGGCAAGCCTCCTACCAAAACTGCTCTTCCCCTTCTTTTATCGGACCAGCTCCACCAGTCCCTGCTAGACCTGGCCTACAAACTTGGGTCCCATGTTCAAGACACCCAAACCCCTGCCTGTGACACCACCCTTTTAACCATTTATTAACCAGGATAATCCTCCTAGCTTTTTTTAGGTCCTCCCCTGTATCCTGGAGAATAGACGAAAAGACTGTCTGAGCTCCAGAGCCCCTAACCACCTCTCCCAGGGCTCTGTAGTCCTTCTTTATGTTCCCCAGGCTACTACTGTCTATATCCCTTGCACCCACATGTATCACCAGAAGTGGGTAATAGTCCGTGGGGCTTACCAGAGCAGGCAGCCTTTCTGCCACATCCCTGATCCGTGCCCCTGGTAGGCAACACACCTCCCTTGAGACCGGGTCAGGCCAACAGACGAGTGCTTCTGTTCCTTTCAGAGTCCCCTACTACTAGGACCCGCCGCTTTTTCCTGGCAGCACCAGTAGAAATCTTTACTAGTGCATCAGCCAGCTGTTTCTGGCGCAAGTGCGTTTCCTCGTGAGCCCTCTGCAGGACAGCAAAGCGGTTCTGCGTGGGGGCAACAGGTTTAGGAGGAAGTCCCTTGCTTTCAATTGTCCTTTTCCTCCTTTTTTTGTTGTTTTTTTTTTTTTTGTCACCAATTCCCAGCTTCGAGGGTTAACAACCTCCTTCTTTCCTCTATGAGCTACAGGGGAACCTTGAGGACTCTGCACAGTTTGGGCAGGGAGCAAGCAGTCCTGCTTCCTCTCAGCTACCCTGACACCTTGTAGCCTATTAATAGCTTCCTGCAGCTCAGCCACCTGCTGCAGGAGAGCCTCCACCAGGGAGCACCCAGTGCAGCCCTGCCCATTGTGCACCTTTCCCTCACCACACCAGTTGCAGGCACTCTCTACACCCTGAAGTCTGCAAGTAAGTCATACCACCTTGTTATTCTTTGCATCACAGTAAGCTCATCAGAGAATCCGAGCAGCCACAAGCATAGTACATTGAAAAAGCTTTGTGAGTGTGATTGACTTGGAGTTCAGATACTGATTCTGAGTAACATCTGTAGGATTTGTAATTAACAAGACCGGTGAGATTTAATCTTTTTAGTTGGAATAAGTTCTCTTTGGTGCTCAGTATCCCGGACTGCTTCTTTTGTCTTCATATACAGTTGAAACACTGCCCCATTGTTTCAGTTCAGCTCAGACTGTGACAAAGTTTAGAATATCCCACTACTGATAACTATTAGTTGTTACAGAAATTTGTATTGTGGCAAATACAAATTTGCCACAATACAATAAAATCACATTATACAGCATCTACTACTATCCCTTATCCATACAAGCAGTCATACATTGGGTTAGTCAGTACATTTTAGCATTGGTAAATCTATGCTTGCTGTTCCCAGTCACCTTTCTGTGCAGTATTTTGTTGCCAGTATCACCATAGGTAATACTGGTATTATTACCAATAATATTGTTAATAATACGATGTTTCAAATTAAGTTCTACTTACACAGTAGGAAAGTACATCTTCTGCATCACTTAAGAACCAGCCTTGTTTACAAATTTGCTGTCAAACTAGCAATAATTAGTTTCTGTTCTTCACTGTAGTATACAAATGACTTGCATACTGACAAAGGAGCCAGTACATCTGTTTCTCCAAAACTTAAAGGTTTCTGATAAAGGTAGGTTTGTACTACAACATGCTGTGAGCTGGACTGACTGAAGCACAAACATGCATCCCATTTTTTCGGCTTTTTAAGATAGTGACTTTTATCAGGGTTTGGGGGTTGTTGGCGCCTGAAGAGCAAAATTCCACGCCGATGGTCTACATTAATGAAAATGAAGGCTGCTGGTTTGTTGTTTGTTGTTTTTGGGGTTTTTTTCTCCTGTTGGTTAATGGTGAGCTGAGCTAACCAAAATTAACAAAAAATAAACCAAACCTATTTTTAATTAAAAAAAAAAAAGTCTTCCAGCTAGTCTAGTACCTTATGCTGGCTTGCTACATGGCTGCTCAAGGGAATGGGTACATAAGCAGAGGGGCTGGATGAGAGCCCTTCAGCTCCAGTGTATATTGCCTTAAGTCACACTAGAGTACTATCCCCACAATTTATGGATGGTATGTACTAACAAAAAATAGTTTTGCTTGATGAGGCCAGTACAAGGCTGTATTAACAAAATTTTGCCAATAAAAAGAGCATCTTCACTAGGTTGGTTTACGAAGCTGACCATAGTGCCAACATCTTTTTTATTTTAGGTGTTCAAGATCTTTTCTGTTTGTTTATTTCTGTGTGGAAGGAAGTTGTTCATTGAATTTAAACTTTACATTTAAACTTCTAAACCAGTAGTGCTTTTTGCTTGTTAGAATTAGGATCAGGTAAGAGCTGCTAGATAGATTTTGATATATTGACAAGGAAGGGATGAAGTTTACCTCCAGATTCATGTTACCC
This sequence comes from Neopsephotus bourkii, assembly GCF_033783945.1. Taxonomy (NCBI): domain Eukaryota; kingdom Metazoa; phylum Chordata; class Aves; order Psittaciformes; family Psittacidae; genus Neopsephotus; species Neopsephotus bourkii. Next base: position 14,344,811 of record NW_026900624.1, read on the forward strand.
TATCCTCCTTAAGGGGTAAATAAATATGAGAAAAGACAAGAAGATGATGGATTTATTATCTTGACCTTGTACTGCTGAGAAGGTAGCCATTGGATAATGAACAAGGGGAGCAAGTCATCTCTACTAGGAAAATTGTAGTAATAAAGAAGCTATTACTCACTCCATGTTTGTTGTGCTCTAGAAAACCATCACCATTGTGATATAAATTCACAGTGATTTATAGTTATCTTTCTCCTCCTGTCTGACTGCTTTATTTCTTAGTCTGTGACTATTGGGGAATGTTGTAGAGGACGAGTGACTTGTTCTAATACAGTGTGCTATGGGTTGTCACGCATTCTAATGTCTGGTATTTCAGATGATGTGCAGGAGGCTTATAACCTGATGAAGGACCTGGAACCTACAGCTCCACAGGTAGTTGGAAACTGATGTCATGGTATATAAAGACAGAGATTATAAGTGGATATGAAATCTGCCACATACAAAAGTGGTATCCTGAGGACAGCTTGTCCCATTCCCACTCTTAAAACTCTTCTGTTTTGCATCTTTATCAACAATAGACTTAATGTGCATGCATAAATTATATATGTGAATATATGAATACTTAGGATGTTTTTTACTGTACCTCTTGGGATTAACTAAGAATACATACAAGAAATAATATTTCTGTAAAAATTAGCTAGATTAGATTAAATGTTTTAAATAACAGGTCTTTTCTAATCCTATCTCACTTTGGCTGCAATGAGTGGGAAGTGCAGTGTCCCTTGGCTGCTACTGTAATTTTCTTTTGTGGCTGTTCCAACATCCTTAGTCTCTGATTTATTCCTCTTTGCAGTTTATTTTCCAAAGGTCACATAGCTGGGCATGAAAGGGACCTTTCATGAGTCTGTGTGAGAATTAGATGGAGGGAGGGGAAAGAAAACCTCAAGAACACAGATCTGGTGATTCTGTGCTAAGGAGTGTCTTCTGCTGTTGCTTTCCACTTCTTGCATTTTTCAGTATAGCAAGACTTACGTGAATGGTTTTTTGGCATCCTTTTTGGCAGATCCTTTAGCCTCTGTTTCTGATATATGTGCCCAATACACATAACATAGTGTCATTCTCAGTCACATTTCGAAACAAGAATCTTTGTGAGTTTTTTTCCCCCTATTTTCTCACATGGAACTCCCCGCTAAGACTTGCAAAACTACTTGTATATCCTTCTGCAGGTCTTCTCAAATTTCTTGTTTGTCATGATACCTATAGGGTAATAATTTGGCATCTGTAAGAGAGTTGGTAAGAGTGCTAAAATTATTATTTACCATGCTGCCTAGTACTCTCAGATTATTTCTTTGCACTCCATTGTTGGGCTCTGTAGGTGTTTCTCTTTCTCCTATGACAGTGCTGGCCAGATTTATCAAAAGTACCGATTAAAGCAGGTTTATAGAAATAATTCTTAATTAAAAGATTTTAGTAAGACAAATGAGTCTGTTACATGCTGAGAAAATCTTGTTTAGAGAAGAATTAAACTATACTTGTATCTCAGAGTAGAGATTACAGGGTACTCTAGTCCTGTTCCTAATTTCAGTAGAGTAATAAAATGATCACAGAGCACAAATCTAGTGACATTTTTGCCCTGATGAAAAATACAGTGCATTTTGGAGCAAGGATGTTAGTGGTTATACTTAACCAATATGCATACTTGATGTGAGATCTGTGCCTTAATATAACAATATAGCACTTATGATTCTTCGTTACATGATTGTGAAGAAAGCATGATAGTATGTTACGGTGTTCCTTCTGGTGCATTGTCTTTGGGCATAAGACTTACCAGAAATCACATTACACCTTTTCATCGCACATACTTGGCAGATGTGACTAGTGAGTAAAATGCGTTTTTGGGGGGTAACTTTGTCCTACTGTGCTGAAACACCATCATAGTATCATATTAACCACCTACCTCTTAAACTGATTTGGGATAGAGCTGAATTTAGGAAGAAAATATGTAGACATAGGTGGCTCTTACTCGTCTCCTGAAATCTTCACTTTGTCCTCTCTAATGCTTTTAACATTATTTTTCTTCCCCCCCCAGGAGTACATCCTCAAAGGAGTGGTAAATGCAGCAGTTGGACAAGAAATGGGCTTGGTAAGTGAAGCCCATGAGATTCTCCAACTTCTCCAACAGCAGAATACGAACAGATCTGTAGGGACCAGAATGGAGTAAAAGAGACAGTCATTTAATTGCCGGATCTCTGAGTCTCTTAATCTTCTTCTGTATAGTACTCAATCTAGAATGAGTGAAATGCAAATCTCTGTTGCTAGTCCTGACAATAAATCAAGATGAATTTGGCTTTTCTGTCCTGCTTCCAAAAGGCCTGTTTGCCTTCTAGAAATATACAGTGGTACATCTCTGTCCATTCCTCAGCGTGTATTTTCACTGTGTATTGGAGCATGAGCTCTGGAACTCATGTTGGGTTTGTGGTTTTGTTTTTGTCTCCCAGAGAGATCATCTGAAAATTGCTCAGCAGTTTTTCCAGTTGGTGGGTGAATCAGCCAGTGAATGTGGTATGTTCAAAATGTTCTTTCTCCATTATGTAATCCTTCTTACAGTATCCAAATATATACCATCATATCTCTGTCTAACTGCTGACTGTTAGCATGACACTTGCTAGGTATTTTGTTGCTATAGTGTGAGTAACAGTCTAACATATATTTGAAAACAAATTTGCAAGCTTAAATTAGCAGTCTCAATTGATTCTAAACCTTACTGCATGAATTTGGCTGGAAAAGAGGCTATACTGCAAGCTGCTAGTCTTCACTGATAGATTCAGTGGCAGTTTGCCTTTGACTAATCCCATTACAGAAACAGAAGACAACAGCATAATTAGAGGAAGTGTGCAGCTGAAGCCTCACAGGTACAAATCTAGGACTGCTAGCAAATGCCTATTGAGTTCATAGAGCTCTAGCACAAGTGTGCCCTGGAACTGAGGATGATAAAAATGTAAAGAAGAACTGGACTACAGAGAGAAATGGAGGCTCTGTGACTAACTCTTTGGTGGAATTAAAAAAATAAGAAAGCAAAAATGAAACTTAACAACAAAATCAATATATTTTCAATATTTACTTATTCAATAATATACCAAAACAAGAGCTTGTTTTCCCTTCTCCTTACCAAAGTAAAACCAAAATCCCAAGTAAAAAGACAGTAGTTGGAACACAGAAATTCAGCCAAAATGGTGCTTCAATTGTAGGCATTTTCTCTAGAATTGTTTCTTTAGGTGGATAACTTAAGCATGTTTATAGTGCTTATAGTCCTCAGAGACAGAACGCTGTCTCCTGCGTCCATGGTGACTAAAGAGAAGGAGCTCAAGAGGCAGAGCGACAGCACTGATGAAACTTTCAGAAATACTGTTGAGCCATTATGTTCCTCTTGCAGCCCTTATTCTGTTGAGATTATGCAGCAGGGCGTTTCATGTTGGAAGGCTGGAAGTGATTCCATAGATGAGGTTTTTCTAACACATTCATTTTGCATTGGGGCTTTCCCTTTGGAGCTGGGATCCAAGTTAATAGAAAGAAGCAATGTGAACTGCAGTAGTGGAGAATTCAGTGGGCATATAACTAACAGGGTTTGTGATGCCAGTAAAGTCAGCGTGAGTGATAAAATGGTGGTAGACCTCTTAATGCCCATAACAGTCATGCAGGTGTCGTGAGTGACTGTAGCACACATGGATAAAAATAATGCAGAGACAGTCTGAGAAGAGATACCCTGAAAAGATGTATAGTGAAGATGTAGCCCAAACCCAAAATTGAAATTGTTAGGAAGCTAGAAGACTTAATTTTATTGTGAAATATTTTTAAACCCATATGCAGAACAAGATAGAGAGGCTGAGACTTGAGGTATGGTTGAGGGGCAGAAAGGAGGGAAAAAAAAAAGAATAAAAGAACAGAAATGTAGTTCAATTAAGAAGGTGGGTTATTTGGGAAAAAAATGAGCCTATGGGAAGGATCGGTTCCAACTAAAGGTTAAGTGGAAACATTGGTTTCCACTGCAAGCATCTTAGAGGCTTGGTACTTCCATGTAAAAACTGCTTTGTCATCTTTTTAGAAACTTGTGGGAGAAAGCTTACATACAGAAGAGCACACAGTTCAGAGTAACTCCTCCTTTAACAGTGAAATAGTGCGGGGGTTTTTGTAGCTTCAAATAGATGACAGATGGAGGTAAACAAACTGTAGACAGGAAACAGAAGAGGCAAACAGAATTCATTTTAGATAGGACAAAACAAAAAGCAAACACATGAAAACCAAATATGTAAGTGTTTTTAGACAAAGATGTTTTAAAAGAAGATGAATAAAGTAGAGCACCTGAGTTTAGAAGAGGAAGGTATCAACCTAAATTAATTTTTAAATGTGATAGGAGGAAGGTAACATGTAGAATATTGTTCCTATTTAATCTATAATGCGGTATTACTAAATAGATGATGCTAGTGGAGAAGTGGTTCTAAATGTTATAGAAACCTTGTCTCAGAGTAAAGTAAATATATTTTCTTTATCAGTGAGTAACATGAAATTGTTTTAAATTACATGCTCAAATAGGAATTACCATATTAAGGCTAAATATTCACCAGCCAGCCTGGATGGGAACAGTGAGTGGCATATTAAAGAGGTTAGAGTTTTTATATAGAAAGATAATTCAGTAATTGTTGGAGACTTCTATTCTGCCCATATTGCCCTACTAAATGCAATGACATAGCATGATATAAAGAATTCATTTTTAAATGCCATGTTTTTATCTTTCCTACAGGACACACAAGTGAGCAAGTGACTCTAGACCGATATAAAGATTACATAGAACCTGATTAGAAATTTTATAATGAAAATCTCGTTCTGATACAGCGATCTGAGTATAATCAAATTCAAAATTCATGTGTTAGCAAATACCTCAAAAAAATCCCACAGTACTAATTTCAAGAAAGGAAGCTACATAATAACCTTTCTCATTTCTAACAGAAATCTTTTATTGAAGTAGGAGTGAAAAGGATAAAATGCACCTGATTTGAACACTTGAAGGAACCTTTTGTTTCTTTAAAGAAAGGGCTTGTATTCATAATTAATGAGGTATAGGGGACAAATAATGACATGACTAGGTTTGCCAATGGTATGAAATTACCCAATGAAGGAAAAATGAAAGCTTTCAGAATCATGAAAGCTGTGGAAGAATATCTGAGGCTCGGTAATAATATGCAAATTGAATTTAGCTTTGATTAATGCAAAGTAGTCTATGGTGGGGGCGGGACACCTTAAACTGTATTTGCAAAATTATCAGAAAAGTTGAAGAGAATTTTAGGAATTAACGAGGAAAGAGAGAACAAAACAAAATAATTACTGTGTCATTGGCTGTTTAACACAATATTTCAGTGATGATTAGGAAGTCTGCAGTGCAGATTGTTGGAAGCTAGGGGAAACTTCGAAGGAAGTAGCATTACATAGCACAGCATGTATTACATTTGAAATCAGAATATATTCTTTTGATACCTATATTCTTATTCAGCAAGCTTCTGAACCAGATAGACTTTGGCTCCAATAGGATATTTTTCATGTTTTTATGTAACTTAGCATGTTAGCCACTATGTTGTATATTTGTGGTCGGTTTTGTTCTGCTGCCTTTGTTTTGCTGGATTTAGAATTAAGAACAGAATTCTTGCTGTTTGGGGTTTTGCTAAATAGCCTGCTCCTGCTATTCAAGTATGTAAGTTGTGCTTCAGCACTTCCCACTGGGCCAGACCTTGCAAGGAGCTTGTACCACTAGATTGTCTGTTTAAGATCTTTATCAAGTCACTTAGCTGCTTTGTTACAAAAGTAGGTTGTGTTCACTAGTGAGTAAATCCTTTGCTCACAACTGTGTCTACAGGGCTCCTGATTTTAATGTGTTTTATCAAAAATTAATGGACTAAAATGAAGATGTGGAATATTTTTTCATTACAGATTTCTTTCTGACTTGCTCTTCTTAACTGTAGAAATCCCATGACCGCATTAAGAAAAAAGCAACATCAGAGAGTTTAAGAAATACACAGTGTAATGTGTTTGTATATGTACACATTTCGTCTCATGTTGAAAGTTATGTATTTTAGGAGGATTAGGGACACCCAAACAAAAAAAAACCACCAAAACCAACCCCCACATCCCTCAAATCAGGAAGTACTTACAATGTAGGAGTCTGTACTCCCCCTCTAGCAGCAATGAATAACATCCAGAACAGCAGCTTGGTTTACTGCTTTGTGTTTGGGTTTTTGTAAGCTTATTAAAAATACTTAATCCCAGTGACATGACATAGAACTGGTATTACAAAGGAGGATATAAGTAGATTTTTATAATTAATTCTCATGCTCTTCTCCCAGAGTCTCAACTGGGTGGAAAATTAAACAGACCAGATTTCTGAGATAAGTTAAGGATAAAATAGGGCAAGAGGAACATTAGTGAAAGTAAACTATCATCAACATTTCCATTAAGTGCAGTGTTTCTTGGTGCTTAACATCAGTCTTACAAATTGTCCTAAAAACACTGGAAGGATAATGGAGGAAAGCACTCCTTTCATTTTCACTGTTCCTCTTTTAGGACCAAGCAAGTGGGAGGAATGAAACACTTCTGGACTTTGTGCAGTCTTTTCTTCAAGGTATTCTTAGGTCACCTGAAGAAATTTTTCAAAACGAGAACTTTTTTCTCTTCCTGCATGAGTCACATGGGATGAACTAGGACTATAAAATTCTAGGGGGTTTGCCAGTAGTTTTTGCTGAGATGAGTGAGATTTGCAGGCGTTCTACTTGGTTTTTTAATGAAATCTTCCACTAAAAATACATGGAGGATGGTATACTGTGATAATGATCATTTGACATCATGAAGTCCTAGTGATTTGACATCACTTGCATTTGTGCCTTCCTAGCTGTTGCTTGGGCTCACCCAAAAAAGTGAAGTGCAAGGTCCTACACCTGGGTCGGAGCAATCCCAGGCACAGCTACAGGTTGGGCAGAGAAGTGATTCAGAGTAGCCCTGCAGAGAAGGCCTTGACCGACACTGACATGACAGTCAGTGAAAAACTGAACATGAGCTAGCAGTATGTGCTGGCAGGCCAGAAACACCCATGTCAAGGGTTGCATGAAAAGGAGCGTGACCAGCAGGTCGAAGGAGGTGATCCTGCTCTGACTCTGCTCTCATAAGACCTCAGTTGGAGTATTGTGTGCAGTTCTGGTGTGCTCAACATAAGAAGGACATGGAGCTGTTGGAACAAGTCCAGAGGAGGGCGACGAGGATGATCAGGGGGCTTGAGCACCTCCCCCATGAAGACAGGCTGAGAAAGTTGGGCTGTTCAGCCTGGAGAAGAGAAGGCTGCGTGGAGACCTCATAGCAGCCTTCAAATATCTGAGGGGGGCCTACAAGGATGCTGTAGAGGGACTCTTAATCAGGGACTGTAGTGACAGGACATGGGGTAATGGGTTGAAACTTAAACAGGGGAAACTCAGGTTAGATATAAGGAAGAAGTCCTTTACTGTGAGGGTGGTGAGGTGTGGAACAGGTTGCCCAAAGAAGTGTTAATGCTCCATCCCTGGCGGTGTTCAAGGCCAGGTTAGAGAGAGCCTTGGGCGACATGGTTTAGTGAGAGGCATCCCTGCCCATGGCACGGGGGTTGGAACTTGATGATCTTAAGGTCCTTTCCAACCCTCACCATTCTATGATTCTATGATCCATTTCTGACCAGTCTCTGCTGATTGAGTCTTATTAAAATTAGTCCTAGTAAGCTTACTTCAGAATCTCTAAAAAAGTTTTAAAATAGTTCTTGAGTAGCACAGCATGCAATTTTGGGGCAGATTACAGCATAGCATGATGGTAAAAAGTTTACAATAACATAGTGGCAGCAAAGTTTACTGACACTTACTTGTACTGATATGCCTAATTTATTTATGGCCTCACTACTTGTGAGCAATTTGGTAATCCCAAATGCATGGAAGTTAATTTTCATGTTGTCTTTTTTCATTCAGTGGTTTTCTTGTGTGTTTTTTTGGTTTTGGTGGGTTTTTTTTGGGTTTTTTGTTTTTTGTTTTTTTTTTGTTTGTTTGTTTAATACCAGTATTTTCAGCATATCAGGTTTACTTTCTTAGTGAAACTAAAATTAAAATATATCGATCTTCTTTGTCCAGGATAACTGAAAAGCTTAATTTTAAAGGTTGGACTTGATTATCTTAATGCGCTTTTCCAACCTAGTTGATTCTATGATTCTATGAAAAAAAAAAAGCCTAGCTAGGTTAGAATAGCAAACTCAGGCTTTGTATGAAGTGTCCTAAGTGTGAGAATAACTCTCAGTAAAATTATGTTACGGAAATTGTGCCATGGAGAAGGCCTGTTACTTAAACAGTTTGTCTCCATAGAATTTGCTGTTGAATACAGTCTTGCAATAGTTATTGCATGCTGTAGAGAAAGTTGACAAGATGAACTAATAGTTTTTCTAACCTCTAGTATGGTCCTTTGCCTGAAAAGGCAAGCTATGCTATTTTTAGAAGTTAGCTGCTTTCACAGTTGCCAGCCACCTTGGCAGTGATTTCCATTACCATGTGACTTTTAAGTTCTACAAATTTGCATTTCTCTTTTGAATTTTAGATACCATTCCAGGAAGACAGTGCATGTCCTCCTACTTCTTTCTTCTTAGACAGTTTGGTAATGTCCTGATTTACCTCAACTCAGTCAAGGTTAGTATTATTATTTAGTACTCTAATGCATGGAATGAATACTAATGGAATTAGACTGTACTGTATGAGACACTGTGTAAACATAAAAGGATACAGAAACACAACAGTAACAACAAAACACAGGAACAAGTGAGATGTAAGTGGTCAGGTACAGCAAAAGGCTCAAAATGTGAAGAAGCTGTTTTTAAGATAGCATTGTGCAGCATGATGGGCATTATGGTTTCCTCATACTTGCAATTTAACCATTATCAGGCTTTCTGGTGGCATCACAGAATATGAGGAAGATAATTATAGGAAGACAATGAAAAAATGGGGGTATTTATGGAGTGGGCAACATGGAGAAGAGCCAACAAACCAACCAAACAAATGTCTTCTCAAGATTTACCAAATAAGTGATGGAGATTATTGACAATTGCTATATTGTGAACATCATTTTAATAAACAAGAGTGTGTAAGGAATATAGGACATGAAAGATCTGGAAAGTAGTAATGCTTATATTTTCCAGGGAGAGCAGCCACTGAACAGCTAAGATAGGGCATTACTACCAAAGCAGTAAGCTAAGAACATTATTTTTGCATAAATAATCTGAGTGGTACCCTTCAGGCAATGTTGCATTTTTCAAAGTAAGAGAAGGTGTTTGCAGTTGTTACAATACAGCATTACCGGATTACCAAAATTCAGTGGATAAAATGGGTGTAATTTACAGATACCCAGTTATAAGTCAGATGTGAGGGGAGAGAGAGAGGCTGGAGTGTGATTAAACAACTGGAGTTTTCTTCCAATTATTTGAAACTAGAGCTCTAAGAACTCTGTATTTGGTAGGAAGAGGAACAAGTATCTAAAAAGAAATTACTAAGGGGATACACGTGATAAGCAAAATCGCAATGTTCTAAGGTGGGTGAGATCTAAAGAAAAACATGCCCTGGCAGTGCTCAAGGCCAGGCTGGGCAGAGCCTTGGGTGGTTTAGTGTGAGGTTTCCCTCCCCATGGCAAGGGGGGCTGGAACTAGATGATTTGAAGGTCCTTTCCAACCCTAACTATTCTGTGATTCTGTGTAATGGTGGCAAAAGCATCTGGTGGGTGAAAAATGAAGGTGCAGTGTTTTTAAACTTTACCTGGAAAGACATCACTGAAGAAATCCCAAGTGGCTGTAAGCACTGGAATGGCTCCACTGTAGACATACACCATCACCACCCCAAATTGAAGTGTGAGTACAGTCGAAGGAAAGGAGAGCTGGAACCTTAACAGTGAGATTTGTTTTGCCTAACTTGAGCCATCTAAAAGTCAGATTTCTAAGTTATAACCAATGATCTGGTCTCAGTCTATAGCCAAAGGGGGCAGATGGTAATTTCCAGAGGAAAATTCATCCTATGTATTTCCTACACTTTCCTTAGAATGCAATGAGTCACCCCATAGAAATGCCTAGCTCTTGCTGTTTCCTTTAAAAAGTTCTTAAACAACTAGTTCTAACCTGAAAAGTTTAAAGTTAAATGTGATTACTCACCACCTCCAAGGTATTTGGGAAAACTTAGAAATGAGAGAGAGAGAATCATCTGGGGAAACAAATGGATTTGTCATTGATATTGGAAAGTAAGGCTAGTATTTGTAAATAAAAGAGCCAGAAACAAACAAGACACTGAACAGAAATTAAGAGGGTGAAAGCAGGCAATGGAGTGAGCAGAGGAGAGGTCAAAGTCATGAGGCAAGAGAATTGCTATGGGGGGGGATTAGATGAGACAATTATGCATCTGTGAGGGTATAAAGGAAAGTGTCATAGGAAGGGTTGGAAAGACAATCTGAAGAGAAAAGGAAGAGCACAGAATACTCGGTGTTACTTTGTAAGATGTTAGTAAGAGCCTATGCAGTGAAAGTATAGGTGAGGAATAGATTTAATGCTTAAAAACTGTCAGAAGGGAGGCAGAAACAGTGACAGGTACAAATAGCCAAGCCTTCAATCCTGCTATATTTATCAACTAGAAGGAGCATTTGACCTTGTGAAATTTGGGAGAAACGATTTTATTATGTGTGCCTAGGAGAGGGGAAGGGTTATCTGACTGCTTGTGCTTGAAAGTTTTGTTTTAAAAACTTATCTGTTCTGAAAGCATGCAGAACTACTGTGATACATAACATACATATGTGGATCTCAGCTTGCAAGCTGGACTTGCCCACATATACACACCTTGGCATCAGTAACCATATGTCTGTTTTGATTTGACCCATATTTAAGCAAAGATAATACTTCCTTGGTTTTCATTATAAGGGTGCAACAAAATATTAAGCTAAGTAAAGAAAATTCAGTGTAAAAAAAAGATTGATGCCTTTCATTGCACAGTGGCATACTCTTATTTGAAATACTGACCACAACCCCCTCAAATTCTGAAAGTAAGGTGATTTGGACAATAACTAGAAATTGAAATGTTATCTAAAGACATCTAGAAGATAGACATTATTTGCTACAGAGGGAAGTTAAGAAAAGAAAATTATACAATATGAGGATTAGAATAAACAAGGTGTATTTGAAACCTCCATTTGTATTAGGAGAGGCTGAAAACAAGATACAGCTTGTTGGAATTACATCAAACTCAGTGTCTTTTCCAAGAAAACGCATTTTGTCCCTCTCAGAACACAGGTGGTTTATGAAACTAATTGTCATAGTTCAAGGTAGGGTTGAGATTGCAATTTTGGATGGTTTTATAGACTGCATCTAGCAAGTTGCAATACGATTAGGCTTAAGTAAAATACGTTGTTAAATTCTTGAAGGGGATCATAAATACTGGTATTTGAGACAATGCAGTTGATAAATAGCAAGGACTAAGGGCAAAAGTCTTCTGCCTACTACCACTTTCATTGCATGATCCTTTTGAAGTAGTTCATCATTCTCATGATTTTTTAGCTGAGACTAGCCACTGCTCAGATTTACTTAGGTCATTCCCTTTCTCTTCAGGGCACAGGGATGCAAACAGTTCTTCCTGTGCCATGTTATAGGCAAAGTTTAGGTGGCTTTACAGTGACTGGTGTGCTTCATTCACAGGGATAAAGTTTAACAGAATCTCTGCAGCTCTTTAAGTGGAGCTGTGCACTCTTGAACATTGTTTGTATTACGTTATCTCAGGAAACACCACCTTCATTCATGATTTGATTAAAACTGCTGTAGGCATGAGAATGTCTCAGAGGATACCTTATTATAAATGTATTGCCAGCTGCCCTGAGGGTGACACAATAACACTGACGATCAACTGAGAAGAAAAGCTAATTCAGGCTCAGCTGAGTTCTAGCCACAACGAATGCTTCATTGTTCAACTGGGTATCTGAGCATGTCATTGAAATGGACATCACTCAGAGCACAGTTAGTTTTATAAAATGATTGAAGACCACTAAAAAGACCTCACAAGAGTGAAGTGCAGTACATGTAATGTAGTTTGAAAAAAACAAAACGAAACATCTAGTTGCTGTGAATGCGTTGCACTATCAGCAGCACTAGTTCATTTCTATTGGTTTTGGGTTTTGCATCAGGTGTGGTCTCTAGCAGTTACACAGTTAGGATAAAATGACATTGTTTTTGAGTTTTGTTGTTGACAGAATTATTTTTTCATTTTCGTTAAAAAATACATAGGGGCTGTTTGAACAGAAGAATCATGGAATCACATAATGGGTTGAGTGGGAGGGGACCTTAAAGATCATCTAGTTCCAGCCCTGCTGCCATGGGCAGAGATATCTTCCACTAGACCAGGTGGCTCAAGTTCTCATCCAACCTGGCCTTGGAACACTTCCAGGGATGGAGCAACAACAGCTTCTCTGGGAAACCTGTGCTAGTGTCTTACCGCTCCCATAGTGAAGAATTTTTCCTAATATCTAGTCTAAATTTCTTCTCTTTGAGTTTAAAGCCATTCCCCCATGAAACTACTCATGCAGTAAAAGAAGAAACTATTCATGCAGTAAAACTAGCATTATGCTCACCAGCTTTGCTTAACCTGGACTTCTGCTGATGCACATGAAACTATCATTGAGGAAGAATACAGTAACATGTTGTAATTCTCCTACAGTGAAACCCATTAGTTCACCCTAAGGGTACTGAAATGTTTTCACAAACTGAGCGTAAGATTCACCTGATTGGTTCATCCTCATGCTTTCACATAGCTTGCTATATTTGCTATAGCTTGCTATATTTGAACCGTAATATAGACATCTGAGAAAAGGTGCTCCCTCTCCCCCCCCCAATCTCCTATCAAGGCACTAGCTTGATGTATGTGGGTGGATGGGATCAATACCCTTTGTTATCTGCCTGCAACAGGAAACAGAAGAAGTTTCTCAAGTGTCCCTACATCATGAAAGAAGATAGAGAGCTCTGGGAAGGGGGTTTACCCTTCTTTTATATCTTCCCATATCTTTTGTACAGTCCCAAGTATGCCTTCCCATATCTTTTGTACAGTCCCAAGTATGCCTATGCCTTTTACCTCCTCCTCACTGTTAAAGAGGGAACAAAACAAAAATTGTATCTTCCTACACAAGTTCTGTTTCTTTTGTAGATGCTATATAAGGAAAAACATTTCTTCTTGCTGGAGTGGGTCCAGAGAAAGCCAGTGAAGCTGGTGAAGGACGTGGAGCACAAGTCTTATGAGGAATGGCTGAGAGAACTGGGGTTGTTTAGTCTGTAGAAAAGAAGGCTCAAGGGGATCTTACTGCTCTGTACAACTACCTGCAAGGAGGATGGAGCAAAGAGGTGGCTGGTCTTTTCTCCCAAGTAGCAAGTGATAGGACAAGAGGAAACAAGGTCAAGCTGTGCCTAATATCCAATAAAGTTTAGATCGGATATTTGGAAAAATTTCTTCACCAAAAGGATGATCTGGCATTAGAACAGGCTGCTCAGGGAAGTGAATCACTGTCCCTGGAAATGTTCAAAAATCACGTAGACAAGGCCCTTAGTGACATCGTTTAGAGCCCATCCAAGGACTTGGCAGTTCTGGGGTAACAGTTGGACTGATGATCTTAAAGGTCTTTTCCAACCAAGTTGATTCCACAATTATTCCACACGCCTTGCTGTTATGCACCAGGAAGGCCTTTGTTACAGCAATTATCCTGCATAAACCACCCTGCTTTTTTCTCACGCTCTTTCATAAGCACTGCACCTCTGCTCGGCAGGGATCCTCAATTCCATCTACGCTTGTAGTTGTGGTATTGTGTTCCACCTTAGCTCTACCAGGTCTACTTGGTGTAGCAGTATAAGTGCTGAACAGAGAACACAGCTTTTGGTCATCTGAGTTATACTTCAGTCTTGACATATGACCGTTATCAAATCTAAGCTATTTGGGTCAAACCCAAGTATCAGGCTAACTTATACTTAGAGTTACATTTCCTTTTTTGGCACATACAGCTTTTCAAAAAAGATGCAGATCAACCTGACTTGTCATTAACCAGGTTTGTCCAGTTTAATATTATGGGAGAGAAAAATGTGGTGTTGCACATCGAATAGAGTGCATGTAAGCAAAGGCTGAGCTCAAAGAAGTCTCACTGCACCTATTACACACCAGGCAGGTGTGCTGCCTGCCTACAGCTGCTACTGCAACTCCACCTCCATCATGGGATCCAGTGTGTCAGACTAGCATATATCACACAGCCAGATACACAGGATCTCCTGTTGCACCTTGAGAAGTCGTGGAAAAACAAACTGTTCATCTCCTTAAGCCATTAGGGAGTCAACTACTTATTTACCACCCTAGTGGTGAAATAAGTGCTTAGGAGGTGAAAGAGACTATGGCAGCACAGCGTGTCTTCACATGCCTGAAGTGAAAATTATACCCACAAAGCTGCCACTGCAATTTTGATCTTGAAGCATTCCCCAGACATCTCATGGTTAATATTGTGGAATGTTCCAGCTGTGTTTGTAGTCATGAATGTAGGATGGAAAGTCAGTCCATAATTTTCTACCCACTGTTTATAAATGCCCTATGTTCATAATGTGGGTTTTTCTTTTTCCTTCCCATTGTCTTGTTATAGTCTAACTCAGATTGGAGAGCAGGGGTATTTTTAATGTTGTTATACCATGGGAGGAGGGGTTTTTTCTTATTTATTTGGATTTTGTCTGTGCATCTTATTTTCCAGAGTTACTTCTACAATGATGATACTTTTAACTTCAACTATGCTCAAGCCAAAGCTGCCACAGGCTGTTTTAATGAGGCTGAAGAGGTATGCATTTACTTACCTTAAAAAACAGTGGAAACATTTCCCACATACTTTCTTCTTTCCTTCATTTTTTTCGCTCCAGATCTTCATGTTGGTTGAAAATAAGCAGGTTGTGTAGAATATAATCTTCCCCTTCTTAGAGGAAGTGAAATTCTCAGTGAACACCATTCAGAAAAGATTATCTTGCTAATCTTGTAATGTGAGCTATATGGGAAGCCATGCTGCTTGTGGTGCATCACAAGAGTGCTTGCAGCTATCTCTAATTGATCAAAGAATGCCCTCTTAATCAGATTTCCTACGCTTTGTCTGGGATCCCAGGCAGTCTTATTGTTCAGGCTGACAGGGGCATGCTGAGTAAAAGACATCAAATAGTTAGGAGCTTCTAGGTATCCCTAGAAAATTGTATATAAATAAATAAATAGATGTATGTCTTCCTCTGAGAAATGTGCAGGGAAATGAGGAAATGTTCACTATCTTATTCAGCAGTATCCAGATGCAGCTGGAAGAGATTAACTTCTACACACAGCATTTTTTGCGTCTGTGTGCACTAGAAACTTAATTACAACTAAAATATGCAAAAGCAAATAACTATTATAAAGATGGAAGCAACATTTTTCACAAGACCAGAAAGAAGACAAGCCAGAAAAAATCCCAACAAAACAATCATGTAGTCAAAAGTGAATCATACAGGGGGTTTTGGTTTGGGTTGGAGTTTTTTGTTTGGTTTCTTTTGTTTGTTTGCTTGGTTTTCCTGTCTTTTTAACTCTTCAGGTTTCTCAACAATGGAGCCCCCTGTTTTTTTCTTTTTCTCTTCCCCCCTCTCCGTACCCACACCCACACCCTTAATTTCTGTAACCTGAAATTGCATCTGTCTTTAAGAAAAATATCCAAGACTGTCATGCAAAATGGATATATATTTCAATTCACCTACCTTAAATTTAGTTAGCTTAATGAAAATGTAGGTGACTCTTTCAAAACTATGCTACTAGGCTACAGTGATTCCTGAGACTTCATAAAAATGATAATGCTGCAAGTAAGCTTTAGCTGCAGCCAGGCAACAAAGAAACACGGAGCTGTAAACTGCTGTTAATCCGCATTTTCCCTCTTACGTTCTTATAAATGATTCTATATAAACTTGGGCTTATAGCTGATGCGTTTAAATAACAGAATTATGTAATTACATTGATTAGTCTGGCCTAAGGTGTGACGGTTGATTGTGATGATACTCTCATAGAAAGATCACCCCTCCTCCAGTGTCTCATAATCTCGTAAAATACCTCCACATATAGCACATAAGTTATTTAAAAGCTTACCTCCCTAGAAGTAATGAAATAAACCTATGATAAAGTTCTACTTACAGTGACAGTGCTGCTTTCTTTTTATTTCTTCCCTCCTACCCCTTCCCCTCCTTTCACCACCACCTCCCCTCTTCTCCCCCCCCCCCCCCCAGCCCAAATTAGGGGATCAGCAATGTTTAGCCAGTAAAAATGTCAGTAAATTGTCAAACTTCCTGTTCCAGCACATATATCTGTTCCTATAAAGGTATTTGGAGTTTTGCCAGTAGCATCCTAGTATAGCTACAGATATACCTGCAGAGGGGCATAAATAGCTGTTTTCTGTGAGAAAAGCCAGAATACATTATTAAATGTATAACTTTTCCACACACATCCCTTTAGATGTAGAATGTAATAAACCAGTATTTGTACAGTAAGTTACAAAAGACAAATGTTTTGGCTCAGAACCCTACTGAATCCGAAAGGGTTCGAAATGTTTTATTGCTGACCTGGAATTCTCTCTGACATGTATAGGGAGGAAAGGCTCATATATATGTGAAAATTCTGGTATTTCAAGAAGATGCTAATGTAATTGCTTGCACTGCTTTCTAAACAAACACATTCCAAATAGCTTTTCCCACAGGCCCAGTGTTCCTTTGTGCTGTTTGTGTTGCATGGCCGCCCACTGGCACTTGCTCAGAGTAGGCCGCACCCTCCTCACAGCTTGCTGTTTCGAAGCTGTACAAGTCCCATGATAAGCATGGCCCTGTTTGAATCCTCCACCTACTCGACACAGAGAGATGAGATACCCCCACACTGCACTTGCATACCCTATCTCTTCTCTTGAAGCAGTCATTCATGTGGCTTCAGCCTTAGCTGCATGTTGAAACGAGGCAGGTCTGCCTTCTGTTTGTTTAAAAGTAGGTGCATGTATAATCTTTTATTTTCATTTTTCCTTCAGGTGTTCCTTTTGATCCGGAGTGAGAAGATAAAGCGTGATTTTGTTTACCTTAGCTGGCTAGCTCGCTGCTGTGAGTCACTTTACTCTCAACATTGCAGAATACAGATCCTCCTCTATTGCATCAGTCTTGGCAATCCACTCTCCTAATTGAATTTAATGTTGTAGGTGGATTCAGAACTATGAAAGTGAAACACTGGTTGCACTAGTTACAGTGTTGGTGGTTATTGCACCTTTCATACATCTAGCTTTAGTAAGCAATTACTGCTTCACTGCAATGCTGTTATAGCTCCATCAATGCAGCTTTGTCCTAACCAGTGACCCTTTTTCTTCTCAATTGTTTACTCAATTGCTTGAGTGAAGATTTTCTGTCTCAAAGACTGAGTTGCAACTTTTAAAATGTTCAGACTAATGATACATGGAAGCATCCATACTGGGTCAGTCCCAACAGTATCTAACAGAAGGAGCCAATGTCACTTGTCTAGGGAGAAGAATCAGGCAAACTTACACAGTATTTTTCTTCCTACTGCATTACTGCTCATATTTTCCAAACTTCTGTGCCCGAGGGATGTCCTTTATAATCTCAGCATGTTTTTTCTTCCAAAAACTTTTCCATTCTTCCCTTGAACCCTGAAAACTTTTGCTATGTTTAATATCCTATAGCAAATTATATTTAGGTTTTTGAACCAGTTTTTAAAACATTGCAGAGTACACCTCTGTACAGGTACAGCTATCGTGCCACATATAAAATAGTATAGAAGTGGGCTTGTCTAATGATTCAAGACTGAGACTCTTGAAGGTTAATTTATTTTCCTTACAGTGCCTCAATACAAAAAGGTTCTCTTATCTAACCATTTTCAGTAGTTGTCCTTGGAATGTAAATATGCATGTTTTGGGACATTATGCCATATGGCAGATGTGATAAACATCTCTAACATGATCTCTCAGGCAGGCACATCACACCCCTGGGTGCCTGTCTATGACTCCATTTTAGGACATGCCAGTTTATTTCCTTTTTCATTAAGCTGTGGTACCTGGTTGTGTTTGAGTGCTTTATATGTGAATGTTTTATGTGAATTTTTTTTTTTTATGGGATAACTCTCATTGAAAAGTGAGTAAGTTGTTCAGTAGACAGTGTTCATTCCTGTGATTCTGTGCTATAGCAGTTCTTTGACATACATCTGGGGATTCAGAACTCTTTGAAGGTGCTACTTACTATATAAGTGGATTTAACACCATGTTATCAATTAAAAATTTTCTAACTCTTTCATAGGAGTTACTCTTTATTTTTCAGTATGCCTTTTGCCATTCTGAATTCCTGCTGAAGTTTCCATAGAGCTGCTGTATTCTTCTTTGTCAGTCTTAAAATTTGTTTTTTCATTCTGTGCTAGTATTCTAGCTGCTAGAATTCTTTGCAGAAACAACTGCTCAGTGATGAATGTAGTTATCTTTTTGTGGCAAGTATGTAAATCACTATTAGATCCTTCTGGATAAAGGCTGCTGTAGAAATTACAAAGGATCATAATACATTCATGTCAGAATATGATCAGGTATTGAGTCGTAAACAATTCAATGCTGAAATATTTCTAAAGGGCAAAAAGTACCAGAGATGCATCTTTTTTGGATGTAAGACATAACTATACTGTTTATGTCAAATTCATCTTGATAAGGTAAAAAACCTCTGAATTAGCACAGTACTCAATTTCTCTAGACAGATGGGTTGGTATTTGGAGATTAAGATCTGGCTGTTTGCCACTGTATATGGTATCTGGAGCTGATGAGAGAAAAACCTGATTTGATGTCTTGCTGTCTTCTAAATTAAAAGTGTCTATAAATCCTGTGATTTGGTAATACATGTTTATTGTTGATGACTGCCACCCATTCTACCTGCAACATACTCATTAGAACAGTGGTCACAGATATAATAAGCTAAACTGTCCCTCTTTTGAAGGAGCATGAGTGGTACATGTGTGACCAGCCAGCTCCTCTTTGATAAGGAGACTGATAAGACTTGAAAAAGAAAGGGATACTTAATTTTTTCTTTTCTCCCAGTACTTGAATGAGTCTGGAATTACCAATATCAACCTCAGTATCAATAGAATGGGTTCTTATCTCCAGAAAATCAAATATTAGCACTTTTTGTGTTCAAAGACCCTAGCAGAATTTCCACTAGCTGAGATGGAAGTTTCATATTCTTCTATTTCTATTTGTGTATAGCAGTGGTGTTTAAATTTAAAGGCCAATGAAAAATTCTGGTCATATAGACAAATTTAAAACCAGCACAAAATCTCAGGAATTTGGAAACATTCACCCCTTTTTGGTTTGTTATGAATCATGGGAATTGAATGTTTAGATTGAGGTAGGCAGCAAGTATTAAAGACCTTGGTTTGGTGCCAATTAAAATTTTTCTATGTGTAAGAATACATAATCTTAAAACTCACCATCTAAATGGATTTCTACAGTTCATTGTCTTGCATAAAATAACTTCTCTAATGCTTTCCATTCTGTTCCTTAATCACATCTTAAATCAGGAGAGTTGTGCTATATTAAGTAAAGAAATTTTGGAACATTTATTCCACCTGCCATTGGGTATTATGTGGGGCATATTCTTTTCACAATCCCAGCTGTTTGTTGTTGTTGCAGATATTGTGAATAAGAAACCACAGTTGGCCTGGAAGCTCTATCTGGAGATGGAGACGTCAGGAGATTCATTTAGCCTGTTGCAGCTCATTGCCAATGATTGTTACAAAGTGAGTCTTCTCTTTAGAACTTGGTGTATGGCATGTTAATTCAGTGACTGTACCAAAAGCCTTTTTTTTTTTTTTATGTCTTTCATCATTGTCATCACTAGTGTACTTTCTTTTATAACAGCGGGATATTTATTAATGTGGATGAGTTGGCAAGGTTTAGTCAGTATTTTAACCTACAGGCCTTCTTGATAAACAGCCCCCTGAATGAAACATTGATAATTTACTCCATGCTTGAGCTGTCAATAACAGTTTCTTATACTGCCATTATTGGTAGAAATGACAAGAAACTTCTTAGAAAAAAAAATAATAATCCAGCATAGATTCAGCAAGGAGCCTTATGCTGCATTTTTTTCCCTGGACAGTTATTTTTTCCTGAAAGCTTGTAGTGGCTTCACTCAATAGAATGCTGAACGAATGTGATGGAGCAAGGTCAACAGCATCCTGAGACTAATTGTAGCTTGATGCCCCATTGCTATGCTGATAGCTGGGACGAAGGACTTCTGGCTGATTTCTTGCTGCTTTTCATGCAAGATCTCATCTTGTCCATATAGGGAACAGCACATGACTTGGGGTAAAACATTTCCTGCTTTTGTGTCAGATAGAAGAAGGACATTGAACCAGTATTTGCTTAATGGAACTAGGTCAGATGCCAGTTTGGAGAGATAGATATTAATTTTTTATCTTTTTAGGTGACACATCTGATCTTGCTTATACTCACTATCTTTATTCCCACCTGTTTAAGTGCTTGCCAGTCACCTATGGTCAAAATTACCATTTATCTGCAGAAAATTGAATTTTCTATTTATCTGTTCATCCTGTAGTATCTGTGTTTCTCTGACTAAAGTAACTCCCACAGCCCATCCAGGGTTTTTCTCAGCAGATGCAGACTTCCAACCACCAAAGGATGGGAGGTTGTTCTCAGCCTACCTTCTGTGCTCTGTTATGGGAAGATGCTAGCCATAAAGAACATTGTTCTTCAGTCTTGCCCAAGTTAAGAATACTCACAGTCATAAATAAGGTCCACAAGTTATGCTGAAATAAAAAGTCTGTTAGTGTAGTCACTCCTTTCACACTGACTGTTTTCAACCAACTTGCTTCTTGTTCACATTTACAAATAGAGAATTGAAGGAAGAAATGATAAGGTACAAGGATTTTCTTAAGTTTAGGATAATTTTGGATTACAGAGTCACTGAATCTTACTTTGTACTGTACTGTAACAGTGAAGAAAAAAATCCAGTTCCAAGTTAAACCTAAAAGACATCAAATATGTCCCTGTGACCATCACAAGGTCTCTGTGACCATCCTCTGTGACCTACGTAAGGAAAAGTAGTTCTGTTTTAAAATGTTTGGACTAGTTGGAAGTTGATGTTTTATCAAGGATTTCAGTATAGTCAGTATCTATACAACACTGGATAGGGCACCTCATAAAAAAAGAAGTTCTATAAGCTAGTGTTATCTGTATATGATCAAAACAACAGTGCAGATCATTGCCAACTAATGAAGCTCACAGTGCAGTTTGTCTATAATGTTCAAAGACATTGACCAGTAATGTTACAGTATCACCTCTTTCCCTACTGAAATGTGCCTGTTCTGTATCACTTGCTGCCTGCAGAAAAACAGCAAAATGAACATTGCTTCCATGACTTAGTGCTGATTTCCGAAAACTAAGCTCACAATTTTTAATCCCCTTCTAAAAGATGGTCATATTGTCATGAATAACGTTTCACTTTTCTGTGCAGTTGCGTCAGTTT
This sequence comes from Neopsephotus bourkii, assembly GCF_033783945.1. Taxonomy (NCBI): domain Eukaryota; kingdom Metazoa; phylum Chordata; class Aves; order Psittaciformes; family Psittacidae; genus Neopsephotus; species Neopsephotus bourkii. Next base: position 14,366,436 of record NW_026900624.1, read on the forward strand.
TACTATTCAGCCAAAGCATTTGATGTTCTGGAGAGACTGGACAGCAATACTGAATACTGGGAAGGCAAGAGAGGTGCTTGTGTGGGTGTCTTTCAAATGATCTTAGCTGGACAAGAAGCAAAGTGAGTATTCTGTGTTGTATCTGAATTTATTTTGCTCTTTTCTTACTTCCAGTCAGCTGTAAGGCAGAATCATCATCTCAGCTTTAGGTCTGCGTATCCTCTTCCAATTCTCTATTGACCTTTCAGAAAACTGACACTCTGGCCGGTGCTTCCATATGAGGTGTTCAGTTTTAAGTGTATCTTCCACACAAACAGTTCTGGAATATATAGTGGAGAATAACTCATCAGTTAATGCCATGAACTGTATGAAACCAAAATACATTAGTTGTAGTATTAGGACGAGTTAAGTTATAAATGTACTATATTCGTGAACTGAGGGAAAAGCACCTCATTTCACGTTAATGGCATAAGAATGGAAAACGGTTCCATGATATTTTAAGGTTCACAGAATAGAACTAAGAAAACATTTGCTCAGTGCTGTTGGAAGGACACAATTTGACTAAACAATGTGAGTAGATGTGACTGTGTTTTCACTAAAATTTGCTTTCTGAAGAAGCTGTACATGTCAGATAAATATACTCACTTGAAAGCTTAAGGGAAATTACCTGTGTTAGTGATAATTTGCTTTCGGCCCATTTCATTGGATGGGAGAATAAGACAGAATACTCGGGCTATATTTAAGAACTGATCCCTCATAAATATTCTGCTGTAATGCCAGATGGCCATTCTCCCCTGGCCAAAGTTGCTGTTTCATACATGACTGGTAGGTATGTATCTTGGCTTTTACACCCTTCTTGTATTCCCTTCTGTGCTGGAGTAATCTCATTAACTAGTGCACCCTTCAAGTGTCCTTTTAGCAATTACTGCAGTAGATACAGTGAAATACACATAGGTTGCCTGTTTTTCAGTATGCATACAAGTTCTTGCAGTAAACTAGCTGGTAAACTGGAGCTTCATACTGGTTTATCATATTGGTAATGTTCATTTCCATGTTATTTGTATTAATGTGTAAGGTGCTTTGGCAGTATTAAGCTAGATGTTTCCATACTGAAGACTAGCAAACAGCATTAAAGTCAAAACCAAAAAAAGCTTGCTTTATTCTGGGGAGCTATTTTGCAAAAGTAAAGATCTATATATGAATATACACACATGCAAGCACTAAACTCCAAACTAATTACACTTTGCTGACTTTCTTGCTTTTAATTTCTCATTGCAATGAAATACAAGGTGGGGTTTTTGTGTTCCCTGGGTTCACATCTACTGTGCATTTTTACCTCTAACTGCTCTGCAGATTAATGGACCCCTCTGTCTAGGAGCCATGCTTTGCAAACTAGTTTGGATATGGGTAGTTGTTTATTGTATAAGCTGGGTCTTGCCCTCATTTAAATCTTTGCTTTTCACCTTTATAGAGAGACTCTACGGGAAGTATTGCATCTTCTGAAGAGCACTGGCAATTCTCAAGTAGAATACATTGTCCGCATCATGAAAAAGTGGGCCAAGGAGAACAGAGTCCCTGTTTAAGTCAGTGCCACAAAATGAACTGGGTCAGTTACTGCTCTGTGCGTGGCTTCAAGATGTGGGTCCTGGTTTCTTCTGTGCATTCTGGGTATCTCCTTCCTTGCAAAACTTTAAATGATCAAGCAGATTGACGCAGCTGAGCAACAGTGTAGTGGAGTGAGATTGCAAAACATGCAGCAAGTTTGGTTTGGGTTTTTTTTGGTTGGTTGGCTTTTAAACCTTTACTGGTACTTTTCCTGTTGCATCAATCTCTATTCCTCATTCTAATTTTCAGGTTTTTAGTAATAGTTCCAGCTGTCCACAAGTCAGAGTGTTCCTCAGATTTCTCCACACAAGTTACTGGACTGCTCTGTGGGCTTTTTTTCCAGCAAGCCTTCTGGCCTCTGGAGAAAACTCATTTGTTGAATGACTGAGAATTGTTGAATGACTCTATTCAGCAAGTGATGGAATGTGCATATAGAGAAGATGACAGGGACTACCAAAAGCAAATACTAGGGTATCAGGTAATATGTAAACACGTATATTACCTGTCTGGAGTAAAATACAAACCATGTTCTGAGCACTGTCCTTTTCTGGATAAATCTTAATAACTATTACCATCATTTATTTGGCTGACTGTATTGTTTAATCTTGCTTTGTAGGTTTGACATTCAAAACACTGATTCATGTTAATACAATTCATGTGAGTGATCCATTTAGTTTAGCAATCTGATGGATAAAAGAGCAGGATGCTTTGAATAATTTTCTTCAGCATTTACCACCCTCATTAGCAATATATTTATTATACTTGGGATTTATTATACTCTCCTGTTCTTTAAAGAGAACAGTTCAGGGAATATATAATTCTAAGAAGGCATCAGTTGTAATATAGAAATGTGTTATAATTTTTGTAGTGTGAAACGTGTACATTGTTTCTAAAAGGAAAGTTTACATTTTGTTGATCTGTAAAATACTGACAAAGTATTTTTTTATCTTTTTAGGGGGAACTCAGAATACTGTATTCTCTATTGTCTATTTCTATTCAAATCTATTCACTTTGATTAAAGCTCTGAATGGAATGCCTTGTTGGTCTGTGTTGCTTCATACTGCAAAAGTTGAAATAGTATATTCATTTTGCTGTGGAAGAGGGTAGATTTGTGACTGGTCATTAAATGCATGTTCATTAATCTGTCTAAGGTAAGCCAGTGGCCTTGATCCTGATTTTATGGTAGTTTGCTGAAAATAAGGAGGCTGGGTGTATGTGGAACATACACACATTTCTGCCATATAACATTGGCTCTTTTTTGCTTTAAGCAAAAAATGTGGGTATCATCATTCAGGTATCCAGAAGTACCTTGATAGTTGTGGCTACTTGCATTTATATCTAGAAATCTGATCCATCATACTACTAACAATAATAGAGCCTTTCAGCATGGACAGGGGACACGTTGCACTCATTCAAAAGAGGTGTGAAAGCAATAGTATTTTCACTGAAAGCAGTTATAAAACAAAAGCAGTTATAAAACATGTTTCACTTGTAAAAGGCATTTTTCTTTTCCCTCCCAGTTTAATTAACTTGTAAACTGATCAGGAATACAATTACGAGTCTTGGTACAAAGCTTCGAAAAATCATGTTGGTGGCTTTGTAGCAGATGTTAAATGCATGTAATTACTCCCTTTATTGAAGCTTTACCTGCACAAGAGCTGAAGAGCATCCGAGTCTATTGCAGACCATTTTACATGTTGTTCAAATCTTCTGAAATAAGTGTGGTGGCATTGCAGCATAAGGGCATGGGGACTAATTTTAAATTCTCTGGCCCTGACCAATGAAAAAGTTTTTAAAAACCTCCCCTCATTCACTAGAGTCACAAAATCCTATTTGATATGCTAAATAATGTGGGGTTTAGCACAGTACATTTTATTGACTGGTAATAAAGTTTTTGTCATTTAAGACAAGGGATTGCAGGGCTTTGCCTTCAGCAGTGATGAAATGAGAGGTATATTACATACTTAGGATCGTGGTAATGGAACAGACATGTAGGTACTATTAAAATGCACAACAAGGAAAATGCTGAAATATTGGTGTTTATTTTACCTTAGAAATGCATTCTAAGGACATCTTCCATTGTTTAATCTGAGATCACATTCAAAGAACAGGGGTGTGAATCGGAGTTGCCTTAGCTGATACAGAAAGGGAAGTTAATCAAGAATTTCTAAAGCTGTTTCTGAGGCAGAGTTAACAAAATGTTATCACTGTCTTTTTGCATATTTCCCTGAATTGTGGAAATTTAAGGAGTCAAGGTACTCTAAATAGAGCAGCTAGGAGTGAAGGTAGATGTGGAGGAAAAACAACTGCAAAAGTGAGCTATACAGAACAAGTAGGCAGTGAGGAATGCATGTGCAGAGTCAGGGAAACAGATGAGTTTATTGGGTCAGGAATAAGTGAATAAAAAATTGAAACAGCATTTCACATAATGTAGGAGAAGAGAGACTAGGGCAGAAAGAAATTGCTGCATCATTAGAATTTCAAGGCAGAGTATGGGAAATACAGTTATTTCTTATACTCCCAGTAAGCATCTGAGGTACTGTGCTAGCAGTCGAATCATTGATAGTGACTGGCAGAGAAAGCTGAAGCCCAAACAGTGTGTAACTGCTTTTAGTTGGGTGCTGACCCATTCCTGACAGATAAGGAAGATGACCTTTAATTAAACTCAGTAATATCTGAAGAACATTTATGCCAATAACATCTAAGTGAATTACTCTGCAGGAGAGGACATTTATCCTGTCTGTTGCTGCGAGTTAGTTCCAGGATGACATCTGGTTTGGCCAGCATCTGAACTGATCCAATATAGCATCTTGGATTAGTTCTGGAATCTAGCATATAAATTCTAAGCCCAGTAACAGGTGGAGCCAAGTAATGTACTCAAGCTGGAGGTGGCAAGTTCATTGTGAAGGAAAAGTCATGTCACTTTCCAGCTCTGTGGACTGCAGCAGGCATTTATATTTATGCAGTTCTCTCAGCTGAAAGATTGTTCATTGATCTTCATATGAAAATTGTCTAAGGTTGAATAAGGAACTTGGCCATTAGCTAGCAAGACACAGATTAGACAATTACATATATAGCTGTTGCTACATGTAGCTTCACCACATGGGAGCTATGCAAACACTGAGGAACGCATCAGGGGTTTGCCCATTGGTTTACTCTTTCACTAAATTTTCCCTGTGTTATCTCCAGAAGTAATTTCCAGTCATTCTTGAGTTTCATTTCTAGACTTCCCTCTCCCCATTTAATCTATTTATATGATCACTGATTAAGTACATAATTGCATGAAAGTGTCACCAGTAACCACTAAAATCAGGTTATTAATCAACTACTGCATAATCTGGCCTGACCCTAGGTAGTGAGAGATGGTAGATTTCATTGGCTAATCTTTGTGTTGAGTCCAATAACTATCTTGGCTTTCCATAAAAATACTTGTGAGAAAATCTGAAGGTGGCTAGTGAGAAAATTTGTTAAAAAAATCAAATTACTTTGCAATTTGTTCAAATTATTAAATTGCCTTTGCTCTTCATTCTAAATTCAGCTTGTTTGGCCTTGTCTTACAATATTTGATTCTTCCAACATCCATCTTTGCTGTTAGTCATTAAAGCCCAGCATTGTCTGGTTTGAGTTGGGGTTTTGGTGGTTTGGGTTTGTTTGTTGTGTTTTTTATCTTTTGGTACACATAAACTACAAGCAAGTCACCTCAATCTGTATGGAAGACAGCATCCCTTGTAAGGATATTTTCCAGGGTGGAAAACGGGCAACCAGTTTGTCAACAGAAAAACATGGCCATGTAGCATTATGTATATTTATCACCACATGTGATGTTGGAATATGCTCTTCCATACTGCTGCTTCCTGTTCTCCTACATGTGTACTCAAAGACTGCATTCATCCTTTTAGTCATACTATCACAGGGGGAGCTTGCATTAAATTGCTTCTTGACTGTGACATGACATCTAGGTTTTTTCCACAGCTGGTATTTTCTAGGATACAGTCTACCCTTCAGAAGATACACCCTACCTTCAGCTCTAAAATATAGATTTTGTTTGAATGGGGTCAGTTTTTCACGTTACGCAGATCACTCTGAGTGACTGTCTTATTATCACTACACTAGTCTGTTTCCCTGCAGTCTTTTATTAATGCTGGTTTATATCTATATCTGGATCATCAAGGGCTATGTTGGATCCTCCACCCTTCCAGGACCCTACTAAAGTAAACCCCCAGAACATTCTAGTAATGATGACTAATGGCTACTTCTCATCATTTGTCACTCTCAACTTGATTCACATGTACTTTACGGATACTGTATTACACTATTTTTTTTAAATTAGGTATATGACGTTAGAAATGTCTGTAATTACATTTGTATAACTACAATATTGTATTGAGCTAAACTTAACGAAAGACCCATGTCACAGGAGCTAATACTTCCCATTCATTCTTTATTAGATAAATCTTACAGCATCACAGAAAGATTGATGGAGTCCAGTTGTTTAAGGCTGCTTGCAGAATTTGAAACAGTCCTTTTTTTGCCCTGTAATCACATTTAGAAGCCACAAACCAAAAGTTTACTTTTGACTTACATTTGGAACAAATAAAGCAGGAATTTCACATCTCTAGGCAAGGGATAATTCCTAAATTCCTTATAAATCTTGCTTAACTGATGAATTACACTATCATCTATGTATAGATTTTAAGATAAAAATCTATATTTAGTAAGAGCTGTGACTTTTGGGAAGACACTGTGTATTCTTCAAATAAAAAACTTCAGTTCATACTTGCATATTTTATTGTGCTTAATGGCTCCACATATTATTCTTAGTAATTGAGAGAATTTAATATAATTAATGCAGTATAATGAGTAATGGTCTTTAAAATGTTTTTACAAGGAGATCTTAAAGAACCTGGGATTTAAGTTATTTTGACAGAAAATATGCTACGAGATAGTTTATAGCAGTTCCCAGGTACAGCCAAAATCTAACTGAAACGTGGGATACTACCTATGCTGTTGTCTCTGAATTGCACTTTCATGGACCTAAGAACTGCCTTGCTTTTTTTGGAGTCCTCAAACCGCACTTTAAGCTGGCTCTCAGATGAGTGATGAGCCTGAGATTCCGCCATCTGTTCCTTGATCACTGTATGCAACTTCCATGTGGGCAGAAAAAACACATACAACAATGCAAAATTAAATAATATACAATAACATATTTTAATAATACACATAATAATGTTGAGATGGTTTATGTCACATAGAAAAGAACCGTGCTTCAATTCTAACAGTTCCATTGTAACAGTTGTAATTTTCTTTGATGATTTTGCCCTTCTTAAGCGTGATGGGATCATTATGCCTGTCTTCTCTGAAGCTACCAGTAATTTTTTTCTTGCCTCACGTCAGTGGGTGAGGCCATTATATGGGTAGCCATTATGTGACAAAACACGGTGTCTAACTTTGCAGAGCTGGTGAATTAATTCACATGAAGTAAATGTAAACTCTGGAGTATCAGTCCATGTGTGATACTTGTGTCTAAGAAGACTTTAAAAAATATATATATAAAATATAATAAACCAGGTCTTAGAGTGCCTGGTATATTCCCAATAATAATGATGATCATAATATTGGTATTCTACATGTTCAGTCTTACTTTTGCCTAACTTCTTCATGATGCCACATGTGATGAACTTAGTCATCACTGAGCAAACTGGGAAGTTATTTGTTTATATAAAACAACAGTGGTTTTCCCACCATTTAAAGGCAGAAAAGCTATTTTCAGGTCATAGCAAAGTAATTTCTGAGGCAAGCTTTACAAGACTTTCCACTTAGTTTAGCTAGTTATTCCCAAACAGGTTTTATCACTGTGTCTCCTTTTCATGTCTGTGTGTTCTCCTTCCTTACCAAGTGTTTTCCCTTCCCACCTACCCACTAAAGGTGACTGGCCTTGCAGGACTATCACAAAGTACTGCCAAAGTACTGCTGCTTTCCACATACCTCTTCCTCCCCTCACCCCACCTCTGAGCATTACTTTTGCCTCGCTTCATTTCACAGGCATTTAAGGCAAGATTCGTTCAGATCTGTAAAATATGCTAAGTCCTATGGAGGACTGGAAATCAGCATGACAGTAAGAACTCAATCTCTTAAAACGGTGAGGAAGTTCTTGGATAAGTACTCAGTTAAATCTGACTGTACTATTACTTACCAAGGTAAGGAGGAATTCTTTTAAGACCAGAAAAATTACATATGAAATACACATAAAATGTACAGAAAATGTAGCTTTTTTTCACACAAGCATTTCTGGTATGTAGCATCCCCTCTATTCTTAAAATCACTGTTATTGCTGCTATTATACACTCGTTTTAATATGCTCAAAAATCTTCAGATTTCATAAGTCTTCTCAAAATACAACTTGAGATGGTAAGAAAGCAGAGTTTAATAAAATTCCATTTGTCCATCTAAATTATTCATGTATGGAAAATAATTTTTCATAAGTAATTTTTCTGATGCTATTTTTAATGCTGTGACAACTCAAAAGCAGCTTTGTGTTGAATCTGCAAGCTCAGTATGTAGTTAATTCTTGGTGATGAATATGTGCTTTGCTTTTTGAAGGCAATTTGGCTTGGAAATAAAATCATGGAAGTATGAATATGCTGAAGTGTACATACAAAGTATGCTTCTGACTGTGCTGATCGTAAGCTTGTATAAATGTTAAAAATGTGGTAATTTGTTTATGCAATCACCCTCAGCTGTCTGTGATAATGTGCACTTACTTAGATGTAGAACTATCTATGTAAAACATATATGTAAAAGCAGCTTCCAGAGTGCTGAGAGGCATTGGGGGAGGGAGGGAGGAATGGTTAGGAAATTGGATTTTTTGTAAAATCAGTCTGGAAGTCAGAGGAGAAACTAGAGAAAAATTAAAACAAGAAATTGTCTCAAATATCACTGGCAAATATTACGATATAAGTCTTTATTCCTAGGAGGTTGTTTGCAATCTACATGTGTTACATGTAATTCCCAAGTGTATTACACTGGTGAGTGACCAAAGCCAGTCTGGCCTGTCTGGCCTGCAGGGTGACTGGCTCTTCATGGGCACTGAGAAAGTGTTTGTCTTGTCCTAGGTCAGCACTCGCATGAGAAACCCACAGCAAAATTAAATTTATGGCACATCAGCTTTTGTATTGCAGAAAATTACTTGCAGACCCTTTTACCTCATTAAACAGTATTACTACTGCTTTTAGGGTAGAAACTGCCATTCAAGCTGCAACTTCCCTACAAGGCCAGTCCTTCTCATTCGTGCTACAGGTGGGTGGGGTACCTACTCGAAATTGTGACTCATATTCGTGTGTGTTTTTAATTACTATTGGAAGAATAAACCCAGCAGACTGGGTACAGAGATAAGATAATAACCTGACTCCAAAGTTTCAGACAGGCTGGTAATCTTTGGCTGCCTCCAGGGGTGCTAGCCTGATGGAACAGGCTTTTCAGTGGAGATAAGCATCCCATGCTGCAAGCATCTTTAAAGAAATGGTGCAAATGAGGAAAATAGTGAGGGACAACTCCCCAGAGCACATAATCCCTCTCAATCTCTGTAAATATCTATGGTTTTCTGCACTGTCAAATGAGCAGGTGTGAATCATAAAAGAGCTACCATTAAGGAAACCTATTCTCTCCTAAAGCAGCTCCTCTTCAATTTTAAATGCAGCTTAAGTACGGTTTAAGTGACATTATTAGTCCCAATCGGTAAGTGACAGGCAGATGTGCCTCCGTTTAAATTTCTTCAGCAGTTGATGAATTATGGTCCCTTTATGGACATTTGTACTTTTAATAATAAGGAGTTTGGTTTGGATGGTTTGATTTCTTATTACCGGCACTCCTCTACAAAATCTCTTCTGTGTTTATTTCTGCTGTAACCCTTCTTGCTATTCTTTGTATCTAGAACAAAATTCCAGGATTTTGGCTAAAGGGTTATTTTATCTTTGCTAATTAAGTGGTTTTAATTTTCTTGTGACTACTTAGAAGGTGCCGATTTTTTGTTTTCCTCTATTTCTCCTTCCTTCTTAGAAAAGTGAAGGGTAAAGCTGCAAGGAGGAATTCCTTAGTGATTTTAGACCTGAAACTAATCTTCACTGCTTGACACAGAAAACCTCTCAGATGCTTACATCCCCAAATTAATTTCAGTTAAGACACAGAGTCCACACTGCTTCATCTAAAATTATTACTCCTGGAGAAGTTTACAAGTTATTTGTCAGCCTCAACTGAGTTTACCTCTAACATTAGGAAACCTTAAAGATGAAACCTGTGTGCTTGCTCCAGCAAGAAATCTTGACACTGGAAGCAGAAACAATTATTAACGATTAATTAAAAAATAAGATGTAACTATAAAAGTGTTCTTACCTTGTTAGTTACAAGTGACTTTAGTATGGTTATCTGAGGGAACAAATTAGCCCCGTTCTGCTTGGTAAATGCACCCACTTAAGAGCTGGTGTTTAATGTTTTAGTATCTCACCTTTCCAGGATCAACAGCTGTTCCCAACAGCAGCTTCTTCGAGCAGGTTCCTATTCCTTGGCCAAGATGTAGCTCTTTCCATTTTCTCTCACCCCTATTTCTTCCTAACCTGCTATTCCATGCAAATTAAGTACTTGAGGCTTAGAATCTCCTCTGAAGTTTCTCTAAGTTAACAATCTAACTCTACCTATTAGTTTAAAGAATGTTACGACGTTCTGCAGAGTATAAATATCACCAGTCACACAGAAGTTGTGTCAGGTTTGAATTTCTCATTGAGAAATTGCAATGAACAACACAGATGATAGATAAGACCCCCGCCTTTGACTGAGAACCTCACACTGCCATGAGACATACACGCCTGTAAACCCCTTTACTTTTCTAGCACGAAGGCTTGCTCTGGTTTCTAGCTTATTTTTAATGTGAGGTAAAAGCCAACATTTTGATTTTATCAGCTATCTACCACATACCTAGTAGTGCCATTTATGCTGTCCTGTCACACAATACAGTATTGGGAGGCTATTGCTCATTTCCAAAAGTGAAAAGAAGATGCATCTAAATCCACTTGTAAAGGTAAAAAGTGTTTCCAGTTGCAGCAGCAGTAACAAACTTTCGCATAAAAATTGTTGTTACTCGTAAAGCTTCCTATTGTCATTGAAATTTTGAGCTTTTGAACAGGCTTGTTCAGAGCCTTTCTTGAAGTTCTTGAAAAGAATCTAGTGTCTTATAGGCTCAAGTTTTCATTCTCCAAGAAGTAAGGTTTGACCAGTTCACAGGGAGCAACATCCAAACACACGAGATAAAGTTAACACTCACATTTCCTCTGCCTTGAAATTGGGATAAATGAGTATCACTTCCCTGGTAAAGCATATCCTAATTACTTGAATCTAATGCACTGTTTCTAGTCCCAACATCTGTCATTTCTCTACCTGCCTACAGTCCTTATAAACCACTGTTTATGTCACTGAATAGAGTACTTTGGACCTTTTAAATCTGTGGTAGAGCAGCTGGCATACGTGCCTGAGGAGAGAAGGCTGGAAGTATGTTCTGCAGTAAGCAGTATATTCAATTAAAATAATAGAAAATAAAGGGAGGGGGGGAAATCCTGCAGATAAAAGAAATTAGTTTTCCAAATGGTTTGCAGGGCATTGGTGTTTGGCTTTGGAAAGAGGTGGGGGGTGGTATTCCTTGATTCTTGAGCTGGCAAGAAGATTAGTAAAACTCTAGGAGGGAAGACAAGTTCAAATAAAAGCACACTTGGATTCAGTGAGCCTCATTAAATACAAAACCAGCAATGCCATCCATGCTATCAGTGCAGTGGATTCTTCTGATACAGCAGCAGTTCTAAAAAAGCTACACAAACACCACCCTACCTGCATCTGTATCATCTCCTGACACAGCGGTGAAAGTTGCAGCTGCTGTGGCAGCAAGCTTCATTGAAAGGACCAAGAGGATCAATATGATACCTAGTTGGACCATAAGAAACCAAGATACCAGAGGGATACATCAGTCAGTTCCCACTGACTGGAAAAGGGGAAATATAAGCCCAGTTTACAGCAAAAGGAAAAAACGAATACCCAGGGAACTACAGGCCAGTTTCACCTCAGTACCAGCAAGATCATGGAGCAGATCCTCCTGGAAACTATGCTAAGACCCATGGAAAATAAGGAGGTAATTGGTAACAGCCAACATGGCTTCACTAAGGGCAAATTATGCCTCTTAAATTTGGTGGCCTTCTATGACAGGGTTATAGCGTTGGTGGATAAGAGGAGAGTGACTTCAGAGAAGAGATTCAGAGCAGCCCTGTGGAGAAGGACTTGGGGGTGCTGGTCAATGAGAAAATGAACACGAGCCAGCAGTGTGCGCTTGCAGCCCAGAAAGCCAACCGTATCCTGGGCTGCATCAAAAGGAGTGTGACCAGCAGGTCGAAGGAGGTGACCCTGCCCCTTTATTCTGCTCTCGTGAGACCTCACTTGGAGTATTGTGTGCAGTTCTGATGTCCTCAATATAAAAAGGACATGGATCTGTTGGAACAAGTCCAGAGGAGGGCCACGAGAATGATCAGGGGACTGAAGCACCTTCCATATGAAGATAGGCTGAGAAAGTTGGGGCTGTTCAGCCTGGAGAAGAGAAGGACGCGTGGAGACCTCATAGCAGCCTTCCAGTATCTGAAGGGGGCCTATAGGGATGCTGGGGGTGGACTCTTTTATTAGGGACTGTAGTGGTAGGACAAGGGGTAATGGGTTAAAACTTAAACAGGGGAAGTTTAGATTGGATATAAGGAGGAAATTCTTCGTGTTAGGGTGGTGAGGCACTGGAATAGGTTGCCCAAGGAGGTTGTGAATGCTTCATCCCTGGCAGTGTTCAAGGCCAGGTTGGATGAGGCCTTGGGTAATATGGTTTAGAGCAAGGTGTCCCTGGCCATGGCAGGGGGGTTGGAACTTGATGATCTTAAGGTCCTTTCCAACCCTAACTATTCTATGATTCTATGATTCTATGACTGACATCATCTACATGGACTTGTGCAAAGCATTTGACACTGTCCCCCACAACATCCTTGTCTCTGAACTCTAAAGGCATGGATTTGATGGATGGACTGCTCGCTGGATAAGGAATTGTCTGGATAGTTGCACTCAAAGAATTGCAGTCAATGGCTCAATGGGGTGGAGATAGTGACAAGCAGTGATCCTCAGGGGTTGGCACTGGGACCAGCACTGCTTAACATCTTTGTCAGTGGCATTGACAGTGAGACTGAGTGCACCCTCAGCCAGTCCTCACCACACCAAGCTGTGTGGTACAGTTGACACGCTGGAGGGAAGGGATGCCATCCAGCGGGACCTGGACAGACTTGAGAGGTGGGGCAGTGTGAACCTGATGAAGTTCAACAAGGCAAAGTGCAAGGTCCTGCACCTGGGTTGAGGCAATGTAGTAATAGGAGAAGAGGGAATGGCTTTAAACTGAAAGAGGGAAGATTTAGATGAGATATTAGGAAGAAGCTCTTCATTGTGAGGATGGTGAGACACTGGAACATCTGGCTACCCCAGAGAGGTGTTAAATGCTCCATCCTCAAAGTATTCAAGGCCAGGCAGGATGGAGCTTTGAGCAACCTGGTCTAATGTGAGGTGTCCCTGCCCATGGCAGGGTGTTGGAACTAGACAATCTTTAAAGTTCCTTCCAATCAGAAACATTCTATGATTCTGATATAGTGAAGAACCAATCCATGGAAAATGAGCACACTCTCACAAAACAAAAACAAATCCAAATAATCCAAACCTGCTAGAAGTATCTCTGAGAGGCTTTTGAGATCCCACTGGCTGACTGGCATAGGCATGAGCTGGCTACCAACATAGCTCCTATCCCAGAGTAGGTCCCAGTGTTCACCTTAAGCAAAGCAGAAGACAAACTGCAATCCCAGGCCACCTAAGCTTGAGTGGTAAAACAAGCTATTGACATAAACAGAATGTTTTCCCCCACATTCCCATCCTAGGGCAACAGCCTCACAGGTCATGGAAGTATTCAGCCTTTGAAACAGAAAGCAAGGTCTCTGGAGATGGACACAACTCATAAGGTCAGCTCTGTCTTCTGGTGGGACCTTGGGCCTGCTGCTTTGGGATGTCCAGCTCAAAGAAGGCCATACAGTCAGAACAGCTTCCACTGGGACCAGGAGAGCAGCTGGCACTGGTCTATAACACAACAGGGCGCAGCTGTTACTCTAACACATTGACTACTAAGAGCCCAAAAGGAAGAGTGCTAGAAGTTTGTCTCCCAGAGAGAGAAGCCATCCCAAAGCAGAGCAGGAGGATCCCACCTGCACCAGGGTAAAGGCCTCTGGTGGCTTACTGGGCTGTCTCTGTCACTTTCACAATTTGAAACCAAGTCAGGTCAAGAAAGTGTTGCTCACTGGTGTGGCTGCAGTGCCTGTAGTTCCAAGCATCCCCTTTGTATGATCTGCTCATACTGGCTTTCACTAATTAAATAAAAAGCAACTTCAAATTCACCCCAAAATTACTCTCTTTCTGCAGTTTTTAAACTCTCAATGTGCCTCTTTCAAGGACAGTTTTAGTATTAAGTGTCCTTCAAGGTAACATACACAAGGAAGGAATCTGTACTTTAATTGGACTATTTTAGCACTGTTGTATCCTGAGAAAAAGCAAAATACCTGGCAAAACAGATCTACTTTTATTTTTATTATTATTTTATGCTCCACTGACAAGTGCAGCACATTACACCTGAGACAAAGCTTAACACCAAAGAACGTAACAGGTAGCAGAACAGCAAAAACAAAAAAAATACAAACCTAGCTCCTCTTGAAACTGATCCAGCACAAGCCTGAAACTCATCTGGCATATTCAAAACTAAATTCCTGGAGAACTGAAGATCTAGTGGATTTGGCTTGTGTCTTGGAAGTCTTTCCTGAGTGCTTCTAGTGTGTTGGACCAAATGTAATGATAACATATCCCAGTAACTGCTGTGCTTGGATCTGCTGCCAAATTTCTTTCTGATTTCGTTCAGCTACTCAGATCCAGAGCAAACTGTCTTTGGTAGCTTCACTTCAGATTCAAAGATCCACAACTACTGTTCTCCTAGTTGCAAAAACAAATGGGGAACCTCATAGAAAAAAAGTGTGCTCCAAAACGCTCAGAGGTTAGATAACATAAACGTGAAGGTTTATTTGTCTGACTAAGCTGCCAGAAAAGAGGTAGAGGGGGTATATAAACAAACCAGTAAATATCTACAAAACCTTAGATATGGAAGGCTGCTTCTACTATCAAAGTCTGCAATCTCATAATTTAGAACAAACGGCCACCTGAAACTGTTTCCAAGAACTGGTTTTCTCTGTAGCCCTATCACAGGTCTGCTGAGCTATTGCTAACCAGCTTTTTTCCTACTTAAAAAGTGTGTTAGAAATCTGACCTGGATATGCTTCCAGGTGTATCTACACTACAACCAAGATAATTTAAAGTACTGAATTCAGATACTTGCAATCTTAATTTCCTTAATTTTCACTAACCTGTTCTACATTTGTTACTTCTGAATACATGTCTTAGGGGACTGAAAAACAGGAGTTTTAAGTTGGATACTTAAAATGCACAGCTTATTTTCATCCCTTTCCATGGATATGTCCAAGTATTATTTGCAGAAACAAAAACTGTTGTACTTATTTCAATGTCTAGTCTCCCACTTGATAATTGAAAACAAGCATTTGCTGTGGAACAGCCTGTGACTTCCACACAAGACTTTTGACTGCTGAGCAATAAATCGCTCTTTTGCTGAGGAAAAGCCTCTTTCTACTACCACAGGGTTTAATGACATAGACTGTACAGAAACTTTGATGAGAACTGGTATCTTCCCGGCAGGATCTGCAGGTCTGGAGCTTAGCAATACTCAGTTTGAATCCAGAAATACATTGCCTGCAAAGTGCCTCATCAGATAGCTGTATGAAATTCTTGCCAGGAGAACAAGTGGGATTTCCAAATAATTTTATAATGATGCCGAAATTAAAAATACGTTTGAGGAATACCTCTTCTAAGCTTGCTAGTCATACTAGAACATGCAGGGTTTTAAGATAAAACAAGTCCCTTTGACTATAAAGCTCAACAAAGCCTTTCAAGGTTCAGAGACAGCCTATGATTCTCAGATCAGTCATTTCACTGACTTCCTGCTGTAAGCAGTATTCTGGAATGTCCTCCGTTCCCTGTTAGCAAAATCGTAACTTTCAATAACACAGTTTTAGTGTGATGGATCTTCTCTGGAGTCTACATGAAAGTAAGGAGTCGAGTCAAAAGACTTCACATGCAATGAAAACATCAAGCTTTGTAATGAATGCAGTTTGGGAAGTGTAGTAATGTGCTGCACAGAATGGCCTGCTAGAATTATCCCAAATAATATACCTATGTAAATTACATTTGTGCTGCATGAGCACATTTTGAAAACGAGAACAATTCTTCTATGTAGTATTTCTGACGCTAAAAAAGAAAAGAAATAACATCTTTCTTTCTGCTTCAGTGAAGCTGGAGAATGCAATGCACATGAAGATGTTCATAGCTTCCTGAAGCTTAGCAGTGCCTTGGTGGAATACCTCCATCTGGAAGTACCAGCCATCAGCCTGTCAAAGTAGGTGGTGACAGACTGCAACACTTCTACTGTTTGCAGGCAGCTCCTGCTGCTCATACCCTGCCTCCCTCGTGTTGTCCCCAACCTAGAGGCCAACTCTTCCTCACCAATCCACAGCTTCTCTTTGCAAGCAGATCTGGTAGCCTGCAGACAGACATGGCCACAGAACACACGACCTCTGAAGATGATCTGGTGGCCAGAGCAGCCTCTGCTGCTCTGCAGGAGCTAGCTGGGCTCAACAATTTACAGAGGGGCAATTTTGTCAAACCATCTTCCCCACTGATCCAGCAGGGCTTCACAGAGTGTGTCTTGACACCCCTGGGACAAGATGCGTTCACACGATCACCCTCACAGCCGGGAAACAGTTGGTCCCCCCCACAGCTTCACTCTCGATCCTGTTCAGGATTTAGGGCCGCTTTTCTCTCGTGTCTGACCTATAGCTGCTCAATTCCAGAGGCCGCAGAACACCTTCCCCTGACCAGGCCCGCGGCCCCCACGGCGGTCCCACGCTGCCCCGAGAACACGAGCTTTGCACAGCCCTGTCAATACCCGCAGCGCGCTCCCGCCGCCCCGTCAGCACGAAGCGGCCCGCCCTGCGGCTGCCCCTTCCTCCCCTGCCGCCCCAACGGGGCCGCGCCGCGGCTCAGGGGAGCAGGGATCCCCGCCGAGGCCGCTTCCCCGGCGCCAACGGTCACCCTCGGGCACCCGCGAGGCGCGGACGGGATTGGGAGGGAGGTGGCTGCGGCGGTGCGTCCGCCATTGCCCTGCCACGGCGTGCCGGCAGGCGGGGGCGCCAGGCTCGGCTCGGGGCGGCCGGGCGGGCTGGTAGCAGTCGCCGCCGCGGGCCGCGCGTCCTTTAAGACGCGGCCGGCAGGCAGCGTGCACATCGCCAAGGCAACTGGGGGCGGGCGCCGGCGGCCGCGCTGACGTCGGGGGGAAGCTGAGCAATAACAACAGCGACGCGGGGCGGCGCGGCAGCGTCGGCGTTCCCAGTGCGCCTGCGCGGCCTGCGGGCCTGCTTCTATTTATGTGGGGGGGCGCCAAGATGGCGGGGTTGGAGGCGGCGAGGAGAACGTAGGGGGCAGCTCCGACCGGGCGGCGGAGGGGGGAGGGGAGAGGGAGGAGGAGCCGGGGCCGGTGGGAGGGAGCGCGGAGAGCGGTGTCACCGAACGCGTGAGGCGGGGGCCGGCGAACGGCAGGCGGGGGGCGGGGGGGGTGGCGGAGGATGGCGGAGCCGCGCCGGGTGCCGTTCATTAGTCTGTCACCGGTGAGGCGCCGCGAGGGCGAGAACCCGGCGCTGGAGCGGGAGCCGGCGGGCCGCGAGCCGGAGCCGCCGCCGGCGGGCCGCGAGGCGCCGCTGTTGGAGCCGCCGCACGAGCTCTCCCGGCCGGAGCCGCTGCCGCCGCCCCGCGAGAGCGCCGCACGCCTGGAGCCACCCCGCGAGACCGGCCGGGCCGAGCAGCAGCCGCAGCGGGAGCCCCCCCGGCCCGAGCCGCCGCCGCTGCCGCCGCCGCAGCTACCGCCGCCGCCGCCGAGGCAGAGCAGCCGGCAGGAGCCGCCGCCGCCGCAGGAGGCGCTCCCGCTCCGCCAGACGGTCCGCCTGGAGGTGGTGCTGAAGGACCCCACCGAGGAGGGCTGCGTGGAGTTCAGCTACCCGGAGCTGCTGCTGTGCGGGGACTCGCGGGTACGGGACCTCCCATTTCCCTCCCTTTCCCCCTCCCCTCCCACTGCGCTTCCTCCTCCTCCCAGCGGGTGGCTACGCACGTCCCTGGCCTCGCCGATAACACTGTTTGTCGCCCCTTGCTGCTCGGGGGTGGTCCCGACCCGGCGGGGCGGTATCATGGGGGGAAGTCTGGCGGCCTCGCAGTCGTTCTGAGCTCGTGGTGTTGAGGCTGTGCCCGTGCCCGTGCCCATGGGCGGAAGGGGAGGCTTCGCACTTGTCCCTGAGCTGGCCGAGGGCTCCTGGCTTTGGCTGTGAGCATGGGCGGGGAAGCGCCAGTACCTTGTGCCCAGCTTTCTCCAGCTTTCGTTCCCTCCCTTTGCCTGCCCGGGGAGCGGTAGTGTTGCATCCTCCCTTTCTAGGAGCTTTTTCCGGCAGCTGGACGAAACTTTTTAGCATGCCGGTCTGTTTTCCGGGTTGTCTATAGGCTATGTGCAGGTAAATGGAGAGTTACAAGCCCGGCTCTGCTATAAATGCTGGGAAGCAATGAAGTGAGCATTAGCAGACTTGGAGATGAGTTTCTGCAGGGTAGTTTTTGGGGAGGGGTGATGGTGGTGAATGTTGAAACTAACTTCGCCTGTAACTCTTAAGAACTTCGTTCAAGAAAAAAGTACTTTCACTTTTACTGTTCCTCCCAACCAGAAAATATTTGGTACTCGATCTACTTCGGTTTTTCAGAAGATCTTGTGTAGATGACTTCAAGAAGTAAGCAGCATTAGCCAGTTAACAGGACCCCCTGTTCAAGTAGGAAGGAGAAACGTGTTTCCTTAAGCTGGTCACACTTAAATCACTCATTCTTAGTGAGTTGCAAATACCAGTGAAGTTGCACTTGACTCAGAAAGTTGTAGTCCCTCTTAATTCCAGTACATGATTTCAGAGGAGGTTTCAGAGGACAAGGAAGTAACTACTATTATGAAGGCTTTGATAGCTCTGATGATAAAAGCAAACCTCAAATACACTGATATCGCCACTGTTTCTGCATCCAGCACAAACTTGAGAGTAGCTGAAACTCCTAATTTACCAAACCAAAGTGTTTCTAGGTGGTGATGCCATATAACTGTACTTAGCAGCCTGCTTGCTTTTGGTTTGTTAGTTGGAGGGGTGTATGCATTGGATTGTGTTCAGATGTGGAAAACGGAAAAGTTTATGATTGTGATTTTAGTCCCCCTGAGATCTAATGTGAGTTTGAAGGTTCCTTTTGTTCATGCTGGCCTACAGCTGTTGTGGGCAAACGGTGCCACTTACGACTCCTCTGAATTGGTGTGCAAAAGCATGCTGCCTTGTCAAGTGCTGTCTTTCAAAGCAGTTTGCTTATGAAAAATTGTGTTAGTGTTTAGAAGTGGTTCAGTGTGTGGAGGTTGACTTTTCCTTTTGGCAGTTCTGTAACTGCCTTTTTTTTCTTTTTTCTGTAGGTTGGTAATGTGTTAATCACACATAGTCATGGAAAAAAATGTCTTCTGAATGTTGTTTTGGATGTAAATTCCATGTCTTCTGGTGACAAGGACTGTTTTATGGGATTTTTGGTACAGTTGGGACCAGAGGATATATAGGATTGGAGACTTCTTTTAAGGTAGAAACAGTCGTAGAAATGCTTTATAAGAAGTTGTGTCTGTTTTTCAGCTCTCTAGAGTCCAAATTTAAATGAATAGATCGTAATGGTCTGTCTTGTTGGGCTATGTGGAGCAGTCAGTTGATTATGTAAAACAGTTATAAATTGTGATCCTCTTAAAGAAATTCTGGACTTGTGTTCTTGTAGAAAACCTGATATATATTTCGCCTGTCAGTTTACATTCTTGCTTGCTGTATGGTAGGAGCTGGAAAACCTACTCTGATATGGTAGGGAGGACTTAAGATCTTGTCTTAAATCTGCATGAAAAGTGAGGGGAAGCACATTTTATCCAGAAATAAAATTAGTGCATGCTGGTTCCTTCACAGGTAGAGCAAATACAAGAGGAGAATTTGCTCTGCACAGTGCAGGAGGCTTAGCATGACAGAGGTGTCTTCTACCCTGGTATGTTAATTGTCCAAAGTCCTAAAATAGAAAAAAAATTGTGAAAGGAAAACTGATCCTGCTTGTGGAGTAGGATAGCTATGGTAATTTATACCAGTTAATGCAGCAGAGAAAACTACTTTGTTAAAATGAAGCTTGCCCAAGAAGTGCCTGCTCTTTACGCTTTTCTGCAGAATCTGTAAGATTTTCTAAGTATGTAGTAATTAATGGGCAGTTAATGCTGTGGTTTTAAGTGGAGTGTGAGATTTCCAAATTTTTTTTTTTTGTTTTTAGTAATGATTCAGTTTAAAATGAACAGTTCATACAAACTTCGCTATGCAGACTGGTTTTGTAGGGTGAAGATTGACTGGCTTTTCAGAGAGCTATTGCAGGCTTCTTGAAGAAGTTGCTTGACTTGCTTATATCTATACCCATTAAAGTTCAGTGTTACAAAATTGGGAACTTGTCTTTCTATCTTGTGTTGCTTGGAACTGGAACAACCAAGAAAGTTGCTTTATAGGCAGGCAGTTCTGGGAAGGCAAAGGCTGGTGCAGAGGAATAACTTCAAACATGGCTTTAATAGGTCTTTTAATAAATGGCAAAGAATCCCAAAACTTACTTGACAGGAAAAGTGCAGCTTTTTTTTACCTTTTTTTTTTTTTTTGTCTTATTTGTTTAATTACAAATTTGGGTTCCTATCCTGAATCAGAAGCAAGTGGAAATGTTTGTTAGAATCTCATGCTGTCTTTGTCCTGCTTTTTTGCCTTGATCAAGAGACTGTCCTTTGATAGGTTTGGTTGTTGGTAGAGTTAATTTTTTGGTTGGAATTATGCATGTAAAGTTTCTGCATGTGAGTAATAAGTTGGTGTGGTTGAAGAGTTTGTCTCTTTAAAAACTGGCAGAAGTGAAAGTGTGCTGCCTTTTCTGTTGGTGCAATAGAAGCTTGGTGTGTAAAACTTAAAGCAAGTGAGCCAGAAACCCAAGACTGCTTCTGTCAAGTAGGGTATGAAGGCACTGAAGTAATGTCATAAAGTTACTGCAAAGTCAGAGTCATTCATCCTGCAGAAACTGTCAAAACTAAAACTTCCTTGAATTTGAGATTTCAGTAGTGTTTAGTTAATCCAAGTTGTAGTCAGCTACGACTTTGAGAGTGTGGTGGAGAGGCAAGTTAACACTTAAGTACCAGATTTTGCTTTACCTCTGTCCTCAACCTTGTCTTATTTCACAATTAAACAAAATCAAACATTTGCCTAGTAGTATTCCCAAATAGAGAAAGCAGTGCTGCATGTATTGAGTGGTATTTTATATTTATGTATGCCTGCAGGAAATATGTATGTAACTTCAACTTACGTTTCAGGATTAACCTACTGTGTTTTTTCTTTAAGTTATTAATTTAGAAAATGTAAGGTAATTATGTGGTGTTTTCAGTTTTGCTTAGCTTACCTTCCTCATTACATTTGTCTCAATACTGTTGGGCTAGTTTGCCCTTATTTGGTCACCATTTAGTCAGTATACTGGCTTTTGATACTGTGGAAGAAGGATCTCAGAATCGTAGAATAGTTAGGGTTGGAAAGAACCTTAAGATCGTCAAGTTCCAACCCCCCTGCCATGGGCAGGGACACCTCACACTAAACCATATAATCCAAGGCCTCGTCCAACCTGGTCTTGAACACTGCCAGGGATGGAGCATTCATAACCTCCCTGGGCAACCTGTTCCAGTGCCTCACCACCCCTTGCTTTTCTGAACTTGGTCTGCTTTTTTATTCTTAGTCTGCCATAAAGCTTCATTTATTCACTAATGAGTTGTCCATGTGAATTATAGTTGCCATCCATAAAGTTCTGTAAAATGGAACTCCAGTCCATTGCCTTTTAGCATCTTAATGCCTCCCCCAACTTCCCTTCCAGCAATTGCTATATGTTATTTGAACTCTTAAATTGAAGACAGCAGCCTGTTTTTCTGCTATACCTTATTTATTAAAAAAATACCCAAAACACTATGTATATCCTCGATTACTGTATATTGACTTCATGTTAATGAAAACCTCTTTCTCAAAGAAAAAAAGGGAGGGGGGATGTACTTCCTGCTTATTTGTAGAGCTGGAATATTAAATCTCTCTTGTAGCTGCCATAGTGTCAGAATTTGTGCTATGATCAGTGACATTATCTGAAGAAAAAATAGCAATACAAGAATTAAAGGAATTAATTTATGGTTGCAACTTACTGAGCTTTATAGCCTTCTGGCTGTTTCCCTGCTGATTAGCGTACCAGGTACATCCTGCATATTGTATCTAGAAGGATCACAGCACCAATAAGAGGCACCAATGAAAGCAGAAGCAAAAGGTAGTTCTGTTTAGAGAGGGTTCTTTCTCTTAAACATCAAATGGCCATAGCTCTTTTATGCTTACACTTAAAATTGAGGTTGTAATGGAATGCTTGGGAAAATGTAGTCTTGTCTTTCTCTTAACTTTTCTGTTTGTGTTCTCATTAGAAGCAAAGTAACTGAATTATAACTGAATAGGTCAAACTAATTTTTAGAGAATAAAATAAGTTTTTGGACTCAGTATAAAATCCAGTTATTTAGTTATCAGGGCGTTGTTTATTGACATAGAATGCCTCTAATAAAAAACCCACTAAAAGTGTTTCTTATGGAATGATATTTGACTTCTGCTTTTTTTCAGAAGAAATCTGTTCACTTGGAAGATCCATTTAATGATGAACAGCGTGAGCGGCATGAAGTAGAAATGCTAGCCAAGAAGTTTGAGGCAAAATATGTGAGTTATTTACCTGAATTAAAATGTGCAAATATTTAATAGTGATAACTTATGATGCTGTAGAGATGCTAACACCTTTTTTTTTTCTTTTTTCTGAGTAAGGCTGCTAATGTAGTGTCAAATGACTTGTCTGTACTTCAGAGCTGACAGTCTCATGATATTTCATTTAAGCAGCTTGAACCTGCTACAAGCTTATTAGACAAGTCTGCCTAATAGATTTGTCTATAGGATGTTATAGCTTGAGAAGCTATTCTTGGAAGGGCTTCCTATGTAAACACAACTGAGTAATAGATGCAGGTTGATATTAGTGATAAATACTGTGCTGAAGGAAAGAAATGTAATGCTGTTGTGCACTCTTGAGCAGCTCTTCTGTTTGGGCGAATACTGATGGATCTTGGTGCATTTCTGACTAGTTTGGAATGCTTCCATAGGAAGTTATTGTTGAATAATAAGTTATTGCTTGATGAGTTTATCTTGTAGCTTCCAGCTGCCTGAAGATACTCTGCTTACTCCTGAAACTGTAGCATGAATGACTTGAAACAACACTAGGTAGTAACATAAAGAGGCTTTCAGTAATAAATGAAGGTAGAAATCAGAAAATGTTGACTGAAACCACACCCAAACAGGTCTATAAGAATTCATATGGGTAGGGTTGCGTGATTAATTCTGAGCTGGCAATCAAAACTCATCATCATGCTTAGGCATGTTGATATTCTGGATTACTAATAGAGTACCTCAATAATAAAGAAGGGAAACAAGAGCAGTCATTTGTATCTTTTGCTGTTAATGTACATAGTAAAATCTTTCTTGTCTGATTTATTCAAGGGTTTTTTTGGTGGTTTGTGGGGTTTTTTTTTTCCTTTCTGGCAAAGTCAGATTTCTCTGAGTGCCCAGTCTATGGATTCTGTAGAAGTAATTACTGGGATACATAACAAAAGAAACCCTTAAACTGAAAGGAATCTTTTAGTCTTCTAGAGGGATTAGTGGAACACAGTATACCCAGTGAATTGAAAAGGCAGTTCCAGAATACTTTTTTTTTTTTTTTTTTTCATTTGAAAGATAAATCAGGTTTTTGAATGTGAGGAAAAAAAAATGTTTCAACTGTACTTTTGTAGGAGACTCATTTCCATAATACAAGTTAGAGATTTTATAATGTCCTAAAACAAGTTGCTTAACTACAGCAGATTAAAGTTAGTGTAGAGCATGTAAAGCAATAAAAGTAGGAGGGAGTGGCAGTGGAAGCAGTTTAATTTTACATGTGCATTTATGCATACATCAAATCTAAACATGTACATTTATGGACAAAACATGTTGTTGTTACACTTAGAAAAACCAGAGTTAAATGTTCAATAGTCATAAAAAGGGGCAAATAGATACTTTTAACTAGCAGTAGATAACAAACTTGTAAGATTAGAGTTTTAAATTCACAGTGCTCTTGTATCTTGATTACTATTTTCACTTCTGATTTCTTGCATTTCTCCCATTCTCTGCCATACCTTCTCTCATCCTCTGCCATGCCCCCCTCAGCCCCACAAAATTCCTGAAGGGGAATGTCTTCTACAGAAAGAACTACTTATGTTAGGGCCAATAAGCGTTGAGGGTGGTGAGTGATTAATAGTTCTTGTGTTAGATACTCCTTGCGCTTTTTCTCTTCGAATAAGAGAACCATCAATCTACTTACAGTCCATGCTCGGAGGAATTGCATCTTTGTACGCTGACCCAGTACAATTGCTCATGTTCTGACAGCATCCAGCCATCTTCTTGTTCTTGTGGTGAGATGTTCACACCTTAGCTTAAACTAGAACAAATTAAATACTTTTTCTCTTTCTTTGATAGTGTTTTAGTGTAAAAATTACCAGTAGTTGTATGAAAGAGAAGTAGAGGTTTTTTGGCTTTGTTTTGGATATTTTTGTTTCTGGTTTGTTTTTTTGTTGTTGGGGTGTTTTTTGTTTGTTTGTTTTTTATCAGCTTTGCAAGAATGACTATATCCTAGTTAAACTAATTATGTATTGCTATCTATATCCATATTAAAATGAAGTAAAAAAATCTCAGCACATGTGACAGTACTTCTGAAAAATTTGATGCATGAAGAACAGTATTCTTTGAAGACTTTTTCTTTCTTTTCAGATAAACTCCTGTACTCAAATCAGTATGGTATTTGATATGTCTTGCAGGTACTAAGAAAGCCTGTGAATAAATATATTTTCATAAAGTAAGATGCAGTAAAGTTAATGTACCATTTGTTTACTTGATCAGAACTTTTCTCCAATTGCTGCGTGTTTTAAACATCAGCATAAAACTGTTCAGAATGGTTCCAGTTTTTGTTCTTTTGATGACTGTTGCTTTCTAGACAAAATCAAACACTGTTGTAAAAACAATATGTTGAATCTTGGACAATATTGTACATAGTGTAAGAATTTTTATTGGGTCAAAACAAAGGTCCATGTAACGGATGGTAGAATAATCCTCAGACGCTAGTGGCATCCCATACTTGAAAGTGTAACAAAGTAAGTGTTATTACACTTAACAGAGTAATTGATGTTACTTCACTGTGCCTGTCTGGCAATCTGTGGCTTAATTTCTCCCAAAGTCAAAGGTTGCATGTTTAACTACATTTCTTACAGCTTCCTGCCATAAATTTGCCAGATCATTTTGAGTTCACTGAATTTGTGTTCTGTAGCACTGATTACAGTGATGGTTGTTGTGTGAAAACATACTTCATACTTAAACATGATGAGTTTGCGTGGTGCTCCATAGTTTCTGTATTGTAAGAAACGGTGAAATATTCCCTGTTCTTCCACATGCTGCATATGGTTCTGATGCTATCATCTAAATTCAGTCCTTTCATTCCCCAGCTGAAGTGTCTTTAACATTGTTATTGTACAGAAGCACTGTTTTCTACTTTTAAACATCCTTGTTGGCTTACTGTTCCCTTTTTTGTTCCAATTTCTGTTTCTAAATTAAAGAACATTAGTGGTAGGATGCCCTGATTTATCAGTGATATAATGATGACTTCTGATTTTTTTTTCCCCTCTGTCCCTTTTTTATAAGTCCCAGTTTTTGTGGTTTTCTTGGGGGTTTTTTGTTTGTTTGTTTTTTTTTTTTTTTGACCATTGTTGATTGTTGAGCAAATGTCACAGAACTGTGTGTAAAAACTCCAGTGCTTCCTGAGCAGAATAAGAAATTGTGAGCACACCGTATTTATTCTTGTTTGGGTTGTACTACTTTTGTGTCAGTGACTTTTATTGATACTGAATTCAGTTGATGATTTATCATATTAAGTTCAGAACAAGTGCACGGTCTTTCTGTGATTATTTAGTTGTCTTCTTATTTTTACTGTCATCAGCAATTTTGACATCTCATGCCCAAACCATTCTATCATTTCTCCAACTCTTAGCCCTCTCTGTTGCTTCTAAAAATGAATGATTATACATCCCTCGGTGACTTGGCTGATTACTTTCTTTGCCAAAATGAAGTACTTATTCAGCCTTAAATTAGACATTAATTTGAGTGGACCTTCCCTCTTATCACTTGATAGTTTCTTGACTTTACAGATATTTGGACCTTTTTTTCAAGTGTCTGAAGTACTGCTTGCTTCTACCAAAATTCTTCCCTGCTCTGGAATGTATATTTCTTGTGCTTGCTGGCTTTGTTTTTTATAACTTCTATTGACTCGCCCAATGTAGAGATCAGGTTTACTTGTTTGTAGACTGTTTTTTGTCCTTGGGAGGTTTCGCAGAAATTGGTGTTGTATTTGCCCCCATCTAGTCCTGTTGGGCAAAGGTTGTTTAGACTTTAGGTTACATGCCACAGTTAATTTATTGAAGTCATATTGAGTTTTTTGAAAACTTGCATGAGTACTGTTTGCAGCCTCAGGAGCTAGACATCTTGATTCGCTCTAACACCGTGACTGCTTTTGTTGTGGGACAAGGTTGGAGGAACTCTTTTGAGAAATGTGAAAAGCTTCAGCGGTAAAATATCCCTGAACCGGTGCATAGTAAACACTGATGCAGTTGATGATACAGTTCTGCTGTGGTCTTGCATCGTTAACATCTTGATCACATGGACTTTCAAAATCCTTCCTTAAAAATAGCGAACCAGGCCTGAAGAAAATTCTCTACCTATACATAAAATGGTTCAGATATTTTCATATGTCTGAATATAGGTTACTATTTTAATCCTGCTTTTCTTCATTCAGCTATTATGAACTTCTTTTTCATTAACTTTGTTCCATATTCACACTATGTTTTTATGAATAACCGGCAGTCAGAATGTATTGAGAGCTTTTTAATATTTTTTGTAATGCCCATACACTGAAATAATTGGATAGCTGTTGCTGCAACAGGATTTTGGACTGGCAAACAAGGATATTGATGGTTACTTGGTCTTAACAAGAGGTGTGGTATGGAGGTGGATTGCATTACACATTGGTGATATCAGTAAAGTATAGTTTACGTAGCATTCTTCAGACAACCTGCTAGTGCCTTGGTTAGAATCATGAGAATTACATAAGCTTTTGCATGGGTTAAACAGAATTCTTAAGTGCTACCTTTATTTTTCCTAAGAGTTTTTTTTTCTCTCATTCAGACTGTTTTCTGTGGCATGTTTTGGGAACATGCAGACATTCAGCTGTGACATGAGTGACGGTAGGGGGATGATAGGAAGTTAGGAATACTTAGCTTGGAAATCTGAGGCTTGAAATATAGCTTGGAAACCTGAATTAAAAATGGCATAGTTTTGACTCTCCCCTCCCACTCCTCCCAGGGCTGTTGTGTTTGTGTAATTATACCTGAGAGATTCCTGTTTTCTTGCAAGAGCACATGCTTTACTTAGTTACAAACTTGAATTCTTGCAAAATATTGTTAAAGTGGAGGTGTTCAGATGCTTAGGCTTCTCATGAGACCAAAGATGAAGCCTTCTTTGAACAGTGTCTGCATATACATAGTAACAAGCGGGTTATGATATTTGGATGTCACAACTGAAAAGACTCAGATTTTAAATGTGCTTAACTGTAGAGTATGGGCAGAGAAGCTTCAGGAGCAGTCTTTTTGAATTCATTGAAGATAACTGGTTATCATTTTAGTAAAGATGGTGCCTTTTGAAACATTTTATCTTTTAAGACTTTGATAGTTCTAACAATACCTGGTAGTCAGAAACGTAAGTCTTATATCCTAAGTAGATTGCCATTTATATAACTAAGTTTAGATTCCCTGAATGTTTGAGCTGGGTGTGAGGTTTTTACTTGATTTAACAATAAAACCTTTACATGAGAAAAGTACTTGCATGTTAAATTGAAGTTTATTGTGTCCCAGAGGCAAGTGAGCCCACAGTCTGTGATGCACCTTCTGGCTTTGAGTTACTCAAGTAACCATTTCATGTCCAGTCCTATCAACTGAGGTGATGGCTCTTGCATTTCAGGATTTTATCTTAACACATTTTTCTTCAGTTATGTCATATGATTGCTGTAATTTCTTGAAAACTCATAGACACCATATCTGCAAGTACCAGATCAATAGTTTTATTTTTTACTTGAGCTTCACTTTCCTGTAGAGAAGCAGTTTATTTTGTGTGGTGAAACACTTTACTGAATGCTAGGCTATTAGTATTTTCCTTTTGTAAAAACTCTCTAATATCCTGAAAAACTTAACACTTTCTAAATTATCCCAGCCCTTCTATCACTAACAGTTCTATCACTATGCTTTAAAAACATAAAACAGTGAAACATTTCTAAATAGGAAATATTAGGAAAACTTCAATAATGCAGAAAGCAGGTGGCTAGTGAATACCTTTCAGGGATGATTCTGGTGAGGCACGTTTACCAGAACTCATTCCTGTGTGAAAGTTTTTATTAAGTCATGTAGACCATCTTCAAGAAAGCAAAACTAATAGTTCCCTGAGTGACCATCTCTCAAATATTTTATGTTCTGTAGACTTTAGTATGTTGTTTCCATGTTTCCCAAATCATCTAACTCTTGTTTTGTTTTCAGGGTGGAAAGCCCCACAGACATCGGAAGGATCGCCTGCAGGATCTAATTGATATAGGTTATGGTTATGATGAAACGGACCCTTTCATTGATAATTCTGAAGCGGTAAGTAAGCCTCATCAAAGCAGCAAGAAGAAATAAGAAAATGCTTTATTCTTTTTAATAAAGAAAGGTATGGGAAAAATTTGTGCCAGTGTATAACTAGTGGATCCAAAAGGCACCCTATTTGGGAATCCAATGAGTGATTGTATTTGTAGTCTCATTCAAATATCATTATGCACTACAAGAATAAAGAAGACCATTGCTAGGCTGCATAATTTTCCAGCTTTAGAAATTATTTTTATTTGTACCTTTCATTTACCCCAGTCTGAAATTACACTGGCTCTGTTTAGTTTCTTGTACCAGCTATCTATCTGGATTGTTAGTAGATTACTGGTGTTAGAGTTCCTGCATTAGATCAGGAGGGTATTCTGCTCTTAAAATCGACTAAGAACAGGATGGTTATTCTAAACATTTACTGAGTGTCTGAAAAATTTGAGATAAAACAGCTTGGTTAAACAGCACAACACTACAGCTTGTTTTGTCTTGAGTATTTTGCAGAAATGAAAGTACGTCTCAAGGTAAAAGATACTGGGTTCAGGCAGTATCAGGGATATCAGGAGGTTTAGAAGAGGCATTTGAAGACATGTTAGGGATAGTATATGAAATTGTGAGAATGAGGAAGAAGCTTGGGAGAGAGAATGGATGATTTAAAATCTTGGAGACCTCCTATAATTCTCCTTTGTTGGATACCAGGAAGAAGGTATGCTGTTTAGTTAAGTAAAACCAAGCCAAACCCCCTAGAAAAAAAACTTCTGATACTTTACTCAGCTTTCAGTTTCCTCCATTGCTTGGAGATATGAGTTACACTGGACAAAACAGCAGTGATCTGCTGCTCTGAAAAGGAGGAGGCTGAAAGTCTGAATGCGAGTGGAAAGATGATGAAAAGGAGTTGTGAGAAAACAGGAATAAAAGCACAGAAGTGAAGTGCATTGCTTAGCATACATTGTGTTGTGCCTCCTCTTGGATGTAATAGTAGACTTAAGAAATTATAAAACTTTAAAGAGCTTCATTGAACACTGAGCTGTGAGGTATCTAGCATATAGATGTAGCAATGAATATTGCTTTTCAGAACTGTGGGTGGTGCACAGAAGGCATGCTGCAGAACTCATACCTTCCTTGCAAAGGAAGTTACACAGTGGATAGCAGGCTGAGCTTAAATCTGTGTTAGTTTTTGAAGCAGGTCTTGAAGGCATGTGAACAAGTTTCATGAAAAGTGAGTTTGCTGTACATGGTTATTGTAGCTTGTATTAATTTGTCCTTATTCTTGGCCTACATTAAAATTTTAGTTGAACTTGCCAATATTAAAAGTGTTGTATTGTTATCCCTCAAATTCTTTTGTGCTGCAGGAACAGTATTGGGGCATAAGCATTTGTATGTCCTTTCCAAAGGTCAGATTCTGATCTTCAGCTCAGTATGAACAAAGGTTCTTCACTCCTGCTGAGAAACACCTTGAGCCTATAGGCTTACTGGGTGTCACTATTGCTTAAGTTAACCGTCCTTGGTTTTGAAATTTTATCATACAGAACCATTTTTCTGGATCTATTGTGACTTGTCATACGTGATTTGGATAACTTTCAGTACTCAACAGTACAGGTGTCTATCAAAGAAGTGTGGGAGTCTAGCAGGGTGGAACACTCACAAGTGTATTAGTGTTTCTCATGCTGTGCCTCCTTCCAGTGCTGCTGCTGTTATCAGCAGCAGATCCATTACATTTGTGGAAGCATTAATTTCTGGTATCTTTTGCCAGACTCCTTGGAGGAACATACAAAAGGCAGTTGTTAGGGGACCAGATGGTTGCATCATGTGGTAGCTGTGGAAGCTACTGGGGAGAACGGTGTATTCTCTAAAGATTGCTCTCCTGAACAAATCATTATGCCTTGTGTCTGCATTACAAATACAGACTAGAGAGAGGCCATTTTTATTTTGCTTTCATCCCCATTTCTATATAGAAAAGAAGAAAAAAAAAATGCATTGTATGCCAGCTGCAGTTTAAGTTGCTGGGGCAAAGCTTAAGGATCCTGTAATGTAGGAGTTAAGTTCAACAAAACCTCTCATTCCATCTCAGATGCAAATAGGAAGTGTTCAGAAAGACCTACGTGTCTGGCTTGCTCATCTTCTGTGTGGCCAGCTATTAAATCACAGTGTACCCTGGGAAATGTCAGAGCCAGGCTCAGCCTGGACTTGCTTCATTTTGGAAGATGCACTTTCTTAAACATAAAAAGCTACAATATCCTGGATACAAACACTTGAAAAATGAATATGAGTGCCTCTTGAATTGCTACAGGATTGGTGTCCTGTTGTCTCCCTCTGTACCCCAGGAAAAATAATTGAAAGCTTCTTTAGAATTTTAGACCTCTTTCTTGTCACAGGTGTTAAAGGAATACTGAGCTTTTTGGCACTGAAAGAGATGTATTCCATAGCTTTAGAGATAGTTTCCTTCTAGAACCAGATTTTGAAGCAATGCCATGAAGTATTATTCAAGAAATCAGACCAATAAAATTGTAAGTGTGTTTTTAGCAGGCATTGTATTTGAGTTAAGAAATTTTGCTTGCTTTGGATCCATTTCCAATTAAGCTATTTTTTACATGTAACATGGATGTATATATAACAAATAGCATATGTAACAAACAGCATTTGGGTCCTCCAAGGATCCAGGAAGGCAATTGTTCTGCTTGTTTTCCTGAGGGCAGGGATCGGGGTCAAGTGCAGGGAATTTGCTAATGGCATGGTTCTCAGGTAACAGATTTTAATGGGGCTGGAATGCAGAGAGGTGCAGGACATGCCTGTCTGGAGTAAGGTTTTTGGAAAGTGCTGATAAAAGGGAGCTTTTCCTAAGTGAGGGGACTTTTCCTGTCAAGCTCCTCAAAGGTCACTGGTACCTGCCCTGATGAAGTAGGGTAAATTTTGGTGTGCTTAGTAGGCTAGGTTGCCATTGTTTACATTGCCTTCTGTGTAAATGCAAACTATGCACAAGCTTCTTAAAGATTTGCTTTCATTGTTTACTCTGCAAAGAATCAGTACTTTCCTACAGTGCAGTAAAGACATTAGCAGCATGGCTGCATTAAGACCCTCAATGTCCTGGTGGCAACTAAACACAGAAAAGTAAGGGTACCCTTTAGTGGGCACAGACATAATGCCAACTGAATGAAAGGTTTTTAGGTACATAATTAACCTAAGTGATGCAGTCAGTTTCTGCCTTCCATCTTCCTTCAGGTGTGTCCCCTCTTACAGGAATAAGTGCATAGTTACAGGTTGCTGCTTGCTTTGGATGAATCTGATATATGTGCTGCTCAGTTTTTTTACCTTGCTATTCTCCTTGGAAAATTTTTAGCTGGTCCTTTTTGGAAGAAGTTTCTTTTCCTCTCTGGTTGCAATTGCAGGCAAATGGGAAATCCATGCTTCAGTCTATATCAGTGGATATTTTGGGGTTGAGTGTTTGTAGCCAGTCAGTTGTGAACTCTCCATTTGAAAAAAATGTAATTCAAGACCATCTTACTGTTGCTAGCATGTAGCAGTTAGTCTGATGGCAATTCCTAATCTTTGCTTATCTTAAAGGGACCTTGTTAATATGCAAAATGTTCATAACTGGCAAAACAAGCTGTCCCTCCTCAGTCTTTCCACTGCTTTGATGTTTAAAGTAGGTTTTACTGTAGTGTAAACTGACAGGAACTGTGTCCTTTGTGGAATGATATTCCTGTAGATTTCTGCTTCCGCTTTATTCTACCTGCATGCACACATGCCTTATCTGGCTGGACTTCTTGGTCTTGTGATGAGCTCCGAATATTCACTCAGTTGAATACCTTCTGGACAATGTAAGCTTCACATAGATAGAGATTCCATGGGAATACAGTGCTCTCTGAGCCTTCTGCTATGTAATACAGGACAAGGATCTGAAGTAATCTTAAAAAAAAGGTGAAGAAATATGCAATTTTCTCTTAATCAGAGGTAGTAAGACTTGCATGTCCAAAACAAAGACCACCTAGCACCTTCACCCATGCATGCTATAGCTCAACTTCTTCCCATGCAGAGGAAGAATTATCTACCTAGAAACCTGTAACCAGTGAAAGCTATCTTTTGAAGCAGCAGTACCAGGTAGCAACTCTGATAGAAACTGAAGCAATATATGAACAACAAGAGCAATGGTAAGCATACACTTCAGTACTTTGGATATTCAGGGCAATATGACAGTATTTAACCCAGTCAACTCTATTCATGGTTCCACAGCAGCCTTCTAAACAATAGTGTAAGAATCCTGTGATGCTGGGTAGAGAAAACTAGCCTACCACTAATTTCTCACACATGGAAATTTTCTCCAAAACAGGTACTTAATAGGAAAACATGTTTTTCTTTGGCTGTATCTTGCCTCAAGAGGTCAGGCCTTCTAAAAGACAGTCTTTCAAGGATTGTATGTTTATTTTTAGTAATTCTGAACACACTGGTAATAGAGTTGCTATTCTTCTATCTGGGTTGCCTAGAATACTTTCCATAATATAAGGGCTCAGTCTTTGCAAAAATTCTGTGTCATGATACACAGTTTTCACATGTTTTTTCAGGATAAATTTGGTTTGCTTCATCTTGTTATCCCCAGGCTTATTAAAGTTTTGATTGATTTTAATTTCCTCTTCTCTCCCATTCTGGCTTCCCCTTAAGTATTCCTGGTGGTGGGATCTAAAACTTTAAGCTGATGGGTTGCCAGTAAGAGCATCTTGCCTAAGACTCGTGAATATCTGAGATGCTTTTTCCCAATGAGAGTGATATTCATTTGAGGAATGTCAGAGCTTAGTGTGGCAGTGGTCATGAATGGTATCTACCTGGAGAATGGCAGAGTTGAGCTGATGGTAATTTTTACCTTTTTGGGGGTTTTTTGTTTGTTTGTTTTTGTGGTGTTTTTGTTTTGTTGTTTGTTGTGTGAGATTCTGGGCCAGGTGTTTCTTCTCTCATCCTTCCTACTCAGAGGAGCTTGTTTTATGCACAGCTATGGAGGGCAGTGTTGTTGCTTGAGAGAGATTAAATGTCTCAAACAAAAGAAAGAATCACACCAATGTTAGAAGCATATGCAGAAAAATACTGCATGGGCTCCATTAAACATACTTTCATGTTTGAGAGATAAAGTTAACATTGCTGCATTTTTTATATGGAAAGAGCTTACTTTATGGAACTCTATCACAAAACTTCATCCGTTCTGAATACATGAGGGTACATTAAAGCTTTCTTGAGATTCATCTTATTAGCTGTTTTGTTGGCTCTGGATTTCTCTGTTTATGTTAGTGGTCTGTCTTGTTCACTGTCACTTTGCCCAGTCTTAGAAATCCTGTGGTTGGAGAATAGTGCTTACTTAGCTGAGGGCACCATGTCACCTTTAACAAAAGAAGTCTTCTGTGCTTCCTAGGTGTCTTCAGGGTAGATCTGCCAGCTGGCACCTGACATGTCATATGTGTTTGTGTGAATACCAGGGCAAATTTCAGTTAGGAGGCTTTTTATCCCTCCTCACCCCAAGATAAATAAAGGTGTGAAATGAAGTACCAAACAAATAAACCAGGTATCTGTTCTGCATTAAGCAGAATAGTATGTTTATATACCCAGCAGTCCCCTAATCAAGAGCCATTATGGCTAGAGGGACAAAAGTAGTTGAGTTAGCAGAACAAGTCTGCAACAGTAATGTTCTCTTGCTCCTTCTGTAAAGTATAGTTTTCGTTAGGAAGGAATAAATAATTTCTTAATTTCTTTCCTTTTTTTTATTTTTGAGGGGGTGTGTTTTGTTTTGGTTTTTTTTTTTTCTTAATTCCATCTTCTGGTGTTTGTTTCAACCAGGTAGTTTAGGACTGCTCATGTATTTAATAACATCAGTGGGGCAACTAGGAAAACTGAAAACTCAACTTCTGTACAGGAACTTGAAAAAAACTGAGACATCTGCCTTTTGTAGTACTATTATTTAAACTTTGTGTACATCAAGAGTGTAGGAGTAAGAAATAATCATGCGTGTAGCAACTTCTGGGGTTTTGCTAAATTTAAATTGTGAAGAGTACTAAATCACTTCTCAGTCATCTGAGCTAGTAGAGGGCGAGATCATGGCCTAGGATCAACTGTTCTTCACAACTAGATGAATTTATGTAAGCAACACAATGAACTTGCTTGTGTATTTTTTTTAAACACTGTGATTATTAATATAATACAAAGAGGGGTTATAACATGCCAAAATAAGAGATCTTTGATAAGAGCATTTGTCTTAAGTGTCATATGCTAAGTTTGTTCTTCACGTTAAATGAATGGAAAAGGAAAGTGTAACTTTTTTATTTTCTACAGAATCTTCTAGTAGCACTGTAACAGGCAGCCTGGAGAGGTTCAGTAATACATGGCATATTTTTTTGTCATAAACCCCCAGAAATCTGTTTTCAGTGTAGGTCAGAGCTCAGTCTTTGAACGAATTGAGTGGAACAGATAAAAGTGGTCACATGAGTGGTCATACATGTTACATCCTAGACTGAAATATTTTCAGGGCTGTAAGAATGTCACTGAAGGTCACGTAAGCTAATAGTCTGACTCTGTGGCTGGTGGAGGGGTATAAAAGATGGTAGTCATGGTGAGAAAACAGGATGACATACATGTACTGGTGCTTCTCTCAAGGTGCTCTTGTAGGCTGACTGGTTACAATATACTGACTACTAAACTAGGGTTCTCCTAGGAGACTGTCCTACCTTAGTCTAGATTACCATGAGTCAAGTATTGTATCTTTATTTAACAGTTTGTTACACTTCTTTCTGTTGTGCTTTGCTAGCTGTCCTCTGCCCCAGGGTTAAAAAACACAGCACACCACAAAACAACATGCCTATGAAATTTGGAAGAGGAACCTTCTTTACCCATGGGAAAGCCCTTTCTGCTTGTTTTTTTTTAATGTAATCTGGAATTACAAAATCAATGGATTGTTCCCCCTTAGCCTTGTGCAGGATCTCATTGTATATTTGATTATGCTATTTTTCAGAAAGTTCTGTTTGTTTGTTTGAACACCTCTCCTTAAAGGACAGCAAAGCCAAAGACTGCATTTCAGTTATTTGTGTCTGTAAGAAACATAGAGATCTATCAACTATGTATGTTTGAAGTGCCCTCAACTGTGTACAGAACAGAGTGTATGGATATTAACATGAGCCAGCAGTGTGCGCTTGCAGCCCAGAAAGCCAACCGTATCCTGGGCTGCCTCAAAAGGAGTGTGACCAGCAGGTCGAAGGAGGTGATCCTGCTCCTTTATTCTGCTCTTGTGAGACCTCATTTGGAGTATTGTGTGCAGTTCTGGTGTCCTCAACATAAAAAGGACATGGATCTGTTGGAACAAGTCCAGATAAGGGCCACGAGAATGATCAGGGGACTGGAGCACCTCCCATATGAGGATAGGCTGAGAAAGTTGGGGCTGTTCAGCCTGGAGAAGAGAAGGCTGCGTGGAGACCTCATAGCAGCCTTCCAGTATCTGAAGGGGGCCTACAGGGGTGCTGGGGATTGACTCTTCGTTAGGGACTGTAGTGGTAGGACAAGGGGTAATGGGTTAAAACTTAAATAGGGTAAGTTTAGATTGGATATAAGGAGGAAATTCTTTCCTGTTAGGGTGGTGAGGCACTGGAATAGGTTGCCCAAGGAGGTTGTGAATGCTCCATCCCTGGCAGTGTTCAAGGCCAGGTTGGACGAGGCCTTGGGTAACAGGGCTTAGGGCGAGGTGTCCCTGCACATGGCAGGAGGGTTGGCACTTGATGATCTTAAGGTCCTTTCCAACCCTAACTATTCTATGATTCTATGATTTGACTGAAGCAACCATATTCAAAGTAACTTCAGTAGTTTGACTTTATTCAGTAAGCTAATGATGAAAACTAAACAGCCCCCCCCAGCTGGTTAAAGTAATTTCAAAAATAAACTGAACAAGAAATAAAAGTGATCCCTGCTTATCTTTTATCTGAATAATGCCAGTTTCACAACAAATAATGCACGTGGGGCATGTCTTTAAAAATACTTGGACATGTTTGCAGCAAAACTCATTTCCAGAATTTAATACAGAAGTGTTACAAAGCCTTGTCACATGTATTTTTATAATGTAGGTTGTTGCCTGGAAGAGAGCTGAATGAGCTCACAGTCAAAATATCTGATGATCACGGTCAAAATATCTGCATACAGGAGCTGACAGTATTAATATGATACCGCTATATACTGTGGGTTTGGATTTCAGAACTAAATTGATATAATCCATAAACCCAACTAAATCTTTTACACCTAAACATTTCATTAGGTTAATGGCCCTAGAAACATAACAATGTAGCTCAAGGACAGTAGTTGAAAATAACTTGCATGCTGATCTGCTTTTAGATGCTCAGACGATACATCAGTCTTCCTTTGTTTTCTGCAGAAAGAGTCCATAATCTTTTGTTGGACAAATCTCTGTTCTCAGGAGTCTTACATATGAAATCCTGTGTATTTGGAGGTCTGAGAATATTTATTCTCGATCTTGGAATGTGTAAGGAAGAGCAGAACACTAAAGGGCTTTTATCTATTTTCCTTAATAGGATCAGTTTTGTGATTTCATATGGAGAAAAGCTAGTGCAAAGCAAAAGTCTTGAAACCAATTAATCAAAAGATTTAGAAGTTTCAAGAGCCATGTTCCCTTTAACTGAGAGTCCTGAAGGAACTTTGAAACGAAGTTTAATCTAGCTATTGTCAGTACCTTGTACAATTATATTCAAATTCTCTGTTCAATTGAGGTGCTAGAAGAAAGTAAGTTTACTTCAAAGGGAGGATACTAAGTAAATTGTGGTCTGCATGCCCCAGTTTTAGCTAAGTTGAAAATAAAATTAAACATTTAGTTGTAAGTTATATCTTGTTTAGTAGGCTGAAGAAAAACCAATTTTGGTAGGGAAAAGTAAACTCAAGGGTTAGGAGAACTGAATTTCAAAAGGCTCTTCAAAAGTTTGACTGAATTCATAGTCCTCAGCAGAAGCTGTTGAAACCTCAGTTGGTAAATTATACTTCCAAATGTTGCTGACCTTGTTTCCCTGCTGGCTGTTATGGGATAGGTAGTTTGTTCATCTGTGTATCGAATGAATTTTGCCTCTCTGATTGCCTTATTCTTATGGACCTGTGCCACATAGCATGTTCATCATTCTGTTAATCTGCTGTGATTCATGGCTTCATTGGTTGGGCAATGTCTATTCCTTACTTTTTCTTGTGTGTTCTCCAGAGCTTCCTTACTGCTCTGCAGCTGAGTCTTTACTGTGTTTTCCTTTACTTGTTATTCACTTACTATGTTAATGGTCCCAGCTTTAACTGTGTACTTTCTCCTTCAAAGTTGGCAATTACTGTATTCTTCTGTTTTGATCCTGTTCTGCCCCCACTTCACCAATACAGTTCACACTCTGTCAGCTCAAAACCGAAATGCCTGCTCTGTCTGTTAAGCACTGTGGATAGTAATTTATTTTCTTTTCCTTTTATCTTCCTTGTGCATAATAAAGCTGGTTCTGAGAGCTGTGGAAAAACATCAGATTTCTCCGAACTTCTTACCCAGCCTCCACTCAAGTTTACTTTGCATGGTCGTCCTGGTCTCTTAAGATGAATGACAAGCCCAGTTTGCTTTATTTTTTGTCCAATTAATAGATTCTTCTGCTTTCTTGCGCTAGTCTTTCATATAGTCTTAGGGTATTTCATAGGTCTTTTCACCACTTTTTTTATTTCCCTTTCCTCCTTTCTGTACTGCTTGTTAAGCCTTCCATTTCAGAAAGATAAAAGGTGATGACTCATTGAAATTTCTGACTACTTACTCAGATTAAATCCACATAGGTCTGCAGTTCAGGCTCTTTCACCGGCTTTCTTGTCAAAGTGTACATCTCATGTTTTCCTCTTCTGGTTAGTTCTTCCTGTCTCAATGCTTCTGGTAGCCCAGACTTCTTAGTTCGTAAACCATTTTACCTTCGTGTTATGGAGGGGGAAATAAGTTGGTAGCTGACACTTGGCTTTGCACTCTGTGTGCTCCCTTCATGTAGGTGATCTCAAGTCTTTAGTTAATGTTGTGGCAGTTAAAACGGCTTACTAATTTATTCAGCCTGTTGATTTCTGTCTTAAGACATGCAATGGAAAGCCTGCCCATTCAGACTTCAAAATAACAAGCACATTGTTTCCTTCTCAAGTATCTTAATCATTTGGCTGAGCGACCAAACGTTTATAGCTTGCAGGTGTAACTCGAAATTGTCTTTTTCCTTTACCACAGTGTACACCTCTGAGGTGTGTCATAGTACCCTTTCAGATAGGCAGAAATTGATTCTTAGTCTGTTAGACACTGAGGTCTTTTGTAACACTTTCTGGTACTTACTGGTAACTGGTACTTTTGTAACACTTTCTAGGCCTCAGAAATGCTTCCTCCTTATCTTTGTTGGCAGGTGTGTGTCTCGGGCATTTGGGTTTAATACTTCCAGGCAGACTGTAGCTTCCAGAATTAATATTTGTTGCATGCATGCACCATCCTAAAATTTTCCAGATTTGAAAACGAAAACTGGTAGTTTGAATTTGGAGTCGTTCAGGACAGCATTGTGTTTCTGAGCAGCAGTAACAGCATTGTCAAGGCAACTCTTCCTAAGTTCTCTTGCAAACACTTCCATGACTGGCATTGCTACCTATGCATAGAGCTGCAATGAATCTACTCATCCTCTCAGCCTCTCTAAGAATTTGCTATTCACAAGATACTTCCTAGAGTTTCCTGGTAACGCCTGGGGGAAAAATGTCATTCTGAGGAGGCTGCTGGTCATGAAATAATAGAATTCATGTCCTACCCTGTACTTCAGTATTGACCACTTTTCCTGTGTCTTTGGATTTCAATATTTTTGAGATACAGCTTTGTACTTATAAATGGGAAATTCCTTCATAAATACTAAGTACTTTTCAAAATAAAGTGTGTATGAGAGTTTGAAACTTTGTGGTTTTAAAACTCTCTAAACAGAGTGAGAGTTTATATGACTTCCAATGTAACAAGCTCTGGCACTGTATATTTGTGTAAGAGTCAATGTAATATTCAACACAAAATTAGAAATAAGCCTAACAGATACTGTACCGAAATTTATCATGGCTGGGATAGCATTTTTAATAAAGGAAAATTTCAGGGTACTTTTGTAAGAGAAGTAGGATTTTGAGCAGAGCACTGTAGTTAGAATTGGTACTAAATGTAGCATGTGTTGAAACGTCTGAACATGACGTACACTGCAGAGACTGGTATTAATGAAAATTCTGTCAGTCTTAATGAAACAGTGTATAATCTTGACAAGTTCTTATGCTTAATTTACAGAAGCATCTCTACGATCTGCTCCTGGATATAACATCCATTCTGTAAAATTCCGATACAGATTAGTTTTCTTCCAGTGCAGTGTTCAGACTGTCATCTTTTCTGA
Source organism: Neopsephotus bourkii (assembly GCF_033783945.1). Taxonomy (NCBI): domain Eukaryota; kingdom Metazoa; phylum Chordata; class Aves; order Psittaciformes; family Psittacidae; genus Neopsephotus; species Neopsephotus bourkii. The sequence goes on from NW_026900624.1 coordinate 14,406,624, forward strand.
AAATATGGAAGAATTAGGTTCTGGAAATAACTGTAGCTATTACAGATAACTGAAAAGGGCCTGTGATAAAAGTGTATGACTAACAAAGTAATTTGAACCACACATTGTCTCATAAAATTGAAGGACATTCAGTAGAAGTATTAAACTTCAAATTTAAAATCGGGAGAGGCAGGGTTGTGGGGTGGGTTTTTTTTGTTTGTTTGTTTGTTTTACAAAATTTGTTTCAGCCAGTGATGTTGCTGGTATGTCTGCAAGACTGTCCTAGATGAAAACTAATAATTCACTCTGTGCCTGCCTATTTCCTGGACAAAAGGAACCAGTGAACAATCAAGTGAACTTGCTTGTAGGCAGGTGGTATATATTTGTTCATATGATTTACATACATATCTTGAGATTTAACATACAGTGTAACATGCCCTCAGAGACAGAATACTGGGGGGAAAAAGGTTGAAAGTTTGGTTGGTTGGTTGGTTTTGTTTTGGTTTTTTTTTTTTTTTTTGGGGTGATTTGGGTGAAGGCCTCTGTGCCCATCCTAGTTTCCTTCAGAAAGGAGTACTTTTAATGCCATAAACCTGTCTTTTTCCAAAAAAGGGCATTATTTGAAAGTAGAAAAGTTATTCTGTGATGTCAGCTTCCTGTGCCTTGGCCAGTAACTTTACTATCCTGTTTCTATTCCATCAAGCTGTGATGTGTACTTGTGTAGATTTTTATTTTTTTTTTTATGCATAGGGACTCGTAAATTAACTATATATTTATTTTACTGAGAAATGCTGATAAACTCATCTTTCCTCCTGCCCAGTATGATGAATTAGTTCCTGCATCCCTCACAACCAAATATGGAGGATTTTATATCAACACTGGTACGCTGCAGTTCCGCCAGGCATCTGACTCAGAGGATGAAGACTTTGCAGAAGACAAAAAGCATAGGCCACCTAAAGTGAGTGATCTTACTAATGCTTTTTATGCACTGCTTATGCTAGGGGGACACTGAGAAATATTTGATATGCACAGAATGGCTCAGATGAAGAGGTTGAAACCAGAATGATGCACAGCACTGTTTTATTGGATTTTCTGGTTTGTGGCTCAGGTACTAGCTTTCAGGAAATAACTGGGGATGTCCAGTCTTGTAAGAGTAACAATTAGGCAAGCTAAGAAGTGTCCATCCATCCTGAAGTGACAGATGATTCTGTAATTTTATTGAGATTTTGTTATGAGATGAGACATTTTCCAGTACTGCTTTTATGACTTTACACAACTCTTGCATGATTTGAAAGTTTTCCTGATATTCAAAATAACACTTAAAATATCTGTTAAAATAAACCTGGTGCATAAGAACAGCTATACTAAAAAGCACACATAAAGTTTTTCCCAAACAATGTGCTGCTCTGTGTACATTGGCAAACTTATGATCAATGTGAACATAATTGTTTGCATAGTACATTCACAAGTTCCATGCCATTCCAAGAGCTTCCTGCTTTCTGATTTCCTTTCCTGCTCTATAATTCTTTAACATAATCTTAAGGTTCTTACATTGGATCTGATTGGGATGGAGTTAACTTTTTTTTTTTCATAGCAGCCCTTACGGTGCTATGATTTGGATTTATGACTAAAATAGCATTGATGACAACAGACAAAACTCTGATGTGTTGAATAATGTTTGCATAATGTGAAGGCTTTCTTTTTCCCCACTGTGGAGCAGCAGGTAAGCTGGGGATCAGCAAGAACTTGGGAGGGGAGACAGCTGATCTGAACTTGCCAAAAAGATGTTCCATACTGTGTATCTTCATGCTCAGCAATGAAACTGTGGTAGCAGAAGAAGGTGGGGGGATTCAGTCTTCCAAGGCTATTTGGCCATTGCTTACGGGTGTCAGTCTGTGTGTGCCTTTCAGTGTTTTTCTTATTGAGAGCTCTCTGAATTCAGTAGCAGTTTAAACATCAGTAATTATTGAGACTTGTCAGCAACTGCACTGCTGCTAGAAATCCAGTGGTACTGTTTGCTTTTACACACACTGAGGTATTTTTCCTGGCTCTGAATTGGAAAGTGTAAGGAAAACTAAATGTTTCTTGCTGTAGAAGTCCTTTAGGGTGGAAGAGCCATTGTCCTTTGTTTGATCTCATTCTAGATAGCAAAGTTAAAAGACAGTGAAGATCGTGGAATGAAGAAGCGCAAGCGGAAAGATGAAGTGACAGAAAAGGAGAAGAAGCCTCGGAAAATGAAACCTCCTAAATCATTGGGGTAGGTTTCTTTCCTTAGATAACCCTTGAATTGTATGTGAGGTTTGGTTTTAAGATTGTGTGCCATAGCAAGATTATAACAACTGTTCAGAATATTTTTAAACTATAATTAATAGCAGGTAGATTTTGGGTTTGGAATTCCTGTGGGTTTTCTTCATAAATAATTCCTATAAGCTAATTATTTGTCCCCCTAAATTTTGAACAGCCAGTAACAAGGGCAAAAAACATTACGGAAAAGAGGTTTTAAGTTTGTGAATAGCATTATCCATCACTGTTCTACCCAAGGTCATATATAGCACTAAGAATTACATTTTCTAATGAAAAATAATTTCCTCAATATCCCTCGGTTTCTAATCTGGAAAACTACAAACGTAGCTTAATTCTACATATTTCTTAGCAACTTTATGTGCTTTCCTGGGATCTGAGGCTAGCATGGAAAGATTAAGGCTGTGTGTTTTCAATTGGCTTTTAGAAAATTGTTGCTGAGTGAAAGTTATTTTATTATGAATATCCAAGTTGGTATTGTAAATTTATTGCTAGTTGTTTTTTCTTTCTTTATCGAGGTGATTAATTGGCAAAAAGTGCTCTGCTTAAGTAGCATATAGATGTTGAGCCTGCATGTCCAAATTCATAGCAAAGAGAATTTTTTTAATGTGCCTGGTCTTAAAGCAACCTGTCACCATTCACAAGCCTCAAGAGGCAAATTTAAGTATTTTGGTAGGATAGATCAGCCATGAGTTTAACAACTGTTCCAACTTCTCCATAATTAAATTGAGAAGTCAAAAGTAAACAACCTTTACCTCAATGTGTACATAACCTAACAAAACAAATCAGTTGGAGAGTATGAAATCACATGACCAGCAAAGTTTTATGGTAGTTGATAGAATAGTCTGAAGATGGAAGCACAAAGCACTTGCTTTATTAACCCAATCATTTTTTGATTGTACTAAACTCCCAGGCTTTTGTAAAAGTTACTAAGGCCTCAAAAGTCACATGCATTCTAATGAAAGATTTCTTTCGTCTGCAGAGTAATGGCCTTAAATTCACACAAGTCTGAAAAGAAGAAAAAGAAACTGTATAAAGACTCTCTCTCTCTGGCTGCCATGATCCGTAAATTTCAAAAGGAGAAGGAAGCCATGAGGAAGAAGGAATCTAGTCCAAAACCGCCAGTGACTGTTGCAGCCTCTACCCCTAGTAAAATTCCTTCTTCCTCTCTCAGTGCAGGAAACGATATTTCTGACTTGAATCTTAGGGTCAATGATCCTGTCCTCTCCATTTTTGGTAGCACAAATGAACGTGAGCTCATGCAAGAAGCTGAAAGTGCCCTGGAGATGCTGGGAGACATTGACTTTGACAAGTTGCTTGATGGCACTTCTGATGGCAGCCCAGTATCTGAGCTGTCAGGAGAAAATGGAAATGTCACTCAGGCAACCTACACCTCTCAGGTCATGACACCCAAGCAGGTGCCTGCCCTCCCAGAAGGTCTGCCTATGCTACTTGAGAAGCGCATTGGAGACCTTCGAACAGTAAGTATGAATTCACTGGTAAAGGATTACATTCAAGAATCTCCATTTATACTCAAATGAAACAGGCACAGAGACAATGCAGATCAGTTGTTAAAGCAGTGCTTGTTTCATAGCGGAAACAAGATTTTCTAAAGCTTCTGTGTACAATAACTTTTATTGTTTGAGGTTTTTTTTCCATAATGGAAATATCAGTGTTACTTTAATTTGAATGTTGGTGAAATTGATGGATGCTTGCTTTCTTTGGAGGAAGAAATCTGGAATATGACAGCAGCTTACAAATGTATTGAACTTTTGGCTTTGTAACATAGCTGTTAACTTCAACAGCACAACAAACCTAACAAACAAACCCCACACCACAACCCCGAAAAGCCCCACCAAAACCCACCACCCAGCTACAAGAAGAACAAATTCCAAAATAACCACAAAACTGAGTATTTTCTTTTGGAAAGTTAGCATGCAGTTCAAACTTGTTTAAAATATTAATGAAAACTATTAAATCTACAAGTTAAAAATACCTCAATAGCTTATTGAAAGGGATCAGAGCTATTAAGGTATGACAGGCTCCTTGTTTCAGTTGTGGATAAGTTGAGAATAAATTTGTTGTTTGATTATCCAGATTTTGATATTAAAATTTTTCCTTATTCAGAACAAAGTGCAGCTTCTCCTTATTCAGAGCAAATTTTGAAAAAGCAGCTCAAGTTACTACCTTTTTAGGAAAATATAATTTGAACAGTAGCAGAGCTTGCTTTGCTACAGATAATGGTAAAACATGTTTCTCACCTGTATGTAAATGGCTTATAGTGTTCTTAGTAATTTTTAAATGTACCAAGCTAACTACAGCCAAGAGGTTAATACCAAAGTGAGAGAGGTTGTTTTGCCTATCCTTGAATACTCAGATTAATTTTGCTATGAAGTAATAATAAGCTTTTAGCAGAACCGCAAAAGAACTGTATTAGGCCAAAAGTCAGGAAGTGTTAGTGGCCTACCCCAAATTCATGCTGCTTCACAGTATAACAAGCTCCACACAGCTGGAAGAAAGCTTTAATTCAGTGGGTCTTGGAAAAACCTAACTTTTCCATCCTCTTCTTTTGATAATGTCTTCTGGAAGTTTGGTGCTGGCAGAACAAGTTTATCCATACGCTTGGGGAAAAACTAGACTGTTGACATAAAGACTCCAACTTTCTCACCTTCTGTAAATGGAAATCAACTGACACATAGTCTGTGGGGGGAAAACATCTTCTAAAAGGCAGGAAAAAAGAAATGGTTCTTGTCAAATACTTCACATGCTCACAGCTTTAGTGCTCTTGATTGCAAAGAAAGCTAAGAAGTTTATAGAGCTGTAAAAAAAAGCCTATGTTACAGGAATATGATGTTTGTAGATTAAGAACAATAATAAAAAAAACACACCAGTGACTAAATACAACAGAAATTTCCTGACCTCCTTTTGTAGATGAATGCATTCTAGTTCCCTACATGGGCAATTCTGAGCTACCATGACAGAAGACAATATTGTACACATGCAGGAAAATCAATAAAATGGCTTTTTCTCTATTGTGAAGGTAACTATCAAGATAATCTGTGGGGAAAATTAAAAACCAAAATCTGCAAAACCAACCAACAACAACAAACCCCAACAAAACTAAACCCAAGCACAGTTCAGTGACAGTGATGCAGTTTTTGAATCTGGAAATTCAGCCAGCAACACTGTCCAGTGTGATAGTATAATGCTGAAATTATTTCTGCATGGGACCAAAATGTCAAAACATATCTTGCCTTCCACTTCATATAAACCAGAAGATGATAATAATCCTTGCATTAGTTATGCTTAAAGATACTGGATTTAAGACTTTAAAACTTGTCTTTCTGATATCCTGTTACTTTCAAACACCTGTTACTAGCAAACACCTTTCTAATTTTTTTTTTTTTTAGCAGGACAAATGCTTCGATAATACCATCCCTTCAGCGCTGAATTTACAGTAGAAAATAGTGGGCAGAACACAGTCATTATAGGAATTTAAACTCTGCTATCAGTGGTTATGACTGAAGTGGTAAAGTGTTCAGACAATGGACTACCTTATGTTTTTTGACAGAGTATCAGACTTCTATTTTCCTGTGCAGTATAGAGTTTACAATTCCAGTAAATATTTTTCTTCTGAACTTAAATGTGTCAGTTTGCAAACAGCAAGAACAGGAAGTATTTCATAGTGACAAAGGAATTTTATCAAGCTAACACTTGAATTTATTTATAATGTTTACCTAATTTGCCACAAGTCATTGAAACTTTTTAAAAGGCATTATTGGAGATTTTTGATTATTTGAATTCAGCCTTGTAGCATATTGGCTGCCTCTAGTATTTGTCAGTCAGTATGATGATACCATACATGCTTACATTTCTGCATGCATATTCTTTCCTAGCTTGCTGTCTGGTCCCAGCACCAAAATAGAAGATGACAATAAGCCTGTAAAAGCAGGGCTTTTTTAATCTTGATTTCTATAAATCTGCAGAGGGAATGGGCACTAGAGAGAAGACCTTACTGATTTTTGTAGAATGGTGCAGGGAACTGGATTTCTCTGATAAAGTGTTACTGTTTGTGAAAAGAAGAATCTAGGTGATAGGAATAAAGATACAGTAATTCCCATGTAGAATCCTTTTGAGATCAGGAAAGCCTTCTGATAAAAGGAAGTATGTATAGGAATAAGACTGAGATATTTTTCTTACCCCCAGACAGACTTTGGAAGAGACCAAAAATATTAGAGGTATATTCTAAAGATGGTGAGAATGCTGCACAGCACCAGAAAAGAGGGACGAGGTATTCCTCTAGCATACAAAACCCTTTTGTAGAAACACCAGTGAAGGATTAAGGCCTATCTAAGAAGAGTGGAAAGTTGTAACTGGGTGAGGCAGGTAATAGAGGTAGGAAAGGAACGTTTCACAGACTGAAAAATGTGTTGATGCTGTTGCCTGCTTGACTTGTCCTCTTTCTAAAGCAAACAGTGGTAGTGGAATGTAGCTGGTTGTGAGGTAATAAAACATGTCTACCAATTTCTTTCTTCGTAGCTATTGAGAAGATGAATGTGTTAACATCAGTGATCCACGCAGATTATAAATGTAATGATTATTTGCCCTAGAGCAGGATGGTTTTATTTGAGTATAGTAACAACAACCGTCACCTTTTTTCTAAACAGTTCAGTATAGTTTGGTTTTGATTTTGTTCTTTTTTCTAAAGTAATGCTGTTTTCTGGGAAATAAGAATATAATACAGCTGTAAAAGTAAAGATACAAAGGTTGTTGGGATTAAATACTCTATGAACTTTTGGATATTCTTTATTGTTGTGTTACCAGGCCGCCAAGATGTTTGATGAAGAAGGCAGGAAGAAGTTTTTCACGCAAGACATGAATAATATTCTGCTGGAGTAAGTGCTTATCTGTACAACCTTCCCTTTTTGGAAAGGGGGTGAAAGGAAAAGTACAGAAGAGGAAATATTATTGAGGTTGTTCCAACAAAGCCCTTAAAAGTCAATGAAGGTAGATCAGTCTAAGCTAGTTACTAGCTAAAGAGATTTATATATGAATATGATTCCTGTCATGACTGTCTGTCTTTATCCAATGTAAAGTGTTTTGTAGTGCCCTGTGTCCTTCACGTGTAAAATTCAACAAAACTGCCATTATTTCTTCCTGTCCCCCACTTTCATAACTCAAAACACCTTCAGCTTTCATGAAGGAAAATTCCAGCTCTTTTTACTCTAATGCTTCAATTAAGTATTTAATAGAGAAAGTTCTATGTTCGTATTCTAAGAAACAAAAAATAATCTCTAGGAGATTGTAGTAGTCAAAATTGTATCAAGATTGATGTGCAGTGGTGGTAATAAATGAAATCTGAATAATGTTCAACGTATGCATTTGAATAGTTTCTTGCCATTGATGAAGACATCCTCTTTTTGTAAAAAAAATTCATCTGAAAATGTTCCAAGCTGATATTTTTGGTGTGCATAGCTAAGAATTATTATGCATAAAAAGCTTCATTAGGTTTTTTTTTTTAGCTGTCATTTTCATCTTGGGGTGCCTCAGTGGTTGACTGTCTCTTGTTTGTTTGTCAGTATTGAGCTACAGTTACAGGAGATAAATCCTGCCGTCCGCAATGGAGTGTACTCTCACCTTGAGGCTTTTGTGCCATGCAATAAGGACACACTGATAAAGCGTCTGAAGAAGTTACACCTCAATGTCCAGGTAAGGATAGGGAGATTAGCTCCAGCATGGATCAGTTATGTAATGGTGATGAGAACAGAACACAGGGGAGTAGCGCAGCAGCCACACAGTCTCCAGTAAAGCAAAAGATATTGGATCAGTTGCTAGATAAGCTTAAAAGTGCTTTTTTTTTTTTTCCTTTTTTTTTTTGTTTGTGTGTATGTGTATTTACTATTGTCACTACTTTAGGTACAAATGCTCTTAAGTATTTCAGACCCTTTATTTCAGAATGAAGTGCTTTCATCTTGAAAGCTAGGTACAAGGTACATATCAAAGTAACAGAACTAGAAAGCCACAATAATTATGGTTATGATAGGCTAAAATAAAAATACCCATAACTATTACATGCACTTTTGTGTCAAGAAAAAAGAAAGGATAATAGATGACCCAGCCTGTGCTGTTTGTGCAAAACAGCCTTTGTGGCTAGGTCTTACAAATACTTTGTGTGTCATTTACAGTTACTTTTCTCTTAGCGTATGTTTTCCTATTGAATAAAAAAGTTATCTGTGATCTGAAGTATCCTGACCTGATTCTTTAGATGAAATCTAGGACTAAATCTTGCAGATGATCTGAGGATCATGAATGCAGAGTCTCAAACTTGCTAAGAAGACAAACAGATTCATGTGCTATTTTTAAACAGTAAGTCATAATAGCACATAGTTTTCTAGTTCTTCTCAGTACACAGATATGATTAACACTGTGAAGTCAGGAGATGTAGGAAGAGAATTTAAAACATGTAGGGAAGTATATATTATATTATTTAAATGGTGGAAGTTCTTAATTTGAAGGTAATTCTAAATACATATTCTTTACCTTTGAAGTACATGAATTACATGTAATAATTAATATTCAGATAATCTGATACATATATATTGTTCATTAGCTAGGATGTTTTTATACCACAGCATGTTTTGGAAAACTTGGATTAATTTTGTGCTTATTTGCAAGTGTCATCTTGCTCTTCCCCTCAGGTTTTCTTCCTTAGTTTGGTTTTAATAACTGTCTAATGAGATCATGCCATAATGTTTTGGGATATTCATGATAATTTTCCTCGTGGCTAACTTTCATTGTTTCTAGTCTTAAGACTTAAAAAAAAAAAAAATTGTACAAAAAAGTTCAAGTATATGCATTTCTGTAATGCTGTTGCACCTAACAGGTTTCAAGCGCCATGTAGGAAATGGCTGTTGCGGTCAGTAGTTAGTGCTGGGAATATTGCCTTAGGAGTGAGTAGGAAGTAATTTTTGTGAAACTATCTGAAATACTTCTTACATTGCATCTAATAAGACTGATTTGGTGTTTCTCTTTTTACAGGATGACCGCTTGAGAGAACCACTGCAAAAGCTGAAACTGGCTGTCAGTAACGTCATGCCTGAACAGTTATGCAAGTATCAAGAGGACTGCCAGGCCCGCAATCAAGCCAAGAATGCCAAGTAGGTATTCTTGGAGTCTGTGCATGCCCATTCCAGAGTCCAGCTGAAAGTCTGTCTCCACATTGTTCATTCCCTGAGCTCAGCAGAGTACTTGGCTTTAGTTTACAGGTGTCTGTAAATTTTGAACTGTACAAAAGTACTTAGTTTTGGGTAGGTGATGTTATCACACCTGGCTCTAGAAAGAAATTCCATTAACTGAGATCTTAAGAGAAAGAAACTGTAAACTGAGAAGTATGCTGGAAATGCTGAAAATGCCAGATTAATGGAGGAGGATGGTGTGTTCAGGGTCTTATGTATTTTGCCTTGTTCTTTGTAATAGTTTCACTCGTAGTTAACTAATTTTAGACTTGGAGAAGCGTTAATAAACTGATAAGCTTCCTGCCATTTCTCAGTAGAGGCATCGTATGAAGTTTATAGCTAGTAGCCTTGATAGGATCTATAAAGAGTGTCCTTTTCACTTGTCTCTGAGGACCATGAAGCGGTGGGGAGATGAACTTTCAGGAAGGGGTGTAATGAGAATCTGATGACAAGTTTCTTTTTTTTTTTTGTTTTTGTTTGTTTTGTGTGTTTTTGTTTGTTTGTTTTTGTTTTTTTTCCCCTAGCACCTAAACCCACACTCCTTACTCAAGGAAACATTTTGTCTCTGCTGTATACCTATAAAGAAAATAATTGTTCTATTTGCAGGTTACAAGCGGAAGATGAACGAGAGAAAAATGGATCAGAGGAAGATGATGATGAGAAACCTGGAAAGAGGGTTGTGGGACCCAGAAAGAAGTTTCATTGGGATGACACAGTGAGGTGAGACAAAACCACCTTTTCCACTGAGAATTATCACTGACTTCTTAAGGGGATCTCTAAGGGAATGTTACACAATGCTTTTCAGAAATACACCTTTGAGAAATTTTTTGAGAGTGCTGGGGCTAAGCAGGCAAGCTAGAATGTTGTGCTTCTTTAACATGAGGGGCTATACCATCCTATGTCCAAGCTTTTTTTGCTGCTTTTTTATCTGTGTTACCCAAATACATTAATATTTTCCTGGTCCAAGGACTTTAAGCTTCTTTAAGCAAAGAACGCATGTAAGCAGAGTTACACCTGCTTCCCACCATTCTAGGAATAGGTCACAAAACGCTGTCAACCAGTGAGCAGTAAAGATTTCTGCCACAGTAGGGTAGACTTTCAAAACTGGTGATGCTGTTTTGGCAAGCCTCCCAGTCTTTGGGCAAGCCAGCACCCACAATGCATGAATCTTAACCTCTCCCACCCCCTCTGAAAACAAATTCTATGTTATCTCTCAAGGGCAACACAGATTCTTATCTGCAATTATGAAGTCTCACTTTTCTTTTTCGTCGAATAGATTTTTTAACTAAAAACTGAGATTACTGTTATTTAAATAATCTAGGTAGGTTTCTAAGCAAGCAAATCCTTCTAAGTCAGACATTTCCCATGCAAGATATAAGCTAATTTTAATACAAATGTATGTATTATTTAAAAGGGCTGATGGACTTCTCACAGTGAGTCTTTTTTAGTATGTTAAGATGACAGGGAAGCAAGCTTCACAGAATATATAAAACTAGTATAGCTTAGACTGACCTGGAGGGAGCCATACTTAATGAGAGATATTTAAATCTGCTCTTCATTGAAGAGGCTCTGAAAGGCCAGTGTTACTTAACTATGTGCACTATTTTTATTTTTGAGGACAGTAAAAGACAACATCCCTGTCAGGAAGAATCTTTGTTGAAATATTGAGTGCAAAATGGATTTCACTTGCTTTGAGACATTCTCCATCTTAAATGAAGTAGAGGCCACTGTGAGCAACATGAGATCTTTCAGCTATGAGGAAGCTAGAGAAAAAAGAAAGTAAAACCAAGTACGACATTGTAGTAAGGATGGCAAAAAGTGAGCTATACAGTCTGCTGGAAATGGAAGAAAAGTGGTAGTGACAAATCATACCAGTTGTAGTAGCAAGCTTCCAAAAATTCCAGTTGGAGCTGAGCTCTTCCTTGCAGATGGTGATGGACAACAGCTGTATAATGGTATCAGTCCTTCCATTTCTCAGCCTTTTTCTGCTGAGCTTTTGAAAGTATTGTTTCTTTCAGTACACTTATTGTGTCTTTTTCCAGGTCTCTGTTGTGTAATCTTGTCAAGATCAAGCTGGGATGCTATGAGCTAGAGCCAAATAGAAGTCAGTCTGCTGAAGATTACCTCAAAACCTTTATGGAAACAGAAGTGAAGCCACTTTGGCCTAAAGGCTGGATGCAAGCAAGGTAAGGTACCTGCTTTGTATATCTGTTAATTTCTTGGATCTTCTTTTGTCACACATTTGCCTGAAATACATACTGTTAATTTTGGTTAAAACTTCAAAATATGTCAGTGGAACTGAAATAATCTAGAAGATAGAAAAATTAACTTCTAAAGAACATTCAGGTTTGTGTGCAACCCTGAGAGCTAAAAGCCCAGTGTTTTCTTTGGAGAACTATCTGCTGTTGTCATCTGCTGGAGACTGAATTTTGTGACAGTTCCTAACACAGTGTGTGATGCTTCATTTGAGAGAGGTATGAGGAGATGGGGTAACTGCTGGGAAAGCTCTTCCTGTGGTATGGAAAGTGATAGTGGTATAGAAAGCAGCCATGCCTATATAACTTGTAGGCAGTCTGATAATGCAGTGTGACGTAGACTATAATATTATAAACTGGAATTTCAACACCAGAGTTCACAAAACACTAAGGTTTGTGCTCTTTATTTCCTGTATGCAACCGGGATGCTCTGTGATGCTGCGGTTAAAAATGCACCAGTTTCTTGATGAAGACATACTTGCGTCCTACTGACTTAGGTGGAAACAACCACACAAAGGAGGGAAAATGAGAGCAATAGTAATCATTGTAAAATTCAAATTTGACAGTTTTCAAACACCTTGAAGTGGAAGAAGAGAAGCAAATATAGGTGTTCTTTCCTTCTGTACATCTGCTGCAAAAGACAATTTCCCATCAAATCTTGACTGTAGAAGCTTAATGATAAATGCTCCATTCCTGGCAGTTTTCAAGGCCAGGTTGGATGGAGTCTTGGGTGACGTGGTCTAGTGTGAGGTGTCCCTGCCCATGGGAGAGGTCCTTTCCAACCCTAACTATTCTATGATACATTAATACTAATCAGTGTGATTGCCTTGATTGTAGATTAGTCAAATCTGTATCCAGCTGTAAAGATAACTGTACTGATTGTTTCCTAGAATAGTCAGTGTAGAAAATGAGGTTGTAACAAGCTGTTTGTGAAACAGTAATGAAAGGAACAAATGAACCTTTACACTTCTTGGCATACAGCTGACTTATTTCTGTTCAAGGATCTAGCTTTGTATCATAAGTATGCTGATGAGTGAGAGGTTATCTCATATGAAGATTTTATTGAAGTAAACAAGATGAGGAATCCCAATTTAGCTTAAAAACACTAAACAGAGATCACTGGTAGTGGCAGAACAGTCAAGTGATAGTGTGAGGTCATCCAAGAATACATACAAGCGAAGCATGTTAAAACTTTGCATTTGAAAGCCATGTAACATATGGTTCTTTCCCTTCCATATGGTAAGCATGCTAAAGACTTTCTATAAGCTTTTAAACTACCCATAAAAGGTATTTCAACACAAAAGGACAAAAATCCAGCAAACCAAAACCCCCCCAAATGACTTCTCCTCCTGAACAAGACAAAAAACCCCAAGCATACAAAAAAGCCTTTACCCACTAACAAACCAAATAAACACCAGGAGCTGCCTCAGCATAACTTTCTGTGGACCAGCAAGACTTCTTTTACCAGCTAGGCAGTTTTGGTGCCATAGAAGTTGTTCTGTATTTGTAGGGAGGCACTTCACTGGGTTCTCTTTAGGAAGTGATGTACTCTAATTTGTAGAGAAACAGTTACACATGGAAAGAGAAAAAGCAAGAATTTCAGGGAGTCTGGTAGTGGTAGTTCCTAATACAGTACATTTTATTCATATGCTGTCTGGATGCTCAGTGTTGTTGAGAAGTTAGAGTAAGGATTATCATGCTGAAGGATTTACCTTTATACATGGTCTCAAGTGAGAAGGAGCTATGTAAGCTGGAAAAATGAAGGCTTTTAATGTTAAAAATGGTCTGCTGACTGCATTTCACAAGAAAAACTTAGTAATTGGAGTAGGTCTGTGGTACCAGAACTTTGTGGGTTCAACCTAGAGGAAAATTTTTTGCTCTGTCAAAATTAACTGCATTTACTGTTCGTCACAGGTCAGTATAGAAGCATGAGAATATGTATCAACCTTAATTTAAAACTGCACCTTGTTCATTTGTCCATGGGTATCACAGCTACCTTTGTCTTATGAATTTTCAATATATATAACTTCCATACTCTGCCCCAGGAGATTATTTTATTAATATCCATGGATTTAGAAAAACATTTTTGTCTTAAAGGATCCCCAAGCCTTTCAAATAAAGTAACGCATTTTTTTATGTAACTGGGTTGCTTATTAATTTCATGTGTGTCAGAAAAACGCCTGCATATGCGTATGTTCAAAAATGAAGTGTAAGGAACAGGAAGTATTTCCTTTAATTCCAAGAGTTTAATAATCATTGGAGGTCATCATGCATGTAGGCTTGGAGCACATTTATTTTGTGCAGGTCAAGCAGCATGCTTGACTTGAAATCTTGATCAGAGAGAAACAATCTCCTACTGATCTCTCATCAACTTTTAAATATGAATATATTTATGCAATGGTTGGGTTATCTTCTAAGTGTGTTCTTGCTTTGGAGCATACACTGCACTGTCCTTTCTTTGTGCTATCTCTTTAACTTCTGTTCCTGTAGTAGTACACTTTTGTCTTGAACCTGTAAGGATGATACTACAAGTTACTGGGGCCTGGATTCATTTGGATTTTCATTCCCAAATTAAAAAGTTTAAGGAACAGACAAAGCACCAGGAAGGAGGTGTGAGAGAAAAATTCTGGAGAAATTTCTGGGTAGGACAGAAAGTGGCACATGGAACTCGTAGCAAAAGGAACATCTCATTACATTATGTTCTTCATGGGCATTCATTAGTTCCTGATGGGGAGCAACGTAATACAGATTTGGAGGTTATTATCATAAAGAAACTGGGACAAAGTGGAATCTGAGAATTAAGGCACGGAAATGTAGCAAGAGGATGTCAATGTTTTCTTGCCAGATTATGAGATTTTGGATACATGGATTTTTTTCTGTTAACTATTGCAGCTCTAAGGATGTGTTATTGGTGAAAAGCTCTTGTTTAGACAGATGTTTATGATAAGATCACTGTTACTGTGATAGTGGTGTAGGAAAATCTTGTCTGTTCTTGTTTGCCTACCTTGGAAACAGGGAAGAGGGCCAAGTTTTCATTAGTTGTCTACGTATAGCTGCGTTTGGGTAGTAAGCTGCAGGATAGGTACAGATCGAGAATCATTTTCACTTCTCACTTGTCATGGGTTGATAACAAGGAAATAAAAGCATGTAAACTGTTGAGATTTGTCATACCAACTCTTGCCATTCATTGGCTCTGTAGTAAAATGTATGTTTAAGTCCAGTGTAGCTGAAGTCACAGAAATGGTACTTAATGGCCTGGGTAAAATACTGAAGAAAATCAAAAGCTGGCATGGCTACTGCATTATGACTTTTTTCCCCTCTGTTTTGAAAAACAAAGATAAAAAAACAGAAACAAAAATAACACCAAAGCACAGCAGACTAACCTCAAAACTCAAACTGTGATCAGTGTGTGACTACATAGTGTGAAGAGTTTACGATAATCCTTAATTTAATATTCAAAATGTCTCCTTGGTATTTGAGGAGAGTTCAAAATTCTATTACATTGACTTATGCTTGGCCATTCACTGAGGTATTTTGAATGTAAACTTGAATTTAGGGGTTTGGTGGTTTTTTTTGTTTGTTTTGTTGTTATTGTTTTTCATTGTTGTTTGTTTTTTTGTTTGTTCGGGGGTTTTTTGGCATTCTTCTATTTATGGGTACCTGGAGCTACATCATGTGAGCAGTACAGACAAGCTACCTACTAGCTGCTTTGGGGACAGATGGTCAAAATGTTCTGAAAATTCAAGGATATTTGCATATTTGGTGGTTATATGCTGATTGTCCCTGTAAAATCACCTCATGTTTCTTTACTTGTCACTCTTTTAGGATGCTTTTTAAAGAAAGCCGAAGTGTTCACAATCACCTCACTTCTGCTCCGTGAGTATAACATTTATAACTATTATCTTCAGGTTCTTCATAGTATCTTTATCCATCTTCTTGCTACTTTGTTTTTCCTTCTTTTTTTTTTTTTGGTCAGAGGAGAAAAGGGAGAGATTTTGGGATTTGTTTGAAGAAACTTACGATGCTAATAATAAGTAATGTTCTTGTGGCATGATATTTTAATTCATTTATGAAGTGGCTAGATAAATCAAGAGGCTATTCATTCTTGGATTAATGCCTTTAACTCAGAGTATTTCAAAGTGCTGTATGCTGTCTGAATTTTGCTGTACAGCATATTAAATTGAACTTAGAGGCTGCAGTACTTCCTGCTCTTTTCTTCATAAATATAACAACATAAGTCTGTGTATCTTAGTGGAATTTTACCTTGATTTTCAATGACACTATGTCCCTCTGGGGACCTGTTCGCATTCAGCCAGAATTCAGATAAACAGTTATGACTTTGAATAGCACACAAATTGCAGTCTCTGTGATAAATGATTGATACAAGATATTTTTATACATAACAAAACTGAGTCATGGTCCACCTACAGTGAGGTTGTCTTTTAACCAGGCATATTCCTAGTTGTGTGGGAAAGGAGAGAAAATTACCTATAAAATGTAAATGCTTTTGAAGAAATAGAAATAAAATGTGTGAAATGCCTAACTTAAAAATTGAAGCTGATGACTAATAATCCTTAATGCTGTCCTTGACTGCATAACTGCAGTTGGTGCTATGGTGTTCACTTACACTGCAAAAGACCCTGGAAGCTTGTTAAATGGCTTCTTGCAACAAACAGAAGTTAGATACAACAGTGAAACAGTTTTTAAGCAACAGAACCCTTCTTTTCTTCGGGAGGAAGCACCTGATTTTATGTGGTTTGAAATATAAATGAGAACACAAAGTATACTCCTTAGTGACAAAGCCATCAATGTAAAGTGAAATTACTTGATTTTTTTTTTTAGTTTCTCTGAATTGGACAAGTAAAAAATGGCTCTCTTGATACATATCGGATTATATCAGAAATTCCATGAATTTTGCATCTAAATTACTAGAGATACCTGACCCAAAAATGGATTAAAGGTGTGCTTGTTCTCTTCCCCTCTGTATTTAACCCATTTTCTGGATGTTTTATTGTTAAAGCTGGATTACAGTAGTTGTCTGTCATATTGGGATGGGGTAACAGTTAAAACTGAAGTGACTTGCCTTTCTGTTGTCTTCTGATGCACATGTGTATCCTCTGTTTTAGGGCAAAGAAGAAGGTGATTCTGGCCCCTAAACCCAAAGTGAAGGTAAATGCCTGTTTAGATATCTGAATTTTATATGATCACTTGATACAAGCTATTTCCTGCCTCTGATCCAGAAAAATTCTGGCAGAAGGATTCTGTCAGGAAATGCTGTAAGAGCTTATTGACTTGGTGCTTTAGTACTTCAGAAAAAGTAGTTCAAGACTTCTGTATGGCTTTGTAACTTTAGGCTATATTAGTTCTTTGAAAATGACTATTATGAGGTACTAGTTCCATTAAAATTGCACATATTTTTAGTGTGTTTTGGTTCTTTGTCAGCTCTATTAAGTTTGGTAAGACTGGAAAAATACGTGGTTGGGAGAATAGCGCAAGTTGATAGAGGTTCTTGTTAGACATGACTAGGTGTTGTCTTAGTTCAGTAGCAATTTTAGCCAGCAGTCAGGTTAGCTACCCTGTTCTTCATAGATTATTCTTAAATGTGTGGGGCACTCTTAGTTACATGGAGCAATGTGCTTTAAACACAAATAGGTTTTAAAACACAAATACTGAATTAGCATGGAGGACTAAAAGACCTAGATATCATAGGTAATACAAAAGTTTCAATAATAGACCTTCTTCAGTTCATCTGAATATACAGAATAACAGAATCTCACTAAAGAAGACTTCAGATCTACTCCAGAAAGGCTATGCAAACCTATGTAATCTCTTTATTCTCAGGACTCCAGTCCAAAGAAAGAACAGAAAACCTGTATGTCTTCAGTCAATTCAAGTTGCGCTGCTGTACTGAGTTCCAGCACGTCTGTCTGCACCCCAGCCAGCTCTAGCTGCACACCAGCACCAGAGACCATCTGTTTGGATGACTCACTGGATGAAGACCTCTCGTTCCACCCACCTTCACTGGACTCTATTTCTGATGCTCTGGCAGTTATCAATAATGGTGCCAAGGGATCACCTCTTGGATCCACCATAGACACACCAACACCCAGACCTCGTCCTGGACTGAGGGAAGAGAAACTAGCAAGCATTATGAGCAAGTTGCCCCTGGCAACTTCGAAGAAAGTAGAGCCCACTCAGACACCCCACTCATCAAGTCTTATTGCTGGTCACACAGGGCCAGTACCAAAGAAACCCCAGGACCTAATTCACACTGGTATCTCTTCAGGCCTTATTGCTGGATCTTCAATTCAAAATCCTAAAGTTTCCTTAGAGCCTTTGCCAGCCAAACTACTTCAGCAAGGACTACAGAGGTCAAGCCAGATCCAAGCCGCTTCTTCCTCTTCACAGACTCATGTTTCTTCCTCTAAGACGCAAGCAGCTATTTCCACCTCTCAGAGAACCAAGGATGCTAGTATCTTGGTATCATCTTCTGAGGCCCAAGGTGGTTCTTCCTCAACATCACAAGTGACAAAGGTGCACCAGCATTCAGCTGTACAGCAGAAATATGTATCTCCTTTGCAAGCAACTATTAGTAAATCACAGACCAATCCAGTGGTGAAATTGAGTAGTAATCCCAAACTGTCTTGTTCATCACCAGTCATCAAGGCTCAAGATAAGTCTGTAGTATATCGCCTGCCTTTGTCTAATCCCTCATCTGGAAGTGGCTCTCAAGTGTCTCACCCACTGGTTTCTCGGACAACATCCAGCACCTCTACCTCTAGTAACTATTTAGCCAAGGCTATGGTGTCACAGGTTTCTTCCCAGGGTTTCAAGCCTCCCTTCTCCATGGCTGCCTCCCCTAAACCTGCTGCCTCTCCCAAGCCCACTGCATCTAAACCCTCTGTCACACCCAAGCCCAATGCATCACCTAAGTTTTCATCCAAGTCCACCTCATCCCCCAGGCCTGCAACAACACCCAGTTCTTCCAGTTCAAGTGCACTAGTTTCCCAGAGTAGTCACTCCAGCAACAACCCCCTTCATAAACAGTCCAGTGGTGTAAATATCAGCAGGCAGTCTCCCACAGTGAATTTGCTGCCCTCTAATCGCACCTCAGGCCTTCAGCCTGCAAAGAACCCTCAGGCTTCTTCAAAATTGCCCAACTCTTCTTCTGGAACTGTTGGTAAAAATAATCTGGGTGGAGTTGGAATGAATGTACCTGCCAGCAGAGGCAGTAACCTTAACTCAAGTGGAGCTAGTAGGACTAGTCTGTCTGGGGGAGCAGGAAGTGGAACACAGGGTGCTACTAAACAATTGTCAACTCCACACAGACCATCTTCTGCCTCAGGGTCTCCAGTTGTAGCAGCCAGTGTGCAGGTACGCATCTAACAAGTTTACATTTAAACCTTGCATTAATATTTATCACATTTATTTTGTAAACATTCTTTCTTACAGTATCTTGATTTGCAAATGTGTCATAAATTCAGTGTGTATACTTTACTAAGCATAAATGCTAATACTGATGAAACTGATTCTCACTAGTGAATAGGTATTTCCAGCTAATGTGAAATTCAGAGATAGCATGGAATGAATCCTCACTGTAAAATGTTGGTTGGTCTGTTCTGCAAAACAGAGTACACTTTTGTTTGTGTTAAGGACACTAGAAAAGGTAAGCCTTCTGTGGCCATATTTCCAGGGGATGTGGTATTTTCTTGCATTACTGGGTTTGTATATTCTTGCATATTTGCCTATTTGTAATGGTGCTGGTCACATGAAAAGGTGTATTGGTACATTTGTTGCCAAGCTTCATGAATAATTTGCAAAACTACAGTTCAGTTGCTTGTGGTTTGAGTATAAAGCAAGCCTAAAGTTAACACATGCTGGATTTTTATTTAGTATTTGTGATTAAACATGTATTTTATATCTTAGGGTCTAGTCAAACTGCACGAGACATCTCTAATATATAAATATCCTAGAAATTGTTTGAGAGCTATGTAGAACTTTAGAGATAAAACAGTCCTACAAAACAAATACTTTGAAAATACTGTTGTCCTAAACCCCATGCAAACCTATGGTTTACTCAGAAGACAACTTGCTTTCCCAAGTTGTGTGGTGTTCTTACTGGGAACTATTTAATTACTCAGCTGATTTGAGGTTTTGCTCTCTCTTCATTGCTTTCTTTATTCTGAGGTCTTCACTACTTAAGTAAACTTAGGCCATATCACTGTAAATCAGGGTCTTGGTGTACAGCAAATGGAAAGCTTTGTATTTTTCTGAACAGTGGACATAGCTGTTGTATGGAAGTGACGTATGCTCAGCTTTTAGCAATTGTTTGTAATTTTTTAGCTTATTAGCAAATTTTTCTTAATGCAGCTGAATGACAGGAGGAAGTTTTTTTTTTTAATAGGACGTTTTTATGGTCTTTCATCCTACTGTACCGTAAGTCTGTTACAGTAAACAAGAAATGTCTGGCAGGCTCTGACAGAGCCTTCTCATTATTTGGGTACTTTGAATGAAAAAAAAACCCCAACTAACCCACATGCAGTGCAAGGGGCACTCTGGTACCATTTAGAGTCTAGAGAAAAGGTGAGCCAGATACAGTCCAGTTTGGGTATTCTGGAAGGTGCCTAGTGGAGACAAAAAAGCCAACAGTGAATGGACTGGGAATGGAGCTGTTTCTTCCTGGTGCAGTCAATAGGATCCAGTGGATACTGTTGCTGTGATGTAGAAGAAAATGTGAAATGGGTGTGGTAGCGCTTAAAGATGAAGGATGAGGGAAATCAATAGTATTGTGTTGGATGATAAGATGAATTTTGGCAAACCTTTCTGTAGTTAAAAGCAAGTGATTTTTTTTTCTTTTTTATTTTTTTACTTATGATCTGGGAAATTAAATGTATTTTGGCAGACACTGATGTTGAAGAACACTTGGGGGGTGTGTGGTGGATAATCCAGTAACATGAGTGCATACTGTAATACAGCAAAAAAAGATGTGTTGGTATATAGAAGGGGGAAATCAGCTAGAGGTACTGAGCAGCACATAATATAACTAACATTATTATTGTGACTTTCTATGTGGGTGGTTTTGACACTTCAGAAGTTACTTTGGTAATCTCAGAATGGTTCAGAAGAATGGTGCAAGGCAGATAAACCATGGAATAGGGTTGTTGCTGTAGTGCAGACTGAAGCGCAGTCAGTGGAGTATGTTCAAGAGAAGATTAGAATCAAATTACCTCCCAGTCCAAGTACAATGAAGGGGAAGAGGTTGGTGATAAGAAGGCTTTATATTTATTTAGCCTTAAAGATCCAGTGGCTGCTGAACTTGATTCCAGAGTAGTTGTTAGGTACAGTGTACTAAGATACAAAGCACTGCAAACTGCAATGGACCTCTTAAAACCTTGCATAAGGCTGAAAGTGTATCCCCTTTCCATTAAAGCTTTAGGGATTTAATTCCTATCTGAGATACTGTTAATCAGTCAGATGATGAGAATGGTACTTGAGTCGCTCATTAGAATGTTGTGTTGACATCTTCAGTGTCTTCCTACATTGAAGATCAGACTAGATGATTTCATGCGATAATAAAGATGTTCCTAACTAGGAAGAATTTCCAAGAAGAGTTTCCCTCCTTTCCCCTTTTGATTGACACGTATATTTACCAGAATATAAGCATACACGTGCTGTAGCTCCACAGAAATTTTACTCTGGAATACCCTGTTAAGTTACATCTTAAGAATACAAAGCCAAAGTAATATAAAATTCAGCGATTATAGTGTGATTTCCTTAAAAAGCTTCTACCTAGCACTAGTACTCCTTAGCAGAATCTGGCTTAGACTTTTAAAGATCTTATTGACTCAGATTTATATGACCAGGAAAGACCCTTTTATGAAGTGCTAATATAGGTGAAATAAATAGAAACATCTGAGCTATGTCTCTCTTAGGGCATTCTTCATAGCCCTTTCCATCACTGAACTTCTCTCCCCTTTTTGATGGAGTAAGCTGTCTTGGCAGAGCATATTACAAGGCTGCTTTCCGTTTTCAGGCATTTTACAAAACCACAATTATAAGAGGATTACTGTATGGCTTTTTATTTTGCTGCACAGTAAAGATCACATAGACAATGAATGGTTGCATTTTTTGTACATAGGCTTATTGTGCAATTAGTACTTTTGAAGGCAAAAGAGAATAATCAGGGATGAAAACCTTCAACATACTTTAATACCCTATTGGGGGGATGGAGTAAGTCTTAGAAGCTGTCACTCCTAGGATGACCAATAAAAACACTTGCTACTAACATCGCATTTGTAGTTGTCTACGCTTACAGGATGTTTTCTCATAAGCAGCAACTTTTCTTAGCTGCTTTCATCTGAACACCTAAGACCTAAAACTGGTAATAGAAACGCTATTACTTCTAGGAGTTTTAATCACTTTGCTGCTTCTGTAAGTTGATATTACAGAAGTCACAGAGACTTCCATTTCATTTCAATGTGAATCATTAAAATAATTCTAAGTCTTGGGTTTAGTTAGGGCTTACATGTATTAAGTACACAGGTTTGAAGTCTTATTCAGTATGAGTCTTTTTAACTCTGATATCTGAAATATCTGAGCTTGAGTCTGATTTAGAATGCTTTCTGTACTTTTGTAGTAGATGATTAGGCAATATTAATATATAATTAATTATATATCCGCCTATAAAATTACTATTGCATAGTGAAAAACAGTTGTTAAACAAGAATAAGCTGATCTAATGTTACAGGAATTAATGCAGTCTGGGAGTTGTTGTAGCTAAAATATTCTGGCTAATCTCAACATTTTCATTTATAAACTACAGTGAATTTAACTTCATTGTGACCTGTGCAGACTGCAGAGATTATTTTCCTTTGCCTTTTGCTTTGACGTGTGTATACACATGTATACCTCCATATGTGTGTATTTTGCTAACCTGACTTCTCTTTAAGTATGAGGTTCTTATATATGAATCTTAATTTTCAAAAATCACTGCTTCTAATCAGCCACTTTAGAAATAAAGTTAGTGTTCTGTTGAGACCCAGATTTGGAGAGGGGAGAGTGATACTGTGCTTCTAAAGAACTTCAGATCTACATCTGATGATTTCATATTATTAGTCTATAGAAGATGCTGCATTAGATTCTGACTGTAGACCCAGTGCATAATTAGAAAGGAGGTAGAGGAAATGACCTGAGAAAACCATGAGATGAACCATACTGTCATGTCTGAATTTGAGTTATAATTGTACTATTTTAATAGAAGAACAGTGGGAAGACCTCCTGAGTCGATAAGTGGGTATTTATTAATAGTTTAATACTCTTCTTAATAGTGCCACAGTTAACAGAAGATAGTTGATTCTTATTTCCTTAAAGAATGCAACTCAAAGCTTTAAAATCTTCAAGTACTCCTTTTCTTTGTACAGTCAACAGCAGGAGCATCATTACTGGCTAATGCCTCACCTCTGACTCTTATGGCATCACCCCTGTCTGTAACCAGTCAGAATGTGACATCTGCACCATTAACTCCTTTTGGGATGCTGGGCGGCCTTGTACCTGTGACCGTGCCCTTCCAGTTTCCCTTGGAGCTGCTTGGCTTTGGGACGGACACAGCTGGAGCGACAACCACCTCGGGATCTACCTCAGCGGCTTTCCACCACAGCCTAACTCAGAGTGAGTGCAATCAGCTACCACACTGTGCTATCAGGAAAGATGCATCCTGGAAATGGAATTTAAGAAGAGAAGCAAAAAAGTTCTGGGAGACTCCCATTTGGTTTATGAAAATTCCTACAGGAGAGTAAATGTGATTCTTCACTGGTAAAACTTTATTATCCAAATTAAGATAATTATGAGTCACCTTTGATACAAGCTTAACTTCATTGTTACATTTACAGTATATGTTTAGTTTTGAACATGCTTTTTTGGGTGAACTTTTAATCCTGTATCTTTAGAAAAGAATAGAGCTTAAAAATCTCCAAATGCCACAACACAAATAAGACTTAATATGGTGAGTCCTTAAAATATCCTTAGCTTAGTAATCTTGGATATCAAACAGTTCTCTTAAGAGGAAGTATCAACCCAGATGGCACTTAATTAATTTTTTTTTCTCCCTACTGCTTGAAAAGAAATTCTTTGGGGTTTTAAGCTGTATTAATTCTTGGCCTTTCTGCTGAAGGCAATGACATGAAGAGTTGCATCCCAATAGCAAGGCATGGTCCTAACTCTGACTTTTGATTAACTATATCTGAATAGGTCTGTTTCTGTTGACTTATTCCAGCCATCAGAATGTTATCAGGTACTTATTCTTTGTTGTTGAGATACACCTTCAGAAATCAGTGCAAGTTAGCATGCTACTATAGCTAAAAATAAATATACTATACCCTAAAAATAAAAATTTCCTGTTTCATAAAGGCTACCTCTTGTTTTTAAGGTTTATCTTTGTTGCTCTCCTTTTTCCCCTAGACTTACTGAAGGGTTTACAGCCAGGTGCTCAGCACGCAGCAACACTGTCTCACTCACCTCTGCCTGCTCACTTGCAGCAAGCTTACACAGGTAAAGACACTGTGTTTTTCTTATTGCTTATTTTTAACTTAAAGTTAGATTTCTGACCTAGACTGAAATAAAACGTGCACCAGAACTGAAACTGGTTTAAAAGAGGTGCAGCAGAGGGACAAGCTTTAGTAGCAGCTGACAGTACATATTCTATCACAGCAGTATTTAAGGAACCTGAACTTTCTTTTTTTTCTTTCTTACTTGTCTTCAATGTCAGGAGCAAAGAAAAAAAAAAAGCTCAAAACCATCCATTATCATAGCACTTCTATAAACCACAGTGTATAAATTCAGTTAGTGGGGGGGGAGAAAGGAATACTACTTACTGGACCCTAACATGATTATTTACAGGCTGCAGAAAGTCAGTATTGGTGAGATTATTTTTTTCCACTCAGTTATAATTTCTCCATTGGAGGAGAAACTGACCTTCCAGCTGGAAGCTTCTTCATGCTTCTCGTAAGAGTGTATACCTATGTGTACAGTGTAATGATTCCCTAATGAAATATTTGCCTTCCCTGATAATTTTATCCTTGATAAGAGTTGCCTATTTTGGTAGAGAAGCTTGAAGTAGAACATCTTTTTTTTCTGTTTGTAAGGGTTGATGCTGAAAACTATCAAAAAGCTTTAGAAAGTACAGTTTATTTAGACTCTTTTCTTTGCCATCTGTCGGTATTTTGTTTCGGTGGGTTTGTTGGGTTTGGCTTTTTTTTTCCAGAAGGAACAGGAAGGGTGGGAGTTCTTCATCCTGTTCTCAGCACCAAAAAACTGAGCAGTGTTGCTCAAAGAGGCTGTGGAAACCAATTGACTTTATTGAGTACAACCATAATTTTTTTGTCACAGTAAGTGCCATGGGTTGAATACTAAAATACTAAAAATGCTTTATTAAAATGTAAAAGCTTCCAAAGAAAGGCTTGATTTTTTTTTTAATTTTGACTTTCAAAAACTTCTTTTTGGTATCCCAAGTTGCAACTTAATCTTTAGAAAGATGTTATCTTTCCATCTGAAGCCTGATATCTCAGGTTTCAACAGTGCTATTTCTAATAAATGAACTATAGAGAAGATGCAGTCTTCCACCCTGTAATGTACATTTTGGTAATGCTAAAGCTGAACGTGCTAAATTCCTGTCTCTTTTGCTGTAAGTTATAAATTAAAAGGTCACTCATGCTTTTATTCTTCCCTTTTGCTATCTCTAAATTACAGATGGAGGCCAAAGTAAAGGGGACACTAAGTTACAGCGAAAAAACCAGTGACTTCTGGACAAGCAAGGGAGCTGAAGCGGTTCTGGTTGGCTGACAGGATCTGCCCAGTTGGGAAAGTGCTTATTGTCACAGGGCTGCTGTTTCTGTCGATGTTTACATATTTTGATCCCAAGCACTGTGGTGAGAGGAAGAAGAAAAAGAAAACAATACTTGATCAAAGAGAGAAGGAAAAGGAGGACTGGTCCTCCTGGTCATGCAGACTGGTCATAGTTTGATCTTAACTAAAGAAACAAGTTTTTTTACCTGTTCTGATTGGCTTTTAAAAGAAATTGATCGTCAAACCCACAGCAGCACAAACATATGTTTTGTTTTGGTCTTTCTTTCTGGGTGATGTCCAATGAAGAGTTGAAAGCATGAGAGGAGCTGGAATTGGTTTCTCCATCCATTGCGTAAGGTGGAATCATCCCCTTCATTAGTGCCCAAAGTGCCCAGTTATGATGTGTAGGTCCTGAGTGTACTATACAGTTGTGGATCAAAAGTTATCTAGAATAGAGGTGGTGCTGGGGCACTTTGTATTGTAATAAAACCCTTACATGAATGCAATTTCCCATACAGGCATGTTTTCAGCATTAGAAGGCTGTTTTGGCTTTAGGGGAGCCTACAGATGGATGCAGTCTAATTAGAGAGTTGTCTTCAAAAACAGATCTCTTGGCCTATCAAGATGTGGGAAAATTTCTTGCTCCTTATTTGATTGGGTTTTTTTAAATATGAATACTTAAGGGAGGAAAGGGTTGGAAATTTTTCCATTTACATGAAAACCTACATTTTATTGGTCAGACTAGCATTTCTTGCGCACATCATTTTTTTTTAAAGGCACACGGATTTTTCAGTCCATTTGTTAAGCTTTGTTTTCCTTTGCCTTGTGCTTATCTGCTACTGAAATTAAGTAATGTTCTACTCGTTTATTTTTTATAAAACAACCAGTTCTTTACTCATTGTAGATCTTCCTCATCTTTCATCTAACTCCTCCCAAAAGCCATGCATTATACAGATTTGGTAGATAAAGCAAGCTGTCTGTGACCTGTTCCAGAGCCAAGTTAATACTGCTTCAGGCATTAGCCAAAGAGGAGTCGTTCAAAAGCGACCAGAGGTGCCTTCTCTTCTGGGGGCTGAATGGGTTGTCTCCAGCATGTCCAGCCCCTGCTGGCCTGGGGAGTTCCTGACCTGAATTCTTTCTTGCATGGTAGCACAAGACTGCAAAGCTGGCTTTTTTTGTTTGGGTTTCTTTTTTTTAATAGCAGTACATCGACTGATTTATTTGTAACGTTAAGAGGTATCCAGCATACGTTGCACTTTCGATACTAGGACAGAACTTCACTGTTGAGTCCCTTGCTGTCAGGTGAAAGGAGAGAATAGCAGAAAGTGAAATAAGTCATAGGGGAAAGGAGCAAATAAAGTCGTATGATGTCCTTCTCCTTGAACTCCAAAACATTCCCTTGATCAGAGATGCTGAAATTCCTAGTAACTAGTCTTTCCAGTAGTTCAATTTGAGAATGAACCAGTGACTACTCGTTATCTCACACCTTTCAGAGAGACTCTGACCCTTGGATAACGAATCTTCTGTGTTTTTTTTTTCTAGATTAACTTATAGCTTTCAGGTTTCTTTTACATGTGATTTATTTTTCTTAGACCAGACAAACAATTTCTTTTCTATTTAGAGCTCATTTTAATTTTATATAAATATATATACGTGAATTTAAAATAATATATATTGTGTATTTAGTATAAAATGTTGGGTTGAGCTCAGCAATAAATGTTTTTGCACAACACTTCTGTGAAAGACAGATTGAATTAAAATAAGATGCATTAGTTCATTAATTTCACTCCACAGCATCTGCCAATTAAATGCTTTTTAGCTAGTGCTAACATTTAGTATGTGGCATGTTAATTAGATAAGCTTGCATCTCCATCATCAAGGTTAATTTTGAGTTGAAACATACAGCTACGTAGACCCTGATATTCTTAATACTGAAAATTCTGTCAGAGTATCATAATATATTCAGAAGGCAAGCTTTATCTGATTTTCCTCTTCTACCACCACCATCTTTTCTCCAGGAAGAGTTGAAGGAAGATAACTTTCAGGTTTTGAGACCTAACAGTTCCTGGCAAGCTGCTGATTCTCAGAACTGTGTCAAACCGCATACTTCTTAACAATGTATGTAGCTGAGGGAGCTGCAGCAGTGAGCATCAGACAGCAATATATTTAAAGACCCTGTCCTAAGAGAGTTCTACCTCTTCTATGTTTTCTTCATCAAGGCATCTCATTCAAATTGCTGTCTTTTGTCTTCATATTTGAAGAAATTTTAGACTGGGAGACTTGGAGCCCTTTATACAGCACAGATTTCCTTTCAGCATTCCTCCCTTCCTGGAAGTATGCCTCATCTTCAGTTAGGGAGTTTCCTCTCTAAATTTTAAGAAGGGTAAGAGTAGTCCTGTCTGTGCAGCCTATTGAGCTTCTCAGTCTTGGGAAACAAGTAAACTAATGCTTACTGTGGAAATAAGCAGTAGGATGATGAGAATAAAGATGACCACATGTTCTTTGTGAAGCTAGTTCAAACAGCCCCCCGGAGGGTAACTGTTCAGTCATTACGCTCCTGAGCTTCTTTGGAATCGGCAACATAGCACTGAAAGGGTCTACATCCCCTGTTCGCTGTTTTCCCTGGTTAAATCTAGCAAGGCCAAGTTAAAGGAAATAATAGAGTGGCTCCTAGAGACCTTTGTGGGTAGCATAAACGGGGTGGGGAAGAGAAAGATCTCTGCAACATCCAAATGCAAAATTGGGTTAATGTTTTACTATTTTCTGCACAGCAGCTCTTCTAAAGACATTTTCCCCGAAGTTTTTACTACTTTTTAAGGGCCTTTGTTAATAAATAAACTGTAGTTGTACATACTAAATAACCCTCAGTATTCACAAGCAATAAGAAAGCCACGTAGAGCTGTCTTTTCCAGGCAGCAGGGCTGAACTTGGTTTGGGGACTGTATATGAGCGAACACACTAAGCTCACTGAAAGCTCCAAACACATGCAAGCAATAATTTCAAACACAGGTTTTAGATGTTAAAACCATCTGGGTAATACTCTCTGCTACATGATCCAAAGTCCCAAAAGTCATAGTAGCTATTTTAAATCCTTTCAAGACACTTGCAGAGAAAGAAGGCAGGCTAGATGAAAAACAGGCTGCAAAGCTTCCTAATATCTTGGGACTGTAACTGCAGTGTTCTCCCACTCCAAGATGCAAATGGCCTAAATCGCTTTGTCTGGCCTTCTCTGTTGATACGAGAAACATGACTTAATACCGATCAACTAAGTCACAAGTGTGGATGCTGTGGGTTTCACATCTGTTTTCTGCTAATCAGAAGTAACTTTTAATTACCTGGGTTCTGCTTCTTGTTTGAATCCGATCAAAGTTGTCTGATGCACAGATTTGGGGGTTGGACAGGTGCCAAGAGCCTGTTTCCTTCCTGGAGTCCCATCACCTGACCCTTCCTCCACACTCCTTCTCCAGTTGGTGCAAGACCCCTGAGGACATGAAAACAGAGAAATCCTGCAGCTCTCCCAAGCTGTCATCAGTTGTGTGAACCATTAACCCTCTGGGAGTCATCTTGGACTCCAACTAACTTTATCACATTTGCTGCTACATTCGTAAAATGAACTTTTGGGTGTATTTATTAGCAAATTTTAATCTAGTTTACAGGTTTTTGTTTTGAGTAGTTTTTGCCCACAGATGGATTAGAAGTGTTGGGGTGTTTGGGTTGGTTTGGGGTTTGGTTTTTGTTTTGTTTTGTTTTTTTTAATTGGGTTGTTTTGGGTTTGGTTTTTTTTTTTTGGAGTGACTTGGTGAAGGCGCAGTGGTCCCTTTTCTGCTTGTGTTTTGGATATGTCTGAAGATGGCGTTGCAGGGAAAATCTGTAGCCAAGCTGTGGAAGGCTTCCTCCCACACCTAACTTTCATCTTTTGCTCAATCAGGGAGGGGGATCATTAAAGGGACACTTGGTTTTTGTTTGGGTTTGTAATTTTTTATTTTTTTTACTATAAAATGAACCGGAAGGTGAAAGCAGTAGGTAAATGAGTTATTAATTAACACTTTATGCAATTTTAATTTTATAGACATTAAAAAAGGTTGGTAGATTTTGATTGGTCCTAGCTCTGGTGTAATGGCTGTTACCCTCCATGACTTACTTGATTCAGGCCTTTGTCCTTTGTTTAAGTGCCTTTTTTTTCTTTTTTTTTTTTTTATTATTTTTTAATTTTATTTCCCTACCCTCTTTAAACTGTTCTGAGAGATCCCGAAGTGCTGGACTGCATTTTGGAGGAAAATCTTAAGCTTGCCAAAACGGCTTTATGCTGTTAAACTATTTTTCCCTTTTGTAAAGAAAACAAAACAAGTGTGTAATGTGTGTAGCTGCTGTACCATCGCATTGGTTCTTTGTGCTTGTGCATTCTTTCTCTCGCTCACACAT
Source organism: Neopsephotus bourkii (assembly GCF_033783945.1). NCBI lineage: Eukaryota > Metazoa > Chordata > Aves > Psittaciformes > Psittacidae > Neopsephotus > Neopsephotus bourkii. Next base: position 14,436,655 of record NW_026900624.1, read on the forward strand.
ATACGCACACACACACACACACACACACAAATACAGACATATAGCAATATTCATGAGAAACCTCTTTATCCTTCTGCATCCTGCTGGTTTTATTAAACGCTTGAAAGGGGAACGCTTGTGCAAAGATGGCGGTACAATAAAAGAGTGTGTGAGTGCATATATGTGAATGAGAGAAAAGAAGTGGCTAATGGGAATGAAACTTCTTGCATTGTTTTCTGAAGGTTTTAAATTTGGATCTTAATTAGGTCACAAGTAAAATATTATGGGCCCTGTCTTGGCAACGTTATTAAATACAATTGCTGAGGCAGCAATGTGTGGCTAGCAAGCCCAAGGAGGGGGGAAAGAAAGAAGGTTAAAATAGCAGCTTGCAACAAGTTTGAGTTGAGATGAATCACAAAGAATCTTATGTGTTGCATCTGTTTGACATGAGTTACTGAAAGGATTCACACATTTACCAAAGTTGTTGCTTTCTACTGTGCATCATATGTAAGAAGGAATTTGGTAAAACCTGCCAAGAGTGCAGCTGCTAATTGAAGTTAGACCTGGCTATGCTTCTCATGCTGCCTAAAACATTCACCATGAAGTACATTTCATGTTGTACTTTCTATTTGTTGAGATTTCGTCAATGGTTCTTTTAATATAATGAACAGTAAGTTCCTGTGTTGTTAGCTGCAAGTGAACCCTCATAATAGTGTCTGTGCTTGTTTCCTTGTTCTCTGACAAAATTAGCAAATCTGCAATAGATCATCTAGTGATTTATTAACAATTCTGTGCCAATAATCTATCTTAATTTATGATTATTATAAATGTGTACCTGAAATTACCAGTTCACTTGTTGACCAAGTGCTAAAATTAAGGTAACATATGTACACATCACTAGACTGTGCTAGTTCTGTGATGTGTTTTCCTGGTAAGATCTAATTTTGAGTTGCAATATGAAAAGGAAGCATTTGCTTTCCAGAATGGGAATGGAACAAAGAGTCCTTTGTAAGTGGAGAATCTACCTAGAGAGCAGAAAATTAGATACTGAATATCCTGTGGCAGAGAATAGCCTATCTGCTGTTTCAGTTCTTAGCTTGTCTTCACATGTTTGAGTGAGCCTGTTTATGTAAACCAGGCCATAGGCAGATTACCAGTTTAACGGTGCCAGTCAAAGATAGGACTGTTGCTGGTAGGTCAGCTAGTTGCAGTGATAGTGAGAGTCCTTCTTAATCTGCCTTAGTGTATCAGTGGAGTTTGCCACATCCACCAGTGGCAGTAAACTGAGCTAACCTGGCTCTTGTGTGGCTGTTTAATTTCCTTTGAGCACATGTGCTCTTTATCCTAGGCTGATCTGTGAGATGGGGAATCTACAGCTGGTGATGCTGGACTGTTACAGTCTTTTTTAACAAACGCAGCTGCTGTGAAAAATCTGTGTCTATCTACTGCTTAAGAAATCACTGCCAAAACAAGCAGCCAGAAGTACGCTTTACTGGGCCACTGGAAAGATAACTGTTGTGTAGGGGAATGCTTTGTTTGTAGAAACTTCTGGTGCGGCTTCATCATCCTTTTTCTATGACCCGGTGATCCCTTGCTGCTGTAATAGCCTTTTGGGGCCATAGAAAGCCCTGCTGCTGCTATGAGTTACGCTGAGAGATCAGCATGGCCTGGAACTGGCCCAAAACTGGGGAAGTACAGAGTTTCCCTACAGCTGTTTTTGCACACTCCTCATAAATAAAACTCTGCTAATCTTGTCAGTAGTCAAGGATATAGGTCTGTATTTTGTAGCCATTTTGACAGCTGTAATTCTACAGAGCAACTCTAGAAAAAACAAACCCATGTTTTGTATCTAGAAGTGGATTTCAGTCTCTTTCCTTGCTGTCATCTCCTGCTTAAGTAATAACCATTGACTGTAAGTTTTTCCTTTATGGTGAAGTAACCCAAAGCAAGTGGTGTACATGTTGACTCCTGTCATGCGCAATACTAAGCGGTTTTGGTTTGGTTGTGTGTTTTATTTCTTTTTGCCCAGCAGTGTGTGCAGATCTATTTTATCAATAGACAGTTACGTTTATTACTGTCTAGTACCAAGAAAAGAAGGGATAGAGAATCAACCAAAACCAGTCAAGAGATACCACCATCACAGGCCAAAACAAGTAGCTGCTAAGGCAGCCAGAGCTTGAGACTTAACCAGATTTCACCAGAGAAGTGGGGGAAGAAAATTTCTTGTGTTCTCAGCTTTTTCCAGATAAGGCCTTAGTTTGATTAGTAGTCACTAATATCAACTATGCAGATAAGTATTTATGTGTTTCAGTGTTACATGCATTCCCTCCCCCAGCTACCCCTGTTACCACATGTTGAAGTTTTACCCAAAGAAAATGGAGTTGTTTTTTTTAATGTCTGTACTGCAGAAGTCTGGTTTTGCTAACGTGAAGAAAGAAATTTTTATTTAAAAAAAGAAGCCCTTTCACTGGTGCAACACCTAGTGTCATGTGTCATGAAGTTGCTTTAAGAGGGAAGCTAAAATTGCCTCTTGTGACAGGTTTTAGTCTGAGAGTTTTTAGGATTTTCAGCTCTCAAAATTGGTGTTAAGAAGCTACAGCACTGTTAAATGTACAGATTGGATTTGGGGAGAAACTAGTGAGACATCCCAGGTTTCCTTCCAGTATCAGAAGTGAATTAATTTCTCACTTAAATGAAGTTGCTTCTAAACAAGGGGAGTCACCGGCTACGCAGTAGCTGGATCTTTAAAGAAAAGCTAAATTGTGATCCCCCGGTTTTTCTCACTGATCTTTTAGTCTTGTATGTAGTTACAAATAACAATTTAGCTCAGAGGTGAGAACTGTAGTGTGTGTTTTATTGCCGGTGATCCCATCATGTAGCAATTAGTTCCATGTTCTTGCATAGTTCTCAAGATCCATACTGGAAATAGATGGAGAAATTTTATTTTTGGACTACTGTTAAAAAAATAAATTGCAAAATTATTACTTTTTACCCTGAAAAGTCTACTGAGCAGCATTATATTTTAGCAGTTAAACTAGTACCCTTGTTACGTGATTTGTCTCTTGTAGTCTTCTTTTACTGAGAGTTAGAAGCATTTCATGAGTAATCCTTAAAATGTTGGCTTTCTCTAGCTTGAAGTCAGGTGCTTATAATAAAAGGGCATCTATGATAATAACTTCTGATGATACGAAAGCACTATGTTCAGCATATTTCATTGGGGAAGAAAAAAAACACCAGGTGTGGGTGCAAGTCCCTCTAGTTCTGCCTAATAGTGGCCCTGTGAAGAACAGTGCGTCCAAATACCTGCCTACACAGCTAATGGTAGTGGGGATCATCTCCTCGGCAGAGGTTTGGCCTCAGTATCCTTTGTTTGGTGTCATTTTAGTGTGTGTGTATATATATGTATATGTTTTAGCAAGTTCGGTCACTACTAGCTTAACTACCTGACTTGCTGTGGTCCCCAAGACAACGAAAGGCTGGGAAACGGGCAAAGTGTTGTCCTGTCTTTCACTGGGGAGCGTAGCTGGCCAAGTGTTTTGTTCTAAACCAATGTTAAAATCACAGCTAGAATTCTTTGCATTCCTCAGCTTCAAACAAAGGAATGCACAGTTACTACGAGATGGTAAACCTGTTTTGAGTTGGTGATTCCTGTGATGCTTTATTCAGTCCAGCATAGATTTGTACAAGGTCACCTTCCTCCCCTTAGTGTTCACGTATTTTGGATCATGGGGCTTAAAGAATCCGAACAGCTGTGTGCTGTTTACCTGATGAGCTCTCCAGGGCAACTCTCCTGTGAAATGCTCCCCTCTTGTGACAACAAGCCTGAACAACCAAATGCAGCTACATTTGGGTTGAAATCACTTCATTTGGATTTTTAGGGAGGTGTGTTCCAGTAACTTCATGGGATACTGTGTTCTTTCCTCTCTCATAAAACTGGACCTGGATGCAAGTTTTGAGGTTTTGGGTTGGTTGTTTTGGTTGGGTTTTTTTTTTTTTTTTTTTTTTTTTTTTTGTAATAATCTCAGGACCTGAAAGATTGTAGCATTTAGTGTGTCTTAAAAATGATGTACTGTACCAGCCATGGATTTTGTAAATACACCTGTCTCCCTTTTTTGTATTTTGATTTTTTAAAAGTGTGTGTAAGGCTCTTTGCCAGCGGAACTGGTGCCTGCTTAATTTCCATCCTGAACTGAAGCAGGAAAAGGAAGAAGCTGCTGCCACAGAAAGCCCGCATCAGTTCCAAATGTGTATATTGTTCTGGTCAGTTTAATGGCTGTTAAGTCTTTCGTTACTTGGGAAGCTGGTTTGTTCCCCTGCACGTTCCCAATCGTGGCTAGTGGAGCCCTATCAGAGAGACTAATTTTAAGTCTCTTCTGTGTGACTACTTCATGTTTTCACTCCTTCCAGATACTCAGGTCTGCTATCCCTGAGAAGTCTGGCGTTTTCGGCGGTCAGGACTATAGGACCTCTGCAAGAACAGCTGGAGAGCATTTCTCATTTTACCAATGCTTTGGTCCAGGCACAGAAATAGGGTTTGTATCTGCGATGCCACCTCCACCTGTTCTAGAAGGGACTTGCCTGTGTATTTTGTGCTTTCCTGAAGGGAGTGCAAAGATTTATTAGTAGTTTTATTTTTCGGCAGCAGATTTAGCTCTGGGATCCAGCCTTGCCGGCAGACGCCTGTTCTGCAGGAGGAGCCTTACCCAATTCGGCGTTGCTGTTCCCTGTCCCTGACTGCGACAGGCTTTTTTCATGAGTGTACTTTTTATTTTCCTTTTTTAAATGTCATGTGTCTGTGCTGTATTAAATAAAGAGGAATGTACATATTAGCCCTGTCTCTGTGATCTATCGTAGCAAAAGTGACGCAAAAACGTTTCACTCGGAGGGTTGTCCTTGGGGCTTTTGTGTTGGGGTTTTCAGTGCTGGTTTTCTTCGGGGGTAGGTGCCAGCTTTATTCAGTCTGGGCAGCCACAAACGCAAGGGCGATGCTGCGAGCAGGGAGCAGCGGCTGAAAGCTACCAGCCGAGCAGTAACAAAAGGAGCTCTTCTTTGGTAGCAGGTGCCCCCGAAGCACTGCCCACTGCAGCCGCTCAGGGAACCACGCATAACCCCGCCCCATACCCCCAGAGGGCCACACGGCTTCCGGCCCGCGAGCCGCGCGGAACGGCGCTGCCCAGTCAGAAGCGTTCCACCCTTTCCATAAAAGGCAGATGGGCGGGGACAGACGAGAAGTGCCTACACAGAAAACAACTTTTCGCGGCAGCCCCAGTGGCCTAATGGATAAGGCATTGGCCTCCTAAGCCAGGGATTGTGGGTTCGAGTCCCATCTGGGGTGGACTGTTTTTTTCTGCATCCAGGGGATAGCAGCGCCCTGCAGCTGCTTTGGAGCGTTACAGCCGCGTCCACTTTCTAGAGCGTTGGCCCAGGATTTCCGAGGGTCTGCGTCTTCTGGGATCACTCAGCGCCCCTCTCGGGCTCTATCGAGAGACCTCGGACACACACGTGGGCTGCGCGGGGGAGGCAGGAGGCCAGGGCCAACTCACCTCCCCCCAGCGGGACGGGCCCCTCCGCTGGTCCCACTGACCCCGCTCGGGACTGGCAAGCGGCCCCAAGGCGTCGCCCCCAAACGAACGGCCCGGGGCGAGAGAGAAGAAGCGCGCGCACGGGCCTTGACGCGGCCTCTCCTCGATACTCGACCTTCGGCACTTGACCTCCGCGGAGCACGCAGAGCTGGAGGACGCGATCGCCCGACTCGGCGCTCGATCGCCCGCCCTGGCCGAAGGCGCGAGCGTGGAATCCGCGCGCGCGCGCTTTTGGCCGCTTTCCTTATTGGCCGTCGGAGGGAGAGGTGCGCAAGATGGCGCCGCTGGGCTCTCCGTTGCGGACTTTGCGCGGGCTCCTGCGCGAGCTCCGCCACGCCAGCGGCAGGGCGGGCCGCCCCTATCGCGACACGCCTGCCTATCAGCATATCGTCGCGGCCTTCCGCGCCAACCGGGTACTAGCGGGGTGCGGCTCCCCTCACTCACCCACCCGTTCCTGCCTCTTTCTGCCGGGGAGGTGAGGCGGGGCGGGATTGGCCCCGCTTGTGGCGTCGGGGCGGGGTGTGAAGTCCCCGGGGCTTGATGGCTGCTCTCTGCAGGTGACCAGCGAGAAGCTGTGCCGGGCCCAGCAGGAGCTGCACTTCCAGGCTGCTACCTACCTCTGTCTGCTCCGCAGCGTCCGGGAGCACGAGGCCCTCCACCAGGAGTACCACGGCCGGGGTGAGCGCTCGCCTGAGGAGGTCGCCGGCCTGGTGGGCTTCAGGTTGCCTCAGCAGCCGGGAGGGAAAGGCTGAGGTGACTCTGCTGACTTACCTGTTTCTTCTGGAATAAAGGTCCTATCATTGAAACTGGCTGGGGTTTTCTGTCAGTCCTGGGTTGCAGGTGTGGTGTGATGTGAGAGGCAGCTGTCGTGGAATGGGAGAAGGACTGTTTGTAGTGAGAAAAAGTAACAGCCTTTGCTGCTAAACTGCTTAAGGAGGTGCAAGGGTTGTTGGTTCCCCCCTCAAAACCTGTAGGTAAGAGAACTGGCCTATTTACTGTAGATTTGCCAGCCACATTCTATACATGGGGAATTTTCTACTCTCCCAAGACTGAAGGTACCTTCTTTGGATCACTGGATCCTGGTGAGTGCAGCAACAGTACAAACCTCTTTTTTAATCTTGAAGATTGTTTTTTCCATGGTGGTGAGCTAGAAGCAATAATTAAAAAAGCCAAATACCACTTCATGTGTTACAGGTTTCCCAGTGTCTCTGAGCGGTTGGCTCTGAGACTGTAGGCTTCCTATGCTGTTCTCACACACTGAGTGAGTCTCACTAAAGTAAGCGGATGACTGCCAATGACACTAGATACACCAAATTGCCATTTTCTTGTCTTGCAATCTGGAACAGCAAGTTTCTTTTAAAAAGAAATACTGCCTTACATTGTTGCTTTCCTCTAAGAAAAGGGTTGGATTATATGCAAAATACATAGAAGCACAGAAACACAGAATGGTTTGAGTTGAATGGACCTAAAGATCATTTAGTTCCAACCCCTTGCCACGGGCAGGGGCACATCCCACTAGACTAGGTTGCTCAGAGCCCCATCCAGCCTGGCCTTGAACACTGTCAGGGATGAGGCAGCCACTGCCCCTCTGGGAAGCCTGTGCCAGGGCCTCACCACTAAAGAACTTTTTCCTAATGTCTAATGTAGAACTCCCTCTTGTCAGTTTAAAGCAATTCCCCCTTGTCCTGTCCCTACCTACCCTTGTAAGAAGTCCCTCTCCAGATTTCTTGTAAGTCATTTTAGGTACTAGAGGCTGCTGTAAGGTCTCCCTGGAACAACCACAACTCCCTCAGCCTCAGACCATTTCTGTAGCCATTATCTGGACTCACCTGAGCAGGCCCATGTCTTTATTATGTCGGGCAACTTATAATGCCTAAAAATGTGAGGCTGATTTATATGGGGCAGGAGCTATAAGCAAGGCTAACAAAAAAGTGCTTGTTATTTTTTATTACCAAGAAAAACAAGCTATCCTGGCAGAAAAGCACTGCAGATAGGATGACATCATCTAAATCTATGTATTTTCCTTAGTCTGTATTTAAAACTCAGAGATAGTTTAATACCAAAGAATTGGGTATTAGTGTTAGGCACAACAGATACTTAAAACTGGGGAGACTCAGGGTACTTAAGTAAAGTACAGAGATGTGAACTTTAATGTTCTGTAGACCAGGTTTGCAGTTCTTGCCATGTCTCACTGGTTAAAACTGACAGGTGTCCTTTTGACAAGTGTTGATACCCTAGGTGGGAAAGTACCAACTAATTTGCAGTGACAGATGAAAATCAGAGGAGGTCACTATACCCTGAGAATGGCTGCAAAGTATTTGTTGTTCCCAGTTATTTAATGCAGCTGCTTCATTCTGCAGTTTACTTTTCAGGTGGACTGAAGGTTTGCTGCATCCAAAGGCTGTGGTGCACTGTTCTGGAAGTAAAATTGGTTCATTGAAAACAGTTCTGGAAGAAAAGCTGAAATTTGGCCAGAAATAATTAAAAAAAAACCCAACAAAAACTAAAACTAAGGTTGTACACTGTGATTATAAGTAATAGATATTTTTTTTCAATTTTCTTCAAACATGCTAAGGTGCTAAATAAAGAAAATTTTAAGCACTATTGGTATCTCTTCCAGTTACATCCCCTTCAATCCAGAGTAATGTAACGACTAACAAAAGTAAATTTACATGTTAAAAGAAAACCCAAAGCCGGGCCTTGCTCTGAGAGGAGCACCCGGTAGGAAACCTTTTCCTGAACGTGTTACAGAAGATTCCTGTCTGAGCGTTTCATCTCTCTGCAAGCTCTCGTGAAACCCAGATTAAGTGTGGCAGGAGTTTTCATGGCTTTATGTGTTGTTTTCTTAAATACACCGTCAAAGTTGAGCACGATTCTGGTCGCGGCAGTCGACAACTGATTCTTGTGACAGTCCTTGAGAGCTTTGGGGCGCTAGATGGCAACACGGTGGTTAAGAAAGGGAGAGCTGCAAACGCAGGTGTTAGGATAGATTAAAAAAAAAATTACAGAAATAGTCATTTTGAGACTGCATCTCGGTGTTCTGTAAGCCGAATTAGCTGCAACAACCATCGGTAACGTGAGGAGGGAGGTTCTCTAAAAAGCGAGTGTTACAGCAGCTTTTCTCAGCACTGACATAAGGACGAAGCCGTTAAAATGGAGCTGTCAGTTCAAGAAGGGAATTGTCCTTCGGCAGCCTATTCCGTCAGCGCTAGCTCCGGCGTACATATCCGTCCGAGCAGTCGCGGGTCTAAACTCGCTCCCGTCACCCAGTGAGCGTCCCATCGATGAGAGGGGATGAGCGAGCAGGGCCGGGCTGCGAGCGACGCCCGTTACGCGGCCAGTCTCCCCTCCGGCTTTGTGTCAGTTTCAGCCCAGCCACCTGCTCTGGCACGTCAGAATCGGCCCTCGGCAAACGTCCGGTTCGGTCTCCCCTCACAGAGGATGAGAACTCGGATCGATCCCACCGGTGATGGGCAATGCCCGGCTCTCGCTCCCCGGGAGCCGGAGAAGCCCCTCCACGGCCCCGCCTCGCCCCACCGCCGCTGACCCGGGGATGTCACAGTGGTTACCCGGAGCCACCCTGCCAATCCACCCGTCTCAAGAGTCCAGCCTCGCGGCTCAATCAGAAGCCTCGCCGCGCACTGCGTCACCGGTCGAATACCGCAGGCCGTGGCCAATTAGCGGGCGCCAAGACCCGTCCGCGCTGACGTCGCGGCGCGGCTGAGGTGGGGGGGCCCGAGGGCGCGTGCGCGCGGGTTTCCGTTACCGCTGGCGCGCGCGCGTGGCAGGCGTGAGGGGAAGAGGGAGGAACGGAGGGGAGAGGGGAGGCGGCGGCACCACCGAGGCACGCGGGATCGGTTTCCCGCTTCGTCTCCCGCCATCAGCGAGAGGCAAAGGCAGCTGTCGCTTCCCTCCTTCCCCCGCCCGCGGCGCCGGGGGAGCGGCTCCGCCCGGGCCCGCCAGTGACGCGGGTGGGAGGGCTGAGCGCCGCGCCGGGCCTCGGGCCTTGTAGGCCGCTGTCGGCGTGACTCGGCCGGGCCGGGCCGGCCCCCCCGCGCGCTCAAGATGTCGGCGCAGGCCCAGATGCGCGCCATGCTGGATCAGCTCATGGGCACGTCCCGGGACGGTAAGTGACCCCCCGGCCGGGGATGGGGCGGGGGAGAGGGAGACGGGGTGGAGCCGCCGAAGCCCCTGAGGTCACCGTGGTACCGGGCAGGTCGGCTGGCCGGCCGTTCACCGTGATTGGTAGGCCCGGGACCCGCTCCCTGCCCGCCTTCCCCCGTGGGGCGGGGCCTGCTGAAGGCCGTAGGTTAGCGCGGAATGGGTGCTTTCGTCGCTCCCGCCCCCGGGGTCTGGGGGAGTCAGACGTCGCCTCCCTCCGCGGAGCTGCCAGCGCCGGCCCCTGTGCAGGCAGTGGGAGGCCGCGCTGCCGTTTCGGTTGCGGTTTAAGCTCGGATCCCCTCGGTACCCAGGGCTCGCGGCGAAAGCGTGCCGCTAAAGGTGTGCGCGCTGAGCTTTCCCGCGCAGCTTCCGCTGAGGAGACAGCAGTTTGCTAGATTGAGCTTATGAGGGAGCAAACTAGAACCCCCCCCCCTCCGAACCAACACCCGCTATAGTAGAGCAGGAATTGGGGATGGGGTTTTTTGGTGGTGGTACAATTTTGCGTAAAGTCTGACCCAGACCGTCATTTCAGTTAGCAGGTGGGTATGGTGTTGCTTTCTGAAAGAGTGTAGTTAGCCCAAGTGAACTAAGTCTTTTAAAAACGAGCCCCCAACAGTTACTTAAAAGCTTTACGTTTAGAGGCAGTAATCCCAAGAGGGACATATTATATGTACAGTCAGGTTTGTGATTGCTGGGGTCACATAGTGAGCTGAAGATTACCACTGTGTAAAGCTGCTCAGAATTTTTGTCAGGGTGTGTGGCGATTGACATGAAAGTTTGAACTGGCAGTCGCCCAGAAATCCAAATAGCTTGGAGTCTGCTAAAAAAAAGCAGTTCCGTTTTTCTGTGTAGTATTTTATATATAAACAAGGGAATACTGCATCCGAGGATAGACAGCAATTGGAGATTATTCAAATAATAATTTGCTCTGCACGTTGTACTTGCTCTTGCAGATGTGTTACATGTTTGTTGAGTCTTTGTGGTGAATTAATGGTTACCTGTTTTCCTATGCACCAAATAGAATGAATAAGCTACATATTGTATGCTCTGTCTTGTATGGTGCCAGTCATCGGTTGGTACTAGGGTAATGTCATCTGACAGCTTTTTTTTTTTTTATAATCTAGTATTTTAAATAAATGTAATTAGTTTTCACTTACCTGGTGTATCATTAATACCTTCTGCTAGGTGCCTACAGTTGTTTTTAAACAAGGGGATGATAATCTCATTAAAAAACTATTGTTCTTCCAAAACTGCCTTCCCAAGCAAGGCTGGTTAGTGAGTAGTCATCCTGCAGGACCTGATTTAGGGTGTTTTAGACTTGCTCCAGAAGATTTTTGAATGCTTCCTGTTGTGGCTGCGTGTGTCCAAGTGCTTGGCAAAGTAACCATACACATGGAACTCAAGTCTTCCCAGTGCTGGCACCTAAATTGCTGTCTCAGAGCTACCTAAGACAACACAGAAAACTTAAGGGGGGGGAGCTGTGTGACTGTTTCCATTTATGAATGTGTTTTCTGTTCATTGGCATGATTTACCTGTGATAGCTGCTTAAAAATGCTGAGTGACTATAAGATCTAAACCAAGAAAGGCCATTTCAGGCTATATTTCCTTTAGCTTTGTGAAAATAACAGTTATTTTATTGAGAATTGTATTCCCCCACATCACTTGCCCTGTAATTCCCAAACCACATCTGCTGAACTGTTTAAAATCTAACTAGTTAGAGAGGCAGCATTTAAATGAAATGGGCAGAATGGGGAAGGATAAGGAGGAAAGACTGCAAAGCAGGCGTCCATTATTGGATTAAGTGAGGAACTGAAGATCTCAGTGTAACACAATTTTAGGTTTTGGTTTTGTTTTAAATTCTGTGGAGTATTATTTAAACCAAAGTATGCACAGGGATTGAAAGTCATCCTTTTCCTGCAGAGCTGCTACTTACTAAATTCAAGGCCAGGCTCAAGGTCATTGAAATATTGCTAACCTTGAGAGTAGTGGGGTTTGGAATCATCTGGGGGTTTATGTTCCTATCACCTTTGACAAATACTGTGTTTCTAGTAACATGCAAATTGCAGATTTTTATCAGAATGTGCAATTTTTTCACTTCTTTGTAGAGGGCAGGTTTCACTTCACTACTTGTCCCCATTGCCTTTGGTTGATGTTTGTGGCTTATGTTGTTCAGAATTACCAAAGCACTTTTTAATTTCTTGATTAATAGAATTTTATGCTTTACAATTCAGGGGTTTTGGGGTTTTTTTCCTTTTGTTTTTGTTGGTTGGTTGTTCTGTTTTGTTGAAGTGCAAGTTTAAAATTCTTCCTTGCACAAGAGACAGATCAAATATTTAATCTATTCAGTGCGTATAGAATGAACTCAATTCCAAGCCAATGGTAGTGGCTTGATACATAGTCTGTATTACTTTTTAGCTTATAGTATCATTTGTAGAAAAAGGGAACGTGCTCTTTGGAGAATGTTCCACAATTGGATGCTCAAACATGGTTTTAGAAGATGAGCTGTAGGCTGTAATTTATGGAAGTTTGCACACTTCCTGTAACTGGTGTCCCTTGGGCCAGAATGGAGAAGCTTGGAGGATGTAGCTATTAAATGTTTTTATGGATTTGCTGTTAAGCTCTGAGAGCACCTAGAAAGCACAGTTCTGTATTGGTCAAATTGATTCAGAAAATACCCACTGAACTGTTAAGAATATTTCTGAGAAATAAACGGTGTTACTAAGGTGTTACTAAGGAGCCTTCTAATTTCAAATAGAGTTATCCAATGTGTGGCTGTCTAGAACTAGGTATATTGTTCCAGGCCTGTCCCTTGCCCTTCCCCTGTTGTTGCAGGGAGGGAGATCAGAGAGCTGTGTGACTTTGGCAACCCGTTTCCTCTCTTGTCTGAATTTTGGCAGTGGGATGATGCTCTTGTTGTCACACAGTGTCACTCAATGTGTGATGAACTGCAGCCTGGTACCTGCCAGGATGTGAGGTTCAGGCAGTGCTGTGCTGCTCCGTGCTGGCCTTTGCTCATGTGACAGACACCTGCCAGGCAATGAAACAGAAGGGGCTTGGCAGATGCTCTTCAAGAGTTTCCAGTGAGTTGTAGTTGTTAGGCTTCACAGAATTCCAGAATGGTTTGGGTTGGAAAGGACTTTAAAATCATCTAATTCCAGCCCTCTGCCATGGGCAGGGACACCTCACAAGTGTTGCTCAAGGTTCTGTCCAACCTGGCCTTGAACACTGCCAGGATGAAGCATTTACCACTTCTGTGATACTTCATCTGTGACATCTCAAAAGCAATTGTATTCTTAATACAATGAAATCATTCTGTAAATGGCATGTATGGTTCTCTTACACACCTGGAAAAGCACATTATTTAAAAACAAGTGTGTTTTAAAATTCCTTATATACCTAACTTCAACTTCTCTTGCACTCTTTTCTGGCAAGAAGTGGAAAACTGGATTGGACAATTGGATGTGGACCATGCCAAAACTTTTTTTTTTTTTTTTAAGTTAGATTTTGATGTTAGTAAAAAGCTGGACTAATTTAATACAGTCATGACTGCAGGTTAAAACAAAATCTTCTCTGAAGTATGTCCTTCCCTACTGATGTACTGAATCTGGCATATAATTAACTAGATATACTAGATACTTAACTAGATACTAGATATTTAACTAGATACTTAACTTAAATATAAACTACTAAATACATAGTGTGGGTTTCCCAAATACTGAGAAATAGAGTGCTGAAGGCCAGGTGCTAATCTTATGAAGTTACATAAGAATGTGTTTGTTATATTATTTCATTTACTGCTGGAAGTTAAACTAAAGGACTTTTTATTACATATGTCAATAGTTAAAAGATTAGTTCAAGTTGAATTTATTCTTGATGACCAGAGCTGTGGGAACCTGTCACTCAGAAGTATTAGAAATAAGCTGATAGAAAAGTCTGATTTTTTTTTTTTTTTGGTAATTTTTTTTTGGTAGTACTATTTTTCAACTGTAAAATTGATTGAACTTTTTTTTAATAATATTTAGGCAAACCCTTTTTTTCAGTCCATGTCATCTAGAAAACAAAAGTGACCCTTATGAATGGGATAATTGTTTTAAATCAATTGATTAATTTAAAAATGGAGTGAAATGGTAACTATTTATATTAGTACCCCTGGAATTTTATTTCTTTTTCTTCCAGGATATGACAGAATTGAGCAAAGATTGCCCAGTTTTCTTTAAAAGGCCTGATTGTAGAAATCCCATTTTATCTTAAAACAGCTTACGTTGCTCAACTTTTTTTTTTTTTTCCTGCCAGGTCAGTTACCTGCTCACCTTGCAAAGTGCTAGAGTTGGTGTGAGGAATCCTTTAGAAGCAGAGGGTGGAGCAGCATCATTACTTCTGACTGTAGTGCAGGCAGAGCAAATCTGAATGGCCCTGGAACCACATCTTGAAACTGCTGGACTTCACTGTTGCAAAGAAATGTGGTGGTGGTTTTCGTTTTTGTTTTTTAGTAATTGCCACTACATCAAAATTAGGTTGTAGTCTAGAAATACAAAAGAAGTTACTTAAATTATTCTTAAGAGACAGGTAAATTTGTGCATGCTTCTGAGGCTTACAGGTGGTCATGAAAATTTTCTCCCAAGCATCCTAACAAATTCTATTTTGTATAATTATCTGAAACATTTTTAGAGGTATAGAACCTGTGTGTATGAAGTGCCAGTTAGCAACTCTTCTGTTTCATCTGCTAGGTTTTTGACTGAACTGCTCACTGTGCTTGGAGTCTTTAACTCAGTTCTAGATCACTTTCTTCTGGCATTGAAACTTAAAATATCCTTTTTGCATCTACTCACATCTTAATCAGTTTTTTCTGTTCTACGCTAGCCACTTCAGTTACCCTTAGTAATGGTTACTAATGTGTGACTTTTCTGTCCTGCTTGTTTGGGAGGAGTTGAAGTGACACCCCTCTGCTTATCTTAGTCATCTGGCATTTGGTGACGTGCTTTTTATGGTAACAGAGGTGCAATCTATGACTTGGAACCCATTTTTTAATCATTTCCATATGGGCAACGTGTGTACGTAAGGGTGGCTGATGTGTTGATGTTGGTATTATCAGGGTACATAGATTTTGTTTTCCACTTTGCTTTATACTCTATAAAGGTGAAAGGTAGTATGTGCTTTTGAAGTTTCAGTATCTTGTCAGTTACTGGAGGACTGATAGCCATTTGGGTAGCTTCAGGCTGAGAGCCAGGTTAGGGAGCCAGGAGCCTTCTCTGAGAGCTTTTCTTTAAAGTAAGGATCAGGAACAAAGGAAAGTCAGAAAAAAATATCTTTTATACACAGATATTTGCAAAACCTATCTAAAATGTTGAATTGATACCAACTCAGAAGTCTGAAAGTAGTAGCAACATATGAACTTTGTTAAAAGATTCTTCATTTGTCCATCAAGAGTGACCAGAAGGCTTTAAGAGCAACGATCATGTTTAGTGAACTGTGTGTATTTGCTGGCTTCATTATAAAGTTCTGGAACTTTATCCTTTAAAAATTAGGGACTTGAGGAATTTTTCTGCTCTGGATATGGGACATCATATGAAATGGCAGTTGTGAAGAAGCAAATGGACTTCTTCACATTCATACTTCATAGAAGAAGATTCCCATGTTGGTTCCACTTGTAAGGTATTAGCTAAAAATGGTTTCATTATATTTTGAATTCACAAGTATCAATTTAGTCATAGAGTAAACCAGAAGCAATTTGCTTAGTAATAAATTGTTCTAAAGGTGTTACGGTGAATATGTGTCCAAGGTTAGTGATAAGAGTATCACAACTGCCTGCCTGTTCAGTGTGTAGCAGGAGCAGGATCTTCTGTGACCATGTAAGCCTCAGTTAAATAATGATGCTAAATACCTGCTATACAGGGCTTGCTTTGCTGATGAAATTTGATATGCAGTCTTTAACCTGATATTCCACCCAGTAAGTAGCTCTCTGTGAGTGAAGCTTTCAGAATCCCTTGCCAGTGTGCTGGGACTCATGCCTCAAACACCTGAGCGGAAAGCTACCCTGTTTTGGTTGATGTAGCTTAATGCAGGAGGTCAGAAGCATGGAAATGCACATCATTGTCTTTGTATGGATTGTACCACTAGTTTGCGATTAGAGGTTATAATTGGATTAAAAAGGGTAACTTTCACCAACACATTGGTATTGATGTTGTTGGTAGTGTATTATTAGAATAAATCAGGATAGTAAGAGATTCTGGGTAAAGTAAATCATTGTTATAAGCATGTTATAATGCTAAGCATTGTTGATACATAAGTGTTTGTTCCTCTGATTTGTGATTAAAATAATACAGAACAAGAATGACATTGTGGAGGCTGCTAATAGGTTAGGCTTCAGAGTTCAAAGTGAATTGGATAGTACAAGTGCACATTGTGATCTTAACCTCTGGGTGTTCCTTAATCAGCAGTCTGCATTCATCTGGAATATTGGTGTTGCTTTTGTAGTCAACATATTTAATACAAATGTCTTTTAGAAAGTTTACGTTACTGCCATCATCTCTTTAATGTTTGTGTTTCTAGTTTGCAGTTTCCTTATTCTTACACAGTATATGAGATGTGCAAGTGTAGTAATTTCCTTGATTTTTGGCTTATTTTCTGGAATTGTTTCAATTCTGTTTCAAAGTTTTCCATTCATCTGGAAAGCAGTCTCTCACAGAAATGTGGTTTGGGCCAGGTACATAAAGTAAAACTAAAGCTGCTGCTTCTTGAAGAAAATTGAATTAATTTTTTCTGTATCATAAATTTTATCAATAATATGATTTTTTTTTTTAATGGAGAAAATGTAGTTGGAAACGCAGGGATGGCTGCAGCAGTAGATGTTGACTCCTGTAATGCCCTGGTAAATTATTTTGATTTCTTTAATGAGCCTGAGTCCTAAAGACCAAGTAGTTGAATCCTCTGCTGTTCTTCAGAGGCAGAGTTAAATAGTTGCTATTCTGAGCTAATTTAATTATTTACCTGTAAAAATAGGACTTGTAATAAGGTCTGAAATATCGGTGATAGTGTCCCCTTTTTAAACATTTCAGGATACTTCTAAAATTTAGATGACTGCAGCTGCTTGGTACCTGTGTATTATTTTCTTCTTACATAATATATAATGGATTTTTTATTTTTTTTAACACTGTTAGCATTCACTTGACCATACAAAGAGTACATCAACCTACATACAGTTTGGCAAAGAGAAGTACTGTCTTGGTTATCTGACATACAACTGAAGTTCTTGGCTTAAAAACACTTCTGTTCACATTAAGTCCTAGAAGGTATCTGCAAAAGCCTCTTTTGCTATAGGCTGAATGTCAGTTGTATAGTTGATCCATAGATTTTCATCTGCCCTCCCTCCTCAGCAACCCATGCATACCCCAGGTCATCATCTATTCAAGATGATTCATTTGCGGGTCAGCAGCAGAATGCATCTTCTGTCTTTGCCAGTGGGTCTGCACTGGTCAGGGGTATTGAAGCTCACAAAATTCATGAAGAAATAAAAGCGTTTTCAGACTCAGGAATGAGCTGCCAGAGGCACACAAAATTCAGTCATAATATGTGACGCTTTTTCTTCTAATAAACCTTTTCTACTGAGACAACAAAGATTAGAAAGAAATGCAGATGTGTGAAACTGCTTTTCATAGGAAGGAAAAGGTGAATTAACTCACTAAAGGCATAGTGCAGAAAGAATAAATGTTTCAAATGTAAATGTGGAATGTGATCTTGAGGCTGTCATTGATGGTTTGCTGCTACTTCCTGCCTCCATGTTGCCTTCTCTCAGTTTAGTAATTGTGATTATCATGTTAGCCACTTAGATTTATAAAGACTGTATTGCAGCAGTAGTGTCGGTTCCTAGTTGTGGTAGGGGTATGGAAAAAGCTAAGTCTAGGTGTTGAGGTAACATCTGGGAAAATACTACTTGCCAAGTTTACCTCAAGAACAATGAGTCTCTCAGCAATTGTCTGGTCTTGGTAACTCCTTGACTCCCGAGAGCTTAGCGGTGTTAGGCCATTGGCTGTATTCTTTCAGATACTTTTCTTCATTTTGTTCATGTGTCTTTATATGAAAGAATCTTTACAGTCAACATGTATTTCTAGATGCTGTGTTAAAATTGCTGGCAGAGTCTATTATTCTATACAAACTGAACAATCTGGCCCCTTGTTTTATTTATAAAGGTTCAATGTATCTTTGCCTGCCTACATCAATCTGCAAGGGAGTGTCAGAAAGGCCCCGCATTCGCCGAGCCGTGAGTTATCAATAACTTTTCAGATGTGTTAATGAATGTGGAACAAACGCAGTTATGTGATTTAAAAAAATATGGATCCACCTCCTAGAAACCAACGAGACAAAAGGCAAAACTCTTTACTGCAGTAGCAGGCATGATTATAAAGGGATCGGTCTAAATATTTTTGTAGTATAACTAATCCACAAGGTTTCCCTCTAGAAAACCTATTGTTGAACTGCTTTGAAGCTGTCTTTAGTGTGTGGATTACAGGTTTTAACTGTTGTATCCTGCAGGCAAATTATGTATGTGGTGTCTTTGGAAACTTTACTTTGGTTAATAATATGAAACTTGTTCAATCTGAAAATGGTACGTATTATCATCCTATGCATAGAACTGATATTTAAAAATCCAATTACATAAGAAGAAAGGCTTGTCTAATAAGATAGGGGTTTTTTAAATTCCCCTCTGTTGTAGTTACCTCAGTAATGAATTCGGCTTCTTGAATTAATAGATTCAAAATTCTCAGTGTTTGAGGTCATGAAGCCATAAAAAACCCCCAACTTTAACTGCAAAATGTATCTACAGTCTTAAAAATACTTGATGAAATGGAAAAGGCTGCTGTCTGAACTCAATTCTTTGTCTTTTTTTTTTTTTCCCCAGCAGCCCTTCTTGCTTCAGTAATTCACCAGTAGGTTTTCAGTGATTAGAGATCTTAACAAGTTGTTATGTTTTTAAAAATAATAACAAGATACATCCTGGGAGAGATTAAGGTGTTCTATCATGCCTGTGTCTTAACAACAAGAGAGCTATAGCAGTGATCTCTTTTAAATCTCAAGTAGTGACAATTATGCTATGACTTGAAGGAAAACATATTCCTGCCCTCATCCCCAGAATACCAGCTAGTTATTTTGTTCTGAAGACTTCAGGTCTTGCTCCAAGATGGGATTATTTAAACTTGCACTTGGACCTCAGTCTGTGGGCAGGTTGATGCTTCTGCTGATGCAGGAACTACAACCTGCCATTATGAAGATACAACTGAGAGGTTTCCAGCCCAACAAACACCACGTAAAAAAGAAAGAAAGAGAAAAAAAGAAAAAGGCTTATGATACGGAGATATGCAAACATGTAAAATAATTTTGCATACAGGTTATGCTCATATGTTTGATGGTTTTTTTCAGGTTTGTAAGCGTGTAAAATAATTCTTCTGCCAGCTCTTTATGTACTCCCATCAGAAGTAAGAGGGTGCATTGCATCCAAGAGCAAAATCATAAAATGAGTATCAGGTGGGGTTCGATGAAGACTCAGTGTGTATCATTTTGTGTTTATGAGGTTTCTTTTATATGCTAATTGTTGCATAAAAATACACCACTATTTCATGCAAAATCTGAGTTGAATGTTATATGGCTCATTTAACAAATGCTGTTATAGCAAAGTGTTTTTAAACTAATACTGTCTGTCTGGTTTCAAGCACTTTTCACACTCCATTTTTGAAGGGGAAGTGTGAGAGGACTTTAAAACAGAATTATAGAGTATTTAAATGCACATTTGTGGTTTTGGTGTTATTTGGCAAAGAAGCATAGTGTTTTAAGTTCAGTTTCTGTAGACCTTCCATATGTGACAGGGTAGTGTTAATGCTTTGCATGTGATCTGCAGAACGTGTCTGGCTCCCCCAGATTTCTAACCTGGAACATGTTGATTTCTATATTGCAGGTGACACAACCCGTCAGCGAATTAAATTCAATGATGACAGAGTGTGCAAGAGCCACCTTCTCAACTGCTGCCCTCATGATGTGCTGTCTGGAACTGTATGTAGCTAAATCTTGTGGGTTTTTTAGACAAGAATGGAGAAACTGATTTGTACTTGTTCTTTGTAATATCTATTTTAATTTCATCATTTTCAGCAAGTATGTAGTGCTCTCTGGTGGTTCAGAGGAACTTTTGCAAACAACTAATTTATAGGTTATGAGTTGATTTGTGGAAGTTTGCTGTTCTACATGGCAGTTATTATTTACAAATTCAACATTGTTTGCTGTAACTAAAAAAAATCTAAATAAAATGTTACCTACATGAATTTTGCAATAACTAAATGATTTTAAGCTGGTACAGCTGCAACTAGTAGAAGAAAGGAAATATAATTTATGCATAAATTCTGAATTTACTTTCTTAAAACTTGATGTTGTAGCGAGATGGTATTCTACACAAATACTTGTATAGGGAAGAGAGGTGATCTTTCTTCAGAAATATTTTAGCGAAAACAGTTGAAAGTTCAGATAATTGAATTTCTAGAAGCTGAGGTATATTTAACATGACAGTGACACTTACGTACAATATCCAGCTACTGTGCCATTGTCACAAATTCTAAGGCAATTTAAAATCTCCATGCCATATTAGTAACTTGTTTGACTTGCAGTTTTGTGTACTCTGTAGTAGAGGTTCCCGTGCCTGAGCATAGCAAACAAGGGACTTCGACACATGCCACTAGTGTTGTCAGTATGCCTGTGCTTTACCTTGCTTATTCTTTGTGAAAGGCAGGTGAGTTACAGTGCATTGATTATGTAACCTGGTGTTCTGTGATACTAGAATAACTAACTATAGGGAGATGAGTATGATTATTTGCAGAGTCTCAGGTGCCTGGCAGTCTTAATGCTGCACTTCGGCAGCTTTTCTTGCTCATGTTGGCATGTTTTCTTACCCTGTGGCAGTACTGGAAAGCCTGTATTAAGAATTATTTGAAGCGTTACTGGTTCTCTGTGCTGTTACCATTCCAAATGGGTAAGTGGACTGGAGCCTTTTAACAAAGTACAGAATTGCAAAATGGAAAACTGAAACATGTAGACATAACTGATTTACTTGTCACCTGGCTTCTTAATATGTTTTCCAAGCAGCTGTGGTTTTAACTTGCGCTAGTGTTTTTGGTTGATCAAAGGGCTTCAAACATGCATGCACACACTAATTTTGTTTGCTTTAGTAATTTTGTTACTTGTACTGACAGATCAATAGTTACAGTCCATTCTTCCTTCTTCTTACGAGTCCCTGCAAAAGTAGGCACAACTGTAATTCCTAAGGAGTACAGGAAGAGGCAGCAAAATAGTAGAACCGAACTAGGGGATTTAGCATTTGTCATATTAAAAAAGGCAATAGAATAGAAAAAGGTCCACTTGCTGAGCTTCTACATAAGTTTTGCGGCTTCCTAAGCTTTTTTTCCTATCCTTAAAGACTCCCTTTCCTTTTTATTTTTTATCACAAAGTTCTTTCATACCACAAAAATCGAATGTCTTGAAGTTACTGTGTATTTGGCATATACTGTTTGGGCACTGGTTCAGATGCATAAGTCAGTGGTTTTAAGAGTTTGCTCATTCTTTTTAAGTTCTGAATTTTATAATGGGAGATTAATAAGACTTTGTAAACCCTGGCTGCTGGAACACAGTAATTTACCACTTAAAGTTAGCAATTTTCTTTTTTTCTGTCTCAAAGGGTTAACACTCACTTTAGGGTATTTTTTTTTTTAATCCGTAATAGTTGCTAATGATCAGGCTTGTGGGGTTTTTGTTATTAGTTTGGTTTGGGGTTTTTTTGTCCTTCCCTAAACCATGGTTCTTGAGTTATTATTTTATCAGCATTACAAAAACGTTTGCTTATATTTATTTATGTTATGAGATTAGGACTGAAGCAGCATGCATAGGAGCTGGGTGACTCCTCTGTAATGGTGTGAATCTCTTCAGCAGCATTCTTTGGATGTAAGCTTTCTACTGTCTTCAGCAGGGTTTACAAGATGCGCAAGAATGCGTTTTCTGTATCATTGTACATTTCTGAATTAATATTTGGTTACTAAAGAAAATGAGAAGTTGGGAAGATTTAAAGCAAATACACTTAATAAGGTTAAAAGTAGTAATGTCTTGAATATTTATAGTATCTTCAAAGCTATCTTTGAAGAGCCCAAGCAGTTCTGCAGCAATCTGGTTTTCTTATAAGCTTGATTTTGCTTCCCTGTTGAAAAAATTTCATGAATACTGTCTGTGGTCTTGCAAACCATGGTTGAGAAACTCCTTTCAGCTCAGTGGATTAACTTTAGGTTTGTATTTATGTGTATTTGTTGAGGAGCATTGCTTCTTGCGTTTTGTTTATACAGACCTCAAAGTATGGTATGCTCAGTCCTGCAGTAAAGAGTATCTTTAGGAACTCATGAACTCATTGCACTCAGTTCATTAGGACTCTTGCTGGCTAAAACCATATTGATTGAGACCTTGGTTTAGCAATATACTTTAATACGTGATTAACTTTAAGCTTATTAAGGGTGGAATTCAGCTCCAGATGGACATCTAAATTTAGGTCTCATCTGAAGCAGCTAGTTTTTGAAGTTAGAAGGGATGTAGGCAGTGTAGCATAGAGGAAGATGCTACTGGGTATCCCTCTCAAGGTGAGCTGAATCTATTTAGGCTCACTGACTGTACTGTTGAAATCTCCTTTTACTGTGAAAAACAAGTTAAGTTAGTTCACGCATCTGCAGAGAGGTTTTAGCAAGGTGTTTTAATCTGGATTCGATTTCTTTGCCAGTAGTCCCATTGACTCTGGAACTATTTGCATGCTTAAAACTTAGGTGTGCCAGTGTGATCATTTGCTATAGTGTTGTAAAAAAGCATTCTTCTGGAAGTCACCAGCTTTTAAGTTCAGGACTGCTTTGTTTGCAAGAACTCTCTTAGCTTTGCAAATCAAATTAAATTACTCTTGCATAAAACACCTAAATTTGTAGCCCAGTAGTGATGAATTGTAAAGTGCTCATATCTGCCTCTTGAAAATCATAATCTTGATTTCTTAGATTAGTGCCAGGCAAGTAAACTGATTGTGCCATGTTCCATCTAATGGGTTTAATTTATCTAGATTTATCAACGGTAATGGATTATATAATCAGGCTATAAGTCCAAGTACTGTGTAAATACCGAAACATTTTAAAATAAGAGTGCTGCTAGCTTTGTCTTTCAGTGAAGATCTAGTTTAAGGAATTAAGTATTTCAAAGTGAGTATGGTTAAAGGGAGAAATGTATTTAAAGTATTATATTTCTGAAGATACCTGGAATTTTCAGGGGTTGCTAAGGACTTCAGTAACATAATAATTTCTGCCTCTTTTTAGCTCAGCATTTATTTCCTGCTGGTGAAGTCAAACTTAAGAAAAGTTAACTCTGTTAGTGGAGCCAGAGGACATTTGTTGCCTACAAGGATAAGCTTTATCACAAGTCTAGAAATCTGTTTAAGAAAATGGTTAGTGCAGATGAAAATTGAATTCCATAATAAGGAACATCTCAGCAAAGAGTCTTTCTGAAGCTTCTTTTTATCAGTAGCAAGGGTGTTCACATACAGACCCCAATAGTTGCCTTGACAATTGGATAAAAGGAGAGAGATCCAGTTCCTTCAGTACAAATTTTTCAGTAATGTCAGATTTTCACAGACAAACAAACAGAATCCTTCTCTTGCTGAATACGAACTGCTTTTGTATGGGTATCATTACAGCTAGAAAGAATTTTCTGTGTAAGTACTGCCCCCAAAGTATCTTCTTTCAAGACCTGTCAAAAATGCATGCTGGTTTTAGAAGTAGTGGTAGTATGTGCTACTGTGTCACACTTGGCTCAATGTCAATCCTCTGTGTTTTAATTCAAGTAGCTTTGGCTTTTCTGTGCTCCTTTTTGCACTTCATATAGAGTACATTCACTAATCTGATCTCTGATGTCAAAGCAATGCGTAGACGCTGCAAAAGTGCCAGAATGGGAATTTTGCTGTAGATAGCTGAGGATCTGAAAAGAAAGCTTTCTTAATTTGATGTTCCAGAAACAGCATCACATCAGAGTTTAGTCTCTGATTCGGTTATTAGTGTCAGCTACTCTAAGTATGCATCTGTTTTTCAGAAAACTCTTCAGATTCTCTGTTGCCCAAGTCCTTGGCCAGATCTTCCCTGTCTGGTCATATTTAACTCATGTGATTCTCTCTCTTTTATCTCTTTTTTTTTTTTTTTTAACTTTATTTTTCTGGTACCTGTTTGATTGAAGCAGAGCTATGCATCATTTTTAAGCTAAATGTATGTAATCAATAGTTCTGTATTAATACCAAAGGCACTTTATCCATTTTGTGGGTGGAATGAGAAAAATGATCACTAAATCATTTCAATATGAGGTTGTTTGGCTTGAAAGACCAGTTGTCTAAACTTCATCTCTAGGAAATTAAGTCACTTTAATTGCCCATATAACACTGAAGAAAAAAAAACATAACAGAAAATGGTTACCAAGCTGTTAATACATAGAGCTGAACAATACAAAAAGGACTCCTGATACTGTGCTTTGTGTGTGGTACCTAGGCAATTTTCTAGACTGATCTTCTGCAACAGCTTTCACTTGTAAGAAGAATTCTCTAAATACATAGGCTTTTTTCCTGGTTTTAATATTCAGTAAAAGTGCAGTAACTACAAGAAGCCCAAAGCATGGCTTCACATATTCAATAAACTTTAGTTATGTCTAGCCTGAGGACTTGGGTGTTCTCATCTTTCTTTATTTGCTTTATTCATCAGGACTCCTCTGTAAATCACTTCAGTGTAAGTCTGTCTGAAAGTCAGTGTATCAACAGTGAAAACCAGTTTATGTGCATTTTTCTTCATTAGTAGCTCAGTGTTTGAACATTAGCCTCCCTTATACCCATCTTCTGTTTCAAATGGGATTGATCTTTACATGGCAGACTACACGTTTGTTCTTTGCACCAAATCGCAAGGTGGGCATGGAAAATTAAAATAATCATAGAATAGGTAGGGTTGGAAAGGACCTTAAGATCATCTAGGTCTAATCCCCCTCTTCTGTCCATTGGTGTCCACTCTCCCTCTGTTTTGCAGCTAGCCATATGAGCCAAGTTATAACACTAATTGCTCTGTGGTTAAGGTCATTAGCAATCCTGATCTAGCATATACTTTTGACAGTTATGAATCATCCTCAGGATGAATTGTCTGCATGATAATGCATAACTTATACCAGCAGATGTGCTTTTTACCCTGATGTTGCATATTACTTGCAAACTGTTTTGAGAGTTTTAAGTTTGTTTGGTTTTTAAATGTCTCTCTACATTGGGGTTTGCTAATAGAACCTTAAGTCTTAAAGACAGTAGTAGTATCAGACTAGGACAGGCTGTGTTAAGGAGCAGTTCCAACAACAATATAATTTCTTTAGGAGCAAAGCTAATGAGAAAGAATCCTTTTCTCTTGTACTTGTTTGTGCTTGTTCCCTGTCTGTTACGCCACATACGTATAAGGCTGCACTCTGTTGGATCAAAGAGCAGGAGAGTCAAAATTTCCTGTCTTCTGATTGGGACATCTGACAAAAGAAATCCTCCATAACACCCCTTTCATTTCCACAAATTACTACTAATATTACTGAAGTTATTCAAGAATTTCTGAAGTAGCATCTTGATACTGTGAGAGATCCTAGGTGCTGAAGTCCACTGTTACATTTCTCCTTTACACATTGTCAGCACATTGTTTGTGTGGCTGTCTAACAAGCTGGACAAAGGTACACTGCTGAGAAATTGCCCCTGGTTTTGGTTTGCTAAGGTAACATTTTACTCGGTCAGTACCCAGACTGTATTCAACTGCACAGGCAGATGTGCCTGCACAGGGTAGCACAGTGCAGTGAGAAAGGGAAGGCAGAAAAGTTTTCAGTAGTAATGCTGGCTCAGAGTAATTACCATCCGTTCAGGCTATGGAGCTACAAGTCCCAGTAAAAAGAAATCGGAAAATGCGCTGTCTTGAGGGCAAATCCAACCCGAACAGAGGGAAAAGCAGCATAAGATATATGTAAAGTGGATGGTGTCATGTGAATTCTGTTATTTTTAAAGTATGATGAAAGATTATTTCATGCATTTATTCAAAGTATATAGATTGCATACTAAACTAGAATTTTTCTGATGCTACAGTGATGTGTTTCAGGCTTTTTGGCATTGTATTTAGATCTGTAAAGTATGTTGCTAGCCTTACCTATGCATTTAGAACTGGAGTGCCTCACATAAAGCGGGATTAACCTTGAGTTTTATGGTTTAACCTTAAATATCAGTGCAAGTGATAATCCAGCATAAAACCAAACTTTTCACTATTTTAAGAGGATTTTTAAGTGTCTAATTTTCAGATAATTGAAAAATGTTCTTTCACATTGCTATCCTAGCCTGAAGTACTTTCCTGAAAGAATGGTGCTGTTTAAATAATGTCAGCATCTAATGACTTGTAAATAGATGTGTGTAATACACTGCTCAGCTTCAAGGTTTTTGTGGATTTGCATCAGTTAACAAAATTGCTGAAGTCCTGTGTAGTTGCAAGAGGAAAAGCTAACTTTTTTTCTTTAGCATTGCAGTCAGATGTTCTCTATTGCAGTCAAATGTTTTTCCGGAAAACAAGATTTATGGTGGCTGAAGAGTATTTAAATAACTGCAGTTTATCAGAAGCTTTCAAGTTCAAAACTCTGGTGGTTTTTTGTTTGGTTTTTTTTTCCTCTAACATTTGAAATAAATCAACAGCTTCCATGAAAGTTACTTTAATGGATTTGTTTGAACATCTAACTGATGATTTGAGAATTTGAAAGCAGTTGATCAGATTTTTTTTTACTGTACTCATGAGGCTTGAATTTCTACTTAAATGCATTTTTTTCTTCTTTTTTAATGCACAAGTAAGTGCCTTATTGGCTCAAATCCAAATTTCTTGCAACAGTTTAACATTTTTTTTTATTTACAAAACTCACAAAATAAGTTATTAATTAGTTCAGCAGTAACAGCTTTTTCCATCAGAGTTCAGCTTTCATTATGTGCTTTCAACGTTAAGAAAGGATTAATTTTTCTTAAGTGAGCAGTGCCAAGGGCAGACTTAAGTGAAACTGTGCTGGTTTTAAGTGACTCAAATAATTATTACTTCCAGTGATTATCCATCAGCTGGTGCCCTTGCAGGGAGGATGCATTGGTTTTGTTCAGTTTCTTCTACGTTTCGGTTTTGTTGATTGGGGTTTTGTATGTGCGTGTGTTCATTTTTGTTTGGGGTTGGTTTGGGTATTTTTATCATGTGAACAGTGCTCTGTCTTGATCACCAAAGAAAGTTTCAGAAAACAGATTTCATTAGAATTACTTGTGCTGAGTGATATACAAATTTCAATTTCAAATAGTATTTCTTACCTAATGAGATTCTGGGCAATCTTCTCAGTGGCATTATATGCAAGATTAGTGATGTAGTCTACTTACTTAAAGTTCATGCTTCCTTTCTGCCCTTTCTAGAGCGGTTTTAGATTACAAATAAAATACCTATATGTCTATACTTCACTCATTCTTGAACATAGTCCAACACTCAGCTTGACTTCAGTCATCTGCAGAATGTTTTGCTGGGATTTGATTTTTGGCTGTCCTGTTTGAAATGCTTCAAGAATGTTTTTTAAGCAGCACTTAACAGTGGGGCTGTGGTTATAGCTGTTTCAGGTGATGACTATAATTGGAACACAGAGAGTGTGCAGACAGTTCAGATCAAGCATTCCACCATTTAATTGCCAGTTACTTGCAGGGAACTTGGTTCTCCTAGGCTGTTTTAATTCAATACAGGATGTCGGTCACTGTACTTCACTCACTGTTTTGAACTTCCAGTAAAACAATGTGTTTTGCAGGACATTAATGATACTTTTAATGTAGACAGCCATCTTGATAAGCTGTTGGTTCTGTCTGCTTTTATTATTTCCTGATTCATGTATGTTGTATCAAGATCTGGTACTGTCTCAAAGCTTCATTAGCCTGTCCTTTCATTCCTGTTGGGGAGATGATTTGCTTTAGTATATTTGACTGTTAAAATAATGTTAACTTCATTCCATGTATAACTTTTCAGAAGTGTTGCAACTTTCCCTCTGTCTCTTTTCAGAGAATGGACCTTGGAGAATGTCTGAAGGTGCACGACCTGGCATTAAGGGCAGACTATGAAATAGCTTCCAAAGATCAAGATTTCTTCTTTGAGCTTGATGTATGTGTTTTGTCATAATGGCGGAGAGACAGTATAACTTTGTGTGTCTAGGTAGATACTGAGCCACAAAAATTAAGTTTTGGTACATACAAAAGGAGTTAATAGGCAGAAGAACCCTTGGCTCAGTTACATAAAAGATACACGTTTCTTCATGATTGTATGCCAGGATTTAATGAATATTGGTAGTAGACCTGGATGCTGATACAGTGTTATCAAGTAGCAAATAAATGCTAAGGCTGCGCATGCTTCGAAGAGAGCCGTAAATTCTAGGCTTACTGAAGAAAATAATTTTGTACTGGGGTTAACAAATCATATGCTGTGTCTCAGTGAACCATAGTTTGAGTAATGTAGTTTTGAACTCCCAACTAGGAAGTTAGTCTTCATTTGGACAAAAAGGTTTGGGGTTTTTGTTCGAAGGGATGGTGTTAATATGCTTAATAGCTTAAAACTCTACTGAAGAAAAGTTACATTGCACGTATTGGTTGGGTGAGATGGACATGAATACCCTTAGAAGAATTTTAATGTATGTTAGAAATGCTCTTTTCTTTTTAGAGAAGGCTTAAGACAGATTAACTTCCAAATTTCTGCAAATACTTACAACTATGATTATGGTGTAGACTAGGATCTTTAAAATGTTGCATATTTCTATATGCAATTAGTCACCATAAACTGATAAGATGGTTTTACAAAGTTTCACTAATAAAAGCTTATTAAAGTTAAGTCTTAATAAATCTGAAGTGTTACGGCTAATGAAATACTCATGTTCTTGACAGCATTGACCAGTGTTCTTGTTGATGTTTCAGGCAATGGACCACCTGCAGTCATTTATTGCAGACTGTGACAGGAGAACTGAAGTGGCTAAGAAAAGACTAGCAGAAACACAAGAAGAGATCAGCGCTGAAGTTGCAGCTAAAGTAAGCATGTAAAACTAGTTACTGAAGTCTCTTTGAAGGTCTGTTTTTCTGAGGAGCCAACTTAAGGCTTTGTCAAGCTATCAAACCTGAGAATTTATACTGAGGAGGGGGTAAAAATAAGTTTACTTTATCCTTTTCAAAACTGCCTTTAAAGCACAGAGAGGGTAACACAGGGAAGAGACCTCTCTGATATTTTTGTGCTTGGGAAACTTGACTCTCCATTATACCATGCAATATAAATGTTAGTAGTTCTTAATACTTTTTGATCAAAATATGAAGTAAACAATTTGATGGGCTTTTCTCTAGATCTGCTGGGCAAAATAAAAACTTTTATATGTTTTCTGCACATATGCACATGCTAGGGATGAATGGTAGTGCAAATACTAGTTTGCAAAGATTCACACAGACAAGACTGTGAACTACTTGGAAGTCTGAACAAAATTCTGCTCTTGAGTTGGTACATAAACTTTAACTCAGCCTTTCTCAGTGTGGTTTTACATGAGGCAATTTCTGTTTCACTTTTACCTGGAGAAGTTGTCTCTGCATGCTTCTTTTAATTCTGTAAATTTTGCATATAATAACTCAAAATAGTTTGTTTTCCATAATAAAAAGTATTTCCTGTGTTAAGCCTTTATTTCTCTTTCAAGGCTGAAAGAGTTCATGAATTGAATGAAGAAATTGGGAAACTGCTGGCCAGAGTAGAACAGCTTGGAGCTGATGGCAATGTGGAAGAATCTCAAAAAGTAATGGATGAAGTGGAGAAGGCTCGGGTAAAGAAGAGAGAAGCAGAAGTAAGTTGACTGTGTAAGGCTTGGGGGATGGAAAGGACAGGGTCAAGATTAAAATGGTTGGCATCTGTGTAATGCAAGATGTCTTACCTGCTTTCACTTAATTGCTTCATATAAAACTAAAGAATTTGCTTTGTTGGAATCCTGTAAAGTTTCTCTTTTAAAAGTCACTCCTATACTATTAAAATTATACCCTCTTTGGCGACTGATGCATTTATCTTAGTTTAGCTGTATTGGCCAGTTGTATGTATGGACACTAGAATTGTGTCTGTGTTTGTTGGACTGACTTACTTCATTCAGTCTCACAGCTGTTGCTGTGGCACCCCTGTTGTACCTCATGGTACGCTGATGTGGCTCATAGTGGAAAGCTTCAATGAAGTAAACTATTGTCTTTATTAAAACATAGTTACTCAATGGCTTGTGTATCGGGCAAGTCAGAACGGTCCTTGTAATGTTCAGGTGGCAGAACTCATCCAGAGCATTGCATATGGTATTTCACCAAGATATTTAGTAGAATTTTTGTAGTAGATATTTGTAGAAACAAACACCTGCAGCTGTTTTAGTGATACCAGAGTATCACTAAACAAACAAGCAGTCTTGTTTGTTTGTTACCTGAGTATCTGTAGATAAATTTTGCTCGGGAAACAACTACTGTTTTAAACTGAGTTCGAAATTAAAACTAATATTTTCATAATATGTTAACACAGTAATTCTACTGTTAATGTGTATTCATTGTTGCATATGAGAAAGTTGTTAATTCTTCTAAGTAATATGGTCTTAAATAAAGATGACAATCACCTCACTTTATTTAATTTGCAAAACCAATTGCTGATATCCTGCTTTTAAATATGTCCAGTCTTCAAAATAAGGAGCCTGCCTTGTATCATAGAATCATAGAATGGTTTGAGTTGGAAAGAGCCTGAAGAATCTAGTTCCAACCCCTTGCCATGGGCAGGAACACCTCACATTAGACCATGTCACCCAAGGCTCTGTACAGTCTGGCCTTGAACACTGCCAGGGATAGAACATTTACCACTTCTTTGGGCAGCCTGTTTCAGTGCCTCACCAGCCTCACAGTAAAGAACTTCTTCCTTACATCTAACCTGAACTCCCCTGTTTAAACCCATCTCCCCTTCTCCTGTTGCTACAGTCCCTGATGAAGAGTCCCTCTCCAGCACCCGTGTAGGCCCCCTTCAGATCTTAATGAGACAGTTGATTTATGAATAGTGTGAATTAACAAAAGGGTATGCTGGTGTACACAGAATTTGGTTATCAATTTGTAGTATATCTTTGGTAAAGTGTTATCTTTGTATATCTGTGCATTGAGAATTAACTGTTAGCAAATCATTTTGGTGGGGTTTTTTTTGTTTGTTTGTTTTTTCTCCAGGAAGTATACAGGAATTCTATGCCTGCCTCCAGCTTTCAGCAGCAGAAGCTACGCGTTTGTGAAGTGTGTTCAGCTTATCTTGGTCTTCATGATAATGATCGTCGACTTGCTGACCACTTTGGAGGAAAACTTCATTTAGGATTTATTGAAATAAGAGAGAAGCTTGAGGAACTGAGGGTAAATCATTCTTCCATTTTTGTGTGTATATGTGTGTGCTACTACTTAATTACTTGCCAGGCAACCTTAATGGAGTATTTCTTTCTGGGTGTTTTAATTTTTTTCCCATATTACTTTAAAAGTTTGGATTTCATTAGTCTACAAGACTAAACATTCTAATTAAATATCACTTACCTGGTTAATTTGGGATGATGACCTGCTTTATACTGAGCTATATTAAAACGCATTTTCAAAGGAATGCATCTTTGGAACAGAATGTGCAATTGTACTTGTAAAATGGATTGCAGTATTTTGAATTACAGTGTTACTGAAACATATTTAGCAGTCATAGGAGATAGCAAGATGAATTTTACTATTAGACCGTTGGCTGCTTAAAAGTAATACAGAGGCTTCTGAAACTGCAGGAGCATGTAGTGGGCCTGGATGGTATTTTATTATTAGGATTGAATATTAACAGGCCTGGTGTTGAAATCCTAGTTTTTGGTGCTACTACATAAGGAGGATGATAACACATGCAGAAGTTCCTAAAATAAAAAGATCTACAGAAATGCTTGGAGCTCAAGCAGCGTGCTGTAGGGTGAAAGACTAAAACTCAGTTTGTTTGTTATTCAAAGATTAGGAGGTTACTTTTATTCTATAGGTACCAACCCTATAGAATACCTCCTCCCCGCCACTCCCAGAGGGATGGGGAGGAGAATCGAAGGAATGTAATTCCCACAGGTTAAGATCAGTCCAGAAACTGAGGTATAGCACAAACCACTACTGCTACCACCAATAATAATAATAAGGGAAATAGCAAGGGAAGAGAAATACAGCCACTCACCACTCACCAACCGATCCCCAGCCTCACGCAAGCAGCGATCTTTCTTTGCCCCTGAACCATAAGGGAGAGGGAGGATTAGGGCAATAAGATATTTTACCTTTATCACTGATAGCAGTAACTGAGTAATTGACTATTGATTGTCCATTACAGTTTTATTGCTGTGGCTCATTCTTGTAAAACGACATGTTAGAAGGTACTCATAATTAAGAAAACTAAAGAAAAAAAAAATAAAGAAGATTTCTCTTTTTTTAAAGTAATTTTTGAAGGCTTTTAAGCTTAACTGACCATAGGTGAAATAAATGAGCTCCAACAACTCAAGGCAGTAGCTATCCACAGTCAGAATACAAAAATATGTATATCTTGAAGTCAGGCAATTAAAATTATTGTTATGGGGAGGTTGCATGTTCTCTATAGCTTGATGATTTGAAATCCAGTTGGAATATTATCCTAATCTTGATCTTGACCAGAAATTGTGTACTGGAAGAAAGATTTACTGGAATTATATTCTGGACTTTTTGGTATTCAAGGAAATGGATTCAGACACAGATGTCATTTCTAATCTTACTATGAAAGTTGAGTTGAAGGCCAAATTAAGCATTTAACTGTAGAAATCACTAAAGACAATAGCTACATGGATCAAAGTCCTAAAAGCAGAAAATTATGCTACTGAGTTTGAGTAAATCGGCTTGGTTTATATTTCATAATATTCCAGCTGCCTTGCATGAATACTGTGTGACTTATCCTTTGGAAAGCCCAACTCTTTCTGCTGACTACATTGGTAATTTAGGCTCCTAAAAATAGCTGCTGTAACTTAAACCTTAGATGCCTGGAATAGATCATGTGTGCTTCCTTTCATCCGTCCATGAAGTTATGGAGTCACTTAAGCAAGAAACCTTGCTTGTAGTTATATTACTGATGCACAAAGAAAAATAGATAGAATTTGACATAAAGGTTTGATACAACCGATTATTTGCATCATTTGGGAAGGAAAAAATGCATGTATAATTATTTCACATTCCCAAAACATCAATAAAATAATCTTTTTAAGTACTTAACTAACAAAAAAGAAAACAATAACTATTCCCTCCTTCCTCAGAGCTCTCCTCAGAGATCTAATCAAGATGCTGCTGGGGCAGTTCCGCATCTCAGAAGAAGGTCTTTACAAAGAGTTGAATTTCTTGCATCATGTCCAGAAGGTGGCAAGACTTGGGTTTGGCCAGATCTCCAGTTGTGAGTTCCACATCTGAGGGCCCTCTACTGAGCGTGCCTTGTCCCCAGTAGTAGTGAGTTCAACCTGGGGTCTGCCAGTGGAAGCATCCTCTCTAATTATGTGTCTCACGGTCACAGTATAGAAGCACATAGCCTCAAAATGATGTACTGGTCCAACCAAGTTCTTAGAGACTAAGGATTTCTTTGTCACAGCATAGGTGAAGGAGTTAAAACCGTTAACTCTCCCAGTTTTGATTCCTTTCTACCTTTCCCCAGTGGCCAAAATACAACGTGAGAGTTTCCATGCTAATCCCGTTAAAGGCATGATTTACTGCTCTGAATTCCCCTTTGTGGAAAACTTAATATAACTACATATTTCAGGTCTTCGTGTCACACCCATCTGATGCAACCCTTCTGCAATAACTTCTGGTTTTTAGCAAAAAAAAAAAAAAAAGCTGAGGAAGAGAGGGAATAATTACACAAGGGAAAGGGAATATACATGAGGAAAAGAACTGAATATTAACTGTCTAGATGATTTTTATAGCACATTCATGTTAAAAATTTTGAATCTCAACTGAGTGAATATGTCTTTTGCTTTTAGAGGATTGTGGCTGATAAACAGGAGAAACGAAATCAGGAACGCCTGAAACGTAGAGAGGAGAGGGAAAGAGAAGAAAGGGAGAAGCTGAGGAGGTAGGCATCTATTTTAATTGTGTATACATAATGACCTATTTAACTTCAGTGGGAAAAAATAAGATGTAGTTCATACACATCTCTACATCTGCAGAACCACAATAATCTGCATTCCTTGGAAACTTAAAAGGGTCAAGAGTGAATTTCATGTCAAACTCTTAAAGCATGAATTGCTTTCATAGAAACCTTTTTCAAAAAAATGCGGATAGAATTGTCTACATATTTGAACAAATAGCCTTTAACTGAGATAATTTTGGGGTATGTAGCTTGTTTTGAGATCTGACAGATGCAAGCTTACATGCACGTGAGTTTCAAACATCTGGTAGATGTTAGGTATTTTCTTTATAGATGTTAAAAGTTTTTCCTTGCTGGAAATAGTTGAATGTATGAATGAGGAAAGTAATTCCCTGTTCTTCCATGAAATGGTTGCCTTCAGGCTAAAGTGGCATGGAATTTGAACTGCAGTTCTCCTGACATACTAGCTTCAGAGGCTAACAACATAAACTTTTGAGATCTGTGGCAGACTGATAATACGTGTGTGATAAGAAATAAGGGAGTATTGCCTTGAACCTTTTATGTGACTTTTTCTGTGGGAGGGATGGGAATAAAAAGCAGATTAGATATTCTTTTGGGTTTGCAGTATGGTGGTCTCAAAATAAATAAAAACCAGCAAACACAAAACAGATGTCAGAGGAATATGTTTCCTGGTAAACATGTTGCATAGGTAACATCAAATAAAAAGCCTTTAATTGCTAGTAAAATAAGAAATACAGTACCAGGTCAACAGTCTGGTTTATTATTACTAAGTTGTAGTTTAATAAGATTCTGTAAGGAAAAATTATATACTATTTTCTGTTTATTTCAGGTCCAGATCCCACAGCAAGCATGCCAAAAGGTAAACAAATCTGCAGACAAGGAATACCACCAGTGAAGCCAGCCTTTCAGAAGCTGGAACATTTTGTCTAGCACTGATAAAGATGTCCGCCTTTACAGACAAAATATTCTGTTATGTAGTCATCTCCCTGTGTGTTTATACAGTATTTATCACCATGCTACTTCTGTTTTGTGGCTACTACAATGCAACTTACTGCCCAAAATGACATTTAGAACATAGGGTTGCTCTTTCTGCAGAACAGAAGCTTCTAGTTGATACCTTTTGGTGAAAACCCATATCCTAAGCACTAGGCTAATTCTCAGCAGATGACCCGTCAATAGTATGAGTTTTCTTCTTAACTTACACAGATGAAGGTCACCCATGAGGTATTACTGCAAAGTAATAAAAAAAAAAGAGGGGGGGGGAGAAAGGGATAGGTAATGGTGCTTAGCCTTCTAGAATAGTTTTATTGCAGTAGCTATGGGGAATGATATAGTCCTGTTTTCTCAGAACATCGTAATACATAGGTTCTGGGAGATGATCGCTGTCAGTGCGTTACAAAGTTCTACAACTTCACATGATAAAGACAAGATTTAAAGATCTTTAAAAAGTGGGGTTTTTTTCCATATTTTTAATCCATTTCAGAAGCCTGAATTGGCTATGCTGTAACCATACATACAGTCACAACTTGATTGTAAAATTGGCTGCATTAGTCACAGTGGAGGATTGCTTTCCCCTTTCTGCCTATGTTAGGACAATGCCATAGCTCTGAGCACCACAGACCATTCTCTGTACAAATTTGCTTATGCATACAGTGCATAATATTCATTGTACACTGATAGAGTAGCCACGTGAATGCAGTGTCTGGTCTAAGTCCTTTCTGTTTCTAGATCTAGGTCCCGAGATCGCCGCAGACATCGCTCTCGCTCAGCCTCCCGGGAACGAAAGCGAAGAACTCGCTCCAAATCCCGGGAGAAACGCCACCGCCACAGGTCTCGCTCTACCAGCCGCAGCCGGAGTCGCAGCCATCATAGGAGCAGGCATAGTTCTAGGGAGAGAAGCCGAGAACGCAGCTCCAAAAAGAGGTAAATACTTGCCTAGAAATAAATGGCTTTTGCTAGATGCGTGATGTGAATTTTAACACTAAATTAATTTTACGTTTCCCACTTGGTAATTTAAACACATTTTAAGACTGTCTCAGATTGTATTGTCTTGAATGTGTTCCACTGTAAGTCCTTCACTTATACATTTAGCATATTTATGACTTTACATACCATAGTGTTTTGGGTTTTAATTAAAATAATAGGGTTAGGTATTATTTCTATTTCAGACAAGTGACATTAAGTATTGGTGTCAATACTATTGGCTTACTACAGCATAGAAACTGAACAACTGATCTCCATTTGAACCCAGGGATATCAGCAGTCTGCTTGCTGTCATACATTCGGTTTTTTTACCTTGGGCTTTTGTTCCCAGCACTGGAGCCCATCTGTGTGTACTGTGCCAGACAAGTTTAGATATGCCTGAAAATAAACTTGTTGCATTGCATCTGAAGATGTTGCTTTGCAAAGAAAGTGGCTCAACCCCTCACAGAAGGATTACTGCAGAGAGCAGTCTGGAGCTGTTGCTTTTGAATGAGTCAGTTGCTGTTTGCTCCTGAGGATTTGCTGGCTTATTTTAGATAAGTGAGATAAGCATAATTTAGGAGAGTGTTGGAGTTGCACAACGTCACATCTAGCAGGGAGGCCTGCTCATAACCAGGGTTGCTTTCTTCTGTAGGTCAGCCACTATGGCATAGGTCTGAGAGCAATACAGTGGATGTAGTGCCCAGTGTTAAAACCCCAGCAGTCTCTCAACCTGCAAGAAGAGAAAAGATGTGGTTTTGAAATGAATGCACACACAGAGTTTGCAATTGAAATTATCTTAGGAGTCAAATCACCAAGGATGAAGAAATAAGTGTTGAATGTGTTCAAGTATCTCATGGTCTCTATTCCCTAAAAATGAGCTGCTTTTTTCTTCCTGAAGTATGTATGTGGCTGTAGTTGTGCTGTCTAAGAGAGCATAGAAAACAGTGTTGATGCAAGTCTTTTATTTTCTTTGCTTTGTTGCAGATGGATAACTGAAATGTCCAGTATTCTACTTGATGTAATCAGTAGTGTCTGGTATTTAGAATTCTTCAGGGTATTTTTTAGTCTCATCAGCATTTTAGACGGGGCAGTTTCCATCTTGATTATAGCCTGTCATAGTTATCCTAAAGAGCATGCCTCTTCAAGGCATTCACAATGGCAGATAAGCAGATCTTCAAACTTGTAGCTTTTCAGTCTCAAAATAAACATTTTCATTTGAATCAACACACTTGTTAACTTGGATGAACCAACGTATAGAGCATATGCTGAAATTGCCTTTAATTCTTCAACTTCGAAGTTCAGCCTTGCAAAACTCAATTTCAGTCCTTTGAAGAAAACTATACTGATTGATTGTTCCACAATTTTCATTGTAGTTGTTCAAACTCTCCAATATGATGTGCATAATACAAGTGATGCGTTGTCTTCTGTATGTTAGCGGAGAAGTATGTGAGAACCAGGAAATGGTGTGGACCATTGGTGCTATCCACGTAACAGTAAACCTGTCAGTCTCAGCTACCAGAGTTGAATTGAAAAAGCACAGGGTGATCTGAAGATAAAGTCAGTGTCTTTTTGCAAGATAATATCAAAAGATAAGCCCTTTGAGTCTTGTTTTGTATGAATGAGTATTAAAAAAATACAGTGTACCTTAGGGCACGCGATTTCAACTTTATAATACTCAGTACTGGAAATACTTCTCCTGATGTCAGTTCCTGCCCTGAAAGAATGAGACGCACCTGAGTTGTGAAAATCCTTGGTACCAGTCATTGTGTTACTGTTAACTTGAGGGGAAAAAAATAATGATGCCATCATTAGCAGCTCACAGAATATTAGAATGAATCTAGTTCCAGTCCCCTTGCCATGGGCAGAGAAACCTTCCATAAGACAAGGCTGAACTCTCCCTCTTGAACTTCATGAGGTTACTGTCAGAACATTTCTTCAGCATGTTGAGGTCCCTCTGAATGGCAGCATGACCCTCGTGTTATATCACTTCAGTAAGAAGTTCTTATGTAAACATCCTTTTTTTTTGACAGTTGAAATAATGAATAGAGCTGGTTGGTTTGTTTGTTGTTTTTTTTTTTTTTTTTAAACCCCTATAGTAGCTCAAATGACTAAAATGGGAAAATCTTTGGACAGGGTTTATTTCTCTGACCTCAAACAACATTTTTGCCCTTAGAGTATAGATACTGTGTTTTCAAGTGTCTGAAGAATTTGTAGAGATGCACTGAGGACAGGATAGCTATTGAACTTGCAGAAAGGCTGGATACCTCTTTTTTTTTAGAGGTGCCCTTCTAGCCATTAGAGCTGTTTTTCACATGAATGTGGGAGAAGTCCTTTTGAATACTCTGCCGCTGTTGATGCCAGAATCCAAAACAAACCTGAACTAATAGGCTCAAATGTATTCTATTTCCTTGCCTCCTAAGAACTCTTTTTCTAGTCCAGGGAAGCACTTGCTGCCAAGTCTGGATTTTTTTGTGGTGGTGGTGGGGTGTGTGTGTGTGTTTGTTGTTTGTTTGTTTGTCTTGAGGAGTTTCTTAAAATACTGATTCGAAATACTTCTTTTATTCAAGCCTGCCTCTTTAAGCTCAAAGCATTGAGTTGTTCAAGGAATTCTGGCAAGCATACTCTGGAAAATAAAAAAATACTCCATCAAGTTACCTTCTTCAGGAAGGAGTCATAGTCTTTTTGTTTTGAATAACCAGATTGAGATCTGGGAAACGTGGTGCTTTTGCCAAGCTCTTGCAGAAGAGCCGAGTGTGGCACCAGAAGCAGCAGAAAGACAGCTGAAAGCCACAGCAGTGGCAGCCGATGGTGCCACTAATTGTAGGGTCTGAAGAGATATGCGGCATTTTGGTTGCTATATGGGAAGTGTTGCATCATTTTATGTTAACGTAAAGTCTTCAGTGTGATTCTGGGACTTGGTTAAAGTACCATAAAATACAGTTATTGTAGGCTTCTGAATCCTGCTGTAAAAGCTATTTATATGTCTGGGATTTTTTTCCCATTTTGATTGCATTCATTATGGCTTTAACATGTAAGCATACTAGGCAGTTAGACTCCTTACTGGAAAAACTCTTGATGTGTTTCTCCTGGAAGTCATTTTCCCATTCTGTTCTGTATAACATTATCACAGGCAAACATTAGCTGACTATTACTCTTTGCAGCAAACAATGCAGTTTCTTCTGTTTTTCTT
Organism: Neopsephotus bourkii; assembly: GCF_033783945.1. NCBI lineage: Eukaryota > Metazoa > Chordata > Aves > Psittaciformes > Psittacidae > Neopsephotus > Neopsephotus bourkii. The sequence continues at coordinate 14,475,801 of NW_026900624.1, forward strand.
GTCCACCCTTCTTCAGAAAGTATTTTTTAGTTTCACATAAAATGAAAAGCTGCCACCCCTCAGACACTGCTTCGTTCTGAAAGTAAAGGGATGTTTATTGTGTGCTACATCTGAGGAGATACTACAAATACACAAATTTGTCTAACAGACACATTTTCTTTAATCTGTATCATCATTTGTCTTATAAACAGGTGAATGGGTTTAAATCTTTTAATGTCTGGGATATCATTTCAAATTTATCAATGTAAGGAGTGGATCTCACACTCTGGCACAACTGAATGTGCACAAACTATCCAGCAGCAATAGTTTGTCTAAGATAATTACCCATCTGGTAATAACAGAAACATGCCTAAGTTTATAGGGATCCTAGGTCTACCTGTGCTTGGATTGCTGGCCTATCAAGAGCAGGTTGAAGTAAAGTTTTGCTTTTCCTTGTTGTTAACTGTAAGTTCCAAATAACTAAAATGAATCATCATATTTAAAGTTAGATATTGAGATGTATACTCAATGAATCAGTAATGAATCGTGGCAGCAGACCTGAATGTGGGTAAATTGAGAGATGGTTGTGTCCATATATTTGAGCCCACTTACTCATGTGATGAGGGCTAATACACTCCCAGACAGACATTGTATGGATGAAGAGTACCTGAAGTCATAGGATGGGGTTTCATTTCACCTGGCTTTTGATGACTGGGTCAGATGTAAATCTCATTACAGACTCATCTGACATAATTTTATGTCTATTTTAAAATGAGATAAATCATGCCCTGAAGTGTCTATTTCTTCTGCATATTATTAAGGAAATCTGACTGTTCAGCTTAAGGTGTCTTCATTGCAACCATTTAAAGCTGATGAGATGGATCCCACCCAGCATTTAGACGATTCTTTAAATATCTTTCAGATCCCAGTTGACAGAATATTCTAGCCCTCTCCTATTTCTTTGCTGTGGCAAAGAAGTACAGACTTTGCTTTCTTGGTTTTCATGTGTTTGGTTGGTTTTGCTTTTGGTTTGTGGGTTGTTGGGGTTTTTTGCTTTTTTGTTGTTGTTGTTTTTTTGGGTGGGCGGGTGGTTGTTGTTTTGTTGGTGGTGGTTGTGGCTTTTTAATATATTTTTGTCATGTTTTGAGGAGCAGACAAACATTTTACTCCTTGGAGGGTTTGAAACTGTAGCTACATCTTTCTCTGCTTTCCTAGATCTGACTGCCTGCTCTAGGACTTTCTCAGGCTGCCCTGGGATTTTTGTCTAAAGCTACTTACAGTTTTTTGTCCTCAGACACAATGCAGGCATCCACAGATAATGTCTTGGAACCAGTAACACAGTTCATGGTTACTGAATGTGACAGCGTGGGTGCTGCCCACATATCTGGTGAAGAGTTTGGTTTCTGCTGAAGGAATCCACTTGATCAGTTGGGAAGTAATGCTTTCCAGTCATTCTAGGTAATATAAGTCTAGCAGAAGTTCTCATTGTAAAGGCTATGCCTTGCCCTTGAGAAAGGAAGGAATGGTATTTTAATTCTAAGTCTTCTGGCAATAAGACTTCTTGCTAAAGCAGTTGTATAAAATTACGTATCACAGTGGTGTGGTTCATTAAAGCCAGTCTTCCTTGTCATCTAATTAGAGGCTTACCTGTATAGAGGTGGGATGGCTGGTTGAATACATCTTATGTTCCTTCAGAAATGTGTTGAATAAAAAGCTAAAGCTGTGCATGGCATCATGTCCTATCTATCTGCCTATTCCAGGATTAATTACTACAGTTAGCTTGCAGGGGACTTGCAGCACCAAATACTTGTGAAACAGCTGTGCTAACTCTAGTATTAACTTCTTACGTAGCTCCACTTCTTATTTGTTGTCCAGTTTGTGGAATAGGAGTAATACCCGTGGATCTGAGTGTTGCAAATACTAAGTTTTGCAAAATACTGTATTGTAGGAAAAGTAATCTTTCCAGCTGAGGAATTAAAATGTAGCTTCTTTGTAAGCTTATAAAAGAGAATTAGTGCAAGAGTCTTTTGCAGACTTTAGTTTTGAAGCTTTGAGGTGATGGCAGTAACTTCTTGTAAGTGGAGAGAGTACAGTCTTACTGCACAGTACGCTGGCTTTTTTGAGTAAGAAATTAGTGGCTGCTTTATGGCATGTTGTTAAGATTTTTCCGTAGAAGTATGTATTAGAATCTTACGTGATTGCTGTACATCTTAAAATGAAAACATGATTTTTGCACAAGAGGCTTAGATGCACTCTCTGAGGGAATATAGAGGAGGAAGTGTAATCCAGGTTTTTTTCTAGTACAGGTAGCCAATATATTTTAAAACCACGTGGATTGCTTAACGGCCCGTTTCTGGCTCCATTGTAAAGGTTTTGTAAATGGCAATTATCAGAGTAAAATATCTAAAAACAGCACCACCCCTCATTGCAAAATCACACAATGGATAATTCCTCAAACAAAACTTAATTGTAGCACAGATTCCAGATTTGTGTTATATTTGCCGTGTAACAGCTTCATCCCAGAATTATGCGAGTTAAAGTCTCCCGTTTTTTAATTGAACTCCCATTTTTAACACATTTAAGTTTGTAATTTATATATCTGAGATAAGCTGAATTCCTCTAAAGCTGGAGACTACAGATGAGAAATTTCAATTCAGCTTCTGTTAATGCAAACTGAGGGTGGAGGTTGAAAATAAGAGATTTAGTGAAGCACATCGACCTTAATCTGGGCACTAATAAATGTAGATTAAATTCTGCCTCTAACAATATTTGTCTTTGGAAATTGGAAGTAGGAAGGGAAAAAGAGTAGAATGATTTCTCATGTCTTCTGATATATTTCTCTTCACATAAACCTGATTTTGGGTATGAAAAAAAAAGAAAAACTCAAAATGCTGTTTGATAGCTTATGACTTGTGACTCACTTAAACTCTCAAATTTACTGCACCTTTCAGATCCTCAAAGGACAGATCTTCCAGAGACAAAGAACGTTCAAGAGACCGTGATAGAACATCACGTGATAAAGATAGAAGCTCAAGAGAGAGGTCCCCACGCGATTTCAAGGACAAGAAACGTTCCTATGAAAGTGCTAATGGCCGATCGGAAGACCCGAGGAGCTCTGAGGAACGTGAAGCAGGGGAGATATAACTGGCTGTATATTCACCTGATCTAGCTTCCTATGGAGTTGCATACTATGGTTTAGTTTACAGTTGTTCAAAGGGACACCAGTGAGCAGTTCCAAACACTGATCCAACTAGGGTAGATGTACAGTATATAAAAGTGGTTATAACCAAGTCAGAATTAAACCCCATCAATTAATGATGCCTAAAGCTGGGTCCTGGACTTCCACCAAGTTGTAAAACTTTTCTGAAAGATTTCTCTTTATTCAGGACAACAGTTTTATGTACCAAGATGCAGATCTCAATGTTTTTAATCTCCTTTCCAATACAAGTTAGTGAACAAATTACGTTGTACTACTTGCCTTGGGTGCTTTTGAACCTTTATAAATTCATAGCTCCAGTCAAAACAGCAGCATTGAAAAGTTGTATTTTGGGGGATTATTTTTTTGTTTGTTTGTTTGCTTTTTTTGTAAGTGGGTGGGTGGATGGATATTAACTTTTACTTTAAGGTTGTCTTCCCAGTGATTTTGTTTTGTTTTTTGTTTGGGAGCCTAGGAGTTGATTACAGTGGGAGCCTTTAGACAGGAATGTGTGCTGGAGAAAGCGGAAATGTCTTTTTACAGTGCCTATTTAGATTTGGAAATTGAACAGCTGTTGCATTACATTTTTTTTTTATTTCTACTTAAATTTTGAAATCAAAGCCAGTCCCATATCTGTACCATTTGATTGGTATGTGTTCAATATATTTGTTTTTTTCCATAAGGACTCTTTCTGCTTTTTCTTGTGGGCTACATCCTTAATTGTATTACACACACAAAAAACCCGGCAACAACAAACAAAATCTAAGAACAAAAAAAAAAAAAAAAAAGGAACCAGTATTGTCCAGTAACTTAACAAGGATATACAGGTCTCTTAAGGTGGTTACTCTGCAGTTCAGCAAGGGGTTGGAACAAGATGATCTTTAAGATCCTTTCCAACCCAAGCAATTCTGTGAAACTAACATGATTTTTAACATACAGATGTGTTCTAGGAGAAGCAGTCTTTCTTAGGATGGTTAGGATTGTAATCAGATATTGTAATCAGGCAAAAACATGCATGTGGAATCATAGTTATCATGGCACAACCATTAACTCCTTAATTACTTTAGTTTCTAAAAGTTGTATTTCATTTAGGTGCAAGCTGCCTTTATGTAGAATCACAGAATGGTTTGCATTGGAAGGGACCCAAAGTCTTCTTTGAGCAACCTGTGCCAGTGCCTCACCACCCTCACAGGGAAGAATTTCTTCTTTACATCTAATCTGAATATCCCCTCTGTCATTTTAAAGCCATCACCCTGTTGTCCTGTCACTACTAGAACCCTTGTAAAAAGACTCTCCAGATTTCTTGGGAGGACCCTTTTACGTACAGGAAGACTCTTTACAAGGTCCCTCATGAGCTTTTCTTCAGGGTGAACAAGCCCAGCTCTCTCAGTCTGTCTTCACAGGACAGGTGCTCCAGCCCTATAAGCATATTCGTGGCCCTCCTTAGGACATGTTCAAGAAGTCCTTTGTCCCTCTTGTGTTGGGGAGCTGAATGCAGTACTTCAGGTGGGGTCTCAGGAGGGTAGTGGCATAGAATCCCCTCCCTTAACCTCCTTGTCAACCCAGGACGGGGTTGGCTTTCTGGGCTGCAGGCACACACTGATGGATCATGTTGAGCTTCTCATCAGCCACCACCCCCAAATCTTCCTCAGGGCTGTTCGCAATCTAGTCTCTGCCCAGCCCCTATTTGTGATTGGGATTGTCCTGACCCACGTGCAGTACTTTGCAGTTTGCCTTGTTGAAGCATGAGGTTTGCATGGGCCCACCTCTCAAACCTGTTGGTCCCTCTGAATGGCATCCCTTCCCTCCAGTGTACAACACAGCTTGGTTCCATCAGCAAATTTGCTGACAGTGCTCTTAATCCCACTGTCCGTGTTGTTGATAAAACAAAGGGGTTGCTTTTGATTCTGTTAGATTGAACATGCTTTGGGGCCAACAAATTATTCAGATATGTTCTATTCGCACACAGAATTTAGAAATTTGTAAATTCTTCTTGAGATAGCACCCTTGACATGTACTCTTCTATATCCCTAGTCCAAGTGCCTTTGTAGGCCTGCTAATCATGGGTGTATAACCACTGTAAGTACATTATGTGCATTTTAACCCAGTGTCTCTTCTGTAGCGCCTTCAGTATGACCAGAGCACATGGGTGCTAATTCTAACACGATAGTAGATAATTCAGCAGTATTTTGGCTGTCAGGGAAATGTGGAAGAGGACCTTTGTACTCTGCAAGGACTTGTATCCAGCGTGGCACATACACTCCACTTTGAATTCAGGTAATTTTAAGCTTCTAAAGAAATGCTATAATGAGCATGAGTTTCCTTCATGGAAATGTTTTACAATTTCCTGTGAGGCCTAGCTGTGTGATGAATGTAAGTTACCAGTGTTCATCCTCTTCGTATGACCACTCTGTTTAAGTGCTTGGTAACATCTATTGTCACACCTTTGTTAATAGAATTCTAGTGTTGTGGCAAAAGGTGAACAGTCATTTCTAGATACATCTTGCACAGCAGAATTGCTGATGAGTGGATTGCTAACGCCATTGTGATTCTTTTCTAGAATAAAGACTCCTATTCCAGAAATACTAAGGGCCTGTCTCCCCCTGCAGCCAGCATCTGGAAATTTTGTACTGTAAAAGATGAGGGGGGGATGGTGACAGAATTTGCATACTGTGACAAAACACAAGTGATGAAACACATTTCCAATGCAAGACTTGTGGAAAACATATTTGAAAGGGAGACTGCTTTATTGATTGTGCCTAAGTAAGTAAGGATCTTCCACCCTTCCAGCAGAACCTTAATTTCCAGGAAGAGAAAACTGAGGTATTCATCACCTGTGTATTTCCTGCTGGAGAGCTGAAGGATGGTACTGACTGACATTAGTTTGCATGATCAAAATTATTGTGGAAGGGATCTGGAAGAAACCTCTATCCATCTCTGCTGCATCATGTAAGAGCTTTGAGACTAACCAAATATTTTGGGCTGCTTCACTTGTGGTTTTTAATTTCTCATTCTTCAGTAAGCAGTTCAGCAACTGTTAAGCCAGACTTCTGGTCTAGAACCAGAAATACAGTGGTGAGATCATTCAGAAGATCAAGCCACTAAACCCACTAACCCACATTGAATACATCCTTACAGGCACAGATGTACTAGCTTCATGTCATGCTATGTGTCATCTGACCATGCTATAGTTACCACTTCCCACCCTGAGCTTGTTTGACCAGCTTTTCTCCTTTAGGTGCCTATTCAGCCATTGATTCTTAGGAGATTGAGAGAGCTAGAGGCGGCCTGCTAGACCCACGTGAAATCTGTGGGAGTGCTGCTGTGCCGTAATCCGTGTGTTGATCCACACTGCTGCTTGTTCTTCAGTAAGAGATTTCTCAGATCTGCAGGTCCTTGAGAGGTCCTGAGATTAGACAGTGCTCAAGGCCATTCCTGTTCAAGGAAAATACCTTATTTCTCCTGCAAGGAGGCTTACTGCAGCCTGGGAAGGGGATGGAGCTCCTAAGGGAACCTAAGGATGCCATAGCTGAGTACCTCTTTGAAATTTTGCTGACACAGTTGTAGCTCTGTAGCAATCAACATTAGACTGCAAGTGTGCAAACTGAGCAAAAAGAGTAGATTTGTTCATTTAACATGACTCCCAGTTTATTATTCTCCATATCCTGTATTTCATCTGCCACCTTCCTTGGTATAGTTGTCCCTTGTTCAGGAAACAGTAGAGGTTAGTTTCTCCCGATGCAGTCAGTGGCTTATAAAAAGTATGGACAGGGTCTTCATTCAGTCCTTCATCCAGTCATTCAGTCTGGTTCTTGCTCTTTGGTTTGGTTTGGTTTTTGTTTTGTTTTTTCTTCTTTGATTACTTTTTTTTTTCCTACTGGCTTCTTAATAAATTCTTGCACCATTACTGCTGATGCAATTCCTTAATTATTCTTTTCAGTAAGACCTGAGGCCCATCATTCACCGTAGCCAGCAAAACTGGGCGGACTGCTAGGCAGGAGTTGTATCAGCAGCTGGAATACAAGGAAGGAGCAGTCAGTGTTTGTTTATAGCCCAGGCTCTCCTCTTTATCCCTGCTTTCCCTTCCGTGGGCACATGATGAACAGTCAGCAGGCAATTAGAAAATTCTCTCATGACCTTTCTCCTGGCTCTGGCTTTTCACCTTCCGTTGCTCAGGAAACCGCAGTCTTGCATCACTTCCCCAAGCTCTTGGTGGTGCAGAGCGCTGCAGGACAGCAGTGTCCTGGGAAATGTACAATGGAGAGTCAGGATTAGCAGGCAGCACAGAGAAGGTCAAAAAGAGCCTGGCAGACAGCAGGAAGCACCATGGCTGTACAGCTCTTTCCCTGGTGAAATGATCAGACAAACGCTGGCTGTAGTAAAGTATTGATGGCGATGTTTAGTTAAGTGCGCAAAGCTTAGGAATCATTCCTGGTGCTGGCGCAGACCTGGAAAGGTGTCAACTTTCACAGCACTGGCCATCAGGCGGCGCCAGCACCGAAGACATGCTCGAGCCTCTGTGTGTCCATCACCAGAAGGTGGTGCATGAAATGGCTGTAACATCACTAACTGCTGCCATTTTCCTGAGCATTAACAGGTTTCCAGCAAAGCAACAGGAGTAAAGAACTGTTGTTTTCCAGCAGGGTAGGGTAAGTGCTGCTTTGGTGGAGGATGGGAACCATAATTCAGATGTCAGCTGAAATTCTACCCCTGCTTGTAAACCTGTGCAAAGCTCTTCTGGTGGCCCGTGCTAAAGCATGGTGATCAGCCTGCTCTGCCTGGTGGCAACGGTCAGTGGTTGCCAGGTGTCCTTGGTGGACAGTCTGGGGAGGCTGGATGGAGATCAGCACCACTGCCACCAGCAGCATGTCCCTGATTTGTCTCCTCCCATGTGGTTGTGCAGGAGGAAGATAAACCACCATGTTGCTGCCTGCAAGAGGGACACCACATCAGTGCTTCCTACTGCAGAAGTGCTTCCAGGGACATCAGAAGCAGAAGCCTGGGCTCTCCAGAGCATAAAAAGTATTCTTGCAGTACAACAGGACTGCCATTTCTGTTCTCCACTGAGTAAGCAAACAAGTCAGTCTGGGGTGCTGCTGGCTCACACCAGCAGAAAAAAAAAGACTCCTGTGTGTCTTGGGCTTGTTTGATACTGACCATGGGCAGTCTGACCAGTATAACCATGCTCTGAACTGGCTCAAACCCACCTGACTGCATAAGCCAGCAGTTCTCTGATATGGCATATAATGTTAACTGAGCCTCAATGGTATTACAGATATTCATCATCTCAGTATTAGCTTTAGAAAAGCTAAAGGGAAAAAAAGTAGCATCTTCTTTAACATCTCCTTTTCCTAAACCAGGATATTGTAATGAGAGAAAAAAAGATAATTTTGCAGTGTTGAAAACTGAGAAGGTTAGAGTAGGTCCGGAGGCTTTTTTGGTTTGGTTTGCACAATGTGTCATACCTGTGCTTTTATGAGACTCCTGACAGCCATGTCTGATAGATGAACATTTGAGTTCAGGGGCTGTCCTGTTCTTTCAGGGACCACTGGCTCGTAGTGCTGATTCAGATGTCACAATTCATTTGTCATATCTCAGAATGATCACCTGCAGGCAGCAATCCTTTCTCATCACTCACTGTACCATTACAAGCCTTGTGGTACCTTCTGTTTAACCAGGAAGGTGAACTGAGAGTCTAATGGGGATACCTTGCTCCTCTCGAGCTCTAACAGAAGTGACCACCCTGGCACTGAGCAGGCGCTAGGAACATCGCTGCTCCTGCATGTTCCCATCTGGGCTGTAACCTCACCACCTTCTACCTGTCACTAGGTGTTTTAAACAGCATCTAAAAGCCTTTGCGCTTTCAGTGTAAAGCAACACCTCTGAGGGATGTGTCTATACCTACACCCACAGCTTTACATCAAAGGAGCTCAAGCAGCCCTTCACTTCAACTACCAATAGCGCAAATGACCTTCCAGGAGGAAAAGTGGTTGCAAGGCAGGGTTTTCCTCAGGGCCCTGCTAGAAGGATTTCCTACATGCTTCCCCAAATCTTCTGCAAGGTCTCTAGTACCCTCTTTGGGCAACTCTGGGATATCTGAGACAACCTCTTCCCCCTTGCTCACCTCTAAACCCCTAGTGTCCATGCTCCAGGGAGAGGCAGGAAGGCCACCTGGCTCAGACTGTAGCAGGAAGATTACTACACTTCAATGCCCTGACAGCTAGGTTAACTACTGTAAAACACTCCCTGTCATTTCAAATTACCTTGGGATGTTCGTAGTCCTTGTCTCAGAGTGATTTAGTGATGCTGTTGCACACCACTGGACTTTTGGATTTTATCCCAACATTGATTTGTATCTGCATAGAGATGCCTTGCAAATGCAGCTTCCTCTGGGTAAGCTTCTGCTTTGTCACCACAGCAACTGGACTTTGTCAAGTTAAATTTCTCTCATCTCTTTGTCTGTGATCCTTTATTTATTCTCTATTCTTTGTTCTTTCCCAAAGCTTCCAGACCCCACTGGAAGGTTTGAGTTCACTCAATGAAGTCAATGAACTGTATTTAGGCACATATGTGTTTTTACAGTGTTTAGGTAATATTTTGCACCAGGAAAGTGTTTGACCTCTGCTTTTTTTCTTTAGCAACATTACTGACAAGGCACTTTCTTTTTAATAGCTGAGCAGATAAACTTCCTATACGAGAGCATGAATTTCCTCTCACTCCTCTTCCCTTTTCTCAGTGTTTCCCGTGTGTCTGCATTGCTCTGGTTTAGGTCAGACACAAAGACTCCACAAGACTTACCTGACTTGACCTATCACAGGCACTTGTCATACTACTGTGCTATGTCACAGATCTGTTGTCTCACTCAGACCTTCCTCATGCCCCACAGGCTGTAAGAAAAAACCACGAAGCTTGGTGTGAGGGCTTTGGTCCCACTCAGTGATCGTGAGCCACAGGAAATCTCTTCATCTCCCTTTAGGTATGACGTTTCCCTTAGGTTTCTCTTCATAGGATCACTTATCCCTAAGAACACATACAGTGTGTATAGCGCCATATATTTACCAGTTCAGTAAGTAGTGTGTTTGGTTTGCCTCCCCAATACATGAATGTTGCTGTTTTCCAGAGGCACATTAAAGTACGAGGAAAGTCAGACAGGATTGGACAATGAGGCTACTGGGAAAGTGGGAACTTGGCTCAGGTATCCTCACACTAAATATGTCATCTAACCTATGCTCTGTTGGGAGAGCTTCCTGCTGTCCTTTGAGATCTCAGATAAGCAACAACAGCAACAAAAAGGGCCATGTACTCCTAAACCACTCACGTCACACAATTTTGTCATGTTTAAAAGGCTTTGTTAATGGCTTTAAAAAATAACTCTCTCTCTTCTTAAGCCTGAGTTTGGTTTTTGTCACGTGCTTTACCTTTGCTACACTTCATCACAAGAGCAGGGAACACAAGAGCCTTAAAGCATCAGATGGTGTTGTGAGGCCCCTGTCAGCCCAGGCTGCCTACGGCTGCAGTGATGAGCACATCGTTGCAGCAAATAGTGCTCTTAGTGGGCATTAAAGCAAGTAAATGAAAAGGGGAAATTATTTTAAACTTTACAGAGTATTGACTACCTGTACTCCCTTGAAGGGATTTGAGATTAGAAATATTTTTTTACAAGTTTTGTTCTTTTCTGACAATACTTGGCGATGCACACAATATGCTTCCTTTCTCCCAAGCTGACTAAAATAGCAAATCAACTAAAGCAGCCTGCCCTATCCTCTCACTCCAGCAAGAGTTCATCTTCTGGACTTTGGCATTTCAGCATTCTTTACCAAACAAGTGGGATGGGTGAAGAAAACTACACATCAAAAGGAGAATTCTGCATTTTTAGCTGTTGACAAAATTGTTTTGTGGTCAATGAAAAACTTCCCACCACCCAAGGAGCTGGATTACTACAAGTGTGATGGTGCCTGGATGGGAGCTTGAGTTAGTTTTGGTAACCCCCACGCCCACACCACTAGTAACCACACACTGTAACCAGCTACCATTGCTGTACATTGCAGTGCCTTTTCTGTGCTATAAATAAGAGGATGCATCTGCTTTCTCTGTGTTTATTGCATTACACTGAAGCAAAACGACATGTGGTTATTTGCAGTTATTAGCTGATTATTTCCCCATGTCTAAGGAGAAGCAATTAAATAGTTTGGGACCCAGTTACTGCAGAAGGGAGGCTCAGGCCTTGTGACAGGAAAGGATGAGGGCAGCTAGTAAGCCTGATATTACCGCCCTTTCCTGGGCATGTGGCCAGAGCAATTTGCTGGGAGTAGCACAGTGAAATCCATGTGCAGGAGATGTTCATCCCTGCCCCAAGTGACCCAGTGGTGGCCACATTCGGTGTTGTCACCCTTTGTGCTGCAAGCTGCTCAGAGGAACCTCTCCAAGGTTGTGAAACTCCTCTGGCTCACACAGGATGGGACTTTCTGTGTGTCTTTCTCAGGCAATAGTCTTTCCAATGCACCAAACCCTCCACTGCTGTGGTTTACCCACAAAACAACATTCATGCCTCTTAAATAGTGACCTCTAAGAAGTCCCTGGAGATGCTCGAAAATGGTTTCCTGCTCATTGTTCATAAGGATGAAGAAGTGATAGCTGAGATAAAAAGCTGCTGGTGCATCTCTAGGCTGGTGCTGCTGGAAGGAGCAAGTCTTTCTCTCATGGATATCAAGCTTAAAGTCATCAGTGTAAAATGTAGTCTTCAAACACAGTGGCCAGAGGAGCCCACCTGAAGCAGTGAAGCTGCAAAGTACATCAGGATTTGTTGTTTGGCTTTGATGTATCTGCAGGTTTGATTTAGCTGTAGAAACTCAGTTTGCTAAGGCAATTACTGACACTGATATCTACATTACATAAGCCATTTTCTTGCCTTTTTTTTCTTTTACTTTTTCATTTTCCAACTGTGGCTGGAGGCCGAAAAGCAGCAAATCAGTGCTGGCAAGACGTTTGAAGAGCCTGGAGGTTGCATGGCCTCACCAACCTGCCTCTTTGTAGGCGTTGTTGAGGTGAGTGCAGATTTCGTTGGTCACCTTCTCAAAGGAAGCTTTGCAGTCTCCACCAAATTTCTCCTCCATCAGTTGCAAGATAATGTCACAGATAACCTAAACAAGGAGGAAGGAAGAACCAACCAGTGTCAACAAGAAAAAAATACATATTCTTAGTTGTGATTCTTGGAGAGCAAAAAGGGGTACAAGAACATTTCAGCAGTATATTGCGTACAAAGATTGTAATAGGTCATGGAAAAATACTTACAGAACTCAGCAAAAAATGCAGTTATACTGCTCTCCTTTTAACTATCCTGTGTCTAGTTAATGTTGACTGCACCCGTCACTTAAAGCTAGCAGGACTGTACAGGAAAAGGCCAGTTTACTTGGTACATCCACTGCAGTCCTTCTGACAGTGAATTGTCCCAAATGTTTAGAGGCCACAGGGAGTCCCATGTTGCACACCTATGGAATACATTGCTTGGGGAGTAATTTCCTTCCTAATCTTTCCTCGCATAGCAATCTAGTACTCTAGTAATGAGGGTTTGCTTTCATAGTCACTAGGTAGATGATATACTTCAAAATGTCAACTGGTTTTCCATGCAGTGCTTATTATTTTGTGTGCATCTTTACCCTGAAAAAGTATTTTCAGGATCTCTGCTGGCAGAAATCCTCACTTATTCTCCCACTTGTGGAAAACTGGGCCCACTGCATCGGAAACCACCTTCCTGGTGCCTGAGTGACCTTTGCCAGAAGGTGCCTCCTTTTGCATTTTGTGCTGTGTGAGGCAGACAAAAACAGCTATAAATGCACTCTGCTAGTGGCATCAGGTGGACTTGGGAAACTAGTTTGTTCCTGCGTTTATTATCTCTGTTTGTTTAGTGGTGGCAATTCTGTTCATGTTGCTGCTCAATAATGGTTTAGGTTGTCCTAGAAAAGCTAGTTCCTGCTACTAGAAAGAAATAGACATCAAGGACTCAAGTCCAGTGTTAAGCTTCTTTTCTTTGCCTTGTTATTAAATGTGTGATTCCTGTTGCACTGAGAAAACCCACTACAACTCGTGGGCAGCCTCTGCAGCTCCCACCTGAGCAGACCTGCCTGCATCGCATCTGCTGCATAGCCTCCTTCCCAACAGATGCCAGATCTCTCACTCCTGCTATTGTCCACCATCAATCATCTCACCTTCCACCTCTCCAGTCTCTGAAGCATATACATATTTTTATATACAAAGCCTGTTTTCCTCAGTTCTACCCCTCAAAGCAAAAGACATCCTCCCAGTCACAATTACAGTCCCTGGGAAGAGGGCTGCTGGCTCACCCTAAAGTTTTTGGGGTCAATCTTCAGCTGGGTGGCATGTTTCTTGCCGAGTGGGTTCACTATCCCAAGAAAAGCCTCAGAGTTGTCCAGGTGTTGCACCATGTCATTGATGGCAGTGAAAACCCTCTTGCCGTGCCCTCTGATCTGATCTGACTGTTTCATCTCTTCAGCAGAGTCCATGCCTTTGAAGTGTGAGAAGTAGGACTTGGTGTCTGGATGCTCGGTAAACATCCTGTTGAGAAATGAGAGACATCCCAATTTGTGGACCAAGGCATCAACATAGATATGGCTTCCCATTACAGGCCTTGTCTTATGCATTTATTGTCCTTTTTGCTTCTCTTTATTAGAAGGGGCACCTCTTTCCCCTGCATTTCTTGGCTCCTCTTTACCCTTCCCATCTGTGCATAGCCCCTATGCCCACTGCAGCCTGTCTCACTTCTCCCCAGGGCACTTCTCTTTGCTCACTCCACCTTAAAACCTACCTATCCTGAGTTTGTTTGCTGCTTCTGAAGTAAACATTTCTTCAGTGTTGACTCAGTGTTAAGCTGAGATAAAATGGACAGAGAACTAAGACGACAATATTCACATCAGGTGAGTGTGACAGGGCAGTATTCCCGAAAATGCACTGGACAACAGATAGGTCCACCGTGCTCTCGGTGGGTGTTTTCGTGGAGAAATCATACTATTGGTTTTGTTAATTATCCCCTTCCAAAGCCCATCCCAAAGCTTTCTTACTGCCTGTGATGGATTGTTGTTTGAGTACCAAGTACTGCTCACTTGGTTTATTCAAAAGTAACACAATTCAATGCCACTTGTAAAGGAATTGTCTTTTATAATACATCAATTACAGTCATCTTGGTCAAGCTCTTAAAAAAGTAGTTTACTCAGCTGGGTAAACCAGTTATTCACCTGACACAACAATAGCAAATTCTAGATTACATTTCACAGAGCCACAGAATGGTTGGGCTTGAAGGGACCTATGTAGGTCACCTACCACAACCTTACTGCTCAGGCCAGTTGCCCAGGCCAGTGTCCAGACAGCTTTTGAATATCTCCATGGACAGAGACTCCACAACCTCTATGGGCAACCTGTGCTACTGCTCAGTTGCCATCCCAGTGAAAAGGTGTTTCCTGATGTTTGTTCCCATTGCCTCTGGTGTTGTCACTGAATGCCACCGAGAGGATCCTTCTTTCTACCTCCCTTCAGGTTTATATATACATTGAGAAGATCCCACTCAGCCTTCTCTTCTGCAGGCTGAACAGTCCCAGGTTGCTCAGCCTCTCCTCACTGGATACAGGCTCCAGTCCCTTCATGATCTCCATGGCCCTTCATTGTATGTCCAGTACATCTCTTGTGCTGGGGAGCACAGAACTTTTCTATAGGCAAGGCTGAGGCTATAGGACACTAAGGCAAAACCTTCTAGAGTAAATTACCCTGGGGAGCCAAGCCTCTGGGTGCTTACTAGCATTTTATAGCTGCATTTCTGACCCTAACTGTCCTTAGGTTGTGTAGATTGCAGAAGGAAAGAGCAGCACATGACAGTTTCTGGGGCTGATCCAGCCACAAGGTGTGATATACAAGAAAGGCAGAGGTAAAGGCATAATAACCAGAAAAGTATTGAGTTGCTCAGTGCATATGGAAGTGATGCAAGTCCCAGCTGAAGAGGAATATGAGAAAGGTGAATGGAAGAAACTTGTGTCTTGTAGAAAAAGAGAGGAAATCAGAGTGAAAACAGAGAGGAAAGCCCACAGGAAGTGCACAACACATTGGAACAGCTGGGCTTTGGACTGGAATGCTGAAGGAAAATCAGAATAGAAATGTTTGGGACATGCAAGTTAAAAAGAAAAAAAAAAGTGATTAAAACAGTTTAGAGGAAGAGGGAAATAGGGCCCATGTTTTGTTTCCATTCTCTTTCATACCACACTTTCTCTTCTTTACCTTAAATGGGTGGGATAAATAATTTCTTCTTGTCTCTTCTTTCTTTCCCACCTCCTTCTCCCTTTCCTTTTACTTTGCATGGATCTCTCCTCTTCCCCATTTCCTACCTGAGGTGGGATAAACCACAGCAAATCAAAATGTTCTCAGCAAGGGCTCCATGAAAACCATCAGGACACGCTCCTAGGTGGTAACTCCATCCTTCTTGCCATTCTTTTTTCAACTCTCTACGGTAACAACAGATGGCTCTTTCCTTACCTGACCAGCACAGTTGTACCATTGTCCTCAGCATCCACATATATCTTCTCCCAGGCACCACGGGCACTTTGCACCTCTGCTTCAGAGAATGACATTGTGGAGGAGACGTTGGCAACACAGGGCACAGCAGGAGGGAGAAGGGCAGGGAGGTCCTGGCAGGGCGGTTATGCTCCAGTTCTCTCCTCAGGGCTCTCTAAATACTGCCCCAGGGATTTAAGAGATCTTGAATGAATTCTTTGTCTCAGTTCCCCTTGGTCACATTTCTGCAGGCTTTAGGGCTGCCTAATCACTTTTAATCAGGAAAGAAACCAGCCACATGAGGAGGGAGGACAAGCACTCTCACCATGGTGTCAGGTGCCAGAGCAGATTCTGCTGTCTGATGAGAAAAGGGGAAAAGGGGAGTTTTCAGTGGGGAAGAAAAAGACCAGCTCCCCTCCCCTCTCACCCTGCCAAGGCCAGTGCTTGCCTTCTTTTTCTTGAGGGCAGTCCTTGCTCAAGCACTGGTTTTCCTGATTTGCTCCCAAGAGGGCTGCTGTGCTGCAGGCACCGTGGTGCCCTGCTGTACCCTCTTCCCATCACCTCTTGGCCCTTCACTCCAAAGATCCCACTTCTAGTTCTAGCAACTCTCTCAAGTCCTGCTTTCATGCTACACTCACTACCTTCCCCATAGCCCTCTGGTTTAGCAGGGGCTCACCCTGAAGCTGCTCCTGACCTCGGTATTGTGCAGCTGGGAGGCGTCACCAGCAGTGCCACAGGGACGGTGATGGCAGCATGGGCACAGCATTCATGGCTGCGGTGCCCTGGAAAGCCACCTCATTTTAACACAGGAGGTAAGTGATGAAGGACAGCCAGGCCAGAAGCACAGGCATTTCACTACCCTCATCCTCTCAGCTTTCAGCTGGGATCACTGTCCTATCCCTAAGCCCTGCCTGCCCAGCACTGAGAAAGAGATGAGGGGCAGGGGAAAGGCCAGTGTGGAGCTGCAGATGGTGCCTGTGGGCCCATTATCCTCACGGTCACTTAGAACTGGAGGAAAATAAAATCTTGGATTATCCACACAGCACCCGGGCTTAACCTCTGGCAGGAATGTTCTCATTAAGTCCAGGCCACGCACATGAAAGAAGGGCTAAGGGGCTTGAGGAACTGCTGCTGCTGCTGGGCGCTGAGCGCAGACAAAACCTTGTATTGTTTGGGATGATTTGGAGGAGAGAAAGAGCCCACACAACAGGGGAATATGCAGCACAGCAAGCAAAACCAGCCCAATACCTGGGGCAGAAGGAAAGTGGTGGTTGCTTGGAGAGGTTGTGTCCCACCACTGCCAAGGAGTGCCTAAAAGGACTTCACTAAAATTCCCTTCCCTTCCCGCACTTTCCCTTTTCACCACAGCAAACAAAGAGTGGTCTGATAGAAAGCTGCACAGCCTTCTGCTTTCTCATCCCCAAATCCTCAGAAAAATGTCCCAGATTCCAGGAAAACCCGTGGGGGAAGGGAGGCTGCCTCTTTGAAGGCAAACACAAACTGGGGAAGTGCTATAGGCTGAGCCCAGCCACCAGCACAGGGGATGCAGAGGAAGTAGCAAGGATGGCACTGCAGGCTCCCAGACCTTGGAAGCCAAAACCACCTGGGATGAACTCAGTGGGGACAGCACCAAGTTTTTGGCCAAGAGCAGAGTGCACATCAGGTGCTTGTCATGTGTGGCCTGGGAGAGAGCAAGCCCCTGAAAAATGAGCACCCACTTTACTCAAAGGGAAAGGGGCTCAAGCAGGTCCAGAGTATGGACGCAGAGCTGGCTGTTCTTTGAATGTGAACGTGTACGACTGCGCTCACAACTTTTCCTCTCTCTGTAGATGTCCCTGGTGTACCCTGACTTGCTGTGAACAGTTCTCAGTGGGACAAGCTGGAGCGCTGTGGTGAGCCCAACTCTCTGGCTTGAGCTGTGGCAGCAATGCACATCGCTCAAGGATGAATCTTCCCTCTTAGCTTTTCCAGTCTTTTCCTCTTCAACTCTCTTGTTCACCCTTCATTTCTTTCTCCTTTGTTTTTTGTTTGCAGCAGCTCACAAGCAAACCTCAGCTTCCCTAGGGGACTTCTCTGCTCTCCTAACCTTGTCCGAGACATTGCACTACAAAGGTGCTCATTCACTCCATAGAGCATCAGACATCCTGTTGTGAGTGACAAAAAATACCCAGTTTGAGTTGGGAAATTTCAAGCAAAGTAAAGTATTGACAAATAAGAAACCAACCCACACACAAACACCTCTCTTCACCCTGTCCTAGTCCCTGTGGCACAGATTACACCCAGGCCCTTTGGCAAGACCATGGGCAGTGCAGGAACTGGGGGTTGGTGCACCGGGATCCTTGTACTTTCGCTGCTCCTTGTGTTGTACTCAACTGCTCCAGCATGGACTCTTCCACCAGTCACTGCCCCTTTGGGTGCTGCACCTGCCCTGGCCTTGTCTCTTCTTTTCCAGCATTCACTGCCCTTTCTTAAACCTGTTTCCACAGAGACACCATAGACTCATTGTTGGTCCAGTTGTGGGGTGCAATGGGTCAATTTTGTCCGGTGCCAAGCCAGCTGTGAGCAGCACAGAGCAGTCCCTGACCTCTTCCTGCACAAACAAACCCAACAATGATGTCCTCAAGCATGTCACCATGCTCTCTGTGACATGCTTT
The DNA here is from genome assembly GCF_033783945.1 of Neopsephotus bourkii. Lineage (NCBI taxonomy): Eukaryota > Metazoa > Chordata > Aves > Psittaciformes > Psittacidae > Neopsephotus > Neopsephotus bourkii. Next base: position 14,494,182 of record NW_026900624.1, read on the forward strand.
TCTATTCTTTCTTTCATCTGCTGGTGTTACTTTCACTGTTTTGAAAAATTATCTTCTATTTTCCTTCTATTTTGCTGAGCCCTTGTGAGATGAACGCAGTAATACCTCATAGAGCTTTGGTATCAATAACAGGGTTATACACATCTATACGGCACCTTAGGGGTCTCTAGAGATTGAAACAAAAACACTCCAGAAGCCTTTATCTTTTAGCCTTGGAATGGAATAGCTGTGAAAAATGTGCTGTTTAATCATAAAGTCTCACGTTGCTGCCGATACCGCTGCACCCCAGGGGAAGAGGGTGTCTGCCTGGTTTATTTCTCTTTCTTCTCCCATGGTTTCTTTTGTTGGATATCCCAAAGGAAGCGAATGCTCTTAAGTGTGGTTTCTGCTGAACAGGAACAAATATTTTCTAAGGGAGCGCTGGGCAGCGCTGCAAGCACAGGTTTGGCCGTGGATGGATGGGATGCTCCTCAGCAGGCAGGGTCAGGCTGGGGTGTGGAGGGGTGATGCAGAGTGTGCTGCAAAATCCCAAGCAGGGAGCACAGCCACAGGATTTTGGGTTGCATGTGGCAGCCAAGCTTCTCCTGGCTCTGTGCCCAGCCAGGAAAGCAGCGGATTTGCCTTCACAGCAGTGCAGGGAAATGGCGGTGGTTCTGGGAAGTGGGGCTTGTTTCGTTTTGATTTCTGAGAAACCACGTGCTTTAGGTTCCAGCAACAGAGGAGGTGATGGCATCCTCTCCCCACCCAGCCATTCAGGATCCGGCAGCGCTGACTGCAGAGCTTGTTGATGCCCCAGTCACAGGCACTGCAAAGCTGCCCGTGATTTCTTCTCTGTGACAGTTCATGAAGTTTAACATTTAATATAAATAAACCTGTTGCCCATTTGTTCGGCAACAGGGCTTAATTCCCAGCTCAGCAGAACATGACTGTTGTAGAGGATGGCTGGAAGGGGGTTGGCAACTATAATTCTTATTTTCCCAGCACCCCCTGTACTGTCAGGCAGAGGTTAGAGCCCCCCAGAGCAGGTACTGACGGCTTTATTGGATGCTTAGCTTGAGATGCTGACACTCAGTGCTGCTTTTTCAGAGATGACAAACACCAGCATCTGCTCCATGCTCACTATCTGAGGTTATCAACATTACAAGCTCATCAAAACAAGCAAAATTAGGAGCTATAATCACAGCTGTTACTGTCAATGTCTGAATGCCAAAGCGCACAGAACACATGGGTGGGAAAGACCTGGGGCTGACTCAAGCAGCTTTCCCAGCTGCTGCCAGACCATACTTCCCGCTCCTGTTCAGAAAGCAGTGGCAGGCTCTGGTGGAGCTCTGTTGCAATCTGCACTGCTGAAACTACCAAGTCCAAAGATCAAGGAAAGAGCACGCATTCCCACCTTCTTAGGACCTAGTCACCCAGAATGGCCCTCACCCAGTTTAAGAGCAGCACGATCTGACATGATAGAAACTTACACAGATTTCTGTTGAGAATACTTTCATTTTGCACATAGGATTTTAAATGTGAAAACAAAGGTGATGTATTCAAAATAGTCCAGCTTTTGTACATCATGGGGCATAGTATATATATGGAGTAATTCTCTGAATGCTGTTTTAATGATTGACAGCATTAAATAACATGGCTAGCAGTGATTCTAACACAGTCATTACAGCTAATAAAGGTGGCAGCACTGAGTTTTCATGTAGTGTACCCAGCTAACCAAATATTTGCATTGGGACAAGCTGGTGCTGAGCTACACCCTTAGTGAAGGGGGGGAAATACAACAAGACCCTAAGTGAGGCAACAGCAGTCACCACCTCCCATCATCAGACTGACGCCCAGCTGGTCTCCAAGTAATAGCTACTTTCGGGAAACTCTGCCTGGTTTTATTGCTGAGCACGGAGTTACAGGGTGCAGAACATGGCCTGGGTCAGCTGGGGTCAGCTGTGCTGGCTGTGTTCCTCTCCCAGTCCTTTGCTCCCCAACCCACCCCCTCCAACCTCCTTGCTGCAGGAGCAGAGCAAGAAAAGGAGATGGCCTTGCCACTGTGCAAGCACTTTTCAGCTATTGCTAAAACATTGGTGTGCCATCAACACCGTTTTGGTCACGAATCACACACCAACATACGGGTGGCTGTGACGAAAAGCTAACTCCGCCCAGCCAGAGCTAGTACAATGCAGGACCACATCATTTTCTTGGATAAATTCGGGACGTTCATACTGTGCTGAACTTGGGCACAGGCGCTGTAGGCAGGAGGCAAAGAAATGAGCTTTTATGAACATGGAAATCACCAAGCCCAAGTCAGAGATGTAGAGGGTACCCAGAGCCCAATAGAGAAGCTCAGGCATCAGCATACGCACTGCTCATATCTGTAATGCTACCACCTGTCATTTGTATCTACTCAGTCAGTTAGTAAGATCAAATTACCCAAAGGTTTAATGGAAACAACACTGCCACAGGTTTTGGATACAAGCTCCCAGACTACATTGAATTACTGCACCACTGTCTTGACTGAGACATGAGCACATGAATTACACACAATCTATGTAAGTGATGTGCTGAAGAGAACTGAAATCTATTCAGTGTCGCCATTGGCAGAGTTAAACCTGGACTCGAGATGAAGATACCTGATATCAGAGGAAGAAAGAATGAAGAAGACATCAGGCTAAAAAAAACACTTATAGTCTGGTATATCTGGAAGTTAAGACATCTGTCCAGAAGCTTTGTATCAAACACAAGTAGAGTACAGAAGATTATATTGGTGGTGTGGACTATTCAGAGATGCAACAGGGCTAAACTAGAAGGGCAAGAGATAAAGCAGCAGATAATCCTGCTGTCAGATACAACAGAAGGAGATGTGTTAGCCTGAAAGGGTGGTTGGTGAATAATGGAAGGAGCCATAGAATTATAGAATCACAGAGAATCAGATTAGCAAATTGTTAATCTGTGCAAGCAGAAGGCTGGATGATGACCTTTATGGTCCATTTGAATTGTCTATTGTTGAGTTGTTGTTTCTCACTTAAGCCTTCTTCTCCCTTGAGTTATTGTCCTTTCTGCTTGAGGTACTGAGAATTTACACAGATAAAAAATTGATTGTAATTGTCTGTCTTTGTTTGGAAGTAATGTCAGTACATGTGGCTTTAAATTCAGTAAGCCCAAATTTAACATCCAGCTTCAGCTGGCGCTTCCTCCCGAGCTTTGTGTCTGGCATTGACACTGTACAGGAGCCAAGGAATTCCATCCCTTCCTCATCTATGTACTGAGCATCCTGCTTTTCTGTACAATAGAAAGAAAACTTTGCTTGTGTTTGATCTGCTTCTACTGGATGGAAATAATACTGAGCTTCTTCATTTATATTCACTGACTCATCAATTCCAACCAATTTCTTGAAGAGATCTGTACAATAGGTATAGCCATCCTTTTCTGAGATTCTTTTTTTGCTGTGGTCATGGATAGCAGCATTGAATTCCTGAGCTACTGCTATGCCGTATGTCTGAGCACTGACTCTTGAGGCAACTATGCATGGATTGACTCCAAATAAAACAGCCCCTTTTACAACAGCTGCTTGTGCATCCAAAGGACAAAGGATATGATACCCCTCACTAAAGGCCTCACTGATCTCATCTCTCAAGGTAATGCTAGATGAAAAGCCTCCTACAAGCAAAATGTACTGGACCTTGGCCATCTCAGGCTTGTTAAGAATTACCCTCAAAGTATGAACGATATTTCTGATACTGTAATTAAAAAAGGTCTTCATTTTCTCATACGTAACCATGAATACCCCATCACACCACACAACTCCATTGTGCTTTTTAAAGAAGTGGGAGATGTTCTTCTTGCGCTCTGCCAGTTTGGTCAAGTTGTAGTAGCAACGTATGTAGACATCCTCTCTGCTAGCAGAGCATTTCTGTAGACCAAAGTTGTACATCATATGTTGTAATTCAGTCGGGTATTTCTCTTCATATTCATTCCATACACCATCATCAAATACTTCCCTGAGGAAATCAATGAAGTTTTGATCCACTCTGTTGCCTCCCCATCCACCTCCAGATGCCTTGTGTAATTCCTTCAGGTAATGGTTTTCTTGGATCTCATGCACCGTGATGTCTATTGTGCCACCTACACACACACACAAACACAAATGAACTTAGCTGTTTTCTTTAAATCCTTACTTTCCACTGAATATAATCTTACCTTCTGAACTCCTGGTTCACATGGGTGCTTTTCTGTCACTTTCTTTTCTTGTCCTCACTCCTCCACTAGTGCTTGCACACCTCTAGGTTTCCTAAATTTATGCACTTCTCTTTATAAGCCTGCTCTCTCAGGGTTCCTACAGTAATTGCCGATGAGTTGCTCCCTGCACAAATTCATCTCCTTTCTGATCACAAAAGAAGACTGGCCTCCTCACGCAGATAGTCGACTCCTGCCTTTTGATATAAACGTTCTAAATGAAGATGAGCAGCAGTGCTGAGTCTCTCAGAAACTTGTGGGCCCCTGGAAGACTTGTCAGTATTTGTTCACAACCACCAGACTGCTCTTGGCAGGAAATCCCTGTCACAGTGAAGAAAATCTCACACAGGAAAATAGAGAAATTACTAAGAGGTGCTTCACCAAATACTCTAATGATTTATTCTACAGGGTCCATTCACTGGGTGCTGCAGATGCTCCCACAGAGGAAGCTGTGAGTTCAGGCAATAAAAAAGAGCATGTGGGTATGCATTGGTGCCTGACACTGGGACACGGTGCAGACTCATCTGGCTCTTGCTCTGACTGTCTGGCCTGAAGTGCATGACAGCATGAGACACTCAGTGACTTCCATTTGCCATGGGTCTCACCTTCAGCAGTCCTTCCCTTTTCTCCCATTTTTCTGCCTAGCCATAGGATCTCATTAAGTGAGAAATAGAAATAACAACCCCATGACAAGCACAGCAGTGAAGTCAAGCTCTGGGACTGCACTGTAGACCTTTTGGAACAATGCAAAAGAGCCATGCTCCATGCCCAGCAAAGATGGCACCTGTTAAACAAGGAAAATTTTACCTCCACAGTCAACAACAATATACTGGATCCCAGGGGAGTCTTCAAACTTCTTCTTGTCACTGCTGGTTGTCACAAACCCTTCCTGTGGAAGCTGTTTGCACCACAGTGATGCAGCCTCTGACTCTAAGGCAACGATCAGCTTCTCAGAGATCATGTCAGAGATAAGTCCTGCCTAAAATCACAAGAGAGAGGTGTCAGATCAAGGAAAGGTGGTGAGATCACCACTGCACAAATGCCACCTGCTAGGGAGGCTGTTGTCACCCCAGGAGCCCATGCTTGGGTGATAGCTCTTGCACTGGTGATCTCCGTGGGGCTCATTTGTACACGGTGGTAGGGGGAAAGGGAAGAGCAATTGTTACTGCCAGTCTGGGATATCCTCTCCCACACCACTCCCAACATGGGAGATGAAATTTTAAATACAGGTTGTTTGAATGTTGAGGAGTTCCTCTGCCCCAACAGGCAAAGAAATCCCCAAAGATAATTCAGGCAGGTGGGATAACCCCTGCTTTTACCTCTTTTGCCGCCAGCCGCATGAACTGCCTGGCAGCAGCGCTCCATATGGCTGGAACAGTAATGACCCAGGTGATCGCCTCCTTGCTGTAGACTGTTTCGAAAGAAGCCTCTTGGATGGTGTTCAGGGCATGTTCCTTCAGGTAGCGCAAGCTTTCAGAAAAGACCTTCAGGGCGGGAAACATCTTTCCATTGCTGGCTTTCAGCCCCATGTCAGATGTGACTTTCTACAAGAGAAGTCTTAGGGTCACCCACTGCAGTCTCAGGACAGAGCTGTCGCCTTCACACTGAGCACTGAACGACACATGGCACAGAAAGACGGCCTGTCTCCAAATCTGAGTAAACTCCCAGCAACACCTTCAGTATTGTGGCTAACTGCAGTTTGATTGACACAGGTCAGCTATCAAACTGCTTATCCACAACATCTGTGATTCAGTAGGCAAACTACCAATGTGGTTGATAAGTCAGCTGCTTTTCATAGGGCAAATTTTGTACAAAACCTGTAGATCCTCCTGAAGAGCCAGTGCAGAAAGTTGTATTTTCTACGTGACACTGCCATATACATTTCCCTCACTTTCGTATAGAGACTTCAGAGCTCTCTGGTTGTACCTATACTTCCATGTATGGCATTAACAAAATGTATGCTGGACAAACATGTAGACGAATAATCCTCTGGTCTGACACAGTTTCTATCTATTGCACCCTCTTCGTTTATATGTACCCCTAGGTGTATCTGAAGCTTGAGGCAGATGGCTGCTCTGACACTTTTAGTCTCTCTCATGAGACCAAAACTCCCTCCATCAGTCCCTGGTTGCTTGCTCTGTCTAGTAAGAATGGGAATTGTTGCCTGTGTCCAAAGAAGTTTCAGGAGCCAGCCTTCACTGCATGCCTGCACTGCACGTGCATTTCTTTGTTTTGCTTCAGCAGCCAGAAAAGGCGGCCCTAAATCACAAGCTTTATCAACTAGATAATCAGCTCCAATAACCTGGGATCCTTTACAGCCAATGGAGAAAAACAGGCAAGTCCAGGTGCTACCTGTCTCAAATGAGACACAGTCAGGAAAGGTGAGGTGCATCCTGTTCTGTAAGTGCAGCCACTGTAGAGAAAAGGAATCTATATCCATTTTTACTTACAACTTCATTTCCTGTCACTGTTCCTGGCTCAGTTAGAAGCAGGTGATGTAAGGAAGCTGTCCACAGACACTTTCTATGGAGATTCAGAAATAAATAGGTATGTGTCTGGGAACTGGTGCTCCCCTTTCTTGTTGCTGAGCCCTTCTAGTGGTTTCCCAGAGAGGCTGTCGAGTCTTCATCCTTGGAGATACTCAAAAGCTGGCCAGCCAACAGTCCTGAGCAACCACCTCTAGGTGGCCCTGCTTGAGCAGGGGGATTGGAGAAGGTGACCTCCAGAGGTCCTTTCCAACCTCAACCATTATCTAATTCTGTAATGAAATTTCACTTAACCATTTTCTCCTTGGGTGCAGAGAGTTGGGGTTGAAGTAAAATGTCTCTCCAGCCCCCTCTGAAAGTGAATGAGAACTCACCACTCCACAGGTGACACTGTGGCAGACCACATCATTCCCAGCTTTCACGGGGAGGAAAGTCTCCACAGAGGCCTCCCACCCACTGTGGCATCTAGTTCAACACTCATTCCTTAGCACTGGGGGATGCTAAAGACCAAACAAGACCTTAACTTGGGCTGTCCCTGTGCTGTGGGTTACTCCGAGCTTTGGGAAGCCCTGTGGTACCCTGGCTCACAGACAAGGAGGCCCTAAGGTAGCCTAATCTCTGACTGAACGAGCAGACCCAGAAGAAGCTGTAAACAATTTTGAACTGGCACAGAGCCTTCGGAGAGCAATGACAGTCACTACTTGAAGTGGGTATCACACATACTGGAAGGGCAGCCAGCCACCCTTAAATCAGCTTCATCATACCATTTCAGGGGAAGAAGATACAAGCTAGGAGGAGGTAGCTCACTGCCTCAGTCCCTGTAATTCGAGCAGGGTGGGCAATTCCCATGGTGATCCTGAAATTGCCCATCTCACTTGAACTACAGGAAACTTCACTTGTTCCCTGTCAAGGACTGAGGCAGGGAGCCCCAGAAGGTGGCTGGTTTCTCTGCCAAACTCTGGAGCAGGGCACCTTTTTGATAGAAACAAGTATCTGGCTTCATTGAAGTGTGCAGTTAGGTTTTATTATCTTTAGACAAAGAACAGCATCATAAAGGAAGGGCCCATGAAGCCTTTGTCTAATTAAGAAAATAAATAATTTCTTCGGTTCCCCAAAATACTCTTTGATTTCTCTTCATTCATCCTCATCATCCAGATTTATTCAGCCTTTTTTCACCAATTTCTTTAACCCCCCTCCTCAATAAATCAATAGCTCTGATTCCCATTAGAAGTAACTGTTCCTTCCACCTACCGTGTTGTACAACTTCATCTTGAAGTTCTGGAAGAAGTACCAGTTGTCAGCTTCAGTGGAGGGCAGGCTCTTGTACTTCATTACAGCATCATAGCCAAACTTCTTGAACTCCTTCTTGTGGTTGAACAAGATACATGTGGGTGTCTTTGGGGTCTTGAACCCATACTCTGCTCCCCAGTACACCTGCCGGATTTGGTCTGCACCTGAAGCAAGGGAAAAACAGTACCCACTGAAGGACGTGCCAAAATCTATTGCAATGACGAAGACTGACTTGCTAGTCATGACTGATGGCAGTGCAGATGTGTGCAGCTCAGGGAGCTGTAGAGGAACGAACCGATGGGACTGGAATGAAACTGAAACTGGTCTGTGTAACACTGGAGGATGAAGCCTTCCTCCCCTGAATCTATTGGCTGGTGAGAGACACAATCATAGAAACAATTCAAGGAAATAGTGCCTTTTCCTGTAAAGAAGGAAGGGCTTGTTTCCGTTATTCAGAGCAGACAAGTCCTGTTGTGAAAGCAAGCAGCTGCCTGCCACTTGCAGTATACTCCTGCTCTGCTGGCAGCACAGTCCCTTGTGCTGCCACTCGTTTCAGCAAACATTTTTTGCTGCCATAAAGTCACGGACACCCCTGATTCATACGACACCAGAATGGAGGTATCTAAAGAACTGCATATGGATGCTGATCCTGGAGAGAGGACTGCAGAAGTCAGCAGGTATGTTGCACGGGGAGTGTCTGTCTCTGGCTAAACTTAATCAAGTTTTACTGTAGTAGGTCTGAATGTTTCTACAGAGTCCCTTTGGGGGCTGCAATGAAGGACTGCAAATATTTGCTGACTAAAATATTTCAGTAAAAACTCTTTTCTATTTCTTATTCATCACAGGGGTGGCTAATTTCCTCAAATTCAGTTGAAGTTCAGCTTCAAAGGGTGAGGCAGATTTTCAATGGGTGTAAGAGCAAGAGAAATTGGAAAGAACAGTATAAATAGTGTAACAGATCCTGCACTTTGGGGACACAGTTTCTGAGCTCGTCAGTTCTGCAGGGAAACACTAACATAAATGTGAATCTTATGCCAAATTGTTGAGCTTAAACAAAAAAGAAAAGAGTCCTCTGCAGAAGACTGGAAATGAATTGGAAAGGAATCAATTTGGATAAACGAAACCAAAAGCAGTTTCAGTAAAAGAGAAGGGAGGTGCTAAAAGAGAAGGGCAGGACAGTCCCTTGCAGCAGCCCTATAGACTTGGATCAGCATAAACTGATGATGAAGCCTCACGCTTAGGCTTTCTCTGTCATTGCCGGGTTGCAGGAAAGAGCTTGCTGTCTATACTCCCCCTGCGTCTGGGGTTGTCTCTGCAATAATAGTTGATGTTTGTTATCCTCCTTAGGGAACAGGACACAGAGCAGTTGAAGAAATAAAATAATACCTTGAGAACACAGCTTTGTTCTTCTCTATTAAAAAGACCCCACACCCATACATTACAAAGTTGGTTTTAACAGAACAGCCACCTGCATTTGCTGTTCCCCACACTCTGCAGACCTGAGTTGAGTTTGTTTTTCAGGAGTTATTCCTGTATATCACCCACTTCATCCAGCTCTAATGATTGCTCAAACCCTCCTTGTACTTTTGGTAAACCCTGGCCTGTGCAGTCCCCTGAGCTGCCTCATCTAGAGGAGTGCTAGCTCATTTGTGTGAAGACTGCATTCAGGTGTGTGCTGGGCCATCCTGCACCCTGAAGCCTCTATCCTGGCTCTGGTCTTCTATTTGGTAGCATTGATGTAGCCATGAAGCCTCTGCTCATGGGGCTGTTATTTAAAAGGTTCAAAGTATGTGATCTTTTTTGCCTTCATTTGAAGAATTCCCTTTTCTTTTTGCATTAGACAAACACACGACACCTCATCGCAACCATCAACCTATGAAAACAGGATTCCAGCGCTGGAGAGCTCATATTGTGAAATGAATCAAAGGCTGTTGTGGCTAGAAGAACAAGCAGCGTGAGTCCAGTGACCAGAACTTACAATGCTTAGCATGGCCCCTAATGATCAGCTTAGTTGGTGTACGATAGGACAGGTTGAACAGAAGATTACAAATAAGCCAGACCCAAGGGGGGCTCTGAGCAAGCAATACATTTTTCAGGGCTATATAGGGAACCCAGAGACAACTTAGAGAAGCTGTTCCATCTGTACCATGTAACGTGCAGATTTTACACTTTCAGAGTATTTTATTTGCGCTATCGATCCTGAATCACAAACCACCCACCTGGCAAAGGACAGCCTAGAGAAATTTTGGTCTCTAGACTTTTTTCCTTCTGGGTTGATCAGGAATTGGAGGGAGGAATGCTTGTGCATTTCTTAGGACGTTAATGGATAATTGCCTACTGACTGGATATGGTTTATTATTTCTCTCTTCCCCTGATGGATGGATGGATGGACAGGAAGAAAAAGGCCTGGTATAACTCTGTTGAAACTCGACTGGAGTCACTGGAGAGCTACCATAGGTAATGTGATTCTTTATATTAAAAATATAGATAAGAGAGAAAATCATAAATGCGTCTGCAACTGTCACTGAAACATACTCAAGCCTTGCTTACCACAGCACTGTCCTGCAGGACAGCCAGATTTTCATTCTCCTGTTTGACTGCAATTGTCATGGCCAGGAATGAGTTGCCTCTGAAACGTGTTTGTCTCAGGGTGCAGATTATGCTACAGGACCAGGGCACATGACATGAAAACATGTCAGGTTGTTACATGAACTTCCATTCCCATGCAAATACTTCTCTGAATGCGTAATGGCTGCCTTAACAACAGCAGCCCTCAGTATAAAGGCGTCCAGCCTAACATAGAATGAAGAATTGGTAAAAGCAGCTCTGAGGACATCAAGTAGATATGCAGAGACCCTCTTAATGAACTAGGCAAGCACTGAGGGAAGACATAATGGCAGAAAAACTGGCAAGAAGTATGGAAATTGTTAATCAGGAGGAAAGAAAAAGAGCTAGTAGCCTAATGAAAGGCTTCTTGGGGATTAAATGCAAACATAAATCATTGTTGGTGACTAGGGCCAGGAGGGAATAAACTTGAAATACTGCAGCTGGATGCCCACATCCTTCCTGGACAGTTCTGTGGAGAAGAGGCTTTCCTGTTGGGATTTCCATGAAGACAGGCTGTGGTATTTTAGTTTCTGATCACAGCTGAAGTATGTGTGGGGTCATCAAGGGTTTGCAGGTATGCAGTCATTGATAGCCTAATAACAGAGGAATACTCAGACTTTCTGAAGCTTTGGAGCTTTCTTCCAGAGTAGCTCAAGTTTGTGACTTGGTCTGGTGTACGGCAAAGGTTCCCAGACACTACACCTAGGCCCAAATGATGACCACACTCAGTCATGTGTGTCCCTGAGTTTGTTTGCCTAATTACAGAAGGTTGTCAGGAAACCAGTCCAGATGCAGATTACACCTGTCAAATTCATTCCTGGTTTGTTCTCAGGTCTCGCTCCTTAACATAGATTGTTTTCTTCCATCTCAAGGCAGTTTACTGCACCTGTGAATTACAACATACAGAAGATTAGCAGTGATTCTCATCCTTACCAGCAGGGACACAGGAACTATCAGGAGTGAGTATTGGTTTTGCTGAATTCCCTCTTCTCAGTGTTGCCCTTTCAGTTACAGCTAGTCATCTTTCTCCACTGTCCATAATACTTCTACCACCTCCAAATGCAGACAAGCTCTGAACACAATATTTCTCTGTGCAGTAATAAAGGTAATTTCATTAACAATGGATAATTCACAAAATCAGAATATTAATATAAGATGGTATTGCTCACTCTGAAAGGAGGAAAAAGAAACATTGAACAAGTGGTCTCCTTTATATTCAGGCTGCATATACTTATTCTGAGATCTATAATACAGAAGGCACAACCTCTAAAAACCTCCGGTGAATGATAAGTAGCAAAATATTTCTAGCACGCACACTTCCACAGTGTAAGTCTGCAATAAACCTAGAGTCATCATGTAGGGAGGACTCTTCTAAGCTCTAATAGTATCACTGAAATAGCAGGCATTGGAAGTGGAAATGGGAGAATTTCACTCACTAGAGGAACTGACGTTACCCAGACGTGTGGAGAAAAGAATCGAGGAGAACAGAACTATCTAGAGGGTTTGAGATGTTTGCTGGTAACACTTTGATGTTAAAGATGGAGAAAGCAAGTAGAGGAAAGACAAAAATAGATTCTAACAAGTGGAGAACACCTGTGTTTTCTTCAAGCCTTCAACCTTTGAACCTCACAACCCCATTTCTCTTTCTTCTGATGTAAATAGCTTTCCCTTGATTTGAGCATAAATCCTAGGTGGGAGCTTTCAGGGGTGGTTGTTGAGCTCTTTTGGAGTTTTTCCTGGGTGATTTGTGCTTTCCCACCACAGCTGTTTTTCTGGAATTCAGACTATTCAGTAGGGGCAAGTTCACAGTTGTCCCAATGTCCAAGCACAAATAAAGAGATCTCACAAAAGAAATCTGTTTCAGAGCATTTTCTGTAGAGGTCACCCAAAAAGACCTGGTGAAAGAGAATGAGAAGCTGAAAAAAGAGGTCACAGAGCTAGAGAAAAGGTAAGATATTTGTTCAGATTTCTGATGCAATGTGCTTCTACACTGAAAAACCACATATTTCTTGCTTCATCCAGTCCTTAGGGACACTTTGTTTCTGACCAGATGCCCTAAGCTCCTTCTCCCCAGATTTTCAACCTGATGTCACCTCTTTCTAACTGGAAGATGGCTTGGGTTGTTCTGGAAAGGGAAGGAGACATTCCCAGGGTGAATTCTTAATAAAAGATATCAGCCTACAATGACAGAGTCAAAATGCTGCTTTCTGATCACATTCCACTGTGATCATGTAAAACCGAGCTAAGAAAGTACTGTTTCCCACACGAAAGGTGATTGCTAGCTACATAATATAGTTGTGAAGTACATTGTAGAAAACACGGGATTCATGAAATAAATTCATAACATGCTGTGAAATAATTATGCTTACTCATTGTTACTCTTGTTGTAGCTAAGTTTTTTAATACCCTTCTTGTCCTAGAAACAAAGAGCTCTTGTCTAAAGCGATGGGCAGGCACAAGCAGTCTGAGAACATGAATGATGATTCGCGTCTGTCTGCTGTGCTGGGCATGTATAATATGCTCAAGCTACAAGACTGGGAAAAATTAAGGCAAAACATGACCAATTTGACAAATAAAGATGGCAGCATCATGATTAAGGTATGATTATGTCTATTTTCTCAATCTGACTCTTATCAGATCAATATGGTGTAGCCAGTATAGCAGACTCTGAGTATTAGTATTTTTGTATCAGACAGGGTTGAGGACTAACTTTGTGTCTCTGATTTTCCAGTCTGGCAGGGCCTGTGTGATGCTGTAGAGCAAACTGACAGTGACCTGCTTCTGCCTGACTTTCAGAAGGGCATATTCAAATCCCAGTCACAGATCTCTCCCATGTTAAGCACAAATGAGAAAACACAGTTCAGTTTCCTTATGGGTAATGCATTAAGTACTAGATGGGAGACCTCATTCTGATGTCTGACCCACTTGGTCTGATGGTGGGGGTATCTGAAGGAAAATACCAAAATGGTATACCTTAAAGGATGAGACTGAGATGAGGTATTATTAGCACTGTTTGTGGTGATAAGGCCCCACAGATGCTGAAGAATGGGCTTCAAAAGGCTAGCAGTTTGATGAAACAGTTTATTTACCAGGTATTTCAACCAGTTAGTGGCCCTACAGTTTACTCTACTGCAGATGTGGTTTCAGCACATGCTTTCCACACTACACTTCTCTTTTCACTATGACTGCTATTGTAATCAGCTGTTGTCTTTGCACTGCAGAAGCTGTTTGTTGCCTGTGAGACACATATCCAGGACACAATAGCTAAAGTAAATGAAGTTCTTGGCATTACACCTTTGGATGATGCTACGATCGACAGCGACCAGGTATTTCATGTTTCTGTATAACTGCACCTAGGCAGTGGGATAAAAGGGTCATCTGCATACACCGTTCATTTAGAACTTAGCTTCTGCTAGGGACACTGCTCAAAATATATCAGCAATGACAGCTGAGAGGGATGAGGGTATGGAAAGCTGAGCTCCAGTAACCCTAAGTATGAGGTCAGCAATGGATAAAACAGGTATTTCTCTTTAAGAGGTAAGCTGTTCCTGCGAAGAGCAAAGAGTTGGACTTGATCCTTGTGGGTCCCTTCCAGCTTGAGATTTTATGATTCTGTGTCCCACAGTAGACATACACACGCTACATGTCTGAATTTTCCAGCCAGCCGAGGCACATATACAAGTGCGGAAAGCATTTTCCAGCCATGTGTTGTTTTAATGGGAGCTTCCTCCAAAGCTTGAAATGAATGACTTCTTCATTGCTGATTAGCACAGTCTGAGAAACAAAGATTCCCGGTGCTCAAGGACTGCGCTGCTGGCTATGCCACATGCTAACAGTCTGCTTTGTGCTCTGCTTGCTTTGTAGGGGGTGATGCATTATATAAGAAATATCCTCAGGCATTCTCACTACAAAAACCAACTAGAGTTTTACAGCAAAATTGTCACGGTGAGTAAAGATACAGACCGGGAATAGTGGCAGTGGTTCAGTTTTATGGGATGTCTCCGCAGCTTGGTATTTAAAAAAATAAAGACAATGGTGGGGTCCCTTCTGCTTGGGGATGTTTAGCACTTGTAAACAACTTGGTGAGGGTCTTCCAGCTCAGATACCTCCAAAATATTCTCAGAGCCATGCATACATGTAACCTTGTACGGAAGATACAGAGCTACACTGGGAGCAGTGAGGAACAGCAGGACAGGCAGGACAGAGCCCTTACCAACATGGCACAGTCCTGCTGAACCCAAGCAAGATGCAAAGAGCAGGACCGGTGGAGGTGATCAAGATCAGCCACAGCCCAGTGATGACTGGGCAAAGCCACAGTGACCATAGAGGTCAAGTCAAAGGTGGGAAGTCAGTCTGTGTGGTCAGGGTCAGCCAAACTGGGCACAAACAACCTAACATCAAAGCTTGGGCAAACACCCAGCTACCACTGAGTTTAAATCAGCTCCTGGGACAAGTGGTGGAGCATCTGTGGTTGGAGATGAGGCTTCTCATAGCTCCTTTTCACAGTACCCTTTCTGCCAGTTTAGCTCTTTGCAGATCTTTCTATGAGGAAACAGAGACAGTTGCTGGATGCCAGAACAGTCTTTTAAGTAACCCTCGGACCTTTGCTTGTCCTACTCAAATGGTACCATCATCTTTGACAAAGCAAGTTCTTCAGTGCTAAGTTTATGAGGAGCAGCTACACACAACAAGAGCAGGGAGGCAGTGTAACATTACATTAACATAACATTACAAAGCTTTGTAAACTCTTCTCACTTGATCTTTTCAGCACGCTGGCATTGTCCCAAGAACCGAAATTGAAAAGGTGTTCACACTGAAGTGCTGCCAAGTTTATTGTTTGCTGTTTCTTCAGAACCCACCGGTTAAAGCTGAGTGGAAAACAGAGGGAAGCACAGTAAAACATTTAGAGCACCTCAATTGGAAAGAAGCGAAAAACTGGAAAAGCCCAGCGTTACTGTGGCCCATAATGAAACGTGGGGAAGAAGTCGTTGTGAAAGGTGTAGTCTGGGATTAAAAGTAGCATGACTTCAGTCAAGCTACTCATTTACATGACCACAAGATGAAACAGCTGCTGCACAATATGCTGCTTTTCTTTCTCCTGTGAACTGCCTGCTTTACAGAGTTAGTAAGTTAGACGCTCAGGGCTTGGGGCTCCTAGGATAAATCATTATTTGCAAACTCACTAAAAATTGAAAATGCTTGCCTCAGTAGCATACATATATTTCATGTAACATTTCTTTTTTGCTGCCTCTTAAGCAGCATTTGTGTGGAAAGAGAATCTGTATTTCTAGCCTACCTTACCTGCTCTTCACAAATGCTTATGACACTGTCAGGTAACAGGTTGGATCTCAGCCACCTCACTTGCCTCCTTACCAACAGCCAGTAGTAGGACCAACGCTTTGCAGGACCCCTAACAGCAGTGGTATCTTTGCCCTCCCCTGCTTCCTATAGCAGGTGCACAAACTGTAGGCTCATGTTTTCCACTTCAGCAGCGAGGCTGAAGATGGCCTGTTGGGAAGCAGGCATCCTTCTTGAGTAAAAATGACCTTACCTGAGAAAACAGATGAAGGCACTAAAAGACAAGGTTCACAAAAGCTACAATGGTCTTTCAGAAGGCAGATGTGCATAGGTATGTGTACCCAGGCGCAGACACTGAGGCCCACTCCTACATGCCAAAAGGCCACTTATCTTAACACAAATGCCTCCTGCCTGTTAGTACTCAGCTGCTTTCCCATGTCCGCACAATTTACCCTTCAGCTCATACCTGCCACAGCTCTTAATCAAAGTGCTCTGAAAGGTTTATTTCACAGCATAAGGGGGATGTGATGGGGCAAAAATATGCTTCTGTGCTCATGTAACAAAATGTTCAGTGAGAATCTTGAGATCTGCCAAATATAATAGACTGGAAATCCTGCTCTGTGCCTGATGAGTTCTTTCCTGCAGTTCTGCTTTCTCGTCCATCAGCTTCCTTGGCTTCTCTCAAGGGTCCCTAGAAAGAAAGGCAAATTGCTGTGCAGCTCTCTGCAAGCAAATTGCTTTGCTTCTCTCAGGAATCCACTATTCTGTGAGCATGTTTCAGGTCACTGACAACAGAATTACAGACCTGTTAAGGTTGGAAGGGACCTCTGGAGATCATCCCAGTCCAACCCCCCTGCCAAGGCAGGGCCACCCAGAGCAGGTTACACAAGAATGTCTCCAGGTGGGTTTTGAATGTCTTCAGAGAAGGAAGCACCAGCTGGGATCCAGCTATGTGCAAAGAAATTGGCTTTTAGAAAACCAGAGTATCCTGAGAAACTGGGTGCAGAAGACCTTCACTGGAAATATTTATTAGGGAATAGAGCAGGTGAATTAAAATTACATATGCCTCGTATTTCCTACAACTTCCTCAAAAAGAAAACCACAATAGTTAGTCTGCAACACCTTAGTCTGCAACACCTTACAAGGTATAAAAAACTAAGTGGGCAGACTAAGCTGGACACTTCATCTTGCCAGGTAAATGACAGGGAAGTTGTCCAGTACCAGCAAGTGGGAGCTTCAGCATGACCCTGAGCCAAATGCCGTGTGATTATATAGGTTTAATAGTATGTATATGCAAGCTGCCATCCTCTATTTGGTACCTGCTTAGAAATTTTGTTAGCACTTTGGAGCAATCACCAAAACACTGTTACTCTAGACAGGCCACTGGGTGCAAGCATAATGGCTGTGGCTGCTGCTGCTGGCTGTCCTGAGATAGCCTGAAACCTCCAAACAAGAATGTCCCTGAAGAACAGTTTGAGTCACATACATACATCCTACCTTCCTCCATGTTGTACAGGATGAAATCATTAAATAATCCAGAGCTGTCTTCCCTTCATTCTTTGGCTCTATACCATCATTGAGAGACTTGGAGAAATGCTGCTGCTACTGCTGAAATGTTCTCCCACAACCTCTTCCACCCTCTGTCTCTTGCAGACAAGGCAACTCTTCCAGAGCTAGAGAAGTGTATTGCATTTCCCATCACCTCCTCTCCCTTTTCATCAGTCAACACAGCTATGCAAGAAACTCCCCCTCACTCAGTCTCATTTGCTATCTAAGCCAAGATTAAGACAGTTCTGACCTAGATTTTCTTCAAATCTCAGTGTAGATCTTCAGACGTTTTCCCTGCTCATAGATTCTTCATCCAGAAGAAGGGGGTAAGTCTGCTCATATCTCACAGATGGACAGAAAATGTTGGGAGTCTAAGTTTGCTCATCCCAGCCAGAGACAGCATTGCTGGCAAAACAAGAGCTGTGTACAAATGAATTCAGATAGCCAAGTGGGTTAGATCCACCTCCTGGCACCTGGAAAGGATTTCTCTGTGATTTACTATCATCCTACCAGTGATGCAAGATTATCTCTGGAGTTCAGGCACAACGGCTTTTCTTTAGCTCTGGAGGATGCAACCAGTTGCTACCTCAGTCCTTCAGAATTTCATGGGAGATCTTTCTGTCTGTTCTCCCCAAAGACTCAGCCCAGGTGTTCTCTTCGCTTCTGCTCTCCCTGTTGACCAAGTGGGCAATAGCCAATTCTCCCATGCAGAACCAAGGTATTTGTTTATTCCAAGTTTGGGCAAAAAGGGGTGCTAGGTGGTATCCCACAAAGCTAGCACACCACTCCATACAAAATGCACATATTTGTACAATTCAGTTCAGGATACTACCTCACCATAACTCTCCCAACACTTAACGATTGGTCAAGAAACTTACATAAAACTACCTCATTGATTCCTCATTAAACTTGATCAGGGAAGGGTGTTTTAACCTGGGCAGGAGTCTTTCAACCTGGAGGCATAATTGTTAGTATTATACCACCTTTTAGTATTATGATGAAGGCATAATGAGGATAGTTCATCTAAAGGATACCCTAATCATGTTGTGCTGACATGTTGAAGTCATACCATGATGATGTCCATGTGTTTTCAGGACATACCAATCTTCAAGATTAGTTTTTCCTGATTAGAGATTCATTAGCTCTGTTTCTTAATCCACCCACACAAGGCCAAAAGCATCTCCCCAGCTATTACTTCTCTTCCTAAGTCAGGGTTGTTCCCAGGTCATCCTGACCTTTTAGGAGGCCCTTGTTTAAGGTTTTCCACAGTAACACAAGATCCAATTTTTAACTATATGTCTGCATAATGTAAGTCCTATTTTTTAACTATATGCCTACAACATTCCCACTGTCTGGAGGGGAAAAGACCCTGTTCCCAGTGGAATTTAAAAATATCACTCATATGATAAGAAAGGCTAAGGAAGAAGCAAGCACATGCCTCCTCTGGCACACCGGCAGGACAAGCAGATGCCCCAGCAGCCAGCTCCCAGGCTCCAAGAATTTGCCTTACCTGCTGAAACATCCATGTCTAACCCAGACAAAAAGCAACAGCAGCACAAATCCTGTTCTGTTCTAGGTTACGTGCAATGAAAATAACTGAAGTTCTCCAGCAAAGAAATTAGAAGAGGAGATAGCCAGTCCTGCATATTCGCTAATGGTTTAAACTTTTACCACAATATCTTGTTATTTCTGAAAATGTTTTAGTCCAAGCTAAATCCCAAACTTGGTCCTTTTTATATTTTCTTTTTTTATTAAATTTGTCCCTGCTAAGAAACAAAAATCTCAGATTATGGGCATAAACAAGAACTAGAACTCAAACAGAACTCACATTAACCAACATTTTCAGTATAACCTTCAAAAATGTTGATGTCTGTGTCTTCAATCTGAATATATAAGTCAGGAGATTGTTATTGTAATTATTAGGATTCTACTTCAGCATACAAAACCTGACACAGAAAAATTATCTTTATGGCAGCTAATTCCCTCTTGAGTTTAATTGCAAAATTGTTTAATCATTTCCATACAAAATGTTTCTGTGTCAAAGTAATGATTATAGTGATGGTATTAATGCAACCAAGGGGGAGTGTTCTGCCAACATATTGCATTTTTAATAGTTTTGTTATAATTAATAGAAAAGAGTTAAGAAGGTTTCTAATGGCTTAGATGGTTAGGAGCTTTCCTAACTGAAGTCAGCTAGAAAAGTTATTTGGCTTCTGCCACACTGGGCATGATGGTTTTTGTCTTTTGAAGAGCAAGGATACACGTTTAAAACTGTGGTCAGTCATTGTGATGGATGGACTTTATCTGGACTGGGCAATGATGTGACCTTGTTCCACGGCAACTTATCTGACGTTTTCTCTGGCCACGTCATTCTGCTTTTAGCTGCTTTCTGTGCCTCTGTATGACTCAGCAAAGGCAACATTTAAAGTTGGATGCTGAGCCATGTACTACCCCAAAGTTAATATGATGTCCTTTGCGTAACCTCCCAATTAATGTTTTAAAAAGGAAATTTGTGTGAGACAGAGGAGTCTCCTCTGTTCTGACTTCCATGTCCTGGGCCTCAGCCAACAAGGGAGACACACTCAAGGAATTCACCACTGGAAAAGCAAGGGCAAGACTAAAAGTTTCCCATCACATTTGGAGAAGGACCCCTTTGTGGGGACCCCTGAACTGAGGGTGGTCTCTTTGCTGCTGCTTGCACCTTCCCCCATTTCACAGCCACAGGAAGGGAAGCAGAGGCCTGGGCCCATCCCTCAGCAAATATTTGACTTCTCATTCACAGCTTTCAGAAAGAACCAGGGAGAGACCCATGAAACCTGAGCTGCAGCTTCTTGTTTCTCACAAAAAGACTCTAACAGTTGTAAAAACAGAGATCCTGAGGTTTAAACCCTTCCTTCCCACAACAGCATGCTTGGATGATGGCCCCTAACCAGCTTTCCAGTGAGACTTCAGTGTGGGAAGGAAGGTGCCTGCCCTAGGAAGGGAGCTTCCCTGAAGGAATGAGTGGGCAGGGCGGGACTCTTCACCTGGAGAGAAGCTGACTTAGGTGATCACAGGTGGATGAGAGGGTGGGTAGGAGCTACACATGCACTCTTCCCCTTCAGTTGCAGGAACTAGGCTGATGGAAGAAAAATGAACAGGAGGTAGTTGACCACACAGCAGAGTAGAGGTGCTTGCCACAGGGTGTTGTGGCTGCACAAATAGCCCCAAGGTCAATGTGTATCTGGATGGGTGTCTGGAAGAGACCTTCATTGGGGGTCCTTGCAGGTTGAAACAGGATAGTGGGTAGACAGCCCTCTAGTCTGGAACCATTTGGGATGCTATTATAGTCATAAAAATTTCCTGAAATAAATGCTGCCTGTTAGTTTTGCACCAAGCAGGCTTTACAATTGTCACACATCATCTATCCCCACCACTTCAGTTTGATCCAGTATCTTGACAACTGCAGAAAGGACACAAACTTATTACAGCGTACCCTAATTTGACAACAGCGCAGTCATATGCCACCCTTCACCTGGATCAAGTCTCAGGGGACAAGTAGGCAGTGACCTGGCATCACTACTGCAGGCTCACAAAGGCTTGAAATATTCCTGAGAGAAAATCAGTGCTTCAGGATTCCTTGGCCCTCCCTGCAGAGGCAGGAACTGGACAGAGAATGGAGGATGGTCAGGGTGGGAACTGGACAGAGTGTGGCTGCAAGCCACCATATAAGCTGCACCCATCTCCTCTGCATTTGTCCCCGGCCCTGGCTGGCAGTTTCCACTCTGCTGAAGTCCAAGAGCTTCCTTCCAGGATCTTCCCTGTGGATCTCACACAGAGTGTGTGTGGGCCAACAGCTCCACAGAGATGCAGTGGATGCTGCTGTGGACGCTGTGACGCCTTGGGGTCACTGCAGCGCAGGGCATTGTGGCAGGGAGACAGCAGGAAGCCAATGGTGAGTGCATGGAAGGGGAACCGTACAAGTGATTCTCCTGAGAGCTGCTGGGGGAGAGAGGGAGCTGTGGTGTGAAATACGAGCTCCTTCCTCTAATAGAGATAACAGGGTTTTATTGAGGGACAAAGTCAATAATGCAAAAGCAACAGCGCTGGGCAAGTGACTGTAGCCAGAGGTGCACTGATTAGTATTTCTTACAGGTTTATATACTTTCACTACTGCGTTAGTCACATACATATTCATAATTCCCACGTATAGGCAGGGAATACTATAACTATCTCCAGGAACTTATCATCATAAGTCTCTTCCTCTTGGTGTCTGCGCACTGCTCTCCGGTGATTGTGGGCAGTGGTCTTGAGGATGAAGTAAGCAGTCTTCCTCATGTGAGGAGGGGTCTTCAAGATGAAGTAAGCAGTCTTCCTCTCGGTGTACTTTTCACCTTTGGCACAGTTGGATGCCCCAGTAATCACACAACTAGCTGAAACCAGCTATATCTGTAATTCTTCTGATAGCTGGCAAAGATTTAGAACAGTGTGTCCTTCCTGCAAAACTTATTGTAGGATGGGCAGACAAGGAGTATCCAAAGCTAGTAGATGTTTGGGAGGCACTGTCTCTAAACTGACTGATAAGTAGAAGGATGGTGTGAAGCAATTTATTCATGTTTAGTGGGGCCACTAAATTCCAAAGACTTACAACACAAACATTATTCTTTATCTTTGACCTAAGTTAGGCTAAAAGTACTTTAACCCTGTGCTTTCCAGGCACTGGCTTTTGTTATATCAAGCCCCTCCCCACCCCCCATTTCTTTTACCTTTACAATTTTTTTGCTGTGACTCCACTTTGCTCAAGAGTTCTGGCCATTTTCAACTTATTGTCTAATCCTGTGTCTTTAGCGAGCTTTGCGAACTCATACAGTTATATCCACATAGCAACACCTATGATTTTCGAAAGCCAGTACATTTGTGTGTTTATCACAGTGGGCAGAAGCAAAACTTTGGCAATGTGACTTCCAATCGTCACAGAATCCCAGACTGGTTTGGGTTGGAAGGGACCTTAAAGCTCATCCACTTCCAACCCCCTGCCACAGGCAGGGACACCTTCCGCTAGAGCAGGTTGCTCCAAGCCCCATCCAATCTGGCCTTGAGCATTGCTAGGGATGGGGCATCTCTGGGCAACCTGTGCTAGGCCCTCAGCACCCTCACAGGGAAGAACTTAGTATCTCATCTGACGTTTTCTAACGACGGCAAGAAAGCCGGCGCGGCAGGTCCCTGGGGTACACCGTGCTGCAAAGGGCGCTCAGAGAGAGGCCCAAAAGCACTGAGAGCCTGGATGAACCCCAGAGCCACCACCCTACAGGCGCAGACGCCGGACCCGGGCAGTCAGGACAGGAGAGGGGGAAAGTAATGCTGGACGGGAGTGGAAAAGCTCGGCCCCAGCCACGCCTGCGCGAGAAGGCGGCTCCTCCTTCCCGCTGAAGTTTGTTTTTGATCAGCCTGCTGTCATCCAGCGCCAGCGCTCCCACCTACGGCCCGTACGAAACGCATGGCCTCCCGCGGACACGTGCAGCAGTAGGAGGGCGTTGCAGCACACACCCCACCCTCAGCCGCCCTGCAGAGACGGGACCCGGAGGAGCAAGGGCGGGTCAGGCGGCAGCAGCCGCGCGTCTGTCATTGTAACGCGGCTTGCAAAAGGGACGGGCAGATCACGGCACCCGGGCATCCCGCGAAGTAAGCGGGGCACCCAGGGGCGACCTGTACCCGCGCAAAAATTCCTCTCACATTCGCAGTGAGGACCCGGGCGTCACCCCGAGTCGTTATTTTCCTTACTCATAAGTTTAAGGCATAAAGACGGTTCCCCCGCCCCGACAGCAGAACCCTACGTGTTATCTCTCGTGGTCAGGGCGAGGAAGTCTGCACAACATTCTACCGTATATATACTGAGTTTCTGTTATCTTGACTATTCTTCCCGGTTCCGTTTCCCTTTTAAGTCTCATACCCGCTGCCGCGGTCAGAACCGGGTCAGGACACACCGTAACGTATGCAAATGAAGGTCCTGGGCGCCGCGGGGGGTTCTGGGACACACGCCCCGCTTGGGCGAGGTCTGCGTTACTTCTGGAGGCGGGGCGAGGAGTGGAAGCGGTGTGATGTCACGTCCGGGTCTGGCTCGCTGCGTCTTATCGTTGGGTCCCGCGACAAGATGGCTGACTTGTCTCTGGACGAGCTGATACGGAAGCGCGGTGTAACCATGAAAGGGAGGTAAGCGGCCGGGAAGGCAGCGACCCGGGACCGGAGGCCGCCGGTGGTTCTTTTGCTCTTCCTTCTGTCATTTCGTTCTAGAGGCTATGGGTCGCAGCCTGCCTCAGCGCGGCCCAGCCATATACCTCGCTCTCCCCTTCCCATTGGCTTAGGCGTTGTTCTGCGGGACCGTGCCTCCGGTGCAGATTGGCGGTGGCGGCCGTCGCTCAGGGCTGGGGCTGGAGTGGACTGGGGCTGGGGTCTGTGCCTACACCTTACCCCCTGTGCTTGGCTCTGCCCCGTGGGCTTCGGCCCCGGCAGGGCAGGCCCGGCCCAGCCGCTGCCTCTCCGCTCCGTTCTCGGCTTCTTCTCGTTGCGCTTTAGATTTCTGGCACAGGCCATTGCTTCACTGGTACCTCAGACCTGCGCCTTCCCCACTGCCTCCTGCTTCTCCCCGCTGATTAACCCAGTGGTGTCCCCCAAGACGGTATCAGCAGCCCCCCATCCCTCTCGGCGTCGAGCCGCCCTGTATCTGCAGCGGGAGCTCTCTGCCATGCAGTGCCCTGGGGGTGCCCGATCCCCCCACAGCTCCCTGCGCGGCTCGTTGAGCAGCGGCACGGTGCATTGTGGGATGGCCGTGGGAGGTGGAGTTGTGCCACGGGGAGCCGTAACTGTAGCAAAGCTGATCCAGATCGTCAGAGGCGAGGCTTCAGGCTGCAGTGGCTCCGTGAGGATTGCTGCCTGGCCCTTGGAAACTGTAGCAGAGTTAATGGTGCTCTGACAGATTGTTTCAAATGCTTGGGTGGATGTCGAGTGTGTTACATGTTAGCTACAAGATTACATTCTTTCCTTGTACAGCAGATGTCTCTGGTGTAGGCTGGGCCATTTAGTCTAGTGCAGCTGGTGGCAGTTCTTACCTGGCTTCTCCTTTAATAGCTTTTCATCTTCCATTTTGCTGTAGTCTCTTGATGCTTCTGAAGATCTTGTCCATGGATTTCTACCTGTCTGTGTTAGCATAGCATGCTCCTTTTTTTCTTAGTTTGTTGTTGGAGGAGTGGGGTGTTAAAATTTGTTTTATTTAGGGGTCATTGGGAAATACTAGATTTTTAACTCTGAATGTCTCCACTTAACATATCTAGTATTTTAAAAGTTATCTGCTGACATACGCTAGCAAAATGTTCACTTTTAAATCCTAGTCTACACAAGGCCTTGGCTTTGCACTTCCATTCATGTTATCCTGCATATTTGGAACAGTCTTATGTGGCTTAATATGCCAGGCACCCACTAGATCCTTTCTCAAATCCCTCCTTAACTCTTATTTCTTCCAGGAATTCTTCCTGCTTTTATTTGCTGAACAATAGTCCCTCTGCAGCACTGTAATACTTTTTGTGCTGTGTTTGTCATATTCAGTTCACTTGTCTTAGGTTCAGCCGTAACTGTTCTTTTTCTCCTTCCTAGTAGCTGGTCCAGTGCTGCTTTGGCTTCAGTCTGAGAACAATGCTGATAACACACCAGTATTTTACTGTTTTATGTTAAATGTTTTACAGTTGCCCAGTAGCACTTACCCTGATCAAGGACTTTGCAGTTTCCCATGCTCTGCTATTGAAAAGGGGCACAAGAAGCTGGGAAGGAGCAGAGATAGGACACCTCACCCAAACTAGCCAGAGGGGGTATTCCATATCGCAGCATGTCATGCCCAGTACAGAAACGGGGGGAGTGACCTGAAAAGCCCAAATCACTGGTCAGATCAGACTGGGTGTTGGTCAGTGGGTGGTAAGGAATTGTATTGTGCAGCACTTGTACTCAATTTTTCCCCTTTCACTTTTTATATTCTCTCCTGTTATTCCCGTTATCATTATTATTATTAGTAGTAGTAGTTTTATATTATACGTTAGTTATTGGACTGTTCTTACTTCAGCTGAACTCATTCAGTTCTTTTCCCCATCCCACCTGGAGGGCAGGGAAGGAAGAGGTGAGTGAGTGTCTCTGTGGTGCTGAGTTAACAGCTGGGTTTAAAACCACATCACTTTAAAGCAAAGCATTTCTGAGGTAGCTAACTTGACTTTGTGAAGGTTGGATAAACTGAATAAACTAAAATCACCATATCTATGCTGCTCAGTAGTCTGGATGAAACAGCAGAAGAATCTTTGCCTGTAAAATGTACTAATTCACAAAATATTCAAGACAGAGAGTGGAGTTCTGGAAAATTAAATATTTGAGATTTCCTTTTATTTCAGGTGCTGTGGCACAAAATGCCTAAGCAGTTAATGCTGCTATAGGGTAAGCAATTCTCTACAGAAGAGGCCTGTTTATGAGGATGAGCACTAGTCATCAAAGGCAGTATTAGTTTCCTAACCAAATTTATTAGTTTGTGTCTGTAATGGTTTCAATTAATTCTGGTTTAACTGCTGATATATATATATTTCTGGTTTACTTTGGCCTCCTTTAGGCTTATTAAAAAGACCCAATCATCCAGTCCTTCTGCACCACTCTGAATGCATAGCTAGAATTGCAAGGGAAGTCTTGTTCTCTGTGACTGTTACTTTATAGGTATTGTTAGTCTTCTATATTATTCTGGATATATTTTAATAAATGGTCTTAGTAATACTCCTGTTTCTTCTAGCTAGTTTGCTTTGGCCGCATGGGGGTGCAGCCATAGGATTCTTAGCTACGTAACAAAATGGGATTCCAGTCCTAGCTCTCTAGTTCTCTGGACACAAGAATGAAAGAGATGGACGGGAAGGTTTAGTCTTTCATCTTGTTTGTTCGGGTTTTTTTACAGATCCCTCCACTGAAAATACATATCCGTACATAATGTTAAGGTTGTGGGGTTAGATCTGGAAATACTGATACAAAGGTGTATAATGAATTCAGGTTGCATCATTTGAATTTCTGGTGTTAGCATTTTGAGTGTTTCAGTAAATTCTAGATACCTACTTTTAGACTTCATGATACTGGATAATATGTTTGAGAAAGCTGATGAACATTGTAGCCCTCTGTAGCTCATCTGAATTAAAAAAAAAAAACAGCAAGAATATTCTTTCAGTACCTTATCTTTAAAATTTCTCTTACTACTTTGTAATTTTTTTCACCCTCTTTTCTCATAAAGAAACCCAAAGGGAAAAAGATAACATTAAAGAATACTTAAAGGAGGAGCTGTGTTAAAACATTAGGCAAGCTGTTTCCTTTTAAGGGGAGATTTTGAAAAAGCAAATCAAACCCGTAACAAGAAGCTAGTTTCAGCTTTCACTACATAATGGGCTGCTGCTTATCAATACTTGTGTACAGCTGCTGTCCTTTCTGTGGCCTATTACCTTTCTGTCCTCCGCATTGTGATGATGATGTACTTAAAAGTAAAGTCCATTGAGTGTGGTAGTTCTGTTAGTAGGTTAAAGAAAAGGCACTGATGTTTAAAAGTGATTTGACTGATAAATATTTTTGCTGGTAGTTAATCAACTTTGAAACTGGTGGCTTTGAACTGAGATTGGTACTGGTGCTTATACATCTTAAAATCCAAGCTTCTGTGCTCCCACATACCTGAATTTGCTGCCCAGAATTCTTGAAATCACATGTAGTTCCATGTTTTCTTTGTATCAGGATGTAGTAATGTATTACAAAAATGCTTTATTAGACCTGCTCAGTCCTGAAGCTAGAAAATGTGTTTCTGTTCTCCTTTGTCTTCAAAGGTTTTCCTAAAGTACCTAAGCTGTTGATGAATTTTGTTTAAATATAGTATGTAGTTAGCACAGCTGAAGTCAGACCCTTTACTGAAGATTGTAAATGTGAGCTTAAGGATGGATTTTGAAAATCGGTTCCTTAGCTGTTTATGTAGAATGTAAAATCCAGCATAAACCAGCTTAGGAGCTCTGCTGTTGTATTTGGACATCTAACCTGAGTGGATTTCTGTGCAGTAATCGTGAGCTTTTGTTTGCAGTAACACAAATACTTTTATTGATACTGTATCACATCTTACAATGTCTGAAACTCTTTCCCTCTTCAGGCTTAACACAAGGCCAGTGTATGGAGGTGTAAGATCTCGCATTGGGATCCAACAAAATCTTTTAAACAGACCATCCCCAGCTGTCGGCTTCCAGCGGACATTTGATGCCCGACAGAAGATAGGTCTCACAGATGCTCGACACAAACTGGGGGTTAAAGATGCCCGTGAAAAACTGGTTCAAAAGGATGCTCGGTTTAAAATCAAAGGGAAGGTGCAGGATGCTCGAGAAATGTTGAATTCCCGAAAACAGCAAAATGTTGCTACTGAAAAGGTGACCAAAGTGGTGGATGCCAGAGAGAAGATCACCTTAAAACGGAGCACTCCAGCTGCTATCAGCCCAACTATGGGAACAGCGAATCCAGCCGTGAAAATCACCAAAACTATCCAAGTAGGTCAAGCACATCACCTCTGAGCCCCTCGGTTATTCTACAGCCGTCCAGTAGAAATGATAATGCATGAATGTGTTCACATGTTAACAGTAGAAGCGATGGTGATACAGTTCAGTCCAGCCTGTAGGGCAGTATTCAGAGCTTTCTGGGTGTTCTTGCAGTTGTTTGAAGTTTTTCGTAGGACCCCCGCTGTCATTTAAGATTTAATGTGAATTTGGGGCCCAGTAAAGATTAAAGCAACACTCCTGAACACCAAAGCATTAAAGTAGCTGTCCTGAATGGTTATGTAGTCTCTTTCCTACCTAAAATCAAAGTGAATGCATGCATTTTTTGTCATTCGTACACCACCCCTTTTTGCGAGTTTGATGTGGTAGATTGTCCTGTCCAGATAACTGGCTTATCCTAGCGGTGGGGTAACAATTTAGAATACAGAGCTATGTTTGTGTCTAAGAAGATGTAAAATTCAGTGGGTCCTTCCACAATATCTCATGTTTCTACTTGTCTGGTTTTCAGGAAGGCACTTGCTTCCAGAGAGTTGCCTGATTACATGATGCGCTCCTGCTGAGGCTCCAGTTTTATTTCAATCGCAATATAATCACTTGCTCACCCTAACCTGCTGATTTCCTTCGACAGTTTTCTAATTTCAGTTTGCTGTGTGTGCAGGATTCTTGGCAAATGTCTCTGAGAAACAACTGCTGTTGAGCTGTGTGTGTATTAGGTACTGTGGGTAGAGTCAAAAGAGAAGTTTCCAGACTGTCAGGATTGTGGTTTGAGGAGTGGTTTTGTTCCTCACCTCTACAAGCATGTAACTGAAGTTCCTAGCCTACCTATTTCATGTTCCTCCTCCCCCTTGGCTTCCACATACCTAGAAAATCTGTTCTCATTGATTTGAATCCTAGATGAGTCCACCTTCTGTTCAGCTGTGAGTTTTGCTCAAGAGTATTAAACACGTTTCTTCTGTAAATTAGCCTAGGAAATTTGTAGGTGGAATTTCAGGCTAAATTTACTGCCAGGATGACCTAAGAAAGAGAAAGGACTCTTGTAGCAATAAGAAGGGCTAATCATAGAGCAATAGAGCAGTCTGTTCAGTAGTAATTTAATTAGGAAGGTAATTAATGTGCTTCTAAGCCAAATCACCACCATCAGCCATTAGGAGTTGAACATTTTCTATGAAGTTTCTGGGAGTTATAATAGTTTCCAGAGACTTGGTACAGTAGCAGTTTCCTCTAACCTGCTTGGGTTTTTTGTTTGTTTTTTTATATATATTATTTGATTTGACCTGTGGTACTTTCTGTTTGTTAGATAACGTCATGCAAGAAAAAATATTGTAGAGTACAACAGTGATTAAGACTGTGGACAAAACCATGCATGTGAGAAATTAACTATTTTTGGTTTTAGGATCTATACTAAAATTCCGAATTTCTCATGGCCCTTCTCTCTTCCTGAATGTTGGAGCAGAATCAAACTAAAGTATTTTCATCTGACACGCAGCACACAGCTCTGATGGTATTGTGGTCTCGTTTCTTGTAAAGGAAGGAAAAAAGCCTTAGAAAGCTAAAGAATTTCCATAACTCTGCTTGTGTTTTTATAGGACAGGTACCCTTGTTTCTGAATTGATTAGCAAATTGAAACATGAGGCTGCTGTGGTATAAGTTACAGTCTAAAGAAAATGCAGATCTGAAGATTTTACTGCCTGTATGGAGTGTTTTTGGAAGAAGAACCATTATTTTCTGTAATGGAAAGCTTCCAGCTGTTTCAAAAACTAAAAGGGCTTTTCTGGGGAGAGATGTTGCTTAATTACAGTTGGTGAATAGTACAGCTGCATTCCCTGACTACTTCTTTTGTGGTTTCCCTGTTTCTTGGGAGAACAGGCCACATAAATGTCAGCTACACTACCCTGTGCATCATTTTATTCCACTACAAGCAATAGAGCTTATTCCAGCTCTAGTGTGAAAAAGCAGTATATACTACTCCCTTGAAATAGAGCTGAACTAAACTGTGTTGTGTCCCAACTTGTTGAGTTTGATGGAAATAGGTATCTGGTTCCTTCTAGCATGAAAGATTTTCCCCATTCCTGTTTTCATGTTGGCAGAAATGTAAATCTAGTCAGTGCTGGCAGGGTACTGTCCCTTTCCCACTAATCTTGGACTAAAACTCAAGTAATTTGAATCAGTTTCCCTATGTGGCCTTAGGTCTTAATTTCTTCAGTCAAGCAAAGCTATCTCATATCTAACACATTACAGCAAACAGACATTATCTATAGCATTTTGTGGTAATATGTTTCAAGAGCAGGAGAGCGAGTTTCATTTAAGTGGTCTCAGGGTATCAGCTAACAGCTTTCATCTGAAAGGAGGATCTGGTGGACTCTAATGTTTAATGCTTTGGTTCTTTCTCTCTAACTGTAGCAGAAGGCTCCAGTTCCTGTACACTCTCATCCAGCAGGAATGAGGATCAATGTGGTGAACAACCATACACACAAACAGGTGTGTGCCCTTGCTCAGTGCTCTTTGTTACCTTTTGAAGGGGGGAGGAGGGTGTTCATGAACATTGGAACATGCAAAGAAAACTTTAAATAGAAAAGTGGAAGATCTCTAACAGCTTAGCTCCCTATTCTTGCGTGCTTAAGACACTGCTGTGGTAATTGAATTTTTCATTTAGTCTAATTAATCTTGAATCCTTATATGTTATATGAAGTAGGTATTCCCAGTTTTTATCTCTGTGTGCTAATGTTTTCTCTAGAGAGTGTGACCTTTAGCTCTGATGTCTTTCTGTAAATTTCTCAGTGACACTACTTCAGATCCAGCTGTTGGTTGTTTTGGTTCAGCATCCTGCCAGTCTCTTCAGAGAATGGATATGATTGTACATGGTCAAGTGTTCTACAGTGAGGTGGGAGAGGGTATAACCTTTCTGCAATCCCCACTGTGGGTCCCTGCTGGGAACCTGACAGTGAGTGATGTTAACTGGTACTCTGATGAGATTTCAAAGTTGCCATATCCCTCGCCAAGCAGACTCTGAGGAAGACCCTAGAATTTGTGTTGTCTCTTCTGTGATCTATTGTAAAGATCTTTGTCACAGCCGCAGGCCATTCAAACACCTGACCACCTTGGGTGCTTTCAGGGAGGAAATATTCAGTTTTATTACTTGTTTTGTGTGTGTGCATACATGAAGTATTACATGAAATACTGTGAATGTCAGTATTCCAACATTGTGTCCTGGGCTGGGTTTTTTTTGCCTCATTTATGTGTATGTTACTTCTGACCTGCTTCCCTCACCTGTCCCAGGTGCTGTCACTTAAGGAAGTGCCTTCATTATTTTGACCTCATCACTATAAGCTTTGAATCCATTTCATCCATTTCAAACTCAAGTCCATTGTCGTGACAGCTAGTATTTTTCAGGGGTTTTCTGTGCAGTTCTCCTCTGTTCTGCCATCACTTTTGGGGTTTTTTCCTTCATAGCATTTCTGTGACTGGAACAACTTTCCCGATTGTAAACCAGAACCTTGCTGACTATGAAAACCCACGTATTTTGCAAGCTTGCATTGCTAATCTCTTCATTTTTATTTACCTTTCTACTGAATTAATGGGAAGCTGTTTTGAATTGTGACTTCTTCTTTTCTGGGCAGTGCCACATGTTTGTAATTTTTTTCTTAGCATTACTTAAAGTCCATGAAAAAATTATTTGTGTAGGAGCTTATGTCAAGATTATAAGGCAGGGCTATGAGCATTAAGTTGAACTGGGAAATTCATTATTCATTCAGTAAAGCTCCTAGTGTGGTGTTTTCTAGTGCCAAACACATATGTGCTGTGTTGTGGAAAGCAGACTACTCAAAAGGAACATTTGGTTCGGATGTATTTGGGAGTCATCTGCTTAATTTAAAAACAAACAAACAAAACCCCAATCAGATGCACAGGCCTCAGCTTTAAAGGTAGCAGAGTGCTAGAAAGTGAGACACTGAGGTTTTATTCCATGAATGTGTCTTCAGCAGTCCTGATGAGTTCTAGAGATTTGGAAAAAAACATACATGTTTCAGTACAGCTTTATTACAGCATTTTTGGAAAAGAAGTTGGGTAGTTTTTACACTGATGTTTTGAAATGGGCTTGAATACCTTCAGCTTTTGTGCCTCTGGCCTGCAAGGGCAGAACTAAAGTCCAGTGTAGTCATGTTCATTACCTGACGAAGGCTGAAGACAGGAGCAAACTGCTTATAAATCTACCTGCTCATAAAATATTAACTTGCTTCTTTTCAGGGTCTCTATGACATGGAAGAAGATGATGAAACTGTCTCTCCCCTTGCTAGCAAACAGATGAAAATCACCACAACAAACAGTTTCCTGCACAACACGGTAAGAGATTATCTGAACAGTCCCCACCATGCCATGCTCACATTGGGTGAACACACATGCTGTAGCTTTACAGGGCTTATGTTCTTTTAAAGTATGTAAACGATGCTTTCTCCTGAACTATTTGCTCTTTGCCCCACCCTTCTCTTTGTGCCAATGATTCTAAGTGTTATTTTTTTAGGACCAATTCCTTTTAGGCTAACTGATTTTATAGGCCTTTTGCAGCCAGAATGTGCTTTCTTACTTGCTGGCAGGTTGCTGCATGTTAGTTCTTGACTTTCTTCCTATTGGAGAAGGGTTTTGAGCCTATCTTGTTATTGTTTAAGCAGGCAAGAAAGGAAAGCTTTCTGCTGCTTCTAGAGACTGGACATCAAGGCAGGAAATCTATTGCCATGCAAAATCTTAGTTGGCAGTTTGCTGGGGAGTGCCAATGCTCTGGAGAAGGTGGAGTTTCAACACGGACAAATGCGACGTCCTGCTCTTGAGATGGCATAGCCCTCTGCAGCTTAAGCTGAGAACTGACTGGTTAGAAAGCAGCTTTTGTAGGAAAGAGCCTGGGGGTCCTGCTGAGTGGTATACGAGGAATGAGTTAGCAGTGTATCCTTCCAGCATCAAAGGCCAGCTGTAGATTGTGTGTTAGTATGATCATAGCCAGCAAGTCAAGGAAGATAATTATTCCCATCTGTTTGGTGTTTTGGGAATGCACCTGGAGTTCTGTGCCTATTTTGGGGCTCTGTGATACAAAACAGACACGGGCAAACTGAAAACAGTATAACGGAATCATCAGAGGGCTGCAGCACATGTGTGAGAGGGTGAGAGCAGTGTCTCTTTAGACTGAGAAGGCTGTACTGAGATCTCTCCACTCTCACTGCCTGTTAGGTCATAGAAAAGACAAAAGCCAGGTCCTTTTTGGGAGTGAACAGGGAGAAGACAAAGCAACAAATGTGTTGCAGCAGGAAAAATAAGGTGGAGAGGGGGCACAGAAAGTCGTGCAATTCTCAGAATATTGATCAGCATCTGGCACAAGGACCCAAAGAGATTGTGAAATTGCCATTCCCAGATATTCAGTGTTTAACTGGACAAAGTAGGGTGTACTGAGCTAACCTGATATGTCTTTGAAGTTAGCCCTGCTTCAGACATGAGGATTGGACATACATTTACCCTAAATTATTCTGTGGTTCTGAAAAAAGTGAATTCATGTGGCTTTACCATCACACAGGCAGTCTAGTGAAGTGATTATGCCATTTTCTTTTTTCTCATGTGGGTACTCAGAATACACCTCCTGGCATTTGAGAGCCTTAAAAAACAGCCTTATGGGTTGTCTGCTTTTTTAGGTTTTGCAGGAGTAAATGTGTTCTCTCCAGTGTTCATAGCAGCTACCAAACATGATTTTTAGTCTGGCTTTTTAAACTCTGGTAGTTTCAACTAGAAAGGTTACACTCCATGCTTCTGAAATATTGCTCTTTGTACTAGGTCTTTGTACAGCTCAGTCTTATTGTTAATGAGCAGTTTTTGTGAACACTTTGTAAAGTAGTTGAAAATCTCTGCATAAAAGGAGCTTTTCAAATTCAGATCACACTGGTAAAGTTCATTTAAAAAGAATATGAAAGTAAAAAGTGCTTGTTAAGTGAGGGAAGTGGTTTTCAGGAATAAACATACTTTTATATGCTCATGTCCAGAAACTTGAGTTGATTTCTGTTTCAAAGCTGAAACTCTCAAGCACTGTAGTGGTTTTGACACTGGAAAGGACTTGCAGTTCTTAGTGCATGCTAATAATATTCTCCTGCTGTTGGTGCCTCAAAGAGAGGGATGACTTTTGTAGCCTGCAGCTCTCAGAGATACTTTCCTTCTTCCTCAGACTGGGCTGAGTGGCAATAAATTCTCTCTGTCCAAGACTGTTCCCCTGACTAAAGTGGTCCAGAATGATACATATACAGCTCTGCCTGCACCTCCCTCTCCTATGCGAACAAAGGCATTGGCAAACATGTCCCGGACCTTGGTGACAAAAGAAGAGCCTCCAAAAGAACCAGCACCCATTGAGGTGAGCTTAGAGAAGTGTGAGATGCTCTTTATAGAAGTCTGTGAAACATCTGGATCTATGATTCTATGATACGAAACTTGCTGTTTGTTTGTCATATGAGTAGCTTATTTCTGCCTGCCTTCCACTAGTAATTCTGGGACTCCATCAAGCTTATTTTGATAACTACAACCCATGTCCCAGGAATTTGAAATTTATCTAAATATTCTTTTCATCAAAGTTTATTGGGAAACTGGGAATTCTCAGATAGCACATCTTGCTTCTCTCAACTTTTCTCTCTAGCATGAGAGAGCTCATGGTCCTGGAGGAATCCATGTTACAGGGAGGGGCCAGTTGTTTGGACACTCCTTGGTGGCTTCCATGTCCCTAGGAGTAGTGTTGGAACACTAGTAGGTATATTGTCTTCTGTCCACTCCTGTTAGCAAGAAGAAACAGAATTCTTTCAAATACAGCTTCTTTCTGTACTCATGAGACTTCTCAGGCAATTTGTAAACAATCTGGCTGGAACTGCTTTGCAAAACTGCCAGATGTTGGGTACAGGTAACCCACCAGGTGTTCCCAGGCATGTTGAGTTCAGCATACCATGTTTGGGGGATTGCTGGCTGATGCAGAGTGAAGCAGACATGGGCTTAAAAGTGTGGGCATATGTATGTGGATTAAGTTAAGTGTTATACTTGGGAATGAAAGAGAAAAGTTACTTCAGAGAGAAATTAACATGGAAAAGGGGCTTCTTTATCGCCATCAGATGAGCTGGGCTTTTGTGACCATTGGTACTTCCCATTACTAGCTGTACCTCTCCCCTTTGGGTGTGTACAGACTTTCGCAGACATCCCTTTAGTGACTTTTTTGGTAATGCTTTCTCTGCTGTCCTGCCTGCTGCCCTCTTTATGGGATGCATTTGTTTGTGTTGACAGCTGGCGTTCAGTCCTTTGGAAGGTACCAAGATGACAGTTAACAATCTGCATCCTCGAGTCACAGAGGAAGACATTGTTGTGAGTGTTGCTTACTGCCAAACTGTGGATGAGTGACGCTTCTTCCCTTATCCTACTTCTTTTGATAAGTTGGTTGGTCTGTGGTGAATGTAGTGAAGAGGAGTATTACGTGGGTTTGCTTTCCTTGCAAAACCTTTGAAGGTTCCTGATCAGTTTGGGTTTTGTTCTTAAGTCAGTGCTTAAGATGGGACAAAATTCTGATATCACTAGAATTCCCCCAAATGATGCTTGGTGTTCTCCTTGCCCTCATCCAAATTATCTAGGCACTTCCATTCTCAGCAGGCTGAGAATAAGCCTGATCTTCATGTGTGATAAACAGTATAGAGTACTGGCCTTGAACTTTTCTGCTTGTGCAACCTGTATTACTAATTCAAAGTACTCATACTATAGCAAACACAGACAAGCATCAAGATTCTGCTATGTGTTTACTCAGCATGATGGGTGGTGCAGTTAGGAAACTAAGCCTTTCTTACTCAGTGTCTTTGGTCAGAGTGGTGCCTTTGGTGTGACCTGTGGTCATGACTAACTCTCTGCCCTCAGGAGTTATTCTGTGTGTGTGGTGCCCTGAAACGAGCCCGTCTGGTGCACCCTGGAGTGGCTGAGGTAGTATTTGTGAAGAAAGAAGATGCTATCACAGCATATAAGAAATACAACAACAGGTGCTTAGACGGTAAGTTCAAGGCCAGAGTTGCATTTAAGATAGATAAATCAACAACTTTTGCCACCTCAGTGGAGAGTTTAAAAGCATCTCGGATGCTATCAAGAGAGAGGAAATGCCAGTAAATCAGTTTGAGCTAAGTAATGTAATACACTTGTGCAACCAGCTAAATATATACACAGTTTAAGTAAAACAAAAAGATTTTCCTAGAAAGAGAATGCTCAAAGGTAGAGGCAGGTTCCTGGAGTTCATTAGTCTAATTTCCAAATGAAATTTCTTTTGCTTCTAATTCATTTGCTAGAGTTAGATAGTCCTTACAAAGGCTTTACCTGCTTACAGATAGCTGTTTGCAAAGTACAAGTAAAACTAGTATTTTCAGAAGTCTCAAGGTGTCACCAGAGCCATATTGAATTTGACTTGTAAAACAATTAGTACTGGCTTCTCCATAAACTTTGAACAATGGGATTTTTAATCTGGATTCACCTCCAATCTAAATATAGACTGAAATTAGCTTTTAATTTTTAGCTGGAAATAGGTGCTGCTTCTTTCTCTAGACGAGTGATATGTTGCGATCATCAGATGAGGACTAGGCAGCTGAGAATGGGAAATCCTCTTATGTCTCCCACATACTAGGTACAAAACCCTTGTACTAAAGGGTTTGTACCTAATACATGACTTCTTAATTAGTGTGATTGTTCACATTGTCCTGAGTATTTCGGTGGCTTTTCTGTTGCTGTGATTTTGCAATAAAAGATGTATTAGCTTTTCTTTCTGACATTTTCCCAGCATGTGAAACTCTTGCTTTCCCTGTTGTGTGGTATTTCTGATTGTGATATTGTGTGATATTGCCCTACCACAATTCTGATTACTTTTTTGATTATATTTTTCTTTAGGTCAACCAATGAAATGCAATCTTCATATGAATGGGAATGTGATCACCTCAGACCAGCCTATACTGCTGTAAGTGTCCGCTGGGTGGGGGAAGAACCAAACGCATTTGCAGGCTCTGTTTTAAGAGGAACCTGAGGGGAGGAAAACTGTTGGCAAGTTATTGTCTCATTAATATTTTCCTTCTCCTCTCTGTGCCACTCTGTGTTAGAGCTGAGGGAAATACAGCTTGACTCTGTAGTGTTCCCAGCCCTTTAAAACCTTTGTCTCTGATACTGGATATTGTTTGGGGTTTTTTTTAATTATTATTATTTTTTATTTTTATCCTCCAGCCGATTGAGCGATACCCCTTCAGTAAAGAAGGAAGGGGAACCACGCCGGTCAAGTGCAAGCGCCTCCTCAAATCCCCCAGCTGAAGTGGACCCTGACACGATCTTGAAGGCACTCTTCAAATCTTCAGGGGTCTCTGCCTCTGTGCAGCCCACAGAATTCAAAATCAAACTCTGAGAAGGGGGAGCAAGAAGTGGACTGGAAACCCATTATGTTGGGGAAAGAAAAGTGCAGGAGTGCAGATGTTACTTGCATTTGCCTGCCTTGACATTTTTTGTTTTCTATGATCACTACCTTACTGTACAATAGTGTTCCCTCTTGTGTGTGTGCTTTCTGTTTTCATAGTTGGAGTTTTCTTCCATGATTTTATTTTTTTTTCCCCAAAAAATAACCTCCCCTTTCTGCCAATACTGAATTACCAAGCATATACCATGTAACTCCATCCTTTACTCCAAAGCCCCTAGTGGCCATTAAAAGTGCACATAGACTTTGAGGGAAGGAGTGGTGATCTCCTTCTCTTTTCTTCTGACTGACCTTTAACTAGAAGGTGTATCCCCTTGGTTATCAGCAAGCAAGAGTACCACATTATGTCTGAAATGGCTGCACTGGGTACAAAGTCAGATATGGCTCTGTACAGGAAGCACTGTTTTGCATCTTTGACATGCTTTTGGTGGCATACTACTTGATTCTGGCTGTTGGTCATTTTTCTGATCAGCAGCTGTAACTGCGAAGTGTGAAAAACTCAGCCTCCTACTGTGTATAGCAGCCAACAGAGGCATAAGGCAGAGACATGCACAAGTCCTATACCTGTTGCCCCTACTGGAAGGGGGGTTTACATCTACAGCAAGGTGGGGAGTGGGGAAAGGCTGGCGTTTGTACAATGAACATATTAGTCCTGTAGGGTCAGGGTCAGTTGCTCTTTTCTGGACTGAAAAATAAGAATCAATCCTGTGTTCAGAGCTAGAAGTCCAAGTGTTTCATTCCCATTAGACTGTATTACATCCTCCTGCTGATGCAGGGTTGTGATTTGATTTTATTTTTTTTCCCCCTTCCCTTGCTTTCTAACTTACCCAATCTCCTATAAAAAAGGAGGAGCTGGGGCCATTTTCAGATGCTAAAACATAGGAAGCAGTCTTTTCCTGCACCTGAGAACTCACTTTGGGAGATGTCATTTGAGCAATGTTTGGCAGCTGTGTGGGCTCACATGCCTGAATTTGGAGGATGCTTGCAGCACTTCATGACTTCAGAGAGCATTTTTGAAGAGAAAAGCAGGTAGCAGTCTAAGGAACACAAGGGAGAAGAGCCTTAAGCAAATCCCATGCAGAGCAGCGAGGGTGTACCCTGGGCCAGTGAGCATCTGTGGGGAGCCGCAGGCCACTAGGTGGCACTTCCAACACTTCCTTTTGTTATTACAGCGTAATTGCCGTGGATGTTTGAAGTCCCAGTAGCTCCATTCGTTTGTATTTGTTCAAATTGTATTGTAAGAGAGGAAAGCTGAGAGCCACTTCCAGGACGCAGTTGGGGTTTGAACTTGATCCTTCTAGCTGGGAGGTCAATCCATTCTCTTCAGCTCTGCTGAGCTTCAGTGACCTCTGTAACCATTGTAGGTCCGGATTTCATTTCTTGCAATCAATCCTATGTTTCTTTTGCTTTCTCGTTCTGTATTAACTCTTTGCACTTATCTAGCTCATGCAAATCATTCCTTTATCTCACTGTATCACTTTTAGCCATTGAAATAACTGAGGACTTGGCAGGACTTGTCTTTTTTTTTTCCAAAGAGTACTCTCTTTGGTTTGGAAGCCACCAACACCATTATTGCTATGGTGCTTCATGTGAACAACAGATGTTTGTAGGGGAGGGTACCTCAGACAGCCATGGTTCTCCTTTTTTAGATTGCCCATCAAACACTTGTGTTTTAATTAAGAAAATGAAAATCAAATGGGGGAGGGGGAGGAAACATTAGGGGTTGGAGAAAATAATGTATTACCTGTTTCTGAATAAACGTTTGTTATACAGAGAGTGGATTCTAAGCCTTTTTAGATGCTGCGAAGCAACTGAAAATAGGTGGAGTTCCAGTCAAGTGTGCTTATA
The DNA here is from genome assembly GCF_033783945.1 of Neopsephotus bourkii. NCBI lineage: Eukaryota > Metazoa > Chordata > Aves > Psittaciformes > Psittacidae > Neopsephotus > Neopsephotus bourkii. The sequence goes on from NW_026900624.1 coordinate 14,533,529, forward strand.
TATCAATATAGAAACTTTAAAACTGGTAATGTAATGAAGAGCAAGAGGAGTATATGGATGAGAGAATTGATCCTTATATGCTTTTTAATTTGGATTATTGAAATTAGTTCCTGATTCTTGCTACTAAGTGGGAGAAATTTGTGTCCCCACCTAGTTTAAATTCCATTATCACAGAAAAGAAAATGGCCTTTGTTATTGACAGCCTAGTAATTAAGAAAATTATTTTAGTAAAAAATAATACAGCTGTCAAATGCAGGGTACCTGTTCTAAATGCAATAGGGTACTTTCCTTATTGGCTGGATAAAAAGGTGTGGAGATATGTATTGTGACTGCAGGCCTCACCTCAAGGGAGGGATTAACTGACTTCCTCAGTGCAAAGGGCCACTTGATTAGAAGAAAAAGGTCAGGTTGGATGGGGCTTTAAGCAACCTGGTGTAGTGCAAGTTGTCCCTGCCCATGGCAAGGGGTTGGAACTAGCTGGTCTTTGAGGTCCCTTCCAATCCAAACCTTTCTATGATTCTGTACCTTGTCTCTTCTGAAAGAGGCATTCAAGCTTTTTTTTTTTCTTTATTAATAGATTCATATCAATTTCAAAAGTCAAATAGCAAGATCTCTAGCTTGCTGTTAAAATGGTGCATTGTGTTAGATTATCTGTCAGAAATCATGATATTAACATAATCCTTTTGAAGAATTGCTCTATTCTCTAGCTCTGTGACTTATGGGAGTGTTTTTATTTTATAATTGGTGAACAAAGTGATTGTTTAAACAGTACTCCACCATTTGTCTTGCAGCAATGTCTTGGTGTGCATTGCTGTTCTGTTCTGAGTCCACTCTCTAAAGTTATCTTAGTTTTCTAATACTTCATGGTGTGGCATCTTTTGCTAGGCATTGAAAGAAGAGTAGCCAGCCATTCCTACTTCAGGGAGCTGACCTCGCAGCTCCGCAGTTTCTCCTTGCTGTCTGCATTCCACTGAGGTTACCTACCACCTTCTGACCTTGCCTCTGGGCACATATGCCCTCATGCAGCACAGTTATTGTAGAATCAAACCCAACAGTATGGGTTAGAAGGGACCTTAAAGCTCATCCAGTTCCAGCCGCCTGCCATGGGCAGGGACACCTTCCACTAGAGCAGGTTGCTCCAAGCCCCGTCCAACCTGGCCTTGAACACTGCCAGGGATGGGGCAGCCACAGCTTCTCTGGGCAACCTCTGCCAGTGCCTTATCACCATCAGGGTAATAATGATGTCTTAATGTCTATTCTAAATCTCCCCTTGATATACTTTTGTTCACTTCCTTTCTGGCCTCTTAGAGATTACAAGCTCAGAGGTGAAAGAAACACTGATTCCTGGCACTAATTCGGTATGCTTGGCCAGGACATGTGGTAGGTAATTGACAATAGCATTTCTTTTTTCCTTTGCTTTTTGAAAGACATGATGACTTGTGAAGTGATGCCACAATTTGCAAGTTTGGTATATTTTCATGGGTTTTGCATGTACTGTTTCTACTGATAATACTCATTAACTTAGATATTTGGTTGAGCCAACTGTCCGTACAATTGCTTGCTTTATTGTCCATTGTCTTCCTTCGGTTTCATTATTTTTGGAGTGGTCTTGTCTTCCATTCAGTCATAAATACAAGTTTCTCTGTAAATGTAATCTTTTAATCTTTTTTTTTTCTGATTAACAAGTCTTTAAAAACAGTTGTTTTTACAATTATCTTTGAATGTTTTATGTATATTTAAGTTTCCTTTATTTGCCTTTGTATGATTAAGCACAGTGCCTGTTTTATGCAGTTCAGGTCCTCGTTTTCAGAACCGTTACACTAAATGCTGGTGTGTAACAAGCTTTTCTTACAGCGGGTGATGCTCTGGATGGGGAAACTTGCTGGTTAAACTCCACCTTGGCGCCGAGGTCGGGTCCCTCAGCGCTGAGGGTCCCCCCGCAGCCATTAGCAGCCCCGCGCCGCCGCGGGGAACTACAACTCCCGACGGCCCCCGCGCCACGCCGCTTCCCGCCGAGCTAAGATGGCGGCCGCCGTGGAACGTGTGGTGGGAGAGGCGCCGGCAGGCTACACGGGTGAGAGGGCCCGGGGTAACAGGGAGGGAGCGGGAGCGGGGCCCGGACGGCAGCGGGGTCTTTAACCGGTGCGTCGTTCGCAGCTCTGGCGGTGAAGTTCGGGGAGCGGCAGCGCTGTCCTCACTATTTGTTGGTAAAGGAGCACCAGCTGCGGGAAGGCGCCGGCACCGCGCACCCCCCTCACCGCACCCTCTTCGTCCTCAACGTGCCCCCGTACTGCACACCGGTGAGTGAGGCTGGCGCCGGGAGGGGCGAGGGGCGGCTTACCGGTGGGGGGGACTGAAGGCTGCGGGCATAGCCTCATGAGCCCGGGGCCGTGGCGTGCGTCGGGGGGTGGGCTGAGGGGCTGGGCCATGCCGGGCAGCCCTGAGACAGTGGGGAGAGAAATTGCCTCTGCTTTTCTGTAGCACTTCTTTTCTCTCGTTCTCCATATCAAGGGCTCTCTGTCCAGGCTGTTCAGCCGCTGCGGGCATGTCCAGTCTGTGGACATGTGTGACAAACCAGGGCCCGGGGAGAAAAAAGGGAAACTGAACTCCAAGTTCTTCAACTGCAAAGCTGTAACGGTAAAGCCCGGTGGGGAAGGGGAATCCTGATGCTTAGAATGGGGAAAGATCACAAGCACTGGAGGGTACTACTTGAAACGTGAGACATGGGAAACCATTTGGGGGCACTGGGTGATGTGATTACTTAAAGTTTGCATTATCTCTTTTTGCTGTCCCGCTGCAACTTGAAGTTTGATTTTTATTATATTTGTAGTGCAGCTCTGTTCAGCGTCACCAGTTTCTGTGGTGTATCTTGACTGCCATAGATGTCTTCTACTTTCAGGGATTTCAAGTGGCATACGTGGTTTTCAAGAAACCAGCTGGCGTCCAGGCAGCCAAGGCTCTGTCGCAGGAAGGTCCCTTGCTGATCTCAACAGAGAGTCACCCCGTGAAAACTGGTGTTAGGAGTAAGTCAGCCCTGGCTATCTTCCTGCTAGCTAGTGCTGGGGAAGAACTATGCTTATTCCTTGCTGAATCCTACCCTGCGTGTCCCAGATTAATTCTCACCATTTTGTACTGAGCTGGAAGGTGTCGAGTAATTCACTGCCCTGCTTTTATTATTCACAATCTTGTAGTCATGTTGTAGTCTGGTCCTGTGACCATATGGGAGAAGGGAGTTGCTTGGTGTAACGGAAGGGCAGTTTTTTCCAACATCTTTTCAGTACTGCATAAATTCAGATAAACTCTCAGTGTCTTACACTCAAAACAGAATCCGACTCAATAACAGGCACCTGTTATTGAGTGCTGACACCCTGATGTGTGTCAGGGTGACAGCACTTCAGGTGTCACCCCTTGACAGGAATGCAGCCCTCAGTGTTGCACCTCTTGGACTTAATGCTAGCCTGCTCCTGCTCAGGAAAGTTGCAAGCTCTTCCTGTCACTTTCTGGTTATGGCCTGGGCCACAAGTTGGTTGAGCTGTGGTGTGGGGAGGCTGAACAGAATGGGAAGAGCATCTCCTTCCCCACCGCAGTTCTCTCTAGAGCTGCCCAAAGGCATCAAACCAGGGCTTGATTCTAGCAGAGGCTATGGCTGACTTCTGCCCTCTTCCTCAGAGTGGATCGCCAGCTATGCAGCCTCAGTTGTGGATCAGGAGGAGCTGAAGGCTGAGGTGGATGCCTACATGCAAGACTATGACAAAAAGATAAAAGAGGTGAGGCCAGGCTGGGGAGGGGACCCAGCTAAGCAGTTTATTTGGGGAGAGGAAAGGAAGAGAGAAGATCTCTCAATGTCCTGGTCTCAGTGAAAAGGGTGGTGGGAAACATGCTGGTCGGCAGGGTTGTTTTACTCCCAGTTGCTGGTGGGCAGTTAGCTCCTAGTTTGGTCCACAACACCTGACCCTTCCATCCAGGCCTTACAATACATATCCACAAATAAACTGGGTCCTGGCTTGTGTACAGTGTTCTGACTGATAGTTGAATGCCTGTTCTTAGTTCCATGCCTGCATTCAAATCTTGTGCAGAAGCAGGAGCTGTAGCTTTGTCGGGGAGCTGTGCATCAGGTTGGCTGTCAGCGCATCTGCACTAAGCTGTCCCACCCTCTTGTCTTTACAGGAAGAAGCCAAAGCAGCCAGGGAGGAGGGTGTTCCGGATGAGGAGGGCTGGGTGAAGGTAACACGGAGGGGCCGGAAGCCTGGTCTGCCCCGGACAGAGGCGGCCAACCTGCGCCTGCTGGAGAAGGAGAAACGGAAAAGGGCCCGCAAAGAGCTGCTCAACTTCTATGCCTGGCAGCATCGTGAGACCAAGAGAGAACGTGAGTGTCCGAGCCTTCTCTGCCCCCTCCCTGTGGCTCTTGTCCCTTGCATCATGGTCATTTGTCTGTCAGTGGAGAGTCCACCACCTGTATCCAGCTGCAGGTGAACAGTGCTGCGTGGTTGTGCAGATAGCCTCGCCAGCTCTTGGGGCCTCTTGCCACCATCTCTTCTAGAAAGGGCTGCTGCAGTATTTTGTGGGAGAGTGCACAGATCCTGGCTTTCCAATAGATGTCTCTTCAGCCTGCACAAAAGCAGCAATTCAAAGGGAACACTAGTCATTTCCTTCCCCAAGAGGGAGCTGCAGCACTGCCAGAGAGGAGCTCCAGAGCCCCAGCTTGGCACTTAGCCCAGGCGCAAAAGTACCTGCTCTGGGAAGTGTGTGTGAGGATTACGCCCTTCCTGGCATGTGGAAGTGAAGCTCCCCAGGGGAGGGAGATCTGCTGTTCCCATGTGACCTGTTCTCTTTCTGTCTCTTAGACATCGCCCAGTTGAGGAAGAAATTTGAGGAGGACAAGCAGAGGATCGCGCTGATGCGAGCCCAGCGCAAGTTTCGGCCATACTAAGCTGTGCTGAGCTATTCCTGGGGTGCCCGGGCTGGAGAGGGCGGGAGAGATGCCTGATGACTCCATATCACAAAGGATTTCAGGGAACTGAGGCATCTTCAGATTGTCCCTGCCCTTGGATCTGAAACGGGAGATCCCAGCAACTGTCACTGAAGGAGGAGTTTCTTTTTCTTGCAATGGAATTCTGCTCTCTTGGCCATCATTTGGCCCTGTGGCATCACTTCCCAGGGTGCTCAGGCCAAGGAGCTGAGGCCTTTCCTGTGACAACTTGTATTTCCCTGCTGCCCAAGGCCCTCTTGTAGCTTGGTGAGAGCTGGGATTGACCCAGCACAGCCTCTTTAGGGGCAGGAATGTCTGAAGAACTGTAAATGAACTGCTGCTATGTTCTCAAAATGTGGGGATGCCTCTCTCTCCCCTTTGGTCTGCATGGGGAGACCTGGAGCTTCTGGTATGCTGGGGTGGCAATAAAAGTCATGGCTTGTATGCTGGTGCTCCTTTGCACATTTTATCTGGGGGTGAGTTAGAAATGAAGGGAAGTGACCTTTGGGAAAGCCCATCTGGGAAGTTCCCAGACCTGTTGTCACAAGGAAGGTGGTTTGGTACAGAGTCCTCCCCCTTCCCTCAGTGTTTTCCTTTCAGTCAGCTGCTGAGGTGCTCAGTCTTATGGCTGTGAGTGGACCCCTACAGCCTTATCTAGCCCAGGCTCTGGGAGCTTCTGATGTTCAGCACTGTCAGTAGAACGAGGTGAGCTGGCAGCCTGCCTTTGGAGGGAGCAACCAGACTCTTCATGGCCTGTTTTCTCTTAACCTGTTGTCAGACAGTAGGAGGGAGATAAGGATGGCAACAGGCACATCCAGCTGTGGGGCAGTGCTTTTGCACTGCCCACAGAACCTTTGTGCAGCTTTGGACTTAACGATGGCCCACCCCTGTGCACTGTGACCAGAAAGGGCCCGTTGTCACTCTACAGCCTCCATATGGGTATAGCCATGAATGTGAGGTGGAAATACTGGGAATTTCCACTGAGGTGGGTTAAAATGCATTCACCCTCCCCTGGAAAACCCACTGCCAATGCAGCTTCCATTGCATAGGGAGACTGCCAGGCCTGCTTGCTTCAGTTGGCTTTTTGCATCAATTTAACTAGAAGGCAGATGGATCCTAATTGTGCCTCAACTAAAGCAGACTGCATGTAAAAATCACTGCTTCCAAGATCAGTGTTTTAGCTGCTTGGGCAAACATCCCAAAAGAAAGGATTCTCCTCTAGAGTCAAGAAGACAGGGTTAACATTAGGAAATTAATCTTTATTTAGAAGGACAGAAATAATCTCTGCCAACTTTTACATTATTAGTAATTCTCCCTGCTGCTTCAGATAGAGGATTAGTGACTCATTCCCTAGGAGTTCATTAAAATGGCCTTCTGTGCTCAGGTGAGCTCTTATTTAAGCTGTTCTTTAAAACTGACTTTTTTCTACAGGTCTCACAGTCGAAGGGAGACATGAAGGTCCTTTGAGCTCAGGCATCCATGGAAGTAAGCAGAAAAGCAGAATACTTTCCTGTTTTTCCAGTAGCTCTAATCCTAGGATAAGACTGGTTGTACCATCCTAAGGGAGGAAGTAAGATGAGCCACCCATCTCCTGCTGAGCTACAGCTGGTGCTGCTGCTCCCACAGAGGATGCCTCTGCCTGTATTCCTGTTTTATTGCTTCCACTCTGCAGTGAGCCAACGTTAGGAAAGAGTATAATGAAACTGATGTTGAATGTGAGGTAAGAATGGTGACAATTCCTCCAGAGCCTGCTTTTTAGCTCCACGTTCTCCTGGCCTGCTGCAGCAGTGAGGGCTTCCTAGAGCCTGGCTCTGGTGTTCTGCGCTGTCAGGAAGTTGCTGATGATCCCAGACACCACCTCAGGCTTGTTCAGGTGCACAAAATGACTCCCAGGTACCTCTATTAGCTGGATGTGCTGGAAAGAAAGGATACAAGATGTGAACCAGAAAAGCATTCCCTCAGACAAGCTGTGGGGCAGGGGTAAGAGAGAACAAGGCTGGGATGACTGGACTAGGGAAGAGCTGGGTCTAGAGCGCAGTACTAACTTGGGACTCCTGCAGCAGAGGTCAAGTTGGCTTCCCCACAGTGTGAGAGCTGTGCCATTCAGGACAAATTGCGTAGTGGGGGGTGCCCACTGAGGGTGGCCATCAAGGCAAGCTGCTGCTCCCAGTTGGGGACCCATACAGTAGAGATCCAAGGATGGAGTTTGCTCTCACCTCTTTGAGGGTAGACTCAAATGCCTCCTGTAGGTCTTTCACAAAGTGATTTCTGGTGTCCAGCTTGTACGGAACCAAGAGTCCGTCTTGTGCTCTGAAAAGCAACAGCAAGGCTCAGTACAGCACATAGTGTGTCTCCATTTGTCTTTGCTATTGTCTTGGGCAGAAGCTTTGTCCCCAGGACAGGGGGTGACAGAGACAACTGCTCTTTCTAAGCTGCTTTTAAACGGCAGGGATACAGGGTCATACATGGCAGTCAGAGGGGCAGCTGTTTTCTGTCAAACTATCTGTTCAAAACCTTAGGCCTGGTAGTATCAGAGTGGAGACTGGTTAGCTATTGCTCCCCTCCAAGTGCTGTCTCATAATACATCATTCCTTAGCCCCACCATGTCTTCTGCCTTTTCCCTTCCATACAGCCTCTACATATCCCCTCTGTCCCTTTCTCCCCTCCACAGTGCTGTTTTGAACTGGGTGTGCCCCACTTAGAGATGGAAGTACCAGGGCAGTCCTCCTGGAGAAGCCAGCATTAGACCTCCTGCAGAGTTATGATCATGCTATCTCCTACTCCACTGCAGGTGATGGGACAAGATGACATCCCAGGCACTGAGGCATGTACTCTGTATGGCCTAGAAGACTTGTGCTCACTATGATGTTGTATTTCTGGGTAAGCTGGAATATCCTTAAGAGCTTATGATTTTAGCAGACCAGGGGTGCCAAAACTGCTCTTTATTTCCCAACTTCTAGCACTTCTTATTTCCTAGAGAGTCTTCTAATGGCACAACACAGACCAAGGCAGCCAGGGCCCTGCACATCTTGCCCTCCAAGGGCAGATGCGGAGGAGGACAGAACCAGCTACCCACCCAGACAGCTCAACAGCTTGTGGGGTTCTGCGCAAACCACTGGCTACCTTCCCACAGCTTTTCTCCTGGCCCTGGACACCCAAGAGGTAAGCTTGCAGGAGCTGGATGTGGCCAGGGGCTCTAGGACCAGCTGGAGGAGGTAGAGGCTGCCCTGATTTTACCTGTTTGCTTAGGCAAGAGGTTTCTGGGTCTGGAGAAGGGGGCAGGCTGGGGTGCTGTGACCTGGGGAAGAGCTGTGTGGGCCAGGAGGAAAGTAAGTAGAAACAGTGTGGAGTGTCACAGGCTTGCCAGGATGGCCCCTTCCTGTAGGGCTGAGGGATGGAAAGTTACGGGTTTGGGAGCGTGAAGGCAGGAGGATGTGGCAGGACTGACATTTCCTCAGTCAGCCTTGCACCAGGGAGACCCAGCCTAAAAGCACAGCCTAGGCCGGAAGGAGGATGCTCTCTGTGTGCTCTAGGAGCCTGCCCAGCCTGAAGCAGTGGTAAGGAACTCAGAAATGCTTCATGTTTGAGGCTGTGCTGTTGTGCCAACTGGCCCAAAGGCCTGGGTGGCTGCTGCAGAGGAGGGGTTACCTGAGGGCTCCTTTCTAACCTTTACTCCCTCCACCCAGGGCTGCAGGAAGGCAGCAAGGGTTGGTTTGGCTTGTGCCTCACTCACACAATGATGAGCACACGGTCCTGGATCTTCTGCAGGAGCTTCACACACTGCTCCACTGTTAAGGACTCTCGACTCTGCTGCAGGTGCAAAGACAGGGAGGGCAGCAAAGGTCAGGGACAGCAGCTGGGAACAAAGAGTATACCTGACCCCTGCTGCACTAGTGGCCCTTAAGGCAGAAGTGGCTGCGGTCCCAAAGCTGCCATGCTGGGACATGACAGGCAGCCAGGCCGTGCACAAGAGTAGCTGGCTCTGCAAAGGCTCCTTCTGTCCAGCTGCATTTCAGGGCTGCCAGCAACACTGCCTGCTGGGATGCAGCACATATGGGAATGATCTCATACCAGAGAAAAGCTTTAAAAATCCCTTTACTAAAAAGGAGACAGTACACTACTCTGGCTTTCATACCCTGGCAATGGCACAGGTAGAGGAGGCCCTGCTTGCTCAAAAGCAGCACAAAGCTATCAAAACATCAAACATGCGGACTTTGCTCCACACTCTCCCCTTCTTCCACAGGTGACCTGACAAGCTGACAGAAAGCATCCATCCAGCTGCTGCCTGAAGAGTTATAATGGCAACAAAATGTGGCCATGAGGCCCTGGGGCAGAGGAACTGCTAGGAAAAAAAAATCAGTAACATTTTCCAGTGACTCTGTAAGCTGAGTCAATGTTTGAGGCTCTTTTAACAGCAGCGTTTAAAAGAGAGGGAGGAATTAGAGGCACAGAAAGTAACCAGCTGAGCGGAAGCAGGGAGCGGATCTCCACTACGGCTGAGTTTTGTATAAGCTCAGAACTCAGAAGCAGCAGGGGGCACGTCAGAAGAGCAATGCTCACCGTCCGGACTCTCATGTCTCTGTTATACACCAGCCCTGGAATGAAAAAACAGAAGGTTTTAGTGTCTCGCAGGAGCTGCTCTGCTTCTCCTCCCCTCTGGGGTCTGCCCAAGACTTTTGAGACAGGAGGATTAGGATTAATTCAGATTTCTCCTTTCTTAATTTCTTTTCTTTTGGTGTTCCAGGACTCAAGCACCAAACCCAGCTACTGGGAATGGAGAGCTCTGCCTCCAGACTTAATTGCTCCCATTCAGGCTGCATGAAATTGTAGTTAGGGCACCCTGTACCCTGTGGAAGACAATGGCTGTTGGCACTGCTCCCATCCCACACCCAGGGCTGGCCCAGCACTGGGATGAGCCCTGTCTCCACGCAGACCCTTACCAGCGGGTGTCTCAGTTGCTCCTCGCTGCAGTAGGATTGCCCCACCCTCTGCTGTCAGATGTCTGTTGGCTTCTAAGAGCCTGAGGGAGAGACAAGGCAGAGAGATTGTGCTGCTGGGAAAGGGAGGAAGTGAAGCGAAAATGGCATGACAAGGTGACAGTGAGCTCTCAGGCTGCTTCAGAAAAGAGCAAAAGAAGCAGCAGAAGCAAAAGGTCTTGGTGAGATTCCAGAAGGACTTGAAAGAGGAAGTGCAGAGACAGTTTCCCTTTCTCATTCACGCAGGCGTAACTCTGTCCAAGGTGAGGGCAGGCAGCAAATGAAGAGGACAAATGGGAACCGACCTCTGCAATGCTGCTTCAGGGCTTCGTGCTCTGGGAGTTTGCTGCTTTGCCTCTAGACTCAGTAATCTGTCAATCACCAATCGCTTTGATTCCAGCCACGCCTCAGTGTCCTGAAACAAAGAGACATAGGGCACAGGAATAACCCCCCTTTCTGAATCATTTTACCCCTTATCAAAGGGTAGAAATGGGCATTTCACCCTTCAATATCCCTCAGAACTCCTACCAGTTGCGGACATTAAAAGTGTCTGTTTCTGGGGGAAAGGGAACAGCAATACTTAAAAGGCAAGGCAGGAACAGAAAGCTAAGCACTGCTGTAAAGAACTGACTTTTTACCCTTGCAATCTTTTCTACCCCTTCCTGCCTCACTTTTGAGCTGAGGACAAGTGTTCAAAAGAACAAGGGAAATCTGTTATCTTTTGTCTCTTTGACCCTGGGCCTCTGTCCCACTTCTGCCAACCAAAGCCCAGCATCTGGTAGCGATGAGGTCAGGTTGGGAATGTAGCTTTACATCCTGCCAGGAGCAGAAAAAGAGATCTACCCAGATCACCAACAAGCTGTTGGCAAAAGGCCTGCTGGCAGTTGCTTGGACAGAGGTTCCAGTTCCCTTTGTACAAGGGTATGGCACAGACAAATAAATTTCAGTGCTAAGGGACTGTAGGATGTGGAGCACTACCAAGTGTCCCCCAAGGGCCACCCTCCACAGGGACCTCAGTCTGTGCAACAAGAAGCAGATCTGTGCCTGCCAAAAGGAAGAGCACCAAGAGTTGTGTGATCTGTCAGGAACTGGTCACATCAGTGCTTTCTCTGAGCAAATGAAAGAAAGAAAAAAAATAAAACCCAAGCATCTACTTTTTAATTTAAAAGTGAGGGGAAGTACTTGTGAAATCTAACCTCTGGTGCTAGCAGAAAGCCAAGGTTTTCCAGCAGGATCAGCTTTTCCACCATCTCAGGATAAAGGAAACAGAACTGAGGAGAAATGAAACAATATGAGAGAAAAGCTGAGTGTTGAGGGATGTCTTCAACCTGGTACACTGGAGAGGGAGTCAGGGAAGGGCCTCTCCTTCCCTGTAATCCAAGTCCCATAGTTTGTCCCTTCAATTTCCTCCTGTTTGTTGTTCCAGCTGCAGAAATCACAAATCCCATGAAGAAGGGATGTTTTACTCACCATTCCTGCCACAGCTCCACCTGCAAAGGAGAGAAAAGTCCTCTCTTACACCCAGGACACACACACACACCCCACCCCTGGTAACAGAAACTCCCTTCACGCACAGCAGGAGCTGCCTTAGAAGCAGACATGCATGTAGTACCAATGAACAAAGCCCCAGCTAGAGTAGCAGGCAAAGAGCAGGGCTGCTGGCCAACTGGACTCTTGTCCTGTGCCATACCCATCTTCCTCTCAGGCAGCGAAGGCCAAGGAGGAGTTACTAGTTACACACTATGGTGTGCAAGCTCTGTGAGCTGCAGCCAGCGCAGCCCTGCGGAGCAAAATCCAAACTGTGGCAAAACCCAAGCATAAAGGAATAGAACCTGGAGTCTGGTTCCCTTCAGCAAGCTCCACGAACCACCAAGAAGGGCCCTGCTCTCCTCAGGCTTTGTGGCCTTGTGAGAACCAGGGAGGAAGGCCTGCTGTGAATTCTCCTGCCACAGATCACCCCTCTTTGCACACTGCTGTTCCCTCCTGGGCCTGGAGTAGTCCCACAGCAAGGCTGACCACTGCTTGTACTACAGGGCCCTGAAAGCAGAGGCATTTCAAACAAGGACACAGATTTCTGAATCCCTCAAGCAGCAACCTGGTATTTGACACAATAAATATTCCAACCCAGCTCCTAGCAGTATGTCTTGTAAGTTAATTACCTACTCCTATTTCCATGAATCTCACAGCTTACAAGGACAAGAACCACTTACCCATACTGTGACCCATCAGGGTGAACCGTCTCCACTGCAAGGCTAAATGGCAACAGACAAAAACAGACAGCTGCATTAGAAACTAAAGCAGCAGCATCTTGAAGCTTCTCCACCAACACAGGCCCCTTCTCACAAGAGGGCTTTTTCACTGCTTAATTTGCTTCCTAATCCAGAAATGAGGTGGCTAAGTAGGCCAGTTTTAAAGAAAGAGAGCTTCCACCACCTCATTTCCTTAGTAGTTAAGTCACACAGCTCTCAATCTCTTTCTATATGGCAAACAAACTACAGCAAATTCCCATTCATTGCCAGACACAGGACTGGCAGGAAAGAAAGGAGTCTAACTGGGCAGCATCTGCCAAAGAGAGAGACCTTGACAGAGCATCCTGCTGCAGGGCATTCCACAAAAGCCATGAGGACACAGAGCCAGATCTGCTGCCTTGAGGGAAGTATGATTATCCCAAGTGAAAGCTCTCTGCGTCATTTAGCACACCAGGCTCCAGTTCATTTTTAGAGAATCCCAAGAGGCTTATGGGAAAATACCGCTTCATCAGTGCTGCATCATCTGAAATGCACCTCACTGAAAGATGTTTTACCCTCTGGCACCATTGAAGAACTTCCAGAGGCTCTTTGTATACTGAATGAGGGATGCAAAACTGCACATGCCACAACCTCCCACAAGATCAGGTGGACAGTTAGATCAGGAGTTATTAGGAGCCCAGTACACTTTGGCTGACAGATTTCTTTGTATGATACTAAAGCAAGCAGCCAGCTGCCATCAGGGAGAACCAGAGGAGTCTCCAGCTTACACCTAACACTGGTTAGAGACCACTGACTGACTACAAAAAGCCAGTCTGGCAAAACTATTTAGTTGCATTCACCACTTTGCTACTACTGCTTTTTAGTATAGAAACACTTGCTGTTATAGAAAAACTTACTGTTTGTTCCTCTCACAAAATAGTGAGAAAAGGACTGCTTATTCAGTCTGTGGTCTCAAAGCACAGTCTTGTATCAGGCTGGGGAGAAGCAGAGGGAACCAACCAACCCCTCTCCTGACAGCAAACGCTGCCTGCTTGTCCTAAGGAGCAATGTAGCACCCTCTGCACAAACAGCCTCTCAAGGGGCCCTTCAGCTGCCCACCTGCTGCCACTCGGCGCACATCACTCACGTAATCCAGAAAATGGTAGGGGCAGCCTGCAGGTCGGTGGGATGACAAACCGTGGCCAGAAAAATCCATTGCCACATAATAGCAACCTGAAAGGGAGAATGTATCAGATATGCAGCCCTGCAATACAACAGAAACCATCCTGCTGAGCCAGACCTACCTCTGGGGAGCAGTGGAATGAGCTTGTCAAAGGTGTTGGCATTGTCCAGCCAGCCATGCAAGCACAGCACAGGGTGTCCCTCTGAAGATCCCCAGGCCTTGGCTGCCACATGGCCCCAGGGCACAGGGAACTTCACCTCTGAAAACATGCACAAAATAGAGTGCTCACAAGGTATGTCCCTGGAGAGAGCCACGTGCTCCAAGCAGGTCCCAGCGATCTTGTTAATGGCCCAGAGCTCTGGAAAGAGTAATACAGGTCTTTAGTAACTCACCAGCCTCCTGTGGTCTTAATTAGCAGCTTGCTGATTTATAGCTCTCCATTCAACATCCCAAGATGCCATCCCTGCCTGCCTGTTTGGGGAATCCTCTTCCCAGCACGTACTAGTGATGCTCCTAGGAAGAAACAGGCTTTTCCTACACAGGAGGTAAAAAGCCTCCTCTCTGTCTCTGCAGCAGCTGCAAGCTGAACAGAAGACACAGGAGATCTGGCAAGAGGGAACCACGCACAATTCCCGCAGCTAGCTGCAGTCAGCCAGGCACCTGTCCTGGACTAAAAAGACAATTTCAGGAATAAGGATGCTGCTTCCAGTACTACACTCCTCTTTTACCTTGTGCTTCTCCTCTTTCATACCACCAGTCGGCACCTTCGAGAGAGCACTTGCCGTGGTCACTGCTGCCACACTCCTGCGCCCCGGCATGGGATTATAAATCCACAACCTGCTAGAGACCTGCTCAACCTCAAACTTGTCTCATCCCTCCCGATCTGCCTGGTAATTACAGCGCCAACATCTGACCTTTACTCAACCCCAGCCTCCTAAGTGAACCCCTCAGTACTACCCAGCCTCTGGGGATCTGCCAGGGGTGGCCTGAGTATCTCCCCTTCACCCCCAAGCCCACCTGACCTCCAGGGTGCCTCATAAGCAGCCTGATTCTCCCTACCCCCAGGTCTCCCATGCCATACTGCCTTCCCAGTGACTTGTCTCAGGTCTCTATTCCCTTAAATAGCCTCTGAGACCTGACAGCAATTAAATCACTCTACTGCAAGTCCCTCCTGAGCCCTTATCTCTGTACAGTGTGAAGACAAAGGGGATGGGCTGAGAGAGAAGGCTACTGTCAGGACTCTGAGACCACTTACAGGCCCCAACGGCAGCAGTCAGCTACACATGGGGACTCCCCTACATCTTTCCCTCGTGCCCATGAGCCTGTTTAAGCTCAGCCCAGCAGCAGCCCAGTAGTGCTGGTCTCCAGGGGCAAAGGTGAAGCTCCAAGGACCATGGCCCTGCCTGCTGATCACAGGGCTGTCTCACCCTGATCAGGCCGCCCTGATCCTGACAACCATGGGCTGACTTCCTGGTGTGACCATGGCCCTGCCCCTTCCTCACAGACGTGCCTGAGAACCTGGGCTCCTGGCAGAGTCTGACTGCCCTCCCCAGGCCCTCCCTGCCTGACCCCAGCGGGGCTGCGGCCCTAGGGTCCCTCCGGCGGGCAGGAAGAGCCGCTACACCCGCTCCTTCGCCTCAGGGCGCCCTGGGGCAGCTCGTCCTGGTCCCGGGCTCGGGGACGGAGCGGCCCCCGGAGCGCCGCGGCTGCTGGCGGCCGCCCCGGCCCCGCTCCCCGCGCCCGCACGCTGCTCCCCGGCCCCCTCCTACCGCTCTGTCCGGCCGGGACGGCAGAGCAAGGCCGTGGCTGGAGGAGACAGCCGGCGGCAGAGCGGACAGCCCGGCTACACCGCCCTGCTCCCCACCTTCCGGGCTGCCCCGGGGCTCCGCCTCCTGCCGCTCTGCCGGCTCGGGGCAGCCGCGGCCCGAAGCAGGCAGGCAGGCGGGAGGGTGGCAGTGCCGCCATCTTTGTCCCCCGTCCGCCTCCTGGCTCCGGGGGTCCTGCGAGGAAACGGGGCAGTGGGTGAGGGCCTAAGAGCGCGGTCTCCCCTGCACGGGGAGCCGTTCCCGGTTCCCCACCGCTCCCCACCTTTGGCCCTGCAGCAAGGGGACATCCTGTCAAACCCTCAACCCTCCACAGCATCACTTGTTGTTTTCCTCCTGAGCCAGCTATTGCTCCAGTCACAGCAACCCAGCCTGCCCTCTCCTCCAGGCCCAGACACCTCTTACCTGACTGAACAGGTGAAAGCAGGGCAGTCTCCAGCTGATCCTGGAGCCTCTGGCCTGACCCAGCTGCTGCAGGCTCTCCTCTTGGGTGCCCAGAGCAGGGAGATGCTGTGAATGGTAGCCAATGCCCTGTGTTTGGTTGAGGCTTAGCAAGCATAAAAAGGAGTTAATGATGCCTGTGGGGTCTGCAGTTGCCATCAACCTACTTACTGGGCACAATAGGGACCTGTGAGAAGTCACAGTCATGGCAGTATGGCTGCATCCTTGGCTACCTCCAGCAGATGTGTTACTGACTATGGAAACTGCCTGTACTGCAGCAACACAGTGTGAGATGTTTTAACTGTGACCCAGGAACATTGTAGCAACATCAAACAGGCTCAGTGCTTGACACCAGTGCTGAACTTCCATCGCTCTCTGATAGAGAAACTCTTCTGAACTCTTAATGCCTGCTGGAATCGTGTTGCTCCAGGGATAAGAGTCACACTCCCTTGCTGTGTCCCATCACAGTGAACTGACTACTGCAGGGCCAAGCTGCGGCAGATACACAGCAGACAGCACTGCCTTCCTTCGCTGCTGTACTCCTCTTCTTCAAAAACAGACCCCTCTCAGATGGGGAGGTTGCCACAATTTTCTTCATCAGGCCAGGCTTCAAGAAAGACAATACCTGAGTATGGCTGGGAATACTGCTTGCTGGTGCAATGCATTCCCTCCAGCAGTCAGTCAGCAAGGCCTAACACAGACCACAACTGCTCCCCTTCAGTCAAGGACTCTGCTGTCAAATGAAGCAAAGTCAAACCATGCTGAGTAGTGGGATGTCTTGCTGGAGCAGTTGCAGAGAGCAAAATGAATGTCTGTTCGTAGGGAGTCATTTTTATATTGGTAATTGAAAACTCTTCTGCTCAGTTCAGCACATCAGTCTCCTAAATTACACCATACATTTTCAGAACAGCTTGCAAAGCTTGAAAGAAACCAGTGTAGAAGCTTACAGCCCTGCTTCTCCTGCCTACCTCAATCTCACCCTGGCAAAATAGCTCTGCACCCCAGAAGTTGAAAGGTAACCTTGAGGACCCATCACTGAGAATAAATGAATGCTCTGGAGCTCAGCCTACCCTGCGAGTGAGCCATTAGAAGGAAATCAGAATCTTACAGGCTTGGAAAATCCAGTGGATTGCTTTTCCTTAGCCTCCTTGGAGGAGGAACAGAAAAGCAGACTGTAAGTGGTGAGCAGGCATGCAGAGGGAGAGAGGCCGCAGTGCTGTCTAAGCATCTTTCCTAGAGCTGTCAGAGACATGTGTCTGATTACAAAAGGTGAAAAACAAGGGACAGGTTGGCAGAACAGATCTGTAAAATGCACTCAATAATCAATCACTGTTGCTAATGTAGGCCAGGGCCTTCCTGTGAATTGCTGGGATTTTTTCACAAAAAGTCACCAGAAAGCAGTGTAATTGTTAGCAGTGGCTGCTAGGCTTGTGATTCTTCTGTCTGTGGTGTAGCTCTTGAGGAAGAGCAGCAGGGGCAATGTGGACCCTTTGAGGAAACCTCTGTCATTGGTAAGACAACAGGCAATGGCCTGGAAAATCCATTGCCACTTAACTGCAATCTGAAAAGGAGAATCAGTGTGCAGACCCAACACATGACTCACAGCCCCTTCTCCTGAGCCAGACCCACTTCTGGGGATCAGTGGAATGAGCCTATCGCAGGTGGTGGCATTGTCCAGCCAGCCATGCAAGCACATCACAGCACAGGGTATCCCCTTCACAGTCCCAGGCTTTGGCTGCCCCATGTCCCTGTGGCGCAGGGAACTTCACCTCGGAGAATTTGTACCCACAGGCAATATCCTTTGAGTGCTACATGCTGACAGGTAGTCTCAGAAAGCTCATTAACAGCTAAGAGCTCTCAACAGAGCTTGTAGGTTGGTGCTGGTCACCAAAGTTGTTTATCTGGCAGCCCCAAACTCTACTCAGTACCAGGTTTTGGACACAAGCCTGTTTGAGGTAATCCTGGGATCCTGCTGTAAATGCTGGTATGTGCATCACCACTCACAGGTCTTGGATTCTCTCCTGCACCATCTTTGGCCCTCTGCCCCACTCCAGCAGTCAGTAGGACCTGGGTTCTCTGCTTTGAGTCACAGAGATGACCTCTGGGGCTGAGGTGGGAATAGTACATTCTTTAGGAAATTTGGACTTCTGTGAGCTGCATCCCAAGTCACTTCTGGTAGGAGGCTGCATCAGCAGGCACCTCATGGGAAAGGAAAAACTCCTCACAGAAATCCTAGTGACTGGTGATGTGGGGTAGAGCTGCAAGTGGGGAATGTTGCACTAAGATGTAGCCCTCCCCTCCCATCTTATTAGCCAAAGCCAGATTGTTGAGATCTTCTCCAGGTCCTTCCTGTTTTCTCCAGTGCAATGTTACTTAATCCTCTGAAAGAGCAGCCCAGCATCTCACAAGACTGCATATCTCCCCTGGTACTGCTTGGCAAACTACCCCTCAGGGGGAGAGCCCTCTGCATGATGCATGGCGAAACTCGGATGTCTCACAGAATTCATTCTTCTGCATCTGCTTCTAAGAAGTGTCACAGGCTACTGCAGTGGAGTTGCTGCCTGTGGAGGACCAAGTTAGACTCCACCTGGAAGGGTGCTGGGGTGTTGGCTGGGCTGGTGGTGAGAAAGGCTGGTATGCACAAAGAACTGGATGGGAGATAGTTTTGAGATACCCTGTGTGCTTAGCAAAGGATAATTTAACCTCTGTGTCCTTGCCAAGGAGAAAGAGACCTGTAAGGGTGAACGCTGGGACGTGCAGAGCTGTCATGCTCCGCTGAGTTGGAACAGCATTGATCAGTTTGTGCTAGCTGCAGATCTGGTGAGGAAACTTTAAGTACAGCAGATTGATTGCTACCAAGGGACAAATTCCCCATAGCTGGTTGGATTCAAGCACTGAAGTACTGACATATTGATCATATGGTGATTTATTAGTCATACCCCTGTACCCCAAACTCTCTTCTGTAGTTATACAAGTAAAAAAGCATGCTATAGCTAGCTTAACTGCTTTCTTTCAGAGGACGTATAGAGGAAATACCTCTGTATAAAGCCCCACATTGTGAGCATATGCTGCAGTCATAGTGGACAGGAACATAAAAGTGATCACAGGACAACATTTATTGTGTAACCAGCCCCAGCATGCTGGCTCCCAGGCTGTGGGTTTGTGGGCAGCAAGCAAGACTGGGATGCTGCCAGGGCCCACATAGCAGTTCTTCCTCTGCGACAAGGACCAGATGCTTCTCTGCTTCAGCAGCCCAGATCAGGGCAAGGATCCCTACGAGGACAGGGGCAAAATCTAAGTGCAGAGCTGTTGGTGTGGGTGCATGCACTGCTTGAGCACACAGCGGGATCAGGGGGAACAGAGAGACACTTAATGACTACAGGTAAGCCCCTACCTCCCCAGTGCCTGGTTCCCTAATGAGTCTTCTGCACTTTGTCATGTACACTGCTTGATGTGCCCCTGCCTGAGGAAAGCTGCCTTCTCATCCCGCCCTTCTGCACAAGGTTGTGGAGGAGAAGACCTTATCTGCTAATGTGACTTATGAAAGGAGAACAGAGTTTAGGAAATGAGAGGCCTCAATGAGGGGCTGAACCACAGGTCTGCACCCTGTGGACATTTCCCAGTGGGTACCCCCTCCCTTGAGTTCTCTCCACAAACTTTGCTTGCTTTGGAGATGATCCCAGGGTTTAAATGAGCTGCTTATGTGGGAAGAGTTGAGGTAGGACGCAAAAGTCTTGGCACCCCTGGGCTCTGCTTGAGAGAGGCAGACCCATTAAGGTACTTTGTGTGGTGTGCTTTTCCTTGGGTTTTCCCTAATTTTGTGTTGAATTTCATTGATGTGAACGAGTTTCTGGTGACTGAAAAAGCAGTTGACATACTAAGATAAAAAACTGCTGTGATGGCTTAAGTTGGTTTCTCTCCCCTTGCTCCAGACACATGCCTGTTGTGCTCCTTGCCCCAGAGCTCTCCAGCCCTGCAGAATCTGTGAGAGACAAATAGATGCTGGCTCTTTACTCACCACCGTCTGGGGCCAATGTGACAGTTTCAATTGAAATCTTTGTTTAAGTTAATAAGCCAAGCTATGAGTGGTTGAAAAAGTGGCGTGCATCTGCTCCAGGGATTAACATGCAGCAGAATTTGGATAGTAGGGTGTCCTGGTTTCAGCTGTAACGTAGCTGGCATAGGGCTGCTGGGGTGTTAAATCATCCCCACGTGAACCACCACTGTTCAGCTGGAAGCAGCCCCAGGCACACACCATGCATCAGCTCCAAGTGGTGCACATTTGTATCACTTTATTTGCAACTAATGAAATAGCTAGGAACATTTATTGCATATAAATTATATATGAGCACCTATCATACAAATAAACGCTTTCCTGTCTCAGCTTTCCATTTCCTTCTTCATCAGAAAGTCTTTTATATTTGGGACAGATTGACGAGTCTCTGCTGGTCCCCATCCCCTGGGCCTGTTTTGGTTAACTAGTGAGGCGAGCTACTCTCCAGGCCTACAAAACCCACACACACCTTGAGAGTAACACCTATTTTAATGTGTGAACCAGCATGGAAAGAGGAGTTTCTCTCCAGCTTTTTTCTAGACTTAACCTTCCTTCATTTGGAAAATCTGGCAGATTCCCCATAGGCTGGGAGAAAATAATAGCAAAAACCATGAGTAATCTGATATTTGTAATTACAGGTCTATGAGCTCCCTATTGCCCTCAGAATAAGAAAATAGAACATACAAGGATCATTTAAAAACAAGGGAAGAGTTCTAGTTAATGTTAACTCTCATGAGCTTATGGAAAATAATCCAGAAAGCTGCTTGGGAACTTTCGGAGATGTAAGTTATAGGTTTGGTTTATGGATTTGGCTGATAAATGTAAAAGCTGTTGACATAATAGGGCTCCAGCAAGGAAACTGATACAGTCTTACACTGTGTTTTGATTTTTAAGAAACTGGAATTATACCAAATTAACACATTTTGTGGTAATTGGACTGAAAATTGACTAGTTAGCAAGTGTCAAAATGTTAAAGTTGGTACAAGCACATGATATGTGTTTTTAAAACAGCCCAATGGTTGAGTTACTCAGGGCGGGCCACTCTTCATGTCTGGCAGCTCTGTCTGTGGAAGAAGTGACTCTGGCAGAGGCTTGATTCGTGGTGCAGGAGCAGCTGAATGTGAGCTCCCAGTGCAACACCGCAGTCAGAAAGGCTAATTCCATCCTCAGATGTATAAGCAGGGAATACAGAGCAGGTGTAATGAGATTACATTGCAGGAGATTATATTGTGTCTGCTAATTCCATGGATGTGATTACTGGTGTATAAGAATTCCCAGTTTTGACATCTGTGATTCGAGGAGGAAGTTAACAAGTTGGAGAGGCTTCCTGCAAGAGCTTTCAGGCCTGATAAGGGGTTGGAAGACATCTTATGGGGGAGGAGCACTTGGGACTGATACGATCAAAGCCTAAGTATGCCTATGGAGGATTAAAGTTTTGCTCCTCTAATTGCTGTGCTGCCTAACAATGGTACAAGAAAAAACAGTCTATAGAGATGTGGTATACCTTTTATAATGGAAAAAGCAGTTAAACACTTGAGCAGTTTACTTAGGGTGGTGGCAGCTTCCCAGCCATTGGCAGATTTTGAATTAAGATGGGACCTTTAACAAAACAACAGTGATTAATGTGACAGAGTCCTTTGTCCTGTGATCATCTGGAAAGCAGGCCGGTCTGGAAATTAGTCTGCTGCAACAGACACTGCTGTCAGATGGTACCAGCCTGCAGTACTTCTGCTACAACTGCTCTGAAAATTACAGCCCATATTTATACTCCCTTCCTTCCTTCCTTCTATGTTGCTTTTCTTCATTTAGAGGCTCAGCTTCCTCAGCTGAGGTAGCCCCTGCTGCTAGGTCCAGCAGTGACTCAGGACCTTTCTGCTATGGGGTCAATGTCTTGGATCACTCCCTGCACTCCTCTGTGTTGTTCTTGTTTATTTGGAGATAGCCCTGAAGCAGGTGGGCACAGGTCAGAACTCAGTGCTTGTGTCCTGTGACTGGGATTCAGCATCACTTCCCACCTCGGTGTGGGGCAACAAATCCGGGAAAGCATGGGCAGGGCCGAGGCTGAATGTTCCAGGCAAAGGATTCTGAGGAGAGGGCTCCAGGTAAGGCCCATCACTTTTGGACAGCCCTCCAGGAACTTGCCCTGAAAATGTGGAATAACAGGGAGAAACAGTAGGCCTCTGGCTCACAATGAAATCTTAACTGAGTACCTCCCTCCGTGTTTGGTGGGCAGCAACGCCGGGAGGAGTTATCTGAGGTGGTCACAGATTTATGGGGCCACAGAGCCCCCGGGACCTCACACCTGAGTCCATTGCTGCAGAGGACTGGTGCCTCCCTCATTTCCTCTGTTACTGTTCTGGGGTGTTTGACATATAGGCCAGATTCAGAGGCGAGGGAACAGTTTGCAATAGAGTTATAAAAGGCTGTTTGTTTTCTCTGCAGCTGCTTACATCTGACCTAAATACCTTCCAGGCTATGCAGCCTGGTGCTTTCTTTGAAAACCTAGAAGGTCAGTGACTGCTGGGTCTTCCTCCCTCAGATGAACCCAGGGGGATGTACAGAGCCATAACTGCACTGACAAGTGAGAACTGCCCTCCCTTTTTACCTCTCCTCTGTTTTTTGGAGTTTGACAATAATAAGCATACAAGGAATTGCTGGATTTGTGTTCTCACAGAAGTAACTGTGCATGTTATAAAAACCTGAAGCAGAAATTGGGCTTTTTGAGCCCATGTATGTGATTGTAGGGAAAGGAGATGGTTGTGCCCACCTGCCCTGCTTGGCGCAGGGAAGCTCCATCCTTGAAAGAGCAGGCTGAACAGCCACCAGCAAAGCATCCCACTATCCCACTGGGCTGTCTCTGTGCAGTACTGCAACCGCTGCTCACTGCAGCTCAGCTCCGGGCCACTGCACCCTGTGAAGCCCAACCTCCTGATGGCAACTGCTGTGCCCAGGCTCAGCAGTGTGCCGGCTAGCTCAGCTTCCCAGCTTCACCTCCAGCCCTGCTGCCTGCAGGCACACTGTGTTGCACATTGCCCATTGGCACTAGGAGAACGGGCCAGAGTTCCCCACTGCTCCATGAGGCTCAGGCCCAGCCAAGGAGGATGCAGGAGCCTGGTGCTGGGCTGCTGGCACAGGCTGAAGCACGTGAGCACGGTGGTGTCCACCAGAGCTGCAGAGGGAAGCCACAACAGCAGAGGGTTGTTGCAGGCTGGAATGAAGATGCGTCTGCAGTCATGTGTGGGGTGCCCACGGCCCATGGCACAGTCATGGCTGTGGCTCCCCACCCTCCACCACCTGCAGCATCGCTCAGTACAGGGGTGCAGCAGCTCTGTGCCAGAGGTTGGCAACCTGCAAGCAGCGGTGCACAGCTCTGCAGCCGCGCTAAGTCACTCTGCTCCGGGCAGCCCCTGTACCTTCTATTTCCTGGAAAGCAGTTTTTCTTTGATACTGAGAAAAGCCCTGCTCTTGGAGGGGAAGGAGGGGCCTGGCCACCACTTCATGCAGAGGGGCCACTACTTGTGCTAACTTTTCTCAGGAGAGTTGATCTAATACATTCTCCGCTCACTCTAAACCACAGAAAGGTGGCTTTGTTTGTTGTTTTGGGCTGTTTTTCCTGGGGGGAGCAGATTAAGGGGGCTGGGGGATTTTTGTGTGTTGGTTTTGTCCTCCTGGCTTTCTCCTTTTGTGTTGTTGTTGGTTTGTTGTTGTTTTTTTTGTTTGTTTGTTTTTTTAAATTCTTAACATTTTGATGTTAGCACCTCCTAAAAGGAGACTTCTAAGAAGTTATGAGAGGAACCATCTAGAAAGGGGAGGAAGGGTCAAAAGGGAAAAACCACCTAAGACTGTATGCAGTCAAAGATTGTACTTTTTGTACTGTTTGCAGGCTGGAGTCGCAGCACACAAGAAGATCATGGCAGTCATTCTCTACCCACCCCCCAAGCATCCTTTCAGCCTTCTCTCTGTACTAGATCTCCTGCACTGCCTGCATCACCTCTCATGCCAGGTACCCAGGCCTGCCCATGCTTTCTTTTCTCCCTTCCCATTTGATTACCTGTCAGGTATCCCCCAGCTTATGTCTGAGCCACTCTGATCACTTCATGTCCAGGGCAGTTTCATCTCCCACTCAAATCCCATCCCAAAGCCAGTGTGCGCACCAGTGGGTGACAACACGTTTGGGTCTGGCTGGGGGACCAATAAGGCACTGAGCCCCTAATAATCATCTGGAGTCACTCGTCATCTGCAGGTGATGCTCCAGCCCCTGCTGAACTTCCACTCACAGGCTTGCTGGCTGAAGGGCAAAGCAGTACTGACACAGCTAAGGTGATCACCCATCTTCCCTCCACCATGACCTCTATGGATCTCCTTTTGCTTTTCTGTACCTCTCTTCATTTCTTCTGCAGATTTTCAGTGCTTCATTCTCTCCACCTCAGTTCTTTCCCTCACTGCATTACCTTCTTCCTTCCTATGGGTCAATGCATACCTTTTGCTTTTCCAGAAAATCATCTTTATTTAGCAGTTTCCAATGACCTGCCCCCAAATACCTTTCTTCTTCCCACACCTCCCAAACTGATAGGAGCAAATAGGCAGCTCATGGCTCTTTCTACCTTGCTCAGACCATAAGGAATTCACATGCTGAGAAGGAGAAAAGCTGTTTAGGCTGTTGGATATCCACATCTTTGAACTTACCAAAGACTTTGGGTTGGCTGAAGAACGAGCAGAGAAATTCCACACAGCAGAACTATGATCCAAAGATAGGATAACTTCAGACCTACTGCCCTCAGCAGTTGGACTTCAGACAAATCTATTTGGAAATGGTTCATTCCGTTGACAGCTCTATCAATTAATGTTTTCATATTTATGTTTTTCAAAGGTTTAGTATCAGGGATAGTGAGGGTCTATGTATCCTTAAGCAGAGGAAAATATCAGGGGTAGGATAAAACTTTTAAGAACAAATCCTGGCCTCTTCTTGGGAGCTATTCCTCTCCACGCAGTCCGCAGCATCCTGGGCATCAAAGAAACCCTGTCTTTAGGATGGATCCAGCTTTCTCCAGATATGTACCAGTGTGCAGTGTTCAAAGTGAGTTGCTCATGCCAGGGCCATTAGCCTGCCCACATCCCCACTGTCATTACGCAGAGCCTTCCAGGTGGGTAGCTGTATGCTGAAAGCAGTTGGGAGGAAAAACAACATCTGTCCAATGGGGAGAGCATGGGGAGTCTTTTGGTTCTAGGGAATTTACTTGTATTCTTTTTTTCTTAAGAGAACTCACTTAAAGGCAGGGTTTGTTTTTCACCTAGAACACATCCAGGCTTGGTTTCAGGCTAGCAGGGAAGAAATGCAGCTGAGCATGGTTTAGTAGCCATCTCCTGCTTTGTGTCACAAGTGACTAAGCTACTTCAGCATCCTTGTGTTTTCCACCTATAAGGAAGCCACCTCAGATGTACCTTGATCCTGAACACGTTCTGGGCACTGTGAGTCAAGTCTGAGCTTTGGAAAACTGTGGTCAATGGTGCCATCATGATGTGTCTGACCAGCTTTTATTGCTGAAGGGGATTGCTGCAATGCACTTCAGCTCTAAGTGCTGAGAGGTCACGGTCTCAAGTGAATAGCAACCTTCCAATATCTGAGGGGGACCTACAGGGGTGCTGGAGAGGGACCCTTCATCAGGGACTGTAGCAATAGGACAAAGGGGACTGGATTTAAATTTAAACAGGGGAAGTTCAGGTTAGATACAAGGAAGAAGTTTTTTACTGTAAGGGTGGTGAGGCACTGGAACAGGTTGCCCAAAGACATGGTAAACACTCCATCCCTGGCAGTGTTAAAAGCCAGGCTGGACAGAGCCTTGGGCAACATGGTCTAGTGGAAGGTGTCCCTGCCCATGGCAGGGGGTTGAAACTGGATGTTTTTAAGGCCCTTTCCAACCCAAACCATTCTATGATTCTATGATTAAAAGAGAGAAGAACGAGACCCACAGTCTCCAAGCAATAAGGCTGGCTGTTACTTTCTTGCAGGCAGTGAAGATTAAAAGACAGAATGAAACTAATCCATTTAATAATGTTAAGGCAAGGTGGCTGGTAGAGTCTATGAAGTCACCCAATAAATGCTATAAATACCCACAGAGGGAAACGGGCTCCCTACTAGGCAACTGTAAAGCAAACCACAGGATATTTTTGAAGCTGCCATCCAAAAATACAAAGAAAAGTGTGACAAGCCTACTTAAAAGCCAAAAATGGAACAGATGAGCACTTCATCTCTGCTGTGATTTAGGGCTCCAGCAGCAGGTCCTCCCACTGAAGCCTCCCCGAAAAAAACAACCAAACACGAAGTGCTTTGCCCAGACTCTTATGGAAGTTCAGAAATTCTTCTGTGGTCAGCAGCATCCTCATGCTTGGTTGAACGTCTCAATACTCAGTGGAACTTCTGGCAAGGCTGCAGATCAGACTCAGTGGTGTGTTTCTGACTGCTTCGTGATCCCTAGCAATGCAAAGCAGCTGTAAAGCTCTTTTAGTCAGCTGCTCAACCCAGAGTTACAGCTGCTTTGCATCACTAGGCTGGTACACAGCAGGCAGAGCATGTCTGTGTTTGGGGTTTGCATACAGATTTCCAATAGGGCAATTCACCTGGCACGCACGCACCAGGGAAAGCATGTAGCAGACTCAGCGAGGTCTGGAGAAAGTATGTAGGTGAATGATAGCTCCAACGGTGCAACCAAGCCTAAATGCAGGCTTGGTCTTTAAAAAGTTGCAGTTTGCACTGAATTACAAAGTTTGTATTTTCTCCTATTACATCTGCTCACTCTGTATGCACCGTGTGCTGCACTATTTGTATTTTACATCATAACATTTTTGTGTGTTTTCCTGTTTTTTTTTCCTGTGATTTCCAGCATTCTCATTTGATCCACCAAGCGTGCCTTACGCTGCTGCACTCCCTGTGCTGCGAGGGTGCCCGCTGCCCTTCTGGGGACTCCTGCAGTGTCCCAGAGGAGTTGGGAGAACCGCAGCAGTGAAGGCCGGGACAGCCTCCTCGTTTTCCGCTGCTGTGAAGGGTCCTCGTTCTTCGGCTCTGCTGCCCCGGGCCGTGCACAACCCCCGGCGCCCCCCGCAAGTGCTTCCAAGCCCTGGGCACTGCACCCCCTCCCCGCCGCTTCCCACCTCCGGTGCCGTGTCGGAGGGCAGCAGAGAGGCACTGGGAGGAGGGGTCGAGCCCGGGTTCGCGCTGCCGCCGTTGGGGCCGTCTGCCGCCTTCCCGGCGGGTCCCGCGGGATGCTGTGATACCGTCCCTGTGGAGCTCCTCTGCCCGTCTGCCGCGAAGAGGCTTTCACAGCCTCTTTGTTTTAATTATTTATTTTTCTTTCCCTAAATCCATCCAACTTTTCTTTAAAAACGAAAAAGAGAAAACTTTTTTCTTCTTTACTTCCCCCCCCTCCGCGAGAGCCACTCTGTGGAAAGACGGGGTGGTGGTGGTGGAGGAGGGAGAAACCCCTCCCCTTCCCCTCCCCCGTGGCTCCTTCCTCGGAAAAGACACACTTGGGGGGTTTCCTCCCCTCCTCTTCTTTCTGCTCCCCTCCCCTCCGCTCCGCTCCGCTCCGCTCCCCGGAGCCGCAAGCCGCCGCCACCGCGGCGCCCGCCCCGCTGCTGAGGAGGGCCCGGGGGCAGCCGCGCCGCCACCCCTCCTCCCGGTAAGCCGCGCACCGGCCCCTTTGTGAGTTGAGGGGCCGGGGGGGATGCGGAGCGCGGCGGCGCCGGGCGGCGGGGATCGGAGCCGCCTCGGTTTCGCTTCGGGGTGGGAGAGCAGCGGCGGGGGCAGGGCCGGGCAGCGCCGTTGTCGCCCCGGCGCTGAGGCGCTCGCTCGCACCGGCAGTCCCGGAGGTGCCGAGAGTAAGTTGTGCGGCGTTAACCGAAACCGGCCTTTTGGAGTGGGGGGTGTGGAGGTGTCGTCTGCCTGCCTGCCTGTCTTCTTCGGACCCCCTTTGGCGTCTTAGAACGGCGGGAGCTGCTATTTGGCACCGGGGGTGTTGGGGCTGGCAGGGGGAGACGGAACGTGGTGGGGTTTGGGGTGCTTTCCCCCGTGGTGGGGGGTGTCAGGAGAGGATTCGTGGTGCTGGCAATTCACTGCCGGCCCTGAAGGGAGCCATGTGGCTTGCTGGGGTGGCTGTGGGGTGCTGGGAGCAGCCTGGGAGGCTCCGACGGGCTTGGGGCTTTTGCCGCCGTCAAGGTGTTCTCCACAGCATCAGGGCAAGGGAGATGCTTGTTTTATAGTGAAACCCGCTAATTATGTAATGTCTCGGGTGGGTCTGTAGGGAGGCAGCCGCACAGGACCAGGGAGGGGGGATCCTGGTCTCCATGCCACTTTACTCTTCACGGAAACCACGGGTGAAGTGGTGTGCAGGGTGTTAAACTTACTCTTAGCTGGAAAAGCGAGCTGTCTGCCAGAACCAAAGGCGTTACAGGGAAACGGGGTAACTGTGAACCCGGAGCATACGCGCCCGTTGGGGTTGTCCTTGAAAGGCAGAGGAACTTGCCACCCTCCAGACGTGGCACAGTCAGAACGCAGCCTCGCACCTGCCTTTTCTCAGAAGACCGGTGCTGTGCGCCCATGAAGAGCCTTGCAGGCAAAGGTTATCACTTGAAACCTCCTTGATGCAATCTGAGTCATGGTGCTTGCAGCCATGCAGGATCCGCTACTCATTTCTTCCCACAAACACACATGCTCTTACTGAGAAGTTTGGAATAGTTACCACCTAAAACCTCAGCTTGTGCTCCTCTTATGATCTTCCCCCCTGCTTTTCTTAGTGTGTGTATTCCTTCCTGTTCAGTAGAAGCTTGGCAACAGGTTCTGGATGAACCCTGGAGGTAACTGAAAGGAACTCAAGAATGTTAAATTCATGTCCCTGGGTTTTTACTTCCCTGGATGGGTGAAGGAGGGGGATGTGGCTTGACCATTGTTCTGTAAAGTTGAGGGCAAAGAGTATTGTTAGCAAACTGCTATTTAGGACTGTGTGGTCCAGACAGTGCTGTTTGCTAGATCTAGTCCTTGCAGCTCTCAGAGAACTTAAATGAAAACCCCAATCACATGCTGACCGTGCTCAGCTCTGTAAAATGGGGTGGAATCAGAAATAACTAGTTTCCTGATGCTTCATTCTCTGTTGACTGTACCCTTAAGAGGGTATGCAGGCATATCTTCTTTCTCCAAACAGCTGGGACTGCAGTTCAGATGCTGTGTGAACATCAAATAACTCATTCAGTCACAGCAGGGCTACGGTCATGTGCTTAAAAATTATGCACATCCACAGAAGTTTGTGGGACTGAGGCTCTATTATCACATAATGTTGGTCTTGATTGAATCAAATTACAACGAGATGTGGCCCGTTGCTGCAGATGAAGCCAAGCTTTGTTTCTGTGTTCATGAGCGATTCTGCTGGGTATGTGATTTAAAATGTAGTTGCTGAAGTAGGGATTCTTGTCCCCTCCAGAGTGGAAGGCTCTTGGGCACAAATCCATGGGATTATTGGGATGCCAACTTCCCACACAGGTTCCCATCTTTTCCTGAGCTAGACTAAAATCTGGGCCTTTATTTTTTCTGTGCTCCTTGTTATGGTTCGGTATGTTACATGTCCTTGAATAACCTGGCTTATCACGTACTTAAGTGTAGTGGGGTTGAGAGGCGACACGTTGGAAGGCACAAGTAAACGGTGCGGGGTGCCGAAAAGCAGGCATAGAGGAGCACCAGGGAAAGGCTGAGCTTCTGCACATCCTCCCAGGTGGGTGTCCCTGTTCCTGCCCTGCCTGCTCAGATAAGGCCAAATTCAGTTTCCCGATGACAGCTTCAGACATGCAGCCAGTGCCTCTCACCCTCAGTCCAACTGGGATTTCTGTGAAGTTGGTGGTCGGTTTGCGCAAGGGTAGAGCTGTAGTTGGGTGGTGCAGATTCTTAGTTGCTGCCACTAATGCTGTGGTTGCATTGCTGAGAAACAAAGGAGAAAATGTGCCTTTGGAGCTGTGTTTCTTCCCTTGCTCCTCTTTCTCTCCATCCCCACTGGGGATGTTTTGTTCTTTCCTCTTAGTCTTCCCCTGTAACTCCTCACCACCCCCATCTTCCCCTACCACCCACAGGCTTCTCTCCCCTGGTTTCTCCTACCTTAGTTTGGTCAGCAATAAACAGATAATGCTATTACTTAAATATGACATGATTTGGGTCGGGTTGACACTGTGGTTAGATTAATAAAGCTGTGGGGAGGTGGGATGTTCATGAGCCATTACTCCAGGTTGCTGCAGACCTTGGCTAGTGATGCTTGCCAAAAACTCCCAAGCCAGTTGAGTTGCATCTCTTTCTGTAAATGAAAACGTGGATGGTCCAAACAAAAGCTGAGTGTGTCATACAGGGGTGATATCTTTATACAAAATAAAGGTATGAAGCGTGTGTGTCATTAGGAGGCATCATACATCATATATTTATTTAAAATAATGCAGCTAAATGGTGCATGAATTAGATCCTTGATTACATGTAAGTAGAGGCAGAAAGCAGGCGTGATATCAACTTACTCCCTTCTGTACTGTCAGTCTACACTACTGCCTGCTTTTCTGGTTTGCACTTGTGCATATCCTGTAGCCTTCTGCCTCAGTGAGGTATTTATTATCTCATCCGTTTGCTGAAATCAGTTTCAGACCCTTAAAGAAAACCCTAGGAAGTGCAGTGGTGTTTGATATAGCAGGATTTGGTGGCTTTGTGTTAGTGAGTGGTCAAAATGACTCGAGCAAAATTCACCCCATCCACCCCACCCCGACCAAGCACAAGATTGCAAGTTAAGATTTAGAAGCAAGAGGTACAGAAAGTCCTACTTTTTAAGCTTCTGGGAATCTGCTTGTGTTCGATAGGTGTTTAATAATATAAAAATGTCAATTCAGTTTTAGTAAAGTCGCTAAATGCTGGTTTTGTGTTGCCTTTGGAGACCGTAGAGCTGCCCCCTTATTTTCATCCTCTTCAGTGGAGAAATGAAAAGGCCTGTGTGCACTTCACAGGAAGTGAGTGTCTGATACAGGCTTGCAGGCTGCACATTTCCAAGAACTGCTCTCAAGGTATTTTGATAATGCACATTCTCTCTGCCTTCTCCCTTCCTGCACCCCATGCGCTTTCTGTGCTTCTGCTTGTTCACAAACACATGCAAAGAGTCAAAGGGTGCCAATATTAAATTTGCAAATAGGTTGCTTCAGCTTTATGTTGTGGCTGGCAAAACTGGGTTAAGCTGGCAGCCCTCAGTTGCCTTTGTTGCAGAGACTTTTTGTCCTCCCCCTTGCTCCCTGCAAATGCTGAAGACGAGTTTTGACTTCAGATTGTGACTTGTGCAACAGGCGTTTTTGTGTGTGTGTGATTCTGCAGTTCAGAAACAGTTTGGATGCACTTTCATACTTCCTCAGTAGCAAAGTTTATTTGGAAACTTAGGCTAAGGCTGTCAGGGAAGGAAATAAGTGTGACTATTAGCAGTTGGAAAATGTCAAAGATCTCCATTCGTGTTCCTCCCATCTGAACTGCATAGCTGGGCTTCTCCACAGCTTACTGAAGGTGCCTTGCTAAAGCTGAGAAGGGTTCAGCATAGGTTTACCTAAGTTGGCATGCTAGTGATGATGTGCAGATGCCCTTAGGAATGATTTGAACATGCTTTTCCACAGACCAACAACATTGTTCTTCATCCATGTTTTGAGTTCTTCCTTGTCTTCTGGTGAGGTTTTGGGGGTGTGGAGGGAGGGAAGCCAGGGCTGGAGAAGCGTTCCTCAGTCTGGCCTGCTAGAAGTTATGTTTGTCCTCCGAGGCCCAGCTAAGTGACACAATGGACCAAGAGCCCACCCAAGGGGAAGCCGGGACAGAGGGAGTGTCTAACTTCCTTGCCACAGCCATTTCTGGTTCTGAGCTGCTTTAGCAGTAATCAGCTGAAATCTCCCATGTGTGTAGGATGTGCACCAGTATTGAAGTCAGCACATCCAAGTGAGAGGTGATACTCTTTTTAGTCCTTAAAGAAATAAGGGGAAAATGGGCTGAGCTGCTTTAGCTATTCTGTAGCAAGTCCACAGCTGATTCCTCACAGTGACTTTATATACCCTTGTTTAGTTCTTCAGTTTTGCATGACTAAAGGACGTTTATGCCTTGTGAGGGACTCCCCTTAGTCTGATGTAAAGTCTGAATGGTTAAGAGGTAGCTTTAAAAGGTGATGCTAAAAACCCCAACCTTTTGCTGCTGGATTTCTCTGCCTAGGGTCGCTAAAGCATAGTGTGTTGGGTACTTTACAGAACCAAAGCAGAGAGAAAGGAATGAGACTGTCAGATCAGCTCTCTCACTTTCCTCAGCAGCATCATTTTAAAGTCTATGTGATCGGAGTTTTTCCTTTTATGAGTTTTTAATTAGTTACTTTTCAATCTCAGTCACCTTTGAACTTCCTCTCTTCTAGTTTTATGCAAGAGCATAAAAAGAACGGCTCGATTGTACTGTGTCTTTCTCTTGCATCCCCTTGTATCTGTCTGCTGTCTGAACTGAGCATGAAGTTTCTCCAGTCTCAACACTTACATCTGACTTATCACCCATCTTTAGGCCCATCCCAGTTGTTTCAGCTCTATCTGCTTTTATTTAAGGTGACTGGAACTCAATGCATTCTCGCAGGTGGTGACATTACTGTTACATTCCCACCCATCCATTTTGCAACCTTGCACTTGTGTTTGCTTCTTGGTTTTTTAATGATTGCTTTTACATTTGGAGCTAGAGCTTCCCTTAATGAACCCTCAGCACAGTTACTCAGCTCATTGGTCAGCTGGGATACTTAATTTATCACTCTTAAAAATATAGGCCCCATTTGTTTCCCTAAGGTCTGTATTCACTTGCCAGGACAGAGTCTTCCTACCTGACCTCCTGGTGCTTGCCAGCCTGCTGAATTCTGAGCAACCTCTTACTTCTCTGGCCTGCAGGGTAAAGGGATATTGCCACTGTTTGCCCTGGGCTTGCTGCTTTTCCAGCGGGCTGCCAAGATTTCAGTAGCATGAGGCTGGAAGCTGCCTGCTGGGGAGCAGGGTTAGACCTCCAGTGTATGAGACGTTGTGGGCAATGGCAGCTTGAAGACAGGGGGAGATGATTTCTGGAAAGGGACCTAGGTCAGCTCATGTGTTTGCATGGGCAGGGGGAGGAGAGCTGCTTGTGCTTGAGCTTGGGGAGGCTTTGGACCACTTATACCTACCAACCTGTCAAGCAGCCAGGAGGGATGCTCTGCAAAGTGGGCTGAGTCAATCCAGGGGGAAGATGCAGCAGCTGGGAGGGTGGCAGAGAGGTGATCAGTTGTACAAGGGCTGAAATCCCGTGGTTTCATCAGGATGCCCCTTTTCCACCTCCCATCACCCTGGGGTGCAACTGTTCTTTGTCTTCTGTCCATCTGATTTATGGAAACCCGGCTACTGCTGGCTCTTTACCTTATGCACCTTGTCTCACTTTTGACTTGCTTCTGGCATGGGGGCCGTGGGGAAATGCAAGGCACGTCCCAGCAGCTGTTGCTTCTTCATATACCATATTTCTGATGGGGAGCTCTGTCTAGGAATTAACCTTTCCCCACAGTCAGGTAGCCGTGTGCTGCTTACAACACTTGCAGGCCTCTGGCGATTGGAAGTGGCAGCTGGTTTGATTGAGAGAGCACCTCTCTGCATCTCAACAAGCCAGTTCCAAATTCCATCAGAATTCCTGGGTATAATCCACTGTGTCCACCTGGCTTTCTGTTCTAATGCCACTTTTCCCCATCTCTTCTGATAGAAGACCCCCTTCCCCCACTTTAGACTAAACAACATTGAATACTGAGGACTCTCCTCAGCATCCTGTGCAAGAAAAGTTACCTGCTTGCTTGTGTGAGTTTTCAGCGGTGTCCTCATCCCCACTGCACTCTCCCTGCCAACTAAATGATTCCCCCAGAGGTTTTCTGGTTTTGATAAACTAAAAACGACATTTGCTTTCTGTTTGTTGTTTCATCTTGGCCACCTACTGTCCCAGTTTCGTGGCAGCCATCCTCATGTAAATTTGCTCCCTACCGTCAGTGATTTATATTTCTTTCTATCAGCTCCACCAGGGTTAGCTTTTCATCTTTCCAACTTGTCAGCTTCTCGACAACTGAGGTTGTTGAGAGACTTGGGCAGGGACAGTGGTTTTGTAGTGTGTGTGTTTGGTGCCTCTGATCCATGTCGGAGCCCTTGCAAGCTGTCGTACCTACAGCTGATACCTGTGGTGTGACCTGGGTTGTCCCCTGAACCTGTCCCCTGAGCCAGGCAGCATCTCTGCTCCATCATCTGTGGGAGCTCTGCACGCTCTGTCACTTTAAGATTTCCTAAATAACCTCTCATGACTTAACTTTTTTTTCTTTTGACTTTTGACTCTCGGGATGAGTTTCTTTATTCTGTGTGTTGGAAATCCCCGTTATAAAACTTAGTGTTGTGGTGCATTTTGTGCTTTCTGACCCTTACCCCTTCCTCTGAAGGCACGGTAACTGGTACTGCTTCATGGCCTCTCACACCTCCTGAAGCTGGTCCTCCTGAAGAGCGAAGGGAGGATCCCTCTCCCCTGTGCCTTTGTGCTTTGGCTCACGTTGGTTAAGTGGTTGGGATTTCTCTAAAATCCTAGTTCTGATCATGATACTGAACCAGTTTGAGCTGCAGACGCTGCTCATTTCTTCAAGTTAGCTGCTGCTTTGAATTCCTTTCCTGCTAAATGTGATGGTTTTGATAAGAGGTCACTGCCGTTGCAGGGGCCACTGCTGGCCTTTGCTTCTCAAGGTTTACTTGTTTCCGCAAACAGGGTGCTGGAGCAACTGGGAAAAGTCAATTTAGCTGCAAGCGGCTGGAATGGAGGAAACATACCTGTGCTGCTGTGCTGGGGATGAGGGGAGCTGGTGAGGCTGAGTAGCCGTGACTGGGAGATGCAGAGCTTTGCTCCAGTGGAGGGTGAGGATCCAGCTCTGGGCATCACTACCCCCTTTCCACTGATTAGTGGGAAGATGAGACAGAGCATTTCCAGTAGGGAGCCATAAGGGACTAGTGTTATCTTAGCCTCTTTCTTCTTCCTCATCATGCCTTCTCCCATCTCCTTCTTTCTGCACCCAAACTGGGGAGCACCCCGGTTACCTTCCTGGTGGGCTGCCTCCCCAGCCACCGGGCAGTGAGGTAGAGGAAAGGAAAGGCAGCCCCGCAGGAGCTGTGTTCTCCAGCTGAGCACAGGGCTGAGGTTTCATGTAGCTTTACTGCACTGGCATTTGCAGGGATGGTTGCTTGCTATGAAAGTGGAAAGGCCAGGAGCGATGCCATTAGGCTTCCCTCACTCACCAAAAATGCTGTTGTGCTGGCCAGAGGTAAGCAACAACAACTCTCTTTCCTTAAATCATGGCAGGGTAGGCTCAGCTGCAGCTTTGAAACTTAGCAGTAACCCCTACTGATTTTCTAACTTTTAATTTTTCATTCTTTTTTTGCCCAGTTACAGAGGATGGGGGATAATTTGATCTGCAATAGGTGCTGTCTTTGCCTGAAGTCAGTTGGTAGCTTTGATAGCTTTACGTACAGTGGAACTTGTTATAGTTGGTTGTGGCTACTGCACAGCAGCCTTCAAGTTCAGGGAAGTGATGCGGCTTCTCTTTTACCCTGAAATGGCAGGATTACAGTCTCACACTGGGCTGCTTCTAGGAGGAATCGGCTGTTTCATTTGTAAGTAGTTGTTCTGAATGTGCACAGGGTGTGAGGAGGGGACCCTGAAAACAGGCTCTTTCTTCCAGCTCTTCCAGTTAGTCCAGCAAAAGCAGTTAGCTTTCCCTGTAAATTGCCACCTTCCTTTATTTTTTTTCCACTTTGAAGCATGTAATGCTGAAACTAAACCTGCTTGAAGGTTTCCTTGCCTTGAAGAACATTTGGTGCACATCACACTGTCTTGTGGGTTTTCTTGGGGTAAAAACCTTTCAGCTTGTATCAGCAAAGTGTCACATTAATGCAGAAAACACATGTCATGTTTTCCTATGATAAGAAGTATAAAGCCTAAATATCAGGAAGTTCTGTGGGTTTTGAAGTATGTTCTCCAACCCCAGAATGTTGGGAGGGCTTTGATAAGACCCGGTCCTTGCAAGGTGTCCAGTGGCTGGTTCCCAAAGCCTGCATGCAGAATCATGCTAGGTGACTCTTACTTGCGCGAAAGCAGGAGCTGTCACAGTGCGTGTGCTGCCTCAGCTTGTTTTATTTTATTAAATGTTGCATCCTGGAATGCTGGTTTCATAGGGAAACAAGCACAGGTTTGGTTTGGTTTGGGATGTGTGTGTGGGGGGTGTGGGCTTTTTCTTTTTTCCACATATTCCCTCATGTATCACACATAATGGCAGCCTCACATCAAACTCTATTTATAGCCATGGCATAAGAGATAGAGGGAACTGCAACGTCTCCTAGGCCAGCTTTGTGCTGGAGAAATCGGCTGTTATTAACATTGGTCCTCTAAGCTGAGCTGCGCCACATTCCTCGCCTAACCACAGCTCCCTCTGTGCTCTTTGGCGCACGGCTGTCTGTGTGTCTCCTGCCTTTCCCTTCCCACCCCACAAAACCCTTGCTGGATCTGCCCTGGTCACCTTGGCTGTGGTAGGGTGCTTGCTAGGAGGGGTATTGATGTGGTCACGCACCACGGCGGTGGCAACATGGTTTAAACGGCTGCCAGTGTGTGGCAGATGGTGGCTGTGGGAACCAGGCTGGCCCACCATTAAAACACAGTGCTGCGTGCTTGGCTCTTACCAGGGAGGTTTCTTCCAGCCATTTGCTGGAGCTTTCCTTTGGAACATCCTCTCCAGCCACAAATAAGTAGGCAGCGCATTTCTGTGGCATGCAGACGTGCAAGCAAGAAATGTCTGCTCGGGCTCTGCTGCTTGGAGTGAAGATGCTGCTGCAAGGGCTTGCAGGGTATCTCAGGGAGAGCTTTTCCAAATCATCCCAGCCTCCATCTAACTGCTCTGAGAACGGTGGGATTGGTAACTGGGCATGATGAAGCTGAACGGAGTGGGTAGTGAGTGGGATAGACCCACAGTTCTGCTACCTGAAAGTCAACATGGCTTGTGGTGTGTGTTCCCAGTGTGGGCTTTACGGGGGGGGATGCAGAGAAGTGATATTAAGTAATGGAGCATAGGGATGGAAGTACCATAGTAATGGTACTTCCGTTACCATAGTAATGGAAGCCTTACAGGGAATGCCTCTGAAAGGCATGATGAAGGCTGGGTTTGCTTTTTCAGCTTCCTGATGGGTCCACTGACAGATGTGCTATTGCACATGTGGTGGTCTGCTGCTCCACCAGGTCAGTGGGTTTAGTTTTCCACCCATAAGGTGAGAAAGGAAAGCCTTGAGAGCTGGGGGGGCAGGCCAGAATGGACTGGATTGCCATTTGGGTAACTCAGCAGTGAATGGCTATCTACACAGTTTCAGATAAGGTATTCTAAATGTTGTTGCAATGAGCACAAGTTTGAGTTTGCTGTTCCAAATCCTTAAGCTTATTCCTGTTGCTGTCATCTCTTAACATATGGGGTTTATGGTTTCCACTTCCAGAAGATGATGGCCACTTTATGGTCTTAGGCCATCTGAGAGTTGTCTGGACCTAATCAACTCGTAGCTTTATAAGACAAAATAATAATAATCACAACAACAATAATCTGTCATCTCTGTTGTTAACTGAAGTGCTATATGCATCCTTCTACAATAATACAGGTCAAAGAGGTTGAGACAGACAGCCTGTCCCCGGATTTGTTGTATTTTAGATCCACATTATGGCAAACTTACAGGCTTAGTCACCTGTTTGTCTTTTTCTTTTCAAAGGATGGATGTGCTTTTAAGTGAAGCTTTGCAAAAACTGGGAAGTACCGCATCAGAGATCTTGAATTTGGACCACTTCCAAGCCTGACATCCAGAAACTCATCCCTATGGGTGGTAAATATCAAGAGGTAAGCTCTTTCAAGTATCCTGGAGGAAGAGTGCAAGAACACACGATAGTTGAGTACTTGACGCTGCTGTTGAACGTGCCAGATTTGTCAAGCTGTGGCTGACACCAGAGGCTGTGTGCAGTCCCCTCCTTTACTAGAATTGTCTCCTTGTATGAAGTACACCGCTTTGCCTGAGTAGTGAGAGAGGAGGAAAGCAGAATGCCCTGTGTCAAGAGCACTTATTTTGAAAAGCTCTTGAACTTGCAGTAAATCAGAAGGTCTGGGGAAACTTACCCAGTCTTTTAATTAGCAGGATGCCGCTTTTTAGGGTATGTTGCTTTGGCGGCAAGCTCTGTTTTGTCTCGCAGCAGGGAGGTAGAAACGTGTTTGAGTGTTGGGGTTTTGGGGCTTTTTTGTGGGTGGGTGCGGGGAGCAAATCGTGGTGTGGCAAATCAGAAGCAGAACTAATTATATATGACTTATATTTTATATATTGTATTCCATTACAACCCTGGGTTGGTTTGTTCCTAATCCTGAGAGCCTGCCTTGGGCTTGACATGGGAGGCCATGTACACATAGGACCTGTTGATTCATTAAAAGTGAATCTTAACGGTAATATCAAGAGCACTTCCAGGGCTAATATTGATAATTAACTAATGCTGTGCTGCAGGCCAGGCAGTCATCTGTTGGAAATGGGTCACTGAAGCTAAACAAATTCACACTTTCCAAGGCTCTGACCCATCTGCAGATTCCAAACTGAGTGAACAAATTGTGAGGGTGCTATTTCTGCATTTACTTTGAATTCAAACTGATGACAGTCTCCGTTCTTAGTCAGGCGGGCTTCTAGTAGCAGTGGATTTTTCTTAAGGGACTTGAGTGAATGACTCAAGGTTGAAAACTAGGACAGACAAGCAGCCCTAAACACACTACCTATGTTGCTATTTTTAAAAGTAGCCTGGAAATGAAGACAGCTGCCTGCTTCGGTTTGCCTGCTCCAATTCATTTTCTAGCCTAGACCCATGAGATTGGCAAAATTTCTGTTTGAACCCAAGAAAAGTTGTTGTTTGGGAAGAGTGGCTGTTGGTGGGAGCAGGGCTCCTTCTCCCTCCCCTCGAGGCTATAGCTGCAGCCCTGGAGGCATGTGTTGGGAGTACGGCCTTCTTTTTCCATAGTAGCCAATGTCAGAGGGCTCTGTACCTTCCTTGCCCAGTAGGGAGGAGATGGAAAGGGACAGAGATGCTGCAACTTCTTGTGGCACCTACAGTGTTGAGTTTTCGGTGGTGATAGATGGCCCTAGTCGCTGCATGTGGTGACTGTGTTTACTTGTGCTCTGTCCACTAAATCAGCTTCCCCTAAGATTTATTCTGACTTGCTGAACCATCCGAGCAGCTTTCAACTCCTGCTTTGTTTTATCTTTTTAAAGGAAAAGAAAACCCCGGCTTGATTAACTCCTTCCTACCCCTCCCAACTTTCTCTAAGTGTGGAATTTCTCTCCTGCTGTGACATACACTGAAAGGGCAGGATCTAAAAGGCAGAATTGTCAGCATTCAGAGCAGTACCAGGGGCTTCAAATCACAAGGCTAGAAACTGGAGAAGCTTCTCAGGCTGCTCTTGGAAAGGGTGTTGTTTACAGCTTTAGGTATGGAGACCTGCCTGACAACTACATTACTGGCATTACTGTTAAGTTTTGGGAGAGATGTTGGGGGGACAGATGTCTCCTTCCCAAAACTACTGTGCCCATGTGAGGGAAATATATCTGGCCCTGCTGCTCCATGTCCTCTTCCCAGGTGTAGAGTGGGGTCCATGTGGCCAACCACCTGTCATGAGCACCAAAAGGAGCGCTAGGCTTTTGAATAGCTGGCAAAGGGGGCTAGATAAGGGGAACCCTGCAAGGAGCTAAGCCTGACCTGAAGCTCTCCCTCCAGAGCAAGCCCTCCACAGGTCCCTGCTGCCCACTCGCCATGAGCCCAAACGTTCCTGCGAGTCTGCAGTGGGAGGACTGCCCACAGAGATGGAGGAGCGTGTGTCTTCCTCTGCTGCAGGCTGCATGTCAGCAGGCTGTTCTGCTCCGAGCATGGCTGCACTGTCAGTGAGTGTGACTGGGTTAATGGAGTATGTCAAGGGACCAAGAGCAGGCCATGGTGGTGAGCTACTGGCTTGTCACGCCTGGGAAAGTGGTATGTAACAGCTCAGCTTCTCACACAGAATGAGCCTCTCTGGCTTGGGGCTGTGGTTTTTATGTTTATGCATATATATATATACACACACATGCCAAATATGTATTTTTTCATATAATTGAAATGACTTGGCTGATGGCATCACTGAGTTCAGGAGTTTGCATTTCTGAAAACAGACATCCTGGTGATGACACAAGGGGCAGGAGATGAGCAGGGCAGGGACAGTGAGGTATGGCCCTTTGAATGCAGCACACAAGCAGAGGAGGGCAGCACTGTCTACTGGCAGGGGAAGATGTCCTTCCAGCAGAAACAACAGTTAAGGGGCTGGAAGGGCAGGTGCAGAACTGTTCCTTGGACATCAGCAGTGTCTGGTACTAGCATTAAGTGGACAGTCCCAGCCCTGAAGCTGATGATGAACATTTCTTAAAGGGGTCTTGAACAGAGACCTTTGCTTTCTCCTGATACAGTGAAACAGGAATCTCCTGGGATGGAGGAGTGGCTCATAAGGCTTGGTGGGAAAGGCTCGTTCCCATCTTTTTGAGTCTTTTTGAGTCTTGTTCTCTCTCCTTTTGTCAGAGAAAGGGTTGGAGAGGTGTGAGGAAACCTTTCCACCCTTCACTGAATTACAACATAAGCGAGACTTTCTTGCTTTGGGGAATTGTTCCCTTCTGATTTGGGGTGTCATTTCCCCTTCCCAGTTTCAAGGCCACTCTCAAAAGCCCTTAAGCATCCAACAGAGGAAATTGCTGAAATAACCAAGATCTGCTTGGTTCAAACCAGCCTGCTGAAAGGTGTGCTGGGGAGCCGTAGCTGTGAATCTCTGAGACCCAGTGGATGCAGACCTCTGTAAGGTGCCACCATGCCCTGGTGGGGAGCCAGCTGGAGCCCTTCAGTACTTAAAAAGGGGCTTCTAAGAAAGACGGAGAGAGACTTTTTAGCAGAGCCTGTTGTGACAAGACGAGGAGTGGTGGTTTTAAATAGATCTTTTACAATAAGGGTGGTAAAACACTGGCACAGGTTGCCCGGAGAGGAGGTGGATGTGCCATTCCTGGAGACATTTAAGGCCAGGCTGCATGTGGTTCTGGGTAGTCTGATGTAGTAGAAGATATCCTTGCTCATTGCAAAATGTTTGAACTAGATGACCTGTGAAGGTCCCTTCCAACCCAAACCATTCTATGACTCTATTCTGTGATTTTTCCTGCATGTATATCCCTGGTCATTTCTACAAATGGGGGTTAGTAACATACAGTAACTCCTTAGTACCCTCTTCGGTACTCTTGCTGGTCTTTCTTCCTTGTGAAGTGTATTCACTTGCCAAGTTAGAAGAAGGTATTCGGTTTGCCTCATTCTTCTTCTGCCCCACAGGCTGCATGTGAAGGAGAAAGCATGATAAAGGCAGCATCTTTCCAGGATCCATGGGCTCTTTGAGAGATGATCAGAGGGAGGCCAGATGATCTGCACAACACGCACAACACTGCTTCTCATCCGCAAAGGCAGCATCGGAGTGTTCTCCCCAGCCCCGTGCCGCCTGGCTTGCCTGATCGGTTCCGGATGTTTCGCAGCTGCGAATGGGAAATCCTGGAGCGATCCCTCAGTATCCTCCAGGCCAGCGACTTCTACTGGGGCCCCTTGTCTGTGGGAGAAGCTCATGCCAAGCTCCAGCAGGAGCCTGTCGGCACCTACTTGGTGCGTGACAGCTCGCAGGGGAACTGCTTGTTCAGCCTGAGTGTGCGGATGCCAACAGGGCCCGTCAGCCTCCGAATCTCTTTCCAGGAGGGCTATTTTCGCCTGAAGAACTGGTTTTCGGACTGCGTGGTCCGGCTGCTGGAGCTGGTGGTGGCGGGGACCCGGAACAACCCCTTGCACTTTGATGAGATGGGGGGAACACCCCTCGTCTTCTCTGAGCCACTGTGCCGGAGCCGCCAGGCAGTGCCTATGCTGCGAGAACTGTGCTGCCAGAGCCTGCCTGCTAGTGCTGCAACAGGGGATGGAGCAGGGCTGGGGGGCTCCTCCGGGATGTGCCCGAGGGAGGAGGTGGTCTCACCCCAGGGTGGAAGGGGAGGGTCAGACAGGAGCATCGTCCCTAGCCCCTCTCTGCCCTGGGCTGGGAGATGATGCTGTGCACATGGGAGACAAAGGGAGATGCCTGTTAGGTGGCTGTGCTGGTGGGACACACACCACACCGATGGGGCTGGACTGGCTGCTGGGAGAGCAGGGAGAGCAGGCCTCAAACCCACTGGCTGTGACAGCTGTGTCCTTGTACATGCACAGCATGTGTGGCCTTCCCCAGAGACGCCTGGGGTAAAACCAAACCTGAAGAGCAGCGATTTCCCCCTCCCATCCCCTCCAAGTTCTGCTCTTTGCTCCATTTATAACTTATAAGCTTGAGAAGGTGAGTTGCCTGTCCTCCCAGGTGAGCCCTGCATTTTCTTCTGTCCCCAAGTGCCTAAGCTTGTTTCTGTTACAAATCTGTCCTCGTGAAGTGGTGTGGCTGAGTCCAGTGCCACAGCAGTGCAGCTCAGGCATCTGCAGACTCATGTAGCCATGGTGGAGTGAGACCCGTTTCGTTCCTTGCAGCATGAATGTGGTGCCTGCCACTTCAGAGGCCAACATTTGCACTAAAGAGAAACCATTGCAGCCATGTACAATGCATGCAGCTTCACTGGCTTTTGCATTGCTTTATTTGAACAGATTTTGGGGAGTGCAGATGAGTTACCT
Source organism: Neopsephotus bourkii (assembly GCF_033783945.1). Classification (NCBI taxonomy): domain Eukaryota; kingdom Metazoa; phylum Chordata; class Aves; order Psittaciformes; family Psittacidae; genus Neopsephotus; species Neopsephotus bourkii. The sequence goes on from NW_026900624.1 coordinate 14,576,040, forward strand.
TATACTAAGGGCATGGTATTTCTGCAGAGGTAATCCTGGTTTGAAGAGTCAGGTCTGCCCTGGGAGGATGTGCAGAGACGGGATCCAGCACCTTTTCCTATGTTCATCTGATGGTATGCTGCTGCCACCTAGGGAGCATAAAAAGACGTTTTGGTTTTGCCTCCAAAAAGGCAAAAGAATTTTTTATATAAGACTTTAAAAGAATTTAATAAACATGTTTTTACACTAATTTTTAAAAGTCAGTGAATACATGGTGATATTTTCATTCCAGTGCCGTGTTGGAAATTCAGCTTAGTGCGTGGCAATCAAACTGAAACCAAACAAGTGAATTTCTTTTAAAGACCAAAAGCAGAACATAAGTGAACGGCCCCAGTTGGGAACAATAAGCTTAATTCATCTTATACTGTATTCAAGTAAAGAATTTTCTAAACAGAAGATACTTCCTAGTAATATAGGGGTGAGGTTTCCAGAAGTATTTTTAGTACCTTAAAGCTTGTATAGTGTTTGAAAGAAGCATGAGAATTCAAGATCCTAGAACAGGGCACAGCATCAGTGAACTCCAACTGGTGACCTTGGGTACAAATGAGAGGGTCAGCTTAAATAAGGTTGTGGTTCATTTCATGGTAGCAGGCAGGTATGATGTCATTGAAATAAGTGACTAAAAGCAGCTATGTGAAAGGAGAAATCGAGGTCCTGTAAAATCTGAGCCGAACTGTTCAGCACACCCCGAGGCATCCATAGCCAGGCAGGCAGCCTGCTGAGCTCACGCTGACTTTCCCCTTCAGACCTGTAACAGGGGGGAAAAGCCAAACGTGGGGGGAGATTATTCTGAATTTGCTCTTTTGGCTTCAGGTATCTTATCTGAGGACCCAAAGCATGGAGTCAGCAGAGACACAGAGAGATGGGTGTGATTCATCACAGGAGCCTAACTTGGACATTGAATTATTCTCTGGAGAGCTGTGTCGCTTTGCTGACAGCAAGGTGCCTGCCCTCCTACCTCGGGGCATTGGCTTATGAACCAAGGTAGTTAAATAAGTGCCAGAGCAGCGGCCATCTTCTTGCCACTGGCTCCTCTTGGTCCCAGGGAGGCCAGGGGCAGCTCAGTGGCTCTATGGCTGCTGTGGCTCTCGGACCAGTGCAAAAGCATGAGCTGGGATTGTTCACTATCACAGGGTCCACGTGCAGCGTGATGGCTGGCATGTGGCTATGGTGTTGTTTCTTCCAGAGTTGTAGTCTGGTGCAGGGCCAGGGCAGAAAGCTAAGCAGGTAATTGCATCTCTCATCGTCGCTGGGTTCATTAGATGTGGTGAACTGGAGCCCTCAGATGCCTGAGTCAGGCTGTGATGCCATGGGTGAGGGTTGGGTGCCAGGACATGGCTTCAGAGGGACCTAACAGCAGCTTGCCTGCACCTACTAGGAGGTCAGCAAGGAGCCAGGCTCACCACAGTGGTGTGCAGTGGGAGAACAAGCCACAGCAGACATAGGGAAAACAAGCCCAAGCTGGCTACAAGGAAGCCCTTTTTCTATGAAGGTAGTCCAGATGGGAAGTGGGTTGCCTGGAGACGTTGTGTGGTCTCCACGCTTGGAAGGTTTCAGGACCTAACAGGTCAAGCCTAGAGCAACCTCGTGTGACCTCAGAACTGGCCCTGGTGTGAGCCTCAGGTTCGGCTGGAAGGGACTCTCTGGGGTCCCTTCCCCTGAACAGCTCTGCAGTCCTGTGTTTGCATAGGGCAGAGAGGTGGGATGGGCCATGGAGGAGGTGATGGGGCAGAGCCGTGGCAGTGCTGTCACTGCAGGGGCTGTGGTTGCAAAGCCCCCTGTGGAGGGAAGGGTGGATGCTACACAGGGAGTGTGCTGCTGGTGTGGTGTGCAGACCAGGATGGTGGCATGGCGTGCTGGTGGAGGGAAACCACCCGTGCTGCTGGGAGCATTCCCAGGCCACACACGTGTTCCAGCTGCTGCTGGCTGCCATGGATTTGCCCTGGTATTGCACACCATCCCTTTGCTCACCCTCAGTGCTTTGTGTGCAGAGCTCCAGCAGAACACAAGTCTCCTATAGCTCCTATGCCTGCCCTGCCATCCCCTGTGGGCATTTCAGGTGGCTCTGGACACTTGCGTTTTGGGACTGTTCCCTGGCTTTTTGGTGAAGGCCCTACCTTGGTGGGGTAAGCAACACAGCTGCCCTCCCTTTCTGTCTGCTGCGGGAGGAATGGGACTGGGTCTGCCACCGCAGGCACCCTGCCTGTCCCCTTGATCCTTTTCTTCCTTGGTGGTGTTGATGCCGAGCTGCCTTGTCTGCCTTACCATCTTCCTTTTGGAAACTGGGGAGGGGAGAAGGAGCAGGCTCATTTCTTCCATGTTTATAGCTGAGCACAGGAATGCGTCTGGTTTATGGCCATGGTTGTACCTCACCGAGGGAAGAGCTTTCTGACCGTATTGCTCTGACCTGGCTGTGAACTGTTCTCATTTGGCTGAAAACGAGCATCTTGGGTTGTATGGCTGGAGGTTGCAGAAGAGCCCTGTTTGCAGCCAGTATTGTGCTTTAGGAAAATCTCTCCAAGGGGGGAGGAAATGGTTTGGATTTTAATGAAACCTACTTTATTTTGTTCTTTTATTTGTTGTTTTTTTAATTGCACAGCAAGTGCTCATCTCCATCTCACAAGTCGGTCAATTCCATGCAGAGCTGCAGCGAATTGATTTGGGATTTGTGGATGAAAAGCAGCAACTGACTGCCAAGCATTGTTATATTACGGAAGTTTAAAGCACATTATGGGTGAGTATCCTCATTATTCCCAAGGAGAGGTCACTTTGCAGATCAGGATTGGTGCAAGAAAGGAAACCAATCTGGGAAGAACAGGAACATGAAAAGTGCATAGGCTGTGGCAGGCGTTACAGAGCCCTCCTTTGTTTTCTGCTTGGATGTTGGAAGAAGAGCCTTTTCCTTTCAACTCTTGAGAAGATGCACAAAGCAAAGCCGTAAGAATTTACATCCTAGGAGTAACTGAGTGGGAGATGTTCACTTTAATCACCCTGCCTCTAAACCAGTCCCTCCGCCTTGTAGGAGCAGCTCCTGGTGGCCCATGTCCAAATGTTTCTTTTGGTGGCTCCTAAAGGGACTTGCAAAGAAATTACCAACTTCCTCACAAGCTCTTGAACGCCATTTGGGGAATAGAATGAAATTGTTTGCATTTTTATATGTTATGTTATACATTTCTCCAGCTGACTCATTTCAGTTTGTTGAGGAAACTTATACAGCCTTGCAGATGGTTTTTTTCAACCGTTCTTCCTAACAGCAGAAGTTGAAAAGTTTAGTCCTTGTGAGAGGGGCTTCCTCTACCAGCTGGTTCCGAAGGGCCTGGATTTCAGTCCCAACACGCTGCAGGCATCCAGCTGGAAACTGCTCTTCATCTGCTCTCAACTAGCTGTCTGTTAGCAGTGCTCTGGGGCCTCAGGGGTTAATTTCCCAAAATCCCTCGCTGAAACTCGTTAATAACTTCCATATGTACCCATGTGTGTGTGCAGGAGGGGCCCCACAGCCAGCAGCTCTTGTAATAGTACTTGATTACCTCTGACATCAGGGTCTGTATGCCATTAGGGATCTGCCTCAATGGTTCAGGACTCACTTTAAGAGCACAAGTTTGTGCAAAAGCGTTTCCAAAAAATGTATTAATATTTGGGCATCCTCTGTGTTTGGAAATGAGCACCTCCTAGGCAGTTAAGCTTCAAAATAAAACCTGTGTGCACATAGCTGGGTCTCTGTTTTGGACCCTTACCCTGATGTCCCTCCAAAATGTGTAGTTGCATAATTAGTCTTTAAATGTGCTAAACCCCTTAATTTACAAGGATACATTGGTTAGGGGAGTATGATGGCTTTGTCTCACTGAGCTCATTTTGCACCGGCTCCTTAGATGTTTGGCATCAGTAACTGCATGTGCTGGAGCTTTCTGCCTGCCCTGCGGCGAGCGCAGGGCTACTGAGGGCGGTGTTCAAAGGGAAAGCAGGTGTCAAAGGGAGAGGGGGATGTGGCAGAGCTGCTCTGCGACTCCCGATGCCTCCCTGCAGAGCTGCCTGGTCTCTGTGTGCTCCTGCTGCCTTGTGATCTCAGCCAGAGCTGGTGGAGCTGAGGTTTTGAGTCAGGCAAAGCAGAGTACTTCCAAATGATTCCTGTGTAAGGGCTGGCTTGATAAACCAGGTGTATTCAGCTGGAAAGAGCTGGCTGAGGTTTGCTTCAGAGATCTGTGAAGCTAAGTGCCATGGAATGGGTGACCATGTAAGTGTGTTCTCTTCAACAAAGAGGCATCTGACGAAATACTCAAGTGCAAGACTGAGAGGAAGCAGGAGACATTTCTTCACGCAACATATAGTTTAAGCTGTGGAAACCCCTGCCACAGACCACTGGCAAGGTTAACCTGTTTGTGAATACAAAAAAGGGATTAATGGTGACTAATGGAGCACTGATGGAGGAGGACAAGCTGGGTCAGGAAGTAGGGGAGAGCTGGGATCCAGGTGCAGCTTTGAGCTCTGTGCCTTATTGGGCACCTCTCTGCTATGGGAGGAGTGTGGGAACTGGTCAGCCTAAGCTCAGACTTAGGCTCAACTGCAGGGATGCAGCTGAGGCCAGCAAGGGCAGTGGCTCAGCAGGGGATAGCTGAGCTCTGGGGTGTGTGGAGCTCCTGGTACCCATGCTGGGGCCTCTTGCAGATGGGGTGTCTGCACATGGCAGACCTGTACCCCCACCTCACAGCCTGCAGTTGTGTGCCCTCACAGCAGTTTGACAGCAGCCCCAGTGGGAGCAGCCCTCAGATGCTTCCTCCTGGCTTCCAGAAACAGAGAAACTGGGACACCCATCTGATGCCTGGAGGCAAGAACTGGCACAGGCTGGGGAGAAAAACGTTGCCATCATCCAGAATGAATGAGTCTGATTTGTCAGCTGAGGGCCTCGGGGGAGGCCAGCATCAGCCCAAGGTGATGGCTGGGACTGGTCTGCTCAGCCGTGCTAGCTGGGGACAGGGCTGGGTGGTCCCAGCCTGACTAACCTCATCTTAGAAAGGAGCTGCACAGCTTTGAAAAGAAGCTGTGCAAAACACCATACAGCACTGGCAGCCTCCTAGATCTATGTCTGATTCATCTAGCCCAGAGTAAATGATGTGCACACGCTTTTAAAGCAAGATGTTTTTAGTTCCCGCGGCTACCTACTTTCCCAAGACACCACCCTTGCCATCAGAGCTGTCAGTTTTTGAGCTGGTCCCAGATGCTATTGAAGCCAATAACCTGACTGTTTCCCTTGTATGATTTTGTATTAGCCCCTCCACTCCCTCTTTTTTGTCAGGCCAATGTGAGCAAATGTGGGTTTTCCACACTAAATGTAATCAAAACAAACCCTGCTCCCACTGGCTTGTGCAACAAATCATGCTGGGGGAATTGCTGGCATTTGACGTGATTAGCCCAAGCACAGATGCCTTCCAGCTCGCAAACAATAGCCTAAAGGATTGGAGAGGATCACAAACAAAGCACTTACAGACAAGACAGCATTTTCAAAAGGGACGTGAGAGCTTATGTCCATTGGGGGTTTGTCTTTCAAAAATAAACCAGAAGTAAACAAATTGACAAGGATGGCTCTAAAGAATCTAAGAGAACGAAAGGGAGGAGACTGGATGTGGTACTCCAAAAACAAAGTTGGAGGAAAACTTAAGGCAGGACTAATGTGTCCTTTTAAACTCCTCAACAAAATGTGCCGACAGCCTGGGGGATGGGTAGGCACTGGAAACCCCATCTGTGTGCTGATGAGGCCAGGTGGGACATAGAAAGGATGCAGGAGGAAAAAAGGGTCCTTAAAAAGCAGTGGGAACAACAAAAGAACTGAGCAACTTGTGTTTGTTAAGTTATATGGGGATTCAGCCTGAAAGTTCAGTTTTACTCCCTGCACAGTAAGCTAGTGACAATTGTGTGAATTTCAGGCTGAAAACAGGTAATGTAAGCCATAGTTTTTGTGTCCTGCTTATATTCATTTTTTAATCTATTTTTTATAATAACATTCTTAAGCATGAGTTGAATTCTTTTCAGTTATGCCTCTCCTGGCCTTCGCAGAGTGAAGTAGCAAGTGCCCGCTTTCACACACCCAAGAACTCCTGCAAGAGGCCAACAAAGTTCTTGATGTTGCTGGAGTTGCTCACTCATTTAGCCACCACAGGGAAGGAGAGCTGTGGTGGGAGATTGCCAGCGTCACTGTAACTGAGATGGCATTGCAAGGAATGCTGAGTCCGGAAAGACTCGAGCATCCGTCATGCCTTCCCTGGTTCTGTGCATGCCTGGAGTGTGTGCACATAGCAGATCCCCTTGTTTAAAGGCTTCTGCCTAAAAGGTAGCAACTGTTCTGACCACGGAGCATGTACATTAGAACAAGGTTTGTGCCAGGCCTTTGCCACTAGACTTTTTGGTGCAACTGGGCTTGTTGAGATTTGTTGAATCTCAAGCCTAAAATAATAATACAGGTGCAAATCCAGATGTTCTAGGTATTATCCAGCCTCCTGGTTGTAAACCTCAGTCTGTGGTACTGGGTTGGGAGGAACTGATGGCACCTTTCATCCTTGGACTCCTGTGAAGAACCCTCCAAGTCACTGAGATGGGAGAACAGGGTGTGGGAGAACAGGAGCTGAAGGTCTTTTCCTGCTCTTATGGACTGTGCAGGGAATTGGTCAGACACAAAGGCAACTTTCATGTACATGCCAAAATACCTAAAATAAGCCATGCAAACAAATCAGTCATATGTTATCCAGATGGGACTGTTCAAATCCAATAATAGCAGTAAAGTGCTCCCGAACTCTGCAGAGAAAGAGATTATAGAAGGATCAGGTATAATTATAGTGCCTTATTATTACCATTCTCATCATTCTTTCCAACAAAGCTTTTCGATATGGTGAAAAAACCTCTTGCAGGAAAGCGTAATGTGTTTGCTGGCATTTTTTCATTCTTCCTTCCAAGGCTGTTCAAGTCAGTCCTTGTAAGTGGTGTTAATAAATACTGTAATGATCTTGGACTATATCATCTTCCAGATGATACCTTCTTTAGCATCTCTCAATGGCCCTGACTACATCAAACCAGTCTCCCGAAATGCCTCACTGTTGCTACCACTAGTGAAAGCACCAGCAAAAATACCCCACAGCTGCTCTGATCCTTGCTTTGATAGGTGCCCTTCCAAGCAGGGTTGATGAATGCCCTTAAAATATCAGTGGCAGCAAGTGGCTTGTGTGTCTATATAACTGTTCCAAAGCTAGAAGAATACAGGTGGAATTGCTTAGCAAATATCCTCCATTTGGGGGAAAGTCACAGAGCCAGAGGTACTTATCTGCAAGTTGTTCTCCCCCACCTGAGTCCTATCTCGTCTGCACACAATTAGTGCTTGTGAGAAAAGCCCAGGGTTATGGGAATCAGACCCCAGGTAAAACGCGCATGGGAAACACTTTCCTTGTCTGCAGGTTGGTCGTGTGGGCTAGCCCCACTGAGAGAAGGAAAAAGGGCCCCTGGAGATGTTTTCAGCAGGTCAGTGCATATTCCTGTAAGTATTGCTGTTGGAGGGGCCTGATGGTGCAAGGGAGCCGTGCTCACCATGCAGGTGCAGCCTCACAGCAGCTCTGCAACCCAGCATGGGCTTCCCAGGCAGGGGATTTCTCACAGGAAGGGAGTCCCGTGCAGCTCTTCCACTTCTGCATCTTGGAGCAACTTAGTATAGGGAAAAGCGGTCAGTGGGCATGTGGACAGTAAAAACTCTACCCACACATCTCATTCCTAATCTGCAGCGCTCCCTGCATTGCCATCCTCATGGCCCTGACTCAGCAAAACCCTCACACCTCTCAGCTTGGAGAGGTGCCTGTGCCTGTGTCAAGTGTTACAAGGCAGGAGAGCATCTCTTCCAGGCTTCCTATCTCCATGCCCTGCTCACCTGCACATCCTGGGCAAACCAGGAGAAGTGGTGTAGTCCAAACAGACACAGCAGGCTTGGGGGGACAGGTTGGGTTTGCTTCTTGGGGCAGGAGGAAGGGGTGGTTTGCTGAGATGGGTCTTTCTCTTTTCTCCTTCTCTCCTCTTGTCCTCTCCCCTGAGCACCTTGGCAGAGCCTTGCTCTCAGCTCAATGAAAGTAGGGCAGAGCCTAACCACATTTCAAGCTGTCTGCGTTTTTGGATTCTGGGTAACTGTGATCTTTATCTGTTCCTAGAAAAGATTTAAACAACTTATAAACCGCAGCTGGGCAGAGATATTAAAGAAAGCAGTATAGAGGTTGGGAAGGATGTCCTCAGCATGTGCAGAGCAGGGAGAGAGCAGTCTGTGGGAGAAGCCATGGGCCTGGCTGTGGTAGAGCGTCTCTGCATGGCTACTTGGGCTGTGAAGGATACAGGGGGGCTGCCTTAGGGAAACCTCAGCAAGTGTTAGTGGCTAGGTATAAAACAGGTGTGTATGTGTATATACATGCATACACATATACACATACATATGAATGTATATGTACATACATATATATATATATATATGAGAAGAGGAAGTTGAGATATACTTAGCCACAGGAGAAGGAGTATGAAGCCTGCTCTGGTATCCACCTAGCACTTGTTCTCACTGAGGTTATGTCTCTGTGCAGACAGGACATGCTTCCTCTTGCACTCCAGGGCTTTTGCCTTTCCCACTTCCCATCCCTGTGGAACGCACATCTACCACCACGTGGTTCTCCAGGCAGGAGTGATGCCTTTCACTGGAAGAGATGGAGTGGGTTCAGGCTCAGTGCCCAACCTCCAAGCCCACAGAGAGGTTCAGAAAACCCCTCGAAGGTCTCCCACTGCCCCGCAGCAGCCTTGGCTGCTCCCAGTGCACTCAGGAGTGTTCTGCAAGGGTGTGAAAAACAAAACCCAATCTTCCTGCATGAGGCCAGAGCTACAGATCCTTGTCCTGTAGTCCTGTCAGCCAAGGATGTAGATGGCAGGTGGAAATTGGGGGTGGGGAGGGAAGACAGAATGAAATACATTTCTATATTGGCAAAAATCCTAGCAGAGAGGTGGTTCTTCCAGCAAATGCTTTTGCCAGGATTCTTTATTTAGCTTGCATAGCCAGAATAGGCCCTGGTGGCAAAAAGGCATTTTTCTACCTTAGGAGAGTGTTCTAAAACAGCTGTATCAGCCTGCGTATTCTCCACATTTCATGATAAAAGCAAAGTTAAGGAATTGATAGACAAAGGAGTCATACTCATTTGCCAGTGAAATTCTTAGCTACTTAACCTCTTCCCAGCCTTCCTCCCGGGAGCTGGCAGAGGCTTGATGTGCGAGAAAAGCTGTGCCAATCTAAAGTGGGGTGTGACTGCATGTGTCTGTTGCGGGGGTCCATGTTGGTTCCCAAGGTTGCTGTCATTGTGCTGTGGGTTGTGCCTCCCAACACCCTGAGCTGGAAAGACGCTGCAGGGCAAAGAAAAGAAAACCCCAAACCCACATAAAAAGGTGAGGGGAAGAACAGGGGAGGGAATTACATGATCTGAGTGCAGGGGAGCACAGGGAGAAGGAATTCGGATTTGGAGGCAGCTGTGGGGCAGGCCTGTGCCCCTGGAGGTGGTCAGAAGCTGCTCCCTGCCACGGTGCAGGGAGTGAGGCTGGCACGGCCGGCTGGCTCAAAGCAAGGCTTGCTGAGGCCAGAGCAGCTTTCCTGTGCAGACGAGGCCATACGGGCCATCTGGTGAGGCTGCTGCTGGCAGGGACTGGTCCTGCGGCTCTCTCCCAGCTACTGCTACCTTGTCCAACATGACCCTCCCTGCGCCTGCCCTGTGCAGACCCAGCCCCTGCCAAATTTGCCTGCTTCACACTGTGCCCCTTACAGAGAGGGCAGCTCAGCCCTTCACTCGGGAGGATTTCAGCGCATGATGTGCACACCTCAAGGCATGCAGCTGGTGAGGAGAGGGGCCAGGCGCTTCTGTGTGAAGAGAGCATGGCTGGGAGCTTTCTGCATCATGCCCTGCTCCTGCCCAGCATCCCACCACCAGCATTTTTGCTGCTCATGTGAGAAAGCGCAGGCTGGTCTGGTAATGGCACCCTGGGGCTGGTGACACATCCCATGGTGCTGGGAGGGCTGTGTGCCTGTGACTCCTGCTCTCTGCTCCCATGAGGGTCCCCACAGCAGCCACATACATGCCCTTGGGATGCTGCCGCTGTTTGTGGAGGCACTGATTTGAGCCTGCCCTTGATGAGGCAACCATGGGAAGGTGAACATCATTGCTGGAGCCTTGACTAGTGCAGCATTGCTGGTTAGCAATGTGAAATAGGTGCCTGGGCTTTGCTGGTCGTGGAAGCACCAACGTACAGTGTCAGGAGGCCTCTGCAAGCTGGGAAGTACCATTCATACTAGAACTGTGCTCCTCACCAGTGCTGTCAGGAGTTTCCACAGCTCCCTTGCTATAGGATGGATGGCTTCTGAGGAGCTGGGGAAGATGTGTGCAGGCTGACAGGTCCGGGCTGCTGCAGGGGCAGGGACCTCTGGCACCAGAGGGCTGAGAAGGGCAGCAGACAATGGGAATGGATTAACCCCATTGTCGTGGGGCTGTGCATCTGGCAGAGCCTACCCTAAGGTTTATTTTCCTTTCTCACACCCCATCTTCTGCCTGCTGCTGCAGTATCTGCAGCTTGCTGAGTAAATGTTGTCCTTCGAGTTGTCGATTACGGTTAATTAGCATTAATTCTGCCTTAAGTAGATGCTGGTTTTGCGTGTTTTCTCCACTGAGCAGTACCGGGTGTGAAACACGGCAGCTCCCCCAGTGACCTGGTAGGTGGGTGGGTGTGGGCAGGAGGCCGGGCCTGGCACAACACCGGCTTTTCATGCGGGACCTGTCCGAGCCAGGCCCCGTGTCTGCAGCTGGCCTGAGCCGAAACGCCGCTGACACAACCGCAGTTATCGCTCCTGACCGCTCGCTACCCGCGGGTCAGGGCCGGGGCGGGCCCCGCCGCCGGGCGGGAGCAGGGACGGCGGCGGTGCGCGGCCGGGGCGACGGCGCCATCTTGTGGGCAAGGGCGTGGGTTTGGCGGGTAACGGCCGCCGCCCCTCAGCCCAGCGGCCGAGCCAGGCCGGGCCCCGGAGGGCGACCCTCGGCCGAGGGGGCTCTGCTGTTCCTTCCGGTGCAGGTGAGCTGCCTCGGGGGAAGATTTATGCTCCGTTGCACGACTGGACGAAGCGTGGCCCGCTGTGCTGTCAGCAGAGCGGCTCTGCCTGGCCCCGCTTCGGCCGCAGGCCTGGCCAGGCAGGTGTTCTGCAGGAAGGCGTCAGCCCGAGAAGGCAAAGAGTCATTCCAGGAGAAGTCCGGCTCGGCCCGGCTTGCCACACGGGCTGTATGAGGAGCCCGTGAAGGGGAGCTGCAGGGAACACGACGGGGCTGAGGCTCAGCCACGCAGCATCAGCCTCTGTGAGCGCAGCAGGCGTGTGATGGTAATTTAGTCTCTGGGAATCTTTCCAGTAGATGAACAGAAAAAGAGCAGGAGCGGGGTGATTTCTGAGGCAGGCTCGTTCTGCTGGTGAAAGGGAATCTCAGAAGTGCCCCCTCCCTTCCCCACGGTAGTGTCAACACCTTTCTTTTTCTGGTTTCCCCTCGAGTTGCTGATTGTTCTCTTCCCTAGAGCAGTTCAACGGGTAGAAACATAGCGAGGGCATTGGCAGCTTTTACCTCGGCATCATCCAGCCCTGCTGGAGAGGCACTCGACACACAACAGTGGTAAAATTGCTGGCAGAGGTACAGCCCCGCTCGCGCTGGCTCTCCCGTCGCTCCTGCCGCCAGACAGAGGGAAATGTACGCCTCGGAGTCTGGAGTTAGAGGAGTCAAAGAGACTGTGAATCCTCCGAGGTGCGTGAGTTGCCGCTGGCTGGCTTTCCAGCGATGGGGGATTGAGCTGGTCTCTGACAAGGCAGCAGATCCGGAGCTGCCGTGCTGGGGGAATGCTCTGAAGCGCTCTCTGCAATCAGGCTCGCTGAGTTGCTGCAGCTTTTTTCTGCGCCAAGCGGTGTTTCTCTTTTTGGATGGTTGTGGTGTTAAACGCTTCAGCAATAAAGAGGCTTTGTTGTGGTCTCTGCAGCACTGCTTTTGCCTTGGCTAGCAGCAGCCTTTTTGTTTGAATAAATGCTTTGCCTGGAGTTGGCTAGGGGGGCATGTGTGGGCACGTGTGTGTATGTGCCTTTACTTGTGGGTGTACATTGGACACAGCTGTGAACAGGCAATTCTGGTAGGTTCAGTGCTTGCCCAAACTCGTCCTCTGTGCGCGCCAGAACAATGTGCTTTTCCTCACAGTTGGGAATGCTGGCCACTGTCACGGGCTTTTAACAGGGCTTGAGTGAAATTAATGGACGCTTTCCAGCTAGGAGCAGAAACTGTTGCTAGCACCTAGCCCAATCATGTATTTAGTCTCGGGCAGTGATCAGCATTCCCTGCATCAAAGGAAGAAACAAGCCGTACAGATCCTGGGCAGTCTGTGCTGTTGCAAGGCTACAGCTAGACAGGCAGTTCCCTCCTCATCACGCTGCAGGGACCAGCTCACATGCAGCAGTGTACTGTATAATGCATGAGTGAAGGTCATACAACGACCTATTCCTTCGGAGCTTTATAATTTATTTCCTTTGGCACAGGTATTCTGGTTGGCTCCAAAACCTAAGTTTTAGGGGGGATCAGTTCAGCCCTGCTACAGGCTGGCAATAGAAACACAGAACTCCCAATCTTCCCCATTTTCATCTCCCGCCATTTATGTCTCCAGGGTTAAAACCCAGTCCAGAATCTCCAGACCAAATTGAATTAGAATTTAACATTCAAAGATCCAGGCTCCCTTTAGGCTCTGAGGAACAGAATGTCATCCTGTCTCACAGTTAATAGCTGCTGGGTAGTCGTTTCAAAGCCATTTCTTTTCAGCAAGCTCTACCATAGCAAATCCCAGCAGTGAATGTATTTCTGGCCGTGCGGTGCCTCTAATCCCACAGCTGGGTTTTATGTGTGATCTCTTTTGAAATACTAGATCTATATATATTATTTTTTTTTGTTCCAGAGGGTGATATTTCCAGGACTTGGCATTTAGAGTGGCAACAGGGTTGTTTTTAGGAAGAGAAGGGAAAAGATGGAAGGATGATGTTGACCCAGCAGCCCCACAAAGCTACCGCACTTAATCCACTTATCGCTGTGAATTCCTGAAGCAGATAAATGCTGATAACAGTTAAAACACATTACTGACAGGAGCAGCATGTTCTGTCCTCTAGAAATACATCAATGTTGGAAATTGCAAAGCTGTGTGTTACCACGGGGATGAGCATGATAGAAGAGCAGAGGAGGCCCTCACTGTTCAGCAGAGCTCTTCCACAGGAGGGTAGTAAGACCTTGCCCCCTTCTCCCTCCTTCCTCCAACTACCTGGAGTTGTTGTTCAGGGCTGAGAAACGCTGCTGAGCACTGTTGTGTTCCAACAGCCCTCAGAGCCACAGCCGCCTGATCTGTGCCTACATATCTGAAACACTAAGTGAGCCCCAAGTGTCTTGTTACCGCTCTTGATTGTCCTTGCTGTTCAGCATTAAGACCTGCGAGGAGTAATTTCCAGCTGAGACCAGCTTCGTGCAGCTCACGTCAGCATGTCTTGGGGAGAGGAGTTGGTTTTGGCTAATCTGAGCTAAACCTTCCCTGGAGGAGTGCAGCTGCTGCACCAGCCTTCAAGAGCCATACAAAGCCACTTGCTCCTGTCCCCATCTGTCAGGGCTCTCTCTGAGCAAGGTACGGAGTTATCCCTGGGCTCTGGGGGTGGCAGTGGCTGCAGCTGCAAGCCACCCCCTGTGTCAAGACCCCTTCCTCCTGAGGACCTGTCCCAGGCTGAACAGGAGGAAAAATGCTGTAAACCAAAGGTGGTTTTGGAGCAAATCTTGCTCCTACAAAGTCTGGAGGAATAAATCAACTCATAGAGAGCAATTTTGATGACAGGCTCATCTACCTTCTTCACTATTTCCTGCACAGCTGTCTCCCACCAGTCTCCACAGCAAAGCACCCCATGTGTGCAGGCACCCTTGAAATTGCAGCCAAGTGCTTTCTTGTGGACAGCACAAATGTCTCACAAAAAGTACAAAAGGAGGAAGCTGCCAAGAGAGAAGTGAAGACCTCTCAGGCATTAGGGGTTTTTCGAGTCAGACACTGCTCAGCTGTTGCATTGCAGATTTCTTAGCTAAAAACAAGCTTTCATCAAAATCAAAGACTCTTCATGAGTATAGGCAACAGGATCCTCCCACAAAAAGAGGGTTTTCTTCTTCAAAGGGCTCTCCTTAGATTCCCCTACATTTCTTAGGGCTTGCCTGTATAGTGAAGCTGATTCAGAGCCAGCTGTGTGGATCTGAAACATCCCAGCCATTAAGAATGAATTTGCTGTCCCGTTGTTCTCACTTCTGGAATAAGAGTGCCTTTCTCCAAAGTGACCTACTAGAGGAGTTGGCTGTGGAGGGCAGTTTTGTACAGTCTAGAATACAGCAGAGCTGTTCCTCTGTACTGACTGCTGATGTTGGTACTTGTTTCCTGTGTTGAAGGCAAAACAGAGGATTCCATGCTTGAGTGTTCTCATAAAGGAGGAGTTTAATGTTGCTACTCTGCCCTGAATCCACACCCCGTGGCACTGCTCAGTAGCTTCCTAATGTGAACAAAGCACTTGATTAAGATAAGTAGAAGTAACGTGCCCTTATTCCAAAACCTGGATGGTCCATGCAGTGAGATATTCAGGAATAGCTGTTCCAAAACAACTGCGTAAACAAATCCTTGCAAAATTATGGTAAAAATCCCACTGTGCCACTTTTAAGCTTGTCCATTGCTCCAGAATCAGTTGAATCCTTCCCTGAATTTGACCACATTCACCTCAAATGGCCTCAGTCAGCATCAGTCAAAGCGCATTTTTTCCCCTATTCCAACATCAGGCTTCGATCATTGTGAAAGGTGACAAAGTTTGCTTGGAATGAGTGGGATATAGTCATCGGGAGACAAAGCTCAATGCATTGAAGAGTTTATAGTCTAATCTTTGGGCACCCACTGGTAGGTGTAACACCACTGTAACAGTACGGAGATCTGAAACTTGGTGTGGGGAGGAGTCTTACTGAAAAGCAGAAGAGCTGCAGCTGCCAGGAACAACTTGACAAAAGCAGCGTGTGTACATCCTGACATCCCTTCACAAACAGGAGAGGATCAACCAGCTGCCCGGGTGTGGAAATACCTGATAACCGCCATCTCTTTTGCCTTTTGGATCTTTGTGTCTGGTTGCTGTCTTCCAGCTTTTGACCCCCGCATCATGGCCTCTACTCTAAAAGTCATCTTCCTGTTTCTTTGGTTGCTTCAGTGTGGAGGTAAACCCGAGTTTTTATTCCTTTTGTTTACTCTCACGTTTGTTCATATTAGAGTGTTTCCAGCTGCTATCTTTTGCTAATTTCCAGAGATCCCCTCTAGGAATTGGCACGCTGCTGCTATTTCTGTCTTTTAAGCATTTCAAAGCAGAGAGAGAGAATCCTCAGGAAAGAAGGAACATGGGAGAAGGGTTGGATAACCTAAATAAAATGGTTTGGCTTTTTCCCTAGTACGTTCTTCTCAAGCTAATGGCCCCTGGGATACTGTAAGAAGATGGATCTCTCTTCTGTTTTGTTACAGCAGTGCTTAGCCATGTCTTGTGTAGAAACTATATTCATGTGTGTTCTGCTGCGTAGAGATCAGGAGAAGGATGATGAATGATTTTGGAAAATAAGGCCCAGAAGAAACCACTCTTTCTAACCACTGGTTATCACTCCTACACTGTCTGCAGGATTTTCTGTCACTGTCTTTCCATAATACTGCAGCTAGTGTTCATAGGACTGCATGCTCACAACGAATTGAGTATGTCCCTTAGGACTGTACTGTATCTCAGTTGCTTTTATAGCTAAGAACCTTTTTCTAATGATGTAAACTAAGCTCTTCCTTACTCTCTGGCCATTGTCCCTGGCTATATATCATCTGTAGAGGATCTTCCTTTACAGACGTTACTTCCCAACAGTCCTTTCTGGACAGTGGCCACACTCTTCCTCCATTACTGCCCCCCACAACCCTTCCTCAGTGCTTAGCATTCAGCTGTCCTGTGGCTGCGTTGCCTTTTCCAATACTGAGTCCCACTGTGCAGAGGTGATGCTGCTGTTGTGATGCAGCCTTAGTGCGTGATAACAGGAAAGCAAGCCTGGCTGTTCTCAGGGACAGGTTTAATGCCTTGTTATGAGCCTGCTTATAAATGCAGAACTCCAGGGAATCCCATCAAAAGCATGAATGGAAAAGCATGCTTATCTCCTTTCTCTACTTCTTCCTCCCCCCACCTTTTGTTTTCATGTCTCTGAAAGAATCCTTCATTTTGTAAGAAGACTTGGGTGTAAGTTTCCAGTTCCTTTTTTAAAGACAACGGTAGTTTGCAGGGACCTCTTCTTAATTTGCTTTATATGTGGTGTCATGTCAGCTGCTAAACAGATTCTGAGACTGCCTGATGTTAAACCTGGATTCAGCTGAGAAACGAAAGAGGTCCTGCACCCTGGCCTCCTTACTAGCCCATGGCTCACTCTTAGCATTTTATTTTTATTGAACAAAACAGGGAGTTAACTATGGTGTGGTTTTCCATCTGTGCTTATTCATCCTCTCTTGTAACTCCCAACATCATTGTCTAAAGAATTGCAGTGATAGATCACTTTCAACAGCCCTGTCTGTGTAAGGAGGGAGCACATGAAGGGCATGATATCCCATCTCTCTGCCTAAGATACTGTCACATACAGATACTTAAGATCTGCAGTCTTCTGCAGATAGTTCCCATATCTAGCATCGAGTCTTGTGCTTTGCTGCTCATTTACAGCGGTAAAAGTCTGGAGTGATTAAGCTGTGTCTTATTTCTCATGGCCCTGATGCTGGCCCCTGTACAGAATATGTAATTTCCTTCCTCACTCATGCTTCAGAAATACACAGTCCACCGACAACACCTGCTTTGCTTACAGCACCTTCACTGGTGCAGCCATCACATGGCCACACGGAGATGCCCAAGCAGAGGTTTGTAACTTGGGAATTTCAAGAGATGCCCAGCTGGCATTTGTCTTGGAAAATTGCTTACTATTCATCTGCTGTAAATACAGTCTCACACCACTGCAAAATCAGTTCACTTCCTGCTTCATTTCCTGTCTTTCTGCACACTGGTGTTGTACAGAGGAGTTCACAAGGGAAAAGGGGAAGCCTGTGAATGCAACAGGCTATCGCAAATCATACAGCAATTACCTAAGAGATGTGGCAGATCACACAGGGCACGTGCTCTGAATCACTCCGTCTCTGACAAGGGCCAACACTGTGTGCTACGGGTGCACTTCCTGACATACAGTTGCTCTCAGTGTGACCCTGTCTTTGGGGCAGCTGGCTGCTCCTGACTTAAAGTGATGTTAGACGACTGCTAACCATTATTACCCTTACAGGGGCAAGCGTCAATGTACAGCAGAAGCCTCCAATCCAAGTTGCGCTGCTTGAGGAAGGAATATCCATCCCCTGTACAGTCATCTTCCCTTATATGCCGAAATACACCACATTTTCAATCTTCTATTACTGGATTAATTCACTGGGCCACAAAACATCCATTTACAGTAAGTTGGAAAGTGTAACCATCCCTCCTGGAGAAGAGAATAAGACTGCTACTGTATCTTACAAACACATAATCAGGCCCCTTGAAAACACCTCTTATACTGGCACATACTACTGTGACGTCAAATGGAGTAACATTCACAAGATGGGAAAGGGAGTGTTTGTCCTTGCTAGAGGTAAGCAAACAACCAGAAAGAAAGGGTAGGTGATTATAAATCAACTGGATCTTGCTATGAAAAGATAATCTTTTTTTTTCCTCTGCCCAAACATGCTATGAAGTCAGGTGGGAATAATACTTTATGTCAAATACTTAATGCCATCAGAGTTAAATGCACTTTGCACAGGTGACCTGTGCTACTGTTCCCAGTGTGCAGATGGGACATGAAGTTGCAGTGATTTTTATCTCCCGTGCTGCAGCCTCCTGGGAACAGCAGGCTTAAAGCCAAAGTCTAACCAGGAAGCCTGGGCACGGAGTCAGGGTGTGCTTTGAGGTGTTACTGTTCAGGAGACAGTGTGCTTTGGCCTTTAGCAGCATGACAGAGATGGTTGAATGCCATGTCAGTGGTTCGGGTCCTTGCCGTAATCAGACCTACAGGCTAAGCAGTCACTGTTGGGGGGCTCACAAACATGTCAGAGGCTCACTGTAATCCCTCCCCCTTTCCCATGTGGTACAAGGGGTCAGTTGTTCCATTAATGCACAGACATGCATGCTGCTGACTGGCTGGATTTGCAGTACTGAATGCAATGCTAGATATGGAAAACTTCTTAGAAAGTGTAAATGCAAAGCGCTGTGATGAAATAGCTTTGCTGCACTGATCAGAGGATGTCTACAGTACCCACCCTGCTAGTTTGTATGACCTGTGTGCTTTCCACAGTTTGTCTTTCTGCCCCTACCACTAAAGACCCTAGCCAGTCTCCATCTACCACCTTCTTGGCTCTCAGGTCACCTCCCTCTAACCAATATGAAGTGCAGCTGCTTATATCCTGTCTCTTTTGTGTGATTCCTTGGCTGCACCCTGCTCTCTGTGCAGTCAGACTGAAGGTTTTGAAGGGTGTGAGCATCTGCACTACCGTATTCCACACTGTTTCTCTATTTTAGTTCTCTCAAGACTTTCTCCAGGGTTAAAGATAAGCAGGATTGTAACTTCCACTCACACTGTGAAACTTTTGCCTTCTTCTTACAGGTACAGGGTACGTAGAGACCTCTTATGGGTGGGAAGTCCTCATTACCTTTACAGCTCTTCTTTCTGCATTGAGCATAGCCGCAACAGCTCTGCTTCTGTGGAAAAGAAAGGCAAGTTATAACCAAATAAAAAGCAGTATCTGACACGACCCATTCTAGGAATCTATTTCTTTTGCTTCTAACTTGGCTGGATTGGAAATCCCTGTGCTGAAATTTTCCATGTTGGGTGTCTGCCTTAGGTTTGTTCTCTTTTTTTTTTTTTTGACTCCTTCTGAGAAAAAAAGATTATAGGAGAGACAAAATGGGTCATTGATTTGTCCATTAAAGAAATTCTGGTAATCGTTTGGACTCCAGCATGTCCTGCTTTAGAGCAAGGATCTGGCACAAGGCAAGAAGTCACACTAGCAGTTGTGCTGGCCCTGAGAATATTCAAGAAGATGTCGTCTTGTGATGGGTTTTCGGAAAATTGCAGTTTATGCCTGCTCAGGTGTGGCTCTTGTCAATTTAGCAGCTCAGTTGTCTAAAGGAGCCCCTGTGAGGCTGCTTTTCCACATGGTGCCACTTAGACAGGTAATGTCCTGTGCACTCAAGTGAGTCTGTTGCAGCCCTGGTGGCAGGCGGAGTGCAGGACTTTTCCCATTTCTAATCCTCTTTCATGATGGGGACTACTCTGGTTCAAGGGCACATCCTGATTGCAAGGAGGCTGTGCAACTGCGTTCCTAAGCAATGGCTCAGGCACTATAGAGAAAAGCAATTTGCAGCATGGAGGGGATGGGGACCAGAGCCAGACCAGACCAAAGCCCAGCTTTTGTTTGACAGAGAAAACATTAAGAGGCAGAGTGAGAGGGAAGGTCTGGACAAGGACGCCAGGAAGCCTGTGTTGAAGTCCCAATTAACTTGGAAAAAAAGGGAAACAAGGACCTGAAGAGCAACTTGCTTTAGTTGACATTGCTTTGAGCAGATGGGGATAGAGCAAGGCAATCTCCAGAAGCACCTTCCAACAGCAGTGATTCTGTGAGGCTGGAAGCAGCCTCAAAAGGGAAATTGGGACTGGAATCTGGAGTGAGGAAGCACTGGAGCTTGGAGGAGGGTGTTAGGACTGGACTGACAGGGCCCTTCAGGTGAGCAGACTAGTAGCACAGGTTGGGATCAGCTGGGTAGGGAAGTAGAAGCTGGGATGAGTAGCTGAGGGCAAAAGGGAAAGCAGGAGTGGGGAAGAAATGATGCAGAGAGCAAGAAAAGAAAAGCCAAAAGTAGGGCTGAAGATCTGGGTGAGACAGGGGCCCTATAGAAAAAAATCTGGAATTATGATACTGGAATACCTGTTTGGGGGAAACCTACTGCTCCTAGTACTGCCACCCTCAGGTGTTCAAATAACATCCTCTGCATTCTTCCAGAGATCTCCAGGCTGGCTTAAACCCCCCTGGTGTCTTTTAGAATGGCATTTGGGGATTGTTTTTTTCTAGGTAGGGTATGCCCCATATTTACTCTTTCAAACTGCCCTCTGCCAAAACAACAGCAGACTCTGCATGCTTTTTTTGTGGAGGCTGTGCTAGTGGTACAGTATGACTCCAAGGAGCATCAGGCTTCAGCACACACAGTCAGACATCAGGAGGTTGAAAACCGAATGGCAGCAGTTGGCAGACCTGCTAATCTCGTGAGACTTCCTTTGCAGGCAGTCTGATGGAGGGGGAAGGGGTGTGAGCAGCAGAGTGACTAGGCTGGAGACGGGCCCCCATCTCTGTTTGCCTAGACAGCGTCTCCATGGGGATGACGAGGGAGGCACTGTCACGACTTGCCAATTGGCATCTCTAGGTTTTGAGGTGGGCCAGCAAGTCTCAGACCTGCGGGCTCTCCTTGGGGCCCAAAGAGATCTTGCAGACATTGCATTTGCCCTCCTGCAGAACACAGCCCATATTTCTCACCACAGCTTGCTCAGACCTGCTGGTTTAAAAATGTTTATCTTTAAGAGAAGCTATTTAGCATCCTCCTTAGTTACTAATGGACTGGAAAGCAGTTCATCGTTTTCATGTGATGTGAATATAATCATCCCACTTCTTTCTGAATTAGAACAGAGATACGCAGCAAAGCCTTCTGCCTTTTCTGTCTCTTCTTTTGCTTGCTGAGCAGGGCTAACCCTTATCTGTGCTTGGGTGAAATGTGCTCAAGGAGAACTCATCTGATACATGAAACATTTCAGAGGAAGAGACCTTCCTTCAACCACATGCTGGACTTGTACATTAGCATATCACTGACTATATGTCATCATTAATGGTCATCTGTGCTCTTTAGACTGTGTACTAGCAAAAGCTTCCCGGCCAAATCCTCATAGAAGTCATCTTGCTTCTTTGAAATCCCCCTGCACACTTTGAACAGGGCCCTGCTTTACTCTCTGTCCTACAGCATTGTTGTGTGCTGTTCAATACTTGAACTCTCCATCCACCTAAGTTTCAGTGGTGGAAGTGATTTCTATGAATGCACAGAGCCCAGTTCTCCTTTCCACTGCTCTGGGGTAAGTCACCAGACCATTTAACCCTGTGGTGAGGAAAGGGACAAGGCCACATGTTGCAGAGTGCCAGCAGTCTTTCCTATGAAAGCAGGGAGGGAGTATGTGAGCAGCTGGCTTCGACATGACATTGGTGTTCACTTCACTTTGGGAAGATGGTGTTTGCTCCAAATGTGTCATTGGTGTCTTGTCCTGAGCAGGTGTTGTGCCCTAAAAGGAACCAGCTAAATATCCTGGGACAGAAGGTGGAAACCCAACCCCCTTCAGCCATCCCACCACCACCATCTCCTGTCTATGACGTGAGTATCAGAATCGCCCTCCATCCCTTCTGTTCACATCATGGTACAACCCTTCCTTTTCCTGCTCTGCCATGGTACAGACAGCACCAGTATCATTATACGAAACATAAGCAATACCTGTGCACCAGCTTGGTACTGATGACCCTGTGCTCTGCCCTGCTTAGCTCCTCTCAGGACTATGCATGTTGTGTGTCTCCATCCTGGTCCCACTCATGGCCTCCCCAGTGCCAAAGCCTTGCACTGTGCCCTGTGGGGCAGCACCCTTTCCTCTGACAGCAGTGTAGCAGCACAGAGCAGCAGGCTTTGGGCCAGAGGGGGTTCCTGGTGTTCGAAGAGGAAGGTCTTCCAGGAGGCAGGAAGAAAGATGGGATCTCAGCCCCAATTTGTACTGTAGAGTGTCTCATGGACATGACATTCCCAGCTGGAGAATGACAGCTCGGGAAAGGGGCAGAGAGATGTGCTCCCCCAAAACAACCCAAGCTGATTAGAGCTCCTGCTGTGACACCTCAACTGGTGTCAGTGTCACAGACCCTGCAGTTTCTCTCTCAGGGAGAAAAGGGAAGGAAGAAAGTGAAAGGAGTTTCTTTCTTGGAGCATCTCCTATTTTCATTGTGCAGGATTTCCTTTTCCATTCCCCAAACTGGGGAGCACCAACTGCTCCCACACCTCAAGGCCAGTAGGCTCAGCGTCATAGGTAATAGGATTGGAATATCTCTCCTGAAATGTCAGACCCAGACCTCAGCTACCTCAAGTAACCATGACCCCTAATCCCATGTAGAACCCATCCAGGTCCATTTAAAACTGATTCCTTTTTCTCCTTTTACTCCCATGGGAGGGCTGCTCCATGACAAAGGGAAGGGTTGTTTTTTGCCCACCCTCGTGATCTGCGGGACAAACAAGGAGGCATAACATGAAAGTGAGTAGAGAAGGTTATTTCCTGAATATTAGGAAACCATTCTAACTGCAGGGTCTGTGAGGGCTGGAAATGTCTCTCCAAGGAAAACCTGTGAGCTCTGCTGCATTAATCATTTAAACTAAACAAAGCAAAGCCCTGGAGAATGTACTACAAGAGGAGCAAAGCTCTGCCAAGGAGGTAGGAGACCTGATCAGAGGCAGATATGAACAAGAGGATGGGCCTGCCCCGTTCTCATTCTCACTTCACAGGCAGGGGAGGGGGTGCACCATTTTGTGGCCCTTGAATTTTTGGAGTAGAGGTTTAAAAAGAAACCACTATGTATTGTATGTGATATGTTTATTCTGGGCAAAAAGCAATGCTTTGGGTAAAGGAGGTTGCAGGTTATAAACCTTTTCATTTGTATCAAGTAATTTATTTTTAATTCAGGCTTATAAAAATCCAAATGGGTAGTTTCCTGCTGAAGTGGATGATTTCTGCAAGGAGACAAAAAAAAATCAAATCCATTTCTCGCTCAGTCGGCCTCGTCATGCATCCTTAGCTCCATCTTAATTACATGTTTCATCATGTTGTTCTGTTCAGGAGGCCCCGCAAAGGCTAATCCAGCAAGCCAGCAGAGGCAGCTTTAGGCACAGGCAGTGCCTGGAGCTGGCTGAGCCTCTGTGCTCACCGCAGCCCTATGGACCTGGCCCAGGCAGCCTTCCCCGAGGCCCGTTAACCACACACCAGCTGTGCAGGGCTCGCAGCCAGCATGGTGTGCAGAGCAGGCACTCAGCCCTCTTCAGCAGAGCTGTAAGCAGCCTGGACCACCTCCTGCCTGTGCGTGCCGGGGGGTACAAGCCCACCCAATGGAGGGTCCTTTATCGTAGAGCAGCTGCTGCAGAGTGACTCGTTCAGGCATGAAGCAGCAGCTCCAGCCACACACATGGCACATGATGAGAGCAGGAGGGAGCATGGAGGAAAGAGGGCTAGAGCCCTGGGGTGGGGACCCTGTGTTGGATGGGCCCTCAGGACACGTGAGGGGAGTGGGAAGTCGACAAACCCTATTTCCTTTGAAAGATGACTCTGGTGATCTGCTGCCAAATTGTGTTGGGACTCTGCATGGTGTAAACCCAGCTCTTCACACTGCACTTGAAACTAGGTGTGTTGTGAAAACCTGCTGCTGTTAAATCGGGTGTTGAACACAGAGCTTAATTCCTGGGGAGGGTAGAAATCTGTCCTCAGCCCTGGGGTAAGCTAAGGCAAGGAAATGGAAAGGACATGTGAGAAGTAACTCCAAGTGATGAGATAAAGAAGGAGGTCAATGATTAGGGAATGGGACAGGAGGCCAGAACATGCCAGATGGGCTATCTGTGGGGGAAAGCAAGAGGTCAGGCTCTGGAAACAAGTCACATCAAGGAACCACAGTGTCCTTGTAGGCCTGGAACTGAGAGCAGGAGCGACAGGAGACAGCACTGGACATCAAAGCAAAGGGCTGGAACAGGCTGGTGCAGCTCATGACAGGTTATCCAACACAGCAGCAAGGCTCACCCCGGTGTGGGAAGGATCCTAGGATACCTTCTGCAAAGCCATCCTGCTGAATATCTCTAGGAGCAAATGCCTTCCCCGCTGGCTCTTTCAGGTGCCACTGTTCACCTCGTGGTCCCTGGGGTAGGTTTATGCAGTGAAAAGCAGCAGGTAGCAATAAGCCCTGAAAATAAGAGGGCCGCTGGGCACCCTCTTTGTTCCCATTAGACTGCCAGTTGTTCCTTGACCTCTTTGTCTCTCCTGCATCACTAGAGCAGCTCTACCTCACTGCACTGCCCAGACCCAAACCTGTATTTTCCTCTGTCTTCCAGCTCAGCTGCCTTGTTAACGAGCAGCTTGGAAATAACAATCCAAGGGACTCGCTTCATCCACTTTACACTTCAAATAAGCTTTTTAGAGCAGCAAACAGAACCCCTGCAGTGCAGGCAGGTTCCAGAGCACAGGAGCTTTTCATGGTGCGAGGGAGACAAGGAGGCTGCTCGGGGATGGGCAGGCATCTGCCAGCAGGGAGGAGAGAGGCCTGTGTGCCTCCACTGTGACAGTAGCAGGTGGTCAGCGACCAAGGAAAAGTAATTAATTTGCAAATGGTGACTGGAGAAACCAGCTTTCCAAGGAGCCAGCAAAGGACCAGCACTGTCAATAGCCTCCATGGGAAGAGGGCTCGAGGAGGGAGGGAATGATTTTTGGAGGTTAAACACCAAAAGGATCTTTCTTGCTTGCGAGTGGAGTCAGACTAGAGCAGTGAAAGAGGCTGCCTGTTGTCCTGCCAAGGGGGCACAGTGCCAGGCTGCTGGGAGCACAGCATGTGGGATGAGGTCCTCACTGTGAGCATCACAAAGAGAATTGAAAATGAGGATGGGGAAATGGGATTCTCCATGTGCGCGAGTGTACATACGAATAGTTGGGAATGTCTGTGTAGGCAAGCGGGCTGTTGGGAATGGGAAGCAGACAGGTGAAATAATTTGACTGTTCCCAGAGGAGGGGTGGGAATGGGAGTGCCATGTGGTGCTCCATTCTCTGCGCCCCCCTCCTGTCCAAGTGCTTGCTTGTTCCAAGCTCCACTTGCAAACGCTGCGCCTCTATCATCTGGTCCTGTTCAAACCACCATCCTGCTGGCCATGATCCCGAAAGATATTGAGTGTTTGTAGCTCTGGATAAAATGATGAGGCTTCAGGTGATTGGGCAGCCCCAGAATCGGCCCTCCATGTTTTGCTCTTCCTCTTTGCTGCGTTGCAGGGCGCCTCGCTCTCTTTGCAGTCTCTCCACTAATACCATCTGCCCCTCTTGCGGCCGGAGCTCCTCCCATCTTCCTGTTGCCAGAGAAACAGCCACCTTGGCAACCTGCTGTCATCCTTGAAACACACACGGAAAAGTCCTCCTGATTGTTATGTTTGATCCTCCAGGCAGATCTGGAACATCACTCAAACTGACACGCATCTCCTGTGACATGATTACCTGGGGGACCAGTGGGTGCATATTCATGCAGGGCATGTGTATGTTTGTGTAGCTGTGTGGGACCACGGGTATGTTTGAGGGCCTGGGAGTGTATTGATTTTTATTATTATTATTCTTTGCTCACTCTAAGAAGAAAAGAGAGATCCAGGTTGGGAAAAAAAATAACCCAGACAATAAACAGGAATCTTGCCTGAGGTAGGGTTTCCCATTTTTTGACAGCCCATGTGCTTCAGGACCTTCAGCCTTGCCCCTC
This sequence comes from Neopsephotus bourkii, assembly GCF_033783945.1. NCBI lineage: Eukaryota > Metazoa > Chordata > Aves > Psittaciformes > Psittacidae > Neopsephotus > Neopsephotus bourkii. Next base: position 14,601,810 of record NW_026900624.1, read on the forward strand.
TTCTCACCTTTGTATGCCCAGAATAACCATGAGCGAGAGCTTGTGGGTGTCAGGCACCTAAACAGTTCTGGGTGCAGAGCACTGCCCATTACCTGTGGTCCACATGATGCACAATATCCTTCCATGAGGCAGAGGGGTCTTTATCCTGCATTCTGGGACAATTTGAAAGTGGAAGAAAGTGGTAGCATTGGCATTCTTTTCCACTGCTTTACACAGGGTAGGTAACATCAAAGCCTCCCCCTGTGAGCCTGAAAAAGGAAGATGATGCAGTTGCACTGTAGAGCTTTCAGGGGAAAAGGATTTTCTGTTTGCCCAAGTTCAGGTCAGGAACTTCAAAATTTTGGAGATGGCAGTTCCTAAAAAATGTCAGGCATGAGATGGGGAACAACGCAGTAGGCTATTAATTGTCTTAAACCTGAGTAATTTATTTGACCCTTAATCTCTTCTCTGTTCTTCTGCAGTGCCTGGACTTACAGCAAGTTGATGTCTATTCTATCCTCAAGGACAATGCAAACAACCTGTCACCCAGAAAGAGTCCTCCAGGGAAGGTGAGGCTGGGGCCCTGCTCTTGGAGAGCTCCCTTATGCCCTGGGCACACGGGGAAAGAAACCCCAGAGTCACCATGGCACACTGAAAGGAGAAAATGAGATGTGGCATGCACTGACCAGCTGGGCTGCACATGTAGCCCATCTTCCCTCTTCCAGCAGAACCCTCGCTCCTGCAGCTCTGCCAGTTCTGGCAGTCCTGGTTTTGTGCAGATGCTTTGCTGTATGACGTATGCTGAAAGGCATTGAGGGGTTTGGCATTGCTCTGAACAGGAGGGATGTGCACAGAGAGCTGGCCAGATGCTGGTCTCCACTATTGTCCTTTCTAGGTTATTTAGGCAGCTGAGAAGTCCTCTCGGGTAGAGGAATCTGTGCACTGGGGGCAAACTCTGGACACAGCTTTGCTGTCACTAGCATTAAACACCTGAGAGCCGTTTCATGGTAGCAGAATATAAGATGGTCTGAACTAAGGCTGGGCTGATACAGTCTCTGTCAGCTCTGGGGCTCAGGAAAAGGCAGTGTGGGCATGTTTTGAGCTCGGATCTTCTTGCTGGGCTGGGAGTAACGAGTTAGAGACAAGGAACTAAAAGCATGCATAGTGAAAATAGTGGCAACTAGGAATATGCAGGTGCAGATCAGTTGTGTGGGCCACATGAAGCAGATTAGAGGCCCACACAGCCCTCTACCATGCCTTTGGCAGGCATCAGCTGTTTCACAGGGGCAAAACTTGCACTGGGCACCCCAGGGAACATTTCCTTCCTGTCCTCAGAACTTTGTTGTTCTTTTCCCTCCAGACCTCTTATCTGTTAAAAAATACCTCCATTATTCTAATATTGGAAACTGTTCCTGAAAAATGTGTCCTGCTTCCTCCCACAGATGTCCTGCTGGGGAGAGTTCCCCAGGATGCCTAAGCAGTGTGGAGAATGGTGCCAGCTTCAGTTGACACCGTCCCTCTGTTTCATGAAAAACAGTATTTTCCAGTATGTGAGGCATTTTCACAACTCCCACCTTTTGGGAAACAGTAGTCTAAAATCAAGCAGCCTAACTCTGTGTCAGAGCTACTTGCCATGTGGTCTGGTCCCAAGGGCTCTGGCCTCCTGCAGTTACTGCTGTGGCACAACAGTGGTTGGTGGTAGCAAAGACAGTGGCAGGTATCTGATCACTGAGGGAAAGGATGGTCTGTTTTATATAGGCTGTCTTATGCCGCAGTGCATCATACATGCTGGAAAAGACAGTGTCCCTGGCTTTGTGCTCCTGCTACATTTTGAACTAGTTGGATAGGGAGAGCAGTAGATCCTGATCCCTTCTCCCTGTCCTATTTATTCTTCTGTATACCTTTCTCAGCTGCCCCCTTTGGAATGATTCAGCCTGGATGATGAGATGCAGTATGCGTGGGTTTTTCTCCCTAGTGTGGAGCTGTCTGGGCTGTGCTGAATCGTTTGCGTGTGGCCCACACCACTCAACTGCTGCTTTGGGGAGTAGCGGGTGTGTAAAACAGAGCGGGAGCAAAGCACGAGCAAATAAGCATCTGTGTGTGAGTTGGTCTGCTGCTGGTAGTCTCAGCCAGGGTGGGGTAAAGGTCAAAGCAGAAATAGGAGAAACAAAGAAGAAAGCAAACAGAGAGGATGAAATGAGGTCTCACACCGAGAGCAGACACCACTAAGTGTCCTGAATTCATGTACTGATCAGAAGGAAATGTGAGTGGCAATGCCCTGTGATCGCTGCACAGGAGAATTTGCGCTTTCCACTACTGGTGCAAGCACCTTTATCAGCTTCCCTCGCAGTCATCCTGGGCTGTGACCACCTGGGACACTCCTCCTCCTCCACCTGGCTGTGCCGAAATACAACAGGGTGTTTTCCTTAAGAGTGAGACTTGTGGGCCCGTGTGTTTGGCCTGTGAGCAGAAGGTGGGATTGCTGAATGGTGGCCAACCCTCCTGCAGAGGGCCCAGGCCAACCCTTGCTGCGGGATGCTGTCTGTGGAGAGGGAGCTGTAAGGGGAAGCAGGGCAGAGAGCCCCTGAAACAAAAGCATTTGCATGCTGTTGTGCTGGACTGTCAGCCAGCTCGGGTAGCGGAGGGGTTAATCCCACATGCTTTGGAGGTGCCTGGAGTCAGCATTTTGTAAAACATTTCCCTTTGGAGGTGGCAACAGGGAAAATGCTAGTGTAGGTAGGGTTTCCTTCACCCGGTGGCATTTCAGCTACTTGCTGTGTAACCTTGCTTACAGCAGGCCTGTGCCACACAGCGCTTAAAATATCAGTCTGTCAGCGCCTTGTCTACACAAGGAACGGTCGTGAGGAATAGACTCAACTGTTGAAGAAACAGGATTGAGGAGGTCAGGGAATTCCTCCTTCACAGAATCCAAAGTGATTTATTTTTTTACCAAGTCCAATTTTCCCTCCCCTCCCTGTCTGACAGCTTTTGGGGGGAAGAGTGACAAGTAAAGGAGGCATCTTTATCCCCTGGGCTGGATTAGTCACGTTTGTCTCTGGCGGAGCAACATTTCTCACTGTAGTAGCTTCCATTTCAGCAGACCACTTAGAGCCGTTTCTAACAGAACAAATGTCAGGGTCTGCTTATTAAGAATTAATTCATCACCTTTTGAATAATTTTCCTCCATTTCTTTTTTCTCCTTTTCATCATTCTGCAGACACCTAAGAAGCAAGCAACTCTAGAAGAATCCTGTGATACACTATATGAGAATATCTAACAGGAATAAATCTCACCCTGTGTGGACCAGACATCTTTCTGTACTGCAGAACTACTGTCTTACATTCCCAGTTCTCCGCAGAGATCCACAATGACTTCAGGGCACAACCATGAGGGACTTGTGACCCCCTGGCTCCTTCTGAAGTGCCCTTCATTAACAAGAGAATGCATCTGTTCAAATCCCACTGGGCTCAGTCGGCATTGATGCAGCAGAGCTATTTTGCAGCAAAGCCGTTTGATGCAAAAGAAAAGCTGCTTTTGTCAAGCACTCACAACATGTATCTTAGAAATGGTGCAGATGGGATCTGTGCAGATTTCTCTCACCTGGAATGGCTGAAATACTTAAATCTCAATCCTCTGTAAATGATGGGACTATCCGGAGACCTCCCTGTTTGCTTTCTTGATCTTCCAATCCTGATCTGCAGCAGTCCATCTGATCCTGTGTCTACGACTTTTCTGACACGGTCATCAGGCCTTCATGCATAGTTTAACCAAGATCCAAGCATCCACCTGCCCATTTTTCCTTTCTCAGGAACCCCACAGTGAAACATGCTTTCTCATAATCTGCTAATCCCATCAAGTAGTCACAGATGCCTGCTGTGACCATACTCAGCTGACTCAAATCAGTGCCTCCAAGTAAATGCTTTTGCCTCAGCAATAACAGCAGTATATGATGAGGACTGGATGCACAGACAGAGATAAAGATGGAGAATGGGAAAATAGAGAAAATAACCCTGCCTGGCAGAAAATACCCGTCTCAGTGACAGTGCCCTTTCCAGAACAACGAAGAGAAACAAGGAGGTGGGCATTTGCAGAAACTCCCTTGCTGGCACTGCATAAACCAAGCAGGTCTGGGGCCAGGTTTCAGCCCAGAGACATTCAAGCCGAGCTCCCCAGTTTCCTTCTTTTTGGCAGTGGGCATTGTTATCACTTGGGATTTTGAGCCTCTGTGGGAGCAGGCATGGTACCTCTGCCCCACGAAAGGCAATAGGTTTGTCCTTGTTTCAGCTGGCCAGTATTTCCCAACAAGGGTATAAGTCTCCTTTACCCTGACTCCATAGGTTATTTACCCAGGCAGACCTGTTCTGAAACTTAGAGCAACTGGAGGGAGGCCCTAGAGGGGAATCTTCTATCCAAGCTTTTCTCTTTCCTGTCAGCTGGAACTTGCCTACCATTTGTGCTTATGCATATTCTAGTTCTGATAGGGAAGAGGTTACATGAAATATCCATATAACACGATCAAAACAGTGGATCAAAAAGCTGAGGCTGTTTTATCTCAGATTAAAAAAAACAACAACAGAAAAACAACTAACCAAAGCCAACCCCAAATAAGAATGTGCAGCATAACTTGAGAGGAATCATAGAAACCTCTTTAAAGAAGATCAAATTAAAATTGAGCTCCAGGGTCATAGGACCCTCTCTAGTTGAAGATAATGTTGCTATGCATCAGAGATAGAGGCTATGGAAAATGTCTTCGGGGCTTCTAGCCTTCCTATACTATGTTTAAAGAGATAATCCGCTTACTGCTTTGCTCTTTTTATTAGAAGAAATTTCAAACATGCAATTTGGACTTTCTTTAACCACAGGAAAATGCTTTTTCTCTTCCCAGTGTTGAGGAATTCATTTCAGAAAGAGCAATGAACAGACAGTGTGGCTTATTAGACCCATTTTCCATTTGTTAAGTGATCATGACAATTACAAATAAATATTTTTGAAGTAAGGAATTTTAGTGTTTCCTAATACGACCAGAAAACATCCATATTCACAGAAGAACTTCAAGAGGATTGTTACAGGTATTACAGTTCCTTTCCTTAACAAATTTGAAGAAATCATGAGATGAATTATAAATATGTTGCAGCATGGCAATAAAATATTCAGCACAAGCTGGTGGAAAATAGATAAAAAGTGAAAACTTTCAAAACAATCCTGCTTAGTTTTTGTGTTTTGCTTTTTCAGTTTTACAAATGCTAAAAATACTGGGTGGTACTGGAAATTTCCTGGCAAGGATCTCACTTTGCAATGAATTGATTTGTCTTGTCTTTCTGTTATGTTTTTAAATAGCGTGTTTCTTACACTTATGCCTGAAAAATTCTGTATATTAAGTAGCTGAAGCTGTTTAAAATGAAACATGAGAGGAAGAATGGTATTTGGAACAGAAAAGACTATTCTGGAAGAGTCAGAGCTAAAGTACTGGAAGAATCACACCAGGTTCTGATCAATTAAGTGGAAAAGTCCAAGAGACACTGAGGATTTGGGCTGTGCTCCAAAGCTTGCCAAGGTCGGGGGGAGTCGGTGTGTTGATTTCAAATGGGTTCTGGATTGGCCCTGTGAGGGTAAAAGGCTGTTGCACAAGAAAAAGAAGTTCTGAACCTATGTAGCCACAAGCTAGTATCACTTCTTTAACACTGTGTGCCACTGGCAGCCACAGTTGCATTGGAATGTGTGACAGGGAAAGGTATAAAGAGGGATGCTTTTAAATGGTATGAAGTGTTCCAAGGAGGTATGAGGAAATGCCTTCAGGCACAGGCAGGAGAGATTAGGAAATATAATTCATATAAAATTGGTATAGCTACTTTGTAGCAGAGATTTGTTCAGGAAAAAGGCAGCCATTTGGTCTTTTTGTCTTACCTGGCTCTATGGCTCATGAGAATAGACACAGAAAATGAGTATTACTAACAGGAGGAAAGGAGCTAATTTTTAAGTATTGAGCAATTAAACAAGAAAAAAATGGATGGGCTCTCCCGGCTCCCCAAAGGTGAGAGGTGATGACTAGCTTATTGTGTTCACTCTACATGTTTTGCTTTAAAGTAAATATTGAATTTCCTCTTAAAAACTGTGCCCCTAATGTGCTCAGCTCCACTTGCTTCCCCCAGCATAGTGCTGTTGTGCACAGAGCGTGCTTGCAGGTTACAGTGGTGTAAACTTTGATTTCCAAGTGTTGAATTATCCTTTTGTGTTGACAGGATTTCATGGAAGTGGAGACCCGCTACTGAAGTAAGCAGTGGCGCAAGGTGGAAATGAGCTGCCCTGACACCTTCTAAAGGAGGTGCCATGCTAGCACCAAGGTCCTTTGCCATCTCCACCAGGTCCTGAGAAATGCAGTATCTCACCGTGACCATCCTCACTTGTTGTCTTAGCTGGTATTGCTGCAAAGGGCCTTGGCAATACTGAAGTCACCTAGTCCCTTTAAAACAACTCCTTCACAATGCTTCACTGCAAATCCTAATTTGAGAAGGCAGAACCTGGGGTGCACATGAGTGGTTCTTTGGTTTGTTGGTTTCATCCTTTTCTGCAGAGGACAAAGCAATTGCATGGGTACTGTCCAGATGTATGAAACACGCCAACTATATTTTGCCTTTATCTGTAGATAAGAAAGACCTTGCTGTGGTGGATAATGACAATGAAATGTATATCCAAGGTGTAGCCCAAGGGGTTCTTTACTGATTCCAACTTCTACTCCTTTTTCCTTCTCAGGGGTGTCACTAGTGGAAATCACCTCTAAATACCTGGCTAGGGCTGGCTCTTAATCAAGGGAGGTGCTTGACTGAACAGCATCCAAGTGAAATGGTTACCACGGCTCTGGTTTGCACCACTGTCCCATCCAGCAGTGCCATAAAGGTGCATAAGTCTGCACCAAGGGCACGGATGTCTTCCTGTAGAGCTGCCTCTTGGAAAGACCTGGTGTTCCTTCAGCCCTTGACTAATGCAATACTGTGACCCTGTGAGACAGGGATTTGGGGTAGGCAGTGAGTGAAGCCACCAGATGGTGCCCTAGGTCCTCTCTGCTCCTTTTCCTGTCCCCTGCCTGCCCACATCCTCCTGCCAGCTCCCCCAGTAGCCCCCAGACCACAGACTCTCAGGGGTGGGCACCTTCAGCCATGCAGAACATCCCCGGCCATGACTGTCTTCTGCCCCTGGGGTTGGTGCTTCTGGCACCCCTCACAGCTCTGCATCAGGGCCCAGGTGCCACCAGCACCTCTGAAGAGATGGGGAAAGGACAGGTTCCCCTCTGCATCCATTAAGTCTGGAGAATTAGCTTCATTAGACAGCAGTGTCTTGGCACAGGGCTGCCCATGTGAGGGCCAGGAGAGTGGCTGCTGACACCATCCATGAGTCAGATTGGCATCTAAAATGCAAATTAGGCCAGATGTTCAGGGCTGCTTGGAGCTGCCACCACTTTTCTTTCCATCTGGAAATGGCATCTTATCTTGGGTTTGGGAAAATTTTCTGTGCCCATGATGAAAAAATTGTTTGCAGCATATGCTTCTCCTCTTCTTTGCTGTGTCAGGAAGCTGATCAAGGCTCAGATACTGCTCTTTCTGTGGTTTGGGATTCTGTGGTCACCAAGATTTGCTATGCACAGTGAAGTATCATTGAGTTTACAAATGAAAAAAGGAGATGGTCAGAGAGCACCAGTGATCTCCAAGGGAAAAGTGGAGAATGTGAGCTTCAGCATCTTCTCTTGCTTGATTCTAGGGCAAGCCCATTCTCCACATGCTGTCAGGGGTATAATGTTTTTCTTTGTTAATGATAAAATAGAAATGCAGGTTACTATTAGTAACTAGTATGTTACTAGGTACTTCACTATTTATAACCAGCCCTTTAAGCTGCCGAACTGTGTTATGAGCTGTGGATCTGCTCTCATTCAGGGGAGGGAGTCTTTCGATGAACTCTCCTGGAGATCCTCTTTTCTTGCAGCACTTTGAATTATGTGGGTTGTGTCATATTGCTCTGGGCCACATGAAGATTTGGATATACAGCTGGTAGGGCCAGGCAGGTCAGCCACCCTGCTATAAGGAGTCAGAATGTAATTATCCAAATTGGAACAGGGTGAACATGGAAAAGCTAACATATGGACTTCTTAAAAATGTTATGTCTTTTAATAACTAGTCAGGGCCTCTGGTTTTGATCCCATCTGAAAGATCTGTCTGCTTACAATTTTATGCAATGATATCTGAGTACTTCCAGGGGCAATAATTGTACCCAAAATACCTGTACCACAGTGAGTTTCCCTCCCTTGTGAAGAAATTAGCCCTGTAGTACCGCTAACAGTCCTTTTGGCACTGACAAGCGCTGTTAAAATCAAAGATTCCAGTAGTTCTTGCAAGGCTCAGCATGATCTTTCAGCTTCATAAATAGGAAAAAAAAAAGGAGGCTCAGGATGTTAATGGAGTCTCAGGAGGTTTAACTACTTTTCCAAAATTGCAGGGTGTCAGAGGTGAAGTCGGGAACAGAATTCAGGTTCCTATGTTCTTATTTGTCCCAGGTTGTCCAGGTGAGAGCCAGGAGGTGGGTAAGTAGGGAGCTGCTGAACTCCATGCAGTTTAGGAAAACCAAAAAAGTTTCTTCGTGAGTCACCAGCCCCAGCTTCTGCAGGGCTTTGCTTTTCATGTTTGATTTCCCATGTAAGTATCAGTCAGGCTCATGTCTGCCTGGCTGAGGTCGCAAAGCTGCAGGAGAAGTTACTGCTCTCTTTTACAGAGGTATCCACCATTTTGGCAATAAGAGTCAAAATACCATGGAAAGCCCAAATATGTACGCTGTAATTCTCCAAATAAATGTTTATGGAGGGAATGTGCTGAGTTGCTCCTCAACCACCCCATAAAGCCTTCCTGATTCCTGAAGAAGTTCCTGAGCTTGTCAAGAGGCTTTAGACAAGGAAGAGCAAATGGCTGCAGCTGAGTCTCAAAGGCATTCTCTGCTCATGAGAAGAGGCAGAGAAGTCCCTACCATCCCAACAGTTAGATGCTGGAGAAGAAGGAGGTGTGAAGAGAGGTGATAATACTGATAATTAGGTGAATGGAAATACTTGCCATTCTTTTTAATGTTTAAAGGAAACCACAGTTTTGAGGTGATGTAATTCCCACTCGGCTGGGTTGTTTATTCAAGCAGTGCAGTGCAGCGCTATGCTGGCACATGGGGAAGAGAAAGCAAAACTTTAGCTCAGCTTTTGCCCTCTCAGGATTTCTGTATGCTTTCAGTCTCATTCAGGTCAAGGCAGGGTGTGAACTTCAAGCACAGCAGCTCTTCCAGCATGGCCCTCTCTACAGATTGACCCTTTGCTAAAGCATATGCAACATGCAATGGGAGATTTGAAGAAATCAGTTTAATAGGAGTTGTAACTCTTCCTTTTCTCCTCTCCAAAAGGTTTAAAATAATCTTGCTGTCCATAAAAATCAGGTTAGCTATTTTTGGTTCTTGCAGAGCTAAAATGAATGCAGCATCTCTCATTTCCAGTCATGGCAAGTCACTTGACATCAATTGTTAATTGTTTGATTAATTTCGAATTTTCAGAGCTGACAGTGCCTGTCCTAGCACTTAGACAAGAGCTACATTTAAAAGAAAAAACACTTCCTTTCTTTTTTCTTTTTTTTTTTTTCCTGTTCTTTGAACATAGCCTGGAAGGTAAAAACATGGAATTACAGGGAGGTTTTTAATGTATGTTGTCCTGAGAAAGATGGGCCATTAGGCAGAGTGCAAATAAAACAGGCAGAGGTTCATCATAAACTAGGGGGGTGTGATGAATTAATTTTAGCATATGCTTCAGCAATTCATTACAAGACTATCTTAAACCCAACCGTTAGTACACTTTGCTGTATGCTCATCTGTGTTAGGCCATGGTTTTCATTTCAACAAGTAAGCAGAAATGTTTCCTTCATGAAGACGGGTGACATTTCTATACACAGAAAGGCCATTTAAGGTCAACAGTTACAGGGGCTATACCTTTGTGTGCTCTGTGTATGGTTGGACAGGTAATTATCACTGCATATGACTCCCTAAGGGGTGGTGTTAAAAAGTATAGACCAAATAAGAACAGACGTTCAAACCCCTTCTAGGACGTTTATAAAATAGCATGGCCTTTCCCTGCCCTCATTCTCTCCTCCCTCCCCGCCTCCCAGCAATGTGTGTGTAGCACATCCAGGATGAGCAGCAACATGCTGTACCAGCCCTTGCTTGGGAGGAACGTATTATACTGTCAAGTCCTGCTTTTCTGTGTAACAGGCAGGCCAGAACATATGATGGTACAGACTGATATAAAGGTGTTACAGGTACAAGTTTAAGTCAACTTTCCTATGTTGACTATGTTCCAGACACAGCTACATGTTGGGCAGAGAAGAGATTCAGAGCAGCCCTGCGGAGAAGGACTTGGGGGTGCTGGTCGATGAGAAAATGAACATGAGCTGGCTGCAGTGTGTGCCTGCAGCCTAGAAAGCCAGCTGTGTCCTGGGCTGCATCAAAAGGAGTGTGACCAGCAGGTCGAAGGAGGTGATCCTGACCCTTTACTCTGCTCTTGTGAGACCTCACTTGGAGTACTGTGTGCAGTTCTGGTGTCCTCAACATAAAAAAGGACGTGGATCTGTTGGAACAAGTCCAGAGGAGGGCCACAAGAATGATCAGGGGACTGGAGCACCTCCCATATGAAGACAGGCTGAGAAAGTTGGGGCTGTTTAGCCTGGAGAAGAGAAGGCTGCATGGAGACCTCATAGCAACCTTCCAGTATCTGAAGGGGGCCTATAGGGATGCTGGGGATGGACTCTTCATTAGGGACTGTAGTGACAGGACAAGGGGTAATGGGTTAAAACTTAAACAAGGGAAGTTTAGATTGGATATAAGGAGGAAATTCTTTCCTGTTAGGGTGGTGAGGCACTGGAATAGGTTGCCCAAGGAGGTTGTGAATGCTCCATCCCTGGCAGTGTTCAAGGCCAGGTTGGACGAGGCCTTGGGTGATATGGTTTAGTGTGAGGTGTCCCTGGCCATGGCAGGGGGGTTGGAACTTGATGATCTTAAGGTCCTTTCCAACCCTAACTATTCTATGATTCTATGTTGCAAAAATGACTTATTTTGATATCACCCCTCTAACTAAGGAATAATAAGGGCTCTGATTTTTTTCTTTCCAATTAGCTGTATGCCACAGACTTCTCGGGAGAGGTAAGCGCCATTCTGGACATTTACTCATAGGTCTGCATAATCCAGGAAACATTATGATGCCAATATTAAAACACAGGAGTGCCACCACAACTGTTCTTACCAGATGATAAGCCAGTGATGTCACAAGAAAATCCCAGTGGTAAAAGGGAAAAATTCTGACAATACACCCCTCCAGCCACTCTGAATACAGCACTCACTCCATGGTCACCTGCTGGAACTAAGCATGGGTATTTCAGTTTACAAGTGTCTCCACCAATGGTGTAGAGAAGGGAAAGTTTCCACTGTGTACTGGGCTGAGACCTATTGCTCTGCAGATACTCCAGTCAGCAGGCAGTTAAACAGTTCCAAGGCATATTGCCCTCATCTAATCCCTTCCTGCAGTCAGGTTTCTTATGTGCCATACTCCTGTCTTGTGCAAACCAGGTGATAGGAAGCTCCTCTGGGGTGCCATCTTCCAGGCTTGTAGATTAATGTTTCCTCTGCTTAATTTAATTTACATGTAAACCATTTATACTCCCTCAGACAACCCTAAACAATCTTTCTCATTCCCTGGTGCTTCTGCACCCCTGAAGTTCTCATACGCAATTCCCATGATGCTCTTCACAGTCGTTATTTGGGCAAACTACACACACTGCAATCCCTTCCAGCTTTTTTATCATTTTATGTTGCTCTTCTTTTTATTTCCCTCCAAGTTGTTGACATCTAGCTAGCACTGAGTTGTCCAGAACTAAACATGTCTTCAAACTGCGGTCTCACCACTATATTAAAAAATGGGACTATTGCCTATATCTCTGAGAAGAGGTCTCTGCCTTTACAACCCCAAATTAAATTAACTGCATGATTTTTGCTGCCATATCACATTGCAAAAACATATTAAATCTGCTGTCTACTGTCTCCCTGAGGTCTTCTGGTATTTCTGCTTGCAGTGCTTGAGCACAGATGATTCCTCTCTTCACCTCAGTTTCTATCTTTCAGTAGCTCATATGTTGTACCTACTGCCTTCTTAGACACGTGGGATCGTTCAGGGTTCCTCTTGGAGGAACAGCAGTGTGATTCCTTACACATAAGTAAATTATATCTATTTTTTTAGCATGAAATAGTCTGTCTCCACCATTTTCCCTCCAAGCTGTCCTATGATAATCTGCCTCAGTGCAATTAAAAGGCATGCTATTCTTTTTGGTTTCCAGATTTTCCCTATTTATAACTAACTGTATGGAGTGCTGGCCTGTATGTTAATAAACTGCAACAATCTGTTTGAACGTCACATACTGAGGATCATGGGTTGAAACTCTTTTTCTGGAGAAAAGGAAACGCTGTTCTTTCCTTAAGAAGTTTCTGTCCCAAATGTCAAGAATATGGATTAGCTTTTCTTTGGTGAGGAATGACATATGAAAATGCTGCTTTGTGCATGAGATTTCTTTCTATGGGTAGCTCAACACTCTGCAATTAACTTTCCTGGGAAATAAGAGCTACCACGGAAACTGCCACCGTCCTCATTATCACTGGTATAAACACAAAGCAACATGAACAGCAGAGAGGAAAAAAACCAACCCACTCATGAAACCAAACCGTTTTGCTCCATGCATCTTCTTCCTAAGAAGAGAACAAGAAAAAGAAAAGCCCTCCATGTGACAGATGTTAGTCAGATGAGCTAATGCAGTCCTAGAAGGTACTTGGATATTACGTTCATGGAAACAGTGTAAGAATCGATACAGAAGGGAATCCATTTTATCATATTCTATTTCACAGATAAGAGAATCTGGAAGAATTGGTTAAAGCAGGTGAGATGCTAAAAGTGGTGTTGTAGCTGCGGATGGTCTAAAGATCCTAGGGAAGCAAGATTTGTGGCAAAAGGTAATATCCTTTATTAGATCAACTGGTAGAGCTGGAAAAAGCAAACAAGCTTTTGGGCTCAGGGTCTCTTTATCAGATCTGACAGAAGGCAGCAATATGCCAGCTAACTACAGGTTAGATGCAATTGCTCTTAGTTTAATCTAATTATATTAATCAATGCGACCACTTGAGGAAAGAAAGGAGCACCTATGAAGTGGAAAAGGGTGTGAGCAGAAGTGACTGACAGGCTGCTGGTGCTCTGCTGAACCACTGGCAGAAAAGGGTTGTTTGTGCTGGTGACAAAGGGAGAGCTCAGCAGGCAGACTGTAACAGGCTAGGAAGGCAACATCTCCCTTAGACCCATGAGCTTTAGTGTCTAGGGAGTATAAGTTTTAATGCCAAGCTTTATCTTTTGGGAACATTTTGTAGGTCTCCTTTGGGGTAAGGATGGAGGGGTTCAACTTGCTGCTGTCTCACAAAAGGTACTCTAATGATGAGTACGGTTTTCTGTCCTTTACTGGCTGGCAGTAGGCGCTTTCTAAGACAGCAATTATTTTAGGTTCATTCACACTGTTTCTGTGGGGCTATTTCACGTGCAGGATGAAGCGATGAACTGTAGAGATGTGGGACAACTACATGCAGGAACAAAGAATTTTGGTGGTTTCGCTGTGGGAGGAAGGGCATTGATTATGCTGTCTGTGCAGCGGTCCTGGCGTATTTCATGTTTGATGCTCTGGTGGTATCTGGTTCTATTTCATGTGTTTTCATCTGCGGATTTACTTCCTGTAATGAGCTGAGAAAGGGAGAGCCTGAAGGTTAGGAGAAGAGACACAGGGAAAAAAAATCTTTCAGAGACACTAATTTAAAAGATTATTTTATGTGTGGTTTTTAACATGGAATATTATTGCTACAGGGCTTGTGATTGCGGGAGGAATGCTACAGCAGAGACTAAACTAAAAAGCAGAAAAATTTGCAGCAAGCTAATGTGGTCAGAGTCTTTGCAAGTTCTTGTTAATCTCAGTTGCACTAGACAAATATCGAATAAACCTTGATCCTTTGAAAAGCGATTTTCTAAAATCGTTGCTGTTGCTGTTTTATCTTTATCATAGTAAATTTAAATCTATTTTGCTGTAATTGTGACCTTGCTGCAGCTCACCAGTGTTCCCCTCAGAGCAGGTGCAACAATATCTGCAGGGCTGGCTGAATCTCACAGCTTCTTGGTGTGTTTTGGATGTCTGTTGGTCTTATTGCATCCGCTTTATAGAGGGAGTCTTATGGTCTGTCTGTTCTTGTGTATGTGTTTTTTTTGCAGGGCACCATTTTTTAATGTCAATTGTGGTGTCTAGAAAGCTGATGCCAGTGTAGGAGCAATCCTGAGACGGACTAGAGCAGCAGGGAAGCTGCTCGTTCAATTTGTGGCTGCATTTGATGAAGGATTCCAAGGTTTCCTGAGCTGCCTGCATTCCTGATAGAAATGTCATCTCTGTTTCCTATATACAGCATGGCTTGGTGGTGTAATGTTTTTCCGACTTGGCTTGTGAAGAAAAATGGCATATCGAGGTGTTAAAGAGCTGCAGAAGGGTGATCTCCCTCTGCCCCCCACTTTGTGCTTAGCAAACAAGAAGAGATTGTCTAAATGCTGTCTGGAGAGCTGGGTGCTTGCTGCATGATGTAGCAGGCGCAAAAATTCCACATGGATCAAGAAAAAAACCCAAACAGCTGACTGCATTCATTAATAAAAAAGCCTTGGAAGCTGTTGAATGCGAAGACCCCAGCTGTGGGTTAGGAAGTGCCTGATCACAGATCACCAGGTGATAGGGGAGGTCTTCTAGGGCAGTGTCACAGCTGCTTGTTGGAGCCGACAGCCTATGTTAGGGTTTGTCTGTTGAGCGCTCTGGGAGGTAGGATACTGATCTGACTCAGTACTGCTGTTTCTCTTCTACAGAAAACGAGGGGCTTTCCTCGCTTTTACTGGAACGCACGTAATTACGTTTTCATTTACTTTCCCGACTGCAGCGGCAGGCCCAGGCATATGCATCAGGGCCCCGAGTAGCCTTAAGAGGGGAACAAAACCACTGTTCAAGGGTCCGTTTTACCCACTCCTACTCCACGTTAAAGGGGACCGCGGAAGCCCCTGCCCGCCTCCTCTGTGGCTCCAGCAACACCCCACTACCAGTGAGGCAGCCTTTCCTCTAGGAAAGCCGGCGCCTGCAGCAGGAGGGCTGGTGGTGAGGCCTTCCCGACCCGGAGCGAAGCCCGCCAGGCCGGAGCAGAGGCCGATCCCGCAGAGGCCGATCTCACCGAGGCCTCTGGCGAGGACGGGCCTGCAGCGCCGCATCCCCTCAAGGAAACAGGGGCAAGAGCGGGACCCGAGGGGGTGGGGGGAGCCGACACACGATGGGCCCTGGGGCAGCGCCCTGCCCCGCCGCCTCCCCCTCCAGGCAGCGCTGTGAGATGCCAGAGCCCTCCTCCGCGCCCGGCCCTGTCGAGGGAGCCCGCCCCGCCAGCGGCTCCTCCTCCTCCCCGGCCGCCGCCGCTCTGCCAGCAGCCGGTCGGGCCTGAGACCCGCGCCCGGCTGCGGGGCCTTCTCTGAGCGCTGGCGGACGGCGGGCGGGGGAAAAGTGAGGAAAATTCAGCAAGGAAAAGCCCCGGAGACCGAGCCCGTCGCGTCACATGAGCTGACAGGATCCGTACCCGCTCCCCTCGGCGCAACAAAGAGCCGGGAGCCCTTCTGCCCGCCGCGGGACGGGGCTGCAATGGGACCCTGAGGGCCGGCCCTCATAGGTAAGCGGCCGCCGTTACGACGTTTGCCCGCCCGCCTTACCTGGCGGGCGAGAGCGCCCCCCCACCTGGCGCGAAGGGCGGGGCGGCGGGGTGAAACCGGCACCCCTCGACTCCTCTGCACCCTCTGGGTCTGAGGTGACTTCCTAAAACCTTTGGAGTTGTGTGGTGTTCCTCCCCCGGCGTGTGCGGCGTTTATGGCGGGGTTTATTTGCTTTTAAGCGGGCGGTAACCCCAGCTCCCCCCGGGGACGGCGAGCGGGACCCGCCGCCCTCGCGTGCCTCCCTCAGCAGCCTTCCCCGCGTGTGAAGGGCGGGCGCCTCCACAGCCGGGGGGCAGGCGGTCTCTGCTGAGGGCACTGGTGCTCCCCGCGACCCTCGCCTGGGTTCTGCCCGGCTTCCTGTGTGCAGCCGTCGTTAACCTCCGATTGCTTAGTGTTTCACGCTTTTAACGGTGAGCAGTTAACCCCGTGCGGTTTTATGCATTGCCTCCCCCAGTCTCCCACCCTTCTCCCCAATCCCGTATGGACCAGCACATCGTAACCTTTCTGGCTGTTAAAAAGAACATTAAGGTGATCTTTATTTTTGCCAAGGCGCCATCCCGCTTACGAGCTGCCTTTCCCAAGCCAAATTCCTGCTGGTAGGCAGCCCCTCGCCCACCCGAGGTCTGTGAGTGGAAGTTGTTGACAGTGGCATGCACATGTGCCACACGTTCCTCGGGTGAGCGACCTCGCACCGAGGTTTGTGGCTAGAAACTCGCGGTGGGAGCCCAGGGTGAGTGAAAAACATCACAGCAAGGCTGGTGTCTGAAGCCTCTTCTTTGAGAAATGCTCTGCCCCGTTTTTGCTACGTGTTGGTGCTCAGAGTGGCGTGCTGGGATGGGTGTTGGGGGTGTAGAGGTAAGGAGCAGTTTGTGGGGGTTCTGAGGAAGTGGGCTGGGGGTGCGGGGAGCTGGGGTGGCATGGGAGCAGGCAGGAGGTTGAGGAAGACCTGGCAAGTGGAAGGTACAAGTGATGGGAGTGGGGGACTGTGGGCAGCCTGGGCAGGGGACTGAGTCTCATGAGTGCACTCCCCTCTTTGTGTGTGTATGGCATGGTGTGGTGCTGGTGAAGGGAATGGTTTACATGTGAGGGTTGTTTGGTCTTGGTTTTTTTTGGGTTTGGGTTTTTTTTTTATTATTTCATGATTTTATTCTTGGCTTGCTGCCCTCTCTGCTATGATACGGAAATAATCTGCTCCTCGGCACAACTGGCATCTTCCCCCTTACACCAAGCGGCCACCTGGCTTGAGTCTTGACACTGGTGCCCGTTAACCCTGGCTCTGTCCAACAGGGAGTCCTTGGGAAGGCGTCTTCCCTTGAGTGTTATCTTGGCTGGTGGGGACGGAGAAGAAACCACAGTTCCCTTTCAGAGGGAGGTGCTAGGCTGGCCTTGATAATTGTGTTAAATCTCTTTAAATCAAAACTAAACTTAAGTAAAGCTATGAGGTGAGGAGAAACAAGCCACTTGCTGCCGTCTGTGTGTCTGGTACATGCAATGGCAGAAAGAGCTCCAGTGAAGCCATTTGCTTTCAGGTGGTAGGGTAGGACTGTGGTTCAAGCAGTAAGAGAACAGTTGCACACCAGGGAAGTGGTGTGCGTGGAGAGGGGAAGACAAGAGTGTGCAGCACCTTCCCATGCAGCTGATGGGTCCCGAGATGTCTCACAGTCCCTCTCACTGCAGGCTTTGGAAAGAAAGGGGTTGCATGAGTGAGGAGTTTGGGCAGATGCTGCTGTCAGTGTCAGCTGCTCAAAGGCTACGAGTTAGCCTGCTTGTGCCATCCTCACCCCAGCGTTTTTAAGGAGTGGCATTGGGGTCCTTGTTGGTGTCCTTCAGGGTAAACCAAATTTGCAAGTTTGGAGACTTGGACATGGAGTTTATTTTTAATAGAAGGCATGGATCTTATGTAGTGTGACTTCAGTTAAAGCAGCAATTGCTCCAAAACAGGGCAAAACTGTGAAAGCAGACAATGCTGATTTTAATTGCTCATTTTTCCCCAACACCTTCTCTCTCCAAGATTCCCATTATGATCCCCCTCCCTTTGTGGGTGTTTCTTGGTCATGGTGGGGAGCAGACTGGAACTTGTCAATAGCCAGCTCAACTTCTGTTGATTAGGGCTTAGAATGTGACTGTTTTTTAATGCAACCAGCTATGTCACAAGGGCCTGGACTGGGACCCTGACAGTTTGTTTCATGTGTGTCATTACCTGCCATGGAAGACTTTGGCTGACAATCTTTGTCTTCACAAAATAGGAGAAAAAGTTGGCTTTTCCCCTAGAGTGGATGGGAGGTTTGAAGTGAAAGTTTGTTCATCTGTCCCTTCCCTTCAGAAAAATGTACAGCCCGTTTCTGAAACTGAGTCATCAGGTACAATTTATTTTAAGTATTTTTAAGCTGTCATGAATTTGATGCACTTTGGCTGCATGCTTGTTGGAAATTGTACGACAGTTGTTCAGATTTGCCCTGGCTGGGTTCGAAAAGGTGATGAGGAACTTCCCATGCTGCAACCCTTTTATATCTGAGCACATAAAAGGGGTGGAACGTTTTGATGCTCTGTGCTCTGGGCATACTGGGAAGGGGATGTGCAAGGCTTGTCCATCAGCCAAGCTTGTGCTGGAGGGTGTGCTGTCTCCCACTGATGGATTCTCTCTGAGCTGTGCTGCTTCTTGAGAGATGTAGCACAGGGCTGGATATGTGTTGTGTGGAGGGCAAATTCCCCCCTAAGTCACTTTGTCATGGAAGACAAGAGGGATGCACAGATTCAGGAATGGTTATTAGTGTCTGATGACCTGGCCAAGATTGTGTAATGACACTGAGTAACAGATAAAAGGTTTTATATCCTATAAACTTGGTTTTCCCTTCAGGGTGAACCACAAGGCTTTGAGTTTGACAGCCCTCTGGTAACTGCAAATAGGTGTCAACGTTAATCACTCAAAACAAGTCCTTAAAAATAAGAACAGACACTGGCTACAGGCAGGAAAGGGAAAGGAGAGCTAATTGCCATTTTCTCAGTGTATTTTTTAAAATCACATTTACTCCTGCGTATATGATTGTGCGAGTGACCCAGCAACTCCAGCAGTTTATTCATTTATTTAAAACAGCTTCATAGTTCACCTTGAAAACCACTTCCTGCCATATGGTTATATTATTTCCTTGTGCCACGTTTTTTGCTAATTATCAAGACCATTTGCTTTAAAATAGGTGTTTTTAATTTCACAGCCTTGTCTGCCTCTCCTGCTTGATCCTGCCCTGGAGTCAAGAGGCTGTGTCTGTTCATTCTCCATGGCAACAGGCTGTGATTTACTTATTTCAATTTAATTAAAAAGCAGCTATCAAATTCTAGGCATCTTATATGTTCCTTATATTAGGAAAATATCAGTGGATCAGTCTCCACAACAGAACTACCAACCTCAAAAATAAAATTCTAAGCCTGAGCTGCTGGTTTCTTTCCCAGCCCATCCCCTTTGAAAGAGGTGGGGTGGGGAAGAGTGTTCTGTGTCCTGTCCTCAGGTGGAGCGATGGCGTGACTGCACTGGGGTCATAGTAGGAGTCAAATTCTGGACTCCTGTAGGGTGGGGGAGCCAGTTTAAACCACAGGACTACCCAGGTTGTGTTTCTCCTCCTGCTGTTGTTGTATAGCTTTTGGGAGGTTTCAGGGCTTGATGGGTTGACATGAACACCCTAGACTTTGCCTGGAAAGAGGAGCATGGGTTGTGTGCTCTCTGCATGGATTCCTACCTGCTAGGGTGGGTGCTCTCTGCAGCACCTACATCTGCTGAGCCATTTTCAAGGCTAGTGTGAGGTTGTGGTGCTGTTGCTGGCTTGGGTGAAAAGGGCACAAAGTATCAGTGGGTACAAACATCTGTACTTGCTGCAGTGAAAATGCAGAAAATGGCAGTTCTGCTAGAAATGTGATGGTGTTTATCAGCTCTCCCGTTGCGAGAGATTTTACAAGCCAAAATCCTTTGTGTTATGCTTGATTGTTTTGGTCTGTCTTGAAGCCTATCTGGTTTTTGATGCGTGCATGATATGGCTGTTGGTTTTAAGCTGGTCACAGCACAGAAGTCCACAATGCTCTGTTGGTTTCAGCATGGCTTGTATTTGTATGCGGGCTAGAAATGAAGGCCTTAATCCTAAATTAGTTTTCAAAGCGCTGTGGTTGTACAAATACTGGTTTGTGTTAGTCAGGGATAAGAAAATGTATAGGCAATGACCAGGCAGCTGTTGGCCGAAAGAGGGGCTGGTGTCTGGAAAGGACCTTGGGGGTGGATGGATGAGTGTGGTGATTTTGCTAACCTTCAGGTGTTAGGTTTGGTAGTAAATGGACACAGTGGAACCAGTGTAATTAAGGAGTGCCAAAATTAACACTCCTTTTTGTCTTCAATACCAACACCCCAGTTCTTAATAGGATTATTTTCCCTTGAGGGGACTGTTGAGATGACTCAGCCTTTAGAGTACCTGCACACCAGTGGTGTGTTCCTCCCAGGAGAAGCTGGGACTCCTGAGTTGTATAACCAGACTTGGGTGCTATTTCTGAGCTCTGCTAATGTGTGGAAGAAGAAAAGTTGGCCATGCATTTTTATTAAGCCTTAAAGAGCCGTTATCATCAGAAGAGTGCCTGCATATAACTGCACCTTCCCCCCCCCCCCCCTTTAGTGTTGCTACTCCAGGTGCTTTTTCAAAGTCACCTGTGGTGATTTTAACAGCAGACATAGGTTCTTGCTCCTTCTTGCCCTGCCAAAGCCCTTGAGGTTGTGGCAGAGAATGTTGGACTCTCTCCTGGCTTGCTTATCTTCATGGATTAAAATGATGTACTGAATTTTTAGCTGCAGATTCCTGGTGATCGTGTACCAGCTGGTAAGACCCTCTTGGAGCCCATGAGGGTAGCAGTTAAGCATGTGTTTACTAGGAAAGCGAGCATGTTTGGTCTATGGGATGCTGAGTGGCAAATCTGAAATCTCATGGTGGTGTTCCTAATAATAACAGAATAAACCCAAGCAAGACCTCAGTGCAAGCTTTTGTTTGTTACTGTATTTAAGCAGATACATTTGAGGAATTTATATCCAACTGGTAACACCCTTAATTCTTTATTACTGGTTTTACTAGAGTACAGGCATGATCTGTATTCTTTAAGAGTTCATCTGTTCCTCTTGCATATCCAGCTTTGAAGTAGACCTTGCTGATATTAATTTCTGTATAGCCTGTAACCTCATCTATAAAATGAAGGGAATACTTCATACAGGCAGCTGTGAAGTTACATTTATTGTCTGTAAATTGCTTTTAGTAATTGAGCAGAGGAGGTGGAGAGGAATAAAGACAGTGGAGTAAATGGGCTTTTTTTTTTTTTTAATCAAAAAGAACTTCATTATTTTTGTTCATCTGATGATGTAGAAGCTGCTGGGAAAAAAAATATGCTTTATCAAAAGCACCATGAAACTAATTGTTAAGTTTGTAATGAAAACAGACATTTCTGAGCACAGTGGTGAAGGCAGCCATCTTGTTTGATAACAGAGTCCAATTTAGAAATAGGCACAATTATGATTTGAAATCCTGCAGAACCTCTCGTATTCCTGTCTGCTTTGGGTCTTCTCAGTTTTAGTGTAATTCTTTACCTACACAGCTGCTTTCATCATCCAGAAATGCAACTTGTAAGGTAGAGCCTTATTATAGGTAAAACTCCCTGTTCCAAGACTATTAGCAAACACTTCTGTTGCAGGTTTTTCAACCTGGCCCCTTGTTTTGTGCTGATAGATGTACTTGCTGGGTGAAATCGCAGCTTCACACTGGCGAGGATGGATTTTCTTACTGTGGCTGAACCGATCTAACCACTTGCTGCTTCTGAGAGGGGTGGACATGCCTTGGTTGTGGCTCTGTGGCTGTATTCCTTGCCTTGTGCCCACTCTGGTACTAAACGGATACAGCTTGTTCAGCGTTGGGAAAGCTGACTTGCCCAGAAATATAAAAAAGTGAATAGTTTTCTCCTGGGACAGAGAGCTGAACCTGCTTACCAGGTTCAGGCTAGTATCAGAGCTGCCACGCAGGAGGGGCAAGATTTGTTTTCCCAGCAGTGAAAGGTAGGGAATGAAAGAAAGGTGGAAATGGGGCCCCCTTTTTTGGCAGCAGTGAACTCTTAGCCTGGTTCAGCTGTAATGTGAAGCCTCGCCCTCAGCCTTCATTTTCAAGTCCCTCCCTTCCCCTCTGCTCCTCTCATTCTTTCCCTGGGATGTACTTGTGTGCCTCCAGATGCTGACTCCATTCCCAAGCAGTATTTTCGAAAGCGAGGAAAAAAGGGAAGAGGTTGAGTTTCACTGCCTCTGCAGTTAAAGGCATATCATAGTTCCCAAAAGCCCATTGCTAACAGCCCACTGCTATGAGCCTAATAATAATAATAGTTATTATTATTAGGCTCATATATTATTATTAAAGGATTCAAAAAATAGTAGCCATAATCCTCATCTGTGAGAGAGCAAAAGGAGACTGGCTGAGGAGATACTTGCAGGCTGTTTGTGAAAGAGCTTCCCTAAACATGGTGATGGCTGTTTGGACTGAGGACTTGGAGCTGGTGGGACCGGGTAGTCCCTGAAGCCTCAGATAGATGATAAGGACAGGGAAGTGTCCAGAGAGTGTTCTGCACGCCAGTGGGGAGCCAAGCTTGAACTAGGTACCACACACCAGGAAGAAGGCTTCTTTATCTCTGAACTGTGACTCCCATTGCTCCAGATGCTACTACCTAATTTTCAGGCATCAGCAGAAATTGGGAAGCCCTTGTGGGACACTGCCGTGGTAGTACAGAACGGTGCCTTCTTGCTCCAGGGATGTGATGCAGCTAGGGGCATGCAGAAGCTCAGCCTGTGTGGGAACTTTGCTCCTGCTGATTGGCACAAGCAGTGTTCCTGCTGTGGCTTTGCCAGTGATGGATCCATCAGATACACAATCTGCATTATCCCTGGCTGACGGCAGGGAAGGGGCATGTGTCACCTAACAAGATGCATGCCTGAGCGTCTACTTAGCAGGGGCACGGTGCAGGTCAGAGTGTGCATTTGGGAGACTAGGTGAAGGCGTCTGTTGGCCTACAGTGATTGCTTTATGGCTAAAGGAGCAGATATTCTGTTTGGTGAATTTTATACAGCATGAAGGTGAAGATGATGTCAGTGAAGAGTAGTGTACCAGAGGCAACAGGATGCCATGAGCCTGTTGTCTTTGGACCTATGTGTGAACGGCTGTACCTGGTGGGAGGAGAAGGTTGCAGTTAGTCTGGTGCACAAATTAGAAGTATTTGTGCAGCCATTTTCAAATAAGGAAGGTAGTAGAAAGGGATGAGGGAATTTACTCCAACTTGAGAGTTCTTAGAGATTTGTTTCACGCTGTACTAGAGTTGGTTGGGGTTTTTTTTAAGCATTTAAGCTAAATTCTTCTTCTTGGTATGTGAAAGCATTATGGCAAGAGAAAGATTATTGGAGGGTTGTGTTGCTTTGCATGGTAAGATTATACACTGGGTGGCTGTTACAGTGGATTTGTGTTCCAAGGATGGAGTGAATAAACGAAAGAACCAGCGTATTGATATTAAATAATGGTGCCACTGGATATGCTGAGCACAAAGTGTCTTTGTTTTCAAGGATATATATTTTTTTTTAAATCTGACACATTTATAAGCCAGCTGCAATAATTTTTTAAAAGACATTTTTAAGAGAGGGGGCAATATAAAAAATGCTGCAAGTAATCTCATTGAGAAGTATGTTTTTCTTCCATCCCCTTGCACATGCATGCAGCCTCTGGGGAAGATGTTAGTACAGGAGCTGGATAATGGGGGTCTTCTCCAGAGCTGCCACTGTTTTGATTGATGTAGTGGGGATGAGCTGGGGGATGCAGACAGATGCACGGGCTGTTTGGGGTTTCATCTCTGCAGTCTTCCTTTTTTCCACTCCTCCTGGATAGCAAGATGAACGCTGCAATTTTGTCTTCCACCTACATCTCTTTCTCATCTCCTGTAAATACTTGCTGGGGTTTTTGTTGTTGTTGTTGTTGGCAAATCTTCAATTGTGCTTGTAATGGGTGACTCTCCTCCTGTGCTGCTTAACCTGGCTCATGATGGTGGGTGTTCCTGTAAGTCAGTCTTTTCCTGGATCTCTGCTGAATTTTCATGCAGTCTGCCCAGTTTGGGGGCTTCTCAGCTGTTGTATTGGTTGCTTTAGGGGAGATCCAGGTGTCATAGCTGACTCCAGCAATGCTCCAGCTGCCCTGAGGAGTGCAAAGGAATGCAGTGAAAGAAGCAGCTGTTCCAGCGCCCTGTTTGTCTTCAGACTGGAAATGCTGAGGGCACATTAGAGATCCTGTGTAAGACTGCAATAATTAAATAGTGCTGGGGAGAGAGGGAGTAGGAGAGCATGTGATGGTCACTTCAGATAGATTAACAAAGAGGGGCTATTATGGTGCCAGCAGAAAGCATCCTTCTGTGGAGGTTCCTAGCCAGGAAATATTTTAGGAAGCTGTCCCAGAGAATGAGAGGAAAGGCTGGAAGGTCCGTGCTAGAATTAATTGCCCAGATACCACTTGGAGGAGCAGCTTGGAGAAGGGAACTCATACATGAGCTGGGTGTGGCATAGAGAGGGAAATGGGAATTTCCTGACTTTTGTTTGCAAGGCTCAAATGTAGAAGGGGTTTTAGACATAACAGGTGGAAAGATGGAGTAAAATTAATAGGTAATTTCATTTTTTGTATTTTATTTTCTTTTCTTTTTTTTTTGCCAGTGTGCTCCTGGCTGGTTTAGTTGAACATCAGTTGAAGCAGTACAGAGCATGTTTGGGAACTGAAGACATTAAGCAGAGAGAGAGAGTGAATCTGATTAGCTCTGCTTTTCGTGCATTAAGCAGAAAGATGGGCTGAAATGTGATTGCAAACAGATAACAGCAGCAGGCTCCCAAGGCACCATCATGACCCAGCATATGGGGTGATGGATCTAACCATGCCGTAGAACCCTTTCTTGTAATAGAAGCTCCTTGTTTTTATGTTGTGGCTTCTGTTGTACTTTCTAATTACCCTATTCATCGCTGTCTGCCATTTTGAGCCTGGCCACGTGGCATGGCCCAGCCCCCTGGAATGTGTGCCCTGGTGAGCACTTCTGCCTTGAATAGTAACCCGAGCTCTGGTAGCCAAACGGTGGGAGAGAAGAGGTGCCAAGGCTCAAGAGTGCGAGCTATTTTCCCCTTTATTTCCGATAATAATGGAAGTAACGGCAGCTGCTTTTGCCATGCTGGCAAAGATGAGTGCTGGTTTGCATGTAAAGCTCTTAACTTCCTTCTGAAAGTGCAGGTATTGGGCTTTCTTGGGAGAAGGTTCCTAGTGACTTGAAAAAAGGGGCATGTATCAGTACTGCTTATAAATAATAAATGAAAGCTGGCTTTGCTACACCAGCCACTTTCTCAGCACAGTAGCAGAGATCTTGAAGCCACTTCCAGGCTGTGACTTCTCCACGTGGAGAAAACGCAGCAGGAAAAACAGGCTGGAAGTGGCACTGCTGATAGAGCATCCAACATCCCTGCATGCTGCTGGGGGCATTTTCTGTGTCCATGTGATGACCCCTTCCCCAGAACCAACCTGCCTTTGCTTCTCTCCACCTGAGGCTGTTATTGATGGGAAGACTAAAGAACCATTCCCAAAACTGGTGTGGGGGGGAATGCAAAGAGAGTGAGAAGAGCAGTGGTCTCTGCTTCAAAATATCTGAACAAAGCATAGTAGTAAGCAGCTTGCACATCTGCGTGTACGTATGTATTTTAAGGCCAGAAGGGGTAGGTCAGACTAGTGTTTCTATGACCTTTTCTCAACTGTGTCTTGCCTTTCCTGCCTGCTGCCTTTCCTTGCCCGTCAGGGGACTTCCACTTCCTTCCTGCTGACCTGCAGGGCTGCAGGCAGCCTCCCTGCCCTTGTGGCAGCTCCCAGCTCTGGCTCTGAGCCCAAGCTAATAATCCCGTCAGATTTTACTGGCTTGTACTCTCCTCTGTGCCTTGCTGTAGGGGAGACTGTGTGTGGGGTTGTGGTTTGCATCATACTGGCCCTGGGATTCTACCCATTGGCATCTCTGTGAAACCCAGACCTCGTAATAAGCACTGGCTGAGCCTCTGGTAGAGCCTGGCTTTGCTCAGGGAGGCCTTTTGCTTTCCTGCCTGCAGGTGACCAGCTAGCGCAGATGTCATCCAGGCACACCTGACTGTCCCTGGCTGTCTGGATGATTGCCAGTGGTATGGGGTTGGGGTGGAAGCAGGAGATGTTGATAGCCAGGAAAGGAAAAATTCATCAGGTATCAGAGAGGGTAATGAAGATCTCCTCTCACCACTCTCCCCACACATCAAAGCACACTTACAAAAAATAGAGTGTTCATCTTTGACCCCCATTAATGACTGGCTTGGTCTGTGTAGGAGTTTTATGAGGCTGTTGCTGCTCCCACAGAGTTTAATTATTTAGAGCATGAGGTGGAGGTTTGTGCTTTCACTGCTGCTGGTGCAGGGTTCAGGCCCTCCTGACGGGCTGGGGGGTTGGTTACAAAGGCAGTCTGGCTGCTCTGCAACTGCTTGCTCCGGGGAGCCTAAGGGAGGTGTGAGCTGCTGCTGTGTAGTCCTTGTCAGGGCTGGGAGCGCATCCTTCTCATTGTGCAAGCTCCACATGACTGTGTCATGTTGAATTCAAGGTCTCTCCTTATCTTCAGGGTACTTAATGGTCCAGACATACCTTAAATGACTACCTGAAGCTGCTGAATGGGCATGCTTGTGGCAGATCCTACTTGTGCTGCCCCCCAGTCAGTGATACAGAGGCTTCAGGGGCTGGTGTAAGACTCTGGCAGCAGCATTTGATTTATCAGCCCTCAGCTACATGCCCTTCCCATTCCCTGCACTAGCATGCCTTTACCTGCCTTCTTTCTGCTAACAGCCCCCTCCCGTTTCCCCCAGCTCCTGCTCTGCACTGTAGCAACCACTTTTCCTACTGTGAGATCCCATCTTCAGCCTGCTGCTCCCTTCCCTCTGCAGTACGTCAGCTTGTCCTCTTGCATTCCCTCCTTCCCCCATCCAGCTCTTCTCTGCTGTTAATCTTCCCAAGACTTGAGAACACCTGGCAGATGTAAAAACCAACTAGGTGACTGACTGATGTGCCTGGAGACCTTTGTGCAGCTCGTGTTCCCAAACAGGTCTCTCTAGCTCTGGCCTGCTAGAACAAGAGTATTTCCCTGATGTCCCACTGACCAGGCAGCCAGCTTTCCACATCTAGTGGGAAGGTGCCTGGCTCCTGGTCGGTTGACTGAGATGTAGGCTGGTCTGATATGTCAGCTGGCCAGCTGGAGGGTCACGCTGATGATGCTTGCCTTCTGGCTGCTGCTGGAACAGGTAAAGTCCTCTTGGGATTGTGCCATCTCTTAGGTTGGCAGGTCCTGAGGGCTTGGAAGTGCTCATTAGTGCTGAAATGAAACAGCAGCGACTGCTTGGTGCAAGACTGTAAGTGGAGGCTTGTTTCAGAGCAGAAGTGGTTGATATTGGTGGATCTGAGTTTGGCTGATAGCAAAATAAATTTATGGGTGGACTGGGAAGCCTTGTTTAATGTGGAAGGTTCACACTATATATTTCTCGTACCGTGCCCGTCGATAATGAAAATGCCTATCACAAGCTAGCAGGTCACCTGGTGTGTTGCTGCTTCTGAAGGCTGAGCTCGTTGTGCATGCTGGGGCTCACTTCTGTGCTATGTCTGCTGCCATTTCCTACCCCCTGAGCTCAGGGACCACTTGAACCTTCACCTTCTTGCATCTGCTCTCCTGCCGTCTCCTTGTACGTGCCTGATCTCCTCTTTTCTGCTGTAGCAAGGGCTTGTGCAGGCTCTTGGTTGCATGCCAATGGGCTCTTCATGCTATTCCCTATTTACCCTGGTTTCTCTCTTCCCACTCCTTTCCCTCTTCCTATTTCATTTCCTTTGGTGTGTGACTAACATTCCAGGTTGTGTTGGGAGTCTGGGTTGAGCTGAGGTGGCAAAAAGAGGGTGGAGGGGAGGAAGGGGTTTATACTGGTAGC
The DNA here is from genome assembly GCF_033783945.1 of Neopsephotus bourkii. Lineage (NCBI taxonomy): Eukaryota > Metazoa > Chordata > Aves > Psittaciformes > Psittacidae > Neopsephotus > Neopsephotus bourkii. The sequence continues at coordinate 14,629,691 of NW_026900624.1, forward strand.
TGTGAGTTTCTGCCATCAACTCGGTCTTTAATGTGTTGATTATTCTGGACCCAGCTAGGCAAACACCAGGTGCTCTGTGTCCTGCCTCCATATTCTACCCTGTTTTTCTATTTTTTTTTTCCTCAAAATTATTAGGATTCTTCTGCCCATTGATGATTAAAACATCGCCTGGAGTTTTGGAATGGATCAGATGCGTCAATCAAATGTTACCGCATTGCACCCAAAGAGAGGAATGCCATCCAGCTGGGGGTAGGGTCTCCTTTTTCTTTGCCCCCATCAGTGTCTAGAGTTACTTGAAACCTTTTTGGATTTTTAAATACAAGAATTTTAATAGAAAGTAATAGTTTTCAAAATTAATTACTTTACTGTGTGAAAAGTTGACTGCTTTTTTTGTTGGTATGAAGCAATGTTGTGCCTCTTTATTCAAAAGGCTATTAATAATCTTAAGGCTTTGCAGGGCTTTGGTAAAGAAAGCATTTCAGTAATTACTTCAAATATTTTGGGAGGGAAATTCTGTGTTTAAAGTAAGAAGTAAATCTATTCTCATTACTAAGAAAGATGAAAATAATTTGACTTTCATCAGACATGTCAAAGTTCAGGTCGTTTGTTCCAGTTCTAGAAATTAATGTAAAACAGACTAATACCCCTGCATAAACTGTTCCCTTGCAACAGGAGAGAGGAAGCTAGTAGATCAGTAGAGTCACATCTCTTTGTGTACTGTTTACGGATACATGGCTACTGTGGGAGCAGGTATAGCATGGGACCTGGAAGATAAATCTGGAGCCTCACACAGGCTTAAAGCACAGGTTGCAGCTCAAGCAGCCAACTGAAGTGGCTTTTTGGCTCCCTTCCACTTGCCAGTGCATGGCTACCCATTATCCTCTCACTGGTATGTAACTTGGCTGTTTCAGCAGAGAGGCTGCAGAGACAAAACACCTGGCTCTCAGAAGTGGGATGGACTTTCCAGGTCAGGCATGAAAAGACATATGTTAAGATTTGTGTCCGAAAGTAATGCTGTTCCAGTGTTGCTCACTTGAAATCTGAAGCGCCTCATGCTTCACGCCAATTTCCTGTTCTTGTTAAAATTGCTTTTGCTTTAGAAATGAAGGGTCTTAAAGCTGAGGGGTTTGACAGAGCATGCTGCAGAATGATTCTTTTCTCCTCAGTATGTAAGTTTCCTGAATGAATGATTTGAAGTAAAGTAATGTTTCCCTGCAGAGCCTGCCTCTGTTAAGTCTTTAGACTGTCAAAGCAACAGTGAGACTACTAGTGCAATATTAATAATTTATGTGTGTCCCTCATTTTGGACCTTTGTCAGTCATTTCAGCCTCGGCAGGCTGGGAGAGATGAGAAAAGCATGTATAAGTTTTGCTGCTGTTCTCTCTGTATATCTTCTCAGGGTAGGCAAAGGATTTTGGTCTCCAGAGAATGTCTATCTGGAACCTTTTAGCAGTGCTAAATTTACAGAAATAATACCAGAAAATAGCATAACGGTGTCTCATTTCAGTCATCTCTGCATAGGATTGTACTGCTTTCATTGGATGTCTGCAGCAAGCGTGGTTCAGATGTTCGTGAGCTTTGCCTGGTTGCAGTAGGTGAGGGAGAGGTGAACCTTTTATGGGTCCCTTCTGTGGGATGAGCCCAGCCAGGGTTCTGCTGCCTGTGTGTAATCAGCCCCAAATGTTTCTGTGCTGCTGCAGCTGCACATAGCTTTCTTTAAAACTGGGGTTTGTGTCCTTGATTCTCTCCCTCATGCTCTTCTTAAGGGAGAGAGATGGGCAGGTAGTTTGTGTTTTTCCTGAGCAGGTATTGCTTGAGGTGAGGAGCAGAAGACTGTCTAAGCCAAGTGAAAATGGGGCTTCAGAAATGAGGCTGCTGAGAGGATGTCACCAGAGAATTCATCTGGTTTAAATACAAAGTGTTATTGAATTCTGGAGTTAACTATTGCAGGCTTGCTGTTGGTGTTAGCAGTCGTTTGAACACCTTCCAGCTTGGCTGTCTACTAGGCACTTCTCCTTCAAATCCTGTTGGAATCACAACACTGTGTTTCAGGGGGTTTTGAAGGGTCACTGGTATAGCAAGTGCATGAACTGGTTTCCGTCTTTCAGCGAGTCTGTGTTCCTGCAGGCAGATACTGAACAGTTTGAGTCAGATCAGTCTACTTTAAGTGGTGTTTAGCAAGCAGGTAAGTAGTTTGAAGGAACATCTTCTTCTCATCTGTTGCCCATGGTCCAAAGTGTTTGATTCACCCCAGGCTGTGGGGAATCCATGGATTCTGTGCTGCTGGCTGATGGGTAGATAGATGGATGAATGTATGGGTGGGACTGTAGGAGAGGAGAACGTTCTGCAAATAATTTAATTTGTGTCTTAAGCCTGAAAATGCTGTACTGAAGAAAGATAACTTTCCAGAATAATTGTTTGGGGAAAACGAATGTGTCTTTAAAACTGGATTACATTGCTTCAAATTCTGGGTTTGAACTTCTTGGCTTGGAAAAATGTTTGGCTCAAAAATTGCTGTATGTGTGCAGAAGGGTCTGCAAGAAGGTTAACAAAGAAGAAGAAACTTGGTCTAACTGTTTTGTGTTGCACTCATTAAAAGACCTTTTCATTTGAGACTGATTATTTTTTGCCATGGTTTGTACCTTTATAGTTCAAACATACTCTTCTCCCAGATCTTCTGTTAAGTCTCCCTGTGAGTGTGTACAGTTTGAAGAAAACAAGATGTAACTGAGTTACATTTAGATTTTAATACTTAACTTGCATAGCAAAATGGGCTGGCTGCTGGCAAGGGTTTATAGTTCAGAAAGGCACTAAGATGCACTGTTGGAGTTCTGTTATCTCAGTTGCAGCAGTGAGCATTTTTTTCTTTTCTTTTTCTCTTTTTTGGGGGACTCATAGGGGCTAGAGCCTTACTCCTGGTCTGCAATTGCATGCTCCGTCTAATATATACCTGAATTTGTAATAAAAGGCTTCTTTTTTGCAAAGCAGCATTGATTTCTTCTGCAAAACCAGAGAGCACTGGGAAGCTGCGTTGGAAGACTCTTTTCTTTTTTTTCCTTTTCCCCTCCCTCTCCCTCTCTTTACAAGAAGTTACTTTAAATAGGGAGCTCTTCAGCAGGTTGCAACCAGGATTCTATAATAAGATCTCTGTTCGCTCTCCCTACTTTTTCACATGCAAAGTTGTGGCTGTAATTATATGACAGCTGCCCTCTTGGCTGACATGCAGCAGATTGAACTGGGGATCTCCAGAGCTAAAAGTGTGAGCTGCTACTCTGGGAGCTAAAGCTCTATAGCTGGAGGCTGTAATGATCTGTATCCTCCATGACTGAGTGTAGAAGGGAGCTGCAAAACGCACTTGCTGAGTTACAGTGCATGCAGGGTACTCACTGTGTGCAGGGTTATTTCCTGGGTATACCAGAAGCTTTCCTTGAGAGATTTGTGATAATTGCACAAACTGTTGTCAAATCATGGGTGCTTTAAAATGACACGCCATTTTGAGCCCTTTCTGTCTTAAATACAATAACTTTATTAACCTGTTATTCAGGCACGGACATTTGTTGCTGTATGTGTATGCTGTGTTACTGAAATCCTTCAACCCTACTGCAGTGTAAATAATTGTTACCAATACAAAGTGCATTATGAAAGGTTCTACAGCACCAGTGATGTTAAGCCAAACTTGCCTATATGCTTTGCCATCACAATAGGTTTTCCGTAGATAGCACCACGGCAGCTTTGTGAAAACTGGAATTGTTGGAATCTCTCCTATTCTCCAAGGATCAGGAAAACCTGAGCAGTGCCAAAGTTTGTCAGGCTGAGGAAAAATGAAGGGAAGCAGAACCATATGGAGCTTCATGAGTAGTGTCAGCCGTGGGTAGCTTCTGCAACCAGTGTTGTGGGAGAGGGAGAAGTGTGTTACAAGTTGAGACATTAATTTGAACTTTGTGATGTTCTTAACATCTCCTTTCCCTCCATCCCCAAACAACAAAAAAAAACCCAACCCAGAAAAAAGTAGGTGTCTGCTACTTTAAATGGGGCAGAATGCATGTTCCTGTTGATTTGCACAGTTCAAAACCAACCTGATCTTTTACCCGTTCAAAAAATATGTAAAGGAAACATTTGAGGGAGGCAATTAAACATTAAATAAATCAAAACTGAGACAGTCTTTAAGACCTAAACCACTAAGTTAGTGCCAGCCCAGTGTGTCAGAAATTTAGTTGATACCATATATATTATTAACAGGGACATTCTCTGCTGTAAATTTCCATATATGTTAGGTCATGTCCAAATCCGCAAGTCTGACTATACTAAATCATGTTTTAGTTAACACCCTCCACCTCAGTTGCATCTTTCACTGCCTTTGCATGAATTCATTCACTCTGGGTTAGTATAAAGACACCTATAGCACAACCTAAGAAATTCCTATTTCCTCACCTCCCACCTCACGTTCCTGTCCTGTCCCACCACTGCCATCCCGTCAGTTGTGTGGATGCAACCATTGGTAAGACTGTGGTGTAAAATATGTCAGTCAAAACTCCCATCCCTCCGAATATGTGAAGTGACCACAATGATCTAGTCCATGGTTCTGCCTTACAAGCAGCAGTGTCGGCAAAACTGAGAGATGTTGCAGGAGGGGCAGAGGGAATTTCTTAAGTTGGTGTTACTCCTGAAAGAGGCATCTTGTGGGACTGGCCCCATCATGCCATTGCCAGTCATGGGGCTCAATTCCTTACTACTTGTCCCATCACTTCTTACAGAGACAGTAGGATGAGGATTCCCCTGCTTCCCGTGGGAGCCTATTCCACAGCCTAATAGACTTCACTGTCAGGAAACATTTCTTGATTTTGCTTTAATCACGGTATCAAACTCCTGGTCCCCAGGATGACCTTAACCTGCATCAATACAAGTGCCTTCCGTGCATGTGCTGCCTTGAGCCTGCCCCCTCTTCTCCTCTGGCATTTATTGCAGGCCTGTTTCAGCTGCAGGCAGCTGTACCTTGGCTCAAACTTTGCTGCCCTTAGCCCTGCTGTTGGAGGCTGTTGCAGAAGTACGGAGCTGGGAGCCCACATCAAGGGCCTGCGCTGTGATCTGAGACGGGCTAGTCACTTGGAGTAGGTTTTCAAGAATCCAGGCTGCTGGCAGTGAGCAGACACAAGCTGAAACAGCATTCGTGTGCGGCTCTACCTTGGATAGAGCCAAGTCCAAGGAATTTGTTACAGCACAGCTATCCCTTGACCTAATTACATTGCTGTCACACTCGGGAGTGTGGGCAAGACTCCCTTATATTCCTGCAATCAGCTTAAAGTGGGGCTTTTGATTTCTTTTACATGACAGAGTTTGTACATTGGCACAGGTTGCCCAAGAAGTGGTAAATGCTCCATCCCTGGAGCATGGAGGCCAGGCTGGACAGTGCCTTGGGTGACATGGTCTAGTGTAAGGTGTCCCTGCCCATGGCAGGGGGCTGGAACTAGATGATCTTAAGGTCCTTTCCACCCAAACCATTGTGTAATTCTATGTTGCAGTGGCTAGGAAGAGCAACCCAGTCAAGCTGTTGGTCTGCAAGGCTGTGGAAATACCAAGCATGAAGCTCCACAGTGAAGATTGCATATGGTGTATTGAGTTGGGCTGGCATGGGGATAGAGTCTGCCTTGCTGTCTCTTCAAGGAATGGCTCTCTCCCATGGCTGATGGCAGTTATTGCTAGGTTGTGGTGGCTGGCTGTGAGAGGGTGGATGGGTTTCCTGAGGAAAAGAGTGTGCACCCACTGTGTCACAGCCCTGGATGCAGTAGAGCCTGGTTGGAGTAGAAGACTTTTCTTCCCCACTAGCGCATAGCTGTTGTTTTGCACATGTGGACTTCATGTAAGCATTTGCTGTCTTCCAGGTCTCATCTGTTAGTTGCCATGTGCTGAACCCCCTCAGTTCCTTGCATTCCCTTTCCAAGGTAGGATGAGTAGAGCAGGTTTCAGTGCTGCAGAAACAAATATACCTTTGACTTGTATCATATCATTATTAAATCAGCACTATTTTCTGGTCTGTTCCCAGTATAGTCAGACGTTTTTCTTACTTTCCTATCTGCTTCTGTGAGATCCATAGACTTCATTATGCGATGTCTTTTTAAGAACTGATGCAATTACTCCAGAACCAGAGGATGCATAAACTGTTTGGATAATGACCTGTTAAACTGCTCACAACTGGAATGGTTGTGACACCAGAGATGTGAAGTAGCTTCCTTTCTCCTGATCCCCTTCTCTGCATCTGGGGTGGACCCCTCTAAGTCCTTACTCATCCAGTCACGTCTTGGCTCCCTTCTGCTCCTTACTGCTCTGCCAGGGAGTTATTTCTGTGGTGTCCCTGCACAGTTCCTGCTCCTCATGTGCAGGAACCTTGCTCCTCAGAGGTCCACCTTTCTTTGGCATTTTACCATCATTACCTCTTCATAGCTCTGCCTTTCCTAACTGTACTGCCTGCTTCACAAAGAGCTTGTTGCTTTCTTCCATTCCCATGGGAGAAATAAAACTTAATCTCATCTGGAGGTGCATAAAACATGCACATACCGTCACCAACTTTTGGGGGTTTATTTTACATCCTGTTTGGCTCGAATCTTCTCTTTCCAGTTAACCGTGCATGAAGTATCCCTCTTCCCTTATCTTTGTTTTCATGGGGTTTGCATGCAGCGTCTTGCTCTCCTGGGGCTAGTGCCATGCCTGTTGAATCTGAGGGTGTAGTTTTACGAGTGTTGTTTTCAGCAGCCCCTGCTGCTGCTGCTGCTGCTGCTGCTCCTGAGCTGCTTGTTCAGCTGTGCCAGCACAGCTGAACGTGCTGCTGCACACTGAACTGGATCAGGGAATTGATCTGGATTAAAGTAGCCAGGGTAGAGAGGAAAGCTGCTTAACCCAGTGATTTGCCCAAAGAAATACTTGAGAAACTACAGTTTAAGAGCACTTTGACTTAATAGCCCTGTGACTAACAACCCCCTGGTGTAGAAATCCCTCGTTTAAATGTAGAGTTGCTGCCTCTTGCCCTTCAAACCCCCATCCCAAACCAGTAACACCATCAGCCACCTGCTTCAGGCTTAAAGCAGCTGCTGCAGGTTAAGATGAGCTGTGCAGCTGCTCCAGGAAGCATGAGCCACAACGCTGTTCGCTGTTCAGAAGGGACGAGGACGCCCTGGAGTACAAATGGACGTGTGACAAAGTGTGCAGAATCGTCCTTCTTGTCCATCATCTCAGAAAAAGCTTCTTGCTTATCATAATTGCTAGGCTGGTTATACCCAGACTTATGAATGTTCCGGTATGTTGCTGTGTCCCTTAGTCGCTGGGAAATACATCATACCTCTAGATGCCAGCTTGAAACTGAAAACAGTGCCCCTGCCCTACTCTGCAGGGCATGTTTAACCTGCTTTATCCCTCCTGAGCTGCTTGAGCAGAGCCCTGTCTGGTGGCTCTACTCCCACTCTTCCCCTTGGCTTTCATGCACCCTTCACTGCCTGATCCGTTCATGTGCTCCCAACTTCATGCTGTCCTGGGTTTAATTTTTGTTTAAGATCTTCGTCGCTTTAATGACAGCGGGAACTGAAGGCTGTTCTCTGTGGGGGCTGTGGTGCGCGGCTGTGCTTGAGGTAATGAGACTTGATGAAAACCTCTTGTTACTGTGGCAAGATTTCTTCCTTCTCTGTGTTTAAGAAAAGGGGAGGGGGGGAAGAAAAGAAAAAGTGACAGACCCTGCTGGGTATGTTAATATATTTTTAATGGCTTCCATGTGGCTAGCTGAAGACTTATTTGTCCAGCCTGCAAAGAAAAGTGGAGCAGCATGTTATTCTTGTGCACCTTTGCCTGAGCTGAGCCAGGAGTTGAAATGGGAGAAAGGGAGGATTGGGTGTAAATTTCACAGAAATCCTGATGATACCAAATGAAATCTGTTAGAGATGGAGAGGGGTTGGCAGGGAGAGGAAGATTGGATCCCACATACCTCCTCCCCTCCCCCTCCCCAAATCATCCTCGTTTTTTCTGGAATATTCCACTGTCTGTGATCATCAAGAGAGCTGCTGGCTCAGGCTGTGGTATTTCTGCCAGTGGTGAGGGGAGAGATTTTTCTGAAATAATTGCTGTATTTCTGATGAGAAACAAAAAGGTTTATACTCCGGTGGCTAGCTGGGGAGGAGGAGGAGGTGTGGATGCGGGGGCACAGGGCTTTTTCCCCTTCCAGGCTTAACTTGTTAGTGAATCTGCAGGCAGGATGAGGCTAGTGGTCTGAGCCAGCTCCCTGGGGTGATGTGGGGTTTTGCTGCTTTTCTGTTCCAGCTGCATGCAGAGCGCCGTTGGGGCTGGGGGGCATCAGTGCTGGGGGGGCTGGGGTGCTGGGGGTCAGCAGCCTGGTAGCTGGGGCTGCGGTGCAGGGCAGCAGGTCGGAGCAGAGGTGTGCTTGATGGAGCAGTGAGGAGGAACATGCACAAGGGGAGCGAGAGCTGCCGGCAAAGAATTAATACTGCATAGCTCTGGTGACGGGGGCAGACAGCAGCCCTGATGTTGGTGTGTGACAATTAGATAGAACAGTCAGGAGAGGATGGCCCTCGTAACACAGTGAGAGGTTGCTGGGAAGGGGCTGTGCTATGGGCAGGTATGGATGGAGCCCACCCCCAGCCAGCTCCTGGTGCAGGAGGGTTGGGGAAGCAGTTACATCTCTCTTCCATCCTTACACTCTTACTCTTAAACATCCCATTTGAGGATGATATGACCCTGGGGCAGGAAAGACAGAAAATCAGGTAGACGCTAAAACAGCACTTTCCCTGGTGCCAGCAGCTTGTGTTCCTCAGGAAACAGCTACTGTGGCAGCTCTGTATTTCCCCTGACTTCAGCAACCAGCTTAGCTCTCCATGTCTGCTCAGAGGAGGTCTGTCCACCCAGTTGAGCCCATGTGCTTTGGGGCCCTCCTCCAAGTGAGGAAGACAGTGCATGAAAGGCATCTTCTTGTCAAGGCCATAAAGACGTGCCAGCATCTCTTGAGGCCGGTGCATGGCTGGGGTCACTGTTGGAAAGAGGTTGGGAAGTTGTTTTCATGAGTCCCTGCCCAGTCCTGGAGCAGTGCGTGAGAGCTGCCAACAGACCTCGCCTGGCTTCTTGCTTCTGTGAAATAACTGTGGTGCTGGAAAATGTCCTGCTGCAGATGAATGCCCCTTCTTGGTGGCAATGTCTCTGGCCGTTCCTGAGGCAGCATCACAGCAGGATCAAAAGCTTTATTTCTGTCTTTTTTGGGGGGGAAATTTAAAGTTTGGCTGTCTATTTAATTTTGGAGCAGAGGAATGGTGCTAGACTGGCAACTCTAGGGACATCCTTTGTAGCCAGCCTCTGCCAACGTACCAGATTGCTGACTCCCAGCCAGCCTGTCCCTTCTGATTCTTAAGTAGCACAAAAACAGTTTGCGGAAGATTTGTCTGAGGACACTCTTAAGTTTCTTTGTGTTACAGAAGACTGGAAGCACCTAAGGTGAGTTACTGCTGTCTGACTGAAGGGATGGCCCGCACTGACCGGATTGCTTGGCTGATCTGACCATACCCTGACTTAGATTTAGATTAACTTTCAGCTGATTTAGTAAAAATAGGTTTAGTAGTGAAGCAGGCAAATCAGGGACACATTTGTGTTCTGGATAAATCTGTCCACACAGAGGTTTAATGCCATTTTATTCGTCTGTTTAAAGTGCCTCAGCTTGCGTCTCATGTGTGTCCCTGTGCGGGCAAGCCCTAGTTTTCAGTGAGTGTCCACTGCTTTCTTAACCCAGTTTTCCAGCTGGGCTGAGGTTGCTGACGGCATCATGACTTACCCAAGAGCATGAGTGAATGTGAATTGGCACAAAATCAAACCCAGAGACCCACCAGGCTCGCAGTCCTGTAAATTCTGGGTTGTTGAAGCCCTACTTTGCTCGAGTAGCCAACAATAACAGTCAGCGAATACAGCCATATAGTATTATTTTTACTTGGGCCTCTTCCACTGATAGTATGCTTATAAAACAACTGGAAGGGTTTTGTTTGTCTCCTTAAGCATGCTTTCTAGTGTTGCACCCAGATTAGTTTTAAAGATGACCCAGAGGGAATGTTTGTTTTACACTGGGCTTGTACCAATTTATCTCCCCCACACCCCCTGCCATGATGGATTTAAAATATGGTACTGTCATCAGACCTGATATATCTTAGGTTACAATAAGGAGTAAAGTGTGCTCTGTGTTTTAATTTTACTGGGGACTTAGTTAAGAGAACTGCTGCTGAGGTAGAACGGATGTTTCTGTGAGCTTTAATATTTTAATTGCAGGTAAGAGAATTTTGAGCCTGCTGACTGTCTTCAGCTTAAAACAAGGAGTCTTGTTACAGACAGTAGCAAAAGCGAGTGAAGACCAACCAGAATTTAGTGTGGGCTGAGTAAAATCCCATTCCCCTTCAACACCATGGCTTTCAGTTTCTCGCTGTTTAGGAGGACAGCATTTTCTTGGTCCGCTGCTTGTCACAGTCTTTCAGCCTAGAAGAAACTTTCATTGCTAGCTGGGAAAGGAGGGGGAGGAAAAGGAAATGGCCAGAACTTTTGTCTTGATGTTCTTTATATAGTATGTTTGTAAGAATAAAATAAAATCCTCAAACTAAAGCACAAAAAAAAACCCAATCAAACCCACCACAAACCAAAAAACAAAACCCCAAAACAACAAACACCAAACCGCAAAGTCACATGCACCCATCTATTTTTAATTCTAGCAATTATTTTAAGGTAATTTCTAGCAACCTCATGCCACTTGGCTGTACCATCCCCTCTGCTAAGATGTGTTATTGCCATAGCCTTCCTGTTCTGTAGGCACAAGGCTGTGCCACATGGTCTGGTTGTTTACTAAGGCAGAGCTGAAGCAGCTGGGTAAGGTCTCAGAAGCCCATGGAATATCTTGCTGATGTTGCATGCAGGTAAAAGTGAGCATGTTCTCTCTGGGAGGTGAAAGGAGCCCCCTAACCCTGCCTCGGGGGGGATGGGAGGGAGCACTCAAGGCTAGGGAAAGGCAGCTGACATGGGTGCCCGTTGGAGGCCAATGAGAGCGTCCCAGTGAAGTGGCAGTGAGGTTTGTTCCTTAATTTAATAATCCTTCATCCCAAGCTTGCCCCTGTGCCTCTTCTCTCGCTCCTGTTAGCCCTTCCCCCTCCTTGGGAATCTGCAGTCCCGTTGGGAGGAGCAGGGAACCGCAGCCTGTGCACTCTGCGCAGCAGCTCGTGGTGGCGGTTGTGGCTGCTGGTACATCAGCCAGCTGAGCGCCGGCTGTCTCCCGCTGAGGACACTGAGAGCCAGAGCTATTTGTTGGTAAAGTGACACTGTCAACATAAAAATCCCATTTTAAGCAGGTTTTTCATTGCATTCCTGAACAATGCACTGGACTGTTAAACTAAATGAAATTTAAGGAATTGCATTGGTTTTCCATTTGTAGCCAGAGGGGATGGCCTCAAGCATCAGGTATGAATTACCTATGCACCCTGCAACCACAACTTTGAATCCCAGCAGGATTGCCTTAGCCCTGTGTGCTCAGGTCGATAAATTGACTTCCATGCAGCTTATTATGTGGGGCTCTTTCAGATGTGACCTTATTAAAACCTGGAGTTTTCTCTGGACATTAACAATCCCATGGCTGTTTTCCTAAGTACAGGAGAGGGTGTTGCTGCAGTGTCCTTGATAAAATCTTTTCCTTCCCCAAAATCTCTGCTGAGAGGGGCACGTGCCAGTTGTTCACCGAGCCTCAGACACAACTGCAGTGTGTTGCTGAGTGAATAGATTGCTCTGTGAAGGACATCAAAAACGGGTATCAGCCTCATCCTAGTAGTGTAAGGTTCCTAGTAGGGAGGCTCTTCGCTGAATGAGCAGTTGTGTACTACAGTTGATTACATTGTATTGTTGGTGAGATTCCTGGTTTTCATTAAGAAACAAAACCTCTCAGAAACCTCTATCTAGCCAGCTGTTGTATCATTTCATAACCTCAGACTGTTTCCTTCCCTCCTCCTGACTTATCTTGGCTTTTTGTAGTGCCCTCAGAGCCGCCACCTTCTCTGTCTCCTCTTGAACTTCCTACCCCCATTCTTCATATGCTTGGCCACAAGTCAACATCGAAATGCGTGTGTGCTCAGATGGGAGTTTAAAACTGCTATGAGATATTTAATATGTGGAAGACAAAACTGACTTGCCACAGACGTGCAGGAAAGAGGAGGGAGTGACCCAGCACCCTAGCCTGAGGCTTGAGCTAGCGCCTGCTCTTTTCTCCCTGCCTCCATCCTCCTGAGAAAGTTGGAGGTTTCTGCCAGAGCATCGCATCTCTGCTTCTGCTTCTCTTCCAGCACTTTTTCCCCTGGCTCTTTTCATCCTTGCTCAGAGCATCTTGGGTGGAACACATGTAGAGAACGGGCCTTCTTACCTGACATCAGCTCTCTTGTCAGGAGGGAAAGGAACACTGTGGTTAGGGCACTGTCCCTGGCTTTGGTTCCCCTGTTCACATGTTCTGCTGTCTGCAAAATGGGGGTGTTGCAGCCCACAGAGCTGGAGGATGTGTGCACTAACAGGCTGCAAGGCACTTCCCAGCAGCAGAGGGGAAGGTTGGGGAGCGACTGCTGCAGAGCTGCCCCTGCCCTGCGGTAGCAAAGTGGAATTGGCACCTTGGGCTTCCCTAGAAACGGAGGGCAAGAGCTAATGAAAGATCAGTTTCTAATCTTCTGTTTTGGGGGAAATGCTGAGCAGCAGCAGAGCTGCTGATCTACAGATTGCTGTGGGTTGGCTTAGTCTTGTTTCACATTATAATGATTTTCTATGAGCTTGTGTGTGTGTGTTAATGAAGGCTTTGGTTCAGTACAAGCTGTTATTACTGGACCATGATTTCTTGGTCTGTTTCACAAGCAAGTGAATTTTCCCAGTGTCTTGCCTCTCTATATGCACATGCATGCACATGTGTGTGCACTTGGGGATCTTTCAGGATGGAAAGTGCAGTGGAAATGTAAAATACTATAATTATGTGCAGTGTTCATTTCTATTTTTGCTCTGCAGTCAGCTTGGCAAGTGGAACTCTGTGTCTGGGCAGTCTCATATCTGATCTGATCTATTTGTCTGTGCTTTTTTGCATTGTGGTTTACAGCCCTGCAATTGAAACCTTCAAGATTACTTAAAGATGGAATGAGAGCCATTTAAAGGAGAGCCATGTAAAGGCCATTTCTTCTAGTGCAAAATAATGGGCCTAAATGACTTGACTGTGCTCCTTTTAAATCCACCACTTGGTTCCTGAGGGGGCGGGGGTGAGGAGGTAATGTATAGGTCTTACAGGAATAAAGGCAGTGTTTTGTGCTCCCCTGCGGCTCTGCAGCAGTAGCTCACTGACTGACCCTATTAGCAGAGCAGTGCTGTCATCACGGCCGAATCCGATGTGTGGATGGGGAACTGAACTAAACAAATAGTGCAAAGTTAGGGGATGCGGTGAGGCTATGGCAGCAACTGCCGAAGGGGGAAGGAATTAAAGGCTGGTGGGGAGGAAGGGATACACCTTATAGCTCAGTGGTAAAAATATACCCTTTTTTCCTTCTGTCCAGTTTCCTTTGAAAAGGGAATAACAAGTCTGAGGGGTTCCAGTGCATGCAATGCCATGGAGTGCTATAGGAAAAGCAAGTTAGGGGGAATCACAGGGGTGCCTTTCTCTCTGAGCCCCTCCTGACCTCATGTACTAGCATTGCTCCTGGGAGAAGCTGCAACTACTGCTGGAACCTCTTACGGAGGAGAGGTAGATCTGAGGCCTTGATCAATCGATTGTTAAAGATCCCACTGCACTTTCCACGAGATGAGGGGACAATAACCTCGGTGTCCTGGCCAAACTCCAGTTCATTACTTTCTGACTGTCTAAAATTTCCCTTTGCCCCTCCCGCTGCCGTTTATCCTGGAGGAGTTATCATTTGCTTCCTCTCATAATGACTCACGGGTAATGCTGCTGGCACACAACTGATGCTTTATTTCATCCTGGTGATGAGAGAGTGATCCCTGTGATTTGGGGTCTTTGGGCTGAGAGAGGTGCTATGGAAACACAAAGATGTTTGGAGTGTACATGTATATACAAAGCACTGTTGGTTGCTGTTCCCTTCAGCTGCTGTTTTGGAACAGGTAAACAGGTTTTGCAGCTGAATCTTCCAGCTAAATCCAAATCATAAATGCGTGTGTGTGTCTTCAGAGAGAGAGTGTGTGTGTGTGTGCGTGTGCGCGCCTGTCTCTTCCCCCCCCTTCCGTCTTGGAACAAGAAGAATGTGTCAAGCCCTCTGGCTGCAATCCAGGACTCTCCGTGGAACTATAAATCGACCCGTCAGGGAGGGGGAAAGAGATTAACGTTGGCCGTCTTCATTAGTGAGTCCCCAGAGGAAACTGGGTCTGCCATGAGCCGTGAATGAGACCAGCTGAGAGAGGAGGGGGAGAGTTTGCGGTTTTTATCACTGCCTCCAGAGACCCTGGAGGAGTGGAGGAAAGGAGTGTGATAGGGATGGGAGGACGTAAAATGAAGGAAGCTGGAGCTTTCCAGCACATCGCTTGCTCCCTCATTGGAGGGCAGGTAGCTCGTTGCTGCTCCTCCGCACCAATCCCTGACCCGTGAGCCCATGTGTGTGGCTGGAGTACTTGGCATGCTAATTGGGAGCAGAGAGGAGCAAGCCCAGTGGCAGTGCAATGCCCTGCCACGCTAAACAAGTGCCAGTAATTGCATTCAAGGTACTTTCATTATGTCAGATTTTTCACAGAACCAGAAAAGTGCATTTATCACGAGCTGTGTAATTCTTCTTAGGCATTGCTCGGGGTGTGTGTGTGCTTAATTCCCTGCCCCTCTTCTCCCTCCCAGAAAGATGAAAGTAATTCTTGCTCTTTTTTCATTCTCACTTGCACACTGATTTTTACAAATAGCTGCTTTGAGCTTCAAACAACAACCCCTTTCTTCCTCGCTCTGTTTATTGTATATGTTTGCACTGCAGGCTCATGCAAACACATGCATGCACTGATGCACACGTGTGCTAATTGTTGTTTTTCCAGGATGAAGGAGGGGATGGAGGCTGCAACTGCAGCTGGTAACGTTTCAGGTTCCCTTGTACAGTCCCAGAGAGCCTGGATGCTGGTGGTGCTCCTACCAGTAAAATCTGGTTTAAGCTGGTAGTTGTCTTCCCCCCCCTCTTCTTGCAGTGAGTGACGCAGGCTCGACAGCTCCAGATAGTGATGCTCTTTATTCACCAGTAAGCATCACACACATCATGGCAATACCAGCTATCCAAGCACACTGTTCCTACCAGGGTACCTAGCCATGACCTGGGGGGACCAGAGAGAGGGAGGCTTCTTGTCTGTGCCCATGTGGTCCTTGTCACCTCTGCAGCATGACAACAAGAGAACCAATTAGTGTCAGTTGTAGTGGCGGTTCTTACTGATGGGGACACAGACCTGGCTAAGATGTGAACTGAGACATCGTATGTCTTCTTGCTGCCTCCCTGTGAGTGTCTGGATGAGGGAGGCACTCTTGGGAGCATGGGAGCTCCTGGGCAATTCCTGCAGCCACTCTGGGTGCTGGAGGTACAAGAGACCTTTGTGGGTGGTTGTCTGGCACAGAGCTCTGCTAAAACTTGTTGTCCCTTTCTCCCCCAACCTCATGGCTGCATTTTGTGCTCTTGCTGTTTTCCCCTTAAGACTACTTACTGCCCTCTGTGTGTGCGCAGCTTCCCGTGTCTGCTTTACCTGGATATCCAGTCCTTTGTAAAACACAGTGCAAGGTTTTGCCTTGTCTTTTATGTTCCCCACCAGTGCGTAGACACCTCTGCTGTGGAATTTGTCAGCTTCTTGAAGTTTTTTTTAGTTGGCCCTTGCAACACAGCTATGGCTTGTGCTGCTTGGCAATTAGTATTTACTAAGTGCTCCTTGGTAGTGTGGATATGGATAAACATTATAAAAAACAGTTTGGTTTTTAAAGACCAACTTGTAGCTTATAGTTCTTAGTGTCAGGTGTTTGCAGGCCCAACTGGACCAACGACTGACAACGTTTGGAGTAGAAATGTGGGATGAAGGAGAAAAGAAAGCTGTGGCAAAGGAGCTGCTGTTTACGAGAAAAGAGAGCACTGCTGGTACTAAAATGCGGTGTTTCAGGTGAGTCCCAGAGTTGGTCTAAAAGCCAGGAATCCTGCTGCTTCCTAGTTCCCTTTTACACCTCTCCCTCTTCGCAACTGAGGAGCACACACTGATGTTTTGCCCTACCTTGGAAGCAGAAGAAATAAATGATGATGAGTAGAAGGGTAACTGCACTACAGTGTGTCGTAGCACACCACCAGCTACAGTGCCACTAATGAACAAGCTGATGGATGAGTTATTTACTCCACGGTCCAGAGGGAAGAGACCACCTTTACTGACACCCGCCTCTGAGCGGCATGAGGGCTCTGCACTCAGTGCGGGATGTAATCTGCAGTAGCAGGATCTCCCTTTTCCTTTGAAAACCTCCAGTTCAAGCCTGATCCTGCTTAGCTTGTGGCATGGCCTGAGGTGGTTTGGTCTGTGAGGCTGCCAGCTGGGGTGGAGGTCTCTGCTCCTGGGGGACCTCGGTCCTGGAGGAAGCGTGGAGGAGGGACAAGGGGAATGCAGCCTTCTGTGGGGGAGAAGTGCTGCGGTAGATTAAAGCAGCTGCCGAGGGACTACTCCAGTGAAGCCTGAAATCAGATTGTTTGACAAACATCATGTTAGAAGCACCTGGCTGGTTCTGTTTGCCCCACAGCTCCCTACCTCAGAGAGAAAACAAGGATTTGCACTGCTCCAGAATCACTTTACTCTTCCCTCTTCCCTTCCCTTGCTATGCCCCAGAGGGCAGATTGCCCGCAAGCAGTGAGCCACGGGTGTCTGCTGGAGATGGAGGGATTTGGGAACCCCTCACCCCGGTGGCATCCCCCTGTTTGAGAGACAGAGAGCTGATGGCGAGGTGGGTTTCTTAGGTGTGATTTGATTTTATTTTTCTCCAGCTCTGATTTTTGTTCTGCCTCATTTGCATATTGTGTTTTTTTCCAAGCCTCTGCATCGCCTTTCTTCCTCCTTTTTTACAAGAAATAATATTTCTCTTCTCTCTGCTGAAGATTGCTCCTTAACTCTCAAATGTCCCTCCCCCGCCTCGCTTCCCCCCCCCGCATTTTTCTTTCATCCTTTGTTCTTGATTGCTTGTGCCCGGGAGCAAAGAAAGGAAAAGGAAAGGATACCATTTCTCTGTGAAATACAGGAGAGAGAGGAAGGCAAGCAGGCAAAGTTGTCAGCCTGACAGAGTGAGGCTGAATCCATCTCAGGAACACGCTGCGCACGGGATTCACCTCCTCCATTACACTTGCTGTGCCATGCCATGTGGCTCTGGTCCTGCCAACCCTGGATGGGACTCCCCTACATGAATGTTGCTTTTGGCATCTGCTGCCTCATGGGAATGAAACGGGGATCAGGGATGGACTAAAGCTGCCTGCAGCGCCAGCCTAGATTGCTAACAGGGTCTTGTGCACGGTCCCCTCCTGGTCCTGGTCCCATTGGTAATCCGCTGTGTCTTTCTCACCCAGGAGTGTAGGTGATCATCTGAAACGTGTGGGTATGCTGGCTGATACACCATATTTTCCATCTCCTCTCCCCCTGCATCAGCAGCACTGCCATAATCTCTCAAAATCAACAGGCCATTACAGTCTGATGTAACTCAGTGAGTACTCTGAGATAGAAATCCTGCAGCGTACTTAAAAATCCTAATGTAGAAACACAGCACTATCCTGCATTCTCCCTCCACCTCGTTTTCTGGTTTCTAGTATAAAATCAGCATTGTTCTGTGCCTGCTCATAGGGTTTTTAGCAGAGTGGATTGCTAAGCTTCAACTAGCTTTTTATTCTCTTTCAGCTCCCGGAATCTGAAATACAGAGTCTGATCTCTTCCCCCCTTCTTCCCCCCAACCTTCTCCCTTTTTTCCATTAGCTTTTTGAAGTGATGACTTCCAGCTCTGCCTTGGGAGAGCAGAGGATGCAGAGACCTCTCAGAGGCCCTCTGTTTTGTCTGCCTTTGCCTGTCTGGCTTGTCCCTTGCCAGTGGAACATGTGCTTTTGCTGATTAGACCCTGTGGGTGGGCAGTTCAGGTGAAGATGGGCCATGCTGGGTTTTGCACAGTAGAAATGTCTTTCTGCTGTTTGCCGTGTTTCCCTAGAAGAGCTTTATCATAGATGTAGCCTTACATTTCAATCGTCCTTTTAGGTCCCCTCCCCCAAATTTTTGTCATAAGCTACATTTCTGCCCTAGAGGCCTCTGGCCTGTAAAAGCCTTATTGGGAAGGGGCATCTACTCTTCTGATACTTGCAGGTTAATCCTATTTATTGTAGGACTCTTCTGCAGATTAGTGATGAAGTCTCTTGTTCAAAGGAACTATTTGGGGGCTCTTGCTAGTGGCCAAAACATTTGTTTTAACCAGGTAGTTCATCACCCAAAACTCCCCAGTGGTGGGGTGAGTCGTTGGGTATCTCAGTGGAAATGAAGCAGTGTGGTCTTCGCTTAATGCCTGTGGTAGCCTAAGGTGGCAGAGGCACATCACCACGCTGCATGAACTGCTGGGCTGTTCAGTCTGATATGCTGTCCTGGACACTGGAGCTGGCTGTGATGCTGGAGCTGAGACCAAGTGTTGATTGGAAAGTGAAAAACCATTCTTCACGGATAGTTTGAAGCAGCAACCCTAAGAGAGAAGCTACTTCGTGTTTCTGTTGGTTGGCTTTTGTATACTTTGAAATGTGAGGGTCTGTACTTCTTTATAACTGTTTTTTTTCATCTGATACCACTGTGGATGCTTTCATTATCTCTAGGAAAGTCTAATTGAATTAAGATAGTGCCTGGGTTGTTTTTTTTTCTGGACTGTCAAAGCAGCTCCATGTGCTTCTATCCTGTGGCTGCAGAGGCTGTGATTTGGCAGGGCCTCCTCTTGGGTGGTGCCTACATCTAAGAAACTTCACTTGCACTCTGTGTCCAAGTGTCCAGGGAGCCTCCTGCCGGAACTGCAGGCACTGGAGGTGAAAATGAGTGATCTGTTTGTTCATTCCTATCCATGCATCCAGCCAACGTGTTTTATAGCTTATTGTCCGCTGGTCTCAGTCACAAAATTAAGCAGCTTGAGCTTCCCTTTTCCTTCACCTTCCATTCTCTTCACCTTGCACTCCTTTAAAGAGAGCTGCTGCTTCTCTGGCTGGCTATAAAATCTGTCCTTGGGTACAAAAAGCTCCTGTACAGCTAGCTGTGTGTCTGTGGAAGAGACTTGCTGACCACTGACCATCTCTGTTTTGTTGATTCTCTCTTTTCGTCTCTCATATAATCTGAAAACACTCTCTTTTTCTTCTCTTGTCCCTCTTGGCGTTTCTTTTCTCCTTCCGTTGTACACTTGAGCACTTGAGCAGGTTGGGAATATTGATTAATTTCTTTTCTCTCTCTCTTTTGTCAGGTGTTAGTTTAAACAGTAGTAAGTGTCTAAGATGCAGTATTTCATACAAGTTTCACTGGGAAAGGAATGTGGTGTTGTCCAGCTGCCTGGAATATTCCCTACCCTGCCAGCATAAAGGTCCTCCTCTGAACTGGAGCATGACTTTGTGCCCGAGGCTGTGGGCAGAGTGTTTTTGGTGGCTGTCCTTACTGAAACAGAACCTCCTCCCACTCACACCTGGGGAAGGAACGAGCACTAGTGTCTTCCTAAACCAGCTTTGTCACCAGCAGGCAGGATCCAGCTGTGCCTTCAGGCCCTTCTAGGAGGCGGAGGAGAGTCTTGTTTTGAGGCAAGACTTGTTTTGTTTTGTTTTGTTTCCTTAAAGCTTTGAAAAGGTGTGTGATCTACTGCAGTTTAATTAAGGCATTTTTATAGCTGTTTGATTCTGGGAGCTGCCCTGTGATAAGTTTTTTCCTGGAAAATGCCTCAAAAGGTGTTGGAGGGTGAAAGGGTAGGGCTGGGTTGCAAGTTATGGTCCAGATACTTGTTGATATGATGCACTGAGTAATCGCTTGTCAAGCTGCAGGTTCGTATTAAGTGGTACTGGCAGTGCCATGGATGCGGTATCATTTCCAACACATGCATCTCAGGGAGAGGAGAGAAGATGTGCCATAACACTGGAGGGAAGGTGCTGGATGAGGATTCAACATGCCGTTCTTCAGACTCAAGCCCGTCTCTGCCAATGTTGTTTTGCTTCTCCAGAAGAGGATGTGCCAGAGGGCTTCCCTTTGTAAGCTCTGGCTGTGGATGTCTGATGGGGAAGGCAGGAATTAGGCTTGAACCCCTTCTGACTGAACTGGGGGAAGGGAAGCAGATGGGCAAATCTGAATGGAAGCAGGCTTGGACTTAATCTGTACCATTCCTGATTTGGAGATGAAATGTACACCTCAGATATGAGACAGTACTGGGGCTTGGCTTGTGGTTTCAGGTTGCTTATAAGTGCATGGCTTCGTGGTGGGTTGAAGTAGATACAGATCAGCATGGCTGACAAATACAATGGACCTAGTTGCCTCCCACATTCCTTGTTACTGCTGCAAGTGTGCTGTGGTAAACTAACCTAGTAAGAATGTCATTTTTCAGCCACATCTAGTCACGGAAATGTGCTGAGGGAGGGAGGAAAGAGGCAGGAGGGGCTTGTTTGTGCCTCTCAGCAGAAGTGAACACTTGGATTGTCTCAATGTGTTATCCAACAATTTGTTTTCAGCTTATTTAGCTAACTTGTCTGCAGCTACCCTTTGCCCTCTTCTGTTATCCCTATTTAATAGTATTTCCCAGCTTCAGCAGGCTGGGAAGTGCAGAGCTTTCCAGTGCGCTGCCTGGCCTGGTTGTGTTGTGCTGAGCTGACCGTGTGTGACTCAGTGGAGCACTCGCCTTGGTGGCATTCTGCAGTTTGTCTGTAGCACAGTAGTGCTGGAGCGCTGCCACCCATCAATTCTGAAACTAAAGGGGGTGGCAGCAGTGGGCAGAAACCTATTGATTGTGCTGTAAATCAGAAGGCTAAGGGAAAAAGCTCAATTCCCAGGGAAACTGCAGGTCTGCCTCTCACCTGCTGCAGGCAGAAGAGTCTTTCTGCTATCTCCTTTGGGTACATGCAACATCAGTACTTCAGTGTTTTGTCTGTAGGGACAGTTTGCGGTTGGGGCCCAATATCAGTGCTAATTCTTTCCATATTTTCTACAGGCAAATAAGGGGATTTCAGCAGGGCTGAGCTAGGGCTGATAATGATGCTAGAACATTCAGCCGTGCTTGAAAAGTAGCCCCAGAGAGACACAGGACAAGTGAGCTACTGGAGGTAGTGTGAGCTGGTATAGAAAGGAGGTAGAACTTGTTGCCTCTGCTTTTGGAATTGATGAAGTTCTGTGCCACAGGATTGCTCCTCTCCCTTTTGCCAACAGTAGGTTCCTTTGTGCCTCAACGGCCACTTGGCTTTGGGAATGGAAAACCAGGGAATTTCCCTGATGTCAGTCTATGAAAGGAGGCAACTCTAGGAAAAGCAAAGATGTTTCTGGAGTAGGATGTGACCAAATTAACATGGGGCAGAGAGAGGAGCTAATGTTGGGGCTGGAGATCAGAGTAAAGTTAGTGATCTGGGGGCATGATGAGTTGCTGGGCAGGAGATGGACAGATGGAGAGAGATCTTGGAAGAGGTCCCAAAATTGCCCTATTTAGTGTGTTTGGGGAAAGTCATTACTCTTCTCATCATGCATATGTTTTGGAAATGGGCCAGGGGAGGTTTCAACAGAATCCGAATCACAATCTTGGCTTTAAAAAAACCCAACAACCAAACAAACCCAGACTCATTATTTTGGGGTCATTTTTCTGTGCATTGAGAAATGTTGTTGGGGTTTATTTATTTTTAAAAAAAACCTCTGTTAGCTGTTAGTCCCTCTTGGTTTTCTTACCCCTCCATTCTAAGAGGGCATTTCTGTCAAGGCTCTGTATCAAGTATAAACAGGAGTTTCACAAAGACACAGGACAGATGTAGAGGCAACCTGGGAAAACTGGAATGTCAAGAATGATGTTGGGCACTACCAAAATGCTCAGCACAACCAAAGCACTTGAGCCAGTGAACCTTTTTACAGCGCTTGTTGCCCCTGTGCCATGGGTTTTTAATTTCATTTTTTTCCTGGGAGCAGATGGAGAAAACCTTTGGGGATGGGGTATTTCTCCTGTGACTAAAGAAGAGCCTGTGCGTGCTCTGGAGAGAGGAGAGTCACAACCTCTTGCTTTGCTATGTCTGGGTTAGCAAGAAAGCTCCATGAGGATCACGGCTATAATGGATCTGTGTTTGCTTAAGGTGCTGAGGGATGCTGAGGTCAGACAAGCTTCCTCTGCTGCAGTGGGGAACTGTTCTAATAACTGCTGTTTCTGCTGTTCCAGGCCACACAACGATGAGTTATTTATTAGGCTAATGAGCAAATTATAATTCAAAGCTTCAGGATGAACAAAAAAAGAAATGTATGTTAGCTCCCAACTGGTAATGGCTGTAGGATCAGAGGCAAAGAATTCTTGAATTTCCAAGTTTTCCCAAGTGACCAGTGCTTGGATGAGATGCAGCGATATACGAGTATGTGGTTATATCCTTAAACTCAGAAATGTATGTGTGCATTGCGGTCACAATATAGAGTGAGGGGAAAAAGCAACCTTACCTCATTTCCTGCCTTTTTCTATGTGACTTTTCATTCATAAAGCACAGAGAAGGGATATTTTGTTTCCTAAGGGGATTTTTTTCTTTCCCCCTCCTGCTAAAAGAAAATGCAGAGAACTTTGGTCATGCATTCAAATGCAGCTGTGTTTGGTTTGTGGTGGAGAGGTCTAAGCGTGTGTTAGGACATGACCTGCCTCGTGTACCTGTTTTGTATCACCTCAGTGCACAGGGGGGGGGGGTTTGTGTAAACTATATTGACCTGCTATCCAAACGCAGTTTTGGATTATAGTTTACATGGGCTGGATTCAGACAGTGGCCTCAAGGAGAAACACTCTTTAATCATTGGAGCTGGATGCTGCCCGAGTTTTTGAATCTTGCAAATAATGTTGCCATTTATGTATTAAAGACAAACTTTAAGAGCGTTTCTTTTCCTTGAGGAACTCTTGACTTCATGTGCTCCTTTTATTGTGAGCTGGTTGTTAGGACTGAGAATTTGCCACTGACTCCCTCTCCCCACCCCAAAACAAACAAATAAATAGAACCATATGTACTTGACTTCATCCTCCAAACAGCCTCTTAGGCTTCTTCCCTATGAAATCAGCAGCCTTTTTCCCCCTTTTTCCTCCCTCCCTTCCTTCCCTTTTCTCTTTTTTCTCTTTTCTCTTTTCCCTCCCCTCCCCTCCCCTTCCCTTTCCCTTCCCTTTCCCTTTCCCTTTCCCTTTCCCTTTCCCTTTCCCTTTCCCAAGTTTTGAGACATGCCAGACCACTGTAGGCTGCATGGAGAAGGAAGAAGTTACCCCTAGTGATGACTCTTAAGTCAGCTGTCAGCTCAATCCAAAGTATCAGTCATTTTCCCATAGCTAAAGTTGCTGCAGTATGTTTTTCTTGCCTCAGTCCCTGTATGAAATGAGCTGCTGTAGCAAAGGAGTTTTAAAGACATTCTTTGGGGTGTTTTTTTGGTTGGTTTTATTTATTTTTTTCCCCAAAATAGAAACATTTAATCATCTTTTTAATCATACTCCTCGATGTACAGCCAAACAGTGTTTTTTTTTCAGTGGTTCTTTCTGGTTTAGGCTTGGCACAAATACGTTCCAATTTGTCAGGGGTGAGATCCAGTTCTGACAATGAAGTGCCCCGAGTACAGATCAGCCTGGTTCTGTGTTTTATTCCCTCTGATACTGCTCACTTCCCATGTGATCCTTTATTTCCCTTAGAGTTGAAATCAGGGTAACCCCTGGAAAACTCTCAAAGGTTTTGTTGCTGTTTAATATAATTGATATTGGTAGAGCATGCAGCAGATCCTAATACTAGAGGAGGAGGGAAGCACCCTATGACCCAAACAGATAAGGGTGAGAGCATGAAGGGGCAGAAAGGGTACCAGAGTGACAGTAATGGAAATAAGAGGAGCAAATTTAGACCAAAGGGTACCAGAGGGAAGCTGGTGTTGAACTGTGGGGAATGTAGAGGGTTATGCAAAGGGTGAGGAATAGAGATGCTGCAGATCAAAGAAGGAAAGGAAGTGGAGCACAAATGAAAGCACTGGTCCACTCTAAATGATCGTGGTAAATAATTTGGAGTAGGAGGATCTCTAAAATTTGCTCTTGAGGTAATCCTGGTGTCTGATGGTTCACACCTTTCCCTAGAAAAGAGCCCCTTGAACTCTTGAAAGTGTTAATGGCTTGCTACAGTCCCCTACCAGTTTGTCCTGGTGGCTTTCAAATGTGTTGCAGATGAGAACTTCTACCATGTAGAGCATTCAGGAGCATGAACAAAAAGTAACTTCGGGAAGATTCTTGTCTGTGGATTCTTTTTTTTTTTTTTTCCTCTTGTTTTACTCTTTAGGGAATCATGTGCCTGATTTAAACCTGTGCCAAAATAACACCTCTGGGCTTGTTTGTTTGGGTCTTACTGGTGATTGTCGTCTTCTTCCTACTGCCAGCTCTTCATGTGAGGAAGGACCAGCGAGGAGAGGGGGTGCAGCAGGGATTGTTTGGGATGACTTGTTTTGGGAAGTAAGAGGGGGGGTGGCCCATGCTGGGTTGAAACAGGGGGGCTGGGGAGTTCTGCTGTTCCTATTGTTCTGCTAGACTGTGTGGTTCAGCCACAAAGCAGCTGGTTTTCAAAGTCAGTGTTTAAAACTTCCCATTTTGAAAGATACTGGTTTAAAACATAATGGAGCACAATAAGAAACAGTAAGACTAGTTCTTTAAACCTACCTGAAGATAGAGGAATCACTTGAAAGTTCTCCCAGTAAAAGTTGTATTTGCTCTCACTGGACCAGTATGTTGAAGTGTAACCTTTAGGTCTTGCACAAGCTTCTGCAGTGACTAATTAGGCAGTGGAAAAAGCAGAGAAATCACCTCTGACTGCAGCACTAGTTAAAGTTGTGGAAAATACAGGGAACCAGTCCTGGGTTGTGAGACGGGATGAAGATGGAGCTGTGCCTTCCCCGGGGCCCTGCCTGTTGTTGCATTGACTAGCAGTGCTCATAAAGGCTTCTGCTGAGAGGAGAGACTTGTTCCTTAATGTGTGATGCTTGTAGGAGCCAAAAGGGAGTTTCTGGGGTCCTGCTGCTGCCCATCACCAGCAGTGCAGATGTGCCTTATGCTGACAGCGGCATTGGGCAGCAGCTGCCTGTGGGATGTGGTGTCCCAGGTGGAACAGACCAAAGGTCCTGGCTGATGCCGCAGTGCCTGTGTTGGGCTTTTATCTCCTCCTTTGCTGTTGGCTCATCTCTGTCAGACAGTGACAGCCCTGTGAAATCTTCAGGAGCTGCAGCATTTGTCTCCCTTGAAACTTGGGAGGGCAGGGGATAGTGGGGGAGAGGATTGGTTTGGTTTTGGCTTTTATTTGCCTGGGTTTTGTTTGTTTGGGTTTTTTTCCCTGGAGGCTGCACAGCTCAGTAGTTCAGGCTGGTGTTTGCCTTCCAGAAATTCCTGTGAAATGATCAGAGGATCTGTGAGCTGCTTCTGTATTTTGAGTCCTAATCACTTAGGTGAAAAAGAATAAGTAAATTATATATTGAACCGCTGACTGGTGCCGAGGCCTGCTGGTTTCCATGGCAACCAGGCTGGAACTAGCTGCTTGTGACGTCACTGGCACGGCGCAGGTAAGAGTTGCATCCTGCTGCCATTTCCCTAACTGAAGAGGTAAGCGCTGCAAGCGGCAACACCCTGACATTGCAGTCGGTGTGCGCAAACACCTCGGTCACCCCGGGGTACCTTTTCGTCGCTGGAGTGACCATAGTTCACCGCGTGAACAGCAAAAATGCCTCTGCCAAGGTACTAAGGGAGACAGGATCCCCTTACCTCCCATCTGCCCTCTCCCCACTGCTGTTGTTGGGGTGCAGAGCAGCCCCACACCTGGGTTAGAGAGCTCAGGTTTTCTCTTCCAGTTGGCCAAGTTGCTTCTCTAATTCATCTTACAGACACATTTATAGGCATTTGAAGAGAAAAAAAACCCAACCGTACTACAGGAACATGGCTTCTTTCTGGAGGCGGATGTACGCCATGGTAGGTTTTTGGTGCCTTTTTTTTTTTTTTTTTTTTTTTTTTTGTTGTTTTCTCGAGGATTTGGTTTTATTTTCCCTCTCTTTTTCTACCTTTGAGATGCCAGGAATGTAAACTCTGGTCTTTTCTGGCATTGCTTAAAGGCAAGAGGGAGGTGTAAATCTATAAATGTGAACGTTTAAAACCTTAATTGAAGGAGTGAATGTGGAGAATCTTTAATGAAGGTCTCCTTTACTCAATACATTAATTACTTATTGGAGTATATGTATTTTAAGCCAGACAAACTACCAGCCTGATTGAGCATGGCTGTTTGATTATCGTCAGAGTCAGGAATGGAGGTTCTGCCTGAAGCCTCTTGCACAGTACTGTACTGTAGGGACGGACAGGTGTGTCACATTCATGTGCGACAGAGACTGTCCCACACTGAAGCCTGGATAGACAATGGTAAGTAATAGTAAGTCACTGTTCAGCTGTGGAATTAAATATCCTTTAGCCAGCAACAACAAAAAAACCCCACTCCACCGATCTGATTGCCTTTACATGATCAAAACACAGTAGATGTGGTTCTTCCTTCTGCACATTTTCTGGTGGTTGAGTTCAGTTTAGTTTTAGCTGTCCCAGGTGATTGCTTTTCCAATGTTTTCTTAAGAAGAGACTGTATGCCTCCCTGTTAAGGTGATTTGTCCTCTTTTCCCCGTGCAGCAACAGGCTTATGGTTTTCCTTTCTTGGTTTCCACTGGACCTATGCATAGTTCAGCCAGCACTGAACGAGCCCCTTTTTGGTTTGTGCTTGTCAGAGGCTTGTAGACAGTTCAGTTCCCGGCTCATTGACCATTGCTCAACAATCTCCTGTATTTAATCCTTGTGTTCATAAATTGATTTCTGGTTCTTGGTAAGGTACTTGATATTCTTCTGCAACCTCCTATTTTATCATGGGTTTTTTGAGTAGGTTTCATCCAGAATTAAAAACCAGCTTTCAGATATGGTTGCAACCAAAACATCTGATGCTTGTCAGCTCTAGAGACTGCTGACAATACTGCAAAGCACAGCTGTTTCCTTGCAGCAGTGCCCACCTGTACATAGAAGTAGCTCTGCCACAACAGTCTTCTCCAGGAGACTGCCCACTGATGCATCCTGCTTCTCCTATGCCTGCATCATTGCAGTGACTGTGAGTTGAAAATGATGATGTTTCAGTTGTGGTGGCTGGCTCAGGAATTCCAGGTCTTGTACTGCCTCTTCCCTTTGGTCAAAACAGATGCACTCTGGATGATGTTTTACATTTTGATATAATGCTCATCTGTTATATAGGCATAAAAACATTCAGTTTTTATAATTTTGGTTTATAATGAGGAAAATGACACAGGGCAACAGGGGAAGTTCAGGTTAGGTATAAGGACGAAGTTCTTTACTGTGAGGGTGGTGAGGCACTGGCACAAGTTGCCCAAGGAAGTGGTAAATGCTCCATCCCTGGAGCATCACGGCCAGGTTGGACAGAGCCTTGGGCAACATGGTTTAGTATGAGGTGTCCCTGCCAATGGCAGGGGGGGTGGAACTAAATGATTTTAAGGTTTTCCAACCCAAACCATTCTATAATTCTGTGATAGGGAGTTTTATTAGGTGCCATGGCTCACTGAGTGTTGTTTGCAGATAGCATGCTGCACAGATCACCTATTGTAGGCCAGTAGCGACCTGTGGAACCCACTTTGGGTGATGCTGTTCTACGGCCTTATCTATACTAGGAAGGAAGACAAATGATGTATAGTTTATTGTCTCATTGTAAAGCTAAATGACATGGTGAGGTGGTGGTGGTTTTCTATGTTTTTGGTTTTGGTTTTTTGGTTAATGTCAGAAGTTGCTTCTTGAGTGGGCTACAGTTGTGTTTCTGCTGCCAGAGGTGAAATAACGGTCCTGATTTTTTGTCATTGTAGATGCAGATAAATGGACTTGGAAATGCAGAAGAAATAAAAATACCTTTATCATGTACCTCCTTTTGGAAGCATCTTCAAGTATTAGCAGCTTCTTTTTCCTTCTTTGGATGGGCTGCTTTAAATCATTCATATTGTTGTGGCTTCCAAGGGTTTTTTCTTCCCTAAATACTTTGTTTGTAGGCAGTGCCACCAATAAGTGAATAGATAGGAATGTGAAGAATATGAAGAGCGCCAAAATCTTACTGACAGAAGGAAAACCTTGCAGTGCATTTCACTGCTGCCATCCCTAGTGAGCTGTGCTACCACAAGTGGTAAGGCAGAGGAATTTGAGATCGTCTGTGCCTCCTTAGAGGCAACATCAGAATTTAGAAGAACTGAACTGCCTCTCATGGCTCCTGAGCTGTGACAATCTGGTCTTTGCACACTTTAGTGTTAGCTGAGCTTTTAGAAGGTGCTTTCCCTATTTAGACCTGTGGTGGTCAGCTATGGTACGTTGCATGAAGGACTACAGTCAGCGATTCTGCCTTAAGGTACCTCCTGCTACTAGCACTTGTAGTGTTCCTCAGGGTTTTCTAGCACCTCCTACATTTTATGCATCTGTCTTTCAGAAGATGAAATATTTAGGCAAAAATGGACATGGTTTTGTCATATAGGTGTGTTGATGGGATAAGAAGGAACGTCACTGCTCAATGTTCCCATCAGAGTCATTGGCAAATGCATCTGTCGGGAAGGATTCAGTGATCGGTATTAGGATAATGAGCCATGGGGAGGTGGGCTATGACTTTTCACCTTTTTCCTTGTCACCTCTAGTTTTTTATCAATTCACAAGGCCTTCACAAAAAGGAGAAGCTGTTACTGCTGCTGGCTGCACAACGTGTAGTTCTTGGTCTGTGCGGATGCTGTGTAGAATACCTGTGCAGTGGTATAGCTTGGGAAGGGTGAGAGATGAGAAGACAGGGGTTTATTGCCTTTTAACGCTGGGGCTTGCTCAGATGGCAGTGGCTGCGGTCTCCAGAATTAGAGGGTTTGTATTTGGAGTTAAGATATCATCATCAGTGGGGCCTACTGGCGTGAGCCAGCTGTTTATACACCCGGAGAACACTGCTTTGTCTTTCCTCTGCCACAGGGCGGGTGGGAGGGGGACCATGGCCGAGGACAGGGCTCAGGGAGTGAGAGGGACAGGGGGTGCGTGGGACAAACTGAAGAGGACGAGTTGGGTGGCTGGAAGGAGTTGGGCCCATTTAAAATGGCCGCCACCACATTCAGGGCGCCATTTTAAGTGCCGTTATCCTGCTCTCACTAACGGGTGT
Source organism: Neopsephotus bourkii (assembly GCF_033783945.1). Lineage (NCBI taxonomy): Eukaryota > Metazoa > Chordata > Aves > Psittaciformes > Psittacidae > Neopsephotus > Neopsephotus bourkii. The sequence goes on from NW_026900624.1 coordinate 14,659,105, forward strand.
AATTTGAATGAACGTGAAGCCAACAAAAATGTTAGATTCCAGGACAAATCTGTTCTGATTTGGGGATTCATCCCAGTCCCAACACTACGTAAAGTACTGCAGGATGAGAGGTGATACATTGTGGAAATGTAAGATATGAATTTTATATTTATTACTGACTTGGCAGGGTGCTTTTCACATCACCATTCTGGTACAATTTTTGATTATATTTTTATGCTGAGCATGGGAGAAACACTGCTAGTGTGTATGTAATTCTCTCTGCCTTTTGTGCTTCTCTTCTCTGATAAGGAGAACTCTTGTGCTGATGAAAGAGACAGGGTTGACAGTCCTTGCACTGTAATGATACAGTTTAGACAATGCGAGTAAAAACTTCCTCTGCCAGCGTGGCGGACGTGTGCTGACACAGAGCAGAGTGCCACGAGCAGAGGAAGAATAGGTAAGCTTGTGTCTTGCCCAATTCCTGACCTCTGCAAGAGTGCAGGAGGGTTATGGTAGTTTGTGTGATGTTGGTGTGCATGGGGGACCTGTTCACCGGTCCTCGGTCCATGTGTTGCTCTCATTTGTCACAAACTGTTGTCTTGTAACGGATTTTGTTTACTCCCAGCATGTGCTGGCTCTGAACTGGCATTGAAAGCAGGTAAAATTTATCTGCAGATGGAGCGCTGTCTGTTCTCTTCCAGGTACTTATTTTCATTAAATGAGTAAGCATCAGGAAAATACCCTTCTCTGTAGACTGCCTAACAAAGTCGAGGTTATGGGGCAGTGGTACATTTCTTGTATATATTTATATTTAGTTATTTATATAACCGTTGTCTTTTTTGTGGGGGTTTTTAACAAGCATCGATGAATGCATTCTACCTTACTTCGTGTCAAAACTGGTAGCATCCCCATTTTGTATCTTCATAAAGAACTGTGCTGTGTGAGATGGTGCAGAAGGTTTGAGATTCTTGGTTCAGTGTCCAATACATAGGAATAAGTCAGAATGATTTTTTGTGTTTATTTAAAGATATATTTGCTTATGTTTTTATTGAATCTGTTTCTGGAAGCGAACAGCTTCAATATGGCACTTTTCATTAGAATAATTGAGAAGGGGCTTAAAATGATTAAGATGTAGTGGCTTTTTGCGTTTTCACTGCAAACAGTATTGCAGTTGTACCGCAGAAGTGCATTTGGCTCATGGCATTTGGTGGAACCAAAAGATTTGACTCAATCTGATACTGGCAGAGCAAAGTGTACGAACAGACGACTGCCAGCAAGTTGATTTACCACAATGAGATTGTAAGTTGTCATCTAGACACTAGTAGTCTTCTTCATTGCAGTAAGTAGCAAAATGTTCGCCTCAACTATCAGGAGGTTGGTTGGTTGGTTCAATGTTACTGTGACTCAGCTGGCAAATGGCAGCTTATTAGTCATGGTAACTCAGTTGCTTACTTCTGTGTTTGCATCTCTTGGACTGACTTTGGTGGGCAGCCATTGTCAATGGAAGGCAAATATGAAAGGGAAAACCTGGGGGAGTTACCTGGTTGCAATCCCTGTCCTCACTGGTAGCCTGGGTAGAAATAAACCCAGGGTAGAAACAAGCCTGCAGAGCTGCTGGCTGGTTGGAGGAAAAAAAAAGGTGAAAAAGATTAGTTTGGGTTTAAAATGCCGGACTACTGAAGTAAATGTCACTCAGAGCTGTGAATGCTTGAAGTTTTGGCAGCAAATGGACAAGGCTTAAGGTGGTGTTATGTGGGTTAGTAGTTCAGTCCCTACCCTCCCACAGCTGGAATACTGACTCTGTGGAAAAGGTGGAGAACCTTTCCCTTGCTGAGAGCCAAGCTGACCTTTAGAGCAGCCATGCATTATCCTGTACCTTTGTGTAATGCAGCAGTGAAGTCAGGTGGCTCCAGCCTATGCAAAATGTACTTGTGATGTGTGCCCAGCCCCTCGTCTAACACCTTAAATAGCCCACACTGGGGCCCGCCTCTCCGAGAGGAAACCTTGCTTGCAGTGTAAAACCACTGTGCACTTATGCTTGTTTATGCAGGGAAGTTGGCGTGCAATAAGCTGGGGTGTGAGTTTATGGCTCTCTGGCTGTTCTGAACTGTTTTGTGTGGGCATTTTTCATACCCAGTTAAGAGCTGAACTGCTTGCTCCAGTGGTGTCAAGTAAGAGTGGTTATGGCGTGCGCTGGTGTGCAGTGCCCAGTGCGCTCTCTTCAAGGCCTAGCTTATTGCTCCCGTCCCAGGGTGAACAAGTCTTAGGCTAACATACGGATTTTACAGGAGGCCATGTGGAATTGGAGCAGCAGGAAAGTGATGGAGTGGGACCAAGGAGTTGTGTGGCCAGCAGGGCTACATATGCCGCACTAGGCACGGCTGGGATGTGGCTGGCTTAAGTGTGCAGTGGATGAGGCCGGAACAGCTGTAATGGCAGTGGAAAGAGCCTATATGGGGAAGGGGGCAGCGTCCCAGAGAGCAGATGCTGTTGGTTGCAGGTCATGCTGGTGGGACCCTGCCTGTCTCCCAGCACTAGCCTTGGCAGAGCTCACCGGCACTGCTTGGCAGAGAAAGCAGAGGAGCAAAGCTTCCCGTGGTGGAGCACAAGCTGGCATCTGAGCAGCCTCACCTCTGCCCCGCCAGCAACGCTGGCCCTTCCTGGCTGCGTGCCGCCTCTCCCTGCTGCCAGCCTCCTGCCCGCCAGCAGGCACCCCATCCCCTGCCCAGGCTGGGAGCAGGGAGGTGAGAGGTGGGCCCCCGATCCGCCTCGGCGGAGCAGCCGGGCTCCCCCCCGGCTCCCCGTGTCAAGCGCGTGTTTGAGCTTGTGCTAGTCTCCTGGACACCTTCCCGGTGAGTTTTCCAGAGAATGACTACAGATGAAATGCAATTAGACACAGATGGACGGGGGTGGGGGAGGGGTGGGAGACGAGCCGAGTTTGAAAACGGGGGGAAGGGAGCGATTAATTGCGAAGCCATGAGGCAGACTGGCGCGTGCGAGGGAGGGATGTGTGCGAGGATCAGAGGTCCCTGCTGGGAGATGCTCGCTGGGCCGGGGCCGGGGACCTGAGGAGGGCTCTCTGCTCTCAACTGCTGCTGCCGCCGCTGTTGTGGTTGTTGGAGAGCCAGAGGGAAGCGGCGGGCGTGTCTCAGGGATGATTAATCATGTATGGCAGCAGCGAGGAAGGAGGACACGGCGCACACACAAGACCAGCACCTCCCCTACCCCTGCGCGCCTTTGGCTCGCTGACAGCGGTCTCTTCTGCTCTGAAATCCAGCCCCCGAGGACGGCAGGCGGAGGGGAGCCGTGTTTCACCCGAGACAGTTCCTTACGCACCCCGTCACCCAGGAGCTTTGAGACTCCAGAAACTTGAATCTCCTGGGTCTGGGGAAGAACGAAAAAATGTGAAAGCAGGGAGCAGAGCTACTCCAGGTGGGAGGAGAGGCAGACCTGACTGAAGGTTTAATTAGTGAGGAGCTTGGAAAGAATAAAAGTGGGTTTGGCAACAGCAGGCTTTGAGTGCTTCCCAGTTGGGGAGGTGGGGACAGGGCAGAGAGCAGTCCAGATTGGTCAGGTGTCCCTCTGCCTCAGGGTTGTCAGCCTCCCCTCCACACCCTGGCACTACTTGAAAAAGAAGGAGATTTCAACATAAATTGGTTTCTGTCTGGCAGAAGGAATTTGGTTTTAAGTCTCCCAGATTCAACTTACTGCTGTGAAGGAAAGCTTAAGAACCAGAAATCTGCTTGCTTTGTGTGTGTGTGTGTGTGGTGTTATTGAGAGGTCAGAGTCCTGCACAAGGAGATGAGAATACCAGAGAATTCCAAAGTAGGAGACACATGGTTAAACCAGGACTGCTGGCCTGGAGCTTTGAACCTGTCTTCCCAGTCTAATGGCCATTACCTGCAGTGGTCTTGCTCATCTTCCCTGTGCAATTTCCCCTCGCAATTTCTTCTGCAAGTAGCTGAAAGCTTACTCTTTTCTCTGCATCCCCCATCCAAGCTAAGGCAATATTCTTCCCACTGCTGCTGTAATTTACAGTGGATGATGTCAAAATGTTCATGCTTTTTCCCCTTAACCTTGAACTCCCCTTTCATGGTCTGCAATGGTTCTTTTGGGGAGCTTTGGACTGAAGGGAGGTGTTTAATTGAATGTTTTCAGCCCCTTATTTCCCTCTGCTCGAGGTTTGCAAGGACACCCTTAACTATAGTGCTGTCTTCTGTCACTGAGGTGGGATCTCTGGGCTGATTTTTGTAGCGTTGCTTGGATGTGCTGCCTGTACATCTGTCCCTGAAAGTCTGATAGAGAGTGTATTTAATACTTACAAACAGCTCCACATTTTCAATGTGCCGCTTCCTCTTGCAGTGCAGAGTAGTGGCCAGATTCTGGAATGTACAGATTTCATTATTTTCCTCTCTTTTTATTTTTTCTTAATTCTTCTAAGTGTAGCTAAGTAGTATTTCACAAAGCAAAATATTATCACAAAATAAGAGAGGAGTAGGACATAATAATTGTTCAGAGGCAGGACATGAGTGGGTCAGAGTTAAGATAGTGGTGAAATGTGTGCTGCAGAGCTGAGGAAAGCCTTCATAGGCTACTGCTGATGAGGTTGGAGGTACCTTTGCAGGGTTGTTTTGGGATCCCTGGATTAAAAAACCCCAGTGTTGTTTTTGAGGCAGAACCGAAACAGGTTGGTGGCAGCAGAAACTGACAAAACTGAGAGCTGGAATAAATACTTAATGCTCCTCCCTGTGAGACCTCTGCTCACAGCCAGTAGTCATGGAAAACAGGACAAAACAGATGTGGATGCCCGAGCGAGTGAATAGTGCTCCTTTATCCGTGGCCGTTGTGCAGCGAGGTGTTTTCCTCCCCTCACCAGTTTGGCGAGCCTTCTGGCACATTGCACCCACACTGCCCGGCGGATCTAATTTTGGGATTTGGGCAGCATAAGGAGCTGTTCTGCTGTGGCTGTGAGGAGGCACATCTCTGCCTGTTCAGTTTGAACGGCTGGACCTGGAGCAGGCAGGCGGGGCAGGAGGGTTTCCAAGAGCTCAAGGCCAGTACAACATCAGTGTTTTCATTTGGAGCTCTTCCTAAGGCAGCTTTCTTTAAGAACAACAGAGGACAGGGCAGCTTGTCCTCTGTGGTCTCCAGTGTCCACCAAGGGGGCAGTGGAAGGGGGGGCTCACGCTAAGGCCTACCTTGTGGTGTATGTGATTTAAGAGAAAGGAAGAAAACCAGAGACAAGGGAATGCGATTTGCTAACTCAGCTGGTGGATGGGCAGAGAGGAGTGCGTTGCTAATTAGTGTGAACTATTGATCATGTTTGGACAGAGGTGATGCTGTGATGGGGAGTAGTGTCTAGCTTTGCTCTGTTGGCCCATCCAGGGGGTTACTTAGTCCTTTTCCAGTCCAGGGGTCGTTTTGGCATCAGCACTGGTGGCAGTGGTGAGGTCCCTGGTGACTGCCCCATCTCAGGTAGCACCTTGGGAATTGCCCGGCCCCCTCCCCTATCTGGGGGTGCTTTCTGAGGGTGTAAGGGGAGCTTTCCGAGGAGCCAGGGGCTGGCTGCCAGGCTGCCTTTAATTCCCCCAGCTGGCAAACAGGAGGCCTGTGTCGGTTGCCGGGGCAATGGCGGGAAGCTGTGTTAGTTTAATGAAGCATTGGGAAGGCTGCTGTTTGTTTCAGGGGAGCGGGGGCTTTGTCGCCTGCCAGGATGCTCCCCCGAAGCCGACGGGCGGCTGCCAAAGCGCTCTCCCTCAACTGCCTCCATCAGCCCTTGCCAGGGTGCAGAGGCTGTCATCAGGCCATCCCTCAGCACGACATGTCTGCCTGCTCCCCTTCCACCTGAGCACAGCATGTTCGGTGCCCTGCCCTCAGACTTGTCTTCCTCCAGAAACGCCTGCCTCTTCCCAGGAAAGAGCCCACTCTCAACCCATGCAGGGGGCCTCCTCCCTGGGGCTGGGTTGGATGCCCCTTCCCTTTCATAGCCTGCCTAGGGGATGGTGGCTACCTGACTGAGGTGTTGAACTTCCTCTCTTGATTTAAGCAAATGAAGACTCAAAGCATCAATGTCTTCATAGTAAAGGTGACCTACAAAGGAAGGAAAGGAGGAAAAGAAGAGGGGGGGTAAAAAAAAAAAAGCCTTGTGTTTATGCCCCTTTTGCAGTGTCTCTTTATGAGTTAAAAAGGATAGAATGTGGGGCTTGGGCTTTTTTATCCTTCTTTTCTTCCTTTCTTCCCAGCTTGTTATTTCAAGTACAAAAGGATTTCTGGTCTTGTTTAACCTCTGGGGGGGAGGGGGAGTTCGAGGGGCAGCTTGAGCAGTAGCAGGCTTATGACTATTCAGATAAAACTTCATATTAAAAACATGAGCCTTATTCAGACCTGTTAAAAATCAGGGGTGTGTAAATGGAAGTGTAAAAAACAAATACTAAATGGAGAGCTTGCTTGAAAGGTCAGAAAGCCGTGCCCGTTTAATACAAGGCCACAGACCCATGAATTTTCAGCAAGTAAAAATGGCAAAATAAGACTATTGCCTTGCAAAGGGGGGAAAAGAAAGCCATTTCATATGTGAAAACACAGATGTATTTGGTAAAGATGTACAAGCAGAAATGCACCCGATTTTTATTCTTTTCCCCTCTCCCCTCCCCCACCTTTTTTTTCTGGTTCTCATTTAAAATGCCATATAAACAAACGCTGTCCTGGATGGATGGGGCTTCCCTAGCGGGTGTAGCAGAGCTTCTCCTTGTCCTGCAGGATCAGCTTTCCACATCAGCCCGAGCAGGGCTAAATCCCACCTCCCCCCTCCCCAAATACAGTGGCACATTACTTCCCCCCTCCGACCCACGCCTGCCTTGGCGGCAGCATCCCACTGGGATTTGCAGGTTGCCTTTGCCAGCCCTGCCATGTGGGTGGAGGACAAGGAGCCCATCCCTCAGCGTGAAGCCGGTGTCAGCCCAAACTCTGTGACCCCCTGTTGCTGTCCTCCCTCCCGGGCCCGTTCTGATCTGTCCGTGCGAGTCTCACGCCCTGCGAATGGCTGGTAATTAAAAACCTGGGAGGGGGATATTATTGAGTTAACAGTAGTTATTTGTCAGGCTGCTGGAGAGGGGGGAGAGTGATCTATCCCCAGGGAAAGCTGCACTGACGAGGGGTGGGGGGGAGCAGGAGGGAGGAGGAAGTGGGGGCGAGATTGGCAGGTGACTGCCAGCTCCGAGGAGATGACAGCGGCAGCAGCTCCGCCAGTCCCACTTGAACACTGCACTGCAGGTACTGGGTTAATGGGTGGGAAGTGGTGAAGAATATCAGGGTGGGTGGCTGGAGGGGAGGGTGTTGGCGTGGGGGAGTTGATTTCTGCTAAACGCCAAGATAGAGATGACACTCTCTATATACATGTAATCATTAGACTTTGCATTCCCAAGAATATTTTCCTTCATTTCATTTTTTAAAATGCAGAGAAAGCTCTCCCCAAACCTGACAGTATTCTACCTACAGTCACTTCCCCCGTGCCAATATTACTATGCTGTACAAAACCGGTCTGAAATGCTGTGCTATTTTTGACCATTGCTTAGGAATATTTGTAGTGAAATTTTAATTTTTAAGGTGCTAGGAATAGGCTCCTCAGTCCCACATCATCTCCATGTAGCGAGGCCCTTTTACTGAACGTGACACTGCATTACAATCTAAACCTCACAATTTTCTTGTTTGATGATACTGACTATCCAACTAGAAAATTCATGTATCCTCCTTTTGCAGGACTGGCGGGTTAGACCTAGACTGAAGTCCTGATTGACATCTGCAGACAGCATTCTTGCTCATGCTCACGCTCTCTCTCTCGTGTGCTGGTGCTCCCTCTCTCTCTCTCTTTTCCTTCTTTTCCCTTTCGGAGGGCAAAACATCTATTTGCAAAGGGCTGAGGACATGCGCTGCACAAGGAGATAAAAGCGAAGAGCCCTCATCCCGTGTAAGAGTTCTTAGGTCTGTAACTCAGGGGGCTGGCAACAGGGTTTGGCAAGGGTTGAAATCCTCCTGTCTTTCTCCCTTCTCATACATTTGAGTATGAAAAACAAAAACAGCCGGGGTTATCTCAGATGTGCAATAGTGAGGATTTAGATGTCAGCTTCACTATCACCTTCATTCTTTGTGTACAAAGAGAGAAAGCGGATCACAGATTTGCACCTAAGCTGCACAGAGTGATGCCTCAGTTTATCGCAGCGAGGGAAGCTCATGCCTCTCCCCTTCCAGTACAGCAGCGTTAAGCCCCAAGGGCCTTACACAGGCAGTGCATGTGTTGGAGTCCCGTCTTCTCGCTCCCTGCTGCAGGAGCCAAGTTTAAGGAATCGGCTGAGAGTTCAGGGCATGTGTGCGATTGTAGGCCTGCATGAGTTTCAACAACGTTCTAATGGGTCTCCCTCCCACCACCACCAGCCCCCTGTAAAGTGTTCAGCCATAAAGATGTTGCCTTTTTTCTTTGACCTGTCATTAGCATGGAAAGGACCATCACCTATATCTATGCATTGGTGGTATTGCAGGTTCTAGTCCAGAGACTAGGTAAGGTGTTGTGAGCTGTGAAAACACTCTGGTGGGCTGGTCTGTACCTCCAAATCAACGTGTGGTTCAAGTACTGTGCTGATGTGCTGCTTAGAAATGCGTGCAACGAAAGGGGCAAACTCCCTTTTATTTTGTTGCTCCGATACAGGCATGCTGATCTGTATTACATGGAGATACATATTTTGACTGCTTAACAAAGAAAATCATGCCCATGACAACTTCTTGTCATGCGAGTAATCCTACTAAATGGAACGTGACCAGCACCATCCGTTTTGAGGTGTCTTCTGTGTGGTGGTTTCCAGTGTCTTGGTGTGGCCAGTTCCAGGGAACTGTGTTTTAATCTGGCGATTGCCTGCAGTCTTCACTGAACAGCGTTGGGAGCTTTGGGCATTTAGCAGCTTTGAAAATTACATCATAGGCATCTTAAATGGTACTTTTCAAGTGTGCATTGGTTTTAAAGCTTAGCAGCCGGCCTTTTGGCCATATATATAGATCACACACACACTGAACTGCTTACTAGGAATGGCAGTTACTTGAATTCAAAGGAAAAATGTGCATTTCTCTCCTGGCTTCGTCCTCCCCTTTTCTGTTTTCTGTGTGGAATGAGGATCCCAGGGGTTCACCTCCTGGTTCCTGACATGCAGTGAGACCTTGAGCTGGACCCTGAACCTGCCAGCCTGGCGGTTTTGCTAGGGGTAGAAGGGGCTCGCCGTGTAAAGCGCTACCTGCTCTGTGGGTGCTTGAACTATACCCTGCTCTATTTTTCACTGTTGCTAGCATGTGGCAGCAAGAGTTGGTGAGCGCAGCCTTACCTGAGGGTAAAGGAGGCTGGGGGAAGACACCAGCAGAAGACAAACAAAACGCCTAATTTAGAGCTCCCAATAGAACTGAAATTTTGGGCAAGTCTCAGGGTAGCAAGAATGGGTAACACAAAGCCAGCATTGGGAGCTCATTTTAATTTCAACCATCTTGTGCGTGTGTAGTTAGCTGTCTTTGTTTAAAGAACTTGTCCTTCAGGTAGATTTTATTTGGATGGCTTGCTTATCCAAAGAACATTAATGACTTTCCTTGAGGAGTTCCAGGCAGTACCTTTGCACCCCGGTTCTCCTCTAGCCCTGTTTTCTCTTTTCCATAATCTCCCCGTGCCTGGCAGCAAGCCTTTAGGGTACATGCGCAAGCGAAAGGAGCTTGAGTTGGGGAATTAATATTCCTGGAACATAACACCAGCAGCATGCACACGCTGAGGAGAATATTAGAGCTATTAGCGGTGGGAGTTTGGAGTGCATGCAATATCTAGATGGAGAATTCAGTGTGATTAATCTGCCTCTAAGCAGCAGCCTCCGGGCTCTGGGAATTCTGTGGCACGTTTGAAATCAGAACTTTTTTTAATTACCTTTCCGCATCAACAAAACAATTGCAGTTGTGTGAAAATAAGCCCATTCAGTCCCTGCCCTGTCTCTTGGTTGGGGTTTTCTTTTCCCTTTCTCTGTTCTGGATGAGATGCGCTGCCGAAGCCCTGACTGTTTGTGGTCCCAGCGGCTCTGACAGCACTTTGCACAAGTGCAGAGGGACTTGGCCTGGGAGGCTTTGGCCAGCCTCCAAGTCAGGTAATTGCGTCGTGGGCCAAGTTGGAGCAAGCCCATGCTAGTCGGTGTGCATGTGTTAGATTCCTTCCTCTTCCCCAATTCTTTATTCCGCTTCCCAGCAAACGCCAGTGCCTCCCTCTCTCCCGCCTTCACCTCCTCGCCTTGCTGGCATCCTGGTGCACTGGCAGCCATGTTGCCTCCCTGCCACGGGCGGCCTGAGAGAGATTCCCCAAGAGAGAAGGAGCAGGATAAACATGGAGGTTTCATGCAATCAGCAGGGTGGAAAAAACAACAATTAGAAATTATGAAAGGACATTCAGTCATTATAAAAAAGGTAGAAAAGTTGCAGCCAAAGAAGGAGCAAGACTTGCTGGAGTATACAAGATCAGCTGGGGACCTCCCTGCTTGCAATTTGTACCTTTTCCCTCCCTTTTGCAAGCAGAGGCAGGAGGGTTTGTTCCTTCCATTGCAGCCTGGTTAATGCTGTATTGGCACAGAGAAGCCATAAAACAACAGGGGAAATCATTCCTGGAGTTGTGACTGTGCCAGGGTTTGGGCAATGCCCCAAGGCACTGGGATCAGAGTTGGTGTGGGAAGGGAGGCTTCAGCCATGGAGGAACTCTCATCTAGAAGAGCATCCTCCTGGGTGCCTGGGTTTTATGCTGGGAGCACCTAGAGTCACTGGGGTTCAAGCTTCCTACAAGCACCTCTCACCCCTGCCTACTGCTGGACTTCCAGTTCCCCTGCGCATGTTGTCAGCCCTCTGAGGCACCTTGGGCACTCGTGGGGTGCGGACCTGCCAGCCGGTTCCTGGCAGGGATCTGGATCGTTTCCTCCTCGCTTCTCGCGCGCTCCACGTGCAGGTTTCCCTCCTGCCGCACTGGCAGGTTGCGGGAAGGGCAGGCGGTGATGGCAGCGCTGGTTTCTCCTCCCTTCCATGTTGGCATGGCGGTGGGGAATGCTTTGTAGGTCTCGTTGAGGGCAGGGATGGAGGCTGGAGAGAGGAGTGGACACACTGTGAGGAGCACAGGCTCCCCCCCCTTTGGCTCTGCGGTTCAAGTAACTTTACAAACACAACATTGTCCGCAATTAGCACTATTTAATTCTTGATTTATTTTTTTTATTTCACTTGGCTGTGGCTGTGTCCTTGGCTTATCCCTCTGAATTCCTGGCCTTCAGGCAGGATTAAGCACAGTGCAAGTGTTTGAGCTGCCTTGCTTCAAAAAGAGGGGAAAACAAAAAATACCCATGTCAAAGAAAAAGAACAGATTTCTTTTTTTTTGGGGGGGGGGATAATTTTTCAACATGTTTGAGGTTGTGTTAAATTTTAAGTAATCGATGTTAAAAAAAACAACCTTCAGCTGAATAACCAAACCCCCCCAAACCTTCCCAGGCCATGGTAAGCCAAGAGCTACTTAATGCTCCTTTTTTGTTCTCTTGGGCTTTATTTCAGAAATGGCCACAGAAGTCTTTATCAGATTTTGCTCCCAGAGCAACATCCAAGCATTGTATTGGGAGTACCTCAAAGGCTCCTGGCCTTTCACTCACTGCCCCAGGCTCCCTGCCCCTCCCCAGGGCACCTAAGACCTAAAAATACACCAGGGAACCGAAAACCTCCCTCTTTAACCCTATTGCCTTCCTTAGGCCTCACATACAACTCTGTTACCTTAACCCTGACCTTTACCGCCTCTTTTACTACAATTATAGTTTAAAAGTGGTTTCTGATCCTCAGGTGGGAAAACAAAAACCCCAAGTGCTCACTGGTTAGTGTTACCTCAGCTGGCCCATGGCTCCCAGACTTCTGCCATGTGTCTTTGGTTGCAACGGGTGGCCCTGCTTGCCCAGTGGCTCTCTGCATTTGCCTTCCCAGCACATCCCAGGTGCAGCCCTCAGCATCCGCCTGTTTCCATCCCTTCCTCTCAATACGCTCTGCCATTAATTTCCCCCAGAGCCTTTCCCGTACCAGCACATTGTCCTGCTCCAGTCCCAGCAGGTCCAGCGTGGCTATGGAGGGTGGCTCTGTCCCAAAAGGGCTGTGGGAGCCTGTGCTGTGGTGGGGGCTGGCACCTGGGCTGGCGCTTGCTGTCCGTCCTGCTCAGACCACTTTGAAAAGGTATTACCATCGTAGTCACAAACTTTATTTGGGGAAAAAACCCACCAAAAAATAGCAAGAAAAGAGAGCATGTTTTATACCAAATTAAAAAAAAAAAAAAGAAAAAAGCCATTTTCTTGGCCAGCCATTTCCTGAGTTCCCTTTGTTACTACTGCAGATATGTGTTTGAATAAGAGCCTTTTCCCCTCCCCTCTCCTATTCCTCCCTGTTCTACCCTGCAGTGAAGTCACAATCCGGCGTTTGTGGGCTCTGTGTGATGTCAGAGACTCAGTCTTGTGACTTCACCGGCGGGCTCGGGAAGAAGGTGCAGACGGGGCTGAGAGAAGGGGGGGGGGAAAAGCCCCCTCCTCTTCCCTCCCTCCCCCCCTCCACCCTCTCGGTTTATAAAACCAGTAGCTGAGATAAATCGGAAGGGGGTGGGGAGAAGCAGCAGGGAAAGCTGAGAAAGATGCCAGAAAGGTACAGTAACATGGGCTTTATCTCCCTCTTCCTCTCCCTGAAAGTTGAGAGTGGAAAATTGCCCTGCAGAGGCCAGCTCTGGCCGACCACGCGCGCAGCGGTGGCGGTGGCGGCGGCCGTGTGTCTGCGGCGCCCTGTGCGTGTCACCCGCCCCAGTGACGCAGCCGTGCCCACCCCGGGTGCGCGGGGAGCCGGGTGGGTGCCTGCCTGGGTGGCTGGGGGCCCGGCCGGGTGGGCAGCGGGGCACGCGTGGTGGCCGGGGTCCGGCGTGGCCGGGCACGGGGGGCCGCTCGCCTTGTCCCTGTTGAAAGGCCCCAGCTGTTTGTTGGCTGCTCGCTGCAGTCTGGCTCCTGCTTGCTCTGAGACCGCATAAATGGGTTATGGGGTTTATGCGTGTGTGTGTGTGTGTGTGTGGGCTTCTCCCCCCCCCATGCTTTCCCCTGTATCTCTCGTTGACGATGGTTTTCGCTGTTATTTTGTTTTGGTTCTGGATGCGGTTTTATTTTTCTCTGGCTCTGCAGGTTGAAAGTAGCAGGGGGGTGGATGGGGTGGGGGCCTGCCATTTCCCCGGCATGCGTGGGGACAGCAGGAGGGAGAAGGGCAGGGCCTCAGGGTCATGTTCTCAAGGGCTGTGAGATAAGATTTATTCAGTATCTCAGTCTTTTGGGGAGGGATTTTGGTGGTGGTGGTGGTTGTTTTTTTAACTGACAATAGCAGTGTGGGTGCACCAGCAGAGAGCAACATGAAAAAAAAAGGAAAAAAAAAGGGGGGGGGAGGAGAAAAAGGGGGGCTAGCTTGCCCCTCCCTTCTTCTTCAGCATTTTTTTTCCCTGTGCCCAATTTACTGTTCACTTAAGATTTTGGACAAAGACCGGGGCAGTGGGTGGGCTGCTTTGAGTTTTGTGATATAATATGACTGGAGCAAGAGAGTAAAGTGCAGACAATTAAGGATCGTGGTGAGGGCTTTGCTCATTCAGTCTACTGAGGAAGCCGTCATTTTGCGTTAGTGTATGTGTCTGGAGGAGGAAGGATAGTGGAGAGTGACAGTGGAAGGATGCCTAACGTTGTGGTGTATTTGTACTTGCTAAATGCCCGCTCCAGGAAAGGGGGGCTTCAAAAGAAAGGGATGAGGGAAAGGGTATCCTTGAGGATTTGCCCCTGCGATGAAGCCACTTCGGACCCCGCTCTCGCTGCTGGGAACGTGATGTTTTGCTGCCTCCTCGAAAGGGGAGGGTTGAGGATGCAGGTGTCAGGCAGGCTCCGCGCTGCCACTGCTCTCTCTGCCTACACACCTCACCCCGGTGACCGGTGGCTCCTCGGCCGCTCCGGTTGGCGAAGCTCCGGGGCAAAGCGCCGTATCCAGAGCAGCTGCAGCGCCACGCTCCTCTGCTCCCGGTCACTCGGGTCCCGCCGCTGCACTTCACCCCCAAGCACCCAGAGCGCATCCTGCTTTTGTAGTTATTTATTTCTTTATTTCAACTACTGGACCCTGGCTGTCCTCTGCCAGTGCGTTTCAAGGCTGATGAATAGCACCCCCTGCAGTTATAGAGCTGATCTTTTGTAGCACAGATGTATAATTAATTGTGCAGCACTTTTGCAGTCTGAACAGGCAAGTGGATTCTTGGAAGACACCCATGTACCGCCGCCTGCTTCTCAGACCCCCACCTTCATGGCCCTCAGGGAAGGGACTTGCTGACTACAGCCTTACAGCCTCTGTCCTACCGTGCTGTCTGTAGTGATCTGAAACAGGATTCAGACCCAGGTCTTCGGTGTAAAAGCCAAAAACACCACAAAAAAAAAAACCCCAAACCCAACGCACTGCTGCACAGCAGGACTCTTCTCTGCCCCTTCTCCGACCGTAAAGGACTTTCAGGGTTATTTACATCTCTGCTCCATCACAGTGGTGATGTTTAGGGATTCCCCCCCCACATCCCTTCCTTTCTTTTCTCAGAGGGGGAAGGAGGGATTTGTTAGTTTGTAAAGCACTTTGAAGATAAAAAAAATCATTGTCTGCATTGAGTGCTGTCTGTTGGCTTGTCTGAGTCACCACCCGGGCTTGGCTGGGAATTGAAGCCTGAAATCACCCTGCAGCCCCTCTGGAGAATTAAGTCAAACGACCCATTGAGGGGGTCCTCCCCAGGGAAGGCAGAAGTGGTGTGACCAAACGCTGCCTGTGAGCCGGGGACGTGGAAGGCAATGAGCTAAATGTGCACCCTGCGAAACTGAGAGCAGAGGACACTGGAGATGTGATTTAGCTAAAATGAGATACGGCAGAGATTTTAAGCCTCATCATCTTGTCTGGGTATGGCAGGATTGCCCCTGTGGGGGTTTCCTCAGTTCTTTATCTACACCTGCTTTCAAATGACTCCTGAAAGGCAGAAGAAAGCGGAGTAAACCCTTTCCTTTGATTTCTCTTCAGCTGGGGACATCCATCGCCCGGGACTGTAACCATAGGTGTTTGGGGATGGGGGAGGCATGCATCACTTCAGCCCCATGCTAGGATATGAAAGGATTAAATCTCTTTCCTAAGCAAAGTGGAAGGTCCCCAGGTGTCTTCTCGCAGGCTCAGAGATTGCAGTGGGAGAAGGAGGCAGGATCCAGCTGGGTAAGAGACCTCATCAAGAGGATAAAAGCATTTAGGGTAAAGGCCAGTCTTGTCTCCCTGAGTAGGGGAAGTAATCAGTGAGGATGTGCAAGGGTCTCTCAAAAAGCCCTAAGCAGGCAATGCTATCAGAGGAGAATTTCCACGCAGTGGTGAAGGGGGATGAGCAGAAAGCATTAATTGGTCGTCCACCCCCTTGGCTTTCTGTTAAGATATTCCCTTTCTTGTTACCACCACTTCTTTTTTCTTCTTTCTTTTTTTAATTCTTAAAAAAACCCCTTCAATCTCAATGAAGAGGTCTGTTAAGGAAACCCCCTACTTACCACCTAAGGCTGGCTGCTGAGTTACTGTTTCTGGAGATGAGATAATGCTGGCTGATTATGAATAGGGTAACTACCCTTTTCCATCAATATTAGGAGTAAGCCAACACCTTGATGTTCAGCTTGTGGAATGAATCACGCTGTAAGTTTGAAGCATTCCTGGTTTTGGAGAAGAGTAGTCATCCTTTCTCTCATGCCATGCTCCCTGCTGTGGAAAGGCTTGGCCCTAATGGGGGGGACACCCCTCAGCTCTAGGCAGGTACCTCAGGGAATGTGAAATTTCACCCCTGATGAAATGCTTTCTCATCACCAGTGTAAGGGATGTCTCTCCATTAGACCTGGGTTCAGGCAGGGTTATTAGGGAACTGCCTTGAGAACTGCAGCCCCCCTGAATGCTGTTGCTCCTCATTTGTGTTGGGATAGCTTGTGTTCTTATCTGTGGGTTTGGAACTTGCTAAAGACAGTGGCAGCTCATTAAATTGGTAGGTCGACATGAATTGTGAGTGCTGAGGAGGCTTCTTCTCTTGCTTCAGTGCTTGCTGGTCATGTCCCAAGAAGAAGTGCTTATCTTATTTTCAGAGCCCTGATGGAGCCCACAACTCTGAGCACATTTACAGGAAGGTTAGATGGGGGCCATGAGTCCTCATTACCTCTCAGGACAAATGTGGGTGCCCACAGGATTCCCAGCTGCAGAAGACAATCTCTTAAAGAGGGATGATGAAAGCCCTGGTACATAAACAGAGGTTTTGTTAGTTTGAACCTGAACTTCAGTAGGCAACTGGAAGAGTTTTTTGAATCCTGAAATAGAAAGAAGTGACTTGAGATTTTACTGTGTGCTTTGGACTCTATAAAGATGGGGCTGTCCAGTCTTTACAAAATGAAATTCTGGTTTTCTTAACCCAGGATGGTTACCTCTGTTACCTGATGGCTTTTAAGGCATTGCCATCACTTGGGTTAGGTGACATGCAGGGAATATACTTCCTTCTTCCAACCCCAGAGGTGTCGGTGGTGCTCATAAATAGTTGAATCTGTTGTGTTTAAAGTCATAAGTTCTGTATGTTCTCATGTGCTCTAAACTGACTTGGATTTGAGCATGACTTTAATGCTGGGCACTAAAATAAGACATTAATGTCTTTTGAAATGTAGAATTAGAGGGTTTGAGCATTGAGTATACTTTCATGAGTCTTGAGATACAAAGTAATTAAAGTGGTTGTGTTTGAAGTAGGGTTTTTTTTTCCTAATGTTCTGTTAGCAATAGGAGATACAGAAATAAATAGTGGTAGAACTTTAAAACTATTTTTAATAAACCGATCTCTCTGATGAATCGGGACCAGAGAACATCACTGTAGGTGGCAGAAAAAGCCAAAGTTAGTGACTAGAAGTTAATGAGATTTCATGCAACGTATACCTTCTGTGGACCCTTGGATTACTGCCCAATATAAATATAGCCTTCTTACCAGATGAATATATAAGACCTCCTGGTTTTGATCCAGTCTGATGCCCTCTTGCTGCTGCAGGTCCTTCTTATGTGCTGTTTCATGTGCATGAATTCTGGAGTGTGGTAGCAGAAAGGTGACTGGAAGAACTAATGCTTTTTCTTCAGGGACCTTTTTTTCCCTCTGTTGGAACAGCTGAGATTCAAAACTGCTACTGCATGCATCAGGGAGGAAACCAACAGGGAGCAAAGTCAGAATCAAAATCTTAGTTGCCTCTAGAATTTGGGACTATATGTCATGGGGATTTAAGCTTGTTAAGCCTGGAAATTCCCACTTCCCTATAGGCACGAAAAAAAAACACCCAGCAAATGAAACCTCTGTAAAAGGCCAGCAGAAGTAAAAGAAAAAAAAATCCCTTTCTGTAAAACATGATCAGGCAAAGCAGAGTTAGTTTTATTTCAGACCACTTTAAAAGGTGAATTCTTCTAATATTTGAGTTTCTCCTTTTATTTAGATACATTTAGCAATTCAGATAATGGAGATGTATTGATGGCGTTTTCTGCCTTGTTGGAGACAGTCTTGCTGAGAATCATATTTGTGTGGCTTTCTATTTTAATGTCCACTTTTATTACTTTGGACATCTGCATGGACATGTGATCCACTTTTCATAAAAAGTCGAGCTTGTTTCTTGCTTTTTTTACTGGACTCAGATTCTTCTGTCTGCAGCATCACAATCGCTATCACAGCAATGAATTCTGATCCTGCCAGAAGTGTTTTTTTGGCAGGAGGTAAAAGGAAAAAGCAGAAGAAGCTGAGCAGGTCTTAAGGTATATAGATCTTATTTTTATGAATCAGGTCCCTGTAACAGGAAGATGAGAGGATAGAAGTGTTGCAGTATTGGAAGATGGAGCAGAAAGATTCACACTACCTACCTTCAGCTGCTTTGTCATTTTCCTTTCTTTGAGAAGCTCCAGTCTTTCAATCCAGTTGTTGCTCTGTTGCAGGAATTGGGCTATAGGAACTAATGCTATGGCTTATGGAGATGCTTCTTGTGTCTGGAGGAGATGCTTCTGAGTGATGCACCGAAGATATGGCAGTCAGTATGCTGAGAATCTGTGCTTGTCCAAAACACTTCCCAGCAAGCACACAGATCCTTTGTCTGTCTTCAGGGGAAAAGTTCAGTGTCGGTGCATTAATGCAAGGATAGCCCTCTCTGTCTTTGCTGCAGTTCCTTGGGAGACATCTGATACTGCTTCTCCCTTGTGGAGGGTCACATGTGACACTTTTTATCTGAAGTAGGCTTACAAGAACTAGGAGGAAGGTATGGGAAATCCTGGGGCTAGATAGGGAGAGAGGTAGGAAATGTTAATGAATGCAGCCACACTGATGTCTTTCTTGGAGAAAGAGACGCAGACCAGCTGCCCTTGCTTTACACTTGCTCAAAAGATGTAGCCGTCCCACCGTGAATTTAAGTTCCAGTCCCTGGTTGTGTGACCTCTAGGTGCCTGATCTTGCTGTCATCTTTTGTATTATCCATCTTCAAGCCGGTCTCTAATGCCCATTCCCATAGCATCTAAGTGCCTCTAGATGAAAGCTGTAAGAGTGGAGTGGTGAGAGTGACATGAAATTGTGTACCAGGGGAAAGCATTAGGATAAGGGTAATACTTTGAGGGGATGTGTGCCATGCCTGTGCCCGACTCTGTGGAGACTTCAGCATCCTGGTGTTACTAGTTCAGTGCTTTTCACCAGCAAGGAAACCTTTTGTAAAGGAGAAGAAATCTCTCAGAGGACCCCACCAGCTGCATTCAGAAATCATCTTTCCTCTAACAAACACTGGGGCTATCAGAGACTTTCCAGCATGTTACCTGCAAATTTGTTATCGATTCCCCTCCCTCCCACCCCGGCTGTATCACTTTCTGTCCTCCCTGCTTCCAGGCAGAGGGAGCTCAGAGGGTGTTTGGAGATGAGAGGTGGTTGGGGTCAGGAACGGTATCATCCTTCTGTCCTTCCCCCCCCCCCCCGAAACTACTAACGTATGCTTCTGGAGAGCCACATGAACTGAGTAATTACTGAATTACAGCTAGATCAGAAGTGATGACCTCAAAAACAGAAGGCTACTCTCCATCTCCATTTGTCAGTCCTCTGGGGTCAAAAGGACCCTTTTTTCTCCAGGGTCTGTGAGAGGGGGGAAAGGGACATGCAACGTAAGCCTTACTTTCAGGCATAAGGGCAAACAAATGCTGGCTTTTGCCGTTGCAGGAGTTCATGTCAGCGTCGCTTACATGTGTGTTAGGGCAGCAGCAGTGGTAGGAGCAATGGCACTAACCTTAAGGGCTGCTCAGGGGTCTTTATTTTGCCCAGAATCTGCCATTCAGCCTCGAGGAGGGTGCCAAGTCTTGAGGCCATTTTCCTGCCTGCCTGTCTGTGCTTTGTGCCTTTATACTCAGAAGCACTTCGATTAGGGGGTGGGGGGAAGGTGCCTGGGCAGAATGGGGAGGATTTGATTTGGAAGGTTCCTGTTGTGGTGGTGCTGTAGGGGCTCCTACAGTTATGGCTCCTCAGTTATGGCTGAGCCAATTTTCTTGCACTAAATTCAGAGACTTCACTCTTTCTTATGACTGTGGTATAGCACATCTGCTCAATTTATAGCACTCTTCAAAGATGGAATGTAGTTGCTGCATGAAATTTACATGCAAACCTTTTTAGTTTGTTGCATTGATTTTAAAATTGATCCTTTAAGACTTCATTTTGGAGGGGAAATACTTTTGGCCTTAAATCCCAGTATTTTTTTCTTTTCAGAATTGCTTACATGTTGCGTCTAAGATAAGAGTATACAGATATTAATGATGACTTTACCCTGAACTAGAGCTGCTTGCCATGGATGTTGGATTCCTGCCCTGCTTGTGTGTTTGCAGGATCACAGCCCTAGTAGCATGATATATTTTATATATAACCATATTTTTTGTGTAACTGATGGTGGCCAAGGGTTGTCATTGAATGGGCAAGTCAGAAGGGTGAATTTCTTTCTTCTGGAAAGAGAATGAAATGTTCAGTGGCAAATAAAAACCTTGGTGATGTGAACAAGGTGTACTAATGACAGTGGTTTTTCATCCGGAGTCTGCAGACAGCCAAAAATTAGTTTCTGAGAGAATTAAATTCTCCATTAAGCTCAGTGGGGTTGTACGTGAAGGCCTGATACATCAAAAGCTGCAAAGTCTGTAGCGTCTCTGCTCGTGTGCTATTTAACTAATATTGTTGTGGCAACTTTGTTTTCATTCTTGCTTTTAATGACCCTGTCTGTTACCAGTGATGTCTACTGTAGTGCGAGAGCTGCCAATAGCTCAGCATTTGCCTATATATATGGTACAGGTTCTTCTTAAACTGAATTCCGTCGTTTAAAATCAGCTGTGTAGTTTTGAGCTTTTAAAAAGCAGCTCTTCTTGTACTTTCCTTAACACATAGAAGTGGGAAATGGTGCTGTGCGGCAGACTGGCGGTGCAGGTATTTAAGTATGCAGATTCACTTTTTGGACCTTTGAGAAATGCTTAACTTGTGAGTGTTAGCTGTGCTTGTAGTTTTACAGGACCTTTTTGAGCATATTACAAAACTTTGTCTACTTATGCTACAACTTCGTTTTGGACATTAGGTAAAAAATACCTGGATATACCAAGTTTATCTCTATAAGCTGTGTTCTCATGTATTTATATGTACAAAAGGGTTCTACCTTAAGGTAAGCTTAAATTTAACTTAAGGTAGAGTGCTCTAAGCACTGTTACCATATAAATCTATGTGAAAGATTGACCTCAATTGACGTTTCACTTCAAAATCAGAAAACAGATAATGGAAAACCAAATTATAAAAACCTTATCGAGTTCCCCCACCCCATTGCAGCTTTTATCAGTCCTGGATCCCCAGAGGGAATGTTCCTCTAACCAAGCTCTTAGCATGCAGTGGCAGTTAGCAAGATTAAGGCTGACTGCCACTGGAGCAACCTCACACTTTGTGATGGTGAATGTGCTGCGGAAGCCTCTTCTTCAGGCGAAGGAAGCAGTGACCTCCACCTCTTGTAAGGGAAGCACTGTGCCTCAAACACATGCTGTAAGGCAGCGCCTGCCTATTGTAGCTGTAATTCCCAGGTAGCTGATGTACAGCACATCACTGTAATCTCATCTGAAGGAGATGAGGCATAAGTAACAGCAGAAGGCTTGCCTCCAAAAGGAGCCATTGCCTATGAGTCCAAAGAGGAGCAGAGGAGCTGGTGAGTCCTTTCTGGGCACTCCTGCTGCACCAGTGCCTGACCGGCAGCTGGGGAGTCCCCAACACCCGCACAGTTAACTTGGAAGGCACATGGTAGGAGCACATGTAATTGTCATCTGCTCCAGTTGTTCTCCCCAGACTCTTGCCATCATTGCAGTCTTACCTAGATGGAATTGCAGTCAGTGAATTGTTTCTGACAGACAATGTGTGGTACAAGATGTGGTGGTTTGTATTTATGTTTCATAAAGAGCAAGTCAGCTGTGGAGGAGCTGTCAGTGAAGTTGTCACCTGGCTGTGCCTACAACACAGTCCTTCTAAGCAGTCCATTGCTTTTTTGGTGTAAGCTATGAGCAGGGCCCTTCTCTCAGGATAAGGCTTACTGAGGATCTGGGGAACAAAGCTTGGGCAACAGGGTGGTTATGGAAACTGTGATACCTGCTCAGTAAAGTTCCTGGCAGAGCAAGATCTAAATGATGCTGGAGCTTTCCCTGCCCAGCAGCACTTGGAGCTTCTCAGGCTGCAGCCTCCTGCGTTTTCACGTCAAACGCTGAGTGGCAGATGGAGGAAACTAGTGTCATACAGAGCTTCCTTTGACGGCACGCAGGGTCAGCTGGTGGAGGAGCATCCTTGCTGCCTTCCACGAGCCTCCTTGCCCCCTCACTCTCACAAACTCATAACTAACACCTAGTGAATATTCTTCCAAGAGCCGAGCCGTTTCTCCAGCGCAGAAGTGCCGTTAGTTGTAGTTAACCCCCACATTCGCTGCTGATGGGGGGCTCGGGAGCGCTGTTTCTAACTGCCCCAGCGGGGCTGAAAGCGCGGAGCGCTACGGGGCCGATCCCGCGCGGCACAGCCGGGCGGCGGGGAGGAGAGCCCCGCTCCGCCCGCCGCCTCCATGTTGTTTCCCAAGCTCTCCGCTGAGGTGCCTCTGGTTCGGGGCCTGCCCGGCCGCGGCGTGCGGCCTGGCCGCCGGCTCGGGGTGTGCTCCAGGACTCTGGGTCGGTGAGGGGACTGCAAGGCCGCAGCTGCGTTACTCCCACCTGGGCGGCCAAACGAAATAAGTCCGGATCTTAAAATGACTTGGGGGGGTGGGGGGGGGCTGGAATGGCGGGTTTTGATTTATGAGACGATTGGATTGGGAACGGCCACGGGCCTTTCCCGACAGGGCCGAGGGCGGCCTGGCAGCTGCTCTGCCCCCGCCACGCCTGGGCCGCCGGGCTCGGGTGTGTGTGGTGGAAGTCTCGACGGGCGGCACGCGCGGAGGCCGCGCCGCGCCGCGCCCCGCCCGCTCCCGGCGCACCGGGGCGCGTCGGGGCGGCGGCGGCGCGCGGCCCCTTTGCGGGCGCGTGGTGGGAGGGGAGGTGGCGGCCGCGCGCTCGCACGCAGGCACACGCGTGCACGCGAGGGCGCGCACACGCCGCTCCCGCCGCTCCCCCCTCCCCTCCCCACTCCCTCTCCCGGCCGGGACCCGCCGCCTCGCGCCGTTCCCGCTGGCGCGCGCTGCTCCCAGTCGCCAGCCGCCATTGGCTGTCGGGGGTCAGCTGACCCCGTGTTATTTCCTGTGTGTGTGTGCGCGAGGGGAGAATGGAGCGAGTCGCCCCCGGGCCCCCGTTGCGTCCCCGCCCCGGGACCCGGTCCCGGTCTGCCGCCGCGCCTCGCCGCCCGCGCTGCTGAGCCGCCCCCGCCCCGCCCCGCCCGCGCCTCCCGCCGCCGCGGGGGTGGGGGGGCGCCGGGGAAGGCGGCGGCGGGGGTAGGGTGGGGAGGGAGGGTCGCAGGTAAGGGGGGGCCCGGGAGTGTCGCGGTGTGGGGAGGCCTGCGGGGGAGGGGGGCCCGTTGGGGCTCAGCAGTCCCACGCCGGGGAGGCCGAGGCAGTCTTGGTGATGCGGGAGGAGATTGGGGTCTCATCCGTGAGGTGGAGGGCGAGTGTTGGGTGGGAGGAAGACTTATGAAAGGGTCTCAGGAAGTTCTGTGCTCAGCACGGTTAACCCGCACGGTTAATCCCTTTTTTTCCTTGAAGAAAAAACCCGTGTTTATGTGTGTTTAAAGAGGCCCTTGTGCTCCCTGGTGAGGTGCCCACCTGTTTTTCTGTCCCCAAAATGGTCTTTCGCAAGAAATGCGATGATTTGTTGGGGATATGGAGATGGTGCTACCGTTCAAGGGATGAATGGTCAAAAATGTCGGAGAAGATGGGAGCACTGTGTACGCAAACTGCAGTAGGGGCACAGGCTGTGTTGTGAATGCTTGGGGTGTGTAGTGCTCTTTTCACTTTGGGTGGCTAACCTAGCACTGTTCACTTGCAGAGAGGATCAGAATGTAGTGTTTGGTCTGCTGTGAGGATCAGGGTGTCTTTCGTTAATGCTGTGTGCTTGGCTGGAAGTTGTGTTTAGGGCTGCAATTGGAAGTTATTACCTTGAAGGAAGGAGTAAGAGAAAGTTATGTAACCGAAGCGTTTTAGCCTGTGTATCAGAGCTGTCTAATCATACTGTCACTCTGTTATTAAGTTGAAAACAGGAGCACATTTGCATGTGAATCAACAAGTGATTGTCTCCGTAAATTTGTCACCATCAGAATCCTTTATTTCTTGTGTATGTTTTCTCAGCCGTGACATTCCTTCTTCACTAAAAGGGCGGGCAGTGTGCTTGAACTGCAGCCTTGTACCATACCAGGTACCTGTGGGGGGATTGAGGCGCAGTGGCAGAGGTTTCTGTGTTTAGGTTAGCATTTTGAAAGCTGTTCGTGTCTGTGTGACTTGTTGCCATCTGTTGATTCATCCATGGATAAACACACTTCGGAGTGTTTAATTTTTAGCATGCTTCCTGATCAATGAATGTGCGTGTAGCGCTTGGCTCACCTTTACCCACTCATTGTAGAATGATACAGTGATGGGATGGTGGAGATGCAGCAACTCCTGGATTAGGTCTGTAGCATATTGGCTGAACTCAATTAGAAAAGAGCTGGATTTTTTTCCACCGATTTTCTAGACTGCTTTTTGATTTGATAACTCTGGTTTCCGAGATTTATAGATGGGTATTGCATAGCAGAACTACGTCCATTTGGCTAAGCGTATGTGATAAAAAATTTGTATTGTTAACTTGTGAGGCTTTTGTTTGCTTGTTTCCTTAGATCTGCTCCTTTAAATAAGGTTCTGTATTAGTTCACTTTGAGTTGTTTGAAGCTGCATTTCGTCTGTTGTCTTTGTGTTGGGCTTAGTTGGCATACAGAAACGCAGCTGCATTTGCACACTGCAGGAATAATTTCTGGGTGAAACAGGCTGAGAAAGTTGGGGCTGTTCAGCCTGGAGAATAGAAACTGCATGGAGACCTCATAGCAGCTTTCCAGTATCTGAAGGGTGCCTGTGAGGATGCTGAAGAGGGGCGCTTCATCTGAGACTGTAGCGATAGGACAAGGGATAATGAGTTTAAACTTACACAGGGGAAGTTCAGGTTAGGTATAAGGAAGAAGTTCTTTACTGTGAGGGTGGTGAGGCACTGGAACGGGTCGCCCAAAGAGGTGGTAAACGTTCCATCCCTGGCAGTGTTCAAGGCCAGGTTGGAGAGAGCCTTGTGTGACATAGTCTAGTGTGAGGTGTCCCTGTCCATGGCGGGGGATTGGACCTACATGATCTTAAGGTCAGCCCAAACCATTCTGTGATTCTGTGGTTTATTGGTTTAGTCATCTATGTCTTAAACTTTGTTAGCGTTATGAGGAGAGGAGAATAGTATTCCCTTGTTTCTGTAAATTGCTGGTACATGAAATGTGTATTTTTGTATTTTCTGGTTAAATTAACAAGCAAACTGCCATGTTTTCTGAGTGTGAGCACGACACCACCTTTTATGTCAAAAGTGCAGTTGCTGCTGTACTTATTTACTGCTTCTAGTTTTGGGAATGACCTCAGACACAAATTGGGCTTTGATCTCTAAATCAGATATCAAAAGCTTTGGGATTGACGAAACCTGCGTTTTTCTAAAATGTATACTTTAATATGCCTTTGCAGTGTGGGGTAGGCTAAGCATGGTTCCCAATCTGACAGCACTAGGAGCAGCTTGGTTGTGAGTGTCTTCAACAGGGAGTTGGGGTTTCCTTTTCTTCGTTACTGATGCTTCATAAAGAAGGCTTGAGAGGACTTGTTTAATAACTAAGAAAATCTGTTTCTATAGTGAGTAAAAAAGATCTGAAGGTTATTCAGATGAAACAGAAAACTTGTCTCTTTGCAGCTAATACACAAGCCTCTTTTTCTTGTCAGAAGTTGTTTCCTTAACCTTCAGCTGAAGAACTGTGGAGTTACTAACCTCTTTACTGCATTTTAAAGGACATTCACATTAAATGTAAAGACTTAAAGCAGTGTAAGTAAAAAAGTTCTTAATGTGGTTCTCTCTATGATTGATACGTGTATGAAGTCTGTAGGAAAAAGAGTGCAATATGTAGGTTTGGGATTTCTTCTCCCCCCCCCGCCCCTGTGGAAATGTGTGCAAAGTCATCCTTTTGGGTTCTTGGTGCAATGTTAAAAAGAAAATCACTGTATACCCCTTTTCTAGGTCATATTTAACTAAACCTCCTGTGAAGCACAGCAAAATGGCAATATTGCTGCTCTTGGAAGGGTCCCTTCACAGGAATTGTACTGTACAATTCCTGTTGCTATTCTACTAGCTTGGCAGGTTGCTATCTGGAGTGAGGGCATAATATGTAATAAACATGAATAATTTCATGCTGCTTGCTTGGCTTCCCTGTAATTTGAGATAAGGATGTATTTAAGAGTTTATAGCTTATGTGCGTATCTTGCTTTTTGATTTAGGGTATGCCAAATCTCAATTTGGGTGGGATGGCTTTTTAATTAAAATTTATTTATTTTTTCATGCCTTGTTCAATTATTCTTTATACTTAGGAATGGTATTAGACTAATGTTATTGGAACCTGCGTTCTGACAACTTTCAAAGATCTCGAGGTGGTTTTGGCAGCACTGCCTTCTCAGGCTTCAGTATGTACCTTAGCTGCCTGGGTGAGAATTCATGTTACCCAATCCTGCAGTTGGCCTCTGAGACAGGAAAGATTATGTAGAAGCTTCTGAAGAGCTAACTAGCATGCTGATTTGTTGGTAGACACTGGACTGAGACCAACCAACTCTTCCCATTCAAGTAACTAAACTGCTGTCCAATAGCAAAAGGTGTTTTGTTTTTGTTTTTTTTTTTATTTTTTTATTTACTATTTCGGGCAAGACCTCTCAAAAAAAAAATCTGATCTTGCTTTTCACTTGTAAAATAAAAAATATTCTTAAATATGTTTAACTGATTCTAATAATAATGATATGCTATGTAGATTATTATTTTTCTTTGTAGAAAGCTATTTAGTACTACTGATAGAGGACCCACACAACGTCAGCAGAGGTTTGTACTTCTCTAAAATCATGCAGAAGAGGCTGCTGTATTCTGGTAATGGGATCCTAATGTGAGATTCTGTTTCTGTCAAGCTTGTTTGAGCGTCCCCTTCCTTAGAGTCCTTGACTAGACTTCAGTCTTGACTGACTGGAAGAGATGAAGGTTCTGTCTTCTGGCCATGCACTGCTGGTGCGTCTGTGTCGTGCTTATGGGCAGCTATACTACTCTTTGATTTCTTCAGCTGAGCCTTCCGACTGCTGCATACATCTAAGTTACGTATTGGTTTGGCGCACTTGGAAGAGCATATGATTTCCTTCACTATGTGTGTATGTGGATTTCATTTAATGGGGAGGGGGGAGAAAGGAAGACAGACCAAAAGACTCAAAAGTTGAGGCTGGTGCATAATCAAATGTGCATTCTCTTAAGCCCTGTGGAGGATCAGATCAGTCCAGGATGTTCTGGAGTCTGTGATAGGCTGCCTGTTTGCCTTTAAAGACAGAAAATAGGAAAATTAAATTTTACTCACTCTTGAGCTTGTGCTGCATTTGTGAACAACAACACAGTCAAATGACCTGGATGCAACAAAGCATTCATGTTGCAGTAAAACTCCTGGTTTTTCCTGCCTCTTGTCTAGTGATTCCTCAAGAACAGAGTTAAGAAATTGTAGAAGAAAGTGCAAGCATCCTCTTGGCTCTATCTGGTGACAGTGAACATGCCTGTATTTTTCCCAGTGCTTTTTATGTTTCTTTTTACCGGTAGTTGTAACTGGTGATAGTATTGGAAGAGCGTTCCCAGGTTCTTTGTCTAAGAGCCTTGCCTTGAGTCCCTTTTGGATTTGATCTGTTCCTCATTTGAGAAGCGCACTATTTCTTGGCTGTGTTGCAGTGCAACGAATACAGAAAAGCTGTGAAAATCACCCGCATGAGCATACAGCATGTCTGTGTTCATACCAGTAACTACGTATGGAATTGTGGTGTATTCTGTGCTGGGATATGATGATTTATTTTGGAGTATTTTGCTAGTAGGAACTCAGTCATGTAATTGCAAGTAAATTGCAAGTCATAAACAGAACTCGCTGATGAGTTCTGATAAGAGCTTAGTACTTAGCTAGAAATTGTATGGGGAGCTGCTATGCTAGAAGCTTTAACACAGTTTATTGGGAATATTGTTCATATCCCTTTTCCTGTAGAAGTAATGTGCTGTAAACTCTGCCTTGGTAATAGCTTTGAACTGAACTAGGTACTTGGTATTAGCATGGCAGACTACAGATGGCTTGTGTCCATATGCAACATTGCTAATGACTAGGAAAAACATACCTAAAACTTATTAGCTGAAAGAAAAGTATGTGCTATCACACCTGTCAGAATTTAAAGGAATAAATCATTGTATACCATAATGAAATGTTAATAAGCTTCAAATTCGATACCTGCAGTCTGCTGTTACCTTTGGTCAAATGCCTGGTCAAAACACCTGAATTTCTGTGAGATTGGATTTGTGCAACAGTGTTACCTAAGTAGAAGTTCTGGAATAGTGGGGTCACTGTATGTGTGTTTGGTTGTGTTTTGGTTTTTTAATTCATATAAATGGTTATCTCATAAATGTAGCAAATGCTGTACAATCAACATTATAGTGTCTGCTGGAAATACAACACAGCAGAGAGGAAACAGCCTAGGAGGTTCCTGGAGTGTGTGGCAGGTAACTTCCTGGCACAACTGGTCAGTGACACAACTAGGGAAGGTGTCCGCTTGACCTGTTGTTCCTGAACAGAGAAGGACTTGTAGGTGATGTGGTGGTTGGAGCCTGTCTTGGGCACAGCAATCACAGAATGACAGAGAAGTAAGGAGAGGGTTAAGCAGAACTGCCACCTTGGGCTTCTGGAGGGCAGACTCAGTACTGTATAGGAGCCTGGATGACAGAGCCCCTTGGAAAACAGTCCTGGAGGGAAAAGGAGTCCAGGAAGGCTGGGCCTTCTTCAACAAGGAAATCTTTAAGGTGCAGGAGCAGGACCTCCCTGTGTGCCAAAAGCTGAGCTGGTGGGGAAGAAACCAGTCTGACTGAACAGAACTCTGGCTGGAACTCTGGTGGGGGTGGGCGGGTAGAGGAAGGAGTTGATGACCTTTGGAAGAAGGGCAGGCAACTCAGGAGGACTGCAAGGTTATGAGGTTATGCAGAGAGAAAATTAGAAGGACCAAAGCCACACTAGACCTTCCTCTGGCTAATGCTGTAAAAGACAATAAAAAATGCTTCTATGAATGCATTAGCAACAAGAGGGTGGCTAAGGAGCATCTCCATCCTTTGTTGAGTGTGGGAGAAAACATAGTGACAAAGAATGAGGCACTTAATGCCACCTTTGCTTCAGTTTTTAATAGTAAGACCAGTTGTCCTCTGGGTACCCAGACCCCTGAGCTGGAAGATGGGGATGGGGAGCAGAAAGAAGTCCCCATAATCCAAGGAGAAATGGTCAGTGACCTGCTACACCACTTAGATACACACAAGCCTATGGAGCAGATCATCTTGAGTGCCATCACGTGGCACAACCAGGCTATAGGGTGCAGTCAGCATGGATTTATGAAAGTCAGGCCCTGCTTGACCAACCTGATCTCCTGTGACAAAGTGACCCAGAGTGGATGAGGGAAAGGCTGTGGTTGTTGTCTGCTGAGACTTCAATAAAACCTTTGACACCGTTTTCCCCAGGATTCTCTGGGAGAAGCTGCTCGTGGCTTGGATGGGTGCAGTCTTTGCTGGGTAAAAAACCGGCTGGATGGCCAGGCCCAAAGAGTGGTGCTGAATGGGATTAACTCCAACTGGTGGCTGGTCACAAGTGGTGTTCCCTGGGCTCAGTAGTGGGGCCAGCTCTGTTTGGTATCTTGACCAGTGGTCTGGATGAGAGGTTCCAGTGCACTCTCAGTAAATTTGCAGACAGCACCAATTCGGGTGAGAGTGTTGATCTGCTGAAGGGTAGGAAGGCTCCACAGAGGGATCTGGATCAATGGGACAAGGCTAGTTGTACGAGATTAGCAAGGTTAAGTGCTGGATCCTGCACTTGAGTCACAACAACCCCATGCAGTGCGCCAGGCTGGAAAGCTGCTTATGGAAAAGGACTTGGGGGTACGGATTGACGCAGCTGAACATGAGCCAGCTTGTGCCCAGGCAGCCAAGAAGGCCAACAGCATCCTGGCCTGTATCAGCACCAGTGTGACAGCAGGGCCGGGCAGTTATTATCCCCCTGTGCTGGGCACTGGTGAGGCTGCACCTCAAACACTGTGTTCAGTTCTGGACCCCTCACTATAAGAGAGACATTGAGGTGCTGGAGCAGGCCCAGTGAAGCTGGTGAAGGGTCTGGAGCACAAGTGTGATGGGGAACAACTGAGGTACCTGGGGGGGTTTAGTCTGGAGAAGAGAAGGTTTCGGGGGGACCTTGCCACTCTCTACAGCTACTTGAAAGGAGGTTGTAGTGAGGTGGGTGTTGGTCTCTTCTCCCAAGTAACAAATGATAGGATGAGAGGAAATGGCCTCAAGTTGTGCTGGGGAGGCTTAGATTGGATGTTAGGAAACATTTTCTCTTTGGAAGGGTTGACATCTAGATGCGGTGCATGGGGTAGTGTTTGGACTTGATCTTACAGACCTTTTCCAGCCTAAATGATTCAGTAATTCTGTATTACCATGTTTTTCGTTTCTCATCTTGCCTTGGGGGGGGGGGGGGTTGGGGGGGGTGGGGGTGGGGGCGGTGCATGTGTAAGCAAAGTCAGCAGTGTTCTGTCATTTGGTGTACAGTTTGATTTGCCGCTAAAGTTTTCCTTCTCTTCATGCATGTGGAGGTGGGCAGGTTTCCTTTCTCCCCCTTCTCCAGTCTGTTTGCATGAAATGTTGTGGTCATCAGATTTTTCTGGTCATCTTGATCCTGACCATATCTTGTGGGTATTGCTACATGGTGTTTTTGATAGGTCTGGAAAAGTAGCGTAGGCACTTAGCAGGCAGTGAGTGAAATGAGTTGGGCAGAATTGCTACAGAAGGTGGTAGCAGATTGTCTTTGTATAGCTGGGCATTGCTGAATGAGTGGCAGATTCTCTTCTGTAATGCAGGAGGGTGGAAGTAGCAGAGGCAAAATTGAGAACTGCTCCAAAGTGACAGCTATTTATTTTGCATGAAGAAAAACCCAGAACTGTGCTGTCCATGTTCCCCTTCTCTACAAATCACTGCATTGTAATGGAGAGACATTCTTTCTTTGCCTTTCTTTGTCTTGCATTTCCTGTGAGGGTGCATAAAGGGAACTTCACTGAGAGCTGTGGTTGTGGATTGGCTTTGGTGATGACCCAGGGGCTTCCTCTGCAGTGTGGTGTTCTGCATCTGTGAACTTCTGACTTGAGTGGCATCACGTTTACTGCAGTTGGGGAGCAGCGTGGTGATTCTTGCCTTCTGGTCTTAACTCCTTTTTGCTCTGGGGTATTTTTCTACATTTGGTATCTTACGCATTTTCTGCATTTGGTAACTTCTCATATTCCAGTTATTACAGACAAAACGGTTTTTCTTTCTTGAAAACTGCTCAGTTGAATACACTTTTTTTGAATAATGGCAATATCGTGCAATTTGGATATAGAAATTGGGCTTGTCATGTATTTGTTTCCTTGTAGTTTTGCCTTGCGGGGCAGTAGTTTGTTGTATGTTTGAAAAGTGGAATTTTGGAAAACCGAAGCGGGGCGGGGGGAGAGGTGGGTAACTCTATGTACACTCTGCAGCCTACTAAAAAGCCTCTCAGAGTTGGTGGAAAAAAGGTGATTTGAGTGAACCTCAGTCAGGCTTCCTGGGAGAAAATGCATCTCTTGGCTTAACGAGAACAGGGTCAAGAACCTCCTAAACATGGACAGGAGGAGGAATTAGGAAGTAAAGTTTCTTGCTTCTCCACAGAGCTGTAGTGTTTATAAAGCTGTTGTTAGGCTGTGTTTACTCATGAAAACGGTCCTAATCAGCTCCATATGAACATTGTTCTTCAGAAATAAGCTACGGAGCAAGAGCCTTTTGCCCAGTTAGTTGGCAAGAGTAAAATTTAAATCAGGAGCAATTCTCAAGGAAAAAGTCAATGACTTGTCTTTGTTGTCACCTTTCTAGCTGAAAGAAGGTAGCAAACCTTTCAGTGTTTCATAGAACATTTGGATGTTTTAGAACAAGAGAGGAAACAGTATCTGGTCTTCTTGTAATAGAACTCTAGAAATACATTAGCATTATGGAATGATTATAAGCCATTATGTATGGTTTATGTTAATTTTCCTTCTTTATGTAGCCTCCTCTTGAGGGGAAGCAGGGTGGAGAAAGAAAACAGTAGAGTCTTCTGGATTTGTTTTTGCTTTTTATTTTCTCCCCAGTGGTATGCTCAGAGTGCAGCACCTTTGTTATCCTCCACTAATGCGTATTTATAGAGGCATTTGTCATTTGATGCTGAATTCATCCCTCTTCTTTGTTTTCAGCTGCTGACTTTCTTCAGGATATATGCTCTAGATACCAGGTGGAATATATGCAGCAGAAACTCTGTCCATCAGTTTTCCAAGTGTGTCTCCATCAGCAGCCTTAAGTGCTGCCTGACACTATCGCTGTGGTGATGCTGAATCTCTTGGGGGTGGAGAAAGCTTTAGACCCCAGTTGTGAGAACATCTGCAGTTGTAGCTTTTTCGTTTTTCGTAACTCCTTAAGCTCATTTGAGTCAATTTTGTGACTGTGGTGTGGTCTGACTACTGTTGTAGTAGCCTTTGGCAGCAGAACTTAGGAGCGGGGAGTTAAAGTGACAGGGTACAGTGTCTTGTTTGGTGGTTACAGTGGCCTGAGTTTATATCGTGTAGTTTCAGACATTTAACTGAGGTGTATTAGAAGTTTCATCATCTTATATGCATAAACTTGACATGGAAAGAGACCTTCAGGAAGGCTTGACTCAATGGGGGGAGGTGGTGAGAGTCAAACAATTCAAGTGTTTTAGGCCAAGGCTTAGTAATACAGGAATTTACAAGAAGAAAACAACCCAAAACCAAACTTAAGTTTTTAACTGTTTGCCTCCTCTCTGTCATCTGTCTGTTGGTTATGCCACTATAACAGTGGGGATGCATAATGAGATGCTTGAAGGAACCAATCCAATCTGAAAAAACCAAAGAAAACCTGTAGTGCTGGGGTGGGAATGGAAGTCTTAGGGGTGGGGAGGTGGCAAGGGGGGAGGAACTCCTTAAAATAGTGCTGCTGGAGAAGTAGTCTTTTTTGTTGAATCACTTATGTGAGTGAGGTTTTATATAATGGAGTTATTTTGTATTAATCTGAACTGTTCTTCTGTCTCCCTGGATCTGTGGCTGCAGCCACTCCCTGCTAATCTGTTTTAGGAGAAAACACTTCAGTCATAGGATTGGGTCTGTTCCAACTTTTGGCTTTAGCGTGAAGCAGGTGCTGTGGTATCCAGAGGGTGGAGGAATTTTAAGGAAGTTCAACCACTTTTTTATGTTAAGAGAAAAACCTTGTTTTCCCTTAACATTCTATCGGTAAACAGGATATGGCCTTGACTGTATTTTTTTTTTTTCTCAAGTCTTCCATAGCAAGAGTATTTGCAGACCTTCCACACCCAAATTGCTCTTAAGTCTGTGTCAGTTTAGGGAGATGTGCTAAGTTGACAGGAAGAATCATAACCTTGGCTGGTGAAACTTGGAAGTGGTATAGCTAGATTTCTTGTGTTATCTTAGAATCATAGAATAGTTAGGGTTGGAAAGGACCTTAAGATCATCAAGTTCCAACCCCCTACCATGAGCAGGGACACCTCCCACTAAACCGTATCACCCAAGGCTCTGTCCAGCCTGGCCTTGAACACTGCCAGGGGTGGAGCATTCACAACTTCCTTGGGCGACCCATTCTGATGCCTCACTACCCTTACAGTAAAGAACTTCCTTCTTATATCCAGTCTAAACTTCCCCTGTTTAAGATTTAACCTGTTACCCCTTTTCCTATCACTTCAGTCTCTGATGAAGAGTCCCTCTCCAGCATCCTTATAGGTGCCCTTCAGATACTGGAAGGCTGCTATGAGGTCTCCATGCAGCCTTCTCTTTTCCAGGCTGAACAGCCCCAACTTTCTCAGCCTGTCTTCATATGGGAGGTGCTCTAGTCCTCTGATCATCCTCATGGCCCTCCTCTGGACACCTCCTCTGGACACAGAACTGTACACCATACTCCAAGTAAGGTTTCATGAGAGCAGAGTAGAGGGGCAGGATCACCTCCTTTGACCTGCTGGGCACGCTCCTTTTGATGCAGCCCAGGATACGGTTGGCTTTCTGGGCTGTGAGTGCGCACTGCAGCTGGCTCATGTTCATTTTCTCATTGACCAGCACCCCTAAGTCCTTCTCCGCAGGGCTGCTCTGAATCTCTTCTCTGCCGAGCCTGTAGCTGTGCTTGGGATTGTTCCGACCCAGGTGTAGGACCTTGCACTTGGCATGGTTAAACTTCATGAGGTTGGCATCAGCCCACCTCACAAGCGTGTCAAGGTCCCTCTGGATGGCATTCCTTCCCTCCAGCATATCAACCGAACCACACAGCTTGGTGTCATGAGCAAACTTGCTGAGGGCGCCCTCAATCCCACTGTCCATGTCAGCGACAAAGATGTGGAACAAGAGCGATCCCAACACTGATCCCTGAGGACACCACTTGCTACTGGTCTCCAGCTGGACATTGAGCCATTGACCACAACTCTTTGTGTGCAGCCATCCAGCCAGTTCTTTATCCACCGAGTGGTCCATCCATCAGATTGATGTCTCTCCAATTTAGAGACAAGGATGTCGTGTGGGACAGTGTAGAACACTTTGCGTAAGTCCAGGTAGATGCCATCAACTGCTCTATCCCTGTCCATCAGTTCTGTAGCCCCATCACAGAAGGCCGCCAAATTAGTCAGGCAGGATTTCCCTGGGTCTCAAGGCACAAAAGCTCTGAAAGAAGTTTAGAGGACATAAATTTGATGCAGCTTTTCTGCAGTGGGATGGCAAGTCTTCAGTTTAAGTAGATCAAGGTTATATTTCTCCCTGACTTTAATGTTATTGCATATCGTGTAACTAGGTGGTATTATCCTCAGCAATGATTTTATCCTGATCAGTGAATTTAATTCTTATATACAGTGCCTAACCTGTATCGTAATAATACTTGCATGTAACAGATAGAGTTTTTGCTTTGAGTAGTTCCCAGGAGTCTTAGTTACAGGCTCATTACACCAGGCATTGTACAACAGAATAAAAAGACTTAATTGTATAGACTGCATTGAATGGAAAAGAAAGACATGTATTACAGGTAATATTTAATATGACCTAAATATTTATCTTAGCAAGTTGTCATAATTTGAAGAGATTTTTAAGATTTTAAAGGCAGGGGCTACTTCTTAGTATGAACAAGTCATAAAAATTAATAAAAAAAAAAACCCTAACGCATTATTTTTATTTGCTGCTGGATGCCTCTGACTGTTTATGGTACTGGATTCATGTCTGCTATGTGAGTAGGAGCTTGGACAGAACCCTTGGTCCTTGGCTAGAACACAGGTTCTTGGATAGAACCTGGCAACCCTGCTCACTTTTTCTGCTCTCCTCTTGCAATTAATAATTGAGTTTTCACTGTCATCAGTTTTGTGACTGAAAGATGGTGAGAACTGTGGTGCCTTTGCTGAGCCTCCTGTCTCACATGTCTGAGGAGGTGAAGAGCAGACCAGCAATTGTCCTTGAAATGGATGCTCTGATATTGCTGTACTGCCAAAGCAGACATGATGTTTGACTGTTTGGGGACATTGGAGATAGGGACACAGGTAAATTCATAATAAAAGGCATATAGTGAGTTGCCAAACTTTTCAGAAAACTAGTGAATTGGATTAGGATGTGCAGTGAGCTGATCTGCAGCTTGGAGAAAAGAAACCAAGAGCTGAGGTACAGCATTATTTTCATTTTGATGGTGGGAAGGGTTGTTTGACTGTTGTGTAAAGATAAAGAGCCTTTTAAATACGAACTTCTGCTTTCAAGTGCACTTCAGTATCCGTGCCACTTAAGCAGTTCCTGCTGTGTCCATTTTGCTGGTACAGATGTTTGTGTAACGATACAGTGAATGGATCTGTCAGTTCAGAAATGGCTTTTCTCCCTTGCAGAATTACTTCTCAACCATATTGGTTCCCTGAGCTGGATTGCTGCATGATTGCCTGTGTTAGCACCACACAAGAGGCTGAACCTCTTCAGCTAGTGCATAGAGGACTGACCCTATATGTGAAACCAAAATTATTGGTTTAATCTTTAACCTGAAATGAAAGCTGATTTGCATAGGTTCTTATTAAAGAGTGGTATTAGAAACGTAGATAGAGAACTTTCAACAATCAGTTGGATTTTGGAAAGCTATTTAAGTGCATCTGTAATATTTATTGAGACAGAGACCAATGGCATAGTAATAACCTGAACCATTACATGATTCTGTGAAAATGGGATCTATAAAATCACATAAAATTCTGCTGAACTTTGATTATGAGTTACATGTCTAGAACTGCATGTTTTAATAGTACCACAACTTTTAATACCAGCTTATAAGAAAATTTTGTTCCTGTCATTTCTTTCTTCATATTTAAGAATATTAATTTAACAGTACAGTTTACTCAAAGTACAGAGCTAAACTGGAGTTAGTATTTGAGTTCTATAGTGAGTAAGGAATGCAGATGCAAAAAATCGGGTATTTTTCATTTGGTATTGTCCATATTTATTTATTTATAAGTTCTGGGAGTGGAGGAAGAAATGGGCAGTCAGATAATAGCCACAGGCAAAATGCTGATTTTTTTTTTTGTTGCTTGTTTATATGATGCCTTTTATTGTAGTAGTGTATAATACTATGAGTGTATCTGCTCACGTCTCCCTGTGAGATAGGAAGATGGACTGACTCAGGCTTAGTAAACTCTTCTGTGGCCACTTAGGGAAATATATGAAATAAGAAGTGAATGTAGATGTTATCTAGCACAGTAGTCCTCAGAACATTCCTCTCTCTCAAGTGACAAAGCTCACTGTGTTCCTTCTGCCATCCTTATCTATTCTTTGCCCATTCTGTGAGAACCAGTTCCTTAATTGTTTGGATTTAAGCTCATACAGACTGACTTTCTAAAAGTCTGTACAGATATTTTAATGGAAAAGGCATGGTGTCTGTGTGAGATGATGGAAATGAGTTACAACCGCTTGGCCAAACTTTTAACTCATTTGAGGAATTTTTTGATGAAGATTTTCATTGGGCAGGACAAAATTTAGGGGTTTTGTCAAGACCAGCATTAGCAGTGACATGTTGCTAATATGTATTATTATTAGATACTTAAGCATGTGTAATAACTACATATAGGTGCTTTAAGATCATCTAGTTCCAACCCCCTGCCATGGGCAGGGATACCTCCCCCTAGACGGTGTTGCCCAAGGCCTGTCCAGCTGGCCTGGAACACTGCCAGGGATGGAGCATTTACAGCTTTCCTAGCCCAGTCCAGCGCCTCACCACCCCCACAGTAAAGAACTTCTTCCTTATATCCAATGTAAGCTTCCCCTGTTTAAGTTTAAACCCATTACCCCTTGTCCTACCGCTATAGTCCCTGAGGAAGAGTCCCTCTCCGGTGTCCAAATAACTCTGTACCTGCAAAAATGAGGGTTAGAAACTTGGCCTTGGTGATGGAAATGACACTCAGTACATGGAAATCTCTTTTCCTATATTTCAGGCTTAATTCAGATCTTGGAGATTGTTTACTCAAATTATGCCACCGAGTTGCTCATACTCAGGTTCTGGCTTGATGGGGTTTGGTTGTGGGTGTGCTCTGCTACTTTAAGGAGATACAGTGAGGAAGGACAAAAATGGTAATTTTTGCATCTTGTATGGGTTATGACTAGAAATGACTATGGGGATGTATGTATATGTTTGTTATTTGCACAGCATTTAGCAAAGAAGTATTTTAATCAGAAGCTTAGGCACTCTAGAGAAACCCCACTTGTTCATGTACTTTTTTTTTTTATACTGTGGCAAATGCTATCTTACTGTTTGTCACCTGCCTGTAACTACATTTTCTTTCCTGATAAGCATGCTAAGAAGTGAGAGGTCTTTGACAGAACACCGAAAATATATTACATTTGACTGCTGCCTGAGAATTCTCTGCACAGATGGGTCACAGTAGTCAACCCAAATCTAAAGAAAATTTAGCGAAGCAGAAAGACCTCACTTATGTCCTAGAGAATTAAGTGATGCTGGTTTCATTTGCTCGTTTACAGGCTTATCATTAAGAATTAAGCATATCCCCACAGTATTTTTGGGTTTTAGCTCGCTTGTTTTGAGCTGTCTGTAATGATGCACTACTATACTGGCATGAGTGTTATGTGGGAAGATCTGGGCAGCTGTCCTGTATTTGTCCAATCCTTGGTAATTGGGACCAAAAAAGCTTTCAAGATTTATGTGGATTAAAAAAACTTAGCACAGTATGTTGAAGAAGATCATTTCACACAGTAGTCTTGGTGTGGGAGTACTGATGAACGCTGTTAAGCAGCAATGGTTGGGGGCAGTCTCATATACATGCAGGCACTGTTGAAAGATGCTTACATGCTGTTGACTGCCATTTGATAATCTTGCTCACAGTAGGATCACAATGCGGTAGCTCCATATTTTGAGGAACTCCAGTGTTAACCTAAGTTCTACAAGGCTGTTTTGGACAATTAAAGGAGAAAAAAATCTGCATTGTAAATGTGCTTAAAAATAAGTTCATGTGGAGAAGGTAGGTTGAAAGACCATCTGAAATAACTTCAGATGTTTCACAAGTCCAACTGAGATATGAAGACCTACTAGTTCTCTATAGTCGTGACTTCTGTGCAGTGATTTTGCAAGTGAGGCTGTTTCTTTATCAGCCACACAAGCTTGTAACATGCTCCCTTTGTTCTTACTGGGTTGAAGGCAAATTTTGAGTACTGGGCTACTGGGGAGGAAACAAATGTGTAGGAGCAGAGTGAATCTGCTAAGTGTAGTGAGTGTACTCTGTAATCTCTAGGTGGATATGCTTAGATGGCTCTAGAGCTACAGGCTGTAAATAGTTGAGGAGAATCACAAGCTTTAATGAGAGCTACATGCACATGTAGTGACAGTGTAGGTGTGACACTGGAGTAGTGAAAGCGGTGTCAGAATCTTACCTTCCCTTTGAATAAATGAGGAAGGCTTCAGGTGGTTTTTGTTGTGTGAGTTGGAAGATACTGTAGATGTGTGTAATTTGTGGATGTTGATGGAGCACTTGGAGGTCGGACTTTGTTCCCTTCTGCTGGGGGTGGGATTATGGATGTACGCCACCATTACGGAGTTCTATATGATTGTGTTGTAGTCTCTAGTGACCAGCTGGTATATTGTTCTCTAGAGTTCCTGCATGTGGAGGAGTATGTACCAGCTGAAAATCTTTTCTTTAAAGACTTCCAGGAAGAATTTAATCAAAAAGATATACTTTTTCCTGTGGATCAAGATAGATGAGACCTTCAAAGTGTATCTGAATACATTTTATTAACAGGGCTTGCCCATGGAATTAGTCTCGGTGGTTTTCTGAGAAAACAGCACTTGGATCTAAGCACTTTACAAGGCTGTTATTATTAACAAAGATTATTACTATAGTAATTGTAATAGTCCTATATTTATAGTACATTAATGACAGGAATGTGCTCTATGTCTTAAATTATCAACGATGTAATGGATTGAAGCACCTCCTGCCTTTTCTTAATAGGTGTTATTAATGAAATGCCCTTTTTTGTTGTTGTTGGTTGGTTGGTTGTTTTATTGGTTGCTATTCTACTGTTGTGTGAATCAAGTTAAGGTCCTCGTGAGATATTCAAAGCAAGTGTTGTTCTGTAGGAGACATGAACACAGGACACGTTTGCTTAGGGTACCAGTGGTTTAAGTTCTGTGGATGAAAACTTTTCATTTATTTGTCAAAACAAAATCCAAGATGAAAAAAACCCCAAACAAACAAAACCCTAATAAACTGAAGGATAAAAACATGTTTTCAGTTAGTGTATCTATCTTCTGGACTCAGTAAATATTTTGTGATTGCATGAGATTATGGGGGATAGAAATTTGTGCCTCAGGTTGATCTTTACTGGATCTGTGTTCCTAAAGGTATTTTCCAACATCTGCTGCTGTTTCTGTTCCATTATGTGATTAAAATTACTGTTTTTAATAGTGAGGAAGTCTTAAGGATGTTTCCTACCGTTATTAAAGTATGTCAGCAGTTTTCAGCCCTTTGTTATTATTACAAAAGAATGAATATCATCAGTGACAAAAGTTTTTATATGATGTAATGCAAGAGAGACTTCCTGAGGCCTTGTTCAGACTATGCAAAGTAAGCTTTAGTCAAGTCATTTAAAAATGAGGCTGAGATTCTGGGAGAGACTGAGCCTCTGATGAGGATGGAAATGTTGCTTTCATGAGAAGAGGATGCAGAGCACTGACTGCCAGAACGTGCATGTTCCCTCCATAGCACATGAATGTTGCTGATTGCAAAGTCCCAAACTACTTATCTAAAGAAGCTGCTTTCTACCATCTGCCAGTTACGGTAAATGTTCTACTCTTAGTTTGGTAACTCCCTTTTATTTCAATGTATGTTTTCTTTCCTGCTTTTATTATTTGGTCCTATTTTTCATCTTAACATCGAGTCATACAGAAAGGGAGAAAAAAAGCTTGCATTAGGTATCCCAGTTTTGAGGGCAGAAGCTTCAGACTGGTGAAACATCAAAGGGAGCAACTGGCAGAAAGGAGGGGTTTCTCCATAAGAAGCCCAAACTGGATTGGCATTCATAAAAGTGTTACTTATGTGGTATACATAGTCTTTAAAATGCTGTAACAGTGGAAGTTCAGGAGAACAGCAGACCTCTCTTACCGTATGATAATTAAAAGAGTATAAAATAATAACAGCAGTAAAGTTGACATTCAGGAAGGGGAAAGACAGAATTGGAGTTACTAACAATTTGAAAGTTCTCTTCTGATTTTAGTAGATGTTTCAGTAATATTCTTGTGGACATCAAGCTGCATGAACCAAGGTTGCAACACAAAGATGGCATTGAGTTAGCAGAGAGGGATTATGGAGACATGTATTGAAGTGGGGGTTTTTTGTGTGCATGTTCTGTAGCCTGTGTGCAGAGGTAGTAGAAACCCAGCTATAACCAGGGTGCCTTTCTGAATGACTCTAAAAGTAGAATTAGAGCTTTCTGTATCTAACTTATATGTTAATTAAAATATATAATATATATTGAGAGCCAGATGGGAAAAGATGCCAAACTTCACCTGCATCTCCTCATTTGTGTGCCTGTTTTCTTGGGGCTCTTTGGTGATCTACCTGGGCAAAACTTTTTAAGTGCAAAACTAGGCTTTAATTCTAAGTGGGTTCAGTTGAATGTGGTAAGCGCAAAACATGGCTGAATGAGAAAACATAATTCAAGTCTTCCAGGAAGTCTCCAATTTAAGGAGTCAGTGTCCTGTTTCCTGGAAAAGTTTGAGCATTGTCTTAACCTCTGTGTAAAGAAAGGACTCTCTCCAGGTGGCTTTATCCAGTTTGTTCTCAGGAAGAGAAAACCATAGGGTGTTTCAGAAATTTAATGTTTTTCTCATCTGTTTATTGATTTTTATTTACTTAAATAATAATAATGACAGGGTATATGCATATATTTGTTCATTACCATACTTAATGTGTATAGTGATGCGTCAGGCTTTTTACAAAGGGGCTAGCCAGGGTCCCCAAACAATTTTGCAGCTATAAGGCTAGTCCTTGAAGGAAAAGTTATACTGAAAAATAAACTGAAGTACATAGCCTTCCTGAAGTGCTTAGGTGTTGATTATGTAAATGTAGATGGTCATACATGGTATTCCAGAGTATGTATTTTGTCTGACAAATGTTTTCAATTACGTGTCATTCAGGCTAATATAAAAGTCCCAAGAGATGAAGTTGTAGACCCTTCTGCTCAAAGAAGAGTGGACTTGTTCTGACTTTACATGGGGGGAAGTACCGTGTGTTGTCATGCCATGTTCCTTTTCACCAAAGAGTTCTTTGGGTAGTCAGGAACAGAGCATGGAGCAGATGTCTTTGGGCATGATAGTGCCAGTTCTTTCATAGGCTCCCATAGATCCTTTAATTTTAATATCTTGGTTTGAGCTTTGTTTTCTAAAAGAGATCTTTCCCAAAATGAACTATGGGCCCTGGATTATAATTCCTGCAGTCGACTCAACTGTGGCTTGAGTGTGTTGCAGGGTTCTTGTTGCATCTTTAAACATGGTAGCAAATGCTTGATTGCTGTTACCAGTATTAGCCATGAAAACTAGCTGTAGGGTGAGGATTGTTCTTCATTGCTTTGTAAAAATACTGTTGGAAGTTTGTTTCTTCAGGGGCACGTAAACAAGCACAGTTAGTGAATGCCTGCAGGAAATCAGTAATGCTGAAAATGTGTTCCAACTGGTAGTAGGCTAGTGACTTCCGTTCCTGAAAGTGAGTGATTCCTCTTGCACTACCCAGAAGGGTGGAAGGTTGCAAGGAGAGGGGATACACATTGATGTAGGAAATAAATGCTTAATTTTAATAGCCATTAAAACAATGAAATTGAGCAGTGGTGTCGGTATGACTGGGAGATGTGGATGCTATACCTTTTTTTTTTTTTCTCTTTTTCTCCCCATTTAGGGCTGTGGAGTTGTGCATTGGGTGCTGAACAGCATGCAGTCCTTTCGGGAGCAAAATAGTTATCACGGAAGCCAACAGAGCTACCCACAGGAAGTGCACAGTTCATCCCGACTGCAGCAGTTCAGCCCCCGGCAACAGGCCCAGATGTTCCAGAGCTTTGGAGGAGGTGCCAGCAGTGGACGTCGTGGAGCAACAGGAGCCTCTACAACAATGCCTGGTGAAAGCTCTGGCCATCAGAGTTATCAAGGTTTCAGAAAAGAAACAGGAGAGTTTTACTACATGCCTGCCAACAAAGATCCAGTAGTGTCAGGAGGGCAGCAGCCACCTCAGCGCAGGCCTTCTGGACCAGTACAGAGCTATGGCCCCCCTCAAGGGAGTAGCTTTGGGAGTCAGTATGGAAGTGAGGGACATGTGGGCCAGTTTCAGACACAGCACTCGACCCTTGGGAGTGTATCCCACTATCAACAGGATTATACTGGTCCTTTTTCTCCAGGGAGTTCCCAGTATCAGCAGCAGGCTTCTAGCCAGCAGCAAGTGCAGCAGCTGAGACAGCAGATCTATCAATCTCATCAGCCTTTACCCCAGGCTTCCAGCCAGTCTGCTTCTAGCACCTCACACCTGCAGCCCATGCAGCGTTCATCCACCCTGCCTTCCTCTGCTTCTGGATACCAGTTACGAGTGGGTCAGTTCAGCCAACACTATCAGCCACCTTCGTCGTCGTCCTCCTCCTCATTCCCATCCCCACAGCGTTTTGGCCAGTCAGGACAGAATTATGATGGAACTTACAGCGTGAATTCTGGATCGCAGTATGAAGGCCATGCTGTGGGTTCCAATGCACAGGCATATGGGACGCAGTCAAACTACAGCTTTCAGACTCAACCAATGAAAAGCTTTGAGCAGTCAAAGCTGCCCCAAAGTGGGCAGCAGGGGCAGCAGCAACAGCATCCACCTCAGCATGTAATGCAGTATTCAAATACTGCCACCAAGCTCTCTCTTCAAAGTCAAGTGGGACAGTACAGTCAGACCGAAGTTCCTGTAAGGTCACCGATGCAATTCCACCAAAACTTCAGTCCAATCTCTAATCCATCTCCTGCTGCATCTGTGGTTCAGTCTCCAAGCTGCAGCTCTACCCCTTCTCCACTCATGCCAGGTGGAGAAAACCTCCAGTGTGGGCAAGGCAACATGTCCATGGGCTCTAGAAACCGAATCCTGCAGATGATGCCTCAGCTGAGTCCTACACCATCTATGATGCCAAGTCCCAATGCTCATGGAGGAGGATTCAAGGGGTTTGGGATGGAAGGACTGCAGGAAAAAAGGCTCACAGATCCAGGGCTGAGCAGCCTGAGTGCTCTTAGTTCTCAAGTGGCCAATCTGCCTA
Source organism: Neopsephotus bourkii (assembly GCF_033783945.1). Taxonomy (NCBI): domain Eukaryota; kingdom Metazoa; phylum Chordata; class Aves; order Psittaciformes; family Psittacidae; genus Neopsephotus; species Neopsephotus bourkii. Next base: position 14,702,838 of record NW_026900624.1, read on the forward strand.
ACACTGTCCAGCATATGTTGCTTTCAGATGCCTTGGCACCTCAGAAGAAAAGTTCCAAAAGGTCATCCTCTTCAAAGAAGGCCGACAGCTGCACCAACTCAGAAGGCTCCTCCCAGGCAGAGGAGCAGCTCAAGTCTCCCCTAGCAGAGTCCCTTGATGGTGGCTGTTCCAGTAGTTCAGAGGATCATGGGGAAAGGGTGAGACAGCTGAGTGGCCAGAGCACCAGCTCAGACACCACTTACAAAGGGGGTAACTTAGAGAGATCCAACTCCTCACCAGCACAGGCCTCCCAGAATGAGCCATCAAAACTCAGCAGCAGCCCTGCAGCTAGGGAAGATGTGGCCTCCCCTGGCACGAAGGAAGCTGTGGTGGCTGTAGAAAATGCCCCCAAAGTGAATGAAAAGGCAGTTGGGGTGATTGTCTCCCGGGAAGCCATGACAGGAAGAGTAGAAAAGTCAGGTGGACAAGATAAACCCGCACAGGATGATACTTCCACAGCTGCTCAGGCACCAGCTAGTGCTAGTGGAGCAAAAGAAGCTGGGCAGGCAGGGACACAGCCGGAAACTCAAGGAGGAAGCAAAGGAAGCAAAAGTGGAGATAACACTAACCATAATGGAGAGGGGAACAGCCAGCCTGGTCATGCAGTTGTTGGGCCAAATTTTCCTGCAAGAACAGAACCTTCCAAAGCTCCTGGCAGTTTAAGGTACAGTTACAAGGATAGCGTAGCAGCAGGTATACAGAGAAATATTGGTGGCTTTCCACAGTATCCTTCTAGTCAGGAAAAACTGGATTTTCCAGGGCACAGTGAGCGCAAAGGCCGGAATGAGAAGTTTCCCAGCCTCCTGCAGGAGGTCTTACAGGGGTACCACCACCACCATGCAGACAGAAGGTACTCCAGGAACGCACAAGAACATTCTGGAATGGCTGGGAGTTTGGAGGGAGCCATGAGGCCTAATATCTTAATCAGTCAAACCAATGAATTGACCAGTAGAGGTCTCTTAAACAAAAGCATGGGGTCTCTCCTGGAAAGCCCTCACTGGGGTCCCTGGGATAGGAAGTCTGGCAGTGCAGCTCCTGATATGAAACAGATAAATTTAGCCGATTACCCTATTGGTAGAAAGTTTGATGTGGAGTCTCAGTCATCTGCCCATGAAGGGGGGACACTCTCGGAGAGGAGGTCAGTGATCTGTGACATATCTCCATTAAGGCAGCTTGTCAGAGATCCTGGCCCTCACCCAATGGGGCACATGGGTCCTGAGAGCAGAAGTGGAAGGAGTGAACGTCTTGCCCCTGGCTTGAGCCAGTCAGTAATACTCCCTGGTGGTTTAGTATCCATGGAAACCAAGATGAAAGCTCATAGTGGGCAAATCAAAGAAGAAGATTTTGAACAGTCGAAGAGCTCAGCGAGTCTCAATAGTAAAAAAACGGGAGACCATTGTCATCCTGCTGGCATCAAGCATGAATCTTTCCGAGGCAACGCTAGCCCTGGAGCTGCAGTTTCCGATGCTGCTCCAGACTACATTCCCCAGCAGGACAGCAGATCAATGCAGATGAGACGAGGACCTGGCAGAACTGGAAGCAGCAGGGGCAAATCACCTTCTCAGTTTCAGGATCTTGCTGATAAGCTGAAAATGTCACCAGGCAGAAGCAGAGGTCCAGGGACAGATCTGCATCACATGAACCCACATATGACGCTGTCTGAAAGAGTCAACAGGGCTTCCTTGCATTCTGCTTACCCTCAGAATTCAGAAGGCCCGTCTTTGGCTTCAGCATACCACACAAATGCTAGGCCTCATGCTTTCAGTGACCCTAACCCGAGTTTAAATTCCCAGTACCATTACAAGAGACAGATGTACCAGCAACAGCAAGAAGAGTACAAAGATTGGGCAAGCAGCACTGCTCAGGGTGTGATTGCTGCAGCTCAGCACAGGCAGGAAGGAGCAAGGAAAAGCCCAAGACAACAGCAGTTTCTGGAAAGAGTGAGGAGTCCTGTAAAAAATGACAAGGACGGAATGATGTACTTTCAAGGTAGCTCTTATCACGATACTGGAAGCCAGGAAGCTGGCCGCTGTGTTATGGGGAGTGACAGTACTCAGAGCAAATGTACCGAACTGAAACATGGCAACCAGAAGTTGCAGCATCATGAATCTGGTTGGGACCCCTCTCGGCAAACTTCTCCGGCCAAAAGCAGTGGCCCTCTTGGACCCAGTCAGAAAAGATACTGCCCTCAAGAAGGCGATGGGCATCGACGAGAAGAATCTGCAGATTTGCCCAAGCCAGGCAATGCCATGCTTAGGCTTCCTGGCCAGGAAGACCAGTCTCCTCAAAATCCATTAATTACGAGGAGGAGAGTCCGTTCTTTCATCTCGCCTATCCCTACCAAAAGACAGCCACATGACATGAAGCACAGTGGCAGTGAAGATAAAGGGCGTGTGATGACTTCAGCAAAAGAAGGAGCTGATAAAACGTACAACTCCTACGCCCATTCATGTCAAAGCCAAGATGTTGGCAAGTCGGTTGCAAAGGGAGATTCCTTCAAGAATCTGCCAAGTCCTGATAATAGGAATTGCCCTGCTGTTTCTCTCACAAGCCCGACTAAGACCAAAATACTGCCTCCAAGAAAGGGGCGAGGATTAAAACTGGAAGCTATTGTTCAGAAAATTACGTCTCCTAATATTAGGAGAAGCGTGTCTACCAACAGTGCTGAAACTGGTGCAGATACTGTCACTCTTGATGACATCCTGTCCCTTAAGAGTGGACCTGAAGGAGGAAATATGACTGGACATGGACCAGAGGCTGAAAAGAGAAAAGGAGACGTGTCAGATCAAGTGGGGCCAGCCAGCCAGGACACAACTGGCGAAGTAACTCTTCCAAGATCCTCAGAAGAGTGGCAAAGCAGTGAGGAAGATAAAAACAAGAAAAAGGTCCCTGAAACTGCCAGCGTTGGTAAAGAAGGAGCAGGATCCAGTGCAGCAGCACCATCTTCTCAGAAGTCATTTGGTCAGGGAAGGTCGGAGGGATCTGTAAGTGGAACTGGAACTCTGACCTTTTCTGACTCAAAACCGATCTCCCCTTCCAGTGTGTTTACTTCTGAACCAAATCCAAAGGCTGAGGAAAAAGATGGAGATGTGACAAACATTTCGCCCAAGCCAGATGGTTTCCCTCCAAAGGGATATTTTCCCTCTGGAAAGAAAAAGGGGAGGCCAATTGGAAGCGTAAACAAGCAGAAGAAGCAACAGCAACAACAACAGCAGCAGCAGCAGCAGCAGTTGCCCCCACCGCCCCCACCGGTACCTTCGCAGTCTTCAGAAGGGGAAGCTGTTGCTGAGCCAAAGCCGAAGAGGCAAAGGAGGGAGAGGAGAAAACCTGCAGCACAACCACGGAAGCGAAAGCCTAGACGGGCTGCTCCGATTGTGGAGCCTCAAGAACCGGAGATCAAGCTTAAATATGCTACCCAGTCTGCAGATAAAACTGACTCCAAGAATAAGTTCTTTTTCCCTTATATTCATGTGGTAAACAAGTGTGACTTAGGCGCTGTGTGCACAATCATTAATGCAGAGGAAGAAGAGCAGAACAAACTGGTGAGAGGTCGGAAAGGACAGCGGTCTTCAACACCCCCTCCTAGCAATGTGGAGAGCAAAGTGCTGCCCACCTCAACTTTCATGCTGCAAGGCCCTGTGGTGACAGAGTCTTCTGTCTTAGGGCCTCTGGTTTGCTGCGTGTGTGGCAGATGGGCCAACTTTCGTAACATGGGTGACCTCTTTGGCCCTTTCTACCCCCAGGATTATGCAGCCACCTTGCCCAAGAACCCACCTCCAAAGAGGGCCACAGAAATGCAGAGCAAGGTCAAGGTACGGCACAAAAGTGCTGCTAATGGTTCCAAGACAGATACAGAAGAGGAAGAGGAACAGCAACAACAGAAGGAACAAAGAAGCCTAGCTGCTCATCCCCGCTTTAAGAGGCGACACCGCTCTGAGGACTGTAGTGGAGCCTCTCGGTCACTTTCAAGGGGACCTCCTTGCAAAAAGGCAGCCACTGATGGTGGCAGTGGTGGTGAAAAGACTCCTTTGGACTCAAAACCGTCTATGCCCACTTCAGAAGGTGGCACTGAGCTGGATTTACATATTCCTGTACTACCTCTTGACAGCAATGAATTTTGGGTCCATGAGGGTTGTGTTCTCTGGGCCAATGGAATCTACCTGGTCTGTGGCAGGCTCTATGGGCTGCAGGAAGCTGTGGAAATGGCAAAAGAGATGGTGAGTACCTAACCTTGCTATATGTAATGATTATTTTTTTTCCATTTGCAATATGTATACCATTTGGAATACCATTTTTTTTGTTTTTCTCTCGTCTTAAACAGTCATCTTTCATCTTAAGTGTATCTCTAGTGATGTCCTTTTGATGACCTTGTTTAGATCTCTACCACACCTGATCAGATAGATTTGTCAGGCATCCAAAAGCTGGATGCTCTTTACCTCCTAAATGTTCTGAATGTCTGATGCTTTCTGATGATTACAGTGATCTCCCTTCTTCCCCCCTGCCTTTCCTTATTCTATCCTATTTAACATTCTTGAGGGCTCTTTCTGGGGTCATACAGTGAAAGGACAAGTAGCAGCGGATACAAATTGCAACAAAGAAAATTCCAATTGAATCTTAGGCAAAAACCTTCACAGTGAAGGTTGTTAGACACTGGATTGAAGGGATGGGGAATGACAGAAGGTGTGGAATTTTGGAGTTGCGCAAATGTGAATGAGCAAGGCCGTAAGCAGCCCACTTTACCTCTCAAGTTGGATCTGTCTTCAGAACTGACTGCTTTCAACAGGGGTCCCTTCCAACTTCAGTTATTCTGTGATTGCAATACGTATTGCTCAGCTGTAGAATTGACAGCCCTTACAAGGTGGATGGAGTAGAATTGCACAGAGGTCTGCAAGCTTCAAGTGAAATGTGGGTGGGTTTAATATTGATTAGTATGGATTGTACCACAAATTATACTGATAACTGACTTCCTCAAAGTGCATGTATAAAAGAGTGAGAAGAAATAGGTAAAAGCAAGGACCTGTTTGTGGATGGAGACACTTGCTATTCTTGATTTTCTAAGACAAAAGCTGGTGCTTTAAAAACCTCAGTTAGGTGGCTTGCTTTGCCGTCATCAGTATGTTGCATCCCTTTATTTATGGTTACTTTTTGCTTCATGCTCTCTGTCATCAGCCAGACCATGGCAGAGAAGGTACTAGACTACTTCTTTGTGTTTCCTTCAGATTCTTCCATTCTCTAAACGGTGTTGGGATCCATTTTGTATCTTCTCTTCCCTCTGTATTGTTATATACAGCATGCTCGTTTCCTCCCTATGAGCTTTTTCCCTTCAGGTTTGATTCCTGGCTTGTTCTGAATTTTCACTTACTGTTCTTTGACAGTAATTACATGCTTCTTTGCCCTAACTTGATTTGGCCCGCATTCTTGTTTCTAGCCTCTCATTAAACAAAGTCAGTTAATTTCATTTGGTTTTCATCGAGCCATGCCTGTGTGCTTGTTCTGATGCAACTGTTGAATTTCATATCTTTGGTAATTGCAAAGTTTCTTTCAGGATTTCTACCACCATTTGGATTCTACTTGCGATGTGGCTGTGCTTTCATATGTCTTGTAGTTCACCAGTATTCTGAATTTGGATCACTCCAGCCTGATATTTCATTTTTTCTCTTTTTTTTAAGGCATGTCTTTTATGATTCTTGTTTTTCTCTAATGGCAAATGCCAAGTCGTTGATTGTCCTCCAGCGATCCATTTTGTGTTCCTGTACCTGCAAGGAGTGTAAACCCAGCAGAAACATGCTATGTTGATAGGCTGTGATCAAACTTGTCAAATAGCAGCCAGTTACCCGTAGCAGTTTTTATAAGGTTTGCATGTTGTTTGACATGTAGCTCTTTCTCTGCGTGGGATCTTTATGACTTTGTGACTGAATACACTTTGGCCTACCCTTTATCACATTCTTCCAACTGTTGTGATCATCTCTTTGTCACAAGTAGAACATTTTCTTTTTTCTCCTTTCCTTAACTCTTTCATCTACTCTTATGGCACCATACAAGAATATCTCCTTATGCCTTGAACCTTGTGTCCTTTCTCTTTACCTCATTCTTTTAATTACTTGCTTAACTCCTGGCTTTTCTTTTCCTTCGTAGTACCTGTAGACACGAGTGTTTGCCATTTTTGAAAAAAGGATGGGTACAAAATGCCTGTGGCCTCCTTGCCTTTGCAACTGCCTCTTAATTTCCCTTTTTTTATGTCAGAATTCTTGAGTGCATTGTCTGGGGCTCTTGTCCTCCACTGTGGTTTTGATTGTGCTTTACTCCAATTGTAATCAGTGTTAATGGTGAACTCTTTCTAGCTAAGGTTCAGATTCAGTACTTAATTTTCCTTTCCCTGTCAGCTACATTTATCACCATCAGCTGTGCTGCTGTTGAAGTGTTGTTCCACCTTTGTTGCCTGTGTCCTCTTGATTACATCCTTTCTTTCTGCTGCTTTTGCAGAGACTGTTGTTCGTTACTCCTAGCTTTTCATGTGGCATTCACTGAAGTTTTGCTTATGCTTTCCTTCCATTTATCCTGGAACACTATGCCTTTGGAGAGCTTTTGGTAACCCAGTAGGGTTTTTTCCCAGTGTCTTGCAGAGCTTCCTTTTTACTCCACATTCATGTTTTTCAGCCACAAACTTAAGTTGTTCTGGAACTCATGGTGAGTTCTCGGACGCTCACTTCAAAATGTGACTTATTTTACACCATCTTTAATCCATCAACTGCCATCTTGTTCTGATTTTTCTCGTCACTCAGACTTGCAATCTCATTTGATTTTAAAATCATTTCTTCCTAATGCTTCCTATTTTAAGTCTGTAGGAAATGCTGCTTGCTTTTCTGTGTATGAGAAGTAATATGTAGCCTTCTAGTGCTCTCCACTGTTCTGTTCCAAGACTCTGAACTGAGGCAGGGACCATTTTCTTGTGTGCTTTGTTACTGTCTTACACAAGCACATTAAGAGAGGTATCCTAACTGAATGCTGCGCTCTTCTGCCTTACCTCCATAAGACTAATCCATCTTTTGCCTCTGTTACAAAAAATTGAATAGGTTTTCTTCCAGCATTGTTTTTTTTCTTGTTGTTGTTGTTTTTTTTTGTTGTTGTTGTTTGGGTGGTTTTTTTTTTTTTTGTTTGGTTTTTTTTCTCCTCAACCTTTTTACCCTATTGTAACAAATTGTAGTGCTGTGTTCTCCACTGGAAGCAGTATATCCTCCTCCTTCAGATAGGAGAGGGTTATGTGCAACATGAAGATGGCCGTCAGGGTATTCAGAGGTGTACGTGCTGGAAGCTGTCTCCAGGCAGTGGAAAGACTGTGCTGAACAAAACTCTTTTGCCCCACTGCCTGAGGATAGCCTTCTGGCTCAGACAGCTGTTTTCCTGTGCTGCTTGTTATGCTCTTTCTTTACCTTTCCCTTGCTTTGCAAGTGCCTTTTCTTTTTGTTCCCTGTGACATGTAGTTCATCAGTGTTAATGTCTGGAAAAGCAGATGTGCAAACCATGTAGCTGCTTCTAGCAGGAGAGAGTAGACAGGTGAGTGCAGAAGCATACAGGAATCTAGGCGTTAGGTCATGACTGGGATATGGAAAGACATTAGTGTATGGCATGTGAAGGGTCATGAGCCTGGAAGAAGTAAATAGTTAATGTATGTAGCACACTCTGTGCAAGTGAAATACTGCCATAATTCAGAATCTGTGTAAATTGCTTGTAATACCCACAAAGGGCAAATGTGCACCAAATTTAAATGGAATCCATATTGAGTTGAAATATTTTCTTTAGAAATCTGACTCTACTGTTGTTGCTTCTGCAGGATTCCAGTGTAGAAATAAGAAACTTAAACTTCTAGTCAAAAGCAGTAAACCATCAAACCATAATGTAGAGGTAGGGGCATAAGTAACCCCCCTCTCCTTCTTGTTTTCACACAAACTCACCTCTTTTTTCTCACAGGGAAGGTGAGACGAAGGGGCACAAAATCACAAAATGGGATATAGAAACCTTTATAAGTAGTTTTAAGTAATGTTAAGTTTGATGGCTTTGTAACAGTAGCAATGGAAAATTACTGAGGTGCATGATACATAGAGAAAAAAAAATAGAGTACAGCTAGAGAACATACTGAGAATTCTCACAAGATAAATCGTTATAGTTGGCCTAGTTTTAAGAAAAACAGTCTAGAAGAACAGGACACAGGGATAAGGAGTATCTGGGAACCGCAGGTGTCCAGGATGGGCTACAGTTAAACTAACTGATAAGTAGGAGGATAGGAGGATTATTATGTCTCTGGTGCTAACGAACCAATTAAACTGGTATGAGCATCTACTGCGCGTGCTTCAAAGGCTGCCAGAAGTGATGAAGATTGTTGGAAGAAGTAAACGAACCTCAAGACCACCACCACAATTCTGTACGCATGCGGGGAACTCTCTGGAAAATGATGTAATCCATACGTAGCCTCATGAATATGTATGTATGCCCAGGGACTATATAAGGATGGCTTGTATAGCAATACGGGGACACACGTTAGAAGGAGTTATCCCCCGTGTCTCCCGGCGCCGCAATGAAGAATACCTGCTTGTCAGCTTGAAAACTTTGTCGGCAAGTTTGTTCCTGGAGTTTTCTCCAAATCAGAGGTCATTACAGATTTATTCTCCCTCCTCCCAACACCTCTGTTTCTCATTTGCCTTCTAGAATCAGGAAGGAATTTGAAACATTTTTCTTGCTATGTTAAGTTTTCTGTTCCCTGTAAGAGTAAATGTCCAATTCTTGCTGCAGGGTTTTTCTTGAGAACAGCCCCATAGTCAGTCTCAAGGAAGGCTTAGAGTGCCAGTGAGGTTGCTGAAAGATCACCTTGTACCAGATGCTCTAGAAAAATTTGAGAGAAGGTATTATCTCAAAAAGGTTTATCGAACTGTGAAGTCACTCTCCTGCGCTTTGAGCTTTCCTTAAAGTGTGATTTCACCTTAGACTGAAGATGTGAATGTATTGTCTTCTAAGCAGCAACCTAGTGTTAGAATCTTGTTTTCTCAAAGGCAGAGAAGGTGTTCCACTTACTCTGGCCACTCTGGAAGGCTCTGAGAATGTCAACAGCTGAGCGGATTAATTGGGCCGCTTCAGATGTGGAATGGCTTAATGGCTTCTCCTTATTTTAAGGTTCAAATTAGATACCCCAGCAGATGGACCTACCTGCCAAGTAGTCTTTCTTTCTCTCTTAAAACTGTTGTTAAGACCATAGTAAAGGTGCTAACTGGCCTTAGAGTTAGACATTTTTGGTTCCAAGGCTAATGAAATCTTGAAGAAATGCCATCTCCTTAGTTCAGGGTGATCCTGTTGCCTATAAAATGCTTTCTTTCAAATATTGAAGATAGCCAGACATCATGTTTTGGGCTAGTTAAAGAAGATTGTAAGTGTTCTGGGATGAGATCTTTCCTTTGTGATATTAAGAAACTTGCAGCAGGTATTCTTGCAGCAGGCTTGAAATATATCTGTATTCTTCCTCTGGAAAATTTTTGGTCTCTCTTCCTAGAGTCATGTCAGCCATTTTTTGCAGTTACAGATTTGGAAAACTAAGAGTTACATGCAGTTTTCTATAAATACCTTGAAGGAAACAGTTTCCCATCTTGTTTATCTTCTCATTGTTTTCCAACTCATCAGAAACTTATTTTCATGCAAGATGAAATCTTTGGTTACCTCTGAAACTAGCAAAATCATGGAGTCGCTTCAGTAGTTGTCAGCAGATTTAGCGTTCAGAAGAATTGATGGTCTTTATTCTCATTCCTAAATTGAAGAAGCTGTGAGTGAAGGATAATGCAGAGCACATTGTTAGGTTGAAGATAGTTCTTTTCTGAAAACCTGTTGACTAGGAGGTGAAATTTTGTTATACTTATTTTTCCAGGGCAAAGGCTCTGGCCTGGCACAGGTATTACTTCTGGCTTTTTTTCATGTGTTGTTTTTTTGGGTTTGTTTCTTCCCACCTCCCCTTGTCAGAACTGACCTTGCTGAAGGTAAATGTAGCTTTTGTTTCTGCTGTCAGTGCTCTGTGAAAGGAAGACTTGTTTATCCCCATTTTAAAGATCTCTTTTAGAAGGTCTAAAGAATTTAATGCTTTTCTCATCAGTCTCTGCTTTGCTCCCAGCTTGAGACATCTTTTAATAATTATACATGGAAAGAAGTCCTTGGAAACTTTCCTTCTTACTGGAAGGATCATCTTGGGTTTCAGTCAGGAGAACTTTGGAGTCACAGGTGGTGAAAGGTAAAATCTGCCCATGGTCATGATATAATGGAAGGAGATTCTGGGGTTTCTGTCACAAGTCTGGAATTTTGTCTGTTCAGCTGCCCATGGATTATCTTTCAAAGCCTGCTGCTTACCTGAAGATGAGAAATCTATCTGCTTTAGAGCCATTAACAGGCCTGTTCAGAAGGTCAGACTGACTTTGGAGAAAGTTCTTAAAAACCACATACGGGCTCACAGAAGTTGAGAACCTAAATTTATGTCTCTCTCTTTAAAATGGATGCTTAAAATAATGGAATTTATTTTCTCCCCATACAGTTGGGCAGTGGCAGCCTTCGGGCACACTTTGAGTGTGTCTTTAGTTTGTAAACCTACCTCCAGTCCTACATATGCTATCCAGATTTTATGAAGAACAGCTTCTGGTTTCACACACTTTACTGGACCCCTTAAGATTCCTGATCTCCCATGGTACCTTATACATGGAAATCTGTACCACAGAGGAAACGAGGATTACTTATTTATAATACTTTGTTTACTCTGTTGATTTTATAGAACCGTTTTCTTTTGTTTACCTCTACCATTCTGGATCCTAGCTCTAAATTAAGTAAAGAAAGGTGCCTACAGGGATCAATAGGAATTGCGCTATTTATATTCTCAGATTTGGGAAATCAAAGCTTGAGAAAAGTGCTCCCACACTCTGTAAGTAATTGCTCTTAAAAGGTTCCTGACTGTGTGGCTAATCAAATGCCTAAGCTAGGGAATCAGTCTAAACTGAAAAAATTGTGGAAGGTTAGCTGCCTCTGGCAAAACACCTTCTAGCCCCAGAAACCTAAGTAGTGTGTCGCCATGAGTCGGAAGGTGTCAGTTTATTCTCAATGTCTCTTTTGGCATGGATGCGCTTTGTTATCCCCAAACCAGGCTAGGAGCGATGTGCTGTCAGGAGGGGTGGTCCTACTTCATCCTCTTTGCAAGCTGCTTGCTTCCCTTTTGCTAGAGCTGCATTTGCACAGTGGGTTGACTTTTATCTAGCTAATCCATCAGAAGACTAGCTTGGGGTGGGGATCTTTGTGCCAGATCAGCCATCTGAATCCACTTACTCTCTGAACCACGTTTGCTGCCACTGACAGAGAAGGCCCTTTTCCATTGGTAATTAGAACCATTAGATCAAGTTAGCTGTAACACAAAATTGTGCCCAGGTGACACCACCACTTGGAAGTGTTTTAGACCCACAGCGCTACTGTTTCTAAGTGTTGGGAGATGAATGCTGACTTCTTAAAATTCATTATCCTTCCTTTTAGAGAAGAAAAATGTGCAGAACCTGGCTTTTTTTTTCCTCCCCTCCAGAAAGCCCCTCTAATGAAGTTCAGCATCAGGTCAGGGTTCAGCTGAAATAATAATCTGCTGCTTCAAAGACCAAATGTCTGACAAATACTGTAAGGAAAACCTATGTTTCTTACACCCCAAACTGTACAAGTAGGGAGAAATTTCCAGAGTAAGAAGAAGTGACGCTGGAGCTTGTTAATTTTTCACTGTGGGGAAAGGGAAACAGTAATGAATTCAAGAACTGTTAGCAGTGTTTGAAAAAGGGATGTATTGAGAACATTGTCTGCTTATATTTATCTTTGGCAACAGCTTTTAGTATGCTTTAACACCTCGAGTGAGGAGCGCCACAGAATCTTGAGGCACCTTCTGCAATTACCCTTGAAGTGGTTGAGTTCTTGGTTTTCATTGACAGGCTGTGTCCAGACACCTTGTTCCCTAAGCTGGCAGTGTGCTTGCTCTTTCTCAATGGCAGCCCTTAATACAATTAGTTTAACACTCATTTTCATTCCTTGGGAAATGGCAGCATCTTTCGTATTCTTCCTCAGTGTTACAAAAATAAGGAAGCATGAAATCTTGGGTGGAGAAGGAATTCTGAAAGACAGGCTGAATAATGAACTTCAGATTCTGTTTTCTCAGAAAGGCATTGCCATCTGCTGCACTACTGAAACTCTGTGCTGTCATGACTCCTGGTCTGTAAGAGAGTGCCACCACAGAGATGAGAACCTGCTAGGAGCCCCTGTTGTATCTCAGTTGTTGTCTTCCTCTGGTAGAGACCTGGAAGTGTGAATGACTGGTGCTCCAGCACTTCGGAGCTCACAGCAGCTCTGTGTATTGGTATCACAAGCCTCAAATGCTGAAGAGGTGAGCAGACAGAATCCACGTCTACATCTGTGATGCATTTATTTCAGTATCTTGAGTGACTGGAAGCCATTCATTGCATTTATGATCTGAAGCTGGCTTTCATTTGCTTAATTGTGAGTAGAAATCATGTGAAACTGGTGCAGTGTATTGGTGATGGTGAATTGTAGATGGCGGGCAGTACAGCTTAGCTGAGGTTTCGGACATCAAGATGATACTGGGAAAAGAGGAAAGACTTCTCTGGTATTGAGAATTCTCCTCTTTTGTAGAGGGCAGAGAGAATATGGAGCGTAGGCAGGGAATTAATTCTTATACATCCTTTACTGGCAGACTCCTTTGCCAGTATTTTATCCTGAGCTATGGGTATTATGACTGTTCTTGCATGTGGTTTTGCATTTTACTGTTTGTCTAGCATGTGGAGTGAGGAAAGCGGAAAATAGATTTACTGACAATAGACTGTTGGGAAAGAATAGGATGTTTAATCACTTACATTAGTTGTAGCCAGAAGCACTGGAAACTTGTATGTAAAAAGCAGCTTTTTCATTCCACATTTGTGGCCTTTCTGTAAAGCATCAGGGATCCTCAAAATCTGTACAATTTTCATTTAAAAACACATTAAAGTATCTTTAATTTCTAAGAAACTCTTCCAGATGCAAATGGAGCCTTGTCTGTGCAGGAGATTTCTAAACAAAGCTGTAGAGCTTTTTGTCTGGCTATCCACAAGCTCACACAATTCTTTTTGTAAGATTTAAGTTCCCTGTTACTTGTAGAGGTGCCAAACTCTTGCTAAATTCTCAGTAGTGACTGAATACAATCCATTTATGCATCGTTTTAGCTTGAATCTTTTTAAGCTGGGCTGGTAAATAGATTAAGATGCCCTGAAATTGTGGAGAAGGGTTGTTGTGCTGTTTGGGTTTTGTTTTGTTAACTTAAAGTGAACTAAGACTTTTTTTTTTAACTTAGACAAATTCCAGATGGTAGTCAAGAGCTGTATCCCCTTAACTTCATTAGAAGAATGCTTCTAACAAATAAGTGTTGAAGGACATTTAAGAACTTGAGCTTATTTTGTTCCATGCCTCTGTGTTTAAAATGGTCTCTATTTGATTACAACCAGACAAACATGTAAACTTTGAAAAATACTTTCATTGATTTTTGGGGGAAAAAAAAAGCTATATATATATATATTTAATCTTTCTTTGCGTGTTCAGTTTGATAAGAGGTTTATTTCTAGGGGTAAGAATTCATTACTTTCTGTTGTATAATGTATGGATTATGGAAGTCACATTCTATCTTTTGTGAGACTTTTAAAATAAAGAATTATTGTTTATTGTTAAAAGAAACATTCATTAGGGACTGTAGTGATAGGACAAGGGGTAACGGGTTAAAACTTAAACAGGGAAGTTTAGATTGGATATAAGGAGGAAGTTCTTTACTGTGAGGGTGGTGAGGCACTGGAATGGGTTGCCCAGGGAAGCTGTGAATGCTTCATCCCTGGCAGTGTTCAAGGCCAGGTTGAACAGAGCCTTGGGCGATATGGTTTAGTGTGAGGTGTCCCTGCCCATGGCAGGGGGGTTGGAACTTGATGATCTTAAGGTCCTTTCCAACCCTAACTATTCTGTGATTCTGCGATTATCCTGAATCCTTTGACTGCTGAATAAGCAAAAAATAAGGCTTCAGCTATACTAATGTTCTGTCATTCATGATAAAGAAAGGCTCTCCAAACATTTCAGTGCAAACCAAGTTCAGCAAAAGCAATAGAAGCATAATGCTTTGTGCAGTAGCCTTGGGTAGGAATGGTGCAGACAAAACTGAGACATTTACTCATGGTGATGTGAAATTTAAGACCATGTAGAAAGCAGTTTTTAAACTTTTTTTTTCCTTTTCGAAAGTAAGTGTTCATCTATCTGCCATTATAAACCTAGTTATATAACCCAAATACATTTCTTTTAATTGGAGAAATGTGTTCTGAAGGTCATTAATTTCCCTAGATTTAGAAAGGTAAAAAGTCAACCTGAAGTATGATGAGTATTCATGTAATAATTTTAAAAACTACAGCAAAATTGAAACTCGATTAGTCTGCAGGAAAAAAAGAATTGGAGAAGAGTGGTTCTGTCCGTGCTGCATGTTTTGCCTGAGGTTATGGAAGAAGCTGGGGATGGAGTTTGGGTGAATCTTGAAACCGTCCTTTTCAGCTAACCTTGCACTGTTACACTGGGTAGTTTTTCTTTCTAGGCAAGGAAATATTTTCCAAACAATTCCATACACTTAGCTGGACTCTGGTATAATCTTCATGGGTAGAGTACTTTGGAAAAAAGTTATTAATGAGCCTTCATTGTTAGGGATTGGATCTTAGCCAGCTGCTTAGCAATTAAAGTTTAATTGCATGATGATTAGTTTTCATTAGTCAGCAATTAGTGTTTAACAGCAGTCTTGTATTGCTGGAGCTATGGGCTAGCAAAAGTGGCTTGAGCCATGTTGGGAAGGTATGTAGCTGAAGATGTGGGTACAAGGTTGTTAACCCAGATGCTATGAGAGCTGGAGCACCTCTGCTATGAGTGCAGGCTGAGAGAGTTGGGCTGGATCAGCCTGGTGAGAGGAAAGCTCAGGGCGGACTTTGGAACAGTCTTCCACTGCCAAAAGGAGGCCTACAAGAAATCTGGAGGGGGCTTTTTACGAGGGCATGTAGTGACAGGACACGGAGGGAGAATGGCTTTAATCAGACAGAGGAGGGATTTAGATTAGACATTAGGCTTGGGGAAGTGGAATAGGATGAGGGTAGAGGGAGGTAGGAATGTAGCAAAAGTTCAAGGCTCCTTTGCTGTTAAAGGTACAAAAAAAGAGCATCCCTTATAAAGCACTTCTGTTCCATTGAGAAGTCTGTTGTGAAGATGAAATATGGCAGTAATTGTATCTAGGCTACATTAGAGTTGTTAGAAGCCGTTCTTCTCCCTCACACCTTCCCTTTTGCCAGCACTGCAGTGACCTGCCAGCACAACTGCACTGTGACTGAACCATGTCAGCCAGCTGATCTGGCCAGCAAATTCTACACACACATGCCCGCCCTCATTTTTAGCAAACTAAGTTTTTTGGCTGGACCAGCTTTCTTGACTCTTCGTGTCAGTACTGAGACAGGGAAATGTCGCTGCTAGGGGTCGGAGGGGCAGCAGGTTGTGTGAGTACAAACCGGTGTCTTAAAGCGGTCTGGAAATGAATGGACCAGCCAAGGTGATAACTTCAGATACAAAGTTTTTCCAGAGCAACATTACTAGTTACACAAACTAGCAGATACAATAAAAGGTACATTTTTAAATTTGTCTAAGGTGGTTCTCAAATGTGTACAGCTTTGCAGTATTTGTTACTTGTGTTAAGCGCAGCCATCTGCTTGTCTAGACCTTTGAAAAGGTAGGGGATTTTCGTTACTGTTATCCGCAGTCTAGAAGCACTAGGGACTGAATGCTCCCTCCCCTCTTCTGGGCTACTTTGCCAGCTGGAGTAACCTAAAGCAGGCACTTCAGTTAAAAGGCCTAAAATACCTGCAGTTTCTTTTGAGAGATTCTGGTAGTGCTCAGGGAGTTACTTTAACCATGAATACATACTCAAGTTGTCTTCAACTGTGAAATGTTGGTAAGAGTAGACATAACAGGGTAGGACTTGGCATAAAATACCACCCCTGTTCAAGACACAGACTTCTGAGTGGCAAAGCCCACCCAGGGCTGTGCATGCTGCAGCTGGGCCCTTTGTCAGTACCTGAGCTGCTAGTGGTAAAAACAGTGTGTTTGTCTTGATACGAGGTCTGGTTGCACAACCGATTGTAGCATAAACACACTTATGTCTTACCTCAACCAGCTGTTTTTCTGTCTTAAGCTTTCTGTTTGAGGAAATACAAAAGTTTGATGTTAAAAACTGGTTGTGCAGTCTTCGCTTGCTAATGACTTTTTTTTATGTTTCTATCTCCTTCCATTTGATATTCTTTTGATTTATGCTTAGCTCCCTTAGTTCTCAGCTCTGTGTTTGTCTTTTTCTCATGGGTAATAATTTCACAAAATGTGGGTTTGTTGGTACTTTGCACTATACTGCTGTTAATTGCAGCTTTTCTTGCACCTGTGACTCCTTTATTCTTACTGAGAGCTCACACTTGCTAAGTTTCAGAAAGTTATTGATGATTAAAGGAGACTGTCCATCTTCATAAAAGACTTACTACTAAGGAATGGAAAGAAGGAGGAGGGTGTCCTGACATGAATCTCTTGAAATGGGGACTTTGTCTGAAGGATGCTGCTGCTCAGTGGGAAACTTAAAAGCAGGGGGAAAGCAGGGAAAAGGAAGGGGTGGGAATGGGAGGGAAAGGCAACTTCATGTGCTTGAGCTCAGGTTTGAGAGCTGTGAACTGCTCAGATTTTTGTGTCTGAGCTATCAAAAATTTCCTCTGTGGCCTTTGACAAGGCAGTTAATCTGTAAAGTAGGTATTAAAGCCACTTATTTTGTGACCATTAAGACAAATTTGTGGGGTGCTTTGAAAATTGAAAGTACAGTATGCTTTTAAATTATCAGATCTTCTTCAGTGAGAAGATGAAGGAGCTGATACAAGGTTGCCTGTTTTAATTGAGTAGATATAATGGGAGGAAGCTAAGTTATCATTTAGAGTCAGGTCCACAGAAGGTGTTCATCTGATGTTGGCTTTCTGTTTTCTGGTAGAAAGCTAAAATGCTGAAGACCTTAACTTGAATGTACTGGTACCATATGTACATTCATTATTAAGTTTGCTAGGTGTTTTCTGGGAGAATAACCCTTCAAGTTAAATTTTATCACTAAAATTTCAGAGTGACACGGTGCATAACCGATGCTTTCCAACAAAACAAGCGGGTTGTTTTTTTTTTTCCCTAGGTATCAGAAAATTGTTCAGGTTAGATCAGAAAAAATCCAGTATGTATGTTATAGGTACATAAAACTGTTCTACGAGGGTTTAGTGCAGTCTTAACTCCTATGCTTTACTTTAATTATTCCTCCTTTGAAGTGTCACACATTATCATTGGGGAGAAGAAGGATTCTTTAGTGGTACCACATAGTACTATTACTCTAAGCAGAAATCTTCAGAGGCAGTTCCTGGGGTAACTGGATAGTTACCAATAAATTCATTTTTCTGGACAAATTAGCTTCAGTGGCAGTGCCAGAAGAAGGGTTTTCTGTTCTGAGTCTCTGAAGCTGTCTAACAAAGACTTTACTGCTGACTTATGCTCTTTAGGCTACAACCTCCAGAAGGTGGAGGAATAGGAAGTGAGAAGAGGGGTGTGTCCGTGTAAAATAAATGAAAAACAAAACAAAAATGCCTGTATCCTTCAGTTTCTGCCTCAGGTGGAAAGAAGATTGAAATTTCTCTTTGATCTTGCTCAGTGACTTATTTGTAGTTGTCTATGGCTTATAGCAGTCCTTTTTATATTAGAATAGATTGATCTCGATTTATAAAAACTGAAGATCTGGCTTACAGATAGTTAGCTATTACTGCTTTTACCATGATTCAGCAGTGTTCTGAGCCCAGGAGATCTTTGTGTGAAGTATTTTCCCTTCAGAGAACTAGACAGCTCCTTAATCCTTTGTCAGAGGAAGTTCTTCCCCCACGAGAACAACATTAAGTCTGTCCTTTAAGGAAACTACTGACACTTCCTCAGCGGCTTTGTAATATCCAGCTGGAATGCCATCCGGCCTTGGACTTCTGCTGCTATTTATATTTGCTGCTTCTTCTAAACTGCTGCTAGCTCATACAAGTTTTCCTGGGTCATGCGTCTCTGGCAAGCCTCCTGACCCTAGATATTTTTGAATAAATTCAGTTTAGAATTCGTGAGAAGTAGCTATTATTGTAATGGGCAGTTCAGGCAGCACATATGTCATTATGGTTTATAGGGTTTTTCCCTGATGATTATTGAATAGTACAAGAACATATTCCTCTTTAAACCCGTTCAGATTTTTGGCCAGCAAGCATTATTTTACGTACAGCACCTCCTCTGTATATGAGATAACTTCATCAATGTGTGTTACTGATTTGTTTAGTTTTCCTGAGCTGTGATTATTTATTGCTGTAGTTCATGAGCTTTATCTTCTTTCCAATTTTCTTTTTAACACTGGTGTGTTACTTCACAGCTTATCACTAAAGAGAGTTGTACTGACTCTCAGACATTTCTCCTTCTGCAAGCACTGCACCTTTACCTCTTGGATTAATCTCACCTACTGTTGTTGCTCATCTTTGGCTTCTTTTCCTGGATTGTAGCAACCGCCACCAGTGACCTCAGGAATACTTGTGTGCAATTTGCTTCTCCTTATTATAGCTCTGCTGCCAGATACTGCTTCAGCAGCCTTCTGGAGGACCTGTTGTCTTCTCATCCTTCTCTTTTTAACAGTATTTAGTGGTACATTTGCTACCTTTTCTCTAGTTGATAATTTTCTAGTAAGATTAGCATTGTACCTTTTTCACCTGTCCTTGCTTGCAGTGGGCTATCGTTTGATTGTGCAATAGGAGCAGCTCTTTAGACTGTAATTTCAGAATTGATGTTTGTATTAATGAGCAACCGTCCATTCAGAATGCTGTTACAAACATTTTCAAATGCCTACTTCTTTCACGTTAATCTGCTCACTTCCTCTTACGCTCAGACATAAGTTACTCATCATTATTTTATGTGCCTTCATCCTGATGCTTTTTCTTCTTTCAGTTCCAGGAACTTATGATCTGCTTCCCCTCAGTGCATCCTGGATAATTTTATAATTTCCTAAATGAAGTGCCTCACTTTCAACACCCTGCATGTTTACCTTTGTTTTCCTTCATGCATTTCTTCAAAGCCTTTCTTGTCTGGGATTTCTGCTGAACGATTGGTTATGGTTAGGCTGCTGCTGTGATGGACTCTGCCTAATGCTGCTGGCTCAGTCCCACTATTCCTGTTTCATCCCTTTGCATCCACCAATGCTTTGTTCTGTATTAACGAAGTGTCTTGCACAGTGGGGCTCTGTTTATGATGAGGGCTTGCACAGATTAGTACAAATAATGACAAATGGTTTATTTCTGTTAGTGTTAGTGTTACAAGTCTTTGAGTTGTTGGCTGGGTGGATTTGTGCTGCACCCTTTTTCCTGTCAGGTTGCGTGGGTATTTAGTATCTTGTAAGAATCTCTTACATTTACTGTTCACTTTGCTCAAAAGCATTCCCTTTTTTTTAAGCCTTTACAAAGGTTTTGCTTCTGTTGAATCCACTGCCACTAATAACATAGTGATTGTGTCTTTAATGAACTAGACCTTTATTTTCTTTGAGGAGATAATAGGTGTCATCTTTTTTTTTCTCTGACCAGAGAAAAAAATGGTTCCATCATGCAGTTCGCTTCTTGAAAGCAAATTCCTGAAATTGTTTGGATTTACTTGTTTATGTCAGTTTTACCCTTTTTTTTTGTCAGTGTAATCATTGATATTCAAAGGTTTTGCTTTACAGGGGGGAGCTCTTGATAATTATCTAATTTATCCAAACCCTCTTCCCTTATGGTTGCGATACGCTTTGTTTTAAGGCAACCACATGCTGTTGTTTTACACCGCACTTGGTAGATCTTGTGCTAAATGGAAATTCACTACACATTTGGATATTTTCTTTATAATTAGTACCTAAGATGTTCAGGAAAGAGACCTAGTACTGGAACAAAACCCAAGTGGAGTGAATGCTCTCTCTTGTTGACTCTGGTGTTCCCAAAACTCTGTATGTCTTTATCTCACGTAATCACTGCTGGAAAATTTGGTTTTCTTTTACCTCTTCTGTTCTTTTATCTTTCAGACCTTTTGGTAACTAAATTGCACTTGTTGTTGCACATTTAATCCCCCAAATGAATGGCCAAGATAACACAAACTGTGTAAATTTATTTTTTTTTGCTAGACTTGCATACTTCAGCACATTCAAATCCATATACATCTAAGTGGTTGTCTGAAACATTTCTCTCATTCAGGGTGGCTCTTTGTCATCAAAGGAAACAAGATTTACACATTTCTTGTCTTCTTGGACTTGATAGTCTGTGTATTACTTTAACACCCTTTTGAAAATATGGCTGCAAAGGTGTGTACTCATTAGCCTGCTTAATTTGAAATTAAACATGCTTCTTCATGACCATTTATAGTTTCTGGGTTTAGTTAATTTTGCTAAATAGGTTTTAGTTAACATCAGTTTACTCCTGAAGTATTGAATTTATAATCTGTTTCAAATATGCTTGGTCCTTATTTCGTTTAGTTTTTTTTCTCCTTCCATTGTGCAAGAGGCAGGGATGGTTCATCATCCTCCATGACTTTTTCAGCTTTTCACCAGCTTTGTCTCCTAGAGTATGTTCATACACATTTAAGCCTTTGATCATTCCACCAAGTGAGTGAAACATTTAGGCTTGTATGGAGTAGTGAACATGAATTTATTGCTTAGATCAGATTTCAACTCTTTGATATGGTGTTACGGTTCAGCTCAGCCTTCCTATTCTGAAGGTAGACTGAGGAGGCTTAAAACTTGTAACCTGACGCTGTAATTTCTGGGTGCATACATAGTTTTTAGTAATCATGGGGTGGTTTTTGTTATTCAGTGTGGAATTTCACAATCAAATATCTTGGTCTACAAAACAACTGCCATTTAGGCAGGTGCAAAAGTATGTTTTGTTGTGGTGTCCTGCTGTCAGCAGTGGCCAGGAGCTCTTATCTTTGGAGATGTACAGTAAACCAGGCACGTACAGAGTGCTGCTTTCATATTTTCTCCCTCCTTTCAGCAATCACAGCTTTGGAGTAGTCTCTCTTGCATCACTGTTTAACTGGCAGTGTCATACCTGTCCTTGATGAATGTGTCTGATCTGGTTTTGAACTCGCTTCTCTTTTTGCCAGTGCAGCGTTCTTTGGCAGTGACTTTTGTAGTTTAATTATTTGTTGCATGGAGGGAAAAAGAAAAAAAAAACCAGAAGCTGATTTATCATAGATTTGAAATGGCCAAGAATCATTCTCTTATGCCCCCTATATTTGATTTTGTACATCTCAATCCCCCTTCAGTTACCTCTTCTCCAAAATACTTTTTTTTTTTTCCCATGTGGAAGCTCTTTATGTTATTTCCGCAATGTGTTTGGGGTTTTTTCTGATCTGTGATCCTTTATTAATAGGGTGACCAGATCCACACACCATATTAAGATGTCAGGGTGCTGCTACAAGAGTAACAGTCATAATGAAGATTCGGGTTTCATTATTGATTTGTTTTCCTAATAACTTCTTAGGTTCTGGCTGTCTTGTTTCTGCTGTTGCAGGGACTGCATGATGGTTTTGTCCAGGATGACTACTGATACCTTCCCATGATTAATAAAAGCTAATTTAGAGTCTGTCATCATGTATGTGCGTAGGTAAAAATCTTTCCCCATGTGTATCACTTTGCACTTAACAACATTAATTTTCATCTCCATTTTATCATGCTGTTATCCAGGGTTGGGAGATGTTTTTGCAGCTGTTTGCCACCAGTTTGAGATCTAACTTACCTTGGATAATTTCACAAACTTAACAAGTTTTCACACCTTACTGTTCACCCCCTTCTTTGAGGGTCTCTATAAGTACAGGTGAATAGCTTATGTGTCTGTGTAAGACCTTAGAAATTTCTGCTGGCAACCCATTCCTTGTCAAAACAAGTGATTTATTTCTGTTCTTACTATTTTCTCTTTTTCTTTCAAGTCGAGGGAAATAGAATGCTCTGTTTTTCATTTCAAGTGCTTCTGTTGTACTTTGATCCGTTTTATGTGTATTGAATAGCATTTTCCTTTTTTAAGACATTTTTCAGTTCTTGTGGGTTTTTATTTTTTTTCCATGCCATCCATTTTGAGCTGCAGCTTCCCTTTTGTGCTTCAGCAGCCTGTGCAGCACTGCAGTTCTGACTTTTTACTGTGGTTCCTAATGGAGGTTTATTAGTGTAGCATCTTCCAGATCATTGATTTGTCTGTTTGCTGATATCTTGGAATCTAAATTCGTCCTTAGTTTTTTAGCTTGAAGATAGCTGCCCAATTTTACTTCAGTGACTATTTTCCTTTTATTATTACTTTATTTGCTTGCTGCAGGAGTATATCATTGTTGGCAAGAGATCCCTTATAACAATGCAAGTTTAAAGGATTTTTATCTTTTTAATTGTGGGGTTTGTGTTTTTCTCTGGTATTCTGTGCCTGTTTTTTTGGAGAACTTTAATTGTTTGACAGGAAATGGAAACTAATAATTCTGTATCCTTCAGGACTGGTTGTTATCTCTAGCCCCAGTCACATAAGCAAATTTTTTCATTAACCGGTATCTGCATATCAGAGCAGCAGTGCTGTTTTCCTCTCCTGCTTCCTAAAAATGTCTGCTCACCCTGCTCTTGTTCATCTCGGTCCCTTTCTGCAGCAGCCTTCCAAAAGAATCACTTATTCTTTTCTCCTGTAGCAAACAGTACAAATGTTCTTGGGTTTAGCTTTCCTTGTAGCTAGTTGGAATAAGCAGTCTCTGCATCCCGCTTTCCAGGAAAGAGAATGCGGCTGCCTGCTGCTTGTGTTGCCCTTTTGCCTGGATATTAAAGCTGAGCCTCTGCATAGCCTGCCAACTGCTTAACCAGAAATAGTCAGAAGGCCCTCCTTCCTAATATTGCAGCTGACTCTGAAATCCTCATTATCTTACATCTGCATTTGTGCAGTGCAATTATGCAGAAGCAATTATTTTCCTAAAAGCTTATAATTTAAACAGATGAAGGAGAGCGTATGAAAAATGCATATAACATGTGAAGTGAAGACTTGTACCTGTGTAATTAATGCCACATGTATTTCATTTTTTGCTTGCCTTTTTTTAGTAACCTTTAGTAGCTGCTTTCCATTTTATTCTGTTTGTGCATTCTTGACACTGGTATGCAAGAAGGGGGAAAACCAGGGAGGTGCCTAGAAAGTGAAGAAAGGGAAAAGGGAAGAAAACATAAAGCAAAAGAAAAACTGATGCTTGGAAGAGAGGAAGTTAGAATGAGGCATGGGTGTGGGGTGTAGGTGAGCAAGCTGGAGGAAGCAACCGATCAGCATTAAAAGACTCTTCAGATTATAGACATGTAGAAAATATGATACAGTTGCATCTGTCATGAATGTCCTCGCTTAAACTGCTTTTGTAGTTGTTCCACCAAAAACATAGTGGAGGAATCATCTGAAAACACCTTGTATGGCAGAGGGAGTTAATTTCTGCTTCTCATCAACTGATCCTGCTGCTACCCAGAATATGTCAGAAGGGCTAGTTTGGCAACTCCCATCCTCCCACCAGCAAAACCCTGTCCACTGTGGGATTCCAGTACACCTACACAGGCATCATCTCTTGTCAATGTACAGCGAAGAGGAAAGTTAAGGTGTGTATTTTACATGAGCAACTTGGAGCACTTCATCAGTATGAGAGCTTGTGCTTGACAGCAGGGAAGAAGGTGGGTAGCTCAGGACACATTTTTGTTACGACACCTAGGTGGAGCTGGATACAAATCTGAGAGAGGCAGAAAAAGAACCCCAAACCCAAAATCCACACCTCTATTTATTACATTTAGAACGGTGTGCTTTCCGCAGAGTTTACTCCTGTAGAAATAAAGGAATACAAATGGCAGGGGAATAAAAAAAACCAACCCACAACCTTGAAGCAAAAGAAATAGAATTAGTGGATGGTTTAGCATTTGGAATGAATCAGAGGGACTCTGCTGTCCCTGTGGTAGCTCTCCCCGAACTGTTCACGCCTCCAGGTTGGGTGTTACTTCATTTTGGTAGACAGAGAATGATGAGCTGTTGCAATGAAGAAATGGGCTGCTAATAGCGTGGAGAGGTAGAGACTATTGATAATTTAGTTAAAGGGATGGAGTGTCTCTTCTAAATGGCACTTTTCAGTCTCTCCAGCCTATTCTAAGTGAGATATATGTGCCTTGTGGCCAGAGATGAATCGTGGAGATAGGACCTCTGAATCAATCTCTGCTGTATGATCTTTCCCCACACCACTATTTTTTTTTTTCTTTTTTTTTTTTCTCTTTTTTAATTTAAGCCAGGAGTTGATTAGATGCCTGGCAATGATTACTGTCCATTGGCACATCCCATTGGGAGCACACTCCAAGTACCAGCCTTCAGCTCTTTAAAGCAGGGGAGGTTAAGCAGGCTGCTTACTGAGCAAAAGGAATTTCTCTTCCCATGAGAGCCTGAGTGCTGTTTCCCTGGCCTGGCTAAGAGTGCTATAATTCCTTTACAAGTGACAAGCAGGCTGCTACCATCTGCTGGTGAATGGCTGCAGGACGGTGGAGTTTGAGTGAAAATTTGCTCATGGACCAAAGAGAACAATTAGTGTTCATTAAGCCCAATTCACACATTTCCTGTACGAAGTTCCACAATTTCATTTTGTCTTTAGAATGTTTTCTAATTGTGGTGTGATTTTTGTTTTGTTTTGAAACATAAATGCGTAAGATAACGGTTCTAACCAAAGCCATAGAAAGTACCAGCAGGATCTGTGCATAGTTTTATCTTTTAAAGCACAACAGTGAGGTCTTGCAAAAGCAGACTGAGACCATTCAGACATTTTTTAATCACTTCATTCTGTCTTTCTAGAAACACCTGGGTATATTTGGAAACCATGCGGCATTACTTTATCATAGTCTCTTTCAGAGATTTAATGGTAGACTCGTGAGTTGGTTTAGAACCATGCAGCTTTGTAGGGTGTCTGCTTTGTTCAGTCACTGTACTCTGTCAAGAAGGAAGAGCTCGAAAGAAGAGAGTAGTTATTGTGTATGTGGTTCCCCCAGCCTCCCCTGAAAGAAGCAGATGGTCGGGGGTCCCAGGAGGTAGAAGAAATGGGGCCATTAGACTGTCAGTGACTTGTGAAAAGCAGAAGCATCTGCCAGAATGGAGACTTGTTCAGCAGCAGGGGAGCCAGCAGCAGCAGATGATCTCTGCCTTGAGCAGTCAGTGGTGTAGTAGTCGCTGGGGAATTGCTGTTGTGGGCGTAGCTGCAGGTAACCTTGGTAATAATCTGGTTGGTCTGGCAGGCTAAAAAAAAAAGGGAAAGGAAGGCTTGATGCTTAATCTCTGGCATCTTCACTACCCGCTTCTACTGTCTAATGAGCCCTAAACTACAACCGATTTGAAAGTATTGAAGGTACCCATTCTCAGCTGAGCGCCATAGGCATATTTGAAATTGTTCAAAATGCCTGTCGTGTTTCTGCTTCAAGTTTCAGAATAGCAAGATGAACCATGCTACACTGAGCAAAGAGTAAGTTCAAAGACTAGATTAACATTTGGAAAAGTATCAAAAATTTTGTCGTCTTGTTTTCAGCTGTATCACACAGAACGCTCCTCTAAGACATGCCTTTTCAGTGTTAAGGGATATTTCACACAGCTGCAGTTTAATCTCTGCTGCTTCAATTCGTATGCTCTTACTGACTGCTCCGTACAAGACACAGCGTTCCTGGGAAGAATGGCCTCTTCTGTTGCTACAGTGTGATGGTACTTCAAAGACCAGATAAAATGGGAAGGACAGAATGCCTCTGAGAAATAAACCTAGAAATTCGTATCTGTCTTGAAAAAGAATAGACCGTTTGGGTTCTGTCCTGTTGGAATAATTAATCTCAGCCACATCTAGAAGAATAAAGTGTATGGGTAAAGAGCTTTGGTTCAGAACTCCTCAAGCTGCGCTTTGTGAATATTTGGCATAGGTGAATCTAAGACTATTGCCAGTACATAATATTCTTCCAGGGTTGATTTCATAGCCAGGAAGAGATACTTTTCTACACATGAAACTTGGTTTTACTCCCATGAGAAAGAGAATTACATTGCAGTTTGGCTAGGGGTCCATACGTTTTGGTTTACACTAAAATACTGGTTTAGATGGGGTTTTTTATCTTTGGAAACTAGCATTCTTGTTCTGACAGGCAAGAGTAAGCTGCTTGAGTGTCCCTTTCTAGGCCTCAGGGACACTTTCCTTACATCATGAACACTGCAGTAGTTTGTCATGATACACATTCTCTGCTTAGAAGATGGACACAGTTTAAGTAGGGAGCACTGGGAGATCAGGCTCTCAATGCTTTGGCATAACCAAAAAGAGAAGGCAGTATTCAAGGCTGCAGTTGTAGGTGTCATGAGAACTGACGTCTCACAAGCTTTTCTGTTAGTTGCATCTGCTTTGATTTGAAGGAGGCCACCTGGTTTATGGCTGGAGTTAGTTTTGCTTTCATCCTCATTCAGTCATTTAAATACAAACTGTAGTCATCTCTGCATAGCATAGAAGAGTAGGAAAAGCAGTAACTGTCAAGATATTCTCAGTGGTTTTTGAAATAGTGTAATCAAAGCTCTGATTACTGCGCAGAGGGAGGATCTTCGCTGTGGCTGTTATCTTTGGCCACATCTATTCAGCAGACCTCCGCTGCAGCATGTATATGTTCATTGGGGATGAGAAGAAGTGTGGTGTAGCATGATGTGGCCATCTCCCTGTATGGTAAAAGACCATGGTTTGTCCAGTGCCAGGTTCACACTGCTGGTGTGAGCACATCTGTTTTGTGTGCTGTACAGGTGTCACTTGCTGGTAGTGTTAATACTGCACACAGAATTTGGTACTAGCTTTCCCAATAGGAAAAGAGGGTTTAGATCATGTCGTCATCTGTGCACAGTCAGTGGCCAAAGGCAGTGTCTCTTAGCCTGAATTCAAGGTGAATTGTATCAGCTATACAAGGTCTTATTTGTATTTTTAGTTGTGTTTACCAGCACAACCAAAATTTCTGTGTGTGACTCTAAAGTTACTGTAGGTCATCTTTTTTTTTTTTTTTCTCATAATCATCTATTTGCATTTTAATTTTTAAATAATAGCAGTCTCTTAGCCTTTGGTGCATTCTACCAGATGTGGCTTTGCTTTTTAGAAGAGAAAAATGTCAACCTGTCAGAAATCAGTTTTCATCAGAATCTTAATTAGTTAATGAAAATCACTTACTGCATATCTTCAAGAAATAAAATTGCTGTCTAAACGAGATGCACTGTAGGCCAACTTCCATAGGTCATTCCTTAAGTCATTCAGGATGAAGTAAATGGGTGAGTGGCTTTCATTGTGCTGCATTCACATCTGACTGTTAATACGGTTAAATACATCATTGACCAGTTGAGATAATGGGATTTAAGTAATGAAAATTGAACGTGGACATCAGATGAGTCTTAACTACTTTAACAATAAATGTATGAGCATCCTTGTAGTATTGCAGGCGTTTCTTTTGGAGATGTGCCATTTCAGTGATGGTGAGCTATTTTCTCCTTGATGGCATTTTCTCCTGCTCCAGATAAACCTTTTTTAATCACCTCTGAAAAAGTGTTCAACTTAGCCTTGATCTTTTTGGGCTGCTTAGTGATAATGAAAATGATGTAACCAAATTACTTTTACACTAATGGCGTCTCCTAAATCATTCTTTGTCATGCTAATTCTCATTTTAAAGCTGCTGTAGATTCAAAAAAAGCTCTTTTCCAATTTTAACACTGATGTCATTGTCAGGTACTGAAACATGGGCCAGAGAAACAGATTTTAGAAGGTGTTTCAAGTTCTTAATGGTTGGTTTGAAGGTTTGGTATCTCTTGCCTGGTTACTACACCTGAAAAGTTTATTGTTTGAAAGAGCTTATATTATTGCCTGTTCAAAATGCCTTTAGTCATGTGGTGTCGAAAGATACAGTTCTAACATTGTGATACTTGAGAAATTTGTCCTGGGATGGGGTTAACTGAAATTCCCAGGAGAATACCTTGAAAGATGTGTGGAAAGTTGGTTTCAGTCTTCATCGCCATTTCTTGGTTTCCCTTTCAGAAATGTTCCCATTGCCAGGAATCGGGAGCCACCTTAGGCTGCTACATCAAAGGCTGCTCCTTCCGATACCATTACCCATGTGCCATCGATGCAGGTAAGAACAAATGGCATGCCAACTGTATTTCATGTTTATTCAAGACCACACGACACAAAATAATTCTCAGGTACTTTACAATTTTCTTCCCTCTCCATTCTTCACCTACCATTAAGGTTCAGTAATATAAATGGTGAGAAATGGCATCAGATAAATAACACACGGGGACAAGGTGGAACTTGAAATGAAAAAGAATCTACCTGAAAGTGCAGGAAGAAGTGTGATTTGGGGGAATGTAGTTACAGTGACTCATATTTAGCTAGAATATGACAACTGATGGCTCTTTTCTTGCAAAAATTAGAAACCCTTTGTTAAAAGGGTGCAAGTGACCAGAAAGGTGTCTGCTCTTTCAGGTTTACAGTCTTGCAGATAGTCATAGTTAACGATTTCAAGTGCAAAGGGTTTGTAGAATCATCAGTTACCACTTGCAGCACAGCCTTCTTTCTCCCTCCTTAGAAGCATTTCAGCCAGTCTCTTGAGTAGGTCCAGTTTTCATCATTGAACAAGCTAATGGTTTGGATGGTGTTCTCTGTAACCTGGGGTTGTGAGCTGTCGTTTTGTGTACAATAGTGAAAGTGGATCAATGGAGATAAACTTTATTCTTGGGTTAAAAAAAAAAAAAACAGCTTAGAATGAATAATATCCCACTGTTCCAGTCCTCTGTAACTCACTTCTGTCATACAGTACATAGTTTGATAGCAAGAAGTAAAGATTCAAGATTACAACTCTAGACTGGCAAATAATCACAAGCTTCCTGTTTGTTGTCCCAGTTCCACAGCAGCCCACTTGTTTCACCAGCTATTTTATGCTGTTTTCCAAGTGTTTACAGTATTTGAAGTAGGTATGCTCATTTCTGAATGACTGCAATGCAGTGAAATCCCACCCTATTGGAGCACCTTATTTTATTCTAATACAAATGTTTTTAATTAAATTAGTATTGCAGTGAAATGCTACTAGTACCACATAGATAGAGAATGCTTGATTTTACATGCGGTAAGGTGTTAAATATTATTTGGGTTGCAAAAATCACATGCTTAAAAAATGCCACAAATAAGGGTGCCCATGTAAGTGTGATTTTGGTCTCTTATGAATATACCTTATAAAACAGTAATTACCTAATCAAAGACTGGCATCTTTTGCTATAAGGCCCTACCTCAGCCTGTGGGATGGAAGAGTACTCATGAACATATGTTGTCCTCACTGATACTGTATTTTACTTGCTGTCTATGAGTCCATCTCAGTTTTGAAAGCAGAACCGTGAAATTTTCTGTGACACTCATCTGTGTCATGCCTAAGAGTTTTATGAACATCAGCAACCTTTTTGTTCATACATTTGAGAGACAGAATCATCAGATTTACATTCATATTATGTTTAGTAATTTGTTTCTGGTTTGTGACCTACCTGTTGTAATACCATGAAAAAAATGGTAGGGAATGTTCCCAATAGTTTGGGGTGCTTAATATGAATTCTTGTTACTAGATACAGTATGTTGCATTTTCCATGTTATAAATACAGGTATCAAAATCAAGATATTGTCCTTTTTCTTCAGATATACCTTCCTCATTAACTCTACTCCACTTCAGCAAATGCAGTAGGATCCTCCAGATGACAAATATACTGAACAATCATGACTGATTCCCAAGAGCAGTTCTGTCATGCACGGAAGAGGCAGTGTCCTCTGCAAGAAATAGTACATAATCATACTATTTGCATCATATTAAATGTAATATAATATGTCTACCTATAATGTATAGAACAGGGCTACATTAATCTGGCTTTTCCTTCCATTTGTCTTGACTTTGCAGCCTTTGAGGTTCTGGGGTTTTTTAGAGTAGCTTTTTTGTGTTCAAGTTCCAAGGCTGTGCTTGCTTCATTTTCTTGTAATTTTGTTATGAGGCATCATGTTGTCATGTGGCCATCTGTCAGAGTGCACCATTCCAAGCTAGTTTTCCTCCTTTGAGTAATACGGCAGTAATAAATTGCAAGAGCTGCATGGAGATTGGATACTTGGACTATGAGATTCGCAAACATACTTAAATAATAGGAGAAGAGTTGGTAAAACTGGTAAATCTCTGGTTTTGCTCCAGGAAGAGTAGGTTTTAATGAGAACAAAAAGTTCTCTTTGTTTCTTTTTACATCTTCCTTTTTGTTTCTTTGTCTTCAGTGTGGATGTGTCTGATACTTTCTCCAGTCTGGCTCTTTATACCAGCCACAAGCTCTTTATGTAGTTGGTCTGAGGTTCCTCTTCTCAAATTCCTTATTCCAGTCTCTTTTATAAGACACAATTCTCCCTACTCCATTCTAACTTTTCCTTTGCCCAGATTTCTAGCTGTCATTCTGGTGTTCTCCTCTCTGCTCTTGCATCACGTACTCCTCTCCTTTCTTGCTTCTGGCTCTTGAGATTTTTTCTTCTCTGGGCTTCTTATTCCTGTTTGGTGTTCCTAACTTAGCTATTTGTCACACTTAACCCTGATACTCACTGTTTGTTCTTGTATATTGCCCTTGATCTTCTGTGATCCACCATTCTGTGCCTTATCCCACTAGTTCTTAGGCTCCAGTCTTATGGCTGAATCTTGCTGGCACACTCATCCTTAATTCCCTGCTCCTAACTTCTAGTAGCACTGGTCTCCTCATCCTGCTAGCTTTCACTCGTTTTCCAGTTCCAGACTGCCTTTCTCACTTCTTCTTCCTATCTTAGTCTTAGCAATGTCCCCCAACAGCTGCAGTGCTTTTGGGTGGGGTGCCTAAGTCTGAGGCCAGAGGTTCATTTACAGGAAAGACCTGCTTACCCCCAAACAAAAATATATTTGAGGAATTTTTGAAGGATCTAACTACTAAAAGCTTAAGCCTCACCTGAAGATGTGCAGATTAAAATCCCCATTGCTCCTTTCAAAGAGTTGGATTTACTGATTTTGTGGTTAGCTGGCAAGGACATGCCTGAGAATTGAGGTCCTACCGAAAAGCAGGGTACGCTAGAACTTTCTAGAGAAGGTTAAGAGGGGCAGAATAACTTTTTTTGCCACGAAAAGAGTCTCAAGAAAATGGTTAGGCTGCTTCAGCTGCAATTTTCAACCAAAACAAATGAAAGAACCCAGCTTGAAGTAGATTCTCAGCATTCAAAGTTTCAGCCTGATGGTACAACAATAAAAGACCTTGTTTGCAGTTGGGTGTACCTGTGGGTGTAATCAAGCTGTTTTAATCTATAGCCATTCTGCCAATAAATCTGTATAAAAGAAATAAGATACATGGAATAGGAATTGGGTTTTGGCTGTGGCCAAGCTAAAAAAAGTAGGCCTTCTTGAGAAGCACATCAGCATTCTTTTCTTTTTCCTTAGCCTGCTGTCTACCTATAAACCCCTGTTACTGGTTATGCAATGCTACTGTCTTTCTGTAGTGAATCAGATACAAATATTTCTCAAGTCCTTTGGGTTCTGTGGTAGTTTCATTTGAAGTTGGCCATCCTGCTTTGGCAGGTGTTGCCACCTTTCTTCGTTGAGGTCCTGAAACAGATCCCTTCTGAGTCCTCAAGTCCGTGTTGACATTTGCAAGGGCTTGTGGAATATGTATGACTGGTCTTGTATCTTTACAAAAGTACCAGACAACACTTGCAGGAGTGGTTTTTAGGGTACATCAAGTCATAAACACTTGGTGTTTGACTGTAACATCTCTGGAAGTGAGCATGCCTCGGCTGGGATGAAGTATGCGTATTGTGCTGCTAGGCAGTTGCGTTGTGAGCTGAAGTGTCTTTTTACCTCTGCATTGGTGTTAGAAGTTAGTACCCTGTCAGTTACTGTGCCTCGTTGGAAAGGCACTGCATTTTCAATACGGGTCTTGAGGGTGAAATATCTGGAAAGGGCTTCAGTTACTTGCAGCACTGAAGGCTGGCCCTGTGATGTGCCCTGAGCTCTGGCTTCTGTGCCAGTCCTTGGTTTCCAGTCACACCCTGGTGAGGAGCCAGGTTTTGCACCGCTGTTGCTAATTGCCTGCTATGCAAGGCACGTGGTTTCATAAGCTGCCAGTTTGTACATATGGATGTTTTTATATAGCCTAATTCAGCCTGCCTTTTAATCTCCTTTCATAGAAAGTAGTCTTTGGCAATATAGGGTGCAAGGGAGCTGAACTCCTCTTAGCCATTTGCATAAAAATCAAGATCAGTAGTGCCACTTAAGTAATCTTTATATGGAAATGACTGTGGTTAACATTGTGTTTGGCTTCGTCTGTCCAAATTTATGAAGAGCCTCTGATGTCTCAAGATAACTTAGTCCTAGGGATGTCTCCATGGAAACAGGATCTTTGTTTTCTGAAATTTTATATCCTTTCCCTCTGCTTGTTCCTCCCCACCTGGAGCCACATCCTGATTGCTGCAGCACACTTGTCTCCACAACATGGATCGGAGGCAGTTTCACATACAAAAGATTTTTGACTATAAATTAGGAAAAGACTAGCAGGAAAATAGAATGAATTTTCAGAGAACAGAAATCCTGCGTCTTCCCAAGTATTGTTAAAGATGAGTAACAGGCAGAACACAGAGGGTGAGACAAAGTGTAAAGCTTACAGAAGAATAATTGCTTCTATTAGAAATGTTTTAGCTCTTCCCTGACTACTTTATGGAGAAAAATCTGTACAAACAAGGACAAGTCTCGGTTCCTTCTCCCTTTCTGCCACAATGAGCTGATCATAGCTGTGTGTCTTGTGACTTCATGATGAATTGTAATCTGTGATATAAAGTACTTGGAACCGCTAACTGAAATGCAGGCCAGCTTTATAATGATGAACAATTTTTGCCTTATTGGTATTCAGCTGATTTTCTACAGTGAGCTGACAAAATTTTTCATAGTTGTCCCTTAATAGAAACAAAAAGGTCGCTATTAATTGGATCTGGTATTTCTATCTGCGACAAAAATGACAACCTCAGTAAGAAATAGAGCTCCATATGCAGCTCAAGCATGAGGTACGAGGTTTCTGACAGTTCTCCCTGATCATGGTACAGTCTTCCTTTCTGATGTACTAGCTAGAGAAGTGCATTCATTACCAATGATGGGGTTCCAAGAAAGAAGAAAACTCCATCCTGTTCTAACATACTGTGTGTTTTTGATGATTGCTCTGTATATTTTCGATGATTGCTGTATTATGCAGTGATAATTCATGCTGCAGTCTAAATGTACAATTCCTGCCCTTATAATGAGGCAAGATTTTATTTATTCCCTGTTGTTTGCTAATACTACATTTGAAATTGTTATCTCTGGCGGGATTAAGGGTTTTACTCCCCTTTGCTAAAATCTCTCAAGTATCTTAGCCCATTGCATGCTGTTCCCTTTGATTCAGGCCAGAGGCATTCATGTTGAAACATAAGCGTTTCATAGCAGAGGGATGCTCTGCCAAAGCTTGGGTGTCTAGAAAGCTTTTCCCTCAAGCTTTAGTTGTAGTCTCCTGCTGTCTGTTAAACTCTTCCAGCAGATTGAAACAGCAGGTAGCACTGGTTATGCTGCATACTTAAGAGCTTTTGAAATTAGCACATTTTATTTACCATTGTGCTTCTTCACTTGCTAGCTATTTGGGTAGGTTGGAGGAGTCAGGAGGTCACAGCCACCTTGCTGAATTCTCAGTGGTGTTGGTTGCATTGAGGAGGTGATAGTGCTCCATGCTACTGATGCACTGATAGTTTTTGGCCAGCTTGCCTTTGGTACATGGGACAGTTGGAAAGACCAGTGTCAGAACCTTGGTCTGGTTGAGAGGTGTTCCATGTGTCCAGGGAGCTGGATTCTCTCAGGAGAGTGCTGCTTTTTCACTTGGCTGTGAGGCTGAATACAGGGTGTCTGAAGACACAAATGGAAGGCAGAGAACTGGCCTGTGGTGCTCCTGGTGTGGGCATAGCACTGAGGTTTCAGGAGCCACCTACTTGACATCTGTTTGAGGCATAGTCTGGGAGGGAGAAGCAGCACTTTACAATGGCAGTGCCACTAAAGAAGCGCTCTTCAAATGATAGTATTGCTTAATTTGTTCCTAAATAAGCAATTCTATGTAGGCACCCTGCTGTCCCTAATAGGTTTAAATCATTAATTAAACTAGTACTTAGATCATAGATACAAGTCATGGAAGCAGATCCAAGAGCAGTATGAGTGACCTGACTACTAGACATAGTATCAAAGTGGAAACGGATCACCAGCATTTGGGATTGCAAATAAACTGCCATAAACGCCCATACCTAGAGACCTACACCCCTTCTCCCCTTGATGTTTGCAGGGCTGTGGGGTAAGCATGAAAGGCAACTATTTGCCTATGGAGTATAGAGCAGGGATTATGTGTTCAGATTGGATAAATGCATCCGTCTTGTTCTGTAGCAAGGAAGGCTGGAATAGCTGAAAGGGGTTGGGATACAGGATTTGTAGACTTGCTGTTGTGATTCTTACTCCATACAGAGTATCAGGGCTGGGGGTGCTTGAACTTGTCTTGGTAATTCACGCAACATTGTCACTTGGGGTGTTTAGTAATTTTATCTGCTAAAACTTCGGGGGTGGAAGGGATGAACCTGCTAATAAGACAGTATTCCTTCAAGAGATTTTGGAATGAAAAATATGTACCTGTGAGGCAAGATTAACATGTGATGTATTATTCAAGTTGCGTTTTATTAAAAAACTAATAAATTGCTTTCTTCTCCTCCTTTAGATTGTTTACTAACCGAAGACAATTTCTCAGTGAGGTGCCCCAAGCACAAGGTAAGAATCCTCTCCTACATTAGGTCTGTTTTGTTACTGCCCTCTTCTGGTGTGTTAAACTTGGGTTAGTAATTTTGTACCTGGATAGATCTGTAGTCACAGATTCTGTTAGATCAGTTCTTCTGTGATGTGTGCTGGTAGTATATTCTGGGGGCAAACATCAACTTGAGAAGAATACGGAGAGTTTAAGAAGAGAAGTTTTTGCCTTATCTGTTCAGTTGTTCTTTAGATCATTAATCTAAAATTATTGGAAATTTTTGGATTTCCAGAATCTTTGGAAAACTTGGCTTCATTTCCGATCTTCTGTGATAGAATCAGTACGTTGCTCACTGTTTCTCTTTTGAGTACTACATTGAAACTGGTGGTAGTTTTTCTCCTTGGATTTACGGATGCAAGGAGGAATTAAAATGGTTCATGGAAAAGTTCTAACCAGCTTCGAGAAACACGTAGACTACATCATGAACCAGTATAGTGATGAACCTGAAGCACCTTGTTCTAGTCTGTTGGTCGTAACTAGACTTACCACTCAGGCTTCAATATAGCTGTTTAGTTGTTCTGTAGATCTTTGACTCTTCAGAAGACCCATCCTCGTTTTCAGCATGCTGCTTCTGCCTAGGGTTTAGCCATGCTTTACTGAGTGTTCCTGGAGCCTGCCAACACAGTGGTGCTAAGAGCTGGACTGCTGTTACTCTGTCCATATGGAAAGAGGAAACAAGGCAGCCAGTACATAACTCTCTTGCACATATAAGAAATGTGATACAGTGCTGGGAATATGCCTCCCAGCCCATGAGGGAGGATATATCTCTGGGAGGCTGATGGATAGCTTAAAACTCTCCATCAGTTTTAAATGCTCAGAGTGTGGAGAAAATGGCTGTTTTTTTTGTGACCAGTTGCTTACAACAGGAATTGTGCAAGAGTGTGGAGGGCTTATGCTAGAAAGTAAGTGATAATAGGGAAGAATAGTGTTTCTTTCTAGCAGGGATTAGTCTCCAGTTAGGTCTTTTCTGCAGATCTCTTCTCTGCCTAGAATTAGACTGACATCTGGTGGTCTTTTGTCTTCACAGATTATCTTTAATCTGTTTTTTGTGAACATAAAAGAATTAATCTCATGTTCCTTTCTGGATGTTCTACCACAATATGATGTATTTATACCCACGTATTTAAATGTGCTGGAAGATTCTGGGGGCATTCAGGCTGTTATCCAGAGCTGGCCTACTTTTCATCATGTACAGCATAATTTATTTCCTTTTACAATTGAGGAATAATGTTAAAAATGTGCAGCAGGCTTAAATTGATGCATTAATGCTACATGAACCTGCAGATCTTGCCAAGGAAAAATAGGAAGGGTGAGCTCCCCTTACTGCGGAATGCAACTACCTAAGTGTGCGAATTTGGATACTTGACTAAAGAGAATAGGAAGGTTATGTCTTTGAAGGCTGTTTTATTTTTGCTGCCTATTGCCTGAAGTATTGCAGGGAAACGTAGTGTTAAGCTTTTCATAGCTAGCTTGGGTCAGTGCTGCTGTATATGTCCTTACAGCGACGGTGCTTGAACCTCGGAAAGAGACGAAAGACTCCAGCCTCCTGAAGAAGATAACTGAGCAGGCACATCGATTTTCAAAGTAATCTTGGGAGCGGGAGGGGGAAAACTGCCAATTAAATTGATAAAAGTATTTTATGAGGCAATAAAATTTTGAACTTCATTCAAAACTGTCCCACTGCAGATCATTTTCTGTGTTGCGTCGCAATGGAATTCAACACCAGCAGCCTTTCTTTGACACTGAAGTTTGTTGGCTTTTGCTCAGTAAAGACTCCTTTATTTGAAGCCAAGCAGAATTTTCTTTGCCTTGGCTGTGATTCTGCCCTTGTCCTGCAGTTCACTGATCATTGCTGGTTTGTTCCAGATCCTTCTGCAGGGCAGAGTGTAGGGTCACCCTGCTCCTCCCGTCGTAGTGGCTGGAAAGAGGAGTTCCAGCCAGTTGCAAGGCAGTAACAGGAGGGTTGAAAGCTATTGCTCTAGAATGATTGGAGAAGAAATTGCATCAGGTTTTTGCATGGTATAAGCACTTGAGAGGAAGAAAGACTAGACTGTTTAAACCCATGCTTTTAGGTAATGCCAGTTAAACATTAGTAGCTAATTAGTAGCTGTCTGATACCTCATTCTTCTCTAGTTAATGGGTGGAAGAACTAACTTCATAAATACAATAAGTAAGTCCCCTGGTATAGTGCCTCTTACCCCTTTTCAGTCCATGCCTCACATCAGTAAATACACCTCATCATAATAAGTGGCTCCTGGAGAGCAAAGGTGCTTCTTGCCTCATTAACTGCGCTTGACGCTTCAGGCATAAGCAAGCTAAGTCCAGCGGGACTGGTCCTGCCTTTCCCTGTACTCCCCAGTGAGCTTTCCCATTTCCTTCTGTCAGCATTGATGCTTCAACCATCCATGTCCTGAATGTGCTACTTTTGCAAAATAGCAGCTTTTATCACAGGGAAAACGCTGTCTGAAAACTAATCATCTTTTGAAGGGTTAGCTTCCTCTCACAAGTCCAACTAGCTGTGCGTCTGCACCGCATCAAGTGCTGGTGCAACAGAACTGATAAGGAAGCCAAGGCACTGAGTAGGATATAAAGGGAATGGGGTACCTCACCTTTTGGGGGCACTGCAGTCTTAGATTGTTTTAAACCATCTGTGGGGCAATTTTAAGTGATGTTTCTCAGCTTGTTCTACCTTTTTGTGTTAAATTCTGTGTTTCTTAAAATTAACCAAGCTTTCTTATCCCAAACT
Source organism: Neopsephotus bourkii (assembly GCF_033783945.1). Taxonomy (NCBI): domain Eukaryota; kingdom Metazoa; phylum Chordata; class Aves; order Psittaciformes; family Psittacidae; genus Neopsephotus; species Neopsephotus bourkii. The sequence continues at coordinate 14,740,713 of NW_026900624.1, forward strand.
CTTTACTTTTTCAGAATTGCCTGCTTTTGTCACAGGGAAAACTCTGTCTGAAAAATCTGTCTGGCTCCAATACTGACTTCTCTTTCTCTCTCTCATTCTCTATATGTTCACTTTCCCTCCCCCTGTCTTCCTTTCCTCCCTCATTTTCTTTTTCCTCCTCTGTTTGGCTTTCTGGTTCGTCAGCCCCTCCTTCCTTGCTCTCTTCCCTCCTTGCAGAACAAGATGGTGAAAGGCAGCCTCAGCACAGAGCAGTCGGAGCGGGGGTGAGGGGGGAAGTATACTCCTGGGAATGGAAATAAAAGCAAGCACAGGTGAGTTGGGGAGAGTTTCAGTTTCCACCTGCCTTCTTCTGTGGCTCCTTACCTCCAATACTTTCCCCATATCTATAAGAAATCAAGGTGCTTTTGGTACATTCAGAAAACTTGCAATAACTGTTTTTTGGTTTGGTTGGGTTTTTTCCTGCTATCATTCTGTTCAGGCTAGTGACTGCACTTGTTTGTATTTGCACAGTAATTCCCTCTGTTTAGAAGTGAAAGGCAAATCTTGTTAGCTGTTACAACTGCCTGATTACTCTCTCAGCTAAACCAGTGGCAGAAATCTCTTTTCATATTGCCATGATCATGTCCATAAGGATCTGAAGGGCTTTTTACTGTAAGTCTCAAAGTAGTTAATAATAAGGGTTCGTATAAATAAATTCATGAAAGTATCTTAAATTCTGCATGTGAGAATACTGATGAGTTCAAGATTATTATAATCTCCAATCCTGTCTTCTGGAAATGTAAATATGGGGATAAGTACATTAATCTTGTCAGGAGCCCATTACATTCCTTTTGAACTGTCATTTTCCTGTGTTTCACAAACAGACATGGGTGGTAGAAGGTGGAACTATATCCACAATTCGCCCCAGTTTTCTAAGTTTGTAACCTTTATTCTGGTCCTTCTCCTTCGCTGTGGATCCAGCGTGGGCTGTGTGTGCCCTAAGTCAGCACCGCTGTGGAAAGCGGCAGTTGTGCTCTCACACCCCAGCTCCCTCGCTGGCCTTCTTTCCTGCTTTCTCCTTTGTCACAGCATTCATACAGCCCATGTATGAACTGTATGATGGGGAATTCAGTTTGCCTCAAACTGCATTCAGTCATGTTAGCAACTGAGCTGGGTTACTTCCCTAATCTGGTTCACTGTGTGGCTGGGCAAATATCCTGGCACAAGGAGGGAGCAGCACAGAGGTGGGAGTTAGCACCTAGGGAATGGCATGAGGTTGGGATTTCTTATTTCATTTCCACCAAGTGCATTGTCATTTGATGGCAATGGGGAGGTCTAGATGAGGTAAGTGTTTGGTTTCAGATTAACTCTTGCGGGCACCCTTTCCCATAAACTGCAGCCCAAGAAGGTCTCTTGCCTTCATTTCACTGCTGTTGCATTTCTCACTCAAGCTAGTTGCTTCTCTCTCTTTCTTGCAATCACGCAGGTGAAGGTGCTGTTTCATGTCTGTTCTCTGAGCTGATTATAACAGTTCCTTACCCTCACTGCCATTCCCTTGCTTTCCAGGCACCTCCCTTACCTTAATATCTTACCTGTTTCCCAAGTTAAGTAATTGTGAAATACTTTTAATGGTGTTTTCTGTGAAGGATGAGAGATTAATCAGAGAATTCTGGGTTTTTTTTAGTGCAGTAGCAGAAGACAGTATGTCATATAAACACTTTGTAGACTGACAGCTGACTTGGTTTAGCTCTGCTGTGTTCTGTGATTTTTCATTTTTAGCAGCAGTCTTCCTTGGCTTTGGAGTGTTGTTAGAACAGTTACCATGCACACAGTGTTTCGTGTTCATCGTTTGAGTAACTTTTTCCTTCCATGGTAAAGGTCATTGGGATTCTTTTAAGCTTTTGCCTTTTCCTCGAAGTGTAAAAGGCAGTGTAATTCGTAATGGTACAACAGGATGAGAGTCTCACAGACAAGGTGTCTGTTACAACTGCTTAACACTAGAGAAGTTTTCTCAGTGGTGATTTTTGGGGCCATTTCTTTGAGGCGCTGGTGAACATTACTGTGTCCCAGAGACCTTTACACAGCTTTGTTTCCTGCATTATTTTCCAGTGCTAACTCTTTTTTAATGTATCATAGGAACGTATTGGCTTAAGACCTTGCAGACTGCGGAATCTCTGCGCCATATTCACTGTGTGCTCTAGAGTTCTCCCTGAGGCATCACTTTTGCTTCGATTAGTCTTTATCTGAGGATCTTATTTAGGCTCGCCTTTTTGATGCTGAATGTGCCTTAAAATACATAATTTCTCTGACTTGGCCTTGCATCCCAAATAAAAACCATGTAAATCTAAAAGATTCACTTGTTAAAGAACTGAATAAATTGTTGCATTGCTGCGGTAAGAAGTTTAGGGCAATCCTGTAGCAGTCCTGGTAGTAGTGCAGGAGCTGCCTTTCTGCTGGCCTTAGTGTAAGATAGAATGGGCACTCAGCTGTTAGGTTATTGGATTGGTTTATTCCTGGTTCACGCCTAGGCCCAGCAAGTTAAGAAAAATCCCGCATGTTGGATAACATCCAGGCAAGTCAGTGTATTCTGTCTCTGTTGCTTCTCTCTCCCTGAGCCAGTTGCCTCTAGAACATTTGAATCAGATCCAGATTTGAGGAGTGACTGTGTGAGTGAGTCTGGTGCTCTGGATCTTGTCCAGGAATGGGGAAGGACTCTCTCTGTGTGTTGAGCCTATTTCCTCCCTGAGCCAGTGCCTAATGCTCTGGACCAATTCCAGGCATGGGCAAGCTGCAGTTGTAAAGGAGCCAGAGACAGCAACACGGCCTTGACACTCCTTCAGCGAGGGCTCACAGTTGCACAGTAATGAATACCACAAAGGTCAGCTGCCTGAACTCTCTAGGAACCTCCCTCCTTTCCTCTTTAGCTGTAGCTCCATGGCTTATCCCTCTCATATTTACTTGCCTGACTCTTCGCTCTTAGCCTGGCACCCCTGTATGAGGAGTTATTTGCAGCCAAGAGGTAGGCTTGCTGGGATGTAATATAATTGGTGTGCTGATAATCAGAACAGCATTGACTTCTGTATCACACTTAGTTAGGGTTCCCAGAGTTTAATCACCAGCTATGAATGAACATGGGTGTTACTTCGTTCCCAGGCACACCTCTAATGCCGTTAACTGCTTTCCATATGCATCACTTATGTTGAGAGCTTTTTTCCTTTTCCCAAGCTCACTAGCTGGTGAGGAGAGATTTATCTAAGTTATATCAAAGTAAGTAACCTTACTAAATAAACAAATTGCTTCTGGGCTTACTTGTGCTGTGGGAGAAGGGAAGAAAGGAATGTATTGTTTCAAGCTTTGCTCTCTCAGCTGTGCAGATTTAGGAGGAAGAACCATATCTTACAGAAAAGAACTTTTGACTTGGTCTGCAGTTTCTCTTTTGAACGGAGGCTCCACCAACTTAGCGAACTCCTGAAGTTCATTTTCTCACCTCTAGAGAATTTCTGGCCAGGAGAATGAGCATGCTAAACACTTGGATGCTCCCACATTTGTCTTGAAAGACATCACAAGCTTAGTCCTTCCCTGAGCTGCCCACACCACCGTAATCTGGCAATTAGAGCAAACACCCCCAACATTAAAATAACAAAAACCCAACAATGTTATCAGCCCTCCAGTTAGTTTAACTGCACCTTTGCCTTTAGCTTGTGAAATTCAGGCATTTCCCAGATTAGGTTCCTTCAGCTGGATTTACATAATTTTGATACTGATTTCACTATCTGCTCCATGTTCCCTGAAAACTAGTGTCAGATGGTAGCTTCATGATCTGCATTAAAACAGTTGGGTCCAGTCCCTAAGGAATGGCATCCCAGAAGCTGTCATTGCATTTGGACATGTGTTTCCAGTTTTCATAGTCAAGATGAGGAGGAAACATGAATGAGGTGACGGAGCTCCTTTCTGGCTGCCAAAGGTAGCTGTTCCATAAGAGTGTATGCCTTTGTAATGGCACAGATTGTCCTGAGCCTCCTCTAAAACTGGGCTTACTTAGTTTTCTGCGGTTGCTAAACTAAGTTTTATCTTTTCTTTTTATCACGTGGATTTGCTTTTGCAAACTGCACACGGTGGTGCTTGCACCTGTTTTCAGCCCGCAAAACTAAAGAGCTCTCGGTGTTACTGCAGTGGTAGGCTGCTGAGTGAGTTTTTCCAAAGCCGGGGAGGGGGGTGTTGGCAACCGGAGGGAAGGATCCATTCCAATATTACTGTTTCACTTTGTTTTTCAGGTTAGGCTGTTGAGATAAAAAGTGGTGGACATTCGTGACTGAATGGAATCTCTCCCACTGTGCAGCCATGCCCCCTCTCGACGTGCCTGCCAATGCCAGCACTTCCTTCATAAATTCTTACATCACACTCAAGACTGAGGACATCACAGAATCTGACCAAGGAGTCTGAACCAGCTGTTTCCATGGACACAATCTCCATAGTGACAGTGGGAAGGGGAGGGGGAAAAGGAAACAAGTGGGGGGAATTAAAGAGGGAGGGATAAATATATATATATATATATATATATAAAGATCTATTTTTTAGTCTTGAAAGACTTTGTTTTAAATGAAAGGTGCGCTATATCCCTTTTGATGCTTTTGATTAAAATTACCGAAACCCCATGTAAATTAAAAAAACCAACAACTGTATCTAAAGTAAATATTAAATCCAAAATCAAAGCAAGGCTTATGGAGCCTCACATTTTGTGGGAAAGAAGAGCAGAACTGGGAATACTCCAAATAGGACTTGTCTCCCATCCTCTTGCTTGCTTTCTCACAACATCCAAGGCAGTTCAATTTTAAAAGGCAGATAAGAGCACGATAAATTGTAGGGTTTAGGAAGAAGGCTTGGATGGTTGCAGGTGATGGGGTGTCAGTACTTGTGTATGCACACAAGGTTATCGTTTTTGAGAAACAGTGTTAAAACATCTGAACACTCTTGGGTCATGAGACTCATGAAGTAAGAGATGGCTGCTGCTTGCTAGATCCCGTACACCTTGTTTGTATGGGACTGTCTGTACCACACAGTTGGAAGGGGTATCTGCCCTTTGTGGTGGCAACATGCACTCCCAAATCGTTGCAAGGCACTGCCTTTGGTCTTGAAGGCAGGTGAAAGGAAGATACAGTTTACTTGCCAGATGGGGGAGCTGGAAAGGAAGTCTGAATGTTCTTGGAGTCAATGTGTCTTCAAACTGATCAGAAAATCCACTTGGCCCTTTTACTAATTTACTTTTTGCTTTTCCTGAGGAAGGAAGAGGGAATGTCAGTGTAACAGCCTCCACAGTGTGGGTATTTGGGGTGGTTTTGGTTTGGTTTGGGTTTGTTTTTTTTTTTGTAAATTATGTAATTTTAAAACATTTGGGTTTGTAAGGAACTACACCAAAATCTGAATTTTTTTTTTCTTGTTAAGGCCTTAAGAAAGGGGTTAGTGCATCTTTCAGGGGTCACTCTGCCATGGGAATAAAATAGCTGTTTCACAAACAGTTTTATATAAAAAAAGCTTAAAACCACCAAAAAAACTAATAAACTTCATTTTAACCTTGTCTCCTTTTATTTTGCGCGAACTTGTTTTGTTTCAAAGGACAGAGAGACAGTACTATCTGCTGCTTTTTGGTTTCTTTGCCTTCATCGGTTCTGCCTTCAGTGATGACCTTCTGAACTGGCCTAGCAAGAGGAAGACCACAAAAGCTTTTAAAAACTAAAGCTTAGGAATTGTTTGATGTTCAGAGATAAAGAGCCAATGACTGGATGAATTTTGTTCATGTGAAGTTGGTGGTATTTCACCAAGTGACTGCCTTCTTTCACTCGTGGGATGGCAGCATATCCTAGCGATACCAAACAGCGTGGTGTTTACTGGGAAGTCACTAGAGAGAGGGATCTAACCAGCATGACTTGGATAAAAGAATGGGGTTGATATTGCGGAGAGGGAAGAACTATTTTAAAAAGTTATGTACTGGATGCTTGCTCAACTGCTCGTGTTTTGGAGTATTCAGCACATAAAAAATAAAATCTATGATAGCTCATATTAAGATATCTATTTTAACTCTATTTTTAAAGATCAATTTAAAGATTTGGGAGATAATTTGGCATTTATTTATTTCTGGAAGTTGCTACTCTCACTGATAAGTATTTGGAAAGAAAGGGCAGCCTTCTGCTTACTGCTTTCCCGGTAGCAGCTACATGAGTTAGTATGTCCTTCTGCATTAAGAAATAGACCTGTTGTGATAAATGTCACTAATGTGTCCTGAATTGGTGCTGAAAATATTTAACTGCTGGTGTAGTCAGAAAAAACTCATTTTTAGCATAGTTCATGTGATTGAGTAAATGACTTCTTTTCAACTGAATAAAAATTGGTTCTTTTTTTTTTTTTTTTTTTTTGCTAGTGTCTGTTCTATTCTACCTGTTCTGGAAAAAGAAATCACACTGATTTATGTTGGTGAAGAATCTGCATTGTGGTGCTAGCACAGCAGAGTGGTGTGGTGACACTGCTCAAGTTGTTCCTTTTGGCTCTTCACGGTGGTGTCATGTGGTTGAAGAAGGGTTTTGGGTGGCTGGGAGGGAGTCTTGGAGGAGCCTTGTGGTGCTCATGGCAATTGTTCTGTTGTGGTGGTCTGTGAAACACCACGCTTGGCTCCATGAGAAGTATTTCTCAGTGGGGCTTGCTTGAAGGTTCAAATCTGCTGCTGCTTAGCCCCTCACTAGTGCTCCTGTGCTGTAGTAGAGGGGTGTTGTGAGTTGGTCATCTTTGTTGGTCGAGTCTTCACAGAAACCATGGTTCTCTGAAACCAAGGCAGGAGGAATCTAAAACTGCATGTGATGGCTTCTTAGGAGAACCTGGAAACGATCCAGAGCACTCATCAAATCCAGTTGGAAAGAAAAATTTCTTCTGGCTCAGAAGGTACAAAGTGCCTGAGCGGATTCTGAAAGCCCTTGTACAAAGTGTTTGCCAGCTCCATCCTGCAAAGGCAATTAACAGCTTGATATTATGGATACCTCAAACTTGAAAGGTTTGGAAATCTTGGCGAATTTAGTTTGTGGACCAGAAATCACCTGCGGCAGAACATTAAAACACGGATATTGTGTAAAGAAGAAAATGTGTGGCCTGCCAGCCATGTGGGAATTACCTGTTTGGATGAGGAATGAACCAATGAGACTTTGGGTAAGGGAGCTTATTTATGTTTCTCCGCACTGTTTGACTCCCATCAGGATTTCTGAGAGGAAAAAAGAATTGCACTGGTTTGCTGGAGAATGTGTGTGATGGTTTAATGGTGTTTCTGAAGTGCATGGCTGCCGTTTTAAAAGGAAGCTGTACAACTAACCTGAGTGAGCCAACACTGCTGAACAAGGTCAAAATAAAAAAAACCCATGTTTTTCCATAATGGATATGCAATGGATTCAACTTGAAAAGAATGTCTTACAAGCTCATCAGTGTTCGACTGGAGACAAGATGAGGAACTCCTCCCACAGGAACTGATGGAGGCCCTGGGATGTTACAGCAAACATATCTTGATTACAGGAGCTGCTGATCGATAACACTCATCATGGATTTTAACTGCATGTTAAATCTACACCTTGGAAAGCAAAGGTGTAGACTACTGTGGAGTTTACAGTGAGTAAGACTGTGCAGCACAGGATAAAACAGGCTCAGCTGTCACTGCACAAGGTGGTGGCCATCCTCCCTAACTTGTGTGTCACCTAGCTATGAGTAGGGTTTTACCTGGGGTTGTGATGTTCTTGAACCTTCCGAATCAGACCAAAGCAAACTGATGGTCCCTAATGGTGTTGAAATAAAAGACTTCTAAGGGGTTCAAGGCAAAGCATCTGCAATGGAATGTTGTGCATCCAGTTCATGGAGTCCAGCTAGTGCCAAGCTAAAGAAAAACATTTTTGGTGGGACACGCATTTTTTAAAGTAGTTTGTCAAGATACAGGCAACTAAATGACAGCTCTGGAATTCTGGCTGTTCAATGTGCAGTATAAACTGTAATGTATATAAGAACATATGAGAGGAAAGATAATACCTTTGAACTGTGACATTTACAGGGAGAACATTTTGAGGCTCAGATACAAAGTTTCTAAATCCTCATGCCTAATAGTGTTATTACATCAGGAATTACCTCTGTCATCTTTAATGCAGTGGTTGTGCTGTACATGGTAGAAATAGTTGGTAGAGGGACACAAAATTGCTTTGTCTGACCTAGTTCCTGGCTTATCAGAATGACTGGAAGAAGCAGTCCTCTGTCTAGAAATGTAGAAAATCAAGTATCAGACCTTTGGAACAGGATATCCAGATGGTTGAGGGTGAATAAATCATTGGTCTGAATTTCCTTTTAATGGCTAAAAGTTGTGGAAAATCAGAAAGAATACAGGTCATCCAGGGACAGTTACAGATGTAGAATACGCAAAGATACAGCAAATATTTTGTGGCTCTTCTGGCTTCCATGCGAGAATTTGGAGGTGTAGTTACAATTGGAGTTTTGGGTTAGAAATCCTCTTGTGAAACAGGATAGGATTCTCGTTTGGCTGTGGAATATATCTAACAAACAGGTTTGGGGTTTTTTTGTTGGTTGGTTTAGTTAGGGTTTGGGGGCTTTTTTAGGTAGAGCTACTGCAGTATACTGGGAGTCAGACAATTCAGTCAATGAAAGTAAAGGCACAAGCAGTTGCTAGAACACTGTGGGAGACACTTAACTCCGGTACTTTCTTTATGGCACTGCTGCATGCCAGGGAGAGTTCGGCTAATGCATATGACTGAAAAATCACCTCCGTGCGGATACCCTGCACCCTACCTAGCTCCCAAGATGGCCTGCACTATTCAGCTGGAAATTATTACTTATTATTTATAAATTATAATTTTATCTATAAATTTATAAATTATAATTAAATTATAATAATTTAAATATTACAATTTATTATATTAAGAAAGAGGTTTTCTTTACAGTATAAAGGTCAGTGAAATTGTTGCTGTTGCTATCTCTATATGTGAGTGTTTTAACTTTTTACTCTGCCTGTACTTGTGGTGGGATGCAGAAATTTCGCTTTCTGAAAAGTGAGCAGGATGCTGCTTACAGAGTCTTTTCGTAGGGTTTAGTTTCTTAAGTGTTATAGTTAGTACCTCTACAGGAGGGAGCCTGAATTAGGGGGAAAGCACTGCTTGTTTGATGGCTTCTTTCATGAGGCTATATTGAGAGCTTCCCTTTCCTCCTTGTCCTCTACAATTATGACCTATTGCTTCACTCAGTTTTAACACTATGGTTTCAGGTTCTCAGCCTTACCTGGCTAGCTTTAGAGAAATGCTGGTGATTCTTATCAGCCATAGAGAGAGTTATCCCCCATCTGAATAATTTGGAAGAGAAATATACTCTTCTAGCTCATAGCAAACCTGTGCAGGAGGTTTGGAGGTCAGTGACCCTGAGCTATATCATGGCATCGTTTTTCTGGGTTTTACTGAAATTGTTTCTTTTCAGTACCACATCTTTCAGTGAGAGTCCTGTGAGCTGAAGCCACTCTTATCAGAGGAGTATCACCACATCTGAGGATTGTATTATAAAGGGAAAAGTCTGGACATTTTATAGCATTTGTATTAGGAAAACTTCAGTTTCACCTGGGTTCCTGCACCTGAGCTGTGTTTCCCTCTCAGAAGAAAGGTGGATCTTGCATGTTATAGATTATCTTGAGGACATTATTTTGGGGATGTTGCAATGATACTTGGATGTTGAATAGATACTTGACCTAGATTATGGGGCATAACAATATCTATTTCTCATGCACTTTTCATCAGCTGGTGTTGAAGTACTGTACGACTAAGACAAATCCCACTTGTAGTTGTTCCTGTTTGTACTTGTAAGAAATACAGACAAAAGAAATACAAATTATTATTCAGTGTTCTATGGTGAAAATGAGATTAGGAATTGGCAGGTGGAAATGGATCTCAAAGAGGCATGAAAGGACCATGTGTCTAAGCAGAACAAAGACCCTGATTGAATGTAACACTTCTGGGGCTTGTATTGTATCTACTGTTTTGGAAACAAAGATGAGGAGGTTACCGTGTATAAATGGATGTTGCAGTCTTGTCTGTCCAACTGGTGTCCTCTCTGTTCCCGGTGTGGCTAAAACACCTGAGGAGGAATTGCTGCTGCCTGTACAGGTGATAGATGGCAAAGCTATAAGTGACCATTTGGAAACGAAACCAGAGAGCTGCACTCTGCAAGAAAACGAGCAATGCTTGTGAAACACTGTTGATGGAGATGTTTCCAGCAACCAAAAGCAGAGGCCATATAGAATGGACCAATTTTGCAGACTCTAAGCAGATTTCCAGCTTTTTCATGTTCGATTCTGCTCCAAGTATGAAACGTTCTCAGCTTCACAGAGCAGGAAATCATGCTGGGAGAAGGAACAGCTTCCAGAGCTGTGAGATGGAAGTGGGCATTTGCAGCCTTAAAGAAGGTATTAATGGCTGCAGGCATCATGGCCTACTTCAGCCACACAACTCATTTTTGCTAAAAACTGCAGCACATTGCCACAGAAACACAAAAGACTTGGGAAAGGTGCTGTTACAGCAGAAATTTAAGCATTCCTTATGACAAATGTCAAAGATGGACTCAGCAAACACTGTGTTTGTGGTTTGTTGCTTCAGAAGAAGAGGGAAAGAAGATGCATCCTTTTAGACTGTGTGGAATTGTTGCAGTCTACAAAATGAACAAATTAGAGTGTAAATCACTAAAACTGATCCCAATCCCTAATAAGTGGCTGCAGTGACTGCAGACAGCCAGTAACTGAGACAAATTCTGATTTGGAGAGTGCCCCATTGGCCCAAAGTGCTGCCCATTCCTTCCATTTGATGGATTCACCCCTGAGATGAGGGTCAAACTACAGCTTTATGGTCCAAAGTTCCTCTCAAAAATAAGGAAAGGTGAGAAAAGAGCGGCCTGCTTGTGTGAAGGAGCCATGAAAAAATGACAGGTCAGTAGAAGAAGGTTTGTTCTTGGGGCTTTTCTTGCTAAAACATGAGAGGGGACCTGGCACCACCAGAAAGGCACCCAAAGGCCTGGTATCCTTACCAGTGGAGCTGGCTGCTCCTGCTGATTTGTATGGAGCTGCATGTGTGTGAGGTTTGGAGGAAGTCTGGGTAGGTACCGTACCAAACTCATCCTTTGCCATTTATTAGGCTACAAAGCAACAAGCCCTGAAATCAGCTCTTTAACATAGAACAACCTTTTTTGCATCCAAATGGTTGTTCCAAATAGAGGACAGTCTCCGTTGTACTTAAAAGGGAAATGTTGGCCAGGTCACTGGGGTTGGTTGGTTCCTCTTCAAAAGCACACATACATCATCTTGGTTTTCTACATCCAGTCAACAGCAACCCACAGAAACCATGGAACATGGAGGTTGATGCTCATTTTCTAGGGCTTCATTTGAGCTGGTAAAAGAGCTGCACTTGAAGCCTGTGCAACCTTTACTTCTGCAGAGGGAGAGACTTGCCCCTTATTTTTAGCCTTTATTGGAGTTACTTGGATTTTGAGAGCAGCTGATTGAAAACCTGAACAACCCTCCCGGTCTGCAGTCAGGTGTTCAGTGAAGGGTCTGGTGGAGCTTTCCTTTCTTGTCCTTTACAGTGCAAGAGGAAGGACCAGTCTGGGGCTTCTCCAAACAGCCTTCCTATCTGCCTATTTGCAACAGCTCCCTCCTGACCCACTCTTTTCTTCATGAGGTGCATTAAGGATATACAGATTTGTGGGGTTTAAAAATATATGTTCTTATCTTTTGGGTTTGTAAGTGTATGCCTGTGTCTGGAAATACATGAGTACAGGGTTCAGTAGCTGAGAAAAAATGACTTTATACTATATTCATTGAACACTGAACATTTATATTAATTAAACAGACTGCATGACTTTTTGTGGGAATGGTAAAAACCACAGCTGATGTCTGTCATGGGGTCAGGGGGCACTTAAATGCCACGATTTCAAGTCTCTCTTGAGGCACTTGTTCATGAAAGAGTAAGAGTAAGAATCATAGAGTCACAGAAAGGTTTGTGTTGGAAGGGACCTTAAAGCTCATCCAGTTCCAACCCCCTGCCATGGGCAGGGACACCTTCCACTAGAGCAAGTTGCGCCAACCCCCGTCCAACCTGGCCTTGAACACTGACAGGGATGGGGCAGCCACAGCTTCTCTGGGCAACCTCTGCCAGGGCCTCACCACCCTCACAGGGAAGACTGTTTTCCTAATGTCTAGCCTAAATCTACCTTCTGTCATGTTAAAGCCATTTTCTCCCTTGTCCTGTCACTATGCCCTTGTACAAAGCTCCTCTCCTGGTTTCTTGTAGCCCCTTTAAGCCCCAGAAGCTGCTCTAAGGGCACCCCTGAGCCTTCTATTCTCCAGGCTGAACAAGCAGGCTTTGTACCTTCAGATCATGACTTCCTAAGTGCCCATCCTTGAAATAAGCTTCTAACAGGCACACAACAACTCACGTTAGAGGCAAAGAAACCGCAAACTCCTGTATTTTCCCTTCTGCCTCAACTGACGGCAAGCAGTTGAGCTTGATTTACACAGCCGCCTGTGCAGCTCAGGCTGTTGTAATTGCCAGAATGACAAGTATCTCTAAGTCATTCTGGAGAGTCTCATGGCGCTGTGATTCAGAAAGCACCCGAGAGTTCGTAACAGGTGGGAACAGACTGAGACATCTTCATCCTCATTTCTGTTGATTATGGCAGGCTTCTCAAGACTCTATCATTATATTCCTCCATATTTTACATTACTGTTGTGTATTCTGTGTGGCTTGCAGGTAACTCATCCTGGTTTCTGTAACCCATCTTGGAGTCGCTCAAGGGTTGTGTTCTGCAATTACAGCCCTAAGGATTTGGGATGCAGGAACTCATGTCTCCCTGCCCTCTTTCTGACCCTACGGTGCAGCCAAGGGCATCTGTAGCTGGTCTCTTCCTCAGACAGCACAGGAAGCCCTAGCACCTCCAGGCTCACCAAGGGGTTACTCGCCTGGTAACTGGTGGCTATTTTAGTGCCGTTACACTTCAGCAACTTCTCCAACAGGGTTTTTGGCCTGTCATGGGTCTGCATCACTGGGGCAGGTCAGAAATCCCAGAATTCAGGGGGGGGGTTCCTCTCTCTTTTTTTAATAGAATCAGTAAATTTATTCCATATTTCTTCAGCTTTGCTTTTTATTTTTCCAAAATTGCAGAAATATCCACTGATGGCACAGGTAGACGTGCTCCAGCTCAAGAGTTACATAGGAATTCAAACTGTGCCTGTGAGCAGCAACCCCGGCCCAGCAGCCATGACTATTACAGAAAGGACAGATGTGAACTTTCTGCCTGCTCTTCACATTCACGTTTGAAAGCCATCTGGGAATCCTGCAGAACAGACTGCATGGGATCTCTGTAGGTCTCTCATGGCTCAGTGAACCCAGTCTCAGACCTGTGTTGGGTTGCCCAAGGACCGTGAGGCTTTGATAAACCTTCAGGGTAAAGCCTGCACTCCTTCTCTGTGCCCTCATTCCTGTGCTGAGCCGTTCCCCTGGAGCAGCAATTCCTCCTTTATCTAGTCACAGTTCCCATTGCTGCAGCTTGTTAGTGGCCTCCTGCCTGGCCCTGTGCAGTTTGGAGAGGAATACGGCTCCCTCCTGCTTACAAATGCAGCAGCTCATGTTGGTGTCACAAGCCAGGGCAGCCAATCTGCATGGATCCCTTCTAATGCTCAGTGTTTAACCCTGCAATCCAGCACACCTGCAGGGCTTTGGTGCAGCTGGCCCCTATTCCTGCAGGGAACTGTGCTGTGATCCCTCCCTCCTCAGCCAGGAGGAAAGGGGAGCACAGAGCACTGCCTGCGGGAAGCCTTCATCTTCAAAGCCTTACTTCTTCTAATTGAAACTTCTTTCTAACTGAAACTCCCGCCTGCTTTTCCCCTGTTCTCTGGCAAACCTGGCACTGGGGCTGATGCTTTGGAGACCAGAGCTCTTCGCCCTGATTTCAGTCAAGCCCAGTCTGCTTGAGGGGAGCAGGACCAAGACCCCAGGCCACATACGCTGCAGAGCACGTCCGGTGGCAGCAGCTTTCCATCCCTGCTAGCACGGGCACCCCTCAGGCCGGTGAGCCACCTTCCCCTTGACCCGCGAGGTGTGAAGGAGTTTCCCTTTACTTCTTATAGCCCCGAGCTCTCTGTGCAGCCTCCCCTGCCTGCTCCACTGCAGGCTTGGGTCACCGCTGCCCCCCAGCCCTTGGTGCTTCTGCCCCTACCTGGCCGCGGCCAGGGCACCGCAGGGGCCCAGCTGTGAGGGCTGTCTGGTGCTGCCACCTTAAGGCTTCCTGGGTTCATACTGCAGCAGAACCGGGCACGGATCAAGCCGGGGGACAGACGGTGAGGAGATGGGGACTGGCACAGGCCCTTCACAGCAGTTTGAGCATGGCGTAAAGCGGTTACTGTGCTTTCGATGAGCACTGCGGCTGCTCCACTGCTCGCATGGAAAAGTATAGCGGGGTTTCAGACACCTCTTGAGTTTGCAGCCTCGTGAGAAACCACACTTTGTAACCTGCAGGGCAGAACCACAGAGTCACAGACTGGTTTGTGTTGGAAGGGACCTTAAAGCTCATCCAGTTCCAACCCCCTGCCATGAGCAGGGACACCTTCCACTAGAGCAGGCTGCTCCAAGCCCCATCCAACCTGGCCTTGAGCACTGCCAGGGATGGGGCAGCCACAGCTTCTCTGGGCACCCTGTGCCAGTGCCTCAGCACCCTCACAGGGAAGAACTTCTCCCGAATGTCTAATCTCAATCTCCCCTCAGGTAGCACCAGCTGGATCTAAATCTACAGATGAGGCAGAAGATGAAGGTTTCTCTCTGAGAGGAGATTTTTACAGTACCTGTTTCTGGTATGGGCATGCACAGAGGTGGCCTGTGCTGTGCGCCAGAGCTCAGGGCTAGACACTCCTTCTCCTTGGTTCAGAGGAACCAAGAGGTATGAATGAGTTTGCACATTGCATCTGCATTCTGGATGCTTTTCTGTGGCAAACTTCATTGTTCATTGACCTCTTTGTGATCTGCAGCCTTTCCATCCTGCTGTGCTCCTAGCTGAACCTGGCACCCTGCGCTAGGTGGCCCTGAGGGTCTGAAGCTGCTTCCAGGGAGCAACCAGCCAGGAGAGCAGAGCGTGCTCAGCAGCAGCTCACCCTCATGGGGGACTGCAGGAGGCAGCTTGGCTGGGCAGGCAGCTTTCCCCCATGTCACTCTTCCCTCCAGGCACCACAAGTAGCAAGGTGTGCTTGTCAGACCCACATGGACTCTGCTTCCACAGGTACACTCGGCAGGTAGGATCCATCTGACACAAAGCTGTCACCACAGAAGGTACCCTTCGCTATCTAACTTGTAATACCTGCACAGGAAAACAGGTAACCTCAGAAACAGTTGCTGGATTTCTAATCCCAAGTACAAAGACTATCCCAGATACTAGGCCTTAGCTCAAAACACAGTGAAGACAAATCAAAAAGCTTTGGACTTTGGAATAGGCAATAAAGAGTGTAAAGTAATTAAGAATTTTTCTTAGGCTTTTCCCTCTTTCTGGATAGGAACCAAGGTGTTTTATCCTGGAGTGACACAAATCAGAAGGGAGCTGCAGAAAGGCTTTAACTTACATACCTCATATGCCTGTATCCAGTACCCAGGAGCACTAAGGTTTGTCATCTCTGTGTGTGACATGGCTTTCACAGCTTTCAGGTTTTCATGCTTTTAAGCAACATAACACCTTTTAATGTGCTGTTACCACAAACCCATTCCTATCTCCTGCCTTCCTCAGCCCTGCTCATCGCTAGTGCTCAGCCCTGGGCTGTGAGCACGAGCCCTCTGGTCAGCATTTGGGAAGCTGCTGTTTCTCTGCAGGTGGAGAGCTTGTTTATGTCAAGGAGCTCAGTGCTTTGCCATCGGGAGGAGGGGAGCAGGGTCAGACACCCCCTGTGTCATCGCTGTCCCTCTCACAACCCCAGCCTGGCAGCCTCATGTCTTTAGGCACCCATTCGGTATACTGGCCAGCTTAAACAACACAGAGAAAATACTTCGCTTTTCAGCTCTCGCTGCAGCCCCCAGCTCTGCTTCTTGCTCCTTCCACTGCTTATGGGTGCTTCCTGGGTGAAAGACTGTGCGTATTTCTGTTGATGCAGTATTTCTGAGCACAAAACCACTATTTCACAGCTGTAGAAAATGCAAAAACGAACACAGAGAAATAAGCGTGTTACCTGGAATCACTGTCAGACTGTGGCAACTGCTGTTGGCAACAACAGCCTACAGATCATCAGGGATGGAGTTCCAAAGGTAACCGACGAGCTGAGCACTCCGTAGAAAGATCTTGCCTGCATTCCCATCATTTCTAATTTCTATTTCACTCCATATGCTGCTGCTGTTATTAATCAAACTGTGAGCATGGCTGAGCCAATGTTTCAAACCAAAAGAGTTATTTGTAGGTTTCCTGCTCGCAAAGAAATAAAACATGCATTCCAATTTCCAATGCACATTGGGATCCATGAGGCATAAACTATCATTAGGGGCTTCACAGAGAAACCAAACATTAACAACCTGCTTCACTGTCATAGTAACACATGACGAGCTTCGCTTTCCAGCACACTGAAACAAACTTTTCCGTGCTGACTTGTATTCAAGCCACTGTTTATACTGGCAAAGTAAGTGCAGATAAACCCATGACAGACTTTTAACAAGATCTTGACACTGTGCTATTCATGGAAACAGCAAATAATGAGCCCTGTGCTCTAACAGCAATACCCTGTGCTCTTGGCAGTTCTTGTCAGAGGGTTTGGATCACCAGAATGGTGTGTTTGAGTATTTTTTTAATTTTAAGTGGATTAACAATCATTTGGGGAAAAAAATGCTGGACAAAGGCACGTTTTATTTTTGCTGTTGAAGTTATTTACAGTTTCTCAATGGAATCACTGTAAGTTGTTCCATTCATCTGCTGCTGCCCTAACGGACTGCTGAACAAGGCACAATGCAGGAGAGCATGGATTACTTGACAGAACAATCATCAGTTTGTACCCAGCGAGCAGCAGTCACGCTTTCTGCTGCAGTGAAGCCTAGCCTGTCAGTACATGTGCCTTCGCCAGCGACAGCCTGCTCTCCAGACCGTGCTGTCTTTCCACTGCTTCCCTTCTCCCCTTGGATTTCTCCATCAGCCACTGTTTTTTCTTTATCCCGTTATTAATTCCTGCCCCTTGAAGCTCCTCAGGTGTCCGGGACAAAGATGGGAGCATTGAGATTGCTGGGATTTGTGCCAGTTTGTTGTGACCAAAGCCAGAGGTGTCTCTGTTGTTTCTTTTCAGATTGCCAGGAGAAGCCACATGGTGTTTAATGGTTGGAGGAGCATTCACTGGTTGGCTGTCACCCCATTGCAGGCATGGAAAACTCTCCAGGCTCATGTAGCTTTTACTGTGGCAATAGAAAGTCCCCAGTGCTGTCCCTTCCGTGCCACTCGTATGTGCCCATGATGTTCCCAACCTCCAAGTACTTCCTACCACCTGCAATGGGCACACCCAGGCATGGCGAATGCCTGTACTTGGTGCTGTGTGAGGTTAATCAATAGCTATAGCAAACATCCACGTTCATGTAAAGGAGGATGGAGCGCAGAGGTGGCTGGTCTCTTCTCCCAGGTAGCAAGTGATAGGACAAGAGGAAATGGCCTCAAGCTGTGCCAGGGCAGGTTTAGACTGGATATTAGGAAAAAATTCTTCACCAAAAAGGTGATCAGGCATTGGAACAGGCTGCCCAGGAAAGTGGTGGAATCACCATCCCTGCAAGTGTTCACAAACCATGCAGATGAGGCCCTCAGTGACATGGTTTAGTGGCCTGGCCAGTGCTGGGGTAGCAGGTGGACAGACTTGCTGATCTTAAAGGTCTTTCTTTTCAGACCTGGTTGATTCTGTGACTCTGAAATGTCCTGAGCCTGCAGTCACTGTCCTTTAAACCTGAGAAAAAGTGCAGTGTGGCTCTGCCTGCAGCTTCCTTGCGAGTGCCATGGAGTGAGGTCTGCACCCAGAGTGGCAAAAGTGACTGGGTTTGGTTCACTCAGGTGTTTGCTTGTGTTTGATGCCCTGTGTTTGAGTTCCCCTGCAGAAACCCCTTGTTGTCCTTCAGCAGGGACCAGCACAGCGAGGCCCCAGACTAGGTACTGCTCTACTGTTTCTGTAGGATCCACTGTGTCAGCCAGACCTAGCCCAAGGCAAACACACAAAAAGACAGAGCTTGAGAGGCTGGTGTCCGCACACCTCATCATACAGTGACAGGTCATCTAACACAAGGTCCTCTACACAAGAGCTGTGCAAACGTGGTGGCACAAGGGGATGAAAGAGATCCCGAGCTGACCAACAGCCCATGCTCGCAATGTTGAAAATGGCTTGTAACTTAAATGGGGCAGGAGCTAACAGCATACGCCAAAATAACCGCTGCGGCGTCACCCTGAGCACACGTTTAAATGGACAAAGTAGATAATGTACCACTTTACCAGAACAAGAACAGTTTTACTTTCACGGTTGGAGCAATCACAGCCAGCAAGCCGGGAGGAAAGTGATGTGAACAGAGATAGTCACTTCTGCCTTTATTGACTCGAAGGAAATTGTGACAGCAAGTGTGTTTTAGATGCATTGCCTCTCTTCATCTCTTCTTTCTGAGGTGTGCTGAGCACACACAGCTCTGAATGCTTTCCTGGGAAGCCAGGGATGTTCAGGAGCCATCAGGCTAATGAGCTTGGAGTGAAAAGAGAGAGAATTATCACTGTAACCTGAAATCTGACTTGCCTACTAGGAGACAGCATCACCCAAGGTTATTCTGTCTGCTCCTGAGTGCCACAAGCACGGCAGAAAAATGCTATCCTCTTTTTAGACAGATTAGCTTCCCTTTGGATTCTGATTCATAAAGAACTGAATTGAGGACCTAATTATGAAAACAACAGCATTCCCAGCTATCCTTCCAACACACAAACAACAGTAAAATGCTCCCTGTGAAACACTCGCTCTGCCAGAAGACAAAGATCATAGTTCCGTGTTTCCTAGTACAGATGTTTCCTAGATAGATGACAGAAAGGGCAAGTGTTCAGATTAATGTTTTATCTTTTTTTAACCTCTGTTCTGTGCCCTTTGGCACCCGCCTCTTTGCTCTCTAATAATTATGACATCAGTGTTCAATAATGTACTTTGCACGTTGATCTGCAGATGCTTTATCAGGACTGGGTAAACAGTGCCCTTAAACACAGCTTACAAGCAAGGAAACTGAGGTAGCAGGTAGTGGAGTCTAGCCTCTAAGTCACAGGGCAAATCAACAGCAGAAAATGAACCAAGATTCTTTATGTCTGTTTGGCTTCCAAACCAATTCCAAACAGATTTAATCACCTTATTGTTTCCAAGGGTGTCCCAGTGATCTCACATTTCAGGAAAGCAGCATGAGTTTCCCTATATGGATTTAAATGCATCTCTTATGGAAAAAAACCCACAATGCTAACAGGATTTGTCCAAAATTCCCTGGGATGCTCTTGTTTCAGCAAGGAAAAGCCCCATGGTACCAGTCCTAACCCAAAATTGAACAGAAAAGCAATACATTCACAGTTCTTGAGGAGCTGAAGGAACAAGAAACCAAACCCAGCAGCTGAGACAAATCAACAGCCCATGGTACTGGGGGCGTAAGCCATACTTTTCTGACAGTTTCATAGGAAAGCGTGAGTCAAGGCAACTGCTGCCAGTCATCCTCTGGGAGAGCAAGAGGTTCCCCAGGGCTTGGCCACATCACAGAGGTTGAACGGTATCTTCAGGAGGCATTTTAGACCAGTTCTGGTACTGTGACCTGTGCAGAGCAGCGCTCTGATTTGCTGCCTCTCTGTGCTGGGGTTAGGATTTGTGTGTGCTGAGCTGTTTGGCTAACTCAGGTTAAAGTAAACGGTAGGAACGTTTTAGCCTGAGGAATTAAGGCCTGTAGGAGAATCTGAACTTGAATCCAGCAACTAAAACCAAGCCGCTCAGTGGCTGCTTTATTCATCCAGATGCTGATGCCTGCAGCAACAGCCCAGCTCGCACTGCCAAGCTGTCCACAGAGGTTGCTAGGGCCTGGCTCCTCGACATGTTATGGCACCAGCACAAAGTTGTCTCTCTGGGGTAAACAATCATAGAATCATAGAACAGTTTGGGTTGGAAGGGACCTTCAAAGCTCTTCTTTTCCAACCCCCTGCAATGAGCAGGGACATCTTCAACTAGATCAGGTTGCCCAGAACCATGTCCAGCCTGGCCTTGACTGTCTGCGGGGATGGCTCTGGATGGCCAGATGGGGCCCTGCCTCACTTTTGGTACCAAGTTCAAAGTCATTGTGCATTAAGAGCAAGGGACATGTATGGGGATGAGGAGGAGTAGGATGATATGGGGTGGAATGGGATGGGATGGGTGAAAGAAGCAAAGTCCAACCGACACTAACTTTGGTGATAGGTGAGCTGCTATTATTGATATAGGAAAAAGCGTAGGAAGCCATGGGGAATTTAAAGAAGAAAAGACTGAAGAACAGATTTCTTTGCAATGTGGGAAGGCTGGCAGTAAGTCATAGTAACAGTAACTATGAAAGACTTGGCTATTTCAGTTCTGCCGACTGCTTTATTACAAACAAGCTGTTAAAACAGTCCATCTCAAGGCTGTAGAAGTACTTCCAACGTATAAAACCCCATCTGAAGGCCAAGAAAGTCACAATGAAATGGCTGAGACAAAAATTTCCTGAGTTGGGGTTGTGTCTCAGGCTAGATTTGTTTGGGAACACCCAGCCAAAACTGGTTTAATCCCTTCCTAACGGCTAACATCGTTCTTAGAAACCCATTGTTTATCCGACCTCCTCCTCACCCATTAGAAAAATCCCTGGCGATATTTCCCTTTCTCAGTTTCATGCTTTGAAGCACTGCGCCCGGAATTTGGCAGGAGGCAGCTTTCTGTTAGGAAGACACATTGCACCAGCTCTCAAACTGTGCTCAAACTTGGCCGCGTTACAAGCACTTGAGAACCTGCTTTGCGTGTGCTTGATGCAGTTCTCAGCTTTTCAGCTCAGATCCCCAGGGACGTCTGAAGGGAGCAGGTGGTGGTTACTGCTGGCTGCTGGAGGCTGGCAAGGTGAATGACAAGTGTGAAGCTGGGCTCCTCCGCGCTCCCCTTGCCCCTTTCCAGCACTGAAGTAGTTGGGATGGGGGGGGGATCCAAGTGAAGGCAAAATAGGCAGAAGATAATGGGTGGGATGAAGTAAGGAGGTGAAGTAAGGACCAAAAATGCCTGAGGCTGGGTGGGAGACCAGGGAACAAGAGCAGTGAGCTGCACGCTGACCATTTTTGTTGTTCCAAGCGGTTTTGCTGCTCCAGAATGGAACATTGCTGAGGTTTGGATCCATCTAATGGTGTTAAGAGGAAAGCAGTCACCCTGCTGGGATTTGGGTGAAAGGTTTCTGAAAGCTCAAGGAAATATTCATGTTATGTGACCAGTGCCTCCTGGCTGGCTCCAACATCGAAGAGGGAGAGAAGGAAGAGTGTTTCTTTGGCCATTGAAGGATTTCCACCACATTTCTGCAATGGAACAAGTATGTGATGCTGGGAAAACAGCAGTTTTCATAACAGGCACTTATCCGTGACCTTCGTGTCTGAGGTGCCTACAACCCCAGCCAACCAGGAGATGGGCACAGGTCCTGCACATCTCTGTGTGCAACTGCTAGGGTTTTCCTATTAGGTACCACCACTTAGGAGGTGATTTGCTCTTACATTTCCATTTTCTCCATTGGAGACACCTCAGAGGGATGCTGTGAGTACAAAAGACTGCCTGCTCTGAACCCATGCAGCCACCGACGATCCCTGTGGAAAAGCTCGACAAAAACACCCTAACAGGGAGGGTGTGAACAGCAGGTGGCAAAATAGGCTTTGAATCCAAATACTATAATTAACACAGGTTTAGTCAATGATTATCATCAATCCTATGCACTGAATAAAGGGAGGGTCCTTCAGAAAGAAAAAAATACCATGAGATCATAATTAAAAGTGACCTTATGGAACATACAGACAAAAAGGCTCAATTAAAATTGCACAGGCAACTTGTGCATTACCTTACTTCTGGATGCCTCACTTTGCAGTATTACTAAAGGTCTTTTTTCTTAAAGCTGCCCTTCGGTTTGTATTGCAGGTTCTGCAGTCGAAGAATGGCGATGTCTGCATGCAGCTGTTGTAACCTCATCTCTTAACTGACTGTGCACAGTCAAAGAGGTGCACAGCAGGGCTGCAGGCAGCTAAAATCAGTATGGATGGATTTGGAAGGGTTTTTCCCTGCCTTGAAAATCACTCAAAATATTGCTTTATTGAAAAGAAACACAAATGAACATCTCTCACTCTTCAGAAGGAGAATTACCCTTTTCCCTTTCTCTCTCTCCGACTATTTGATGTCTGTCGTTTCTTTGCTTGCTTTGAAAACTGTTCTTTTGAAATTACTTAAGCTGCAGCGCTTTCTCCAGCCCTCTGCAGGAATGGCAGTCCTTTGGCAGTCCCTTGGCAGTCCATGCTACTAGCCCAAAGTGGAGGAGCTGTCTAGTCTGCAGCCTGAAGGGGGTAGAGGAGAATATCATTTACCCAGAGACCTTTGGAAAGGTTTAAATTGTGTGTGTGCATTTCTCAGGTTGCAGCTTCATCACCTTCCATCAAGGCTGAGCCACAGGATGAAAAGCAGCTGAAGAGTTACTCTTCTGGTGGTCTTCCAGGGTGATGTGCATTAAAAGCAAATCCACTTCCCAAATTCCAGTCAACCGTCCTCTTATAGCCTGGAGGTGAGTGATTGGAGTTAGACAGCCTTTGGCTCTAGCCAAGATAGCAGAATGGGAAGAACCCAGGTGGATATTTTTCAGCTGAGGTTCATAAAGGTGGAGCTCAGAATAAATTGGAATGGGCAGGGTAACATCCTTTTACCAGTGAGGTGGCCAGCAAATGTCCACTGATGCTCTTGGGACTACATTTCCCACCTTTCCACTTGTCATCTGAGTGCCTGGGTCATGAAAAACAGTGTAAGAGGAGCCCCTTGATCACCTTTTAGCATTCAGGCATCTCCAGCTCCAGACAGACAGTCCCCTGAGTACAGGCCCGCTGCAGCTCTGCCTCCTAAGAGCCCACAGCAGAGGTGTTCAAACTGTGGTGGGTACTCAAAAGCCAACAGACTGAGCTGCAGACATAATTTGGCTCTTGTTAGCTTTCCCAGGCTGTGCTTCCTAAGAGCTCACTCTGTCCCATCATCCAGGCCATTAATAGGTACATTAAACTTCATCAGCCCCAGTATGGATACGTAAGAGATGTCACTAGTGACCAGCTGCCACCTGGACTCTGTACCCCTGATCCCACTTCTTTGAGCCCCATAGTTTGAACAATCATCCGCCCACTTTATGGTGTACCTTGCCAGTCTGTATCTCACTGATTTAGCTACCAGGATGCTGTGGGAGATGGTGCTAAAGGCTTTGCCAAAGTCAAATTAATAAATCACGTGCATGGCTTTCATGTTTTGTGAGGGCTGCCCTTGAAGAACAACCAGCTGTCCTGGGCCCCTTTGCTCTCCAGAGCAGCTCTCTTTGGGATCCTGCTAAGCAGAACCCTGAATAAGGTGAAATCTCCTTTCCTGAAGGCAAGAGCAGTAAAATGCTCTTTGTCCTGCTGACGTCTTGCAGGATTTAATGTTTCAGGCTTCATGGTTGGTGCTGGCAAACTTACCCTTGACCACCATGTCCCAGACCAATTCTTCCTTTTCTGTGAACAGCAAACCCAGCAAAGCACCTCCTCTCATTGTTTTAATTGCCTGTGTTAAGAAATTGTCTTCAGCACACTCCAGAAACCACCTGGATTGTTCCTGACCATACAGCTGTTCCAGCTAGAGTACACCCCTGACTCAGTCCTAAGGCCTGTGACTGTATGAGATTACTCTACTGACTTCCGCCCCTTGATCAAGCAGCCTGTAGTGGCTCACACATTGCCTGTGTTGATTTGCCTCCTTCTCCTTGCACTCAGCTGGCTCATCACCTGTCCCCTGGCAAAGCTCTGGGCACTCCTCTGCATACAGCACAACTGCTCCTCACCCTTCCCAGCCTGTCTTTCCTGAAGAGATCATGTCCATCTCTGTCAGCTCTTCACTCATGTGAACTATCCCATCATGTCTCTCTAATCCAAATGAAATCACCATCCTGCTGTTGGGGGTGGAAGGGAGAGGCTGGTAATTCCCCTCGTTGTTTCCCATGCTGCCTATATTTGTTTACAGATAGTTGAGATGAGCCCTTACTCGTGATGCTTTCACAAGAGACATGCAGGATCATGCTGTAGAGACTCCAGTGAGGGGACCTGAGGGGAGCCCTGCAGAGACCGTGAGCATTCAGGTGCCTCTTTGGGCACAGGGTGTTTGGAGGCCCTGGCTGGCTGCACAGGCTTTGCAGGTGCACCACTTTGCAGTCTGAGCTCTCCATCACTGCTGCAGCAATTGCTCCATTAGGAGCTTTTCTCTGATCACACTGAGATCACAGATCAAACTGTGATGGCTTTACTGCTTCTTTTTAGCTAGAACTAACTGTTATAAGAGTGAGCTTTATTGATCTCAGATGGCAGAGATGCCAGCAGCACACAGCTGTGCTGCTTTAGGAAATACTTTGACTGTCTCCATAACTATGTTTGCATTACTGCTGCCCCAAAGGCTGGAAACACGAGGCTTGCAATACATGTGCTTTCTCCCTTGTAGCTGAGCTGTATACTACAAAAATCAAGGTCGTTGTGCTGACTGACACTGGAGTTGGATGAAGATTGTTACTGCTAAAAACATAAAGGACCTTTAAAGTCTCAGGTCACCATTTTAGGCCGATTTCTGTGACAAATGCTCCCATGACTCGTCTGTACAAACAAGGCGGCGACACAGATTTAAACAGTCAAAATCACCCCATGAGAACGCAGCAAGACTGGGTTGCTTGTTGTGATCCCACCTCGGCTGTGGGAGAGGGCACCCAAGCACACGGACCTCACCCAGCCCTGCCCCACGCAAGGCAACACTGCCAGAGCTGCCACCAGCAGGGACAAAGAGGCCTCTGAGCTCTGGCTTTGGAGGAAGAGGAGGCACGGCCCTCCCCAGAGGCTGAGTTGAGCAGAGGAGGAGCTATGGGTTTGAGCCAAGTCCCACATTCAGAGTCCAGCAACTGCAGGGAGAGGAGAGGAGAGGAGAGGAGAGGAGAGGAGAGGAGAGGAGAGGAGAGGAGAGGAGAGGAGAGGAGAGGAGAGGAGAGGAGAGGAGAGGAGAGGAGAGGAGAGGAGAGGAGAGGAGAGGAGAGGAGAGGAGAGTGCAGAAACAGTCTTGGGTCAAAGGAGGAAGACCAAGGAGAAGACAGACAGACTACAAAATGTCACTGCTCCTGTGGCTGGGGTCCCAGCTGTCATCCTGCTGGATCAACTTCTCTATCCTGGGGGTTTTTCTAACAGTCTTTACCTTAGTTTTTGACTTCATGAAGCGCAGGAGGAAGTGGAGCCGTTACCCGCCGGGCCCGGTGTCACTGCCATTCATTGGGACCATGCTGTGCATTGACTTCCACAACCCCCACGGCTCCTTCAATCAGGTCAGTGCTGACCCCCATGACACAACCATGGGTCCAGGTGGGGTGGGGATGCCCTGGCGCGATCTACCTTGCACAAAGCTGAAGGACAGTGCCCTATCCAAAGCCCAAGGCGAAGCAGGTCACTGCCTAAGGACTGACCTGGCTCATACAGACAGATAATCACACCCCAACAGCCAGTGTCCATCTCCTGCTCTCTGCCTGAGCTCAGTGGGAGATGCTGTTGTGCCCCCAGTGACAGACAATGCTTGCTCCGCGGTAAAGCTGGTCACCAACTTAAAATGTGGGCAGATGTGGGGGCAAGGGAACAGGGGGATGTACAAACAAGGGAAGACAGGGATGTGGCTGCAGGAATGGCAGACTTCCCCACGAGTCACGTAAGCGCACCTACAGGTGTATGACAGCTTCAGTTGAAGGGATCGGATTTGCCCCAGCAGTGATGCCCAAGCTCTCGGTCTTGTTCCTATTGAAAGTCAGGGCTTAGCTTTCCTCAAAGGAAAAGCAGAGCACAGCTTGCAGCTGATAAACCACAGGGGTTTTGTGCTTCAGTCTGCAAACTCTAAAGACCTTTTTGCTAGGAAGGCATCGTTCAATTGTCTGTCCAAAATCTGCGAAATGGAGAGACTAAATATAGCATTTGTATTATTTCCGTGCACATAGTCCAAAAGATTACTGCTTTCAAATCACGTCACGTCAGGGTCATGCTCACCACAATCTCTTGACCACTAATCACTTTTAATGATGTATTTCTAAGTGCCAGTAAAGTGCTAATTCCCTTTCCAACCCCACTGCAAATACAGTCTTAAGTACTTCAGCTCCTTGCATCGCTACAGTGCAGAAATAAAGACACTCAGCTTTTTAACTAAAAAAAAAGAAAAGAAAGAAAAAAAGAAGACAGGAAAAGAAGAGAAAGAAAACAGAGCACACTCTGTGGGGCATTGCTACTACTGCACTGCCTTCCAACAACACGCTCCCGAGTGCTTTGTTCAGTGTTGCTGACTAGCAGGGGAGCTTTGACCTGCTTTCCCAGGAGTCTATGACCAGTCAAAGGGCTTGTCTACCTGGAGGGGACTTAGCTCAGGGGAAGTTTAGATTGGATATAAGGAGGAAATTCTTTCCTGTTAGGGTGGTGAGGCACTGGAATAGGCTGCCCAGGGAGGTTGTGAATGCTCCATCCCTGGCAGTGTTCAAGGCCAGGTTGGACGAGGCCTTGAGTGATATGGTTTAGTGTAAGGTGTATGGCAGGGGGGTTGGAACTGGATGATCTTAAGGTCCTTTCCAACCCTAATAATCCTATCCTATCCTATCCTATCCTATCCTATCCTATCCTATCCTATCCTATCCTATCCTGTTCTATTCTGTTCTATTCTATCCTATTCTATAAGCTTCCACAGTGAAGTGTATGGCTGACACACTTACCTGTGCAGCCACACTGCTGTCAGCACTTTGTCTCTTAAAAATCAACAGGCGCAGGCTGCATGCCAGTTACCAGTCCTACTACATGTGTATGCTCTTTTTAGGGAGAAAGTTGACCTGAATTCCAGTGTGGAATTGCCTCTTCCAACCATGTTTCTGGGAACCATGTTCTGGGTAGATCTTTTAGGAACAAATGTGTATTAAAAAAAAATACAATACCTACCAGCTTATCATCAATATTTCCTTTTAGCAGAAGCAGACCAACTCAAAACTTGTCTTTCCCATCAAAGTAAATACAAGTATTAGGAAATAACTCCTTGCGGAGCATGCAGCCTTTGAAAATCCTCATAAAGGTCCTTGACCTTGTGTTGTCAGACAAAGTCCAAAAGACTTGCTTAATGGTCACAGCAGCAGTTTGGCCAGGATAGGTGTATTCTAAACCTTCGTGCTCACAGAGCATTGATCCCTGCTTCAGCTGCTGTTTGGCACTGCTCTCAGCTGTTGCACTACAAAGACAAAGGTTAAAGATCAGCTGAGGGTCTCCTAATAAAAGCATGTCAAAAATCACTAGAAAGTCAAGGCTCTAAGGAAGGATATGGTGATACTTTTGATGTTGCATTCAGCTTTTCTTTAGGGACATACTTTTTTATCTTGGCAGCTTCACAAGAAGTTTGGAAACATCTTCAGTCTCCAGAACTGCTGGACCAACATGGTAGTACTGAACGGGTATAAAACAGTGAAGGAAGCCCTGGTCCACAGATCAGAGGACTTTGCTGACCGGCCGTACTTGCCAATGTACGAACATCTGGGCTACGGAGAAAAATCTGAAGGCAAGTCCCTTGGAAATGGACATTCTCTGCTGGCACTAGCACAAGGAGGACTGGGTAGATGGAAGGTTTCCTCAGTATGGTGCCACCTTCCCTTGTCCCTCTGGTCAATCTCCTCATATGTCTGCCACGCTTTGGTGGCGACAAAATCAGATTTGGTTAAAAGGGACTCCCCTTAGTGGCTGTAGGACAGCTCCAGGCACTAGCACACACCTCTGCAGCAGTGTTAGGACACTAACACTGTAAACCAGTACTACAACTTTCCTGCCAGCGTTGGAGCTGGTAGCTCCCAGCACGCAGCGGTCAGTGCTTGTGCTCACACACTGTGTGTGTGTCATCGGCACAAGAGAAGAAGGTAACTTTTTCCCAAGACAGAGCAATATCCAGCATTCGTCCTCGGCTGCTGTGTAGCATCGTAAGCTCACACAGGCTAAGGGTGTAATGCCAGATGGTTTTGGGGAATGATTCCTTTACCCTTAGTGGCACTTGCTCTCATTGAATGCCCTCTCCACCTTCACTAGCCATACACAACGCATGTGAAGGTGCAGTAACCTGATTTAAAACTGCTGTATGAACAAGCTGTACAAGATCAGACCCTTTAATTTATCCACACAGACCTGTACCTCCAAACTCACATTTGGTATTCTCTAGTGAACTTCGCTTCGTGTGCAGGTCAGAGCTCCTGACGTTTTTTTCCTCATCCATAATTCCAGGGATTGTTGTAGCAAGATACGGGCATGCCTGGAAGGAGCTAAGGAAATTCACACTCTCTACCTTGAGGAACTTTGGGATGGGAAAGAAATCCTTGGAGGAGCGAGTGACGGAGGAAGCTCAATTTCTGTGTGCTGCAGTTAATGCTGAAGGAGGTTTGTCACATCCAGAAGGATGGAGAAATCATAGAAAAAGGCAACACAGTGATGCAGAGAGAGAAGTAATACTACAGCCACTCTTGTTTGCAAGCAATGATCTCATAGAATCATAGCATCATAGGATAGTTAGGGCTGGAAAGGACCTTAAGATCATCTAGTTCCAACCCCCCTGCCATGGGCAGGGACACCTCCCACTAAGCCATGCCACTCAAGGCTCAATCCAACCTGGATCGATCTCTTCCTAAGCACATGCAGTGTTTCTAGTCTATAAGCATTAGGGACCTGCTTTACCTGGAAGCCACTGCTAATTTGCACAGTAGGGCTACTGTAACGCTAATCCATTTGAAACAGTAAACAAATAGGAAATAAATAGACATAAAGAGGTAAAATACATAATTATCCCTAGAGCTGTGTAACTATTACCTTTATGAAGTTCAGTGGAACATATTGATATTATCACATGCAATAGAAGTGCAGCTGAACGTTTTCACAGCACATCACCTGTCACCTGGACACAAAGCAAAGGTAATCTGTCAAGCCACAGAACTACCCTGCAACTCAGATTTTTGAGGAGTTTGCTCCTCTATACAAGCATCAACCAAATAGTAGAAGTAGATGGGAAGATTTTCACTTAGTAGTATGATGCATTTGTACTGGCAGTGGCCTGGGGGCTTTTTCTCTGGAAGGCCTGAAGAAGGCATTTGTGTATTCTCGTGGCTGACAGCTGAGGTCCAACAGCTTGGTGTTGCTTAGCTTCATTGCTCCGTCTCCATTTCCATTTTTAGGCCATCCTTTTGATTTACGTTTTCTCGTCAATAATGCTGTCTGCAACGTGATCTGCACCACCATCTATGGAGGGCGCTTCGACTATGGTGACGAGACATTCAAGAAGCTGTTACATTTGTTTGAGGACTTCCTGAGTGAAGAAGCTGGATTCCTGCCTCAGGTAAAGCAAGACCACAGTATATTCTGTAAGAAGCTGCCCTTTGTTGCTTCTGCCTTCATTATTATTCTTTCTGTATCACATAATATCTTCTCTCTCTTTGGTTCTGACACCTCAGTTTCTTAACGTGGTGCCCATTTTGTTGCGTATCCCTGGAGTGAGTCAGAAAGTCTTTCGAGGGCAAAAAGCATTCATGGACTTCATAGATGTGCTCATAGATAAGCACATGAAGACCTGGAACCCTGTTGACATCCGAGATTTCACTGATGCATTTCTAAAGGAAATGGAGAAGGTAGGGTGATGCCAGCAGACCCTCAGGTCCTGGGGCAATTCTTCTGCCTATTTAAGCTCATTGACAGAAACTGACTTTCCTCATAAAGCTGTATAAACTCTCTTACTATTTTCTATCTTTTAATTCCATGTTTTGTCTTGAGAAGATGTTAACTTCTTCATGCTGTAACCTGCTTTATTAAGAGGCCATATTATCTGCTGATGCTTGTTCTGCCTTCACATTCCCCTCAAGAGTCTATCAACTCCCTTTCTTCCAGCCCAAAGCACTTTGAAGGCATTTAAAAGGCAATGATTGAGAATGTACTGATATTTCCAAGTTTGCACCAGGAAACGGGTGAACATGCAAGGTTCTGGGTATGTCAGTGCTTTGATGACTGACTGACCCAAAACTGGTTACAAAACTGCAGCAAAAGACCGGCTTTTTGCCCAGTCCGCAGCCTGTTTTTAAAACAAGCTATGACTTGGAAAGACAGCGTCTCCACTGAGATGTGCGCCTTCAAATTGCTTGCTAAGACCTAGCTCCCTACAGATCAGATGAAGGGAAATCTGAACCTTACTGTAATTAAAAGGAGTCTTTCCCTTGATTCAATCAGGCATGAAGTCAGCATGACAACAAAGGTGCTTGCATCAGCCCATCCATCCACAACATGTTTCTACACGTGCATTCACTAAATTTCAAGTGCCAGATGAGCAATAGTAGCAAATTCAGTCTGCAAATTGCTTCCACCATCCAAGTCCTCAGTCTGGACTGCTGCTCTGTATAACAAACCCTGCTGTGCTGTGGGCGCTGGGCACCTCCTGTCCATGCACAGGCAGAGCAACATGACCTACGTTAGTTACTCTGCATTGAGGAGTACTGTTTGGGGGTGGACATGAGCCTGACCAGGTTGCCTCTTGTCACTAAGGTCCCCTGATCAGCCAGTCTGGATAAATCCTACTGGGTTACCTTGGGTCAGCCCCACAGCTCCCTTGCCAGAGATCTTTTATTGGAGTAACAGCTGAGTCTTAAATGCCTTATTAATTGCTACCCATATTACAACAGCATCAAAATATACAGAATAACTTAACAGCAGCTAGTCCCTAGGAAAAGAAAGTATAAAGAGGATTAGGAAAGACAAGCAGATGAACTCATGCAGAGCGCTTGTCATATCTCATATGCTAACAAATTTGAGCTCAATTAGCATTTGGATGACAGGCCAGTTTTGCTGAAATTGGTGTTGCAGACTTAATAGGCAGCGATAATACCCTGATCTTTTTTCTATTTTCTTTTTTTGTTTAATTGTAAGAAAATAGCAGGGCAGAAGCAGATAATCTGTAATGCACAGCTATAGAGAACCCCCTCGAGACACTGCCCATTTTGAATTTGCCACATCAGTGCAGCCTCCTCTCTACTGTGGGAGTTTTATGATCTGATCAAACCTCAGTAACTGTGTTCCACCTCCTCTGGGGGAGGATCTCATGGCAAGCAGTGGGGGGGCTGCTGTCTGTGTGAGTTGAGAGCACAAGGCATTTACTTCTGTCCTGAAGGCAAGCATAGCTTTCATCTCTCAGGATACAGGAGATGACTGATGACCTTCAAATACAGGAGGTAACACGGTTAGTAAAGTACATCAGTCACACAGAGACTATGGTCTGTATTGTGCTCTACCACCCCAGTGAACTTCTTGGTCAGCAAAAATGGATCTAGTGTTTCTCAGTACTCCTCTGGAACAATGGTCTTCTCACCCAGCGAGTACCCCAGCTCCTATCACTCACTTGTTTGCCCTCCACAGGGTGAGGAGGCTGAGAAGAGTGGTTTCAACTATAACAACCTTCGTCTGGTGACCACAGACCTGTTTACAGCTGGTTCTGAGACCACCTCCACCACTCTCCGCTGGGCACTCCTGTACATGCTTCTCCACCCGGAAATACAGAGTAAGTCAGAAGACAGGCAGAGGCATGGCGTCTTCCCTTCAAACCTCATGTTTCTGTGGGAGACTGAACATTCGTCCATGGTTTGGGGCTCTTGCAATGAGGAACAGCTTTGGTGATAGTTGGTCTAGCAGAAACAAGGAGAAACACTTCTGGCAGGGACAGTCGGCAGGGGGAAAGCCCTCATAAAAAGGCTGGAGTTGGAAGGGCAAGTTCACTCTAGCCTTCATTTTGAAGACTACTTGGGGACTTTCAGTGGCCAGAGTACTCTTCTTCCAGTATTTGGGATAGATGTTAATCTTGTTTAACTTTCTACTGCCACATGCCCAGGTACCCTTTCAGCTGCACAGAGAAGGGGTGGGGTAGCACATCAAGTGACAAGACCTTTATTAAAGACACTGTGCACAAAGAATACTTATAGAGATGGCTCTGAGCAACTGAAAAGAAATGCATTCCTCTCTAGCTTCTCTTGCTTTCTCTAACTGTATGTCCGGCTTTCAATCAGTGCCTACAGTCTCATGCTGCCAGCCTTCCTACAGCTCATACCAGTCCCTTTTGTTTATGTAAAGACATTCTAATTCCATAGCTGCTTTGATTCCAGGTAAGGTCCAAGCAGAGATTGATAAAGTGATTGGCAGAGAGCAATCACCCACTATGAAGGACCAAGTGAACATGCCCTACACCAATGCTGTGATCCATGAAACGCAACGCCTGGGGGACGTTGTTCCTATCGGACTACCTCACATGACGTATCGCGACACGGAGTTCCAAGGCTTCTTCATTCCCAAGGTGACTGTGACCAGATAGGAAATGCAGCATCCTCTCCCTGTGCAGACCAGGCATGGGGTGTGGGTGACCCCACGCAACTCTGCAGGAGTGCACTCCCAGACCCAAAGTAGCATCACTGTTGAGCACTGAAGTAGGGCATTTTGAAATGTTAAATCCAGGCAGATGGTCACATTTGTGCTCTAGGTTTGAGCTGGTTATGTGGGAACCCAACTGCAGCGGCAGCTCAGTGCAGAGGTTTGCTCTTCTCTTGATGAGCTGTGATATTCACTGTCCATGTTGGAGGGAGAAAGTAACAGAGCCTAACAGGCTCAGCAGGCACATGGCACCAGCTTATTGCCTTTCCTAAGATGGTGGTAGTTAAAACTCTAATCTCTGAAGCTATTCAAATTCCACTGGCATTCAATCTACTGCCACTGTGCCAGGCAGCTGCCCTGGCAGTAACGCAAGCCTGGGATTTTATTTTTAGCCTTGCAGTATCTCCTCTGCTTTAGAACATTGACACATGAAACAAGAAAGCTTTGCAATTTCCTATGGCCCCTGCGAAAGGTGGCTCTGAAGTCAGTCAGTCAGCTTTTTCTCTCTGGCTACACAAGCAGTCCAGGAGGATCTGATAAGCAGAGGCTGTTTCCACTGTGTAACCATAAAATTGACATTTGCATGCAATGGCCTTTGTAAAGATACCAACTGCCGAAGTTCAGAGCATAGGGCAGGCATCACATGTCATTGGAAAAGTGCCCTGCCTTATCTCTGTTTAAATAAGATACTGAGGAGGAGATTGGTGCCGTATTCTGAAGCATCAAATGATGGTTGCTATTAGATGGGAGAAACAGACTAAAGGGGGATCAGCACGGGTCCATGGTGTCAAGATAACGCTGCTGCTCTCAGTAACTTATTTCCTCTTGTGGAGGAGTGCAGGGGACGACAATCATCACCAACTTGTCTTCCGTGCTGAAGGATGAGGCAGTCTGGGAGAAGCCAAACGAGTTCTACCCTGAACACTTCCTGGATGCAAATGGGCAGTTTGTGAAGCCAGAGGCCTTCCTGCCTTTCTCAGCAGGTAAACCTGAGGGGAGGATCCAGCCAGAAGCCAGAGGCACAGCAGGAGGAGAGATCTGTTGCCCCTGCCGCAATTCCAACGTGACCTAATATCCTTTTTCACAGACATTTTTCTCCTCCTCCCTCTCTTGCAGGTCGCCGTGCTTGCCTTGGGGAACAGCTGGCCAGGATGGAGCTCTTCATCTTCTTTACCACACTCCTGCAGAAATTCACCTTTGTGCTACCCAAAGACCAGCCCAGGCCACGGGAGGATGGTCACTTTGCCCTCACGAGCTCCCCATACCCATTCCTGGTACAAGCTATCCCAAGATAAATGTGCACCATTCTTTCACTCACACACCTCCACCAATGCTAACTGCTTCAGGAAAGTTGCAAGTCTAGGACAGGACCATGTCAGGTTCCACTCAAGACCTCTTTAATTCCGGACCTGGATCTTGAATGGGACAGCCATAGCAAGTTACGAACTATGATCAAATCAGCAAGTACGTATACGCCTTATTAGCCAGCTCTGCTGTACTTTGGGCTCTCATCAGTTGGAGAAGCAGGTCACTGAGCGCACAGCTACTGAGAGAATTATTAGTCCTGAATTAGTCTATTGAAAAAAACAAGGGTATCCTGGGTAAAATACAACCCTGGGGTCTTGCTAATTCTAGGAACAAAAAACAACCTTGGAAATATCTCTAAGGTCCTCCCAGCCTGTGCTCCTCCTTGCTGGCCCCGCTGCATACCCAGCCACACTGCCTCCCATGAGCAGCCTGTGCCTCTGCTTGGTGCCCAGGAGAGTCCAGTTGTAGATTTCAGAGCTACCTTTCTTCCTGCAATATTAATGACAAATTGTTTTGCAAGGTGTTAACATATGGCGATGATTAGATCAGTAGCTGCTTTTTAACTACACGGCTGGCATGACCATAGCATAATTGAGCATCTATATGTAATCACTGGTAAAAGAAAATCTCTGAAACTGAGGGCACGTTTCACACATTCGTACCTATATTTCTAATAGTAATTTTTGAAGCTATGATCATTGATTTATGCAAATGCTTATTAATCTTGCTGTTAAGCGTTTTACTTTGCAGGAACTGCACATTTATGCTTTACATCTACAAGATAGTCTGAAAGAATAAAAGCCATCTAGAAAGTCGTCTTTCTCCCCCCTCCTCTTTGTGGTTGTCTCACAGTCCTGCTGTACACCTGCCTTGGCTACCCGCTTCACATTTCTCCTCTTACAGTCAGCACCCAATCTGTTTCTTTTAAGATCCTTTCAGTGTTACTCTTCTGGTTGGCTCAATGACACCGCACTGAACACGTTCAGGTTCATGGCTACCAGCGCACACATAAATGCTTTTAAAGACAAAGCTTCACGGGGTTTTGGAACAGTTTGGGTTGGAAGGGACCTTAAAAGATCATCTAGTTCCAATCCCCTGCCATGGGGGGTTCATGAACTACACTTCAAACAGAAAGGTTTCCAGCATCCATGTATTTGGACAAACCGTGTGGCTATACAAAGAATAAGAACTGTTTCTAGCAGGCAAGAACGCACTGAAAGTCAGCCTTCATGTGCAAACGTCAGCTGGTGCGGTATTTTGGAGGGCAAAGGGGGACAAAGAGGTCACTGTTGCACAACATAGATCCGGCTCCTCCCCTAGCCCCACCGCCTTCCCCACTCCCGGCTCCCATCCCGGGTGCAAGCCGGACACCGCCCACCCAACCGTCCCGGGAGATGGGACACACCGCGGACCCGCCCACCCTGACTGGACCTTCGCAGCGCAGTCAGCAGTGATTGGCGTTTCTTCTGACCAATGGGATGAGAGACTGCCGGCGCAAAAGGCTTGAGTGGCAGCTCAGGGGGCCAGTAGGAAGTCGCCGTCCTGGTACGCGATCCTATCGGCAGCGGGGAGGGGGCCGGATGCGCCTCTCCGAGGGTCGCTGCGGAGGTGGTGTCTGCAACAAGATGGCGGTAGCGGGCAAGGGAGCGGCGGGTGCCTTGGTGAAGCCAATCTTCAGCCGGGACCTGAGCGAGGCGAAGCGGAGAGTGAGAGAACTGTACCGGGCCTGGTACCGCGAGGTGCCCAACACCGGTGAGGGGCGCATGTGTGGGCGGGAGCGACAGCTCAAGGTCGTAACGACCACCCCGCGGTGTTCTTAAAGGGCCCGTCGGTGGTGCTGGTTACCCTTGGGGGTGAGGGGTCCCCTCGGTGCCCTTTCCCCTCTGCATGTGGGACAAGGGGACGCGGTTGTTTGCGGCTTGACAGCGGCTGCTGGGTTGTGAGGCCCCCCCGGCCCGCTTGCCTCCACTGCCGAAGATCTGGGCAGGAAACCCTCGTTTCCTTATTCCCTACTTTTTATTCGGTTTTCCTAGCCAAGCAAAAGAGAAATTAAGCTGTAACGTTCCAGAACGGGCGTGTGTGGCATGGTTGCCTGCTTCCTTAAAACTGCACTGGGACTCGTATTATGGCTGTTGTTCATATGTCTGAATCGTATTAAGCTGTCAGACATTGCAAGAACAAATGACTGTGTAGTGTTCCATATGGCCGAGTTGCATGCTGACAGTGAAAAATAACGAAAAATAATACAGATAGCCTGTGTGGGTGTTGTGTTTTTCGTAGTACACCTATACCAGCTGGACATCACGGTGAAGCAGGGGCGTAACAAGGTGCGGGAGATGTTCATGAAGAATGCCCACATTACAGACCCACGGGTGGTAGACATGCTGGTTATTAAGGTACAAACAAGTTATTCCCTTTTTGTTGAAGCAGCAGAGAATGTGAGAGTCCGTAATTAATGTGGTGGAGAAGAGGGACAGTTTTATTTCAGCTTGTGCTAATGAGGAGTTGTCTCTTGCACTCCAGATTGGTTTATCTCTGTCAACAAACCTGCTGATAAGGGATCAAGCGGCTTTTTAGCGTGCAGAGGAGTAGGGTCTTAGCTCACCTAAGTCAGAGATGCTAGAATGGGGATTTCTGTTGCACAGTGTACTGGCTCTTCCAGATTGCAGATACTTAAATGTATGCTAGCAAAACAATAGTTTAAATGCCAAATTTATTGTCAGTTTGTTGTGTTTTTTTTGGGTTAGCATATGTTTTCTAGTTGGGTTGGGGTTTTTTTTGAAAACAATGGCAAAATTGAGAAAGATGCTGCTAGCTAGTTTATGATTAAATATGACCTACCTATTCTCTACAGTACTTCCTTATGTTGGGATGTGGTTTTCTTCACCAATGCTGAAACATCCATTAAAGTTTCAGTACTTGGCTTTGGGTGGCAGAACACCCCACCTTTGTCGTACATCTGGTCACCTCTCAGGCCTAAGAGGCCTGTCTGGTTCAACGTAATAATCAGCATGCCAAGAGCAGGGCAAGAGTTCAAAACAGACCTCTGCAGTTGTAATGCATTAGAAAGCTTTCAGTTGAGGACTGCTGTGCTCACCTGTTGCATTTCTTGAACTTAAGAGATAGTTTGTCTTTACATGAGTAAAAAATCCTGGAAAGAAAACCCTAGATAATATTATAGGTAACAATTCCAGGCAGTCTCATTTTGCCCCATGCTGCCTTGCCGTCCTCTGAAACCAGTACAGTAATTCCTAGACCAGAGTCAGGAAGAAGTTGTTTGATATCTCTGTGGTAGAGATACCAGTGCAAAGCACATAGCAGCAGTTTTGCTTGGTTTCACAGCTAACTTGCCACTACTAAAAAAATTAGAGGTGCATGAAAGTTGGGAACGTGGTGTAGAATTTTATGGGGGTGCCAGTCGTGAGAGAAACATGAGAAGTTCTAAGAAGGTTCCCTTGCCTGTTCCACAGGGCTGGGAAGCTGCACTGTAGAGACAAGCGACTTGTTAGTACAAGACATGAAGCTGTACAGTCACAAGGCAGGAACAATGTATATATTTGTGTCACAGCAGAGGTGATGCAAGCAGCCTTTAGGAGTACAGAATTGTTGATGTAGCTATCTCAAGGGTGTTTCTTAGTGCATTCAGATACCTTTCATAGGGCTGCATAGTTAGATTTGGGCTCTAATTGAGAATTAGTCTAAAATTATTTTGTCTGTATGCAGGGAAAAATGGAACTTCAAGAAACCATCCATGTATGGAAGCAAAGGACTCACATCATGAGGTATTTCCACGAGACAGAAACCCCACAACCTAAAGACTTTCTTTCCAAATTCTATGCAGGCCACAATCCCTGAGAGATTGACTCTTGTGTCCTCCTGCCTTGTATTATAAATAAAGTTCTATGCAGTAGAAAATAAAAAATCCATACAGAAAGACTGTATAGCATGTTAGGAGCCTAATGACTAACTGAATCCAGCGCGTGTGCAATTTGTTATGATCTGTATGAAGAGCTGTGATTTCCTCGTTTTGCCAGTGTGTATTTCCAGTAGATGGAGTTTGTCCCATCACTTGCTCTGGAGTGTCTGCTTGGTCACCAGAACACATCCTGGCTGTGGGGCTTTCTGTTTAGCCTGCAGCCCCGTGCATAAGCCTCAGCCCCATGGAAGAAGGAGTGGGTCTTCAGAAGCCAGTGTAGTTGCAGAAATATTCTCGTGCTTGAGGCCCATCTGTATTCATACAGTGTTTTGTAATTTCATGCTATTACTTTGTTGACCCTGTGGTTTTTTTACTTGGACATTAGTCTCTTTACTTCCTCACAGAGAATGGCATAAAATCCAATAGGCAAATACAACCTTTTGTGCAATAACGAGATCAGCAGTTTCCCTGCTGTGAAGTGAAATTACCTGGAAAAACAGGAATTTGCACTGTTGCCTACAATAGGGAGGCTCTATTAGAACTTCTGAGGCTTTGCAGAAGGTGGTGTCCTATCACCTTAATTGAATCAGGAATCACTAGCTCTGCTTTGAGAAGGGTAAGGACAATTTTCTCACCAGTCAGAACAGGCTTTCAGGAGGTAACTCACGTGCTGGAGCTCCCCCGTCCGTGATCAGCATTATATCTTTGTAGTACACTCAAACTTCATCTGTGGCCAAGTAATGGGACATTCTTCCCCATCTGAGGCCTGTAAAGCAGCACTCCTCAGGGATGTGTATGTCGGGGCTTTGTGTGTAGTGTTTTTAAAGACAGGATTGACACAGTCGGGAAGGGCCAGGAGAGATGGTAGGATAAAATAGTGATAAGGAATTTGGCAGTACAGAAAAAAGGAGCAGGGCCATATTTAGCTCACAGGAACAGATGAACTGGGGCAACCCTTCCCAGGCAGTTTTGCGGGATGAAGGGGGCAACTTGAACAGTGGTGACTCAAGAATCTGCCAGCTGCCTTCAGCTCTTAGGTTACAGTTCACTTAGATTGCAGCCCCCCTTTCTCTAACCCTTTTAAAGTCTACTGTGCAAGGATTTAATTAGAGTAGTAATTATGAAGAGTTGAAGTTTATAGCCAGTTCAGAAAATAAATATAATGGGCCTCATACAGAAGTAAGTAGTGAGCTGCCAAGGAAATACTAGGAACTTGGAGTCAGTGTTCAGAGATTCTCACTGTTCAGAGATTAAATGCTGTAAGACATCAGTGAGTTAGTTTGCCACTCGTGATCTTAACCTTTCACCAAACCTACCCAAAACTTTTAACTCTGTGATAATATTGTATCAGTGAGGTGAAAATGATACAGTCCCCATCAGACAGATGTGCTAGGCTGTAAACCAGCATTATTTGAACTGCAGTGCCAGTGTCAGTATGCACTCCCATTCTTTTAATGGGGCTGCTGCTTCTTCCTTTAGAATATCTGTCACATACTGTAGATTAGTGCTGAGTTATGGAAAGTATTCTTAGGAAGAAATAAATATGCAGAAAGCATCTGTAGTGGAGCAGATGTAGAGGTAGAAAAGTTGAGACAGAAATGCTTAAGACCAAACACAAAACAAAGTTATACATCTTAATCTCTTGATCTTTAATTAAGTGTTTCCATGCTGCTAATACAAGGAATCCCAAGCAGTCTCTGCTGAGGTGAGCATGTGTGTGTGTGAGGGTGCAGGGCCTATCAAGCACTTCCTTCAGCCTGCATCATACAGATGTGCAGGACACTCACTGGCAAAGGGGATATAGAGCCCCCGTCCCGTTTAGGAAGGACAAAACACAGGTGACAGATGCTGGAACCATTGCTTTGCCAATGGCTTTCTCCCTTCTGTTCTTCCGTGACACTTCTGCAAATGTAATAAGAAGCCATTACTCTTCAGATATGTGGTACTGAGCGCTAGTGAACCTCTCCCTCCCCCTGAACCACATGAATAGGGTTTACATAGAAGGAGTTTCTAACAGGTCATTGCAGTCTTTACAACATTTTAACTCTTTGGTTTTAGCTGTGTGGTGCGTGCTGGAAAATCCCTTTATCAAATGGAATGCACCAAACCAGTTATAAAACAACACTATTTACAACACCTTCTTTGAAACAGCTTCTTCATTCTATGAAGAATCAAATACACCCAAACTCAAATCTTTACACAAGGGCAAGCCAAATGAAATAACATAAAATGGTGGAAAGTGTAATGCACTGCAGGTGAAAGTGAGTAATTTCTGCTCTTCCTTTATCCAATGAATCGGAGTGGTCCCACCTACTCCAGACACTTTGTTCCAATGGATTCTGGAATGCTTTTAAATTGTTCAGTTCTTTATCAAAATTTCAGACAGCAAGTGATTCTCTTAACTTTAAAATAGTAACCCTGTGAGTTAGCAGAAGACTTTTAAACGGGTAAACATGCAGAATAGTATTAGAGAATCGTTTAGGTTGTAAAAGATCCTTAAGACTGTTGAATACAAGCTTTACCCCAGGACTGCCAAGTCCACCACTAAGCCATGTCACTAAGCACCACATTTACATGTCTTCTGACTACCTTCAGGGATGGCAATTCAACCACTTCCCTGGGCAGCCTGTTCCAAAGCTTGACAAGCCCTTGGGGAAAAAATCCCAATATCCAGTCTAAGCCTCTCTTTGTGCAACTTGAGACCGTTTCCTCTAGGCCTATTCCTTGTTAAGAGACCAGTGCTGACCTCCCTACAACCTCCTTTCAGGTACTTGTAAGAAAGTGATAAGGTCCCCCTTATCTTCTCTGAGCCTTCTCTTCTTCAGACTAAATCCCCTGCAGTGCTTTCAGCCCTTCCTCATCAGACTTGTGCTCAAGACCTTTCACCAGCTTCACTGCTCTTCTCTGGACATGTAATAATACTGAAGTCCCTTTTTTCTGTCTGCAGTAAACACTGACTACAGTTTATTCTGATTCAAATGACAAGAGCTAAACCACAGTCAATTTATTACAGTCTCTAATGAATGTACGTTGTGATTTCATGTTCAGATATTAGTCTGGCCTACTCTGGTATAAAAGAACAGGAAAGTTAGTAGCCAGAGGCAACACTGTCTGTCTAACTGCAAATGCATCTTTTAAGCTATGGCTGTCTGTAGGAGGTTTCTCCTCCCTGTCCCACACCAAACAGGAAGCATAAATAATCAGATCGCTGGTGATGTTAACAATATACCCGTTAATCATCGTCGTCATCATCCTCTGGGACAAAGATATCATGTTCTTCAAGCAGGGCTGCGAAGTTCTTACTGATCTGAGTGCCAACATACAGGAAGGGGATCACGACACTGAACACTCTGAGGAGACCGAAGGGCGTCTGCGAGGGGTCGATTGGAAAAGATCGAGCTTTACCAGTAAGTTGTGCTGTGCCCCCGCACCGCCGGGGAGCACAGCCTGCCGCCCCTCCTGCGGGCCCCCATCTCTTCCCGGCCGGCGCCGGGACCCACGGCCGCCCCTGCCCCTCAAGGACCTCCCCGTCACCCCCCGCTAGCGACCGCTTCCGCCTCCGCGCCCCGCCCCAGCCGCTGCCCTCCTCAGCCTGCTCCCTGTCACTCACCCCCAGCGCCCCACCCACAGCAGGTGCTCCCGCTCTGATTGGCCACTGCTGCCATCCGTCACGCCGCGATTGGCTGCGCCCCCACCCGCTCGCCCCTCACTCACCTTAACCGGCTTGGGCAAAATGGCGCCGCTGCGAGTAACGGTGGCGCTCCGGGAGGGCACAAGCGGCACGGCCGGTGTGAGCCGCTGCCCGGCCCGGCATACCCGTCCCGAGTGAGCCGCAGCCGCCACCAGCAGCCGCCCGCCCGCTGTGGCCATCCTCCCTCGGGCTGGGCTCCCGTAACCGCCGAGCCAAGGCGTCACCCGGGGCTGGGGGGGCCTCCTATTCTCGCGAGGCTTAAGGGGAGGGGCGGGGTCGCACTGCGCATGCGTGAAGTGGGGCCGTGCGTCACCCGGCGCCCAGTGAGGCGGGAGGGGATGGCTGTTGTCGGTGCGACTGGTGTGGACGGAGGGGGACAGCCTTGTAGGGGCTCCAATGAAGGGCCCGCAAAGGCTCGACGGAGGAGAACTGGGCCCGGTGACCCTGCAAGCGGGCAGGTTCTGCCGACGCTGGGCGTTCACACCTCCATTGACAGCGCACAGGCTACAAATCAAAACGGTTTATTTGGCTTCACGGCATAAAATACAAACGTCTTGAAATGCAAAATACAGTTTCTGCATGTAAAACAAAGGCGCATGCAAATCCGCCTCTTAGAAAAGATACATGTGTACATAAAATATAAGCACTTCAAAGAGGTGAGACTGTTTCTGCAGGTTGCTCGTAGTGTTGCCTGGTAACTGCTCGGTGCTGCAGAAAGGTGCCCCTGACACAGGAGCTCCATGCATTCCCTGTGAGCTTCAGCAGGGTATTGAGGCTTCTTTGCAAAGGCAGTTGAGAGGGGTAAGATGGGGGGGATACCACCTCCAAACTATTAATTTGGTAGCTGTTGTAATGGAAAACACCCGGTCTTGGTCATGAATGTCCATGGGTAAAACTAACTGGTTACTCTTCCTACAGTAACCTGCTAGGACCTAGATTCGATGGAGAAATGTTGTTTTATATAAAGATAAATGTTCGGAAATAAAAGAATAGTCTTAATGTGAAATTCCAGCATCAGAAAAATACAGAGATTCCGCCAACTATATTAGCAGGATTGGGAGCCCTTCTTGGCACGGCTTACACAGGCCATGGCAGAACTGCCCTCCTTTCAGACTTCAGGCTCTTTTAATTTCAAGCATTTTTGTCCCATTGCTTTTGTGTTATTATGCTAAAGAAAACTCTTTGAAAATGATTTGACTTCAGTAGCCATCCCGCTTTAGTGTTGAGCTCCCCTTTTGCAAGGGAACCTGTCCTATGCTGCCCAGATGTTTTCTAGCTTTAAAAAATAAGGGAAAGCAAAGGCAGGTGAAACAGTCCAAACCTGAATGACTGGAGGAAAACTGTGTGTGGCAATCAGTCTTATTCTACTGTTGGGGAAAATGTGCAATGAAAATTCTCTGCTTTTCCCATAATGATCTGTGCCTGCAGGCTGACAGATACCCCATTAGCCAGACACATGCGATCTCAGGAAGCTGAAATCCTGACCTTCTGCCCAGGGGCTGCTTCAAAGGTGCTGCTAGCACAAGCGAGTCTCAGCAGAGCTGGTTTGATAGCTCCATCTCAGAGGAGGTGGCGGAGCACACAGGTGCTTCCTGCCTAATGAAGCAAGTGGCAGCGGTCATTAAAAACGCAGTGCTCCCAAACAGATTTGAGCAGGACTCTAATTACAGCTCTCTTTACTCACAAAAGGGCCATCCTCTACATGAGCAGGATGATGAGGAAGCCCTGATCAAGCTCATTCAAAGTCATGCAGCACTTTGATAACCTAGCAAAGACCCGGGCATGGACAGCTCGGCTGAGGACAAATACCGACTGGGATTCAGCCATTTCCTTCTCGGCGCTGCAGAATGAGCCACAGAATTACTCCAAATGCGATCAGACGGAAGGCAGAGAGCAGCGCCTCATTTGCCGGATTGAGGATTTAGCTGGGATATGTGCTAACGTAAAGGCAGGTAGCGTGCAAATTGCGCCATTTGAATGGGACAGATTAAAGCATTAAATATAAGCTCTTTAGTAGTGTTACTAGCACAATCCTGGCTTATTAAAACAAACTAAGCTTCTTAAAAGTGAAACTGCCCTTAAATGAATAATA
Organism: Neopsephotus bourkii; assembly: GCF_033783945.1. Lineage (NCBI taxonomy): Eukaryota > Metazoa > Chordata > Aves > Psittaciformes > Psittacidae > Neopsephotus > Neopsephotus bourkii. The sequence goes on from NW_026900624.1 coordinate 14,784,468, forward strand.
CAGTTTCAGCTCCAGTTTTGACAGAACTGGCTTTGTTAATTTATTTTCCCTTTCAAAGCGCTCATGATTCTTGGGTCTCATGTAGGAGCTGCCATCACATTTTGATTTATTTTGGAAGTTAAATCTTTACCGTCAAACTGCCTTATGTAAGTCTGAGGCATCAGGAATATTCTTCCCTCTGTATTACATGGCAGAGAAAAAATAACCACTGAAAAGTGCTTGCTAAATCCGATGCTGGTCCCAAAATACCCACACTGAGAGTGAGGAGGCACCAAGCAGCGCCATCCCTTGATGCTGCTGCCACAACATGGGGAGGGGTACAGGTTCCCAGCTGGAAATGCTGCAGCACTGAATGATTCAAGCAGCAGGCAGGAGAGCGTGTAGAGCTGGCCCCTAAGTCCAGCCAGTTGGGCTGCGGAAAGAGCCTGGGCACTGGCCTGTGGTCATCTGCTCCCAGTTTTACTGAACTGTTCTTGCTTAAAAAGCAGAATAAAAAGAATCCTCCCGAACTCAAACATCCTTACTGTGAAAAAAACCAGGCACAAACTGGAGAGGACTGGATTGCATCACTCGCATGTGAAGGTAACACACCCGCTGCCCGGAATTGCATCTGAAAGATCTGATTAAAGATTTATCTCCTCCAATATACCACTGAGCTACAATAAGGCAGGAGGCTGGAAGCTCATCATCCAAAACTATCAGAGGTATGTTGTCAAAGGCACCAAGAGTTAATGGAAGTCTTTTGATTTCTGCATTGGCACTCTCTACTGGCTATTGCAAAGTATTAAGCTGAGTGCATATAACTCTGGAAAAACAAATAGGTTCCTACCCATCATGACCTGAAACAGCCTCTTGGTTTCCTAGCAAGGCTCCTTAATAAAACAGAGCAATAAAACCAGGTTTAACACTGGTAGATAAGAAGCACAAGATTGTTTTGTATATTTTTTTCTGTTCTGAGAAACAGCCCTTGCCAGGGAGGGGATTTATAAACCCCGTCTCCAGGGTGTTAGAGCCCCTGGACACAGCACCTACCTACTTATACCATCTGCTTCATGGCCAAGGATTCTGACCTACTGAAGGGCAAGTGTTTCTGCAGCAAGGTGACAGGCATGCCTCCCTGCTGCACTCCTCACATTCTGGGAGGATGGGACATGCTACGGATATCAGCTGAGTGATGCTGATATGAAATCAGAGGGGAGCACTGGCAGGTTGGGTGCTGGCTTTGGTAGAAGGCAGTGATACAGCTTTCACACTGGAGAGGCAAGCCCAGACACTGCTGACACGCAGTCAATGCTACCTGTAAATCACTCCCACACCCCCACCTGTGGGAGCAGCCCTCTCCTCCTCCCCACTCCTCCAACTGAACAGCTCTGCCCAGAGCTGGGAGGAGCCACAACAGCGCAAGAGGCCCTGCAAGAATGTGGCTGTGGGCAGTGCCTGGGGCACGCTGCCCAGTGAGCCGGATGAGCCCTACATGGCACTTAGCAGGAGCAGAGAAATTCATCCCTGCCCAGGCAAAGAGGCTTTAGCCTCCCTGTTTTAGAACAAGGAAGGCTTGTGATAGAGATATTAACAGGCTTGGCTACCACTCAACAGAGTCCACATCAGCCCTGGGAGCTTCTGGTCCTTGCTGTTCCTTTGGACCAGGCTCGGTGTCTCCATTTCAGCCTTGCTGCTGATCTCGGGCACCCAAAAAGACAGATGCAAGCCCATGAAATCCACATCCTGAAGGATTTAGCAGGGAGAAGGGTTAGTACATATGAAGGTAAAAAAAAGACCAGCATGACACAAGAGCCCAGTCCTCACTGCTGCAGCTGCTGGGCCAGCCACAGCCGCAGCATCTCACAGTGTCCTGTGGGGAGAGGCACAAGGCTGGAAGCATCCACTAGGGCCAGTGCCCCTTTGGAGGCATTTCATAAGAGCCCAGCCTTATCTGCCATGAAAGAGCAAAGGCAGAAGTTTGGCGGAAGACGACAGACAATAATAAATGCTGACCTGTGCAAACTCCCATGCTGAGAAATAAAACCAAACAATAGTGTGAAGCAAAGGCAGGAGAGGAAGCACCCATAGCATCAACCACACCAGGGCAGCAAGGGACAAAGCCCACTGGGTGAGGTTTGTTGCGTATGTGCTGATTTGGGCCCCCTCCACACCTCGTACCACCAGCAGAGGAGCATTCAAAGGCAGCTCCGCTGGTATTACACACTCTCCAGCTGTATAAAGCTTCAGGGAAATGAAATGTGAGGTCTGCAGAAGATTCGTGTCCCTCCCACCTGCCCCATGAAGCACACACACACTGCACACTCAGCCACCAACCAGGGCAGGGGCCAAGCAGTGTCCCTTCGTTTTCCTCTTGCCGCATGGGAGACAGCTTGCTGTGCACTGGCTGGCTGGCAGCTCGCACCCTGTGTCCCCGGTCATGGGTGACCCCTCTTCTGCCTCTCCTGCCATTCCCGCCTCAGCACTGCGATCTCCTGCCCGTACCAGCCGTGCAGCTTGGAGAAACAGGCTGTCTCCGGGGACACCGGGCTCTCGGTCATGCCTGGCGAGAGGCCGGGCGCTGGGGACCCTGCAGCACTGCCGGCAGCTGAGCGCCGGCGTGGAGGCAGGGGTGGGGGCTTCGCTTGCCCCCCATCACGGTCAGGGGAGGTGGTACCCCCCGGGACAGCACCACCACTACCCCACGTGGAGTAACCGTTCTCCAGGACGGCAGGCTTCTCCTGGAGAGGCAGCAAGGCAGGGTTGGAAAGGTGCCTCTTCCTGCTGGAGGAGGAGGACCTCCGTGGGGACTGGCGGCAAGCAGCCAAGCTCTTGCAGGCCTCCTCCAGTTGTTTCTCCAGCTCCCTCACCACCAGCCGCATGTAGTCGAAGCTGGCCCGCGACAGAGCCTTCACCCAGGCCTCCATGGCAGCCTGCCCATCGGCCACCAGCACATAAGCCCTGGCACCAGCATCATCAAAGCGGATGGCGAAGGCGAACTCCTCGGCAGCCTCACACAGCTCCACGGTGCAGCCCTCCAGCACGACCAGCCCCACGGGCTCCCGGCTCTCCCGCTCCTCGAAGTAGAAAAGGAGGTTGCCCTTGAGGACAAACCAGCGGCGCTGGTAGGAGGTGGCATGGTGGTGATGGGCATGGTGGTGGTGCCGCTCCACGCGCTTGCGGAGGAAGCCGGCATGGTCAGTGGGTGAGTCGCAGGTAGCGTAGTGGGCCACGCTCCGCTCATTCAGCTTCATCGCCCTGCCTAGAAGAGGAAGGGAGGGGGAAGAAATTGGTTCAGGGTGAGGAGCATCTTAGCCACCCTGCCAGGAAAGACATGATCCTGCCCCGGGCCTGTCACTGGGAAAAGCAGCCACCATGCCAGCAGCCCATGCTACAGGACAGCGTCTACCCCAGCAAGTACCCTTGCAAACGGCAGGCTGGCTCCTCGCTGCTGCAGAGGAGAGGGAAGTTATCACTAGAGACCCACCACTAAGACACCTGCCTTCTCCAGGAGGGACCACTGGTGCTTCATTTCCTGTTCCACGAGTGACCTACTTTACTAGTTTTTTATGGGGCACATCAAAGAAATTTGTGCCTGCAAGACATTAATGTCGCTCTCATTAATAGGGCAGGATAAGGAGGGCATTTTCAGACCCAAGGGGTCTGGGACCTCCTTTTGAGCACCTGCTTCCTGCTCCCTGTCTCCATGCAGGGCCACCCGTCCCCAGCAGCCCTCCCAGCAGCAGCACCCCCAGCCCCAGGAGGTTCCCTGTCAGTGAGGTGCATGGTGCCGTACCGGCTGCACGGGTCAGACCACAGTCCCTTGCTGTCTTCCCTGGGCAGGCTGCTCCCTTGGTGAGGGCCTCCAAAGCTTCACTGTGCTGAGCCCCATTCCTGGCTGGAGGAAAAGTGGAAGAAAGGGAGTCACAAACCAGAACAGCTTCAATGTCTTCAATGCCAGTGTTCCTGGAGGGTTATGTTTTGGCTCCCGGGGGGTTGGTTTGGTTTTTGTAGGAGCACAGGCTGTGCTCTGTGAAGACCCCCAAGCAGGCGACTCGGCCTGGTGCTGCCGAAGGACACACCGAGTGCAGCCTCGGTGATTCTACAGCTGCAAATGGATGTCCGACGGCTAAAAGTTCGCACACAACTATGCAGAAAGCAAACCACAGCCGCCACTCCCCGGCCAGATCCGGGTGAGGGAACCTCCCCACTGCTGAGCACCCTCCAGGATCCCTCCCGGAGCCCTTCTCCCCCATGAGGGCTCGTGGGGCACGGCTGGGGACAGCCCCCCGTTGGAAAGCGAACCGAACCCATTCCCTGCGGGGGGGCCTCGCCCTCAGCGCCGCCCCCGGAGCCATCTCCAGCCCTGTCCCACGGCAGCGCGGGGGATCCCGCGTGTGTATGTGCGGTGCTGGGCTCTGTCTCTTTGTGTGCCTCTGTGTTTGCCTCCTACCCACGGCGCGCCGCGGCCCCGGCCCAGCCCCGCCGCCCGCTCCCGTCCCGTCCCACCGCCGCCCTCCGGCCCTCGCCTGGCTCCTTGCCCCGGCGGCGGGACCGCGGGCCCCGTCCCGGCTCACCTCGGGCCGCTCCTGCTCAGCGGCGCTGCCGGCGGTGCGCGACAGCCGGGGCCGGCCTCGGCGGGTCGGGGGAGGGCCGCGCCGGCAGCACCGCCCCGCCGGCCGCAGCGGCACCGCCCGCACCTCCTCGCTCCTCCGGGCACCCCTGCGGTCCCACTCGGGGGTCAAACACCTTTTCCCCTCCTCCCAGTGTAACTATCGGGGTGCGGCCGTGCCACGGTGCCAGCAGTGGGGTGCAACAGCGGCGGGGTGCGGTACCGACTGGGCGCAATGCTGACAGAGAGCCACAGCGCAGGGGGCAGTACCCCCGGGGCGAGGCGACTGCGGGGCACAGCGGGGCCGGGCCGGGCGGGAGGGAGGGAGGTGCGCTCGGTAGGTCAGGTGACGCGGGCGGTGTCATGTGAGCGGGGCCGGGGCGGGGCGGACCGAGGTAGTCTGTGTCCCGGCGGCAGCCATGGGGCCGGCGGTGCTGAGCGGGCTGCCCTTGGCCCTGGCCTTGTCCCTGGCACTGCCCTCGGCAGCCCTGGAGAACGGTCTGGCGCTCACCCCCCCCATGGGATGGCTGGCCTGGGAGAGGTTCCGCTGCAATGTGGACTGCCGGGCCGACCCTCGCAACTGCATCAGGTCAGCGGGGCCGCGGGGAAGCCCGGGGCTCGGCCATCCCCTCCCAGCACTTGTCCCCTGTGTCCTCTGCCCCAGGGAACCTGTTCGGGTCTGCCCCGGGGGGCGGTGCACGGGGTGGTGCCGGGGAAGGAGAGAAGAGGGTGGCCGGGTCGGGTGTCGGGCCCGGGGCCGCTCTGTCAGCGCGGTGGGATCTCGGGAAGCACGGGGTGCGGGAGGTGGGGAGCTCGGTGCTGGGGGTCCCCGGTGCGGAGGGACGTGGCTGGTCTTTGTCGGGTGCTGGGGAAGGGCCTCCCCTCCGTGAGATCAGTGAACAGGGCATGGATGAGGTCTAAACGGGAGGCCTGGAGATCTGCAGCTACCGACCCTCAAGAGCCCCCTGCACACCCGATGTCCTGCTGTCCACCTCAAGTGGTGGGGCACAAGAGGTGGGTTGTGGGGTCTCAGCCTGCCGTGTCCCCATCCCCTCGACCCGCAGCGAGACCCTGTTCTTCGAGATGGCCGACCGCCTGGCCGAGGATGGCTGGAGGGAGCTGGGCTACAAGTACATCAACATTGACGACTGCTGGTCTGCCAAGAAGCGGGATGCAGCAGGACGCCTGGTGCCCGACCCCGAGAGGTTTCCCAGGGGGATTAAAGCTCTGGCTGATTACGTGAGTGTGTGGTGGGCATCCCTGCATCCCCGTGCTGCCATGGCAGGAGCTGGGAGTGGATGGAAGACCCTGGGGGACACATGGGATCCCCCTCGTGCCCTCCTTGCAGCTCTCCTCTCCCCGCAGGTCCATGCCCGGGGCCTGAAGCTGGGCATTTACGGCGACCTGGGCACACTCACGTGCGGGGGCTACCCGGGCACCACACTGGACCGCGTGGAGCAGGACGCCCAGACCTTCGCGGAGTGGGGTGTGGACATGCTGAAGCTGGACGGGTGCTACTCGTCAGGAGAGGAGCAGGCAGAGGGTAAAAGCTCCCCGTCCAACTGGCACTCCTCCCCTTGCTGCTCTGGTCAGGGCACCTGGCTCTCCGCAGCCACGCTGGAACAGCCGGTTCTTCCCTCACGTCTTCTGTTGCGGCTCATGGGCAAAGAGGAGGGAGTTGGGATGCCCTGGAGCTGGTGTGAGGCAGGAGGCCAGGCGGGCTGGGAGACGAGCTGCTGCTAGCTCTCCCCTTCACCGCTTGTCATCTTCTCTCCTTAAGGCTACCCAGAAATGGCGAGGGCCTTGAACGCCACGGGCCACCCCATTGTCTACTCCTGCAGCTGGCCGGCCTATCAGGGGGGGCTCCCCCCCAAGGTGAGGGTTGTTCCATCCAGTGGCTGTTTCCCGGTGTCCCCTGTGCCCTCAGGGAAGCTCCTGTTGGAGCTGCAGGAGCCGGGCACTAAACCCTGCTTATCACTGTCACTGGTAGGATTGCAGCAGGTCGCTGGAGAGGACATGGCCTCCCAGCCAGGCATCCGGGACACTTGGGGTTCCCTGCATGCTCAGTGGTGGGAGTCTGGGGAAAGAAGGCCCTGGGGCATGCTCTCTCCACCCCACTCGCCTGGTTGATCCTGACAGTCTTCTGATATGGGTCTTGTCTTCTTTAAATGTATGAAAGAGGATGTTCTTCCTAGTAACGTTTCTTGAGAACTGAGTGTGTGTGGTTATTTCCTCTTATATCTTCTGAGTGAATCCTGAGCTTCCCTCATTCTTGCAGCTGGTCATATTTCCACATGGCCTTTGTGGTTGTTTTGCCAGACATCTTATTATAGCGGGATGTGCCCAGTCCTACTGGGGTATGACTCTGTCCCCCTTCACTATGTGATGTTGCCCTTCTCCAGATCCCTCTGCCTTTCACACCTCTCCTGGACGCTGCCCTTCTCCCCCACCTTGCAGACTGGGTCCTTTCTCCCTCCTGCCTGACGCTGTGCTCCTCTCCAGGTGAACTACACCATCCTGGCAGAGGTCTGCAACCTGTGGCGTAACTACGACGACATCCAGGACTCCTGGGACAGTGTGCTTTCCATCCTGGACTGGTTCTTCGCAAATCAGGACGTGCTGCAGCCAGCAGCTGGCCCTGGCCACTGGAATGACCCAGACATGGTGCGGATGGGTGATGGGTGCTGTGGATGGGGGACCTCCAGTGATCCCCTTGTAGGGGCAGGGCAAAAGAGGAGTGCCAGGGGCAGGAGCCCTATTGCTGCAGAGAGGGAAAGCTCGTGTTGCCCTTGGGGGTAATGGTGAAGAGAAGGGTGTTAGTGCATTTGAATGTGTGTTGAAGGCTCAGCACCTAGCAGGGGTGAGCTCTCCCAGCAGTGGTAGGCTTCTAGAGGGGAAGCAAGAATGTGCAGAGGTTTCTGTTGCGTGCTCAGTCCCAGCAGGCTGCAGCATCACTGAGGGTGACAAGCAGACAAGTTTCTAACCCTTTTCTGCCTCTCCCCTCCAGCTCGTCATTGGAAACTTTGGCCTCAGCTACGAGCAGTCACGCTCCCAAATGGCCCTGTGGACAGTGATGGCAGCTCCGCTCCTCATGTCCACGGATCTCCGCACCATCTCCCCGAGCGCCAGGGAGATCCTGCAGAACCGCCTGATGATCCAGATCAACCAGGATCCCCTGGGAATCCAAGGGCGCAGGATTGTTAAGGTTAGGAGGAAGGTGGATGTGTTTGGGAGAGCTGACAGGAGCAGCACAGGGTGTCACAGTAAGGACGGAGAGGGAAGTGGCGCAGAGAAACATGAGCAGGAGAGCTGTAGGAGCTGGGGATCTGCTGGTGTAGCAACCCTGCAGGACAAGGTCTGTGGGCCGGTGCTGATCCCAGGAGCTCTGCCTCACCCGCTCATCCCCACCCTCAGGAGAAGTCCCTCATCGAGGTGTTCCTGCGCCCACTGTCCCGGGGTGCCAGTGCCCTTGTCTTCTTCAGCCGGAGGACAGACATACCCTACGTCTACACCACCAGCCTGGCCAAGCTCCATTTCCCTGAGGATGCTGTGTATGAGGTGAGCCCCATACCCCACAGCACCTGGATCCCTCTCTTGCCAGCTCCCTCCTTTGCCACCCTGTGTGTTCTTTGAGAGGGAAGGGCTCTCACTCTCTGCCTTCAGCATGAAGGGGCAGCCACACATTGGGTCACCCTCCTGTTGCCCACTGGTGTGCCCTGTCCTGCCATGCCATGTCAGTGCCCACGGCTGGCCCTCAAGATGAAAGGTGTGTGCAAATCCTGGTAGCCACCATCTCTCTCTTCCAGGTACAAGACGTGTACAGCGGGGAGATCACCAGAGGCTTGAAGACGGGGGACAACTTCTCGGTCACTGTTAACCCCTCGGGGGTGGTGATGTGGTACCTGTACCCTGTGGCACAGCCCTGGCACATTGTCAGACAGCAAGCCCCCCGTGAGGGTTTCCGCCCGGTCCTCCTGTGATGGGGCTCAGCAGATGGGGGTGTGGGTCCGTGCCGCAGTGGGCTGTGAGACCCTGTCTGGGGCATGTGGCTCTGCCCTGCACAAGTGCCTTTTGGTGGTGTGCCCAGCAGTGCTGGGGGTGACTTCCTCTGGTACCAGCTTGATGATGTCTGCTCAGTCTGCGTGAAGCAGGAATTCTTGTTGCCACCTCCTAAGGGTGTGCAGAGCGTAGTTCCTCAGTGATGGCAAAGCCTTCTGAGGTCCTCCTGTGGAAGATTCCATACAAGCAGAGCCCTGCTGCTGGTTTAGTTCATCAGCTCTGACACCTGAGCGTTTCTCTGCTTCAGGCTGGGTACCACTGACTGTCGCGGGGCTGTTTGAACTAAACCTGTAGAAAGGCTTTGGATGCTTTTGTATCTTCTAGGGTAGTGACTCCCCTCCCTCCATGTGTGATGGATGGCAATAGCTTCAAGGATCAGACCTGGTTACCTTCTTTTCTTTGCTGTAATCAGCTTGGCTTAGAATAAGGGGCTGTCAATAGGGCTGCACCCTTCCTGTGTACCCATCCCAGGACCAAGAGCTCCTGGAGACATGATGGTCCTGTGCAGAGTCTTTGCAGGCCTCCAGCAGCCTGGAGGCCAGCACTACTGCAGCCTAGCATGCATGCTAGCATTGTATTAAAGCTCCTCTGGAATCAGTGTACAGCAGAGCAAAAACCTCTACTGACCATGCACAACCCCAACAGCCTTGCTGTGGTACAGCCCCAGGAGCTACAGGGTGTTGTGCGCAAGCAGTGCAGGGAAGATGCTGACACTCGAGCTGATGGTGTCTTCTGAGCTGGGAGACAGCCACATATGTCTCCAAAGTGAAGCTGCATCCTGTTCTTGATCTGGCAGGAAATTCCTGCTAAAAGGGGGCTCAGGGCCTCCTGCAGCAGGCTGGACACTCAGGGTTTCTCAGGGAAAGGCTCCTCCCAAGGGCAGCTACATCCACAGCTCCATTCTGAGAAGGAGCCTACACGAATAACTGCAAGTGAGCAGTGGGATAGAGTCTAAAGCCCTCAACTGCTTCCCCTTTCTACAGCGCACATCCTGTGGAGGAGTTTGAGTTGAGACATGGCCTACCCTGACTGCCCCAGACTTCATGACTGCAGCATTCATGAAGACTGCAGCCCAGGGAGACAGGCATAAGATGAAGCCTCAGACTGGGCAAACACCACATTTTACATCAGCAAAACCAAGTTTCCCCTTTCTGTTCAGATGCTGGAGGGCTCCTGGTCATCCCCAACTCTGCTTCCTGCAGGACCAAATGGCTGATTCTGGCCAGTTCCAGGAATGTTCTCTGAGTGTAGTGGCAAGATACTGGAGGTGATGCTTGCGATGCCGATGAGAAAGGATGAGCACACTTCATGTCTGTGTACAGGAGTTGGCTTGGGTCTTGGGGAGTGATTGAGACAAATCAATGGAAATAAAAGGGCAGGTGGGCCCCAGGCTCTCTCGTTTCATGTTTATTTATGTTGCTGGCTATGGCTGCTTGGTTAATGCAGGGTCATGACCTCCAAACAGGAGCACTGGTGCTGTGAAAGAGAACTGGTTTCCTGTCAGAGACAAGGGCTGGACAGATGGACATAATGGAGAGTAGGAAATGGTGTTCCAATGGTTACCTCGTGTTCAGCAGGGGAACAGCTTTCCTTGGTACAAAGGGAAAGAGATTTCACAGTCCACAGGTACCTGCCATTTTCCTTTACCATGTATGTATTTTTGCCTCACTGGAAAAAACCGGCTAGCGAGGAGTTCCTGGTAAAAGAGAGACCTTCCCTCTGGCACGGAATGCACATAGCAGAAGTGCTACAAATACAGCTGCAGTGAACAGCAGGGTGTTGTCCCTGCCCCCAGGCCATGAACACAGGCCAGTTCTGGCGATTCAGGAGAGAGCAAAGGCACAAACCAGCTTTCCACCCTCCCCAGGCAGCAATAGGATGAGCCCCACTTCCCCCCCCCCCCGTTAACTGGTTCCAGATCCAGCTTAGCCACACACCAGGGGGAGAGAAGGCAAGAACGAAGGTCAACACAACACACACAACAGTCACCACGCAGCTAAAGGTATCAACACTCCTGTATTAAAGTGCAATGCAAAAGGTTACAAACATTCATAATTGATTTTTTCTTCTTCTTAAATACAGTTATTAGAATATCTCTAACTCAGACCTAAAAGGTACTTATAGATAAGGAAATTTCCTTCCCCCTGTGCAGGGCTGCTTTAGGAATTTCCACTTGCAAGTCATACAAGCCTGATTTACAGGAGAGCCCTGGCACACAGGGAAGTAAGAAGGAAAACACTCCTTCCCCTTCACTATGAAGGTAGGAAGGCTGTAGGAAGAAGCATGATCACTCCCTATGTAAAGGATCACAAGTGTCTCCACCAGACTAGGAGGACTCTCTTCAGAGCACGTTTAATGGCATTATGTCCTAGGGAAGAAGGAAAGGTTGTAGTTGAGCAGCCAGTCCCTGCAAGAGAGCTGAGCATCAGGAGCACCCTCACCAGGCAGCAGTTCCCACCAGAGAGAGGGCAATGCACCCCCCAAGCATCCCAACTCCAGTACTGCAGCGCTTGGATGTGGTGGCTGAAGGAACAGACAAGGCCCACTTCCCCATGTGGAGCCAGCAGACAGCACGAGGTTGCTCAGCACAGGGAGCTGTGGGACCCATCTCCTGACAAGGCTAGTGCCAGATCATCTTCCTAATGTAACAGATTTTGCTCCAAGGCAAGTAGCCTCCTATGCAGCACTTGTCTCCTCCATTACGCGGCACAGGATCACTGCACAGACACGGGACCTGCTTCTAGGAGAGGGGAAGGATGACTGCTCCACACCTCCAGTCTGTCAGCTCACTGCCCTGCAGCATGCCTTTGTCTGCTTTTCTGTTCAGTGTCCACAAGGACAGGCTGAGCGGGGCCCACCCCCTTACCTCTTGCATAGTCAAATGCTTCAGTGTCTCTCTGGATGCACCTCCCAGGTTTGTCACCCCATGTCTGTTAGTCCAGGACATGAAACACGCTTCCAGCACAATACAGAATGTCCAGAGTCCCATCTCGCGCTGAACTGTGCCAGATTTTCAGGAAACCTAACACCTTTCTGGGGCACCCAAGGGTCTATGCAAGAAACCTCATGGCTCTCTATGCCTTTTGTCTCGGATGGTGCTTCAGAAGAAGTAAAAAGTTTGGTATTCCAAATAGTTTTACTCCAAGATCCCAGAACCTTTATATTTTAGTCCTAGATTAGTGGTGTGGTATAGTGGTAGTTTAATATGAAGTCCATCTCTCTCAAGCCAATGGCAGAGCAAAAGGTTAGTGCTTCGACCCCATGAGATAAAACAAGTAAGAAGGGAAGTGCTATTGTTCCACCTTGCATTGTCACTGACTGAGTGCTTAAGGGCAGGTGCTCAGCTGCCCATCATGACATATACTGTATATACACAGAGACCTAGAGATACGCTAACCCAGGGGGTAGGGACAGCCAAGTTGTCTTCAGAGACAGAGAGTGTGGGAGGCTGGTTGCCATTTCCTGCTGTTAGTTGTTCTTCTTATCCTCAGGAGGTGTATAAGGAGGTGGCTGGTCCTGGAAGGAGACAGAGTGGAATCAACAACCCTGCTTGTTTCACGACAAGCTCTTCCCAGGCATTCTCAGGCTTGGCTTACAAGGAACGACTGCACTCCAGTGAGCTACAGAGTGAGCCAGGAGCTGTGGTTTAAGCTGTCATTTCATCACACCATTCCTCTCTAGTATCAGCACACTCCAGGATATATGCTGCCTCCCACAATGTTTCTAGTGAAGGTCCCCTCAAACCCAGCCAACAAACGGACTATTGCAAACAGACCACGTTTAAGATTGCATTTAGTCTGTTTTATCACCACACTCCCAGGGCTCTGTTGATGGTCACAGCTCTGACCCAGCAGAGACCAAACCCCCGAGCTGAGGGCCAGCTTTGCTGCTCCATCGGTCTCCAGGCCACCACAGAGCCACACAAGGCAGTGAAGGGCACAGGCAGATCAGCTGTCACATACCACTGTGTAAGCTACAGCCTACCTACCACCTGCCACTGACTGAACAGTGAGAGACATCCCTATCTCCATACAGCCCAGAAGAAAACGAGAGAAACCCACATGCTCTCCTCCTTAAGTGACCTGTTGCTCTTTAACTCTTTCAGGCCCATCAGAAGCAGAGTACTCTGTGTGTTCTGTGCCCATGCAAATTTGTTATGCCTTTAAGAGCAACACAAATACCAAATGGCTATTACTGGACAAGTCTTAAGGTGCTGCTTCTTTCCTGACTGAGGATTTAACATGGGACAAACAGCCACACCATGCTCCCAGGAAAATGCACTGGGAAAGCAAACCACTGTCTCTGCTAGCAAAGAATAAGGAGACATAGGCAGACCACAAGCACAGCACTTACCACAGGCATGTATACATTGTGTGGGTTGGCAGAGTTGTAATACGCACTGGAAGTGGCTTCCATGGCCCTACTGTCCCCTAGAAAGGAAAGAAAAAAGCTATCTTACATGCCTTAGGCAGTGGCCCAAGTCCCAGAGCCTTCTCCCACAGCCACAGCTCTTTCAAGGAGGCAGCAAAGCTCCAAAGAGGCAACAGCAACTGCAGCAAGCTGGGTCAGAATTCAGAGCTTTGGGAAAGCTGCATGCTGGCAAGAGCTGACCGCAAGCAGTGCAATGCAGAGCTGAACAGTTCCACCCCTCCCTCTGCTACCTCAAATAACTGATGAAGACAACTCTGAGCCCCTGAAACAACAGCTTCTGCACCCCATGCTGTGCCCACAGCTCAAGCCCTAAGCACCCTTGTGCACCCAGACCCTGGCAGCCCCCATGTCTCACTTACCTGGCATCCCTGGGCCCATTGATGCTGCGGGTCCTGCAGGAGATGGCCCAGAGTAGGGGGGTAGAGGAGGTGGCACAAACATGGGGCTCATGTTGGGAAGTGGTGGGTAAATACCTGAAAAAGATGAAACTGGACTGATGCTTTGAACCATGGCAATGGGACAAGGTGGAAGAGACATCACAGGCCTAGCAGCACACTGGTTCTGGACAAGAGCAGTGGTGAAGGAAGCTCTGGAGGCTTGGCAGGGGTGCAGACAGCAGGGATCTGACATGCCAGCAGGCAACAATTCTCTGCCAAGCAGCAGCACCATTTACAAACAACACTTTCACCTCTCATCCAGCTGCAAATAGAGGGACAGTAACCCCCACCATACCACTGTGATTTCTTTACAGCTAACACCAAACACACCCTGCCAGTCATCATCACACAACTTCCAAACCTGGAGTCTGGGCATATGGATATCCCATGGGCTGTGGAGCAGGTCCATAGCCATTCATCGGAGGTGGTGCATAAGGATATGGTCCGTTTGGTGGTGGAGGAGCTGCATAGCCCTCAGGAGCAGGTGGGGTGGGTGCATATCCTCCAGGAAAAGGTGTATAGCCATAGCCAGGGTTCTGGAGAGGAACGCCACTGGAAGCTAAGAGCATGTGTTTAGTAAGACAGGCATCCTTTTGTTACAACTAAACATATAGAATGAAAGAAAACAGTCCTCTTCATGCAGCATTGCTTCCCTTCATCTAAATTCACAATTCACTACACAGTCCTGGAGTGGTGCTGCGCTTGAAAAGCATCAGTCTCCTCGCTGCAAGTTCACAGGGTGCTAAAGGAAGCCCACTACAGAAACAGTAGCTGTCGGGTACTAGTCCCATCACAGAGCTCCCACTGCTGGAGGAAAGGCCTCTCTAAAGCAAGGAGGGTGCTTTTTGCTTCTTTTTCAAACTTTCTTACCAGGGAAAAAAAAAAAAAGTACATATTTAAATGCACATTTCTTTAAAAAGAGATCTTTCTTATCAGAAATAAAAGTACATTCTTCCCCCATTTGAAAGTTTTAAGTAGAAGTTATTTTTTAAGATGTATTTTTTCCCCTCTCCCCCATCTTACTCCAGTATTACAGAACTGAGCTGAGTGAATCAATTTTTCACCATCACATATTTCAATTCTATTGCAGGAGGAATAAGGTTCTGTAGAACAAGGTGGTCTGCCTCAGGAGCACAAACCCAAGAACATTCTGACTGCAGAAGGCTCTAAGATGAAGTAAAAAGACTGGAAGTTGTGGCTGCCCCATCCCTGGAAGTATGGGGCTGGATGGGACTTTGAGCAACCTGGCCTAGTGGCAGGTATCCCTGCCCATGGCAGGGGGGTTGGAACTACATGATCTTTAAGGTCCCTTCCAACCCAAACCACCCTATGATACTATTCTACGAAAGCAAAACAAAAAATTCCCCTGGAAAGATTAAAAAATACATTAAAAAATGTGCAAGTGTGCACAGGGTACCCTTTTTCCCCATGAAGCTCAAGAAGAGCACTACTCTAACCAGCTCAGCCATGGGGGAACTGCAACTCTGAAGATCCCTTACCACTAGAGGCAGCTTTGAGCATCAGCTGTCCAAACTCAATGGCTCCTCCACTGTTGAAAGTCAGTTTAAATGTCCCCTGCCCTTCCCAGCCACCTGGGGGAGAGAGAATTAGAAAATTAGAACTGAAACAATCTCCTCAGTAGCAGCCAAGACAGCAAACCAGCTAAAACTCCAGTTACTTTGGAAAGCGACATGGCATTGCTAGCAGATAACCCCAAAACAGAATCTCAAGAAGATCAGGAGTTTATTTCTTTACCCTTTAGAAGACAATCCCCACTACAGTTACGTAGAAGCAGCCTACTGTAGATACTAGGCTGTCTTGTTCTCTCCTGAAAGGTTTAACAGAACCTAATAATGAACACAGTGTAAAGAAAAAGCACTTAATTCACTGAGGATTTTACTTGAAAGCCCTCAGATGAAGTTTTACTGCTGACCTCAGTAGACTACAGATCAGGATCTCCAGCTCAAGCTAGGATATAAATCCAATGCAATACTTAAAATCCATTTGACATGTGGAAGCTCAGACAGATTATAAACACTTCAGTCAAATATCAATATCTTGGAAAAAGAAATCAAGTAGGAGATGAAATTGCAAGGTAATTGAGTGCTTTACTTTGCAGGGGTTTTTTTTTTGGTGTTTCTTTTGGGGGGTGCTCTGGGTTTTTGATGATTTTAAGAAAAAAGATTTCATTTAAATAAAACATTTCATAGAATAAGATTTATCTTCTTTGCCTAACAATGAAGGTAATAGTGAAGTTTAGAAATGCAATAAAACAATGCACCATGGATAAAGTCAGCCCCTTAGTCACCTCTTTAAAATCTCTTAGTATCATTTCAGCCCAAGAAAGTGGGCTGATCCACAGTCCAGAGGACCAAGTCACTTTAAAACATTGTTAGAGACAGAAAGCAAACGTATAAGCTCTCCAGATGCCATCAAAATGCATATAAACTAATTCCAGGGGTGAAGAGTGAAGAAATTTGAACCAGAGTCCTTGTTTTCAATCCCTGATTATCTTCTGCAATTCCCCATGTTTGGTCACGACCAAACCACAGTTTCATCATCAAACTGAGAACAAAGCTAAATCACTGATATACAGCAGCATCCTAGCTGCAGCAAACATCCCCAAGGTGGTAAGTGGCTACTGACCTCCAGAAAACAAAAATGTTGTTAATCCTGCCTATCAACACCAATGACTGCTGACTCGGTCACTTACCTATCCCTTCTAGGTCAAAGACAGGAGAAAACAAGCACATATGGAAACCGAGTAAACACAACATACACAGCAAGACACAAGTTACAGGATTAAACATAAGTCATTCTGTGAAAGTCAGTTACCAGCTTTGGGGGCAGGAAGTAACACAGAAGCAGTGCCTTAAAGGTCAGAAGACACAAGTTACGTCAGTGAGGACATCTCAGCCCTACTGCCACAGCTACTCTGTCCATCTTTCCTGTGCACATAAGCTGGGTATGTAATGCTCAACAGAAAAGGACTTTCAACACTTGGGAAGAGTTTGGTCTACAGAGCACAGGCACATACCTCCAGCTTCAGCCTGGATCTGTCCTTTGATGTAATTGGCAGAGAAAACAGGCTGCTCAATTGAGCATCCTTTCACCAAATAAAATGGCATCATGAAAGACAGCATAGGATCCTTCCCCTTCGACACAAAGATCATCTGCAAGACAGGAGGGAACGCCTCTGAACTGTATGAATTAGGTACAAAGGGTGGTCATGGAGTTCTAGTTGTAGCAGCATCCAAAAAGAGGATAATTGAACTCCTGCTATCAGTATGCACTGTTATTTCACAGCTTTAATACTGCAGGATCCCAAACAGATCTGATGGCACATGGCTCACTCACCTGAAGTGTGTTATGTTGCAAAATAACAAACCACTCAAAACACGTGCACATTTAGAGAATTTTATTGTGCTGCTGTCCAGGGTTCAGCTCCAACAGTTATTTTTTATCTCGTATCTGGTGCAGTGCCTGTGTTTTGGCTTTAGTCTGAGAACAATGCTGATAACACACTGATGTTTTACTTGTTGCTGAGTGGTGCTTACCCCAACCAATGACTTTTCTGTATCAAGATTTGCCAGTGAGGAGGTGCACAAGAAGCCAGGAGGTAGCAGAGACAGGACACCTGACCCAAACTAGCCAAAGGGTATTCTATACCACAGCATGTCATGCCCAGTATATAAACTGGGGGGAGTCACCTAGAAGGGCAGATTGCTGCCCAGGTCAGGCTGGGTATCGGTCAGCAAGTGGTGTGCAATTGTACTCTGCAGCACTTGTGTTTTCTGAGCTTCATTTCTTCCCTTGTTGTTTCCTATTGTTGTTTTTGGTATTCTTTCTACTATCACTGTATTTTACTTTATTTTAGTTATTGGACTGTTCTCAACCCGTGGGGTTTACATCCTTTCAATTCTCCTCCCCATCCTGCCCTGGGAACAGGGGGAAGGAGAGGATGAACGAACAGCTGTGTGGTGCTGGGTTACCGCCTGGGTCTAAACCACAAGAGCTGCTTTTTAAGGATAAGCTATGATAGTTTTCAAAGAAAGTAATATTGACTGACACGTTAAATTAATTACATTCTCTAGACAACAGTATCTAGGACTGCACATGGCTTGTATGGAATTGGGATTGTGACACAAGTATGAACTATTCCATTTCCATCTTCCCTTCTCCTACCTACTACTCTCAGCAGCAACTCCCATAGCAAAAGTCACTTCTTCTATCACCAGCTACGCTTCCAGTCTAAAGTCTACAAGAGCCTTTGAGAAAGAAGAAGCCCTGCTAGCATCAGACTTACTCTGTAAGGGGTGAGATAAAGCATCCCCTTCTTGGTGCCTCTGAAGGCTTCAGGCTTGCCCGTCACGTCACTGAAGGAGAGCTCCACATCTTTACAATGTTTGAGAACACTAGAGGAGGAAATCAAACAAATCGGAGAGACAAACTCAGCAACAGCTCTGACCCACACACCCATCATGCAGGCAGGGGGACAGCACACCAGAAACAATGAGTGTAATCCCAAAAGAGCCAGTTCTGATGGGGGCCCTGACATTTCTCCTTTGAACACAGATGGGTAATTTATGCAGAAGGTAAGAATTCATCCTCTCACCTGTGACAACAATCCTCTCATCTCCTCCACAGAGGGAAGATTTAAATGACAGTTTCTCTTTCTGCTTCCCAAACCATCAGGCTGAGGAATTCCTCTCTCTGCATGAGAAGACCCTCAGCCCAAAGATCAGGGCACAGAAAAGGTGGAGACGTCTGAAACCACCGCCTTGATGTCCAGGTATCATCTCAGAGCAAGCCTCTCCCCAAGTCTGTGCTCAAATGCAGCACTGTCCACCACACAGGAAAACAGCACTGCTGTAAGACTGCACCCACTGTGCAAACTGAGGAAGTTGCTTCACTGATACCCGCAGTGCTGACCCTGCTTCACGTGATTTGAGTAAGTATTTGTAAGAAACAGCACCAAGCTATGGAACAAAATGAGGAGCCAGTAATGTCAGCAACAAGGTTATTGTTGTTGGATATCTACAGGAATGTGAGAGAAGTTTGCTTATGACACAAAGCCAGATAAGAACTGTGATCACCGCAGGGTCAGGTATGGAGGTGCCTGGAAAATTAAATCTATTTTAAGGAAAAATGAGCCATTTTGGGAGAGCGTGTCCGTGAATGTGCAGGGCAGATCCTAAACATACCACCTAGTAAGAAAATTTACAGAATAAACAAAAGGGCCTTGTGGTGACAAACCTACAGTGCCAACAGTGTGTTACAGTGACAGAAGGATCTGAGGACTTTGATGGTTCAAGAGCTCGAAAAAGAAAACACAAGCCCTTAATCCAACACAAGCCTGAAGAGGCTGAGTCTAAAGTAATCCTGATGTATTCTGATCAGCACACTGCAGAAGTCAGATCAAGTCAGGAAACTGCAGAGTTACTGGGGGAAGGGAGGAAACAGCAGGGCTAGCTTATGGGAAAACAACCCAAAGCCCTGCAGTTCGGGGTTGTGTGCTCTTCAGGGAAAAGCATAACAGTATAGATGTATCTGAAAAATGCAGCCAGCCAAGGAGGAAGACATTAAAAGCCCTAGCTTTAATGAGAGAAAAACTTAGCCTGACCAAGAAATTCTACTGGGAAATTACTTCATAGTTGAGTAAGATGCAGCTTCCCAAACTGGCTGGGAGGGACAGACTGAAGAGACTGCAGAGAGCTCTTTCCATTTCCAAGATGCAAAGGGGAAACATTTCTTCTAAGCTAAATAGCTCCTCAACAGCCTGGATCTTACCAGAACACTTCCTCAACCACGTCCTTCCCATAGCAGCATTTCACGTCAGTCTGCCTCACTGGGAAGAATTTCTGTGTAGTCACTGTAACGTTTACTCCTCCCCAGCTACTCACACACACAAATTACATACAGCAGCAAGCACCATTGGACATAATGAGGCTGCTGAACTGGTTTGGATGGGCTGCCTGCATACCCACCCAAGGCTGTCACAGGAGAGCTGTGCACTCCATGGAGCCACGCTGCACTCACCTATGACTAAGTAGCACCTTGAAGAATGGCTTGAGGTCAAGGGATAAAAAGATCTCCTTTAAGCCAGCAAGAGCTCTACATGCCAGAGAAGTACTGACTGAAGTACTAGCAGTCAGTCATGAGCTCAACATTATCTAAAGCATATTTTTTGATCCTATTTTTTCCTATTGTTTACCATCCCTGGTAAACAACAGGAAATCCACTCAATGATCCTTTACTGTGTTTCTCTAGCCAAGGCCAGGATGCCAGGAGCACCTGAACACAACCAAACCAAAGCCCAAGCCCATCAAGCTGGTCTGTCAATCCCCACTCAGGGGGGAGGGCAGGCACTGAGCAGCTGCCTGTGCTTTCATGAGGAGAGGACCCGCTCTGCTCAGGTCTCAACCTGGATGACAAGTTCTCCTTCGAGTTCATGTGATTCAGATCCTATCTTCAGTGCCCTCTGCCTCTGACATCACTAGCTGGTTGCATGACATAAAAAACCCACAGCAACTCTTTGTGCTTTGCAAGTGATGGCAGCTCACTCTTTAACCCATGTGCTTGCTGGAGTGGCACTAAGGACCGATGAACTCCAACAGTGGAAATGGAGCTATTCTGATGACTTCAGCAGGCCTGCTCCCTGCTGCCTACCCCAGCACATTCCCACTTTAATAAGCTCAACATGACCCAGCAGCCCAGAAAACCAACCATGTCCTGGGATGCAACAAAAGGAGTGTGCCCAGAAGGTCCAGGAAAGGGATTTTTCACCTCTACACCACTTTAGTGAGACCCCACCTGGAGTTCTGCATCAGTTCTGGGGCCCACAACACAAAAGGGACATGCAGCTGTTGGGCTGAGTCCAAAGGAGAGTGATGAATATACTCGGAGGTCTGGAACAGCTCTGCTATGAAGACAGGCTGAGAGAGCTGGGCTTGTTCAGCCTAGAGAAGACTCCTTAAGGGGAAAAGTTAGAGCAGCTTCCAGTGCCTAAAGGGCCTACAAGAAACCTGGAGAGGGGCTTTTTACAAGGGTCTGTAGGGACAGGACAAGGGTGATGGCTTTAAACTGACAGAGGAGAGATTTAGATGAGATCTCAGGAAGAAGTTCTTCCCTATGAGGGTGGTGAGGCCCTGGCACAGGTTGCCCAGAGAAGCTGTGGCTGCCCCATCCCTGGCAGTGTTCAAGGCCAGGTTGGACGGGCTTAGAGCAACCTGCTCTAGCGGAAGGTGTCCCTGCCTGTGGCAAGGGGCTGGAACTGGGTGAGCTCTAAGGTCCCTTCCAACATAAGCCATTCCATGGTATGGTGATTCCATAATAACGCAGCCCCCAAGGCGGGTCGAGCTGGGAGGGGACAGGCCTCACCGCAGCGGGGACCTGCTACCTCCCTGCTTCCCTCCACCGCGCTCCGCCAGCCCCCGGCTGAACCCCGCTGCGAGGACAGCGGATGAAGAGCCACCGCCGCCACCCGCCGCCCCGGCCCCGTGCCCCACAGCCCCCTAGCCCCCCAATCTCCCGGTACCTCTCGGCATTAGGGATGACGACACCACCCTGCTGCGAGTGGTGCCTGTTCAGCGCCATCTTGTCCCCTGCTGACCCCGCCTCTGACCTGTGACGTTCCCCCTCCTCTCTCCCCCCATAGGGCCCCGCTCCCCTCAGCGCCCCGCCCCCGGTGACGCGTGCCGTCAGGCGGACGTGAGGCGGTTGCTAGGTGACGTGAAGTTTAATGGCGACCGGCGCGGAGAACGCTACATCAGGCGGCACTGCCTGGCCCGGCCCGGTCCGGCCCGGCCCTCACCGATCCGGGCACCGCGTCTGCCCCGTGACGAGCCGCGGGCCAGCGCCAGCCCCGGTCTGCGCAGGCTCAGCGGGGTGCCGCTGGAAAGGACCGCGGCCCGGCTCCCGGTTGGGCCCGGCTCCCGGTTGGGCCCGGCTCCCGGTTGGGCCCGGCTCCCGGTTGGGCCCGGCTCCCGGTTGGGCCCGGGAGGGCTTAACCCCCAAGCTCCCGGTGCGGTGTCTGGCTGAGAGCGTTTTTGCCGACCTCTGTTCGCGTAACCATCGCAGCGCCGCTTCCTGCTTTCCAAGCCGGCTGCTGCGGTGGGAGAGGAGCTGGCAGTGTGCCTTGGGCAGCCGTTCCTCAGACGCCCGCTCACTGACTGTACTGAGCTGTAATTAACTTGTCCTTACGACTAACCACAAATACAGTGCCTGCACAAGTGCTACTTGCTCTTCTGGCCCTCTGCTCACTGCATAGCCACACCTGCCGTGATGTTCGTTACCATCTTAGCCTGGTGGAATTTATCCAGCCTTTGGGATTTACCACAGTTTGTCTGGTGAGTGGCTTTCCGGTGAAGAGCTGTCTCTGAACACACTGAGGAGGGATCTCCAGCTTAAAATTTAACCTCTACCCTCCTATGGTATCGTTCAGGTGATACCCGACGGGAACATCTGGTGTGCTGCGGTCATCCTGGAGCGCAGCTGTTGGCACACAAGAGCTGGGATTCATTCAGGCTTTTCCTACCTGATCCATCCACAGAGGCTTTTTCCCAAAGGTGTCTGCAGCTGTTGCACAACATGTGAAATTCCTTATGTTTGCCCTTTGTAGGCCTTCAGACAGATGAGCAGATGGCAGTGAGGAATAGCTGAGCCTGTTTTTCTCAGCTCGCTTTTATGGATCCTTTAGAATTAGTCCATGATCTGGCAGGAAATTATAGAGCAGAGCTTAAAAAACACCTTATTACAAACAAACAAAAATTCCTAAACCTATAGAGCAAACACATGGCCTTGTCCTTGCAATCCAGTTACAAGCAAAGAAAAATCCCTTCTGTTGTGTGGAATCTGCTTTGCTTTCATTAAGCAGGGCAATCTTTGCCATAAGCCTTGTATGGGGCCGAGAGTCATAGGAATGACCATACCACAGCCCAAGGAGATGCAGACCAGTGGCAAGAGAGTTCCTCTAGATGATGGAGCATTGCTTCGTGCTTCAGTGCAGTGAAGAAGAGGAGCCCTGAGGGAGTCTTTCCTACTGCTCTGGGTTTAAAACATCATGTAGAGGCTGGGCAGGAGCAGCCAGAGCAGAGAAGGCTGAGAAGATGCTTCTGGTAGCCAGTGATGCTGAGAACTCCATGGCTGGTGGAGACAAGCTGGGAGGAGGCTCTGACCCCATGCTGGCCAGTGTAGGTGGCAGATGGGGAGCAGTGTGCGGTTTCTATAGGGTCCATGATACTGGTGATGGGGCTTTTGTTCTCTGCAGGTTGAGCAGGGCTGGTGCGGGTGGAAGCTGTATGTGGAGCTGTGAACATCGGTGTGAAAGGATCACAAAGGGCTGGTATGGCCCTCGCATCCCAGCAGTGCTGAGAATGTCTGGTCTGTGTGGACAGGTGGGAACGCAGGAGTGAGGAGACCTTTGCTTTGCAGGGACAGCACCAGAGAAAGCCTCAGGATGGATATACGCTCTCAGATGTTTTTGCTGAGGCTTGGAGAACCCTCTCCTAGCCGTGTTCCCTGTACAGCTCTATCAACCAACCTCAGGCTTGGCTTCAGTCCTTTGCTGTTCCCTTGCTGGGATCTCTTCCTCACTCCCTCCTGTGCCAGCCTTCCCAACCTTATCCCAAACCCATTGCACTCCCTTTCCTTGCAGCGCTGCCATCCTGTGCTATGGCATTCTGCACTTGCATTTGAAGTGCAACCGGAAATTCTCCTGGAGGTAACAACCCTGGCCAGCCATGTGATGTGCTAGGTGACAGGCAGAGACTGCCAAACTAAGGACATTCTCCTCTCTTCCCATCTTCCCGGCCAGCCCTGCCATTTCCACCTGGCTTAGGGACACCCAGAAAAGAGTTGATGCCAGCTAGAGACAAGCATATAGCTTCAGTAAAGTTGTGCCTCTTTCTGCTCCTGGGTCTTTACCTTCCCTCCAGGGGAAGGTAAAATGAGAGCTTTTCGAAAGGGCACATCGATGAGGAGTTGTGAGAGATTGGGAGATGAAGGGGGAGAAAGCAGTCTGGAGAAGAGGAAGGTTCAAGTGCTCAGAGAGATGGAGAGACAGAAAGGGTCAAGAGCAGAGAAAGTGAGATAGGGAAAGAAAGTAAGGAAGCAAGCTATGGAGGGCTAAAAGGGAATAACAACAAAAGCACAGGAAAAGGGGCCATGGAAGCTGGGAGAGCAGTAAGAGGATGGGGGAGCAGCGCAAGCTGAGACTGCTGGAGTAGCAAACGCAGACATTTCAGCAAGGGAAGAGGAGGTATCTCTTTTGTTCCCACCATCAGTAGAGACCCAGTGCTTCTCAATCCATGGCTCTCTGCACTCCTTCAAGATCCTGAAGGCCCTGTGCTGAGCAGGGCTGCCCCTGGGAAGCTCCCAACAGAGACCCCCCATGGCACTGTCTTCCCTGTGCTCCCATAACACAGGGTCTGTGTTGTGGGGGGGAAGGTTCATCCAGGACCGGCTCAGTACTGGTGGAGAGAGACTGCTGCAATGGGGGATGAGATGGAGTGACCGCAGGACAGCTTGGTCTCATCTGCACAGGATCAGAAGCCTGTGACACAAGCATGGCTTTGGATCTTAGCACTGAGCAGGGCAAATGCACCCTCTGCAGCAGAAACATGTTCTTTTTCTCTGGGTTTTGCTTTTTTTCTTTTCTCTCTCAAATACAGCTCTTTTCCTCAAGCACTTCCATGCTTCTCAATAGATGTTACAGCCCAAGAACTAATTCTGTCTCCTCCCACTGGTCACTTCCTCTGAACCACAAAATGTGTCAGTCTGTCACTTCCCTCATCCACTTCCAAGCTGCCATTTCCCCTTGGGAAGCCACAGCAAGAAATGGGCTTAAAATGCTGGGCTACCGTGCCCTCAGCCCAACCAGCTGCCTTCCCACGCACTGAGGAGCCAAGAGAAATCGCTGCTGCCCTCACTTGAAGACACTGCAAGCACTGGCTCCACCATCTCTCCTGGAGTCTCTCCTTGCCATGTCTCCAAGCGATTAAACCAGGAACACAGCATGACCCACACCTCCCACCTCTGCTCCTAGAAATCCTTCCCCCCATCCCTATTCCCCCCAGACAAGACAGAGAGCTGAGACACAAACAAGACGAAGGAACATGACGGACAGTCCGCTATGCAAAAAGACAAACTGAGACTGAGGACACTCTGGGGAGGACAGGGGAGACCTCACCTTTGGTCACTCTCTGGCACATAGGTAGGTGCACACACACACTCACACTCGCATCCTCTCACACACATGGAGGATGCGCCACATGTTTCAAGATGGGTCCATGGTAGACTCAAGGGTAGCAGGGGTGGGTTGTCATATCCAGAGACACTGGGTGACATCAGGGGTGTGTGTGTGTGTGTCATTCACAGGTTACTTTCATGGTTTTCCTCTGTCTCAACAGCCATGGGGGGCAGCCCTCCGTTGTCATTCAGCCGCTTGGCCCTGTAGGTTTCATAGTGGATGTTGTGGGTCACTTCTTTCAGGTCCTGAAGGTGGGTCCTGCAGGGGACAAGGTGAAGGTGGGGTTAGGAGGAAGATACGATAACCAAGATTAGCTCAGTCAGTATTAATCTTCTGATGATCATTTTATTCCCTGAGATAAATGGAAGATTTCTTCAGGCAGTCTGGCTAGTGAGCATACCCCTTTCTGCATGGATTGCATGGGTGCCATCACACACAGCATCAGCATTCAAGAATACATATGCAGGATGCAGGATATGGGCTGAAATCCCTGTCTGTGCTTACCAGTCTCCTGCCTCTCACATGTGTGCCAGCGGGACAGCCACTGGGCATCCTGGTATGTCAGAGCAGACATGGTCTTATCTCATCTGAAGCAGTGGTGAGACAAGGAAGCACAAGACAAAGAAGCACCAGGAGGGTGTCGCATGTCCACTGCAGATGTTACCTCAGAACACTGCTGTGAACATCATCTTTAACCTCCATAGAAAGCCTGTGGGCTTGGATTTCTGTGTGATTTGTGATGACCACTTGGTTAGGATGTTTTCACTATCAGACTCAGCATGTCTGCCGCAGAAGGTATTGCAGAACAAAAAGAGGGCAGTGGGGTGATGTGCAAGCATTGTCTCAATACTACCATACCAACAGGTGGAATGAGCTACAGGAGTCTATATTCTAAGTGTGTTACCTTTATTTTCTTAGTTTTGGTGTTGTTTTAAAACCTTCTTATATTTATAGGGAACTGAGGTGACCCTGGGTCTGTAGCTCTTCTACAGAATTTAGGGCAGGTATCACTTGTGCTGAAACAACTTCATGAAACAGAGTAGAAATAAGAGAGGACAATGAAAGATAAATGAAATAGAGAACTTTCCATTTCCAGGTCATATATTCCAGCACATCCCTCAGCCTGGTAGGACACATAACCTAGGATGTGGTAGTGGCCTCTTTTTCACAGACTCCACCCCAAACCCATTGTCAGCAACAAATAGAAGCAGTTTCAACCTAATATCCTTAATGGGATATAAGGGGGGTGATAGTACCCTGCTTTTCTCCAGGCATCCAGCTCATACATGAAAACTAGTACCTACTTCACATAGTGATCTTGTCACTAAGAGACGCACTAGAGCATCCAGCCCTTAACTCAGTCTAACCCTGCGCCACGTAAGTCTTTACTGCCTGAAATATACTCTATTTTCCTCTCCATAGGGGCTATTTCACTCTAAGAGGGTCTCAGGAAGACTCCCTGCTCATCAAGAGCGAACTGGTGCATGACCATGGCCTTACCTGATGACGAAATCTCGAAGTAGGGCAAATTCACAGTGGGTCAGGTTTTCCACTGAAAAGGCAGCAAGCAAATGTTAGGTTTGACTTTTTCCAACAACCGCTTTGTGGTTACATGGAAGAGCATGGGAAGGTCATCGCTATGGGGCAGGTTCTGGGTTGACAGAGCCTGCATACTTCAGAAGGAACAGACAGCTGTCTGAAAGGCACAGTCAGGCATTGAGGAGACATGCTAACAGATGCTGAGCAGTCATGTGTGCAATTGTATTTGAAAACCAAGGCAGCCTCAGGAGCCCAGCCTCACACACGGTGCTGTTCAGAGTGGCTCCAGCTTCTACCAGTTGGCAGCAGTGGTACCACATTGACCATGGCAGTTCCCTCCCAACAGTGCTATTTGAGAATTCTCCTCTTGGTTTCAAGAAGTTTATCACAAAAGGGATGGGAAGGTGGCCATGGGACATGCTGCCTGGACCCTGGTTTATTACTGGGGCCTGCAGAGAAACTATCAGCTCCCAGAAACAAGGGATTCTTTTACCTTCAATGATTCCCCAAGGTGTTTTCCTGCCCAGGACTCTTTTGCCGTTCACTTGGTATTCCTTGTCGCTGCCCACTACTGCAAAGGGCATGCTTTCCTGCTGGGGAGAGACAATGTGCAGAGATCTATTGAACCCATTCCAGAGAGCAGCACAGTCGCTGTTCCCCATCCACTTTCCTCCTCTCAGCTCACTGAACATAAGGCCTTTTCCAAGAGGATTCTCCAGGACAACACTTCACTGGTAGTCATCTTTACCCTTGCACTCCCCAAGCTTAGTGGGTAGTTTGCAGCAGTGCAAAGGCTCTGGTGGGGCAGGGGGGAAGAGCTTTTCTGTTCCCATCTCCAGCATTTCTGAAGGGGGGGGTAACCAAATAAGAAGTACCTTGGCTGGTACTTCTTATGAGGGTCTGTCAGCCCAGCATTATTCATATAGAGAATTTGCCCTGTTTCTCACCCAGATTGTAGTTCTCCACCAGAAGAGGGAGATAACTCAAAATAATCCTCCCCAGCAAGACACAACAAGTTTAATGTCTGAAATGGTTGTACTGAGGAAGACCAGAAATGGGGTGGGGGTGCAGCTTTCCTGGGAATTGGGACAGTAGGTGAGGCTATTGGTGACTGAGACTTAAGCACAGGGAGAAACCATCTGTTTCCAGAACACAGATGCTGGAGATGCTGCTATCCATAAGGGTGTGCAGATGTTCATAGATTTGCTCTGCTTTATAGATATAATTGGGCGTGGGGAGGGACTGTAGTTACCAAAGGAACAGAGATCAAAAAGCAGTGCATTTCTTATGTGTGATGCTGAAGTGCAGAACAAAATGTGGTGCTCTTGTCAAAACCAGTAACTGTTTGGAGAAGAAGCAAAACCCATCTAATCTTCTCCAGAATGTGTAATATATGGCCAAATGGGAAATGATTAATAAGATGGAGAAGGTGGGAATTTCTGCTGGGGCTGTGACAGTTGGGGCAGTTGAAAGGGCAAGTGTCAGGCAGCAGTACAAGAGTTTCTTGAGGACTGTGTGGATGGCAGTCTATTTTCATTAAGAGCCTAGCTACAAAAATGATGGGTGGGATAACTAAATGCAGTAGCATCACAAGGCCAAGAGGTGTTGTCAGTAAAAAAAGCAGCCTGTGTTATTATATGGGAAGATGTAAGTTTGAGGCACAAAGAGCAGCATTTAGGGAATAACAGCAAGAATTTCTGCACACCTTCAGAGCTCATAAGCAAGTAGCATCTGAGGGAGTGGAAGGACCCCATGTGCTAGTCAGATACAGAATGACCATGAGCCACTAGCATGATGCAATTGTTTAAAATGCACATGTGGTCCATGGGCTTAGCAGTTCAGATCTCAGGAGAGATGGGGGAGCATCAGATATCAGCACCAGTGCTACAGAATCAAATCAGACTGGAGCAGTCACAGGAAAAAGTGACTAGGAGCATGAACTACTGGGGAATGGAAGGCTCATCCAAAGGAGTTTGTCTCCTTTAGCTGACCAGAAGGTCCCTACATCTGTTGCATCTTTCATACATGAACCAAGAAGCACTGAAAAACCACTAGTAACACATGCCCATTTTACACTTGTTAAATATGATCAGCCCTCATCTCCCCTTCCCCTCCCATGATAAAATGTTTCCTACCCTGATTTTGTCGTTCTCTGTTTTATCCTCCAAGTCCTCATCGAATTCTTTCTGGGGGTAAAACTCGATCCCATTTACTTCTAGCTCTTTGCGTACCTGGGCAGAGAGACATCTTGGAGCACAAAGCAACAGAAACCTGAGGGAAAGGCAGGTGGGGTGTTCTGGGCGAACACATCTGGGGTATCCTTCCAGCAGGCAGGGGCTGGAGGGATTGTGCCTGGGAACTGTGCAGCAAAGTGAGGACACACAGAGGCAATGATGAGGCTTTCTTTCCAAACGCCAGTTACTTGTCTGGCTCTGCCGTTCCCGTGACACTAGATGACACAGGGCTACACACGTTTCTTCCCCCTCTAACAGATGCCTTTCTTGCCACAAACAGCTGCATCTTCAGGACTTACCCACCAACCCAGCACTAGACTCTGCACATGCCCCAGGGACTGTGCTGCTATCCCAGGAAGAAGCACAGTGTGCATTTCTCCCACCTCCAAGCCAGGGCAGGGAAGGATCTCATGCAGGAGAGGAGATACTCACTCTTTGTTTGAATTCAGTCTTTTCCTCCAAGGTCATGGTGTCAGCTTTGGCAATAACTGGGATGATGTTCACTACTTTGCTGAGATGTTTCATAAACTCCAGGTCCAAAGGCCGCAGGCTGCAGCCCAAGGGGGAACAACATGGAAAGGGCCACTTTACCCTCCTCCCTTTTCATCTTAGTGACTCTCCTAGCATCAGGGCATTGATTAACACCCCCTGTACATACCCTGCTTGCCACCACAATGCTCTCATCTCCTTCCCATCCATCCTGCCCCCTCCCAAAAAACAGTGGTATTTATCCTGCCCTTGTTATCCTAGACCCTTCCAAGCCCCACAGCACCCAAAATTAAGCTAAGCAGCGGCCAGTCCTGCAGGCAGGACCCGTGGGCCTGAGATGGAGCAGTGCAGGGTATGTATCTAGTACAGAGCACTGGGGACTTGAGGAAGGATGAGGGACTGTGTACATACGAGTGGCCTGTAGGGGAGATGAAGTAGAGGCAGCAGTGCACTCGCGTGTCTGGAATTCGTTTCTTCCTTGCAATATTCACTTCCTCTTTCAGGAATTTTTCATATTGCTCATTGATGTATTTCTCAATAGGCTCCCAGCTGTTAAGGTTGGGAGAGAGAGATGAATAGGTACAAATCTCCACATGTTCCTGCCTACAGTGTTCCCAGCTCTGACAGCAGCAAAGCACACTCAGGCATAAAAAATACCCACCATTAGCTGAGATGTTTAAGAGTTCCTGTAACTGGGCACAGAAATAGGCACTGGCTATGTAATGTGTGCATACCCCTGAGCATGCACACAGACCCAAGGTGTTCACAGTTCCATGTCCCCACTACTGGCTCCCTAAGTGTAATAGGAGTCCCTGATGCTTTCCAGGCCAAATGGATGAGAGCTGATCCATATACCACCTTAACTCCAGCCCTTTCTGCAACACAAGGCCTTGGCCATGTAAAACTCACCAGTTCTCGTTGTTGATCTGGTCCCCAAATCCTGGTGTGTCAATCACTGTCAGCTTCATTTTGACACCGCCTTCTTCAATGACTGGGGAAGAAATTGCGAACAATCAATAAGCCTCCCAAGGCACTGTTCTACCATGAAACATGTTTCTGTACCCTACAAGGGAACAAGAGTGCTCTGCCCTCATCCCTGCCCAGCAAGCATGACCAGGCCAGGCTGGGTCATGCCTCAACAGTGGTGATCCCCACTTGCATTTCTGACTCCAAATTTTGCTAACCTCTGCACCGAAGCCACCTTATACCACTCTGCCACAGGAAAATGGATTTGTGCTCAGTTTGTGGCCCAGAGCTATTACCTGTCTTACACAACTTGTCCTCCCCATCCTGAATCTGAGATGATACACATTACTCTGCGCCACTGTAGAAGCTGTGCTGATGCTTTGCCATGAGGAGATGTATTCTACCAAACTTGGGATGGGACCCACTAATGCAGTTTGTATTGACTATTAAGTGTCTGCAGGTGGGAATGACTTACAGCAGGGCTTAATCCACACATGTAGACTAATGTCTTGGCAGAAGAAACATCTATAACTCTTTTTCTACCTGTGGCATCAGTGCCATCACTGTTTAAGAAAAGCCGTGGCTGGATCTGAGGCCATCTAAAACTGACACTTGTCCTTTAGCTTCCCACGGAGAAAGGACTACCTAATACCAAAGGACTGTTTACATAAACTACTGGGGTCTTCTGCAAGACTGTGCTGAAACATAAGTATTGCTTCACCCCAGCAGCCTGGCTCTTACCATGCCCAATGGCTTTGATCTCCACCGTCTTGGGGATCTTCTCCTCCCGGTTCCACCCTGAAGATTTGCGGCTCACCTGGGATTTAAAGAGGGTGTTCACCAGTGTCGATTTTCCCAGTCCACTCTGACCTGAGGATTGCAAAGAGGAAGCCTATGACATGTGCCACAGCCCAGCGACGACAGCGGGCCCAGGGGATGGAGCCAGGCTGCAGGGGAAGGGACTGCAGAGGTCTCCTTGCCTTGTGTAGGCTCTCCTTTCCCCTGCACCAACCCCTCTCTGCAGGGCTTGCCCTCCCACCTGGCCCCATAGGACAGTCCCTGGCCATGGTTCCCAATACCTCAGCTTCTACGTGCCTACCTACAACCATGATGTTGAAGTCGAAACCTGTCTTCATTGTTTTCTTACGCATCTGCTCAATGATGGTGTCTATACCGATGTAGCCCAGCAAGTTGGCGTTAATGCCCATGGGTTTCATTGGTACGACTGGTTTTTGTCGTGGCTCTGGGACCAGCTCAGACATGGCTGCTTCACTTTTGTTCTCCACTGGTCCTACATAGGGAGAAAGATTGAAAAATCATCATTAAGGTGTGATAAGGACCTCCTTGCTGACCTGTCACAGGGACGGAGGGCAACTTTGAGCATCCATTTCAAGGGTACTTGGTGACTGGATGGCAAGATTTTAGCAGTAAGAAGTTCCTCTTCAGGGAGGAACATTTACTTGAGTTTCCAGCACACCCTTCAATGTATCATACCAAATGAGGAGGTAGAGAAGTGGGGTTTGCTGAGCACGCAGTGTGCTGAATGCTACCTCCAAACAGCACAAGTAGACACAGTGAATCTGGCTGGATTCCTATTGGGGTGCCCGAAGTTCTGCGTGTATCTCCTCAGTTTTGTCTCCCAGTTCTCACCAGGATCACCAGTGTTTTGCCCCTCCAAGTTTAGCATGAAATTTGTAGTGGAACAGACTTCCAAAAACTATCATGTGTCGAGTCCTGTCATTGAAACAGAGTTTGAGATTTACCACGGGGACTTCAAAGCTTAGCCCTTGCCAGGGGCAGCTGCATTATTGCCTGTGCTGTGAAGGCTGAGTTCCTCAGAGAAAGGCAGCGATGGCAGTGCAAACCACGGTCACAACCTCTGCACTTACCTCCCACCCATAGATCAATGGGTTTTATCATGCTCAAGAAACTAATCATTATGACCAATAAACTAATTATCTGCATCTTTCCCTCCTCACTTCTTCCATGTAAAACAAACAGGCAAAGAGAAAGCTCCTGCAGGCTTTATGGGCTCCCTGACTCTTTCAGGTGATGGCACACACTGCTTGAGGTGAGCCTCATCCATTTATCTCCAACTCTTGTCTTGTTAGTGAGCAGCTCCCACCCACTGGGAGGAAGCTGGAGGTTGGGAGAGGACAGGACATGGGAGAAAAGCTGTAATTGATGGGGAAGGGAGGCATGAGGGATAAATCTAGAAAGGAAGATGAAGGGGATGGGAATCAAATACCTTTCATACACAGACCAGCTGCAAACTAAAGCCTCTCCCACTCTAATTACTTGACTCCCCCATGCTTTGTCTCATTAGATGGTTATTTTCCTGGGACAGGGACAGCATCTGTTTTTGCTTGCTAAGCACTCCACTTGTTTTGGATGCCACTTCAGTTCAAGTATCTCACACTAAATTATCCCTTTCCATCATTCGGTGGAGTTTTTTGCTCCACTCAGCAGAACCCATTGGCTGCAGAGCAGGAAGTGAGAAGCCAGGCAAGTGACTGCCATTCAGTGGGTGATGGATGCTGCTTGGAGAGGAAGGTAATTCAGAGGTCACCAGGCTGGGGACACTGACAGCGCCAGTTCAGGGTCCTTGTGAGAGCTCAGCCAGGCCAGGCAGAGACCGGGGCTGGGGAGAGGTCAGAGTGATGTTGTTTGAGAACAGGGTTAGGCTGCACGGGTGGCTGGTGACCCTGCCCAGCATTCCCACATCAAAGCCCCTCTATAGACACAAGGGCTGCTCTACACAGTGAAGATTTTACATTGTACGTTATCTTCACTATCCCATGTGCTGGGGGCAGACCTTGTGGAAGGGCCACCAGTGGCAGGGAGAAGGGTGCCTCCAACCAGTTCCTTTGACACCACTTGAGGAGTTTTTTATGTTAGAGTGGGAGAAGGGATGTTGCCCTGTGGGAGAAAGTGGTAGCACTTCCACCCATGCACAGCACTGTGGATAACATCTGAAGGTTCCTGTACCTTCACCTTGGCAGCAGGGGAGTGCTCTGCTGGAGATGGTCCCTCACTCTGAGCTATCACCATCCTCTCCTGAAGCAGCGAGCAGTACCCTGGGGGGGCCAGAGCACAAGATGGACTGTTGGCTTGAGCCAGGTTGGCAGCTCAGAGCACCTCACGCTGCCGGGCAGCTGCCTGGGGAGCAGCCTGGCCAGCCAAGCGCTCCGCAGCTGCAGTCTGCTCTTGCACCCATCACAGCTCGCCTGTGCCTTCCCTGCTGACAGAGCATCCCCTGAGGCTCCTGCTGTCTTTTTCCAGCTTTCCCAAAGCTGCTGCCAGCCAGGAGAGCCCTGCACAGCATGGCGAGCCAAGGCAGCCAGCTCTCTTGCACTCTGCCCTTTGCCCCTCCTCACCCAGGTACAGGATCTGTGCATAGTCATGTGGCTGTGCCATGCCCCTCATCCTGCTGCAGCATCCTCCAGTGCACAGCTCACAGAGACCTGCTCTGGTCCCACCTACCTCAAAGACAGCGAGAAGAGATAATGAGAGAGGGAATGATGTGGGGAGATGGGACAGGGGACTGTGGGCCCAGTAGGGCACTTGCCTAGTGCAGTAATGGGGGCAAATAAACACCAGAGGTGGACAGGGAACAGGACAAGGTGAGAAGGAAGCCCAGCTGAGCAGCTGCATGGGATGAGTGCACGACCTGGCTGCAACCCTTTGCTGCCTGGGCTGTAGCTTGTCTTCAGGGAATCTATTGCCCTCTCTTTTATGCCTCCAACTCCTTGTTCTTACACAGGGAGGAGGAAGCAGGGAAGTTGCTGGCAGGCAACCTCAGGGGTCACTAAGAGGTTCATAGCTCATACCTCAGTCTCACCAATGGATGCTTTGCCCAGAGCCAGGAGATGTTCCCAGCTCTGCTGTGGACATTCAATATGTGGCCATCCGTTTACAGGCTTTACTGCTGGAGCCAGGAGCTTGCAGCAGCTGGAGCAGATATTTCAGAGTCAGGTTCCTGACCACCTATATAAAGCCCTGAGACCAAGAGAAAGGTTCTGCAGAAGACTCCTTAAACATTTCCTGGATTTTCCATCAGTGATGTTGCCCTGGGCATTTGATTTTGGACATTCAAGGTCTTGGTGTAGGCACCCTCCCTTTCTCCTCTCTTCCCACACAGCCTCAGGCAGGGAAGCCCCATTTTGCAAAGAGGTGCCCAAGGGCTCAGCTTTTTCCACTTCTTGACTCCCACAGAGGAATCCAAGGAGCCAACTGAGGAGCAGCTTGCTGGAGAGGTCAGGGTCTGCAAAAACCAAGGCAGAGCTATGAGAGCCACCTTGAGACATGAAATGTGCCTACTTGGTCTCTTGGGAAAGGCCCCGCTTCACATGCAGTAATGCTGATGCTGCTAGGAAACCTCGTTAGTGCTCTGAATGACTGGTCAAGGGGTATTATTGTGCATGCTAGGCACATCCTGGCCCCTCCAGCTGTCTGCTGTAATGAATACATGATAGGGTACTACAGCCAGTACAGCTGATAATGAATAGAGGGTTAGCCAAGGTTAACCACTTGCATCCGCTGCTTGCATCGCCACCCTTTTCCTTGCCACTTTGTTCCCTGTGCTAAGCCAAGCTCATTTAAGAGGGTCATTGTTGCCTGGTTCCTGGTGGGAGCTGGCTTGGGCTGGGCTGACAGGGGGCAACCTCTGGCTCATAGGAGATTCTCCACTTGGCTCCGGAGCAGGGAGAGGTGCAGCATCTGGGACCAGGGAGGGCAGAGCCAGAAGGGCAATGGGTGCCTGGAGAGGTCCTCATGGTCCCAGCTGGCTCCTGATTCTAACACCCCCTGATCCACCCCAAAACCACTCTCTGGAAGGCTGAAGTACATGGCCAGCTGCAAACACCACTCCTGAGGCACACGCTTCACATCTGCCTACCTCATGTTCACAGCAGCTAGCTGGGGACAGAGGTGGCCCCGCGGGTCCCTTAGGGGCTCAGATAGTGGGGACTAACATCTACTCTGTCCCCATAACCCAGATACAGTCACATCCCCTCCCCCTGCCTTCCCATCCTTTGTCTGAGTGGTAAGAGGGAGGGAGGACTGCAAACAGTTGCTCACCATAACCCAGCTTCCAGCAAGGAAAGGCTATTTAACCCCCACATAGCCCATGGACAACCTCCTGGCGGCTCCCATGTGGCATGAGGCTGTCCTGCTCTGGCTGGAGACAGAAATCGACACGAGTCTCACCCCAGCCCCTTCTACTTGCATGTCTCTGGACCCACAGTTCCACTGCCTGCAAGCATGGAACAGGGAGGAAGGATGGGGTTGGAGCTTGAAGGTGTCTGACAGGGGTAACACCAGGTTCCTGGGAAGAAAAGCCAGCAGCTCCTTCAATAGCTCATCCTCGCTGGGGCTTGCAGGCATTGCTTCTGATCTGTAGAGGTGCTGGACTGAGCATCCCTCTACTGGAAAATCCCTTTTATCCCTCAGTTTCCGTGATGACCCGGGCATTTCTCCCAGCTGTGCAGGGCAAAGGCTAAGCTGTGCCGGATGCACTGCGTGACCCCAGGGTGCAGAACAGAGCCATTCTTCTTACCAGATCTTTTTTTGCCTGGCCTGAGGACCACTGGACGTTTCCAGTGAGGCGGGGAAACTCATCCCAGTCCTTCGGCTGCTGCAGCCTTCCTGGCAGCAACCTTCCTTCCCCTCAGTGCTCTGCAGAGGGCTCGGGCAGGAGCCCGGCTCTGCCGGGGCTGCAGTGAAATCTAGGGCAGTGTGTGCTGAAGCTTCCCTGGAAGTGAAGGGGCTGGAGGTGAAGGGGCCGAGCACGTCCCCAGCCCAGCCACTGCAGGGTTAGATGCTCACCTCAGCCCCAGCTGTACCCACACTGCCACTCCCCAGCCGCGCATCTCTTACCCCATACCCCGGCTCACCCCTGGGAGGCACGGCTGTACCACAGGGCGAGAGGATGCTGAGCACCCCTGGACCACTGCAGCTGCCTGTGCTCCTGCCTGCCTGCCCACCCGTGCGGGGCCTCCCTGCCCGCCGCTGGCTCCTGCACAGATGCCCAAGGAGCAGCACAGGATGTCCCTGTTGCCCCTGCAGCCGCTGCCTGTCACTAGCAAGGGACAAGCCAGCCGACGAGCAGCTTGTGGGCTTCCCCCAGCCCTGGACCACCTCGGATTATCTCTTTCTTTCAAAGCAGCCCCTGACGCCAGCTACTCCCGATCAGATCCGCAAACAGCCCATCTCATTCTCCTTCATGCCAGACTGCTGCCACCAAAAGGAAAAAAAGAAGACAGACAAAGCCAGGACCGATTTCTCCTGCTGCCCTTCGGGGTTATTCCCCCCCGTGGCCAGAGCTGGGCAGTATGGAAGCACAGCGGAGGGTGCCTGCACAAAAAGCCCCAGCGGCGTCCCTCCGGCATCGCCCAGCCCTGCCAAGCCCAGAGCATCCTACCTTTGAACATGAAGCTTCCTTTGTCTCCGAATCCTCGCCCAAGGGGGTGGGTTTTCCCTTACTTTCCTAGCCTGACGCTGGCACGGCACGGTGGGCTACGAAGCGCCGCTTTTACCTCCCTCTTTCTTCCCTGTATCCTCTTCTCCCCCCCTCTCCTTCCCCTCCTTCTCCAGTGGCTATTTCAGCGGAGAGGGGATGCTGGTGCTGCTCCTGCTGCCATCGTCATGTGACCTGAATATTAAACATCGCCGCAAAATCTCCCCCCGCGCACCCTCCCCGGCTCCATCCCGGGCCCCGGCTCCATCCCCGGCCCCGCCGGGGGGGGGGGAACAACCACGGGGATGGGGACAGCACCGCCGATGGGCCCCCTCCGTGCCCTGGAGGGGCCCCCGTTGCACACCCACATCACACAGGCCTTTTCTTACCCCTTTCCCTCCCAATTCCCCAGCGTTTTCAGCATCTCTGCTTTTTAGGGAGGAGGATCTTTAACCCTTCGCAGCTTGGCTCTGGCAGGGCGCTCAAGGGCACTCTTTTCCCTTAGGTATTTATTGCAAGGCCTCCCTTCTGCTTTCCCGGAGGAGGGAAATTAGGAATGTTTTGGCTCATCAGAAGTGACTTGCCCTTCAGATCCGCTTGTGGAGGCGTGAGAAACCTTCTCTCCTCCGGAGCTGCGACTCCTGGCTCTCAGCCCGTGGTGCAGAGGCAGAGCGAGTGCTGTCCCCTCTGTGTGTGTGTGTACACATGTGTGCATGAGCATACACGTGTTCATGTGTGTGGTGAGCAGGAAGAGGTGCTGCCCGTGGGCCATGCTGGGGTACGCAGGTCATATCCCGTGTGCCCCCACAGGCATACACACATGCCTGGCAGTGCCCACCTGCATGTGCCCAGTGGATGTGCTTGCATCTGGAGAGGGGGCACATCCTGGAGGGGGATGCCCCTTCCTCTCTCTGTATTTCGTTCTCCTGCATTCTACAATAAATCTGGAGAGGGACTTTTTACAAGGGCAAGTAGTGACAGAACAAGAGGGAATGGATATAAATGGTCAGAGGACAGATTTAGATTAGATAGTGGGGAAAAAACCTGGAACTGCCCAAGGAAGTTGTGACTGCCCCATCCCTGGCAGCATTCAAGGCCAGGTTGGACACAGGGCCTTGGAGCAACCTGCTCTAGCAGAAGGTGCCCCTGCCCATGGCAGGGGGTTGGAACTGCACGAGCTTTAATGTCCCTTGCAACCCAAACCATTCTGTGATTCTGTTTGCGAGCCCTGGCTGCACTGTGCCCCTGCCATGCTGTGCTGGGGCCAGGGCAAAAAGGAAACTGCACCCTCTGTGGGTTACAGGACCATTTAGGAATCACCGTCAGTCGTTACCCAGAGTAGGTGGAGTGGTCCACAGCCTGGCTGCCTAAGACAGACGACAGACAGAGAAGTATCCCAGCACCCCCAGCATCTCCTGTCATGGTGCCCATGGCTGTCCATTTCCTTGCTGCGTGCCAGGTTCACCTCCACACAGGCTCACCTCCTGTCTGCCTTTGCCCACCCACATTCCCAGTGTAGGGAGAGGAGAAATGGCCACCAAGGAAGGAATTGCTCCTCATCCTCCCCATGTCACCCCACTGCTCCCGCAGGGCCCTGCCCCATGCCAAGCCCCATGGCACTACCAAGGCACCCTTTTGTGCCTCCCTCCCCCCTTGCCCAGCCCATCCCAGCAGCAGAGACCCACCGGAGCATGGTGGGGCGCAGGGAACCCCCATCTTCACCACCGGGGAGGCTTCGGCCCCGCCACGTCGCTGGGACCCCTCGGCCGCTGTGGGTCGGGGCCGAGGGGGGACGGGGGTGATGGGCGCCGGGCCGCGGAGCCGCTCCCAGGGGAGCTCCCCGGCACCCGCACTGGCCTGGCGCAAGGTGACGGAGAGGCAGCTCCGCTTCGTGGGGGCACCAAGGGGGCTGTCCCGCCGCTGCGACGGGGTCGGGATGCGGCTGGGGCCGCCCGGGGCGGGCAGGTGGCCGCGGTGATGGGCGACGTCCTCCTCCATGGCTGCAAGAATGAGGGCAGGGTCCCGGCGCTCCCCCCCTGCCGGGGCCGCGGCGTCCCGGGGCGCAGCTCCCCGGCAGCGCTGCCCAGCGGCCAGCCCGCCTCCGGGCAGGACAATAGCGAGCCTGTGCCCTGTGCCCACGCCTGGCGCTGCGGCCGCTCCTGCCCCTGCCCTGGAGCCTTCCTGGCTCCGTGCCGTGGGCAGCCCTTCGGCACAGCCCCTGCCCTGCTCTCCTGGTGGGAGGTGATGGAGCAGTGCAGACCCACCGGGTCAGGGAGGTGATGGAGCAGCGCAGACCCACCAGGTCCGGGAGGTGATGGAGCAGCGCAGACCCACCGGGTCAGGCCGGTGCTGGCTGCTCCCAAGGACAACCGGGGTGACTGGAAAAAAAAAATAAAATTAAAATCTCTGAATTTTTGAAATGTTTTCCCATCCTTTTTTTTTTTTTTTCCCTTCAAATGGCAGATTTCAGTTAAAGGATTTATGCCCTCCTGAGAGAGTTCGCTCGTCAGGTGTTCATCAAGGTTTACACTTCTTTCCTTTACTCTGATCTTCTTCTGCTTCTTCATTATTCTGATTGTTTCTTAATTTTGCCAGCGTCGGGGTCGAGCAAGCATCTTGCCACTGTGCACCTTCCTCACCATGAAAGAGACTTCGAAAGGCAACGCAGTGACGAAGGAAGGAAGAAGAGAGGTGTTTTGGTGGAACAGGATGAGAGTATGTGTGGTTTGTTGGGCAAATGGGAGCAAAGAGGAGGAAAGCTGTTCACACGTAGCACCAAAAGCATGGCACCCACAGTGACACGTCAGGTCATGCACCCAGCCTTTGGGTGGCCATGGCTGAGGGCTGGAGGGGTGACAACAAGCTGTGAGGAGTGCTGGGGATAAGGACAAACTAACCTCTCTGCTTTAAAGGCAAAGAGACAGAGAGGATGGGAAAGACCATCCTGATCCTGTGCAGCATGCCCAGCACTGAGTATCTTGCCTGATGCTTTACACAGTCTAATTCAGTATCTGTGGCTATGTCCCTCTCCCCTGAGGCCTCTTTGGCTGCACAGGTCCCACAGGGGTGACACAGTCCCAGTGTTTGCATTTGCCTGAATTATTCCCAGAGAGCCCTGTGGCATAGCTGGCACAGACACCATGTGGATGAGGACCTACCTACCCCGCTGTAAAGGAAACCTCACTGCACACTGGTCCTTGCTACCTGCCTGGAGCTGGAGGGAGGCAGCTCCCAGGGGGAACAAGAAGAAAGCCAAGCATTGGCCACGCATTTTGTCACACAGTTTTATTCCACTGGGGAGGGCTTTGACACCGCTGGCAATAAAGTCCTTCATGCACATGGAGAATACCTGGCTTAATACCGGTTGCATTAGGACTGACAGAGTGAGATAAGCCAGAGGAGAGGAACAATTAGCTTCTCTCTAGTCCAGCCCTGACCTGTTCGTTGCCTTCTTTTTGCTTGGTTTCTATAGCAAGTCATGAGCAGAGCGGAGGTGAGAACAGGCAGGACAGCAGGCAGAGGAGGGCACAGAGGAGGGCACAGGGGAGCCCCATCACACCACGGATGCCGGCCGGGGGAGGGCAGCAGTATCAGACCCAGCCCTTCGGTTTTACCAGGCTGTGGCTTTCCCTCTTCTCTTCCCACTGAGCGGGTGGAAGCAGGTTTGGAGAAGGTGCGATGGCAGAGCAGCCTGCACTGGCGCAGGCCCCAGAGACCAGACCCCCCCTCCCCACAAGGACGGTGTAACCTGTTCCTGGTGGCTCCAAGCCCCCCAGCTCCAGTACAGAGCGTTTTATGGCTACACCAGGTCTCAGCCGGGGTCCGTGCTCAGTGCAGCCCCAGCTACAAGGGAGTGGAGGTGAGGAAGAAGGTTTCCAAGCTGGCGCTTGGAGGTATGGCTGTGTTGTGCCAGAGGGCAGGGGATGTGAGCCATGCAGACCATGCAGCCCAGCCCCACGGCATTTCCCTTTCACAGCCCAACTCACCAAGGCACAAAAATATGTGGGATTTACCTGTTTCAGGCTGTACCTACGCTTTGAGCAATTGCTTGCCAGGGCGAGCATTACTTTGGGCACTCACTGCATCTCCCTGCAGAGCAAGACTCCCCAGTTAGGGTACTCACATCTCTGGGTTGTGGCTGAATGTATGGACTGAATGAGGGACAAAATGTCCCAGAAAGACTCAGGATGTTTGGAGGATGTTCTGACCCATTCCTTCCTCAGCCAGAAATCATAGAGAGAGAAATTAGCTTTCATCCCCAGAGAATTACCCATGGAGCATCACTCAGTCAAATCAGCCCAGGGCACCCTCCTCCTTTCTTTGGGAATAGAGGAGAAAGCTTCCATTGATGGGTTCACAGGAGAAACTGAGTGACATGAGCCCATCTAGGACATGTGGCAGATTTGGGCAGCTGGCTTGAGGGACTCCTGCTGCCCAAAGCAGCCATCAGGGGCTACAGCACAGACACAGCACCCTGGGGATGTGGGTCGCTCTGCTACTGGCAGGTCCATGAGACAGCATGGGATGCACAGACTCATGCGGATGTGGTGGTGGCACTGTCTGACATCCCCTGGGACATCAGGAGTGGGGCACACAGGGCCCCGCATGTCTGGGGCACTCACTGTTGAACCCACTGCATACAAAGGGTGGAAGTTGGGGTAGTAGGAGAGGTGATGAGAGGCTTTTGAGACAACCTGCTGCCACAGGTTCAGAGCTCTCCCAGACCTGCCTATACACACTGGGTATCACACTAGGCTGGCAGGGAGGGAGAAGATGTGATTAGCAAGGGACCTTTCATTTGAGTCATTCACCAGTCTTGGCCATGGGAAGGAGCAGAAGTCCTTGGCTGGGTGCGGGCTGTGAGCATGGGGGAAGCCCCGAGCCTACAGTGCCACACAAACCTCGCCTAAGAAACAAAGGGGCAGAAAGGTGAGTGGTGAGTACAAAACCCAGACCAGCAAAGAGCAAAGCTGCTATCAGCCCAGCTTGCACAGGACCGGACTGTCACCCGTGCTGACGCTTGCAGACTGCTGTCCATGCAGGAGAGGCTCTTCTGGACTGGGTGGGCAGCATGTCAGACCTCGGGCACCCCGAAGGCCAGGTTGTCCCGAATCATCAGTGTCTTCCGAAGGTCTCGTTCCATTATCGGCCTCTGAGTTCGCCACTTATGGGCTTCCTGGAGTCCTGGCTCAAAGTAGTAAATGCAAGCTCCAAAGCCCACCAGGATGAGAATGGAGATCATCAGATACACCGGCACGAACCAATCCAAGAAGTGAGGCATGGCTGCCAGAGAAAAGGCAAGACACCCCATGCAGTGGGAGCACCCAAGAAACGCAACAAGCTTCATGATGAGACACCTGCCCCATCAGCAGGGCCCAGCCCCCCTACACCCTTCCTCATTGCCCCACCACACTCCAGTTCATGCTAGGTCTCACACCAAGGCACTTCAGCCTTTGGAAGAGAGCAATCTCTTTGACTCATCTCTGGCACCCCCTCACTGAGTGGCAGTCCCAGTCCCTCCCCACAGCCCTCAGGCCCCCAGCCCTGCTCCTCATCTGCTTGTAGGGAATTCTGCTGCTCTTTCCCCTGATGCTCCATGACCCCTCTGAATACCCAGTCTGAGATGGTTGAGCCCTCCCTTGCTGCTCACCTATTTGGTATCCCGCTTTGCCAGGGCTCAAGGACCTTGCAGGGCTTGGCTGAGCAGAGCCCAGATCCCCACATCACATCAGGTGCTGGGCAGTGGGAGCCACTTACCAGGGGCAGCTGACCTGTCTTGCCAGGAACCCCTTGCCACTCAGGAACGAGGTGCCGAGCCTGAAGAAGTGCTGCCCTGGGAGATAAAACCCAACACAGATGCATGTCTGTCAATCCAGTGCTAAAAATGAGCGAGCAGGGCACAAAACCTTTTCCTGCCCGGCCACCAAGGCTGAAGCTTTATGAAGGGGCAGGCAGATGGGGTTCCAGCCCCACAACCTGCTGATGCCCTGGCCAACATACACCCTGACTCAGGGCCATTTAAAAGCTGTAATGGCACCATGTTTGTGCCCAGCCCTTATCCCCACCCTTTGCGATGGAGCAATCCGCAGTAGTGCCAGGCTCAGGCACAAAAAGCAGCCCTACAGGCTCGCCCTCCAGTGGGGGTGTTGAAATGCCCCTTGATTTCAGTGGCAGCAGATAGGGCAGAGCTGCACCCATGCCAAGCTCCTGCTTTTCCAGATACCTGAAAGATGTCACCTGCAGCTGTCCCCTGAGACACCCCTCAGCCTGCAACCACATGTCCACTACCTTCCTTGTGTGGGGCACTTAAGGGGAGGCTGGGGACTGCTCTGAGCATCTCCATCCTCTTTCCTGCTCCTGGCCTGTCAGAATGCTGCCTCTTGCAGCAGGAGAGCCCATCCCTGCCTGCTCATCCCAAGACTTGCATGAGGTTCATCTCTACCCTCTGAATAGCACCTTTATTGTCACAGGGTTAGATCTGAATAAAGCTGCAGTTCTTGTTAACATAAGCAAGAAACTACCAGCATTGGAGGAAATGCCTGATTTCCTCCCACTTACTGGCATGGATGTTGATACTTATCTGTTCTCCTTGCATGACAGGGAGGACCTCAGAGGATTTTGCCTCCTCCTACCACGCTGTTTGGCTTTCAGCAGCCATTGGGTTTGCTGCCCATGGTGCTGCCCCTACCATTGCCAAGTCCTGGAGGACTTCTTCCATCTCCCTCTAATGATTCACATCTCCCTTTTGCCAGGTCCTTGCTCCACCTGATCAAGAGCAAGGGGACTGGGCAGCTCAGCATCAACCACCATACGGCTGGGAGCAAAGGGCAGTCTTAGTGCTGCTCCCACCTCTTCACGGCTGCCTCTGCCTCCCTCAGGAGAAGCCCCCTGCCCCAGCCTGCAGTAACATTGCAGATGTGTTGTGGGGAGCAAGGATCCTTCTGTGGGGCTTCCAGAAGGAATTAGGCACAGACCATGGCCCCTGACAGGAGCCTGAGGTCCAGGTTTGGTGAGAGGCCCCTCAGTGCAACTTTCCTCCATGCTCTGCAGAAGCAGCTCCTCTGCACCCCCTGCACCCCTCAGCTGCTGCAGCCAGGCTGGCAGACAAGGATGCTGCAGATCCCTCTTCCAGAGGTGCCTCTGCCATCAGTCTCAGCTCATGACACCGATGGTCAGGAAAGGTGACTCGGGCTTGGAGCCCCCGGTGCAACGGGAGAAAAGCCAGCAACCTCATTTCCTTCCCTGACCGTCTGCTTTCCAAACCTGGGAGTGAAGCTGCCATCCAAAAAGTACCGCAATAAAAAGCAGCCTTACAGACTTCCCCATTTACCCTTTCTCTGTAGCCGGCAGCGCCAGCACTTCCCAGCTCCTCGCCAGCAACCCATTCTTCAGTCTACTTGCTATGCAGCCCTCACCTTGTGCTGCATCCCCCCCTCACTCGCCTGTCCCTAGCCCCAGCGAAGGATCCTGGCCATGGCTAAGCTGAGGTGTCATTCCCCACACTCACAGCCTCTGCAGGACTGGCCCAGCAAAGCCCTTGCACTTGTCATGTGGTTGAGCAGATTTTAGCTGAAAATGCTGAAAAGAGGGAGTTTTAGTCAAAGATGTCAGCTCTCTGGAGCAGCCCTGCATATATTAAATGTGCCTTAACCCTTGCCGGACCGGTTGAACTCAGCACCCCATTTTGCAATGGGATACCTGTGACCTCCCACAGACAATATAAGTGTTCTTGGTCTTTCATCTGAGACAGCGTCTCACAGAGGTAAGCTGACTGACCCTTTAGAAATCTCTGCTACATGTGTCATTCCAGCCACTCTCCTTCAGTGTCACCCCTGGATCCTCTCATGCCACCTCCCGCTGCCCCCCCCCCATGTGCTGCGGGTGCCCTTGGAATGGGCAATCCAGGGGCATACCGAAAGTGACCAGGCAGAAACTGCTCAGGAGAGGCCAGGAGCAGGGAGAGGGGGTTTGCAGGGGAGATGGAAACATAGCAGTGACCAGGCAGGGGTGAGTGAGGCAGAACTGCCATGCAGAGTGCCAGGACTTGGGTGACTTCAGGCACAAAAACCTTCCCGTGTGAATGGGTGGGAGCACACACCAGGTTGCAGCGTTACCAGCCACGGGCTCACCCCGACTATAGAAGACCCCCCACGCTCCCCACTCCCATACATTGCATCCCCGACAAAACCCCGTCACCTGCCCTGCAACGTGCCACCTACCTCCTTCCACAGCCG
The DNA here is from genome assembly GCF_033783945.1 of Neopsephotus bourkii. Taxonomy (NCBI): domain Eukaryota; kingdom Metazoa; phylum Chordata; class Aves; order Psittaciformes; family Psittacidae; genus Neopsephotus; species Neopsephotus bourkii. The sequence goes on from NW_026900624.1 coordinate 14,829,153, forward strand.
CAGGGAGACGGGGTGAGGCTGCTCCCTCCCGCATCAGCCGGGCCGGTCGGGAGGAGTCGGGCTCTTTCCCCAGCCTGGCAGTGGCAGGGAGAAGGGACCCCGCTGCGGGAGAGGAGGGCGACAGCGAGAGGCGACACGCGAGGGGCGGGAGGGAAGCCGGGAGGGAATGAGGGAGGGAATGAGGGAGGGAAGGAGGGATGGCGGGGTGTGCAGGGGTGACACGCAGCCTCATTTCCCACCGCGGCTCCTGCGGGCTTCCCCCATCGCCTCCCCGGCAGCTACAGCCCCCCTGCAGCCTCCCCAGGGCACCCTCCACCGGCCTCAGCCCCCGAAGGAGGGAGCATCTGCACCAATTGCAGGGGAGAGCTGGAGGCGGGGGGAGGATTTTAGCGGCCGTCGTTATGGCAACAGGATTCCCGAGCTCACCCGCACATGGTACCCGGGCGGGAGCCACGGGAGACGCGGCCAAGGGATGCTCTTCCCTCTTCCCGCACCACCCGCAGCCCGGACTGCAGCGCCGGAGAAGCTGCTCTCCGCCGGGCTGAGAAGGAAGGATGGGGCTGAGGAGGAGGCGAAGTGCTGGGGGACACGTGTGTAGGTTCGGGATGATTGCAATGTACGAGATGTTAAGGGTCCGCAGTTCTAGCGGTGAGCCCCGCCCGTGTCTGGGGGCTTGTCAGCAGCGGGATGGAGGCAGGGGGAGGCAGGAGTGGAAGGGGGAGGGAGGTTACTACTCCCTTTGAGGGGTTTATGCAAAAATGAAATAATCAACACTGACCAAAACTGTCTTCCAGTGGAAAACAAAAGCATCGCAGCCTGAAATAGTGTTTTTGCTTTCAACGAAATACCTTGTTTCCTGCATCCATACCTGGCTCTGTCACAGCTGCTGCAACGTTAAACCATTTTCGGGTTTTCAAAGCAGCACAGAACAAACAGCTACCAAACTATTTTGCTGTTGTTGTTGTTTGTGTTTTGGGGTTGTTTTGTACACGGTGAATTTTTTACCATGACCCAGAAGTCGTTTAATGCAAGTGTTTTAACAAAATCCATCAAACAACTGGCTCCAGCCCTGAGAGCTGCCTGTGCTGCCCAGTCCTGCCCACTTAGTCTCTGACACCTACAGCCCTGCAGCGCCTGCAGGGGATGGTTGTCAAGGCTTGGGGGCTACTAATACCCACCAAACTGTCTGAGCCCCAGATTCATGCCCACTACATGCCTATGCTCCAGAAGCTGTGAGGTGCAAAGTTTGGCTTCCCAGTAGATTGTGTTCCAGGCACAGAGGGGTTCATCCTCTCCCAAAGTTGGTCACAGAGCCCACATGTGCTTGCTGGCTCCAAAGGTGATACACCCAAGGGACCTGTCTCCTGGTCTGTCCTGGGGTTTCATGCATCGGTGCAGGGACAGGGCTGTGCTAGGAGCGGTGGAAGATGGCTAGCACACTCCACCATTTCCTCCTGATCCTCCTTTTTCTCCTCCCAAGTCCCACTTCTGCTTGATGTAACTTCGTAATAGCTTACAAGCATTGAGTATAGGCTCAATATACCCCTGCACCTAGCACGATATCTGCATGGAGGATCAGATCCATCAGGATTAGTCAACTGCTTCTTGGTTTGATGGGCACTCCAGATGGTTGCCATGTGCCTCCAGAGAGAAGCCTGCAATCACACCTTAATTTTAACCTCACTGAATGAAGTTCAACCATGACACCCACCTTGACCACCAGTGAAGTAACTGCTTCACTAATCCCACTGCATTAGGAGGAAAGCACAAGCCTCACGGTTTTGACAGTACTGGGAGAGAAATGTGGTTTGGACAAACCAAAAGCCAAACAGATTTAAAAGAAAAAGTAAGATGTTGAAAGGATATTATTTATTGTGTTCCCAGAGCAAACCCTAAGGGTAGGCAAAGGCAGAGTACATGTCATGACATGGCAGCCTCCCTTGATTCAAGAACCCTCCCAGCTGAGTCCAAAGTACCCTTGGAGGCAGCAGGAAACGAGTATAGGAGCTGGGATACGCTTGCAGAGCCCCTACCTCTGACTCCGTGGCAGCTCTTGCTGCCTGTGACAGGGCTCTCAGGTGCTGTCACATCCTTTGGTTTCTGACAAGAGGTACAGCATTGAGACAGCTCCAGGCTCCATGTACAGCTCAAACCACATGGAAACCCTTCACTGCTGTTAAGCTTTCACGATGAATAAGGCTGCTGTGTGCCACTCAGCATCTTCCAGGCATAAGCATGTGCATATCATTCTGCCTGGCCCAGGGGGACTTCCAGCCGCCTCCACCTCACTTGCAGGAAGCCCCTGAGTGGCTGTGCACACACAAGCCCCTCAAAGCCATTCACTTCAGGTTATTTGCCCAGCACCAAGCTTCCAACTCTGTCCATATGTCTAGGCAGCCCCAGATTCACCTGCGTGATGAAGGCAAGCACGGGGTTGGGTTTGACATGAGAGGGCCACCCAGCTAGAGCAGGCACCATGAAACCCTTCTCAGACAAAAGGCCTGTCTAGAGAAAAAGGAGATGGTTGGGCAGCCTCAGCCACATGCTTCCTTCTTGTCACATGCCCAGAAATCACAGCACGAACAACATACTGAGCCCGGCTTAATCCCAAACCTGATTAAGTGTCATTCAAGTTTTTTCCTAACAAGTTTTCCTGGCGTTCTTTAGCATCCCTTAGGCTTTTATCACATCTTCCAAGATAATCAGACACTAGTCTGCCTGGTTTTCAGGCAAGACCAATCCCCCAAACACTACTCTCCCAAGGTCGGTAGAGGCATGGGAGAAGTTGGACTGCATCAAACTAGCCTCCCCCAACGGCTGCAGTAGAGGCCAAAACTCCTGCAAGAGTCACAGAAATACCTCCCTGCTTGGCTGCTGGAGGGGAGGGAGTTGCTGCAGGATGCAGAAGGCACCCTGGGTGCATGGCACAGCATAAGTCAGATACTCTGGTGGAAAAGCAGAATAACCTGCCTTCCGGGTGTTACTGCAGCTTCCAATAAGGAAACCCATTTGAGAAGCTTTGCTGAGCTGATCAAAAAGCTAAGGAAATGTGTACGGTGACTTAAATTAAAGAGCAGAATGGAAATATCAGACTTACTCTGTGCCTAATGATAGCAGGGGGGAGCCTTTGCCAAAGGAAGCTGGAGTTGCCAGCAGCATATGTGGAAATGTCATTAGTTTCCCTAACAATTAGCACTTGCTGCAACTGATATTGTTTTTGTCTATTACTGAGAGAACAAGTGCAATGAAATACACAAGTCTGTATTCTGCAAGCTTCCTGGGCAGGACTGTGAGAGGTGAGCTCAGAGACATGGCCAGGTGACATCTCCAAAACTCATGCTGAATGGGGCTGGGATGAAGCCACCACTGCCAGGAGATCTGGGAGCATGTGCTGAGACAACGGGGACCACTGGGGCCAGCACTCCTTTTGAGACCATCTTCAAAGACTGTCTCCTTCACTCCTCTGGCTGCTTGGAGAACAGAGTGACAGGACAAGGAGGAATGGCTTTTACCTGTCAGAAGGGAGATTTAGGCTACAGATAAGGAAGAAATTCTTCCCTGTGAGGGTGCTGAGGCACTGGCAGAGGTTGCCCAGAGAAGCTGTGGCTGCCCCATCCCTGGCAGTGTTCAAGGCCAGGTTGGACGGGGCTTGGAGCAACCTGCTCTAGTGGAAGGTGTCCCTGCCCATGGCAGGAGGTTGGAACTGGATGAGCTTTAAGGTCTCTTGCAACCCAAACTGTTATGTGGTTCTATGATCATGCAGAGAAAGTATCTCAAGATTCAGCCATGAACCCACTGGGTGAAGTACACAGCAAAGTGGCCAAGGATACACGAGGGCAAGGTGTGCTGTGTAACATTTTTTCTAGCAGGTGGTGCTGTCCTGCTGCAGAAGTGACTGTACCATTCCCAGGGAGGACTGGTGATGGCCAGGCCAAGTCTCACTGATGCAAATTGCCTTCATTGGCAGTACCAGAGCATTTTCGTGTTGGCTACTATTACACTTCTACTCCTTTTTTGAATGGTTTGCTCTACCACAGCAGTATACAGTGCCCCACAGAGTATTATCACGAGCTTTCCCCTTCTGTATCATGCCCTGCTCTTGTCCCTTCTGCCCGAGCTGGGGGCCAGAGCACTGGCACCCCTGCATCAGCTCTCCTGCACCGCTCAGAAGGGGAGATGGACTCATTATTCCTGCTTTGCAAACTGGAAAGAGGGTGGGAAGAAGTGAAATGGCCTGACACAGCCAGACAGTGATATGTAAAATATACCCCAGGCTCCATCACCAATTGTGTCTCAACCCTCTCCCCTCCTCTCCTTGCCAAGCTACAGATCTAGACAAGAGCTGCAGGCACATTGCCAGTCTGAGTCTCCACCTCCTTATGCTATTCTATCCCGTGAAAAGCAGTTTATAAACGCTACCCTTTGGCATTAGATGTGTTTTACACCCCGTGGTCTATGGGTAAATAGCCATTGAGGGTGCAAGACGGTGACTCTTGCTTTCCCCTCTGGCTCCCCACAGAGGTGAGCTTGCCCTGCTGGCTTTGCATCCCCCGTGGAGCATCCCTGCCCGCATTTCAGGGGAAGGAAGGCAAAGTGAACCTGCCCGGCGCAGCTCGCAGTGCCAGCTATCTGTCAGCAGCTTTGCATCGTAGGAGTACATTTGCTCTGCCAAAGCCTGGACTTTCATGCAGGGACCGGCAGTACCACTGCACTCCCCCCATCCCCTTAACCCCTCTGTTGGTAAGGGGCTAAGAGCCCCTCTGGCTAAAGGGTGCGGTGACACACAGAGGAGGGAGCAGGGTGAACCTCTGTGTCCCCACAGGAAGGTGGGGGTCAGCCCTGCAAAGGGAATTCTGCCCAGGGACAGCCAATAAACCTGCTAGGGACAAGGACAAATAACTGTGGGATCGGTGGTAGCTTCCCTGGACCCGCTGCACCTCAACAGACAGCATGTTGTGAAAAGGAGGAAGCCTGCAGTGACAGGGAACAGTTAGCATCTCCCCCACCAAACACTGAAGCCGCCCAGGTCCTGCTGCGCTGACAGAGAGCAGGCAACAGGAGCACAAAGAGGACAAACACCTTTTAGGTGGGTGCCAGAGCTTTTAGCATATTTCCTCAGCAGCCCAAAGGAGCATTGTCCTAATTGCTCTCCATCTCCCCAAAACCTGGGAGCTGGGTCTCTTTATTTACCGCATCTGCCTGCCTCCCATCTTCAGGACACGTCTGCCCTGGATTCGTCCTCCCTTCCCCCCGTCAAACTCAACAACAACCAGAAATATCCTGTAATCTCTTCTGCTTCACCTGTAATTTGTGTCATGCTGGCAAGGAGGAGCGGAACCGTCTGCCTTTGTCAAGATCAAAAAAGCCACGGCAGCCATGTGATGTCAGCTTACATTACACCCCCCTCGCTCCCCTCTGCCTCCCCTCTTCTGCTTGCTGCAGCGGGGGGAGATGTCTTCATCCTCTTGTGGCCTTTCTCCTCCCCATGGCACATCTGGCATTCATAGGTAACCTGGCTGATGTGGATGGAGGGCCAGCCCCAACAGGGAGCTGGGAAGGTCCTGGACCCTGCCCCACACCAAGCTGGAGCCAAACCTGGGGGTTTTGAGCCAAAGAGCAGGAGATGCAGCAAAGGAGACTTCAGGCCACTGGGGGACACTGGACCTCTGAGGCCTTTACATCAGTGCAAGTCATCCTCCAGCTCTGACCTCGACTAAGGAAAGCTCAGCCCTACCTCCAGAACTGCAGTGCTTCAGCGCAGGCTCCTTCCCGCCAGTCTCATGGACAGGGGAGGGCTGGGCTGGGCAGGGGCTGGCCAGCCCTAGGGGCAAGGGGGAGATGCTCTGGAAAGGGTAGGATGGAGGCTGGGGCTGCAGGAGCTGCTGCAAAACCTCACATGGGGCAATTCGGCATGCGACGCTGAGTGCTGCTGCTGTGCGCTGTTAGCGACATTCCCTTCCCTAGCTATTGGATTTACCTGGAGTACTGTGTTCAACTCTGCAGTCCCCAACACAAGAGGGACATGGAGCTCTTGGAGCGAGTCCAGAGGAGGGCCATGAACATGGCCACAGGGCTGCAGCACCTCTCCAATGGAGACAGGCCAAGAGAGCTGGGCTTGTTCAACCTGGAGAAGGGAAGGCTCTGGGGAGACCTTAGAGCAGCTTCCAGTGCCTAAAGGGGCTACAAGAAATCTGGAGAGGGACGTTTTACAGGGGCCAGTAGTGACAGGGGATGGCTTTAACCTGACAGAAGGGACACTGCGATTTGATGTCAGGAAGAAGTTCTTCCCTGTGAGGGTGCTGAGGCCCTTGCACAGGTTGCCCACAGAAGCTGTGTCTGCCCCATCCCTGGCAGTGCCCAATCCCAGGTCGCACGGTGCCTCTATTAACCAGCTCTCGCGAGAGTTGCGCTCTAACACCGCAAAGCACCGCTCCCACGGCCCACCCCCGAGAGCGCCTGCTCCAATGCACATGAGCGCTAGAAGCCCCGCCCCCGACGTGACGTCACCACGTCGGTTTGAATCCCGGCGGGTGAGCAATGGCGGTATTGCAGCCTTTCGACAAGCTCCCGATGCTCAACTCCGCCACCTTGCTGGTAGGTCCGCCTGCTCCTCTTCCCCTTCCTTCCCGGGCCCGCCTGTACTGCGCCTTCCGACCCTCTCCGTCCCCTCAGGGGCGACGGCCTTGCTGGCTCCGGTGCCGATTCGCGCGTGAGCCCCGGCACAGCGGGTGCCTTTTGCCAGCGGCCTCTGACCGCGCTTTCCCTCTGTGTCCGCGCAGCTGGTGGGTGTGGACGAAGGGCTCCAGCGGGAGCTGGCGAAGGCGATACTTCAGGAGAAGAAGAGCTTCAAGATTAACATGTGAGTGTTGGGGAGCGGGATAGTACCGGGCCCTTCTGCCGCTTTGTCCAAGAGGTGGAGCTAAAGCGGCGGCTGTGACGAGGATTCACGGAGTTTCTGCTTCAGAGAGCGTGCTGTGGTAAACGCTGGAGTGCGATCCTGCGGGGGGGAACGGTGTCCGCCTCCAGCGTGGTGGGGTTAACCTCAGCCAGCAGCCAAGGACCGCACAGCCGCTCGCTCACTGCCCTCACCCCCCCACCACCGGTGGGATGGGGAAGGGAACCGGGAAAAGCGTGAAAACCCATGGGCTGAGATAAGAACGGTTTCATAATTGAAGTAAAAGTAAAGTTTTATAACAACAGGAAATACTCATATTGTATTTATTACATTTTATAGTATTTATAGTATTTTATGCTTCCTCCAGAGAGAGGAAGGAATAAACAAGTGATGCACATTACAATTGCTCACCACCCACTGACTGATGCCCATCGCTTTGCTGAGCAGCAACTGGCCCCTTCCAGCCAGCTCCCCACAGTTCATATACTGGGCATGACGTGCTGTGGTATGGAATACCCCTTTGGCTAGTTCTGGTCAAGTGTCCTGTCTCTGCTTTATCCGAGCTTCTTGTGTCCCTACTCACGGGCAGGGGATGAGACAGAAAAGTCCTTGATCAGGGTAAGCACTACTCAGCAACAACTAAAACATCAGTGTGTTTTAAGCATTGTTCTCAGACTAAAGCCAAACCAGAGCACTGCACCAGCTACTAGGAAAAAAATGTATTCAGTCCCAGCTGAAGCCAGGACAAGGGCAAGCAGTCTGGGCATGGTTAGATGTGGGAGTGGAAATAATTCTCACATTCATCATGTTCACTGTGCACATACCATTCCCCTTTGGATGTTGCACAGATGCTTGATTACTAAATTGCAAGAGAGTGAGAAGAGCACAGGTATTTTTTTTTTTCCCCTCCTGGGAGATAGGCGTATACATGATTTTCGACCCAAGTTTGTAGGCCAGGTGTAGTGGGGGCTGGTGGAGCTGGTCTGGTAAGAGCAGTTGTGGTAGGAGGCTTGCCAGACTGGTCAAGGAGGCTTTAAACTAGATGTGTTGGGAAAGGGGGGCATCATTCCACCCCAACACGCCCAGTCAGTTGCCAGCACCTATAATAAATGCTTGGAGCAATGTAGAGATATTCCACCTGCTCCAGCCAAAGAGCCGGCTTCATTTGGAGCTCGGCTCACATGCCGCTATACAAATGCCTGTAGCATTGGGAACAAACAAGAGGAATTAGAGGTGTGTGTACCTCTACAGGGGTATGATATAATAGGCATCAAGAAACGTGGTGGGATGGCTCCTATGACTGGAGTGTTGGAATGGAAGGTTACGGACTCTTTAGAAAAGACAGGCCTGGCAGGCTCAGAGGGGGAGTTACCCTTTATGTTAGGGATAGGTTGGAGAGTATGGAACTGTCTGGGGACAGGTGATCAGTTAACAGAGAGTTTGTGGACCAGGATTAAAGGGAAAACAGTGATGGGAGACATTACTGTGGGGATCTGTTATAGACCGCCTGATCAAGGAGAACCTGCGGATGAAGCACTCTATAGGCAGATAGGAAAAGCCTCACGTTCACAGGCCCTTGTTCTCATGAGTGACTTCAACCACCCTGATGTCTGTTGGAATGAGGGTACGGCCTGGCACAAGCAATCCAGGAGGTTCCTTGGTTGTGTGGAAGGCAGCTTCCTTCTGCAAGTAATAGCGGAGCCGACAAGGAGAGGTGCCATGCTTGACCTCGTGCTCACCAACAGGGAAGGGCTCATTGGAAATGTGATGCTCCAGGGCAGCCTTGGATGCAGCGATCACGAGATGGTCGAATTTGAGATCCTCAGGACAGTGAGAAGAGCATGCAGCAAGCTCACTGCCCTGGACTTCAAAAGAGCAGACTTTGGCCTCTTCAGGAACCTGCTGAGTAATGTTCCGTGGGATATAGCCCTAGAGGGCAGGGGGGCCCAAGACTCTTGGTTGATATTCAAGGATCACCTGCTACAAGCTCAGGAGTGTTGTATCCCAACTAGAAGGAAGTGCAGCAGGAGGGCCAGGAGACCTCCTTGGATGGATGGAAAGCCAACCGTATCCTGGGCTGCATCAAAAGGAGTGTGACCAGCAGGTCGAAGGGGGTGATCCAGCCCCTTTATTCTGCTCTCGTGAGACCTCACTTGGAGTATTGTGTACAGTTCTGGTGTGCTCAACATAAAAAGGACATGGATCTTTTGGAACAAGTCCAGAGAAGGGCAACGAGAATGATCAGGGGACTGGAGCACCTCCCATATGAAGATCGGCTGAGAAAGTTGGGGCTGTTCAGCCTGGAGAAGAGAAGGCTGCATGGAGACCTCATAGCAGCCTTCCAGTATCTGAAGGGGGCCTATAGGGATGCTGGGGAGGGACTCTTCATTAGGGACTGTAGTGATAGGACAAGGGGTAATGGGTTAAAACTTAAACAGGGGAAGTTTAGATTGGATATAAGGAGGAAATTCTTTCCTGTTAGGGTGGTGAGGCACTGGAATAGGTTGCCCAGGGAGGTTGTGAATGCTCCATCCCTGGCAGTGTTCAAGGCCAGGTTGGACGAGGCTTTGGGTGATATGGTTTAGAGTGAGGTGTCCCTGGCCATGGCAGGGGGGTTGGAACTGAATGATCTTAAGGTCCTTTCCAACCCTAACTATTCTATGATTCTATCCTGGGACAAAATGGGACAAGTTGCAATGCTTGCAGCTTTTTTAAACCAAACAAGTTTTGCTGAAAGATGTCCATTGCTTTTGATGCTCTTCATAGCCATTTTCAATTTTCTGTGCATGCATGTGCTTTTCCTCCTCAGGCTATTAAGATGCGTTAATTTCAACTTTAGCTGCATGACAAGCCCTCTCCTAAAAAGCTTGATTAGTTAATGTTTTATGATGAAATGTCCTTGACAGCTTTCTTGCCAAGACCAAATGAATTTATTCAGCTCTTCAGAAGGCATTTGTGTTATTTCGCTGCTGTAATCCAAGGCTATGCAGTAAAGGCAAAGTCGAGCTAATGATCTGCTAGCCAGTTAGTGACTGTATTGCTCTCATCATGGCATTTTGGATGTTTGTGCTAGATGGTACATTAATAACCCAATTTTCTATTCAAATCTTGCAGCCTCTGTTGAGCTGTGGAGCACCATAACTAGATGGCTACTGTTGCTATAGCTGGGTAACTACCTAAAGGCATGGAAACTTACGCTTGTGCTGCAGAGCAAGATAAGGTCCTGCCCTAGTATCATTAGGGAAGCAGAAGTCTGTGACAGTTGTCACAGCTGTGGCACCCCTAGCTCCCCTTCCTTGGGATTATACACATTACAAAGAAATATAGTGTTTTCTGGCAAGACTGCCTGCCAGATACAGCTATTGAGAGAATTGCAGGGCTGGGGTTCTTGTGTCTCTTATTACTCTGGGGAAAAAAGGCTTCTGCAGCGTGTATCTGGAGGCTACTGGCGTCATCTAGTGATGTTGGTTTAAATATCATAGAATCATAGAATGGTTTGGGTTGGAAAGGACCTTAAGGTCATCCAGTTCCAACCCCCCTGCCATGGGCAGGGACGCCTCACACTATACCATGTTGCCCAGGGCTGTCCCACCTGGCCTTGAACACTGCCAGGGATGGAGCATTTACTACTTCTTTGGGCAACCTATTCCAGTGCCTCACCACCCTCACAGTAAAGGACTTCTTCCTTATATCTAACCTGAACTTCTGCTGTTCAAGTTTGAACCCATTACCCCTTGTCCTGTCACTGCAGTCTCTGATGAAGAGTCCCTCTCCAGCATCCTTATAGGCCCTCTTCAGATACTGGAAGGCTGCTATGAGGTCTCCACGCAGCCTTTTCTTCTCCAGGCTGAACAGCCCCAACTTTCTCAGCCTGTCTTCATATGGGAGAATGTAGTATATAGTAGAATTCTAAATCATGGAGGTTTTGGATAGTTCCTCACCTGCTTCCAGACAATGAGATCTTCCTTTCGCCACAGCTTCTCACTAAATTGCATTTTAAATTGATAAGCTTGTTTGTGTTGCAATGTGTCTTTCAAGAACACTTTGCTCATAACTCGTGTTTGCTTCAGAGCGTTTTTGTTACGTCATAGCTTCCTTACTTCCTTACCTGGGGAACATAAAGAAGGACTACAGAGCCCTGGGAGAGGTGGTTAGGGGCTCTGGAGCTCAGATAGTCTTTTTGTCAATTCTCCAGGATACAGGGGAGGACCTAAAAAAAGCTAGGAGGATTGGTCAGGTTAATAAATGGTTAAAAGGGTGGTGTCATAGTCAGGGGTTTGGGTGTCTTGAACACGGGACCCAAGTTTGTAGGCCAGGTCTGCTGGGGGCTGGTGGAGCTGGTCTGGTAGGAGGCTTGCCAGACTGGTCAAGGAGGCTTTAAACTAGGTGTGTTGCGGGAGGGGGGCATCATTCCATCCCAACACACCCAGTCAGTTGCCAGCACCTTTAATAAATGCTTGGAGCAGTATTTATTCGAGATATTCTAGCTATTCTATGATTCTACTTGTAGGAAGGAATACGCCTTTATGTGGAGACTGGCAGATAAAAGTACAAACTGCATGTGACCAGTAGAAGGGAATGTGTACTGTGGCCTGTGGCTGCTGGGGAAAGCTGTGAAGTCCTTAGTTAATTGGTAGAAGTAATGTTCCCCCAGGACACCAAAACCAGTGTTTCTCTCTCGGCTTCCAGAGAGGAAGTGGATTGTGAGAGAGATTGAAATTCTGGGATTTAATTTTTGTCCAATCTGTCTTTCAGGTGAACTTCCAAAACTATGATGCTTCCCTGTGGAAGGCCCAGATAGGCACTACTGAAGCTTTTCTCTTTTTTTTCTTTTTACTTGTAGTGGGAAGACACAGAAAATCCCCACCCTGTGTTTTTTCCAACGGCTGTATCAGCAGTGGTAGTATTTAATAGAAGGAAATATCAACCAATCTAGTAACTCCTGATGCAGTGAAAGGGATAAAAAAGGGGTAATGATATAACAGGAGCCCTTTCTGAATTAAAACTTCATCTATGAAGTTGTATTAGTGATAATAAGCTATTTAAAGGTTTTGTGAATACAACACATCTCTGTCAGGGGCATCTGAGAAGGTAGCATCTCCTGTGTGAGAGCATGAGCAGTATCTTTGGAACGTGACGGGAAAGCACTGACGCATTTTAAATGAAACTTGGCAGCAAAATATACCGGTAAAGTACTGAGGTTCACTTTGTTAGAAAGGACTCTTCTTAACAATTAAATGACTGCTGTATGGATCTGTTGGGAACAAATGCTTCCATGAGTCTTGTTATGCTCTAATAAGCTTCCCATTATAAACAAGCTTGTCTAGCAAGTACCACTGTGGCTGTCAGCAGCTCTGAGTAGGCCTATGATATTGGAATACCACTTAAAGAATTGCAGTTTTTGCTTCAGTTCCTACAACGTTTAGTGTGCTTTCTGGTAACTTGCTACATGGTGAACTGTGATGGTTATCTGAATGTGGTTAAGTGGATAATGTCTTGCCAAGCTATTTGGTTAAACTGGACAATTTATTCTCTTTCAGTCATCTTGCTACATCCCTCCCCTTACCTTCAGAGGCGGATCATCTTCGGCCCAGGATAGATCTGATTGTGTTTATAATTGACATCAAGAGCAAATACAGGTAAAAGAAGGGCAAAAATCTGAGAAGGGAAACTGATATTCCTTCTTGGATTGATAAATAAATCTGTATTTTTACTGTGTCAGAATTTCTGAATAGTGGATTTCAAAGCCAAGACTTGCTGTGGTGGAACAGCTCAGTAATATATGCAGTGGTTTTCTGGCCTTCAGCAATGGATTAGTTCTGAACCACTCTGTCTAATAACATGCCTGTTGTGCACTAAGTTGCCATAGCAGAGAAGGCAGAATTTATTCCCCAATACAGATATGTGGTGATGGGAACTGAGCTTTGGAAAGATGCTGTCTCTAAAATTAGATGGAAATGATGGTCACGCTGTTAAGTTCTGTAATATGCAGAGGGATGATGTACACTGGGCAGTGCTACCTAATAACCTGCCAGTTGCTGCATTTCTGTCCCCAGTTCACTGATACTGCTGGTCAATTTGGATCAGCACTGCGGATGTCTTTAGGTAAAAGAGAAAGGTCTGCAGGGATGATCCCTTTTCTCTCATCTTGTGCTCATCTTTGTAGAAATGATGTTTCAGTCCCTAGGCCATAAGTAAAGACTTGCTAAGGCACAGAAGTCAGCATTTTATTATTTACTTAACTTGTGAGTGATGATCCTGGGCTCTCATTTACCAAAAATGACAGGCCCAGCTGCATACTTATAGCACAAATGGTGCTGCGGAAGTGTGTGGGCTAGCTCTTCTGAAAGAGCCAAAGTAGTGCTGAAGTCTTGTTGGATGTTAATGAATGTGGATGCTTAGTGTCCACAAATCACAGAGGAGACCATTCAAACTAAGTCTAACTGTTGAGTCTTGGGTAGAAAAGGATATGTTATGGATTATTAAACAGCTGTGGGTATTACAGAGAGCTCTCATGCCATGCTTTTAGCACAGAGCATAACTCTGCCAGCTCTCAGATCAGCAGATGTTAACATCATTGGCTTTGTAAATGTGCTTCTGAAAGTTACTCTATTTGTCCTTATGCTGAACTGTTTTTATCTCCCTGTCCAACTGGATTATCTGTGTTTCTCTGACAGCTTGAAGAATGTTGAAGCTTCCTTAGCTCATGTGGATGCCAGCTTCTTCCTGGGGAAAGTGTGCTTTCTTGTCTCTGGGGGTACGTATGGCATCTGCCCTCTTCCTCCTCTCTAAGCAGCACAACTCACTGTTGATTGCCTTAAAACAGAGCAGTGACTTAACTTGAAACAAGACAAAGGAAACCAGTGGCTTTGTCAAAAGCTTTGTTTAAATTATATCTGAACTCACCTGTGGGGGGTTTTGATTGTCTTCTTAAATGAAATATGGTTCTTGTCTCATGCTCACTTGCTCTCTCCTTGTTTTTGCCAGTAAGACCTCTCTTCTCTGTCCCTAATCCCTGAATATGATTTGTGCTATTGATTTGTATTTTTTTCCTGTGGTACTGTAGAAGTCTATTCTATCTGCTCTTGCAGATCTGTCTTAATGATTACCTTAATAAGCAGCGAGGAGCATGTGATACTTTGGTAATAAAATGCATTTAAATGGATGAGCTACTAAACTATTAAATATGGTTTTAATACAACACTGGTATCCCTGCTGTGTACTGTCTGGCCCTGTTGTGCCTCTAATCTCTTTCTTTCCCCCCCTACTGCCTCAAGTAGAGGGAGTGCTTTCCTGTATCCTCCCTGCTTCAGCTCTGAGGAACTGGAGTGGGCAGACCATACTACTCAGTGTTGCACCAGAGGTCCTGTGTCCTTGGAATTTTGGGTTCAGGAGGCCTAATTTTGCGGTGAGAAAGAGTCTTACTGTTGTCCTGTACTATGGCTCTCCTGAGCAAGTTAATTCCTCAGAGGCTTGAGCACCCTGTGATACCACATGAGCCAGATTCAGACTGTGCTGATAATAGTGTACCGGTCCCTTATCCAAAACGGTAATGTTACAGTACTTGGTAATGTGGCAGTACTATTCCACATTAGTATTATGAAAGACTTCCGTGCTAATTCCATTGTGAATCTTGTACCATTCTGTTTGTACTGCTCACTGTTGCCTTACCTTCTACAGTGCTCTCAAAGCTAGCTCTGGATAATTTTGTGGATGTGGAATTCCCTGTACTTTTCTTAACTGAATGTTGAATATGTGGCTTGTAATGTGGGAAATCTTTTTCTGCAGTTGGCAGGGTGAATTACTGCAGTGTAGAAATGAGTTCCATCTTGAAACTGGAAGAAGTCTACTGCAGTCCTGTGCTATACTGTGAGCTGGAGGTGAGGTGCTGATTTGGTGTCTGTAGGGTTTTGTGCATTCCAGTGCTCTCTGATCCTCAAGAACATCATTACCTTAGCAATAAATATATGTACATACACTACTGTCTTGCTTAAGTGTCAAAGACCAGACTGTATAAGAGTAGTAGAGGTACAGGAGTCTGGCTGTTCTTGAAACGAGTCTTGTGAATTACCTGCTCATTCCTGTGCTGCTTCAAAGCCTCAGGAAGCCAAGTCTAAATTAACAAAGACTCCACTGATACACGAAGCCTCGGTACACTTGCTCTTTGAGGCATTTTCTCTTCCTGGAAGCCCCGTAGCTGTTATTTGCCATGTGACTCTCTTGCCTATATAATGCTTCCTGTTAGCCAGGCTTTGTTGCTTTACAGCCTGTCTTGCCATCTGATACACCACTCTTTCCAATTACCTGTTTGGTCTGAAAAGCTGGAGGGAGAGTTTGGCATTCAGCGAATGTGTGTTCACTTTTCTGTGTGCTCATCATTCCACCCTCAGAGATCACTTCCCTACCAGCAGGTAATATCTGGGCCTTTGGCAAGCCCTTCAGGGTTTTCAGCTGACAACACTGTACCTTCCTTAACATTAGGGGAGTAAACAGGCCTGTGTGGAGTTTTCTGTATCTGGCTGCTCTGAACCATACTTAATGCCTGCTCTGTTTTTGGTTTTATTTTATCACAGCTTTGCACTGCCTTTCTTTTCTGTTGCTGAAATAATTTCTCAATTTTGTTTCCAGTTGGAAAGGATACGAGTTGCCACTGCTCAGCGACTTCTCCGGATGCTACAGATCTGTGCTGGTCACGTACCAGGAGTTTCTGCCTTGACCTTTAACTCTATGTTGACGAATTCTTACTAGCTTCACATTGTGAGAATTGAGCCACATTCATCAGGATTTTTACTTCAGGCATTCAAGCTGCTTCAGTTGGAATCACACTGGGAAGCTTTTTTGCCTAACTTGTCATGACCACTCATTCAGAGCTGTTCCTAGTTGCTAATCTCTCAAGAAAAGCTTGATTTCTGTTCAGCTGATAATGTAGAGGTGCTGGGGGGGGGGGGAGGGGGGAGTTTGAACTGGGGACTCTTATCCATTATTACATCTCAGTCCCATTTCATGATCAAGTTTGAGTTTCACCCACTTCGCCAGTGGCCAGGAGCTATGTGTTTTACTGAGAGAATATCAGAACACGCTGCTATCCCAAATGCCTCGTATCATGTTGAGTATCTTAGTTTCCCAAAGTACTAGAGAAGAGGCAGCAGGTTCCTGCTTCCTCCCAGTTGAAATATAGCACCTTGGACTAACTGCCTGCTAGGTTTTGTCTCCCCACCAAGAGGATAATGGGGAAGAAGGGTTGTACTTCACTGGGCAGTTAGTGATCCAGGTGTGTGAGTGTCTGCCCAGTGAAGTGCTCAGTATTCCATGCCTGATACCTAACTGGGGAGGAAGGGACTAAATAAGATAATTGAGCACTTTAGCTTTCTTACAGATCTTTAAAGAAAAAGGCTTCATCTAGCAAACCCAGGATAACAAGCAACCCTATTTTATTAATAAATAACCATATTTTTACTGCAGTTCAGCAGTTTGTTATGGAGTTGTAAGTTAATAAAACGTGTACTATTTAATAATTAGCTGTATGCTCTTTGTTCGGGTATATGGCACTGGCTCTGAAGACCTATGAGCACTTGCCCAGGTCTGCCCGGGCAGGGAGGCCGGTCCTTGCTCGCAGCTTGAACTTCCAGTTAGTAGGTGGGCTGCAGTCACGGCTTCAGCCACGGGGTGGTGGCAAAAGCTTTTCAAATAGGAATCTTCGTGTATATCCACTTGAGCCACCTTCTCGAATACAGCTTTTCTTGAAACGCTGGGATGTTTCTTACCCAGAAATGCGTGCCAGGTAGAAATGAAGCCCAGAGAGAATGCGTTAGGCTTCCTCCTGGTTTAATTTATTTAATCCCCAATAGTGTGCTTTAATGTAGCTAGGTGCAGAGGTTTAGCTGTGTGTGCTGTTTCGCTTAGCTTGTTTCTGACATCTGTCTGTGAGCAGGAAAAAGCAGAAAGCAGCACTGCAGGCTTAATCAGCTGTGAGTGTTGGCAGTCCTTGTAAAAACAGCTCAGCAAGGCACAAAGCCTGTATCCTTGCTCAGAGGACACACAAATCCCAGCTCCAGTTGTATTGTTGCTGGCAGGGGAGGGCTAGGTTGTTTATCAGCTGAAACAAAAGGAGCTGAACCATTCAGCTGTGTTATGGTGCCCAAAAGGGTTGGACTGGCTAAAACCCAAAGGAGAAAGAAATATGCAAACTCTCCTGGCTGTGTAAGAAGGATTGGAAGCTTAATGGGCATGCCCTACTTTCAGCTAGCTTTGTGATCCTGAAGATACCAGCCAGGACTTGGCCACCAGAGTGAGGCAGTCATGCTGAGAGACAAGTTTCTCTATTGGTTATGCTGTCTCAGCCTTGCTCTTGCTTTGGGTCCCTGAAAATAAATGAGACCATGGTTTAGAACAGACTGGTTTCGATTTGCTCTCGTTGTGCAGGTGCAATCTGGGGGAGGGAAGGAAGGGCTGCGGCATGAAATGAGCCAGTCTCTCATCTCCTCCGCAGCTGCTGTAAGGTAAGGAGACTTCAGTCGCCTAGGTTGCTCCCTGCTTGTCTCTAATCACTATTGGACTGGGGTAAAATCCCTTTGGCCTCAAGAGTAATTTTGCTGTGCTTTCTTGACTGGTGAAAATGCAACTTTCTTTGGCTCACCCATACTGCTTCGTAGCAACCCATACATGCTACTGTCCATTCCTGCGCCTTCAAACATGAGGTTGGGCTTTTTTCTACCACTGTGTTTCAGATGTGGTATTTCTTTCTTTCTACTACTTTCAAAGAAGAAAGAGTTTGTCTGTACCACTTCCTACAGGTGGCAAATCCCAGCTGGTACAAAATAAAATCTAGTTCCTTAAGAGCAGCATCTCACTTCACCTTGAGGCAAATATTTTTCATGCTCTTAGGAAAAAGTCTTCACTAGAAGTGGCAGGGGAAGTGGTGCATATCTAAGAATCTGACACAATGTCTCAGGTCCATCATGTTTTACAACTAAAAGTAGTTGGGACACATCTAAAGCTACAGCTTCAGCTAAGTATACGTCTAGGACCTGTCAGCTATTAGTTTAGACAGGCTGTAACACTGCCCCTACCAGAGAGGACAAGGCATCTGAGGATATCTTTCATCTGGATGGAGTAGCCAGGGCTAACATTTGGTAAAGGCCTTGTGAAAGTAGTACTTGGATTGGGATCAGAGGCATGAAGGGCCTGAAGCTGAACTAGGGCTAGTGACTGTCATGTTTAAACATTAGGAAAAAGCTTGCCAAGGTGGCTAAAATCTAAACTAACAGAGATATTTTGCAGTTACTTGCTTTCTCTTTCTCTCTCTCTGTTGCCTCAGTTCCTTATCCCTGGGGAGATTTTCAAAGAGAAATCCCCCTTTCTGTGGCAAGAGCACCCATGAGCATTCCTGGTTTGTGGATGTGGTTTTGTTTGTCGGCAGCATTAGTGTAAAAGCAGTGTAATAAGTACAGAAGACCTTGCACAGTTGCACTAGTGTAAGCTTCAGTCATGCAGTGCTTTGTTTTGGGTGGTGGTGGTGGAACTGATAGAGGCTGTAACAGGGTCTGTTCTGGTACAGCAGGTTGACCACAGGATTTTGCCTTCAGCCCAGTCACATGAAGAAGATTCTATATCCTCAGCCTGCTAGCTGAGCTGCTCTGTGTCAGCATGGTTGGCATTGCCTCCTGGGACCATAGCCCTCTGCTAGCCCAGGTTTTCCAAGGGAAGGGGTTTTTCTTGCTGGCATTGCCACACCAGCAGTTGAATCAGACCAACTCTTAAGTGTGATAAGACATGATATGCTTGGTCTGTACTAGCAGGAGAGAAAGTCTGTGTACTGATATAGCTCCTGTAGTAAAAGATCTCTGTCCTGGAACAAAGATCACATAAGAATTCAGCCCTGGGGATTTATCTCTTCCTCCAAACCTTGAAACTTGTGGTAGAGGTTTAAATTCAAGGCCACCTCTAATATTTGCTTTGGGCACTGATTAAAACTCAGCATCTCTGCTTGCCAAGACCTGTAGTCGGAAGGGGCTGGCTGGGTTAGGTCAGCTGTGGCGCTCGGCAGCTGTGCTCAAGCTGTAAGAGCTGCTTGGCAGCTCTTGCTTGCTGCTGCTGTGGACAGTGGTCATGAAGAGACTTGTGCTGCCTGGAGGTGCCCTGCAGAGCTCTGACAGAGGTACCTGCTCTGCTGGATAAAGCAAAGGAGACACTTTCTCCCGTGAGATTTTTAACTTGTTTTGCAGGAGTACTGGGCTTTGCTCTGGCCAGATTCCAGCTGCTACATCCCCATTCAGCTGGCCCAGATCCCCTGGCAGTCTCCTCTGAGTGTTCTCCACTTCCCACCCTAAGCTGGTGTGCAGCCTTGCTGTGGGCTGCTGACCAACTGCCACTTTCCATTCAGTGACCAGCTGTCCTTCACTGGTGGGGAAAAGTGATTTATGTGCAAGAGAAAGCAGTGGCTGGCACAGCCCAGAGCTGGGAGCCAGAAACGCTGGGCTCGTGTCACCTCTCTTCCCGATTCCTCGCTTGACCCTGGGTGCATGGGTTAAAGCTCACTGGGCTTCACTTGCTCTGCCTCTACAGCAGGAGCTGTCTCCACTGGAGGGGTGTGATGAGGGCAAACAGACATTGCTTTGGGGTCACAAGTCTGGAATTGGGTGGAAATATTGGGAAGAAACCTAATGAGCAGAGTGTGGTTGTTACCTGTGTTCTGGGGGGGGAGGGTTTGGTGGGACCTGCTTAAGACTGGCTGTGTTTTGTGCTGCTTACCTGCCTGAGTGCTGCGGGGAGGCTGCCTGAAACTGGGCTGCGATCCCGCTCATGAGGCGTTGCGGCATGGTTGGGTTTGTTGTGAACTGGAACAGAATGACACTCTGAAATGCTGAAATTCCCTGTGCAGTTCAATTATCCTTGAATTGGCCGGTGGGAGAAATCAAAGTCTCTGGATCTCTTCCTCACTGTTTAAATATTAATACGGCGCGGCGATGCCGAGCAGGATGGCATCCCCTCGGGTCGGCTCTGCGCGGGGGGGGCCGCCTTGGCTGTGAACAACCGGTGCGGAGCGAGAGAGAGGTTGGGCTGAGGGGCCTCGGGAGTGATGTGACTCGCTCTGACTCCTTGGCAGCTGAGCAGTGCGGGCTCCCGGTCCGTGCTGGGACACGTTTCCCTCGCCAAGGGCCCCTTCTGCTGGAGCTGACACGTGCCACCATGCTGACCCCCCTCGAGCTCGCCGCGCAGGGTGGCGGTTTGAGAGGGGCCAGGAAAGGTTCTGTGCCTGTCCCCTGCCCCACAGCCTCCTCCGCCGGGGGCAGGCAGTGGGGTGTGGAGGAGACGTGTTTGACACAGGCGCAGGTGCGGCTGCGGGCTGCGTGCGAGGGCCCCGTGGGCCCCATGCGTCATGGGAGGGAGCAGCGAGATGGGGTGAGGGCAGAACAGAGAGAGGCCACCTCCCCGTGGGGAACCTGCTCTGCCCTCTGCGTCCAGCAAGCTGAGAGCAGTCCTTGTGCAGGAGCCAGGCACAGCTACACCAGCCTAAAAAGCCCAGCTAGCATTAAACACGCTAAGGAGGCTTTCCCGGCTTTCTGTCCCTGTCTTCCCATGGAAGCTCTCAAGCCCCACTGTGTGCCCACCATGCTGCAGCGACAGGGTGATGGTGGCTTGCTGTGGCTGGGCCTGCCTTCCTCCTGCCAAGCTGGCCAAGTCACCACAGCACTCGGCTGGAGAAACACCATGGGTGTTTGCTGAGGGTTGGTGGTCCTGGAGGCACTGTCACTGTGCACTGGTCAGCTCAAAGCTCTCCTGAACCTCTGTGCTGGCTGCTCTTCCAGGTTGGATGGCAGCACGGGCACTGCCCCAGTGTGATGTTCTGGATCTTCCCCCACTGCTGTTCCTGTTCCTGCTCTTCCAGAGATGACAGCTATGAAGCCAGGGCTGCGTTTGTCTCAGCTCGGTATCCAACAACCTGTGGCTCGTGCTGCAGTGGAGCACCTCTCTTCAAAGCGATGTGCCAGCGTCAACTAATTAATCCTCATTCTGCCATGGGACTGAGGGGTGACTCAGTGCCTTGTGCTGTTACTCCGAGCAGCAGAGGATCAAAGGCACTGGAGCTGGGGTAGCCCTGGGGTAAAGGGGTGTTGCTGGTACCTGTAAAGGCTCAGTCTTGCACACTTGTCTCCAGGGCTCCTTTTTAGCCGTGCAGAGGGCTGAAAGCTCTCCTGCCTTAGAGATGGGACTGACCTGCCCTCTCCTTGCTCTGCAGGGAATGTGCTTACTACCCAGTTGTTCCCTTTTGATCTTCTCTTTGGTTACAACCCAACTTGGCCATCCTGGGCAGTTCTCCGCCATGGTCCCTCCTTCACGCCTCCATGCCATCCCAGTGTGTGTGTCCGGGTGACAGGCAGGGGCAGGGAGGCTTAGGCTGTGGTGGTGGTGCACATCCCCCGTGGGCTCTGTGACCCTCTTCAAGCAGCCCACCAGGCTGTGCCAGCACGGCAGGCCCGAAGGAGTGCAAGCAAACCCAGCTCCTGGCCTTGGGCTGCCCTGGCATGCACTGTGCTGCCATGTGAGCTGCTTCTGGGGAGGGGAAAGAGAGAGGGGAGCTGCTCGCGCGCAGATGTTGCATAATACTGACCCAGTTCGAACACAAGTTTGTGGGCTGGGAAGTGTGTGCCCAGCCCGTAAGGAAGAGAAAACCCCTCTGGGGCAAGGGTTCCCGCACCATGTCCTCTGCTTCGTGTTACAGGAGATGAAACGTGAAGCGTGTGCTTTCTCTGAAGCCTGGCTCTTCTCTCTTGCCCAGGTTGCACGTGCAGCATCACCTGCACAAGTCCCCTCCGTGTGTGCGAGCCGTGGTTTGGCTCAGCTCAGCCACTGCATGGGACTAATACGTAGTGATGGTGTCCTATAAATTATATAGTCGGTATGTTCGCCATCTGCTCTGCGCTGAAAGCTGAGTGTGATTGAGACCTTCCCCCCTTCCCAAAGCTTGGCTCTCTTGCCAAGCTTGAAATGTGTGCGGATCTCCCGTAAGTGGTTCTGATTGAATCAGGTAAAGAGGGAATTTTTTTAACAGGCTGCAATGTTCCCTGCACCCAAAGTGAGAGCTGAAGCATAGGCCAGCATCCTGTTACGAGGCTGTGAGTAAAAAGTGAGTCTGATTTAATGCTGATTAGGTTCTAAAGGGAGCAAATCTTGATTGCAGTGGTTGTATCAAAGAATCAAAATAGTAATGCAAAAAGCAAAGGAAACCCCAGAGTGATTCATATGAGAAGGGGAAATAAAGACAGTCATGGAGGAAGAAGGAGTTTGAAGGGGACTGAATTGCTCTGCTGCCCAAAAGCAGAGGGGATTTGAATCAGATTATCCTCATTAGATGTCTCTTTAAAGCGTCATCAAGCCAAATGTATGGTCCAGAGGAGAGCTTGCAGACATGGTGGCTATGATTATCAGCAGGGATTTACAGTCCTAGTTATCTAGCCTAGAGACAAGATTATTACAGGGTACAAGGCTGTATCTGCCCCCAGATTCTGAGGTGTTTTTAGGTTGGGTGATGGGAGATGCTACGTCGCTGCACAGTCCTTTGGAAGCCTGCCTGCATCCGCTGGTGGCCAGCCCTATGCAGTGAGGTGGTGCAGCATGGAAGGGGAAGGCAAGCATGAGCCAGGGAGCTGTGCTGGCCAGGAGATGTTCCCTAGGGGCAGCTGGGCAGCCTTCCCCATGGACTGTGTTGGAAGCCAGTACCTCCTCTGTGGGTGCTCTCCCTGGGATGGGAAATGGGGAAAGGGATCTCGGATCCGGGATGATGTTCGCTTGCCTTGACAGTGCCGTTCCACCCCCCCCTCAGTGTCTCCCTTCCTGTGCCAGTGCAACTCAATCACCCTTTCATCCAGAGCCTTTGAAGTCCCAGAGGCTCATAAGTGTGTCCGGAGGCAGCCCCTGCAAGCTGTGGGGTGGATCATCCTTTGAAAGGGAACCAAACACCTTTGCACATAGGTCCCTGGGAAGCCAGGGTAGTGGTGGGGTGAGTACAGCCCAAGGCTGCTGGCTGGCCCGCCTCTCCAGCCCTGCATCTACAGCAGCCCCTCATCCTCCTGTTTTCTACCCAATGCATTGCTCCCCTCTTGTTTCTATGAGCTTTGGCAGAACAGTGGAGGCATCAAGCCCAGATGCTGGCCAGGACAGCAGAGGCACGGGCCAAATCTGCCTTTCATCTTTCTCCCGCATCACATCCTTAACGTGGCCATGGAGATTCATGACACTATTTTGAGCTGAAGGATCCCTCTGGCCTTTTTACACCAGGCCGGTGTGTGAAGGTCATTGAGAAGCCATAGAATGGTGCAGGTACTGGCAAGTGTGGCGATGCCACTGCAGGCTGGTGAGACACAGCCCAGTGCTTTGCTGGAGAGGGAGGAGAGGGGAAGCTGTCAGCCGGACCCTCAGAGCCGACAGCGACAGCATGGTGGTGATGAGCTCGCTGCCAGAGGCAGCCAACCGGCCGCAGGGCCCGCTTTGGCTCAGTGGGGACGTGCTTCCTTGCTTCTCATCTGGGATCGGGGCTTCGCTCATGTCCAGACACGTGCTGCTCGTTCCTCCTGCAGCGCTGCAGTGCTTCTCAGTGCTGCAGGGCTGACACCAGCTTGGGTTTGGCATCTGACCGTCCGAGCAGCCTACAGTCACAATCCCTGTACTCCTCCTGCTCAGCCGCTCACGGGGCATCATCCGGTGATGCTTGGAGAAGACAGAGCTCCCGGGTGGTGGGGCTGAGGGAGGGCAGACTTGGACCTGCCGCCCTAGCCTGTGTCTGGGGTGATGGGAGCTGCAGGGTGGCCCAGGGGCCTGTCTCTGGAGCAGTGGTTAGTAGTGGAAACAACACAGGCTCCTGTTCCCTTACTCCTACTTAAGCTGGTGCCATAGGAGTTGTTTTGGTTTTTTCCCCTGTCCCCTGCTTGGGCTGTGCTGAAATGATCCAGGCATGCCGCTGGTTTTAAGCATCCCTGTTAAGATGGCTCCTATGGCCAGTGTTGAAGAGCATGGCTGTGCTGGGGCTGGGCTGCAGTGCATGGGGGCCGGTGGGGCGTCATTTCTGTGTGGGGAAGGTGGGTGGTTGTACAGCAGGAAGCAGAATAAATTGCAAGAAATCAATGCAATCAGGGAAAACATCATTTCTTCTGCCCTGGGATTGCTTGCAAGCACCTTTGTGTTCTCTCAGGTTGCCTTCTTGTTCAAATGAATTCATCAAACCCCTCTTGTGTGTGCACTGGAGCCGCAGCAGTCCTGCAAGCAGTTCATTGTAATAAAGCACTATGCAAAATGCAGTTGGGGCCGGCGAGTTTAGTTTTGACGTCCAGGCTGACTGAAGCAGGTCCCTGTGCCTGGCTGCTGGAGCCAAGGGACGCAGCCCCTTACCCTCAGCAGGCTTTGATTTTGGCTCTGGAGCCATCTGTTGGAGATTCTTGCCCCGAGAGAGCACGGTGGGGCTGTGCTGTGGGTGCTGGGGGGGGTTCTGCCCCAGTGTGCACATGCCTGAACCCACCTGCTCAGAGGTTTGTAGTTTGGCAGCACATTGCTCTCAGCCACCGGTTTCTCTTTCAGTGCTGGAGGCGCTGCCTGGCCCTGCCGAGCACATGGAGGCTTCCTATGACATGCAAAGCTGCAGGGCACTTGGCCTTCCCCCAGTCACCCAAGGGGGACAGGGTGAGCTCCCACCCATTCTCAGCATAAGGATGGGGGCAGCATCCCTGATGCAGGCAGAGCAGTCAGGGGGCTTTGATCACCATTTGCTTGCAGGGACATCCAGGCAGAAGAGCTGGACTCAGCTAAAGGTGTGTCACTCACAACACGGGGCTGTGGGAGCCCAGCCAGTGTGTGGGGACCTGAGCCTTGTGAGAGAGCCCCACTGAGCTCTGCGGAGTGGCAAGAGCGGCCAGCACATCGGCTGGAAGCACCCCTCGCTCCTCACCACCTCCTCACCATCACAGGGGAGGTCAAGGGCTCAGCTCCCCCAGGGCTGGAGGGGGGTTTCCTGATGTGGTCCATGGTGCTGTGTCCCTCCTGGGCTCTCTATGGGAGGGAGCAGGAACGGGCAGAGGGAGCTTGAGCCCAGGCAGCGCTGACCCACCACTTGTAACCCTGGAGGGGTTTTCAAAGGGCAGCCCACTGTAGCAGCCTAATGTGGGTGCTCAGCATCACCTGTGGAGGGGTCCAAGTCCCTTTGAAGAGGGGCCAAGGACACCTGCTCATTGTTCCTTAGCCTCATGGAGAAGAACAGGTCCAGGGACATGCAAACAGGGAGGGAGAAGCTGAACAACTTTCAGGTGCTGCCAGGGTGCTGCCCAGTGCCAAATTCCCATGCACGTGCATGAGCAGTGCCACAGAATACCATGGCAAGAAGCAGAGCACCTACAGAGGGGTCTGAGTTTTGGGGTCACAGTGAACCCCTTAAAGCCTTCGGTTTCCCCACATTATTCATAAAACCTTCTCAGGTTTTGCCCCCAAGCCCAGCTGGCTTAGAGAAGGCAGAGCAAAGCGGGACTAGGGATCCTGAGGAGGATCCGGTTTGTGCTGGAGCCCTGTGAAACCAGCTCCTGAGAGCCACAGTGGGACCTCCTGGGAGGAGATGCTTCCCACCAACCAGCACAGGGGTGTTGCAAAGGGGAGCACGGGTGAGGTGCCAAATGTGCTTTGGGGGCCAGCTCCAGCCAAAGCCTTCCAGAGGCACCATCTGGATGTGGGGCAGACACGGGGCATTCCCAGGGTGTTGGGTGCATCCAGCCAGAGGCTTGTCCCAGAGTGACTGGGTCTGCTCGACAAACACCTTGCAGCTTCTGCAATCAACAAGCCTTTGGGTTTCCGGTGCACACGAGCACAAGGTGAACTTTCGGTGGGTATTTTCTGCTGCGGGCGGCTCTGCAGGCGTGTGCGTGAGTCACTTCACCCACCCCGACGCTGGTCCGGTCACTCGTGTGTGCACAGGCACCCGCAGAATGCCCCTGTCCCTCCACGCTCCTGAGTCACTGCCCCATCCACCGTGGGTATCCCAACAGCCAGCCTTGGCCGAAGCCAGCCCTCCCAGTGTGGGGCTGGAGCAGGCAGCACTGAGGATCCAGCCCTCCAACTCTAGGGTTAAGATACAATTGTAAACAGCTTGTTTGATATCTCTGCTGGTTTATTTGTTTAATAAAGACACTTGGTTAGCCAGAGTCCCAGGCTCCTGGGGCTTTCGTTTCACCGCAGAGGAGATGAGAAACACGCATTTCCTTATCCAGTGAGTCATTTTTTCTGCTCTTTAATTATGCATTTGTGCTATTACCAAGTGTATTCAGCTCTGAGGTGCAAACAGTTCAAACTACTCATCAAGCTTTAACTTTTGCTGCTTCGAAATCAAGCAACTGCTGCTACGAAGGGCAGGGGAGGCAAAGATGGGGAAGATGGAGATAGGAATGGCCGATGCCTGGAGCCAGCCGGGCAGCATGGGCCACACTCATGAGCAGGCACACGTGCAAGTGCTGCTGGGAAAGTCAGTGGCGATTTTCTCCATGAGTAAGCGTTATCATGTGTGAATTCAAACATCATTTTCTTGGCCCGGGAGGAGGCAGCTGGGGCAGAAATGGAGCACGGAAGAGCTGCAGAGGAGGATGAAGAGGGCTCCTGAAATGCAGGGGAATAGGTAAGGTCAACTGTGGCGATGGGACTACAACATCCTTCTACGTAACAGGAGCTGGGATCACTTTATTTGCAGGAGAACATCACGGATGCTGTCTCAGGCTCCCTGCCATGCATTTGCAGCTTCAGATTTTCACTCCAGGTATCAAAATGGGAGCCGCCAGCTCCTGAGCGTTACTGTAAACTTCACCCTCCACGTCAAAAGCAACACATCTGGGCTTCCCCCAGTGTACGTGTTTGACTGGAGGGGTCACAGAGTTAATCCTGGCAGATGCCAAGACCCATTTGCCCCCACTGTGCATTAAGCCGAGAGGGGAAGGAGAGGGGCAGGGTGGCAGTGCTACAGCAGGACCCATGGGAATAGGGGCTGGGGGCTCACTGAAAGATAACTGATGCAGGGGAATCACAGCAGGGGAGTTTCAAGGGTAGGGCAAGAGGGGGGTGATGGAGGAGCATCCCCCTTTGGGAAAAGGAGACCAGCAGGTGGAAATACCCCAGGGCAAGAGGAACACCAAAGCCTTTGAAGCAGGGAGGCATTTCAGGGGCAGGAATCCTTACAGAGCACTTACAGAGCTGTTTTGTGGGGTCCTCTGCCACTGTACGTGGCTCCAGCCCCACCAGCCCACAACACAAGATGTTTTCTGCTCCCTAGTCCCTTCCCTTACACTTCTGTGAGCTGCTTGCTGAGGACAGCAGGGGCTCTGGATGCCCTCTCCTGCCAGGGGGGTCTCCACTGTGGAGCTCAGATGTGGACTGGAGCAAGCCTGGGCTTTTCTCTTTCTTCCTGCTGCAGATCATAGCACTGCATCACCACTTTCCATCGCCCTGGAGCTGCTCCGGATGCTCCCTGCTGCTGAACACACACCCTTCCAGCTCCCATGCCTGCACCTTGGGGATGTGCTGAGAGAGGGGAGTGCTTGGTGTTCTCCTGCTCACTTGGGGGGGCTTATCGTGATTATGATGGAGAGGCAGGAACTGAGTTAGAGGTGCAGGAATGGCAGCCAGGTCTCACAGCTCCTCAGTGGAGCCTGCAGCTCCCTGGGCTTGGCACAGCCATCCCCACCGGCATGGTGCTTGGGCAGAATGCTGCCTGGCAGCCAGGTGAAGGGCTGAATGGCTGGGCATGCAGCTGTAAGGGGAAGTGAAATCAAGGCAGGCGTGGAACCGGTGGGCAGTGACCAGTTTTGGTCAGCACTTTCACTCGCCCAGAGCCCTGTGGTGCCGCGTGGGAAGGGCTGAGGTGGTGACGGGGCCACTTGGGTACTGCCCTGAGGCCAGCTACCCACTTGGGGCTTCAGGGGTGGCTTATGGAGGCTGTAGGCTCAGCTTGGCCAAAAGCCATTGCAGAGGAGCAGGCACAACCAGGGAGCAAGGCCTCTGGCCTGCTTCAGAGGAGTTTGGCTGCCCAGTACTCTGCCATCTGGAGTCAGAGCATCCTTCAGCTTTCCTCCTTCTCCCATCCCAGCCTTGGTCCAGGGCAGCAAGCGGCAGAGACCTCACTAGAAAGAGCCTGGAGGCTGTAGCTGCTGCAAGGATGGGAGTCCAGCAGTAAAGCTGTGTTAGGGCTCTTACGGCCAGGGCAGGTCTCCTGCGCTGCTTCCTTCAGCTGAGAGCAATCCAGCAACTGTGGCTGGTCCCTTTCTTCCCTATGGGGTGAAAAAAAACGGGACATGACTGTTGTTTGGTAGGGATGGAGAAGAGCCACCTACAGCACTGAAATCCATCACCTATCCAATTCAGATCTGAGGCATCAGGCTTTGATGTGCAGGTACTGGTGGCAGGATGTTTCTCCTTCTCCTGATCAGGAACACCTAAGACCATTAAGAGTTTACTTAGTCCCTTCAAAGGTGTATGGGGACCAGACTGGCTTGGTGTGACTTACTTTGCCCACATCCTGGTCAGCTGCTGAGCAGAGCCAGATCCGACTCCTGGCAGATGAGACATGGTGACAAGAGCTGGGAGGATCCTTGCCTGGGATGGAGACAATGGAAAGTGCAAAGTGATGGACAGCATCATCATTAATAGGATGGAGAACACACACCAGTTAGCCTGTGTGTGCAGCAATCACTAATAGGCTGTGTCCTGGGGGCAGTGGGAGCTTTTAAAGGGGAAACCTCAGTGCCCCTGCACTCTTCTCCTGGAGTCCTTTTCTGCATTTCTCATCCAAGCTGGATCCCTGCGATGAGGTCTTGCAGAAGTACAGGCATAGGAAAGCCTCCTGTAGCACGGGGCATGCCAGGGAGGCTTGGGTCACGCTGGGGGACATGCCCTGGATGGAGATAACATGGCTGGGCTGGGGAGGTGACACCACTGGGCTGGGGTGCTGCACAGTTGGGAATGCATGAGGCTGTGGGGAGTTTGGAGGCATAGTGTGGAGGAGAGGAGCAGTTGCACAGGCAGGGATAGGGCTTGAGCCCTCACCCTCCTCCTCCCCAGTGAAGATCCGCCCCATGGCAAGTGCAGTGATCACGAGCCCCAAGGGGATCAGCAAGGCTTGACAGACTGTATCTCCCTCTGCCACGGGCCCCGGGGCGCTGCGATTTCACACTCGGGCGGCCCCTGGGCCAACACGCCATGGGGGAGCCGGGCTCTCGCTCCCACTCCGCCATGTCCTCCTCAGGAAAAGCCGTCTCTGCCTCCTCCTGCCTCTCCTCCCAGTGCTTCGACCCCCTGACCAAGTCCTGCGTCAAGTGCTCCGACCTCTTCAAGGAAAACACAAGTAAGGGGGCAAGGGTGGATGGGGACTGGGCTCCCCAGGACACACTGGTGAGGGCTGGGGGCACCCTGGGGTGGGCAGGTGGGGGGAACCTTGTCCTGCAGATGACGAGGGATGGAGCGCTGCCTTCACCTGGAGGGGAAGGAGGAGGAGAGAGGAAGAGGGCAGCCCGTTCCAGTGCGGGGAATGCAGTGCAGGGAGAAGAGTGACCCAGCCCAGTGCAGGGGTCACGGCCTGCCAGGGGTTGACCATGGGAAGAGGAGGATGTCCTCGTCTCCCACCAGCCAGCCTGTGGGATGAGGGTCCCGTCAGCGGGGGGGACAGTTCATTGAGGGTGATGAGTGCTGAAGAGCCCCTCTCCTTCACAGCCACTGCAGATGGGTGGGTAATGCTGCTGCTGCCCTCCTGCCCTCACCCCAGCTCTCCCCTCCCTGACACTGCTGGCATCTCTCCCCACAGCAGAGCCTGCCAGTGCAGTGCCCGCCTCGGCCCTGGAGCCCACCCACCCCTCAACGGACCTGCCCAGCACCCTCCTCATCTTTGGGGTCCCGGCAGCAGTGGTGTTCGTCCTGGTCCTGGCCACCCTCTTGGGCTTCCTGGTCTGCAAGCTGGGGAAGTGGAGGAGAAAGATGAAGGCGGCGGACAAGGAGGCCCAAGGTAGGGGACCTCTTACTCTCTCTATCACATCACCCTGAGGACCCCAGGGCAGATGGAGTTACTTGTCACTGGCTCCCCTAAAGCACATCCCTGTTGAGGCTGGCTTCTCCACCTTGACACAGGCTCCACGGACACCCTGGAGCATTGCAGGGCGGCTGAGCTGCCCCCTGAGCGATGGTAATCCACATCATCCCCTGAAACACATACCTGCACTTGGCTGCCAGTGCAACCCTGCTGAAACATCTCTCCTTTTGCCGGGTGCATAAAGCACCTTCTGGCATCATCATCTCTTCATGGGGTGCCCATATAGAGCACTGGTGAGAAGCCTCTCTCCCAGCAGCTGGGAGATGGCCATGGATGGATCGCAGGCTGTGGGGACAGTGGTGAGCATCTCCACAGGGAGCCTTTCCCCATAGCGCTGTGACTGGGGGTCCTGTGTTGATTGCCCAGCTCGCCATTCTTGCTTGGGATGCCCAGTGCCCTCCCACACACGCCCAAGAGACCCCAACAGGGTCAGGGCCAGTCCCGTTGGCAGGACACTGAAACACCACATAAGGCTGTCCCCAGCGGCATCAAAATAGGGCTGGGGGTGAGAGTATTTCAATACCCTACACTTTTCTGGTGGTGTATTTTCGGGGGGGGGGAGGCCACAGTGCCCCGTGATGGGACATCAGCCAGGGGCTGCGTGGCTGTTTCTTCCCCTCAGAACCCCTGCACCAGAGGGGCTCAATCCTGGCCACCCTTTTCAGCAATGGTCTTGCCTGGCATCACTGCTCCCTGTCCCTGGGCAGGGAGAATGGTTCCTCGTTGCCCACATGCCACCCATGGAGCTGACTGGGTGACTCAGCCTTTTGGGGGTATTACTCAGGGCTTTTCCGCTAAACCAAGTGTGTGACCGCTTGTGATGCGCGCACCTAGCGAAAACACCGATAAAGAAAGAGGAGGGAGAAATCCAGCAGCAGGAGAGGAGCGCATCAGAAGCATCCCTCGGCTGTGCCCTGACGCGTGCCCTGGTCCCTGTGTCCCCTGTCCCGTACCCAGCCAGCCCACCCCTACAGCACTGGGTGCATGGAAAGCCGCAGGAGCTCGGGGCCGGCAGCACGCGCCTCAGTTTGAAGGGTGTAAACAAGTCTATTTTTAAGTGGGAGGTGGCTGGGGAGGGCGAGCACAGGCAGGGCTTAGTGACAGGGCTCCAAGTGCAAGTTTCTGCCTTCCCCTGTTGTTTTCTGGGGGGGGGGAAGCACCTCCTTATAATGCCGGTTGTAAGCAGGAGCATCTCTGCAGCAGGAGAGGTGCAGTAGGGACCTTGTGCATTCTTCCTCCTTCAGTACCATCTTCCCCACCACTTGTCCCCAGGGATGGGACCCTCTCCCTGGGACCTTCCTCATCCCACTTTGTAAGCCCTGTAACTCCCTTTTCTTGCTCCCTCCCAGCAAACATGGAAGCCACCAGCCCCCTGCCCATCCCAGGCTGTCAGGATCCTGCTGTGACAGAGGAAGATGCCACCCTGGACCTGGCCCTGGCCCCATGTCAGCATCTCAATGGAGGCCTGAAGATGCTGAACCCATCTGGGAAAGCCGGGGCAAAGCGGGGGCCATGCTGCCAGGGTGATGCCGATGGTGACATCATCCTGCTGTCCACTGTGTACCCCCGGCACGAGGAATGCAACCACGGCTTCCCACTGCCTGCCACGGAGCTGGGGGCCACAGCCCTGGTCACCACCAAAACCACCCAGAACTGTGCCTGAGAGGAGAGAGCCTGAAGGCAGGGAGAATGGGGCAAAGCCTTGCATCCGTATCTGCAGACCACGTTTAGCCTCGATCAAGATGAGATGACTTCCTTTCTCCATTTTCCTGTTTGTGCCAAGTCCCAGGTTATACCTGTAAGTGCTGGAGGAAGCCAAAATGGATCATGCCAAGTTATGCCAAACGCTGCCACGACTGTACCATTGGGAGCAGGCAGAGTGAGATGCGTCTGGTGAGGACAGAGCATGGCAGGGGCTAGTGTGCCATTTGTGAGGCTTCTGTTGTGGCAGGACAAATTCGCTGCTGGATGGGTGATTCCTGTGGACATGGGGCTGGGATAGCAGAAAGAGAGTGGGGAAAGGAAGATGGAGGGACCAAATCCCACACTGCTGTTATTAGCTCAATTTTTGCTACTGATCTCAGTAGGAGGAAGCTTGGGACCATATGGAGCAAAGCCCATCCAGCATCCATTCACAGTCCTGTTTCCCCTGTCTTCTGCAAGCTGTAATATCCAGATCTCTTGTCCCTCTGGGCACTCTCATGCAGTGGCAGGCGTCCACTGACGCTCATGGGAAACCCCTTTTCAGTTGGGGATGGGAAACGTGCACCCTTCCAAGCAGGGAGCAAGGGAGGAAAGAGGGTAAAAAACATCTGTCTGCTCTGACCTACAGTCACTGAGTTCAGGGGGTACCACGGGCAGGCAGGCTGCTGGTCTAGAGTGGCTCCATGAGCTTGTCACTACGGCTCCAGGCAACCATCACTTCAGCTCACTGTGGCTGTAGAAATACCACCTATCACTTGGGATGGATGTTTCCATGCCATGCAAAACCAGGCAGGGAGTGATGCGAATGTAGGCAGGATAGCTATTTATGTGCTCCAAAGCTTTGCCTGTGTGCCAGAGCTGGCCAGAGTTGCTGGTCCAAGGCATTTCTCTGTGGATGGTCATGTTCACCTGCCCACAAGAGGATTCATGTGCAGGAAGGGCTCTGCTTCAGAAAGGAACTTGTTAACATGGGAGTGCTGTTCTCGCTTAATGACAGCAGCTGATCCCCTGGCTGAACAGACCCAGGCCAGTGGGTTGGCTGAGAAGCCCTGGTGGCCCCGAAGGGGGTGACTGGGCAATTAGAAGTTATTTCCAAGAAGCACTGTCTCAGTGGCAGCCCAGGTTTGCTTGCCCTTTGGTGAGGTGGCTTCCTCAGCCAGGTGGCCTTGGAGACTGAGCAGAGCAAGGTGTGAGAGCACTGCCTCCAAGCACCAATGGGCCACAGCTCATGGCAAGGTCACCCAGCAGCAGTGTGCAGGGGAGATGTGCCTCTGATGATGGGAAGGTGACTGCCTGCCCAAGCCTGAGCTCTGCTGGGGCTGCAGGACCAGGCACTGCTGCTGAATGGTGCCCGTCCCTCTTTGCCCCTGCCCCTGGCACAGGAGCTGGACTCACAGGATCCATCCCTAAAGGTGAACCACAGGTGCCAGGGCCCAAATTCATCACCGTGACTCCTCTCCCAGACCTAAATACACTGGTGGAGGCGAGGCTTCATCTGAGTGAGACTCTGCACAACCCAGGACAGGATAGGATGGGTTGGGTGGGACGGGTCCTTATCTCAGTCTTGGGGCTGAGGACGGTGGATGGACTCTTCCATGTGCCCAGTGACTGTCTCCTGGCTGTGGACCTGTGCAGGCTCCAGCACTCCCAGTTACCCGCAGGAGGATTATTCCTGCAGCACAAATTGGGCATCTCCTCGTAACTATGTTCCACACTGGACCCTGTGAAGTGACTTTGAGCAACCTTTGTGCCCCTGTGCAGTGGGGAAATGAGCCAAAGCCAGGCCGGGGGACATTTTAGCACTGCAAGGACTGCCTGCGGAGGCAGAGCAGCCGGCTTCACTGGAGATGGTGGTGAGAGCAAAGTGAACCAGGACTGTCAGGAGCATCTCCTGCTTCACACCCGGTGGCTGTTAAGGCTCAGCCCTACAGATGCACCACTCACCTTGACCAGCGTGGCCATTTGGAAAAGCAACTGCCACACAATCCTGTTGGAAAAGCCCCTCTTTCTGCTCAATTAAGGGCTTTTGCTCTCATTTCTACTAGAACTTCAGCCAGACATCTCCTCTACGGGATGCCACCAGCATCTGCAGTTCGCAGAAGTGGCATTTTGATCCACATTGGATTCCTCAACCAGTGAATGCCTCTGGGATCCCCTCTCTTTTGCAGCATGCAGGACATCTTCCTCACGTCCTGCCAGCCCGAGTGCCAGTCATGGTGGGACATTGCTCCCTCCTGCCCAGCCTGCCTGGGCCTGGGATGGATTTGCAGCCCCCTGTGTGCATGTGCCCCCATCCTTATGTACAGGGCAGGGGGACGTCTGCCTGTCTGATGCATGGAGAGCGGAGGGAGCAGAGATGAAAATGTGGTTATAAACATGAAAAAATAAAGTGATCCCATTGCCAGTGTGTTCCCAGGGGTCTGTATGGGGTCCCCATTCCCCAGGCTTCGGGGGTCTCCAGTATTGTGGGCCCGTGGGTACAGCTGGAGAGGCTCCATCTGCACTAACTTACTGGCATGTCCCCTGCATGATGAGGACCAGTCGAGCCTGGCCACCTCCATCCCACCACAGCCGCCCCAGGAGCTCTTTGGAAGGATGAGGAGTGGGGCAAGTGTTTATTGGGGGTTGTCGCCTGTCTTTGACCTTCCACAGCAGTTTCTCACTTCCCCCTGCGAGGCAGGAGCTGTGCTTCCTCCCTCCCCACTGCCCGCCCCACTGCCTCAGAGGGCTGCTGAGACCAGGCTTCACTGGGCCACAGCAGCGTGGGGTTTCAGGGAGAGCCAGGGGAAAGTCTGAGGAAACCCCTGGGCAGGAGGAAAGAGCCGAGGCTAAAACCCTCCTCGATGCAAATCCTCCTCAGGCATCTCTCTCGCTATTTCAGCCTCCCTGCGATGGGAACCACAGGGGTATTTGAGCTCCAGCAAGTTCCACCAATGATGCTGGTGGTAAAGGGTGGAAACCGTGGTGTCCCTAGGAATGCGCAGTGATTTCCATCTCTGGCCTTACAGGCAGGATCCAACTGGCCAACAGAATGTGTTGGTATGGAGAGGTGAGGCACCAGGTTAGCCTTGGCCAAAGTCTTCTGCAGCCACCAGTCATGTCTCCCAAGTGCTCCTCAATCCCACAGCTTGCCAGCATCCAAAGTGCTTGTCTTTTCTCCACCAGCCTCCTTGCCTGGGTTCTTCTGCTTCACTTTATCCTTTCTCCTCCTCTTGCTGGTTCACCCACCAGTTTTAGTCTTCTACAGTTCACTCACAGACCCAGCTATTCCAGCCCAAAGCAGCCCCCACAGACTCAGCTTACCCCTCCATAGGCTTCCTGTGGGTGCTGGACCTTGGGAGCAGGCAAGGTATGGTGGGCATCATTTTATGCCATGCATGGAGCAATAGTCTGATGGCCAGCGTTGAACAAGGACCACCCATCTCTGGGTGCAGCCTCCAATAACCCCATTTGCTGCTAGAAGATGGGGCTGCATGACCACCCCATCACCCACCCCAGGGCACTGATCTCACCCCACGCCACAGGAGCCTTCCCCACTTCCCAGTGCCAGCCATGGCAGAGGGACACCTGGGTGCAGTCTCCATGGGACACCCGTGGGAGGCCATGGGTGAAGAGGAGAGGCCATGGGTGAAGAGGAGCAGCCATCAGACCCAGGGTACCTGCCACGAGACAGCACTGACACTGCACACCGGCTTGCGTGGCTGCAGTACCCCAGGGGACCTGCACGGGAAGGTGAATGCACAAAGGCAGCACGGTGAACCAAGGAGGTCAGGCAGGCTGGCGGCCAGCCCCACTTTGGCCAGGCAGAAGAGTGGCAGTTGGGTATGACCCTGTCTGGTCACACAGCCCATCACCATGGCCTCTGGGCTGCCTGGGAGAAATGGTCCTTGGTGGCTGGACACCTATGGGCAAAGCAGGCACAGAGTGGTGAGACAACTATAGGCACAGTGGGATGCAGCGAGCTGCTGCTCCTTCCACCAGCAGCAGCTGGTGAGCAGCTCTGCCGAGGTAGAGCAGCCCATCGCCAGTGCTGTCAGGCCTCCCCCAGGACTCCGTGGGACCCCCAGCTGGCACTTCCCTTGCCCATCCCTCCCAATCAGCCTCTACCAAAACAGAAACCCCCGTGGTCCCCACCAAGCTCCCAGATGGAAAAGGCCCTGGGCTGGGGAGGAGAGGCCACCCGGCCCCCTGCATGAGGCTGCTGGGGGACCACTGCCTTCCTGATGCTGCTCATCAGCATCCCTCCCTAATTGCTACCCGCTGCCTAATGACAGTAATTAGGGAGAGCGAAGCTGCCTGGGGACTGGAAGCGCTGATGGAGCTGGGGGAGCCAGATGGTGTTCACACTTAAGGAAAGATTGGGGAAAAAAAAAAGGAAGGAAAGGAAAAAACATACCACTCAGCTTTGATCAGCCTCCCCTTCCTTCACTTAGTGTCAGGCTCACTTTGGTCCATGGGCACAGGAGGAGATGCTGAGAGGTGGCACTGGCTGCCTTCTGCCTCCCCCTGCCTCTAACCCAGGAGTTTTAGGGTGACGGAGGAGCAATGGAAGGGGGCATGGTGTGGAGGGGGTTTCCTCACTGCCTTCATGGGCTCTCTCCCTGGGCTGCCTCTTTGCCGGCTGTGCTCAGTGATCCTTTCCCAGGGGGTAAGAGGAGGACAGCCAAACCCCACCTGAGAGGCTGCAGCGAGCAGGCAGCAGCTTCCGTGGCAGAAAGGGCTGGCCAAGGGGCAGCCCCACACTTCCCCCGGCATCATGAAACAAGGAAACTGGCCCCAAAACCAGACCTCGGAGGCCAAAGTGTGGACAGGGACCATGATGCTCCCAGCTTCACCTCCTGCAGCTGAATCTCACCAAGCGCCTTCCCCAAGCTCTGGGTGATGCTGCTTGCCTCCAGAGCTGCCTGCCAAGCTGTGGGTGCACCCAGGGCTACGGGGGATATGGAGGGTGTGAGGGAAACCCTCCTCCTGCCCCCAACCACTGCCCTGAATGCTCACAGGGTTCCTGGGCCGTTGTCCCCACTGCACCCCAGGGATGGAGAGACACAGACATGCCGGGCAGGGAGGATGCTCAGCCCCACGGAGAAGGATACTCAGCCCTGTGCTTGGTGTCAGCCTGACCTTGCTCAGGGGATGCTCTGAGAGGAGGCCCAAAGGCAGGTGTAGGGCAAGGCTGCACATCCCCTGGGCTTCATTCGATAGCTCCCCGCACCCCCCAGCAAGTGGGTCCATTTAAACCCGCTGCTTTGCCAGTCCCAGGCAGCGAGGGGTGTAGAGCCCTGCCGAGTGACACAAACCCCGTCTGACACCTGAAGTGATCGGCAGCGACAGGCAGATTGTGCGGGGAGAGCCTCTGTGCTCCTTCCAAGGCACTGCTGTGACAGGGACCGACCGGCCCCCCCACCGCCGGGGACACCCCCGAGGCATGCAGGGCTCTCCCCATGCCGGGAGGCCGGCCACCCCATCGTGCTGTTCCCGAAGGACTGTGGACATGGACATGGGATGTGGAAGACTCCCGCGAGTGAGGGTGCACTTTTGCCCCCCCCGGAAGGGATCAGCTGGGTGGCGAGGGGACTGGCTCCAGAGCACACAACACAGCCCTGCCTGCTACAAGCCTCTTCCCCTCTTCCACCTGCTTTATGCTGTTTCACCCTTTTCCCCACCTTTTCCAAGCATGGGGCTGTGGGGCTGGAGGGGACAGAGGCAGGGGGGTCACCAGCAGCAGGGTGCCACGGGAGCGAGGCCCCGTGTCCTTCATCCTCAGCTCTGGTGTCGGCTGGCCCCGGCTCACTGGCTGCTGCTGGAGCTATTCTGAGCCTGGATCAATGGGCAAGTGCAGGGGTTTGGGTGACAGCCACAGGACGCGTGCTGGGAGCAGAGCTGCGGGCAGGGAAGAGCAGGTGGGATTTTTCAGGAGATCCCCCTTGCTTCCCCATCCCAACAGGTTTCAGCGGTGCAGATGTCTTTCTCGTTTCCTTCCCTGCAGGGGTTGCAGTCTGACTGGGTCCTGCTGCCAGATGCTGCCTCCTGATTTGAGAGGCACCGGCATTTTGCAGAGCAGCGGAACGCCAGGCTGAAGGCACCCGCAGCCAAAAGTTGTGGCTGAGGCTGAGCTCAGGATGGCAATTCAAATAGGGGTTCATGGTGGGAGTGAAGCGCAAAAGAGCATCTTCTTCCTCCACTGCAAGTAGTTGCCATTCTTATTCTGTGAGGATAATAATGGTTTTGGTAAGGCTATTAATTCCTTTGTGAAGTTAGGGTAATCTTAAAGTAGATGCCAGATCAATGGCGAAGGATGGGCACAGGAGGGATGGCTGCGGCTGGGCACCTTTACTAACCCCTTGTGGCCACCATCACCCTTCCCTGAGGATGATCCTGGCTTATTTGCAGTGGGAGATACTGAAAGCACTTCCCATTTGGAAGGAGAGGGAGCACTGTCGTGACTCTGAGCAACCCCACTGCAAAGGGGCAGAAACAGATGGAGCAGTGGATTGGGATGAGGGGGAATGAGAGACCTACCATCCTCCCTTCCATATCCTCCCACAGATCCCAGCCCCAGCCCCCAGGCCTGCCCGCTTCAATCCCTTCCTGCCAAATTCCCTTGTGTCTCTGCCCCCCAGCCCCTTACCAAGGGTATCAAAATGAAATCCATAAAGGCAGCTGGGGTGACACGTTTCCCAGCACATTCCTGATAACGGTCTCCCTGCGTTTCTGGTTTTCTATTCAGTTCCTCAGTTATTTATCTATCTCCACAAGGAAATGGGGAACCAGACTCAGGGAAGCAAACTTTGTGCCCTGTAGTGACCCGGGAGTTATTAAAAGAAAAATGATGAAAATTCCCCAGTGAGTCATTTAAGATGTATTTAATCAGCTCTAACCACAGACACAAAGTCATGACTGGCTGCTTACTGCAGTATCAGCCGCAGAGGGACAGTGGCCAAATCTGGATCCCCCCTCGGCATTTCCCAACAGGGATATTTTGGGGGAGTCCTGATGGAGGAGGGTAAACCCTGAATGTCCTCATTTACAGTTTAGAGTGGTTGGGAGGTAAATATAACCTCCCCATAACCCACATACGGGTCTGGAGGAGGGGAAAATGGGGATTCAGGGATGCAGGGGACGTGGGAGGTTATAGACACTGTGATGGGATGCAGGGGATTCAGGGGATACAGGCAGCGGAGGGGGATGTAAAGGGATGCAGGGGAATGTGAGGGACACTGTAGGAGATGGGGAATGCAGGGCACACATGGAAATGCAGTGGAAGAAGGAGTGCAGGAGATGGAAGGGGCTGGAAGGATGCAGGGGATGCAGGGATTGGGGGGATGCTCACATGCATGGACACATTGTGCCAGGGGGCTGTGGAGAGCCCTTTGCAGGTATGGGGAGAACAGTGGGGTGTGTGCCAGGCCAGTCCCTCAGAGCCCTGCTGACCTGTCCCCAGCACTCCCCTGCCCACCTGAGCCCCATCCCAGCCCTCATGCTGAATGGCCATGGGGCAGAAGTGAAAGGGACCCCTCAACACCGCCTCCCCATGACAGTGGGTGTCTGCCACAACCAACCGGGCACTGACCCCATGCTCAGGAGAGCCCCCCTTGCCCCTGGGGTTACTTTCTGTGGGAACTTCTCCCCATGTCTGGGCCTTCCTGCTCCCCCACCACAGGGACCCTCTGGGGCACATCCTGTGTCCCTGCTCCTGGCGCAGACAGTAGCAGTGGCGATGCGGGAGGTGGGTAAAGGCTGTGCAAGGGGTGCATGGAGCCCACTATGGGTGGGCTACAGTAGAGAGGAATCAGTGGGAGGCAGGGAACCCCTGGGCTGGCCTGGGAGGTGTTAAGAGCAGCTTATCTTTAGCTCATCCCTTGCTTTCAGCCCAAATCCAGAGCCACCCGCAGCTAAAATTCTGGCGCCTATATTGTGATGTACTTTGATCTCAGGCTTATGTGTGCTGAGGTGGGGGAGGTGTTGAATCCTGCCCTGCTTCAAGGGGTGCTCTGATCCATCTTCCTCTCCCACTGACAGCATGCACTAAGCCCAGAGTGGGTCCATGCAGACCCCTCACTGTCCCCCACCATCTCCCAGCCCTCCCACCTCTGCAGTCCTCGGCCCGGGAGCCACCAGCCAGCGAATGCTCACTTGGGCAGCGCTTAACCCCTCGCTCTGCTGCCCCAGGAGCCAGGCAGAGCCGACAAGCCGCTCTCCTTGCATGCCGCTGGCACGCCGGGCTCTGCATCAGCTTGAACGCTGGGAAAAGCAAAGGGCATTATTTTAGGAGAAGCGTGTGAAATGTGTTGTGGCAGATCAGCC
Source organism: Neopsephotus bourkii (assembly GCF_033783945.1). NCBI lineage: Eukaryota > Metazoa > Chordata > Aves > Psittaciformes > Psittacidae > Neopsephotus > Neopsephotus bourkii. Next base: position 14,869,154 of record NW_026900624.1, read on the forward strand.
GAGGAGCTCTCCAGCAAAAGGAAAGCATTAACATTTGAGAAAGGTCCTCGCAACAAAGCAAAAATATCCCAGCAGGCAAATCCAGATGTGGGGGTGTACAAAGCATCTGTGATGCGGACGGGGATGGGACAGGTCCAGTGGTTTGGGGGTGGTCCAGGAGCGTCCCAGGAAGGAAACATCCTTAAGCAGGAGTGTTACACTGGTGGGATGGAATGGTGGAAGCAATCAGAGCAGGAGGGACCACTGGCTCCTGGCCAGGACCAAGAGCCTGCAGAGGTGCAAGGGGATGGGTTTAGACTTGCCTGGGACAGGACCTTGCCTGGGTCTGAGCTCCTTTTCTCTGACAGCCCCTCTCCCCTACATGATAGATTCATAGAGAAAGGAGGGGAAAAGAGCCCTGCAGCATGCAGCCTGTGATTCATCCTTACTATATTTGCACTTATTATTAGAAAGATGAAAATATAGCCAGAGCTGGATTTACAGATTTGGTAAGCAGGACTGCCTATTTCAGCATATACTGCTTTTCCCAGTAATGCTCCAGGGAGACCAACTTACACCCTCGCTAGCACTAAAGCATTGCGCTGCACCTTCTGCTTATACATCTGGGTGGATCTATTAAGCAAGCAAGTCCTTTAGGGACGGCAACATTTGGGTTCCTGGTGGTGCTCGCTCACACGCTGGGCAACTGGCTGGCTCCCATAAACCTCAGCCTCCACATTCAGCCTCCTGCTAACCCTCACCCAGATTTTGGAGATATACCTGTCCATGAAAGCTGCGGGGAGGAGAGACTTTGCTCTCTGCTTTGCAAACCGCATCATCCCAGGGGCCAGAGCACCCCAAAGGCCACAGCATCCTCCTGCACGGGTTCTTTCCCCTCCCTGAACTATGAGCTGCGGTCAAGCAGCCAGGGTATCTGCTGCAGTCTCTTGCTTGGTTTAAGACCTTTGGGTTTGCTGAAAATAACCCCAGGTTCATTCAATATTGTGGCTTCCTGTGGAAGATGCTTTCCAAGGTCTAATAAAGCAGCAGCCGGCTGTGTGACCTGAAGAAGAACAGAACACCTACCAGGTACCAGGAGCAAGCATCTTGCTTGCAAAGCATTGGTGTGCTGAGCCTGCTCCAAGTGCAAAAGCTTTCAGGTGTGCCAGCATGGAGGGACTGGGAAGGCAGCACCAGATCCCTGCCACCAACACGGGAATGCGGGTGTGTGTTTCCATAAGATGGAGATGTGATGCCTGAAACAGTTCAGGCCAGGGAGGCAAGCGGGGACCCTGGGATCCATCCTTCTGGCCACCATAGCCCACCCAGGGAAGTGAGCCCAATGGAGCGGGCAGTGCAGCAGCAGGGACATTCCAGCAGCAGCGCAGTGACCCCCATGGCTGAGGTTTGCAGGGAACATGTCCTTCCATGGTGCTTTTCTCCTTTTGTTGGCAGCAAGGGAGAGCCACAGCTTTTGGGGGGATTTTCTGATCACTCCAGCCCCAGGAAAAGAAAGGGAGGGTACAAGGGAGATAGCACTGGGGGACCACGCATGGCACTGAGCAGAGGACCCCCTCATGTGGTCATGTTTGCTGTGAGAGACCCCGGAGGACTCCCTCTTCGGGACTGCAATATACTGCATGATGCCAAGCGCTCACCAGAGAGGTGGTGGCACCCCTGTTTCTGTTCCTGGCCTCCTAGGAAACATGTGGGAGGTATTTTTATCCTCCTGACAGCTCCCTTAGTCACCGGTGCTTGCTTTAAATGGGTCAAGAGGGAATAAAGACGCTGCAGCCCTTGCTCCCTCGCTGCCTGTCTTGGAGCAACTTGCTGGCAGCACTGACTCTCCCTCCTCTCGCACTCCATCCTGACCAAGAGCTGCCATGGACCCAGAGACCCAGGAGAGAGCTCCCTGGCTCAGGCAGTGTCAGCTGCAATTAACTCCACGTTAAAAGCCCAGTGGTGAGGCAGCCTCGCTGCAGAGGTTCCACACGTCAGGACTGCAAGGGATGCTTTCTCCCAGGATGGTGGGGAGGGAGGTGGCCGCCCTGATGGTGGCAGAGGTGAGACAGGCAGTGTGACAGTGAATGGATGCCCAGGGGAAAAGGGCAGTAGGACTTGTGCGCACAGGGTGGCAGGGTTGGCTCTGGGGCACTGGGGGCAAGTATGGTCTCTCTGAGCCACTTTGAGAAGGGGATGAAGTGCACCAGGAGACCCCACGAGAGTTCCCTCTGCTGCCAGTGAGGCTGTGCAGCAGATATAATACATCATGACAGCGTCTCACATCAATGACCCCAAAACGATGGTGAACTTCCTGGGACATGGTGCACTCTGCCACACACATCTGTGTGCCTTGCAACTGTGGTGCCAGCACCATGCTTCATGGACTCACAATGGGTGACCACCTCTGGAGCTGCAGGACACCTATGAAGGTTTGGAGCATCTCCCCCTGCTCTGGCTACAGCCCCACTGCCCCAGTGCAGCCTGGCTGGCTCTCCGAGCAGTGCATCCCTCTTCCAGCAGCAATGCTGGCTGGTCACCAAGCCAGGACGGTTCCAGGATTTGTTCTTGAGGGGTGAGAGCAGAACTCCATGTTTGCCCATGCCCAGCATTTCAAAGGTGCAGTTTCTGCTGTGGTCTCCTTTGGAACCATGTTCAAGGGGACAGAGCTAGCCTCCAATGTGACCTCAAGAGATGAGCAGGGCGTGAGCCACAGCACCCAGGGGAGGTATGGGACTAATCCTTGTGACATCTTATACCCAGCAAGAGAGGAAAACGGCAGAAGACAAGCCGGGAGCAGGGGGGGGATGGCTGACAGAACCAGGCAGTCCCTCCATCACATTTAAGGGAGTTTGTTTTCCTCCTGTCTCCTCATATCTGTCCTCCCACTGCAGTCGCACGGAACCACGCGGCATGCGGCCCCCAGGGAAGAGGCGAGGGGAGGGGGACCGGCTCGGGCTCACTGGGAGACATTCCGGAGAGAGGCTGCAGCTCCAGGCAGGCCATGCAGATGGGAATGCATCCCCTGCTGTGAGCCAGATGGAGAGCAGAGGGCCGGTAGCCTGCCCAGGATCCCCACCAGGTACCCGGGGAGTGGGATGGGTGCCAGCAGCCCGGCTCTCTTGCTCTGGAGGGAAAGCATCTTTGCTGCAGGAGGACACTGCAATGTCCATCAGCGCCTGTCCCAGGGGAGCCCTGGCATGCTGCTGCCCTTGGGCACCTGGAGGCAGGAGCCAGGCTTGCAGAAAGCCAAAAGCTGGCGTAAAGATGGAGAGATTAAAGAAAAAAAAAGGGGGGGGAGATTTAGGGACTTTCCTTATTTCATCTCCACTCCTGGGCCTCCAGGCTGCGCTCATATTGCCTTTGCAAGGTTTTACTCTGTGAGCAGGAGGACTGGAAGCCTACATCTCACTAATGAAGGCAGAGCCCCATGGGCATTTGTGTGGAAGAGGAGCCTGGCAAGGTCTGGGGGGCTCCAGCCCCTTCAGCTTCTAAAGCCACTGGTCCCCGATAGCGCAGGGAGAAGTGGCACGAGAGCAGCGTGGCTTGCAGGGGCATCCGTCCCCCGAGGTATCGCTGGTGCAACAGGGAGCTGTCTCTGGCGATGATGTGGAAGACGGTAGAAGGCCCATTCAGGTGTTGCTAATTCTGAGGACTGAGCTTTTTTTGTCTGTGCAATTCCGCTGCTCGGCAAGGCGTGACATTTCCTACTGCTGCTGTCCCAGCCACCCCTTCTCCCACTGGTCCTGCTGCCTGCTGAGGGCAGGCTGGTGGCAGCCGCTGTCCCCACACAGCCAGGGAGCTCCTGTTTAGGGCTGAAGGACAGCCTGGACATCTGAGCTTAACATCCAAATGTGTGCTAGATGCTAAAGCATCGCCTGCCTCTCCAAAGAGCCCTTTGGTACAAGGCATCTCTGCTGCATGTACCACTTTCCTGCTGCAGGATAGTGCAAGTGATCTAGCTGAAGACGACCCTGCTCATTGCAGGGAGTTTAGACTAGGTGAGCTTTGAAGGTCCCTTCCAACCCAAACTATTCTAAGATTCTACGATTCTAAGTTTCTGAGGCTTTCTCCTTCACCTAAAGCACTGGAAATACTCTAGTGAGAGCCACCTTAAGCTGTTAGCTCTCCCCATGAAACAGGGGCTCCAGCCTTACTCAGGAGGGGCAAACTGGGTCAGGAGAACTCCCAGATTTCCAAGCACTTAGCTCTCTGCATCCTTCACACCTCCCATAATCAGGGGACCAAGGTCTCATCTTAGTCTCTTAAACACAAAGGGAGCAGAACCCAGGAGATGCTTCTGGCCATGCTGTTGCTCAGTGATGTGCCTGTGATAACACAGCAGCTCCAGGGCACAGTGATCTGCCCAGGATCTGGTTCCCCATTCCCATGCCCCAGGGAGGACCTTGGTGCAGAAGCCTCCAGCCAAGCTCAACTGCTCTCCAAGTGCTTGGCTCGGCATGCGGCAGCCTGCCCTTCCCCAGCGGTGCCAGCTCCAGTGGCTCCACCTCTGCTGGCTGCTCCTGCTTAAAAAGGATGCGGACGGCAGCCTTTACACCTATTTCTGACCTGGCTCAAGTGCTGCTGGCAACAGAGGGGAAACCCATTGCTGGCGGATGCCAAGTGCTCATTTTCCTCTTTGCGCTTGCAATTACCTCCATTGCTTGTGACAAACATTGGCAAGCATTAAAAGGTAGCAGGGCAGCAACCCTGCATTTGAGCCCATGGCCAGTGAGGGCATACACATCACCCTCTGCCTGTGAAAGGTTGATCGTGCATCCTGGAACAGTGCATACAGTGGAAAAGCAAAGGGTGAGACCAAAAGCAGCACATGGGGCTCTTATCACAAGATGTCCATCAGTGATGGGGCTCTCATCACAAGATGAATGTCCATCAGTGAGAACCCCATTTGGGGGACAACAGGGATACCTGTCCCTGCAGCAACTATTGGACTGTGAACATCTCCAAGAGGAGCAATGGGTGAGGATGAACACGTGCCCTGTGCAGGGCCCGGGAGGCTCAAACTTAGCTCTTCACAGGGTTGCACAACTTCCCTGCCAATGGTACGTGAGTCTTCATTGTCCCATCACACAGGAGGATTCATTGTCCCCTCCATTGACACCCCAACACTGTGCTCAGGAGATTGCAGAAGTGAGAGCAGACCTGTCACATCCTTCATCCTGAGCCCGCCCTGCTGCTTTTGGCATGGCTTTAATGATGCTTGGCTTGCTCCAGCCTGACACGCTGCTTTAGCCACATGCATGTCACTGGATTCTCATGTATTATTCCTCTTCTTCATTTAGTCCTATTCCTCCCATTGCACATTTTCCTTCTTACCTTGCTTTGTGAGGCTGCAAGTAGTTAGTGAGCCCCTCGTCTAGCCTCAGCGCTTTGAAAACCTCACATAGATCATCAGGAATAACTTGTTAGTATTCAGTATCTCACCTTCTTTTCCTTCCCTCTTTTCCTTCCCTTATTTTCCCTAGATTTTCCATGGATTCTCCTGCATCCCTGATCACAGGCATTTCCACTGTACCCAATCCCCTAGTCCCTTGCTCCCCAGGTTGATTGCACCCACTTGATGCCTGATGCTTGTCTCAAAGCTGCTTGTTAATTCACTCTCCACTCACCTCTAGGCTGCACCTCTAGACTCACATTATACAGCACTTTCTATCCCCCAAAATATTTACTCAAGCTGAATCTCACCCTTCCAGCTTGCAACGGCCTCATGCTCTCTCCAGTGGCTCACGTATGTTAGGAATGGTCCCTCACCACCTGATGAGACAGGGAGGCAGGAGGAGAGCAGGATCTCTGATGCACTGGGACAACCCAGCCCCAATGCCAAGGCTCTTCTGCTCTCACTGGAAACGGTGGCAATACCAGTGCCAAGCAAGGATCAGCAGTGGATACTTTACACCCCTGGCTGTTGCAGGTGATGAGCACTTACCTGGGTTCAAGGGAAGCCCAGACAAACTTAGGAAGAAGAAACCCTTTGGGACACACCAAATCCAAGAAGCAATCCCTGGGTCAGGAGTCCTCCATCCCCAGGCTGCTGGAGGTGAGGAGACGGCATGGGGAAAGTCTCAGTAAATGCTTTGCCCTCCAAGTGTCTCTTCAGCATCCCCCTTTGGTCGCTGCCAGGGCTGGACAAACCCTTGGCCTGACCCTGCCTGCTCTTGCCCTTCTGAGGGGCTTAAAGACACAATGGTTTTGTCTTGGGTCCCTGAGTGACAAACACAGGACTTGTTTCACCCAACGCTCTGCTGCTGGTGGCATCCATCCTGTTCCCGGGCTGGGATCTGAGAGGCAGAAGGAAAATGCCATATCCAGTGGGGGTACCAAGGTGACTCCTGATTGCCGCAGCGAGGCTCCGCTGGCACAGCACAGGGACGGTCCCTGTCGGGGGAAAAGCAGCATGCTTGAATTTGAGTCTCCTGAAAGACCAAAGCTTATTGCACAGTGAAATGTCATCAGGATAATGACAGGGGACCTGAAGCAAATCCCTGATGCTAATAGGATTGGGCCGCCTTCAGCAGGTCTCACTCACAAAGGAGATCGTGCCAACGAAGCTGGCTCAAGAGCCCATAGGCTCCCAGTGGGTGAGGGAGCTCTGCCCACAGCCAGCCCTCTGATAGCAAAGCTCTCTCCTCCTCCCTAATCTGGGGAAAAGAGACACCAAAGGGCAAAAGCATCCATCCTGGGACTGCTCTTGGGAAGCCAAGGGTGAGCAGAAGGGAGGAGGCAGCCGGGCCTGTGCTGGCCCCCAGGGAAGGGTGGCTGAAGGAAGGTGGTGGTCCAGAAGGCAGCACGCTGCTCCCTATAGAGGCAACGCACAGGAATGGGACGTCTGTGTTTTCTTTACCTTCTCACACACGCTCATCTTCTGCCATGTGAAAAGCAAACCTGATGTGCTGCCCCCTCCTCTTCCTTCTGTAGTATTAGTTAACGACCTGTTCTGCTCATGAGCCTTCCCTGATGCCTGCCCCAAAGCCCTTCTTTCTCGGGACACATCCCTGATAGCTTTTTTCACCCCCTTACACCTCAAACAAGGGAGGAGTTCTGCCTTGTCTTTCCCTTGCTGGAAAATGATTATCATGAGAGGACAGTGATGCTGAGTCCTTCTATGCCCCCACTGGAGAAGCCTGTCCCCTGGCATGGGACAGAGCAAGCAGAGGAGGAGCTGGATGTGCTGCAGCTGCCAGTGTCCCACTATCCATCCTGTTTCCATGTTAAATCTCCCGAGACAGCCACAAGCACAGGGCTGAGCAGCACATGCCTGTGCCCCCATCCGCTACGCGTTGACACGCACACACATTTACGTGGCTACATCCCATTCCACCACTCGTAGTCCCCATGACGACCCTGGCACATCAACACCAACACCCTGCTACAACCACTCATCAGGGCCGGCTGGAGGTGACAAGTGACCCCCTGCATGTCCCCGGGCATGAGGAGGGGCCGCAGGTTTGCATGGAGGACCCTGCTGTGCCGCCCCACGGGCTCCAGCTTCCCGAGGCATCCGAGTGTACCTGGCAGCCGGCCGGTACCTGTGCCGGAGCCGGCGCTTGGCACGGCCGCCCTTCCCAAGGAGAGGCTCTGCCCGCGGCTGCCGGTCTGCCGCCGGGACGGCTTGCCGCACGCTGCTCCCGGCCATATGGCCCGCTCCGCACACCCTGCACCCTAAATCCCCCCCCCGCAAACACCAGCAGCTCACTCTGCTGCCGCCACCATCGTCAGTCCTGAAGCTCGGGGACCCTTTTGCTGCCATAGCCCGGGGTTTGTTGCAAACCCAGTAGGGTCAAAAGCAGCCAGGGGCTGGCCCCACTGTCCCCTGTCTGCTCTGCACCAGCCCTGGGGATGCCCCGCATGGGCAGAGCTGCTCTTATCCCTTCTACATTTGGGTGTGTTTTACCCTAAATGATTGTGGTTTGAATCAACAACTTTCATGAGAGGTGATGAGGGAAGAAGGGGTGAGGAGGGATGCCATGGCAGTGCTGGGTAAGCTGGGCTGTGCACCACCACCTCCATGTGTGCTTATATGGTCTTTTGATGCTCAAAAGGCTGCTGGAAACTTGCTTTCAACAGGAAAAGCAGAGGATGCTCAGGCTTCCCTCACAATAGCTTCAGGGACCAGCTGCACAAGCCCAGCATGGGAGGGAGGTTTGGGGCTGGGCTGTTCTCACTCCACTCACAGGCACCTGCAAGGGAATGGTTTGGGTCCAATGCTGCACCAGCTGCCCCAAAGCTCAGCTTAGTGTAAATGGGGCTGCAAAGACCCTACATCCATCTGCAGAATGATATCCAGGCCACACCAGCAAAGCCGCAGGGGCCAGCGGGCTGCTGGGTACCAAGTGCCTGCACAGGGAGGGCATTCACCAGCACAGCCCCTGCAACCATCATAGTCTCTGAGGTTAACCCTAAATGCAAAGGCCATACACAGCCAGCACTGCTGGGACCCTGAGGGTCATAACCAATGCTTGGGGGCCTCTGTGGCCATACCTGTGGGCACGGCTGCCTTCTAACAGCGGGAGCTGGGGGAGCTCAGACTGCCAGCCTGGATCCTGCTCACCCGTACTGCAGCATCAATTAAAGATGAGCCCTTGCTTTGAGCTGATTTTCTCTTCATTCCTCCGGATGTCATTTGGGTCCGGATCCAGCCGCCTTTGGGAAGCTGGGAGCTTGCAAATCTCAACTTTTGAATGTTTGCAATTATGATCGTAATGGTAAAGGCACATATGCTCTGTGTTCTCTAGAAGCCATTATGAGGCACAGTTGCTCTTTTACAGCCGTTTTACAGCCAGAGCATCAAGCACAAGCGGGGGAATAAAACCCTTGTGCACATTGGGATGGAAGTAGGGTGGCTGGGAGCCACTCCAGGCTCTGCCACAGCATCCCTGTGCCCTCCTCCCTGTGCATTTAACTGTCCCTTGCTTTAGCTCCCTATCACAGACACCAGAAGCCCATGACCTCCTTCAGCTTCCCTTGTTCACTGAGCCCGTGAGGACATGTGGAAGGGAGTAGCATCTTAACTGCACGTTAGCCCAGCACCCACCCCCAGGGATCTCTTATCCCAGTCCTAAACTGTGGGTCCAGGACATCCCAGCAGGATGCTGTGGCCAAAGAAATTTCCCCCATAGTGAAGCCAAATGTAAGGAGATCCTCCTTTCTAGCTCTGCTCATGGCTGGAACAGCACCAGCTTCAGTAGTTGAAGTTTTGGAGGGGAACAGGTTTGTCCAGGCATCCTGGGGGAGAGTGGGATGTGCAGAGGGTGCCAGCACTCCGTGTACCCCCAGGGGTAGTGGCAGGACTCTGCCTCTTCTCTGCCTCCAGGCAGGGGACAGCATCAGAGCACATGCTGGCAGTTCCTCCCGACAGCCTTCGTTTGCTTCCAGCCCTTCCCAGCTGATGATGTTAGGCGTTAGCTGCTGATTTCCAAGCAGCAAAACCAAGTCTAGCAGTGCTCCTTGGCATACGGGCAGAAGGTGCCGGCTGGCAGGAGCCCTCCTGCCCAGCACAGCCCTTCAGCATTGGAAATCCAGCTCACAGCAGCATTCCTTTCCTCTGTTCACCCCTTGCCCAGGGAGCCATCTCGATCCTGCATGGCAAAAATCACTTTTGAGAGCAAATCTCTCTGATTCCCTGGCTCTTGTAGGGACTCTCTTGGTAGCTCTGGGGCTCTGAACACCCTCTGCCTGCTTTCACAAGGAGCTGACTGCACCCCAAAGCCTCCCATGCTCAGGGACACTCCCATGGCTTTGCTTCACATGGGTGATGGAGATAGCTCCCTCATCATCATCATCACCACCAGGCAGGAGCCTGGCAGCTCTGCCTGCCTTGTACACTCCCACGATCGACAGGGATCTGGGTCTGTCGGGATCTCTGGCCATGACACAGAGACCATTGCCAGAAACAATCTGTTTACAGTGTCAGTGCTGGGCGCATTCCTCCCCGCCAGTATCCTATTTCTGCAGGTGCAGAGACACCCTTCTGTAGTCCGGGTGGCGTTGTCACTGCAGGGCGTATTTCTGTGACATCTTCCAACACCGGTGGCCAAAGCCTACCAGAGCTCCTCTCCCATCTCCCCACCTGAGAAATGCCCATGGATGTTGCACGCTTATGCTTTTGCTTTTTCTCTGGGGGTCCCTGCTGACCCGATTCTTCCTGCAGGTCCTGACACTGGTTCCTGGAGATCTGAGTGGTGTGGGTGCCAGGCTACAGCATTTCACTGCTGCAGCCCCCTCCCTTTTGGGATACAGCTAGTGGCTGGGTCGTTTGTTTGACAAAGACAAGCTGAAGGCTCAGTGGGGCTGTGGGTGGATGTGCCAGCAACACATGGAACCAGCCCTTGCCAGGGGGCTGCTCCTCCACACCGTGCCCTTTTGGGTTTGCTTTCCTTCTGGGTTGATGCATGTAGCTAACGCCTGTGAGCGGCTCTCCCTCCCTCGCTCTTGCTCCCAGAGACCCTTTTAAATCGGTTGCTTCACACTCAGTGAGCATCCTCTCCCCCTTAAACCCATTCCCGTTCTCCCAAGTCACGCCAGGCAACCATTTTCCAGCAAACTCCCTGATTCTGGCCAGTTTTTCGCACTGCTTGCTAACAGCCTGTTAAACCCTGCAGGCCCCTGCGGCGGCTTTGCTCGCACGCATGTCGGGAGCGATCGCCCAGTGCCTGGGAAATGACTGCTGGCATCACCTGGGCAGCAGCAAACTTTGCTTGCGCAGCTTCTCTCAAGGCCGATGCCGCAGTTGGTTATTAGTGCTAACAGCCCCCGTGTCTGCCACTTCTGCAATGGGGCCTTTCATCAGAGAGCCCCTCCGAGATTGGGGGAAAGTTGGCTTTCAGAAATGTGCCATTTTCTTCCACCTCACTGGCTTTTTATCTCTTTCAGAAAGCTCTGGAGGCCACAAGCTACCTTGCCTAATGGATCTCTATTAGGTTGCGGCGCTGGGGAGGGCGATTGGATGTATCCTGGGCTCCAGCTGCTCTCCTTATCCATGTTTTCAACAGTCTCTGGCTTTCACCAGCCTCCAGATGGAAAGGCCGGGGGCCTGCAGGGCCAGGCTTGGTGACTTGGGAGAGGATATTTTATCCCCTAAAATCCTCTCACAGCAAAAAGAAAAGGCAGCGTTCCACCCTGCTGTTTGTGCAAAGCTCCCACCTGGACCACCGCATCGCCTTGATGAGCAGGGAGGAGGAAGACTGCATTTTGTTCTCCTGTGTGACATGTGGCACAGTGCTCTTGCACCCCAGCAGCTCGCAACAGCCAGCTCTAGCCCCACATGTCCACAGGAGGCTGCCCAAGCTCCCAGGCAGGGCAGCAGTCTCTGCAGGAGCTCCATGTCCATGTGAGACCCTCAGCCTGCCGGCTGTGGTGGGGCAGGTAAGGGATTGTTCTGAGGAGAGGCTGGTCCACAAAGCTTCAGCACAGGCCCAAAGGAGGGAGCTGAGGCTCCCGACCTGTTTTGTAGAGTCATAGAATCCCAGACTGGTTTGTGTTGGAAGGGACCTCTAAGCTCATCCAGTTCCAACCCCCTGCCACAGGCAGGGACACCTTCCACTGGAGCAGGTTGCTCCAAGCCCTGTCCAACCTGGCCTTGAACACTGCCAGGGATGGGGCAGCCACAGCTTCTCTGGGCACCCTGTGCCAGTGCCTCAGCACCCTCACAGGGAAGAATTTCTTCCTTACATCTAATTTAAATCCCCCCTCTGTCAGTTTAAATCCACTTCCCCTTGTCCTGTCACTACAGGTCCTTGTCAAAAGTCCCTCTCCAGGTTTCCTGTAGGCCCCCTTTAGGGACTGGAAACTGCTTTAGGGTCTCCCTGGAGCTTTCTCTTCTCCAGGCTGAACAATGCCAGCTCTCTCAGCCTGTCTCCATTGGAGAGTCACTCCACCCCTCTGAGCGTCTTCATGGCCCTCCTCTGGACTCACTCTAGCAGGTCCAGCTTAATCCCGTCTCTATCATTACAATGTCTTCTTGCATCACTGCGTGCCTGGGTGCTGGTATCTGGATGCTGGCAGTGCACAGCTCAGAGGCAGCCCCCTTCCCCAGGTTAGAGTACCGACAGGGCAAGGCAGGATGAAGCAGTATTTGCCAAAGGAAACAGTGGTGGTGCCGGATTTGCTGCCCTTCCCTGCGGCAGGACGCAGGACTCTTCAGAGAGGAGTAGGGTGCAGCCATAAATCCCACATACCGCTGCCCCTTGCCCAGGCCATCCTTGTCCTGTGCTGCACAACGTGCCAGTGGTGGGCAGGGGGCTAAATGGCACCTCAGTTTCCCGTCCCCTGCTCTTGCCACCACAGCCCAGTAAATGACACCTTTCTGGGGAGGGGACCGGGTGGTGAGGATTACTACCATCGCTATGGGTGGCACCAGCTGGAGAGCAGAGCAGTGGGTGCACATCACCAAGACACGTCTGCACTTTGGCATGCGAGCAAGGGGCTCACCCGTGGCTAAAATCATCGTGGCTGTGGGGAGAATGCATTTCTGGAGGTGTCCCAACACCCCCCCCCCCCTTTCACCCACCCTGCAGCCCCCCTGTGCACAGCTCCCCTTGGGGGATGCTCACACGAAGCTGGATCTGCTGCTATCCCACTTCCCCGCGTGTCCCCCAGGTGTGGGGCTGCTGGAGGGCCCCCCCAGCACCCCAGAGTGTCACCCTGCCGCTGTGCAGCTCCGGCTCGGGAGCGGGGGGTGCTCAGGGGCCGGTGCCACGCGTGCCCGACGGGGAGGGCGGGCTCCGTGCCGCCCGGTGGCGGCGGGCAGCCTGGCAGAGGACTCTGTGAAGGACCTTCTCCGGTTTCCTCGGGAGGCTCGGGCGGCGGAGCGCCGAGCCCCGCTCTCCTCCTGGCCGCGCCGGCTCCCTCCCTCCCTGCCCCCGCCTCCCTCCTCCTCCTCCTCCCTCTGCTCCTCCCGCCCCGGGAGCTTTCGCTGCTTTTCCCTTTTCCCCCCCGTCCTCCGCGGAGCGCGGTGCCGGGAGGCGCGGGCAGAGGCGCGGGGATGGGGCGGCCTCCGGCCCCCTGCCCGCCCGCCCGCTCCCGCCGCCCGCCGCCTCACCCCCTCCCCGGCCGGCGGGAAGCGGCGGATCTCCCCCGCCGCCCGGCTCGCCTCCTGCTCTGATTCTCTGCCCCTCGGCCGGTCAGGGGGAGGCGAGGAAGGGGTACGTCCCCTCGCACTTCTCCCCCCGTCATTGCTCTTTTCGTCCCCCTTTTTTTGCCTTCCCCCTATCACCCCCACCTCCCATCCATCCCGTTTCTCCTCCACGGGGACTCTTCGGCGGCCATGCGGCCGGTCCCGGGCGAGCGGCTCTAACTCGCCCCTCGCCCGAATGGCCCCGAGGAGCCGCGGGCGGATGGAGCCGAGCTACGTCGTGGGTATCTGCTGCCTGGTGCTGCTGGAGCCGGGCCGGGTGTGGAGCGGCGAGAGCAGCACCGGGGCGCCAGGTGAGAGCTGGAACGGCAGCCAGGTACCGGCGGCGGAGACCACGGCCCCGGCGCCCACCGGGGCGGCACCACCGGGTGGGGACCGCTGCCGCGGTTACTACGACGTGATGGGGCAGTGGGACCCGCCGTTCAACTGCAACGCCGGCATCTACCAGTACTGCTGCGGGACCTGCGGGTACCGCTTCTGCTGCCAGTTCAAGCCCGGGCGGCTGGACCAGAGCGGCTGCTCCAACTACGACACCCCCAATTGGGTTAACACGGGCCAGCCGCCCACCCGGGTGGACGAGACCCCCGAGGACCCCACTCGCGACAGGACCAACATGATCGTCTACATCATCTGCGGCGTGGTGGCCATCATGGTGCTGGTGGGCATCTTCACCAAGCTGGGCCTGGAGAAGGCACAAGGTCCCCAGACGGAGATGACCGTCTCCAGGTAATGGGGTGCGGTCCCCACCTGCCCCGCTTGTACCCACTGGGTATTGTTCCCAGCCCCTTGTGTGGGGTTAACCCCAGCTTCACCCTGGGGCTGACAAGAGGGTGAGGTGATCCCCAAAACCCCCACCCCAGCATGCTGAGACATCGGGGGGGGTGGGGGGGTGGTGGCTGCAGCCCCCCAACCTGTCCTGCTAGGGGGGGCTGCCAGCCAGGACAACCTCCATGGGAAAGGGTGATTGTACACCCGTGCCCTCTCAGAACGACATGCTCTGTCCCTTGAGGAGCCCTGTCTGTGGCTCAGGAGAGCCATTCCTGCTGCCCAGTGGGGCGGGTGATGTGAGCTATAGGTCGTGGCTTCCCCCTGCCCGCCAAACCAAAGCTGTGGTTCCCGATGTGCATGGGAGATTAGACTGGGTTTGACTGTGTGTGAGGTGACTCGGGACTGCAGTCCCCTTGGGCTCAGCCTCGCTGGCAGCGCAGAAGCGAGAGGAGATGGCAAAGGCAGCTCCACCGTGGCTGCTGCGTCGCCTCAGTGTGCATGTACACACATGTGCACGCGTGTGTGTGCGTGTGTGTGCACGGGTGTGCACGGGTGCCCGTCTCTGTGCACTGGTGTGGGACACTGGGGGGACCAAGCTGCACACCCGCTGGGGCTCAGCCTTCAGTGGGCACTTGGGCATCCTCCCCATACTGTGGCTGCATCCTCCCCATGCTCCCCATACTGTGGCTGCAGCCCCTGGCTTTTCAGCCCGCTGCTGGGGCTGAGCGTGGGGACAGGTTGGGGTGTCAGGTATACTTTGGCATTGGGGACCCCCTGCACCTCCCCTTGCTCCCTCCCAGCTCCCGTGGCTGTCAGTGCACCTTCCCTTCTCCCTCCTGCACCAGTCCTAGCTCCAGATACACCTCATTTCAGGGCTCTTCTTCCCATCTTCCCAGTGAGGACATCGAGCCTGGGAAGAAACCCATTTTTATGGGTTTAGCTTGAAATGAAAAACAAAACCACAGGGCTGGAGGAAGTGGCTCCACTCGGACAATCGGAGCCACCCTGATTGCACCCCCTGGCACGAACACCCTCTCCTTCCCCGTGCCTGCCCGGGGCTTTGGCAGCCACTGGGTGTTGCACCCCAGCTCTGGACCTGCTGCACCCCATCCCCAGACCCACCCAACTCCTTGCAGCCACCCAGGGGAGCAGAGGCTGAGCTGCTGCTTGGAGGAGGGTCATATCTGTGCATGGATGGGGCTTGCAGGGCCCTCCTGAGCCATGTAGGGCAGTTGGGGGGGGTCAGTGCTGTGCCCCCCTTGGCAGGGAGCCTGGCTGGGTGCTGCTGCACGCCTGCGCCTCCTCCCCATGTCGCCTGAGGAAGTGCTGGCACCTTGACAGGATCAATACGGCCTCCGCCAGCCTCCCTGCCTCCTGACTCCCCTTACACTTGCCCATCACCACGTCTCTTCTTGGCCTCCCCCCAGTTCCTGGGAAGGGGACATTGTGTATGGGGAGAGCTCAGCCCCCAGGACACCCAGACCCCTTTCCTCATTCCCATGCCTTCTGGCACCACCAGAACTGGCAGGACTGCTGCCACTGCTCTCCAGGCGTAGCCTCAAGTCTGTGCCTCAGGAACTGTGTTTCCTCATAGTTCCCCTCCCTCTTGCTAATCCAAACTTTCCCAATGAGTTCAGGGAGATCAGTGCCTTTTCTACCCAAAGCCACAGACCTTTGGGGCATATGGCCCAGGAGAAGGCAAGTTTTCCTTGCCTGCCTTTGTGGGACAAAACCAGAAGGGCACCTCCATCACTGCAGAAGTCAGGTGAGGTTTCATCATCTCCTGTGCCCTGTATCCTTCTGTATAAAGCCACGAGCCACTCTGGTACCACAGGCATGGTGATTGGCAAGCTACAGCAGGGTGTGAGAGATGCATCGGGTACAGAGCCCCAGGCACCAGGCAGGGCACCAGGCTGGACTGATGGGTGCTGGACTGATAGAGACAGTGCCAGGGCTGGGTACATAGCACTAGCACCAGGAAAGGGATGCTGTCTCCTCCATCCCAGTGAGCACTCTGTCGGCCCCAGCATTACATTCTGTCTCAGTGCTTGTGAGAGAGCAGGGCTATTTCTAGCTGCCTCGTTCCATACCCATGCATGGCTCGGGCAGTGCCATCGTGCCTCCCTCCTTACGCCTCAGGTAGGAGCTTCTCATTTGCTCCTCGGGCACCGCATCGTGGCCTCGGGCCAGCTCCCTGTTGCACGGCCGGCTTGGTTTCCATTCCCATCCCTTTTTCCCTCCCGCCAGGGTTTTACAGCTCCTGGGGAGTGCCGCCTGCCACCCCGGGACAGCTCCTGCTGCCTCTGCTTGCAGGCTTCGCACTCGGGGAAGGAAGGTCAACCACTGCTGCACCTCCAGATGTTTGTCGTGGTCCTGGTTGGGGTGCAGGGTGAGCGACCAGGCGCAGAAACGCCACTAGCTCCTCCTAGATAGAGACTCCTGAGCTCTCATCCAGCTTCTCCTAAGGTCCCCATGCCTCAGGCTGCCTCCAGCATGGTTTCTGCTGGCTTTGTCTGCTGGTCCACCCAGGTGAGCTGCAGCTACCTGGTGCGTCTTCCCCTCCCCGTCCCCCTTCCTCCTGCAGGGCCTTAGGACAGCTCCCTCAAACCCCTCTCCTTCCTGCTCGGCTCAGGCTTGGCACCCATCTCCAGCACTCGCTCAGCCTGGCCAAGCCCTGCGTTGAGTCAGGAACACCCGCCCCTGTTTTTCTCCAGACCCTGGATCTGCAGGGACACCAGATCCTTGGGGCCGCTGGGATCTGGCTGTGCCCATTGCATGAGAGCAGGCAAACACCCCTGAGCTCCCCCAGAGCCTCCTGGAGAGGGGATTGCGGTTTATGGCTGGGGTGAACACCCCTATGGGGAGAGCTGGGCAAGCAGCAGCCTCCTGAGGGACATTGGAATGCTGGAGAGGGGCAAACCAGCCTAGGGGAGTAGGTACCCTGGCAGTCACTGAACCCCCAGTGCTGGCTTTTCAATCCCCTTGTCCACCATGCTATCTGTAGTCCCCAAACTGACATGGTTTCGTCCCTCACTTCAACTGACCACACCAGGTATTTCTGCAGTCCATGGCCATGCTTGCTGTTGATGGCCAAGGTAGTGGCTGGCAGAGGTGGAGAGGAGTTTGCAGGCAGTGTGGCGAGTCATTACGTGCCATCTGTGATGAGGGAAGGGGCCCAGCTCTGGCAGGGAAGGAGACCTGGGTCCCTGTCCCTAGGCTGGATGCAGTGTCCCTCCCGGGGGACTCACTCCCACTGCCCACACTTCGCCCAAGGTCTGTTCCTCTCTGCTGCAACCCCAGTTTTACAGAGGTACCTTTTGCAGGATCCTTCCTGAGCAGTGTCCCAGCCCCACCAGGCAGGTATCCCACAGAGCTGAGTGCATGGACCAGCACAGCCTGCCCTGAGTGGATGCACCGTAAGCCATCGGAAAGGTCCCCGCCATGGGACCTTGGTGGCTGGGCACAGAGGCTGTGTGTCCGGCTGGGTGCCGGCCCACCTGCAGCCATGGTTTGCCATGTTTCTCCTGTGTATTCTGCCATGCCCTGGGTCACGCTCCCACATGGACACCTTCATTTCATGCACCAGCATTCCTATAGGGATGGTTCGGGAGCACTGAGAGCTTCATTCCAGCTCTTCCATGGAGCCGCCGTGGCCTCCAGCATCACTGCTCCTGTATCTGCCTCTTCACTTGGTTTCAGGGCTCGTGCCAGGCTGGTTTGGCACAACCAGGCTTACTGAGGGCTGTGTGCCCACACAGGCGAGGCTGTGCTCAGGCAAGCTTTGGTGGCAGCAAGTGACCTTCATACATGGCCTCATGTGCTCAGCACCCATGGCCATGGCGGTGGATGGAGGCCTCGGTGGTGCTGCTCGTTAGTGTTTTGTTGCAGGGGAGCAGTGCAGGTTTAGAGCCGCATCAGCCCTGTGTTCTCCACCTCCATCTGCACCCTGGAGCTGTCCTGGTGCCACAAACCACCCAGTGACCCATGGAGATGTGGCCTGACCTTCCCCAAGCCCCCAGCCATGCTGAGGGTCATGAAACTCCCCCAAACACAGACAGACATCAGCTCGTCAGCACAGTGCCACCCTCCAGGTCCATCTCCCCTGCACTGCAGGGCCTGGGGACAGGGACTGGGGTGCAGCTCCCAGGGGCCCTGCTGACAGCCCTGGCTGGATGTTGCCGATGCTGAGGGCTCATGCATGCTCCTCACCTTAGCGAAACAGCTCATTAAGAACTGCTCATGCCGCTATTGGTGATTGTTATCATCCGAACACCCTGGGTGGCTGGCATGGAGGGCACGCTTATGAGAAAGAGCGCTGATGGATTTATCTGGAGAGGAAGTCACAGATAAAGGATTGCTCAAGCTTCATAAATAGACCCGAGGGGAAAAAAAATATGAGAAAATAGGTCAAATCGCATTGAACTTCCTGGTGAAACGAGCCCTGTTGAGTGCTGGGCCCTGGGGACAGGCAAGAGCAGGCAGTGGCCAGAGCACCCCAGGGAAGGTTGGAGCTGATGGGGTGGCAGCACCACACATTGACAGCCCACAGCCACAGGGATCTGCATCCCCCCAGCCCTGCCTGGGCACAGCTTGCAGCCCACCCGGGCTGGTGTCCAGAGCCCCTCTGGGTGCAGTACCCATGGCCAAAGGAGCCTGACTGGGCTCAGAGCTGGCGCAGCGGCTGAGGAGGGCTCTGGGGAGGTGAGGGGTTTCAGTACCGCATGCCTGGGCAGCGTGGTCCAGGGTCTGACCATCCGCACAGGGAAAAGGTTGTGTCTCCTCTTCAAACACCATTTCCCATGTTCCAGTTTGAACCTGTTGCCTCTTGTCAGCCTGGCACCGTCCCTGTTGCACCCTCCCTTCAGATGTTCATGTACATTGATAAGATCCCCCGGAGCCTTCTCCTTTCCAGGCTAAACAGCCCAAGCTCACCTAGCCTCTCCTCACAGGAAAGATGCTCCAGTCCTGTCATCATCTTTGTAGCCCTCTGTGGGAGTCTCTCCAGTATGTCCATGTTTCTCCTGTACTGGGGAGCACAGAATGGACACAGCACTCCAGGTTTGGCCTCACCAATGCCAAGAGAAGGGGAAAGATCACATCCCTTGGATAGGCTGGCAACACTTTGCCTGGTGCAGCCTGGGAGACCATTCTATGCCCCAAGGACACACTGCTGGCTCGCAGTCAGCTTGGTGTCCTCCAGGCACTTTTCCACCAAGCTGCCTTCCAGCTGGTCACCCCCAGTATACACAGATGCCAGGGACTGCTCCTCCCCCATTCCAGTTTATTCTGCTCCATGAGGGCCCTGTTGGCCCATTTGGAGATGTTGGGGGGTATTACCCAAAGCTCCCCAAGAACGCTGTCAGGTGAACACAAAGGGCTTTGCTCTTGCTGTGATGTTAACTGGATCCAGACTGGGATGGAAATCATCCCAGGAACAACGCTTGGGGCCCCACAAGCATCCACACCTCTGGGTATAATTCATTGCTTTCCTCGTTGCTCTCGTTGCCTTCCCTGGCAGTTCCCTGCACTGGGTTCATTGGGCTTTTGAGCGCTCCGGGGCCATGAGCTGTCACATCCACCAAGTCAGGATTATTCCCCCCTTCCTCTCCAATTTGCATTGATGCAGCACGTTGAGTTGAATCTGCTGTTTATCGTCCAGCCTCTCGCTAACGCTGAGCTCCTGCCGCAGCTCACGGTGTGTGTCTATGAGCCAGCCAGTCACTGAGGTGCAAGGGGTGGGGATTAAGGAGCCAAAATAAGCCCTGAGTGGACACCCCTGTGCAGCCACACCGGGGGAATGGTGGGTCTCCTCCTTGCAAAGCACCGTACCAGCAGCAGCATCTTGTCCTGCCATGGCACTTGCTGCCAAATGCAGCATGTCCATGTGGACATGTCCTGCTCCGGTACCGCCAGTGTGCCGTGGTGGGACTGCAGCATCACCGTGCATGACTGTTAAACAAAATAGGGCTTTAGCTTATGTGATGGTGCTTAATGTTTAATGCTCTTACTTATAAGGAGGGTGTTACGCATGGATAGTCTTGTGCGCTGGTGGTCGCCGCTAGTTCATCCTCCTCCCCAGAGAGGCACAAGCGGCCTCTCTAATCCCTTCCCCAGGGTCTTCTTTGCTCTGAAGGGACTTCAGATATGTCACCTCCTCTCCCCACCTCCACCAGGCTCTCACTCTGGGGGAGCATCCCCGAGGTGTCAGTTCAGGTTGCTCTGACTTGGCTTGTCACAACCTTGCAGCCCACTCCAAGCCATGTGTCTCCATCACCATCCGCACTCACTGGTGCTCCCAGTCGCAGGAGGGCTCAGCCCCCATCCACTGTTGGGGGAGCTCACCAACCTCCATGCAGAAGCTGGGCTGGGACCCTGGGTGCACTCCTTGCTCCCAGCAGCCATTTCCTAACCCCAGGCTGCCTGGCTCTGTCTCCAAAGAGGGGGTTCAGATCTGGGATGCTTTGGTGGGGTCAGGGGAGCAGGGTGTTGCTCTAATGGCCCTTCCTCCCTCTCCAGGACGCTGACGGACCTGCTGAAGCAGCCAGGTCATGGCCCCTCCGAGCACATGGATGGCTTCATGGGGGGCGTACAGGTCCCGCTGGGTGAGGGTCTGGCCCGCGGGTCCCCCCGGAACGACGCAGGTAAGATGCTGGCATGGCGGGGAAAAACAAGCTCCCCATGGTGAATAAAGGCAAAGGCATTTATTCACTCAGCCTTCAGCTGAGCCCCCCGCCCGCCTCTGTCCCCCAGACAAGCCACCCTTGAACAACGCTGTGACCATTGCCCCCCCGCTGGGGCGGCCCCATGGCCATGGCAAGCGTCTGCCCCTGACCAGCAGCCTGGGCCTGTCGGCCCCTGCCTACGCTGCCTACACCACCCTCAAGGCTGGAGGTGAGTGCTGATGCTTCACGGGGGGGGGGGCGCACCCCATGGACACAGCAGACAGGTGGGGAGGGGTGGGGGACTCACAGAGGGGCATGGGCAGGACACGCACCCCAGGGCTCCTGCGCAACTGCTCATGGCAGAGGCTTTGCTGGCCCCCACTACCCCATAGACTTGCTCCACTGTCCAGCCAATCAGAGCCCAGGATCCCCCATGGACCCACTGCACTCCCCAGCCCAGATCCTCAGAGCCCAGGATCCTCAGAGCCTCATCCTCCATGGACCCACTGTGCTCCCCAGCCAATAAAGGCTCAGGATCTCACATGGATCCACTGCACTCCCCAGCCAATCAGAGCCCAGGATCCCCCATGGACCCACTGCACTCCACAGCCAATGAAGGCTCAGGATCCCCTATGATCCACTGCAGCCCCCAGCCAACTACAGCTGGACCACTTAGGATCATCTGTTTCCTTCAAACAGCCAGAGTTCAGGATCCCACATAGACCCACTGCACTTCTCCAGCCAATCAGCATCCAGGATCCCACACACACCCGCAGCACTGCCCACCCAATCAGAACCCAGGATCCCCCACTACCCTACAGCACTTCCCAGCCAATCTGTGTCCAAGATCCCCCCCTCCCCAGCCAATCATCACACGGGATCCCTCCCGCTCCACTCCCTATCCTCACAGACAGCGCCCCCGAGGACTTCTACCTGCGGCTGGGGGGCCCGGAGCCTGCTCCCTCCGGCACGCTGCCCTTCCCGCACGCCGAGGCGCCCGTGCTGCCCGAGGGCTGCCCCTTGCCCAAGGCCAAGCTGCCGGGGGGCCCGGCCTTCCCGGGGGGCTGGGAAGGGGCCGCCCCCCGCGCCCCCCGCCGGCCCGGCCTGCCCCTGGGCGCTGCCACCCCGCTGTACGGGCCTGCGCCGCGGCACCTCGCCACCAACAGCAAGACCGAGGTCACCGTCTGACACCGGCACCGCCGCTGGGCTGAGCGCCGCTGACAGCCTGCGGGGACTGCGGCGGCCGGACCTGGTAGGGGACGGGGCTGGCGGCTGCGCTTTGCCAGCGAGCAGGCACCGTGGGGCAGGCGAGCATCCCGGGCACCGAGCTTCAGCCGTTCCCAGCCTCTCCATGAAGGGGCTGTGCCGGGGCACACGAGCAGTGCAATGCGCTGTGCTGCTCTGCTCAGGGGACGGTGCTGGACAGACCACAGCCCCCAGGGATGGGGGACACATCCTGCCGGGACCAGGCACCCCCACCCAGCTCCTGTGAGCAAGTCGGGGAAGAGCAACAGCCTCAAAGCACTGTCCTGGTGCTGGCAGCAGAGCAGACCCTTTCCCTCCCCAGCATCCCCTTACCCACTGCCTCAGCCTCCACCTTGTCAATAAATACTACATTAAACTGTATGGCCTTGGTATGGATTGGCTGGGGGAACTCCATGCTGCTCCCAAAACCCCAGCTCCTCCACAGGCAGAAGGGGCAAAGCCTGCTCCCAGCCATGGAACACCCCCCGATGGAGGAAGTGGTGGGAACAGTGCTTCCAGAGCCAACTGAACAACTCTTTAAGCAGCTACATGAAAACGAAACGGCTCTTCTCTGGCTGAAGCTTAATGGTTCTGACAGAGTTTTACCAGGGGGAGCACAGAACCAGAGATGGAGTGAAAGGACACTGTTCCAAGCAAGGTCAGGTAAAAGCTCTCTATGAATATAGATGCTCCCAAAATTGCAGGCTTCTGGCCCAGCTCTGCCTCACTTGGCCCTGCTCAAGCCATCAGCCCCTTGGGTTGCTTCCAAGGGAGCACAGAGACACTACACTTGCTCCACCAAGGGGCGTTTGTCATTGTGAACGATACAGCTCCATTGTCCAGGTTATCCAGACAGAGGAGTGACAGCTTCCGGGGGCACTTGCATGACTGAATGTCTCTGAAGGGTGGCTCAGGCTCACCTATGCTTGAGAGCAGCTGCTGGGCAGGATGAAGAGGGCTATAAAGGAAGAGGGCAGGCAGGAGGTGGTGGTAACGTTCACCTTTATTAGGTACCAGATGCTCAGGGGCCCTGGCACAGGGTTTTCAGACAGCAGATCTATTCCTTGGGGAACCTCCCCGCCACCAGTTGCATCTCGTATCACAAATCATCCCTACTCCAACCTCCATGTGGATAAATAGATTTTCTTCACACAATCCATAAAACAATTTTCTCCCACCCACAAACGAAGAAGTTACAGTATATACACACACACACATATAAAAAAAAAGGTGTAGGATCAGACAGGCAGCAAACTGATGAACAGCATAATAAAAACAGGGCAAAGACCCCTGGCCCTGGAGGGTAGAGAAGAACTAGCAGTGCTGGTTCCCTCTGTGAATCATGCCCCACAGCCTCCCAGCCCCACCGGTACTCCCTGCAGCCCAGATCTCAGTCCACTCTTAGTGACAAGTGAAGCCTCAGCACCATGGCTTTCCTGAAGCTTTACTTCCCCCCACTTTACTAAAGCACAAAACTTCCCCCGTGTTGCACCCAGACCCAGGGAAATAACTTGGAGGTTGCCCCAGGTAAGGAGTTTCTCTAGTTTAGGAAAAAACAACCACCAGGAAGACACTGTGAGAGACACTTAGGAGGATGAGATCCACTCCCCAAAAGAGATCACCAATAAGCTAGGAAACTCAGGAATGGCCAATCAGTACCCACCCAAATTGATCAAAGACACCCAAGAGCAACCTCTTCCCCTTCAAAAGGATAAGCTCCCATCCAGCTGCAGACACTGGGAAGCAAGGGATGCCCTAGCCTGTCAGCAGGGTGAGGAGCACAGGCTCCTGGCCATTGCAGCAGGGTTTCCACCAGATATTATTCCCAAAATGAAGTGGGGGATGGAGGGAAGCATCTTATGGTCCCCAAAACAAAAGCATCTTTTGTTTGCAGCTATAGCTCAGGGTCACTGGGAAAGGGCTTTGCTGGGAGACAAGTTTCTCCTGGATGCAGTTTCCACCTTGTTGAAGCCAAGCAGCTGCAGGACCACCGTCACTTGTGTTCAATGCTGCAGCACACAAACTCCCCAGCCCAGATGCCAAAAGACCCTGTGCAAGTGAGACAAGTGCCCGTCTCTTTCCCCTCAATTTGGAAGGAGCTCAAGCTCTCACACCCGTCTGCAAAATCTGGATGCACACAGAAGCTTCTTGCCCCAGTCTGATTCTACAGGGGTCAGGCTGCACAGGCCTGACTGGGACAGCATTGGACTCGGCTGCTGCCCATATCCAAGTGCTTCTAGATGCTGACACAGACCACAGACCAGCTACTGCAGGGAGAAACAGGGATGCCCACCCGCCAAAGACTAGTTTCCACATTTGCACACACAAGAGTGTGTGCACTTCTTTGGAGAGATGCAACAGGGAAGGCAGAGAAGGTGGCAAACCGTTCCCTCCCTGTCCCCAGTCTGCCTCCCCCATCTTGGAAAGTCACAGGTGATCCATCACCTGCAAGTCAAAGTGCTCTGAACAGTGATGGTAACAGAGCTGGGAGACTCATCCCTGGAACCACTGCCTCCCAGTCCCTGCTGGAGCTCCAGAGCTGCTGAGCAGTTGGAGAACGGAAGGAGAAACACCTGAACACAAGTTCTGGGGCTGGGACCTCAGTAAAATTAAAACTCTGTTCCTAAAGACTGCTTCTGCATCAATAAAAAGGCACCAGAACAGCATCCGCCCTTCACACCGACTGCAGGCCGCTGCACATCCACCTCTGCTGCCACCCAGCACCAGATGACCTGGGGTGCCCCAGCCTTCTAGAGGGCTCTGCTTGTAGAGCTGCCACAAACCCAGTCCCCTGTCAAAACCCAGGGGCAGCTGTCAGAGGAAGGAGATGCATGAAGTGGAGAGGAAGGGAAATCTGCTGCATCGGTCCCTATGTTTCTGTAAAGCCACAAACACTCCTATAAAAAAAACTGTATAAAAACCGTAGATAAATTTGCTGGGCAGTACTGGCCCCAAGCAAGGCTCCCGGAGCACCTCTGTAAACTGGGTCTAGGGGGCTTCAGTTTCCCCACATACAGCTCAAGGAAAGCTGGTGCCTTTCCCCCTTCTCTTGGGAACAGCCCCAGACCACAGCAACCCCAGGGGGCAAGGCCTGAGCGGATTCTCTGCCTTCCCCAAAGGTTTCCACAGAGGTGTTTGGGAAGGGAACGAGATGCCCCTGAGAACAGACACGGGATGTGCCACTTCTCTATGCTTTGGGTGTGCAGGCTTCTCCCCCCAGCAGGGATGGGGGCTCCAGGCTGGGCCAGCACCTCCCAACAGCCCCAGGCACGGTCGCAAAAAACCTCAACTGAACAAGATTCCTGCAGCAGTGCCTGAGAACAAGCAAGGGGGCTAATAAAGCTAAACCTGGGGCAATTAAAAAGGCAGAACAAAACCAAAACCCTCCCTCTCCCACCCCATCACGACCCCACCAGCACAGCCCTAACCTCACACTTTAGTTTTTTACAAGCTCCAGAAGGGAAGTCCAGGCTGATGGTCAACCAGGCTCTGCACAAGGCAGCCCCACGCCAGCACTAGGAGGCAGCAATGGCCGTGCCCCCGCTCAGCTTGACGATCATCTGCTGGCAGTCATTGCAGGAGCGCTTGTCCCCCACCTTCTCCAGGGTGCGGGCAGCCTCAGCCAGCAGGACCGCTCGCTGGCCCGGCGAGGAGAGGAAGGAGAGAGGAAGGTGGCGGCAGGCCAGCAGGATGGCTGTGGCTCGCTCCCTTTGGCCTGGCAGGGTGTCCAGTTCACCTACAGGCAAAGAGGAGAAAGTGAAGGGTGAAGCTACCACCTGCATGACAAACCCCACCGTGCAGGCCCTTGACTGGCACCACTGAGCACAAGCATCTCTGGCGGGCATCATCGGCTGTGCCTAGAGTGGGGGGCACCCTGCAGCAGGTCCTTTAGGCTGGCAGATGAGAACAGTCTGAGCTGGAGTCAGGCGAGGACTGGCAATCCTGTCTTTTACAGAGATGGTCCCTTTTACTTCACTTCCTAGAGCTCAGTCCCAGCAGCACCACACATCTGCCCATTTTCTTAAACACCCAGGGCATTTTACAACCACCACCATGTCTCTTGGCTCTCCCCTTTAAGATTCCTGGCTTCTGCCTTTGCATTGACCTCCCCAAACTCCAGACTGCCAAGTTTCAGGCACGTGTGGCTGAACAAACGTTTTCAAGCCTGTTCACTGACACCACCAGCTCAGGACTGGCAGCTCACATTAGCCAACTCACAGAGATCAAGGCAGAAGCATTATTGTGAGCCACAGGATGATGGGAGATCATTACCCTGATCCTCAGACACAGGGAAGAGGCTGCAGTTGGCTGCTATGCCCCCCTAACCTTGCCCAAGCACTGCCCCCTCCCAGTGGGGCCCCTGTGGCTGACCTTGCTTGCTGCTCTGGGGCGTGCGGCGCCTCAAGCTGTGCTCCAGCAGCTGGTGGGTGCGGGTCGGGCTGGCACCAGCCATCAGGCGCACGGTGGCCTCATGGAGGAAGACCTGGAAGTGCAAGGAAAGGTGGGATGGAGGGTGAGAGGTGGGCTGGCACAGGGGCGATGCTGGTGCTGAGCGTGTGTCATCCCTCAGCCACCGCACTTCCAGAGCAGAGCACTGATGCCTTGCCAACAGCAGAGACCCATTTCCACACTCCTCCCTCATCTTCCCACCTGTCTCTGGGGAATTTGCAGGTCAGGGCAACCGTGAGGGAGGAAAAAAGCTTTTGACACATAACAGCAAGTGGCCTGGAAAGGGGGAGGCACAAGAGCAGGAACAGGGTGGAAAAATGGGACTGCAAACCCTGGCACTGTGGCCTGGGTGGGCATCTCACCCAGGCTGCTAGTGCAGCACTCCAATAACAGTATCAAACATTGAAATCCAGAATGTGGACAACACCAGCATATCTCTGTTGTCCTGTTATACAACATTTCCTCTACAGAGGCTTAAAACTAGACAAAGGAGAACATAAGTGGGGGGGAAACCCCAGGGAAGTGCCAGGGTACAGCTAAGGGGGTACAGCTAAGCTCTACAGGTGCAGAAGGCATCTCAACCCCCCTGGCTACCTGCAGAGCCAACATGGCCAAGTGTTCCTTCCACTCGCACTAGAGTGACTGACCTGGCCTGAAGTCCCATTACAGGACAGAACGCTACGGTATTTGCTTGGCAGTACAGACGTGATTGCTTTCTAGGTAGAAACTGAGGCAGGCATCTCCCGACATGCACCGGACTCCCATGGGAACCTCCCTCATCACCCACCAAGTATGGAGGCTGCCAGTGGCAGACCGTCCCACCCCAAGCATCCAAACCACTCAAACCCACATAAACCCTATACTTTGAGGGCCCATGGCTTCCCCTGGGAAGGGGTACAGCTAAGCATGCAGGGGAGGCAAGCATCACCTTGCGATAGGCAGGTCGGAAGCCGTGGGCCAGCTTGCGCAGGCTGCCGAGGTCGCGCTGGAAGCCCGTCAGCTCGGGGGCCGAGGCGTGGTAGGTCTCACCCAGGGCCTGGCTGGCATTCGCCTGCTTCTGCCACAGGCTGGTGCGGAGAGAGAGCAGCAAGTCACAGGCCAGCAGCTGGATCATCTGCAAGAGCCGGGCGCCCGGGCACACACGCTTATTAACACATCCCATCAGGCGGGTAACAGGCCTTGTGCTACACAGCTGCAGACACAGCACCTCCTGCCCTCCCAGGGGCCCTCCCAGCCACATCATCCCCACCACGATGCACCCGGGGGAGCAGGGCTTTGCCTTCTGCCCAAGCGGCATCTCTGAAGCCCAACACTGAGGTCCAGCCTAAGGAGCAAGCACCCAGCTGTGTCCAAGGAGGTCCAACACCTCCACAAGGCTGACCTCCACCCAAGGGAATACTGCACCAGCAGTGCCCCGGCCTTCTGCAAAGGCTTTCCTGCCCAAACAGTGATACTAACTAGGGTAAAGTGTAAAGACAGCCTTGCTACCTGCAAAAGAATAAACAGGCAGTCTTGACACAACTCGAATCCCTTTTCCCCATCTGCTGCTGCCCCCTAGCATCGCCTGCTGTCCTAGTTGCTCTTAGGGGACCCTACCCACACTGCAGAAGCAGAGTGCCTCTGTACTGCACTGCAGAAACATTGCACAGTTACTGCCACAACATGCAATGCAACTACAATGCACTACAGCTGCCACCCAGGAGGGATGGAAGGGACCAGAACTGTGTCCCATGTGCCATGAAGGGAAGGTCCACCTTTAGGCAATCCTGGAAAGAAGAGAAATAAGCCCCACACAAATAGCACAGTCCCACTTTTTCGGTAAAGGGTTCAAACACTCACGAGTGCTGCCTGGAACAGCAGACTCAACATAATGAGGTCCTGCTTTACAGGTGTCAGAAACTTCATTTACAGAATGGAGATGGATGATTTCCATGGGCCAAACTTGATATGGTCAAAGCACCAGAAAGGGGTGACAGCTATTGGGCAGGAGATGAGCAAGAGCTCAGCCATCTGAGACCATGACCAGAAAACAATGTTTTACCCACAGCTCTGCTCCTCCATACAGCAGAGGCAGAAAGATGTAAATGCCCTTTGCAAGGAAAGGTAAGAAGTTTTCTCTCTGTTCCCAGGAGACACAGGATGAATGGTGAATATTGATACAACACAGAAATCATATACCCACAGCAAGATCAACCTTACAACCAAGGCAAACCACGTGCTATCTCAGGCTTGTAACTCTTACATTGTTGAGGACTGTGCTGGAGATGCTGCTGCTCATGTTGAGGCTGTTCCATAAGTGACTGCTGGCCCTCTCGCAGTGACCCAGGGAGCTCTGCTGTCCATCTGCTTTCCCAGACAGCGAGGCCTGCATGGCTTTACACACGTAGAAGGTGGCTTTCACCAGGGCATTCCTGGAAAAGAAAGAGAGCGCTGCTTTCAAGCAGTACCACGTCAGGCTGCCACAGGGCAGCTCAAGGAGCTGAGCTCAAGCAGCAACCAGCATCAGCTTTCACCCTCCCATCTTCAAGAGCAGAGGTGTCATTTCTTAGACAGGAAAGAAAGATAGGAATTGTTTATCTTACAGAAACACAGACTGCAGAGAGAGATGGAAGCAAACTGGCAAAGGTGCTTTAGTGCAAAAGAACCAAGAAGGTGATACCAGCCTTTCCATCAGTGCGTTAGTTGTTTGATTTTGGAAGGTGGCAGGCTGTGCAGTTAGAACAAAGCCAAAAGACATCCCTAAAGAAGCGATTCTGACACTTCCAGCCCACAGCTCTGCTATCAGCCTGCACGCCTTGACCTACATGTGAACTGCTGAGCACATTTGCATGAGAGGTGTGCAGCTCCAGGGCACAGGTAAGGGCAGCCCCACAGGACAGCATTAGGGGAAGAGCCACCCCATTTAGAAGGGACAGGAGCCTGGAAATCGCTTGAGGCTTACGCACTCGGACATCTCCAGGGACTTCGGCATACGCTCCACTTCGGCAAAGTGCGACCTCACGGCTGCATCGTCCCCTCTGAGCCAACCAATTGCCATCGCCACCGCTGCTGACCACCATCTGCACACCATGTCAGGGCCTGTGGAACACAATCTGGAGCTGCAGCCTCGGAGGGGACACCCGGCTCCTTCCACCGAGGTCGACGCTATTGAGCCCCAGCAGATCCCACAGGAACGCAGCCATCCAGCTCAATGCTGGAATGTACTGCAGGAACACAAGGGAACTTGGCAGCAGGCAAACACCCTACACTAACTGCAAGCAGTTCTGGCTGCCGAGTTTGTACCTTGTCAGCAAGGACTTACCTGTCTACTAGTCTAGAAACCTGTCGGCTCCCTTCCCAACAAGGATCTCCACTCACCACCCCAAAATAACAGCTCCACTCATATTCACTGTGCCTTGGCACTAATCGCCATCAAGCCAGTAAATCAGGTCTCCTATATAATTTCCCCTGTTATTTCACACCCCCTGAAAAACTTCCCAAAGTTTACCTAGGCCCAAAGGACATCAGCTCTGCTACTCTGACCTGCTTTTAAATTTCATTACAATACTGGCTCAAAAATAGACTTCCCTTTATTAAAAAAAAAAATAATCCCTAGAAAAATAAATGTCTAGTTTTTCTTGTATTTCTGCTCTGCACATTGTAGGCACAGCATATTTCGTGTGTCTCTAAGGCTCCATCAGCATCCCAGTGAGCTGCCAGGTGCTGCCTGTACCAATACTAAGCAAGACAAATACTCCAGGAGCCTGCTACCAGCTAAGCCCAGATGATCTCATGGCTCAGAGGAGTCTACATATCTCGTTGTCACACTAAAATGCAAGTGCCTCCTACAATATGCCCAGAACTTGCCTACAGCCAGGGCTGCAGGACAGCTGCTGTGAAAGTGAGGTCAACCTGTATTGTGTCCAATAGGTCATTAAGTTAAAAATCCCAATGGCAACAGTGCTGTGCTTGTCTATAAGCTACACCCTTCCTCCCACTTTGCATTGCCAGGAGCAAGCCCTCAGGTAAGGGCTTGGGGTGCAGCTTGAGCATGCAATCCCATACCACACTGTGGTGTGCTGCTGCTCAGCAATCAAGTCTCACTCCAAGGGCTGCCCTTCTCCCTGCATGGAGTTTCAGAGGCAGTGGGGCAGAGAGAACAGGTATCAGCAATAGTTCCTGCAGCTGGGCCAGCTTCGGTTCTGCCAGACTTACCCAGGGCAGACTTGAGCACAGAAGTGCTGGCAAAGGGTGGAGCTCCACTTCCCATTGAGTCCAAGAAAGAGTTGAGCAGTTTCAAGTACTCCATGGCACTGGAGAACTCACTGAAACAAGAAGCAAGGCGGACCTTCACTATGCTGTCACACAAGGGATACCAGTGCTTTTAGATGCACTTCTTAGCAGTCACAAGTCATTTTTAAACCGTGCTGACCCCTTAAAGCAGCAGCAAGTTCAAGCCCTACAGGAAACACAACACTGCTGGACTGAAGAGACCACCCTGAGAGTGGAAGCACACAGGCCAATGCTCACGGAGGAGCAGCCTCACACCTCCCCATGCAAGGGGACCAGCACAGAACTAGAGTCAACTCCAGAAGCCTCATCTCAGCCTCAGAGATGCTGCACATGTTACAAGTTGATTACAGGCTCCTTTTCAATCACTGCCTCTAAAAGTGCCTGAACTACTCTTCTGCAAGTGGTTATTTGCATATATGCAAATACATATGAACGCAAGTGACAACGCATTCACAGTGCTGGTCAGAAAAAGCAGCACATGCAGCAGTGATCTAATTTCCTGGGACATGCTACAGAGGAAGATGTTGAGCTCCTACCCCTAGAGGGGGGCAAAAAAGCTTGGTGTATTACTAAAGCCAGTCCTTCCCAAGAGGAAACAGGACTCCCACAGACATATTGCAAATCCACCCCACTTATACAACTTCTGCTACTTTATCTCATCATCAACGGCAGCATCTGATCACAAGCACGTGTACTGTGGCAGCAATTAGACTGAACTGCTGTTCATTCTCTGCAACGATGCTAGGCATGAGATTGAAAACAAAAGGAAGTTAAATAAGATAAACGTGCAGTATTTCCCCTACAGAGAGAAATGATGGGTTATCTTCCCATTTGAGGCTTTTACCCACACTTTCTGGGAACAGGATCCTTAGAGAACTTCCCATATATTTGCATAGTGTTTGCCTGGCACCACTATATCTGGGTATCAGCTAGAAGCAGTGTTGAATTACTGGCAAAACCCAGTGCTCCATTTCTAGGAAAAAGGTGGTTCTGTACAAAAAGCTGCTTCAATTCCTACCTATCAGCCCTTTCATTTGGTCACAGAGCTTAGACGCAATGATAATTTCAGCCAACATCATCACTTGCAACACATCAGTTTGATTTTTCACTGCTGGTAAATGTGACTTTTCAGTTAGGGGGCTGTTCATGCATAAGACAGTGAGCTGGGGGGAAGATGGGGTCACTCCCTGACACACTAGACCTTCATGCTCTTAGAGCCCTGCACATATGTTCTGCTGGTATGTGCACCCTAATTTTAGCACTCCTGAACATTAAACTTTGTCACAGCAGAGAAGGCACCATTCGTTCAGTTCAGGAATTGATCAGGACTGTGCCAGCTGACACCAGAAATCCTTACTAGACACAGGTTCACCTTTGACTTTAGATGTTTTAATACAAAGAGGCAGAGCTTACTCTTGTTGTGGTGGCCAGACTTACATTGTCATTTCAAGTCTTCAACAGGGACTAACCACTCAGTTTGCCCCAGAGCGCTCAGACAGTGGTCATGAGCTCTGCCCCAGAGCAGGCCAACTGTGACCAGCATGTAAACTTACCATGGCTCCTCCTCCTCTTGTTCCACTATCTCTTTCCTAGTCTGAGGCTTCACAAGAGAATCCACTGCTCGCTCCAGCAGGTTCTCACAAAATGCCTGATGAACTTGTGCAATAGGATCCGCTAGAGAGGAAACAAAAACCAAACCACTTCACTTGCATACAGCGATAGCCACCCTCCAATACAACTGAAAAGAAGAATTAAAACATGGGAGCAAGAAGAGCAAGTAGAAGGAAATACTTGAGGAATTAATGCACTGATTTCTAAACACTAAGTTTTCAGGGCCTTTTTAACCCTTTAATCCATTTACAAAGCTGCAGCCTTTGGCCAAATACTCCTCTGGCACTTCTGCCATATGACGCTGCTCACCCCAAAGTCACCCCCCAGACATTCAACGGCCACATTCAGGTTGCATTCCAACATATAAAGACACAAGTACGATGACACAGCAGTGTATCCAAAGGGGGAAAGCCAGGTCCTGCAAGCTGAAGACACATCGCTCAGCTCCACAGCCCCTCTTGCCTGTCAAGTCCACATACAAGAGCATGGTCTCAAACAAGACACCCACTTTTGCCCCAGGGGTGGAGAGATAACCAGGCTCAAAGTGCTATGAGCCCAAGCACTCGTGATGAAAGCGGCTCTCACCAGGGTTCCTCTGGGTGCAGTACAGGCTCTCCTTTGCAGCTGACTTGACCGTCCAGCTCCGGTCCACAAAAAACTTCTGTCCCAAGGGGTGGCACAACCAACGCAACGAGTCAGGAATGGCACTTCGCTCCGAGCTGCACAGGCTCTGAGCCTGGCTTAGAAAGTAGCTCTGGGGAAAGGAGAGGCTAAGGTTGAGAACAGCACCCAGGGAAAGAGACACACCACTGGGGACAAAGGTCATATCACAATTACAGCTTGTATCATAATTGCAGGCCATATTGTGATTACTGTGCTGACAGATGCCCTGAGCTACAGCAATGCCAGCCCGCAGGCCTTCCCAGAGCTCTGCTTGGAGGTGGGATGGAAGAGGAGACCACAACTCACCGCTAGGAAGCCCAGCTTGCCCCCACAGCGGGTCTTCAAGCCAACGGCGGCTGTCAAGTGGATTTCTGCCATTGTGCTGGGTGGGATCTTCTCTTCTGCGCACTCAGCCAGATTCACAGCACACAGGGCCATGTGCAAGCCCGAGTAAGCTGAGCTGGAGGGAAGTTTACCTGCACCAGGAGGGAAAGGAAAAAGTGTTAATTCTTAGTGAAGTAGTGCCAGCTGCTAAATACTGCCATGATGTGCAGGGCTACTGTCCTAGAGAGACAAGAAGGACCTGTTGACGTGAGAAGTTTACAACCACATACACCTACTCTGTAGTCAGGCAACAGAGCAACCATAACCGAGTCTTTCCTTCACAGATACCAAGGTTGCTATCCACTGTGAGAAAGCCTTATACAGCTAAACTAGTTAGGATAAAATCATCAGTAATATCTGTCCTATTTATCACTATCTTAAAACTGAACTACTTTGCAGTCCCCATCTGTACCTACACAGATAATATTAAGGACTACTACTTGTCCTTGGTGGCATGGCTACAATTTACACAGCATTAGGTAGAAGGAAGTTTAGCTTGGATTTCTGATGTGCTTGGAGCCTATTAACATTGCAAATTGGTTTGCCAAGGAAACAGCAAAAACAACCGCTCACAGGCACCATTCATGCACTTCCTTAGTACATGTGCACGCAGGGTTTCAAAGCTTATCAACGCCAACTGGTGCTCTACACAGCTTCGGAAATTTAAGTTCTTCCAGCAATTAACCTCAGCCCTGCTTCCATATAATGTTCCCAAGTGATACAGATAAAACAAGCCCTTAAGAGCAGCAAAAAAAGTGACCGGACTCCACCAACTGCTGCTTGGGAAAAACTCTCAGCCTGGACACGTTCCTGTGTAACCTTATCTAGGTGTTCCTGCTCCAGCAGGGGGATTGGACTAGATGATCTTTTGAGGTCCCTTCCAATCTCTAACATACTGTGATACTGTGATACTGTGATCTGTGCAGACTAGGGAACACCCACCTCAAGACACTGCTTTTCTCTAGCCCTTCTTACAGAGCTCTCTTATTGCTTAAACCTCTTGTATTCTAGGAAGTGGCTCCTGAAATTTGTCAGGCTAATATCCAACAGCAGCCCTCCTGGAGAAGGGAGGCCGCAGCACTCTCCCTGTATCCTCTAGGATCAGCTCTGAACCTCCTCATATGCCAAATGAGGACAGCAGATCCTTCACCTCTGCTCCTACCTGTTATGTGAAGCTGATGGAGCTTGTGATACGCTAGAGCTGCATCGCGAGCACTGGTCTTGGCCTCGTCCTCGAAGCCTGCAGTGGCCTCCCTTGCCCGCCACTGATGAGAAGTCCTCTTCAGCAGCCACCGCACCAGTGCCAGCTTCTGCAGGCTATAGCGGATGACGTTCCAGGACAGGCTGCAGGCCAAGTCCAGGCGGGAGGCTGGCAGTGCTCGGCCGAGTACCGACAGGCAAGTCTGCAGGTTTGACGCAGCTGCGGCAAAATCCCCCTGCAAATAACACGAGAAAGAGTTCAACAACAAAAGCACCGTCACAGAGACACTCCTGGGCACTGAGAACACGACACGCCGATGTGCAAGCTAGGACAATGTCTTTAGCTGAGGGCAAAGATGAAGGCAACTTACATCAGCTTCAAATTTGGCCTTACACATATCTTTCCACACATGGGTCTGTTCCGAGAGACACATCAGCACTAGCTGACAGGAGCTTCCTGCCTTCTCAAGAAACATGAAGTTTCCCCATATCAAAAACCAAATGTTGGCTCAACAATGGGGAGAACTTCTAAAAGGCTGGAGAACAACAGGCAGACAGAGCAGACAGAAAAAGCCAGATTCTGGACAAAACCCAAGACCTTCTGTGGAGATAGCTACAGGATGCAGCAGCAAGGAACAAGGACAAAAGTTAGGAGCCTCTTCCAATACTGACATCCAGCCCTGCTAACTTAGGCTGCGGGAAGTCTAAGGTGCTAGGTTATCTTGAATCCACTCAAGACAACCTAGCACCAACTAATCTGAAATCAGACAGGACAATCCACTTGAATACCATGCTCTTGCAAACACCAAGCCACCGTCTCACTAGGCAACATTTATCCAAGCCCCCTCCTAGAGGATGCACTTAATGCAAAATGACAAGTCAGCTTTACCCGTGCCAAATCCAGGTCTGCCTGCTTGCGATGCCTCCAGAAGGTGACCGATGACCGGGAGTGCAGCCGGGTCACTGGCTCTCCATGCACGAGGAGCTTTATGAACACGCTCAGTACAATCACCCCGTTCACAAGCCACAGGATCAGCGTGGGCATCATCCATCCGAACCAGCCACCTGCATCTGCAATGGACATCCCAAACAAGGAAAGGTAGGAGTTAACCTGGACACTAAAAGCCCAGCAACAGAAGACCCAGAAGGATGTCTTGCTATGCTTGCCACAGGTGGTATCAACTTTTGCAAAGCCTGCAGTTTAATCAGGAAACATCTGTATCTACAGCTCTTCATCCAAACTCCAAGCCACAACATTCCCAGACAAACAAAAGTAGTGACTTTTTACATACCAAGATTACAAAAAAAGAAAACCAACAAAATCCAGGAATCAAACTGAATCAGTGCTCAGTTTTCCTAGAGTACCTTGTATTCTGATTTTTCTATTAAATACACCCATCTGTACACATTACTTCAGTGTCCTTTTCTGATCCTAATTAATATTTACCAGTCAAAGAAATGACAGCATGCCTACAGAATCCCCTGCCTTCCCCCGAAGCTGCTGTACGCCAAACTGAATATTATGAAACAAGTGTGTTGAACAAGACAGTTGCAAGACCCCATAAGAACACTGTTTTTGAAGTAATTCTTCACCTATTACTTTCCTATTAAGTTACAAAAATCGGTCACTTACCTTAAATATAAAGTGAACACGCCTCAAGGACTGGTGAGGACAGGAGCAAGCTCCTTACCCTGAACTACTTTTCTAGGGTCTATCCCGAGAGCCCAGGCTGCTGGGCTACAAGTGGGTACTCCCTCTACCTCACCACATATGGCTGGTTCTGTGCAAGAACAACGCTGGATGTGGATGTAAACTGGAACCGGGTCCAAGCACTCTCACTGGCTCTCCTCCCACACCCAGCCCTGTACTACCCCTCCCTACCATCAAACAAAGGTGTACAACTAACTCCCTGAGCACACAAACCCATCCCACTGAACCACACCAAAAGTCCACCTCGCAACCTGCAGCTGTCACTGCAGATGACAGCTTTTAGGTCTTTAGGGAGACCATGTAAGCCCGGCCGCTTCCTGTGGTCCAGACTCTCCAGGTTCCTTACCTGACTCAACGGTCAGCACGTTCCTGCCGGAGCCATGCCGCACCAGGCTGTCGGGCTCTGGGGTTCCTCGGGCGTCCAGCAGGGATGTCAGGGGATTGAAGGAAAGGCAAAGGAATGTGAGAGCACAGAGGAGTATTCGAGAGCGATCCACCATACCAAGGGCCACAGGAGGAGAGTCAGGCTCATCTTTAACCTTCAAAGGAGTCAAAAAAAGGAGAAAAAGACTGCTTATTTTACAGAACAAAAAATACTTATACCAAGGGAGGAGTAAGGAAAAAAGGAGAACCAAAACACATGTTAAAATTCGCTTTTTAGGTCAAGACCAGCAAGAACTCCAGTGAAGCTTTCCCTAGCTTAGTAAGATAAGACTAAAGTATTTGAGTGCCTTCACCTTCCTTCTGCTCCCAGTTATTTCAGTTATCATTAACTGGATCCCTGGGTTAGGCTAGGATTAATCTTTACTGCCTTTACTTCTTCTATGATACCCACAAAGCTAACCTTCATCCAAAGACAGCTAACAGCTTTATGTTACTGTGGCTACTTAAGAGTATCATTAACCACAGCTGATGTCACTTGATTTCCAAGTTCTCCTGCTTATCCACTGGGTATATATATACACCCCTGGAAAGCCGTGGGCTCTTCAGGTCAGGAACATGCACCATAAGTCCACAGAGACTCTACAGAGGCTGAAGGCCAAGTACAGTTCTTCTAGCAGCTAAGGTATGGCTAAGATAATACAGCTCAGGAAGTAGTCTCAATCATTTAAGAACAGGTAAAAAACACCAATGCACCTCCTCATCCTTACAAGGGATCTGTCCCCTACAGATCTGCTTGCCAGATGCCTGCTGCTTCTCCTCTTGAGAATCAGCAGTTAAATTCTGGCCCTTACGTATCCCTGAAGTACATGCCTTGAATTTGACAACTGAAGTCATGAATACCTTTGCATCATCAAGGAGTGGACTTCCTGGCTCTGAATCAATGGAATAGGGAGAGAATCCAGCCTGTGATCCCGAGTCTGAGGCTGGAGGAGACATCAGCAGCACATTCTGATTGAACTCATCTATCTTCAGATCCACATCGTTGTCAACCAGGCTGCTTAGGTCAATGCCCTTCAACAGCTCTGCAAAAATCAGAGTGCATTATGTACACGTTTCTTGATCCTGCATCCTGCCAGCATCACTCAGACTGGACATCAAACACCAGTCATCATCAATACAACCTCTGTCAAGGATAAGGAACTGCAAGAGGCATCCTAACATTTATGCTGTGTACCCCCCGATGCCGCACAGCCTCCACAACTTACTGTTTTTTTGGTTAGCCAGCTTCAGAACCATGTTCTCCTGTCTCAGCTTATGGTTGGCCTGCTGTAGGTATTTAATGTAATCAATGGCTTTTCTCAGGACTCCAGACTTGTGCATCTGCAAGGAGTTAAGACATGGAGAGCATCAAAAGGTCACTCCTGCCTTGTAGGGATACCACAACTCTTTGTATCATGTGCTGATGAAGAGAAAAAGTGTGTAAAGGACCACTCAGCAACTGTAAAGAGACTAATGGCAGGGCACATTCTGCAGCCAAGGCAACAGACAGATCTTACAAAGACAGTGCAATAGAAACAGGTTAACATCCAAATTACAACAGAGCTCACATCTAGGTTTCAGCCAGAAGTAGTCCTTCGAAAGCGCTGCAGCTTTAAAATGAAGTGGCTCTTCTGGGATGGAACAAGCTGCTGTCTGTTAACCATCATTCACTGTTTAATTGTAAGTGGCTCGCTCCTTGCCTCACTCCCTTGACCATCCCCATGAAATTACTTGGTTCCAGCAGCAGCAGACAGATTAGCTTGTAAACACAAGCCCGAAGTACTAGGAAGCCACTGCACACTACCAGTGATTTTAAAACATAAGCTTCCAATTTCACCCAGCAATAGGAAATGACTTCACTAGTGCATGTATGTGTGTGGAGACCACGCAAGGTATCAGCAACACTACTCCCTGCTCTGTCAGCATGAGGTAAGGTGAATGGAGCAACCCTGAATACATGGTGTCAGAAAGTTTCTAATATTTGAGCAAATAGTTTTTACTCCTCAATATCTAAAGGAAATATATCGGAAGACTCTGTAAACCCTCATCTCTACTGCAGTTATATGGAAAAGGAAACTTAAACAAGCTCTGGTCTGGCAGAGTTATCAAAACATCCACCTGGATACTCTGCGTAGAAGGCCTATGTAAGTTAGGCCTAACAAAAGAACCAGCACATAAGGTATAGCTCATTTTCAAGAAACAGCACCACTAGCACAATAAAGTAAGCATTTTACAGGTGACCCTTCCTGAATACAATTATCAAGCTTTCCATCACACAGGTGATTGATAGCAAGGATAAGACACCAGTCTTATCCCGATACATGTGTGCATACTAAGTCACACGTCCCCAACAGCTTCACTTAGTAGAGCAACAGTCACCCCAAGACAAAGAATTTACGACACCAGATTTGCTCTTACTCCACATCTTTACCTTGGCATCTGTGCCCATGACAAGGTCCTTCAGCTCAATGATCTTGTCATTTATGGATGACCGGTAACGCTTTTCAATGATGTTGTGAGTTGTTCTCCTCTCTCCTTCTTTAGGTGGCTCTGGTTGCTTGACACCCCCAGGGACTTGCTTGATAGGCACCTTTTCTTGTCCCACCATCACCGGCATTGTGGTCAAAATGGTCCCATTGCTCCCAACGAGGGTCTACAGAGACCATGTGTAACAAGTGTCACTAACAGTCGACCAAAGTAGGTAAGGTTTATGATGGTAAAAGAAAAAGAAAGTAAATGAAAGAAAAATCAGGGAAAGTTTGTAAAGCTCAGAAAAGAAGAGATAGGCCAGTTTCATGCCATCCACCTCAGCTGGCATGAGCACCGCCACAGCAACACAGGAAAAGCCTGCCACTCCGCCTCCCATACTGGTCATTGTGGAGCAAGAGCATCGCTTGTTCGCCAAGAGCATTAACACTCTTCTGCCAGCATTATGCTCTGTTCCTCCACTAAATAGAGAAATGAACCAAGGTTCCTTGTTGTTCCTACAATCCTTACGCCTCAAGTGCCCAAATCCACCTCTTCAGTGGACAAATAAAGTCACTGAATCAGCAACAGGCAATGCTACTTCCAGACTGGTAAAGGCAGTGTTAGAAAGGACGTGACTATGGAAAAAAATCCTTTGCTTGGGCATTGCAGTTGCTGAACTCGATTAAATGGACAAAAAAAGAACCATAACTTATGAAAAGTTCTTAAGACAAGGAACTAAGACAACGAGTGATACACACTGGCGTGAAAAGCTCAGACATGGACATCTAGAGGTAGGATAAACCACCTACACCAAACTAAAGCAGTATGTACTCTGTGATAAAAGATGACAAATCTCACCAAAACAGTTGCACAGAGCAGCTTCTAGCACATCTGTAGAAAAGAAAGGTTAAACTGCTTGATCCAGCAAAACGAGACTGAGGTGGTTACACATGTTCTCTGAAGTACACCAAGGACCAGGGAAGTGGTACTTCCGTCAAGAGGCAGACTACCAAAAGTGAGGATAAACTAGCCATGAGCAACTGCAGGAGTAATTCTGACACTGAAAGAGTCTTCTAATTGGGATACTGGAAATTAATTGAGTTTCATTTCAAGCTGGAACTTCACAAATAAGTGAATGTAAATCCTCCACCCTTCCTTGGCTAATTTCCACCAAATCTCAATGTGTTCAAAATGCTTTAGAGATTCTATATCGGGCAGACACAATCACAAAAACCTCATCTTTGTATGAAAAAGTTACCTAAAAGCAATCAGGTTAATTGAAGACTTTAGCCTGGCTGCGAACAAGTACATACAAAGCCTACCATGCTATACAAAAGTCAAAACTTAAGTCTGGATGTG
This sequence comes from Neopsephotus bourkii, assembly GCF_033783945.1. Taxonomy (NCBI): domain Eukaryota; kingdom Metazoa; phylum Chordata; class Aves; order Psittaciformes; family Psittacidae; genus Neopsephotus; species Neopsephotus bourkii. Next base: position 14,909,499 of record NW_026900624.1, read on the forward strand.
CAATTTTATCTCCCCCAGTAAATATTTGACCAGAGGTATGTTAGAATGTACAAGATTGTAACGAATGTGTCACTGGGGGCACAAGTTTCTCAGAGTTGATAAGAAGTGGAGGCCATGAAGCACAGCTGCTATCTGCAATGATTACACTGAGTCCTCACTGCAAATGCCCTCTGAAGAGCAGCTTAACCAGTTATCAGATCCAACATACTGCTATTAGACACTACTGAGGGGTAAAGGAACATTCCACAGGTATTCTAAGTGAGTTAGTTTTCAGTTTCAAGTATCTTCCAGAGGTTAAAAACTGGATGGAATTTTTAGGTCACGTTTCTCTCCTTGTAATACCAGAAAAAGGTAAACAGAAACATGCCCTTGGTCTTTGCTTACTGGCCATGGGAGGCTGCCAAGAAAGTACAATCTGTGTGTTTAGCCTTGGCAGAAACAGGGTATTACTTGCTCTGGACGTGTCTAGAGCAGCCCTCAAAATCCCTCCCATTTGCACCACTGCAGAATACTAATGCCCAGGTCTCCTCACTGAGTTAAGAGGAAAGCAGGTCAGAGAGGAAGGAAGAACATCCATATGGTACCTGCAGAGCTGTGGTCTGAATGGGAGCAGTGAGTGCTGTCAGTGCTGGGTTCTGTACTGCAGCCATAACAGGATTACCATCCGCTTTCAAGGTTGTCAAGACAAGAGAGTCCGTTTTTATGATCTGAGGTTGGACCAAAACCTAGGTTGAAAAGAGTCAGAGGTGAAGGTGAGAGCAGGTATGTATTTCCCGCCTGATCTCAGTAGCCAGAAGTAAGCAAAGACAGAGCTGTAACTCATCAGTGGATGCAGCAGGGCAAGTATTTCTTTCACCTGCATCACCTGGATGGTTTTTGTCAGACCCTCATGCAAACTCTGACCATGAGACCCTCTGAATGCTGCTGGAGGGAGGGGAGCACAGGAAGCACCAGGACATTGGTTTTCAAACCAATCACCAGAAGTAAACACATAGGAAAAAACCCACAAAAGAGCTGATGGAAAAGCTCCCTTCCCCTCTCCAGTTACACCTTTAACCAGCTGTCTGTATTAACTGGTTGAGTACTCAGAGCCTAACATGGCCAGGACACATTTACTTTGGCAAATACCTGTAGTAGCTTTCGCCCCTCCAATGTCACTGAAAGAATTCGTACATGAATATCAAGCGGGTCCACAATAACTGCAAGTTATTTTGCCATAATACAGCCAGCCCTTATAAGACACTGCAGATGTGGTGGACTTGCAAAGAAGCAGGCACAAGTCAAAGAAAGCTTGTTCAAGTAAGGTTTCCAATCTGATCTGGCAGCACCAGGTTACAGAGATATTTCAGACCAAGTTTAGTTATGCATGTGATTCAGTGAAAACGGTTTCTGAGCGTGGCCCACTACTTGGAAGCCACACCATAGCTCGTAACAGGGACTCTCACACATGACTTGAAGTAAGATGCATCTGGAACACAGACTGGTTAAAAATACCTCTCACACATAAAAATGCTTGTGCAAAAGCAAGGACCAGGACCGCCAGCTCTACAAGCTTCACCACCTTTTCCCTGGCAAGCCATGGGACCAGACCCGCAAAAGCGATTCCTTCTGCTGCTGGATCCCTGCCTCACTCTGTATTTTCACTTACTGGAACTTGCTGGACCTGTGGTGCAGCGACCGTCTGGACTGTGGCTGGCGTTAACGTCTGGATGGTGCCGTTGGCAGCTTGTGTTAGCACCCGCTGGGCCTGCACAGTCTGCACTTGCTGCTGGATGGTAACTGGCTGGACCTGGGAGGATGTCACCAGGCTCTGGACTTGAGGCTGGAGAACTGGAAGGCAGAAGAGAGATGTCAGAAATAGAGCAGAGACACAGGTCTCCGTTATGGAGCCTGTGAACACTCCCAGCTTCACTCCTCTTCTTCCCAGAGCTTCTCAGTAGGCAGCATTCATCTGACACATCCCACATGTTGGGAAGCTTCCAGCTCCTTTGGTGCCTCCTGCAAGAGGACTCTGCACCTAGAATAGAAGTTTCCCAGGAGTCACAGAGGATCAGCTAAGAGAAAACATAGTAAAAAACCTTTGCTCTGCTCGCACAGGACTCATGACTTCAGTGCCATTATTGCAGTACATCCAACCAGCACTTGCCCGCTCCCACTCATCCTGGTGGTCCCTAGGATCCTACTCATCATGTAAAGAATCAATACCTAATGAAAAGGATCAAGACAACCAGCATTCACAAAGGAAGCTCCGGTCATCATTAAAGGACCTTAAAAGTGCCTCTGCTCAATGCAAGTACTGCACTTGAGAATTCAGTCGTTTAAACATGCCTTCATTCTGGACTGCCACATGGGACAGGTTGGAGCTTCAGGACTGGATCTGCCTGCAGCACCCATCAGGAGGAGGGCAGCGTTGCCAACAACCATATTTAAGCCATACTTTTCTCAGGCCTCCCAAGAATCGTAAGAAAGAAGGCCACAACAGAGGAGAGCACCAAGAAAACAACTACTGCAAGAGACCAAACAAAAGATCTCATTTATGACAGCTGCTCACGCTCCCCCAACCCCAAAGCCATGCAGGCAGGAGAAGGGACACCCCACAGGCAGCATCACATGGATCATCATGCTTGTCATGGAGGTTGAAGACTGACATTGTTTATTGTGAGCACCCCAACCACTACCTTGGAAACTGGTGGCTGCGTTCTGGTAGATCACGGGCTGCTGGATAATCCTGGTCTGGGGAGCAGAGCTGAAGGTCGGTGCAATCATCACAGCCTGCTGCTGGAGCTGGGGCTGGAGCGGGGGCCGGGGCTGCAGGAGCGGGGCTGAGCGCGGAGGGGCCGGAGGTGTTCCCTGTGCCGCTTTGGCAGGCAGGCTCTGGAGCTGGGGGGATGCAGGGGACGGCGGGAAGGGCTGGAGCTGCACTTGGCTGTAGGGCCGCTGCAGCTGCGGCTCCAGGGTCCCGCCATTGCTGCTGCTGCCGCCCTGGAAGGTGCCACACAAGTGATCCGAGAACAGATCCGGGAAGTCCCCTGCCTGGTTACTGACAAACTGCAGCATCTCTGTAAAACAGAAGGAAACGCGTTCAGCGCTGGTTTACTGCCCGCACACTTTGACACCCACCACTACATCAGGACTAGGATGATGGCGTGCTTGAACAGAAGGGAGCTCTGGGTCTTTCAAAACCTCCAGAGAACATACCACACCAACTGAGCACCTCCAGACAGAATCCGAGGGGTGGCCAGCATCCACCTGCCTCTCGCTGTGCAGAGCAAAGGGCAGGACTCTCCTCCACCACCTTCCCAGACCACAAGATCCAAGCACAGACTAGAACTTCTCCATCTCCAATATATCGAAAATGCTCCTCTCATTCCATCACTGCTCCAGTCTAACCCTTGCAGAAGGAAGAAACCAAGCACCTTTCCAAATCCAGCACTAACCTTCCTCCCACACAGCTTTTGGGGTGCTTTCAAGCCCCCTAACCCTCCTGCCCCACTGAGTATCTGGAGGATGAAGAACTGGAATAAGAATTCACCTTAACTTTGTTTTACTTTTAAGCATACCAGAAACTGGAGAAAACACACTAAAGGAAACGCTACCTTATAGAAGTGCTGAAAGAAGGAGAAATCCACACAAGTGTGTAAACAACCAGAATAACTTTCTGTGTTGGCTTTTTGCCTATTTACCCCTGCCCGCAATCACTGCACAGCAGTTTCTCTCCACCCCACCTTCTCCAGGACTTATTCAGCCCACACTGAGAGAGTGCTACCGCAACACTACAGCTCTCCCCGCACAGGAAAAGAAATGCACAACCAAGAGATCACTGTTCATAAGTGAAGCTTCCTTTTCTCTCCATCTAATCCAATGTAATCCAATTACGCACCTAATCTACCCGAATGCTTCCCCCGTTCTGTGTGGGAGGTGGCAGGAGGAGTCAGACATCCTTCCCCACCCCAGGATCTGCCCAGGCTGCATTGGCTCCATCACTGTCCTCTGAAAACCATGTTTATTTTTCTTCTGGAAGTAGGAAAAAAAGGGAGGGGACCCACAAACATAACAGAGGGTTTATAATTAAATCACGGATTCGGGTTTAGAAACTAGAAAACGGCTTTGTGATTTATAGGAAAAAATACAGCAGAGGGCTCCTTACACCAGGAGCTCTCTCATCCACAAACCTGAAAGACGCTGCTGCTGTGGTTTATGAAGGGGGTTCGGAGAAGCAAACTCTTCACTGCTTCCATGGACATCGTCCCAGCAATAAGAGAGCTATTCATCTGCTGCTCCGAAATGCCACCTACATGCTATACAATCAATTTGCCTGATGCTCCTGAGGCAGAGCAAAGGGACTGTCCTCCAAGCTTCCTGCTCCCTCAATGAATGTTTCACCATGTTGCTTTATCTCCATGATACTACTTCCCTTCCAACAGCAATCTTCCCACACCCTCAGAGACGTTTAAGCATTGACCATGACCATTGCTCTAAGAACTCGGGTCTGTTGCATGGAGAAGCTTGGGAGGGGATATGTCCTCCAACGCTAAGCAGGGACACAGCTCCCCAGCATGGAGCAGCAGCCACCCTCAGGGACCAGCTGGACCAAACCTTTGGCTCCACTTTTAACTAGAGAAATGAGAGATGTTAGGATTTCAAGTACTGTGTTTTAAAGAACATCGTGTTCAATACAGACTGAATATCTTAGTAAAAGAAACTACTCTTGCTGTCATGAGTTAAATCACATCTTTATCACAGACTTAACTTCGACTAAGTGCAACATGTCTAATGATTAATCTTAAAGAATTACACTGCCAGAGGATCCAACCCACCTTTTTTAAAGTGCCCAAGAGCTTTCCTAGTAGCAGCACAAGAAAAATCAAGTGGGAGAAACAGCAACACCCAAAATCCAAATCTCTGCCTTTCTTTAAAACACCTTTGCCTACACAGAGAAGAGGGAGAGTGTCTCTTCTGGAGGACAACTACTGGTGATAAACCCATCCTTGCCATATCATGCACACCCTCTGTGTTGAACAGGTCTTGGTCCCTAACACAGCGAGATGTCACTGCAGAGAACTACCCGAACCCAGACCAAGGCTAAAAAGTGTCCATAAGGTATTGTGAAACCAAACCCACCAAGCACTCTCACTGCCCAGAATACCTGACAGAGAGGCAAGGGCTGGGCTTTAGCTGCCTCTCCTAGTCAGTGGCTCAGCTCTCCTGCACATGGACTGCTCTTCCTCATGCTCCTGGAGACGCGGTGCTTTGAGAATGGAAAGCAGTGGAGATCCCAACCCAGACAAACAACTCATCCACCCTGAACCCAGACGTGCTTCATACCCACAACCAGCTTAGGCCTCGCTCTCCAGCACTGCCCTGCCAGTGGCTGGCAGGGGAGCTTGCACCAGGGCAGGCGGCAGAGCCAGCTCAGCACCAGGAACCCCCGATCAGCCTCGTGCCCCATCCTGGAGCAGCATCCTGGTGAGCACCGACATCCCAGAGCAGTTGATGCATCTGCCCAGCCAGTGTCACTCCTCCTCCACTGCCAAGCATGAAAATCAGGCAGCGAGGGTCCCTCAGCCTGGAGAGGAGAGGAACATCAAGACCTGCCAACAAGACAACCTGAAACCAAATCAAAGCCCTCGCAAAGTTTCAAACCTTGAGATGGATCCATGACAGATGGAGCATAAAAAAAAAGCCCCCAAAAGCAGGATTGCCATATACCTCCCCCCAGGAAAATCGGGGAGGAGGGAGGGCAACGCTCCTTTTCCTCAGTTACTCATCACTCTGAATCACACCTCCCCGGGCACACCGTGGCTCCACATTCATCAGAACTCTGTTTCCATATGGATCCCGAGAAGTCATTCCGTGGTGCTTTAACCACAGCAAACACCACCTCTCGTTAGCACCAACTGTAAGAGTGATATAACTGAGCGCCTTATGTTCTCACAAGGGACTCTCCTTTTACATGTGATACATTACAAACAGGAGGGTATACATTTTGCCCCCCTCTACACTGCAGATCAATCACAACTAGAAATTCAAAAGCAACTGTTTCAGTTTTACTTCCCAGGTGCTAAGTAAGAATGCTTTGCCCATCAGCTCCCCAAAGCTGAGCTCTCTTTGGGATTACAGCTGAGCAGAGCAGCGGAATGGAGCCAGGTCCCCATCTCCAGCCGACAGCTCATCGAGAAATTTACATTTGTAATGGGTTTTCAGGAGCTGTTTGGGAAACTCCTGGCGAGGCGCTGCACAGGAGCGTTTCACTTTCCTGCGCTTCAGTGGGAACCACAGCGAGCCTCAGCTCTGCCATCGATGGGCGAAGTTTTGGGATAAAAATAAGGAGATTTGGGGGGGGAAGGCGAAATTTAAGCAGTTACACCTGTTTCGGTGAAGGGGCATAAAGCGCGGCCCCCCACAGGCACGAGTGGCCGCACAGCTCCGGCCATCGTGCAGCACCGAGGACACACGGGGTGCGCCTGGGCAGCACTGTTTGCTGCACGGGAGGGATCCCCACGCACGCGTTACAGCCTCGACACCCCCGGCGTGGCCCAGGTCCCTGGGAGCGGCTGTGCGGCGATCCCGGGTGGGAACCGTCACCGGCCGCCCGTGCCACGCGGGGGGACACGCGTACCCGCTCGCCAGGCCAGCGCTGCCCGGCGGGACACCCCACGCGTGCTGGGACCGAGACCCGAGCAGCGGGACCACGCCGGGCGACCACCCCGCTCCCCACCGGGGCGGAATGGGGGGCACGACATGGAGAGAGATTCACGCATACAATCTCCCCGTGCGGAACCAGCACCCCGGGCCCGTGAGAGCAGCAACCCCCCCACCACGCCGCTCCCTCCCTCCCTTCCTTCCTTCCCTCCCTTCCCGCGGCGCTCACCGTCGATGTCGCCCAGGGTGAGCTCGTCGCCCAGCTCGGTCAGGCTGTCCATGCTCTCCACGCCCAGCTCGCCGCCCTCCATCGCGCTGGGCCCCGCCGCGGCCAGGCGCTCCGGCGCATGAACCCCGCCGCAGGCGCTCAAGCGGAGGCTGCCGGTGAGCGCCACCAACCCCGCGCCATCTTGGGCCGCCCCAACACCGCGGAGGCTCCGCCCCCCGCCACGCCCCCCGCGGTTTGTTGTCAATGAGACCAGGTCGGCACAGGCCAATCGGCGGGCGCTGCGGCGCGTGGTGTGATGGTGCGTCAGCGATCAGCAGCTTGCGATTAGCATGCGGTGCTCCGCCCCCCTTATTAGAATATTCATGAGGGGGCGTGACAAAGGCGGGAAGCGGCACTCTGCGGGCACTCGTGGAGCGGGCCCGGAATTGCGCTCTCGCCGTTGCCTGCGGGACACCCGCCGGGACATGGATCGCATTCCCGGGCTTGGAGGGGATAAAGGCGAGGTGGAAGGCGGCGGTGATGGTGCTTAGAGGATGGGGATTGTCCCGCCCCGCTGGCACCTCCTTCCCTCAGCAGCTCCTCACGGACCCCTATCTCCTGAGGGGCCTGACCCGCTGCCCTCCAGCACACTCCGCCTCTCACCAGGAGCAGGAGCAAGAGCCAATCTTCTTTTACTTAATAAAAAAAAATAACGTCAAGTTTATTCCATTAAAACAAAACACGCACCCGTTGCCAACCCCCGGCCGGACAGACCTGGCTCCGCGCTTAAACATTCAGGACATTCCCCCCTTCCCAAAGGCCGTGGTGCCCCAGCCGGGCACAGAGCAACTGCTTCTCGAGGACAGTCCCTCTGCAAGAGCCTCGTCTGCTGCCAGTTCATCAGCAACCACGGGAAAGCACAGGGTTGCTTGTGCAGGGTCCCAAGGCCAGGCCATTGCCTCTGATCCCCCTGAAGCCCAGACACTATGGGTGGGAGGATGGGCTCTCAGGGCTGGCTCCCAGCACCATCAGCATCAGTGGTACCTGTACTATGCACACCCATCAGCCGCAAAGAAGGCAAAGAACTGAAACCCCTCCTTTCCAACGATTCACCGAATGTTTGCCTCCCTTCTGGGAATGCCCGCCCAGGAGAGCAGGATGTTGCTGGGCCAGGAACAGATGCCGTCAGCCTTTCCTACGACAGCTGATGGATGAAACACGTTGCTTGCTGAAACAGGCACCGGGAAGAGGGAAGAGCTGCTCCGGCAGAGGTAGCGGCTGGGCAGAGACCAGGTATAACCGGGTGGGGGTGCCAATGGTTCTCACCAGTCTAACCAAAAAAAGAACCACCCCAAAACTGAGCGAAGCAGCATCGCTCATGAGGCTGTTTGGTGTGACACGCTCCCAGCCCACCATGACGGAGGAGGCACGTTCAGTGCCGGGCGTGCTGTGGAGGGGGGGATCCCCCGGCTCCCCCTCGCCCTACTTCCCCACATGCCATGGGGATGGCCCCACTGCCCTCCCGATTGTGCTTTGGCTCTGCAGAAGGGGAACCCCACGTCAGCCCTCCTCAGCCCCACTGGGGCAACCCCCCAGCATCGCCACCCAGCCGAGGCTGAACCAAAGAGAAGGGCAATGAAACAAAACCCCACAGCACAAACGGGAAGTGATCACCAGGCACCGGGACGAGGCCGCCGAGAGGGAGCTACAGCTCCGACTGCGAGCGGGAGATGCGCGGGCCCTTGCGGATCTCCTTCCGCTTCTCCTCCTTCTTCCTCCGCTTCTCCTCCTCCCGCAGCGCCTTCTGGAAGGTGTCGGCGCTGGGGAAAAACTGTGGGGTGACAGCGAGGGGTCAGCACGGGGGAGCCCCCGCAGCCTCCCGGCGGCACAGACACCCCAAACCCGTGAAGCCAGCAGTGCCAAGGGGATGAGGTTGGACACGGCACGAGGGGAATGGGGTCCCGACATTCCCATGGGCCACAGGAGGGAGGAGATGGCAGCACATGCCCTAAGCCAACCGCAGCCCATCAGGGGAATTTGACAAGCGTGGTTCAATTATGCTTCCTCTGTGATGGGGCTTTTGGCCGTTCCCCACCAAGCCACCAACTGGGAGAGAGAAGCGCATGGGGCAAGCTGGCAGCATTGCTGTCTCACCTCAGAGTGGTCCACTTTAAAGGGATTGCGATAATCGGGCGATTTCTCACTGATTCCCAGCTCCTGAGCCATCTGCGGAGCAAAGGGAGACTGCGTCGGGAAGTCGTGGCTCCCACCTGCACCCCGCCATGGTCTCTTCTTCCCCACCAGCCCCCTCCATGTTCTTCCTCATCCCTCAGCCCAAGGACAACCTTCAGACATGGGGTACGCTCCCCACGCCCTCCTTTGATCCCCAAAACCTCACACCCCCCCAGCCCCAGCAGCAGAGAAGGGATCAGGAGCCATACCAGCCCCAGGACCTGGGAGTGGGGTCCCTGCTCAAACACGCCTGTCAGGTTGCAGAAGCCGATGCCCCAGCGGATGAGGCTGTTCCAGTTGGAATTGCGGTCGAAGTAGTGGTGCACAATCTTGGGGAAGCGCAGGACGACGTCCCCAAAGAAGGCCGTGTTCTCCACCACGTGGGAGTACGCTGTGGGGAGAGCCACCAGCCCCATCGGCACACGAGCCCCATCCCACTGGTGAGGCCAAGCGGGTAGGCTGCCCAGGTCAGAGAGGCAGCAGTAAGGTCCTTGATGGACAGGGTCCAGCCCAGGTCTGGTGTGGGTAAACAGGGCTCCCAGGAGGAATGGCAGCAGTGCACCGGAGCCCTAGGGAAGGGAGGGGGTAAGGAGAGGAGAACACCTACCATCCTTTATCTTCTCATCCTGAGGGAATGGTCCATCGGGAGGCACATCGGCAGCGATGAGCACAGCACGGGAGTCCTCTAGCACCTGCCAGAGCCCTCAGTTACTGCCCCATTCTGCCTGCCCTTCCCTGTACCCCACGGGTGCTGCCCCAACAGCATCCTCCCTCCAGGACCTAAATCCCACCCAGCTCTTCTCTTTGACCCCACACAACGCCCCGGTCCTCCCCAGCCCCACAGCACACCAAGCCTGGAGGGTGCTGTGGCTCACTTTGAAGAGTCCCTTGAGCATGATGTCAATGATTTTGTACTGCTGGTTGATGTCGTTGAGCTCGATAAGGTTCTTCAGTGCGTTCATCTGGTCCTTGCGCTTCACCTCAAACAACTTCTTATCTTGCACCGTCGTCAAGGGCACCACCACCACCATGCTCCTGCCATCTCCCTCAGCCAGGTACCCAGCACCACCCCATGGGGTGCCTGAGGGATGGGGGCAGTGCCTAAGCCAGGGTGAAGCACGGTTTCCCAGTGAGCCCCTGCACCCAGACATCCCAGTGGGACACTTAACAGCACTGGGTGCTCGTGGGGAGCTTTCCACTCACCAGACACTGGCTGACAGCAGAGGGGGGAAGATCAGCTCCCACCTTCCCCATACACGTGTCAACAAGCACACAGGTATCTTCTCATACTTCACCTGTCGACCAGGGGATGCTGCCATGTGCTAAGAAGGGCCTACATTACCCCACCTCCTCATGGGCAATAAACGCCTGGGGCACAGAGGAGACCAAGTTCTCTTATCCCAGCCAGTGATCCCAAGGCACAGGCATGCTCTGCCACCCCGCTGGACACCCCAAGAGCAGACTGGGAAACGTGCTCAGCACCCAGGATGCTGGAGTGGACAGGAAAAGCACTGTGCATGGGAGAACACCACTGAAAAACCCATCTTTGCTCTTGTATGGAGTCAGGCACTTGGTGGGCAAACCCAGGAACAATGAGCAATGAGACCACTGCTCACTGGTTCTGGGTCCTCCCTCTCCCCCCATCCTGCCACCCCTCTGGTGGTCTCTGCCCCTCTCCCTGCAGCCCTAAGCAGGCATGGTGCATCCACAGGGCAGGAGGGGCAGGCTGTGCAGAAGGATACAGATCTCCAAGCCAGAGTCCACCCTCTGTTTCTCCAGGTCAGTGGAGCTGCCCCGGGACAGCAGCAGCACCAGCAGGACAGGGCAAAGGAAGAGAAGATCCATGTTGGCCGCTGCAGCCTGCAATGGAACAGACCAACAAACCCAGTGAGGAGACTTACCACAGCCACAGGAGCTCCTCAGGGCCCACAGCACATTGCCCTTGGTGTTAGGGTCCCACCTGCCTCTCCCCTGTCCCCATGAGAGGCTCAAAGGAGACAGTGTCCAGAGCAGGGTGACGGCTGTGCTGCAGCCAGCCCTCCTCTCTGCCTGCCTCCGCTGCTGGCTGGGCCCCCGGCGGCCTGGCTGAGCACTGACCCAGCACAAAAGCAGAGCCCTACCCCTTGTCCCAAAAATAACACTGGCTTTTTGCTGGGTTTGCAAGTGGGAGCAGCCCAGCAGCCGCAGCAGCAGGGCCGGAGGTGGAGGAGGGCTGCCAAGGGGCTCCACTCTACCTCTCCTTCAAGCACCTGGATGGCTTGGCCACCTCAGCCACCTCCACCTCTCGGGGTGCTGGTACCTGGACCCTTCCCCTTGCTGCAAGCCAGGTGCCAGCTGCAGCAGTCGGGTGACCTGGTGGCAGCTCCCCCCATGCACGTCCTCCCTTCTGCAGCAATGCAGCCAGGCTGAGGTACTCCTGGCCAGGAGGGTCCCTCAGACCACACAAAGAAGAGACGCTACAAGAGGAAGATCCTTGAGAGCAAGGACCCTAGGGACAGCCTAGACCCTGCAAAGGGGAGGAGCGCCTCAGCCTGCGGGCAGTGGGACTCGGGGCAGCCTGTGCACAGGGACGGTGTTCCCAAGCAGCGGCCGCCAGCAATTACTGGAGCAGCAGCAGTGCTCTCAGAGCATCCCCCGGCCGCCTCCTGCTCCCGAGGCCACGAGCACTGCCCTCACCCTGACACCTGCTCCCCTCCCCAGCCCGCGCTCCCCTGTGCGGCCGAGCCTCTCTCCGCAGTGCTAGCACTGGAACACAAACAAATCCCTTCGTCACACCAGATCCAGGCGGTTCCTTGCGAGTCTGTCCAGCCTCAGGCCCAGGAGCGAGGCAAAGCTGCAGCACCGGCTGCTCTCCCAGCCCCGCAAGGGGCAGTGGCAGCTCCCAGTGAGCTGAGCCAAGGGCCCTTGTACCCCCGGCACAGGCAGGGAAACATTACCAGGAGAACATAAGAAACCCTCTGCATTACTTTGCTGTCGTGCTGTGCAACAGGCAGCACCCCTGGGAGGGAACAGATCAGAGTACAACCAGCGTTACAGAGACAGGCTCAGCATCACACCCCATGTTCTGGACACAGCGCAGAGCCAGGACAGCAGCACAAGCCTCCCGCTCCAGACCTGGGGTCCGTCCCCTCTGTCCACCACCATCTTGCAGTATATTCCAGCCACCCTGGAGGCCACAGAGCCGAGGCTGTGGGGACTGATCCTCCAGCCCGGGCAGGCAGATGCTCTGCTGGAGCCACCAGCCTGGTCAGCCTCCAAGAGGCTGCTTCACGCTGCCAAAACCCATGACACCAGGGCCAAGGCCTGGCTCCGCAGGGCCCCCCACAGCTGCTCGCTCCCCCCCAGGCTCTCGGGAGGAGGAAGAACAGCGGCTCAGAGCACAGAGTGTGACTGCTCTGGGACCCCGCGTGCCCCGCATCCAACACGTGGCCGCGAGAGCCGGGCTGGCTGCGTGCCCCGGTTACAAAGCGCGGCTCTCAGCCGAAGCAGCTGCCGGCCAGCTGGTTGCTGGAGCTGGGATCCCACCAGCCTGCTGGCAGCCCCCGCGCCTCGAGACGGGCTCTTCCAGAGACACGACAGCGGGTACAGCAGGATGGATGGATAATGTGCTCAATAAGGATGCTTTTAATGGCTTTAAAAGTCCTCCTCAGCAGTCCTGCAGGTCGTGCCATGGGACAGGGTTGGAAGCAGAGGACCAATGAGCCATGCCATACAGCTGCCCATCACCTTTCCATCTGACCCCTTCCCTGATGACACTTGTTCTCACATCAAAGGTACTGCCATCATCCATCAGGCCTGAAACAGCCCCATGACAATCAAATAGGAGCCAGTTGTTGCCCCCATCCATAAGGTAAGTGAGGCTGCTGGTCCCACATGGCACCAGCTTGAGTTCATTCCCGGTCACTGCCCTGCCTGTTTCACCCCATTTTAGTAGCAGAGGGCATTCAAGGCTGGACTGGGTAAGCAGAGATGCCAAAGCAGATGCTCCTCCATGCTTTCCCCTTATGTCTTCACACACACGAGGGGTAGAACAGAAACAGGGCAGAACTGCTCCTCTCTTCCCTCCCTAAACCAATCCCTGCCAAAGCCGGCTCTGCCTGGTGCTCACAGAGCACTCCAGGGAGCCAGGGCCTGTCCTGATGCTACAGATGGGAAGGAGTTCCCACCAACGTTCCCCTCGCAGCCCTGGCCAGCCGGCTGTTTCAGCACAAAGCCCACCAGTCTGTTCTGTTGTCTCCCATCCTCTTAATTTAGATATGTTTTTCCACAGAGACGACAACAGATGCTGTGTTATAGATGGTTAGTATTTTCCATTAGAATGTTTTTAATGACTTTATAAATTCTCCTGCAGGAGCCCCATCTGAGCCGAGCATCGCTGGGATTTATTCGCTTAATGAGCTCACCAGGCAGAGCCACGCTCCCACACTTGGATTCCCAGGAGGACCCATTTGCAGGACACCCTTTCCCCTCTGCAGGGGTAAAAGCACCACCATGCAGCTCGCCCCAGGCGCACGCTGTGCCCAAACAAGGGATGAAAACTCCCCACCCCATGGATGCACCCCTGAGCTGCTTTGCTCCTCCATCAACCAGATGAGGATGAATCTCTTGTCACAGCTGAACCAAAAGCCTTGGCAGACAAACGCAGGCTGCTCAGACCACTTCTGCTAGGACACATCTAACACAGCCGGCTGCTTCAGTGAAGCCGTTTACACCTGCTTCCCTCCGAAGTCCCTTCACCGCCAAACGCACAGCTCGCCTCCCGCAGGGATGGACGCCAGCTGGGGTTAGGCACCCAGCGAGCTGCTCTTGATTTCCACCCAGAACGGACACGGATCGCGCCTCCCATCCCGCACCAGGGGGTCAGCAGCAGCACCCCGCGGGCACAGGCAGACGGGGATTCTCTTTCAAGCATGGCTGAAAGTAACGGGAACCACACGGGGATGGAGATGTTGAAATGGGATTAGCCAAGACAACCTGGCCGCGCTGCGGGGAAGCCACACAGAGCCGCGTCAAGTGGCCGCAGCAGGCAGCACACCGCAGAGTGCAAACCACCCCGCGGGACGGGACGGGACGGGACGGGACGGAGGGGAGCGGAGGGCTGCCCCCCGGTGCTGCCGCCGCTGTGCTCCTCACACAGCCCCAGCGCGGGGCGAGGGGCGGCAGTGGCAGACCCCTCCGGCCGGGAGCACAGCCGGGACCCGCGGCTTGGCCACCCCGGGCGGGCTTCCCCCTCCCTTCCCTCCCTCTCTCCCTCCCTCCGCGGTGTCCCCGGGGCGCTGCGGCCACCGCCTGCCCGCTCGCCGTGCCCCAGCGCAGCCCCCGGCCTGCCCCAGCCCCCCCGGCCCCGCTAGGCCAGGGCAGGGCTCCCCGCTGCTCCGTACGGGCCGGGCCCCTCACCTGCGGGCCGGGTAGCGGGTACCGGGTAGCGGGTACCGGTGCCGGGAGCGGCGCTCACGCCCGCCGCGCTGCCATGCCGCTGCCGCCGCTTCCCAGCCCCGCCCCGCGCGGCCGTGTCACTTCCTCAGCTCCCGCCCCGCCCCGGCACCGGCCCCGACGGGGATGGAGGGAAGAGGGGGCCGCATCCGTCTGTCCTCTCACCCGGGGCTGCAGGGTCCCCCCCGGCTCTGCAGGGGAAGGAACCGCGGTAGTTAAAGCCCCAGTGGGCACTTACAGGGTAGGAGGCAAGCGGCGGTGCGGGGATGTAGCCCGAGGGAGCAGCCGTGAACTGGAAGAAGTCTCCTCTTCCCAGTGGGACAAGCAGCACGTCTGCCCCCAGCCGGGGGGTCTGAAAGAGCAGCCCAGCACCCCTAGCCAGTCCAGAGGAACCCAGCACCGCCAGCTAAGGCGGATGAGCAGCGCGCCTCTTCCACTGCACTCGCATCCCCCGATGGCAACGCTTGCACCAGGAAGGTCCGTGCTCCGGTAACTGAAGAGCATCAACTAAGCCCCATCCCACAAAGAAAAGGACATGAAGAGGCAGTTCAGTAACTTGGCTTTATAAATGATTTTCAACAAACCTTTTTCTGAGAATGAACTACACACGACTTCTGTCCATCTCCTTTCTGCTTCCCACTGGAAATAAACGACCGGATGTAGTGTCCTGTTCCGTTCTTGCCTTGTTCCTCTGGCTGGGTGCACCACATCTTCTCATCTCAGTCTCCAATGTGTGATAGGGACACTGCCACACCTCCCAGGCATCTGTCATTGATGGCATGAGTGGAAACTGAAGGGAAGGCATAGCTGAAACTCCACCATACCATGGGAATTCCCACGTTTGACATAGTGCTGACAGAAGTGTTTCATTACTAAACCAAACCTCCCGCAAGCCATGGAATACCCATCCCACTGCCAACATATACGAGAAACACCAGTGTTTCAGTGAGCCTGGAGGAAGTTCCTTTGTCACAAAACTGATGTCAAAGCTTACTTTTGACCAGATGATTTTGACCTCCAGAACATGACTCTTCAGGTAGCCACCATGGCTGCACTTGGAGCACATCCAAACCCCTTCCTAACAACTGAGATTTGAAGGCTTCTTCATAAGAAAAGCCAGAAACAGGAAGCAACTTGAGCAATGTAATGTGACCTCCCATTCACCTTCCCTCACCCCATGCAGCCACGCAGATGCAGTGGAGAGGAACTTCACGGGGCTGGATGGTCTCCACCTGGACAACCTGTGCTCCGAGCATCCCACCACAGAGCGGTAGCATCACACTGGGGGTGAGCACAAGGACAAGCTGCTCCTTGCAGATGACAAACACCTCTCACCCACCACATCCCCTGCACATGGCTGATGAAGGTGTCCCACAGAGGAGGAAGTCCCCACCCCAACAGGAAATCCCTGCTGCGTCCACCTCCATCACTGACATCTGTCTGAGGCAATGAGGTGTGATGAAAAGAAGAAGGCAAAAGCAGTTTGAGAACTAAACAGATACTGCCTCAGGCTTTGTCTCTCTCCACAAGTAATCTGGGGGCAGTGCCTGCTTACATCCCTGGAGAAGAGGAGGATTCTGTTCTCAGCAGGGACTCTAAGGCCAAGCAGAACACAATTCAGTAACTTAGTGGTTTCTGAATGCTCACTGTCCTCTGCAAGTGCTCAAATCATCTTTGGGTTTCCATGACTCCACAGGCACACTGGCACCAGGTAGCACACAGACAGGGTTAAGTAATTGTTCATCCCCAGGGAAATCAATATCAGATTGTTACTGCTTTGAAGTCCCAGGCTCCCCAGCCTGCTCCCCTTTCATCAGGCCACTCTGCCATGTAGGTGAATGCAATCCCAGCACAGAGTCCCATCTTTCATCCCAAATGTCTCCTTATTTCCCAGATGTCCTCTCAATTTAGGGATGATGAAGTCTTTCATCCCAAAGCTAGCCAAGTGTAACAACCACTCTGAGTTTTTCCAATTCTGTTTGCCTTCAGCTGGAACAAGGGAAGGAGCAACAGATCAAGTATCTCTTCCCTCTGTCTCACCTACCACTCTCCCATCACCTGTCAGTGGCATCTTGCCCAGCAAAGGATACACAACGTCCTGATGTTTTAGAGATGTGGTCCTCTGTCCCAGGAGGCGCTCCAGCAAGGTCTGAATGGTCCCTGCCTGCGCTGGCTCCACCTGGAACTGGCTGCTCTGAATCTGAGCAGTCATAAGAAAAAATGATTTCCAGACCAACAGCAGACTGTTGGGCTTGTTTCTTCATCCCTCCTCCCATCCTTCATCTCCACAGACAGCAATGAGACCTTCAAACTTTGATCCAGGGGAGAATTAAGGGGCCACCAGATCTGATGACACAGTTTAGGCAGTTACTGGCATCACTGGCTTTCCAACTCCTCTGGATACTCCTCAAGGCTGTAGGCCAAGCTAGCAGCTGCAGAACTCCTCTTCATCTTACTATAACCTCCTCAAAAGGAAGTTTATGGCTCCACATCAAAGTCTAAAGCAAGCCCCTATGGATTCCCTTTTCATTTTCCTAGGTAGTCACTGCTCTCTTACCTGACAAAGGAAGAGGCGAAGAGCACGAGATGTGGCCTCAGGCAGCTCTGCCAAGTTGGCTTCTGCTGCCTCCTGGAGAATCTGGCTAATTTCTTTTTGAGAAATAATATTGCTGCTTTTATATCTCAGAAACTTGAACAAAGGAGAAAAATAGAGGCATTAAATAGCAAAAGATCTACAGACTCCAACAGTGACGCAGGTCCTTGGAAAGACCTCTGCTATTTCATGAGATGCTGCAGTACCTTAACCCCTGGCCTGATTTTTACACCGCTTCTTCTAGAAGCAGTGCAAATACCTGTGTTGATGGTGCTCTGATTTATTACCATGTTTATTTTGGTTTAGGTCAGTAAGGAACTGAAATTAACCAGATAACCTTTTAAAAGTGAAATAAGAATAGCAAATATTCACAGACCCATCTTGTATTTGGAGGGGGAAGGTTCACATTAATAACCCATTCCTCTCATCCACTGCCATGAGGCTTTACTTCTGTATTTATGCTGGGCAGGACCACATTCCCTCTCGTTTGCAGGCCCCACGTACAGCAGGGTAGTAGATTGTGGTAACTCTCTGCCCTAAGAAGTCAGATCTGTGAGGCCAAAGATGGGGAGATAAGCTGTGAGGCTGAGCAGAATCTGCTCTCCAAAGAGCTGCAGCACGCTCCCTGATTGGTAACAGCAGTTTCATGCTCTCTGCAGGTTTCCCCTCTCCTCCCCAGGGGTCCTAGACATTATAAGTAAGTGCTACAAACACCAGAAGAACAGGACCTGCTTGCTGACAGCAGTCAGTTTCTGCAGGGTGTGGAAGGGAAGTTCACTTCAAAGTATCGTTATTATGGGGCACAAATACAGCGCCAGACAAAGCCCCAGCAGTATCTGAGACTTGGGTGTGCACAGGGGGTGAGTTCCAGTAACTGATCCACATGCACTGTACCAACATTGTGGGGAAAATGGAGAACTGCCTGCCCTTCCCTGCTCACCAACGTCATCAGCCTGAGCACTTCTGGATGCAGAAAGGACTTCTGGCCCCCTTCGAGTAGTGTGAAGAGCAGGAATCGATGCCAGGGCTGGGAAGCCACATGTAGAGCTGGGAGAGAAGAAGCAGCCAATCAAAGACAGCTTTAAAATCAGCCAAGTGATAGGCTTGAACCCGGGTAAGGACAGTCTTCAACACTGACCTCAAGGTTTCTCTTCTGGACCCCATCCTGTGAAACACTAAGGGGATATTTTCCTCTGTTCTTGCTTGTTAATCTGGCACTTTCTGGGCAAAAATTTAGTTTTGAGGACAAAAGCTTAAAAGCTTTTTTAAAGCAGAAAATACATTTTGTCCATCTCTGTGCTTGTATAGGAAGAGAAACTGTCTCCTGGGGTGCACGTCATAAAATACTTGGGGGATATCTTTAGCCCAGGGTTTTAAAAATAATACCCACTGGTTTCAATATGAGGACAAGTTTCCTGACCACTGGTTTTATTTAGCTGCAGAATACCCTTTGGGGAATGAAGAAAGGCCTTTAACACAAATCGAGCTTGTATCTGCATCAGAGTGCACACTAGGGGGACCAGACAGGCTGATGGTTGCAATGCAAACAAGCAGTAAAGTTCTTAATAAAGAACCTATCTGATGGACATAGATTAAGCCTCAAGGTCACTGTTTGTAACAGCATAAAGTCTCACTGAACACTAAAGTGTTACTACCTTGTATTTATTGCAGATAGGAGCAGGGGATGGACAGCTACAACAGGTCAGCTGATAGAACGTGTTCAACCATGGCAACTCACCTTAGTTTTAGGAAGTCCCTTTGCCACTGACAGTCACATAACCTCCCTATTAGGAGCACAAAACTCTTTCCCATGGGAGAAACCACTCTAAAAAATCATGTAAAATGTTTGGGGGTATCTTTTTGCTGATGGAAATGAGAAAGCATCAGCACTGTGCGCTGAACCTGCTCTGCACATCTGGAAAAATCTCTGGGCCAAAAGAGTGTTTTAGAAAGCCTCAAATGAGACAACTCCTGGAGGCAGAGTCCAGGCCATGCTCTTTCCAGTGTTCTCAGTTCTTTCAGTCCAACATAGCTATGACCCGTATTCTGCTTGGAATAAGGAGACTTCTGTTACCACTGTTGCAATCTTCTGCACTACAGAAAGCATTTAAGCAGCCAAAGTGCAAGGTTCAGCCCTTGCTGAAGCAGCATTGCATTAACTTGACCCCAGATCAGCAGAACCTCCCCAGAACATGGCACTTTTTGTGGGTTTTTTTAAACCTAGCCCTTTAATAGCCTCCCTTCAGCTCCTGCCTGTCATCCATCTGCAGCATCACATCTTCATTCAAACACTTCCGCTATGGAGACAGGCTGAGAGAGCTGGACTTGTTCAGCCTGGAGAAGAGAAGGCTCCAGGGAGACCTTAGAGCAGCTCCCAGTGCCTAAAAGGGCTACAAGAAATCTGGAAAGAGGCTTTTTACAAGAGCATGTGGTGACAGGACAAGGGGGAATGGATTTAAACTGACAGAGGGGAGGATTTAGATTAGATATTAGGAATAAATAAGGGTGCTGAGGCACTGGCACAGGTTGCCCAGAGAAGCTGTGGCTGCCCCATCCCTGGTAGTGTTCAAGGCCAGGTTGGACGGGGCTTGGAGCAACCTGCTCTAGTGAAAGGTGTCCCTGCCTGTGGCTGGGGGCTGGAACTGGATGAACTTTAGGGTCTCTTCCAATCAAACCAGTCTGGGATTCTATTATTTCTCTCTCCCACCAGTATCCCTTTTGTCAGGTGTTCATTCACTCCATCTCCTGCTCTCTTAATGTTTAAATAACTGAACAGGTCAGGGTACAGAGAACTTTGTCTGGTTTAAGGTCAGAGCCAGAACCTGGACTTTGTGGCAGGAGGCTGACAATAAGCAGAAGAGTCTGTTCTCCCCACCAACTGCACGACGCTGTCAAGTTATGTTATATTGCTAATGTGGTATACCTCAGGTCTGACACGGACTCTGGAAACCAAGGTCTGCATTTGCCCCTGGAAATCTAGAATTTCCAGCTTTCCTTCCTATTCTGCCCTCCCCTCCACTCAGGCCAAAATGTGACCAATGCTGTTGGTGTGGAACATACATCATATTCAGATCCTACCTCCCCTATATTTATGGTCTGAATGTTTGCTACAATTGGCGTGGAAGTAACTGACTATTCCTATACCCCTTCCATTCCTAAACCTTTCACTCTTAGTGGGGAATGACTATTTTCCTTCTGGAAAGCATCTTGGTGTTCAGAACCAAAAGTGATGCCTCATGCCTACAGGGGAGCTAGCCATTGTGATTTCATCCTACAAAGCACATGATTAACATTAGGCATCCAAATTATTTTTCTTATTGGGCATAAATTCACTAAGCATCTGCTCCAGGGTGCTACTGGATGGAGATCAAAGAGCTCAAAATAACTGCAGGAGGGAAACCCAGGACAAGAAAGAGCAGGAAGACTTTACCAACATCCTGGTTCTTCTCATACAGGTATTCCACTAGAGTTTCCAGGCAGGCAACCATGGCTTGAGAGAGCAGCAAGTCCTTCTGGAATACCAAGATAGGGTAAAAAAGAAGAAGAAGAAAATAAACCCCCGAACAGTCAACAACTATTGCCAGAGGGAAATTCATTAGGTGGCAGGATCTGAAGAGCACGCAGCACAGGAAAATAACACCTTTCGTCTCCTTCACAACGCACTGCAAATGATCTGTCACGTCAAGGAACCAGACAAAGGCACGACTACTTATTATGAGATTTAAACAAAATTAAGTAACAGCCTCCAAAGAATAAAGATGTGAGCACAACATCACTTGAGAGAGTTAAATGTAAACTGATGTACTGCCCCTGCAGCCCAGCATCACTTGAGCAAGTTACATGCACACTGACGTACTACCCCGAAAAGCACCTTGCCAGGGGAGGGGGGGAGGAACGGGGATTTGTTACACTTTCCCCACGTCTGTCCCTGTGGATGTGGCATCCCTGCAGAGCAGGAGATGGGAAAACAGAGATCATTAGTACACAGAATTTCAGCTATCCGGTTCAGCAGCAGGGAGTACTGCATAGCTTGATTTACCTTCTTTCTCACTGCACCATGCTGCAGCAAGAACATTTTCCCTCCTCCTCATCTCATATCTGTAAGGGGTGGAAAATGCAAACAAAAGGGGAAAAAAGAAACCCAAACAGGCAGCCCCTTAGGTTCTGCAACAGGGTGGTTTCTCCTCAGGTTAGTGTACCTGCTTCAAGCCCAATACTGGTGTTGTTCCAAAAGTCGTATGTTATATACCTTCAACTGGACATGCACCAGAAGGTTCTGCAGACTGGCAACAAGCAAGAAGACCTGCTGTGGGTTGAGGGGGTGCAAAGCAGCATCCTGCAGTGATGGTGGCTGTGGTTGTGAAGTAGCCTGGGCTGTGCTTTGACCGATGATCACCAGCAGGGAGGAGGAGAAGTTCTGTCGCAGAACAGCTCTCAGGAACTGCATGATGCTCACTAGACACAGAGCAACTTATTAAGTTTGTGTCAGTGTTTTCCGCTCCCCTACCCTGTGTGTTGGTGCCTGTGCACAGGAGAGGGTAAAGAGAAAATCTGGGCTTAAGGCCCACCAGAGTTGCCCAGCAGCTGATGGCAGCTGCAGACAGGAATGGCAACCCTTTGTTCATCTCCTCCCTGTAAGACACCGTTCCAGTTCACTCTTGGTTCCAGATGTCATTACCAGCCTTCAAGAAGATTGATCCAAACGCAAAACTCCAGACTGTTGCCTTTTCTCACCACCGGCTACATACTCCCACAGCTAAATGGACCAAAGCTTCCAGATTCCCACCAGCACCTCCACCATCCCATGTATAGTCACCAGTTCTCCCCTGTTGCAACATGGTACTAGCAACTGGTTCCAGTCAAATCCCTGTAACACGTGAAAAATACCTAACAGCAGAATTGGCTTCTTATTCCTGAAGATGACTTCATTCAGGACTTTTGTTAGGTCTAGAGAGAGTGTCTGGTGAACCTAGACGAGAATAAAAGAGAAGAGAAAAAATGGTGCTGATTTGGACCAGGTGAAAAACTCCAGTACAGATACATTTACTCCTTAGATGCTACCCCATGATGACCACTCTAAAACAAGGGAACAGCTTCAGGGTTTCAGAAGTCTGACCCAGGAGGGAGGGTTATGTCAGCGGGCCCTGAAGTTTCACTCACCACTCGCTGCTAGCTCCAGACAGCTTCCAAACCACAGTGCAGTTTGTTTGCCTGTCTCACTCTCACTACTCCCTGCACACAGCTGCCAAGCACAAGGAGTAGTAGGAACAGTCATAACCAAGCACAACTGTACCTTAGCCACACAGCCAGTCACCAAGAGGGACAGAGGCCTGGGTAGATACTTCAAAAGTAAACATTTTCCCCTTGTGTTGGCACAAGGAAGTGCTTCCCTTAAAGTTGTAATTCCAGTATCAGCTGACAACTCCAGCTTAGCTCAGCTCTCTTGAGGGACTGCAAAGCATCTAATACAATGACAGCTGCCCACATTCGTAACAGCTTGCTAATATTGAACACTTACTTGCAATAATAGGTTTGGATTGTGATTGTTCTATTTTTGTTGAACACTTACTTGCCGATAATAGGTTTGGATTGTGATTGTTCCATTTTTTTTTGAACACTTACTTGCCAATAATAGGTTTGGATTGTGATTGTTCCATTTTTTGTTAATTTCAGTATCAAAAAAGTAGTTTATAACATGGGAACTGTGTCTCCCACCCCCAGGCTTCCCTTGAGAAAGGCTTTAACATGTATTTTGCTCTGTCCTGAAGAGTAACGTGATTTGAATCAGGAGGGCTGGGTATGCACTTTTTTTTTCCCCAGGATTCCTGCCTCCCTCTGACTCTCCAATGATTTGGGTCTCAGCCTTCAGCAACATGCTGGCTTCCAGTCCTGCTAGAGAAGTGCAGCAGGGAATAACTTGTGGACAAAACCAAACGAGCAACCAAGGCAAGCATATTCCAGGCTGAAGCAAACCACTTTCCTCTGGTAATGAAGATTTCTTTCAATTAAGGTTTTAAGGTTTAGCCATTCCCTGGATGTGAGCACTGGAGTGATGCTAACCTCAGTATTGTAGCGATGTTGGGAAAGTAGGAGGGATGCAACCAGCAGCCAGCCAGAGCACAGCAAGGCATCCTCAGGTGAGAGGTAAGCAGCAGGCTCAGAAGGAGGGGACCGCAACCAGGTGCATTCCAAAACCTTCTGCAGCAGATCGAGCAAGGGCACGTTGGAGAGCAGCACAGCCACTGCTGCATGGGAGAGAGACAATCAGAGCAGCTGAGGGGATGGTGCAGGTTAAACCAGATTGACAAGCAGAGGAGAAGGGCAGAGCACACCCCCGCTGCAGCAAGGCAGCCTCAGCTCATCAGAGTAAGGCTGTCCAGCTACACTGGTGTTCATTTCCCACAGCACAAGTGACTGTTCAGCCATCTCATAAAATGACCAGCCTTCAGCTAACACAGCTGGAAGGTTGGTTAGAGCTGTTCTCTATTATTATCAAGTTTTTTGAATCTTGGCAATACCAAGACATTTCAAACAAGGCACCAAAGCCCCACTGCTGTGTTTTATGAATAAGAAAAATACAGTGGTTCTGTCTCTCAGCAGCCAATTCCTCAATCATCAGAAGGCAGCAAACACCAAACCAAACCCCTCGAGCTAAAAGACTTCATCCTAAATACAAAATGGTCTTTATTAACTTTAAAGTTGTGTCTGGAAAGGGAAAAATCCACCTCACCTCTTGAGATGGTTAGAACAGTGTCTGATTGCCCAGCTAAGATTAATATAGCAATCAATACAATCTTGCCTCACCTCTCTGTTGACTACCAGGTGTTGTCTGATGAAGGCTCCAGTACAGAAAGTTCAAGGATGGCTGCAGGAGGTCAGTGTCCCTTGGCCTGCATTTCCCACAGAGATTACTGACTGCAAACAAAAGAATGTGCATAACACGGACACTAACATAACAGGGCACCTCAGCACAAGAAAACAGTTGGTCAGTGAGAACACGGCTCGTAAAAGAGCCACAAAACTTCAAGTAAAAATAGCCAGAGCATGGTACAGACAAAGCAATTGGCATCTGCCTTAGAGTTTTTGCTTTAGACTGAATGCTGCAGTGGAGGTTGACAATGGGGAAGGAGGAACAGAAAAGGGTATATTACAGGGCATATATCATATGGGGCCATAATGAATCCAAGAGCAATAGACTATAAGTTACCTGTACCCACAGAGTGAGTTTGATCCTAATATTAGATCAACCATAAACAGCCATGTTCCTCTCACATGGTGACCAGACTGGGGAATGGGCACTGGGACAGAAAGCTGTGCTCCTCCACTCTTACCAACCCTGCTCACACTGGGAATAAACGCACCATCTTTGTTTTAAGCACCAAACATTTAGGAATAATATTTAGTGTGATTTTGAGAAGGAAAGCCAGGACTGCAGGGCTCAGCAGAACTGTCATAGGAGATCTTTTGAGGGGCTTAAAGTCTGTGTAAGCAGTTCTAAAAACCCACGTATCAACACACCTCCCCACACCCCCTCCATCTACAAGCTGGTTCCACATAGGCATCATCAGAGAAGAGTGCCCTGCACACCTACCCCTGAAGAACACAGCCTGGGGAGCTAAGCAGGGCTGGAAGGTGGTGGCTGGGGCAGAGAGAAAGTCGTGCTGTAGAATACAGAGCAGAAAACCAGAGCAAAAGGAGTTTGTGACTCCTGGGAGCAGCTGAGCTCTCTGAAATCACAGCAGCTAAAAAGGCTGGTAAAAAGTGGACATGGCTCTTCCACACCCCAGTTTCCTTGGCTAATGAATGAAGAACACTGCTTCTTTACAAGGTCAACACAGGCAGCCCCAAGACACAGAACATTTTAAATTGAAGGGGATAGTCCTTCAAAGCCTGCTGGAGAGATCAATTTGTCAGAGCAGAGAAGGGATGAGAGGACAGATCAGCTGAACTTCCTCCTGGTATCTATTCTTTATTCACAGCCTACATGAACCTCCAACAGGCAAATGAGAAGGAAGAAGTTACCAAGTGAGGATCACTAGACAAGGCAGCAGGTCCTGCTATGGTGAAGAAACAAACACGACTTGCACTTCTAGGTCTCTGGCGTGGAGTGGGCAAATCCTGCAGCTGATTGAGACCCACGTACTCTGGACTTGAACTCCAGAGCAAGCCCAGGTTTAAAGGTGACCCCTGTGGCCTGCCTGAACCCCTCAGGAGCATGTTAGCAAGTGTGGATGGAGAGGGATGATTCAGGAAGCACATCAGCAATACAGTCATGTGCCAAGTCAACAACAGTCACAGACTCTGAAATCATGTCATGGCCAGGGGAATGCTTTTGCCACCTTGAGAGGTTCCAGACCACAAATGTATTGTAAAAGCAAGAGGAAGAGAACCTGGGTTTTGCTGACTGAACTGGTAACCAGGGCTCTTTACAATGCTTTGGCTATGAAAGTATTTCAAAGGAAGCTTAACTGTAACACAAGGTACACTTGCTGTCAAAGGACAAAGAGCCAGCCCCATATCATCTTATGGAACAATTAACGAACACAGACCAAAGACCTCTGGAAGAAGATGGATGCACAGACTCACCCTGGTGAAGCAGCTTGAAGTCTGTGCTGTCCAGCTCCCTCACCCCCTTGCTTCGCAGCTGCACCAGGAAAAGGAGGCTCAGCAAAACAGGCAAGTTCCTGTTAGCTAAGAAGGGTGCAGACAGCTTAGCTTGGCAGTGAACTCTAAACTTAAATATTATATATATATTACTTCCAAAAAATGTTTTCACAAAGGCGCAGGAGTTTTCAGTTTTGAGGAGGAAACATTTACTGGTGTCTTTAATGTTAACATATTCTTGATGGAGTCTCACTGTTGGGCCACCTTGTTGTCTAAGAGCAGGCTACTGTTCAAACAGAGATGCAGACCTCCTTACCTGCCCCAGACCTCCCAGAGAGCTGCCTGCATGCTGGAAGGAAGACAAGGACATGACAAGGAAGTCGTGTCTCCAGAGTACATCTGGAGTTTGACTTTCTGATGGGGCTGTCAGGAACTCGGTTAACAAATTCAAGGTGCAGTATGAACTGGAGCTGGGGATATTAGTGTCAGCAGAACGGCTCTAATCTTGCAGAAGCTCTTCTAGCCCAGTGTCCTCTCTCCATCACCCGCTGTTTGGAGGAATAGGTTTGACTCCCACAATAGGAAATGGATAATCTGCCTTCCCACAACCCCTGGCACCCCGTGATCAGCAACAAAAGTGTCCAAATGTGCAAAATGACAAAGACGCCAATATGGCCTTCTTTATCCATAACCCTGTAACCTCAAGCTCCACCACACTCCTCCTTTAAATCCCACCCTCTTCTCCAGCCTACTGATGTAAGGCAAAAACACTTTCCCTCTTATGCTTCCATCCCAACTGCTGCATGACAAAACACCCCAAACAGAGCAGAGCTGTTAGAAGTGTCTGTGCCCGCTTCAGGAACAAGCAAAAGGTGTTCTGGGACCCTATCTTAGGGCGTCAAGGACACCCTAGCACTACGCCCTGTTTCAGTTCAAGCTCACAAGATGCTTTGCACAGCACCTTTCACAATGGGACAACAGTCCCAACTCCACAGCCAGGGCTAGCAGCAAAACAGGGGATTTCCCCCCCGTCACAACCTTGCTCTCTTTGAGAAACTGAACAGAATCATGGGATCTGCTGATGCCACAGTTCCTGTTTGGGGATCAATATCATGAACGATTCAAACGATCTCTGTTCCCTGGGTGTACTCAGCACACCAAGCTGTTTTGCGTAGAGAAGAGGCAAAAAGGAGGGCGTCTTTCAGTCACTAGTTGAGTCCCCACTCAAGCTGGAAGATTGACCAGCACAGCTCTCCACTTGAACACATACGGCAGTATAAGAGAACCTTATCTTGGTTTAACAACCGCAGTTTGAAGCCAGAACAATGTAAATTAGAAAAAGACTTTCTCAATTCAAAATAAGAGTCTCTGGAAAAGGAAACTAAATCAGTGCAGTCCTGTCCATAAATTTCCTCATGCAGATACATACAGAAGTTGTATCAGCACTTCAAAAATGCTTTATCCTAGAGTGCATCCCTTCAGCTATTGACCTTGCTAGCTGATCTTAAAGCAAACCCAAGTCACAGAGGGCAGTCACCTTGTAAAGATGCTGAGCTGCTCTCTACCAACACCTGCTGCAGAATCTGTAGGAACTGACTCCGGAGGAGGTCACAGACAAGGACATGGTCATAGCTTTCCAGGAAGATCTTTAGAGTCATCAACACCTTCCAAGCCACCTCCACAGAGCTTGAGCAGACCAGGTCCTGCGAGGGAAGAAGCACACACATTACCTTCCTGCCCTCATTTGGCAGAAGTCACTGCTATTTAATACCATTATGCTAATCTGGTGCCTTGGGAAACAGACTAATAAAGTACTGTTCAGATGAAGTATGTCCTGATTAGAGAACTGAATAAAGCAGACAGACTCTCATCTGATAGGCACCTCTGAGTAATATCCTGTTTAAAGAATGCATGTGGCTATGTAACGCCCATATAGCACACAAACGTTTGAGCAACATACATTTAAGGGCAAAGTTTTAAACACATGGGATCCTAAAGCCAGGGCCCTATTTCCAAAAGCACAGATCTTCTGGCATTCCTGCTGTCCTTGTTGTTTGGAAAACTAAGGTTGCATATAAAAGATGCGTACCTAAAATCAAACTTATGAGTCAGTCCATAGCTACTTATTTTCAAAAGGCTGGCAGCCTTGTACCTGCATTAGCAACATAACAGCTGAACTGCGTGAAACATACAGGAACTATACAAGCAATCACTGAATCTCAGAAAATGGGACTCGTGCACACAGCATTCAGCCCATGAGCCTGCTTCTTGGCAACAGAGCTCTGTCTGGAGCCTCTGAGCTGAACCCTACAGCTGTTAGCCTTAACTTGGGCACACCTTTGTTGTTAAGGTGTTTAACATTAAATTCACTTGCACAGCATGTACAGATGCAGTTCCATAAAGATCAGGCAGAAAATGCTTGGTAGTGCTGACATTATATGAGCATCTCAACACGTATTATGTCAGCACCACCTTGGCTCTCCTCCCCCAGTAGTCCCAGCTACTGCATTGCAAATGGTACAGCTGAAAGAGGTAAACAGAAAACTGGTCTCAGTAACCAAGCCTACAGCCTGCCAGGACAGCCTGCTGCCTTCCCTATCACACAGTAGTCAGGAATCCTGACTGGGATAATGGAGAGGAAATGGCTGCGGGACCCCATACACAAGGAAAGTAGTTAAGAACAGGCTGCCTGTGCCAGGAAAAAAGTATCTAGTTCTGAGCTTGATTCCTGCTCATATTTGAGACCTTCAGGGATACAGGGCAGGGAACTGTCTGCACAATCTGCTCCACTGACATAGATCTGCTCCATATGACATTCAGGAATGTAATCTAAAGCAAGTCAGCCTATTTCCATTCTCTGAGAGAGCAGCTCACATCTGAAGCATGGAGAAGACAAGTGGGACAGTGTGTGATCATGATCACATTCACCCCCAGATGAACACAACACAAAATGGCACTAACCAAGGGCCACAGCCTTCCTGCTCCTGGTAAATGCATCACTGTGTTAACATCTTCCTTCCTACTCAGGAGCTCAAGGTCTCAGATGAAGCCACTAACCATCTGTTCGATCTAGTCCAGACAATTGTTAAAAGCAGATGAGCAAATAAATCATCCCTGGAAGGACATTCATTTTTGTTTCACTGTACCACACAGAGGCCTTTCCATTTTACTAGAGCATTCTCAGGCTGAGGTTATTCACCTCCTAAGTTTTCTTTACATCTGACAGCATATTTATCCCAGGATATTGCACTGTTTTATTAGCCCATCTAAATTCAGATTGATTATGCTTTCTCCAACTGAAAGGTGAAGTGTCAAAGCCTGTGATTTATTACAACTCACTTTAACAACCAGGACAGAGCTAAATTAATTTATTTCTGCAAGAGCACACAGCAATACAGACAAAGAGAAGCAGGAATACTGTACCATTCAGCAAAGGAGCCACTGTTTCTCTTTTGTTTATTGCTAGACCTGGAATGTATACACCACGTTATGGAGCGCTAAGTTCCAGAACTACTGCCAAAGGCAAGTCCCATGGGACGCTTCTCCTCCTGAATTTGATATGTGAGCTCACTGATAATTTTGGCTAATCCTCTGCAATGGTTATCAAAAGCCTGGATGTTGCTACCTACTGTCCAATATCACCCTCACTGTAAAAGAACTGCCCCACACAGGTACCCTCCTGTCAGTCATTTCACTAAGGTGGGATATTAAAATGTACTTCATGGTCTCTTTGATCATAACAAATACATGCCAGACTGTAATGCCTGATGGGTACCCACTCAGAATCAAACCTTGTTTATTCACTGTCTGCTGACATGGGCTTCTATTCACACTGATACATAGTTTTAATTTCTCTGAAAGGCTGGAGAAGAAACATCACAGCTCTTTGCTTTTGTCCTTCCAGGCAAATCTCATGTTCCCGTGTGGAAATGTCAGCAAGTGTTTACTGTGTGACCGGCTGAACAGTCGTGGGGTAGGTGGCCACTGATGGGAATGGGTGACAGGGCAGGTGGGAGAGCTGGGAGTGAGAGGAGGTCTCTAAGCAGCCATCAGCACCTAGATTCTGTCATGATTACATAGGTTAACAGAGCCCATTATGCCAGCAAACACACAAGCCCTGCTACTTCAAGGCTTCTTTCTTCCCTGCACTGAATAATTTTCCCTTCCTCAGGATTTCTATTTTACCTTTAAAGAGCAATAAAATGTGTTGTTGCAGCCCTGGAAACTCAGGAGTTCTGCAGGAATCTCTGACAAGACCCTCCAGTTGAAACCAAACAAAATTAAAACCCCCAGCGAACAGAAAGCCATGCCCTCAAGACCTGCTCTCTCCATGCTGCTTTTTCAAAGTTCTTTTTTCCTTATATCCTTCTCATCTATCAGTAGTAAAACCATTTCTCCCAAATTAGCTAAACAGCTTCTTGAAAGGCTGCCACAGAAAGATCTGGAGTACCCAGCTGTGTATCTGGTTAGAGAAAGGAATGAGGTTTTTCACGGCATACATGAGCACCCTTCAGATCCCTTCCTAACCAGCTTTCAAAAGATCCCTTCCTGTTACAGTGGATGGATGACAGAGAAAGACCCATTTTCCATATCAGGCTTCCCTGGGAGGTGGAAATCTATGTATACACTCATTGGCCCTTGTAGCCTCATGTCCCAGGTTGGACAGGGTCTTGATCAACCTGCTCTAGTGGAAGGTGTCCCTGTCCATGGCAGGGGGTTGGAACTGGATGATGTTAAGGTTGTTTCCAACCCAAACCATTCTATGATTCTATGACACCACTGAGAGCTTTAAAAACCAAAAAGCCACCTAAATCAGGGCCAGGATGGCAGCCTGTCATTGTGAAAGCTACATACCAGTAAAATAAGTAAAATGCTGGAATTGTTCTTCAGAATGGGAAGCAATGGGTTAACACTGTTCAGCTGATCAGACATGCCAAAACCATCTTCTTCAATCCCAGTTTGCTTGCAGTCTCCCCAGGAAAACCAGAGTCGGAGGACTTGGTGTCCAAATCTCCCCATAAGTTCAGGGTAGCGCAGGAAGAATTTCAGTAGGAGAGGACAATGGACGTAGACCAAGCTTAGATCTGGAAGATTATCCAGGATCCTCCTTATGGTACACAACGACCTCTGGTAAATGGTGGGAGGGAAAAGGGGAGAGAGAACAGAATTATCACTAGATACTGAATATCAAAAAAGCTGAAGTGATGTGAGTGCTATGAGAAACAGTCACACTGCCTTCTAAGTAGACAATCAAATATATCAGTTAAACATCATTTTGTGAAGCCCATTTGCATCATAAAGGCTAAGAAACTTGTAGGCTTTATACAGTTCTCAAAGCTGTGCATCAGCAAAGAGCCATATGGGAACACTAGAAAGCCTTCTGCAGAGGCTGTAGATGTGTTCAGGAGACTGAAGCGATGAAATTTATTATATTCCATATGTGAATTCACAGCCTATCCAACGCATTTACACTTCCTACACATACACAGGTTTATTCAGTCAAATCTAGATTCCCTGGTGGCTTTTCACAGTTAACTTTCCAGAGTGTAGATGCACTGCACGCTCTTCACTCGCTCACTGCTCATCACCTATGTCAAAATACTTTCCTCAAGAGGGTTGATGGGAGTGGGGAGAAACCTTAGTTTCCAAAAACGGGTCCAAGAGGAAGGAATTAAATCATCTTTTACCAAGTCCAGTGGTTGGCTTTTGTCCTGACAGACAGCAAGGAGGTAAAGTGCAGCTCTGAGTATGTATAGAGGGGGACAGTCTCCATGGTCCTGTGCGGATAGGAGGAAATTTCTTATGGCTAAAAATAATTCCGCTTCTGGGACAAACCTGCATTTGAGGAGATTGGAGTGCAAACAGTAACATTAGACATGCCTCACCCACCAATACATGGTATAGAATAGCCACAAAACCATATGCCTTATATACTCTTGGCTCACCTGTCCTCAAGGGTGTAGGCAAAGTATAAGAGTAGTATAAAGCAGTGTTGGTGGCTGCAAAGAGCCTGATCCAAAGAGAAAGGCTCAGGGGTTTCAGACAGGAAGAGAAGGCTTTCAGCAGTGGTGTAGTTTAATTGAGGCAGACCCTTCTGCAGGAGCTCAGAAATGTCTTGCTCTAGAAATAAAACTACTATGAGCAGGCAGGCAGTGATGAGCAATGTTTACAGCAAAGCAGAGTGGAACAGGGGGATGGAAGCATCTGCCTGCCCCAATTCAAGAATATTAAATTAGGGAAACTCCTGATGTAAGAAATATAAAAGTCAGCCTCCTGCCCCACAGCCTGCATACAGCAAGCACACCGCTATGATCTGGCATGAGGTGTTGTGAGACTTGATTTAACAGAGCTGGCTTTGAGGATGAAAAGCCATTTCTGTTTAAGGTTCCCAGCTTTCTGCTGATGCTGCCTGTATGGTCACCAGCCACTGCCAGTAAGAAAAGTGGCTTTTGTGATGTGAAAATTTTCAGCTCATTTATCTGGGATTTACCTATTATGGGAAGTTACAGTACAGACAGGAAAGCTTTACAGAGTGTGCCAGAGGAAAAATCTGCAGATATAGGTGACTAAGTGGCAAATGAGACTGTTTCAATTAAGCCATGCACAGTTGTTGTCACCATGTAAACAGGCAGGGTTCCAAATTCTTGAGGATGCATTCTGTGAGCGTTATCTCCATGTTGGACCAGCTTAAAAAAAAAGCTGGGGAGGAAAACCCCACAACCTCTAAATAGAGCTTACGTGTGTCCTCCCTTCCCTTCTTTGTCCTTTTATTTTAGTTATTTTTGTACCTATTGCCTAAAGAGAGGGTGTCAGGGCCTCAGAGTAAGTGAAGCCATTTGTCTCCTTCTCCAAACTTGCCTTCCTGGGAAGAAGTTTTCTCTTTCTCTGTGGCAGAGTAAAGGCTCAAGCACAAGCTGCAGAGGAAGCTGGAACACGCCTGATTCAAGGCAGGATTACTGTGAAGAAGAGCAGAAAAATACAGTGCAGAAGACCAGGAATATCTTCTTTATATTTCCAATCTCACATGCTGTCTGCTAGAACCTCAGTTTACTGAATCATCATCAAATACAAGCACCTGCCCCATCACAACAAAACTCCAGGAGCCACCTGGGGTTCCAGGAAAGTGAGTGATTCCCAAAGGACAGTCAGCTCACAGATGTGGCAGGTGTGCATAGTGATGGCAGTGAACGTGTTCACACACCCTGGGACAACATGAAGATAGCGGGGTACTCTCACAATCATCACACCTGGTATACGCAGGGAGTCTTGCAAGGGCAGGACCCCAAACACTGCAGAGCCTATATATGAGGGTGGCTTCCCACACCTGATTCCACTGGCAAACACCAGTAGGGAGATTCCGTGGCATTATTTCTGTCTCCAATGATCTCCTTGCAGAACAGGACATAATGAATCAGTTTTGCACTCTAACACACCATCATTAGTGCCCCGAACTACTGTATTCAGAGGCCTCGATCACTTCCCACACACACCATTCAAAGGCACAAACATCCCCACCCTAAGTTTCACAGTGCTAACCTGGGCTAAGGGTGCTGCATGTTTTGTTTACTCTTTAATAAGGTGCAGTCATAGGAAAGAGGGGTAACACACCTTTGCAGACCCACAGAGAGTCTCCCTAAGTCCTCCACAACCGAGAAATCATAGCCTTTGCTACAGAAGAACCTTTGCGATTCCTGCTGTTGAAGCCTTCCTTCTCCCGCCCATTTCTTATATATCACACCACAAGGAACAATGATAGTGGTAATATGTGCCTGGGAAGCCAGAGCTCAGATGAAACCGATGCTACTGTTATTTCTTTTCAAAACACCCACTTATCTGATCACTCCAAAGCCAGGCTGCTTTATCTCTACCTGCTCATCTCATAACAGACGACAGGATTCTCACACCACTCTGTGAATCCACCTGCCCCCTATCTGACTGCTTCTCCCTTCTCCCACATCCAGCTTTTCCATTGTCAGTTTCCATTTACATTTTGCAGTAAGATATAACTACTCTCGAGTCTTTCAGCATTCCATCTTGCCAAATCAGGTGCACTAAATATGGCATGATCT
Organism: Neopsephotus bourkii; assembly: GCF_033783945.1. Lineage (NCBI taxonomy): Eukaryota > Metazoa > Chordata > Aves > Psittaciformes > Psittacidae > Neopsephotus > Neopsephotus bourkii. The sequence continues at coordinate 14,943,280 of NW_026900624.1, forward strand.
GCTTTTCCATCTGGAAATGTTTGACTTCCTCAAAATGCATGTGCATCACAATACCTTTGTACAGAGCAAAATCTGGCCTTCAGCTCCAGTGTCAGTCGGATGAAGGATGAAGATGCTAGACAGAAAGCAAGACAGAAATGTCACAGAATGTGTACAATAAGGGAAAAAAGTAGGCAGGTCCCATAACCATCCCCACACATCTCCACACCAACCTGGTGAACAAGGCAGGCCATCTCAGTGTCCTCTCCCAAAGCAAACTACTCTGAGTTTGGTTTGGAGAGGAATGTCTGAGATTCATTTGTTTTCTCAGGAGAATAAGGGAAGTTTTGACAGCTTCACTTGTTTAGAATAGAGGAATTCTCTACATTAGTTCTCTGATGTGCGAAGAGTAAGGAATACACAGAGTAAATAGGATTTCTACATAGTAAAAACCTACCAATTCCAGCATAATCCCTGTCTAGAGGAACAGCCAATTCTGAATATTCCAGAGGAAAGGTTGAAGATGACACAAGTTATTTATCTAAAATAAAATCTGTCCCATCATCATTGCTAGACCAAATAACTTTTTCATCCTGTTGAACATGACTGTGTGCTCTATTCTTACTCATATAAACATGTAATATAATCCTCCGCATGAAGTGCTCATTGCCTCAGTAATATGCAGTAGCAGTAAGTTCCATCAGTTACGAGCACAGAGAACGTGATCGCACACTACCCCCATACCCAGCTTTTTGGAGAACTTATTCTGCAGGTTTGGCACCACTGTAAAGAGGGTATTAAGTGCTGAGATGAAAACCTCCATCAGTGATGGGCTGACGGCCCTCTCCAGGTAGTTCTGTGGAAAGAAAAAAAGATCAGGTGCATGGTGGTATGCAATAGACACTGAAAACAGCAGCTTTTCTGCCTGCCCAGAAAGTGAGATTTCTAAATCCAAAGAAATGGAGTAACAGTTCTACCAAAATGCCTGGCAGCATGTACACATGAGCACTTCAAAGCAACTAACGCTCCCCTCTGCCAACATTATGAGCTATGCTGCTAACTCTGCAAGACATTACATCAAACAAGAAACTTCTTCCTGATTCCAGCTGGCAAACAGTTAGGCCCTTACTGCCCATATTGCCCTGGAAGCAACTGTTTTCACAGCTCAGATGGCTAATTCTCCAGCGTGGCATACAACACAGGACATATGTCCAGCTGACTTCAGGAACGCTTTATACCTGTGATTCAGCGTTTTATGGGGTAGTGGCAAACACAGCTATTTAAGCTCTCTAAAGAGTGCAGAACCTAAACTGTTTAGAACAGAACAACTTGACTGACTCTTGCAGAAGGTCACTGGACAATTTTCTCACAGTCCATTAATTTTTAACCAAGTTCAATGAGCAAGAAGCAGCAAACTGACTTCAGCTTTGCCAAACGAGACATGCACCTCCCTTCAGGGAGGACAACAGCAATTGTACTGCAGCTGAGCTGCCTCTCAAAAGATTGGTTAAGAAAATACAAACCAAAACATTTCCAAGCTCCCAACAACTGCAAGAGTCCATACACCTGAACCTGTGGCAAAGCACAAGCAAAAGTTACTCAACGTTTGGAACCACCACCAGAGCCCCACTGTTTTGACAGCTCTGCTCCAAGTGTCTTAGTGACAGATCTGCATGGAGCACTAAAACACATGTGACTCTCCAGTTACTTTTTAAACTGTGTCCCTGGCCTTACTGAGGCACTGCTAGGTACTGCCCTTGCTGGGTAGACTGGGCAGCCTCATCAACACCTTCTGGAAAGAAGCAGGGACATGAAAGTGCAGGTGCAAAATGCCACTGCTTTCTGGGACACAAGCAAGAAGGGAAAACAACACTTCAGGCACTCTTCATCTTCTGCAACATCCAGAGCTGCCATGGATTAGATAGCATGGCAGGGAGGTTATGGGGATTGCACAGTCTGAAGAAAGACACTGCCATCTACATGGAAGCTTTATGAATTTCTCCACCCTCTGAGACCATACACCCCCATTTTGCATGCACTGTGTAATGCCACATTTGGCTCTGTGGCAATGCCACACCTGTTCTTGGTTTACTCTACATGCTCTCTCCCTCCCAAAACCAATTTGTGCAACCCGTTCTTGATGTTTGAAAGCATCTTTCCAGGTATCCAACAAATAGATCAAATTCAAAAGAAACCCTACCATGACCATGGGGATGCAGATACTGTCACAAATCCTCAACAGGAACTCAGAGAAGTTGCTTAGTGTGTCCTTGCTCTCAGAGTTGGGGGCAGTGAAAGCATTCTCCTGGGCCATGAAGTCACTCTGGAATTCCACTGCTAACCTACAAACACATAGTGGACATCAAAGAGAGGAATCCTCCTCACTTTGTAAAGGAAGTTAGGAGATGCTACATCTGCATCAAAACTTTCACCTATAAACATTTATTGGGTCAGCAATGCAGGAATTTGGCAATCTCAGAGTTACATCTTGAGCAAAGCTATTAGAAGTCAGCAATGTTGCACAACAGTACAATCTGGGAAATGAAGGGTTAGCTTCTCTGAAGAAAGTATCTGCTGTGGAAAGCCCTAGTGTGGCAAGACTAAAGGTTCTCATCCAGGCCAGATTGTCTGGAGCACAATACAGCAAACCTCATGAAAATCAGCCAGTGGACCATTCAGCTGTTCTAAAAGGAATGACAGATCCCAAGAGCCCTGTAACACTACCCCAAGACACTGGGTCAGTGCAGACAGGGCCACCTGCTTCTGACTGAATTATCTCAGTCAAGCCATGGAAGGCAAAATAACTAAGTTGGCCAGACTTCCCTAACAACAGACTCACACACAAATTCATGTACCACCGTCTGCTGAGCAGCTAAGGCTGACAGATAGCTCTCATCCAGCAGCACAGGAAATGTTGGTGTCTATAAACCCACTGGCAGTTAACAGATGAGCAAACCCAAAGCCACCATCTGAAGCAGATACACATTTGTTAAATGGTTAATCCCCCCCTGCGTACCCCAGGACACAGGAATATGGTTTCACACACACCTTCCAATAGTTCTTACACTGTCAGTAGTAGTGGCTAATTTTTAAGCAGTTCCTCAAAGGCCAAAGGCATTAAATAAACAGGGAATAAAAGGTCCCAGAGAAATTTACTGGGAGACACACACAGGTATCACAAATTTTTCACTATCACTACATATTCCTCCTTCTGTTGTTTCACTGACAAGTGCAATGCATTGAACTCACCTGTGATATTTTAGTGGTGGGGGTGGGCAGAGGCATTTGGTTACCAGGACAGAAGAATGGGTGGATATGGACACACACTACTCACCTACACTGACTTGTCCTCACCTGCAAGCATTTCTGAAACTTTGCAGGGTGTTAAGCAAGAACTGGCCCTGTCTCTGAGAAGCTCTGCTGAGATTTATGTTTGCTGGGTGACTCTGAGACACTGAGAACAGGAGATCACCCTGTAAGAGGAGAGGAGTCTTTAAAACCTTATGTTCACTGTCAGTAAAAAACAGCTTATTTCTCTGATCCCTGCAGCAGGAGGAACAACAGATTTCACACAACTGCTTTTCACTGCTGTGCTTTCCCCAGGAAAAGCAGAGTTAGCTTTTGTGCCCTTCATAGGGAGGACAGAGTTACAGAGCTACTAGTTCTTTACCGCCTATATTGCCACAGTTTGGTCTAATCTGAGTTATAAATAGCTCAGCTAATGGAGCTTCAAACCCTTCTGGGAAAACCTGGTATTTTTAAGAATTTTTATTTCTTCCAATTACACTTCAGACAACACTGAACAGCTCCTCTCCTTGTACAGCACTGAAATATTAGTGCTCTAATTTGGCTCAGCTTTGTAAGCAACTATGCATGTACTAGCTCTTGTTCCCACACAGCATCCTACTGGGTTCAGCAAGAAGCCAACTGCAGCATCAGAGTTAATCATTTGCCCAAACTGGGAAGCACTTGGAACTCAAGATCTGCCTTTAAGCCTTAACCTGTTGTGGTGGTCTTCTCTGAATACTACCAGAGGATAGCACAGCTACATATTGGTATCTGGCAATTCAGAACTCCTTCTCCATTTGATGCTGAGATACCTTAGTACAGGTACAATCATTTCTCCTTTTTTTTTCCTTTAAGGACAGCCTGGACATCCTTATTATCTTCCTAAATTTCCTTCCTGTGAAACTCCGTATTCTGAATAGGGCATCAAGAATTGGGTGTGTGCAAACAGCCTAACCAACATCTACCTATGGGCAGAAAGCAGTTCTGTCTTCTCCAAGCAAAAAAGACAGACATCTGGTACAACAGAACTTGGGGCTAAAGATAGTTCATCGGGCATGTGGAACTCTGGTACTCCAGCAAGATGCTCTTTGCCACTACAGACATGCAATCTAAACCTACGTGGCTCTGACCCTAGAGCAAGGAGTCTCAGCCCTTGTCTTTTCACTAGCCATCTGCAGTAAGGGCTCTCCACAGAAATGCTCAAGTCCCAGCAGCACATCACATTAATTACATATTCCAGAAACAGAAAAGGAATTGCAGTTCAAAGAGTGGTTAACAGTTCCCATACTGAGGGATCACAGTGCATATATAATGATCCTCTTGGTCTGAAGGCACAGCAAGAGATGTTCATTGCCAAAAAAAACCCCGATTGACTGATGCAGCCTACAAGGTGGAGTCCTGAAGAAAGGGAATGACTTTGTAGCACTGGACACGTAAAGACAGCAGCATGCTCAAGAGGTACCCCAATAATTTTCACTGATTTAGAAAGACAACATTTACCAGCATACATCTTCAGCTACTTCAAAGACAAAAACTGGTACCATCTTAAGGCAGGAGGATCAAAAGAAACACTAGAGAACCCAATAGCCACAGGGTAAAGGGGATGAAACACATATACAGCATCCACACTCCTACGTGCAGTAGGAGGATCATCCCTGTCCTGCTTGATCCTACCTACAAGCAACAAGTTTTGACTTACTGAATGCCTCTTGCTAGTCTGGGGTGAGCAAAGGTCAGCACATCGCTTCAGCACTGCCTCCAGCAGCTTCTGCAGCTCTTCATATGGGACTGGTGGGGAGCTCAGATGGTCCTTCCTGAACAAGCAGAAAGACAACATGTGCATTCCCTGCTGGGAAGGCCACACCAGCAGAAATAACTGCTCTTTTGATGATAACATGTCAATGCCACTTCTCTCCGGCACAGCATGATGACTGGTCACAATATCTGACCAGTCCCTTCCCCATGTGCACCCAAACACACCCTCACTGCATTCACTGTCCACTCCCACTACAGTCAGGAAGCACATGACTGTACAGAGACTTACGCTTGCTCTTATCTGTCCAGATGGGGCACAGAGTGACAAAGCTGCAGCAACCACTGTACAGGTCTGCCTGGGACACTAGTTTTTTGCTGCAGTCACTTGCTGCCTACCCCATCTCCATTGCCCTGGCAGCCTTTTGAGGCAGGTGGGAAGCTAGCGGTGCTGTACCCACGCCTGCCTCAGCCAGAAGTCCCACTGCAGAACACTCACCCACACAGCTACAGGGGATTTGCAGAGACCGACATGATATCAACAGATCTATCTGAAGAAAAGCTTGCAAATACTTTCCTGCCTACCTCAGGAAAGCTGCCACAGCTTTCACAGCCTCCAGTGCCACCTCCAGCACTGGGCAGTTCACTGTCTCCATCAAAACATCAATAGCTTCTATACATACACCTCGGTTTGTGAATAGTTTGATTTCCACTGGTTGCCTGCAAAGAGGAAACAGAGTAAGCAAAGAGAACATTGTCAGAGTTAAGTAACTGTACTGTCCTCTCCTCAGTTTCATAAAATGAAGAGCTGAGCTCTGTGGTTCCATCCATGCTTTTCAAGTATTCAGAGCCAGGTGCTCTCAAGGAGGATGTCTCAAACTTGAGCAGGTGGAGGATTTGCCACGAAGAGTGAACTTCAGCAGGCCTGGAGCACTACTATGATGAAAAAACCCTACAGCCTGGATAACTGACTGCACCAGCAAACACTGACATCAAAAGCACAAGAAAAATGGGCTTTGCTAAACACAGTGATCTCTCTGCCTAGGACTTTATGCCGAGGCCATCTGCTCTGGCATTTGCAGGTTCATTTGGCCAGTCATATTTCTGAGTAAACAAGCAAACACCACCATCCCAGAACAATGATGAGAACAGCTTCTTTCACAGGCACATAGCACTTCTAATGTTGCCAGGACAGGGACTTTCATGAACTTGAAAAGTAATCAGGAAAACAAACACAACCCAACTGTTTTGGCAATTCTTGATAGTGAGCATTTTGGTCATCTGATCATCTTGTGGCCCAGCACCTTTGGGCATTCAGCACAAGAATATGGAGGGATGACAAGCCATTAATCTCATTATTGGACAGAGCTGTGTAAATGGCAGACTGCTCATTTTGACAAGTCAGGTACAGTCAGGAAGGTAGGGGAAGACAGGCAGCTGCATGCAGACAAGAGGCACCAACAGCCTGCCAGAGGGCATCTACAAAGTGAGGCAAGAAAAACAGCACAGCATGAAATGAGCCAAACTTAGGAGGCAAAAGGATTCTCTGTTACTCAGTTTTCACAGCCTTCCAGTGTCTGAAGGGGCCTACAAGGATGCCAGAGAGGGACTCTTTATTAGGGACTGTAGCAATAGAACAAGGGGTAGTGGGTTTAAACTAAAATAGGGGAAGTTCTGGTTAGATACAAGGAAGTTCTTTACTGTGAGGGCGGTGAGGCACTGGAATAGGTTGCCCAAAGAAGTGGTGAATGCTCCATCCCTAGCAGTGTTTGAGGCCAGGTTGGACGGAGCTTTCAGCAACCTGGTTTAGTGTGAGGTGTCCCTGCCCATGGCAGGGGGGTTGGAACTGGATGATCTTAAGGTCCTTTCCTAACCAAACCATTCTATGATCCTATGCATGACTAAAGCAAGCCAGGAACAGCACGTGCTTCCATGGGAGGGGAAAATAAACTTCAGTAGGAATTACACTGCTAGCCCAGCTACAAGGTAAAAAGTGAGCAGAGGCAGAACCACTCTTTTTAGTCACTCGGTGGGATGAAACCCAGCTTGGCAATCACCTCGTATTCTGCTGTGAGAAAAAGCTGTGAAGTGGGCAAGGCAAGGAACTCAAGCACCAGGAGCACCCTCTGGCCCAAGCCATAAATGATGTACTGAACTGCCAAATTGTTTCACTTACACTGTAATTCTATTAATCCTTTGTAGTTCCTTTCTTTAGTAGCTGACCTTCTGAAGTCAAATACATCAGGAAAAAAAGCCTTCACTGACTCATGCAGGGAGGAAGGGATGGAGGAGTCTTGATGACTCACTCAAGAGGCACAAGCCCACTTGCAATATGGTGCACTATGATGTCTTTAGGGCCTGGGTGAAAAGCATGAAGGACAGCACTCTTGCAGTTTCCTGCAACCTCTCATCTTTGGGTCCCAAACTGTGCCGGCCACGCTGGTTGTGCTGGGAGAGACAAGGGGCAGTTACCCACCATTCCTGACATACTGCGAAGGGGAGCAGCATGTCCTGTTTGAGCAACACCAGAGTGTGTGGTTCACTTACCCAAGAGAATTCAGCTGCAAGGAAAAGGTTCCAGAATGAGATCCCTTTCCCCACTATGAGATAGCTTTAAATAAAACATAATTTCTAAGGCAAAGCTCAGAGAGATAGAATAGATGTGCTAGAAAATGAGAGTAATTGCACAGAGTGTTCTCTTTGTTTTACAAGCACAAATGCTGTAATTAGTGTTTCCCACATCCTGGTTTCTCTTTTTGACAGATCCCACACTGGCATCATCACACTGTTCTAGCACTGCTGCTTTTCCCTCTCTTTACCCTGCCACTTGCTACAGAATTGACTGTGACATTTCAAAAATTCAGCTCAAGGGCTCTCTTGGGAGAGCTAAGTGGCAAAACCAAGACTCTTTCACTAGCATGACAGGACAGGAACAAGATCACAGAAGCAAGAACAGGAAGCATATAAGAAAAACAAGCTAGGGCATGTTATTCCTTAGCAGAAAACATGAGGGAAAAAGTGACAGAAGACATTAATATTTCAGCCTAGAATTTGGTTTTGCTGTTTGAATTTAGCTCAGATGATGAAGCAAGACTAGAAGCCACGGAACTTGCATGCTTTGCTTTGTCACAGAGGTGCACTAAGCAGGAACTGGCCTGTTTGCATACACCTGGACCTTCCTCGCCTTCCTTCCTCCTCTGTCTACAGCTGAAAGATCTTTCATCACAGATTGGTAAGGTAGCAAGAAAGAGGTAGATATCCTCACAGATGCATGCACAATGAGGCTGGGAAGTTCAGAAACTACCATCAGGTCCTTCATCACAAGAATAAGGGAGATGCATTTGTTCAGCAGCACAAAGGCTCTGGTGGTGTAGATATTAGGCCTCAGATGAAAACCTTAAAAATCAAAAGGATCACAGCCTCCATTTTGGGGCACCACACTCTGCTGGTGCAAGCCTGGCAGGGGTACTCCCTTACCGCTTCAGGATTTCAGTGAAGAGCAGGAGCCCTTGTCTGTGCAACTCCACATTGTTCAGCTGCAGGACATCTTGAAGACTCCTCATCAGAGATTCAATGCCTGCACATATTCAAGAGAAGTCACAGAGAGGGCTTTTAACACCCCAAAGCCCAGCATAGAAGCAAAATTAAGTTTTAATAAGAAGATTTGAACAATTATTCTTCTGACCAACTGACAAACTGCCCCAAACTGCTGAGTGTTCGCTCAGCTCCCTCGTCATAGGCCCCAGTCGCCACTGCTGAAGGTAAGTCCAGAAGAACGGAAAGAATTTAGCCTTTCTCCCTATAGCTACTCTTAGTATGTTCACCAAAACAATAGTAACTCAGGTAGTGTCAGTCACAATAACTGGTTATTATAACGAGTGCATGCTTTGAACTGTTCTAACTGTAATTAGGACAGTTCAAAGCTATGTTGAAATTCAAGCTATGCTGGATATCACAAACATGTCGGATTGATAGGCACTTGTTTTCAGTCCTTTATCCATCCTAACTTGAAATTGTGATTGTGTGTAAAGCATTGAAATTCAGCTAGAGGCACAACAAATGCCCACAGTATTACTGCAGTCCCCCTGTCAGAAAGGTTGATGACTCACCATAGACTGTGTGACACTTTGAGAAGAAAAGGCGCTCTTCAGTGAGGAGGAGCAGGCAGCAATACACTGACCAGATGAGAATTTCACTGTTGCACAAGAGACACTCAAACAGGAATTCTGCAAACCCACAGACACACAGGCAAATAAGGTCACCCTGGTAAGAGGCAGTCTGCCTACAGCCTGGCACAGCTGCTCCCAGAACAGAGGAAGGAGGAGGAAACACATAAGCATAGCAACAGCCACAGGGAAAACGGGTGTATTATGAAATGGCAGGAATGGAGAGTGGAGTGGAAGCTGGGGGGGGGGAGGGGGGGTATGCTAGCCTTCAAAGCAAGGTGACTGGAGAGCAAAGTCCTGTAGGCAGGCATCTTCCCAGCATAAGCTTAGCAGGCAGGAGCTGAACTGTGGCTCTAGCCTTTGGCACAAATGAAAAGCCACAAAGCAAGCTTTACCACAGATGCAGTGATCTTTCTTTTTTCGCAGAACTTTTATACCTTCTAAAGAATTTGTAAGATGAAAGCATTTCTGTCCTTTGGGATTACAAGGAAATAATAAACTGCATTCTAAAGCTAAATCTGAGACCAAATTCTGTACAAATTTACAGTATTTAGTGGGATATGATGGAACCCCAGTCTGTTTTGGCTTGTATCTAAGGTCCTGAAAGAAGGACCTTGACCTGAAGGACTCATCAAATTCTTGTTGTGGAAACTCCATTCTGCCTGCTGGTAGATGATTCTATAATTTCAGTTGAAAATGTACTTTCCCTTTCTAATCCTAAATCACATTAGCCATTTTTACTGGTATAAAATGGTCACCACACACATTGTGCCATCGGAGGATTTCATGGAGCCAGACCGATTCCTAAAACAAACAGCCAAGCAGTGCCTGATATTAGCAGATGAATAGTAAGATGCTACTGCATTTCTTCACCTGGGACATCAGCATGGATAAAAGCAGGAGCATATCTGCTGGGAGAGTGAACCAGCACTGCAGCCATACAGTGAGAACTTGCTGCCTGTAACATCTCATCTCTGGTCAGCAAAAGCTGTTGGGAGACGAAAGTCAAAATGTGAGAGGAAATTAACTATGCAGATATGAGTAAGAAACAGTTTCCTCTACATTTTAAAACATAAAATATAAATGAAGATCTCTCCTTTGGTATGTATTTCATAGATTAAACTTCTAGGGCAAGATCAAACTCTGGACCAAATGCGTTCCAAAAATGTAAAATGAGAACCACAACAGAGAAGATTATAGCTCTGCCCCATGCTTAGTCACGCTGGCACTGCTAGTGCTGTATCAGACCTCAAGTGTGAGTAAAACTTGTCCCCTCCAGGATTCAGGAATGAAAAATGAGGTGAACTATGGAGGTGTCCTCATTTCCACTGTAGCCTCTATTGCTGGTGTTGGCAACAGCACACTCAAATGCCTCAGATAAAGTTTCAGTACAGGCCATCAAAGTCTTTACTGACAATTCACCACTTCTTCAGCAATCACCTTTTTGAGAACAAGTGGCAATGTATTTTCCCCTTCTAAAAGGTCAGGGTTTTCAGACTCCTCCTCTGGCTTTGAATTATTCATAAGAATGGATACAAAATGGTCAGATTTCAGCAGCTCCTTTAGCAAACCTGCAGAAGGGAGAGAAAGAGTGAGCACCATACAGGGCATAGCAAGGATTATATAAACACAGGAGTATTTACAGCCTCAGACTTGTTGCCAACTTTATCCCCTTTCCTGCACTCCTAACAAAGGTGCTCACTTCCAGTTTAGTGAGCTGCTTCTCACTGTGTCCTCAGGTACTGCCAGAAGCCCCATGTCTTGCAAGCCCTTGTTGCTAATGCTTTTTTATGGGTCTGATGTGCTCCCTGTTCCTTCTCGGAGACCTGCATGTGCACTGGTACACCATCTTAGGAGCATTCTACTTGCATCACCTTCTGTGCTCCAGGACCCTTCCCTTAAAGTGTTTCTTGGGAGAGCTCTTGACCTGCATTCTTCTCCAAGCTACAGTCAGTGACCCAACAATAACTAGACATTTTCCCTGAAATACTTCCTAGAGAACTGGCATTTATCTTCCCCTTCTACTTCCACAGTCTCTTACTGAAACAGCTGTGTTTACCTAAAGGATACCAACACACGTACAAAAGCCCTCAGTATAAAAAGTGTGGAGCACTGCTATAGGTACTGATGCAAATCATCAGTACATGTCAGTACAAATTCCCAAGGGGTGTTGCCTGAGCTATAGAATTCCACTTTCAAAGGAAATCATCATCCATTTATAGTGGCTGAGTAGATGAGCTGAGGAGCAACCCAGTTCCTGCTTACCTCCTACAAGAAAACTGAATTCCCTGGATGGTTTACAAACAAGCTATGTCAGAAAGGCTGAAATTGTGCTCCCCAGCAACAGTTGACAGGTGCAGCTGGAAGCATAAATGCAAGAAAGAACTACTTCCACATTAGCTTTCTAACCTAAACAACATGATGCCTCACATCTGAAGACTATGTCTTAGACTCCATTCCACTGCTCTACAAAGCCCACTTGCCTGTGTACAGTGTTTGCATTCAGAAACTTTGAGGGATGAGCTGTTCCTAGGATGAAACATCAAACTGAGACAGGCCAGGCCACAGCGCATGCTCTGAAGAGCCTTTGAAAACTAGTCAGTGCTAGGTAAACATGAGGCTCCAGGGACAACAGGGGAGTTCAGCAGCAAGCCTGGTCTGTTTGATTGCTGTGGAGTAACAGAAAGGATTGACTGCTTCAGACAAGCAGCAGAAAAAGCTCCTCTTGGGAACAATTCACATCACAGCATCTAAATCAGCCAAAGATTTCTTCCTCATTCTAAGCCTTCCCTTGCACCTTGCAGTTTCTCTCAGCAATGCCTTACCCAAACAATTGATCTGCAGCTCCTTTGTCTGTGCATGCCCCAAGGTATTCAAGAAGATACCACGCAGCCTTTCTGCAAAGTGTGCCGAGAGCCGTTCTGTGCCAACAGGGGAGGAGTACAGCTTGCCATACAAGTAGCAGACAGCAGCCTTTACGCCCTCATTTGGGTATGCCAAACCCATCAGCAGATGATCCACTAAATTACCTAGTGTTAGGAACAGAAAGGGCAAACACTCACAGCAATGAACTGATTTCTTGAAAGCACCCACCTATTTCTCTTGAAAACTTGCAAAAGCCCATTGGGCAGACTGTGTGCAGATAAATGATGCCACAACTAAGTTACATGCTTACCACGATCTGTCCCTCTGAGCAGAGGTAGAGTAATAAATGGTTAGAGGAGCTTGCTGTTCACAATAAGAGTATCCATCATCCCAGTTACTCCCACAAACAGCTAAGCTTTGCTCACCAGACCCCAAGGGGCTGGATGAAAGAAAGAAAAGCTATATATATATATTGCCTGTGAGGCAGACCCACAAACCCCGGTTCACAGAGGTTGTTTTTGCCAGGCTGGCTGAAAGCACAGTGACAAACCTGCTGTGAAGGTACTGACCTGCAACCCAGAAGACCTGAACACCACTCTGACTTCTGGTCAGGCTTCTTGCATGACCTTCATGAATTCACACAGGGTTCATGCATGCATATGTGTATTAGGGCTGTGAGTATTACTCTATCGTGGTGCATGACACATTACTCACTGTGCTCTACCACCAGCATATCAGCAAAGCCTGGGATGGCATCTGCCAGCTTGCCCAAGAGAGTGAACGTGGGCAGGCTGCCTCTCATGGTAGTTGCTTTGCATAGCTGTAGAAGAGACAGAGAAAAAAGATATTTCACTTGTGAGGACAGAGTCCAAAGACAGAAATGCACTCAAACCAGCAAGCTCTTGGTGATAAATAATCCTCCAGAACAGGATATTTTCCTAAGCTGGGTCCTCTTCACCACTTAGCGTAAGCCACAGGAAAACCCTGAACACAGAACTAAGTCTCTAAAGTATCTTTTAGTTAATCCAAGAAATCTCTTGCTTGTTGTTTCTTTTCCTCCTCTCCCCTCCAGTTCTTACATGAGCAGATGAACCACTTTTGCTGCTTCCCAATTTTTTTTTTACCCCTTGAGACCATCACAAACTTAGGAATGAAGAGAACCCACAGCACAGGTTGGTAAAGGTCCTCACATCACTGAAACAGTAAGATAGGAAAAGAAGTATCTGAGGAGGCCACATGGCTTTACATGAGCATCATGAAGTCACATGGCTTCATATGAACACATGTTCATAGGAACAACAGGACAACTCCAGAGAACACACCGAAGTGGTCAAAATCACAACAGGGGAGCTAGCACTAGGACATTACACTGCAGAGAAGGTTGCATCCCAGTGCAGCAGCTGCAGCCTTGCAAAGCCACTCATTCACATCTCCTCAACCTCTGAAGGACTGAAAAGGAAGGGCAGGGAATTCATCTTCACTGACCTCTTTCTGGCTTTCATCCAAAATGCAGTGAAAGTACTGTTCTGACTTCAGTTCCACCACAAGCCGCACCAGAACTAGGCAGAAGAACAGGATCAGTAATTCACACACAAGAGCACTCACAATCCATCTTCCACAGAGTTTTAGGAGACCAGTGAGCACAGGACTTAGACACTAAATGAGCACAGATCTGCTGAGAGGACAGGGTACTGCCATCGCTATTGCTTCTGACAGCCCAGCCCAAGCTCCCTGCAGCAACATTCCAGCAGTCCTCTTCAAGCTGCACTACAAACCATCCATGGAAATAAACTGCAAGTGACAAAGTGAGCATCAGGATACCAAGTAATTTTAAGGAACCAGAAAGGGAAGAAAACAAAGCCCCAGCATAAAAGTATAAAAAAACCCCCAAACTGGTAATTGAATAGAGTAGACTTCCTACAGTGTGAAAATTAAAAACATCTCTTTCCAAAAAAAGATATCAGAACTGAAAGTGCTGAGTATCCTTAGATGCAGACTGAGAGCTCCTCCTCCTGTTGCTACTGCCCCTGAGGCACCAGTGCAGTCTATCAGCCATTCCTCCCCAGAATTTCATTTGTCAGAAAGCAAAGCTCCAGTCATCTTTGTGGTACTTCTCTCCTCCTCAGCATCAAGAAAAGGTGGTTATTCTTGGTTCACTGCACCCTCAAGAACTCCGCCTGCTCTGTCCTAGTAAGAGGAATCAACAAGAAACTCTGTTTACCATGCATTGATTACACGTTACCCAGGGTTTCCCTAACTAAATCAGGAAGGAATTGCCTGATGCTGGCAGGCTGCCTCTGCCTCCACACATATACAAGTGGACCAGTTCAGGAAGCAAAGTTCCTCTTCTGGTGTTTTTAGAACATGGGCACCTGAAGGTTCAGCAGATAAAGTTTTGACAATAGGCCCCTTACTGAGACACCTTGCAGAACGTTGTTCCATAGGATTTGGTAAGACTCTCCTGGATGTATCTTGTTGTCATGGCATAACACACTCTTGTTTTGTATTCCAGGAAAGTGTCATAAAAAGAAATACTAGAGACAGCTGGATTCACCATCCCTTGATGTATCCAGGGCAATACTGGAGGTTCACCTAGAAGACCTACTTTAACTAAAGAGCATCTCAGCAGATGCATGTATTGGCAAGTGATCTATATATGGTTTATCGGCCCTTTCTTGCCCTGAATTCTCAGAATCTCTGAAAACTTTCAGGAGTTAGCTAACACTAAGTTAAAACACCTCTCTTTGAGAGCACCCATCTCTCAATAGATCGGTAACATGACAGAAAGGCTTCTTACCTATTCTGCACCATTTCAAGTTAGTGCCTGAAAACTGAAACCCCTCTGGAAGGAAGGAGCCCCCTGTCCAGGCAGGAAAGATGAAAGGAGGAAATCCCTGCATTGCTAATATCATTAGACTCAGCAGAGATGCCCGAGGATAAACTGGACTGCAGAGATTCCTCTGTCAGCCCTGCAGATATTTCCTTCAGATTTCAAAAGAAGGACTGCTCACAAACAGGAGAGCTGCAGCCTGTACAGCTGAACCCCAAGAGAAAGCAGTAGATCCCAAAGGTCACTAAAGCCTACAGGAAGACTTATATTTGACTTGACACTTCAGTTAGGTCGAAAGATGAAGCATTGCTTACCACTGTTACCCATGTAACACTAAATTCATGGCACACACACTACATAAGAGAGAAATGCTAAGTATTTAAACATGCACACACTCCCCTGGAACAGTCTGCTCATCACTGCTGAGTAACAGAAAACAGATGATCGTCCTAGTTCAAGCTGTGTAGAAGCTGAGCATCTCACTATAATTATCAGACAAGACAGAGCTTTCCTTCACAAACTGCCAGTAACTGAGATGTGGCATCTCACCGTCTATGAACAGGTCCAGGGCACTGCTGTCTTCCACAGTATGCACCATCCCTAGAAGATAAGCCACAATCAGTCAGGGAACTCACTTCTGCTTGTGATCGTTGGTGCCATAATGCCTTCTTGTAAAAAGATTGCTGCGAATTGTTTTCAGAATCAGAAAAAAACGTTTTGTTTTCCCCACTTCACATGACACCAGCCTGACTTTGTCGGGGGGGGGGGGGGATACTCTCAGGGACACACGGGCATGAAGGCACCCGGTTCTCTTGCTAATGTTTTAAGTATTTTAGAGTTGAAGTCAATGGCTCCACCTATCTAAGTAAATATGTAACTGCTACTACCATCCCCACGTCTCACTGCACGTATCCAGTATCATACATCTGAAACAACACTCCCGAATGACAGAAGTTTGAGCCCAGCTGTGAATTTTCCATTCAGTCTTCCATTTATACGTATTACCATGAACAGCCTTCTCCCTCCACAGCACTGAAAAACCTGAAACCAAATTTGAACATCAGATTTTAAGCATATGAAAACTATTCCAATGCTAAATTGAATGTGAAGGCATCACTTCACAAGTCATCTGCATGAAAAGAGCATAAAATTGGATATATTAAAATAAGCTACTGTCTCACTCTACTGTACCACAACTGGTGAGAAACTCTGTCTCCCAACTCCTTCCAACTTCAGGTACCTACAGCACCAGGCATCTGGTTCAGACCCCCACTTTTGCCACACCAAACCCCTTGTTTCAACATATCCAATCAAATTACCTCCCTGTGGAGACCCCATGACCTCTCAGAAATTTGACCAAATAAAGCAATGTTATGACACTACAGATGAAATTTCTTATTCCCTGTCTCATCTGCCCTGCCCTCAGTAATATCCTTTCACTTTGGAAAGGATCTGCATGCAGCATTAGTGAACATTGCAGTATCAGCTGCATGAAATCCAGGCTTACCTGAAATTCACCATCTTCTTATACATAACCCTCCACATGTTCTCTCAATGCTCTTTTTCTGCCTGTGTTTATCCCAATATTCTCTCTCCAGAAACAAATGTATTTTCCTGAATTTACTATTAATAATACCTCCACAGCATTGGTTAAACCTTTGAGGGTCCCTCTTATGCTCTTGCACCAAATGAACTTTAGTTCAATTCAGCTCTGTCTAAAACACACATCACTGTTTGTAGCCCCAGTCTTAGACTGGGGATTCCAACTGCTCTAGGAGTTCCACCAAGTACAGTAAAATCCCAAAGCTGTCCCCAGACCATCCAATTGTAAAGCTTCTCAAAGAGAGAGACAATACTTAAAAGTAAACAAGAGTATAGAAATACAAGCACAGCTTCTGGGGTATTTCGTGTTAGGGTCATACAGCATAGGATTGAATTGGCCATATCTACATCTGTGCAGGATTATGTGCACAGACAGCACTCTTATCAAAACTTGTGCAACAGGTAGAACTAAACCTGCACAAAGTTCTAACAAAGCTGCTTCCAAAACATGTACAGCTCATTTTGTGCTGGGAAATCAACCAGGAAAACACTGTTTGAGTTATTCAGTGCATCAAGGCAGGGCAAGGGGCTTGTAAGCCACTTTCCCCACTGAACAAGAATTAGCTGTGATGCAGAAATGAGATCGTGGAATTAAAGGAATCCAGTATATTTACTCTTAGAAGGCATTCACACTCATACCCTCCACTTTTCTCTTCCTCCTTACTGCTCCTTCACTTAGACCATTATTTCTTTTCCATCAAGATTTTGGACAACGTTTCAAAGACCGCTCCCACCGCACTGCTATGCAAACAGACACCAGCAGGAGACGCTCAAGCTCACTGAGACCGTTACTGGAAAGGGATTTCCTGGTATCCCACTGAAAGCCGTTCTGCTGTGGGGGCTGACCAGCAGAAGGAAGCAGCTAGTGCAGTCCTACTGGTACCAGGATTCTTACAGACATGAAGTGATGGTGTGAACAAAAACATCACCATGTAGATTTATATTTTGCATTTAATTTGATATTAAATCCTGCAACACCCTTTTAAGCTCACACTTCCATTTCTGTGTGGATCTTCATGTAATCCACAGCTCAGCAGGAGGAGAGCACTGAGGCATGAGACCAGAATAGAGTGCATTCAGGGAAGAGCCATGCACCAGGCGCTCCCTCTGCTCTTCAGAAAGACTTTACAGGTAACGTCAAGATGCTTCGTAAAACTGCAAGAGCTTTATGAACATGCCAAACCTGCTCCTTGAGGAAGAAGGGCGTTAATTAACCTATTCTAAACCAAATGACAGGCAGATTCCCACAGGCAGCTCGTAACACGCCTAACACAGAATGGTAGAAGTACAGAATTGGGTACCTCGATATCCTTTTGGTTTGGGGTTGGGTTCTTTTTGCTTCTAAATGTGGAAAAACTTCTCGTGTATGTACCTATTCACAGATTTTAGCCTTCTCCCTGCTGCTGTATGAGGCTACAGCAGAGCTCTTACCAAAGAGCGTTCCTATCAAATGAACGCAGACCCTCTCGTCGGGAGCCAGCAGCTGGATGACCGGCAGCGCCTGCCAGGCCAGGGCATCTTGGAGACGGGAGAGGACGTGCCTCTTGCGCACCAGCTACGGACCAAGAGACAACCACCCGTCAGCGCTTGGGCCCGGGCCACCCGCTGCTCCCACAGCACACCCCGAGGGAGACAAGGAGAGTGCCACAGGGCCCGGGAGCCGCGGTGACACCGCTGGCCTAGCGCCATGGCAACACTTGGCCACCCTCAGCCTCAGCTCAGGAGAGGGGGCAGCCGAGTGGCGGCTGCTGAGGGGAAAGGGGGTGCCCCATGCCAGCAACGCCCGGCGGCGGGGCGGGCGCTGCCCACCGAGGCGCTGCCGTCGCCCAGGGTCTCCACGGCGCAGGCGAGGCAGAGCGGCGGGCGGAGGGGCAGCGACCAGCGAGCGCCGTGACCGCCGCCGGGCCGCGCACACCCCGCCGCCATCTCCTCAACGCGCAGCCGCTGCCGACGGGTCCCGGTTAGCGGCCCTGAGGCACTGAGCGCAGCTCTGCGGGGCTCCGCTGCCCCGGGTGTTACAGCCCCGCTCACGGCACCAGCGGACAACCGGGGTACAGCGGCTCCCGTCCCGCTCGCCCCGCCCTCCCGGCAGCCTGGCTTCCGGCGGCGCCGCTCCGCTTCCGCTCCGCGCGCTCGGGCCGAGAGGAGTGATCGTGCCGTGCCGTGCCGCACCGCGCCGTGCTGCACAGCCCAGGCCGCGGCCATGGTGAGTGGGGCCCGGCGCCGGCCTCCGCCTTGTTATCCTGCTCCGGGGGAGCCGCGCCGGGGTGCTGGGGCGCGGGGAGAAGGACGGCGCGTCCTCGGCTGCGGGGCCGCGAACACGTGGAGGCCGCAGCCGGGTGCGGGTCTTCCCGCAAGGAGGAAGGCGGGGGGTTGAGGGGGGCTGGCGGTGCTGGAGCACCCGGGGAGCCGGAGCATGTGCTCGGCGGGCGGGCAGGGCGGCAGCCTTGTCGGGGGCAGCGGGCGATGGGGCGCAGCGGTGCAGCGGTGGGAGCTGAGAGGTCGCCGTTCCGGCAGTGCCGGGCGTTCATGCCGCCTGTGGCCTCGTTGTCTTTCCGCTGCCCCATGGATGTTAACAGGCGTTTAATTGGCAGAAATCAACCCGGTATGTGCTCTCTCGGGATTTCCTTAACATCCGCGCCCGAGCTGGTTAATTTGTGCACTGAAATGCTTCATTTTATATAGCATCTGTAGTAGTAGTAAATGCCTGGTGACTGCCCTGCAATTACGTTCACTGCTGCTAGTTTATGAGGTGTAAGCTGGCTGTGTGGATAAAGACACTGTTAACTTGGAATCCCAGAGACATTCCTCCTTAGAAATAAAATGCAGTGGGATTTTTAATCTATGCACACAACAGATGAGAACAGTGATGTGACTCCAGTAGTCAATGTATGTGGTGGACACAATGCCTACGTAGTGTTGTTCCAAGCAAGGCTCCTTTTGCTCCTAATGTAATTCTACTTTTTCCTTTCTATAGAGCGAAGCAGAAGTGAACCCCAAAGCTTACCCGCTGGCCGATGCACAGCTCACCAAAACACTCCTGGATCTTGTGCAGCAATCCTGCAACTACAAGCAGTTACGCAAAGGAGCCAATGAAGGTGAGACCCATGTGTTGCAAAGTGTGCTGGAAATCATCTCAAGGACTTTGCAAGAAGTTGTGGCTAGGGAGTCTTTTCTCTCTAGCTGTGGACCCCTAACTTTATATAGGTCTGGCTCTTCCAAGTATCTGTCTCCTTCCTCGTCCTTCTGTCACGCTTAAGCAATATTCTGGTCCCACTTAAGCAATATTCTGGGACAGAACTAAGCTGAAATCTCTTCAGCACTTACGTGCAGTTCTGGTAGATGCGCATGCTGTGTTCCTGGTGTGTGTCCTGTGGTCATGGGTACTTCAGTGTGTGGCACTGGGATTACCAGATGCTTGGCCAGTTCAGAATCATAAGAAAGATCTGGGTTTGAGGGTACCTCTGGTGCAGCCTGCTCAGAAAATGGCTCCCTTCACAGTTGGATCAGGCTGCTCAGGGTTTTGTCTAGTTAAGACTTTTAAAACAGCAATCCCTATGGATAGAAACAATCTCTTGGGACTCATTTTCCATGGCTTAAACCCCCATGGAGGTGTGTGTAAATATAACATTCCAGCATGTTGCCAGAATCATCTTCAGGCAGCAGTCTGCAACTTGTCCTTTTTACTGCGCACTTGTGAGGACAGTCAGGCTTTGTCTTCTCTGCAATCCCCTTGAAGTAGCTGAAGACAGAAGCTATGTTCCACTCGCTCCCACCTCAGCCCCCTCTTCTCCAGGCTGAACAACCCACCTCAGCCCTACAGGTGCCACTTTCCTCTGGCCTGTCCTCATGGTAGCATGAGATCTCCTTGCTTGTGCCAATTCCTGCATCTCCTGAAGTTATTTTTCACTACATGTGCTTTCCAGAAGGACCTGGAGTTACTCTTCAGTCTCTTTTACAGCCACCAAAACACTGAACCGAGGGATCGCAGAGTTCATTGTGATGGCAGCAGATGCGGAGCCTTTGGAGATCATCCTGCACCTCCCTCTTCTCTGCGAGGACAAGAATGTACCTTACGTGTTTGTGCGCTCCAAGCAAGCCCTTGGCCGAGCATGCGGTGTTTCCCGGCCTGTCATTGCCTGCTCCATCACCATCAAGGAGGGATCACAGCTAAAGCCTCAGATCCAGTCTGTCCAGCAAGCTATAGAAAGACTGTTGGTCTAAATGCCCATGAGTTTTAACTGTGTGGAATAGGAAAGTTGGAGTTGGGGGAATTGATGTCTACCTTCGGTTGAGATCATAGTTTTGATATCAGTATGTCATTTCAAAACGCCATTTTTTTTTTTAATAAGGCTTAATTCTTAGTGTTTCTGCCTCTTCTCCCCAGCCCTTTCCATTATTCCAACATGCTCACTGTATTCTTGAAAAGTGATTGTACAACTGTGTTTTCAGTTTGATGTTTAAAACAACGGGGAAAAAAAGAAATCCTTCCTTTTTCTCCATGTCTGCCTGCTCAGGGCTTTTTTTAACCCACCCATTAGCTTCCTCTGCGTTGCAGTACTTCTGCTAAGCTTCAGCCTCTAACAGGAATGAGTAACTGGTTCTGAAGGGTTTAGCCTGAGGACAAGCTGTATTGGTTTGGTTCCCTGTGGAGCTGTTGCTATATGCCATGGTGCAGTGTACACCAGGTGTTACAGGGGGCAGTGGCTACTGCGTAGCAGTGGACAGAGCCAAGATTGGTACACATAGCACAGCTGTTCTTGAAGCCAGGCAAGAGACTGCTCTAAGAGGTGTATGGGGAGCAGAAATCATATGGCAGTGCCCAGGAGGAAATCTCTTATTTCACTTATTTTTAAATATTGACTTTTTAAGAAAAATAAAATTGCTGACAAAGCTAAACATTACTGTTACTCCCTTGGGGAAGCATTTGCAACTGATGTGTTTCTACTTGTAAAGCTAAACTGCTCAGAGATTGCCTAGGGCTATTGCAGTGCAGTAGTTCATACTCCTTCAGTTTGATGGGTTTTTCGCTTGGACAGTATCAATGCGTTTGGGCTTCCTGGGGAATTCAAGTACAAAACATGGCAGAGAGGAGCCTGCTGGGGCAGGCAAGTACCCTACGTGTGGCCATAAAAGACACCGTGCTTTTAGGGCAGCTGTTGTACTGTAGTCACCCAACTGAAGATGAACCCTGTAAGTCATGGGTCTGAGACAACAGAGAGCAAGTAATTTTTCAGATAACCTGCGTCTCAAGAAGAGAATGCCAGATAATCCCATGCTCCAGAAAAGTGTGAAGCACCACCTGACTTCTGGATTAATGGTGGTTTTGTGGAGCTACCTTCAGTTAAATGCATACTGTGTAACAAAATCCACTTAACTGCTCTAAGGAGAAAAGTTTGAGCCTCTGTGTTGAAACAGATCCTATCAAACCTGCCTATCTACTGCAGGGTGCTAAAGCTAGTGTGGAAAGACCAATGGGTGCAATAGCAGAAGGGAAAATAAGTTCTCCTGTAACATTTCCATAGAGGCAGTAACTTCCTAACTTTATTTACATCCTAAGCTGATGAAATCAGCTCATGAAAGACTGAAAACAAATCATGCCTGTGTATCTTTGTAAATGGCCGGTAACAGTAATATCCTTGCTAGGTGAACTTAATGCAAAGATTCTGGAGCCTTTTCATACATATGAGGTTTAGAAAGGCTGCTGTTCCTTCTACTGATGCTGACTGTTGAACTAGTGCTTAAAATCACAACTTTGCAAAGGATTTATCCTACTGTACCCTGCCAAGATAGCTGATGTAAGACAAAGCACATGGGCAGCAGAAATAAAGGATTCTTGAGCAAGCAAGGTGGTCTAGTTTCCTGCTCTGCAGCCTTCCCTTTTAAAATTCTGCTTTATGCTGTTAACACACACACAAAAAGCCAGAAGGGAGGTCTGATAACGTAGAACAAACATGCCACAATCATCCAAACCCTGGAACATGCTGTGCCTGGGGGTTAGCAAGCCAAGAGTTAACAAGGGCAGCTGGGGAATGAAAATTCACAGAACTAAGGACACTCGTGTTTTACTGCCTTCAAGTCTTGTGAAGACGAGTGTTTATAGTAACTTCCTTTGCCCTTCAGCAAAGGAATTGATTGCTCAGACATAACTACTATAATGCAGGATGATTTGAAGTATAATGCATAGCTCCAGTGCTGCAGAGTTCAATGAGGGCCACCTGTTCTTTGGAGAGGAGCTGTAGCAGTGGAAGCAAGCAGCATGCTGGCACAGCTAGGGTGATCACAGTGCAAGGGCTGGGAGTGGTCAAGAGCTGGCTCTGATACATGTGCCACACACTACAGCATTGGCACAACCTTAATACATGGCTTAATTCTCCAATATGTTGCCTAATGGTTTCTGTGCCAAACAGGAATCCCTGAACACTGACACTACACAGACCAAAATGACATGTCATGTACCCCATGTCTGCATCCTGTAGAAAGTGACAGTTCAGCTAAACAACCAGTAACTTTTTCTAGAGCAAGACCAGTGACTTGGTTTTAGTTATCTTGCACCACAAGACATGTGGAGCGTGCCAGGGTGGAAGTCTAAAAACCAAAACATAGCCCCATATGCAGCTTCCATAACTATGATTAAAAAACCAAAAATCAACTGGAGATAACAAGAGCTACTCTCCACAACTTGCCATTTTTCTGCTTTTAAAGCACAGATCTGAGTACAGAGGCTGTACAATCATCTGACTCGCTCCAGAGGTAAAAAGCTCTGTGCCATCTAAGTAACTTAACTGGGGTAAGTGCTTGCAGCTTTCCAGGGAATACGATTTCCCCCCTTTTTAAAACCAGCTTTTGCTATTGCAACTTAAAAATGGAAAACCTGGCTGTGCAGCTTCATGAAGTGCTGGTTTGTTGCTCAAACAATGGGCAACCACTTCCCATAATGATTTTCTCCTTTATGATCTGCTGGTAATCTTTGTAATGCCAATGGTGGAAGAGAACCCAATCTGATTACAAGTACTGATACTGACTGGCTGTTCTGGAGAATAGGAGAGTAACACACCACACCTACACCACCATCTGTTAGCACACAAACTTGACCAGTTGCTTGAACTCATGGAGGGCCATTAAGACAGATCATTCACACTGAACTCTGAAAACACCAAGTTTTGCTGTTGTTATGATGCAAAGATGGTATAGCCAGTGTTGCAAAGTAAGAAGTCCAAAATAACTTTTATTGAGACACAAGGAAGGCACAACTGTGTTCACCTGCAATGGGGGACCTGAGTTAGCAGGGACTTTAATTATGCCTTTGGCTACTGTGAACAGAATCCAACTTTGCAGAGATGTTTCACAACTAAGAGTAAAAAATTTCTCCACTGCCTGGTTCAGCAACATTCAATCGCCTTCTCCTCAGCAAGATTAAACAGACACATAAGCATCCACATAAAACAACCACAACCTTAAGCAGACTGAAGTCAACCAGGGCCTTTCACTCCTGCTTAATGCTCATTAAAGTATTCTGTTAACGCATCCACGAGCTCCTGCTTCTTCCCCCCACCCTTCAGCCCATAAAGCTTGCAAGCATCCTTCAGAACAGGTACAGTGAACTTGCCCAGAGTGCCCTTCTGTACATGATGTCGCAGCTCATCTTTTGAGATTTCCACCTTGAGCCTCTTCTTCGCTGGATCATCAGAAGCTAGAAAGTGAAATTTTAGATCACCACGATTTTAAAGTTGCTTAATAGAAGGACATCAGTGTTTCTTATGCACAACATTTGTAATGGCAGTTAGCAGCACATGGTACTGTAACAGCTCACAGGCCTAGTTTCCATGTTTTGTTTTAAGAAGCAGGTGTCACTCACTACGCAAGTCATGTAGCTTTTCACTGACAGGAGTCATTTCAAGTAAGTATGAAACTTTGTGTCCTGGTGGAAAGATCACCCCAAAATGAAACTTTTAAGGGATTCTCACTGAGACAGCAGAATGCAATGCTTACACAGGGAGCTCAGCTGACACTCCCACTTCATGCAGAGTTTCACAGACTCCCAAGCTATGCATGTACTTCAGTGTTACTTAGCCATTTAGCCCTAACGATGCTCATCCTGGACTCACTGAACAGCCCATGCATAAAAGTCTGCTTCCTCACCATCACAAACCGAAAGCATGAACAATTTTATTACTCTGTCACAAAAAAACACCCCCAAAATTATATAAAAAAAAGAAAAATTGCAATCATTTACCCACATTGCTTCCAATACTTCACTATGCACTTTCTCATTCCAGCAGTTCTCCAGCTGGATACTGGAATCTCCTCTACTCCCTGAGAATAACTACTGGGTATGAATCCACTTCATTGTGAAGAGGAGCAGGAAAGCTGTTGCACAAGTGGCTTCTTTAAGTTATGAGATGAACTTGAAACTTTAGGCTTCTAAAGAAAATACAGACACCATGTTGCGTGTCTGCATCACCATCACTTACCTTGGTTTTGCTTTACAGCCTTCCCATTGGGATTGTAGTCAGGGGGATAAACCAGCTCCTTAAACTCCTCCACCAGGTTGCCCAACCTGCGGTTCATCTCTTCAACCTTTGGCACTGGTAAAAGAGAAAGATTTGCCCTCTCAAAAAACACAGTTATGACAGGAAATTCTAAACAAGGCCATCATACCCCATCCCTGGCAGTGTTCAAGTCCAGGTTGAATGGGGCTTGGAGCAACCTGGTCTACTGGAAGGTGTCCCTGCCAGTGGCAGGGGGTTGGAACTGGATGAGCTTTAAGGTCCCTTCCAATCCTAACGATTCTGTGATTCTATGATTCTATCACCAATATAATTGTGTCTCTGTAATAACTAGCAAGCATGTTGCAAGCATGTGAAATGCAAAGACCGATGTTATGATACCCACAGATGAGAAATGTACAGTTCTTGACAATATCAGAAGTCTGTATCATATGTTATGTAATGGACTCGCACATATCCTGAATAAGAAATACATATATAGAACAAAACCGACACTGACAAGCTGGAAATGTCATAAAATAATCTCCCACTTGCTTGCACTGCTACCCAGGTCTAATCTTAGTTAGAATACAACAGGTTACAATCTAAGGTTGCAAGTAGTTTGAGGTAAACCAGCTTGTTTCTGTCATGTATCACTATGATATCTTGCACAGAAACCTAGATAATTTGTAGGTGTCCTTCAGAAGAGACAAGTGGTTATTCTAACACTGTTCCTGGAGTACAACATCGTTTTAAAAAAGGAATTTCTCCTTCAGGAATAGGTTTCTATCCTTTAACAAGACACTCTTACCTAGGAGCTCTCACAGCCTCAAGGTGGCATCACTGCCCCCTCCAGAATAATTCTCTCAGTAGTTCTGTCCGTTTATCAGACTGAAATATTAATTAGATTCTTCAAGAAAGGAATTTATAAAAAAACTCGTCACCATAGAAAAAAGGTGATTCAATTTTAATTTTGGAGGGTAAAGTAACAATTCTTCCTTTATCTTGAAAGTGACAGCATTAGAAAGTAAGGTTTCAATATTTCAGAACAGACACATCCAGAATTCTGCATCTTGGAACTGCACACAACTGAAGTATTTTTAAAAGACTTTTGGGTTTCCAGTAGCACATCTCTGACTTCAAACTAAGCCAAGAGCCTTCTGCCCCACCTCCCTTTGCACCCACCAATAATTCTCACTTGTAAGATCCTCAGCTTGTTCTGGTTCGAGCATATCCAGTGCCAAAGCCTCCAGATTCCTGAAGTGCTGCTGCAAAACTGGATTCTCAAAGCTGTCAATCCTGTCAAGAATCCCCCAGAACATCAATGCATGCAGCTGACAGACATGTAAGATCTACCCCCAACTTCTTTCAAGTAAAACTACCCTCTTTCTCCTCTGACAATCCATCTCATCAAAACTGCTTTTTCTCTTTTCAATTTACCTGCTGAATCACTATCCTGCCATGCATCAACCCCGTTAGAAAGCTGTGGGGGAGAAATGGAGACAGTGGAGAAATGGAGACTTTAATAACAGCTATACTACTTTCTACGTACCTAGGAAAGGATCTCCCATAAGAGCACTTCATAAAACGTATCCTTGCTATAATGAAAAAGGCCCAACTATTCCCTCTAACATGCTGTAATTTAAACAATCCCAATCTGATCTGCAATAGATTGGCAGAACCACAATAAAATGCAATACCTCTGCAACAAATGACAACAGCCCAGAGAACAAGGGCAATTCTGTAAAGAGCTCCAGAACGTGCTACATAAAGCATGTGGTGCCTGGGTATTCAAAATTATTAAGAATAAAGTTTGGACAAAGCTACTGCAAAGGGAAGCAATTTGCATCAAAATACATCAAAGTCTCATCTCGTGGACACCACAGCTGACCAACGTGTGCAAAAGAGCAAACAGTATTGTATTTTCTTCCCCATGCTACCCCCTGCATGCTATTTATCTCTGTGTACCTGTATTTGAAACGGAGTTTTTGAACTATTTCCTTCATTTTGTCCACCTGCTCTCGACTGGCTGGCAACTTTTCTGTAAAATCAATCTTCCGCTTGTCATCTGCGTATGGGAGGAAGATGATGTGGAAGCCTACACAGAAGAGAGGGAGCAACAGAACAATTATACAGAATCATGACCCCAAAATGATCCTTTCCCAGAAAGGGAAGGACAAAGACCATGATACTTATTATCTGACTAGGTCTGATGACTTCTAACTAGCTAGCTGTTTTGTTGTACACAACAGCGATTCGTAACACTTCCTAGTACCTACAGCATGACATTCAATCCCAATCTCAATGTATATAATCAACGTCACTAATGGCTTACTGAAAGAGGTTCCAACTGAATGCATAGCTAAGAGTGGCATATTTGAGAGTTGCTTTGTATGAAGGAGATCAGCTTGTTCACCTTCCCTACCTCTCGCTGGATATAAGCTTGATAAAGGCTTGTGTGAAAATTGAGTGTCCACATGTTATTTCTGAAATGCTTTACTTTGTACACAACCAGTGTTATTTCCCTAGTTTACATCCTCCCAGAAGAGGATTTTCCACCTAAAAGAGGTAAGAAAATGCAAAAGAGCAAGGGTCTGCCTTTGCTCCCTAATCATTCCGCACTCAGCTGAATCATGCAGGGAAAGGCAGCATCTTTTCCCATACCTGGAGGAGCTATCTGCACTTTCTGCTCATCCACCTCTTCCTCCTGGGGAATTAGGGCCACAAAGCGAGGAGGGCTGTTCTGCCGGGCAATATATCTGCACAGTATCATCATTTCCCTCTCCAGGCATTTCATCAGTAAGGCATTAAACAGCGTTGTACTCCCTGCAAAGTAAAGACTACATTGGTCAGACTGACAGCTTTGGTCCTTTGTTCAGGAATGTAAGCCCAAACATTATATTTTCAAAACTTGTGACTTCTTTGAAATGGCTGAAATATTGGAGAGGTAAAAAGCAGCTTTTGGAAGGGGGAGCCCTCAAAAATGACAACACTAGTGTCAATCCTAATCACAGCAGTGAGAAACCTGGTGAGAAATGAAATCATGAGCAACTGAGCTATCAAATACAATTTGAAGTTGTAAACAGGTATCTAAAAAGCCTCTTTCTGTTCTGGTGAGACATCATAGCATCACATCATAGAATCTTTGTAGAAGTAGCACTAAGAATTCAGACTGCAGTATTCCTCTCTTGATGCACACATTTGCTTTGTGTTTTACCATATTTGGTGGTCAAGAAAAGATTGACATATAAGTGAGGTGTTTGATTCAGGAACCTGACAAGCTGGAGAAGCTAGTGTAAAGATTTTTAGTCAGCCACCACAAAATATCTGGTCATAACTCAGCCTTCTCTATCCACCAGTAGATTGAGGAGCTAGAATTTCTTCTTTACTACTGAAGTTCGGGATGCATTAAGACTGTATTTCTCAATAAGCAGACTCACATGCACATGTAAAAATGGGAGAAAAAGCAGTCCTAAGCATCCTCTCGTCTCTTCACAAGCCCATAAAGTTCTGCTGATTCAACCATACTTCTTGAGTATTGTCTTCACTCTGAGCTGATATAGACTTAAAACCAGCAATTACCTTCACTGGTTTGGGGTTTGATTTTTGTTTGGTCGGGGGCTTTTTTTAACCACCTTTGCCTTCTATTCAGGTACTAGGATCCTTCACTTTCACGAATGACAAAACCAAATATTCTGGCACTACATGTGTATAGTTTGATTAGCTGCTTGTCATGATGGATGAAACACAAAATCCAGTCAGCTCTTCAGCTACTGAAGAAGACAAGAATTAATCTGCAGCTGAGTGGGTCAGTAACAGTGAATTCCACACTTTTCAGCATTAGCAAGTTTTTATTAGACAAAGATTTTACACTCTACCTCCAATGGCTCAAAACCACTATGAATCAGCTGGTTACCCTAATACAAAGTGGTGAATCTTCTCTTGCCATCTTTACTTACCATTTATTAGGGACTCCTCAGGATAGATGAACTGGGAGGGCCTGATATGGTGGTGCTGTTTTAGCATTGACAGTGGTTTGAAGCCAATCAGATACAAGCCTGGAGAACCAAACCGTCTTAATTCTTCTATTTCCTCTTTCTCCAGCACAATCTGTCGGTTTCCGTATGTCTAAACCAGGGAAGAGCAGATAGTAGTGCTGGCAGCATAAAAAAACTTGCAGCGGGAGGGAGCAGGAAGAGGATGCAACTACTGTCATCCACTACTGAAAAAAGGATTTCAGACAAGACAGAGCCAATTCTCATCATTAGTGCACATGGAAGTGGCAAGCCTCAGTCTGTGATCATCATCCCAAGGGAAATTCCACCTGGACATCAGCAAAATGCACTTTCCTAAGACAATGGTTAAGCCCTGGCACAGAGAGGCCATGTCCATTCCCTGGAGTTCTTCAGAGCTGCCCCAAACAAACCTGAGCAACCTGATCTGGCTTTGTGAGTCTTGCTCTAGACTGGGTTGGACCAGACATTTTCAGAGGTGGTGTCTGATTCTACACTTGCTTCAGCAGATGCACATCAGCTATCTACTCCTGGCAGAAAGAGTGACCAAGGAACAATGCTTTTGATAGGTCACAAAAACATTGTAGTCCAGAGGCTGAAGTTAGACATCATGGCTTAATGCTCAGCTTTTTTTTCATCTCCTGTACTTTATTTGAAGAAACTAATGTCCAGCATAAACAATATTTGATCTTAAGACAACAACTTTAAGAGCCTCTGGCATGAAAGAACATATTTGTGCGCTTGTGACAATATACCTAGCAACTGCATATCCTGTGCCTGAACAGAACGTGACATTAAATCTACATCAGCCAAACTATCAAGCAGAAAGACAAAGCAAAGAATAAAATAACAAAAAAAAACACAAAGGTAATATACCTTTTTTTGTTCTTGTTTGGAAAAAACCTCAAACACTCCCCCCCCCATGATTCACACTTGTCTGATCAATAAAATGGCCAAAATCTGTTCCTAATGAATCCAAAAATAAAATGAGCAGTGACAGTACAAGGCCACATAAGGTCAAGCTCTGACAGCCTGGTTCTGCCTTACAGAAAGAAATGACCTGTGTCTCTAAGCACAGCTATGCTTTCTTTGACAGCCATGCTAGAGAAACAACCTGCTCTTACTCTGCATAGAATTATAGAAGAGTTTTGGTTGGAAAGGACCTTAAGATTATCTAGTTCCAACCCCCCTGCCATGGGCAGGGTGCCTCACAAGAGACCATGTTGCCTAAGGCTCTGTCCAGCCTGGCCTCGAACACTGACAGGGATGGAGCATTCAGTTTCCTTAGGCAACCCATTCCAGTGCCTCACCACCCTCACAGTAAAGAACTTCCCTATATTTAACCTGAACTTTCCCTGTTTAAACCCATCACACCTTGTCCTATCACTGCAGTCCCTAATGAAGCGTCCCTCTCCAGCACCCTTGCAGGCCCCCTTCAGACACTGGAAGGCTGCTATGAGGTCTCCACACAGCCTTCTCCAGGCTGAACAGCTCCAACTTTCTTGGCTTGTTTTCATACATAGCTTTCAAAGTGAACAGGCTGTCCCAGGGGCATACACATGTAAATATTTCTGCATCTGATCTTGAAAGGGAAACATAACCAAAAGCAGCAAGATAATCACCATCTTTTCTAATCACAGGAAAAAGCGGGCACATAATCAATACGTTACCTGAGCCCTTTTTGTGTCACTGGGCAGGAGCAAGCTGCCTGTTTTCGCATTAAACATCCTTGTTTTTATTTTAACCAGTTCATTAGTTTCCCGATAAAGCTTCACCGGATAGGGCTTGTAAGCTTTGCGAAGAAGGTTGTAAACACCAACAGAAAGCGACAGATCTTTGTTCAGATACAGATTTAACCTGTGTAAAAAAGCAGATACAGACTTGAGGCTTCTGAAAGTTCACTTGCAAAGAAAGTAATCTCCTCAGAGAACTTATTTTCTCTGCCCTCCTCCTCCTCCCCCCAAAATCACATGTATCTGAGCAAGAATGCCAGTGACAACAGCTCAGGTTGGGATTTTTAATATATATTTAAGAAAAACACTAGGCTGTCAAGGGAAGCTCACTCCCTTAATGTGGTTTCACATCATTCTGCTATGAACTGACTCGTTTAAAAACACAACTGTTATGGAGTGCATGGCTCCAAAAATACTTTCTATCTGCTTTGTCAAGATCCCTCTAATCTCTCTGAAAGTATCTTTAATCTTAGAGTAGGCGATCAGAAATATCAAGGCTATGTCAGTCCACACCAAGGGCCTAGACAGACTGGCAACACAGAACTATTTCGTAACAGGCCAAAATACCTACTATTCATATTGAGGCACTTCTTTCTAAGTTCACACCAGTAAGAAGAGCCTCATTTCAATCAGATTTCATTACAAACTATTTCACATGTTGCAGAGTCTTTTGTATTTTACTTGGCAATGATGTCATTTTTAAAAAAATGATCATGCCTGGACAAGCTCAACACAGAAGACGTCACACAGAGGAAAAAAGGAAACCAAACTTCAACCTCCACTCTTCTCATCCACCAAAGATAAATATCCTTTTAGAAGCTAGGGAAGAAACACCAATCTTGGCCTAAGGAATTAAGATTGAGGAATGCAAGCACTGATGTCTTTACATTCCCACTGTTCCAGAGGAGGGAGCTGAGATGCAGTCTAAAAAGGCATCAGGTGCCTCAACTGAATGAAATATCTAGGGTATTTCTAAAATAACTACAATTTCTAGAATATTATCTAGAATAACTAGGGACAAACCTGGCTAAAGTCCGCTTCTTTGTCTCCTTCGCTCGTACTTTCTTCATGAGATGTTCCAGTTTCTCTGACTGCT
Source organism: Neopsephotus bourkii (assembly GCF_033783945.1). Taxonomy (NCBI): domain Eukaryota; kingdom Metazoa; phylum Chordata; class Aves; order Psittaciformes; family Psittacidae; genus Neopsephotus; species Neopsephotus bourkii. The sequence continues at coordinate 14,975,093 of NW_026900624.1, forward strand.
CAGGTTGGATCCCAAGGTCCTCATCTTCTGCTATGTTTACTATATCCCTGTAGAACAAAGAGATATCGAACCCTCCAGGCTTCTTTAAGTGCATCAAGTCCAGGATGATACCTAGAAACAAAGTAAAAGATAGGAGAAGGAGGATCACAGAAACAGCTTTTTCACCACATTGGCATTATTTCTCAGCATTCTCAGATTTCTCTCTTTACACAAAGAATTTAAGCAAGAATAAGCTCCAAATTGTCATCTGCACCAGATGTGAAGTTTTCTAGGGAAAGAGGCAAAAGACGTTCTTCAACCTCAGTCTAAACAATGTAGCACAAAAAATGTTTCCTCCCTAATTAAGAATCTGGACAACATTGTGTATGAAGAGGCTGCCTCAGGCACAGATGCAAGTAACGACCTCAGAAATACCCCGTTCCCAGTTTTGAGGGCTAATGGATTAACTAAGCCTCACAGCTTCTAAATCCAGCACATCTGCTGACCTCCAAGAGCACTGGTTACCACAGCTACACAGTTGGATAAAAGAAGTGTTTGCTCTCTAGTCACTAAGCTCAGGATGCTGTTCTTCAGCTAATTCAAAATGGAGCCACTAAAATAACTTTCCTTTTGTTAACTTAGTGTTATTATTCTCTTCCTGGAAAACAGTGGAACAATGAAATAAATTAGTTTGTTTTCCCCTGCCCTCTCAAGTCCTGATTTATGCTCTCAGAGTAGAAAAAGAGATCCTAGAAAATAAACATTAGTTGATGGATACCAGATTGGATAGGAAATTTTCTAATTTAGCTTAAATACCAAATTTCTAATTTGGAAAGTTTCAGAAAACTTTGCCAGTTCTGATGATTTTATGTTCTTCTTCCATCACAAACTTGCAATGCAATCAGCATCTGCAAGAATACATCACTTTTATTCTGCCTGAAATTAGAGGGGAAAATAATGACCTGTGTCTCTCAGATCACCAGCTCTGGTTCTGGCCAGCTTGGCTTTAGCACTGTCATTGGCATGAGGGTCATCCTCATTGGTGAAGAGCATGATCCTTTTGTGGCTCAGTCTGACTCGGACATCACTGAAGAGATTAGAGCAGGCCCAGAGTGCTTCACCCAGTGAATAGTCAGCATTGTGGCCAAAGGTGTCACGGAAAAGTGTTTGTCCTTTGTCTCCCTTGTACTGGTCCAGTTCTAGGACACGCTTTGCACCTAAGGGAATAACAGTGTTCATATACATTAGAAATACTGAAAGAAATACTGCAAACTCTTCCAAATATGCACTGAGGGACCCTTGCAGTTGACATCCAAGTAATATCCCCTCACACCTTTGTGGCAATACACTTCCAACACCTACCTGAGAAAATTGTTCAGTATAGCCTTATGTTTGCAATATTGCAAGCCAGTTACCACCTGAAAGCACCTACTGGGGCCAAGAAGACACAAGTGTCCTGGCAATAATGAGGGGCTCTTCCTGCTGGGGGAGGGAAACAGGCAGGGATCTGAGTATTACAAACCCTCTACACTCGAAGGACAAGCGCTCAGCAGGAAAGACAGCAACTGCACCCACTGCAGAGGCACAACAGACTTCTGCGCCACCAGGGAGAAAAGAGGAGCCTGAAAGACATTCTGTATCTCCACAGCACATTGGAAGGTTCATAATTATGTACTATACACTAACTAACTACAGTATTATTTTTCTTATCCAGAGCATGCTGCTCTCCAGGGGCAGCAAATACATGATTCTCTACCTTTTTAACAACCACCACTTTTCACCTGCATTGTCTTCATCAGCACAGCCAAGCTACTTCCTCTAAGGCAAGGCAAAGGGCAAGCAGGGAGAGAGCAGGAAAAAAGGATGAGCAAGAAGCCTAAGATGCCTGCTGCCAGAAAAGGGAAAAGAACTTAAAGCAGCCTTGTCAGGTCCCTGTTGCAATTAATTCTGAAACTAGGACAAGGCACAGTTCTTTCGGGAGACCCCCTGTGTTATTAAACCTGCTAGTTAAGAAAATTAAACCAAGCCTCCTCAGAGATAAAGGCTGCTATTAAAAGCTAGTAGACAAAATCACCCACAAAACTGCTGTCAGAGAATCAGCAATAACTTGCATGCATTCTTTGCACTACTGTCTTTTCCAGTTCAGCAACTGGCACTCATTCTCAAGCAGATGTTAGACAACTAATAAATAATTAATAATAAAGGGTGGCCACAAAGAAGATGGAGACTCCTTTTTACAAGAAGTCACATGGAAAAGATGAAAGCTAATTGGCACAAGTTACTCTTGGGTTGATACTGACTGGACACAAGAGAAAAATTTGTCACAATGAGAAGAATCAGGTACTGGAATCATCTCCCATGGAAGTGGTGGATTCCCCAACCCTGGACACTTTCAAAATTTGGCTGGACAGCGTGGTGGGACATCTAGTCTAGTTCATGCCTGCCTAGAAAGGTTGGAGCAGGTGATCCTTGAGATCACTCCCAACCTGGTACTCTATGATTCTACGATTAATTCTATGAAATTCTAAGAAAAGGAAGAGCTAAATTCAAGAACTGCAAAACTTGTTCTGAAAATATGAGATGGAACACACCAAACAGGTTAACATATTGGACAACCTGTTCTAGCTGACCCTGCTAGAGAGACAACCTGTTCTAGCTGACCTTGGAGAAGACAACCTCCAGGAATCACATCCAACCTCAGCCATTCTGTGATATTCTCCATCAGCTAGAATGCACTGGACCTTAGCACGTACACATGCTTTTCTGAAGTGTAGCAGACACATGATGGGTCTTCAAGAGTTCTGTTAGGATCCTCTTAGGTTTAGCACTCAGCAAGTGAACCACCACATTAAAACAGAAGAAAATACATAGGAAAAAGATCTGACCCAACTATAACAGACAAAGCTAAGCTCCTACTAAGATTCCATGCTTTCAAGAAACTTCTAAACCTACCCCTCCCCAATACACCTCAGTAACAGCAACCTTTTTGTTAATCTGACAGCTGTTTTCAGAGAGAGCAGTTACTGACAGTGCTGCTACACCGACTTCCTTACTCCATCTTTCTATGCGACTTTCATATCACTTTACTGCCTCTACCTGGATTATCCAGCTCCTGAAGAACATAGATGTGCTTGAAATCTGCAGAGTTCTTGTTCTTTTCCGTGCCATAGAACACCACACCCAGCAGGTCCCTGTCGCTACTAATGATTTTGCTGGTGTACACGCTCCAGATGCACTGGAAAAAATAAAAAAGAAAGGAGAAAAAACGCACATGGGTCAAAGCATGAAGAAAATCACCCGTGGTAAGGATGCAACAGTTCTGACTTTGGGAATCAGGCCTGTATAAAAGTAGACTCTAGCAAACAGAACTACAACAAATGGTTTAAGATACGTTTCCCCAGGAGAAGGAGTTTGGGACTCTTTGTTTTTCAAGAATCCCAGTACACAGCCTTAGGTATTTTTTCATTAGCATTCGCTTTCTACGAGCAAGATCCATGCTGAAGGCGGATCCATCGCCCATTCCATACACGTTTCCCTCACAACTCTGGAGACGGCCCAGCAGGCAACAGATCCTCCAGGCCCACAGCCATCCTTCCACATCGAGCTGCTCGAGTGTCCCAGGGCCCTTACACCAACAGACCAGGCAGGGCGACCACCTGGTCCCCGAGGCTCCCAAAGCGGCCTTACCTGGATGGTCATGTCAAAGGGAGTCACGCCGTCCCCGTCAGGCTCAAACATGCCCTCGGACGCATCCACTAAGAAAATGAGGCTGTCCCGACCTAAGTACTTGTAATCCGCTATGGAACAGGGAGGGTGACAGCTTTAGCAGCGGCCCGCTCCACCCGCTGACCCCCGAGGGGAGCGGGCCCCGACTTGCCCCTTGGGATGGGGGGTGAACCCTTACCGACCGCCTCAGCCCTCTCCTCGTCCTGTTCTTCCTCCTCCTCCTCCTCCGGCCCCTCGCTCCGGTAGTAAGACACCCAATCCGACATGGCTCCCGGTACCGCGCGAGGCCCGGCGGAACCACGGGCACCTGCACCCCACGCCCAGCCAACCACTCACCACGGGACGAGTCCCCCATAGGGCCGCTGACCAATAGCCCTGCACCTCCTGAGGAAAGCCACGCCTCCCCTCTGTCTGGATTGGTTGAGAGAGAGCGAAGGCGGGAGTTCTGGCCACCCTGCCAAAACCTCAGCCAATGGCAGGGGGGACTTCCCGCATCCCCGCGAACTGAGCTTTGGCACCGCCCCTCTCCGAGTCCCGCCCCCGGCCGGAACCGCGGCGCTGCATAACGGCGCAGTGACGGGGCAGCCCGGCTGGCTGCCGGCTGTCGCGCATGCGCAGAGGCGGTGTCGCCTTTTCCGTTCCGCCTGTCACCGCACCGTTGGTGCCGCCGCACCCGAGACCGGTGGTGGCGGGACCGGTACGGGGGCCGCTCTTACCCGTTCCCTTCCGCTTCTCGGTACCTGGCGGGGCGGCAGGTGTCTGTCAGGGCTCCCGGTGCCGCCCGGCGGCCGTGCCCGCGCCCCCATGGAGGAGCCGCTGGCCCTGCATCCCGTGAAGCTCTATGTGTACGACCTGTCCAAGGGCATGGCCCGGCGCCTCAGCCCCCTCATGCTGGGTAAGAGCACGGCGGGGGCACCGGCACTGCCCCCCCTCCGCGAAGGGCCCGGCCCGGGCCTCCCCTCCCGCTGCCGCCTCAGGAGGGTCGTGTTCTCCCACCCACCGCTGCGGTCCGGACGGGAAACGGCCGAAATTACCCACTGCAGCCCCGGGCGTGGCTTGACCCGGCCCGGTACCACTCTCCAAAGGAAATGGCCCGCCGGTGAAGGGCTCCCTTGGGTGTGGGTAGCGGGCACTGAGCTGCGGCGGTGGCCGGGGCCTGAAGCACGGTTTAGGAGTTCGTGGGCCTTGCTTGGGGGCTCGGTGTGTGGGGTTTAGCTGCAGCATCCCTATCTCCATTGTCAGCGGGACCAGCGTTGTCAGGAAGGTCCGGGTGAACAGGGTCCAGGCATGATTTACTGAAGGCTAGTTAAAAGTATTACTTAGCCCCTGAAGTAAGGGAAAGCTCAGTTCATGACGCCCCAACTGCTGTGACACCTTGGCAGGAAGGCTGAGCTGGAAGAAGGCCTGCTGCTGTTCACAGGGTTATTGAGTTCGTGTTGTGGTGAGGCTGGACTGGTTTGGGCATTGCACAGCTGTGATGTGCAGCAAACCACCTTCTTCCAGAGAGCTGGTTGGAACTTGTGTGGCTTATCAAGTATGTGTGTGTTTCCAGCTGAACCTTGGACTGGGGACATGGAAAGAAAAAAACACAGGTTTCGCTTGAAGTTTTGGAAGTGTGATTTAGGAGCAGAACAAGAAAGTGGTTTGTACCTGTTACATGTATGTATCGGTCTGTATGAAATGAGTCTTCTCAACAGGCACAGTGTCTGAACAGATGGCTCTGTGTAATCTTGCTTTACAGTTTGTTGGCATTGACTTCACTCATCTTTACTAAGAGGAGGTTCTGTGCTTTCCTGCAGGCTTAAAATCAAAGTCCAAATAATTCTTACTGTGAGGGTGATAGGCTTCCGAAGTTGAGAAGATAATATTGTGGAGATTGAATGGGATGTACTCTGTTAGCCATACAGCAACAACAGCTGTGGAAGATGGGTGCTTCCTGTACGGGTTAACCTCAAAACATTTTGTGTGGTCACTCACTTCTGTTGCAGCCCTCAGGGAAGTAATTTTTCACTTGTTAATTCACAATAGCCATGTTTTATCTTGTGCTAGGAGTTACATGTCTTAAGATACAAATTACATGTGTGTATGATTTACCTGTGTTAGAGGTGAGCAGATTTTTACCACTCTTATTTCAACATGTTGATCCAGTCAAAGACTTGTACAGAAATAGGTTGTTACTATGTGCATCTCCATGCTAGTCTTCGCACAGGTCTCTCTTCTTACACACAAACTCAATCTTGGGATCTTTTAGCTTTCTGAATTTCTACATAAAAACACTTGGTGCACAACTTCATTTTTGATGCTATCCGAACAGCAATTTCGAAACCTTGTGCTTGTGATGCAGTTTGATGCTAAATTTCGAGGAGTCTGAGTAATGAAAAGGAAAACTTACAAAGCTGAACACACCTCTTGGCAGTGTGGGAATGTGTCACTCACACTGCCTGGTAACCAGCTGAGCTCAGACGTGTTCAGGGAGCAGAGCCAACGAGGCCTATGTGGTCACAGTGACAGTGCAGCCTGCGGAGCGCTTGTGATAATGTGGATCCAGCAACTGAATTGTCTGTAAAACAAATCATTGTTTGTTCCTTTTTTCTTCAAGTTAAGGCTCTTACGTGGTTTACATCCAGCTCTGTCATATCTCCAGATTATTTTAGATACCTCCCGAAGAGCAAAGTGATGGAGAGAATGTTCTGCTTGCCTTCTTTTTCTTGAAAAACAGCAAAAACTGTTGTTACTTCTCTGTACATCAACTTTGAGATGGACAATAGCTACTTTCCTTTTTTTTTTTTTTGCCAGTGATGTCCATAAATTGTACTTCATCAGAAAAAGTCACAAATTAAAGAGGAAAGGATTTCTTAGATATTTTAGTGCCATATATTTGTCATCTGTACTTCAAGAATTCTTCCTTTAGATGCTGCATTTTATTGAAACGGTGCTTTAGCTTTGAGTGATAATTCTGTGACATCACCTATATGGAAATACATGTGATTTAGAAAGAAGAAACAAATACAATAATTTATGGAGTTAAAATCAATTCCTAGCGTGTTCAAAAATAGCTCAGATCCCACTGCCAGACTGGGATTCATCCCTTCTTATGGCAAGAGCATCACCACATGATATCTTGAGTTGTGCTAATAGGATCCAGAGGTATTATGGGTTATATCAATACAGCATTCAAGGATCAGCTCTCACTGCTAAATGTTGTCCTGACTTTTTCAGTATCAGTTCCCTTCATTGTCATTGAATGATGAACCTGGAAGGCAGAGCTGTACCACACCGTTCGTAGCAGGCTTTAGGGTGAGACAGTCGTACCCTTGGGCACGTCTTCACTTTTTGTTGTTCCTACTTTTTTGTGAGATTCCTGTATTTCACGGTGAATATTTCTGTTCTAAAGTATATATGACCAAATATTGCAGTTTGATCGCCTTTGAAATCAGAAGTGGTGTGTTTAATTTTTGTGTGCTGTTGCTCTACATGCATCTTCTCTACAGGTACTGTTCCCTCTCCACCATTCTCAATCTGAGAGACTATGTTTGTCTGCCTACATGATCTAAAAATAGTAAATGTTAGCCTGAGTGCAGTGAGATTTCTGTTTTCAAGACAGAAAATATAACCCACCTGATTATTCTGTGGAGGGTAGAGAGGAAGACAGAGTAGTTCAGCTTGCAGTGCTGATTTTGAAGTAGATGTACAAAGGCAGAGAAATCTTTAAGGCAAATTAAAATCCTATTGCATCATGGGCCTAAAGGCAAATGTCTTGCACCTCTCAAAGTTCTCCTGGCCTATAATAGAGCTTATTGCTCATGTGACTCAAAGAATGGGCAGGACCTTAGTTTACTGTAGCACCTTTGGATGAGGGTAGTATAAATTAACAATGAGTTAACTTGGCGGTATGTATTGGTTGAAATGCAAGTGGTGAATTCAGCTGTAGGGACTTAACAGCCCAGAAGAGATCATGGCAAAAGGTAACTGATAAAAGGAGGTTCCTTCTGCTTTGTTCCTTTTTTTCCAGACCCAGCACATAACTCTGACTCTCTTCCACCCATTCTGAAGAGTTTTGAACTGCTTCAATGTGAGATTCCATCAGAGCATTTGCTAGGGATTTCAGGAAAATTAAATGCATTTTCTTCCCCCAATCTAGCCTACTTCTTAATTTCTCTAGGCATGTCAAGGAGAAGGGAACTGAAGCAGGCTCCTCTCTCTACATTTGTCTGTCAGGTATTTTTGCTTCAATTGAGTGCCCTGGGTAGCACATAGGAGAAAGTGCTTGACTAATTCGGATAATTTTCACTTGAAAAGGGCAGGAGTCGTAATGGATTTGCCTAAGGAAATTACAACAATATGCAAAGCAATGCACTGTTATAATTTGGTCAGCCAGTGGGTATTTCTGTTGCTTCCAGTTCCACAGGAGAATAGTTCACTGCTTTTCAGGGTTGTTTGCTTATCCATTGCAGGGCACAGATATGTTGTTTAAAAATACTAAGCTTCCCATTATTTCTTTATTTTACAGCTCAGGAGTTGGTGTTGTTCTTGGGCTTGAGGGGTGGATGGGTGGCCCATCTCCCTGTATAATTCCTTTATGTCTCGGAACTCTTCTGCCCTTCAGTCTAGTAATTTGAATGAATATACAAACACCACTTTCATTGGGCATTTAAAATGCACAGGAATAAAATACATCTTGTGGCCCTCAAGATTAAGAAATTAACTGTGCCAGTAAAATAGACTGGTGAGCATCTAATCTTCCTTCTGCTTAGCCTTCCAGATAAATCCAAGCCTGGAAGTAATTCCACTTGATTGTATCCTAAAATTATATGGGCTTGCTTGCCTCTTTCAAAATAACCTCTTATCCTAACAGTGACAATCTCCTGAGTCAGTTGTACAACAAACAGTTTGAACTACTTTGTTGTCCACATTCCTGTGACTAAGCTGAGAGTCCTGGAATTGTTTAATGCATTTGAATGTTGTATTTGTCTCTAGGTTTCCAGCTCATATAAGCACCATGAAAGTGTTTGAGCTGTGGCTGTTATAAAGTAAAATAACAGCAAATGAAAAAAACCCAAAACTTGTTTACTTGCCAGATGATACTCTGCCTCATTCAAACAAATCGAATCTTTGAGATGTTGAAGCGCACAGGTCTGTGCTAAATTGGCATCCCCTTCTGAGTTCTACTGAGTATTTTCAGATGAGATCCATCTAAGCACATCAGGCATTAAAAAAAAACACCTAAAGATCAAGTATGTGATGAGGTTTCCAAAGGCTGACGAGCTATCCTCACAAACAGGTGTACCACAGTAACCTTCATGTCCATGTTTGTGGTCTGTGACATACACCAGGTAGCTCAACTTGCATTAGCTCGTAACGCAAGAACATCAAATTAAGCTGAATTGCTTCACATTTACTTCAGACTGAGCTTGCACTTGTGGGACAGCCGAAACCTGGTAACTTGACCATCTGCATTAATTGCTGTATGATTAAGTGTGTACATCTAAATTTGCAATATCATTTCCTGCTCCACAGCCATCTGGAAATATTTATTGTGATAATATTGTGAATATCACAATATTCACATATTGTGATGATATATGAAATATCTAAAGTCTTTAGTTATCTTGCTGTTTCTGTTTCACCTGGATAAACAGGAGATGCCCAAAAGAGTATCATTCCATCATTCAGTGGAACAGTAATATGAAACAATACATTCCTCTTCCATATTATATGCATGTGGATCATTTGGATTAGCTTTCCTGTAGCTATTGAGTGAAGAGTAATGTCTGCAATTTAAAGGCTTTTGCAACTCTAATCAAAATTACTGGGGAATCAGATTTTTCTGTGTAGTTACAGACAGCCTCAGCTTGCAAGTAAATGTGTTGCAGCAATAAGCATGAAATGTGATGATGTCTGCCAGTACCCCAGATGGCATTATTTGCCATCCCTTCCTCTAGAGCGCTCAATTGTCTATGGGATGTAAGCTCTGTTGCACTGCAGGATTAGATGGGGAGGCTCCCTGAAAAGCTTGACCTTCTGTTTTTTCAAGCTGGATAGTGCTGCCAGAAGCAGTTTTGTTGGAAAGTGTCACTGTAAGGGGTGGATACAACTTGTGCCGTAGCACTACTGCAGCAGTACTGTACTCATGCTCTCACTTGGGCAGCTGTCTGTGGAAACAGAACAGTGCTGACCCTCACTTGGTCATGCTGTTGGGGCTTGTGTTGTGTATTGAGCCTTCAGAGGCTGCAGCATATTTTGTATATAGTGAACAATGTCCAGCAGAAGGCAAACACTTCTTAGTCCTGATGGCTTTACATGAGCCTGTCAGGAGTGGCACTGTGAGCTGTCACCTCTTCTGTGCAATGTCTGAGTTTGAGAGAAGGGCAAGAAAAGTAACACAGGAGGATCACCAACAGAGACAAAACTTCGGGAGGAAGATGATGGTGGAGGTGAAGGTCTGTATAGAACCTCTTACATGATGTAGCAAACACTGAGATTCTTGCTGAGCAGCAGAAAGGGAGCTGCCCAGGTTCCTCAGAAGCTGATGGCTATTGACTTATTCCTGTCAGTCAGTTTAGGGTTGAGATGACAAGAGCCAGCTGTGTAGTGTAAGAAACTGCACAGTACACCAAAAGTTCTTGGTCTTAGATGTCTCTTGGTGGTGTGTATGGGGTGAATAATGGCAGGTTTCTTAGGCATGGGATTCCCCAGTGTAATTGGAGAGGCATGCACTGCCTCTGACCAAGCACAGTCCACTGGTGCTAGAAAGGGATTTTGTTTTGCCTGCAGCAGGCTGGGGACTTGCTGTGGATGCTTTATTGTCATCAGTGCTGCAGATCTGGCATGTGTTTTATGCAATGATGGCCTGGTTAATGTCTTACAGGAGCCAAGCAAAAAGAGCAGGTCAGCAGCTCTGTTACGATCATCAAACCAGTGCTTGGCACAAACTGACCTGGGTGAGCAGCCTCACACAGACATGTCTTGTGAAGACAGGCAGCTTCATTTGCCAAGAGCTGTGCTGTTATTGCCCTGGCAGTTGCTGCCTCTTGTTGGCTACAGATTTTATGTGTAGCGGCCAGAGAGGAGCCCCCAAGGTTGGACTGCAATCTAACACAAAGTCTCTTTTCTGAATTCTGCTAGGGTTTTGTTCATGCAATGAGAGAATTGCAGTGGTGGAAAAGGACCTCTGGAAGTCCTGCTCAAAGTAGATCTGGTGGGAGCAGATTCTTCAGGCCCTTGAGCAGCTGACTTCCGAGTATCTCCACAGTGGAAATCCCACATGCATTCTGATCCCTGCCCCAGGGTTTGATGACCTTCATGGTAATATTTTTTTTTATCCTCTTACCTAGCTGTGAATTTCCCTTTTTCCAGCTAGCACCTTTTGCCATTCACTTCTGAGTAGAACCCTTTCCTCCATGCACATTAGATTGTTGTAGACAGCAATAAGGACTCTTGGCCTTCTCTTCTTGAGGCTGAGCAGACCAGTTCTCTCAGCTGCTGTTCAGTTCAGCAAGTGCTCCAGCCCAGTGTGTGTCTTAAAATGGGGAGATCTGAAAGCAGACATGGCATTCCAAATGTGGTCTCACAAGTGTCAAATATGGGTAGTCACTCCCCTTGAGTTGGTGGCTGCAGCCTGGCTAGAGCAGCCCAGTGTGTGGTAGCCTTTGCTGCAATGACCTTTTCAAGTAGGTGCTGTGATTGCATGAGCAGGTTCTCAGCAGCACCTGCACCATTGTCAGTATCTGCTAGAACTCTTTCACCTGCATGCGGATCTAGGTGCATAGTGGCAGCTTTGTGGAAAGCTTTTCATCACTGTTTGCTGGAAATGAGGGTGAAAGTAAATATTAAGATACTCTTTTTTTCCATTGAGCACACGAAAGGACAAATACAATTCTAGTATATGCTGTGTTTGAATTTTTTTCTATGCCCTGAAGGGTAAAGTTCAAGTTCTAGTGTTTTATTTTGAATAAATGTGTAATAATCTATTAACAGATACGGAGAACACTATGCGAAGTTCTCATGGTGGAGCCTATCATGGGCCAGTTGCTAAAGTTAAGGCAGTGCACTATACCCTACCTGCATGTTGCTAGTGAGCCTGCAGTGCCACTGGTGTCTCTGGCAGCTCTAGAGCACAAGGCAAAAGCTCTAATGGGGAAGGTGTGGAGCAAGAGACAGAGAATGGAAGAGGAGAACAGCATGGGGCACACTGAAGGGGGAGCAAATGCTCCTGAGATTTTGTAACACGCACTTTGCTTCTCTCATCGTTGCTACTATCTTTTGGCCTTCATCCTACTCTATGCCTACATTTTTGTGAGGTGGATGACAGGGAATATGCTTGCTGCCTGGCTGTAATCCATGGTAGTGACGAATCAGTCCACCTACTTCAGAACTGTGTGTGCTTGCTTCGACTGGTGTCTCTATTGTCACAACGGCCTTTTCCCTGCCAGTGCTCTTCTGCGACCCTCATCTGAAGCAGGTATCTCGCTCTGTGCTGTTGTTTATTCCTTACTTGGATACATAAACATCCTTTTCTCCAAACTCTTGAAGGATTATCCTCATCAATAAAAATCCTTTTTTTTTTTTTTAACTTGGTCCTGATGATGCCTGAAAGTTGGTTTTGCCCAAGAGAAAGAACTCATGAAGAAATACTGCTGCTTCAAAATAGCATGCTTGCTCCTGGCAATCCCAAACCCAAGCAGCCCTGTGGAGGAGTAAGAGAATAAATATCCCAAAACCTTCTGCGTATAGAAAGGGAAAGACAGTGCCTTTGCCTCCCTGTGGGTTGTTGGTGCCGTGGTACTGATGTAAGTGCCATGACTGTAGAGTATCTTTCCACAGGACAAGTGGAACTAGTACAGTGCAGCCTATCACTGCTAGCACACCAGGTATCTTGGAAGAAGCCAGACACCAACAGAAGAGTGGCCTCTTCAAGTTTCAGCAGAGAAGCTGAGACTTTAGCTTATGATAGTTAAAATAATTGAGCCTAGAGCAGTAACAGCTGGTGGTCCTTTGAAGAGAGGTTTGATCTTGAGATGCTACCATGAACAGAGTTTTAGGTTTCCCACTTACAGGGAGCTAGAAATGCATTTCAGGAGACACAGTGATGTCAGCTTAGTGGTGCCTGAAGCAAGTCTTTGCTGCTGTGTTCTACAAAACACACAATTTGTATAAACTCCAGCCCTGCACTCCTCCCCACCTGACTGCACTTAAACTGATAATTCTAAGGGGCAGGGGAGGGAAGAAGAAGGAGGAAATCATGGCATAGATTAGAGAGACTTTGACCACAGATCATATGTTCGAGTCAGATCTCTCTTCACTGGCTGAAAATACTGTGCTGGCTAACTGCCTGCAATTATGAAATCTGTGTAAAATTCAACTCTTCTGTTCCTGACTGAAGGCGCTAATCTGAGGAAAAGTGTTTTATTTCTTGTTCCGTAGACAAAAGCCTAAGAAAGGTAAGCACTGACAGGATAGGATGGCATTGCCACCTCTGCCTACACGAGGAAAAAAGTATAGCCCTAGTGTGGACCGGGTAGTTAACTTGAAAGAAAGACATTGTGTTTCTTTAGAAGAAGCTGTGGGATGAAATCTTTGGCATTATTGTCATGGTGAAGTAATGAGCATAGTTCGTATGTGATTGACAGACTGTAGGCTGAAATCTGGAAAATATGTTGCTAATAACTCTTCTTTTCTCTGCATACAGGGAAACAGCTGGATGGCATATGGTAAGTGACTAGATTTAAATCGCATAATGTGTGTTGAACACTGTGTCATATAGGAAGTATTTTCAGTATGAGATTATGTGTGCTTCAGATCTTAAGAACTCCTTGGTGCTGAAGAGAGACCAAGGCACTTTTGCTTCCTGAATACAGATTGGCAGTCAGATGATGTACAGTCAGGTGCTGGCTGAACTTCTCCATCCAAAGTTCAGTGGACCCCATGAAAAAAATTGCTGGTAGTAGTTGTTGCATTTTAATGCACTTGTACACTCTTTCAAGGGTAGGATGTTGTCTTTGGCCCAGGCACTTTTAGGTGGGAAGAAGGTATTACAAAATCAGGCATTCTAGCACATAAAAGCAGTGGCTGCGTTTTGTTACAAAAGACACCCCAATTTGCTGTCATTCATATCAAGAGGGTGGTTGCTGGTTGGTTTGGGGTTTGGGGGTTTTTGTTTGAGATAATTTTTCTTTCTTAAGGCAAACACACGTTCCCAAAGCTCCCATTTTCCTCTCTATTGATCCGTCTCCAGTGACTGTCTGACCTTCTCAGTCAGTGTCTGTCAGACCCACACTGCTGTCAGTGCGGTAGCAGGGCTAGCTCTGTCTCTCCATCTCTGTGAATTTACCCTCAGCCCTTTGGCTGAAAGAGGCTGCTGGAGATCTCATGCTGGTGGGGAAGTTCCTTTCTTCCTATGCTCCTTCATGCTTGAGCATGTAACTGCGCCTATTCTTTCCCAACCACTGACAGTATTACAATAGGCTTGATAATCACTGCTTCCATATGCATTCATGTCCCAGCAGATCACAATACACTGACCTTTTTTTTCAGTTGTTCACTTCATATTGTCTTTGAGCACATAAATTTGCCAGTGATTTATATGCTAGGTTAAATATTTCCTTTGTTTTACCTGTGTTTTCATACTCTGTGGCAGGCACACCTCCATAATAGTCCATAAGGATGAGTTCTTCTATGGCAGTGGAGGAATCTCCAGCTGTGCACCTGTAAGTTAAACTTCTGTTTGTGATAATTTTGTGATGGGGTTACCTGGTCAGAATTGCTTTTGACACTGTCTTCTAAGAAAGAAGCAAGAGGCTTCTGAATGCAGCCACATACTGCTGCTTGCCATGGATTCCCAGGGCATCTGAGGAAAAGGGAGCATGGACAGCAGGTTTAAGCCCAACTAAATACAGGTTGGGAGTTGCTTCTGCTGAGAGAATCTGTCTATCCACAACATCTTCTGCAGCTGCATTGCGGGAGTGATGCCTTGTCAAATTCTGAATCAGGGGCGTTCATGTGCTGACTTGGCAACTCAAGATCCTTTTTATATCTTAAATAATAAAATCCTGATGCTTTGACAGACCTTTTTCCACTTGGAGAGGCAAAACTGCTGGACCATTCTTCTAAAGCAGAATTTTGCCATAGCCTACAGCTTTCATCATCAAGAGCCAAGTATACAAACTGAAATGTAAGTTGCATTCTGCATACTTCTCAGAGAATGAGAAGTAACATGCAACTTACATGCTCCCAAACATGAAGTAACATGCTCCCAGAACAGGGGAGGCCAGCAGGGTTTTTTGCTTGACAAATATATCTGAATTACTTTCTTTTGTGCCTGGACAAGCCACGACGGCTCTAGTCAGTAGAGTCCTTCCAAATAATTCAGTCTGTCCATTTAACATTGTCTTCTGGCTGTTAATTTTTACAGGGAGGGACACTTCTTGGACCTCCAGACACAGTTGTTGACCTGGGGAACACTGAAGTCACAGAAGAAATTTTTCTGGAGTATCTTTCCTCATTGGGGGAATCTATGTTCCGGTAAGTAGCAGCTTGTACTGTAAAATCAACAAAAAAAGCCTTTAGGGGAAGAGATGCAGAGTGGAGGAAGATATTAAGAAAGCGATCCTGCTTACAAAGCTCTGTCTGCTAAGTGTGTTATTTGGTACTTTCCGACTATGAGACTGGATCTGATGCACTGATACACGAGGAGCTACCGGCTAGGCAACTCTAGTGTGCCAGCCTTGAGCTAGGCTGAGAAAGTGCTGTTGCCAGCAAGTCTTTCATGCTGCTTTTTTGTCAAATGGAACAATGCCTGAAATGCCTTTGAAAGAATCACCAGGGAAAATGAAGGCACTATATGAAATATTTCAGTAAATAGTGCTTTGCCCCATGAGTCATAGGTAGAGTGTTGTATTAAAGCTGCCAGCTTTCGTACGAGTAAAATCAAGGCCCTGACTGTTAAAGACTCTAGTCTACTCACAAGAATGGGGAAGTAGCATTTAGTGTTCTGGCTATATTTCAATGTCAGTAATTCCTGTGATTTCTCATTATTCCTTCTGTGGTCTTAATTGAAGAACACTGACCTCACTTACCCTCCAAAAAACATTGTATAAAGTCAGTGATGCAGAGATGCCATTTTCCTCCCTGATTCAATTGAATTTGAAGGTGAATTGATGTCTCTATTTGCCTTGGAATTCTTTGTGGGGAAAAAGTGCTAATATAAGATGATGTTCCTCATTAGGGGTTGAAGTTTTTCTGCTTGTTAGATTTATTGCTGACCCTGTATTTTGATGTTTCAATTCCTGTGGCACAGAGGAGAATCTTACAACCTCTTTGAACATAACTGCAACACCTTCAGTAATGAAGTGGCACAGTTCCTGACAGGAAAAAAAATCCCTTCCTACATCACTGACCTTCCAGCTGAAGTTCTTGCCACGTGAGTATGCATGCTGTTCCTCTCCATAGTGTATTGTTTCATGCCAGTGCTTACAAATTTGACAGAGAACCAGCATAAGATTAAGGAGAGGATGCTGTTTGCTTTACTTGAACGCTTACAGTACTGTACAACAGGTGCTGATTGGCACTGACGTTGCTGAAAAGGCATGATAAGGTTGATCTGCTTTTAACTTACGCTAGTTATTTTGCAATGGTCTCTTAAATGTCATCAGGCAGGGAAAAAGTAATTTTAGAATTAACATTGCAGTTTTAAAGCTAGGACTGGAGGGAAAAAATGAAGAATTCCTGCCTGGTAGTGCAGCTCAACTTCTTTTTCCTCTTAATTCTCAGATAGTGAGGATCCCAGCAGGCTGGTTTGATCCCCATCATATAGGTCTTATTTCTCATAACAGTGGTATACCACATTTTTGGGGAGACACACGTCTTCTATCCTGGGCTCTTACTGCTTCAGATGTTTCAAAATCAAATAAAGTCTGTAACAGAGTGAGTCATATTGAAAGATAAACCAGGTTTATCTTTCAATGTTGCAGTGCTACAGATTGCAACAGCAATTGTTGTATGAGTGTTGAACCATTATTGTCTTATGAGGGAGCTAGAGGGTATTCTAGCAGTCTTTAACATTGATGTAGTACTTAACAGAGCACAGCAGTTGCATAACAGGGCTTTCATTCACACACTTAAGTAGAATGAATTACTAAAAGCCAGTTTCAGACACGGTATTACCACATTAGCAGTCTGGGCACGTTAGAACTCAGAACTAGCTTATATAAAATCATGTTTGAGATTCTCGGTTCCTGAACAGTGAACTCTCTCTAACTGGTTAAATTTACTTCATAGAATCACAGAATCCCACGGGTTGGAAGTGACCTCAAGAGATCATCTATCCAACCCCCCTGCAAGAGCAGGGTAACCTAGAGTACATCACACAGGAACTTGTCCAGGCGGGCCTTGAATATCTCCAGTGTGGGAGACTCCACAACCCCCCTGGGCAACCTGTTCCAGTGCTCTGTCACTCTCACAGTAAAGAAGTTCTTCCTGATGTTAACGTGGAACCTTCTATGCTCCAGTTTACACCCATTGCCCCTTGTCCTATCACTGGACATCACTGAAAAAAGCCTAGCTCCATCATCCTGACACCCACCCGTTACATATTTGTAAACACTGATGAGGTCACCCCTCAGTCTCCTCCAAGCTGAAGAGACCCAGCTCCCTCAGATGTTCCACTCCCTTAATCATCTCTGTGGCTCTGCGCTGGACTCTTTCAAGCAGTTCCCTGTCCTTCTTGAACTGAGGGGCCCAGAACTGGACGCAATATTCCAGATGCGGCCTCACCAAGGCAGAATAGAGGGGGAGGAGAACCTCTCTTGACCTACTAACCACACCCTTTCTAATACACCCTAGGATGCCATTGGCCTTCTTGGCCACAAGGGCACATTGCTGGCTCATGGTCATCCTCCTATCCACCAGGACCCCCAGGTCCCTTTCCCCTTCGCTACTTTCCAGCAGGTCAGTCCCCAACCTGTACTGGTACATGGGGTTGTTCTTCCCCAGATGCGAGACTCTGCTTCTGATTCACTTGCCCTTGTTGAATTTCATCAAGTTTCTCCCCGCCCAACTCTCCAGCCTGTCCAGGTCTCGCTGAATGGCAGCGCAGCCTTCTAGGGTGTCAGACACTCCTCCCAGTTTAGTGTCATCAGTGAACTTGCTGATGGGAACTCAGTTCCCTCATCCAGGTCGTTGATGAAAATATTAAACAGCACTAGTCCCAGCACTGACCCCTGAGGCACTCCACTAGTCACAGACCTCCAGCTAGATTCTGCACCATTGACCACAACTCTCTGCCTTCTTCCCTTCAACCAGTTCTTGATCCACCTCACTACCTGATCGTCAAGCCCACACTTCCTTAGCTTATCTATGAGAATGCTGTGGGAGACAATCAAGAAAAACCACATCTACTGCTCCACCATCATCCATCCACCTAGTCACTCCTCATAGAAGGCTATAAGGTTGGTCAAACATGACTTCCCCTTAGTAAAACCATGTTGGCTGCTCTTAGTGACCCCCTGATCCTTGATACAACTTCAGTTTGTAATGGAAGTCTGTTCTTCAGATTTGCTTAGAAGCAGTGTTAGTTTGCGCTCTAGGAAGTGAGTGCACTTCAGTAGGAAATGGGAAAAGTTTTCCGTCAAGAGATGATTATTGAGATGTTTATTTCTTTACCTTCTCAGACCTTTTGGACAAGCTTTAAGGCCCCTCCTGGACTCCATCCAGATCCAGCCACCTGGAGGAAATACCTTCAGCAGACATAACGGACAGAGCTAACAGGAGTGACCCAGTGTGCCCAGCCTCACCAGGCCTCTTCCTTTTTAAACATCAGTATACCAGATTTCTATTTTATAATTTCTCATCTGAATTAACTCTACCGAAGTTACAAGACAAGTTTTACAGTTTCCTAGGGAGAGGATTTATCAGGGTGCATGTAAGCCAATGCTACCAAAAAGATTGCCATAATTTCTAATAATACTGTACTAATTTATAAAGGCTGTCTTGTTCAAGTAGGATGACACTTTCTAAGTAACTCCTGTGATGGTAAGTGGGAATTCATTCCATGAGCATTCAAGAGCCCATTACACAATTTAGAGTAAACAAGGGATGTCGTGGCTGTCCCTTGCAGGCTTGCATCTTTCTGCTGTCCTTACCTATATTGTGGGGGTATTTGCTGAATTCTGTAGCAAAAAGGCAAAGGAACTGTTGGTAGCCTAGGAAGTAAAGGTATCCCAGGATTAGTCTTCTGCATGTTTCATTGATATTGTGTTGTTTGCTCGAGGGAAAAGCTGAACTCATCTGATTTGAATGTTTGCAGTGGCACAGCTATGCGGGAAAGGTGATCAAGCTGAACTGTGTTGTCTGTGTCATGCTCAAGTTGAAACCTTCAGTGGGGGGAGCTGTGTGGGGAAGGGAGTTATTAAGAGCCTTGTAACGCTAGATCCAAGAGTTATGGGATGGAACCAGTTGACAGAATATTGTGATTTCAGGAGAAAGTAAAATGAAGTGAAAGGTTTCCTTTTCTGATAGGTAGGATTACTGGCAGATAGTTAACCTTGTGAACTATTTACCTTTGCATAAGAGCTGTTCTGCTTGGCTTTGAGTTTGCTTTTTCTTACCAAACCAGAGTTACAGTACAGCAAGGCAGGAGCAGCAAGACAACTGCATAATAATATAAGGTGGACCAATTCTGCCTTCAGTACCTGGTTGCAGACACAATAGGAATTCAGTTTTCCTTGTTATTGCTGTCTTTCCGAAGCAGTCAAACGCATAACTGAGAGGGCTCTGCTTGAGTGTAAGAGAAATTAGGTGGTAGGTCTCCCCAAATGTAAAGAAAACGAGGAAGAGTAAAATCAAGCTCTTCTATGAAACAATTGAGTTCATTGGGATACATGCAGAAGCAGTCCTGTCCTTAGATTGGCATTAGATTGTACCAATACTGTTTCTTCTAGTTTAAGATTCTTACAGCTTTGCAACTATTTGCAGTGGAAAATGATTGGGGGAATGAAAGAATAGGCACACTGATTTCTTTTCATGCATGTATATACACTGTTTTCATGAGCAGTTTTATAGCAGTTGCATTTAGGAAGGAACAGAAGAAAGACATGAGACAAACCCTGAAACATTGCTGATGCTCCAGAAATGGAGATTGCACATCTCAGATGCCACTGAAAAAGCATCTATGCAAATGTATAGCTCTTTGTCCAGTGCTTTGTTGTGAGAAGTATTGCTGCAGGTTCAGTCCTGGATCTCAGATTTGCTGCACTGGAAGCTTCCTGCATACCTGAAGGAGATGTCTTTCCTCTGCTGGGCTCTTTTCTCCCAGAATAATACAGTATAAGTTTCTCACACTGTTACTCAGTTGGACTATAATGGTTCATACTTTTGAGGGGATGGAATGGAGGAAAACTGCAGTTTTAGTCACTCTGACAAATACTTCTTGCCCTGCACCTTGTGCAGTTGATACACAAGTGGGAGTGAGGTATTGTCAGTCCGTTCTGCAGTTTTGGGTGTACCTGCTCTGGGTGCACCGCAGTGGCCCCTGCAGCCACAAAGTGCTGTAGCTTGTTAAAAGTCTAGGAACTTCCTCAGTTGAATAGGTATACTCTGCCTGATACAGTCCAGCCCATCTAGGCATGTAGTGCGGTACCTGCAAGCAGCATAGCTGTGGTTGCTTGTCTTTCAGCAAGCTATCACTTCAGGTGCAGCTGCCTTCAGTGGAAGCACTGGTGCCACAGTTTCTGCTCCACACTCTTACGCAATAAGGATATCCCCTGTATGCTCACCGCTGAAGAGGTCCTGAGCCTGGTTTCTGTTTTGGCTGCCTACTTGAGGACTTCTTACATCCCTTTGGAAGGCAGGAAAGAACAGTTCACCCCGTGCATTTTGCCATCTGCCTTTTCCCTTCCTGAGCAGTCCCTTTGCAGAAGAGATGTTGCTGCTACGTTGAGGTCACTGGGTAAAATTTCCCTTGGCCATGCACTGTTTGCAATAGCCAAGGAGCTCTTAGAGGGTCCCCTGCGCTGGGGACCTGCTCTGTGTTTCATGGCAAGAGAACTGTAGGAGGGAATCCTGTTTGCTTGGTCTTACTGGGTGATGAGACCCTTGTACCTTGTAGGCCTCTTTGGAAACCTGTTTTCCTCAAAGATGGTTATGTGCAAATTGCAGGACTGTGGCCCCACTGTTCCATCCATAGATATACAAACTAGACTGAGAGGTGTATGTAAGTGTATATAGGTGACAAACTTCTGCCAGCTGATTGACAGAGGGTTGGGGAAACTGAGCTCCTGAAAGGGAACAGAGCCTTTTTTCCCGCCCCACACACTTACTCTTCTGTCTTGTATTGTTGGGGTTCCCCTGTGCCATTTAAAAATGTTAATAACGTCTTTAGACAGGAAGTGATGTTTTGATTTATTTGTGGTTTTTTTCTATTACAATAAAAATAAATACAGCAGGTTTTTCTGTTTGAATATGTGTGTCCATGCAGCTGCCCAGCAAATGCAGCGGAAGTCATCATTGTCTTCACTCTGGTCCCAGCTAGGAAGCACAGGATGAAAAACTACCAAGTACTGCTACTGGACATTGTTGCTACTGCCCTTGGCTAAAACTCATTGCAGGCAATATTTTTCCTTCTGTAAGCACTGTGGTATCTTATCAAGACCACACTCTTGAGGCTTGACACAGCTTGGATGAGGTGAATGAAGGCTGGAGAGTAGGTTTTCCATCAGTGTAGGTTTTGTGTAGCCCTTGCTCATCTAAGCATGCAGGAATGAAACACCTAATACCTGCTGTTGAAGCCCAACAGTTTAAACACAGGAAAAGGCTCCAAGCTTTTCCTGATTGTCTTATGTTACTACTTTCAGAAATAAGAAAGCAGCTTTAAGAAGTAGACTTCATACCTGGGTTCCTCTGGAGCTGCAGAGGGGTTATTGATGAGGATTATGTAGCATTGCACTGTTAAGGAGCAGGGGAAATACCTGGCTCTGCAGAAGACATGAGTTCTGTTTGGTTCAGCCTTCTGAATGCTTATCAGTGGGATCCAAATGATAAACCACACAGTTTACTGTTTGCCTAACATTCTCTAGCAGTGTAATACAGAAGAGGGCTTGTAACAGGAGGCTTTAACAAAGATTCATGACTCTGGTTATTTTAGGCTGTGTTATTCAGCTGTGGTGATGGCTTGCTATCAAGTACCAGTGCTAGCCCCACATAAACTACCTGGGAACATGTATGAAGGAAAACCTTGACCTTAATGGCAGCCCTCGACAGAGTGTAAGCCAGTGCTCACAGCCACTTGCCTTCTAAACTTCCAATGCAGTATTTGCCCTTGCTGCTAGTCACAGAGGTCTTATTTGTGACAACAGCTGCTGCCTATCATAGCAGCAAGCAAGGGAGGCAAGAGTGGGCTAAGTGCAAAGTATTAAATAACCCAAACAGCCACAGCATCCGTGTTCCCAGAGCTAACCCAAATGAAGACACAAGCACAGCTGTACACAGGCTCACGCTCTTGGGAAACTGAGATGGAGCAAGTGCTTGGTGGCGGATACCAAAAGGAAGTTGGGGTGCCGGGAGAGGTGTTTCAACTTGAATAGGAGTTCTAATGTGGTATGACAAATAAGCTGGAGAAAGCACAGCAGGTAGTTCACGTTTTGGGAAGCTCTGCAGCATGAACCCATGGCACTGCGGGAGTGTGCAAAAATGGGAACGCTGAGCCTTATTTTAGCAGACTTCGCAATTCTGGGAAGTGCCCCGAGGTGGCACTGCTGCCTTGCGTGCAGGGATGCACCTGAGCCCGGGAGAGCAGCTCTAGCTTTTGGGATGTCCAAAGTAATAACGCAAAAGGCAAGGAGGAAGGTCTCTCCCAAATAAGAAAGCTGCAGGTAGGAGCAGCCTGGAGACAAGACCATAGGGCAGCTTGGGCTACAGCAAGAGAGGAGTGCTGCTACACCACCAGGGCTGCTACAGGAGTGAGCTGGCAGGTTTTCCTACCACAACACCTGTTCCACCCAGACATGGGAAGTCTCGTCCTCATACCATGTCATGGATAAAGGCTGGCATTCGTGAACCCCCGGGAGTTCACTGTGTGCCTGAAACCATGCCTGTCTTTTGAGAGTCCTGGGCATTAGCAACCCCAGTGCCTGAAGGCATCTCTGCGTACTCTTCAGCATGCCACAGCAGACACACTTTGAAGTATTCACATTCCGGAGTAAGCGTCCACACATTGACTGATGAGGGATATATGTAATCACACCTAGACAAGCCATGAGCATAAAATGAGCATAACCCCAAGGTCAACTAAAAATTCAGCACCCAACTGCACGCTAACAGCTGGATGAAACCATTGTGGGAGGAGAGTCCAGCTTTCCAGAGATGGGAGCTTATAACCAGGGTCTGATCCAGAAGACAACAGGGCTGTGATTTTGCAGGAACACCAATGCCAGGGTAAATAATAACCATGCAAGACTGCCTGGCAACCCACTGGAACAGTGTGGAGATACATGAACACAATCCATACTTCCCTCAGCAAGTAGTTGAGGATGTGGAGGTAAACTTTGTCCAGGGCAATGGCACAGAGGTAAATTATTAACACTGTTTCTGTAGATCGCCCTTCCATGGAGTGGGGGCAGGAAAATCAAACCCATGAGTGAAAACCAGAACCTGTGAAGCCACCTGAATGCTTCCTTTTCAGAGGAATCTGGTAGAGAGCTGGGAAAAGGGGCTGCACCATGTCCTGGAACCAAGTAATACTGAGCGGAAGAAAACCAATCAGACCATAATAAAGTCTCCCTCCAGTTCCAGTGTAGCTCAGCACCATGAGCACCATGTGGGGACCGAAGGCAAAGCTAACTGCTGAGCAAAGCATGCTGGATGTTCCATGTGGGTTGTTTCTGATGTTGGACTATAACTCAGGAGTTACTGCAGGAGACAGCAGCCAGGCAGGCTGTTCACCATCGCGTGTCAGGCCAGTGTAACACGGATCCCTGTGAATATGGCCTGGCCAGATGGTCTGATTAATCCTAAATGGCTCATGGGGTAATTGCTTAAGCAGGTCAAAGCAAAAAGTTACAGCAACGAATAGATTTGGCTTTCTGCAGGGGCGTGGAGGCTGAAGAGTGTACTTCCCCAGTGAACATACGAGCTACTGACAGCATCCTATTGGAAACACAGGGTGAGGCATGGGCACCAACAGGGTGAATGCACGCTGCTCCGGCCCCTTTCCTCAGGACACAGAAACCCCCGCGGGAGCCGAGCTTACCGGGCAGCTCAACCCCGACCCCAGCCCCTAAATACAGGGGCACTGCAGCAATAACATGTAAAGACACATTCCTACCGCCACCCCCCCCGCCAAAACCCCAGGCCCTTCGTGAGGGTTCTGAAGCAGAAAGAGCTGAAGAACGGAAGCCATTCAAGACCCACACATTAAGGCAACACGGAAGGGCCCTTCGACCACATGTATGTACGGATGATTGTCGGTGGAGGGGTCCTCCGTGGCCGCGCATTGATGCGGGGTTGCCCGGGAGGGCGGTGCGGCCGCCATCGCCGCCTCAGCGCGGTCCCGCCTCCAGCTGCCAGAGGCCGGGTGGGCGGCGGGATGGCGGCGGCAGCGGCGCGGGGCCGGGTGCTGTGCCTCTTCGACGTGGATGGGACCCTGACACCGGCTCGGCAGGTAGCGGGGCAGCGGGGCACGGGGCTGGGCGGAAAGCGGGGTCCGAGGGCAGCGCGGCATGGCGGAGCGCGTCCCGCCGGCGGGGCCTCACCCGCTGCTTCCCCGCCAGAAAATCGACCCGGAGGTGGACGCGTTCCTGCGGGAGCTGCGGGAGAGGGTGCACATCGGCGTGGTGGGGGGCTCCGACTACGCCAAGATAGCCGAGCAGCTGGGGGACGGCGATGAAGGTGAGGCGCGCACCATGGGCTCCCTCCCCCGTGTCCTAAACCTGACCCAAGCCTGCCCTTGGGGCGGGATGGCCATGCTAATCCTTCCCCCGCTGTGGAGAGCGGGCAGGAATGGGTGCTGCAACCAGCGCTGCCGGCTCCGGCGCTGGGTTTGTACAGCCTTCATCTGGGCTCCCCCTGTCGCGGGCAGGAGCTTTGCTACCTGCTGCGCCGAGGTGGGGTGTCCGGGGGTTCCTCATCGTGTTCAGTGGGGACATGGGGTAAAGGGGGGAGCGGGGCAGCCGCTGCGCCCTCCGCCGTGATTTCCTGCTCTGGCGCGGATGCCAGGCTCGGCTGGGCCCCGAGCTCTTCCCTGATAGATAGAGCGGGGAGGCTGAGAAATGCCCGGCTGAGGCTGGTTGCTGAGTCGGCAGCGCTGTGTGGCCGGGGGCTGGAGTTAGATAACCGGTAACGGCATGGCAGCGGGGAAGGGAGGGGAGGACGGGCAGCAGAATGACACGCACGTAGTTGGAAGCCCGGTATTTTGGAGCCGTTATCTTCATCCTGCCATTGATTCACCCCGTGACCTCGGCCAGGTCGTTTCCCCCCTGCATGCGTCAGCTCCCCACATGCGAGCAGCAGATAATGTCCGTGCTCGCTTTGCGGGGAGCAGAGAGGGCTGGTGGCCCTTTGCGGATGGGGGCAGTGTGGCACTAAGGCAGCAGGAGGATGAGGGGCTCAGTCCTCAGCCCAGTCCTTTTGACCCCTTTTCCCAGGCAGTGCCCATGTTTCATGGTTTTGTTTCCTTCCCCCACAGTCATTGATAAGTTTGACTACGTCTTTGCAGAGAACGGCACAGTGCAATACAAGAATGGGCAGCTGGTCTCAAAGCAGGTATGTCCAGCCTCCTTGCAGCCATGCTCCTTGCTCCCTGTATGCCATGGGGAGCATGCCTGGCCCCTCTTTTCTCCCCCCCCTAAACGCCAGATCTGAAAGTCTCACACCTCCAGTTCATGTTCTTGGGTGGGCTTCTTGGGAGGTCAAGCATCTTCCTCACTCCTTCTCCTCTGTCAGGCCATCCAGGACCACCTGGGAGAAGAGCTGCTGCAGGACCTGATCAACTTCTGTCTCAACTACATGGCGCTGCTGAAGCTGCCCAAGAAACGGTAACGGCCCCAGCCCATGCAAATGGCAGTTGTATCACTGATTGCTATGGAGCTCTGAGCTCCAGAGATGGCCTGAGAACAGCTGAGCTACTGAATTTGCTTGCTGCAGCCTTTATCTTACCATCTAGAGGTCCCATGTAGGATCATTGACGCACCAAGCTGGGCACCGTGGGCAAATAGTGGAGGAGGGTCTTTTTTTCTGGAGGGTGTTCACTATTTTTTAGCATAATGCCTGCTTTTCCATTTGGATTTTCTTCCCTGGGAAGCGAAGAAAATCCATCAGGGTACAGCCACTACGTCCATCAGGGTACAGCCACTACGTCCATCAGGGTACAGCCACTGCATCCATCAGGGTACAGCCACTGCATCCATCAGGGTACAGCCACTACGTCCATCAGGGTACAGCCACTGCATCCATCAGGGTACAGCCACTGCATCCATCAGGGTACAGCCACTACGTCCATCAGGGTACAGCCACTGCATCTATCAGGGTACAGCCACTGCATCCATCAGGGTACAGCCACTACATCCATCAGGGTACAGCCATTGCATCCATCGGGATACAGCCACTACATCCATCAGGGTACAGCCACTGCATGCATCAGGTTACAGCCACTGCATGCATCGGGGTACAGCCACTGCATCCATCGGGGTACAGCCACTGCATCCATCAGGGTACAGCCACTGCATCCATCAGGGTACAGCCACTGCATCCATCACGGTACAGCCACTGTGTGCATCTCATTTAGGACAATGGTACCAGGTCATTACCAGTCAGCGCGTCAGGCATCATTGGTCCTATGATTTTCAAGCAGATGAACAACAGCTGTTTAGATGGGAGGCCCAGCGCCTCAGCACACAGCTTCACACTGTTTCTAAACCAGTGTTTCTGTCTGCTTGCCCCATGGAATCCAGCAGCCACAGGGTGCATTGGACTGGTACACCTCATCTGAAGGAAGACTAGTCCACTGCCAGCAAAGAAAAGGGTAGTTTTCCATTGGATCAGCTCATCCTATTATCACAGAAAGGAGAGGGAGAGGGAAGAGATGACATGAAGGTAGAAGGGGAGAGGAAGAGGCCCTCTTTCAGAGGCAGCCTACAGTTAAACCAGAGTGGGAGCAGTGTCAAACTACCCCTCAGACCATGGTTTCACAAACCATGAGCCAATAGGGCTGTTGCAAGCAGCAGCTCTGCCCTTCTCTCGCCCTGGCCGGTTTGTTCCTGCTCTCCATTTGTGTTTGTAAGCTGGTAAAAGTTGCTAAATACTGTGATCCGGATCAGTTGCCTGATGTGAATCACCATGTGGCAATACAGTGACCAGTGAGGGGGGACAGAGTGGTTCTTTACAACAGGGCTGACAGCAAAACATGCCCCAGAAGTGTGGGCTGGGACCGTCAAGGCTGTTTGGTTTTCTCATTGTTGTCTGGTTGCCCAACAGCCTGGCAGAGTTTCAGCTCCCAGTCACCTCTGTGGATTTAGGCTTATGGGATTTCTAGCAGAGCATGGACTTTAAACCCCATTTCCCGAGTCTTGGCTTAGCGCATGAGCTGCTGAACACTTGGTGCTGCAGAGATGCTGTTCCCAGCTGCCGGCATGCCTGCCCATATGTCTA
Organism: Neopsephotus bourkii; assembly: GCF_033783945.1. NCBI lineage: Eukaryota > Metazoa > Chordata > Aves > Psittaciformes > Psittacidae > Neopsephotus > Neopsephotus bourkii. The sequence goes on from NW_026900624.1 coordinate 15,002,432, forward strand.
TTCCCCATGTCCATTCTCCATGCCCATGTGTCCATTCCTTCACTGACTTACAAGACAGGAGGCTGAGAGTTTTTCCCCCAGTCTCAGAGTGGTAGCACTTTACTACAGAGAAACAGTGCACAGGGTTGGGAGGGACATCGGGGGTAATGAGCTCAGGGCTCCTCTGCTGGACAGGGAAGGAGATCTCCCTGCTCCAGCTAGGTTTCCACAAGTTTCAGTCTGTTTTCCAATGAGCAGTGCTGCCATCTGTCCCCTGTTTCTGCTGCCCTGCTAGCCTTGGTACCCATCTGAACCCTGGGTGAGTTATTCCAAGGTGATAAGCGGAGAGAACCGGGGGTTTATAACAAAGTAAAAAGAAAGGAGTAGTGTTCTGCCAGCCCAGTGCTTTGAACCAGCCCAACGAGGAGGTGGCAGAGTGGTGGTCCCAGTGCAAGGTGGGGATGGCAAGCAGGAACTGGGTCCTGTCTGTGCAAACTTAGGTGAGAGTTGCAGTGAAAGGTGCAGGGGGACAAACTGAGATACAAAGGCCCTGGTGGGTCCTACCTGATTTGTGTCCCACAAAGGAGTTGTGATTGCTCATCAGCCTGCTGCCAGACATCAGGAGCCAGTTACACTGACCTGTTCCATCTCACTGCCCCAAGGCACTGCCAGCTTCACCCAACACACCCAGCACTTCTTAAAAGCCCCCACGGGTGGAGATGCCACTGTCCCATCAGGCGGTTGGTGCAGTCCTGCCAATAGAATCATAGAATGGTTTGTGTTGGAAGGGACCTTAAAGCTCAGCCAGTTCCAACCCCCTGCCATGGGCAGGGACACCTTCCGCTAGAGCAGGAGGCTCCAAGCCCTGTCTAGCCTGGCCTTGAACACTGCCAGGGATGGGGCAGCCACAGCTTCTCTGGGCAACCTCTGCCAGGGCCTCACCACCCTCACAGTAACTAATTCCTTATCTCTAACCTAAATCTCCCCTCTGTCAGGTTAAAGCCATTCCCCCTTGTCCTGTCACTACAGGCCCCTGGAAAAAGCCCCTTTCCAGAGTTCTTGGAGGATCCCTTCAGGCTCTGGAAGCTGCTCTAAGGTCTCCCTGGAGCCTTCTTTTCTCCAGGCTGAACAAGCCCAGCTCTCAGCCTGCCTCCAGAGCAGAGCTGCTCCAACCCTTGCAGCATCTTCGTGGCCTCCTCTGTCTTTGCGGTTATTCATAACATTAGAAAACGTTTCCTATCATCTCCCCTGTGCTCGTTGCTTCCAGCCCATCCCCAGGGCACACAGGAACTGTTTACTCCTCTTCTCTTACAGTCTCCTTGGAGACACTAATCAGGGGTGCTGATGCCTGGTCTTTACCTGGCATGAAGTACCTGTGAGTGGGCACGGCTCCTCTCCTATTGCCTGTCCCTGCAGGGACTGCATGTCTCACGAAGCAGCCATTCCCCTGGGAAGGTGTGTTTTAGTCTCCCTGCATAGTAACCCTGTGCCCTTGTCCACCCACAGAGGAACCTTTATTGAGTTTCGCAATGGGATGCTGAACATCTCCCCCATCGGGCGCAGCTGCACCCCAGAGGAGCGAATCGAGTTCTCCGAGCTGGACAAGGTACACAGGCTCACCCTCCCCTTTGCTGGTGTTGCACCACCACAGATCTCAGGTCTTACCTGCTTCCTGCCCTTCCCAAGGAGAAAGGAGCCCAGCTCCAAACTGTGCACCAGGCCAGCACATGCACCAAGGTGAAAACAGCACTGGGGGGGGTCAGAAAACTTAAGGAAAGACACAGATGGATGGAAGAATTTGACTTCATTGGGTACCACCAATGCAGTGGGTTGGCCAGCAGGATTCCTTGTGCTGTGGGAGAGCCCCAGGGAATAAGGCACTTATTTAATAGGGTGTTTCCTCATTTACGGTAACCAAAGGCTGCCCAGCAGCTGCCTTCTGTCCCTCACTCTCCCAGCCCCAACAGAGCTGGAACTAATGGGCTTTCCAGACTGGGAGGTGCATGGCAGATCTGCTGGGCAGGTCTCTGGAGCACTTGGCCCATGCTCACAGCAGTGCCTGTCTGGGGGAGCTTCCTTGGGGTTGAGGGATCGGTTGGACTTGGCAAGACTTTTGCAGCAAAGCTGGAGACTGGGTTGGGAGCTTGGCTTTGGGGTAACTGCAGCGAGGAAGGGCTGGGACCTGCTCTTCCCAGGAGCTGCTGAGCTGGTGGCCTGTACGTGACACGGGTCAGGGCTGGTGAAAGCTGGCTGAATGTGCTTGTACTGGGGCTCAGGGAGGGTGGGAAGGGAGCAGAGCAAGGGGCCATAGCTGCCCAGCAGACAGCTTACGGTGGGTTCTGGTTGACTGTCAGTATCCAATTATCCCACCTTTTTTCCTCCCTTTTCCTCCTTGCTCCACAGAAAGAGCGGATTCGGGAGAAGTTTGTGGCAGCCCTGCAGAGGGAGTTTGCTGGCAAAGGCCTGCGTTTCTCTCGAGGTGAGTGGAGAGAGCTGCCCTGGCTTTGCCTGGCCTCTTCATTGTGTTTCCCATGAAATGCTGGGAAGGGGAGCAGGAATCCTGGCTGTTCCCTCTGGGGGCCTGGAGACCCAGGGAGGAGCACAGAGAGCTCATAGTCCTGGAGAGCTGCTGCAGGGACACCCCATTCACATCCAAAACAGGGCGACAGCAGAGAATAAACTGTGCTGCAGATTCAGCTCCCCTGCAGGCAGGCAGACGGGAGGGATTTTGTCCTGCCACGTTATCCCTGCCTTAATTCCAGTTAGCTCTGCAGAACTTCCCCTCCCCAGGAGGTCTGTTCTGGCTCCAGCAGCAGCAGCAGCAGCGTGGCCAGCAGAGCTCCAGGCACATGCGCTTCTCTCTAGGAATGAGACAGGAGTCTCATGCGTGTCTCAGCTCTGGGGTTTACTTGGGAGGGTTGGCTACAGAGGAAACCTCTTTCTTCTTGGAGGAAGAGCTGTGAGAGGCGAGGAGCCTGCAGCTCTGTGCCATGGGCCACTTCTTGGGGTGGCTTTTGCAAGTGAGAGCCACCCTTAGTGAAGATGAGGAACCAAAGGAGGGGCTTGAGCAGTCCTGGGGGTCTGGCCAGCCTGGAGAGCAAAATGAGGGTGTGTAAGCGGTGGGGCTGGTGGTGGACGAGACCCTCCACAGGGCACATGGGTATGTCTGAGATAAGAAGGTGCCATGTGGTAGCCTGAGCTAAAGGGAAAGGGTGTGACAAGGCTGAGAGCCACGAGGTGACACCCCACTCTTGACCCAGCGTGGACAAGTACTGCGGGTCTGGCCCCCTTATAGCCCCTGCTTGCAGCCCCTTCAGCATCCTGCCAGCAGCATCCTCTGCTGCCCACAGCACTGACGCACACTGTTTGTCACAGCAGAGAAGGACAAGGTCCCTGCAGGCACGGGGGACGAGAGCAGAACAATGGGCCTCTCTCCTCTGACTTTGGGAAACCACCATGAAGAGCCTGGGCCTGTTGTGTAGAAGCATCAAGACAAGGGGAGCTGCGGGCCCCCCGCTCCTCCACAGAGAAAACACAGTGTGTCTCAGGTCAGGCATCCAACACCAGGAACACGTGGGAATGGGGCTCTTCTGCCAGGCTGGCTCCATGTGCCTTGGCCCGGACTGTGGAGGACACAAGCCCCAGAGGTGATGGAGGATCTCCCAGCAGCCCCCCAGACCCATGCTCTGCCTAGGAAAGGGACAGTGCTGGCTGTCCCCACACCAGCTCTTCTCCCTTCAAGTTTCCTACCCTCTGCAACTGGCATCAAGACCCCCTTCTAGCTGCTCCGTTGTGTTTAAAAGGCCAGGATGCAGCGAAACAGCGTTTTTCACAGATAAATGGCTTTGGATACTAAACAAGGAAGGATTTTAATGAGGTCAGACAAGTTTGGCTCGTGCTCCCATGCTGACTCCTGCTTCAAGTCTGGGCGCATCCCCATCCTTGGGGTTGTAGGGCACTTGCTCCCATACATATCACAGTGTCCTGCCCAGGTAGGGAAACCTCTGCCCCAAGCTGAACACACAGACTCCATCCTCAGCTCCTCAGGCTCCAAGGAGGGCTCCAACAGGGATACCTCAAACAGCCATGGAGGAGAGGATCATGGCATCAGGAGCTGAACGTTTGAATGGTCTGGGGAATCAGTGCCTCTCCTCCAGCAGGAGCCATCCCTGTGGATAGCTGTCTACTTTACTACTAGAAGTACCTGCTTCCTAAGAGCAGTAGGGTTGTGATTTGTGGAGAAGGAGAGTGTGCAACTCCAGGACTGCTGTCAGCCTAGCAGACTGCCTGGAGAAGCAAATGGTCCCCATGGAGCCAAGAGCAGAGACCTGAACTGGCAGGAGGATGCACATCCAAGTTGAAATCCCCATTACTCCTGGCTCCAAGCGAGATCACAACGTGCGTGTGCCCTAAGGCTTTGTTTTGGGAGGAACTTGTCACCCGTGTTGGTGCTGGGACAAGGTTCTGACTCTGCAGCCTATGCATGCAGTGTGGTGGCTCACAAGGATGGGGAAGCTGCTGCCTCTGAGAACCCTGAAAAGGTTCTGGGGTAAGCCTGGTCTGAAAGCAAGGGCTGGAAGTCTGCTAACCCTGGGTGGCTGTGGGTTTCATGTGCACACATGTGTGCACTCTATGAAAGCTCCCTCACCTCTGTACATCTGCCACATCTGCCTTTGTGCCCCTCCAGATGTGAGCAACTCACACCTGACTGTTGCAGCAAGAGGTGACAGGCCAGGTTGGTGCCCCAGTTATGTTGATGGTACCTCCATGGACCATCCTTGATCAGTGCACACAGCCTGCGTGGGGCCTGCAGCACGGCCAGCTGGGACCCCTGAGCTGTGTGGTGCATGGGGAGTGCTTTGAGCATGCAGGGTGCTGGGAGGTCCCAGTCCCTGCAGGGTTAAGGAGCACCAGAGCGCTCTAGGAGGGCCAGTGATGTTCACACAGGAGCCTTGGTTGCCCCCCGTTGTGACACAGAACATGCTGATGCAAGCTGTGATCCAATGTCTCCCAGCAGATGCATCTCTTGGGAGCTCCCATCCCAGCATCCCCCCTTGCAGTGCTGGTTCCTGCTTGCTGCCTGCCTGCAGTCAGGGGAGCTGTGCTGATGGTCACCACAGCCACACTGATGTCACTCCAGCCCGTTGTCATAGGAACAGCTACATGCTGCAGAGGCACACCAAGGCAGAGCTGGTACCTGGCTCCTGTTTGGGCTGAGGGCTGCACACAGACATCTGGACCTCTCCCACCCCAGCATGGGGGACACCCTGTCAGCTCCCACCAGTGTTGCCCTTCCTTGTGCTGGCAGGTGGCATGATCAGCTTTGACGTCTTCCCGGAGGGCTGGGACAAGCGCTACTGCCTCAACGTGCTTGATGACGAGAGATTTGACACCATCCACTTCTTTGGGAATGAGACGACCCCTGTGAGTATCCCCTGCTCACCCCTCACTTGGCCGCTTTCTCTCCTGCATGGTGCTGCTCCATCATGGTTCCACAGCCTAGGTTCAACCTGTGGCACCTCTAGTGCTGCCAGGGGAAGAGACGTTCTCGTGCAACAGAGGTTTGCAGAAGGCTCATGATGGTAGCAGGGTCACTGTGCTGGGGAGCAGGTCCAGCTCAGCACTGCCCCTGGCACTCTCGGGGGATGCAGCCACTCTTGTGGCTCATAGGACCCAAAATGCACTTAGGAGAGGGCTTTTCAGTAGCAGGAACAGCTTCACCTTCCCTTTACAGCAGTGAAGGATGATGCTCCCTTGCTGCTGTAGACAAGCTTGGCCATCCACTCAGCTCTTTCCAGATGCGGGCAACCTCTGCGCCCCACATGCGCCCACCACATCTTTTGCTAGTTCATCCATAGGCAGGGCAGGGAGCTCCTGGCTCCCTGCAAAAGCTTTGCTGGTCCTGGGCCTTCCCCATCCTTTCTACGCTCCTCCCATGGCACAGAGGAGGGGAGACAAGAGGGAGGGAGCAGGGCTCCAACCCAGGCCCATCTGCCTCTCTGGGACAGCAGAGCCCTGACATCCTCTGTCAGAGCCAGATGTGGAAGCACGGATGAGGATGCTCTGGTGATGCCCTGCTAACACCTTCCCTGTTTCCTGTCTCCCTGCAGGGAGGGAACGACTATGAGATCTACGATGATCCCCGCACGGTGGGACACAGCGTCCAGAACCCACAGGACACGGTCCAGCGATGCCGCGAGATCTTCTTTCCGGAGAGAGCAAACGAGTGCTGACTGCACAGGTCCCGCAGCCCTGCCCTCTCCCCCGCCAGGAAAAGCACCTTCACTGGAGGGATCTGCTCAGGGTGACTGGAAATCCCCACTCTGCAGGGCTGGAAGGGATGTAAGGCATGAGCGCAGGTGGGTGCGCAGGAGGGGGCTTTGCTGAGCAGCCCTTTGGCACTCCCCATCTGCGGCTGGGGCTCACAGGAGCAGACCCTCCTCGCCTCCAGAAAAACTTCTCTCTTACAGTTTGGGCTGGGGGGGCAGCAATGGAGATGCTTTCTTGGTCAGAAAGCACTGAAGGGGCCAGTCACAAGAGCGTGTGTGTGACCATCCTGTGCTCCCTCCCCTCTTCTCTTCTTTTCCCTCTGTTTCTCTCAACACTTCTGCATGAGGGAGCATGTGTCTCACCTTTCTCTCCCCTTTGCACCTTGGCTGGGGAGGCTGGGGCTGCTGAGGCCCCAGGCACTCTCCATGGGGCTGCTCTGAGGCAGGAGGCCAGGAAGGCTGTTTGCTCCAAGTAGGAAGGGGTAGCTGCGACCCCAGCTGGTTGCAGCATTGGGCATCCTAAAAGAGGAGGTCGCCATGTCCTTGCCCTCAATGCCACGCTCTGCCAGTCACTACAGGTGACCTGGGAATTACAGTTTTAGAATGACTGACTGGGTTTCTGCTCTGAGCTTTGCTCAGGTGCATGAAGAAACTAATTCTCTCTTTAGCCCTCAAAAAAACCCCAGGATGTATTTTCTGTGTTCTCAAATGAGACCTTCTCTGGTGTGGCTGGAGGACGCCAGGCACCTGATGTGTGCAGGGCACTCTGTGGAGCCGCTGTGGGCAGAAGGCTTCCTGGTCCTCTGCCCACTGCCATGTCCATTAGGTGTCACAAGTGTGTCAATGTAAAACCTCACCCAGGGCATTCATAACAGACCAGGTCGCCTTCCTTCCCAGTGCTCAGCTTTCCATCCTGCTGCCAGAGGCATCCTCAGAGAGGGCCAACACAGGCCAGACTTGGTTCGTAGTGCCAATGGAGGTACCCCCTCAACAGTGCCCTCCAAGCCTGCTTTTCCACCCCATCTCACCCCATACGCTCAGTTTACATGGTCACCTTTAGGGAGGCAGGATCTGCAGTACTGTCATATGTCCTGCTGCTCTCTTCTGGGTCTTCATGCTTTGCAAAACCACATCTGCCCTTCAGCCCTTGACCTCATGTTGCCCCTTTGTTCCTGGCAGCTGTGCTGGGACATGTGGCTGCACCGATGACACTAGTCACAACTTGGTACTCCAGAGAAGCTCAGGGATCCCCTCCAGGGAGATGTCCACTTACAGCTACCCAGGGCACACGTACCTGGTGTTTGTGGTCCTGGAAGATAGTGAATGTTCCTGCAACCCTCCCCTTTCTCACCACGCCCCTGTTGCTGTGGCACTGTCCTGTCTCTTGGTCCTGCTTTCTCTCCCCTTTTTCTCCTGTTCCTGCTGTCCTTGCCATTGTTCCTCATCTCCCACCTGGACTGCAGAGAGAAGTTTCTCAGCTGGCTGCCACCACCGTAACCAAGGGACTGCATGCATCAGGTGAGATATGTCAGTACTCATACACCCAGGGCAGAGCTCCCATGTGGCCACGGGCAGAGTCCTGAGTGGTCCTTGGTGCTGCTGCCTGGCCACAGGAGCAGGGGTGCTGCTCCTCCTCCTGACTGCACCTCTTAACTCTACAACGCATCAGGTCTGTAATGCACCCCATCTGCATGAGCACAAGGGTCTGCCCAGCATCCAGAGATCCCCAACAAATGCACAAACTCCTCTTTCTACCCAGAGATTGTTGCATGGCAGAAGAGGACCTGTTGGAGAAACCTGAATGCAGGCTACTCTTTTCACAGGCCACTGGTTTTGGCACTGAAACCTTCATGGAGGAATCGTGTTTTGTGGTTCCTCCTTCTCTGTTTCACTGTGGATCAGGTGATGTGTGCGGTTGGGGGGGGTTAATTTTCCTGTAGTGTATTCAAACCCAGCAGGAGCTCTTGTGAGTTCAGTGGTGAATGAAGAGCAGCCCTGAAGTCACAAGACACTGGTGGCCCTGGGGGCTGAGATGACTTGCACATTTGAAGGGAAGGACAGGCTCTGTCCCGGTGGCAGTGCGTCCCTTGCTCAGGGTGGGGGGCTTGCAGGGCGAGCAGAGCAGAGGCAGGGTTGGCCTCCATGGCACCTGCCATCACTGTCTGCTCAAGAGCTCACCCTGTGTGCACGGGTGGGATCAAGCCCAGGAGCCTTCCCTGTTCCTGTCTGTGGCTTACACCAAGCCTGGGCCAGCTGAGGGCACCTTGCAGCAGGAGCAGCTGTCCTGCTGGAGGGGTGAGGATGCTATCAGAAGTACCTGGGGCAGCACCTCAGAGTCACAGCATGGCTGAGGTTGAAGGGGCCTCATCTGCTCCCACCCTGCTGCTCAAGCAGGGCTGCTGAGAGTCCCGGCTGCCTGCTTTGTGCCCTTGCAGGCAGGGATGAGGCACAGAGCTGGGGTGCGAGCCCTGTGCCTGCGCCTGAGACCCCTTTGCCATGATGTTCCTCACCCGCTGGGTGCCTGTGGTGTGAGCTGGGGGTTCTGTGCATGTGTGAGTGAGATGATGTGGTGGGCCCTGTGCTGGGGAGTGGCTCCGTGTCTGTGTGAGATGGGCAGCTCCTGTCTGGCAAATACCAACTGTTAAATAAGAAATATATTTAAATACAGATATATGTATATTAAAACAAATAAAATCAATCCTATTAAAGCTACAACACGCAGTGGTTGGAGGCAGCGTGTGCTTTGTGCTGGGCTCTGTTGGGCTGAGACACATCCAGATGGCAGGTACCCAAAATCCCTGCAGCAGTGGGAGACCAGCCCCAACCCCAGTCCCCATCCCAGTGGGCAGCAGCCTCCCGTCCCAGGCTCAGCATCTGCTCCGCCTGAGCAAAACTGGAGCACCCCCGAACCCCCAGGCCATGCTGTCTGGATGAATCCCTGAGTGCTCCAGGTCCTTTACCTGGGACAGCCAGCAGCATCCCCACTGTTACACACACAGGACAAAGAGCCAGGATGGGCAGGGCTCATGGGAAAGTCACTTTTAATGGTTTATTGCCAATGTTACAAAGGTTGACACATGGTCAGACAGGCGGGAAACACACCGGAGTTGTAAAAACACCACAAGTCTGGGGTTGTAGTTTATTCCCCCCAAAAATAGGGAAAGGGAAACCAACCAAATCAATCAAGGTTTGCCTTGGCCAAGCTGACTCTGTGTCCCAGGGATCCTGGGGCCTGAGCCAGCATCACCACAGCCCCTGGGTGAGCCGGGCTTGGGGTTGGCAGTGAGACGGGCTGTGGGGTATCCCCACGTCAGCCTGGGCTGGGGCAGCAGGCAGTGGGTCCTCCTGAACCCACAGGGCCTGGCTGGCACCGGCCTCGTCCCTTCTCCCTGCTTACAACAGACCCGTCCTCACCGCAGCAGCAGCAGCAAGAGGTGGAAAAGGCCTCTCTCCATCAGTGCTGAGGGCCATGCGCAGGGAGCAGGTCCCCAGGGAGCTGGGTGTCACCTCCCCAGGCCCACTTGGAATAAACCCTTTCAGATGCTGATGATTCTTGGAGCATCGCCTGGGGTCAGCTCCGGCCCAGCCCGGTGTAAGGTGTCCTTGTCCCATTGACCTCTGCCTTGTCCCTCCTGAGCCCGCCTGGCCAGGGCATGGCAGAGAAGACCAAAACCAAAGAAGTTTGTGCTTTGTATACGAGACCCTGCCTACACCGAGGGGCTGGGGAGAAGTGGCTGAGGCTATTTACACCCCTCAGCCCCTCACATCCCCCTGGCAAGCTATGGATATGCACACACACACACATACACACACATACAGATAGGAAGCAGGGTCTCCAGAGGGCTGGGGGGGACGAGGCGCTGCCATCTCCCCCAAAACCACATCAGTATGGAGCCAAACTAAGTGCAGTACCGGCCCAGGGGTGGTGGGGAGCACAGGGGTGCCAAGTTCACCCCTGCCCCTGTGGGTACAGGGCCCAGCACCCTGCCAGCACCCATTTGCCCCTTGGTGTTTTCTTTCTGTAAGCCACCCACCTCCCCGTGACACCGCTGGCCTGAGGTCTGCTGATGGAGGGATGTGGCTCAGGAAGGTGCCATCAGCTACCAGCAATAGTGATACGCTGCCCCACACTGCCCTGTTTCCCCCCAGCCCCACAGCGTGCCCTGCTGCTGGGGTACTGTAGGCAATGAGACCAAATGGGGAGCCCATCTTGCCAAAGCGGGGTTTAGGAGGACGAGCCAAGCTCCCCCAGCCTTCCCTCTCCCGCTCTCAGCACCGGTGGGCAGGGACAGGGCTGGTTCCCCTGATCCCCATGGCCTCCGGGGCAAGAAAGGGGACATGGGGCTCGGCACTGCCCCCAGCGCTGGAGGGCGGCAGGGGAGGGCTCTGCTTTCCCCGTCCCCCTCGACAGACACTTACAAACACACACAGAGAAAGGAAACCGTAACCTTATAAAAGACACCGAACGCAAACGCCTGCATGTTTGGGGGCAGCCCCGGCCCCACCGCCGCCTCGGGCCCCCGTGTGAGCGGCCGGGCAGGTTGGCTCTGTGGGGCCGAGCGGCCAGTGGCCCCCCCCCAGGGGCCTAGGAGCCGATGATCTGGCCGGACCACGTCTCGTGCTTCGTGTGGGGTGCCAGGTTGGTGAGGACCACCTCCACCGCCTGGAACTTCTGGTTCTTGGGAGGGATGGGGCAGACCTTGTACGTCACCTCGTCCCCCTCCACCGGCACATACTCCCCCTCGATGCTGCAGGAGAGGAGAGGAGAAGTGGGGCTGGGGCCAAGAGCTGGACCACCCAGCACCAAGGAAGGAAGATGCCCAATCCATCAGCAGCGCCTTGGGGGTAGGGGACAAGCAGAGCCTCATCTCCACATCACAGAGACCTCCTAACCCCAGCCCGCAGGTCTCCAGCCCCACACATCCCCAGACTTACTCAGACACGTGCACGAAGATGTCCTCTGTGCCGTTCTCGGGGGTGATGAACCCATGGCCCTGGGAGCGAGAGAACTGCTTGCAGACACCCTTGAAGATGGGGCCAGCAGAGGCACGTGCTGTGCTGCAGGAGGAAAGGGATGGAGATATCTCACTGGGGGGGACAGCACAGGGAGGGGTTTGTTAGGAATAGGCAGCATTCCATGGGGAGAGTATATGGATCCCACCTGCCGGCAGACAGGTGCAGAGATTGCACAGTGGCAACATGCCCCAGCCGCAAAGAGCCCTACTGGTGGCTGTGGCCCCTGCTCAGCTGAGCGGGACAGCCCCAAGCCCGCTTGCTGTGCGCTGGGTACTCACGCTGAGTAGGTCCTGGTCCTCTTGGTGGGGAGCGGGCTGGGCAGGTCCCGCAGCAGCAGGTTGCCGCGCTCCCAGATGCGGCTGCCCTCGCGCTGGAAGGGGAAGGTGGGCCACACCGGAGACTTGGGCGAGTGCAGCGGGGGCACCGCTGGCGGGGCGCTGGGGTCCGATGACATGGTGGGGCCGGCGGGCTCCTCCGGTCTGGGGACAGATGGGCAGGCAGGCGGCGGGAGAGAGGGCACCCCGGGTCTGCTGGGTACCTGCGGCCAGGGGAGCAAAGGGGGGTGTTAGAGGGCATCCCCAGGGAGGGGGTTTGGCAGCAGGGGCAGTTTGCTGTCAGGAACAGCCCCCTCTGCTCCCAGCCCACACCTGTGGGTGCAGGCAGCACACACCCACATCACACTGTGGGTGATGGCCTTTGGTACTGAGCACCAACACCAGGTGCTAGGAATTGCCCTGGGAAGCCCATCCCGGCTTGGATCAACCCAGGCTATTCACAGATTCATAGAATGGTTTGGGTTAGAAGGGACCTCAAAGCTCATCCAGTTCCAACCCCCTGCCACAGGCAGGGACACCTTCCACTAGAGCAGGTTGCTCCAAGCCCCGTCCAACCTGGCCTTGAACACTGCCAGGGATGGGGCAGCCCCAGCTTCTGTGCGCAACCTGTGCCAGTGTCCCACTGGAGCAGTTAAACAATCTAAACAGTTCCTGCAAAACAATCCCAAGGGAAGGACCTGGTTTATGTCTTTGTCTTTCATTTGTTTCAGGATAATCCCATATATTAGAGATGAAGTCAATAAGAAGCATGTCCTGGGAGAAGGAGCAGCTGAGCGTAGGGACCATTTTGGGAAGGATGCCCATGCAGTGCCAGCACTCCAAGGCTCCCGGCCCCAGCCTCTGAGATGCTCCCACAGCCTGGGATTTCTGCTGAAAGGATGAAGGAAAAGGGCTGAGCCAACAGGCAGGCTGAGGTCAGGGTCTGAGGTCTCCCCACCGCTGGAGGTTGCCTCAGTGCTATGGGATGTAGGACCCAAGCCCAGCCCCAGTCAGCAGCCTGCTGCCCACTGGCCACATCCCTACAGGGAAGGGGCAGTGGGAGGCTACACGCACGTCACTGGGGCACCTCAGATGGGCCACGACAGCTCAGCCACTGCCGCTGTGGGCATTGGGCCCCAGGTTCTGGCAGGCATCGTGTGGTTTGCAAGGAGGTAAAGCCCAAGGGGTAACCCTGTGCTGGGATGTGCAAGAGCTGGTCTGGCAACCGAGTCACCCACCAAAGAGCAGGAGCCAGAGCAAGCGTGAGCACGGCTGAACCACCCCGAGCATGAACCCTGAAGCAGGTTTCCCCTGACACCCCACGTTGTTAGCATCCCCTTCCCTGCCAGCCCATGCAGCCCTGCCAACCCCGCCGTGGCACGCAGCATCCTTTGGGAGGACCCCAGCACACCCTGGGAAACCCGGGGAATAGTTAATTTGGTTTCTGACTCATCCATGGCCCCTCGAGGCACAGTGGCTCTGGGACAAAGCACAAAAGGGGGTCACCTCAGCTCTGAAATTAGCAGGCACCAAGGACATGGGAAGAGATTTCTAGAGCAGCTGAAGGGTTGGGAGGGACCCAGGGGGTCTGCCCATCCACACCTCAGTTAGTGTCCTAGGGGTGGCTCCCGCTCAGCCCTGCAAAGCTTCACCCAGGTTTCAGGCAGCAGAGACCACGCTGGAGGTGCCCCTGCCAAGGCAAAACCCAGCACTTTGCTCTTGCCCTTCAAGATGACTTCCAGCCATAACCGCAAACCCCTCTGAACCATCCTTCCCATCGCTGCCTTCCCATCCACCCCTTCACGCGCTTCACTGGCTCCTCTGTGCCATGAAGCCCCTGCCCCCTGCTCCACGGCCCACCCACACCAGGGCTGCTCAGCTCCTGCCTTGCCAGCCTCAGCATCTCCTCCTGCCATTCCCAGGCTCACCATCTCCTTCCCCCGTGCCCGAGGAGCTCAGAGGGGCTCACGGAGTCCCGCAAGCGAGGCATCCAAAAGCCTGGGCAGCCACCACACTGCTCCCATCTGTGCCCCCCCTCCTGCCCACCCTGCCTGTGCTGGCAAGCAGCCTGGCTGCTTCTGGGCAGTGATGTGGTCCCCAAGCGCTGCTGCAGGATCTGGCGTCTTCCCAGGAGGATCAGGGCTGGACGAGCGGAGCGATGTGGGGAAGCAGCCCTCAGTTCTCTGCCACATCATGGAGCTGACACTATGAAAATGGCTTCACCACAGAGTGCCTCCTCCGTGCTGCTTTCACTGAGGAGACCCTTTCTGTTTCCCCACCAGATTAGGGACAATGGAGGGTATTTAACCTGAATAGGGATGCTTGGAGCAAACTATTAGTATGCTGAGGGGGTTGGCTGGCACCAGGAGAAAGAGCTTCCTCCAGCGGGTCCACGTGAGGCTGGTGAAATGGAAGTTTCCCAGAGGGAAAAGAAAAACAGGAGGTGAAGGGGAAGGGGTGCGCAAGAGGGGGAGCCTTGCAGGGAGACAATGGCTTGGGCAAATGAAGTGACAGCCGAGAGTGGGTCTGTGCCAGGTTCACCTGTGGGACCAGCACCGGCCTGGGTGCCCTGGAGGGCCTCCTGCTTTGGGTTGAGCAGGAGCCTGCTGGGCACCACCGAGGCAGAGAACACACTCCTGAGGCCTGAGGATGGCGACTGCTGTGTGCCCCCATTAGCTCAGCTTGCCCCACATGGGAAAACAAGCTGAGTGCATCAGCCCTCAGTGCTTTGGGGAGCTCTGGCTGGTCTGTAGGGATGTGGGGAAAGCCCTGGCAAAGCGCAGCAGCTCACTGGGATTGTACAGTGACAGGGCACTGCAAGGCTGTGGGGTCCCCATCCTTGGGGGTGTGCAGCCCCCTGGACACATCCTCCTCAGAGGCATTGCACCTAAGTCCTGCTTGGAGTGGGGGCTAGAGCAGAGACCCCTGTCCTGTGGCCATGCCAAGGTTGGCTTCCAAGGCCAGGCACTCTCTGCTCTTCTCTCTTTGTTTGGGGGTCACCCTTGGGGCCCAGTGACCGAACACCCAGTTTTGCTGCTGCTGGTGAAGCTGAGGCTGAGCGGGAGCTTTGGCACCATGGGGCTCCAGGGCGGTATCCTGCCTTCCACCTCATTTAAATCCCCGCAGCAAACAAAGGGACTGAGGAAATTAAACTCAGTAAAAGCAGGCTGAGAGAAGAGGGGAGACATGAGCATGTCCTTGCTGGTGTCCCCTCTCCCTAGCCCAGATGGAGAGCAGGGAAAGCCTCTCCTGCCCTTCTTCCTCCTCTGTTCTCTACCCCACCACCCTCTGCCAGCCCTTTCTCCATGCTGCAGCCCCAGCAGGTGACAAGGAGGAGGCACTTGGGGGCATTTCCCCTTCTCCTCCATCACCAGTGTCATGCTCCCCTTCGCTGGGACCACAAGCACCTGTCCCCACCGCAGGTCTCTGCCAGCCAGGCAGACACCACCCTCAGCACCGTGCCCATTGCATGCACGTCTACAGCGCAGGGATGAAATCCGGGTCACTCGAGGAGGCGAGCAGAGGCCGCAGCAGCCCAGCTCTGGCATGAGGCTTGGGAAGCCTTCCTCCAGTGTAGCCCCATCCCCACAGGCACTGCAGGACCTGCACCTCGCTGTCTCCCCTGGGTGGCTTTGTCCTGCAGGTCCCCTGGGGTGACAGTCCCCTGAGGAGGTGTGCAAGCGGCACCGAGACCAGCACTCCATGGAAGAACGCTTCTCATAACAACACCCCAACTCTGCCTGTGCTCCCACCTCCCCACATAAAACCTCTCAGAATGAACCCCAAAGTGCTCTGGTGACAGGGTTTCCTTCCGCAGCAGCAGCCAGCTTTGCTTTTGTGTTTTCAGAGGGCAGGCTCCCGAGCCAAGCTGACAGTCGGAATGCTCGCAGGCAGAAGGCAGGAAAGCCAGGCCAATTAAGGCAGACAGGCAGTAGACACATCAGCTTTTATCTTGAGATCCAAGTACCCCATTTATCATCAGCGACTGAAAGGTCTGTGCTTTATCAAATAAAATCACTGTCTTTCTCTGCCTCTTTAAAGCCAAACACATTGACTTGGGTGCTGTCTGTGACCTTGTTTAACTAAACAGCCCTTCAAGGTCTCCCAGAAGGGGAGAAGGAGCCTTTTGAAGAGGCACCAGCCCCTCTCTGCCACTCCCCGTTCATTAGTGGCAGCGAAGAAAACCCCTCACACATCCCTCAGCCAGGCAGGGGAATGCATATTTAATTGGCTTAATGGCCCTCGGTGAGCTGGCCCTCCTACACGGCACTTCTTTGTGCTCCTTCCCATCTGCTGGAACCCCAAGGCTGCCCAGGACGGATGGACGGATGGATGGATGGATGGCTGCTCCACCAGCGGCTGTCACGCTCCGGCTCTGGTCGTGACCCACCATCCCCTTTATGGGCTGTTTCCCTTCCCGCCGCCGCATTCCTTTGCAAATCCCTGCCTCAGATGCTGTCTGCCACCACGCTTGGGTCTGCCGAGTGCCGCCGCTCCCCCTGCCCCAGCCAAGGAGCTGCAAGTTGTTTTCTCCCTGCTGCCCTTTCCAGCAAGATGCTACATGGGCTCTTCCCTGCCACTCACCATCATGTTCTTTCTGTCTCTCATGACTGGCAGTGGCCCCTGTTCAGAAGCCAGGTTTACCTCCCTGCTTTGTCCACCCCAGTAGCAGAAAGGTGTCTGTATGTCAGACCCCCATCTCCGCAGCTGGTTGCTGGCAGCCATCTCCTCACCCCACGAAGCAGGGAAAGCGATGTTCTGGCCCACCGCCATCCTCGGTGGAAGCTGATGCCCCCCCAGACCCGGCCTGTCTAGACACAGGCTGAAACAGAAGAGCTACACCCCCCAGACGCAGAAACGTGCCCCCAGAGCTAAGTGCAACAATAAGAATCCCACGTTTCAGCTGCTTGGCACATTCATATGCCAAGGGACCCAGCAGCAATGTGGCAGCCAGCAGAGAGCCCGCATCAGCACCTCCTGGGGGCTGCCGTGAAGGGCTGGAACCAGCTGGGGAACCTGGATGGCTCCAGGCAGCGGGTGGCACAAGCAGGTTACCCCTCGCTGGGCTGCGTTTCTCCATCCTCCCTTGGAGGAGGCTCACAGCCTTGGCGTCTGGCAGGTTTTTATAAATGCTGTCTCTACCCGATGCTAATGAAAGCCCCTCAGCCCTCCCCACCCCTTCCTGGTCATGCTGTTAAGAGTTAATACCAAGCAAAGCAATTTCCTTGCCCACCCTGCATGTTAAAAACCCCTCTGCTGAGACAAATTACTATAGGAAAAATAAACTAGGCGGTTTTGGGGGAATACAGACTGACAGCATCCTCTCCCTAGCTAAGCCAATCACGCTCCCAACTCCAGGGATCTT
Source organism: Neopsephotus bourkii (assembly GCF_033783945.1). NCBI lineage: Eukaryota > Metazoa > Chordata > Aves > Psittaciformes > Psittacidae > Neopsephotus > Neopsephotus bourkii. The sequence continues at coordinate 15,019,375 of NW_026900624.1, forward strand.
TGCTGAGATAGTCTCGCCTACGATACAGCCTGCTTAGCGCTAAAATATGAATGTCACCTTTATGGATCGATTATAAAAAGCTCCCTTAGTGCTGGGGTGCCCAGTTCTCCAGGAGGCCACGGGGGAGAGAAAGAAGGCTGCCAGATGCAAAGGAGAAGCAAAGGGAGAAGCCATCATGGAGGCTTGATTTACCTTTTAAGCATATATGCATAATCCTCACTCCCAAATACCAAATGTATGGAATTAGGTTGTTTTGTTGGGTTTGGTTTGGGTGCATTCTTTTAATTAGAACAGTGTCTATTCAAAGACCTGGTGCAAATGTCCTCATCTGTGCGTCCTTCCTTCCTCCTTTGTGGATCTAACTTGCCATCAGCAGGAATGAATAGTGCAGCCAGTCCTAAAGAAACCCCAATTCAAGCCCACATCATTATCAGCCTGGTTTGATTAGAAGGGTTTTTTACAGACTGCCTCCCCTTCACCCGGCAATCAGAGAGCTGGGTCCAGCTGATCTCAGCCCCTCATGGCAAAGCCCTGGCTGTCTGCCCCCCAGCCACAGCAGACATACAGTACCACACTGCCACCGCCACCTCCAGAGGAGTTATTGTTCCTGAGGCTGGTGGGGAACAACCGAACCGGGGGAGAGCAGTCGTGCCTCAGCCTCGCACCTCTCCACCGTCAAAAGGAAAAAGCAGGTTTAAAAGACAGTGGCGGTGCACGAAGTTTAACCTCTATCCACAATAGCCCCGGATGGCCATTGTGCCTCCCCTCACTCACCTCCTTAGCACTGATGGGCTCCCTGGAGTTGCGCTCTGCAAAGCATCGGTGCTCGGCGGGGCCGAACGCTCCTCCGCTGCCGTGCGAGGAGCAGTGGTCTCTCCTGCAGCCTGGCTGCGGGGGGCTGTCTTCGGCTGCCTGCCTGCCTGCCTGCCGGCTGATGGACCTGCGGGATCTGATGTGTGGATGATGTGCGCCTCGCACACACACACGCATCCACACGCCTTCCCTGACGTCAGGGCCAGGCCAGGGGGAGCGGGCAGGTGGGAGGGATCAGGCTGGTCATTTCTGAGCTAGGCTTAAAGAAGCAAGGCTGTATGGGAGGCTGGAGGCTACGAGGGTTAGCCCAGGGGGGCTGCATCACTCCAGTTATGCAAAGTGACGTGCATCGGTGCATCGCTGGCATGGCCGGATGCAACAGGGCAGCCCCACAGGCACTGGAGGGGGGGAACAGGCCAGAAAGCCAGGGGGGTCCCCTGCAACGGGTCAAGCCTCTCCCATATCACCCCAAGACCTACTGGTGGTGCTGCAGCCACTCTCCCCATATGCCCAAGCCTGCAGCCCCCAAGCATCCATGGGTGTTGCAGTCACCCCCAGCACAGCCAGGAGAGCACATGCCACAAATCCACCCCATTGCCCTGTGCCCCTGCTCTGGCCTCATTTCTATCAGCACACTGAGCCTAGAAGATCTTCCCTTTCTGGTTTCCCCTCTGCCAACATGACTCTGATCAGGACAGCCATCTCCATGGGAAAGGCAACATCACAAGTTGGCCAGAGACTTTCTCTCTTGGGGGCGTAGGGCGATGCAATGAGGGCAGGAATCAGTTGTATCCACTGGGGAACAGGTGAGGAGTAGTGGGGTTTAAATTGCAAGGAGTGAGATTGATGCTAGACATTAGGAAAGGCTTTCTAACAGAACAGGCAGTTAATTACTTAAGTAGATTGCCTGGGGAAGCACCGGAGTTTCCATCACTGGAGGTTTCTAGAACAGGCTGGGCAGGCATCCTTCGGGAGGAATTTAGGTGGTATCAGCCTCATTTTGGAGCAGAAGGGTGGACCACACCAGTACCTTAACACGCAGGGCTCTGTGATCCTGGAATAAAGTTTGCAAGAACCCCAACCAACCATGGCGCAGTGTCAGTGCTGCAGGGAGCTGTCATGGGCGTCTTGTGACATGGGGTGGTGGTGGGTTGCTTTGGGTTTCTTACACAGCTCTTTCCTTGAGTTATTCTACATAGGTGAATGTGATAGTAGTAACCAGAGCTGTTCCACCAATGACCAATGCTGCAGGGTAGTACACCAGTAGTGTGGGAAGCTGTAAGTCATGGTGCAGTCAGAAGGTAACAACAGCTCCACTTGGCTGTATCCATCCATCCATCCATCCAGGTAGTGGGGTGTTGATGTGTGGCCATCCCAGGGGCTTTGACAGAGGCACCAGACCACAAAGTGGTTGTGTCCCTCCTTGTCAATGAACTATAGTGTAGAAAAAGGCCCTGCTCACAGATGAGACCAGCCCATGGCAAGAAGCACTGAAACCCCAAGTGACAGTAGGTTCTGCCATTTCCCATCTTGCTCTTCTCAAGCCTTTTCAAGCAGTTTTCCACAGCAAAACAGGAGGCCCATTCCCCCCTACAGGCACCAAAGTTTCATCTCCCCACTCTACCCTTCAAAACCTTGCAAAAGAAGGGGAGAAGAAACCCAGCCGGATCTCAGTCTCCATCCTGAATTTCTCCTGAGATGGCCCATCCTCTCCTGGGGGACAGCTCTACACATGAGGAGGGTCCTGAGCTGGAAACAGCTGGAGGCCAGAAGAGTCATTGTACACTGTACATTGAAGATCATAAATACCTGTACTTCCCTGCCTGGTTTGTGGCACACCAGGGTTAACGACGTGTCCAGTCAAACAGTATCAACTGAACAGAGGGGGACGAGTGTCAGAACACGACTCTGCCATGAAATCACTAAAGGCTCTTGACAGAAAAGGCACAGGGAACTCGAAGGATGTTTGACTGGAAGGTGGCTCTGGGCATGTGCTGCAGCAGAGTCTGAAGCATCCAAAACTTACAAAAGGAGAAGAGGGGAAGCTTTGATCAGACAGTGGGGGTGCTGGAGATGCCTGCAGAGGTGGAAGCAATGGCAGGAGTATGCAGGACTCTGTAAGTGAGAAGATACACAATTCCTTTGGAGTCAATCAAAGGAGGGCCAATACAGTCTAGATGCAAATCACCACTCACCTCCAACGTCTCTTACCCAGTTTTCTCCAACAGGAATGGGGATGTGGGGCAGAGGAGATCTTAAAGCAAAATAATTTGGGAGTTCTTTATATTTTCCTCCCTTTTCTGAGCCTTCAGGTAACGTCAGATAGTATTTTCCAGTTTTCCTCTACAGCTGTGAGAATGAGAAATGTCAGGGATTTTCTCTGGGTGACAGGAAGACCCTTGTGCAATCCCTGAATCCCAGCAGCTTAAGTGTCAAAAAAACCCCAATCCCAGCAACTGAGAACCATCCTCCCAAATACTGGAAAAGGCCCAATACTGCTGAGAGAGACTTCACAAACGTTGTGGTTATGTATGAAAAGGTGCATAGAGGCCCTGCAGATTTGTGGATATTCATTGTGTCAGTACTACTGGGACAGAAAGAGACAGAAGGCTGTTCTCCAACATCAAGATACCTTAGCTGCTGACTTAAACATGGTATAACTCCTAGTGCTATCATAGCTCAGTTGAGACAACACTCAGGTTTTACAGGGCAAAGTTTGGCTTCTGTTTATACTTGTACATTAGAGATGGTGTTTCTGAAATACGGAATTCCTCTGGGGAGAAAACCTAGGTGGTAACAGTGCAACATCCATCATGTGCAAAAAGGGCCAGGCACACTGCTTGGGATTTGGGGGGGTTACCTGCAGAGGGTGAGACTGGAAACCATTTCCCACAGCCTGAGATGTTACTGGTAGAGGGTGAGAAATGGCCGGCCCGACTCAGTTCTGGAGGTGTTTGTAGCCTAGTATCTAAGGCAATAAAGCTCATTCAATGCTGCCTTTGCCAGCTTATTCTCCACACATTTAAACTCATTTTCCTCAGAGTAGTATCAAAGTACCTGCAAGTGTTCCCAAAATACATAGCTATGCAGAGAAGAAGAATCTGTTGCCCTACCGAAGAACAGCCTGCAGCGTTCATCCCTTGTTGGTAATCATAGAGCTGACACATGAGAGAGAATCTGCACATCCCCAGTGCAGAAGACCTTGTTTGGTGCTTGCACTTTATGAGACGCCAAAGACCCAACCATAAGACATACGCAAGTACGAAGCAAGGCCTCACGGACCCACTGCTCACAGGGCTGTGGATCAGGGTGATGGGAGATGCAAATGCTTTGTGTCAGGTACCCAACAGCCCCCATGCTGGGGCATGGCTATTGGAAGCACAAGAAATGTTAGCTCAAGGACAGGCTAGAAATAGAAGCGTGATTATGATTCTGTTCAAAGCTGCTTCTCTCCATCTCTCATGCCTCCCAGTTATTCAGCCTGCTCTTCCCCTCAACCCTTGCCCTACAGTTCTTACACACAAAAGTATCCTTGCCAGTATCAAGTGTCTAACTTATACCTCCTTGTGTTATAGAAAGGCTATTTCTTCCCCTGCCAGAAGAAGAGGACCCTGACCCAGAAAAAGGTCAGAACTCTTCTCTCTTCTAAAAACACAGCTCCAGGTACCCACAAAACCTGTGCTCCAGCTAAAGGTCAAACCTCGCGCTGCCAGAGCTGCGTGAGGCCAGGACAGAACAGCAAGGGATGCGGCATGCGTGCCAGCAGAACTGTGCCGCGCCGAGATTAGCGCAGCCGCGGCTGCAGCGCAGGAGGCAGGAGCCGCTTCAAGGCTCCCTGAAGTAGGACGGGAAGAGTGAGCAGCACTGGGGATTTGGGTTGAGGTGTTCTGAGACAGCAGTGGCTGCGGTGCCGCCAGCAGGGCTCCCTGCACAGCTGGTGGATGCTGCTTGAAGGAAAACGCTCTTCTCACGTTGTTGACGGGGGAAAAGGTGTTCCAGGGCCCATTTAACACACACATGGCCAACATGTGCACACCGGTCATTAACAAAGGACAAACCCACAACCCAACAGATCCCGGTGAAGCAGGAGTAACCGCGGAGAGATCAGAAACTCCTTGGCCAAGACAGGTATCTTGTTAATGAGGCCAAACCGTGGTGTTTCCAACCTTGTTCTCCCCTTCCCGTCCCAACGTAGCTCAACGTTTAATGATTCCTCACCTAAACCTCTCATTACCGTCCCGCTATGCGCTGCTGGGGGCGGTCGGGGATGACACACTCAGCCCTGGCATCAAAGCCGCTGTGCTGACAGTGCAGTTTTGACTGTCAGCCAGGGATGTTTGGTTTTCCTGGTGGATCCTTTTTTAAGCACACTTCAAACGGCCTCCTTTCATTTCTCACAGACATGAGCACACCCCCTTGTTTTCTCTCATCCCTCATGCTGCTTGACTCGCTGCAGAATGCCTGTTCTTAATACACGCACAGAATAAACTATGCCGGCTCTATGTGATGTCTATTTGTCCCTGGCAATAACCTTGACCTAAGTATTGGGCAGTCACTGCTCTGAAGCAGGCTGCTAGGTGGAAGTGGGCTATAAACCCACCCAGAGTTGCTGTTTAGGTAGGCAAACAGCTCAAGTGTTGCTTCTTGGAAAGGTGCAGACTTCGACCTCTGCTGCCCTGTGGGACAAGCAGACGAAAATGATAAATGAAGTGACTACAACTGCAATTGGGGATTGCTTCAGGTGAAACATCAGCCTAGACCCACGAGCCACTGCCCGGGGAAGACACCTGGGGTGGGGGGCAGGTAAAGCGCAGCCTTGCGCACACTACTGAGGGGCTTTCCATGTTCACACTGACCACCACCAGCCCCCTCCACTGGCATAGCCAGCCCCCCGCAGTTAACGGGCCGGGCGCCACCGCGCCCTGAGGAGGGACAAAATGGCGGCCGCGGGGCGGGGTCGCTACAAGGGTCCTCCCCTACGTCCCGTGAGGGCTTTCTCCCCCGTCAATCAGAGCGGGCCCGCCCGCCCGCGGGAGGCGATTGGCTGAGGCGCCGGAAGTGCTGTGCAGTCGGGTAGCGTGTGGTGGTGGTCCGCGTGTAACAGGTGGGTGAGGTGCTTCCGGTCCCCGTCCCCGTCCCCGTCCCCGTCCCCATACTCATACGACGGCGGCTCTCTGGTCGCCCACCCGTTGCGTGGCAGCCTTTAACCCCCTTCCCCGGTTTCAGACCCCCGTGTCCTGTCTCGTTTCAGGACAGCCAGGGTGCTGCCCTGCTAAGCTCCGTGCAAGGCACTGGGGGTTCCCCAGCTGTGTCGGCTGCCTTCGCAGTGCTCCGGTGCCTGAAGCGGTTGGTGCTTGTCGCTCTCCTCAGAGGTGCTGCCCGCCACCATGTTTGTCCTGGTAGAGATGACGGACACAGTGAGGATTGCTCCCTGGCAGTTTGAGAGGAAACTGAATGATTCCATTGCGGAAGAGCTAAACAAGAAATTGGCCAATAAGGTAAAGCGTGGGTCATGTGTAGGTTGGTGGAGGCATCATAACATCCCTGAGTGTTTCTTGTTCCTAATGAGACGTGTGGATGAGCTGTCAGAATAGATGAGAAGGCCACCCCAGTAACTGAAATACAGGAGAGTGTAAACAGATAGCCATGTATTATCTCAAAGGGGACCTTTTTTCTAATGGCTAATGCTGTAATTGGAATATAATGAGATACCAGATGGGGCAGAGAAGTATGGGGGAGAATTAAGAGTAACTGCTGTTTATGTGTAGAGTAGCAATCCAAAACTCAGTCTGAAAAGCTGATACAAACTAATCCATCCAGAGGAGGGAATTTAAGAGAAGGTAGAATCATAGAATGGTTTGGGTTGGAAAGACCTTAAAGCTCACCCAGTTCCAACCCCCCGCCATGAGCAGGGACACCTTCCACTAGAGCAGGTTGCTCTAAGCCCATCCAACCTGGCCTTGAACACTGCCAGGGATGGGGCAGCCACAGCTTCTCTGGGCAGCCTGTGCCAGGGCCTCAGCACCCTCATGGTGAAGAATTTTGTCTTACATCTGAAGTGTAGAACAGCAATACTGGAAGAAAAATTAAGGCATTAATAGTTGTCTTGGTCTGTGCTTAGTACTCAAAATACAGCGTGTCAGTAAAAAGTTGGTCTTTGGTGCAGAACAGAAACAAGTGTTCTGTCTCTGCAGCCCTGAGACTGCGATTAGCATACGGCTTTCAGTGCAAGGCAGGGAACGTGAGGGGTGCTCAAAAGAGCAACCTCAAGTGATGTAGGGTTGTGAACAGGAGGTTACAGGGACAAGTGATAAACAGCAAAGGGCTTCCACTGATGACTGGTGGGGGCCTCAGATTGTGTATGCTGGGAAGCCCTCTCAGAAGTAGCAGAGGAACCAGGAGCTGTCCTTGGCTCTCCCCAGAGCTGATTTAGTTTAAGACAAAGGCAAGCCTAGAGGCTCCTGAGAGTGTAACTCCAGCAGAAAGTAAGTTTAGCTTTTGGACAAGCTGTAGGGTTGGTGAATGATGTCTGTGGGCAACTGTTTGCTATCTTGGCAACTGTCGAGTTTTCTCACCACTGACAGTTGCCCCAAGGGTTTCTGTAGCTATGCTCCTTGCAGTGCCAGTGAAAACACTGCTCCCACAACACTTGGGTAGGTTTGGGGTTCCCCTGCAGTGCAGCGAGGTTTGGGCTGGGGCTGTTGAAGGGAGCGTACCAAAACAGCCACCCTTCTGTGCCCTTGTTTTGAAATGGTGTGTGTAGTGTATAAATTTCATGGTTTACTTGGTTTAACCTGGTGGGTTGCTTCACTTACTGCTTTTTAATTCTTCTCTTTGAGCAGGTTGTGTACAATGTCGGCCTCTGCATCTGTTTGTATGATATCACAAAGCTGGAGGATTCATACATTTTCCCTGGAGATGGTGCATCTCATACCAAAGGTATGTGCTTGTCCTCAGTTACATGGTTTTGCAGAGGGTTAGTGACCTGGAAATGTAAACTGGGTTCAGTTGTTAAGGAAAGTGAATTTAAAGGAGCTTCTGAAGTTTGTCACCTTAACTCCGTTCCTATAAAGAGTGCAAGAGAAACATGGCAAAAGTCCCTTCTTTGCACTTCTGGGTACAAGCATAGCTTTAAATAGCCAGTCCTGTTAGCTTTCGCCAGCAGTCCATCTCTGTTTTACCGCTAGAGATATAGGTGTGGAGTGCGGAAGAAGTTAATTTAGTTTAAAATGATTGGAAATCTGCATGTAGAAAATCAGTTGTATTAATTATTTTGTGTGTTCTTAGTATTTGTTTCTTTTTGAAGCTTATTTTCTCTAGCTAGAATGTTGAAACACCTTTCTACATAAAGTGTTTCTACAGCATTTGATGCTGTTTTCCTAGCTGGAAGTTTTGCTACATCTTTGAGACTTAGACAGATCTGGTTCAGCATACACTTCTAGTGACTTTCTGTTTTAAATAAGGAATGACTAATTTCTTTGCTTTGACTTCTGACAAATCTGTCTGAGTGAAAACTGGAAGTAAATGCGTAAAACCAAATTTTGTCATACTTTAAAGTTAAAATAAGTTTATTTAAACTGGAAAGAGATGCATTTCTTTTTCAGTTCCAGTTTTCACTGTGGAAGTGGAGCTTGAGCAAGTGAAGTGTTTCCTGTTAGAAGCAAACTTGACTGACTGCATGTGGCTCCCCTTGTCCAAGTTTTAACTCCAGGAGAACTTGCTCCCTTCAAATAAAAGCTTTCTCTAATATTTAAGCAGGATGGCAGGCTTTCCTCCTTGCTTTAATCTCTGTTCAGCTTCTTAACTTTGAACTACTCCTTGAGCCGAAAATGAGAGGATGTATTCTCTCTGAGCTTGGGAAAAAGTCTGCTTTCAGAATCTGAAATGGCACTTCGATAAATCCTAGTAGTAACTCTTTCTTTAAGGTACTGTAACTGATTTTACGTAAAAGAGGAGCATTGAGTACAGACAGCTAAAATGATGTTAAATTGCTCATAGCATTGTTCAGGTAAGATTGGTTTAGTATAGCGTTTTAATAATTACACATGCAAAATGCTTAGTTAGAAACATGTTACTTAAACTGGATGAAAAATCCAGTTATGTTATGAGTACCTTACTCTGATAGTATGTGCTATCAGTTATTTTATCTGAAGAAGATACAGCATTGCAGACAAAGGTAAAAGGCGCAGAAGTATTAGGAGAAAGTATAATTTCAACTGGTACTCTTGGCTTTGGAGCATTGTGTAGGAATGCTCAGATCGTAACTTTAGCACAGGCCCCGCTCCATGTTGTTCATCTTACAGCTTAATTCTGTGTTCTTAAACTCTGGCAAGACTGAGGAGGAGGGAACAGGGCACTGCTGGGCAACAACTCATACAAACTAGTTAGGAATCTTAACTCCTGTTCCCGTTTTTCTATCTAATCAGTGCCTGTAAGGAAATGGTAAAAGAAACTGGGGAAGCATTTTAGAGGGCGTACAGGATGTGGGATTTTGTTTTAATGGCTGCCAACCCGTGGAAGGAGTTTAATTCACTAACATGCGCATATTATTAATGATCTGTTTTCTTTCTAAGTCCATTTCCGCTACGTGGTCTTCCATCCCTTCTTGGACGAGATCCTCATTGGACAGATTAAAAGCTGCAGTCAGGATGGTGTTCACGGTAAACCGCAGCTTCTAATACTGGGGACACACGAGTGGCAGAGCTCTTGGGGCTGTTGAGATGCTGTGACTTCAGGTGGTATTGCACTGTCTGTAGCCTGGTTAAAGACTATTACTGGCCTGTAGCACTGCTCTTATCTGAGGTGGTTTGAGCCTGGCAGCTTCCCCTGCCCTGAATGGTTTTGTCTGCACTCCCCCCTCCTTTTGTCATTCGTGTGCATGCCCAAGAAGAACAGGCAGCCCCATTTGGAGCATAGACTGGATTTGTTTTCTTGCTTCAGTTAACTTGTTTTTTCAAAGTGGTAGTATCTGCTTGATCTGATAGATCTTCCATACAGTTCTCTGCAAATCCGTGGTTGTTTCCTGCACCTAAAAACATGGCAGGAAAATGTCTTTGTGAGCACAAAGTGCTGTCAGATTCAGGGAATACATAATTGATGAGTTGCTTTCCTTTCTTGTAGGAGTGTTCCACAGAGGCAAGCTCCTCTGCTCTGTTGCTAAGCTAAGACAATAAGATTATCCGGGCTGCTTGTGTTGATGAATTTGGGCATGTCCACTTTCTGATAAAATTCAGCATTGTGAAATCTCAGGGGGGAGGTGGGGGCTGTTCTAACTTTATATCGGTCTGCATTTAATATGTTACATCTGTGATTTCTAAGCTGTTTTCTGTTGCAGACCTCTATAGCATCTGACTCATTTCTTGGAATGCTTTCATTTCCAGTCCTGCTCCAAACAGCCTTTTCCTTTCCCAGTGGGCACACAGACTGTGCCCTCTGTTGCTGTATGGACTTTCAGCTGGGTGGTTGCTTTGCTGCCAACTAAAATCAAGTGTTGTGGCTCAAAGAGTAATTCCTGCGCTACCTCCTTCCTGAAAGAGGAAGAAGAATGAGTCTAGAAATGCACTATAGGAATCATTGTGGTACATCATTTGCAAAGAACTGTTTCAGTCTTCATCAGATTCTTTTCTCCACAGTTTCTGTTGGATTCTTTGATGATATTGTCATCCCACCAGAATCGCTGCAGCAGCCGGCTAAGTTGTATCCCTTGATCACCTTTGATAACTTTACTACTTCATTTCAAAGGATTGTGCAGTGCTGGCCCAACAGCATTCACTGCTGCAACAATGGAGGTGCTCAGTGGCAGAAGCTAAGCCGTTGTGTCAGGCAAGTCCTGCAGACTGTTATCGCAGCCAGACATGGGTTTGCAGGATCATTGTGCCTGCTAATGGAAATGAACAGCAGCAGCCCCTGAACAACCACATTTTAATCCCTGCCTCTAGTCTTGGCTGCTGTTGAAGGCAGGATGCAGGTTTTACCACACTGTGTGATGTCGAGATAGACATGCGTGTGTAATACACTTAAGGTGAGGTCGTCTTGGGTTTCAGGGGGTTTGTTTGGGAGTCTTTTTTGTTGCTGTTGTTTTTTATGGGGGTGGGGGTAACCCAGACTCTGCCCTGCAGCATACACCTTGAAGCAGGAAAATCAGAAACCAGATGGGGGTTCTGTGCAGGTGATCACTGAGGAGAGTGCACTGCCCTTGGAGAAAGAATAGTGAAAAGGCTTTAAATCGAGTCTGCTCTCAAAGCTGTCAGGAAGTGATCTGTCAGGCAGAACACTGATAGTTTCCCTCCTTAACCCTTGGCATGGCCAGCGATGAAGCAGAGCAGGTGTGGGTGTGGGAATATGAGACAGAAGAAGGGGCCCACGACCTTTACATGGACATTGGGGAGGAGATCCGCTTCCGAGTTGTGGATGAGACATTTGTTGATACATCCCCGACGGGTCCAAACTCTGCAGAGGCTTCCGCTTCCAATGCCACAGAAGAAGTCCAGAAGAAAGAGGCACCCTACACTCTTGTGGTAACCGTGTGCATTATTCATACAGCTTTGTGAATGCTGTGGGTTTATTCTATGGCTAAAATAGCATCCCTTCCCTGAGGAACGGATTGCTTTAAGCTGATAGTGAAGCAGAGTCATAAAAGGAATGGAGTGGAAAAGGGGAGAAACAAGATGATTGTTCTTGTGGCTGCTGTGTGTTTGCTGTCTGTTTTTACTGGAACACTTTGTGGTTGTTGGTAGAGTTCCTCCTGGGGGGCTGATTTAAAGAAGACTGGGGGTGCAGGCTGTGCATGTAGGAATGAGCACAGGAGAAGTACAGCACTGGGAGAACCACATCAAGGTTTACACAGCAGCTAAACTCTCTTTCCCATTCCATGTTTTGGCATAAGACCCACCTGAGTACGGTGTGAGAGGAAGATGGATCTAAACCATTGAACAATGTAGGGACAGTCAGGAGGTGGAATGGGTGCTTGAATTTTAAGTGTTGAACATTGGGGGTAGTGTTGACAAGGCTTCAACGAGCCTGGGCAAGTGCTGGGAAGGCTGTGATTGGTGGTGGGGGGAAGTGAGTAGCTCACCCATAACTTGGGGTGAGATAGTAAGTTCTGATGTGTTTCCTCCTGCATTCTTTATGCACATTCTCTTCTCTCTGTGAACAGGGATCCATCAGTGAGCCAGGCTTGGGCCTCCTGTCATGGTGGACAAACAGCTAGCTGCCATCAGAGCCTGCTCCACAGAAAGTCTTTCCGGTGGATGTTTGGGGGATAATGGGATCCTGCTGGTGCTCATTGCTCCTCTGAAGCTGAATGAGAAATTAGACCTGCCATTCTGTGTTTTCCCCTTCAGCTTCCAGCCTGCCAGATAGAGACAAGTTGCTTTCAAGAAATGTCTCCACTCATCTGTAGAAGTGATTTTACAGGCACAAAAAGCCCTGAGCGCAGCAGCAAGAAACTCAGCTGGAGCTTTGGTCTCCTGCCCTGCAGGGAAAACTGGGGAGGTCTTTGCTTGTCTGAATCTAGAAGGGAGTTGCCTTCAGTGAGTGAAAGCAGGAGAGAATGCCTGTCAAGGAGGTTTGCTTCCTTGGGCTGAGAGCTTGATCTCAGAGGGGTAGAAATCTGCCCTTCTTTTGACAGGAAATGAAACAAGAAAACACTGGAGTTAATGGAGGTGTGGTACCTGGAAAATGCTGCTGCCAGGAGAGGTGGTGGTGGTGGTAATGTTCTGCTGGGAATAGGGAGTTCATCCATGGATGAAGTCAGTCAAAAAGAACTGTTAATAGTAGTTTACCTAAAAGTAACTTGGGCTCTGTGAAGATGGCCACCGTGGAATGCTAGATGCTGCTTATTGTGCTGAATGGAAATACTTTATTGTACAAGCTGTATTTACATAGAATGAGATAAACTTTGCAGGGGTTCAACTGAAAATAGATAATTATGAACTGAAATGGACCAAGGCTGCTATGAACAAGCCAAATACTTGTTCATGGGGGTGTGTTAATACAAGAAATGGAATAAATAGTAAAAACCACACAGCCTGCCTTCCTGTTCAGTTTGTGGGGGGAAACTATTAGCTTCCTGACTAGCAGGAAGGGAAGAGTTGCCTCCTGCAGTTCAGCTACTTGGATTTCAAGGCAGGCAGTGTTGCAACCAACACTTTTCTCTGACAGCCAATAACAAACAATTGCCATCACCCTCCCTGACAGCAGTAAAAGGGAAGGGGGGCAACAGAACAGTAAAATCTATGCAGGGCCCGTTGCCAAGAGAGTGATGCTACACCTAATTACAAAGCCAGGCACATTTGGCAGGAAGGGGCTGTAATTCCCTGGGATAGTGGGCCTGCTTAACCTCCGACTGGGAAAACAAAGCCTGAGTCACCAGCACCCTCCCTGCAGTGTTGTTAGAACCCCTTAATTCTGAGCTGTTATTCCTGGTGCATTGCCCTAATTAAAAGGAAGCCTGGAATTCTTCAGGTTCACATAGTAACTGAAGTCCATCTGCTCAGACAATACGCTTAGAGAGTGCTGTCTATAGCGGAGTGGTGCTCAGACATGCAATCATCCAGCCATGGAAGAAACTGCTTGCACAAACCCCAGCTGGTTGTAGCAGTGGAGATTTGGGTGAAGCAAGTTAGAGCCTCAGCAGCACAAGGGGCTGTTGTGGGGTAGCAAACAGCCCTGGTACCTCCAAGCAGCTCAGCTCTCATTTCACAGGGTCAGAGCTCCCAGAAGTGGAGGAAGCTGGTAGCTGCATGGATTTAGATGCTGTTCTACCAGGATACTCCTCAACCTCAGGCTCCTGTTGAGGAGAAGGCATGTACCACCCTCTATCTCCAAGCAATCCTTTCCCACTCTTCCAGCAAGTGACAGGGGAAGCAGGGGCTGAAGAGCAGGACTATGAATACAGTAACACATGGCAGAAGAGATGGTCACATTCTTTATTTTCATTTTTAATCTTTAGCCATCAGTAAAATGAATGGGCAGAAAACAACCAACTGAACAGACAAAACCCACCTTAGCCGGTCATTTCCAAATATAAATAACTGGGGGACAACTGAAACTGAGCCAAAATAGAAAAAGGGAGTTTTAAAAGACAAAAGTAAGCCTAGCTGCACTCCCTTTTCGTAGTGTCAGTGAAGAGGAAGTACCATAACAAAAGGAAGCTATGGTTACATTTGATCAGACATTTATTCCAACAGGAGGCATGGAATTGCACTTTGATGAAAATGCCGAAGCGGAATCGAGTCCAGTGCACAGGGCACATTGTGCACATTTAGCTGGATTTCTGCTGCAGCTCCTTCATTCTGTTCAGGGCACTGCCAGCTTGAAACCACTCTATCTGCGACTCGTTGAAGGTGTGGTTCAGCATGATTGTTTCTTGGCTCCCATTGGGATGTTTGATGATGCATTTCAGAGGCTAAAGGAAGAAGAAAGATTTTATCCCCCCCCCTTCTCTTTCAAAAGGGAGCAAATTATTTGAATTCTTACAGGAAAATTCCTACATGTTTTCAAAGAGTTGAAAATGGAAAATTGTAGCTCAGGGTGGGTCTTGACATAGATCACATACTGGGAAGAAATTCTTCCCTGTGAGGGTGCTGAGGCCCTGGCACAGGTTGCCCAGAGAAGCTGTGCTTGCCCCATCCCTGGCAGTGTTCAAGGCCAGGTTGGATGGGGCTTGGAGCAACCTGCTCTAGTGGAAGGTGTCCGTGCCCATGGCAGGGGGCTGGGACTGGATGAGCTTTGAAGTCCCTTCCAACCCAAACTGTGGTCCCAGTTCATTGCAGGGAACACTGGTGCTTAAGGTAGCAAAAGTCCAGGAATTCATACCACCACACCAGGGTTTCTCATACCTGTTCAGAATAATGCACTGATTCTGACTTGCTCTATGGCTCCCTAGACTGCTAGAGTCAAGCTCTTCGCATGGCCAGCAGCACCTGCACTGCCTCTGGCCCCTCTTGACACCCTTCCCCAGTACTGGCACATCCCTGCCCATGGAGTGCAGTGAGAAGTTACCTTCCCAGGTGCAAAGTCTGCCAGCCCCACGATGCTCAGCTTGTCCACAGGATGAATCTTGTTGTAGTCCGCTGGGTCAGCAAAAGTGAGAGGCAGTAGACCTTGCTTCTTCAGATTGGTTTCTGCAGAGAACAAACCACCAAGCACACTTGTAACAACACACTGCAGGAGATCAGGATTACTTCCTGGCACTCAGAGTAGCGTTCCAGCAACAGTTACTGTCTTTGTAGTAGAATCAGGATCTCCACTGTTTGTGTCACATCTAACTAGACCCACAAAAGGATTCCTGACCTGAGGGACCTTATCATCTATCAGGAGGTAGAGTCTGTGCCCAGAGGTGTTACAGTGGGGCAAGGTAAACACCACTTCCACCCAAACCAAATACATCCTGTTTACACAGATCACAGGGGAAATGTGACTCACCATGGATCCTGGCAAAGCTCTTGGTGATGATGACCCTGCCTCCCAAGTGACGTGGCTCCAAGGCTGCATGCTCTCGGCTTGATCCCTCACCGTAGTTTTCATCCCCAACAACTGCCCATTTGACACCCATTTTCTGCGACAAACGAAAGAGATTTACATTTCTGCAGTCACTCAAGTGAGGAATTAACAATAAACACCCACCCACACATCTAATTCCAGTGCTGCACCAGTGACATAGCTGTGCTATGACACCTTCTCCCAGAAGGTTCCCTTTGGGATAAAGTGCTTGCTTCCCAGCAGTTGGGCACTGCCGTCCTTCGCTAATGAGGGCTGGAGAGGACTCATCAGAAAAAACATACCTGGACTCTAAAAATAAATTCTTCTTTCACTTCAATTTCAACTCAGCCTGCTTTTAAATTAGCTTTTAAAATGGAAGGGGGGTTGTGTGTATGGGTATTGAGGCACTTGCACATCTCCTTGAAATCGGGGGCATTACTCCAAGTTCGAAAGCAAGTGGCAACCAAATATTTCCCAACAGCCACTTTTAACACTTCCAACAGACCAAAGCAAATCTTTGCTGCCACCTTCCTTTCCATGGTCCCGTGTCAGAGCTGCACTCACACCAGCCGTGATCCCTGCTCTACTTCTGGAAGCAATGAAGACAATTTTAACTTCTGTCTACTGGAAGAAGCAACCTGAGACCCTTGCCAAGCTGTCCAGAGGGTAAAAGGACACCTCAGATTCTAAGCCAAGCATTAAAGAATGAAGAGGACAAGATTAGAACATATTTAAACATTAAACCAGTCACAGGTTAAATGCTCCAAGAGGCAAGATTTAGTCCCACTCTGATGACACCCATGCCTTCTAAGGTGTGCACGTGACTAGAAGAGTTCTTCCCCTTTTGTCTATTATTTCTGGCCCCCTCTGGGTCACAAGACCCTCTTCCCCATAGCAGGTAGGGACAGAACCACCTACAGGAACTGCGATCATCAGAGGAAGAAGACCCAAGAAAAAGCCTCAAAGCTGAGTGAATCACAGCTGCTGTTACTTGAGAGCTGGAGGCTGAGATCCTCAGTCTTGGCACAGGCTGCCCAACGTGTAAACATCCTCTTAAAACAGGATGCCTCATGGGAAAGCCTCACCTTGTAGTAACGGGCTGTGTCTGGGACTGGGCCAAACTCCTGGGTTAAGGCGTTCCTCACAGAGTTGGCTTTGCCATTTTCAATGTTGATGGCACCGATAAGCAGGTTGTTGGAGATGTTGTCCAGATGGCCACGGAATTTGAGCCACGGTCCAGCTGCAGAAATATGGTCAGTGGTGCATTTCCCTTTTACCTAAAGGGCAGGAAGAGAGAAGAATGTCTTAGGATGATGCATCAGGGACTTGACCCTTCCTCAGTACTTTCATTGTGAAGAATCCTCACTTCTCTTTTAAAGGCGCAAACTCAAGACAACTGCATCTGTTACAGAATGATGGCACTCTAAGGCAGAACACAGCGGTCATTCTGCATGCGCTGCGTAGGGAGAACATCCCTCGTTCCAAAAGGTAAATCACAGAAACAAGCTTAGCCATGACACCTCCCTGCCATGTCCTCCCCTCTCTCAGCAGGAGGTTCTGCAGGTACAAAATGCAATTAAGCCCTTCTTGCTACAGCTCAGCATCCCTGCTGGGGGAGTCCAGCAAGACGCCAAGTGTTTCCTCTAAGTTCCAAACTGCACATAAGCCTCCTCAGCTTGTAAGAACAGAATTCCCAACCAGAGATAATGGTTTTCCAACTGGTAAGTGCCAGGGTGCTTGCAAAGGAATTGCCTGTGTCAAGCACGCTCAGTATGGCCCTTTAGAGTACCTGCAGCTCTGTGTACTGAGAATCAGCAATGTCCCTGAAGGCCAGTTTCTAAGGGGCTGCATTTCAGAACCAATCACTGTATTAACTGAAGCTTTCATCCTCGTAACTCACCACAGCCAATGAAGAGAAACCCCTGTCTTCATTAAGAGACTGAAATGTAATGTTTAACTATTGTGAAGTAATGTTATATAAAATGGGAGGAGAACACACATACTGATGGATGAGAAGTTCTTAACTACCTCATTCCAGATAAAACACATCGTACAACAGTCAGGTATGTATTAGAGATGGCATTTAAAGAACCCACCCACCTTTCTACCCCAGATTGTAACTGGGACAAATTCTGCAGCCTGCATGGTATGGGTAGGATCCTATGACATCGTATAACAAGCTTCATTTATCACAGCACTAGCTAACCACTAGCCCAAAGGAGAAAAGTCTCTTAGTTATAACAAAAAGAAGTAACAGAAGGAAACACCTGGAAGGAAGATCCTTGATTCACTTCCCACAGAAATGTGGTTGTAGGGGAGGGAATCACAGATAGCTCAAAGGCACATCCAAAGCTTCTAGCAATTGATGTGTAAACTCCTGGCTGAGCAGTCCTGTCATAGCTGGTGTTCCACCACTACACTACTGACCTTGATGAGGATCAGCATGTCTTCAAGATCCTTGCCATCCCACTTATCAAAGGGCTCAAGGAGCTGGAGGCGCTGGCTGGTGGGGCTCACATCCACACGCTGCCCACTACCATCCTTGGGAGGGTACTGATAGGTGTCCTGGCCTGGATCAAATGCCTTTAAAAAGACGAAAGGAAAATCATCAGACTCAACCATTCCCAACAGCACAAGAAGAGAACCAGCCAACACAGACAACTGCATCTGTTCTAGCTTTAACCCTAAGGAGGTCACTCCATGAAGTTCCCTTACTACATATAAAACACTACTAGTGACAGGCCTTCCCCCTGCCCCGCTCCACCTCCAGACCCAGCAGTTACCATCTTGGGCAGCTCATCTGCATCAGGTGCTTCTAGTTTAAATTTCTTCCCATCTGCTCCTGTCAGGTAATCTGTCTCAGGGTTAAATTTTAGAGTGCCAGCAATGGACAGGGCTGTAACAATCTGAAAGAACAAAAAGACACATTTAAAGGCGTATTTTACTCCTCATCTCTTAATTTGAACGTCCTATACTCAACAGTCCCAAAGTCAGCAGCCAAGCCACAAACCAAGCTAAACGGGGTCTCTTTTGCAGGCAGGGGAATTAGCTCCCTGACACCCTAAACTATTTCATGACCCCTACTTTGGCTATTTCTTACCTCTGGAGAGGTCACAAATGCATGAGTCTCTGGGTTGGCATCATTGCGACCTGTGAAATTCCGGTTGTAGGATGTAACTATCGTGTTTTTCTCTCCTTTCTTGATGTCCTTCCTGTGAAAGAAACAACCATGCTCATAAATTCAAAGGGAATATTGCTTCTAGACGTCTCACTGCTAAAATCCCCCAACTTGGTTTTGGTAGCAATCCCTGTCTTTTGGACACATGAATCGGTGCCTGGATCTGTTTTCCTCCCTTATACAGAGGCTCAAAACCAAGTCAGACACTGACTCCTGGAGTAGTTTTCATAGCCCATATTGTGCCACTGTTGAACTATTTAAACAACAGCCAATGAAGTACATTGCCTTTGGACATCCCACCATTAGCAATGACAAAGCCACTTGAGTATATGTCTCCCATCCCTTCTATTGGGAATTTTCCTCCCTACCACTCCAATGACTGAAGCTGGACCAATTTACTTTTCCTATTTTAAAAAGACCATACAAACTCCAGTCTACCCTCTCACAGATAACAAATCTCACCCCGTTTTTTCCTACTGTAAGAAGTCTCCAGGTGTAGCCATTGTGCAGCTTCACTCATCTAAAGGCTCAGTGTAAATCTGCAGTGTTTGATTCCTCCTCCTCCAGTGTGTATCAGACAGCTATGGCAAATGGGGTTTTAAGCATTTGATTTTTAATTCCTAGTGTGTTATTTTTGCAATGGGATTTCACTCTACAGAGCACTTCAGGAGCTAGAAGGTATACAGCTAGAGCGAGGTCTTTCACTTTACCTGTCCCACTGGCCAATGCATGGCCCACAAGCATTGGCAAGAACCAGTCCTCCAACATCGCGCAGGATTTTCGCCTGAGGGCAAAGAACAATTTTGTTACCTGTAGAAAGCCTGGAATAAGCTCCTGGGGTTGCTCTTTCAGGGGAAGAGGAGGCCAGTCTTGAAAGTGTCACCTGCTTGCACTTTGGTTAAGCAAATCACCACAGAGAAGTATTGTTCCTTTTTCTTTGGAACAGAGAAAATTCACCTTCTTGTTTCACTTGCACGTTTTGAGTCACTTTTGTAAATACATGGGGTCTGATCCCAGTGAAGCTGTAAGTTAACACTGGGGACGAGCACAGGATGACTTGCCAGGATGATGCCGTTCACTACCTACTTCAAATTGAGCAATGCAGCTACCCACAGACACTTGACTGAAGGGCAGCATCTGGTCTGATTGGTATCATACACACTTCCTGTCCACAAAGGAGAGAACTGGTGACCATGCAGGAGGTGTGTGTGCCTGCTCAGTCTGTTAAGCAAGCAACTCTATTGAGAGAGCAGCTGTTAAAGAAAGGTACGACTGTAGACTTGGTTGGAGTAGGCACTAAGCATTGGATGGACGTGTCCACATACAAAGACTTGGTCCTCATGCTGTGACAAGCATCTTAACATTTACTAAATATCAGAACTAATTAAAACATGATTTCCTGCACAGGATAGGGAAGAAAGCAGGTGAAGGTTCCTCTACAGAAACACTCATTTTAAATCAAATACGAGTTTTGCCATAAGTTTAGTCTAAAATGGGAACCACCTTCCAATAAGAGGGCATGCTCACATCCTAAACTGTTCTTAAAGGAGAAAACTGGATTGCAGGTGGGTACCAGCCCATCATCAGCCATGGCCACCCACAGAATCCCAGGAGCATGAGGCATCCCTTGCTATACATACTGTTATCTCCTCAGGGCTCCAGCTCCTGGTAACTGTCTCAGCTTTGCTCAGTTCCAACCCCATTCTTATATGCCCAGGTAGTAAAGATAGGAGGTCAAAACACCTTCAAGGTGACAACAGGACCCACAGACATAGTAACACACCAGTAATTGCACTTATCTAGTGATAAGTGAGGACAAAGTTTTTAAACTTTGCTTTGCATTAGTTACCTCTGGACTCGTGAGTACTGTGTTGGAAGAGAGTTTAACACCTAAGTGTAAAGAGCAGCCATACTCACATAACCATCTCTTTCAATGGTGGCACGGATCTGCTCTGAGCCTGGAGTGATTGTGAACTTAGATTTACACTTCAATCCATGCGCTAGTGCCTGTTTTGCCACTGCTGCAGAGCGCCCCATGTCCTCATAGCTGGAGTTGGTGCAGCTGCCAATCAAGCCTGTGGTGTTTGACAGAAACAAGGAGGTGGTTACTGCAGGCCAGGTTCTAGGAAGCTTCTCCCTAACCCATTCCTCAGCAGAAAAAACAAGGGACAACTGCCTTTTCTGCTGACAAGTAATCCGAAGCTGTTTCAGGTACTAACATTGCCAAGCCTCCCAGCAAAATACTGTGGTCACAAGCAACCCCTTGGCCAGCTTTGGAGGTTGCACAGTGAGAACACACTATCCGGTCACTAGTCTGGTTATTGTTTTACAAGATCCAAGTGTCATCTGCTTGCACTTTGGTTAAGCAAATTACCACAGAGAAGTATTGTTTCAAAGACAGAAAAGGCTTCAATCAAGAAATGGAAGAAATGATGAAAGGGAAGCATCCTTTGTCACAGTATGAAGACCACATGAGGGCATACTGTGCCATCCTGACAGCATTTTGGTGCTAATCAGCAAAATAATAAATTCCTTTTCAGTTACATCAAATCCATGCAACAGACTTTTAACAAAGGTGCTCCTCAACCAGTAATGTTCAACCCAATCATTCAAAAGTTTCCAGGGAGGAAAACACACTTGTCTGCCTCTTGAGATTCAAATCCCTCCAAGCTATTCCACATCTCATCCCACACACGTGACCCAGGGGGTCACTGCTCTTCCCAGCAAATTCATATAGCTGTGAAGAGGCGACACTGCGGCAAAGTCAGAGGACATACAGCAGTAATTAAAGGGTTAGACCCCAAGCTATGTGACCAATAGCTTATCCCAAGACAGCAACATTTAAGCCACAAGGATGAAGGCAGAGGAAAGAGCAAATGCTACCCACCAACTCTGATATCAACAGGCCAGCCCTCCTTTTCTGCCACAGCACCAATATCTGACACAGGGTGCGCCAGGTCTGGTGTGAAAGGTCCATTGATATGTGGTTTCAGCTTTAAGAAACAAAGTCAGAAATTACAGGAGCCAAGAAAAACCCCAAAACACAGCAGCAAATAAATTCCTTTCATAGCTCTACCTAGAAGCTGTTTAAATAGGATTCTCAGACACCAACACCAGCAGCTGTCAGTGAAGCAGACCTAAACATTTTTCCTATGTTCTAGCACAGCACCAGCAGTGTCATGTCAACTCCCAGCTTGGTCCTCATTCACACAAAGCGAAGTCACACTACAGCATGCAAGATAGGCAAGCAGGAAGGAAGCCTTACCTCACTGAGGTTGATTTCTATCACCTGGTCATAATGACAACCAGAATCTGGTACCAAGTGTTGCTTGAATTCATCTGCTAGCGCAGCTATGTCTGGAATAAGAAAGAAGGGAGATCTGAAAAGCGTAGTAAATAAGAGGGAAAAGAAAAGCTTGGAACAACTAAACACAGGAACTCTACTGTATAACTTGCCCATCCACTTCATCTACAAACTCCCTGCTTGTATCAGATGACCTACAGGATCCTGCACAGCCGGAAGTCACCATGAACACCGTTGTAGGAGGACACTGCTCCCACTTTCACCTGAACTTGCACTTCTACCCACTTCAACCCCCAAACCCTCTTACCAGATCTCCCTGTCTTGCCCAAGTATTTCTTCATCCGATCATTGTAAGGGAAGATGGAAGTGGTAGCTCCAATTTCAGCCCCCATGTTACAGATTGTTGCCATTCCTACAGTTGGAGTGGGAGAAGAGACCACAGCGTCAATGAAGAAGTCCAAGGGCACCCAATCCTCCAGAAATCAGTCCATGGAAAAGACAGCAAAGCCAAGAGAGATGAGGGCATTAGCAACAGAAACCTAATTCCACAGCAGAGGAAACACTGACTACCTAACGGCTGGCTCAGCCTGTCACATTTCTGTGCCTGCAATCAGACTTTTCTGCATGCAAGGAGCTGAAAGCTATGCTGATTCTTGCAGATACTGGAAGTGATGACAGGGACCCAAAACCCTGTCTACCCTGAGCACCAAATATGTTTACAGCAGTGAGCAGCATCTCTGCTACCTGCAGTGAGTGTCCTGTCCTTCCCTACCATGTCCCTTTACTGGAAGAGCCAGAAATCTGTGAGAAATTTAATGGGCTGAATAAAAAGTGTCCAGTGACAGACCACAACAAAAATACCCAAACCATCTTCTCATGCCTGTGGGATCACCCATGCCTTTCAAGGACACAGCAATGAAGCTGCTGTTTTACATTTAATAAGCTAGCAGCAGGTATCACAGGTTGAGTTCTTCTGATTTCAAAAAGAAATCCCAAATTACTCTCAGTTTGTAAACCCAAATATTCCAAGCTCTAGCCAAGCCATGCAAATGGAGAGAAGCACAGCTTGAAGGCTGCACTCCAAGCCAAAGGAAGGGACACTTCTCATAATTCAGTCCTAACTAACATCATTACAGACCACAGGTTCAAATTCAGCACCCAAGACCCACAGTTAGCTCGTGTAAGACTCGATGTTACAAACTGCAGCTTTCTGGTCATCCCTCTGCCCTGCTTTTCTAAAACTCATCTTTTCTAGCAGCTGTCACACATGTATCCCCTTCAACCTGTTTCTTTCCTCTATTGATGACCTTTCTTAGGCTGAAATGAAAATGTCATCTTCATCTCTGACTCTGCTTTCTAAGCATATGTGGGAATACTTCCACCTTACTTTTACCCTGATGCACGATCTTACAGGACTCTTCATGATTAACCATTCGGTGTCACAAGATTTAATGGAGAGAGGTCACTTTCTCACCAAAAAGGAGTGGTATTTTGTTATTCCACTCTCACCCACTCTCCCAGTTTGACGTGTACTAATTGCCTGGCCAGGCTAAGGGAGGACATTTAGTACTTCTTGCCTCATTCCTTTCCCAGCCTCCACAGACAACTCAACACTCACATCCAACACCATTCCACTCAGATAAGAGATTTGCATTGCCTCACCAGTGCAAGAGATTGAATCCACACCAGGCCCGTGGTATTCGATGATGGCGCCTGTTCCACCCTTGACAGTGAGGATGCCAGCCACTTTCAGGATCACATCTTTAGGAGAACTCCAGCCTGAAAGCTTGCCAGTCAGTTTTACACCGATAACCTGAGTAATAACAATGGAAAAAACATAAAATACTGACACCATTTCCTTTCAACAGTCAAAACAACACATCAGAATTTTTCCAAAGAATGTGGGTGGTCACAACAGCAAAGAACAGAAAGTCCTGAAGTAGCAGAACACGTGCACAAGGGCTGAAATCACTGAGAGGGCCAACTCAGGGGAGATCCCCACTCACCTGTCTCTCTCAGTCCCTGAATAAAAAGGCTGGAAATGGAAACTCAGAACTACCAATGAATCACAGACCAGCTGTTTGAGCCAGTGTGGGGTTACAAACAAGACTAGAATGGTATATAAATACAGTGCCTGAAAATTCATGATTCTTATACATCTTATATCTCACCCTTCCCGTTGAAGATTAGTATTCCTTCTACTCCTACCTTTGGGCACTTGAGCTCCCAAGGGATTCCTGCCATGACATCTACGGCATCAGCTCCACCCACACCAATGCAGATTCCTCCCAGGCCACCTCCATTGGGGGTGTGTGAATCTGTGCCGATCAGCATAACCCCAGGGTAGGAGTAGTTCTCCAGGATGATCTGAAAATAAACACGGATTGTTTGCTTGTTTGTTGGGAAAGAAGGGGGAAGACAGCAAGAAAGAAGACAGGAATAGTAATCTAGATCAGTTTGCATTTGTGGATTTCAGGAGCAGCAAAGTATTTCAATTTGGTTTAGACTGGAAATTCACTTCTGTTTCAAACTCCTTGTGGAGGATGTAATGACAGAATGAGGTACCAAGTCTTAGTCCCAGAATGGTAAGAAAACTTAGAAAGCAATCTCTATTTTTTCACTGGAAGACTCTTTCCCTCCAGTTTAGGCTTTTGCCAAGACGTCACCTTTGTTAGGGCTCAGGAGTCTTGTTCCTTAGTCTCCACACCCTTAATCAACCTGCTGAGCAAGCCAGTTCAGCTATCCAATGCTAGTGAGACCTTTCATAGTCTTTATGCTCACATACCAGTAGAATACCAACAGGCTCCTCCAAACTGCTGCCAGCCAAAACCTAATCGCATAGAAGAATCCCTCACAAACACATCAAGAGGCCAGCCTTCCCTAATCGCTGCTATTGATTCCACACGAGACTCTTCAACTATTAACAAAATCACAAAAGAGTTCTTTAATGAAAAATGGTGAGTTTTCTATGGTAGCAACACAGTATATGAAGCTAATGAAGTTCTCACTCCATATGTGCCATACCAACATTATGGACTGCCTTTCTGGAAAGCACAGAACTTGGAGCATATGCATCACACAACAGCTTGGGCAGAACTAAGGTGGCCCTCTATTGAGAAGACCAAGGGTTTGCTTCTAGTACTTCCAGCTTCGTTTGCTTGTAGCTCACATTTGCATACTGGTGCCAAGAAAGGTCACTTTCAAGGTCTCACTTTGCCAGAGCTGGACTCTGAAGATGTACAACACAACCAGTTTTCTCCAGCCAGAGAAAGTCTGCCACAGGAAAGCTGAACCACAGCACAGAGCTATGTTGCCACGTGACAGATGTTATGAGTGGTTTCAGAGCACAGACGACCTGAGGTGTTCCCACAGTCTTTTGGAGAGTTCACATCTTCTGTTTCCTTTCACTGTTGTATCACACCAGGGTGAGGTAACCTTGTTTTTTGTCTGAGAAAACGTATCAAAAAGCTCTTAATTATACTTAGTCACAATTTGTCTGCTGAAAAGATTTTTACCAACTATCCATTCTCTTCTCCACTCCTTTTGCTTCATGGTACACTTCAGATTTGCCTGCCTGCACTCAGAGGAACAGCCTAAAATGCCTACTAGACCCACAGAACAAGTCAACCAAGAGCAAGTTACGGAAATCCTGCCAGAGGTGTTGGTTTTAAAGAACAAAACAACCTCATTAAGTGGTATGTTATCCTGGACAGTCCTGTTCTTTTATGATGCAAGTGCTGTAATAAGAGAACCTCAGATCTGGAAACCACCTGGCATTTTATTCAAATTCATGTAGCAACTCCCTACGTGTTGCCATTCTTGAGTACCTAAAGTAACCTGCTCTGGTTGGTGCCCTCACATACCCTCCTGGTTTTTATGGAAACAAGTGCATGCAAAATAACCCTAAAAACCTCTACGTTCCCAAAGCTGCTTTCCTTACCACTGCAAACAATTCGCATTAGCTCTATGCAGCCAGCTTCATGGCATCACCTTACTGTCCCAATCGTACCAAGAGGAGCCAGCCCACAAGCAGTTATGATATTTCAAGCATCTGTGATTCACATGACATGCTGTTGGCGCTACCTAATCACGCATCAGGTTACCGGTTGACGTAAATAACCTTTCAGAAAACCACTGATGTCAAGATAACTGAGAGAGGGCAAGCAAGAAAACTCGCCCGCCTCAAGGAAAGCAAGTTGCTTCCCCAAACTGGTGACATTCTCTAAGGGTGTGCACCTGAGCTCTTCTCTTCACCATAAAGTAAAGGAGCCACTGCATGTTCAGAGATTGCAAACGTATACACACACACTTTACCTGGTGAATGATTCCTGACCCAGGTTTCCAGAATCCCACTCCATACTTGGCACCAGCTGTTGCTAGGAAGTTGTACACCTCCTTGTTTATGTCCTGTTCAGACAGGGAAATGCAGAGCATTAGTAGCACATTTTCTTCCTCCGTACATCAAGAGCTCATTCAAACACATTCCCTTCCCTCTCATGCCTGTCTTTAGTTTGCTCACAGCTCTGTAGCAGCTAGAGGGAGGTACACATTACTCCTAAAACCAAAAGGGATCAAGACTGCTTGCCAGTCAGTTGTAACAGCCCGTTTAACTTCATCCAACTTGTAGCTCTACTAAAGCATTTTTAGTTTCCAGTTCCAAACAGCACAAGGAAAATAGCACAATTAAAAGAAAATCCTGCCAATAACGCATTAAAAAATGCTCTGCTCATTTCTTGTCTTCTCAGGGTGCTGGGTATTTTAAAAACTTGTTTTCCTCTCTTCTTCTACCCCCTGCTTCCTTCTCTATCAGCTGCTCCTTTTGCTTTACAGATGCTTTGCAGACATTTCAAAGCCCTTAGACAAGCATTTTGGCTTTATTTTCACAGATTAAGAAATGGAACTGAAAGCTGCTCGCTGCTAGGGGAGTCAGTGGGTGTCATTTCTCATTCCACCAAGTCTGCTGTGTAAGACTCACACAATGCTGCCTTTCTTGCTGCACTATCACCATTACTGGTGGAGGTCACACCGTGAAAATTGCTTGTGAGAATAACCAGGGTTGCCAAGGAAGTATGACACTATTATATCCTGATAGCTCTTGGCAAAGGAGTGGCAGAATAGATAAGATAAGCACTAGGAGAGAGTTTCTTAAAAGACTGTTCTCATGCAGCTACCCTTTGGAATAAAGAGAAAGGGAAAACTGGAGATAATGGAAGAATTGTCTTAGCACACATTCGCTGAAGTTTCCCATGAGGCAGCAGCAGTTCTTTAAGCCTCGTTTTCCACTGGGAGTCGGGTCACTTCACTCTGTTTGTGCATCCTTCCCCCAGTAAAGCACGCTGATGTGCCAGGAGCAGATCCAAACCACCCTCTGGCCTGCCAGCATTCATTGTGTGCCAACTGGCAGCAGCAGAACTGAGTCAGAAGGCGACAGGACGTTTACTTGCTCTGCTCAGAGTGGATGGCAAAGGAGGGACTCGACTCAGCTCAGGGCTGCAGCGAATATAATTGCACTACAGAGAACAAATAAATGCAGAAACAGGGGGAAGGGAAGGACAGGAGGTGAAGGGAAGACAAGAAACTGTTTTATTTGCTAAGTCCAAATTCTTAATTGCGCAACTTGGGCACAACTTAGGGTTGAGACAAGTGGAGTGAGAACTTGTCTCACTCCTGAGAGAACCGGTGAGAACCGCTCACTCCTGCGCAGTACAGTGGCTTTACTATGGCCTGGAGGAGGAAGCCAGAAGCAGTTACTTCAACATTAGGAGTATCTAGAAATAGGTATGAACTAAAATCTTAAAATGCAGCTGACCCCCCCCCCGACTGTTTACTGTTTGTAAATGTTGGTGTCAACACCCAAGGCACAATTCCTCCTGGCTCTAACAGTGGACTTTGGCTTGGTTTACCTGGAGTAACCAGATTTCCCCACCTCCCTACTATGCTCAGAGCATGTTATTCCTCAGCCAATGCATTTTGGTATGTAAGACAGAGGTGAATGTGTCTATATTTAACAGAAGCCCCTGTGGAGGAATAAGCAGTAAAACAGTAAGTGGGAACTTTAAAAAGGCAGTGAATCAGCAGTTTCGCAACCACCACATTGAAACTCCGAAGTAAAAACCATCCTCCATGCTTCCATACACATTTATACCTACCCTCACTAGCCCTGAAAGCTGCACATGCTTCAGTTAGCATTCTTCAGCTAATCTCTAGCAAAAAAGTTTGGGAAACAAAAGTAGCTATTTGCTCCCTCCTTACAGGAGACACCAGTGCAATGCAGATGCATGTTCAGGATTTTTTTCACACTGCCATACTGTGGCACGAAGAGCATAACTCTATAGAGTAATCTATCTTCCTTTTGTCTCCCTTTGAAATAAGATTTTTCCTCTCCCTTAGCTGAAATATCTTCTCACACTCCAGAACACACATACGATGCAGACTTCCATCATTAAATCCAGCTTTTCCTACGTTCACGGTCCATTAAACCACGTGATGATGAATCTCAGCTGAAAAATTCCCAAACACCCATCTACTCTGTTTCTTTGCTGCATCTGACCTGGCTACAGAGCTGACCACCACAGGCAATCTCTTACTATATCTGATTCATGGCTGTCCTTCTGGGGGGAAAAAACCCAAAATGAAAACTCTTCCTTCAACTGGAAGGAGGCTTTCAAACAGCGAATTTACACTTCTGCAATAGTAACCTTGGCTCTTCGAAGATCGTTTTCACCACCTGACTGGGCTTCGATGAGGTGATCACAGTGGATGGTGGAAGGCACAGCCACTTTTGGCAGCCCGCTGCTGATGAACTGCAGCATTGCCATCTGAGCAGTGGCATCCTGCATGGCCACACGGTCTGGCCGTAAGCGCAGGTAGGTCTTGCCCCGCTCGATCTCCTGCTTGGCTGGGTCATCCAGGTGTCCATATACAATCTTCTCAGACAAGGTCAGGGGACGGTCAAGCCTGGGGAGAAGAATTTTAGTATCTGTATTTTGTGTACTTCGGCATTTGTCCTTCTAAGCATGTAACAGAATGCTTCTCTATATGATTAAGACTGTTAAGAACTACTAACACAGAAACCTGTATGTTCTTCTTGCAGCATTAAAATATCAACTGGCTAAAACAAGGGCCCAGACCAGAAAGTTCAGAAGTATATGGATTGATGTCACTTTATGCTTTCTTTTATAACCTTCCTGTAGAGGAAAAGAAACATTGACTCTGCTTGTTACTTGAGTCATACCTCAGGACAGCAAATGTGGAGGGGAGAGAGAGGTCAGACTTGATTCACAAATACCAAATCCCGCAGCAAGCAAGCACAGCTAAGCTGTTTCATGACCTCAGACCTTTCATCCTGCAACTGTATCAGTTGAGGGACCTATTTATGTCAGTGGTGAGATCTTCTGAGAAGTAACTAAGTAGAGACAATGGCTTGAAATGAGAGCTACCACATTTAACAAAGGATGCAAAGACTGAAGGACACGTTATACAAACCACTGCTGAGGTAAATGGAGCAGGAACGACAACTTAGCGGGCACACAAGCCTCTATCAGCAGATTAAGGTCACTGTGTTTACAAATTCCCAGCCCTCCTTTCCATGCCTAACGCCTACAGTGGAACGCAGGAGAACATTCGCTGTCAAAACAGTGCAGAGCAGCATTAGCCTATAATGACCACTGCCCACATGCTGCTTCCCCAAGAAAGGAGCAAGGGCCAATGTGAAGGCTCCTCAAAGAAGGCATTAAACTAAGAGGACAGAGACCTCTCTAACACCTCCTCTGCACTGCCCTGTTTCTCTTTATGTTGCAGTGATTCATTGTAACCTTCAACCTTCCCACACTGCCCACCACTATATGAGGACACTGTAACTCAGGCTTCACTACATTTGCAACTGTCACTGTTCAAACCTTCCCTCCCTACTAAATATTTCCTATGCCAGAACCCTGTGACCTTTTTTTCCTTCTCTCCTGTCACTGCAGAGCTAAATTCTGCACATTGAGCCCTCCCCTGTTTCCTCCTCCACTCTTACCTCTTACGGACAATGTTGATGTTCTTCTCCAGCTTTTCATAATTTATGTGGTCATTAGGCTCAAAGTGGCTCATGGCCACCTTGGCCCGCTGGCAGAGGACAGGAGCAACATGGTAGCGTCGTATCCCGCTATTCAAGGCATGCTGGAAAAAGGAGAGTGTTAGCGCTGAAACCTGGCAGAATGAATTCCTATAACGTATCAATAAGCCAATCGTTTTTCAGTCGTTACTCCTGGGATTCTACAGCCTGAGACACAGGGAAATTGCAAAGGTTTCTAAAGGTACCCAATAAACATTTGATAGCACAATACTGCATGTGATGTTAAAAAGCGAGACACCAGGTTACACAGAATGGGTAGCATTTCCTAAATTATTTTACATCTCTATTTATAGAACCAGATGCCTCATGCTTTCAGTGAAAAATCTGCTTTCAGGCAATGTTGAAATAACTCTTAAGCGAACACCAGTTTGCTATACTCCTGACACATTACAGCCATGGTGGAGAAAAACGCATGGAGTTTCCAAAGCAAGCTAACGTAGGTTTGTATTTCCTCACTGGTGGTGTGTTCATATACAAGGTCTGGCAGGTGACACAATATGGGACTGAGTAGATACCAGTCTGTTCCAGCACCACACACCAAGTTCTTTGTGCGGGGTCCCTGAATACTGTTACAAACCTTACTGTATTTCCACATAAGGTGAGCTGCGTTTCAGTGCTAGGCAGAGTGACTCTGATGTACGTGCCTGGTCTATGGCACAATGCAGAGCAGGAGAAAGGCAAGACATGGAACAAACACATCAGCTTCACCAGCCTGGCTGTGCAGATCTACATGCTTTTACCTTCTCTCTCACAAAGGCATCCTCA
The DNA here is from genome assembly GCF_033783945.1 of Neopsephotus bourkii. NCBI lineage: Eukaryota > Metazoa > Chordata > Aves > Psittaciformes > Psittacidae > Neopsephotus > Neopsephotus bourkii. Next base: position 15,050,038 of record NW_026900624.1, read on the forward strand.
CCTTTCCTTTGAGAAAAGCCTTGCATTTGCTCTACAGGTGACAGGAAGACAGATGAACTGTACTGTGAGATGAACACAGCAGCAGAAAGGAACGCAATGAAAAAAGCAAGCCCAAACTTCACTTGGCGGCCCTCACAGTGAAACAGTTCTGGAACATGGGAGAAGGGCAGGCTACAAGGAGGTACCTTTACAGGGCCCAGGGTTAAAAGGCTCTCACGCAACTTTGAAAACTGAGACAGAGGGCAGCCTCCATGAAAACTTCCAAGGATTTGGCACATGCATTTCTTACATCCTTTCAAAGTCTCAGTCATTAGCACTGGAAGTCTGGAAACAGACTGAAGACAAGAGTTCAGGGTTGTTTCTCCTCCAGCATTACACTTAATCCTGTTTTTTTCCTATTCATGCTTTACTTCAGCATTATGAGGTTTTCAAAAGTACAGGCTAATAAACACATCAGTGTTGCCCTAAATATTCCTTTTGTACATACGGTTGTAAATCAGCAAATATTCCTTGTGCAGAACACAACTGCAGCACCTACCACTGCTTTTGCATTGTCAAAAAATGCTAGCCAAGTCTTTAAATCTGCTCAAGCATTTTTAAGTTTTTCCTTGTAAATATTTTCCCAGTTTTCTTGTAACCACCATTGAAAGCACTGTGTGAAATAATCCTGACCAATAAGACGTTACTGATTTTTACCCAAAACTTCTATTGTCCTTTTGATGACATTTGTTAGTAGCTTACACAGCAAAAAGTTGAGGAAACCTAGGCAAGATCACAATAGCCAGCAAACCAGCAATAAAGGTACAGTTTGCTTTTTCCCCCAACCAATCTGAAGCTATTAGATACGCAGGTTTTGGTAGGAGCAATACAGACCTATAACAACTGCACACCACTTGCGCTAAAGCATATCTGAAGTAAGTGAACGTGGCAGTACAAGAGAGGGCACTGCTCCTCCAGGAATGCAAATCAAACCCAGTTATCAAATTTCACTGTGCTGCTCTTGAAGCTCAGAACTTCCAGAACATATTCACACGCGTCAGAGCTGAGACTTTTCCTTCTTCCATCAGGAAAAACATTCCCAACAAACCAAACACTACCAGGCTTCTCATTGCTAAATGCTCTTTACCCAGCAGTCACATAACTCCTGTGTTTGTTTTCTTCTGCTTCCCCCTTTTTTAACTTAAGCATTTACCCAGTACAATTAATGCTGTGGGAATCTCTTTATGTATCCAATCTCTTGTGAAAACCTCCAACAGTTGGAGTGGCTGGAAAAACCACTGAGGGATTTCATCACTGTTCATGGAAAAATTACCTTTTCAGCAGACCAAGAAAGGTATTCTGGTTTATTGCAGTTATGCCTTCTCCCCCTGCCCCAAAAGAACCCTGTGACACAACTGATTAATGGAGCTCCTCCTTGTCACTCAGTAAACTGAGAGCTAAATTTCACTGTAATTCAGCGTATGGAAGAACAGATTTGCAAATTAAAGTCATGGCAGAGGCTTCACAGCATTCTAGTCTTTCTTGGGACCAGTGCGGATTATGATAAAAATCTGGACAGGGCTCTCCAAAGAGAGGTACAAAGAAGTTTTTCAGCTAAAATATTGCCAGTCTGATCATACACATCTTTATCCTTTTACTTCATGGGATGGCTCAATAAAACACAGTATTTATTCAAATACTATGTAACTATTCAAACAGTAATTGCAGATGTAGCAATGCAAAGTAGTTGATTTCTCCTTGACCACACCTTCAGGCTACCCAACCCAGGAAGGTGAGGGGAAGGATCCTGCCTGGACATGGAGACTGGCAAGAGAAATCTGGAAAACTGAAGGTCTGTTTCTGTCATGGCCAATAAGACTGGGGAAAAATAATCACCTAGGCCAATCGACTTCAGAAAACAAGAGAATATTTTTGTCTACAAAAGACTTTTAAAAGATGCCCATTAAGAAGTGCTATCTTCATTTACTGGGAGCTGAATCCCACCCCACATCTCCACTCTGTCAGGAATTAATTTGATTCAGTATGGCTGTTCACATGTTGGCATCCAGCAAGCCTAAGGATCCATCACCAACAGTGAGCAACAGCATACATGGCCTGGTTTAAAAGTCTAATCTCTCCTCATAAAGAATCCACAACATATCACTCATCATGCTTGTTGATTCTCCCTGACTGTCCTTTTTCCACTGCATCCTTAGATATCGGGGGGGGAGGCGGGCAGAACTATAAAATTAAGGAAAAGCCACAAGACTAAGTTTCCATTTTGTTCTGCCTCACTCTTCGCTGAAATAGTAAGTGGTTAGGGGGGCTTCTGTGGTGTTTTTTTACTGAGTAGTGAGAAGTGCCTTGAGATCAACAGCCATGAGAAACAGAGCCAGCAATCTATACATTTCCGCTTGTATCCAGGAACTGGCAATTTCCTGCAAACAACTGCCAAGTGATCTCCTCTCATCTGGCATTGAATCCATTATCCCAGCTCCTGAGTGTCCTTAGTCAGATTTCAGCAGAAGAAATGGCAGTAATCATTACAGAGCTCCTAAGTCTATCAGTATTCTGGAAGGTCCTTAAGAGACACAAAGACTCCAGCCTATTAAATGGGTGTAATACTTCAACCCCAGCTGGCAACTAAGCACTCCACAGCAGCTCACTCACTGCCCCTGGTGAGATGGGGGAGAGAACTGGAAGAGTAAAAGTGAGAAAACTTTATCTCACAGGTTGAAATAAGACTGGTGGGGTGGGCTGAGAGGCAGAAAAGGCCTTGACTCTGTGTGAGCATTGCTCATCAGTAACTATAATATCCCCATGTTATCGACACTGTTCTCAGCACAGCTGCAGAACATCACCCCATACCAGCTACTGTGAAAAAAATTAACTCTACCCCAGCTAAAGTCAGCACAATGGATCGTTATTCTTTAAATCTCTAAGAAAACCAACACTTATCTTCATGGACTTTAAAAGCTCATCTTGAAAAGCTAGCTACCTTGCATTTAGCTCACTACAGTAAATAGTCTAGAGGCAACAGGAGTCTGAATTCAGAAACTAACTTACATTTCAGCAGCAAATATGACAGACAAGTCTGTAAGCAAAAGCTCATGTTCAAAACAGTAGCAGCTGTGCAACATGCACTCCTGTCTGAGAAATCAGTCCTACATATCTGAGCTGAAATGCAGAATGCCATTTTTCCTCATCCTCCCTGGCCTAAAAACACTGGCCAAGTTTCCAACGTTCACCATGATTCAGCTTAAAAAAATAAGATCAACCCAGTGCAGTGCAACCAAACTGTAAAAAAAAAAGCAGTGTGGTCAAATCAGATTGTAAATGCAGCCTGATTTTCTAGACCCACCTCTAAAGAGCAACCAAAATTAGGGTTCTGAAGACCAGTTTAGCTCTAGCCAGCACTGCTTTTTGCCAGCATGCACAAAGCTTCCCATACATCATTTCAGTACTTGCTTTCAGTAAACCCTGATGCTTCAGATAGTTGATACAGTTTTACAGTGCTGCTGCCAACATGGCTCAAGAAATGGGATGCTACTAAAAGCATCTCTCATGCTTGACATGAAAAAGATCATGACCCTTTGAGGCTATTAGAAATACTTTAAATAGGACAGTCAGCCCAAACCAGGCTAATTCCAATTTATTTGCCTCAGAGGTAAGCTTCCTATGTAGTTCCAATTCCAAACCACTTCAGGAGATGAGTAGAACCAATGTTGATAACATATGCCATGGTCAATGCTGGCTGTATCACAGTGACTAGCAAGGTGAGTTTCATATTGATTCTTCTCTAAGCTGATATACACAGGCAAATAAAAGCCTCCTAAAGAGATCACCTAGAAGCATGTCTGACCATTACAGATTTAGTCCTTCATGGGGGGAGGGGAGGTGGGAACCCATATACCCCAAGCCTGATATTAGAAGACAGTCTCCTAGAATACTAAATTCCCCATATTCCCTGCGCTAGTACAGCTTTTGTTTTCCATTATAAGATATTAACCTTAGCAAAAGACTGCTTGTTGTCATGCGATGACACAAAATGAGAACCAATTCATTATCCTGATAAAGGATTTGCCTTCATTTTATGAGTAGTCATTTCTGTTTCAAGGACAAATTAGAAGCTATTTAACAATTAAGAGTGAATATATATAGTTAATTAAAAATGGTGCTATTCTGAAACTTTTGCTTAAATTTAGAAAGCTATACTTTACTAAACCACCGACCTCTAAAGGAAGGAATACAAAACATGAACTAAGCTTTGCAAAAATACTCTGGAATACCAGAAGCCAGGTTCTTGCTTCAGCTCCCTAAGAAAAGGGAAGATGTTGGCCAAGGTCACAAATGGCAAGGTGAGAAGCTAAACTGCTTGACTTCATCACACGCTCTACTAAGGGGCGCACAGGCTTTATTACTGCTGCTAGAAAAGAAAACCGTGTCCTGATATTTGCCTTCCAAGCTTTAAAATATCACAACGTCTTTATAATTCAGTACACATTAAGTACAAAAATGTCCCGAGTAAGAGAACCTCTGTGGTGAGCTCATGTTACAGGCAGATGCGATTTTTAGAGGTCATGATAGACAAGGCTATGGGAATCACTATCACTGTCTTGATAAAGAAAAAAAAAAGGCAGTTTAAGTGCTTGTCCAGGCTGCTTTGGCAGTTCTCCTAGGTCCCGTTTATATACAGACGCTAGCATCTTTTCCACCCTGGCCTCTGCCCATATTAAAAGTATGAATTTTGAAGCAAAGTAGCCAAAGGAGAGCTTTCACGCTCACTCACACAACGGAAAGTCACCTTGTGCTGATGCACGCTGATAACGGGAAGAAACAGCACACGAGAGGAAGAAAACGGCACGCCCTCGGGAAAGGCTTTTCATTCCCCCGTTAGGACCCCCGCCCTCACGCTTACCGCCCCGCCGGGCCCAGAGCTTGACACCGATCCCTCCCCACGGCGGCGGGGTCCCGCCGAGGGGGGGAGGTTGCGGGGACGCGGCCTGGCCCTGCCGCGCCGTTCACCTTGCGCTCACCTTGAAGGCCGATAGGGCCAGGCGGCAAGGCGCGCCCTACCCCGGGGCCCGGGAGGCGGCAGAACTACCGCCACGGCCTCCCTGCCATTGTCATAGAAACGGAGCGCTGGGCCGCGCCGGGGACACGCTGACCTACACGCGGAGGCGGGCACAGGCGGGGACAGGACGGACGGGAGGCTGAGGCCGCCCGGCGGCTCCCGGCGCTGCCCCCGCCGCGGATCCCCGGCTGTGTCCATCCTTCCTTCCCTCCCTCCCGGTGCCCGCCCGCCTCCGCCGCGCCGCTCACCCGGAGCCGAGCCGCCAGGACACAGTACGGCGCCATTTTGTTCACTGACAAAGATGAGGTCGCGCCCCGATGGCGTCACGCAGCCATTTTGACACCTCCGGTGCGCGGGCGGGGTCGCCGCGGGGGCGGGGTCGCACAGGTCTTGGCAGGGAGGTATATGCGCCGAGAAATGAGTTCACAGACGCTACGCGGGTTCTCCCAGGGGCGGAGGGAGGTTAACGATGAACAGAGTTTTTTCAGTATCCCTTCCCTCCACCGCTCCGGTTTTCCCTCTCGGGGCCGCTCCTTTTCAGTCGCTGTGCTCACCCCAGCCAGGACCGCAGGGGGATTGAGCGCGGGTCGAAGGTGATCGCGCGCGGCGGCGGCGGCAGGCGGGTGACGGCTCGCCATGGCCAAGCACCACCCGGACCTGATCTTCTGCCGCAAGCAGGCCGGCGTCGGTGAGTCCCGGCGGGCTTGCACCGCACCGCACCGCACCTCGCCTCACCTCACCTCACCTCACCTCGCACCCGCTGCGACTGCGGGGCCCAGGGAGGCGCGGGCCCGTGTGTGTGTCGTTAGCGGCCGTTAGGCCTTGGCGGGGAGGGCGCCCCTCCCCCTCCGCGGTTTTATTTCACTTTCATGTTGTGTTTTGCCATGTTTTGTGGGGTTTTCCGCCACAGTGGGATTGGGGGCGCTGTAAGGAGGCTGCTGCTCTCGGGGTCCGCTGCTCTGGGGTCACGCGCCTCCCTCAGTGGAGCTGAATGGCTTCAGGGCCTGGGGAACTGTAGGGTTCTGTTCCTCGGGTAGGGTAAAGGCAAGTGAGCTGGGTGCTGAACGCAAACAGATGTGGTTTTGGTGTGTTTCACTCCCGTTGTGTTGGTCATACCAGTGGAGCCAGGGGAAGGAGCTGAAGGCTTTAGCTCTGGGGGCATCTTTCTGTCTGCAAGATAACATTGTATTCCAGGTTATAGAATTGCAGGATAGTTTGGGTTGGAACAGACCCTAAAGCTCATCCAGTTCCAACCCCCTGCCATGGGCAGGGACACCTTCCACTAGAGCAGGTTGCTCCAACCCCCGTCCAACCTTTCCTTGAGCACTGCCAAGGATGGGGCAGCCACAGCTTCTCTGGGCAACCTGTGCCAGGGCCTCAGCACCCTCACAGGGAAGAATTTCTTCCTAACATCAAATCTAAATCTCCCCTCTGTCAGTTTAAAGCCATTACCCCTGTCCCTACAGACCCTTGAAAAAAGTCCCTCTCCAGCTTTCTTGCAGCCCCTTTAGGCACTGGAAGCTGCTGTAAGGTCTTCCCTGAGCTGTACTTGCACTTGTTATACTTGTTAACAGATAATGAACTTTTTTTCTTGTCAGAATTTGCTCTGATTAATCCCTTGACCCTCAAACTTAACTGAATCACTGTTTATTATTTGTGAGTGTGTATATCTGGTTGTTAGAACTTGATATTTATGACATTTATTAAAATGGCTAGTGTTGTTGTCAGTTTCCTATACAAGTGATAATACATCTGAGATAAATGTAACTACCTTCCTGTTCTGAAGAGAGGAAGGTATTTGGGCTGCCTTAAACCAAATAAATACTTGGTTAATTTATTTTTTCATCATTAAAAGCGGTGTAAAAGTTATGCCAAGATTCATGTATAGGATTTCCTTTGGTCAAGTACACTGGCTGTGTTTGAAATGGAATAATGAATGTAAATTTTCTTACTGTCAGTGGTTGTTATTATGCATTTACAATGCATCTAAACTTTGATCTTGGTAAATGTCTTCAGGAGGATATATATTGTTTTATCATAAAAATATTTGTACTTATGCTCAAACTGTTTCTGTGGTTTACGTTTTTCTTTTAAAGACTGTTCACTGCAGAAGATAATTATTTGACATTCAGGCTTACAGATACTTATGTTTTTTTCCTGCTTCTGCCTCAAATAATTTTTTGTTGTTCTTTTTCTTACAGCAATTGGAAGACTTTGTGAAAAATGTAAGTATAGCTTCTACATAGAGTTGATTGAGAACATGGTGGTGTGGTTAGAGCATCCAGTTTAGAATTGGGGATTTGGTTCCATTTTTGCTTTAACTACAAACTTGAGGTCACTCTTTGAAATGGGAACAGTTACTTGTGAATTGCAAGTGTAAATAAATGAATAATTACAAAGTTATCCTCTCAAATAGATTGTCAGGCAAATGCGTACTGTTCTAGAGAATATGCTGACAGGGTTTGCAGTAGCTGTGGCTACAGTGACTTCTTGATTGGTTCCTTGTAATCTGTAATATAAAATGATCAGCCTCATCATTTCAAAGCAGGGGGGAAAAACTGCATTTTTGGAATCTGACACCTGGGGAAAGGTTCCCTTCAGCATCTAGTATAAAAAGGGGGGCGGTGGGGAGGGAGGGCACACAACATCTAGAGTTAGAGCAGGAAACCCCTACCATATAGAGTATGAACTGTCATTAGATCCTTGTAGGGAAACAGAGGAAATAAGATGAATAGTTTGTGATTCAAAAATAGCATGGAAATAAGCAAAGTCTGAAGCACAAGACTGTTTACAGGAGCCCTTGGCAGTCTAACAGTTCCCATTGGTAGCAGTTGAGGGCTGCCATGCTGGAGATTTACGAGCAGGTTAGATGAGCTGTTTGTGGGAGTCAGGATTAGATGCCTTGGGAACTGGTAATAGGATATGAAGCCTTTCATCCCTAGGTCGGTGTTTTGGGTAAGGTCCAGCACAGCAGAGACTGTCAATGGCATCTGTATGATACGAGTACTTGAATTTCAGTTGATTCCTTGTGAGAAAGCAAGAGCTACTTTTGTGAAGTGGCTGTTTAGGCCGGTTTGCCCTTTCTTTGGCCTTCTCACAGATGAAGGATTAAAGGGACAATCTCTTACCTCATTGAAGATAGTAACCCCAGACTTTTGTTGATGTGGCACTGTAGGAGAAACGCTGCTGCTGTGTAGGTAAGGACATTAGTCCTGTCAGTCCAGCTTTTTGTTTTCTTCACAAGTGAAAAGTCAGGAAAAGTTCCAGAGTAAAAATCCAAGCAGGTTTTGGCTAATCACAGAAGTGTCTTTGAGTTCCTTCTCTGATTGTGAATGTATGAATGAATAAATGAAACCCTCACTTATTACAGGCTACTGGCCCTTGTTCCTCCTAACTCTGGGTGCAAATACAAAGTTGCACCCTGTGCAGGATAAACTCATGCAGTTCAGTTGCATTGTCTTTGAGTGTAGAGGCAAGTTCTTTACTCGGAAGCTTTTCCTCTTTGATAAGAGTGTGGAGAACAGGTCAGATTGTTCTATAACTGGCGGCTCTGCTGTATTTGCAGGTGATGGCAAATGTGTGATCTGTGACTCCTACGTGCGGCCCTGCACCCTGGTGCGCATATGTGACGAGTGTAACTACGGCTCCTACCAAGGGCGCTGTGTGATCTGCGGAGGACCAGGAGTGTCTGATGCCTACTACTGCAAGGAGTGCACCATCCAGGAAAAAGATGTACGTTGGCATTCTGTTTCCTGTTGAATCAGTTATGTCTTTATTTAGTAGCCATGCTTTCCTTAAGGGTCTTGGAGCTACTGAAATTAGTGTTGGACATCAGGTGCTTGGGTTCCACTACCAAAATTGGCACTGGTTTTCATTACTTCCTGCCTTTCTTCCCGTGTTGGTAGTTCCCCTGTTTGCAAAGCCTTTTGAGGTATTGGAATTCTCTTAATCCCAAAGGGTCTTTGACTGCTTTGCACTGCACACTCAAGGCTCGCTTCCTCCACGCACTGCTTGTTACCACTTTAAGTTGTTGTGTTACCAGATCTCTCAGCTTAGGTTTTATCAGGGTCAGAGATATTCCAGACACTGCAAACACACTGGTAGGAGTGGCTCCTCACTGGAAGTCCATTATCAGCCACTGACCAAAGGCACGTACAGTATCATAAGGCCTATGGAATTGCCACCTGCGTTTCCTTTCGGATAACAGCATAAAGATAGGCCTTAGTGTCTAGTGTCTGCATTTTATTACTTTTTTTGGATGGCCTGTTTTGAAGACATCTTTTTTTTTTTGCTAACATTTTTTGGTGTGATGATCCCTTATTTCTATTGTCAGTGCTATAATCTTTTTATAATCTCCTTGTGCTGAGACATTTAACATGCATTACTCTGCATGTTAAATGAGGCAGCTCTTTACCCACTTTAAAGTATTTGTTAATACCCAACACAAGTGCATGATGTGAAGAACTACAAATGAAGTGGTAGAAAGACTTTCGGGAAGAGCAAGAACATTTGCAATATCCCCAGAATATGGGCCTGATAGCTGTGAGAGTATGTTAAAGGTTGTTTGGCTTCTGGTTCTTCACAAATGCCATTCCCAGCATGCCTTAATGACTGGAGGACATGCTGAGAGAATGGATCGGATTGTTACAGGAACATTCTCAGCTCAGTGAGTTGCTGATTTAATTCTCTGCAGTACCTACCTTTTCTCTAGAGGCCTGCAGCTAAATTCAGGAAAGGGGTAGGTGCTCATTTGAGTTTAGTCATTGGATCTGACAGGACCATAATATTTCTTAGTATCAAGATAAGGATATTAAGACTGTGATAGTGGTGCTGCCTCCTACTTGAGAAATGCTGTGAGAAAGAGTAGTTTTGTTCACATGCCTTTGGAACCAAGGCATCTGGCTTGATAAGTCACGAGTAAAATAGGCTTGATTTTATTCCTACCATACTATTAATTTCAAACAAGTATTTTTCATAACCTAAACTCATTTGTAGCTTGCTGTGTCTGGTTCAGGTGTGACATAGCCAGCTACTCTGCAAGGGAGGATTGTAGAAAATGTAGAGGTGGAGGAGCAGGAGAATTTTGTCAGAACTGAAGAATTTGTGACAGCTGGGTGAAGGCTGCTGTGGGTGAAGGCAGTTGCTCTTTACCAGCAAACTCAAATGTTGGGGATTATTACAGATGTGAATTTGCAGATCTGAAGCTGGTTGGATGTGATTGGCTTGCAGGATTGAAAAGTGCTGGCACAGGTGTAGGGTGCCCAGAATGAGTAAAGTTAAGTGTGCTGCTGTCAGTTATGGTAGCTGGTGCTGATGTGAATAAGAAAAGCAGATGGACAGAGCCCTATACCTGAAGCTCTAACACGCCAAGGTTTCAGTCACATCACTGCCATCATCATCAGAGAAAGACTGGAAAAGATAGTGAAGCAAGAAAGCAAATACTAAAATGGAAGAAGGAGGTGGAATTCTGTTAGACACCAGGCAAAGGGCCTGGTTACCCTTGGTTCATTTGTTCTGGTGGAGGGAGGAATGGCGTATTGTTTTACCCCACTTCAATCTGTGGGTAAGGGCTTAAATCCTGCCTTGTTACCAAGGACAGCTGTGAGTTGTTTTCCTGGGGGCAGAAGCATGTTCATGTGGTGCCTCCTTAGGAGGAGGTGGAAGAATGAACAGAGCCCTGCAATAATACTGTCAAGATTGTCACAGACTCCCTGGGTTGTGGGAGGTAAGGCTTGGAAGAGTCCTACTCTTGAGGTTCAAAATCATATAAGCAGACAGTAGCTGGAGATGGTTTGTAGCAAGTGTATGGGGGAGGGATGATTTCCCCCCTCCTGTTATTTCTACCATGCAGTCCCTCCCCACTGGGTTGCATCTCCTGCACAGGAGCAGGGATTGGTGGGGCAGCTTGGGTGCAGTTTCTGTAGCATCTGACATCTGCCCAGAGGCTTTCTAAGTCTAGTGCACTCAGGCTTACACAACGGTCAAGGACACATGTTCCTCTGCCTTCTGGGCCCCCCCCACAGCCGCTGTTGCCAGCCACAGCATTTTGCCCCCAGGTGTTAAGTAGATATTGGGTTCACGTGGCCCATGGGCAAATGTTCCCTGGTACACCAAGAGGTGCATCTGCGATTTGTCTTTGCAGACACACCTCTGAGGTGGGTATCTCCCACTTTCCTTCTTGCTTTACACGTGCCTTTTCTCCCATAGTCCACTGAGATTCAGGTACAAAAACTTAATTCTGTGCAGCTGCTGTGAATAGTTGTCCTCTCCTGAGATGACCATACAGCCTCTGCAGCAATCAATCCAGGATGCAGGAAATCTGAGATTCATCTCTCCTGTCACAGCTGAGAGGTATCCCTAATCACGAGAATGGTTTGGTGACATCTAAAGCAACAAGATTCTTCTTGCCTAAGGAGGGGAAAGGTTATTCCTCTGGGCCCTATAAATCCTGCATATTCTCATTTAGAAAGAATAGTCTTGAGGCACTGAGCATTAAAATGCTGACGTTACTAGAGCTGTTCTCCATCTTCACCCTGGAGATGGAGAAATATAATGTCCTAGACTAACGTTAAAAAGGTGTCCACCCTCTTTTCTGTTCCACTACTCTCTTGCTGGTAGTAACCAGATTTGAAGGGCAGTTTTTCTGCACAGGTATTCAAAATGTATATTGAGGATAGAGTGAGGAGTATGGGAACAGAGAACCTACTAGAACTATGTAAGTGACGATTGATTGATTGTTGTGTTGACCCATCTCCTAACGTACATCCCCTTTTCTTCTTACAGAGAGATGGTTGCCCTAAGATCGTCAACCTGGGCAGTTCCAAGACAGATCTCTTCTACGAAAGGAAAAAGTATGGCTTCAAGAAGAGGTGATCCTATCTGTACATGGCTACACCTCATGTCAGGTTGGCAAGAGGGTCTTGGAACATCTCTGGACTTTACAAGTATTGAAAACCGGTTGATTATTTTTCTATAAAGCAGTACAAATTCAGTGGTGTACTTGGGGTTGGAGAAATAACAGACTGGGGGGGGACTGAAATCTGATCAGAACTGACTATCAGAACAAATGAGGATTACTATCTCTTGCCTTTTCAGAAGCTCTGCTATAAAAATCTTGGTGGGCAAGTATTTACACATGAAGACCAGCTCAGTAAAAAGCAAGTGCAGTCTGTGGCGTGGGGAAACATCTTGGGGTTGCTCTTACCGGGCCTCCTCTCAGTTGTTTGAAATCGCCCCATGCATCAGTTCTGAACAACAGGGCATCAAGCCCATGTGTCTGCTCCCCTCCAGTATATTTCCATGCTGCCCTGTTTTGAAAGGAACTTGCTTGTGGCTGGTGCTTTCCTAGGGAGAGCACAGCTGTTCCATGTTTGCTTTGACAGATTAATCCAAGGCTCTTTCTTGTAACCGTTTTTGTAGGATGCATACCAATAAAGCGTCTTCTTTTTGGTTCTATTTTTTGTACAACAAGGATTTCTCTCCAGTTCATTTTGTGCTTAGCCTCTCTGGAGCTTTCGGGGACACACAGGATTAACCCAGCTAGAACTGCACAATGGGTTATCTGGTTTGTGACAGTGTCTGCTTATGGCCACGTGATGTTGCTGCAAGGAGCTTCAGGGAATGGCTATTGCTTTTGTCTGCCTGTGATCCTGACCGCTGATCATTTTGTCGCGTAGCGTGAGGATCGCTGAGCTTGTAACCCTTATCCGAGCTAATACGGCTGTGGATGTTGTTTCACCATGCAAACATCCAATCCCTTTCTAAAACCTAACTAAGCTATTTGACTCACTATACTGTTCTTGTGAATAAGTTAAAGCCTTCCCAGCTGTAACTGGAAACCAACTATTGTGTTCTAGGCTATGTGTGCTGGAAACCAGAGGCTGCTTGTTTGTCAAATACCATTACAGTCTAAAAGCAGTCTGTTGGCTCAGCAGAGACCTGGGAACTGGTGCTTTTATGCAGAGGAAGAACTGAGTTCCCTACTAGTGTGCGCACTCCTCAGGTGTTTAAATCAAGGCCCAAGCTCTGTCGCTGTTAAAGCCTTCACAGTCTAAGCCAAGCCTGTGGTACAGTAACGAGATTCTCTTTGTGCAGTCTTGGGGGGCAGAGCCTGTTCTGTACTCCCTCCACGATTTCAGTTGTTCCCGAGGCTAGTACCAATTCCTCTAACTCCTTGTGGTTTAAATGCCTCTTCTACCTGCTCCAGCCATTTGGGTGTTTTGGGTAGGATTGAAAACAAGGAGATAGGTTGTGATCATCCTTCCTTTAAAAGTCATTTCTTCCTGTTGCAGTTAGCTCTAGCTATGACTGGTCCTACAGCTATCACAGCTGCTCCTCTCTATCCCCTCTGCCCCAGCTATTAATTCTCTCAGGTTTCCCTTCAAAGGTTTTTGCAGTGCTGAGAGTATCTCTATGTCCTCTTCCCTGCACCATGGTTCTCTTACACAACCTCTGGTTAATTTTTACCAACACGGATGCCATTTGCCAAGATGTTCAGAGCAAACTGGTTCTTTGGTTCCAGAAAACCCTCTCTCTCAAAGCAGTTCAACCTGACTAAGCAGCTGCCTGGAACATTATCACTTCAACCAGAGTTTATCACTTGCTCTCACTCAGGCCACCCAAGTTATCACTCTATGAATGCAGAAGTTTTTACATAGTTTTTTCTTTCCCTGAAGTTTCTAAGGTAACAAAAGTTGTTCAGTGAAAGTAGAGAAGAGAAGAAAAAGAGGTTGAATTATTTCTTTTGTCTTGGAATTACTGCCCCTGGGACAGAGACCCCTAGAAGATCCAATTTTAGAGCAGCCCTTGTTCCCGATCATTCAGCGGGATCAGCTTGGCAGGAGTTCCTATAGAGATAGAAGTGTCTCCATCCCTTCCCCCACCCCCAAAAATGGCTGAGCTGTACTTACTTTCTTGGCACTTCGGGTGCCCTCGCTCTGGCTGCTGGGTATATCGGGCTGCATTCTGGCAGCTGTGAGAGTTAAGCTGCCATTTCTAGTTGTTCTGAGTCACTGGGCAGGTGGAGAAAGGGAGGGATAGGCTTTTTCCCCTTTGCCTTGTTTGCTCAGACAGCTCTGGGGACAACGCCAAATGCTACTGGGGCTGGATCAGGTCAGTGCCACTGCCTTTCTGGTACTTTCAAGAGCATGGACGGGACATTGCCCTGAAGCTGCTAATTCAGACAAGGGTAATGGATACAGTTGGGTAACACAGAAGAACTCAGCCTTGCTTGCATGGTAATGATTTCTGTTCACCAGCAAATAAAACCCAGGCAGGGCCCCTAGAAAAGTGTGGTATTTTTTTACCTAAACAGATTTTAAAGTACTTGTCCAGTAGAAGGAGATTTCCTGGCAGCAATGGCGACCAGAGCATATGTTTAAAGGGTTTGGAAATGAGACGAGAGGTGTCCTGCTACTGTGTGCCTGCCACCCTCCGGGAGTACTACATCAGCCCTTGGAGTCCTAAGCCACCCAGTTCAGGGGCTCCCTGGCTGCCATGGGCAGGGGAGGGTGGGAGTGACACCACCCTGCAGCAGCTGAACACCTGTGATGCTGCTTGCAGATCCTAACTGCATGGAGCTAAAGGTCTCTTCCTGCTGTTAACTTTTCTAGGTAGGGTTAATGGCTTTTTTTTTAATCAAAAGTTTGCTATGTAATAAGTAAAAAAAAAAAAATCTTTTATTTTGTGTGTTTACACTGGGGGAACGATGACATAAAACCTCTTGCCTATAAAGTAATTGGCCTCTCTGTTACCAGTACTAACAAAGCATCACTGCATTCTGAAACATAGATGTTCCCTGTTAGATGCCTCTTCAGGACACTTATCAGACACAGCTACAACTGAGCTCAGCAAATAGCTCTGTAACACACCTTTCAATCACGTAGACCTTGTATTGACAAAGCCTTTGAGCCCCAGGTGTCACCCTGGGGTAGGCAAAGGCCTGGAGTCTGCCTGTGAGCAGGACAAAATCCTCCTGAAGCCTTAACCTGCACGGGAGCTGTTATTTTCTCATTAGAGGCTTCAGCTGGAGAGGTTGTTTGCCTCGTTCAATAGCAGGAAAGAATTTTTCATTTCCTTGAGGCCGTCACGTGAATTGACTGTAAAGAGGATTCAGGATACAACAGCACTTAATTACACCCACCAATAACCCGACTGCCCTTCCTGGGCATTAAAGAGCTCCATCCCAGCGGTTCCCTCCCTCCCTCCCTCCCCACACAGCACACATGATCCAGGAGCTTTGCTTTGACGTAACAACCAAATGGCCAGGAATGCGTGAGCTGGTCCAGTGACAGAATTCCTCTGCCTGCATGTGTACAGGGTAATGACAGGAGCCCGATCAAGGCACAGGCATTTTAAAGAGCCCTAATGTGTACCACCCTCTTAGTAACACCTTATTAAAATGACAATAGAATTTTAGAAATGTAATTGCCCTTCTCCCCCCCCTTAATGATGCTAAAAATAGCACAGTCATTTTAATTTCCCCATCTCTGACTGGCAGCTTAATTTTGTTTCCAGCAAAGCAAGGGAGAATTAAGAACAAAAAAATAGTGTTCTTTTGTAACCAAATTCCTTTTGAAACTAGGAGTGATGATGGAAAGGGTCCGCTGCTCCTAATAACTCATAAATTTTCCTCTTCTGTTTCTCCCCCTTCTTTTGCAGAAAAAAAAACAACCCTGAATTTCAGAAGTTCTTGAAATTATTTTTTTTTCTTGACTCAGTTTTTTTTCTCAACTTGGTGGGAAAATGAGCAAGGACAGCTCCTGCAGCACTGGGAAGGAGAGCATTAACAGATTTCTTGGAGACGGACATGAGGCATAAAGGACATGTAGTGAGTGGACAAGGGGGAATGGCTTTAACCTGCCAGAGGGGAGATTTAGATGAGATATTAGGGAGAAGTTCTTCCCTGTGATGGTGGTGAGGCACTGGCACAGGCTGCCCAGAGAAGCCGTGGCTGCCCCATCCCTGGCAGTGTTCAAGGCCAGGTTGGACAGGGTTTGAAGCAACGTGGAAGGTGTCCCTGCCCATGGCAGGGGGTTGAAACTGGATGAGCTTTAAGGTCCCTTCCTACCCAAACCAGTCTGGGATTCTTAATGCATGATGTTGATCGCTTCAAAAGCAGTCCTTGAGGTAAACGGTTCCTGAGAGAGGGAAGGAAGGAGAAAGAAAGGACAAACCAAACCTGGAAAGCTGTGGGGGATCTGCGTGGAAATGGGGCAAGAGAGGAACTTAGTATTTTTGCACTTGGAAGGGGTGGTTGCTGTGTTAATTACTTAACCAGAGAGTCACAGAGCAACTCAGGAAGCAGCTGTGATCTTTGTCCCTTTTGAAAATGGGCAATAAATTAAACATTCAAATGTAACTGTTATTGAGAAGATACAATTCCAAGCTGCAATGGGACTCATGATAGGATTTTTCTCGGGAGTTCTTCAGAACCAAGACAACGAGAACACTTCATTGCTGCCCCTGGGACTGTTTCAGCTCTCTAGTCACCAAGGCTGACTCTCCATTCTTGCTCTGCTTGTGTCAGCTCCAAGGACGATGCCAAACGTGTGGCAGGAGAGCTAGAAGGGCTGTCCCTGGTGTCCCTCTGACTTGTTTATAGCCTCAGTCGGATCAAAAGCCACCTCACATGTGGACAGCCAGCGGGCCCTTTGCAAGTGGCGTCTGCCCAACCCGGTGGCCTTGGGCCCTAAAATAAAGAGCCAGGCGAGTGACCCGCCTGCCAGCCGGGAGGCCGGGGCTCAGCCGCGGGGTGCAGGTGCTCATCATTCTCCCTGACCCGGGCAGCCCCGGCGGTAGTCGTCCCCGTGGCCGTCCTTCCACAGAGCAGCACGCAGCGCCCGCCGTGCACCAGCTGCAGCGGCTCTGCTTGCCCCGGCATGGCGGGGCCCCGAGCACCCCGCGGTGCGGGATGTGGACAACGGAGACCGGTCAGGCCACGGCGTCCTCAGTGACTACAGTCCCCGGCAGCCGCCGCGCCGCGCCTGGCACCGCCTACCCCGCGCACACCCCCTTTGGCTCACTGGCTGAGGCAGTGCACCAATCCGAAGGCGCCGCCGGGTCCGGCCAGCCAATGGGAAGGCTGTTGCTAACACGCCGCAGTTATTTTTAGTACGGCCGCCGCTCTCGCACCTTGCGGATCCCCCGTCTCCGTAAGGGACGGGCCGGCCAGGCCCTCCTGCACTGAAGGCGGAAGCGCACGGATGTGCGGCGACAAGTAGTGCGCGGGTTGTGTGCCGAGGGGTGGGAAGCGCGGGGCCGTGGGGGCGGCTGTGCCTGCTGCTGTCCTCCCTGCGGTGACTTGGGCGGCCCTTGCTGCGCCTTGCCCCGTTGTCCCCTGAGGAGATGGGGCGGCTGTACCTTCCCTCCTGCCGTGTCACGGGGCCGGCGCTCCCGAGGGAACGGCCGTAGGGAAAAGAGCTGGAGTTACCGATTCTCCTCGCCTCGGCGCTCTACCGCCTGCATCAGTAGCGGGGCTGGGGGTTCCAGCGCAGGAGTGCTTGAACTCTTGGCTAGAGCTGTCCAGCGAGCGAGTTTGTCCCTTTGGAAGCCGCACTTCCCCAGGGTCCCCCCTCACCCGGGCGGCTTGTCAGCACCAGTGTGTCCGACCTCGCTGCCAAGCACCCGAGGAAAACGCGTGCCGGTCCCTTCCCTCCCCACTCCCGCTCCATCACCTCGCCATGCCCCCCCACCGCCTCAGGCTAGGCCGCTTGGAGAAGTCCTGAGGTCAACCCTCATCCCCACTAAAGCCATTGCCCCTTTCCCCTGTGCCGGCAGCGCTGAGCGACCAGGGGAGCGCATCGCCACCCCCCCCATCCCGTCCCCGGGGTTCTGCGTGCGGCGAGGGGAGGGGGAAGTAGTCCCAGTCCGCCCTCCGCGACCGCATCACACTGGGCGGGAGCGCGGATCCCTGCGCGGGGTTGCTAAGGGTGAAAGTTTGCCGTGAGTTGGCTCACTTGAGGCTAGGGTGCGGGCGGCTCTGGGCCGGCGGGCGGTGACAGGAGGGGCGACAGACGAGGAGAGGCGGCAACACCGGCACCCGCACCCCACCCCGGGCGTTCCGCACTACCGCCGGCCCTACCGCAGACCCCGGTCCCGCCCCGCGGAGGAGCCGTACCGCCGGGGAGAAGTCGAGGGAGGGGACGGGACGGGGCAGAGACCCGCACACACCGCCCGGGCTCCACCGCCAGCTCCCACGGCCTCGACAGCCGCCGGCCCTGGAGCCGAGGACGAAGTAAGTGGAGCCGGCGGAGCTTCCTTCCCTTTCTCCCCACCCCCTTCTCGGGACGGGTCTCCCCTAGCGCCTGTGCTCTTTGTGGGCTCTGAGGGGGCGATGAGCCTGGCATGGGGGGGGTGGGTGTAATTTATTCGGCCGTGGACCTACCATGCGGCTGCCGGTTCTTGGGGGGATTGATGGGCTTCAAGGGTGGGGTGGGGGGTGAAAGTCAGCGGGTCGGCGGCGCTTTGCGATGCCCTGGTTCACCATTTTCTGTCTGATGAGGGGACGGGGCGGGCGACTTAGCACCAAGAAGGACAGGCTGGGCCCGAGGGCGGCGGCGGCCACTCTGCGCTGCCGGGGTAAAGTGGGATGTCGGCGGGGTGTCTTCCTTCACGCATGGCGGATCCAGCCCCCGCGGGCTCTTCTGGGGGCAATGGTGAGGGGGAAACCCAGAGACAACAAAGACGCTGCTGGGGCTGGGCTGGGCTGCACCCCCTGGTCCCGCCGGCCTCGGGGGCCGCAGTGGTGCCCCGCCGGGTGCGTGGGGTCAGGCGCTCGCCCTCCCGGGGGGCATTCCCCGTTCCGTCGAAGGGCTCTTATGGGGGACCGTGTTTGCTACCCACTGGGGGGACGGAGACACGCACCCGGGTGGGGGAGGATGCGGGTCTTGTGGCCTCCCGGTCTCTGTCCCGCAGCCATGGGGCAGGGACGCGCCCCCCCATCCCTATCCCTGCCGAGAGGGAGGGGAGGGGAGGGGAAGGGAAGAGGGGGCGGCTGCCCGGCGGTGCCGGGCCGCGGGGCGTGTTCCCCGCCGTGGGCAGCGCCGGGGCCGGCCGCCAGCGCGCATGTGCCGTGGAAAATTTTGTGTGCTGCCCCGGCGAGCGGAGCGCCGAGCCGGGCTGGCCGCGGGGCGCCACGGGAGCTGTAGTCCCCAGAGAAGTAGGTCGCGGGGCAGGGAGGGGGGACGAGGACTACAAGTCCCAGCGTGCACCGCGGCTGTTGGTGGGGTGGTTGGTGAGGAAGGGGGTGAGATCTGTCCAGCCGGGTCAGCGGGTATTGGCCGCTCTGCCGGGCAGGGCTCGGCCGGCTGCGGGCAGCTCGCCTCGAGTGTGGGGAGCCCCTCTGCCGCCCGTGAGGGTGTATGGGGGAGGAGGGGCACGGAGGGCGAGGTTGGCAGGGGGTCCCTTATTCGGCCGGCTGGCTGTGGGAGCACAGGTCGTGGTGGCAGCCGCCTTGTACAGTCACTGGAGCAGGGCTGGTGGGGTGAGGCAGCAGCAGGAGCCGGTTCCCGAGGGCCAGGCGTGCTCAGGAGCTTGGAGGGATACTCACAAGGTCACCCGCCGTGTTTGCGTAGGGAGTAGGAGAGAGCATGGTGCCCGTGTTTGTTGTCCCCTGATGCAAGTGGTCATCGGGCCTCTGTCCTCCAGCACATCGGTGTGCTGAAAACCAGGGGCTCTGAGCGTGTTCCCTGTGCAGAACAGAGGAGCGGCCCTTTGTTCCCTGCCTGCACCTAGGTATTCTGCTTATGGCACCATCAGCCTTTGCTTTGGCAATGCTGGCAACGTGGGCAAGCCTCTCCTTATGGGAAACTTGTCATATTCCCTTCTACAATTGATGTTGTTTCATGTCTTGGAGCCATGCAGCATCGTCTAGTTTTAATTATTTTATTACTATGTTATCACATTTTAGTGCAGTAGCAAGAGATTGTGGGGGGCCTGCTGGAGCACATCTGACTGTCAGCAACCTGAAGAGTCAGTGGAATCTCTGAATCTTCAAGCCTTCTGCTGCGAATATCAGCTATATGCAGCTACCTTGGCAGCTGTTGGTATTATCAGGCTAATCAACTCATGGTTTTCATAGCCAAAGTACAGAGTATTCCCCTTTTAGGAAGGGGGAGTACCTCTTTAAAGAGAAGAGAAAAGGGAGGCAGTGATTTATAATTGTGTCTCCTTGCTGTCTTCTGAAGAGCGTTGATGGGGATGTGGGCAACGTGAATGCCTCAGAGTATATTGAGGCATTCGTGTTGCAAATAGGGTGGTAGTAAATTTTGGCCTTTGCTCCTTTCCCAATCTGTAATTTCTGATTTCTTAATAGATTTTTGGATATGGATTAGAATTTACCACATGAGATTAAAAGATTTACAAACTGTCTGTTCTCTTCCTGCTTACTTTGCTGAGATTCCAAAGTGTCCTCTCCCTTGGATGCCTCAAAGCCAAAGGGTTGAGAAGGCTCCATGTAATCTGCTCTTGGGTAGCGTGGGCTGTATAAGCTCTTGTTATAACATTTACATGTGCTCTGCCGGGGGGTTGCTTTGTGCTGTTTTCTCTGGAAAAGGCTCTGTCTCTGTGCTGAGAAGCTTCTGAAAATGGCTTCTCCTTGTTGTTCTCTGGAACGCTCCAGTTGCTTATTTCTTTGGTGTGCATCTGTTCTTAGTAGAAATCGGTCAGGTCTCAGTGACCTACCAAAAGTTGACACACTACAATAATTCCTTAAAGCAGGTTTGAAAGGCAAGACTTCTTTCCATCTTTTTCATCCCTTCATTCCTGTGTTTTTTCATGTTGCTGAGTCAAACCCAGAGGGGATTCCTTCTAGAACTGACCTCCTTGCTGGCAGACTTGAGGTGCGGTATCTGTTTCTGGTCACCATCATCCTAAAGCCAAACCTCTTTGACCTCGGACTAATACAGAAAAAGCACAAAATCCACACCCCTTGTTTTTTGTAATAAAGCCTAAAAAATGCTTGAAGGTTGCTTTCAAATCCATCGAATGCTTCTTGTCCACTAAACTAGACCAAGCAAACTAGTCTGGTCAGTTTGTTCTTACTCCTGACTTAGGCAAGCGTGAATACCTTGTTGTGCTGCTGGGATTCTCAGCTCCTCCGGAGAATGCTGACACTGTATGTTTGTACTCCATCCCCACCCCCAAATAATTGGTACATGGCGTAAACCCTGGCTTGAGAGCTTTGTGAGAGCATTCCCCAAAACCCATTTTAGGAAGACGGTTGAATACAACATGTCTGTCTGAGCAAGGTGAGGGCAGCTGAAGAGACAGAGCGGCCTCTGACTAAGCTGCCAATTAAAAACTGGATATTCTGCTTCCCCCTGGAGAGGGGTGGAGGTTGCTGGAAGTGTGCTTCCTCTTAAAATATCTGTGGGATTTGTTTTCTTGGGATGGGTGACAGCACGTGGTGCTGACCTACCCGGGGCTTTCATTTTGTACCCAGGCAGACATTGTTTGCAAATATGTGTGTAATGGGAGAGTTGAGTGTTGTGGTTTTGCGCTGGGTTTTTGTGGCCTCTCTCCATTTCAGAGACTTCCTCACAAGGATGGAAGGAGGATTACTTCAGTCTTTGGCAAGCAATTTCAATTTTTATTAAGCAGGTACCTGATCCTGGCAGAGCTTAGCTTCCCTCTGCGCAGGGATAAGCGATGTGAACTGTGTCAGACAGGCTGTTGGTATGCGGGTTTTGTGACCCCATGCACGTTTCCTGTCCCACTCTTTCCCCCCACAACTGAATTAAATTGGGGTTTTAGGCTTGTATCTCGGCAGAGAGCCTCCACTGAGTACGCTTCATAGGATCTGTGCCTGCCAGTCAAGGGGATAGTAAACATGGGCTGGCAGCTGGTGCCTCAGCACCCTCCCTCGCTCCTTCTCATCCCTTCTATGCCAGCACCCAGCATGACCACCCGGCCTCCAGGAGGAGAGGCTGGTTCTGCTGTCCTGAGCACAAGTGGGGGTCTCTGCACAAACCACTGAGCGAGTCACAAGGCTGCTGGGGTGGTGTGCTTGTGTTCCGGAGAGGCTGGTGCAGGGAAGCCGTGCTGGAAGCAACTGGGTGCCAGCGCAGGGAGAGGTGCGTTAGATGTGCTGAAATAGCTCTGCCAGGGCAGGCAGTTGGCCTGCTGGGTTTCAGCAGTGGGATGTGGCAGTGAGGTGAGTATGATGTGTGTACCTGTGTAGCTACACCCTTATTTCTCTTGTAGAGGAGCAGGGAGGCTCCTCCCTAGCAGCAGCTCTCTGTTTGGAGGGCCAGTAGATTTGGGGTGAATCTCCTGGAGAGCATCACTGCTCTTCAGCATGTGTGGGAACTGCCCATTCTGCTTCTGTTAACGACAAAGTGAAGCTGTTCATCTCGACAGGTGACGAGTTGTTGTGCTCTCCCATCTTCATCTGTCCTTTTCTCTTTCCCTAGGTCTGTTTGGAGCCACATCTTGTCTATGTGTGTGTCACTTTGTCTCTTTTAATACACTGCCCTGAATTGCTTGCTGCGAAGGGAGTATGCATCTGGAGATCAAAGTTGCTCTTAACTTCATCATCTCATACCTGTACAACAAGCTTCCTCGGAGGCGGGCAGACCTGTTTGGTGAGGAGCTAGAGCGCCTGCTGAAGAAGAAATATGAGGGTCACTGGTACCCAGAGAAGCCTCTGAAGGGATCTGGCTATCGCTGCATTCACATCGGGGAGACGGTAGATCCAGTGGTGGAGCTGGCAGCCAAGCGGAGCGGGCTGGCTGTGGAGGATGTACGTGCCAATGTGCCAGAAGAGCTGAGCGTCTGGATCGATCCTTTTGAAGTTTCCTACCAGATAGGTGAGAAGGGCTCTGTTAAGGTCCTTTACCTGGATGACAGTGAGGGCTGCAGCGCCATGGAGCTGGACAAGGAAATCAAGAGCAGCTTCAACCCTGACGCCCAGGTATTTGTCCCCATCGGCAGCCAGGATAACTCTCTGTCCAACTCTCCATCCCCCTCCTTCGGCCAGTCGCCCAGCCCCACCTTCATCCCTCGCTCTGCCCAGCCCATCACTTTCACCACTGCCACCTTTGCTGCCACAAAGTTCGGCTCCACCAAGATGAAGAAGGGTGGAGGAGCCGGAGGAGGGGGTGGCGGAGCAGGCGCTGGGCAGCAGCCAAGGATGGTCAGGTCTCCCACCACCAACCTGCTGAAGCACAAGGGTCTCTCCCTGTCTATGCACTCTCTGAACTTCATCGGCAGCACCGGGAGCCAAGCCCCACAGTCGCAGCTCTCCCCCAACGCCAAGGAGTTCGTGTACAGCGGCGGGTCACCGGCAGCCAGCAGCCTCTTCTTCGATGGTGTTGCCAGCGAGAGCCAGGCCAGCAGCATCCCGCCGGCATCGCAGTTCAACACTGGCACGGGTGGTACCTTTGATATGGCTCAGGTCTTCGGTGGCAGCACCAACAGCCTCTTCTTGGAGAAGTCTCCCTTCGTGGAAGGACTCAGCTACAACCTGAATGCCATGCAGTATCCCAGCCAGTCATTCCAGCCTGTCGTCTTGGCCAACTGAACACAAGGAAAGAGAGTATCTTGGGGCAGGGAGGGAGGGGGGAGAAACGAGAACAAAACAAACAAGAGGGAGAGAAAAAGAAAATTAGAAATACACAGAAAATATTCAAATCTTATAAATATAGCTTCTTGGGAAAAGAAAGAGCCCAGTGTTGTTGCGCTGTGCTGGCAACGCTCCTGAAGCACTGACTTGTTTTTTAACTCAGTCCCTATGCTTTTTTCCTACTCACTTTTTTACTCTTTAAATGAGCCTTGGGATTTTTTTTGGTTCATGTTTCCCCTTCCCCCAGCCCAGGACCGGTGCAACCATAGGTCATGATACTGCTGATTCCCTGCACCATCCCCCAGCGCTGGACACAGGGTCCTTCCACCTGGGTGTAGGGATGTCTTCCTTGTACCACCTCGCTGGAGGCTGGAGGAGGGATGAGGAGAGGATGAGTCAGTGGAGATACACACGCTCCTGTTGCGTGCTAGCCAGAAATGGGTGGGTGAGCTTGCTTGTTCTGTTACGGGTCTGCGTGTAGACTGGAGAGGATCTACTGTGCCCATGGGCGTAGACCACTGTGCTGTTTGTTGCTCAGCCCAGGCTGGCATCAGCTGCTCTGTGTGCTGCGAAGCACTTACTACTCTCCTTGACCACCTCCCAGCACGTAGCAGGGAGGGCAGAGCAGAGCGTTACTGTGAAATGGCTTCTTCCTGCTCCCTTCCTCACCTGCCCTTCCAGCTGTGGCTGCAGGAGGATAGCCTTGAACTGAGTGGCTGTTATTGTCCCCTTCTGAGTGAGGGGGCCTTGCTGTGCCCCCTCAGGGCTTGCCAGGCAGTCTGGGCTGGGTCTGAGTTCTCATTCCCTGCTGTGAATTCATCATCTTGTCTCAAAGAGGGGATTCCTTCCTTTTTCTTTAGCAAGGCAGCACAACTTCAGAGGAAGAAGAAGGGCTGTGTTGTCAAAGCTGCTCTCTTGAGTGGTAGCATAAGGGTTTATGCTTTCAGTGAGATACCCACCTGACTAAATCCCCTCCCCTCCTCTGGAGAAGTGGGAAGAGGCAGCTGATCCAGCATAGAGGGGAAGCACCTAGCCCAAACTCACCATTGCAGCCAGATCACATCAGTGCAGATGGCAGTGGACTTAGAGCAGAGCCAGGTGCTTCAAAGGTGAGCAGTCATCCTGCTAGGTCAGTGTACGGTGCCTCCCTGCCACAGGGCCAGGATCCAGGAATGCTCCTGCAGCTTTCCCCAGGGTGATGTGCTGCAGCTGAGCCACAGTGGCTTTACAGCTAGGTTGTGTCTGTGTCAGGGACTAAGAAAGCCACCTTCACAGGGAGCTGAAGGAGGGAGGGCTGCTGCTTTCACCGCAGGGTGGAGGCTCTCTAGGTGGGAAGAAGGCCGCCTTGGAGGCTGTTGTGTTAGTATGGAAGTGTGCAGAGAGATGGAGATGATGAGACTCCAGTTTTTGAAGTTCTCACTTTAAAAGAAAAATAAGCTGCTTTGTTTTTTTGTTGCTGCCTCCCAAACTTGAGGTTTGGTTTTCTTTCGGTGATGTCTCTGGAGCACACACTGAAGCCCACTTCTGTATTTGTCAAACCTGTGTGCTCTTTCAAGACATCCCTGTTTCAGGGGAGGTGGGCTTGAACCCGGGCTTCTGCTCCTTCCCCTCAAGCTGAGACAAAGGCGCTTCAGCCCTCTTGTAGTTAACGCTGCCAGTGAGCCCCAGGGAGGCCTCCACTGCCCAGAGCTCTGCAGGGACAGTTCCCAGCACCCTGCCCCTCACTGGGTACTGGGGGCTGCACGGTCCCTGCCTCTCTTCCCGAGCAGACTACTTGCCATGGAGCTATGACCAACACGTAGGTGGGCAGGGAGCGTGGCTTCCCAAAACCAGCCTCTGCGGGCTTCCACATCAGGCCACTTTGCTGAGGAATGGCCGAGCAGTTGGGTTTCCCTTTTGTTTCCTTGTGTTTTTTGACCCCCCCCGCACTGATGGACATCACCACTGCTACTGCATCCTCCTCCCGCTGTCCCCGCATCCGGACAGCGCGCTCTCCTCCAGCAGAGGAGGAGAAAGGAGGAAGGAAAGGTTGGGATAACCCCCCCGCCCCAGCTCTGTCCACCTGCTTATGTGTGTGAAGCTTTGATGCTGCTTTGCCCTGCCACACGTATTCTACCTGCTTGAAAACACAGTGGTGTGAGTGAGGGGAAGGAGGGAGGAAGAAGAGGAGGGACCAACCTCTTTGTATCTTAAAAGGAGAAAGTGCTTCAGAAGTGTTCCTCCAGCGTCAGGCAGCGATGGAAACTTAACGGCCTTTGCGGGTCTTTTCTAGTCTTGGATGTAGGCGTTCAGCTTCAAGTTTATTTTTTAAAAACCTGCACTAATTTCCCTGGTTTCTTAGGAAGAGAAGAGAGGAAACAAAAATTCTTTTTTTTTTTTTTTTTTTTAACTTTTATTTTTTATGGGTTTGTGTTCTTTTTTTTTTTTGTTGCTGTTTGTATGGAATAATTTGCTACATTTGTAAAATGTCAGAGGTATATATAATATATGTATATTTCTAACGTAAGAAAAAAACTGTAATTTTTTTCTTTTCAAGATTTTTTCTTAAAAAGAGGAGAGAAAAAAAAAATATTTTTTCAGGAAAAAAACTTTAAAAAAAAAAAGAAGCGGTGAAGATTCCTTTCTCCCCGCTCCCACAGCCTCCCTCCTCTCCCTCCCGCCCTCTCCAAGGAGTGAATCCACAGTTGCCTTGCGGGAGAGGAGGAGTGGAAGAGGCCAGAAGTCTGTTTCTGTGTGTGCTCTGCTTTGGGGGATCTGTTCCCCGAAGGGGGCTGCTGCGAGGGGGCACCCAGGGGGTTGCTGTCTTTTGGGTTTTATTTTTCTCTTTATTTTATTTTTATTCTTTTCTTTAGAAGGAGGAATACAATCAGAGTTTTGTATTCAGAATGTTGTGCAATATTTTGGAAGGGGACATTGGTGTGTCTAGAGATTTAGTTAAAAACAACAAAACAGAAAAAAAAACACACAAAAAAAAAAAAGGTTGATCAAATCTGTACAGTTTCTATTGTTCCAGATTTTTTTAAGTTTGTATTAAAAGCATGGTATAATAAATGCTTGTTTTGTGGTGTGTGTGCTTGGCGGGCAGGGAACACTTCTGCTCCGTGCTGCCCTTGGGTGGGGTGCTGCTTGGTGCAGGCAGGGTGAGTGATGGAGGTCAGGAATAGCCTGGTGATGGCCAGGCTTGTGCAAGACCCCGAGGGCAGCTGCCAGGAATAGCAGCGGTGTCTGTGTGCCTGGTCCTGCCGTGATTCAGCTCCTTGGGCAGGGGTGGCTGGGGTTCAGCTGGTCGCTGCACAGGGCAGCTGAAGCCTTTCTCAGCGATGGTTTCTGCAGAGGGGCTGCTGGTTGTGGCATCTCTCTCCTCTGCAAAACAGTTTGGGGTTTATCTGGGGAGGCTTAGGAAGCAGAGAAAGCCTGAAGGTGTGTGTGCAGGCCATATGCTCCCTGCTGTGTATGCCTGTCGCTGGAGATATGGTGACTCCTCGTAGCAGAGCGGGCTTGAAGTTGGACAGGAGAATTAAGCAGTGATGATGCAGCTGTGATCATGTTCCTCTTTCTCACCTCATTGCTTACCTGTAGTTGTAATTTCTGGCAGAGGGCACTTCTCCATGGTGACAGGAGGGGACATGGCCCTTCTGTGCTGAGGAGGATGCTGAAGTGCCCCATGGCTGTGGGACCCAGCTGCTCCCGCTCCAAGGGGGCCTTGTGGCTCTGGATGTACTTGAGGCAACCAAACGTGGGGCCAGTACCCGTGAGCAGCTCACACCAGCATCCTCACCTGTGCCCTCTCAGCCCACCGAGCCGGAATGTGTTCCTGGAAGAGCTCACGTTGCTCTGCCCTTGGCTTTGCAAGCTGCTGCTCGCGCTTGCTGCACGCCACGTGACTGTCACCCTCTGCTAAGCAACAAAACTATTTTTTCCCCTTTGTGCCTCAAACCCCTTGCAATCATTTATCTCGAGTGTGCACCAGTGCTCGCCCTTAAACGTGCTTCTGGGAATGGAAAACCGAGGGCGAGTATGTGCCTTCCTGATCCTTGCCCTGCATTTGCTCGGCTGTGATGCAGGGAGGCACAGAGCCTTTCCCTTTTTGGGCACAGGTACGGCCTGGAGCTGGTTTACAGCTGATAGCTGTGCAGCCTGGGCAGGGATTAGGGAAAAGCCTCAGTGTAGCCTCATTCCTGTCCAAGGTATTTGCCCCTGGAGCCTGAAGGGTGTGGGGAGGTGAAACACCCACCTGGAAGCGGTGTGTTGGGAAGGGGATCTGCCTTCCATCAGCCTCCAGGGTGTCGGGTGGTGCCTGGGTGTGGGAGTATTTGCTGGCTGCTTGTGAGCGGCTGGGTCAGTCCCCAGGTTGGGTACTGCAGCGAAGCACAGTGACAAGATGGGGCTTGTCTCCTGGAACCTCCAAAGCGAGGGGCGTGCGGGTGGTGTTTAGACACTTGTCACAGGGGACTCTGTTGTTAGAAGGAAACGTGCAGCTTGAGTCACCGAGCTCCCATCTGAAAGGAGGAGACAGCCCTGGAAGAAAATGCCATGCTTCAGCCTTGTGCTTTTCAGCCTGTGACAGCAGCAGTTCCTGACACGCACCGGGCTGTTCTGGGAGAGGGAGGGGGCTGGCACCCAGGGGAAAGCCTTACGCAAGCAGGAAAATCAGGCTGTAAGGCAGCCGCGTCCTGCACCGCGCTTCCAATAGGGGCCCAGCCAAACAGCCCAAGAGTGTTCCGGAGGAGAGCATCCCCCACCGCCTCAGAACCTGCTGCGGGCTTGGGGTTGTTGGGATTGAACAACACATGGCACAGGCACCGCCGACAGCGGGTGCCTCCCCTGTGCCGGCACTTGCCAACGTGCCAGCACTGAGGGGTGCAAGAACACGGCTGGGACCTGCTGAGTCCTTGGCGTCCCCGAGGAGTGCTCCTGCCAACGCCACCTGCTCCCGCTCACCTGGCTGCAGCCCTGGTGCTCCCCACGGCCCCCGTGGGTGCAAGGGTCAAGGCTGGTGCCGCAGTCACAGAGGGTCCTTCCACCCCATGTATGTCCCCAGGCAGGGTGCAGGCAGCAGCACAGAGGCCAAGGCTGGTTTGCTGCCTCCCAAAGCTGGTGCTTTTCCCTTCGGTTTCTATGGCCAGGTTCCAATTCCAGCACAGCCGGGAACACGCTTGGAAGAGCTGTTCTTCCACCATCCCCCCGCTGCCACCTGCATCATCACCTCCAGAAACCTGGTCTGCTTTTAACAAAGCTGCTGAAGAAAGCTCTCGCCCCCAGCCCTAGGTGAAGGACAAGCCCTGGCCGGCATGCAGGGTGCTTTTGAAGCCATGAAGGACCAGTTTGTGTGTGGCCACTGCTAGTGGCAAAAGTGACTCCAGCACAGCAAGCGCACGTGCCAGGGTGGGATACATGCTTCACCACTGCCGCCAAGAAGCCCTCAGAGGCAGGGCAGCGGGTTAGGAAGAGATCTCTGCCAAGAAGATTCAAGGTTCTGTGCTTGAGGAGGGATGGTGCAGGGGTAGCAAGGGGGACCAGACTTTTCCCCCAAGGAGGCAAGTGTGGTCCCCGTGTTATCCCGCAGTCACCATGACCTGGTTGAGGGGGGTTGTTGCTTACTTCTGTTTGCCTGGGGCAGGCTGAGTGCTGAAGGAAGCAGATCCGGAGGAGGGAGCGTGTCCCTCCCCCTTGGCAGGGTGTTTCCACCAAGGACAAAGTTTTCCTTCAAGTGAATCAGCCAGAAGCTGCTCGCAGAAGGTGCAGCTGGAGCTTGCATCAGGGAAAAACAGGAACACCAAGCTCGAAAAGACCCACATAAGGTGATGTGCAGGGAGGGCAATGGGTGACATGGCTGCGGCAGGAAATGCTTCTTTCATGGGCCTCAGTTGCAGAGCTTGGCAAATTCATGCAAGGACCAAGTAACGCTTTCCTCAGCAATGGCACTTTGTGCTTCCTGATGTTCCTGTGGGTAGGTTCAGTGTCAACACGTGCTGCCCCAAGCTCCCTCGGAGGACTGAGCGATGTCTCAGCAGGCCTCAGGCGCCTTTCCAAAATTACCCAGGTCACGTCCTGTCCCTGCATAACATGAAAGGGGAGACATCGAGATGAGATCTCAGGCAGAAGTTCTTCCCTGTGAGGGTGCTGAGGCCCTGGCACAGGGTGCCCAGAGAAGCTGTGGCTGCCCCATCCCTGGCAGTGTTCAAGGCCAGGTTGGACGGGGCTTGGAGCAACCTGCTCTAGTGGAAGGTGTCCCTGCTCATGGCAGGGGGTTGGAACTGGATGAGCTCTAAGGTCCCTTCCAACCCAAACCATTCTGTGACTATGAAAGGAGCAGCAGAGGTGCCTGGAAGACATGAACACAAGCCAGGGGAGGACTGAGGAGCAGAGGGAAGCAGGCCAGCACCCTTGGAACATTGAGGTGTTTACACTCTTCAGGGAGGTGAGGGTGGCTGGAACTCCTGCCTTCACCACTGTGTGTGTTCCTGGTGACCCAGCATGGGTGGCAGCCACACCAGCGCCTTCCCAACCCGCCTGCCTCCCCGTGGCCACCCTCGCACGTGGGATCATCCTCACGCTGCTCTGGGCTGCTCCCAATGAGGTGGTTCCCCTCTGGGGACACTGCCAGCTCCCACAGGGTGCCCGTGAGTCACCGAGCTGCCACTGCCGACAGCACAGACGTGGAGGCGCCTTGGGGAGGTGCCGTGGCTCCTCCTGCTCATGGGGAGCGCGAGTGCCGGGCTGGCACCCATCAGGCTCCCCTGCTGCCTCCACTGATCCCACCAGCGCCAGCAGCTGCTCCCAGTGGGGCAGGAGATGGGGCAGAGGGATGGGATGGAGACACGCCAGGGAGGATGGCTTATCCCTCGCAGCCACGCCATTGCCGGCCTCCGCCAGACTCGGACAACAATAGGATCCAACAAAATAAACCCAGTAAGGGTGCAGGTGGGCTGTGACGCTCTGAGGCAGAGCTGAAGGTTCCCAGTGCTGCCAAGGGGAGCAGTCTCGCTGCACAAACAGTTGCTGTTGGACAGGGTGTTGAACTCTACAATCCACCACCTAACACATCAGCACATAAATGGCTGATTTCAGAAGGAAAAAGGAAGAAACCATCCTATCTTGCAGGTTATAAATCACAGCATGGATCAAGTGTCTAAAACCTTGCAAAAGAGACCTCATTTGGTTCTTCAAGCTAGAAACTTGTCCATTGAGACTGAATGGTTGAGACCAAGCCAGCTAAGAATGCTTATTTTATTCTGATGAGGCTTTATTTTTAATCTTGGAGATACTCTTTTCTCCAAGACACAGTGCTCTTTGAAATACATTCTTTTCCTCCATGGAGATACTTGTTCTGGGAACTTTCTGACCAACCAGTGCACATTAGTAGGGAATAATGCAGTATCTAAGCAGCATGTACTCCATCAAAGTCATATTAGACCACCATTATCTATTGCAGGAGGAAGCCAGTGGCCGCATCTCTTTGTCATTCGGACATTCAGCATACAGACAAGATCACAGCTGAGGTTTTCTGACTTGGTATTTTTAAGAGAAAACTGCAGCTTTCCTAATATGCACCACAAAATGCTCCAAAATGACTCAATTCCACCCAACCCTGGCCTCAGTGTTTTACATCACAGGGTGCCTGAGACTGAAGCGTTGACTCCTCTGAGTACGTGACCCCTCTGAGATGCTAAGCGCTGCTATGGGGACCCACGGGTCTTTGAGCAGCACAGACCTGATCTCTGCCCCCTCTGAGGAAGTGTTCCTGGGAGCGGGATGAACCGGTTGAGAGTAATCTGAAAAGCATCACTAGGAAGTGGAGGTCTGTGTCAGTAACTGTGTGCTGACTCTTCCCTTGCCTGGCCAGTAGAGCTTCATAGTCCAGAACTAGTTGGGGCTGGACATCTGCCTTTAACATACCTGGAGCATCCTCCAAAGCTGTGCAAGTGCCTTCCCCAGAGCTGCTCTCCCCAAGTAGGGCCGCACCAGCTGCTGGGAGCTGTCCATGGCCATGAGGCAGCCACAAAAGCAAGACCATGGCACCCCACTGGAGAAGCCCATGTGGCCTCAATGGTGTGGGAAAGCTTCCTGCAAATGGCTGGAGGTGTCTTTTGGCTTCCACAGCCAGGGAGGTAAATGCGGGGAGGTCACTGTGTTGGTCTGGTTGAAAAAACCCAGCAATTACATCCAGTCTTGTTGACCGCAACAGAATTGGGTACTGGGAGCTGGCTATGATCTCACCAAAATACCAACCCCTCCCCAGGTATGTTTTGGTGCTACAGCTCTCTTGAGGAAGGTACAATTAGCAAGGGGACCCCATTTACTTCACTGCCTTTGAATTTACCCCCTCTCCCTGCAAGGTCTGCAGGTAGAAAAGGGAGGCTGTGCCAAACGCACAGAGAGCTCTTCCTCTCCTCCCATGCCTGGCAAGGCTATTGGCTGCCCTCTTCTTCACCTGAAGATATCGGTGGGGGAATTAGGAGCTGCTGCTTGGTAATTGTCACTTGGCAGGATGTTACTCACCTTGTGGTGGCAGTGGCTGGCTCTCCAGGCTCTGCCGCTGGCAAAGCAGGCTGCGGGGCCATGGCTCTCTGCTTCCCGCCCAGGGGCACAGCTGGATTTGCTGCTGCCTGGAGCCTGCCCTGACAAAGCATTTGCTGGTGCTGGGTGAATGCTGGCCTCTTCACACCTTGCCACACAAACAGGTTGGACTCCGGGAGTTAAACGCTCACGCTGGCCTGCAGCTGAGTTTGCCTGCTCTCCCTTCTGGGTGCTCTTCACCAAGCAGACTAGAAAGGAAGATGAACAGATGCAGCTGCATCTCCAGAATGTTTGCCATTATAGACACCTGCTGCCAGAGCCTATACAAAGGCCCCGAGAGCATGAAAGCATTTCCCAGCTTTTTGGCTATGACACCAGCTAATGTTACCATGGGTGCTGATATTCCCCAGGTGGGAGCTCATTCACCCACCTAGGAAACTTGGGTAGCATCCTTCTCTAGAGCCCCAGCCTCTTCTCCCTCACCTATCTTCCTTGCTCCAAAACAGTATTTTCCCTAAATGCTATGTCCTGATCCTGGGAGCAGCCAGCAGCCAGTAGTAGGATGCAGGGAGAATCCTGCACACATCTCTTCCCACAGTACCTTTTCCTCCTGCTGGACCCATCTCCCCTGTGCCATTCACCTGTGATCGTCTGATTCCTCTTTACTCCCTCTGCAGCACCTCCTGGTCTTCTCCACTTCCCACACGTTCCCTGCCATGGAATCAGCTGCCCTCCATGCAGAGGAACAGCACTGGCAAACAGACCCGCAGGGCTCGTGGCTGTGGGAGCCCATCTTTGCACTGTAGTGCAGGGGCCTCAAGTGCAGCAGGTACCAGCTGCATGTTGGTGTATCTTGGAGCAGTCAGCTCAGCTGGCAGAGGTGTCCCATCATGCCAGTGCTGCTGCCATAGCACAATGAGCACTTCAGGTGTTGCCACAGCCTTTGGCTAGGGCCCAAGAGCTAATGGCAGAGGAGGTGGCAGATGCAAGAGTTGCAGAAGCACGGATGGAGATGACGGGAGCTTGTTCTGACCAGCCTGTTGAGGCCAGTCTCTGCTGACCCGCTGGGACAATGGGCTTTGCAAGGTGGATTCTTCTTATTTCTTACTTTGCAGAAGCCTCCAAACCCCTTCAGCCTTTGAAGTTGTGCTGCAGCCACATGGGGCTCTGCCGCCCCTCCCAGGATGTCCAGAACTATGTGACCGTCCCCATGACCGCTGCTTTATAGCTGCAGGAAAACTCATTAAACCCCGGGGTGTTTAATCAGAAACAAAGTGGCAATGTGGCTTTGACACCCCATGCGTGTTGAAGCAATATGGTGGTACGAGGGCATGAATGTAATTGTCTGATGGAAGACAGGCTTGTCTTACCAAATTCCTCTGCTGTGCGTCGACCACAAATGGCCTGAGGCACTTGGCAGCTACTGACCCCAAAGCAAAGCTATGGAGGGAAGCTGGGACAGGAGGGGCAATGGAAGCTTTATGGAAGCGTACAGGCAGTGCAGCGAAGAATGGGCAGTGTGACACGCAGCAAGAGCTCGAGGAGGTTTTTCCAAGCAGGTTGAAGAACTGGTTAAAAAGAGGCTTAGAGCTACAAGCAAAGAAGCTGTTGATGCAGTTTGACTCCTGCTGTGCTTACAGAAGCAGGAGTTTGTACGTCCTTTGTAGGCAAACAGGATTATGTCAAACTACCCAATGCCATCATTCAGTTCGCTTACTAATGGAAACATTGAGTACGGGCTAATTGCTCAAGCCAAAAGGGAGGCAGGTTTTTGTGATCACCATGCTGTGTTATCTACGAGTACAAACTGCTCCTGCGGTGCTCTGCACAAAGCAGGAGTACAGATGCAGCTCTGGCTTGTTTACGCGCACAGAGGGCTCACGGATACATGGACCCTCGGAATCTTTTCCATCTCTAGCTCTTTTTGTCACTGTCCTTCCCCCAGGCCTACTTCTGGTTCTGTTGTGCTCAGTCTCAGACTTGACTTCAGTGGGAGCATTACAGCCCTTGGGTGTGAGCCCCTAACTGTAAAGAAAAAGGGTCAAAAGATCTGCCCTTGCGTCTGTGTCCTCTATGTTGATGCTTTTTTCCTCCAGTGATTCCAAAAACACCTCCAAGCCCACCTGCTGCTGCTGCAATCCAGCCCCATCGTGCAGGGAGCTGTGTGACAGGGCAGCCATTTCATGCTAACAACAATAATTTTGTGCTAATACCACGTCACAGGAGGGAAGACAGAAATGACTAATTAAAATGTTGGGAAGATAGTAAAGTCATGAGAGCATTACTCAAGTGCAATTTAGCTGGGAAGCTGCAATTCACAGAGCTGCTATTACAGAAATACCACAGGACTTAATTCACCAGACATTGTTGTCAAGGTATCAGGCTATCATCCCACCTGAAAGCAGCTCCAGGCTACCCACCACCCATCCCAGGCATCGGCTCGGAGCCATCCGCCGAGAGCAGACCCAGCTTCAAAGTGCTTGGTGCCATTTCCAGCAATCAGCATTTCTCTGGCCTAATCCCAGGCAGGCCCAAGATGTCTCAGCTTGCAAACAGGCTTGTAGCTCTGGGTGACACTATCATCATCAATGGGAAGCAGAATCCCAAGGCCCTCATGTAAATACTTCGTGCCCTGTGTAATTCTGCAACTGTTGATCTCTGCCCTAAGCCCTCTCCAAATCCTCTAATGAAGATGATGAAGAAATTACTTCATAGTGAAGGGAATGAAGTACACTGTACCTGAAAGAACAGTTTGGTGCTTGTTAGCTGGGGGTCAGGCCAGGCACACAGTGGACTCTACAAAGCCACTGAGCATGTCCCATCACTGCAGCGGGGGTCCCAAGTTGTGCAGGGTCCTGCTGCACACAGACTTCACGCAGCAGAGAGAAGACAGGCAATAAACATCAGTCTCTGTGGGCTTGATATAGATTAACAGGGGAGCTGGCGCATGAAGCACGTGTTTGAGCAGCTACAATCCCTCCCCTGCTGTGTCAGTCCCTGCTTTTACAGCTGTAGCAACAAGGCGCGGAGGTCTAATGTAGTGGAGCTGCGTAGGAGAAGGGCTTAGCTGAGAGAGGTGTGAGCTGCAGATGGGCCTGGAGCCCACGGTCTCGGGTAGGAATGGTGTTTGGGGCTGTAATACAGTTTGTAGGAGTCAGAGGGCTCTTTTATTGACAGCTCCGGCACTGCTTTGGACAGTGGCCACTGCTGACTGGTGAATGAAGGGGAAGAGAGAAGAGGCAGTAGGGGGGAGAGGGAAAAGGAGCAGAAGAAAAGTAAAGATCAAAGTTTAGCCAAGAGAATTTAAGTGTAGAAAGCAAATGAGATGGAGGGAGGGGAAATCAAGGAGTAACACAATGGGAGAGATGGAAGAGGAACAGCAGCCCTCAAACAGGGCAGAGAAGGGAGGCAGGAAGGAGCTGGGCATGGAGAGGACAACAGTTCCCATAGTTGCTGTTGCTGTCTTGGAAAAGATGAGCCTGGCTGTAGTTGCAAATACTTAATGAGCACTTAGCACAAATACCTTCCTTAATATCTTTTGTGGTGCTTTGGAGCTGAATGACGTATGTGACAGGAGAGAAAAGTGATCTTGTGCAAGCTCAAGGAGGCATTGCACCCCTGTGTAAAGACCCTCCCTGAGAGGTTAATGCACAAGAAGCAGCAAAAGCAGCCAGGAGCTGGAGAAGGGCTGCCTCGGCCCAAAGAAAGGGGCAGTTTGTATGCTCCCTGGCAGCTCAGTGCCCTGCAACCAGTGAGAGCAGCCCTGTGCTTCTGCTGCCTCAGGTTGGGAGATCACAAGCACTTCCCCTGCTCTGAGCCAGAAAAAATCACTTTGGTGAGGAAGCAGAGCTGAGATCTTCCATCTAGCTGGCCTGCACGTGGTGGCCCCACAGAACTGCTCTGCTTGTTCAGCTCCTCATGCTGACTGCCAATGCAGATGTCACACTCACCGGTGACGCCTCCTTTTCCGTACACCCTATCTTGTCTCAGCTTGGCCAGCAGCAGCTCCTCAAACCTCTGCTGGGGCACAAGGCAAAGGGCTGGCAGTTGTTACTGCCTCTCCTTATCAGGGCAGGACAGGGTGGTTGTGGTGACGCTCAGCCTAAGCATGATGTGTGCCCAGGGCCTCAGCTGGTGCCAGAGGGATGCAGGGGAGAATGAGCTTCCCCAGGCCTGCACTCATTCATAGGCCAGTGGCTTCACAGCAGGTCTGGTTGAGCGATGCGGAGCCAGGGAGGACACGCACCGGGACTTACTCATTACTCTGGGATGCCAGTCCTAATGGAAACCAGCAGAGAGTAGTTAGAATATGCCATAAATATTTACTAGCTAAGACATCCATTTCCCCAACATTTAGAAGCCCATAGCTGCCTGAAGGTTGGACTCTGGTCCCTGCTCCAGCACCAGCAGAACCCAAGCACCATCCCCGCAGCTCCGGGTCATGGCTCCTGTGCAGCGGGTGGCTGCATGGCTGCCAAACCAGCCCCAGGCCTGCTGAGCCCCAGGGGAACAACACAGTCACCTCTTGTGAAGCACAGCTGGTTTGTGGTTACGGAAATAGCTCAACACTGTTTGAGCCTGGGATGAGCTGCACTGCTCTCCCCTCTCTGGGGAGGTGTGTGCTGACAAATGCTGAGGTTTCCCTTTGCCCTGGGAGAAGCTGACCAGGTACCAGTGTTTGTTTCGGTGTTGAGCTCTGGGGTCCGACTGTGCTTCCCTTGTCAGCCTGTGCAGCACAGGCACGTGGGTAGCGCTCAGAAGGCACACTTTAAATAACCGCAGTGACTCATGCCTATCCCAAGGCAGTCTGGCTGCTGGCATATAAAGTGTGAAAGCCAGTGATCTTTGGAAGAAGAGAGGATCCTACAGCGAGCAGGCATATGGCTCAGTTCCTGGCCAGAAGGTGGGAGGGGTGGAACTGATCCTAGATGAGATAGGCTGAGGCTGGCGTCCCCACCATTGCCCAGCTCTGTCCTTCTGACCCCCCGCCACACACGCAGCCCCCATCTCTGGAATCTTCCTGAGTCAGCAGGTTTCGGAGCTGGAGCTTGGGGCGGTAGGGAAGAGGCATGTGGGAGCAGTGCCCGAGCCCAGAGCAGCCGACACGAGGGGATGTGGAGCGCTCTTTTGCCCTTTGCAATGTTTGGCCTGTAGCACCCAGGAGGCAGGCAAGGATAGGCAGTGCGATGGCTCCAATGGACCTTCACCTTTCGCTCAGGCACCTGAATCATCCTCCATTTCCCCAGCCCTCACCAACCCCAGCACTGCCCTTCTCCCCCTGCCAACCTCCCAAAACCCTCCCCATCCACTCAGCCCCCTCCTCACACCAGCTCCCCCCAGTACTGTCCTTCCCTGCACTGCTTCTCACTCCCCTTGCTCACCAGACCCATCCTCCCATGCTCTCCCCTTCCCAGTTTCTACCCCCCTGGGAGCTGCTCTGCAGCCCCTGTTCTCCACCAACCAGTGCCATCTCTGCACCCCTCCTCCTCCTCTCCCTTTGGCCACATCTTCCCCTCTGACAAACCCCATATGACCTACTGTGGCATTTCGCAGCCCTCCCCACAGCCTATGGCCCCTTCCCACAGCCCTCTGCACCGCAGCACTCGGCAGCTCCTGCCTGCTTTAATGCCACAGGGCCAGCCTGTGCCCTCGGGCTGCCCCTGCTGCCCTCACCTCCTCCCCAGCCCGCAGGCTGTTTCCAAGGCCTGGGCACCCAGAAGCTGCCCATGGGCTTTGGCAGGGCAGCGTGAATGTCACGTCCCTGGCTGTTCCCACCCCGAAGCAATGCCTGCCTATCTCCCATTATGTAAGGCGCAGCGTGGATGGGAGCAGGGAGGCCTCGGGCTCGCTTACGCACCATGAATGACAGTTACAGAGATGAGAAGGGGACTATTTTTAAACCTCACCCCTCCTTCCTTCTTCCCC
The DNA here is from genome assembly GCF_033783945.1 of Neopsephotus bourkii. Classification (NCBI taxonomy): domain Eukaryota; kingdom Metazoa; phylum Chordata; class Aves; order Psittaciformes; family Psittacidae; genus Neopsephotus; species Neopsephotus bourkii. The sequence goes on from NW_026900624.1 coordinate 15,088,098, forward strand.
ACTGTGCAGATGTCCAGCCCGTGGGGCAGCTGGTACTGCTGGGCTGTGCTAAACTGGTGCTGAGCAATGCTTTGTACTGCCACAGAGGGACACGCAGCACCGTGGAATGGGGCTGGGATACCTGGAGGACATGTCCTCTTCCAGCCCTCCTTACCCATTAACAGTCCCCTGACAGCCTCTCCTTCACCTCTCATGGCCCCACTTGCACTTTCCGCCCCACAGCCTCTCCCTGTAACTTTAGAAAGGTCATTCCTTCCTCCCTGAGTCACAGGGTTATCACAATTCCTCAGAGCAGAATGGAAAGGAAAAAAAACCCTACCTTCTGTGGAAATGCAATACCCCAGCATCACCCTGTCCCTCAGAGCGAGCGCAAGAGACACATGGTCCGGAGCAGGGGACTGCATAACGTCTCATTTCCCATTGAACACTGCTGCACAGGGACTGGCAGGGGACAGGCAAGGAGGGTGAGAAGGAGGTAGAGGTGGTGTTGGTCACAGGAAAAGAAGAGTTGTCAAAACTGGCAGTGTTTTGCCCCAGAATGCTGTAAGACAGGCGCCCCTCAGGCTGGAGCGATGGAAGAAGACAGGCAGTGGGTGGATGCTGCCCATGTGCTGCCACTTTGGGTCTGAACAAAGACACTCAGTTCAAGGACATGCCCATCAAAAACTCGTCCGGAGAGACCAGCAAGTACAAGGTTCGGCTTCACCCAGCACCGTAAGCGCTGCTCTAGACAGCAGTCCTTCCTCAGGAAGGACAGAGCTGACCTGCAGCAGGTACAGAGCAGGCTCTTGAGTGGGCATTGTGAGTGTACAACTCGTTTGAGCTGAACCAGGAGCGGCTGAGGAGGGCCAGGACCCATACACCATAAACACGTGCTGGGGCAAAGGTCCAGTTTGTTCTCCTACAAGCTCATCTGGATCAGAAATATATTAGACTTGAAATGAGAAAGAAGTTCCCAGCCAGCCGTGGTATAACCCTGTGCGACAGGCTGTTGGGCTGGAAGGTGGGCAGAAGCAGCCTAATTTGGTAAGAGATCCAGCCGGCTGGTAGTCACTGCATGGCAGGAGAGGAGGGTGCCCATAAGGAGCCATACACATGCCTGAAATACAGCTTGCAATCCTGCTGCCAAGCTGGCCCTCAGGAGGACTGGTACAGAGGTGAAACGTCAGTGTGTTGCATCCGCTTCAGGTTACACATTATTAATCCGCTTCAGGGTCCTCCTGGATCTTTGAGGGGGCAAGGAAGAGGTCACCTCTTTTCCTTCTGGACTTCCAGGAAACTCTTTCATTTCCTTCATGTCTGTAGCCTCTGCGGCCAGGGCTAGCCACAGGGTTGGGCTGAGGCTGCGAGGAGGTACAGGGCAAGCCCCACTGCTCTCAGTCATGCTTTTGTGTGCTGGTTTGCTTTGCGCACAGGCTCAAGACAAAAACGGCTCTAGGGCCAGGAAAGCCTTTCCCTTGGGCTTGGTGTGCTGGGGCAGCCTGGGGAGCATGAGCTGCTGCTCACTGTGGGGCTCCTCGGCTTCATTCTCCTTCATGCAGGAGCTATAGGCACTTCTCTCTTCCACTCGCTCCCTTCCTGTGTTCCCATCTTTAGGCTTCTGTGGAGCTTCATCACGGGCAGTGACAGGGTCTCTTCAGGCTGAGCTTGTCAGGACGTTCTCTGGATGGTCCTTACGTGTCCCGTACGCTGCCCTGCGTGAAGGACAGGAGTCAAAAGACCCAGGGCCGTGTTTCCATGTGGCACGGAGCCTGCGTTACCACACCACCATGACAAGCTCCTAGCCGCGTGTGTGACCAGCTATTTTTGCCTGCTCCAAGTCCTCCTCCGTGCCAGGGGCAGCGGGGCAGCGCTGTCCTGGAGCGGGAGCCTGGGTTAGGGCTCCGGTGGGCTCAGTTCAGGAGGCTGTGGAGAGCAGCCACAGGACAGCAGGTCCCTAGCAGGAAGGTAAGGCTGCCTCCTCCAGGTCAGTTCGAGGTTACCCCCAGCCAGTGCCTGTGTCGCACCCAGCCCCTTCGGTGTGCGCTCCCTGGGACCCTCAGCGCGACTGCTCGGGACGCGGAGGTCCCTGCGCCTGCCCCCGGCCCCGGTGTGCGCTGCCGGGGGAGCGCCTGGCGGTGCTGCCGTACGCGCTGCCGTAGCGCCACCTCGCGGCGGCCGTTGAAACGGCGCGGCCCGGCCGCCATTTGGGGCACTGCGAGCCGGGGGAGGGCCCCGGGCGGAGGCTGGTCCCAACAACCCCATGCAGTGCTCCAGGGTGGGCAGCTGCTCGTGGAGAAAGATCTGGGGGTGCTGCCTGACGGAGCTGAACGTGAGCCAGCTTGTGCCCAGGCGGCCAAGAAGGCCAACAGCATCCTGGCCTGTATCAGCACCAGTGTGACAGCAGGGCCAGGGCAGTGATCAGCCCCCTGTGCTGGGCACTGGTGAGGCTGCACCTCAAACACTGTGCTCAGTTCTGGGCCCTTCGCTACAAGAGAGACATTGAGGTGTTAGAGCGGGTCCAGAGAAGCTGGTGAAGGGTCTGGAGCACAAGTGTGATGGGGAACAACTGAGGTACCTGGGGGGGTGTAGTCTGGAGAAGAGAAGGCTCAGGGCAGGCCTTACCGCTCTCTACAACTGCCTGCAAAGAAGATGGAGAGAGGAGGTGTCTGGTCTCATTTTCCAAGTAACAAGCGATAGGTTAAGAGGAAATGGCCTCATGGGGAAATTTAGATTGGATGCTATGAAAAATTTCTTCACCCAAAGGAGTGTGCTGTTGCAAATGTCACCATCTCACGGCTTCTGATGGGGCTTGTGTTACGCGAGGCAGTGAGCAGATGTGACAGCATCTTTAGGATGAGAAGGACTTAGAAAATGGCACCTTTTCCTGGGCTGCAGCAGTGTTCGCAGCAGGAGAAACCACTGCTGCTGGGTTGAGGCAGTGTGTGAATCTAGGACAATCTGAGGAGGCTGCTTCTCCTCAAATTATGTATTTTATGTTCATAGATAGCATTAGGAGCCTTAGGAGCAAATAAGCAGCCAGCAGGGTAAAATGAAGGCACTGCTGACTGATGGCAGACTGACGCTGGCTGCAGCAGCTGCTGTTTGAGAGCCACAGGCAACCTTCACAAGCATGAGTGGGTCAAGAAGCACTGCAGCCCAGGCTGTGTTCACAGCACAAAGGCTGGAGCAGGGCAGTCCCCACTGACACTGCACTACCACCATGGAACATGCGCAGGGATCAGGCTCCAAGGCTTGCTGCGCCAGGGCTGAAGCAGGGTGAGGTGCAGAGCCTGCTCTCACAAGCTGGAAGCACATTGCAGGATTAAGAAGCTAGGTTTGAGCGAGTACAAGAAGCAGTAAGGCACATGAACTCACCTCCTGCCACTGCTCGAATACTGCCACCACCTTTCTGCTGTATTCCACTAGCTACCTCATGAGCCTGCCTTGTCTGCCTCTTCCCCTTTCCATAGGGGAGGAAGGCTGGTCCCACACCGGCCTTTTGCAATTATTCCCCAGGGACACGCCACATACCCACCACCCACAAGCCTATCATACCTACACTGCCAACTTCTGGCTCAGCTCCCTTCCGGTCACTTTGCTCACACTTTCCTTCCATTGCCCTCAGTCTTCAGCAGCCTGCTCAGGTCTGATGTGCACAGCACTCCCGTCTCAGCATCACAGGCTGAGCAACCGAGGCAGGGCAGAAGACAGCCTGCTGCTCCGAGACCTCTACACTATGGCATCTCTAGCTCCTCTGTGTCCCCCACTTCCCAGGCAGGAGAGAGGCTCTAATGTCATGCTGGATGGGGGGTCTGCTTTGTATACAAGGTCTCTGGCCATATTTCACCCACATCCACAAGCCAGGACTCCCACCCTGTTGCAGGTCCCGCTGCTTCCCAGCCTTGCACATCAGCAGAGAAGGTGTTAGCCTGCTCTCCACTCGTCTCCAGTCCTTCTTGCTTGAAGTTACACAAGGATACAATGCCAGGTGATGCCTGAAGAGGAATTCAGGGGCAAGTAGAAGCTGAAACCACTTTTGCAGCCTGGTCACCTCACAGATTTAGCCTTTCAAAGCCCAACCATCTTCCCAACTGTAAGGGAATTGTATCACTTGAAAGACACATAAGACACTTGGAAGTGTTTTCTCAGTGGCCATGTCTAACCAACAACCACAACAGCAACCAAGAACTTGGTGGAAGCACCTCTTGCTCATTTCTCAACCAAGGCTGCTGCTACAGTGCTACAAATCAAACAGCAGACAGCTCTTTTGTGGATCCGGTGTGGCCAAGAGGAGAAACAAATGATTAGAAATGCATTTGAAGTTCTGAGGTCAGCAGATCCCCCGAGCACACAACAGGAAGGAGGTTGAGTAAGAGGTTGCCATTTTTTCCATTGCCATCTCCCAGATCACCAAGGGCTGCAGATTTTCCTGAAGGGAACTAGCAATACAATGTGCAGAGTCAGCACATTTAGAAAGTCGCTCAACACCCACCCAAGAGAATGCACAAGCTCCCTGAAAAGAAGGATAATGAACATTGGCGCTGCTACCAGATGCCACCACAACAGGGAAAAGATACCAAATACCCTCCAGTCATTCTGCTTTAAGGCCACATAACACCAGAAGAATACGTCCAACACATCCTTGTATCCCCTCTGTTGCTACTGCATTTCCCTGTTTTAGCTGTGTCAAGCTCTTGATCTTCAGTACATGGTACAAGTCAGGACTCTCCTGAAGAAGTAGGGTTTTAGCTTTCATACAGATTGCCTGGGACATTCATCATGCCATGGCTTTGGAAGGTAGCCAGAGAAAAAACACCCAACTAATTGACACTTAATTTATTCCTTCTGCAAAACCATATGATTTCTTTATTTATCCACAATGGTAGGTTGCAGGTACTCATCTTTATACGTATGTTTCAGAATTATACTGCTGAATGACCAGGTGAGATGCCAATTTGGTCTTCATAGATCTTCTACCACCTGGCCTAGATACTTCTTCCTCAAGTGTCATAAAACTGTCACTGTCCCTGTAGGAAAGCCCAACCTGCAGAGTCAGATGAGAAATCCCATCTGCTCCCCTTCTTCCTGTTCTATTTCCTTGCACCCTCAATTATACAAGATACCTTTTACAGAAGCAAGTAACCACAACAAAATGTGTCTTACTACAATTTCTAGGTATGCTAAAATACTTCAGAGAACCTGAAATACCAGTGACCTCATTTTCCTTGAGAGCATGTGGCTCAGAAGTATCACAGACTGTAAGGAGCAAAAGAAAGTGAACACAGCCTTCTCTGGAAGCTGTCTTTTCCACTAGCATGCAATGAATATATAGAAGACATACATTTCTTTCTAGGTTGGTCTTCACCTGTCACTGTTGAAAACAACACAACCAACCACCTAACCAAGGTTTAGTAAGAAAATAGAAAGGCATGGAGAAAGCTGCCCTCATGGTCAAACTTATCTGTTCTTCTTATGAAAGAACTTAAATTCTGATTATTTCATTGTCAGCCCCAAAGTAACAGACAATGTGAGGTCCAAGTGTCTGTGGCTGACTACTAGTTCTCAGGATTTTTCCTCCTATCTGAAAGAGCTCAACCTGGCGTCACTACAGGACAAACGCAAAACCTTGCAAAGCTTTTGAAATCAATTAATCCAGAAATTAGAAGTGGGGGATCGTATACCTGTTGCCAGCACACCTAAGAGTTAACACATGGGAAATGCACAGCAAGAACCTGATCCTAAAATGTGATCAGCTGCTTCAGCATCTACCAGTTTTGTGCAGATCGCAGGTGCAATGCTGGCAGTTGAGGTGTACAGCAAACAGTCTGCCTTCTAGAGAACAAAATTACTGGATCTCAGAATAGTGGAATATACATTTTATTTCTTAAAAAGGAAGGGTACTAACAGAATTTAATACAGTCAAAATTTTACATTTTAAACAAAGCTTTTCTTTTTCTTAAAAACCAGTTACGAGCAGAGAGGTGAGAGGATTTAAACTACTCACAAAATCCAAGCTGAAGACTTTGAGAATTCAAATCTGTGGTTTATACATTTAAAAAAGTGTAATAAATGGAAATATAAAATAATACCAACTCTGAAACAGTGAAATGCCCTTTTCTCATTTGATTGCTGTTTAAGCACCTTTATTTTCACCCATCAGCTGCCAGGAGTGTGTAGGTTTATGTACAAAATAAGCAGTTTGGGATAAAAGATTCATATATAAATTAAAACCATTTATGGCAATACAGTTTTACTCAGCTGCTTTATAATCTTTATTATCTCTTTCACATCTGTAGAATCTCCCAGTCAAGATAATCTCAAATGCACTTGATGGACTGCTTCAAAAAGCAGCTACATTTACAGGAATTATATAGACAACCTCAAGGAACACACATCCGAGAGATTAAACTTAACATGCAGTAAAACTAAGATCAGATATATATCTTTAAATATAAAAACTGTGCAGATTTATCACCCATCCCGTTGAATGAATGGGACAGATCAGTGTCACATCTGAAGCCAAGAAAATACTTTTATCCAAGAGACATCAGAATTTCAGGCCAAATATAGCAGATAGGAGTTCCCTCAAACTATTTAGTTAAAAACTGTATGTTTCTCAGAAAGCTTTACAGGATCAGAGTCTTCTGAATAACTTGCACATATGCTTAGCTGTTTTATAGCCATTTTAGAGCCAAGAAACACTGAGAGGGGAGGAAAAAAAAATAAAGGAGAAAATAAAAACCAAACCAGAGATGCCACCATCTCTGCCACCTGCAAAGGATGTTGTGGCTTTTGTCGTTTATGGAACACTGCAGACACAGCTGTCGCTATAGAGGAGACTGCTCCAGTACAGCATTAAAGACAAACAAGTTACATTACGGCTGGATAAAGCATCATCACAGCCTAATCTCTTTAGATGAAGGCTGATGGATCAATCTTACCTCCCCCTCAAAACCCAAGTGTCTGTATTTCCTAGCAGACTGCTCATGATTCTCACTCCACTGTTTTGGTTTTTTTTTTCCCTTTTAACACGAGATAGAAAAGGCCATGAAAGCTGATGAAAGTTTCAGCTGTGCAGCATCCAGTGAACACGTACTCAGCAAAACCTCAAGTCATTAATCACTTTCTGTTCCTCCACACCACAGCAGGATACCTGCCTCATCTATGTGCATAACAGAACTAATGAAGATGTAGACTATCTAGGTTTCAAATGCGCCTCAGTAACAGTCACTCACTGTTTCATTGCAACTTGCTGCAGTCTGGCTGAAGGGTGGAGACAGATCTGTTTGAGCCAAAAGAGAGAATAGTTTAACAAAATAAAACAAAACCAAACAACTTTAGTTTTCCTCAACCACTAATCTTCACAAATGATTTAATATCACCACTTTCCAAACACTACTCACAAACAAATCCACTGTCCAGCTAATGGGACGAGAAGAGTACAATGATGAATGTAATCAGTAACTACTGTTAAAGAAAGACTGGAAGAGAATCAATTCCCTCAAATTCTCAGTTTCTCTGCTTAAGTAGGTCATCATTATTTTCAAAACATTTTTTGTTGATAGAAAGCATCACAACTAGACTAGAATTCCACAACATCAATCTTTGTTTTGATTTTTGTAGTTCTGTAGGAAAAAAATAATCCCAAATCAAGCTACATGAAGCATTAACAATATTCAGATAGTACAATGGAAGCACTTATTTATTACTTCATAGAACAGATTAGTTTTAAAAGTGTATTTACATGTTCTAGGTTATACAAAATACAGTATTCCAATAATCATGTTAATCACCATATTTCAGACAACTTCACATGAAAGTGCAGAGGATGCATCCATCCATGATCCTGGCCAGTAGCAAGCAGTCAGCCACAGCGTGACAGATGAGAGCTGCTATTGTGCCCCCTCAGGAAAACAAATCCCAACAGACCTTCTTACCTAGACATAGCTGCAGATCTAAGAAAACATTCAGGCAGGTACACGAGAAAAGTTTGAGACCCACAGACCAAAATCACATGCCTTAATTTACTAGACATATGTGAAGTACTTTTTTTTAATACACAAGTTGCACAGCAAAGGGCTTCTGCTCATGCCTTAGTTGGGAACGTGAAGTAACAAGGGTTTTGGCTATGTAACAGGCACCCAAATTACACTTATTATCAATAGCCTTGTAACTACAACTGATCACGTGTTAAGGACACAATTCTGCAGTGGACCGCCTGGGCAGAGCTTCACATTCAAGAACAGATCCTGTGAAGTCCACATGGTTCTCTATAGATACAGGGCTCATCCCACACAGAAATGACAGCAGAATTAAGGCCTTGAAATACTGGGGCCTCAGAGAGTAATTTCCTCACAACACAGCACTATCAGTTCACATCAGCAGGTCAACCCCCAGTGCAGCAACACGGTTACTTAAAGCAACTGCTGTTTTTCCATGCCTTTCTGCAGCAACTCTCCTCCCTATCCGTATACTCCTTTCACCTTCTTCTGGACTGTGGAAGTGAGATCAAGAAAAGGAGATTCCCAAAACCTTAACAAATACCTATCTTGTGTATGATGCTAACCTGAGGGGATCCAAATTGGCCTAAAATAAACAGGGAGGCTTTAGTTTTAGCAATCTTGCTTAGATTGGACTCTTGCATTATTCTTCTCTTCCTGCTTTCATTCCTTATTCTCCTTGCCAAGTATCTATGTCTGTCTATACATGTATCCTCCTCAGAGGATTCCTTTTTCCCCGTAGCTGCTTGACTTCTAAGAAGTTTGCATTCTAGAAGTGACTAATGAGGGGATAGCATACTATCAAACTGACAAATTACATTTTGTATGACAAATATGCATTATCATGAGTTACTGTAATTTCTCAATTAGCATTTTGTTAGCATCTCCACAAATGCTAAGCCTATTCCTTCTACTTTTTCCCCAGTCTTTCACTGTGAGTTTATTTATCCTCACCATGTTACAGTGGCAGATATACAGCTCAGAGTAATTATCTGAACATCTAGAAAGCCTCTCAGTGTCCTGCAGTACTGCAAAGGCAAAAGACTAGCATTAACAAACGATTCGGTTGTTGATGGATTTAGATGTAGGCTGCCAAAATGATGAGATTGATGCATTTCTTCATCTTGTGCTTAGCAGCTAAAACCATAAGGATGAACAAAAGCCTGTGTGGATTTTAGAAAGGTCCAAGATACCTTCACTCTTAGCGAGGGCATCTAATCACAACGAACTCTCTTACGCTGAGGAGGCTTACAAGGCTGAAGCAGCAATATTCTCTTCTGTGCGAACCCATTATTTCTGCTGTCTACACAAAAATATTTTTCCACACAAGTGGTTTCATTACAATATTCCCAAAGCTGCTGGCCTTCTACCGCTCCTCTCATTCTTGAAATGAATTTTGTACAATTAGTAGCAGTCCTGCAGGTAATGCTGAAAGTGATTTTTATAGCTGGGGCACCTTGGGCTTTCCAACAGCACAGCAGGGAAATAAAGAATTGTCAGACCAGACAAAATGTTACTAGATGAACTCAGAAAGCCACATTTAACTTAAAAACCCCCAAATAATTCTTCTCCCGGTGCAAGCTTATAGTGCACTACTTTTTCACCCTGTCCATGCAGGGTGGAAAACATGAACTGAGATTATCCAAATATCAAAACCATCACTAACTGTGTAAATGAGAAAGGGATAGGAGCAGTTTACTAACATTACTTGGGCAGTCTGAGATATATCCACCTGATCCCAGCACAGAACACTTCATGACTCCAGAGCTTAAAAACACTTTACAATAACCATGCCAGAGTACAGACTTTCCTGCAGGAGTTAATGAGGTCTTTGTTACTGGTGTCAGTGGGAGCAGATCTTGGCAACTGGTGAAAGATTAAGCTCCTAGGGAATTTTTAAATACAAGCCCACATTATAAGGAAATACAACTATGTGTAGACTAGAAGACCATGCACGAAAGCAATACTGTATTAAATGTTGCGCATCGTTTATTCTAGGTCTGTTTCTTTTGCAGAGTAAGACAATGCTCATTCCCCACAAATCTCATCAACAGTTTATATTTTCAAAGTTAGTACTGTGAAATGGCCATTTGGTGTCAATCGACTTCCTAATGAATGTACAGCTTTGTCAAAAACTGCTCCCTCCCTTTACCGGCAATCCCTGCAGTGATGCTGACAGGCAGACTCCCTTTATTCTTTCCCCTTGGAGATGGTCCCTTTATGGCTGGAATGGGGGTACACTGGCATCAGGCACATTTATGGCCTCTGCAGAGCATGATCCAAGACTAGAGAACTTCAGACTCTAGCAGTGTCAATTCAGCATCTTTTAATGTTCAAATTGAGCTAAAAGAATATCAGTTGTCTTATGACCACTATGAAAATGTACACAAGTTAACGACTTAAGGATAGGATTGTCATCCTAGTCAAAGACACGAGATTATAGAGTTAATCTTTCTGAAAGGAGCAGAGAGCTCTGAAGCAGTAAGCTTAACTTCCTGAGACTGCAAAAACTGAGAAAGGAATTCAGCATTGCACATTATTTTTTGTCTGGCAATACCTATACTCCTTTAAATAGTTGCTACCTTCTCATCTATCTTTAAAGATGTTGCATCTTCACACAAAAATAAATCTCCAACTACAAAAGTTAAGCCACACTCACCCTAAAGTGCTAATTTCCAGTTTTGCAACCCAGACACACAAATCACAGAATGTGCAAATCTGCGCTACAGGGAAGCACAAGAGATTGGTAACAGTCTTCTCTGAAAGAAAGGTCTGATGAACATTCACTGTTCATTTCCATCGTGGAAGCTTTTAATACAACAGGAAGCTAATAGAATTGCACATACTAATCTCACTGACTATTTTGCTGTTAAAATAGCATGATATACTGCAAACCCAAATCCTGTATACAATATGTAAGTATTTATAAGATATCCCTAAAGGAGTAAGACAGCAAGACCCAAATGAAGGCCCAGCAACTCCTTCGCCAATTACAATACCCTTTAGCTTTGTGATTTAAACAGGAAGACATTCAAAGTTAACTGAAAATTTAGAAATGATAAAATGCAAAACAGTTGCTACATTTACATGCTGTCAGGGTCTTTTTTTTTTTTTTTTCCTTTTTTTTTCTTTTTTTAAAGTCTATGTTTTAGCGTTTATCACCAAAATAAAAACAACAACAACAAAACAGTACATATCAAAAATACCAGTCCAAATCAGCAATAGTTGATAGAGATAATATGCTGACATTTCAGCAACACGGAGCTAAACTATTCATCTATTTGAAGAGAATACCCCAAGATTATCTCAGAGCTTTAGAATCCCAAACTATATTAATACACTCGTAAGCATACTTTTGTAACCAGCAAAAAAGTTGAAAGCACTTTCTTGACTTCAGAACATGGTCCATTAAAAATAATAGCTCAATAAGTACATTTAATGTATACGCTTTTTACAAAGGTTGTATTCAGAAAACTGGTTACGAATTCTGGGGTTTGAGATATTTTTCCTTATATTTTAAATGAAGTTTACAACATCAGCTGCTGCTTTGCACTTTTTATCTCTTTCCTTTCTGCTCTGAAATTAGAGGTGGAATCTCTTGGGTAAATGCAAAGTCAAAATACCTGTTCAACATGATAGCGTTGAGCTTTGCTGGTAACAAGTTGTGCCTCCATTTCAGCACTTGTGCTTCTGAAAGCTTTCAAAATCGTTTTTCTTGAGGTGTATGCTGCTTATAAAACTCCAGACACAAATACACTCCTGTCTTACAAGCTCCATTTTGGCTACAAGCTTGGCCCTGTACTACTTGCCCAGAAATTAAGTATGCTTTTTCTTCCCACACAAATTTAGCTCCTAAGGTTCCTTAACATAAGAGTACATTCTTGTTATGCTGATGATACTCATATAAAGGAACTTCCACCTACTTCTTCCATCTTCTGCACACAGTGAACATCCCCGCAATCTGTCCAAGCTTTCATCTACTCTCCCACACCAGCACTAGGGTCTTGATACTTAAGCTGCCCATTGTAACTGTGGAAAATCATTGGCTGTTTCAGTTTCATAAAAGAGATGAACAAAGTACTCTTCCACCACTGCAGTTCTCATGTAGTCAAGAGACAGAAAATTGTAATATGGCACCAAATAGCCATCGTTTTGCTGGAGCTAATACTCAATTGGTAGTTGCAGACTGCCAAAAGACACAGGCATCAGCAGCTCAGACTAGCACCTTTCCTGTGATTGCTGAATCGCTAACAGGAGAATAGATCTGGTTTCAGCAAGATACCATAGAAGTAAGTGAGGTTGATGAAAGAAACAAAGGGAAAAGCAGGTTAACAGCAGTGGAGCAGAAAAGCAACTGAAGCGTTTTACTATTACGTGGGCAACAGAGGTTTATTACCACTCTTTGTATGGCACACTGCGATGCTTTCTGGATTGTTTCAGTACATCTGCTGTACTTTTCTGCACTGGAAGTCTCACACATCACAAACTGCTGCTTTAATTCTGCACTCACAGTACTCCACAAGATGCTACACTGTACTAGAAGTGAGCTGCAGTATTAAATAAAATTCATTCTACTGCAGGGGAAAGAGTCTTAAAGTATAGCAGTTCTTAATATATACAGACACTCTCATTTAAAGCTCCCTATTTTCTTCCACTTCAAGTGCCAAAGAGTCTCTGTTCACACAGGCTGTCAACAAACCTTGAGACATGAACTTTGAGTGTCTTGACAAAACCCCAGTAAGTAAGCTTATTGTAGCTCATAGTTACAGTGAGAAAGACAGATAAGAAAGCCATTTACAGAATTAAGGAGACTTTGCACTTTTCATCATGCCCAGCCCTGGGTAGTTCAGATGGGGTACTTGCAGGCAAGCAGGCAGGCAGGGTCATCGTCAGTTGTTTTGAGTTGGGACACCTCATAGATTTCACTGCTCACTCTGAAGACTGGCGACTCATGTGTGCTTTTTAGTTTCTTTGTTTTTAAAAGTCTTTAAAGTTGCATCACTCGGAATCAGATAAGTCACTTTAAACAAAGCAAAGCGTTAAGTGTGACAATTTATTTATAACATACTTCCCACCATCACCACCACACACCACCCTGTGAAAGAAAAACCCCTGCTGAAAGGGTGACAATTTTTAGTATGCTTGAAAGAAATTAGACCAACACTGCATCAAGAGCCACTCTAATCAAATTAAGAGCATAACAGAGGGGGAGATAGGTCAAAGCATACGTTTACTTTAAGCATTTTATATTAGCCTGCTTCTCCACTTCCTTAAAAGGTCAACACACAATTGGTCTACACTCATACCAATTTCCACATCATGTTTAAAAGACAAGCTAGGCAAGTCTTTAGTATAGAAACTCCAATGCTTTTTTAATATACTTTTCAGATTTCAATGGGGAACTGCAAACTAGCCTAAACATCATCTATCCCACATTCAGTCCCTAACGTAAGTATTTGCCCAGGGAAGTATAGCTTGAGAGTTCTGACAAGGCCACTATCTTTAGATAGCTTCTCTTGTTAAGAGGACTTCTAGGCAAATACTTCTGTTAAAAGCTTCTGGTTCTTGCAGTTGTAGGTCACGAAGAAGGTCCCAACATCACACAACTTATTTTTTCTTTTAACACCATACAGTGTTGAAGAAGTGCTTGATGCTGAGAATGGATTACTTCCAAGAGGGCAAGTCTTGTGTGCTAATTTTGTAACAGAAAGCGTGCTGGAAAGAGAACCAGCAGGCATGGAAAGGCCAGATATGCTGCTACACAGGGGACAGAGGTAAAACGTTCATGTTTAGAGTGGGTGTTGTTTGTTCGATAGACTGTTCACAAGACAAAGGACCAAAACTCTTTTCTCAAGCTCTTGTACAAGTAAGGTACAGTAAAGTGAAAGTGGCTTGATTGCTTCTTAAAAAAAACCCAAATCAACTTCTTTCAAAGCATAATGTACTGACAATTCCTTAACAGATGGGACTCAAGGTTCAGCCTAATACTCCAGACCTCTTTTTCTAAATCTTCCTTACTTCTCAGCTAAGTGTAACATGTTGCTTTATCAGCAGTTAAAGAGGGAAGTCCCTCTAAAGAACATATAGGAGGGGTGGTTGCAGAAATTCTGAACCCCACAGAAAATTTTTTTGTCCATATCTGTCCCTACTGTTCTCTCTCCTTGATTTCTGGAAGCTATCCAGGATTAGAACCTACCAAGATGCTTGAGCAGTATTTTAATCAACACCACACTGCCTTTGGTGCAACTAACACTGTGCATTAACCTTGAGATACCTCAATTTCTACAAGAGTGTATTTTCCTGTCTTACTGTCTTAAACATTCCCCTATTCCTCTTCAACAGGAACAGAGCTCTATATAACAAGTACTTTCTAGTGCCTCTGAATGGGAGGGGAAACAATTTCATGATGCTGCCCAGCAACATCTACTTACATCTTAAAATTATGTTTTACAATTTGACTGGGAAGGGTGGGCAGGGAGAAAAGAGTAGTTAAAAGAAAAAGGCAAGAAGAGTCTCCTAAGCTCTTCCTCCACATGAAATGGAGATTAGAACAGATAGCAAAAGCCCTCTCCAGTCAGAAGGGATCCACATCTATTCCTTCAGACAGGTGAATCTGTTCCATTGTATGACATCAGAAAATGCTCTATCAGTGTTAAAAACAAAGTTGCAAATATGGACACTAAGATTTTGGGCACCACAATGATCAGGAAAGGGCCTGAACACGTTGCGCCAACAGAAACAGGGTTTGATGGTGTATTTTTTCTTTTGTGTAGATGCAAAATAGCAAAGCCTCCACGAACTTTATTTTTGGAAGTCTCTACAGAAAGCAGAGAAGTCTAAGAGGCTAAACCAAGGAGCCCTGACAAGGAAAAGGGGTGTGCTTACAAGGGTCCGTATCTGGTCTCGTATTTAGAAACAATGTTCTTGCATCGTCCCACTTCCTTGCGCAGCTCCGCAACCTCCGTCCTCAGGGCTGTGTTCTCTTTCTCAAGAAAGGCTGCCCGAATCGTGATCTGATTCTCCTTTAACCGCCGAGCGTCACGGGAGCGCTTTGCTGCCACGTTGTTCTTCTTTCGCCTTGTCCAGTACTTCTCATCCTGTAGCAAAGAAAGGAGAGGGAAAAAGGAAAAGAAAAAAGGAGCCAAGCTGACAACTCTATGAAGCAAATGCCTCTTTACTGTATAAGGACATTCACCCTGACTGCTGTATTGAAGAACCTCCGTCACTGGTTTGCAGGGATCTGACACCAAAATGCAGGCAACAGTAGTGTAAGGTTTCATCCTTCCACAAGTCTCATTGTAGCATAAACCAAGTGCACTGCTAGAACGAGGCAGATTAAGATACTTGGCTACTAAGAAGCAGTCCAACTGAACTGCTCCCTTTACTTATTTTCAATTCAGGAACGAATTTTCACAGGAAACAACTTGTTCTGTTGCCTGGGCTATTTAAAGCCAGATCAGACCGAATGCTGGGCAAATACATACAATGGCCTTTGAAAGTGCAGTTATTGAGGATGTGACTTGATAGTTCTTCTAATTTCCGTGTATATCATATGTTGCTCCTGCCCAGTAATTATCTCATGATACCAAACCAGCAAGAACAGCAGCTGACTTGCCAATTCTATTCTTCATGGTACTTCTGCCCAATCACATAGGTGTAAGTGCATTAGCTTTATACGTCAGAATGTGTGGACAAAGAATCAGGAACTTTGATCAAGGCCTAGAGAAGTTTACAGCAATCAATCTGTTACCTTTTGCTCATCTGGGACAAAAACCTTCTTGGCTTTTTTAATCATTGGTTGTGGTTTCAGGTCCTCTTCAGTAAACTTGTGTTTGCGAGGATTGAAGAGCTCACCACCAGGCACACTGGACAGCACTAAATCAGCAGGGTCAGGATTAAAATTCACCTCAACTTCTACGCAGTCAGGATCAATGGGGCTGGGAGTATTTCTCTCATTTTGTGGTGGGGACTCTGGCAACAACAGGAGAAGTTACAATACATTCATCAAGATGAAGAGAATTAACTATGAAGCCAACTTGGGTATCTATTTATTGCCCTACTGTGAGCAGTATTTAACAGCATTACTTGGTATTTCCTGAAGGTGTGTTTGGTGCTGTACCACTGCTGGCACAGAGAAAAGCTACACAGTCCAGTTTGTAACACAAACTCTAGGAACATATGCCAGACTAACAGACATGAGCAGACAGATGCAGGACAAGAGTTAATACTTCCTTGGCAAAAACTACATGCTTTGCACACTTAAGCAGCACCTTCCACAGCAGGAGGAAGTACAAAACTTGTACCAGCCCAAGTTTTGTACCACAGAAAGCCTTACAGAAACAAGCCTGCCCAATGATCTCCATCCCTGGGACGCTCAAAGGTCAGACAATTTATTTCCAAACAAATGACTAAATAAAGGTGGGTTTGTTACAAACGCAATAGTGTTCTACTTTACCACATGGAGAGAAATGTTCCAACAAGTTGTCTGACACTGATAGTGTTCATATGAACTTTGTAATATTTATCTCTTCTTTACAAACTTCATACACGTGAACTGCAAATATCAGTCCATTTTGAAGCAGTGATCAACAAGTAAGTTTTTCCATATACCACCTAGAAAAAAGGCACACCCTGTGCCTTACTGAAGGAGTCCCACACTGACCTTTCTCTTGCAGATTATTCAAAGAGGCCCTGAGCAAAAGGTATTCTGTAAAGTCTGCTCATAAAATAGCACTGTCGAAGCTCAGTGGCTATCATGTTTAAACTCCAAATCCAGGGCAAAATGTGCTGCTGAGTTCCTTAATAGAGAAGATCTCCATATTGCAAATGAGGAGTAGAAGTTTCCTAGTACCATTTAAGAACAGTTTTGTTTCTTTATTCCTCAGTTCCTACTTCAAAGCACTAGGGAACATCAGACTGCATCATTAACACCTTTTCAAGCGTCTCTTCTCACACTTCACAGGCTAGCGTGAAAAACTGCTTCACTGTTTTTCTGTTAAGCATTATTATTTGAAGTACATTAAGTTAGTTCACCAAAGAAGCAGAACAAATCACCAAGGCAGCCCAAACGACTTGGCAAAAACTATCAAATCTCTTGTAAAATAACCCGAGAAACTATTTTCTCAACATGTCTAACTTCTCCCTACACCAGCAATACCAAGCAAGCAAATACTTTGTGTTGGTGGTTCAGCTCTTCGGATTTAAAGAGAGAGACAAACTGCACACTGAGACACTCAAGTCATTTTTTTCAGGAAAGGGAAAGGGGAAGAAGAGGACAGGCAGCATCTTCACAAACTGACACACAGACGAAGGCTCTACATTGAGCATGTTTGTACTAATTAACCTGCCACAGCTACCCCTGACAGGTTAGCACGTCTCCTCTTTGATCTAAAGAGGCACCTTTTAACAGAAGAACAACAAAAGTCCCTCACAACCCCGTATTATCCCATCTACCTGTGCTGGAGGCTGCTTCAGACTGCTGGTAAACTGCAGTGGAAGAGGATGATGCAGGAGAACCAGTGGAAGCACTGGCAGACTCCTTTCCTTCCAGCTCAGCCACAGGCAAGAGTGGATTCTGGTTCAAATCCAGGTGAGTAGGGCTGGAAGGAATTCCATTCTCCAGCAGGAACTCATCCAGATCCATGTACTCCAGGTGGAAAGACTCGCCATCGTAAGGAATAGTTTTGTCCCAAATGGGCGGCATAAGGGAAGCTGAGACTGCCATAGTGCTGGCAGCTGCTGCCTCATCTTCCTCAAGCTTTATCTTCTCCTTCTCTTTATCTGAAAGATACAAGTAGGTCACTGTACAAGCTGCAACACAGGAGAGACTCACGGTTTAAGAGCCTGACAAAATCCCCATGAAAGCAAATTCAGTAAGCTATAGTTCTGCCTCATGACATGATCTGAAAAATCAGATGTCGAAGGCAACGTTCATATGTAACTCAGTATGGAATGCTCTGACTCCCTGCGATGGCTGGACCACAGGCATTTCAGTATCCTTGAAGACCAGCATCCTTGCTGTGGTAACTTACTGAAGTTTGATACAATACTGCATCTAGCTTATTAACTAGTCACTGCAAAATTGCCTGTTTTTCACAGGCTCATCTTGGAAGACATTACAAGGGAATGTCCATAATTAGGATTACATGGGAAGCCACTAAGAAAGCTCCAAGGAAGCAGAAGTAGTTTATTCTATGCACAAAGAATGTGCAGAAGAATAATCTAAACACAAACAAGAAAAGAAGATGGGTTTCAGATTAGGTTTGAAAATTAGTCAAAAGGACCACAGGACACCAGAGACCTGGATGTCTACTGTTCAGTAGTTTAGAAGCACTTCTTTCTGAAATGACTCAGCATGTCCACACAAAGCAATAGCTCCAAATGCTGTTCACTACAGATAGCTCAGAGTACCTACATACAATTTCCACTCTTTGGGGAGATGTCTAATAAGGCATACTCCCACACCCCACCCCCAAGCCACGAAAGGCTGATGAGATTTTCTCCATTTACCGTGCTACAGTGCACATATTACAGGAAAATGGCTGTTTCTATGTTCCTCATAGCTACTGAATCTTAACAATTGTCTGGGACAGAATCCAAGCAGAAAACTCAAGTTATGGAATAATTACATAATTTAAGAGACAAAAATAAGCTGGCAGGAAAAAAAAAAATCCAAGTAATTTTCCTGATCCAGTTCTCCATGTAGCCATGCAGTTCTACCAGGGCTGAAGAAGGCATTGCAGAACCAGTACCAGCACTGTTGTTTAAAGGAATGCTCACAATCCTTCCCCAACCAACTGCAAATTGGTTTGCTACCACGGAAGCTGACAAATATTCGGTTCAACAGAACAAAGACTTCAGGGACATACACTGGACTAGTTCAGATCTAACTGGGTCCAGTATCCACACAGGTCAACCCAACAAAACGCACAAATCTTTGGCATTAGTTTTCTAGACTGGCTAAAATATGCTAAAGGAGTATTTTTCTTTATCGGGGGTGGGAGTGGGGGTGAAACTCTGCTCTAAATCAGAAAAGTCTATTTATATAAAACCTATTCCAATAGAACTGGCATTCCTTCCGCTGTTGCCTTGGCTGGTGTGGGACTGAGACTGAAAGAGCTTTTTATGGCTTAAAGAACAGTGCTGCCATACAAAGTAAATTATCATTTTAATCTACCGTACCCTGAACATCTCATACAAAAGATACTAATTTTATACTAAACAATGGGGACAACATTAACCAGTCATCAACTTGGACTAAGAGCACATGTTAAATTCAGACCCGCGGCTCCTGAACCTGAGCTTTGTTAACATCTTGCAGCTTTTGGCCTTCCTCTTTGCCACTCCACACTGCTGCCTCTGAACTGCCATCTTCCAACCCCCATCCCTGCTATAAACTCCTTTTTGCAGGGAGTGCTGCAAATTTCCTACCCTTTGCTTAGGCAAAGCAAAAGTAGAGGTTAACAGTCATGACCCAAATAACCTGAATGTTTCTAAACAGCTCCTGCTTGAAGCTAGGAGAGAAAGAGCATCCACTCTACTTCACATACATGAATGATTTTGGTTACAATTGAAACACATCCCACCAAATTAGAACCACCATTTCACATCTGACTTCCGAATCAGGGATGGTGTATTTTCCCCAAGGTTTGCACAGTGCCCAGCACAATCGAACCCAGACTGGCACTGGGAATTGTGGGTGATATCCTAGCAAAGACATCACCACAACAAATGCAAGTAACCACAATGAATTCTTGACAGATCACTATTTTTTAATCAACAAGATGAAAACTGTGAATGGTGCATCAAAATCTTGAATTAAAAAAATGTTTTTATTCTTGGAAAAAAAAATAGTATTCCATTTTAAGTTATGCCAAGTTTAATGCAAGCCAGCAATGCTTTTGTTTTGCAACATCTAATACAACACCTCCAGAAGGAAAAAAGAAACCTTAAGTGATTAACAGAATAAACATGAAGCTTAAAAATACCTGTCAGAAGGCAGTGCCAAAAAGACTATACTACTGGTGTATGTGGACCTTCTCATATCTTTTAACGCCTTTTAGATGCACACCATCATCCTCCTGTACTATGGTCCCTCCAGCTTCCTCTTGCTATTCTCCCTGGCTCACACCCAATTAAACCCTTCATTCACATGAGAAGAACATCTGAATTTTTCTGTCCTTTTGCTGTAAGTTGAAAACTGACAAGCACTGGGCTGCCAGTGTTGTCTCTGCTTCACCGTGTGCGTCCCTCTCTCCCTCCTCACTTCTAATAGCTAGTATCTGAAACAAATTAAAATAGCAGAAGTTAACGTGCACATGTTAAGAAGTTAACAAGTCCATGGGACCTGATGAAATCCATCTGCAGGTCCTGAAGGAGATGGCAAACGAAGATGCTAAGCCATGGTCCCACCATATTTGGACTTGTGCAAAGTGTTTGACACTGTCCCACACGACATCCTTGTCTCTAAATTGGAGAGACATCAATCTGATGGATGGACCACTCGGTGGATAAAGAACTGGCTGGATGGCCGCACACAAAGGGTTGTGGTCAATGGCTCAATGTCCAGCTGGAGACCAGTAACGAGTGGTGTCCCTCAGGGATCGGTGTTGAGACCGGTCTTGTTTAGCATCTTTGTCGCTGACATGGACAGTGGGATTGAGTGCGCCCTCAGCAAGTTTGCTGATGACACCAAGCTGTGTGGTTCGGTTGATACGCTGGAGGGAAGGAATGCCATCCAGAGGGACCTTGACATGCTTGTGAGGTGGGTTGATGCCAACCTCATGAAGTTTAACCATGCCAAGTGCAAGGTCCTACACCTGGGTTGGAGCAATCCCAGACACAGCTACAGGCTGGGCAGAGAAGAGATTCAGAGCAGCCCTGCGGAGAAGGACTTGGGGGTGCTGGTGATGAGAAAATGAACATGAGCCGGCTGCAGTGTGCGTTTGCAGCCCAGAAAGCCAACCGTATCCTGGGCTGCATCAAAAGGAGCATGACCAGCAGGTCGAAGGAGGTGATCCTGCCCCTCTACTCTGCTCTCGTGAGACCTCACTTGGAGTATTGTGTGCAGTTCTGGTGTCCTCAGCATAAAAAGGACATGGATCTGTTGGAGCAAGTCCAGAGGAGGGCCACGAGGATGATCAGGGGACTGGAGCACCTCCCATATGAAGATAGGCTGAGAAAGTTTGGTCTGTTCAGCCTGGAGAAGAGAAGGCTGCGTGGAGACCTCATAGCAGCCTTCCAGTATCTGAAGGGGGCCTATAGGGATGCTGGGGAGGGACTCCTCATTAGGTACTGTAGTGACAGGACAAGGGGTAACAGGTTAAAACTTAAACAGGGGAAGTTTAGAGTGGATATAAGGAAGAAGTTCTTTCCTGTTAGGGTGGTGAGGCACTGGAATGGGCTGCCCAAGGAAGCTGTGAATGCTCAGTCCCTGGTGGTGTTCAAGGCCAGGTTGGACAGAGCCTTGGGTGACATGGTTTAGTGTGAGGTGTCCCTGCCCATGGCAGGGGGGTTGGAACTTGATGATCTTAAGGTCCTTTCCAACCCTAACTATTCTATGATTCCATATTGGGTGCCCGTGTATTTCAAATGTGATACATAAGATAAAACCTTTGTATGATCATTTTTGCACTGACATTTTCCCACTGGCTTCCTTTCAATTCATTTAATCTTTATTTCTGCAGCACAACATCCTGCTGGGTGCGCAATATCTAATGAAACACTAATTAACCTCTTTCATTTTGAGGGGGAAGTTTCCATCCACCCCAGCTCAGGGACCTGAAACATTAATTCTCTTAAGATATTTATAGTGTAAACAGGTATTACCTGACAGCAGAGCTGCAGTATCCTAAGAGGCTCCATTTGCAGTGATTCAAGGTCACCCTGATAAATCTGGCCTGTACTTTTGCAGCTGATAGCTGGATGTCTGATTTAGCCCCCTCATTCTGCTCCTGTGACCTATTAGCTGGGCTGTACATACGCTGTTAATAGAGAGGTCACTAGTTTATGCTAAGTAATTTAGGCAGAGCATTCCAGTTCTTGTACTGTTAGAAATATTGCTGTTTAAGCCAAAAGCAGCAGCCTGTAAAAAGCTTTAGTCCATTCCCTGGTTTTTCCTTAAAAAAAAAAAAAGGAACAAAAAAACAAACAAAAAAACTCAGCCAACCAACCCCAGACCAAAAGACATTTTGGCCACAACTGTCAAATGCTATCCCAGCCACAAACAGAACAAACACTTCTTTGACGAAGTTCCCCTCGCTCGTCAAAAAACATTGTCAAATTGTACTGAGCACACTAGATAGACTAAGGCTGACTGCTCCAGAGATCTTCAGTCCCACTGGTGACAATGCAACAAGACAGGTCATAGGGTTCTGTATTCCTGATGTCCATTACTGTAATGCTTGTTGAGGCATTTCTCCGGCCACAGCAGCACGCAACTGGTGATTAAAACATCCTTTGGAGAGTATGCAGCAGCTCATTATTACTAGGAGAGACCTATGCTTCTGCTCTAGAATACTAATTCTCTTCCTTTACCCCACAGGGCTTTTTTTATTAAGAGATTATTTTATTTAACCCCTACAATGCATGTGACAACAACTTACTGCGAGGCCGGTCCGACATACTTGGTACGTTGCAGGGCATTTCAAGATGATGGCGTTCAGCTGGAACTGGATGTCCTCCTCTGTTGCTTAGAAGGATTAGAAAGCCTACTTGCTTACTGGGTAGTCAAATTACCTACAGCAGTTGGAAAACCCACAGGTAGCTCGTGGAGACTATAAATGGACACTGCAGCTAGTTGATACAATTTCTTCTTGCAGAATATGACAGAACACTGTACTTTTGTCGACAGGCCTTACAGGCAAAAAGAATAGGGTCTTTTCTCAGAAAACTTGCTGAGCACACCACTGTATTAAGTGAGTTAGCAATTATTTAACGTTTTGGCTGTCACTGTAAGGGAACAGAAGATAAACAAGGAACCTCTGAAGTCAGCTGAGTCACAATTCTACTGACAAGTCTTTTGTAAAATTAGGAGTAACTACCTGCTAACACAGAAGGCATTCTTTCTTTTGGCTTGCAAATATGCAAGCAAGAAATGCATCAGAGATCAAAATAAACAGAAAGCAACAAGTTCCACGAAGTGTGAATGGAAACAGTACAAGGTGGAGTAAGGAAACCCATGGAGAAATTTAAGAATGAGAACCTCCTGAACTTCATCACACCATGAAAGGAGAGGGGCAATCAAGATGAAATGGACTCCCTAGCAAGCTTTAGAGAACCAAGGTGAACACCTTCCCAAGTTAGAATGGGTTCATCTAATAAAAGTAGCAAATGTTTCTAATTTTAGAAAACGCAGTACCTCAAAATGGCATTAATCTTAAAATTGTACATCTCCATAGCCCAGATCACATAATCCTGAACAAGAAAACCAGCCCCAACCAAAAAGTCACCCTATCCAAGTCACCTACCATCATAGTTTCCACACATGAACTTGAATTGTTTCTGCTAACAGCACCTTTGAAGAGGATTGGGTGCAGAAATACCCTAAGAAATCCCATAATGTTGCAGATTCAAGATTCTACATACTGCAGCATGCTGCACCATAGCAACACAGCCAAAACCTTTATCAGAGGCTCACTTTTTTCTTTTTTTCTTTTTTAAACAGAAATGAGAAAAAAATATTTGCCATTATCACAAGATGGATACATTTACACAGCATTGTGCAATGCTACACATACAAAAGTAAATGGATCTGAGCTAGGATCCTCATTGGAAACAATCTTGCCAACCCTGCTGGCACTGTGTCTACCCTGGATATTATCCGATGTTCCAAAAATGATTCTCAACCTCTAAACGCCCAAATGCAAGGGCTAATTTAATATACACTGATACATTGGGCACTACAGCAGCGTAGATAAACCTGAGGCTTGCTTAAAATCAGACATACTCAGGCAAAAATACTCCCGGGTGAAAGGTGAAAAGAAACCAAGTCAACAAAAGAGACCAGTGCCATAAGCACTGAAGACTACAAGCACCAGCCCTATTATTTACACAGCTGCTGTCTGCATAACGAGTGGGAGGGAGCCAGCTCCAGCCTATACAGGACTGCATGTGCAGAGGCAGCTGGTCATCCCCTCACGGATTATCACCAAACCTAATCTGAAGAGATTTGCTGTTTATGCGGGTCCTCGTACAACTTTTCAGCAATTTTAAGGTCAAGGAAGTCTCCAAATCTTTTCGTTGCTGCTCCCAGCTCTGGGTCTAAAGGTAGGGGAGGCTGGTAAGGGAAGGAAACCAGCGTGCCAACCCGATTCCTGCCTAACCCTCGCACCTGAAGCATTTCATTTCGCCCAACGCCGGCACCCAAATACACCCGAGAGGACGATGGCAGCATCTGAATTTTCCAGTCGCACCGGCTCACCGGGGAGCCCCAGCCCGCGGGGCGGCCACCACTGCCCTGCGCTTCTGAGGCGGGGAGAGGGCAAGTGAGGCCGAGCGGCTCCGGCCAAGCCCGGCGGGCCGGTATCCCGTGCTGCCGGCGCTTGGCACGGCCGGCCCGGGGAAGAAAAGGGAAAAGGGGTGCGGGGCGTACGGGGGTAGAGAGCGTCAGGCGCGGGCGTGCGGCCTCTCCCGCGGGGACACCCACCGTTACCCGGGGAGTCCCGCCCTCCGCGGCACGGGGCGGGAAGAGTGGGGAGGGGGGTGGGGAGGGAGAAGGAGAGAGAAGCGGAGGGAGAGTGCGGCGCGCTCCCGCGGTTCCCTCGCGCGGTCCCGCGCTCACCCAGGCGCGCCTCCCGCGGCGGGTTCTCCATCAGCTTCTTCAGCACCAGCGGGAAGGCGCCCGCCAGGCCCCGCTGCTCCTGCTGCGCGGCACCCCCCGCGCTGCCCCCGGCTGCAGTGGGCTCCGGTCCTGCCGCCGCCGCCTCCTGGTGCGCGGCGCGGCCGGGCATGCTCCCCGCGAGCCGGCGGGCGGGCGGGCGCGCGCGCTGTCAACGGTCGCCGGCGGGCCGCGGCGGGAGGCTGCGACAGCTCCCCGGGACCTCAGCGGCCGGCAGACGGGCTCGGATCGCGGACGGCGCGCGGGAAGGGCGCTACGGCGCATGCGCGGACGGCTGACGCCTGGCGCGTCCTGCAGTATTAATGAGCGCCGAGCCGCCCCCCCCCGCTCCTCCCACCTCCGATTGGCCCGCGCCGCCAGGGGGGCGGAGCACCGCGCGGAGGCCCCGCCCTCCCGGCCGGCGCGGGCACGCGCCCCCCGCCCGCCGGGAAACGTGCAGGGGCAGGCACCGGCGGCTCGTTTGCATGCCGTGCCCCGCCCCCCCGCCTCCTCCGGGAGCTGCGTCACCGGCAGCTGCTCCCTGCGCCTGCGCCCGCGGCGCTGCACACACGGAGCGCCCCTGCACGGTCAGGCGACCGTTAGCGCTGAGGGGACCGTGCGGGGGGCCCGCGCTGCCGCTGCCAGCGCTCCATCCGGCCCCTCAGTACCCGCCTTTGTCCCCACATCACCTTCCCATGTGACACAGAGGTAATCTCCCTCTGTCCTACGTGATGCCCGCGGCGGCGTGCCCTGTATAGCGTAAGCGGGGAGAAGGGATTCACTGCGGCTGCTGGCATGGCCTGGCTGCTGGGGGTGGCGAGGGGGACAGACTGTCCAAGTTTTAATGATCACAGGCAACCCTTGTGATTCTCCAGGCAGACACCCCTGTTCCAGCAGCAGGGACGCTGTGCTGGGATTTAAGGTTCTGAACATACAAAGGGAGCAAGTGTTGCCAAATCCATCCCGAAAGAGCACAGGCTGGGGAGCTTCTCCTGCAGAACAAATAAGCTGGATGGAGTGACAGAAGCTATAGCCACAGGCTTCTCCTGTCAGCAGCTGCTGCCTCTTGACACAGAAAGGCCGGCCCCAGCAAACCCACTACGTCTAGAACTATGAGCAGCGAAAGGAGAGGAAACAGTGTGCAACCTCCCTGGCATGGTCTCATCTGTACCCAACTGAGCCATAGGTGCCAGGGTGGGGATGTCTTCCTGAGTGCCAGCAGAAAAGGGTCCTCCTCTTCCTCCCAGGTAGACACTCAGGCATCTGCTTGGTTCTGTTGCCCCTCCACAAATCTCAGGCATTTCATTCTGGTGGCAAGGCACAGGTTGACCTGACTCTTGCCAATAAACCCTGATGGTCTTTGTGACACAAAATTGGGTCTGGAATCCTCCCCATGCACCCCAGGAAAAGGAACGTATTGGAACGCACATGGGGTAGGGTGCTTTCCCCTGTTGCCTCACTGCAATGAGAACCAGGGGATGTCTTCATGCAACCTGGGCAGACAGAGTTGTCCTACCTGCCAGCTACTTCTCTTGCTTCCTCCTTCACCAGTGAAACTCCTGGTGCAACTCCTGTGCATGTGCAGCCTGACAGGGAGCTTGGGAAAAGGCCATCTTGTGAATACAGGCTTGGAACAGGGCAGGTTAATGAATCATATGTCAAAGCTGATAAATGCAGCTGCCAGAAGCAGGCAAAATAGCTCATGCTCCACTGCCCAGCGTGCTCCAGGGCTGCTGCTTGCCCTCCACAGACTCCCTCCGCCTTGCCAAGCTCAGCTGGCGGAAGAAAAAAGCACATGCGTGAAAGGGAGATGCCACTTCACACGGAGCAATGAAACACAGATGTCAGACCACACATGAGAGGTGGAACACGCAGCTCGCAGCAACGATTTTCCCTGGGAAACAGCTAGTGGTAGGTGGTAGATAGAGAACACAACCAACTGAGGTCATGAAGGAGCAGTTTCTAGGAACAGGGAGAGGGGATGTAGCCAAAGCAGAGCAGGCTTCAGTTATGGCTTTCATGGTTGCTTTGTTCCATTATTGTTGACGCTGGTGGCCCCTTGGGATGATGCTGTGTACAGTGCTCCTTTAAGGAACAGGCTCTGCATGTATCCACCGCCCCACAGGACTCAATGGAAACTGCTTTGCTGGGTAACGTCCATATGAATGGAGGTTATTAAAACCACTCAGCAGCCTCTACTTCAAGGCTTTTCCCTTTAGATCAACCACATTCTTCCTCCAGCCCGTTTGCACCCACACTCCACCCTGCTAAGGTTTGTTCTGCAACACCACTGGGTTGTGACTTTGCCTGGAGAGAGATTTTAGCCTGTACAGTGTTAGATGCTTGGCGTGAATGCTGGGGAGCATTCCTGTGGGTTCCCTCTCACATCACCCTGCTTGGGCACCAGCTCTGCCCTGCCAGCGAGGAGGGAGGCTACTCTGAGAGCTTTTCTTTGCTGCCTCTGGGGATTAGGGGCTCAAACCACTGCCAGCAGAAAGCGGGCACTGCACCATCAGCTCTACCTTGTTGGTTAAGCTGAAATCTGCCTGGATTTTTACAACTTCTCTTTTGCTCTGCAGCTCAGAAGGAAGAGAGGAAGACAATGAGATGTAAGGAGAGGAATGCAGCCGTTACTGCTGGGAGCCTTGTCAGGGCTAGATGATGCAGAACAGCCCAGCTCTAATGCAGCAGGGAGGCGAGAAGCAGCCCAGCACTAGGCATGGGGGGAGGGACACACACACACACCCCAGCCTCTCTGGGAGGTTTGAATTGCAGAACACATTTCAGACAGAGGCCTGAGACCCAGCAAATCCAGAAGAGTAGTGCATAGGTCTGGAGACCCAGAAGGGGTGAACTCAGCTCTGTGGGAAGAGGGCCATGACAGGAACGCTGGCCTGGGGAAGGAGGCAGCATAGCAGGGACAATGGTAAAGATTACGGGAGGTGATGCTGAGAGGCAGGGTGGTCCTGGGGCTAAGGAAGAAAGTGGCACAAACCAGTACCCTCAGCAGCCAAATAAGCCACAGTGGGTTAAGGCTAAATTATTGCCTCTGCAAATCACTGATCTCCCCTCTAAACCCCCGCTCCAGTTCTTGCCAAATACATCTTGCCAGCACTCCTCCCTTGGATTAATTCAATCCACTTGGCTGTGGAGCCCAGGGATCCCAGGGAGGCAGCCAAACTTCAGCTTAGCCACAGTAAGGCTCTGTACCACATGAGCCTCCCTTGGCTGTTACTGCCTCCTGCCAGGCAGGTCCACCTTCTCCCTGGGTATCAGTCAGCTCAGAAAACATGCCCTGTTCCCCCCATGCAGCTTCATACTGTGTGATGTTTAAACACACCCGTCATTGGGCAAAGCCTCAGCAAAGAAGAGAGCCAGCTCACAGGTGGCAGCAGCAGAGCGATGTGACAAAAGGAGCCCTTAGGGGGTATGGTAGCGACCCTTGCCCGCCTTCTCCTTCCCACAGGGAGCTGTGCAGGTGCCATAGGGTTCACTATATGCAGCTGCCTTTCCTGCCACAGCAGCAGCCTTTTCTCCCATTGACCCCAGGACATGAGCAGAGTCCCTCTCCACATGGTGTATCTGGCTCTTCTGCTCCTGGCTCATGCTGCCCCTCAAGACGACAGAGCTCTCTGCATGCCCTGGTTGCAACTCCCTATGGAAGAGTGAGGTCCAAGCATGTTTGTTTCTGTGAGTTCAACTCATTCATGCCTAGACATGAGCTTGTTGAACCAAGCTGTTCCCATACACCTCCCTGGCACTCAGCAGCAAACGTTAAAACACAACAAACAAAAAGCAGCTTGCCAAGGGCTTGTGGCATCTTATCCAAAACCAGACTTGTGTGATGGGCACTTGGAGCACACCCAGCAATGGAGAAGTGGTCAGTTCAACAAGGGTGAAATGTTCAGCACAGCAGAAGCCCACACTAACTAACCTCATGGCTCCTTTCCATTTGTTTTCTAGGATGCTGCATGGAAAGCAGGACAGCCCCGGAGTACAGAAGTGCTCTTGCAAAGAAAACACCACATTTGCTATGTTCCCTACTCCAGCTTCTCACTGATAAACAACTGCAGCATCAAACACAAAGTTTGCACAGAGTCTGTAGGCTGGGCTCCCTGGACAGTCTGCGTCTGGGAAGAGGCAATGTCTGGAGGCTCAGCAGTTATTAACCATGGGACAACCCGAATGGCAAGCTTGGAAGTCACTCCTATTGTGGGCATGGAGATTTGTGCCCAAGCTGCCTCTGTGCACAGAGCTTTGAGTGTTTCCAAGAAGTAGCTGAACCTGGAGATTAAAGGGATCAGGAGCTCAGCACTCTTGATTGATTTTCTAATCAATCCATTGCTGCTGTTTTTACTCCTAGCTGCACAACACGCTCCGAGCCAGAATCCCATGTCTGACTTGGACACTTGGGAGAAACACACCCTTGAAGGGCTTGCAGCAGACAAGATCATCTAACCCTTTCTCCCTTTGCAACTTAAGGAGGGGAAAGAGGAATCAAACCAGAAACCCAGCAATGCATTCCCTCAACCCTACCTGTCATCTTGTTGGTCCAGGGTAAGGAGTACTCCAGCAGGGACTTCAGGACTTCCGGGAAGTCCAGGGCAGCAGGGCCCCCGGTGCTGTTGCAGCTTGACATGTCCTGTGCTGAATCTGTGCCAGCACTGCTGAGGCAGGGCCAGACACCTGGCTGCCAGCCCTGAGTGTGGCAAGGAGGGCTGGGGGGCACCGGGAGCAGGCTTCCCAGACTGCTCCGGCTGAGAGCAAGTGAGGAGGAAAGGAAGCAGCAGTGTGCCCAGCTGTCTCCACCTTCCCCTCTCCCAGGCTGAAGTGGCCAATTGTGGAAATGGCTCCAGGCTCGCAGGGCTGGGCCGGGCTGCTGGCCAGCTGGTTTTACTGGGCCTCTCCCAGCCAATCCGGCAGCGAAGAACTGGGCCAGTTATCTAACTTTGCGAAGGCAGCACCCTTTTCCTTCCTAAGGTGTTATAACAAATGTACACGATGGGGTGGGGGAAGGAAGCAAGCAAGCAGTGTCAGGAGTACACACATCAGCTGCAAACACAACAGCAAAAGGATCCTCAGCATGGCTCTTGGAAAGCTCTGAGCTGTGCAGGCTGCCCCTGTGGAGATGCATTCGCTGTCTGCATCTGGCTGCTAACTTCATCTGAGATGCAGATAGTGACAGTATTTGTACATCATGCAACAGTTAGTGTGTCCTTCCTAAGCCAACATTGCTAACAGCATAAGGCATTTTTCTCATCAAGCGTGGATTGTCTGCAGAATGCAGGATTTCTTTCTGTAAGGGGCAGAGTTTTCATCAGAAAGCCAACAGCCTCCTCTCAGAGCAGTGATGTAAGGCAAGATAGTTCATGCACCCTGCAAATACTCTTAACACCTGGTTAAGTAAGATCTTGAGCATGCAAAGCTCCTCCTCTCCCATTATAATGTCACTTTTAGTATGGAGGGAGGGACTGGAAACAGGAGAATAAAGGAATAAAGGCCTGCTCTTCTTTATCTTCTTTATGGGAAGAAGCATCTTACACATGGGGCGGGTCCATTTTGCCAGGCTCAGCCTTACAGCACCAGTGTGAGTCAATAGCAACCAGGTACTCCTACATTGCTCTGTGAGCCCCAGCTATGGGGGCAGCCCAGCAAAACCTTGCACGGCTCTAAGCATGGAAGTGGCCTGAGCAAAGTCATTAGGAATTTTCTTGTGCTTGAAGTGAAGTATTTAACTGGCCCAGCATTTGAGGTTTTAACAAGTGATAGGGTTTTGCTCACTCGGGAATGCATTTGATTCAATCCAATAGAAAACAAAGAATTACCTCGCCAGGTTGGGTGTTGGGCATTTCAGATTAGCTGGGGTAGTTTCATGATCTCGATCCCAATCTAATCAGGCTCGGAAATCACACAGTAGATGCTTTGGCAGAATTCTTAATTGTAATAGAACTATACTACAAAGTCTTGGGATTTTCCTTGTTGTTTGCTCCTCCCTGTTCCCCAGGGAGAACACAAGAATACAGCCAGTGATAACCATCAGTGGTGAGGCCATTCAAAGAGAATAGGCCCCTACTAACTCTAGGGGTTCTCCAGCCACCCAAAGCTGGAGCCAGCAGACAGCCCCTGCAGGCGGTCAGTGCATCCTGGCTGCTGGCAGCAAGAGAAATCATTGCATGTCTCCCTCCTGGAAGAACTGCCTGCAGCCAGGAGGTCCGTGTCCTTTCCTGGAATCTTCTGGTCCATGGCTGGTATTACTAACATTTGGGACAGCTACCATCATATATGCCTAGGTAAAGTGATTGGGAATGTGCTAGCTGCCCAACGCCAGGTGCAGCTGGACCTCCTGGTTTTGCCCCAGGCTCAAACTTCTCCTGAAAGCTGGAAAAACATATGCCTACATGTCTGGAGGAACCCAAGGGCTTCACAGCAGCTGCTGCAGCCATTGACTGGCACTTATGACTTCAGAAGATTAAGTTCACTGAGTGGAAATTTACAGAATCATGGAATGTGTTAGAAGGGGCCTTACAGATCACCCAGTCACTTAGCATTCTGGAGTATTAGCCTGTGCATCAATCCAAGTTGCCATCTTTCCCTCAGCCTCAGGAGTGCTCCCTCAACTCCTTCACAGAGCCACACCTGAAGTTTCTGGAGCTGCCTTTGCACTACCTCCCCTCCTACTGGTGTCTTGGCAGGGTCCTGATGGACCCTCAGACCCAAAACAGACAGTGGCACACCTGGGTGCCTCCTGGGTCAGAACTCCTGCAGGTTGTTGCTGTGGATCTTGTACTCGGTGGTGGCACTTGGCTGCACACCGGCTTCTGAGACCAGCATTACAGAAGGGAACTTCTGTTGCTTCTGAAAGCACAGCCAGCCTGTGGGGAACCCACCAGCAGCAGTGACACTTGACCAAAGAAAGCCATTACTGGTTACTGTTACTAATTGCTCTTAGCTTCCTCCAATGCGATGAAAGCTTGGCTTGATTATCTAATGGAAAGAAAATAAAACCCGTTTTTTGTCTGATTTGCTAAGGACACAAAGCTTACACAACAGTATTATCCCTCCTTCTCTGCCTCTTTGCAGACATCCGTCACTGGTTTTTGTTCTTGTACTAGGTCTGAGGACAAATGCACACTCCACTGACAGCTTCCAGGTTTAACTCTTTGTTTGTGTAGTGCATTTGGTTTGATAGGGATTTTTTTCACCTGTGCGGGGCCCAGCAGGCTGAGTTTCACCGGGGCCTTTCCCAAAGGATGCTTGCCCTGCATCCCACCACCTTGTCTTCTACAGGGTTGAGATGCTGCTTGCTGCTGGTGGCAACAGACATCTCCAGAGCAGCAAGAATACCCAGAATGGCAGCAGTAGGAGGCCCCACCTCTGAAGGAGCTGCCCCTTCCCAAGGCAGGGTACCACATGCATACACCTACGTATGCATCCATGTGTGCCGTTCTCCCTGCGTGGAGCGGCAGTGCTTGGATCCCGAGTGTGCGGTGCAGTTGGGTGGATGGAGGCACCTGCACCTCCCACCTGAGGTGAAAGGGTTTCTCAAAACTAATTCCCCAAAGGAGTGCCAAAAAGCTAATGAGCTTTGCTTCCCCCCCCAAGGCGTCTCCCCCTTCTCGAGAGTGCGCACGTGGCAGCTCTGCTGCTCTGCACGTGGCCTTCCCTTGTGAGGTGCCACTTTCTGCAGAACTAGGTGCTAGGCTGGGAGAAAAGTGAGACCGGCTCTTGGGATCCCCAGGAGTTGTGCTGCCCTCGGCAGGAAGGACACCGAGAGCTGCCCGTGGGCATTTCCCTGCTCTGGAAGCACTGGAAGCCTGGGCAGAGCTGGCTTTGGGAGATCTCTGAACAAGCCTTGGCAGGAAGCAGGGCCCAGGAGGTGCCAAGAGCAGCAATAAACCAGGGTGTTTAAAGCAGGATGGGGAAACCCAACGACAGTGATTGCTGGGCCTCTGCCAGGGCCTGTGGGAGACCGTTGGGTGGGACAGCAAGGAAGATACATGTTCCTTTAGCTGCTTCCTTCTCAGAACGAAGAAGCTGGCTGTAAGGACCTCGGCTGTCCCTCGGCGCTCCCTTCCCAGGCTCACTCACCTCCCCAGGGAATGACGTGGCTCCTGGCAGGAGCAGGGATCCTGCAGCAGCATAGTCCAAGAGGTCAGAGCTTGATGGATTGATCCAGGGATCAGCTGAGCCTGGGGAATACATGTAGGATGGAAGAAAACAACCTGGCCTCCAAGAAGCATGGGCAGTTTGGCTGCTGCTGACCCCCCAAAGCCGAGATATGAATGGTCTCGGAGAAGATCCAGCCTGCCAAGAGCTTCTTTTGGAACACTGCTTCTACTGAACCCCCAGCAGAGCAACATCTGATTGTGCTGCAGTTATACTGGAGCCATTTGGCTGAGGCTATCTCACTCCCATGGAAGCAGGACTCTCCCTCACTGCCTCTGAGCTTTGCTGAGGTATAGACGGGGAGCATGCCTTGGTATTCAATCAGAGAAGCTATGCAGCTCTTCACCCTTCCCAAACGTCTGCTGGAGAGCCCCAGCACTACCCAAAGCCCACAGCTGAGGCAGACAGAGGAAATCCACAGAGAACAAGGGAAATACACCAAAGAGCACCTCCAGCGTTGTTTTTCCCATTCCAAGCAAGCCAAATCTACTCCGGCATCTGGGTTTAGAGATTTCCATTCTAGCCCTGGGTAAGTGTCATTTTTGGAAGGATTAATCCAGCTGGTAATGAATAAATCTGTTTCCTGGGACTCTGCAGTTTCTGTGCCTCCCGAGGCTCTCAGGAGAAAGTAAGAATTTCTTGGGGTGCTGCCATCCATAAGCTAAACTGCAGAGAGGAGAACCCCTGAAAGGGGCAGCCTTGGGAGCTGCCAGCGCTAGGACAGTTACAGTGGGGAAGGAGTCACACAGAGCTGTCATCTCTCCTGATCTCTACTCCCTGCTGCATCTGGATCTGCTTTCAGGAAACACCAGAACCTGCTGCTGCTGCCTGGAGCGGGACCCACAGAGAAGCAGGAGGAGACAATCAAGCTGGGGAGGGAGGGAGGGAGGTTATTGGGAATGGATGGGCCCCATCCTGTCCCCTCCCATCCTGAGGAGAAAGGGTTGAGGCTGGATGACACATGGTGCAGAGCTCTGAGCAGTGCCCATGGCTTTCCAGGGAACCCAAAGTGCTCCACACTGTTACCTCCTCTGTACCCTCCACCCCAGCCAGTGGCCAGCACTGCTTCCCAGGTTACAGCTCCTGCAGGACAGGAGCTCTGCTGCTCCCTGTACACAAGACACAACACAACATGATGCTGTTGTTGGTTGCAACAGCTGCAGCAACACAATTAAAAGTGATGACAGCATTTGCACCACCTGCTGTCACTGCCCAGAAACGTTTCCCTATAATGTGGGCAGACAGACTGCTTGGGAATCTTATCTGCAGCTTGCATGCTTGGCAAGGCAAACCCTCTGCCAGGCTGCTGTGTGATGCCATTAAAGGTCTTTAGGATAAAGCCATCCTCCTATCTCTCATGCTTCTTTACCCTGCTCCTCCCAGTCCCCCACTGCACCTGGTTCCTTCCAGGGCGAGCTGGAGCTCATCCCCTTGACTTTGTATCTGCTGAAGTTCTGTGAGGATCTGAGTACTGAAATCACCCCTCCTTTCCCTGCCTCTCCAAAATACAAGTTTATTTTCTTCAATGAAAAACCGCCGGTGAGGAGGGGTTGACATCAAACCTGCAAGGAAAACACTGTGGTTTTTCTCTTCATGCTTTGTCTGCCTCTCAGTTTGCTCTCTATTGTACTGGAAAACTACCCTTGCTCTTGCCAGCATGACCTCAATCATCTT
Source organism: Neopsephotus bourkii (assembly GCF_033783945.1). Lineage (NCBI taxonomy): Eukaryota > Metazoa > Chordata > Aves > Psittaciformes > Psittacidae > Neopsephotus > Neopsephotus bourkii. The sequence continues at coordinate 15,122,736 of NW_026900624.1, forward strand.
TGGAGTGTAGAACTAATGCCTCTCACATTGTGTAGATGCACCTTAGAAGTGCACTGGGTCCTCATTCCCTCTGCACTACAAGCTTGTATTCAGGCCTCTCCTCCTTCGACAAGAAGGACACCAGTCCTTGTGTCTGTAGCTAGGCACATGGGGGAGATGCATCGTCAATCTCCTCTCCTCAGGTCTGGCTGCAGATCCCCTTCTGGTCACACCATCAGTTTATGCAGTGTTAGCAGGGTGTCTCCATGGGACCCCCTTGCCTTTGCCACATCTCCAGTTTTGGCTTCACTGGGAATCCAGATCAATCTGTATCGAGATGGAATTGAAAAATGAAGAAAATAGTTTTATTAATAAATGTTTCCACCTCAACCTGTTCCCCCAGATGCGACCATTGCTGCACAGCATCCTCTGCAGGGGGATCTGCACTGACACTGCCTGCGACTCGGTGCGTAGGGCAAAGCAGGGAGCACACTGCTGGGCAAAAGAACCGGCTGACCCAGTCGAACAGAGCAGCCTACACAGTGGAACAACCTCTAAGTGAAGGTGATGACAAGACATGATTACTGGAGGTTTCAAAACACGGGTTACCCAAACACCTGAAACTGTGTGTTAATGCAGAGCGTGTGGATTCTTGATCCTTGGGGGAATGAAAAACAGAGAAAGTCTTAAATACACCTAAAAGCTCACAAGAACTGTGCACCTGATGGAGAACTGCAGAATCTCTTCATACACACAGAGGCAATTTTGCACTCAGCAACAAACAGCAGTAGCTTACACCTAAAAGATGGGAGAAAGCAAAAGCGATCCAGCACCTGAAGTGCTCCCTTTGCTTCCCTCCTTACAGGAGGGAAACCTGAAACCAGGACAAAAAGCCTTTGCAGGGCATCTGAAAAATGCAAACACACACACTGGATCAGGAGCGGGTTTAAAGTGCACACTTTTATTTTCTATTACAAAGGCTAAAAGAAGCAAGTTTGGTTGTTGGGTTTTATTTATTTATTTCTTTAAGAACAAAACCAAAAATGTTGTTAAAACATCTACATTATTATCTTGATACTAGACCTTATGAAAGATACTAAGTTCTTTTTTAATAGTAAAGCGTGGTATTCTTAAATTATATTAATACAAAGACATATTAAAGGACTCAAAGTCATTACTACCCAGCTCAGAACTGCAGCATCCCCTTGCTGTCTTTCCCTCTCACTTGCTAAAACCCTTCCATTTTTGACATACAGTTTCATACACACTAAGTAGGGTATTTTTTGGTTTTATACTTCCCCCCGTAAAGGTCAGATCAGCTCCAACACCAGTGCCACTGAAATCCCTGCCCCTACCAAAGGATTTGGGAAAAGCTTTTCACTAAGTCCTTCAGCATTTGACAAGCCCCTGCTCTGTGCAAGTGTGTGTGGCTGGGGTTATTTTACAGGGTATGTGATTTTCTTCTAATGTTATAAAATTAAACCATCGCTTGTTTTGTTAATAACCCTCGACTTTGGTTCTGCGCTGCAAAATCATCTCCTCTCACGTGAATGAAGAAAAGAGAGAGCTGTCACAGGGTCAGCAGCCCTACAACGTGTGGTTTGTCTGCAGCTCTGCTAAGAGTACAGAATGTGCTGAAGAAAACCGTCTGGGCTTGGTAAAGCCAGCCTGGGAAGTCAAGTGTGAAGCTTCCTGCCCTTTAAATAATATAAGCAAAGCCTTTACCATTAAAACTTTACTTGCTAGTGAGCAGTATAATCCTCTGCCATCGAGATACGACCGCGAGGACATCCTAGGGGGTTTCAGAATGTGAACAGGGAAGCCTGTCCCATCTCAATGTTTATACCTATCTATATAAACCCTCCCCTCTTTGTTATTTCCCTTTCCCTAACCCAAATAAAAGTCTTCATATTTAAAATGGAGATGCTGCGTTTCCTGGCCCGAGTCCTTTTCCTTTACCCTCATTTAAAAGATTCTTTCGATACCACACACATATAATATTATATAGAGCGATATATTTAATACCTGTGTATATATGCTTCATGGGAGGGGTCACATATATACACACTAAAACAAGTCTGGTGACAAAGTACTGCAACACCACAGACCAGGTTATCATACCAGGGAAAACATAAGGAGATATTGGACGCAACCCCCATGACTGTGGGCCTCCCTCACATCACCTCACCTCCCCTCACACACCTCTCCCCGCCTCAGCCCCGGAGCAACAGGGAGAGGGGACAGCGACCCACTTTGTACCCTACAAAGTTACTGTATGAGAAATCACGGCGCAGTGAACACTAGAGTCACACTAAGAGATGGAGGTTTGGTTTAAAATGAAAACACATCCCAGTGTTCCACGATCCACATCAGCTTCCTTGGCATCTCTGCCTGAGAAGAGCAGAACAAGACAACCCGGAAGCTGATGCCAACCTCCTCCTGTCTCTCTCTGTCTATGAAGCTGACCACTTAAGCACAAGGAGCACCAGGAGAAGGTATGACCCGGACAGCTACAGTGAAGGGCAGAGGAGAAAATACACCACCTGACCACTCAAACTGCCATGTTTGATGCTGCGCCACTCTCTCTCCCCACAGCACCACAGATCCTTCCCCATCTTGTCCTCCCCACACGTGGGCAGAGATGGAAATAGCCACTTCCCTCCCCATCTATCCCAGCGAGCCGCCTGTATCATCAGATGTTATGGTCCTGGCCCCTTCCAAACCAGATCTCAAGGTGCTGAGCAGCTGGGAAAGGAAGCTCACACCAAACCAGCAACCACCATCCACACTTTAAAGGAGAGGAAATAAGCTCTGCAGGGCAGTGGTTGAGTTGTCATCCCTGGAGGTATTTTAAAGACATGCAGATGTGGTGCTCAGTGACATGATTTAGTGACGGACTTGGCAGTCCTAGGGTAAACAGTTGGACTTCATGATCTTCAAGGTCTTTTCTAATCTAAACAATTCTAAGCCCAGGAGCACATTCAGCTTACTTAGAGCATGGAGTATCTCTGAAGGGACCCCAAACCAGCATGCAGCGCACTCTGCTCCTGGGCCGTAACTATCCCAGTGGAGCTGATGCACCCACCTGGAAGCTGGTTTAAAAAAGGTGCAGCTGCCCCCACAGCACCTCCTGCACTTCCACATCTCTGCTGAAGCTGGGAACCCCAGGGATATGGGAGCAGTGGGGGAAGAAGGAGACCCAGCAATGCCAAAGCACAAAGCAGTTCACAGCCAGTTTCTATTTACCACGGATACAGCACTGCCAGCCCCAAGGGCTCTGAGCCTGCTGTCCTGGGAGACTCTGTATGAAAAATACATCCCCTACAAATGCTGGGAAGGAGATGTGTTTGTGTTTGAGTGGATGGTGCCATCCATGCATGCAAAACTGCGGAGCGCAGCTGGACTGTGGAAGAGAGGAAAGGGAAGCTCAGGACAGGACAAGCTTTTTACTGCCTATGGGGTGAGACCAACAGAAAGGAGAAGGCTGGCATGCAGAGCAGTGCTGCCTCTATAAAAGCCGAAACTCCTGTCCCAGAGCTCAGCATCACTGTTTCCCATGGTGGCACATGTCAGGTGGGACAGGAGCGGGTGCATGGCTGGGTCCCGTTGTGCCACTTGCCCTCCACCACAGCCCCTGCCCTGGGTCACAGCCTGGCTGCACTGTGTGTCTGCAAGCTCCCTGCCTCAGCTCCGAGGAGGAGGGGGATAGACCTCTGGTGCTGGTAAGCATCCTTCCAGCTGGATTCCCATCAGCAAAGCTCTGCCTGTGCTGCTCAGTGCTGTCCTTTTGAACAGGTCCCCACTTCTTCTGGCAGTGCAGGTCAAAATGCAGCTATAAGTAACCACGAGCAAGAAGGGAAACCCATTACCTCCCTACCTCTCTTCAGGAGACAAGGCAACACAGGAACACAGGCTCCTTTTGGTTACAGCCTTCCTCCTCACTAATACTGCTCACAGATTGCAGTGACACAGAGTGTGCCACAGCCTCCACTACACCTTATAGATGCCTTCAGTCTTAATGCTACCAGTCACACCAGCCAAAAAACCAAACCAAAACCTGCTGCGCACTGAGAAAGACATCTAATGAGGAGTCACCAATTTGCTTTCCGAGTACAGTCAGCTGAAACAGTCTTAAGTCGCCTACAATTCAGTTCCTGCTGCTGCAAGGGGTTTTATTACTTTGCTGCTCTTAGCTATAGTCTTTATATGACACGGCTGTTATTTCAGCACCAGTTGATGCCTCACGGCAATACAGAGAGCAGAAGCTAAAGCCTACATGTTTTAAGCCAGATCTAGTGGTTTTCCCTCTTTGCATCCCGATTCCTAATTTTCCTGGTACCGAACCCCCAGGAGAGCAGGCCAGCCGCAGCAGTGTTAGATGGGGCTTGCTCTGCAGCACTGAGAAAAGGAGCACATGAACTTCAGGGTCACCTTTTCACCAGATGTCTGGCCCTTCCTCTCAGCTTTGTCCTCCACACCTCCGCAGCCACATTCTGAGCTGAGGGGCAGAAGAATGATACAGCGACAAGCTCTCCAATCCACAGCCCAGTCTAGACTGGATTCATTCCTTTGAATGAAGGACAGTGAAAACAAGAAGATGAAGATGAAGGAGGATTGGGAGGGAAAGAAGAAAGAGGAAATGGATCACAAACTCGGTGAGCACGGTGTTCACTGGCCAAGGAGAATCAAATTCACGATTTCATTCACCACTAATAAATCATCATCTCATAATCTTAAAACAAAAGAAAAGAAAAAGTTCTCTTTGCGAGACACAGGCCTCGCTCTCCCTGCTACTGCCCCCCATGGAAAACCCGCCCTGTGTTTCTCCAGCTGACAGGCTCCCCCCTCATCCCTTACTATACGCCATCCCGCAATAGGAAGTTGTATTTCCCAAAGTCGTCATCCCTGGGGCACAGCAGCATGTCCTTGCGGGCTTTGGCCAGTTTCTGCTTGAGCACCTCCCTCCGGTCCAGCCACTCTGTCAGCTCATCCTGGCCGTGGGCAAAGCGGCATTCCTCTCCTTCGGGGCAGGTCTTGCTCTTCTGGAACCTGCCGGCACAAGGAGCGCGATCAAGACGGCACCCCTGGGATAGGGTTTTTTGCTCCCCATCTGGAATACCCGCTTGGAGCCCACTGAAACATGCTGCCAACTCTGCTTTCTAAGGGTGAAGTGATCCTCCTAGATCCTTCCCATGCACAGCTAGGGAAGGCAACAGAGAGGTTGTGCAGAGCAACAGAGCAGCAAACAGAGCAATGTCTACAAGGGGATTTAGTCAACAGAACAAAACAGTGTGAGCTGGAACTGGACCAGCAGGGATGAGGAGAAACTACCACACAACACCACGTGGTAGCCATGAGAGACAGAGCCTTTCCTTGAATGAAAATGGCACTTCTAACCATCACAAGCCTTCTGAAGACACCTCAAGGCACCGATCTGGAGGATGCAAAGCATTCAAACCACTCAATAAAGCACCTGGGATTCCCCCAAGCATCACGCCAAGCAGACTGTTCAGCAGCCAGAGCCAAGAGCATCCTGGCTACGGAGGGCACAGGTGCAGATGTGAACCCCCCTCTCCTTTTCTAAAGACATGTGCTTGGGAATGTATTTTTACCACTCAGCAGTGTGGCTGAGCATCCCTGGGATCCAACTGCAGCCTCACTGTCACCCAAACCTGCCAGTCTCACCCCTCCTCCAAGCAGAATTCCCTGGGGACTCTGTGAGAAGAGGAGGAGGAGGAGGGAGTGAAGGAGGAGGAAGGATGAGGTCCCTGGGCCTGCTGCCCCATCCCTGCAGCAGCAGCACAGAGGGGAGATGAGACAACGGTACCTTTCGCAGAGCCGGAATTCACCCATGGGGAAGCGGTAGTTCCAGCAGCTGGAGTCGCTGTCCGAGGTGAAGACCTTCTCCTTGTGCTTCTCTGACTGGATGTGCTGCTGCCATTGCTTTTTGCTGTTGCTGTTCTTCCCGCAGAGCCAGCAGTGGTAGCCCATCTAACCGGTGCAGACAGGGCAAAGGGCCAGTCAGTGCATGAACAGTCACACCCATCGGCCTTCCCCATGCTGGCACTGCCTCTCCCCCTCTCTTTCCAGAGCATCCTGGAAGCTCCACTCAGTCTAAGCTCTCCCACACTTCCCTGCCATGCCATCTCTAGGACATCATGCTGCTGCTAAGGGGGAGCAGAGGAGATGCTCTGTCAACATCTACCCTGCACCTCAAACAGGCTTAGAGAACAGTTCACTGACATGGTCCCCATGCCCCTGCTGATGGCACCCAGGAGCACAGACAATGCAGGACTCTTCATACACCATTCACAACCCCTGGCCTGAGGAGATATATCTGCCTCTGGTTCTCCCAGGCCTTTATGCTCCCAACCCAGTTCTTCTCCAAGCTTCTACACCTTTTCCAACAGACCAGCAATGACTTTGCCAGCTTTCCCAGGAGCCGGTAGGAACCTTGTGGAAAGGCTGAGCCCACATGAAAGGGAACCTAAGGTAGACTCCTACTGACTGGAGGATTAACAGGAAAGCCATTGCAGAGCCTTACTGATGCCAGGTCAATCTCTTTCCACCTCATCTATGCTGCCCTTGCTGTGCTGCTCCAAGCTGCCCATCTATCCTGCATTAGCACAAGCTCTTTCCCACAAAAGCAGTGCAGTCCCTGCTGGCTCACACCTGGAGTACAGGAGGGGGCAGGCTGTCAGCACCGAGGAGGAGGGATAAAAGACAAGAGATGAGCTGATTACCATGATGTCAGCATAGTCGGTGGGCATCTGGATCTGTTTCTCCCCTTCTCGCGAGGTGAGTGGTGTCCCCTCTCCAGGCTTCCCAGGATTGTGTTTCTTCAGCCACATGTCATAGGTCTGCTGCATATCCAGTACTGCACAAAGGCGATCCACGAGGTCACTCAACTTCCTGCACCGCGCACAAACTACAGCACAAACACTGGGCCAGCCCTTCCCTCCCCTCCCCTGTCCTCTGCAGCAGCACCAGCCGCCACACTGAAGGCTCAGGAGGCCCCATGTAACCTCCTCAGATCAGACCCCTGGGGAAAAGAACCAAGTTCACACCACGACCATGCGGGGTAGGTGTCTTCTATGAGTCAAGCGGCAACCTTGACAGCAGCTACACAGAGTGTTCAGGAAGGAGGGGAAGTGCCCAAGATCTCCACGGGTTTTCCCCACCAGCTGGTTCTCCATCAGGCCTGATTCTGCTTGACTCAGCAGACATCTCACTCCAGCCAGGGACCAAAGGCAGGGGCTGGATTCAGACTGGTCCCTTCCCTCTAAGCCCTTCATCCTCAGCACTCGAGAGGTAGGAGAGCCCTTAAGCAAGCTGGCCACAGGAAACACTGGGGAAGGGAAGAAGACCTAATGATAGCTTGCCCCAAGTTCAAAACCTGCCCAGAGGACTGCAGTAGATGTCTCTTGGTGCTTTTGTTTTAAAACCCACTCAGCACACTAGTGGGAAGGGAAATTTTGGGTGCTTTGAGTGCACACCTCCTTTTTCCCCTATTTTCTCCTGAGAGAGGCTATGGAAACAAATGTTTGCAGCACCAGGGTGATGCTGTAAGTGTGTTGGTAGTGATTTAGTCCTCTCTAAATGGGTAATTGAGGAACTCGTGGTAATTTGGGATAATGAATGCAAATTCCCCCAAACTAAAACAACTCTTTGTCATCTGCAGATCTTCCTGCTTGGGCAAACACACCCCGACTGGTCTGATGTGCTTTAAAGGCCTCAACAACAAAATTACTTGGACTGCAACAAGTAACAGCGTCTGGCTGGCAAAGACTCTCCATCCAAACACGAAGACTGAAGAAACTCAGAGCATGCCTGAAACCCTCCAAGCTTTGCAGCATCTCCCAACAGAAACAGGTGAGCACCTGGACAACTGGGCCTTGCAGAGAGTCTCTTTTCCCAGCTCACTGTTGGTCTGAATAAACAAGGATTGCTGCCAGGGAGTTGGCTGTCAAGGACATGGGTAACCCCCCAGCTATCCCACAGAAAGTAAGCTGGGAGTCTCCATAATTAATTCCAGACAATCCACTCCACAAAGGCACCACCCAACGATGCTCTCATTCGGGATCTCAAATCCAATCCAATGAATACAATGCCATGAGCAGGGAGTGCCACAGCCCAGGAGCAAGGGATAGGGGCAGAAATGAGCAAGAAAGCTAAGGCAGATACAAGACAGACAAAAAAGATACAGGAGCAGCTACACGTCAGGACTGGTGCTTTGGCAGAGCTCCATACGGAGTCAGGCCTGGGACAATACAGGCAACTGGAGGGACAGCACAGCATGGATTCAACAAGCTGCAGAAAGGGAGGGCAGCAATGGAGCAGTGCAAGACATGGGACCAGTGTGCACTAGTCCCAGAGTGAGGGACTCAAGATATGCATATATGTTTAAGAAAAGAGCAGCTCTAAATTACTGTAGACAGACCTGCCCCATAATCCCATCAAAGCTCATGGTACCAGCTCTGTCTCTGCTGTCAAGAGTACACCTTAACAAACCCTGCATCCATTGCCCACATGCCCTCTTCCCTCTTCCCACAGTCTCTGGTCCGTGTTTCCCCCACTCACTTTTATTTTCCTTCATGAAGGTCCACATGTCTCTCTCCTCAGGGCTGTGGGCGAAGGAGCAGTTGCCCACATACTGGCATTTCCTGCCATTTTGTGCATGGATACACAACTGGTGAAAGAGAGCAAAAGTTAGCATCTGCACAAACACTCCTTGCTAAAGGGGACAGTGGGTTCAGAAAAACAGCTGGGGCATTAAACTGCACACAGGAGAGGTTGCAAACTGGGCCCTCCATATGATGCTAACTCATGCTTCTTTTCCTCGATGACATGAAGGGTAAGTTTTCCCTATAAACATGTGGGCAGCTCAGTTCAGCCCCTGGCCACTCTCTTGTTGCCATTTCCACACGTGACTGTGTGCAGGTACACTTAGTGCTGGCCCTGGGTGAGGCAGCAGGGAGCAACTTGGATGGACCTAATGTTGTCTCCTGCTGGTCAAGTTGCTGGTCCCAAAAGGTGCTCCATTCTCCACCCATTTCCAAGTGGATGAAGAGTGGCCTTACTTACAGGTTGCTTAGACCACACTATTGTGCACACAACTCTACCTCACAGCTACCAACAGCATCATTGACAGGGAAAATGAGCAGCTTTCTTAGCATCGTGTTTACTGATGGTTCCTTCTCCCCCAGTCCTGTCACCAATGTGGACACCAGCTCGCCCATTCAAACTGGGGAAGAAGAGACAACACTGCTTCTCTCTGGCTGGGGCTGAGTGGGAGCTCAGGCAACACACACTCGAACTGCTTTGCTGCATGATCTGTGACTCACCTGCTGGCTCGTTGCCTACTGTAGCAGCTATAAATAACTCCTCTTCCCCCACACCAGCTTCTAGCAACTGCCCTACAACTGGAGAGTGCTCAAAGCCTTGCGCCTGCCCATGGACTAGGGAGCAGCAGATCCCATAGGACAGGGGGAGAGGTGCCTTCTACTTTCAGGGAGAAAGGAAAGGAGAGGAAGAGGGAACTATCAATTGCTGTATTTGGGGCTGGGCTTGGAGGTTGAGTATCTGTAGTTCTCAGAGAACATGGCTTTTTAGATGACTTCTTAGTTCTCCTGTCAAAATACATCATGAGGCAGTTTCACAGTCTACAGCAGCACAGCCATAGGGACAAGGCCTCTCAAGTGCCCTGTTTCACCTCTCACCCACATTGGGAAACCCTGACCTAAAGCAAGAATCAAGTCTCATTCCCAAACCCCATGCCATCGACTTCTTGAGATGGTGACTGCATTAATAGCAATGTCAGAAACTCCCATACGTGTGTAGAGTGGCTTAAATAGGTGCTGCTCCTCCTTCTGCTCCACCCTTTTGCTGGATGTGTTTGAAATCTTGATGCCATCAGTCTGTCCTTGCTTTCCACCTCAGCCAACACGTGCTTGCATCCCTACCAGGTCTCCAAGGGACCAGCCCCAAAGCACTGCACCATGGTGGGAGGGAAGAGGAAGGGGCACCTGGCTGTGCCAGGCATGGGGCTTACATCATACTGCTGTGGGAAGTTGCGGATGGAAGGCAGTGGTCGGACAGACACCCACTTCTTCTTTGCTTTGGACATCACCAGCAGGACACGACGTTCCTTTGTCCAACTGAAAACCAGAGAATAAATCAAGAGAGGCAAAGGAAGAGCAGAACAAAGCTTTGTTTTCCTCAGGGACTCTTAAATACTGAGAGATGACCAGATCCTCCTGTCCAGGTTGCCCCTGCACTATGCAGCTATTCCTAGACATGCACACCTGTGATAGAGAAGCCTCAAGAAGGGTGTTTAGGAGGATTTCTCCTTGTACGTGCTACATATTTCCTGGGGTATCTCTTCTCTTAAAGTCCCTGAAGTCTCCCCCAGGTCTCACAGGGCATCTCCAAGGACTATTAAACAGCTGCTTTCCACCCTTCTACACAGCCAATTCTTGTGCAATCAGATCCATGAAAAACAATTGGGAGTATTTTCTGCTTGAAAGGTGTAGTAGAAATTCAAGTCATTACAAGCACTGGTTTATGAACAGGTGCCAGAAAGTACTAATTCTCCTGCAGCTCCAGCAGGTGATCACCAGGAGATACCCTGGGCAAAACCTCAAGCTCAACTCAGCAGCTGCACAAAGAGGCGTTGTCCTTCCCATTCCAGGAAGCGATCCTCACCTGCTCACCTCTTCCAGCAACTGCTGCTTCTGTCTCTTGTTCAACAAAGTGCTTACATTTGCAATAGGATGATGGACTGTGCGGCTTGTGTTACGGGTTGTGAAGTCCTATAAACCCTTCTATCCTATCATGCCAGGGAGCCTAGGTGAGATGGGCCACAGTTCCCATGACCCAGTGGTGACTGCCCAGGTGATACTCCTCTTCTAGCGGGCTTATAAGAAAGATGGGGACAAACTTTGTAGTACGGCATAGAATCATAGAATAGTTAGGGTTGGAAAGGACCTTAAAATCATCAAGTTCCAACCCCCCTGCCATGGGCAGGGACACCTCACACTAAACCATGTCACCCAAGGCCTCGTCCAACCTGGCCTTGAACACCACCAGGGATGGAGCATTCACAGCTTCCTTGGGCAACCCATTCCAGTGCCTCACCACCCTCACAGTAAAGAATTTCCTCCTTATATCCAATCTAAACTTCCCCTGTTTAAGTTTTAACCCATTACCCCTTGTCCTATCACTACAGTCCCTAATGAAGAGTCCCTCCCCAGCATCCCTATAGGCCCCCTTCAGATACTGGAAGGCTGCTATGAGGTCTCCACGCAGCCTTCTCTTCTCCAGGCTGAACAGACCCAACTTTCTCAGCCTGTCTTCATATGGGAGGTGCTCCAGTCCCCTGATCATCCTCGTGGCCCTCCTCTGGACTTGTTCCAACAGTTCCATGTCCTTTTTATGTTGAGGACACCAGAACTGCACACAATACTCCAAGTGAGGTCTCACGAGAGCAGAGTAAAGGGGCAGGATCACCTCCTTCGACCTGCTGGTCACACTCCTTTTGATGCAGCCCAGGATACGGTTGGCTTTCTGGGCTGCAAGCGCACACTGCAGCTGGCTCATGTTCAGTTTCTCATTGACCAGCACCCCCAAGTCCTTCTCCGCAGGGCTGCTCTGAATCTCTTCTCTGCCCAGCCTGTAGCTGTGCCTGGGATTGCTCCGACCCAGGTGTAGGACCTTGCACTTGGCATGGTTAAACTTCATGAGGTTGGCATCAGCCCACCTCACAAGCGTGTCAAGGTCCCTCTGGATGGCATTCCTTCCCTCCAGCGTATCAACCGAACCACACAGCTTGGTGTCATTGGCAAACTTGCTGAGGGCGCACTCAATCCCACTGTCCATGTCAGCGACGAAGATGTTGAACAAGACCGGTCCCAACACCGATCCCTGAGGGACACCGCTCGATACTGGTCTCCAGCTGGACACTGAGCCATTGACCACAACTCTTTGTGTGCGGCCATCCAGCCAGTTCTTTATCCACCGAGTGGTCCGTCCATCAAGTTGATGTCTCTCCAATTTAGAGACAAGGATGTCGTGTGGGACAGTGTCGAACGCTTTACACAAGTCCAGGTTGATGACATCAACTGCTCTATCGCTGTCCATCAGTTCTATAGCCCCATCATAGAAGGCCATCAAATCGGTCAGGCAGGATTTCCCCTTAATGAAGCCATGCTGGCTGTCACCAAGCACCTTGTTGTTTTTCATGTGCCTTAGCATGCCTTCCAGGAGAATCTGCTCCAAGATTTTGCCAGGCACAGAGGTGAGACTGACTGGTCTGTAATTCCCCGGGTCATCCATTTTCCCCTTCTTGAAAATGGGGGTTATATTTCCCTTTTTCCAGTCGTCAGGAACTTCACCTCACTGCCATGATTTTTCAAATATGATGGCCAGTGGCTTAGCAACTTCATTTGCCAGCTCCTTCAGGACCCGCGGATGGATTTTATCAGGTCCCATGGACTTGTGCATGTTCAGTCTCGAACCATCACAGTGGGCCTACAGTGGTCCCAAGGTCTTCATTCTAACAGTCCCTGCGTCTGCCTTCCAAGCCTTGGGTGGTGTGGTCAGAGCATTTGCCAGTGAAGACTGAGGCAAAGAAGTCATTCAGAACCTCAGCCTTCCCCAAATCCAGGGCAGCCAGGTATCCTGGTAGCTTCCAGAGAGGGCCCACGTGGTCCCCTACCTTCCTGTTTTCACATCCCCAGCCAAGTCTGATTCTAACTGGGCCTTAGCCTAACCTGGTCCCTAGCTTCCCAGACAACATCCCAACCCACCTGTCCTTGCTTCCACTTTTTATAAGCCTCTTTTTTCATTTGAATTTTCCTCAGCAGCTCCTTATCCATCCAAGGAGGTCTCCTGGCCCTCCTGCTGCACTTCCTTCTAGTTGGGATGCAACACTCCTGAGCTTGTAGCAGGTGATCCTTGAATATCAACCAGCAGCCTTGCCCCCCCTGCCCTCAAGGGCTATATCCCACTGAACCTTACTAAGCAGGTTCCTGAAGAGGCCAAAGTCTGCTCTCTTGAAGTCCAGGGCAGTGAGCTTGCTGCACGCTCTCCTCACTGTCCTGAGGATCTCGAATTCGACCATCTCGTGATCGCTGCATCCAAGGCTGCCCTGGAGCGTCACATTTCCAGTGAGCCCTTCCCTGTTGGTGAGCACAAGGTCAAGCATGGCACCTCTCCTTGTCAGCTCCGCTATTACTTGCAGAAGGAAGCTGTCTTCCACACAACCAAGGAACCTCCTGGATTGCTTGTGCCGGGCCATACCGTCATTCCAACAGATGTCAGGGTGGTTGAAGTCACCCATGAGAACAAGGGCCTGTGAATGTGAGGCTTTTCCTATCTGTCTATAAAGCACTTCATCCGCAGGTTCTCCTTGATCAGGTGGTCTGTAACAGATCCCCACAGTAATGTCTCCCATCACTGTTTTCCCTTTAACCCTGATCCACAAACTATCTGTTACCTGATCACCTGTCCCCAGACAGAGTTCCATACTCTCCAGCCTATCGCTAACATAAAGGGAAACTCCCCCTACCCATCTGCTGGGCCTGTCTTTTCTAAAGAGCAATAGAACAAGGGGTAACTAAAAGAGGGGAGTTTCAGACTAGGTAAGGAAGAAACTTTTTACAATAAGGGTGTTGAAACACTGGAAGCACCAACAGAGGTTGTAATGCTCCATCCCTGGAAACATTCAAGGTGAGGCTGGATGGGGCTCTGAGCAACCTGATCTAGTTCAAGATGTCCCTGCTCATTGCAGGGTGGGGTTTGGACAAGATGACCTTTAAAGGTCCCTTCCAACCCAAACTATTCTATGATTCTATGATGCTACCACACCAATCATCCTCACGGGCCCCAAGGAGCTAGGAGCTGCAAAAGGACAAGACATGCCTCAGAAAAGAGCAATCAAAGCAATGAAAGAGTCAAGGAAATGAATTTAAAAGGAAGCAGAATACTTTGAATCATTGCTAATAGTGACCTGACAGACATCTGCAAACAGGTAGGAGTATAAACAACTGCAGAGAACTATATTAGTGACCTTTCTAAGAAGAAATGACAGCAACTGGGAGAAAAGGGATTTGTGGGAGCTGGACTGCATGCACCAGGAGTAATAGCCTGCACAATGCTGGAAGCAAATACAAACAGTAAAGGGAGCTGGAAACTGGAAACCAGCTGTCTGCAATGCTTGCTGTAGTGACAAACACCCTGAGCAGAGAGGCTGCAAGGTTTCCTAGCAGCCTCTTCCAGAGAGGCCAAATGAAGCCCTGGAGAGGGTAAGAGGAGAAATTTCTGCCCTTGGGGAGGGGTGGGGAAGAGAAGGCAGCATTGCTCACCAGTGGCGGGCTTTGGCACTACAGTACTTGAGGTCTTTGTCTGGCTCCACCAGCTGCCCATTCCTCCAGCACTGGCCACAGACAAATTTCATCTGGAGGTCGAAGGTGCTTGATGCAGGAGCCCGGGGAGAAGCCTGAGGAAGAGAACCACAACCTCAGGCAACCTGATCCAAAATGCACCCCTCAAGCTGCGTGTCAGCAACAACTCGGGTTAAATCAGAGACAGCCCAGTTCTCCTCTGCCAGTGTTATCTGCTGTCCCACTGATATACTGGACAGGAGCAAAACCACTGCTTGCTCCAGCATTATTTCTTGAGCTTTGACAAATGGCCAAAACACAGCCACCCTGGCAGATTCAAGCACGGACCAGGCCTGGCTGTGAAACCCCCGCAGCATATCTCCATGTACAGATAAGCTCTGTGAGACCTGCACCAGCACCTAATCCCCACCTCCCTGCAGGGAGGGCAATCCATAGCCCCTCGCTACCATGGGGAGAGCTCAATCACACAGTTCAGAGAGTCCCATCAGGCGGCAATGAGGCCGTGCCACAGCAGAGGACCCACCACTCCTGCTGTTGGACTAAGAGGCACATTTGACACCATGAAGTCAGAGCTGGGTCCCCTTCCAATCCATTTCTGGGCAGGTTTCCATCTCTCACAGTCCCTTTGCACCAGGTTTCACAGGCATTGTGATCACTGAGCAGAAACATACAATGCACATATTCCAAATCCTCTCAGCCACTTGACTGGCCTTCTGCTTGTCCTCATGAAAAAGCTGGTTTGGGATTATAACTAACTGGCTGAGGATTAAAAACGAGCCAGTCTGCCCATCCCATATCACTGCTGCCTCATGTTTTCTGAACAAATCTCTGGAAAGCTGTTTGCATTCTGTATCCCCACTGGAAAACACATTACTGGTGTCTCCAATTCATTTCCAAACCAAAGAGCAAACCTGCCTGGATGCCAGTGGTCCTGAGCATGGGAATATGTGAGGGTACAAGAGAACACCCCAGTCATCAGGCTGACCATAACATACAGAAGTTGTGTATGGATGAAACAGCTCCTGATTGCTGACACTGCCCATCCCAGCTGCCATGCCTTGACTTCTAATCCTGAGCATCTAACAAGGAGAAGACAGGAAAACCACATCCCCCAGGAGCAGGCTCCTGCCAGCAATTGATTAGCCGCAGCATGGACCCTATGTGCATCCCTTTGGCACAGGGAAAACAAGCACAGGCAGTGCAGAATCAAAGCATCTCCCAGGAAATGCCACATAAGCTACTACCACTCTGCATTGCTCCAGACCTGACACGTGAAAGTTACCCAGCTGCTGCGAAAAGCTGACCAAAGAGCTGTGCTGACTACAGGAGACCATCACTGCCCAGGATGTCCCAAGAAAAGGACTCGTCCAGAGAACCATCATCGCTCACGAAAAGCAGCAGCAATTCTGTTTTACTCGCCTCCAAGATGGCCTTTCTGGTGGCATCTGGCACATGACTTGTGCATCTGTCAGCTTTCACCAGTGCTGGTGACCACAAAGAACATATCAATCTGTCTGGCTGTGGGATGAGCAGGCTTGAGACGGGTAGAAAGGGAGTAGAGTACTTCCCTCTCAGATGCATGGCCTCTGAACACTAGTTCTAATCTCCACTTGGTCTCCAAGGGAAATTACGCTACAGCTTGCCTCTGACCCACCAAACTTAGAGATAGGCCTAAGGTAATAAAACAGCACTGCTGGCATATTCCCTTTTATCAGCCCCATGCTATCTGCCATGTAATCCTCCAGGCAACAGATCTCTCAGCACAGCCAGGGAGCTTGGCTCAAACCTACTGACACAGCAAAACCAGAAACTGAGTGGCTCCAGAAGGCACAACAGATCAGAGATAAAGAGAATGTTTCCCAGGTAATTCTGGTGATCCTGGCTGTTTTTCCCACAAATTCTTAACCAAAAGAAGACTTTCTGTGTGCATTTCTTCATCAGTCATGCAAACTGCTGGTCAATCCAGTGGGCATGTATGCTCCCAGGGGATTAGGAGACAAGTGAAAAATCAAAGCTGCTGCTGCTGTTGCTGTTACATGACTGTATTTGTGAAGGCAAGACACATACCTGGCAGGCTGCTGATAACCAGCAGTGTGGAAATTATATCACATGAGACTCTAGCAGATGAAGCCAGGCAAAACTGCCTCAGGCTGTGGCACCACCCCTTGCTATGGAGCCAGACAATATAGTGTTAGCTATGCACCATGGCAACCAAATAAATAAAGGTCTTTAGCACGACAGCTCTCCACTTCAGGCTTTGCAGAAAGCAACAGCCCCAGCGTAGCCACTCGTGTCTTCCAGCTTCAGGAACCCCGCTCAGCAATACTTGAAATGCTCTCTGGAGGAGCCACATGTCTCGAGGGGACTGTAAGAGTGGCCCAGGTTACTCAGCCACCTGGCCCAGTGAGCTGTACTTAGGTGCAAACTCCCCTTACTAGGCACTTTGTGCTCCATGCTGAAATTGATAATTCTGAGGCCACTTCTTTTTTTACTCCAACAAGAGGAGTAAAACCAGGATAGTCCTCAAGAATCAGAAAAAATGAGCATTAAGTCCCCTCAGCTCCTAAGGAGGTGATGGGAGGACACCCAGCTATTGCAACAGTCTCTTCTGCTCACTGCCTCTTCAACCTGCAGCCACTGGTTTTACTCCAATAGCAGCCTTTATGGGGCCAAAGGCAAGATCCCTGACAGGTCTTTAGCAAGCAGTGTATCTTCATTTTCCACTTCTTGCTAACTTCCACTCTCCTGACCCGCAGCATCACAGCTGCTGGGTCCCTGCATGCTGCCTGCCTCTTTTCTCCAGAACTGGATAGCCCCAGCCGGTAACTGAGTCCAACTGGCAGCTGTGACAAAACTGCAGCAAAATCCCTGGGAGCGACTGCTTCCGCTGACCAGAGGGCGCTGGGGTGAGCATGGATCACACGGGATGGTGGGAAGGAGGGGTCTGCTTTTACAGCACTCCTGGGAAGTTGTCTTTGCCAAGCAGCCAACTTCGAAAGCTGGGAGGGCGCTGAGAAAACTCTGAGTCACATCAGCCTGCTTGGATGGGAGAAAATAATGGCAAAAGTAAACATCTCTCAACAGATATGTTAGTCCTGCCCCTGAGGTCTGTGGCAACAAGCCAGTGTCTCATCCCATAGCACAGCCCTCTGGCTGAGTACGTGCTGATGCCAAAGCCATGGTTTGCTATTGCAGATGCATGCATCTGACCGATTTGATTCTGTCTCCCTGCGCAGTGTCAGTGCCAGGCTGCCAATCCCTGGTGCTGCTGGCAGGCACTTCCTGACTGTAGCAACAAAGTTGCTGCTTTGCCTCCGCACAAAGTAACAACCTGGAAGGGATGGAGGGTGCAGTCCGGGTCTGACAGGCATCTGTGAGGCACACCTAGACTTGGTCTCTAGCCATCAGCCCTCATACTGCCCAGGGTGCAGAAGCTGTAGCTCACTGCTCATCTCCCGACAGCTGATGTAGCGGGCACTGCCATTCCTTTTCCTGATCCACTGTCCCCTGCAAGCCCCAAAAGCCAAAACTAAACCCTTGCTCAGCATCCAGATCCCAAGTGCTTCAGAGGACATGCTCTGACTGTGCCTGCTGAACAACCTGTTCTTCCAACAGCAGCACCTCCAGACAAAGGTGAATTTGAAGCTGCAGGGGTTGCAGGACAACAGCTCTTCACCCATCTTTTTTTATCCCCTGATTATGCACAGAGAATGGCCAGACAGAGCTTTCTGGAAAACGCAGATCCACAGCAGGCAGGACAGAACCAGTCTCTGGACTCCTCTCTCCATGCGGCAGGGATTGCTGATATATATCCAACTACTGTCACAAGCTGCTGTACATTCACACTTTGCTTCCTCCACTATGAGGATGCAGGCAGCTGCCTCTGTACTCACATCAGGCAGAAAGAGATCATAGCCAGCTCTGTCTGCAGGGGCCATTCAGGTCATCCAGGCTCACTTCTTATACAATACAGGCTGCAGAAACTCATCCTCTCAGCTTCCTGAGAGGCTAGAACATATTCCTTAAGCAAGTCAGGCAACTTTGAGAACTAGAAACCTTGGTTACTCTGGACTGTTGCTTCGCATTCTTCTCCTCCAACCATGTCAGACCACAACAGAACAAGCTGCACAAGTACGTTGCTGAGCATCTCCTCAAAGATGACTCCATTCAGCATGATGTAGACACAAAGCCCACTGCAAACATCAGTGCAGTCACCCAAACTTTTCCTGCTGGTCTTGCCCGTGCCCATCAGATCTGCTTTTCCCCAGCATCAGTGCCCTGGAGCCTTCTGAACACTTTCTGATGGTCCATAACCAGCAAAAAAAAGCTGCTACCTGACACACTGAGTGACTCGTATACCTTTCCTATAAAACACCTCCTCTGCAGGGTGCTCACAGGCTGCACTCAGTGCTGGTCTCTGCAGAGGGACTCCTGGGTGAGGGGTCCCAGATAAAGGTGATGCACCCTTGCTCTGCCAGCGAGGCACAGGCCAAGGGGTGGCAGCTCAAGCATCTACAGGGGGAAAGAAAGTTGTCAGGTGGGAACAAAAGGGATTCGCAACACCTTCCCCAACATTTTGCAGGGGACAGAATTGCTCCTATGCCTGAGAGCTTGCTGGGAGGCATGAACTTTCTCATCTCATCAGACAGATTCTCTGAAAGTAATGAAAGAACAACAAACTTCCTGTTCTAATGGCAGAACTGCTTTAGTTCAATCTCAGGGCTGGGTTGGAAATCATCCTCACTGGGTGGGCTCTGTTCCTACACTACAGAATGCCCTCTTGGGGAAAAAAATAAAAGAGGGGTAAGGCCGTGCCACCCATAGCCAACAGGCTGGAAGAAAGCAAAGAGGTGCTCTTTGCTTGTAACACACCTCTCCAGAGAAAGCTTTTGGCCGTGCTGGAGGGTACAGGCAGAGGCACCTTCTCCCACACTGAGAGATTGGTGGCACAAAGAGAGTCAAAGCTCACAGCCTCCTCCTGGCAAGGTGTTGCTAAGATCTCTGCCCAGCCCCAACAGCATCTGAGCTGGAAGTTCCATCCACTCCTGCATTCAGAGCAGTCCTGAGGGTCATTTCTTAGAACCCTTCAAACTGTCGTATCGTCCCTTGGCCACTGAAGGGCAGCAGGACACCTTTGGTCCCCCCTCTGTGTGGCCATGGTCTCCAAAGTCTCTTGATTTCAGTAGCAAGGTGTCACAGGAAGCACCATGCTCTGCACATTGCCCTCCATCCTCTGGAGGCTTCACCCCACCACTGAACAGATCAGATAACAGTGCTGCAAGACAAGCCACACAGCACATCACTAGTACTGCAACCAGGAAAGCTCTCAGGTGTCCTGCTCCTCAATGGCCGGCCTAGTCCGCCTGGGACCTGTCACACACTGCACTGGAAGTTGAAAAGAGAAAGTGCTGGAACAGTTGGGAGCAAAGCTAGGCTGCAAGCAATAGATGCACCTTACTTACCATGCTGTTGGCTGGTTTGCTGGCATGTGCCTCCATCTGCTGCCAGTACTTCTTTGATTCCTGCACGATATCTTCGTGAGTCATTCCTGGGAACAAAAGGGGACAGAACTGAGCTACCCTGTCTTGGCCAAGAGAGGGAAGGAGAGGTTTCAGGACTTCCTATGTTGGGGCTTACTAACCCCTGTGTGACTGACAGCTCCCAGTGTACCTACTGGGAATGTCAGGGTTGTAAGAGGACCTACCACAGAATGTATTTAAGCACAGGCTAAGGAAGCTCCTCTCTCCACACAGGGCAAATAAAAGGGGTAAGAGTTTGGTCTCCTGGGCTCACTCAGACCTGATGTTCTGCACACACTGTCAGCAAAGGACCCAGATGTTGCCTCCAAAATGATGATTCTTGGCACAGGGTCAAGAGGCCATCCCTCAACACTGTATCAACAGATCCTACCCAAGACCTTCAAGACAATGCTTTGTTACTGTTGGCCTACTGTATACTGGAGTTTTGGGCACTAGCTTGGAAGATCACAGATATTCCACCAAGACATCTACCATCTCCAAGACCCCAGAAGTCTCACCTAATCCCTGCTGGCATTAATTAACCTGTTACTTCTTTAATCAATAGGTGAAGAGGAAAGTTGAAATTCAACACAGACAAACACCAAGCGCAACCAAGGTAGCAAGGAAAGACCAACAGCACAAAGCCATCCAAGGAACAGCTACGAGTACATAATCAGCAAGTAAAGATCTGCAAGGTTTCAGAAATCAGAAATGCAATATCAGACAGCAAGAAAAAGGGTTGTTCAGACCTTATCTAAGGAATTAGCTCCTGAGCAACCCAAGTGGTGAGGGAAAAGCCCCTGCCAGCACCAAGCAGCTAGATGGCCAGTATGAATGTCAGAGTGCTGAACAGCAAGAGAAAAGTATGTAAGAGTAGGAACTGTCTGGTCAATGTGAGGTCTCTGTTACAAAAGAGCCATGTTATTCAAGTGCTGTGAAGACCTGAGGTAGCTGCCAAAATAAACTGAAGCAGGTATCTTAGAACAGCCAGCTGACTGCAACAAGTGGGGTGCTGGGGGTGACCTTGATGCAGCACCCCCAGCACAGAGAGGTTGCAAAATTGCTTGCTTTGCTTTTGCCTATAGCTTTTATTATTGAAGTGTTCCCCAGAAGTGCCACATGGACACGATCTTTGATCTGAGAGGCAGCATGTTCCAGAACTTAAAGGCCAGCAAACACAAGTTTTCATCTCAGCTTAGGCTGTGTGTAACTTGGGTAAGTCACAGCATTCCTGACCTCAGTTTCCCCACCTGTGATTTCAGCTGTCCAGGTCCCTGCCAGGCAACAATACTGCTGTTTGTACAGGGCTTGGAGAGAATGAAAAGCATTCAGGGAACTTTACCATTCTTCAAGAACATTTGCTCAGGCCTCCAAAATGGCAGCTGCTGCAGAGCCAGTACTACTCCCAGATCAGAGCTGTTTGTGGATTTTCTTCTTCTTAACCATTAATCCCAGAAGAAACTGTGCAAAGTTGGGAAAACTGCAACTCTCTCTTTCGTGTCCAAATATTCCAGAGCTGGACACAACACTTATCTGTACATTTCTGAGGGACAAAAACTCTAAAGCTGGGAAAAGGCACAGTAAAAAGTTAACTGCACTGGACCTGGCACAGAAAGGGCCAAAGCAGCTGCCATTTTCTCCATTCTGTACACCTGCACTGTGATCCTTGGGGTGCAGAACCGACAGGAGAAGCATATAGAGCTCTTGTCACAGGACTGAATTTTAGGTCAAGTTCTTAGCAAGTGACTGCCTTCTTCCCGTCTCAGAAATCTGAATTAACTCAACAATACAGTCTAGAAATGTGGTGGCTGGGGAAAAAAACAACCCTCCCAAATATGAAAGGATGTTTTTCAATATACCAGCTCTCAATAGCATGAACTGTCCCCGAAGAGATGATCTGGGAAGCAGAAGACCCATGTGTTGATTACTTATATTTCAGCTTCTTTTGCAACACCATTAGTGAGGACAAAGACCCTGTGATTTCCCCTGATGGAAGAAGATAGTAAGATATGGCTGTGAAAAGCCACAGTGAACAAGAAAACAGTCCTGCCTGCCCACATTTTCATATCTTGGGAACCTTTATTCCACTAATACAATTCTTTATCCCCATGAACAAAGCTACAAGCTCTGTAAAAACTCAAATGGCTGTGAAATACAACAGACCAGAGGTTTTAAATGCAAGCTGCAATGAATGATGCCTCCTTCCTAATCTTGCCAAGCAATGGTGCCCAAATCAAACTCTCTGCTCCAAAGCTAAAGCATTCCCAGAAAATAGCAACAACTACCTTTCGTCTCCATTTCCATCATGAGGGATATACTTAAGAGAGATAATAAACTACCACTCCAAGAAGGAACACTCACAAGGGAAGCAGGCTCATACATACAGCCCTGCATGAACACACAAATTCATACAACAAACAAACCAAAAAAATATGATGGCTCTCCCATTGTTGGAAAAGGTGGGAGTAAGTACAAGGCTTACTGACCACCTCTGCAGCTAAACTCATGGCTTATTTCATCTCCTCAGCCTCCTGTTTGGAAAGCATTCTTCAAGCAAACAAGGCAAGAAGCAAAAAATCAATCTAACCGATTTCTTCCACAGTCTGAAGAGGAAGGACCAGGGGAGGAGGGGGCAAAACACTTTTTCTAAAACAAATTAAGCAAAATATTACAAAAATAAACCAACCACAGGGTGAGTTAAAGAGCAAGGAGCTTGAATGTTAGACTGCCCAGATTAGTACAGGCAGCATCATAAGCATGTAGGGCAGCAGTGGTGACTTATGGCTCACAGGCAACAGTCTTAGAAACTCTGGTGGTGTCATTTTTAATTTCTTGTGGCCACAAGCAAGAAGAGCAGAAGATGGCATTTGCCACAACGTGCTATTTGTTCATCTGTATCCCCCAGTGAGTCAAGCCAAGGACAATGACTGCGCTGAACTACAGTGACAGGCACTTCACAATAAACTGAAGAAGTTGCCCCCAACTGTACCAAAGAGTGGTGAGAAACATCCATAACATGTTTCCTCTCTGAAATACTCTGGGCTAGGTCCTGCACTAAACAGGACCCTGTGGTTAAAAAAGATGTAGCATTGTGGGTGAACCAGCATCTACTCAGTTGGAGAGCAGCAAATGAAACCCTCCAGCATGTCAGAAAGAGAGAGAGAAAAGACTGAAAGTGCCAGATGTGGGATTGTCATCATATAAGTGACCTGAATATAATTTTTGCAATAAGCTCTTCAGAGCCATGTCATCAAAGCCTCTCTGGGAAACACTGAGTTATTTTGTCATTTTCCACTGGTGGTGAACTTGAAACTGGAGATGCACAGTCTTTGTATAACTGCTTTGTAACCTATGCATACTGCCATTCCTTCTCACTGCACCAGATGCTCACTCAGGGATCCAATTGTTATTTAGGGTCTTGCACAGGATTTATGCACCAAAAACCTCTGGTGATTCAGCCCTACCTAATAATCATTTCAACTTATGCAGCTGGTCCCAAGGGAAAGGATTCCTGGTCTGCAAACTACAATAGCACATGTAAAGGGACAAGGGCTAAATCAGAATCACAAAATGGTTTGGAAGGGACCTTAAAGATCATCTACTTACAATCCCCCTGCCATCAGCAGGGACACCTTCCACTAGACCAGGTTGCTCAAAGCCCTGTCCAGCCTGGCCTTGAACACTGCCAGGGATGGGGCAGCCCCAACTTCTCAGGCACAGCTTCTGGTGCCAGGGCCTTACCACCCTTATAGTGAAGAATTAACCCTAATATCTAATCTAAATCTACCCTCTTCTAGTTTAAAGCCATTCCCCTTGTCCTGTCATTACATGCCCTTGTAAAAAGTCCCTCTCCAAATCATCTCACAGAACACCTTGGTTCTCTTTTCTGTGCCCCTGAGGACAAAAAGTATACGCACAAGTTGAGCGACAACTTCTCAGTACTCCCAAATCACTCTTTTCCCCTCTCAAATGGCGTGGGGTACACACCGGAGGAAACTCAAGTCCACACATCACCAGCCCTGCACCAAATCACACTCACCTGAATACTGCTGCAGCAGCCAGACCTTGAGCTCGATGAAACTATGGGCGAAGTGGCAGCTGTCCTCGCGCAGGCAGCCGTACCGCACCTCATGCCGGCACACATCAAACTGGAAGTGCTCCTGGAACTGTCGGATTTTGGAGTACTTCAGGGAGGTGGAACGTACGATGTGGACCAGACACCTGCCCATGCCAGAGAAATATGAAGCACCTGAGGAAACAAATCTTCACTCCCTCCTCCTTGCATGTGACTTTCAGACATTTGACTGGGCAGACAAAGGTCCTCTGGGAGAGACAGACTCCACTGGGAAAACCAAATCCCTGTCCTCCTACCCTATCAACCCTAGGTAAGTACTTTCAATCTTCTCAGCCCATGGGTGATGCTCCACTTAAGTTCACAGATCAGACACATTTCAAAGTATGAAGCAAAGATACCAACACCTCTGGCTCAGCAAGTCCCCAAGTCTCAGGTTGCCAGGAACCAGAGGGTTCTATTACTGTGTACTTGATGTGTTTCTTATACTTGTTTTCCTAAACATTCATCACCAGCCAGAGGTAGGATCCTGAGCTAGGGGATCTTTGGTTTGACCTTTATGTAAAGGCCAAACTGAAAGGCAAATTAAGTCAAAGGCTGACTTCAAAGGGCTTTGCCAATGCCTGAAATCCCTTAGTACCAGGAAGAAACAGGCAGGGTGAAGCACACAGTGCTATTTATCATGCTTTGAGCTGCCCTATGATTGGAACCCATGGGGAGGAAATAAAGAAAGAGAGCAGTGCCCTGGAGTTAAACTGGCTGGACTTGTGAGAGATTGCTCTCATCAACACAAAAACATTCACTCACTTGTTGTCATGGAAACTGTGTTTGGCAGAAAGGTTGGAGCAGACAGATGGTGTGTCCTTGGTCCCTTTGCTGATAATCCGGGGTTTGCTGTCAAAGCAAATCTGAGAAGAGAAGAATTAGCATGCTGGGAAAATCTTAGAGAGCAGTGAACCCGAGCCACTTCACTTGGAAGGAGAAGAAGAGCCAGAACCAGCCTATTCTGATGTTCAAAGCCAGAAGCAGCCTGGTGAAAACTTTGTGGTGGGGCTTTAAAATAAAGCAAGCAAACTTTTGGAAGAGCTTCCAGGCAACATTTTTTGGCTTATTCTCAACAGTATTTTCCATTGTGGTTGGAAAACTTTTGGTCAGAGCCACATATTCTTTCCCAGTTAGCCAACACAGCAAGAACAAGGGGGAAACATTGGGGAGAAATAAAAGAACAGCCAATTCACAGCAAAGAATGTGTCTCTACATGTACCACTGCTAATGTGGGGCACTTTCTGCTGCAGAACATCAAGATGGTACAAGTCAATTCTCAACTGCCTGTCTTGGTGGCTCAGCACAGACAGCAAATCAGAATTCACTGATTTACAGGTTTCTAAAGTAGATGAGGATAAATTACAATTCAAAGCAGTATCTCAAGACAGAGAAAGAGATGGGTGATCGATCCCATGAGTCTGCGTGCACCTGGTTCAGCTGCAGGAGGAGGAAAACTACCTCTCCTTTCTTCTACACAGCTGTATCCACTACTCACTGCCCTTCTGGGAGCAGGACAATGACTGGGACATATAAAATCATAAAATTTATTAGGTTGAAAAAGGCCTTTAAGATCACCGAGTCCAACTGCTACCCTAGCACTGCCAAGTCCACCACTAAACCATGTCACTAACCATCACATCTACAACTTCTAAATGCATCTACACCTTCTAAATACTTCCATGGATGGTGACTCAACCAATTCCCTAGGCAGCCTGTTCCAATGCTTAATAATCCTTTCGGTGAAGAAATGGTTCCTAATATCCAGTCTAAACCTACCCTGGCACAACCTGAGGCCACTTTCTCTTGTCTTATCGCTTGTTACTTTGAGAAGAGAGGGACCCCACCTCACTACAACCTCTTTTCAAGTAGCTGTAGAGAGCGATAAGGTACCCCCTGAGCCTTCTCTTCTCCAGACTAAACACCCCTAGTTCCCACAGCTGCTCCTCATCACACTTGTGCTCCAGATCCTTCATCAGCTTCATTGCCCTTTTCTGGACCTGCTCCAGCACCTCCATGTCTCTCTTATAATGAAGCGCCCAGAACTGAACACAGGATTTGAGGTGTGGCCTCACCAGTGCCAAGTACAGGGGGATGATCACTGCCCTGGCCCTGCTGCGACACTGGTGCTGATACAGGCCAGGATGCTGTTGTCCTCGGCTGCGTGGGCACAAGCTGGCTCATGTTCAGCTGCCTGTTGACCAACACCCCACCCGTCTTTTTCTGATGGGCAGCTTTCCAAACACTCTTCTCCAAGTAGCATTGCATGGGATTGTTGTGACTCAAGTGCAGGACTCAGCACTTGGCCTTTCTGAATCTCATACAATTGGCCTTGGCCCAATGGCGCAGCGTGTTCAGATGCCAAATTGGTGCTGTCTGCAAATTTACTGAGGGTGCACTGTATCCTCTCATCCAGACCATCGGTCAAGATATCAGAGCTGGCCCCAGTACCGAGCCCAGGGAACACCACTTGTGACCAGCCACCAGTTGGAGCTAATCCCATTCAGCACCACTCTTTGGGCCTGGCCATCCAGCCGGTTTTTTACCCAGCAAAGACTGCACCCATCCAAGCCACGAGCAGCTTCTCCCAGAGAATCCTGGGGAAAACGGTGTCAAAGGTTTTATTGAAGTCTCAGCAGACAACAACCACAGCCTTTCCCTCATCCACTCTGGGTCACTTTGTCACAGGAGATCAGGTTGGTCAAGCAGGGCCTGACTTTCATAAATCCATGCTGACTGGACCCAATAGCCTGGTTGTGCCATATGTGCCACGTGATGGCACTCAAGATGATCTGCTCCATAACCTTTTCTGGCATGAGGTCAGGTTGACAGGCCTGTAGTTCCCCAAATCCTCCATCCAGCCCTTCCTGTAGATGGGCATCCCATTTGCTAACCTCCAGTCAACTGGGACCTGCCAGGTTAGCCAGGACTGCTGAGAAATGATGGAAAGTGGCTCAGTGAGCACTTCCACCAGCTCCTTCAGAACCCCTGGGTGGATCCCACCAGGCCCCATAGATCTGTGTGTATCTAAGTGGTGTAGCAGGTTGTTGATCATTTCCCCTTGGATTACAGGGGCTTTGTTCTGCTCCCCATCCCTGTCTTCCAGCTCAGAGGTATGGGTACTGAGAGAACAACTGGTCTTGCTATTAAAAGATTGGGGCATTAAGTACCTCATTCTTTGTCACTATGTTTCCTCCTGCACCCAATAAACGATGGAGATTCTTCCAAAGGTCATAAACTCTCCTTATTTACCCAACTTCCAGCCAGAGTTCTGTTCAGTCAGACTGGTTTCTTCCCACCAGCTCAGCTTTTGGCACACAGGGAGGTCCTGCTCCTGCACCTTAAAGATTTCCTTGTTGAAGAAGGCCCAGCCTTCCTGGACTCCTTTTCCCTCCAGGACTGCTTCCCAAGGGGCTCTGTCATCCAGGCTCCTATACAGTACTGAGTCTGCCCTCCAGAAGCCCAAGGTGGCAGTTCTGCTTACCCCTCTCCTTACTTCTCTGTCATTTTGTGACTGCTGTGCCCAAGACAGGCTCCAACCACCACATCACCTACAAGTCCTTCTCAGTTCAGGAACAACAGGTCCAGTGGGTACCTTCCCTGGTTGTGTCACTCACCAGCTGTGCCAGGAAGTTACCTGCCACACACTCCAGGAACCTCCTAGGCTGTTTCCTCTCTGCTGTGTTGTATTTCCAGTGGACATCTGGTACGTTGAAGTCCCCCATGAGAACAAGGACTTCTCCCAGCTGCTTACAAAATGTTTCATCTGCCTCTTCATCTTGGTTGGGTGGTCTATAATAAGACTCCCACCATGATACCTGTTGGCCTTTCTCCTGATTCTTAGCCATAAACACTCAACCCTATCATCACCATCATTAGGTCTAGACAGTCAAAATACTCCCTAACATACAGGGTTACCCCACCACCTCTTCTTCCTTGCCTATCTCTTCTGAAGGGTTTATAGCCATCCACTGCAGCACTCCAGTTGTGCAAGTCATCCTACTATGTTTCTGCGATGGCAACTATCAACGTATCAATGGTTCAGACACATACTGAGGAGATGCTGAAAGGTGCCTGCTCCCTCCTGCCAGCTCTGTACCTCACAGAGGAAGGTGAAGATTCCTTGATGTTCCTTGAGGAGCTTGGCAATGGTGAGGCTGCTTTGCTTGATCCCACCTAGTGGGTCAAAGAGGAGGTCACGGTTGAGGGTCCCCTTCCTCTCCTCCGTCCACACGTCGATCTCTTCCTGGTGGTACGCGAAGGTGCAGTTATCCCCGTACTTACAGTCCTGCTTGTTTAGCATATCTACAAAGCAACAAACAGCACACACCACCACACAGGGAGGGCGGCCCAGTCAGAAACTAAACTCTCTCTTGTCTCCTCCCACTGCCCACACCTCACAAGGAGCTGAAAGCAAGAGAACACAGAGTTAAAGAAAAAAAGAAAAGGCATCTCTCCCTGAGTTTGCCTATACCCAGGACATTCAGGAATTGTTAATGCAAACTACTGAATGGTGACAATCTCAAGTAATTACATCTGCTGTGGAAACTGTCTCAAGATGGAGGCCTGCTTTAATTGAGTGCCTGGCCACGGGCAGACCACAGTTTAACCAACCCCTTTTAAACCCAATTCAGATTAAGTTCTCCTAGCAGCCCAGCACTGAGGAGCCCTGTTATCTTGGCTCTTGCAATCTCCCTACTTCATTAGGTACTTTGTAAAGACACTGCCTTAGTGACCAATCTGGTCACATTGCCCACCCATAGTGATAGGCTGAAGCAAAGCAGCAAGCAGAGTGAACTTTTACCTAGGCAGAACCACAGCTCTGCCATGGCGCTGCTGAGTGGAGCAGGACTAACGCAGGCACACATACAGGAGGCAGGTTCTCAGCAAAGCCCACATCAACAGTGCAGCTCTGAGTGCCTGGCTCTGCACAGCACCTCACTATGCTTTTGCAACATTTCTGCTCCACCACTTTAAAAGCTGCTTGTTCTCCACAGCATGGGAGCTCATTGCCTTTCACTGTACACAGCCTCTTGGTCCATGAGCTACTGAAGGGGCAGGAAGACCCCAAAGACAGCACATGATACCAAGTGAAGTCCCCTCCCAACCTCCCCTGGCACATGCCAAACAGTCCCTTCCCAGCCACTGAGAGGCCTATCCCCTCCAGATCACCTTTGCACAGGTAATAGGATCCTACAAAGTTGGTTTTGGTTGGGCGAGGACGGATCCTCTTCCAGGTCTTGTCTTCTGAGCTCTTCAGCCTGCCCAGCAGAATGTCCCGCTTGCACTTGTGCTCCAAGCCTTCCCGGTAGGTGTAATCACCAGCCTTGGGTCCTGCAGGACAGAATAACCCTATCAGCCCAGGCAAAGGCAAACCCTAACCTGGGCCAGTGCTCTGGGTGGCAGAGCACACGCATCACCTGTTTTGGGGTAGCAGATATGACAGGCTTGTTTGAAGACGTGAGTAGACGCCAGAGGGTTCTTCACCAGCAGGGCTGTGTTGGGCATTACTGGTTCTGGCTGGGACAGTAAGTGCTCAGTGACCTTGGGCACAGCTGGGTGACTCACTCCACCAAGGCTGACCTGAGCAAAACCACACATACCTCTGTTTTCAGCTTTGCAACCACATGGAAGAAACCTCTCCAACCCCCTGCCCCATGCCAGTCTCTCAAAAACCCTTCTTGTTTTCTCTCTTATCAAAATGTTTTCATCTGAAGTAGCAGTTCCAAAGGAGCAGCATGCAACTCTTTTAAAGATGATAAACAGTGTGGTATGTTCACTTCAAAGATGGGCCTCTTTCTCTTTTGGTAAGGGACCTCAGTTTTCTACTGTGAGTCACAGAACAAAATATCCCACTCACTCCCTCTCATACCTTCCGTCACAACCAGCTCCACATTGGAAGACTCTCATATCAGCCCTATCCCAAGCTGGGAAAAAGCCAAACCACTTATCAGTGAGTCTTCAGAGAGCAGATTAATTTGAGGACAGAGACTTTGCTTCACACTGACGTTAACAGGACTATCAGATCACAGGAACTTATGAATATAATTCTTGTTCCAAGCTTGCCAACCATAGATATCCCTCCCCCTTTTCTCCAAGACTGAAGACATGGGAGAGGGGCAGAGAAGTGTTATTCTTTGCACTCCTGACAGGTGCAAAGAAACTCAGCAGCCTGAAGACAAAGTTGGCTTACTCTGCCTCATCCTTCAGTGTTATGTGGCTGCCAGATAGAGTGGGGCACTGGCCTCCATGATTACCTGTCAACCCTACAACCTAGGTCACACCATGTTTACCTTGGCAACAGGCAAAGTAGCAGATGAAAATGAAGATGGAACTAATGTCTTCCTACTGACTCTAGGGAAATCTTTACCTGCCTTGCCATAACATGGGAGACAACACTCACTGGGGCAGGTTAAGAGGAGGGGCCCAAATTACCTACATCACTCAAGTCACTACTACCTTGGCTCCAGAGCACCTTGGGACATCAACACGAGGGAGCGGCTCACTCACCACGGGGGATGGTTTTTGGCTGCCAGGTGGGTGTCGCAGTTCCTGAGGACTAGTTTCTTCTGGAAAAAAGAGGGAGAAAGAGCTCCACAAAACAATCATTTCACTTTGAGAGGCAGTTTTGCTCACAAAAAGACAAAACAAAAAAAAGCTTATTAAAGCCATCTGTTTTATTGCTTTTATAACCTTTTAGTATTTTTTTTTCCAGAACAATTAGTCTAAGTCTGAAAAACTCCAGGAAAGGCCTTCTTGTTCCCCAAACCCTACTGAACTCAATTATAGGCTGCTGAGCACTGGCATTCCCAATGTTGCAACTCCAAGGTAGCCCAGTGCTGAGGCGAATCTAAAGATTGAAGTGCTGACTGGCCAATATCTACTCTTCTCAAAATACTGCTGACAACATACTGCAGTACTGGGGTCAAGTAGGTCAAGAAGCCTGCCTTCCCTCTTGGGACAGGAGGGGACAGACTTTTTGGCCACAGCCCTCCAAAACTTTGCTCCCTGTGGCATGAGAGCGCAGTGCCACAAGCAACAGGACACTCACTGCCCTGAAAAAAGAGATGTGAGAGACCCACCTTAGCCTCTACCATTCTGCCCAGTGCTACAAGGTCCCGTATCATCTAGAACAGTCATCAGGCGTTTGCTCATTTGGTCCAAAATGTCAAAGAGATGTTGGAGGGATCATGTTATAGCCTAGCAAACTGTATCAAGGGAGGTGCCCTAGACTCCAAGCTGAGTTTAAAACTCATCACTCATCATTACGCACCTTTGCGTTCCTTTCTCCTCTTGAGATTTCACACCATGGACATACTGTTTATCTGGGATTACACACCTGTAGCCTTTCTCATTACTCCTGAGCTAGACATACTCAGTTGCTCTGTCCAAGACAACTTCCTGCATTACATTTACACTCCCGTTCTGCAGCACCAGCAGACAAAGCTATAGACAGATAGCCTCAGCACTGAAGGAAATCATTTTGGCATGCATTCACAGCTAAAGCAGCACAAAACCCCATCAGTCCTGTGCTTACCAACAGCAAAGGAATCCAAGGCATCCAGTGATCCTCTGCTTGTCCCAAAGGAGTCTAGGGCATCAAGCCGTGAGTCTGTGTAGGGGAGCAGATCCAGGGAATCCAGCGAATCTAAGGTGGAGCCGCCACTTCCTCCTGGTGGGGCCTCAAAGGCATCCAGGACAGAGGAGGAGGAAAGCTGTTTAGTGGGATCCATCACCAGCCCGAAGGAGGCAGGAGGCAGCGGGGTGGAGACAGGAATGCTGGCTGTCACAACTGGGGGCAGCAGCGGAGTTCCCCCCGGAAACACAGGGATCAGCTGGGGCATCTCTGTTGGCAGGTTGGTAGGAATGGTGCCCTGGACCAGAGACTTTGGGGAATCAGGAAGGGAGGAGATAAACAGAAATTAGGAACAAGGAGCAGAGAATGAGTGAATACAGACAGCAACAGGCTCCCACTCAAGTGGGTGAAACAAAAGGACACCCAGCAGCTCCATCCGCCAGCAGACTTCCCAGAGACCTTCCAATCTACACAGCACATGGACTGGACCGAGGTCCCTGTGGAGGTGCTGGGCTACCTGAGCTCATCAGTCTGCAAGGCAGAGCCATGTGCTGGGCATTTAAGCCCGTTCAGGTCAAGAAAAAGTGCAGCTGAGCACATGTAGTGCTGAGGTCAGGTTGACAACTGTTATTCATGGCACCTCTCATCTGAGCTTTTTGGTTCAAGAGGTGTCCTGCATGAATATGAGTATACTGCTTCCAGACTCAAGCTCACTCACATAACATCAGCAACACCAGCAACCAAAATCCAACGTAAGTACGAATACAAATTATCTCTACAGCTCCCAGACACGTTCAAATACCTTAGGCTGAATGCAGCCTGCACAAAATACAAGGACATTAGAGCATGCCCACTGTATAAAATACATCCATCATTCCTGCTTCAGCACACTCATTTCTACGCTCAGGCCTGCTTCAACTCCATGGCCACCAGAGTCTAGGGGAGAGGTGATGGTGTGGGACGGTTATCTTGGGTACCTTTTGAGGGACAGCTCCATGACGTTGCACACAGCAAAGCAGGCTTAAAGGCGGGCTCCTTTAGATACCCCCAAGCCAATTACAGAAGTAAAGGAAGGAATGAATGAGTTTTACCAGAGGAAGAGCAAGGAGGAGAGAGTGGTGGAAAGAGAGAGAGAACGGCAGCACACATATTCACATGCTCCAAGGACCTATTTGGAACAAGAAGCAGGGGACCCACACAGCATCCGCTCTTACTAGAGGGTATGGTGACCCTTCGGCAAGGGAGTCCAGGAGGGAGTCCAGTTCTTCTCCAATGATGTCCCCATCTGTGAAGTCCTCCACGCTCTCAGGCGCTGGCAAGGACATGCAGTCTGGAGATGGGAGCAGGCTGGCAGCAGGGAGCGAGGTAGGCAAGCCCTTTGCATCCGAGTCAGAGGGCAAAGAGGCCAGCCCCTCACTCACAGGGATGGAGGTGGCCACAGGAGCTGGGAGGCACTGCAGGTCCATAGAGCAGTCTATGATGAGGGAGAAACAGAGCCAGTCACCCAGGAGAGCCTCTTGCAGGGGGCAGGCAGAGCACAGCCTGACAAAAATAATATTGTACAACTCCCTCAAATCACAAAAAACAAGTATGACAGTTTTCTAAGAGGAGAAGCTCTGGTCTGAAGAGTTCTTGCCCTTTCATTTTTGTTCCCAGTCTCTCATAGCTCACTGATAGCTGAAACACACTCTAAGGGGCAGTGCCCAGGCTGACTATCAGGATTTGGCAAACATGACCAAAAGCTTGTACAGTATCTAGGAAAAACACAAAACCTGTGGTTGAGCAGCTACTGAGTTCACTGGGTCTAGGACTAAAGGCCAGGGGCACATAATCCAATTTCTCTATAACCCACCACCTGGTGTTTTCTTTAATGTTCCTCACTAATGGATTTGGCAGAGATCACTGCCTTCTCTACTCCCTGAAGCTTCGATACCCCAGCTGAAAGCTTGCTTACTTGTTCCCTCTCTAAAACCTCAGGCATCCTAAACGGCAAAAGATAAAAAACACAGTCTTGCTGGGAAGGAGTCAGAGATGAGGTGCTCAGACCAGGCTGTGCTAACAGTGGGTCCCCCAAAACACCCATCAGACTCACTTAGCTGTCTTTACCCACGTAAATTCCCTGCTCGAGTGCTTCCTGATGTCTGCGGGTGGAAGGGTGCTGCCCACACTCCCTCTCAACACCTCAGCAACAAACATTCTCCTGGGAGCTTGTGTGAACCAGGGTCAGGGCAGGAGAGAGGCAGTGATTTTCCCTAAGGCTTCCTTGCCTCTCCAATACATTACTGAAATGGTAAGATGTCCCCACCATGCAATATAAACCTCTGTTAACTGAAGTTAAGGTTAAAACACATATTCTCCATAGAAGAGCATTTTATTCTCAAATAAAATAAAGGTTAAAAAACCAAAAGAAGTTCAAATGTTAGAAATTTGGAAAATGCAGCGTTACACTTGCAGCTCTCAAACCAAGCACCCAAACTACCTTAATTCTGCCCCTGTGCAGATGTCCTGGAATAAAAGAAAAGAAGTAAGACAAAGATGCTGCTTTCTCAGTCCACACAGCAGCGTCTGCACCATAGCTATGATGGTCTAAGGCTGTAAGCAAGGCAAAGTTTGGAAGTAGAGACAATAGCTTTTATTAGAAAGACTGGTAAGAATGGGAAAGAAACTAGACAAGCTTCCAAGACACAAATCCTGATCCAGTGAGAAATGCTGCCTCCTGTCTATACAAGATCTGCTCACTCAGCCCCCACAAGAACTCAGCCATCCCTTTCTAACTGGGACTGGGTGAGTGAGCTGTGTTGCTGTCCTCTACACTGCATGTTCACTGACTGCAGACTGCGTTGGTGACCTTCTTAGCTCAGAGGATCAGCAGTTCCTGCAAACCCCCAAGTCCTGAACAGAACAACAGCAGAGACAACACACACATGCAGCCCCCCTTATCTCTAACCCCACCAGGAACACACCACCACCCCCTGCCACCTTTCCTCTGGCTTTTGTTGTGAGTGGTCCACAGGGATGAACCACAGCCAAGGTCACTATGCAAGGCACCGGAGGCAGAGACATGACAAAGACAGGGAAAGCAGGGGGAGGCAGCAAGGGATAGACACAGGGCCCTCCCCACAACCTCATGCATGCAACTGAAGGAAAGTGCATGTTGTACCTTATGGGATCCAACACAGGTTTTCGGGGCTGCAGTTGGAAACATTCCCCACAGGCAGCAGCAGCTCAAAGGAAGCCTGTAAATGTCCTTAGTTTTGCAGCTGCTCCTCAGACCAAGCTCAGCTCCAACCCCAAGCCCCCTTTGTGTTGGCTTCTCTCAGCTCACCTCCCTTTGTGCTTAGGAGCCAGCCATTGAGCTTTCCTTGGTGACGGCCTCATCACCAGTAGCTCGGCTGGATTTCCCTCAGTATAAAGGGACGGCTTGTGCCTTTCCATTTTTCAGATGTTTAAACCTGCAGTATTGTTAAAATCCCTCCAGGGGCAAACAAGAAGTTCAGAACACACCGGAAAGGACAGGGACATGTGCACGGGGGAGCAAAAGGGTTCACAACGACAGGGCCCTAAAGGATCCAGAAGTTCAGACCTTCTTTGAAGAATGAAAGAGGCCCTCCAGTTCTACTCAGACTGGGGAGCAAAATGGCCCTCACACACCCTAAGAGGCTCCAAACCCTGAAAAAGCTGACTGCACAACAAAAAGGCAAAGAATGATATGGGACCCATACACACAACTCAGTGCATGTGAAGGGTGAGAAGAGCAGGGACCAACAGGTTCCACTACTTCTAAGGGGCAGAGGGGAGATGTCTGCTCCCCTCTCCCTGACCAGAAACGCTCTCATTCCTTCAGTCACTTCCACCCATTCCCCACTGTCCAATCTTTTCGCCTCTCCCTCCTTTCCCATTCCTGCTTTCCTCGGGATACCCCATCTGCTGACCTTACCAGCCACCATACCCACATCTCACGTATTCTTCTTCCAGAAAGCTCATGCACCTCCTGCATTCACCTAAGGTTTGCTCCATCTTAAAAAAATACACCAGCCTTCTTTGATGGGCAAATCACAAGCATGCACCTGAGTCCCCTTCATTTCTGCCACTGCCATACCACTAAGCCCCATGTATTATTATAAGCTCAATGAGAGTCTTGTCCATCTGCTCCTCCATCTCTCATTCCATGCCCCCCACTTGGTAGCTTCTCTGGCCATACACCTGCTTGTCCCAGAGGGGCAAGTACAGTACTTTTAAAAGCTCTGTTTCTAGCTCTGCTTCCCAAACCAGCAGTGGCTCCCTAAGTGCATTATCTGGCCAAAGGCCATCTGAGCCATGATCTGTGCAGTGCCAGCCTGACTTAACCAGATGACTTCAAGCAAAGCATGGGGGAAAGGGCTTCAGAAGTCTGCATCTTAAAAACAAACCACCAACCCAACCACAAAAAGCCCTTGCTAAAACAACTTTGAATACGAGACTCTCAAGGTACTCAGCACGCACAGCCCTCCTGGTGGCACACTACTCTCAGGGCGATGGAATACCATGTAATTTCAGTGCTTTTGAAAAGATTTCCCAGCAGTAAAGGTTCTCTCTGCCTGAACAAAGGTGGTATGTTGCTCTTACACCAAATCCTGATTACATAAAGAGCTTACTGGATGCAGCCTCTCTTAATTCTGCAGTAAGAGTCCAGTTCATTTTAGCACTACAAGATAATGTGAAAAACTCCCCGATTCACAGAACTGGGACTCATGATTGCACACAGCATTTAGTTACTGAGCTGATATTCAACAGAGAACTAACATGTTTTCCAAAGCATCCTAATAATGGAATTATTTTTTGTTCTATAAGAGCAATTGCTACTTGCAATAAGGCTTCACACTTACCTTCACACACAGAGCTGTCTTTCAAAGGAGCAAAGACGGATGTGCTCAGAGGCACGAGTTCAGTGCTCCAGCACACAGGAAAGGGCAAAGCACATAAGAAGCCTTTCTACAGGGGCAAAGTTAAGGTCACTTGTTTCCCAGCATGAGGAAAGCAAGCCTGTAGCCCTCCTTCTTTTTCTGAGTGCCTGACTTTGAACACAGCTCTGCCTGGGTCCCTCCAAACTCCCTTGGTTTTCTTCCACCTCAGCATCTTGGAGGATCATTTGTGCTCAGAGCACTGACAGCTGCCTACAACCTTAACTTCACTTTATCTGGACTGTTCTGCCTAGGAGCAGAGTTTCAGGAGCTTTGCCAAGCCCAGCTTTAAGAAAGCATAACTGGAGAGAGCTGTGTGCCTCAGCACACCTTTTTAATTCCCAGATGTGTCTCTCACTGGGCCCGGACAAAAAGCTTTTCTGCAGGAAAAACACTCCTGCTTCCCACCACCTTTTCCTCCTCCTAGTTACTAAAGCCAGGAGTGCACAGAAGAGACACAAATAATGACAGTGAACCTCTCAGGCCTGCCAGCGTAGTGAGGTATCTTACCAAAGCCACAAAAATCAGAGAGAGATGTCTTTACCTGTTTCAATGTCATCTATTGAACCCAATCCATTAGAAGTGGTCTGCAAAAAGGGTGTAGGGGAGGAGAGAGAAAAATATTACCAGGTATTAATCTTTAAAAAGACATTTACACTTCACAGATGAGACTCTACTACTCCTAAATGCATCTGGCCCCTTCTTTATGGCCTCTTTCAGTGCAAGACCATTAAACCCAACAAACTTTAAGAGGCCATTAATCCTAGGACCCTATTCATTTCTACCTCCAGCAGTAGACAAACCCTGTTGCTGCAAAGCAATACCAGCCCTGCACAATACCCAACCATGTGAGCAAATCTGTACACAGAATAAGGTTTTTCATGTGTGGATGAGAACGCTGTGCCCTGAGTCCTAGGACACATCAACCAGTCAGCCCCATGCTGCGTAAGATCTGATAGCCTGATCTTACACAACGTTCCTTTTCTCAGTTCACATATTTTGCAATTTAACAATTTGCAATTTATAACAAACTCAAAACAGGAGAAGGTTTCCGCCAAGACGACTGCTGACTCGGAGCTCCAGGCAAGGAATGAAATGAGCCCATATTTTACAGAAACATAAACGGAGGTAAGTATGCGTGCCTTCAACTTAAGCTTAAAAGATACAAGTACAGCATTAATCTTGAGATGCTGCATCTGCTGCAACAGTTTTTGCAACCTCTAGTTTTTGCACTGTTTTCATTTATTGCAAACGGGAATATCTGCAAATTAAAAACTTGGCTCAGCTATTACAGAAAGCTGACTGTCTTTCCTAGAAAGATGTGAAGGCAAGTCACTGAACGGTGGGAGCTAAGCTCATTCTTTAGTATCCCATCTTGCACAAGCTGACAATTTTTACAGTTTTATAGTTTGTTACCTTGGAAGAGTAGTGTGAAGTACAACACAAAGACTACACAAACTGTGTATGCACCTTGGCTTGGTACATGGAGTAATTTCATTTTGTCTGTTTCTTCAGCACTTGCACTTTCTGACTTATACTTAGCATTGCCCTAACTACCTAAAAACTTGCAAACTAAAACTTGTTTAAAATGCAAGCAAAAGCAAACCTTCACAATAACTAAGGAAAATACCATCTTCAGCAACCTAATTACCAACATAAAAAATGTTGCCATGAGAAGTACTTTCAAAGAAATTAATTTCCTTGGCAATATTCCTTAAAAGTGGAACACACTAATTAACACATTTAAATCCTAAATGACAGTTACAAATTTGGAGGTAAAACAAATCTGTGAAGCATTCTAGTAACAGTGACACGAACAGTGACAATCACACAATGCAAACTCTACCTGGTTTGATAAATTGATTGACGTGCCATTACTGAGTAACGAGAACGTTTCCAATTCCTGCTGCAAGGAAGAGAGAGATCTTAGAACACAGACAGACTGTGAATGCTCATAAATGAGGTAAAGCTAGGTTACAATAAGGTTTTCCTTCCAGGCACTGCCCTTAAATAACAGCCACCCCAAAAGGCATACCACTGTGACACAAGGGTACAGTTTTCTCAACACTGAAAGGACCATACATTAGCTCTGGACACCTCAATGCAAAACAACCAACATCCAACACACAATCAGGAAGCAAAACAACTTCCCTGAGAAACAGAAGTTTTTGTCTTTTTACCAAGAAATTACTACTTTGGGAAGGCATTACAGCACTGGAATGAAAGCTGGAAGTCAAAACAAGAGATAGCAAGGTGTCATCAAAATACCAAGCACTACATTTCAAATAACAAAACACATTTTGGAGTTTTTAATTTTTATTTTTCTAGCATACAGGTGGTTTAAGCCCATCACAACTGAGTAACATGACAGCAGCAAAAAGGTAGCAAGGCCAACACAGTGAGCAGCTACAAAAAGTATTTCTGCATTAAGCTTCCCTTTCTGTGAGACAGAATCATTCTGGAGTGTGAGAGCTGCTACAATGACAAGGAATTTTTGGGGGTTGGTGAACCACAGGTGTGGTTGGTCGGGGAGAGAAGTAAGATGCTACAGCCAAATTTACTCCAAAAGCTTTCGGCAACCTGGATGCCCAAGTGATTGATCACTTCACAACACACTGCAATGGTGCCCCTGTTGAGATGGGAACATGCTACCTGTTTAACACACCACTGCACATGTGGCTGAGGATGCAAATGCAAACAGAAATATAAGCCTCGACTACTATTTAATGTTCCCTACTCCTGAAAATGTATCCTGGGATTTTACGAAGACCAAGGCAGCGTTGTCCAAGAGTGGATATCCAAGAGGCCTAACGCCCTCTAGCTCCATTCCAGGGTATACATTTAAACACCAACAGCACTCCAGTTACAGCAGCACTTTCTTGCAGAGCCAAGTTACAGATAAAGCCACTGGCGTAAATTAATTGGCCCCACGATTTGGTATTTGCTGCCTTCTCTCCTAGCATCTGACCAGATGTGTACCTGCTCTCTCAAAGTGAGAGAGCAGTACCTACCACATTTCCAAAAGTAAATCTGAAAAAGCCAAAGAATAGCCTATAAGAAAAAAGAAGTCATACCTGAGGTCTTTTGTATGCTTTGCGAACTCTCAGTCCCAGCTTCTGGGCAAGCTCCTGCCCGAGTTGCGTGACGCTTTCATCCTGGGGACAAAACCATTGGCAGGACACTTTCAGTTTTGCCTCTGTGGCACCCACAATGAAATAAACAGGAATGCAGTTATGCACACTGGGCTGCACCAGGAAGCCTCACTTGCAGGCAGAAGCAGGTGGACAATTGCCAGAGCAGCCCTAGGAGAGTTAAATGCAGAACCTAAAGAGCTCTTGTCATTCAGTCCCACTGAGTTTTTGAGGTGGCACCAGGAGCTCTCCCAACACTCTTTCAATGCTGCAGAAAATCAGAATCAAGTGTCTACTTCCAAGAAAGCACACACTCTCCACAAACAGGGTTCTTGAGTCTTGCTGGCAAGACAGATGGAGGGGCTGCCATGGCTGGCTGCTGGGGGCTGATACAACTTCCACAAGGTCCCCAGGTCTGGGAAGGAGCCTGCATGCCTTCCCTCTCTGCCAGCCAGAGTTAACAATCAGTTTTGATATGAAGACAGTATTCACTAGCCTGTTTTGCTTGTTTGTTTGTTTGTTTGTTTTTAAAGCTGAAATCAAGTCTCAGTTTCCAACTTATTAGCTACAAGGCATTTTCACTGGCTCTGGCTCTGGTTAAATTACCTCAACAGATCCTTCTGCTTTCCTTATCATGTGCCATTTACCATCCTCCCTGTTCACTGCCTATGCCCACTCACACACCACTGTGGGCTTTAAACAAAGTTCTAGGCCATGCTCCATTCCCCTTCTCCACCCTCTGCCGTTCTGTCTGGACTAACAACCTGCCATAACCTTATTCACTTATTTACCACCAGCAACTCTTTCCTTCTGCTTTCTCTTTCTCCCTGTTTGCAAAAATGCTAGAGTACTTTAACAGTTTCTTCAAAGCAGAATAAAATATCTGCCCAACCTCTTCTGATATCCCTCCTTCATGTCCCAACATCTCCTACATTGAAGCTTGCTCTCTTCTCTCTACTTGCTATGCTGGTCTTTCCAACTTCCTTCTCCCTGCAGGTTCATCATCCTTTGCCTTTCAACCCCTCACTAGCCTCTGGTTCTTCTAGCCCACAGTATCAGGAACTTTTCGCTTCAATTTGGAGTGCCACTTTCTGACTTTACTTGCTCCCCCACACCCTCAACAATGGTCTTGCCACCATCTTCTCCGAACTCACTGAAGACACAATCTTGTCCATTTCTTCTCCTCTCCCCATCTGACACCCCTTCAGTATTGTACCAGCTTCTGAAACTGTCCTCGCAACCTCCGAAGACTTCTTCTTGGTCAAATCTCATGGTGACTCTTTCTTCCACCTCTCAAATCTTTCTAACACCAATCATGCTTTCATTGCTCTGTTTGCCTTTCCAAACACTCTCAGGTGTCTGTTTGCCTTTCCAAACACTCTCAGGTGCCTTTCCAAACACTCTCAGGTGTCTTCTGAAGTCAGCCATTTTCTTGCTCCCTGTGAAAACCTCACCAGAATGACCTCTGATGTAATTTCTTTAAATTGATCTCATACTCATGCCTACTAGGCTTACCCTATCCAACACCAGATGCTAACATAGATCCCTGGACAAGATTAAGATCCCTGGACAAGATTAAGAATGTATTTCTCTCTAGACTGCCTCCACTTCCCTTCCCAAAGACACATGCTTAATCACTGTTCTTTTTGTCAGGAGGCCTGAGGTTTGGGGAGAGGGGTTATTTGCTCTTTGCCATCCCCAAGATCTTCCTTTAGCTTTCCCTTCCCTCAGACAGGTGCTTATTACATCCCACTTAAATGAGGGGATGCTCAACAAGGGCGTGCAATATACTCCCCTCCAACACCCTAAAAAAATAATGTGCCATGCCAAAAAAAGCATCCTACCAAGGAGTATCAACTTCACACTGGAAGCCTCTGGAAACTAAGTTAACTGCTAGACAGTGAGTCAACTGAGTGGCAAGTCCTTTATCACCTGAAGTTTTAATACCTGGAGTTTTAAGTGGCTCAACTGGAACATGAAATATAGCCAGACATGGCTTTACATGAACACATATATTAGAGGGTTGGGTTTTTTTTAAAAGGATTTGTTTAAAAAAAAAACCAATTTTTTTTAATTCTCCTAACATGACACCTTTAACATGTTTTGGTCACCCTATTCTGCCAAGTCAAAGAAATCAGAATTTACAAGCCTTACAGAAAGAATAACTAGTTGCTAACAAGGCTTCCAAAGACTGCTTCTGTAACACCAATAATAAAGACAAGTTAACTTCTCCTGCTGAAGTAGATGTATTTTTCTTGTATTACTGTGATTGATCAGAACCAAATTTAGCAAAGGCAACCAGTGCTCACTAGAATCTATCTAATCATAGTCCGTTTTCCTGCTCAATACTTGGCCTAAAAGGACATGCAACAAAAGCATTGTCAAGAAAATATCTACAGCCTCATAATGCAGAATGTCCTTTCTGAGTGCAAAAATTTACCTGCCTGTGAGTACAAAAATAAATATGACATGTGATCTCAAGGACACCTTTGCACGTCCCTCAGAAATTAAAAGCTTTATCAGCTTGCCTTAGCAATCAGCAAGCAAAACGTGAGACATTTTTATGTAAAACATTAAAAGTACGCATGTTTTCCTTCCAGTGCTCCAGTTCCCATTTGTCCCATGCTCCTAGTCACTCCCATTAGGCACATAAACCCAGCTACTTAAAATACTTTCATGGCCTTAGTTCACATTTTGTTAGTGTAGGGTTTTGCTCTTCACAAATAGGCCACCAAACCTGATTATCTCTGGCTGGCATTATCCATAGAGGGTGACTTGGACTGAAAAAACATGGGAGGTCAAGTAACTTCTTCAAGTCAGAGAGAAAAAATTTCTAGGTATAACATGTTCCCAGGAACAGCCAAGCTTCCTTTTTCACTATCCTCTGGCCTCATTCTAAGCATATTATGAAGAAGGAAGGTGGTGAGCCACAGAAAGCAAGATGAGTTGTATATCAAAAACTTACATGTGGGAGGGACAGCAAGCATCTGCTATTGCACTCATATGCTTCTTTGTGTCTTCCAAGTTCATTTAAGGAGCGGGCTTTCCGGAAGAGTGCTCGGATGTTCTCCTTGTCAAGACTTAAAGCCTTCTCACTGTCTTCAAGTGCCTTCTCATACAAGCCCTGCATGGAAGAGACCACCTTGAATCAGGTGAGGCACAGCAGACTAAACCCTCCTTCTGTGTGAACGCTAACTTTTTATCTCTCAACAGAAAACAGGAATATAAAAGGCAGTTGGAAAGAGGTGTATTACCTCATACAAGACCAGAATAATACACAAAACCTTTGTTATGTCATGCAAGACTGAAAACACTTCAAAGTCAGTAAAAGCCAGAATTGAGGCTGCTTGAGCAACCTTGTCTCCCCCTCCACCTTGGGCATGTCACATTTGACAGTCTTTAATTATCTGACTGCTTCTTAATTTTTTTTTCATGGGACTCAGCCTCATTATGAACAGGATGGACCTGCTCTGGGGTTGTGCCTAAAGGAAAGCTGTTATA
Organism: Neopsephotus bourkii; assembly: GCF_033783945.1. Classification (NCBI taxonomy): domain Eukaryota; kingdom Metazoa; phylum Chordata; class Aves; order Psittaciformes; family Psittacidae; genus Neopsephotus; species Neopsephotus bourkii. The sequence goes on from NW_026900624.1 coordinate 15,165,898, forward strand.
TTCCTTAGAAAAATGGAAGCACACAGCCGTTTATAGCCTAAGTATTTCAGAATGCTTCTCAATGTGTGTGCCGAAAGTTCCAGCAAGACCCAAAGCCTTCTCACCATCGTCCAGTGCCTCACTTGAGGAGGCAGGAGCCTCCAGAGCAATGTTCAAACAGTATTCCAGAGAAATACTTAGGCAGTACCGGAAGGCACTGGATCATACTAACTCATCACCAACAAGGACCAATACCTTAGGCCTGGCCCCCTCTCCTGCACATCCTTCCTCAGGTCTCATAAGACACCATGCAATACTGGGGAGATTCTGTGTCATCATCTTCTCCAGTGTTGGAACACAGAGGAGACAAAACCAGTTGAAAATCCTCTTGACATCTTTTCTAATTGCATGGCAATGCAATCACAACATTCTCCCTGCCCTGTTTTGGGAAGGCACTCACCATGGCAAAGTAGCAGGCAGCTCGGTTGACATGCAGCTTGCACAGGAGCTCCTTTGGGATGGTCACCTCGTCGGAGGCTGCATAATCCGCCACAGTCAGACCTTCTACATACTGCACGAGCGAAAGCTTGAAATCCTTCTCTTTAAACAAATCATTGCCCTCTGCAAACAGGTTTCTCACCAGCTTCTGCAAAAAGGCCTGGGCAGCAGGGAGAGAGCAAACAGACTGAAGTGGAGTGGCTATTCAGAGACAGGAGAGGCTTCCCAACTTCCCATATGTTTTAGCAAACTTCTTTTCCATTAAGATTATCCTGCCTCCCCATCCTCCTCTAAAACATTAGTCTCCTAGTTAGAGGAGAATAATGCAGTCAAATCTCCTTTCTTCTTGAATATTCAAGTGTCTTCTCCTTTTCCTGACAGTTGTCATTGTCAGAACCTTAGAACTTTATGTTACAGACAAATTGTGACAGACCATTCCACACTCTCCACTTTTGATATGCAAACTAATAGCTGTACAAGAGATCAAATCTTGCTAACCAGTGGGTTCCCAACTTTAGAAAACAAGTTCTTCATTACCTCATAATCTTCTTGGCTTAGGGGTAATGTGGACCTGAAAAAGAAAGAAAATGCTCATAAAACAGGCATCCATGCAAACAAGGGCTTTTGTCTGGTGATGAAATCATCTTTCTGGTCCTGTGTTGTTGACTTCAGTGAGGTACTGAACATTTTATCACTTCAAAGACAGCTGGAGCAAAGAGAACACAACTGGGGAGCATTATGCTTGGTCATGGCCACAGTAGTATCAAGAGATGGTCAGGTCCCAAAGGGATTTGGGACTAGAGGAATCATACTCTCAGCTATTTCCTGCACACACATGATCATCTGTAATGTGCCTTCAGAGAGACAACTGAAAAAACCATCTTTGAGAAAGTCCCATGGGAGATTGTCATGAAGAATACAAAAGTATTTTAAGTAATCTGGCTCTAATGAGAGACATCAGACTGCCACTCCAAGACCTCCTCAAATACTTTGTGAGACTAAAGACATACAATGACAAATGCAGTCACTTTCCTCCACATTAATTTAGCCACATACCTTTAGGTTTACACCACAAAAGGAAGAGAGGCCACTTAACTCCAGCTGTCTTAGCCAAGGCTGCTAGGCTATACCACCGAACTGGCAGTGCTGTGTGGATAACACCTACCCCACAACAACACTGAGACTCAGAAGAAAGGACCGTTCTTCAGATCAGACCAGACAAGTCATCCAGGCTTGGTCCACATATATTTAATTTTCCTCTTCAAGGAGAAAACAACAGGCTTTAGAGAAATCCTTCACGCCTTTCATAGCCCTCCTCACTTCTGAAATATATCTCATCTAATCATCATCTACTCCTTAAAATTAAGTATAGGAAATGCCATGGCTTTGCAAGAAACATTCACGCTACTCATAAAATTGGACTACCTCTTTCACATCAAAACAAGCCAACAAATGACACTGCCCCTGGTTCAGAATTCAAGATACACTCCAGAAGCATGAGCAACACCCTGTATTTCTGAATTATCGTCTTTCCAGGAATATTGAGCATTTTTATGAATGTTACCAAAATAAACCTCACAAATGCCTCTCTGAAACTGGGTTGTCAGCCCCAGTCTCAGACTGGGGGAAAATATCATTGCCATGCTACAGGATGTAAATATGTAACATGGAAGATTTGGCTATTTTTCTTTTTTTCCCCTATTGCAGAGGAACAGATTTCAGCTACAATAACTTCAGGCTCAAAGAAGACCTTAAAAAAAATCCCAAACCAATCTGATTACAATCTTGTTGGTTTGTTACTCACCATGCAACCCGGACCTGAGTCTGAGGCCTTTGCAAACTCAAATACTAGAGGGAAAAAAACCTATTGTACTTTATAAGGAAGTACTTGGACTTACAACTGTTACTTAAGCAATCACTTCAAGCTCTAGATAGTCACAGAAGACTGACCTGAGCACCTACCAGGCTGGCAACTGCAAAAGAGCCCAGGTCATCTATTTCTCCTATAGGCACCATATGGGGTACCTGGTAAGTAATTTACCTTGCTTTCCCCACCTACAAAATAGAGACAGTATCTCCCTTCCCAAGAAAGGTGGGATGACCTTGTTGAAAGAGCACTTTGAGATCTTCATGCTGAAGATGAATTAGAAGGTCCAAGTACTATTGGTGCTATGCTGACTATAAAGATCATCCTGGAACTGCAGTGAAGAGCAAAACCAAAAGAAATTAAAATGACAGAATTTCAAGTTTAGAGAGCTGGCAGGACAAGAAACACCCTGAAGAATGACAGTGAAAATCCTTAGGAAAAATATCTCTTTCCTATGCAGCAGACTCAAAATCAGTGAATAGGATGCACTCACTTCCTGAAATCTTTGGTACAAAGAAAACTGCTTGCAAAGCCACAGGAAACAATGAGGCTGTCCACTTACTGAATGAACTGAAGTCCTTTCTCTATTTCTTGTTTCCTCTTCTGTCTCTCCATTATAGCTGCTGCAGAGGAAGAAGAAAAAGAAACAACACAAAATGAGTCATTTTAGGCCTTGCTGGCAATTAAGCAGCACAGCATTTTGTGTGTGCCTGAATTTACTACTAACAAAATGTTCCAGACCAGATGCCCTGAACATCGAAGTCCATGATTTATCCACACTGCAGATACAGAACAGCAAGCAGCTCAGTACCAAGTGTCTGCTTTTTCTCACATGCCACCATGAAGATACATGGGCAAAGAGGGATTACTTCAGATTGAGCTCTCTACTTAGGCTGTCAGTAAACAAAGCAATGTGAACCAACTGTTATCATGGCTGCCTTCTAGGAAAAGGGAAAGAAAAAAATCAGCATTTCCTCTGCACTGGCAGGCATTTCAGGAATTTGTGCTAGGCCCCTCCCATGATAAGGAATTCTGACCACTATTTATCTGGGCCAGATTTAAACTGGTTTACTGCAGGACATATGAAACAAGTCATCTATATACCGTATACAGAGACACATCATGAAGAAACATGTGAAGGAAGGAGATGGAATTGATTGCTGTGGGCCACATAAAAGGGCAGCCATGAATCTATGCAATGGGAATTCCATGATGAAAATCAACAGGCAAGAGCAGCACAGACTTGGGAATGCTCCTACACAGAGGGAACAGAGCCCCATCCCACACTGTTTGAAATTGGAGTGGGCAGTGCCTGGGGATGGCTCAAGAAAGAGTTATCCTCACTTAGCCAGGGACACAAACAGGCATAATAACTTGTCTGTGTTTGACCAAATCCAGTCTGGGTCTCTGTAAGCACAGACAAATAAGTAGAATGATGGAGCCATTTTGGAATAATATCCCTTTTCTCAACTAAATTGGGTTTGAATTATACCACTAGACACATGAGCTTCATCCCCTGCAGTACGGAAGCACATCTTGGAATGGCTCCCCCAGACGTCTCCCCCAGGCCTGCCACACAAGAAAAGGATAAAGAAGGGTAAATGGCATGGCACTTTGAGGCAAAATACAGTTGCTGGCAACAGCAAATTTCCCAGTCTTGCTATCAACCAGCTGTGGTCACAAGCAATGCTCAGCATTTGAGGGATGGTAACTTGTGGACAAAGGTAGCAAGCACAGAAACACTGAGACGAGACAGAGCTAACAACACTGTGCCTTCCCAGCCTGGGACCACCTCTGAAGAGACCATGAGAAAAACAAAAGTAATTTCTCTAACTCTATACTACAATAGCTTTGAGAGCATTATGGCCTGGCTCCTTTTTACATTAAGACCATCCCTGTCATTTTTAGGTATCTTACAGTATCAATGGCACATTCAGTCTGGAATAGGGTGAAGGGACCTTTAAAGTACATGAAAATCAATCCTGACAACTCAGCAAGCCCTTATTGATCGTGCTCTGTGCCATGCAAAATGCAGAAGAATTGATACCTGCCCTTTACCAAGAAGGAGAGTTGGGGGAAGGGGGAAAGTTAGGAGCAAGGAAAAGACCAGAAAGATGTGGTAGCACAATGAAGCAATAGCTTGAAAGTGACAGTGTGCCATTTGTAAGTCATCAGACATTAAATCTGAGAGCAATCTGGTCCAAGCAGCAGGCAGAACATTTTAAGCAGCTGCATTTGGAACAGGATGGGCAGTGCAGCAAGAAAGGGAAAGCCAATAGACAAGGTGAGTGATGGTCAGCACCTCTACAAGGGCTTTTAACAGAAGCAGTGGAGAAGAGCAGGTAGACTTCAGTACAACACCAACAGAAGGCCTGGAATGATTTATAAATAGCCTGGATAATGAGCAATCAGGAAGAAAGAAGGAAACTTAGCAAGGAGACTGTGAGGTTAATATGATCACTAACACCACAGGCAGACAGGCTTGAGGGGCAGAAAAAGAGACAGATAATTCATATGATATTTCTCCTTGTATGAAACTCTGCAAAGACAGAAGAAGTAAGAGAAAACAGACAAGGTGAAAGGAGCAGTAGGTTAATTTCCACATAGACAGCACTGAAAGGCACAACAGAGGACAGAGGAACCGCAAGGCTCCAGGAGAACTGTGAGGGTTATCAGAGGCAATGGTGGGGAAAAGAGCTACCATAAGAAACTACAAAAGATGAACTGGGTTGGAAGGGGAGAAGGCAAAAGAGCAAAGCTGTCTGGTTCTTGAGTGCACTAACAGGCTTGAAGTATCTCCAACAGCCTCCTCTTGAACCCCACCCATACACCCTCTGCCCATGGTCCATGAGCTCCACTGCAGCTCTGGTCCAGGCATACTGCCTTGTCTGAGCTATACTGTATGTGGACCTGTCCTCAGTCCTATCTCCTGGACAAACCTTGGACTTACACTGTAGGCAGCTCGCCTCCAGTCCTGTCTCTGACACCATCTCCTGCTGCTGGATTTGCTGGGTGGACCCAATTCACCACCTCATCTTCTTTGGGAATGTTGATGGACCCCTGCTATCAGCATCTTGTTCTGCCTGCACTCTTCAGATGTGGTAGGACTGTACCCCAGTTACTGAGGGCACTGCTGGTGGCTGTCAGCACCTTCAGCTCCTAGCCTGTCTTCCCCGGAGGAGCAGCCCTGTTCTTGCTGCTCCCTGACATGAGCCATGCTAGGGAGAACAGAAGTCAGGGAAGCAAAGCGGCAGCCCACAGATCTGATGAAATGGGAAGACTGTTGGTGACTGTGGGGAGAAGAGTTAACACTGGCTAGTCACCACAAAGACGATGGCTGCACTCCAAAAATCCTGTGGCACACACCTTCACAATTCTGTACGTCCACAAAACAGATCACCTTGAAAAGCTTCTGATATGCACAGCCTACCTTAACCTCTGCTTCTGAGCTCAACTTTTAAAACACTACTGCAAGGAGGGGAGATAAGTACCTGTCCTCACCCCATTGCTACCCTCACCCCACTGCTAAAACACCACACACAGCAGGACCTGGGCATGGGTTACAACCAGAGCTGCTTACTGTTGCTTGCCCATAGAGAAGGGTATTCAAACCTTACTGACTAAAACCTGGAGTGGAGCCAAAGGACTACAGGGAAAGGCTCCAGAATGTCTCTTTCCTACAGTTACCCAATTCTTCTTTCCTGCTGGAGCTCCCTTTTGCTTTTGTTCTCCTCACCACCTTTACCACCGCATCCAGCATGCGTATCTCTATCCTTGCTTCATGTGGATGGCTGACCAAGCTGCTCCATCTCTGTTAAGTCCCACAACAAAGCCCCCCATTAAAAAAGCCCTCTGTGCTATGCATGCTGTTTACTCTCTGCAGTCCTACCTTCATCTTCCACAGTGAGCATTCTGCAACTCAGGACCCTTCATTGCCTTCTTTAAACATAAACCAGAAGCTTAATCACCCCTCCAGACTGTTGCTCCCTGATACTGCCCTGAATTCCTTTCCCCTTTCAAATAGGTGACCAGATTTCCACTGAAGCTCTGTCACACCTTCAAGCTTATGTCACGACTTTGCACATAAGGCTCATCTCTTCATAGCAACACCCTCAAAATGCACACCACATGCTGCTGCCCTAACCGTCCTTCACGTCTCATCAGGTGGCAGACCTCTCCCCTGTTCTGCCTGCCCCACCACTGCTGGAGCCTACCATTCGCACACCTCCATTTGCTCCTCACACCTCTTCCCTGCCACCCCACCAGCAAACTTGGTCACTTCTGTCTCCCCTCATTGCTCCAGCCTCCTCACCGTGTCTCATTTGACCCTCAGACCAAGCCATACGCTGGTTATGCCAGCAAACCCAACACACCGCCAACCACCTGTACATGCAACACTTCTGCTGCACACCATTCCATGGGTACAGCATCATTAATTTTAAGCACAGAGCCTGTTTAGCTTTTGTTTTCTTAGTCTTTCGAATATTTTTAGAAACACAGTGGAAAACGTTTAATGAAGCAGTATGTCTAAGCGCCCTCCCCCCCCCCAAATCTGTCTGTCCAGACTTGTCTGCTCAAACCGCCAGCAGAGTTTGAATTCAGAGTATTTATATCCACACTACAAAGTTCCTATCCTTTCAGTCCAGAGATGTTTGTCCTCTTTGGTCCAGCATCTAGAAAGGACTTTATTCAGAGTTTGTCAATGAGTTACAAACTACTTGCCAGACAGAAGTGCTGCAGACAGGCAAAATGGCTTCTTGCCTTGAGAAGGAAGCACAAGCCAGTAAATAGGGTGACTCAAGCACAAACTGATACGCTCTACGAGACACTATGAGATGAACCGAAAGTCTGGAATTTACCTTATCAAGGACCTGGGTGTTATTCCCAACCCTGCCAGAGCTGAATTTGTGCAAAGTTTTTCATACTGTATTTCTGGGATGGCAACGAGTTCACACTTGATGTTCTTCCAGGCTTTGAGTATAACATTTCAGCCAGAAATAAGTGCACCGAGATGCAAGTGGCAGGTTGTAGAGCTGAGACAGGAGCTCAGCCCCAGGCTGTGTGTGCTCTCCTCCAGGCAAAAGACTCCAGGATGTACTAGTCTACAACAAGAGAGTCTTTCACTGGCTGCAGTTTGGCCACCTCAGTGGTGCAGCAGAATGGGTCTGCAGACTCACGTGAAGCAGGGGACAAACCACACAGCCTACTACAAACATGAGCTCTACTGGGTCCTGCAGCTGTTCTCTGCCAAGCCCTGCTGCCTGGGCTTGAACGCTTCTCACAGCCATCAGCTCTGAGTCCCCACCACCACAGTGTGTCCACTGGGTCCGACAACCCTGCCCATCCGCACACAGGCCCCCCCAAAGTACCTCTGTGGCCACTCTCCCACACCCCAGCACCCCACTCCTGCTCCACAGCACTCTCAAGGTAGCTGATCCAGGTGCCACCAGGTTCACTCAGCCATACTTCCAGTGAATGCAGGGTGAGGCGGTGACAAACCCCTCACCCCCAGCTGAAAATAATACCGTAAGTACTGCAGGCCACCCTTCCTCCTGCCCCAGCCCACCGGGCCCTGTCTGAAGGCCCCTGCAGTGTGAGGAGTGAGGAGAGCGTGGTGGGGTGATGCTGCCCGCCCACCCCTCGGCCCCTTGCTCTTGGTTTCGTGCCCACCTCGTTTGAAAATTAAATCCCGGGGCTGGCTCCCACACGGGTGTAGCGGGAAAACCCGCTTGCCTCCTCCCCCCACCCCCAGCACTAGGCCGCCGATCCCCGGCCTTGCCTAGCGGCCGCCGCCGACACCAAACGCGCCACCTCTCCCGGCCGGGGCGGAGAGGGACCGGCGGCGCCTCCCGCACCCGCCGCGGCTCGGCCAGGCGCCGGCACCCCGACATCCCCGGCACCCCGGGCCTGCTGGGAGGGGTCTCCGGCGGCAGGAGATACACAGGCTTCCCCAGGAAAAGGAAAACAAACCGAAACGTACTCTTCCTCCTTCCCCACCCCCCATCCGCTTAAATAAAAATCGCACATTTCCATGAGCCTAGGAAGTGGCTTTAAGATTAAAAAAAAACCCCAGAGATAACCTCCCGTGCCACCCGGAAACTGAATAAAGCATTAAAGAACTGGGGAGGGGGGAAGAGGGAGAAGGAAAATAAAATATCCCACAACCTTATTTGATAAACTTTACAAGCCCCAACGGAAGGGTTGCATCTGAAAAGCTATTTCACAAGAGCTTCTCTGCTGCTTCATGGGGTTTATACCAAACAAGAGGGGGAAACTGCAGCCTAAATAAAGACGTGAACACAGCGCTCAAACCTCCAAACCACAAACAGGCACAAACGCAATTAATACCAAGTTTTTTCATATAAACCCAGGGGCTTTTCCCCCAGCTATCCACTTTTAGACTAGTGCCACATTTTTTTTTCCAGGGGGTGGGATTAGGATCTCTGACAATTATTTTTTTGCAAACCCCACATTTTTGGCGGAAGAGAGGGTTTGCTTCAAAATCTCACCCATATTATTATTATTTTTTTTAATTTTCAATTACACAACGTTTCATCCATGCAGCTACTATTTGAAACCTTTACTTTCCAATGAAGCAACATCCAGATTTTCTCGTTTCTCAAGTCCACCTCTTTCTACATACACAAACACATACACACACACAGAACTGGTTTAAGACAAAAATAATCCCCCCAAAATAATAATAAAAGGACTCACCTCTCCTTGGGTTTTCCCCCCCACACTATGTATAAACTTTCCGTGATAAATGGTATTGTATTACTAGAGATATTATTAATGTATTATTACTAGAAGTAATAATAATAGTAAGTGCTATTTAATTACAGAAGGCAGCATTCTGCTTCTGGATCGGCTGCCCCTGCAGCTCCCTCCATGTGCCTCCTGATCTCTTTACTTTCATTTCCAGGTCTCGCTCTCGCTCGCTCGCTCGCTCGCTCTCAGCTGCACCAGCAAGAGAAAATGCCTCCCTGCATATCCTCTGGGCCCTAGAGGCTCCCGCTTTTCATTACAAAAATTCACAGATTCAGCCCTTGTGGTTGGTTTTGAGATTCTTTAAGGTGAATTAGCCTTTAAAAAGGTATATTTAAAGAAAAAAAATACAAAAATGAAAGTGCTTAAGCAGTCGAGGCTCCGTTCTTATTTTAATGCGACATTTTTCTTCTTCCTGTTGTCTTTGCTGATGTACAATATACACCCCAGAAAAAAGCAAAGCTGCCCCTGCAGAGGAATTGCATGCATGTGAAGCGCAGCAATGAACTGAATTACAAGACACCCCCCTCCCCATGGGATTATAACATACGTGAAGCAGTGACCCTGATGCCCACCCATATATGCTTGCTGGAAGGGGGCCAGAGCTATCGCTTATGGCAGAGCAATTATCTGTTCCAGCCAGACCTTACTTATTCCACCCCACGCTGCTGAACAGAGTCCCTGTAAATAAGATCTTCTGCAAACATAAATCTTTAGGTGGAAAGGAATACGCAGCGTGTGTGTGTGCATACAACACTTTTATTACATACCACTGCATATTATACAATACACGCATATGATATATATGTACATGCATATGTATTTTTATGTTTACATATATGAGTTTAGGCACTTCTTTGAACCAGATTTTTACCTTGTTTTCATCCCAAATCCCTCAATATTTGCAGAAAGTGCACTGAATCTCAACAGCAGCCCATGCCAGCAGAGCTCCAGGAATGAGCTGCTGATGGGAAGTGGGGGCCCAGCAGCACGTTGTTCTGTCATGGGGAATGGTTGTGATGACAGACATCCACTGATGGCCTTGGACCAGGATTCATTCATCCCTGCCCAGCTGCACTACCATTAACTTAAAAAAACCCTCTGAAACGAGTTTCATGGGGTTTTTAGCTTCCTGGGTAGGATAGGTTTTTCTCTCCCTAAAGGATTCTGTCTACTGTTATGTCGATTATCTCCAAACTGACACTGGTTTAAATTATTACCCATTTTCCAATGTAATCAGTGACATGTTTACTCCTCAGCATCTTGCTTCTTGTATTTACAGTGACCCAAGAGAGTGTTGCTTTGTGCTATGCAGCTAAGCAACGCTGACAAGATTCAGAGGCAGGTAGAAGATATCATCTGAAAGTGTACTAAACTTGTTTAATATTTTAAAAGCTGATCAGAAAAGAGAAGACTTATACTGAGTAGGATTGGCTTCTATCAGCTCTGTCAACACAATAAAAAGATAATTTATGAATTATATTATGAATATACATTATTGTATAATGTACCATATGACACTGGAGAGCACCGTCTTATGCTCTTCACAATATATAATCACATTTTTTTTTATATTATGATCCAAAGATTGATTGACACAAGCAACCGTTGTGTTACAATAACCTTGTTCTGACATGAGAAAAAACACAGAAGCTTTTGTTCATTAAAAACTGACAGTACATGTTTTTCAGATTGTGCTAAATTCCAATTTAGGCAATAAAGATCTGCCTACCAAGACACACCCTGTGACAGGAATTATATATAATTAATAAAATCATAGAATGGCTTCATTTGGAAGGGACCTTAAAGCTCATCCAGTTCCAACTCCCTGCCATGGACAGGGACACCTTCCACTAGTCCAAGTTGCTTCAAGCCCTGGCCAAGCTGGCCTTGAACACTGCCAGGGATGGGGCAGCCACAGCTTCTCTGGGCAACCTGTGCCAGGGCCTCACCACTCTCACGGTGAAGAATTTCTTCCTAATATCCAATCTCAATCTCCCCTCTGTCAGCTAAAAGCCATCCCCACTTGTCATGTCACTACCTGCCCTTGTAAAATGTCCCTCTCCAGATTTCTTGTAGGTCCCCTTTAGCTACTGGAAGGCTGCTATAAGGTCTCCCCTGTGCCCTCCCTTCTCCAGGCCAAACAAGCTGAACAATAAGTAGAGTCTATCCAAGCTGGGCCTCTGCTGTAGAAGCTGCTGAGCAAAACATGCATGAAATGGTGGGCTCTGTCAAGGGGTGTCTTTGGACCAGGAAAAGTAAACATGGATGAGACCTGATATGCCCCAGAACACACGGGAAGGGCAGCCTCACAGAGCCATTATGTACCAAATGATTCACAGAACCCAGGACACTTACAACTCTGCAGCACTTCTGAAAGGCAAGACATCACAGCTGGGGGAAAGACGAGGGCTTAGGAGTTGCTGGGAAAAAGACTAGCAAGCCAAAAGTCTACACACAATTAAGAGTTATACTGGAAGAAGCACTAATGTTTAAATCAAGAGAATTCATTTACAAGACTGCATTTCCTAATTCAATGTCATGTTATGCTTCCCTCCAGTCCTATATCCTTTGCCCTGTAAGACTGAGAGATGTCCTGCAAGGTCATGGTCCAGCACATACAGCTCCTCTCATGAAACATCTTTCCTCAGTGGTTAGCACAAAGATTTTCACCATTTACAAGAGTGGTTATCGAGGCCTTGTGTGTGGGAAGTCAGCACAGCCAGAACACCACCAATCCTGCTACAAAATACTCTGTCATAAAAATTACTTTGATTTGTAAAGCTATTCCTGTAGGGAGAATAAATGTATGGATCTATGCTACACTAGCACAGCACAAATTCATTCCAATTCCAACTGCATCCACAGTTAAAGACTTTATTCTCACGCCTCCAGCCCATGTAATTAGCATTAGTATTTGGGAGGACAACAGAGAATCAGATATATTTGATATGATTCTGTTTACTGATAAATATTGTGAAGAGCTAATAACAAATGCCAAATTTCTTGCTTATATTTTCAAAGTTCAAGCTCCTTGAGATCACACTCATTTATTCCCTCATCTGCTTTGAGTTTTCTGGCAGCTTTATGCTTCTCACATACAACCATAATCTAGTCATTGATCACTTCATCTTCTTGTTTTTCTTCAGTTGCAAGAGAAACTCCCCTTATTATTTCTGAGTTAATTTTTGCTCAGGTTTTCCATCTGGTTGCTGTACCAACTTAATGGCTTTTATTCTCTCAGCTGTCATGCTCCATAAAGAAACTTCATTGCTTTTTGTATTCCCCCTGAACAAAGGTGGTCTATCATGCCATTCAACCTAATGCTGTCTCCCACGTCACTCAGCGTTGCCAATTACTGACAATCTTGTCTTGGGTCCATATAAGCATTTGATATCATGTCTTAAAACCACAGTTTGGAGAATTGTGAGAGAATAAAAATGCCTCTTGTAATGTTTTGGGGCTGAATGGCAGAATAAATCCAGGCTATTACTGACCTCAGTACCTATGTCACCAGGTATCTGTACTTGTCACATGAAATGTACCTGCATCAGTGCCTGTAGGTTGGAACTCAAAGATAAGGGATTGCCTCAAGAGGATCTGTGCAATCACACTGCAGTAGGAAGCAGGTTTATACACAGCTCACCTTGACCCACCAGATGTACTTTTATTTCTACACTCGAGAAGAAAATGTCACACACAACATACCCACTAAGCGGTCAAGCAAACTGGTGCTTTTTGCGTCCTTAAGTAGGAATGACTGTGCACTGCTGGATGAAACCCTTTCCTTAATGAAAAAGCTTGACAGTAACACGTAAGTACAAGATGAGATCTGCAGAGACATTATCTAAATAAGGCTTCACAGGAAAAGGCACTCGGCTCTCATCTGTGGGTATCTTGGAAGCCTACAGAGCAACTCAGAGCTCCTCTGGTAACATCCTCCCTGAGCCACTGCTGTGAAAGGCCTGACCGCACACCCCAGACCCACTCGGTCCTCCGACACCGGTGGCACGGCTGCCACAGAGCCCAAGCGGCAGGAGCAGTGGGGGCCGAGCGCAGGGACAAGGGCCGGTGTGACACGGCCTCGCTCGAGCCACAGAAAGCCAAACCCGCGTCCCCCCCCAACACAGTAACTCCACCCGACGCATAACGGATATTCCCCTCCTCCGGGACTACACATCCCGGTGTGCCCCACGGCTGACGCCGTTTCGCAGGCCACGTAGCCCCGCCCACACGTGCGAGGCCGGCCGGTGCGGCACGCCGGACGTCAGCACCCAGCGCGGGTCCGGAGGGGGTGGTGTGTGACGTCATGCCGTACAGCCAATCCCGCAACTGAGAGCAGAACTGCCGGCGTTCAAATCCTCCGCCTCCGCCACCCGCCCCTCACCCATCGTCCCCGGCGGCAGCGGCGGCGTGAGGGTTTGTGCCGGTGGCACTCTATCGCCTTTTCCGGGTGGGCGGCAGGCGGATCGCTGGCCGAGGTGAGGTGAGGCGGCAGCCGCCTGCCGCCGCGGGGATGGAGGGCATCGGTGCCACGGCGCGGGGCGGCGGGGCCCGTTAATGGGGGGTGTCGGGGTGGGGCAGCGTGGCCGGCGCTCGGCAGCGTTCTCGGCGGAAATGGGGAATCCTCAGCCGTCACCGGGGCTCGCTGCGCTGGAGGCCGGTCCAGGGCCGGCTGGAGGGTAACCTTGGGCTGTCGCCCAGCGCTCCCGTGTGCCCGGGGAGCAGGGCAGGCCTCTGCCTAGGGTAGCGCAGCAGGTTGCTGCTGTGTGGTCTGTTGGCGTGGATAAAGCGTTGTAATTAAAGCAATTCCCGTTTTGGTTTATTATTTTTTTTTTAGATTACTGGGCAACATACAGCTTCATAGATTCTTTAAGTAACAAGGAAACATTTGTCCAGGTGTTTCCAGGCTGTGGTTGTAGTTGCTAAATTCACTAAGTCTTCAATTTTTATTGTGATCTCTTTAAGGCTTTTTCTCTGGAAAACGTAGCAGTTCGAAAGACTTCTGGTAGGTTGACAGTTGGGTGTGGTTGGTGTGCTTGCAGTAAAACATGCTTCAGGATGTGATGATGAATTTGTATGTTGAAATGGGGCAGTAGCCTGTGTGTAAGTTGAAGAAAGTAAAAGGGGATTTAAGAGAAAGAGAAGCAAAGGGTGTGAGTACACCTGTAGAGTATTGAAGGGCATCAAAGTAGAACAGAACTAATTTTTTAAACAGTAGAGTGATGAGGTATTTAAAAGTAAACTTAATAATTGAGCTAGGTGAATAGTCCAAATTCTTTGGATCCTAGCTTTTGTTCCTGTTTGGTAAAGCCCTCATGGGTGAGAGGATGTCCTCTTTATTCCTTCTTGGTGTTGGATTGGCAGATGTTGGAGATGTCCATCAGTTTGGTGTCTGTGGTAGGAGTGGAGTAAGTTGTGTGAGCCTCTTTCTACTGTCAGCACTTAACTGAGGTGACAGTCATCCTAGAAGAGTGATGTTGATAACCTTGGAGGTCTTTTTTCCCATGTTCAAAAGCAAAACTGAAGCTAATGGAAGTTGGAGGGGAGTTGTGCTCTGTGAAGCTGAAGGCTTCACAACTAGGTATCAGGAGGAGGGTATGAATATGCAACTTTAGGGGGTGTTTTAAAGACAGAACTGTTGAGCTTAAAGAGCTGCAAGGGTGTGGGGCCATTTCTATTTCACACAGAATGGACAGGAACCAGTTTTCTGTCATAGGAATGAACCTTCACCCCTTCTGATATCTGAAGTCTGTTTTACTAGTGCTTCTAAGCACTAGTTGTGTGTAGTCTTTTATTCAAGCAGAGGGGCTGGGGTAAGAAACGTGCTCTGTTTATCCTGCTGAATGAACGGAGGCCAGTTAGTTTATGCAGTGATTGATATTCATTAAATAATGGTATGCAGATTCTACTAGACAAAGCTAGCAAAACTTGCCTCAAGGCAAAATATTTGCTTATCCTTCCTGAGTGTAAGACCATTCTGCTTAATGTGTGATGAACCTGTGTGGGATATCTGCAAAGAAAGAGAGCCCACAAACCTGCAAGAGTTTTGGATGCAACACGTGATGTGTTCAGCAACGCAGCAGTTCTAGAACTGTGCTGACAAGGGCAGTACTGGGGACATCACTGGCAAGGAAAAACAGTTGTTTTCATTCTGGCTTGCTTGGGAGGACAGGGCAGATGTGCAGCAGGTCTAAGTAATGATTGGGGTTTGGGGAGAGGAATAGTATAATGGCAAAAATATTGCCCAGAGTAATGTCTTAATGTGGCCCTAATTCATAGTTTTGGCTACTGATTCTTTATGAAGTATTACAACTCCATCAAAACCCAAGTCCTGTCAGTACTGAAAGAATCAAGACCATCTGACTGACTTTGGAATGTTAATCTAGCCTACCCCGCTGTAATAAGCAAGCTATGGGAAAAATGTTAATGATTATGGATTGTAGTTTGCTTTCTGATGTTGACAGTTTCTTTGAATTGACAGCTCAACACTTAGAAAAGCAGAAAAATGGCATCAGAAGACATCACCAAGCTTGTGGAGTCTCTTGCCAAAACGAAAGTGGGTGGTGGACAGTTGAGCTTCAAAGGCCAGAGCCTTAAACTAAATACAGCTGAAGATGGTAAGAGAAAATACCCTTGTGTCTGGGAAGTGTCTCCCTGAAATTCTAAAGTCTTGTGGTAACCCTCCTGCTAATTCTGCAGGGACAAGTTGTCATATTAGCTGTGCTGCAGTGTTCATTCAGCTACAACTGCTTCTGATGGAGATGCTTCCTTCCCTTGTGCCCTGGTAGTGCTACAGATGGTAGATTTGTGGTTTGACCTTCCTGGTGCATAATTCTTGTTTTCTTGGTGTTCTCTCCAAATGCTTTTGGCAATCACTGGACATTAGAAGTCACTACTTTTAAAAACAGTAAGCAAGTGAATGACAGCTTACTTACTGACAAGTAGATGCCTTAAAGACCTGCACAGAGGAAATGGCTGACAGTCTATTGCAGTGGTCCAGTGTCTAACCAAATTGTGACTAATTTGTTAGACTCTTGACACTTTTTCCTGGATTCTCTCTTGCTGGTATATATTTCTCAATTAAAAATGTCTTCCAATAGCTGCTAATGTAGCAAATACCTGGAGAATATGTATATATTTAGATCAACATTTCTGTCGCACCAAGAAACGGCATGTTCTTCAGAAAGGTTTTGTGTAGTGCATAATTCTACTGACTCCAAAGGTGATGCTTTTTTTGTATGCTATTTTAATAGTGCAAAGCACTGAACTATGGGTAAAGGCTTTGGAACTTCAGAATAACTGACAGGAAAGGGTCTGTAGCCTGCTCCTGTGCCTTGCATAGGATTCCTCTGAAGGTAAATTGCTCCACCCTGACATGTTTGCTAAACAGGCATCTACTTTTACCAGTGGGAGCTTCTTCCTGTTAATGTGGCACCAGTTCCCATCAGCTTTTATCTTAGTCCTTACATCTTTGTAGTCACGTGCACTCTAGCTCCTAAACCATGTACTGAACAGCAGAGTAATCTTTCTTAGGAAGCCAGGAAACTTACTTTTGCAAATAGGAGGATGGCTATCTGAGAATAAAACTAGAAATACAGTATGAAAAAGCAGGATGAGAAATGGGAGAATGTTCTCTTTAGTGACCCGACACTTTAGGTCTGTTCCCATTGCTGTTTCAGGATTCTTTCAGATACTGTTTAGCTGTTTTCCATAAGGGTAGAGTTGAGTGAGTATTGCTGCTTCAAAGTGTTACTGTGGTACCCAAGGTGATAGCTGAAAGGCCTACTAGACTATCTGCTTTTTGCAGCTGAAGGAGTTATCAAGCAAATTGAGGAGTTTGATGGCCTTGAGGCATTGCGTCTGGAAGGCAACACAGTGGGTGTGGAGGCAGCAAAGGTCATTGCCAAAGCCTTGGAGAAGAAATCGGAGCTGAAGGTGAGATCCTCAAATGGGGGCTAATTGAAGGGGAAGTAATGTAGAAATACTGAAGGCCTAGCTATGCTTTCTCCAGTAGCCTGTCTTGAGTAAGGCCCAGAACTTGCTTGGTGGTTCTTCCATTAGGAAGAACATGCATATGAAAATATGGCAGAACTCGGGGACTTCAGGATAATGGGAACACTTTCTGCATTCCTAACTGTTCCTCTTCAGTTGGCTTCCAATTTTAAAGCTGGAAGGCTGTGCAAAGAAGAGCCTTACTGCAGAGACAGGATCTGTGAACAAATGACTGACAACAAAACTTAAGTTCTAATGGAAAAGCTGTGTCATGTAATCTTGGGAATGATCAGATTGTCTGAAACACAAGTCTTCAGGGAATGCCAGAATTGGGAAAACATAATGAAGTGCACCATGAGGTTTTTGTGTTCAAGATACAGTTTCTCTACTGTGTTCTAGCCTAATGCTAGGCGCTGGAACGGTTTGTCCAAAAAAATGGTGAATGCTCCATCCCTGGCGGTGTTAAAAGCCAGGCTGGACTGAGTCTTAGCGTGTGGTGTCCCTGCCTGTGGCAGGGGGGTTGGAACTAGGTGATCTTAAGGTCCTTTCCAACCCCTACTATTCTGATTCTATAATGCTGTGCTGCTAGAGGCACTGTCCTTTGCAGGAGAGGAGCAGGAAACACTGATTCACATTAATCACCGAAGTGTGGCTTTTCAAGCAAATTCAGATTTTTGAGCTTCATACCTTAGCAAAATCTGCATTCCTAATGTATTCCTCAGTTTCCTGCTGCTTTTTTTTTCTGTGGTAATCATCTCAGCAGAAAAGTATTACAGCTTGAATTAAAATCAACAACTCTTGTATAGTGTTAATTTATAATGTGCATTTCAGTGGGTTTATGTGCTTACAGGTGAAGTAATTGTAACATTGGTTGTTGTAGCTCTTTAATACAAATTACAAGCCCAAGGGAAGGCATATACAGTATTAAGATGTCCCAGTGATGTAATGCAGCTTGTATGTGTAAACCTCTGTATAACTAGTGACTTTCCCAAGTATTTTAATGGTTTCTACCTGTATGTTTATTATTTTAGAGGTGCCATTGGAGTGACATGTTCACAGGGAGACTAAGGTCTGAGATCCCTCCTGCTTTGGTAAGTAAAAACTAGGTCTGAGACTGCTGACTAACAACTTTTTTCACCTGTCATGCTTTTTGTGGGAGTGTATTTTTTCAGCAGAGCTGATCTTTATGCTGATAACAGTGAGTGTCTCACTAGATGAATAATTCGTACTTTTTGCTCCCTCTGTATAAGGTGAAAAAGTGTTAATGAAAGGTCAAATGCAAGTCCATGCTAGTGAAGGAGCTTGTCACTTGGGAAAATATCCTCATGATAGAACGGGAGTTAAGCTTTCTAAAGCATGTGGCCATCTCTTCCAAGAGCTCCCTTCCTCCTTGAGTCCTGTGAAACAAAAAATGACAAACCCAACAGAATGGAAGCAATGTTTCTTCTAGCAGTGTAGAGGGGGAAAATCACTTTGAAAGATGTGTTTGACCTAAAGGAATGGGATAACTTCCTGGTAACTTCCTTATGATTATCTTCAGCTTAATTTGCACAACTTCTTCCCTGGCTTTAGCTGTAAAGTTTTATTTACCTGTGCAGTTTTGCTGAAAGACTTCGCAATGGAAATTTTTTGCAGCATCCCTGTCATACCTAGCCACTGCAGTGATGCTATCACTAAGAGTCAATCCACTCCCACCCACTGCCATCTGTTTCCTTACAGATTGCTTTGGGGGATGCACTCATTGCTGCTGGAGCCCAGCTGGTGGAGCTGGACCTGAGTGACAATGCCTTTGGGCCAGATGGAGTGCGTGGCTTTGAGGCACTGCTGAAAAGCCCTGCGTGCTACACCCTACGGGAGCTCAAGCTCAACAACTGTGGTATGGGCATTGGGGGTGGCAAGGTAAGGATTTATCTACTTTTTGGGAATGAGGTTGGAGCCAGGACTTGGCTTCACACTGCCCTGCACAGAATCACAGAATGCTTGAGGTTGGACGGGATCTTTGATAATTGTCTAGTTCAACTCCCCTGCTCAGGGCAACTTGACCAGGTGGCTCAGGGATGTGTCTAGTCAGCTTTTGATTATCTCAGGGGATGGAGACTTTTGATAAGCTCTGTGGATAGTCTGTCCCAGGGTTTAAAAAACCCTCATACACACACACCCCCCCAAAAAAAACCCAAACCACTTTTTTGTGGGTTTGAATGGAATTTTTCTGTATCAGTTTGTGTACATTTGTCTGGCTTTCCCTTTAGGCCACCTTATCTTGTGAATAACATCCTGTTATTCTGGCTGTTCTTACACATGGATAAGGTCTACCCCAGAGCCTTCTCTTCTCCAGTTTTAATTCCATCTCTCAGCACTCTCCCAGTATGTAAAATTCTTCAATTCCTTAATCATCCTCAGGACCCTTTGCTGCACTCACCCAAGTATGTTCATGTAGGAGCCTGATGCAAGGAGTACTTGGATGCATTTCAGAGGGCAGAGCAGAGACTTCCCTTGACCTGATGACAATATTTTTCCCCAAGGTCCAGTAGATTTTCTCCTCTGCAAGCGCATCTTGCTAGCCCACAGTCAACTTCTCATCTACTAGGACCCTCAAGTTCTTCGCTGCCAAGTTATTTTACCCCCAGTTTATGCTGGTTTATGGTGTTACTCTTCCCCGTTTGCAGGACTTCCCATTTCCTTTTAAACTCAAGTTTGTTGTTTGCCCCTTTCTTCAGTCTCCAGATCCCTTCCTTGTACATGCTTTCCTGGATAAATTTCTGAAGTATGAAAAGCTCATCTGTTTTTGTCAAGCATAGGAAAACTTTTTTTTTATCCTAAAAGTTAGTTTCCCTGTCAAGGGAGCTGGTAAACTTAGATTTGTGAATATAGTGTTACCAACCCTAGCACTGAAGGGATGCCTGTTGGAAGAAGCAGAAAACTGGGACTACTATCTTTAAGATATATATGTTTACCTGTTTAAGATTCAAGTGTTCTTAGTGGGGTCACTGTCTTCTAGTTTTGCAAAGTTATTGCGTCTTGCTGAAAACTGTACTGTGGAAGTGTTGTAGTTAGACAGTTTTATTGTATACCCTATTATATGTAGATCAGGTACATATCAGTGGTGACAAAAGTGTTTCTTGAGAGCTGAGTCCTCAAAATACATTTGGGTTCCTTCAGAATGGGATGCTGAGGTAGTATAAACTACTTGTTTTATCTTCAGATATTGGCAGGTGCTCTAAAGGAGTGTCACAGGAAATCAAGTACCCAGGGCAAGCCTCTTGCTTTGAAAATATTTGTGGCTGGCAGAAATCGTCTGGAGAATGATGGTGCCACTGCTCTGGCTGAAGCTTTTGGGGTAAGTACCAAACCAGGGCTCCTTAACAGCAAATAGGAGCAAGGTGTGCTTAAGGCAGTGTACACAGAGCTTGCTTCAGCTTCGAGGCAGTGGCTGGTTGCTTCACTAAAGTAGCAAAGTTGTTTGCTGAAACTGGAGTCTTCAACAAGTGCAGGTAGAATTGATGACTGAATGTTTCTGTGACCCAGGTTTCCAAACACATAATTAGTGGCTGGGTAAAGTAGTTGCTTGAGGGAGAAATAGGTATCTCCTGAGTAATTTAATAATAGCCCTATTCCTTCTCCTCCCTCTGTGCTAATGGAGTTTATTTGGGGTTAGGTGTACCAGCTGACCTCTTGAGTGCTTCTTTGCCTAGTGGTTCAATCATCTGGCAAAAGTAACCTAGTATTTTCACTAGCATTCTCCTTTAAGGGCTCTAAATGCTTCCTTAGCTTTTTCTAGGTGTTACTGGCCAACTTGCACTGTTATTGGGGGAAGTAAATTCATTGTAGTTAGGGGCACATAATTCCTTCTTTCCTTCAGTGATGCTAAAAGTGATTTCTGACTTGTAATGCATATTGTCAGATATATTAATGATATTGCAGGTTATAGGTTGTTTTGTTTTTTGTAAAGAGCTGTCTGGATGTGACTGACTACTCAGTAATCATGGCAAAAATAAGATTGCTTAGATACGTATGCATAAGTGATTCATTAGCAATTTAGACTGAATGGTATTATGAAAATGGGATTCATGATTGTGTTTTGTGACATGCTGTTTAGACCATAAACAGTGTTCATACTGATTTTCCTATGGATTTGCTTCTGCAGTCAAGGTTAAATGTAGATCTTAATTAGAAAAATACTGTATCCAGTGGTGCTGCTTGGTCTGTTTCAGTATTATTGAACAAAGGGTGAAGAAATCCTGTCTTAAGGTATCTAGAGTAGGTGTGCCAGGAGGATGCTACTTGTGAATCTTAAAATCAGGGCTTTGTGTTAATATGACACTTGTCATGAGCCTTCAGTTTCACTTAAATTTGTGACATAATTGCTGGTAAATAATACTGTGTAGAAGAACTGAGTTCTGAGTTGGAAGAGAACAATTTTTCAGCAAATCCTAAAGAGTGGAACTGTACTCCTGAGTTGAATGTCTCCTGACAACTTTTTTCATATGCAATCCTTTCCCAGATCATTGGGACCCTAGAAGAAGTCCATATGCCACAGAATGGAATTAACCATCCTGGCATCACAGCACTGGCCCAGGCCTTCGCCATCAACCCACTGCTTAAGGTTATAAACTTGAATGACAACACCTTCACAGAGAAAGGGGCTGTGGCCATGGCAGAGGTGAGTTGTCCTAAGCAGTGGCTTTGGGTTTGTTTCTCCAGGTATAGCTAGCCTTAGCACCTCTGGGTGGTGGAGCCTGATGCTGTACTGTGTTGGGAAAGATGACCTTCCAGGAGTGATAAGACATTTACTTACTTGCGTGTCTGTACTTTCAAATTTGTGCTGTCATGCAGACTCTGAAGCTACTTCGGCAGATTGAAGCGATCAATTTTGGAGACTGCCTGGTGCGTTCGAAGGGTGCTGTTGCTATTGCTGATGCTGTTAAAGAAGGGCTTCATAAATTAAAGGTATTATAGTCTTGCCGTTCAGCTTTGAATCTCTTTAGAAAATGCCTCTTTCTATGTCTTGCTGTCCATTTGCATACCACTATTGATGATTATAGAGTGGGATTTACTTCAGTGCAGGCTCTGGGCTTACAACTCAAAAGCAATAAGCTGTAGTGTGGATCAGTGGCATCATCTCATCCAGATAAGCCTATTCTACATGGAGTTGTACCAGTGACACAGCTTGATGTTTTTGAAGCTCTTGATTCAACTCAGCAAGTTGCTGTTCAAGAAATCTAATAACAGAGGTATCTGCTTTTTTAGAACCTCTCAGAAGGTCTTGAGTGAGGATTGAGATGTTACTTTTCATGAACAGCTTCAGCATTTCAAAGTTCATGTAGTTAATGCTTTCTCTTTGTTAGGACATGTATCAAAGGTCCAAATATTTTTAGCTTTCTTGGCAATATCAGAGCTTCCTACCTCAGTATTTGCATTTGACAGCATTCTAGACAAGCCTAAGTCCAGACAGTAATGTAAATAAGCCAAGAAGACAACATTTCAGCTCAGTGCTAATATTTATTTACCTATATGAACATGGTACAGAAAGAAGTAGGTACTTTGTGTTGCGTCACTTGCTCAGGCTTCTCTTGGTTATACTGGAACTAGTCTGAATCTCCCAGGAAAACTGAAGTAAGGATTCTACTGGGAGTATTGAGATGAACTGCTAGAAGTTAAATCTTATTTTCCAGAGGAGAAGTGGTTAAGGAAGGGCAGCATGAAGCAATCATAGCAGATTCATTTTGTTCAAGGACTGCTTCCCTTTTTGTTGTTAATATTAAATCCCTTCTCAGCAAAGGATTGAGCACAGTGTGGAATGGTGGGGGATGGTGTCTAGCTGCTGGGTAACTTTATTCTTATTAGTCTGTGCACAGTTTGTCTTCTGGCTGTGTTTATCAGCAGCAGTACCACTTACAGTTTCATTTGAAGTCTAACCTGTGACCCAAGTGTCCAAAAGCAAATGTGCATTCCACTTTATAGTGTTTACCTTTCTTCAGTATGACTTACTGATGTGTGAGTTTTGGAATGCTCTCATGACCCTTGAATAAATGAAGATCACCAGTCAGCTGGTTGCTAAGGACTGAAGTGTCTGCTACCTTTTAGGTGATCAGTCAGAATAGTGTAGTCTCTGTGGCTATCTTAGTGGAGTAGTTACCTTCAGTAGTGCTGCTTACAACAATAGTCTGTATCAAAATGCCCCTTTTAGGTATATGAAGTAGGGGGTATGTCAGGTATTATTTCCAATTAAAAATACATTTTTTACGAAGATCATGTTCAAATAAGTCTTTCCAGAGCTCTTGTGAGTACATGAAACTTATGGGGATGATAGGTGTTAAGAATTCTGCAAATGTCATAGAACAGTGAATTGGAAGGGACCTTAAAGCTCATCTAGTTCCACCCCCTCCCCCGGGCTTATGGGCAGAGACACCATCTACTAGACCAGGTTGCACAAAGCCCCATCCAGCCTGACTTTAAACAATTCCAGGGATAGAGCAGTCACAGCTTCTCCGGGCAACCTGTTCCAGTCTCACCACCCTTGTAGTACAAAACTGTTGGAACAAGTCCAGAGGAGACCACGAGGATGATCAGGGGACTGGAGCACCTCCCATATGAAGACAGGCTGAAAAAGTTGGGGCTGTTCAGCCTGGAGAAGAGAAGGCTGCGTGGAGACCTCATAGCAGCCTTCCAGTATCTGAAGGGGGCCTATAGGGATGCTGGGGATAGACTCTTCATTAGGGACTATAGTGGTAGGACAAGGGGTAATGGATTAAAACTTAAACAGGGGAAGTTTAGATTGGATATAAGGAGGAAATTCTTTCCTGTTAGGGTGGTGAGGCACTAGAATAGGCTGCCCAGGGAGGTTGTGAATGCTCCAACCTTGGCAGTGTTCAAGGCCAGGTTGGACGAGGCTTTGGGTGATACGGTTTAGTGGGAGGTGTCCGTGCCCATGGCAGGGGGGTTGGAACTAGATGATCTTAAGGTCCTTTCCAACCCTAACTATTCTATGATTCTATGAATATCTAAATATACCCCTTTCAGTTTAAAGCAATTACTGATTCTCTTATCAATGTTCTTCTGCTTCATAGGAACTGAATTTGTCCTTCTGTGAGATCAAACGAGATGCTGCGCTGACAGTTGCTGAGGCTGTTGAAGATAAGACAGAGTTGGAGAAACTGGATCTCAATGGTACGCAAGTTTGCTAGATCAAAGTATGTCTAGCCTGATCCTAATGAGAAACCACTAGGAAGAATATTGACAGTATCACACATTCTAGCCTTACAATTGTCAGCATTTAAAAAATGGAAATCTAAGAGTTGCTGAACTTGGATGACTTTACAGGAAGTAAAAATTAGGGGGTTGGCTTTTCTCCAGCTGTTGTGTAATGCTGCTGAAATGGGTTTAACATCTCTTTGATTCTCATAACAGAGGTCTGCCTTGCTGCCTGTAAGGTATTGTGTAGGATAATGGTTCAATTTCAGAAATGAGAGAGACAAGAATATACAGCAAGTCCTCAAGGACAAACTTATGTGCATCTGTTAAATCTACTCTCTTCTGTCAACTTAGGTAACTGTCTGGGAGAAGAGGGATGTGAGCAACTCCACGAGATTCTTGAAGGCTTCAATATGGGAACTGTGCTGGGATCTTTGAGGTAGGCAAGATACCAGAGTTTAAATTGGAAATTTTATGTAAATTGCTATAAATACTTTCATTCATCTATCAGTTTTAAGGCAAAAACTAACATTCCAGATGGACATTGCACAGAACACGAAGTGTGGAGCACAATCAAGGGATTCCATAAGTAGGATAAACATTGTGTCTTGTTTTAATTGATGGACTTGGTATTGACTGCATTTCTTGCTCTTTGCTTCCCATTGTCAACTGGGTAACTGAAGCCTGAGTCCTCTCAATCTGTAGCTGGATATGTACCACCTGCAGTATATCTTGCAGGGGAGGCTGCTTTTTTTTGCTCTTGAAAAGATGCTGTGAGTTCCAGTGCACAGGAATTGCAAGTGTGTAACGTAACATGTTAACTCTCAAACCTTAGTGATGATGAAGGGGAGGAGGAAGATGATGAAGAGGAGGAGGAAGAAGATGAAGATGAAGAGGAGGAGGAAGAAGAACAGCAACAGCTAAAGGAGGAAGGACAGGGAGAACAGGAGTCACTCACTCCTAAGAAGATAATTGATTCACAGGTAAGCTTGCTTCCAGATGCATTCCTGTTTCTTCAGCTGGAGGAAATTAAAGGAGGAAATGTGATTTGGAGTGAATCTGAACTTGGAGTGCAGGGAGGTGTTAGTGTTCCTGTGTGGACTGCCAATGTAGTAACAGGGAGATAACATGAAGGCAATAGGTGAATTGGAAACATGCTTTGTTAAAGTGAACATGTGCACCCATGCATGGAGAGAAAAGCTGAGTAGTGGTCATAACAAACACAGGTAGAAGTCTTCCCATGTTCAGAAAACAGTGGGTACCTTGTACGTGCAATGCCATGCAGTTGAGCTAGCATATTTTGGCTCTTTCAACTCTGGGCTCATTCCAGCCTCGAATGGTTTTCAAATAGAACAAATCCTGACCTGGTGTATGTGTGTCCATGTGCCTTTGCTGCTGAACTGATTTATTTACTTTGAAGAGTAAACTGATGGACTCTGCCTGTTTCAGGATTCAACTCCAGTGCCATCTCCTCCTGTGGATGTTGCCACATTCCTTGCTTTCCCATCACCAGAGAAGTTGCTGCGACTAGGACCAAAGTGCTCTGTGCTGATAGCTCAGCAGGTAGGTGTTTTGCATCTTCTCCCCAGTGATCCCAAGGAACCTAATGGAAGCACAGGATGCAGTTAATGCTTATAATGGCACCAGAGCTTCTACCTAGAGTAATTTTGTGGTGTTCTATGCCTTGCGATATGGCCAAGGCAAAACTGATGTCAATCAGCTGAAGGCTGTAATTCTTGTCACAGCCTTATTGGAGATCTTTTTCTGTAGCTGGTGAGCAGTGTACTGAATGGTCTGTTTTTTATCTTTCAGACAGATACGTCTGATGTAGAAAAAGTAGTTACAACTCTCCTAAGGATATCATCAGTTTTCAAAGATGAAGCCCCAGTGAAGAAAGCAGTGCATGAAACAACAGGTGACTGGGCATTCTTCATTCCATGGCAGGATCTGCCTCAGTGTCAAGGACACCAGTGTGATGAACAGGGCCGTGTGGGCCAGGCCACTGGACTGTTTTGTCCCTGGCAGCAAGAAACCCAGATAACAAAGTACCAAGCTGTGCCATGCCATTGTGTGGAGTGAAAGTAGAGGTTAATTCTGAACTTGCCATGTTGTGTTCTTCTAAAACTCGATCAGTGTCTGTTGTAGTTGCTGTTATTGTACCTGTGTTGCCCTTCATCTCCTTGATGCTAGGCTGTCAATAGAGTCATTCTGTGTTCCAAAGGCAGTTACTTTTTCAAGGCTATTTACTTGGAGTATTTTGTACAGAGTAGCCTCACCAATGTAGTATCAAGAGAGTGTGAAGAGAGACCTCTTAGCGTCTCTTTTTATCAGTCTGAAACATTTTTAGTTTCTTCAGGAAGCAGATACTTGCAACATGAAACAAGGCACAGAAGCTAATGTACAGACAAGGGACTGTGTATTGTGGAGCAGTGATTTGGCTTAGGTCAATTCCCTGTACACTAACAGCATCCCCTTTATGTTTTCATCTGGAAATGGGAATTTCCAAGTGCTCCTAGGCACCTGACCATTGACTTTCATCTTTTTCAAATCCCCTAGCAGTTCTCTCATACATGAGCTATGTAATGTTACTGTGCAAAAAAGCTGGATCAATTACTTTTAAGACCATTTAGTGATCTAATGCTAACAAATATGCACTTCTCTAATTTGGAGTACATAGTCATTGTGAAACTGTTAGCTGTTGTCTGTCACAGTAACGTGTGTTTTCTACAGTTGGCTGTGGTTCCAATCAGCCAGAAATAGTTGGTATGTTGCTAAGCCAGTGCTGGCCTTGGCTCATGCTCTTTGAATTGTCTCAAAAAATGGAGCACAGGATATTCCTGTTGTCTGAATTGTGCTTGTAAATGCATTTATTTCAATAGCTGTTCCTTACTACTCTTAACCCTTAGGGAAATGTAGAACCTGGCAATTACTTTCCTTCCAGGAAAGTAAGCATAAGCTGACCTTGAGGTCCCTGGTTAATGTCTGACACTGTTCTACAGCTGCTCTAATAGGTTCTGCCTGTTCTAAGAAACCAGAACAGTCATGGGTCAAAACAAGGTGCCTTGCCTACCTTGTAGACGTGAGAGGCTAAAGCACTGTTTTGCCCAGAGCTTGTGGCAGAATATTGGTCCTGAGGGAGCCCAGAAAACAGCTAAAGAAACTTTTCTCATTGTGTTCTCATTCCCTTTGGTTTCAAAGGAAAGGTGAATTCTTGCTGGCCTTTAAAATGTCAAGCTTCTAATTTGATGCTCTGTTTCATCTGATCATATTTATATGTCTGCATGTAGCATGCATTTTCAAATGCATTGAGGAGAGCATGTTATGGTGCAGAAGACTGAGGTCAAATAGCATTTGAAGCTTGGCAGTGTGGGGATTTTGGGGGTTTTGTTGTGCTTTTGGGAGGGGGGTGTTTGGGTTGTTCTTCCTTTGTATTGGACTTTATACTTAAGGACTGGGTTTTACTTATCTCAGTGTTTCAGAGTTTATACCTGCTCCCTGAGAGACAACTGTATCTTAATGGGTATTGCACCCCAAAACAGATGATGCTGCACGAGATCCTGTATGATCAATCTCTATCTTAAAATCTGTTACAGCATCCCTTTCTCTATTGCTTAATATGTTTATTTCATTTTAGATGCCTTGATGAAAAAAGCCTTCACTTCTGCCACATTTAATTCAGATGCGTTTGTCACAAGCCTCTTGATCCACATGGGATTACTTAAGGTGAGGAAGCAGCAAAGATCTGTTTAGGCTGTTGAATACCAGGCTGGTTGGGGTTTGGGTAGTTAGGTTGCTGTGGAAGCACCTGGGTACCTATGCATGCCTGATGCCAAGGGACAATGGAAGTCTGCAGGTCCAACAGAAATTGCAGATTGCGAGGTTGCATTATGATGATGTTAGTTCTCTGTACCTCTTCTGCTTAATGTCCTGGGCCTCCTTAGTCATCCCTTAAAGGAAGGGAGGGTCAGGTAAGGAAATAGTGCTGCTGTTGGACTACAGTGTCTATAAAAAGCCATATCCAGGAGTTAACCTACTATGTTACTAATGTGACTTTAGGACATCTCTTAGTAGCATGACTCAAAAACATGTATCCCAACTACTCATGCTAGATCAGCAGCATTCAACTTCATGCTTTGGAGTATCTTGCCAAATACTAGTGTTAAATGTGTAATTACAGGGAATAAACTTTCTTGTGAGAAAAGATGGGGGCATCAGGAAAGTTGAATTAATGGAAGTTAGAATACCTGCAGCTTCACTTTCAGTGAGACGACTGGGGAGAGGTTCTGTCTGCAACCTTAAGCACTTCTGCCTATTTGTGCTACAAGGGCTAGTGTTTCTCATTGCCTTCAGACCTAGAAGCTGAGAATGGACCAGTGCTGAAGCTTACTGTTTCTCAGAGGGGTAAACAGAACCAGAGAGCTTTTTTTGCTCAGTGCCTGGCTTGGGGAGTACCAACTCCCTCTCACAGAAAATAGCAAATATGTATAAGGTACAAAGCATAGACCTGTGCTCCTGAAGAACTTCCAGACCAGGAAGAGCCATTGATGAAGCCAGCTGATTGTCTTCTAATATAGAAGACTCCTCATGGAGTAAGCATATGTGGAGAGGAAGTATCTTCCGTAATTTTGTCCCACATAGCTGGAAGCACATGAGCAATGGTTATTCTGGAATGAACTCATGATCATACATGTAGGAATACAGGTTTAAGTCTATAGAATGTCTGTAGATTGAAGGACTTTAGTTGAAATGGCAGTGGAGAAATAAATGGAAACAATGTAAGAGATGGGACACCTAGGTTAGCATCACATTAGGAGCAGGAGTAACTTGTGTATCATGTAAACAGTGGGATTAGCTTTATCTTGTACATGACTGTGAGACCAGTTCTGGGAATACTACACCAAGTTCTAGAGGAAGCCTGACAAAGAACAGGAGATGGTATAAAAAGGAGCTACAGAATAATACAAAAGAAGTTATTTTAGTGAAGGCAGCTGAATTCTTTGAGTTGAAGTCTGGAATTGCTTAAGAGAACACTCAGGGCCTCTGAGAAGATTTTGTACTTTCACTTGCAAGTTCACTACTTTCCTTTTACCATTATGACTGCTGCCACTTGATACGTAATAGAATGTTCTTGATGCTGCTTTGTTTCAGATGATGGTGCTAGGAGGCTGTGGAATTGCCTTTGTCTTGAGAAACACTGCACAACTTTAGTGACCATCTTTTCTTTCCTGCAGAAAGAAAAGCACTTTCAGCAAAGTTTATTGCCTCTGTGAACTATAGTGGATTAGATAAAACAGTGGTTTTTCTGATGTCTGACTTCATCTTCTTGTCCTTTTCTCAGAGTGAAGAGAAGGTCAAAGTTGTCCCAAGCCTCTATGGTATTCTTATGACCCTGAATCATATGGTCCAGCAAGATTATTTCCCAAAGTCTCTGGCCCTAGTTCTTTCTGCTTTTGTGACAAAGTGAGTATTGTACTTGCCATGCAATCTTCTCCATGGGAGCTAGTGAAACTGAGGGTTAATAGCTATATGCAAGATGTTCTGTTAAAGCCTATGAAATACCTGTTCTGAAATTAAGGATTAATAATATAATAGGCCTCTATTTTACCTTGTTTACTGCAGTATGCAAACTTTAGAGTAAAGAAAAATAAAATATCTTGATCTTAAAGAAGAGCTAATGGAAAGCTGGCTTTGCAACCAGCTGGCTCTGAAACAGACTACTAATGCTATTCACAGAACAGTTGGTTTTGAGCTAAAGGAAACCTGCTGAGTTTCTAGCCACTAATCTTGAGTGAACTATGAGTACACTGGACCTAACTGTGCCCTCAAATCATCCTTCTGAGTATGAGGGTCAGCAGAGCTCTGCCTGGATCATCATGCTGTGTAACACTGAATGCCAGCAGATCAAAACATTGCAAAACACAAAGGCTGAATTTGTTCCTAAATTAAACTTCCTGCTGTGACAGCAGCAAGGTTAGCAATTTTTGAGAACTAAATTGGGAGCATGTGTGCTGAAGAAGCTGCTTCTGCTGCCTGCCTCTAGTGTTTTTTGTAGTATAGGTGTAGAATAAATGTCCCACTAGCTCTAGGTTTTTTAATGTGCTAATGCATATTAAGTGTAATAGCTGTGGAAGCTGTATCTGTTCTGGATTAAATTGGTGTGAACTTCAGCATTGATGGGACTTGTAAAAAAACACACCAAATAGACCTTTCCTCAAGAATGGAAGTATTAAATACTACTGTTCAGCAGTCAACAGGAAAAACAGTTTGAGATTTGTCACTTAAGACAAAACAGCTGAAGCCCCAAATCCATCTGGAGCTTAGTAGTGCTTTGGTGTGAACCAAGTGCTGTGTAGGGTGAGAGCAGCTTTTTAACTGGTTAGAGGATGAGCCTTAAGCCTTCTTGATTTTCATGGTATGGGTAGCATGCAGATGCTTAGGATCTCTTGCTGATAAAAGGCAGAGGCATCAAATACTTGTGATCAGCACAAACCATGGGTGATTAAGGATGCAGTTAAATATTGGTAGTCTTTTCTTAGTTCTGCTGGGACTGGAAGCAGGCCAGTTGTGATAAGGTGTTGGTGTGACTGAAGCTGTTAAAGCTGATGTGTAACAGTGGTATGTGGCCAGCAACCAGCCATGCTAAGGTCAGTTTTGGAAAACAAAACCACATAACTAGCTTGTTTAGTGCTGTGAATCCTAACCTAGAGGCCCTTCTGGTGAAGCAGTTTGCTGTCTATCTCTTTGGCTTCATTGGGCTAGGAATTAGGCAATGATGCCAGTGCTTCTATTGCAGCAGACATGGTGCCCTATCCTAACCAAGCACTGCAGCTATTGCTTCTTGTTTTTACCTAGGTATTCCAATCTTTATTTCAGCTCACCCTTCTTTCTCAGATTGAATAGGCCTCACTACTATTACTTATTAAAGGTTAATTTTGCTGTGGTGGGAGAGATAAAATTGAGTCATAAATAGCAGATGACTTGGTGAGAAAAGGTTTGAGTAGGAACAGGTTTGTCTTCTGTGTTTTGGGGCCTGAAGAGTGGATCTATATGAAAAACCTATTGCCAGAAGTGAGGGAAGGGGGCTTCCACCCTCACCTGCTGTGTTCTACCAAAAATGAGACACTAGCATGCAGAAGCCAACAATCTGTTGCTGGTTTGTGTACCTGTGGAAATAAATGGTCTGATTCTTGGTTGTTGTCTTCCTGGCTTGGATGCAGCAACGGGAGAGTGTTTTCAGCAGCAAGCTCTGAGCGGGAAGCAGTGATCTGTGCAGCAGTGAGGGAATTGTTTCAGAAGAGAGAACCAAAGGGAAAAGATGTAGGCTTTTGGATGTGCATTTGAAACACTGTTTATTTGCTCGCTCAAAGTCAAATACAAAGCAATTCTTAAATTCAGTATTTTAAATCTGTGTCTCTCCTCTTTCCACAGGCCAAACCGTGCTCTTGACTCCTGCTCGTTTGCTCGTCACATGCTCTTACAAACCCTCCACCAGCTGTAGGAAAAAAGAGACATGCTGCTGTGCCCTTTCCTCCTCGTAGGACTGTCATCAGCAGAGAATGAAGAGCTGCATGGTGGGAGAGGACCCCAGAGCCTGTACAGACACACTGTCCATGCCTCTTTCTTTTCCCTTTCTTTTTCTCCTCCTCCCACCCCCTTGTAGCTCTGTCCTTCCTTCTGCTTTCATAAACATGGACAAATAATGCTGGTTTATTTTTTTCTTCCTGCTCTTCATGGAGTGACTCCCTGGTCTGCAGGGTGGGTGCTTATGCTCGAGTATGGCAGTGCTGCTCTGAGCTCTGTGTGAACTGAAGAGTTCTCCACTTTGGTCGTATTGGCAAGAGTCTGTCAAGACTAATGCAGGGCCCAGAAGTGCTCTCGTCAGGATCAACCCGGTTGTGCATTTTATTGGACTGTGACTCCTGTCGGGTAGCATTCAGCATGGTGCAGGAGGGAGGCGATAATGTTCCTGCTTCTCCAGGCCAGGCGAGTGCTTGACCCCCTTCTGCTGGTGCCAGGTCAGAGGGGCAAGCTGTGCTCCCCTTTGCTACTTCTCTCAAGTCCATTTGTCAACGGCAGTGTGTGACTGGTTTGTATTTCAATATACTGCTCCCCTGCTGCTGTGGCTTGGAGTATCTGTAGTGTGGCTAACCCTGGTGGCCATTGCTTAGGGAGCAAGTGTATTTTCATTGTGAATTTTTTTTGCCATTGCCTGTGTTCTTCCTTCTTCCTGCCCTTTCCCTGTTCCTTTGCCTTCTCTTCCTAATTAGATAGGCTTGGCTTGGAAATGAATACAAAAATCCTTGTGGAATACATGTTCCCTTTCTCCTGCCTTTGACAAAACAGTGGGACTGTGTGTGCTGTACGTGTGTTAGAAAACTGAGCATGTGCAAGACTATGAAGAACTAGGGCTGTGCTGATCATTCTTGGGTTGGGCTGTTCTTACTTCTTGCAGTAGAGTAGCAGCAGTATAGACTGCCCCTCAGTCTGGGTGGAGGGATGTCCATGGGCCTGCCTGTGTTTTGTGGCTTCTACCTGTACATCTCCTGAGCACCCAGGCTCATCTTGCTCCCTCTTCATTCAAGCTTCTGAAAATCAGTTCATCTCTTGCTTCAGGTAGCAAAGAGTTAGAATCATAGAATGGTTTGGGTTGGAAGGGACCTTAAGATCATCAAGTTCCAACCCCCCTGCCATGGGCAGGGACACCTCACACTGAACCATGTCACCCAAGGCCCTGTCCAACCTGGCCTTGAATACTGCCAGGGATGAAGCATTCACAGCTTCCTTGGGCAACCTATTCCAGTGCCTCACCACATGCACAGTGAAGCATTTCTTCCTTCTAGCTAACCTGAACTTCCTCCACTTCATTTTAAGCCCATCACCCCTTGTCCTCTTGCTACAGTCCCTGTTGTTCCTTCCCTCTGTTTTCATTTGGAGAAGACCATTCACTTCCCTTAACTGGCCTTGCAGTCAACATGCAGTATAAATGGGGATAGTGCCAGGAAAGGAGGCAGGGGAATGGAGTTAGGTGCCCCTTCCTTGTGAGAGACACGTTCCACAGCTGCTCTAAATGCAGGAAAAGCTGGTGCCAACTCCAGGTTGTGCATGGACGATAACAAGGGCTTGGGGTACTGCATTGAAATACAGTATGTGGTATGTGCAAGACCTGCTTGCACGCACTCTACTTACATTCTTCCAGGCTCTGGGCCTGTTCAGGGCAACCACTGAGGTAACGGGGGTGGCTGTGGGAGGGTTTTTGTGGCTCTGATCCCATCGGGCTCAGGAAAGCAGTGTCTAGCCTGAGGTGTAAGAGATGCTGCTCTTCATGTAGGAGCCAAATGCATCTTCTCCCCATTTCTGTGACCGAAGCTGGGAGCTCCTCTGTGTCCAGATGGATGAAAAACAACTGAAGGTATCTGCGCCTACAGAAGGAGCTTCAATCACTGCCGCTGAGCCCTGCCTCTTTCACCTCATTCCTGGCTCCTTCCTTCAGCTGCCTGTCAAGTTTTACCATCAGCTTCAGGGCAAAAGTGGGACATAAAAGAATCTGTGTTTTCTGTAAGTCTTGAACACAGCTTTTCTTGAGGCTCCTTGGTGTCTTGCTGCTCTTTGTGTCCCTCTGCCCCAAAGGGGGGTCATGGAGAAAAGGAACATGATGCAGAGACCAAACCAAAGGGTTACACTGTACAGGAGGTCATCTGCAGTGAGTCTGGTGGAGCAGTGCATATACAGAGCCTGCTAAAGAAGGTCAGAGGGATGCTGCTGCTCCCACACAGACCTGTGGGAAGCTCTGAGTAGCCATAGTAGCAGAACAAGTTTGAGATGCTGATCCCTAAGTGTTTTTCAAAAGCAAGCAATACTTAGTAGCAGGGTTTTCCTGGTCCTGGTATTCAGTGTCAAGGTCAGATGTTTATAGGAAAAAGGGGTGTGTGAGGGTAGAAGTTAGAGTCTCTGCAGAAACCAGATTGCTTCTAGGTAGCCCATGGACTCAGAAGTCCCTCAGAACTGGCTTGTCTCAAGATTAGGAAAAAAGAGGGTGGGAATTGTTAACTGTTGTTTCCAGCAGAAGTTGATCCCAGAGGAGAGCTGGTTCCCAGTGATACACTGAAGGAAGGCAGGGTCATTCCAGTACTGCTTCAGCCGGTCTTCTGCAACTATCTGACCCCAAAAGCACTGCTGGCTGTTGTGGGTAGCATTTTTAATTTGAACATAGCCCAGCCAGGAAGCAGTGGTGCAGAGCTCTCTGCATGGAGCAGCTTGGGGTGTCAGACTTGATCTTAAAGGTCTTTTCCAGCCTCGTTGATACTATGATGCATGAGCAGTGAAACCCTGTACCGGTCACAATAGGACTGTGCTCCTTTACCAGCAAAGGTAAAACATTTTCTTGCATGGAAAGCAAAAGTATGTGGCCTGGTAGAGGTAGCTTAAGCCCCATCAAGTGGAAGTTCAAGCCTGCTGCCATGCCCCATCAGAGAGCAAAGGCTGCCTGCCTGCCTCCCTCCAGCCTCAGCAGAAGTTAAGGTTCTGCTTTTGATCACTGCTGGGCAAACGAACAAACTAAAAGCCTGGGGGAGGCTGGGGAAAGGGCAGACGTGGCTCTAAATGCCAGGGTGCTTGGTTCCACGCCTCAACCTCCCCATGATCCTCCAGCAGAGCCAGGGATGTGTTGGTGCCTGGGGTGGGTGGGAGGACCTGGCCAGGATAACGGGTGGAGGAGCCATAGTGTGGGGAGCTGGGTGTGCTGGGCAGTGATGGTGGCTGCACAGGTAGCTCCACATGGGCTGGCAGATGGTGTTCCACTGAGGCGCAGGGTGGTCACAGCAGAGGCTCTGGTTCAGGCTCCTCAGACCCCTCCAAGTTTCCAGGCAGAGCTTAGTGATGCTCATTAGGTCTGGGAGGAAACCAGCCTCCAGCATGGGGAAGAGGCAGTGCTGCAAGGTGGTAGCACTGGGATCATAGAATTGTTAGGTTTGAAATGGCCCTTAAAGCTCATCCAGTTCCAACCTCCTGCCACGGGCAGGGACACCTTCTACTAGAGCAGGTTCCTCCAAGACCCGTCCAACCTGGCCTTGAATACTGCCAGGGATGGGGCTGGTGCACAGGGCACAGCACTTGTTAGTAACAGCTCAGAGGGGCATAAGGGCCAGCCATGCACACAGCGGGCGCAGGGTGAAGCCCACCAGCCAGAGCACCCAGAACAGACACAGCTCCCTTCAGGGGGTGCTCCCCAAGGCCACCACCACTTCAGGATGGGTCTTGGTGGCTCGGTGCAAGCTCTGAGCTGCCCAAGGTGACTGCCGCCAGCCCGAGGCAGATTCATCCCCTCTAGATCTGCATCCCCAGTGGTCCCCCCTGCAGAGCAGAGTGGAGATGAGCACCAAAGCGGTGCCACAAAGGTGCAGTTGGGTGACCCTGTGTCATGGGAGCAATAAGCACCCTGGGAGCTGCAGGGATGAAGGGGATGCCAGCCCAAGGCCACAGCTCGGACGGCTTTGGCCATCTGGCAGTGGGGAGGTTGGCAGGTGCCATCCAGCATCTCCATCACCCACAGGTGGCACCAGGATGGGATGTACTGGTTCTGGCAGCTGAGGTGATTGGTGAACAGGGGAAAGGCTTGAAGGGGAGAGAAACCTGAGCATGAGGTATTTGTCAGGCTGCAGATCTGCTTGTGTTCCCTGGGGGAATGAAACCCAGAGCCAAACAAGGGAAATGAGAGTCAGGGAGGAGAACGAAGGCCTTGTTTGTGTGTGTTTGGTGGTTGGGGGGGGTGGGGGGGGGGTGTTGGGGTGGGTGGTGTTTGTGGTTGGTTTTGGTGGTGTTTTTGTGGTTGTTTGTGTTGGGGGGGGGGGTGGGGGGTGTGTGGGTTGGTGGTGGTGTGGGGTGTTGGTTGGGTGGTGTGGTGTGGCCTGTGATACAGGGAGGGAGGTGATGGCTGGGTCTCTGCCCTCTCTCCAAGGTTGGCCTCCCCTTCTTCCCCCCCTTCTCCTCCTCCTGCGTTCCTGGCTCCATGCGGTGAGCGCTGCTGGGAAAGCGACACAATGGGCCCCTTTCAGCTCTCGGCTCTGCAGGGAGAGCAATCAGCGGCACAGGCGCTCGGCTGCTGCTCTCCTCCCTTTCCTTACCCCTCCTTGAGGTCCAGGTACCCCCAGGCCCCAGGTGGGTGACCCCGAAGGTGTGTGGGACAGGGTGGGGGGTGATGCCTGGCATGTGGATGGGGGCTGACAGGGGGACACTGCGTTGTGACACTGGCTGGTGGCTGCATGGGGGGCCTGGTGACCCCAGTGTGTGTGGGGGGGCTGAGGAAGGTCTGGCTGTGGCAGCGGGTGGAGGGCAGACTGGGGATGAGGAGCCAAGGTGGGCAAGGGGATGGGCACCATATGTCTCTATGAGTTACAGCCTTGCAGACCCCACTGCTTCCGCTCCCCAGAGCTTGTGGGGGGAGTGCATTGACCATAGCTGCAGCCCCACCACCCCCCTGTGCTCCCCCCAGCTTTGGCCTCTCTCTGGCATCTCCACCCCAGGGGTTCACCTCTGCCTGGCCAAACCCAACCCCTCCTTCCTGCTGCTGACCAGTGGTGATTTATTGCAAGCCCTGCTATGAACAGCTCGGGGAGGCACAGAGCTGGGAGCTGGGAAGGGGCCAGGGTGGCAGGGAGGGGACATTGGCAGTCAAGAGGTGGCAGCTCAGAAAGCCAGCGTGATCACATCCTGTGAATGGCTATGCCTGCTTGCCTTACACAAACCCTAAGCCTCTCGTAGGGAGTATGTTGATACCTTGTAATGATGAAGAGCATTTTATGCTAGAGCTATACAAAGAAAATGGGGTAGGGGTGTATCTGCTCCAAGCCAATTCCCCGCAGGTGACACCAATGCTCCTGCCAAGCCCCTCGTAGGTGCTCCCAAATGTCCCTCAGGAATTTAGGTTTCAGGTCTCCAAGTGGATCCCTGCTGTTTGTGCCCTTCACTCTTCATTCCAAATGTTTCTTTTCTCCTTCTTCCACTCTCTTCCTTGTTTATGGCCTGTAAGATCACTGTGTGAGAGCAAGAGGCAGTGAGACCAGCCCCACTAGGTCACAGCAACAGCCCCCTTGGCATCCGCTGCTGTTTGTCTCCACAGCCACAGGTGCCCTCCGCCATGAGGCTGTCCTGGGGGCTCTTCCTGCTCACGGTGGCACTGGGGGTGACGGCTGCCTCCCGCTGCCCCGCACCCTGTGTCTGTGACAACCTCCGTGCCCACGTGCTGTGCCTCAACGGGAGCCTGGCTGCCGTCCCCACCGCCATCCCGCAGGTGGGCAAGGGGACAGGGATTGGGGAGGGGGGTGGCAGCCCTGCGGTAACTCAATGTTTTATTTGTGTGCCCGACAGCTCACCAAGAAACTGGACCTTTGGGGCAACAGCTTCACGGCCATCCCAGCGGGAGCCTTCCTTGGCACCCCGTACCTCACGCACTTGGACCTGCAGCGCTGCAAGGTGGAGAAGCTGGAGGAAGGGGCTTTCCGAGGGCTGGGGAGGCTGGTCTACCTCAACCTGGCCTCCAATGACATAGCCATCCTCTACCAGGAGTCCCTGGATGGGCTGTCCTCCCTCCAGCAGCTCATTCTGGAGGGGAACCGCATTGAGGAGATCCAGCCGGGTGCTTTTGGCCATCTGGGGTCCCTCACTGTCCTCGACCTGAGGGCAAATGCCTTGGTTTACCTCCCAGACATGGTCTTCCAGGGCCTGGTGGTCCTCAGGTGGCTCCGGCTGTCCCACAACACCCTCCATGTGCTGGGCAGCGAGGCCTTCGCCGCCCTGCCCGCACTGCACAGGCTGAGCCTGGACCACAACGAGCTACAGGCGTTGCCTGGCGAGGCCCTGGCCAGGCTGGATAGGGTGACCCGGCTGGACATGGGCTATAACCCCATCACCTGCCTGGCCGAGGAGGCGCTGGCCATGGCCTCCCTGAAGCACCTCTTCCTGGACCACGCAGCCCTGCAGGACGTGGCGGCCGAAGCCTTCACCCGCAGCCCCCGGCTGCGCACGCTGGACCTGCACGCTAACCAGCTGCAGGGGCTGCCGGGCCTGGCTGGGGCTGGGGCACTCGTGAGGGTCAACCTGGCCAGCAACCCCCTGCTCTGCTCCTGCCTCCTGCGCCCCTTCCACGAGTGGCTGGTGAGGGAGCGGGTACAGGTGGAGGGGACCTGTGCGGCACCCGCTGCCCTCCGCGGCCGGACCCTGGACTCGCTGAGGCCCCCCGAGATGAGCTGCGGCCACCACGAGCTGCCCCCCACCCCTGCCGCGCCATCGGAGCAGCCGAGGGCAGGCGGCAGCAGGCAGTGCCCCCGCGGGTGCTCCTGCTCCCCCGATGTCCACCATGGGTCCTGTGAGAACAGGGGCCTGCAGGAGATCCCCCAGGGCTTCCCCACGGACACCCGCCTGCT
Organism: Neopsephotus bourkii; assembly: GCF_033783945.1. Lineage (NCBI taxonomy): Eukaryota > Metazoa > Chordata > Aves > Psittaciformes > Psittacidae > Neopsephotus > Neopsephotus bourkii. Next base: position 15,204,613 of record NW_026900624.1, read on the forward strand.
TGACCTGCGCCGGAATGCCTTTGGGATGGTGCCACCGGGCGCCTTCCCTGGCCTCAAGGAGCTGGTGTCCCTCCACCTGCAGAGCTGCAGCATCAGGGCGCTGCACCCCGGGGCGCTGCGGGGACTGGACAGCCTGGTCTACCTCTACCTCACCGACAACCTCCTCTCCACCCTGACAGCCACCGCCTTCGAGGGTGCCCCGCGGCTGGCCTACCTCGACCTGGACCGCAACGCCTTCACCCGCCTGCCCACAGGGGCCTTCCAGCTCCTGCCCAACCTCATCTCCCTCCATCTGCAGCACAACGCCATTGAGGAGCTGGCAGAGGGTGACCTGGCCGGGGCAGGGGGGCTGCGCTGGCTCTACCTTGCTGGGAACACCATCAAGCACATCGCTCCTGCCGCCCTGGCTCCCACCGCGATGCTGGAGAAGCTGTACCTAGAGGGAAACCAGCTGGCAGAGGTGCCCACAGCAGCCCTGCAGGGCCTGCCTGCCCTGAGCGAGCTGAAGCTGTCCCGAAACCCCATCAAGCGCATGGGGGATGGAGTGTTCTTGCCTGTGGCATCCAGCCTGCAGCACCTCTACCTGGACAACATGGGCCTGCAGCGGGTGTGTGGGGCTAGGGACCCCTGAGGGGCAGTCACCACAGGGCACAGCCACTGGTCCCATCTTGTTCCATTGCCCTATAGGGGCTGGTCGCCCCTATAGGAGCATTTAAGCAGATGTCTCCAAACTCCTAAGGCTTCAGTTTGCTCCACAGACTGGCTCAGAAGCGAGGCATCTTCAGGCTCCTCTGGGACAGGCTTATTGCCTCCAGTCCTGAAAGACACCCAATTTCAGTTGAATTCAGACCATTCCCCAACCCCCCCAGCCCCAGCCATATTTCTTCTCTTATGGGCTGCCCTGGGGCTTCATTCACTGTTACTCTGGCTATCTCCATTCTCTCAAGAAAGTGGCATTAGCAGCACTCTTGTAAGTGTCATGGAGCTGTTGGAGCAGGTCCAGAAGAGAGCCACAAGGGGTTGATCAGAGGGATGGAGCACCTTCTGTATGAAGCCAGGCTGAGAATTGGGGCTGTTCAGCCTGGAGAAGAGAAGGCTGCGTGGAGACCTCATAGCAGCCTTGAAATAGCTGAAAGGGACCTACAGGGATGCTAGAGGGACTCTTCATCAGGGACTGTAGTGACAGGACAAGGGGTAATGGGTTTAAACTTAAACAGGGGAAGTTTAGATTGGATATAAGGAGGAAATTCTTTCCTGTTAGGGTGGTGAGGCACTGGAATGGGTTGTCCAGGGAGGTTGTGAATGCTCCATCCCTGGCAGTGTTCAAGGCCATGTTGGACGAGGCCTTGGGTGATATGGTTTAGTGTAAGGTGTCCCTGCCCATGGCAGGGGGGTTGGAACTGGATGGTCTTAAGGTCCTTTCCAACCTAAACCACTCTATGATTCTATGAGCTTAAGAGCACCCAGGGCTCACTTCAATACCTCCTGCATGTCACCTTATTTATTTCTAAGAAGGTTGAACAGGGTCGAATAAGTCCTAAAATGTGATTGAAACCAGTTGAGTTTTTACAGTCCCTACTGTTTAGAATGGCTCTTTCATGTGGCTGCCAGGTTGAGGAGAGGCTCGCAGCCCCCCCAAGCTAACTGGTAGCGGAGGGGCAGGGATTGGCTCTCTTGCACCTGCCAGCACCCCCTGACTCACCCTCTCCCTTCACTGCAGATTTCCCCCGGCGCCTTCACTGGCCTCGGCCCCAAGATCCGAAGCCTCCACCTGGAGGGCAACAAGATGAGCAGCATCCCCAGTATGAGCAACTTCACTGGGCTGGAGATCCTCAACCTGCGGGATGTGCCTTTCCACTGCGACTGCCAGCTCCTTCCCCTGCGCCAGTGAGTGCCACGGGGGGAACAGCCCCAGGGGACATCTACACCCTGGCACGGGGGGGGCGGATGGCATGCTGGCTGGTTTGGGTCATGGTGGTGAGGTGGAGCATGTGCCTGTGGGCAAGGATCAAAGTAGCCTGTGCTTTCCTGGCACAGGGAAAGCAGCCACAGGCTGCGGTAGGCACATATTCAGGTATTCACACGTCACCCAGGTGAGACCCTGAGCAACAGGGCCTGGCTCTGAAATGACCTGTGCCCACTCACAGGCACTGAGTTTCATCTCTCCCTTTGCCCATCCTGTTCCCTTCCCTGATCTCCTGCCATGTTTCCAGGTGGATCGACAAACTCAACCTCCGTGTAGGGGCCACCTGTGGGTCCCCTACAGAAGCCAGAGGGCTGAAAATGAAGCTTTCCACCACCTTCCAAACCTGCCCTGGCTGGGGAGACAAGACCAAGGCTGTAAGCAAGCCCAGCAAGAGGTCAGGAAAATCACTAGCCAGAGGCTTCAAGAAGAGCAGAACTTAGGAAACGTGCAGGCTGCAACAGGATTTCTAGACTTGTCCCAACCAGAGCAACATGGATACGGAACAAGATTCAAAGGAGAAAGGCTGGTGCCACCAAAGTGATGCTCATTTGCCAAAGCATCACAAAGCATTTAGTTTTGCAGGACACAGAGACATGACCTTGGAGAGACCTGGTGCAAAAGCTTCTGAAGTATTTGCAGCGTGCTTTGATGACTTGAACAACAAAGACAAATCCTTGTTTTTTCTTCCTGAGGCTCCCTCCAGCCATACAGGAAAGCTGGAATCCACAAGCTTCGTTCCATTTTTATGAGCGGGCCTGCAAATGGCATCAGTGAAAGATCCTGCACAGGCCTGGGCCTTGAGAGCAGGAAACACAAAAATTATCATGAGTGAAAACATAGCCTGAATTCCCAGCAGCTCCTCAGAATTAAAGCATAAGCAGAACAAAACCTTTCTATGTCCTGCAAAATTTGATCAGTGACCATGTTGATTGAATGGGATCACTGATCCCTTAATTGATCCCATCATAAGCATGTGCTCAACTTACTCCTCATGGCAGGCCAGGCTGGAATGTCCCAAACCCATTTTAAAGTCAGAATTTTGTTTAGATTGAGAAGGCTTTAAGAGGACAGACTCTTCTAGCCATTGAACTACCCTAGCTACAGCAAAATAAAAGAATCACAGAATCAGACTGGTTTGGGTTGGAAGCGACCTTAAAGCTCATCCAGTTCCAACCCCCTGCCACGGGCAGCGCCACCTTCTGCTAGACCAAATTGCTTCATGCCCCGTTCAACCTGGCCTTGAACACTGCCAGGGATGGGGCAGCCACAGCTTCTTTGGACTACCTGTGCCAGCGCCTCAGCACCCTCATAGTGAATCTCTCTTAATATTTAAATCTACCCAATATTTAATCTAAATCTAAGAAAGTTAAAGGCATTTGGAAATTATCATCCTGTGAAGAAAGGTGGCTCTCGATCCCAGCTGTTTGACAAGAGAAACATGCAATGGCTTTGCCCCTGCATTAAGCCATCTATGACAAGTTGGTGATAAGAGGCAGAGGTACTGGGAGAGGCAGCAGCCAGAGGCAGGTGAGCAGGGAGTCCCCATCAAAAGCCTTTGATAAACCTCCCTCCCCTACCATGCTCACCCCATGGTTTCCCTCTCCCAAGGGGCAGTTAGGGGTGGGCTAAGATGGCACCTCTCACACCTGCTTTGACACAGACCCTCCCCACTTCTCCCACCTGTGTTCTATTGCTGCCCCACAGCCCTTTCTTTCCTCTCTGGTGAAAGGCTTTGTTTCCCTCTTTAGAAGGGAAAAAAGAAGAAGACTGTTAATTACTCCCAGTCTCCACCCCATGCTCTATAGACAGCTTGCCAACATTTATTCTTTTTGGTCATGAAAAGCAGGAACTGTTTTAGCATGACAAGCTCTCACCTGGGAGCTTGAGGGAGCATGGCTGAGGCAGTCATTCCATGGCCAAGGCTGTCCCTGCAGGATATGACAAGGAGGCACTTGCTTGCCTCGCAGTGGCACTGCCAGACACATCCTCACCTGCAGACAGCTCACAGGGACCTGCTCCAGATTTAAAACTGGTTTTCCTCACTGTTGCCATACTGACCTTTCTGCTTTTCCTCCTCAACTTTGAGGCCTGTCTGGACAGAGGAATATTACTGTTTTGCCCTAAAATGGGAAATGACATCCCTTAAGTTATCAAAAGTCATAGTCAGCCCTTATGCAGAACTGGCACGTTAACAGCAACAAGTGCACAGAAAAATGCTACTGCATCCCTCAAAAAACATAAAAACCCAAACCCAAACCACTACCGACTTCTACTGATGCACTTAGAGCCCTCTTCTCCTTCCCTAAAACCTTGTATTTTGGTGGCCCGGAAAGAAATAAACAAACCTTTGGCCTCTTCCTTGAGTTTAATTCACAGGGCTTGAAGGTCCAGACTGTAGATTGTGTTTACAGTAGGACTGCTAAAAAAGTTTAAACTTCAAACTGTGCACCATGTCCTCTGCAGTTCTGGGTTCAAAACCAAGGAATGACGACACTCAAAAGGGTCTCTTGCTCCCCCAAGAGCCATCATCATCCCTTTTTGGGGTTTTTTTTCACCTCTTTCTACTCTTCCTGTGCTGACTTTCTCAAGGGTATCAGGGCTTAGAAGAGGGAGCACAGTACTGATGTCCTACAAGGGCATCCGATTTCCTGACACATGTGACCTGCACACATCATCTTGGACTGTAACTCACTACCTCCAGGCACAGCCAAGAACCCAAACTGCCCCTTTGTGCTCTGGCAGCCTCCTTCCCCCTTGGGAGCTCCTGCTCAAAGGCACCTCCAAAGCCAGGCACAGGCAACCCCAGCCTGGTCACACTCCTCAGTGTGCCTGTGGCCTTTCTGGAGTCTGGCTCCCAGGGATTAAAATTACAAATCTGGGGGAAGTTTTCTTGCACACCAGGAAAACAGAGTCGTGCTGTTGCAGAGTGATCTGCCCCAAAGAGCGAAGGCCCTCGTAGTCTTCTGCTTCCCTTTGCCAGGGCCCTCCCCAGAGGGCCACGAAAAGTGAAGTACAGGCTGCTGTGGGCAGCTGGGGGATGCTCCAGGATCAGTCTGTGACTTCCTCCTGCTTTATGCTGCTGATAGGAACAGGAAGTTCTGTGTCTTCAAACTCTGCTATTGAGGGGTCGATTGTTTCTTCTTTCACCTGCACGGCAATGACTAGGAAGAAAGAGAGAGGAAAATAAGTAAGTAAAACGAGCCCATTCTGCTTCACTCTACCTGCAGCACCCCAGAACCTGATCTGCTCATGCAGATGTTCAAAACGCCCCAGGATTCCAGCCCGCTTCTTGAGGGTCTCTTACTGTAGGCAGCCATGTCTTGCCAGCACAAAGCTATCCATGATCACAACAGCAATCAGGATGGGACTAAACCCTGGCAGCATTCAGCTGCCTGATCCCAACAACAGCTTCTCCTGCAGAACCATGGGGTTCCATTGGGGGTCCATTCTCTACCTGTGTGGGTCCACAAAGGGGAAATTAACCCTCTTTGAGCAACAGGAACCTTCGTGAGGCTTCATCCCCATGTGTGCAAAGTGCCTCACCCAACCCTCTTCCCCAGTACCCCCTAGGAGTGTCAGGTGACCCAGCTGCCAGATGCTTTTCTGGTCACCACACCTCCTGATGGTCAGCACAACAGACTGTGTTCACATGCTGCAACAGCCCTTAGAGGGACTGGGATGTGACAGCACACCTTGAACACGTCCATCTTGTCTCTCCTCCCAAACTGACCTCACACAACCAGACTGCTCAGTTAGTGCAGCCAGGCCGTCAGTGGCATCAGCAGTATCAAGATATCTAGCTGTACTGGTGCCACCAAACCTTCTCAGGAGGCAACCCTTCCCAGGGAAAACAGGCAAGGGCTTTCTTCCGCTCTGTCTCCTTTCCCTGCCTACGCAGCCAAGCAGCAGCCCAGGCTTTGAGAGGGCTGGTGGTATGCAGGGTGTATGCAAGAGAGCTGCATGTGCCTGCTGGCTAGAATAACTCACTCCCTTACTCTCATCAGGTGATGGCTCTGGCAAAGCCTTGCTGGCAGCTTTTGCTTCTCGTTTCGCTTTCGTAGCAGGCGGCTTCTTGGCAGTCTGCTTCATGTTGCGGGTTTTGATCGGTAACTTTTTTCCTTAACAAAGAGATAACAGAGCATGGGGAAAAACGTGTTTCTTCTTCCCTGGAAAATCAGCAACCCTGCTCCACTGAGAAACCACAGGCCAGGGACCAGCACACCTGACCAGCAAGCTACACGGTCATTAGCTGTCAACTGGTTACTCCACAGAAATGCCCTACTGGAGAAAAACTCTACAGTTATCATCTCAAGATACGCTCCTCCAGGTTCTCCATTAAAGGCACTTCAGCATGTGCTTAACTTCCAAAGAGTGAGTCCTGTTGGAATCAGTCTGGAGTCAGCTTTGCTTACCTGTCTGGGTCTAGTCCTAGGCAATGGGCATGTTGACTGCAAGGCACGGACATTGTAGCATTAATAAATTCAATTTTAACTGACATTTTTACTTAGGTTGTCTTTAAATTCTTTATATGTCCTTTCCTCTCCACCCCCCAGGAAGGAATTTCTTGTCTGTCTGCTCATGATTTGCCACAGCTACTGCAACAATGATCACAACAAGAAGATTAAACAGTAACATGGTGCAGCCCCGCTACTGGCCTCTTCAGCCATCTTAAGGCCTTCTTTCCCTCAGCACAAAGCAAGCAAGACTGCTCTCCAGCTACCCTTCAGCTGCAGCAATCTCCCTCTGACCGCAGACACAGTAGGGAAAGCAGCACGACCTCATGCCTGGAAGCAAGCGCTATCTATACCTCAGCCAACAGAAAGTAGACTGCAAAACAGATCCTTCCCGCACACAGAGCTCTCTGTTCTTTTAGGTAATAGGGCAGTTAAGAAGGATGAAGCTGTGTTGTCAAACCCACAGCTGAGTGAGGGCATCCACAGCAAGACAAGGCCTCTCTCTCCTGCTCTGAAAGGACATGGACAGGGTTGCTCTAACTGGGCCCAGCCTGCGAGCGAGCGGGAGGGCATTAACCAAACATCACTCACTCTTCTTTCCATAGGGTTTCCTCTTCTTCTTGAGCACCTCCTTGGCCTTCGCTGGAGTTGTGGGCTCTGTCATAGAGACGAGAGGGAAACGAAAGCCAAGTCCCATAACCAGTAGGTAACTGGGATGAAGTGACATAAGTGAGAAACAAGATACACCCGTCCCCCCGAGCTAACGCCCTCTTCCCAAGACAAGCAGCTGAGGAGAAAGCATGGCTCTGGTGGTTGCTGTCTGTGCTTCCAGGTGAGGGCCCAGGAGCAGGCTGGGGCATCACAGGGGAGAGAGGCCCAGTAGAGGTTTGGCAGGGGCAGTAAAGAACCAAGGTTTGTAGCTTGGGAGAAGGAAAACAACTGAAAGGTAAGGCAGTGGCCTCCTCGTGAGAAGGGAAGGAATAAACTCTTGAGAGGGATGCTCTTACCTTTTAACAGACAGAGCCAGAGAACTGATGAGAAAAGGGAGCAGGGGCCAAGCTCCCCCTGCTACCTGGCTGAGGTTGTAGGTAGGCTTAGTAAAAGGGAGCTGTGCAGGGATAGGACCACCTGGAACTCTACTCAACTTCATCAGGAGCAATACTCTGTTGGTGTGTAGGTGGGGAAACAGAGGGAAAACAGAGCCAACCTCAAATCTCAAGCTGTTTTCTCCCCACCACAGACTCCTCCCTCTGCCAGCTACTAGAGTGTGTGGCAGCAAGAAGACTTATGGTAGCCAGCACAAATCAAAGAGGCCATTTTCTGCTCCCTACAAGGCCCATAAAAAAGGAGGAGCCACTCACAGAGAAGGAAGATGGAAACCTTTTCCTCTAGTGTTAGAAACCACAGTAAAATCTTCCCTCACCTGGAACAACAGGTGGCTGAAGCTGGTAGCCTGTCAGCTCACACCACCCCACAGGATAAATGTCTGGAGACTCGCAGTCCACCCACTGGTCATACTCATTGTCCCAGCCATCAAAATGGATGCTAAGGAGACGGTGGACCACACGCTTCACTGTGGCTACACAGATGAGCCGGGGCTCCATCAGGTCCACTGCTTCCACCTTCATGCCTGCCTTGAAGCCATGGTTTGGGTAGTCCTGGTGGCAGAAAATGTGAAAAAAGAAAACTCAGGGACACAGTCCAAACCCACATTTGACCACCAGCGCCCTAGAACAGGCTTGCCTCCAACGTAAAGCAAGCACAGAGAGAGCAAGTCCACAGTGGCACAACAGAACCAACCAGTCACATACAAGAAGGGGGCACACGTGAACAGATCCAAGGCCAGCTGTGTCCTTAGTGAGGCTCAGCCCAGCCTTTGGAAACAAGATCCGGACCCTGGGGGGAGCAGCAGCCAGCAGTTAAGGAGCACCCAATCAAACCCATCAGCCTCATAGCCCTGGGAGATCAGAAAGACCAGCACAGGCCCAGGTGCTGCAGCAGTTTTCCTGGTGCAAAGCAGACCTCCCACTCACCCATATATCCACAGGCAACAAGCAGTGCAGTACCCGCCTGGAGCTCTTGAAAGCTCTACAGAATCACAGGTCACACTCAGAGGGACCAAGATACCATTACATTCACAAATGGCATGACACTGCTCATCCCAATCAGCCAAACAGGGCTTTTCCTCTGCTCAGCACTGGTGAGGCCATACCTGGAGTGCTGTGTTCAGCTCTGGCTTCCCAGTACAAGAGAGGCATGGACATAGTGGAGAGAATCCCAAAAAGAGTCATGAGGATGACAAGGGCACTGGCTCATCTTTTATATGAGGGGAGGCTGAGAGAGCTGGGACTGTTCAGCCTGGAGAAGGCTCAGGGAGATCTTATCAACCTATATAAATGCCTGAAGGGAGGTGCAAAGACAGATCCAGGATCCTCTCAGTGGTGTCCAGGGACAGGACCAGAGGCAGTGGACACAAACCGTAACACAGGAGGTTTCCTCTGAACATCAGAAAACACTCTGCACTGTGAGGGCACCTGCACTGGCACAGGCTGCCCAGAGATGCTGCAGAATCTCCATCCATGGAGATATTCAAAAGCTGTCTGTACATGGTCCTGGACAACCCACTAGAGGTGACCCTGCCTGAGCAGGGATGTGGGACAGGATGACCTCCAGAAGGTCCCTTCCAACCTCAACCACTCTGTGACAGCCAGAGCTCTCATGCTCCTGCTTGCTGACTGCAAGCACCCCTACACCTCTCTTCTTCCCAGCAGCACTCACTGTATTGAAGAGTCGTGATGGAACAGGTTTTGATTTAGTCTTTTCCAGGTAACTTTCCCAGTTGAAGGTCCTTGCGTCTTGCCCTGCAGCAGGAAGTGGTGACAGGAAAAAGGAAATCACTGAAGAGACCAACTGGTGGAAAAGGCAGAATAGGCAGGAAGGAGGCATAGCAACTGATTGCAAAGCAGTTTCATAAACCAGCATGTACAGACCGATCCTGATCTTGGACACAAATCTAGTGCACAGGATCTATGGCAGTCCAGCATTCCCTTCCAGGAGGCAAATACAGAACACTGCAAGCCGCAACTCTGAACATCCACGTCAAGTCATTCATCCAGACCACAGAGAAAGGTGAGAAGAAGCAGTAGGCAGAAGTATGTTCAAAGCACACCACTAAGAACAGTCTTTCTCCCACCAGCAGATATATCAAAGGAGGACAGAACAGCACTCCAGAAAAGTGGTGCAACACAGAAATTCAGAGCAAGCCTTTTTGGGTATGGCCATACAAAGCAGTAAAAATACTCCGAGGGTGATTGCCTCTCAGGATTTTGCAGAAATACTGGTCTCAGATTTATTCATACAAGAACAGAGGTAACTCCTGCCACTTTTAAGTACTGAGTCATGCAGCAATGGCTCTACTTATCCCTGCCCACCCTCCTTGTCCTTTAAACTTCTGATTCTGTTCAGTTTGGGGATCTTACACCTCTCCTGCTGATCTCCCAAGGAGCTATCCACCATGCTATTAATGCCATCTAGAGATGGTACTTCCTTCCACAAAGCAGTAAGACTTGGCATATGGGCAGAGCAAAAATAGACTGGATCTCTGAACCAGCCCTATCTTCCTGAAAACACACAAATCGGGACCTTCTGGTTTTCATTTGCCTGAACCTGACCCTGCAGGTTTGTACCACAGGGCAGAGCCCAAATCTCACCTTTTGGAGGGGTCAGAACGATGTTGTTCTTCTGACAGAAATTGACAGGGAAGATGGCATGTGAGGACGCATGATAGCAGAACCAGTCAGAGCAATCATCAGATGTGGCTCCATCGATGCTGATCATGAGATACCCATCCAAGAGGACCTGAGATGGGAGTGAAGAGTATGAGTGTAGAGCTTTGCTTGTTCTAAAATCTCTCTTTTCAAAGGATCCCCCCAGGAGTCCCCACAGAGGTATCGTAACTGCCACTAGAGAGTAAAATGCAATGTTATATGCTCCAGGGCATGCAGTAGCTTCTGCTTATGTGCCAGTCAACACAAGCTAGTCCCCAAAGCAGCAGCAATTTCTGCAGGACTGGGACCAAGGCTAATAGCCTACTGAAAAGGATTCAGCCATGAATGGTCATAAGCTCTGTTCTCCCTCAGAGACAGACTTTATTGGCAGCCTGGAGACCCACCACAACAGCCAGGTAACGAATTTGTTACTAGGCAGAAGGGAAGAGCATCACCTTCAAACTTGCTACTCCTACAGCAACAAGACTTGTCCCATCCTGTCACTCCCTGGTAACTGGTTCCTGCCAAATGTGATGCCCCAATCTCTTCACATTTCCAAGCAACGGCTGAAGGGAATATTTTACAAACACAAAGAGCTCTCCTAGTATCTCCCTGCCAAACCCCAGGTGTCAAAGTCTCCTGCTTGGGTTCTACAAGGGCAAACAGATTCTGGAGGAAGCAATAAAAAAAACAAGTTGATGCCACACTTTCAGGACATGCAGTGCACCTTGCTGAGGAAACCTGGCCAAGCAATTTACTTCCCCAACACTAGCACAGAATAGAGCTCACTACCACCTCATCAAGAGAGACTGCAGGAGACACATCCATCCTCAGCTTCATGTATCAGTGATGCATGCCCATAAAGATACACTGTTTCCCACACAGAGGTCATCCTGCAACTCTTCCGCTCTTCTCTCTCTCCTCAAGAGAGCACTAGAGGCCTCTCTTTATGCATTCCAAGAACTGGAGAACAAATCTTTCCGACTGCATGCCCAAGGGTGAAGGAAGGGTGGCTGCCAGTCACACACACTGGACAGTTAGCTTGAAGATCAAGCATGCTCATCTTCATGCTGTCCACTGAGGTACACATGGACAACAGCTGGTCTTATCAGCTCCTCACACCTGTGAGGTAACACTCTGATTCCCTCCACACAGCAGCTGCTTACCTCTCTTGACAGCTCTTTCCTAATGCAAAATCCTACCCAACCTTACTCGTTTGCAAAATCCTGAGGAGAGGCTGAGTTCTCTCAGCTAAACAAAGCAGACACCCTTCTGCCCACAGAACTTACCTTGCAAACTGTGGCCACACAAATGTTGCCCAGATTCAGGGGGTCAATGGCCTCCAACTTCATGCCTTCCTCAAACCATCCACCTTCAGCATAGACAGCTCGTACCTAAGGGAGACTCTGGTATACTATGTGCTGTCAGGGGTATGGGACAGTCCCATCCCGACAGAAAGTGCAGATTAGAGCTTCTTTACTTGGCTCAACCCAAGCTAGGAAAGAAATATTACAAGAAATACAAAGAGGCAGGCAAACCAATGCTGTGTTTGAGCCAGCAATCTCCTGCCAGGGCTCTGACCAGTCAGAGTGTCAGGCCCAGTATTCAGCTGCTGTTCGACACCAAAGAAAGTCTCCTTCTCATCTCAGTCCTTATCAGTATGATCCAGCTCCTTGCTGGAACTGGTCTCTCCCATGCAATCATCTTCCCTCTCAAACTCAAAGCTCCAAGCAACTGCTTGCCCTTCACCTGAGCCCCTCAATCTGTCATTGTCTTCTAGTTCCTCTGCCTTTCTATCGTGAGCTGTCCCTGCCCAACCACAGCCTTGACACCCCAAATACCTTACTACCTGGTAGCTGTAAAAGACACAAATAAGCCATTCTCAACAACCCACGCAGCAGCACATATAACCAAGGAAGGAAGTGGTATCATTTCTTCCTTTGCTGATTTGTTCTACCTTCTTAAACAGATAGGGGACAGCATCACAGTAAATCTTCCGGAAGGTGGGATGGTTTGACATTTCACTGCGTTTTTCTTCTGTGAGGAATGAAAGAAACAGGTAAGAAAGCTGCAGCAACTGCAGTAAGAAAACACATTGGTTATTAATTCCCCGGTGAGAGCTCAGCTACTATAAAAAAACCTAGACCAGAGACCATGAGGAGAGTAATAAGAATAGGTCAGTCCCTTTACACCTTCTCATAACATGGGCTGTGATGCAAGGTCTGGCTTAAAAGCAGATGGCTGAGCTTCCTGAGCACTACTGCTAACACCTCTACATGCAGCTGTAATCACTAGGGTGCTGCAGAAAGGAAGAGATGGAAACAGAAGGCTCAGCAGTGCTGGAATCTAGTTTGGGGTTTTTTCTCTACCAATCTAAGCTGATAAAAATTTTTCTCTGTGAAGTCCAGAAAATCACAACCTGATGGGATCTAGTCTTGCAGAAGCCAGCATGAATTTCCTCAAAAAGACTTTCAACACGTGTGATGTTGCAAACTCTGCATTCTCATACTGTGGGGACAGACCGTCTGCTTCAGGCAAGAAACCCTACAGGCCCCCTTTTCCTGAACGTGTGAGAGCAGACCACTGGGCTTTTATCTATCCAGGGGAAAAAGCAGCAGACATGACTCCATAGACTTTGTCTGTCAGATCCTGAGGCAACTGCCTGGCTCCTAATATGTCAAGACCTGTTAACAGCAGGGTCCAGACAGTTCATAGCAAATCAGAAGATGCTTGTGGTGCTATGATCCCTACCTGTCTTCTTCATGTTGTGGCCCACTCTCCGTGACCAGCCCACAGGATGGATGAGGGGACTCCACATGTGGCACCAGAAGTCATCATCACTGTCACCGTCCTCATACAGGAGTCTCAGTCTGCCCCCGATCACTGTGTCCACCACTGCCGTGCGCGTCCGGGAGACGTGGTTCTTATCCACCACCTCCACCCGCATGCCCTGCCGGAACGGGTACTTCATGCTCTCTGCCATCTGGCAACAACCAACAGAGGAACCAAGATCAATCACACTTGATGTTTTCCTTCTCCAAACACTTCAGAGAACAGCCTTCCCCTTAGACTTTGCTGGCCAACACCCTGCACTTCTCAAAGCTGACTGGGAGACACCTCTGGGAAGGGATGCATGGGAGCAGGTTCATCAGGGAGCAGCCAAACCCACACACAGCAGCACAGTGGGGTACATTCACTCATAAGTTTCCCCTGTTCTGTGGCCCAATAACAGCTACCCCCACCCTGGCCCAGCAGCCATGCTCAGCCAGCACCTTCTGTCAATGTCCTAAGTGGGAAAAACAGATGTCACTTCTTGACAACTCCAGCTGACCAAGAACTGAGTGAGGAATCGTGTGCCTTTTTCAGTCATGAAAAGACCGCAAGGGTTTCAAGGCTGGCTGCAGTTAGAGGTGCAGCAGACAGGGCAACAGGATTTTCAGTTGACTTTAAGAGGTCAAGTCCTTATTTTCACTTTTTCACTCTGATCAGAGGTTGAGCAACATGATGATCTATCTGCTCCAATGCCAGAGTTATTCTGCAGACTGACCCAAAGGCACAGGCATGAGTCACTGGCTACCTTCTAACTGATTTGTTTGAGGCTTTCAGTTTGCTGATCCAGCCTGGCCCTACTCCTCCACAAATGGCCAAAAGTGTTTATAGCACTCCTGACATTTTGGTACTGTGATCCCAGAATGCCATGCAGCAACTAGGAAGCACAGCTCAAAACCGACTCAGACAACCCAAAACCAGCCTACACCTGAATCCGAAATTTTTAAGGTAATATCTTTCCCTTTCACTTCCTGTTCATTAGAGGGGAGTTGAGATGCAAAGGGGAGAAAGAAACTGACAACATCTGTCTCCCTCCACCACTTCCCTTCCACGGTATGAGCTCTCAGCTACAAGCTGTGGCCCAGGACCAGGAAGCTACAAACATCCTCTTGACTTTGAGAAGCAACGAGGGAAACACCAACTCTGTCAAGGTCTCCAGCCCAGCGTCACCAATCACCTCACATACAGGAAAACCTACCACTTGTCTGCTGTCTCTGGGACCATCTTCCTTATGTGTGGTTTCCACAGCTGCCAGGGACAAAAGAGCCTCTTTTCCCCTGACAAGGTCTAACTCCAGCACAGGCTCAACCAAGCCAAGGCTGCTTTTCTTTACAGCTGCTTCCATGCACTCTGAGGGAACCTGTACCCCTCTCACTCGCCACAGGCTGCTGTGCTACCAGTACTTAAGGCAAAGGTTTCTGACTCTCAGAACTGAAATGAGGCAGGGAAAGCTCAGGCTGGAGCTTTGCTGGCCTTTCCTTTCAGCAAAAGCATAAACCTTATCCCCAGTATTTCCCAGCAGACTAAATGATAACAGCTTTAAAGCCCATCTATGACCCAAAGGAGAAACAGTTGTGCTGTCAGGGCCTGGAGGCTTTCGCATTCCCCACAGCATCATGACAGGTATCTTAGGAGTATGGGGAAGCATGTCCCTGTCATGCCCAGGTTTCAAGCAGTTACATAAGAGTTGCATGGATCAGAACCAGAAGAGACATGTTGCACATTTATCTCCCGGCTTCAGCTTCATTTCCACACATAAAATGACATCTTCCACATTTACCTTGATGTGAAAATCCACTGGGATTGTCCTGGCTCCCACCAGTTTTTTCATGAGGTAACTCCTCCAGTCAGTGTATTTGGCATGGATACCTACATACGCATAGGGAAAAAGCATATCTTTATGATCAAAGGAATTACAGCATCACACTACACCTTTCTTCCTGAGAGCCCATTTGTCTTAAAAAGGCCTTTTCAGATGCAGATATTGTACCTGCTCTCAGTTCTGCCAGCTTGCCCCCACAGCTGGCTGAAAAGGATGGCCATTACAGACTGGACTGGGCCAAGCAGACACCCAACTTGACTGATCTAGACATGGAAGTGACATTAGAGCAAAACCATGTGAGCCACACCAAGGAAATCTCAGCTTGCCAGAATTTTGCTAAACTGGCACCCAACTCTGAACTGCCAGCTAAGGAGTGATCGGAGCCACTGCTCCCCCCAGAGATGCTGCCCGGGATGTAGGACCAAAAAGTTCCTCCCAAAGGTTAAGCCTAGCCACTGTCTGGGTCAGGAAGAGGGACAGCAGCTGCATTAGTTTTTGTCTGTAGGTTTAACACCAGCTCTGTCACCAGTACCCCCAGGGTGATGCAGAGGGAGCAGTTCAAGTAGTCTCCAGCTTCCCAAAGAACTAACTGCTCCTTGTAAGTCAGAGCACAAATGGAGCTGTGGTCCCATATACACTGGGAGGACCTGTTCCCCTGTTCTAAGGCATAAACCAAGGCTCCTCCACCACCCCTCTCACCCCACACTCACTTTGTGGTGGTACCAGGATTTTGCTGTTGATGGCACACCAGCCAATGGGGTGAATATCCACTGTGCCCAAATTGCACCAGAAGTCATGGCTAGCATCATTCTCAAAGCCCTCATATCGCAGAAGGGCCCGGTACCCTGCCAGGACAGAGCAGACAATCACAGCAAGGCATTAGAGACCAGAAATTTCTCCTTTCCTGCTGGGCACCAGGGGCTTAGTCCTGACATCATGGCCTTCAGAGCTCCGCACGGGTTATCAGAGCTTCTCCAGCCATTCTGGAGGCAGAACCAACCTTGCAAAGAGCCCAGCAATCAGAAGAGGAACCAGATGCTTGTTTCCTCCCACCCCCACCCTGTGGTATTTCCTGTTCCAAAATCTCTCAGCAGTTGCAGAGCTCCAAAGAGCTGACGTTTTCCTTGACCAGCAACACTCAGCTCCCCAAAGGCTCTCTCAGAGGTCAGCCATCCCTAGCTGTCAGGAATTGCATTGCAGACATACCTATAGTCTGCATGACGGATGCAATCCAGTACACACGGCTGGGGAGCACAGCATCACTGTTCAGCACTTCCACTTTCATACCTTTCACCACATCATCCCACTGATCGAAGAGCGGCACCTGAAGGATCGAGGCAGCCACAAGAGACATGGACAGTTAGAGCAGGGCTCATTCTAGCTTTCAGAAACATGTTTCAGGCAGCCACGCTTTCACCTTAGGCACATGCATGCCTTACCCTTCCTGTATCTGCCAACAGTTTGAAAAGCAAACAAACTGCCCCAAACATCTCACTGGGGTATTCACTGAGGATCCCAAAAGGCAGAACACTGTATAGCAATGCTTAACTATTTCACTGTCAGCTGACCTAGAAGCCCAAAGTAATTGCTGCCATTCCTCTATGGTGTCAAAATCCCTAATCATCAATAAAACTGCCAAGTCTTTCTGACCTATCCTCTAGATAAAGGACATTTTGTTAGTATTATCACAGATCACAACTCAAAAGGAATATAACAAGTGAGTCTTATTACACAGAGAATAATATTACATCACATATAACATCTAAGAACTGCCATTCTTCCACATATGTGCCTCAGCTACTTGGCCCATAAGGACTGCAAATCCATGACCCCATCAGCCGAGTTTTTCTCCGCATACCACCCTGGGCTGTGCTCACTCAAACTGCAAACAGGAGCTGTCCCCAGCCAGCAATGGGCCATCACCATCAGCAATGCCTCTATCAAGTCACACTCTGTTTCCTCCCCCAGAACTCCTGGTCCCTCTATGGGACTCCCATTCTGAGCTATGAGAAGCCCCGACTTCCTTCCCTGCACCAGCTCCCCAGGCCTCTCCCCTCCACTTGTCACAGGAGTACAGGAGAGTCCCACACATACAACATGCCCCATGCACACTGCAAGGCACAGTAAAGAACTCACATGTTTAAAGCAACTGACAGGAGCTGCCTTGAAGCCATGTTCCTGCAGGTACTTTCCCCAGTCAAAGCCCAGGACGAGTGCTACAAGCAGACATGAGAGCAGAAAATCAACTGAGATTATAGAAAAGACACAGAGCACCCTGTTACCTGGGACAGATCCCTCTGCCCCAGCACACAGGAACTCTGCATTCCACCACATTTTCCCTGGTGGGAAACTCGATCCTATGAGTGTACAGGGACCAATCTTCCACAGAAGGCACCCAACATTATTAATTAATCCTTGCTGTCATGTGCTTTTGACAAAGAGGGGGCAGGAGGGGCAAGAAAAGGGGCCAAATTCATCCCATGGCTCAAGCACTCCAGGTAAGAGTGGAGAATGCATCCTGTCAGTGTTAAACCCCTTAGCAGCTTCGCTTCTCAGCAGCAACACTGCAGGGTCAGGTCAGCAGCATGTGCTTCGCCAAACGGTGCTGGGAAAAAATGAGAGTGAAGCACTGAGATATTCATTCCACAGTTGCTCCTGATCCAGGGCTATAGATCTGAACTAGCAGCAGCCTGATCAGGGATCAATCCCAGCTACCACCTCCTGGGGCTCATTTCACCCTAACACAGCAGCTTGCTACTACTTCAGCTGCAATAACTGGCTGTTCCTTAAGTTGATCCACGAGTGACTTGGGTTAAATATAAATATACCTTCCCACAGAGAGTGGGGCAGAAAAGGGCTGGGAGCAGCAGGACACCTTTAAGTCAGTTTTGGCAGCAGAATTCAGCACCTTGTGGGACTATGACTACAGAATTTGCACTCCACATCAAGGTGCACAAGGAGTGAGAATGGGGCTGCAGTAGTGGATGGGCAGGAACTCGCCCACCATTAGCACTTGCAGGGAGAGGGAGAGACATGCTTTGTGTCTTGCCAGACTGTGTCAGAGCGATCCACACACATCATTACAGTACAAGGGAGTATAGCAGAGTGGATGAAGAGGACTGCAGAGCTTACAGCCCTCCAGATGTCCCCTTTTCTATAACTCCAGCAAGCTGCACCTCCTCACTGTCATCTACACTCACCGTCCTGGCCTGTCAGTGTCCCATCAGCCAGCTGCCCTGTGCCCTGTGAATGGAGGAAAGCCCCGATCTTGGCTGACCAGGCTGCCTTATGCAGAACTTTAGCTTTCTTCGTTGGTGGCTTCCCCTACAAAAGAAAGCACATGTGGAATATTAGTGGCACAGGAGAGGAAGCCAGTCACTGCAACTGGCCAGCAAGGCATGCATCTCTTCCTTGGGGTGATTTTCAGGTTACTACAATTTTTACTAATGCTCACAGGAACAAGAAGAAACAGCAGGTAAAATAAATCAATGTGTCCTTCCTCAGCTTTTAGGGACCACCACCCTTCAGCTGGCATCCACTCTTTGGGGACTTCAGGCAGGAATAACAAGCCCCTGGCAATGGCAGTCTGATCTTTAGCTACAGAGCAACCACCAATTCCTGTGTACAAGGCACATCCTCAAGGAATAAGGAAGGGGTTTGACTTACCTGAAGTCTAGCCAGGATGCTGGCCTTCTTGGAGTTTGAGGAGTAGCTTCGCGAACAGGAGACGCTGCAGAAACGTTTGGTCTTGGAGAAAAAAGCCTCCCTGGTGCCCACAATCCCACACATCTCACACACAGCTGAGAGAAGGAAGGCACAAAAACATGAGCAGCTGGTACAGTTGATGCACCACAAGAACATAGCTGAGCCCAGGCAATATTCATTACACACAGCCAATCCCCCAAATAGTCCAGGAGCTGCAGTGTCAATCTACTGCTGCTCCCAAGGCATACTCACACATACTCTTCAGCTCCCCCAGCCCTTGTTCCTTCCATCACACACGTGGTTTAGGTAGAACAAACAGTGTAATACCTGGCTCGGAGCCACTGTCGTCTGGGAGCCGCACTGTGGATGGCTGGTGCACAGGAGAGATCGGAAGCTCTCCAGCTTCTCGGTCTGCCACCTCATCATCACTAGACTCATCCAGACAGGAGCTGCTCTCGCTGCCCATACTGCTGTTGTAGCCTCGGAAGCTGTCATAACCTCCAAAGATGTCCAAGTCCTCATCCTCATCATCATCACCTGCATCCTCTGTCCGCTCCAAAGATGAAGTTTTGTGACAGGAGGTAGACACCATCTAAAAATAAAGAGTCAGTCTGCCTTAAGACAGACATTTTACCCACATCCCAAAGTAAACCTGCCTTCCTTGACATGGGGAACCAAGGAGAAGCCTCAGGATGAGCAAAATGTCCATGTAGCAACCCCAAAGGCAAGAGTCCGAATCCTTGGCACCACTCGCTGACCGATGCCCAGCTCATCCTCCACCAGCAATCAGTCCCTTCCAGCCAAGTGCCCCTGTTTCTATGCCAAGCATGACATGCTGTAGTATGGAATAGCCCTTTGGCTGGTTTGAGTCAGGTGTCCTCTCTCTGCTCCCTCCTGGCTTCTTGTGCACCTCCTCACTGGCAGAGCATGAGACTGAAAAGTCCTTGATCAGGGTAGGTGCTACTGAGCAGCAACTAAACCATCAGTGTGTTACCAGCATTGTTCTCAGACTAAAGTCAAAACACAGCACTGCACCAGCTACTAGGAAGAAAATTAACTCTATTCCAGCTGAAACCAGGACACTCTCTGAACACAGCTGCACAGCACAGCAGTGCAGACACCCTCAACCTTAAAGTCACTATAACCTTTCAGCACGGAGCACAGAACTGCCCACTCTGGCTACCATAGCTCACAAGACCAGTACAGGCTGGATGTCAGCAGGACACACCTGACTCTGGGGAAAGGTCATGTTCTCTGGAAGCTGCAGTCCACAGCTGACATCAGTTCAGAAACTGCATCAGCAGGAAGACAGAACAATGTTTAAGAGTTTTTGCCCACAACCAGATGTCTCCACAGCTACACATCTTCTCTAACTCCTCATACTTGCTGTTACAGCAAGAGAGCAGAGAGGCAGTGATTGAAGAAAGCACAGAAATTCACTGTCTGTTTCTCAGATTAGAGAAATCTTGAACTAGGCTCCAACTAAAGGCAAAACGAACTGGGAAAAGGCATCATCAACTCATGAAACACCAGCAAGAAGTCAGCATCAGCAGAGGGAGTGACAGAACAGAAAGGTAGACTGGAACAGCCACACAAGGCACCAGGATACAATTGATCACTCAAGTGTGTGACAACAAAAGATGAGCAGCAA
Organism: Neopsephotus bourkii; assembly: GCF_033783945.1. Taxonomy (NCBI): domain Eukaryota; kingdom Metazoa; phylum Chordata; class Aves; order Psittaciformes; family Psittacidae; genus Neopsephotus; species Neopsephotus bourkii. The sequence goes on from NW_026900624.1 coordinate 15,224,807, forward strand.
CTCCATCAATGTTAAATTCCCTACGATCCCTGGCTCCTGGGTATTATTACAGGCACACAAACAGGAAGATCAGACTTCACTCACTGCTGTCTCCCAACATCCTCCCTGGGTTTCACACAAAACAGACCCATGCTGTTCCCTTAAGACTAAGTTGCTCTCCTGCAGATCCAGCCCTCAGACAGCATTTCTGATGTGTGAACAGCTCAGTAAAGAAGCACATTCACCTCTCTGACCGTAGGAAGTGAGTATCTTCGGGTCATTATGCTTCCACTAAAATGCAAATGAAACAGGCTGACAAACAAGGACAGCACCACTCACAACCACCACAGAAAGGAGAGGCGGCCGCAGAGATCCCTGCCTCCCCGGTCAGCACCATCACCCCTGCAGTACGGAGGGGCGCGAGGGTACCTCGCCATGGCGGCCGGGAGGAGGCGGCCCAGCAAACCCTCTCTCCCTCCGGGGCGCGGGCAGCCGTTACCTCAGTACCACACCACGGCCGATACCCCGCTAACGCTGCCCGGGCCTCGCGCCCTCCCGCAGGGCACCGGGCTGCCCAGTACAGTGTCCCAACGCTTTCCCCAGCACCCTGCGGACACCCGGAGCCGACATCGTTGCTTCGGCCCGGTTGCAGCCTGGTTCCGGAGTCGGAAGAGGCCGCGGCCCATCGCCGCTCGCCGCTCACCTCTCCCTGCTCCTGCTCCTGCTCCATGGCTCCCGGGACGCCACCAGCCCGCCTCACACGAGGAGAGTGCACCCCCCACCTCAACGGCGCATCTGATTGGCGGCGGCTGGGAAAAGAAAGCCAATCAGCGAATAGCTTGTTCTCGCCGTGAAGCACGATGGGAACTGTAGCTCTTTCTCCGCAGCGGCGGGGAAGAGCGGCCGGAGCGGCCCTAGTCAGGGGCTGTGAGAGGCTGGGCGCCTCTGGCACGGCCTCATCCTCTCCAGTAGCTCTGCGTTGCGTTAGTTCGCTGAGGCACAGAACTTTATGCAAACAGAGCAACAAAGGATAATAATGATGATAATAAAAAGCAAAGGCCCCCCCAAACTTCCACTCCACAAACTGATTTGATGCCCAGTAGCCACCAGCATGTGGGTGCGAGTGTAGAGGCCCTGAAACAATGGGAGTTGTACATCTTCAACGTAAGGGAGGAAGCACATGGCTTCCTATGGGAAAGGATTTGGGTTTGGATGGGAGGAATGCCTTTGGCATGGCAGGTACCTAATGTCACACTGGCAACTGACAGCAGCAGCGTATCACCCAGGCTGGGGAACCGCCACTGGATGCTGTGAGAGCTGCCAGCCAAGCAGGGAGGAGGATGGAGGACTCAGGATGGAGGACTCAGGATGGAGAACTGGCCATGCACCCCCACCCTGCCCTGATGGGTCTGAGACTCATACAGTGAATAACCCCTGTGAGTTAATGCTGCCCCTCCCCATCTCCTCATGCAATCAGTCTCAGGGCTTTCATGCAGAAATAGATGTTTTATTTGGCAAGGACAGTATGACCTTGCACAAAAGAGGCCTTGAAGTGCTTACTGTGATATGTAATTGGGTTTAGAATTTTTATGCCTTCATAGCATAGTTTTTTTGTAGTACAAACGATTTTCTCCATTTGGAAGTTGATTTTTGCCCCCATGGAAAAAGCAATGTGGTTGTAGTGGTACCAGTAGCAACATCCCTCATCCCAGCTTTTTGCCAAGAATCAAGTGTCTCACAGTATTGATTCTCTTTTATCCAAACAGTAAGTCTCCTGGAGTTAGTTCTATTCCCTGCTTTACCTTTTATTTTCTTATCACCTTTATTGTGTCAACACTGTAAAAAGAAAAAGCTGTACTGCACAGACTGTGTAGTTAAACAAGTAACATGTGAAGCATATGCACGGTTCCCCTCTGGTGGCCTGTCAATCAAACGGAAAGGAGTATTCCTGTCACATTAGACCATGTCACCCAAAGCTCTGTCCAACCTGGCCTTGAAGACTGCCAGGGATGGAGCATTCACAACTTCCTTGGGCAACCCATTCCAGTGCCTCACCACCCTCACAGCAAAGAACTTCTTCCTTATATCCAATCTAAACTTCCCCTGTTTAAGTTTAAACCCACTGTCCCTTGTCCTGTTGCTGGAGACCCTGATGAAGAGTCCCTCTCTGGCATCCTATCAGCTCAGACTGAGAAAGCAACAAGCAAATACAAAGTCACCTGAGGTCTTTATTTTTAACTCATGATTTTGGGGTGCTAATTTATGGCAGCTCTAACCCTGCAAGTGAACGTGGCTACAGACGCACATCACACCTCAGGCCTGAGGCTGCCCTGGCTTCATCTGACAGGCCTAGTGAGATGCCGGTTGTGTGGCTCCCAAACCTCTGCTTGCCAGGGAGACATTGTACTGGGAGCTCATTTCAGTGCCACACTCCGCTCTTCACACCCTATAGATAGAAAAAGGAGGAGGGATAAACCCTCAAAATCATCCTGGAAATAAGCTTCTGATTGTAATTCCCCACCCTATCCCAGTGCTGAAGGAAGATTTGCTTTGGAATAATAAATTTTGTAATCCCCTTGATTCCTTGGAGCTGAGTGAATTGTGAGAGGAACTCCTGTAATCAGAAACAGAAACTAGAGGAGTGCAAGAGGGAAGGGACATGCATGTCTCACTCTCCTGCCATATAACAAGTTTTCAGGCAAGACACAGCGCATCCACGATCCAGGAGAGAAACAGGAGGTTTCAGTAACAGGGTTACGGTAGATAGACTAAAAAAAACATGTCCAAAATACCTGCCCTAAGGGTTTTCTTTAGTGAAACTTGAGCTTACCAACCTGCTGCCAGAACAGCAGAGCACACCTGCGCAGGAAGAACGTGGGACTCCCCGACCACTGCTATTGCCCTCACTGCAATCTCAAGAAGCACAGGAAAAGCAAACGCCCAAAGGACTTTCAGCTTAAGGACCTAAGATTGCTAGAGCAGAAAAAGTGGCCCTGGCTTCCAGTGCTGTGTTTGCAGACACCACAGCCCTCAGCCCTGCAGCCACTACCCCTGGCAGTACTGCAGAGAGCTGGGCCCTAGCTGACCAAGCCTCATTCCCAGCCAAAATTTAACACCCAGGTCCTGCCTTCCAGCCCTTGGAGAGCCTCTCTGTCAGCCCAGGGATGCCTCTACATCTGAGCTCTTGCTTCGCTGGCCCCAGGGTCCCATGCTGCTGTGACTCTTGCTGCACAGGGTACGCAGCAATACCTGCATTCTTTCCCCATTTTAGAAAGGCTACAGAGGCTCTGTGGGGAAACAAAGACAATAAGAAGAGAAGAAGAAACAAACCTATGTGAGGACTCCTCGCTTTTCTGGGCGGCAGAAGCTATGCCCTTTCAGACAGAGGAGTGGGTTGGCAAAGAGCTTTCTTCTTGCAATGCCACTGTCACTGCCTTCCAATCCCTGCTGTTGCCATGGGGCCTGTGGGGGCATGAGAAGAAGCAGATCACCCACTGATAGAGCTTGTGGCTGCATCCCCCATAGCTCCGTGCTCCCAACATACATCAAAGCCTGACACCACCCAGCACACCTGGGGAAAACAAGAATCTGGGACATGCTGACTTCTCCAGGAGCTCTGAAAGGCTTCAAAGATGGCTGGGGCAGATGGTGCTAATCCTCCAGCCTCCCTAAATCCACCACATTCCCTACAACAGGAATGTAGACTGGCTCCTTGGCTGATTGCCCATAGGATACCCACAGCACCAGTCACAGAACAGGTTTCCCTTTCAAACATCACTGTGTACAGGATCCCTGCTGGGGAGTTACAACCGAGACCCTGCTCTAAGAGACAGCAACTTGAGCACGTCATCAAACCCCTGTTTCTCTAAATGAAGTGCCAGATCAAAGTTGGGCAGGCAAATACCAATGCATGCAATGTACCTATGAGGCTGATGGAGCAGCTCAGCAGCTCTTCAACCATGATGCAGGCATAGACTACTGCTGAAACCACTGCAGATGGAGCCCGCTGTGTTCTCAAAATTTCAGGGACTGGGCTAGGCTCTGTCTTAGGCTGGGATCTACAGCACGTGATCCATTTTGACAAGTCAAGGGGGGAAATGGCTCCTTGTGCACTGACAATTACCCAAGGGTGGTGTGGTACAAAGGCTCATGACAACAAACATTCCCAAACCAGGGCAACCTCTGGCTGTTCTTCAAATGAAATCTGGTTTTAAGGGTAGGAGGCATTAGGAACAGATGCTTCTGACCACTGTTGTCTTTCAATACAGGCCCCACACCAGGCTCTCCAGAGTCTGGGCCAGAGTCTTGGTTGTAACTGGGAGCAGCACAATCAAGGACATGGTGTGTGTAAAAAGACCACCTTGGAAACAGGAGGGGGACAAACTAAGTGTGTATCAAGCACTGCAAAAGGAAGCAGAACCTGGAATGGCTGTCACTGTCACATTATGCACCTCAGCCTTGTGGTGCTGCCACCACTTGTAAGAGGCCACGAGCTCTGCATTATGTGAGGTACTTGGGCCCTGTCAGCTGATTTGTCTGGACTTGTCTTGGCCTGCCAGGCTTTGCCTGGACTTGTCTTGGCCTGCCAGGACCTGCGAGGTAGCTCATTTCACTGTTATAACAGTTATCTAATGACTAGGTGACTGTTACCAACATCGTTCTAGGTTTTGCACAATTACCTGTTGTGACACTTGCTGTGTATGTATTATTGTAACTAACAGACAACAGGTACTAAGGAGAAGCCTGTGTAATTGCTGAGTCCAGAGCGCAGCTCCCAGGGAGCAGCTGAGAGATGTACACAGAAGCTCCCATGGTGATGAAACTGCCAGCTGTGTCCAGTGAAACATCTCAACTGCCTGAGCCATGCAACAGCACCACACTGATGGGTGCTGGCAGTGACAGACTCCCTGCTGCAGGGCAGAGAGGCCACCATCTGCCAACGTGCCTAAGGAGATGTGCTGCTTGCCAGGTTCTAGATGTGGGAGGTTACGGAGAGGCTGCCAAGGCTTGTCCAGCCCTTATACCATTAGTACCCGCTGCTGCTTTTCCATGTGGACATTGATGATACTTCCAGGGGAGACCTGGAGCGTATCATGTGTGAATTCACAGCTCTCAATGCGGCGGCTATGAGTATGTGGGCTGAGTGGTCTTCTGCTGGTGAGGGGGAGCATACGCAGCCTGCAGGTCAACAACTGTTTGTGCAGCTGCTCTCAATAGGGATTCAGCTTTTACGACAATGGGACCCTCTTCAGTGATCAAAGGCTGCTATGAAAATATGGGATCCACCTGACCAAGGGAGCAAAACCACCTTTGCTAAGCTGCAAAAGGCTGTCCAAGCTGTGGAAAAGTGCTTTAGACTAGAGTCAACATGTGAGAGAACTGACAATCAAGTGATGGACTAGCTTGCCAAGCAAAGATTGCACTGTGGCATGGACAGGAGAGATCTTGACACATGGCAGCCTGGGGCCCAGTCCACATGTATGCAGGAAAACAGGGATGTTCTGGGAGGACAGCATCCTACAGAAATGTCTCATAGCTTCTCTGTGAAATCAGCACAGCTGGGTGCCTCTCTGAAGGTCCCTGCCTTCAGCAACCCCAGCTCCGTGGGACCAGGGGGAATGTCTGGAGCACTCTCTGTAGAATTAGGTTAGAGAACATTTAAACAAACTAGACATGCTCAAGTCCATGGAACTTGATGGATGCACAACTAAGTGCAGAGGGAGCCGGCTGATTTCAGAGCAAGGCTATTCTCTATTGTCTTTGGAAGGTCGTGGTGACTGGGGGAAGCTCCTGGAAGAATAGACTCCTGTCTCAAAGGAAGAGAACCTGGGAACGACAGGCCAGTCACCCACACCTTAATCCTTGGGAAGGTGACAGAGCAAACCTTCCAAGAAACTATTTCCAAACACACTAAGGACAAGATGGTGAATGAGAACAGTCATCATGGATTTATGAGGAGAAAATCATGTTAATCATGTTTAACAGATGGTAAGATGACCAGCTTGATGGATGAGAGAGCAGTCAATGTTGTTATCTTGAATTAACCTAAGGCTTTTGACACAGTCTCTGACAACTTCCTCACAAACTGAGAAAGTATGGGCTAGATTAACAGAAAGCAAGGTGCACTGGAAGGTTGGGAACACTGACACAAAGTCCAGTGGAGTCAAGCCACTGGTGGGTGGTACTGGGGGCAATACTGTTCCAAACCATCTTTGTTAGTGACCTGAATGATGGGCAGAGTGCATCCTCAGGAAGTTCACAGATGGTACAACACTGGGAGGAGTGGCTGATACACCAAAAGGTTGTGGTGCCGCCCAGAGGGACCTCAACAGGCTAAAGGAATGGGGTGACAGGAAGTTCAACAAAGAGAAATGTGAAGTCTTGCACATGGGAGGGACAACCCCATGTACCAGCACATGCTGGAAGGCAGCTTGGCAGAAAAGGGCCTGGTGGCGAATTGAATATGCCAAAAACATGCCCTTAATGGCAAATACAGCCAACAGCCTCCTCAGCTGAACTAGAATGAGTGTTGCCAGCAGGTGGAGGAAGGGGATCCTTCCCCTCAGCACTGTTGGGACACATCTGCAATGCCATGTTCAGGACTGGGCTCACCAGTACAAGAGAGACATGGATATAGTGCACAGGTTAGCAAAAGAGACAATGAGAGTCTGGAGCATCCATCAGATGAAGAAAGGCTGGGGGTGTTGGGACATTTCAAGCCTGGAAAAAGAGAAAGCTCAGGGGAATATTATCCATGCATACACATACCTGGTACAGGGAGTACACTGAGAGACTGTGGCACATCCATCCTGGAGATGCTCATCTGGACATGGCCCCATACAGCCTGCCTTAGGAGGCCCTACTTTAAGAGGGGAGGTGGACTAGATGCTCTGCAGAAATGCCTGCCCACCTCAGCTGTTCTATGCTCCTGTGGTAACAAGTGGCTCTGTGCAGAAGAAGATACCTATGATGCTAGAATTAAGAAAAATAAATAAAAAAAGCAATGCAGACACATACAGCCACAGGATGATATGGCAGGCCCAAAGCTATACACAATTCACATTGCCAAACCATCAGAGTAACCAGAAGCTGGATAAAACCAGTTTTAGGAGTAACAAAGAACAAGTCTGCAACATACCTAAACCACTCCATAAACAGTGAATTTGTCCATAATGTGAAACAATGAAACAGGGGAGAGCAATGTGTATTTTTAACAAACAGATGGCCCCAAGACAGAGGGAGAACCCATAAACGTTCCTCCCTGTAACAAACTCACCATAAGCCCTCCCCGCCTGCAATTTCAAGTCATTGATCCTGGGAGTCAATGGAGCACTGGAAGGAGTTGACAACGAGAGAGTTTGCATCACTGAACTGCCTGTTATTTGACTATAAGCATTAGCATTGATATCTTTTTGCTGGTCCAAGTCTAACAAACACATGGCAAGTGAAACAAGCTACTCTGACTTGATGCAGATGATTGGCAAGAGCACACAGCAGTAGTACAGGTGACATCTGAAGTTTGTTGCCATCATGAAGTCCTACCCCATCCCCATCAGCAATAGTATTACTCCAACTGATGGGCTCTGGTTTTCCAGTAGAACTGGGAAAGCAGAGGCAGAAGGATGTAAGGGAAAGAAACCCCATACAAATTCAAGACCATTGATCATCCACACCACCTTAATGAAACATTTGAGCTTAGCTCAGAGACAGCATCTACAGAGGGGGACAGAGCCGCTGTGCTGTCACATAAAATGCCTTGTGGCATCTTTTAAGCAAATCGCTATGTTGGCATTCAAAATTGGAAGATCTATGTCTCTTTGAATCAAAGCTGCTCTGAAAAACCTCAAGGCTTCCCCACTTCAGCATAAGCCAGATGCTCCCATGCAGGCTGGGACAATTTCAAAACATATTCTGTGTGCTAAAAACATAGGCACAAGTAAAAGCAGTTTCCTGGTCTCAGATTCACAAAAGCATACAAGACAGAAAGCTGGGCACACTTTACATCTCACTAACCAGTATGTGGTCAGGAGGAATTTCATTTATATTCCATCCCAGGAAGTCCCCCCAAGGCTGAAAGTAAGGCTAGGCTTTGCTTCGGTGCTGGGAAGAGGAAAGCATGCCTATGAGGGTTACGGAAAACACAAACGTGAGCCAGGCATTCAGTATGTGCTTTTGTGCTTTCTGCTCTCCCTCAGAGCAGGACAGATGCAGCCCCTCCCAAAGCAGACAAGGTAACTGGGGGCTTGGTGCAGAGCTGGTCTGCACCATACAGGTGTGATTAGTACAGGGATTATCTAAGGGAGACTACCAAAGCACAAGGCTGCTTTCCTCCAGCCTTCCAGAAGCTTTCCACCGTCTTGCTAAAGGCTGGTTACCAAACCCCTCTTTTTAATGCAAGACTCATTGTCCTCGTGTTTATATCTAAACATCAGGCATTTGACTCCCTTTTTTTAACAGCCTCTTAACATCTGTGCACACTGCAATACACCATTACTTTGGTTTGGCACTTGGCTGAGGCTCCCATCCATGCAGGTTGCCTCCACATCTTCCACCAGCAGTTTCCCAAGAGCAGCTTGCTCCCATCGTTATTTGTCTTGGATTTGTGGATACACTGATGCTCAGCATACAGCTGGTGTTACAAAGATGTGCTCTGATCACATCTGGGTATTCCAGGTGTGTAGTGCTCTGGTACAAATTATTCCCAAGGCAACCTGCACTGCATGTACAGCACACACAACAAGGCTGTATTGTGGGAAGTCTTCCATGGACTAGCTGCATACATGGTACCCAGCCAGTGCACAGCATGCACTCAGGATTAACTCCATGTGCATACAGCTATGGGCAGCACACAACTATGCTTACTAGAGTGGTGCTCCACAGACAGACTATGTTCAGTAAATACCCTACATGTATCTGTCAAGTCACCACATTCCAACACAGGGTGATGGGGTGCCCAGCACCTATGGGACAAGCTTACCTCATGCTGATGCTTCGGTGCCAAAAGCTGGACAATATATTCTGAGTGAAAGAGCATTTTTTTAATATCACATATCCAAAACAATGGCTTTCATTTCAAAATGCAAAACAGGTCCTTTGAAGATGAGCTGCTCCCAGGCTGGGTGAGCTGATGGGGTATAGCTGTCTGGCACAACTGCTGAGGTCAGACCTCGGTTCTTTGGTAAGACACATGCCGGGAACAGACACGAATGCAGAGCTGTATCAAAAGTGTCCATGTAGAAGACTAATTATTACTCCATATCCCTTATTAGAGATTTACACTTTAAAACCGTCATATACATTAAATAGCTCTCCAACATCTAAGTAGTGAACGCTTGAAGCAACATCTACTTTCTGCTACCCCCATTATCTGAAGAGTAAGTAACACATGGGAGAGAAGGGAGGCATTAAAAACAGGCTGTCTGTCTCACACAGTTTATTTAACAATAGGTAATAAGAAATCAATTTTTAACAGTCTATACAGCGATCGAAAGTTCATATTTATAAGTAATCAACTTTAATTGCATGATTTACAACATTTGAGGGCCTTTTTTGCTTTCTATTTTCAAGTTTTACAGAAAGTGGAAGAGGGTGGGGAAGGGGCACGGGAAAGAGAAAGCAAGCATAAAGAAGAAACCCCAGGGACTTTTTCTCAGGTTAAAATCATCCCTTCGGAATTGTTTCTTACCCTCTTTTTTATTTATTTTTTTTTCCTTTGTTAGATGTAAAAATAACGAAAAAAATTCTTTCAAGAAAACAGAAACCACAATATATATACTACATCCATTTGGCAGCTGCCCCTGTGTATTTGCAAAAATGTCGTCTTCTCTCTACATGTACAAATTAGTTTAATACTTGAAGTTTTTCCTTTAAGCTCAGACTCTTGTATAGAAAATTCTTGGAGGACAAAAGTAGACTTCAGGAGGGGACTGAGTTATTTAATATTTTTTACACTTTTTTTTAATTCAAAGAATTGACATATTTCCAACCAAAGAGGAAAAGATTGGTATTTATTTTTTTAATATATATAATATTTATATATGTAATGTATTTTTAAAGCAACACTAACCCCTTTTGTCCTCCGGTTTTAAGAAAAGGTTCTTAGTTTTGTTTCTGGTGTGGCGTGTTTGGTTTTTTTTCAGTGACATGAAGAAAAACCAGGATAGGGAAAATGTTTACCATCTGCCTCAGTAAATAATAACTATCAATATTACATATTTTCATTAATTTAAAAAAGAAATTCAACAAAAAAAAACCCTATTGGAGGCATGAGGAGGGCCCAGCCTCTGGTGAACAGCCCAAAGACCACCCTCAGCCCAACCTCCCCAATGCACACGAGGAAAAGAAAAAAAAAACCCAAGAAAAAGGACTGGTCAGGATTCCAGCCATAACAAAAATATATTCTTTGTACTCTACTGTCCCTCAGGTTTGTTGTTGGTTTGTTTGTAAAACCACAAACTATTGGTGCAGAGTTCAGATGTGTTCCAGGGAAAAATGTTGGTTTAGCTAAGAAAGATTCAAAAAAATTTGTCTTCAGTACAAAAAGTCTTGAGAAAATAAGTTTTTTTCTTTAATTTTCATTTTTGATTTCATTTTTCTTTTTTTTTTTTTTTTGCTCCCAAAATGCTACAATGTGTCTAGTGTATGTCTAGTGTACTCTGTGAAAGGTTTGAATTCAAGTCTGAGTTCTCGGAGCTGAGCCCCAGTTCCGTGGCGCTTGTACCATGGAGGCCTGCCATGCCGGGATTGCTAGCAAGCTGGGAAAGCATTGCACTCTGGTCCGGGCTGGCAAAGTGCCCTTGATCCATGGGGTTAGCCTGGGCAGCTACCAGTCCTGGATGTGGGGAGCTGGTCTGCGGGGAGACGTGGTGTGGAGAAGGCTGAGGTTGCATCCGAGGGGATGGGCTGGAATGGGGGGGCTGGGACTGGGGCCGTGGTGAAGGGACAGGCTGTGGAGAACGCACTTGATTGGTGAGCGATGAAGGGAGCTGCTGGCCCTGTAGGTGTGGGGACTGGGCCTGGCTGGGAAGCATGTGCTGTTGGGGGCTCATAGGATTGGGCTGAGCTGGGGACCCCATCTGCTGCTGAAGTAGCCTCTGCTGGAACGCCTGCTGCAAGCTAGCTCCCGTCTCTGCACTCATTGCCTGTGGAAGCTGGCTTATTTGTCCCATGTTTCCTTGCTGCATCTGCTGCATGTGGTGCTGCATCCGCTGCTGCTGCTGTTGGGGATACCCGACGCCCTGGGGCTGCTGAAACTGACTGTGGTTGGCCATGCCTGGCCCCAGTGCTGGTCCTGCTCCCTGCTGCTGCTGTTGCTGCTGGTGGCGCTGCTGCTCAATCATCTGGTGCCGCCTCATCAGGAGGTCTCGAAACTGGGGAGCCATCCCCGAGTGATTCATATTCATCTGCTGCGCCTGAGGATTCATTCCAGCCATGGCCTGCTGTGGCTGCTGCTGCGGCTGCTGCTGGGGCATGCTGGGCCTCTGCACTCCTGCTTGCATGGGGTTTATGTTCTGCATTGCTGGGTTGGGGTGCACACCTCCCTGCTGCCCTTGCATGGCCTGCTGCGGCTGGAGACCCGGCTGACCCTGAGGCATGCCAGGCTGGCCCGTCATCCCTTGGGGGTTCTGGGTCCCTGCATACTTGGCAGCCCGCTGCTTGATGAAAGCGGCCAGCAGCTGAGGGTTGGAGTGAAGGATGTTAAGCACCTGCTGCTGCTGCATGGGTGAGCTGGGAGACCTGAGTGTCCGCAGTAGGTTTTGTAAGGCTGCCTGGGGCAGAGGTGGTTGTTTGGGCTGAGCAGCGCCAGGTACCTGACCCATCCCTGGCTGAGGAGCCATATTCATTGGCTGACCTGGCTGGGCTACTGACATCATCGATGGCCTTTGCATTCCTGGCTGCAGCTGAGCTTGGGGTAAGGCCCCCTGCACCCAGGGTGGCTGCTGCTGGATTCCTGCTGGCCCCATTCCTTGATCTATGTGACCACCAGGACCTCTGCCTATCTGTGGAGGGTTCATTCCCATAGGTGGCATCTGGGGCATCTGGTGCTGAATTGGCCTTTGGAAAATCTGAACCTGCGCCATCTGACGCTGGGTCTCTGCTGCCCGCTGGATCTGCATGGCCATTTCCACTGCTGCTGGAGGAGGACCCTGCACCGGTGGTTGAGGTGGCTGGGGTGGCGTTGGAGGAGTCACCTGGCCACCTGCCTTGCCCTGGGACACAGCGCTGGGAGGCTGAGTTCTTGGCATGGTGTAGGGTGGCATGCTGTTGGGAGGTGCAGGTTGAGGCTGCGAGGCAGGCTGGGGTGGAGGCTGGGGCTGTGGGGTTTGTGGCGTTGGGGGCTGCTGGCCTGTTGGAGTTGTCGGGGTGGCTGGCGTTGGGGAGGGCAACCCTTGCTGCTGGCCTACCACACCGGTCCGCTGCATACTCGCCATCCTCCTGCGGAGCATCTGCGCCTGTTGCAGGCGGTGCTGAAGCTGCTGTTGACGGAGCTTGTGTTTAATGTTGAGGCAGAACGGCACCGGGCACTTGTTCTCCTGGCAGTGCTTTGCGTGGTAGCAGCAGAGAGCAATGAGTTGCTTGCAGATGGGGCACCCTCCGTTGGTTTTGCGTTTGCAGCCTTTGGTGTGCTGGACAACCCGTTTCATCTTCTGACAGGATGGCAGCGAGCAGTTGGCATTACGGCACTGGCAGGCGTGCACCAGAGACTGGATACAGCGCTGAATGCTCAGGCGGCGTGAATCACCAGGGCTCTGGGTGGTTGCAGTCTGCTGGTTGTTGCTCTCGTCATCTAGACCAAGGCCTAGTTTTTCCATCTTGTGGTCATGGTTTTTAGTGTTATAGCAGGTGATGCACAGGTCATAATCCTGGAAAGACAATGAAGGAGAAGTTATCGGTGTTCCAGAAATTCTGTACAACAAGTAAATGACGTTATGCTACCTTAACAAATTACTACCAGTCTGTTCCAGGCAAATTGTTGCTCTAGGGAAAAATTCAATCTTTCACACCATGCCGAGTTATTCAAGAAGGAATAAATCCAAATTACAGCCTGGGTAGGTGTGTAGATGTAAGGATGTCTGAAATCTACACAAATATATAGCTTGAAAAACAAGTTTGCTCTGAGGTACTAAGTCACACATTATTCAGCTGGGCCAGGAAAATCCCTTTCTTTCCAGATAGGAAAGGAGAAGAAAAAGGGAGGGAACAAATAGCTGCCCATCTGCTGCTGCCTTAGGAGGCCAAGAGTGGCAGGAGAGGTACTAATTTTCAATGAAGAAAAGAGAATAAAAGCTGTATTTTTGATTTTCAGGCAAGCTAAAAAACAGAGTATGCTGACTGAAGTAACAGAACAGCATTACATTCTGTGAAAGCAACAGCACATGAGTTTGGGCTCAATAATTGATCTTTAAGAAGAAGATCCAAATCCTCAGGATTCATTAATCCACTGGAAAAAAAAAAAACAGAATTTATTTGCTGGTATATAAAAGGAAATGTGAGCATCCAATTTTAATCAGACCTTTTCAGAACTGAATCAGAGACAGTAATTTACTTCCAGCAGGCTAAAAATTTACATTCCAAACCAGATTCAAGGTTAGTCCAGCTTCTGGAGGGCAAAGAATTGACCCACACTGGTGCACTCGATGTTCAAACACACGTGCAAACAAAGATTTCTGAAAACAAAAATGCTGTTTGCAGCATCTACAGAGACACAGCAGAGTAGCAGAAAAATCACCCAAGTACAAGAATCTGACCTCTAGCATAGCAAAACCTTTATGCCAGTAAACCAATGGAGAGTCCCATTTACAGAAATACTGCAGCACAACAGTTCTAACTCTGGGAGAAGAAAGGATGCATCACTTCTCAGAAAAATCAGCTGATCCCGATTATGGCTCAAGCAATTGCTACAGTTCCAAACTGCTTAAGCAGAAGCACTTTAAATGAACTACAGGAAATACAGGAAATTCAGTTCTCCACAGCTTGAAAGTAGAAGACAAAAGTCACACCAAGTAGCGGATTAGTAAAACTGTTTGTTATAGAAACTGCTTCCTCTTGTTTCTTTTGGAACTGCCAGAGGATGAGCTGTACAGATCTTTTTTCATCAGTTAATACTGAGAGATCAGTTCAGGTAAAGATATAGGGACACAAGTAGGAAGAGCATCACCAACATACCTCACAAACAGTGCAGTGCCATCTGGTCTCCACATGATGCTTGCATTCATTGCAGGTGTAAACGAAGCGGTCTTGGCTCTGGGTATGCAGTTCGACCAGCATGCACATGGTTGACCACTGAGCCCTTCGTAGTGAGGAGAACTCCAGGTGCTTGTCTCTAGCAAGAGTTAGGAAAGCATCACGCCCATCCATCAAGTCACACGGAATGAGGGGGTCAGGCTCAACGATGGGGGGCAGGGAGTTGGCTGCAGGGCCAGCAATGAGACGGATGACAAAGAAGACCTGAAAGATAAAAAGACTTAATATGCCAGCACTTGTTAAGATGTTTTGGTTGCCAAACTTCATTACACAGACAGTACAATTCCAGGACCAGCTAACGCTTCAGTGATGGGCCATCAGGCTTGTAAGACCTGAGGAATTTCAAACCTCCAGGTACGTTGCAGGTTTCATCTTCTTCAAAAGCATTAGGTAAGCAGGACTGGACTGAACAGCAAAACTGTTGTGGCAATCCAGACTTTTAGGAAGTTCTGTATGAGCACGGTTGCATTTATCTGCACTGTCCTCACAGCAAAGAACCCAGACTTACTGGTGCACCACTCAATTCTCCAGTCAAACCTATATAATTTACAGGGCATGACTCTGAAGTATCAAAGCTTTGCACACCTCTCTACTGGAGTAAAATACACAGATCTCATTCTATCAACTCTTACCTCCTTGTGCTTCTCCATAGTGGCATACAGCTTTTGGGAGAGGTCATTGGACACATTGGGCATGCCAGGCTTTTTCTTATTGCCACGACTCAAGCTGCTCTTGTTCTTACTTGTCTTCTTATTGTTCTTCTTTTTGGCATTTTTGCTGTCTCCCTTGCTCACCTATTAATTGTAAAGGCATTTTATGTCAGGTATCTAAGCCACATCACATCAGCATTTTATTACTTTCACATCTTCCATAACTGCAGCACAAACCACACTTCACAATCGTTTACTCCAAAGACACTTACCACAGCCCCCTGAAACATTAATCACATTAGAATCACTCCAGAATACATCAAGATCAGCAGTTCTAAAAATATTAAAAGCATAAATGCTCAGGAGGTGCAAGAGAAACGTTATTTACTGAATCCTGTTTGTCTGCTATAGCTGAACACCAAAGAACCTCTTGGATAATCACAAAGAGGTTCAGTAGATGGCTTCTTGATGCAATTCAAAACTCAGCTGAGAAGTACAACTGATATTGCACTAACCAGAAGAAAAACTTAATTCACTTAGATTTAGCTTGTTACAGCTCTGACAGATTTATTTTTAATTTTTATTAGACTGCATTAAACTGATTTTGATAAGAAGCTGTTCTTCTGACTCCAAAAAGCATTAGTAGTGCAATTAATAGTATGTACCTTCCTCCTGTCATATCCTGCAACAGTCAAATGAACCAGGTCAGCTTAATTTCAATTATCATCATTTAGCAATTAATGGTTTATTCTTCTCTGCGCTTCTCAGAAGGCCCCTCAAAATACTACAGCATGTGACGATCAAGGATCAAAGCAATTCTTATCCAAACAGGCATTCTTCCTAAGCTTAAAGTAACTTTGTCAGGACAGAAATTTCCAGTGAACATGAATGACTATCGCTTCATTTGACAGTACAATTTGTTATTGCCTCATTTTCAATAAGTTAAAACATGTGGTCAATAAAGAGTTAAACCTCTTTTTGATGGTAAAGGTTAAATAGTAATATGCCACAAGCTTCCCCCACCACAGGATTTCAGGGCTGAACTCCTGTGAAGGATGGACAAAGTGTGATTCCTCATGACTGGTTTCTACTATAATAGAGAGATGGGAAATTGCAGCTACGCCAAGTAGAAAACAAACCTTTAAATAACACCTCCCTAAATAAGATGTTAGTTAATGCAAATTCATTATCAAGTTGCCTCATTCACAGGTTACTCTTGCACTTAATTCATTCAAAGTCATTGACAGAGCAGCACAGGAGAACCACAAATTCTAGCTGTAACGTTAAACCTAACTTTTTTGATCCAAAGGTCTTTCAGGAAAAAGATTAACTCTAAATCCCCCCAAAAAATCTAGTGAGGTGACAAAGCAGCAGTGCTTAAACAGTTAAGTACTACTGCATGAGCAAAAGTAGTAACCTTATCCTAGATTAAACACTTCCTCCATAAAAGCTCAGAAGATTCAAGGATGGGCAGATACATAAATTTAGCATCTGTTTATTTCAAATTTATTATTAAGAGGCATAGCCTTTTTTTTTTCCGAAGGTGAAAGCACAGTTGGTGCACATTCTCCAAGAAAACTGAACAAGAGAACAGCAAGAAATTTCTCTAAGTACCCCAACAACAATTAGCAGGAATTCGTGCTTCAGATTCACAATGACTTAAAGCTTTCTACTAAAAAAAAAAAACACAACCAAAACCCACCCCTATACAATGTAAACTACTAAATCAAAGCATTGTCACTTTCTCAGAACATTCTGCTAAGACTGGCATTAGAAATAAGTTACAAAGAAAAGACTTAGGCAGCACTCAAAAGCTAAGCTTAAGGAAAAAGCTTCCAAATCAGGCTAAGGTTGCAGCATAGTTGATAGTAATTGGATTTTAGCAGTAAAATATTCAACTAGCAGCTGTTTCAATCTAATTGACTTTGGTAATTAATTAGGTTTAAAGCCATACGAACAGCCACTGCTTGTACCAATGTAGCTGAGTGGTATTTTAACAGTTGCAATTTATGAAATGCAAAATTTAAATTTATATTAGAATAAAGCTAGAAAGGTGAAAAAATCCTCTTAGTCTGGCCCCTTTTTTTTTTCAAGATTAGCCATACATAATCACAACTTTTACATTAGGTCGTGAAATAGCAGAAGCATCCTTACATCCGTGCTTTCATTACTAGTGTTTTCCTCTCTCTTCCGTTCTTCTTCTTCTTGCTCTAGCTCCTTAATACTCTCCTCTAGAACATTAGGCCAGAAATCTCCTTCAAAGTAAGGTAGCTCTTTCGCACTTGTTAGACGATCTTCCGTTGCCTGCTTAAATATATCCTGAAAAGAGCAAAACACTTGGTTACCACTGTTTCAAGTCACAGAAGTAAAGGCAGCCTTTTCAGTATGTGATAAAAAAGGCAGATCAAAGAGCAGCTTAATATTTCATTTTGAGAGCACATTCTAAATGCAGATTTAACACTGCATCAGTTACAGACAGCTCAACAAATACATTTAAACATATGCTAGACTCCAATACACATACTTACCAAATGGGACAAATAATTACTATATTATCAACACTAGTTAAAGCCCTGGTGACTCCAAAGATTTTATATATTTCTAACTGCATCAGCAGCCTAACCCTCAAATCTTATTTAACAGAAGATTAAAAAGTCCACATAATTTGTATTAATGAAATGAGATGTGTGTTCTTTTGCAGTATTCCTCAATAATTTAGTTTGTTCTAAGTAGTTATTTCAACTCTCCTGCTAGAATCATTTCAGAAGCTATATGCTTTGAAAGGGATTTACTTTAAACTTTAAGAGCTCAATTAATTTAAAACTAAAACAGCAAGCTTTAAGAATCAGGTACAACGCAAAAGGCAAGGAAGAAAGCAAGACAAGACTGGTCAAGCCCACCCCCAGTACAAACATACACTTCACAAACCTTGTAATCATGTACGATCCGCTCTGACACAGATTTGTCCAGCATCTTTTTATACCACTCTTGCAGTCGTTTGGGCTTGGGTATCTTTTGGTCAGGAGGATGGCAATGGAAGATGTAGTCATCTCCTTCACTAGGTGGGCATGCCCAGATATGTCCAGTAGTATACCTAGCATAATTTAAAAAGTACATGTAGACTCTGATAATTAATAATAGAATTTGCTTTCCTCTCTGCCACGAGATGGAGCTACCACAGAGTTGG
Source organism: Neopsephotus bourkii (assembly GCF_033783945.1). Taxonomy (NCBI): domain Eukaryota; kingdom Metazoa; phylum Chordata; class Aves; order Psittaciformes; family Psittacidae; genus Neopsephotus; species Neopsephotus bourkii. Next base: position 15,242,867 of record NW_026900624.1, read on the forward strand.
CTGGTGTTACCAGCTGGACAATAATTATAGCTCTCCAAGATTTTAATTCTAGTGTTCATCCCAGCTTCATTAATGCAACAGCATTACCATCTCTTTGCTAATGTTTTAAAATTCAGCACTATATATGGAGTAATTTATATACAGCGTGCATGTTTTTCAATCTGGATACAAATCAAAGCCTCATACAGACATACAATTGCCACCTCCCAATTAACTAATGAGAGAAAGAGGGAGTATTTCTACTTAGTATTACTAAGTATTTCAGTAGTAAAAGCCAGAATTCTTTTTCCTTGAGACAGTGCAGAGTGGTTTAGGTTGGAAGGGACCTCAAATATTAAATACAGAAAAGACAGGCCGGGCAGGCACGGAGGGGGAGTTGCCCTTTATGTTAGCGATAGGCTGGAGAGTATCGAGCTCTGTCTGAGGACGGGTGAGCAGTTAGCGGAGAGTTTGTGGGTCAGGGGTAAAGGGAAAATAGTGATGGGAGACATTACTGTGGGAATCTGTTACAGACCACCTGATCAAGGAGAACCTGCGGATGAAGCACTCTATAGACAGATAGGAAAAGCCTCACATTCACAGGCCCTTGTTCTCATGGGTGACTTCAACCACCCTGACGTCTGTTGGAAAGACGGTACAGCCCGGCACAAGCAATCCAGGAGGTTCCTCAATTGTGTGGAAGACAGCTTCCTTCTGCAAGTAATAGAGGAGCCAACAAGGAGAGGTGCCATGCTTGACCTTGTGCTCACCAACAGGGAAGGGCTCATTGGAAATGTGGCACTGCAGGGCAGCCTTGGATGCAGCGATCACGAGATGGTCGAATTTGAGATCCTCAGGACAGTGAGAAGAGCGTGCAGCAAGCTCACTGCCCTAGACTTCAAGAGAGCAGACTCTGGCCTCTTCAGGAACCTGCTTAGTAAGGTTCCATGGGATATCGTCCTAGAGGGCAGGGGGGCCCAAGACTCTTAGTTGGCCTTCAAGGATCACCTGCTACAAGCTCAGGAGTGTTGCATCCCAACCAGAAGGAAGTGCAGCAGGAGGGCCAGGAGACCTCCCTGGATGGATAAGGAGCTGCTGAGGAAAATTCAAATGAAAAAAAGAGTCTTATGGAAAGTGGAAGCAAGGACAGGCAGCCTGGGAAGAGTACAGGGATGTTGTCTGGGAAGCTAGGGACCAGGTTAGGAAAGCTAAGGCCCAGTTAGAATTAAACTTGGCTAGGGATATTAAGGATAACAGGAAGGGATTCTACAGGTACATAGCAAATAAAAAACAGAGTAGGGAGAATGTAGGCCCCCTCAGGAAGCTCTCAGGTGAACTAGCTACACAGGATTTGGAGAAGGCTGAGGTTGTGAATGACTTCTTTGCCTCGGTCTTCACTGGCAAAGGCTCTGACCGCTCCACCCAAGTCTTGGAAGGCAGACGCAGGGACTGTCAGAATGAAGACCTTGGGCCTACCGTAGGAGAGGAATTGGTTCGAGACCATCTAAAAATCTGAATGTGCACAAGTCCATGGGTCCTGATGAAATCCATCCATGGGTCCTGAAGGAGCTGGCAAATGAAGTTGCTAAGCTGCTGGCCATCGTATTTGAAAAATCATGGCAGTGAGGTGAAGTTCCTGACGACTGGAAAAAGGGAAATATAACCCCCATTTTCAAGAAGGGGAAAATGGATGACCTGGGGAATTACAGACCAGTCAGTCTCACCTCTGTGCCTGGCAAAATCTTGGAGCAGATTCTCCTGGAAGGCATGCTAAGGCACATGGAAAACAACAAGGTGCTTGGTGACAGCCAGCATGGCTTCACTAAGGGGAAATCCTGCCTGACCAATTTGGTGGCCTTCTATGATGGGGCTACGGAACTGATGGACAGGGGTAGAGCAGCTGATGTCATCTACCTGGACTTGTGCAAAGCGTTTGACACTGTCCCACACGACATCCTTGTCTCTAAATTGGAGAGACATCAATTTGATGAATGGACAACTCGGCGGGTAAAGAACTGGCTGGATGGCCGCACACAGTTGTGATCAATAGTTCAGCATCCAGCTGGAGACCAGTAACGAGTGGTGTCCCTCAGGGATTGGTGTTGGGACCGGTCTTGTTTAACATCTTCGTCGCTGACATGGACAGTGGGATTGAGTGCGCCCTCAGCAAGTTTGCTGATGACACCAAGCTGTGTGGTTCGGTTGATACGCTGGAGGGAAGGAATGCCATCCAGAGGGACCTTGACACGCTTGTGAGGTGGGCTGATGCCAACCTCATGAAGTTTAACCATGCCAAGTGCAAGGTCCTACACCTGGGTTGGAGCAATCCCAGGCACAGCTACAGGCTGGGCAGAGAAGAGATTCAGAGCAGCCCTGCGGAGAAGGACTTGGGGGTGCTGGTCGATGAGAAAATGAACATGAGCCGGCTGCAGTGTGCACCTGCAGCCCAGAAAGCCAACCTGGGCTGCATCAAAAGGAGCGTGACCAGCAGGTCGAAGGAGGCGATCCTGACCCTCTACTCTGCTCTCGTGGGACCTCACTTGGAGTATTGTGTGCAGTTCTGGTGTCCTCAGCATAAAAAGGACATGGATCTGTTGGAACAAGTCCAGAGGAGGGCCATGAGAATGATCAGGGGACTGGAGCACCTCCCATATGAAGATAGGCTGAGAAAGTTGGGGCTGTTCAGCCTGGAGAAGAGAAGGTTGTGTGGAGACCTCATAGCAGCCTTCCAGTATCTGAAGGGGGCCTATAGGGATGCTGGGGATAGACTCTTCATTAGGGACTGTAGTGATAGGACAAGGGGTAACGGGTTAAAACTTAAACAGGGGAAGTTTAGATTGGATATAAGGAGGAAATTCTTTCCTGTTAGGGTGGTGAGGCACTGGAATAGGTTGCCCAGGGAGGTTGTGAATGCTCCATCCCTGGCAGTGTTCAAGGCCAGGTTGGACGAGGCCTTGGGTGATATGGTTTAGAGCGAGGTGTCCCTGCCCATGGCAGGGGGGTTGGAACTTGATGATTTTAAGGTCCTTTCCAACCCTAACTATTCTATGATTCTATGATCACCTAATTCCAGGGCAGAGACACCTTCCACTAGACCACATTGCACCAACCCCATCCGACCTGGCCATGAACACTGCCAGGGATGGAACAGCCACAGGTTCTCTGGACAGTCTATGCCAGTGTCTAACTGCCCTCACAGTGAAGAATTTCTTCCTAATATCCAGTCTAAAAACATTTTAAAAAACAATTCACTTAAACACACAATTCACTTTTTCTACCATAAATCCTCTGGCTTTTAACTTTAAGAATCAGTATTGAAAGGTTTCACAATTATATCTGGGAATAAACAGTCACCATTAACCTATATACTATTGGGTGTACAATCTGAGTATTACGAAGACAGGTGACATCCGAATAGTAGCAGCTGCAGAGAAGATGAAACCACGAAGAACACTTTTTCATCTTCAGTTCTTTATTAGTTTTTGAAAAGAACTCCAGTAGGAGGAATAATCAGATCTCAAGTTGGAGAATAACAGCCATCTTTAGCTCTGCAGAATCCTACCCAAACCCTGTAAACTGCAGCCAGTTGTCATTCCTTCTGCCCAAGAAGGGAGAGATGATACTGCATGACCAATACTGTTTTCCCAAAATGAGAACCTGATGTTAGCCATTAGCACAGAAAACAGCCTTAAGTAAAACTGAGCTCTGAGTGCTAAGCAGCATTTTTTTTTTCAGAGTCACAGGTTAGAAAATACACAATAAAAAGGCCAGAAAAGTCTAATATATGCCTCTGAAGTCCTAAGGAACATACCATCTCACTGAGGTACTGAAGAGTACCATCCACCTCCATTCTGACCCCCCTAATTTTTCTTATGCAGCTACTCTAAACATAGTCCCTAACCATTTCTTCATGAATAACTCTGCCAAGCTACAACAGATACCTTTGACAACAGATTGATGTTTCCTTGACTGCCTTTTCTACTTCCATAATTATGGTAGTTTAATTTCCATCTTTCTCATTTCTTCAGTTGTTCTGTGTTCTCTTTTGTGCTGTCCAAAGTATACTTTCCTCTCTCATCTAACTTTTCAGTTTCTCACAAATTTCAGCTATTCTTTCTATAAGAGATTTCTTAGTGGCCTTACACAGCTGTTACAGTAAATCAGTACAGACAAAAATACACTTATCTTTCTCCTTATAAGCATGGGTAAGGACTTGCCAGCCCAAATGAAAGACCTGATTAAAGCACTGGCATTACACAAGGACTGCACTATCAACGCAACCAGCAAAATTTTATGGTCCAGATAAAAGGCTCACTTTTTCTGCTCAGATTTAGAAAAGTTTTACATAGGTTTGGAAACCTTAAAATATCTGAAGCATAAGCCTCTCCTGAAAGACAGGCTTTGTCATTTTGTCTCAACTATACGCAGTTTTGGTCAAGTTATCCTATCACCAGTTGATATTTAGACACCACATTCTGCACAGTAGGATGTAGTTGCATTTGCACTGAGAACTACCTAGCACAAACACTGCACAGAACACAAAAAACCCCAAACAAATCCAAACCAAAAACACTTACCCTAGTTTCTTGACATATTCTAGATATCCAATTAGTATTTCATGATAGACAGCAGTCCTCAAGCATTTAGGGCGGAAGAAATGAACACTGTCAAGGTAAGATATATACACTCGCCTAAAAAACAAAACAAAACCCAAAACAAACACAAAAGGCATTATGAGAAGCAAAGATTTTAAAGTAGTTCTACAAATTTATTCACATTTTTATACATATAAAGCATCCAATATAACAGCAGCCTTTAAAGCCTCTGATCCTTATTTACCTCTAGAAACTCAGCCTTCTTTTGATATCCTAGCCTCCTGTCTAAAATTATTGAATCCCTCCCTTGAGAATACTGACAACTGATCTTTGAGACAGTGCCTGTCAAGCCAGCATCCCCAGTAAGAAGCAACCCCAACTGCCATATTTCCTACAGAAGCTACTTTGTTTCTAGAAGTTAACAGCACTAAGAGTCTTCACAAATGCAACACTGAAGCTCTACACACAGAAGGTTCACCCAAATGGAAAAGTACCAAAATAAAACAAAGTTTCACACAGCTCCTCACCTTTGATTGGGTGGAGGACAGTCTGAGCCATACTCCTGTACATGCATCCCAAAGAAGCACAAGTCTACGCCATCAATCTCCTCAAAGGCAAAAAGCGCTTTTGTTCGATAAGGGAAAGACTCTGCCATCTCTCCACTGTCTACAAACCTGGAGGTTACCGAGGGTAAAGAGGAATACCAAATATATCCACATATTAGAGAATACATGTCACTAGGTAAAGGCAACACTAATGAAGGCTGCTGTAAGTATAACTTTAGTGCAATTTTAAATGCTTACAGACTATTCAAATATAAGGCATACACTTCTTACTGTGAAAAAGCTGACATTCATCACAACTAAGGCACATGCTGCTGTAACATCCGTCTTTCAAGAACTGGTCAGTAGTCAGGTTTTGAATAAAAAAGCATTTTTTCAGAACTGTAACATGTAAGTAAATTCAAATAGCTTCCACCTCCCCCCAAAAGAAGTAATATTAGAAATGGAAAGAACATACCTTGCTTTCATTCCAGGTTTTACTTCAACAGTTTTGTCAGACGCATGTACCACCCTAACTGTAACCTCTCCTGCCTCAGGGTGGTTCTGTCGTCTTAAGAAATCATTGACTCTGTTCTCCAAGAAGGTACCAAGTCTTGTAGCTGGTAACCCTGCAGGAGAAAAATACAGCTCTAAATATATACAGAATTGGAACTGTTCAAATGTGATTATTCAGAATTTAATGCAAAATGACTTTTAATGTATGCAGTATGCAATCATAAATTAAGAGCTTTATCTTTAAACACTAACACTTCTAGATGGGGTGAGATGCTTTTCACCTGCAGCCATGTTTATGGTTTATACATTATTTAAATGAAGACTTCATATTTCAACCCAATTTCTATCTGTCTTAGAAGTCAATTACAATTTAGGCTCCTCCTGAATAGAAGTTCTTTGTTGTTTCAACTATATTACAAAACACTGCTCTCATACATAGCGTCAAGAGCTGACATTGCATTTGGAAGTGTATTCTGCCTATGAAGCCACACTAGCCAAGTTAGTCTCTGTATTTACCAAAAGAATATATCTCAGTAATGGAAAGAACAAGTAAACACAACTGTATCTGCAAGTAACATAGTTTAGAAGTTTCTCAAACAAAACTGACAAAACCCTGAATCTGAAAGGGAGCGTAAGACTTCCGGTGTAACAGGGCCTGACTCACTGCTGCACATTACCCCTGGAAAGTGACACAGCTGCCAATCAGCTTCTCATTTTCCAATTTCAGTAACACATCTCTATGCTATGTTAAGTATACAATACATACAGGTTGCTCAAAATAAAACCTGATACAAACTATAAGAGAACACTTGTATTTTTCCTGTATTCTTGGCAAATCTCAGAAGTTTTCATTTTGGAGATTTTGGAAAAAGCCTCAGACATTGAATCCACTCACTGACTCATTTGCTGAACCTTGATGCTATTGGTTGGCCAGGGATATATATCTATATATTTATTATTATTTTTAGTAGAAATGTAAATACTCACTATTTGCAAGTACACCAACCTAAAAAGATTCTGAAAGACTTACTTGGTCTATAGAACAGATGGTGACTAAACCAATTTCTTCCTACAATGCCTTCAAGTCAGCTGCCTTGATCAAGAGGAAATGTCTACTGAGTGGTCTGGGGTTTTTTGTGATTGAGCCCTTTTCTCCACCAAAGCTTTTAAGAGCAGCAGTAGCATGGCAACTTGGTACATGTTATCATAAATTTAAGTTAGACTACAGTCACACAGTAACCCTTTCCCAATGCTATATGACAGCTGAGATAAAAGGATGTGTATCATGCATTAGCAGTGCTCTAGAACAGTGTGTTAACCTTCTACAACAGACTACTAAGCAAAGGTATCAGCTGTGAATGCAAACATTCTGAACATCACAGAACTGATGTTCAGAACTGATCAAAAGTACCTGCCTTTAACTCAAAAAAGGCCCAAACCCAAAAAAACCTAAACCCAACCCAACCCTGAAAGAAATAAAAAATGAGCCTAAAATCCACCTGTTCCCCATTCTTAAATTATTTAAGATGTATTGGTGTAAATGTCAGAATCTTACTTTTAGCAGAAAATTTGTTCTCCTTCCTGGTTCGTCCTGTTTTCTTTAGGCAGCCATCACAGACAAAGCTGAAACAAAAGGAGAAAAAAAATGAAAACCCACCTCAAGTCAGTCCATGAAGTTCCTTAGCATCTTAACATTAGAAGCCAAGTCTTTCATCAGATCTATCTGGTCTGGAAAATATGTTAATGCAAATTTGAAATAAAAGAACAGCACCAGCAAAAACGGCTCAAGTGTTTCAGAGCTGCAGAGGGGGATCTAAGCTCCACCCAAGTATACTCCATATCCAAGTATACTTCAGCATTGAAGGGTAGATCCTTCCTCAGTTACAGGACATCTACCCTCTTCTGCAGCAATCTGGATGGATCAACAGAATGGTAAAAGACATTTCATATAAAGGGAACGTTTAAGCTCATACAGAGCTTTATCTACACTTACCAGCTTTTTAAAAAAGCTTTAAAAGCAATCAGAATAAACTCCAGTATGTTGATCATGAACCATGGAGTATCTGAAGATCAAATTTTCAGATTTAATCTGATCACCAAAGTCAAAAAAGTGAATTCTCCTGCTAAAATTCTTTTAGTTTTTTTTTAGATGACAAAGCAGTGATTTGTATAGAAAACAGACCATATTAAACTGTTACTAAAACTAAACATATCTTTTCATGAAGGACTAGAATCTTTAAACATGAAAGGCTGAAACAAAGCTGAAAGGTCCTCTTGCACACAAAGGAATGTTAGAAACTTAAAGATTAGAAACAACTTTAGACACAATGCAGTAAGGTATGATGTCATCTTAAAGATTCTGTAGATTTTTCAGCCACGAATGCAGCTTCTTTCATTCGATGCTCTTTTATAACCAACGTAAGGATGTGCATGCACTAACTCTAGTAAATCTATCATATACTCTCTACTTAAGGAGAAATTTCTCACCCAGAAGGCCAGATTATCTCATTGTGAAGAACACAGATCTGGTGCATTTTTCTTCCACACTCTATACATTCAACAAACCTGTAGAAGGAAAAAAGGGGGAAGGGAACAAAGGTTAGTAATAACATTATTTGCTTGTGTAGTATTTTATTAGAGAATTTCTAGTATTTAGGGTCTTGAGCCTATTTAACACAGAGGGCACATCTATGCTGAGAAGTGCCTCCAGAATGCATTAAGAATCTGTCAGCTCAAGTCAGGTACACTATGCAGGGAACACATTATTATTATTACTTGCTTGCTTTACTGCAATCCACTTAAGTCTGTTTTGTTATTTTGTTTTTGATGGGTGTTGGTGTTTTTTTTTCCCTAAAGTGAAGACCTTATAAAGTTAAAAATCTGGAAAGTGCTTGTTGCTGTAATGAAGAGAAGGGAAATAGATCCACAGGTGTCAGAAGCCAAGAACCAGGGGAAGTAGCTAGCTGTTAGTTGCCCCACTATACTTGAAAGCTGGGGTACATTCCAAATATACTACAGAAGAGTGGGCAGGAAGAAAACAGTAGCAACATCAAAGTCACTTTCAGAAGACTAGCAAAGATTTAAAGACAACTGAGGTAAGTGGTAAGATTTACTTCAAATGTTGGTGAATGTAAGTCTCTAAAATACATAAGATTGCTTCATGTGTCGAGACAATCTGACTCCTTTTGAACATGTGTATTTATAAGAGTGAGATTTTGAATGAATAGCTGTCATTTGTGTTGAGCATACGGTACCATACTCTAAGTTAGGCTTGTATTCTGTGTAAAGCTGTATCTTCAGTGTAACCAAGGGAAAGTATGAATCAAGTTACTATTCTCTCCTTCCCACAGGCCTTGTAAAACAGAAGAACTGAGTGACCTTTATGCCCTTAGAAAGATGGTGTGGGAAGAATACACATCCTTTTTTGCTCATTCATTTGAGAATGAGAATAATTTTCGCACAGTAGCGGCACAGGTGTATAATGCAGAACCATGTAAAGTGAATTCAAAAAAAACCCTCAGGACTATAAAGAAAAGCAGCTGGGTCACCATGATCTTTAGTTTACTGGACGTCTACAGTTCTGCTTTCAAAGTAGTGTAGAACCACTGACTGATTCAAATTTAGCAACTTCTACTACAGCTGCCTGTAAAATATGACAACTAGAAAAGCCAGCAGCACTCAAAGAGCTACTGCCAAGCGACTCAAACCAATTCTGAGACTTTGCCACAACAGGGTTTCAGAGCAGAGTTATCTGCATTCATCCTTCTGTGAATCCACATTCAAGAGAATAAAATGCAATAGTTTTGACCCATATGTGTTATGTATTTCTCAAGTACAGCTGTGGTTGTTTGGGTTCTCAGTACAGAATGTTGCTTACTGAGCACCCCCTGCCTACTAACAGAGCTACATGAAATTGGAAAACACTGGAAAGCAAAGCTGATAGAGAATAACATCTTGTTACAAAATAGTAGTAGTAGTAATAATAATAATAATGCTCATTCAAAGTATGACAACATTACTTACAGTTCAGGGTCCAGTGTATCATTTTTCCGTTTTGAAAACTGTTCTTTGTTTATCGTGCTATGGAGAAACAAGCAATAAAATTCAGTTTTAACACACAACACATTTATGCCGTACCACATGTGTCAACATATCAAGACAAAACTTGCAAGCAGGTTTTTTAAAAGCTCACTGACACTACAAAAAATTTACAGTGACAGACAACTGAAGTATATGCCACACTTGATGCATAAAATGTGGAAAATGTTCTTTTTCTATGGGACAGCTTGTAAAGAATCCCATTGCTTCCTTATTCAGTTTTGCTACAAGGATAAATGTTAAAACTTGCTGACACAGACTATGTCAAACTTCTATTTGACTAAGTGCTTATTTTTCACTACAGTCACTCCGGACTTTAAAGAAAAAAATAAAATACCCTACAGCACAAGCTCAAGCTTTTATGAAGAATATCTTGTTCACCTTCTACCAGCCTACAAAAAGCAAGTGTTATCCAAAACTAAGCTTCCCATTAAGGCACTATAGATGATGATACAGCTTATGAATGCACAGCCCAAGGACACAGAGGTCACTCACGTTTGAGGTTGTGATGGGTCATCTCCTAGAGAAACGCTCTCCCCTTGGATTTCATTGAAGCACTTCTCACAGAAATGATACCTGTCAGCAAGAATGTCATATTTGGGTGAACTGCTCCATCCACACAACAAAACCCAAGTCAAGCAATGGAGCCACCAATCCCAGCAGACCAAGGGACAGAAGTAGAGAGCAGGAGAGCAGGTCATCAGCAGCAACAAGGCTATTCAATGATGCAGACTTATGGGGCCCACATTGGTTGGTTTGGGATTTGGGGACATTTTAGAGTTTGGGGTTTTTTGTGCAATCAGAGCCAAGTGCAGACAATGGCAAGCATGAAGAAGAAATAAAATAACAAAAAAAACGGGGGTTTGCAGGATTAAACCAAAAACATAGAAGCAGGACTTCATGATCTTAAAGGCCTTTTCCAAACTAGCTGATTCGATAACAAGAAAACACAAAGCAGAAAGCTGAGGCAAAGCATAGATTAGCATTAAATCTCTCAAATGGGTTCACAAACAGCAAATGATTAAAGCAAATTAAACAAGAGTATTCCATTTTAGCATACCCATACCCTCTTCATTTTAATAATCCATGCCACGTACAGCAAAGGATTAAAAATGAGAAAGGGGAAAGAGCAGAAGGAACGAAAAACTGCTACTCTGACTTTTATGTCAGCACAGCAATTCTGTTGGCAGAGAAGCAGAAGTAGATCAGTGGGAGAGGGGTAGTCTTCCAACTTATACATGTAAATGCTACAAGACCACATTCTCTCCCAGTTGAAACAGAAAGCTAAACATCAGAAGCTTCGAGAACAAAACATGTCCTTGAAAATCTTACAGACATTATAGGACAGTCAAACTGCATGTTAACTAAATTCCTTACGTTAACTACACACATAACACTCTAGAATGACACGATTCTGCCACAGCCCGGTTTCAGTGTAGAACAGTCCAGGCATCAACACAGCAAGCATCACAGAGAAAGATTTCTTTCATACTTGAATAAAATAATGATTAATTCAACACTCTACCCCAGCCCTCAAAAATGTTCTAAAACTGTAGCCTCTCCATTACTAAGACATGTTAACTGAGCACACAAAACATCTAAAAATAGAAAGAAACGAAAGAAAATTCAAACAATTTTATTATAAAGCCACACAAACCAACACTGTAACAGCTGCAAAGACAGGTCTCTTAACCCTCTCCCATTTTTCATCTGAGATACTGCAGAGAACAGTACTTTTGAAATTGTACATTTTGGTCTAATACATATATGTGTGCGTACAACATAATTTACAAGTCACATGTATGCACCTATTACAGTGGAAAGATTTCCTTCTAATGTCTGAACACATGTAAAGCACATCACATTTGTGAGTAATAATCTTTTGGTCCACCTAGTGCTTGCACAGAGATAAGTGTTAAGTGTAAGATACTGACAATATGAAAAGCTCTACACTACAGAAGTCTAAGAGGACAATAGTTATTATGGGATACTATAAGCTTATTTTCTTATTATTTTTTACTCCTAAAAACCTTCATTCACTGCTATAAACCTTTATGAAGCCTAAGGTGGTCAAGACTCAACTTCTGTAGTTCTTCAGCTGTTTTCACCTGATCAGGTGCTTCAGTAAACTGCAACTCTTGCAAAACATTCTTGGCTTTCAGGTAAAAGCCTCAGTGGGTTTGTTGTCCTGGGTATTTTTGTTTAAGATGTTGACAAGAATTAAGAGTGGGAAGTAAATTCATGGAGGTGACAGTCTGGAGGTAACCAAAACCTAACAGGCGCATTTTCTGGTGACAGGATATGGGAGTGTTAAAGCATGTATTTCCCTGCTTCTTCCTGCCTCGCTTCCCCAGTTGGCAGAGATGGCTGGCAAGAAACCTTCCTTCAGAAGTCAAATTAAGTTTAAAGCCTTTAATAAACCCCAAGTAAGATGCGAAAATAATAAGAAAAGAACTCAAAATAGCTGTAGAAGTGACAGCATTTTACAGAGCTGGTGACAGCTACTGCGAGACAACTCCCTTAAGGAACCTTCAGGAAAAAAGCAAGCAATCAATCTGCTGAAGATCTGAATACACAGAAATAAGTTTTGCTCCTGAGTGTTAACATAGTGAGAAAAACAAAGACTTGCCAAGTATAATATGTATTATGAGCACATACTTGCTGCATAGCTTACTCTGTGTTCTGCATGAAAAATACTGCTGCATAATAGGAAGCAAAGACAACAGACTTGTAGACACCTGAAGAAACCTTAATTAACTGCAGGATAAAAATTTACTAAGACATCGCATTACTGCAAGCAAAAGGAGGAAGAGTGAAGGCTGCAGTGAACTTTTGCAGAAAGAAATCATTAACACAAGGTAAACCATTCAATCTGCACTTCCCGCAAATTATCTTAAAACACAAAGCTGTACAGATATTAAGAGGGTGTATATGTAAATACACTCACGCCTTTAACAGATTATTGCAGCATGCAAAAAACGACACAGAGTGAGTTTTCTTTACCTGTTCTGGTAACTGTAGTAAGTGGCATCTCGAGGGATTGTGCATAGCTGTTTGCCATAGCAACACAAAGTCTGTGGTGAGAACTCCAACTGCAAAGAGGAATGGATTGTCTTAGTACTTATACACAGTTTCATTTGCTCTCCAAATGAATGCAAGTGTGACCCAGACAACTATCATTTCCACCTTATTCTGTACACAGATCTCACAGTACATCAAGTGTATGAAGTGCTAGTGATAAAACCAACATGCAGTGGGCTGTTGCATTCAAGCTAACTCTTCTACAAAGATGAAAAGTGTATCAAAACAAGACAATGGACATAGACAGTCTCACTATACAGTGAAGCACTTCTGCAATAACAAACCCACATCTGTTTAATTTGGAAACAGGTTTGCCCTAGTAAAAAATAAGCCTTCAATTACTGACTTTCCCCTCCTCCAAGGGCTTATACACAAATAGATGATGTAAGCACCAGATAGAATATCCATAAACCCCTCAAAATTGGGTTACTCAGGTTTGCTAAAACCTGGTAAACTCTCAAAATTTTTGACACAACAAAAGTGACAACAACTACAACTGCTGTATTTTTCCCCCTTCAATACCAGGAAGCAAACAGCAGACTAATCTTAGTTTTCTTACCTTTCTTCCACAGCAATAACCAAGGCTCTGCATAACTGGGTCAATTTCTTGCTCAAACACCTCCGCCAGTTTGGAACAGTACTTGTATACCCGGGATGTTTTGCGGTTATACAACCAGGCATTATTGAACATGAGCCAGATGTCATCTACATATTGCCAGGGTTCCTGATACTGTCCTGTGTCCAGCTTCCTCTTGATAGTAGAAAGATCCATAGGGTTCTTCACTATGTCAAAATAATCCTGCAAGAAAACAGTGTATCAAAACACCGCTACAGAGCTATGTTGTGACACGACAACATGTGCATTCTCAGCATATAAGTTCATCTCCAGTACATCAAGAAAAACAGGTTCCTCCCTGACTTGATTGTCAAATGATTGTGACACACGGTGAGATCTCTAAGTAATACCATATCTCTAAGCACCATACCCAGTGCTTTCTTTTCTTATTCCTTTATTTCTCAGGTGTTACTGCTCTTCCAATCCTGATGAAATATAGCCACTCTCATTTTAATCACCAAAACAAGTACGACAGAAAGTAGTAAATGGCAATTTTTTTGCAGCCTGTAAGCTGAGGTTATGCACAAGAACATTAATAGAACGTGACTCTCTTTAGTAGATCAGACAACCTGATAAACAAAAAAGAAGTAACTATCAGAGGATGAAAGATACATGTCTCCTTTAAAGAATGCCTTTTCCCAATCCTCATCCCAATCAGTTATGGAACCACTTCTCCTACAAAAGTTCTTCAAATATGACACCAACTGAGAGCTTGTTAAAGAATATCAGCAGTATTTATGCCTGCTTTCAATACAACAGGCCTTGAATTTCTGCAATATTTATCCTTAAAAAAAAACCCCAAAACAAAAAAGACAAAAAACTGAACCCGTAATACAAAATTAAAAAGAATCTTTCAGCCAAAAAAACCCAACAACATTGCCCAAAGCATACAAGTAGGACTTCTATGTATAGATATTTGAATATATAGTAAACTTGTGTGGTCAGTCCAGAGAAGCTTCTTTAACTGGCCTTGATCGGCATAATTTCCCGTAAATTAAGCTAAACTTTATATATGATGAGAAACACCTACAGAACTCAGCAACAGAAATATCACAACATGAAGCAACATCCATAAAAGCCCACATAGCACTGGAGATCTGGGGATCTGCTGGTAATCACTTTAATGTACGGCATACCTGCTTATTTATCAAAAGGAACACAGAACCAAACAAACTTTGGAAAAACACTCCCAAAACTTTTCTAAGCCAGACATCACACATTCCACTGCCTGAGCTAAACCCCTTCAAGTGTATCAATAGATAAACGTTAACAAGATGGCCTTAAGTTGTTCTCAAATGGGTATACCATAATATAGTAGTTTTGAATTAAAGCCAGCAAAGTATCTTGCTAAGACACTCACAGGAATTCCCAGTAGTTGGGGATCCACAGGCTGTCGAAATGGAAGAGACTCTGGATCCTGACGATAAAGTGCCTCCAGTGTTGGCATAAGTGCCTGCCGCAACTCTTCTGGCTTGAAAACTTTGAAAAACAATCAACATTAGAAGGACAGCAGAAACAGCTGTAAGGAAAAAACATACTGGAAAATGTGAGGCCTCTGGAAAAAAAAGTACTACAGACAACGTGTTTAAGGTATCAGCATGCCTTGTTTGTCCTCTGAGCTACAAAGTTCTGAGAAGGATATTAAAATGATCACCTGGACACAAGGAGTTGGCCAAAATATTAGAGGATTTTGTTTTTATCATAGGAAGACACTGCTAAGTTTAATAAAGACAGTTTACATGTCAGGTACAGCCGCTCTCTGAGGTACCAAGAAAATCTTGTTTAGAAATTCTGTAACTGAAGTATTTCAAATCCTATTGTACTGGCAACTTCACTAAGGCTTACCATCCAATACTAAAGCCTTAAAGAACTTGTCCATAGCCAATTACAAGCACATGTACTATTAGGTATTTTGGTCCAAAAGCCACAATCCATACAAGTCTGCTGAGTAGCAATAAAGCAAGCTCAGGGATTCTTTATCCCCTAAGATTTTTCTAGGGAGGGAGATGCAGTGAATTTCAGTCAAAACTCTTACTGCTTACTTTTTTTCTTGGACTGCCCAGCTGCTGGAGAAGACTGAGTAGCTGGAGTAGTAGGCCTTTCTTCCCCCTCTGGTATTTCAGTCTTCACTTCAGATTTCTTCTCATCTTGCTCCGTTGGTTCTGGTTTACATTCCTCCACAACTGGTTCTGCTTTAACCTGAAAAGCAGTTTGAAGCCTGTCACTCAGTCTCATGTGAAGTCACCCATCCACATTTCCATCCTTTAAACCTATCCAACATCCTGCCCACTCTTTCCCAGGATTAAGAGTATCTACTTTGTAGTCACTTGCCTATAACTTGAGCAGATGTACTAGAAAAAAAAAAATCTTTAAATGCTGCCATGTTAGCAGTGATAAACTGTTAACCAGTTTTGAGCTGCAAGTAGACACAGGTATACATCCAGCTCTTCAGGCAGGTCTGACAAGTCTCTCATACAGTGTGGCTGCCAGGATGACACTACTGGGTAGCCACGCTTCTAGCCATCTGCAGTGACAACTTGTCAAAGCCCAGTAAAGCAGCTAATCATGTACATCCAGAATCACAGAATTGTTTAGGTTGGAAAACACTTTCAAGACCATCAAGTCCAACTGTTACCCCAGGACTGCCAAGTCCACTATTAAACTGCATCACTAACCACCACATCTACATGCCTTTAAAATACCCCCAGGGATGGTGACTACACCACTTGCCTGGGCAGCCTGTCCCAATGCTTGAAAACCCTTTTGGGGAAGAAATGTTTCCTAACATCCAACCTAAACCTCCCCTGCTGCAACTTGAAGCCGTTTCCTCTCATCCTAATATCTGCTACTCTAACATTTAAACAACCACAAATAACTTCTGACAGACTGACCAGAGTGCCCCTGTACAAAAAGCCTCACAGCTGCAACTATGTTATCATAGTCTTTTCTGCTTCTACCACCATTTCAGAAGAAAACAGAGACCCTTATTAAGGGAAGTAGAGGAAGGCAATTACTAAAACAGCAGCAGCAGGTAGCACCTACGCAGGTGAACTCTGGAAGGAACGGCTTGAACAGAGACACAAAGCATTCTGCAGTACTAGGTATTCTACCCAACAACTGGCTGACAATCTCACCTCAGATTTTTCATCCACTTCCATTTCTGTTTGTTCTGGCTCCCCTTCATCTGTTTTAATTTCCATTTTTACTTCTTGCAAGGGTGCCTGCTGCTGTTCTGGTACAGTCTGCTGAGAGTTCACCTCTGTGCTGCTGGTAGATGGGGGGTTGGATACCTGCCCATCAATGCTTACAGCTGGCTGTGAAAGCTGAGGGAACAACACCACACACATTATACACAGGCTCCCAATAAACTGAAGCCTTCTTTCTCTAATCTACCTTTTACCTATGTTATGTTTCCACAAAGTTTAAATGCACTCTAGTCCTTCTACTTCTTTCACCTGAAGAACATACTGCTGCACAACTCCAATTACAGAAAAACATGCAACAGAAACATGCACTGGAAGTTCTTAATATACAGAAAGTTACACATTGTTTCGATATTATATGCCATCACTATGCATATACAGAAGTAACTAAAGACCTCATACATATTGCAAAGTAAATTTAAAAACATGTACTATAATTCTGATAAATACTTCCTCTCTGGAAACACCAGATGATCTATAGACTTATCTCAATGAAAAAACTATTACTTCCCAGTTGCAAAAAAAACCCTAATTTTGGTATCAAACGTGCCAGGAGCTCCCTCCATTATCACAGACTCACACAAAAATAAAAGACCAACTGAAAATTAAACCTTAAACATTTGCAGAGGGAAGCACAATTAAAGTATTTCCTTACGGGTGTTGTGGGGTGCTGAGGCTGCAGTGGTGCTGTTGGTGTGGGAACAGATGCAGTCGTGCTCTGCTGTGACAAGGGCTGCTGCTGTTGCTCTGCAGACGGTGTAACTGGAACTGGAGGCTGAACTTGTGGAGGCAGCTGTGCCTGTGGAGGTGTTGGAGTCTGCCTCTGAGGGGGGTGCATAGTTTGTGACTGTGGTCCAGGAGGCATTGCCTGAGGAGTAGGTGTGGGGGCAGTGGGAGCAGCTGCTGCTGTCTGCTGTTGCTGTGATCCCAAGCCTGGGGGTGTATGGTGAGGTGTTGGGGTTCGGCTAGGTACTGGAGAAGGAGAGTTTCGGTGTATGGCAGGCTGTGGAAGGGGTGGACAGTGAATATGGCTCCCTTGAGAACCTGGAGCCATTGCAGGAGAATTCACAGGACAGGAAGTGCTGGTCATTTGTGCCTGTGGAAAAACAAGACAAGTACGCATTTGCAATGACTTGAAATAGAAAAAGTCAGAGAAATTACTGTCAAATGGCTGCTCTCCCACAGTTACTGCATACTTTAAAAAATGTGACAAACTAATCTGTTTTGTTTTTAAAAACTATTTCAAAAGGAGAAATGGTCTACTAGATTTATTTTGCTCCACACAAACAGAAAGCTGATTTATTTATTTAGCTCAAAGAGATGTTTCAATAGAATAACTTCTACTTCTTGGTACATTTAAAGAATGGCACACCTACACTCCCAGATCACAAACCACTTCTCTCTAAGGCTGCAGATTTGTACGTCCTGAATGAGACAATGCACCATAGGGAAAAATCACTTTCAAGTACACTTACCATGCCCATGCCCCCACCCCAAAACTAGAAACTGAATTTATAATCAGAAATATGTACAGCTGTAACTGCACCATTACAAGATTACAAAATAAAAAGAAATAAATGTATTGGTCAAGGAAAAAAGCTGTCACTCCACAAGAATCTTGCCTGCAAACTAGGAAGAAGCATCAACGCGAAGCAAAGTGATGTTCCCTATTTCTTCCTGGCCTGAAACGTTCTTGCTGAAAAGGGACAGGGAAAGGACAGAAAGGAAACTGCTAGACTACAGGTTCAGATCTTCAGTAGTGACAACTCTCCTATCCCCCAAAGCTAGCAACATACATTGTTCCCGGATAGACATGCTTTTTTAGTACTTAGTCACCTATCTCTTAATTTTTCAGCCTTACTGCTTTGCTGTTCAACAAGAAATTCTTAACTACTGCATTCTGCATAACAATTTCTTCTTTGCTCTGTAAAAAGAAACTTAGAAATATTCATTTGTCACACCTAAACTTAAGCCTGAGAACAAGCGAAAAATTCCCATTCCCAGTGCTACATCAGGAAAATGCAGTGTCTCAACAAATGAATTTAGTTGACTATAATTCCAAAAGCATGTTGAGAAAACAAGCTGTTCTCCACTACAAACCAAACAATGAAACCTGTACACGACATAGCCCAGTGACACCACTTCCAGAAATCGGACACTTACTTGAGAAACTGGTGTCTGACTGCCAGGCTGAGTCATAGGCATGCTCGCAGTGTTCATTCCCGGGGAAGAAGCAGGGAACTGGGTCTGTTGTAGAAACTGATTCTGACCAGAAGGCTGGCCTACTCCTGGCTGCTGCATGCGTGAAGGAAATCCCATCTGTTGGAAAAGAAACAAAGTCGTATCACAGAGTGTGCATATAACTCCATAACATTTTACACAAAACAACATTTATCTTGTTGTGGAAATTGATGTTTGCCACTTATCTGTAGAATACAATATGGAAAGTCTGCTTACAGCTCCTCGCAAAAAACAGATATTATGATGATTTCCCTTGTAAGCTAAAGAAAAAGATATTGATTTCAGTTTGGAATTGTGATTTAAGATTAATTTTCATTCCTTTTGCTAAGGATGCAACAACACAAAAACCCTTCCATTTTTGGGCAGTATTTTACTACCCAGTTATAAAGGCTTACTGTAGTCCAAACAAATCTTTCAGAAGAGATGCAAGAGGAGGAACCCAAAGTGTCAAAAGAATGAAGAAATAATACTTGATTCTTTAGATTCTATTTATTTACCTAAGAAAACTACAGCCAACAGAAGTAAACCTCTGAGTTCACCACCCTGGGCAGAGGAAGAACACACTGACCTGGTTCATGGCCCCAGCCTGGCTTAGCTGTCCAGGGTGCTGAAGAGGAGGGGTTTGCCGGGGTCCCATCGGTGACAGCTGCATGTTCATCTGGCCAAACTGATTCATTCCTGTGCATTCACACCAAAGAAACCAAAACAAAAAACAACAAACAAACCCCCACTTATAAACAAAGGAGGCTTAAATTCTGCTTTGGGCACCATTAAACATTTGGTGAAGAAACGCTGTTAACTTCTGAATTTTGTTTTCTATCGATCAGTTTTCTAACATGCAATAGTACTATAAAGAAAATAATTCTGTCAACCAGTTACATGGAATAATTTTAAATATAAAGTGTTCAAGTACCATACTCCTCCAGAATACAGACCAATCTTTCCCCCTGGCAAAAGATTTGTTTCCACTAACTGTTACCAAAGCTTTGACATTTGAGAACTCCTGTAGTACATGGCAAATAACTGAAAGTGTCACTGCTGAAGATCAACTTTCTACAGAAAGTTGCATTATCTTAATTACATATTAGGAATTCATTCACTGAATCCCAGACTCTTCACTTAAGTGCTTTGTATGTTGGCTACTTCTTGAATATGTAACAAATGTTCTGCCTCTTTCCTTCTAAGTAATAAGTCTTATCATCTTCCCTTTGCCACCATGTCCTCATCTATGACCAATCTATGTTCACACAATCAGAAATGTCAAAAGCACAGTTCTTTACTTAACCAAGCAAGCAGCTAACATGCAGCTCAAATCCACAAGATCATGACATTTTACCCAAGATTTTTTTATATATGTAATATATAGTTATATAAGTATTATACAATATAGATTGCTATTTTCTCAATCAAATGGGAAAACTGCAGGTGAAGCAAGGGCTCTAACACTTCAGCAAGAGTTGCCCAATTCCAAGAT
Source organism: Neopsephotus bourkii (assembly GCF_033783945.1). Lineage (NCBI taxonomy): Eukaryota > Metazoa > Chordata > Aves > Psittaciformes > Psittacidae > Neopsephotus > Neopsephotus bourkii. The sequence continues at coordinate 15,263,212 of NW_026900624.1, forward strand.
TCCTTCAAAATCACAGTAGCTAATTTTCTTCACATATTTACCTGGCTGTGCCTGCATGCGATTCATCATCTGGTTTGGCACATTGGCACGTATCAGGGTTGGGTCAGGAAGAGGACCATCTGGATTAAAAAAAAAATTAAAAAAAAAATGAAAAGATACTGGAATGAGATTATGGTGCTCAGAAGACCATCAGGTTTTATCCAGCAAACATACACAAAACCTCATGTGTAAAATAAGCAAACAAAAAAGAAAGGACACAGTCCAGTAACTCTAAATATTCTTAAGGAGTCCTCAAAATCTGAAGCAAAACCAAAAGCCTCCCTGAAAATGTAAGCATGTCCCACTGATAGAAATATCATCTGACATAGAGTCAAGCTTTCAGAAACTGAGGACAAATGTGAAGTATATTATTGAGGTACAACACAAACTCAGTCACTCAGACCACAAGAACTTCTACAGACCACCCTACACTGTTACTGCACTTCTAGGTTTAAAACAGTATGAAAATTATATGAAAATTATAACAGTATTTGTCAAAGCTCTGAAGTTTGAGAACTACTGAGTATATGGTAAGTAACTAAATGCATCATATCTACTACTGAGGATCAACTTTCTACAGAAGTTACACAGCAAGTGAAGTCACGGTATCAACCTTTAAGAATTTTTCTTGGATCTTGGTATGCACCTTGGTGAACCCTGTTCTGACTTCAAGTATAAAAAGATCCAGAGCTGGATTTACCAAGGTACATTCAAATTTAAGCAGAAGAACTCAAGAGGAATATTCTTGCATCATGCCTAAAGCTACTGCAGTGTTATAAAAAAAAAAAAAAACAACAGTAATTTTTTCTGTCTCAATTGACTAAATCACATTTTGACCCAATCTCCTTTGACAAGTTTTTAGTGTCATTGACAGCTGTATATCTGTTTCCCTGAGCTGTCTTTAAGAATTCCATTCTTAACTGTAAAGTATCTAAGAACATGCAAGACAAAGAATCAAGGAGAAAAACCCTTTTCTTCTGAGAAGGAACCTCTTAAGAGAAGGAGTCATTGGAGGGATGAGAGCTCTACAAAGTAGGTTTGCAGAACTGTTGCACTTATTTTTAAGAAAGACTACTTCAGTGGCCAGAGCAGGGAGGTTGGAACTAGGTGATCATAAGGTCCTTTCCAACTCTAACTGTTCTATGAGTCTATGGAGGTGGAGAAGAAGAGTCATCTTAAAACAGATTATGGCTCAAATAATTAAAAAATACTAGCTCTCTTCTACAGTTAAATCAGGGTATGGAGTATAATTTTATTTAGAAATACACACTTTAAAATCCTGTATTTCAATTCTTTACAGGACTTCATTGGAAATACAAGATTACAACATCAGCAGACACCTCTACTTTCTAACTAAAAAATATCACCTGCAGTAATTTTTGTTACCTGTTTTTATGTTACCCAAGTAAAAATATTCTAGATACTTGACAGCCTAGAGCACCTTGTCCCTTCCAATTGTTAAGGAGACATTCCACTCTTTAGCAGTGAGATAGTTTTGACCATTAAATCCTCTACAATTTTATTCTAATATACAAATACATGGTTAGCAGAGGGGAAAAAAAAAAACCCAAAACCCAAACAAAACAAAACCAAGCTGTTTAGCATTAAGAAGGTCAAGTCAAGTAACAGAACTACTGTGAAATACAAGACAGCTGCACAGGGGAAAGAAGCAAAATCTGGTTTTCAGTGCATGCTTGAAAGGACACTTGTCCAAAAAACCCCAAATGCGTCACAGAACAAGCACTATCTAAACTTCTAAACAGTGAAAGGCATAAATACCTAAGCAATGTCAATCATCATACTCCCTTTGCAACAACAGTAACAGTAGTGATAATTTTAAAACTAAACTAAATATTATGAAAACACTTATCTTATAGTAACTGAAGTTATCTTTAAATCAATTCATTCTAGAAGTGAATCTAATGAGACTGAAGCTCTACAGTCTTAAGGATGCAACTTAATCTCCACTCCCTCCACCCTCAAAGTAAGTGTAAAGGTTTACAATTCTTTCATTTGTTCAGAAGACTAAATGCTTTTACATAATCTATGGTCACTAACTAACGCATAAGCAAAGAGGTTGCAGATACTTCAGAACAAAGAGGGAAAAGTTCTGTTTAACTCTGAGAAAGCCAGGTACCTGTGAAACAAGGGCATAATGATCACTAGCTTACTAAAACAACACTACCAGATTCCCCTGCACCAGGGAGTCCCAGCTGCTCTTACTTGCAGACATCCCAGGCTGGGGCTGTCCCATGTTTGGCCCTTGATTCATGGGAGCCTGTGGCATGCCTGGAGCATTCGGGATCATGTTCTGCTTCTGCAGCCTGGTTCTTCGTTTCTCCTCCAGCTCCTTTTGTATCTTATAGATCTTCTCTGCTAGCAAGTGATAGTACTCTGCCTGTTGGGGAGGAAACAAGTCAGGATGGAGATGAGACACTAAGTAAAAGCAACAAGTCACAGTAATTCAAGCTTGCAAAACAACCGCACACACATATTTTGGCTTGGGTGGGCACAGCTCTCCTTTTGCAGGGGCTGCCAGGCAGACAGGAGGGCAAAAAGGGGGCACTGCTGGCAACCATTAAACCAACACAAGACATTTCTTCTGTCCAACACTTCTCTGGGAGAATCACAATGAAGAGCTTCATGCTGCCTTCAGGGGACCCAGAGAAGTCTCAGGCAGAGCAGACCCTGACAGGCACCACCCCCACTCCTGGCACTTCCTCAGACTGTGAGTCTCATCTGGGCTTTCACTCCTCTTCCTCCCCAGTGACTATGGGCTTGGGAAGTCACACACAGAACTGGATGGCAGAGGATGGCATCTCACCCTGCTGTTTGCTGATTCATACATATCACCTTCCACTTTCCGAGCATATGCCACCAGATTCTCCATACGCCGATCCTTCAGTGCTGCAGGATCAGGAGTAGGAAATATGGCTTGAACCCTGAAAGAAAAAAAACATACAAAAGATAACAGGACTCAAGTCCAGACAGGGACCCAGAACTAACCCCAGTGATCTGAACACACAGCAGCAAGCAAATATTCTGAAAGAGTATGGCATTGCTACTGCTCCCAAGGGACACAACCACCGTATTGATGGCATGAGCACACAGTGGGACACTTCCAATTCAACAGCCCCAAACCAGCAGATGCACTCCATCTTTCAGGCTTCTGCTTTCCCTTTTCAGGTACCCTGACAAAACCCATTCCCTGGGGCCCTAGTTTTTGCTAACACCTCTGATGGCAATTCTTTGAGCAACCCTAAATCACTCATTTAAAACTAAACCACACCTCTGATGGCGATTCTTTGAGCAACCCTAAATCGCTCATTTAAAACTAAACCACAACACCCTTCTCAAGCACCCTGACAAGACACAGTCCCTGGCCCCTTAGTTTTGGAAGCCAGGCTTCCTCCTACCGCACATGTACACCTCAGAGGCGGCAACTCACTTAACAGGAGATTGTTTTCATGTTAACTACTCACAGTTTATGAACAAGGTGGTTTCGGAGATCCTGAGTAATGTCTTCATGCCACTGCTTTCGAATTCCAGTATTGGATGGTTGAGCTGTTGGCATGGCTCCCATACTGGCAACGTTGGTGCTTTCACTCATCATGGGGCTTCAAAAACAGAGCAAGAATTGAGGGCACAAGTCTAGTCCAAGCTTAGTCATCTTACAGTCATAGCCTCTTTTAGAATAATGTTAAGACAAAGTGCCAGTTCAGCCATTCCCTAATCAATGGACAAACTCTGCAGAAATAGCTGCACAGATACCAAAACAACACCATGAGTGAGTACACGCTGTACTACCCAAGGATTTGGAAAACTCTGACAAAAGCTACAGAATCCAAAGGGAGAGATGGCCATCAATGGCATTTACCCCACTGCTTATGCAATAAGTGCTATGAGATCAAACCAAAATCGCTGGGGTACAAAGAATAATTCAACTTACTTTTGAGAATTCATGGTTGAATGTAGCATTGAGTCAGGCAGCAGATTAGGAGCTTGAACCCCAACTCCTCCATTCACTCCCATTGGATTTGCACCTAGAAAACAGAAGAGTAAGTATTCTTAAATGAATATCCCATTTACTGTGCAAAATCAGTAATTGCTCAGCAGTAACAAGGGTCTAGACTGGCAAGTACTTTGACTTTTCTGAAGTGAGTTTAGTTACCCATTGCTCTCTTTACTCTCTTCATTCTACAAACTTAAGTCTGAGACACAACACTGGTAACCTCCAAGTGAAGCATGACATCACACTACTGTTCCTCACATAGAACAGTTGGGGTTGAATGGGACCTTAAAGATCACCTAATTCTGCTATCTTACTGTATTTCTCAACAAGCAAGCAATTTCAATTTGCTGCAAACGTTATGTACCAGAGTCCTTTCCTGTGACACCTGTACTGAAGATGCAGCAGTACCAACCACTTCAGGTTTTTTGTTTAGAAGCAGTTGGGTTTTTCTGTCATTCAGAGGTTTAGGATGTATATTCACAAAGGCTTTAAAAAACTTGAAACATCAGCTACCACCTACATCTGACAAGGTCCACTCTCAGCCATTCCATAATCCAGGATCCTACAACCAACATCAATGTCTGTACTACGAAGGAAAACCTGATAATCCTTTGCAGGAAAAACCTCTAGCAATTTGTTATGTATCAAAATCCGTTTTTTTCTGAATCAGAGCAGATCTCAGTCACCATAAAAAATTGCCTACTTTCTTCACACGCTACAGTTAAGACTTAAAAAAATGGGGGAAAATGAAGCATATTTCTGCCTGGAGCTCCTGAATAGATCATTTTGTGAGGTCGAGAGTAGCCTGAATGCCATTTACCAAGCTTCACATATATTTAGGACACCTGAACCCCCCAGAATCTGTATTTCAAGCAAAATTTAACACCGTATACAAGAGAAATCCACTTAAGTATACCAAGCCTAATACAAGCCTCTGGTATCACAACCAAGTGCTTAACAGCCTTTTCATAAAGCTGCCTCCAGCCTCCCTTCCCTTAGTCACTTTCTTCTCCTTCCCAAACTCATTCTGCAATTTGACAACAAGCTGATGTAGAAGACAACTGTCAACCTTTGCCTTAACTCTCCCTTTTCAAACTGCCAAACCCAATCATTTGTTTGATCTACTTAGGACTGCCTCTTTTCACACTGCAGTCCTCACCACCCTGCTGTTTCTCCTAAACCAGCCCTGTTGTCATGTAGGCTATGACAACATAAATCTGGTAATTCCTCTTACCTGTTGCAATTCCCTCCTTAGCCACCCTCTCCTAATAATGAAACAACAGTCAAAAGTCTACGCTCTCCATGCTTGTCCTTCCTACATTAAGATTCAGTTCTCCATTCTCTAGGAGCTCTTCAACCCCATCTCACTGGATTTTCTTATCAGTGCTACAAGGAGCACCCAATGAGAATGCAGAGGCCAAACTCTGAGTCTATAAATAAAATATTTTAAAACTCCATGCAAGAACCATTTTCTTCAGAAAAGGGATCACATCTTGCAATAAGCTACCCATGCAACTTACAGTTATGTACATGCACATGACAGGATTCAGAGAAAGTGTTATTTACTACTTTTTATTTTTAAAATAAACATTACTTATCTGAAATACAGCTGTAAAATGCTGCAGTCTGAGTGACAAGGAAGTACACTTGAATACAGGCATTCCAACACATGCATTTCCAATTAAAAACTCTTAAAAAGCCCTAAGCTTGCATTACAGTACAATTACAAATCTACTAAGCAATAGTAAATAAAATGCCTTAGAAAACTTGTTCACAAACACCCAAACTCTAATCATCTTTCCAAAGAAAATACTTTTCCCAGAGAACATCTTCTCGAAGAGAAGGTATCTGGTCCCTTTAATGTTCCTGTTCCACTGTGCAGCTTGCTACACCTAATCTAAAATATTGCAAAGCCATGCTTTTTGCAAATCAACTAGCAGTATTAACCTAGTAGGTTAAAAAAGTCTGCATTAGATAATAGTACAGGAAAGCTGCATGTAGTCTGTATTTTAACACAGATAAACTTACTCATAGGATTCATAGGGCGCAGACCCTGGGGTGTCTGTCCTTGCTGCTGATTCTTCACTGGAGCCTGGGGCTGTGTCTGCATCTGGTTCCCTTGATAGGTCAGTCCAAGGGCTGCGTAGGCTCTCTCAATGGAGCTGGGGTCTATCTGACTGGTAGTGTTTATGCTGGGTGTTGTCTGCTGCCCCACACCCACAGAGCCAGTATTTGCAAGTCCTACTGCAGCTCCACCCAGCAGCGCTGCAAGAAACATACCAGTATCAAGTGAGTAAGGGCAGCAGGAGGTAGCCCAAGACATCCACAGAAACAGGAAGAGACCCTAAGGAGTACACTAGATAACTAAACCATCTCCTTCTAGCTACATGCAGAGGCCAGATCTGGAAACTTGGCTTGAAACAGGGAGACAAGTTTTGACCCAACCAGCCATTCCAACAACATGCTATTTTCCCTTTGAGCTGCTGAGAGAAAATCCCACTCAAGTATTTAGGATACCTCTGTTTGCTTCAAACTGAAAACAGAAGCACACCAAGACACAGAGGCTAAAGGCAGAAGGGTACATACAGCTCTTCACCAGTCACTATAATGTTTGATTTGTTGTGGGGTTTTCTAAATTTTCTTAAAACAAGAAATAGCTCACATTAGGCATGAGAAGAGCCCAAAGTAACACAAAGGAGACAGAAAATGAACAACAAAACCAACTAAAAAAACCCCTCCAAACTAAACCACCATATAGGTAACACAATGACAAAAGTCGTGCCAAAGATTTCAGCAGGAAGACCAAAAAAGAGACAACAAAGAGGGAAGAGACATCTGATACAAACAAAGGATGAAGACAGAACCAAAGATCATCAGGGCTAAAATGACACAAAAGTGTGTGTATGTGCACGCCTATCTGTCTCTAGAATCTGGCCAACTGGAAGAGATGGTAGTGAAAAGCCAATCATGTGGTTGAAAGATCTTGACTTGTTCACCCCTTACACTCTCCTGCTAGGAAAATCCAATAAAGTTATAGAACTTCCACAGACACTAGCTATCAGACAGAAAAATATTCTGTAACTCTAAAAGCAGTAAGAAAATCATATTACATGTTCCTAGATACCAAGAGCATCACCACTACCATCTGGGTGCAAGAAAGTTTAATTCCCAATATAATTTTATGGTTTATCCAATACATGGAATTCCCCAGTAGACTTACATTGTTGATTTCTTTTGTCCCCAGCATTTTTGAGAGGCAAACATACAGGACAGTCATGTCGTGTGCAATTCTTCCAGTGCGAGATGATTTGTCGGGAAGATGCACAATGTGCCACTGAAAAAGTGAGAGGAATGAAAAGATTTACTACCAGGATCTTCACATGGTGCATACCAACTAGGTAGGGAGCAACTACTTCTCTCAGCGAACACATCTACATTAACATAGGTCAGTACAGTATTACTTGAAATAGCTCAAAATGTAGCTAGATTTCTTTAAGTACTATTGGCTCAACTAAAGCTTACTTCAAAGACCTATGTGACATACCCCAGCCTATGGCTCAAAGTACACCACCATATACATCAGGGCAGACTGTACCAAGCAATTGAGATGCCAACAGGCACAACCCAAATAAGCCTAGGCTACCAAAAAGTTATCATACGTTTTTCCTCAGCTGCTAAGATAGACTAAGAGTTCATCAGTGCCAGTAGCAGCTTAATTCCTGGCTAGCTACTGCTTGAAATTTGTCTCTTCCACTTAAGAGAAACAAGTAGACTACTCCTTGCAGATTGCTGCTTTGCGCCTACCCTTATCAGAATGCAGCATCCAAAAGGTATTGCAGTGAGTTACAGCGTTAAGCAAAAGATCTTTACTCATCTCTCTACTCCTAATCTAGAGATGAGTGCTCTTGTCTCTAACTTGCCTGAATGTTAGAGGTTCAGAAGTTGTTTATGATTTCCATTCTTAAGGGGAGAGACAGCTTAAAGAAATTGTACTTCCCAAGCCACCCACTAGTTTTCCATCTCCTTTGAGAAGATGCCCTTCTCATTCTGCAAATGATGACTGCATCTATATAACTACTCCTCCACTTACCCTGGCAAGATTTGCCAGCCTGACAGTGTGTCATATGGTTCAGGACATTCTTCATGGTTCGGCAGTGAGGAAGGTTGCACTGTCGCACTTCCCCGTTGGCCTGTTCTCGCCGCTGACACTTGTGGGCATGCAGAAGGAGAACTAGTTGCTGCTGAATAAGTTTCCGTTTTTCTGGATCTGCTGTTGGTGCTCCAGAACCCATTCCTTGAGAAGCTGCTGGCCCCATCCCAGCTTGCTGAACTTGAGGAGCCTGCTGCTGGCCCTGGAGGAGATGGAAAAGAAGTTTCCAGAAATAAATCTATTTTTTAAAAGAATTCATTTAGCAATGACAAATAAACAGCAGCAAAAACAAAAGAAGAATTGAAGCAGAGAAACAACTACCACATTCTACAATTAAGGGAATAGCCCACCTATCTGTAGCTCTGGAGGACTCATTAAATACACCCCTTAGCAACAGCCCTGGCAATTCTCTTGCGAGTCACAATTTCCTCCCCATATCACCATCCTAGTCCCAGCTCCTGCCTTATCAATGAGTAGCAGAACTTTGCACATGCTGACAGGTTAATTTGCAGTGCTAGACCAACCAGAAAATATTAATAGCACTTAGACCTCAAATCTCCTCCTCATTTTGGAGGCTAGAAAGTTGCATCCATAATTCCTGCATTAAGGGAAGAAGGTACCTCAATTTGACTGTTCCTAGAAAAGAAGAATGAAGGGGAAGTTCTGGGAACCTTTTTCCATCAGGAAACTTGTATGTAGGCATTCAAAACAAGTATCTCCTAGTCTCTGCTAGAGATGAAGCACAACTTCAGGATAATATACATGCCACAGAACTAATGTCAAGTATGGCAACATCTAGTACTACTTCTGTTTACTTCTTCAGACTTCTTTGTATTTCTTCCAGGAGACATTTGAGGAGTACTTTGCGAAGGACAGAGGCTGGGGGACTCTGCACTGCTTGTATCACTTCAGTTCAACAGCTTTCAGTTTTTAACAGACTCTTTACAGAGGGTTTTAGAGGATGTTTCTGGAGATATCCAGATTTTTAGAGCTCAACTGCTTGCATTTGTAAACCCCAGTTCTCCCATAGCATTTCAATACTAGTATTAAGCTTTCCATTTACAAGGAGACTTTACCAATTACTCAGTCCTCTCAGGGTTTCTGTGTGTTCTGATATGACCCTACCTGTCTTGTTTGCAGCCGGTCATTCTAAATGATAACTGAGATAGCACCAACTTCTCACTCCTAGGTTCAGCTGGCATTCTAAACAGCAAATTTTGGCTGCTGCTTTATCAGTTCATACAACCAACCGGTTTGGAGACTTCCAGTGTTTCATGCTCAAATAAAAAATAAAAAAACAAAAACAAAAACAAAAAGTCATAGGATTGAGCTCTTTAATTCCAAGGTCCAAGTTACCTGGAAATGGTTTTTCAGCAACACTGAAAAGCCAAGAGATTAACCCTCCCAGAGGAGGGAATTGGGGGCATAGAGGGCAGGTGTGGAATTTGAAGCAAGATGAAACATAAGCTGTATTTAGAAATGTGAATTTGTTTCCCCAAATTAAAAAAAAAAAAACACATGTATGTAGGGGATAAAAAGGGAGGACATGTTGCATGTATACCCCTAACCAACTTCTAAAATGAGACAAACACAATCAGCCATGAGCATTAAACTCAAGCTAGGGAATCTAGTGTTCAGGCCTGTCGTTTTTAAACTTGCACCATCCACTGTTTGCAGTCTACTTTTCCCACTTCTTTTCCACTCCTTAAGCCCTGCTTCAATACAGAGTGAAAGGAAAAGGGGAGGCACAGGGCTGCTACAGCAACAACCGCCAAGGAACATCCAACATCAGGACTGTTTGTATTCATGTAATTCAGAACAGAAATGAACACACAACTGGGGCTTCTAAGCACTATAATTTCTGTTTGAGAAGGGATACTTCTCTCTCCAAAAAATCAGTGAGTACAAACAGCAAAACAAGCCTCAAAACAAAGCTACACTGAGAAGAATGGGCCCAATAGAGCAACTTCAAGAGAAGGGATGGGAGAGGAGAGCAGAGGTGCCCAAACAGGTGGCAAATCTCACTTCAGTCAAGAAGCTTAATTTAATTTTCTCTGCTAACCAGGTTTGAAGGGGAAAAAATGGAGGTCCAGCTTCTCCAAAAGAGAAAGTACAACTCAGCTTTCTCCTTCAGATCCGCCTTTTTAAAAGTTAAGTAAATGTATTATGGATGGATTCAGAGCACGCATTCACACTGGGTATGACAGCTGCAAGAACTCATAACATGGCAAGAGCAGAGCATATTGCTCCATTTTAAGTCTACTACAACATTTTCTGGAGACATCTTTCATTCTACTTACCATGTTAGGCATTCCTGCCCCAGGAACTGGCTTCTTGTCCATTGGAAACTGTGGTAAGCTATTCTGCAGTGCAGCTTTATTCTGCATCTGGGGCCCAAGTCCACTGGCTCCAAGCTGCTGCCCAGTATTCTGACTATATGGCTGGCCGTAAGGACTGGGATTGCTCATCATTCCCATCTAGGAATTAAAATGGTAAAATGTTCAAGTAAGACAGCTTAAATTCACAATGTGGAAGGCAAATGAATACTTCAGAGAAGCAAGAGGGATCACAACTATGAACCAGCTGCAATGCAATACTGATCCACATGCTTCCCTGCTCCTCCATGTGCATGTATTTAACCCATCACACAACATCGACTTCTCAACCAGACAGCTCCTGTAAACACAGTGACGCCAACTTGCCAAACTTCAAGGTCAGATTGGTCAAACTGGCCTGATCATTTCTTTTTATAAAGATTTGGTGCAACAGATTTCTCATTTCAGCTTTCCCAACCACAAATTTGTTCCATGGGCTATGTACCTCATAAGTCTGAGAGAATTTCTCTGCTCCCAGCACCTCCACATGAAGACAAATACCACCTTCATTCATATTAGCAAGGTTTATCCCCAGAACCATCCCACCCAACTGTCAGCACTCCCACAGCTCCTCTCCAGACAGCTGTAACAATGCATGTCTGTATACAATCTTTTTCTATTTAAGAATATACCATAGGCATAGATAAAACTACACAGTCACAGTAACCCATTTGCAGTGAGCAGTACTAGAGGTCAAAAAGAGATGTTTGTAGACAAAACAAATCTACTGAACCATTCATCCATAGAGGACGTAGACTTCTATATCATACAAACTATATGTATATTCAACGGGCCTTCTAGAACCAAAACAACTAGCCACAGAAGATCATGAAACATGGAGATCTTTGTTAAGATTACCAAGTTCTCACCATTACTCAGGTAGGATCCTCAAAGAGCCATAACTCGTAATAATAAAGGCACAAACATACTTTAAACAACTGCACTGTTTCAATTCACATTAGCATTTGACTAGACAATGTTCAGTCTCCTTTGATACTTCTTGGTTCAAGTCTGGGCATTTTTCTGCATTCAAAAAGTATACAAGCTCCTATGGTAGGTTTGTTTCCAATCATTCCTACATTTACTCTCAAAGCATCCTCCCCTAGTAGAAACACCTTGCTTCTTCTCCTTAACCTTCTCATTATTAGAGAATATACATGTCCAGCAATTACCTGTGATTAGTCAAACACTTTCAAGGTTGTAACATCTGCCAATCCACTATAACAGTTGCCTTCAATTTGCATTTACAAAGTAAAGCAGAATCAAATCCAAGCTACAGGAAAAGAAACACAGAATTCACTAAAGAGCCTGCCACTTTAGACATCCGATATGTACAACTGAATTCCCTTGAGGACAGTGCCTCTTTTCCACAAACAAGGAATAACAATAATCACAGAGCAGTAATTCATTAGAAAGCAAAGCAAAGAATCTCCACACGTAGAAGATAAATTGCAGTAATTAGGCAGAACCAAAAAAACCTTCCTTTCCTGTCTCCTTTGGGACTACCCCTGCTGTGTCTCAACTGCAATGAATACACATACGGTGACCACTGAGGCAGCTGCTGCCAAAAAAAGGACAGGTAAGACTCAAACCCTTCCTGCTTCTCCCAGAAAACTAATAGAATCTTATTTGCAAGCTGAGCAGCAGGGAAAGGAAGAAAATGTAAGGAGTCATCAAACACTTTTAGGACTCTTTCCCATCATCACTGCTGCCTCAAATTGACCAGCAGTTGGTCAGATTTGATTAAGGACTAAACATGGGAAACATTTCCTTAAGACAAGGTCTGTTTTCCTGTAAGATAGCCTGGATCCCTTTGGCTCCAGAAAGGGTTTTGAAAGCAGGTACATCCCCAAATCCAGAAATTTTTAAGCAAAGTTTTCAAGTTCATTAGCAATCACAGCTCCCAAAGTTAGCTGACACCTTAGAGTACCCTAAAGCAAAGACTATGTTGGCCATTACTAACACTGCTCTCATAACTTCTGCAACTTCCACTGCTATCAGCCTCAAAAAAACCCTAACCAAATAATTCAGAATTGAAGGCTCAAGGTGCATTTTCACACCCTGGTGGCACGGTGAGAAATTAAGATGCCCAACTCAGACAACCGTGGTGACTTCACACACTGATAAAAAAGGATTCAAAATAACTGCGGTCTGAAGAGCTAGCTCTGTCCTGGCTATAGAGGGAGAATCCCAAACTCAGACTTAAAAAAAAAAAAAGCACCTTTACCATGTCACTCATAACACTTTTTCTAATGAATTTCAGGGATGTGGTTTAACCATGCCAATCAACTTTTGTATCTGCCACACAGCTGGACAGAAGCTCTATGTGAAGCAGCTGGCTTTTTCAAATGTACTAATCAAGTTGGCCTAGCAAAAATTTCTGGTATTTTCTTAAGCATGAGTCATTGGAACTGTTTGGGGTATAAAACCAACCCTTCAAACAAGGCTGTCTCCATTGCAGAAACACAGGGCTCCACTCTTCCAAGGGCTGAGAACCCCCACCAAGGGGACTTCCTCCACCCTGGTGTACCCAGGGACCTAGCAGCAGAAAACTGCATGCCCAGTTCAGCTGATCCTGACAGAGATAACCCTCAGTTCTGTCTCAGTCTACAGGAGAGGCAAACACCAGAGAAGCATAGGCCAGGATGGAGGGCAGATGTGCCAAACTGACTCTGAAAGCCACAGACTCAAGCAGCATCTAAGAAGGATGCTAAACCCCAAATGTCTCCAGGTCTGTTGGGGTAAATCAGCAGCCTTTCTTGGTCCAGGTGAAACAGACACCTGCCAGATTCACAGCTGAACCTGATGGCAATGCCTCCCAGTCTTGCTGTCACAGACCCACTAACCTGACACTAACAACCTGCACACAACTCTAGACTGAGTGAAGGGTCATATGTGAGGTTCTTCACCTGGCACAAGGTGGCCTTGTGACCCTGGCACAAGAAGCAGAAACACATGTTCATGTCATTTCCTGTGATATGTTGAGAAATATGGATAAAAGAAAACACCGAACAGGAAGATATGGATGGCCTCATGACTACTGAAGTCAGATAAAAATAACCCTGTATAATTTTATCAGTAGGAAACAAACAGACTGACATAGTTCATCATCACATTCATGATCTACTGGGAGTTAGGGGTAGATAAACAATTAAGTGCAGAAGAACCAGCCAAAGAAATGTGATGTTAGTAGCATTACATGAGACAAGTACAAGGGCTCATCTGCAATACCATGCAAAAACACACATGACTGAATCATAGCTAGAAGTCAGTGAGTGCAACCTCTACACACGCCTTCCTGGCCACCTCCTTCCATTGCTCTTCCCATTTCATCCCATCTGTTGTTTTTCTTCTCCTCAGAGCCTCAACTTACTTTCAGCACATACGAAAAGATTTAGACACAGTAAGAGCAGAAAGAATCCACAGCACAGTAAAGAAGAGGAAACAAGGAAAACTGCAAAAAAATGATAATGCATGGCTAGCAGACAGCAAAGGTAACCTCAAATGGTTATACCTTTACATGCAGTGGAAAACAACTTGACTTCCCTGCCTCCAATGGAAGCAGAGGCTACCATTACCAGCTGGAAGGGGCGCACCACCCACCATGTAAAGGGCATAGATGACAGAAGTTCAGGAAACATCCTAGTTCACAAGCACAAGCAGCATCAGATAGGGCTGTTCAGACACTCCCCCCCTTCTGAGAAAAGCAGCTACAAAGTCTGAGGAAATTCTCTGAAGTTTTGTTCCAGTACCATGAAACGCAAGCATCTTCAGTTGGGTAGGTCAAGTAACTAACTGATTGCCATTCTACTTTCAGTACCATTGAGTACAAATTGAGAAGAGGTACCTGTTAAAGCTATGCACATAGACATCAAATATATTCTGTTTCTCTATAAAAACAATCGCTTCATTTACAGTCTAGGATTTGAAAGATAACTAGGTTTCAGCAGTAGTACTGAAGAACAACCAGTTTTAAGATATGCAGAGATAAATGTAAGCATGGAGAAGTGAAGAAATAGAATTAGTATTAGTTACATTTTTTTGAAATCATCCAACATTTGCAGCATCAACTCTGTATGTCTCTCAGGGTAACTGTAGTGCATGCACTACTTTAAGACCATACTGATAGCACCTAGTATCTTTCCAGATTAAAAATGTTCACAAATGTAAGTTAAAAATCAGGAAAGTTAGTTCTGGTAAATTCCAGATGGCTCTTTAAAACCAAGAATTTATGGTACATCACTTCACAGTGTCATTCTACTGACTGGTAGAGCATTGCTGGACCTAGGCATAACAACAAAATTTTGCTAGTGGTATCCACTGCATTCTTTCCAAGGACTGTTATTGCTCTTCTTTGCACCTGACTGCATAATGTTTTAAGATACCCATTGCAAGACACTAGCATTATTTCACTGTCATCTGTGCAAATAACTCCCCTAACCCCCCCAGAAACTTCAATTCAAATCCATGTCTTTACTTCTCTAGTTCTCCCTCACAAACAAATACACCTCTCTTACGCTCGGATCAAGTGAGGAATTTTCCATTTTTTCACCTTGGTTCAAAGAAGAAAAAGCAAAGGAGCAGCACACACAACTAACTTTACCTGTTGAATCAAACAGCTAATAGGCAACCAAGGACATTGACCTCCTACTGAAATTGTGATTTTAAATATGCTAACACTACGGAACATCATCTGATTTTACAATTTGAGAGTGACATCATCTTCAGTCTCTGTGCAGCTTTGAACAGAACTTTATTCTGAAATTTCTCATTGTTTTACTTAAAGGAAGTTATGGAGATTCTAAAAAATTACATTTGTCTTTGTATAATACTGACATTGATTCTTTTAAGAATCATAGAATGGTTTGGGTTGGAAAGGACCTTAAGATCATTCAGCTCCACCTCCCCTGCCATGGGCAGGGATGCCTCACACTAGGCCACATCGCCCAAGGCTCTGTCCAACCTGGCCTTGAACACTGTTTAACAGAGGTTAAACCAATAACCCAAGTGTATCAATTACAATTGAAGTGTGTATATACTCCAACCAAATGACAAATTACTACTGGAACTCTAAACATTTCATGTAATTTCACATGCAAGTAAAATACATACCAGAGGTAGTAGTAATGCTCTTTACTAATCTGAACTGCCCTCATATCCATTTCATTACTTGAGTAAGGCAATATTTCTTCAATCAGTGGGAGATGAAATCTCAGTGACCTGAAGGCCAGGTCGTTTAGTTACTTTGTGATAGCGAACTGCTAATAGAGAAATGCACAACACAAAATACTCTCCTACCCTAATAAGAGGCTGGACAAAAAGACCGTAACTGAACCTAGTGGAACAACAGACTTAAGTAGATAAAATTGCAAATGAAGAATGGTTCAAAACAGGAAATTTGAATTGCTTCTCAGTCTAATACAGATTTGCTGTTTACTTTTCAATTAATCCAAGTTGTAAAGCTACCTAGTGAAACAAGAAGCCCTCAAAATGCTTAAACACTGAAAGAATCAAGGCTTTACAAATTGCAAGCTTTCATTCTAAGAGTAATAGGCAAGTCTATCACCCTCCTAACTTGCTCCCAACCTAGCGCATAGAAAACAAAAAGCTGTTCAAGAAAGCAAAACTGACGACAATTCCTTTCACTTCCAAACTTCTCAGTTCCTTTCAGGCTAGACTTTCACATGCATCTTTAAGCTAGTACTGTCACCGAAGGAAGGTCCACAACTCCTCTGACTGGCAACACCAATTCCTTTAAGATGACCCGTCCCTAATATCAGCATCAGCTTCCATACTAAGGACCATAAACTGGACCAGAAAAACAATGCAAATGAATCTTTTCTTTTTAAATGACCATCTGAGTTTCAAGCTTGGATTTGCTCCTCAACAGTGTCATGCAACTGGCACGGAGATGGCATGCAGACAGAATTGCTTCTTTGTATGTCAGTGGCTGCTTCCAGCATACGAAAAGCTACAGCATTAAGCCACAGGATGTAAGTGGCACATTTTGACCATACAATTTTATGTATACCAGGTGACCCTAAATCAATCATTTACACTGACGTTTGGGATTTCAAGCCCTAAAAAGTAGCCACACAACTAGAAAAGTTTGGAAGTACATGGGTAATACGTAAAGCAGGTGCTCCACTATTGCTAGCCAATTTTTTGGGAGGAGAGGAAGAATACACTTCAGTAACTCCATAGAACAACAGAACAAAGCAGAAATGCAACCGATTTTGCTTTCCAAATTGACAAACCACTTGTCACAAGCTCATCTTTACTGTTAGAGGAGTATAACACCCTCCCTCCCAAATAGTTCACAGCACAGGAAGCCTAAGCTATTCCTCAGTACAAACCATTGCAGATAATACACCTCCGTTTTACTGCAATGGAGCTCCCAGAGGCAACACTCCCCTCCCATCACCTAAACGGACTGACATGGCAAGGTAACATAATGAAGCTGAACACAACCGAAATGTTTGATCTGGTTTTTTTTTTTTTTCCTTCCATTGAAGGATAGCTCTTGGATAATGCACATTTTTTGCAGTGAGGAAGGAAACCTACAGAAGTTATTACACAAACTCCCACATTAACAGTAACACAGCACTAAAATTACCAATAAAAAAAAAAAGGCTTTTAAAAAACAACTGCTAAGGGTCCTCTGTTTTCATCTACTTTTTGAAGATTTGTAGGTGGGAAAACACAAAAGCAGATGGGTGGAGAGACAAAACAGTCAGACATGACTGTTGTCAGATTTTGCTAACTCCAGTGCATGAAGTGAAACACAGGCTCCCTGCCAACAACCAAACCAATTGAAGACATTCTGGAATTTCAGCCTCCATTTCAGACTGTTCTCTCTAATCCAGCAGTTTCAACTCCTGTGCAAGGGCTATACCCACCACACTCAAAGTCACCAGGTTTTTTTAATCAACAATTAAAGAACTCTGAAATATCTTAACCAGTCTGGGACTGCAAACTAAAACCCAGAAGTTTTGGTCCGAATATTCCCAAAGGCATAAAGTGTTCTTACTTTTGACGTACAACACATTTCAGAATTTAAGTAAGCAAAGAAGACAATTTAATTGTGGGCTACATCAGCCAAAAGATTGATTTTGTGTTCTTCTATTAATTCTCCTAGCTAAATGAGATTTCAGTGCATAACCCTAGAGCTCTGGTAAGTAAGGGTTAAGAAGTTGCGTTTCACCCAATACATCAATTTTTGACCTCTGAATACAGCTTTCTGAGGATCAAAGTAAATTTACTTCTTTTTACAGCCAAGGAATAATGAACAAAATACCATGTCATTCCAATACAAGAATACTTTAAGTAGTTACATATTTCCTTCCACAGCAAACTGCATACATGTTTGCTACTGTAGCAATGAAGCTTTGCAACAACTTTCCTATCAGGCAAAAGTATCTAACATGACCAGGTCACACATTACTAGACACATACATAGATATCTATCAGAACCATTAGCACACTGAGCTTAAGCAAATAGCTCAAGAACTTTATAATTAATAGCATTCACAAGACAACTTACTACATTAAAGTGTATCAAAACCATTAATACACAGCATAATTTTCATTTACATTTCAAATACATTAAAAGACTATGTTACTTATCATTCCAAGTCCTTCAAATGGACTTCAGGCACTCCAATATAGATCTCTTCAAGTATTGGAAAGCATGCTGGAAAAAACTGCCCCCTCATTAGCCAAGAAGCAAAATACCCACCCTTAAAGTGAACTGAAACACTGAAGTAACACTGAAAACTGGAGAATACATACTTAAGTGGCTCCCTACACTAATAAAAACACTAATTGTGCATGACAAAAATTCAGTGCAGACATCTCTTAGTCACTTAAACCACTAGGTCTTTGCTTCTCAGTGACTCATAACAACAGCTTTTTCCCCATCACCTAAACCCCATAAGGACATTTCCTTCTCCAGCATAAAAAAAGAATTTTTTTACCCCAGCTTTCTGATTTACTCTCCTATAGGCAAAGCCTTTATAATGTTTAAAACTAGAACCGAGTTGCTTTAACAGTCTTTTAAGAGCCCACCATTTGTCTTCAGGTGTCTACAGAAGCCTTCATTCTCCATCCTTAACTCACATACCTATTTTTTAAAAGGCCAATGTATGTGTCTTAGCACATACAGTGTGCTAATTCTATTCAAACCTGAAAGTGCCTCTCGGCATCTGCTACAGCAAATACATTCAGTTGATTTCAGACAACACAAACTCTCGTTAAATGTCACAAAGAAAAGAGCACCACCATATCTAAAAGGTCCTGATGGATTCCCATCACACTCAATATCAGGATCACATTAGATGGGAAAGTACATTTGTGGATGATGTATAAAACAGAATAAGATATAACCACGTTACTTTCCAGTGTTGCTGATAAACTATACTGCCACAAGATTTCTACAATAGACTTTTTAATCTAGCAATAGTCTTACTTGTTGTGAAAGACTCAATTTTTGCCTCTCATCACTGCTCCAGGTTTCACTTTAGCAGCATCTGAACTATTTACCACATGATCTGGGACTCTCAAAAGAGAAAAAGTCCTATTCCGTAGAACCCGAATCTCCCACGAATAAATCTTTCCAAAGTCAAGAACAAGAAGGAAGGTAATAAAGTCAAGTTTAGCTTGTCTTACCTTGTTCATAGCTCCAGGCTGTGGCCCCCTCAGTCCAGCCTGTCCTCCCATCTGTGGAGAGCCTTGTTGCAGTGTTTCGGCCAACAGGTTACCAGGACTACCCATTCCTGGGTTTGGGTATGGCATATTAGGTCGACCTCTGCCTGCTCCAATTGAACCGTTCATGACTTGCCCCTGCATTATTCCCTGTCCGTTGCCTGCTGCCAACATCCCAGGATTCATGCCAGCATTCATCCCTGTGTTCATTCCCATGCCAGGCTGATTAACTGGACTGTTTACTGTCGGCATCATTCCTGCTGTGGATTGGGCTGAAGGACCCTGGTTTGGTCCACTTGCACCCATTGCCATATTGGGAGAAGTCAACCCAGCCTGTGCCATGGGGCTTTTCACCATGCTGTTTAACATTCCCATTCCAGGACTGTTTTGTTGGGTTTGACTGGCCATGCCTTGGCCAGGGCCACCTACCCCCATATTGAGATTTGGGGAGCTACCAGCCCGTAAAAGTTCAGACAGCTGCTTGTGTTTAGAGGCAGCATCTTGTGCCAGGCCAAGGCTGGTCTGCAGCTGATTAATGTCACCACCATTGGCGAGTCCCAGTTCTGTGGAGCTGATCAGTTCATCTGGCAAGTCATGTTCCAGATCAAAGAGTGAGCCAAAATCTGAAAAGCAAAACAAATTTTATATGAGGTCAGAGCAATCATCAACATCTTTCAGAAAAATCTTGTTCATTAGTTTTTATTTTTCTATTTCAAGTAACTAGCAAAACTTGACTTTTTATGTTCCAGCAAAATTCCCGGATCAGTCATTACTGAAAGCTATCCAAATTATCATGGTAAAAGTAATTTCTAAACTTTACAGAGTTTAAACTAGAGAAGACTATTCTGCTTCACTCTCCTACAACAGTTTCTGTTGAAAGATCACTAATCAGTGATCTGAGTAAAGCTCAGACTATCATCTCTCAACTTGAGAAATTTGGGAAGGAAAGAGAGAAAAAAACCTATATTAAAATCCCACAGTTAGCCAAGGGAATTAGACAACTATTATAAAGGATTAAAAAAGGTTGATAGGAAAGCACTATCATTTATTTTTAACTTTCAATGAAGTCTGTCACTTTTGGAACAAAGATAACTAATATATGGTTTTCCAAAAAGTGTTTACTATGTATAATAAATAGAGGTTTAGTTGTGGCATTTGGGTTTTTGGTTGGTTGGTTTTGTGTGGACTTTTTTTTTTTGGGGAGGGGGGGGTCCTGTTTTGGGGGGGCACAGAATTGCAAAATTCCACTAAACTTCATTTGGACAGTCAGTATCTTCCCACAAAGAACACCGCTGGAAAACAATCATATAACCCTCCTGGCCACAAAGCTGTGAAAACAACCCCACCAGGATGAAAGAATCAAATTCATATCTCAGGAGCCCATGCAAAGCAATTCCCAAGCTAACCAAGTGGAGAAAGGTCACTATCTGGGATATATAGAAGCAAGAATACTGGATGGCACCAGAATTAATATGCTCAAGAAAACAAAAAGTTTTTATGTCCTCAGAAGGGGCATGCACCTTGAGCTGTATATTTAATCTATGGTAGTTAAAACAAACATAACCCAAAAAGGTTATGGCTAAAAACTGTGCCACTGTGTGATGCTGCTACACATATCTAAAAAATATTTGGAAGAAATACCTAGTACAGAAGAGGGGATTTTAATCTTAATTATTAGAACATCTCAGCACCACTTCTGCCAAAAAGGTCATTTCATGGATGCTCTGTAGGAGGTATTGCACTCCACTTTCAGAAACTTCAGATCCAGCAATGACCTAAAATACTATTCATTATCTCAGCAATTGCATTTAAAGGAAAATCTCAATTAGACTGAATTCTAGAGAGGCTGGCAAGATGACTTGGTCCAAATATTAATAGAAAAATACTACAATTAAACAGCCAGTAAGTCAGAAAATCTCAGCAGCATTAGAAATCAGTTCAAAATGTTTCACACAATACCATACCAAACTGCCAAACTCCAGTACTAACAGAGTTTCTACAACTATGTAACTATTATCACAGATAAGACCGTAACTTAAGAACTCTGAAAACAGAGTACGAGGTTGGCAAGAACACAGGTAAACCACAACAGAGGAGATTTAATAACTCCATTTATATATTCTTCATTACTGCAAAGCACCAGGGACAGAATGGTAACTTTCATGAAAGAACTATGCTTTAAACTATTCAAATCAGTCAGCCCATTCTTCATTAACGTAAATCTTATGCTAAAAATTATGCTTTACAACACCCACTAAGGATTCAGATTTTATTTGCATCACTGGTATTCCTTAGCATGACTGGTTTTTTCAAAAATTCAGAAGTGAAGGATGAACCAGAAGAATAAAGCTTTGTGCAAGTTGCCCCTCATTTAAAGTGATTAATTTACAGTTTGTGTCACTAGACTTAACGCAACCCCTCCAGCCCCCAAAAACCATACAGTACTCAGTGGTTAGCTTAAGAATTAAACATTGATGAAATGGGAAGAGTTACAGTGGAAGAGATCTTTGAGATACCCTTAAATTAGAGGGGAGATCAGGGACATGGGGAAAGCAATCAAAAAGAAAAAACAGTTTAACATAGCTTTTCAGGATGCCTTTAAAAATGAAATGCTGAAGCACTACATCCAGAACACTGACAAACAGCCCATGAGTGAGGTAGAAGTACAAAATATGATGAGTAATTCATAAGTTATTCTGCCACCCAGAAAAAAAAATAAAAATCTCCTTAATGAGGAACAAACAAAAGTGAAACTGAAAGTTAAGTGTCTGAGAAGAACATGAGCCAGCACAAACCCTGTACCTACAACATAACCACGATGGCAGCACACAGCAACCTCCTGTCTGCAAATGGAAACAGTTGTGGAAGCAAAGATGAGTATGCAGCTCAAAGACCAGTTCTGCAAGTGACTGTAGCTTGGGAAAAAAACTTCTTCTCTTGACCAGATACAGCCTCCATGAGAGGACAAGTGCTAAAAGAAAAATCACTACTCCTGTCCTGAGATCATATCACTATCTATTAAGCCTTTCACAAAACCACCTAGAAAGCAATAAGTAAACATCTAAGTATGAAGACCTAATTTGTTTTCAAATGACCACAGAATATTTTCTTCGAAAGACCCCTTTAGACGATTTCAGGTAACACCTATCAGATAATCCCCATCAGATTATTTACAGCAAAATAATGTAGAATATTCTTTCTGTAAGACTAGGATTAAAAATCCTAACAAATTGAAGATTGCACAACAGAAGATTCATCACAGAAGAATACTACTGGCTACAAGCCTAAGTTTTAAGTCCTGAATACCAAAAATGCAACATTCTGGCGTGAGTTTGCTCTTTTTATAAGTCTTTCCCAAAACTTCAAAGTCTTCTTCAACCAGTAGGTAACAAAACTGGATAAATGCTCAGTTGTCTGGTCAACTATGGAAGTTACATTTTTAGTCAACTGCCAGGAAGCCAAAATTTTCAGATGCAGGACTGAAACATGAAGAGTCTCAGAAGACTACAAAGATCAATAGGGCTTTGTGTACCTCTAGCAATACCTGAAATTCATTTCACTATCTTCTACATATAATAGGTATTCTAAAGCCTATAGTAGAGATTCCTACCTATGACCAATCAAAAAAGCTGGTAAGACTGGGCCAGACAGCTCATACACCACATGAAAATAAGAGCACATGCACAAAAGCCAAAGGCATAGCTTAAAACAATGGTGATAATTGTTCGTGGAACTGATTGACTTTTCAGTACACAGAGTTCACTGCTTGCCTTCTTTGCCTACCTGATTCATGATCCCTAGAGATCTTAGGGTAAATTCAGACACAGAAAAATTGGGATGCAATGGAACAGCTGGTATCTGGTCTAGGAGCTCAAACATCCAGTAATATGCAGACATTAACTGGTAGAACTAAACCCTGACCTCCATAAAGTGGCACAGAGTGATTCCACATCATGTTACTTCGGTATTATTACTGTGTTTCTTTCCATGGGTAACAAGAAGATACAGAAAAGATTGCTACTGCCAACTAAGATTCAAAGAAGCAAAGTACCTTAACAAAACAACATCTCAGCAGGTAATCAAGGAAGTCTTAACCTAAGGTAGTCTCAACATCCAAAGGCATATAATAATTCCTCTTAGGAACTCTACCACTAGGTCTGTTTTTGTAGAGTTAAGAAACTTGCTTGATTTGCCCTGGCTACATTAGATCTGTAGTGAGGAAGTGTATCAGAAAAGACAGGAGATGGAGCAGGATCATTTCTTTCAGTGGCAGTCCAGTTACATTGGACTAAGTAGTATAAACTGCACCCTAAACTGTGAGAAAGCAACTTCAAAAATCAGTGTGCTAGTTTGTGTTGCATACTATGGATTACTTCCTTAGGTTCAGACCCTACTTCCAAGAAGTCTGCTTTTGACAGTGTCTGATCTGCAAGATTCATGGAACCTGCCAGCCTGGGCTGGAAACCCAGCTGGCGTCAAAATGGACTTTAAACTGGTACAGATTCAGAGTGTGCAATCAAAATCTTTTAAGTCAATAAGACACGGAAGCCTTATCAAGTGATTAATTTTCAAATGAGTCTAAGTATTTATTTCAAGCTAGTGTTACTGCAAGAGCACCTGTCAGCACCAGGGATGTAACAGTGCTCAAAGCAGGCAAGGCAAGGTAAAGATTTCCTTGCTTAGAACACAAGGAAAATCATAGAATAGTTAGGGTTGGAAAGGACCTTAAGATCATCCAGTTCCAACCTCCCTGCCATGGGCAGGGACACCTCACGCTAAACGATGTCACTCAAGGCTCTGTCCAACCTGGAATCGAACACCATCAGAAATACAGCGTTCACAGCTTCCTTGGGCAACCCATTCCAGGGCCTCACCACCCTTACAGTAAAAAACTTCCTCCAACTTTTTATGTTGAGGACACCAGAACTGTACACAATACTCCAAGTGGGGTCTCACAAGAGCAGAGCAGAGGAACAGGATCACCTCCTTTGACCTGCTGGTCATGCTCCTTTTGATGCAGCCCAGGATACGGTTGGCTTTCTAGGCTGCAAGTGCACGCTGCAGCCAGCTCATGTTCATTTTCTCATCGACCAACGTCCCCAAGTCCTTCTCATTGCTGACCTTGCAGAGAAAGGTAAGAGACTTTACAGTTCCTGTCCCTGCATCCCATTTATTACATTATAGCCTGAACACAGAAATATCAAGATAGAAACTGCTGAACAGTCACCTGTTTGCACAAATGTTCCTGGGCTTGAGAAACCATCAATGGATGAAATTATACCACAGTCATTAGGTTCACAATGAAACAAGTGGACAAGGCTTAATACAGGACACTGAATACAAAGTGTGCATGTGACAGGGTTGACAGGAGGCATAGAGGATTTGGACTACACAGAAGGCATAACACCTTTGATGCACTTTCAGGCTAAGAATAATGATAGGCTGCTGAGGTCAGTCTCTTCTCTGCATAGCAACACAAAAGTTCTCCAGGAATTGACCAGGGCCTTGATGTAACAGAGAAAGTGTTCAGAGGACACCACAATATTCCAGAGAAATGAGCCATTTGGGCTTGCAGTCAAGCATCAGCATTACAGGCCCTAAAATGTGCTGTCTGGAATGCTCTTAAAACACAAAAAAAACACCCCCACACCCAGAACTCAAACACAGAAAAAAGGCAGAAAAGATAAGGAAACTATTCTCACAAGAGAATCCTCTGGTATCCATGAAAATGCAGATGCAAAGATCAAGCAAGCTTGCAACCAAGTTCTAATAAAGAAAGCCATCAATTCCCAAGGCCTCTGCAACAGCAAAAAATTGAGACAAGTTCAGTTTCACTGGGGAAGGGAACCACATCCGAGGCAAAAACTCTTAACATTCTTACCAGGTGGTGTGAGAGAACTTTGCTATAGAGAATTTTGGAGATCAGGTTTATTCTTACCAATAATGCCCAATCAGAAGGTGGCTTTTCATGTAGATCATCTGTAGCCACCATTATCCAATGGTAATGCAAATTCTGCCAAACCACTTTTCCTAATTTAAAATGTAGAGTTAATTTCATTAGTCTCCTAATCTGATGCAAAACGAAGGCGGGAAAAGCAACATAAGCTTAAAAAAGGTTTAGATTCATCATCACAACTACTGCTTCCAAAATCCTAGCTCATCAGGCCCTATATAACACAAAGTACAAGTGTGATATAGAAGTATTCACTACCACTCAGACAACAGCAGCTGAGAATTCTTATGCTGTATTACGCTACTTGGGTAACAGTCTAGAGCATTAGACTTTGGTATTAATTCTGTTCCTTGAAAGAAATTGGGGAAGCACTGCCTCCTTACTTCCCTACTAACCCAGACAAGACCTGAATTTGTTCACTACATCAAGAAACTTGGTAATTTGAAGAATGCAAGAACACGCAGCTATAAAGGACATACTCAAAACCCATGGAAGACAAGAAACACAAAGACACAGAATGCGTCAGCACATCACAGTAGCCCACAACTTTGGCAGAGATGTTTTTAAAGACAACCAAATGTTTATTGGTCAAAGTCCAATTCACCATCTAGAATACAAATGGCACTATCAGTTGTGAAAAACAGGTATAAATATAAGTATTTTACAAGTATAAACAAAAGGAATCATTCTAAAGAAGTAATAACTTATCATTCAACATATACTGAAGTCCTAAAATTAGGACCTCACAGGCTACATCTTTTCTAAGCTATCCTAATTCCTACTCAAACACTGGTGTCATCAACTCCTGCTTAAGGAAATAAAAAATAAAAAATCTCCACTTCATTAAGTCTCAATAATCTCCAAGTTTAAGTCAGACTTGTCCCAAAGCACTACCAACAGAAATATCAATTTTAGTAGACTCTGGGTGATGAATTTTTGCCAATTCAGAAGAAAAATCATATTTATAACAAACTGCCTTCATGATCATATTCAAATTTCTTCAAAACCCAGTATTTAGACCTACAGACAAGAGTAGGTGTTTAGCACTGAAAAAACATAGCAAAAATTCAATGGTTGTGATTTTGGAACACAGAATTGTAGCTGGTCTAGGGAAACAATAGTGGTGTAATCGTATGGAAAAGACTGGGTGCAAGAATCAAGTTAGGGTATGTTTGATATTTTTGACATTACTTAAGGGGGAATTTCAGAGTTACCATGTCCCTGCCTATTCACCCTATTACTTAACAATGCAAAGGTATGAACGAATCTTACCATCACTGAAGACTCAAATATAGTGAAATTTTGTCACTAATTCCAAAATGCTCAAGTCACACAGTTAGTAATTTCCTTGTGGAGATGTTGCTATTTGCATAGATTTCATTGAGCTACCTTTAACTTTTGTGCAAAGTCTCTAAATTAGTACTCCTATTCCCAAGACTACCCTGTGTATGCCAGTGAAGCTCCCATAAGATCACCTTAAGTACCTAATGATGGTCTGTGATATTGTTATATAGTAAGAATGGCGTTTCAATTAGGAGTCTGATAAATTGTGGACCACTGTGCACAGGGAAAGTTAGAGATGCCCTGCGGTCTGCTGTACTGGTGGGCAAAGAATGGGTATAGGCAGATAGGAAGGGAACACCCCCATGTGCACAAACACACAGAATCAGTTTTATTTTAGAAGTGATTATAAATCAGTTTCAAGAAAAAAAGTTCACTTCATTGTCAAGTTAATGATGACTCTGAAATGACGCAATTAACATACATAATTACCTAAAAGTTAAGTCAGTTTTCTGAGTATTACTGACTTAAGTTTGCTCAACATTACTACTGAGTAAAACCAAAAAACAACCCTGAATTTATGTACAAATAAACAAAAAACCAGACATCAGCAGATCCGGCTTCTTTACCCTGAAACAGTAATTCCCCAGGGATCCTGAAATTATATTCAGGAATACATAAAAGGCAGTTTAGCTTCAGCAGACTAAGACAGACACCAGCATTTTGCCAATTTTTTTTTTTTAATTCCAATTCTGAAAAAGGGAAATAAAACCTGAGAATTGGATTATTCTAGTTCATTAACACAGTAAGAGTACGTTCCAAGAGAGATTTTTCTATTCACTTGTATTTGGGAGTTCTACAACATTAAAAACAGTAAACCATAATTCTGCACACAAATACAGATCAAAACTGTACTTGCATCTGGTATGGAGATGCACTAAAAGGTACAGCACAGAGGCGTTCCACACCATCAAGTAGAAAAAAAGCAAAATCTTCCTCTGCCCCATCTCACAACCATCAATAAGAGAAAATAACCTTTGCTGGTTTTGAGAAAGTAACTTGTGCTGTACCTAAGTTGCACTTTTTAAACGAACATCTTGGTTTATACCACAATTTCATCTCCTTGCTGTTCCTGCAAACCCACCTGACATCACCAACTAAACCACAAATTACTATGATTTGAGTTCAGGATTCAAGATTCCATTTTCTGATTTTCTTAAAAAGGTTTTGGAAGAAATGTATGTTTGAAGACTATAGCACATCACATTTTTAAGAGTGCTTTAAATATGTTTGTATGACAATCCATTTTAAGGAAAATTGTTGCAATTTAGGAAGAGAACAAAGTCATGTTGTCAGATAATTAGTGCCCAGAGAGAGTTCTATGAACTGCTCTAGCTCAAGTTCTACTTGAAATTCTACAAATTCAATGTAACCCCATGGAAGTTTTCTGTCAGTGCATACAACCATATGCAGAGACAGATGTACTTTGCTTCAGCCTGCTGCTATAGTTTAAGTAAAGACAGAACAGCCAATTCCTTGGAGACAGGTGCATTGTTTACCTGTCAGTTAAATCTACACAGCAAAATTACTCCATCTGTCAAATAATAAACTTAAATGACTTTCGTCCAATCCCTCTTAGAGGGGGCACTAATTCGGGTGATGAGAAAGGTTATAGTATCGTTATGCAGTTGGAACAACCACTGCTAAACCATCTAAGCAAGACACTGAGGTGAAACGCTGGGTATAATCAAGCAGTCTACAGAGAAGATGCAAGAAACGCATGCTAAATCATACAAAATTGAAATCTAATAGTAAAAATGTTTTCTCCAAGTTGTAAAGGCTCAAGAAACCAGAATTCCTACAGTAGAAATTCAGTGTTTGTTCCTAGTACCTTCTGAAACCCAAATGCCCTAAAAACATACGCTAAACCCAGGAGTCCACTAGACCCTTCCCAGATAAACTCTGGCTTTCTGCAAACACCCAACTGACCAGTAACCTGAACTGGGGACCCTCTAGATTAAAACCAAAGCCTGCTCTAGGAAAGGGACTGACAAGACGCAAAAATTACTTGTTTGGGTTTTTTTTTTCTTTAATCTGGGATTTAAATTCCCAAGTTCAGTAACAAAGGTTTTCCCTGCAATATCAAACTTGTGACTCTGTATTTTAAATAGCAACTGCAAACTGGCTTTTTGGTCTCGAGGTTTTTTTATTGGTAAGTGCTCAAGATTCAGTTTTAGACCACAATATGTACAGTCTTCACATCACAGTACATTTATTTAAATAGGTATCTAACACTGCTCAGAAAAAGTACATAACTGTGTCAGACCCACACAAAATCCACCTGGTGAAGGTGGAAAAAACAGCAGATGCAGCAGTTCAGAAATCTACAGTGTTCAAAAGTCTGCAAGATTTTCTTTAAAAAGTTACTAAGCACCATATGAATCATCAGCTTTCTCTCTAAAGAAAGTCTTGCAGACTTAAATTTCGCTTAAATTTATTCCTAATGCAGTTACTTCAAGAACCTACTTAGCTACAAAGCAAAGATGCCCATTTTTGCCACACAAGCATTTATTACTGCAGTAGACAATTTACAGTGTATGCCACCTATCAAAGCGTATTTCAAAGCATTTCTTATATCACAACAGTTAACAGTCGGGGGGGGGGAAGGAAAAAAAAAAAAGTGGTGCTCAACAACAGGATAAAACTATGTAACTGATGACTAAGTTAAACGTAGCTAATGGCTTGGTCTTAAACACTAGCCAGAAAACGTATTTGTGAAAAGTACTTATTTTTAAAAATAGTATATACAAACACTAGGGAAAAAACATAGCTGCCTGAAAACAGACTTAAAAACCACGCACATGCCTCTGGAAAAGGCAGTGAGACATGGTTAATAAGATTCATTTTGAGCAAAGCAACATTCGGATACATGTGGAACAAATGAAAAAAAGAGTATCAGTTAAATTGGTGAGAAGTTTTGTCACAAGTCTTAGACCCTTGATGTAAGAGTGGTAAAGTTTTGAAGGTCAGAAGCAGTTCCTGAGGAAAAAAAGGAACATAGAAACTTCATAAAAGACTGAAATCTGAAAGGGAGATTGAAGATGTGCTGTTACTCAGAAAAATTCAGCTTTTTGATATAGCGAACTGTGTAAGTCACATATCACAAAAATACATACTGATCTCTGATGCAAAACACATGCCAATTAATTGTAGAAAACTGTCTTACAATGTCACAGCAAGCCAGAAACACTAAGCACTTAAAATCCTGTTTTCAGATCTAGCAGCCCAAAGATATGATACCATACAACCACACTGCAGCAGAGAGTATATTCCATTTTTATTCCCTTACAAAACATGGCGGTTCTGAACCAAGAGTCCTAAAAGCTTTCCTAGTTCACAGAAATCAGGTTATTTCTAAAAAGGGGAAGTGGGATATAAAACATGACTAAACCACACAGAAATCTGTATGTGGCAATTTCAGCACACCTGCATTACTGCAGGAAAAATTGAAAGGTTCACAAATAAAAAGGTCAAATTAAAAAAAAAAAAATCACTGGTTTAAGGCATCCAGTCAGAAATGTTTCTTTACAAAAGACTTCCACCCATTTACTCAATGAGGTGACTCTTCAGGATGCACTCAAATTATTCTGTTATGGGGGAAAGGGACAAGAGTAGCATATAGCAAATACAATGTTTAAGGAAGTCTTGTTAAAGAGTAGTTGCATCATATCGAAACAGTGTTTCTAGCAGTAGAGGAAAGGTAAGACACTGAGCCACAGGGGTAAAGTACTTCTATCAATGTAACCATACTAGTACGGAAGAGCTGCGTACCCAGTGTAACAAACTCACCTCCCATACTACCGGCACTGCACCAACAAAAGGTACGGATCCCAATGTAGAGCTGTATTGGTCCTCAGAAAAGTAAATCTCTGGATAAGATGTATATAAAATTATCACTCTTCTTATCACCCAAATGCAACAAATATTTAAATAGGAAAAAAGAAAAAGTTGTAGAAAAACCTCTGGCAGTTTAAGGGAACCTACACACACAGTCCTGTTCATGAAGCTATTCTAGAAGTACATAGTATTAAAAAGGAAAATGAGACCATTCAAAAATTCTAATATACTACATAACATTGACAACACCAAGACTTCCTAAATTATTTCACAATGCTTGTTAGAAAATGTGCTATGAACACTTCAGTTTCCATGTAAGTCTATGTTATTCTCATGTCCTCAAGAAGGAATTAGCACCAATAAAGCAACTGAAACCTACATTAACACAGCATGTCCTATGGCAAAGCAAATTCTGGGCAGGGAACACACAAATCATATAAGACTTTCAAGACAGAAGGAGATGCAGCACTGCAACGACAGTAGAAAATGCAGCTTTAACAAGTTTAGCACGTTCCAAGCCCAGTATCATCCAGGTCCACTGTGAAAACACATGTGAATTAGAGATTCACCTTAGTTTTCAATATAAACAGACAACATTTTCAAGTTTGGGCATAAGTAACTACAGTCAGTCGTCGTTTTTAGGTATCTGACCAGCTAAAACAGTATTTCAGATTAAGTAAATAAAAAAGTTAACAGCAAAAGAAACACCGAGAAAGCCACTGTGTACATGTGCTGTGAAAAGTTTCATCAACAGTAGTGCAAGTTACCTTTCTTCTTCCCTCTTTCTGACGATGCTGTGAGTAACAGTTTGAAAAACAGTGCTTGAGTAAGTACATAAGCACCGTGTTATTTATTTTCTATAATTAACTAAGGAGTGGGGACAATACAACAGATTCTGTAAGTGGAATTTACTTAATGAAAGCTGCCTGCACTATTTCAAAGGAGCAGATAGGTTAAACATGTAAACTTAAAGTTTCTCACAAGAGCAAAAGTGGGACAAAAAAATAGTCTATCAAGCAGCAAATGAAAAAAACCACCCTCAAATCACACATACTGGTTAAGAGGTTTGATTTCATCTAAATAGAGAACAAGTATGATATCATGTTAGAAAAACACAGAAAGTGGAACTGTCACAAATCCAAGTGTCAACAACAAAAAAAAATCCAACTCAGAAGAGTAAGACTCCTTTAACAGTTTTTATGTAGCATGTATCTAAAGTCTTCGCACCACTATAAACCTCTGCATAGCTATCTGGTGATGACTATCTCCATCACTTTCAGACAAATTACCCCATTTGTGCACTACCGAAGCTGTCCAACAATCCATGATGCTTCAGCATGACTGCAAAAAGTTCACTAAGCTGTCCAGTGAACTAATTATTAAAATAAACTAAGTACTCTGCAAAAATCTGCACCTCTTAAACTGACACAGATTATCCAAACCTTATCTGATCACAAATGTCCTAATTTAGATATGTGAGTTAATCTGAATTAAAATACATCTTTAAATTGGGACTTCTCTCACAGCATGTATTTTTAGTTCACCTCTCTAAACAGAGCAAGCTAACTCCTATAAAGACAAAACCGGTTACCACTCAATTAAGTACTGGTTTCCAAGTCTAGCACAAAACCCCCAATAACTAGCTCTGAAGACCAGCACCTCCAACACTCTTCTACTCTCTTACTAGAGACCTGTTGATATGAGGAACAGTCAAGTCATGTTCTCCAGCTACAGCATAACATTGTCTGTACCTAATACGCATTACATTACACATAAACTTTTTCAGAACTAATACATCACTCACGAAGACCAGAGAAGGCAATAATCAAAATTTGCCTGATGATTCCAAGTAGAATCACAAACACTGCTCAACCAAAAATGGCTACTAAAGCCTTCTGTTCACTGCCAAATAAGAATCACTAAAAACAAATGAACAAAACAAGAAACAACTCTTTTTCTTGCCAGCTGTTAACAGCATGGGCAAGACCACCGGTGGTGGCTTCAGAAATACCACGACTCAGACTCTGGCAGGAGGAAGCCTCCTCCATGTGTCACAGGAAAAGAAGATCTAAAGTGAGTTCAAAGAAACTCCTGTGGGACAGGTAACCAAGTAGTCTCATTGCAAAATGACACCAAATACTCATCTGCTTCTCAAAAAGCATTAAAAAGCTGAACAGCCCTTTGTTACTCCCTCCCCCCCCAGTACAACCAGTTTATATTGGCTAGGATTGGGACACCTAAGATCCCCAACATTTAGCTTGCCTGCATAGCATCACCGAGGACCTTTGCAGGACTGCAGAGGATCTTCAAAACTCTTCAGTCTACAGGGAAATTTCAGACATTTTGGCCTCACAGCAAAGAAACGTGAGCTGTGAGATGAGCTACACTCCATATTGATTCTTAATGCAAACAGGATGAAATAACATTAATTCTATGATAAGAGCCTCAATAAACCTTACACCCCAAGCTTGGGACATGGATTTTGGTTTTAGCTGTTTTTTCTTAAAGTCGATGGTCTCTTAGAATCAGGAAAGCAGTTTTGAGATATCCTTCTGCAAGGAAAAGTAAGGAGGACTGTAAAAAGTGAAGCAAATAAGAAGACTGCATGTAAGAATTAAAAATGGAAGAGAGCAGAGAAGTAAATCTCATTTTTGAACGAGCTGTAAAAAAACCCCTTGTATATGCAAAATAAGAAGACACATACATGTGTACAAGCGTACATACATAATTCAGCAATAAAGTGTACAAAAGCATCATCCTCAGCACTTTCTGTAAGTGGCATTACAGATATATGGTTTGCAAGGAGCTCAGTAAATAACTACTACTGTGAAACACACGAAAATGACAAACTGTTACATCTTATCTGCAGCTGATCAAAAGCACAATAAACTGAACAGCTTTGCTTTCAATCACTTCCGAAAAAATAGAAGGGCAGAAACATCCGAGCGCTCTCCCGATGCCATTAAACGCCAATACGTTCAAACAGAGCAAAACAGAGAGAAAGACAGACGTAAAGGACGAAGGCAGGCAAGAGTGAAGAGCGGCAAGAGAGAGGAGGAGATTTAGGCAGAAGAGGGGAGAAAAGGGCAGTAATTGCAGTACCAAAAGGTGGGGAGAGACAGGGCTCCCGAGACTGACCTGTGCCGTCGCTGGCGGACACGGAGAGCGCCGGTGAGGAGAGTTTAGGCCGCTTGGCTGAAGGCGGGCCCGGCTCCACCACATTCTCGGCCATTTTTAATTCTTTTTTAGACAATCACGCAGAGCAGAGAGACGGGAGGTGCGGAGAGGTGGGGGAGGAGTGAACCCCAAAACCTTCTCCTTCTTCTCGGGCCCCGAGGCAGCTGAAGAATAACAATAACGCCGAGAGCGAGCGAGGAGGATCTGGCGGAGGAGGGGGCCAAGTTCCCCTTTTTCTGCCCCTCGGGCTCCGGGAGGGCGGCAGCGGAGAAGCGGGGAGAAGGTGGGAGCTGGCGCGGGGTGGGGGGAGGCAGAGTCCTCTTCCCCCAGGCGAAAGGGCTGAGCGAAGATAGGAAAAGCAGGTAAAGCTCCAACCAAAAAAAAAAAAGAAAAAAAAAAGAAATAAAAAAATAATAATAAAAAAGCGCTGTTGGGGTTTTGGTTTTGTTGTTTGTTTTTTGTTGGATTTTTTTTTTTCTTCTGTAAAATTAATCCCGGCTGTTGTGTTGCTGGTGCTTCCTCGCCACCGCCACCATCATCTTCTTCATCCTTCGGGGGGTCTCCTCCTCCTGCTGCCTCCTCACCGCCGCCATCAGCCTCTTCCTCCTCGACGCCGTCCTCCTCCTCCTCATCGCCACAAGGAGGCGGGCGAAGGAGGGGAGAGGAGGAGGAAAAAAGAAAAAAAGATCACCGTCCTCTAGCAGCAGCTCCTTCCCCCTCCAACACCACCATGCAAAAAAAAACCCACCGCCAGCGACAGGGCTGGGGAGGTGGCGGCAGGGACAGGGGCAAGGCGTGCGCGGGGTCCCCAGCTCCACTCGCTTCTTCCTCGCCCGTCGCTAATGGCTGCAGAAAGGGGAGCTGTAAAGATGAGGAGGGTGAGGATAAGTCCCAGGAGTCTCCGCTTCACATCTTGTTGTGCAGGGAAGGAGGAGGGGTTGTTGTCCTGATGGAGGCAGCACCGATCGCGGGATGGGAAGGTGGGGGGCGGGTTTCAACACCCTCTCTGCTCCCCCCACCCCTTCTTCTTTCCCCTTCCTCTTTCTCTCGCTCTCAGTAGCAGGCTGCCCCCCCCCCTACGGTGCAGGCAGAGGGGCCGATCCCACAGCAGCGGCAGAAGGAGGAGGAGGAGGAAGAGGAGGAAGAAGAAGCCGGCCCCTCCCCCCCTCAGCCTACCTTCCCCGTTCCCGGACTGCCGAGTACGGCTGGGAGCGCTGGCGCCGGGCAGAGAGGGGGCTGCCCGGTCTCCGCTCCCGGGGACCACGGGCTATGCAGGGCGCGGAAAGCCAGGGAGAAAAATCCCGAGCGCGGCGGGGACTCCCTCTTCGCCTCTGCGAGGGTGGGGAAGGAAGCGAAGAGGTTGGTAGTGGAGGGAAGGAGGCCGGTCAGCGACCCCTCCGAGGACGGGGGAAAAAGGGTAAAATTCAAAGAATAAAATAGAATAAAAACCACGCCGGGGGAGGGCGGGGGACTGGCCCCGGGGTGGGTTAAATTAAATGGCTGGGAGGGGGGTCCCCGGCGCTGCACGGCGAAGGGGGGGGGTGGGGCGGGACGGCGCAAGCAGCGCGGGGGCCGAGCGCAGGCTCCCTACTGCCCCTGCCTGGCGTTCGGCGGCGGCCCGGCTGCGGCCGCTGTTGTGACGTGTGTGGCGGAGCGGGCAGAAGCGGGAGCGGGGGAAGAGAAAGAAGTCGGGGAAAAGGAGAAGAGAGGAAAGCAAAAAGAGAGAAGAGAGCGGGGACGGGCAGGGTGGGTGGGGGGGGCGGGCGTCTCGGCTCCTCGCTTCTCTCCCCGTCCCCTGTCCGGGCCCCTGGGTCTCTCTGCGCTGCCCTCCCCCTGGCTCGCCCCGTCCGGCTCGGCCTCTCGGTATCGCTCCCTCCCTCAGTCGCTCACACACAAACAAAATGGCGGCTGTTGTTTCTTCACTCTCCCGAGTCCTCGGAGGGAAGCAAACGGCGGCGGCGGCGGCCGGAAATGAGCCAAGAGGAAAAGGGGGCGGGGCTAGGCCTGGGGGCGGGGCCCGGCGGGGCTGGCGCACACAATGGAACGCGGGGGGCTGGCGTGCCGCTGGGCGGGCGGCGAAGGGGGGGGGTAGGGGGGGTAGGGTTCAGGTTCTGGAACCGCCCAGCCGCCGTCACGAGACTGCGGCATTCCAATCAGCACCCCGCGTGTGGCCGGGCTCTTCCGCAAACTCCCCTGGCCCTGCCCCTTAAGGCGAAAGGGGGTTTAAGTAATAAAGAAGGGGCTCCGTCGTCCTTCCTTCTTCCTCCGCCTTTTTCTGTCGGCCGAAAAGTGCCGGACTGGGGGGGGGCGGCCGCCTCACCGCTCGGTACCCACTGCGTGGGGGTCCGGCCGGCGGAGCGGGCTTCCGCGGCCCTCCCTCCCTGAAGGGTGCGGGCGCCCGGTGGGTTCCCCGTTTGGCGGTGGGGCGGGGCGCGCCTCCGGTGCCGGGCCTTGCTGCGCCACAGACATGGCAGTTCTGTCAGGCCCCGGGGCAGTGCGGCCTCCTCCCCTTCACCCCCCCCCCCCCCCCGTCCTCGGCCTGGGTGAAGCGCGGGTGAGGCGCAGCATCCCCGTCCTCCGGCAACCAGACGGGGGGGCCACACGGACCCGCAGCGGCCGGTGGGCGGTGAATGAACGAAACCCGGAGACACCCTGCGTACTGCTTCACTCTGGATGGGAGAGCTGCCGCGGGTTTCCATCTGCGTTACAAAAGATAAATGAAAGCCACACTAACACCACCGCCACCTCCAGTTTATGCCATGAATCCACAAACCCCACACTTGATGCCGTATCTTCCTGGGGAAGAAGGCAGGAGGTATATTAATGTGGTATAGCAATGTCCTGAAACCGGCCCCGTGCTCCTGAGGCTGGGCATAGGCTGACCCTTAGGCTGCAGGTAGGGACAGGTAGTATTTGCATGGTCCATCCAAAAGCCTTCACAGCCTTTGAGCCTTTTCAGAGCTTAGTGAGCATTACTGACCCACCAAGAGTTTTCCTCAAATCTTTAAGGACTGGTCAGTGAGGAAATACCTCATCCCTGCTTTTCCCTTTGGTGTGTTTGGGCTCTTTCAGGCCATACACCATCACAGAATGGGAATGGAAGGGAGATGCAGGCCCTAGTATGCGTCTGATGGAAAAAGCAGCAGGATTATTTGCCCACCCTCAAACCTGAGCTCTACACAATACTGTGTGCAAGAACCAAAGCAGGTATTTGGGAAGAGTCTAGCCTAAACAGCAGGATAAATGCACATTGAGAGAAGGTATGAGCAGAGGTTCACAGCCCTGTAACAGCTATCCACCAGCTCCTTCACATACTCCCACCCTTTATCTTCCCTTGTTTGGGCTTTATTTCAAGCAAGATTCTTGTGTCCCCCAGCACAAAAGGGAAAACACAAACAGGGTTACAGTCAAACAGCTCCAAAAGTGCTTAAAGATTGTACATGCATTAGCCTGCTGGAGAACTCATGGAGCCATAGGTAGTGTGCAAATCTGTATTTTTTAGAAGAGAGGAGGAGGGGGCCTTGAAAGAGCAACTAAGCAGTAGGAGAACAGTCTGGAGAGCATAAAGTTTCAGAATTAAGGCTGTCAGAGCTTGCAGCATCAAAACCAACAGTGTCACCTTAGAAACAATGTTATGGTCCTCCCAGTTTTTTGCCTCTTATTGCTACTTAAATCCCACCAAATATTCCACTTACATAAGTCTTATATTACCTCAATTTATTTATTTTGTCAGATTGACTTCGCCTTGCTTGTGAAGCATTTTTAAACACAGCTGAGACTAACTTTACTTTTAAGTCTCCTTAGAATTGAAAGTTGATTGAACTAAGTCTATATAAGGTTTTCAGACTTTCTAGAGGCCCTTAATCTACTGTTCAATAAGGAATTAGTGCCAGCTTTATAAAGACACCAAGGTGCACATAAACACCTAAATGTCAGGCCCTTACTAAACAAGTTTAGAGCAAAGCAGATGTTTCAAATAAGAGTTTCGTGACACTGGTTCCTATCTGGAGACTTAATCCTACCAATAGTTACATGTGTGCTTAGTTTTATATAGCACATAGTTCCACTGAAATCACACTGTACTACTCACCATAGTAAAACTAAGCACATGTGTGCTTGCTGGAGCACAGCCTGAGAGATAAAAATTAAATAACTGGTTAGTTATTTGCTACTCCATAGAGTATCATATGGATCAGTCAGTTTTGTTAAGTTCCAGAAAATTCTGACAAACAAATAATGTCCTTTTTTTTTTTGTGGCAGCTTCCCCTCTGCTCCGAGTACCTATCTATCTACCCTTCAAAGAAGTTCAGGAAAGCTTATTTTAGCTGTGGGAAACAATACTCTTTGCTAAATGCTGCCAAATCAACATATGCCTTCTGAATATGAATTACAGATACAAGCAATTAACTAATATATTAGTAAGACCATACCTCTGCCTTACAAGCATCATAACTGGTAGAATATCTTGGTTCTTTACGTATTAGAAAGACATATTCAGTTATCCTTCCATGTTAGAGACTTAAATGCAAGCTGGAGTATAGGGAAAATAAATAGGAAAGAATTCTACTCATATTTTTTCCTAAAAATGAAGGTCATCCAAACAAGAGAAGGAGGACAAAAAAGGAAAACCCAGGAAAAAAAAAAAAAAGATAAATCATATATATATATATATATATATATAAACAACAAAAAAGAAAACCTCTTCAGCATCTGTTAATTTTTCTAAAAACACTGCTGTTTTCTTAAGTGAACCTTAGTACATTCACACAACCAACTGTTTCTAAATGCTATCTGCCAAAACAATAACAGACTAAATTACTGGAAAGCAATAATAGAATGCAGAACATACTATGAAGCAAACATGTAAAGCTATACAAATAAAACCGGGAAAAGATTACACTATTAAAAGTAAACCAAAGCTATTTACCCAACAACTGCTCTTCCTTGCCTCAGTTTTTCACTTCTTACAGCAAGCATAGCACTATTTATCCCTTGAAAATAGTACCTAGAAGAACTGATTAGCTCATTATTGCTAGTAATTACAGCAGTCATTATGTACTTTGAGATAACTGGATGAAAGTACCATAAGTCTGATTAAAATGAGAATCTGCTCAGGAAAGAAGTAAGAAGAGGAAGGCAGGGCCTTGAACTTCTGTGATGGGATCTCCTTTGACCTTAGCTGGTACTTAACTGAAATTGGTAAGCATGCCCAGCTGCTTTGAGTGCTACATGGAACAAGATACAATCCTCTTGTACTGCAAGGATCAATGTGACACCCAGAGCTCAGCATCCAAGCTTCAGTGAAATGAGCAGGCAGAAAAAGAATCATCTCCGTCAGCTCAGAGGGAGCAAAGGCTGTGGCCTTCAATTCCAGCTGCTGGATGGAGAAGCAGTGTGTGATCTCAAAGTCACTCGGCCAATGCCTCTCTGGAAATCACTTATAGTAACTGAAGCTTCTCTGCTCTCCTTCAGCAGGATTTGCCCTTGCAGCCCTGTGGCTGTGCAAGCATCTCTGACAGAGGTGGACTCAGATGTGGGGAGCAGGAGCCAGGGATGGGGCACTCCCATCTTCTGTTCCTGCTTCTGCCTGCAGTTTTCAGCTGTATTATCTTTTTTCCTTAGCTTCCCAGGGCTGCTGCTTGGGTCTGGCAGGTAATTTCTCCTGTTCCCCAGTTACCTTCCGCCACTGCAGCTCTCTGCTCTCACAGCACCGCTCCTGGGGAGCGAAGGAGGAAGGACCCCCTTCTCCAAACCAGAGGGGAGATCTGCATGTGGAGGGTCCTTCCTTGCACAGGTCAGACGGGTGAGGAAATTATTTAAGGCTGCAATTTTTGCAAGTAATGCCAGAGCGCTGCTATATTTTTGGAAAGCAAGAGCCAGCTGTGCTGGAGCAGAGAACATTGCTCAGCGCGGTGTCAATATGAAAACCCAGCAGCGTCTTGATACGAGACAAATTTTATTAAAACCATAAGAAGTAACCAGCCAATAGCTGGTTCTTGCATGTAGCGTATACATAAAAGAAAGGGCTGGCTTTCTGACAGCAAGCAAAATGCTTTCAGTCCTTCTTCCCAGAAACGCAGGCCTCCTCAGTCACACAGTGTTCAATAGCTGCAAACACAGAGTTATGTTGCTAAATGTTAAGGGCTCAGCTGTTTACCAGAAGAATGTTTCCTCCCTGGAACACATGGTTTTGCTTAAAAGAAGTTCTCCAAAAAAGACCACTTTATTTCATTAGCAAATGCAACATTATAGTCCTAGCAAACTTGCCATCCAGTCTCTCCTTGCAAGAATGAAACAGAGAAAGACAAAAATTGACCTCTCCTTATAAGAGAGGGGTAGAGGTACACTCTGCTGAGGAATACCACAGCTTTCAGCCTGGTGAGGTAGAGCCAGATCTTGTGCTCTGAGATGCATGTATCTTCATGCAATGTTTTCATATTCCGTTCATGCTGGAAGCACAAACGTGGAATAGAGCGAGAGGCTTGCGTGCTCTCCCAGCTTTACCAATGACTGGCCAAAGTGCTGCCTTTCACTTCCTAAAATCAGCTCTCCTGTCTGTAACAGGGAGGTGATTTCCCCCTTACAGAAAGCACATTTGAATCGTTAAATGAAAATGCAGTACTCTTGTATCTTCTAAATGAAATTACACTGCAATTAATGCATTTACATCAGCACTTGATTTATCCCAGAGTATTACAGGGATGCAAGCAAGAGGTTCTAGAATGAAAGTATATTTTTAAGTAAGAGCCCTTGAACTTGCCACATGTTTTGAGCTTGTAGAGAGTGAAATGATGGCAAATTTCTGAACAACTTGGTCAGGTCAGCACTATATTTACAATGATCTGCTAAAAATGGTCATTGTGAGATGGAGCTCAAGCTAACATGAGAAATCTGTGCTGAAAGAAGTAGAGATACTGTAACGACCCGGAGGAAGCATGCTGTTCACATTCCTCCTACTTCTTTTGACTCTGATATCCAATGAGAAAGTTCTTGATAAGCTTTACTGCACTGCAGAAGGTATAAACAATGTGCTTTGAGATCTGGTGAGCTTAAACCCCAAACTTATCTTCTCATTTGTTTCCTGAATTGTCCCACGGATACAAATCCATTGTCAACACATGTGCTTATAAAGAGCAGAATACACTTATTTCTGTTGTACCTTCCCTTCCTTTGCTGGTTTTTTTTTAACATGGTATTTAATTACTTCTTTTTCATTTGCCACAACGTTATGCTGAACTGCAATGTGGTGTTTGATGTCTGCAATCAAAATGCAAAAAGGGAAAAAAATATAACATTTTTGTCTGATTTATTAGTTTTCATGCTTCAAGATAATAAAGGGATTTGTTGATAGGGTCAGGCAGGAATTTACTCTGCAGCAGAGACATTAACTGAATCGAGAGGTTTTCAGAACAGAGGGTATTGGCCTGAGAGAGCTAATGGGACCCTGTTGTTCACAGGATAATGCATTTAGTTAATCAACACAACCTGAGCTGTTTTTACAGTTGCCATGGAAGAAAATTTTTCCACAAGAAATATAGGTCTGGTTGGCTTGTTTCTTTTTCTTTTGTTATTTTTTCCCTGCTTTTCTCTAAGAAGATCTTGTACTTTCTTGGCTTTTTGGCATGCCAGAAAAGGCAATCCCTCCACAACTGTTTTCCTTCTAGACCCAGATAGAAGTCAATAATTAACCACAACACTAAAAGCCAATCCATTCTAATGTGGCAACTCTGCCTAAAACAATAGGGTTAATCCTCGGTTCCTTACCTTCCTAATTTATATGGGTTTAACACTTCTCTTCCCAGAAATTCTTTCATGAACTCTCAAGTTTCAATGCCTGTGAGGTTTTCTTTCTCTTGGTCTTTTCTAGCAAGGGACACCAACATCAGGCAGCCCTGGACTTTCTGTTTGCATCCTCTGATTGCCCCATGCACGAGGCCTGTGCATCAGCCCCTGCTAGTGTTATGCTATTAAAAGCCATTAAGGGAGCAGCAAGAAGGCAGAATCTGTAATGGGCCCTCCATACTTCTCCTCCTGGTGCTCTCACGCTGTCTGAAGCCCTAGCAAGATGATTTCTGCAGAGCAGGGCTGGTGTATGAGCTGATTTATGAGTCCATTTGTGATATTTTGCAATACTACTCCAACCTCTTTTGCCATCTCAAATGTCTTCCCTTTGATGTCAGGACAGGCATGGGAGAGCATGTTCTAGATTAAATGCATAGAGGTGGACACAGCCTGTCAATGGAATGTCAGGGGAGGGCTGGCTGCCTGGTCCAGCGCAGGCAGTGCAATAAGGATGCAACCATCTGGGATTAAAGCTTAAAGCTTTTGGCATGTCTGGACCGGCCATTAAAAAACTTTCATACACCAGCAGACCCCAGTGAGAAGTCAAAGTTGTGGTTGGCCCAGTATTTTGGCAGCAAGGACTTGTTTGTCTTTCATTAGAGCTAGAGAAACATTTAGGTAACTTTTAGGGGAGCATAGAGAGATTTTCTAATGGTCAGAAAAGTAACCGCTTCAAGGCTGACATTACTCCTTTTTTGTCAGTATTTATACGACTGCAAATTGGTTGCTATTTACAAACCGGCTTCACAAAGTGTGAGAGGCACAGCTGGCATCACAAAATGACAGAAAGTTTGGTTCTTTCACCATTGTTTGTGTGATGAGTAAATGTTTTGTGCAGGTGTTGTTTTGGCCCTGCAGGAAGAGGTTTAGCCGTGGTCATTCTGTGTGGTGCTGCAGGGCCAAGCACCAAACCCCAGGAGAAGCTTCCCTGGGCAACCAGGGCACTGTGTTCCTCTGGACAAAGGAAAAGCAGTTGTCTCAGCAAGAGAAAAAAAGGTTTTAATATGGACCCCACAACAATGAACAGAAGGAATTCTGCCTGGACATGCTCCTGGCATGCCTGCTGTCTACCTCCCCCAGGACATCTTGGTGGTGATGTCCCAAACTGGCAAAAAGGATGGTGCTGGTGGAGAAGGGGAGATGCAAACCTTAAACCACCAGAGTGAGTAGCATAGTGAAAAGTCTGTGGCTGGATGTGCCGGTTGTCTTGGC
The DNA here is from genome assembly GCF_033783945.1 of Neopsephotus bourkii. Lineage (NCBI taxonomy): Eukaryota > Metazoa > Chordata > Aves > Psittaciformes > Psittacidae > Neopsephotus > Neopsephotus bourkii. The sequence continues at coordinate 15,305,853 of NW_026900624.1, forward strand.
AGCTGTACAGGTGTGGTGTTTTTCTTGTTTGCTTTGCTAGATGTAGGCATCTGAATTCCTACCGAAAAGAAACAGAGGTGCCCGAGGCCTGTTGTGATTTTGCAGTTTGCTGGCTCATGTGTCTTCATATACGTGACATGTATGTGACCGATAAATATGTATAAATACATATGTATATTTCTATACCTCAGGGTTTAGAAATTAAATGTGTTTTGTTTAAAAAATTCAATCCATCCTGGCACATTTAGCCCCTGAAAGAAAAATCTTTCAAAATTATTTGCACTGAGGTGAGTGTCTCTCTATTCACAGAGGAGTATATCAAGACTCCAGGTGAGATGTGTGGAAGATCTCCTGTTCCCATGCGAAGGAGCCAAGGCAAGGGCTAATAACAGTGGTCTGACGCTACAGTATGAAGGGTGAGTGCGTCTGTGCTTGTGTAGGAGTATCCCATATTGGTGCAGAATGGGCCCTTGGATTCCTCCGTCCCTCCTGGGTGTTTCAATTAAAAGCTGAGGAAGAAGTCCAAGAAAATGCCTAAAATGGCTTGAGTCCTTCCTCATGATCTGGAAATGGAAGTCGGCTGTGACTAACTCCAGCCCAGCCACCAAACCCCTCCCTCCTCGACTCTGCATCGCTCCATTCGTTCCCAGCTCCTCTCCTGCCTTTGCAGTCGCAGTGGAAACAGTGAAGCAGCCTGGCTTCGAGTGCCAGGAGCGCACGAGCGGTGTGCAACTGCAGCAGTGACTGTCACCCACCCATCCCAGTGCCTAACCTAGGCAGAAGTGATCAAAATCTGACAGGAACAAGTCTTGATTATAAGCAGAGGAATGATTTTAAAAGAGGCTGCTTCCAAGCCTGGAAACAAAGCCCAATTAAATCCTGCCATTGATTTAAATTGGCTTCAAACCAGGCCTCTAGCAGCTACTCAAGTAAAAAGAAATAAAAAATGCTTTTTAATCATTTTTTAAGCCAGTTTAGGTGGTGTCTCCTGACCTCCCAGCAAGGCTAACATAGAAATATCCGTAAAGAACAAGATTAGCTGAGTGAGTGATCAGGAAAGCCACATCCCTTACTCGATCATGTTGTGATGGCCTCTGTAATATGTGAGTTTTTTGCTGCTGATTCTGTCATGGTATGCACTTGATCTGAATTTGAGATCATCAACCGCAAAAGAAGAGTCACCTGGACACTGAGAGCAGCAGGAGCGTGTGCTCTGATAGTTACTCCATGAGCACCAGCCCAGTTCATTCTCACTATGTTCACTGCCATCCTATGCCAAGCATGAAGCCTCATTCCTTCTGCTCAAAATTTCTAGCTCTCTGGGTGCAAACACCCAATGGAGAGCCTTCCTGTGGGATTTCAGATGCTCCTTTCCTTCCACCACTCATCCATCTCACATAAAAGTCCATCAAGACTTGCTCTTTGTGTGGTACTTGCTCCAGAGGGGGGTGTGATCTCTCCTGGTATCCAACAACTCTGAGAATGCAAAACATAAATAACAGAATGGGATGCTTATGATCCCAATCGTGTGTTATTAAAATCTCACCTTCTCCTTCAGTTTACTTTGTCTCAGTTCTTTCCCTAAGAACTTTAAGGAGTCAGAACCCTGTGTGCTCACCAGTGTAAGATAAGGAAGGATAAATCATTCAGTGCGGGGCCCAGGATGTCCTGTTCTCTCCTCTTTGGTGTTACAGCATGCAGAAGAATGTCCTGGAAAAGTTTGACTTCTGAGATGAAGCACTCCATGCCCCTTGTTCAGCAGTGCACCAGGATGTCTCTTTGGGAGATGCTGGAGACCAAACGTGCCTGGACATGAGTTTATTCACAGGGTGTGTGAGGTGTTGGCTGGAGAGCTTCAGAGCTGAGCTGCCTATATGTGCCCTACCCAAATTTGCCGCTGCCCTCAGGTTTGTGACCTCAGTGACTATTTGATAGGGTAAATCTACCTTGCATATTCACTGCAGAGATTAAAAAGGATGAGTAGATGAAGGCACACCTGAGCAAGAATATTGTTAGACTAATTCATTATTCTTACTAAGCTAATTAAAGACAGATCAATGAAGGGATCGCACTGAGATAATGATTAAGATCAAGTCAATAAATCAATAGATTCACATGATCAGTCATCAGATTATATAGGGGTCTATCAAAGTGATTTGTGAAGTTGCCACTGAGGGAATTACTTAGATTTAATCTTGTCTAGGGAGATTTCAAGGAGAAGGCAGGGTGTTTTCAGGCTAAAACCCCAGCAAGCTTTCCAGCAGATGCAGTGACCCCTCTGGTGAACACAGATCTTCCATGGATATAAGGATGTATATCCTCCCTTCTAAGGAGTTATCTCCCCCACTTCAAAGGGGGATCTCCAGTCATCTTTGGGGTTTTTTGCCAAGCTATATGACCCAGCTTGCACAGTAATCTTGTTTTAGCTCTGTTTGGGGAAGTAACACGATAGGTATCTCCACAGTAACTTTCCTTCAACACATCTTTCCTAAACCTTAAGCTGTTTTAATAAAAGCTTAAAAAGATTTATTGTCTGTGTATTCCTCGTTTCACAAATGGCCCAGTTTTCCTCCACTGCTAAAGCAGAAGGGGTGGTTAAGGTAAGCCCAGCTACTTATGAATAATCTTGTTTTCAGCTCCAAAGACTGCTAATTCACTTACAACTTCATTTTAGCAGTCCTCTGAGGGTATTTTTCACACCAATAGGCCTGATCACCCATTCATACCACCAGAAAATCAGAAGAACAGAAAGTGAGGGAATCAGTTCATTAAAACAAAGGTAAAAATGGACAATGCCATTTCATCTGCATCTTCCCTTGAGGGTTTTAATTCACATAAGCATTTCTTTGTTATGCATAGGACAGCACTGAAGGCTTCCTCCAAGTGCACAGCCTGGAGTCTGACATGGTCCTGGAGCAGGCTGCAGCCTGCCCACCTAGGTGAGAGCCTTCACTTAAGGCCTGTTCATCTTCCTCTGAATGGATTATCCAATGTGAAGCAGAGGTGTTCTGATTTTTGGGAACAGACGATACAAAAGAACCAGGTTCCCACATCATTATCATTTGTATAGGTGTATCTTCTACTTAGATCAGCCATGGGTTCAAGCTGTAGGGCTGGCAGACCAGTTGTGAGCCCTGGTGTTTCAGATGAGATCTGTCATCCAGGTCCCTCACAAATTGGGGTGGAAACCCCATCAGCAGGTGACCTTTAATTTTACCTGATCAAATCTTCGTTGGTAATATAAAATACAGATGTGTATGGGCAGAAGCCTTGCCAGTAAGGCAGATGCCAGTCTCGCAGCACAAGGGAAGGGAGTATAACATGCTGTCAGCAGAAATCAGCTTTCAGAAAAATACTTAGTATCCTGCTCAGCACACTTTCTCCTGAGCACATTTTCCTCATACGAGTTCCTCCTCCAGTGTTGCCAGCAGTTGTTAGAATACTGTGAACTTTTTTAATGGAAAAGAATTTGGGACCTAACTTGGGGTAAATTTTTTACTTACTTTTATGGCTGATAATGACCTACAAAACACCGTTATACTAGTCAGTATTTGACCAGTAAAGTTTCCTCAGGATCAACTGTAATTTGGGCCTATTTTCACCCCACAACCTGCAGTCCAAGCAAGGGTCAGAACATATTTGAATTCCCAATTCATGAAAACTCTAGGCCTGCCAGTAACACAGCAAAGGCTTTTCACATTTCTTTCTCACCCATGTGAATTATAGCGTGCCTGAGGTGAAATAGGGGCCTTAAAAATGAAAAATGAAAATGTAAAATAAAAGATGCTCTGGTTCCCTTTTTGCAGAGACAGCACAAATCAGGAGGTGAGCTCTGCACAGTGCTCTGGTAGGAAGCAATTTCCTGATTTAGGGTGATATGTAGCTATGGATTTTGACTGATCTCATCTATATGTATATTCAGTCTCTTCAAGATGCTATTAGCAAGCATACCAAAAATTTGGATGTCTTATTTTATTGTATAAAGCGTCTTTTATATTATTTTTAGGAGAGTATCTGTGTTACTTGGAGCCCGACACAGCTTTGGGTCATCTGCAGGTTTAACAAACCTGATCTTTCTTCTTTCAGACAGATGATTTATATGAAAGCCATGTACAGGACTGGGCTGGATCCTGGCTCACCCACACTTGGTACAGGCTTTAATTTTGGAAATGAAGTACTGATGAAGACCAGAATAGCACAGGGTCTTCTACATCTAATCTAGACAGAACTAGTCTTTTACTAGTTTCGTTCAATGAGTTTCTGTATCTGGTTTAGGCACACAGTCGTGTGAGACTGTGCTGGAGCTGAGCTGAGCACCTCTGGACCTTTTCCTTTCACCCCAGAGCCTGCTGTTGGTGTGCTTTAGGAGGAAAGAAGGTTGGTTTGGTATGGCTTGCTCTTGACAGATCCAAGGTGGCTGCTTCTCGTCATCTGCTGGATGTTTACAAATAAATTGATTATTTGTTAAATATAAAGTTATAATTTATTAACGTTAAGCTGACTGGTCTGTGATTCCCTTGGCTCTTCTTGTTTTCCTTTTTCTGTTGGTAGGAACTCCTTTGCCCTTGCTTAATCTTGGGGTGCCCTGACGTGTCCATCACGACTTGGTGGCTGTCCTAAGGTCACACTTCTGAAGGTTCCTTCTCAAGATCCCCAAATCCCTACATCTGCCCAATGACACTTTTGGCAAAGCGGGCAGCAGGGAGGACCCTGTCTGCACAAACTCCTGCCTGCCCCTACACAGACTGCCCCCTGTGAAGGACAACCCCAACCCCACTTTCAAAATACTCATGCTTCTTCTGGTACTGTGAATGCTGGTGATGCTCCCGGAGACTGAGGCTTCCCTGCATCCTTTTGGAAGCCTGGTCGCTATGGCGACTATGTGCAGCTTTACAATCTGTTTGTTGTCCACCTATTTCAATCAGAAACACTTCTGGAGCTTTTATATTTCCAGTGATTTTAATTCGAATTGCTAGTGGGTGGTTTTGAATTCAAGAGGGAAACAATATGCTGTGAAGAAAAACTTTCAGAAACCTTTGCAGTCTGCTGTTGCATCCTTTTACATTTTAACGATTAAAAGTGTCTTTTTGTCAGTTTATACCCATTTTGCATCATTGTCGCAGTCCTCTGAGTACATTGCTGAGAGAGAGAAAAATCTTTATCACCTGTTTAGGATGCAAACCCCACCAGATTGCTCATTATGACCTAGCCAGGGTAGCCTGCAGCAGTGAGAGAAGCAGCAGGGCTCCCCAGGATGGACCAGGACCCTTTCAGGGTCTGCAACGTAAAGGCAGTTTTGGCCTCCAGCAGACCTGTGGGTGGCCATGGGGGGATCCCCCTTTTGGTGCTCCCAACCCAACTAGGGGATGAACAGAAAGGAGAAGCAATGAAGGTGAAGCCTAAGAGTATGAACATGGCAACCCCATGCACCTTTGTCCACCTGAAGATGCAGTTGCTCCTCCTAGCTAAGGAGTTAATGCTTTTACCTGCCAGACTGCAGCACTTCTGATCTATGACTACATTAACAAAGGTTCACCAGTTGCATCTGCCTCATTCTTGGCCTGTCCCTCAGAGAGAGGTTTTATTCCTTGTCTTCTGCATGTTCCTCCAGCTGTTTGACCCCCTGGCCACAGCACTTCCCTGGCACCCCCCCCAAATGAAGGAGGTGAGGAGCTGTTCGACTTTGACTAATGGTAGTATCAAAGGCATTGAAATCTCTCTCTTTACCTTTGCTGCATTTCAAACTTTCACATCCAGGTCCTGACATGGGAAGAGCTGTTTGATTGGGAAATCATGGTTTGCTCTGTAGGTTTGAGATGATCAATGAGGAAATCTTATTTCTCAACATGTGGTTTAATGAGAGCTACCGGGTGACTAAGAGTAAGAATGTAAAGACATGAAATCAAAAAAATACTGGGGAGAAAAACTGAACTCTGCTCAGAATGCTTTCAAATAAAGGAAACAAGGATTGTGGTTTTAGTTGTGTTTTCGTGTAGTTTGGTTACTAGTGTTCATTCATTCTAGACAGCCAAAACAAACTGCTTGTTTTAGACTTTGTAACATTTTTACTTACAGAGCATGGCATGATGCTCTTGGAGTTGGTCTTCTAAAATAAAGCTGCTTAAATGGCAAAGGGCTTCCTATGGTTTTGATAAACCTTCCTGTTTTGTGGACAGAGCCATTAGGAATCTGCTTGAGTCCCTCTGGAAAGGACCTTTCTTTTTCATCTAATCCTAGGTGTGACAGTGAGAAGGGATCTGGGGCAAGGGATGGAGGACAGGTTTGCACCCAGCACCAGGATGGTTCTCTCCTCCCTGGGTACGAGGCAGGGCCATGATGGGAGCAGAAGGTCACAGCAGCTTGCACTGCTGAGTGACCTTTTCTGAAGGCTCTGCTGGGGCAAAAGAAGAGCTCTGTGTCCTTCACCATTTTCAGTCACAGCTAATGGTTTGCAGGCAGCTTTGCTCTATGCTGTTGAGCTTGCTGCAATCACAGCCTGCCCCAAGCCCACCTTATTGCCCAAGCACTGCTACCCCACAGGGCAATGCTCAACAGCAGGATAGTGGCTGACAAAACTGGCTCCTTGAAGGAAGTCTCTTCCTATTTACACCAGCAAATACCTGGCAGAAGCCAGCCCTGATGGCTGTGCCCCTCCTCAGGGCAACCTGCACTTGCAAATGGGAATGTGGAAAAATGCTGGTCTTGAGCTTGCCACATGTTTGAGACCAAGGGCAGAAATGCTCAGAGAGAAAACATCACCTTAAATTACAAAACAGCACAAATTCAAATGTAGAGAACCTGGTTGGATGTCTGGGATAACTAGGACTGGTCTTAGGTGCTTCGGTTGATCACCCCACACATCTTGGAGGCCCAGATGTGCATCAGCAAGATGAAGGGTAATGGTGTAACGCAGTCCATCCCTAGACCTGAGGTCTGCAGGGAGCAATGCATGGTGTTTGTCTCACTGAAGAAGGCAGCACTGAAAAGCCACCTCCCTGTTGTGGTGGCACTGTGCTGACTTTTGTGAGGCTGCTCCTACCAACAAGCACGCTCAAGTTGGCCTAGACGTTGCTAAAAAGCTATTCCAAGCACTCTGGCTGGCTGCACGTGTTAGTGACAAGATTATTAGCATCAGAGGAAATCCCAGCTTTTGTTAGGAAGACTGTAAACAACTGCTGCTCACAAAAGAGCTGCTTCATTCATCATCCAGGAAAGAAAAAGAAAGGAGAGGAAAAAAACCCTCTTGGGGCATTGCTGCATGGCTGGCTTCCTGCTCCTAAGCAAAGGGTCTCAAGGCTGTTTAGGGAAACATAGCAGCAGGGAGAAATGATAGGCTGAAATGCAGCATTTCACATGAAAAATGCCTGCTTGCAGGTTTAGATGTCACCTCACCCCAAAACTAGCCCCTGCTCCACATCAGTTGAGCTTCGAGCATCATTTCCAAGATTATCTATCTATCTATCTATCTATCTACTTACAAAAAATGTGTTTTGTAAGCTCCCAGAGTTCTGGGATATCTGAAGGACTGTAAATATGAAAAGTGTTGAACTCATTGCAGCTCAAGGTCCTACACTGGGATCAATATCTCCCCCACCCCATAGTTACCCTGTGGCAGAGCTCAGTACATTGGCTCAGCATTGCCCTTATCCTCTACTATGAATAAAAGGAGTCAGTTTGAAAAATCCCTGTTTTACTTACATTTTCATCTAGGCAGTTGAAAGATAAGCAGTTGAATTCAGGACAAAACAATGAATTATCACATCTTTGAGTGTTATTTTAATCTCTTCTTATATACAGTGCTTTTCCAGATGAACAACAGACATCTTCTGGTTATCTGTCTTTGCTGAAGGACCCAGTTTCAAGCTACTGATCACCACCTCAACCCCAAACCACCATTTAATTGGGCTGAGGCACAAGCTCACCCTGCAGCAGCTCCTCAGATGTCTGTTTTATGGAGCTGTCATGGCACAGTGGGGCACAAAACAGTCCTGGGGATGAGTTGGGATGCTGCAGCCTGGGCCCTGAGCAAATATCTACGCTCAGCTCCTCCAAAGCACCTCGTGGACACTTTAAACCCCAGCCCCAGCCAGCGAGGCTGCCCACATCGCTGCAACAACAGATTGCAGAACTTGCTGAGGTTTTCAGCCACCTCTCAAGCTCACTCCTACCCTGTGATCCCTGTTCCATTGCTCTACTCCAGCTGGGAGTTTATTGCTTTTAGGGTCATTGAATCCCTTTGCCTCTTTAAAGAATGATAGTATCCAACAGGGGCAGATACAGCTGTCACAGAACTGCACAAGCTCAGGGTGACCTGGTGCTAGTCTAGAGACCCCTCTATAAGACCTCCCAGCTGGAGATTCTCCTATTTTTCCAGTGCCATCTAGTAAGTCCATGACGCCCTACTATAACAGCCAGTCTCTGAGCATCATGCTGGAGCCATGGAGCGAGCAGAGCACTTGTGGCTCTGCGGTACCCACACTGCTGCTGCCAGATAGAACATTGCCAGGAGATGGGAAGGGCCATGGAGAAGGCGGTGGGAGGGCTCTGGTGGCTGCAGAGCAGCTCATTTCCCACTTTGCTGCAGCTGCCAGAGGTTGCAGCAGCTCCGGGGTGATTCATTCCGGACCAGGAGTAATTGATTGCTGAAACACGGAGCCCTGAAACTGTTTCATTAGGGTTAGCATTTCCCGCTATATGACAGGCAACTCTGGTGTCTGCTCTGTAGCAAAGCCCTTAGTCACCTCCCTGCAGCGCTGTGTCGGTCCTGGGGATGGAGCAGGCAAAACAGATCTTGCAGGAACAGACTAATTGCTTTCACTTGCTCAAGGAGATAGTTGCAAAGAAAGAAGATATTAAGAAGTGAATAGTTTAAAGAAGCTGGATCCGAAGTGAGTTCCTTTACCATAGAAAAGCCTGCATCATCCACCAGGATGATAAGGGGGTTGCAAGTGCCCAAGTGGTGGTTGGGAGATCTTTGTGAAAGAAGACACACAGGCTGATGGCAAAACAAGGGATCAGGAGTTGTTAACTCCTTGCTTCGGTTCTATCTGACAAGGCTCCTCTCTCAGAGCTAAGAAAATGGCTGCCCTGAGGCTGGCTTTCCCCAGCAAACCTCCATGGCCTGGAGGACTGACACATCCAGTCAGCATATGCTCTGAGAGGAAGATCAGAGAATCAGAGGATGCTTTAAATTAGAAGGGACCTTAAAGCTCATCCAGTTCAACCCCTTGCCATGAGCGGGGACACCTTCCGCTAGAGCAGGTTGCTCCAAGCCCCGTCCAACCTGGCCTTGAACACTGCCAGGGATGGGGCAGCCACAGCTTCTCTGGGCAGCCTGTGACAGGACCTCAGCACCCTCATAGTGAAGAATTTCTTCCTAATATCTCATCCAAACTTTCAGTTTAAAGCCATTCCCCCTTCTCCTGTCAAGGACAATGTCCTTGTTAAAAGTCCTTCTCCAGATTTCTTGTTGCCCCCTTTAGGCACTGGAAGCTGCTCTCCCCAGCTGTCTCCCCAGAGCCTTCTCTTGTCCAGGCTGAACAAGACCAGCTCTTCATACAGCAGAGCTGTTCCAGCCCTCTGAGCACCTTCAGCACCCTTCTCTGGACTCAGTCCAGCAGGTCCATGTCCCTCTTGTGTTGTGTTCCCAGAGATGAACACAGTTTAAACCAAACTTAGAAAGCAACCCAAACACACGAGCACTGCATAATCACCATACATGTTCAGCGCCTAAATAATAAAAGCGCTTGCACTGCGCTTTGCCAATTGGAGTGCTGTAGACTCTGAGTAATCATTTCTAGCCCCGTGCTACCGATGCTCATGTTGCTTTCCCAGGCCTGCTGATGAGGAAGCTGTGGCAAAGGGTGAGCCCCACGTCCTGGAAAGGCCACAGAGTCAGACTGAGAGAGCGCGGGTGTTGCTGAGATGTTCAGCTCTCCCTGCTGCACACAGCCCTTTCAGAAGGGCAGAGCCGGGACTCGCTGCCTGTATTTCTCTTCCTGCTGCCCTTTGAACACCACTCTGCGCACAAGCGTGCCCGTGAACCAAGTATCTCAAAGCTCAGCCTTTCCAGGAGATGCACATTACTTTGTCTTCTCAAGTCTCTGTATGTTTTGTTGTCTTGGTTTTGGCTGGGATAGGGTTAGTTTCTGTCCTAGTAGCTGGTGCAGTGCTGTGCTTTGGCTTCACTCTGAGAACAATGCTGATAACACACTGATGTTTTAGTTGTTGCAAGTAATGCTTATCCCAACCAAGGACTTTCAGTCTCTCGTGCTCTGACAGCGAGGAGGGGCACAAGAAGCAGGTGGGGAGCACAGCCAAGATGCCTCACCCAAAGTAGCCAAAGGGGCATTCCATACCACGTTGCATCATGCTGAGCATAGAAAGCAGGGTGTTAGGGAGGAAGGGGCCGATTGCTGCTCAGGGATGAGCTGAGAATCGGTCAGTGGGTGGTGAGCACTTGCATTGTGCATCACTTGTTTATTACTTTCTCTCTCTCCTTATTTGTTCTTATGATTGTACTTCACTTTTACTTCAGTTATTAAACTGTTCTTACTTCAGCCCATGGCCCTGTACACTTTTCCTCATTCTCCTCCCCATCCTGCTGTGGTGAGCGAGTGGCTGTGTGGTCCTTGGCTGCCAGCTGGGGTTAAACCACAACCCTTCTGCTGCAGCTGAACCCAAAGCAATGGCATGGGGGAAAACAGGGGGGAAAACAACTCGAGGAGAGAAGGGCACCAGAGCAGCTCTGCCGTATCCCCTCCACAAGGCACGACTTGCAGGAAGCACATGCAGCCATGTTCCTCACTCGTAGTAGTTTTAAATGGGGGCAGGAGGACCCATCACCCCGAAAGCAAGCAGTTTTCCTGTGTGTGCTGTGTCGGAGGTGATGCGGCCTGGCCCAGTGTGGTGCCCATTGGGACGCTGTCTGCTGTTGGAGATCGTTGTTGCTTACCTCCCATAACCACCTCCTAGGGCAGGCAGGCAGGCACAGGGGGTCTTGAATCAATGCCTGTAAATGCACAGGAAGCAGTGGAACGGGGAGGTGTGAAGGAGGGCAGATGGACCCAGCGTAGAACACACAGATAGAAACTCGGAATCCCACCCGGGAACAGGTTCCTCACTTTGGAGGCTGTTTGAAGAGCTGCTTTAAAAGATCCCTGCAGTGGACCCAGGGGAAGAAGATGGCATTTATATGCTTGAAGTATAGCACATGTTGCTTTTAGGTGTGTTCCTGGGGACAGCCTGAACTACTGAAGGTGCAAAAGATAGTCCAAGACAGACTGGAAATTTGGAACAAACCCAAAGGACATTATGTTGTTGCACCCAGATAAACACTGTTTCTCTCAAGAATGAACAGATTTTACTGCAGATATTTCTACTTTTTTATCTTCATGTTTTGTACTTGAAGGCAAACTCTCTACACCCACATTGCTGGGGGACAAGCTCCAGGTCCAGCTGGGGAATGAAGTCTCCTCCTCATAAGAAGTTATCCATAATCAGGAAAAAGACTTATCAAAACTGTAGGGAGAGCCACTTAATAAAAACAAAGCAAACCAAAACCAACCTGGTTATATTAGTCCCATGATAAGGAATTCAGCCTGCTCTGACTTTACCTGCAGCTCTTCACCTCTGCTTTTTCAATGGGTGGGAATGGAAACACAGATTCAATGCCAGTCCCAAATGCAAACTCTCTTCAGTTAATAGCTTTAGTTCTGGCCTTCAGTCTCCAACCTTTAAGCAGTCACTCATCAGTGGAGGCCAGAGTTCAGCCCCCAGCTCCTGTGTGGAGGCATCTCCTCAGATTTGCGCATTCAGAGGCTGGATAAAACCCCACTTTCCAAGGAGCCTCTCACAAACCACTGGAGCTTCCTGAGCTTATTTTGTCCAAGAAGAATTGTTTTAGATCCATAACAAGGAGTTTACTCCAGGTCCTTTTCTGTTTAGAATGCAGTATTTTAGTTCTGGCTCTACCCTTCCCAACACCATGAGCTGCTGTTTTATTGTCATTCCTGCTACTGAAGTAAGCAGCCTTGCATTCCAGCTCATGATAATAACACAGCTATATTCCTAGCTGGCCTTGGCCAAGGCAAGCTATTAAAATGAGATTTGTTTGGTCACATTTCATTTTCCGAATCACCTTCAGGAGGCATGGAGCTGGTGGAAGGCATCAAACAGGCTGAGAGGCAAAGGCAGGAAAACCATCCGAGACGAACCCGCTGCACCGGGGCTCCGCTGGGACAAAAGCAATAACACTGCTTGTCTCCTGATGCTGTGCAAAGACACACGTGAGAAAAGGCTCATTTCTGTGTGTGTGTGTTTGAAGCACAGCCCCTTTTTCTCTTAATCCACCACTTGTAAGCCGTGGTGTGCAGACTGCCTGCTCTTGCTGCAGGGAGGTGAAAACACAGCGCTGGGTTTTGTTGAGCCCTTCCCCGTTGCTGGGGTAATTTTGCTCAGTGGCATCTGTGCTGATAGGGGAGAAAAGCTAATAATAAAACAGGTGATTTCACATGAGTTGAGCTCTGCAGCCTGAGACAATCATTAGGAAGCTTTGGCTATGTTTTAAGTAACTCTAGATGCTAGCGCAGCTTTGTGCAAGCTCCTCTCTGAAGCTCCTACCTTGGCAGCTTCTCTCAATAGCCTCACCTAACGTGGAGGCATCCCTGATGGCAGTCGCTGGTGGGGATGGTGGGCTGAAAAGATCATCTTTGTGTTCGCTATATGGAGCTGTTGCTTTCTGGGGATGAGGAAGGCTCAAGCCCTTTCCCCACACTCACCACCCATATGCTCCTTGATGTGGGCTTGTTTCTTTAGCATCCATACCTGGATCCCATAGGGCTTTGGCTGGATGCAGTTCTGGGCAACCTGATCTAGTTGAAGATGTGTGATCATCATAGCAGGGGCTTTGGACTAGGTGACCTTTGAAGGTCCCTTCCAACCCAAACTATTCTATGATTGGCACGGATCTGGGATCCCTCATTGCACAGACAAAACTTTGTTGAAAGCAAGCAGCAAATTTCAGGGCAGCCAGGAAAAAAAGCCTCCTCCTCAGCAAAATAAGCCTCTGAGCAGCTGCCGGTTTGCTGCTGCAACAGATCATGATGTCAGGTAGTGTTTGAAAGCCAGAGATTTATAATCCAGAGACACATAAAGTCTATGGCAAATCAAATCTGTGATGAAAAAAACCAAAGCAGCCTGTAATAAAAAGATTCAACACAGGAAGTCTGATAAACTGTTAATTTCACTTAGGATAATTACAGTATTTACATCGAGGTAGCGCTGACAGTTCAGGGCTTTGATATGCTCTAATGTGATTTATGGGAAGCAGAAAGGAGCTGGGTTGAGGTCATTGTCTTCACCCCAAGGAACATCCGCTCTCCATGCAAAGCTCTGATGAGCATGTGCTGCCCCAGCAGACCACAGGTGCCTCTCCTCTGAAGCAGGGCATCTTTGTGTGCTGCTGCTTCATCGTGCTGATTGAATGCTAATGAAGATACTACATTTATGGACAACCCTAAGAGCTGGACAAAAAGCCCACGGGAATAAGCCAAAAATGGTGTGTGGACCCCAGAGGAGGCAAGTGGGAAAGGAGAAAGGAAATGAGGCTGCCTTAACTTCGAGGAGCTGCTTTGGTGCTTCAGTAGACAGCTCATCAACAGCAGCCACAGCCCCAGGTGTGGAAGAGGCCACCATCATCATCACCCATATCTCCATTCTGCCAACGCAACCTACAGCATCAGGCTGAAGAAACCGCCATGAGACAAACAATGGGCAGGGCTCTAACACTGAGTTTCAGCACACACAGTGCAGCTGCTCGTGCTTTTGAAGGTTTGCTGTGTCCCTCTTTCATGGATCACATCCTGCCCCTTGGAGCTGTAAGCAGGACAAGCCACGTTGCAGGTGGTGGAGGTGGTCACAAACCAGTGTTGCAGGAGCACAGTGCTTACAGAAACAATAAAAGCAATTTTGAGACAGATGTCATGTGTAATATGGGTGAGACTAAGGATAGGCTCCATATCTCCATCAGCAGAAGCAGCACCTCTGGGCGCCAGTCTTAGGTTTTAAAGGTTGGTAGCATCTGGATCAAAAAAAGAGACTGATGTTCAGGGTTATCAGCAGCTGGTGTCTGAAATGAGGCTGGTGCTTGTGGGTGACAACAGTGGGGATGGAGACAAGGGCTGGGAAACAGGCAAAAACCTAGTGAAGCAAACCCAGCACGGGTCTTTCTGAGTTCTACTTTCCTGGAAGTGGTGTCCAGCAGACCCGTTGGGATTCACATCTACCTCAACCCTCTCAAGAAGATCCCCCATGGATAAAGTGAAATCTGTCCCAAAATGCCTGAAAAAGGATGGGGTACCCCATTCTGCCTCCTATGTGGGAGCAACCCCTCTTTGCCATCTCACCACCCTGCAGGGAAGCTAGACCCTGACACCAAGAGACACCCAGAATACCAGCCTGGGAGGACAAGTCTGGGTTGTTCTTCACACCAATCCCTTCCTTAAGGCACTGGTTTGTCTTGTTGGAAGATTTCTGGAGACACCAGAGGCCCAGGGAAGATCCTCACGGAGCTGTCATCTTTCCCGATAGACTTCCAGCTCAGAACAGTTCCGAGATCAGTGATTTATGAGTATTAAATGCTCAGTCTCTGTTTAACCGGGCAGGGAGGTGGATGGCACTCACTCCATGTGCAGCAGAGGGATGTGAGAGCCTTGGCACTGGAGCCAGCTCTCATTCCCAAAAACCAGTGAAAGGGGCAAGCATTAATGACCTGCACACTGGAACTGGACAAAACCAAACTCATGTTTTATGGAGAAGGCTGCAGCTCTGGGATGAATTCTGGCAAACAACACTCCCTTCAAAAAAGCCACAACACTGACATTTGGGGGGAGGACACAGAACATCCAAGCCCATGTTTTTCATTAAAACCCATAATTCTTCATGTCTAAAATGTCAAAATGAATAAATTCAATGCATCCAATACAACTGGGATGAAGAAACTGCTCCAACAGCATGCCACCTCTCCCAGTGAGCACAGGACACTAATGTCCTTCTTGGCTCAAATTGTAGCTCATGTCTCCTAGGACATGGAAGAAGGAGGATGAAAAGGATACTAGG
This sequence comes from Neopsephotus bourkii, assembly GCF_033783945.1. NCBI lineage: Eukaryota > Metazoa > Chordata > Aves > Psittaciformes > Psittacidae > Neopsephotus > Neopsephotus bourkii. The sequence continues at coordinate 15,320,970 of NW_026900624.1, forward strand.
TGGGCTGCATTTCCAGAGAAGAAAACCTCCTTTAATCCCCTTCCCCAGCACATAATCATCCACGTGAGACCCAGGGCAGGAGGATGAAGAGGAGAATGGCCAAGGAAGAACAGCACAACCAGAAGAATGGAACATGTTCCCAAAGGCACTGCCAGCATATTGCCATCTAGGATCATCTGCCCTGGCAGCAGGTCATAGAATCATAGACTCATAGAATGGTTTGGGTTGGAAAGGACCTGAAGATCATCCAGTTCCAACCCCCCTGCCACCTGCAGGGACACCTCACTCTAAACCATGTCAGCCAAGGCTCTGTCCAACCTGGCCTTGAACACTGCCAGGGATGGAGCATTCACAACTTCCCTGGGCAACCCATTCCAGTGCCTCACCACCCTCACAGTAAAGAACTTCCTCCTTATATCCAAAAAGGTCAGCTGAAAACACCCATCTGATGCCCCATGGACAGGAAACCCCAGTGTGCCAGGGTTGTATCCTTTGCAGTCCCATCTTGAGTTTTGATACCTACCATGCTGATAACCCTGGTACCTTTTCATAGACAACTGTCATGCCCTCCTCCTGGCTTATGTGCTGAAGCAGCGAGGCCAGGACCCACCTTTCATGCAGGGACCAAGAAATGAGGTGTTTGAGCCATGATCACAGTCATATGGAAAGAAAAGGCGGCAAAGAGGCAAGCTCTAGGGTGCAGCATTGGGGTGGGTAAGTGCAGCAAGGCAGCAGGCAGCGGTGCATCCCCACACCCAGATCCGGCCCTTGCAGAACCAGCTGGTGCTAATTTTCAACAGATTGTTAAATTTGAAGCACAAATATTTGTTGTTTTTCCTTTGCAGCCAGGGCTGTCCCTGGTGATGGCATGAGCGGAGTCCTGGCGAGCTGTGCCACCACCGGGCTGAGCTTTGGGCACCATTCCCGAAGGGTGTCCCATGGGGAGAGGCTGGAAAGCAGCAGAACAAAGCGAGACGACAGGCTGATGTTCTGTTGTGAGAGAGTCAGGGGGGCAAAAGCGACCTTTCCGCAACTTGCACCTTGACTTCTGGGGCTGGACGCAACTGCAGCCCAGGTGAACCGAAAATCATCCCGTCAATCCCCTCAATCAGGCTGCAGAGGGAGGAACAGCACCATCAGTGCCTTGGGATCTCCATGGGAACCGGATCAGAGAGGGGGAAAGTGAAATAGGAGAGCAGGGAGCAGACCAGAGCAAGCAGCGGGGGAATGGGGAGGGGATGGTGGTGGGGGTAGTCTGTCTGTCTGTGTACCTGCGACGACCCACGATGAGCAACAACGGGCTTGCTGCAGAGCCTGCTGCACTGGGGAGGGAAACGAGCGATGTACAGAGCGTGTGGTGGAGGGAACGGCGTGTTGCTTCACAGCAGATTAAAGCTGGCAGCAGTATTGGCAGAGCAAGCCTGTGGGGAAGAGCAAAAGCAGGCATGAAGAGCTCGCTCTTTCCACGGGTTTTGTGGGCATCAAAAGAGCAGCGTGAGCAAAGCAGGGAGGCAAGGGATGCTTCTCCGCACCCATCCCCTTCCACCCTTCCTGCCCCCTGGGGTCCTGTGGTAGGAAGATACCCCCAGCAGTGTCGTCTCCTCCCCTTTCTCTCGAGCCATTGCCTGTGGTTCTCCGGGCAGTGGTGGCTTTCACCCAGGCTGCGGGGAGCTGCTGGGGGTGCCAGCAGCCACTGAGCCCACACAAAACCTCACTGTCCACTGCTGAGGGGTTCATCCCTTTGCTTGGTGGCAAAGCAGGTGCTGTAAAGCAGGAGCATGGGGCTCATGGCAGGCTAGGGGAAGGACCAGCAACGGGCTGGCCAAGCACCACTCACAGGCATCAGCTCTGCACCCTACAGGTGCCTGCCTGCTGTCCCATGATGCTGGTGCCTCTGCTTGCCTACACACACAGATGCAGACAGCTACTCCAGTCTCCTCTCTCCAAGGTGTATTTTCCCATGTGGGAATCATCACTCCTGATCTGATCACAGTGGTGGGAGCTCCCAGTGCTTCCCTACAACGGGTACATGTACATGACCACCCAAAGCAGTTGCAAAGCTTCCTCATCCCAACCCAGACATCTGCATCTCCACAGATAGTCCCTCCCTATATGACTGGGGCAGGAGGACACAATCATGCAGTTCCAATGGTGTGCTGCTACAAGCCTGGCAAACTGATTGAGGCTTCAGCCATTTCTCTCAGTAAACAGACACCTTTCAAGCAGCAGGCTCCTGAGGGCCATTTGTTTAATCTACAGCCCACTGCATGATTCTGACAGCAAAACTTCCACCCATTCCCTGCTACTCCCGCGCAACCCAACGTATTATCTCAGCCCCACGTTGTCCTGATTTTGGCGTTTTAATGCAAGAGCAGCAAGGGATTTAGCACAGGAGGCACAGCACCTGGAGCTCATTGTCTCCTTTCCAAAAGGAAGAGAAGGAAGCCACTGTCTGGTCATTCTGGCCTGCCTGGAGCATTCTCCACCAGGCCCTGCTCAATGATGAGTCTTGCTTCAGCCCACAAACCCATGGAAAGCATCAGGAATATCAAAATTGCCTTCTGCTCACAGCAGGTCTACCAGTGATTTGTTTTTCTCCGAGCCAAGCAGCTGCAGGATTCGCTGCTCTCTGCAGTTTTAACTGTCATTTTATCCTGATTTTATTTTGGGGTCCACAGTTCAGATGCATCTTCCATTTATAGGACAGGCAAACAGCACAGGCACGACCGTCATTTCTCCCCTGCACACCTACCTTCCCCCCAGGATGCTTAGAAACATGTCCAATTTCTCCTGCCACCCCAAAAAGCTCTCTGTATTTTGCAAGAAGGGGATGCTGCAGATGAAAAACAGGCTTTGGGTAGGAATGGGCTTAACTCCTCCCACCAGCACCACATCCAGCAGAGGTGGAGGCTTGACTGTAAGAGTCAGGATAGTGCAATGCCAGCCTGAGCAAGGAGCTATGCCCTGAGGAAATGGGGCACTTCATTCCTTTGGATGAAGTAGATCCCTCTTACCTTCACTTCATGCTGTCTGTTCTGTGGAGCTTCTCTCTTCAGTCGTTTGCTGAAGCTATTCCTCCTCCCCCCAGACACAACCATTACTGTGCCATGGGCCATGACAGAGTGTAGGCCCTCTGTGATGGGGAAAGCAGTAGCAGAGCCATCTCAGTGGGCAGCAGCTGAAAAGGGATTTTCTTTCCTGGGATTGTTGGCAATTGCTGCGTTACAGTTCGTATTTTTCCATTTGGGAAAACCAGGTTTGGGACAGATGCTACAACAGCAATGTCAAATCAAAGTAGTTAGGAAGGGCTTTACACACTGTAGCAGAACACATGTTCAAAGGGTACGGGAGGAAGAGTGCCTGTAGCTGCTGTTTGGAGGGATCATGAAAAAAAGCAATTAAAAATACAAAAAAACCCCATCTTCTTGCAAGCACAGCCTCAAGCAAATGCATGTGAAACCACAAAGGAGAGGGAAATGCCTGCACTGATGTGTCTGTCCCCAGCCAAAAAACTATGATCAGGGTAATACGGACAGACTAGGGAGACAAACCAGCAGGATGGAGCTGGACCCAGAACAAAGTTCTCAAGGAATTAAACTCCCCAGTCCATGAGCATCTGGATTCCAGGTCCTGAAAAATCCAATACTGCAAACAAAATGGGCAACCATAAACAGGAACATCTGGCATTCTGCGTGGCTGGACAGGACGTTAAATGGGAGTTCAAATTTCAGGGAATGGCATTTAACCTGGATGTCCCACTGCCTGGATGAATGCTCTGACCACTGCTGAGGTCATCTTCCCCCTCCTCTTCTGTTCCATTCCTGCCTCCACCACCAAAAAAACCTTGCAAACTCAGGATGAGCTTTTTATCCACTAAATCTGGTAAATGAGCTGTCTGGCTATAAACTCTCCCAATTTCAACTGTTCCTCTTTCCTTCTTCAAGGTGGAAAACAGCAAATCTGACTCCAGCTGGTAAAATAATCCCAACACTTGCCTGCTGCAGATTAAAGAAAACCCCATAATTACTGAAAAACTCCCAACTTTTGCTTCTGTCAGTGACCATCTTTATTCCCTGTCACTGTTTAACACCAGCTATCAAACTTCCCATCCTCGATAACTAGCAAAAAAGTGGGACCCAAAGGTGGCATCATGAACAGCTAATGAAAGAAATATACTGCATCTATGGCTGCCAACACAAAGGGATGCAGCCTCTTGTAGCCAGAAGAATTTCTTGGGCCTCATTTGGGTTCCTGGCATGTTAACATAGTGGCCAAAATTTGTTGCAGGGAGGAGGATACCAGACCATATGGCAGAGGAGACACCAAACAAAACATTATGTAGCTTTCAGAGTAACAATGGTCAGCCAGTGAGAACTACAGCTTGGCCTGAACTAACTGGGAAAATACCCGTAGGAAGCAAACCAAGAATGAAGTTTGTTCAAATGCTTATTTTTAGCCTTCCAGCCAATCGAGCATGTGAATTTCCTGAGCTCACTTTCACCTGACACATGAAAGTCCCTTTATGAGCACTGATAAAAACTAATGCAGTTCATGTCCCCCAAGCTAAACAGATGAAACTGGGAACAATTAGTGAAATTTTGCTTTCCAGGGGAGCTGCTTTGGTGAAAGCCAGGAGCAGAAGGGAGAGAAGTTTCTAATAATGACACAACTCCTAATTGTACAGCTCATCATTTCAACCGAGCTGCAAGAAAGCATGTCCACATGAAATGCTATTTGCATAAATCACACTTAGCCAGGCCAAGTCCTGCACCCATTGCAGTACACAGTGGAGATTAATGCTGACCTCAGTGAGACACAGGTGTGGCTCAACCTTGTGGAAGTAAGACCAAAAGACCCAGTCAAAAACTGGGCATAGCAATAGGAAGGGCTACTTATCTTAAGATCTGCCTCACTTAAGAGCTGCCTCACTTAAATCCCTGGTCTGCAGATAACTCTCCTCTCTCGTTCACTGACTGCCCACTCCTAACACAAGACAAAAGAACTTGACAGGAAGCTCCAGCAGGATTTTATTCAATACAACAAGACTGAAGAAGATTGGTGTACATTACTGATTTTTCAAGTTGCTAAAACAAACCCATAGTGACAAGAACAACAGAGGCTGATGACATACGCAGAAGCGTGGCGGCCATCTCTCTAGTGCCCGTACCTGCAAACAGACAATATATTAATGCTTTTTAAGAAACCATGTTTCATACTAGTGCAGATTTATTCTCATTCTACCACGATGTAATTAACATGTAACCCAGATGAAGGTGAAATGCTACGCTATGGAAACCTTCCAAAGTTCTCCATATTGCACTTCCCCCAAAAATCTATCCAGGCACTACTTAAAAGAAAGCCTGAGCAATCCACAATATTACACGCACAAGACCCTCGGTATCATCATCATTTGCCCTGAACCTCTTTTCAAATATATCCTGCAGGAAAATAAGGCTAGAGCTTGTCATAGCCCCAGACGTATTACTAAGTACCTGAAGACAACATCCATTCATGCCTCCGTTCCTCATCATGCTGCCCATGCTATATTAAGTCACCGGCCAGGCAATACGGGCCCAGTTTTCACTACTTTGCTCAGTTAGGCAAACATCTTAACTTCTCTTGATGCAAAATCAATTATCCCTCAAAAACTTATCCATTGTTATTCTAACATCACACCTTTGAAAAACACAAAACAAAACAAAGAATACAGAAATTATGAATAAATGGTCCAAGGATGTAGCAATGGCTACATGGACATTTGATTTCAAGATGCTATTAAATCAGCTGTAGGAATCTCTAAGCCTAATAGAGTTATAAAACAAATCACCAAGATACAAAGGGACCCAATAAGATGTCTGGCACCTCAGCAGAAATGCTTTGCAACATAAGCAACTAAATTCAGGTCATTTTCTAAACCCAAGTTACTCATGTGGCAGCATAATATTCACCTGAGGCCCACTTTCAGTGAATTCCATTTCTTTCCTGCTCTCTGTTCTTTAGAGAAAATGTCAATAGAAATTACTGCTTCCTACCAACTGCCACTTAACACGCAGTGTTTGGGATTCCTTCAGAACTCATTTAGCATCAGATGACCGAGGAAAGGTCCTTACACAGCAAAGGTGGAGAAGAAAAAACACCTTTCCCAACAGTAACTATGCCCTCAGACCCACAGATAAGAGACATTACTATCTGGTATTGATAATTTCTATTAACAGAAGGATAATTGGATATTTCATCTTAAAATCTGTGCAGGATACCTACTTTTGGAACTCCCATTCCCTGTTGTCCAGCGGACATACTTGGCGAGTTTTGAGCCAGCGAGAGATACAGTGGAAGTGGAAAGCATGCTGGAAGAGAAAGTTCACATCACTTCATAATACACAAACGTATCTCCATGTGAAAACTACCACTGAAAGCATCAGGGTAAGAAGAGAGTAGCAAGTGTTTGCAGACAAAGGTGAGGAGGACTAATCAGCCAGCTCACTGATAAACACCAAGGAATTGATCCAGATTTTCAGAGGGGAAGGGGATATTAGCGAAATGGCAGCAGGGACCCTGTTCCACACTGCACACAGTGCTAACAGACTAACTTCTGAGGAAGGAAAGAACACAGAGTTTAGGCAGCTGCTAAAATTGGCAGATCAGATGCTGATAAGAAGCATAATCAGAAAGACAAGAAAGAGGATTTCACAGTGAGTAGCAGGGATGATATGTATGTATACACGCTTAAGCTTTCTGCCAGTCATCTGGACAAACCAGAGCCCAAATTAAAAAGGAACTTTCAAAATTAGAAGAGAAAACAGAATCTGTTTGTGTTTAATAAAATAAGGTCACACTTTTCCGTATCACATACATCTAGTTAAAAACAAGGTTCCACTTGTGGTAACTCTTGCACATAAAGACGCAATTTTGACACTAGAATATTCTGACATGGTTAAAAAAATTGCTCTTGTCCTCTACAAACAGAATTGCAACATTTATAATCCTGTTCAAGGCATTATCACACTGTGACTCGATCCCACAGCAGAGTGAGGATGGGACTGAGGAACAGGTAGTTATTTCATTATGGAAAATTTTACCTTCCAACTCAGGCCTCGCTAGCTAAGAGATATGCAAGTCTGAGTTCACATGGTAGTGGGACCATGTATGAAGGAACGCATACAGCAAAAAATTGAAGAGCTGGAGATTATACACCAGAACCAGTTTGAGCTTTCTCCAAAATGAAAAGCAAATCACCTGTTACCCCATACTGACTCCTCGAATCAGCCTGCACAAGGACAAATGAAGCATGCTGAGATCAAAATAATCCTATTGCCAGGAAAAAAGAAGGCATAGTTCCTAGGCAGAACCTTGATCAGGAAAATCATGCTCAAAGGTCCATTATTATTTTAAAATTAAAAAAAAAAAAAAAAGGGCCTATTTTCCTCCCTTTTCTTCTGTGTCTTCTATATTACACCTCTCCAACTCTCACTTCCCCCCACCTTCTCTCTCCTTTCTACACTCTACTAAAACATATGGTGTTTAAGGTTCTTTTTTTTTTCTGGTGGATTATCTGAAACATTTTACAGAACTCATTTTGTCCCAAGTTGTGAAAAAAGGGGATAGCATCACCACACATGAGCTCCGCAATAGAACAGTCTTCCTTACATTGCAGACTCCCCATGCAACTGTGCACTCTTCAGAGGTAGCTGATGCTTGGTTTGCTTGACATTCTATGCCTGTGAAAACAAAGATTAAACACATATATGCAGGAGTAGAAGATGGACATGGAACGCCAACTGGTAGATTCCTTCTCTTAACATAAACTTACTGTTTTATCACACTTTATGTAATATCAGTTATATTTACAAATTAATTTGCTCATGTAACCCTGGGGCTTGCCTGTCTTTTTTTTCCTATAGTCTTGTGACAGGTAAGTACACACCAAAAACACACAGTAGGAAATACAGTTTACAAAATCATGTTTTGAAATTTTTATGCCTTGGAATTGAGTACCCAGGAGGATCCCAAAAAGCATAAAGACTATTTATGAGTTTAGGTTGTGTTTTAGGGGTTTTGTATAAGGTGACATGGATGAAAAAGACAAGAGAAAGTGAGGAAAGAAGGAAAAACAGCACTGGGAAAATAAATTCAGTAGCCTGGTTCTCCATTCTAGGGCCTGAACAATTCACTTCTGCTCCAGCTCAAGAAACAACTTTAGGAGAAAATAGGGATTACCTATTACCTCCCTCCACAGTTACCAGCACAAACCTACAAACCCAACATTTTACTTCCTAAAGTATTAAAGGAAGTTTTAATAACTTCCTTAATAAACAGTTCTAATAAGTGTTAAAGGATGCTTTCTTTAAATGCCAAGGCCAAATTATTTAGAAAAGACCCATGCTAACAGCATGCTAATAACATAGTCATTTAAAAAAAACACAGCTCAGAACTCAATACATGGGCTTGTTGCTGGCTTGTTTTGCAGATCTTGGCAAAGAAAATGGCTGAATGAGCTCCAGTTGTCTCTTCACTGTTCATGTGCCCAAATATGCTCAGAGAAAAAGGAATTTGATTCACCAATTAAAGATTCAAAAACTTTCAAACCCCACAGGTTTGGCTGAAAAATGTGATCTTTACTTGCTCTGTCCTTTCTTCATTTTTCACTCTCTTTCAGGTGTGGAGATGAACAAAATCAGAGAAGGGCCTGTTTTTCCATGAGATGTTAACTGTTTCCATCAGTTAACCTTGGTAAGGAGGAGCTGTTCAAAACGAGACTGAGGTTTACAGAAACTCAGTATTAATGACTGTTCTGCAAGATTCAAATGAACCTGTATTTATTATGTTTTACATCAAGATACAGATAGGTGGAAGTCCAAAGCTGGCCAGCCTATAGGAGAATAAAATCTAGCACACCTGAAACATCTGAGGTCTTAATTCCTTAAGCCCTCAGTACATACAGCAATAAAACTAAATCTGGTTATGAAAATGGGAAATGCTCAAGAACCTTGAAGAGCTTCAATTACTTTGGACATTTGTTTAAAATTTGACACCCAAGATTGCCAAAATACTATTACTGCAGTACAGACTTATGATCCTGCTGAGTATCATGGGGCATATGATATTAAGTATTTGGCATGAGTCTGTACAGTAACAGAGAACAGAGAGAAGATGAGCAGTGGAAAAAGGAGAGGAAACTCATTTGAAGGAAGAAAATTTAACTCCCTCGCTCTCTAAGTGGCCCTAACCAGTGAGCTTTATGCTTTGGAACACAATACAGTTATTTAATTTTTTTAGGCTTTAATGGACTTTGTGACCGGGAGTGAGAGGGCAGAAAGGTGGTTTAGATAAGGAAGAAAAGCAGCACTGAAATTCATTTCAGCATTACTCAAACATTTGCCAAGAAGTAGATACAGTCCCAAAAGCTTAAAAGGACAAATGAACTTTTGCAAACATAGCCAAGGAGGAGTTCTCTGGTGGTGATGTAAGGCTCTTCCAACAAGACACCCAGATTTAACTCCCTCATCAAACAGGCTGGAGACTACTGCTGGCATCACTAAATCTGGCTGCCAAAAAAGGGCCTCCCAAAAGCTGAAGCACTTTTGAGTCTCCTGCTTGCCTCATTTCAGAAACGGACAGTATCTTAACAGAGAAATGTAACAAATGATCAATTACTGCTAGAGAATGAAAGCTGCTAGTTCTGACTTTTGAAAGGAAGAGAAGCCATTTACTGTCTGCTGACCCAAAAGAAGTGGCAAGACAGTAACAGGTACTGGAGGAATACTGAAGAACTCTTCTGTTGCCTTGCTTTTGACAGAGTATTTGTAGGTGCAGGCAGAAAGATATAGCTAAAACCTGAAATACCTGTAAATAATTGTGAAAGATGCAACAGAAGCATTTCAACTCAGCTAGTTACAGAAATGCTTGTTATATAATGCCAACTTCTGAATCTTGGCATCTATTAAGAACCATCCCTCTTCCTATACATTTTCTGTTGCAGAAATCTGTATACCTAACAAGAAAAGTAATCCAAGATTTAAGTAGCCATAATGGAAAGTAACAGAAGTACCTATCTTTCATTCGCAGCTACAATAGCCCACTGCACTGGTAAATGTAATGGTAAAAGCTCTTCAAAGTGGCTTTCACTTGAGCAAAGATAAGCAATGTATAGGTTTCCCTTTCTCTTTCCGTGTAGCCTTCTAAAACTATGTCATGAAGGGATCAGCTTATTTGGGAGAAATAAATACACATAGCTTGGCTAATATGACACATCATGTACTCACTCAGAAAACAGAGACAAAAAATACCAATAACCAGGCAAATAAACTTCAAATACAATTCTACTTGTCCTGTGAGGAGTGGCTGAGGACTTTGGGTTTGTCTAGTTTGGAAAACAGGAGGCTGAGGGGCAATCTCATTGTTCTTTACAGCTTCTTGAGAAGGGGAAGTGAAGAGGGAGGTGCTGAGCTCTTCTCCCTGATAACCAATAATAGGATGCATGGAAATGGTTCAGAGCTGCATCAGGGGAGGCTTAGACTGGACATTAGGAAGCATTTCTCTACCAAGAGGGTAGTCAAACACTGAAACGAGATTCCTAGAGGTGGTGAATACCCCAAGCCTGTCAGTGTTCAAGACATTTGGAAAATGCCCTTAACAACATGCTTTTGGTCAGCCCTGAATTGGTAAGGCAGTTGGACTGTAGGTCCCTTAGAACTGAAATATTCCCTCAAAATGCAAAATGAGCTCTTCAATTTAGTTTTTCAAACTTCTGAGGAACTTCAGAATTTTCCCCTTGCAACTCTCTCCAATTTCTTAAGAATTATCTGCAGATTTTACTAAATCCTTACCCTAAGTTCCCCCTATCATATCATCATATGATTCCTTCTACTTATAAACCCCTTGTATGACACTCAGTATTTCCTGTTGGTATCACACTCCCAAAATACATGTACACTGCTATCATCTTCCACTCCTACTTGTGACTTGGGAAACTATATATACTTAGTTCTGTTCTTTTATTCTTCTCATAAATCCAAGCCCATTCTTATCACCAAATCATAATGTACATGCATGAGGCAAACTGCATGACACCTTAACATTGATGCCTGACTGTAATGTTAACAACCTTCCATTAGCATGGCTGATGTTACTTATCACTCTTTTAATGATTTCACTTTCAAAGTTTCTCTTCATCACTAGCAGAGAGACATTAGTATTCTGCATTTTATCAAATTGAATCTTGTGTTGTTCTTCCCTGCACATTCTATTAATTTTTCCTCAATTTCCCATTACTTCACATCTTATGTTTGAAAATCTAATTAAAGTGCTGTTTAACAACATTAATGGTCTGTAACAAGGAAGTAAGTAAATCTAGAGCCAACACTGATCTCGGAACACCAATTTAGATACCCCTTCTACTCTGTATACTGTCAATTGTGGTCTGCCATTTGCAGTCCAGGCTTTTTCTAACATTGCTCATACCCAAACTAACAACATGTTATGCTTGAGCAACAAAAAAAGAGAGGCGGGGAGGAAATCTACCTACATCCTCTTCCTTCACTGTTTTGTTTAGCCTACCTATACACTCTCAACCCCACACCCATTTTGGTAGTACCTGTTTTCCTTTTCCATCCCCCAAGAACTGACACAAGAAATTCACTACTGGAAAATAACACTGATCCACTCTCCTTCCAGTTCCTCCACATCTCGCCTTCATCTCCATGCCCTATCTGCTGTTTATAAAAAATAACAAATACTTGAGACTGTATTTATTCTGTCATGGGAGGCACTATTAATTTTGAGGCAGATTCATAAAATGAAACATACCAGCATCCACTATCCTACAATATATCCCTCTTGTCATGAACAATTATCTTGAATTACAGGATTTTATATATTCATTGTATACATTTGGAAATTCTGTGGATGTAACTTATATCCTAACAAGTGTTTAAATTCCATTTGCCTGTCCGTGGCATGCTTTTCTCTCTAATATATCATAAATCTGAGACACTGACTAGTAGCCAAGTGTCCACCTCCTTTGTGAAACTTCTTTTCAAGATGGTACAGGTTAGAGGTACTTAAAAAGAAAATCATTACATCAAAGAACATCAGCATATTTCATAGCCCCTATTCTCACTTGTTTCTCGTTAGTGTTGTCATTCTCTTTCTAATAACCAGCAATAAACTGAGGCATGGAAAGGCATTAGTTGGCTCAAAATACAAACGTATCTGTCCCAAAGCAACAAAAAGAAGATGCTTAACCCATTTTCAGCCTTGTGTGTCACAATGTGTTTTCTATTAAAAAAACCACCAAACAACAAAAAAACCAAACAAAGAACAAAAACTGATGAAAGTAGTATTGTAATTATTATTTACACGTGATGTAAAACCAGGTTCATCTCTCACTAGTTGTTACTATAAACTTAAGGTCTCATTTTTCTGAAACGACTTATTTTCAGATAGGCTCACTAACAGTAAATCACTATGATCAGTAGTTCCAAGGTGCAACAAAACGATCACAAGCAGATCATGACAGGCCATTCCCAAGCACTTGTAGCTGTACGTGCTCCAGTTTAGGAGGGTTCCACAATCCTCACATTCTAGTAATAAAGGTAAATAAGGCAAACTCCTACCTGGGGTATACTAAAAGGTCTTCTGTCCCTCATGACTGAAACAAGATGGACAGTTATGGTGCCAGCAGTACCTTGTCATTTTTGAGAAAAAACCAAAATGGTTTTGTACTCATTATCAATCCTTCAAGGGACTGAAACCAGTGAATTTATAATGCACACCTATTTCATGACAGAAATTTGTATACTTATTTCCATTATCTCTTTATTTTTCTACATAGCAAGCCTATATGCTAGCTGAACCATCAAAATTTTACAGAAAACAAAAAAATCAAACCAATACTAGCATTACTATTTTTTTAATTATTATTTAGACTCTCCTTTGTAAATGAACAATGCTCTAGGTGGCTACAGGATTCCCCACAATATAATAAGAACTAACTTATTTATGCAAAGTAGTTTTTGTAGAATGAGGAGTCAGATGAAGTCACTGGTCCAAAGCCTTTCCTGGCCAAGCACAGACTGCTAAAAGATTTCATCCTGATGAGTGTCATCAAAAAGTGGATACCTATATCAACATGACTGACTCCAAAATCTAATACCTCTCTTTGTGAGCAATACCCCAAATAATTTCAGTTCCTCCAGGCTCTTTACTCCTTTTCCTTTGTTGTATCCCAGATACACTCAGCAACATCACCTCATCTATAGCTGTGATATTCTTCACAAGAAAAGCAGTAGAGTTGACAGGGGTCACAAAGACAGATTATAGGACTTCACCATTACATAAAACAGAGCTTAGTATTTGCACTGTGAAGACTTATTTCCTAACTGAAAGCTGTATGTGCTGAATTATACCCTCAACAGAGGAAATTTTCAGCTGTGCACCACATACAAGTTAAAACTGCCAATGTCTTCCCCACCATTTACTTACATAGATCCATAATATGGTTTCTGCAAATGGCACAGTTATCAACCACAATGTCCCATGCCCACAGAGCTACTGCGTTCCACTAGAGAGAAGGGGAGGAAAAAAGAAAAACATAGTTTTGACTGAATTTACAGCACACAGAAATCCTTGTTGTTTCTCAAAATCACATGTATTTTTTAAATGGAAAAGCTGAGATATTTAAAAAAGATACCTTAGAAGTCCAGAGTAACTCTTTATCGTGGGTTCAGATTACTAGAAAGCAGTAGTACATTCCTCTCACATACCTCCCAGACTCAATGTCTCCTTACAAATTCAGAAACAAGTCCCCTTTTTTGTTAAACAAATGCAAACATCTGCATTTCTATTCAAGATCCAGAGGCAAGGTTGCAGCTCAAGCCACCTCTCCAATTTTGATGGAAAGGACAGTGCCTTAGAGAAAAGCCAGTCCAGGTGCTGTTTTAAAAGGAATTTCCATTACTTGCAGCAGTTCTTCTAGTAATCACCTCCCTCAGAGCAGCTGGGGTCAAGAACTAAAATCATCACTAATGCTACACTTTCACTGACTCCTGAACAATCTCCTCTGTTCCCTGCTACAAATTTCCATGGCAATTTCAGAAAACTGATTCAGAATGAGGACTTGAAGATAAGTTATGCAGAAAAGCATAGTGCCTTTTCATTCCTCTGCACAAAACCCCCAGTAATCACGTCTTTTGTAAATGTATGAAAAAGGTGGGGTTGCCTTCAGCATTCAAAGCAAATCATATTGGTAGCCACGATAATCTTCATTTACTATGTAAGTAATCTAGGTATTTTGTTTCCTTCCATTTTTTTCAGTATGATTGCATTGACTCTATTACAGTAAATCTTCTCTACTACATTCCGTTTCTGTTTTAACATTCTCATTGTTTCCCCTCAGTTTGTGACTCTGAAGGAGAAACGCAGACTGACAAATATTGATAAGCAATAACAATGTAGATCAGTACTTCGATGTTTCATTAGTGCCAATATAAAATTCCATCAGAATACTACTACATCATTTAGGAAATGGGTCAGTAATGGTCTGATTTTTTCCCCCCTGCCTTCCAACTTCAGGTCTAGCCAACCTCCTGGGTCTCAAGGACTTCATCCACATCCGAAGGCAGCTAGGATGAAACTTCCCAGCACCCTTCTCTCTCCCACACTCTCAGGAGATTTCAGGTCCCATCATAATGTACTCCTACAACCAGAGCCACACACACACAACAAACTGCACGCTGGTACCTTGCTGGGGAGGATAAATGCCACTGACACATAAAAGGTGCCGCTTCCTGCTGTTCTCATGTGCTATTATATCTGCCCCTATTTCCTAAGGACAAGCAATCACGTCACTCAGACACCTCCTTCAGCATAGAGCTGCAGCTCTGTACAGAGGCTTCCACTACCAGTGATGACAGCTGCATTCCAAACAAAGCACAGAGCACTGGAAATGTTTCCTGATAGCCAGCCCAGGAGTCATTTTCCGTCAAATTCTACCTCAGCACAACCTCACAGGGCCTCCCCACCTCCTCTGCTCCCTCCTGCAACAGGCTGGGGCTATTATCACCATCCACCTGACAAACCGGTGGCACTAGGCAGAAAAGCAATATTATGTCTGGGGGGAGCAGGCAAAGCCAGGGTGACAGCAGACGGTTCGCTGCCTACACGCACGATGTTATGGCTCGATTTAAAGAATAAGGAAATAAAAAAGAGCCACATGAATTTGTGCAAGGCGTCTTAACGCAGCACACGGTGCGGCGGGGCCGGGGCTGAGGAGGAGGCGGCAGCACTGCACCAGTGCACCTCGGTCCGAGCTGCCCAGAGGGCCCAGGGAGGACACAGCGCGGCCAAGGCCCGGCAAAGCTGCGACACCCAGCCCTCGAAACCCTCTGACAGCGACAGCCCTTTCAGACCTCCCGCCAGCCGCGCTCGCTGATTGGCCAGGCTCCGCCCCACGTGCAGCTGCCCGCCTCAACTATTGGCCCGCGTTCATGCCAAGGCTTCCCGCAGGCCCCACCCCTCCCCTGCAGCCGCGCCGGTGCAGAACCAAGAGCCCGGCTCCGTGAGGGGAGCAGGAAGGGGTCCTCTTCCCCGCCCCTCTCGCCGCCACCAGGCCGGCCCTGGCCCCCCCCTCAACTCCGTCCCCCGAGGAGCCTGCCGGCGGTCCTCACTTTCTTCACTTCGAAGCGCTTCTTGCCCGCCCCGCTGTTGGTGCCGCTAGGGGTGTCCACATCCATCGCGGCCGCCATTTTTGGTGCGTGAGCCGACCGTCCTGCCCTGCGCGCATGCGCGGAGCGGGGAGGGGCGGGGAGAGCGGAAGGGGGTGGGCAGGGCCAACCCGGGGCATGCCCTCCGTTGACAGGTGCTGCATGTCACGTGACGGGAGCGCTTAAAGGCGCCGGGCAGGGCGGGGTTCTGCACAGTTACCTCATCCTGCGCCATGGGAGGGAGGGAGTGTAGCAGTGGCCGGGAGCGGGAACGCCGACACCGGCACCGACGCGCGGGGCGGGGAGCAGGCGATGGTGTGGAACCGAGTCCGCCTGCAGCTGTTAGTGACTCCTGCGCGCCTCCCTGCCTGAGGAATCGCCTCTTTGTACGACCCCAGGCCGTGCTTTGCCCTCTCGAGGTCTCATTCCTCACTAAAATCACCCCGGAGTTGTCCCTGTGCCCTCATATGGAGGGCTTCAGCCCTGAATAAGCGTTTAGTTTGTTTTATTACATTTAAGTTGGTGTCCAGCAAGTGCAGATCGAGGAAGGGTCATTGGTGTTAACTGCTGTAGCCATTCTATTCACTGTCAGTCCGCTTACTTTTTTTAAATGAAATGTCAGGTTGCTAGATAGAATTCACAGTGTCCAGGCTACTCTTTTGGCACGCAAATTAGGCTAACAATAGCTATAACTAACATGGAATTTACTTGCAGCTGCTAGAGCTGCCTGAGCCCTGCCTATTCTGTTGCAGAGATAGGTAACAACAGGCATGAAAGTTAGTACTGGGAGCTTCCTCTCTCCATCAGCACAGCTCAGAGTACTTCTTTGAGGTGGTCAGTACCAGTATTCCCCAAGATACAGAAGCTGGGGGGAAGATGCCTCCCTAGCGTACCTTGAAATGTCACCAGCTTTGCACATCCTGGTAGACATGCTGTCTCTGGAGAGTCAAGCCTTTAAATCAGTTTGTACACCACATTGCTGCATGCATGTGAAAAGGGGGAGGTAGCAGAGAAAAGCAGATAAAGGGCATTCTCCTGTGTATAAACAGGCAAGCAATATCCGTACTGTACCTGTCACAAGCATTTGGGCCAAACAGCACTGTTCTGGTCTGACTCCACCATATCTGCCTTGTACGCACACAGCCTTTACCAGAGATCCAGTGCTTGCTGGGATGGGATGTCTGCCAATCTCCAAATGAGCTTTAACCTCAAGTAGGGGCCTGTGGTAAGCACAAGGTGATGCTGCCATTGGATGTGTTGGGATAATTTTCAATGGGGTTCGTATTTGAAAGACCTTTAACACTTGTGCCTTGACTGAAGCACATAACTAAATGTGTGCAGTGTCAGGCTGAGCCTGAAAGTTACATATGCAGAGTAAAGATAAGTTTGAAGAAGAAAAAAATGCCATCTCTCATCTATACACCTTGTAGTTATCAACATGGGAATCTCCCATTTCACCTAACTGCCCCTTTCCCCAGACGCTGCCCGGTTGTGGTGCATATCTTACTGCTATCAATGAAATGAAGCTGCAAAGATTCAGGGGTTTGTCCTGTTGCTCCTTATTCAGGACTGTAGTGTGAAGGCCACTGCAAAGTTGTATCTTGAAAATGGGATGTGGGTGCTTACCCCTAAGTCTGTGTGGTAATGACTCCAGTAGGACACTAGTCAGCAGGAATCTAGGATGGTAAACAAACATGTAGAGCAGGGCAGGTGCATACCAGAGAAATGTTAATGTTCATTTTTACTTTAAATGACTACTGTGATATAAAATTATAGTCTTTCCACCTCAGCTGATGTCACCACGAGGAGATGGTTGCCAATGGGTAAAAGCCATGCAGACAGCAATCATGTTGTCTGGATTGATCTTCCTGTATCTGGCAGCAAAAGGAGTGTAGCAATGCAGGTCTTGCTAAAAAGGTGGAGGTGCTTTCAGAAAAGAAAGATAACAGACGGTGCAGAACAGAACCTATATCTGCGTGCTTATTTGGTTAATATTCACTGATTTGTGTGTGCAGATACATAATACTGACAATGGGAAGGACATTAAGAGAACTCCAGCGTGCTTCACTGAGTGAAATCAGTGATGATATTCCCCAACAGTCCTGCACATCATAAAAAGGTCTAAGTTACCCAATTTGCTGCACACAAAATAATCTGTTTTCTGTCAATCTTAGTGCCTCCCCCCATCTCCTCCTAGGAAAAGTGCAGCCCCTCAGACCTGTTTTCCCCCTGCTGTGTGTTACAGAGAAGTGTCAGTGATTGCTGCAGAAAGAAAGGCTGTGGATTTGAAAAGCATCAGCCTCAACAGAAATGCAACACTGGTCCAAATTACCAGGGGTGCTTTGAAGAATGGATTATTTTTCAAATCACTGGGACATGCAGGGGAAAAAAGAGGAGACTGCCAAGCTGAAAAGGCAGGGAGACAGACAGCCGAGGTGACACATGACAACTGCTCTGAATATCGTTAGTCCCAATTAAAATGAGACAGACTCCTCCCAGTTGTCACAAGCCATTCCAACAGGCAAGGTACCAACAACCTGGTGACTAGTGCAATTACCTTCCAAACCCAGTGTCTCCTTTTTGGTTGTTGCCCTTCTCCTTTATACTCATTCTGTTGTCTTTTGGTTTGCTTGTTTGTTGTTTTTCTGCAGCCAATATTTTCTTACATGGGATTTATCCCCATGTGACTGCCTCCCTCTCCACCCCCGTGCATTCACCCTCTGAACCTGTGTGCCTGACTGGGTGCTGTGTAACTGCTAGTGGAGGGGCAGCTGCTGGCAGGCCTGGCTCTCCATGACTACACCTACATGGGGACCAGGTAGAAGGCCTTACAGCAGTGGCACTGACAAAACTCGTTCCTCCAAGTCACCAGAACAGAGGGATCCACACAGCAGCAGTGTGGATCCATCTATCCCAGAACTATCCAGATCAGAAGGAAAATGCACACAGAACAGGTTGCTTTGCTTTCCAGTCTTCACTGCCTGAGCCTTTTGCATTTGGCTTCCCAGCCCCTCAGACAAGATGGTCCAGGCACAGCTACATATTGGGCAAAGAACAGCTACAGCTACAATCCCAGGCACAGCTACAGGCTGGGCAGAGAAGAGATTCAGAGCAGCCCTGAGGAGAAGGACTTGGGAGTGCTGGTCAATGAGAAAATGAACATGAGCTGGCTGCAGTGTGCGCTTGCAGCCCAGAAAGCCAACCATATCCTGGGCTGCATCAAAAGGAGCGTGCCCAGCAGGTCGAAGGAGGTGATCCTGCCCCTTTATTCTGCTCTCGTGAGACCTCACCTGGAGAATTGTGTGCAGTTCTGGTGTCCTCAGCATAGAATGGGCATGGAACTGTTGGAACAAGTCCAGAGGAGGGCCACGAGAATGATCAGGGGACTGGAGCACCTCCCATATGAAGATAGGCTGGGAAAGTTGAGGCTGTTCAGCCTGGAGAAGGCTGCGTGGAGACCTCATAGCAGCCTTCCAGTATCTGAAGGGGGCATATAGGGATGCTGGGGAGGGACTCTTCATTAGGGACTGTAGTGACAGGACAAGGGGTAATGGGTTAAAACTTAAACAGGGGAAGTTTAGATTGGATATAAGGAGGAAATTCTTTCCTGTTAGGGTGGTGAGGCACTGGAATAGGTTGGCCAGGGAGGTTGTGAATGCTCCATCCCTGGCAGTGTTCAAGGCCAGGTTGGATGAAGCCTTAGGTGAGATTGTTTAGTGTAAGGTGTCCCTGCCCATGGCAGGGGGGTTGAACTAGATGATCTTAAGGTCCTTTCCAACCCTAACTATTCTGTGATTCTATGATTGATTCTATGAACATCCTCTGTTACCACCACTTGTCCTTAGTGCACACGCCAATGCCACAAGCTCTCTCTGGGGCATGAGGGTTACTCTCAGGAATGAAACTGTTCTGAAAGAGAGAATTTCAACACTTTCAGACACTTTAGAGAAAATTTCCTTTTCTGTACAGTCACGAGAGTAGGGATGGGCCTTCCAAGGCTGCCGGGAGCAAAGAGTGGGGAGAAAAAAATGGGAGGTGGCCCCTTTCTAAGTGCTTGCAAACCTCAGGTTTTTCTGTTGCCTTTCTGTGCTTCACCATCTCAGTGCTGCCTGCTTAAGGTGTGGTTTCAATGGTGCCCTAAGCAGTGTCAAGCAGGAATTACCTGGTATATGAGACTAGTTCCCCTTCAGTGGTTATAAAACAAGGAGTAAAACTCAAGTACATTGTTTTACTTTTTGAAGGACTGTAGGGCTGGCTGGCCACCCTCTAGTTGCTGATGCTATTAACACAGTTTGAATTGACTGAATTGGGATTTGCAGCACCCTTTGCTTTTGGATGCCCAAACCTACAGACAGCATTCACAAATTACTACTGGGGCAAAACTGAATCTACTGTGTTTCCCATGTTGCCACAAAACTTCCCAAAGTTCATGAAGTAAGCAAACATCCTCCCACCAAGGCTCTGCAGCATCCCCAGCTGATTCAGTGTTCTTGGCTGGCTGAATTCAAAGAATAGAGACAGAGGGGTATATTAAGCAATATACCCATGGATTTCTGGACCAGACTGTGTCTGGTTTCTGCAGAAACCCAACCCCCTGCATCTGTGCGTGTTTTCCAGGTGATGGTCACACTGTATCACCTATAGTATCCTTGGCTTTCTGATCCATTACTAAAACCTCAGGCAAGAACCAGAGCTTCCAGGCTTCACAAATCTAGATAAAAAGAACAGATGAGATTCTGAGAGAGGAGCAGGTTGTAGCATTTAATGGGATGGTGACTAATCATTGCTCTTCCTTTCTCATGGCATTTTACCTAACGCTGCCTGATAACTTGCAGATAAAATAACATACAAGTATTGTGGCAGCCTGCAGGTTAAGTAGGTGCTTGCAAAAACCCTGCTACTTAAGGGCTGTGCCCAATCTCCTGTAGACAGCCTTTCCCCACACATGGGAGAAAGTAGCTAGGGGTCTTGCTCCCTGGCCACCAAATGACACTCTCCCCACAGCAGAATCTCAGGCCTTCACCATACCTGACAATCCGCTGCAGCTGATACAAAGGAATCTGATCAGGAGAGATGGACCCCAGTGTGTTACAGTGAGGATGTTGGGCTGATTCCACTCCGCTTCAAGAAAGGGTTTGAAGCGATCCCTCCTATGCATCAACACCCTCATGCTCCCCATCCTAATCCTTACCTCCAACTACGGAGCTTCAGTTTAGGACGGAAGGAATCCCACACCAACCCCACCGCCTCCCTGCCACCCCTTTGCAGTTCTGGCCGCCAAGCTGCAGATGCGAATCGCGTCTGCCTGTGCTGCCACCTCCCGAGAGAAACCAGCATCCCACCTCCTGCTCGGAGGAGAGGACATGTTCTGCGGCCGGGCTTGCAGCCTGCGCTGGAGGTCCCCAGGGGAGCCAGGACTTTCCATGCTGCCCATAGCCTGAGGAGACGTGACTCAGGCCCAGGAGTCACCATACCTGCAGCCCGGCCGCCTCTTCTATTCACAAGGCTGAAAAAGAGGTGGGAGAGTGAAACTGCCTCCAGCAACCGCGACTAAAATGCATACGCAGGAAAGTGTCCTGCTTTAACCTGAGCTGGGATCCTGAAGAGATGTCAGGGACAGAGGCTGAGACTGTAATTCAGAAAGAGGGCAAGTCTGTCAGAGGGTAACAGGAAAGCAGTCAGGGGAGCAATGGTTTTTAACCCAAACATCCCAGAAGAGCTATATGATGTGACAAGAGTCTATGGGATAGTCCAAATGCAAGATACAGCACCGCTAACCGCACTAGAGACATCATTTGAGTACCAGGTCACAGTCTGGACCTCCATTGCTTAGTCAAGAATCTTCAAAGTGCCTTTTATCCTTAAAAGAATGATGCAAAAAGTAAAAAAATAAAGGAGGATGTTATGATAGCTCAATACAAGTAGTTATATTCATCCAGTATTGCATGTAAGCAACATTGGAAGATCTGCCAGGCTAATTAACAGTAGCCAGGAAAAACCAGGAGAGTAACCAGAGTAGTAACACAAGCTTGCCTGCATATAAATCAATGAACTCCTACTGATCTGGGAACTCTATGAACCTTCTGTAACACAAGGAAAGGCAGTTCCAAACTGCTGTGTGGGAGACACTAAATATGTTTATAGTTATTCTTATCCACCACTTCTCCCTGACAGTCCTCAATGTGGGGAGAGAGTCACAGAGAGGGAATAAGCAGTAAAATCAGAAGGCAAAAAATCACATTATCAAGAAAGGGAGGTCTGGAAACTAACTCCACTGAGTCAAAAGTTTTGATGCTCTTTGAAAGGAGATAAAACCATTGAGCTACAGCTTTGCATTTGTCTTCCCACATTAATTCTCTGTCCTTTTTCCAAAATATATAGTACCCCGAAATCCCTCTGAAGATCACTTCTAACTGACACCATTCATTAGCCTTTGCCATCCTTCTTTGACGTAGATGCTGCTATTGGTAAAAACATTTTCTTGAAGCCCCTCATAGTAATAGGAAAGGTACCATTTGCCAACTGAAAACTGTAAAAATCCAACTCCAAGCTTTTTTTTGGGGGGGGAGGGGGTGGGGAGGAGGAGAAGGAGGGAGGCAGAATTTGAAAGTGCAGCTCAGATGTGATTTCAGGGCAAAAAAGTAACAAATTTTACACCACTTCTTCTCAGAGAGACACAAAGGAATTGGAAAAACAAATGAGGTGGCCCCCAGAAACAGCAATTATCAGTGTGAAAACTATGTGGGTATTACAGAAGAAACCAAGAGTGAGGGACCCAGCAGTCCCCTGTCTCCCATACCAGCATAAGCCAGAACAAAACCTGTGGTGCCTAACTCAGTTCTCAGAAGCAGAATTTCAAATACTTCTGACATTTAACTGCTTGCTGTCGTGAATGCCTGGGTAAAGACAATATCCTGAGTTTAGGCTTACATTGGACTCCACTGGAAAGTTCATTATGGCATCTCAGCCAGCAGCTCCCACAGGAGATGGTCTGCCTGCCAGTCTATACCAAACAATAAATTAACAAACTGTCATAATTCTTTGCAGTTTCATACACCTTTGTGTATCTGGCTGCGTCAAACATCCTCTCCTTTAATTCTGAAGCTCAGCACAACTGGATCTGCAGAACTCCAAAGAGAGAAGGGCCATGTGAAGCAGCAAGCTTTTACTGATCAGCTTTCATGGATCTTCCCAATCCTGACTCTTTCAGGAAATGCAGAAAATAGAAGTGTAAGGTGCAGGGCCTAGTGCTTTGGTAATTTTTGCTTTTTGGTTGTGTAGCACTGCAAAGGATGTAGTCCCTTCTCCCCTCCAGTCACTGTGTTCTTGTTTGTTTGCTTGTTTTTCTTCTTTCACCACATTCATAAGTTGTATTTCTCAACCCAGTTTAAGGATTCACTGATTCCTATCTGTGCTACGAGGAAGAGGAAAGAGGCATATCCAGCACTAGGAATACTCTCCCACCTACCTGCACTATCAGCAAGACTTTCTCAAAAAAGAACAGAACAACATGCAACAGCTTCAGGGAGGTTTTAACAAGATAGATACACAGATAGTTCTATATCAGGTGAGTGTTTACTACAACTACCAAGGAGTTAACTCCCTTACTTCATATAGAAATACTCATGAGTTTATCGTGGATGAGCCTTGTGTTGAAGTTCATCCACATCCCATAACCTTCTTTTGTGAGTCTGCAATCATTCAGGACAACCAGTTGCACAGGTCTGAATAGGAGTATGATAAGTAACTTTGAGGAACCAGGAAAGCTGTTAAAAGGAAGAGGCCAGAGGTCTGGTAATGCCATACAGAGCCAAACCATCAGCAGCTACCAGCCCCTTTTGATTCCCTGGAGGAGAAAAAACGAAGTCCCATTCTCTTAACTTCCTTTACTCACACAAAGATTGACAGAGTACCTACCTTTGCATTTAGATACATTTCTCTTGCTGGGGGTTGGACTGGCTAAGACAGCTTCTGCAAACACTTGTCAAACAGCAGCTCTTGGTTAGAAAGGGGCTTGAAGCCAAGGAAGAGCCCTTAAAACTCATCCTTCATACAGCAAAACTGAATTAATGGAAACACTTTGGAGAGTATAAAGAAAACTGTTAATTTTCTTTCTGCAGTTCTACTACAAGGGAAAATATGGCAGATGACAATTTATCAGCGCAAGAGTGGGGTGGAAAGGCTGAGGGACCAATAGCCCCTAGAAGTTTGCGTAAGTGCAACTTGCACGTTACCTGATTAATGATTTAGTTGCTTATGCTAAATTAGATTTCCCTCAATTTACCCCACTATTCCCTTCTGTTTGCTCATTTCATTCCTGCTTTCTCTCACAGTGTGTTTTCTTGCATGATTCTATGATTGTATGTTTGTATTTCACTGTATTTTTAAACTCAATCATTAAAACCCAGGTTGTCATTTTGTTGGTGTGTAGAAATTATCAGGTAATCATTCCCTTCTAAAAATACCCATTTGTATTGGGTTTGTGTGGCAAGGTTTTGCTAGTGGGGGGGGCTACAGGGGTGGCTTCTGTGAGAAGCTGCCAGAAGCTTCCCCTGTGTCCAACAAAGCCGATGTCAACCAGCTCCAAGATGGACCCGTGCTGGCCAAGGCTGTGCAATGGTGTTAGCGCCTCTGGGATAACATATTTAAGAGGGAAGAGTTACTGTACAGAGCAATTGCAGTTGAGAGAACCAGTTCTGCAGACAGCAAGGTCAGCGCAAAAGGAGGGGATGAGGTGCTCCAGGCACTGGAGCAAAGATCCCCTTGCAGCCCATGGTGAAGGCCACGGTGAGGCAGGCTGTGCCCCTGCAGTCCATGGAGGTCCATGGTAGAGTAAGGGGATGCCTAAAGGAGGCTGTGACCCCGTGGGAAGCTCTTACTGGAGCAGGCTTCTGGCAGGACCTGCGGCCTCATGGAAAGAGCAGGTTTGCTGGCAGGACTTGTGACCCCATGAAGGGATCCACACTGGAGCAGTCTGTTCCTGAAGGACTGCACCCATGGAAGGGCCCCGTGCTGGAGCAGTCTGTTCCTGAAGCACTGTAGCCATGGAAGGGAGCCATGCTGGAGCAGTCTGTTCCTGAAGGACTGCACCCATGGAAGGGACCCACACTGGAGCAGTCTGTTCCTGAAGGACTGCACCCATGGAAGGGACCCATGCTGGAGAACTCTGTTCCTGAAGGGCTGTAGCCGTGGAAGGGACCCACACTGGAGCAGTCTGTTCCTGAAGGACTGTAGCCATGGAAGGGACCCATGCTGGAGCAGTTCATGAAGAACTGCAGCCTGTGGGAAGGACTCACACTGGAGAAGTTTGTGGAGAACCATCTCCTGTGAGAGGGACACTACACTGCAGCAGGAGAACAGTGTGAGGAATCTTCCCCTGAGGAAGAAGGAGCAGCAGAGATGTGGTGAACTGACCACAACCACCATTCCCCATCCCCCTGCACCACTGGAAGGGAAGAGGTAGAGAAAACTGAAGGTAAAGTTAAGCCTGAGAAGAAGGAGGGGGGGAGGAAAGGTGGGTTTTTTTTAAGATTTGGGTTTATTTCTCATTATCCTATTCTGATTTGATTGGAAACAAATTGAACTGATTTCCCCAGGTCGAGTCTGTTTTGCCTATGACAACTTTTGGTAATTGGTAAATGATCTCTTCTGTCCTTGCATCATGAGCTTTTTGCTCTATTTTCTCTCCTCTGTCCAGTTGAGGAGGGAGAGTGGTAGAATAACTTTGTTGGGCACCTGACATCCAGCCAGGGTCAACCCACCACACCATTTCATTCCATCTTATTTGCATTATGAATTAATATGGATTATGGTTCATTTTCCATCTCCCATTTCTCTGATGCGAGGCCAGAAGGCTCTAGAATTCCCCTGTAGACTTACGGGTTGTGAAGATAAAGGGGCTCCTCTGCAGTCATGCAAAAGTCTTTGGTGAGGCATCAGGAGGGAGGAATAATCTACTCTGTAAAAACACCAGACCTGTTGGGAAGGCAAGCTGAAAGTTGGAAATCTTAGGTGTTCCAGTCCCTAGCGAACACGAAATAGAGGGGGTTTCCTATAAACTCACTTCTGATCTTTTTAGCCTGTGGGATAAAGAGGCCTCCTCCTGCTGGAGTCTGGTGAGTGCAACCCATCTTGTTCACTGCAATTATAGCTGTCAAGACAGAAAAGTCTTTTGGCAGTGTACAGGTTTATAAACGCAGCTTTCAGCTGAACCTTGGATATTTGTTTGTAAGCTTCTTGCCATGGTTTATAATCACCTCCCCCTTCTTGACAGAGATGAGCAGATTCCACTCCATTAACTGCATCTCCCTCAGGTTCTCTGCTCAAGTTAAAAAGAAAGTTCTCATAGAACTTGGAGGGCACATTTGGGACTCGCGCACAACACAACGGTGGTTTGTTTACAGCAGCTTAATTTAAATTGGATTTCACATCAATTTGTTGAACAGCTGAGGAACCCTGTGTGGACACACTTATTTGCCTTAAAAGCTGCCTTAAAATCAGTTCCTTATCGATTTAAACTCCACTGATCAGATTTAAATATACATTCAAAAGGTCAACACAACCTTTTGCATTGATTTAATGAAATGATATTGAAAGCAATGCTTGAGTAAACTGGTGGAGCTCTGTGTAAAAGCTGTCCAAATTAAGGTAATATGGATTGTCAAAAGATGGAGAAACATTTCTTCCCATCAAAGCTTGCAAATTCAATCTCTTGATTGGATGCTAGCAAGACAGAGGCTGATGGATCTCTCCTCTGATGGAACCATGTATTGATTTTATCATTAGATATACAAAACAAATGCCTAATTCAGTAATAGGCACATTTTATGCCTTCCCTTGATGGTGTTGATCTGAGCCCTACAATATATTTATTTTGGCTCAAAATCACACATATTGCCTCTTCAATATAAAAGTTCAACATTCAGGCCTAGATATATTTTAAAACCTATGATCTTTTTAAGATTATAATTGGTAAAGATAGGACCTTTCAAAAATTTAGCTAAATAACAGCATGAAAGGATCATTCATGTCAGGAGCCTATTTCACTGTTTAACAGGTGCAGATATTCACCATAAATTAAGTCTCATTTGTGCTGATTGCTTGAATTGCTGAGGAATCACTTTACTGGTATGTGAAATATTTACTATGTATAGCTGGACAGCTTCCCAGGAATTCTTATGAAGCACATTAATGCACAAGAAAGAACATCCTTTCCTCATAAGACCTATGAAAACATAAGCTTTGCTCCTCTCAGCATCTTATACACAGGCTTTTCTTCAGCTGAGTTGCCCATACAAATTTATCTAGATAACTATTAAGAAAGATATTTCTAGATAGAAAATTCTCTATCTGTTGAGTATAGATGCTGTTATAAACATGAATATAATGAAATAAAATACACTTTTACATTTTCCTTCACTCTAGTTAGAAATTGCATTTTGTTTACAGGAGGGTGAAAAACCACATGTTGCTTTAAACCATTTCAGATGTCCAGAAGAGAGAAGTGATATTGGGATCACTTCAAAAAGCACGTGAACTCAAAAGCCAGTAACTAACATTTGGCTGGGAATTATTTGCACGTGTCCTTTGAATAAGGTGTAATACTTGCTAAGAATGATTTATTTAGACAATTCAGCTATGGATGTCTGGATCTGTGGAACATCCAAAATATGGTACAAAGGTAGGAGAGATTTACAGTTACTATCTAGAAGTTCTGGGTTCCCACCTGTAATAGGAGATCTGGGTTTGCTATGTAATTATCTGCATGAGGAATATAGGCAAGTTTAGGTCTTAGAGTGTTACAATATGCAAGAATTAAAAAGGATGTCAATAGCACGTTTACACAGACAAGAAAAATTTCAAACAAGCATAGGCCACATTCCTTGCTTTTGAAGAGCCACAAAAAACCTCACCCAACCTAAATTAAACAGCAGTAAAAGCCAATATGAACTGTGTTATATTAAAAAGCTAATACTGAGAGAGCCATGAAAGCTCAAGAGTTTACATGAGCAGCCTATAAAATGCTGATGTAACTAACACCAGGGAACTCTGTAGAAACCATCCCTCTGGAAATACAAAACTGTATTAAAAAAAACCCAAACCAAACTACTTCCAGGGCCAGGAAGAACAGACATACACAAACTCGCAAGGTTAAAATTTGTTCTCTGCTCCTAATTTCACAGGTGCATGTCACCAAAGTGTCCATACGATTTTCAAGGATATGTTTCTCTGAGGTGAAAGCAAGTTTCCTGTCTTTGCCTGGTATAAAATGCCCCTGAGTTTAAGTTCAGGCTACATGAACACAAGTAGTACAATTTCTTTTCCATCCTCTGAACATTATGGCTATGCAGTGGACTGCTCATCATGGTCTGAAGAGCTCCTTTAGACTGCCTGTGAACAACAGTACTTATTTTTTCACAGATGCTTGTGAATTTTGTGTATTTTGAACATTTGAACATTTTATTCAAAATACACGGGAAAGACTAGTTGCAGAGGGCAGCACGCATATGTGTGCCCTGGCTTTGACTCTAGTGTGAGAACATTTCATTCTCTGAACAGTTAGTGAAAGAATGTGAAAAAGAGGCAACAATTCTGTGTTTACTTACTACGATGCACAGCAAACTGCTGGAAAGCAGTCAGGGGTCAAATCTTTCACGTCTCTTTTCCCAAGAAGATAGAAACTGCCCAAGTAAGAAGTGGATGAAGCTTTTCTCCATGAACATTACTTACATCAGGCTCAAACCATTGCACTAGTTTATTTTAAAACTGCAGAGTAAGTGACAAAGTGTCTTTTTTATTATAACATTATTTTAATTAAAAGGGGAATTGTGGCTTCTGCCAGTAGTGTAGTGCAATTCATACAGATTTGCAAAAAAGAACTTACTTTCTTATAGAATGGAAGTTTCTTTCTGGCCCCATATGCAAAAGCTCATCGAGAGCTTGCAGTGTCACTATACCCAACTAATAGAGCAGCAGTTACATGGAGAACGGTCTTTTGAGTAAAGGAGAAATTTTCCCCATAATTCAAATGCACTGTTCATACTTAACGTTTCAAATACTCATTAGAGTATGAGAGAGAACACCAGTCACTTCCATCAAGACTGGAATTCATGGGAGTAGAAGTCCTATCCTATCAACTAAAACATTGCTGGGATAACACTGGAAAACACTTGTTCATGTTTCCATAGGCTCAGCAATACTTCAGCTGGCCTTTTTATGAAGATCAGGGGAGGATATGATAAGCAGTAGCAGAACATACAGAAATCATACTTCCAGTCCAAGGCTGGAATGTGCCACTTCAAGTCCTGTCTAATCTCAGCTCTTTACAAAGGATATTTAACTGCTGGGAGCTGTGAATACCATACTCTAAAACTTTTGTATATTAAAAAGATACAAAATTAATCAAAATTAATATTAACTTTTCTACATGAATTCATCTTCTACTTAAAACGTTGTCTTTTTCTTATAAATGCGTTCCTTGAATGAAAAAGCAAAAAATAACCTATTTCCATTTTCCCCAGATTTTTAAAATAAGAAATATTTTTAGTCTTCTTATTTATATAACAATTCCAAAATTGGGGAAGATGATACAATGTTTGCAACAAGCATAAATGTCAAGAATGCTTCTAGTTGCCACGTGGTAGTTAAATAATATTATTTTGAAAACCATAGTACACATAATAAAGGAGATAATGCAGATTGTTGGTCCTTGACACTGGTGACCTCTAGAAACTTCCCGAAACAAATGATATGTTATCATCAGCTATCTGCAGATAGAATGAAAGAATGATTTGTGCACATGAAGATTCTGAGACTGAATATAAGACCCTGAAAAGCACAATTCAAAATGTATCGAGGCAGACTGGGTGCAAAATCATGCATAATATGACTGACTTGAAAAGGAAGAGGGTATAATGAACTCAAGCAATAGAGACTGCCCATCACTGTGTGCTCAATTTGCAAGTGCTGCATGACATAGTCATTTCTCCTGGATTAATTACTGAAGAGAGGAAAGTAGAAGTACATCGGCTTCCCCCGTCTGAACTGAAAAGGAAGCATGTAGAAAAACACACAGTGGGTGTACACAAGCTCACACCCCTTCTCCTCCAAGTGTGGAATAAAGCTCTCAAGGAGACATCATTCCAGTCAGTGTCTGGGGTTGGGACAGGCTGCCTGGGTCAATCTCTTCCAGACTTCTCCAAACTTCTTTCAGACCAAATCTGGGTTAGACCCCGTAAAGGTTACCCCTCCTTTTAACTCCACTGAGTGTCATTCATGTCTTCCAGCATGTAATCTGGAGCAAGCTTTCCAATGGAAATGTTGTTCTGAAAACATCAGGTGACAGGGTGAAGATGTCTCCTGCCACACTGTTACCTAGTAGATATATTAGAACTAGATCAATACAAATTTACCAAGTGGGCTGGGAAAGAGTTGGAGGTACATGCAATTTCTATCACGCCTGTCAGATTTCAAATGAGAAGCAAGAAGAAAAGACACTGAGGATTTCAAGGGAAGAGCTTCGCTACTGAGGAGGTTAAAGTGATCAAGTAGAACACAGTCTCAAGACCAGCCTTGAAACTGAAACACCTGATCCTAAGTCCAGAATGTGACCCAACGGGCAACACTGACTCACAGGATTGCTGCTCTCCCACTCTTTAGGATGTGGATTTTGTCTTTCACTTTGTGTTGGCACAAATACTCCAAACCTAGGTGAATGAATCAGGGAGCAGCTGGAAGACTTAGATAATATCTGGACTATGCTCATATCCTGTACAATTTCTTGTTTTATGGGAACAAACATGATGGCAAGAAGAGGGGGAAGCCGTGGGGCAGTATGGATCCAGGTCCAGAGGAGTCATTTTGCAGCCCCCTCCCACAACTTTACATTTAACTTTTTAAAGGCACAAAGATTATGTTAAGTACCAGGGAAAAAAAGAATAAAAAGAGGATGACACTATTTACTGGAAGACATGATTTTCTTTCATGTGCATATATGTGTCCAAGATCTTTTCTATTAGAGGAGTGTCATGCAACACATAATGTCTCTTCACTGCTTATTTTCTTCCCTTCCTTTGTGGTTCTTTGTCTTCTAGGTTTGTTTCCCTTGCTAAACTGTTGTGTAGCTCTGGGGACTCTGAAAAATGCAGCTCCATGAGGACATGAAGTTCAGAGTGGTAGATATTTTTACAGAAGTACAGTCACAGTTCCATGGTCAAGGCTAAACTGTACCCAGAGTGGATAAACAAACTTTTCATTAAACGTAAAGTTGCTGCTTATCCTCCCTATGCTTGTTGGGAGGCAGGCAAAGAAAGGTGTGTAGATTTTTAATGATGGGGTGGTTAACAAATGACTGAAAGAAACAGTTCTCCATCTCATCCTTCTCCATCCCCCATCCTTCAGATCAAGGCTTGACGCCTTACTGAGGATCTGCTGCTGTCACACATGAGCTACCAGGCTCAGAACTAAGTTGAGGAGGTGAAATACAGTGGCTGTAATGGGAAGGCGCTCAAACTATTTGATCAAAGGGTGCCTTGTACCCTCTCATTCAGTCACTGTTAAGCAAAGATATGCAACATTCGAGACGATTTTCAACTCAGTCTTCTATTACCTTGTGACTCATTAAAAATGGTCTCCTTAAGAAATGTAGCATTTGGTGCATTTCTTGTCTTAAATGAGCTTATCAGTCTTCTAATTTATTATTAACATTCACTAGAATTTCAGAGAGAGTTGCACACCAGAGGAAAACAGCTCTCATACCTAATGGCTGAGATTAACTTGCAGTTATCAGTATATTAGGAATTTAGCTTTGCACTACAATCCTCCTTTTCATTAATTGCTACACTTTTCTGTTTTATTTCCCTAAGAACCTAAGTTAGAATGATACATTTGGGTTCAAAACTCATATAGTTATAACTGTGAATTTTAAGGGTAATAATCACATCTTTCAGATAGCACATTCTCACCTTTTTTGGAAAGGCACTCAGGGGAGAATCACAGAATGCTGTCTTCTCAAAAACCTCATACTGCAGGGAAATGACATTATAAGACTGAAAAAAACCCACCCTGAAGATGGAGGAAATGTTAAGGCTACATGGCAGTGATTTACAGTAAAATATATTACAGAGATATTCCTATTATTCAAAACCCACGAATTATAAACCCTGAAAATTCTGAGATAAACAAGAAATCCAGATAAAGCATAAAGAAATTAGAAGCATCTAAACAATCATAACTAAGCTTGGAGAAATGTGTTCTAAATCTCTAACTAGCTAAAAGTCACAACATTTGTTTGCATAATATGTCTGTGTTTGTATATATATACACCAATACACACATGCTTTTGAAGATGAATCATACTTTTCCACTTCATAGCGTGCAACTGAAAGCTCATGAGAAACCTCTCTCTGTTCTGCAATGAAGGGGAAAAAATACAGCATGCTTTAAAAATCTCTTAATCATAACCAAGTCCACAAATGTAAAACTATCTCTATACAAACTGTATGTTTTTGTCTGGTTACAGTCACCACAGTAACACCCATATAGGTGTCAAAAAGCTCATCTCCTGGGAAAAAAGAACAGGGTAAAGTATAAATTAGAAAGCAATATACATACCAGATATCTGCAACACATCACAGGACCCTCATCAGCAAGTTATGGACTCTGACAAAAAGTCATTACAATGAGCACACTGGAGGCTATGGCTGTTTCAGCTGCACTCTGGTACAAGTCTGGAGGGGGAACAGTCAGAAGAACAGTTGGAGACTGAAGGCCTCCGTGACAGGGGCAGCTGCATGGTGATGTGAGGACTGCAGATTCCTGAGCCGTGTCTCTCTGTCCTCTGAGAACAGGAAGAGATGCAACTGGGCTGAGGGAGCATATGCACAGTGTGCAAGGAGTCAGCCAGACCTGGCTCTGCAGCAGTTTCAATCCCATGATAGGAACTCTCTTAATCGCTGATGCCATATCAAACCTTGTCTATCCAAGAAGCTAGGTTGAACATGTTAAGCTGTTACCAGATCAAAATAGGATCCTGGTGGCACATTAGGACAACAACATGGAAATGCCTACACAAACAATGAACTTCACAGAGGCCGCTTGGTAGTAACGATCAGTCTGCCAAGGGGAGGCAAGAAAGGTTGCTCATAGGCAGTAAGGAACACCAGGTTTTGTAGCCTGGAATGAGACCTGCACAGAGAGAGCTTAAACCCCAGCCCCTTTTGTGCCATTAACAGCTGCACTTTCTCTGAATGACTACAATGTTTTCTACCTGTACACAACTGAGATGTAATATTTATTACAGAGGTATTGGTTGTAGCTCCCATAGGCAAAACTGATGTTATATGTCGCACTCTGTGTGCACATTAGACTTGAAAAGCAAAGTATATTATCCCCAAACTTTAGTATCACTTCTCTGAGTAGAAGATTCACATGGTAAGAGATTATACAGCATCTGCTAAATATTTCCTGGTACAAGAGTCAGACTGCTTAATCTCAGTTTGGATCAGTGGACTAATCCCATTTTGTGCTAATTTCCCAGAAGTGCACATTGAGGCAGAAGTCTTGTTCTGCCTAGGAATAAAAAGAACCTGAGCTTTTCTCCCTCTCACATGCTATTGTTCATATTCACCTGATTTACTGACCAAAAACACAGTGAGCCAATTTCCCTACGAAATGCTGCATTTCAACCAGTTTTTGCTGGACTGCAAACTTCTAGTTGATGACTGAAAAACAGGCTGAGTTTTCCCAACTTTTGCTGCCAGAATCATGAAACCCTTTGAAAAGCCACAGCCTCATGGTCTTGAGAGGAGAAAACCAACAACAGAGCTTCAACCACTGTCAGTTTTGGCCAATGACACCATGCTGGAAACCAGCATTTGCAAGAAGCTCTCAAATTGAGACGGCACATGGCTCCTTGCAGTGCTTCTTGTTTCCCCAGCATCCAAGGAGGAGGAACAGAATGAAGCCTACAGGAGCTATTCTCACTCCTGGGCCTACAACCAGCTTTCTTGTTAACTTCTCATTTGCTCAAAAATCTCAACATCAGACTTACACAGACAGGAAACATTTTCATTTTCTTTGCCATTGTTAATGGATAACTCTGTCATGGTAGTTAAAAAGGCATACGTGGCATGAGTCAGCAAGAGAAGGTAACACACATGGAGGACCTGGAAATTCTTCCTTGCTCCTTTCTGCCCATCTTCTGAAGAGTCTGGTTTTGGTTAACCAAGTATCAGGTGGTGTTTCAGAGAAACAACCAGCTGGGCTGAGGCACCATAGCTTGTCTCAGGAAGACAAGGGTCCATTGCTCCACTTGCTGCTGGTGAGGAAGGGTTGGGGCCGGCAGCCAGTTAAGACAAGACAAACTCTGAGAAGGAGAAAGTAGCTGAAGGGAGAAATTGAACAGCATGGAGATCACATGCTTCGCTGTCCATCTCAATTATAATTCTGCTTTAAAACATAACTTAATGTTACACTTCTGAAATACAGTGAATATTCTAAGTCAGATCCACTCCTAGAGCCAGCACTGTGACGGTGTCCAAATGATGATTTTTAATCAAGTGGAGGCTGAACATGCACGTAGGGAGCACATTTAAGAGAGATGCTGTAATGATCCCAGAAAATTATAAACTTCAATGCAGTTTAGATCTGCATGCTAATGAAGAGATGCCTAGATGGGATTTGGGACAACTCAGCTCAAAAGAAATAAAAAATGTCAATTAATTGCAGTGTAGAGTTTTGTTATCAAATTACACAAAGTATTAAAGCATCTCATCATTATTAAAGCATTTTTGTCACTTATCTTGTATAGATTTTTGTCTAAATTTAACCCTAACTCTTTTTGCTTTATGGTAATTCTCCTGGGAGTAATTACTAAATTTCCACAGCAGTAATTTGGGAAGCATAAGAGCAGGTAACCTCAGCCTTGCTCTCTCCATCATAATGAAGATTCTGTCTAGAAATGTACTTTTTCTCCTTCACATTATTTAAAATATGACACATGATCAATAACATGAAACTGCAGAAAACTTTCTCGTATGATAATTCTATTGATTTTTAAAAGAAATAATTAAACTAACTGTTAAGACTAAGTTCATCAATACAATCTGACTCCTTTGTTTCCCTCTCCTGAGTAGGACAAATCGATCAGGACCTGCTGGTTAACCAGTTTCCTGAAGCTTTTGCACCATACTGACAACACACTGAATAATCATTTTATACCCTGTTGTTCTCTGCTTGCTCTTGCATCCACCTGTACACATCCCCACAGCTTCAGATCACACTCTTTCCCTGAATCTTCTCCATTGCATTGTATATTCCCCCAAACCTCCACCTTCATTTTCTTCTACATGCTCCCTCAATTTGCCTCTTCCTACACCACCAGGTTCCTTTGCAAAATTCAATTATAGGAAAGACATACTGTATTCTTCACAGATAACAGAATGCCAAATTGTGTAAAATGACAAATTTCTTTCCACTTGGATGACAGAAGCATACCTGCAAATTAGCACCTCTGCTCAGACCATATGTTAACAACACGATTTTACTA
Organism: Neopsephotus bourkii; assembly: GCF_033783945.1. NCBI lineage: Eukaryota > Metazoa > Chordata > Aves > Psittaciformes > Psittacidae > Neopsephotus > Neopsephotus bourkii. Next base: position 15,356,217 of record NW_026900624.1, read on the forward strand.
CTAGCTAGCTCTCTGCAAGGCAAAGCAGTCCCCTGGTAGAAGGTGAAATGTAATGCTAAAAGCCTCCCGGGCTTCCTCTGAAAGCAAAGCAGCTTTTCCATAGAGGTGGCTGGCTTCAATTTTCTCTTAACTCTGATACCCTTAAGACCAGTTGCAATAAAATCTCTCCCCAAGTGAACTTGCATATACCTCAGCTCCCCTTTCACTTCCAGTGATCGCACCAACACCCTCATGAAGCAGCTGGTGACTTGTACTGCCACCGAGCTGCTCCTGCACCCAAGTGGTTGGAGTGAGGAATCTCTTCTATGGCAGAGAGACTAAAACTGGCAGTATGGGATTGGTTAGCGAGGAGGTACACATGAGTACCTGCTGCTGGAGAAGGGATTCTTTACAGTCTCTTGATGAAGGTCATGTAAAATGTGCATGGATTTGGTTGTATTCAAGGGACACTGCAGCATCTATGTAGGTTCCAGGTGATACTCTGGTTATCCCCCTCTGCAATGACTGAGAAAAAGCTTTCAAAAAATGCAGGTTGATAAGACTCAAATTTAATACATTCTGCAAAATGCACTCTTCTTTACCACGACAATAGAACAATGGATTCAAAACATTAGCAGCAGCTTATGCTGCAGAAATGGCTGAGTGCTGTGCCAGAACTACAGAATGTGGAGCTATGCACAGCAAATCAGATATATGTGGCATGGTGGGGCACAGCAGCACTAGCAAATCCATTACTCCCCACTCAGCAGAGTCACAAGCACTTCTTTACTGGCAGAAACATTTGTCCATAACATTCCTAAGATCTAATGGTGTCTGCAAGTTGCAAGATATTCCTGAGAGGAGTATGAACTAGTGTGTGCCTCCATTTCACAATGTTATTTCAAGTTTAGGACAGGTCACAGATAATTTATAAATCTCCCTGGAAAATAACACTCTTTCTGGAGGTGTTTCTATCTCTTCAGTAGCCCTGTATCTTGATGGCTTAACAAACTACTTTCTACAAATTGTTTTATTTTTAAAATTAGTTTTAAATATGTATTTTGAAGTGTTATTTATAGCAGGTACAGTTATTAACTTGGCTAGGTACATGGGCAGACATGCAGACCAGCACACACATATAGCTCTCAGTTAGTTATTTTAAGTCTCTCACATAATTCCAAAAGCCAATTTTTGTCTCGGTTCACATGGCTCTAACAGGTGTAATCGAAACCACAGATGTGTTACAGGCCAGAACAACATCAAAAGTATTCATTGGTTCTGTACTCACACTTAAAATGCCTTCCTGCTAACAATTTACACTGCATGTATCACCGTAATGCATGAGCACCAAGCAGATTCCATTAGCGGATTCCCTTAACCAGGTGAAACTTGATACACTAAACTCTGTAAAAGCAGTTACTTTTCATCATGTTTGAAAAACAAAATTATAGCATGTCTTGGCTGCCCTTCAATTCAAACCCCAGTGCATGCACCCAGCTTCCACTAAAAGCAATGACAGACAAAAGACACCGTCCATTTGGCCTTTACTAAGTGAAATGAAACACTGAGAAGAATAAAAAAAGAGAAACCCCCCAGATTTTGCTTGAGGTTACATAGCAGCAGAGACAGAGGTTGACCTCAGGAACCCTGACTACCTTCCCCACGTGCTTCTGACTACATTTACTGTGGGGAATTAGGGTAAACTGGGGAAGAGGCAGTGATGTTGATTAGAAAGCAAAATGGATTAGGAAGCAGTCACATTACAGTGGGTCAAAGATAGACAATGTAGGAAGAGAAAAGAAAAAGAAGGAAAATTGAGAATAACAGATGAAAAATACTGAAAGCTACCATCAGAAAGGAAGTATAATGTCATGCAACAGCAAGCATAAATAATAGGACATGCACTGATGAGAGGCATTTTTCAGACACATCAGATAGCTGATTGTCAAAATACTTTCAATAAATAAACAGATGCCATGTTTGCCTCTAGTAGGTGAATTTACTACTGTAAACATTGGTCTGTGCTTTAGGCTGATGTTAAGGAAAGGTAACTCTTCCCTTTTCTTGTCATCTGTTATAGCCTCTACTCACATTTGCAGCTGCCTCAAAAATATTATCACAGAGCATTAGTTACTGACTGCACTTGGCAAAACCCAAAAGGCAGCTGTGATCATGCCCTCAGAGTTTTGAAAAAGAGAATTACTTTAAATTCCATATAAGAGCCATAGAAATACTTGAGACTTGCCATAGGGCAGAGTCTTCAAAAAATACACTGCTGAAGTTGCTGGTACTTACAGCATAAACCAGAAAGATACTGTGAATGTCCCAGAACTGGAAACCTCACATCTAGGTGACAACCAGCAGCTCACCAGTAGAACACAGCACAGACAACACTGCCCTGCTCCCAGGGTAGAGGCAGGCTCAGAACAGGACACACATGTAGCACAAAAAGAAGAGAACGTGGAAGACAGCAAGAACTGGTATGTCCAACCTTCTGAGTCCTGTCTGTCCTTTCTGAAATTACCAAACACTCCAATAAGCTCAAAGACCGGACAAGATGTTTTTGCCTGCTGCTGGCCTATTTTGCATATGCCTGCACAAGGCCCAAACACACCCTTATGCTTAAAATACTGTAAGTGTTCTCCAGAGGCTTCAGATAAAACTACCTCCCAACCAAACTCATCTTCCTGACTACCAAAACCCCTCCTTCCAGGGCTCTGTAAAAATCAAAGCTGTCTGACACACTTTATGCCCCTAAAACAGCATTTATCAAAGCTTCCATTTTTAAAATCCATTGTGAAACTACTGCTGAAGGGGAAAAAATGGGGGCGCCGGCCGGTCTCAGCATTTACACCTATGCACTTGGAGAGGGCAGAAGCCCTGCTGGTGGCACTGATAAAATTCATCCCTCCTGATAAAATTCATCCCTCCAAGGGCACCAGAACAACTGGATCTTTGCAGAATAGGGATGAATCCACCCCCATGTCCTACAGCTCAGCATCAGCACTAATCAAATCAGAGGAAAATGCACACAGAAGAGGTTGCTTTGCTTTTTCACCCAGCCTCTCTTAGAAACAGCCATCAACTGTCCAAATCCTTCAGCACTTGACAGCCACAGGGACGTGCATCCTTGGAGCCCTGCTTCTCCCAAAGAGGATGAAAGAAGCAGAGAAGGGGCATCATGACTTGCGGCCACAGATCTGCTCGATGTCGTAGATCTCCTTGGGACAGTCAGCAGACAAGATGAGAGGCGCACCCTCTGTTATCAGAACATCATCCTCAATGCGCACACCAATGCCACGAAACCTCTCTGGGGCGCTCAAGTCATCCTCAGGGATATAAATGCCTGAAAGAAGAAAAGGGAATTAAAACACACAACGCTCTCCAGAATAACACCTTTCCCTTACTGCACCACCATGAGAGCAGCGCTGGATTTTCAGCAACATAAAGTAAGTCTGATCCCAAAAATTTTTAATAAGGAAAGCTGCTCTTTCCTTTCACTCATGGCAGTTGGTGGGCAAAGAAAGGAAAGTGTTCCTCAGTACTGACAGGCATGTTAATAGAAACTTACACAATTATATCTGGCCTTTCTGCACTTCTTGCTCTCAATGCTATATTCACAGTGATGATTTTAACAATGTTCTGAATAGGGAGAGAGAGAGAGAGCGAAGAGCTAGGCATTAAGTATCAGATTCCAGCTGACAGCTCCAAATCCAGTGACAAGCAGAAAGAAAGATTCAATGTGAAATACCTAATTTGCAAACCTAAGTTGTGAATGCCTGTAATTGCAGACTGCAATGCTTGAGATTTCCACTACCAGTGACTGGTAGTAGTTCAGTCACAGTAACACAAACCACAGCACAAGTGAATTGACCCTGCTTCTCTGCACTGTGATTGACCTGTGCTGCTGTGGGTCAAACACTAACAGTCTGAGGTCTACATTACTCTCTTCTTGCTGCACAGATACAGTTTGTCACCTTGGCTGTGTCTGGGGGGGAATGGGTTTTTCTAATACGATACTGACTTTGGGAGGGGAATAACTTCAGGTTTTCCAATACTGTAATTATTTTCAATTTCACCAGAAAGGACCTGAATGCTTTGGTCAGAGGGACCAACTAACTACTGAAAGCAGTATTATTACCCTCAGTGTTGCATGTTTTTGTCCACCACTGACTATCTTTTTACCTGGTTCAATGGTTATCACCATGCCTGGCTGGAGCGGGAGCGATCGGGATATATCTGGGGTATCATGAACATCCATGCCCAAGTAATGGCCCACATGATGTGGGCAGTACTTTCGAACCGCCTGGCAGAAGACAAAACAAGTGTCACAGAGGCAGTTAAACACACCCCAACCTGTTGTTCCAATACAAAAGATAGGGAGAAGAGACAGAATAGTTACGTGCTTGACTAGCAATCATACTGCCATGACTAGTTACAAAGGCCTGCTTTCCATTTACTGGACCTGGATGGCCCTCAAAACCTATCAGTACCAGATGCCTATTATGAGCGTATTGTACTCTGCCTCTCCTCCTCACTGAAAAGAACAGTCTAAGCCTATCACCACCTCAGCATGAGGAAAGACTTTAGTTTTCTGTCCCAACCCTTTCGATGCCTTAAACATCCTAGCCCTGCATTGCTCCCATCAGCAGACCCTGACAACTGGCAGTAGCTGACACAGCTGGTATGTGATGTGGCAAGAGATCTCCTATGCACAACAGAGCAGATGCTGTGCTGATTTCACTCCATAGCTACAGCAGGATTTTAATTCACCTCTGTAGAACACAGACAACACCTTCACCACCCCTGCCACTCGAATCCCCCTCCCTCCACAGAGGAGCTCCTTGGCACCAGGAATCAGAATTCCTCCTCTGTCCCTGCTCCTCACATTCACTGGGAGCTGAGCTGCAGACACTGGTCTCATCTTGCTGTGCTGTCACTTGCTGAGAAAAACCAGGATGATAGCCTCTGTGCACAAGCAAGAACTTGTGCTGTTATTGTACTAACACTGTAGGGCAATTAAATCTGGCAGAAATCTGTCCTACTGCCAAAGGGGTAGTTTTGTCACCTGGTTCTGCCACCTTTCTTGTACTGGTATCAGCAATCATGCAGGTTTGCAGTGAGCGGGAACAGAAATAAACTTCTCTAACTGCAAACCAATCCTATTTTAGCTGCAGGTCCAGCTCTAAGGCAGGGCAGTTTCCCAATCTTAGCTCTGAAAATCCCAATACTGACAAAAAATGGTGCAGAAGAGGCAGCCCATGGAGTGACTGAGAAGAACGGGCTGCACCCTTTGGTGGCACTGCAGATTTATGCTGTTATACAGATCACAAAACTGTGACTAACTGCCTGCTGACAGCCCTGAACCCAGAATTTTGTGTTATTGTTGTATCTCGATAGATCTCTTCGAATGGTCTGTACTTTAAAGCTGCACCTGCACTAACAAGCAGTGCAGACCAACAGGAACGGATCTGCAGAGTGAAATGGCAAGTGCGGAAGAACAAATATTCACACTGTGTGTATATAAGACTGGGGGGTTACTTCAGACCAAATTGTGCGCAGGATGGTTGAAATGCATCCTCAAGTTTAGCTGTGTAAGACAGAAATCCAGTCTTATGCTGAGATCAGCCCCGAACAGGAACTAAAGCACAATGTGTAGCTATGATTTGAAGATGCGCCTCAAAAGCACATTATTAAGGCAAACTAAAAACATTAACATAACCCAAGGAGAAAACAGGAAGGTCTAGTAGAGGGAATCTGGAATATAAGGACTTCAAGTACCTTGAAGAAGTGGCTCTCAGTGATGCTGCTCTTTAGGACCCCCAAATCTTTCAGTTTCTGTCCAATAAGACTCAACATGAGGCTGTAGATACTCTCTAGACTCACACCTGGGGAGCAGAGGCTCAGGCAGGATTTTTGGATATCCAGAACAGCCTGGTATAATTCTGCTTGGGGTTTGGTAAACCTGAAAACCAGTAAGAAAAGGAAAAAAGGACATTTCTCACAATTAAACCTCTAGAACCTATTCTAGGGATGGATTTAGTTCAATGCTGGAGCAGGAAAAGTCAAAAAGGAAAGCAACTGGCTCCTTACATGAAATGCCAGACAAGACATCACTGCAACATGCCCTTCAATACACTGGGTAAAGGCAGGGTTTCTCAGCTGAAAGACTAACCCCAAAGCAAAGCAAGGCAAAGCTAGTGCAGAGAAAAGAATGCACTTGAGCCAAAACATACAGGAATCAAACACACAACCACAGCACATCACACCACCAAATTCACAATTGACGGAACCATGTATACGTCAGCTAAACTCTTGTCTTTCTTACACACAACCAAAGTCAGCCACAGCTGAATGCCCAAAAGCCCTCTCTGCACTTTATGTATGCTGGAAATAGCAGTAATTACACATATTCATGTAGCAATTAATGAGGCAGTGGGGAATACAGCTTCTCATGCTGAAAGATTACTTTATATAATTTGATTATTCTGAAGAACCACAGAATGGGACACATTAAAGCTACTCACACAGAGATTAAACACATATACACTCAATCCATCAATTATTTAAGAGCTTCTCAAAGACCTTTCAAACAGCCATATCACAGCTTACCTTCCATTGACAGGCCAGGTACGTGTGATGTCACTTACGTAGCAGGCAGACTCACACCCACCATCCAGCAAGACCAGTTCACCATCCTGGAGAATAACAGGAAAAAATTCCCTGTGTGTCAGTCTGGCTATTAACTGAATTGATTTTTCTGTCTGAGAGCAGAAAAGGAGATTATGTATTTATTTTCGCAAAGCAGCTGCAGAGATGTGAACTCTTTTTGCAGAACAACGTTCCAGGTGCTACTGTTTATAAATAGGCTATTCCAGTTGGAATTGTTTCACCGCAAGGTAGTTTCTGACTGTTATGCTTTTCTACAGCCTGAAATCTTAACACACTGATTTGGAAACGTTTTGGAGTAAAAAGAGACATTTTCCTTAAACTAAGCTGCGCTCTGAAACATCGGTTCCATTCACATCTGTGGCGCTTACTCTAGCAAATGACACCAGTGACTCCTTTCACTAGAAGTTCTCTGCTAGTGATGGAGACAAAAGGGGTTTGCAACAAAAGCATAGATTTCTGAGCTACCCACAAGATCATTAGTAGCTAAAGATTTAGCCTTGTTACAAGATAGGAGGCCTCAGCAAAACCACTTATTTGACAGTGCATTACTACTATAAATGCCCTATTGAATAATTTGTATCATCTTCCCTGTTCTCTTCTGGGACCTCCTTGACTGTGTCTAAGATACACTTCTGAATCCATCTGCCAATGAAGAAAAAACTTTTGGAAGAGAACCTCCAATTCACTTCAGCAAAATTGTTCCTTGTCAATTAAATCACTGACTGCACATCTTCCAAAAGCCATGCAAAAAAGCCCAAGGGCCAGGAACAAACCCACGGTCTTGCTTTCCCTCCTTAAAGGGGCTAACAAGAATTAGACCAGTAAGATCTGTAAAAAATTCAGACTAAATTCTCTATGGTTTTACACTGCATGGAATCCAAGGCCTTTTATAGAGATTGACTCCACAGATCCGTGACTGTGCCAGCAGCCATAGTGTGAAATGACAAGTAATAATTCTAGTACATTAAGCAGAAAAATAAGAAGCAGAACTTCACTGCTAGCACAATGGCCAGCGCTAGCTGCTATCATTGTGTACAGTTAAGTGCCACAAACACTTACACAGTAGATTAACAGTGAGTAGATCTCACTATCCCACTGAATAGATAGGCCTTTAAATATCAATTTAAATAGTTAGGCTTTATTCCAGAAAACCTCAGTTTTTTAAGTAAAATACAAAAAATTGCTGCCCTCTTCCAGCAATTAAGCAAGCTAAGTAACAGGGAATTCAGCCTGTGGTTTGATTATCCAGTAAGTGCCTTATGTTGTGCATTTTGTCCTCTTTCTTTAAAGCTGAGCTCACTAAGTGGGGGATTGAATAAAGTCTACGTGAGGCCACAAGCAGCTTTCAGATACCTTCCAAATTAGACACTTTCTTAGCTTATTTGTCAACAAGATCTGTAGGAAGCAGCACACAAAGGAAGAGTCAAGTTTATGGGTTGAACCTCCTACTTAACAGTTTTGGAAAGAAAAAAAGGTCATGGGCATTTAACTGAAGTAACTGGAGTTACCTGAGAATGCCTGACCTTGGAAGTCAGTACAACAGAGGAGGCTTATTTCTGCCAAAAGCAGCCTGTCATATCTTTTGTGTTTGTCTTATCTTTTTGTTTGTCTCTGCAGATCATTTCAAGGTCTGCTTGCATGCCAGCTTCAAGAAAAGATAATGCTAGTGGGAATGTTTCATCTTGCATTAAGACAGGAAAAACACGCTCCTCTGAAAAGTGCATCACGAGTAGAGCAGTGGGAGAATGCTGCTCCTGAAAAACCTTATTTGACTCTAAAGGTGTATTGTCAGGAAAGCTGGAGAGGGTTCAGTTCAATAATGTGAATCTTCAAAATAAGACAATTTCCCTACAGCCATCTAATCCACCTCTCAACATTTAATGCTGATCTCTTCCCTTTTTCTCCTTTCCTGCTTTACTGGCCTACCTGGAGTCCAAAATGCTTTTCAGCTTCACCAGAACACACTATTGCACCTTCTGTTGCAAAGCATGGCCAAGCAATGCAAGTGACAGCAGACGACCCCCAACAGTGCCTTCACTCTGCCTGCTGCAGGAGTCCCTTTTTCCTCTTTTGTGAGGTTACAACCCACTCAGTATGGGAGCAGACGTGCTTGCTAAATGAAGCGATGTGCAAGCTTGTTCACAAGTCCTTCCACTGTTAGGAAATACTGCAGCAAGTGGAAAGAGGACAGAGACTATCTGGAGTGAAGTTAATCCGTCACTGATAGTAAAACTAACCAGGAAAGGATTCCTTTCCCCTGCACACTTGAAAAAAAATAATTAAGTGGTTTGATCTGTTCAGTCAAAAAAATGACACTATGGGGATGGTGTGGACTGCATTTTGAATTACTAAACAGCATATGGTTTACCTTGATGAGCTGATTGTTCTTCACATAGTGCAAAGTATTTGATCTGTTGCCACCAGCAACAACGGGGGGGTACGCCAAGATGTCAGCACCACGAGCCCGGCACTCAAACTCAAACTGGAATTCCAATTCAGAGAGAAGGAAACTGTTAGTGCTGATGCAGCTGATTAACTGCCCTGAAGCTCTTATAATCTATGTCCTACAATTGTTTGCTTAATTTGTACATCACAAAGTGAAATAGGAAAGTGAATTCACTAAATGAAAGCAGCCTTGACAGTTTTTGAAGAAGACTGGAGAATGCATGCACGACCTAAGCCTCAAGACCTTTACCCTTCTGGAGTGATGAAGCTGATGAAAGCATGGAAATGAATGAACTTACATCTATAAAGATTCTCTATGTCCTCAAGATATTAGTAACATGTCTTTTCTGTAATTACCAAAACCACATGGAACAGAACACTCCAGGATGGCTACGTGTAGTAAAGTAGGTCTTACAATCTTGATATGGAGTGAAAAAATTATCTGTAAAATAAATTTCAACTAAAATAATTTTCTTTACAAGTCCGTGCTGCTGCTCAGTGCCATGTCAGCACAGGCTCACCTATGTCGTAACACAGGGTCAAATCCTGCTTATGTTTCTAAAACAGGCATCTTACTGCAATTCCTTACAGAATTCCTTCTAAATGTGTCAGCAAATTAGTCCTTATTTCGTAAGGAGTGCATCTACACTGCTTCAAGACAGCTGTGGTAATCTGACATAGCAAGGGGTTAGAGTCAAGAGAAGCAAGCTTTAGAAATAGGTGCTATAACTACTTAAATTCTGCACAATAGAAAACTGTATTATAAAATAACTTTATCTTTTATGGTTTAGGGGGTTTTGTATTTAAATACAGTAGAAAAGGGCATCAATAGCAGGTAAACTTAGACAACCACTACATTCCTTCAATAAGGGTACAAGAAGTACAACTGAAGAATTCCTCACACTGACACTTCCACGTGTCCTTGGGCGAAGGAACCACATGATTTGGGTGAAGGACAAACATGCTACTCACCTTTGCATACAGAAAGGCTTCATCCACTGGGGATTTGCTGGCAAACATTGTCTCTGTGAAAGCCTATGAAAAAGAAAGGCCTTTCAGTTACCAAAGGAACCTGAACTTAAAGAAAGTTCTTTTTTTTTTAACCTGCTCTCTTTTGAGGAAGGCCTAAAATCAGCTGGCCCAGACACAGGAACCAGAAGCACCTGAAAAAACAGAATGCTGCCAAGACTAGAATCAATCAAGCTCTGTTCCCTGTGAAACTGTATTTAGAGTCTGATTGACTGTAGTTTTTGAGAAAGAATTAGATGATTGAAGCTGATCCCATGGGCTGGCATTTTACAAGTTACCTCACCTATGGATTTCCCCATTTAAACAGGAGTGCCTTATGCAGCTTTTCCTTCAGAAAAAGACAAGCTGTACCTCTCTTTTCTATCTGGCTATCTACTTTAATAGTATTTACAAAAACATAATTGCATTTGAAGTATCTGTCAGATTTGTTTCAAATGGGGCAATGAGTTCAAAAGATATTTGAGGGAGAAGGGGTCATACCATACGGAGACATAGGCGAAGTGTTCACAAAATCCCAATTCCTAAAAATCAACAGGATAAATGGGAAAGAAAATGGCGTGGGGAAGGAGAGGTGAAGCTGGGAAGAGAGCGAAGAGACTATCCCTGTTCCTGAACAGAGACTGCTTTTAAAGGAAATCTAATAGATCCTGGCTTGTCTTCACACGAGTTACAGTAATGAGAGAAGCTGGTAAACCAAGCAGTTTCCTGTTTCTCCTTGTCATGTTGAGGGAGCTAAGCCCAGCTAATGGTTAAGACACAGCAGTTCAGTAACAGATTAGACCAAAGCTATCCTTCCAACCAGTGCCACCCCATCAACAGCCCTCCCCCCTTTCTTCTTTAAAAGAATGCACTGGTTCATTTGGAGAGCACATGACCCACACCTCTGCTGTCACTCGTCCAGCTATCTTCATCCTTTCAATCTCTGCAGGAGATTTGATGAGACGAAGGTTTTGCACTAGATGTCGGATGTGCTGGATGTGGTTTTTGTTCCGAGCTTTTATCTCAGCCAGGGGCTGCAGGTAGTCAGAGTGCAGTTCTGTATGCACTGGTTTTGCCAAGTCGTACCAAACAATGTTGGACTCACCTGGAACACAAAATGACAGCTGAAATAGACAAAAATAAATGAAGAATATCTTCCCCATACTGAACAAACTCACTCCTCCTGAACTAGAACTGCTGTCGTGTTTGAGAAACTGATTTCCTCTGAATCTGCATTCACAGACCATATAGACACTTTCACTGTCATGGGATACTAGCGATCTCTTTGAAATCTTGAAGATTACCGGTTCATAGCATGTAGACTGGACAAATCCCCACCTCTATGCAAATACTGGGTTTTACAATTATCACTGAATATATGTGTCTTGCACAGATCCATGAAGACTTTGTATATCAAAGTTGCACTTGTATAAGCTAAGCAGCCATTGCACTACACTGGTGCATGTTCTGAATCAGTCTTTTAGCCTCTCCTCCAAAGCCGTAAGGCAATTTACCTTTTACCCATTACATGGAATCTGCTTATTTCAGCCATTCAAAGAAGATGAACTTACTGAGGACAAACATATTTATCTATATGGAAATCTATTTAGAACATTAGAGTTAGCACCCACATTCTCCCCACAGGAGCATTTTAAATGGGAATAGAGTACAAAAGCTATACTAAGTCCACCACTGCCCTCTTTCTTTGGTGACAATAGCCATTAGCAGGTGCTCAAAAAGGTCTTTAAGAAACTGGGTGATAACAAAACAGTATTTCCCTTAGCACAACCTCCCTACTTTCTTCATTTTAAGGCTGCATCTTTATAACAGCGATAAACTGCTTTTCATGGACCTCTCCCCTGTGGAACCAAACACTTCAGAATCCATTTATGCTTCTGACATACCAAACCTTCCATGAATGATCTACAACTTAAAAGGTGTCAAAACTCACCATGTCATCATTTTATTCAGTGTTCTCTTTGTTTGGAAATTAAGAAAAACAGTAACTAATCATTCCTACTCATCTGCTTAGTACTTTCCATAACATTACACATCTCTCTCACACACCTTACTTTCCATTTTCTCTTTTTCAAACTGAGCAAGATTGTTCAGCATGTATCTCACACACACTCCATAGTTTTGAGCATCCTTATCGCCCTTTCTGTGACTTTTCAATATATCCTTTTTTGAAACAAAAGAACTAGAATCCAAGATGCTATTTAAGACTCCAGAATTCACTCTATTTATTTGTGTAATACCCCAAGCACTTGCCCTTTTTGTATTGTCATAAGCCTTTAGCTTCAATTTCTAATGCATTTAAGTTCACCCTGGACTGTAAATATTGAGGCTATATGGTGAGCTTAGATGCAGAAAAACCCGTCTAAAGGACTGCAATGTTCATAACTCAACATCTAGACAAAAAAGGCAAGCGGGTTAGCAACCTTCCTGTGTGGATCATTTTCCAAGTCTATTATGAATAAAATAGCTTCAAGTTTCCTACACTTTATCTGGTTCTAGTTCTGTCAGCAAAAGACATGACTAATACAGTAACATGGTTTGCAATGCTCTGTTACTTACCTGCTCCTTATATTTCACAGATGTGCAACTGGCATCCAAATGGATCCACAAGGAATTCAGAGGGGAGGAACAAGCATTATTTTCAAAACTCTATTTCCATTGGTGACCCTCAAGAAGCTAACAAGAACTTCCAACAGCCTTTATCACACTGTCATACCCCCTGCACCTCTGCAAGTTCATCATCGTCTTGAATTAGCACCACAGACCACCTTCCAAACCTGTACCATCAGACCTTGCAAACCACATCTCATTTCCCCTCCACTTTCTGTTACCTTTTAGCTTGGCCACCAAGTGCCTGAACTCCTCAATGGTGTAAGCTTCATCTACTCCTGTGAGAGCAATTGCCCCATCGGTACCTGATCTGGGCCCATCCCACAGTTCTCGGCTTGGATCTCTCCGGGGCACAAAAAGTATGGATCTGTGGGATGGCAGTGCTTTGCCAGGAATGCTCTGCAGCACCAGGATGCTGTCAGGCTCCTGGAACCCACAGAGGTACAGGAAGTTAGTGTCCTGGTGGAAAACGTAGGGTATGTCATTGCTCATGTAGTAGGTGGGGTTGGATAGCAGAATCACTGTGTGGTCCAATCCATCCCACCCATTGGCTTCCTTCTGGATCAATGCCATCAGTTTGTGTCGACGAAGAGCATATTCCACCTGTGACAATCCTGGGGTTACTTCTCCTATGAATAAAAACCAAATCAGATTGAGAAATTAAATGCACTTGTGCTATTTTACTAGTTGAACGCCTAATTCTCGCCTACTCCCTGATGCCTTTCATAGGCATGGCTTCATTGTAATCCCTCAAAAGCCTTTCCATTACTTTCCCTTGCACCTCTTCAGCTTCCATCCCTACCGTACAGCCTCATTCAACTGCTCCTCCACCATGCAAAGACAGAAATGTGTTTTAACCAATCAGATTTTCTGTTATGCATTTTTGCGCACAGGCAGAAATCACAAAACCTGGTAGATTCAGACAAACATTCAAACCAGAGGAATGTTTGCTGACAGACATGTAAAAAAAAGGGGAAGGGGCAAGGCAAACTGAACTTTGACTGCTGAAAACTGACGGGGTTTATAGCACCTGGACATTGAACACAAGATTACCTCCTGAGGCTGAGCATGAATTTCCTCAGATAAAGCTAGAATGTCTATTCAAATACACAGTCAAGTCAGAGTAACTAGTTCTAAACCTTAATGGGCAGACTAAGTGTTACAGATACTGGGAGATCAGGCAGAGACACAGAGGCTGCAGACTCTAACCAGTCACAGGATTTCAGGCAGAAACAAACCACGATTTGCAGGCTGGCGTCAGACTGCAATTCAGAGAAAGAATCCTCTCCAGGGCAGAGGTATCTTTGCTCAATAATAACCAATCTGCGTTTTTCCAAAGTTAAATGCTGTATTCCTGATGACTCTAATTACATAAATGATCTTTCAGATGGAAGTACGTTTTGAACTGCTCCAGTCACAAGAGATACAAAGTACAGCAATCAAGATACTCACCAAAACCAGACTGAAGTTGAAAGAATAATCAACAGCTGCTGAAGTATGTATTTTTTAAAATGTGAGACTCCTTAACTATGATCTAAATTAATACAGAAGCCTTAATCAGTACTTTAGCTAATACCCAATTTTAACACAAATTGCATTTTCATACTGTTAACCTTTTAATCTAATAATCTTATTTTCCCCTAATGAATTCTGCAGTGACAATTATAGAATAAAAATTGAAATTTAATTTGTACTGTAAGTTAAATTTCAAGTTAAAAAGTAAGTTAAAAAGTGGGTTCTTGCATGAGTGGGGTGGGATGGGCAAGTTCTATCCATAAAGTTTTTTCCTTGACAAAAGTGTTTAAGAAAATCACTTATGTTGAATATGCATTAAACTTTACACCTTTTCAAAATCCTAACAGCTATTTGGTGTAAAAACCTAAAAAAACCCAAAACCACAAACCAAAAACCAACAAAACCAAAACAACAAACAAACCATATCAAACATCAAAACCACCATATTTGGTTTACTCTCTAGATCTGGAAATTACAGAGAACACAGAAACTGTTTCAAAGCAATCTGACCTCACATTTCTGCAGTTTTATACTGCAAATTTCCTATGCTCCACTGTATTCCAGTCAGCCTTCTAACTACAACAGTTCAGTGAAGTTTAGAAGCTGCAATAGGGCGGAACATGGGATTCCCATTTGTCTTCTGACTGTGAGGCCTGAAAATTCTCTTTGCCTTAAAGGCATTCGCTTCTTAAAACAATAACTGTAATAAAAAAAATTATTATTTTAAGGAAAGCACAGCTCCTTTATTAAATGGAAAATTACTGGGGACAACTAGAATCCACTTGGAGAGTTTCAGTTGTGAGTACTTCTAAAGGATCGGCCTCACTTACTGAAAGCTGCTAATCAGTGCCCTGAGCAACCTTATCTAATATTGAAGTTAGCCTGGCTTGGAGCAGAGGGTTAACTTTGTGAAGTTCCTTCTGACCTGAATCATTCTACAATTAAATATACTAGTATACCGTTATGTATTAATCTGTTCTCTCTGTATACCTACCTATGGAAAAAGAACACAGAACCAGAATGGTCTCCCGAACATATTCTTGAATATAATTTTATCTTATTCTTTTTATTTAATCATGGTCATCTCATACCTACATGCTCATTTTCATTAATCTCAAAAAAATGCACAACCTCAGCGTCTCTTTCACCAGTACCATCTAACTTTGTAGCCACAAGTCTCTTTTTCTTCTTTTCCTCACTGCTTGAATATTCTTCTGAAGGGGCCATGTTCTTTAGTCCAGTGTTGTCCATCTATCAGTAAGTGTCTCCCCAGCCTCCTTTTCTGAATGACACCTTTGTTTTGTGACTCACAAGACACCGGGTATGAAGGATTCTGGCAGTTCATCATCTTGCACAAAGGCCTCCCCTTAATATAAACCATATGTACTTGCAGGAGAAGCTCATGAAATGCCACTGCCATGAAAAGTCTGCACTACCCAAGCAAGTGACTCTGAGCACTTCATGAGGAAAAGGTAAAAGCTAGCATGTTGAAGCCTATTTCTGGAATCAATATCATCTCAGACAAGGAAATGAGCTCCTGAGCTACTAAATATAATTAATGACTAATGAAGTTAATAACAGCTGAAAACACAGACACCTGTATGATGCAGAAAAACAATACTTTGTCCTGGAAACCTCAGAAAAATAGAGACCAGAAAGAATAACAATGACTGGTTCATACAGGACCTGAACCTCACCTGGTTTGAGAAGGTGAGGGTGTGTGAAAGGGCTGGGCTGGCCCAGATACCGGTTTGGAATCTTCTTCTGCTGGGCAGGTTGGATGGAAAATCTTCGGAGAGCACATGACTTGCAAACTAGAGGAAAAGAAACGCACCAGGTCAAGGTAAAGACCTTTTCAGTTCTGACTCTAAATATAATTTATTCACCTTATATGGCACGAATATCCCTCCTTAACTTCTCTATTTGTTGTGTACCACAATAGTTTACGGAACAACATGCACACAACTCAACTAATAAACAAATATTCATAAAATATTGAAAAAATAAACAAATTTTTTTCTGCATGAAAGATATTCAAAGAGTCCCCATTTATGTATTAATTTACTTTATAGTGGCAATACCCACACTGGAAATGGTTCCTCAGAAGCATAGAGTTATGTACCCAACTTCCAAATCCACACACAGCCAAAGCAGGCAAGTTCTAAAGTGAATTACAATGTGCGTTTGGAAGCTGGGGGTACATGGGGTAAGACAAAAGCTAAAATGAAATACAATTTTATTGTATTTATTAAATATTAGAATATTATTGTATTATTAAATACAAGCTTTACCAACTTTGGAATTCTCTGTTACAGCCTTTTGCAGTTGGAAAATTGCTTGTGCTAGATACAGATCATAAAACATGTGGATGGATGTAACTGATGTTTTGGAAACTGGTTCTCTTTCATGTCACTTGCCATACGGCTACTAAAAAATCAATCCATGCTACCATAGCACGACACTGGATTCTTGGAAGTCTTTGCTAGCATAAGCAAGTGCAACCCAAGCAAACCAGCTGTCTGAATTTTCAGGGCATTGAGACTCAAAAGGCTTACAACAAAATGTACAGACTGTCAATTTTCTGTGGGAGCCTGTATTATTAGCCACTAATTGAAGATTACTTATGCATGCCAACTAATAGTCATAATATAAAGCATTCACTATGTGATGATCAATGGGAGTAACAGCCTGGAGACCCAGGCAGTGAAACATTATTATAGCTTTTTGTGTGATTTCATAGACTCACAGACTGGTCCAGGTTGGAAGGGACCTTAAAGCTCCTCCTGTTCCAACCCCCTGCCATAGGCAGGGGCACGTTCCACCAGACCAGGTTGCTCCAAGCCCCGTCCAACCTGGCCTTGAACACTGCCAGGGATGGGGCAGCCACAGCTTCTGTGGGCAACCTGTGCCAGGGCCTCAGCACCCTCACAGTAAATAATTCCTTATTTCTAACCTAAATCTTCCCCCTTTCAGTGTAAAGCCATTCCCCCATGCCCTGTCACTACCTGCCCTTGTAAAAAGTTCTCTCCAAATTTCTTGTAGGCCCCCTGTAGGCACTGGAAGCTGCTCTAAGATCTCCAGAGCCTTCCCCAAAAAGAAGAGTGTAAAGTGTTTCCGTTTCTCTCCATTTACACAGAAGAGAAATAGGACAGCTTGCAACGGAACGCATCCCTCATTAAGCAAAGCAGTATTTTGAAGACTGCGAGGAGCTTTCCACGCCGTTGCTTTGTTTTTCAACCAATAAGCCACTTCCCCCTCATTCAGCCCTGATAGGGCCTGTAACTCCGCTGCCTGAGCGAGATGCCACCCTCGCCTCCACAGCGACAAAGGTGCCGAGGGCAGCCTCACCCCTCGCCCACCCTAGTGAGAAGGACGGTCTCTAAGCGTGGATAACCCTTAGCGTGTCCTGAGCCGCCTGTCACCGGAGCCCGTGGGCACTGCATGTGTAGAGTGAAGCAAGGCCCGTTAAGTGGGGGTGGTGTCTGACCTGAGCAGCCGCGCCAGCCCCTCACCGCCGCCACAAGCCCCCGGCCGGGAAGCCGCGACATGTCCAAGGGCGCGGGGCTCAGCTCCCTCCCCTCTTCCTTTCCCCCGGCCCGCGCATGGCGGGGCCTTCCCCTGCACCGGCGCCGTGCTCTGACACCATCAACGAGCGCGGGCACCGTGCCCGGCCCCGCCGCCAATGAGCAGCGCCACACAGCGTTAGGCGCCCGCGGAGGCCGCCTGTTCCGCACGGGGGGGAGACGCGGGGAGAAACCCGGGCTACAGCAGGACAGCGGCGGAGGGGAAGGCATGCCATAACGCTGCGGAAAGAGCTGTGGCGCGACTCAGCCATCTACCCCACTTCTAGAACTTTCCCGCCGCGGTGCGGCGGCAGGGCGGGGCCAGGCCCCTGGGGGGCGGGGCCTGGCGGGGAGAGGGGCGTGGCGTCGCTGTGAACAGGGCGGGCTGGAAGCTTCTACTGCGCCGCGCGGCGGTTGGGCTCGGGACTCGTGTGCGCGGTGCTCCACCATGGACGCGCGTAAACTGAGCGAGCTGCGGGCCTTCGTGCGGCTGTGCAAGCAGAACCCGGGCCTGCTGCACACCGAGGAGCTCGCCTTCCTCCGGGACTGGGTGGAGAGGTCGGTCACGGGCCGCGCTGCGCCTCCGTCAGAGGAGGCCGTGAGGGGACTGTGATGGCGGGGTGGGGGGGTTAAGGAACGGGTGGTCTTGCGCGGGACGCGGTGAGGAGAAGGGGGAGGGAGAGAGGAGGGTGCGCATCTCAGCGGTGGGGGAGGGGCGGCACGTGTGCAGGGACTGGGGCGTGGGGTCGCCGCTGCGGGTCTGGCCGGGTGCTGCTTGATGGGTGATTTATACCCCACCCGTTCCCATCCGTGTTACAGTCATTAAAGAGGTCTGTAATTATTGTGTTTTTTATTCCCCTTGCAAAAATGTGCCCCCCGGCCGTCTCAGTCAGTGGCTCAGCTTTCCAGACTGGAAAGCCCCAGAGTTATACTTAACCGAGCTAATTCTCGCATTATGCTGCAGAGTTGGCTAAGCGTGACTTAAAAGGAGCCGAGTTTTGTGGGGAGGTGAGTGGCGTTGGTTTACATCCTGGTACCTGAAAGCATAAGTAACGTGCCAGTTTAATGCGTGGAGTGGTTCCTGATCAAACAGAGTGCTTTGTCCTTTGAAGTTTGATACATCAGGTAGTTCAAATCTTGCTCCCCTGTAAGGCACTTTGGGCCTCTGCTGTTTTTGCTGCACGTAGGCTTTGCGCACCTGTGGCCTGGCCTGGCAGATGCTGCTTGATATAAAAACACCTTTGCGCTCCACCTTCAGCACCCAAAAGCACCAGGCTGGAAAGGCTGAGGGGCTTTGCTGCTGGCAGGGAGTCCACAGCACCCTTATATTCACTAAGGGTACTCTTGCTTGGCATCTGTAGCCACAACCCTTGCTTGGAGAACTGAGTAAAGAAAACTCATTGCAGATAACACCTTTTATGAAAAGGGAAGTTAGAAAGTTTTTATCTAGTGACACACTGGGGTTTTAGCAAGTTCGCTTTAAATTTTAATCTGAAAGTATTTTAACTGTATTTTCTGCTGTATAGTACTTGTATTAGTTAAAAAACTAGTGAGGCTTTTTGTGCATTTATATAAGTAAATGTATCTCAGTATGTCATAATGAAAATTACTACAAGGATCTGTTTAGGTTTTGGGGTTTTTTTTTACAGTGATATTTAAACTTCTGTTTATCTGAATGTTAGCGTGGTTGTAAAACCACTCCTATTTAACTTCGCTTGGTTTTGCAGTACTGAGAGTAGCTAGCTGCACGTATGCCTAGGGAGGAGGTACATACCTATTTGATCCTGCTGCACGTATTTAGTTCCATTTGCTACTGTGTAAAAAAGCTTCAGTACCTCACCCTGGGTTACCTCCATTCTTGAGCAATTCTGAAGGTGTGAACAAAATATTTTGAGAGGGAGAAAAAGAGCACAATCTTCTTTTGATCAGATAAAGCATTAGGGAATGGAAACGTGATCATTGGATTTCTAATTTTCTCCATGTTAATGGAGATGGCTCTAACTTGCAGATTAATTTTTAGTTTGTATTTGGTTAATAGAAGGGTGCTTGTGTTATAAGTATAAAAATTAGGGTTTGAATTGTGGAATTTTTGTTATTTTTTTCCCCATTCCATAATCTTCCCTGATTATCTTTATATGAGAAGTTAAAAATTATTTCAAAGCAGAACCTCCTATAGCTCTTAACTTCTCTGGTTTTCTTTACATAAGTATTTGGGTAAGTTCTACCCTTGAGTATTTGGAGTGGTACTCAAATTACTTTTAATGTCAAAATGTTGGAAGTCTGGTGGGTTTCCCTCTGTCCTTCCATAATAGTGCTGTGTGCAGTAGGACTATTAAGTGCATTTATAGAGTCTTTTCATTCTTTGGAAACTGCTTGAAACTAAGCATGGCAATAAGCTGGAAATAAACTCAGTAATTCTTACAGCTCTGTCAGGCTTACCTGCATTAATATGGAAGACATGGGTTTAGTTGCCAGGGTAATGTTGTGAGTGATTACGGAATAATGACTAAATGATACTGAAATCCATCATTAAAATTATCAATTAAAATTCTGATAACTGATTGTATTTTTTTTTTCCATAATGATTCGAACTTAAATGATGCTAACTGCTAAATGTGAAACCGGAATGGGGTGGTTTATTGCTGACTAGTATTGCATCAGAAACCTTAAGCCTTACCTGATTTTATGCACTTGCTAGCTTCTAACCTTTACTCTGTCTAGCTGTTTTACTTCATTTCTGTATAGATGCCCTCGGTATAGAAAGCGTTACACTAGTGTATGATTATGTTTGGAAAGTGTTCTGCCATCCCTTTTAATTATGCCTGCTTTTTCATAATTACACAAAAAGACAAATAGTTTTACTTGAATTGTTATTTAATGAGTCATTAAAGGGAATATGTTTCAAATTGGTTTTGCAGTTGAGCAAAGAAACAATAGCAGTCCTTAAAAGTAAAGCACAGAATCTCTAATTAATGAACGGGGCTTTGTCCTCCCCCTTTTGGAGGGATGATGTTGTTTTGTTCAAATAGGTTTTGGCCCTTTGCAATTCAGAGTAATCCAGTTTTTCACTAAGTTGATTTTGCTGTCAGTGATGAAAGTGGATGCAGATGTAACAGTTGCTGTTCTTCCAAAAAGTCATAAAAGCAGCACTTCTCATCACTGTGGTGAGTGGAAGTACAGAGTCATTGTTGCAATGGAATCCTGAGAGCTCCCAAGAGGAGTTACTGGAATTGCACAACTCCGTTTTAGCACAAAGGTTTAATTTAGTTTTTGTGTGTGTGTGTGCGCTATTTATATGGCTCAGTACCTGCTTTTTCCTACAAGAGTCTCTCATATATCTGTACTGCTGAGGTTAAATACATTACTCTCTTTGTATATATCCTTGCTGTGAATTTAATCATTGTAATCAACTACTGGTTAAAGGGATTTTAAAGTAACTTGCTTTTGAATTATTTTTGGATTGTAACTACTTTAAGTAGAGGATAACTGGATAGTAAAAACATTTTAAAGAATTTGATTCCTGCATTTTCTTTTAGCCTGGCCTGTTCTTAAATACACAATTGGAAGTTGGGAATTTTGCTGACCTTTTTGAGTTAGAGGGTTCTCAGTCTTCTTCAAGTAAGCCAAGCTTTGAAAGTTTGGGGGAGGGCGGGAGGGAGAAGGGGAGAAAAAAAGTGTTGCCAACAGCCATTAGATGGATCTTGTGAGCATTATGTTACCCTGGATATTGTTTGTCAGCACTACTAAAATGCTTCAGAATTTATAGTTATTTATAGCTTCCTTTGTGCAGGAGAAGTTCGAAGCCTTCTCTAGAGAGTCCTTACAGTCCTAGAGAAAACTTGGTTGGTTTGGTTTTTTTTTTTTTGCAGACTGGTAGAGAATTATGTGTGCTATTGCCAGCCTACAAGGGTAAAAATTCAGGATAAAAAGTTACTACATGTACTGTGTTTTGCCTAGCTCTGTAATGCTTTGTCTGATAAACACTGCTTTATCAGTTGTTTAGTCCTTGCAGTATAAAAAGTAATGTCAACATTACAGAGACATCTAAATTTTTGAAATAGTTTCAGAACACGCTGGATTTTGTAACTTGTGGTATATTTTCTTGACAGTTTATCCTTATAAACTAGAGGTAGTGTAGTGCTGTTTCCTTGCCTTTTGCTGCAGGGCCTTCTGCCAGGACCTGTCAGTCCTGTCACCTCCTTTTCCCTTTCCTGTCTTTTCTCCCCCAATTCATTCCTATCTCTTGTCTTGTCTGATCCCATCCAGGTTGGTTTTCATCTCGTTTGGGGCCTGTGACATAGTGCTGGTGACAAGAAGAAGGAAAAGAGCAGAGAATGGGACTGCTGCTGCAGCCTGACTTAAGCTGTAGGGTCTCATCCTTAGGATATAGTTTTATGTTGCACTAATTCCTGAGAGCAGATAGTCCTGCACCCTTTCAGTTCCTCCTGCCCACTCCTCTGCCCACTGCCTTCTTTCCCCTATATCACAACTAAGCGATTATTTTGTGCCCCAAGAAGGCAGTAGAGCCTGTTTTGTTGATAGACCTGTAGTTTTGTCTCCCTTTGGAGTGTGAATGGCTGGAGCAACTGAAAACATCCAGCAGATGGGAATGCAGGTGGATGGGAATGGTAGTTCTTGTGGTAGCTTGCCATTAGGTGTGATTAGATGTTATATGAAACAGTTGGAGAATTCAGCCTGTGCTTATTTCTGGCTGTTAACCAAAGTTGATATAGTATAGAAGTTCATTCTATATTGAAAGAATGCTGACTATACAGAGAATGCTTCTTAACTTGTTGCTAAGGAAAGGCATGAATATTGCAGTACGTAAGAGAAAAGGCATTGATTTTGTAATAGCGTTAGCGTTTTAGGTCATGGTTCTTGTGAATTATTTCACCTCTGTTCCAAATTCTAATTTTAGTAAGGTCTATAAAAATCGTATTTAGTTTTGGCTTAAAACGTAAATGGTATTGTATGAACAAAATCTGTTTGAGCCAATGAGGCAGATTTTCCTTGTGAGCGTGGGTGAGTGGGTGATGTTCATGGGTACAAGTCACAGTGGAGTTCTAGGTGAAAAAGTCAACAGAGTGTGCATTATGTTACACTGAGAAAAGCATGGTGGATGTGTGCTTTTTGTTTGCTGGTTCTACAGCAGGTTGGATCATCATGTTTTGTATCACAACAAAAGCCAAGATTATCAGCAGGATTTGAGTCCATAAAATACATGTCAATGTTTTGATAATCTGTTCTGTTTTTTCTCTTCTCTGTTTTGCTCAAAAGTATGGGAGGCACAATACCACCTGCTCCAGCTAATGCCTCCACAGAGGAGACGAGGAAGGTGAGATATGAAGAATTTACCATTGAAAAGTAACATTTAAACTCTGCAGAAATTACTGAGCAGGAACAGGGAAAAAATTGCTGTCAATTTTCATTTGAATGGGGTGGGTGAATCCACAAGGGTGAGTGAGTGTGACAGTTCAGGCTGAAGCCTGCCCATTGCATGTTGTAGATGACTTGTCACAGATGGCTCCCTAGTTTATTTCAAGTATTATCATGCTCCATTTCCCTAATCCTGAATGCCTGATGTTCTGTGCAGTGCAAATGCTAAACAAAATCTTGATGGCTTTTTTTATGTTCTTGCTGTCGGTGTATGCATTTGTTCTGTAGTCATTAGTGGATTAAATTATAATCTTTGCATGAGAAGAAATATGAGTGAGCATGATGGGTAACGAACAGTTGAACTATCAACTTTTTAAGGCAGTATTATAGAAGAGATTTTCATTTCTTTTCATTCATTGTTTTAAGGGAGAGAATAAATATAGCATGTAGATATTTATAACAGGATTTTCCCCAAGCTGAAAATTTTTTTGAAAGAAGTAGAATTTTTGTTTTGATTTAACAAGAGTGGATGCTGGAATCCCTGGCTGGTGGAGGGATTGTGTATTTAGTGAGTATAGCCTGTGACACTGAATAGGAAGACAAGCAGCTTATGTCTTGTGTTAAAGCAGGATGTGCCAAGTTGCAGGATTCAGAGGAAATTAGTGATGTAGTTAGAAGCTGACAGAATACCTGAAAATAAAAACGTTCTATATATATTCTGTATATAAGTGACAAAGACCTCTGACCTTTGCAATTGGAAACAGTATTTTAGTCATTGACAACAGTTTATTGTTCACTGCTAAAGGACCTTGGCTTAACAGTAGTAGTAGAGTTTTTGATCCAGAGAATGTGTGAGGGAAGGCAGAAAGATTGCAAGGGTTGGTTAGTAATCATTGAAAAACTGATTCTGAATTGGGTGCTATCTGGATTATTTGGTTTTATTATTGAATTACACAATTTGAAGGACAGGCTTTGCCAGTAGTAGAAGTTCATGAGTGAAGATTTGGGCTCTGAATTATTTGCATGCATGATAGGCGTAGTCTGAGAGGAGGAAAAAGAAGACTTGTACCTTAAAAATAAAACGGTTATAGAGCAGTATAATACTTTGAAGATTTAATTTTGGATTTTCTGATGTGTTTTCATTTATCAGAGTGGGAATATAGTATCAGTCAGAAATAACGTATGCTTACAAATACATTTCTCTTTCAGGGCAAAGCAGAGGAACAGCCAGAGGAGCCGGTTAAACCGCCTGAACCAGAAAGTGAAGAGAGTGACTTAGGTGTGGAAAATAGATTGCTTATCACATTTTGCCAATTTGAGCATGATTCTGGAAATCCTTTTTCTGTTTGTGGATGGAGCTTAATCTTAATTTTTGTTTTTCCTGTAGAAATTGACAATGATGGAGTGATTGAACCAGACAATGATGACCCACAAGAAATGGGGGATGAAAATGTGGAGGTAAGCACATCATTTCCTACTGCCAAAGACATGGAAAATACAGGGACAAGTTTTGAGTTTAGTCAAGGATAGCAGCTGAGACGTCTTGAGTACTATATTAACTAGGTAGCTAGCTGTTGCTATGGCTCTTTTTTTCCTAAGCCCCCCCCCCTTTACTGGCTTCAGAACAACAGTCTTATTTAAGGTTAGACTCCATCTGAAAGTTCAGTGGGGAAAATCAGGTCAGAAAACACACACAGAATTTAGCAAAACACACATGAAAACTAGATATGTAGAAACCTGCCATTATTTAACTTAACCTTTTGAGCATTTTCTAGCTAAAACTAATGGTGGGTAATGTCCCTAAGCTGAAAGCAAAGGATTTTTGTGTGTTTTATTGTTTGAACTATGATTTCAATGCAAATTAAGAACAAGATTCTGGATTCAGCAAACTAACTCCCTTCCTTGGTGCTGTTGTAGCATGGTAATTCTGGCCTCAACTCTACAGCTTTTGGGGTTTGTGTGTTTTTTGTTTTATTTTCTTAGGTAACTGAAGAGATGATGGATCAAGCTAATGAGAAGAAGATTGAAGCAATAAATGCTCTTAGTGAAGGTGATAATTATTTTTTTTTAGTACATGTTCAAGGACACGAGGTTTTGTTCTTTTAAAAAAGGAAGTAAATATCTTGAACCATTTTGAGTGCTTTTGAGGGAAAGAAAACCTGCGTCTTTTTGGATGCCCAAAACTTTCTAGAACATGACAGCTTCTTTAAGTAGCTTTCAGAGCTTCCCAGTGTAGCTCTAGTTTTGAGCAGGGGGGATGGACTATGAGTTCCTGCAGTGACTTAATTACAGATTGATCTTTATAGTACTTCCCTGTGTATTATTAGTGTCTCTAGTAGTTTATCTTAATTCAGTGAAAAGCTGTGTAATAGAGGTGACTTCCTATTTGATTGCATGCGAAGTTAAACATACAAATTCAACTGGAAAAAGTCTCTTCTCTGTTCCAGCATGAATTTTGGAGTTTGTACTGCAGTAACATAGCAAGAGGGAGAAACTGATTTTTTTTTTTTTCCTTTGTTGATAATAGTTCATTTAAGAAGTGCCTAGGGATGTCACCTTGTAAGGCAGGTTTGGCAATTTCGATATAATTTCACTTGTGTGATGATTGAATCTTTATTGGTCCTCATATTTAGGTGAACTTCAGAAGGCTGTTGACTTGTTCACAGATGCTATCAAGTTGAATCCTTGTTTGGCCATCTTGTATGCCAAGAGGGCAAGGTGAGTGATTTGTTTCTACCTGTTACTTCATTTTCCTTAAGGAACCTAAATACAATGGCAACTTGAGGATGTGTGTAAACTTAAACCACATGAGGGAAAGAGAAAAGCAGACTTTACGTGTTTTCTCTTATCTGTGATTAACCAGATTTGCTGGAGCAGCTATATAAAGAAACTTGGTAATAGAATAAGTAAGTGATGTTCCAGAATGCATTATGATAACAGGGCTTTTAGTGTGTTGAATTAGACACTTGTAAAATCTGAAGCTTGTTTTAGGATTAAGATGACAACTGAAATCTTGTCCTCTTAGAAAAGAATTCATTCGCTATGGAGTAGGTTTGTTTCTGTTGAATAATCCTATGTTTGAACAGGACACATGTGTTTCTCAACCCAGCCACCTTACTGCTAATTAAGTATATTAGACTGCAGGTACTCCACTGGGAACACTGTCAGATTTGATATGTAGTAGCCATAACTTCATAATGCCAATAATTCATTATAAGGTAGGGGTGTGAGGTGGAGGTGTTGTGTATTTGGGAGATGAGGGGATTTGTGCAGCCCGCAGCATTGGAATGTCTCAGTAGTGATGTGTATCTCTGGGACAGTTTCCTGACATGTCCACCTGTTTCTAGAAGAGAATGTATGACTTCATGCTTGCTCTATACCTAGCCTTCATAATGAAATTACAGGCTGGTAAATTGTTTTCAAGTAGATGTGGAAGAACAGAACTTCTGACTTGAGTTATCTTGAGTATCAAATCTTTTGTCAATTCAGGAATGTGTTTTTGTTTTGTTTTTTGATTTTTCCTTTAGAAGTCTTTTAATTTGAAATGCCCAAGCCTCCTATAGTGCCATACTAGTTAACCTGATATGCTTGTATGATGTGAAAGTTGCAGTTATTTCACTTCACTAACAAAAGATTGGGACTACTTTTTGGGTTTGCCTTTTGTTTTGCCTCTCTTAATTTTGATGATTCATATCCTATCTCCTTTTGTAGTTCCTGATAATGATAGCTGTTGATCCTTGTAGGCTGTACGATAACTCATACTTTCCTTCTCTTGTTTTAAATATTATGTAATATGGCATGCATGATGTTACTGTTCTGTTCAAATTGCTAGTTGCTATTGCCTGTAGATGCCAGATACCATGGAACTGAATTATCCTTTGCATTTTATATCTGTTCCTTGTGCACTAAAGTTGTTCTTACTGGGAAGGCTTGAGTCTAAACAATGAATTCTTTTGCTTCTTGCTAATGCTCCCCCTGCAGTGGCAGGGACTGAACTAAATTTCAGTGACTTCATTATCACTATGAAATCTTTTTGAACTCAACTCTTCTCTCACTAGTTTTCCTGTTAGTCATACAGAATTATTTCCAGCTTAAATTAGTAACCTGGTATTTTAGTACGTATAATAAACATTCTTGTTCCAACAGTGTTTTTGTGAAGCTGCAGAAGCCAAATGCTGCCATCAGAGATTGTGACAGAGCCATCAAGATTAATCCTGACTCGGCACAGACATACAAATGGAGGGGGAAAGCACATAGGTAATGAACTGCACATGTACTTGATTCTCTCTTTGCTTACTCGGTGAACAGTTTTGCTTATGCATTCCCTCCTCGTGTGTCTCTGTCTCTTACCTGAGGGCAGTAGCCATAAGCTAGGAAACCACTGTGCTGAGTGTATGGCTTATAGGGAAGAAAGGGTGATGGGGGTTTATTGATGGCAATTTATGAGTAGTCCTGTTGGCCCTGTCATCTTTTTCTGTCTCCTTTTTTTTTTTTTTTTCTTAGCATACATTCTAAGATATTACTGCTGTTCTGAATAGCGTTTTCGAATTACTTGCTGAGGATTGTGAGTTCTAGGACTGTGGGGTTTGTGTGGAGTTCTTTTGTTTCCACTTAGTTCTGTTTTTATGTATTAGCCTTAAACATTTCTCTGCTTCCTTTATTCCATTAGATCATAGAGCTCTTCTACACAGTAAAATGAGATTAAACTGTCTAGTTATTAATAGAAGCATTTGTTGCAAACAGTGTAATTAACTGAAATGAGATTAGCCCATTGTGTATCCTCCCCAGTTATGTTTAAACTTTAAAAAAACACAATACATCAGTAAAAAAAATAATTGACACGGTGTGTCTAGAAGTGAAAGGAGTAAATGCTAAAAAGCTGTCTTTTCTTTAAAAAAGGGCATTTTTTTTAAACAGTGTTCAGAAAGAAGTTTAATGTCTATGGTTTAATAAAAGTCATGGAGCCTAATAGTGAGAAGACTGGAGCGTAGTTTGGGGTAACACCTCTGTCTGCAAGCAGAAGTGCTTAGACCATTTAGGAATACCATCATTTGCTTAAATTTATTATCAATCTATAGATGAAAAGTTAGTAAGTATGCACAGTAGCTTGTATAACCTCTTTGGCGAAGACATGGTACATCTAGTTAGCTAGGATGTTTGAGTGCTGGATAGAGAGAGTCCACTTAAGCTTGAGATAGTGCTGTAGACTTGTACAGAACGCTGTATATGTAGTTTTATACTGAACATCTAATGCTGCAGAGTATCTTTATTGATGTGCTTCACCTGGTTAGGGTACCTTCTCCCTGTTAGACCCTTGTTGTTTATGGCAGGCAATGACATTAGCTGATGGGGGAGTTTTTTCCTCATTGTTACTTCAAGTGAAAGTTATTGGTAAAAAGGGTATGAAGCAAACAAGTATCCTCTTAATGCCACTATAGTGTGCTGATTACAGAAAGTACCCTGATTATTGGATGTTAAACTTCTGTAAGTCTGTATAACTGCAGGTAAAAACGCTGAATGCTGCATGGTTATAAATACTTTGAAGAACTGTAAGAGTTAAGTTTGCTTTTTCCTTCTGAATGTTGGTGTTTTCTGAATTTCAGACTGCTGGGTCACTGGGAGGAGGCTGCTCATGATCTTGCATTAGCTTGTAAACTGGATTATGATGAAGATGCGAGTGCCATGCTGAAGGAGGTGCAACCAAAAGTAAGTGGGGAGCACAATGGAGGTCCATCCTCTTTTTGTTTGACATTGCTGCCTTCAGATTCTCGCATTGCCTTGTGGGAATGTGTTCATATGTCATCTGACACTTCAGACCAAGTTATACACATTTTTGTCTCCAATCATTGCTGTTTATGGCTATGTGTAGAGAAGCTGAGTCTCTGGGGCTGGGCAGGTAACCAGACTGTGAAATAATACATGCCCTTTTAAAAACCTTACAGAAGAATCTGAAGCAGTTAACTGCCAGGCTAGATTTTAGAAGCTATACTGAAGACAGGCAGAAGAACAAGAGAACACTGATAATGGATTTTTATTTATTTATTTATTTATTTATTTATTTTAAAGCTACTTCTAATGGATCAAAGTTTTCACCCTAAACATGTTTTACAAATGAGGCATTCCCTGCTGTGATTTGTACTTTCATTAATCTGCCTCCGGAGGGCAGTATAATCTCTGTAAGACCTGTTCTCAGCTTTACTAAAGTGCTTGACCCCAGCGTTCCTCTAAGGAAGAACTTTTGCGTAACAAATATAAGATTGTTGATAGCAGGCTTTCTTTCTCATCTGCTTTGCATTTTCCTTTAAAGTGGTTGATACACGACAGATTGCAGATGATGCGTTGTATTTGGTTTACAGGGCAGCGTTGGGGGAAGGTAGAGACTGCAGGGCTGACTTCTTGTAAGAAGAGACATGGGGGTGCCCCTGTGTCAAACAGCTGGTTCCAGCTGTCTCTAAAACAAGACCACAGAGGTGATAGGCTGGAGATGTGTGTGAAATGTTGGTATTGTATTGTAACAGGCTCAGAAAATTGCAGAACATCGCCGAAAATATGAGCGGAAGCGTGAGGAAAAGGAAATCAAGGAAAGAATGGAAAGAGTGAAGAAGGCACGGGAGGAGCATGAGAGAGCACAAAGGGTGAATACTTGGGCTTTAATATTTGTTAATCATTTGGACAATGTAATAATTATTTTGGTTCAGTTATTTTGCTTAAAATGAACTGCAGAGGATAATTGCTTTCCTTGGTGTTAAATACTGGAGAGAGTCTATTTCTGTTTTGGTTACTTGACCAGTACTGGAATCTGGAAAAGAGGGGATTGTGCTGCATCTGCTTTTATTGCTTATGACAAAACTAGGCTCTGGAATCTCTACTAATGCTGCATTTCAAGAAGTCAGTTATTGTATGACTAAACTGAAATAGTTTTCACTTAAAGTACTTATGTCCCCCAAAGTCTGAGATTTTAAATTCAGGATAATGCTTCTCTTCCTCATTTCCTGACACATTTTGCTTGCCTTTCCTTTGTGCTATACTGATGTATTTTAATATGTTGGGGGCAGGAGTTAGTTCTAAAAATTTAAGTTGAAGAGCTAAAACAAATCATGCAGTTTATATTCAAGTAGAAACATGCTAAAGTAAGAGTAGGCATTGCTATTTCTAGTCAGTGGTCTTTTCACATAGTAAAGTGTTTTGTTTATTGGATAACCTACCTGTCTGAAATGGTCTCGGCTGGTTTTCTTTTTATCTCCTAAAGCCAGTTGAGCAGTAGAAAGCAGGCTGCACTTCTGTTGCTTTGTGTGGAATGATGTGCTTTCATCTGCAGGAGGAAGAAGCAAGACGACAGGCAGGAGGAGCTCAGTTTGGTGGTTTTCCAGGTGGCTTCCCAGGTATTTTATTTTCAAGCACCAATACGTGTGGCAGAAGCAGTTATTGTTTCCATGTGGAGTGTTATAATCACAGTTTTTATAGCATTTGTCCTCAAAACAAAGAGAAAAGTATTTTATGAAGTTTAGAACTTGTCTACAAATAAGTCTTTGAGCACTAGCGGGAAGAGGGAGGGATTGGATTCTTTCTCTTAAAGACGATTATTGCTGGGTAGCAAGTAGAGGGAAGACAGAAATTAATAATGATGGATAACAGAATTAAAGGATTTAAGTAAAAAAAGCAGAGGTGCAGTATTTGCTTGATAATATGTGCTGAAAAACTAGTATAAAAATGTTTTCTAAATCACCCAAGGTACAATTCAAATGTTCAGGAAATTTGTGTTGGTTACAAGCTATTGTTGAATAGAATAGTTTCTCAAAGGAGTTAGTGCAGTTCAGCTTATAGAAAAGCTGGCTTTGAAAAGTAAAAAAAAAAATATCAGGTTTTCCATGTTACTTTGGGGCACAATAAATTGGGGAGAAATAATAGTAAATACTAATGCCCTTGAAGATTGAGATGTAGTTGAGGCAGGCTGTGTGCATGCTCCAGCCAGATCAGCAACCAAATAGAGATCATTATGTAGCCTGCTCAGCACAGCTGGGGTAGCTGCTGATAAGGGATTTAAAAACAGAATTTAGTTTCAGGGGTCTTGTTTCTTTGGAAGTATAATTTTTTCAAACTTGAAGTTGCCACCAAACATGGATTGTACCTTGGACATACCACTACTGATCTGTTTTTGTCCTGAGTGGTTCATCCCAGGCATTCAAACTCGTGTTCCTGAGGTTGAGACCTACCTGATTTAAGTTCACCAGAAAAAAAAAAGGCATTTGTGTACAAGGTGCTGGAACACCTGTGACAAGGCTCCTTCTCAATTGCATTAAAAACTTGGATGAAATAAGATGAAGGTCTTCACAGAAAGAGGAGGTGAAACCTCTGCTTTCCATTCAGTGGACCAGCTGTAGCCTTATGGAAGACATGGCTTTAGAGGTGTGGCAAAGGAAGTATTTCTTGGTCTCTCGGTGACCTTCCTGTGTAGATGAATTCAGTTTTTTTAATCATGCATTCTTCTTGTCTTGGCTTTTCAGGTGGGTTTCCTGGGGCTATGCCTGGAGGCATGCCAGGAATGGCAGGTATGCCAGGAATGGCAGGTATGCCTGGTGTCAATGAGATTCTCAGTGATCCAGAAGTCCTTGCTGCCATGCAGGTGAGTATTTGCTAAAATCAAAGCTAAATATTCTGAATAAGGGAAGAACAGCACCTGTGAGCTAAGAAAAAGAAGAAAGATGTGACCTGGATAGCATAATGGGATACTTGCTTATTTCTGTTGTGAAATTACGTGTGTGTGTGGCACCAGACTGTCTGGAATCAATGTTAGCTATTTTTCAAGCTGATTTGTGAGCTTAATTAAAGATGCCTCCCCTTGCCGCCGAGTACTCACTTATGATAGGCAAAACTATGTTTTATAGAGTTCTTCATTTATTTGGAGCATCTTGAATGGTTATTTTCCACATGGTATAATTCACTTGCTCCTTTTTGGAATGGCAAACAAAAAATTATTGTTAATATTGTTGCAACACAATACATTGCAGTAATACTGAGAGGAGAATTGCTTTTCTCTTAGGGGATTAAGTGTTTGGATTTTGCCAGAGGCAAAGTAGTATCAGAATAGTTCTGCTTCTGGCACTTTCTAAATTTACGTTTAGAAAGCTTACTTCCCCTGTGGGCCTGATTAATTGCTCAGTTAATTAATTATTCAATGTCATGACTTCTTTTTCACAAGTATTCCAGCAGATTAAATAGAACATATCTGACAGCATCAATTTTAGGGGCAGGGGGGCTAGGAAAAATCTGAGCTATACAGTTATATTTGTGTACTAATACGACCACATATGAAGGTGTCTTGTTACTTTTTCTGGATTGCTGTGTTCAAACTAGTTATATGTTGTTCTTGGCTTATTGAACGTGTATGATCCCTATCCAAATAAAAGCATCACAAGGGACCTTTTGTATGGCCTAAAATAAAAAGCAGGCATCACTTCCCATACAAAAGTTCCAGGGTTCCCTTAATGCTTGCTAGTGTTTGGAAGCACATGTACTTAGGCTGCCACAGTCAGCAATGTTGATTTGCATGCAAACAGTCCGCCCAAAAAAGCCTGACTTGTAGTTGTTACCTGGCTAACTTATGCTGTAATAAGAGTTTGAAATTAGATTTGCTGAAACAAAGCTTTGAGATGCATCTAAGTATTAAGTGATTGCTGCTTGCCTTTAAGAAGATTTCATTGCATGCTGATTTTATTTAGATACGTACATATATACCCCTAGATATTGTAGGACTCTTGCAAGAATCTGATATTGCAGGCTTTAACATGTAGAACCTGCCAGCACAGCCTTAACTCTCAGCTTCAGATGTAGATATGATTTATGCAGCATTTCACCGGTTTGCACTGCCACTCTTTATTGTAAAATGTCCAACAGACTATGGTCTGGCCCTCTCTGAATTGGCAGTGTATGTTCTAGTCTTAAAAGACAGTAGTTTCTACTGCTTGGCTTCTGCTTAGTGCAGCTATGGAATTTGTTGATGGATATGATGGTAGCTGGGAGCTATTATGTGGGTTATCTGAGGTGCTAAGTCTGAACATGCTGAATCACACAAGCCTCTCCCACATCACTAATCTCAATATACTGTTTTAACTGACAGTATGTAGTGGCTTTTCATAGTGAGGATTTATTGCTGAAACTGGAGTATTCTCAGAGTAAGGACCATCTCTTCCTAACCTCTTTATACATAGTAACTACTGTTTCATTGTCTTTAAGAGTATTGTCTATGAGCTAACATTAAAATACACCTGTAACACGTTGGTAGACCTTATAACCCTGTGTGCCTGAACATCAGCAAGATTAGTCCTGTTACACTCTCAACTTCAGCTTGTCTCCTGTAGAAGCAACCAAAGGACCAGATGTGACTACCTATGGAGATGTTTAATAGCAGTTATTGTTCATCATTGGTATAAAGATAAGAATCTCTGCAAATTAGTATAAAAACTTGAAGATTTTGAGTTCCATTACCTGAGGATTTATTGTCTTCAGGATTTTGGTTTTTTTTTAAATTGTGGCTGATATTAGTCTTTTATGGCAAAAGATTCTCTTGCATTTCTTCTCATAGCTTCTTAATGGTAGTAGTAGTGACCTTTTACAAGGACTTCCAATGCATGTTGGTTTAGCTCATCTGCTTCTTAGTCTAGAAGTGGCTGAAATTGGTATGTGTGCTTTTCTTATTTTTCTGTTGTGGCTGTCTGGAGGATTTTGTAATGCCTCCTGTCTTGCATGGGCAACTGCTTTCTCAGGACACAACATGACACTTCTGTTTTGGAAATCTGTCATGAGCCATGTTGTTTTCATAAGGGAGTGATGTGCAAGATGAACTTATGGCTTCCTTACTTGACATGCAGTCAAATGGTAGACCCAGACTTCCACTAAAACGTGTTAAGTTGGGAAGAAGAGTGATAACTTTCCCCTTAGAGTATTTTTTCATCTTGCTACTAAAGACTAAAGCATTAGGAAAAAATGTTTTGCCAATGCCATTTATACAGTGGTTCCCATTCCATCTTATATGCTAGTTATTTACCTATGGAAATGTTGGTATCTTCAGCCTTAAACTTTATTCTGATAATATTGCTCATCAATGTCTAACAGATCCAAGGCTTCACATCTTTATAAAGACAGTGGAAGATTGAGGGCTTCCAGGGAGTTGCACAAATACAGAATAATTTACTTGCTGTGAATTCTTAGGACCATAAAATCGAATATTTAACATTTATTTAGGTGTAGTTTGACACAAACCAGTAACTAAGCTTAGTCAGCTTTTTGTTCTGGATTCATATACAGGTGAAAACATTAACAGCATGACATGATCCTTATAGTGATGTCCCCTATTTTGAAATAGGCAATTCAGAAAGTTTGAGGCTGTGAAATTTTTATTCTTTGCGTAAGAATCCTGTAAAATGGAGAAAATATCTAATATCTGTTCTGAACTAAAGCATCCTGTTCTATCTAGACTTTGCACCTTCCCTTTTGTGAGGGAGACAAAACATTTGTAAATCCTTCTCACAACAGACTTGACTCTTGGTTCCCAACAGGTATAAACCATGGCAGAACTACGTGGGTGATTTTAGTGGAGCCCACACTTACCAAATGCAGTTTTGGAACTGACTTATTAAACAGCTTTTGTCTGTGTCTGATAATGGAGTAGATGCAGCATGGTGTTACTGAAGCACAGGCAGCTCTGAGGACACCAGCTGGTTTTCGATGGCTTCCAAAGAATGTATCTGCAGTAGCAGTGGGCTAGAAGTCTAGGGAAGATTGTATTTTTCAGTGAAACTATATTAGTGTGCTAGAAAGAACAGTAGATGAAATTACAGCTAATGCAGATGATTTGTATCAGACATAATAAACTGCTTGCAGTTTAGCTCAATTGAAGGAAACTTGAATCTTTGCAGAAGTTGCTTATATCAGCAGCATTTTTCCAGGCTGAGATGTTAAATTAGTCTATACAGATTTATTAAAGGGCACTGTTCAAAGTATATACATGTAAAATGAGTAAAACCAGTTCTAGTTCAGTAGAGGCCAAAGGTACACTAGAAGTACAGAAAAAAGGTATTAATGCTTCTCATGCTATAAAGAGAGAAGATAAAGTTGACCACTGATTTTAATGTATGTGTGAACTTATTATCAACTGCAGCACAGAAGCGTGATGAGAAAAAACAAAGTTCCATTTCTCAGAGGAGGTGGGAAATGACTGAGAATCTGCTGCATTTTTAAAAGCCAAACATTGCCACATCAGCTGCTCATAGTCCAGCAGGTTAAATTTTCTGCTGTTAGAAGGAAAAGGGGTTAAAGGGAACAGTACCAGCTGTTAATCAGTGGTGGGTCATCCTATCATGCATACTACACACACAGAACTCCTCCCTCGTTCAAAACACATTTGAAAATGCTTGAATAGAAGTAATCCAGTAGGTGTGGCTCTGTTTGAATGCTCCTGTTTTGGGGAAGAAGAACTCTTACCTTATTCCCTTTCTCATACATCGAGCTATTACTGTAACAAGTTCAGTAGTGTTCACTGATACAGTGTTAACAACATGCACTGTATCATTAGGCTCTCTTCAGGGACTTTTTGCCCAGAACTCGTCTCATCGTGTTAAAGCTCAGCAAGACTAGATTTGTGTTGGAATCACATAACCACTAACTTTTGTAGACTTGTTGTGTAAATGCCTTAATTTTTTGCTTTTTGTCCTGTAGGATCCTGAAGTTATGGCTGCATTCCAAGATGTTGCCCAGAACCCAGCAAATATGTCCAAGTACCAGAACAATCCTAAGGTCATGAGTCTCATCAGTAAATTGTCTGCCAAATTTGGCAGTAAACCATAAAGTCCCTGGTTCTTAAAAATCGTGTCTGAATGGGAAGGATTGGATTTGGCTAACCAGTGTTGCAATAAAACAAACCATGGTACCTCTGATCTTCTTAAGAAGAGAAACGGGGTGTTCTAAGGAGAACTGTTCTATGGCCCCAAGTGTTGACTTTATTCAGTGATTGGCTTATAGCACCCAAACTACCTTCACATGATCTAGTTTCAACCATCTCTCCTTACCCAAGAGTTACAAGCTTTTATCCTAAGTATTACAGACAGTTTCCTTTGAATGAACACTCCTGTAAGAAATTGTAATACTCCAGGAGTGCAAGATAAAAACCTGCTGTTGTGTTGGTTTGGATTTCTCTTTTTTTTTCTTTTTTTTAATTATTTTTAATTATTCTCAGTGAGCAAAGAGGAAGGAATTTGAAGGAACTTTAACAGTTGAAGTCTGTCTTAATCTCTTTGGGACAGAAAAGTTGGCCTAGTCAGGTAGCAAAGGTGGGACAAATCTGAAAAATTAACTGGATGAAGGAATTGTCTGCAATCCAAGTCCTTTATATTTTCTAAGTGGGTGACTGACTTTGTATAGTTATTAATCAGTGTAACCATGCAAGCTAGTTACACACTGGAACTTGTGGCAGTACTGCAAATAATGTAATGTTTTGATCACCAAAACTGTGCAAGAAAGGTACAGTCCTGTCCTTTATACAGCTTGGTGTGAAGTACACATTGCAGAGCCACAGAGGTTCTATTACTTGTTCAGTTGTTGTCCGGCACCTTTATGTAATATATTTACTGGTCTGGGTATGGGAAAGCAGCTCACAAGAGTGCTTCTGCTTGTCTGTTTCCAGTTGTCAGGTCCTCCACTGGTTGCACTCCCCCTTCCTTGGGGCCATGCTTACCAGGTTTCACCTATTGGGAAATTCTAGGGAAGGAATCGTGTTCCCATCGCTACCTCTGTCCCACTAAGCTCAAGCCATCCAGAACATGTAAATGCAGAGTTATAAATCAGTGCAGGGGAGAATCCCCAACAAAACTGCAGCTCTGGGTTTGAGTCCTTACATGCTTACTGATTAAAATTTCTTGGCCAAAGTCCTGCTGTCTCTTTAGAGGTGATGACTCTTCTTTCACTGCATACTGTAGTCTTCTATCTTTTCTTGTGTCCTTTTTTTTGACAAACAACAAACCAACAAAGAAACCCCACAAAAAAATCCCAAGAAACCAAACACTTGTCATGGTTTCATAGTTGTGTGTTCTTGAGGTTGTGATAATGGAGGAAAAGGTGAAGTAAATCACAGCAGACAGAAGGTTGTTCTAACACTTGCGGATTAACAGCCGCACGGGTATCCTTGGAGTGGTGTCTGTGCTGATGATGTTCAGTTCATTTGTCTACCAATAAAGACAGTTGTTTCTTCTGTTTGTCTTAGCTAAAACATGATGTTTCTGTGGAAAAAAAAAAGACCAGTTACCTGTTCATCCCTTAAGACTCAATGTTTGTGTTACTTTTTTGTAATTCTGTATCTTAAGCCATAACTAAGGTTACCAGTTCAAAATAAATCTGGATTGGTGTAGGAACTCAGTAACAGTTGCAAAAAATAAATGCCCAAATGCTTTTTCTCATACTAATGACCCTGCAGAATGAAATGTGAATCTTTTTGCTTAAGAAATATAGTTCTGAATACTTCTCTTAGCCTTTAAAAAATAAAGTATGGTTTTGAAAAAGCTTTTTGGGTTTCTGTAACTTTCTGATAAAACCTATTTTGCTTAAATGTGGAAGTGCTTTAATTAAACTGTATATATAACTTGTGGTTTAATAGGAGCTAGTTGCCTAAGGGCTTGTCTTCGTGACAAAGTGAACTCCAGTTACGATTGAGTGTTGCTGTGTGCCTGGCTTTTGGGTCTGCTGTTCCCAAGAGGAGATGCTTGAAGTAGGTCACCCCTCAGTATAGGCGGAAGCTCAACTTTGTCACTAAGGCTGGTGCAGATGGGCTGTGCATGAAGCAAGAGTATCTTGAATATAGATTTATTCCCCATAGTTTCCTGTTAATCCATCCTAGCTGTTTGTGTGTCTACCCATGACTAGTCAAAAGTATGGTTACACCTATCTAGTAGGAACGATCATAGCTGCACTTACACATCAGATGCTGTTATTCAAAGCTGACTGCCTCAAGATTGTCCCTCATTTTGGTGTTAGCATGAGTAATCTAGCCAACTTCTTGTCTTTTGGGAATGCACATACAAAGATTCCCTCAGTGCGTGTGTGGTTTTTTTAGTGTTACCCAGTAAATTAATTGAGATGGCTGGACCTCATCTCAGTTCCCCAAGTTGGCATGTGGACATCTAAGCAGCCAAACTGGTTTGAACAGAAATGCACTTGGGGAAAGTTAACTGTACAGGAGGTGAGCAAAAATAAGTTCCAAATGTGGGATATAAGTGGCTATGATGAAGTTCTTATTTTCATTGTTTGCTTCAGTATTTACTGGCAGCTCCTTCAGGCTGTTTGCTTCCATTGCAGCAGAGCGTATGGGTAGTTCTTGCAAGTACTATGACAATAAGTGGCTCAGCTGACAAATTGACTCTCAAAGCTGCCTGTGTGTATGAATGGTTCTGCTAGCATGGTGCAATGTCAGACATGCTGACCCAGGCTCAGGGATGGCTGATGGATCTATGCTATGGAGCAACAACAAAATTCAGGTGACTGGGCTACAAGTTGTTGTCAACCTTGGGGATCAGAGCTTAGGTAAGTTGTACTCTCCTGCTGTGGTACTCACAAACAGGAACTTTATGTGAGACAAACCTTCGTTCAGACGCACTGGCTGGAGGTCCTACTGAACATAAACATCAAGAATTTTCCTGCATATCTCAATCTTGGCAATGAACTAAATCAAGATGTTACCCTGTAATCTTGCTAATGAAGTGTTACTGCTGTACCTATCTGATGTACAAATAGGCTTTTGAAATGTATATTCTAGATGGATGGTCTCGGACAAGCTTGAGATCTTGTCAATAAATAAATATATTTGCAGAATGTGTTATGACTCTTTTTGTTAACTAAGTGGGTAACAATCTTTGGCACCTTTTGGTGTTGCACATATTTACTAAACCCAGGGTTGTCTTTTAGTGTACAAATGTGATAGTGGCTACAAGGAACAGAAGTTCCTAGTACATGTAAATAAATTAGATGCAAAAGATTACAAGATTGGGAGTAGCAGTTTATCTTGGAATTTCTTCTGGAAGTACAGCAGCTGAAGCAGTCTGATGGTAAGCATAATTGGTATAGGTATAAAGGTATTTAGCAAGACAGGGTGCTTACTACTCAACTGTAAAGTAAAAAAGAGGAGAGGTCTAAGCCAGTTAATAGTGAAGGGAATCGTTATTGCAACCTTTAGTTTTATAAATCTCATGTTCTCACTCTAGAGGATAAGTTTCTAGAAATGAGTTGGTTTGCATTTTGCATTTCAGAAAGAGAAGTATCATAGCAGAAAATAGAGCAGTTCATGTAACCACTGGTGTGCAATGTTCAATAAAATTACCTTTTTAAATAGACTGAAGGTACAAATTGTTAGGAAGTCGTCAGAATTAGATGAAAAAAAATCAAGGTATTACAGTGAGAATAAGGTTCCTGAGTGGCTGACACTGGCGCTGGCTCTCATTGGAGAAAATTCATGCTGAAGTTCAGCCGCTAGTGTCTGGAAAAGAAAAGCAGAAGCTGCCACCCGTGCTTTCTTATTTCAGGTTTTAAAAAACATCTAAAAAATGGCTTGTTGCTAACAGTTTATGAGGTAAAATGAACACAGCCGTTTTAAAGGGAGATCACTGTGGCTTTTTTTGTTGTTATCCTAAAATATGGAAAAGTACTTGAGGGAAAAATA
Organism: Neopsephotus bourkii; assembly: GCF_033783945.1. Taxonomy (NCBI): domain Eukaryota; kingdom Metazoa; phylum Chordata; class Aves; order Psittaciformes; family Psittacidae; genus Neopsephotus; species Neopsephotus bourkii. Next base: position 15,396,102 of record NW_026900624.1, read on the forward strand.
GATTTTCAGGAGCTATTTTGTAATCCATGATATTATTTCCTTAGTCTGTTGTGTGAAAACTTTTCAAACCAGAATATAAATCAAACTGGAATGAATTACTAGCCTTTTCAGGGAAAACAAACAAAAACAAGACCACAAAAATAGGCAGTTAGATGTTAAGATGTTTATCAAGTAAAACAAGCTGACAGAACACAGCAAGGTACCAAAATTTGTGCTTGACAATTACTTAGTCTATGTAAAACTGAAGGTGGCTATGGAAAATTTGGTCTGAACTAGTAAAGCGGTTGAACAAGTAGTGTAATAGGAGATTAAATTTAATAATGGCAAATGTAAGTAACTTCCACTGAAAAGCATTTCAATCTCTGATGTCCCTAAGCCTAGATGAAGTGTGTAGGGAAAACTCAGCAGCATCCCAGAGGCTCAGTCAGAATCTCTTCAGGCAAAGCACACACACACACACAAAAGAAACGGGCTTTTTAATGTTTGTGATTACAAGGCTTTCTTCTAGAGCAGGCTGGTCTTGCTCTGTTTGCATGATCAAACACTGCACTATGTCATGGATTCAAACTGTCAGCACATGCAGTCTCATTTGTTAATCTCTACTTGCTTTCATCTGGATGTACTGGGAGTATGATCCAGTTTATCAACCTCTTCTGAAAGATAAAATTTTGCAACAGATTCAGAAATGCTTTTGAAAGTTGCCATTAAATCTGCCCTAGTGTGTTTCCACTCTAATGGATCAAATTTCTAAGCCAAGAAGGAGACATGTTTTTTGGTTGGGCTTTTTTTTGGGGGGGGGGGTGGGTGGGTTGGTAAATTAATGTTAGAATAAGGAGAGCACTAGAGTAAAATTTGTTTAAGTTCAGAGTTCATTCTTTATTTGCTAAGGTAAGACACAGTGCAGAGGCAGTAAGTCTGACTTCTGGAGTAACTAACTTTGTCATGAATTAGAAGCAAAGCTGGGAGCTGGCCAAAGAAAATCTGTCAAGGTTAATGTTTCTCAAGATCTGTTCCTGCTTCTACAGGAATCTGCAGAGTTAAAATCATGCAAACAAGAAATCACTGAAATGCAGTTCATATACAGAAAATGTGTTTGTATTGGAGTCTGCTTAACTTGGTTCACTTCTAGGCTTTCTAGTAGAATTGACAAATTGGAGGAAAAGGAGGTAACTTGGCCCTTCTGTGCTTCAGTAAGCTCCACTTGTGCGTGTTATGTGTGTGCTTGGAAACCTGTTGAATTTGTGGTGTTTCTGTGAAGAGCTATTGTCCTTATGAGACTTTTTATAGATAGGTTCCATTTCCCCCCTGCAGAAGAGACTGGCATGTCTTATTTAACCTAATCTGTAGCGTTTTTCTTGGGCAGCTTCACTAGGTCTGTGTGTTCCAAATAAAGTAAGTTGGGTTTGGAATACTGCAATTGTTGTGTTACCTGTTAATACACTGTTTTGCAATATATACAGGGCATAGTGTCTTATAAAAGTGTTGCAAAATAGAATAGTAATAGTATAGAATGATTTGGGTGTACGTTTATGATGGAAATCCAATCTGCGGTACAAACTGACTCTTGGGGAAAGCATTCTGCTGCACAAGAGGGACAGAAGCACAAAGAACAGCAGTCATACGAGTTTATGCCCTGCTTGAAGGTGTTTTTTGTTTCCAAAAGCACCTGTGCCTGCCTGTGCAAAGTCACTTTGCGTAAGTGTTCCTTGGTTTTGTAAAACCTAATCTACTCCTGGCTGCATTAGTGATGGGAGACAACCAGTGAACTGTGTATACCTTAATTCTGCATTAAGGTTTGAGTCTTTTCAATGCAGGGCAGGTGTCAGAGGTGAATTAAGAGAAGGCATCATTGTGGGGTTAACTAATAGGGTTTTATTAAAGATTAAACAATTATTAAAGGATAATTAATTGATGACCAAATGAAAATGAAATACTAATGGAATGGTTATTAAGCAATAATTCAATGGCAATTAAACAGTGATTTAACAATGACTTAAATTTGGATTTAAACAATTCATATGGCGGTCACTCTACTATTTATGACACTTGTAATAATTAAGCTATAGCTGGATATGTATTAGGGTTAGCATACATATTGTATGCTGCATACAATACACTCCTGTATGATTATAGGTACAAGATCATTACAGGTACAAGATGCTGGGTCAGGGGTCTCTCAGCCTTGAGGTGTAACCTTGAAAGGCACCCCTGCTCAAGAGGAAGGTCACTGCCGAGCAGCCCACTGGTGCACAGGAGAGCAAAATGAGTGCTGCAAGTACAGCATAAGGTGATTGACTCATAGTCAAGCCTCCTTTTGGTGTACGTGCAGCTGTAGCAGTTTCAGTTCTGTCTAGGCCCAGCTCAGGTGCTCACGTACTGTTAGTTCCTGGTAAGACATGCCCTGAGCTCCTTCATTCCTGAGAAGATGAGGCTTAGAACAGTGCCCAGGGTTTGCATGGCCAGGCTGGTTTCAGTCAGTGATGTCTGAAACAAACTACCGCTCACTCAGAGTGGTGCACCCATCACAGGGGATCTTATTAAAAAGAAATACAGGGACTACCAATGGTTGCATAAAAGAATTGACAGTTGTTGCCTCTCAGGTTGCCAGTGTCAGCAGCTGATGTTGGAGCACAGGGGTGTTGAAGCAGTGCAATGGAGGAATGCTTTTCTCAGACAGAAAGGGTTGCCTCAGGCAGATTAGCCTGTGTTCTTTACAGCCCCGCTCCCTCACAAAAGATCATGGGATTTTCCTTGAAGAAGGATAAGTAAAGACATGTGCTCTGTTATTGGGCCACCTTATGTAGGAATGTCTTACCAAAAGGAAATGCCCGTCGGGCTCTGTGGTAGTAAAACTCTTGGGCAATGTGTAAGGTGCTAACTGCCCTGTTTAGATAATGCACGGTATGGTGATTCTTGGGTCTAAGTGGTAGGAGCTCTTGGCAGCTCAACCAAGAGGCAGCAGGAGAGCTATGGTCAAAGAACTAACTGCAAATATGAACGAGAAGTTATGAAGTTATTTTTTCTGTTCAGAAAGAGAATGAAAGATGACGGAGTAACATGATACAAAGCTAAGGAGAATATTCATTTTTATCTTCAATTACCATTTTTCCTTAAGTATAGGTGACTATGGTAAGAAGAGGGGAAGGATTGTTAACAAGGCAACGCATGACGGTATCCGTTCTTCCAATCCAGCTGCTTTTTAGCGCCCAGGGTTTCCAGTGACACAGCTGGGTGCTAAAGTTCCCTGCCTAGAGCCTTTCCGAGCTGTTCCCGCACCCCTTCCGCGGGTGTTGGCAGCCGCCCTACTTGACCACCGCGCCCCTCCGCTCCACCATTCCCACTCAGCCCCGTCGGCTGCGGCGCGGTGGTGCGCATGAGCAGGACCCGGCGGAGGGCGGGGCCAGGCGTGACGCGCCGGGCGGGCGGGATCATGGCGCGGGAGGGTGTCGGCGGTGCCGCGGCTCTACCGGGGCGGCCGGCGGTTGAGCCCGCGAGATCCGTGGCCATGTCTTCCATCGCCTCTTACGAGAGCTTGGTGCATGCCGTGTCCGGGGCCGTGGTGAGCGAGCGGGTCGGGGCTTGCGGGGCAGCTGCTGGCGGCGCCGGGTGGGGGAAGGGGGCGTCTCCACCACCGTTCGTGGTGACGGGGCCGAGGCCGGGGGGTCTGGTCGGTAGGGTGTGCCCAGGCCAGCGGTGAGGAAGGGCGGGCGGAGCAGCCGGACGGCAGGGTGGGGGCCATGCGGGATAACCGGCAGCCTTAAGCCTTTGTTTGACTGAGGGGCCACCGGAGGGGAACCCCGCGCTTGAGGGGCGGCTTCGGGGGTAGGGAGGCTGGTAGCCGGGCTGAGGTGGGACCAGGCCCTTCATGGGGTTGGGGTGAGGGGGCCTTGACACTGAGTCCCAGCTCTGCCACTCATCCCATAAGAGCACGCTTGCAAGCCCCCCATTGTGTTTGTCAGTAGTTTTGGTTGTGGGGTTTAATGAGCAGCACAGGAGCTGTAGGTGTGCTCCCTTAGACAGTAAGACTCCAAGCATCTGAAGTTGGGCATCTAATTAGCAATGAAAATTTAAGCCTTTCAGAAGTTCGGGTAGAGGGACATCTTCAGCTGTGCAGTGTAAGAGTTGTACTAAACGTTTGCCTTCTGCAATTGTTTCATAAATCATAGAATCAGACTGGTTTGTGTTGGAATGGACCATAAATCTCACCCAGTTCCAACCTGCTGACACGGGCTGGGACACCTTCCACTAGAGCAGGAGGCTACAAGCCCTATCTAGCCTGGCCTTGAACACTGTCAGGGATGGGACAGCCACAGCTTCTCTGGGCAACCTGTGCCAGGGCCTCACCACCCTCACAGGGAAGACTCTTTTCTTAATGTCTAATCTAAATCTCCCCTCTGTACAGTTTAAAGCCATTCTCTCTTGTCCTGTCACTACTGGCCCCTGTAAGATGTACCTCTCCAGATATCTTATAGGCTGCCTTTAGGCACTGGAAGCTGCTCTAAGGTCTCCCTGGAGCTTTCTCTTCTTCAGGCTGAACAAGCCCAGCTCTCACAGCCTGTCTCCATTGGAGAGGTGCTGCAGCCCTCTGAGCATCATCTTCATGGCCCTCTAATACTTAGAAGTTGTGAAGGATGAAGTAATACATAGGTGTTAACCAAAGCATAAAGCAAGCACAGTGCAGCTAGAGGAGGATTGTATGGATTATTTAATTCAATTTTTCATATGATGCTTGTAAATTAAAAAGTAGTGTTTAATTTCTGTAGATTTTCTTGTATGCTGAAATGACTGCTAGCTCTGTAAATAGCAAATCAGCCTTGTACTTCCAATAGATTGAGAATTTTGGCTCAATATAGCATTTTGGACTGGACATACTGATGGATTTCAAGCGAGCTGATGCAGCTGTACTCTTGGGTTATTCCAGACTGGCAAGAACACCTAAACTTGTGTTTTGGCAGTTGCCAATGTACTGTTCTGGCCAAACTTCCTGTTCTAATTTGAGTCTTTAGAACTCTCAATGTCTTCTGTAGGATGAAAGTTGCTAAATGTTATTGAACGATAAGGGCTGATTCTAAAGGGAAAAAATACTTTAAAGGGTTTCGTGCCTTTATAATAAATAAACATGGAGTTACTGTGCTCTTTAAAGTGTTTTATGTCTGCTTATTTAAGTATCAAAGGCAGTGGGGATTTTGTTTCCACTTTCAAGAAATGGAACTCTTGAGTGATCTTGTTATTGCAGTAGTGCTTGCTCTCCTTTTGCTGGTCTGTACAGAAGCTGATAACAACTTCTAGCCCTCACTGTTAGGTTTTCACTCTCGTCTCCAGATCGTTATAACCAGGCTGTACTTCTGAAGAAATTTTGTGTTATAAACCGAACCTATAAATCCAGCCATACATTTAAAACACATAATGAAATGGTATCTCAAGGCCCTTGGTGGTGTTAATAAGATTAATAGAAATTCACAATTGTACTTGAAGATGCTTAAATGTCAGCAGTGATGTTGCTATGAAGGAAGACAGAGCTTTTTGGAGCTCTTGGACTTCAGTACCCTTGTACAGAAGTCCTTTCTTAACTGCCTTATGCTGGATGCCTTGGTATTTTTATGTCATAGTAAAGGTGTACTTACCAATTTAGATACTTGTTTACTGCTTTAATACATACATTTTGGTAAGATCTTTGACTTGGGTACTAACTGTTCTGATATTGTCTCACCATTTGCTTAAATTATTATAAAGCACACTGATGTGCAGATGTGGTGCAAGACTTTAAAGAAATAAAAGAGAAAAAGCAACCCACAGAACTATCCTGAAGTAATGAGCCAGAAGAACATGCCAGATCACAACATGATAGTTTCTGTTTCTGTTCAGCTATGGTCAAAGTTCATATATCTTGTAGGCTGCCTGGTCAAAAATTCTGAGCAGCAGAAAACTCAGGGCTTGATTTCCTGTGAGCTTTAATTGAATTACAGAAGTAGTCCTTAGCTCTGCACATAGCTATAAAGTAAACCTTCCTGTTACAAAAGCTGTAGGAATGGGAATTTTATAGGCATATTATGAGAGCAGTCAAGCTGCTTTTATATATATATATATATATATATATATATATATAATTTTTTTTTCAATTATTGTTGTTTTTTAGACAACCAGACTTCAGGCTGCACACCTCTTCTTTGCAGGAGTCGCCTCAGTCCATTGGTTCTGGCTGCTTACTGCCACTTCTTGGCTACTGCACAGTTGTATGTGGTGCAGTGGCTCATCAGGGAACTGATCAGACTAAAGAAGTAGCCCAGTGGAAAAAGTTGTTTATTCAGTTACATTAGTTTTCTTCTTGCATCATTGTGTAGGTGCCCAAAAAGTTATGCCACCAGAACAGAGGAAGTAGAGGTGCAAACACAGTTGACCAAGAGCTGGGATTGCTTAAGCCAGTTTGTACCTGTCCTAGTGATCATCCAGCAATAACATGACTTGACTTGGCAAGGCACCAAGATTCAGTGCTGACAGGGAGGTGATGGGAAGGCAGACAGTGAGGCCTCACCCTTTCAACAGTACAGGGTCATGCATTTCAGTATACATTCATGAAGTCAATAATAGGAGTTACTTACTTTTCTTGCTCGCCTCAAGTGTGATCAGTAAGGAATTTCAGCTCATCTCAAGGTGTTTTGTTGCTGGGGAAAGGGCTGGTCTTGCTCATCCCTTTCTTTTCCCTTACTTTCAGCCATGAAATCATGTCTCCTTCACATAGAATCATAGAATAGTTAGGGTTGGAAAGGACCTTAAGATCACCAACTTCCAACCCCCCTGACAGGGGCAGGAACACCTCGCTTTAAACCATATCGCCCAAGGCCTCATCCAACCTAGCCTTGAACACTGCCAGGGATGGAGCATTCACAACCTCCCTGGGCAACCTATTTCAGTGCCTCACCACCCTAACAGGAAAGAATTTCCTCCTTATATCCAATCTAAACTTCCCCTGTTTAAGTTTTAACCCATTACCAGTTGTCCTATCGCTGCAGTCCCTAATGAAGAGTCCTTGCCATATAGTTCAGCTGTTCCATTTATAAAACTAGGAGAAAAGTAACTGCTTTTCTGAGTTTCTTTTCCTCGATTTAGCAAAAAGAGAGGTTACAAGTTACCTTTTATTGGCAGTAATCTGTTAGATCAGCTGACTTATCTCTTGACATTCTGTTGCGTTATAGCTTTATATATGTTTTAAACCAGTTTGAGCCTGTAGAGCTTATTGCATGGGAATGATCCGAAGCTGCATCAGGGATGGCTCAGACTTTGCATTAGGAAGCATTTCTTTACTGAGAGGGTGGTCAAACACTGGAACAAGCTTCTTACAGAGGTTGATGCCCCATCCCTGTTGGTGTTCAAGAGCCATTTGAAAAATGCCCTTAATAACATGCTTTAACTTTTGGTCAGCCCTGAAGTGGTCAGGCAGTTGGACTAGGTCATCATTGTAGATCCAACTGAAGTACTCTATTCTGTACTTTGTGACTCTATTTGTCCTGTGTGCCACCACCCCAACTATTTCCCCATTAATGTTTTCTGATTTTGAATGCAAGTGTGTATGTTGCTGTAGGATGAATTGCTTGAGAGTACAATTCAGGATAAATCTCACTTCAGGAGGGTGAAAGCAGGATAAATTGAGCAGGGTAATTTTGGAACTTGCAGTGGCTGTTTAGTATTGTGGCTGTTCTGTGCATAAGTGTGTGCAATTGAGTTTTGAGATTGGTTTCAGAGCTGCTGTAATGCAGCTGTCATTAAGAAGTATATTTTGGCTCCTTTTTACACTTGTTTTTGTGCTGTCTTCTAACCAAAATTTATTTTTTGTAAGTTTTTAGTCAGTTGGGTTTATTAATCCTACTTGCTATGCAGCTGTGAACACTGTAGGTGCTGAGAATGAGCAGGCACGGAAGAAGTCTGTGGAAGGGCAGAACCAACCCTTTTGACTAGAGCCCAGACTAAATGGGTTAAAATAACCAGGTAATTATGGCCAAGTATTTCCTTTCATATGTTTCAAGTGTTTTGGCCAGGAGACCTCCTTGAATGGATAAGGAGCTTCTGAGGAAACTTCGAAGGCAAAAAGAGGCTTATAAAAGGTGAAAGCAAGGACAGAGGGCCTGGGAAGAATACAGCGATGTTGTCTGGGAGGCGAGGGACCAGATTAGGAAAGCTAAGGCCCAGTTAGAATTAAATTTGGCTAGGGATGTTAAAAATAACAGGAAGGGATTCTGTAGGTACACTGCAAATAAAAGACAGACTGGGGACATCGTGGGCCCTCTCTGGAAGCTATCAGAAGAACTGGCTACCCTGGATGTGGAGAAGACCGAGGTTCTGAATGACTTCCTTGCCTCAGTCTTCACTGGCAAATGCTCTGACCACAACACCCAAGTCTTGGAAGGCAGGGGCAGGGACTGTGAGAATGAAGACCTTGGGCCCACTGTGGGAGAGGATCTGGTTCGAGACCATCTTAAGAGCCTGAATGTACACAAGTCCATGGGACCTGATGAAATCTATCCATGGGTCCTGAAGGAGCTGGCAAATGAAATTGCTAAGCCGCTGGCCATCATATTTGAAAAATCCTGGCAGTCAGGTGAAGCTCCTGACGACTGGAAAAAGGGAAATGTAACCCCCATTTTCAAGAAGGGGAAAATGGATGACCTGAGGAATTATAGACTCACCTCTGTGCCTGGCAAAATCTTGGAGCAGATTCTCCTGAAGGCATGCTGAGGCACATGAAAAACAACAAGGTGCTTGGTGACAGCCAGCATGGCTTCACTAAGGGGCAATCCTGCCTGACCAATTTGGTGGCCTTCTATGATGGGGCTAAGGAACTGATTCACAGGGGTAGAGCAGTTGATGTCATCTACCTGGACTTGTGCAAAGCATTCGACACTGTCCCACACAACATCCTTGTCTCTAAATTGGAGAGACATCAATTTGATAGGTGGACCACTCAGTGGATAAAAACTGGCTGGATGGCCGCATGCAAAGAGTTGTGGTCAATGCTTTAGTGTCCGGCTGGAGAACAGTAACAAGTGGTGTCCCTCAGGGATTGGTGTTGGGACTGATCTTGTTTAACATCTTCGTCGCTGACATGGACAGTGGGATTGAGTGCACCCTCAGCAAGTTTGCTGATGACACCAAGCTGTGTGGTTCGGTTGATACACTGGAGGGAAGGAATGCCATCCAGAGGGACCTGGACATGCTTGTGAGGTGGGCTGATGCCAACCTCATGAAGTTTAACCATGCAAGGTCCTACAACTGTATCGGAGCATTTCCAGACACAGCTACAGGCTGGGCAGAGAAGAGATACAGAGCAGCCCTGCGGAGAAGGACTTAGGGGTGTTGGTCAATGAGAAACTGAACATGAGCCAGCTGCAGCATGTGCTCACAGCCCAGAAAGCCAACTGGCTTTCTGCCTGGGCTGCATCAAAAGGAGTGTGACCAGCAGGTCGAAGGAGGTGATCCTGTCCCTCTACTCTGCTCTCATAAGACCTCACTTGGAGTATTGTGTTCAGTTCTGGTGTCCTCAGCATAGAATGGGCATGGAACTGTTGGAACAAGTCCAGAGGAGGGCCACGAGAATGATCAGGGGACTGGAGCATCTCTCCTATGAAGATCGGCTGAGAGAGTTGGGACTGTTCAGCCTGGAGAAGAGAAGGCTGCGTGGAGACCTCATAGCAGCCTTCCAGTATCTGAAGGGGGCCTATAGGGATGCTGGGGATGGACTCTTCATTAGGGACTGTAGTGGTAGGACAAGGGGTAATGGGTTAAAGCTTAAACAGGGGAAGTTGAGATTGGGTATAAGGAAGAAGTTCTTTACTGTAAGGATGGTGAGGCACTGGAATCGGTTGCCCAGGGAAGTTGTGAATGCTCCATTCCTGGCAGTGTTCAGGGCCATGTTGGACAGAGCTTTGGGTGACATAGTTCAGTGTGAGGTGTCCCTGCCCATGGCAGGGGGGTTGGAACTTGATGATCTTAAGGTCCTTTCCAACCCTAACTATTCTATGATTCTGTCTGCTACCTGCTATTATGAAAAACTTAAGTCATGTTAAAACTTCAACCAAGAGTTGTCTTAGTGAGGAAACACCACCTGAAAAATAATCCTCTATTGGTGATTGTAGAGATTATTCCAAGCAGCCTTCTCCAGAGCTGGAGTGTTTCCAGAGCCAAAACTTGCTTAAATGCATGGCATTTCTAGCTGTAGGAAAGTTGAATTCACATTGTGCAGTCTACGCTGTGCAGTTTGCTTTAAACGCAGTCCTTGTGTTACTAGCTGTATCCTGTACCTTGCCACTGTTTAAATGTTTTGCATGGCTACTAACAGAAGTGTGACACAGCTTTAGCAGCCACTTAATGCATTTAACAGTACTGTGGAGTGTTAACAGGCTTTCCACCAAGCCTGGGTCTTTTTGAGTTAGGTATCCTTTCCAAAAGCTGTATAATATTAATGCTAGAGTACTAAAGAAGAAGGAAGCTAACTGATGGCAGGGAGAAAGGGGGAACAGCTCCAGAACTGTGTGGTGCAGTTGGCATGCTGGAGGGAATGGATGGGATCCAGAGGGACCTTGAAAAGGGCATATGCAAATACTTAACCCTGTTGTAAAGGAGAGAGACTGCCTGCTTTTCCATTTAGAGGCTTTACAGTTTGGATCACATAGGAAATGAAGAAGGTGTTGAATTCACAAGAAGTGAATCTGATACACCTAGGCCATGTAAATGCCTCTATGCAAACATGTGTAGCATGGGGAATAAACAAGAGGAGTTAGAGATGTGCACACACCTTCAGGGCTATGATCTTACTGGCATCACAGAGATGTGGTGGTATTGCTTCTATGACTGGAGTGCTGGAATGGAAGGATACAAGCTTTTCAGGAAGGACAGGCAGGGTACATGAAGAAGGGGAGTCACCCTCTCTGTCAATGGCCAGCTGAGGTACATGGACATCTGTCTGGGGGTCGATGAAGAGCTGACTGAGAGCTTATGAGTCAGGATTAAAGGGAGGGCAGAGACAGGGGACATTACACTGGGGATCTGCTACAGGCTGCCTGACCTTTAGCAGGAAGATTGCGTGGATGAGGCCCTCTGTAGACAGGAGCAACCTCATTCACAAGCTGTGGTCCTCATAGGGAATTTCAACCACCCCACTATCTATTGGAGGGGCAACACATCAGGACATAAATAATCCAAGAGGTTCCAGGAATGTGTTGATGAGAACTTCCTTCTCCAAGTCACAGAAGAGCCAATGAAGAGAGGGGCTATGCTGGACCTTGTTTGCACTGAAAAGCAAGGGCTGGTGGGGAGTGTGAAGATCAAGAGGAGCTTTGGCTGTATAATGATCATAAAATGCTGGAGTTCAATATCCTTAGGGCTGCAAGGAGGGTGCATAGCAAGCTCGCTACCCTGGTCTTCATGGGAGCATACTTTGGCCTTTTCAGGGATTTTTTTTTGATAGGGTATGACATGATAAAGCTCTGGGGAAAAGAGTGGCCCAAGAAAGCTGGTTAATATTCAAGGATCGCATCCTTCAAGCTGGTGCATCCTGACAAAGAGGAAGTCAGGCAAGAATGCTAGGAGGTGTGGATGAACAAGGAAGAGCCCAAACACAAAAAGGAAGCCTGCAGAAGGTAGAAGCAGGGACTGGTAGCCTGGGAGGAATACAGAGAAATTGTTAAAGCAGGTAGGGATCAGATTAGGAAAGATAAAGCCCTGACAGAATTAAATCCGGCCAGGGACATCGAGGGCAACAGAAAAAGCTTCTGTAGGTGATGTTGGTGATAAAAGGAAGCCCAGGGAAAATGTGGGACCTCTCTGGAAGGCTATGGGAGACCTGGTTACCCAATACATAGAGGAGGCTGAGGTATTCAATTACTTTTTTGCCTTATCTTCACCAGTAAGTGCTCCAGCCACACGGTCCAAATCACGGCAGGAAAAGGCAGGGACTGGAAGGATGAAGAACTGCCCTCTATAGGAGGTCAGGTTTGAGACCATCTAAAGAAACTGAACGTGCACAAGACCATGGAAGCTGATGAGATGCATCCGTGGGTCCTGAGGGAAGTGATGGCTGTAGTCGCCAAGCCATTATCCATTATGTTTGAGAAGTTGTGTCAGTTTGGTGAAGATCCACTGATTGGAAAAGGGGAAACATAACCCCATTTTTTAAAAAAGGAACTACAGGCCAGTCAGTCTCACCTTAGTGCCTGGCAAGATTGTTAAACAGATCCTCTTGGAACCTGTGCCACAGAAAATGAGGTGACTGATGATAGTCAACATGACTTCACCAAAGGCCAGTTGTGCCTGAAAAATTTGGTGGCCTTCTGTGACAAGGTTATAGCATTGGCAGATAAGGGAAGAGAGAGTGAAGTCATCTACCTGGACTTGTGCAGAGTATTTGACACTATCCTCTATAACATCCTTGTCATTAAACTGGAGAGACATGGGTTTGATGGATGGATAGATCACTCGGTGGATAAGGAATTGTCTGAATGGTTGCACTCAATGACTTGATGTCCAAGTGGAGACCAGTGATGAGTAGTGTCCCTCAGGTTGGTATTGGGTCCAGCGCTGTTCAATGTCTTTGTCAGTAACATGGACAGTGAAATTGAATGTGCACTCAGCAGGTTTGCCAGGACACCAAGCTGTGTGGTGCAGTCAACACACTGGAGGGAAGGGACCTTGACAGACTTGAGAGGTGGGCCAATGCCAGCCTCATGAAGTTCAACCAGGCTGAGTGCAAGGTCCTGCTCCTGGGATGGTGCAGGCACAAATACAGGCTGGACTGAGAGCAGCCTTGAGGAGAAAGACTTGGGGGTGTTTGTTGACAAGAAGCTCCACATGACCTTGCAATGTATGTTTGCAGCCCAGAAAGCCAACCATGTGCTGGGCCGCATCAGAAAGAGCGTGGCCAGCAGATGATGGGAGTTGATTCTCCCCCTCTACTCTGCTCTAGTGAGACCCCACCTAGTGTATTGCATTCAGTTCTAGGGCCACCAACACAAGAAGGATGTGGATGTGTTTGCACAAGTCCAGAGGAGGGTGATGAAGATGCTCAAAGAGCTGGAGCACCTCTCCAATGGAGACAGACTGAGAGGGCTGGGCTTGTTCAGTCTGGAGAAGAGAAAGCTCCAGGGAGACCTTAGAGCAGCTTCCAGTGCCTAAAGGTGCCCTACAAGAAATCTGGAGAGGGACTTTTGACAGGGGCCTGTAGTGACAGGACAAGGGGGAATGGCTTTAACCTGACAGAGGGGAGATTTAGGTTAGATATAAGGAAGGAATTATTTACTGTGGGGGTGGTGAGGCCCTGGCACAGGTTGCCCACAGAAGCTGTGGCTGCCCCATCCCTGGCAGTGTTCAAGGCCAGATTGGACACAGGGGCTTGAAGCAACCTGCTCTAGTGGAAGGTGTCCCTGCCCATGGCAGGGGGTTGGGACTGGATGAGCTTTAAGGTCCCTTCCAACCCAAACCATTTTCTGATTCAATTCATCATGTGTAATTCATGCCATAGGGGGTGTCTTGGTAGACAGATCTTCATTGCCTAAATCGGAATTTAGTATCGTGCTAGATTAAGTCCTGAGAAACATGTACTGTCAGGTTTTAATGAACAAAAGTTTGTGTTAGGTTTTTTTCCTCATGTCAGAACAAGGTTATTGTAAGACAATGGTGGTTTGTGGTTGTGTTTGGTTTTTTTTTTCTTGTGTAAACTAGAAATTGAGAACTGAGGCCAATGGAGAAAGTGCAATGTTTGTCTCCTCCTGACCAGTTTATTGGCTCTGTCTTTCTGTTTGGGCAAAAAGCTTTAAAGCTTTTGAAGATTTCATTTTAGCTTGATATAAGTAAAGTTTTGTAATCATGGAACCAAAGCAACACTTCAAATATACATTGTTGTATATGAGTTTACCCCTTTTTTAAACTTACTCAGTAGACTGGTTTCTGTACAAGCAATTGATACGCTATATAGCCAGTTTATTTTGTTTTTCAGGGCAGTATGACTGCAATGACTGTGTTTTTTCCTTTGGATACAGCTAGGCTTAGACTTCAGGGTAAGTGTCAAACTCTAGTTTCTTTGAATGATGGTGTTTCTGTTCATCTTGGCTGGGGCACTTGTGAGGGTGGTTGTAGGGGGCCTGTCTTGCATGAACAGGAATCTTACCTGTGTAACACTAACACCATTTAATCACTATTTTTCAGCTGAAGGTAATTTTGCCTTTTGGGAGATGGGGCAACTTTTTAACTAGCTGAAAAGCTGTGTGAACTATGGCCAGACATGGCTTTTAATGGTTATCTAAGAGCAAAAAAAGAAAAATAAAGATGTGGGATTACACAGGATTACATTTGTGTATTGTTGCTTTTGGCTGCTGAGAACACTTTAAAACATGGGGCAGTATCATGGAAAACTAATCTAGAATTATTCCTGAGGATGGTTTAAAGGGAAAAATCGGGGTTAGAACTGAGAGTGGGAACATCCAGTATTTACACAAATGTGTCTGGGTATAAAATTTGTTGTTGTAATGCTCTACCAACTAATCAAAAGTCACAGAATCACCAAGTGTTTTAGAGCTGTGCCTGAAGTGCTATTAAGAACTAGAAGGAGATCATCAGCCAGGTCATCAGAAATCTATGGCTGAGAAATGAGCACCATGTTGCTGCTGAGCAGCTTTCAGTGAAGGAAGAGACAGTGTTTTGCTAAGGCTTAGCTCTTTGCTTTGCTGGAGGTGCTAGTCTGGAGTCCAAGGAATCATTTTGAGAGCAGTTAGGCAGGCCCAGTTCTGGCCTCTTACCTAATGGGAACCTACCTTCAGTTCATGTTGCAACCATCCAGTTAGGAACAGATAACTACAGATACTCTAGTGCACAATTTATATGCCAGTCTGGCAAAGAATAAAACAAGGAAGGAGCCTTACTTAGCAGATGAAATGAAGGAGACACTTTCTTGTTTTGCTGCAGAAATAGGTAACATCTGTTCTTTATGAGGAAGAGGAAACGTGCTTTTCTGGGATATGTTCAGAGTAGGAAGGATAAGGACTTGAAAATGAGTGCTAAAAATTGGAATAATGTAAAAGGTCGGTTCTTCTGTTTTCCAGTTGATGAGAAGCGGAAGTCTAAGACAACACCAGCAGTCTTACTGGAAATAATCAAAGAAGAAGGCCTGTGAGTAGATTCCAATTTTCTGCTTGTTTCATGTAGACAAGCTCTAAAACTAACTTGGATTTGCTTTTAAAGTGGAATAGTTAGCCCATATCTGTGTGGGCAGGTTTTTACTCTGAATTGTCTTCATGTAAGTGTGATATGATTTGCATTATCTTATGTGTTCATCTTTAGTTGATTTGGATTAATTTTCTTGAGCACCTTATGCAATTGATCTGCTCAGTGATGTAACTGTGCCTTCATTAGCGAGGTAGCCGTGCCTCCTTAGAAATGCAGTTTGCACGCAAACGTACTTTCATGTACCTGATAAACCAGCTTCGTCTGCCTGGAATCTTGGGTGTGTCCATTTCTCATAACTAAGATGAAACTCTTGGGCAGCTGAGCCACTTTCAACAGGAGAATTGAGACATGCTTCCCAGTTGGAAGTTTTCTGTTCTCCAAAGTATGTGCAAGTAAACAAGAAGTAATTATTTATCTTGGTGAGAGTCAAGATCTATCTAAAAGCGGTTCACTTCCAGCAATGGTGTGCTTTAGTATTTGCCACGCAGTCTGAGCTGAGCTGGCGGGGAAAACAGTTGTATGCATGTCTTTGTTACAACTGTTTTTCCTAAGTGGATCCCTGGAACTCTTCAGTAGATCAGAGCTTCCAGGACATTGAAGTTGACAAAAGTTTAGCTTGGCCAATAATGTTTTGCCAGCTTTGAACTTGAGCGGTTTGTAGTTGTGCACACAAATACTTCTCAGTCAGTTGCTGATCTCTCTTGTTCGTGTTCCCTCATTACTTTGTCACAGGAGGGTGGCAAGTAAACTTTCATTAAAAAAAAAAGAAAGGAAAGAAAGAAGAGAAAAAAAGAAGTAAATTGGAGAGACTGCAAAAGTGGTCATCCTACTTTTCCTGTGAAACAGAAAAAAGTAAATCTAGCAAGATGGGAACATTGTTACTTCCAAAGGTTTTGGGAAGGCCTGGCTAAGCAGTGAATGATACTATAGTTTCAGGGATGTGTCTTGAGACAACGGAAAACCCAAAACAACAATAAATCTGAAATGTGATGCGAGATCATAAGCTTAAACAGGGGAAGTTCAGGTTAGATCTAAGGAAGTAGTTCTTTACTGTGAGGGTGGTGAGGCACTGGAACAGGCTGCCCAAAAAAGTGGTAAATGCTCCATCCCTGACAGTGTACAAGGCCAGGACAGAGCCTTGGGTGACATGGTCTAGTGTGAGGCATCCGTGCCCGTGGCAGGGGGTTGGAACTAGATGACCTTAAGGTCCTTTTTAAGCTGAACCATTCTATGATTGTGTATTGTTTGTGTGAGTTTGTAGACTCTTTTATCACATCACACTTTAGTGAGACTGCTTTTCTTACCTAGATAAAGCAAATGGATTTAGCTAATGGACATTCTGTAGAAGTTCATCAAACAGCTTTGCTTTCATCCTTTTCTAGGTGAGATGAAATATGTTCACTGGTATACACTGAGTTTTCCTCAAGGTTGCAGTTTAGGTTTTAAGTTAGATTTTATTTGTGTGCAGAAATATCTGTGTGAAGTACAGGTGGTAGCACTGACAACTCATTAAAATAATGTTTCTTGTCTTGGTTTTGTGTTTTGTACTGCAAGATGCTTAAATTGAAAATCATTAGAAGTTTTTCTTACTAAATCAAGCAAAACCAAACTAAACCTCTCAGAGGCCATGGCCCTTAAAGGGTGCTTCTCCTTTTCTTTTTCAGCACAGAAAAGATAGGTGATGCAAAAATTGTTTTAATTCTGCACATGACTAACTGTGTAGTCAGTTAACTTGTAACTGTTGGGATAGCTAAGCCTGGAGCTTCAGAGACACTCTTAATACTGTGCTGTATTCCCACCTATGTGGGAGAAGCACTTGATGCATCCAAGATTAAAAACTAGCATTTACATTATAAGAACAGTTAGATGCTGTGTTTACCATCCTTGCATCTTTTATGGTCTCCTTCTTGGAGATCCTTATATTCTGTGTATTGCCAATATTCTGATGAATACTAAAGAGCCTCCAACTAGTTGTTGAAGGGATTTCTTATGCACTTGATACCAGTCCTCTACCTGTCCCATGCAGTATCAGTGTATGGCATGCAGAAGGTGTGTGTCATTGTCTCTTTCTGGATGTATTGTAGAACATGCTGTTGAGTTGTCCTTGTTTTACAGGCTCTTCAGGCCTGCCAGAGAAGGGAGCTTTGTTAGTCAGTGTTATGAAATCATTCTTAAATTAAGATAGATTTAGATGATAAACAATGATGATTACTCACAGCATCTCAAAAATAACACAGCTGTGAATCATAAGGCAATATTCAGTTTTTCATCTATTTGATTGATCTAGTTAAATTTCAGTAGGTGATGTCTGTTTCTTGCTTACCTGACTGATTTGCTCTAGATTTTAATGGAAGACATTTGTTAGAAATTCCTCCCACCTGCGTATCTCATATGCCATATGTCTCAGGTTGCATCGTTTGGAAAACTCCTCTTGGTGAAATACATTCATTTCAGTAATTAGTCTTCTGGTTTTAAACATTATGGGAGAATCCAGACTTTTTTTTTTTCTTCCTTATCTTAAGTGTTTGCAGTGTTTTTTTCTTTTTTTTTTTTTATTTATTTTGTATTGAAGGGGTAGTTGTCTTTTTATTTTTTGTCCAGCTTTATTAAGCATTGCGTTGTTTCCTTAGAGATTTCAGCATCTCTTTACTGGGCTTTTTTCTTTTGTATTGGACTGATGACCCTGTTTCTCAACAAAGATGAGAATTCCTGTCATGCCTTTGTGTGTTTTAGTACTTGGTTTGAACTGATTGTATCAGCATTGTATGCTAACATACAGACTGCAAACATGTATACATCCCCTGGATGCTTGTAATTCACTGCCAGCTGTTGGTAGAGAGGAAATATGGTGATAATACTCGCTTTTGGAGTTAGTGAGCCCCAAGCTTCTCACTGTAAATATCTTGTACCTCTATGGCTCCTTTTCAGTGCAGTTATTCCTGATTACTATAATTCATAAATACAAGTATTTAAGGGTGGGGGGTTTTTGTTTTGTTTTGTTTTTATGGTGCAGTCAGAAGTTTAGTATGGTTTGTTACCATTATTGATAAGACATATCTAGTTAGTGTTGCACGTTGAATACCGTATTGTGTCTCTGGGACCATCCATGTAACATCAACCAAGTCACATAAATATTTTGCTGACCTTTATGAATTTTTCCTCTCCGTTAGGTTGGCACCATATCGAGGGTGGTTCCCTGTTATCTCCAGCCTTTGCTGTTCCAATTTTGTTTATTTTTATACATTTAATAGTCTTAAAGGTCTCTGGGTCAAAGGTCAGCATTCTACCACTGGAAAAGACTTGGTTCTTGGGGTTGTTGCAGGTAAGACTTAAAAACCTCAATTTAATCCAAAATTGATTTTTAGTATATCAATATTTTTATTTATGAAGTCCACTGGAGATCACACTGAGTGCTTACACCTTCCACTGTATGTAGAGCTGCTTCATTGTACAGCTCTGATTTGCCTGTGTGTCCTCCCTGCCTCATAAGTAAGTGCATAAACTGTTCTATAGTGAATTCTGGCACAAAGCACAGTATTTTATTTGTCTGGTGTGTTCCTTACCATGGTGTCTAAGCATCATTATTAAGATTTTGAAGACAAATGGCAAGGGAAGGTGATAGTTTATTTCAGAGGAAAACATATATGCCAGTTCTAAGATATTTTCAATTATGGTAAGTAAGTTTTTAATGTAAGCATTTGGGTGTCTCTTTCCAGACCTTTTTAGGGTTATCAACTGAAAGTGACAGTAAAGAACCTAGATATATTCAGATCCAGCGGGACTATATGTTCTTTTTCATCCCTACTTCTCATGAGGATGCTACAGTGGTTTTTTTGAAGGGATGGTGACATTAAGTGACTTTTCTAGCCAATCCAGTGTGAAAAATCACCAGCGTGTGCCTGTATTTGCCAGTAATATTCCACAGAAACAATTGCTCGTGCAACCATACTGAAAGAAGCTGATTTAACAAAAAAAATCCTGCATAAAAGGCTTGTGACTTTTAATTTTTTGGGGGAGTGGGTAGGGGAAGGCTTTTTTTTTTTTTTTTTCTTTTTAGTTTTTGGTATTTTCTTGTACTTTCAGTGTCACAATGAATGGCAGAATAGTTGGGGGAAAGTAAGGAAGGAAATTCTGAAGTTGGCTTTATACATTCTGGAACAAAGGCTACAGGAATTAGGGTAACAGCTTGTGACTGTAGCTAAATGACTTCTTCAGAGTCAGTAGATTATATCCTTATAGTGAAATAATATCTGGTAGAAATTGAAAAATTCCACTTAAGGTGTTTACTAATTCTTTCTAACTACCTTTCATTCCTACTACTGCTAGCAAATACAGACTGGGAAAATACATTAAAAAAAACAACAAACCAAACCACACAGAAAACCCACCAGAACAAACAAAACAAACAAACAAAAAGACCCCCAAAAATGTTTCCAGTCTGGAAGATAAAGTTTTATGACTTAAACCAGGTACTGGTGAAAAATTACAAATAGACTGTGCTCTAACCTTTTGCCTCTTAACGTAAACACATTGACTTCGATTAAGAGAGATTAATGCAGCTTGCCTTTTCTAGTGCTTGATTTTGTTCAGAACATCTTTGGAGAGCTCACTGTAGGCCTTATGAAGGATACTGAAATGTATTTATGACTATATTCTGCTTTTCTGAACCCTCTTTAAGGAAAAGAAAAAGAACAAAGAGGAACAATGTAGGTGGTAAAGTTTCACCTTTGTCAGATTCACTGTTCCGATAGTATCTCAATGTTCCTGATGTATCTCAGTGTAACTGAATCTGTCACTTGGATTCCTACCAAAGCAACCTATGTAGAAGCAATTGCTAATTTCTGTGACGCAGAATATTGGTAAGAAAGATCAGAAACTTGTTTTTACTTAGTTACTTCAGAGTAACTGCCTGTGTCATTACTGGACAGGAGAGATCCGTATCAGGTGGTTGCAGAAGAGATGTCCCTTAATTCTTTTCCCTGTTTGTTTAGAGCTGTATTTTGCAGCACCTCCTTTTTTTCTTTTTTTTTTTTCTTTTTTTTTTTTTTTAGCCTGTATATGCTTGTCTACTTTTTTTTACCCCATCCTACTTTCTGGTATTCAACTTTCAAGCTTTACTGCTGGGGTTTGTTATTGTGTATAATCTCTTGCCACTCTAAGCCTTACTTAGAATATTTGCAGAATCCTGTGTTTTCCACGTTAAGTGTACTTAGTGAACCTAAAAGCTAGATATTCTCATTCTTTTGGCAGTGTAGGAGCTATGTTCTGGTAATCAAGCTACATGCATTTATCTCTTTTGATCTCTCATTATAAAATAATCCTTCTAACATTACCACTCTGTGTTTCTGAAAGTAGGCAGGCAGCAACTCATAATGGAGTGAAGTAAGACATGAAAAAGTAGAGCATCTTGTGCTCCAGTGTGGTGTAGTATGCAGCAAGATAACAAGTTCACTTAAGATTCCTTCAGCATGTTCACATTTGGTGTATTTTGTTGTCTGGTGTGACTTTTTGTTTGGTTTTGTTTGGTTAGTTGGTTTGGGGTTTTTTGTGTTAGTTTTGGGGAAGGGTAGCAGGGATGTCTTCCTGCTGCGTGCAGTGGTGGGACTGTGGGCGATACCTGAAGTACCCCATTAAAAAGTACCACTGTACCTTTCCCATATGCTGTGTTAATCGTGTTTCCTTCTTCCTACCAGTAATTTCAGTAGCCTGTGAATCAGGGTAAAAGCAAATAAGAAAACATTTGAAATTATCTCCTAGTTCTTGCTGATTTTCTTTTTTGCGTTGTGTTTTGTATTAGGTGTAGTGAATGTTCTCTTGACCACTCCTCTTTGGGTGGTGAACACACGTCTGAAGCTGCAGGGAGCAAAATTTAGAAACGAAGACATCGTACCAACCAATTACAAAGGCATAATAGGTAAGCGCCTGTTATTGTCTTTAACCAAAGAAAAGTTCATTAAATTAAATATATCAAGGACTCTGAAGTTTGAAGGCTTTTGTTCACCTAACTGATTTCACTCTGGAATCTCTATGCTTCCCTTCTGCTTTGCTGTATTTGAGTTTTGCACGAAACTGGCCGTGGCTGTTTCTGATGGTAATTAAGAGTTTAAAGTATGCATACCTGTAACTAAATACCTTTTGCAAAGGCAGGTATCTTATCATAGAAAGTAGTGAGCCCAGTGAGGTGGTAGTGGGGGTCTGAGTTTGGACAGACAATTTGCAGATTAAACTTCACTCACTTTAATCTCTTCCTCACTCACATGTTCAGGCTGTCTTAAAAATAGAAATATATATTGTTGTAATTTTGAGGAAGGTTTAGAAGATCTTAATGTTGATGCTGAGCTTGTACTAAAGAAAGCAAGATGTCTGTGCAGATGATAAGCTTTGTTTATGTTAATGGTGATATGTGCAAGAACCACCTTTGTCACTGTTTTTCTGTCAAATTCCATATTAGAATGGAAGATTAAACAGTTAGAGAAAAGACTGCAGTGGACTTCTAAACACTTTGAATTTTATGCTTTAGCTTTTCTTACCTTCTACAGTCAGAATTTTGTACTCAAAATTTTAACGACTCCTCTGTTCCCCCTTTCTTCTCAGATGCCTTTCATCAGATAATACGAGATGAAGGAGTCTTAGCTTTATGGAATGGTACTTTCCCCTCCTTGCTTCTGGTCTTCAATCCTGCCATACAGTTCATGTTTTATGAAGGCTTTAAACGAAAGCTTTTGAAAAAGCAGCTGCAAGTGAGTATGGTTTGAGGCCAGTTCATATCAATATGTTAAAAAGTCATAGTTTTTCCTCAGGATGTAGCGAGATTATTTTTACATGAGATCTTCCATTATAAATGAGGCTTGGGTTTTTACCATCTTTAGTCAGTACTGCAGCCGTAGCACTCTACTTGTGCCTGGTGGATCTATCTGGTTACATTATGGACAATACGTTTTTTGAATGATGAGCTTCCCTCTGAATCATTATTATGTGCTGGCTAATTGCTATATTTATTTCTCATGTTTCTTTTAAGTAACTTAGTTCTGTCTTAAATTAGAGTATGCTTTGTCCATCATCAGTAGAGAGGGAAAAAATACATTTTTCCCCTCGCACTGGTCACTTTTATTTTTGACAACTTTTTTCTCCCTATTTGATCTTTTATTTATTGTCTTAAGTATATCAGATTGGCTTTTGTTTTCTTATGATCTGCATGAGTGTGCATATTTCTGATTGCAGTCAACATATTTTGCAAATGTGGAACATGTTTTGAAATGGGCACGTACTTACTTTCAGTGATTAATTCAAGCTGTTAGACTGAGGTAGGCTGTAATCAGTCTTAGGCTGTAACTATGTTTTTGGTACATGGTGGAACACTCTTGGCTTTGGAGATGACTTTGGGCTTCCAGGTAGTGTTCTTATAGGAGGAGATTTTTAGCCTATGTCGTCAAGACTAAAATTCTGCCTGATAGCGTAGTGATTACGTCTCAGGATTATAGAATGGTGTTCAAGGAGTCTTTACTGTAACCTTTTCACAAGTGCTGTGTGACTTGTTGATTTAAATGATGCAAAAGCTGAAGTACTTACTGATTGATGGTATGCTTAAATGCTATCTTCTGGTCTTTTGTCTACTCTTGGTGCTTTAAATTGGTCTAGTTGTATGGCTTTCTCCACTATGTTTTACTAACCTAGTTATAATGAGAAATGCAAAAGCTTGTGAGCAGGTAGAAGCTACAGATAAACATTAGTTGTGGGAAAGTAAGTTGGTTGAAGTATAACTAACTCTTTAAAATGAGGAGACACAGATCCTTTGTGAGATCTCTATGCCAAAGATACTTAGACAAACCCATAGCAGGCAGCAATATAGAACCCCCAAATACATATGACTAATTGACTGTTTCAGTGCTGTGTGGAAGTAGTATGTTCTTTGTCTATTGAACAGCTCACATCTTTGGATGCTTTTGTCATTGGTGCAGTAGCCAAAGCAGTTGCCACGACCCTCACTTATCCTCTGCAGACAGTACAGTCAATTCTGCGGGTAAGTAATAATTTCATTCCAGTGTAGCTGCCTCTGACTTGTTCTGTATAATGCAAGCCTTTTTCATATGGCTTGTTTTTCTTGATGTTAATGAACCCTTTAGTTTGGGATATCCTTCTGCAGAATGCAGGCCACTGATAAGGATGCCTCTCTTTTTTGATTCTGTACTGACAGATTCTGCTAGAACTTGGTATTACTGGTGCATATCTGTTTCAAACAGCCAGTAGGGTTGATAACATAATGCACTGGTGTAGTGTCTCACAGAAGATAGTGCACCCTACTACAGAAATGTAGATTTTCCTCTTTGAATATAAATAGAAAACATGTCAAGTGGGAAGTTAAAATTAAATCCTTTAAACCTGGCTTGTTTCCAGATGACCTAGGGTAATCCAGAAAAGTTCTGTTCATAGGACTGGTTTTATTCACATGATGGCCTGACGTTGTCAGTAGCCAGAATATGATTCATCAGGGGATGCTGAACTCCCTCATGAATAGTACCTTTAACCACTTGTCTGGCCTTGTACGCTAATTGTAATGCTAATGGAAGCCATTGCATTTATTCTCACTTGTGATTTGTCAGTATGCTGGATAATGCTGCTACCGTCAGTGTGTACTAGTACATAAGTATATTCTGTGATTTTTAATCTATTTTTGTTTCTTGATGGTTTCTATAACAGCTAAATATTAATAAATGTTACCTCATGAAATATGCTACTTTCCTAAGGAAAAGCCATAACTTGCCTGTATGTTAAAGCCATTCTATATGTTCTAAAACTTGCGTGAATTTGGCGAATTAGTTGAACGTGAGCCTTCCGTGGCTAGTGTCTAGTCTTGTCTAACAGTGGATTTTTCTTTGTTGTTCATCTGGAAAAGTGATTTTCATCTAAATTTTATAATTATTTTAGTTTTTCTTCTCTCTAATTAGAGTGGACTTATGTGTATTTTGCTTTTTGATAACCTGTAAAAAAATAGTTTGGATGCTATATTTCTAACTAACAAGATTTGAATATGTTTACTGTGTGGTATTGCTACCCTGAAAAGGCACTAGATAAAACTCTCTTCACAGCTTTCTACTTCAACACCCTAATGGTGCACAAAATGGCATCTGCATTGTAGATGTGTGAGCCACACGTTAATTTTGTCAGCAGTCACCTTTTCTGAAGTTTTCATAATTTTTGATGATCAATGCCTTCATTCAATGTCTTGCCCCGTTTTAATAGCCTGGACACGTCTCAGGAATTAAAAGTAGTAACACGGGCTTCTATTACTGAAGTGACAGATACAGAAAAACATTTAACAAATACAGCTTTGTGTGGAGAAGTTGCAACATCAGTTATTCCCAATCGATGCATTTTCTGCTGGTGTGAAGGTGAACTGGAAAGAAAGTTGGAGTGATCTATTTTAGCCTTAGCATTGCACAGCAATGCAATTTTCACTGGGCTACATCAATATAACAACTTCAACCCTCATTCCTTTCTGTAGTTGCTATAGAAGTGGTTGCAATTTTGTGACTATTATTTCATGTTCTGTCTATCTCCTTTTGGCTTTTTGAACAGAATTCTTCCGTCTCTTCCTGATAGCGTTATCCTTTAAGAACAGGGCAGCTCTGGTACATTGTGCTGCCAGCTTGATGTACTCAGCAGCTGCTGCTTACTGCTCACCTCAGCTGAAGTCAGCTAGTTGGTGCTGGCTTGCCATGATCAGTTTCTAGAGCACAGCTAGCCACAGCCTGGTGGTGGGCTGTTTCTCACAGTGGCCCACTGAAATAAAGTGGCCTATATGCTACTTCTCAGTGCCAAACCATTCTCTCCCTGTGATGATGGGAAATACAAGAACCCTCTCTCTAGTTCTGCAGTCACTGTGGAGGACTTGTTTCTCTTTTCTCTGTGAAAGAAGTAATAGCCAGAAACCCTGAACACCTCTGGCGAGAACAGTGGAAATGTGCATCTGGGACACCTGTGCTGTCCAGTTCAAACTTGCTCTATTTCATAATCAATTATAGAATACCAGGTTGGAAGGGACCGCAAGGATTATCTGGTCCAATCTTAATGTGTTTTCTAATCTAAAGATAGCATTGTTATATTTTATGATGCTTTTGTCACTCACACTGATATATATATATATATATGTGTGAAAAAGGTTATAAATAAAGGTTTAGTAGTTTCAGAAATAACATTCTGCGTGAAGCAACACTTTGTATACTTGTGGGGTTATTTGAAACAATTTTAGCAGATTTAAGCACAAGCTAATACAATCTCTGTTCATGATTCATAAAAAACTTATGATAATCATTAAATATGAATCATTAAATATTATTCATAAACTTAAACATAATCAAGTTATATTATCGAAGTAGAAGTACAGGTCTCTTTTTCAATCTTAAGCCTTTAGAAGCTTACTATTATTTGGAAGTTACTAGGGTTCTTTATAAAGAAGTCACTGAACATTAGCTTTCAGTTTTTTGGCAGAGCATTCTTCTAGCTTCCATACAATGAACAGTTACCCTGTGTAATGGATAGCGGTCAGCATGTTCCAGCCTTGCCATGTCTGTGTCATTTTCAGTAATTAAAAATACATGGGGCGAGGGTTACTTATTAGGCATTGAAACTGTTCTTTAGTTTATGCGTTGGTAAAGAGTGGATGAATTAAATTTGCCGTTGGAGAAATAGCACTAGTGTTAATGTTCTTAGTCACACTGGGTGAAAGCATTCTCGTTAAAATTCAAGCCTCTTTTCTCCAGTACAGAGAATGCCAGTCCTTTTGGGAAATCTTCTGCAGTAATCAGTGAAGTATTGATGACCTCCAGAGAAAGTAACTTTTTTTTTCCTTTTGATGAACCTTTGTTTACAGTACAAAAATTGTCCAGTGGTAGAGAAAAAAGGAGAAAGAAACACCTAATCCTGGAGTTGTTTGGAAGCCTATGAGTAACCTGGGCAGTGACTGGCATCGGTGCTTGGAACCTAGTTAGCAATTTTTGGGGGTGTGTCTGAGTCTTTGACAGTAATCCTTAGCACTGATTTATGAATATCAAATGAGTTACTTGTTGATGAGAAGATAGTGGATTGTGAGCAGATGTTTACCTAATAAAGGGAGATTTCCAATAATGGTCTGTCATTGCTGTTTCAAAGTCTTTAAGACATAGCAAAAGGGACCTGTGTCATCTTACAGTTTCTGAACTGCCTCAGTCTGTTTGCATACTCTTCCTACAGTCAGTGGTCATTTCTTACAGCAAAGAAGTAGCAGTTGCCTGAGTAAGTTCTGGGCGAAACTCATCCACAGGCAGTTGCTCAAGTTCACTTTTCTTAGCACAGAAGTAAATACAGGTAAAATAGCTTCAAAAGCTGTTTGGCTATGTTGTTATAAATACAAGTGTGGCAAGCCTTGTATATTAATAATTCATAGTTACAGCTTGCATAGTTCTATCAACCTGTGTCAGATAAGAGTGTCCATGAATCCTGGAAAAGGAGTTGCTGAAATTGCTAGTTTAACTCTTGAGACATAAAATTACAGCAGCAGCTATCATGCCTGCTGGAAAACAGTTTGTGGATAAGCAAATGCAGTGAGTAAGAGAGTATTATTTAGACCAGGTAGGTGGATCAAACAATTTTGGATTCTTCCACAGCAGTTCACATGTAAATGTTTTGCTCTGAGATGCATCACTGGGCAGATGAATTCTGGGTTCAGCTCTGCAATCTCAGTGTAATAATGGTTTGTAGGTGTATGAGGCTTTGAATCTTTGTGAAATGAAAACTGTGCAAGCCAGAAGTTGTTTTGAATGTCATGTCCCTACTAAGGCTGCAAATTACACTTTTAAGATCTTGAAAACTGTTTCCTCCAGAGCAATTGAAAGAGAGCATATATGGCTATGTGTAATTTCTTAGAATCCATCTTAAAATGAAAACCAATTACTGTAGCAAATACCATTTTAATGCTTTCTGTGTAAAGTTCAGTAGTGTCATCTTTGGCCTCAGTTCTTCACTGATGGCTAGTACAACCTGGAAGATGTTAAAAGAGGTTTAAGATAGGTTTTCCAGATTTCACACGTGTTGGGTTCTTTGCCCAGCACCATGGAGAAATAGTGAAACAAAATGCTCTGCCTTTATTTGTTTTCCAGTTTGGACGCCACAGGTTGAACCCAGAGAACCGAACTCTAGGCAGTCTTAGAAACATTCTTTACCTTCTTCAACAGAGAGTGAGGTGAGTTTTCTGTGGTGGTTTTATTTTTTCTAACATGATATAGAAGACATGAGTATTACTAATATGTTGAAAATGTTGGATCTACATTATGGGGGCTCTGCCTCCCTTAAACTTGCTATTAGAACCAACCTGGTTTTTGTAATATTGCAGAACAAGTACACAAACACAAATTCTTCTAAATATCTGTACAGTAACTGTTATCAAGGGTATCTGTGGGTATCAGTTCACCTCTCATCTTGAAAAGAAGCAAGTTCCTTGCACAAAAGACAACTTTCTGCAGGATTTTCTCTTTAATATTATTTCTCTTTAATATATTATTAAACATAGCTGGCACTAGATCAAGAATGAATTTAAGGTTCTTACGGTTGTGATTAGTTATGGTATTAATTGTTCTTTGTAGTGTACTGATTTACTTATAGGGGGCTATTCACACTTGTTTTCTTGTTTGCTTGTTTTCTTTCTTAGGCGTTTTGGACTAATGGGACTCTACAAAGGCCTGGAAGCAAAGCTCCTGCAGACAGTTCTCACTGCTGCTCTTATGTTTCTAGTGTATGAGAAACTGACTGCTGCAACCTTCACAGTCATGGGATTAAAGCATTCTCGCAGGCATTGAAAAAGGGACCTATGCCAAAGATTATGGGGTCTGGAGAATACATGCTGTTTCTGAGACCAGACCGGGTAACAAAGGGTGCTCACTTCCTCTATTTCTTTTTAGCCATCTCCATCTCCATTACTTGGAGAAATTTGGAATACACTCTATAGGGCCTGTTATCAGGAGTTCAGGAATAGCCCATTCCTTATTCTTCTGTGGACCCACAGTGTTAAGGAACAAAGCAGAGACCTTATTTAAGCACTTGATGTGAGATTTTAATGATTTGGTTGACATTCTTGGCAAGAACAAGTCTCTCTCACTTTGCTTTCTTGTTTTCCCTCAAATAATTCTTTTCTTCTACCTTTACCTTCTGTCAGCAGCTGCTGGGGCTGGTTTTATGTTATTTTCCTTGTCCTGTGTTTATGTCAATTCTTACGTGGTTCATTAAAATAATTCATAAAGAACAAGGTTTTAGACGTGGTTTTCTTTTAACTTCAAGTGTGTTTGTGGCACAGGATGATGGGATATTGCCCCGAATATCTGGTGGTGAGATTTCTGAACTGCTAGAATGTGCATTATCAGTCGATAGGTATGCTGCTTAATCCTGAAAATTTCAAATGCGGATACTGACTAGATACTGGCTTGCTTTTTCAAGATGAGTGCCTCCAGCTGCCTCGAAAAATGGACTTGCTGCTCAGAAATACAGGAAGTTTTGTAACCCTGGTTCTTGTGAGTGCATGTGAATTCACACCATGTTCTCAGAGCAGACAGGGAGCTTTGCCCTATGCTTCAGAAGTGGTGTGTCCTTTAAAAAATGTGCTGTAATTATTTTTATACTGATCTTCCCAGGCACTTTCCTGACCACAAAGCTTAAAGGCCATAACTGTTGTCCCAGTTACTATGTTTATGTTCTTTTTCTATAGTTTTGGTCAATAGTCTTAGGTTGTGTAGTCCAAGTAAATCCTGCAGCACCCATCATTACGAGTGCAGTAGTATTGTTCTGAAGAACAGTTTCATATTTGAAGTATTGAGAAATTCCATGGTAGTTTAACACTAAGACTGTCTGGGAGAAGAATTGGGTGCTGCAGGGAATAGATTACTGAATTGCTAAATGGCATCCTTTTGGGGGTCTGAATTGAGTTAATTCAAAGTATGAAATTGCAATGCAGCTTGCAGATAATGCTGTCTTTTGAACAAGAATGCAAACTTTTACACTGACTACTTCTTTAAGAGAATGATGATTATCTTTACACAACAAAAATACTCTTAGTTCAGTGCTGAATGCTTTTAAGCCCAAATGAGACTTACACATGACAAGTGAGAGCAAAAAAGCGTAATGATTATACTGTAATTATACTCTGATAGATGCCATGAAATTTAAGGAGAGACTGTAGACCTTACCACTGGAAAAGATACAATCACAATCCTGAGAATTTCAGTGGAAATACTTGACTGAAATGAGTTATCCTGGGGAAAAGTAGTCTGCTGTCTTTTTGGTGGTTTTAATAGAAATTCAGAATCAGTAGTATGGCTCTTGATAAGCTACCTCACTTGGAAATTCCTGTTCTCAGGATCATTGTGGGGAAGCTGAGAGACTGTTGGCTTTATGCAAATGAAAAGTGATTCTCGTGTCACTTCTTGGGCTGAAATCTGTGTGGCTGCTAGAAGCTGTAGTTCAGTGTGTCTTGCATTTTTCTGCTCTGTGGCAGGAAAGAGCAATTCCTGCAAATACAGGACCATTTTTTTTCTGATTGCTATATCTGTAAGAAGAAAGTAAATGCTTGCTTGCTATCTAGCCAAGGAAATACTTGCCTATCAGCCAATGTGGTTTCACAGGCATAAAGTACCTCACTCTTGCAAAATAACCTGCATGCAGAACTGTGTGGAGGAGTTCTGCTTTTTGTTGTGTCTGTGTGACCATTAAATCTAGAATAGCCATTTTGCACGATACACTCTGCTGACCAGTTGTAATGAAACAGCTTCCTAAAGGGATGGAAACAAAAGCTATTGAAGATGAGAGCATCTTCAGTTTCCTTTTAGTGATAGATCTGTGATATTTAAATAATGCATTCTGCAGTATTGATTGAAACATTAGACTGAGCTAACTGAGAGACTACTAGAGATGGCTGAGGAATTGCTCAGTGATTTGTGCAATCAGCAGGCACCATTCATGTTACAGGTGGCCCACTTAAGTTTTCTCAGGTGTAGTTTGAACAAGTGATTAACATTTCTGTTAGAATTCCTAAACTTATCTCAGGCTTCAGAGATGTATGTGAGAATCTTTGAGATTAAAGAAGCTAATGTATCAAAGCAATCTATGAAAGACAGTATTTCTAATCTGGGTATTGAAGTTGTGTGTCACCTATAGTAGAGAAATACTGTTCAGAAATGAACCCAAAATACAGTAATTCTATTTCAAAATATGTTTAGACAAAGTATTGTTTCCTGACATCACCCTCACAAGGGGGAAGGAATGCAAGGGGTGAAAGGAATGCAGGGGGAGCTTCAGGAGGTGTTGTGAAGACACAATTCAGCTACTCTGAATCATTTCACTGGAAAAAAATGTGTTACAGAATCACAGAATGTTTTGTGAGGGACGTTAAAGTTCATGGAGTTCCAACCGGAAACATTGTAGGAGAACATTTCCATGATGAGCAGCACAAGAGATACAAGTGTTCTTACTGACCCCTAATCCATGTGATTTTGGCATTTGAAGGTGGAAACAGGTGCAGAGGTGGAGTACAAGGGTCGTGTGGCACAAGAAGCTCTACACACAAGTACCTGCAATGAAAGCCTTAATGCTGGGATTTGCCAGTGTGCTGCATTTCAGCTGTGTGGTCAGTATGTTACTGCATGTTCCAGCCAAAAATTGGTGTCAGTTCACTTTTAAAGAACCTAACAGAAAATATTTTGTCTTGAAGACCAGCCCTCCTCCCTCTCTTTAAAATATGTATATATATATATATATATATAATTTTCAGGGACAAAAGAAGGGAGAGATGATTACAAAAGACAGCAGCAGAGAGGATCTTCTGTCTTAGCCAAGTTCTATCAGGGATAATTCTATCCCTAGCTCAATTTAGGAGATTTAAATTTAATCCTGTCCTGTTCTTTCTCCTGCCTGTTCCACACTTTAACTGAAGGTAGGAACCCCCTTAGGCACCTTAGAGACTGTGAAGCAAGTGGCTTCTCCGGTATCTGTAATGTTTGGACTGAATTCTGCTATTTGTATTCTAGACCATGCCTCTCATGACTACAGGTTGTTTGCCTGTGCAGTAGAGCAGTATTTAACACATTTTAGCTTACTGAATGTTCTTCACTAAGCTTCAGGTTAGAGGTTGAGAGCTGATATGGTAGAAGGTGTACTCTCTGTCTTAAATAATTTGCTGAACTGCTAAATGCTGCTAAACAGCAGTATCTGTTGCCAGAGCTGGCTGTACTTTACAAGAAGAGTCACTCCATTGTACATTTTGCCTTTGCAGGCTGCCCTGAAGGAAGTTACTGAAACCTGAAAGCTGGGGCACATACCCCGTGTGGGAGGAAAAATGAGATTTGCCTCCAGTCTGTCCAAGAGGAACAGAGCATGCTGCACTGCAAAGCTGCTCGGGCGGATTAATCCTTCCATTACGCATCTTACTGCTCATCCCTGAGGAAGGAAAAGGGCAGTGCTGACCCTGTTCCTTGCTGGTCTTTTGCAGCAAAGGCAGGCAAGTGCAGTCCATTCACAGAAAAAATAGGTTTTTCCAGACAGGGATATCTCACCACAGGGGCTGTTAAAAAATGCAGTAATTGCCATGGATGGAATTATTTTTAACCTCACATGTGAAAAACATTTCTCAACCGATGAGCATGGGTCAGGAAAGCAGAGAGCCCTGGGAGATCTCATTTACTTAGTAATATTTATAGCTTCCAGGGTTTTGATAGCACTAGATAAAATAGGTTAGCTTTAGGATTTGGTAAACAACAAAAAGAGCTTGTTTTGAGCCGGAGCTTCACCATGCAATAAGCTACTCGGTACAGAGTTCTTTAACTTCTCTATTTTTCATTTTGTTCATCAGGGCAATACCAGTGCAGTTACTGCGGCTGGAGGAGAGAGAAGAGCTGTAATTTGGTGGTGGTCCAGATCAGAAAGCTCAGCAAAACAAGAGCCTGCTCCTGTAGCTAGCAGCGATGGAGATGTGCAAATGATAGCAAGGGTGAAAACTGTCTCTGAGAGGTTCCAAGGTGCGTATCCCCAGCACATTAACAGATCCCCATGTAGCACTTGTGCAGTGGGGTCTGACTCATGAGGGTGCTATCGCAGCAGTAATGAACTACACAGTTCACATCATCCCTTCAGTGTATCAGCAGCAAGAGTCTTCATTTTTACAATCACTGGCTGAAAAATTTATATTCTCTTGGAGCTGGAATTGCCTGGACAAGGCTTTTATTTCCTTGCAGAATATCCCATCACTCCGTGCTTTCCATTTCCAGTGTTGCTTGCTGTGATTTTTCAGATCAGCTGAAGAAAATCATAGGTGTATCCAGGTTGCTGGTACTTTCACTTGGATTTTGGTTGCTGAAGTTGCTGATATGCTAGGTTGTAACTGAGTCAGAAAGAACTGAAAAGGCACACCGTTACACATTGGGAACAGCACCTCAGAACAGCAGGTTTTGATAATGGGGAATTCCTCCTCACAGTGTGTATTTGTAGCCTTATCTCTAATGCTGAACTCCAGCTGGGTATATGTGTGCTGGGCACAGGGGCATCTATACACAAGAGGCCTGGGATCAAACCCCACCTGCCTCAGCATGGTGGGATCAGTCCTGGTTTGTCCATAGGAAACACTGACTTTCCCAGTGCTCAGCTCACACTGGGACCAATTGCAGTCAATAGCATTTGTTATCCTCCAGTCGTCACAGTGCACGTTTGTCTTATTCTTAGTAACGGCTAATCTCTTCTGTATGGTTACATCCAGAGATGGGGGACATGGGTTTGGGTTTTTTCCTGATAGGATTTATTTGGAATGAGAGACAAAAGCCAACCAGGCTTTGTCAGGCTTCACTGTGGCTTCCTTACTGAAAGTTGTTGCATTATGATTCTTGTCTTGGCCTTTCCGATCTTAATTGATGATGGACAGAAGATTTCAGCATGTCTGACTGAATTAGAGACGTGACAGGGCCCCCCCAAATGTCCCGTTATCTCAGCTGAGTGATGCACATTGAGGCACGGAGTTTTGTTTGGAACAGAAGAATCTCCTGGCCCTGTCGTTAGAAGTTCACTGTTCTTTCACTGTCCTTGAGAAGCTGCAGTGACTTGCTGATGAGAAGGCTTCATAAAGCGCTGCCTTTCATGAATGCTGATGGGAGAAAACTAATTTGATGGATTTTTCCCTTATGCACATGTCCACGCAGTCCTGAGCCTCAGTCACCCGCTGCATGCAGAATAAGCATCTTCCTTTCTTCTGAATTACTCCTCTTATGCTTGCCTCGTGGCCATGAATCAAAGTACATTTTGACACCACAGTTTTGTGATTTCGAAATTCCCCAGATTGCAGCAGGCAATGTATGAGGGGTTTGTATGTTTTTTTTCATGAGAGAAGGCAGCCTTTTCTCTCCCTGCTTCATTTCTACTCTTTCTATAATGCTTTGAAAAACACAAGTCAGAGACTTCATATGCTGATTTTGAAACTCTTCAAGTATTTATCAAGAACAAAACAGAATGTTCCAAGAAAACTGAAATGTGTTTAGTGCTAGACGATAAAGTGGGAGAATGTTCTCCCTTCCTCATAAGCAGAGAAGAGAACAAAGAAATGGGGAAAGATGTAATAACTCCTATTTCCTCATTGCTTTTCTCTGGAGCAAATACACATAAACTTTACCTAAAGCTGAAGTAGAAACACTCACAGAAGCCCTAACAGAGCAGTATGTTTGTCTGACTGACCTTTTGATAATGAAAACTGACTCTGGAGACCTTGCAGCTTCTACCTGCAAGATGTAAACTGCTTCCATAGCTGAGTCTAAAACTGCACTCAACCACGAAGCTCAGCACCCTTAAACTCAGCAACCTTGATGATGCACCTTTTCTCCTTGAGGAGTCTGTTTTATTCCTGGTGGGTTTGAGGGGGCCCAGTGTGGGGAGCCGGGAAGCAGTGCCTGTATTATTTGCATTTTTAGTATATTCCGGGTTTTTCTGCGTTTTCTGATGTATGGCCGGGAGGAAGGAGGCCGAACACCGGCAGGTGGCAGCCAAGCTGAAGATTTGAGCCTGGAAGGAAGGGAACACCAGGAGCTGGATATGAGGAAAGTGTCAGTGCCATTCTGCGCAGAGAAGCTGCAACCCCTTACAGAGGGGGATGCTCGCTTTTGGACTACGCTGTCCGCATCATACACTGCTCCTATAAATTGGTGGGGTAGTTTTTTCCCCTGGTGTCATTATAGTGAACTAAAGCCCCCGATGAACTTAAAGCCTTTGTTTTAATACAGGCAAAATTTGTTTTGATGCTGTGTCAGAATATTAATGAATTGAATATGCTGCCGGTTGTGTTGAGCGCTGCTGCGGAAGAAATGCTTTAGTTGAGTAACTATATATTGAAAGAAGTGAGGCAGAGTTTGGTGGGAAGAAAAGGAAATAGCCAACTGGTGTGTTCCTTGGGCTGGCAAAAGTAGACACTGTTGCTGCCTGTGATTGTTTGCATTTTGGGCGATTTCTTTCTAGTGCTTGGCTTAGAGATATCGCCAAATAATTCCACAGTGCAACGGTGACCATGACCAAGTCATGATTTCAGTCTCTGCTTTCTGGTTCGTACAGTTGAGTCCTTTCTGATGAACTGAGCCTGGCCTGTGTTCCTCTGCCCATCTACAACCTCACCATAGCTCTCATCTTGCCTAAGTGCACTCTGTGTTTTCCCCTCTGAGTTTACTTTCTAGTGCATTAGAAAGTTAGAGGTGAATGAAAGGATGTAGTTTGATAGCTGTGGAAACATGCATTTTCCAGTTGTAAAAGCCTGTGCAGTTAGTAGGGTGGTTGTACTTGTGGAATTCCTTTGTTTGAGGGAACACAGAAGACTTCAAAGCATTGTGTTAAGAAAACTGACTCCTTGCAACCAGGCAGCCACATCTCCAGAAAGTCAGAGGCATTTAGGTTAGCTGCCAGTGGAAGAAACGGGAAGGAAAAGTCAAACTCATCTGTTCACTGGACAGCACAATGACCTTGAACTCCTTTATTCTGTCCTGACAGATCTTCGTGTTCTGTCATTTTCTGTTCACAGAAAGAGGTGTGCGGTTCTGGCAGGTAAACAAAGGGAAAAACAACACAGCCTCACCCTGCCAGGCACATCAGCTAAGGAAGAACGTGCTTGTCAAAAGGCTTCCTGCAGCACTGCTCTGCCACCATAATGACCAATTAATGTTAAAATCGCATTAATGAATCTTGACTGTCCCTTCCGAGCTGCGTGAACAGCTAACGTGATATATGATACGATGCCTGAGCAGAAAGCTCTGCTTTCCAGTGCCACACAGAAAGACATCTGACCGCTCTTGGCAGGGGGTGGCAGCCACAGTGCCATGGCAGAGCCCCCCCAGACCCTGCTCAGTCAGCTGAGAAGGCTTCTCCTTCCCAGGCATCTCTCCAACACAGGATAGGGGAATTGCTCTTTAATGTTTCCTCACTGCACCCTCTTTGCTGAGGGACTGACGAGCCCCTGAGCCACTGTATGACCAGAAGTGAATCTGTTGCCTGTGGTGTGAGGATGATGGGTCCCATGAAATGACTGATGTCTGTGTGCAGGCCAGGCCATCTGGCTAGTGTTGCACACATTGCCCAACATCCAACTGGCTCTACTGTGTGATACAAAAGGAGCATGAGGCATACAGTGTGGCTTGGTCCATGTGAAGAGACCCTCTGCAGCTCTTCAAGAAGGTCGGGGAGCTACCAAGCTCGACAGCATGGGCTCTGATCTTCCAGCTGTCTTGATCGGGTTCAGATTGTGTTGTAAACCTTTTCCAGTGTCTCACGCTGTGTAGAAAAAGGCACGTGTGCTTGATTTTACAGCAAAATCTGGTCCTTTTGTCTGTCTCATGATCGGTAAATTGGAGATAACATCCAACCACACTTCCCAAGAGGAGAGGCCTTTATAGAAATAATTTCCTTGTTCAGTGCTTTGGGGCCAGTGCAAATGCCATGTGAATGTGAGCGCTCTTAAGCTTGAAAAGTGAACTGGTTCAATGCTGACTTGTGGAGCAGCCAGTGCTGACACAATACCATCAGCTTGCAGAGATGTGGCCAAATCAAGTTCAGGGCAGATTACAGCAAATGAAGTCCATCTCTTGACAGCTCACAAAGCAAGGATGCTTTCATCACCCCGTCTACCCTGGTGGTACTACTGATAAG
Source organism: Neopsephotus bourkii (assembly GCF_033783945.1). NCBI lineage: Eukaryota > Metazoa > Chordata > Aves > Psittaciformes > Psittacidae > Neopsephotus > Neopsephotus bourkii. Next base: position 15,432,489 of record NW_026900624.1, read on the forward strand.
ATGAAGCAGCAATTACACCTTGTTGCTCTCTTACAATGCACTGCTCCCCTCTAGACGCAGCTGTAGAAAGTCCCTTGTCCAGTGAGCACAGTGAGAGATGTGAATGCAATGTGTTTCTTGTTTTTAGTAACCACAGGCAGCAGTGCTTACAAAAGCCCAGTGTTACCCCCAGGAAGGGGCTTCAAATAACCTAGGATGGCAGCTTGACATCTTTCTTCCCTTGGCCATGATGCAACCAGTGGCTGGGGGAGTGCTCTGAGCCCTCTCAGCCAGTGGGGGACCTTTAGGAGAGCTCCTAAACTAAACCTCAGCAACTGCCCAGAGATGTCGTAAGCCCAGGAATTCCCCCTGCGAGGGCTGCTCTGATGAGCCAGGCTGAGCTGTTTGATGCAATCAGTTACTTGTGGACAGGAGTCCATGCTATGCCAGCACTGCTACAACTGGTATCAATATACTCCTGCCCTGTCCTGCAAGGAGTCTGGAAAGAGAATCAGAAAACTGCAGGGACCATGGAAAGTGCCTACATCCTGGTCTCCTGCTGATTGTCCCTTGTGTAATGCACCCTGTGTCTTACGGTGAGTTTGTATTTTCCATCCATTATTGTAGTGACCACTACTATGGAATACAGGTAAGAAATGCAAGTACACTTTGAACTCATTGATGGTTGTTTTCATTAGAGGAATCCCTGGAAGCGTGAGTTTGGTGTGCTGGTTATGCTGAAGGCATCAGAGAGCTTCTTATTACCTCTTTAACTGAGAAAAGGCCTGGCAGGACTGAGGACAGTTTCTATCAAGCCTTTATTTTATCGTTCTGCTCTCCAGTGTTGATCATTTTAAAAGATACAAACAGAAAAGGAAGAAAAGGCCTCCTTTTCTCTTTCTGACTTCACCATGCAAATTCCTTTTTGCCACAGTAACGGGTGGAAACTTTAAGCTTTAAACACTTTCCAATGGAAAGCAAACATGAAGTTCCTGGTTTAGTTTCCCATGTGTCACTTTGCTAGGATGGGTGCTAGGCAGAAAAGGATTAAAAATAGTTTCCTTCCCCATGGCTGGAGTTATTTGTGCAAAGCAGGGGCATTAACTTTTCTCTCTGCTTTTCAGTCTTGGGATGCGAGGTTGGTCTGAGGGGGAGTCAACCGGCTGAACTGAGTCTCCTCAGGACAGAATTAGTAATTTTACACAGAACGAGTAATCTTTCCCCTCCTCCTTTTTCATAGTAAACCCAACAAAAAGAAGTTAGATGGGAGCTAAAGATACTCCTGCATTTTTCTTGTTTTCGTCCTTATCTGGACTATTGCCACACTCAGGAATCACAGCATTGCAGATGGATCTTCCAAGGGGTAATTTTGACTGCGAGTGTCCAGCAGTGGAGTGTTCCCTGCCACTTTGCCCATGGCAAGAGCATACTGTCCAGGATAGGAAATGAAAGACCCCGCTGTGTGCACCCAGTGAATGAGTTCAGGCTGGCCCCTGCACACTCACATGAGCTGTTTTCATGGGCTCCCTCCCTGCCCTCACACCGAGGGTTCATGTTCGATTCATTGAGTCCATTTTCCCTTCTTCCCAGGCTTGCTGCTAAGCCAGGGCAGGGCAGTTCAGCCTGGAGGAATTTCCTGGGAGACCTTATTGCAGCCTTTCAGTTCTTAAAAGGGGCCTATGAGAAAGACAGGGAGAGACTATTTAGCAGGGCCTGTTGCAATAGGATAAGGGGTGATGGTTTTAAACTAAAAGAGGAAGACTCAGGCTGGGTGTGGGGAAGAAACCTTTCACAATGAGTGTGTTAAAACACTGGCACAGGTTGCCCAGAGAGGAGGTGAATGTGCCATCCCTGGAGACACTCAAGCTCAGGCTGGATGGAGCTCTGAGCAAGTTGATCTAGTTGAAGATGTCCCTGCTCATGCAGGGGGGTTGGACCAGATGAGCTCTGAAGGTCCCTTCCAACCCAAACTATTCTGTGATTCTATTTTATGTCTTGGTGAGCCTGCGGATGGGAGTCAAGCGGCTTCCTGTCCAGAAGGGTTGGGGACCATCACCTTTAGGCTGCCTTTTGGGCAAGCCTTATCCTGACAGTGGGCTACAGCCAGAAACATCTGAAAACTCTTAGCACAGGGTCCACTTCTAAAACTTTGTATGTGTGTCAGAAAACAAAAGGGAAATAAATCTGTGGCTTCTTCTGGAGCACGCAGAAGGCTTGAGACTCATCTGGAGCGAGAGCTGGTCTTGTGAAATTTGGGCTGTTTGGTGAAAAATACCGGATGCCTCCAATTTGTGATGCTGGTTGAGAAAAGCTGTGGAATCACGGTTTATTTTTCTAAGCAAGTACCTCTTGTTCTGGCTCAGTTCTCAGGCGGGACTCTGGGTTGAAATCAGACAGCAGCAGCCACCCATCTTGTATTAAATGGTATGTGTAGAGATGCTAGGTAGTTTGGATATCTTTTAAACATAAGATCACTCCTATAATTTCCACCTCCCTTCACAACCTAGACCATTTCTCCAACCATTCACAAGTTTAATTATTTGATAGATTTGTTATTTATTAAAGCAGATTGAAGCCTGGTGCAGTATGGAGTGGATGGAGCTGGCACAGGCAGAGCAGGGGAAACCGTCACTACATCCCCATGAGCCAAAGCACATCTGGACAGATCAGTCCCCGGTGTTCCTGGCTGGGGTGGGTGAGAAATCCAGTTCTCCCTTATGCAAAGGTTCCTGTGCATCCCTCCCTTCCTACCCTTGGTCCCGGTGCACTTCATGCCCACCTCATTCCTGCTCAGACACCACCAATCCCCTGCTCCTTTGTGCTCTGCAGCTTTCTGCCCCTGAGCCACAGCACTGGTTATTTTCGGAACTGAAGGCTGACAGTGTGGACATGCACATCCAACAGTGGCATCAACAAGTGCAGATGGGATACGGGTTATGCAGAAGAATGGGCTCCTTCTTCTGGGCTCTGAAGCTGAAGGACAGGTGCTCCCCTCTCTTTTAGCCATTCTTAACAACGGCAGCCCTTCTTCACCTGTTCCAGCCATCATTCCGTGCTCTGGCACTTCACACCCATTCAGCTTTGCTTCCTCCTGCCTCCATTCTAAACCCAGCCTCCCACTAGTTCTGCTTTGTGCCACAGCATAATCCCTCAGGCAATCACAGCTCCATCCCCTCGGTGTGCCAGCAGCCCTGCAAACAGGGAGATGAGAAGGATGCTCTGCAAGAGAAAGCCGGCTCCGTTTTATCAGGTGTCAGACACCCTATGTGCACAAAGGCTGATGGTGATGGAGGCACCATGACAAGAGTTTGTGACAGAAAAGAAGGAAACTAAGTCACATTTCTGTACCATATCCCTTTCCATTGCACGTACACATGTGAGGGTGTTAGGTGAGAGCCTACAAAGCTCTTGGAGGAGGTGCTGTGGGGACAAGTGACAAGGATTGCTGCCCCCTGCTTTTCTCATTCTTTCCACCTCTGTTTTCCTATTCCAGCTCTCATTTTTTTCCTCCCTCAGTTAACTTTGTGCTGATTCAGCTCTTCTTGATGGGAGCTCAGGCTGCAGTTTTAGCAGGACTCGCAAGTGCTGGCAGGGAACCACACTGGTACTTTATCCTGCTGGTGTTCCACTTCTCCCTCTTCTCAGAATTACCTTCCTGACAATACTCACTTATCGGCAACAGAAAATCACAGCTCCTGTGATAAGAGATGCTCAGGAGAGGCCTTCAGCAGTGCTGGGGATTGGGAACAGGGAGCCACATGCGAGCTCTGGCTGTGTTCCCAGCCCCATGCTGGCAATGATGTGGAGGTCAGCACTGAGCTGTGGCTTGGATGTGCGGGTTTGCAGTGGCTGAGGGGACTCCTGTCCTTGCCCCATGCCTTGCAGTACTGGCTGTGCCTGACCCATTCTGACTTTGGGAGACCCTGTGGAAAGGGAGTAACATCACCTTGATTCTTCTGTGGGTGGTTCAGAATTTCCCCAAAACCCTGGGGCTTTCTCTCTGGTCATCCTGTTCCACATGTATCCTGAGGGCACCATGGTGGGTGCCAAAGCTGTGCCCCATGTGTTCCACTCTTTCTCCCTCCTGTCCACAGCTTACAGGATTGTTGTGCACATTGCTCCATTTGCAGTGCTGCAGACACCAGGAGGAAACAGAGGACTCCTGGGGATGTCCATGTGAGTGGTACAAGGTTCTGCTCCATTCCTGAGTGCTGTAGAAAAGGAGTGCTGACCCAAGCAGCTTGGGAGCTGCTGGTGGAACCACCACAGAGGCAGCCAGCATAAAACCTGGGACAAAATCCTGCCTGCTCTAAAGCAGCTGAGGTGCTCTGGGTGCCAAGCTGCTGCTCCTCAGCATCCCCCCTTGTCTCCTTGGCCAGGCAGCAGCTACAGGCTGGGTCACTGGAGGGGAGCTGCTGGCCAGAAGCGGTTCCTCTTCTCTTCTGCTGTCCTGAGGCAGCAGCTATGGGACGGCCAAATCTCCTCAGAGCAACCAGACAATAGCAGAGGGAACTTGTCAGGCTTTTTTATTGTATTTATGGGCAATTTTAGCTGTGACATCACCAATGAGGTTGAATAGTTTAAATCATCAAACAGTAAAACTGAAGCTTATTTTGCACAGAACTTCCCTTTTGTTCTTTGCTGAAGTACTCTTGCTTAAAATGCCCTTTGGCTGTTATTAATCCCATCCACGGCTCTCTAAACAGCTTCATCTGTGGAAGTCAGTTTGCGGGGAGAGCCAAGATCCAGTTCATCCGAAAGCGATATTCCTGCTCCTTTTAATCGTAACAGATTTGCATCGATCCTTGCAGCACTGTGAAAGCAAAGCATGAGCTGTACAGCAGAGGATACAAATACACCCCAGTGAAGCCAAGTAAATCAACTGCTGTGGGCTTTGCCTCCAGGGCAGGGCTGGGTTACAAGGCCACAAACATAGGTGTGGGCAGAAAGGCACAATAGCCTTCTGTATTTAATATGGGCAGAAGGACACAGTAATTGTCCTCTGCTTTTTAGAACCACACCATGACCATCACATTAGATTCTGTCACCAGCCATTAGAAAGGGGCTAAGCTGCTATTTCTGCTCCCAAGCCTCCCTGCTTGATGCAACTGATTTCAATGCATCAGAGTCCTTCACGACTGATGTGTGAGCAGTCAAACGACGCAGCCAGCCCCCACAATATGATCAAACTCATTATTTTATTGAGGAAATCTATTTAAAACTGAAGGGAAAGGTGTTTTCTCACCTGCCTGGAAACACACTGCTTTTTCAAAACAAGCAAGTGAGCTCTCCCCAAGGACAATGGGAGGCTGCTGCAAGGGTGTTACTATTTAAGGTTGCTTTTGCAACAGAAATGGCAATTTTGGCTTCTTTAAGGGAGGGGAATCAGCACCCCAGCCTCCCTGGGATACAGAAATCAGCATGTTATCCTGCCCAGCTGCTGGCACTATAGAAGGGGAGTCCCCAGCTGTATATTCTCTGGGCTACAAAGAATAGAATTGTAGAATCACAGAATCATTTAGGCTGGAAAAGACCTGATGATGATCAAGTCCAACCTTTATCCCAGGATTGCCAAGTCCATCACTAACCCATGTCCCTAAGCACATCATCTACTTGTTTTCTAAATACCTCCAGGGATGGTGACTCAACCACTTCCCTGGACAGCCTGTTCCAATGCTTTTGGGGAAGAAATGTTTCCTAATATCCAGTTTAAGGCACAGCTTGAGGCCAGTTCCTCTTGTCCTGTCTCTTGTTACTTGGGAGAAGAGACCGACCCCACCTCTCTCCATCCTCCTTTCAGGCAGTTGTAGAGAACGATAAGGTCCCCCTGAACCTTCTCTTCTCCAGACTAAACCCCCCCAGGTACCTCAGTTGTTCCCCATTGCACTTGTGCTCCAGACCCTTCACCAGCTTCACTGGACCCGCTCTAACACCTCAATGTCTCTCTTGTAGCGAAGGGCCCAGAACTGAGCACAGTGTTTGAGGTGCAGCCTCACCAGTGCCCAGCACAGGGGGATGATCACTGCCCTGGCCCTGCCACCACACTATTGCTGGTACAAAATGTCACAGCCAACGTGTTTTATGATATTTGTTTTTAAGCAAAGTTGCCCACAGGGAATTCCAGCCCCCGGTCACTGGCCCAGGTCACTGAGGTTGTGGCTCCAGCAGGCACACAGCCAGCATGGATGCTGTTGAAGGGGCCCAAGTGCTTCCTCAGTGCCATTTCTTCCTCTGTGTTAGGTGAAGGGAAACTCCCAGGGGGCACAAGCTCACACCCAGGGCTTTCAGGACACTCACGCATTTCAGCTCATTTGGTTCCTGGTTTTGCTCCCTGGTTGTATCTCAGACTGAGCTGAGCACGATGTTGGCTTTGCAGGTGTGGAAGGAGAACTTCACTGTGAAATCTGTTGCTGCCCTCAAGGGTAAACCATGCGGGTGGGTTGGGGGTGCTGGTGATTCCCAGCCACCTCCTGGCCCTACCGCTCACAGCATTCACCCCACAGCAAGTGAGGACACTGACAGTTGATGCTCTCCAAAGCCACCCACGTTTGAGTGTGGACAAACTTGTCCTCAAGAGCCCATCCCTTCCCATGAGGATTCAGCCAGCACAGGCCGGCCAGCTTCCCCACCAAGTCCAATCCCATTTATCACACCATGCGGGACTACTGATGGCAGCTGATTGACTAACAGCGCATTTCCCGGTACTAGGAATAGCCTTTCCTGTTGCCCATTGCCCGTCTTTCATTCCTATAATCCCAAGTGGACACTTTTGCTCCGGTTTTGGTTTATTTTCCTCTTAAGAAGAAATAAACACATTTCTTATTTTCCTGCTTGGAGCAAAGTGGCCAAGTCAGGACTAAAACCACCTCTGAGTGCCTGCTCTGGGTGAAGGCCGGAGTGAGTGGCTGTAGAGCATTGCCTCAGTTTCCTCCATCCTAAATTCATCTTCCTACGTGCTTCAGACAGGACTTAGCACAGCCAGTGGCCACCCCTGCTCTTGGGCTCCCCATCTGTCAGCAGTTTTTCCTTGACCTCTTAAGTCTGGAAACATCTGCATCATTGCAGCCACTGCCAGCAGCTGGCCAGCCCTGTGAACACAGCTTCCACCCAGCTTCTCTCTCCAAGCCTTTGTGCATCCCAGTTTTTCCAGTAAAGTCTCCTTGTCACCCCAACAGACCATGAGCTTTGCCCAGCCCTCAGCGTGGTGCAGAGCTGGCACCTCAGGGACCCTCTGGCCCCTTGCTGGGTCTGGGGAAGGTGCTCACTGCTGCAGTGGAGCCTTGGCCAGTGGGGATGTTTTCTGGCTTTGCAGGAGACCAAATGTCAGTCTGCTCCTTCTGGAGGGGGCTCAGCCCCACCAGCTCTTACACGGCCTGGCCTTGTGCATTGCAGCGCACATCGAGTGCTGGGGTGGGCAATGCCATGAGGGAGCTGCACCATCCCCAGGAGCTCCCTTTGCTGGGAGTCTTTCAGCTGTATGAGGGGACATTCCTCGTTGGAGGAGGCAGGGCACGGTGGCCAAGCCACTGCAATCCCATTTGGTTCCCCTCCTGGGAACCCTTCAGGCTGAGATGAACAGCTTCAGCCGCAGAGGAACACAGGCAAGGGGGTTGAGAGAGGCTGCATATTTTACACTGCTAACTCACAGTGTTTCAGGACAAAGGGCAAACAAGTTCTCACGTCCCTGGACCCGGGGACTGCAGGCAGCACTGTTTGTCCTGCGGCACATGAGAAATCCCCCAAACAACCCAGGGAATTTCTTTGGCAGGCCCTGGGGAGCTGAGCCCAGCCCACCCCCTTCCCGGGTTGTCCTCTTTGAGCTGCCCCGACATTTGTGTAGTCGAACAGCTCACGACATCCTGCCTCCCAGATCTCACAGGGCTTAGTCTGTATCTGTACCCTGCTCAAGTGCTTTGTGTCACCCATCCCACAGACAGGCAGTGCCAGGGCAGGGGCAACGCAAGGACAGGAGCAAGTGGGGCCACCCTCACCCCAATATAATCCCCATGGAAGCCTTTAATGAGCCAGTGCAGGGAGCAGATCTTGCCCCCTCCCCCCCCTTCTGTGTGTTCTTGTAAAGCTCTGCTTGATTTTATTTTATATTTGTCTAAATTCGACCAGCTCAGACTGGTTCTGCATGGGATCAAACAGCAACGTTGCCACGGGTGTTCAGCAGGGGGGCTCCTCTCAGTGGCAGAGCTCTCCCGCCAAGAAGGAGAGGTCAGGGGACCATAACATGGGGTGGAAATCCAGCTCAGGAAGGAAATGCTGATGTTTTCATCACCAACCAAACTTCCTACCTCCAGACCAATGGATGGTAGCACCATCAAGCCTTCGCACCTTTGTTTTCCTCTCTCCCATCTGACAGAAATTGAGTAGTAAATCAATTCCTTGAGTGATATTAATGTAATAAAACATAGAATCATAGGATAGTTAGGGTTGGAAAGGACCTTAAGATCATCCAGTTCCAACCCAAGACAGGGGACACAGGATGAGGAGGACAGACAACAACGGCCTAGAGGTGTTTGCCAGGCCACAAGTGAGCTTAGGCCTGAAGCAGTGCTTCTCTCCTTCCCAGATGACCGGGACCAGCTCTTCCAGGGCTTTGCTTGATGAAATCATGCCTAGAGAAGTCAGAACCAGCTGGAGCCATGGGGACTGAACTGTATTAGGGCCTCTTTCAGAGGTTCCTGCTCAAACAAGACACGTAGGCAAGGGCCAGCTGAGTCACAGCTGCAGGAGGGGCTGCAGCCAGCAGATCAAAGGTCTGCATCACCAGGAGCAGTCAGAATGAGTGCTAAATGAAGTAGAAGAGACACATGTTGTGCTCAAGGCTCAATTTACTGCTCCTTTTCACCATGAAAGCTCACACTCATGCTTTTACTATGCCCCCTGCATTTTAACTGAGCTCTATCACCGACCATTTAGCAGCAGTATCTGCTTGGGGCTCAGCCCACGTCCACATGTGGGCAGCTCTTTCAGGGCTGTGGTGAACTTCAAAAGGAGAACCACATAGAGCACCTTCTTTACCAGCTGAGGAAGCAGAGCTCAGGCTGCAGGAGGCTCTGAAGGGGCAGCAGTGGGAAGCCCAAAAGCCATGCAAGAGGGGCTGAACTGCAAGTAGAATTGGAGTCTGTGGCTGTGATTTGAGGGAGAGATTTTATTAGGGTGTAACACAGGGTGTCACCCACTTCTGGGCATTTTTGTATTTGCAAAGCCAATTCACCAGTGAAATCCTGTGCAATGACTGTTTCCCTGTTGCACTTGGAAACTTTACCTTTTGCTGCTTCTTTCTGCCTGTTGCCCATCAGTCCCCTCAGTGGCACACAAGAGCTCTCAGGGGGTCTCCATGAGCTCATTTCCCCTCCCTCAGATTTCCCCTGCCTGTTGCTGCAGCTGGTGACTCACACAGCTGCTCCTTCTTTATCACCAGAAGCTTTTAAGGGAAGGAGCTTGTTAAGACACCAATCTAGTTGAAGATGTCCCTGCTCATTGCTGGGGGTTGGACAAGATGACCTCTGAAGGCCCCTTCCAATCCAAACCATACTATGATTTCTGACACAGTGGAAAAATATGAAGGTGAGGAAGGGCACTTTCCCAACCACTTTTGTTTATCATTGAGTAGTGAAAAAAGTGGGAGCAGAAAGGCACCCCCTTTCTTTTTTTCCATGTGAAGAGTATCTCTGAACACAGGAACAGACCTGGTCAGTGGAACAAAGCAGGGCAGCCATGCAGACAAGTTTCCTTTGTCACATTTGCTTTTCCCACCCTAGTCATGTGGATGGCCTGCTGGAGTTCCCAGCTCTGAGCAGGCTTTGGGATGTCTGGAAGTGCTCATATGGCCACAGAGCATGTGGTGTGTGGTTCCCCTCTGCTCTGCTGGGGGAAGGCAGGCAGGACCTGTGAGTCCCACGCTCACACTCAGACAGGACTGGTCATGCTCATGGCTGGCCACCTGAATCCCCGGGGCTGCATCTTCCTGAAGGGCTTTTTGTTTCAACACTCCTTTACTATACTAATAGATGAGTTTACCTGACCCTTCCTCTAATCAATCTTGTTTCAAATGGCTGATAACACTGATGAGTGATACAGGCAAAAAATGTCTGTGCTGGGTGTCTGTCCATGGCCTGTGTTGTCTCAGGAAAATTTCAGCTATAACAATTCAGTTGTTTCCCCAAAGCTGACTTGGGGAAACAGGCTTTGTTAGCGTACACCCTGAAACAGGGACTTCAGATGTAAAGCTGGTCTGTCTACCTCCCCGCCTGTTGAGATTATAGACCTTTAAATAAAAACACTGAGCACCAACAACTTGGTTCCTTACATCTCCCTTGGCACGGGCATGGGTTGTCCCCAAAGCACGTGCCATCCTCGGATGGAGTAGTGCCTTCCTGGGAATTATTCCTCCCAGTTGAAGGATACTATTATGTTACTGGCATTATTTTACTCAGTTTATATATTATTGTGATTATTACAGAATCACATGTTTCTGGGTACATTCAGGACCCCCAGTATTTGTGTTCAAGTGTAGGAGCTGGATGTGTGTTAGTAGAGGGGATAAAGGGGTTAAACTGAAAAAAACCCCAGGATCTGTGGGAAAAATATCAATCAAAATAAAAATTTGGAGAGCAGAAGACAACAAACAGGATTTAAAAAGAGGGAAGGATGGGGCTTGGGAGGGAAACGACGGTGCAGGACTTGGTGGTGAAGCAAGAGGGAGGATTTAAACCCATCCCTGTGTGCTTTGCCAGCTGAAGGAGCATTGCAGTTCATCTCCCCACCCTGCATTGGCTGAAGCAGTCCAGAGACGTCTCCAGCAGCACTGTCACCCTGGGGCTGCCGTGCCGAGCGGAGAAAGAGCAGAGCACAGCCGGCACAGCACGTCTCCCGCTGCCGGGGGCTGGGACAGGGCTGCGGGCTCTGGCCAGGGCCCAGCCGAGGAGCCTCTCCTGCGAACACCACCCAGCTGAACAGCTCTGAGCACCGATTACTGCTATCTCGGAGGGGAGGACAAACACCGAGCCTGCGGCCTTTGTCCGAAGGAAGATTGCAGACATTGTGTGTGCTGGTGGTTCCCGGGACGCCAAGTCTTGTGAAACACGTCAAGGATTTTCCCAGATAACATAAATAAGCGTGTCATCTGGCAGACAGTTACATCTGCAAATACATGTGAATGAAAGCACCCTGAGAGCACTGCCCTTGAAATAAAATGCCCCAAAGCTCAAAAATACAGAGAGTGCCCTAATAGCAGCGCGTTCCTTTTGCCTGCCTCTTCCCTGCCAGCAACACCTAGCCGGCCTCGGTGCCAAAGCCCCACAGAGAGGTGAGCACTGAGCCAGATGCCTTTGGCACAGAAAGCATGGAAGCAGGAAGGAACAGAGTGATGGCTGGGGCCAAGCAGTGCAGGGACATGTTGGCATGTGCTCCATTGTGCCCTTTTAAAATTGCCATCCCACTTTCCGGCAGGAACCTCAGGCCTTCTTCATCAAAGCATAAACATGGAGCAAAGCGTGCTCATTAATTGCACGTTTGTTTGGTTTAAGACCCAAAGTTTATACAGTTTAAAACTTCCATGTACTGCTTTTACTGGTGCCTCTGCAGCCCGGTAACTTGTATGCGACAGAGAGAAATAAGCAGCAGAGCACTTCAGCACGATCTAACAGTGGAGTTATGTGATCTGGGGCTTGGTGTGTACTGAAAATACCAGCAGTTAATGTACTACGAACATGGTGCAGCAGTTCTTTACCTCCCTGCTCACCCAGGAGTCAATACTTCATAAAGCTGAAGAGGATGCTCTCCTTCACAGCACCTGTCCCGCTGATCTAGCTACCAGCCTTGTTTCACACACTCATCCACCAGAGCACAACCATGAGTATACAGATATTTCTAGCCCTCATTTTAAAATCCCTTCATTGGAAAATGGAAGGAGTCTGCCTGGGAAGGTTAACTTTGATCTCTGGTTTTGACCATTAACTGGGCTTTAAATTTCCACATCTTTAAACATTTGTTTTAGCTACTGCTACAATTTTCTAATACAGTGTATAAATTTAACGACTATTTTTGTTCTTGTCTGAAGTGTTAACATCTTCCCCGCTTGGACTGAACATGCTTTATCACATCCGCTAAACCCCAGGGACACTCCAGTGAGGAGAGAGCACTGCCAACATGAAAAGCAGTGACATTTTCTCAGTTTCAGATCCCTCATCTGTGCCAGACTCATACCCAGATCAGACACCTTTTTTTCTCTGCACTTAAAGGTCACCAGGGAAAAAAGGAAACCAAATAAAGAGAAGAAGAGGATCAATTCTGTAAGAAGACAAATCACTCTTGTCAAATTTATTTGTCTCCATAACTGGAAGAAGTACTTTTTATAGGCTTTTTATTTTAGACACGGAAAATCATGATGTGTCCATCCTCTATGCGCACTGCCCAACAGAAGATTGTGCCATTCACTATATGCATCATTTACTACACATGCCAGGTTTCTGTTCCATTTTAATTTATTGCTTCAGAGGGGTTTCAGCCTCTCCCTTTTGGGGATTGTTCAAATCAAGCAGAGATTGTTGTTGGTTCTTTCCATTTTAGGCAGGCACCATCGCTGTAGTTTTCTGAGTGGCTCCCATGTAAAAACCCATAACAACAGTGAAGCTCACAGAGAACTCAATGTAGTATCTGGTACTTTTCCTCTTTCAAAATAACTACTTGGAGGAAAGGTTTTGTTTGGTTTCTTAGGCTTTGTACAGTTACCTATTTTAGATCGCTTTATTTAGTTTATAGTTTTGTTCCTTACACTGAGCCAAAATTTTCCTTCTCTCAAATCCACTTGAGCCCTCCATACCACCGTAACAACTCATCCTTCCGTGACATTTCTATCCTTCAGCCTTTTTATCTCCATTCTCTTCTATATGTAGAGTTGTCATTCAACCAAATTATACATCTGATTACTTTAAACATTTTAAAGCATGGATTCCTCAGGGAAAATTAAACACCCTTTTGAAGTCTTTCTGAACTTCAGGTACCTGCAATACCCAATATCCCCTTTAGATCAAATACTTTTAATCTTTGGCTTGCTATCTGCCTCCTGGCAAAAGCGCAGCCACTGACAGAGAGACCCAGTGACAGCTTTTGTGACCCACTAAGTACACGGGAGGAAGAGCCAACTCTGTGCACAGCCCAGGATGATGCATACATTTCAGGTGCAAGAGCAAATGAGGATCAGAGCATGTACCTATCTATGGCAGCAAGTGATACTATGCTAAGCAGATACATAAGACCAGATATACAGCAATTGTGTGGCTCACCTCACCCTCAGCTGGATAGCTGGACACTTGCTGGGCAGCTGGGGCAGAAGAGACTTATCTTTCAGAGTATCTCATGCAGGCAGTCATACAAGGATACCATGTGAGGAGTGAACATCACTAGAGGACACAGCCAGAGTAGGGACAGTGAATGCCACAACCTCTGGCACCATCAGGGCCAGGATAAACTTGCCATGGAGCCAGACCAGGGTAATGCTGATGAAGATGTGCCCACAGGAGGCAAATGAGCAATCAGCAAGAGGGAACTTCCAACATCATAGGGTGAAGATTGGCAAACAATGGCTAAACATCAGTCTATGGACACAGCAGTGAGAACAGGGATGCTGGGGAAATGGTGATATCCATAGCAGAGGGAGCGAACATGGGGTCGGTCTCCCTCGGTATAACTGATCCCACTGCCCATATTCCAACAGATCCAACAGATGAGCTACTAAGGAAAGATTGAAGGTGCCTGGAACATGGCCGCAACAGAGAAGATCAGATTTCTTCACTGCAGCAGAAACATCAGTAGAGACACAGACAAGGTCCAGGAGATGGATGACGCCTAAGATACAAGGCTGGACAATATTAACTTAAGAGGTACTCTGAAGACTGGGTTGCTGTGAAAAAAAAAAGAAACATAGTCACAAAATACAGATTTTTTCTTCTTTATGTTTGAGATAAAACTGAGTGATGGAAAAAACATGTCAGCCAGTACATGTCTATCTACATCTGTCACACTGCTTTTCTGCCAATGAAAGTGGCCTGGAAGCAGTCTTTGAAATTCCAGCTCGTACCTTCACTAACACACCCCAGCAGTAACAAACATACCAAAAGGAATACCCCTGCAGGCTGCTACCCTATCTGTGGCAGAAACCAGCAGAAGATTACTCTCAGAAAAGTTCAAGAGAAGAATAGGATAACCTGCCCACACAAGAAGTTATTTCTAGTCATGGGCTTTCTGAGTTGCTCTATGCTCTGAAGTTAGTGGGATTTTATCCCCCAAACATGAAAGAGAGAATAAAAGTAACAACCTCTGTTATCCTCTTTCCCCTCCTCTAATCCTATTTAAGACTTAAGCTCTCTTTAAGACTCTTGTTCTCAGTGATGGCCTGTGAAACTCATAAATAACACCATTCTATAGTGCATACGTTTCCTGTACACATGTGTCATTATTCTGTAATAAATACACTCCTGTTATGCATTTTAAAACGTGCTACCTTTCAGGTTCACTGAGTCCTAATTCAGTGTAGGAGCAAGCAGCACACCACAGAGCACCTTTATAGTCTTCAGTATTTTCTGCTTTTCTATTATGCTCCCTTTTCTGAATGTCTCCCTGTAAGCTAAATAATCACAGGGGCTTTAGCACAGCAGTGTTTCCCTCCCATAATCATATTTGTCCTTCCCAACCCACCCCCTTTCTCCAGTACCCGTTTCATTGAAACACGGTCCCCCCAGTATTTCAGGCAAGGCCGCCTCCTGACATTTCATACTGCCACCACGGGCATTTCTGAAGAAATAAGCTCCGCAGAGAGCACTTTATCATCAGACCCTTTAACCAGACATTTGACTCTGACTCTGACAAATGACTCCCTGTGAGCAGAAGTTGTGGAATACTGGCATCCGAGATGCTGAGCACTCCCTAGTGCTAACAAACCGCCCACAGGAACTTCTCTGATTTACGTGGGCTCCATCAGGAGAGCCCTGGCCAGGATCCTGTCACTCCTATGTTGCCAGCAGCTGGAAGAGTCTGTGGTGTCTGCTAGGCAACTCTGCCACACAAGGATATTTTTATTTGGGAGCAAATTCATCTGCTCAGTTTCAATGTTATGTTGCAGCAGGAGCAGGGGAAAATGGAAAGCAGCTCCACTTGAGTTTCATTCTTAGTTCCTTTTGTTGTGCTGCTTTTATTTCTGGGACAGTCATTCCTAGACTGGTTATTCTGTAGGAACATCAGGCCTGTCGGAGAGAGGCTGCTGCTGTGTTCTGCAGACAGCATTAAACACTAGTTTTTTTCCTTTGAGCCATGTTTTCTCAGACATAAATTGGAATACTCTAATCCAGAGCTTTCCCCTCCACTGCTTTTAATATGTATTTGAAATCACAGTTTAAAATATTTATTATCACAATTGTACATCTTGTTATTAAGGCTGGAAGGCTGAATGTTACATTAACAAGCCCTACTCAGACTAGAGAGAGTTTGATGGTGGTTGCTTTGAGGCAAAGAGATAACAGTAAACTGAGGCACAAGAGGAGCTTGCAGTCAGATTGGCAAATATCAGTGTGCTCTGCCATTGTGCCACACAGTTTCCCTGTGCATCATCTTTATCTGGGCACTGCCAAATTCCTGCTCCAGGGAGTATTCAATATAGCTAAGCTATGTGAAGATGATTGGCAAGATCAAAATGCCAAAGAAACACTTTCCCAGTGAATAGTGATTATTTTCCTCTACCAATTTCTTTGTGGTCTATTCGCTTTGAAGCCTGCGGGGTAAAGGTAGTATCCAGTTTAAAAACTAAGCCTCTTGGACAACTTGGTCTCAGTCAAGCACCTTTTCCAGCAAGTGAGACCCCACGATCCAACTTCCCCGAGCTCTGAAAATAGCTCTGAACTTTCCCAGCCTCTGCATGTGTTCCTTGGAGCTGCAGCCCTGCGGGATGAGTCAGCTCTTTCGGGATGACATGGCAGCTGAAATCAGACCCAGGCTTTGCAAAGAGAAATCCAAAGATCCTCTTGTACTCACTTGCTCCACAGGAAACATCTAAACAAAGTAAAGATGCGAGTATCACACACTTCCTTGCCCCATGCTGATTACTCACATCTCTGGGGAGATATGGGGGTTGTGTGGGGATTAAATCTCCTCTTTCTAAATCCTTCATCTGCACTTCCTCTAGCAATGAAAGAAACTTGGAGAAGATAACTCCTTCAAGAGATGTGTTTGGAGTCAGAACTGCAGTTGAGAAGTATACAGTCCTGAAGAAGAAGTATACAGTCCTGAAGTTGAGAAGCATACAGTCCTGATGAGGATGTGCTTAACGAGAGTGGGCTCAGCACCTCTCCCTTCTTCACAGCAAGCCACTGGAAGAAGAGGCTCCATCCAAAACACTGGTCTGGCACCAGAAAACCCTTCCCAGCTTCCTCAGCTGTTTGATTGTCACAAGCTCTTGCTACACTCCACATGCCCCTGTGAAAGGAATAAAGTATGGTGACTGCTGCCAATGCAGCTGTAGGCATAGAACCACAGGGATATAGATCCAGATGCAGACCTCTTCTCTAGTTCATCGTACATTCGTATCACTGGGATATCAGTGGCACATAGTGTCCATGTTTCAATTAATATTTGGCATTCAGTCTGAACACTGAATGGCAGGATAACAAGTCTGGCCCTTGAAATGTAATGGCCTTCTGAGAAAATGATCTACTTTGCAGCCTTGCTTAAAAAGAAAAGGCTAGCAAAAGGGCACTCTGTCTATACACTAAGTTGCCTCAGATGTTTCCACAACAGTTTCAAGTCCAGTGTAATGAAACCTGTTGCCAGGTAAGTAAAATGAATGTGGACATATTTACTCCTGCCCCTTAAACTGGAACATGAGTGGCTTTTCTCTGTTCTACACACAGATGTGAAGATGACTTGCTTAGCTCTTGGAAGTGAGCAAAGAACTTTGAGTTGTTGTCGGGAGGGGTAGCTACGATTTCTTTCTCCTGAAGGCTAGAAACCCTCATTCCTTACCCTTCAAGGATCTCATCCTTGTTTGTCTGAGAGTTGTGTCTGTCTTCCTTATGCAGTTTTTTTAAAATCAAATTGCTGTAATTTAGCTATCACTCCGCAAGTGGCAGAGACTGCAGAGTCTTCCTCTCCGTTCTCTGAAGCCACTACTTTCTATTACAAATCATTGCATTGCATCTGTAGATCCCAAACATTTTGTAGTGGAAGGCCAGAGTACCAAGACCTTGTAGGTTGTAATTTTGCCTAACATTTTCAGCGTGGCAGTGGAAAGAACTGGCCTCCAAACTGTGTTTCCTAAGACCTTGTGTAATACTTTCTCCATTCAATATGCTGAAGAGACCAGTAGCCAAAGCTATGATATAATGTGTAGTTAGAAAGGCAATATTTGTAACATCTGAAAAACATTTCCTCTCAAGCTGTATGGGAAGGTCAGAGTTGGATTAGTGCTTTTGTGTGTTGCTGCCTGTTGCCACTGCTCTGTAAGAACAGACCTGGGAGACAGTGAAGCAGTATTAGGGAATCAGCCTAGAGGAATGGTCAGGAAATGGGGCTTAGGGACACATGATAAACTCTCCTGCTACATAGTTCTCTGTGATCTGGGGGGAAGCCGAGTTCATTGCTGGTGAGTCACACGCAGTTGGAGGATGTGAGTTTGGCTCCATCTATGGGAAGCAGTAAAATACTACAATAGCCCCAGAAACGTGGGAAAGCGTCCATTCCAGCCCTTTCAGACCAAAAGATGATGGGCAACCTTCAACTCTTCTCATAAACCACAGTGTATCTTTATCACTGTAGTTCTGAACCGATAAGTTTTTAAACTGTGTTTACTATGGTAAACACCTTCCTACTTATGTGGATGACAACTTGGAAGCCACAGCCTTGAGTTAATAATTATGTAGTCTTTCATAGAAGATACTGTAATTATTAAGCTTGAACTCTGATACAAGTCCATGAACTTTTCACATGCACTTACCACTTCCCCAAATAATTTATCAGAAATTCTCGTGCTTGGTGGACAAAGGATTTGCCAAAGGAAAAGGATTTCAGTTGTTTTTGCTTTCCTTTTCCTGTATGTTACTCTTTCTTTGAGCAGCTGAGCATGCAAAATCCTCTCTTCTTGAAAGGGGCAAATAGGAAGGTGGATTGCTTGCCCACAAAATCTTACAATAATAGAAAAATGTTAGTGTTTACTAAACTGAAACTGTTGACCGATTTCAAAACAGAAAATCCTTAGTAAGAATAGAAAAGAGGTTGTCTCTAATGCTTTGAACACTGAACTACCTCTGGATGATGTTTATGTCCTCTCCTAACAACTTTCTCAAGAGATACTTGTACCATGGGGATTACAGGACAATGACTAGTCACTGATGTGAAGGACATGGAAAATAAGTATAAAACCATTCAAAGAACACAATTCAATTACAAAAGTTCAAACAACTAGCCTCTCTGAAGGCAGGGAATCATGTTGGACATTTCTTTCAGTTGTTCCTTTTTGTTTGTCAGTACTTGATTAAACAAGACTGAGAACATACCATCTCTTCCTAGTTTCACAACACAACCCCAAACTCAACTTTTGCCTTACAGTTCCCAGAGAGGCTAACATAGCAGGACTGTGGTACTACCCCAGGTGTCTTCACACCCTTCTGCTCCCCATTAGGAGCCCAATCTTCAGTGTCCACAGCCCACTTTTCCTGTGTCCTCTAACACACATGCCTGAACTCCAGCACCTGCTTCTGCACCCTCCTATTCCTTTCCCTGCTGATCCCTGTCAGGCACACCCTCCTCATCAACCTCTGCCCTGCAGCCTGAGAGGAAAGTGTAGGTTCTGGCTGGAGGCCATATACAGAAGTTGAGCTGCTCAAGTAACTGACAGTGCTTGGTCTGGTGGACGAGCTCATCCAGCCTGAATGCAGGAATTATGGTCCAGCAGAAACCATCTACACGTAAGTGCTCTCCAGAGCTGTTAGGGGAGAGGTGCCATGGAGGTGGCTTCCCTCGTTGTCCAGCTCAGCATCTTGCAGGAGTCTGGCCACGGCAGCTGGTGTACAGGCCCTGCCTAAGCCCAGGGCTAGCAATCACCCCTGTTTGGCCAAGTGCTCTGGGAGGAGTTTCCCCAGGGCCCTGGAAAGCCCGGGCACATCTCACTTGTGTACACACACACACACACACACACATGCATATGAGCATCTGCTGCTGTGGCCCATGTAACCACTAGAAAACCTGAGATCTTGCTGTGCTGCTAAGATGTGTGTAACTACTCAGAAGACAAGTTAGCACAATTGATGACTCTAAAAAAAATTAAGCAGGAATAGTTAGCTTTGCCAGCTAGGTTCTTTCTCCATCAGATGATTTGTCAATCAGCCTAATGTCAAGGCAATAAACATTGTTAGGCATGTTCAGAGTTGTTGGGTCATTAAGGTTTCTTTAATATCTTATGGTTTTAAGCAGAGTCATCTTTAGATGGATGAACAAAATGAAGCCTTTAAGGTTAAGCTTAGCACTGAGACATTTTAAGAACTTTATCTTTAGAAACACTCTCTGGGACACGTTTTAGCTTTGCTCTCTTTTGGAGTTGGTTTTGTGTTTTTTTTTTCCCCTCCCCAATTCTTCCTGCTTTTCTTTAAGAGAAAGGAAATCCGAATATAAAACTGAATGTAATGCTAAGTCAATGATGACTGAGACATCAGGTTAGGAAAATCAAATATATCTGTGCAAGATTTCAAGCTTAGCTGTTCATGGTAGGCACCCAAAAGTAACTTGATTTTTTAATTATGCAACTGAGTTCAGAAATGCACTTAAAATACTGCAGCTAGATTGAATTCTACTGCATTCTGTTATATCACACTGATGTTTTCTTTGTTCAGTGTAAACCTTTATCTACATTAAATCAAATAAAAGTCTTTTAATATACTTGATCTACTGCCTTTACCAATATTGCAGACTGTTCTTGCTCATCAGTTAATGAAATGGGAATTTAGCTCATTCATTCTAAGTCTTAAGGAAACTTAAATCTGAAAATAACAAAGAGGCCTTCAAAACTAAACCAGAAAGAATAGCTTGCATGTAATACATGTTCTTCACTTTTCATTATTCCTGGTGAAGACAGAAAGTTTCTACGAGCAAACAGAATTCCTTCTTTCTGTTTTCCCTACTATATCAAGGCCTGAAAAATGCCTTTGTAACTTTAGAAAAACATGCTAGTAGACACCAAAAGCAATCAGTAATATATAGAGTTCATAAATCAGTAGGGACATTAGCAAACCAATGAAACAGAAATGTACTTAAATGCTCATCTGTTTGAAGGAAGATACAACCTGGTGAGTAGGACTCAGGCTTGTGAAGTGGAAATATGGGCATAACCGTAAGCTTTGCCATCAGTTTGTGGTATGCCCTTGAACACATCATCTATTTCCCCTGCTCTGTAAACAGATCTATTAACAAGTCTCCTAAACAAATGATTTCAAGAACAAGCCATGAATTATTGTTGCTAAAATCGGCAGTGTAAAACAGAAAAACATCCATGCTTTCTCATCCACTTGGCACATTTATCTCAGATCCCTGAAGGGCTATTCTTAGAAAACATGGGAGAAAAGGAAGGTAAATATTCCTGACTTGTCATTAAACCTAAAGCTCCCAGAATTACCATCATCCATGGGAACATTTAATGTTTTTTACTTTACTCTTTCACTAAGCTACCTCTGGAGGGCTAACCCTGTCAAAGAGCATGGAGAAGCATTACGTTACGTCAAGATTTATGTGCGCAGCCACAGCTGAACTGGATCCCTGGGAATGAAAAGCAAAGAGCTGTAAATGTCAGCATTGGAAACTAGGGCAAGATAGTGGCTGACTGGCAGTAACTAAGTATTTGGTTCTTCTTAACATTCTTGTATCATTAAGCTTCTTGTCATGAATTTCATAGGCTAATTGTACATGGCACAAACATTTTTTCCTAACTACTTCACATACATTGCTTTGCAGTTGTATCATGTCGTCTAATTCTTTGACTACACACAAGAATAAGGAACGGGCAATTATGCCTTCTCTGTACCATTTATTGTTGTACACCTTCCTTGTGCCCCCTTTCCTTTGTTCTGACGGCAATCCTGATTTTTTAGCTTCGCAGTGTGACACAATCCTTCACAGAGCATTGTTACAGCCTCAGTCACGATTCGTGTCTGTAACATCCCTTTGAGATACAATATGCAGGGGCGAGAATAGCACTGCAGGTAAAAGGACGCTATTTAAAATGATACCATAATAGTCTAACTATGATCCTCTGTTGTGCTCTTCAGGCATGGCATCATTCCTCTATTTTCTTGACAATCCCATCCCAGTTAACTGACATTTTCATTATGTGCATTTCACCCATTTGCGATTTCTTTTTCCAGCATCATATTAAACAAAGAACAACACACTCCTCCAAGAGAAGCACACCATCTGGCCACACATTTGGAACTTTCAGCTGCTGAAGGGGTAGCTCAAAACCTCCAGGTCGGTTGAAGCCTCCCAAGTCACAGCTCAGGCAGTGACAGCAACATGGCACCAAGCCTCCCTCCACCACCTCTGCAAGGAAACTTCTGTTCCTCCGCTGAGGAGTGCCCACTGGGCCCATCCCAGGCATTAGGGGTGTGGGTGGCACTGGCAGGCATATCCTGGGGCTGGGAGAGACAGGACGAAGGAGGCGGCCAGCTCAACACTAAGATACCCTCACCTCAGGGCCGCCATGGCGGCCATTGCCTGGCCCCACGGTGCCATCTCAGCACCTAGGAGCCCTTCCTGCTCACCCGCCAGCACCAGCCAGCTCTTTGCCGTGAAGTTTGGAAAACACTCCCTTATATGATTATACAATATAAGTCCAAAGGTTACATATATAACGGTTAAGCACTACGACAAACCGGCCCCCCAACACACGCGCAGGTATAAGGGCTCCGCTGTCCCTTTAAGGGGCAGGACCCTCCTCTACCTCGTCTCCTCGCCTTCCCAAGGGACGCCCCGCTCCCGCCCCTCCACCGATGACATCATTGCTGCGTTCCGATTGGCTGCCGGCGCCTTCAGACACTTGGTGCCCGCCCTTCGCCCTGCCTCTGGCCCGTTAGCTTCCCCAGGTGCTCGCTGCCCATTGGCCAGCCTCGGTGGCGCTCACCCGCGCTCCTCCGCTCTGATTGGCGGATGCTAGAGCGTGTCGCCGAAGCTGGGAGGCACGGGGAGGGCGCTTCCGCGGTTGTGAGGCGCCGGTCGGCGGTGGCGAGGCCGGGTGGCAGGCTCGGGGCTTAAGTGCGGTCTCGGCGGGTGGCGGCTCCGCCAGCGACGGGCGGGGTCGGAGCGAGATGGAACCGTGACCAGGTGCGTATGGAGCTGCCGGGCGACCTCTGTCGCCACAGGGGCAAAGAAAGAGGGTGTGTGTGGGGGGTGGGCGCGGACCCGCCCCGCAACCCGGACCTCTCCTCAGCGGCGGGGGCAGCGCGTGCCCCCTCATGCCGCCACACCCCACCTTCCCCTCGTTGTTCTCCCCGCACCGGCGGTCCCGGTGTGAGGCAGGTGGGTGCCCGGTGCGGCTGGACAGCTCAGTTCCTTGGAGCCCCGGCCCGCCCCGAGGGGCCTCCCCTCGCCGGGGCACGACCGCTTTCTCCAGCCGTGGGCCGGCTTCGCCCCCTCCGAAGCGCCCAGGCGTGTTTCTCCTCCGGCCCTGCCTCGGTTTTGCACCTCACCCCCACTTTTCCCGTCGGCCTCTCCCCGTCTTGTTCACCTGAGAGGGGCTTGGCGCTCATGGCTCCCCGCTCGTGTCCCGAGAGCCTCGCGTATGGCAAGCCGGCTTTGGGGTTTTGTTCAGGGCTCTCTTTCCCGTTTTACAGGCCTGATAGTGGCGACAATAGTTAACAAGGGTTTGTGTAGCAGCAGTATCCTGCCGTACCCACAGGTCCACGCACATCCAAGTGGTATTAAGCAGAGTTAATTTTCCCTACTGAAAATGCTATGGCTAGATTAATATCTAAGGTAACATCTGTGTGACCCAGGTGTCTGTGTAGTGAGGACTAGATGTCCCTATCTGTGTCTGTAAAATCTTGTATTGGAGAGGACTGTAATTTCACATATCTCCAGTCAAGGATTAAGACTGACTATTTGCCTTGTGTGCAAATGGAAATACCTTCCTGAGATCTTTATGATCTGCATCAATGTACACTTATTCTGCATCATGCAGACTTTGTGTTAATATGGTTCTGTGTGGTTCTTAACTAGAGAACTTTGAGTGGGCTGAATAGGGAGTTTCATGCTTGCTGCTGCATATAGCACTTCCTTTCTTTTATCGTGTTTGTCCAGACAATATCAGGGCCCCTGTCATGAAACTGCATCTTAGTCTATCGTCAATAGAAAATCTGTTGTGAAAGCATTAAAAATGTCTAGGCATTGAAAATGTTTTAAAATATTTCTGTTTGTCTGTAGCTTTGTTGCTGGATCTTGCCTTTTGTTTCTCAATAGGATTTCAAGACACAGCTCTCAATATTTGGAAAACATAAAATGTAGCTATTCTGGGCTCAATGTGTCTATCCCAACATCGCCAGCAAAGGCATTGAGAAAATTCAGTATGCAGTTCTGTCTTTATTTTCAATTTCTGTGTGACATAGAAATGTCATGGCTAGTTACCATGGTGAAATGGTGACATTTGTCATGTTACCATGGTTCAGCTGACTTACTGAAGGTGTGTTCTCTAATTGAGTGTGGCTTTTACTTTTGGGTAAATATGCAAACAAACTTTCAAAGTATATCTTGCCTCTTGCACAACACCCATCAGTAGGCTTTTATAAAGGCACTGTTAAAATCCATATGGTAGAACTGTTGGAAGTGTAATGCCTTTAGATCTTCTGAAGTATTTCCAAAAATACTTCAATCATTTCTGAATATGAAAAGAGAGGGGCACCCATTTGTTCCCATTTACTGCAGTGATTAAATGAGTGATCTAATAGTTGTGATTAAATAGAATCTAATAATAGATTTTAAAATAAGAGTATGATCTGGAGCTGACTGTGAACTCTTTTTATGTTCTTTAGATTTGTGCTTTCTGCTGTAAGGAGAAAGAGGTTCAGGGCTGAAAGCAAATGCCATGAGCGTTTCACAAGGAGGCGAATTTGCCCTAATTACCAGATACTAACTCACTGAACCCTTTTCAGTTCTCCCTTGCTTATAATTTAGATACCATATGTGATTGCACAGAAAAAGTGAAGAGAGTAAAATATTGCTAATTATAGCTTCTTGGGCATCATATTATTCTGGACAAAATGTAAGTAGTGCTGTGTTTGCTGATTCCAACAATTGTAGAAGCAGCTTTAATTTCTATTTAATTAAGGCAATCCACTCTAACATCATAGGGGAGAAGATACCCTTCACCTTCCTCAGTCTTCAGGCAACAAGCAGATCATGAAATAAAATGCAAAGAGAGAGATTACAGAGATGTTTTGCCATAGGACTGAGGGAATATGCTTTTTTTCTAAAACCAGTCTTTATGTTTTCCTCCCCATGAATGTGAAATAATAAAAAACGCTTGGGTTTGGGAAGGAGTGCTTGCCTGTGACTTTTTTATAACTGGCTTCTGCTGGCATAGTAAAGCAGCAGCATTTTTCACAGACCCTTTCATCCTTGGATCTCCAGGTGAAATACACATTCAGGCAATTAAAATAGCTTTTAATAAGCCCTACTGGATTTCCTTCACTATCGAGCCATGATTACATTATTGTATGGTATTTGGTGGGGGAAAGGGAGCTGTACTAGATGTAGAGAGGTGGATCAGAGGAAAAAGGGTTTGGATGTTAGAGCAGAAAGCATATAAATTCTTAGAATGCGTTTAAAACATTATCACGGGATTAGTTGCTACACTCATTTGGAATGTGTGAGATGTCTCCATATATGTTTTTTACTTCAAGAGCACAATTGCTAGCAATTTCAAGTGTCTTCTGCCTTTATACTCTGTCCTTCCTGTGTTGTAGATGATATAATTGGGCTGTCTCAATGCCTGTTTACTTACTGATAACTCAGTATTATGATTAAGATCCCTTTTGAAGAGTACAGTTGATTTCCTCTGTGTGAAAAGAGGTGACAAATAGAAAATCTTATTTTAGTTATACAGTGCTCTTCCTTTAATGTTTTTTTTTTTTTTTCTTCACATCAACTGTGTCATAAGGGTCAATGTCTCTTCCTGAGAAACTGTTGAAGAGGAAACAGAAAAAAACAACTGTTCAGTGGTCTGAAACCGTCAAACACCTACTCTGGGAAAGCCGAATGTAATTATTTCCTGCTGGATACATTGCTGAACTGAGGCTGAAAACGGAGGATGTGGTTACGCAGACATTTCTTTTAGTGGTAGCTGTGTCTTAAGCAGCTCATATTCCCATCTGCCTTTTTTTCCCCCCTCCCCACCACGTACTGTCACTTCAGTAGTGATGGTGTATTTGTGGGGCTGCATGCTGAGCCAGGTTAGAGACCTGGTTTTTGATTTGTGCATGTTCTGTTCCTCTCCCCCTCAGCCCCCAAAATAAAAAACGGGGGAGGGCCAAAGGAATGCATAGCTGGAGTGGAGGGAGCGCAGAAGCAGATTAGTCAGAGCTACAGCTAAAAGGAACAGTTTTGGAACCATGGTTTAAAACTGTTTCTATGATTCTTCTTTTATGCATGTGTGTCAGATGAAATGGATGAGTTGGTGTGATTTCAGAAACTGGTTCCTTTGTCAAATGCTCTGTTCAGTCCTTCAGGGACATAATGCGTGGTTAATGTGTATGTTTTGCCTTCCCTTCTTTGAGTGCTTTATGGAGTGCAAACACTGTTAAGTGGCTTCTTCAAGTGAAATGAATGGCATTGGGGTGAAGACAGTTTACATTACCAGGCTTAGGTATGCCACAGTGGTCAGTCAATGCTGTGAGATTTTTTAAATGCAGGTTGTCCTTATGGAGGGCATATGGTGCATGTAGCTTATATAGGAATTTGTCATCTGTCTGATACAATGTTTTGAGACATTAAGAATAAATGCTAGTAATAGTATCTCACTTTTCTTTGATTCTTTTCTATTTCTGGTATGAGACACTTTTCACACAGATGAAGTTTTAGAGTTTGCCACTGAGCAAGGTACTGTAATTGTTTAATTTAAGTTTGGTTTATATTCCAGAAATTGAAGTAATGAATTTAGGTTGTGCAGCATTATTTTCCCCTTCCCCCATTTTCCTGTGTGTGTGCAGCATCATTATTCTTGTGTGAAGAAATATTTTGGATTGAGGCACACAGCGTATTGATAACATCTCTGTAAGAAGGTGAAATTTAAAACACAGTCACAAGTCTTTTTAAATCATGTAAGCTAAAGGCTGAGCTTTTAATTGGGGATTTTCTGTTGCACCTTAACCTCATGCCATCCATCTACTTTTGCTCTCCTACCACAAACTAGCATGTCAACTACTTCTGCTTATCCTTCTTAATTAACTAGTGCTCTCTATTTCAGCTTGGTTTGGCCCTGCTGATCCAGAAAAGCAGGGTTTTTGTTGAGTACAGCAGAAGGAGCATGCTAACTGCTGCTGCATGTGCCAGCATGTTATTTGTTAACAGCTGGGCATTGGGGGCTGCCCCTGTGGCACTGAAATAAAAATTCTCCCCTGGACATGGTCAGGAGCGGCTGCTGCTGAAGTCTCTGCTTGCCGTGGGTGCATACGGAAGTGCTTGTGTACCACAATGCAGGAGCCTCTGGCAGAAAGCAGTGCAGAAAATTCCTATTTTGCCATCTTCTGGTGAGGCAAATAAATGTGCTGGCTATACATCATCTTCAGAGCCCTTTCCACATTAGGGGAGCAGGAGACTGAAATGATATGTCTAGTTTTGTAACGCTGATTTTGTTTTGGGATAGGAGTTGACATCACAGATTGTTTCAACCTCAAATTAATGCTTCATGTAATACATGGCAATTATGACTAGTTCTAGCCACACTAGGGAAGGTGTGTGTATATACTGTGGTTCCTTGAGTTCTACCCTTTGTGGTTTAGTGGAGACACTGAGGATATGTCTTTACTGCACAACTGATCCATACGGTTGACACCCTATTTAGTCTTACTCTGATGAGATCATCCTTTACACACAGCCATACCCATGTTATGATGAGCTCATTCTTTCTGCAACTGTTTAGATGTGTGGAGGTACAGTTTTGAGCAAAGGTGAGACAGGATTTGCTTTGTCAGTTACAGGGAAACTTTTCTTCCTTCAGGAAGAAACTTTTGGAAAAGCATTGAAAGACTCTATTTGAATGATCATTTAAAAAAAATATCATTTTTATGGCAATACAAGAAGCCTCCCAACAGAATGTGATTACAGTCTGCATTGTAACTTAATTTTTGTTTCACTGTGTAAGGTGTACCCAAACCTGGGTGCGTGGTTTCTCTGAGTGATTGGTAGGGCCAAGTTAATGTTAGACCTAGTATGTCTCTGAATTTGCTCTCATAGGTCCTGTCAGGCATGCTTTACAGGAACAGATCACTTGGAGTCTGAATCTTTGCCAAGCCTACATCTCAGAGGTAGTATGGTGTTAGAAAGATGGGATGTGAATTCTTCACTGTGTGTTCAGATTGGACTTGTGAATCATGTCAGTGAGTTTCTGTGTTGTTCGGACATGCTAAAACTCCAAGTCACCAGTGAAGTCTATAAGCCATTGTAATCACTGGAATAGCAGCCATTTGGCTTGAACATGTAAACAATGACATATAAACATTTCCATTGGATGGAGAAGTTTATCAGCAAGATGAGACTTCTGCATTTCTTAGAGATGACGCTATTTTTTTCTTCAGAAAATCTAGGACAGTAGAGTTTTGCCTGCATTGACTATATAGTGAGAGGAAAAAGGAGTGTTGGAGGAATGTTTTGATTGCGCTATAAGCAAAGAATAATAAAAGCATTTAGCTGTGGAATTTTGCCAGAAAATTTTTCAGTTATGTGATTAATCTTTGCTCACTCACTGCAATATAGTAGGGGCAGTAAAGAGCTTGTCTTTCATTACAGCTGTAAGGCTAAATCTTTGTAAAGTCTGACTTGTTTTGAAGGTGGGGTGTGTCTATGTTTTCTGTTGTTCCGTCTTCAAGCTGGATTGAAATTCCATGGAGTGATTGAATAAAGATAATGTTAGAAATACATCTGCAGCATCTCTTAGCTTAATGGCATGCACATTAGGAAAAAAAGTCAATGACTGTCCATGCCTGTTGCAAACTAGTTTATCTCCTACTCGGGGTTCAGATGACTAAGCAGTAAATTGCAGGATGTGAGACTTTAACTGCCTGAGATTGAACAGGAACTTCCATGGCAAATAGGACCGAAAGTTTCAAGGTTTCCCTTTTATTGTCCACAGTATATCGAATAAAACTTCAGTTATTAGTAGAGGCAGAAAGATAAATACATACAGTCTGAGAGGACAAGTTATGCATGGGAGAACAAGGATGGCTGGACACCTGAGAAGGTAAAAGGAAGTGCTGGAAACTCGGGAGAGGTAAATAAACCAAGACAATGAAGTTAGTGAAATAGTTTGTGCTGTTTTCTGAATGTGTATTTGCAAGTATACACACTCACACGCACGCGCGTACACTCTTTTTTGAAGGATAATGGTAAGTTTTTGAAAGATGTCAAAAATCACTGAGTGTCTGTGTGTATCTATACAGGTATTTTTAATCTTCATGCAATCCCAGACACAGCTACAGGTTGGGCAGAGAAGAGATTCAGAGCAGCCCAGCAGAGAAGGACTTGAGGGTGCTAGTCGATGAGAAAATGAACATGAGCCGGCAGTGTGCGCTTGCAGTCCAGAAAGCCAACCGTATCCTGGGCTGCATCAAAAGGAGTGTGACCAGCAGGTCAAAGGAGGTGATCCTGCCCCTTTATTCTGCTCTTGTAAGACCTCACTTGGAGTATTGTGTGCAGTTCTGGTGTCCTCAACATAAAAAGGACATGGAACTGTTGGAACAAGTCCAGAGGAGGGCCACGAGAATGATCAGGGGACTGGAGCACCTCCCATATGAAGAAAGGCTGAGAAAGTTGGGGCTGTTCAGCCTGGAGAAGAGAAGGCTGCATGGAAACCTCATAGCAGCCTTCCAGTATCTGAAGGGGGCCTATAGGGATGCTGGGGATGGACTCTTCATTAGGGACTGTAGTGATAGGACAAGGGGTAATGGGTTAAAACTTAAACAGGGGAAGTTTAGATTGGATATAAGGAGGAAATTCTTTCCTGTTAGGGTGGTGAGGCACTGGAATGGGTTGCCCAAGGAGGTTGTGAATGCTCCATCCCTGGCAGTGTTCAAGGCCAGGTTGGATGAGGCCTTGGGCGATATGGTTTAGAGGGAGGTGTCCCTGCCCATGGCAGGGGGGTTGGAACTTGATGATTTTAAGGTCCTTTCCAACCCTAACCTATGATTCTATGACTTTGAGGTCTTCTTTATTGTGCCAGGTGAGATGTCTGTCCAGCCTGGTGTCTTGTATTGGCAGGTAATGAGTGCCTTGGAAGGAATGTAGTACTGAGGTGTACAGAGAGGTTCTTCCCCTTCCTGCTTTGACCTGCCAGGTGGTTAGGGATAGCTTGGTATATTCTTCAGATTGAAATACTGAATTCTTGGTTAACTGTTTCCTATCTCTGTGGGAGACTTTCCTTGACTTCTTGAGTTCTTCCTTCTTCTGGGATTTGCTAAGTACATTGTAAGTATATACTTAGTGTTGTAGCCTTGCATCATTATAATGTTTTAATTACAAATTATCAGCTTGGCTACTTTGTTAAAGAAAAAATAATTACTTGTTATAGATTCCCATGTGAAATTAATTAAGTGGCTGTAAGTAATTCCAAATATTGACATGATGAAAAATAGTGCAAAAAGGTGGCAATATGACTTCTTGATTCTGTGATAGAGCCATAAATAATGTGTGCTGACACATTTTATTCAAGGCAAAATTGAAACATTCTCTGAAAAAGATTGTAAGGGAAGCTTCTAAAGTAGTAGTGTCATAGAATTATAGAATCACAGACTGGTTTTCATTGGAAAGGACCTTAAGATCATCTAGTTTCAAACCCCTGCTGTGGGCGGGGACACCTTCCACTAGACCATGTCACCCAAGGCTCTGTCCAAACTGGCCTTGAACACTGCCAGGGATGGAGCATTTACCACTTCATTCAGCAACCTGTTCCAGTGCCTCACCACCCTCACAGTAAAGAACTTCTTCCTTATATCTAGCCTGAACTTCCCCTCTTTAAACCCATTTCTCCTTGTCCTATCACTACAGTCCCTGATAAAGAGTCCCTGTCTGTCATCCTTGTAGGCCCCCTTCAGATACTGAAGGCTGCTATGAGGTCTCCATGCAGCTTCTCTTCTGCGGGCTGAACAGCCCCAACTTTCTCAGCCTGTCTTTGTGACCTTTACTTTTTAAAATCTGTGTCATTATGGTAAATAACTTCTTCTGCAAGTTGTTAAGTGAAGGAGAGTTGACCAAATAGGTATGCAGTTCATTACCTGTAGTTGCTTTGAAACAGCTTCCTTCTTTTATTTGTTTGGGATCAGGGACCTCTTTCAAATTTTGCAATGCCCTGATTATCCAAGTGTCTAACTGTGGTCATTCTTTCTTCAGAAGAGACTAATCATTCTAATTGGCCTTATTCCTTCTGGTGCTAAAATATTAGACAGCTCATTCTATTTTTTTTTTTTTTTCCACTCCAGCTATGTTAATGCTTGTGTCCTGAGTCCATCCATCTGAAGTTTGTATTTCGGGAGGTGCCTGGGTTCTTTTATTGACAAAATATCATAGCATCTCAACTGCAGTTCTGTGCTTCTCGTGTCTAGGAAAGCCCTAAAGTTTGAAAATCATAGAGGACGAAATATGATGGAAACACTGTGTTTAAAACCTTCATAGAATCATAGAATAGGGTTGGAAAGGACCTTAAGATCATCAAGTTCCAACCCCTCATATGATGATTTATATTTTTTTTAAGGTGGCTAAGGAAGTAGGAGTGAAAGTATGGCAACTACAAATCAGCTTCTCATCGTTTTTATTGCTGTTTGCAATAATAGTCTTCTAAAGTCTCCAAAGTAATTATTTTCTAATCAAGTTCTGCTGTGCATGCCTGTTAAAACTATATTGCCAGAGAAAAGTGGTGTGTTAATTCAGTACGTTTGTGAGTTTGTCTTAAGGTGCTCAAGATGTCCCCCCTTCCCTTCCTTTAAAGTGGGATTTCCATTGCAGTCCTGACAAGTGATTTCACTACAAGGACGGGAAGACGAAGTATGTAATTTTGTGGGTATTCTGGCTTAGTAAATCTCAAACAATGCATTCTTCAGAACTGACAAAACAGCAGTCCTAAACTAAAAAGTTCTGCTCTGCAAGTAGCACAGGTACGTACAAGTGTGGCAGCCTTTTCAGTTCAAATTCTGTTGTGTGTGCCAAATGGATTGTATTATATGAAAAAAGAATCCTGGATAAAGGACTTTGCTCCGTATTCTTAGAGGAGAAAATAGGTGTGGTGGTTGTTTTATCTTATTTACTTTTTTTTTTTATTTTAAGATCTCAGTATTTATCCCGTTTTCCCTTTCAGTGACTGAGAGAGCTGCTGGCATGGAATTGAGCTGGGTTTGCCCGTGGGAACTGTGAGTAAGGTATGTGTTGTGTTCTCTTTGCTGTCTTTAGTCTGCACCTTTTCTTATGTGCTGAATTGAAAATTGCTTGTGGTCATTAAGCATGAGGGGTAGTACTGTGTTAGAGATGGAATATTTTGAATTTGTACTAGCATGAGATGTGACAGCTGCCCAGCAAAGACTTTATAGCGTAAGAGTATAAATGACACAGTTGTCCACTTTTCACTGCTGCCTAGCAGTGTCAGACTCGTCACAAGTTAGCTGGTGGTTCTGTGTTACAAACTTCATTCAGTGTTACTGATCCTTGGCTCACTAGACTGATTTATTTAAGTATATAAAGGGCAGGCAGTTATATCTATACAGTAAAATAATAATGTCTGCAAAACTGTTACTGAGCTTACCATGATATGGCAGCACTCAGAGGCTGATACATACAGATGTTGTCTGGGGTCCCAGGATGAATCTTATAGTAAAGAATAGAAAATGTTTTAATCTATTCCAGCAGCAGAACAAAAGTCTTGGTTTAGATGTCTTTCATGTGCTGCTTTCTAGTACTGTTGCTTCAAAATAAAAAGTAGTGAAGGTAGAATTTAGAATCCTTTGAATTGGCAAAGAATGGCACTGTCAGTTCTCCCACTCCTTTGCCATGTTCTTTGCCCGCATTCATTAGGTTTACGTGTTAGGGAGCACTTCTTGAGTACTTCTTTTCAATAAACTGGTTAGACAAGACAGTAATACTGATATATACTTCTCCCTGAATCACTGAAAAAAAAAATAAAAATCTTACCTGTTCTTCAATAGTGGGGATATCCAAGGGTGGAAAGTCAGCTCTTGTAGGGGAAAAAGGGAACAGAAGATGTCGTAACTCAGTCTCAGTTGTTGGACTTTCCACTTAAATGAATGTCATGCTTGGTAGCTGCATTAGGAGATGACAGTAAATTCAGAGAAATTTGGATTCCATGTCCAGTGTCCATTGATGGGAAGGGTAGCCAAAGTCAATTCAAACTGATTTAGTTTCTTGTAGACAGATTCCGACTATTGTGACTGAAGAATGTGACTGGGGTCAGAAAACTCCTTGTTTAAGACTTCGGTTTCACACTGTGCCTAACATAACTGAAAGTCATTACTTTTCAGTGGGCCTTGTTCCTCTAGTTTTTGTTTTGTCATGGTTTGGTTTTGGGTTTTTTTTTGGGGGGAGTGGAGGATGAGATCTAATAAACCTGTGGTTGCAGGGTTCAGATTGCTAGCACAATGGGAAAGCAAGTATGTTTCAAGGTGTAGCATTCCATCAGAACATCAAGCTGAGTTGACTTGCTCTGTGGCTGCAGAGCCACTAGATACGAAGAAGAGGTGAAAATTTCAAACTGAGGTGAAGTGATACAATATGGTTATACACTCGCAGTCACAGCCCATGATCAGACTGAACCATATAAAATGCAAAACTATTTCCTCACACACACAGAAGTAAGTTGCAAAAAAACCAAACTTGCTGTAAACTCCTGTAAGATTCTTCAGATCTGTTTTGCCTGCTGCTTTGTGCTGACATGAATGCTTGTGCTGGGAACTGAGATGACTGAAATATGACTACTTTACCTTTGTCTTATTTTTTAATTTTCAAAATTATATTTTTTTTATTTTAGTCTACATTGGTTCTCTGAGCTATGTTTCCTTGCCCAAGTCACCACTTTGTTATGCCCTAGCAAATCCAGTTCTTGTCCCAGAGTTCAAATCTTCTGCATTTGGAAGCGTGTTGTTTCTTGTGAGGTCTTATTTCCACTCTCCTCTTGTCCAGTAACATTCTCATCCCAATCTGCTCTAAATTCACTTTCAGTATGAGTTCCTTCATACTTTCTCAGCCCCATAGTTTTCCTGACAAGAATTTCCAAGTCAAAGCTCACATCTGGCTGCAGTTTGTCAGCATTCCCTTTTCTAGTTTGCTGCAGCCTCTCTGCTTCCACTGGTTGTTGGCATCCGTTGCCACATGCCTTTGCTGCTGGCTGGATCCGTTGCTTCATCTGCTTGCCCCTTTGGGGTGGGGAGGAATGCTTTGCCTCTGACTAGAAGGAAACTTAAAAAAAAAATGCATCAGACAGCAATTGCAAGGAAGTCAGTCAGAAGTCAGTGTTCTAAACAGACTATAGCTCATAATGTGGTTCTTTGGCACCAGGGCAGGCTTAAACAGCTTGTTCCCTTTCATGGCTCCCTGTTTTGCTGGCATAGCTGTTTTGTGGCCGTGGTGAGCCACTCTGGGGAGCAGATCTTCCTGGAAAGAAGTGGCTTTTTTCTAGATTATTTTTCATCTGGTCCAGTACATGTTGTCTCCATAACATTTATGCTAATTTCACAGTGAGGAAGGTATGAGAGTGGGAATGTGTAGCAGACTGCTGAAACTGGCACCACTGCTGGATGTTTAAGTGTGCTCTTTGGCATTACAGTTAAGTCGATCTTGCTTTTAGTCAGCTGCTGTTATAAAGGCTGATCAAACCTCTGCATAGCTGTACACTCCTGCTTCTTCCTTTGCATCAGAGCTAGTGACTGTGCAGCCATAGGGCACAACCATCTAGCTGACTGATCCTGTAGAAAATGGTTTCTGATCTTTTGCAGAGTTAATCATCTGCAGGTTCAGCTGACCTGAGTCACCCCTTGGGTGCACACTCATTAGATCAGACAAAAGGGAAGCAGCAGGAACGAATAGCTTGGTAGCAGAAGGCTGCATTCCTCTTTTGATTATGATGTTGAGCTATATCACGTCTAAGAACTAAAATATACCAGCATGCCTATTGACACATGAGACCTAGACATCACATCTTTTTTTCTGCTCTCTTTTGTTACTTGAACTTCAGCAGAAATTGTTTTTTAAGGCTCAACATCATCTTAGAAGGACTTTTCCTCATTCATGCTTTAAGTTTAAGTAAGAACTTAAGAAACTGAGGGAGAGTTCATTCTTTCTGAGCAAGAATTGTTTATTATAAATATCATTGTGATTCTTAAAACTATTTTTGGTATTATCAGATTTCTTTGAGCTTGAAAGCCACAAAGTTCCTCCAAATGCATATTGAATCATGAAAAGTATTTCTTAACATCTGGAATGCTAAACTACATTTCTTAGCCTGCTATTTGTGGTTTTAAGAAATCGATGTTTGATGATGATTTTTCAAGATCTCTTAAAGACTTTCTATCACTGCTGGACTGAGTGAAACAAATGCCAGTGTCTTATGAAGGAAATGCTTAGGGCTTGAGAAATACAGTTCTTGATGTGTGGTTGTTAAAATCATGTCTAAATCTGAAATTATACAGTGGATTGCCTTGTACTAAGTGTGTTCTTTGCATCTTTTACCCTCTAGTCCTAGCATCTCTCTACAGCTGTTCATGCCTTTTGCCTGATAACATTTGTTGCCATTTTCTTGTTGACATGAGCATGTTTTTTGACTCTTGTGCTGATAGATTTGCTGGAGGAGGTAGAGGAGAGATTTCTGGTGATGATTCAAAGATGTCATCTTTTACTGTAATGTTACTGGCACATTATACATTCAGATTCATATCCTTTTGCTCATATAGAAAGTTGTGCTTATCCATGTTTTACCAGCATCTTTGTTCTTGATGCAATCTTTGCATGTTTTGGCTTTGTAGGGCAGTGGCTTGTGGTCATGGTAAGATGGATAGTTTACACCTTCAAATTACTGTTCTGTTTCTAATCCAGAATTAATTTAGTTGCTATTTGACTGCTTTTGCCCTCCGCTCCCTTACTGTGAAAATGAAGGAAGTTGATGACTGATTGATTTTGCAGAAAACAATTGCAAGTGGAATTCATGTATTAAAATAAAATTCCCTAACCGAAGACAGTCTCTTTTTAGTGGTCTGCATAGGTTACTTTCTTAACTTTAAGTGGTTCCTCAAGAACAAGCTATTACACTTGCAGGGTACTGTCTTTGTGATGCTTGCCTTGTTGCTTAGTGTATTGTATATATGTTATGGACAGTGTCATCAGTTTAACTCTCAATTAACTGGAGAAGTAATTGTAACAACAGTTGTGTGCCTGTGTTAAGCTGACAGGAAACTGAAGTTGTTCAGTTTTTGTTTTTTAATGGCACGACCTTGAAGGTATTCCTGTTGGTGACATTTCTTTTAATACCTAAAGATAAGAGGACTGTCTCTCACTCTTGATTGTTATAACTTCTCAAGCTAATGTGATGCTTCGGCTGCTAACTTCACTTCTTTTGGGTTATTCTTTTGATTCATGATGACCTGGGGATTATTGTTGCCTTTGGGTGTGGCATGACATCCTCTCTTCTCACTCATTTCAAAGATTCCTCCACTTAAAGCAGTTTTGCCCCACAATTGTCTCTTCTCTTGGCCGGATGGTCTCAGCTGGCATAATCATCTAACAGAAGGCTGCTCTTAAGTTTAAAATAAAAACCTTCTGTCTTCTCAAAATAGCCCAGATGTACACACATGCACTTGCTCTTAGGTGCTGGAGGTTGCTTAGCAATTCTTATATTGGTAGGAAATTGCTATTACCCTGGTAACACAGCCCCAAAATGCAAACAAGGGAAAGCTGTTTATAGAGATGTCCTTGCTTCATTTGGGCATTGTGCTTTGTTTTTTTTCTTTCATGTGCCTCTCTGATTTTTACTTACTACTTCTGAATTTCTTTTTTTTTTTCATGTGTTTCACTCTGGTTATTGAGGCTTCATGTTAGGGAAGGTGGTTCCTTGGATCATTTGGTTCTTAGGTTCATTTAGATACTGACTGTCAAGATTTTGATGATGCCACAAGTGTGTAAATATTGCCAAAATTGAGAGAAATCTAATGCATGAAGACTTAGTGCACGTGTCCAAGTCCAACATGAATGTTGGATTCATTGAACTGTATAGCAACACCGTAACATGTCACTGCTACCAAAAGTAGCTATCCTGATTTCTTAGTACCTTGTCTCTCATTTTTCCTTATGTTAGCGCAGGTTTTTTGGGTTGCTGAGTGGCAAGCCAGATCAGAAAGTGACTAATGCAGCTTCAAACTAGTAGTCTGTGTGTGTGTGACCAGGTCAAATTTAATACAGATGAGTTCCTTGATCTGGTTCAGTCTTTGTTGGCCCACAGGAGCTGAAGAATGAGCAGGCTGGACTGTTCCTTTTGTTGGCAGTGCCAGTTCAGTGTCTAACCAGAGGATGTGGTCTTATGATAAAGCTAAGTTATCTAAACTTGCTCTTGGCAAGGGGGAGGGCTGGGATGCCTTTGTTGCTTCTTTGTGTCAGTGTTGGTGCTTGTCTGGCCTTACGATGGGATGATTAATGAAGGTGAAATGGCAGGAAACTAATCTCAATCCCTTCTCCCCCTCCCAGGTTTGTTTTTTACTTTTTTTGGTTCTTTAACTGAACTAGTTTACCATGGGTCAGACAGGTTGCAGCACTGCTGTGTGTTTATTTTGTTTCCCTTTCAACTCGGGCTTTGAGCTATCCTTCAGTGATTCTGGATGAGCAGCTTTATAAGCAGTTTCTATAAGTAATTTTGTCATATAGTAAGTGCAAACTAGAATACTTTTTTCAGCAAGGTGTAAGGTAATCAGGTTTACTGTGATATTATGCTGCTATGGCAGGAGGATAAACCTAAAAAGCTACCATGTAGAAGCTGCAGAGCAATTGAACTTTTGTAGCTTGCAGGTTTGATAAAGATAATCTTTTTCCAAAAATTCTCATTGGCTGTGAGAATGTGCAGAATTTACTTTGTGCAAAATTGACTCTGCCTTGTTTGTGTATCTGAAATTGAAATCTCTTAAATGCCTGCAGAAGTCAGAAAGGGATAAAGATACTTTATATCTTTGAGTTGTGTCTAATGTCTCTTTTGAGCAGCTCCATCTTCTCCCTGGTGCTGTGGTCCATGCTTGTGTTGTTGTGGCAGTGTTTTAGTGCTTTATAGAAACATAATTTGGACACTTCTATCTCCTGAGAGCTCACTGTTGCCCCTGCATTATGGTGATACAGCTGTGTGTGTAGTTGGCAATGGCCTAGGACTGGGGAACTGATTTTGCTGAATACACAGGAAAGATGGCTGTCTTTAGCTAAATTGATTCCCTGGTGAAAGATTGGGCAGTGTAGGGATAGAACTGATCGGCTGGACAGTGGAGGACTTGAGGGTTGCTTAAGCTGGTGTTGTTGCTGTAGAACATCCTTGGGATCACAGCCACTCTTGTCCTGGAAGCAGCTGGGCCAAAAGTAGAAAAATGCTGTGATAGAAAGCTGCTGTTTGGTTAGGCAGCAAACAAATTTTATTACAAATCCTGCGGGCGCTTACCCTGAAGCCCTTGTTGAGGTTAAGGAATACTTGTTCTTAATACTGTACATTAGCTTCTGGATGAGTCACTTGAAGATTGTGTGGCACGTTTCTTTATGGGAAAATTTCTAATCTGTTCAGAAATGGCAGGAAAACAAACATACTAAAATTTTAATTGGGTTCTAAATATTACTGCCTGTAGCTAACTGATTGATCATTCTACAATGACAGTTATAGAGTGGTGTAACTGTCTGGGAAGTCTAAAAACAGCCTTACTGTTGGTTGCGGGAAAGGATTCCATGCCTTTCACAGGACTTCCATATAATGTAGCATGGATGATTATAAATCCTTAAAGCATCTTCTAAATCCCTCTGTGTCCTCATCAGACTTTTAATTGAAAACAAAAATCAAACTCACCCAATTATAGCTTTTGCTATGGTCTTGTGCACTGGATGCCTGTTTTTTTAAAGTGGGGTTATGTTGCATGCTGAGATTTGGCATTGCTCTGAAAAACGTTCTCTTTCCCTTAGGCAGAGGTTAGATGTTTGAATGTACTCATGGTGGAAAAGCACTGTTAGTGTGTAGCTGCATGGCAGACTGCAACAGGGTCCTGGTTTACCTGGAGTGTGAACCGGAAAACTAGCTTTTACACTTAGATCATTTTTATCCTGTGTCACTGCAGATTCTTGTGCTGGCCTGAAATGGGAGGGGATGTGGAGGAAGGAGAAGGCAAACTGGTGTGCAAGCACTGATTTGTTGCTCTGTTTTATGCTGTAGCTTGCTACTGTATTTGTACAGAAAGGATGTAGTTTCAGTGGCCTGGCTAATGTGAATATAGCTAAATAAGGGAAATGGATTCTGTTTTACAACGCGGGTGTTAAAATGGTGTTTGAAATGTGATTTTCCTAGTTTATGCAGATTACAAATCCCTGTTTAAAAGAAAATCCAGTATGTTAGAAGCTCTTAAGTACGTTTGCTGTTTACCTTGTTGAAGCAGATATTACATATTTGAGACATGTCAAGCTTTTTCCTCCTGCTCTTGAAAGAGGAAGGACCTCTTTCTTTCCTTGGGTAGACTGAGAAAAGTAGGTTGAGTCTCCTGCTGTACCAAATCCCTGCAGGGTCTGTCATTTCCGGATTTGGGCCTGGCTGCACTTGTCCTCGTGCATAAGCTAACCTAACCATCATGTGGTACTAGGCAAAGTGTAGTATCTGCAGTACATCTCTTCTGATAAAGTAGATAGAGACTTTGGCTTCTCTAAGATGGTGACAGACAGCCTCCTAACTGAGCAATTACGCTTCCTTTCAGCCCCTTTCCACAGGTCTCCCATCCTACAGGGGCAGGGCCTGAGACCAACTATATTGGTTATCATTTAACTCCTTCCAGCCTTTGCAAGGATTATTATAGTTTACCACACTCTTGTCATTCTAAGTCTGTGATTTAAGGGTGTGTATTTCCAGGCATTCTGTATCCATTATAAAAAGAAGGACAGAATCCCATTTTTTTCTCTTTGCAGATTACTGTTAAAATTTGCTCTCAAATGGATATGACTGATGTTTGCTTTGGACAGGGAATATATCGAGGATGGGGTAGGCACTTTCTAGCCAAATTGTAGCAAATACTTCATATGACAGTAAGGTTTGGCTCTGTCTCATTTGTTTTTTTGTAACAAGCACCAGCTTTGGTTGGTGGTTTTTGTTGTTTTCTTTTTTGCCATCCACCCTTCTTTTCCTTGCTTCTCTTTAGATCATGACATAAGGTCCTGGCAATGAACGTATGACAACATGGATGAAATAGTGTGTATTCATTACCAGTAAATACTTACTGTTGCTTGCATATACACTGAACAAATTTTTGAACAAATGTACTACCACTTACAACTTTGTTGAGTATCACGGAGCAAACATGAGTAATCAGCAGAAGTATGAAACTGAAATGAAAGTGGAGAAGCTGACTATTAGAGCTACTTTATCAGCTGTTAATGTGTCCATATTGTCACACTCAAGTTAATTATGAGTGTTAAGTGGTGAATACTTAATAAACAACTATTTTCAAAACTTGCTTTCAGTTTATGCCTTCTAATTGATTTCTGAAGGATTATCCTGATGGTTTTTACTTTGCTTCTCTGCAGTTTGCTTTGCTTGCATGTTTTTGAAGCTGAAACCTAGACTCTGGAAATACCTTCTGATTGACAAATTAACCACAGTGCAGCAGTTATGTAGTGGTAGTCTTCTGAGTTTCGAGTGGTTGAAACAGCAGCATATTAAGAAGCAGGAGACTTCCATCTTCATTAATCAAACCCAAGTATGATTTGTCCTTGGTATAATGTCCGTTACTGTTTAAATGTTGACACAATAACCATTTCACCAGACTTCCAGCTGGTTTGTTTCTGTTTAAATTACTGAACGGAAGGGACTTTTAATTTTAACATAGTTGTGGCTTTTAAATACTTATTTAAAGAATTATGGAAATATGAAACATTTAAAAAATTTGTATTTCAGTAAGTCCTTTTACGTAGTGCAGATTTTGGTTACTGTAGCTGAGGTTTTAAACAGGAAAGCTTTTCTTGTTTATGTGGAGAATTTTTCTTGCATTCATTTTCGCTAATAGTGAATGGGGAAGAGAGAATAGACCCAGAGAATGATTTTTTTTTTTTTTTATTTTTTTTTTCAGTGCAGTTGATTTTATTTGGAAATCTTCATTTGTTGTACTCAGCTGTCCTTCCAGGTTTATTATGAAGGATTATTTTATCTGACTGGATTTCATATTGGCAGTTGTCCTGTTAAAACACTACTGTTGGTATAAAAAGACAGTAATCAGGAGTTCATCAAGGTTCTAGATAGGCTGATTTCACTGGAATAACTTGATCTCTGTCTTCTCATGACTGGGCTCCTCAAGTACAAAAAGTTGAGAATGTTCTACTTTTCTGTAGTTTCATCAGTAGTTTCTGTGGTGATGCTGTTGGAGGTTTATGCACATTTATGAACTGCTGACTTTATCAAGTTTCAGTCAGTAGTTGGCTTTGAATTGATGATAACACAAATGCTCTGCTAAAGAACATGTCTCTCCAGAATACGGAGATGCCATCATGAACTGGACATATGGGTTAAGACCAATGTAAGATTTATTGTTTGGTTTTTATCTGGTTTGTCTTGCAGGTTGCCATCACGAAAGCCAAAGTGGATTTCTCCGGTGTGGTGTGCCTGCCCCCTTCCGTCATTGCTGGAAATGGGCTGGACGGAGGAGGGGCTGGCGAAAATGATGATGAGCCGGTGCTGGTGTCGCTTTCGGCGGCCCCCAGCCCTCAGAGCGAAGCTGTTGCCAATGAGCTGCAGGAGCTCTCCTTGCAGCCCGAGCTGACCCTCAGCCTCCATCATGGCCGAAACCCCAACCTCCCTCCACTCAGTGAAAGGAAGAATGGTAAGTGGTACAGTGCACTCATGTCTCATGGAGCATGTCCTCACCAAGAAAGTACTGTGTTGTTGTCATCGTATGTGGTCTCACGACAGGCCTGTTTCTTGTTGCTTCTTGCAATGTTCTATTTGCATGAAGGACTGCATGATCATCCAGAGCTGACAAAAACGATTTACATTGTTCAATGGGAAAGACTGATGTTACAGGCTGTGGAAGTTCCAGAGAGCTCCAGTGATAAATGCTTTTGATTATTGTTTTAGGTAAGCACCAGCCACAACTTCCGTGTGCTTTGTGGTGACTAGAAGTTGTATAAAGCTGAGACAGAAAGTCAAAGAAAGTGTTAGCTTATCTTCAGACTATAGCCATCTGTAGATTTTAATTTGCCCCTTTGGTCTGAACTTACCAAGGGGAAGTAACTTACTTCCTCACTGTGAATGTCTGAAAGATTCTGTCAGATTTGTTAGAAGGAGCAACAAGATCTAGTGTTAAAAATGAAATACCCCAGTAGGCCTTCTAATCCTAGAGTGAGAATGACCTGCCTATGTTTCTAAAGCTATGGACAACTATGTTATGAATCCCTGGTTTTGGAAAGCTGTGAACTGTCTGAAGCTCATAGTTGTCAGGCTGCCATGAAAGCCTTTGCATTTTCAACCCCATCCTGTGACAGACTGATGAAAGCATTAGATAACTGGTGTCTTCTGTTCATGACTTCCTCATGGTGATCTCCCATCACCCACTGGGGTATATGTTGTGTGCTCTTCACAATATGAAGGTCCTGCTACAGTCTGAATTCTTGCTAGCAACTTTACCTGCAAGATACTATGGATTAAAGCATGGTTAAGTCCTGGGTGCCTTATAGTGTTGGGCATTATATGTTGCATTTAATGCATTACATAGAGTTGCATGGCCCAGCACGCTGGAAATGCTGGTGAGGTTTGTAGTAGCTTTATAGCCAGAACATAATGCTTATGGTAAAGTCATTTAGAATATGTGAAATGAAGGACAGTAATTTGGATTCTATGATTCTATGATACCTCACTTGACATGCCATTCTTTACCTCCAGAAACTGAGCGTGCCCTTCTCTGAACAGTGTATCAGTGTTTTCCTGGTTGGAAGAATTAATTAACTTCAAACACAAATACATTTTTTTAAGAGGATAAAAAGAGTTTCTCTGTTCATATACATTATAACATCATTAGGTGATTACAGTCATGTTTACAGGCCTTAAAAATGGAGAAACTATAAACTGCAAAAACAGAACAAAAAGCTTCTGATCCTTAATGTTTGCAGTCCTCTAAGTGTAAGAGAGAACAGGTAGAGCTAAAAGCGGTGTTGATAAATAAGAGAACAAATTGGAATGTTAGTCAGCATGGTAGGCTGTGATCTGAGCACACCTCAGCTAGTGGCAGACTTCGACATTTTATAGTTATAAAGGCAAGGAGAGATTTCAAATTAAATTTAACGAAGGTAATTTGGAAACTTGTAGAGGGCTTGAAGGCAACATGGGAAAAGCATAGGAGCCTTTGTTTCCAAAACCTGACAGCTGGCCACCTGAAGGTGACATTAGGATTTTACTGGAGGCAGGGTTCTTCCCTTTTAGTGAGTAAGATGTGATTAAGGGTCCTGAATTAAGAAGCAGCAGTTTATCCTTGATGCCATGGGAAAAGCGATACTAGGGCTGGGAATGGGTAAGAGCACCTTCTTAGGAAAATGAAACTTGTAGCCTCACTTTGAAGTGGTTACTTTGAAGAAGGACAAAGCAGTATTGTTATGGTCAGAGGAAAGGATACTCAGAATTTAAGTCTTTATATGATTCAGTTGTTTGGATAGGTTTAAAAATTGGCATCTTAAGGATATTTTACAGAAATAGATAGTTTTTCTTTATCAGAATAATGTTATTATGGACTCAGCCTTGAAGCTGTATCACTGTGGACTGCAAATCTTCTTGACTGAAACAGGTAAAATAGAGTGGGGCTTAAAAAATATTTGGAAAGGAATACTTCTGCCCATGCCTTTTGCCAAAGAAAATTAGGATATTCCCGGAAATG
Source organism: Neopsephotus bourkii (assembly GCF_033783945.1). Classification (NCBI taxonomy): domain Eukaryota; kingdom Metazoa; phylum Chordata; class Aves; order Psittaciformes; family Psittacidae; genus Neopsephotus; species Neopsephotus bourkii. The sequence continues at coordinate 15,475,838 of NW_026900624.1, forward strand.
ACTCATTAGGTGGGTCTCTTCAGAGCTGATTCTTTATCAGGGCTTGGCACAATAGTGGGAATTTTACTGCTGGAGGTGCAGCTTTTCAGATAAGGCATTAAGTCCAAAGTCCCTGATCTAGACTACTGAACAGTCCTTATCTTCAGAAGTATACAATGGTCTTTTCTCCTAGGCAGCAGTATGTTGTTATGTGTTGTTTGTGTGTACATTCATTAAAGTATTGTGGGACTGAAAAGTACTGTTGAAATATGGTTATCTGTTAAGTGTTACAGCACAAAAGGAGACTTGGTTCATTGAGCTGATGAGAAACAAAGCTGGTGCATTTTGAATCTATGGGAACTTTTCAGTTATCTTGGGGTAGAGGTTGTATGGCTGTTGAAAGCTGTTGAGCTTGTTAAAGCTCCTTTTAAAAATGTGGCATATCTTTGTTGTTGTGCCTTTGGTGTATGTTAAAAAACCTTTAGAGATGATCTGCCAGTTGAGATGGCAATCTGCTTAAACATTTGATCAATCTAAAGTGGTTGTAGAAGTGTATCTTGGGTATTGAAACTGCTTCAGTGACAACTTGCCAAATTCAAGGTATGAGGAAGATTGAAGCCGAGTGGCAGTGGGAGGGAAGGAGATGGTAAATAAGAGACTTGCTGGAAGCTGCCTATCTGTGTCAAAGGGTCTCCTGTTTGCAGTTCTAAACAGGCACTGCTGACTCACAGCTCGAATAACTACTTAGGCTAAGCGATTCTAACAGCTTAACCCTTTGTGTAATGTTTGCTTGCAGAAGACTTTGTAGATGTCTGTAGAAAAACATTACATGGATTTGTACTGAGTTTGTACTTCAGACCACGGTTCTGGAATGTAAACTGCTAGCAGAGTTAAAATAGAAATCTGTTTGGCATGTGAAGCATCATGGAATTCTGTATCTCATGGGAGAAGTGGGAGTGCGGGCCTGTATGCATATGCTGCCATGTGTCCTAGGACAGTGAATTCCTTTTTCTTTTTTTTTCCCCCTGCACTTAGAGAACTGAAGAGCAGCAAGATACAAGGTTTTCTTGGTGGTTTTTTCTTTTTTTTTTTTTTCCTCTCCCTGACCCAGATTCCTCTTCATATTCTTCTCCATTATAGGTACAACTTGTTAGGTGTGTGTACCAACAAAGATAGGTACGCCTAGGGAGATGGGTTTAAAGACCTTAAACTTCTTGACTGAATAGTTGTTATTAAGTTACACTAAATTAAAGTGCAATAAAAGCTGTTATGTGTGAAGTATTGGAACATAATAGATATATAGGAAAAAATTCCCTGTCATTTCAGTGGAAGGAAACCTTATGTGGTAAGGTGATAGTAAAATATTTTGACACAATTATTAGGTTCTATCCAGACATCAAGCTTGATGGAACACTTAAGATGTAGTTATTTGTCTTTGTGCACCCCAGTGAATTTTCTATCCAAAATTTGCATCCTTTCTCTTTTATTTTAATCCACGTTCATCAAGACCTCAACTTTCTTTAAGTGTGAAAGATTACCTGTGACTGACTCATTCATTGCCACACAAGGCAAAAAAAAAAGTCATTGCGAAGTCATCTGAAGCTCTTCAAGTGCATCTTGATTTTTCTCTGTCAGTTATATTAAGATGCCAAGATAACTTTTCCTAACCCGCAGGGCAGGGTTAGAACAAGTCCCTGATAAATGTAGTTACAAAAAAAGGGAAAAACCAAGTGAAAAAACAATACACATCTTATGCAGATTGATAATTTCTGATCAAAACTGGCCTTCTGTTTAACCTTCATTTGAAGTTATGATAATTGATCCTTTAGCTTATCGACCTTCTCTCTTGACCCATTTTCCCCAGGTGAATTCATAGTTACCTTTGTTCAGAGGTCATGAAAAACACTGTGTTAGAAGCCTAGAGCAGTCCTGGTTTCTTCGTACTTTAGGCTCACTTAGGATCAGGTAACATTCTTTCAAATAAATTGTTGCATTTTATGATTACAGGTTTGGGCAAAACTTGTACCAGCTTGTCAGTTGGGGTTTACTTGATCTGAAGTGTCTTCTACAAAGTACTATATGTGCTGGGGGGAGGGAGACTAATTGGAATGTGTGGAATTTCAGTATGACTTGAAGTCATGTTAGAGGTATGTGCTTTACGTATCAGAAGGTACTCCTGTTACTGTAAAGACTGAATACTGTATGAAGCATGATATTCATTGTTGCCACATAAGCTGGTGGTGATTATACTGACTTACAAATTGCAGAGCTGATCTTTTGAAATGTTTCTAAGGAGCTAATGTAGTACCTATGTTCCTATGTCCATTTACTGTTAAAAGGCAGGAATGATATTTTAAATATTTAGTAGGGGTTATAACTGTATTTTAAAGAACTGTGTAGGTTATTGCTTCTATAGTTATTTTTTTGGGTTATACATTACTATCTCCCTCCCTTTCTTTCTCTTTTCCGTCCTGGATTGTCTTACATTGAATGCAGTCAGATTCAGGATTTATTTCAAGTATAGCTTATTACAGAAGCTTTGCAGATTCTAGAGCTGCCCACTTGCTACTGTGATTTTAAAAGCATTGGTAATGTTTTCTTAAAATCATGTCATAAACTGTCCTTTAAGAAAGTGACTTGTGAACTCATTTAAGAAGTTAGGTATGTTTATGTATCTACAAGGGTAGTATTTTGTTCCCAGTAAAGGGTTTTAAAGGGACATGATTATTCTGAAATTATTTTCTTATTTTTTGGTGGATTTTTTTTGTTTGTTTGTTGTAGTGATTTCTGGAATAGTGACTTAATTACCAAGTTACATCTAATTACCAAGTAATGACTTACATGTGAAATAGATTATAACAAAAGGGCCAAGTCTGTAACAAAAGGCCTAAAATAGGAAATACATAGTTTTGTATGTTGTCCTTCACACATGCTCCACTGAGCCTTGCTGTTTTCTCTGGTATGTAAAGGGAATGTTTGTTAGAATAAAAACAACGAGTCTATCTTGGATATATTTGTCTTAAGACAAATAGTTATGTCCCAGGAGACTATAAATTTAGCATACTATCTGAATGTTTCTGATAAAGCTACAAGATTCAGAGCATGATAGAAATGACTGGCCTGTTGCTGATGGGAGCTACTAAACAGCTGAGAAGTGGTAATCTCTTGAAATATTAAAAACAAACTTCTAAATAGTGACAGGGGACTTGTTGAGCTGGAAAGAGTAATGCCAAAGACAGCTTAATGTGGTGGCTTTAACAGGTTAGCTCTCCACACATTTTTTGTTTGTTCCTCATCAAGTTAACAAGATTAATGCCTTTCTCCAGTCACTGGTTTGTAATATTCCTCTCCTTTCTGTTTCTCCATTCCATTTTCTCTCTTTTTTCACTTTGTCTTTAAGGTTTCAAAGTTCAGATCTTGATGGATGAACATTCGAGATATAATTTGATAGCTATTTAAAAAACATTCCTTTTTCATGAATTTAAACTGCTTGCTAAACAAGTCAGGCCCAGATCTGGGCAGCAGTTTCGTCTGTGTAAGGACTTCTGTTGCTGGTTTTGCTGTTTTAAGTATTAAGGGTAATAGCGGGGAAAGGAGGTCTGGCTCTTTAAAGGGAGAATGCCATTCAACAGGATTTTTTAGTCTGTTCTACTTCAACAGTAAGTGGCTGTTTAATGCAAGAAAGATTGCACCATTGCACAACAGTCAGTTGCTGCTAGTACTTAGCAAACAATGCTAGCTTTGGGTGATAGATTGTTTCTGTAACATGTAGCTTTCCTCATGGAAATGTCAAGTTTTCTGTAACTCGTTTATTTGGGGATACTATTTGCCACTTTTACAGGCTGTAACTATGCCTTTGCCACAATCTACATTACCACAAAGTATAATGAAGGAATTTCTGTCCAAAGACGTTTGGGAATGCAATCATCATCTTCCTTGCTGGTCAAGTAAGCAACATGCTTTAAGTTTCATCTCTGTTCATGGTCACTGACAGTGCCTGTCTACATACTTGAGGGAGTTAAGTGACATTCCTGGATGCTGTAGGAAAGGTTTCCTTTCCACTTTACTCTTACTGCTTCCCCTTATATTTCCACCACAAAAATAAGCATATGTTCTGCTGAAAATTGATGGTTTCCTTTATTTATGATGAATATGGATACTCATGGTAGATGTTCAATTGACTTGTTTTTGTCACTAATGCCTAAATTCTCAGGATACAGTGCAGCACTGCAGTTCCATTCTGTAAGGATTGCACAGCAAGAATGGGCATTTGGGCCTTTAATTTTTGCCTGGTCTGACTGCGAATTTAGGACCGCATAAGGCGTTTGAGTAGCAGTCCAAATGAGCTGATTCTTGTCCTTTTACAACACACTACTGGTGTAAGAAGTATGGAAATCTGATAAATGCTACAATATCATTACTGTAAAGGATCTTCATGTATTGTTTAAAGCTGTCAGATGGGTATTTGCTGCCTCCTTTGAAGCCCCAGTTGTGTTTGTGTGGGGGAAGGAAGGTATGTTGTTAAAACCTGCCCTGCTTTTCACTCAGCTGTTGAGCAGCTGTTGGGGAGTTCTTGCATCCGAGTGCTAGAGAAGGCCTGAAGTTAGTTAAGATTGGAGAAGTCATAAAACAGCACTAAAGCAGTTTTGCACACCCAGTTACACATCTTCATGAATACTGTTGTGGCAGGAGAGGGGTTCAGACTTGCTACAAAGGGATTTTAAATCTAAAAATTGGTCTGTCTTTTCTGCAGAGCTGAATATAATTTTGGTCTTTGTGGAAATATATAAGTTACTTACTTAGATGACCTAATGAGAAATGATGATGAGCCTTGGGGAGAGCTGGGGAATAAGGGAAAGCGGCTCTGGGGACAGAAGTGTCGAAATTAGTTTGCTAAGATAATTAAATTATCTGTTGGGCAAATTACTTGAGACTCTTTAGGGACTGAAATAGAATTTCCTTTCTGTTGGGAGCTAGAATCATCTAGTGAGGAAAGCCTTAATTCTATTTTTGTCTTTTGCTCATGAAATACCTGACTCTAAAAGTTTTGTCCACTATCCCAAATAATTTGAAACTAATGATGTGGATGTGGCAAATACAGCTTTCTTTCTTTTTCTTTTTTTTCCTTTTTCTTTTTAACCTCTAGACAGGTTGGTTGGAGGGTGTGATCCGCAACTGGGAAAGTGAAGGAGAAAGGGGATTTTTGTTTGTTGTTAAGAAACAGATGCTATAATATGTTTGAAGGTAGTTCCATTCTTTTCTTACAGTAGCTCAGGTTTAGTGGTCAGCAAGAAGAGTTGATAGGGATAGGGGAATAGTGTCATTATTAACAAAAAGGACTGTTAAAGATTGAAGAAAAGTGACTGATCTATTGGCAGGATGTATATGTTTTGGGCCATGTTGTTTCAAAGCTGAGGATGTCTGCATGTTTATGTTAACACTGGGTCTCCTTGTCCTTGGAATGAAATTGCCTCATCAGCAGAGCCCCTTAGGGGATTGAAAGTCTACCCAAGACGTCATCCTTCCCTTGTAAAAGGGGGAAAAAACTGCCAGTTCTAATGTCTCTGACCCTTTCCTCTTCCCTCCCTTTTACTTACAGAGCATCAAGGGGTGGACCTTACTTCTGCAAACTACACATCTTGCGTTCCCCTTTGAGTATTCATTTTTCTCCTAGGAGTAATTTGATTCTGGGCTGTTCCAACTTGCCTGTAGTGAGTAAGCAGAGAACTGCATGTTGAAAGACTGAGTTTTCTCAGTAGGCTTTATCTATCTGTGTATGAAGAGAGGTCTTCAAGGGATTGTAACTGTTGAGAAAACGATCAACATGACGCTGCTGGAATCAGAAATGCAGATGGCAACACTCCAATCAGGTATCACCCCAAACATATCCTACGGATAAATTTTGCTAGCGAATCATGGTTGCTGAACTGTATAGGGAGTACCAGGAGGCTATGTGACTTTGAGTAAAGACAAATTAAAAGAGCTGTGGTAACTTCATGTACTTCATGTACAAGTTGCAGATAGATACTTGTTGGATGTTAAATACTGATCACTTAAGAACTTCATGAGATTATCTTTCTGTTCTTTATTTGCTGGTCCCCAACGTTAAAGTGCCTCATGAAGATTAGAAAACCCCAGTCAGATCTAAGACTTGTTCTAAAGAAATTTCCTCTGTTTAGCTTTGGCTGATTTATGCAGTTTTGCTGTTAATTATTTTTCAATTAAACATATTCTTGATACATTGGAGAGATTTTAAATTGTGTCATTTCAAATGCACTTCTGCTTTGAAAATTCCCAGTACTTGTTTTATATCTTGAAAGACTGTTAACTTGAGAATGAAAATGGTATTATGTGTCTGTGATGTTGCCCTAAATACTATGATCTTTTTTGTGGTGCTTACCTGTTAGATATGTAGAGTTGCATTTCTGACATGTAAGACACACTGGAGTGAGAATTATCTGTTAATGGCAGTATGGTGTACTTCTGTAGGGCATTTTTATCTGAGGATGTTTAAAACATTCTGTAGTTACACTACTGAAGTATAGGCACTTAACAAATACATATAGATATGAATGACCTCTGTTCTATAGATGGGAACAGAGACTGTAACCTTGGTAAGATCCGACTGCAAGCCAGTAGTGGCCTCAAAGCTTGGGTTTGCATTTGTGTACTCTTAATCTCTTGTACAGTGTTGCCTGAAAAACAGCACATACGTGTCAAGACAGACTTGTTCCTGAAAGTTAAATGCTTTTTCTTTCCTCAAGTAGTGACTTCAAAGGAGACAAGTAAAACAGTAACTTCAGAGTTTAATACGTTTTATTTTATTTTTCCAGAAATTGCTGGGGTTTTTAATGAATTTACAGTGTTGATTTCCTTAACTTAGAGTCTTATGTTCTGTAAAGTATCTGTGAAGACTGTATATGTCTATAAAGATCCTGTCTGACCTTTTTTTGTTGTATTCTTTGTTGTTTAGAGAACCAAAGTACATTTTGGGTTGTTTGTTTTTTGGGTGTTTTTTTTTTTTTTCTTCCACCTCCTGTTGTAGATAGAAAAGGCAAGAGAGGTGTTATAGAAGAGCTACGTTTTATATGGAATACACAGGTTTTTTGTCTCACTTCTAAAGGATGTTTGGACACAGTATGTCATTCCTCTGGTTGTACCCTTGTAGTTTGTGACTTGTGGAGGTAGTTTTTAGGCAGTAGCAAGGTGTTTGGTATTGAACATGATTGTATGGCAAGATGATATCTGTCTTTGTTGTAAAGAACTTATTTTTTTTCCTTGATATGACACTTGTGGTGGAAAGGCCTGAAAAGGATCTCTACCTCAATGGACTTTGTTCCTAGTAGCTTTTCTAATTACGGTAACTTTTTTTGCAGACAAGAAAGAGCCGTGGAATTTACATTTCATGGTTCTTAGAACTGAATTTGTGCATGATATTCTGTGGAAATTCACAGAAGAGAGTAAGGTTTGTTAAAATTAGGGAAATGGCCTTCATATTACTATTACTTTTTCCAAAACTCTGTTTATGGCTGTGTTTCTCATTTCTTCCAGATAATAAAATCTTCCAAGGCTTACATTTAATTCTTAAGGTGAGACTTTCTTCCATTAAAGAGTACACTTGTGTAGCCTTTGCTTAAGTCAGCTAACTCTAGTCCTTGAGTATGCAGTGGCGTTCTGCAGTGGTGAGGCAATTTCCTGGCAAGCTTAGCTTATCTAATGAGGGATACAGATTTATTGTACCTCTTCGATCAGTGGTAGCTCCCTTTTCTCCTAGATCAACCACTGCTGGAAAAATATTTAGCAAGAAGCAGACAAATGTTTTTGTAAAGGGGTTCACAAGTTCAGTGGGGAAATTCAGTATGACAACAGGATGCAATCATGTGCATAGTAAGTTTAAAAAATCAGTCTTGAATAATGGAAGAGTATTACAAGGTTCTAGATAAAGAAAATGGTTACTTGTTGAGCAATTTGCTCTCAGCATGAACTGTTTTTTTTTATTAAAAAAAGCCAAATAGATTAATATTTAGTGACTTCAGCTCCTGTTAGTTGCTACTGTTATTTGGCTTATAGAGGTAATTAAGTAGTCTGTTGAGCAAACTATGTGAGACTTTTTAGAGACTGAAATTGGATCTCCTTTCTGTTGAGAGCTAGAATAATCTAATGAGGAAAGACTTAACTTCTCAAAGCTTCTTGGTCCTGATGTTTGTCTTCAGAAGCCCTACTGGAAAGATGGAAACTGGAAATGGTTGTCCCAGTTAACTCCTCAAGGTTTCTGAACAGCCGTTGAAGAAATAGGAAAATCATGGCCTAAACTGGGTAAACAAATTATTCTGATAGAACTTGTACAGCTTGCACTCCATAGACCAAATGTTCTTAAAACATGAAGGTCATTAGACTGTGCTTATTTAATGCACATGAGAAAATATTCCTGATATTTTAGAAGAAGAACTGAGTGGGGGGAATATAATTTGACTGTTCTAGGAACAGAATAGTTTAAGCAGGAAGGGACTGTTTCTTCAGAACAAAACATAAGTGAAGAAGGAGCAATATGACTAGTGAGGTGCACATTGTATTAACCAGAGAAAATGAAACACACCTGTCAAACAAAAAATGGTGGGAGTAAAAAAATCAATACAAGTGATTGTATATGATGACAGCTGAGGAAGAAAAAGTAAAAGTGAAAATCAAGCTGAAAAGACATTCCAAAAAGGCAGTAAACCCAAAAAAATACGTGAAAATAAGAGCAGAAGCTTAACTGCTGTATTTCACATCTCATAGGGCTATTGAACTTCTTTGAAGTACTGTGGTATAACTGACCCAGTCATTCAAAGAGTGATCATACACAATGAGGCAAAATTCCACGTTCATTTTCAAGAATAGAATTTCGGCAACAGCCCTGTGCCAGTTTGCCTGTTGTCATTCTCTTGAACACAAAGCTGATGTGTGGGTCTATACTAAGCACTTAGAAGTGGGAGTTCCCTTATTAGGGTGTTTCTCCAAGAGTCACTTCTCCTTTGACTTTCTCGGCATCTAACTCATTTGTTTTATGTTTATTTGCTGATTTCAAAAGCTTGTTGTTTCCTTCCCATTATCTGCTACCTAATCTCCCTATATAGCCTCTCTTTATGTTCCACAGAAGCCTTTTAGTTGTTCATATTGCTACCTAATTATCCCATATGAAGATCTTGCAGATTATTTTGCTATTGGTCACTGATTTTGCTGTTGGTCAAGGTATGGATTGAATAGTTTCTTGATATAACCTGATTTTGTTCTCTGACAGACTGGTTGGCCCACTGAAAGAATGAGTCATTAAAATTATTTCTTTTTTATAAAGAGGGAAGAATGCTAGAGGAATACCTTTTTTTGACACAATCTACAATCCAGTAACACTTAATCATAGAATCACAGAATGGTTTGGGTTGTAAAGGACCTTAAGATCATGTAGTTCCAACCCCCTGCCATGGACAGGGACACCTCACCTTAGACCATGTTGCCCAAGGCTCTGTCCAACCTGGTCTTGAATACTGCCATGGATGGAACATTTACCAGTTCTCTGGGCAACCTGTTCCAGTGCCTCACTTCCCTCACAATAAAAAACTTCTTCCTTAGATCTAACCTGAACTTCCCCCTGTGTAAGTTTAAACCCATTCCCCCTTGTCCTATTGCTACAGTTCCTGATAAAGAATCCCTCTCCAGCATCCTTGTAGGCCCCTTTCAGATGCTGGAAGGCTGCTATGAGGTCTCCGTGCAGCTTCTCTTCTGCAGGCTGAACAGCCCTAACTTTTTCAGCCTGTCTTCATATGAGAGGTGCTTAATATCATCCTCATGGCCGTCCTCTGGACTTAAAACTGGTTTTGAACAGCCATATGAGGGCCTCATGCAGTTTAGGGAAATCTTGGGAGTCTTGGGTCTGCTGCTGACCTCTATAGGCAAATTCTATGCTTAAATGGCAATTTCAGACTTTCAAAGATAATTTCACTTTTTTATTTTGGTTGTTATGGTTCACAAGTTTCTTTTTATGTCTCTTAGCAGGTGGCTGGGCAGAAATGTGTGTGCAGTACACATACACAGGTGCAATCAGCCAGACAGAGAAACTCTAATTTTCACATCACTTTTTGCATGTATGGAGAAGAGTTATGGCCACTTAGGGTCACTTAGAGTCTAACAGTGCATTGCCAGAATTAATGGATGTTAGCACTTGGCCAAATGGGTACTTTTTTGTTAATGAATTCTATTTCCCCTAAAAATAAAGAGAACCTCTCCCTCCCCCCCCTTCTGGGGAGCATTGATTTGTTTCTGTGCACTACACTGTGGTTTACACTGTCTTCGTATATGTTGCAGGTTAATAATTGTCTTTGTGTAATCGTCATTTCTTTCTGTGAAAATGAGGTCTTTTCAGCATAGAGTGATCTGTTGGATAACATCTTTAGCTTTTGATACATTGGTGCATTGACCAGGTGAAAAATCCCCTTAGAATGTATGAGAGATCAAGCCAGGTACGCAAACCAGAAGCAGGTTGTTCCAAACTGTTAGAAGTGCAGTTTGGATGAATCAGAGGGTTTTTTTCCATGCATATTTAGAGAACAAAAGAAGTGTTGTTTTGAAGTCTGCAATGTAAATGAGAATAGAAATAATTCAGTTCTCAATAGTGGATAAAACTTGACTTCTCTAGTCTAATTTGCTTGTATCCAGCTGGTTCTGAAAAAGGAACAATCGTTTCAACTGAAAGTCAGTGTCATCTTCAATCAAATGTAAAACTTCACTCATTTTCAAGGAAAAAAGCATTTTTGAGCTGCTTTAGCAGATTAGGGATATATGAAACTCAATTTTGGACAAATGGATGCTGATCCCATTCCTTCTTTCAAAACACAGCTCCCAGGCTCTTGTTCTTCCCTCTCTGACAGATTTAAGTTGAAGCACTTTAAGGATGTCAGCTGCTAAACTGTTTAATGGAAAGAAAGAAGGACATCATGTCTGTGTATTCACAGAAGGGATGTGTCCCCCTCCAGCTCTTTCAGAAATGACAGATGTCCGAGCTGCAGTTCTTGTTGTTGATTTTCTGTTTTTCATGTTTCCAAGTGCTGGCTTTTGGTGCTCAGAAGAATAACCCCTCATGCATGCTCTAAAATGCCTTCTAACTTCGTCTTGTCTTTTTCAAGCACCTATTAGGATTTCTTTTTCCTTACTGTTTTTTTCATTTCCTAGCAAGAGTTTTTTCGGGTTGTGAGGCTTTTCCTCTAGTTCTGGCATTTTGTTTTATTAAATAGTAGAACTTAAAATACAAGGTTTTTTGTTTCTGTTTTTGTGGGGTTTGGTTTTTTGTTTGTTTTTTGGTGGTGTCTTTTTTTTTTTTGTCTCCTAGGTTGTGTTGGTTTTGTTTTTTGGTTTTTTTTTTGGTTGGGTTTTTTTTTTTTTTATAATTCCCCAACTTGGAATTTTGAGTTTTCAGTGATTTCTTGAACCAACACAACCAGATTTTGGATGGAGGGTGGAGGTGAGGGCAGAGCATTCCTGGCTTTATAGCTTTCATCATCACCACTTTAAAAATAGAACTTTTGATTTTGGTTTGGAATCTATGGCATTTGGAAATGTAAGCTTTTGTATCTACGTAGCAAGTTCCTGGGGAACATGAAGTGTTCCCTCCTTGCTGGGATGGCTCCCCGAGATGTGTATATTCTGACTAGTGATAAAATGAATCTTCACTGGCTTTTAACCAGAATTCTACATGTGATCCAGTAGCTGAATAAAGTTATGTGAGCTTCGTCGTCATCATGCAGAGGGAATTCTTTCCGAAGCAGCAAATGGCATGTTCCTGAAGTCAGCTTTAAATATGGAAATTTTTACGCCTGAGCTGCTAACTGCATGAGGTTCTGAGTTGACTGTTGTAAGATATGGAGTGAGGAGTGCAGAGATGTAAGCTGCATGTTACTGAGTTACTCCATTCATAAAAGAATTGAACATAACCTTTTGCTGCCTTTTATCCCTATGGTTAACTATTAAGTAATCCAATCACTGTGGTGTTTGTTACCCAAGCTGAAGGATTGTACTGAAACTAAATATGTGAAGGATGCTTTTCTTTTTTTTTTTTCTTTCTTTCTGTCAAGAATGACAGAAATACAGTAAAGACTGTTAATTAAAATCACTTCGTGAACAGTACCTATTTCTACTGCTTTAAATTTAAATGAGAAACTGCTGGAAATCTGTTGAAACCTGGACTAAGTATTCCTCGAAATGCTAAATTACCTTTTAAAAATAGTAAGTTTTACTCTGCTTTGAAAATACTCCATTTATTTTATGCAATGAGTATTACACTATGGGTTGAGAAAGAGGGAGTAGGAGAAAACAATCCACGTAACTTCTTGTCTTTACCTGTTCTGTGTACTAAGATGAACTAGCAAGGGCACACTCTCAGGCTGCATTTGTTCTAAAACAGTGACACAGGTAGACACAAACCAGTTATTCACTGGCAGCTTTGTTTCCTAACCTTTCTTACGGCTCCAGCATACTTCAAAATGTAACTATTGAGAAATAACTTGAAGGGAGGGGTGTGCATTTAAACTAGTTTCCAGTGTACATACTAAGATGGTCATCATCACACTGCATTCTTTTTTTTTTTTAATCACTCACCAATTGATATTACAAACTAAGTGAAAGTTCAGAATGCAGGTAAACACGTGTCAGGTTTTATAAGCTGTAACTTTAATCAAAGCAAAGTCTTCCTTGCTGTGAAATGAATGCATTATGTATAATGGGGCCTATTGAATTGATGCCATCATGTTCTGTACGTTACCTGTTCATTTACATGATGAATATAAATCAGCCTTTCTTTAGGAACATAGTTCAAGTGCAGGAGCAAAATGAAGCAGGAAAGAATTACTTAAATCAGCCTCTTTTTGGATGTCTTTAGGCACGATTGTATAAAAATTACTTAATCATTATTTAAATAGGCTCAGACTGGTCATTGTTATCTTTGTGGCTCAGGCTGATCATAGTCACTTTTGTGGCCCTCCTCTAATGTAGCTTCTGGATTAATATCTGAACATGTGTTACGCTGAGTCTCTCTAAACTGGTATGATGATTACACCATGCATGCTTTGCCTAAAGGGATACAGTGCAGACATGCATCCGTTCTGTCTTCCAGTTACCTCCTCAATCCTTGCTAGCCAGTGTTTGCCAGATTTAAGAAATTACTAATGTTTAATAAAGAGCTCAAGAGTCCATTCCTGTTCGATAGCAGAAATTAGCATTAGGGGTTAGATCCAGGATTACTTTTTTTTTTATAATGGGATTCATGTCCAGCCTACATTTTGATTATAGGCATTTATATATATATATTTTTTTTTTTACATCTAAGCTTCAGTATGAGGTATGAATCAGTCTCTAATGTGTGGCCAGAGCTGTGTAAGATCAGTGGTGGGGATTATAAGTAACTGTTGAGGTTCTAGGAACGTCTCTGTGGTTGTTTGATGTTATGTGGAAATTGACATAGATAAATTTTAATATTTAGCTGTTTGCCATCTGCTTTAACTAGTCTCAAACGACTCCTGCAGCACTTCTCCCTGCCCCCAAACCTAACAAAACCCAACCCCCAAAGCGTGTAATAACCTACGGCTTTGTGCAGCATCTGGATACTCCTTGATGCTGAGCGGATGCACCCCAGTTCAGACTTACAGCACCCTCTGCTGTTCTGACCTTAGGGCTCTTCCAAGAAGACTGACGCTTGTTTCAAGTTGTCTTTTCAAACGGAGAAACTTAAGTTGGTTATCTGGAGGCGGTGTGAACTTTTATTTTTATTTGTGACTGAGCCCTGCTTTATGGAGGTGAAGGTAGAATCTTAATGGAAGAAAAATTGCTCCACTCTCCTCTCAATTTCTTTGTCAAGCTAATTTTACTAACAGAATCAATACAGGAAAGTAGTTTAATTACATTGGCACAGCTCCCATTTCTGATTAACCTTAGTATAACTTGGCAATAGTCTAAGTAGGTAAGGAGTCGTAAAGAAACACAACTGGAATTACCCTTCAGGGTCACAGAGCCCACTCCCCTACTGTTGCAAGTAATCAGGTCATATACTCCCCTTCATAACCAATTTATCAATCACCATTTTAAAAAGTACTATATTTCTCACTTGCCACCAACTCCTACTAGAAAGCTGTCCTAGAATTTATCTCTTTGGTTAAAAATCTTGTAGTTTTTTCCCAATGTTAAGCGAGCTTGTGTGTCAATGTTGTTTTGTCCAAATAGCTTTTTGTAGTTAAACTGATTCAAACCTTAATGCATGTGAAACATTTTCAGAAAGAACCTGCATCCACTTACAATATACTTAAGTGGGCAAGTGCTAAAGCAGTGTCTGCTAATGTGACGTGCTCATTGCTTTTTGTATCTTTCTATCACGATGCTTATTTTAACTCGGATCGTCTATGTAACGTTAATGATACTTCCTAGGCCTTAGGAATGTTTGGGAAGGCACTGGCTTCCCAAACATTAGGAACCTATTTAATCAGCCAGTATGAGAAGTAGGTTGAGGAATGCATTTATGGCTCTTTGTAGGCTTTTCCATTTTCTTTGCCCTGATTGTTTCTTCTCAGAAATGAGTGTATCCCAAATCAAGAAGTTGCAGCTTTCAGTGAAGCACAAGCTGGCTTGATCAGATGACCTTGATGAGATGATTTTTTTTTTCCTGCTAGAGATACTATGATTGAAGCTGGTTTTCCTTGTCTGTGTCTTTCAGTATTTGAGATTTGTTTTTCGCATTCACTGATGTGAACTCAAATATACGACTCTTAAAAATATACTGAGTCATTTTGATTTATTAAAGTGACACTGAAGTACACCAGTTATGAATTACAACTCCCAAAACTTTTGGTTAAGCTTTTCAGAAAGTACATTTAAGCTTGACTTATTGTGGAACAGTCCTGAGGCTTAGAGCCTTTAAAGTTCTTTCACTAAAAGTTCAAATAAACAAAAAACACTTTGCAGTACACCTTTGCTGACTCTGTGTTACCTCAAATAAGCAAGAGCAAGATCCAGGTTAGTAGACTCCTTATGGAGAAACCTCTTTTGCTAACCTTACCTTGAAAATTCACGGATGAGCACATGAATGTTTTGAACAGTCTAATGCATGAAAAATGGTCTTGGACAGGAGTATTTCATCCCATGTAAAGGCCAAAGCATCTTTAAGCTAAAAAGTTAACAGCAACCTAAATGGGCCAGAAAAGAATAGCTAATTTAAACAGAAATGCAGTATTCTACAGAAGTTTAAGTTGTTTGGCTTTTAAATTTATTTATTTTTTTATTTCCATATAACTTTAAATGTACTATACACAATCTAATTTCTGTTTCTTTTTCCCCCCTCCTTCTTTTATTTTGTTATGCTTTGTTTTCTTCTCCTCCTTGTACCAGGCTTTTGCATTATGGTGACAGTCAAAGTGACTGGTTATAATGAGAGACTGCTCCACTCATTCCAGTTTTCCTCGGAGAGAGGCACTCACTGTTTGCTGTGATTGTTGATTTAATGCCTGGGAAGAATGAGTTTTTTTGGACCACTTCCTCATCACTCTCTCGCTAAGGGAGCCTGCGTCATTGAGAAATGTTTAACCTTCTGGCCTTTAAGTGGGACTGGAAACTTCGCTGCAAAATCTAGAAGCTAAAACTAGATCTTGCAGATGTTATTTATGTGGACTATTCTTTCCTTTGATTTAATTAGGACAGGAGATTTTAGAACTTGATTTAGAGTTTTGAGTAGCTTATAATTTTGAGTAAGCAGGAGAGAAAAAACAGTTCATTAGAGAAGAATGATACGTAACTGGTTTAGGAGAGGAGGAGGGAAGAGTTTGGGGTAGAAGATGGCAAAGTGTGGGAAGACTGTGTGGGGAAAGGCTGTCCTAACATCATAATCCTGGCATTGTCAAATGCTTATGTAATTCTCTTTAATTTTTGTAAGGAGGCTGGCTGTGCATAATTTAATTCATATAGCACAATGGCTTCCAGATGCTGGTAGCAGAAGCACATCCTAAAAAAGCATTGTAGAATAGACATTTTCAGACTTCACCTTCAAGCATGAGTTGCTTGGGGAGAACCAGGGGCCTAAACTGTGGTGGGAGCTCATTTCTAGAGATTTGATGTATTAGCAGATACTGCCTTTCCCTGTAAACTTTGGTATGACTACTATATGTCTGATTTTCCCAGACTGTCCACTTTTTTCCTTCCCCCTCCTCTCTACTCTGAACCATGGGGGTTTTCCTAAGACTTGCACAGAATTTCCAGATGTCTGTCTGCCCTGCTTGGAACTACGCTCCATTGACAGAGAGGGCAAGAAGACATTCAGAAATCCCAGATGCTTCTGCAGCATAATCATAATAAATCTGATGTATCTTGAAAATGTTGCGCTTTTGCAACTTAAGTGTAGTGTGCTTGTAGCACAAAGAGTAATCCTGACATGTCCACAGAGGGCTGGATTTATTGTACATGCTCTGGCAATCTACACAGCATTTGCTTGTGTGTTTATCTTCAGGATATTCCAAACCAAAACGTGGCAGCTCTGTCTCTTGGGGTCCAGTCACTTTATGGTAAAGAGGTTGAAACTAAAATGAAGAAGCTTGACTCAAGGGTGAAATAACAGGAGCCGGTTTGTCATGACCAGTGGAAGGGAGGAGAAGGGGCTGTACTTTCTAAAAAGTTTTTTGCTGGATGACTGAGCTGAATTAAGTTGCTGCACTTCCATATGAAACCTGCGTCCATCAGAAGAAGGAATGATGAGAAGTGAAACAAGGTGCTAGATTATTTCATCCATCTTGGGTAACATCACTCAAACTGTACTGAATAGTGAAACTGGGGAAGTTAGAAAACCAATTTTAACTGTGAAGTAATTGGTAGGATGAGAAAACTGCTGAACACTAGATCATGAAGTCAGTAAACAGTTTTAGTGTCTGGGCAGTAGGTCTAGGAGAGAAAAAAGATCAGGCAGCAAGGAAGAATTATAATTAAATGTATGAAATTAGAAGTGGGTGATTTTTTTAGGAAAATATTCAAGTATGTATTTCTCCAGTATGAAGTTTTCTGTGTTAGAATTTTGCTTGGTTTTACTCAGAGGTTGCTACATATCTATTAATGGACAAGCAAGCCACTGGAAAAAGGGTTGTTACTTACCTGTTACAGAATGCTTGAGGTTGCAATGGGTCTCTGGAAGTCATCTTCTCCAACTCCTCTGCTTAACTGGGGCCATGTAGAGCCAGTTGTCCAGGACTATATTCAGACAACTTTTGAGTATCTTCAAGGATGGAGACTCCACAACCTCTTTGGGCAACCTGTGCCAGTACCTAGTCATCCTCTGTTGTGGTTTTACCCTAGCCAGCAACTAAGCACCACACAGCCTTTTGCTCACTGCCCGCAAGCAGACAGGTGTTTAACCATCTCCAGGAAAGCAGGGCTTCATCACATGTAGTTGTTACTTGGGAAGACAAATGCTGTAATTCTGAATGTCCCCCCTCTTTCCTTCTTCCCTCAGCTTTATACGCTGAGCATGACACCATATAGTATCCCTTTGGTCAGTTGGAGTCAGCTGTCACAGCAGTGTCTCCTCACAATTTTTTGTGCACCCCCAGCCTACTCATTAGCAGAGCAACATGCAGAGCAGAAAAGACCTTGCCTCTGTGTAAGCACTGCTTAGCAATAACAAAAACATCCCTCTGTTATTAACACTGTGTCCAGTACAAATCCAAAACATAGCCCAGTGCTAGGTTCTATGAAGAAAAATAACTCTATCCCAGCCCAAACCAGCACACCCTCACAGGAAAAAAAATTGTTTCCTGGTGTTTAGAGGGGACCTCCTGAGATTCAGTTTGGTGAAGCACAAGCCTCTGGTCCTGTCAGTGGGCAGCACTTAAAGGAGCCTGGCTCCATCTTACTTTTACCCTTCCTTGAGGTATTAGTATACGTTGGTAAGATCCCCCCTGAGCCTTCTCCAGGCTGAGCAGTCCCAGCTCTCTCAGCCTCCTCTCATACAAAATGTGAGCCAGTGCACCTGTTATCTTCATGAACCTTTGTGAGACTTTCTCCAATGTGTTCATGTCTCTTTTGTACTGGGGAGATCACTAATGGACGCAGCGCTCAAGGTGCTCATCAGTGCTGAGTGAAAAAGGATCACCTCCCTCAGACTTGCTGAGAACCTTTCTCCTAATGCCGGTGAGGATACCTTCCTTAGCCTTCTTTGTCCCAAGGGCACACTGCTGGCTTATGTTCAGCTTGCTGTCCACCAGGATTCCCAGGCCCTTTTCTGTCAAGCTGCTTTCCATCCATGCAGCCTCCAACATGTGTTGGTGCACCCTCTGGGCCTGGCCACTTGGACAGTTTTCAGTCCATCTCACCATCTCTTCATCCAGGTCATATTTCCATCAGGTTCTCTATGAGGATCTTACAGGAGACAGTGTCAAAAACCTCACTAAATCAGGGTGGACAATAGCTGCTCTCCTCTCATCTAAGTATCAATCTCTCCACATTGTAGTTCAAACCTAAAGACAGTTTTGCCCAATAGCTGTCTTGCTCAGGCAAAGATATTTTCTGATATGAGAGAATTGTGAGTTTATAGTAAACTCTGGACTGACTATAGCATAGTTGCCAAAAGTAAGCATATGGCAATGTCTATAATGTTAAAAATTGTTTTTGTTCTAAAGATTTGTTTGTAAGTGACTTCTGTTCAGCCAACTGTTAGGTCTATGGGGAGTGAGCAGCCAAGTCCTGTCAGATCATAAGAATTGGCAGGCATATAAACCCCATATCTTTTTCAGTTGCATGTTTGTCTATCTAATTAAATCATCAACCTGTTTGTTTTTCTGTAGTCCCTCTTTAATGGTTCTTTTCTTGTGTCTGGATTCATAAAATAGATTCAGTAGCCAAGAAAGGATGCTAAGATTTCTAATTCCATTTCTGACACACACACTCTGTGTTACATATAATTTTTTCTACTTAATTTAGCCTAGTTTATCAAACCAAAGGGGTTTTAATAGAATTGAATTGTTTAGAATCAATAAATGAGCAGTTCTGACTGATGAGTTCTTGTAGCTCATACCAAAGCAACAAAAGATCTTAAAGGGGCGCCAGGTAGCTGGTGAAAGACTGACCAAAGAGACTTCTCTTTTTTTCTCTTATTGTTTCAGGTGAGCTCACAGATTTATGAGGAGGAAAGCAGAAACAGAAAGCTGAGGCCCGAATCAGAGCATAATGTCCCAAGTACATTATCTTTAGCGTTATAAACACTTCAGCTACATTCCTTTCAATGCGTTTAAGCCAATTGGAGATTAAAACTCCTAAGATTTGGCAGGTTTTGCTGGGGCAACAGAAGAGGATAAACCCTCCCCATACCTTGTCTTTTTTTTTTGCTTTCATAGCTGGGATTAGCAGAACTCTTGGATACAATATGAAATTTGTTTCAGAAGTAATCATGCTCCTTGCAAAGGAGGTGTGTGTCTTTGTTTCCCCCATTCCCCTTCTTTTGGGTAACCACATAGGTCAGATCAAACCACATGCAGTATTTTATTGTACTTTCCCTACCTCTAAAATCTTTTCTGGCTTAAACTTTTGCCACAAACGCTTAAAAAAATAGCAGACTCACATGTGTGAAAGGTCTTTGGCAGAGCTTTGTTACATGGCTACATGTAGGCCAAGCCTAGGGCATAAAGCTACAGTGTTACGTGTTGTAGCAATTCCCTGTGCATGTGAATTTACACTGAGGTACCAAGTAATCAAATCAAGGTAGCTCACCTTGGGTTTCGCTGCAAGGAGCTCTTGGCTTTATGACTTTGTCTGTGCAAAATAACTGTTTCTTGCTTAAGCCTGAGTTTGGGTGAGCTTTTTTTTCCATCCAGACATGGTTCTTTTCAAATGCTTAGAAAATAGGGTTTATCATGAGCTGTATTTTAGGTCAATTCAGGTTGTTTGGGAAAACCACTATCTTTTGGTCTGGTTCCTGTGGGTATTGTGACCAGATCATTGGAGAGAGGTACAAATGATGTATGAACTGGGAGTTGTACATTCCATACCAAGAGATGTCTTCTGTTATAACTTTGAACAGCTTCAAGTAAAATAAACCTTTGAATTGGTTAATGCAGAATACAGTTTACTTACAGATATACTCTATGGAGAATGAATGGTAGTACTGTCAGCTTCATCTTGCTGAAGTGATAGGCAAGTGAGTCCCAAGAAGGAAGTGAATCCCATGAAAGCCTTAAAGGACTCTCCTACAATAGCATAACCAGCATATTTTTCCTACTAATCAAAAGCTAAGTAATTTAGTGGTATGCAGGTAAAGACTATCCCAAATCCAGCCTCTCCGGTGCTTTATGTTGCATTTAAGATCTGAAATGTCTGTACATGTGGGTGGGGGATGAGTACATACTAGGTCCTTAAAGCACTTTACAGAATCAGTGCAGTCTGTTCCATGAGATTGAATGGTTGTGTTCCTTTGACATTGTCTCAGGCTTATGTTATGTTGTAGCTAAAGATTAAAACTCAAACATGCTATACCTTTTATATTGGAAACATAAATTCATTTGTTGAAGCTGCCATGAAAGCTTGAGATTGGCATCTACCCAGGGAGTAGTTGAGTTTCAGCACTAAATGAGGAGTTAGAGCATTTGACATTGGGGGTGATTTATAGACCTTTGGCAATGCAAGAACTGGATTTTGCATTCCAAGGATGCAATTATTTCCTGTCTCAAATAATCCTGACAATAGCTGTTTCTTGCCATGGGGCGAGATGAGAATCTGTGACAGTGGAAAAAGAGACTACCACTTTCAGTGACAGCTAAACACAGAATTGGCTTAGAAGTTGCGTACAACTTCCATCTCCTAATTGATGTCATCCAAGCCTTTATTACTGCCTGACTGTGACAAAGTACTTGCACCATTTTTTAGAGAGAAATTAACAGTTAAAAAACCCCACATCTGAAATTATTAATATTGACTATTAACATTAAATGAATGGGATGTTTTATGTTCTTTTTTAGAATTACACCTCCATTAGAGCAGTTGAGAAGTCTTCTGCAACCATAAAGGGTAAATAGAGACTTTAATAAAAATCTAGATTTTGGGATTGCAGTTTTGTATCAGATTAACGAAGGAGAACTGTCATACTGTGCCTCAACAATGTTGTTATTGTCCATATTACTGATGTATCTGGAGAAGCAACAGGGCAGAAGTTGCAATCCTGTAGTGAGGGTGTACTTGGTAGCTGTTCTGCTAGTATGAACTGAGAAGAAAATTAAGGGTTTGCTAATCCTTTCACAAGCAGTGCATGAACATTGAGTGCAGTCTGGCTGTTTCCTTGCTTGATTAGGTAGTTTAAAAACAGACTGCATTTCCAAGTATTTGCAGGTAGCACATTTGTGCAGCAGGAGGGTTTGATAGAGACGAAACCTTTTATTGCCAGGAGCTGAAAAGATGTGGGAGGGGGAAGTGTGGGATATCTTTGCTCCACAACCACAGGAATTAGTGATGTAACTTCTCAGACTCTTAGACATGCCTTAGCATGAGGGGAAGGGTTTCTTTCTCCCGTCTTTTCCCAGTTACCCCTTTCTAAAAAGAAATGGGTGTTTTAAGACAAAGTCAAATTGCCTCCTTTTCTACTCTGCTCACTACCCCACTTGGTCTGGCCAGAACTTCATCTTTTTTCATTCTCTTGAAAGCAAACCCAAATGTTTTGGGTTTTGCTGTTTTCACTTGTTCATAGTGGTTTAAATTGAAGCCTTGAATATCTACAAGAGGAAATGTTTTGAAAAGTCTGTTCTCTTGCTTATTCTTCACTGGGCATAGTATATACTTACTTACATGTCAGTCTTCCTGCACTTCTGGATGTTCTGCCTCTGTGCAGTTGTGGGAGTGGGGAAATGCACATCTGTTGGAGCACATCTGCCTACCCCTGGAGACATTAAAGTTATTTGGGGTGCATGTGGGTGAATTAGCAGACCTAACTGTAGGTGGGAAGGCTGCTAAGATTCAGATTGTTGAATCTTGGGTGACTGTCTCTGGCTTGAAACCTTTGACTTTTTTTATAACAGGTAAGCTATGGCTCTTAGGTAAGAGCAGGGAACTGTAACTGTTACTTCCTTTGGTCTTAAGTAATTATTTTAGAGCAAGATGGTTAATAGCTGAACGAAATGAATACAGGGGAATTCTGTTGCAATTCCAGCTGGAGCAGCTCTCAGTTAAGCGCCTACTGGAGATACCCGCTCCACATTTGACTTGTCATACTTGATGTGTGAGTTCTCACTGTGAAGCTTGTTGGCTTAGCAAAGGTAATGTGAGCTAATCTTTCTAACTTTGCACTGGAACAGAGTGAGAGCATTCATACAATCAACAACTGGGGGCTCAGCAGGGGATGGTAACTTGACGAAGGGCTAGTAACTTTGGACTATAGAGAGGTATGCAACAGTCTTTGCATCTAAACAGAATTTATCAAGCAGAATGGTAAAGATAAATGTTTTGGGGCATGGGTTTTTAACTTACTTGCTTGTTTTTCTTGGGCTATATGCGCAGTGGACTGTGGTTGTTCAGATATAAAACTTCCTCCTCTTAATTCCTCTGCTTTCATTCTGCCCTCTTCTGTTGTAGGTAGAGTCCTTCCACTACATTAGCCAGAGAAATCCAGCTGGTAGTTGCATTTCTTATCTTGGATGGAAATCTCCTAATAGGCAACACCATTTTGTAGTCAAGGGGTGTATGTGCAGCTTTCTAGAGAGCCACATTGACGGAACTGTTGCCAGCAGTTTGCAAAAGAAAATCCAACTAAAAAAAAACCCCCAAGCTAAAACCAAAAGGTGAATTTAATCAACTTGTCTTTAAAAGCTGCACTGCTTTCTTTGGCTGTGTAGATGATGTGTTCTGAGCGGGCATACTGACATACAGTAATGCTAGGAGCAGGCTGGGCAGAGGAGAGATTCAGAGCAGCCCTGCGGAGAAGGACTTGGGGGTGCTGGTCAATGAGAAAATGAACATGAGCCGGCTGCAGTTGCGCTTGCAGCCCAGAAAGCCAACCGTACCCTGGGCTGCATCAAAAGGAGCGTGACCAGCAGGTTGAAGGAGGTGATCCTGTCCCTTTATTCTGCTCTCCTGAGACCTCACTTGGAGTATTGTGTGCAGTTTTGGTGTCCTCAACATAAAAAAGACATGGATCTGTTGGAGCAAGTCCAGAGGAGGCCACGAGGATGGTCAGGGGACTGGAGCACCTCCCATATGAAGATCGGCTGAGAAAGTTGGGGCTGTTCAGCCTGGAGAAGAGAAGGCTGCGTGGAGATCTCATAGCAGTCTTCCAGTATCTGAAGGGGGCCTATAGGGATGCTGGGGATGGACTCTTCATTAGGGACTGTAGTGGTAGGACACAAGGGGTAATGGGTTAAAACTTGAACAGGGGAAGTTTAGATTGGATATAAGGAGGAAATTCTTTCCTGTTAGGGTGGTGAGGCACTGGAATAGGTTGCCCAGGGAGGTTGTGAATGCTCTATCCCTGGCAGTGTTCAAGGCCAGGTTGGACAGAGCCTTGGGTGGTATGGTTTAGAGCGAGGTGTCCCTGCCAATGGCAGGGGGGTTGGGACTTGATGATCTTAAGGTCCTTTCCAAACCTAACTATTTTATGATTATATAATTCTATGTTTTGTTGTTTTTTTTTTTGTATGTTTCTGAGTAGGAAGACTTCTGGACCATTTCCTTCTCTTTATCACCTCAGCTTCTCCAGTACCACATGTTCTGAAAGGATGGAGGAGGAGAGGCATGAACCATAAGTGGCCCAACATCTCTGCTTCCCTTTCTCTCTTTCCTTCCCCTCTTGTCTGCCCTTGTAGCAATATTGCTGTAGTTGTTTTGCAGATGACCTTTGGCCAACAACACTTGGCCAAGTGAGTTCTTGCTTTGGAGAGGGGAGAGGTCGGAAAAGCAAAGGTTTTGGCTTCATCCTTTTTCATCTCCTTCCTCCTCAGGTCTGCAGAGCCTGGGTGAGTGGCAGGGCTGAGTGACTCAGTATGTTATGAAGAAGGGTATGGGACATCACGGCTGCTGTCTCTCCACACCTCACTTATAATGTTGACTTGCCTTCCTGGTTGGAAACTGCTTATCTGCAGTTAATCAAATGCAGATCAGCATTGCGTTCTGTGAGCTGAACTGATTCTTCTTGTGTGTTTTGCAGATAGGGATCATGGATTTGATGTGTGTGTTTTCAGGGAAAGGCAAACTGACATCTTGGCTGAATCCCAAGGAATGGGGTGGGTGGCAGAGTTTATAGATGTGCTGGGGGTTGAATTGGCTCTAGCTGCTGTGTAAAGTTCATGCTGGCAGCTGAAAGATGCAGAGAGAAGCACTTTCAGAATTAGAGGCAGTGAGGTAATGAGAAAGTGACATAGGAAAGGAAGTGGTGGGGGGGAAGGGAGGGCTCGAAACGCGCCTTGACATCATCTGATAGGTTTTCCAGCCTGTGCAGCAGCTATTTTTGTGCTTTCAACTCACGGTATTTACAGCTCAATGACAGCCAACTTGCCAAAAGTGGGGGTGGTGGTATATCCCAGAGTGGGTTGGGGGACTGAATAGCCGCTCAGAAGCTACGGCAAAGATCCAGCTTCTCAGGCATCCCCACTGCTGTTGTCTTTTTTTACATTTGCATGGTGGTTTACCTTTGGCTACCTGTCATGTCTAGGAGTTTTTTGGATGCTGACTGGTAGAGTAAGCTGTCATCAGCTAGTTGGACAGATAAGAGTAAGGGTAAGCCTCAGCCTTTTCCTGAGAGCTGGAGAACCAAGAATGCACAGTGCTCCCAGCTTGCAGTTTCTACCCCTTTCTCAAGGTCACTGTTGGTGGGAGGCAGGATCCTGGGAATACACAAAGCAAACTCACATTACATATAATGTGATCCTTAGCTGAGAAAAAGTGACACAAGTGTCAGTGTACCGTAAGTCTCTATTTGTTTTGAAGGATAAAATGAAGAGAGTCATAAGACATCAAAGGTTTACAGCAGTGTAGGTGCAGCATTCTGTTATTTTTCCAGCTTTTATCTGCTTGCTAGAAATATCAGAGACATCTTAAATATAGCGGGTTCATATTTCTTCCTGAGGGTTCATCTGGCTTAGACCTCTACCGAGATCTTTCTTACGTTGTCAGAGTGAGCATATATTCCAGCCGTTTGCCATTTTTTAGCAGTTCATTGTTTATATTTCATCACTACACTGTGTGCATGCAGATCCTTGCAGGCATTGTGTCATCTGAGAATATTATTGGGGGAAGACAGACACAGAACCTGAATTAAGCTGCAGGGAAGACTGGAGGTGGAAGGAGGAAAAACATGCACGTTGTAAGTTGGTGTGGGATGATTTAAGCACATTTGCTATCTGCTCATTAACTTGAATGCAAAGAGTACTTTATTTTTGCGGGGTAAAACTAGTGATGCAATTCTGTGTTACAGAACATTAGCTCAGTTGATCCGAAGTCTAGCCTGTGTCAAGACTTCTCTCCCTTTTCAGCTGTGTTTACTAGCCACCAGCTGTGGTGCTCATCCCACCTGTTGGTATTGGTGTTTAGTAGTTTGAATTGGCTCATTAAGATACCGCATAAATGTCAGAATTGGTATTAAGGAGGATAATTGGTATTAAGGAGGATAATTGGTATTAAGGAGTTCCCAGGGAACTACAAACCAGTCAGTCTCATCTCTGTGCCTGGCAAAATCTTGGAGCAGATTCTCCTGGAAGGCATGCTAAGGCACATGAAAAACACCAAGGTGCTTGGTGACAGCCAGCATGGCTTCACTAAGGGGAAATCTTGCCTGACCAGTTTGGTAGCCTTCTATGATGGAGCTACGGAACTGATGGACAGGGGCAGAGCAATTGATGTCATCTACCTGGACTTGTGCAAAGCATTCGACACTGTCCCACACAACATCCTTGTCTCTAAATTGGAGAGACATCAATTTGATAGATGGACCACTTGGTGGATAAAGAACTGGCTGGATGGCCACAAGCAAAGATTTGTGGTCAATGGCTCAACGTCCAGCTGGAGACCAGTAACGAGTGGTGTCCCTCAGGGGTCAGTGTTGGGATGGGTCTTGTTCAACATCTTTGTTGGTGACATGGTCAGTGGGATTGAGTGCACCCTCAGCAAATTTGCTGATAACACCAAGCTGTGTGGTTCGGTTGATACGCTGGAGGGAAGGAATGCCATCCAGAGGGACCTTGACACGCTTGTGAGGTGGGCTGATGCCAACCTCATGAAGTTTGACCATGCCAAGTGCAAGGTCCTACACCTGGGTCGGAGCAATCCCAGGCACAGCTACAGGCTGGGCAGAGAAGAGATTCAGAGGAGCCCTGCGGAGAAAGACTTGGGGGTGCTGGTCGATGAGAAACTGAACATGAGCCGGCTTCAGTGTGCGCTTGCAGCCCAGAAAGCCAACCGTATCCTGGGCTGCATCAAAAGGAGTGTGACCAGCAGGTCGAAGGAGGTGATCCTGCCCCTTTATTCTGCTCTCGTGAGACCTCACTTGGAGTATTGTGTGCAGTTCTGGTGTCCTCAACATAAAAAGGACATGGATCTGTTGGAACAAGTCCAGAGGAGGGCCACGAGAATGATCAGGGGACTGGAGCACCTCCCATATGAAGATCGGCTGAGAAAGTTGGGTCTGTTCAGCCTGGAGAAGAGAAGGCTGCGTGGAGACCTCATAGCAGCCTTCCAGTATCTGAAGGGGGCCTATAGGGATGCTGGGGATGGACTCTTCATTAGGGACTGTAGTGGTAGGACAAGGGGTAATGGGTTAAATCTTAAACAGGGAACGTTTAAATTGGATATAAGGAAGAAGTTTTTTACTGTAAAGGTGGTGAGGCACTGGAATGGGTTGCCCAAGGAAGTTGTGAATGCTGCATCCCTGGTGGTGTTCAAGGCCAGGTTGGACAGAGCCTTGGGTGACATGGTTTAGTGTGAGGTGTCCCTGCCCATGGCAGAGGGGTTGGAACTAGATGATCTTAAGGTCCTTTCCAACCCTAACTATTTTATGATTCTATGAGAGAGAACTCCATGGCTGGCAGAAGGGAAAGAGAGGGTGGGTGAACTAGTAGTGATCCTTTTGATGGTACAAATCTTTAAGCTGTAGCACCTTACAGTTCTGATGCTAACTTTGCACAGGCAAATTTTTATGTGCTTTTGGAATATAAAGGTCAAATACCTACAGCAGGGTTTTAGAACTTACGCTGGAGGGGTCTCACTCTTCCATATTTCTCTTTTAGCACAGAATGGGAATTTGGAAAAGCTGCTGCTTATATGCTGCCTTGGCTTTTGAGGATAGAAAAATGAGAGGAGAAAATGTTAATGAATTCATTCACATTAATTTAAAATAGTAAGTAATTAGAACTGACATTAAAATAGAAGTATTGCGTTCTGTGCGCACCAGGCCTCAGAACCACCAGCAGCATCTGCACACCTGATGTTTCTTTCTATTTCTGTATGAGGGTATAAGTAGTAATGCAGCAACTTAAGGAAAAATATATCCCCACAGCCTGTGTCTCATTTCATACTTGAAAGTCAAAGGATGTAAGAATTAACGGATGTCTCATGGACAGATTATAAATACAGGGCCTGATGTTTTCCAAACCAGAAATCTGTGTGGCAAATGTCTAGGTCCTTTTGGTAAAGGTGATCTTTCTGCCAATAGCACTGCTGCCAGTTTCAGCGTGAATGTTGTGCAAGACATGGAATGTTGGACAATGCATTGGTGTGGGTTGATCCTATTTTCTGGAGTGGTTAAGCATCTGAATCTGTTGTTGGAAATCCTGCCTCAGCTGTGAAACAGACTTTCCCATCTCCCCTACTGATTTCCAAAGTGTCAAAGTTACTCATCAGGCCTTACTTCTTACAGTGCATTGCTATTTCTGTCCATGTGATCACTGATCAGACTTTTAGATCTCTTATCAGTATATCAGGATCCAACAAAACAAATTAAACTTTAGTTTAACTTTTTGATGCTCATCAACATCTGGCAGTAGCGTCAGTGTTTTGTGCAAGACAGTTTTGCTCTTGGTGTTTACTCATCTATCAGAATCCATTTTTTGCAAGGAGGTATCCTGCAAGTGCTTGCTTGTCTGTTGAAGATATCCTCCAACATGGGCCCCGTGGAGTTTGTCTCCATACAGCATGGAGGACATTATCCAAGTCCTTTTTGGAGTGTTCTGGCCCAACGTTTTTGGGTTTAGAATAATTGCTCCTTCTTTCAGACACTAGGTAACACTGTAGGACAAATTTGATGCTGAAGGATAAAATTTTAGAATATCTTACTCAGCAAATAAAAGAGAGGATCAAATCTTCATCAAGTTGCAGTTGTCAGTTATAGCAGCAGAGGATTGGTTATATGATCAAACTGCCCAACTGGCAGTATATTTCATGTATTATTAGCTACTTGGTGCCTCTTTCAGGTTGGCAAAGTAATAGTAGTCTTTGACCTCTGCAGCTGAATCTTGTTATTTCTACCGTCCAGATGGTGCATTGATTGCCAGAAGAAATAGGATTCAGTCTGGCACAGGGTAGTTGTCCTTTAGTCATTGTGGTAATTGTGGGACCTGTCTGCACAGAGTACCAGATCTGATCCAATGTGCAGTTTTGTGCTGCTGCTGAAAGAGGAGATCTGGACAGTGTGTTTCTTTCTATTCTCCTTCATCCTGGCTTTAGCACCCTTGTGGTTTGCCAGCTCAGCTTCCGAAGGCAGCTTTCCACAGTCACAACTGCTAATGCTCACGCAAAAATGAACTCATCTATTTATGAAGTAATTTGACCTTATTGGCCAAAGTTCATTGTGAAACCGAATCTTTACCTGACTTTTACAAATCTGAAATTTAAGCTTGAGAGTTTGTGTTAAGTATATGTTGGTAATTTAGGAATAATGGCATTACAGATCTTGTCACCCAAGGTATTTTTTTACCCTCAGGAACTTTAGAGTTTGGATTCTTTCCTGAGTGAAGGTTGAACATGTCAAAGTAAGAAGAGTCCTGTTGAAAGTACTCAGAAATGTCACTGGTGCCATCTAGCATCATTATTTAGTAAACATGTACAATTCTGTATATTAGTTTTTAGTTTTTAACTTAAACACATTAGATTGTTTTGTTCCACTAATGCAGCTTATGGCAGAGTTGAAGACATGCTTTTAAGATTTGGTTGAACACCACTTTTCTTAGAGATTAGCTTTGTTATTGAAGACTTTTTTCCTTGTGGTTGTTATTCCAGCCTTGCTTTGTGAAGTGACTTGGATACCTCCCAAACTATTTGGAGATGAGAAATTTTTGTCTTGACTGGGGACAGGGGCAGGGGCAGAAGGTGAAATGGAGACTGTTCCTACACTGTTTAGAATATTTACCTTTTTTATTTTTGTGATGTCCATGTGGCTGTCTTTGCTTCCTGCTTGCAGGATGACAAAAATTTCTGTTCATCTTTTTTTTTTCCTGTAAAGATGCCAGAATACATTTTTCAGGTATGTGTATTCACTGGACAACTCTTTTATTTTTGCATTTTTTATGATACATGCTTAGTGACATTAAAAACCAATAATGCCACCAACTGTACTGGTGAGAGTATCTCCTGGCTGTTGCTCAGATGGAGCATGACGTTTTTTCTGGCCACTTCCAACTCCAGTACTGTGCTGGGCAGTATGTGTAACCAGAGTTTGCCAACACTATGGCATCTCTTCATGATACACATTAAATAAGCTCTACGTGAGACGAATGCCTCAATGCAAGTACAGATTTTGAAGTTGCAGTGCTTGTAGTAGAAGCTTACAGATTGGGTGCAGCTGATTATCTTCAGGTAGGTGTTTCTACTAGGTAGGGAGAAAGGATTTAAGAAGAGGTGAGGTGAGAATGTGTGCTTGTATAGAAGTAGCCTGCTGTTATCTGTATGTGTTCTCAGAGCAAATGCATGTAAGAACTCTGTTTCTCAGATTATTGGTCTAGTTTTCTCCACAGCTGAAATGCTATTTCCTTTTTAATCAGGAAGGGAGAAAAAGCAGCATGGCTTGTGCACCAGGAGTGGTGGTGTTCTCCTAGATGTGTGTACAGCATGCTTTTACAGTTGGGAGGTGCAGGGGGAGAGAGGGTAGTGCTCAATCACATGATATTGCCTGTCTGGCAGGTGTCTGTAGTGTGAGTAGAGAAACCAACTGTTCACTATTTTGGGTAAATGAGGTTGGCTCTTACTGCAAGTGGCCCCATGGAGGAGTCCATGCATCTGTTGATAAGCACCGCTCTGCATACTGGGATCCTGAATGCTTATAGCCGCTTGCTGAAACAGTGGAGTTTCTGACTGAGCTTTGAGATAGTAGGAAGAAAAGTTTTGCCAAGAACCTTGCTGATTTTAATCTTTAGATGTTGGCTGTCAGGATTTGTCTGTGCCTCAACTACCTCTCTGTTCCTATGCAAGCACAGCCTTGGAATCTAGCAGTGAACTGATTTTTTTGTTCACTTTACCACTTGGTGCAGTGACCGAAACCTGGTAGAGAGGGACTGTGGTAAGGGTTTCTTGTGAGGATTAAGCACCCCTTCCACTATCCCGGGACGCCTCCTGTGTTACAGCATCTGTCTTCAGGTCCAGGGATTTCCTCTAATATGTTGGATAAAGCCAAGACACTGCAGCCTGCCTATGTTGGGATTGTGCCGCTTGCAGAGACTGTGTCAAAGCAAGGGAAGAGCTATTCAAGCACGTATCAAGATCCATACCACAGCTTACGAGAAGGTTAGCAGGCTCTGCTTTCTTTGTTGTAGACATTGTTAATTGGTTTGTGGTTTATTTGTTTGCATATTGAACCTGCCTGCTTTTTCTTTTCTGGGCAGTAGTCCAGACTATGGGTTTCCCACTGACTCCTGTGACCTGTTGTCCCCGAGGGCACTCATAAGCATGTCACTGAACAAGGTTGGAGCTCTGTATGTAGTGACTTGCGGTGCTGGACCTTGGGACAATTCCACTTGCATTTGGAAGTTTTAATTTCAGAATTTAAATTCCTTCCTCTCCTCTGTGTCTATAGGGCTCTTGTGAGCAATGTCTTAAGGCTGTTTCATTGAAGGTGTAAAGGCTTGTTCTGGAGTGGCAACTCTGCCTTGAAAGAAATAGAATGTCATGTTTAAGTTTCAGTGTGGTGGTGTTTGGAGAATGTGAAAAGAGTGGGGTGTGTATATGTGTGATTCTGTTTTAGTTAGTGGTATTCTCCTGCAGATACATGTGATTTTCAATGGGGGTATGACAATTCTGAAACATTATATGGATAGTTAGAAGTCAGATTTAAGGGAGTGATATCTATGAGGAAGAAGATCTGGAAGGATTGAAAAAGAAAGAGAAGATGAAAACAGACAGTGGTCTATTCATAGTGTGCAGCATAATAAATAGCAACAAATGGAAACCTGGAAAAGATTGCAGAGAAGAATGGCAGAACATAATAAAATGCCAGTGGCAAATATGACAAGATTCATGTTTTGTCAGGAGCACTGGGTCCATCTAGCTACAGGTGAAATTTGAATGGAAACCTGCAGGAGTGAACCAGGATCTTGTGCTCAGTGGCCTCAGAAATAAGGTGATATGGAATTTCAGCTTCATGTACTGTGATCTGAAACAAGTGGAAAATGGCTTTCAGTGGCATTTGAGACAGAAAAGTAAAGGGTGATAGGAGTTGAGGACAGAAAGCCAGATAAAATAAGGCTGTGTTTGTTGTGGAAAGATAGCCAGTGTGTGGAAGATGATTGTGTTTAGAAGATTTTTCTCTCATATGCAGCTCCAGGCCTGCTGAGGCTGCCAAACAAAACTGTGAAGTTTCTACCCGCTATTGTCACTCCCCCTACCAAGCCTCTTTTATATATATCAAGCATTAGTTTGTTATTAGATTTTTAAAATATACTTGCCTTTTTTCTTTTTTTTCTTTTTTTTTTCCCATTGGAATGCTGTTTGTTGAACAAATATGGAAAAATGAAAGAAAACTGAAGTCACAGTCCTCAAAGTCAAGTTTGGGAGTTATAAATCCATTGGTATAGGCAGTATTCCCAGATTACTTTGCTTGGGAGGCAAAAAACCGCAGCACATCAATCTTCAGAGGAAAAAAACCAAACCAAATAAAAGAAGTCAGAACTTGTGTCTGTCTTGTATTTGCAAGGCATTAATTTTCACAGGTGAGCACTCTGCATTTGGATGTGCCAGGATACAACTTTCATCCAGTCTCTACAGTCACTATCCACAGGCTCTACAGTGGGATAACATGTAGAACTACAAACATGCAATTCTGTCATACTTCCATTATTATAAAGAATGTTTGTGGGTGTCTCAAGTTGAAGTGAATTAAGATAATTAAATTCTTGTATAATTCTGAGTATTGAAAAAGCTGTTGACTCTGCAAAGTCTAGCAATATCATCAGCCTACCCTATGTCTAATGCATGGTACTCTATGTGATGAGGAAAGCGGCTTTACACCAGCTGCCAAATGAAAGGTAGGGAAGAGAAATAGATGCTTCCAGCGTCTTTCATTTCAGAAGAGAAAAGAATAACTCTTTAGCTTTGCTCCATTCAAGTCTCCTGCAGTCTTGGTGTGCCTGTTATATTTATGCTGTAGTATGCACTGTGTTTTCCAGAGCCAGATCTTACAGGCATTGGAGAAGCAGATGCACTCATGTGTAAAACCTTAAGGAAGCTCTTCAAGTCCAGAATTAGCATTCAGCTGAAACTATAATGATTGTAGTACCCTAAAAATGGGACGGCTTAGTTTTGTTATCAGTCGGGACATCTTCCTCACTCTTTACCACACACAGGTGAATTAGTGCTGGTCTGCTTTCTCCTCTTAATAAAGCCAGGCAAATAAGGGATGTTTGTATTACACTAGCAGTGCTCATACCTTAATGAATCTCATGAGAAGCAGCTATCTGGAACAGACTTTATTTCCTTGCTTCTAGAAAACAGATGGCCTCCTAAATCGGATTTATAATTTATGGTTTTTTTTTTAATTGGGACTTGACATTGGAGTTTGGGAACTGGTGATCTTTTCCACACAGAAATGGATTTGACATGGGGAAGTCAAAAAAACATATGCTTGTATTTTTAAAAGTATGTGTTGGGGCAGTTATTTGTAAAATTCCTAGAATTCAGGAATCTATAAACATGTTTTCTATTCAAGAATGCCTTGGAATGATTTAGTTTTCAAATAACCAGAGCCAAGTTTGCAGTTTCTAGACCAGTCAACACAACAGTATGATAGCCCCTCATAGGAGATACAAAGAGAGAATTGCAGAAAGTTGCTTAAAAAACAGTTAGCATTCATGTGAGTCTAGCTTAGAATTAAGTACTTCCACAAGTAAATTTCAACAGTAAATTCGAAGTTTTCCACTTCAGTCCTTCATTCATTGCTTTTAAATGAAACACATTTTAGGGGTCAAATCCTCCCTTAAAAAATGTTCAATGTGATTCAGGGGGTGACACTGAAACTCACCTGTCTTTTTCCAAGATTTGTGTCTCGGGGGCCAGACACACGAACAAGTTCCTGCATGCCATCCGATCTGTTGTAGCTGTGTGCACATTCTTAGTCCACAGCAAATGTGAGGTAATTTGAGTTAGCTTAGCCTTTGATTAAACTATTAATATCTGTTCAGTACTTTGAAGAGATCAAGAGTCATGCAAGTGCTTGTTAACATACAGCTTTCTTCATGAGTGACCTAGACCTTATTGTCACAAATGCCACTGACCAGTTGGAGCTGGTCAGTGGCCTTTCCTCTTCCAGTAGAGGGCAGAAGGACTGGCATGAGTAGACTTGGAAGCTTTCCACACCAAGGAGATCCCCAACAAGAGAGCAGCCCCTGCCTGTGAGGCATCTGCACAGGAACATAGGGTGACCTTTTCCTGTAAGGTTGGTCTGTGTCTTTCTACTTCAGAGTGGACCGGAAGGTACTGTGGGGGATGTCAAAGCACTGTCTCATGCAAATGCATGGGTAACGCAGGTCAGAAAACAGTCACAAAATGTAACAGACGCATGTCTGTATTATGGCCAGATATGACCCACAATTCAGAATTACTTATATAAATAGTGCTCTGATTTGGAAAGACATAAAAACCATGTTGAAAGTATGGAGAGCTACTCTGCTGGCACTTCCTGTGGCAAATCGAGAGGTGCACCAGACATATGTAGCCTGGTGCTTCAACTAGTGTTTGCAAATGTGTGGCACAGTGACTGTGACTATGCTTAAAAGTTAGGTGGTGCTATGAAGGAAACATAATGATATATTAATGTGAGGTGGATCAAAGTTGGCAGTAAGATGGCAATTTAAATTTAGTTCTGCTTAATTCCCAGTGTGCCTCGTTCAACTGAAAAGTAGAGGTGTTTCAGGGTGTTTGCTAACTTTATGGCATGAGTGGGAAGCTTAGGAAAAGGGTTAACACTGAATGACCACGGCTTTTATAAGTCAGTCCTTATCAGTGGAAGGAGAGTCATAGCATTATCCCTGGAGTCCTGCTGCCTTAATATGTTTTTGGTTTTTTGGATATGACATGTTTTTCTCTCTTGGAGTTTACTGAACTATTCCTGTCAGTGTAATGATCCCCAGCTGTTGCTTTAGCCCTAGCTATTTTCATTCTGGGAATGGGAGGAGGAGGAAGAGGAAGAGAGGGACAGAGAAAGGCTAGCTTGTTTGCCATACCGTGATCTATTTGTCAAAACCCAGCTACTATAATACTTTCTTTAGCACAAACTAATGAAAAAGAGTTGTGGATTCAGGTCTGCAGGAGCTAGAAGATGTAAGGACTCAACACATGCAGAAAACAAAAAGAATAGAAACTGGGTGTGGTATGATGAGTACAGCTGTCAATAGCATTTATGCAGGCAATGCTTTGAACTAGTAACGATACCAAGTAAAATCTGAAGCAAGTACTTTCCTGTTCTGTCAACTGAATTTTTTTCACAGTTGAACTGAGCTTCATATTCAGTGGCAGTGATGCTGGGGTAGCGGTAATGCCAGCAATTGGGAAACATATTAATAAAGCTTGTAAAAACTTGTGTGGCTTTTTAATTATTCATTATTTGATAATTATCTGCTATTAATTTTTTTTAGAAGAAAATATCTGTATTTATACTTTTAAACGCAAATGACTGATGTTTCCCAGGAACTGAAAAGCAGATGCCTTTTTGAAAGCAGAACTATGATAGTTAAGCTCAGATTGCCTGTTTTGCATCCAGAAACAACTTCTGCAGTTAACATGCTTGTTCGAAGTCTTTGCCAGACATATGTCACTGAGACTCTCCTGCCTAAAGAAGATAAGGGTCAATGACAGTTGTGGTTTCTGCTCATGTTTTTGGATCCACATCAGGTTGCCTCTGTAAATCTTATCTTGGTACTTCTATCGTCTGTAAGGTCTGTCAGTAGTCACCTCAGATTTTTCAGTGTTCTGTCACACCTGCAAGTCATTGATCAACACTTATCGAATATCTATACCAAAAATAAGTGCCTGCTTAGGTCTTTCCTTTCGTGAGCCAACTCCCATCTACCCAGTCTTTTCTGAGCATTGAATTACTGATTTTGTCACCTGCTACATCAATAAATTTTGATCCAAAATGTTAAAGCAGCACATTTCTTGGCAAGAATTTCTGCAGCCTGTGGTAGAAAATGGGATATGGGTCCTGACATAGCTTAGGTTTATCAAATGAAAGAGAGCCTATAGGGAAAATTGTGTTTTTTTTTTTCTTGCAGGGGGCCTGTAAGTGGATGCGTAATCTGCTGAATGGCATTAACCTGCAACAAAACTCATGGTTTTCTTTTATCTAGGCTAGTGCAAGTAGATACAATATTTTTTCCTGGTGGTATGTAAAATTTACTTACCTATTATCTCTCAAAATGAAGAGCTTACCTACAATAGCTGAAGTACATTCAAAATGTTAATTACTAGTAAGAACTACAAAATGTCTTTTGCTTATCAGTGTTCAATTTGATGGGTAGAAGAACTGTGGAGGTGACCTACTGTCAAAGTTCATTATGTATGTAATATAGTAAGTGTTCATCCAAGAAAACAAAGCTGATGAAGCTAACAAGAAATATGAAAGAAGGTCAGTAATAAGGAGGAGGATATGTTGCTTTCAGACATGGATTCTTTCCAAAATTGACAGTGAAAATTAGTGAAATCCAGGCTTTCTGGACAATCTTATTTTCATACCTTTCAGAAGTAAACAGCTGTAAAGAAAATATTGTGTAAAAAAAACAAACAAAAAAAAAACAAAACCAAAACCCCAATCCTGTTTGAAAGTTTTCAGTAGAAGTGCCCATAGTGGATTTTTCTCCATGGTAGGTTCAGGGATCATCTGTTGCAGCAATGCTTATAAAGACCTCATTCCATGGTCTCCATTCCCAAAGACAGCTCATGGGCCTGACACCATTCTGAGGGTATTTTCCATAACGTCTCTGCCGCACATTTAACATCTGTTTAGTAACCTTCTTCACTGAAACACTTGTCAGGGCACAAACATTGGAGACGGGTCTGAGTGGTACTTTCTGGGTGACAGAAAGAAGAGATCTGCTTCAGCCTTTCTTTGTGTGAAGTTTCCCCAGCTTAATGCTGCTGCATGTTCCTCTAGTATTAAAGGCATGGAGACTGTAGTGGTGTTTTTTTGTAGGACTTGAATATGGCAGTGGCTCTGTTCTTTGATTACTCATCTCTGCACATTTCACAGCAGTGCTGGAAGCCAGGATGTACACAATCCCTTTGAGTGTTTTGGTCAGTATTACAAGCAGCATGTAACCTGTCCCTGCGAACAGCTGTGGGTTTTCTTGTTTATTTTAGTGAGTGCTCTTTCTAATGCTCTTTTTCTTCACTTTCGCTTTCCTACACTTTCATGCCTGTTTCTGTGTTATACTTACATGTGAAAGCCCTTCTAAGCCTGCTTGCAGTTTACACCATTTTTCATGCTCCGATGTCAAATTGTCCCTTTTCAGAAGTGGAAGACAACATTTTAGAAGTAGATGCTAAGCTAGTAGTACTTTTGTGCCTCAGTAAGAGACTTCTTTTACTGCTGCTAATAATAGCTGTCACATTGACTGCAGGCAGTTTAAAACCAGGATTGTATCTTCAGGACTGACATGTGACAGTGAATCTAACTACAGAGGTTGCAAACACAATCACCACGTAGCTATCTCCCCTGCGTTTCTGCTGGAGGGAGCAACAGAAAGGAAATGAGTCTGCCCTTCACTTGCTTTTGTTCAGTATATTAGCAAAAGCCCACCTCTATTAGCAGTTGGAAAGAACCACTGTGTGCAATGAGTATGGGAGTACCTGCTGCTGCTGGCAGTCTCCTCTGTGTCCTTCAGTTAGAGGAGTGAGCCAGCAGTAGCATTTTAAACATCTGCAGAATTTGTCCACCAGTCTGAAGTCAGTGGTCATGCAGGCCTTTCTGGGCTGCTGGGTTTTTTTAGTTTGCTGATTGACCTGTTACACAGAATTATATTATTTAGATATTTATAGCTATGATAGCACTTAAGAACCACATTACACCTCATAGCCAAATTTGTTTTCAGTGCTGTGGATCTTCCCTTGTAGAAAAACCCAAGAAAGTCGGTCCTGGAGATCTTTAGTTCAGAGTTTTGAGAGAAAGTAAATATCCAAAGAGAAAGTTAAGAAGTAGTAAGTCAGTGTTGTATGATCAGAGTTTAAAAGAGTTTGAGGGAATTTGATGTGCGTTTTTGTATGTAATAGGAATTCTGGGGATCAGAATTTTGTAATAGGAATACTGGGCTGCTGCGAAGGAACTGTTTTTTAATGTAGAGGGATATGATGGCCATAGCTTGTAAATTTTTTACAAGTAGAAATGGAATTGTAATAAAATTGTCCTTAAACTATAAAGAAGGTACCGGACTGTTGCAGTACCGAGGCAGGGATGTTTATTTGAACCTCAGCTGCCATGACTGTGGCATGTGTTCTTCACAGTCTTTGAGAAAACAGCGAAGATGTTTCTCACTACCATGAACTAAAGAAATTCCTTGTCGCATCCACCTGGAATGCTTGCTAAGAGAGGATGCTGTAGCTTGGAGAGAAGCTAGTGGCAGGAATGCTAACTGGATAGACAGTGCTCTTATTCTTTATTTTGCATATAATATGCATGTTGGGCGAAACTACTTTTGTTCCATGTCTCTTGAAATAACTGTCAGCACAATCAACTGGCTGAAGCTGGCTGATTCTCAAGCTAGCTAAATTAAAATGAGAAGGGCCAGCTTTCCAGGTTTTCTATATAACTGGTTAATTACTTCTTCTAAAGAACTGCTGGTTTTGTTTTTAAATTTGCATACTTCTGAGTCCTTTTTTCTACCATTTGTAGAAAACCACATTTGCTCCCATTTGCATTTAGTTTCAGTAAACCACACATCTTAGGTGGTTAAGAATCTGAAATGGTCTTGGAAATAGAGAATTATTCCACATTTAAGTGGGAAACCCAGAAACAGAGCTCATATGTCAAGGTGCCCCAGCTGTTACCACGGAAGTTCTGTGGTATCTTGACCATTAAATGATTTCTGTGAAGGGAACTCTTCTATCTGCAGAGGGTGTCCTGTGGCAGAAGGAAGGCTGAATTACTGGGCCAGCAACACAGTCTCTGAGATATATTTGAGGAAGTTTTTGGCCTTGATGTGAAATACGCTGGAGCACTGTGCTGTAGCAGAAATTGCAGTATGGGAAGTGAGTTATGAAGGAAAAACATTAGACCATGTCTCTTATTGATGGAAGAGGCATGGAAGGATTTCCACATCAATTTTAGTATTATAAACATGTCCAGTCATGTGTTTTATGGATGTGTCTGGGCAGTGTCTCAAGACTTGATATTTTTCTGCTTATTAGAAGCACACAAAAACATACTATCCCTTGAACTCAGAGGTTTAAATAAAATGAAAAATTGTTCAGATTCTGGCGTACCTTCAAACATGTCTTTTTTTTTCTTTTTTCTTCTATATAATTTTTCAGAACAAATATAAACAACTCTCATGTCTCATCTGTAAGGAGAGTTAAAAGGTTGGAGCTCTTTCTTATTGCAGGCAGAGATACCTCTTTCTTTACTAGCAAAAAAATGAAAAAGGTTCAAACTTGTTTTTCGCTTGTATCTTGCCTTTTGTACTGTCACATTAGTAGATAGCTGTAGATCTGATTATTTGGTTAGGTCTACCCATTCCTTCTTTTTCCTTCATTTGTCCCCATCTGCCACATCGTATTAAATTATCTGGGAGAATTTCTTCCCAGGGTCTTCCCTGCAAGGTGGTTGAGGGCAGTGTTAGTTCCTCCTTGTTCATTGTTTCATGGAAATGTATAAATCAGTAGTCTGTGACTCAAGTTTACACAGGGAGTTGGGATATTCTCTCTGTTTCCCCCCCCTCAAAGCTCCTCTTCCAGCTATACATAGTAACAATGGATGTATAGGTGGCATCAGCAAGCGCTGATTACAGCTAATATTTACTGTGAACACTGGTGTGTCAATTTTAGATAGACCTTTCCACCTAGGCATTTTGTTACAGGTCATCTTGTTGAATCATGCGTGGTAGCCAAATTCCATAGATATGGGTATGTGCCTAGTTATTCACGTGCTTAGTTTTCATCTAACCAGTATTACTGGGGCAAAATGGTTTTATAAGAATCAGTACCCTGCACAGAAAGCAAACCAACTTTTCCTGTTGGCAAGCTTTTTTTCGTGTCGCGTATCTTACTAAATATACCAGGTTAGATGTGTTTCAGGTTAATTTCTTGAAGTCCTGTTTTAACAGTTTCAGTGAGTGCTGAAAGGAACTATTAGATGTAGTAAGATTTCATTATAAGAGTGGGTTTTTATGCATTCAATGGAAAGACCTATGTACTAAGAGTAATACATTTATTTGATTTTAAAAGTTTAGTATTAAAGAAGACAAAG
Organism: Neopsephotus bourkii; assembly: GCF_033783945.1. Taxonomy (NCBI): domain Eukaryota; kingdom Metazoa; phylum Chordata; class Aves; order Psittaciformes; family Psittacidae; genus Neopsephotus; species Neopsephotus bourkii. Next base: position 15,515,709 of record NW_026900624.1, read on the forward strand.
CTGGTGTGAGCCAGCAACATTTCGGTAATATGTGAGGATGGAAGTAGATCTTTTTGCTTTTGATTGTGTATTTGCTTCTGATTCTTTATTCTCTGGGGACCAGCCTCTTCTGTAGGTTGAGATCTTTGATTCTGCTAAATTACCCATATCAAAGAATCTGTATTTATCTGTCTCCACTAAGGGAGCTATTTAATGCCTCGTAACATTGGCTTGTTAAAAGATAATACATGCAACTATGTCATCATCCTTTGAGAATATTAAAAAAGAAAATCCTATTTCACATTTCTCTTCCAGCAGCATTGTCCCAGCAAAAAGGTGCTATTGACCTGTACCTTGGGTTCTTTTTTGTTTCCAGTAGCCAAAACTAGTCTCCTGGAACACAGTCATATGGACAGTGCATCTTGTCTGTCAGGAGGCGTGTGTCATGCCTGCATGTGTCATAAGCTGTATGTCATGTCAATGATTTTATATGACCCAAGAGCATTCTAAGCTGTAGAAGCTTTGAAGAGTGTGATTTTATCAAGAAACAAGCCCTTGTTGTCCTGAGGGTGAGAGTCAGTTAATTTTTTCTCTTCTTCCACTTCTTGTGTTCTTAAATGACCAGTTGCTCTGTAATGTTTTCTGTACTTTTCAGCTGCTCTTAAAAGCTTCTGGGCATTTGAGAGTCTAAAGGCTTTTGGAATTGCTGGATGGAGAAAAACAACCCTGGTATTATGTGACCACATGACAACCTGGAATTATTACTAGCATGTCTACTGTGAAATATTTTGAAAGTTGTTGGAGGTGAAGGACCTGTTCAGTTTTTTAAGGATCTCTTGATAGAGGTTTTAGGCCTGCATCAGGCAGAACTGTATCGCTGTTCTCACATGTACAAACTGTTAATGCTCTCAAAAACTTACTAAGAAGATAAGAAATAAAAGGTGATCATGAAAAAAGTTTCAAGTCCCCTCTACTGGATCTGCCTTGGATGCGGCTGTGTGGCTTTTTTAATTAAACCTCCTGTTTGGCTTTGTACCTGCACTCGTCTCTGTTTTACATAGCTGGGTAGGGAGTTTATCAGTGCTCCTCAAACTGGTGTGAGACACCTGCACATCTAAACCTATTGCAGCAGAACATGCAAATTTCTGCTAAGATTTCTTTCAAGAAATCCACTTTCATCATTCATGTGACCTGCAGTAGGGAACCACTCCTGGTCCTGGTTTGTTTCCTGTTCAGGATCTGCTCCACAGACTTCGTCTTTGGGTGTAGGGACTGTCATCCCAATCCTACTTCTCACAAAGAGAAGACCACAACATGAATATAAGTAAGTGGCTTTTGCCGCTAGTGTGAAAGGTTCTTGTAACAGCTTTAAGAGACCAAAATAAATTTTCTTTCTGTTCTTTACCCTCTCAAACTCCATTTTGTCTGTAGTATGGTTGCTAAGGAAGAGCTGGGGAAACAGCCTGCATTTTAATAGCAGCTGCAGTAGAGAAAAGAGGTAGTGGAATGTGAGATAGTCTCAAATAGTAAATAAATAAATTTCTGCTTAACTGTCCTTTTGCCCAGGCTTGCTCCAAGCTGTTCTTTAAAATGCATTGAGATAAATAGAGCCGTATGGCTGCTGGACAAACAATGCAGTGGATACTTGCAAATTGTGAAGATCAACAGTGTATCCGCTGCCTCTCCTTCACCCCACAGAGGGACATGATTTTTTGGCATCCCCTTCCCAGGGTAGCAAACTGTCATATAATCCCTGCAGTTTGGGTGTCATTTACAGTCTGTTTCACTTAAATGCTTCTCTGTTAACTGCACAGTCTGCTTAAATGCAAAGCCAGCACGTATTCCCCATCAGCAGTTAGTGGATTAAAATGCTGTTAGGCTCAGAAAATTGCCTTTAAAAAGGGCACGAAAAGTTGGCTTTTCTTTGTTGGTAACCCCATTCTAGCACATTCTGTGCAATATGGGGGTGTTTTTGATGGCGGCAGAAAACCACAGCTCTGAAAAAAATAAGTCATCCACCTTAGGAATTTGAGTTATTTTCAAAATTAATTTTGACCACTGTATAGTCACTTGCTCCTTGATCACAGATGATGAGAACTAAATTTTTCTTACAGCATCTTGTATATGCTACAAAAGATTTGGTAATCCTAACCGCCTTTTGCTGCTTCTGTACAGAAAGGTGTTGCAACTGGAGTTTAGCAGATGTTGCCCTTGCTGGTGTATGAACTAGAATCTAATCTGGCTTCTTGCTGAAGCATGAAATGGCTAATGCGAGTCAACATTTGTTTTGTAAGCAGGCATAGCTAAAAAATGCTCACAAACCAGTTTTAGTGGGAGGGAAGGGTTTTTACACCACGTCTCCAAGGAACTGAACTCAGTCATAAATGTAGGATATAACTGAAACAATTAAAACAATGGCTGATGTGCTGCATATTCCAAAGCTGAATTTGGCATTGATACTAGTCAAATGTGACTATTTACTCAGAAACTAGGAAAAAATTATCTTCTCAATGTAACTAGAAGGGCTGCTGCTGGCCAAGTGGTAAGCGGAAAGGTGGCTTCACCCACCAGAGCAGTAGTTACATGGCACTGTGACATTTCAGTTAGAGGCCCCAGTTCTCCACAAACGGCTGTGATGATTTTGTTCAGCGGTATCCCATGTTGTCAAAGTTGTCTTTTATGGCTGCATATTATAAGTAAGTTGGTTCCATATAGGCTGTTGGTTTCATCTAGTAGTGTTATACACATTGTATGAAAGACTGAAAAATACATGTGAGCTGCAAATGGTGGCCTAGTGCCATGTTTCCTTGGCAGTGGTCTCTGACCCTCACAAAGTAAACCCACTCAGACCTGCTCAGTGCTAGGCCAGTGAAAATTCTCTTAAAAAATCTCCATTGCTACTGAAAGGTAGAGGAGTTATGAACTAACTGGCAGGTTTCCATGCCAGCTTATACTGTATTCATGCTTTCTTGTGGAATTAAGTGGATGCTGTAGCACAGGACTTTCAAATGGGGTATGCAGAGGTGCTGAACAGTGTACAAAGAAATGACCGTGACCCCTTATAAGTATAGAGTGCATAGTTTGCTTTTTACTGATTTTACTTACGCTTGCACTTTCCTGAGCTTAGATAATGAAGTTAGGCTAATTTCACTTGTTCTTTGGTAGTTTCTCTTTCTAATCACATGGCTTATTGATTGGGTTGCAAGGATTAATGTCTCTGTCAAGCAGACTGCTTTCACTGAATTTACAAAATCAATAAATCATGTCTGAGCATACAGCCTATCTAGTTAATATGTGGTTTTTGTCTTGCGCTTGGCTTTTTTGCATGGGTATCCCAGGCCAGATTCCAGGGAGTTCTGCCTCCCTCAGCTCCTCTATAGGGTTTCATTTGGCTACAACAGCCTTCCTCCCTTCCTGTTCTGCACTACTGCCTGTTCTGTCTCTGTTGTAATCCACCGCATGGCTGTGCTTAATCATTACCTTGGTTGGACAACCTTGAGTAGCACTTGGGATTCCTGAGAAGAAAAGGTTTTGTAGAGATGTGAGCAGAGCCCCTTTGGCAGTAAGTCTGTATTCAATATAACATGCATAGAGCCTCACCACAGGCTGCAGTTCAAAGCTGTTTGCTTCTTTTCACGAGCTTTCAAGAAACAAGAAATGCAGAATATTTAAGGTGTTTTTTTTTTTTGTCATAAACCTGTCCTGAAATGTGACATAGTCTTAAAATGAGATTTATTTTTTTTTTTCTCTTAAAGTGCTGAGATGCAGAGGGTGTAGTCTAGGTTTTTTGTAGTAGGTCTAGTCACGCTATTGAAGTGTGGTTTAGAAATAGAAGGGCTTTCAGAGATGTATGTGGAAGGGCAAGCATGCCAATGCAGATTTAGATGACGAGCTGCAAAAAACAACTTAGCTCATCGTAAATATTTGTTCTTGCTACTGCCTACTACTACTGCACCCCTGGACTACTACTAAAGTGTCCTGAAAGTGTCCATATGCATGCAGCCTCTGTATGCATTAAGCATATACTGCTGTGAGCTGCCACCAGCCATTAGTAGGCAGAAGTAAGCTCTGGTCTTGGAACAGATCTGTGGTCTCTCTATTAAGGCAGTTTTATGACAAGAGAAATAAAAAATAATCATGACTTGCTGTAGCTCACTGACAGTGTAACTCTGTTGATAGTAGCTGTACTTTGATGTTATTTGTCTCTTAGAGCACTGCGCCTCCTCAGTTGTCTGCCCCTCCTCACTTGTCTACCCCTCCTCTTAAACTGCTGACTGCAGCCCTTTATACCAGCTTCCACATTTCTCTGGAATATTTTATTAATTCTTGGAACAGTTCATTAACGATACAAAAACGTTGTTCAAACTTTGTATTTCAGAGTTTTTCTTACTTGTGAAATAAATAATGCTCAATTTCAAGTGGGACAATCAAACAGGCATACAAAGCCCTCAGAATTTACACAGACTGTGTCACAAGTTGAATGAAAGAGATGGGTAGAAGGGTACCAGTATGGAACTTACTTTCAAGCCTGCAGACGTATACTTTCCTTTGTGTGACCTGGTTTATTCTTAATTTGAAAATTATTTTTAAGGTCAAATACAGGGAGAAAGGAGCAGAAAATTGTTGGTTTGTGACTGAAAGGCGCTCCAGTCTGAGTAACTTTGAATTTCTCTGGTCATTCTAAACCTTTGGCTGAGCTCCATGTACAACAGCCTTGGATTGGCGCTTGGGACATCTGTTAATCTATATATAGGATTCACACACTTGCACACGTAAACAGGTGATCTCCTAAATATATGAAATGGCATTGGGAACTCCAAGTACTTATTTAAGCCAAAATGAATTCAGGAGTGAACTGAGGTAATCCTTGTTGCCCTCCTCCCTGCCACAAAAGTAAGCTGTATTGGAAAAAAAGTGCATCATGTGCTGATTATAATTTGTGTTTAATATGTTTGTACATGTATTCAGAAATCCCAGGAATTACTTACTACTTATGAAAAGTATCCTGAAAATGACCTTTTTCCTGTTCTCCAGCTTAGTTCTCTGGACAGTTGCTAGTTTCTTGCTGTGAAGGGACACAGTGTTTAAAAATAAAAGGTGCATATTATGGCTAGAGAAAAAAGGTAGTAAATGGTAACTGATACAGAAATAAGATATATTTAGAAAATTCATAAAGGAAGCTGAAGTCAGGAAGGGAATTTAAAGTCATTTGATGAAGTCTCTAGCTGTCTGGCTGAGACTGATTTCTAATAAATCTGGGAGCAGCTGGGAGGGACTTCAGAAGAGCTGAAGACCAGCAATGTTTTGCATCACTACTGAAGAAGGGTATGTGAGTAAAGAGTGGCTCATCTGGTATCAGTTCCAGGAAAAATACTATGGAAAATTTGATAAATAATTTAGATGGTATAAGAATAGCAGTATAATCACACTGTTCAGCTTTTCAGTTTGCGAAAACAGGTCTGCTCAAATGCAATTTGGATACATGAAATACAAATCAAATGCAGTTTGGATACATGAAAGTTGGTTGCTAGAGGTGTTGTCTGGGTGTTATCAGACTTTATAACATCTTCAACTTAGTAGCATGGTATATTTATTTTGAGTTTAAAACGTACCTTTGAATTTAATGAAGGACTGCTCAAGTGGATTAAGAACTGACTGTAATCCAAGAAAGCAGAAAAGCGTTTCTAGTTGGGATCAGCCCAGTGGAGTTTGGAAACAAATTCAAGATGGTAACCGTGTGAATGGAGCAAAGATTAGTGAAGGCATAAATAATGACATTTAAAAAATGGAAAATTGTTTAGATAATTTAGGCAAACTGTTGTCAGTTTGGGCAAAATGTGCATAAATACAGGTGAGGGCAGAATTATGTACAAGGAGACAAAAATATCAGCCACACCCATGTTAGCAAGTTTTTAGCTGAAAATCCCTGACTTTGTGAGGTGAAAGGTAAATAGTAGGTATAGTTGGAAATGGAAGAGAAAATATAGTCCTAGTGAGTAAACAGCAAAGTGGCAAAAAGTGCTAACATCTGTTGCTAGATGTGTAAATGGGAAGACGCAAGTAAGAGTAATGGTGACATTATCTCCACTTAAAGCTGGGGAGATGGGCCTGATGCTATAGGTCTGTGCCTTGCCTGTATAAATTCAGCGAGATGTGCTAATTTAAGGTATGGAAATGGGTCCCTGAAATGGCTCACTAGTGGAAATAATGCCATACAGCCAGAGATTTAATGTGCCGTTACCTAATAGGGCTGAAATCAGTGGCATACAGCTGCTGAAAGGATGATGTCTCACACCCACCTTATGTTAGTGTTAACAAATACCTGGATATACAGTCATCCTCTTCAACTCACTAATGAGACAGAAAGCTATTCCCTGTTTTGATTGGGCTATGCTGTCTGTTGTGTCATTGAGTCCAGCCACCAGTCAGGGAACATGAGAGATGATGTGGTGAGTGAGAGATTTGACTCTTGGAGCAAGCTGTTAGATCAAGTGCTTTTGTAGATGTGTCATCACCTGATGAGGGTTTTGATCACCTCAAACAAATCCAGCAAATAAAGAGCTCTGTGAACAGGCCAGCTATGAGACTGTATTAGCCCTCACACTACCACAGAAGTAGGAGTGTGATTGCATGCTGGGTGAGAGGAAGAGTGTGGGACTGCCACTTCTGTTTGCAGTTTCATGGCCAAACAAAGGGCCTGTTCCTTCCCCTGTGTTCCCCTCCTCCTCGTTCTGGCTCTTAGCTGATCCTACACAGAATTAGCATGGTGCTCTCTGCACACCCTCCCTCCCTCTCTCCTTTTTGCATGCTAAAGGCAGTAGTTTTCTGCCCAGGATGCATATATTAAGAAATCCTGGTTTGGTTTAAGAAACAGAAGAGGGGTGACTTGGTTGTACACTGTGCACACCCAAGTCCCTCCACAGGTAGGAAGTATATTCTGTCATAAGCAGTACATGAAGAGCCAATGGAAGTGTAATTTAGAAAAATCCAAGTGAGAACTTGAGTGTGCATTTAAGTTAGGGTGATTAGCTGCTGTGCAGGCCACCAAGGAAGAGCATGGATTCCTTGTTAAGTTCATACGAAGACCAGAGCAGTCACTCAAAGATGTAGTCAAATGCAAACTGCAAATGGGAGGTTGAAACAAACAGGTAAAATGTGATGGTGTGTGTAAGCAGACGAAGTGGCATCTTCTCCTTAAATTTCTTTGATCCCTATGTTAGGGAGTGTCAGTATAAATTTGGATGTAATGTATGAGATTAATGTATTGGACAAACAAAGTACTTGAGAAAGGAAGCATTAGGGTTATAACGAGATTGCATAGTTAGACGTTAGAGCAGTTTTGTGCTCTGGTGGTTCTACTACTTTTGTGTGGGCTTCTCTTATGCTGAGTGCACCACAGACATAAGAGAAATGAAAACAGGGAAGATGCCATGCCATTAATTTTATTTTATGTTGAGAATACTTAGGAGCTTGAGCTTGATTGCAAATGGGATTCAGTATCTATTAATGCTCACTCCAGTTGTCCTAAACTGATACATGTGTGTGTCCACACATGCATGTGATGTTTTTCTTTCTTCAGTTTTGAGAGGTCCCTTGCATATGGAAACTGTCTTTGGCTGTAAGAACAATCTCTAGAATGTTGCTTTGATTGTATAGTTTAAAGGGAAACTGCTGTTATAATCTGAATGTTAAAATGATGACTATTCCAGAGATTTGCATTAGAGAAAAAAGAAAAAAGCATTTCACACAGGACATACGTATGTTCTGTTATGCTAAAATAAATAGGAAAAATTCTAGTGATGATGGATTCCTTTTGCTACAGAACAAGGGCGCTTCTAGATACATCCGTGATATTTCACTTTCAAGAGATGATTCTGAGTTGAGGAAGGAAATCCGCCGTGTAATTTAAAGTAATGACCAATAATTTTGTCATATCAATTTAATCTGCACATGGTAATTAGAGTTTTCAGGAGGCATTAGCAGCTGGGGCGTCACTTGGTGTTTATTGGAGCACTGTCAGCCAGTGTTTCTCTTTGTTTGTTTTCTCATCTTAATGGTTTAGAAAGAAGTTGATGCTCTAGAAAGAATTGAGAAACAGGCCTGGCTTTGTGGATTTTTATCACCCTGCCAAGACTCTGTGCAACTTCCTCTCCGTTACCCACAGCAGAATACGGAAACCTGACTGCTGACAGCCACTTCTGCAATTGCAGTGGGGCAGGGGAGCGGGCTGGGAGGTGGGCTCTTTCTTCTGCTGCTTGCTGTTGCCTTGGCATCCAAAGGGGAAAACATGATGCGCCTGAAGATGTCTTTTCAGTTGTTTCTTGCACTGATGGGTTTCCTTCTTTTCCCTCTCTCTGCTGTCCTGCAGTGCTGCAGTTGAAGCTCCAGCAGCGACGCACACGGGAGGAGCTGGTGAGCCAAGGGATCATGCCGCGTAAGTATCACTTAAACTCTTTGTCTTAGTGGTTTTATACATGTTTTTGAGAAGAGAACGGTTTCACATATGATTTGAAAGATCAGGTTCTCTGTTTCTGCATGAAAAACATCGTATGTAACAGCCGCACCCTGTCCCACCCGACTTGGTCCTTCTGAAGTGTTGGTGCACTAGGTACAGGGCCATCACCAACCTGAGGAAAACAGTAATGGCTGTAAACATAACTGTACTTGAAAACAATATTTGTATTTGGTCACAGTGCACAACAGTCCTATGAAGAGCATGCTATGTTAGAAGTGCCTTATGTATTTGACACATGCTGGTAATCAGTCTTCTAACAGGCTTCCTGCTTCTGCAGTTTCTGTTCTTGTTTGTCAGCTCTGCAGACCTCTTCGCCAGTTTTAACTCAGTACATACTTATTCCATAAACCAGCTGAAAACAGGCAGTGGTACAGGATATTAACCTACAAGGGGCCCTGTTCATGTTTGCAGCTAGAAAACATATCTAGAAAGAGCCCTAGGGGCATCAGCCATTCCCCTTTCTGCAAGGGAAGGCAAAATCTGTGGAGCCAGAGAACTTTTACATTTCTAGGTGGACACATACCCTAATGTTAATGTTGGTGTTGGAGAAGAGGGATTTGGTTTGGTTTGTTTTTTTTTCCTCCTTTCCCCCAGAATACAAAAGGATATCTGACATATAGTTTTGTCATGGTGTGGAACCTCCAGACTAGATGGCTTACAGGGAGCAACTTGAAATATGACCAAAGAGCAAATGTTTTATTTCTGAGGTCCTCTCATTTTCACTGAACAGCTTTAGTAAAAGGCAATGGATCAGGTATATTTTCTTCTTTCAAAAACCTTTCCTCTCCCCCATTTCACAAGCTCTACTTGAAAACAGCATAGTAATGAGGTGTTTCTCATTGCTTCTATTTCTGGGGTGCACACTGTAATATGACACAGTGATGTGACTTAGGCTTTGCTGAAGGTGTAAGGTTAGGCTGTCAACTCCCTCTGAATGAAGAAAAACTGTCAACAGCACTCTTGTCAGCTGAAGTGGCTCACTGGAAGGCATTGAAATGCTCAAGATGTTTCTGGGACCCCTACTTAGAATTCTGTTAAGAAATAAAAAAGGAAAGGCTGTCCTGTCTAGATATAGTACATCATGCCTGTCTTGTTTTTGCCTGGGGAATTTGTATACGTGCTTCTACAGATTACACTTACTTTTGGATGAAAGACTAGTGTCCCAGCGCCTGTACCCTTTTAATAATACTTACCAGAAGAAAATGTTCCTGACTTCTTTGTGGTCTCCTGCTTTAGGTGGGTATGTATGCAAATACTGTATGTTCAGTACTGGCTTTCTTCAAAGTGTGGCTGGCCAAACTTGTGATTCCTGAGAGGGGTCTGTTTTACGGGTCCTTTGAAAATGGGGCCCTTGCAAGTAAATCAAGAAAGGCACCCAGAGTAATTAGTCAGTCTTAAATTTGCTTAAAATACAGCCTAAATAACTAGTCTTTGCAGACTTGTGCCCTTTGTTGCTTTATTTAAGTCTCTTACATGTAGGTTAAATGTTGGACCAAGGAAGAATGCTCAGTGAAATACCACTGTGAAAATACTGGTGACAGATGAAAAGACCTTTTCTGCAGTGGAGAAAAAAACACTTTAGTAGATCTATTCTAACCATGATTTGGAATTAGTTCTTCCAAGTCATGGTATCATTTCCCCATACCTGCCAATTGGAAATAACTACACATAGGGAAATAGTTAAAATATTATTTGTCTGGGCCATTTTTAATGCGAAGATCAGATGTGAGAATGATTGTGATACTTAAAGCAGAAGTCCCTTTTTTAACCTGAGAAATGCATAGGATGACTAGGGGCCATATTCCTCCTGAAGGCATCTCAGAGCCACAACAGCTTTGCTTCTACTTTCAGCAGTTCAGAATAGACATTTTTACTTACTACTGGCAATGTGCAAGTTGTTCATTCATCTGTCTGCCCTTTACCCGCATCCGTGGAAACACGTAGGTACATAGTCTTGTTCTCTGCCATCTACTACTAAACATGGCTGTACTGGGCCCTATGTCTCCTCCTTGGGTACGTTAGGAACCAAGCCCCACACAGCCCTTCATGGTGACTGAACAAAAATATAAAAGTGGGAATCCAGAGGATGGTTTGTTGTCGAAATAAATGAGCTGGATCACTTTGTCCATGTGAAATGCTGATTGGTTTCTAGGCTTAATTTTTCATCTGGAGATCCTTCACACTGTTGAAAGAATTGTGGTAGTTGTGGCTGTATCTACATTAGCATTATAGCTTGTGTCAGGAAGGTGCTTTTGAAGTGAAGCTCCTAATTGCACCTGCCTTCTGTGTGTTGCTTTGCACCATGAAATTAAGCTTGAGAGTTGGATTAAACTGGGATGAAAGTCAAGAGGAAAGTATTCTGCCTACAGCTAATAGGCTTTCAGTCCATGCATTGAGACTGTAACTTGCCTGACACCACCCCTCCCATTTCACCTTTACGTATAGACTGTGAATGTAAGTTCCTCAGCATCAAGTGTTTTTTCTATGCAGATTTGGTCTTCCTATGCTATCCTACATGTTCATTTAGATTTGCTTTAATACAGATCAGTTCCTGGATCTCATAACCAAACAGATGTGCAAAAATCCATTAACCAAGTGTGATAAAAGTGAAAGTTTTTGTATTATGTTAAAAGCTACCTAGTGTGCAAACTCACTTTGGTACCTTTGGTTCCCCTGACTCCAGTATAAGTCTTACATGATGTTTAGATTCAGCTTGGTGTCCTGGAAGAGAAATTTTACTTTAGGCTTCCATCAATGCAAGATTTTTGGACATTGTAAAGGAGTGGAAGGAGACACATTTGTGTCATATTAAAATGAGAGTCACACTACTTCTCTTTTGCTTGTTCAGAGCAGAGCTGGCAATTACTTACTTTTTTCCCATGTGGAATTTTGTTTATATGGTAGAGAGGAAAGGCAATGTCTCAACATTTTTTTAACCAGTACACTTAATCTCGCTTGAATAACCTTTCCAACCCACCAGCCACCTACAGTAGAGCTTGCTTTACTAAAAGATTAGTGTATTATAATAAGAAATGAATCATTTATAAGCAGTGACAGAGGATTCAAAATAATTGGGGTTTATACTTCAGTAATTCTTGCTTTTCTGTTATCACTTTGTGTAACCTTTTACTAGTAGCAGGATTCATTAGTTGAAGATTAAAATTCTCAATTGCCTCTAGGAAAGAGGTGAGAAGCAAATCTTCTCTTGCATCTGACATACCTGTGATTTGAGCTAGAAGGACTGTACTTAGGAGCACGGAGAGATGAGTTTTCATATTTATTCAGGTTTTGGCCTATTTTCTGATAGTGCAAACTGACAAGCTTTTTTTGTTATATTTGCATTTTTTATAGCTATGCAAAGGTGATTTTCATCTTCTTTTCCTCATAAGATGAGAGCTAAGCAAATTATGCTGTCTGTGCTCAACTCTTTGTCATGCTGTAGAAGAACAGTCAGATGCTGTCAGTTTTTACAGTGTCAAATTTAAAAGTTACAGCTATTTGAAGATTTTGTTGGGGGGGTTATTAAACACCCACTTTTCTGCCCTTGAAAGGAATGTCTAAAACAGTAACAAATGTGCATCAGTGAAGAAAGATGTGTGGAAAGTATCTTGAGCTAAAACAGCAAGAATTTTTAGGGGAAGAGACATTTACGAAATGAAGCACTCTTCTGCTTTGCAAAAGCTGTTGTGCTTTTTCTCTTTTGCAAGGTTTAAACTTCACATGCCCGTTGTTTTTTTCCATTGGGATTGTGATCTGTGGCTTCTGGCTGCAAGCATAAAGGCAAGCATGAAAGGTTGTCACGTGGCACAGTCCAGCAGGAAGGCTGTTGTTGTGGCCGTCAGATTCACCTAAGCAGGTGAAACAGTAGAAGATAATTTCTGGGAGTGTGTCTTCTGTTGCTTTATAGCACTGCTTGGTGACTATCTGAAAGGGCAGCCTTTGAAAAGGGCATCATCTGGACTGAAAGCTAGGAGGGAGGATGTGATACAGAGAATTTGTAGGAGCTTCTTCTTCGCTCCAGTGTATCTGGTGTTTGCCAGTTTTTGTGCTCACACAAAATATATATGTAGATATACTGCATCCTGGAAAACAAACACCACAGAATCCAAAAAGAATGGAGTTTGTGCTGTTTTCTGATGTGACTCTTTTTGTAGATGCTGAGGTGTTTCTATGCTGTAGGTCTGAATTACCACCACTCTGATGCTGTTTTCTGCTTGGGCATGCAGCCTGTTGGTTGCATGAGCATATTTCGGAATACAAGATCTGTGAATCTTGTGCTGCTGGTTTCAGACCCTCCTGGGGAGTGTGTATTTTATCTCTGGACTACATGGGGGGAGCGTGCCATAGTTTAATTGCAACACATCATACAATTCAGAATGACTGTAATAGAGTAGGTGGCTTACTGCTTACAATCTTATTAGGCTGCTCATATCACTAGCTGCATTTTTAGATTTGTTTTGTAGCAGTCAGGTTAATGGATAAAATTTAGTATTTGTTGTAAAACTAAAATACAGTATTTGCTTTTTGGGGGGGTCTGTGAGACATTGCTTATAATTAATTCAAAAGGAATTGCCATTTACTGTGAGTGATTTAAGGATACAGAACACAGTTTATGCTTTGGCATATCAGTGTTGATCATCATCTAGGCAAAGCTTGTAACTGGTCTTCTGTATCCAGCACAGCTACCATCACAAGAAAACAAGGATCTTCGAGGTATTAATTTCAGGAAGTAAAATGCTTACCACCTGTAAGTTATAAACTAAAGTTTCTAAAGTTGTATCTGTACACTTTTAACTTCAGGTGCAGTTCTTAATGTCTCAATAATATTTCATCTTCCACCTAAAGGTTAGGTTAGAAGGTGAACTGCTATGCTTATGTGGAGGCTTACTGGTTCACAAGTGTGGCAGAATGGCTGCACAGCTGATATATAAAGATTGTTTCGTGTTATATTTGAATTGCAGATAAACCACTTGCTTTAACACCCCAAAAGAGCTCTTCCTGCTCTCTGCTGCGTAACATGTTCCCGTCATTCTCTCACTGCTTTACGTATCAGGTCTTTAGAATGATGTTCCCTATAGTTTTTGGAATATACTTATGGTAACAAAACAAAAATATGAATGTTTACTTCCCTGCCATCTAGTGTCTGCTCTTCAGCCCATTGGTAGTTGCTTTACTTTCATACCTTTTTTTTGAAAAAACAAGTTGAAACTGTACTTTCATTTAGGATAGGGAGTTGTGGACCATAAATGTCATTATTCCCAGACTTGTTTAATAAAGTGTCCAAACCTGTAAAGTCTTTTAGTTCTAAAAATAATAACACTTTTTCTTTAATATTCCACATAACCTCTGAAACCTTGCTATTTCCTGGTTCGTTGTGTATAAAATGGGACCTCAGATGTAGAGGCTACAGTGAGACTTTTGATATACTTGATGTTATGCTCTGAGAGTAAGGCTGGAGCACTAAGCAGGTATTGTAAAACCTGCTTTTGTTTGTAAAATAGACAAGCTGTAGAGGGCACTTGCAGATGTATTTCTGTTTGTGGCATGTAACACAAAGATTTGTAACTGGTTTTATTTTAATTGATCATCTACCTGTAACTTGCCTCCCATAAATTGTTTGGTGCTTTTTTGACTTTGATCTCTTGAAGTACAATTTCAAAGCGTTGAAGCTTGTATGGAGAAGTCTCTCCATTTGAGTGGACAGCCTTATTGTCTGGGGCCTAATAACTGCACCTGGTTTGTTTATATTTTTAGATAGCTGTCTGTGATTATTTTCCATGTGCTTATAACATCTGTGATTAATAAGACATGGTTGGAGTAGGAAAGTTCATTGTGTTAGTAATGAAGTGTGCTGTTTGTGAAGTTGCAGAAAGAAAAGGCTGTGCTTAGGGGTTTGATAGACTGCGTTTAGTCCTTGATCCCTGCAATGACAAAAGATTTAACTCTGCCAGTTGCAAGAGAAACATAATAATTCAGGGGAGTAAAATCTGGTATGTAATAACAGCCTTTTTTCCGCTTTGTGTTCCCACAGTTCATTCGTTGGCTGGGAATGGTCTTTCTTTTTTCTTCTCATGGCCCCACACTTCCCCCAGCCTGGGCACTCCATAAAGTTGTCAGAAGAGGTTGCAAAGGGTGATTATCCATCCAAGAAGCAGGCATGAAGTCTGGTTTAGGAATGCATGGATCAAATGGGTCCTGGTAGAAGTTCCTTGTCTAGCTTGTCCTTTTCAGCTTGGAGGTGGCACAGTCCTAATTGTAATGAAGCTTTATCTTTTTTATTTTTCATTTCAGGTTCTAGGTAATGTCTTCTGAATGCTAAGAGTTAATGGCAATGGGCAGAGTGGGTTATACATTATCTGCACTTGCTGTAAATGTTCTTTGACACAAAGTTATAGTCACCTATAGATCTGATAACTGTTACCATAGGTGACAGTTTCCATTTTACTCCTGAAGAGGATGAACTTTCTGAGAAATTACACACATCTGTTGGAGTTTAAATTAACTCAGTGTGGGCCCTGAAAAAATCTTAGCCCTTTCTGTCAATAATTTTGCATGTTTGCTGTGACAAACCTACACTTGAGGCTTTTCACACAGTTAAATGAAAATCGTCAGCTGCATCATAAGGGAGATACTGCTGTAATCAAGTTACTGACAGTTTTGCTGAGTTATGGTTGGGCTGTGGAGAGGTGCTTGTTTCAGGTGTTGGAAGCAGCTCAGCTGGTGCATGGCTCCATAGAGAGCTGAGCTGAATTGAGGCGGGGTACCACAGTCCTGCAGCCAGGTCAAGCCCAGTTCAGGGAGCTGGAAAGTAGTAGTTTTGGGGAAGAGCTGCTCCGTGAGCCAGTACGCTGTACAGGCTCATGTAGTAGGGAGGACTTGATAAAGCTGTAGCACTGTAACTGTAATGTCATGGTTTGGCAGGGCAAACATTTGCAACATGGATGAGAAACTTTATCCAGCCTTCTTCTGTTTGAGACTAGAAATACTCGTAATTCTTTAATCACAATGACACTGTTATTGAAGGGCTTTATAGAAGTGCAAAGCTGCATTTGTTAGGGGCCCAGAGATGTGTTTCTCACCTTAATAAAAATATTTGGGTTGTTATTTTTAGGTCAGTGTTAATTTTTCTGAGTTTATATATTGTGGAGTGTGAATAATCACAATTTACCAGTTATAGCTTCTTTTCATATCCTTAACTTGATACTCAGATCTTAGCCTTAATCCAAGTGGTGGGCTTACCAATGCCAGGGGTGTTACATCAGTAAGAATTCTCAAGTATGATCAGGTCTGTGTACCAGATGTGAAACTCCTTGTACCTATGTAAGGAGAAAAAGGTGCTGGTGGAGCTCTCCTCTCACCTGTGTATTTTCACATTTCTACAGCATACTGCTTTCTGATACTGCCCAACTAGCAAGATGACAGATCCTTCTGTACATGTGACTGTCTTTTTTGAATACTTTCTTCTTCCATGCTATGAGAAATGCTTTTTGAAAGTGGAGTGAAGATGAAGGGAAGAAGAAAGTGCCAACTGCCTTTCTCTGTGATTCAAGTTTTGTGTCTCTTACCAAATGTTATGCACCAAATGCCATGGGGTGGGAGCTCCACCCTGAACCGACAGAGGAAGTTGTTGAGCCTATTTGCAGCTCTTTATCTCATCTTTTTACGAAAGCATAGTAAACAAGAGAGAAACTAGAATTCTGTTTGGAGCTGGGGTGAATAGCTGCAGCAAAAAGCCTTCTGCCACTGAATTAACTCAGCCTGCCTGAGGTTGGGTTTGGACAGGACACGAGCTTCTCTTTGTCATAGCAAAGAAAGATTTTATCCTTCCCTCAGACACTTAACTAACCGAAGAGCAGAATGCTTGACTCGGTATTTGAAATTTAGCTGTAGCCTTTCTACAAATACTGTGTGTTATCTGACCAACTGATTTGCAGTTCAAATGTGACCTTGTTGTCTATGATGAGGTAGATAATATGGCCAAGAATGGCTCATGTGCTGTCTCTCCTCCATCAGCCTATGTGTCTGATAGCCTACAATCATGATCTTACCCGTTACAGAAAGTTTTGCAGCTTCTCCTAAACCAGACGGTTGAGCTATGATGACCTGTGAAGATCCTTTTGCCTTCTTTTCTTCCCTTTATTTGGTTCCTTGCAAGCCTTGGTGTCTTCTGTCAGCTGCATAAGCAAATGCAGGGACTACAGACAGACATTTTGACCTTTTTTTCTCAGCAGTTTCATCAGTCCCCTTCCCTTGCTGTGTTTCGTTCTTAAGAGTGACTAAATTCAGTTCTGATTCCACTTGCTTCTCACACTAGGTAACAGGAACTTGAAGATCTGCATATGAGTATCTTGGAAAGCTTTGCAAGTCTAAAATTTGCTTTTGTACATTGTAGGGTAACCCTGAACAGAAATGTCTGACCCATTTTGCCTGGCTTTTTGTCTCTTATGTTAAACCGGAAATTTGGGGTTGATTCCTGGGCCTTGATTCAGTCTGTTTATAGCAGCACCAGTTTGAAGCTTTGCAGCAGTATTTTCCTTCATTCACACATTGCCGTCTTCAGAATAATGCTTGGACTGTGGAACTCATGCATTGCAGTCTTGAACCCTGTTTTATAGGAATTAGTAATACATTGCTTTGAAGTGAAGAGTGGCAACTTCCATCCCTGTGCTTTGCATGGAAAGGTGTGCGTGATTGTAGATGGTCCTGTGTGCTGCTGCACAGCCTTTGGGGATTAGATGGAAGGACAATAGTTGCAGTGTATAGCTGCAAACATTTTTGAAGCAGGGTGGAGGCACAAAACAGTTGCATCATTGATCTCCAGGGAGATTTTTCATGGTAGCTAAGGGTGTGACCACAAAGATACTAATGCTTCAGGAATTCTGGTGATGAAGCATCAAAGTGGTCCACAAGCATCAGAGAGATGAAAAAAATAGGATATATGTCATACGAATTTCATGAGATCCTTGACAGCCAGCCTATCTGTGGCAGGAAAATCACATCCTGCTGTCAGTCATCTAAAGGTGAGGGGCAAGCTAATCCTCCTAACAGTAAATGCTGCAAACTGACAGATGGTTGTCCAAGTGGGACAAAAGTATGTACAACTCAGTGAAGGGCACCTTCTGGCCTGTGCTGTCCCAAACCCTGTTGATGATGCTGTCATCCCTTCTATCACTATGCCATTTTCAGTGCTTCTTCAGCCATTTGTAACATGGCTGTTTTCCTAAGGTGGATGGGGCAATCTGAAGACACAGGAGCCATGGTTCAGCAATGTGGGGACCCTACTGCAGCACTGCCCTTAAACCCAGCCTCTTGTTTCTGACTTTGGCAGGGCAGTTGTGCTCAGCTTTGCTGACACTATTATTTGTGGAACTGTGCTGTAAACCAGCATTCCAATACAAGTTAAAATAACTCTTTCAAAACAACTGTGATCTGCGTTCACAGAAGGTTCTGTCAGCATAACTGAGGAG
Organism: Neopsephotus bourkii; assembly: GCF_033783945.1. Lineage (NCBI taxonomy): Eukaryota > Metazoa > Chordata > Aves > Psittaciformes > Psittacidae > Neopsephotus > Neopsephotus bourkii. The sequence continues at coordinate 15,533,670 of NW_026900624.1, forward strand.
TGACATGCTTCATCCCAGGCCTAGGTACAGCAACAAGGGCAGAAAGTATAACCGCAGTTCACTGATAATGAAAATACCATGCACATACAGTGTAGAAACAAAATCAGAAAGGCAGGCAAAACATACACCTAACTGCAACTGGACATTGCAGAATTTACTTCTGCATGTGCCAATATCTCAGTAGAAGAGAAACATAAAGGAATTGTTTTCTGCATACAGTGGAAAGCAAAAACTCTCAACAGCTAGGACTACTGTTTTAGTTTGGCAAGTTTGTTTTTTCTCTGGCAGCACTCTGTTCTCATCAGGGGCTAGCCCAAAGTTTTGCTGGCAAAGCTGAACCAAGTTAACTAGAGGGGCAAGTGCCATGGGGAAATGCTGGAGATGCTTCATGGTGACAGTTCCCTTTTATAGCTTCTTGTGCAGTATGAGTACAACTGGAGCATCAGTGGCAAGGCAGAAACGCTGGCAGATGGGGGAGGGGGATAAAGAGCTCATTATTTACCTACCACCAGACTAAATATTTGTTGAACTGCCTCCTGAGGAAGTCAGGGTGTTAAACGTCTTTTTGCACTTCTTGGGTTCAGTAGGTTGCTTAGCAGAGGCTTACTTGATGGTTTTGTAAGCAAGATGGGACAACTTGAAGCTGTGATTGTAGCTGGTGAGAGAACAGTGTTGAAATAAAGGCTTGGTGATAGACTGGGAGGATGTCTTGAGTAGGGTTTTGGGTGGGGTGGAGAGAGAGAAGGTCAATGTCTGATACTATTCAGTATTTTCAATAATTTGATTTAAACAAGAGAACTGTGCATATTTATTAAACTTGCAAGTTAGGAGGTTGCGAGGAGGACAGGTTTGGGACTGTCCAAATTTGGAGAAGCTAAGTATTTGGAGTATTCCAAGTATTTGGAGAAGCTGAGAAGTACTTGGAGTATTTGGAGAAGCTGAGAAGTACTGGACAAAACCAAAGAAAGAATGCAGAGTTCTACATTTTGGAATGTCTAGTCCATAGCATTAATTGAAGATGGAGGATGGCTGGCTAGATAGCAGCTCTGCAGAGGAGGACTGGAAACCTTTCATGGTTTGTGAGCCAAGCACAAGTGAACATGTTAATGCACTTTATTTACACAAAAAAGACAAACTGTCTGGATCATATGCCTGAAAAGTGTTACTTAATAATCATTTATCTTTATAAAAGCTGATAAAGCCTTTATGTACCAAATATGTACCGAATATGTACCAAATTTTGGACACTGTACTTCAAGAAAAATAGAAAACAAATGGAAGGAGTCCAAAAGTAAGTAAACAAGCAAAGGTCTGGGAAATGTTATTTGTAAGGGAAGGTTGAAGCAACTGGCTTTGGTCATTTAATATAACAGAAGGCTGTAGGAAAACTAAAGTTTTTAAATATAGAGGGATAGATGCAAACAGGAAGAGAATGAATTGTTCTCTGTAATAATTGCAGGTAAGGCAGGGAATAATGAGTATAAGTTATAAGAAGAGAAACCTAAGTTAGACACTGCCCTGGTTTCAGCTGGGGTAGTTTTTTTCTGCCTAGTGGCTGGTACAGTGCTGTGTACCTTCAGGAAGGTTTTTACATAGTAAAGACATCTATGCACTGGGAGAATTTCTTTGCAGAAATATCACATTTTTTCACGAGAAGTCTTCAAGAACAGGTTGGACGAACTACTGTAAGGAATAGTTCAGGATATTTTATCCAGCCTGAGAGGTCAAAGGCATTAGGTGATTGGAATTCCTTCATCCCTATGTGATGGTTGTAGCTGGCTGTATCTACTCCTTTAGGTACCAAATTCTGTGGACACAAATTCTGTGTCAGTGGTAGAAATGCTACCCCTTTCCTACCTGGTTACTGCTGCTTCTGCTCCACCAGCTAAGACTCTCATTTGCATACACCATTAGAATGAGCCAGAAGAGCTGTTATAGCTAAGAACAGTAGAGCTTTGTCAATATGGGCCATTTTGAGCAGCACTTGGGTTGAGCAAGGGTACAGGAGTAGGAACAGTTTTGCAGGGATCAGTGCCAAGTAGCTGGGAAGGGCAGTGGAAGGAGCTGGAGAAGGGGCATATTTGCATTGTGGGTCTCCTGTAGAGTTTACCCAGATTTCTTGATAGGATCTTTATTTTCTTTTCCATTTGCTATAATGCAGTTAACAGAATTGCTTGTTCCACACCTCTGGGCTATGTAGTCATTTCAAAGCCTGAAACGTGCAAGGCTTAGTTAACTTCTGCAGGATAATGATCTACAATAGGCACGCTCTTCTAACATGTCAGCCCCATCCTAGACTGCTGAGGGAAGCAGCAAAGGATTTGTGCCCTCTTGACATTTTCAGAGGTCGAATATGAAGTCTTCTGTCATGTTGCCAGCCCAGATAGCTACAACCCAGTGTTTGTTTCCAGAGGACTCGTCATGAGAGACTGAAATTGTTCTTTACAAGATTCTTGCCGTGGCAGTTTTACATTACTTACTATTAAATGTGTGTGTGTTTGGAAGGAGGGGTTTTCTTTTCTGTTTGTTTTTTATTGCTCAGGGATTCTTTTCTTCTTGCTTTGCTGTTCTGCATGCAAGGGTTTTCCTGGACTACCTGTCACATCGGCTGAACTCCTGCAGTGATTTTCCTGACCATTTGCTACGGTCAGGGAAATGTCACTTAAAGTTCATTGCTGCCTCTTAACTGACGGAATAGGTAAGCAGGAAAGGGAGAGTAAAGAATTACTGCCATGTCTGCACATTCTGGTGGTAGAGAGCTTTTGAAGACTCAAGATGAGTCCTACTTCGCTTCTTCCCAGTATAGATTTTTATACCAATTTATATATTGCATGGCGTCTTTGCCCAAGTGTAACTGAACTTTTATTTCACTTTTCTATGTTATGCATACAATGAAAGAAATGTGTATTTAAGTTAAGCACGTGCATATTCAGAAGCAGGTCATGCCACTTGAAAAGAATATTTCCCAGTATTATTTGTTGTTTGCTCCTAATCTAAGTATGATGGTGAGGTTGCCCAGAAGCTGATGTCTCAGCTAGCCAGTGAAGGTTTTTGTATTATATTTGCAGTTATTGCAAAACCATATCTCTATTCTTACTTTGGTTTATCCCAAAATGCAGTCAGTGCACTCCCATTTCACAGCTTGCATAACTTGCCCTGGTGATTTCTGTCCATAACCATACTGTACGCAACTATCTTTAATCTGAACAGGAACTATTTACCCCATCATTGTAGGGGTCTGTGTGCTCACTATGGTTAGTTTTCAATTATTGTTGTTCTAGTCTACAGATTATTCTTAATTTCTGTAGTCTGAATCCCTTCTATGATGCCCTGATGTGTTCAGAATTCCTGGCGTAGGGGCTAAATTCTACTTTTTACCCCATTAGAACTTAGAAGGACAGAACGTTTGTCTTCTCTTTGACTATTCCATTTTATTCTCTAGGAAAGAGTTTGGGAGTGTACATGTGCATTAGAAATAGTTTCATACATTACATTTATGCAAGGGCTTTTTTTTGTAATCTTTTGAAATTTCATTATGAAGTTACATTTGAGAAGTATTTAATCATTGGTGTTAAGTGAAAAATAATGTATAGACTGTGTTTCATAGGGCTTAGATGCAATACTTTGGAGTTACTGTCTGTACAAGTGTAGATTTCTGTCTTCATAAGACTTGCAATTTATCTTTAAAGATGAAGCTTTTTAATTTAGCTGGTTTAACTTGATGGTAATTTAGAAACTTCACAAGGCAGTTGAATGCGTTGAGTGAGTATTTCAGAAATACGAAGTCACTATGTTCCCTGCAGCTAGTTCTGAATGCAAACCACAATGTGACCATTTTTAAAAGCAAGCTACTTGCGGATTCGGGAAGACCATGAAGAGCTAGTGACACCAGGGTCACCCTCTTTGTCCTGTTTTACTGTGGGACGTGAGCTTTGTGTGCTCCAGAAGAGCAGAGAGGCAGAGTGAGAGATTCCTCCAGGGTTAATACGGTCCTGGACAGCAGAGGATCAGTTTCTCTAAAATATGATCCATTTTGGCTCTGGTTTTATACTGAGTCTGAGGGGGTGAGGAGGTCTGTTATATGGAGAGCTGCTGTTAATTCCTCACGTCTTGGTTTTCTGTCAACAGACAGATGTACTTTCCTGTCTAAGTGTTCCTGTTCTCAGTATAGTTCCTCTGACATGGAGCAATATGTATGTCCTGTGGACCTGTAGAATTTGAAACCAGCCCTTGCATGTACAGGTGCAGATTAAGGGAAGACTTGCAGCTTCCTTTGACATTTAAAGGTAGTAAAGAGAATTATCAGTTCATTAGGATTGTCCCCCAGCCTTCTAACCATTTCATGTATTTCTTCAATGTTTCAATGCCATTCCCTTACTTAAGGGTCCTGATAATCTTACTCTGTGTTGAGACTTCTAAAGGCATTTGTTGGGGTACTGTTTCTGACTCAGGTTCTTGGACCCAACTTTGTCAACAGTGGTTAGTTCTACTAGAATTGTACACATGTTAGTCTCTTCAGCAGCCCACATAAAGTGCAGGTCAGTTCCTGTAGCTCCTGTGCTGCCAAATGGAATATGTTAATTGACATTGCTTTATACCAGCTGGAGACCTGGTCCAGTGTGTTGAAAGATGCAAGAGGCAGTTGCCGCGGTGTTTTTAACTTAGTTGGCCCGAAAGGATGTGCAGTTCCGTCATTCTCACTAATTCTCCAAATGTCTTCCTCTCAACAGCTCTGAAAAGTCCAGCTGCATTTCATGAACAAAGAAGGAGTTTGGAGCGGGCCAGGGTAAGATCCAGTATTGTCTTTAATGTTTTGGAGAGGTAAAGAATAGTATTTTGGGCATCCTGTAGCTATAAATGAGATGCAGAAGGGAATCATCCATGTTTTGGATGTGATACAGCGCTATGTAGTCAGAGGTGTATTGGGTGGGATGTTCTTTAGCTTGTATGTAGTGGTGATTAACCCTGAGTTGTTCCTGAAAACCATTGAATACGATGCCTGGATTTCCCTTGGAGTCTTATTTCTGGAAGTCATTGATATTCTTCTTCCGCACTGTCCATATACTTTACATTTTTATTTTTATGGTGTCTGGTTTTGCCCTTAAATGCTCCTATCATGTGTAGCTCAGTTCCACCTTTGAGGAAACTGTATAGTTTCTCTGTTACCTGCACATGCACCTGTTTATCTAGGCCATCAGACATGGAAAATTTAATGGAGAGGATACCCCCGCCAAAAAAAAAAATCACACAGACTTCTGGCTGTATGGAAAGAGGAAGCCAGGCGTCACACTTCATGTGATACCTTTGCTAACTGGGGGGTTTCTTGATGATTTCTGTTCCTCAGAAAGCCTCTGGGGATAGTTTTATTTTTCTGATTAGCCTGCAGGGGAGCAAAACCTGCTATGATTGTTTTAAAAGTGAAAGCAACATAATAAATTACAGCTGTGATTAACATCTGTAAAAGAGCGTTAACACTTTAAACAGTGGAAGGATTGGGACAGAGGACTTTGCATCAAGACCAGTGTCCCAAAGGCTTTTCCTTCTTCTTTCTCTTTTTTTTTTTTTTTCTAAAATCTTTTTATTAATTTAATATTTTGGTGGGGGCAATTGAGCAAGTATGGTGCAGTTTTCTGATTAATATTTAGTTTCTCTGAAGGCCAATCCTGATGGCCAGTACTTACCAGTCAGTTACCCACTGCTCCCAGATTCCCATTCCTGGCCTCTGTAAAGGGTAATGTGCTCATCCCAGGCAGGGTCACCAGGAGCAGTGCTCTGTAGCATGTTCTCCAAAGACAGCTAAAAGTAGCTCTGTAAATTAAATGAGTCTTGTTGTAGCATTTAGATGCTGCCTGCCAAGGGACTGAATAGGGTCTTTGACTTAACAACTAACATATCTTTAAACAAATAAAAAAGTATTTCCAAACCACAAGTCAGCCACCAGTATATGAAAGTATTTGCTGTGAGCAGTGGAACCAGTGCATTTATCTTTAATGTAAAAAGAAATGTCTTGAATTTCACCCTGAGAAGTTAGTGGTGTTGCACAAAAGGGGAAAAGAGAGCTTTAGCTCTTGAGGAAGTCCTTTACAGTTTCTGTTCTGCAGGCCAGCATGCACAGTTTAACTGAAGCAATTACAGTAGAAGGTCATCTTTAGAATAAGCTCATTATCTGGGTGTTCTGGAACAGAAGATATGCCCCTTCTCTGTTCTGTGTTTGTTTAGATCTCAGCAACAACTAAAGATGCTTTTTTCTCTTCTTTGTGCTGTCCAAGATTACCTCACTCCTGAAATTGGTTATTGCTTGTCTATCTTTGCTGCAGACAGAGGACTATCTGAAACGGAAAATCCGGTCCCGTCCGGAGAGATCAGAGCTGGTTAGGATGCACATTCTGGAAGGTATAGCATGTGGTAAACAGGAAAACATGAACAATAAACTTTATCATAATTACTTTTTTATCAGCTTTCTATTTCACCTCTGATCCCCAAGTTTTTCTTTCAGTTGACAGCAGGCAGAAGATCATGCCTGTTGCATGATTTCTTGGGCAGGATTCAACTCTGCTTACATGGAGGTTCTTAGAAGAATCTGTAATGTGAACTCAACTTGGGCAGTTTTGTGTAGCTGAGCAACAATGTAAGAGAATGACCATGGATTGCTCTTCTGTTGAGGGAAGGCACTACAAAATACCCAAGAGGGAATACGACAGAATTGATGAAATTAGTAATAAGCACCTCAGTTTCTGAAAGGGGGTACTGTGCTACTGCTGAGTACCACATCTTTGGACCGGAATTGGGTTACATCATTTTGAGAACAATGAAATTGTCCTATGATAGAGTCACAAGGGCTACTATAGTTATATTTATAACTTAAATACACATAATAACTATCATATCTTTATAGTGCATAGTTGTCTGTTGTTATCTGCAACTATTTTTCTGTAGTTACCTACTGTTTATCTACAGTAACGTTTCTCCATAGAAGTAAAATCCTGCTGAAGTGCAATAGGTTGACCATTACTGAATTGATACAATTTTATTTACTTTCCCCCAAACAGAGACCTCGGCTGAACCCTCCTTGCAGGCTAAGCAGCTGAAGCTAAAGAGAGCCAGACTGGCAGATGACCTCAATGAGAAGATAGCGCAGAGGCCAGGTCCCATGGAGCTGGTGGAGAAGAACATCTTGCCTGTGGAATCAAGCCTGAAGGAAGCTATTATCGGTAAGGCCTGAGGAGGATCTATGTTGAGGGCATTTCCCACAGCGGCTGTGATTTCCGATCAATCCTTCTGCCTGTCTAAGAGAGTGCAGCCCCTTGGTTGGTCTTGTTTTCCTGTCTCAGAATCAAAAGCTTTCAGCCCCAAGGATTCTGAAAAACAGAACTCCCTCCAGCCAGATGGTGCTATGAAGAGATTAAATTATAGGGAGTATGGATGTCTCAGAATAATGTGAAAGCAATTGCATACCCTAAAGACTTGAAAGACTGTTGAAGATTGCATTCCATAGATTCTCTCATTAGAGATCCTTCTCTCAGTCTGACATGTCAGCAACCTTGGTCAGGGAGAACCTACTGACTTACTCAGATCAGGGAGAGGAGACAGAATATAAACAGGTGTGGTGAAACAAAAGCTGTCTGTGAACTTAAAAACTTCAGAGGATTCAACCCCTTTAAAAATAAACCAGAACAGATGTAAATCATGCCAGTGCCATTCCAAGGGCTGAAAGGAATGCTGAGGAATAGCCTTCCCACTGCCTCAGCAGTGTTCTTTTCTGTCTCCCCAGACTGAGCAGTCTGTGTGTGTCTGTGGTTATTCATCCCTTTAAACACGCACGGCTACTTTAAAGACAAATGGAACACAACTGTGAGAAAGATGGAATACTTTCCATGAAAAAGGAAAAGCACAGTATTGCGGGAGAGCCTGACTTCACCATTGCACAAGAAGTGGTTGAGGAAGAGAAAGAATGAACTTCTAAATTGAAGCATTAGAGATGTGGCTTCCTTCTGACTGAGCAAAGAACATCTCTCTGGATTTCTGTTGCTTCTGTGTTAGGTGCAAATGATAGTATTTTCATGCTTACCGGAGTTAATTTGAGATAATGTCATCTAAAAACCACAAATGTACACTCACATGAATTTGTCTCCTGGGCGTGTAGATAGACAGAAATGTTAATAGCAGTCAGAGCCATCACTTAATCCATAGCCTTTGTTGCTTTGCTAGGAAGACTAGAGGACAGTTTGGGATTCTGTCTTGAAGAGGCATTCTGCCTTCCACCACACAGGATGAATATCAAAGAAATCATGACTCAACCTTACAATGTCTGACCTTCTGTGGTGCCCATGCCACAGAACTGGGTTTGGGCAGAGTTAAGTAGCACTTGTCCTGAGCTTGTCTGGCTAAGAAGCAAGGGAATTGATTCACCCAAGTCTGCATCATTTTATTCTCCTGGTAGTGGAGATGAATGAAAACATAACTGATTCTGTTTGGGCTGTGTTCTGTCATTTTTAGTTGGAGCTTTAAGCGCAGCTCAGACACATCTCTCTCCATGTCTTCATTAATCTTTATGAAACATCTAGTGTCAAGTGAAATAATTTGTTATTCCACTTCAGAGACCACAGTTGATGTTTGTGTTTTCAGTTGGACAGGTGAACTACCCAAAGGTTGCAGACAATTCCTCCTTTGATGAGGACAGCAGTGATGCCCTCTCCCCAGAACAGCCAGCCAGCCATGAGTCCCAGGGGTCTGTCCCATCACCGATGGACTCCCGGATTTGTGAGCCTCTCCCTAACACCACTGGCACATCACTAGCTCAGGTGAGAATGTGGTGGCTTCCTGCAGTGCCCTGGAGCTTCACAGCTACTGCTGATTTTTGGCAGAGGATCCTAAAATGCGAGACCAAGGGATCCTTACAAGATACAGTCTGTGAGATTTCACAAGGGGTCTTTACTCTGTGTGGCATTCGTGAAGTCCTCTGGTTATTCAGAAGCCCCCATAGTAGTGCCATGTGGGGAAGGGGAGCAACCATCACTTGGTGATACAGCCTGTGTGTGACTGATTCTGGCGGGCAAAGCTGGGAGGTACAAGTGTGGGAGTTTGATTCATTTTCTCCCCTGAGAAGATGTGCTGCTTCTCAGGGATAACTGGAGCAGTGAGTTAAAGGAGTCAGATTAATGACTTGAAACCTGTGCTGCTTCCCTGTAAGTGGACATTTCCTGCACTCTTTTTAAACTGTTACCTTCCTTGTATGGGTATTCATCATGCCTTCTTCTGTGTCTGCAGGGTACATCCCAATTGCAGATCAGTGCAGACTCCAGTGAAACACTTTTCCTACCTGAACAGCCACCCCCACCTCTGCCACCTCCGCCTCTTCTGCCCCCTAGTCTTACCAATGGAACAGCTCTTACTGCTGCCAAGCCCCCACCAACACTCATTAAGGTACTATTTTGGCTGATTTCTTCATAATTGTAGTCTGAAGGAAGATAAGATTGCTACTCTGAAGAAGGTTTGGAGCTGGAAATACTATGTTGACAGATGTAAAGGAGGGAGAGCTATTTCATGTGGGCATCTTCCTCTGACACTGGTTGCAACATATTTAACATTCTGTAAAATGGGTCCTGAATGCAGAATGTTTTGAAATGATCAGGAGTATCTGAGTGAGTCTACACTGGATGAGCAAGTGATCTGGTGTGCTGGAAAAGGTGACCTGCATTATGGTGCAGTGTAAGCTGCTGCAGGTGCTGTGACCGTACTGTTGCCTAAGTTAGAGAGGCAAGGAAAGACGCTGAGGTCAAATCTGGATAATTCTGAAATGAAAATTCCAGGGTATGTTCTGTTTTACATGGGATGTTATATTATTTCAGTGTTTCCATTCTTATTTGCTTCTTCCTTTTTTTCTAAATAGCAAAGCCAGCCCAAGTCTGCTAGCGAGAAGTCTCAGCGCAGTAAAAAAGCCAAGGAGTTGAAGCCAAAAGTCAAGAAGCTTAAATATCATCAGTATATTCCCCCGGACCAAAAGCAGGACAAGGGAGCTCCTCCCATGGATTCATCCTATGCCAAAATACTGCAGCAGCAGCAGCTCTTTCTCCAGCTTCAGATCCTCAACCAGCAACAGCAGCACTACAACTATCAGACCATCCTGCCAGCCCCACCAAAGTATGGGTCCTAAATGGCAGCTCTCTCTTAGGAAGCACTTGCTTTCCCAGTACTGTTATTAGAGGCAATGTGTTCTGGGGTGAGGTGTGGTGATTGGGTGTAACACATTTAAATCTTGTTAGGTTGCAGCAGGCCTCAAAAAGGGCCTAAAGTGAGTCGGTTGCCAGAGTAAGGGTCATGGATATAGTCAAAGGCATTGGTGTGGTTTAACGTCTAGGATGGCACTAGTGACCCAGATGTTTCTGAACTGTGTGATTGCTGACACTAAGGGCCTTCATTGCCTATGTAGCTTGGTTTTGATGCCTGTGTTTTTTCTTTCCCTGCAGGCCTCCAGGAGAGCAGCAGAGTGGTGCCAGTGCCCCTGCTGTACGCAGTCTCTCTGCCACAGTCAGCAGCGCATCTTCAGTATCCTCTGGTTCCAGTGGGCTGATGCGACAAAACAGTAATGCTGCAGTGGGCAAGCCTGGCCCTCTCCCTGCTAACCTAGATGAGATGAAGGTAAATTCCTGTGAAGGTGCATAGCCCCTTTTCTGCCATCGTCGGAGGGCAGCACTGAACAATGTTGCTGCCACAGAGCAGGGCTGAAGTGGGCTGACAGGATTTAGTGACAGCAGCTGGTATTGCTACCCTGCAATCTGTATCTGTAGTACAGATTTGTTGGCCTGCAGGAGGGTCAGTTTAGTCCTTTGCCTCGTGGCTCTGGTAACTGTTAAGAGTTGTTCTGGATAGAGTGTATGTTCTCTTAATATTGCTCCCCTTTTTGCCCTGATTCAGGTAGCAGAGCTGAAGCAAGAGCTGAAGTTGAGGGCCTTGCCTGTTTCAGGCACAAAGACGGACCTGATTGAGCGTCTCAGAGCTTACCAGGAGCAGAACGGTGCAGCTGGCCAAACAACCCCCACTCCCAAGCCCAGCACAGCAGCCATGCTCCCAAAAGCTGCCGAAGTGGTGGTAGCCTTCCCAGCTGCCAGGCTGAGCACAGGGCCAGCCCTGGTCACCACTGGCATTGCACCAGCAGAAGTAGTTGTGGCCACAGTCACCGGTGGCGGCGTGATGAAGTTTGGCAGCACAGGCTCGACTCCTCCTGTTTCTCCAACTCCTTCTGAGCGCTCGCAGATGAGCACAGGGGATGAGAACTCAGCCACCGGAGACACCTTTGGAGAGATGGTGACCTCACCCCTGACCCAGCTCACCTTGCAGGCATCTCCAGTGCAGTTCCTGGTGAAGGAAGAAAGCTCCAAGTCTGCCTCCTGCAGTGTAAATGCAGCATCCAGGTCGGAGCGGTGTAGCACTGGTAACAGCAAAGATGCAGAAGTTAGGGACAAAGACCAGATGCTGCAGGAGAAGGACAAGCAGATCGAGGAACTCACCCGCATGCTGAAGCAGAAGCAGCAGCTGGTTGAGATGCTTAGACTACAGCTAGAGCAGGAGAAGCGCTCTCAGCAGTCACTACCGGCCCCAGCGACTGCAGGAGAAGGAACAGCCCTTGCCTCCAACCCAGTAGCATTTGGCATTCAGGTCAAGAGTGAAAACGGCTTCCTGAGTTGCCAGTCTGCAAAGCAATCCAGTGGCCAAACAGACCAATTCAGCCCTGCACCAACCGCTAGCCAAATGGACACTTCAAATCCAAGCCCAGTGCCAAAGAAAGCCGTGATGGTGAAGCAGGAGATGCCAGCTGCAGAAGCAGAGCCACCGTGCCAGTCCCACAGCCCTCGGCTTTTCCTTGGCCAGCAAGGGAGCTCCCTCAGCGACCTCATCAAGGGCAGTCCACCCCCCACCCTCATTACCGACTCCACAGGGACCCACATCGTCCTCACCGTGACCAAGCAGAGCACCGAGAGGCAGGGCCTCTCGCCCCACGGGAAGGCAGGGAGTAGCTGCCCGACCTTGCAGGTGGGCAAGGGTTAGATCACATCCCTGCTGCAGGCAGTTGGGTTCGTCTCTCCCTCTTCCTGATCCTGGTTAAGTCAAGCATAGGGTGACTTAATATGGTGGAAATTCAGTGCAGTAAGTACTAAAATGGCTGAGTTGCTGGTAGATCATGGCTTTGTAAAACAAAGCAGTGTAAGCAGATCTTCAGCAGAAAGCCTGGAATTTGACAGTGATGAACTGTGTACAGCAATGCAGGACTGTGTGCATGACAGGCTGTTCAGCATTCTTCCAAACACAAACTCTTCTGCCTTTTGTCAGGCAGGATCTCAAGCTTGGAGGACAAGGGTTTGCTGCCACATTTCACTAGTGTGGCAGAACAACTATGCCTGTGGTAGTAAAGAAAGCAGAGTGTATTTCACCTCTTGTCCTTTACTGGAGAGTGTAGTCAGAATGATAGATAGGTCACCTTATCTACTGAAAGCTGAAACCAGACCCTGGGAGCAGTCTGTTTGTTTGCTTTTTGACTGCTCTTTGTTTTAATGCATGTCAGTATTTCAGTGTTAACAGAGTCTTTCATCAGAGATGATCTACTATTCCCTGGCTGGCATGAGCTCAGCACTTACCAGAATTGTTCCCAGCATTTCTTCCAGGAAGGAATAAATATGCTTAGGTTTTATGGCATAAGTCAACCCCCAGCATCTTTCATGGCAGAGATGATTTCCATTCTGTGCTGCTACATTTCTTGCACCTTCTGCAAGAGCAAGTGGCAGTGTCTGCCACCAGGGACAGGCAGTAAGCATTTGCTGTGTAGCTGGCAGCTGTCTAAATACCAGCATCCAGTGTCACTCTTGATACCCTGGGGTATCTCACCTGAACTCCAGCCACTCCTCCAGAAGGGCCCAGGTCCTGTGTCAGGTCTGCTAGCCCTCAAGGGATGTCATGGGGAGCCCAGGGATTTAGACTGGTGCTACCTCCTCTTCTGGGACTCTGAATCCCATCCCAGTCTGATTTCTCTGCTTGGTGGAACAGAACGAATCACTGAATTCCCTAAAGAATAGCGAGTGGGGGAAAACCAAACTTCATAAATCCTTTGAGAAACACAAGCATTGCTCCACGTTGTGTCGGGGAATGGATACCCTTCTCATGGATACCCTTTTTTTCCAGAAAGTACAATCATCGCCCGCTAAAACTTCCAGCCAACCACCGTGTCAGCTACCTGCGAGCACCCCTCAGCAGCCCACACAGCAGCAGAAGCAGCCACAGCAGCCCAGAGGACTAAACCAGCCTGTCAGAAAGGTAGCTCACTCCTTGCTCCCTTTTCTGCCTTGTTTTTCTTTGCCTGCTGCCAGGGTTTGTAGCAGTGCCGGGAAGGGAACACGTGCACAATCCTGGTCAGATACCATCATCACAGCAGGTGAGATCTCACAGCAGCTTCTGCCACAGCTTGCAGCTGCATGAGGTGTTTGGTTTTGAGTTTGAACATGGCAGCAGAAAGGGTGTCTGGCACAGCCTCTCCATTCACCCTCCTCCTCCCGCACTAGCTGTAAGGGAGATTGCTCCTCAGACATGAGGTTTCAGGAACACTGAGTGTCCATGGGGATGCTTGGAAGAGTTGTGGAGGCTTTACAGCAAAGAGCTTTGGGCTAAACTGTGACAATTTCCTAGCTTCTGCCCTTTGGTCTTACATTTGGGCAGAATACCAGCTGGTGTTTCAAACGAGCATTGTCTATCAGTTAAAAATGGTGAGAGGCCAGAATTGGTTCACAGTGGTGTTCCTTCTTCTTGAGGACTGCTACTGAACTGAAAAGGTGATTACATAGAGGGTGGTGTGGGCAGTATGTCTGCTGCTGAAGGTGACATCTGAGCTTTGACAGGGATGAAAGGATGGGACCTATTACTCTCTGGTATTGATGAACATGCTGTGGTTTCCATTCCTGTATGTACCTTGAGCACATCTGTTAATCATCTCTTTGTGAAGTGCAATGCTAGTTCAGGAAAGAGAGCACTTCTGGCTTTATCCCTTCTCCAGGGGATGGTTGTGCATCTCCTCCCTTTCTAGCCGATTTAGCTGTCTCTGTAACATGTAATCAAAATACAGAAATATTATGAACAGTTTTTAGAGCTTGTTAGGATCATTTCTGTGTCAGATCTTGGAAAGAATATGACAACTAAAACGGGAAGTTCAGGTTAGATATAAGGAAGAAGTTATTTACTGTGAGGGTGGTGAGGCACTGGAACATGTTCTCCACAGAAGTTGTGAATGCTCCATTCCTGGTAGTGTTCAAGGCCAGGTTGGACAGAGCCTTGGGTAACATGGTATACTATGAGGTGTCCCTGCAGATGGCAGGCTCGTTGGAACTAGATGATCTTAAGGTCCTTTCCAACCCAAACCATTCTATGACAGGAGTAGTTTCTAGTGTGGTTAGAGTGGGATATCCACTTTGCAAAGAGCCAGTGCCTTGGTTTGCTTTGAGACCTTTGAGGAGATGCAAAGGTGATCAGTGGCACTCTCCTAATCCTTTTGCCTCCCTGCAGGGTCAGAAGTCAGGCCTGCAGGTGGTCACAGGGCAGCCGTCTCACACCATATTCATACTGTCTTTCTCAGCACCTCCAAACCAACAGCCCTTCTTCCCCAGTGGTTTCCACAAACGGTCCCTGAAAATTGGTGCTCCTGGCAAAGGAGTGTGTGTGGAAAAAGTTACCCTCCCAGCACGTTCCAGGGGCCTGTGCCACAACACCAGCTTCCAGCCCCTCCCAGGAAGAGAGCAGACCCCAGAACAGCTCTACCAGCCAGGGCTTGCGGTCACTCCTCTACCTGCAGATCACGGAACAGATGATCAGCTTTCCAGGGAAAACAGGAGGGGGAAGAGCATTAACATGTATGAGTGTTGGAACTGGCGTTCATCTAATACCTGGGGATCACTCTCCAGGGAGCAAGCTTCACTGCGGATCACACATAGCTGCTGTAGAGGCAAAGACCTGATCCCTGTTTTAACTTTTCTTATGGGCAGTTGTGTGCTGATTCATCTGGTAAAGCTGAGTCACGAGCACCACTTCCTGCAACACTTGGGGTTTCCTTTGGAGGTCCCTGGTGCTGCTGAGTGCTCTGGGGCCCTCCACCCACCATCAGGCTGTGAAACTTGGCTGCTAGTGAAGCTGGCTTGTGCCCCCAAAGCAGGCACTGCAGGAGGAGGTGGGTAAAAGGAGTCCTGGATATATTGTGCAGAGTAGGCTGAACACAAAAGGGGAAGTGCCCTCTCTCTCCAAAGTGCTAGAGGAATTCCCCACTTGGACAGATGAGGCTTTCCCCATCCAGGAGCAGCCCCGTGGCGGTTTGTGGCATTGCGTTAGCGTTAGAAACCTCAGCAAAAGATTTCCAGCTGTGAGTTGGAGGGGAAATCTGTCTTCCACCCCTGCAGCCATAGTGCATAGAGTACACAGAAGAAGCCACACTGCTCGGTGCAGAGCAGAGCAGAGCAGTGCAGACCTCTTGGCAGCACTCACCAAGAGAAAGGATGATAGTCTATCAAAGCAGCTGTGAGACAGGAGCTGGTGTGGTCTTTCCCCTGATCTCTCCCTCTGCCTTCTTTCTAAACAGGCCTCATCACAGCCCGGCTCTCCTGTTGCCCTTTCTCCATCCCAGATGGACCTGGAGCAGCAACAGCACACGTCGCTTTTTGGAACTTCTCCATCTCCTCTCTCTGTTCCCTCGGTCCCAATGAAAGAGCCACCAGGCTACGAGGAGGCCATGAAACAACAGCCAAAATCCCAGGTCAGAGCAGTTCTTCTCCTTGGTTTCTTTGGAGAGCAGGTGAAACATTGCTGTTGTGAATCTGCTTAGATTCCTGATCTGGGCCAGTGACAGAGAATGGAGACACAACTGCAGGTTCCTAGCTGAGTTCCTTCTGAAGGGTTTGGGGCAGACCCTAAACCGTAGGTAGTTCCCCAGCCACTCACTGTCTGGTGAGTGGTAGTACAGCAGATGCTGACTTTACCTTCCCATCCAGAAACAGCCTGAGGCTACAGAGGATTATGGTGGTGCCTCCATGTGCTGATTCTTATTAGCTAACAGACCCATCTCGTGGTGAGGGAGGAGAGCCAGCAGCTGAGGGTGTTGCAGGAGGTGGAAGCTCCCCTGGTAAATAGGAAGCTAACCCTGCACTCGCTCTCCCCAGGAGAACGGCTGTTCCAGCCAGCAGATGGATGACCTGTTCGACATTCTCATTGAAAGTGGAGGTAAGAAGGCAAAGCCAGCATTTCCCAGAGACTGCGTTTGAGCCTGGGGATTATAGAGCACTGAGGGGAGTCTGTCATGACCTAGGTCTTTGCTGTTGTGTCCTTGCCAGTGCCTTCAGCACTGTCCGTCAGTAAGGCACTGAGGGAAATGTCAGTCAGGCATTGGTATGATATAAAGCTGCTCAATGGCTCTTCTACATCAGATCTGGGCACATCTCTTCTGCGGTACTGGACAGAGCTTGAATTCCCCGAAGGCAGGCTGAAAACTCCCCATAGCAAGCCAAGCTTGGGTACAGGAGGAGTTTCCTTACTGCAGTTGGTGGTCAGTGATGGCTCAGTCTGGGAGGTCCCTGTTGCTGTGGTCGGTGGAAGGGAAGAAGGGAGGGAGGGACTGATCCTTCTGGTGTTTGGCCAGGCTTTTCCTCACCCCAGCCTGCCTGTTTGTTTCCTGTAGAGATTTCTGCTGACTTCAAGGATCAGTCATCCCCCGCTGGGAAAGACCCACCGGTGGCTCCAGCCTGCTCCCCACCACCCAGCAGCCACCATTCCTCAGAGCTGGCGGTGCCAGTGTCCCTGGGGCAGCCGGTGCCTGTGGGCCGGCTGGAGGACTTCCTGGAGAGCAGCACCGGCCTCCCACTGCTGACAGCAGGCCACGATGGGCCGGAGCCCCTGTCCCTGATTGATGACCTCCACAGTGAGATGCTGAGCAGCTCGGCCATCCTGGACCACCCGCCTTCACCTATGGACACCTCAGAATTGCACTTTGCTCACGAGCCATCTGGGGGCATAGCCCTGGACCTGGCTGAGGCTAATTTGGACAGCATGGACTGGCTGGAATTGCCAGGGGGGCCCGTCATGAGCCTGGCTCCCCTTAGCACTGCGGCTCCCAGTCTCTTTTCCACAGACTTCCTTGATGGACACGATCTGCAGCTGCACTGGGATTCTTGCCTGTAACTGTGTGAGCAGAGACTGAAGGGAATGGGAATGGGAGGGCAGGGGCATGCAGGGGGAAGAGGCCTCTCAACCAAAAAGAAAAAAAAGAGATGAGCTCCGAGTATTTGTACTCCTCCCCCAACAGTGTCCTTCCTGCACGGAGCCATCAATGGTGGCAAAGACAAATCTGCTGCTCAAGTCACAGCCAGACCAGAGTAGGGACAGCGGCTGCTGGGGGCAGAAGAGGCTGTAGGAGCTGTGGGGCTGGTGGCCTCCTACCTGCTCTGTGCAGCCTGACACAGCCGGGGTGAGAAGGGAGCCGGCAGCCCCTCTTCCTCCAGGCAGGAACAGTGATGGCAGCACATGGAGCCCAGTGTTGCTGGGCAAGCATTCCCTCACACCTTGCAGCGGGACAGGGCATGACCAAGATGAGCTGTTTCCAGAAGCAAGCACCCCTCACCTTGCTGGATGGGCAGATAAAGGGGGTTGTGCTGCCCCTGCACGGTGGGTTTAACGGTTGCAGAAGGGGATTCTACCTCTGGAACAGGACACAAAGGCAGGAGTGCTGGCTGCAGTGGCTGCCCTCTGCACCACTGGCTGGCTGTCAGGGAGGGTCTGATCTGCCGCGGGGCTGTGAGGAGCTGGGCAGAACAGGCACCTTTTCCAAATGTAGCCAAAGGGAACTGGGGTTCCACAACAACCTGGTAGTGTCTGAGCTGGTTTCCCAAACCCTGCTGAGCTTGGCAGAGGCACACCTGCTTGCTTCACTCGCTTTGGGCTGCAAAGCAGATTTTTAAGGTGCTAAAATCCAGGTCCTTACATATTAAATCTGTCCTTTGCTGCCCCAGACCTCTGGCTGTGCACAGTCTACAGGCACCCTGCTACCCCTAGCGTCCACAGCACTCATGGTGGGGGTTAGGGACAAAAAAGCATCCCAGTATCCTGTTGTGGTGCATGGGGCACAGCTGGCAACGAGCAACATATCATTAGGGGCCATGTGCAATCTCTCCTGCCTTCAGTTGTGCTGTTCCCTCCCTACAGCAGGTGCCCCAGTGGAAAGAGACAGCTGGGGATGTCAGCCCTGATGGACAAGGAAGGGAAAGTGGTGCTGCAAAAGGGCTGTTGTGTGGCATGAGAGTCCTGGCTTAGTGGTGCAACTGTGAGGGCCCCTTTTGGGGGAGAAGTGGGAGCAGGTAACGGGCAGCTGACCTCTGCTGTTCCTTCCCTCCAGCCCCACAGAGGGGAAAAGGCAAGAGCAAATGGCTGTTTACTGTGAGCTGCTGCCATGGAGGGCCCTGGGCTGGTGCCTCAGGGCAGCTGCCGACTGCCGTGAGGGCAGCTGAGTACTCCAGAGTGTCCAGAGCCATGGTGATGCTAGTCCTTGTGCAGGATTTTGCATTGGAAACCCAGACCTCTGGCTCTCTCTCATGCTGTTACACCTGTCCCTTTGGAATTCCTGTGTTGGTTAGGAATAACTCACTGCCACGTTCACCAGGGGAGACAGAGCCTAGCTTTGCCTCACCAGGCAGCTGTCCCTGCTTGGGCCCTGAGCTGGGCCCAGGCTGGGGGAGCTGGGGAGGGTGAAGCTGGAGGTGGTGGCTATTGAAATCATACAGCCTAAGTTGCTGACCCTGCTCAGGCAATGGAAGGATAAACTGCCATCCTTTTTAATGTGTCCTTGAGGATGCTGACTGTCCCCACCTTTCCCTGCTGTGGAGGAGTAGGTGTGAGCAGGCACATGCTGCACCCTTGCACCTTTGGTACCTGGCACTCTTCTTAGGGGGAGGCCTTGCCTGGGAGAAACTCCTGCTTTCCTGAGCCCTATTTGCTTGTTAACTGCATGGGGAGCCACTTTCTTAATCATTTGCAGGGGGAGCCTGATGGCAGCTTCCTTCCTTTCTGCCCCCCTCTGCTCCCTTCTCTCCCCAGCTGTAAGCAAGGCAGAGCCTCTTATCTGCCTCCCTCTGTCCGGGGAACACTGCCTGCTTTCTTTTGTCCAAGCTACAGTGTCATGTCCTAAAGACAGAATAACTGGGACTGGTGGACACCCCCTTGAGCCCTCTCTGAGCCTTCCCTCAGTTCTCTTCTGGTGTTCCCTGGGAGCAGTAGGTGCATTGGCAATTGCCTTACAGAGCTTTCCCCAGGGCATCTGCCCAGCCCTGGTTCCAGGTGAGCGAAGGAGGTAATCGGTTGCTTAAGGAGGAAAGTAGTGGGAGGACTCTTTCAAATGCTAAGGGGGAAAAGGGAGGCTACGAACTCATGCGAAATCAGCTGCTTCTGTAGCCCACAGTGAGCCACAGCCCCCCCACCACCCAGCTGCGGGCTTTCTTTGTACAAACACAAAGCTGCAACCAGTAAACAAAGAATGAACTTAACCCAAGTGCAATGAGCTCCTAGAGGCAGAGAGTGCACTCCCAGCCTGCTCTTGGCCTGTGGCAGAGGTGCCAGTGCCTGTCACTGATGCAGCCCTGCCCAGGGCTGCTGGGGCCAGGCTGAGCTCCCAGCTGCTCACACTCACCTTCACTCACCCACTGTCATTTGTGAAACGCCGTAGGGATTTAATGACCCCAGTTTAATTACTTGAAATTGGCTGATGGGCTGAAGAGCCCCCAGGGAACCCAGAAGACACAGAAGCACCCTGACCCTCACCTCCTGAGGATCCCAGCCGACCTGCCAGAGCCCCTCTGCACAAGGGGCTTCTGCCAGGGGAGCGAGCGCTAACCCTGTGCCCCGGGGCAGAGGGGCAGACGGTACCTCAGCCCAGGAAAGATTAGAAAGCCTTTTCCCCAGGCAGTGCCCAGTGCAGGCCAGCCCAGTTCTCTGCTTTCTTACTATTATTTGTTTGAATAATAGTTGAATAGTTCCTTGTCGGAAGAGGTGTTCCCCCGGACGTACATTTTTGCACCCATTGGGAAAGAAAACCCACAAAGTCTGATGTTCTGCCTCTACCTTGAATGTAATCCTGAATCTTTCTGCTGTAACCACTACTTGTTTGTAACGTGTATTTGAGTAGTGCGCACTCTCCCTTCCACTATGCAGCAGCACGCGGCGAGGGGTGGTCAGCACCGCTGGAGACAGGTGGTGCTGGGGCATCAGATCCAGAGCGAGTGTTCAACTGGAAAAGGCTCAAAGTGACAAGTTAATGGGGGAGAGAATGGATCTTTAAATTGAATTATTTTTTCAGTTACAGATATTTGAAAAAAAAAAAAAATCCATTTTATTAAAAAAATTCCAAACAGCCACATGCTCAGAGGTGTCTCTGCTCTGCCTTCGGGGAGGACACAACTTGGGGCCACTCTGCCTTTTCCAGATAAGGGGGGATGAACTCTCCAGGCCTTTCTCAATCCTGAAGAAGAACATGCTTGAGTGGTGGTGCCTCATCCCTTCTCAGCTCCAGGGAGATTCCCCCCATGCATGGAAATTACCCACCCTACAACTAGAAGTATGGGCAGCTGGTACAGCCTCCACCCCAGCCCAGCAGGCTGGTCTGGACCACAGCTGCTGTGGTGGTGAGGTGATGCCGCAGTCTTCCTTGGCCACATGGCGAACTGGAATTACCACGGAGTCATAGAACGGTCTGGGTTGGAAGGGACCTTAGAGCTCATCCAGTTCCAACCCCCTGCCACAAGCAGGGGCACCTTCCACTAGAGCAGATTGCTCCAAGCCCCGTCCAACCTGGCTTTGAGCACTGCCAGGGATGGGGCAGCCACAGCTTCTCTGGGCACCCTGTGCCAGTGCCTCACCACCCCCATAATGAAGAACTTCTTCCCAGCGTCTAATCTAAATCTCCCTTCTTGTCAGTTTAAAGCCATCACCCCTGTCCTGTCACTACCTTCTCTTGTGAAAAAACCCTTCTTGTAGCCCCTTTAGGCACTGGAAGCTGCTCTAAGGTCTCCCTGGAGCCTTCTCTTCTCCAGGCAGAACAAGCCCAGCTCTCAGTCTGCCTTCACACGAGAGGTGTGCTCCAGCCCTCTGAGCATCCATTATCTGGCCCACTTCTCCAACCTGTCCAGGATCCTCTGGATGGCATCCCTTCCCTCCAGCTTGTCAACTCCACCACACAGTCATGCCTGGGGTGCACTCAATCCCACTGTCTATGTCACTGATGAACAGCACTGCCCCCCGTACCAGCTCCTGAGGGACACCACTCTTCACTAGTCTCCACTTGGACTCCTCGAGGCAATTCCTTATCCAGTGAGTGGTCCATCCATCAAATCCAATTACCTTGACTGAAACCACTCATTTTCACATCAATAAACATGCTGCAACTTCCACCTTCCCATAGCCTTCTGCCCACAGTTCTCCCAGGCCCTGTGTCATTACCATCCCACGGTGCAGCCAAGACTGTTTTAGCTGTTGTACAGACAATGCTGCTACCCACCACTGCCCATCCTGGTTCCTGCCAGCCCCGCTCCCTTCCCTCTGGGCCCTCCTCCTGCAGTGTCCCTACACCCTCTACTTGTGCTTTGGTGCTGCACGTCAGGGAGGACGGGTGGCAGAGAGGCCACTGCTGGCAGCACAACTGCTCCTGCCCCAGCTGCTGGTCTGATGCAAGGCTGGTGAGGAGCCCCCCAGAGTGCCAGTGCAGGCTGAATGGAGACCTCCACTTGATGCTAAGGGCAGCCAGCACAGAAATGGGGTCCTAATTATCAAAGAGCAGAAACGAAGAATTAAATCTCACCCTGGCCCTGTCAAAAAACGAAAGCCAGAGCCCAGCACTCTCCCAAGATGCAGTTTATTTACAAACCCACCAAATAGAGTAAGAATCTAGTGTCATTCCATGAGTAGTTTGTGCTCACAGACAACCGCTTTCAGTAGAAAGTCACAGACTCCATATCCAGAGCCACCACCACAAAGCAGCAATTCTCCACTCCCGACCTGCGTCCCCGCTGCCACCGCAGGGCGAGGAGGACGAGTTACATCTCCCTGAGCCAGCTCCAACCTGAACCTCATCCTGAGCTACAATGGTGCCAAATATACACACATTCCTGGAGTTCATGTACAGCTTTTTGGTTAACAGTAAAAATCACCTAGAGACTAAAATGACAGCAAGAAACACTTGTTTAGGGGAGAGGTGGTTTTTTGTCTGCTCCCAGAGGAGACACAGCCCATCCCCTAAGGCTGTCACACTGGTAACAGGCCAGTGCCATCGGGCACCTCTTGTCAACACCCCACACACCAGTGCCAGGGAGGTGGGATGAGGGTGATGCTGGTTGTCCCTTCTCAACCCTGGCTGCAGATCAGAGGAACTTGTCCAAGTGCTTCAGGATTTGCCATCCCTCTCCCTAGCAAAGACAAGCTCTTGACTGGCACGAGGGGGATTTGCCACCCCTGCTCCCATAGAGCCATGAGTCTTTCACCAGCCCAAATCCACCTGCAACCGCAGTGCCACCTGCCAACGGCACCAGCTCTCATGGACCAAAGCCACCCCACAAGGGCTGTGTCTCTTCCCCATGGCTGTAAGCCCATGGGGCAGTGCATAAGGGGCCCTTGAGCCAGGCTGCTCCCCAGGCACTGGGGGGAGGCAGGGCTGAGGCAAACATGAGATGAGGGGTGTCAGAGATGGGGAAGGCTGAGAGGGAGGGAGAGAGGGGACACTTGTTTTTGTGGCCAGAACGCACTTGTCCCTTTGCAGCATTGCCCTTGACCATCACCTCCCTCAGGTCTGCAGCTCAGCCTCTCGGTGCTGCTGCCACCTGTCCCAGTGGCCTGGCAGCCCTCCGAGGAGGATTCTGTCACAGATACAAGTGGGGGGGTTGGGGAGGGCAGGGGGTGAGATGATGGGGAGGGGGGAGAGGAGTGTGCGCCATTGAGAAGGTTCCCCAGCATGGGGCAGGGCGGGGGTCACCCATCTATGTCCCAGCTGAAGAGATGGTGCTTCACGAGCATGTCCTGCACCCCTTCCTTCAGTGGCTTCTTCTCCTTCTCCTGCAGGGCAACACAGAGACAGAGACCCAGGTCAGTGCTCTGCGCCCAGAAAAGGGAGGCTGTGTCTGCGGCACCCAGACAGAGCAGCCTCCTGCTCTTCCCACCTCCGCAGGGCTGTAACAGGGAGAGGCCCTGCGGTTTGGAGGGTTCTGGGGAAGGGAGGAGTCTGCATTGCCCCACTTCCCATTGTCCCTGCTGCCAGCATCACAGGCAGAGCCTGCCCTGGCAGGGAAAGCAGCCTCTGTGCGGGGCCAAGAGGAGGCACAGGACAGGCTGGAGCACAGAGCTGGAAGAGGCAGAAAGTGAAACCCTCGGCTAAAGGAAAGAATGAGAGACGCCACCTACTCACCTCCCTCTTTACCGGCAGCTCCCAGTCCTGAGAGAGGCTGAAGGCGAATTTGCAGAGGACTCTGCAATGGGAAGAGAGTGATGGTAACACACGCACAAACCCCAGATCATACTCCCAGCCTGGGCCTACAGCTGCTGCCCCCAGGCATGTTTGCTGGTGTTGAAAAGGCATCACCAGCCATTCATTCCCTGTTTCCCCCTCCTCTTTGGGCTCCACATCCTGCCAGGCCCAGGCTGGGAAGAGAAGCCGGAAGATGTGACTCAAGTGCAACCCCTACAGAGCCTGATGCAGCAGTGCAGGGAGGCATGGGCAGGCTCGGATGCTGCTACGCTGCACTCAGCTGGCAAAAGGGGTGGCGGGTTCCTCTCCAGAAAGCAGACCGCTGCCAGTAGCACTTAGGAGTTCATGCAGTCCCCTCTCTGTCTCTCGCTGGCCCCAGCTCTAAGCAGGGGCTGCAGGCACAGCCTTAACCCTGTCCTCAGGACATGGATGCAGAGCTCAGACCTCTTGGCAACAAGCACATCGGTCCTTTCAGCTCAGGTGAAATCTTGTGTGGGGGTCTCCTGTGACTCCTGCAGCAGCGGTGGAGCCGAGGCTCTCCACAGGAAGCTGGCTGGGAGCAATGCAGTATCAGCCTCTGCTCCAGCTCCACACAAACCCAAGCCCAGCCATGAATCAATCCCACTCGATCCTTTGGCTGTGCTGAACTAGCACTGCCCCCATGCTGCGGGAAGGCAGCCCCAGGATGTCCACAGCACAGAGGTGGAGGGGTGTCCCCCCATTCAGCAGCAGCACAGGGAGGACACAGCACCCTGAGGTGTGCACATCCTGGCTACGGATGCTTCCACTGGGGCCAGACGGTGGTGAGGACAAGAGACAGCTCCCGCAGGACGGCAGCAGTAACAGGGATGGAATGGTGGGTGCTCTGTGGCTCCCTGGGACTGGATGTGGCTCTGCAGGCGCAGGAGGGCCAGGAGCATCCCATGTGACATGTGCCCTGGGCTCCATGTGATGTGCTTTATGCAAGCTCAGGCACTCAAGCCACATTCAGCCCCTGACATCGCTCCCCCGCTTAACCAGGAGTGAGCCAGTGACTTGACACCTTCCTGGTCAGTGACAACCACTGTCTCCCCTGCACATTCCCTGTTGCCTGCTTGCACTCACAGAGGCTGGTAGAGGACCTGGAGAGCAACAGGTAGAAAAGGCAGTCTCTCCATCAGAGTAGGTGCAGGGCACAGCAGGAGGTCGCTGGCAGGCAGGGGCTCCCTGCTTGTCAAGACAGCTACGCAAAAGCCAAGCCGTTGGATTAGGCAGGCACCCTGCATCGCATTAAACTGTCTAGACAGTTGCTGCTGCCTCAGCACACAGAAGGAAATCTCTGCAGCAGGGATGTCTGGGGAGCACAAGCTGCTACTCACTGGAGAGGGCCACCTCCTGCAGGGGAGGGGGAGATCCATGCCAGACCCTGGTGAGGCCTTACCTCAGCTCACATTTGATCTGCACCCAGCCGGGACTGCGCAGGAATGACCAGGGATGGAACCACTTCTCCACGGTCTGCAGGCTTGAGCACAGCACCTCCAGCCACAAATGCAGCACCTGCTCACTGCAGCAATGGGGTGGAGGGGTATTACTAAGCTGAAGGAGGGAAAGAAGCCCCATCCCTTTGGGACAAGCTGTTTTCAGCCCAAGTCTTGACCCCAACCAACAGTCCCAGTGGGACTGGATAACCCAATTAAACTTGTGTGAGCCACTTCATGCAATAAGAGCTACTTCTTCCAGCCAAGAGCGAGACCAGCATGATGAACAAGGAGTAGATCTCACTCTTTGGCTGCAGTGAGATAAAGACCCTGTGGCCTAAGGTAGATTGAAATAGCTTCTGCCCTTTAGCCCACTCTGCCCCAAGCTCCTTGCACCCACCATGCTGAGGGTATCAGGACCGGATGACTCACTTGAGTCCCACACAGATGAGGGAGCGAAGCTTCACATCCATCTGTGCATGTGCAGCATCGTGTGTCATGTTCACAGCCTGAACCGCCTGCAGGGAGGGAAGATGTGGTTACCACCTCCTCAGCTGAACCTTAGGCTGGGCAGGGCAGCCACTTGAGCAGTGCAGCTGCCCACCCTTACCCAGTGCCACCAGCTAGCACCAGGGGAGCTGAGCCCTCCCAACGGCTTCACTTTCTGCTTCCCCCCCCCCAGCACACCTGGAGTCTCTGCTCCCTATCAGAGAAGGTCTGGGAGACTGTGGAGCATCTCCCTAGAGATGGGCATTCAGCAGCCTCCATGGGGAACTTCCTCATATTAGGAGCTGGGCTCTGCCTGGGCTGAGGGCAGCACTTACCCGGTAAAGCAGCTCCTCTGGGGTGAGGACTTTGCCATCTTCATCAAGCCTGCAAAGATCACAGGAGAGACCTAGCTAGCTCTGGAGCTCATGCAGGCCTTTTTCTTCTGTACCCCAACAGCTTTCTTTCTACTGCTAAGCCCACAGGTGATCCTGCAGCCATGAAAGAGCAGGATACAGATCCAGAAGCAAACACAGGAGTCCAGAGAAGGGGATGAGAGCCACTGCCTACCCCAAGTCAGCACAGGCACAGCAGCCTAATGATACTATACCCACAGGAGGATGAGGCAGCCCATGAGCCTTCCCGAAGTGGAGAACAGCAGTAGTTTGATGAGGATGCAGGAGCAGGGCACAGACCCAGCTACTTTGTGTGACTAAAGTGGCCTTACCTGTAAGTCTTGCAGAGCACAAGGCGAGAATACACAGAATCAAAGTCACGTTCCACTTCTCGGCTTGCAGCCTAGTGGAGTGAAGGGACAGTCAGCAAGCTCTGCCCCACAGCCCCCTCATCCCAGCCCTCTGGCAACACTGCCACAAAGGGAACTGAGACATCTCACCTCTTCAATGAACAGCCAAGGGTGGCAGGGCCCCCCCAGCAAGGATGGCTTCTTCAATCCATGTTCAAGTATGGACTTCAAGGCTGGACAGAGTGTTCCTCGCACCAAGTCCGTCACCCCTTCTGTGACCGAGTCATCTCCAGCGATGGAGTACTGAGGAACATCAAGAAGCAGCTCAGCATGCTGCCGAGGGGCAGAGCATGGAGGTGCCACTCACCTACAGCTTCTGTGCACAGAGCTCTTCCACTTCAGGTGCCCACCAGCCCCTCCTCCCTTAACCCCTTATGCTCTTGCTGGCTCTGGCATAAGGCACCACATTCAGTGCTAGTCCCTGGGTATTTGCTGGGACACCAGGACCTTTGTGCCTGTGGTGCCCAGGAGACCACACAGGTGACCGCAGCACCATGCTGGCAGCATTCAGCATGTAGCAACTGTTGTGGTTTGGTGTAATGCTGACTGAGCTAAGGTGAGGGATTTGACTTGCACTGAGGGTCTCTGGGACATTTTAAAACAAGGCAAAGGGGGCTAAAATAGGAATTCCCTGGTCAGCTGGTACCTCACTTCAAGGTATCACCCTGACACACTGTTCCATGAAAGATATTCCAAAATTAGGATGAGAGAGATCCAATTTCCACAGCTGGGAGGAGAACTGCTCAGCAATACAGGGTGTGTTTATATACACAGAAGTGATCTGCATCTAAGGAACTAGCCCTGAAAAGGGAGCGAGGTAGCAAGTGAAATGTCAATAGTGAACTCTCTAGGGGTGTCTCCTGCGGCTCTCAAGTCACCCTTTAAGCCCTTCTTCACTCTCCAAATGCTGAGGAGAAGGAAGAACAGGGCTTTCTCCACTTCCCCTGAAAATTGGCCAGGCCAACAGCCAATGATGTTTGCTTCCTGTCCATTACCCCAGTCTTGGGGCCATACTGAAGTATCCATTCTAGACAGGTGGTGAGGAACTGAGACATTGCCCCTTGGGCACAGCAGCTCAGGGTGAATTCACTGTAGTGAACACAGAGCATGATGAGCAGGATCCACAGGCACAGCCTCAAAGGAGGAAGGAAGAGAGCACAGGCAGCGGGGAGCCAGTAGAAACACTGCCCACAGGATTCTCCTGCACACCTGCCTGCTGCTTTCTCAGCTTGCCCAAAGTTCACCTCTAGGGCCCTTGCAAGCCCAGGCATCATACTCAGCTATGCCCTGCAGCCCTGTGGGGCCCTCATTCTCCAACCATTCAGCTTGAAGAAGTTGTGCAAAGAGGTTTAGGGAGATAAGCTGCCTGATCACATCATCAAGTGCTCAACAGTCAGAGAGCAAACAGACTGAGGAAGGGAAACAGACAGCTCTTTTCAACTGTTTTTCAGTTATGACATTACAGGTGGTGTCTCTTTTTAATTACCTCTTTACTCCGCTCATCCAAGATCTCCACAAATTTTGCAGGAAACCAACCTACAAAGAGTGACAAAGAGGTGAGCCTGACATAGACACTGAAAAACCTTACACAGACAAGATCAGAGCCCAGTGGAAGCTGAGAATAAATCAGAGTTCAAACCCAAAGGGTCCAATCCCAAAAGAAGGGTCCATCCCAAAGAAAGTCATGAGCATCCTAAAAATCACAAGATTTAAGGCAACTGCACAAAGAAGCCAACTATAGGACACTGCAAGCAGCAGAGATGACACGCACCCAACCACCTTGTGCCAGGAGGATGGAGCCTAAAGTTGCTGTTTGCAAGAAGTAGGCAGGCAGCTGCACCACCGCTCTCATACCCTGCGTTAACATTTCCCTTGTCCCTGCCAGATGCTCTGGGTAATCAGCACAGCCTTTGTTACAAATGTGCCAGAGCAGTTGCTGTGGATGAAAGGATGCTCTGCATCCAGTCCCACTCTCCCCAGTGCAACCCATCCTGCTCTCACCTCTCAGTCCGTTCAGCTCTCCCACCCAACAGTGCTCATCCTTCTGGGAAATGATCTGAAAAACAGAGAGTGGAAAACACTGGTTAAAGAGTGCAGTGCCTGGAGGGCTACAGCTACCTGGCTACGTGTGCACAATGAGGAACTGCTTTCTTAGCTGTTTTGTCAATGTTCTGTTCTCACACATGGCCTTCAAGATTGAAAAGGTACTGCAAACACTACATTACCCCTTTTCTCCCCAGTTTTGGATGGGACACCCACAGCTAAAATGCAAATGCATTCTTTTACAGCCTTACCACAGCTCAGTGTGTAGTGTTAAACTCGGACTTAGGCTGGACCAAATCAATCTTCTACTCAGCTGCATGGCAGCCAGGAAAGGGACTTTGTGTTTGCATTGAGAATGACCCACAAGCCAACACTCACGGGAACACACTGCCTCATCCCCTGGCAGCTCCCAGGAACACCAACTGCTTCCCTCGGGCTCCTAACTGGGCTCTAAGCTGATCTCCTCCCTTCTTTCCCTGCAGAAGAGGCAGTGCAGCACCCCAACAAGTCGGTCCTGCCCTGGTCCCTGTCTCGTGGGCTGAGGTACCGTGATGATGTCGTTCTTGCGGAAGCCCAGCTCATCGTCATCGTGTCGCTCAAAGTCCAGCAGCGCCTTGGCTCGCCGGCGGCGGTTGCGGGAACAGGCCACGTAGTTCTCGTGGTCCCGCTGGTGGCTCTCCATGCTGTAGTCTGGAGTCAGATCCTAGCACACGTGTGGGTGAAGAGCAAAAAGGAACGAAAAGCAACAGATGACTCCCAGCTGATGGGCCAAGGCCTGCATGCCTCTCTTCCCAAAGCTTTTCCTGCTCCGACCTGGAAGACAACCTCCCCACACAGCCTTCCTCCACCAGGGATAGGTTGAGCAACCTTCCCTCTCCACCCATTACACCTGGCATGTTCTTCCTTGAGCCTAGCTCCAGGAGCATGTGAACAGCCTGTGGTGGACACCCAACGCTCATGCCTGGAACACACAGCAGTGCAGACCCAACTGTTCCCACTCACAATGCTGCAGTTCTTGGGATCCACACACTGGAAGTGCCGTGCCACCTGGAGAATGGCCTCACGCAGGTCAGCCACCAGCTCCGTCTGCTTGATGTTCTTGGCTTTCAGTGCCTCCAGATCATCATCCCCTAGCGGAGCCCACACAGCCAGAGGGAAGGCAAGGCAAGAAGTCAAGCAAAAGGCATTTATTTTTTTGTTAACATTAGAAATCATCAATTCTGTAGAAATCAAAAAAGTCTGACATTAAAAGTGCCTGCACTAAGGCAGGTACTTACTGCCAATCTATCCCATGATGTAAAGAGCTTATGCCAATTTGACTGTCTCAAATTTTAAGGAGCTGGTATTAAAAAATAAATCTGGAACTGGAAGATGTCATAGAATCATAGAATAATTAGGGTTGGAAAGGACCTTAAGATCATCCAGTTCCAACCCCCCTGCCATGGATGCAGCATTTACAACTTCCCTGGGCAACCCATTCCAGTGCCTCACCACCCTTAAAGAACTTCTTCCTTATATCCAATCTCAACTTCCCCTGTTTAAGTTTGAACCCATTACCCCTTGTCCTATCACTACAGTCCCTAATGAAGAGTCCCTCCCCAGCATCCCTATAGGCCCCCTTCAGATACTGGAAGGCTGCTATGAGGTCTCCATGCATAGAGATGTCATCTCTTGTCATCTGGGCAACTCAGTACACCGAGGAGCTGCGTGCTGCGTACCTCCTTTATACTGGGTAGACATTTCTCTGTAGGGAGCTGCATGATGTGACACAAAACTTGGGAACTTTCAAAAATTCTCTTCAACTGAAATTGTCTCGTCACTTTAGTTGAACTGCTTCTGATTTCTGTACACCTCACAGGCTGAGAGCATTCTCTTCCCCAAGTCTCAAAAAACACGTGAAAAGCCAAACCAGCCCACTTTGCTGAGTCAGCCTAGCAGCCAGAGCCACAAGAGAAAAGCTGTCACCTACTTAAGACCTTAACCTCCCTAATACCCAGATTTCAAAAGGGTTTGGGCATATAGAAATGGATGTGAGTACAGAGTAAAAATTACCAAAGCATCTTTCAACAGTCACTAATTTCCCCCAGGAGCTTTCACAGCCTGCCTCTATTAATTTATGCAGATAGATACCTAATGGGATGGATTCTTTACAGACAGTTGATGTACCTGAATGCCTTGAAAACTGGGTACATGATGTTTGGTACATGACGTTTTGCTTAAACTCAAAAATGTGTTTTCATACATCTGTTTTTTCTCTCTCTCTCTAATATACTGAAGATGTGGTAGCTTGAGTAACAAAATCAACATTTAAACAATGTCTAATTCTTATACAAACACAGCTTTAATGCAAGACCCAAGTAAACCATTGGCTAGCAAATTAGTACTCTGCTTATCCTCTAACAGCACTGTAGAAACCAAAATGAATACTGTGGCCCGAGCCATACAGCTACTGCAACAGCTATGTACACACGAAGCTTCTGCCTACTGAAAAGTGATTAATGTTATCTTTTAATCATAAGTGATCTTAATTAAATAGACCCAAACTTTTAAGAATACAAATAGAAGCCCAAAATTAGATTTAAAATAATTTTTCGTAATTGTTTTCTATTTATTAAATCAAATGACTTGAGAATCAGATGCTCAAAGCTTAAGAGAAAACAGAACTTTGTTTCTGGCTAGAAAAATTGCAGGGCATTGCAGGCACTGGACTTACTTCCAGTCCAAGCAATGAAAATTAACAAAACCTCCTCCTCAGCGGCCAGGGGTAAGAAACAGAGCTTGTAAGAAGCCTCACGACAGATTCAGATATACAAAGCTTGTAAACACATAGGTGATCATGCAGACAGTGGGGATTTCCAGAAACTGCATGTTGCTAAAACAGACTGTGACTAAAGAAGAAACCTCAACCACAGCCGCAGTAGCTCCATGGGCTGCCCTCACTTACATAGATCACTGATTGTTTCTGTACTCATTCAGTCTGTTCTGGCCAAAATACTGTGCTCCTCCACCTGTACTCAGGTCAATCCCACCCAAACACAAGCAGGAGATACGGGAAGCAAAGTTCCACACCCTCCTACCTCAGAATATACATCACAGACAAGAAAGGTTTCCTCCAGATTCACCTCACTGCACCTGACACGACTGCATGTACATTTCCAAAACAGGAAACCAGTGTGGGATCAGCAGTGTGTGAGAAGGCTCTATTTTGAGTCTGCAGAGACTGATTAGCTGCACAGTTGTGCAGAGGAGGACTAGCTGTCCTGCATTTCCTTGTTGCAGTGACCATCCAACAGGAACAGGGCAAAACTGCACATCATGTTCTCTGCCAAACTACCTTTCCCTGTTTCTTCTTTCTATTCCTCCATTAGAAATCTGGTCCAACTGCTTGCTTATCAGCTAGAGAAAGCCCTAGCCAAACTCACGTAGCATGAGCAAGACACTGGCCTTGAGCAGGAGAGGTTGCACCACAGGCTCCTAGAGGTCCCTCCCAAGCAGTGCTCTGTGATTCTACGACTCCTGTCCAAGACCCTACTAGCATCTGCACTCCCTCTAAGAAAGAACAACCAAGTTCTGGGGAAGCTGTTATTTCCACCCAGATGAGGTCTATATACCAGCTCTACACAGTAACTATCACAGGCAGCAGACTCTACCCTTAAGGTTGATAGTTCTAGTATAAGGTGAATTTATCACATCCCAGCTTTCCTTCCCCTCTCTTAGGCTGAAGTTTTCCATTCTGGTTATCTGCTGCATCTTCTCTATTCTAACCAAGATTTTAAATACCAAGGAGAATACTATGTAAAAAACATACCAGTCACTGTTTAGAAACCCCACTAGAATGAGAAAGCACTATCAATCATCTCACTTCTACCACTGATACATTTTGAAGCTTGAACTTAACTTTTATCTTTGTGTGTGGTACAACTCACTATCACCTTCATAAAGCTACTCAAACTTGGTCAAGGAGACTATCTGAGACACAAGAAAGATGCATCTGGCAGTTCAGTTCCCTGCCGGTTCAATCTGTCCTGGGTGTATGATAACATTACATACAGGAGGCCTGAGATCAGGTTGCACAAGCAACTTCCTTGCATTTCTTCACTTCTGCAGCTTGACTTTACAGCATCGCTAGTCTTCTACCATAACTTTTATATGTAATGCTGTATGTGCTTGTAGCAAGCCTGTGACAATAGATCACATTCCTGGAGAACATCAGAAAAGCTATTCTCTGGAAATACCAGTAAGCCAAGTTTTAGATTTAGTCAGGCTATTTCAACCACAACAGGAACACTATCTGAACCCTGTAAATTCAGTATGGTGCCTTCCTCTGGAAAAAGAATTTCTGTGGTGAAATGTGGCAATTTCAAGAACACTAACCAGTTGCAAGGAAGGTGATGACAGTGAGGGCTGAAATAGAAAGGGTTATTATGGAGTCAAAGAGGCAAGTTGCTATTAAACCCATGCAAAACCTATTCTGGCTTTGTGCCTTTTGAATATATGATGGCTTAGCTCATAAGCAAAGAAAATTAAGCCTCAAAAATGTTCATAACATTGAATTCTCAAAGAAAGTAAGGGGGAACACCAGTGATGTTTGCATTTATAAATTCCGATGGTGACACACTAGACCATCTTCCCCTGTCTCAGATCTGCAGAGATGCTCCAGAGTAAGATTGGGAGAGAATAACTGCCAGCCTGTGGACTGCATACAGTCTGCCAGAAAATGCTTTTGACCTGTTGGTCGGTGCAAAAAGGACATCACAGCTGGGCTGAGCTGCAGCTCACTCTTAGTCACCATTCAAGGACTAACCGTGCAACCTCAAATTTACTTTCTGAGCTCAGACCAAAGCAAGCACCTAGAAATCTGCATTTCTTCACTCTCCTCCTTCAGTTCTGGCTCCCTTCTATCCTCTTCTTCTGCCCCAGTGCTTCCCTGCTTTGCTTGCTCTCTTGTTCCTAGGCTGCTACCCCCATCAACACCACATGATAGGTAGAGGATTGTCCTTACCAAAAAGCAGAGAGGTGATGCCAGATTTCCTACGCTGAGTTCTGCGGCGCACAATCTGAGGGAGAGAGAAGGGAGAGAAAGAATGCAGCACACACATTAGGACAGATTTCAGAAATAAAATATAGCAACCCTCCACAATGGGCAGCTTTGGGCAAGGGGTCCAGACAGCTACCACTGGAATGGGAGGAAAGTGAGCTAGCAATTTTAGATAGGAGTTATTCTGGTTCTGATGCAATGAATCACCTCTTCTGCTTGATCTGCTCCGTGTGCAACAGGTTATTTATAGCTCAACTGTTACAAAAACATAACTGAAGTTCAAGAATCAACCATGATTCAAGTAAATAATCTAATTGTACTTGTTGCCAAAACCAGGGCCACATGTAATTACATATAAATTTCTAAGTGGGTGCTGATTATATTTTAGAATTACAGGAGTACCTTGTGATAAGCTCACAGATGAGCATCAAAAATACATCTCCCACACAGGCTTGACAAACAGAAGCTACATCATCTGTAACAGCAGACTGCAGTCCAAGATTAAAGACAGGTGCATTTTTTATTCAGCTTCTCATGCTGTTTTCTGACTCTGCCTTCCGGAGTTATTTTAGTGTACCAGATTCTTACTAATGGACTAACTCCAGGTCCTACTCTGCTCTGTGTGCTCCGAGCAAATTCTGCCAGAAGCAGTTGGTTCTTTTAGTTTCCATTAACGACATGCATCACATTTCATCAGAATTGTCATTAATGATAACTACAATGAATGCCAACATCCCTTTCACCTGATGATTTATCAACCAGGACAGGTATGACAGCATCTCATTAGTACAGACCTTCCTCCAACTTCCCAAGACCTTTTCTCTTCTAGATGACAGTTATCCTGGAGCCATAATCCTCTCCTACAGGAGGACTACTTACTCATAAACAGCAACTGAGAGGGAATACATAAGGGAACATACATGAGCAGCACTCACTTTGGATAAATTGTTGACAGTGGTGCTGGAGTTGAGCAGCTGCCCTTGGTCAGCAATGAGGTAGGCCAAGTGTTTGCGACGCTGAGTCTCCACTGCCACATCTGTCAGGGAGCCAGCCACACGCATGGCCTCCTGCAGCAGCACATCTGCATCTTCAATCTGACTGGGGATGTCCGAGAGTGTGTTAAAGATTGAGGCAGAGTTCTCAGACTGGATTAGCTCATCCTCCTGCAATGAAACAGTCATTTTGCCACACAGAACAAGGAGCACTACAACTATGCTCTTGGGCCTGCTAGATGCGATTTATATTCTGTGTAGAGCCTGGGTATGTGTAACTAGATGTAAAAGTCTAGTTGCATAAAAGACTTCAAAATTCCATACAAGAATTCAACAGGAAAAGTTCAAGCTATCTCTGGGAGGTGAACAGCACCTTTTAATGCTCTACTGCACTGAGACCTGCCCTCAGAATTTTATCTGGCATGTTTTTGAATCACAGCATTCATCATTTAAAGGAAATCAAATCAGCAAGGAAAGACAAAATCAAAGCTATTCTGCACCCACCACTAGGACTGGGCACAGCAGGATCTAGCTGGGAATAAGAGAATGGAAGCTTCTCAGTCTCACACACTCTAGAGTGCCTACCACGTCCAGCTGTGCTCCACCTTCCCCTTACTCCCAGCAGGCTCACCCTTGCTCTTCAAACAACAAGCTGAACCACAAAATCGTTTTTCACATAAAAAGACCATTTGGTTAAATCAGGTAGGCCAGGCAAATCACATGTGGTCAGGATAATGCTAATCTCTTGGAGCATTCAACAGTGCCATCAAAGGCTTCCCAGACAACCACAGTCTTTAATCTCTGCTCATAGATTGTGCCAAATCTCTGCTCATAGATTGTGCAAAATCAGGAGGTGCCTTGGGTTAGCTAAGATGAACCCTCAAGTTGGGATCTAACCTGAACAGAAGGGACAGCTGATGGGGTTTAGTTATGAGAGAAAACCGGCAATCACAGATTCCTACATAGAGCCTTGGAAATTTTACACAGCCTCCAGTTCTGAAGGCAGCAGGAAGTCACCTTCCCTAGCACACTCCCAAAAAAACATATAGGAAGCAGATACAAAACCTTCTTGCTTCTAAATCTCAGGATTAAACATCAAAGTACTATAAAGGAGGAAGAGGAGGTGGAAATTACCTTCATACTGAGCATGCCCAAAGTGAGTTGGAACAGCACCAGAGAGCCCTCGTAGAAGAATAGGTCCCAAATACGCAGCAGCAGCTTGATGTGAACGACACTAGCGAAAGAGGTGAGGAACCAGTGCAAGGTGATCAAGGATAGCTCTGTGAACAGTGGTACAGAAAAGAATCACAACATAAGAAGTCAGCCAGCCAGTGAACAGGGACTCTCCTAAGTGCTGTCCTTTCAGCTTAAAGATGACCATGCACTGCCTCCAGGGCCAGGAGGTCTGCTCCTAGCGCTGCTTCTCTCTCTTTGTGAAACAAGAACAATAATCTGTGTGCATGTCACCCTGGCAAGAAAAGCTATGGTTTCTAGGGCACACTTTTACCAATGTCGTGCTCCTGGAGCAGCTTGTCCAGGCGAGGCAAGTACTGCACAATGAGCTGTCGCAGCACACGCTGGTCTGTCTGTACACCCATCAGGGTGGTGCTGAAGTAGGAGGCAGGAACCAGTTCCTCGATGATAGCACACATCATCCAGAAGGCATCTTCCTCCTCCAAGAACAGCAGCAGAGAGGCAGCCACCTAGGATTTTGAAAGAAGAAGAAACGCATGTCCTAAGAGGAGCAGAACTGTTTCCGCACTCCCTCATGTGGAGAGACGGACCAGTATTTAGGTTATGAATGTCCTCCTTTGCAGCAGCTCTCTCACAGTCTCTACCGAAGGATTTCTTCTGAGTGCAATGCATACCCCTCCCTAACAAGTGGACTGAATTCCTCCACATCTCTGGATACACAGTGCTACTCCCTTACCAAGGGAAAATATTCCATGTGGAAAGAATTTCCTTTCACCTCATCTGAAGGCCATAGTGTCTGGCAGTTTTGCCTCAAATCATTTGCACCAGCGTAGCAACCACAGACAAAACTATCCCTACCACAAAGACACTCTGAAAGCAGGTTACCATGCCAGTGCCCTGGCAATATCCAATATCTGGGTAGAGCCAAGCAAGTCCACGTAGTATCCTGCGCAGCCGTGGCACACCAATACTGTTCATGTTGGAGAAGCAGGCGTTGCTGGGCATTGTCCGTAGCAGGTCCTTTTCAATCTGCCAGACAGCCATAAACAAGGACAGAGTCAAGTTTTCAGTATCTGAACAACTGCCTTCTGCTCTATGCACTTCCCCATGGCCCCTTGCCTCAGGGAACTCTGCTGCCCCACACCCATCTGTAAGTCCTTAGGCACCAAAGAAGTTGGCTTGCCCAAGCACCTGGGGTCAGTTTAACAGCCTTCAGTGACATGTGAGACACAGTGACTTGGTGACTCCCAAGGAATACTTGCCTAAACTCAACCCCTAGTTTCACCACTAAGAATAGCAAGCACACAGTTAAGAATTTCATCTGCTTGGATTTCAAGGAAGGCTTTCCAACAAACCTATTCCAGAGAGAAACCAACAACCTGGCTGTATCTGTGACAGAGGACTTGGAGGTGAACAGCCCAGAGATCTCTCTTAGGCAGTGCTGTTTCTTCTTCCAACCATTTCGAATCTAGCTTCTTGGTGATGTGTGAACATATGTAGAGCAATATTCAACCACGTATGTCCTCTCAACTGTCCCTGCTGCAGGTGTCAGACCCCTTCCTCCTCACACAACAAATCTTCCCCTTTCTCCCCACTTCCTTGTGCCTAGTCAGCACTAGGCAGTGTCCCCTACCTGTTTGGCAGCAATGGTTTCATTGTTAGAGCTGTTTTTCACAATATCCCGATACGACATCTCTGAATTCCTCTTCTTCTGCAAGGCTCCAGACAGGCGCATCCACAGCTACAGGAACAGGGTGAATAAAGACAGGAGGAGTCACTAAGAAAGTCAAAATCTGGCACCCTCTCAACCAAGAGAAAGTGGTCTTGCTTGACTGTCTCTTACTCCAGGCAGGAGAGCCTGCCCAGAACAGGCAGCACCCTCACCTGTGGCCTCATGCTATGTGGGATGCCGGCTAGCACCAGGGAGCGCAGCTTGTCTGAATGAGGTAGGGTGACCTCTATTTTGTCCCAGGTGAGGTCACCCACGTCATGGTTATGTGTGAATTCCAGATGAGCCTGCCACTTGAGCCTCTGTTGTGGCTCCTCTGTCAGTGGGACCCCCAGAAGCTTGCTGGAGTTTGGCTCAGCACCATCTGCCTCAGCAAAGGGAAGGGAAAGAAACAGAAACATGTGAGTGAGGAAAACAAGAGAGGGAATGAACATAGGGCAGGGAGTTGGATGGCCAACTAAAGAAAGCACATTAAAAATATTCACGTCTTCCAGCCTGAGAATGGAAAGGAAAAGATTGGTTTCTGTCTTCTCCATGCAGCAAATTTTATGGTCATAAGCAAAAGGCAGTGGGGCCTTGAGAACTAAAGAAGCTGTCAGCAGGCTTCTAGTCCCTACTTAATCATGATTTAGAACAGAGTGTGGCTAGAATTAAACAGGATCCTGGCAGCAACCATCCTACTGGGTTTTGTAAGGATCTGTAAATCAGACTGACAAAAGCATAGCAAGCCTCAGAGGTGGCAAGCAGAAGGTATATGCTCCTGCAGGTAATGAGGTGCAAAATTTTAACTTTGGGTCTATTGAATCACCAAAATAGCTTTAACACGAACACTTCCAAATTCACAATGAGAGAGCACCTTAACCTGAGGCTGGCTTTCTAAAACAGATACTTCAGCATAAGTACAGGTTTGACGTAAGGCACCCTGCCCTTCACCATACAACACATCCCGACAATGCAGCCCAAATCTTTCTGCAGATTTTATAATGCATAAGTCAATCAAAAGTTATGGCTGAAGAAAACCAGTGTCCTGTCCTCATCTTCAGGTCAGTGCTTCAAAGAGGATCCTCTACTACTCAAGGTGCCTCAGTGCTCACATGCAAAACAGCTTCTGCCCTTGCACTGTATGGCCTGAGCCCTTGAAATGTACTCTCAGAGCACATAAAGCCATTCCTATTCTCCCCACTTCTTTCTCTTCCTCTTTGCAAAGGCAGCCAGCTGTTGTAGTTCAATGCCCAGCTGCAATAGCTCTCCCTCTTCCTTGTGCCACAAGCATAACAGGGTTGGAAATGACTCTGCTGCATAGCCTATGCTCCAGACCCCCATTAGACCAGCAAGTCCAACACAGTTACAATGGTAGGATACAGAATGATGTCTACAGATGGGTAGATGAGGCTTGGCACAGAACGGCTGGAAAATTACCCTGTCATACTCTGACGCATGAAAAGGGCTGGATACAGGACACAATGGAAGGGGAAGGTATGGGACTGGCTTTACCTTCCTTATCAACTCGGAAACCGAATTCATCATAGTGGAACTCTGGCTGCTCCACAGATTCTTCTTTCTAGGAGATGTGAAGAAGGAGAACAGACACTTTAGCTCTGAACAACTGAACAGAGACATTTGGATATTGCCACATCCTGCCACTGTCCACATTGTGCCCTCTGAGTGAGTAGACTAGACTTCCTTGCCCTTTTCATTTTCAATGCCTCCCACCACAACTCCCAGCTGGAAGTATGGCAAGTAAGTATGCCATTCCCATTTTGACTTCTCCATAGAAGTTGTGAAGCCCTGCCTTCACACCTGCACAGATTTTCCCAGCAATCCTTTTTCCAGCGCCATATTAAGATCAGAACTTCCCACTTGGAGGGGCACGCAGCCCTCTTCATGGACTGAGAAATCCACACACACCAGCTCAAGTGGTCTCTACTATGTCTATAATACACAGCAGTCCTGTATGTTACCTCTGCACACACACTGCGAATTCAGCTCCCTGCATTGCTCCATCTCCTGCCTGTTGCTTTCAGATTTTCTCTGAAATATGACAGGCAAAACTGGGATCTGCACCTGTGAAGCAAGCCCAAATTATAGGCCAAAAGCAATTAAGGTCCATGACCCAAATCTCAACTTTCCTCATCTGTGCTCATGGTTGGCATTGCAGGAGGTTACAACCAGGCTTTTTTATGAAGTGAAAACCTACAGATACCTCCCCTTTTCCACAAGTCCTCTGCCCCTCCTGTGTGGTCTCCCACAAGCATTATACCTAGGCAGCACCCAAGAAGCATGCTTCTAGCATTGCTCCACAGTAAGCTTTACTCTGCTTTACAGGGCCTAACTGCTTTCAGGAAACACTGCGGGTAAGTTACAAAATTCCATGGCTGCTCCCTTCCTTCCTGCTCTGCCCACGTGGTGACAAGTCTTGAGGCTAGCATTTCCTGCCATGCACAAGCCGTCTTGAGTAGCTTGATGATGACAGAGACTCCCTGAGGGTGTCAACATTTTCAAAGTGGAGCAATAGTTGCAAAACAGCAAGGCAATAACTCACACAAGTTTCTCTGTGCTCTGAAAGATGCTCTTGCAAAAGCCAGGATGCAGCCACAAAACACGTGAAGCTTAAATAGCAAACAAGCATTCACAAACAACCACTGGAGTAAAAGTGCACCCCTCCCTCCTTTTCCCTGTGGCTTCCAGAGACCATCAGAAATCACCAGGGTCCCAGAGGACACTCCGCTCCCTGCCCCACACTGTACCTGTGTGTATTTTGCCAGGATCTCCTGAGGCCAAATGCTGGGAGTGAGCGCTGAAAAGGGGCCCCCAGCAGGGGGAGTGTGATGGCCTAAACAGAAAGAGATCAACACACCAACAGTGAAAACCTGGAAGGACTCCCTTGGAAGACACATACTCAGTAAAGGCTGTTTCAGCAAGAGAAGGATTCACTTGGCAGTTTGTGACTATCCTAGACATCGAAACAGCTCCCGCTTCACTAGCAAAGCAAGTAAGCAGAAAAAAGTTTTTTGGGTAATGGTTCCCCTGACTTAGCACTGATTGTGAAGCTTTTCCAAGCAGTAGAAAGATCATACGATCACAGAATCATAGAACCACAGAATGGTTAGGGTTCAACAGACCTTAAGATTATCTAGTTCCGACCCCCTTGCCATGGGCAGGGACGCCTCACACTGGATCATGTTGCCCAAGGCTCTTTCCAACCTGACCTTGAACACTGCTAGGGATGGAGCATTTGCCATTTCTTTGGGCTGCCTGGCCTCACCACCCTCACAGCAATGAACTTCTTCCTCGTATCTAACCTGAACTTCCCCTGTTTAAGTTTAAAGCCATTACCCCTTGTCCTATCATTACACTCCCTGATGAAGAATCCTTCTCCAGCATCCTTGTAGGTCCCCTTCAGATAATGGAAGACTGCTATGAGGTCTCCACGCAGCCTTCTCTTCTCCAGGCTGAACAGCCCCAGCTCTCTCAGCCTGTCTTCATAGGAGAGATGCTTCAGCCCCCTGATTACCCTCATGGCCTCTTCTGGACTTCTTCCAACACTTCCATGTCCTTTTTATGTTTAGAACACCAGAACTGCACACAATACTCCAAGTGAGGTCTCATGAGAGCACAGTAGAGGGGCAGGTTCACCTCCTTCGACCTGCTGGTCACACCCCTTTTGATGCAGACCAGGATATACTTGGCTTTCTGGGCTGCAAGCGCACACTGCAGCCGGCTCATGTTAAGCTTTTATCAACCAACACCCCCAAGTCCTTCTCTGCCCAGCCTGTAGCTGTGCCTGGGATTGCCCTGACCCAGGTGTAGGACCTTGCAATTTGCTTTGTTGAACTTCCCGAGGTTGGCACTGGCCACCTCTCAAGTGTGTCCAGGTCCCTCTGGATGGCATTCCTTCCCTCCAGCGTATCAACCGAACCACACAGCTTGGTGTCATCGGCAAACTTGCTGAGGGCGCACTCAATCCCACTGTCCATGTCAGCGACGAAGATGTTGAACAGGATCAGCCCCAACACCAACCCCTGGTGGACACTGCTCGCTACTGGTCTCCAGCTGGACATTGAGCCACTGACCGTAACTCTTTGCGTGCAGCCATCCAGACAGTTCTTTATCCAGCAGGTGGTTCATCCATCACATCCATGTCTCTCCAGTTGAGAGACAAGGATGTTGTGCAGGACAGTGTCAAACACTTTGCACAAGTCCAGGTAGACGATCTCAATTGCTCTGCCCCTATCCATCAGTTCTGTGGCCCCATCACAGAAGGCCACCAAATTGGTCAAGCGTGATTAGCCCTTAGCGAAGCCTTGTTGGCTGTCACCAAACACATCATTGTTTTTCATATGCCTGAAACTAAAACATGATGCCATGGAACTATTTCTCTTTCCTAAAAGTCCCTTTCTTAGAGAAACCATTTGGCCTTTCTGCTTCTTTTGCTCAGCAGTAAGAGATAAAAACATCTATTTCACATACACTGTGTTCATTTTTGTCTGCTCACCTGACATTATGCTAGGTAAGGCTGAGTGGCAGAGGTTGTCAGCAGGTCCAGAAATGCTGTTATCACAGGTCAGAGGTCAGTATCCTGTTGCAAGAAGAAAAAAACAGTAACAAACATATTGGTGGTGACAGAACTTAGTATCTAAGAACATGGTGGAGAATAGACACACCCTTCACACACAACTTGCCCACAGGAAAACTAAATCCCTTAGTATTTAAGTTCCCCCACAGGAACTTTAAATTCCAGAGACTGGACTCTTGGTTTCATACCTACCCATTAGCTAGAAAGAGCACGCTGTTATTCACCAAATTCCTTGTGACAGTAACAGCACTGCTGACTGAAAGAATGTCAAAAACCCAGTCCACTTCCATCACTTTTTCCATTACGTATCGTGAGTCCTGTATTTATTCACAAATACTAAAAAACCCATACCATCATTCTCTGAATACACTGTCCATGGAGAAAGGACCTGAATGGTGAAAAGGGTTTAAGGACTAGATGAAATAAGACTGAAAGGGATTTTAGGAGTGGCATCACAAACCACAGGAGCGAAGTGTATTATGCTGTGGAATACAGCTCCCTGAAGGGAGCTGGCAAAACTTCCAAAAATGATTTTCTGTGATGAGCTGGGCTGGGATGTGGACAGCATGTTATTGAGTACCTCTGCAATGAGCCAGGCTCCTCTGAACTGTATCAGGCAATAGACCTCAGATGATGAAACAGCCTGCATAGCTCCCCTGCTGACTCTCCTGATAGCAGTTCACAGCAGAATTTTATATGGGGTTTCCACAAAAACAGTGGAATGATTAAGTAATCAAGAGAGAGAGATTTTGGACTTTAAGAACAACCTTATAACTCCATGTGGGAGCCAGCAGGAGCCACCTCTATGAAGCAGATGAAGACAGTACTGGGATATATCGGTCACTTGGAAAAGAACTTACTTTAAAACTTACATTTGCATGACTGGGATGGGTTTTCCAGCTTCCCCATTCCAGTAAAACTACTCAGGACTGCAAATCACTAAAAGAAGAAACCCCAGGGATTCATCCAGCAAGCCCTGTCCAGCTGTTTATAGTGCTCAATAGTACAAGGTGATACTGCCTCTGCATCTCAGTGAGCTCTCCAGTGAGCTCTTGCAGCCTGCAAGTGGCTTGCTACAGCACTCCACAATAAGCAGCTATAAAACACTACAAAAGCGTAAAAAGATCTGAGAACACAAATGTCAAGGCTTCTTCCTCCCGGATTTGAACAGTTCTCTGCAAGGGAAAGGCGGGCATGGATAAGCAGACACTGATTTTCTGACACCAACTCTCAAGGCAAAAATAAAAACACAGAAAGAAATAAAACAAAGTTCAGCTTTTATTTCTGAGAAGTAACATTGTCCACACAATGGTCAACTGCTCACCTGTGAGTTCTGTAAATGTTTTTCTATACTTCCCATCACCACAGCCCCACTTGTTGTCTTAGCACCAACTCTTCCCCGAGTAGCGTTGGAGACATAAGAATTACAGAATGAGCACCGGCAGCTCATTAGACATGGGAACACACACAGCAGGCACACCAAGCAGGTAAAACTGCTGACAATACTTATTCCCCTTTCAACATCATTGTGAACGTATTTTAATGGGGTATTTTTCAGGCTTATCGCCGCCCTGAAATCACAGCTGCTCTAGTCCTGAGCCTGCAATATGTCCTTCTCCCCTACCTTCTCTCAGCACAGGTTAACCTTGTCTCTAATGACTTTTATTAGGAATGCAGTCACAGTT
Source organism: Neopsephotus bourkii (assembly GCF_033783945.1). Classification (NCBI taxonomy): domain Eukaryota; kingdom Metazoa; phylum Chordata; class Aves; order Psittaciformes; family Psittacidae; genus Neopsephotus; species Neopsephotus bourkii. The sequence goes on from NW_026900624.1 coordinate 15,577,190, forward strand.
TCAGCCATGTTGTATGTCTGCCATGCTTCTCGTTACCTGTGCTCTGAATCTGTCCTCAATGCCTCAAGCTTGTGAGCAGGGATCCCCTCAGTCATTATCAACCTTCACTGCATCCAGTCACTGCTGAACCAGCCTGCTAACAGAGGAGCCAGGCCCATGTGTTAGGCATGTAGATGAGAAAACACCCCGTAACAAGGGAATTAACCACGGTGCTTGGGAAGCTGGGCAGGAGTGCTGAAGCTACAAGTGCCTCCTCATCCCAGGACAGGTGTAGCAGAGGAAAACACCTTCCCTTGTCCACGTCATCACACGATGGCCTTTGCCTGCCTGCTGCCTGCATTAGAGCACTGAACTAGGTGGGCAGGTTTTTCCTGTCCCTGGTTCCTATAGAAACCTTCCTGTGAGCACACATCTGGGACGGGGCCCAGGGAAACCTTGAAGCTCACCTTGCTGCTGGCACTGGGGTGTGCAAAAGGGCAGGGTGTCGAGCATGAATCACACCAAGAGAAGGCTCCAGCTGTGGCACAAGAAGGTGGTGCACTGGGGACCACTCATGGAGCCAGGTGTCTTCAAGAGAAGGTGCCAAGCCCACTGGGCCAGCCCTGCAGGTCTCCATCACCCTGCTTTCTGCCCCTTCCCAGCTCTGCAACACCCAGTGCAAGCCAAGGAGGAGGATATTTGGCATATGGGATTGATACAGGAAGTTCTTTCCTTTGACAGATATAACCCTAAGGCAACTCTCAAATTCTCCTAAGCAAGGAGACAGCAAGTAACAAAAGGTGTTTCCATGAAGCCTGTGAAATTGCACGCATGAAATTGCCACAGCTTACTTAGCTGGGTTATTTGCACAGTACATACTTCTGAAATGAACAACAATAAGGGATACAAAGGAAAAAATAGATCAGATTCAACAAATATTCATGACAACCTGCAAACCATCAGAACTCTAGAATCAAAACCAGTTTTCACACATGGATTGAGAGGCATTTTCCATTTTTAATGGCAAGTTGAGTTTCCTGTGCAAAGTGATTTTGGTCACACAAAAGGTAGACCTCACACTTTGAAATAAATGTAGTTTTTGTTAAAATGCAAATGGTACCTGTTATTTGCAGCTTTACCTTTTAAGTTGAGCCTGTAAAACAAATTACACCACCACTGATTCCAGCCTGCTAGAAGACAGCTGTAATGTCAGCATGTGTCCCTGAAAAAGGCGGCTGGGAGCTATTTGAAGCGTTCCAGCTGCAACACCTTTGTTGGAGCTGCAAATACACACAATGAAGGATTATATCCAATTAGTTTATTTTCCAGTGTAGGTGTCCTTTAGAAATTGATGTTTGCAAAGGAGACCTGCAAATTTACTTCCACTTAGTGATACCGAGCCTCCTCTGAACACACTTGCTCTTCCACGCAGCTGTGATATGAGAGATTTCAATTACCTGGCTTCTTGCTAACATCAGATAACAATCTCCTGCTGCCTATGTTTTACTTGCTTGGCCTCTTTTGCCACGTGATCTCCACTTCAACCTGCTGTGGTAGCGCCTGAATGAGCTAGGCATGAAATGACACTGCCCAAAGCCTTTCAGTAGGATCTTTATTTGGAGACAGAAACTCAGGAGTGTTCTTCCCCTGATGTTTTTAGCAATAAAAAAAAAATAAAGAATCCACTAAAAAGCCACCAAAAAGCAACAAATCTCTAGCAGACTGCAGAAAATTACCATTTTGCAAAGCAATGTTTCTGTATGCTGAAAACATTACAACTAGTGCAATATTACAACCAGGTAAGAGCAGTCAGTGAACACCATCAGAAGGACCAGAACAAGCATAACAATTCTTCCTAGAATGATTTTCATCAACTACCATAGGGACAACATATACAGCACTTCCTCTGACAGTGAGCTAGCATGGGGAAAAACTGCTTTCCATTATGCTTAATATGAACACAAAGCAATACTGCATGCAGTAAATCCCACTGCCACCTCTGGAATGCCAACTGGTTTCCACTGCTCTCTATTCTCCTCCTTTATTAAATAAAAGAAGTTTTGAAAGAGAGAAAAGCAAAAGCCACAGTACCCATCAAGAGGCCATGCACTTAGGTGTAGCTCTAGAAGCCTCTTCCAGCTCAGCTTTTAAAACCCAAGTAGATTGAATCCAATTTAACAACTCCCTCCCTCAAAAATCGGACTGTGCGCCAAATCTGACAGTTCATTTCTGTCCTCTCACACCTGGAAAGCTTTGCTTTCCTCATGAAAATCCTGACTTGCTCAATGAAACGCACAAGGGGGGTTCTCAGCAGGAAACCCTTCACTTTCCCTTCCCCCACTGGTTTCTCTCTTAGGTCAGGCAAACGCATATCCTGAAGCTGCAAATACCATTAGTCCCACGAGTCAATATTTGCTTTGCACGTATATAGTCAGAAGAAAACTCCAGCTTTACAAACAGGTAGGTAAGCTAACAAACCACAGCCACAAACCTGAACAAGGGGTGCATAAGATGCAGATAACTTCTGCCTCTCACACCCTGACTTTTTAAATGATGTGGAATCCCACACGGACACTGACACACACAAACCTCTGGTTAAGGAGTCAGTACATTGTTGGTGAACCTGGGTCATTCCAGGAACTATCTGCTTAAGGCTTACAAGCCACGACCAGCCTTACATTGCTTTGAGTGCTGAGCAACACACTAAAAAAGCAGGGCAGAGGTGCTGAGGTAGCCTTCATGCTTGCTTTCTACCACATGAGCCGGAATAAAAAGTTGGGGGACTTTAACTGCCCTCAGCCCACTTTCTCATAGCAGACAAAGTGAATCAGAGATAAAATAACCTGCAGAGCCAGGTAGGCAGGCAGGCAGGATGCCAAGTGTTTGACAGCATCATGTCACTGAGAGACATGTTGCAGAGACATCACTCGGAGACACCCAGTGCTGCCCAGTCACCAACTGGGATCACATACTCACTGCAGCAGCCTCCTCCCAGCTGCCTCAGGGCATTATTAGAGTGATACATAACAGAGACAACAAAAAGTAAACTGGAACTCTGTGTCTCCTGCCATAAAGCACCCTGTAGACTCCTGACTATACTGGAAATGTAATTTCATGCAGAGATGTACTAAAAGGTACTTCCATGCAAGGTATCTGCTCCCTGCACTGATCAGTGTCCAGAAAGTCTGCCTACTGTAATGACAGAGAGCCCTGCTGGAGCCAAATGTGCTGAACCATTTTCAGTTTATACAAAAGGAACAGAACAAGTAACTTCCAGTTTCATATCCATGTAATCTGAGTTTTGAAAATAAGGATGTGAAAAAGCAGAATCCTGTTTCCTCCTGCACTGGACAGACAGACCACAGATGGACTTCCTGAATGTAGTTCAATGTGTCAAGCTTGCCTCTAAAAAAACCCCTACACAACACCTACTCATGTAGGATGCAGCTATCCTACATACAGATACTTTCTCCTCAGAGCAGAACTACCTTCTATTTATCTGGCTCCAAAGCAAAGAACTGATCCTTTGTGCAGGACCCAGCTTGAAAAGGCTGAATCTCCTACTTCTAAAATCTGGAGATAACAAAGGCTTCCCCCATGTGGTTCACGAAAAAAATCAAACCAAACCCAAACCAAACTTATTTATGGCTCTGCTGATTCCCTGCGTTGCTAAGACAAGCTACCACGCTTTTAGCGCTGGAAAGCAGATGATGTGCTCCTCCCACCTCACACAGGAGGATGACAACAGACTGAGCGCTGGAACAACAGTTGTCTATTTTAATCTGCATTGAATGAGGTTGGAGAAGGCCAGGATACAACATAGCAAGGTGTCCATTCTCACTGCATAGCAAGATTTCCCTTGCGTCCAACAGAGGGGAAAATAGCCCCGCGTGCTAAAAGGCAGGTCTACAATTGTCACAGTCGTCAAGGCTTAGGGTAAAGGCAATTCCATATTAAACACTGCTACGCAAATATAATTCAAAGGTTTCTGATTAGTGTCTAAGGTGCCCCCAAACATCTCTTCCATGAGAGTCAATTTCTGCACCATAAACAGACACCTTCACCAAAATAAGCATGGTGCAGGACCAGGGGACTTCTGCAGAGCTCTACAGAAACTCATTTTCACCAAAATCCTCCAGAAGTGGTTTTAACCTTCTGATCCACAAACTTCTGCAAGTCTGCAAACTGTTTATGAGATGTCTGTGGGAGGTAATGACAACTGTTCAGTTTCATTTGTTATGTAGAAGTTTGAAAGGAAATATTTCTGTTAGAGATGCAGGGGTATACCAACCAAAGAAACATTGGAAGACACTACTGACAGTTATTGAAAGACAGGTATCTTTTATATGACATTCCTATCCTGGGCAGTGACAAGTGGTGCCATCTGAGGTGTTCTCCATCACCTCCAGAGCCAGCCCTGTATGCTCACCCCAGGTGAATGTTTGATTCTCAACCTGGTCTCATCCTACTGTTCCCAGTGACAAAGGAACAACAGCCTGAAGAATGGCTCTTCCTTGACACGGTCTCTGATGGATTTGCAGAGGTATAGCTGTCAAGGTTTGCCATTCCCTTGGTGAGGCACAAGAAAGGTTAGATTCAGGTCACTCTCCCGTAGCTCTGTTGTATTACTATTTGGCCTAGTATTAGCAAAACCCCATCAGATTCACCCAGCAGGACTCTAAGCTAGAGCTCACTTCATTTGTCTCTGGAATATAGCTTTTTAAGGAGAGTATAGTATATCCCACAGCACTCAAGATCCTTCTGTTTCAGGGCTGTGTCTTTCTAATGTCCAGTGTTTCCAGCACTCAACTTTCTGAAGAGGCTAGAAGTACCCAAAACACCTCTCAGGACTGTTTGCAAAGCTCCTACCTAGCATGTCGTCTTAAGACTACTTAGATCTTGCTCAAGCAGAAATTTATAGGCACAGGTAACTCAGAGGAAAAGGCAAAATATATAACAACCATTAACATGGGCAACAAAACAACACCCCCTCCAATATTTCCTGTTTCTGGGATCAGGAAGATCTTCTCCAGAATAAAAGGCCTGCTGAGTTATGGACATTTTCTCTCAACTCTGAATCGTCAGGTACTTCCCAGCCAAGAAATACTGCACTGACTGGGCAGTGACAGGAGTTCTCATAGTCATACTACTACCATTACGCTGTCTCCTTTTCTCCTATTTCATAAAACAGTGTGTTTTCATTTCTCCTAACTTTTGTTTTGTTCTGCTAGCAATATAACTTGTTGCACACCAGTTTAGAAAACAGATGGGCCTTCCTCAGAGACAAAACAAGTGTGGCAGGACAACATCCTCCTCTTCCCTACCTGGTGCCAACAGTAACACAGCTGAGAGATTTTCCAATACAAGTGAGATTTTCCCCAAAGCTCCCAGACACTTACCCTGTGTAAGCTTTATGTATCTAAAACCTTAACTGTGTGATAAAAGGTGGCATAGAAAGAAGTTTAAGCAAGTCTTTGTGTTGCTGAGGATACAAACCTGAAGTGCCAACATCCTTCTATCTCTTGAGGGACGTTTGTGGCACTGTACTCATGACAGAATGAAGCTATTTGTCTACCTCTTCCTACTTGACAACTGTGAAATCTCCACATCCTATCAATAGGATCTAGGATAAATACTGTGATACAGATCACCAACTAGGATCACCACTGAGTTAGACAGAAGAGCTGTAGGACCATATACACCAAAATACACATATGCCTTACCATTATCACTGAAGACAAAGTTGCATTACTCCTTAGGATTCATTTTTTAAAGTTTTCTTTCCTTCTCATGTTTTGGTGATAAATTTGCAATTAACAGCCAGAAAGACAGACATCATCCCAGCCATTTTCAAAACAGTTACAATCTCAAATGCAGCATCACCTGGGAGGGGCAAACTCACCAGTATCTTTGTTAAAGCATCCCGAACACCAAACATGGTAAGCAATTTTGCAACCAACTAAGAATGAGACTGAGACTGGCAGCTCATTTTGTACAGATCCCTTAACCAATAATCTCTACCGCTACCACGCACCTTGGTAAGTAATGTTGATTTTTGAATGGTAAGTAATGTTGATTTTGATTCCTGCCTGTCTTTTTAGATCACCAAGGTCCTTTAGAACACTGGTATTGGCAAAAGATACCATCTTGGAGGAAAGAAGCAACAGGTTAAAAGAAGGAAAACCTAAATAACATTTATCTGAGACCCTAGCATTGAAGAATCATTTTAATTCTGAGCAGTTATGCAGGATTTCCCTCACCTCATTAGCTGATATTAACTCTGACATCCCCTGACCAGTGCACTTCATCCAGAAATATGCCCCTCAGGGATCCCCTTCGCCCTTCATCAGAGGAAAAGTCCCTGTGAATGACACCTTCCTGAGATTACCAAGACAAGACACATTATCAAAACACTGCCATAAACAGGAATTAAGAAAGGTGGCACCTGTTATTTCAATCTATTAAATAAAGAATTGATATAACTTTATAGTACTAATACACCACCAGTCCCAGCCTGACCTCTTCAGTTACATGTCATGCCTCTTCTCATACCGTTCCTTTGTGAATACTTTGTGAATTCTCCAAGGGTAGGAATCCAACCTTTCTGCATAGGGACACCCCTCCCCACCATGTGCAGATCCAGAAATATATAATGAAATAGATCTTATTTTCAGTGACTGTTTATTCCAGGATGCCACTCCAGACCTTGTAGCAGCTGAAAAGCTACTCTAGAATTCAGACTATCCAGCAAGCAACTATATTCCTATCAACATCTTAGCAAAAGCACAGCAGTGCCCCACTCCTGCTAGGCTGGCAGTTCATTCTCAAGTGATTTTAAGATTCAGCCTCTCACTACCAAACACATATTGTTCCTAATTCTGGCAAAACTGCTTATCTCTCCTATCTGTAAGGACTAAAAGATGCTCTATTCCTCAAGGCACTTACATGACTTTATTCCCACCACTCACCCCTCAAACAGCACAGCAAGCCACACACAGTGAGGCTGAGACATCACAAAGTAGGAAGCTGTAACATCACATAGCCCTCCCCACACACACACCACCACCGAAATCTATTCATTTAGAAGGAAAGTACCTGCCCAAATTCAGAAACCAGGAAGGAAACAAAGCAGACAGACATTTCTCCTGTCCCACCTATACCAGCTGTGGGAAGAAACACCAGCTGTCCCGGAGCCCATAGCCACAGCCTGCGAAGAGATTTCAATCTGTGCCACAGTGGTTCTTCACTCCTTCCAATTTACATTTCCAGATACAAGAAATTACATTTGCCTCCCAACTTGCTTCTAACATTTATTACAGCTGACAATCACAGGGCCTTGCAGTATGTCCATTCATGCCAACTGCCTAGAGGATACAGCCATGCCTCCATCCCAGTTCCGCGACTGCTCCTAGCCCCCCCCCCCCCCGACAGGAAACGGGCAGATTGTGCCTCCTCTGGGGCACCTCCGAAAAGACCCTGGCACAGAAGGCAAATAAGGATGTCAGAGCTGGAAGGAGGAGACCAGCGGAGGGTCACAGCCACGGAGAGAACAAACAACCTACGGGAGCACCCGGGGGCAGGAGGGAGCGGAGCCTGGGGGCAGCAGGCAGAGGATGCCCAGAGGCACAGCGCGCCCCACCGAGCCTGACCAACACACTCCGCACAACATGAGTCACTCGTCGGAGCCCAGACCCTGCGTCAGCGCCGGGGGGGAGCGAGGCGAAGCCGGCCCAGGGGCTCGGCAGGGGGGCGCCCTCGCTTCACAGCCCCAGCAGCGTTAGTTCCCCCCCGCCCCACAGTGCGCAAGGAGCACCTCAGCGGAGAGGGGAGCGGTGCGGCAGCGGTCAGTGAGTGAGGCGCCTCACAGGTGGTTGAGACCATTACCGGGAAGCCGGCTGTCGCGGGAGAAGGAGCGGGGCTGACAGCCGGGAGGGCGAGGGGCGGCCTGCCGAGCGCCGCTGCCCGCGGACAGGGACACCCCCGTCTCGGCCGCGGCGACCCCGCCGGCACTCACCTGCTCCCGCCTGCGCCGTGTCCCGCGCCGCGCTGTCCCCACAGGGCAGGCGCCCGACCCCGACCCGGCGGCCTCACACGCCGCTCCGGAGGGCGGCGCGGCGCGCATGCGCGGCATCCGGGCGGCGGCGCGGGGCGCTGTAGGCCGCGGCGGGGCCGGAACCGCACGGTACACGGAGGGCCGGGGGGCAGCGATAGGCGCCGGTCCCCGAGCGGGGAGGAGGTGCACGAAGCTACGGGAAGCGCAGGTAGAGTGGCGGCAGTCGGCTCTGCACCGGCCTCGCAGGAGGCAGAGACAGTCCTGCCCGCCGCACTCACTGTTACGGTGAGTAGGGCAACAGCGACCGAGTGACAAACCTGGACGTGCTTGTAGGTTGCTGAGAACCTCCTCAGTTCTTTTCCATCATTCAGGTCTACGTTAATACCAGGAAGGGGAGCTACATCTCTGGCTGGTGCCTCTGCTGGAAAAAAGAGAGCGAGGTTGCAAACCAGGCTCCTCTAAAGAAGAGAAGTCTCCAAAAGGATTTGTGTGTTGTGCCACAGGTTTCTAGGAGGGTGACATTTTCCCATGCATGGCTGTTACTCTTTTTAAACTGCCCAGGAAAACAAGTGCAGTGCCTCACCGGAGCTGGCAGCCTCTACCTTGCACAAAGATGTATTTCCTGATGATGAGAAAAAGATGTGTGAGCTGTTCCTCTTCTCTGCACAGGGTTGTTTTTGTGTTTGTTTGTTTGTGGTTTTTTAATCCCACCAAGACTGAGGAAAGAGGACCAAAAAAGGAGGAGTATCCACATCTATCTGTTTTCTTTCTTGGCTACCCGTTTGAGTAATAGTTTGAAAATTGCCAATGTTCAATTAAGAGTTACCCTTTCCAAACAGATGGCTAATTAAATGTTAATAGCATGAACAGGCAAAATGTTTTAAACACCATAAACCTCACAAATGTGTGAAACATTTGGAATGCTATAGCCAAGAGGTGAAGTAAAGCCAGAGCAATCTAGATGAGAGGACATCACGGTCAATAAGGCCAAAGCTCTTGAATTTCTCTGGCATCCAATGAATTCCAACAGTATTATTTTTTTCTTTTAATCAGACAAAACTCTCTTAGAGTAGGAATGACTTTGACATGCCAGGGTCCACCTGCCATTCAGTGTCAAGCACCTACAGCCAAAGACCTGGAAAAGTAAATCACAATAGCTGTTTCCTCACCTATACCTGTAAATATGATGTTCAGAAGCTACAGAGGCACAGGTACAGTATCAAACCACAAAGGGTGTACTGAATGACCATAAGTTTGATAAACTAAGTTCCATGGCCTAGGTGGTTTTTTCTATTCCTAGGTGGTTTTTTCCTATTTGCTCCCCAAATCACAGAACCCTGAAAGCCAGGGCAACCTTTTATTGTCTTTTGAGACACCTGGGGAGGAAGTTTCAGAGCAGATACATAAGATGGAAATGGGAGTGGGCTCTGTTCCCCTTACCCCTGCTCTTCAACAAGTCATTTACACATGAATTTCATGCAGCACCTGGCATTGCTTTTTAAACAGCTGTCAGTGCTCTGTAAGGGGCCATTGAAAGGGACTGTGATAAAGTTACCTTGTCACAGTCGAGCGTTTCTCAGTAACTCAGCACACAATAGATGGAGGCTTGATTAAACTGCAGGCAAAGAATGAAAAGCCCATCTAGAATTAAAGTGGCTGTAAGCTCTGGGGGTTAAATGTACTGTAGAGAACCAAAATTACATGACACAGTAAATAGACCTGGTTCAATAAGGCTTTTATTATCTTTCTGTATCCACACACCTTTGCAGAATATATCTAAAGTGCCAGCTCAATTTTCCCACCCATTTTGCTTTGATAGGGGATCAGCGCTGGTCGAACCTCCTCCTTCAGGAACTTTGCCACCTGTTCAAGAAAGACAGTGAAAAGAAAATGAGCAAAACAAGTGGCCTGCCTTCTCCTCCTCATTCAGGCCTGTTTTTCTCACTAGGGTCTCTTTCACAAAGCCACCTAGCAGTCTGATATGTCCAGGGTCAAAACTGTGAAGCCCACAGGGAAGAAAGTCAAGAAAGCCAAGGAAAATAAAAGAGAGAAATGTGTCTGCCTTAGTAGTATGCAGAGGTGCATAATATGCACATTCTCTGCCATAAAACAGGACATGGCATTAAACAACATGTTGCTGTATTACAACCAGCAGGACCTATAGCTTCTTTCCACTATTTACCTGTTGAGGAGCACGTCCAGTGAAAGAGGAGGGATCCAACAAGCTTTCAAGTTGTTTATGGATAGGGCTGAAGTAAGAATCCGCACGGACACGGTCAATGAAGTCATTATCACCCCCCTCCTGTTTCACAACAGCAGCTGCTTGCTGGGAGAGAACACGAATCTTCTCGTGGCAATCCTGTAGGAGCAGGGAGAAGAGGAGGGGGAAAGAAAAAGGTCATTCCATTGCTACTGACAGCACACGTTCATCCCTTTTGCGGGAGGGAGAAACATCAATGGGTGCTGCACTGGACAGCACATAAATGAGACACAGCTTGGACTGCAGTGTCTCACAGACCACTGTATTAAAACTAGATTTTCTTTATTCTTCCACATCTGCTTTGTGAGACTAAACCAGTTTGAATGTCACATATGTTCCATGTTCAATTATGCCACAAAATTATGCCACTGGAATCCTTTACACTTCTTCACATTTCACAAATATTCATAAGTGTAACTATAGGTTTGTTGAGTTTTTTCAGTTGTAAACAATGTAAAACATCTACAGATTTGGAAAAGAGAAAAGAACGTGTCCAAATTAACAAGCAGTGAGAGTTATGAAAACCATGGTTTACATAAGGACAGGCTGATGGAAAAGAATCCCACCTCACAGACCTGAAGGCTGTAAGACATTCTCTCCCAAAGAACTCTTATATGGCACTAAGACTGGCAAAACCCTTACAATAACTGTTCTGAAAGACTTTCTAATCCCTTGACTTCCTGTGGAATCAATCTGTAAAAACAAGGGAACCAAACTGCAAAATCAGATGCTCCATGATGGCCCTAAAATACAGTCGTGGTTGCATTTACAGCCATGTATGAATTTTCTCCTCTTACGTATTATCCTTGACCTATCTTCAGTTAAGAGGAAAATAATCCTTTTTCCTGTTTCCAAATGCTGTCTTGCTCCAGCACTGACCTGTGTCACGTGAACAGATCTGTCTTCTGAATGTTTAGGGAAGGGTGCTGTTCACTAGTAGGGAAAGGAAGTGAGCTTCTGTGCTATGAGGTCGGAAAACACAGAAAATGTCCTGTTCCACAGTTCTCAGCACATAAAAATGGAACATACGAATGTGAATATGAACAACTCTTATAAATGTACTAAACTCTATAGATTTGTAATTAAATAGCACAAGAAAGGTAGGCCAATAATAAACACAAATGAAATTCACTCTTCAGTCTAATCAAAAGAGAGAAGACTGTTCAAGTAACTATGGGATAATTTAGAAAGGGAACCAGCTGAAAAGATAATGAAACTTATCCACATGGTGTAACCCCTTAATATGTTTAGTTAGGAAGCTTACTGACTGACCCAGTGACAAACATGGGAGACACGGGAAAAACAAACAACAAATAAGTTTCCTGACTGACATCACGGGTGAGTTGCCACAAGTGTTTCAGAGAACTAGAACCACATATTCTATGCAAAGCTTCTAGCAAACACTGCCACTATTGCTATATTGCAAGTTTAACCTCTGTCCCTTAAGTGGAAATAATCATTAATGGAAAAATTACTATCTTAAGGTAAGTGAAAATAAGCTGTTTTATTAAGTTGTAGATTTGATTATCAGTTTTAACTTGAATTATGAAATTAAATGATATGGAAATATAATCTAGTTGTGCCTGGATTTATTTACCAAGGAAAATATTTAATTTCAATTTGCTTGAACACAGAAAAGTGAACGAAGGACCATAAACAAAGTTAATAATAAAAAGCACTATACTGAATTAGGGAGGAGTGTCATGTGAGTGAATGGTTTGGAATGGTCTTACTTGATTTTTCATTAACATCACTGATTCGTTCTTTTAATTTATAAGGTAGCCAACTGCCAACATACTCCATTTAAAGAAGCCTGGCCTGTGTTCCAAGTTCCTTCAAACATTTACAAAAGGAAAATGTCTACTAGTATCTAGTATAAAAATAGGTCTCTTTCTTCCCCAGCACAGCCAGCCAGATTAGCTCAAACACACGGTGTTCCTAACAGAAAACATGGATCTCCACAATTGCTCTCCTGGTGGCTTTGCAGCACCAGTGTGATATTAAATAACTCTCTGGGAGTAGGTGGAGAACAAAGAAAGGTGAGACAGTCAGGGCAAGAACCCAGATACTTTGGTTTCTCAGGACTCAAATGCCAGGCAGTGAACAAAGGTATTTTGGACTGCTTGTACCTGGCGATTGCCCCCAGCTTTCACCATCGCCATGATTATATTCTCTGTGGCCATAAACGGCAGCTCCTGACGGATCCTCCTCTCAATCACCTTGAACAAAACAAAAACAAAACAGAAATAAGAAACAGCATTATAGAAATCCTGTAGACTGGGACTCCTGGCAAAGTTTCCTCTCCCTCTCAATCTCCAGGACTGGACAATGATGCAAAGATAATTTCTCTTTGTGAACTTAGCTGTGGAATTCCAGGTATTGAAGCTGATAATACTTAGAAGCTCTATCTTGCAAGGGACATTACTATGGAAAAGATGTACAGTTGTTCATGTTGTAGGTTGTTTTTTTATCCTGTAGGTAAGCGACAGGACTGTACGAGATCTGTCTTTTGATGGTGAGTTCTACAGATCTGTTTTAGCTTAGGGAAAAAATATCCTCTGTGAGAAGTTTTGAATTTACTATCTTTTGGCTTCAGCAAGTACCCTTTGCACGTCTGCCCTGCAAACAGCAAGAATATAGCAAGAATAGAGAGCAAAATTCAGAAACTATTTGGACTAACAGATAAAAATGGAATCTTTTGAGTGGAATGATTTTTATACACTTCGGCATAGTTGCAGCCTTAACCAGGCAGCAGCACTGCACACATTATCTCCTCCTTTACCTTTGGATATACCACAAGTCCCTCGGAGATATTCTGCAGTGTACTCAGAATGATGTCAGCTGTGAGGAAAGCCTCAGCCAGACACACGCGCCTATGAAACACACATACCCAGGGCCCCAGTTAGCAAGAAAGGCCATGTTCCAGTCTACCTCAGATCCAGCTCTTTAGTTTCTGTAAATAATTCTCTAAATAGCACTACTGTGGCCTTAAAGCTGGAACTGTTCTCCTTATGGGTGCTGCTTGGTGCTTAAGTGTCACAACAAGGAAAGCTAAAGAACATCTTATAGCAGTAGCTCTCAAGCTGGGGAGAAAGGACGGGGATTTGGTTTGTATTATTACTATTGTTGTTGTTATTGTCAGTAGAGGGAGAGAGAGGAAGAGAAAGGGTGAAGGCACACATACAAAGCTCCATGATAATTCAGTGATTACACAGCTAGGAAACAGGGAAGCAAGTTAGAGAGCTAGCACACTTGTGAGTATCTTCCTGTGTTCTACCCCTCCCTCCAGGAGTAAGACTGCTGCACACTCATGCTGTGCCTGGCTGTGCTCAGTGGGGAACTTTCATAGTAATCCATGCATTTAGTGGGGGCTTTCTCCAACAGACCAGCTCCTGGTCATAGAGGAGGCTCCTGACAAAAAGAAAAGGAAGGAAAGGAGAGGAGTAGTGGGGACTGAGCTGTATCAGGCAAAAGGCTCTACATCACAGCGTAGCAATGAAAGCATGATCCATCTGCGATAACAGTGCCATTCACCAGTGATAGCCCATTCTAAACTGTCATCTTTTAAAATATACTAGTACTTGAACCTTGTGTTACATTTAAGGCCCCACTTCTATCTCACTGTCTTAAAAAAGATTTTGCTGTTTTGTAGGTTGACTGCATCTTCTCCTTTCAGAACACTGTAGCTTTAACAAGAAAAATCCAAGGCACAGGATTTTTTAATTGGATTATGAAGTGGACAAATGACCCTTTCTATTAGATGAGATGAAAGTAAAATCTGAAGCATCCCACAACACCTCTCAAGACTTTGTAGTGAATGGGAAATAAACACACCATACCAACCAGTATCAAATTTCTTAAATTGTTTGTTGCTGCCTGTGCAGCTCTTTTCTTAACAGTATTAGCAACTGTGGAGTAAAGTCCTTTTGGAAAAAGATCTTCTATATTTTCATGACATTTTAGGCAGACATTATGTTTGTTGAGACATTTTTAAAATACCATTCTCATCAACAATCTTAACACTGGTTTATAGCCAAAACTGTTGCTCATTCTTCCAAAAGCCCCATACCTTAGGAATCTAAAGACTTCTAAGATTCTAGGAGATCAAATTCTGCAACAAAAGACTATTCTGAAACTAAAACATTTCAAATGTAAATATGAGCTTTACGCAAATTTAGTACTAACCAGAAAGTGGAAGCATTGAATTTACTTGCTGTAATTTACTTGACAATACTTACAGATAACTTTTGCTCCTCTCAAAATAGTCATAATGAAGAGTCAGAAAGCAATGTTTGCTGAGCAATATCTGTAAGATCTGCACAGATTTTCCTGAAACGTTACTTAAAAATATTGTCTGTGCTCTTTCTTTAGGATCTGAACTTGTTTACTCACTGTTCTTTATTCCTTGTAAAGGATAACACTTTACAAAGAGATTGGAATAAGTTTCTTTAGAGTATTTGGAGGGTTAAGGGTTTACTAATCAAATGTTGGATTGTTCTTTAAGAAGTGAAGAAGAGCAGGGTCAAAACTCACATTCAAAGCAGGGCGGAAAATTTGAGAAATGTGAATACTGTTATACTATGCCACTTTTGTTTTTTATTAAGCATGGATTCTGCGTCCCTTCCTCTCTCTACTGATTTACTCTGCAGAAGATCATGATAAGAAAAAACCCCAACAGCTTTAATCTGATCTTCTATAGGAAAAAAGTTTGTAGTCTCTAGAGTCTATTGAGACTCCTTTTCATCTAACTTGTAGTTTTAGTTCAAAAATAGTATTTTTTAAATACATCAAAGGGCTTCCTGCCCAAGACCTGCAGAAATTGCAGCACTGCATGATCTAAACAAACCTGTTGGCACTGTCATCCAGCGTTCGCTCAAACCACTGCACAGAGGCTGTTTGGAGGGGATCCAGCACCAGAGTCATCAGGTGTCGAGCCAGGCTGCAGCAGCGTTCTGAACGCATTGGGTTCCTCTTGTAAGGCATAGCACTTGAACCTGTGAAAGGAGAAAGAACGATGGGCGCAGGGTGACAGAAGTAGTACGCTCAGACTGAAGAGATGAAGGTCCTCCCTCGGAAAAGAAAAACGTGTCAGGAATCATGTTTTCACTAACGCCTCAAAATATGATTTCGTAAGGACAAGATGGAATAAAGAAAAGTACACCACCATGTTTCTCCCCTTCACTTTAGAAACACCCAAATGTGGAGAGAAAAAAACGAGAAGACATTTTGCAGTTCTGCAAGACAGAAGTACCACCTCACAAAAAGAACAAATGGCCTTAACTTGTAATGCATTACTTAGCATCATCTCTCTAGGCTACCCATGGCAATGTTGAAGACCTCATCTGCTTAATAATATTGTTCTTCAAAGTCAGATACTTACACTCTGCCTGTTGCACTGGTGAACGGATACCAAAACCATCCACAGAATGTAGAATGGTTCAGTGACTAACGCTTCATTTGCTGATTCAATCCTATGCAACTATTTAAGGGACCTGAACTTTTTTCCAGCCAAAAGTCAAATCTCTTCCTCCTATTAATGTCAGAAACCCATCACAGGTATTTTTCTGGCAAGGGTCCAGCCTAATTTCATTGTTCCAAACTTGCCTGTTCATAAAGACCAAAATGCTGAGTCAATCTGAAAACCTACAGCTCCAGTCAGCTTCAAGAGGAATGGAAAACACTAAGTACTCCTCAGACCCAAGTCTTCCTCTGTGGGGAATGGGGCATGCATGACTGCTTCTGCTCTCTCCCCAGACTCAGGAAGTGCATGAATACAAATCTGATTTTAATTCCTTACTATCCAAAAACTTTTGGGTAGAGTTCCCATTTTTTCTTTGCTGTTTTTTCCTTCTTTTTCTTTAAAAGGCACTTAAAATACTAATAATGTCAAACCCCAGTTAATTTAAAGCAACCACTGCCAGTGACATTTCTAGGTATCATTAAAAGGCTGCAGCAACACAAATGGAAAAATACATGCACTGGTCTAAGAAATGCCTTCCATCTCTTACCAATCTGGTCTTTCTCAAAAGGTTCCTCTATCTCCTTCAGGTTGGCCAAAAGACGAATGTCAGTACAGATCTAGAAAAAAGAAAACCCCAGAAATTAACAAACAGAACCAAACTAGCACACACCAGTATGCATATACTTCTGTTAGTGTTCTTGGAGAAATGTTTTCATTTGTGTCTGAGAAGTAAACTGGGAGGCACTGAAAAATTTGACCAGAAGACTGACAGTGCAATCATACTTCCTGGCCTAAAAATCCCAGTCAACAAAACATGAGGAAGAATGCATGAGAATATAACGGGACTCCAAGAAGGACAAATATTTGCAGGGAATGGAAGACAGACCAGGAGGGAACACTGAAAATGCATAACAAAATTACACAGTGATTTGCAAACACAGATAATGTGTGTTCACTGAGCAAGCCAGCCTACAAAAATAAAACAAAAGAATACCACAGCCCAAGAGAATGAGGGGGGGAACAGAGATAAATCAATGAAAAGCATCCACAAGGACAGAATAACACCATTATCACAGAAGCAATTAACTAGGAACAAATGGTGAAATATAAAAACTCTGTACACCACTAGGAAAGACATTTAGTTTAATTGGATCAATTTAGCATAGATTAGGTTAACATCTGGTGTGGGATTTGTAAACCCATTTTAGAATCCTCAGTAAACTTGCTTTCTTTGCCACTGGTGTTAAGATCTTTGAGGTATGATTACTAGATATGTACCCAGCGGTGAATTCGCATGATCACAAAGAGAACAGCTAAACAAGGAATAACAATTAATATTTCTTGAGAAGAGCATCCTGCACTATAAGCACCTTCTCTTCACAATCTAAAATGTTTTTCCCTCTTCCCAGTGTATACAAAGAGGGTGCTCACCTTGTGTATAGATGCCCCCAGACTAGCCAGCACAGACAGGACTTCAATATCCACCTTGCGACTATAGGTCTGCCCTGTGACCATATAGGCCCTAGAAATAAGCACAGAAAGCGAGTTCTCCAGACAGATACAATGGTAGTGCAAGACTCTGAACAAGGAGTGACAAGGTTCTTAAAGTGGAGGGCTGTCATTCTGCCTTGACGAGAACTACTTTGGATTCGGGCTGTCAGTTTCTTGGGGCAGTATGCAGATGGCAGAGAGAAAAACAGAGGAAGAACTGACAGCCATGCTTTGACAGGGAGACAAGTAGAAGCAGCCTGTTTAGAACGTGAAATTTCCTGCAGGAAGCTGCAACTGGGAATGGAAGATGGCAAGGGGAGGTAAGACAACAGCTGCACAGATGTCAGCTTGGCAGCAAGGGGAAAATAGGCCAACAGAGACAGTAGGAGTCACGATTTGCTAACACCAGATATAGGTGACTAAGTATGCTTGTTACATACCGTTTAAATCCTGCCTTTGCAGTCACTAATCTGTCCAGCTCTTCAACCTCAGGGTGAAGGAAAAAACCAAAACAAACAGAGCTCAGAATGCAACAACTCAGGAAGGTCACCAACAGCCAAAAGGATCTTCTGCTTTTCCCAGTTTACTGTCAACAGAAGTTGTACCTGCTGGGAAGCCCCCCCTCCCCACTTTCACACAGGGCCTTGTCAGTGGGCCCCAGAGGGATCACAGTGCTCTTGTGAATTTGATGCCAGAATCTCCATGTTCTGCCAAGGAGAACAGCATTCCAGAGGACAGAATTGCCAAATCTGCAAGTCTATGCCCTGGGCTGTCTGACTTACTTTACTATGGTCTCCTTCAAAGAGCTGCAAAAAGCTGGCTTGAGTGCCGGTGGTGCCTTTGACACCCCGGAAGCGCAGGTCATCCCGAGCCCGCTCCAGGTTCCGCAGGTCCATGCACAAGTCCTGAATCCACAAGCAGCAGCGCTTCCCCACAGTGGTGAGCTGCGCAGGCCTGAAAACAACCAAGAACAGAACATGATGCATTGATAATTTGCACAGCAACTCCACAAGGACCACAGTTTGCTTCTGAGTCTGCCGTTAAGACCTCCTTGTTGGTTGGTGTCTCTGACTCCTTTAAGCAGAAATTGGAAAGATGTGGCTTATACCAGCAAATGTACTGAAGATATGATCATTCTTTTGAGAAATTAAAAGCACAGAACCATAGAATGGTTTGGGCTGGAAAGGACCTTAAAGCTCATCCAGTTCCATCCCCCTGCCATATCCAGGGACACCTTCCACTAGACCAGGTTGCTCCAAGCCCCATCCAACCTGGCCTTGAACACTGCAAGGGATGGGGCAGCCAAAGCTTCTTTGGGCACCCTGCGCCAGTGCACGGGGCTGGAACCGGACGATCCTCAGGTCCGTTCCAACCCAAACCAGTCTGATTCTGTGTTACGATACTTCCCGGGAACCTGTCCGTCTTCCCGCGCCTCCGCTGGCGGAGGGCGCCCCCTGCCGGCCCGTGCGGAGAGAAACCAGCAGGACGGGAGAAACGGGATGGCTGCATCTATCCCCCTCTCCTCCCCCTCAGTTCTGTTTGTCCAGCGCACAGGGGGTATCCAGGCTAACTTACAGCACACGTGTGAATTTCTCAGTGCAGAAACATCTGCGTCCACGTTGTGATTTTAAACGATTCCTCTTAAGGGACTGCTCCTTCTTATTTATAAAACAGGATTCGTCAGCGTCTGGCCAAACATACAGTAATTAACATTTTCTGGCAAGATCTCCGCTTTGAAATAAGTATCTGCAAGCTTCAACCACAATGTACCCTTGCAAATGCTTTGAGGAGAAAAATGGGGAGATGATGGAGTACTGAGAAGTTGAAATACTTCAAATTATCCACATAGGCTCCAAAGACAAGCTCCACACTATTTCAGAAAAAGTATATGCACATAAACAAAGTGCTCCTGATTAAGCTCAGGCATAAAAAGGAAGCACACAAGATGTGGAAGCACAGACCAGTGACCAGGAAGAATACAAAGTAACTGCTCAGCACCAAAGGGCTGGGGCTAGAAAAGCCGAAGCCCACCAGGATCTGTTTGATGCGGGATGTGAAAGGCAACAAGACAGGCCTTTCCAAATACGTAAGCAGGAAAAAAGGAAAGCCAGGGAAAACATGGACCTGTTCATAAACGGGGCAGAGACTTTGATGACAAAGTACACAAAAAAGGCTGAGGTATCAATGCCTCCTTCACCTTAGTTTTTATGACTTTGCCTTGCATACACTTCTTGAATACTCCTTTGTTCTCTTTCCAAAAGCCAAGGTAAAACTCAGCCCAGAGAACACTCCTCCAAAAAGCTGTACATGAAGAGGGACCTAGGACTAGAGCTGATGGAGCTGACATGGCATATACAGCAAAAAAATTAACTGGATACCTGAATCAAAGCTCTCACTTTCCTTTGGCAGAAATTCTGAAGTGCCAGTCTGACATGAGCTGTGCTTAACTTCTCTGCCTCTCATGTTCCATATCACTAAGGTAGAAGATCCAGGTTTACTTCAAGGTGTATAGTTTAATGCCTCTGACAGCAAACTATCTTCATGAAGCAGTAGATTAATCTACCACAACAACAGACCAGTCTAGATCTCATGGTCCTTTGACTCACTAGTCTGCCTTAATCCTGTCTATTCCATTCCAGTCTGGTCTAGTCTATTTTTTTATTTCTTGTTCTATTCTATTCTATCCTAAAAGCAGTCAATGTTAGAAGTGCTGCACAAGATGTCAGTTTCCCAAAAACCAGAAAACATCCTGTTAAGCAGAAGAAATTCTTCCTTATTCTTCCCAGGGAGCCATACAGGGATGTACAAAAACAGATGGATTTTCATCCCTTTAGAAGAAAGCTTCAGCTATAGAGACACAGTAGCTGTAGTAAAAAGTAGCCAGGAACAAACCTGTCTAAGCTGCAGATAAAACTAACTTAACTGACAGAAAAACATAGAAAAAAATGTGACTAGAAGACAGGCTTACTGCAACTCCCAGCCGTGCTTTCGGAAACAGCGCAGAACATCTGTGTTGGCAAGGAAGTCATTCTTTATGAAGCTGTGTTAAGACAACTGCTGACAGCTAATCAAAGCAATAGTTCAATTTCTGAGACAAGTCTGGAGTTAGGAGCATACTTCTTTTCTGAACCACTAGCAATGTCTTAATGATGTCCAGCAGTACCAGCTGCCAGTGGTAAGAGACAGGAAAAAAAAGGATGAAAGAAAGCCATATCAGGTACGGCAAAGCACAGTCAACAAAATGAAAGCAAAGGCTGATGGCTACTTACTGGTAGTGAGTGAAGCCCAAAGTAGGTAGGTCAGCATACTTCTCAGCAAAGTCGGCCAGCCGGCTGATCACCCTTGCAAGCTGATGGGTGCAGAGAGGATAGATAAGAGGTGGAATGAGAGAAAAACCACACAGCAGAAGCTAGCATGCTTAAGCATAACAGTATTGTGAGAGAAAGGGGAGGGAAACAACTGTGCAGCCCTTGTATACTCCTCTAATTGTTGAATATCATGTGTTTCATTTTTTCAGGGCATGCACATAATTTTTGCTTGCTACAAAACTCAAGAGACAAGACAAATGGCTGGACTGCAGTTTAAACTAGTCTAGTCCTTATGCCCAGCCTAATACTGCAGTTGGTTTGTCCCTGGGTACTTTCTGTACTCCTGGAATTGGTCAGAAATAAAGCTGCTTTGTGAATAATTGACACAGGGCAAAATGGGTTCTAAGACATTCAGGTAATAGACAACACTACACACCCCCTATATTTGACCTCAGAAAACTATATTAAATAGCTTCTTGAATGCTGACACACTCCTAGGAATATAGTCAAGAGGATGCTTAAGCTGACTCTGAAAGCAATGCAGTTGTTTTCTAAAACTAGTACCCATAGCACAGATAAACAAGGAGCTGCTTATAATTCCCATGGTGGGCAAGGACATGTTCAGGAAAAACTTGAGGAAAGAAAGGCAGGTAACTGTTCACTTGAGAATATCCCAAACAGACAAGCTCCCTCCTAGCTTCCCAGCAAGGCTTAGGAAAATCAAAGTTAAACACAGTCTATTCACCGGACATCAGTGCTGCCCATTTCTGAGACACTGCACAACTGCCTTCTCACCTTGGGTAGCAGCAGGTCAAACCCATCACGGAGGACAATCAGATCCTGAAGCAAAGAAAGGAAGTTTAGGCCTTGTCTGAAGGACCAGATGAAATGACTTATCTCAGAGAGGACACGTAATTAAAATGTACTTTGCCCACTCAAACATCTTAAAATAAAGGCTCTGTTTTCCTTCTTGTACCAAATCTTGAAGCGAACTTGCTTATGACAAAAATGGTGGCTCCATCATTGCTCCTTCTTTACTAACCATAGAAAGTCATACTGGGCAGCAAAAAACCCATTTCCACTGACGGGGTCAGGATGCCCATGGAATGACAGACTAAATCATTCATCCTGAGTGGAAAAAGCAGGCACCATAGGCTAAAGACAACAGGAAAGTAAGTGGACTGATCATGCAGCAGTCATCTCTACTCCTGCTTTAGAGACTGAGGTACAGCTAGGTGCAAGTGTCACAAGGTAGGTGGCATTACATAAAAGCCAAACAGGCTTGCAAAGGAGTAGGGCAAAAATAATCACGCAGCAGCTTCTTGTAGGACAAAAGCAGTTGTGAAGTTGCAATTACTTGGACACAGGGGAATAGCAAATAAATACTGAGAAATTTAGTTTTCATTAAATTAGGTTTTTCATCAACATTTTTCATCAACATTTTACAGTTCTATAGAGCAGTGGTACTTCCTTTTTCACTTAACACACTCATCCATTCTCTTGGATGCTTTATTTTTATTTAATAATTGAAAAGCTTTGAAAAGCTTTATTTTTATTTAATACCCTGAATTAATACAGTAGTTCCAAGCAGCTCACAAGTTGTGTGTATCAAAAGTGGCCTTGCTTTCTAAGTCAGTGAACTCTTGTCCTGCTGGCGTAACTGACTTTCCACGTTTCTGCATGCATTTGCAACTCACCATCTCTTATCTCCTTGAATATTTAACATGCAAGCAGAGCTTAGGGAACAGTTATTTTCCAGACAGACTTTCCTTCATCACAAAAGAAAGAAGGTAAGAGAAATTTGCCTCTCTAGGGTAGCTAGGATAAAGAGGAATTACTTCAAAGGTAAACCTAATAAAAACGTCTGAAAAAATCTAATGTTATTTCATAACAAAAAGTTTATAAAGAGTTATCAAGTAAGCAGCTGTAGCTTTGTTTTTCCCAGCTCTTCAGGCAGGAAACAGAATGCATTTTATTACCGTATTATCCCCTACATAACAGGAAGTTGCTCCAAGGTGAATGATTGCTGCAGCTTTTGGACAGCAGTGGGCAAAGGTGTGAACATGGGCCATCACATCGTGACGCAACTTCTTCTCTTCCTCTGCTGCCATCTTGAAGTCAATGTTGTCCAGATTGGCTTCCATCTCCTTTATCTGCTCATCTGTGATAGGAAGCCCAAGGGACTGCAAGACGAAAAGAGCTTTCTATTTCTTTCTGGTTTTAAGAGAGAATCCAAATTGAGACAGAACCTGTTTAGGTAATTTGCTCCCGTATGACATCTCAGGGAAGCATGGCAATTTAGAATAACCACGAGCTGTAACATTCTAGGGTTTACATTCAATGTAACATTCAATGCTTTCATTCTAGGGTTCTCCAATGGGATAGGATGGTGCTCATACTTAGATGGTCCTCTTGGGCTTCATACCTTCCTAAGTCATGTACCATCCCTGTGACAACTACAAAAATTAGACACGTGGGGAAAGGTGACATAAAAATAATATAGCTTTAACTTCTTCTAATTAAATTTACCCTTTGGGTAATCCAGCTACCACGTGTCTAGATAGCTTGTGTCAGGAGGAACTCTTTGGACCACAACTAAACGTACAGAACTGTGAAGAGCTGGATTAGAACATATGGAAAGGTACAAATGTTTGTACCTTCCCAAAATTCCTGAAGTATTTCACCTCAGACTGAATCTGGAAGCCTGGGAATCAGTCACTTGATCTGGAAGCATTGATCTTGATCAGTCACTTGATCAGATAAATGCTCCTAATTCGCATTCAAAATTATCTGCTAAACGTTTTGAGCAAGCTGACTTAAAACAGTAAGATAGCAAAGCACTGGATTACACACTGGTATAACTTTTGCACATCTCTACACTTGCGTTTGCTAGTTAAGCTGAGAAAAAAAAAAGTCTGTTCCTGATAAAGAGAGTTTAAAAGTCCCACAGTGAACTTGGCATTATTTCCTTAATTAAAATGCTATTGCCTTGTGCAATTAGAACTGACTAGCCAGAAAGCTTCAAGGATAAAAAGTATTTCAAAAGCTGGTTCTGGTTAGAACCAAACTGACAACATGGTTTGCAGATGTGGAATCTGCAACTAGAGAAGACAAAGTATGTGAAGCAGATGTGTCTTCAAGGTCTTCATCAGATAATTAGTACTCATACAACTTAAAATGTAATGCTGCAAGTGTATACGCAACCAGGAACAAAAGGAACAAAATACCAACCATAAAGGTTTTCTGCCTGATCCAGTTTCCAGTGAAATAATTTTCCAGTTCTTATTTCACATATTCTAAGTGGATTACTTGAAAATTTCTCTTGTAAGTAGGGTGATCATTGAAGCTATTTGCCTGGCCCTTTTCTTTACCTAAAACTTTATCACTAAACTGCACATTCCCTCTCCTGCTACTTTTCTGCAGCTTTTGGAAAACCTATGGTTAGATATTCCTAATATTCTGATATACTACAAGAGTAAGCACTGTCCAGAGTTCATTCATTACTTTTATTTTCTTTTAATGCATCCAAAAAGAAATATTGTGTACCTTCAATAATGAAACTAAGGAAACTGCTTATATCTGTAACTAACTGGTCACTGACAGAGCTGACAGGTGTTCAGAGTAACTGACTCTTCTTCCTGCAGTCCAGAGCTGACATCAGAAGACAAACTCATCCGGAATGAGGAGACAGATAAAAATAGTCATCGCCTTCCCACTACAAAAAGGTGCAAGACCTGTCTCTGGTTTCTGGGAACAAAACTCAAAGGTGGGAATGCGAGGGAAAGCAAGGGTCAAGAGACAGGGGAACCCCAAGTTCAAGACTTGGAAGTTGGAAAACTGGCAGTCTCAGCAGCTTGCTTTTCTCTTCTTGGGCAAAGTGTAAAGTATTTGCTCTTGACCAGAAGAAAAAGTGGCGATTATCTGCTAGAATTGATATGACAGTGTTTAGGTAATCACGCTTTGAATAGGCAAAGCTTCTTAAGCATATATTCTTGGTACTGACACTTTCTACCTTAGCTGAGATTTGCAACATCTTACTCCAGCAGTTCAGCTGTGACAATACTGAGCATGTGGCATTTCAGAGGGCAACTCCTATTTAACACAACTGTATAAATACATCTTCAGCCTGGCAGTGTTCAACCACCCAGGTTGGACGAAGCCTTGGGTGGCATGCTTCAGTGTGAGGTGTCCCTGCCCATGGCAGGAGGGTTGGAACTAGATGATCTTAAGGTCCTTTCTAACCCTAACTATTCTATGATTCTGATTTGCTGCAGCATACTATTGATAAGGCCACTGTAGTGGTATGGTCACTGAAGAACAAACACAGTAATAACCCTGTGCACTACTTGTCCATTCTCCAGCACGGTGCTTCTCTGCCCTTACACTAACAGCCATACCTATTGCTTGGATTGCTTCCAGACAAAATGGAAACTGAAGGACTGTACAAAACAAACAAGCAACTATTGAGTCTGAAAGCCAAAGGTGCCAGAAAGAAGGGTGGGTTTGTGTTGTTCTTTTCTTTTCTTTGGGGGGTGGGGGGATGTATTACGGCTTTTTCACTGTCAGAAACCTAATATGAGATTTCCTCTCAGTCGCAAGGACTCAAGTTAGGGCATCTTGAAGACTGACTGTCTCAGCTAGAAGGGCTGTACTCATCTCTCTCATTGGTACCAAAGTCAAGAAAGTTTATCTTAAACTACATTTTTAAAACGTTAACTCTGTTAACAGTTTACAATCATATGGACATACTCTCAGTTGCTGCTTCCTACTAGCTGAATTGATATCAATTTTTTGTGCTCTCAGAGGTTCTTTTGTGGCATTTGGCCTGTCAGAAACATCGTAAGTATTTCTGGGTAGCTGTTCTGCTCACTTCAGCCACAAGTAAACTTATCTCAGAAATCAAGGGCAGGTGAATGGGGTGGTCCAGTTGGCACGGACTGACAGCAATGGGATTGCACGAGAGAGCTCTCACCAGTCACACCTCCTGAAAAGCAAACAGCCGAGTGCTCCAGCAGGTCACCAGTGTTCTCTCAGAACACTGAACACCTCCCACAAAAACTGCTTAGCAAAGCTTTTATAAAACCAATTTCACAGAAAAAAAGGCAAAAGTGCAAGGGGGAGGGCATGAGATAAGAAAAGGTGATTTGCAGATAGGTGGATGACAGGAGGATTGCGTACAAACGGTTGTGTAAAACTGTGCTTGCATACACTCACACCCACACCCCCCGACTCCTTCTTCGCCCCCCAAGGGCAGCCAGAGCCCGAAAGCTGCTCTGGGCAATGTTCCCCCGCTCACGCCGGGCAGACCCGGGCCGCTGCTCGCTCCCATTTCCCGGGGAGACACGCCGGCCGGTTCCCGTCGGTTCCGGCCCCTCGGACACCCGGAGCACGCACCTGCCGCAGCCTGAAGGGAAAACGCTCCGCCATGGCAGTCCCCGCTTTCCCCCTAGGGCCAGCCCTCATCCTCCGCCAGCTAACGGGAGTGCCCCCGTCCCGCCGTTACCTTCTCGGCCTGGGCGAGGTACAGCCAGAGGCGCCGCCAGGTGCCGAACTTCTTTCTCTCGCTGAAGTTGAAGCCCATCTCAGGGCTGGCGTAGCGCGACACCAGGGGCGAGCGGTACCGCGCCAGCCCGTCCTCCTCAGCACCGCAGGTCGCCATCAGGGCGGTAGAGCGACCACGGCCGCGAACGGGGCTGAAACCCCGCCGGCAGCGCGGGATAAGGGCAGGCAGCGGCTCCGCCCCGGCGTCGTGAGGAGGGCCCGCCCACAGCGCGCAAGGCGCCCCCTGACGGCTGGAGGCCGCGCGTGGGGCCATGGCAGTAAAGATGGCGGCGGGGGCACAGCGTAAAAAAGGAGCAGCGAACGCGGGTATTAAATGCTTAGCAGCCAAACACATTTATTAGTCTTTTTCTTTTTTTTTTTCTTTTTTTTTTTCCAGGAACCCAAAAATATTTTGTAGTTATAATGTAAGCAACTGAGTTGCACATAATACAATCATATCTTTCAAAAAAAAAAAAAAAGAAATTAAACATAAAATAAAAACAAAACAACGAAAAAAGCCGTTTAAAAGCAAAAAAAAAAAAAACAAACAAAACACCTTCAGAAAACTTATATAAGTATTACACCATCTCTCAGTATGAATGAAATGACGACGACTTAATTCCTTATAACTCTTGTCACACTCCAATAAAACATCACCCTTTTGTTTGTTGGGTTTTTTTTTCTTTTTCTTTTTTTCTTTTTTTTTTTTTCTCTAAATCCAGCATGAGAAATACAGTACCTGCTATGGCAAAAATACACATAAAATGCAACATTTCAGCTTATTTGTACATTAGTAGAGTTTAAACATTTTACTGTTGTTTTTTTTCTTTTTTTTCTTTTTTTTTAAGTGAACCAGTGATTTTAAGTACCACTATACTAAAAGTAAAATAAAAATATAGAAAAGGAGGAGAAGGGGGGAGGGGGAGGGCAGCCAGCCATACAAGAGCACCTTCTAAAAAGTGCTGAGTTTCTGTGTCCATGGAAAACCCCTTAGGAAGTTCAAACAAGCGTATGGGATGGAAATGAAGGTGAAACCTGGATATGCGAGACACTGTGTCATCTCCTCTATGTTCTCCCCATTTGCCCTGTAATTTTCTTTACTGCACACCAAAGAAAGAGGGGAGAAACCAGAGCTACAGAAGAGTTTAGTGAAGGAAGCCGTTTCAAGTATAAGAAAAAAAAATAAAACACTTAATAGGTAACTTGCAAATAGCATCAATATACACACAGCCACTACTTTTATTATTACAATGTCTGCTTCTGGGGGACAGTGTTTCAGGCAAGAGGACTTGAGCTGTACCTTCCTGTTACCTATTTATGTGCAAAGTAGAAAAGCTGCCTTTTCTAATCCAGCCATACTGGACATCACTGATATTCTGCTCTGCAGCCTCCTCCCCCCAGTTTGTAAGGAGAGGGGAAGGCGGCATTGTTTTACCAAGAAGACTAGATGAAATGAATCTATTTCTCCATTCATCTTCCACCCTTCTCCCATTATTTGTTGGCAATGAAGAGAAACACGCCAAACATCAGATGCCCACCATTAGCCAGTCCTGAACAGGTAGAAGGCATTTACCTTTGTAAACATAATCCCTTATGTTTGTGGAACTCAAAGCAGCATTTCGCATCTCCATCCAACTGGTGGAGATTAAAATAGATCAGAATGCTCCCCCTCACTGCTCTTCCTCCTCCCCTTCCCCTCCCCGCCTCCAGAAAGATGACATTTGGTTACTTTTGTTAGAAGGTGGGGTTTTTTGGTTCTTTGGGGAAAACACTTAGCATTTAGTTCAAAGTAAACATTTTGGAATTACCATCAGCAGGGCCATACTGCTGTTTGTTCTGCTTTCTAGATGAGAAAGAAAAAAGCACCGTGCATCAGATATTCTGCATGTTTGAGGGTGCGGCAGAAATCCAAGGTACGTATGTGTGTAAATCCCACAGGTGCACATGCATCATTTCAGCTTCTTTCTCTGCAGAATCACTGTATTCGCTTCCCCTTGAGTAATGGCAGAGATGGAGAGGGTGGCACAGGGCAACAGTGGAGAGATGTTCCTAAGGCCATGGGGAGCAATGCAGAACCAAGAGGACCAGGGAGTGTCAGATAGGAGGGTTTCAGGTATAGAAACCATATTCTTGATCTTTCAAAGGCCAAATTCCAAAAGGCATGGGCTCATATGCACATCCCTGAGACGCACATCCAAGAAAGAAGAAACAGCGACCACATGATTGGAGAGGGGAGAAAGTAGCAGAGGTTCCCTGACAGCTGTGGGATCTACCCAACGCAGACCTCTTCCCCCACCACCCTCCCAGAGACATTCTGGGAGAGCTGTAAGGCATATACACAAGCAGCATGTACTATCATTCCCTCTGTTCCTACGTTTTACCTGGCAGGTGATGGCTTCTGTGTATTGTGGACAAGAAGAGACACTGCATTTGAAGTGTGACTGGTAACACACTGAAATTATTTCAGGGAAGGAAACAGAAAGCTACTCTGCCCTTCATCCCTGGAGCAGCAGCATAAACTGGCAAGGTTCTTCATATTACAGTCCCCTCTCTGGAACGACACACCACCACCATCTCCCCCCCTTCCTGATGGCAGGAAAAGATGTGTCCACTTGAAGTATGACGTTATCAAAAATGCTATTTGAAGGCAGGGGAAGATACACAAACTGATTCCAATTTGGTGATCTGATGAAAGAAGCAGCAAGCTCCAAATATTTCAGTCAAGTTTGAAGCTTATCAAACAACTTGAGACATGTGACCTGTAGCAACACTGGCATAACTATGTAAGGAAGAGCAGGAAAAGGAAACTGGCATAAAGACAGAGGAGGAATACAAGTAACTGAATCTCTATCAGCTTCTATTATGTAGGATCTTGAGTGTCGGATGGCTTTAATCATTATATATGTATTTAAAAAAAGTTATCTCCCTCCACACAAGCAAACAATGTAAAAAAATGAACGATCTTGCTGTAAAAACCTCCTAACACTTCTACCATGCTTTTCTTTCCTTTAAAGCACTTCACAAACACTTACTAGTTGATCCTCACAAAACCCCTGTGAGGTAGGTAAGTATTATTATCACCCTCGCTCTACAGATGAAAAAACAAAGGCAATAAGTTAAATGACTTGCCCAAGGCAAGGGAAGAGTAAGGGCTGATGTTAAAATTCAGGAGTTCCAGGCTTCTGGTCCTCTGCTCAAAACCACTAGCTCAATCATCTTTTTTTTTGAAAGGAGATAACAGATAGTAATAAAAGCCTACTGAGTTTAGAAGAACGGATCTAAAAGGTTACATCAGAAGGGGAAATGGAAAATGTACCACGAGGTATTTTTGTGAGTTTAAACTTCAGATTTTTTTTTTCTTTTTTTTTATTTTAAAGGCAATCTGACAGAGTGGAACCCTGATAAGATCACATCTGCAAGGCAAGCACAGATGCGAGAGTGATCATCAAGTCTATTATTACAGTACTGTGAACATCAACAAAAAAACTGCTGCATGAAAACACTGAATACAGGCAGGATAATCTCTCAGTTTATGATATTACATCTAAGATAATGCCAAGGGTAATGCAAGTACCATGGTACACCATGGACAAAGGAAAAAGTCAAGTCACAGGGTCCCTATAAAGATGACGAAGAGGGCAGTGACATCTACATTTTTCTGAGGAGACTGCTCCTGGAAGCTGGGCAAGCTTTAAGGAACACACATAATTCACTATGACTGCATTCTGGAGATGTGAGGAAGTGAATCCCTTGTTATGACTTTTATGATACCACCTCATAGTAAAAAAAGAATCATTTCTTTAAAACAGAGGGCCTTGTCTATTCATCAGTCTAATTTCCCTAAAACTTCACACACTGCCAACATTAATGCCAAGTCACTGGCAGTACAGATGACAAAGCACAGGTAGCTGCTATGTTGAAGAAATGCAGTCCTCCAAGTCATCTTGTCCACAGCTATGCTGTTACTGTATGATCTGTGCCAGAAAGAGCAGCAAAGAAAATTTTAGGGAGAAGAAAGTGTAGACATCAAGGCCCTGCTGCATTTCAATTCTCCTGGAAGAGCACAAGGACTGCTGTAATGGAAAATGAGTAGTAAATTCAAAAAGACAGTGCCAATGGCACCATGCTTCCTGAGCTTGACAAGGGCCAGAACACAGGAGGTGGTAGACAAGTTTCCCAGGTAGAGCTGGTGTCCCATTCACCCTATTGGCCCTGGGTTAACACTGCACGGCTAGAATTCACAACCCTGCGTAAGGTTCAGAGCTGATCCCGTTTTGCAGTCAACATTAGTTTTCCAAATCTCTGCCCAGTTACCTATTGGCCAACTTCTGAAAAAGAGAGGTTCTTTTCAACTCTCTTTTGTTTCAAAGGCATCACCTCCCCACTTCCCCAAACTATAATAGATATACCATGGACACAGAAACTCCTAACAGTTTAGCAAAGCTATCTTTGTCCCCTACACCCCCTTTGCAGAATGCATAGTTTACAATTCACTTACAAAATAAAGAAGCAATGCTGACCACATATGGGACCTTTTTTTTTTTTTTTTGAAAAAAGAACAAACAACCTCTTCTTAAGTTCAGTATCAAAATTCACATTTGCATAATAATACATTTCAAGGCCATTAGAGAGGAATGAGAGCGAAGCAAAGAAAACTGCAGAGTCTCTCCTCTCTTTGTCTTCCTGAATAGAGCTGAGGGATCCCACTGGAGTTTCTTTTCAGGGTGGGAATTATGAAGGGCTACAGCAACAGCTCTTGTTCTTGTACACCTCATGTTTTGGGTGGGACGAAGAGGTGAATTATTAGGAAAATAAAAAAAAAACAAATGGAAGGAGACACTGCAGATTCCCATGTTTAGCTACAAACAGCTTCGAAGAAACAAAAAATTACTTCAGATTTTTTACCTTTTTTTAAACACTTCTACCTCACCATTTCAAAAACTCTTTTTTTTTTCCTTTTTTTTTTTTCTTCTTCTGTAATACCCTGTTCATTTAAATGGCAACATTAAGTGTGCTGGAAGTTGAAGGGTTGGAAAAAAAAATTTCCTGTTTTTCTTATCAGGACACGGACAGAGAGGGTAAAAGTGTGCCTGCACCCACTATTTAACAGAAGCTACAAAACATCATCTTCTCTACATGTATAAATTTGTCTCAAACATCACTGTGTTTCAATTCTCCAGTGCTTAGAAAAAATAAAGCCACACGCACACTCATGCACACAAACATAAAGAGAAGCCACACAATACATTTACAAACTCAACCTGCAATGGCAGACTAGCCTAAAACTATCAACAGCTGCTGTGCATCACATGACATCCCTTAGCACCCCCACCCACCCCAATCTCTACCACATATGAATACGTATTGTGCAGTGTAGAGACCAGCCCAAAGATGCTGCTTGTCAAAAGGGACCAGTGGGCTGCAATCTCAGTATCTGACCTCTTGAAAGAATAAATTGACCATTGTCTCCCCTCCAGCCCAAGTGGTCTCCTCAGTTAGACAGTCACTATACTCACAAAGGCACATTCATAAATACCACATTTAACTTACTGCTTGTAAAAACATAGGAGGAAAACGTTAAGCGCTTACACCCCAACCCATCCCTACTGACCCAGCAAGAAGTATCACAATAACGTATCACTTGGTGAGACCTTACTCTACCTTTAGAAGGTAAATATTAAAGAAGTCTTCCAACACTTCTTTTAAATTATTTTTTTTTGCATAAATGAATGCTTTTTCTTTTTGTTTTTGGCTTACATATTTTGGAATACAGCACACTCACTATAAAGCTCTGTTGTAAGGCTACCCCCTAAAGTAAGGCTGTTCTACCTTGGCTTGTATTTTCACTTCATTTTGCTTCTTCTCCACACGTTCCCAAAACAAAACAAAAAAACCCACACAGCGCCTTATATAGAAAGGGTAAGCCATATCTGGCAGGGAGAGGCAGGGGAAAGAAAGCACATAATATCATAACCATGTCACTAAAATAGCTATTCTAACAAGCTGTGCAACCTGCTCTTACTGCTCAACAGTAAATGATGAAGACAATGTTCACTTATGGTTGTGTTTCATCTGAAACAGAAGTTTCCATTATGTCTCACTAAAAAAAAAAGAACAGATTAAAAAAAAAAGAAAGAGGAAATTATTTCTGTGAGTGCAACAACACACTAATACCCAAGAGCCTCCTTGTATTGCGCATCCATGCAAACCTCTCCAGTCTCTTCCCCTCTGCCCACCAGTCTAGAATGTTTGCTGCAAGAATACTTAATGCTGGCTGGCACAATGAATTCTTCCTCTTTCCTTTTCCTCTGGAGTGCTCTGTATTCATTAACAGAAAGGCTGTCAGAGTCAAGTCAAGGAACTCCCTTTCTCACTACAACGTTAACAGGAGACCTAACACTGCCAAATGTCACCAGTCCCAACTGTCACACATACTGAGCGAAAATAGCTCTTTGCAGAGGGCACTTGATTAGCTAGAAGCTTGCTTATACAGCACAGGAGTCTGGGAGACTTTGAGAGAACAACTTTCCTGCATAGCTTGATGAAAAGCAACACGCACAACCTGTGGATGCAAACGGATGTTGTCTGCTGCATGACACAGATGAAGCTGCATCTGTCTTGGCCTGACAATAGTTTTAAAAATAGGCTCCAAACCACTGGGAGCTGTGGCGCTTTTTGTAGCACAGACAAAACCTTAAATCACGTTTCATATAAGGATTAGAAGCTATAGTCACTACATCACAAAGTCTCACGTAACACCACAAAATAGAGAGCTATATTTTAAACAGGACCCTGACTTAGTTTTAACAGCAATGTAGACAGACCCTTGAATTCTACTGTAGACAAAGCTCTGCTTGACGAGTAATTACAAAAATGGACCTACTTAATATTACCTACTGCAGGGGAACTTTGGTAAAATTCAGCAACACTGGTATTTACAGTGATGGGACACTTCCGCAAAACATTGTGAGGGACATGAACTAGCAAGGCTAGTAAAAATCTCCAGTTAGGCCCCTGTCATTTAGCCCAACCAACAGTTCTGCTGCAGCCTAATTTGTGATTTGTGTTTTAGGTCTGGTTGTGAATTCAGGACAACGGGTAAAACCGGCTCTTGTCTACACTGGGAAATTTTACTTATTTCCTCCCATTAATGTTGCCATCCTTCTGCCAGGTGGAAGCCTACTACTGGAGGGGAAGAAAACGGAAGAGAGTTTGGGCTTTAGACATTCGTATTTTGACCACAGTGGGAATAACTGATAGAAGACTATCAGTTCCTAACTCTAAAATAGTAGCAAAAAAACTACAGAACAGAAATGGAATTTTGTGCAATATCGATTTAGACAAACCAACAGATTCTGCATATGTTGTTTCAGACTCAGGACCAAAGTTGCACTTCAACAGCATTTGTTTGGTTTTTTGTTTTGTTATTTTCTATAATTCATCTGAACTTAGTTTTTCTTTGTATTACTTTCCTGCCCACAAATACATGCATGCATATTTACAATTAAGAAAGCTGCTTCTGCCAGGTGAACCTTACCTCTTCAGAGAGAAAAAAACTATCTTTTACTCAGTCAGGACTCATACCCTGAGATGCTAATAACCATCCACCACAAACCCAGCATTTCAAACCACTTGAGAAACCTGGATACTAAGGTGACATGATTTACAGTGAATGTGATACATGCAACAGAGATGTTTGCTGCACCGGAAATACAACACATCTTTGTGTGCTACCTTGGCCCTGGTCCAGCTAGGGTTTATTACACAAACAGCCCTTACCCAAGCAGTACTCATTCATTTAAGGTCAGTGGGACTAAATCACATGAGGATCACTCCTGATCTCCTGGACCAGAGTTGGCCAAATCTGGGTTTCTCACATACCCCAAATACACTCCTTTGAAAGTCAACAGGGAGAAAATACGCACAAGCAAAATTAGAAGCCTAAGAGCTAAATGTAATTAAGAATGAAGCAAAAAAACCTCTACAGTACTGTTTAGCTGTACTACTGAGACAGTGAAAGATGTGGCAGCATTTTCAGGAAGAAAGAACAGGGGAAAAGTTCTAAGGAGTAGATGTTTAGAAATTTCATGGATGGGGAAGCCAAATTAATGTGAAGGTTCAATTTTATTTAATCCTTGAGGTGGTTATTCCAGCCAGTTTGTTGAAAACATCCTGTTTATACTGCAGAGGGAAAACACACTTGGCTTAATATTCTTGCTCATTACACAAGCCACTTAACATGAAGCAAAATAAAAAACTTGTAAGGAAAACCTGACACCCTGTGACTGGAAAAAAAACCCAAACCAATAAAAAACCCACTCTCTGGACTGCTGGGCAAGTGCCCAGGTAAAAGCATAAAAACATAAGGAAAAGATGGCATGTCTTCCAAAGTACATAGTACCACAGCTGCTTTCCAAAGTAAATGCCAGAGTTCTCAGCACAGGTTTCTGAGCTGTACCCTTGTTAGATTTTATTTCACTGCTAAAATGAAATAGTGAAATGCAGTGAAGAGATCAAACCCATTAAAAAATTCTCAGCTTGATACACACTGCAGGGTGGGGTAAAGTGGCTGGTAACAAATTGATATTTGATTACAAGACTGCTAAAATGTATTTCTTTTTTCTTTTACAAAATAAGCAATGGAGGATTCAAAACCAGGAAAAAAACCTGGAATGCTGAAACCACTTGTAGAGTATGTGTATGTTTAAAGTATATAACCTGGAGAACCAAAACTAAGAACAAAATAATAAAAAGAGTAACAGAGAAAGTAAAAAAACACTTAAAGTAAAAAAAAAAAAAAGTTTTTTTTTTTAGTGAAAGGTGTTATGTTTGATTTTTCTCTAGAAAGAGATGCCCATAGCCTATTCTGAGCTGTGCTTTCCCCAGCCTCTTTTCACCACCTTCTTTGTTGGTAAGTTTAAACAAGATGATGCCACCGATTCCCTCCCTGGAACAGTTCTGTAAAAGCCCAGAAGTACTCTAACATCAATTGCTGCTTTTAGTTGTTACGGGCTCAAATGGTAGCAGGATTACTTGCTACATTGAGTGCTGGTTGTCCCCAGAAGATGAATCCGGTTAGCACAGTGCTCAGGAATCACTTGCCATCGTCAGAAGTGCCATGACTAAGACATACTAGCAACATCATCGTTAGCTACATAAAATTCTGAGTGGAACAAAACTGTCAACTGTAGCTGGAGAATTCTAAGATTAATCTTGCTTTAATGATTTAGGAAAACTATCACTAAGGAGACAGTCACTAACATTTGCAGGCTGCACATTTAGCAAAAGGAGGAGCAGACTGTTGTACTATGATAGGCTTGGACCCAGCAGACTGTCAAAGCTCCAGACTGCCAATCCTCTGGCAGCCAGTCACAACCTGCTTCCAAATGACTGTCAAGTTCCTGGGCTCCTTTTGACCAAATCCTACAGCCTCCTCTCTTTTAGGACACTGCAGATTTGGTAGAACACCTCTGGCAAAGCACTCAAACTCTCTCCATAAAATAACGCCCCAAACTCCCTAAATAAACCTTCCTTTTACTGACATATGACAGGATTATTTTTTTTAAAGCACGTTATTATTCTTATTGATGCATTACTTTCAATACGCACGTATACGCTCAGATGTACACGCAGTGCAACATGAAAACACGGGGCAACAGATATGAAAAGGACAGAATTTGGCATCTTTTTTTTTTAATAACAAAACCTTAACTACTGTTTCATAACTCATTGCATGGCATGCTTAACACAGTATGCTCTTTTCCTTAAGAATGGGAACATCTACTTCCATCAAGTGGCTATACTGACTCATTTTGCCTCATCTTCTCTCCCTTTCCCTACTGTAGGGCATGTGGGTGCATGTAAAAAGGCACTAGCACGGTCTCTGTGGTTTGAGCCTAGCCATTTCAGGCAGAGTTAAGCCCCTGACCCTTAGAGCTGGGAGACAGAAGCTGGCCATAACCAACACCGAACTCTGAAGTTCTAGATTGTAAGCCCTGACAGCCAGCAGCAACAGAGTGAACAGAAGAGTTTAACAGGTATTTTCCCCCCATAGAAAATATAACAGAAAGACTGGGAGGTGGGGTAGGTGAAGAAAAGCAAGCAGCAAATCTCCAAGTGGGCAATGAAACTGACCAAGTAAGTGAAAACAAAAATGTTCATTTCTAATATACATTTTACTGGAGTCTTTACATATTGCCTCCCTTTTCTGTATTGAAAAAGGCAGGATAATAAATCTACTTCATTACTGGGTATTCTGTCAGCACTGGTTTTCTTTAGCACTACTTAAAAGTGGTTTAAAGAAGCACCATCGTGTATTTCCTGCTAGTCCTCCTAACTGAGGACTCTTTTCAGTTAAACTATACTGCATTTTAATTAGGTTTATGGTTTCACTTTGCTTTTAAAAAGGTGCTTGGAAGAATATTTTCATTTAGTTTCAATCAAGAGGGAACAAAGTGACAGATTTCCATTCACACATTTCTCCATGCAACTGCACGTATCCGTATGAATAACAAAGCACTGTAAATGAGAACCCTTCTTCTCCCACAACTTGTTTAAGATTACAATGAATTTCTGTTGCTGATATTGAGAAGTTTTTTAATGTATGTTACAGTCTTTAAAATTCTTGTTCCCCCCTTGACAGTAATGTTTGGAGATTTCTTCTTTTTTTCTTTTTCTTTTTATTTTTTTTTTTAGCATTTTTATTTTAAAGTAAAAACTTTCAAACATTTTGAAGATTCAGGAACTTGTAAAAGTTTATCACAAGAAACAGCCATCTATCTAGGATAAGATAAGGTTAAATAAACCATCTTCAAAAAACTGGCTTCCTACCCTAGAATTCCTGAGAATGCTTGCAAATTTAAAGCAGGAAAATAAAATGTTAAAATAAAAACAAAAACACTGTTAAATGCTCCCAGAGTTAGTCTTCATCTAAAATATATATATGCACTTTTTGGTCTTTTTTTTTTTTGTATGTTTTAATTTTTTTCCCTTTAAGCTTACAATGGAAGAACAATTTAGCTTTTCTTTTTAAATATTTCAAATCCCTCATTATGTCTTGTAAACAAGAGGGGCTCTAGCACCCGGCTTTCACCGTAGTATCGCAATGACCTCAACTAGCCCAAAGTGCAGGAAAAGGGACCTTAGGGTAGGTTGGGAGAGAGAAGTGAGGGTGGAACACAGCAATGAACCAGCATGTATAGCAAATCATGTGACAGAACGGATACTGGCTTACTCAGGCCAAAGGTGCTTCGCTAGGAAGTACTGCTGGCACAGGACTGTTAAGAACCTGTTCTGCATGTCTGAGCGTGGCTGGTCTTTGAGCAGAGACTAGCAGAAACAAAGCTGTATGGATGTGTGCACGCAAGGGGCACTGGCTAGCAGGAGCTGGAAGAGAGCATTTTGTTCCTTTGTGCATGGTGGGATGGATGAAAGAGGAGACATGATAGAAAAGTATATTCAGAAGGGGCCAGAGTATGCTGCACACTCCAGTTTACTAAGCAAATACAAACCTACTCGTACTTTTTGTCACGTAACACTTTGCATACAAATCTACAGGCATGTGTATATGCAGCATTTCCCTCAGTCAGTCTTCCTTGTGACATTGGGTTTACATAGAAAGGGCAAATTAAAAAAAGCCACCAAACTCCCTAGCCCTTCCCTCCCATCCCCTGCACAGGCATACACACACGCACACACACACACTCCCCTCTACATTACTTGAATCTGCTGTTCCTTCTTCCCACCCAACCCATGCTTAAGAGTTAAATGTATTAGACACTGTCATATCCTTCAATGAAAATGCTGAAGAAAAAGTCCCTTATCCTCCGCCCCCAGATAATAAAGCCCGCGCACTGCTACCACTGAGGGCTGGAATGGACAGGTATGTGCTGGTACAGAATGTCGGCACTTTGATAGACAGTATAACAGCTGGACAACACCACATGGAAGTCCTAGCACTTACGGAAGAAGTACCGGCATCTCTCTTCCCTATTCTCCTAGGCCCACTCCCTTCCCCCCCTCCCCCCCCCCCCCCGGAAAGACCTCTCACTTTATGTCAAGGGATGTTCCTTCATGTCTGCTACAACTCTTTTTCGCAACAGGTCTGAAAAGTTTTGTTCCCAGCGCACACATGCACGCACACACTGGCTATCACTGTGGATTACAGGTCACCCCTATCCTGCCCGGAGTACTACTATACTGATGCTAAAAAAACCCCAAACCTTTCCTTAAGTACAGAAATTAAAAAGCAACAGTACAGAAAAAGTAAAAACAAAAAACCAAAAAGGTGCAATACTTCTTAAGGAAAAAAAAAAAAAAAGAAAAAAAAAGTCTTTGCTAGTTATATACCTCCCTAAGCAAAACCACATACACAGGAAAAAACACAACACAGAGAAACAAAAGGAAACCTTTGAAGTACACACTGGTTTAAGAACATTCATAAGTAAACGTTTCTGTCAGTGATGGTCTGGCGCTGTAATACACCAAGGCCTGGCACAGGTAACGCTCACCATGAAGGACGCAGAAAGGAGTTAGCTGCATGTGCTTTCAGGAGATGAGGCAGGCCGGACAGCAATTTGCTGACACCATTTGCTTTTTGTCAGTTTTAATACAAGGAGTCAATCAAATAAAAGGCTAATTTGGTTGAGCTGGACCTTCAAGCTTTTGATGGAGTCTTCAAGAATCAGTATGGGTGCCTATATAGGTCTGGGGGGGAAAAGAAACACTGCTGCTCTTTTTAAAGGTACTGAAGCTTGTGAGACACTTAATAAGAGCATTTGATTTAGCTGCACAAAAAAAATGGCAATGTCTTATTTACTCCTCTTTTCCCCTCATTGGAAGAAAAAAAAATGGCTTGCATTACATAACAAACATTCTAGGGTTCACTCAGTACAAAAACCCCACATGCAGACATAAATAAATAAATACACCGCTACTCAAAAGACAACATTGGCTCCCCTCTCACCAAATCCTTTGGATATGGCAGTGTTCTGCTCTACCACAGGGTTAGAACAAGGGCCAGGAAGCAACTACCCACTCAATATGATCTGCAAATTTGAGATAGCACCCTGCTAAAATGAATTTAAAAAACCCTACTGACAAATTTTAATCCAGCCCAACTGGATTCTGCTTCAGCCACAGGGACTCCACCATGGCCGTCTTGTTTCCAGAATCAAGACATGCAGATGGCCAGCCAGCCCGTAGACCATCAGCAATGCAGCGTTTCAAGACTATATATAGAGAGAAAAAAATGCACACACACAAACATGTGCACACACACTCACACAGAAACAAGCACACGTGGGCAGTTACATGTGCCAGAACACACTGGTACTTATCAACCAGCCAATCACAAAGTGTTGGTTTTTTTGTTTTGTTGGTTTTTTTGTTTTGTTCTTTTTTTTTTTTGTGGGTTTTTTACTTTTTAAATTTTTTTGTTTTTGTTTTTGTTTTTAAAGTGAGGCTCCGTCAAGTCTTCCCCTCCCCCCCCACCCCATTTTGCTTTTGAAACCCTCCCCTACCCCAACCCAACATGGTAGACCTAAGGACGGAAACACACCCAGTGCAAACGAAGTTAAAAAGCTATTTTTTCAGTATATATGTTTCTTAGCAACAACTTCCGTATAACATGAAAAAGTGAAAAACTAGAAACTAATTTTTTTACTTTTTTGTGTTTAAATTTAAATGGTATGTGTACTTGCTTCACATTGTCTTTCTAGTTGGCGTTCATGATTCAAGTATTTCAAGAGTGATATGTTCTCTTTTTTGGATTCATATTCCAAACGAAAAAACTGAAGTTATATAAGGGAGGCAACTATGTGCTCAGACAGTCTGTCAATGACCCACCTTTTTTTTTTTTTCTCTCTCCGTTTTCTTTTTTCCTTTTATAAATGTATTTATTGCAAGTTGAAAAAAACGAAAAGGTCAAGTTAGTGCTGCTGCTGTTCCAAAAAAGGTCACGAGGTCAGAGTTGAAAGTTCTAAGTTCAGATTGAATCCGACCCTCCTCCCAGAAGGTCTCCAGGTAGTAAGGGAGCAGGGCTGCCCATTCTGTGTGGATCCTCTACGCTTGGGACCCCCCACAAACTTGAAGAATAGTTTGGGGGCCCCCACAACGAAGCGCCAGTGAGATCACTCCCACTGCTGCTGCTGCCGCCACCACTGCTCCACTGCCCAAGCCCTGTTGACCCACCAAAGAGATTCAAAGCAGGTCCAACTGGATCTGTCTGGTTCTGTCCTGTCTCCAGGGGTTGCCAGCCTGCTGTGGGCGCACTTGGGGTTGCTGCAGGTGTAGGGGGCTGAGCTTGTGCCAGAAAACGACTAACCTCTTCATCTGTGGCAAACTCAGCCAGGATGGTAGTGTTTCCCAACACACACCTAGAAGACAAGATACACAAAAGAAAAAAATAGTGATTAGAGCCAGAAGGTAAGGGCAAGGGATTCAAATTGCATGAAAACAAACACTGTTAGGTGCCCAAACCAAAGGAGATGTATCAGCTTGCCAAAAAGCAGCAAGCACAGAAAACTTCAGCTGTTCTCAACAGTGAAACTGACTCAGAGCACAAGAACTTCTATTTTAAAGGGGGAAAAAACCCACCAAAACCAAACCAAGCAACTCCCCCCTCAACATTCAGCTACTATGCCTGCAACAAAACCTTTCTAAATTTAAACTAAGGTCCTGAACATTAACACTAAGAGAAAAAAAAAAGTGCCTGTATAGTGTATCTAAACCGGCAAATGCACACACGCCACCTTCCTAACAAAAGAGAGTAAGAACAGGTTAAAAGCCTGTGAAATTCAGGGTATGATTAATATAGTCCAGAAGTTTTTACTGAGTTTAACTGAAACCACCATCCCCAGGCTCCAGCAAGATTTTTGTCTCAAAACCTCCCCAATTTTCAAAACATACCAGAGCCATACTCAGCTACAAAAAGCTTATGAACATAAAACCTCAGATCTGCAGCTTTTTAAGTCACCAATTTCAGGTCTATCTCAAAATGACAGCAGATTCCCCGACATCTACTTATGCGTTATGCATATGAGTTTCATCTTACACAGTTCACAAGCTTTTTTAAAATGGCCAAAATCCTACACCACAGGTGCGTACTGGTCACAGTTCTATCCTATTTGCACCCTCTTAGCTGTGTATGTGCCAGTTTGTGCCAGCAATTAAAGCTACACAGAAGGCATCTTTGTTTCTCTTCTTCCTCTGCCAATGAGCAAAAGATTCCCTTCCAACCATGATACTTGAAACGAGTTCCCAAAGCATAAACACTGGACAGACATCTTGTGTTCATGACTAATGCAGTAACAAAGAACAGACATGGGGATTGCTTACATGTGCAGTGCAGTCTGGGCCTTGGCCGCCTCTTGTTTGGTGTTATATCGGATAAGGGCGGTGCCCTGGGTCAGGTTCAGATGGAATGTCAGCAGTGGGCCATGCTGCATGCAGATCGTCCTCAAGGTTGACCCATCGATCTGAGGAAGAACAGTCAGGATAAGGCAGATGTTTCTAACTACTTCTCCAAAGGGACTTCAATTGTAACTTTGTCTTGGTAATTAAAAGATAAACTGCTCTCAGAAAGGGAAACAGGTGATAGCACAGGGAGGTAAACAAAGGGGACAGAATTTAATTCTCAAACAGAATCGGTATACCCTGGCTTCCCACAACTACAATGACTTTGCTTTATGGAATAATCTCACTTATATTTCCCATGCACTTGTAGTTCGAGTTCAGTTTTCCACACCTCACCGAGTTTCTTACATTGTCATTGTCCTTACGTTGGCCAGTTTTCCAGTATTTATATACGTAACTTGTACTTCTTATCATCCTCAGCCACTTATACCAAGGGAACGAGAATGTCTTAGTTTCCAGCACTCAGATTTCAGCAGAATTTAGATCAATCAGTATTTAAAAGTTTTTTGTAGAAGTGGAAATACCACCCCTGCAATGAGGGTTTTCAGAAGTTTATTTTGGTGCTTTTCTGTCTTCATGGTTATGAAGACAGTGTCACAGAAACAGTCAGTGATCTTTCTGCCAAACCCAGCAATGTTCATTCCTCCTGAATTAATGTTTTCACAGCAGTTGTTGCCTACATTCCTTCTGCAGCAGTAACAGCTTGCTATTTACCTCCAGTAACTGCTGTTCA
This sequence comes from Neopsephotus bourkii, assembly GCF_033783945.1. Taxonomy (NCBI): domain Eukaryota; kingdom Metazoa; phylum Chordata; class Aves; order Psittaciformes; family Psittacidae; genus Neopsephotus; species Neopsephotus bourkii. Next base: position 15,619,430 of record NW_026900624.1, read on the forward strand.
CCACGGTGTTCTGTACAGACAGATTCCATTCCTAGTATGCCACAGGAACATGCACACACAAATGGGATCCATATGTGCAGATACTTAAGGAAGTGCTACTTTTTTCCTTCTCCCTCCCCACCTTCTACCATATAATACAATTCAAACCAGGGAAAAGGAAGTTGTACGGGAGTGCAAACATGGTAATGGTAAAAACAGAGAAACTTGAAATGAAGACACTGTCCCTGAATCCACCTTAACCTTTATACTTCCTTCTCTCTAATGTACTGACCCACAGTGAATAGAGGATTTGTTATGAAAGAGACAATTATAATCTGCTTCTTGCTCTATTACCTTAAATGCTTCCAAAAATATATTCTTTCATTAAATAATTCTTGAAACAGTATTTAACTACCTTGCACATGGGAGACTTAGAACTGTTCTTCTTCACACCACTCCTGCATCCTTCATGTCATCCAAAAGAGTCTCTTCCATGAAAGAAGCACAATGTGCCATTTTGGGTGATATGAATGAGGTGTTAGTTTTTCCTTTCACACTGATGTTTTCTTGAACTGTACTAGAAGCATGGTAAATTATCTTGCTGAACAGGGGACACTGTCTAGACCTCAGGGTGCTGCTGATAATCGTACAGGCTTTTCCAAAGTCTTGAATACAGACTAACAGAGATTGCTGAAACCAGGATTACAAAGAATTCGTTCTGAATGGACACAAGCTCCAAGAATACTTGCAGGAATAACCTAACTAGACTGTTTTTGCAGAAGTGCTGGAAACATTCTGTGGTTTCACTATGGAAACATCAAAATGAAAACTGGCAGTTACACCAGCTTTCTTATTGACAAGAACAGTCTCCTTAACAGCTATAAACCGTCCCACATTATGGTCATGAAACTTATCCTCACTTCTAAGAAAAATCTTTCTGTTCCAATAATTTTTTTGAAAGTCTAGGTAATGAAAGGCTGTGTAGCAAAACCTGAACATATTAAAGCTGAAGAGATTACAGTAGAAAAAACAATCAGACTGCAGCCCAGTTTAGAAGAAACACAGTTTACATATGCTGAGAAATCTGATTTTGCTCAAAGAGAAACACCTGCAGAATCCACAAATCTGTATTTTGGTAAAGCAAACAAGTTCCCAGAGACAACAACAGAAAATACCTGTGGAGTGAGATTGTGAAGAACCAGCCAGTAGCTAGGACGAACTGAACCACCATCACTCCAAGTAGATGCTGCAAATTAGAAGACAGGATAATCAAGACAGATTTGATACAAAGAAAACCATTTTCCTTTACAGTCAGGTCTTTCAAATCTCAGGCAAATTCATTATTGGCATTATTAACCCTGCTAACACATGAAAGCCTGATCTTCAGTCCCAGAAACAAAACCACATCTTTCCTCACATTTCCCATCAAGATTCACTTTTTACTAAAGTTTGTCTTTGAGGAGTTTCCCACCCACAGAAAGCATCTATGAAAAGCCCCATGCAATAGTTATTCCCTCCTGGCAGTTTCCAGCCCTCTTTACTCCTTCCCCTGAAGCAGGACCTGGAATTCCACACACAACCCCCACCCACTGTCCAACCCCATTACTGACAGCAAATTTCCATTTCAAGAAGGAACTTTTTTTTATCTATTACCAGACAACTGCAACTTTCTTTCCTCCAAACCATTAGTGCTGTAAAACGTACACTCCTCAGGTCTGATCAATGGTGCTATCAGTTGATTCTTCTCACCAGAGCCAAGCCTTGAGTCCTGTGCCCCCCAGCCCCTGACCGATCGGGATGCTGTGCTGTTCCATGGAGATGATGGTTTGGGGTTGGTCAGGCCAGGAGGCGGGCGGGGCAGCCCTGTAGTGTTCCTTGAGGAAATATGGTTTTTCCACATCTTGCTGGAGAGATGAGTGGGATTGTGTCCTATGGGATCTGCGGACCATGTTGATTTGTAATCACTGAATTTTGCTAGAAGATTAAATAAATTGTATGTGTTAGAGAAATTTGTGAGATTCAACTAGCTTTTACCTGTACTATTGCTGTAAACCCTTTGGCTGCTTTTGTATCAGAGGCAAGCACAAAGCACAAAACCATACAACAGTTAATTTATACTACACCAAAAACCACCATGCTACATGTAAGTTAATCTTTGCTTATTTTAGATATGCTGACATTTCTGATAATGTAACCGGCTGCAGTATGTTCAATCATTAATAAGATGAACAGCAACTTTGATGTCCATACTACATTTCATTTGAAAACCTAAGAATTCTTACAAGTTGGGTCACTACTAACCTATAATAAAACTGAAGCCCTTCCTACTTTCACTAGATTCAGTTTGTTTTACAGATATGTGAATTCTAAATCCCTAATTCAGATGACCTGCCTTCTGGCTGTAAAATGCTGGTGTGTAGTTTAACAAGCTGTGCAGAAAATGGTATGTGTGCCAGGCACTAGTCTAGTCTTCTCAATTCAACTATGACCTCAATCATTTTTAATTTCTTGGGTCTTTCTTATGTGCTAGACAAAACTTAAGCAGAGGTAAGAAGCTGATACATGCCACTCCTTTCCCCAGGACTATGACTCTGTCATTGGAATCCTGCATATACAGATATTTATTCAAACTGAAGTGACCCCACAAACTGGCAGCAGGAACACTGTTTTCCCTCAAGGCTATCTAGGATTTTCAACGGATTTTGTGAAGATGCTCCAATAACATATGAACACAGCTTTCACTGAGTAAGGTACAAAAAACAAAGTTTGCGCCAGATGTAGCTCTGTGCCATGTTTGTCACTTCCACTATTTACACACATTCGTTTACTTTTAAGAAGCTGTCAAGACACTCTCTTCAAAAGAAAACTCCTGCATTTGTACGAAGTTCAAAATTCAAATGGTTTCTCTGGAGCAAGTATTTCCAGCATCGTATTCAGAAGTGTGTGCAGAAACAGTTTTTCACAAGAAAGCTTTAGAGACCTTTACCAAGCATCTGAGTCAGGTATCTAATTTACTATTTACAGGCCAACCTTTAAAACCCAAAGGATTAAAACCACTCTCTCTCTCCAGGTTTCAGGGAATGATGAGTGGCTATAAGAGCTGAGGCAATACTGTTTCTTTCACAGCACTTCAATATTCTGAAGTTAAAATGAAGAAAATCGCTCACCTAAATTCATACAGCAGCAGGTATATTTAAAAATCTACAAACCAAATCCTTACACAGGTCAACATACTGTGCATGTGTTTTGTTTTTTTTCCCTTTTGCATCTGCTGCTCACTTATTTAACTTGCTGGTTTTGGCTGGGGTAGAGTTAAATGTCTTCCCAGTAGCTAGTATGGGGCTACGTTTTAGATTTGTGTTGGAAACAGTGTTGATAACACCGGGATATTTTAATTACTGCTGAGCAGCACTCACACAGAGTCAAGGGCTTTTCTGCCTCTCACCCCACCCCACCAGTGAATAGGCTGCAGGTGCACAAGAAGTTGTGAGAAAACACAGCTGAGACAGCTGACCAAAGTGATAGTCCATATCATATGGTGTCATGCTCAGCATATAAAGCTGGGGGAAGAAGTAGGTAGTGGGGGACATTCAGAGTAACTGTGTTGGTCTTCCAAGTAGCTGTTATGCATGACTGAGCCCTGCTTTCCTGGAGATGGCTGAACACCTGCCTGCTGATGGGAAGTGGTGAATGAATTCCTTGTTTTGCTTTGCTTGAGTGCGCCGTTTTTGCTTTACTTATTAAACTGTCACAGCCCATGAGTTTTCTCACTTTCACTCTTCCAATTTTCTCCTCCATCTCACCAGTTTGTTGGCAAGTGCGCTGGTGAGATGGAGTTAAACCATGACACATAACTAAGGCTTCTGTATAGGGGTGGGAGGAAGGGTAGAGGATTCTTAGTCTAGTTTTTGAAGCAATTACAACAGGGTATTTTATCATCTTTACTGAAAGACTAAATATTCAAATTTAACCAAGAACGAAGAATTAGTGAATAAGTGGAAAATGTCCAGGTGAGTTTCGAAGTCTACATACCTGAAGTGCTATGAACGTTGGTGAAGGAATTGTCAGAGGCACTGTAGGGCCAGGCACCAGGTGAAGGCAGCGAGGTGTTGAGGGAAGAATTAGACCCTATCACAGGGAAAAGGAGAAAGAACAGACCAATTTCACAGAATTTTTGTAACACTGTTAAACCTCAAGAGAGCCACGGCTGTGCGAAGCTGTCAGTGTGATAACGCATCCACAGTGTAAAAAGCACAGAGGCTTCCTTCTTAGTCAAATGCAATAGACTATTACCCTGTTACGACAGGAACATCAGAATATTCTCAAATATCAGAATGACTAAAATAATCACATAGCAGTTGTTCACTGTTTTACCTGTGGTGTTGTCCCGCAGAAGTTGGTGGTCAGTATCTACAATGGGAGATGTGGCTGTCCCCCCCAGCACACTTCCAGGGGTCACATAGGGGTCAGATTCAGGGTCAATGTTTTGTATACCTTTCCATGGCACTCCTGGTTGGAACTCTGGAATGGGAGGGAAGAAAGAAATTAGATGCATAAAGGGAAATGCCATTTACTAGAAGCAACTGTTGAAGATATTTTAGGAAGGTAGGTAATTGTCTTCTGCACTGTTCCTCAGAAAAAATATCAAGACATTTCTTAATTAAAATCTGTTTCACATTTCCTCCCACAGCACTAGCTCCGGTGCCTAAATACAAGTCTACACTACAAAAAGTAGTGCAAGTGCATATGGTAATCCTTCGACTATTCCTGTTTTACTACATTAAAATGAGACTTCAATAGTCACACCCTTCCTTAACACATTATATATTTTTTAAGATATGCAAGATTATAATATATATTTTAAGATTCTATTCTGCATACACACTTTGTGTATGTGCAGAAACCTTTCTCAAAGAAAGGATACCTACCTTAAAGAGTTCTTAAACAGGACATCTGACATTTTATACTGTAGGTACACACACTTTATATATTAACTATCAGTACTGAGGTAATGCTAAGGTGAGATGCCTTGTGGTCAAAGCAATGTATATATTCACTGATGCTCTTCATGCTTTCAAGTCAAATGGAGTATACTAATTCTCTCAACTATAGCTCCAGGCATGTCAGATTTTTAAGACAAGAAGATGAGTTATATGAAGTATGAACATACAAAAAACTGCAGTTACTCTAAGAAAGATCAGCAAGTTGTTTCCTTCTCTGACTAGATGTTCAGCGAACAAAGTGCTGCGGTCCATTTTGGAAGCAGTGATGGAAAAGCAAAACTGCCAAACACAAAAACAAGTAAAGAAGCTCCAGCTATTATGTGACAATTTGGGTGTGAAAAGAGTGCAAAGGTGGCAGATTCACCCCTTGCAGACAGAAGTCCAGGATATGGAATGATACCTTTATTTCCAATCTGAAGTTCTGAAACAATTAATGGCAAAATATTTGTGTGTAATTAAAAATCCATTATTAAAATTAGGATCCAGGATGTGATCTCTGTAATGAAACCATGTAGCATAAACCTGGCATGGAAGGGTTCATTTCAGTCACCTTTGTAACAAAGAAGCATAGTCAAGACTGACTTTCACAAATACAGGAGAAAATGTGATACTACTTGTTCAAACAACCGGCACAGCAGCAACAACAGTATTAATGCACTGGCAGGAGAATCTCAGAAGACTGAAAAAATAACCCACTGAGTCTAAAATGTGGTTTATTTAGCCCAGTATTCTGCTAATAGTGGTGGGAGCAATACCATTTAGGGACAGAAAGCAAACTTGGCTACTACTATCTGTAGGCTACTGCCCTCACACTCACCCAGCATCTACAGTCCTTCTACCCAGGATGCCAGAAATACCCTCAATCTGGGAGCACCTCCTTGTGAAACAGTTATTCCACTGGCTTATCCAATCACTGTTTCAACTGGCTAGTAACATTTGTCTCCAGAAGTTCTAAAAGCAACATATTCCACAAGTTCACCACTCTTGAAAGGAAAAAAGTTGTCAGTTGCTTTACATATATGTTCTTTTCTATTCAGCATTTGCACCAAGGTTCTAGTGCTGCAGAATTCATAGGATGAAAATTCTGCATTTATCTTGTTCACTGCTTTCCTGATTTTGTAAACCTCAATCACATCTCCCAGTGTTTAGTAACAAAATCATCTGGCATACAAGGCATCAACATTTCTACCATTATGAGCGATCAGCACTGCATCAAGGAAGGAATCTGCTCAGCTACTGCCAAAATACTGCAATACTCTGACAAACAGAATCACCTTACGCTTAAGGAACAAGCAATGCAGCTCTTGGGTCTAGTCTGAGATAAAGAACCCATGAACTCAGGTTAGGATCTCGAAATCAGAACTCATTTGCAGAAATTAAAGGGATCCAAGTCTGGCTTTTGTAAAGATTTCTAAGAACTGGTGAGACTGAAAACTAAGTGCATAGTAAGCACCGATAAAAACAATACGAATATTTAAACAGGGCTCCAAAGGCCAGACATGGTGTATATAAACATATTCACTCAACGATATAATCCTGGTTTGGAAAAGAGTTTTCCTTGAACTTCAGCATACTGACATATTTCCAAACTATCCTTTGGGACTGGCAGTTACTCTTATGTGCATTCAGCAACTCTCCCTACAGACATGCCTAATTTCTAGACAGTAAAGACAACATGAAATGCATTTCTCCACTGGTATTTGAAAGGTTCTCCCAAAAAGTTCACATACAAGATTATTAGGAAAACCACGACAGACATACCAGAGACAGACTGCCTGCAGAATATGACTGAACTGCTCTTGAATGGGAAATTTACAGATTAGTATTACCTAGGTATGTAATTCTGTGTGACACAACCAAAGATACGGTTCTCACCAACACAGCAACACTTGCTCTCACCTCCAACTGTGATTATCAGTTTGATTAGGCACCACTTCACTTATCTTTGTGCTGAACAAAACAGTTCTCTTGAACAGCAGAATTTCTGCAGCGGACGGCATTTCGGAGGAGAATGTGAAAGGTGTTGTCAGGGTGAATGCTGAGTGACCACTGTATTCATTCAAAGGAAAATGTACCTATTTCAAGAGGTTCCCTCTTATGAACTCATTTTTGTTATCAGCTTATTTTCCAGCACTAGGAATTAAAATGGTATCTCCACATCAGGAACTGACAGTGGGCCTCATCTACAAGCTTAAAGAGAAAAAGGACCTCCAGTGTAAAATCATTTTGGATCTTTATTCTTTCAGCGGGGTGTTGATAAAGTGGATCATTATTTCAGCTAACCTTTCCTTCTTGAGGAAGCCAATAAGCTAGAGAGGTTATGAGACAGCTTAAGTGGCTGTGGTTATGGGACAACACTCGTCCAATAGTCTATGGACCTCGTAAGAGAGGGCTAGCAATACAGCAATAAATGTTTAAAAGCCACATGCCAAACCCCATGATCTGTTACATGACATCTGCAGTCACAGTTATGGGCTTTTAATTAATACAAGAATTTTGGGATGGTACCGATGAACTTAGTGAGTTTATATTCAGGATTTGTAACCTCCAGTTATCCTCTCACAGTGGTGAGGCAGACAGCACCAGAAAATACTTAGTTATCACTGACAGTGAGACTGCAGGTATGACTAAGAAAGCTCTATGGTATCAATGAGGGGCAAAGAGTAGCTGTTCAGCTTCTCATGTCTGCAATAGCCTTCTGCCACCAAGAATCTTGCCAGAACCAGCAGCTACTCCAAACCCTGTAAACAGGGAAGAGCTGATTTTCACATACCCCTCCTAACATTCCAAGGAGTACTGTATTTCTCACTACTGTATATGGGAAAGGTGACTGAAAAGACAAGTTCAGTAAAAATGAGTCTATGAGGGAGGACCCCCCAAAAAATCAAATTTTGGTGGTTTCTTGCATTATTAATAGTAACTCCAGCTTAAGAACCAGGCTTTACCAGAAATGTTACTGAACCACCAGGCTAACAGAAATGTAATGCAAATACACCTCTACAGAGAGCAGTCAGTGTTATGAAATGTGGGTGTGCACATGTTCGTGAGATAACTAATTCTTTAACTCTGTTACCTCATCAGAAAACATTTTCTTGCCAGAGTTAGACACTGGGGGCTTCCCACACAGAATCAACTAGGTTGGGAAAGACTTTAAGATCAAGTCCAACTTTAACAACTTCTGTAAGTTTCCTCAGTTATATTGGTCACACAGATTCCTAGGCTTTCTGATGCAAGGTCTGAACTACTGATTTACCCAAAAGATACACCTGCAGCTTTGTTTTTTTGTATCAGAGGGGATACAAAGCAGAGAATTCGCAGTCAAAAGAGTATTTCCTTGGAACGTAAGAGTCTTCCAGGCAGAGAAAAATCGCAGCATCCACTATCTGCTGAATAACACTGGCGATTAACCCATGCAACTTGAAAGAGACCACTCTGTGTCTAATGAGTGTTTTATACAGAAAATGATGTGTATTCAAATACACATATATTTTTCCTAGATATCTGAAGTTTTCTACTGGAAAGACAAAATTCTGCCAGTGAAACTCTAGAAAGCTTAAAGAATATGCTACTGCCTATAATCCAAAACTCAAGAACCTTCTACTCAAGCCACAAGATTGCTAAGTAGTACTGAAACATGGCAACGCTCCTTTACATGACATGAGCGAAGGTGAACCACAACAGCACAGAACACATCGTATGCACATTGTACCAATACTGCTGGCAAGGGAACCTTGTGGTCTGCAATGGATCGTATTTGTGAACAGTTGCCAGAAGAAACGTTCATGCTACATAAAATACTAAAGGTCAAGAAAATCCTGTTCCCACTATCATGAAAAACAAGCTTTCACATCTTTTGTTTTCCGATTCCACGTTCTCAATCAGAGTTTTTACACCCTGTGTCAGCCTAACACAATGCAAATAAGGAGTCAATACTAGAGGAGGGAGCTAGTACTGTGTATTCTATGAACAAGTGCTCTCATAAAAAGTTCTGTAAAGTCACCAAACTACAGAGAGTTCACCTAACAAAACCAAAATACTAGTCAGGTAATCCAGCAGTTATTTCATATTTAGACCAGCAATTTTAACTGGAAATTCAACATTTACAATCTAATTTAATATGGAAAAAATTAAAAAAAGAAAACAAACCAAAACAAAACAGACAGGCCAAGCAAATATTTTCCTTGCAGTGGTTACTTAAAAAGCACAATGAGGAAAGATCCCAGCACACCTACTCTAAAGTGAGGACATAACCCCTGCCCTTATGCAGTACCTGGAGGCCAGCTGGCGTTGCTGGATTTGCTTCCAATCTTGTTCGTTGGTGGAGATTTGGCAGGTAACCAACTATCACCAGCATGGCCTGCATGGCCACCCAGTGGGTCGCCCTGAATTATGTCGAACTGGTTGTAGGGCGATCCTCCACGAGTCTTCCCAGGGGGTACTATTGCACCTGAGCATTAAAGAGACACATTTACACTCAGGAAAGGGTGGGATCTTTACCAGTATGGGACACTAAACAAAAAAATACTTAAGATGTATACTGCTAAGATATCCACTAACTTGAAGCATAACTTTATATGAGCTATTTCACCTCCAGTAAAGAGGATACTGCAAGAACATTCCCAAAATAGCCAGTCCCCTTCTCACCATTTTTGTGCATATTGGCATCTTGTGAAGCCACAGAGGGCAGCCCTTCCATCATAGTCCACTGCTTAAAGCGGGATTCTGTTCCAGCCTCCTTCCCTCCCACCATGCCATAATCCATGCTACTCGAGCCAAAGCCTGTGAAACAAACAAACAAAACTCCATTGTCATTCACTTTTTAGTTTAAACATCTTTGAACAGGGAGCCATTGTTATCATAAGAAAGGTATAAAAAAAAGGAAAAAAATAATTAAAAAAAAATATCAACAGCAGCAAATGAAATGTTCAAGGGGCAATTTTAAAATATCCTGTTAGGTCAATACACCACACCAGGATATGCTTTGTTATCAGGTTTGTCATGTTCCCATGTAATGAAAAACAATGCAATTTCTTCAAGTGGTGTTAACAGCTGTCGTAAACTTCACCCTAATGCTTATACGCATTTCATAGTTATTTCTGGACTCACTCATGCAGGTTGAGAGAGGCAACTCTCCCCTTCTACCCTGCTCTCATGAGACATCACCTGGAGTACTGCGTCCAGCTCTGGGGCACCCAACAGAAGAGGGACATGGCCCTGCTCAAGCGAGTACAGAGGGCCATGAAGATGCTTCCAAGGACTGGAGCACCTCTCCTTTGGAGACAGGCTGAGAGAGTTGGGCTTGTTCAACCTGGAGAAAAGGCTCCAGAGAGACCTTAGAGCAGCCTCCCAATACTTAAAAGGGGCCTACAGGAAATCCTGAGAGGGACTTTTTGCAATAGGACAAGGGGGAATGGCTTTAAGCTGACAGAGGGTAGATTTAGATGAGATATTAGGAACAGATTCTTTATTATGAGACGTGGAACTGTTGGAACAAGTCCAGAGGAGGGCCATGAGGATGATCAGGGGACTGGAGCACCTCCCATATGAAGACAAGCTGAGAAAGTTGGGGTTGTTCAGTCTGGAGAAGACAAGCTGTGTAGAGACCTCACAGCAGACTTCCAGTATCTGAAGGTGGCTTATAAGGATGCTGGGGAGGAACTATTCATTAGGGACTGTAGTGACAGGACAAGGAGTAATGGGTTAAAACTTAAACAGGGGAAATTTAGATTGGATATAAGGAAGAAGTTCTTCACTGTGAGGGTGGTGAGGCACTGGAATAGGTTGCCCAGGGAAGCTGTGAATGCTCCATCCCTGGCAGTATTCAAGGCCACGTTGGACAGAGCGTTGGGTGATATGGTTTAGTGTGAGGTGCCCTGCCCATGGCAGGGGGTTTGGAACTAGATGATCTTAAGGTCCTTTCCAACCCTAGCTATTCTATGATTCTATGGTGAGGCACTGGAACAGGTTGCCCAGAGAAGCTGTGGCTGCCTCATCCTCGGAAGTGTTCAAAGCCAGGTTGGATGGGGCTTGGAACAACCTAGTCTAGTGCAAGGTGTCCCTGCCCATGGCGGGGGAGTTTGGAACTGGATGACCTTTAAGGTCCCCTCCAACCCAAACCATCTGTGATTGTGTAACTGGCTAATATGGCAATGCAATTACCATATTAATAGGGTACCTACAGGTGTTCAAATCGCTTTCCACAGAGTACTTACCTGAACCGTATCCAGGTATTTGCCCTTTGGTCTGTAAATCTGAGAGACCCACATTCAAAGGATTGGGTACCATGCTGTCTAAATGTGGCTTAGGCCCAACAGGGTGGGATGGTGAATGCTTCATGCTAGGCTGCCTCTGCTGCTGTTGCTGGAGGGCACTCACCATACGAGCAATCTGCATATGAAAGAAATGGGAATGATACACCCTATATTATAACACAGAATTTCAGTAAACATGAAGAAACAGTGACTTGAAAGGGATCCAAAGGACCTTGCCCTCTACAAAGTGGAATCTGAAGAGAGCAAATGACATTGCTAAAGCCTGTGCCGTCTTTGCTGCAGACAGCATTTTCCCAGTGCATTTCATACTTCGTATGATTGACAAAACCGGTGCCACACCTGTTGCTCCTGCTGTTGCCGCACAGCTTGAGATAACTTCCTCTGGCTCTGTAATAGCTGCTGCTGCTGCTGTTGCTGAAGGAGGAGCTGACATGCCTACGAGGTAAGGGGGGTGGGAAGAGTGAAAACACAGCGCTCAGCAGTGAAATGTGATTGCTAGGAACTAGTCACTAGCAAAACGCTTTACTCAGAACTTAGGTAAACCGTTTCTTATTCCACACAGTCAAATACAATTATAATGAATGCATCAACACTATTTCTTTCACTTGTTTCTAATTTAACCTCATGCAATAGTATTACCAGTACCTGCTTTATTACTATCACTATGGCTAGAAGTCTAAATAGAACATTATTAAAAATCAATGAACAACTGCTTTTTGTACAAAGACACAGCTTGGAATCATTAATAACTCACTAAAACACAATAATTACAGGTCTGTTCAGTTTATCTGCTGCCCTCTAACAGGGCCGTACTTTCTTGCACAGCAAACAGGATACTTGTTGCAAAAGTAATACAAGATCAGTAGAACAAACCAAAATTACAACAAACAGAAAGAAAACTCTTCCAGCAGACAATTTGCAAATCCTCTGTCTCACAAGATTAATAGTTACTTACTAATTGAAACTGGGGAATCTGTGGAAGCTGGCTCAGCATGGCAATCTGTTGCGGAGAAAGCTGGGGGCCCATATTGAAAAGACCAGGATTCAAGCCACTGTTGGGAAACTGTTTGAGCATGGAGGCCGAAACCTGCATGGAAATCAGTTACATACTCTCAAGAAATGCACTGCTATGAGAAAAGACAATGAAGCATTTCTATAAAGCAACAGGTATGACACCAATCTTAAATGGTGTTCTGGGAAAGACATTACAGATTTCTTAACAGATGACATTTAAACGTGCACAATCTATGACTTGAGCAGAGTGGATACCTCACTTGATTGACGATACAGTATTTACATGTGCAGATGCAGACAGACACGGAAAGGTTCCTTCCCCAACCAGTTGGTTGCTAGAGACTGCACTAAATTAACTAGTAATCACAGTACTGCACTATCACATTTAAGAACGTACTGCTTGACATGGGAAAAGAAAGGCATTCAGGCAGTCATCAGAGCAAAGAAACAGTGCCTCACAGAAAGAGTTAATCTCTTTGTATGCTGAATAAGCTATAGTAAAAGACAGGAGCAGGTGGAAAAGAATCCCCGCTTTTCCCTGCATTATTTCAGAGTTACACAAGTAGAATTCAAAAGAATCTCCAAAAGCCTTCACCAAATCGGAAGTAAAAGGTTAACTTTTGAATTTGGGGATCCTGAGGTCTTAGAACTCTGCAATGTAAGTGCAACATAAGAGTACTATGCAAGGCCTCTCTTTTCAGGGGGGCAAGAAGCACAGGACAAGACTGCTTGAAAAAAACTAAGCAACTTGTCAAACGTCAGAAACTTTCAGCTTTCACTTTCTTTGTTGTTTTTTAAAATAGTTTGCAAAAACTTACCTAAGACGCAGGATTCCTAAATCTATTATGAGGTTTAAAAATACTGATAGTGAGCATTTACCAGCAACTTGGAATAAGAAGGCTAATCCTTCTGCACCAAGTTTTAAGTACTTCCAACTATGAATTTTACTTACCTAAGTTTGCCATTTCTTAACATCAAGTCAAGATTAAGACAGATGTGTCAAGTAACCTCACTGATGTGGTCTGAAGGCTGTAGCCCTACTTTTACAAGTAAGCAGTTACTATAAATTCCTTACCTGGGGAGAAAGAAATTGGGGAGGCACTTGCGCCCGGATATTGGGGGAAGGATTTAGTGGCTGCACTGGTGTGTGCATGCCCCTCGATTGTGCTGTGCTGTTTCCAAACAAACCATGATTGCCACCCTACAAAATTAAAGCAGTAGTGAGAAGACGAATCTTTCAAGATGATGGATTTCTATGCTATTAACTACATATCAATAACAATGAGGCAAGTACTGACTTCAACAGAGCACCCTTAGAATTACTGAGATGTTTGCCCTACATCAGTAATACTCTACCTGGGTTAAAACTGCTGTACTACATTTTTGATACGCAAGCTCTTTCTCCTCTACATTTAAGAGTCATGTTTATCTACTTATTTCAAAGCACATGGCAAAGATAATGTTTTGTATTTTGCACTTTACATGTTGGGAAATGGAAACTTGGGAATACAAACAACACACTCAAAAACCATTCACTGGCTTAACAGTAGGGCAAGACTGTGACATCAAGAATTCTACGCCATCATTTTAGACAAGTCAAGTTGAGGTATCCCTCACAAGCCTACTACCTCCTCTGAAGGCCTTTTACTAACTGAAATTAGCATTCTAAAATTTTATTACAAATCTTCCTTCCAACGTGAAAATGTCAGCATTCTGGATTGGGATGTTTTTCTTTTCCTTTTTTCCCCACTAAAGTGAAGAGGGGAAAAATCTTCAAGGGAGAAAAAGTGCTTGGTTGTTTTCTCCCAGTGATTTATTTTCTAACTGCAAGAATACTTGCTGCTCAAGGCTTATTTTTAAGGAGAAGAATTTGCTGTTTTATAAGGAACTTCTGTAATAAGCCCCACTGCATGAAAAAGACCAAAGAAAATTCATCATTCTGCTTCACTATTTCAGCCTCTGAGCAGACTGCCTGCCTTTGTAACATCTTTCAACGAAAGCCACAGGAAATGTTACGGACTGTCTCCTATACTTAACAGTTGCGTGCTGTTGCTTCTAAAAGCAGAAGCTTGTATTCCAAAAGTTCCTTATGTGCCATGATTCTGTCCTTTCATTTCCAAGACCCTCAGCACTTCTCTCATCTTATGCTGTACATGAGGATGTCTATGATCCTCAGGTCTCTGGGGTTCTAAACAGTACAGTACATTTTCCATCCCTCAACCATCATTCTCTGTTCTCCCTCTCCATATCAGCACTGCTATACCCAACTTAAATTCATCATTCTTCCAAACTGGGATTGTGCAGGCCTTCTCCAAACCCTTCCTTATGTACCAAGGTTTCATAAACCTTGCCTCCCTTCTACCGTAATACTGTGCGTTCTCCACTCTTTTTGCTAAAACTGAAGTCTCTAATCCAGCTTCTATACTGGCAGCATTATGACTTGCCTCATTGACCTGCATCACGTTTCACTTTGTTAATGTAGCTTCCCTTTCAGACACAACTCAAGACATCACACTAAGTAGGAGGATAAACAAAACAAAGCAAGAGACAGAGTTTTTGTTCTGGAAAGAAATGACTGGGGTCAACTACGCATTAAAATTTCTGAGAGCAGCTACACTTTCAGCCCTCCCTAAGACTCAACAGAGTCCTGCACACCAAATCCAAGAACATGCCTGCAAAATTTGGACTTAATCTGATGTTCAACACTGATTGTGTCACATAGAAACAGAAAGACAACACAAAGAAACACCATCATGTTAGGCATGTGACTACATAAGCTAGTCCAGCTGCAATACTAAGGTTCTAATCTTTCATTTCCTAGTATTCCTCCAATATTTTCTTCTAGCACAATGCAAACCATAAGAGCCAGAAATTATTCAAACTGCAGTTAACAACTTAATTTCTTCTCGGCTACTCCCCTGTATAAAGAACAAAAATGTTGCTACTTCAAGAGCTTTTAAATGCTGCTAAATCAATTCTTTCCTTAGGCTGCAAGGAAGGGAGAAAGGAACAGACACAATGCAAAATGACCGCATTTTTTTTAAAGGCACACTCCTACATACAAGGTCATTGGATGGAGTCTGCAAAAATTCAGTGTTGAGGTGGTGGGAGAAATCAACAGCCTCCAAGTGGGTTTTAAAACAGCAATTAAGTATGAAGGTTGTCACTAACTTCATGACTTCTGAAAAGCACATCTATCTGCTGCTGCCTGTGATTCAGGAAGTAAGAGGCCAACAAAAACAGATATGATACATTCTGATATAGGAACCAAAGTGGACTGATTCTCAATGGCCTGATATAGCTGAAATTCCCATTAACAATATTAATTTACTTAGTAGGAAAACAAATGCAAGCAACCAACTAACCAGGATTAAGCCCAGGTTGCAGCCTTATAACAATGCATCTTATAAGGTGGCCTGCTTACTTGTCTAGCAGCGAAGTTTTGGGGACTGAGCCCTGAGCCGATTGCCCCAAGGCTGACGTTGGATAGTGTGGAACCAGAGGGAGACAGCTTGTAGCTGGGAGAAGGGGAGAAGGGAGAGCAGGGAGCCTCATCCCCAAGGCACCCATCTTGATTGGAGAAAGGCAAAGTCAGCTGAAGCAGCAGTTAGCCAACAGCAGGAGTCGGTTAGTGAAGCAACAGAACACAAGAGGAGAGAAAGAGGGACAGTGAGTGACTAGGAAGAAGCAAAGTTAATTTGTAATAGCAATTACAAGGACAAAACTTCTGACTTAAATGATCACTTGACAATGAAGATTTTGGTCTGAGGAGATAATCAATAAACTCCTAGAGGTTTATTTTTAAAAATATGTTTTCAACTCTCATGAAGTTCATTTCTGACAGTGGCTATTACCACTACAGAAACAAACACATCTTGAATGAATCCCTAATGTTAGCACACACCTACGAAAATCATGTTAGGACTGCATTAGCTCTGCTAGTGGGATTTTATTTATTAGGCCACCAGAGGGAGTTGACAAAACTGGGTTTTGGCCTGTTCTACCAAAATGGAGGAGTTTAAAAACTTCACTGACAGTAACACGCCTTCAGAATTTTTAAACCAAATTTCTTTTCCATTTTACATGTGACAAACTGTATTTAAAAAAACACCTAAAGCATTCTGAATGTACTGGACACTCTCCACTTCATAATGTGAAGCAATTAATGTTTAATAATAATAGTGAAAGCTTCTATTTAAAACAAGCAGGAATATGAAAGAAACACTACCATAACATACAACAGATGTCACAGAGAAACAGATGTCATACAGAAGCTTACAGTACATGGACATACAGCATAAGGGGTTGTGGAATTTAGAAAGCGTGTTTCCAATAAACGACAGACATGAAAGCAGAAAAAACTTGGAAGACTGTGATTACTTATGTTTAGTTACATTTAAACCAACTTTTTTACAGTAGATGATGGTAGTCATAGCCAAAAGAATCACTGTGATGAAACCTGTAATGAATTTCATTGCTACTGATAGTTTACCCTTCCAAGAACAGCAAAGGGATTTCTTTCTGTCTATATTAAGAGCACTCTGTTCTTGGACAAAAAGCCTTATTCTCCCCAATAATTTAGTTTGTCTATGCACATCTGACACCTCTGTTTTATATACATGTTCGTTCTACAAACATAACTCCCCTGCACCTTTTATTGCTCAGTTAGAAAAGGTTACTGGACTTTTTAGCATTTCCAGGGAGTAGTGTAAAAACTCGGACCTCACAGAGGTCGATACTGATTTACCTAAAGGTGTTTTTCTCACCTTCTCAAAATAAGGCCCGCTATCTGTGGTTCCCATGTCTTTGGAATTAGATGGACGGAACCCAGAACGATCCTTTCTCATCATGTCATTAAAATCCCCAAGATTCATGGTTCGTTTATCTACTTCGAACTTCTTATCTGGGAGACCACCTGTGAAAAAAAGATGAAGATTAGTGCCAATACTCTTTACCATTATCATTAATGATGGTTGATGACAGTAAGTTCACAGCCAAAGGAAGTACCTTTAAGATTAGGGTATAAATTAGATCTGTCTTATAATCCAGCATAGCCACAGTTGCTATTAAAAGTGCTCATAAATCAAAGTAGGCAGCTTCATTTTTAAGACTGAACAAGCCAATTTAGAGTTCAATGTGAAGTATTTCTCACAACTTATGTACAGATACAAACATACGCAAACTACAGCAGCCTAGTTCAACTAATGATATTCACTTACACATAATTTTCAATGTCTTCTGAAACTCACACTGTTATTTATTGGTATTCAGTATCTATAGAGACACCACTATTTAAGTTCTGTACTTAGCTTTTAGTGGGTTTGGCATCAAGAAAATTTCTCAAACTGCAAAATCATGCACATAATTTGATCACAACACTTCTGTAGTCACGTGAACTTAACTCTTGAACACCACAGATCATCTGGTACGCTGTTAACTTCCAGACATGCAACCAATCTCCCTAAGTTTGTATGCAATGATTACAAACCAGCAACAGAGATACTTTTCAAACATCCCCTACAGTCTCCTGCTGTTGTTTAATGAGTAAACCAGTGGAACATGAGGAAGAGATGTTAGTAACAGACAATCAAACTGTAATACATGGTGAATTAGACATCCCCTTTCTCTGTAAACTTATCATCAGCCACGTGCTTACTGAAGGAAGCTTTCTACCTTACACACTGAACAGCTACCAAGGAACCATTTTTTGGGTCGTATTTGGCACCTGCAAGGTATCAGATACATATTGCTCTGTTGAAGTAGATGGAAAATATCTTTGCTCTAAAATATGGGCAGTGTGACAAATGAGCTTTACTGGTATTTTTAGGTTTAAGTAACTCCATTTAGTAGCACAGATGGCCTCTCCAAGAATGGTTTGAAAAGCTTGTCGCCACAGTTAACCAAAAACTATGACTCTTCCAAAGAATGGATGATAGCTATCCTACCCTACAACTGACAAACACAGTCTTTATCAAACAGAGCAGAGAGCTCATCACACCAATATCTTAAAAATGCTTATCTGTGCCTCAAAAAAGTTTCTCAAAGCCAGGATATTTTCTTAATGCTCCATCACAAACTGTTAATATTCATAGATATGTTATTGCCAAGAACACGTGAAATCAACTACTAATTAATTACATGGGGTTTTCCTGCTGGCACAGCTTTCAAAGTTGATCCAGCTTCATCCTCTCAGATGCCTTCAACATCACTTATCACAAAAACACTTGACAAATCTTGGCTTGTAACTGGAGTCATACTGACCCAGATGAGCTCATGTCTTTCTAGCATATCCTAAAAAGCTAGAACTGGTTCTGCAGAAGTAGTCACATAAAATGTCATCTACATCTCAATCCTGTCAATACCTACATCTAACAACTACATACACACAATGCCAGCAATGCACTATCAAAAGGCTTTCATACTTTAATTCTAGACAAGGAAGCCCTGCCTGTTAGCTGCTTGAAAAGAAACTGAAAGCAAGACAGAGTTGCATCACTATCTGAAATGAAACTGGGTGGATGCCAACACAAGCTGGCTAAGACACAGAAACACCCTTTCGTCTCTTCAGTTATCCTGGCGATCCAATCAACTCCTCAAACATTACTGAATAATGCCTTGTAAAACTCCTTGGTAAATAACATGAAGAGCATATAGCAGTACTTTTAAAGGGTTCCAGCGTAGATATGCATGCCACTTAGTGCTGAGGCACCTGCTTAAACTTCAGTACAAAGCCTTGCTAAGAGAAATGACTGCATTCGTTTACCCCATTCATAGAAAATTCTAATGCAACCTTGAAACCTGTTGTGTGAGCCTGTCTTTTGCACTTGCCAACAAAAGCTGTAAATAATGCAGGTGGCTGAAGACTGGCTTTACCTTACATATTACAAGACTACTGTTGAAATCTGGAAAGTCTGAATTTTACCCTTTGCGTAGGCAAGAACACTTGTGCATTAATAAACAAGAAGCCCCAAATCCTCTGCATGTGGAAATGCAGAACAGGTTAAAAGTCCAACCATCTTCATAAAAGGTGCCACTCCCATCAGTTCTTGGATTTTCCCCACTATTAGCACTATGAAAAATGCAAAATGAAACAAGAGCTTGAAGGATGACATTCACACCCTAGTGAGGCAAAGACGACTGTCAAGTATAAGAACTCCACCATATTCACACAGTCCAAGAAGAAAAAAATAAAACTTGAATTCTATATGAACAAAATGATGTATAATGTGTTTTATACCAGGAGATACGAAACAGAAACCACTGTTGATCAAAGTTACCTAAAATATTTGCAAATAACAGACTCAACACAGTGAAAACACACATAACCCACAGGGTAACCCAAATGGGAAAAAAATCTCCCACATTTGAAATATTTTCTGCTTGACCACAAAACCAAAAACATTTTAAAGATGCTTGGTTTTTACTTCTGCCATAAATTTACATCATCCAAGCCTACTGAACAAGCACATGTACTTAGATATCGTATATGTTGTATATCAATGTACATATCATAAGGTGTTGCACCTGAATGCTGTATCTGGTTATGGTTTTGTAACGTATTTACAACAGACAGCTGCATGGGTTGCATTTGAATCAATAGAAAATGGAAATTAATTTCCAAGTCTTTACAGTTGACTTCAGTAATCTGCAGAGGCTGCAACTACTACATTAAAGAAAAAGAAAGACAAAAGTGCCTGTCAAACAGAAGAAAGGAAATGATGGAATATTAGGTGGTTCTGACTAACTACTTACTGTAGCAAACCTCATGCTTCAGGACTTACAAACTAGGAGTGATTTCAATGGAAAATGCGATATCCTGTTTTCAAAGCAAAACAAGCTCCCCACTCGAAGGATTTGATAGAAAAATAGAAAGGCATGCTGCTGATCCATATCTCTTCTGTCTTGGTCACTAAATAAGAGTCACTCCAGCACCTTGCAATGAAAGCAACACAGTTTTCAAAGATGACTGAGACCAACACAGTAAGAGTTACCTACTGACAACTGAAACTATTTTACAACGCATGATGATCAAAGCCAAGGTGATCCATACATACCAAAGTTTTCTTCAGTATGTTTGGTTCCCAAGCACTGATTTAACTCCAAGATCAATGTGCATT
This sequence comes from Neopsephotus bourkii, assembly GCF_033783945.1. Lineage (NCBI taxonomy): Eukaryota > Metazoa > Chordata > Aves > Psittaciformes > Psittacidae > Neopsephotus > Neopsephotus bourkii. The sequence goes on from NW_026900624.1 coordinate 15,639,815, forward strand.
TATCCATAAATTGGGAAAATGCCATGCTGGGAGTTCTCATTAGGATAACCTGGTATGTTGTAAGCCTGACTGAAAATCAGATGAAGCACAAGCCTACCTCAATAAGTAAGTCCAACATTTAAAGTTCAGAAGTAGATACAGGCTGAGCAAAAGTTTACAGCTTTCCACAAGCAACAAGAGTGAAACAGCTAAAGAGATTAGTAACAGAAAAGCATCAGGGAGATGTCACATTCTTTAACTTTGAAATGGAATACAAACTATAATAAATGCCTCTACCCAGGATCAAGGACTCCACCATTAATGGTTATACTAAATTTAAAGAAGTGGAACAGATCAAAGTATGCAAAGACAAAGTATGCAACCTTTCAGCATAATTCCACAGGATATACTGAGCCTCAGCCATCTTTCCTCAGAAGGCCTTATGGCCTTAAGGTCCTTGACAGCACAAAGTTGTAAAGGATCCAAAAGTTTAAGAAGAACTAAGAGACCTATTATCAGCATAATCCAGGCTACCATCCTCTTCATTTGTATATTTTTAGATCTGTTCTCTAACAACAGCATCTGAAGGCAGATGAGAACTGAATATCTAAGAAGACAACTGTCTAGACTTCTGTCTAGAAGATCTTTAGAGAACCATGATACAATCAGAGCCTGAATTCTAGAGACGCTGTACTAAGTCAAAGTGCAGAGATCAAAAAAAAAATCTGTTACCTTCACCAAAACTATGTTGTACTATATATACACATGCTTTAACACCTCTTATTGGGATCCTTAACTATTCAAGAGAAAGAAAGCAACTTTGTGAAGAAAAAAAAAAAAAAGAATTACTTAATTCTCTATGAAGTGTGATATGCATTTTAAGAATGCAATGGATTCTAAGATGAGAGACACTGCAGCTATTTGGATTTCATTAGAGTAACAAATCTGGAGTTGATGTTAGATGTAAGTCTTGACTACCACAACTCTACTTTTGGTACAAAGATTAATCAATATTCCAAATAAATTAAGTTTTCGGTTGGGAAAAACCTGACTACAGCATCACACAGGATGCTACAACAGTGGCAGATGAGGACGTACTAAAGCTGGTGACAGGACTGATGCAAAGAGGCTTAATATCAGAGCAGACTTCTTGCAAGGCATAATAGTGGAATAATTTGGTCAACAATACTAGAAAGGCACAGAAGAAGTATGTCAGAATCAGAATGGCATAGAAACTGGAGAAACAGCACAAGGGCCAGTTTCACAAGAAATGCTTCCTGTAGTCGCAAAAATCTACTATTCAAATCAAGAATTAATGTTTACACTGCTTGCATTTGCAGGGTTTGAACTTGTGCTACTGAGTTTTCCACTGCTACCAAAAGTCCTACAGTATAGGTTCAATTTCAGTCATGTGGCCATCGTATCACTCAGACAGAAGACAAAGTAGCATTCACTACTGCGTTACTTTCAGGGTCTGGGGGAACACATCAGACTAGCCAACTGTCTTGACAACTGTAAAAACATAAACCTCAAGGTGGCATTTATCTAAGAGCAGAACACACAGCTTCCCGTCATTATTTGATATTTAGGTTAGAAAAAAATAATAATCCAGAAATGAAACAAAAAGTTGCCACAAAGACAAGATCGAATGCACCAAACTTAAATGTATATGATGCTGAAATGTATATGATGACAATACTTAGTATTTAGCACACAGCCAGTCATACACTTGAAGACTAACTTCTATGGCAGGTAATATCTGAGGAGTAAAGAGATTATATCCTTAATGTTAGATACAGTCAACTTGCATGACAGACCCCACACTATTCTAGCGTACAGCAATGAATTTCAGAATATATTCTGAAAACTTAACTTGTAAACACCAATTTTAGTTCATCCAGCAATCCCACAAACTGCAACCTGGCTCAGAACTACTTTTGCAGGTGGTTCTTCAGAGATACCACCAAGGGATCATCAGTAATTAATTCAAACTACAGTCTCCCACAGGAAATTTAGAACCACTAGCAGAAAAAGCATTGATTTCAAGTCAGTCACCTCCTCCAGCCAGCCTTCTCCTTCTTACCAAGTCCTTGCTGTGCTTTCAGCAGCTCTTTATGACTGTATGTGTCCCTATTTTAAATGAGGTAGACACTTTTGGCTATCAGGCGAAAGTAGCTGAAAATAAGCTGCTTGGTACCAGAACGTTTTAAAATATGAAACAGGTAAAATGGTTACTGTGTGACAGCAACCATAGCTCTCAGTGATAATCACATGAGATTCAGAATCAGTGGTGTCTATATCTTCATAACAAACTTGATTTGCACTGATACAGGGATGTTTTCCACAAAGAGAACCACTACATACACACTCCCCTGAAGCCCATAGGGCATACCTCACCTATACAGGAAATTCACTGTTCTAGATGAGAGCTGAGAATACTAATGCTTCTTTGACATACCGTTCATTGGAATAAAAATTACAGACCTCTAGCTTTTGACACTGTAACTGGGAAGAATTTAAGGCCTCTGTGACGTCCCCAACAGTTACAGAAATAGAATTAACATCTCCAAAATTGTTGTTAGCTTTTTCCAAAGTCCTTTAAGTGGACTATATGATCTGTCTTCATAGCTATGGGTATGAGATGATCTTCCTGCCTCTGTAGTTTTTGAAGAATCAAAAACTGAACAGATGTTAGAACAGGAAAGAAACCCTATTTCCTTCTATAAGTATCAAACACTATCCTGTGTAAGTTTTTAACCTTCCTAAGCCTTCAAAAACTTGATAGCAACTAAAATACAACAATCGAAATAGCAGGTTTGGATCATCTCTTTTTTAATATATATATATTAGGGATCCTGTAGGGAAACCATCTCAAATGGCAGAAGATTTCAGGAACCTGTAGTATTTCTACTGCAATAACATGATAGCAAACATTCAGAGAGTGTGGAGAACAAATGCAAAATCAAATCTGATTCCAAGATTTTAAATCAGTACTTCTGTGAAAGCACACTACTTAGCTTGCCAAAGAAGAAAGTCATGACAAATTAAAAGGTGATTAAATGGGATTAATCCAAGTGGTCAATTCCAACTCCCATTTAAGCCAGTGTTTTCCACACAGCCCATCCCACTTAAGCTGTGTGCAGTGTTGTGGTGAGGCTATGAAGAGTGAAAAATCTAGTTCTAATGAGCAGTAACTTGTAACAGCTTGAGGCAAGCAATCGAAGAAACCAACTGCAGAAGACATTCTCCTCTCTCACATCACCTCCAGGGACCTATAGTAATTGGGATGTTCTACTGCCAAAAAATAGCCCTCCTCTTCCACCAAATGGAAAGGGATCTTCACTTTCTTGAAACAGTAACAATGAAAACAAACTACATGTATCAAAACAGTCCTACAGAATGTCTCTTCCACAAGTTTTACCTCCATTCTGTACAGGTACATATCCCAATCTTGCCTAGCAGTATCAGCTGTGTGACTATTCAAAGCCTACAGCCAAGACACTGGATGCTATAACTCTACCCTTCTATTTGAGGAGTGCTAAATGCAAGATCAAACCTTTCCAAAACACAGCATGTCACCCACATAAAAATATTACACATGATCTCATATTTCAAATGCACTTAAATTAAACTATACGCACCTACAGACAAGTCCATCTTACTGCCTGGAATGTCCTCAGTTTGACTCTGGAAGAAAAACAAAAAAATTCAGTTCCAACATCTGAAATGCTGAGGGATGTTTCAGAAATGTGAAATGAAGGAAAGGCACGCTTGTGCCGATGAAAGTTTTGTTTTAAACTAAACACAAGGATTCTTGACATCATCCTGGACACAGCTCACCTTGGCTCCCTAATGTTGTGTGTGGCTAGTTTACTCACATGAAACCAGACACATGAACACATGCGACAGGCTGAGAAAGATGGACAGACAGCTGCTCTGTGAAATGAACCTCTGTCCTCATGTGCCAGTGGCTGAGAGATGAAACACTGAAAATAGAGGCCAAAATGATAGCTCATCCTCATGACCTGTCAAGCCATCAAACCTTGAAAAGTGCTGCCAAGTTATGATTTAGTTGGCAGTCTGGGACAGGGTGTTCCCATAGCTTTCAGAAGCATCTACAGTCTAGCAGACCGAATTTGAGCTTGGGAGCCAACAGACATTACAAACTAACAGTAGTCATGTCAGTGACAGTTTGTACAGCCCTGGGCTTGTCTCAGAACCTCTGCATTATCATCTTCCGTTAGCCTGCATTACATACTATGCCAGCTTCATAGGATGACAGTTGGCACAATAGCCTGTAAAATGTTTTAAAAATTAGCATTTCAGAAGTTCTTAAAAAAAGAAAAAATTATATGCAACTATTTTTTAAGGTACCTCTCTGATGATCTGTCTTTTCATGATGTGCCATTTTTTTATTCATTTTACCAATCAATCTCTATGTACTGATTAATAATGAGCCCTTTTTCTTCTAAAAAGACCCTGCTACGTATTATTTAAAATATAAATAGCCAAGACAGACACAGGGCTCTTAACTCTCCTTTTCTGATAGGTGGCTGAGACTCGGAATGAATAGCCTTGGACTAATCACAGATGTCTGACACTACAGCCAGTAGCTAAGGCCTCTACCCTCAGTGCTCTGAAGAGTGTATTATGAAAATACACACAAACACCCCCCCCATAACCACCAAATGCTGTTACTTTCAAGGAAATTACAAACTCAGAACAAAAGATACCATAACTCTGAAGAGTCAAAGTAGATTTTGGGATTTTCTAAGAAGCAAGAGTCAAAGTAGATTTTGGGATTTTCTAAGAAGCCATTCTGAAATGCTGAATATTCAGCTATTAAAAGTAGCATAATCAACATACTAGCATAGCAAATGCAGATAAGTAGTTACACACTGTTAAACAGCTGATCTTTTGACTTATTTTAAGTTTAATGACGACTTCTTTATTTCCAAAAGTTGGATATTTTAAAAAATTTACTTACTAGCAAGCCCATATTTGAAAACTGTTTGGATAAAGGGTTCATCCATGAATCACTATTTCCTCCTTTTAATGCACACTGAAGAGGAGAAAAAAAAAAAAGACAAATATTCTCAAGCAACTTTTTGATTTCTTAAATTCTGTTTTTACAAGCGTCAAATGATCCTGGTTTCAGAGAAACTTATTTCCTGAACAAAATACTAAGTTTTTGCATGGTTGGAAACAGTTACCAAATAATCTGTCCTATGTTTTGTTCATTGTTATGCATACCAAACTGAATGAACACTTCATGTGTATAATGAATGCTTCACAGGTTCATTCTGGAATCTGCTATTTATGTTATGTTATTTTCTCCTCTGGTACAGCCTAGTAGATACAGAGGTAGATTTCTTCCCTTTAGGATGATTTCTCTCACATGGGCACTGTGCTGACCTGACTCTCCATCTGACCTTACTGTAATTTACAGGTGATCAAAACAAAGACTGAACACATTTCAACAAAAAAGAAAAAAATCTGGACAGTTGTGTTATAATGGTTATAATAAAAAATTGCATTATAATGGTTATAATAAAAAGAAGGCTTTGAGTGAGAAAAAAAGTTCATGGGAATAATTTTGCAGAATGGGAATTGTAAAACTCCATACCATGTCACAACTATTTCCATGTCCTAGGAAGCTGCTCTGGACTTGCTTTTTGAGTTTGCCCTGCCTATCTGACTAGAAGTAATCAAGGCATAGTCCTAATATTAATACAGTACCAAGTGTTACTGTAGTAGAGAACTTTAACACAAACAAGCCTTAGGAAGCAATTTACTTAGGACTATAGCCAAACTCCTGCTCCTGTGTGAGGCCAAAGGTCAATAACAACAAACACAACTCCGACCTAAACACAAAAGTCAGTAGAAATAAGAAGTGTACATGCCAAAGGAACCGTGGAATTCAAACTGGAAGGCTCTGCAAAGAACTGCAGCAGCCTAACACAGAAAGACATGTCAACAAAAGAAGAGCAGTAGCCTTGGGATACTTACTGCTCCGTTTCATTTAGTCATGCGCTGCAGCTTACATACTAAAGGAATTTGACACTTCTGGCAGATTTATTAGTCACAAGAAGTATAATACATTAAAACAAATCAAAAACCTCACATTTTTTACACTGCTGTAATAGGCACCTTTCTAGCTGAATTCTGTAATACCTTTTTAAAAGAAGAACTATTATAGTGCTCTAACATATCAGTCATGCTGCTTTCAGACAACACAGTAGCTATGAATCATTCAAGCATTTTACCTTCATTTGTGTTTTCTTTCCTCCTTGCCCCCAGCTTGTTGAGTTGTGGGAGGAATTGCTTCCCTGAGAGCCTGCTGTGTTCCAGACTCCTCCCTCCTCCTCCTCTTCCCAGCTGGAATGACGCGTTCCTGTCACTGGCCCATCACTCTCTCCCCAGCCATCTTGCATAGATTTAGAACCTTTAGGAAAAGGAAGAAGCTTAAAAGCAGCCTACAATACCATGCAGTGGTGATTTGCTACTGAAATATTAGCTGAGATCATCAGAACCCCAAAGGACTTAAAAAAAAGTGTCTTCACTCTAAAAGCTCTAAAAACTTGTGCATGAATCCCCAAACCCAAGAGATTTGGTGGCATGTTAGCATGTCATGTTTTGCAACTATTTTAAAGCAATAAAGATATAATAACCATAGGGGCCTCTTCTCTTATAGAGATAGAGGTGCATTGGGATTTCTTTCAAAGGCAATCTATTATTTTCTAGTGTAAATGAAAGAATTGAAGGAGACTTAAAAACCAACGGTGCTGAGGACTTCGGTTTGGGTAGTTTATCAATTATTTCTTCTCTTGCTTCAAAACCTTCTCTTGCACTAAAGCCTTTCACAAAACTACAGAACTTTAAGGAGTAACAACTAAATAGAATGTGAAGGAAAAGAAGCAGCATTGTGCTCCCCTATATGTAACACCAAAAGTAGTTTGTGAAAAAAACCCCAAACTGTTCTGCTTGAATTTCTGTGTTAAACACTGTCACTAAAAAGACTTATTAGCAGTGCTGTTTAAGTAGGTAAGCCACTACCAGAAAGCTACAACCATTTCACCATATCATTTCAATCTAAGATTTTTTTCCTTATTGTCTTTTTTCTTGCTGTTACTCTCTAGCACCGTCAGGCAACTCTGAATTCTAACCTCTGCCAACAAGCCACCAAGAGACCAAATCCTCATCTTGTCTACTGCCCAGCTGTTCTCCTTCCTGCTGAAACTCTTCACTCTGTATATTTATTCCCTGAGCATTTATATCCTTTAAAAAAAGATTTAAATCATAATCACCTTTTTCATAACAAATTCTCATATTGTCTGGGGTTTGAGTGTGGAAATCAGGGATAAAGATATTAACACACATAGCAGAAAATCTGAATACAAAATAGTCTGGAACTGCAATTAGCCCATTAAAGGGAACACTACCTTGATGACCCTGGAAAATAAGTACAGCAGCATTTCATGGCAGTTTAAGAGCTACCTTAAAATCCATCATAAATAACTCAGATACTTCCCAGGAAACGTAACTTTTGGAAGTTATTCGTGTACCAAAATTGAGGGCTGCTTAGGAAACATACTGGTCCAAGTACAAAAATTTACCTCTTGACCCTTTAATCATGCTATTTACACAGAAAAGGCTACATTTAAAGATTATGACCTCAGAGTCAAGAACTTCATCTGGGAATGTCATATATGGGATAGCCCCTGCAGCTTTCATTTATTTCCAGGCACTTTTTTTTTTTTTAATACAGTGCTATGATCCTGCTTTTAACTACATGACTATAATTATTTCTCTCCATTGACAGCTCTCAGATCTGAGATTCTTGAACATGAATCTCGATAGTAATGTAAAGATGGCTTGTCTGCAGGATTCCTACTTCATTTCCTGCATTTGTTGAGTGATGAATCACAAAAAGCTATAGTAAGCAAAGGAAACTTTCAAGTTAAAGAGACATAATGATGTTACAGAAAACCGAATTTATTCCTGCTTCTGCCAGAGAATTCCTATGCAATGCTGATACAACTACGTAAATCCTTTTTTTTTTTTTAACAGGTGGCAAGATCTGTGCTTCCTTTCTTTGGCTTTAAACTCTTCTTTTCCCATCACTGCTTATCTCAGTTTCCTGACCTTACCTTTGACCATAAATTATGCCCTTGCAAGCTCTCTGAATCAATTTCTTCTTCTAACTTATACATTCAGTATCTCCCCTTTATCCCCTGAGTAGCATTGCTTTCTTTTGGGTGCCAATTAGAAATGAGTTGAGGGAGCAGTCACAGAACACAGAAAAATTAAGACCTCATCTCTTGAACTGGTGATCTCCTACACCACAACCTGAAACAGCCATCAGGGGCAAACTGCCTGTATTTTGCTCCTCTAGAGCTGGAAACAGCTTATGTACAAAACGGCACATATATGCTGCAGCTTTCTGCTTGTGTCACACACGCAGACAAGTTAGGACAAGCAAGTGACCATGCATAGTCTTTTAAGTCTCTCCTAAGTACTAATAAGTCCACAGAATTCGGAATGATCATTAGCATTTCAGAGGCTCTTATTTTTGTCATATGTAGGTGGCTTTTTACAGGTGAAAAGGAAAGAGATTCACCTAGAAAAAGTTTAGCATCCTGGGAAGTGCTGAGTTTGTGTAGCAGTGACAGTAAGCACTACTGCCATCCGTGAAAAGCTGCTACAATATTAACTCCAAGAAAGCAGTACTTTTTTCCCAGTTTTGTTTCATAAATGGCCAACTGGGGTGGGAAGAAGGGAGAACAACCCAACAGAACACATCTGAGTAGAGCATTTCATTCCAAACAATTACATGTTGCAAAAGCAACTTGTAACTGAAAACAGTTTTACAGTGGGTACCATTACTCAAATTCAGTTAACTGTCACGTATTATCATTATTTCCTATGGGAAACTTCACATCCAAATATTACTGGCTTTGGCAGTAGCATCGCTATGTTGTTATCAGCAGGTGATCGTTTCTGTTTGTTGTACTTCGCTTAAAGAGAGTGAAATAAAAATTCTACAGCTCATATCAGAAGGAATAACTTCCACAAAAATAAGGCTCTTAATACAGCAAAATTTTATCTTCTTTATATTTTTTTTAAATATTTCAACATCATCTCATTCATGAGCACCACAGCTGCAGGTAGGTAATAGTCAGAAAAACAGTAATCCCTTTAGGTTCAACGACAGAAGGAAGTTAAGTTCTCAAGAGATACAATTTTCCACACCCATACAATAAAAAATAATCTATTCAAAGTCAAGTTGCATTACACCTAATGGCCTCCACACTGAAATCTGTGCATTCCCTGATACAATCAGGAAAAGTGATTTATCACTTAACAAATTTGTGTGCTGAGCAACAAGTGGGCAGCCAGAGAAGGAAAGATATTTTGAGAAAAAGACACACTTCCTCACTCAGATGCTCTCATGTTTCAACACTTCCACAAATTGGAGCTGCCCATTTAATTGCTCACTTAAGAAATTTTTCATTACCTTAAAAGACGGTTCCAGTCATTTGTAAACGATCATTCATCCATCATAATCTTACTGATTCAATGTGTTGCTTCTAGGCCTCAGATAACAATTCCTGCATGGGTGACCCATATCAAAAGCCCAAACACTAAAAAGCACCACTGCAAAGAAATTGGTATCTGGCCTATACTCACTAGATTTCATGGCATTCGGGGCGTTGGAAGGTGCATTCCCCCAGCCTGTTGTTGATGCTGCTGTATCATCTACTTCACCCCACCCGGGACTTGTTTCATTTGGCTCACCCCAGGCGGACGTACCATTATCTGGAGCAGGTGGAGTGCTTTTGCTCCAGACTGCACAAAGGAGAAAGAGTTTTCATTACAGACCATTTAGACAATGAACTATTCACTGCAGTGCAGCACCACATCATTATCTATTACTTCATTCTTTCTGTTGAGGACTTTAGGTTCTCAGTAACATGGGTGCAACAGAATTGACAACTGTTCACATCACTGAGAGCAGGCACTAACTTCCACGGATGAAAAGGAAGAGAATGCTATGTTGAATAATATTCTTCTCCAGGTTAAACATGTACCTACATCTAATGCTGTCCTATCTGGTGAACTTTTATGACTAATGAAAAGCACCAGATTTACCCAGGTTTTTATATATGATGAATAAGAACATATTTGAAGTTATGTATTAAAACAATTTTCTTTAAAGCACGTTTATGTCACAGAACAGATTACATAACAGAAACACCTCAATATATTCCCAGGCTATGTAGCTTTTCCTTGACCTTATTTCATAGAATATTTTCCTAAGTATTCTTTATCATACGACAGAGCCAAATTGAGCTAAAAAAACCCCACAGACTAGCTCCATTTCAAGTGTTAAATGAGTGTTCCAGAGCAAAAAGTTTGACTAAAAAGAAATAAAGAATTTCTCCCCAATTCTCCAACAATAAAATATAAAATAAATGTGACTTGGCTTGGAGAAAAAGAGGCTCAGGGGGTACCTTATCACTCTCTGCAACTACGTGAAAGGAAGACGGAATGAGGTGGGCCTCCTGTCTCTTCTGCCAAGTAACGAGCAATAGGACAAGAGGAAATGGCCTCAAGTTGCGCCAAGGAAGGTTTAGACTGGAGATTAGGAAAAAAATTATCCCAAAAGACTTGTCAAGCATTGGAACAGGCTGCCCAGGGAAGTGGTTGAGTCACCATCCCTGGAGGTGTTTAGAAGACTTGCAGATGTGGTGCTTAGGGACATAGTTTAGTGGTGGACTTGGCAGTCCTGGGATAACGGTTGGACTCAATGATCTTAAAAGTCTTTTTTCCAACCGAAATTATTCTATGATTCTATAATTCAACCTGTTCTTCAGGGTTCAGATTGAATAGGCACATTTGTCAGCTAACATTTTCTTTCACTGGCAAGCTGACCAGTTTTCAGATCACAGGTACTGAAGCACAACAAGCAGAGGACCGACTGATTCAAATTTTAAAGACATAAGCAAATACTCAAATAAGAAACTGGTTTTCTCTATGGAATAAAACTATTGAGAATTGGAGGCTACACAAGGATCTCTTACACTTCCAGGTTACATTCGTATATAGGAGCTTGAGGAAGAAAGGAACAAGACTACTACCTGATGCTTGTGATTTGCTAGTCATTGGAGTAGGCAGGCTCTGCTCCCGTGGGGCCTGTCCTCCTTGTGAGTTCTTGTCCCACAGGTTCACATTCTTGTAGTTATAACTGCTAGGATCTCCCCATGCTGAAGTGCCATCATCAATATCCATTTTCCGACTGATTGACTGCGGTGAAGGTTCTTCCCAGCCACTAGGCTCCTCCTCTTTGGGGGCAGCTGGCTGTGGTCCACTGTTCCAGTTTGGGTTTGGAGGTCGCCCATTACTTGGAGTTTGGGGTGGTGGACCCCAGGAACCAGAAGACTCCTGCTGTTGCTGCTGGTGCTGTTGTTGCTGCTTGTTCCAGGAGTTGGGCTGTCGACCCGTCTCATTCCATGTTGAAGTTCTTTTACAATCATCCCATCCACCTTTTGAAGCAGCGCTTGTATTTGCACCATTACCCCAAGTTCCAATCTCATTCTGCCCACCTTCACCCCAACCAGACACTGGCTTGTTTCCTGTACTTTCCCAGTTGCTGTTCTTTGTTTGGTCAACTTCCTCTCCCCAACCGTTCTTTCCAGAAGACCATCCTTGATTAGACTGCCGTCCACCCCACCCCTGATCCTTATTACTGGAATTCTCATTCCAAGAGGAAGATGATTTTTCTTCTGTTCTTCCTCCTCCTCCCCAGTTAGAAGAATTGGAGTTCTTATAGTCGTTCCATCCTCCAGTATTTTTGGGGTCCTTCCACTCTGTTGGGGTTGAGAGCTCACCCCATCCAGACTTGATTTGATTGCTTTGGCTGGGTACATCGCCCCAGCCCCCTGAGTTCTTTGTCTGTGTGGCAGAGCTCTCCCACCCCTCAGTTCCTTTATCAGACTTCCCCTCGGGCCGTGGCATCTCTTCAATATCCCACACGGTATCTTGCTTAATTTGGGTTTGGCCCCAGCCCGTGTTTGAAAGCACTCGGGGGTCCAAATCAGTCCTGCTCAGCAAAGTCTGCAAGACTGCCTGGCAATCAGGATGCGTAGGCCTATATGACCGGCGTCCAGAATTGTGACTGTCACTGCTTCCTGCTTTGTGGTTGCTTCCAGTGCTTTGACAGCCAACCTCACTTCCTGCAGAGCTGGAAGATCTTCCCCAACAGGGAGCCTGGGAATTGCCTTGGTTTTCAGGAAGAGGGTGGCCTTTTTGATTGTCCCATGCTCCAGTGCTAGAATTTGGTTGGTTTGGACCACTCCATTCTCCAATCTTCAGTTCATCAGACCCAGACAGCTGTTTCCATTCTCCCTGAGAGACCCCAGATGTTAATTTGTTCCCTTCACCCCATTTGCTTTCATTTGCATGCTGAGGGCCAAAGTTCCAAGACCCACCACCCGTAGACCGGTTACTGTTATCCCAAGAATCACTTCTTGACCCATTAGGTTTTTGAACAGAAGCTCCTTTCCAGGAGTCCTCTCTATCCTTTCCATTGTTCCCATGGTTTCCAGAATTGCTCTGTCCAGAGGCTGTGTCAGTTCCAGAAGACCCCCTAGCTGTACCCCAAGATCCAACACTCCCAGTCTTTCTTTCTCCAGTGCTTTGTGAAGGGGTGTCAGTGCTCCTGGAAGGGTTCCCCAAGCCCATTTCAAAGGGCATTCCCTTATTCTCCATAGGGTTTGGTGAACTTAAGTTCAAGGAGTTAGTGTTTCCATTTTTTGGTCCATCAGTGTTATGAATTTGAGCCTGTTCTCTGCCAGAGACAAAGTTAACACCCGCATTTTCCATCTTTGACTGCTGTTCCCTAGAGGTCTGACCTACTGTGCTAATCTGTGCATTGGAGCTACCACTATCAGATTCCAAAGTCCCTTTCCTGGAATTGCCCTCTTGAACCAGTGCTGGCCAAGCAGATGGGTTGCTATTTGGGTTAAAGTTGCTGAAGCCAGTACTGGGACTGATTCTATCTTGTCCACTCAAGTTCCTCCAATTACCTAGTCCATTGTTACTCTCGGCAGCAGGGTTGGAAGATTGAACAGATTTAGCCTTGGGATCAGATTTCCAGGGCCCAAGATTACATTCGTTTCCAGCGCTTCCAGACTGGCACTGGCTTCCTTTTCCTTTGTTACTAGTGGTGCTTCCTGGCAGAGCGTTCTTCTCCAGGCCAGGGTTCGAGGCACTGTTGTTATCGGTGGTGTTTTCGGAAGAAGACTCAGCATCTTTGCTGGCAATACAAGGCCACTCTTCCATGTCAGACCCGTCTACAATCACCTTGTCCCAGATGTGAGTTGGGTTGGCGTTGGTGCCGCTGTTGGAGGAGGCTCCAGGACCCCAAGTGGAATTTGCATAATTTGAAGCAGCAGCACCTCCAATTGCTGAATCTAAAAAAAAAAGGCCAAAAACATACCCAAAGAGGTCATTAAAACCAGTATTATTTTCAAGCACTGAACATCACTAACTACTGTTTTCATTAATAAGAACACTTCCCTCAAGCATGTAATAAAGTTGCTTTGGAAGAATATTAGGCTGGAAAACACCACTGAAAATACTGATGAAGGACTTCAACAAAATTCCCATAAGCATACTGTGGGCATCTGAATTCACCTTTGACTCACTACTTCTGTTAACAGTCCAGCTCTAAGTTCAACACAATAATTATAACCCAGTTAATTACAATTACTGCTGCTGGTTGTAGATTTTTCAAACAGAAATTTAGAATCAGATTCAAACATCTTTTTCAAGATGATTCTGCTACAAAGAACTTCTTTCAACCCTTTGGAAGACAAATAAATTTGCTTCCAAAAGTTACTGTAAATTGGAAGAGTCCAAAGCTACATAAATTACAACTCCTATGTAGTAATGTGCAAGCTGCATTCAGTACGTAATTACACCACGTTTGTGTCACTGCTATATTTACCCTAGAAACCAGTTTGTGGTTTTGCGAGCACCTAAGCTGATCTCTGCCTCTGGATGGAGGCTAGGAAGAGATCTCACTTTTCTTCTCTCTCACCAGCTCTACCTACTTTAAGTTCCCCAAGTTTCACACCACATTTGTGACAGTTCTTGACACAAAACTCTCCACTTTTTGATGGGTTAGCTTTTTGCTGGCTTAGCACATTACACAGGGTAACTTGCAAATTCAGTGAGCTTTGGAGTCACTATAAAAAAATTAGCAGAATGAATGAGAATGAATAGGGCACCTTTCTTTCATCTGTGGTGAACTATTATTATATCCTATGTGCATGACTTCACATGAACAAGGTATTTGCATATATTTTTAAAGCAGATATAAATCAACACAGGGCCACAATAGATGAAAGGCTATGTCAGTGCTGGCAGAATGATGTCTGCATATATGCACGTTAGCATCATTAGTTTAAAACGCCAGCCAAGATTCCCTTGCTATCCACATAATTACTTGTGATCCTCTAAATAATTTAAGTCCATTAGTACTTCAGTGTTGTTCTCTAGATAGGGTTGTACTAATTTTTCTATGTATTTTTAATACCAAGGGACCTTAAATTGCCCTCCTCACCACAAATTCCCAGTGATGAAGACTAAACACTCTCCCTTCTACAAAACCATGTACGTTAGGTACAAAACCATGTCCCTAACATACTAGTCTTACTCAAGTTATCCCACCCAACCAATTTAACTTATTCTGCAGAGCATAAAGTTCATAATAACATCTGCATCAGTATTTAGAACTAAATATGTATTTTGTTACTACCAATATTAACTGATATGACAACATCCAGGAAAGTAAGGTATAATTATAGAATTGTAGAATGGTTTGGGTTGGAAGGGACCTTAAAGATCATGTAGTTCAAACACCCCTGCATGGGCAGGGACACTTTCCACTAGACCAGGTTGCTCAAAACCCTGTCCAATACTGACCTTAAAAAACATGTATATCCCCCTCCCCTTCCCCCCCCCCGCAGTTCCTATATTATGTATTAGAAACTGAAGACCACAATTTCTGGTTGTTAATACTGTTAACAGAAGATGAAGAGATTGGCTTTCTGCACCTGTCTCAGGCTTTCTGTTTATTAGCTTAACCAATGAACATCCACTGAATGCCTTCCAGATTCCCCCTTATGAAGGACCACTAAAAAGGATCTAGACTTCACAGCAAGGTTAGAACTTTTTGTACACTTTGAATACTGATGAACAAGTCAGCCTTAATCCATTAAACCGTAGCCACCAAGATCCAAAAGACTAAGCAATAAGCAATTTCCGTACACGTTTCTGTTGTTGCCTTTACCTTACATGCAAACTTAACAATAGCAAGGAAGTGTGACTTTTGACTGGTATTTAATCTTTTTCGTACACTAATGCTTCTCTGCATTCCGATTTAAAAACATTCTGAATAGACCAATCACAGAAATAGCTTAAGGGGGACAGCCAAAGACAAATTCTATTGCTGCCTTTTGAACTTAGCAATGATTCAGCACATGAATGATGCATAGGCAGCTACGCAGCAAGATCTCCATACAGGTGATTTTAATAAAGCTTTTCACATTTTATTTCTGTGGAGACATTCTAAAAGTATTAAGATGGGGATGTTTGCTAACACAGTATACTAGATCACAATTTAACAGATTATTCTATAAAGCCAGCCTCCCCTGCTATATTTGACAGCGGCAACAAAATTCTGGCGATTTACTGTTTTGTCTAAAGGTAATGGGTAAGGGCTCTTCGTTTCTTAAACTACTCCTTAATAACAAACATGTTGAAGATAAGCAAGTTTATGATCTGACTAAAATAAAATTAAAAAAATTTACTTAATTATTACTTTTAAGGATGAAAGTATGGAACTGAAATAAATGAAAGTACTGAAATGGGGATGCAGTTTTGCTGTGACAGATGGTGGTGATTCTTAGAGGGTACTGTAACTAGTGAAAGACTTTCACCAATAAAATTTAAGCTTTGTTTTCCAAAATCATCTTGCATATCCTGAATTGGTATTGGATGAATTATATATACCACCCTCCACCCCAACCCCTGCTATTTCTATGAGACAACAGTAAATTTAGTGTCATCTTTCAGGGAACTAGAACTCTGCCATCTTACAAAGCATTCCAATTCTGACAGAAAAAGATCCAGGTAGAGAAGGATTATGTATTAATTATTTGTATCGAAGCCTCACCAACACCATCTATAGCTATCTGGCAAAGAGAACATCATGATGCAGTAGGTAAGCTGCATTGTTTTCTCCTTTGGGAACCTGTCTTTTTTTTAATGGGGGATGAACTAATCACAGTATCAGTGCATAAGTGCCTGACAGAATTGGGCCCAATTTGTCAACAGCCAGGATTTCAGATGGCGCTAATGATGTGCAAAACAGATAGCAACACTGTACCTCCATAAGCATTCTGATGGAGCGCCTTAAGTGATAGCCCTGGCCTATCCTGTCCAGCTGCTCATTCCCACTCCCCTGGCACACATATTCCAACTTGCTAGCACATGTTTCCACTGACATTCAGTGAGCTGAACTGGTAATCACCCAGGCTGACGTTAGCTTTAAAAAACCAACCTGGCTTAATTTTAATTCAAGTCAGCTTAATTATCTGTTACGGTACACAAAGCTGGATGGGGTGAGGCAGGTCTGAAGGACCCATATATTTCTCTTCAACGCTCCTGACTTACACCAGGGTAAAGCAACTAACCATTGGCATAAAAAGTTGCCCTATCAATAAAATATAAACAGATAGTTGTAAATGTACCATTAAACTGAATGTAAAAATATGAGAATACATAAAAATAAAATTTTGGTTTTGGAAAAACAAGTATTGGTTGCCAAACTAATCACACAAAACTTTAAGGAGCCCCTAAAATACTTCAAAATAGTCTTCATGTAGTACATCCAACAGCAAATAAATGCTGTTCATGAGAAATTTTGCAGACTTTTAGAATGCTTCACTACTATCAAGTCTCTTTTGTCAGTCTACTGCAATTACTGTAAGGTATACAAATGCTGACATAATGCTAGCATTTTACATACAGTCACAAGACTTTGGGGTGTGGGTTCCCAACCCCCGCCCCCCCTTCATCTTTCAGCTGTTTTATCAAGATCAGCCATCTCTTTAGAGATCTGTTTTTTGAACTGATTAGCTAAAACTTTGCCACTGTAGTTTAAAACCCCCTCCCCCTTAAATAGGCAACATCAAAGATAACAAGATAAATAATCTGTCAAACAGGGATTTATTACAAAGGAATTCAAGCATTGAAACCACAAACCAAGCAGAATCATTTATTTTCCTAGAATCCTTCTAATAAAGACAGCCATCACATTTAGCTTACTTGATTCTGGAGTTCCAAGCCACTTCAGTTTTGCCTTCTGAACCACAGAGAACTGTAAAAGGTTTATGCACTCTAGGACTGTGGTAAAAAAGCCATCCCATTAATCTGGATGGTTTTCAAAGGCAACTCAGACATAGTGGTATCATTATTTTCTTTTTCTGATTTTCAAGCATTTATTATTTCTTTTTTAAACACCCTTCTCAGATCACCTAAGTTTTCCTTTAGAAGGCAGACACATGTCTTGAGTGGAATTTTGTTTGTTCTACTATCATAACTTTAAGAAGGAAGTATTACAATTACTGCAATTCCCCAGGGGTCTAAAAAACTCAGGAGCAGTCATAGATGCTCATATAAAAAAATATCTTCTAGAATTCAAAGTGAACAGAAAAGTAAAAACAGGACAGTCACCACTTTTATAAAAAGGCTTATCTGAGGAGAAAACCAAGACTGTTACTAAAAAATAGTCAGGAGCAAGAGGACCAGCTTTCTATTTCATCTAGGTGAGAACTGAAAGCCACCTTGCATCTGCAGACCTCTTATCTACATGTCTGTTTTGCTAGATGGTATAAAAAAAGTGACAAGGAAATTCATGTGATCAAAGAAACCTGAAGAGCTATTAAGAACCACTCAATGACAACCATAAAATGCTATTCATCCATGCACTGGGTGAACCTTGTTGTGATCTTAAAGCTTTACAGTATACAATTCAAGCCACCCATTACATTTTTTAAAAAATCAACCCTCTTTCTTGTTCCATCTATTAGTAAAACTTGCAGCCATTGCTTCTAACAGCAAGAGAAAAGTCTGTATGCTAAAATAGAAGCTCTCCAGAAGCCATCTGATGAGGCTTTTTTTAATATAATGACATGCTTATGCACAATTTTAGCTATTCCTTTCCTGCCATGCACACACACACATACATTTAATACTTATATTATTATTACTTGCCTGTTGCAGTCCCACTGTCGCTCTGCAGCAGTGCTCCTGTCACTGGTTGTGCGTTGTTTGGGTTTGCTCCTGGTGCTGTTGGGGGAGGAGGCCCTGCTCCACCCCCAAGGAGCATACAGGATGGCGGAGGGGGCTGCCCACGTTTCAGTAACACTTTGTGGTCCTGCTGGCAACGGAATCGCGGCGGCACCTCCCGAGGCATGTAGCGGGCGGCGCTTGGCGGTTGTCCGTTCGGCACTGCCACCCTTTTGGCATTGTTGCCACCATTGACTGGTGGCGATGGAGAGGTGCCAATTGGGCTGGCAGCCACTGGTTGGCTTAAACTTGGTTTCGTCACTTCGGGCACTGAAAAACAGGAAGAATGGAAATCAGAAACTTTTCCACTTAAACCTGTGCTAGCTGCAAGAACTCACTGTGACTCTTTCCTTTTAAAATTCCATTCTTCTCTCAAATGCTGTGCAACTTCATCAAAGAGCAGGGAATAAGCAGTGAGCAGCAGACCTCTTGCTTCCATGTGCAACTCTGTACCCCAGTCTGAAACTCTATCCTCAGCAGCGTTTTGCTCTAAGCCCCAAATTTCTTGGAAACGTACAGCTGGCAAAGAATATCACCCTGGGCAATGAGTCATTTAAAAACATGAGCAGTCAAACAGAACTGGGTCCATCTTCCCAAGTCTGCTTCTCTCCCCTGTTCCTGATCTTCAAGTGGTTTTTGGATTGTTTATGCATCACCCTTATGGGAGATCTGAAAGCAGACCCCAAGTTTTCACCTGCTTAAGGCATACATAGCCACCACCAAAACAAACAGGGGAGAAAAAACACCACCCTCCTCTTCAGTTTAGATTTAAGAAAGCCAACTTCTCTGTACTGCTCCTAAGTAAGGCAGTACTAGTTGACTCCCACCCAAAATGCAGTCCTACATACAGCATTTGTTCTGAACTTGCATAAAGTTTCCCAGCTGGTCAGCAGGTGCCCCTGTAAGCAAAGACAAGCTGTTTCTAAAGGCTATTATGCATTAGAGAAGAGGAAAACCACAAACAAATCCTTGAGGAACTAACATCATCACAAAATCTGCTTTCGCTATGTAAGCTTCAATGCCCAAATCCACAAAAAAGGAGGTGTTAGCTGAAAATTCGAGTTACTACCTTAGTTCTCTTCTGTCAATAACAGCAATTTCCCCACGTATTTTTTATAAAACTGACACACAAATCAAGATTAAATATATTTTTAGATCAGCTAAATAAACTTAGCTTTCAAGATTCTCCAACATCAGTCCTGCCTTATCTGTTGGACTTTTTGGTGCCTTAAGTTTCCAAAACAAAGCCATTTTAATTTACTTTGGTTTTCCCTGTCTTCCATTCAATTTATACAGGTGGATTTTGTGTATGGCTACTTGTCTAAAACCTCTGCAAACCTGAAAACTAAGTACTTCAGCTAATCTATTTTATCCACAATCCTCATCTTGATTTGTAACTGCCCTTCTTCTTACAATAATTTTGATCAAGACCCAAGTCTTGGGCTCAGGTTGATAAAAAATATTCTTTAGAATCAAAGATTCTTACCTTTGGTTTTTTGATCTGTGACCTGAAATTTAAAAGCAAGAATGTAAATAAGAGTTTTAACAACTTCAACAGAAAACATTGAACAGATTACGCTAAATCATTACCTTAATTTATTAGCGTAAGAACAGTATCTGTTGTTGCATGAAAATAATTAGACGATGAACTACAGTATTCCTACTCATAGATACGAAGTTTTCAAAAATACTACAGCTCCTGGAGTATCTGATGCAAAACTGGCACAGGTTGCCCAGAGAAGCTGTGGCTGCCTCATCCCTGGAAGTGTTCAAGGCCAGGTTGGACAGGGCTTGGAGCAACCTGCTCTAGTGGAAGGTGTCCCTGCCCATGGGAGAGGACTGGAACTGGATGAGCCTTAAGGTCCCTTCCAATTCAAACCATTCTGTGATTCCATGATTTCTAAAGTTCCTGGCAGAAACAGTAATTACTTCACTCATGACGATTTTTGGTATACACTCCTCTCCTCATCCCAAACACAGACTTCCAAAGCATGAATAAACACACACTACAGTTCCTTCAGATTTTGAAGGTGAAGGGTAACAAAAACTTCCTTCTGTGAAAGTATCCTTACAGCAGACTGCTGGAGGTAGCAATGGAATTCCCATAGGAATAATCTCAGATGAGAGATCTGTGTCTCTGCCATCTTCCCATTCCACCTTTCCCATGACATCTCTTCCAAGGAGAAGAAATCCTAAACCTTACTGGATTCATCACCACAATTGCAAAAATACCTGCAACAGCTATAAATCACCAGACTTCACAATCTCTTGAATGCAATAAGAAATTGATTACTGAAGTGAGCCATCATGCTGGCCAACATACTCAGTTCAGTATGTGGTTTTGCTGTACTTTCAGCATAGCAGATTTCAAGCTACAGTAGAGACAAACATACCGCTGGTATATTCTCTGTAATCGAGTGTATTGTAGCATGTTTTGAACCTGTCGATCATGAGTTCCACTACACAATAATGAAAAAACCCTAAAGATCACAATGTGTCAGGTTCTATGACACCTATTCTTAAAAGAAATTGCTGACTGAGTCCATAATTCTGGAAAGCACACAGTGACAGTATAGGATAATGAAAGCACAAGTAAAAAGCAGTTTATTGTTTAAACTAACCAAGCCAGAACTCCTTTGTATCGTAAAGAATAAAAAGACAAACTGCACTGAACTGCTATGGCATCATTTACTTTGCAAAAATGAATACTGCAATATGCAGTGGCACATTCACTGTCATACACCATCTTACGCATCACAGCTTCAAAGAGTTGCGTAATCTAAAAGTCTCTAAGACATTAAAAATGCACCTGTACCAAAATGGCATCTGTAAAAAGCCAGACATCAATTTTCAGCTTCATTTATTAAAAATCCTGTATATGTCAAGTTAAGTCTTCTTGTGTAATAAAAACTCTGTTAATCACTTCAGTGGCTCTGATGCTCTACTACTAAAGAACAAAGAGGCAGAAAATTATTCATGGACCCAGTTTGGTAATACTGATAGGTTTACTATCGTCGATGGCAAACATGCTCAGTAAATAACTTGTGTATTTAGAAGAACCTCGTTTTGCCAAATCTTTAAAGAATTCTACATAACCACAGTTTGCTTAAGGGAAAAAAACCCCAAACATACATATTACTTCTGCCTATACTGCCTGCTTCTGCCTATACTGACTCTCTAGTCAAAATGATATGGTTTTGTGGTGGGGTTTTTTTATCTAAAATACAAAAGCTGAGAAAATATGACACCATCTCAGATTTACAGCTGTCATCTCTCTGTGGGCAACCTATAAGCACTGGCAGGGCAGGAGCAGCTACAGTGACTGGGAAGGTGGAGTCAAACTCAGACTTCTGACAAGCTATCAAACAGCCCCTGGGACACCAACAACAGGAATTCAGTCCGTGAATTTGCTTGCATAACCTCTGTTGAAGTAATTTTATTTTTTTTATTTTTCAGAAGATCCAAACAGAAACGACTGTTTCATGTTACACAAACTGTCTGAAAAATGATACCCCCAAATCATTACTGCTTATTAGGTGAAAGCCACCACAGCCACTAGGAATGAACACACACATTTGTGTTCTATCCATTCAGTTGCCTGCTTTGCTACTCCTAGATATCTGCAAGTATTACTGTTAAGTTTGGTATCCGGGAGATTAATATACTTAGTGTTCACCCTTATCAAGATCTTGGCAAAATACCGTAACATGCAATCATACCGAATAAGGCAGGTGAGGGACCACACAGGAAAGCTGGGAAATCTCCTTTGTACTCATAGCGCTGATTCCTTGCTAAACACCAATAGCAGTGTTATCAAGGTGAACTGTATAACCTTTTCAAGTTTCTCTTGTATCACTGAATATCAGAATATAATCATCAAGTCACTAGCCTTCTAGCGACCAGGGTCTCCTCCCCCTGGTTCCTACATATATTTTTTGTACTTGAACATTAAACAGCAGCAACACTGAGTCAAAAAAACGCTGAAGAAACCTTATTCTGTAGCTACTGATCTTTTGCAATATAACTGGGGATGTATCAACACAATGGCTGCATAAAGACAACAAAAATGCACCACTTTATTTGCACCTAATTTAAACTGATGGACTGAAATTGGTGCAAAAGCCAGATTTCAGCTGACCCCAGGTAAGACAGAATTTAACTGAAACTGGTGCTGGCTGGTCTAAGCAGAAACCTAGAGAATCTAACAGCAATCGTGCGATGTCAGACCTTTTGTAGGATCTGTTGTTACTGAAACAACTGAAACAGACTACTGAAATAAAGTAAAGCCTTCTGCTGTCAATTTCACATCATCAATGAGATTGGAAAGGACAGCCTCTGAAGATCGAAGTCCACAATTCCCACACCAGTTCCCCAGCTGCCCCTGGAGTCTGCCCAACTCAAAACAAAGTCATCCACACCAGACACATCCAAACCGGACTGCCAGGTCCAACTCAGTTTTATGCATCTCCAAAGATGGAGGTACCACAACCTTTCTGGAAAACCTGTTCCAGTGGTTGCCCAGTCACACACATGCAAAATAAGTCTTTTAATGATTCAGTGAGATTTCCTGTATTTTAATTTGTGCACAATGCTTTGTGCCTGGTCACTGGGCACCACTGAGAAGAGTGTGCCTCCACCTTCTTTATTCCCTCCTACAAGGCGTCTATATGCACTGATAAGATGCCCCCGAGCCGTCTCTTCTCCAGGCTGAACAGTCTCAGCCCTCTCAGCCTCTCCCCTGTTTGTCAGATATTCCAGTTCCTTAATCATCTTAGGGGCCTTTCCTGGACCTGCTCTCAGATGGTTACATATCTTGTACTGGGAAGCCCAGAACTAGACAGAAAGGATTTTACCAGTCAGAAGCATGGAATAAGCAGAAGAACTCGAGTTCTCATGTCAAGTTAATTCTTAGAACGATCTGCTAGATTTTCAGTGAAATAGAGAGCTTCTAATACACTAAGTATGCAAACCCAATTTTAGAGTTTAATATTTTATATTAAAAAAAAAATCTTTTGCTTCACTTGACACACTAAGGAGATTAGAAGTGTTACGTTAAACACTTAAGTTCCAGAAAAATTAAGGAAAAAAAATTAATGACACATCACTCTAAACAACCATGTTTTAAATCTCAAATACAAACAATTTAGTATCTTACTACCCCAATACTATTTATGTTCCAGCTGGATGAAAGTATTCAAATATCAAAACCTACCTTCTGAGCAGATTCCTTCTTTTTCTTATCCTCTTTCTTCCTTTTCTTGTCTTCCATTAACTGTTCTTCCCTTTCTTGCTCCTTCTCTCTGCCAAAACATTAAAAACAACAGCATGAGCACAATCAAATTGTACAAAAGCCACACATACCATATCCTTTTTCCCCCCCAAGAAAGGAAGTTAAGATACTAGATTCCTCTTATCGTCATACTTCATTTGCATTTGAGGGTTTTGGTCTAGTTGAGCTTAAGAAAAGCACCTTCTAGCTCAGTGTGGCAACAATCACACCACTTGCTACATAAAGGAAAATTCCTTTATTTGGATCAGGCCTCTTATGGCAGTACCCTGTATAAATTAACTATGTGCCTGACATTAGAAAATATCTTCAAGACATTTTGGCCAAAGAACCCTTTTAATTGGGTTGTGCTATTATTTAATGAACAGTCTCATGAATCTTTTCATATGATAAAAAAAGGGAAGTTGTAATTTAATATATGATGGTCTGGTCTGATACGACATTTATCTTCACAGAGGGAAGACATTATTCTATTGCCTGTAGCTATGTCACTTGCAAGAGACTAGAAATGTCATATCACATCAAAACCATCATTTATTATACAAATCGCTAATTCAATTTCTAGCCTATTGTACCCACCCACAAAATTTTTGTGATGAAACTTGCAATATAAATTACTTTCCAGGGAATCTATTTTTTTTTTTCACAAGAACACTCTTTCAAAAAAGGAATTAAAAAATATGTGCAGCTGCTATTGTTGTCGAGCTATCATCTTGTTGCTATGCTTCGTGTCAAATATGAAAGTACCAGAAAATGGTTAATTTACTGCATATGTGCTATTGGCTGAACTGTTTCTATGGTGAATCACATCTTTGTTAACCAGTTCTCTTCTCCTCCTTAAAAGTAAATTTAAGACCAAGTTTTCAGCTCACTTGGAGTAATTTCTTTTATAAGGAAAGAATAAGACTAAGGCAGTTAATGTTAAAACATGATCTGACGGATAAAGGGTAGGATCAGAGACCAGAGATTTGCAGTTTACAAACAACTAACAAGTATAACTCATGATCTTTCAGAACAAGTTATTATAAAAAACAATAGATTTATAAACAAAGCTGAGGTTTACAGTTGCACTGAACTATTTCTTATATTTATGCGCAAATCAAAGCTCTTTTCTGACCATAGTTTAAGCAGCCTAGAGTTGGCTTTGCTGTCACACCATTCAGACTTTTCCTTCCACTGCCTTTACATAGTACAGGTAGTATTTTTGTTTGCTTTTTCACTAGATGCTGCCAAGCCAGTGAAGAGACATTTACCTAGCTAATCAAATCCTACCAAAACACTTTGAGACGTCATGTGTTAACTAACAGCTTCCTGACTGAGAACTTCAAAGAATTCTCAAAGAGAAAAGGTTCTAAGGACAGTAATAAAATGCCTTCCTGGTCTCCTGCAGTCAGAAAGGCAGACTCTCCATCTTCATGGATGGAGAAAATGGATAAAGGCAAGATGAGTCCTTATAACAACATCCTGGGATTATTATCAAATGCAATTCATACATAGTAGCCAGTTTAGTCTGGAGGTAACAAAAGTTTGAGGCAAGCATTCCACATCATACAGAACAGTGTTTTATGCACAGTCTGGTATTACTTAAGCCAGGTCAGTTCTCACTCTTTTCTATTCTCTATAAAAATGTCAAAGCACACTTGCTAGCCCTAAACTCTGGCAAGGAAAAGCCCCACAGGTTTTTCAGTTTTACTAACAGCAAAGACATGCAGCACTGCAAGACTGGTATACTTCCCATTGTCATGGCACTGAGACAAAAAACGTTCTGTTTTCTTTGAGACACAAACTGTAAGAAATATGAAAAAGCTCTCCAGTGACACCCTCATCTTTCAAAATTACTATAAACTCAAATTATGTTTACTACTTCTGTACTGCCAAGCTGTGCGTGTCTCACGGGCTGTAGCGCCAGTTACAAGAATACTATTCCTAAAAAACTTTCTTGCAGCAGGCAAAAGTTTCAGAGCTGTCTCAAAAAGAGCTGCTGAGAAAGGGTAGGATCAAAATACAAAACTGACTTCCAGTAACTGCCTGGCACACAGCCTTCTACTTAAAAGCACTTTCCTTAGTTTTGCGACCAGAAGAGCAGGGAGTGGAAAAGAAGGAAAAAAAGGTCATATACAAGCTATGGCTTACAGAAATGTGAAGCACTAATAATCAAAGAAGTGAAGGATAGAAGATCCACAGCCTGAAAGTAAACACCAAGTTATGGGCATCTGTCTTTGTGATACATCTTCTAGTAAAGATGTGCATTTAATATTCCATTGTGCACATCATCAACAACTACAATATAGCAATAATCAATACTTAGTAATTTAGGCTTCAATTTGTGTAAGCACACACCTAAGTTCTACTGAGATGAACACTTGGCTGCATCACATGTACAAGACCACAAAGTTCCTAGCAAAGTGTAACTGAAACTAATGAACACGTAGGAAATATGAAGTTCCATTCTCCAAATGACAGAGCAAGAACTGATGCCACAGACACACTAACCATGTACCACTGTGTTGAAAGTTCACTGAATTGGTGGGGGGAAGGGGGAGTGGAAATAGCTTATTGCCATTTTCGGTATCACACTTGCTATCTTCCCACTTTCACTCTGATGCATTTCACTAACATCTGACGGTTTTATGATCAATGGTTTCCCTTTTTCAGTTGTACACAAGAAGCTTGTTAAACACTAACTTAGCTTGCAGCTTTAAGTCTTCCGATAAACTTAACATAAATAAAACTTTCAAGAACCTCATCAATTCATTCAGAAGGCAATGCTACATATTACCTTCTCTCATTAGCTCTAACATGATTCCTCCTGGCCCAGGCAAAGAAAGTGGAGGGTGTGGGTGTGTGTCCATGGTGTACATTCCAGCAACCAGGTGCTTAGATCGACAAGATCAACACGGGGAGAAAATCCATCAACTCCAAACAGAGTGAATTTAGAGTAATACAATGGGGTGTGGTTCCGGTATTTGTTACCAGCACATAGTAATGGGAACACGGACACACCACAACCCTGAAGAGGAAGTTTGCTAAACAGCAACCAGAAGCCAGCTTTTTACTCTAGCTTTCTTGAAGAAATCACGTGTTGATCTTAAAAATGACTTGACTGCACGTTAGTTTGGAACTACCATTGCTAGGAAGCATTTCTGAAGTGTATTACAGACTTAGTAATTTTGAGTATTTAAAGTAAGGCATATTAGCAGCTTACAAATTATGAGGAACTATAGGTTGCAACAAAAAAAATATTTATAAAATACCCAAACCAAACAAACCCACCAACTGTGATGCAGTACACTTAACACCATATTGAAGTTATTATAATAACCTCTTCTGGCTAAGACAAAAGCAACAATTTCAGAGAAAATAAGGTTTTTCAGCTAATTAACTAAAGTAACAGAAAATACTTTTGCAGTCCAAGTTATTAAAACACCCACTTCAGGAAAAAAACAAAAATAGGTATTCAAGAAGTGTGCCCTCTCCTAAAACAATTTACCATTTTTGGGAGATGTTTATTCCTTCAAAATCTTAACATTCATTTTCCCCAGAAAACTCTGTCTTAAAAAGACTTATTCTACAACGTATGGGCTTCAGGCACAGGCAAAGTTCAGAAGTTGTCTTCAAGTTTTTGCTGTCGTAAACTGAACTGTGAGACGAAATGACGTATTATGTATGACATTCTATCTGCTGGCAACACACTTTCATCGGTAGAGATAAAAGTGTCACACAGAGCATTAGTCTACGCAAAACCCCCACAACCCTATGAAGTCAACCTCAACTTAAAATTGCACAGAAGAAACAGAAGTAAAACGTAAAAAAATGAAAATTTCTAGAAACTCAGGAGTGGCTCCTCAGCGTAGGCAATTCCCAGTTCCTTCTACAGGGCTACAGGACAACAATGTAACACTGGAAGCTCCTCATAGGTAAAGATGCATGCTAGATACCAGTCCTGTGAGTCATCTTCCCTCCTCTTGACCCCACGCTTTGCTTTACTTAGTACAGTTAACTCACTATAGTGTAGCAAAACACAGGAGTGACAGTAAACTTCTATTGGTGCATCCTGTTTTCTGCACTGTAATAAGCACAGGATGATTTACAAATCTGCTTCCAAACGGTGAGCCAACTTCTTCCAGAATAAAAGCAATTCTGAAACTACACTTGTACAATCAGCAGCACTTAAACAGAACAAGCCTTTATCTATACAGCTACAAGGTCAGGTTAACAACTTCTCTAAAGGCTTTAGCCATAACTATCCAGAGCTCAAACGCCATTACCTTATGTGAAATAACAATCTGCATACCTAGACCAGTCTCACCCAGACACAACACTTGATGTAACCAACTTTTTCCTACAGACAGGTCTCTAGTGATCCAAAATATATACAAAAGAAATACACAAAAGGACTTAAAACTCGAGGGACTAAACCAGAAAGTTAATCTATGAAGTACCCAGCTTTAATCAAGATTCAAAGCAAGGAGAATTTCCAGTGAACTCTTAACTACAAGCATCTGCTCCTGAGCAGTTCTGAAGGTTTCCTCAGTGTTTTGATAAATTATACAGCCTGGATACCAGCAGAATCGGGCATCACACTCTGGCATTTCACATGTGTTGCAGAACACCTTCAGAACAAGCTCAAGGTCAGGTACACTTCCAAGGCAAAAGCTCCTCTCAGGCTCCACAGAGATGAAATATCTTAGAAAAAGGTAAGCTGTCTTCAACAGTGCTATTCCATGAAGAGCTTGTTACTACCACTGGAGAAGTAGGTTTCATTTTCTTCCACTTCGTTTCTCTTAATCGAGCTCTGTCCCTGACCTTCCCCTTGCTTGAGCCTTCTCTGGAATTCAGATGATTGTATGGTAAGAAAATTCAATTCTCAAAATCTCACCTGGACCACTCCCCCCATTTCATAAATGGCATTAGCTTAGAGTGTTGTAAGGTGAACTCCAGAAGCATCGAGTGCACAAGCAGCAAGGAGTCATCTTCTTTCAAAGGAACGTGTTAAATTGGTTGCAATTGAACAAAACTACACCTTAGATCTTCACACAGCACCCAGTTAAAACTGCAAGCTGTATCATAGGAAGAACTACTAGGAAAAATGACTGTTTTCTTTTAAAAGAAATTTGTCCTATATTGTTCAATCAGGGGCTGCAGTGACAGGACAAGGGGTACTGTGTTTAAATGTAA
Organism: Neopsephotus bourkii; assembly: GCF_033783945.1. Lineage (NCBI taxonomy): Eukaryota > Metazoa > Chordata > Aves > Psittaciformes > Psittacidae > Neopsephotus > Neopsephotus bourkii. Next base: position 15,668,679 of record NW_026900624.1, read on the forward strand.
ATGGGGGAAATTCAGGTCAGATATAAAGCTCTTTACTGTGAGAGTGGTGAGCCACTGGAACAGGTTGCCCGAAGACATGGTAAACACTCCATCCCTGGCAGTGTTCAAGGCCAGGTTGGAGAGAGCCTTGTGTGACATGTGAGGTGTCCCTGCCCATGGTAGGGGGTTGGAACTGGATGAACTTCCAACCTTTCCAACCCAAACTAGTCTGTGATTCTATGTTTCCTCTAGACTGTATTTAGTCCTTTATCCCATACTCTGCATATGTGACGTGAGCACTGTCACTTGCATCTGAGCAATTCTAACTCTAACAAGTGCTTCACTGGTACAATCTTCTAGCATAACAGTATTTATATAAAAAATTACATTAAAAAGTGTAAGCTCATTAGAACTAAAGGTCATAAACATAGAAGAAAAAGTATACTACAAACTCCCAAATGAGTTCTTACACTTTGAGGTGCAAGCCTATCTTGCTGTAGCAAAGAATACTGGCAGTCTGCTCAAGGTGGATGAAAGCTTTTCAATCTTATCAGGAAGCTGGATGTCAGAGACTAAAAATGAGCTAAATTAAATGCACTGTTTCTGGATTAGTCTTCTACTTCCATTCAACATATCCTGCTTAACAGAGGCACTCCATTATTTCAACAGCATGAGAAGACTCTGGCATGTCCAAACACGTAAGTGTGCTCCAGCACATTTAAACAGGACTTCAAACAGAAGCAAGATGGAACACAGCATAGGATAAATCCCAGGACTGACACTCTGAATTCCTAAAGGTAAAATTACTTCCATTAGACTGAGCCATGTAAAGAGTTATGATCTTGCTGATCAAAAGATTAAAAATGGGATTAATTACTTGGAAACAAAAAAAATTAAAATGCGCAACACCACAGCCACCTTTCTTGCTAAGCAACGCTTTCATGCATAAACTAGACAGGCCTAAGACACACAAAAGCTGGCTAAAGAGGAGATAGACATTTAAAAAAGTCAGTCTTCAGGCTGAACTGACAGAAATGGAGTATGAAATTATTTTAGGCCAAATGAGTTCTGATGTTTATAAGGAAAAAAAACCCTGATCCTTCAGAATAGCACCCCTGAAGGCCCAGAATATAAAAATTCCAAGGAGAGGAAATAAATAAATAAAAACATAAATTACTTGTTTGCTTGAAATAAAGCTGATGCTTACAGCATCACTGAAAAACTGCAATATTGAAGCAAGGGATAAACTACTCAGTTTAAAACCAACTACCTCATAAAAGGATGACTGTCCCACACTTTCTGAATGAAAGTGCGCTCAAGATACCACAACTCAGCCCTTCAGCAGAGTATGAAATAAAAAATTTCACATCTGTAACATATATGCATGCAAGCATAACATACGTAACACAGTGACATGTAAGACAGTGTACCACATACCCTCTTCCCCTCAGAGCAAGCTGTGGATTTTATAGATACACAACTTACACTTTGCCATGTATTACATGAAAACACTTCAGAAAGCCTCATTTTAGAAGCAGTCTGCAACGCGGTGTTTTCAAAAGGCAAACTATTATTGCTCATCAGGGAGTTAAGAGTAAGCTGCTTTTTTGACTTCTCTGGCCGAAAACCAAAAGAGCGTCACAGCAAGAATTCTGCTTACTTTAAATAGCGTATCTGGAACAACTGATATGCCTTTATCGCAGCAAAACATCAGTAATTTGGAGCTGCTGTAGAAAATAAGCAACTTTGTAAAACTGGCATACTGACTTAATGAAAAGCATGCTTTTCTAAAGAAAAGACTCCTCATAGAGTATTAGACTTGCTAATAAAGTAAGAGTCTTTCTGGCATATTCTATACATGCAAAATTGTTTACATAATAGAAAGAAAACAACTCTGACCATAAAAGGCTGTTTACTTGAAAGAACCGGACAGTGTAAGCCCTAAAATGCATCATCAAATGTTCATAAAGAATGAGGTTTGTTCTCAACAATTCAGCAACTGGTTTGGGAGGGAAGAACTCAACTTTTAAAAGTCAGTAACAAAACCTCAGATTGTGTAAAAAATAAATGGAAATGTTTTTAATAGTCCATATTACTTTGCTTACACTCCTTTTATATAATTACTCTGATGTATCCCTTATATACCTTAAAAGAATGACTTCGAGGTACGATCTAAAGTTTCCAGATGTTAGCCACAATTGACAAGGCAAGTTCTAAGGAAACTGAGGTCTACAGCCAAAGCTCTACAATGTATGAACTGAGCAAGTTTTCCCCTTACTTCAGTCTTCAAATGCTTTAGAGCTCTTACAAGTCAGTAATTATTATTTCATAGCATGCACACTCATGCATACCAAAGATAAAGTGTTAAGACGATTGTGAAACATAGTAAAAATAGCTTAAGAATGGCAAAACGTTAAGTTAGGAAACTGCCTGTAATTACGATGTCCAGTAATTTATCATATGAGAACATTCATTCAGCAAGACACAGTTCTACTCAAGACTTCAAGGTTTTACGTGATTATCAAATAAATTTTCCTCTAGAAACTATTCACACATGTGGAAAGCTCCATTATCTACAACTGTTTACCAAGAAAAATATCTTTGTGGTTCTGAAAGCTGCAAAAAATACGTACAGAAATGAATCAGTAACAAACAACATGGAACCACTTACAAGATAACAGTGACCATGAAATCTCAAAAAACCTGGCCCTGCTACACACTTAGAGAGAAAACGAGTCAGTTTTTTGATTAGGGAAGAGGTGGCAGTCCTTCAAGAAGTACAGTCAAGAACTCTGTTCCACTACAAATGATCTATCCTGCCAATATGTTCTCTCAAACCCTAATTAACAGAATACCAGAATGGTTTGAGTTGTAAGGGACCTTAAAGCTCATCCAGTTCCAACCTCTGCCACAGGCAGGGACACCTTCCACTAGAGCAGGCTGCTCCAAGCCCCGTCCAACCTGGCCTTGAATACTGCCAGGGATGGGGCAGCCCCAGCTTCTCTGGGCAACCTGTGCCAGGGCCTCAGCACCATCACAGTAAAGAATTTCTTCCTTACATCTGAACAAATCTACCCTCCTTAAGTTCAAAGTCATTCCCCATGTCCTATTGCTACATACCATTGTGAAAAGTCCTTCTCCAGATTTCCTGCAGGCCCCTTTAGGTGCTAGAAGGCCACTATGAGGTCTCCCTGGAGCCTTCTCTTCTCCAGGCTGAACAAGCTCAACTCTCTCAGTCTGTCTTCACAGGAGAGGTGCTCCAGCCTTCTGACCATCTTCATGACCCTTTTCTGGACTTGCTCCAACAGGTCCATGTCCTTCTCTGAGGCCCCACAGCTGGATGCAGTAGTCCAGGCGGGGTCTCACAAGAGCAAAGTAGCTTGCTAAAGCCATAATTTCAGCAGGTAAGACAACAGACTACCTCTCAAAACATTTATCTTCCATTAACTGAAGTTCTTCAATTTCTGCAATTATGGATGGGTGGAGTGGAGGGATACAAAAGCTCTGGACAGACTGAGGTGAGCTGCTGCTGAACGTTTCTTTGCATATGAGACACTTTTTACTACACTCTCCCAAAAGAACATTCTACCTGCCTCACTGTGCATACAGAAATACTTCAGGAGCCCTACTTCACTAGACATCACATTAAATGAACGAAATCTACCCGGGAAAAGTGTCAGATGTCAGTTAAAGGATTGCTTATTAGTGTGCAGGTTAAGTATACACAAGAACTTGCAAGTATTGCTTTGTATTAAAATGTTACGAGACAAACTTTACCAGTTTTAAAATCTCAAATGGCTTGCGTGTCAAGAGAAACAAATCCTTATATTTGAAAACTAACAGAAGAAAAGTTACACAGAATCTTCCCTAAACAGCCCTTTTCATTTTGGTTTTTAACTATTTTTTAAAGACAATTCATCTTTTGGAACTAAGTGTTACTTTCTGTGCTAGATACAAGATACCCTTACTGGTCTCACCATCAGATTCACAAATAATTCCGATTGAAGGGACCTCTGTAAGTCACCTCCATCTGGAATCTGGCCTAACCCCACACTCAAAGCAAAGCCATCATTAAGCACATTGCTCAGGACCTAGTCACATTCTGAGTCTTCCCAAGGACAGACACAAACTACCACCATTCTGGAGGACTTACTCCATTTTTCTACTACACCCATTGCATCTGCCTCCACCATTCTGATGAAATCTCATCATTTCTGTCTTGCAATTTGTGTTTGCTGCCTTTTGTTTTATTACTGCAGAGTCTGGCTCTCAAGACCCCCTCATTAGGCAGTTGAAGACAGCAATAACATTGCCCCCATACAATCTTCTCTTTCTACAGCTGAACAAATCCAGTTCTCTCAGCCTTTCCTCATGCAAGATGTGCTCCAGAACACTGTCTTAGCAGCTATTTAATATCTCAGTGTCTTTTCCTGTATGAAAGCCAAAACTGGACACAGGATGTCAAAGGTGGACGTATAAGTGTTGAATAGAAGAATCTCTTGACACACTGGCTATGGCCTTGCTCAGGACATGGGTGGTTTCTTAACAGCAAAGACACCCTGCTGACTCACATTCTACTTTGTCAGGACCTTTAGGTGTTTTTCCTGCAGAGCTACTTTCTAAACAGCAGATGCCCATGCATAGGGTTATTTTGCCCCAGGTGTAGCATTTTCCATTTACCTTTGTTGAATTTCAAGAAGTTTCTGTCAGACCATTTTCTCCAGCCTACCAAGTTCCCCCTGCAAAGCAATCTTACCCTCCAGAGGTGTCAACCACTCAGCCCATTTTAGAATTATCTGCAAATATCCTGAGGGCACATTCCATCCCACTGACCAGGGGATTAATACAGAAGTTGAACATTATTAGCCCCAGCGTTGATTCCCATGAGGCACCATATTACCCAGCTGTCAGTGCACTTTGCATCGCTGACCATGTTATATACCGACTCTAAATCACTGACTCTGGCAATCCCGCTCTGGAATCCTTTTTCAAAAAAGTATATTACCCAAGAATAGAATGAGCAAGTATTTTTGTACTTAGTGGTCCAGTGAGCAAGCACCCAATTACAGATTTGTCTTTTGCAGAACTGAACCAGAAGCCCCTGAAAGACCTACCCTCCACTTCAGGTATCTGAATCAGTACACTACTGCACTCTACAGCACAACGGACTCCACAAATCAAGCTCAGAGCTCTACTAGCAGCTTTACCAATGCCTCACTGGGACTCTGAACTGGTTGCAAGTTGTGATACAAGTGACTGCCACCTTAATAACCCATTTTTTGTAGACGTGTATGAGAAGTCATACAAAAAAAACCCCTGTTTACTGTTAATCTTCCGACTGCAGTTAAAAAGCAAATGCTAACTCCTGACTACAATGTAAACTCAATTTTAACAAAAGCAGCTCTGTACCCTCTTAGATTACAAACTTCTGTTTTAAATGCCAAGAACAGAATTATTTTTTAACACTAAAAAAAGTCACAAAAACTGAATCTATCTGCTATGGTAACTATGCCACAGTATGAACAATTATGACATTTGTTTTAATGTCAGAATGTGACATTTCAAAAAGAATACTGAAAAAGTATAATATACTTTAATTAAATGAAGCGTTTTCTGCCAGAGCATCATTCATAGCATCAGCACAGGCCATGTAGACAGTAAGGAAGTGGATCATACAGAATCTTTGACAACAGAAATAGTTACGTTCAAAACAAACTTTAACATTTCTTGGATTATGACTGACATTTTTGTATTTGTGTTTCTTAGACATTAAAAAAAATCAGACCTTAAAGAGCCTGGTAAAGATACAAGCTATCTGGAGATACAGGACAAAATGTTAGGGGAAGGTGGATATACAGAAAACATTAGGTAACAGCATATTACAGTGTTATTGCTGTTGGTTAACGCACTTTAAAATACTGGAGGCTCTGTTAACTTTCACGGTATGGCACTTTAGGAGGGATCAAGAAAAAAAACCTGAAATACATGCATGAATGAAGTAGTTTCTATATACTGACAGTTAAATTGCTGAGGAAAAAATCGGAACACCCAAATGTGGATAGAAGCATGCTGCCTAAAAGCAGCTTCTACTGAATGATGAAGTGCTTGGAATTCTACCTGCCTGAGGATATTATAAGGATACCCTCACAGCATCAGAATGGTATAATTCATATTTCATTTTACAAGCAATTTGATTGTTTACTTTTATTCAGTTTCCAAAGAAACACTCTAAATTCACTTGCTATAAAAACCTAAACACTTTATGCAAGTTAATTAATATCCTGACAAGCACATTATATACCTCCAGATCTGTATAATATTGTAAAATTTTCCACATACAGTGCTTCAGGGCACTAGCAATGAAAATAACATTTATCAAACTGTAAGTCATTATTTTAATTATACTAAATCAAAATACTAAAGCAAGAATGTATTTATTTTTGTCAGTGGGAAGTTAAGAACAAGGTTTTGCACCCAAGGTTATTATTCATCTGTTGTAGGCCAAACTGGAAGAACTGGAATTAAGGTTGCCTGAACTTCTAATACATTAAAAACTCAACTCTTGCAGCTTGCTCAGATTTTCTTGGCAAAGGTATTTAAGCTTTGTATTTTTTACTCCAGTTATTGCCCGAGGCAGTATTTATTTTTAACAGGTAAGAAAATTCATTCAGCTACTTCCTGCAAATATTTAGTTACAAAGCTTTAGGACTGTCACGATCCCCACCAGGAAATCTAAATTAAAGTCAGAAATAAAAGTATGTAACATCTTTTGCAGGTCTGGGAAACACATAAATCTTGCAAATTAACATCTCTTCAAACAAATCTATCTGCGTACGTTCAGTATGTTCAGCTGGAGTTGGGCAGGTAAAATCTTGATATTCCATTACTAATGGAATCAGTAGCATACTAAGTATGCTACATAAATTAAATTAGTAACTTTTATTCTTATAACTAGGGTTATATGAAGAGATCCCACCCCCTCCCCCCAGCTGCTGTTCTTGAAGACTACAAACCATTGTTTATCCCCAGTAGACAAGCACTATTTCTGTCCATCCTTGCGCCAGCTGAGCTGAGAGCTGAAACAGGACTAAATGGAAGAACCCCCCAACCCCCTCAGGAACAAGCTGTACAACCAGATTGCAGTGAAGCAGGACAAAGATTCAGATGCTTTTGATTTGAATCCACCATAACGTACATGCTTCAAGACAACACTTGCATTCAGCTATGCCTCATACTTCACTGGGCAAGTTGGTTCCTTCCTAAAGTACTTTAAGTACCAGTTTTGAAACCCCTTGTTTTAAACCATATCTGTGTGCTTTGTGCAATGTGTAAAATGCAGTTGTGTAGCATCTTGTATGAAACCCTGAAACAAAAACCCTGAAACCCTGCATTTGCATGCATGAAGCATGGCAAATAACTTCATTTAACACTATTGCACATTACATAATTAGAAAAATGGTTTGCTGGCTAAGTCTTAAACAGATGTATACTTTTCAAAAGTTCATTGGTATCTTGTAATTTTAATGACAGTGTATAATCACAACCTTCCTCTGCCAGATGAGGGAAAACCCACACAAGAGACTGATATGTGTATAGTTATATAATAGCCAAATACGAGATGCTATAAGAGCTGGTTATCAACCTTGGCAATCACAAGGCTCAAATACAGACTGTACTCAGCTTGAAGTAAGAACTTGCTTACCAGCTAAATACCATGGATTAACAAGTTCTTCGAATGCAATAAGGATTATATACTTCACAGTCAAGTTGCAGTTAAGCACAGTGTGCACTGAACTTGAATGACAAAGAGCTCTGTAACAGTCAAAATTCAGTCTGGTCTCTGACTAGGTAACACATGTTCAAGCTGTTACGCTGACTTTAAAATGCAACTGCTACATCCAATACCTTCTCAACTCTGATACTTTTTTTAATTATATATTTCCTTCCTATTTAGTAGCTCAGAGAAGTTGTAGATTACTCCCCCCCCCCCCATTTCAATTGACTTGGGGAAGTTAAGGATGATACTTAATAACACAGGCCACAACACAGAGCTTTCCCAGGATATGTTACAAAACAAGGGACTGCGTGACCTGCTCAAGGTTACAAAATGACTCCATTGCTCACTCGGAATTACAAACTGGCATCCTCCTGACTCCTCCTGTATTTTCACTAATAAAATAATACCACTACTGAACACTTGCACAGCTCCTTTCATCACAGGATGTCAAAGGCCTTTATAAATATTAATTAAGCATTGCAGCAACACTAAGAAGTATGTAAAACTTAATTCTGCACATGAGTAAACCCAAGCAAGGAATGAATAACCGATGTTCAAAGTCACAGGACAACTCAGCAATATGGAGAGTAAGTGGCTCTTGCCATTAAGGAGCACTCCATTAGAAACAAGGACACAATTAATACTCCAAATGCGGTGTGAACAACCCTTGATGGCCAATACATTACACAGTCATGCTCAATCCTGCTAAGAGGACACTAAATTTCAGGCAGCATTCTCACAAAGACACAAAATTTGGCTTCCTCCGAACAGAGAAAACTTCCTCATGAGATTTCTAGTAAAAATCAGTTTTTTCTTGTCTGGTAGCTTCCTTAGAAAAGACAGGTTTGAGTGTGATATTCTTTGGTACTTTTACAAAAATTAACAAGTAATACCAACCTGAGGCACAGCTCAAAGAAAAATTCAGACCCCACAAATGAAAGTAAGCCACTACTTAACATTCAGTCACATGCTCCAGTAATTAAGGGGGACAAAAAATACCAGTTCAAGAACTCAATATCTATTCCCAAAAGAAAGAACTTTCATCAGTCCAAAACGAATGTTTTCAGCAGACTGATAGGTTTGTAATTACTTAAGTACTTCAGTGATCTTGCAACTTCCTATAACATGTCAGTACATGACCCACCACAAACATTACTCCTTCCTTTTGAAATTATTTACTCTTTCCAATGACCATAATTATCACGAGACACTGATTTGTAACACTTACACTTCTGGTGTGAAAGCTAACCATGCTAAAACATAGCAAACCTGATTTGCTTCTATGTGCTGCCACATTCACAGTTTTAAATGGCAGGAGTGAGACTGATTTTTAAATTTTATTAAATTCCTGTCAACCTACCAAAAAAGACCCCGAAGGTGACAAGCTCTGAACTCCTGCCAAAACCCCTGTTCACATTCCATTCAAGAATGTGACATACATGACTGCAAAAAATACTTTTGCTTGGTGAAAGGGTATTTTCTACAGAAGACAAAAGAAACAGAGTTGCACTAAAAACACGCGCAAGATTCACTCTGTTAGAAAAGGGGACTTTGTTGTTACAGTGTCAATAAAGCCATTATGTAATCCGTATTTCAGCCCAGCAGTGCAGTTGCTTTTTCTTTTAAATTATTATTTTTATTTTTTAATTATTATTTGTCAGGTTGGGGGTTTTTTTTGTTTTTTTTTGGGGGGGGTTGTTTTTTCTTTTTTAAACAACTCATGCACCAACTTTACTTCCCATCAAAACAAGATTCAGTCAAGGCTGACAAAGAGTTGGCCAAATGAAAAACAGGGGTTTGTTTGACATTTTAAATTACAAAGTATGGTTTTTTTTTTCATTCTACAGAATGAATGCCTAGATACAAGGTTTTCTGTTTGTTTGTCCTTTTGTGTTTTTGGGGGGGAGTGGGGGGAAATACGCTTCCAAAAGGACATAATCTGGCTGTAGAAACTTGGGCTCTGGGTAAAGCTGTGTATCACTATTTCACTATTACAGTTTTACCGTGAGTTCTCTTTGAGCACAAAAGCAGAGAACAATTCAGTATTATATTTGATATACGGCTTTCGTTGCATGAACCAATTTTTCTTCCCTCTTACATGGAACAACAGCTAGTTACCATCATTCAAGCATTATGCCTTCAACAACAGCCTGATGAGATTTAACAGCAAGGCTTCAATAAATGGCCTTCCACAACCCACCTCTAATTCTCTGGAACCCAAAAGTTGCTGAGTTTCCTTGGGTTAAACTAGTCACCCAACCTTCAAAAAAACGGTCTTGAAGATCCTGATCAACACACTGCCACTTAGAAGTATGACCAAGATCAAGATCAAATACTGCTGAGGTATGTCCCAATGTACTTGGAACGAAAGAGGAATCAGCCTTTTGGTCTGCAGCCACACAGAAGCTTTAGATGAACAGTGGTGGTAGTACCTCTCCAGATAAACACATCCACTACAGATATAGCCAATAAGGTAACAGAATTCTCCAAGTATGGAGACGCACAGATAGGCAATCCTTTTGTTACAATACAGCATTTAAAAGTTTATGTTTTGGTTCTAATTATGAGTCAAAAGCATTTTTTAGTGCACTTAGCTGCTGATCCCTAGCTTTTCTCTAGTGTTATATATAATGGGTATCCCATCCAAAATGCATAAACGTGCTGCAGCATATTCTCACGCTTTTCAGAAGACACTCCACAAGTCTTAGGACTACACTGTTACAGATTACGGTTGTGCTTAAGGTCAGTAAGATACCACTGTAGATAACAAAGTCAGGACTTTCCATGCCAGTACTACACAGATATAGTAAATACTGTACCACTAAACCACCCTATTTTGTAAAGCTATTATTCAATATTTGTTCCTTATAGGGTAATTACAGATGATGATCTGGTGAAACAGCAGTGCTAAGTTTTAAGGCAGGTGTTTCACAACAAAAAAGGCTTAAATACATTTACCACTTAAACTGTATAATTAAACAGGCTGTCCTGTCACACATCAGGTTTGGCATGCGGTTCAAGGTGTAAGCTTTACAATACACAAAATAACACAACTTCCTCCCTCCCTACTTTTATATGAAGATTCAAACACTGATAAAAGTTACATGATAAAGTAAATAAAATCAGCTGTCTCCACCATTCATATGATGGAGTGACATTTGTAAGATGTATACATAACACTGAAGTGAGCAATTTTGTTCACAGACCATGCCCTGTGGTTCTGAGGCTTGCACCTGCTGTTAAGGCAGACGGGCAGCGATCAGGTCTCACTGAAGTGCTAGTGAGGATGAGACTGCAGATCCTGCACAAGAAACGACGTAAATCACAAGTGCATGAAGTCCTCTCTCCCTGATGCATTGCTACAGATATTTTGATGATCAAAACATCAGACTGACAGTCATAAAATGCAAGAGAATAAATGAAAGATGTGGGGTTTACTATGGATGTGATACACTATCATTAAAGAAAACTGAACTTTATTCTACTGCAGTTTGCTCAAAATAAAGAGATACACTAGACTTGGTATCTACTTTTAAAGCAGCAAGACCTCAGGGGCACTGAAAAACAACTGTGTTTGACTGTTTGGGATCCTTCAAATGCATTAACCATACAGATTCTTTGCAGAGCCTGGTATGGAAACATTTGTTTGCCAGATGCATGCTGCTCACCCTTCTTACCACAACCAGCAGGCCATCTTTTCATTAGTCATTTTTTATTCCAAAGTGAGATCAATAAATTATTATTCAAAACATCACAACTTCATGTCATGACTCATGACTAATTAAGATGTAAACTGAATTTATTCATTGGCACACAGAATGTAAACTAGAAAATTGTAAAGAAACTATGTGTAGGAAACAGAAGAGACGAAAACAACAACACAGTGCAAGACATGGCTTGTTTTGAGCTACAAGAAACAAATAATCTTTACTCATGAAGTTACTTAAGCAGCCTAAAGATTTAAAGCCTCTCCAAGATGGTCTCCTCATATAATCACTTGAGTTTTGAGGACATAAAGAAGATCTGATCATTTTGATCTGCCATTCCAAGAAAATTATAGCCTAAGATCTTAAAACATCAGAAAGGAACAAATAACCTCACCAATGCATGCAATGTCTACAAACACCATCTGCACTCTTCCTTACCTAGAACATTATTTTTGCTTATCTCAAATTGCAAAGTCTGCATTCATATGAAATATTGATCACTGCCCTGAATTAATGTAAAATTCCAATGTTCTCTAGAATCTAGCAGTTTGCTATTTTCCCAAGATACTGTCAAAAACAGTGGAGGAAAGACATGAACAATCAATACATAATAGGAAGTAAAAGGTGCATTGCTATACACTTAATTTCAAAGACTTATAATTGCTGCTGTGTTTTTGGCGCACAACTGACTGCAGAAGGCTTGATTTGACATTAGCTGTGCACCCTTCTTTCCCCATGAAGAACAAATTCTTAAATGATAATTCTGAAGGCCAGCATTGTATTGCAAAGCATACTGCATCACAGATCTACATTTTGTGATATGACTGAATGTGTATCAAGGAAAATTCCTCTGTTTCAGGAATAGCCTAGGAAGACACGTACAGTATACTTCAGACAGCTAATGAAAACCAGTTGCCACATATAACAAAGAAAGAAACTCACTCCCTTTTTTCACATCTACCAGCAGAATGTACTGGCACATACTTCTTGTACAAAAGTGTAAAAGCGCCTCACTCTTTGAAAATTTGTGGCATCTCAAACCCTTTAATTTCTAATTTCCCTTCATGTTTTTAATCACATGCTCCCATTAAGCATAACAGACAAAACTAAGATACAAGTAAACATCTCAAAACTGCTCCTTGTTTGCAAAGAGGGGAGGGTTTTTTTGTGTGTGTGTTTGTTTTGGGTTGGGTTTTTAATTTTTTTTGGGGGATGATGGGTTTGGAAGAAGTGGTACTGCTTGTTTTTTTTAATATTTTTAACTTGTTTTTTGGCAAGCTATAATTGGCAACACAGACCCAGCTGTCAGTTCTCCATCGGAAGCATTATCAGGAAGGGTACCAAAAGTTCAGTCAAGAACTTCGTGAGGTCACAGAAAACTGCAACTGCCTAATGATAAGCACATTTTTTAAAAGAGCAGAGTCCAAGAATAAATCAGGTTAACACATGGTTAACACTTGAAATACTAGTTTGTTCATGTCTTTGTTAAAAATAAGAACTAAAGCAGAAAGTTACTACAGTCCATGGAACAAAGCCCTCACAAGTAGCAGCTCCTGCATTACAATAAAGTACTGTCACCCTAAATTGAAAGCCTTCCTGATTTAAATGGGAAAACACAAGCCTTTGCTGAACACAGTAGTGTGTCTTATCCGGAATCTGTGCAGATGGCCTAAAACACACATACAGTGGTAACTTCAGAAAAAAAAGTAGAAATATATCTTCTTCATTCCAAAAGGAATGGAAAGGTGTGGAAAACAGCATTCTGCAAGCCATATAATATAATCATACTGTTTAGTCCTATAATCGTACCTGTTTAATAGCCTATCTAAAATTAACTAGCTACAACAGTTATGAAGTAAAAACAAAAGATCTAGAAAATACTCCATTAACAGGCCGGGATGTTTGCTACTGTTCACATTCAATCATCCGATAATGCTATTTTTGATTCATCTGTTTTTACAGTCCTGATACTGTGCACCATTCCCTAGCTGCGTTTTGAAAAAGTTGCTTCATTTCACACCTTCTGGAAATAAAGCATAGATGAAACCACCTTGTGTAAACATGAAACTCCTCCTAATTGCTAAGTAAACAATAATTTCCTTATTTCTTAAATAAGGATGTTAGAAAGTTTAAGTGAAAAATGTTCACTGTACCCTCAGGCTTTTGTCTAAACGAAGGACAGTCTCTCACCAGGGAAACAATTTGTTTTAAGTATGTTGTTATTTCTGTGGAGTTGGTGTCTACCCAATCTCAGCAGTCGCTCATGTGAGAGCTTTCCCTATTTGTATTAAGTGCAGAAGACAAGATTTTTGAAATTTTGATTGAGGGTTATCATTCCCTGTCTCTTGCCAGGAATGATAATTTACAGTGAGTGATGAATTTTACTTGCCACTTATGTCATTCACAGACACAGTACCAGATCAGTTTCTAGCTTCAATGCCATTTAAATATCTCTTGGGTTTTAATACAAGTAATACAGTTAATACAGTAGCCTAAGATCACTCATAAATTTAAAAAGATAGTGAATACTCAATCTGAGGACTGTCTTGCTTGAAAAACTGAGTGTCCATTCATACTCAAGAAGCAAGGAAATACTTTAAAATTAACTGCTCATTACTAAGAAGAAATCTCTTACACAGACAAAGTCAGCTCTGCAATACCTATATTCTGGAAAGCTTACATTCCTTCACAATATGGAAATTCACATCAGAAAGTTGCTTCAACACACAAAAATTCTAAGATGACGGGGCAACATGGCTACGGCTCATCTTCCAGACAGGCACTGTCATCTGCTATGGAAGAGTGAAATAAACTGTAAAGCAAAAGGTAATCTGGAAAAGAAGCTAACATGAGGAAACCACTGAAATGCCACCTTACAAAACAGCATCACCACAATGGTTCATGGAAAATAAAAATGTTAAGTCACAAGGGAAAAACTGAGGTGGACACTACAGTGATATAACTGAAATTCGCCATTCAACACCTTTCTAAAGTTCCAAGACTAAGTTGATTTGTCTTGTTAAATTATCATCCCAAGCAGTGCTTGCTACCTTTAGGTAATTTTTGCCTTGCTGCATTACGCAAGATTAACAACTTATTTTTTAATAAAAACCATGTATTTCTCATGCTCAGCAATGATGTCCTAAGACACAAAGAAATGCATAAAACTTAAGAGACTATAATTTTCAAAGAGTAACCAACATTTTTACTTCTGAGTGGTTAAAAATACTCTTTTTCAACATCAGCCTTAACAGAGAAATAGTTACATCAAAACCATTTAAAGCATTCAGCATATACACTCACTTAAGATTCTGCATGTTTCTAATAAAAATAATTTTTACCTCTGCTGACAGTGATTTGAAGGCCTCGCCTATTCTTAATTTACAGCTACCTTTTCATATCTACCACTGATGAATTTCATGGACACACATAACAGCGGTTTCATTTTTTAGACACTGTGCAAAAACAGTGTATGATACATGACAGGAATATACAGCATTCACTGTTCCACAAAAAAAAAAAAAAAATCCCACACTTCTAATCTATTCTGTTAAACCTTCTCTCTATCCTCTTTCAGAAAGGTGGCTCTGCATAAAGACATGTCAACTCTTTGCTGCTATATAAAGTTGAAGGTTAAAATGCATAAGCTGATGTGGGAGACTACTTCCTGCTGAAAGAAAAGCCCTTTAAACGCTAGAACCTCAAATCTGATTTGTCAGCTTATTGATGCTTGCATGCATACTCCCAGTGCACAGCATCTATCTTTCCATGAAGGCACTGTATTGAAAAAATGGTCAATGCTCCTACCTAGCAAAAAGGTTATCATGATCTTATAGTGAAAGTAATACAGAATTCAATCACTCACATAACATAAAATTCCAAATTTCAGGTAAAGGACCAGACCTTTTGCTTTAATCAAATCCATGCACTATGCTGGAAGTGCCACCTGCACTTTTGGTACTCACCAAGTGTAATTTACACACGGCTGATTTAAATGACGAAGTGTACCAAGTAAGAGTGACCAACTTTTACTAGTGCTCTAAAGATTGTTACAAAAATACATTGGGCAGTACTAGAAACAACATCCTTAGTTAAACCAGCCTTTGATAAGCTTGCTCTTAACTAACATGTCATTTTAAATAGAGGAAGGAGAACTTTAATCTGTAATTTAAGCTATCTCTACCAGCTTAAACTAAGGGGAACACAGCTCAGAAGAAAACCAACAGCTGGGTCTCCCACTCACCACTGCGCAGATCTAGCCCGTAACAGTTCCAGGTGGTGACTGGGTAGCAACCCTAAACATAGTCAGTCATCACTATATGGTCACGGTATTTCTGGAAGACCTGCTAGGAAGATCTATACAATTACAACATATTACCTGCTGTGATAGGTGAATAAAGCAAGAACTGCCACAACAATGTCAATCTCTAAAGTGGCCCAGGCTTTTGTGCAACAAACCTGACAGGCATCCGGTTTAAACCTCTTCTGAAGCCACAACCAAATGGAATTGGGACTTGTAAACATTAACAGCTGAAACTGAAAGGGAAACTCAGAAAGTGTTTTCCGTCTGGCTCAGTTAGCAGGACACATAAAAAAGGAGATCAAGTAAAAAAAGTAGATCACCATCATTCTCAATTTAATGATTTGATTCCCTTTAACTACCAAGGAAATATTTAGATGCAGCCTCAGCAGCAATTCTTTCTGAGTGAGATACAACTGCACTGCAAGCACCAGCAGACACTCGGGCACTGTTGCAGCTGGGTAAGAGAAAGGAGGACTCAAGCGCTTCAGCCCCTCAGAAGTGAAGTATTTTATTGTTAAGCTTTCCATACTTGGATTTCTTTTTTGGAACTATGTAACGGTTTTGTTATTTTCAGCAGGAAAAGTGCAAATTTTTGTTTTTGTGCAAAGTTCCTGGTCTTTTTCTTTAAGTTCGTTTTTCTCTAGCTAGGTTCCATGGGGGTAATTGAAGAAAATATCCTTATTGTACTTGCATAAAGCTGCACTTAGCAAGATATGGTACACACATAAAGCTGATATACCTGCAGAGAAAAAAAATCCAAGCTCCACTTTATTGCTACAGCTTGGAACTAACGACGTTTTACCTGGAAAAAAAAAAAAAGGTCCCTTTTACTGTGAAAATTGTTTTACTAATCCCTGCCAAGGTTTTTAACGGTACAGAAAAATACCTGCTGATGGAGATGTTCATTCTATAACAATATTTTACATTAAAACCTCCCCCCCCTAAAGGGAACTCCTCAAATAACCAAAACTGCCCATTCATTCCATGAAAGCTATTCAAAGCTAAGTTTTTACTTTAGAAGGATGAAAACACCAGTCTGAACTTACAGCAAGCTTTCTTTCGTACTGCACTGAAGGATAACAATGTTTAAATCCTCATTAAAAACCTCACAAGTGTTAGGTATAGAATGTGAATTTCGGTTTAATAAACAGTTACTTCAAGAAGATTGCCTCTGAACTAGGTTTTCACTTCTATTTTAAAACATATAAGAAAATCACATTCTTTTCAGGGCCTTTTTTTTTTTTTTTTTTTTTTTAATGTTAATATTTGTCAAGGTATTAACACAGATCAGGTACTAAGCCTTGAATTCCAATGCCCTCAGCAAAAGGCCTTAGCCTGACCTCAAGACACTGCACTACCATTTGTTACAATTTCTGACCCAGCTACCTTAACCATACTTCTTGGTAAGTGGAAATCCACAAATGCAAGTTCTTACAGAAACCAGAACTTCCAGCATTTGAACTTCTGAGATAGGTGTAATACCCAGTTCCATCTTTTCACCCACATCATAATTTCAGTTAAATCAGCTTTGTTTCTGTAAAGCCATTAAGGAAAAAGAAAGCATCATTCTATTCACAATTTAGTACAGCTGCCTTCAGCCCCAGGCCACTAGCCAGGAACTTCTGAGTTCAAGTCTGGCTCTGCCACAGACTTTTTGTGTCGGCTTCAGAGAGGCTCTGAATTTCTCTGCTGCTCCTCTTCAATCAGTACAGTTACCCCTATAGAATGGCACTTGCTATGTTTTTACAGGCTTCTGCCAGACAAAAAACTTGAATTGATTCTGAGAGCAATTTTTATTATAGTGTAAGTCACACTCAGAAGTCTCCACATCTGCTGATATTTCTTAACTGCATTAACTGCCAACATACACATATTACATATACGCATATACATATATATATGATACACACACAAACATGAAAAGACAAAGCTAGAAAACAGCTAATTATTTCCAAGTTTGATAAAAGAATCAGGCTGAGAAAATGAAATCAAGTTTATCTGCTATAATTAAATGTACAATGCAGAGCAACCTACAACCTTGTTCTTATTAACCCAGAAGCCAATGACGAAATCTGGTTTTAACAGCTTAACATTAAATGCACATGGCACGCAATGCTCAAGCTAAAACAATTACAACTAATACTTCTGATTATTACTTTAACAACAGAAAAAATGTCCTGTGAAGGAATGTGAAGGAGAAAAAGGATTTAAGCTTAACCAATGAATGAATGAAACATCATTTAAAAGATGAATTTTATTAAGAAAAAGATTAAGGGAAGTTACATGAACTTAAGCTGACCATATACTTGCAAGTCTCTTGTAGAAGAGTTTCACTTCACATTATCTAGACTGAAGCAGAATGTAATGGACTGACAGTAGCTAACCTCAGCTCTTCCTGCATTCCAATGATCCAATCATGCTCATCACCTTTAAACCAATATATGCTGCCTTTAAATTAACCCCTGAGAAAAAACCCTTGTCCCCAGAACTTCATCAAGACAAGGTCGACTTTCCAAAAATTAACCTGTTTGGTTATTCACAGCCTAACCACACAGAGCATAAAGAATGAAGCAAGCACAGCTTTATGGTACGTTAAGCTGCCAAAGTAAATCCTAGACTCTCAAAAGTTTACACTCTACCTGTTTTCATCTTTTTCATCTTATTTTACCTAAAAACTGTTAAGAATATACTTCCTACAGTTTTTCTAAATCAGGACATAGGATTTCATTCTAGAATGTGATACCTGTAAAGCAAAAATGTCTCCCAATTAACACAGCAAATAAATTCAGAATGTGTTATTTTGTGATAAAAACAGTCACTCAAGGACTTCATACAAAAAAGCCACTCCAGAAGAGCTACCATGCAAAGATAAGGTGGTTAAATGCAAAATAAGATAGCTTTTGGGAAAGGAGGACTAAAGTGGTTCAAACTGCTGAAAAATTACCTGCATGTAAGACAGGATTCTCACATCCCAGGTCATTTACCAAAACTTTCGACTGCACTTTGGTGGTTTCCAAAACATACTTGCTGATTAAACCCGTAAAACTGAGAGAAATGCCATCAGAAAGAAGCACATCCAAACAACTTATTAGGAAGATTAAATCTTTACCCAGATGAGATTTTTAGTTTCCTGTATCACACTACAATCAGTGTGTTTCCATCAGATGAAGCAGTCACAAATACTACAGCATGGCCAGTATACTGGTTAGCAAACATTCCTGCCAGGATAATCTGCTCTGAACAAGACTACAAAATAAAACAAAAATAACCCTACTGCCTTCTTCACTTTCTCTCTCTCAGCATTGTTTGGTCTGGTTGCGATGTATTAAACAGATAATCTGAACGTTACCTGCAAAGGAATGGAAAAATCTGACTGTAACATAGGGGTATTTATCTAAAATTCCCACTAATATTGCTATAACTGACTTCTGTAACACAGCTGGAGCCTTCTATTACACTAGGTTCAAAAATGCTTTTGGGGTTTTACTTCAGGTTAACCAAGTATTTTTACAGGCAATTTCAACCTCCTCAACATTTAGATCCCAACCAGCACGCATGAACCTGTAATGACATCCACAAATTAAAAAGAGAGCTGGATACAGTATGACATACATATAACCTAAATAGGATATTCTCTATTTCTATGCCCTGTATTTTTTAACTATTTTATATATATATATATATATATATATATATATATATATATATAGCGTTTACCATAGAAGCTCCCTTGAATAAAACTGTGGGGATAATAACACTAGCAGTACCCAAGCAAAGCTTAACAGGATAGGGAAGGTTTTATTTATATAAAGGTTTATACAGCCTTTCCTAGAATATAGGAAAATGCATTTTAAAAATTCACATGAGGATCAAGCTATATAATTCGTATTTTCTGTTTCACAGAAGAATAAGCTAGAAAAGGATGTTAGGTAAGTTTTGGTTCCTTCTGCCCTCCCCTGCATAGAGAAGGTACCCATTTCCATTTTTATTGTCCTCAAACTCTCTCCATTAAGAGAAAAAAAGAGCAAAAAAAAAAAAAAACCCAGCACAGTTACAGGATTAGAACTTCCAAAGTATTAAAATACCAAAATTCACTTGCATGTTGTGATCAAATCATTTTCCGTATGAACTGTTCAGAAAAAGGCTGAGCATAAACATGCTGTACATTTAACTGGCAAAGGGACATATATTTCAGTCTCACTTTAGTTGATGAAGCTCTCAGTAGTAGTTATCCTCTTGCCAAAGAAAACCCTTTTCATAGACAAGTCTACCTAAAGTATCAATACAGAATTATCATGTGTTCTAAGTCAGACCCTGAATCCAGAGTGATTGCTTAACTGAAATCATATACAATTAAAAATATAAATGCTAATACAGAAGCTGCAACAAGAACGCAAATGCTGCTACATTAAGATTTAAATATTAAGTTGCAATGTCCTCTACTACAAACAGTAAAATCTAAACCGAGGAAAAACTGAAGAAACATGGAAGACTTATCTTAAAGGTTTAAGTGAGACAGGACAGTATGTGCTGGAGAACTGGATGGCTCTGGCATAACCAAGTTCACAAACGTACACTAAACCACAATGACAACACATCTCTGCATATTCACCACAGAGCACATGTAAAATGGGACAACTGCACTCAACTCTAATTAATGGTTAAGTGGCATTAACAGAGTATGTATTTAAACATTACTATTTTCATATAGGTCAACAAGCCCCCAAAAGCTTAAAATCTGCGCAGACTACGGTGTAGACATGCTTAAAAAAAAGTGAATTCCAGCAGCCAAAATTTTGCACGTTCTCATCTACACGGGGGCTGTGCTCAACAGCCACTATGAAATTACAGATAGACAGTGCTTTAATGATTGTGCTGTTTAACAAATTCTGTACTTAGAAGTAGGAAAAAATTACTGAGAATACCAGAAGTAGTTTTTCCTTTTTTTTTTTTTTTTATTTTTCTAAAAAATACTTCTCTGATTCAAAAATTAAGACAATGTTCTGCTCAAGTTTAAGACAGTTCTTGGGTTCACAGCTGTCATACCCATACCCATATTTAAGGAAGCCGTAACTCTACTCATACTAACAACACTGGGAAACTGAGCATACACACCCCACCCCCCCTTTATTTCATACTTTAAACATGCATGGTAGGGTTTTGAGTATTCTTAAGGAGTTAAAAGAGCTGCCTCCTTCCTTTAAAAAATATTTGTGCCTTTCTGCTTTTTAGCTGCTTAAGAAACTATCCTGTTCCAAGCAACTCAATTATGGTGTTCAGTGTCAAAATAATTCTTTTCTAACACAAATTAAACAACTGCTTATTCATTTGCTGATAACTGTATGCATGTATAAAAATGGAAAAAAAAAAAAAAAAGCTGAAGTGTTGTGGTTTTTTATTTGTTTTTTTTGCCTTTTCTTTTTTTCTAGACTACCTATTATGTTTCACGCTCTTATTTGAGCTACCTCAAAATTTGTTGACCTCCCCTACTGTTCAAAAGGCTCTGAAGTTAAGGCCTAGTAAAAACCATCCTAACAAGAGAAGCACTCCCCTGCTGTCATGAAATGAAACACAGTTGTATCTTGATGCTTTGTTTTCATTTTGGTTTAGCAATTTTCAAGGCCGCATTTCACTTCTAGAAGTCCGAATTTAACATAAATTTGTATAAATACACAAGCTTTGTACTTTTAAGCATTTTAAGTACTTCTAGTTAATTTTCTCTGGCAGATATATACAAGCATCCATTTTATTGAAGTTCAGATACAAACTGCAGCACTGCAAGGAACCATACTAAACATTCATGCTTATTATCTGTGGTTTTAAACAAGACTCCTCTCAGCAGCTTCTCTCCAGGTATATTAGCACACAGCTTTCCATGTTGTTTAACCCTTGGTTTGATTTGTTCTGCCTTTAAAGATCATCTCGTGTTTTATTAATGTATCTTCTCTTAGGTACTTTAGGAGGAAAAAAACCACAGGGTTTGTATCTTGGTTTACGTTTTCCCACATTACTGAACAGGCTAAATTCAAAGTAGTCCTGGAACTAAAATACTCCGAAAGAGTATCAAGGTTTGTCTTTCAATATGCCTGTGCTATAATATCCAAATATCATCACATCAACCAGTTCTTAAGATATGATTTTTCAGAAATGATTACAGACACGTAGTTCTAGTAGCATCAGATCATTTAAAACCCTGAACTATAATGCCAACATACTCTACACAGACCAGAAAATAACTTTCAAAATTACAACATACACAGAGCCTTAAGAACTCCTGTCAGAAGTGCGTTGATGGCATTATGTACAAAAATTATTAGGGTTTGCATATATCCATGCTGCTCCCAAAATATAACTTTTGCCTCTACAAAAAAGAAAAATTTGTGTCTTACAAAGGAAAAAAAAAGAATTTATGCAATGAGAAGTGCTAAGCGTACAGCTCTGGAGCTGGAATTCAGCATGATTACAGAAAGGCACCATTTCTTATGTGCCCTTCAAAACAATTACAGGATTATTACTAAAACAAAATTGAAATATTTTCAGTATATAGAATTTTTATCTCCACAATGGCTACACAACACTGAAATGACTGAAAAGTACTATCCCGACACCCAACTTTACGTATCTTGTTTGACCAATATTTGAAATACAGTACACATAATTATACCAACTAAATGCCAGTGTTACATTAGCAACTAAAGCTGCTGTTTCTTGAAATAAAAACTGATCTTGTCTTGCTTTGCAAAAAAAAAAAAATCTTTCTATTCACCCAAATGGAATTTTACATCTGTTTATCAAATTAATTCTGCAGCAATAAATACAGCTAAATATTTAAAGTTTAGCCACTTTAAACATAACCAGCTTCCTCAGCAGGATACTTTTTAAGCGAAAAGACATCTTTTGCTCTGACAGTATACACATCACCCTTTACTTTCAGGAAGGTTACAAAACTAGCATCCAGACACCAAGACCTCATCTCCTTGGCAGAGATAAATATGTACAGATAAAAATTCTCTTCCAACAATATGCTAACTCTATAGATTTTTCTTCATTTATAGATTTGAATACTTTCCCCTCTACTCAGCCATCTATTAATAAAGTATGAGACAAAAGTCTCAAAAGGTTAAGTTTAGCTGAAACCAGCCAGCAAAGACCGTATGATCTTATGAAGTTATGCTTTTTTTCCTTCTCAGCAGGGGAGAAAGAGGATAAAAAAGAGCTGCTGAAACTAAGGCATACTGATTTTTTAGCCACTGCTTTTCCCTCATTTTTTTCCCATCAAAACTGCAGACTCCTGTACATTGAAGCTTAACAGTAATGTCAATTATTTCTCAAGAATCTCTTAGATGAAGGGCAAAAAACTTCAGGGCTCTGCTAGCTACAGACTTCACTGTAATTTTCAGCCTACTGAAACAGTCTGCTTTGGAAAGGGACTGATTCCTGTAGACACCACCAGCAGTTGACACAGAAATGAAGACAGAAAAATTAAATAAAGCTTCCAAACCTGGTTTCACCACTGTAAACTGAACAGTGAAGAAACCCAGCCCAACACTTCTGCAAACTTCAAACTGATATACAAGTTGCAACTCCAAGTAAGGAGACTCAAAGTGATTTTCAATGAGTATTTTGTTCCCTTTGTACTGCAAGAACATACTGAATGCAAACAGTATTGAGAATTGCCCAAACTCACACTTTTAAAATCCCATGATTTCATAGGCTATGGAGTCCTCAACACACTCTGCACTAAGAGCTGATGGGTCAAAGACATACTTATATGAAGAATGATTTTAATGGGTCCTTCCTATTCACGTCACACTGTCTCAAAGTTACTTCTATGTTTGACAGACTCCATACTGAAATAATTTCTATTATTCTCAATAGCTGATTTTGGTCTGATCCATGACAGCTTCTGTAGGTATGAGCAGTTGCAGTTTTCAGAAAATATCCTGTATTTCACCTTCCTAACAATTGAGCTATACATTTACACAATTTGGAAGCATGTAACAGGCAGCAATGCATGTAGGCAAAAAACATGCAGGAAAGGCAAGTACTTTTCTCAAGTGCAGATTCTGGAATGCTGTATCCTATGATATTGCCAACTCAGGCCAAAATGTAGGTTTTCCTTACTTCCTCAGTTCAGCCATCCTATGCTACAGCAATTACCACATGAACTACAAAACTGACATTTTATGCACCAAATCTGAGAATACTTCTACTTTATATGGCATTTGAAAACAGTTCTAATGTCTAATTAAATTTCTTAATCAACAGGCATATGCAACATATTCTGGCTACATCAAGATCCCCACTAAGCCCAAGGCAGCTTTGAGCAACAAAAGCCATTAGACTGCATCAGGTCAGAACCACAGAACATTTCTGTAATATCCCCTCACGCAGATACATGCCAATAGTACAAGGGTGGAATATAATAAGCTCGTTTATGCTAAACAGGGAGAATATACAACTTCATACAAGAACTGGGTTATCTATTACTACTAAACTCTGAACACCAAAATTACCAGCATACCACACTGTATCAAATTTGTATGGAGTTCAGCTTTTTATTAGCTCATTCTATTTTAAATTAACACCCTTAATTTCCAAGGGAAACTGAACAACTGCAGAATTATTTCAAATGTTTGCTAGCCAGTAGAGAAAAAAAAAAGCCCTGATGTATAACTACTACAAGACTATAATGAGGACAGCCAGACGTATTTCAGTAAATATATTCAAATGTCTCCTCCCTTTGAATTTAAGTGTATGCATAAAAGCCACAAAGAAATATAAAATACCACTCATCTTGCAGGTTAACAAAGTTGACCTGCTAACCATACACAATCAGTTCACACATACACTGCACTGTGGAAGTGCATTCACATGATTATTTGATTATCTGCTACTTAAATATCCATCTACAGAAAAATATCACAGCCCAAGGCCGATCAGGAAGGGGTGAAGAGCAACACAGACCACAAGGAGAACTGTTTCTTTTTTTCTTTCTTTTTTTTTTTTTATTTAACCTCACAGAAAGGAGCATTACATCACACTCTTACAATGCAGGGGGAGGGGCCTGTTCTCAGAAAGCAAGCTTCAGCTATTTCCCTTTAATTTTCTGCTTGGTTTGGGAGAGAGATGCAAAAATAACTTGTATTTAAATTTTTAGTAACATAGAAGACGGGGTAGAGGAGGGGAAATGCGAGAAAACACAAGCTTTTTTGCTTACATTTACTAACATGCAGGTGAATACTTGTTTTCTTAAAAATACACAGCAAAAGTCTACCAAACATGAGGCGCACCCTGCGCTTGCAAGGGTGCATTCCTAAATACCTGCCCCACATTCTACCAGCCGCCAGACCCACTGAGCTGAGGAGGGTACCTTACTTCTGGGCGAATGGACACGGCGAGACCATTTTAAAGCCGGCACCGCCTAACTCGCTTTACCCCCTCGATGCCGTGTTTATGGGGCAGGGCCATTTGGTCCCAACGACGGCAGACACCGGGGGGTGAGGGGGTGATCTGGCCGCTTTGGGGAGGGGGTTAAGGCGGGGGGGGGGTGTGCATCCCGAGCCCGCGCGGGAGCCCAGCCTGGCCGCGCTCCGGCGGCGCAGAAATCCTCCACCCCCCACTCCCACCCAAACCCGGCACTGTAGGTGTTTGGGTGCTTGGTTTTAGCGTTCCCCCCGTCCCGTTTCTCCCCAGGAAGGATGGCCCGGTGAGAACGTTTCCCCATCGGTCCCCCATCGGACCCGGCAGCAGAAAGAATGCAAAACCCCGTTTTATATATATGCAAATTTTTGCAGCAGATGTAAGAGCTTCGGGTGCTGTGGGGAAGAAACCACTTTTTCAGAAGCCTCCATTTAAATAAAACAAGATTTTCAGTACTATCTTGTACTTCACCAGCTTGGAAAACGCAAACCACCTTCTGTAATTTGCCTGTGTTTTAAATTACAAATCCCTTCCAAATCCACAGTATGCTCCTACCGACACCTCCATCTAAAAAGCCCTAAAAATCCACGAGAAGTGCTTCACACGTAAAACCAGACAACGTCTGAAGCAAGTATCTGTGCTACAAAAAACCACCTCTGCAAAACCACGGGTGAAAACAGCGCAGGCTCTTACAAGATCTACAGACAGGTAAAACCGAGAAAAAGAGGAATAAAATATAAACGTACCACTAACCTCATAAAGTGCAGCAGTGCTTAAATCCAGCGAGTTGAGGCATACAAGGTAGAAATGGAAATGAAAAAAAAAAAAAGGAAAAAAAATCCGAAAATGGTTTTGTGTTTGGTTGTTGTTGGTTTTTTTTATTTCTTTTTGTTGGGTTTTTTATTATTATTATTATTTCAAACGTTCAGAAACCAGCAGAGACTCTGTCGGCCATTTTGGCTTGAACTCCCTCGCTCGGCTCGGCTCTGCTCTGCTATCCTCTCTCTCTCTCCCTCGCTCGCTCCCTCCCGCTCGCTCCCTCTTGCTCTCTCTAAAGGAAGCAGCTTTTTTTGTGACCTTCAAATACAGGCGGGTCATGTGACTCCAGCGGGCTGTCAATCACCCAGGCGGGCCGTCCCTTTCCAGCCTTAAAGGGACAGCGCCAGCACAGGGGGAGGACGGCCAACTCCCCGCCAAGCTAGCGCGCTCGCCACCCGCTTGATCCCTCACCGTTCACCATGCGAGGGGCAGCAAGCAGAAAGGGTAAAATATGTGAGCTGTGAGAACTCTGAAAGAGAGGAACTCGGCTGGAGTCCTTGCTCTTTAAAACTGACTAAAAAAAAGGCGGCCAATTATGCTGATTCTACATTAAGGTGGCAGAGCCCATCAAGGGTGAATGATGAAATGTCTAAGTCCCACTAGACACACACTCTTGTGGTGCACCGGGGACACAAGACCCCTAGCACTTACCTCCAAAGAAAACCACGTTTTCAGTACCACCCCATCCTGATTCAAGGACAAGACGAGACTAATCTTCAGCCCACCATGAACTCAAGGCAGTAACAACAGGCTGACTACAGGACACTCGCACATAAACCCAAACCCTAGGTGAAGAGGCATGAACACCTTGTGGGACAGCAGAGCCAACTCACTTTCCCCTACTGCCTTGAGTCTTAGGCTGCAACTCCATCATTAGGCAGACATCCATAGATAAATGCTCAGTCGGAAGTGAATATCCCAGTATGTTTCAACATAAAACAGTAAGTCTGCAGGGTGTTTCCAGACATTACCTTGAATGTGCAGAAACAGTTAAAACACAGTTCAGAAACAGTATATGATAATGCAAGTATTGCTTTGCTTTGAGGAGGCTTGCTCCTGAGTCTGCCCAATATGGGGAATAAACACTTGAACTGAGAAGGTACTGGAATCCAGTGAGGTGACAGACAACAGCTTAGGAAGCTCCTGGGAGCACCTTCAGGACCGAACCCTGATAATACACACATTTTTAATTCTGTACAGTTTTGCACTGTAACTATGTAGAAAGTAAAAAAGACCATGCTAGTAGTGGAAAAACAACACAGAATGAAGCTTAACTTAAAAAGTCATGGGAGGGCACCCCGTAGGAATGATTTTGGAGAGGGGCAGAAACTGCGCATCTTATGAATGAGAATAAAAATTACTAGCGTATGTTGTCACACTACATAAGTCACTGGCTAAACGTGTTTCAAAAAGATCACTAAGAGGCTATGAATGGCTAATAGGTCTCAGGTTTTGACATGCTTTGCTCCTACTGCCCTCCCTCACAGTAAGGCACAGAAACTCTCAAATGGAGATTCCCCTAGTGAGTGGGTTTCTTTAGCAGGGCTACAGCCTGCAATGCAACACCTCTACATCTACCTCTGCAGGCTCATGAAACCCTGGAAATAGCTGATGTGTGTAACAGGTACCTAATGAAATAAAAGCAGTCGATGCTAGCTATTGAAGATGTGCTGTCTAAACCAGAGCAGAGAATCACCCAGGTTGGCTGGATTTAACAGCTTGTGGTGTTTTGTGGCAGGGCTAATCCAAACATGGCAATTTAAGAAATGTGGTGAAATCTCAGGAAATGGGTTCTTATTTGTGGCAAGACCCGAAAGGAACACCACAATTGCTCTGAATATCTGAAGACAAAATCCAAACCAACTGCCTGGCAACTGATTTACACAGTTTCATAGAAACAAATATATAGCCACATTTACGAAGCAGCTATCCCCCTTAACATTACAGCAAGTATTGCAGCTCCATGTTCTGTACATGTTCACGCTGAAGTATGACAGTATGCACTAAGCTGCAGATAATTTCAGTTCCCCTCAAAAGCCAAACTGTTTTACTCAGACTCACAAGTCCCTTAACTTCAGTGAGGCTTGCCAGTTCTCCATTCTGAAAGTCCTGGAAGCTTTTACCTCAAGAAGTTGTTAATACTGTGATGACTCCAAGCAACCAGCACTCACCTGAGTTCCTGTGTTACCTTACTTGACTGCTATAAATTTTCACCTTGTCAATGTTCCATGGACAGAACTTTTTTAATCAAAAAACTTTTTTCAAACAAATAATCAGTGAACCAAAATTATTTAGAGAAGACAGTATGGGCAATTCTTAGATAAATGTAACATGGATAAAACATGTCAGCTTATTTAGCATTCTGTTAAAAACAGAGTGTAAGCCTAGGTTTTACCTTGATCAGTTTCTCTTCCATATGGAGCAATGGACTCCACTTGGCAAGGTGAAATTACCCATGTTTTGTCTCCTTTAAGATGCTATTTGAAAACAACTTCAAGCTCCTTATTTTACTATAAAAATAAATGGAATGAATGCTTTAACTTAAGTTTTTCAACTAAGCTAACAACTGAAACATACTTCATTCTTTATCTGTTCCTGTTGGCATACTGGTTAAGATGGCTCACAAGGAATTTTGGGGTTTTGTCTTATTTTTTTCCTGTGGGGTTTTTTGTTGTTATTGTTCTTTGGTTTGGGGTGTTTGTTTAAAATGCAGCATTTCCCCAAGCAAAACTGCAGAAGAAGCAGAACAGTAGTTCAGAAAACATCCAATGGAGTATAAAAATACACAGCATACACAAGATCTGCACATCTCTTTTCAGAGGGCAATTACACTTTAAAACCTAACCATTAAGCTTTCTGATGCTAGCAGTCCTGTTATAAGCTAGTGTTAATAAGTTACATCCTTGTTATGCGCTACTAGCTTACCTGATTACAAACACTTCATTTCTAAGCACCTTCCATCTGAGGATCATAAAGCACTTTAAAAACTTTAATGAAGCTTCACAGTGCTCCTATGAGGACAGTATCCAGTATGAACAGACATATACATGCACACAGATGCACATTAAGAGAGATGCTTACAGTCACGGATTCTCTACACTCATCTCAACTGAGACAAGAAAGGAGTGGGGGATTTTTATTTCACATTAAGCTGCATTGTGGTTCTAGTAACAGCTCATCCTCTCTGATGAGCTTTTGGTAAAAATCAATAAATTAGGCTTCAACGTTACTGACACTGGCATCCTTCAGTGTCCACTCGACAAACCAAGGTATCAACTTTGCCCTCCAGTTGTCATCTCAAAAAGGAGACCTGGCCTGTCTAACCTGGTTTCACTTAATTTTAAAAGGATCTGAGATCATTCAGTCCTATGCAAAACTCCCTGTCTTATGAGTATTTTGTTTGGGCTCAAAGTCCTGCAGTTTTGCATATCTTACTTCTTTTGAAGGCTGCACTCTCACCATCCTCCAACACTGGACTCCACCAAATGGGCTTTTCTACATTGCCCATACACATGTGGCAGTAAATTTAGGACTCATTTTTCCCCCCTAGAAAGTCCTTCATAGCTGCTACTATGAAAGTGAAAAAGCCTATTCAGCTCCTCCGGACACAATTCTTCAGCAGAAACCTCAAACATTAACAAGTTTCTCATAGCAAGAATGCCTCTCACCAACTGTCCTTTCTATTGATGGTGAAGAATTTACTTCCTGAAGTGTAAGAGGCAAAAAGGCAGATTTTCTTCACCAAAGTGAACTGAAGCCTGCATGTCCCCTCTACCCTACTGCAGCTCACCAGTTAGATATCCCAAGACCTCCCTCCCCCAACCCCAGAAAGGGGGTGCAGTAACAGATTCAAGATAATTGGTGGCAAATTCCTCCCCAGCCAGTCACCAGTGGACCAACTGTCCTGGATTACAATCCTAGCAAACACACCTCTTCAAGTTAACAGGGATCAGAAGGGCCCCTTTGTCTCTCCTGAGAGGAAGTTAAATGCTTGACTTTAGGGGTAGGGACATATTGTGAAGACTAGGTTACACAGCTAAACAATTTCCAGTAACAAAAAGCAAGCAGACAACCCCTTAAATTATGGAACAGAATTAAGAGCCTTAACTATTCCTTGCATGTTTCTTACAACTTCCATATGGTGTATTTCAAGAGAAAACTTTTAAAATTAAGGTTAAAAACAGGAGTTCAAAGCATCTTGCTGCTTAGATGTGGTAACAACTAGGAACTTGACACAGGCTTCTCCATAATGGATAAGGGATAGTTCGGATCACTTATACATTATTTTTTCTGAACAGACACAGATGCTGAATGCCCAACACTTCTGAGAAGTGAAGACCCTAACCAGTCTTCACAGCAAGTGCACATAAGTCATCGTGCAAGAGAGATGTCCTCTCCTTTTGCAGGAGTACAAAACTTTAAAATGTTCAAGCGTTCTTCAAAGACAAAATACTCATTCCTAAGGAAAACCTGGGATTTGGTTTGGGCTTCCCACCTTGCCTTCACATTTACTGTGCAGTGAGACATTTCATGTTACAGAATTGTGCAAACAGAGCTGCCAGGGTTCTTAACTACAGCAACCAAAAGTATAATGTAAATTCTTTTTCTCAGAGAAAAATACCATGACAAAAAGGATTCAATAAAGGAAAAGCTTACTCAGTTCCTGAAAAGGTTACTACAGCTTCTGTATCCCTTACACAAGGCACCTATCAACATATTCTAGGAATGGAGCATACCATCATTATTATTTAAAACTTCTATTGTAACTTATATTGGAGCCATACTAAAGCTCAGGTCTTGTTCATATCTTGCCAGGGACAAAAGAAAGAATACAAGGCCTGAAAACTTCACAGCATATGAAGTTTAAGAACTATACATGACTTCAAGGCAAAGCTAAAGTTGTGATCCTATACCTTAATGAAGTGCTCAAGAAAGAGAACAAGTCAGAAGGAAAACTTCATTCACCAAACTTTGCAAACACATACTTTTCCACCTAATTTTTCCTCAAACTGCCACAATACTTTTTCCTAGCTGTTCAACCTATAAATAATCCATCACTATGCCCTCACTTCTTCAAACTCCTCAAATGCCCTTTCCAACCTGGAGAAAGATGAAGCTTTCTAGCTGCTTTTTAACAAAGTTGTTCCATGAACAACAGAACTGAAAGCTCATTTCCTAAGAATCTCCGTCATGTGTTACTGAACCTCTACCGCACTAATCCCAGCTTCCTGCACAGCCAGTTCTCCTTTGATGCCAAGACTCCTCCAGTATATTGAGCACCATGTAGATCTCTTCCTATAACTATTTTCCACCTCTTTCAGTACCTGGGCAAAAAAATAGCATATGCTGCAGCTAACCTTGAAACACACATGATGATTAACTATTAACAGACATAACCAGAACCGGTACTCTTTTGTTTCCTGAAACCCTTCTTTTACTGCGGAAATTCTGGTCCATGAAGTTTAACATATTGGTAATCAGAGCTGTATTATAATTTCTTATTCTCTTCACTTGACCAAAACTGAACAAAAGACTCCAAACTCAGGAAAGATACAAACACAGAAAAAGCATGAGGCTTAACTACCCCAGGAACTGAAAGAATTGATCCCAAATGTCTTTTCCCATTCAGTCAAGTCACCCTCTGAGTGCTCAATGTATTTGTATACCCATATCCTGAGAAATTCAATGAGTACTTTCCAGTAACATAACACACAAGGGAACTGGTACAAATTAGAATTCTTAGAATTTGTTTAACCTGATCCTTATTATCACTTCAGAAGCTTCTTGGAGAGTGTACTCCTATCCTAACAGGTCCTCCTTACCAGTTTCCAAAATCCCTAGGTGCCAAAATATCAATGTAATAGGAAAAGTTTGTCTTTAAAATGCAATTCTATCTATGCCAGTGAAAAGATAGTACTTCTTTCAAATAAATAGGGAAATAGCATACCATATCACTCCACCCATGTATACAGCAAGTGGTTGCTTTGAAATTGTTATTATCACTTCAGAAGCTTCTTGGAGAGTGTACTCCTATCCTAACAGGTCCTCCTTACCAGTTTCCAAAATCCCTAGGTGCCAAAATATCAATGTAATAGGAAAAGTTTGTCTTTAAAATGCAATTCCATCTATGCCAGTGAAAAGATAGTACTTCTTTCAAATAAATAGGGAAATAGCATACCATATCACTCCACCCATGTATACAGCAAGTGGTTGCTTTGAAATTGTTATTTACAGCCTATGAATTAACCACGCCAGTTAAATGATTGATTCAACTGGCCTTCCATCAACAATAGCTACGTTACTGTGTATTTCAAAAGGAGTAATAACCTCATTGGATAAATCCTTCCTTCCCCCTATTTAAGCCTCAAAGCTTAAAACATTTTCAAACAAACAGCAGCAAGCATTTTCTGGATATTAAGTATTCCAGCCAGGCTGGAATATTTAATGAAAACCTTATCTTTCATGTCTATAAACACTTTACCAAAACAGGACCCATTTTTTATATGGAACCTTCAGACATGCTTCTACTGAAATTCAGTATACTCACTTTCATTTGGGCTGCTCACACAAAGCAGGCTCCTCACAGATACTTAAGGTCTTACAAAAGACAAGGAAGATTTGGGGGCTGAAGAGTTAGTAATATTCTAGTTCAATCTTTTTTTCTTTTTTTCCCCCACCTAAAAGGAAACTATTTTTATTTACCTATTTATTTAAGGCAAGATAGACCAGTACCTCTCTCCAAATTGTTCTAACTTGCCTTGAGTTTTAGCATAGAGAATTCAATCACTGGCCCGGAAACCTCTGAGCAAAGGAATTTCTGGCATCTTGGTTGGAGCTGGCATCAACCCGTTTTCCTTTGTTCTTATTAAAGGAACCATAATATGCTAAGTTAAACAAAATAAAAAAAAATCAACAACAAAAAATCCCAAGTAAAAGCAGAATACAAAAGGAATGCATATTCAGTGATTACTGTAAAAGATTTCCCTAATTTGACTTTTTTTCTATTAAAAGCACTTTTCATTGCTGCAAAAATCTGTAAACTGATCTTTCCAAGTGACTTGAAAATCTTCCCTAAGTAATGTGCCTTCATGTACAGTCCTTCAGTTTGAAATGTCAGGAAAGGAGCAGCTAGCTATCCAGGCAGAAAATTCTACAAGCTGTGGCTGTCACAGGTATACAAATGCATGCACTAACCTAGAAACAGTATGACTCCCGAATCTGATCAACTTTGATCAAGGGCAAAGATTTCAGCAAACTCCATCTGTCTAGGTAGGAGAAAAAGAAATCCTACCAGCTCTCCAAATCACAGCATGCCAAAGGAGCAATACAGCCCAAGAGCTCCAAAATATCTCTGTAAACAAGTTTTTAATTCATACCATGTTGACCACAAAGCACAGTTTTAGTCATAAAAAGTAAGTCATATCTTCTACAGGGAATAAAGAGATTGCCTTTTTTTTTCTTTTCTTTGCTCCCCTTCTTTAACCAATAATGGTCACTCCCAGAAGGGTCTAGATGGGGTCTGCAACTTTGAACCAAGTTCTTGGACTTAGGACTATTTAACCTTTTTTATCCTTTAACTTCTGGTATCTCTAAGCCATAGAAGATAGTCACCAAAATTTCTGTTTTCTGGACATACGAAACAACAAGAGAGCACAACTCTAATACAACAT
The DNA here is from genome assembly GCF_033783945.1 of Neopsephotus bourkii. NCBI lineage: Eukaryota > Metazoa > Chordata > Aves > Psittaciformes > Psittacidae > Neopsephotus > Neopsephotus bourkii. Next base: position 15,702,357 of record NW_026900624.1, read on the forward strand.
ACAACCATTAGACTTTTTGTCCCTTCCTCTCTTAATCTCCTTGAAAAGAAGATTCAACAACTGATCTGGGTGTATGCAAAAAACCCCTTCAAAACAACAACAAAAAAAGACTTGATGAATGTATTTATTCTTTGGAGAGAATGAAGCAGTGGAAAACACAATGTGCAACTTACATCTGATGCAAAAGGAAGAAAAGTTTTAGGACTGTAATTCATACACATTTATGCTGCCACTGACTTGCGCCAGCTGTCCAAAAAAGTGAATCCTTAGCAAATTAAAATGTGTGGCACAAACTTGGTGTAGATATCACTGAAATTTGGCTAAATTAAAATACATTTTTACACTAAGAATACAGACAAAACACTAATTTAGGACTAAAAATCAGTAACAGCCCTTAAATGATTTTGTTTGCTGTTTTTGTGTCTGTTATCTTACTCCCACATAAGATATCATTCAACAGTTGCCATCTAAGTAGCAAAGAAATGCTGAAAAGAGAACAATGTCCGTCCATCCATATGAATGATCCATCCGAAGACCATTACCTCAGGCAGCTCCTGAGGAAGTGGCAACTTGGTAAGAAGGAACAGCCACTAATCAGCCAGACCTGAAAAAATGTTTCCTTGGACAATGAACTTGAGAAATCCCAGTAGATAGTTAACTTCCTGGAAAGGGACTAGATAGGGAGTGGAGGGCTCTGAAATAAAGAGGCTCTGGGATTTTTAGGAAATAAATCTGTGGGCAAATGCTCTCCCCTTCAAAAGTACATTAAGATCTTTAAATCAGAATACCCTCTTTTCTGCTAGCAATCAGAATTACTACTAGCTGTAATAACTAGAGAAACAAATGATATTGAGCATAATATGTGACGTTATCTACTCTGTGTATTTTGCAATATTGTATTTATAAATCAAGCCAGCTGGAATAGAAAATATACCTTTGTCTTGGAAAGTCAACAAATGTAAAGAAGACTCTTGATCAGATAAGACTGCAAATTCAGAAGCAGGCTTTGTACACTTCCTATGCAGAATAAATACAGATCTTGAGGGGGAAGGGGAAAGGGGAGGGAGTGGAAAGGGAGAAGAATCCAAACAAACTAACCTCTTCTTAACAGAAGACATCTGGATAAATGCACTATGAAATCCTAGGGATAAGAAATCCCAAACTACTCCCACTTAGAATGTACACTGTCCCTAAGTCTTTTCCTCTCTGAGTTTTCAGTAGCAGTGTAAATGAAACAAACACATTGGGATGGTAAGTGGTAACTTAACTTCCAAAGTTGACATTTTTTTCTGAGTGATCTCCCATAGCTTTTTGGGTTTTTTCCCCTCAACAGTGATTTTGCTTCTGTTTTTTCACATACACAGAAAGCACCTGCAAAATAACAGTACCGCTAACGGTGTAGGTTAGCTGGGGAACATAGCAAGCCTGAATCTGTTCATGAAAAAATAAACCACACAGTGCTATATGCTTTGCTACCTCCTGATTTACAGTTTGCAAGGAAAAATAAATAAATAAATAAATCAGAGGATGTGACATGGGGAATATTAAAATCCATGGCATGACAACTGAAAACACTTTCAACACTAACTTGCAGATGTGAATGCCTAACTTAAAACTATTTTTTTGCTTAGAATAGTCAGACTAGAGTTTTCCTGGGGGTAATACCTCTAATTTTAAGTACAAAAATTCCCAAATATCTAAGTATAACATTAAACTAGTAAAATATAGGAGACAAGTGATGGAACTTTTGGCATTTTAAAGTGCTTAAGTTCTGCATGCTTGTTTTTTTACACCGTTTGGAAGTACTGTACTGTAAAGGGTGCGAGCCCGCTTTTCAACATTATTGACTTACCAGTCTTATGGCTGAAACAGCTACTTGCTACAGATGAAGAATTCACTGCTGTCTTATCCATGTCTACCCACTCAATTGCACAACAAAGGGCAATTCTTTCCTCTGTGCCTCAGGGCCCTTTACATACACAGGTAAAGCTGCCTTCAAATGTAAACTTGTCCTGCCTCTCATTCCACTGCAGGGAGTAAAGACTTATAAAATACGAAGGTGACGAAAATATTCCTTAAACCTTAGTTGGACCAGTTTTCATCTTTAGTCTAATGGTCTCATGCACTCAAATACCTTTCCAAAGCTCCAAAGACATAAAAGAAAAAAAACAACTTCAAAGTTAGAACTCTCCTACTCAGATGCCAGTATCAGAACTAGCCTGAGTTATCACTAGGACCAAAGCATATTCTGACATGCTAACAGAACTGTGATACCCTGTGACAGAAGCGGCTGGTGTGGTCACTACAAACACAGCCCATGTCTCTGTGGTGGCTTGTCAGGATGTGGGACAGAGGACTTCGGTGTCTGAGGACATTTCTCTAATGGGCTACACACACAGAACAACCAGCAATGAAAAATGAGCTATGCCTTTATTTCTGAACATAACTGGTGATGTTTTCAAGGGAAGACTTCACTTGTCATGAATTTCAACAGAATTTGGGACGATACTCAAATGTAGGTTCCCCAAAACTAAGTTAATAATCTGAGTCAGGATTTGGAGGCTACCTTAAAAATCCCAACATGAATCTTTAAAAAAACCAAAAAAACCTCACCCAACCAACCAACCAAATCCAAAAATTACCCGTACAATGCTATTACTTAGATTGGTTGTGTTAGTAAATTTAAAAAGTACAATGGTTCTCAAGGCAAATCTCAATACCTTCAGTAATATGGAATGTCATTAATACATGAAACAAAACCCCTGTCACACACGCATTTAACTAACTTCATTTTTGGTAAGAACAGTGTTTTATGCTACAGGGACATAAGCTGTGGCTAGGGTATTTTGTGGAATTTCTAACTTAAACCTTCAAAAGAATACTGCAGTACTTCCTAACAATGTCTGGCATTCCCACCAACCAAAGCAGACATCCTCAGGATATACAACTGCAGCCTTTTTACAGTTTTCAGCAACATTATCAACGAGTAAGACTGGTCATTTTACACCACTGTGGCAGTGATATCTACATGTGCAACCAATATTGGCAGGCTGCTGAAAATGAAGGAAGGCTGGCCTATTAACTAGCTCCTTAATTTGAAGTGCAAGGAAAAAGGCTGATAGAGCTTGTTTTTCATAGCTTTAAAATGACAAAACTAAACTGGGACAAGGACTATTCCGCTGTGCAAGCAAACATAGAAGTAAGTTTTAATGAAGACTGAGAAAGGCTTTCACACATGTACACTGGAAGATGAAAGGCAATGGATATAAATTGCAATAAATTCTTACTGAGTATTATGGAATTTTCTTCACCATGAGGGTGATCAACATAACAGATTGCCCAGAAAGGCTCTAGAACAATTCCGAAAAGCCTGATACAACTTAGAAGTTAGATTTAACTTTCAAAGCTGGCCCATCTTTGAGCATGGAAGTGGATGAGATGACTTTCAGAGGTCCTTTTTTGATTGAAACTATTTTACTAGTCTATCATTTCTCTTTCCATCTTAGGTTATATTAGCTACCACTTTCTTTTAATCATAGTGTCTTACAAATTCAGGAAGACATTGAACAGTCCTGCTGAAATGTCAGAGAATAATGTAAAACAACATTACCCAATTTAAAACAATTTTGTGATCTCCACTGGTTACAATCTCTTCCTGGCATTGCTGCAGTTTTGGAGGGTCTCATTGCCTCTGCATCTATACATTAAATTATCAAGCCAAGAAAAAGGCTATCCAGTAGGTCTAATCAATGACACTTTGTAAATTACGGAAAGATCTTGTTTTGCTCTCTTTCTTACAGTATAAAGCACTTCCAGGTGTACAAAGTGCCAAGATAGCTGAAGACTTTTCTCTCCCATTACTACAAAACAGCAGGTGGGGAATAGCCAGCTGAGTTGCTTCAGACAGCAGTAATAGCTTGGCTTACCTTGCTAGTAAACATGAGCATGAACTTGACTCACTTCTTGTCCAAACAGCTACTGTCAAACAGGCTTTCCAGTGTGTTATTCAGAAATGGTAAAACATTTATATTTTTCTTATAGAAAGGAGTAATTTTTCATTACACAATCCCTTTCACTAACAGATTACATTAGTTTCTGGTGGTGACAACTGGGAATAATTTATCAGCAGAGGCAGAGCTACTAATTAATACTGCTAGAACCAGGAACACAATCTCAGTTAAAGGACCTGAGTAGGGATTTCCTACTCCAAAAAAGGTACAAAGAGAAGCTGCTCTCTGCTTGTAAACGTAAGTTTGACAGTTTTGGAAAGATACTTCTGGATCAAAGTTGCTTGTTAATCTTTTCTCTAGTGAGTGATAAGCAAAAGCCTTATTACAGCTGGTAAGGCAAAAAGAAGCTACTGCCATGTAAAATGTAAGTATTTCGTGGAGAGATAATATTTACTTCTTAAATATGGCAAGTTCAGGTCAGTATTCGTAATGGATGAAAATGCAAGAGAACGCCTCTAACAAAATGTCCACCTGCAATTAAACGTAATGATGCTGATCCTTCTCCAAACTTTTCTTTTGGGAGAGATGGAAAGGGGTTTCTTAGCAGGTATTAGCCACATGACAAAGTAATGCAGCCAAGTGTAACAGTTACATCACGTACTAATGAGCTGAGAGGAGGGAGGCATTTACAGAGTACTGAGAAGCAACAACTTCTCAAGGAGCCAGGATCCTCTGCTGGAGTAGAAGCATGGTCCAATACAGACATTATCAGCCCCTGTAGTCCATGCACACTCACTTCTTTTGAAGTGTGGGTTTTAGAGTAAGTGGCAGCCCTCACTGCTGCACATATCATGCAAGATCTGTTACACAGGCACCATGCATAAACTGTATCTTTCACAGAACTCAAGATGGGTATGCCCATTCTATTTTTCACTCATAACTAAGGGTTTTGCACGTGTAACTTTTCTTCTTCATAAATAGTTTTGACTGAAATCAGTTATATTCATGTTGTAAATGATTTGTTAAAAATGTCTAAAGACACAATAGTCTAACAGGAGAGTTCCCACTAATCTAACAGATACAAGCAAATAGCAGTTCTTGGGTATCATCTACAGCTCAATAAAAAAAAAAATTAATCTTAAAAAAGCTGCAAGTTTAGTGCATTAAGTCTGCCTGAAAGAACTATTCAGTGCAACAAAAGCAAGGTTTGAGAGATGGAAGCAGGGTTGGTTGGTTTTTAATACTAGAAGGCACTCTTGCAATGCCAAGTTTTTATCCCTGAGTCAAACTGAGTTGAAAAACTGTTGCATTTTGGAAATAAATTGCTAGAAGTCATCCATGGGTGGTGGCTTCTTATAATCCGTTATGAAGCTGTACTTCAGGAAAGGAAATTCCACATGAAACTGGTGCTAGGTAAGAACTACTGCTTTCACTGAAAGTCTCTCAGAAGTATCTTTATTTCTGTTCTTTCAATGTCCGCTCAAACTCTGAGTCTTTTGGAATGCAGTTAAATATTAAGAAATTGCTGGGCTTGCCTAGGAGGGTAACACTTGCAGACTGCTCCCAGCACCTTGCTTGCAGGTCAGTCGCTGAAACCCCTCCCTCAAGGATCGAAATAATAGTTACTCAGAACAGGCTGTCTGTTAAATCATTTATGTTAACATGGTCAACTTTTCAGGAAAGCAACTTAGAACTCAAGGGGGGGTGGAGGGAAATTTCCCCAAAACATCTGCATAGCTGTAGAGGCAGTAATCTTAAGAAAGTCTGATGAACAGCTGGAAAGCGAAGGAAGCATCTTTAGCTAGTGCAGCTATTTCTGAAGGAAACGCCTGATTCTACATTAAAACTTATGATCTACTTTTCACTAACAAGCTCCAATTTTATTTCAAACCAACTAGGAGGACAACAGTGAACACAGGTACACAGAATAGTCGGGGTTGGAAGGGGCCTTAAGATCATCTAGGTCCAGCCCCCCTGCCATGGGGAGGGACAGCTCCCACTAGACGATGTTGCCCAAGGCTATGTCCAACCTGGCCTTGAACACTGACTCACTGCACAGGGAAGAGATACCCGAGATCATTAATCCCAGCCCTTTGCTCAAAGCGTGGTTAACTACAGCAGGCTGCTTAGGGTTGTATCCAGCTGGGTTTTAAATATTTTAAAGGATTATGAAGGCACAACCTTTTTGGGCAACTTGTTTCCAAAGGTGTGACCACATTTCACAGTAATTTCCTTTTTTCCCTTGGGTCTGAGTGGAATTCCCTGTATTTCAGTCTCTGCCCACTGCCTCTTGCTTTTTGACCAGACATGGCTGTGAAGAGTTTGGCTCAGCCTTCCAGAGTCCCCTCATCAGGTATTTGAGGGGTGACCTTATTAGTGTATATAAATATATAAAGGGGGAGTGTCACGAGGATGGAGCCAAGCTCTTCTCAGTGGCAAACAATGGTAGGACAAGGGGCAATGGGTACAAACTGGAACACAAGAGGTTCCACTTAAACTTGAGAAGAAACTTCTCAGTGAGGGTGACAGAACACTGGAACAGGCTGCCCAGGGAGGTTGTGGAGTCTCCTTCTCTGGAGACATTCAAAACCTGCCTGGACACGTTCCTGTGTAACCTTATCTAGGTGTTCCTGCTCCGGCAGGGGGATTGGACTAGATGATCTTTTGAGGTCCCTTCCAATCTCTAACATACTGTGATACTGTGATACTGTGATCTCTACACATGAATAAGCCAAAGTCTTCTCATCCCAAGGCAAAACAGTCCCAGCTCTCTCAGCTTCTCCTCCTATGTCAGATACTCCAGTCTCTCCTGTGTCCCTTCAGCAGACCCACACCAGAATGCCCAACTAATCCCTCTAATCCCTAATGCAAGTGAGCAATAATATGAAGGGGCAATTTCCTATTTAATTTCCTTTCTTTTGAGATCAACAGCAAAAGATGTGAAATCAATGCAGCTTTTTGGAGTCACTCAAGAATACAAATCCTTTGTGTGATTATCATTTGTTTATCTCGGATGCCAGATCAACGTCACTTACAGCAAGAGATAAGCTCTACCAAGGCAGACAGAGTTGTTAAGTAGTTGCAAATTTGAGACTGGGGGTAGAAAAAGATTCAGGTGATTGACTGAAATTTAAAAGCAATACTTGCAATAGAATCTTGCTGGAATTATGCCACAGTTGCACAAAACACTTATCTCCACCTCTTAGTTTCATTACTAAAATTGCGTTTTCAGACTTCTATAAATATGTGATTAACACTATTAGAAATGGTACTCCTTAGGGCAGGATCTGTATGACAAGATCTCAGATGCCACCTGAACACAGATTTATTAGTTAAAAAAAATAAAAAGCCTGCATATCAGTAATCTCGTATTCTCTAATAACCACAGTTTTGAAGAAGAGAGGTAATGTAAGGCACTTGAAAAGCTCTAATCAGAAATCAGGTCAACTGTACAATAATCCTACCTTCCACTTGCACCTGAAATTAGACAGCAAACACAAAGCTATAGATCCAATACCAGTAACGTGTTGCATTATGCTACTAGATATCTAAAGAAACAATTCAGAAAAGCAGAAATCTAACACCCACTTTTTATTTCTGCCTGTTTTTTCTTCTGGAACTTTCTGAAAGTTTCTAATTCAACAAGCTGTGTATCTCTTGCTGCCACAGTAAGTTGGGCAGTCTGAATAGAAAGAAATAGCAGCAATTACTTCGAGAAGTTTGGCTCACTTCCACGATGGAAAGAATGTGCATGCTCAGCACTAGAACTTTCCTGAACCCATTCTGGCTACCTCAGAAATGGTTTCTCACCATTGCAGAGGCAGTGGACTTAAAAGTTGCTAGCTTATCTAAAAGGCAAGGAAGACCTTCACCTCAAGGGCAAACCCCAGCCCTTCTGCAACAACTGTACATGAGGAGACACCCAACTAGGCACAGGAGAAAAAGTTCTGTGCTGTAGATTTCTCAAAGGTCATCTTCCTGCTTGCTCCAAAAGGCATGTCAGGAAAAAAAGAATTATTATGACATCAAAATTGAATTACCATTGCATTAAGTAAAGAAAAGAATATGGAAGACAACCATCACTACAATACTTCTAGGACAAGACTCTGTTCTTCCCATCTGAACAAAAACACAGGAAAAAGTCCCAACCATTAGTGCATTTCAGCCTGAAGTAATGAAAAAGCCTTTTGCTAATGAAAACCTGTCATTTTCTTCCCTGATCAAGCTTCTCTGCCTAAAGCACTGTGTACTAGCGTCTTAAATTGCTCATCCTTGAAAAAGCATTTTCTTTACAACGCCAGTTTCTTTATTGAAATGCATTCTAAAGAAGGTTTATACTCCAAAAAAGACTGATCTACCATACACACACCAAAAGGAAGGCCCTGGTTCTATCGTATTTCACGTTATTTCAGTGAAGAGCAGCTGAATGTACAAACTCATTACCTCAGTGCTAAGCTTCCAGAATTATTCCCTTTACAACAACTTCTGATTAAACTTCTGAAATTTAAATGCATATTTCTATGCTTTCAAATTTAATGCAAGTCAACATCCTGCTTTATTTATTTTTTTGTTGTTGTTCCTCAGCCACCATCCACTTTTACATATGGATATTTAAGGAACCAAAAGGGTGAGCACCCAACAAATGACCAATGCTCCCAGTACATTTAAATAAGAGTGCTTCACACCATTTACTATGGTAAGGCCCTTTTTAAATAAACGTGTGACTCACTGTTTGTTTTCTTCACCAGGAGGTGGAGTCTTGCCATGCCCCTCCATTACAAAATCCTCATGTTCCATCTGCAAAGGCAAGCATTGCAGGTCAGAAATCGGTGGAGCAAAATGCACATCACCTAAAGTGGCCCTTTTCCATACACAACAGCTTAAGACAGCCACTTTATCCCAGTAGCTGGTCCAGAACAGATCATGTAGTTTCTTAGCAACATATGTACATCTCTAACCCCATTGCTATGGTATCATTTTATAGCACAATTTTCAGAAAATCTTCCAAGGGAAAAAGAACCGTTTAATGGCTGTAAGCAGATGAATATCAGCCAGGGTATCTAGGTTCTGAGTTCTGCTCTGTTACGGACTTCCTTTGTCATTCTGAGTAAGTATGGCTTCTACCCCTTCTTCCTTAACATATAAAGCAGGAATTAAAAAAAAGTTACATCTATCAACATCTCTGGAGAAAAATAAGAATTTTCAAAGGAACTTATTAACCACAGGCAGAAACTGCTGTAAAAGCAGAGTACTTCTTGTGAAAAATAACTTTTATATGTAAAAGAGACTTTCACTGCACACGCATAGCCTAGTTAGCAGGGTAGAAAAGAGGCCTAGGGGGACCTCAAATAGATGCTGTTCCAATGACAACATAAGGTAGGCATTTCCTTTGGCTCACATGTTAAAAGATTCTAAGGGCACTAAGGAAGTTTTCTGTTTAATTGTTTGCTTTTAAAATACAGTTTAAACATACATTTTCAGTAGTTTCTTTGGCCAAAAAGATTTACATTATATTTGATCATTAATTATTTACACACTCTTCATTTAATTACTTCATTCGGGCAGAATTTCTTGCACAGGTAGCAAAATACTCTTTTCTTCATAAGAAAATTCACCATATGCACTTAGTATTTTATGTAAACATCCAGATACACAGTTAGCAATACTCCACGTGAAGCCAGCTAACAGGCCACACTGCAATACTCAATAAGCCACACAACAAAGCAACTAAATTATAATCACACACAAAATCTATGATCCCCTACATTAAACTGGAAAGAGAGAGAAACACAATAAAGATAACATGGTTTAGTCAGTCTTTGAAGGAATAAAAAAAACCAAAACCCCAAACCAAACTAATCCAAGATCAAGCAGCCACTTTCCCTTCTGCCCCTACCTGCCCTTCCCTGCTCCAAGAGTCAAGTTTACTCATTTGTACTTTGATGTTGCTGACAGGTCACAAATACAGACAAAAACCATTATCTGCATATTGACATCTAACAAGGATTACAAAAATTGGGTTGTTTGCCTGTACAGACACAGCCCTCAGCAAAACCACAAATGAACCAAGAAACTGATGAACTATTAGGTGGTAATCACATCCAGAAGACAGACAGACAATTAAATGTGTAAGGTGATTTCATATTTGAAAACATGTAAATGTGACCCACATTCAAAACTGTATTTTCATTTAAAACTAATCTTTGAAAGTAAGAAAATTTTGATTTATAGTTTTGTAAACAACTCAGATTTTTAACCATGTATTCCCAGCATACCAGACATACTGAAACCTATTTGTACCTCAATCCATATATGTGATTCTCAAAACCGGGTGTGTCAAAACATCTGGACTCAAAACTGTCTAGCTGAAAAGTATTCATTCCACTAGTTCTGTTGTTGTTGATGTTAACACATAAGTGTGACAACTGGTAAAACAGCTACAGACACGTTCCCACATCACAGAAGAGCATAGTTCTCTGTGTGAGGGTAAATGCTTAAGAGTAGAGTACACAACCTGAAATCAGGAGGTATTTTAGCCTCTTGCTGCTATGAGACAAGTACAATTCACATGAATAGTAAAGCAAGGGAATAGTTTGCGGCCAGTACCGGGAAGAAAGATAAAAATACAGCCTTTTGGAGTAAAGCAGCACTACCTACAGCATATACATGGGAATCTTGTTAGTTTAGCACTGTACAGCAGAAATTCAATTTCATGAAGCTGCAGAAAAGGAAAGATCATAAAACCTGAAGTATAAAATGGGAATTATTTTAAAACGAACAAAATCATAAAAAGGAATTGGAAATTACGTTATTAGACCATAACGAAGAAATTTAAATGAGAACTGGAACATCTAGCAGACACCGAAGTACCATCAACAAAACTGTGCATTAATGTGAATTTTACATGAAGAACGGTGACATAACTGTTCCAGACATACTCTCATCAAGCGTGCATATCTATCCAAACTACCATTTCAAACTGAAGAGGGTAAATAATTAAGAACAACAAGCTACCTGGGCTAGAAACAGTAAGATTGTGGGTCTAGGCAGTCTGCTTTAAAGCAACTAGAAAGCCCCATCTGCTTTTAAGAAATGTTAATACGCTTGCTCTACGCTTCAGAGAGTAGACAAAAGCATCTGCAATAACTAAAATCCGCAGTATTAAAAAAAAAAAAAAAGGAATGATAATGTCAGCACTGAAAAACAAGGAGCTGAGAACGAAAGAGTAAATTTGAGAAAGGTAATGACAAAGTTTCTCATGACAAGAACACCAAGAAAAAGGACATGGGAACTTCAAGAAATGTAGTATTAGTGAATTAGGAAAAAAATCCCTCTTTTTAGAAAGGGTGAACAACTAGACTTGGGGGAAACAGTTGGCTGGTCAGACTCACAGGCTAATGGTTTCTGCACTGTATGATACCTGGAGGCTGGTGTAAAGTGGAGTGCTGAAGGGGTCTACCCAAGGACAAGTCCACTAACCAACATTACCAATGATTTGAAGGCCCAGTAAGGTGGACTCTGGTCAGAATTTAAAGATAATAGTTAGAATCATAGGGTGGTTTTGGTTGAAAAGGCCATTAAGATCATCCAGTTCCAACCCCCCTATCAGGGGCAGGGATGCCTCACACTAAACCATGTTGCAAAGGTCTAGCAGACAGAAGCTCTGTCCAGCCTGTCTTTGAACACTGCTATGGATGGAGAATTCACCACTTCTTTTGGCAGCTTGTTCCAGTGTCTCACCACCCTCACAGTAAAGAGCTTCTTCCTTATATTTAACCTGAACTTCCCCTGTTTTAGAATCATAGAATAGTAAGGGTTGGAAAGGACCTTAAGATTATTCAGTTCCAACCCCCCTGCCATGGGCAGGGACACCTCACACTAAACCATGCCACCCAAGGCTTCGTCCAACCTGGCCTTGAACACTGCCAGGGATGGAGCATTCACAACCTCCCTGGGCAACCCATTCCAGTGCCTCACCACCCTAACAGGAAAGAATTTCCTCCTTATAGCCAATCTAAATTTCCCGTTTAAGTTTTAACCCATTACCCCTTGTCCTATCACTACAGTTCCTAATAGTGAGTCCCTCCCCAGCACCCTGTAGGCCCCCTTCAGATACTGGAAGGCTGCTATGAGGTCTCCACGCAGCCTTCTCTTCTCCAGGCTGAACAGCCCCAACTTTCTCTGCCTATCTTCATACAGGAGGTGGCTCAAGTGCCCTGATCATCCTCGTTACCCTCCTCTGGACTTGTTCCAACAGTTCCATGTCCTTTTTATGTTGAGGACACCAGAACTGCACACAATACCCCAACTGAGGTCTCAAAAGAGCAGAGTAAAGGGGCAGGATCACCTCCTTCGACCTGCTGGTCACACTCCCTTTTGATGCAGCCCAGGATACGGCTGGCTTTCTGGGCTGCAAGCACACACTGCAGCCGGCTCATGTTCATTTTCTCATCAACCAACACCCCCAAGTCCTTCTCCGCAGGGCTGCTCTGAATCTCTTCTCTGCCCAAGCTGTAGCTGTGCCTGGGATTGCTCCGACCTAGATGTAGGACCTTGCACTTGGCATGGTTAAACTTCATGAGGTTGGCATCAGCCCACCTCACAAGCGTGTCAAGGTCCCTCTGGATGTCATTCCTTCCCTCCAGCATATCAACCGAACCACACAGCTTGGTGTCATCGGCAAACTTGCTGAGGGCGTACTCAATCCCACTGTCTGTGTCAGTGATGAAGATGCTAAACAAGACCGGTCCCAACACCGATCTCAGAGGGACACCACTCCTTAGTGGTTTCCAGCTGGACATCGAGCCATTGACCACAACTCTTTGTGTGCGGCCATCCAGCCAGTTCTTTATCCACCAGTTCTGTAGTCCCATCATAGAAGGCCACCAAATTGGTCAGGCAGGATTTCCCCTTAGTGAAGCCATGCTGGCTGTCACCAAGCACCTTGTTGTTTTCCATGTGCCTTAGCATGCCTTCCAGGAGAATCTGCTCCAAGCTTTTGCCAGGGACAGAGGTGAGACTGACTGGTCTGTAATTCCCCGGGTCATCCATTTTCCCCTTCTTGAAAATGGGGATTATATTTCCCTTTTTCCAGTCGTCAGGAACTTCACCTGACTGCCATGATTTTTCAAGTATGATGGACAATGGCTTGGCAACTTCATTTGCCAGCTCCTTCAGGACCACGGATGAATTTCATCAGGACCCATGGACTTGTGCACATTCAGATTTTTAAGATGGTCTTGAACCAGTTCCTCTCCTACAGTGGGCCCAAGGTCCTCATTCTCACAGTCCTTGTGTCTGCCTTCCAATACTTGGGTGGTGCCGTCAAAGCCTTTGCCAGTGAAACCAAGGCAAAGAAGTCATTCAGAACCTCAGCCTTCTCCAAATCCTGTGTAGCTAGTTCACCCGAGAGCTTCCTGAGGAGGCCTACGTTGTCCCTAGTCTGTTTTTTACTTGCTACATACCTGTAGAATCCCTTCCTGTTATCCTTAATATTCCTAGCCAAGTTTAATTCTAACTGGGCCTTAGCTTTCCTAACCTGGTCCTTAGCTTCCCAGACAACATCCCTGTATTCTTCCCAGGCTGCCTGTCCTTGCTTCCACTTTTTATAAGCCTCTTTTTTCATTTGAATTTTCCTCAGCAGTTCCTTATCCATCCAAGGAGGTCTCCTGGCCCTCCTGCTGCACTTCCTTCTAGTTGGGATGCAACACTCCTGAGCTTGTAGCAGGTGATCCTTGAATATCAACCAAGAGTCTTGGGCCCCCCTGCCCTGTAGGGCTATATCACACGGACCCTTACTAAGCAGGTTCCTGAAGAGGCTAAAGTCTGCTCTCTTGAAGTCCAGGGCAGTGAGCTTGCTGCAGGCTCTTCTCACTGTCCTGAGGATCTCAAATTCGACCATCTCGTGATCGCTGCATCCAAGGCTGCCCTGGAGCGTCACATTTCCAGTGAGCCCTTCCCTGTTGGTGAGCACAAGGACAAGCATGGCACCTCTCCTTGTCAGCTCCGCTATTACTTGCAGAAGGAAGCTGTCTTCCACACAACCAAGGAACTTCCTGGATTGCTTGTGCCGGGCCATACCGTCGTTCCAACAGACATCAGGGTGGTTTAAGTCACCCATGAGAACAAGGGCCTGTGAATGTGAGGCTTTTCCTATCTGTCTATAGAGTGCTTCATCCACAGGTTCTTCTTGATCAGGTGGTCTGCAACAGATCCCCATAGTAATGTCTCCCATCGCTGTTTTCCCTTTAACCCTGACCCACAAACTCTCTGTTAACTGTTCACCTCTCCCCAGACAGATCCATACTCTCCAGCCTATCCCTAACATAAAGGGCAACTCCCCCTCCCCGCCTGCCAGGCCTGTCTTTTCTAAAAAGCCTGTAACCTTCCATTCCAACACTCCAGTCATAGGAGCCATCCCACCATGTTTCTGCGATGCCTATTATATCATACCCCTGTAGACGTGCGCATATCTCTAATTCCTCTTGTTTGCTCCCCATACTACCGGGCATTTGTATAGGGGCACCTGAGCCGAGCTCCAAATGAAGCCGGCTCATTGGCTGGAGCAGCTGGAATATCTCTACATTGCTCCGACCATTCATTATAGGTGTTGGCAACTGACTGGGTGTGTTGGGGTGGAATGATGTCCCCCTCCCGCAACACATCTAGTTTAAAGCCTCCTTGACCACTCCGGCAAGCCTTCTACCAAAACTGCTCTTCCCCTTCTTTATTATCAGACCAGCTCCACCAGCCCCCAGCAGACCTGGCCTACAAACTTGGGTCCTGTGTTCAAGACACTCAAACCCCTGACTGTGACACCACCCTTCTAACCATTTATTAACCTGACCAATCCTCCTAGCTTTTTTTTAGGTCCTCCCCTGTATCCTGCAGAATTGACAGAAAGACTATCTGAGCTCCAGAGCCCCTAACCACCTCTCCCAGGGCTCTGTAGTCTTTTTCTTTATGCTCCCCAGGCTACTACTATCTATATCCCTAGCACCCACATGTATCACTAGAAGTGGGTAATAGTCCGTGGGGCTTACCAGAGCAGGCAGCCTCTCTGCCACATCCCTGATCCCTGCCCCTGGTAGGCAACACACCTCCTTTGAGAACGGGTCAAGCCGACAGACGAGTGCTTCTGTCCCTTTCAAAGTAGAGTCCCCTACTACTAGGACCCGCCGCTTTTTCCTGGCAGCACCAGTAGAGATCTTCTCTACTAGTGCATCAACCGGCTGTTTCTGGTGTGAGTGCATTTCCTCACTGCCCTCCTGCAGGACAGCAAAGCGGTTCTGCGTGGGGACAACAGATTTAGGAGGAAGCCCCTTGCTTTTAATTGTCCTTTTCCTCCTTTTTTTGTTGTGGGTTTTTTTTTTTTTTTGTCACTAATTCTCAGCTTCCCGGGTTAACAGCCTCCTTCTTTCCTTCATGAGCTAGAGGGAAAGCTTGAGGCCCCTGCACAGTTTGGGCCTGGAGCAAGCAGTCCTGCTTCCTCTCAGCTACCCTGACATCTTGCAACCTATTAACAGTATCCTGCAGCTCCGTCACCTGCTGCAGGAGGATCTCCACCATGGAGCACCAAGTGCAGCCCTGCCCATTGTGCACCTTCCCCTCACCAGACCAGTGCAGGCACTCTCTACACCCCAAGCTCTGCGCTGCAGCCTCCCCTCTCGTCTGCTCTGTCTGGGTGCCTACAGTGGCCCCCGCCGGAGCAGCCAGAGCAGAGCTCCCAGACTGGGCCCTGGTCATACAACATCTTAGTTTGAACCCATTGCCTCTTGTCCTACTGCTACAGTTCCTGATGAAGAATCCCTCTCCAGAATTCTCAAAGGCCCCCTTCAGATATTGGAAGGCTGCTATGAGTTCTCTACACAGCTTCTCCAGCTGAACAGCCAGCCTGTCCTTGTATGGGAGGTGCTTCAGCTCCCTTATCATCCTCGTGGCCTCCTCTGGACTTGCTCCAACAGCTCCATGTTCTTCTTATGTTGGGGACACCAGAACTGCACACAGAACTCCAAGTGGGATCTCATGAGAGCAGAGAAGAGGGGCAGAATCTTAACTGGGGTGAAGAGGTTGAGTCAACATGTTTAAGGGCAAGGCTGCCATTCAGATGGATCCAGACAGGAAAGGGGAATGAATGCTACAGGAGCTGTATAAAGTCAGACTGGACAAACACAAAGCCCCACACCTGAGAGGCCCTGGCAAGATATGATCTGGAGGCTGACAAATAGCAAGCTTATTATGAGCCAGCAGTGTGCCCTGGCAGGAAAGGTCAACAGTATCGTAGGCTTTATTAAGAAAGAGTCTTGCCAGTAAATAAGGGAACTGATTATCACCTCTAATCCGGGCTTATTTTTCCAGATACAGTCTAACATACCTTATTATGCCCCCCAATACAAGAAAGAAATCCGTAAAGTAGATGCAATAGGCCACCAGGATGCTCAGGGAGCCTGAGCCCTTGCCCTGTTTGGAAAAGTTGAGGAAGATGGACTTATTTGGCCTGCAGAAGAGATGGCTTTGGAGAGACCTAACAACAGCCTGCCTGTACCTACAAGGAGGTTAGCAAGGAGTCAGGCTTACCACAGTGGTACAATGTGACAGGACAAAAAAACAATGAGCATTAAAGTTGAAACAAGAGAAGTCCAGACTGCATATAAGATGATTCTTCTTCACCGTGAGAACAGACAAACACCTGAACAGATAGCCCAGAGAAGTTTTGTGGTCTCCTTGCTTTCAGGTTTTCAAGGCCAGACGATAATATCCCTCATAACCTGCTTTGACCTTCTGGCTCACCCTGCTTTGAGCAGGAGGTCAGACTAGAGAACTCTTCCAACCTAAATTTCCAGGAAATCCTATGAATAAAAGAACAGATTCAGTTTAATGTTGAGAGGTAATATATAGGAGAAAAAATACTTCTAACAAATTCCTAACCCAGCAAGAACCTGCACTTCAGCATAGAAAGGTCTAAGAAAAATATCTTAGGAAGTTACATACATTTTCAAAAGGCTGAAAATAAAACAATAAGAAAAACTAAAACTACACCGAACAGTAATACAGAAAAATATTGAAATGACTGTGGCAGAACCATAGTACATCCTCTTTCAGGATACTGCCTAAAAGCACAGACAGTGAAGGCTCAAACCCCCTCCAAAACACTCTAAATGCCTGAGAAGTTAGACTAAAGAAAAGTCTGAGGCAGAGAGAAGATTTTACATTAATAAAATCTAACATTTGGGATGCAGACCTCCCTCAATGCAAAAAGACACAAGTGAGGCATACACAAAAAAAGGCAGTTTGACAATGTTCTAACAAATAATCACCCTTTTGCTACCACAATATAAATAAAACCTAACCTGTGCACAAAAAACCACCAAAACCAACACACATCAACTTAAGGGGATATACAATTACTTGGAAAATAAACAGTTATGCAGGCAAAGAAAAATTTATTGTTGTACAAACATAAATTGCAACCACAAATTTCACAAGTCCTTCTGGATTTTATGTTTCACATATCTCTGAAGATTTATTTGTATGTTAGAGGGTTACAGGACAATATCAATACAAGCTTTTCTGTTTCTGGCAATGAGGTCATGTTTATAAAGTGGAAGGGTAAGTTACACAAACACACACGTATTTTTTTATATATATACCTATAGATATATATATGTATCTGAAAGAGATCATTTCACAGGCCTGATCTAGTGCAGCATTTTTTGTATTCCTTTTTGCAGAGCCTTGTGTCTAATTTTCTTTTGCTAGCCTGCACATTTAAACACATTCATGACCAATGAGTTAAATTTTTCACTTTGAAATTTGAAGGTTTTAAACTTTTTGCAAAAAAATGCTATGCAGTTTATTTAGCATTCTAAAAATTCTAGAATAAGCTTATAAAGAGTATCCACTTCCAGCCTTCCCTGCTGTCATCTTAATTCGAAGAGCTCTATCTGACAAACTAGAGAGCAAACTACCCCAGCAGAATGCATGGACATTATGTTTTCCTAAAATTAGTTCTTAGGCACAGCTATCAACTCAGCAGATTTATTTTTGAGACCCCGAAAAAGTATTTAAAAAGTAAAAATTGAGTTAGCTGATAATACTAATTTTTCCTCCACCCACAGTTCTCATAGAAGCCCTATGCACATTTTTTCCCAAGAAGTCTCTCAGCTTCTATGCATCACATCCAGCACTCTTTTAGTCTTCTTTTTAAGGAAGCTGGAGCCCAGAGTCCTCACTAAGTTTCAGCCACACAGAGCATACAGCAACCACATTAGATCCAGTTAACTGCAAGCATTCCGAAAAGGTGTATTCTACATCTTTAGTCTCTGTAGATTTACACCATCCATAGGTAAGAGGTGTCTTGAATACGTAGAAAAAAAGAGTGGAAGGTGGAGGTAAGACACAACTCGTGTACCTATCGCAGTTCTCCCAGGGAAAGAAGAAAAGGTGGAACGGCAGAAGATGGAAGACACTTTAGTTTCTCTTAAAAGGACTGCAGAGGGAGCCACTGATTCCAAGAGCAGGAGTCCAAGGAAGCCCACTCCACACCTGTTTCTCCTGGCAAGCCACGGAGAACGCTTCAAGAATCTGGCAGCTGGACCCAGGAACCATACAGAGACCCTTCAACAGCAGGGGGGGAGCAAACAGCAAACTTGCACTTTAAAAAGAAAATAAAAAAGGAACCAGATATTGCTGAACCCTGAATTTTATGATTTCAAAGCCTTTTTTCCTTAAAACCCGGACACCTGTGAGTTTCCGAACAGTGACAAAAGTTTTTACTTTTAGTGTTCTAAATAATAAAATATAAAGCTTTTCATCTAATTTTTAAAAGCTATTCACAATTAGACACTCAATACTTAGTTTTTAGAAAATAAAATATACCGGAGAAGCTTAAATAAACTATTACTTCCTCCCCTCCTGAACTGCAACACCTGTTACTACAGTTTCATACTACTCTCTTCTAAAAATACCTTCAATGATACCCTAATGGATTTGATTAATGAGTAAACCTAATCTGGAGAGCCTGGATAAAGCCAGCCACACTCTGAAAGGTCAGAAAGTTTCAAGGGCAAAGCCTCATCTTCCTAAATCCTGATGTCAGAAAGCACATTTTCCTAACAAGATTGAGTACCTTTATTAGATATCCTAGCCCACCAAAACTGCACTGAGCTTAAAAGAAACCAAATATTCTCAAAAAAGACAGACGCTTGCAAGAAATCCCATACTTACTATGAAAAACTATTTGTTTTAAAAAGTATTTTGTCTTCACCAGTGAAGCATATTCTCTCTGCTCTCACGAGACCCCACTTGGAATACTGTTGCCAGTTCTAGTGTCCTCAATGTAAGAAGGACATGGAACTGTTGGAACAAGTCCAGAAGAGGCCGCGAGGATGATCAGGGGCTGGAGCACCTCCCATAGAAAAAGACAGGCTGAGAAGGTTGGGGCCGTTCAGCTGCATGGAAGCCTCAGAGCAGCCTTTCACTATCTGAAGGGGGCCTACAAGGGTGCTGGAGAGGGACTCTTCATCAGATACTGTAGTGATAGGACAAGGGGTAATGGGTTCAAACTTAAACAGGGGAAGTTCAGGTTAGATATAAGGAGGAGGTTCTTTACTGTGAGGGTGGTGAGGCACTGGAACAGGTTGCCCAGGGAAGTTGTGAATGCTCCATCCCTGGTGGTGTTTAAGGCCAGGTTGGACAGAGCCTTGGCTGACATGGTCTAGTGTAAGGTGTCCCTGCCCATGGCAGGAGGTTGGGACTAAATGATCTTAAGGTCTTTTCCAATCCAAACTATTCCATGATTCATACTAACGCAGCTGCACCAAGAGAGCTACTATCACTCCCTTTACCTGCTCATTCCATGGTTCCTTTACATAGCTGTGTTGGTTTTTGTTGGGGTTTTTTCCTATTTTATAAAACAACTGAAGCAACCACCTGAGCGAACAGGAGATGGAGACTCTTTTAAGATTTTTCATTTGCTAACTTCTCAAGCACGCAAGAACTGGAAACCTCATCTGGTGTACAACAGGAGTCCAGTTGTACCAGCCAATGTCAAAAACTGCCTTCTTCAGGTTGTGGCAATTTACTTCCAGTGCTTTACGGCACCTGCTAATTTTAAACCAGCCTACTGCAGATGCAGTTTAAGACTAATAAATTTGGTGTTTTGTCACAATTCCTTTAACACCAGTGTACTTCCCAATCATCAGCAGCAACTGAGATAATGTAAACAGGTCATCAGCATTTCTTTTGTCTCATTAATGCTCACTTTAAGTAGAATTACACAACCTAATGTTAAAATCCAAGCAATTAGTCACTACTCACTACTGCTAACTGTGGTAGAAGCCCTGTAAATGCCAAGCAGTTAGAAGAACTTGTCAGAAATCTCAAGAGACAATTTGAGGTCTAACAGAAATGTAATCACTACTACAAATGAGAGGAAAGCTGAGTCACTGCTCTGTTTGGCTTTATGAACACTTTGGACAAACTGCATTGGGGAAAATTTTACTCATTAGCAACAGATTAATTAAATGTTTAACTTAATGAAAATCAATGCAATTTAGCTGCAAACACTTAATAATTTTCTTATGAATAAATTAGTGTTATGCTAGCATCGTAAAATATGCACAGCAGCATAAATATGTTAGCAAAATTAGTCCCAAAATACCTGGTTTTAGATTAAACCTTAATTTTATCACACAGAGGAAAACATTAAAATAAAACCACACCTTGGATACTACGAAGGAAAGAAATTCATAGCGAAAAGAAGCTCCTAAAATAAGAAAGAGCAAAGTATTTTTCTGAACCACAGTGAGGGAAGTCTTAGAGACAAGATACACATTAAAAGTTCTCTGAAGTTATCATTTGAATCTGTTTCTACCTTTTCCCCCCTCTCAATTTTGCCAAAGCTGAGTCTTGTACAAAAAAAACCCAACACAAGATGTTAACCATCTCCTAGCCTACTCACTAGTTTCTTGACGTTTCTCATCAGCATCTAGATTGAGCATTTCAATGTTATTACCATTGTGCAGTCCTAACTGAGTTTCCTGTTAGTAAAAAGAGAAGTGAAACTAACGTAAATGACTACTGCTAAATCACATATCACATTCAGTACTCCCTGCTAATAATTTTGAATGCTAACGCACTTAAACCACATACAATTTCTTTTTAAAATCACTACACTAATACCTATGTTTATTATATGCAACCTCATGGTATTTTAATTAATCCCTGACTCAATTAAGTGTTATAACATTAACTATAAATGCCAAGAAATTAACACATCACTAAAATGTGCATCATCCTTCTAGAACAATAAGACAGATTACCGATGGCAGCTCAATCATTAATAGTAGCGAAGACATGTAACTCAGAATGCATAACTTATGTTTTGCCTAAATAAGCACCAAACCTCCAGCAGTGGTTGAAAGACAGAGCTTTGCTTCTACCTCCAACGGTCTCTAATTCATCACCTACACTTGTACAAATAACCTATGGCCCATTTTCTATGGGTTTTTTTTTTTTTTGATGTTTATGTTATCTAATATTCTGTGAAATACCCAGCAGCTTAACAGGAATTCCCTGCTAAGCTTAAAACAAATAGTTTTATGAGTATCATGAAAACAATGGTCACACTCAAAAATGTTAAATAGGTCAAGCCCTCAGCCTCATTTCTTACTGTGTAAATGAAAAAGTTTACTTAATTTTTTTAATACATTACCTCTCTGCAAAATATTTTAACTACAGCAGCTCATCTACACATATATAAAAATAAAAATAATTCATCTGAGTCTTGCTCTGAAGGCAGTTTGAACTACTTAGCTATTTGCAGCAAGACACTGTTGTGCCGGTAACACCTTCAACCACCGAAGACGCTGAAGTCACTCAAGTCATGTTATGACAAGGTGTCTAGAAATGCCATTTGAAAACTTGAACTCTGAAGATGCCAAGGCAGTTTTGAATAATAGCTCAACATTGTCAGGCACAAAATGCATAAAGCATTCTCAATGTGAGCAGAAGTGTTCTTCTTTTCAAGCACCATAGCTGATGCTGCTCTTCATCCACTTCTCTGTGTGCTCTGTACATTCACAGAATGGATCCCAGAAAATCTGAAGCTAGTCAGATATAAGTAATTCCCAACTTTTACTTAAGTATATATATTATTCTTCAGCTTGTGAAACACCAAAGATCATGGGTATTTCACAAGCCAAGGATTCTTGCTAGTTTCTGCAACTGAAAAAAACTTCTGCACTTCCTTAAATCTTCTACACTTTCCATTTAGGGGGAAAATCTGACCTGAAAGCCCTTGAACACTCACCACCACTACTTTGAACAGCCATACATATTCAGCCCAATGACTATTTAGTCAACCCATTTTACAGGCAATACCATTTATGGTGCAGACACACATGAACAAGTTATAGCAGTTTAAACTGGCATCTGTAAGTGGCAAGATATTTTGATACACACATTGTTAACCACCCCAAAACAGAAGAGAGATAATATGGTAACTGTTCTCTTCCACTTCGATTTGGAAAGGTAGGTGATGCATTGCCACAGAAGGGCAACAGGCAAACAGCAGAAAAAAAGAAATTTAACACATCAAGAAATCATATTATAATCAGAATTACTGAAAACTAAATTACAATTTTGCACTACACATTCAAACACCTTCACTGTTACAAACGTTTTCTGTGGCTTGTTGAGAGTGACTGAACACGACATAAACCAGGCACACACACAGAGGTGCTGAAATTATTCTGCCTTGAAGAGATCTGACCAGATAGGCAAGAAGAAAAAAAATAGCTAACTTTCTTTTCTGTATTCACTTAAGAGAAATCTTTTGGGTGGACTCTAAACACACAGAAACTGCCAGTGGTCAAGAAAGTTCCTGTGCAACAAACAGCTGGTGGCTGAGAAAATTCTGTTATGAGTAAATACTAACCCTGCTGTCTTAGGCATCCACTTTTGGCCACTGTCAAAAAGGAGAAGAAACACAGACTATTCACACAGTGCACAGCTGCTTTCTAGCTTCTGCAGTTATCAGAATTTAAGTCCAAACTCTTATTTTAGTCACATGGGAGCCACTGACAATGCTTGCTCGTATAATTTTTCCAGACTCCTCAGGATTATTAAAATCATCAGGTACGTGGCAGACCACCAAACCATTAAAAATACCCACTCATGTCTGAGGCAGAACCTCAGCTTCTCTTGCCTGCATACGTACAACTTGTCCTCAAACAAAACACTCAAACACCATGGGAGTAAGCATTTGTTTAGGAATCACAGGTAGAAACTCCGTATCTGTTAAAACCTACCAATAGGATTTCAGAGTACTAAAATTCCTTAGCAACCTATTTTCACACAGGCTTACTGCATCTGTAGACAACTCTTACATTCTCCCTTCTTATAATACACTGCCTTGTCTACTATGAAAATGTCTCACTGAACAGACTTTAAACAGGTGACCGGAAATGTTGACACGCTTTTAATGTTGCTTTTACCCTCAGGGGAACTGATACTGCATAATCCGCTCCTGTAGACTTCAAGTGTCTTTAGCTGTCCACACACTCTCTTATCTGCTGTAATGGCAAAGACCATCACTACAATTTTTAGTGTCAAGAATAAAAAGTCTTCTCTGCAAACTCCATATCCACTTCTTCCACACCCGATGAGAGAAGAAAAAGATGTTGAGGAACTGAAACAAATACATACCCATCTAGTTCACAAACTGAAAACAAAATGCCCTTGTAGGGTCATGCAAATGTATGAAATGTATTAAGTCTTGTAAATGCATGAAGTCAACAAGATTGGTGAGTTTTACACCTGTCAGTGACTCAGCCAAACTAATAGACCACAATGATTTAGAAGGGTAAAGCAAGCTTTTATTTTCTGTGGCTCAAATTTTGCCCCAAAACCAGTTCTTAGAGATCTCAAAGTCAATTTGGCAGATGATGGTACTTCCCAAGGGAAATAAAACATTGTATTAAACTTCTCTTTTGTGCTTCAAAAGCACTTCAGAGTATTCCAAGATTAGGAAACAGAGGCATCTCACAGTTTGGTATCTGCACTTTAACGGTCTGTCTTCACAATGTGTAGGTAGGTTTCAAATGAGTAATCCATCTTGCCCCTGTAGAAAACAGTACACCCAACTGCAAAATCTTACACTTGATCCTCAATTTCTTTCAAAATGTCCAAGCAGCTAAGCTAAAGCGGACTTTTGTAAAGCGTTCAACAGTGTGGCACATGATATACTTGTCTTTAAATTGGAGAGACATGGATCTGATGGATGGACCACCCAGTAGATAATTGTCTAGATGGTCACACGCAGAGAGTTGCAGTCAACAGTTCAGTGTCCAACTGGAGATGGGTAACAAGCAGTGACCCTCAGGGGTTGTTTTGGGGATTGATCCTGTTCAACATCTTTGTCAGAAACATGGACAGTGGGATTAAGCATTCCTTCAGCGAGTCTGCCAAGGACAGTAAGTTATGTGGTTCAGTTGATATGCTGGAGGGAAGGAATGCCATTCAGAGGGACCCTGACAGGCTTGAGAGGTGGCTAATGCCAACCTTGTGAAGTTTAATCAAGACAAGTGCAAGGTCCTACACCTGGGTCGGAGCAATCCCAGGCACAGCTACAGGTTGGGCAGAGAAGAGATTCAGAGAAACCCTGCGGAGAAGGACTTGGGGGTGCTGGTCGATGAGAAACCAAACATGAGCCGTCTTCAGTGTGCACTTGCAGCCCAGAAAGCCAACTGTGTCCTGAGCTGCATCAAAGGGAGCGTGACCAGCAGGACCAAAGAGGTGATCCTGCCCTTCTACTCTGCTCTCACAAGACCCCACTTGGAGTATTGTGTACAGTTCTGGTGTCCTCAACATAAGAAGGACATGGAACTGTTGGAACAAGTCCAGAGGATCCCTCCACAAGGATGATAAGGGGACTGGGGTAGTTCCCATACAAAGACAGGCTGAGAAGTTTGGGTCTGTTCAGCCTGGAGGAGAGAAGCTGCATGGAAACCTCATAGCAGCCTTCCAGTATCTGAACAGGCCTACAAGGGTGCTGGAAAAGTACTCTCCATCAGGGACTGTAGTGATACAACAAGGTGCAATGGGTTTAAACTTGACCAAGGAAGTTCAGGGTAGATATAAAGAAGTTATTTATTGAGAAGCTGATGTTGATGCAGAGGGTTGACCAATGTACAGAGGGGTTGTACAGGGGGGTTGTACAGGGGGGTTAGAGGAATTCGATTGCTTAAGCAAAGGTATTGTCTGTACCTATCATGCCTACTAAGCAGAACAAAGGCACTAGCTATTGATAAGGAAAAGCAGACACCTGGTTCTATTGACAAGGAAAAGCAGACACTTGGTTCTGTTGATAAGGAAAAGCAGACACTTGGTTCTATTGACAAGGAAAAGCAGACACCTGATTCTACCGATAAGCACCTATTGATAGGGAAAAGCAGACCCCTGAATCTGTTAAGGGGGAGAAGCAGATGGTTTATGGCTGGGACCAAATCCTAAGGCCATATGTATGAAGACTGAAAGGTGAGAAGTTCAAGAAGAGGAAGATTCATTTACTTCATCTTGAAGACCCCTACCCACAGGAGGAAGACTCATTTACTTCATCTTGAGACCCCTGCCCATGACCAGAGGGGGCACTGTGCAGGCCCAAAGGACCTTCTAGCTCACTGTAATACGAAGCAGGGATAGGACATGAATATGTATAGGCGTATGGTGCAACCTTATAAATGTAGAGGGAAACAACACTGGGGCACGCATGACTTTGAGGAATTATCCCCGTGCTGCGTCTCAGGGCTGAATAAAAAGCATACCTACTTTACAACTTTAACGAGTTGTGGAGTCAATCCGTGCATCAATTTGGCACTGGAACAGGTTGCCCAAAGAAGTGGTAAATGCTCCATCCCTGGCAGCATTCAAGACCAGTGTTCAAAGATTGGATGGGCCTGGAACAACCAGGTCTAGGGTGAGGTGCACCTACCCATGGCAGGGGGGGTTGGGATTAGATGATCTTAAGGTCCTTTCCAACCCTAACCATTATATGATTGTATAAACAGCATTCCTTTATAATAGTTCAAGCAGCACTGCCTGTTTAATTCCACATTCATTCTTTTTTTGAAGTCTGCAATAATTTTACCTTGTTTATAACCGGTATTTTATGAAGCCAGTAGCCCGTGATAACATACTGTAATGGTTTTGGCTGGGGTAGAGATAAATTTCCACACAGTACCAAGTATGAGGCTATGTTTTGGATCTGTCCTGAAAACAGTGTTGATAGCACAGGGATGTTTTAATTACTGCTGAGCAGTGCTCACAGAGTCAAGGCCTTTCCTGCCTCTCACTGCATATCATCAGTGAGCAGGCTGGGGGTGCACAAGAAGCTGGGAGGGGGAACATAGCTAGGACGGCTGACCCAAACTGACCAAAATAATATTCCATACCATATGGTGTCATGCTCAGCAATAAAACCGAGGCAGGAATGTGTGTGTGTAGGGGGAGGTTGGCAGGGACTGCCATTACTCAGGAACTGGCATCGGTTGTTTGGTGCTGAGCAATTGCTTTCACTGTGCATCACTTGCTTTTTCTTGGTTTTTATTTTCCCCTCTGTTTTGTTTGGGGGTTTTGTTCGTTTTGTTGTTTAGGGTGCCTGTGTGTCCCCCCCCTTTTTTAATTATTAAACTGTCTTTATCTCAACCCATGAGTTTTCTCACTTTTACCTTTCCAATACTCCCCCCCCAATCTCACGGGTGGGGGTGGGGGGGCAGGGCAGGCAGTGAGTGAGCAGCTCTGTGGTGTTTAGTTGCCAGCTGGGGTTAAACCACATACCATAATTACAGCTCTTTGCTACAACGCCTTGAAATTCAAAGTTACAAACTCACGAGCAGGGTTTGTTGAGTTTTTTTCTCACACACAGAGAAAGGTCTAACTGTGTAGTGTTTTGCAGGAAAGTATTATTATGTCCTTTTTTTGACCACAGTGTTAAAGTTCAAGGGAAAAACTAACCTAAAATTTCTGTTCCCCTTGATAGACTATGTTAATTTATATTTAAAACAAGAGGAATATGCCATAACATTTTTACAAGCTTTAATAATATGTCATTAAAAAGGACTACTTTATTAACTTAAGAGTTAAAGCAATTTCATTCTTTACTAAGAGCTTAATGATTTTTTTTTATATATATGCACGATATGCAGGTTTTGGTTTTGAAATTACTTTCCTATGGAACTGTAACGTTTTCAGGCTAGAAAAATGAAGCTAGCAGAGATGAGGAAGCTGACATCAGTTTCCATTGTGAAAAACTGTCTTTGTGCTTAGACCAGTTACTTAGCAGCTACCTTTCAGGAAAAGCAGCAGTTGTCTTGTTAGTCAGAATACCTCTCTACTTCTAAAAGCCTTTACAAGACACTTTGTATAAAGTGTCTAGGAACTTCGTATAGCTGTAGGTCACCATCAGAAAGACTAGCTGCTCCTGTAACTCACATCCCAGAAAAATGATGGAAACATACCCTGTATAACAGCAAACAGAAGTACTGGAAGATCCACTGCCAGCACACATCAAAAACGAATGAAGTAATACATCCAAAAATTACTGTAAGCCATAAAATAAGAAAACATCACTCACCAAAAAAAAAAAAAAACAACAACCCCCCCAAAAAAAACCAACAGCCACATGAATAAACTGAAACCTACTCTGACTTGTCAGGTATTCACAAGAAAGTACACACTGAGGTTCCAAGTTCACCTCTTTACAACAAGCCAAAATTTTCAAGGGTAGCAGGGAACACTGCGGAGACATCATCAAGTCTGTAAGCACTACGAACCAAGCCAGCACTAGACTGGAAAACAGCTTATTTTAATTACAGCGACAAAGCATTTTCTTCATTTCATTACTGTATAGGCCTTCAGCCTGAATGCTTTAGATTAGTGCTATCTGAATAGAAACCCAGTTCTGTATCACTAAGCAGTATTATAAACCCCAGACACACAGGTGTTAAGGTTCTGGATGCTGTGTGAAGTTTAACTACCCAACTAAGATTTCCTTTTTACTATATTAATTCTAAATCCCATACAAGAAAAGCACCAGCCTTTTTTTTTTGCCCTATTGTCAGCATCAAGCAACATCCACTACCAAAAACTGAGCCAAACTAATCCATAAATGCAGTCAGAGGAACACTCATGCTTTTAGGAAAGATACCTCCTGACTGCCAACACTCCCTGCTAACAACACTTCCTTCTGAATTTAAGCTTCAGTTTAACTTCAATATTTAAGTTTATAAATATCAGAACATGTAACTTAACAGATCAGATATAAATACCACAAAAGCAAGCTCATGTTTCTTTATTCTCAACATATATGAAATAAAATCAAGAGCTTACATACTCAAGTAAGTGTCATACGTTTTAACCTTTACATAATCTCTGTGTGAATGCTTCAGGATAAAAACAAACAACAACCCTAACATAGCTAGTGCCAACGGAGTTCTGAAGAGTGATTTAAACGGAAGGCAAATGCTAGCTCACAGACACTAAGAGGCAAGAAAAATAAGAATTAAGCAGGATGAGAACAGGTAGGCAACAATGTAAAGAGGAAAGATTCATGTGGACAAAAAAGAGCAGGGTGGCAACTTTAAAGTAAGCATAACAAGGATTAACTGGCAACATCAGGGCAGCCTGACAAGTGGCACCGGGCATTGAGACTGAACAGAGAACACCTCAATGTTTTTGCAACTGGTTTTGAAAAGGTATTGAAACTTTCCAAACCAAAGTATGGAAAAGTAGACTAATTTCTGGACTACTTACTCAGTTCAATAATTATTCCTATAAATATTAATGAAAACATTTAATAAAAATACATTTATCTAATACCATACAGAGTCTTTTCCCTCTTCCTGTACTTAGGAGTTGAGCATTATTTCAAATCATGTGCAGCCAAGATTTGCGTACCTAGATGTTTATCATACAAAGCATTAAAAGGGCAGAACTAGCTCATCCCCCTTCCTCAACATTGAATCAAAATAACAATTCATAAATAACTTTTTCTAAATTACTTTGGTCAAAGTCACTCCCTGCAAATTCATAGGTTTTTACTTTGAAAGATGAATGAACAAGGGGAGGGGAAAATGTTTCATTTGATGAGAATTTTAACTGCATTTTTTGAGAAAAAAATGTTTTCAACATAAGCTCAAAACTCCCACCAATATTGAAAAAAATCATAAGAATACTTCAAATAAAGCATAAAATTTTAGCTTCATCCTGCAATATTTTACAGCAAAGGAACAACTGAGAAACAAAGTTTAAGTGTTGTCTGTGCAGTAATCCTTAACAGATGGATGAAAACAGCTGAAAAGAAATCAGTCACAAACAAGAAGCTCAGTGCTTGCTGATATTTTCAGAGTACGAAGGCTGTTAATGGTAGAGGTCTAGTAATCATTAGTGGCAAATTAGCTACCACAAAATATCATAATAAAATCAAATCACAATCCAAAGAACAGTAAAGGGTGTGGGGTTCCAAGCAGAAATGCTATTTTCTGTTCTTTTTTATGAATGGAGACCTGAAAAGCCAGTAATCAAACACCACATGCCCCAACTGTTTTACAAAGTGAAATCATACTTGCTGTGTAATACCAGCAGATCATATGGATAAAGTAGGCCCAACCGTCCTATAGAATAAAACTTCTACATCTGCCAAAAATATGGAGTTTTTAAAGATTCCAAGCTCATTTGAAAAAGCTGACTTCTGTACAGGTTTTTTCCACTCTTAGTTGCACTAATATTACATAAATACTGGAATCAAGAGCATGCTATTGACAGGTGCCAGCTGTCTTTTATGTTGATGCCATTTTAACAGAAAGAGTATTTTCTGACAGCCTGACAACAAGGAAGAAACTGTGAGATCAAACAATGGAACCAGTTAAAATGAAAAGCCCGCCCGGTAAGGGATGGGAAGAAGGGAAAAGAGCATGTGCAAAACCGACTCATTGCTGGAAACCAATCCAATGAATGACAAAAGGATACATTGTCAAAACAAAAAACAGAAAGAAAGAGAGAAAATTCCCAACTGTACGCAATCAGAAAGCGCAACTCAAATACCACAATATTAAAGGGGGAGGAGGAAGGCAAAATGAATTTAAAAGGTATTAATTAATAACAGTGGGGAAAACAAACTTTAAAGCGAATACTGAGTCCATCAGTAACTTTCCTCAAGCTTAATTACCAGGAAGTTGCCACTGGATTTCTGCCATTCATTTCAAGAGCAGCAAAGGCAAGGATGAAGGCCAACTTCTGTAGCAGTGCTGCCAGGTTAACAGAAGCCAAGCAAGATTATCACTCTTCATGACGCTTGACTGCAGTGATTACCTTTTCTAATCATATTACATTTAATGTGAAATAGTTTGAATCACAGAAACTTCAAAGTGACCTGCTTAGCAGGAACTTTCTATCTTTTTCAAAACCAGAAAGAAATCTTTTCTCTTCAGGGCCTGGCCTTGGTATCTCAGAATATTATACAATCTAGAATGCCAGGAAATCTCAAACGGTTCTAGAATCAAATCAAATCTCTTTACAAGGAATAAAGCATGATCTGCTTTCCAGTGTATGATAGAAGTCTTCATGTATAACTTTTTAGGTTATTTTCAGACTGGCATCACAGGGAAGTTGTTTCTTGCAGGACCCAAATCTATTTATATCCTGATGGTCATGGTAAGTCCATGAAAGATGATTCTCGTGGCATCCTTGACACTCTAGAATACTTCATTTAAGTATACCTCAATCTACAAGAAATCCGATTCCTCAAGTTATGCCCTCATTATTCCAGAAGAGAAGTACCAAGGCTTCTTAGTAATTACGACTGCTGACAGCACTAACATATTGCCTCTTCCTGTGCTACTGGGCAAGAGCTTAAAAAGCAAAGCGAGTGACACCTTTTCAATCAATTAAACTTTCTTCTAACTGAAGACTCTGGAAACTCATGCTGATAACTGGGCATGAAATCTGCAGTCGCGGGTAACTGAGATTATCATTCCAATCACTAATGTTTTTCCTATAACTCACTACCAACAGGAAACCTTTGCTTTGTTGCTTTATGAAGAGTCAGTTATTAACACTCCAAGAACTTCATGTAGCGAGCCTTACTCTTTACAAAGATAAATTATAAGCATGCCTTTCCATCGTGATAAATAATATATCAATACAACAAAGATATTTCTTGAAGTCAGTATATTTACTCTTTCTCTCAAGTTCAATAAGTACTTATGGAAAATGCAACAGATAATTTTCAATTCAAGATCAGTTTAAGACAGTGTCAGAAGTGATTGTTAGGTTACATTTTGGCAAAGACCCTTCTTGCCAAAATATAATAGAGCATGGAAGGGATTCAGCTACAGTCTAAAGACAATTTCCAGGCCTGCTTTTCCAAGTGCTTTTCAATTTAAATTCAGATGAAGTGATAACAGGAACATTCTGCAAGAGGCCAAAATGTAGGTTTCCCACTTGTTGCCAAGACCAAAACTGAATGGAACAGGAAATCTGAACTGTGAGGAAGTACCTACCAGACCCCTGAGCATTTTGTATGCTGAAAAGGAAACAAAGTATCAAGCAGAATCATAGCAAAGCCATTTACTAAACAGAAATGCTCTAGGCAGGGCTGATATCAAGTCACCCCAGCACATGGGCCCGGGCCTTTGCCTTTTGAACATAAAGTGGTTTTTAACTTATATTTTATGTAGGTACAAACAAACAAACAAACAAACAAACAAGTATAAAAATAAATTCTACAACCTTTGTGACCTTTTGCAACAATCTTTTCACATTTTGCAACAACAGCTTTAATATTGTTGACAAAGTTCTGCAAGACGGAAGAAATATCAAGACAGAAAGCTTAGCTACTTTTATTTCATAATTATTCTGAGGCACCCAATAAAAGATGTTATGAATCACCACAAACTGTAATTTCATTCTTTGCATCACATGCAAAAATCTCTTTTTGGCTAGAAATGAATTATTCATAACAATGGTTAAGAATGGGGCCTTAATCTGTCGTCATATATGATATAATCAAATTTATCATCACTGAAGTAGGTGGCATGTTTTTAATCAGCATTTACTAATCTTATAAGACCTATGAGCTGCAGACTCAACATCTACACTGTTTAAAAGCAGAGCTTCAAAGGAGCTGCTTACATATGAAGTCCATCTTAAACGAGCATAGAAACAAAATGCTTCAAGACGATGGCTTCTTTAGATATCATTTACAGGCACAAAAAAATAATTTCTAGTGATGGTAAAAGAATAGGTAAATTATGGGATTTTTGAGAACAGAATGTAAAAGAGTAATGTCCAGAAGTGTTGCTGGTACTTAAATATGGGTATTAAAAAAACACCTAAAATAAAAAAAAAATATCCAATGATCTGAACAGTAAGCGTAACAATAATGGCCTGGAATGTGCAAAAGGGGATAAATAAAAACTTCAAATAAAATATGAATGAAAAGGCAGCTATATTAGTGTCTTTGAAGCACAAAACTAACTTCATCCAAAAAAACTCATGACATCTGTCTGGAGGAGCTGGGGAGCAGGTGGGTAACTCCTGACAAAAGAAAAAACCCTAAACTACATTACTGAAGTCTTAAAAAATATTCCTTAGAAAAAAAACAAGAAAATTGCTCAGATCATGTAAACATTGGTAAATTAAGGACATAATTTTCATGATACAAGACAATATTTTTTGCCTTAATTTTTCTAGAGCAAGTCCTTCAACTGTTATAGCTAGAAAACTTTCCTGAGACCAAGAAACAGAGGATAATCATTTACAGACTAAAGAAACACTGAAAAACACACTTTGATGAGCAGACCTGTATATCACAGGGGGGACTACATATAGTCGTGAGTCTGTTTTACTTAATATATTCTGTTCTTCTATAGCTCTTTAATTAATAACACTGAATACCAGATGTATGATTCCAGATCTCCCATGTTCTCCAAACGGCAATTATTTCAAAGCAATAATGCACATGCACTTAGGTATTTAAAGTCAGTCTAAAAGATTTGGTTTCAAGTTAAAGCTCACTAAATTTTCTTAACACCTAATGCTGGAATAGATACAATTTGCCATTTCACTCAAAATTAAGAATGCCAAAGGAAAAAAAAACATACTTTTCACTGGAGGAAAAAAGTTTCACAAGCCAGTTCCTTCAATCTACTTCCTACCATACAAACAAAAAAAAAAGTTAGGTATGGATATGTATACAAGCAGAGGTACCCATGTGTATATACATAAATATGTACACACACAGACAGACAGATTCTCTCTAGCAAAAAGTAAGCACCAGTAGTCATGCCAATAAAATCAGTAATTAATTGTACCATGATGTTTTCTCTTACATGTCCAATCCCCCCACTGAATCTTATATCATTGCCAAGAGATGCATTCAGTACCCTCGATGGCTGCAGGTATACCCACTGATTTTTTTTCATTCTTCAGCTCCTAATCCAGAGTGTCTTTCCTCAAAAGTGCTTTAAAATTAACACAATTCCTAACACATGTGCAGGAAAATTGCCAAATCCTTTCTCTAATAATTAATCACCTCCTAACTTGATACCTATGGCTTAAAAACCATGATTTGTTCTCTATGAGAGCATAAACCGGTAACAGCATTTCTCAAAAAAGCTCCAGCTAGAAAACAACAGGTTTTATTTTTAGATCTCCAGGGTTTGCTTTTCTTTTCCTCAGAGAGTCTCTTACACAAAAATACAAGAGAGCTAACAAGGATTCAGATTTTTGTGACATTTAGGATCCCTATTTTAAACACAGATTGGTTACAGAGTTAACACTAACTCATTGAGATAGCTGGGACTACAAAATAAATTTAAAAACCTCTTGAAGAATATGCTAATCACTATGCAAACCTAAGTAATTCTTAACCAGACATCTGCATCTTCGGGTAGTAAGCAAAGAGCAGGACACAACCAACATTTAATTCAACATCACACTTTATAGACTCTTGTCCAAACACAGTATGTTAAGAAACAGGGGTATCTTTAAAAGCAACATACTGGCCAGTGTCACAAAAAAGCACATGCTGGCAAGCTCAAGAAAACAAGAAGCAGAACAACTTGAATGCAGACCAGTCAATAATCCACAAACAGTGACACCTGCACCTAAGTGTCCACATGCCTCATTCTTTAAGGCAGCTGAGAGGGTGGGCGGGTAGGACAGAAAGCTTGACAAGTCCTTCCAGTTCTAACAAACGGAATACAAACTTAATATTTCTTCACAAGAGTTTCCTCCTTCTTCCTAAGAGTGTCCAAATACATGGTTCCAATTCTTAGTAGGTGGCAGATACATCTTCCTACTGACATTTTAAAAACTTAATTTTTTAAATAACTCCAGGGTAATGACTATTATTTACTTGCATAGTAAAAATATCACCAGCAGTCAGTATTTACTCCATGTATGCCCCATTGCAGCCAAGCAAGCTCTTGTTTCTCCAAAACACAGTGGCATTTACCTCACTGACCTTGGGACTGCCTTCCTCCAGTATTTCTCCCTCATCAGTTTGCATGGGAACAGGCTCTGTGCAAAGCTCTGCAGAAATGCAAAATACTGCCTAAAAGATAAAAAAGAAAGATATTTTCAAAACAATGATTTTTCCACCTTTACCAGTGTGAGATTGCAGTGCACATAAATTAACAATTCTAAGCTATGACCTTCAATGTTCCCCTTCTGCAAGTATTCGTTGAATTTATGTTTTACACAAACAAGGTAACTGTTGTTCAGGACAAGACATAACTCTACTCAATTAAGGTGGGGAAAAAAAAGAAAACACACCTAACAGGAATACACTTTCTTTTTCTTTTTAAAATCTGCTACTGCTGAGCATTTAATGTATTGTGTTTACTCATTAAAGCTACAGTCAGTAAGGAATACTCACACAGACTAGAGCTGAGCAATTCTTACTTACCAATAGCTTTTGTGCAAATATAAGCTTCAGAGATTTAACTTACAGACAATCTAAAGTTTATTAGTTTGAAAAATTATTAGACTCCCAATGAACTCTCAGTAGCTTTGAATTCTTAGTTTAGGGAATTTTTTACTTCATTTTAGAAATAAATACATTCTAGGCTGTAAATAGTTCAGGGAATTGATAAACTCATTCATCTGTAGGTTGACATTTCCAGACTAACCCAGGTCAACAGCTCCCAGTGTTTCCAATATTCAACACTACTTGGTAACTTGTTTTTAAATATTTTTAACAGTGTCATTGCAGTCTCAACTGAGCAAAATCTACACTCCAAACTCCACCCTCAGAATTGCAAAGGAACTTATGGAAGAATACAACACGGTTAGGGAGACTTTGGTTACAAAGATTACAATGTCTTCTACTCCAAAGATAAGCCATCTTTCGGAGGTAACAGATCAAATCAATTTAACAGATCAAACACATGAGCATAAATTTAGAAGGAATCTCTCATATTCAAAATGCAAGATATAAGCTATCAACAGGTCTGTAACATTCCAGGTATGTGGAAAGTAAGGGCTCACACCACATTAAGAACTCTCTTAAAGCCAAGAGCTGTTGGCTGTTAGCAGCTGTCTCTCTCAAGGTGCTGCAACTGTTCAACTGCACCAGCATTTAAAACCCACTTACAGCCTCTCCACTTGCACCTCAGGTACAGAGCTGCTGATTCTACTATCACCTTGAAAGCAGAAATTCCATGACTGGAAACTGACAATTCTGGAAGTGCAAATAGTAACGAGGTCAAAAAGAGAATCCTTAGAAATCATTCATCCAGATGCACCTTCTTCATTGCAAGGTTAAAGCTTCTTCATAAGGGAAGGCTGTCTGCACAGCCAACATCTTCTGTATGTTGTGCATAGGTAGACAACATCTTTCATGGCTATTAAGTTGACACAAGGAACGAAGAATGCGTTCTACAAACATAAAGGGCCTGAAGCTACAAATGTTACATGCAACTCATTAAATCTTATAATCAACAAGTTGTTATGTTCAGCAATATATATTCTCATGCAAAGCATGACAACTATAAAGAGTAGTAATTTCTTTTTCTGGGGAGAGAAAAAGGAGGATAAAGCACACCTCTCCCTCCAGTCCTCACCAAATATCCTGCCTACAGCATATAATCAAAAATCATAGGTATCAAATGCTAAGCATGACTTGTATCATGCATCTATGCCAAGATCCTCCTGCACAGAACAAGTATTTCCTGCTGCCAGGCCATGTTCTGCTCTGCAGGAGGAAGGGGGAGGAAGGGAGAGGACAGGCTGGGCAGTCCCTGTCCATGGTACTACGCCATGCTCTGCTTCAGAAACCACTTCAGAGCTTCTGGAGCTGGGAGCTTCTGAGCATGGTTTTGTAATAGCTCGATTGTTATGACAAATAGTCTGACATCTAATGATCAAAACAGCTTTGGCTAGAAGGACTGCTGAGGCACTGATCTTACTTAAAATCAGAGAAACAAGCAAGACTGAACTTGAGCTACACAAGCATTAAAAAAAAGCTCATAAAATAAACCACGAAATAGACAGGTCAGGCCAAGACCACATCAAGGATGGGTCATTGCTCATTCAGAGTGCTGGAAGAACTCACAGATTAACCTCTGAAAAACTGCATTGTTTAGCTTCTGAGATATCCCGGAATAGAAACTGGCAATACTTTGACACCTGTTTTTATATATTACTCCTGGAAGAAGACAAAAGCCTTCCAACCAGTGGATACCAAAGAAAACAAAAAGTCCGTAGAACTAGGAAATAAAAAAATAAATAAATAAAAAAAATAATGAAAGGCTACAAGAACAAATAAATCAGATCTCCCACAGACGACAGATTAAATATGCTGAACTATCCATGGCTCAGAGATCAGAGTAGGAAACAGAAAAACAGAGAGAAAGAAACCTGTAAAAAAGCAAACGTAATGGAGAAGAGTTTATTCACTCATTTGTCCTGTAATTCATCACCTTTAATGCTCAGAACATACGTCATGCTATTTCAATGCTCAGTTAGGGTGAACTCATCCCATGCTGGTGAGAAGAGGGAAGTTTTGAAAGACTGAAACTTAGTTAAATTCACAAGGGGAAAAGAAAATCCATCAATATCTTGCAGCTGGTTTAGGAAGACCCTAGGTCACAGGTGGCAAGAAGAAGTTTTGCTGAACACTACCCTTCTATTGTATTTTGCTCCATTGGATCTGCTTCTGGCTTCTTTCAGGAGACATCAGGCAACAAACTATAAGCCCAATTCAACAGTATAATTTTTATGTACTTTCTGATTACATGAATTCTTGATTCCCATGGCCACCGACATGAGCGCTACATTGCAAGTTTATTGCCAAAGGCAGCCATCGGGGGATTCCTGAATCCATGGGAAACTATACCTGGCAGACTTTTGTACATTCACAACTGAGCGTGACTTCTCAGCCAACAAAGTGAGGCTCAGCACCAGCATGTAAAGAAATAACAATTAATCCATGTTGTTGACACCACCTCTTAGGCTCACTAGCTTCCAAGCAGAGGGCTGAAGGTCACAGACAGGGTAATCTTATACACAGAGGATAGACAGACAACCAGAATTTGTACTAGTGTCCTATAGGATTGGGAAAAAAAGCCAATGTTAAAAGGCATTTATTTACTTATTTCCAATACTTGTATGATATGCCAGATTACCAGGGATAACACAAAGCTTATAGACATTTCATTTGGAATTTCAGATGCAACGTCTATCAAAGACACTCCTGGAAAAGGTCAAAAGTAAAATAATATTATGCATTCTTGTGTATAACCAACAGAACTACTCAGATAGGACTGAAATCCCCCAGTCTTTTTATTCACATGGCATCCTCTAGAAAAATTAACCAACTTGGGCTTGAGTCCCCTTTCTGCAGTAAAGATGTACACATTTCACTCAGTGATGTCAGAATGATGGATGCAGCTACCAATTATAAAATCAGTGTAAGCTGAACAGTGCAGAGCACTGTATGGAGACTATCTCTTCACTACTGCATTGCTGCACACTGGCAAGTAAAGCTTGAGCCAAATAGCAGTGAATAAGGTATTCACATTCTCTCTGGTAGAAAGCTTCATCATTCAGAAACACAAGGTCCTCATTAGTAACAGAAAGCTGGAATCCAACTGTCTTCAAATTTACTGCTCATCAAACAAGCATCACTGGAAATAAGCACCTTATCTAATACAGCAAACACTATTTTTCAGGTTGCCAGCAGCAATCCACTGTTGACTAAAGAATAAAACTGTTCTTTGTTTGATAGAGGGGAAAAAAACCCACAAAACCAAACCATTTCAAGCTTCTGAAGAGTGCACCTGTAAGAGAAGCACTTATTGACATAAGCCCAGTAGTGATTCCTCTGAATTCCAAAGTCTAAATTAGATACGGCCTGCTGGAAAAGCTGTGAAGGACAATGGCTGTGCAAACTGTAACCATAACAGATAGTAAACTGGAACTGAAGGTAGGTCCGAAACTCTCTCATAAGAGCACAAAGCAAAGCAGGCACACAAGTGCTCTTCAAAGATGCGATCATGTATACAAGGCATATTTGAGAAAAAGCAGTTAGAACAAGGCTGAACTGAACTGTCTTACATGAGACTATACTTGACACAATCACACTGATACACAATTGCAATTATTAGTCTCTATCTAGATACAGACCAAAAAAAATGTTAACTTTTAACAGATGGTCTAGCCATCTTAATTGCTACAGCTATACATTATACCCAGTTTAAGATTACACAAAAGCAAGTGAAAATTTAATATATGGAAAAGTACAGAATATTTTTGTCACTTAAATGCAAATTGAGAGGTACTAAGACGAAAGCAGAGGCATGCAGAAGATCAACAAAACTTGAATGTAACTTCATTGCTTGTAGGAACCAATTGCTTAACTATTACAGTGACTTTCAGATCTTTTAATAAATTAATTACTTTTCAAAAAAACCCATCATATACATCAATTTTAGCCAACAAAAACAAATCCTATCAGGCAGTTCCAGAAAAAATTTCACACCCAAACCCACAGGAAATAACACACTAGGAAGTATATGAAAACAGCGATATATGATAGAATCATAGAATGGTTTGGGTTGGAAAGGACCTTAAGATCATCCAGTTCCAACACCCCTATCATGGGCAGGGACACCTAACCCTAGACCATGTCACAAGGCTCTGTCCAACCTGGCCTTGAACACTGCCAGGGATGGAGCATTTACCACTTCTCTGGGCAACCTGTGCCTGAGCCTCACCATCTCTCAGTAAAGAACTTCTTCCTTATATCAAACCTGAACTTCCCCTGTTTTAAGTCTGAACCCGTTACCCTTTGTCCTACCACTACAGTCCCTGATGAAGAGCCATCCTAAAGTTGGTTAAAAACCAGCACAGGTTAATGTTCTCACCTCCAACTTTCAAAAATGCGATATTGAATTTTGGTTGATTTTTACCTTTGACAGTTTCCAAGGGCTGCCAAAGCCCGCAAGGATCCGTCCTGGCTACATTCAGTGCAAAAACAAAACCCTAAAAGGAGACAAAGAAAAAAATAAAAGGAATTTAAAAAGTCAGCCAGCTGTGGGCATGAGTAGATAAAACACATGTAAAATCAGAAGTCAATGCTCCCAAAGCACTTAGGAAAAGCCATATTCATCTTAAAATCATGCAGAGTAAACATAATATTGTAATCACAAAAGCAACAATACAGGCCCCTCTCACCCCTTTCCCCCTGTAATTTGTGCAGTAGTGGGGAGATGGGGAAAACAGCTACAGTTAGGGTTAGAGTTAAGGACAGAAGTAAATTTTTCCTCACTATTCTTCCACTTCAACTGCCACTCCAGTCTAGGAAATCATTTTTCTAAGGCAAGAGATTTATGTATTGCAAAAAGCATTGACTTGCTGAGCCTCAGGCTCAAACTGAGGCTTTTACAGAATAAAGCTGCACCACTGCTAGAAATGCATCTTTACCTCCGAGGAAAATGTTAAAAACATAATACTCTTTAGTGCTTATGCATACTTACCCATCACCACACGACTTAAACCAACGATCCATTTTGAGGAAAAAAAATAAAAATAAATAATAAAAAAATAGAACCCTTAGAGTATAACCACCAAACCATTTAAGAGCCATCTTACACCTGATATCTATTGTATTTAGTCTGCTGACTGATAAGCTTGCTCTGAATCTTCATGAATAGTATAGGTACTAGCCTGACACTGAAGAATAACAATGTACTTTACATAATGCTGCATGACAAAAAACCTCAAACTGATATTGAACAGGCATTTCCCCTTCCAAGGATTGACTGTCAGAACCAGAGTTTCTGTAAACTTTGCCACTAGAACCATTTGGGAGGGTGGGTGGGTGGTGGGAATAAAAATCTAACATTCCCTCAAAAAACTAATGGCAATTCCTCCTAAAATAAATGCCACTGTTTAAACCAAGCATTGTGAATGTTATATGTGATGAAATAGTCATTTGTTATTTGTTTGGCAGCAAGTTACAATTTCCTCATTATTAATCATCAGATCAACCTCAAGTTTTTAACTGTTTACTATGCACAGGTACAAAACCAAAATGTTCATTTTTTACCCAGAAAAGAACATGCACGCAAAGTGCTAGCAAAGCAGACTACAACACATGCAGTCTCCCCAATCACTTGCAAGCAGTTTTTTCAAGTGAAAAAAATCTACATTAAGTACATCACCAGCTTAATATTATGATGTCCCAAAAGTATTAGCAACCTTAGAGCCCACACCTAAATTGAGAATGTTTTTACTACTCATGGCATTTTAAAACCTTGTTAGAAGGAGTTCTGGAGGCAGAAGTCTAATAAAACTCAAACTTCATAACTTTTACTGTAAGTGAATGCATACTTTGAAATTAGTAAGAAGCCAGAACACTTAGCACTTTGCAGTAAAAAAAAAAAAAAACAACAAAAATCAATCAAACAAAAAAAACCCAAAAACTAAAAAACAAACAACACCCCCCCCAAAAAAGAACAAGAAAACTAAAGGCACCACAAAAGTAATAAATAAATAAATAAATAAATAGAACCCAAACAAAAAACCTGCGAACAACCCAAAACACTGCTTTCATCTTAGTGAACTAAGTAACTTCTCAACTTGGTGAACTAAGTTGAATTTACCTGGCTTCACTAGGTAGCAGGAGATCAAGAAAATACCTCTACTACTGAAATATATTTAAAATAATAAGCAGAGGTAAGAGTAACACACTCCATTCACAGAATCGTAGAATGGTTTGGGTTGGGAAGGACTGTAAGATCATCCAGTTCCAACCCCCTTGCCATGGGCAGGGATGACTCACCTTAGACCATGTCACCCAAGGCTCTGTCCAACCTGGCCTTGAACACTGCAAGGGATAGCATTTACCACTTCCTTGGGCA
This sequence comes from Neopsephotus bourkii, assembly GCF_033783945.1. Classification (NCBI taxonomy): domain Eukaryota; kingdom Metazoa; phylum Chordata; class Aves; order Psittaciformes; family Psittacidae; genus Neopsephotus; species Neopsephotus bourkii. Next base: position 15,743,731 of record NW_026900624.1, read on the forward strand.
ACCTGCTCCAGTGCTTCACCAGCCTCACAGTGAAGAACTTCTTCCTTGTGTCTAACCTTAACTTACCCTTTTTTAGTAAACTTACCCTGGTTTTAGTTTGAACCCACTACCTCTTGTCCTATTCACTACATTGTCTGCAAGTTTTCAATTTTCCCCTAATTTCCAAACTACAGAAGAAAAAAAAAAATAAAAATTCCTCAACTGAATGTTTAACTATTACCCATCTGCTTAGAACATCCCAGAAATATCCATCCACACCATTTAATATACTATTATTAATCTATGCTGACAAGTAACCAATACTTTATAGGTGGAGTCAAAGGCTGCGGTTGACTTAGCAGTTTTATCATGTTTCTTACATGTATCTCCATCCAACAAGAGGATCTGCCAAAAAGCAAGACCAGTGAAGGGTCTGTGCAGTTTTTGACAGTATAGACCTTAAGTTGGAGAACAGGATATACTGCAGAAGCTGGCCAAACTGCAGTTTTTCCCAGAAAGGGATTGAACCAGGCCGGATACTGAAATACTGTAGAATTAGTATCTAGCAAAAGCATTCACAGTTCCAGCCAAACCACCACATGCTTAGGGACCACTGATGTCTCCATAGGAAGACAGAGAACTGCTACTAATTATTCCAATAATCTGTCTTATCTCATTACAGAACCTTATTCAAGAAAAGGAGTATGGATTCCTATCCCTAGCGGAAAAAAGGCTCTCAGCAGCAAAGGAAAGACTGATTGTCCTCCTCCTGTTACTCTGACAAATGTAGGCTTATATTTCTAGAGCAATAACAATGTTAATTAGCAAAGTCAAAGCAGCACAAGAGTAGAAACCAGTGAAAATAGTTTGGGTTAAAGACAGAACATGATGTGTAGCTGAGCACGACTGCAAAGGTGTTACAGCAAGAAGAATCTCAGTCTCAGCCACAGTCAGAACATAAATTTAAATATCATGCATACATTGCCTAACTCAGATCCTCAGAATATGTATATACTTTGGCCAGGGCTTTAGGATGCATCAACCCACTTGCCAGACTGCACAGGGCCAGCAAATCAGACATGGTTTGATTAGGTAGCCAGAGGAGAGGGAAGAGAAAAAAAATTAACAACCCACCCACAATTTAGGCACCATTCCTCTAACAGAAGAAAGTAGAGGACCTCCCTCTTCTCTCCAAAACCTGTGACACTTCTTAACCTAGTATTAATGAGCTAACTACAACACTTCCTTATTAGTTCAGGCATACTGAAAGATCAAACTCAGTTTCTGTTATTGCAAGATAATGGAGACAATTGATTATACCTACATACTGTTGGCTTACATGTACTAAGTCCTAACCTGACAGACTAGAACTGTACACATGTACAGTATAACACCCCAAATTTTATGCATATATTTATAGTTCCAATACAGTGAAGTGCAGCAATTTGCTTAGCTGGGTTAAGAAATCTATGAAGCAGCAGAATATCCTGTTCAGAGTCACAGCTCCTAGACTAGCTTTCTTCTACCAGTGTTCTTTAGAGTGCTGCACATCTTCCCACATCTGTGCACCAAGTTCTTTACTTACACAAATACCTTATTTCTGGTCACCTCACATAAGCTGTTGCTGTGGGAACACAAACATATTCCAGGTGCACAGAACTGAAAGGAACAAGCTGCCACCAGGAAAGTGTTTTCTTCACATTCTCCCCACACACAATCTCCTATCCAAACCTGTAGAAACAGTAAACACTGGCAGCATGTGTGAAAGAATTTGTTGATGACTATGAGATACAACAGAAGAGTAGGAAGCTCTAAAAATACGATTTCTACTCACAACTGGGCAAAAACATGAGGTGAAACTTGTCTCTTGTTTAAGAGCTGAGAGAACACATGCAAGTGTGCTCAAGGAAACTGATTACATAATCCTACAATAACTTCTGAATACTAAATACTATGTGTAAAAATTAATCCCACTACCTGCCAATTGTGGGGTGTTTAATCCTGTTTTTAAAGGATAAAGTATCAGCAGCACTGAGATGCCTAACACTCCAGCCCATTCAGAATCCACCATTCTGTCTTAACCACAGCTAGAATTAAATACTTCAATTTTGGTTTTGCAAAACATAACCAACTTCTAGGAATGAAAAGAGGACCAGAACTATTGGTTTACCACTATACATCCAAGTTAACATCACTGAAATCTAAATTATTCCAGTTGCCACTATTCAGGCACCATAAAGATTTGTTGTGAAGGTAATCAACAGGTGGTATGTTTCTAAATTCACTGCATCATCTTTGTTTGCTATGCCTCATGCTTAATATACAGCATTATTCAGTGACAAACTGTTCCCATCATTGGACTAGCTGACATAAACTAAGGATTTTTTTTTCCCCTGAGCTTCCAACACTAACAAAAGAGCTTTCTGGGCATGATTTCCATTCAAACAATTTCTGACTAGAAAGGGTACATTTGGAGACAAAAGGGGGTCTTTGCCACCAGTGTGGTTTAAATGTCCCTTTGCTAAATGGGTAGATGTTTGACAGCAGTGAATTTTAAACTTAGCTCTGCTTACGTTGTGGAATGATTATGTCAAAGCAATCAAGAGCACACTCTACCCAAAAGCCTCAAGCTGTCTAAAAACGTCACCTCACAATAAAGTTACTGATGTAACTACACAGAAACATCACATACCCAATTAGGGTACTGGGAAGTTGGCTTAAAGTCATGCAAAATTTCAAAACAATAAATACTTCATATTTTTTCATATACAGCACACTGGCACTGAACAGTCAAAAAACAAAATAAATAATTCTCCAGGACAATCCAGGTGTCACTGCAGTAGTCTTTCTCCACTTATCAGAAGGAAGAGGGAAATGTAACTTGTAATCAATTATAAAGAATTCCCTATGAGGAAGAGAGATGCTACTGGTACTTGAGAGATTTACAACCTCTTTCTTTCACATTGTTTAGAACAATTTCTTTGCATTATGTAGGTGGAAGGAAATCAAGGAAAGATTAGCACTTCAAGGAAAAACTAAAGATACGACCCTACTAAACAAAGCAGCTGGGAGGAATGGGAAAAGGCAGAAATCTTCAGCCTTTTATCAAAAAATAAATCCAGAGAACTGCATTTAGCAATGGTGACTGAGTACCCCACAAAATCACTGAGTTCTAAACATGATGCGGGTTAAAACGTCCATTATGTTTAATTCTGTGCTGGCTGCACAATTTACACTTTGTTCAATACTAACTTCTCTGCACTGATGTTTTCTGTTCTATATGGAAAATAGTTCAGCTGTTAATGTAGATATGACACAGCCACTTTCAACGACAAGATAAATATGTGTAACTTGGAGCAGATACCACGCACACTAGTGTGTACTGCTCTTCTAAGGGAACATGAGACTAGGCAGATGACATAGCAGTTGTCATTAACCTATATGTACAAAACACAAGCCCCACTTCATAGCACTTAAGTCTTTTCACACCAACAGCCCAAATAAATGAGCAAACCACAACCTAGTAGTATTTAACTCATGTTTATATAATCTTTTAAAAAAGTAAAAATTTTATTCACTTGATCACCTGGCTACTGGATCATGTTTCAAGAGCAGGAGAAAGAAAGGCAGCCCAGGACTGAACAAAAATGGTCCTAAGTCAGACTTTATATTTAGAAAATCCAGTTTCAGGCTTTTAGATCTTAAGGCAGCCTTGAAACATGAGCTGAAGACAGAATATTGCATCGACACCTTCCCAGTGTTCCAAAACATTTACATAAACAACATTTAAGGTGTTAAATCCTCCTCCTCCTACTAAGTAAAAAAAAATTGAAAAGTTTATTTTGCTTACACCTTTTTGCTACTTTCTAATGCAAAAAGCAGCATTAAAAACTCACTTCTTTCCTGATCATACTGATTTTGCTAAAGAACCTGTTAAAGGCTACAGTAAACATAAAAAGTATTTGTCTCTACTTTACCTCAGCAGCCTACTGTACACTACACATCACTTTTCAATTGTAATCAAGGTTACATCCCAACAGTATTGTCAGCCCAAAGCTGCCAACCGGTTCAGTTTGCCAAAGTTCTCTGTGCTTTCTCTCACCCTATCTTTTCAGTGTGGCTCAAACGTATATACATATTTACATATGTGTACATACATATGTATATGTAATAAACATCCTCAGCACTAGTTCTACTTTTTCTCTTCAAGTCCTTCAACACTACCACAACGTTTCTGGAAACTATTGAAACCGAAGTTGCTGGGAATACCATTTTCTTAAGTGGTGACAGTGTCCTCTTGACAGTCAGCAGCAGTATAATAAGAGCTTTGGTGATGACTGGAGCATCTAGATATTAAACATGATGACTCAAGAATACTGGCTACTTTTTTCACTCTATATCAAAGTTTTACCCAGACAACATAATTGAAAAAAATTTTTAGCAAAGCTGGAAACAAGCTATCACTCTAAAAAAAAAAAATAAATTCCTTCTTTTCAGTTGTCCATCCCTTGTTCTCTTATGTCTTGCAAGCTAATCCTTTTCAGGCACCAAAAAAAGGGGCTATTTCACACTGCTAATACTGCTTCTACCTGATAATGGTATCGATGCTTGGAATCCTAATGGCATACAAGCAGTTATTGCCATGGGTATTACAATTATCATGTAGTGTAACCAACATGCTCACAGTGCCAGCAATCCATGTATACTACCTAGCATTCCCGAGGATTCAGCACTGCTGGAGCAACAGTACAACAGGGGCAAGCCTTTGCTTCAGGGCATTTGCAAAAATCACAGAAAGGCTTCAGAGTACAGAGGACCTGAGGTTTTTGGAAGAGAGGTGAAGAGGAGACTAGACCAGAGACTTTAAACATTTTTGTCCACCTTAAGCAAAATGTTATTACAAGAAAGAAGCCTACGTCTCAACAGCTCAACTTTAAACCTGAAAACTATAAATAACTCCTTTACTGCTTACAATCCCAACAGTCATCCCATCACACTGTTCATACTACAAAAGACAATTTAGGATCTAAGGTTTTCCTTTGGAGCCACAAGTAACAGCCACCAAGTCCTATATAACAGTATGTTTATCAAACTCAGCAGTAGTAACTAAATTAAAACTGATAAGGTAGTAAGCAGTAATGTGCACAGGAAAGGGGGAAGGGTGTTTTATCCACTGGCACATTTATATGGCAACTTCAGCAGTTAAGGGCAGCACTAAAAATCATTCAAATGCATCACAAGATTGGAAGATACTGTACATTTCAAACTCTCTAGTTCTTACTATCTTCCTCTATTATAGGAAGATAGCTAAAGTATCCTTTTATTAACCTATCCTTTTGTTTTGTTGCCTTTTACAGTAAGAGCTACATTGTTGGGAACTTCACACCAGTGTGGCAATACTGGTGCTCCTTCAGCAGTTGGGACACTCAGACACCTGTACCCCACAGCTCTGGATCTCAGCACTACTCCTGGTAATGTAACACAGCTTTGTGCAGACCTTTATAGCCAGACTGAGCCATGACAGAGCCAGGAGGAAAGCCAAGGGGAGACAGAGAATTAAGTTTAAATCACATCTTGCACTTATTATATTTTTTTTTTTTTACTTCTCTCTTTGCTAGTTTACACCTAAAATTTTTCATATGAATGTTCTACATTTATTATATTTCTAATAATTAAAAAATGAGGTTTTTGTTTGATACAAAACATTTTGACTTCCTACTAACATGATTATATACACAGAGAAGTCCAAGATCTTAACACTACTACTGTCAAAGAAAACAAATACTGAGTTAAGGAAATAATTCTAAACTATAATGGCAAACACCAACTTTAAACATAACCAGCTGCCAAGTTCAGCCTCATCAATATTTATAGCTTGCCATCAGTCTGAATTGTACTTTTCAGCTATTCAGGCACCTGAGAAAAGAACAGGAATTTTCAAAAATCTGCTTTAAATTCAAACAATTTTTTTCAATCATCTTCAAAGAAACAAGACAATACACTCATTTTTTAATGACCAGATTACTTCTTTATTTATTTTAACACAAAATAAAAGTTATTAACGATACAATCCTAGTCTTCAACACTACAATCTCTGATAAACATGCTCAGTTAGAACTACCAACTATAGAACTACTTGCAAGAAGAGGTCTGGACCTGCTTAAGTACAGGTGATGCCAGAGCCGTCTTTGGGGTTTGGCACAAAACAGTTCTTCAACATTCACAATCATAATTTCCTCTGAAAGTGGCATTTAAAAAACAGGTAGCCAATCTTTAATATTTCCACCAAAAATATACAAGCCTGCTTTTGACAACTGATTTTCATAGTTAAGCTCTCCGCTAGTATACAGTATCCATACACAAGGCAGTACCAGTTTATCTAGTTACCTGAACTGGTGAAAGTAACATTATCCAGCGTTGGATAAGTACAGGGTTAGAGCTAAAGACAGAACAGATGGATTATGTCACTATATTCTTGCCCTGAGGCTACCACTATGCTACGCTGTCAGAAGTGTTTTTCGTTGCTTATTAGCCAATGTTGAAAGTATTTGATCCAGTGGGACTACTACCTTTTTCCCCCCCGAGACACTTCTCCCCAAGCTGATTTACTTTCCAATCCACAGGAAGTCTTTCAGAATCTGAATCCATTTTCTGCACTATACGAATTGTCAAGGACAAGGAAAAGAAAGTTGGCCTTTGAATACAAAAGAACTGGAGGAGTTAATCACCAACAAAAGAGAGTATTATCAGCAAGTTTTAGTTGATTCTCTGCTTACTCTAAAAATTAAACAGGCCAAGCAAAGAAAGTTATAGGGAGCTAATTTACCACAACTACATAGCTTACAAAGTGAGTGAAAAAGTCTTGCTATGCAGCAAAAAACATTTTCTCCCTTTCTACCGTTTAGCAGAGTGCCATCAGAAACATAAAGGTAACAGAAACATTGAAAAACTAAAATCTGCATGTTCTTTGTACTGTCACCACACCAGTCATAGAAAACAGATGAGCAGATCTTGAAGCATCCTAATATTTATCCAAGCAAAAAGCACAGCTATATTATTATATATAAATACAACTATTTAACCTTTATTAACTCATTTTATTTTGAAGGGCTAGGAAATGCATGAGCTGTGCCTGTAGAAAATCACCACAAAAGAGACATTAATATGAGGGGCAGAGGAATACCAGTATAAAGACAGTATCCATCTTTTCAAACTTCCCAATGGAGAACATTTTACAAAATACAAAATATTGGTGGTGGTTGGGGTTTTTTGGGGGGGGTTTGTTTGTTTGTTTGTTTTCCCCAACGTCTGTGAAAAACTCTGTATCTTGAAGAACTGTCCCAAACAAGCACTGCGGCTTGATTCTTTTCATTCTTGTTCTCCTTGTCAAAAAAAAGAATCATCTTCATTTTGAATTGCAAAAATACACATCTGGTACAATGCAATTAAAAACCAGCAAGGCAGAATCTGAGCTATTTGACAAAAAGTTATAAAGCTTATTTGAAACAAATTCTTCTCAGAACTCAAATGCATACAGAAGGTTATGAATTTAAATTACAATGGCTGTAACAGTAAAACTTCCTGTAAGGACAAACATTTCTGCCAAAGTGCTCTTTTTTTAGCTTCTTACTTAGAAGCAGGTTAAGCTGAACTTAAAAAAAAAAAAAAAAAGGCAAAAAAAAAAAGAAAAAGAAAAAAAGAAAAAAAAAAAGGCAGCAGAACAAAAAACCCAGACAAACCTTAGCCATTTGCAAGTGTTTCACAGGTTTAAGTAAAGAAAGTGAATGTACAGGCGATTTAACCTTCTACAAAATCTGAATTCTGGAAAAACTTTTAAATCACAAAGCTATACTACTGATGTATAAAAAAAAGCAGATTCAATTGTTTTCTGTAGTGAGAAAACAAAACGTATTCTTAATGTATTTCAATTGTCTTCAGAAAGAGTCATCAGATTATTTCTAAAGATCCAAAAGAAGGACCAGGAGAAAAGTAAGAAGTTTTCAAATACACAAGTGAAGAGCTGGACAACCTGTGTGACTTCAGCCACATGCAGCCCATGAGACATCCAAGTTTATAACTAGACCTAACACAGGACTGCTGGGCAATTTGTGTATCTTGGCTGTAAGCAGCAGCAAGACAAGAGGTCCTACTCCTATTCAAGTTGGTGGATCACTGTAGGACCAAAGCATGTTTAGTCCACAGTAGATTGCCAAGTCCCTGGTGAGTTCCTTTATCTCCTTGAGGTGAACCCCTTTCCTACCACACATATGCTACAGCCATAAGACTTTTGCAGAGAGGTCACAGGGCCAGAGAAGTCAGTAACAACTTCTGCCTTAGAGCAGCCCAGACTTCTCAGTTCTGATGCAGACTTAATAGACCAGTCCTAAAAGAAAAATGCTTATGTACAGGTTTTAAAACATTTAGCTTCTTGATTTAAAAATCATACTTCCAATTTAACTTGTGAAACTTCTCACAAAGTGTACTTTTGCCATATGAACAACTGTAAAGGACAACCAATATTTACTGTAAGAGACTCCAGTAGGGAAAAATCCTGCAACACTAGGATACAAGATGGTCAGAAGAACAGGAAGAAGCCTTTTCCACCAGCAAAATAGAGGCTAGAATCTGAAAATCTCTCAACTTAAAAGAAGAAAGTTAACAGTGTCCATAAAAACTGTGTTCTTTGTAGACTACTACCACATCAAATGGCATAAAGAATAAATTTCTCCTAACACAGAACAGACCAGTACCCTCCAAAAAATTGAATACACTACTGAAAACCCCTTTGTCAGGTGGTTGTTCACTACAGGGCTTTTTATAATGCTGGCAAGAGCTAGGATGAAATTATAAAATTAAAACATAAGTAAAAACATCAATTACTTTTCCTTCACAACTCATTTAGATGGCTTAGAGGGCTTCCCCTCACACAGGCAACACGATATTACAGTATCACCTTTTGCCTAATCCTCTGTCAGTCTATCTAAAATTATCAACTCTTAGTTTTGCAACTTTGCTTCTTATCCTTTCATCCCCTAACTAGCTTTTCAGCCTTCAACCTTCTGCCTGACAGTGGTAAAATATACTGACTACCAGTTTATACTTTACACATTTTTTCTGACCAGTGTCCTGTATCATGCAGCATAACATATGCCTTCCAGCACCTCCTATTTCTCCTGACAAAGCAGTATGTTTCTCCACAGATCTAAAAGCTAAGCTGGGTAAATGCTACTTTCAGATCCCTTTTTGCCCTCTTAAATAGATACCTAAAAAATTTTGGCCAGTGCAAGTCTCAGACGACATCAATTTTTGTCCCAGATTTTTTCACAGAGGAACTATTGTGTTTTTTCTAATCCACAGACATTAAATCAGGAAATACATGCAAGATATCTGATTTCAGAACTACTAAAGCTGGCAAGGCCTAGAAATGCAATCCGTACTGACTAGCTGAAACTAGAAAAGGTCATCTCCATAGCTCACTACATGGTAAACACAAAGAATATCCAAACTCCAACCACAAGCCTTACTCTGGTGAAAACTTAAAAACCTCAGAACATTTCCCTACAACATGATGCAAACCATAATAAGTACAAAACCACCCTCTCCTTTTGCCGCTGTAAGGCGGCAAAGGAAAAAATTATTTAACATACTCCCTGCCTACTGCTCTAACAGAGAAAAATAAACTAAATACACCAAGTCTTTGCAGTAAAGCTGCTTACTTCCCTGAAGGAAAAAAAAAAAATAAGCGCAATGCAAAGAAGTTATTAAGAGTAAAGCAGAGAAATGTAAGGAAGTAGGAGAGTTTTCCTACCTGTCGAAAGCAACAAGGAACAGCAGTCAGAATATCCTCATTACTATTACCCTTGTCACCTCAAGCACAAATACCGACAGGCAACTACTTGTCTGACAGTGACAGCTGCCTCAAGAACCAAAAAATGTCCCTATTTTTATTAACAGATAGTAGGAGAAAGTTTGCTTTGGATTCACAAGAAATTAAAACCAATTCTTCAGTCCGTATTCCACACATTGCTGAAAGAACAAGCAAACATAGCATATATATTTTGTCTGAAAAGGGAGGAAGACATTAAATGTTACGCTAAGGAAGACTATTTTCAAGAATTCATGTCTAATTCTACCACATCTAGTCAAGCACTTAGAAATATGTTACTAACTGCTCAACATCTCTAAGCTCTTGCTATTAGAACATGACATTAGATTGACATCTTCTTGCTATTCTTTGCCCAAGATAATATAACATTTCACAAGTAAAATTTCTGAAATTGCAACAAATGCATCATTAAAAGCAAGCCCAGAGATAATTCAGGCCAATATATTTTTATAAGCATTGAGGTGACAAAAATCTTGTAAGCTAAAAGAAAATCACTGGTATATATTTGCTAATATAAGGTACTTCCCCCTTCTCTACATGCTAAATATACTTAATTTGTCCTGTGAAAGCAAACAATCCCAGTTCTTCACAATGACACATTTACTGATCCAGAAATTACACACAGAAATAGGCTGAGTGAAAAATAAAATCTAATAATAAGGAGCTGAATAGCTGTACGCTGTGAGATACACTGTAAGTAGAGGTAACGCAGCATTTGTAAATCTTCAGTACAGACAGAATTTATGAATCTAATAGCAGCACTAGAGAGCAATTACTGAGAAAAGCCATTGTAAAGAAGTTGGAAAATGACGGTTCATTGTTATTACTATTATTGCACAAACCAGAAAATATCTATATATAAAAAAACATTTTGAGAAAATAAACACGATAATGGCAATAAGTGACTATGACAAGAGACTTTGCATCCAAGCACTCTGCAGAAAATGGAGAATGAAGTAACTGAACCATTAAGTGGACTATTAATAAACTCACTCAAGTCAATAACTAAGCTCCTTATGCTTCTTCCATGATCTCCAGTTCATACTGCTTAATTATAAATCCAATCTCTGTGAGCAGAAATACACTAGTTTTACTGAAGGGAAAAAAAAAAAACCAAACAACCACTCAAAACCATAAAAGAACAAACCCATTTGAACATATTTTCAAATTACTTATTCTGTAGTTCAATTCTTTCTGTCATTCTGGATGCAGCTATTCATCCCATTGCTCTAGACAGATATCTCTATATATGATGTATATTATACATTACTTCTGCAAAACATATTTATTTCTAGTTTCCTACTTCCTATGACAGAAGGCAGATCTAAAGTAAAACACACTACCTCAGAACTATGCAAAGTTCTCTCCTGAAGCTCTCTCCCCTTCAAGTCATCCTCCAAACTTCAAGTTTTAATGATCAAACACTCATCACCAAGCAAAGCCATGACACACATTCTACCTAAATGTTTTACTGGACTATTCAGTCACACAAACTTGGATAAATAAAGTTTTGGTTTTTGTTTTGGTTGTTTTTTTTTTTTTTTTTTGTGATTCAGTTTCAAGATTTTTACTTCCAAACATTTGAGGTAATCATTTAAATGAAGGATTAGATTTTCAGCTAAATTAGCAGCTATAGAGCTGCTAGACTGTCTAACAAAGACACAATGACTGTTTTATGAAGTTTTGGGGTTTTTTTCCAGGACTTCCACATTACACAATTGAAGTGATTCACTTGTAATGTAACAACATTATGAGAAAACAGAAACCAAGTTCACTAATGAAGGATGCCCATTAGAATTTTACCAATATGCACTGAAACTTCTGAGCTAATTCTTTACGTTTGTATTGTTTTACATAAAAATGCATACTCATGAAATCTGTACTCGCACGCAGTATAGCTTATCAAGATGAAAGGAAAAGGTGCTGCGATAGCCTCACCTAGTTAATACACAGAAAGATGTGCCTACACCTTGTTGCTCCTTAAACTTCACAGCAGAAAAGCTAACACACACTGTAGGCTCTGTTCCCCCTTCCCCAGCCCTAAGTTTTTGCAGAATTGATTAGTTTTACCTACAGGTTAGTTAAACACAGTTGAAAAGTCACCCTTAACAAACCACTCCTTGAGATACACCTACGTGGCTGTCCTGGCACTAACTATGGATCACATAATGAAAATCAACCTTATCCTTAAACTCAAGACCCCAGGTAATGCAGCAGATGAAAGCATAGATCACCCAGCTTCTCAGCAGCCACACGTGCCATCAGAGAGAGTCACCATGGGAGATGAGGGAACTGCTGGAGAACTTCAGTGCAGGCAAACTACAAAGTTAGCTGAATTTGTGCGCATATTTAACAACCCCAAAAATCTAAGGTATCACCTCTGCAATGCTAGTAGTAGAAACTAAAGCCCAACTCATCTGGGTAGCAGTATTACTGAAAAATGCTAAGTGAACCATACTTTTCAAAGAAGGCCCAATACAGGCTCCAAAGATCTACGTACTTCTTTCTCAGGAAGATTCAGAGTTTTTAAAGGGGATGAAAATGCAACATTGAAATCTAACAAATCATGATTAAATGTAATACTATGGATTGCAAAAAAAGACCTAACTTTATGGAGATATCTCAACCAATATTCTTAATGACAGTGAAATGTTAAACATGAGAAAACGAAGTACCGTTTACAGTAGCCAGCATGTCTGTTTTGGCTAGGAAAACACTTTGTTGAAACTTGGTTTTATTCAACAAGCCTCAGATGTACCCTGTAGTAGTAGATACTCCTACATGCATTTTCACGCAACAAGATTTGAGCTCGTGAGATACCATGCTACAAGCAGCGTTACCCACAACCGGTAAAGTGTCTCCAGAAACAAACACTCGCTCATTTTGCTACAAACAGCTGGGGAAACTTTTTTTCCTATCCCCTTGCCTGGGACACACCTCTGAGCCTGGTCACTCCTCCCTCCCACCCCCATACACGCATTTTAACTAGCATCATGTTCAACATATCCAGCGCTGTTTATAGCGGCATCAACGTAACCTCAGCATTGTCCCCACGTCACACCAAAGCGCTTTTCAACCCCAGCCGCAAAAAGGCTTCTCGGAGCCCTTCTGCCGTTGTACATTTTGCCCGGCCTGGGCGAGCTGCCGTACGGGCGGCTCTTCCCGGGGCTCGGCAGCCAACCGAGCGCACGGCGCTGCGCACCACGGCTCCGGGTAGCGGCCTTGGGGTCGCCCAGGCGTCCCGACGGGGCCCTGTCGGGAAAACCGGAGAGGGGGACACCTTCGGTGGCGGGGAGGGAGCGGTGCGAGCCCGGCTCTGCCCCGGGACAAGCACTCGCCGCAGTGGAGATGGGAGGCGAGCAACAGCCCCGGCGCCGCTGGGGTAGCGCCCTTGAGCCGCCGCTCGGGGCCCCTCCCGCCGGCCCGGCCTCTCCTTTACCCCCTCCCGTCCCCCGTAGCAGTGCAGCTATGGGGGTGGGGGCGTGCGCGCCCGGCGCCAAAGGCCCCCCTCAGAGGCGGCGGGAGGGTCCTGAGGGCGGGAAGGGCGCTGAGGGAGAGGGAAAGAGAGAGGCAGGGAGTGAGGCTCGCGGGCCGCTCGAGGGGAGAGGGAGGGGGAATGGGGGGAGCTTGTCCCGCACTCACCGCTGAGGCGCCGCCGCGGTACGCTTGAGCCCCCTTCTCAGTGCCGTGGCGGCCCGGCCCGGCCGCCCGGGAAACACGAACCCGGGAAACAAGCACGAAGAAGCAGCGTGAAGCGCCCTCCCCTCCCCCCTTCCGAAACACACGGGGGGAGGAAAATAAAAAAAGAAAGAAAAAAAAAAAACTAAAAGAAAAAAAAAAAACTTTCCTCGCCGCCGCCGTCTCCCTCCCCCGAGCAGCACGAACCCAAACACACCGAGACACGCCCCCGCACCGCCCCTCGCACCGCCCATTGGACGGCGCCCCCCCGACCCTCGCGCTGATTGGCTTTCTAACCTGCTCCTCTTCGCCCTCCGCTCCCCTTTCCGCCCCCTACACGCTGCCCATTGGGAAGAGCCTCCGGGATCTCTCCGCCCATTAGCAGCAGCCCACGTCAATCACACCGGAGCACCCGCCTGCCAGCGGTTCTGATTGGGCTGTCGCGTCACTACTCCCTCACCGATTGGCTGCACTTGATGACTGTCATCGGTTAACGTTGCCCCCTTCAGAACCCTCACTGGCTCCCACCCCTTCTTCCTTTCTGCCAGTTGGCTGCGAGATTTGCCCCTTAAATGGGGCACCCGCTCGCCCGCCCCTATTTGCCCCGCCCTTCGACGTTACGGATTGGGCTGCAGGTTGCACCCTCGGAAGCCATTGGACAGGGGATTTGCCCGTTACACCATAACAGCAAAAAGACCCGCCCACCGAGCGGCTCTCCTTGAGGCCCTCCTCAGCAGCTGCGGGAGGTGAGGCTACGTCAGTGTGCCAACTTTATTAGCCGGCCCCAAGGGTGGGGCTCTGAGATGGTCACTCGGGATAACGAGGACGGCCGCTGCTATCGCCGCTCAACGGCGCCAGGCACCGCCGCAGCGGAACTGCAATAACGCCACACTCCCCACCGTCCCCAACGACATTTTCCCATTGCTCCGCCCCTCCCTTCACTGGCACACCTGCCCTGAAGCAACTATGGGACAGGGGAGGTGTCAGTCATGCGGCTGGCGAAGCCATTGGCGGGAGGCGGACGCCTCCACAGCCAACTGGCAACCGCCCCCGATGTCACCCGCTGGATGACACAGCTAATCGTAGGCGGAGGGGAGGAGGGGTGGCCGGGCGGGGGAGGTGGAGAAGGAGAAGGAGGTTGTGCCTTTGATTGGCTGGTTTCACTGTCAATCTCCCTGTAACGCGAGGACAGGCGGGGCCATGCTGAGTGCCAGCCGGGCCCCACGTGGCCCGTGCAGTTGCGCACGTGATGGGGCCCCGCGAGGCGGCGCAGCGGCCGTTAGAGGGTGACGGGGAGCTCCAAGTCAAAACGAGTCATGGCGGCGGCGGGTTCGACCCCTCGGTTTGCTGTGTGAGGCGCCGTCTGTGTCCCCACAGGGACGTGCGGGAACGCAGCGATGTGGAGGCTGATGGTTCACCTCCTGGCGGCCTTCATAGAACGGTTTGGGTTGGAAGGATGATCCTTGAAGGTAAAGATAATACAGCCCAACCCACCTGCAATGAGCAGGGACATCTGAATAAACTAGTTTGAACTAGACCAGGTTGCCCAGAGCCACATCCAGCCTGGCCTTGAATATCTCTAGGGATGGTGCATTCACCACCTCTTTGGGCAGCCTGTGCCAGTGTTTTACCACTGTAAAAGTTCTTTTCCTCACATCCATACTGAATCTCCTTCTAGTTTAAAACCATCACCCCTTATCCTATTGCAACAGGCCCTGCTAAATAGTCCTTTCCCATCTTACAGCCCCTTTGAAGTACTGAAAGGCTGCAACCCCTGCTCCCTCAGGGTTTACCATTCACTGAGCAGGCAGGTCCCCCAGCGTAGGGATAGCCGGTGATCTGGGCTGGGCTGATTACCCAGCCAACAAGGGCTTTACATGTCCTGGGTGGAGTCTGGGGTTCATTAGGGCTGAGAGGAGCTTGACTGTCAGCTCCCACGATGTGGTGTTTTGTCCTTCATGCTCTGACAGCCAGCTGTGTTTTCCTTTGGAATAAAGGCTGATGCTTTGCTGGCTGTGGTGCTCCAGGTAGCTTGGTCTGGAATATCTACAGTCTCTTCATTGTGCAGGCTCTCTGGGCTGAAATGACTTAAAAGTTTCAGATGGAAGCTATGAATTTTGCAGTGACTACAGTATCATTCATAAATGTAACTGTTAAAAATAAACACTGATCGTCGGTTTCTATGGAGTGGGCTGAGCCAGAAACAGGGCTGCAGGGATATGGCAGTGGGAGGGTGAGGCAGGGGCTGGTCTGGGGACACTTACCTGGGAATCATAGAATAGTTTGGGTTGGAAGGCCGTCTAGTCCAACCCCCTGCAATGAGCAGGGACATCATCAACTAGATCAGGTTGCCCAGAAGCACATCCAGCCTGGCGTTGAATGTCTCTAGGGATGGCACATCTATCACCTCTCTGGTCAACCTGTGCCTGTATTTTACCACCCTTGCTGTAAAGAGGTATATTGGGAGGTGATATGAAGCCAGGGGTGAGGTGCAGGAGTGTTAGCCTGGGGCTGGAAGGGTCTGGAGAGCAGGGATGGGGCAGAGCTGCCAGATCTCAGAAAGGGAAGAAAATGAAAGATGCAAAAATGGAATATATATATATATAAGCAGGACCCACATGAAACAAAGAAGGTTTTAGTATTAGCAGAGCAGCGTGAAAGTCTGAAACAGGAAGTGAAAGCACCAAGAGGAATACATGGAATAACAGAAGTATGTGCAGGTTAAACTAGGAGGAGAGAGAACGTACCCTTGCTGTACCAAATTTTATGCTTTTTCTCCTTATTATCTGGTATTTTTGAAGACTGCTGTTATCTTACTGACCTCACCCAGGGCTGCATGCCAGTGCAATGTTTTCATTTGATCTCCTCCGGAGAATCCTGTTAGAACCTGATCAGCAGAATAGCAGGGCAGCTGAAAATACTCTTTTGGTGCCAAAGAGAGAACTATAGAAATGTGATGTGCCTATCATATTGGTGAACAGGTCTATGGATGTTCAGTGAAAACACGGGTCTGTCTTGGAAGAGCCATAGAGCTCTTCACAGGTTAGTCATCACCAGGAGGGACAGCTGCCAGCACAGCAAAACAATGTGTGTTGCTGGCAGGGACAGGAGGCGAGATCCACGTGAACCCAGGCTACACAAGTCAGTAAAGAGCAGTGAATCGTTTGATGGCTTCCCCATTCAACAATAGTAACTGATTTTTGCATTGATTGGAGGGGGAAAGAGCCCTCTTAATATGAGTAAGACTTTATACCAGGTATATACATCCTTGTTGCTGTAGTGCTTTAAGGAATGCAAAAGCCACTGTGTAAATCAATATGAAATAGTAGTATAAACTGGGGATGCAACTCACTTCTGATCCTCATTTTTTATTAACTGAGGAGGAACTATCTATATCCTGTCTATATCCACATGTATTTTTCTTGTTGTAAGCAGAAATCACTAATATACTGAGAGTACAGAGTGCATGCACTGTGAGAGAAGGACACATTCAAAATGCTGACCTTGTCTTTGTTGTAAGTCAAACAAAAATTACTTTTCATTTTTAGATTTCCTTTCCTCCTGGTGTTCTTTTATAGATTCATCTGTTTTGCTCAGGGTTTGATGCACTTGTGGCGGGACATGGAAGGCAACATGAAGCAGTGTGATTTATTTAGGATAAGCCTAGGAAACCACACATTTTCATTACAGGGGAGCAAAAATACCACACTTCATCATCCCTGTAGTTTCATACAGCAGAACACATTTGACCTGTAGAAAGCAAACAGATTTTGTTGGTTTGTCTGAACTTATAATGGATGACACAGAAGTTCCCACCCAGGGTCACCTGTGGGTTTGGGGGGGATCCCAGGCTAGTTCCTGGCTCTCACAAAGTCCAAACCTTTATGAACAAAATAGTTCTTCCTCTTTTTTTTTTTCATACTTCCCGCATTGCCACCTCTGTCCAAAAGTGTGAAATTGCATTTCTTCATCCACTGGATGTCAGTGTTACACTACCACTGGGGTGCATTTCCAGGTGCTGGGAAAGGTTGGCTTCTTTGGGGTGAGGAGTTTTGGAAGATTTTTCCTCTGCGGTGGAGAAGTGATGTGAAAGACCATTGAAGCTTGGGGGAACATACACTGCAGTATGAATGTGCTCCCTTTGGCTTCGGCAGAAGCAGGCTGGGACCCTGCCTGCAAATGTCTTGAATGATCAAACCTCACAGGAACTGCAGCCTCACACTTCAGCATTGGGGTCAATTACACAGCCTTTGGACTATTCCAATCTCACCTCCTCGTGCTGTGAAAATACATTGCCTCTTCGTTTTTAAAGTTAAGCATACCTGTGGTACCAGAGAAACAAATAAAACTGCACCTGACAGGGATACACAGTATGGGAAAAGACTGTGCATCGACTTCTCTAAATGAGCGTGTCCAGCTGAGACAATTCTGAAAGCTGGAGTGAGAGGGGACAAAACACCATAGAATTGCTTTTAGAGTTCACTACAGTGAACTTCAAATGTCAAAGCAGCAGCTATAGTTACTGCTTTGATATTCATAGTTGAAAGTCAGGGGGGTTAGATCTGATACTGGTTTATTATTTCCAACAGTGCTATAACATCTTTTTTTTATAGGCTTGTAAGGCTTTTTGAATTAATGTAGCTCAGTGAACTCTAGATAGTTCATTGAGGTACATGGACACTAAAAGCTACTAATACCGAAAACCAGCCTTTTCAATATTTACTGATACTGAAAAAAGGCTAACTCTGTCTTTTTTCTGCTTCAGGGTTTTTCAACAGCTACTTCAGCTGCTTTTAAGCAGTGGCTATCTAGTGGGCACAGAAAGTAACTGGGTAGTTACCCACATTGCCATTAAGACGGTTACTTCTTGGAAAGCCACAGTAAAATGTATGCTGATGCTCTTTATGTGCATTATGTTTAAACGCTCTGGCATGAAATGTGCTGTTAAGCATACAGTATCAAGCTGTACTTTATCTGTGACTAAATGCAGACAGCACTGGAAAAGATGGTCGTTGTTAAAAAGATGATTTGTACAAAAGTAATAGAAGAATTGATGTTCTCTTGTTATATATAAAAACAGGCTGATTGGATTATTCTCTTGCTTATTTCTGTCCCCTGAAAGCTGTCTTTTTATCTGTCCTTTTCCTAGAAGACTTCAGTATGTTTCAGCAGACATGACATCAAATACCAAAGGAATAAATCACGAATATTTGGAAACATTTTGATACTGTTTAGCCTACCAATTATTCTTATTTAAAAGTACTTAACCTAATAACTATTTTCAGGAACGATATCTGCTAAGGATTCAGCATTACCCATTCCTTCAACTGAGTGGTGAGAAGATTTCTCAACCATTCTCCTGCATCCTTTACACAGCTTTTCAGGAAACAAGCAAGAGAGAGGGGCATGAATACTTCATATGCCTGGGAGCTGTAAAAAAAGGGGCTAGGAAAAAAGGATTTGCGTTTAAAAAAGAGAAGAAGAACAGATTTCAACCCAATTTTTTCTTTCTAGATCACCTATGACAGCAAAGAACAAACAGAAAAGAGTAATTTAAGGAAAAAAAGTAAAAAAAAAAAAGTAATGAATACTAGAATTAAATGAAATAACAGGAGAAAATTAGGGAGATAAATGTAAAATGTAATTTTCAAATGTGTAGGTTGGTCAGGTGCTTAGTGCTAACATTCCTGCTTTTTTTTTTTTTTAAAGAAAAAGTAAAGAAGTATTTTTAATGACAGCTGGTGTTCAAGATCTGAGCTTTACGCCCCAGACAGACATATCCACATCTATAACTGTTCTTAATATAATAGGCTTATTTTGACATAACCTACTTTTATGTGTCATACCCAGAAAAGACATGCAGTTGCAATAGAAACAGGAGCAGTTTATGCATGTCTTGGGCAAAGTGCTTAGCAGAAGTTTCAGTTTGTTGTGCTGTGATGCTCACGTAATACTGTTGGAAGGAAGAGGGGAGAAGAGACGGTTGTCAGCCCACAGCTGAAGGGAAGAAATTACTAATATGATGGCAGTGATTTTAAAAGGAGAACAATTTATAATAGTACTTTGTTTTTTTTTTCCTGGAGGCAAAATTAAAACAATGCCTCATTAACATTTCTTGAAGCTATTTTAAATATTGCCATTTTCAGCAAAACAATGTTAACATGTGGGTTTTTTTAATGGAAAAAGGGCAATTAGGAAAAATGCTTTGAATGGTGTGGTATTTTTTACCCAAACAATCTTTTTTTTTTTTCCCTTCATTTTTTTCACTCTGTGGCAGAGGAAGATGCCTGCATTGTGTTTTCAGTGCTGAAAGTGAACCAGCGTGCACATGGGAATTATTAGCTAGGACCGGAGCAGTTCTGCTGAGGGTGGAGGTCATACAGCTCTTAAGACAAGATTTTATTTACATTTAACCTCCCCATTCAACAACTGGGTTAGAGCTACAATACTCCACATCAACAGCAGCCTGTGCAAAACTGTTTGGAGTCACCTTTAGCTGAACCTAAACGAAAACTGAAGTGTAGCTATGTGAAAGCAATTACAGTATTTTATTGTCACAGGTCCACCTTCATCATCAAGACAGCTTAGAATTTTACAGCTAGACATAGGGTAACCGCTACAGGGACTTCCTCCATTTTCCAAGGTTTAGATCTATGCCAGAGTTTTTATTTCTCCCAAGTTAGCTAGTTTCATGGTCAGTGCTCATTTATGTACCAATTTATGTCACCCAGCCCCATCAAAATGTAAGAATCAAGTTTGGAAGAAAGCAGAGGGCTGGACATCACCTGCCAGCTACTTCCCTGTGCCCCAGGAGCTATGGGTGTATATATGCCCCTACACTTGCAAGAAGGGAATAAGGAACCTACATCTCATAATATCACACGTGGATAATCAATAGTGGGGAAAGCTCCTGCCTGTCATAGAATCACAGAATAGTTAGGGTTGGAAAGGACCCCAAGATCATAAAGTTCCAACCCCCCTGCCATGGGCAGGAACACCTCGCTCTAAACCATATCACCCAAGGCCTTGTCCAACCTGGCCTTGAACACTGCCAGGGATAGAGCATTCACAACCTCCTTGGGCAACCCGTTCCAGTACCTCACCACCCTAACAGGAAAGAATTTCCTCCTTATATCCAATCTAAACCTCCCCTGTTTAAGTTTGAACCCATTACCCCTTGTCCTATCACTACAGTCCCTAATGAAGAGTCCATCCCCAGCATCCCTATAGGCCCCCTTCAGATACTGGGAGGCTGCTATGAGGTCACCACGCAGCCTTCTCTTCTTCAGGCTGAACAGTCCCAACTTTCTCAGCCGATCTTCATATGGGAGGTGCTCTTCACCTTACTGCCATGATTTTTCAAATATGATGGCCAGTGACTGTCCTTCTATCCCAAACTCTTATTAGGACAGCAAGAGCATACAAATATTTTTCTTCATTATTATTTTCTGGGAGTTGTATAGTAATTTAGGATGGCAGCTTACCAAGGCTTTGCTGTGGTTCTAATTAATTGGGTATGCTGTTTAATTTTTTAACTCCAGCTCTTTCCTCATATTCAAAAGGGCTCCCATTCTCCTTTATTATTAATGAGATCAAAGCAAGCCGGATGGCTGCCATTTCTCCTTAGTCTGTGGATGTGAGGCTGTCCATAGCAAAAAAGCACAGTGCTCGTCAGCAGGACTGAAAGCAGTACCACCAGCACAGTGCTGTCCTTCTTTGGTCTGGTGAGCTGGAGACAGACAGTGAGCAGGACTAGCACTCTGCAAGAAAAAACCTGTGATAAAACAAGGAGTGGGGCCTGGAGAACAGGGGAAAATGGAAGGGTTACTATAGGATTGGATGGTGGACTGTGTAGAGTGCTGGGCAGAAAACTTGAGGAAAGGGAACCAGTTTCTTTTTCTAGGGTGTGGGAAACTGTGCCTCCTTCAGGCAGCCCAGGTGAAAAAGGAAAACACACAAAGGTTGCTGTCAGTTTTGGTTAGGGATTTAGAGCTACAATTTGACTGATTGAACTCCCACACTTTAGATGGTGCTTATATTATTCCCCCTTCACAGGCTTCCTTTTCTTCTGAAAATTTCCTAAAGTAGTGTTTGATGGGGAAGCATGAGTTACATTTCTTTATTAAAAAGAAAATCCAAACCCCAAACCAAACAAAAAGCAAAAAAAAAGAAACCCCATCCCTGAGTGTTACCTGGACTGTCAACTGACTGCTGTAGCTGAGCCCAGGACACTGACACTTGCAAAAGGGCCAGAGTCAGTCATGCCAGGATGCAAGGACACAAAGAGTTAACTAAAGAAGGAAGCATCTTAAGAAAGATGGAGGAAAAAACCAGCATAAAACTGATAGGTAAAAAAATACAGAAAAAAAAAAAAGCTATTGAAAATCTCAATACAAAGCAGAATGAGGATGGTGGTGGGAAAAATGTGGGGAAGATACTATGTGCCAGGGAGTGGGAAGCTATATGTGAGGTTTCTTGGATCTAGGGCTAGCAAAAGGGTGTATTTTGTCTCTCACACAGAGCTCTCATCAGCTGCAGGCTTCTCCTTGGCCTTGCATCATCCCTGATCAGCTGCAGGGAGTCCCTGGCAAAGACACATAGCTGTGTGGAGAGGTAGAAGGGAGAACACCACCACAATGGCTAGGAGCTCCAGGAGGAAGAGCTGCACAGGAAAATGGCCAGGGTCACCTCACGTGAGGTGGGGTGAGCCCAGAGGAAGGCAGCAGCAGCAGCAGCGTTCCCATGACTGCCTCTGGCAGCTGCAGGAACAAAGAACGGCAAAGCTGGGTGGGCCTCACTCTTTCTTCTTTACGACTCAAACCTGACTACTTGCAAACCCCATGACTCACTCTCTGTCCCAGCTCTGCTTCTGCAGTGGTTGGCAGCAAAATCAGTTCAGGCTCGCGAGTACAACTTTCTGTGTCACCTCCTTGGTGGAAATCCGCCAGCAGCTTCCCTGTGGCTGCCATGGGATCAGCTGCTGGGAGGTTGAGGTGGGGCTGTGTGAGCAAAGCACTTAGGCTGACTCCTGGGAGCAGTCTTGGGAGGAACTGATAAACTGCACCAGGAACAGATGGAGGAAGACTCATTTGCTCAGGGGCTACAGCAGTATTTGGCCTACTGTGCCATTTTCTTTTTGCATGAGGAAGGTAAGGTAATCAAGATTCCAGTGGATTTCATCATGTGCAAATGGCCCCTCTCAAAACACTGGGCTCTCTCTCCCTCACTTGGGAGAAAGCAAGCAAAAATCCTGGGGTTTTCCTCCTAATCCTGCCCTAAAGCAACTCCTAAATTGCTAGAGGAAAGTCAACAGTTTGTTGGGGCTTGCATTCTGTTTTGTGCTGCTTTGGTTTTTTTTCCCTGAAAGAGCAAAATGTTCTTTCTTTTATGACTGCTATTCTGGATTCAAGGACCTTGCTGAAAAGAAAGATGTTCTTTCTCAAGAGCCCTCAGCAGTACAGGTCTAGTCTGTTTGCTGACACTGCGTGGACCACAGTTGATTTCTGCTGCTGGATTCCTTACTATCATGAATGATTTTACGGAGTCTAAGCCACCCTTCGTGTCTATTGGTCCTGTTTCCACCAAGTAGTGCTAGTTCACAAAGAGCATGGCAAATACACATTTAAGCTACTCTTCCAAGAAGTTCAAGACTAGGGCTGTGTTTAAGAAGACAGGGAGGCTGTGTTTATCAAGGGAGCCCAACTCCTTCAGAAGACTGCCTCATGCAGCAATTTCTTTTGCAGCAATACTCAATGCAAAGACCCTACAGCGTTTCCAAGGATGTCCTTGTGTTAACAAACACTGCTGTGCATAGCTGAATTCCCACTTACTTATGCCAAGCACTACTTAGGTGGACAATTTTGAAACAAGATGGAGCCTGCCTGGAACAACACCCTCCTTTTGGCTGCAGGGTACCACATCTGTAGTTGGCGCCTGTGCTTGTCTGTCTCTCTCTTTGTTCTGGTGAGTCTGTCTCCTTGGATGCAAAGAGGAAGCTGTTGGTCATACTGTGCCGTCAGTAACTCCAGTGTAAATCCAGCGTAAACCCTGCATAACCCCACTGGGTGCAGGGAAATTAATCTGGATTTGCAGAACTGTAACTAGCTCTACAGCTGAATTAGCATCTTTAAAAGTGGTATGGAAATTGTGAGAAACCAGTAGAGACTGTTCCAGCTTTTTCTTCCAGAAAACTTTTGATTTATTGAAATGCTGCAGTCATAAATACAGAACAAAGGAAGTGAATATATTGCAGTGTCCTCATTGTGAAAGGGCAATGGCAGACGCTTTGATAAACCAGGAGACAGGTCATTATTTCCGTGCGATGCCTGAACGTCTACCTACTGTACATCTCCAAAAAGTTATTTTTTAACTTCCTTCCTATGAGATTTATTAGACTGTGAAGGAGAATCTCAAACAAGTGGTAGAATAATTTACCAAGTCCCAGAAAAGGTACATTGGTGAATTGCCCTGCATACTGAGGCAATGGACCAGACAACCTAGTGGCCTTTTCCATTTCTAATGTCTAGGATTATTACAGTTATACCTCAGGACACTAAACAGAGCCATTTTCTTCCTTTCAGTGCAGCAAAATGCTCCTAATGGCCATGCTAAATCAGAGCAATTGATCCTCCTGCAGATGTGTTGTGCACTTAGCAAGACAGCTAAAAATGATCCCACTTTGTTTAGATTTGCTATTTTCTGTTTCTGTAGTGCAAGTGCTCAGCACATGGAGACTGCAAGCCAAGGGAAAGAATTTTTGGTAGGAGATTAAGGATAACTAAGGAAATGGTTGCATGACCTATAAAGAGAGGATCATAAATATTGCAACAATAAAACCAATAGCTCTTTCACAGTTTAAATAGCTTTTCTTTTCAAACACTTGAGGAAAATGCCCTTTTCCTAAGGTTGTCTAACATCCACACCTTGAGATTTCATACTGAGTTTCACCAAATATACTGAAATTTCTCAGGGAGGCAGCTTTTTCTTTTCATTAACTTTCTTTGTGGAAGTGTTCCCTCCACAGAAGTTAGTCCCCAGCTACCTGGAAGTTCCTTATTGTTTCCTCTAGTACTGAAGTTTCAGAAAACCCACAGCATAATAATAATAAAATAGCTCCTGCATGTCTTAAGCAAAAAACAATGCAAGAAGGGGCAAGTACAGTTCTGCCCTTTATAACCAAGACTGCAGCACTTACACCTTTTCTCGTGTCCTAGGGGGAACCTCAGACACAAGGGTCTTCCTACATCAACACTGAGGTATAACACCTATATTCTTCACAATTCCAAGAGTGAAAAACCCCAGACCTGGGCTGCTGCAGCTCTGTGGATACAGACAGCTGACATTCCTATCCCACACACGCTGTTGGCATGCAAGATGTAGCCTTTGTTTTTAATGCTTGGTGTAGGATCCAGCTCAAGTAAGCAGCCTGCTTTCTCTTGTGTGCTCAGTTTTTCTGTCCATTCTCCATCCTCCCATTATACTGTATCCAGTTCAGGGGAGCCATAGGCTAATGTATTCCACCAGTGTATCAGGAGGATGCAGATGTTGCAGAAGGGCTACCATTCCACTGTCATTCCATGTTCTCATGTTCTTTCAGGTCTTGTGTCTTAGCCTTTGGCTTGGGAATACTGCTTTGGGCAGTTTTAAATAAAAGGGCACAACATCTGCCATAGTACAAAGGCTGAAGAGTCCTGATATCAGTGCTTTATCCTGCAATCAGTTGGTTCTCAGTCCGATTGCAGAGAGAAATATCCTTCCTGTAACAGCCACTCCAGTTCAGTAAAGCACATTGCTGAAGAAACATGGGTGTTCAACTAAGCCCACAGCAGGAATGTGCCAAATCCACCCCCACGCCCATGCAAAATGCTGATCAGGCCACAGCCCACTGGGGAAACATACTTTTCTTGCACATTGGAAATTTGCTCCTCAGAAGCATTTCTGCTTTAAATAAGTTAAAAAGGCAAAGGACCCTCTGAATACAGTCAGTACTTACAAATGGAAAGTATCCTTAACCTGACCTACCAGATACTTCCCTATGCTGCTCTATGTATATGCATTAGTGAGCTCTCACTTTTATGTTCTAGTTTTCAGTCCCTCTATAGTAGCTACAGTCCTCATTATTCATATGTTATAGTTTGCCTCTATGCTTTCTGCATGAATTCTTGTGGTTGTGTTTTCCTGGTTATGTGCAATTTCACACATCCAGTGTCTATGAAATCACAGCTTTCAGCACTCCCCATCATCTAGAAGCTGCTGCTTTCTACCTGAGACAAGCAGCAGAGCTGTTTTATTGCCTGCAGTTCTCCTACAAGTGACATATCGTTTCAGAAAAAGAAAGCAAACCCTAACAAGTCAGATGAAAAGGCAGAAGTTGATACTGCAGGCAGACAGACTGGAAAGGGAGAGAAGCAGTACTAGAAACATCTTCAAAACTTGAGACATGGACACATTATGTTACCAATTTAGGATACACCAGCTACTCTGCCCCTAACTTTTGTGCAGACACTTCTCAGCTGCTGTCTGTTCCTTCCCAGTCTTGCTGAAAAGCATGGCAAGTTTTCCCACATTGGGATGCTGAGGTGCTGCACATTATACTGGGGTTTTCTGTACCCTAGATCCCCAGTACATGTGCCCAGACTTGCAGGAAAGATCACAAATAGGTGTTGTGCAAAGATTTAGGTGAACATCTGCCAGCCTTGCTGCTCTTCAAAGATGGTACCTACAGCCAACTAACTGTGCTTTTCCTAAGCCTTGCTTATTAATGAGGATTCCCAAATTTGCATTTCTTCAGCAGGCTAAGGACAGGGGACATAGGGTGTAGGGACACAAAGAGGTCATTAATTCCTAACTGCACCCTGATTTTGCAAAAGCACAGACAAAGTGTCAAAAACCAAGAGAAAAATGTGGTATGGAAGTTGCAGTGAAGCAAGGGGAAGGACAAGTTTATATTGCTTTCCTCGAGAGCCTCCCTAAAACAAGTGCAGAAAAAGAGAAGGTACAAAGTGATGGTGGTGCTAATAGTATAACAAAAGAGGTTCAGGATCCATAGAGCACTGACATACCTGTGAAAAGAGCTAGGATTAGACAGACTCTTAAACAGTACAAATGCAATTGCTGTGTGGTTTTAAACACTGAAAGAAAGGCAAAGGTTTTGTTTACTGCAAGTGCTTTTTCATGTACCTTAACGTCCAATGGTAAAATTGAGGCTGGATTTACTCTGAGACATGGTGAGGAATTTTAAAATAGGCTTTTGTATACACAAACAAAGGGAGCAGGGGAAACAAGCGCTTGGGAGTTACTTAAATGTCAAGGATTACACGGTACCAGGTGAAACCGAAATGTAGCAGAGGGACTCAGTTTCATAAATGAAATGTCATTGCTGATAGGTACAAATCATGTAAGAAAGATGGAAAGGGAAACAGAGGTGGCACTTTGTCAGATGCATTTACAGCTGCAGCAAGATACAGTTCAGTCGGAAAGTGTGGTAGTAAAAAATGAAGAAAAGCTGAAGTGGACATCTGCTACAGCCTACTCCAGCAACTAGAGGGCAGGAATGAATTAGTCCCTCTTCAAGGTACTCAAAGCCACAGGACGCTGCACTTGTGGGGAATTTAGCTGCCCACACATCTTTTAACAAGCACGGCCAAACATTGACCAGAGATGTTCATGTATTACACTGAAACCTGCTCTAATTCAGACAGTCAAGGTTCTTGACAAATAGACAAGAAAGAAACCCCAAATGCAGCAACTGTAGCTGAGAAATTAAATGCAACATCAATAAACCAACTATCTCAATGTAACACAGTAGAGTTTATTTGTTTGACTTAAAAAGGTCTCCAGTGTAACTCACTGGACACATACACATTAAATATACAAATGCATAACAAAGAAAGCCAGAAGGCACACATTCAGCCAAGAGGCTCATTCAGAACCACTCACCATTTCATGCCAGAAAGAAAGAGCTGCAAACCACAGCTTCACTACTCTATGTCCAAAACCAGAACCCATGGTTTTTCAGCCAGACAAGTGTAGGCCCCATGGTATGTCAGCCAGATCAGCAAACCTGGGCTCACAAGCCAGATTAAATGAGATAGGGAGAACCACCGTCTTCTTGGGATTGTCCAGGATCAGGACACAGATGCCAAAGAGAGCTATACTTACTCCTTAAAATGGCAATAGAACAACAAATGTCCCCCCTCTTTCCCACCCTGCTGGGAGGACAGTGACTTGGTTGCAAGAGGTGGTGTCTTGGGCAAGGACCAAATGACAACTCCTTTGAAGACTGTTGTACTTCAGCCTCTACTAGAAGACTTCCAACAGAGTTCATAACCACTACTCCTTGTCCCTCTGCCCCCCAGCACCATCAACCACATTTTATCTGAAGAGCGATAGAGATTCATTTTACAGGTCACAGCCTCAGGTTTCTAGCTCTCAAGAACCACAATTAGCAAGACTAGTCCAAATAAATGCGGTCATCTCACCTAGACTCTGATCTGTTGCCATAGGAGCATCCAAATAATCTAAGTTCTGCTGATCTTATCTTCAGGGAAGAACAAGTTCCACCAGTGTCTGAAATATCCACTCTGGATCAGCAAAGCTGCATGCATCCCCAAAGAGTCACGCTGAGTTTAAGGAGCAGATTCATATCATGCAAGAAAGCAAGCCTGCTCTCTCAAATTAACTAATTAAGTAGTGCGTGATAAGCCTAAGGAATTCTACTAGCCCCTGGAGTCAAGGCATGAGACTGACTGCTTGTGACAGGAGAAGGAATGTAAAAACAGGTGAATGCTGCCTTTCAAGAACTGGTGTGGTAACGAAGCCAAAGACAGAGAGACTCATGAGACAATTGAAACAGAGACTCAAACCAGATGAGAGAATCTTTCTGGAAAGGATATCCTGTTAGTTGACAAGGTTAAAGAAAAGTGTTCTCATATCCATCATAGGAAAGAGAAAGTAAAGCACGTTAATAAATAAGCACAGAAGGAAAGGAAGGGCAAGTGTAATCAGCCTCCTGGACTACTTCTGAAGTCACTCCACCCCAGATGAAGCAACAAAGACATAAAAACAAAGAGATAGAGGACTTCCTGGAAAACCTGCCCATCTATCTCAACATGGTGCTAATTAGTTAATTAACTTATTGCACAATTAAAAAAATAAATAAATACATTTAAAGTCTGGGAGAACAAGGAAGCACCAGGTGACAGTGTTCGTATCAGAGCAAAAACAATGGAACAGTGCTGGCCAGATGAATTTCTCTCTGATCTCTGCTAACAAAGTGAAATAAATACAGGGAGAGAGAAGAAAAATTAAATCTCCCACACATCTGGAGAATAATGGAATTATGGCAAAATGAAGCCATTTTAGACAATCTTACAAGCATACAGCAAGTGGCTTTTGGCACATGAGCCACAAACCTGAAGCCAACAGGCTAAGTCATGTATTAAATTACTTCTACAATCCAAGTGATGGTGTCATTTCCAACACCTCTTTTCTCTTATTACCAGGAACAATTCTATAAAACACTGCTGATAATAGGAGCTGACAGATCCAGCTGTAAAACTACAACTTGTTCCCAGAAGGCTATAGTGTAGCAAGCATTTAACCCACTGACAGGGGATGAGTATGTTTAAGAGAGGGCACAATACCTTTGGTCTTTGAGATTCTCAAGACAGTCCACAGAGCAAACTCAGAGCAAAACAAACCTGCTTGCCATTCAAGTTAAATATACTTCCAGGAAAGGCAGCTAATCAATCAATCAATCAATCAAATTTTATCATCAATTACAGACAGCTGTTTCAGTGTAACAACCACTACTGCAACACAGCACCTCAAGGAGTCTTTGGAACAGCTTGCCCTGTGTTGGGAGTGCAGCAGTTGCCTTTGCTGTGAATTCCATGTGCAGTGAAAAACACAGATGCTTTCTCTAAACAAAAAAAGAAAACTAAAGCTGTGTTTTTCTGATGTCTGGATGTTTGGGGTTTTCTTTTGGCAAGCAGGTATGTTAGTTTTCAGGTGTCTCCTTGCACCTAAATAAATAAATCCTAATTGGATTTATTTTTCTTAGGTATCAGAAGAGGGCTCAAATACAACAGCAGAGTATGTAATTTAGATTGTGAGAAAGCAGAGTGAAACATCAATCCACACACTGAAGAAACAAAAACAACCCACTTCTACACTCTATTAGTGGTGAGAACTGGAAAAGGGCCAGGAAACAAGAGAACAGAGGTGTCAATCAGGTCCCATATAATGAATAGCTATGTATACCGTGAACCTGCAACTTGGAAAAAGTGATGACTGAGGACATATGACAGAGTTCTGTAAAATCACAAATGGCAAAGAGACAAGGAATAGGGGTCATCAGGAAAACCATTAAAACAGCCTGACGACAGTTCTTTTTCATACCATGCAATAAACTCAGGGTTCACTGCCACAGAACACTATGGAGGCCAAAAGTAGAAAAGGATTATTTAAAAAGGGACTAAGTGC
Organism: Neopsephotus bourkii; assembly: GCF_033783945.1. NCBI lineage: Eukaryota > Metazoa > Chordata > Aves > Psittaciformes > Psittacidae > Neopsephotus > Neopsephotus bourkii. The sequence continues at coordinate 15,773,759 of NW_026900624.1, forward strand.
ATTCATTAAGGCCAGGTCCAGAAGGAACTGCCAGTTCAGAAAGTCCGTGGACTGCTGGAACAGTGTCAGAGAAAGATCTCTGTATCCAAGTTTTCTATTTTATGCTTCTGTAATCACCTGTTACTGGCTATTCCCAGAGACAGGACAGCAGATTAGATGGCCTTTTGTCTGACTGCATGCAGTGCTTCTCATGGATTAAAGCTCTTGATTTTGGCATGATTTAGAGTTTGGAAAGGTTAACTTAAAAAAAGAAAAAAGAAAAAAGAAACATTTGAAAAGCTTGTATGCCTCCTGTGCTTCCTCTTTCAATCCTCAAAGACCTGCTCCTTAATCATTCAGTTTCCATGAAGGATAAAGTGTTGCTGAATTAGCAACAAACAGGATTTTGTAACAGCTACTCAAAGCTCCATTATTGCTCCCAGATCCTGCCCAGTCTCCCTTATAAGGCATTTCTCTTGACCCAGTCTCAGCTGCAGGTTAAACATCCATTTTTATTCTTTACTACATTCTTGCTAAATCACTTTGTTTGACTGCTATATACAGTTAAGATACTAATCTGTTGGCCTCCACTAGCTAAACCATTCTCCCAGACCACTCATTTCTGCGTGGGTAAGTGACAACGAGAATCTACAGGAAGACCCCTTGTGGACAAAGGATTACTACGTTGTCTGTAAACATTCTTATTTCACCCAGAATTTGCCACTTTGATTGGATTTAGCCTTCCAGCCAGTCAGACCAATACATTTCTGCAGTGCAGTAAACAATGCAACACAGTCACTCTGAGTCTGTAGCTAGACAGACTGAAGTAGCAGCACAACTAAGTCAGAAAATCTCCTGCATTTATCTGGACACAGAGCAGGCTCTGAGACCAGTCATCACAGTTGCTTTTATATATAAAATATGTGTGCACACAGACATATGGACTAATACATTCATCACTCTCATTTTAGGGACCAACAATCCAAAGGCTATGCTTCACCCAGTAAATGTGCTTTAACTGAGGGCACCAGGTGCATCCAGGACCACGCAGTGGCTTTACAGTCCACTGCACAAGTATATGGCTGTAGGTTCAAAAGCAATCAAGAGGTTACTGTTCCAGCTTGTTCAGTCTTCAGTTCTCCAGACAACCCTTCCCAATCAAGATAACACACAGGTAGATTGTTTGTTTTTATCGCTCATAGTGGAGTTTGGACCCATGTTACCTGGAATGAAACAAAGTGAAAGTAACGTTAATGTTAAGTAAATAAGGTCTGGATAAAATCTGGGCTCATGCTTCAAAACTCTCATGCTCTTTATTCTACACCTTGTGTTAGATTTAGTATTTCCTACTACTGTGAAATGAAGAGACATTAAAGTAAGAGCAAATTCAAAGTATGAGAAAACCACTGGAGAAGCATTTCCAGGCTTTGGCCTGTACTCAGGCCAGCTTCAGTGATATTCTCACGTCCCAGTTGGCACTGAAAAACAGTCTGGCTATGACTTGGGTGGGAGGTTCTCCAAACGCAGAGGTATGAAAAAAAGTCAGGTCACCTCACCCATGTGATCCCCACACACATTCTCAGTAGAGGCCTTTTCATGTTCTGTGTTAAACATCTCACGTACCAGTATTTCTACCATTTCTTTTGCAGGACAAATCCCAGGGCCCCAGGGTCTCTCACTTCAGTAGCAGAAGTACGTTGCTCCCATTTTTTATCATAATAAGTTTTTTTCATTGCTCACTCCTGTGGATTCCTTCTCCATGCTCCCAGTATCTGTACTTTTCAGTGCCTGCATCTCCTTCATTACAGCCAGTTGTTGGTCCAGATGCCCCAGCATAGTTTCTTCAAGCACTGCAATAAAGTGTGTTTGCAGAGGCTTTTGCAAATAAAGGAGCTCATCTGTGCTCTAAGCTCAGCAAGGCTTACATATACTATACATTTACTATACATATACTGCCCTGGGCTTACCTATAGCCCAGGGCAGTATGTACTGAGAGAGGCTGCTGTGTGGCTTGTAGTCACTCTGAACAAGGACAGACCCCACTCATGTATTTGTTCAGAAGGAAGGTATGTGTACATCTCCCAAGTAGTTAGAGCCAGTGGCCATTATGAAGTGAGAACTGGGAGGGAAAACTGCCACAGGTCATGGTGACATGCTACTGAGAAGTCTCAACCTTGCTAAGATAAGGGAGCTTTCAACCCAAGCACTGCCTCTGAACTGCGCTTCAAGTGGATCATTTTTCACGTCACTCACTTGTGGGTATTTGATCAATGTTTCCCTCATCCATAGGAGATGGGGAAGATAATAGCTTTCTCCTCTCCCCCTCTTTCTTGCCACCTTCTTCCACACTGCAACTTCTTAATATCCACATGGGAGGCTGCACCACAACCTGCCCTCACTTTTGTGGCTTCTTTGCATGCTACTGCCTCCTCCCCACATCTCCCCATGGCATTTTGTTCTACCTCCTGTCCCCACTTTGACCCACCCTGCATGTCACTACTAAGTTTATCATTACTCCTATTTTGTCACCACCCCTGTTCCTTTCCCTGTCTGTATCACACTCAAGACCCTCATGTTTACTTTCAAAAGTGCCTGTGCTCCTCTCTGCTTAATCTCTACTCCCAACTCCTTTATTCTTCTCACTGTATACTTGTCTTCTGACCTTTTTCTACAGATCCTGCTGCAGTCAGAGCAAACACACTCCTTGTACGCACTCAGCAACATTCTCCTCTTCCTCTACAGAAAAGAGGCTGAAAATTCCAATTACCAGCTGTCCGTGATCCCACTTTGGCTGAAAAACACCACTGATAACTAAGCAGCTATTTCTGCAGTGTTTCTGTGCCCAGTGTAAATCCTATTCCTTGTTGCAAGAAGCACCCAAAAGTGAAACACAAAATCCTGCTATTAAGTATATATATTCTGCAACCAGCGCTCCTGAGGAGCGAAGGCCAATGTATGGAGCAGCTCGGGATAGCAGACCCTTCTGAATGAGCCCAGTTTGTTTACTGCAGGGGAGAAAACAAGAGAAAAAAGCCAGCACCTTCCAAAGGAACGCAGCTTTCAAGCCTCTGCAGTACTTCCCTGAAACTGCACACAGATGTCCGTGTCTTTGCTGATCAGAGTCTGCCCAGCAGCAGCTTAAAATTAACAAGATTCTGGTCAGGTTCAGAGCGGCTGCTGCTGCTGTTGTGTTCCTAAGCAGGCAACAGTGAAATTCAAGAGTTGTGTCAATTTGATGATGTGGTTTAAGAAAACCTTGTGAAGCAAAGCACAGTCTGTGCAGTGTGCTAGAATACCACCTCAGGATGTTCATTTGGACACTTAACTCTGCGACATTACTATCCGTAGCCCTTGTATTTTCCAGACTCCCAATTCGGACTTGCAGGTATCCTTTTCTAGCATGCAAATACCGAGTCAGATTTTCAGACTGTCACAGAACACACTTTCATCACTTCCCAGTTCAGATTCTCTTCATCACCATTTGCTCTTACAAGGCTGAACCTGACTTTTAGCCTACTTGAATAACGTCTTTCAATTACTCTGCAAACTGCTTGGGGTGTGGGTCTGGTCTCTCTGTGCATTTGCGAGGTGGGATGTGTCTCTGTGGTACTAGAGATTTAATAGTCACTTTGGAGGATGTGTGCACAGGCAGGCCCACAGGGCTTAAGTGTGCTGTTTAATCTTTACAAAAGGTAAGGGCAGCTATTTCAAACTGTGAAGCTCTGAATAATTGCATCCCAACCTGACTGCATACCAAGCACCTTCTCCTTCCTTCGTTTCACTTTTTACCTCCCTTCTGACACCCAGATGATAGCACCAGTTTTTACTAGACTTGCTCGAAGAAAAGTTATACTTTTAAAACTAAGTCACTCCTACAGTTACACAAGAACAAAGTGCCTCCTATTTTTATCTTGAAGCTGGAATTCTATTCATGCCCATGTTCAAGAAATTTTTATTAAATCCTAATGAAGCATGTGCTACTGACTGAGTAGCTGCAGGATCTTCTGGGTAACACATTTTTTCACTCTTTCTCATGAGCCTCCATCTTCCTAATGTGCCCTCTGCCATCTCTACTCACGTGCCGTTAGGTTAGAGAAACTTTGGGACCGTTAGTTTAGAGAAACTTTGGGACCGTTAGTTTAGAGAAACTTTCACAAACAGTGCAACACTCAAGCAGTGATCTTCCTTCAGCCTTTTACAACACCAGATGACCTAAGTCTATTTACATCATGCTTCAAAAGCTGGAGTCTCCCACCACCATGAACAGGCATTCTCAGTTTGCATAAAACAAGAAAATACTTGCATGGACTCTTTGGAAAGACTTACCAGGTGAGGAACTGCACAGTGGGAAGGCTGGTGTGCTGGACCTTCCCTGCACCTGATCTCAGTTCTTCCCTCATTATTACTGAGAGAGGTATCAGCCTTCAGGAAGTGGCAATAAATAAAACCTGAACAGCATAGCGTGATAGTGGCTTTGGGGAAATGGTCCAGACCTAGCATCAGACTGTCTGGCCCATATCAACTGTGTTAAAAGGAATAGGGACATCCCTGCTGCCCAGAGTGTGCAATGCCCCACAAAGGGCCCCACTAGAGACATCAGTCTCTTTCGTGCCTTAATCTGAGTCCAATTTTATCATGACATTGCAGAAATGGTGGGCTGTCTGCTTTAGAATAGCTGACAGTGAGAAACTCGGAGCATTTCTGATCCTGACAAATCACAGATTACACAATACTCTACTTCGGTCACTAGAGGGTAGTGCAAGCCCTCAGGTCCATTCCTCTGAAAGGAAATGCCCATACACCTCCCTATAGGTCTTCGCAGATACTGTTTTTCCTGGCTCTGAGGAATGCGGCCTACCAGCACACACTGCCTGTGCTCAAGCCGTAAAGTGATTTAGAGAGAGGACTTCTTTAGACCAGGGTTTCCTTCTGCCTCCCAAAATGCCAAACACAAATCCTAAATAATCTTAAATGCACAATCCATGCTCTCTTACTGTTCCTTTCTCTTGTGTTCATTTGGCATTTTTGAGTCTGTGCTTCATTCCACCAGAAATATTTCCAAGGACCTAATCAATTGCTGCTGTTGACCTTCCCAATACCTTGCTTTTGTTTTTGGTCTCAGGAGAATGTCTTTCCATTTCACATCATGGCAGTCTCAAGGGAATTCAGTCTCTGCGCCTGCATTTCACATTCATCAGAGCACAGAATGGTCTGTGGCCAGACAAGTTGAGGAAAAATTTTCTCCCTGGAACTAGTTTATTTTCCTGCTAGCACAGGATGTATGGACACCTAGCACAGCTCATTGAGAGAGGAACACAACCAGGCTGAACAGTCCATAGATGTACTTCATTGTCATAAAACATCTAAAACCTTGGGAAGTTAGCTATGAACCCATGAATTGGGAGTCATCTTTATCATAGAATGATAGAATAGTTAGGGTTGGAAAGGACTTTAAGATCATCAAGTTCCAACCCCCCTGCCATGGGCAGGGACACCTCGCTCTAAACCATATCACCCAAGGCCTCGTCCAACCTGGCCTTGAACACTGCCAGGGATGGAGCATTCACAACCTCCCTGGGCAACCCATTCCAGTGCCTCACCACCCTAACAGGAAAGAATTTCCTCCTTATATCCAATCTAAACTCCCCTGTTTAAGTTTTAACCCGTTACCCCTTGTCCTATCACTACAGTCCCTAATGAAGAGTCCATCCCCAGCATCCCTATAGGCCCCCTTCAGATACTGGAAGGCTGCTATGAGGTCTCCACGCAGCCTTCTCTTCTCCAGGCTGAACAGTCCCAACTTTCTCAGCCGATCTTCATATGGGAGGTGCTCCAGTCCCCTGATCATTCTGGTGGCCCTCCTCTGGACTTGTTCCAACAGATCCATGTCCTTTTTATGTTGAGGACACCAGAACTGCACACAATGCTCCAAGTGAGGTCTCACGAGAGCAGAGTAAAGGGGCAGGATCACCTCCTTCGAGCTGCTGGTCATACTCCTTTGATGCAGCCCAGGATATGGTTGGCTTTCTGGTCTGCAAGCGCACACTATCATATATGTCTTCAACCAGATGACGCTTTAGAAGGATGTAGTGAAAATATCAATCATGCATTCTATGATTAGCAAGGAAAGAAAAGTTGAGATCTCAAGTACTTCTCCATAGTTTCTATTTTCAAAACATTCTCCCTTATTCCAGAAGGTGATAAAGAGCAAAATAAAGACTTTCACCTTCTCCTCCACTCCTTGCCCTCTCACCTCAACATAAAAACGTTTTCCTCTCTTCTCCAGTTGTCACAGGAATCGCATCCAACTAAACCCAAATGAGGAAAGAAAGGGTTACACTGAAAATCTGCCTGCACCCTGCTAGTCATGACAATAGCGAACATACGCCAGGCTGGATGGGGCTTTGAGCAACTGGCTCTGGTGGAAACTATCTCTGCCCATGGCAGGGGGCTTAGAACTAGATGATCTTCCAATCCAAACCATTCTAAGATACTGCTGCTGTTTATTCGGGCAGTGCACTTCCTGAACTGTACATATAACCTGTTTTACATAAGGAAACATTCACCTTTCTCTCCCTTTGTCCCATATCCGCTTGCTGAGAAGTATGGGAAAACATTTACATGGGAAGTACCAACTTTACAATAAGAATGTCATTAAATTCACTTCAACTTAAATTGCCTGTATCATTTGATGCAACTTCTACTTTTCTTTGATCCCACGCAATTTAATGTAGAGGAAACAACACCACCTATCAGCCAGACTCAGAACAAGGGACATGGAGACAGAATATGCTGGTACCTGAGATGCCTCCAGTGCTCCGAACACTGGCACGGCCAATGCTGAGCTGCTCATATTCCAGTTTCATGTTCCCAAGATCTTCTCCTGAATGTCCTTCACTGGCAAAAGAGTTGGCCTCAATACTTGAGCCTGGAGACCGTTTGGCCTTGCGACTGAAAAGCCCACTGGCAAACCGTTTTCCTTGCTTTGAATTGGCCTGTGCATCTTCTTTCTTCACATCACGAATAGACTCTCTGGATTTGGATTTATTTTTCAGGTCCATGTGGAGCCGGGACAACAGTTTCTGAGGGCTCCGATTCAGCTTGTTCAAGTTCTCCAGTGGTGGATCAATTTCTGGGAACTCTTGCTCCAGTGTGACTAAGTCATTCAGAAACTGATTTAACCGTTTCTTTGACTCACTTGATTCCTCCTTTTCCATGTTCCCCTGATTATCTTGCCTGTGTCGTGAAGCCCAGAGCATCATATCACCACGGGTTGCCCCTGCCACTAAACCATACTTGGGGTTAATAAACTTCCGAGCCACAGTGGAGGAACGAAGGCCTGGCTTCCCAATTCCAAGAAGGAATGGGTTAGCAATACCCAGTTCCTTGTAGAAATTAACTTCCTCTGAGATGGCATAGAGCTCGCGAAACTCAATGTCAAACATCTCCACATGCTGTCCTGTCAAGACTAGCAGGATGTTTCTGTCAATGTGTGATGAACTCCATGTGAAGCTGAAAGCAGGAAACAAAACCAACATTATATTTCTAGGTGCATTCTTGACCCAGGCCACCTAGCGATACCTAAGATACTTCATAGGAATATGCAGCACTGTGCCATTTGCTCATATGTCATTGCCAGGATGGGTCAGGACAGATACATGAAGCTTATTACTGCTATTCATCAGGTATGCAGACTAGATCTGGAATAAAAGGCCCTAAAACTCCGAAGGACATTTTACGCTTTTTAAAAAGCAACACTGCATCAACAGGAGGAGCCCCCAGAATGGAAACCTCACTGAAGAGAACTCAGCACAGCGGCTGGTCGGGAGTCCTTGCAGACCACCACCTGATCCAGTGTGGAACTATCTCTAGTCCACTGAAATGGTCCACTAGCTTGGGCATGTCCTGTTTTCTAAGGAGCACCTTGTGCTCTATGCCACCTTCTCTGTTGTCCCACCCCAGCTTCTACACACACCACACAGATTACAGACGCTGGAATAAGAAAGGGAATGATACAAAAAGAAGGCTCTCAAGCCAAGTCACAGGCCACTCTTTATGCAAAGAATATAGCTTTGCCTCATGCAAAAGTGACCCACCTGTATGATCCAGTGGCCACCTTTTCACCATCCACCATCAGAAATCGGGATGCCAATGTGCCTCTGATCTTCCCTGCTGGCATGTAGAACCCAACTCCTGTCACAGAACGTATACGGATATTCTAACAGGGAGGTGAAAAGACCAAATGTCACAATAAATAGGGCAGAGAACGATATAATTGCTAGCTCCAAGTCTTAACATGTCACTCACATGATCTCACTACTTCTGTGACTACAGCTCATTTAGTATCATCCACCAGTTATCAGAAGGGTTGCAGAAAGAAAAGCATAGTGCCATAAGACCTGTTGTCATCCCCTGCCAAAGCAAGTCACTCCCCTCCATCAGTTTATAGCCCTGTCCAATGGGTCAGCATCTTTGTAACACTGCCTGCTGTCTTCAGCTATTCATCTTAGCCCACTGGCAAAACAATGCTTTCAAAATCAAGTAATCCCACATCTCCAGTCCTATGCTGTAGCTCACAAGGCCCAGCCCAGTTCAGGGGAATGATTCAGAGGGAGCTCTGAGTCATGTCGGCACTCTCTGAATCCTGATCCCTACTCCACAGCACCCATGAGCTCTTCTCCAGGTTACATTAGCAGGACTACAAAACCAAGGAAGTTTGCAACATCTGTGCAAAGGTGTAAAGGACAGGGTTACTTGGAGGGTACTGTATGAGACAGGTGTAGATTAAGTTCTTTTCGTGCTTGTGTTGTGATTCCCATCAACACATGGCTCGACAAAACTGAGCAAATTAGAAGACTGGACAACTTAATTATTACAGAAGAGAGGAGAAAACAATTCCATTGTTCAAAAGATAAATGTGTCCTGTCTGATACAACAAAAGGAGAACCCTGACCTTTACAATTTTGCCATAAGAACCCCAAACAGAGCGTCCACCCAGATTCTTCACTATTCAACAGAGACTGAAAAAACACAGAACGTTTTCTGAACAAAAGGAGTGGGGTACATCTACTGATGTCCTGAACAGATCAGCAAAAATCTCTGAAGAGGAGGAAGGAAAAATTTTTCATTAAGTGCATGGAAGTAGTCAGAAAAGTACCTCTCCCCAAACCTCCTGTCTCACACCCTCTGGCCAGCAAACCTACACGTAATGAAACAAAGCACTACCAGGCACAGAGAAAAAGCAGATTTAAAGTCACACAACTTTCATCAACAGATGTGTGCCTGCACTTACTATAAGAATAGATTTGCACATATTGGGCCAAGCATTATTCTGCTCATGGGTCCTGGCTACATGCAGCTAAATTGCCAAAATGTCCAACAACACCCCTTCCCCCCAAAAACATTGTCAGTGTAAGTTTAGAGCAAATTATCTTGTCACTTTGACACACAAATATAGACCATTTTATTCATTTGACCATCTGTTTCCATAAGAATTCTTTTAACAATGAAAAGCTAAGAGGTATTGTGATCCAGAGTAATAAATCCAGGGTTGGGAGTCAGATAGTCCCAAGTGTAATCACAGTTCTGATGCTATTCGCTGTGATGCTCTGGGAAACTCAATTCACCTTTGCCTCATCCTTCCTCCATCTGCAGAGCAGGAGAATCATGAGGATTCGGCTAATGCTAGCACAGCCTTGGATCCCACATAGAGCTAAGCCCTATGATTATAAACCTCACTGACAGCTTCACAGAATCATAGAATAGTTAGGGTTGAAAAGGACCTTAAGATCATCAAGTTCCAACCCCCCCCTGCCATGGGCAGGGACACCTCACACTAAACAATCAATGCACAGGAACGAGTGATTATAAGAATGCAGATCTCTTTCAAACAGCATTTTTCTAACAATAACTCTTACCTTTTGAATCTGCTCCTCTTCGCCTCATTAAAATACAGCAGCAGCAATACAAATTCTGACTAACAGTAACTGATGATACTACTATTTTGCAGTCATCTATTGCTTGATCTGTCTGGAGTCATGTGTGGGCATTAGCTAATTAATGCTCACAACACTGCTGAAAGTATTACCCTGTTTTAAAGATGAGAAGCCTGAGAGAGAAAAAGATGAAGTGATTTGCCTAAGGCCTAGCAGTGAGTCATATGTGTGGGATGCTGAATACAGGTTGGCTACAGCACGGGAGAAAGGGTGCCCCTTCCAGTATTTAGAATAACATTTGTAGCTGGCTGGCTGATCACCAGAATAACCAGAAATAATTACTTTCCTTGCTGAGTAAAGCTAAATGCTGGATTGGCCAAATCATGGAATATTGATTGCAAGTGACGAGAAGGACTCTGTTTTTCAAATCAGTCAACACAAGGGTCCTGTACCTCTGTGAATCAAGAAATACCAGCCTGTGTGAGCAGAAAGTCTGTGAGCATGTAACAAGTCTGGATTTTATTGTGTTTGTATATTACATCATCTTCTTTCGGTGGGAATAAAGCACACCTGAATTTCTGCAGTAACTGAACTACATATAATACTTAGAAAGACACAGAGGGGATAGAACCAAACTGCTGAATACATAAACCGCCTTGAACAAAGCAGGCACAGGAGTGCATAAATACATCTTGAAATGCAGAAAACAAGCACAAAGTCATATAAACACCGAGTCACTTAGGTTATTTGTATAATGTTTTCTGCCTTGAAGAAACACAGAACATTTGTAAGTTGATACATCAAGCTGTACAGAGGAGGAGCAAGTCCGGGTTCATGTACTAGAGACTACACAACAACAAAAGAGGAAAGACAAATATAAATGAGGTGATACTGCAGCCATTTTGGGGTGTGTGTGGGGGCCACTACTGTTACAATAGTAATAAATATTTTGGGTGGATGACCAGAGAGTTCACCAGACAGAAGTGACCCCTCCAGATCTGTTATTCTTGAAGAAGCCTGCTTGAGATTTGTCATATCCTGGCTTATGGAAGCTGCAACCTGCATTAAATGTCCACATTTACTTTACACAGGCTTGCACCACTCCTCAGCACAAGCAGTGACTAACGTCTCCCTGGCAGCAACTTAATATGAACTAGTAACAGTCAAGCCTGACACAGCATCCTAATACAAAGAGTGAAGGAATCAGTCTTTCTTGCTTTATTGTGACACACTTTTAAAGCTCACCCTGAATCCACAGAGAGATAAATTAGACACAGTTTAGAAAGGCTGGGTTGTGACTGACACTTTGTTGCTACCACCAGACAGACCTGGGCATTAGTGCTTACAGCTGGGGGTGAGTTGGGAGGCTACTCAAGACAGACCCTAAAAGGAAGCATTTTAAGTACTTCCAAAAGGGAATCCTGTGCGTACTCTTCCTTTTGGAAGAACTGCTGATTTATATGATCTTTATTTCAAGTTGGGATGGATGGCATGTGCCACCTCTAAACTAACAGACAAAAGCAGTAGCCAGTAGATGACAGTGACTCAACAGACCCTTACAGTGACTGTGGTTTTCCACCATTTTTCCAAAATTCCACACTGAACGTGGAGATCCCCTTTCTGCTGTCCCCAGAAAAATCAGATCCCTTCAGTCGATAGAATTCATCAGGATAGCTCCTATCCTTTGTTTTCTCGTACTACTGCTCCACCCTACGTGTTTGCCACGAACAGTTCTGGAAAAGGCATGCTTGTTGACAAAATAGTAAAACTTGCAGGTATTCGAATCATAGAATCATAGAATGGTTTGGGTTGGAAAGGACTCTAAGATTATCCAGTTCCAACACCTCTGCCATGGGCAGGGACGCTTCACACTAAACGATGTCGCCCAAGGCTCTGTCCGACCTGGCCTTGAACACTGCCAGAGATGGAGCATTTACTACTTCTTTGGGCAACATGTTCCAGTGCCTCACCACCCTCTCAGTAAAGAACTTCTTCCTTATATCTAACCTGAACTTCCCCTGTTTAAGCTTAAACCCATCGCCCATTCTCCTTATCACTACAGTCCCTGATGAAGAGTCTCTCTCTAGCATTCCTGTAGGCCCCCTTGATACTGAAAGGCTGCTATGAGGTCTCCATGCAGCTTCTCTTCTCCAGGCTGAACAGCCCCAACTTTCTCAGCCTGTCTTCACACAGGAGGTGCTCCAGCCCCCTGCTCATACTTGTGGCTCTAATATATACAAATACTGGTAAGAAATTCCAAAAATCAGGCAGAAGTTTTTAAGAGTTCAAGAGTTTAAGAGAAGTTTTAAGAGTGAAGTGAGGGTAAGAATTCCTTACATGTTGGGAAAATGAATGTAAAAATTAACATGAAGGTGAAACTTCCTGCAGGTAACTCATTCCCTGGGCTTGCTTGGAGCTCTAAGTGAACTTCCCGTCTTTGAGCAGGAGTGTCTCTTACTGCGGTCTTGATTAGCAGAAGCTAATCAAGAAAGAGAGAAAGAGAACTCGTCTGAAAGATGGTGAGAACAGCCACCCTCAGATCAACTAAAAGACAGTTTGTGTGGGACTATGAATTTTGTAGTTGAGTACTTCCACTTAAACTTGAGAAGAAACTTCTTCTCAGTGAGGGTGACAGAACACTGGAACAGGCTGCCCAGGGAGGCTGTGGAGTCTCCTTCTCTGGAGACATTCAAAACCCGCCTGGACACGTTCCTGTGTAACCTTATCTAGGTGTTCCTGCTCCGGCAGGGGGATTGGACTAGATGATCTTTTGAGGTCCCTTCCAATCTCTAACATACTGTGATACTGTGATACTTCGATCCATCATGATCTCCGAAGAACACTCTTGTTGTGACTGATACTTTGTTATCACTGGACAGACCCGGGCCTAACAAACATAGAATCATAGAATCACAGAATAGTTAGGGTTGGAAAGGACCCCAAGATCATCAAGTTCCAACCCCCCTGCCATGGGCAGGGACACCTTGCTCTAAACCATATCACCCAAGGCCTCGTCCAACCTGGCCTTGAACACTGCCAGGGATGGAGCATTCACAACCTCCCTGGGCAACCTATTCCAGTGCCTCACCACCCTAACAGGAAAGAATTTCCTCCTTATATCCAATCTAAACTTCCCCTGTTTAAGTTTTAACCTGTTACCCCTTGTCCTATCACTACAGTCCCTAATGAAGAGTCCATCCCCAGCATCCCTGTAGGCCCCCTTCAGACACTGGAAGGCTGCTATGAGGTCTCCACGCAGCCTTCTCTTCTCCAGGCTGAACAGCCCCAACTTTCTCTGCCTGTCTTCATATGGGAGGTGCTCCAGTCCCCTGATCATTCTCGTGGCCCTCCTCTGGAATTGCTCCAACAGTTCCATGTCCTTTTTATGTTGAGGACACCAGAACTGCACACAATACTCCAGGTGAGGTCTCATGAGAGCAGAATAAAGGGGCAGGATCACCCCTTTCGACCTGCTGGTCACACTCCTTTTGATGCAGCCCAGGATACGGTTGGCTTTCTGGGCTGCAAGCGCACACTGCTGGCTCATGTTCATTTTCTCATTGACCATAACAAAGGTCTGGCAAAACATGCCCTGTAGGCTCACGAAGCCACATGACTTATACACACAGGGCATGTATTACATGCACACTATTACTAACAGCCCAGCATGAACGGGCCAGTGATTGAATTTCAGTGTTTGTTTAGTGATCTCTGGCCTTCACACAATCATTGAGGTTTTCTCATTTCATGCTTGGAGTCAGTAAAGATCTTTTTGTCTTTTGTTTTGTGAGGTACTGTCTTCCTACAGCAGTTTCCCTCCTGGGAGACTGTCAGCAGATCATGATACTTTCCCACCCCAAAATGATACACTAGCCAGGAATTTTGTGAAAAAGCCCAGCACTGTATATAGACAAAGGGGCAAAATCAAGCATTAACAGTAAATCTCCCTGTATTAGGACCGTTGAAGTATTCACTCTGTGCTGGATGAACACAGCGATGGAAACAAAAGGGTGGGAATCAGTGAATGATCTGAGCATCTGGTGGTGACAAAAGACAGAATAAGCATCCTCGCCCTGCAGCAGTGACAGCCCATGGTAGCGTGTCATCTCTCTTCCTCTTTCCCTGGGATCCTTTTCCCTGCCTCTAAACTTTAAAGTTACATCCCATATTGCTGCAACTTTCTGAGGAAAAAGCCTGTATTGTCCAAGTACTCCAAAGGAACGGTGGGAAGGGCGGAAGGATACTAATGGCCTGCTGGTGAAAATCTTTTAGAAGAAAGCAAAATGATTACACAAAAGGTCTGTGTAAGGAAAGAATGTTTTGCCTGATGCTGAAAATCTGTGGGTAAAAAAAAAAAGAATCAGACATCAAAGCAGATATCAGAAGAAAGTCATAAATAAGGAATGGGTGAATGATAGAGTTAACTGCACTAGAGTTTCTCATTCTTCCTCAGCAATTCCAGCATCATCTGTGATCAGTGTGGGACAAAACGATTCTGCCTGAGCAAGACCAGAGGCCCAGCTTGCTGTCTTTCAAAATCTGGGTCTTCAACACCAAAAGATCAAAATGACCCTCAACACATTCCATCAATGAGGTGGAGGTGGGGAAAGTCATGAAGGGGAAGCCTTAACCTTGCTTGAGATTCCCTGGGTATCTAAAGCCTGGTGATTCAGGGCAATCACTGTATGATGACTTCTGCCATACTGACCCAAGCAGCAGCATAAATACATCCAGGGCAGCTTTGGGCAGGACACTAAGAAGCCATCTTCCCTGAGAGGCAAATGACTTGTTTCCCCTTACAGGAAGGCTCTTCCCAGACCTTCCATAGTACTATAAACAGGAATAAACTGCACTGACCTTAGCGAGATTAGCTAAAGCCTTATCCACACTGGAAAAGAAATACAACTACCTTAAGGGCAATTTAAGATACAACCTGAGATAGCTGGGAAGAAGGGCAAAAAGTTGAAGGACAGCACTCTGCAGGTTGGACATCTGCTGAAGTGTGAATAACTAGGTCAAAAAAAGAATGTTAACAAGTCCTTTGCAATGGATATCCTTCAGCTCAACTTAGCAGGAGTCTAATCAAAAACACAGCAAGGGCCACGGTGAGAGAAGGAAAGCACAGAAAGGACACAGAAGAGTTTTCTCCTGCTATTGAAGACAACAGTTTGAACTCTACCTCTTTGGAAAGTGTAAGACAAGCAGGCTGCTACAGGATCTAGTCAATGCTGTGGCATGTCACTGGATAATTGGTTTTGGAGGGTAAAGTCTGGGTAGATACCTATGGAGAAAGAGGTAGAGGAAAAGCAGAAGGGGGCCACTTCCTGTTTAAAAACAGAGAAGGCAGACAAAATGCCAGGACATCTTTTCATTCACTCTATCCAGGACTTAAAATATGCAGTACTGAAGGCATCATTCCTACACATGAGGGACACGGTGAGAAAAGTACTGGGAAATGGGTACCAGAGCAAATGGAACTACTGCTGTGATTTCACAGTTTTGTACCAAAGAGTTTCAAGCCTAAGCCACAGAATACCCCTGAAGCTTGAAAAAGGTCTGTTCTGTCTTGCTTTCAAAGACAACAGAGGAAAGAAACTTCTATCTCTGTTTTGGAGAAAGATGAGAAAGCTGCTTGGCTGGATGTCTTTTTTTGATGAAGTCCAGAAACTCAGAGCAGAGTGATAGTTCACAGGAGCACTGTTCAGATATATGCAAGTAATTTTCATCCAGAACTAAGATGATTCTCCTAAAATGGTTAATATCAGAGAATCACAGAATAGTTTAGGTTGGAAAAGACTTTAAAGATCATCAAGTCCAACTGTTAACCAATATGAGCCTGTATAATCTTTGGATCTTTTTGAGTTTTGGTTGTGGATTTGTTTTTCAACTATTAGTTGAGTGTTTACGGAAGATCTGCCCTTCCTCCAGGAAAAAAGGCTTTATCCCTCCCCCCACCTGCTCAGAACAGCTGGATCACAAGAGGGGAGAGTCTGGCATCCCATAGGTTGTTTCCAACCTAGCAACTTTGTCAGTATTCAGAACAAGTCTGTAGTAGTGACAGTGACTAAAAAACATGAAAAAGGCAAGGAATACACCACTAACTATAAACACACAAAGGATTTCAGTCAGTATGTAATGGAATGAGATTCTACTGAGGCTGCTTCTGCCAGCCAACCTAGGCTGACGACTCAGTTGTGCTGCATGCACTATATGAAGGCATACTCTGTTATGGAACTGGAGAGCAGCTATGCTCCTCAGTCCCATATGTTCTCAGGCAAAAGAGGACTGCAAGCTCATTCACTCGCAGCTGATCACTGATGGACAGGAAAGTCTTGATTTCACAGTGTATATTTGTCCTATAACTGCGATCCATGCAGACAACAACTCATAGTGCTATACCGGACTTCAGTTTGAATCCCTGCAAACAGGAATTTACTCAGACAATTTTCTTCCCAAACAGGAATTTTTAGGTCACAAGGTCTCAGGTGAAATGCAAAAACTCCAAACCTTTCCTTTCTCTTTCTTTCTGTATTAGCAAGCCACTCTCTTATACATCTATGTTCCACCAACCCCTGTCTAAGTGCTGTGATGTGACTTGCAGGAAGACATGTGTTTGCCTGTTTGAGTGAATTCCAAGCTTCATTACTCCTGACCTGCAGGAGCTGATGATTCAGTATTGAATATCTTACCCGGATCTGTAAGTCACTGAGGTCAAGGCATCTGCACATTTCCAGGAAGAGCTTCACACCCTCCTCATCTAGGATTATGTAGACTGGGATCCAGCGCTTATATGCTGCATCAACAATATCGCGGAAGATGTCCCGGTCTGTAAATACATCCATGACTACTGCAATAATCTGGAAACAAGAAGAGAGTAGACAGACAACTGAATAACATATTAGGAACTGATGAAAGGGAGGTACATCATACTGATGTAATAAAAAGGAGAGCACAAATACCGGAATATGGAGGAGGAGGATATAGGAGAAACAAAAGTACAGGGATGTACATGCCCAAGCACTGCCGATAATCTTGTAATTTTCTGGTTTGGCTCCTGCTGCACTGTGGAAGGAACTTAATAAATGTCTTTGAGATTTCTCCTTCTTCTAAGGGAAGATGGAGTATTTCAGCAGCCTGGGGAATGCCCAATACCTGATTTCTCCTCTGTATTATGAAACTTTTGTTGCCTCTGTGCAGATCCACTTAAACCAAAGAACACCACTGAAAACAGATTGAAAAATAAGAGTGAAAAACACAGCTCTGACACTTACTCAGAAGGTGACTAATGGAAGAATGAATGTGCTGAGGAACCAAGGCCTGAATCCTCAGCCAGGATGCATAGCCCAGACAACAAGAGTTTTATTTCCTTTTTTCCCAATTCCCTGTAAGAAGTCTGCTCTCAGGGGAATGGCTGGGGAATGTCTTACGGAGCTCAAACATAAACACCTCATATTTGCCAGGAAAGGACTGGGGTGAGTTTTCAAGATTTGGAGGCAAAATGATCATTCCTTCTCTTCACATGTATATTTTTTTTCTGGTATAAAACTATGCCTCTTTCCAGGCATAGATTTTACATAAAAACAAAAGGCTGCACTGACGTGACAGACAAGCCTGAACATCCATAGGATGTGTAACAACAAAACCAAGAAGGTTCGGGGCAACTTAATGCTGAACTTAGATGTTTTGTCATTCTTCTCCCTTTCTCATGCTGACAGTATGCTGGGAAGAGCTGCCTTAATTTCCCAGGTGATGGGGTCACAGTGAGAAGCCCAGGCTGTGGTGAGGATGGTACATCCAGGTGAATGGAGTTGAAGACTGGATTGAACAGTGGATTTTCTTCACTTGGAGTTTGGAAGAAGTGCAGCTGAAGTTGAAAGAACTCCCTATGGAAGGGGGAATAATTCTCACCAGAGACTTCTTTACTTTCAAAAATGCCTTTGAACAAATTGCTTTTGGGAAAGTGATGCCACAGTAAACCCCTACTGTGTTTGCTGAGTCTCTGCTTGTACGGCCAACAACAACCAACACATCTGCTCTGTCAGGTTCCTTCTGTCAACAGTGCTTACGCAAGCTCTTCTTTGTTAGAAAAAGGAAAAAAGAGCTGACATTGTGCTCATGCTCATTATTAACATGTAGGTTACTGATACAGGTGAACTACAGTGGAGCTACATCATACTAAGTCCCCATATAACTTTTGCTAGGCAGAACCGGATTTCAGGTCCTGCTTTGGTTCCCACTTCCCAGCACAAAGCAGCAAGATGCAAGGAATGTTACCAGAACCTCTAAAAATTAAAATACAGTGAACTTTTGCTACTTTATTCCTGCATAACTTCATATACAGGCAGATTATAATTAAAGGCATGAACAGTTTATGTAGTAATTCAGGCCTGTTATGCTCCTGCTCCCCTCCACACACTGTGGTATTGATGTAGTAATTTAGGAACAAGAATATTCATTTGAAACAAGAACATTCATTTGAAACAAGAACATCCACATAGAGAACTGATCAAGAATTGATAGCAGAAGTGTTGCTTTCTTTCCATCCCTTCCATTTGCAACGAGTTCAATGACTGCAGAAATTACAACATGTACTGGACAAACCGTTAATTGTTGGTACTGGCCTCACAATATGAATGGATGGTTCCCTCCGGGCTTTGGGGCCCTGGATCAGTTCAGGCTTCTTTGCAAGACTGTGAATTAAATCCATGCAAACTGCAGTCCTGTTCAAAAAGCAGATGAGCTGCCTTGCAGATGGCACTTCCAAGCCAGCAAAACGTGCAGTGGGCAACCCCTGTTGTTGTGTTAAGTCTTCTCATACCCTTGCCGCAAGATTACCTAGGAGCGTTCCCAAGTACAGCAAGTCAGAGCATGAGTGTCTGCCCCTGCAAGAGGTTTTCCCCATTCCTCTATCTATCCCATGGATAATAAACTTATCTATTAGGCCCATAGGTGTGCCTGGCTCTTCATAGATATGTGAAGATTGGCAAGCATTAACTTGCCAATCTCACTGCAGCAAGGCAGCTTAATTAACATATGTTTGTAAAACACTGATGATAAGCCACCCACAGACATGTGCCACATTACTAGTACCTGTTTAGACCCCCCTCAAAAAAACCCCAAACCAACTCTGCTGAACTAAAAGCTGCTACCTGGAGACTTTTAGTTTCCAGGGCCAGCTCAGCTGAACACAATAGGCATAGTTATCTATGAAAAGGACCATTAAACACTCAAATGGCTGTTAAACATCAAACCACCTTTGGGCTGGGAGGGGCACAGTTTGTCCAGTCAGTGAAAAACATGAAAACCTACAAAGGAATTAATTATTTCCAGGTGCCAGGCACAGCTATGAAACAGCAGCTTCCCAGGGCTTTCCCAAATGCCTCTACAGTCTGTAGAGGCATTTGGAGCAGCGCAAAGGTGATGGGACGTTGCACTAAATAGGAGCATAAGGATTTTACAGCTTCTGGCTCTTGTATACGACTGATCACATCAGTCACTGAACAGGATTTTGGGGTGTGCACGTACTTTTGTGAGCAGGGAGCCGTGAAGCTCACCGCTGGATTAATTAATGCCTCTGGAAGTTTTCAGTGTTTCCCAGCAGATTTAGTTTTAACAAGTCTGCGAAAGTTGTGTGTATAGTGTGTGCTGGCGGGGACAAAGAAAGGGGGGATGAAACAGGCGAAGGAGGAAATCACTGCTGCATTAGCAGAAGAAAAACCAGAAAGCAGACAAACTAAAAGCAGGAATGAGCCTGCTGGGCTGTTAGCCCCCTTTCCCAGGGGGGGTGTCAGCCCTGAAGGGGATCTGTTCTTGGGTGGTCTTTCCTGGAAATTTCACCTACACCTAGAAAAACCTCCTCATTGCCCCCTCCTATTCAGCACAAGCTCTTGTAGCATCGTGGCTAGTTTGTTTCCTTGCCATGGGTGTTCTGTCACCACTAACAGTCCTTTCCAGCCAAAGATAAATAGGAGGCACAGCCACATATTGTCTGGGCTGCTCACAGTCCAGGCTGGATGGTGTTGAGACCACAGAAAATAAACCTAATAAACCACCATTCCATAACCACACTCGCTGCCCTGTGTTTAACTAGGGATACCTGCACATACAGGTTGGACTTGATGATCTTAAAGGTCTTTTCCAACATAGCTGATTTTATGATTCTACAAGAAGGCTGGCTATGACAGCATCATAACCTGCCTTTCCCTGAGTCAGAGGATCAGACTGGAGCAGAACAAAGCAAACCACCAACCAGTCTCAGGGTTGGGGGATGTGTAAGCGTTTAACCCCATTCAGGGCATCAGCTTTGGCAACAAGTGACTGGCAACAAACTGCAGGGAGAGACCTGCCTGGTGGACACCAACCAACTGGAGTGCGTATGGAAGGGGCCAAAGAGCCTGGCCATGGTGGGCTAGCTATTGCCTCCCTTCCACCCCATGCATCCCCAGCCTAAAGCCCTCCCCATGCAGGCAGCCATGGCCCAGGCGTGAAGGCGGGCAGGGATGCCCCATCGAGGCCAGCAGCCCCATGCGGTTGCCGGGCCGTACCTTCTGTGCCTGCTGGATCATCTCCCGCACCACCTCCTTCAGGTGTGGTGCACCCTCCTCCTTGCGAGGGTGCGTGAAGAGGGCCACTCGGCTGATGCCCCGGTAGAAGGTCTTGTCGGTCCAGCCCAAGTCCAACGGGGGCACCTCCGTGTCCGAGCACTCGGGCCAGTAGGCCAGCGAGAGGGTCTCTCCGCCGGGCCCCCGCGCCACCTTGCCACCCTCCGCGGGGTCGTCGTACCCCCGCCATCCGCTCCGCAGGGCTTGCAGCTCCCGGCTGGAAAGAAAGTCGCGGAGCTGCTCCTTCCTCAGCGCCTCCCGGTAGGCCGCCTCGCCCCGGGTCACCAGTGCCTCCAGGGCCCGGCGCTGCTCCTCGCTGTAGTAAAAGCGGGCCTGGGCCTCCGTCACCTTCTCATTGACGTGCAGCTCGTCCAGCAGCAGCACCTGGGACTCCGCCATGCCGCCGGCTCCCGCAGCGCCGGCCGGCCGGGACGGGACGGAACAGGGCGCTGCACAAGGAGGGAAAGGCAGCGCCGGTACCGCCTCACCTGGCCTGCCCGAGCCCGCCCCGACGGGTGGGGCGGCCTCGCCGCCCTGCGCCGGCCCCGCACGCTCCACACTGTCCCCTCGGCCCTACCCCTTTCCCAGAGACTGCCCCGAGGCGGAGTGGGACGGGGGTGGCAGTCCCACGGAACGGCCCGTACCGGGGTCCTTGACCAGAGAGCTTGGAGGAAAAGCAGACCTGGGCGCAGGGGGCAAATACAAAAGAGTATTTAAGAGAGGTTCTGCCCCCTTTCTCAGACGTGGCAGCCAGCCGGGGGTGCTCATGGGGGAAAGAAGGAGGGCCGCGAGTAGGACCGGGATGGGGCCAGAGCACCACGGTGGCTGCAAGCCATGGCCGGTCGGCTGCAGCGGGCCGCTAGCCAGCCCTCTCCAAACCCACTTACAGAGCAGCAGCAGCAGCAGCTCAGCGGCTCCAGCAAGGCAGGAGGTGGGCATCCTGTGTACACATGGGGAGATGACAGAGCGGTTTGCCCGAGGCCGCTCAGCAGGCTGGTGTCAGAGCGGGGAGCAAACCAGCCATGGTCCTAGCTCTGGCTGGGAGCGTGAATAAATACCCCCAGCTCGATGCACGCATCCCAGCTGGGAGACTAGGGGCTGTAATGTTAAATTACGATTTCTGCGTGCTATGTGATAGTTGTTAGGGGCCCTCATCTAGATCCAGGCCCCGCTGCGGTTTGCAGCGCGCACACAAAGGATGAAAAGCAGGCTTCGCCCTTGCAGCCCAGGAACAAAGCTGGCAGGGATAAGCAAGGAAATGGGAATAAAGGCAAGGCAGCGGTGAAATACAAGGCATTTGCAGTGCTTTACATATGTGATTAGCCCTAAGTGCTCCCATGCATGAAAACATTGTAGGGACAGAGCTGCTGGAGGTGTTCTTTGCCTCCTCCTTATAAGCAATCACCTGCTCTCCGTGTGAGTTAGCTTAGAAATCCAAGGATGAGGTGGGGCATCAGAGCTCATCCAGTACTGTTCCTCTCCTTTAGGTAAAAGGGAGAATTTTAGTATTCCAGCCTGTCAGCAGGAGCTTTTCCTAGCATGAAATTAACTTAAAATTTGAAATTGTACTTTGCAGAGGTCTGCCCCTCCATCAACTCACCTTTAAAAATTAATTTCAATATAGGTCCTTTTAGCCCGATTTCTGATGCAAATGGGGCTTACGTGGTCATGGTACCTGCATCTGCCCTCCTGTCTGTCCCTCTCTAGTAACTGGTGAGCCCACTGGCCAATTTTGAACAAGCATAATGGCATCCCTACAGGTTTTGTGAATGCAAACGGTCCGAGAGCGAAAAAGGGACCCTGTCACAGTCCCCAACAGGAAAGTTACAGCGTGGGTTCATGCCTTGTTATGTTGCGGATACTCCATAAAAGCAAAAGCACTAATAAGTGCCTGATCTGTCTGAAAAGCTTCAGATGAAGTTTATGCCATCTTAGACACCCTAGTCAATCAACCACGGTATACAAATACACAGGAGATGCAGATTTGTTAGTTCCAGTGCTCACAGTGCTACGTGTTAGGTCATTGGGGTTTTTTTTGTACCAGAGGCTGCTATCAGCTCTGCTATTTCATGTGTGGCTAAATAAAAATCTCTTTAATCCTAGATGCTCTATTCATTTGTAGCTGCCCAATGTAATCGTTTGCGTTCAGCGAAGGCTCCCACATGAAAGCAACAGTAAGTTCACAACTATATGTTTAGTTTTATATTTAAAAGCTGGCGAACATTTCCCACATCCAAGCAAAAGCATTCAGTTTGTTGTGATGAAACGTTTAGCCCCCATCTCTCACTCTAAAAGACAAAGGGGTGTCTGTATGTTGATACAATAAATAGGGACAAGGAGCTGTGCAAGAGCTGAGGGAGACCCTTTCCCAATGCCTGCATGTTTCCTGTCCTCCCTCCCCATTCACACAGCAATATGTTCCAACCAAGGGCATTTCCTGTATGGAGTTTTTATAAGGCCTGATGGTTCACTCTCTTTTGATACACCCCAACCGCCCAGCTGACAGGCTCACCTCAAAGACTGGTAGAAAAGAGTTGTGCAAAAAAGCACTGTTTTCTCTGTCATAGGGGTAACCCAGCCCTTTGGGCCTGAAGAAGAAAAGTGGCAGTCAGGGTGGGGGGAAATACTGTGGCTGGGACTGAGGGGTGAATTCCAGTTTCCATTCTAGAAGAGAGTCATTATTGTTGTAGCTGAGGTGCTATCTGCCCTTAGCACCTGCTCAAGAGAAAGAAGAAAGGGGAAGCCTGCTTTTGAACTGGGCTGAGGCAGCTGCAGATCCATGCAGAACTACGTTAGCAGTCCTTTGACTTATTTTGTTCCTAGGGATCACTCGCTGGAGGGGCTGCATGTGTGTAGGCAGTGTTGGGTCTCTTTGCTTTTCACCTTTGCTTGGCTATCAAGCAAAGTTCTGGTTAAGGTCTTGCTTACTTTTCTGGTCTGGTTCCAAAATGTTTTCCGAAGGATGTAAACTAACCTATCAGGAAATGTTACCTCTTATTGTAACCCTCCCCCAACCCCATTACAGTGCTTTAAATCTTCTGCCTTCAAACACCTCCCACATATATTCTGGTTATTTGGCCCTAATTGCTTCACTTTCCTTTGCGAGGCAGTGCAGGTTGTGCATTAGGTAAAGATATGACAACTTATATTTAGCATTAATTGTAACTGCACCTGTCCTGAGCATATATCTTTTTTTGCCAGTCCTTCCTGTGTAATTTCAGTCCCTAAATAGCCCACCTCATGATGTATTCTTTGATAAATTTCCCAGCAGAGTTTCCCTTGTGACAAACTGCTACAAGCTCTTGTATAAATCTTTGGGTTTAATTCAGCTCTTTAGGAATAAGATTCTGATGCCATCCCCCTCATCTATGCCTTATTTCTCTCCAGAACAGTCAGCATCTGCATGCAAACCAGGAGTAAAGACAGGGGCAGATATTAAAAAGAAAGTATAATTTTATGGTTGACAGCTTTATAGTAGAAGCCTTTTTTTGAGGAGTGGTATCCCCCAAAATATATATATATATATATATATATATAAAATACTACCTTTTAGGGGTTTGTTTTGTTTGGGATTTTTTTCCTTCCTAAAAAGCAGCAACTGGTTCAAAATGAGTTTTGCAAAGAAAGCAGGATGGCTAACATGATGGAGGATACAGGAGAGTGTTTTTCCATTTCTCAGTGTTCCAGCTGCAGGTTAGCCTGAGGTGATGGGGCTTTGCTGTCTTGAAGTGGAAGAGTAAATAAATAGGTGCCTGTGCCATTGTTGTTATTAAACAGTACACTCCTTCCCTGGGCTGCCTGGCACCATAGCAGGACTCGCAAAGGCTTGGTGGAGATTGCATCTTCTCCACTATCTTCTCTGCAGCCAGGATCCAGGAGTTTGTGGGAAGACTGTTACGTGCGCAGCAACCCGCGCTCTGCTTGTCCAGAGTCTGAAATTTCATTTGCAAGGGCTGCCAACGCAGCACAGGAATGGGTGCATTAGTCACGTCCAAGTACTGGCAGAGCTAAAAAGCCTGAAACAAGTGATTTCAGGGTGGAGAGGAAGAAGTGTTTGCCTTCTCCATTCTCCCTCCAGCAACCCAGAGAGCTGCAGGCGGTGGAAGGTGTGTCACTCCTGCAGCACCAGTGACAGACTGCAATCGAGAGGATGAAGAAATGGTTTCAGAGGCTTCCTTTCTGTCTATTACACTGCCTCAGGGAGAAAACCTAGCTGATGAATTGGAGAATTCCCACAACTGAGTCAAGTGCTTCTGGCCTCCCACTCAGCTTTTCTGCTGTTGTTTCCATGCGAGAGTAAATAGGTAGGAGAGGCCTCTGAAGAGAGCAGAAAGGAACAACTGTGTTTGCGGGCTTATTTCTTGCAGCAAGGTATTTGCTGACTGAGCATGCACAGAAAGGCCTTTAGCCATTTTCCCTGGCTGCTCCCATTCAAAGGGCAACAGTTTGAGGCAGTTTCTTGTAAGACATAGTGCTGACCCAGGTCTCTTGCTTAATCTTTTGACTCCTATGTAGGCAAGGACTCAGAACTGGTTGCAATTCAGAATTCAGCTGAGCTGCCCTGTGGGGCTTTGGGCAAGTCATCTGCTGTGCCTCAGTTCCCCATCTGTAAAATGAGGAAAATACTACTCTACTTCACAGGACTGCTACAAGGAAGGGCTTAAAAACAAAATCCCAAGCCAGCGTCACCTATGTTTACTTTGGTTTCTCCTGCAAGGAGGGGAGGAAAAAAGAGGACAGCTGTAGAGTCCCTTTGCACATGAGCCAAACCCTGAGTGGAAGGTCTTGCTAGAGAAAACAGTGAGGAATCAACAATGCAGTCTGCGAATAGGATGCTTAAATGCAGCGATAATTATGTAGCTCTCAAATCACAGTGTGCTTTATAGGCAAAGGGACACCAGGTATGGGGGCACTGGTAGGTTAACAAGTCTACAGCATTGTGTATGCTTACGTGCGTACTGGCCATCTGTCAGTGTGCATTGCTACCAACTCTTTGGAGAAGAAAACTGTCAGGTGAGAGTTGATGGGAAGAGGAATGGAGCACAGAGGGAAGGCTGGGTGGGTGTCCCAGGCAGAGGCTGAAGGGATGAGGAGCAGACCAGCAGGAAGCAATTAGTGGGACAGTCTTGACACGGTGGAGTAGGCCACCAGCCAGTATAGCAAGATGAGGTGGGAATCAGAGTTATGTGCTGACGACAAGGACAAGATGTCCCATGCTGTGTGGTGGCTAGGAGGGAGTCACTGGAGGGGACGCAAAAGAGACATGATGTGTCCAAGAGTGAACAAATTCATTTGAGAAGTTGTGTAATCAGTGGAGGAATAGAGAGCAGTGGTAAGCAGAGATGAGGCCCTCGTATCCACAAAGTTTTAGCCATCCTGGAAGATGGCTAAAAAAGCCATGGCACAATAGGAAGCCTTGTGTTTTTATAAAGAGAGGGGAAATAATAGAACTGTGAAGCTTGAACATGGGGGTAGAATTTGGAAGTTGGCCTTAAAACTTCAAAAAAGAACGGTAGGAAGCAGTTTGGCCCCCACAATAAATGCAAAACTGCATGAAGGGAGCAGCAGAAACAGAACAAGGGAATCCTCCGAGGGGAGATGCTGAATGCTGAAGTGTAGGCTTAGACCTGGAGATGGAACAAGTTGATTTGTGATTCATGAACATAAAGATACAGCTAGATTTTAAGATGTGACAGAAGTGTGTTTACACAGTTTGGAAGATGCCCTTTACTGATCAGCGTACACTGGCTGCTGATGTGTATCTACCTTAAAAATACTCAGAGAGGCAATGCAAAGAAGTCAGTTGCTCACGACCTTATCGGAGGCACGGCTAGCTCCAGACCTTTCACACTCACCAGTGTTTCTGTCCAGCAGTGCCAATGTGAAGGGAGATTGAGTGGGTGCCAGCAACTCCTGTGAGTCAGAGAAAGTAAATAGAAGGAGCCGGCCAGAACTCCCTCCCAAAAGGCTATTTCCAGAGAGACGTGTTGTAGGTGTGAAAGCAAAACTGTACAGGAAGTTACGCTTGACATCTGCTGTTTAATTTGGTTTTGCCTTTATAAATCCAGAACTAAGGCCATAAAAAAATACCAGACAACATCCCCTGCTTCTGTTCTGGCTAGATCACACGAGTGATCTGGCTAGATCATACTTTGGCTTGACCAAGACACTGCAGAACACCATTTATACCAGGCTTTAACGCTGCTCCAAGTAGGGGTGCCCTCCAGCCATCCCATGTCCACACAAGGAGAAACCAGCATAGTGGCTGCATTTGATACAGGAGATATTCCCACCTTGGACTTCAGTAGGGAAATGCTTCTAAGCAAGCCAGTCTGAGGCATGGTGGTGGCCTTGGTCCTGAGACAGTGTCATAGAGGCAGTGACCCAAGCTGTCCCTTTCCGGGTCTATGGACACCTGAATTCAGGCTGTATACTGTATAATGGATGTTCAGATCAGCATTGGCAGAAAGGTCTGGGTTTGAATTCTTTCAAAAGCAAAACCCAAGTGCATAATACAGTTATGTTCCCCCACTGCTTGTTTTTAGATCCATTTCTTTTGCAACTCAATTAATCAAGATTTTGCAGCTCATTCTAAAGTAAGTGGCATTTCTCTAAGAGAAATGTGTGTATAGCTTTCAGTCTGAGAAGTTTAAAAATAATCAAATGGATCCTGAGCTAACCCACATTCATAAACCATTCTTATCTGTTAATATCGGAACACTTTGATCATCATATTCAAGAGATTCCTTTCTCCAGAGGGGTAGTTTTCAGACAGATTGTCCCCACACGTCTTTATTTTCAGCCTTTAGCAGGTTACCGTGCTGCACCCTCATGCAAAACGCATTGGAAGAAAGGAGGGGGAGGAGGAGCTCCAACATAAATAAGCCACAGCTCTGAGCTTATCCACATTCCTTTTTCCCCTCTTCTCCTAACAATGGAGAATCCATAGATCTTGCCTTGTGTTTAGCCTATCCTCCTCGCATGCTCTTTTCTATTTGCCCTGCATCCTTTTGTGGGATCTTTAAAAAGATCTTCCCTTGACAGTGACCATGAGCAATTTCCCTTTTAGTCTTCCAGCAAGCCTGCCTCACTAACACGTTTCTGCTTGTCAGACCCCACACCTTCTTCCCCACCCTCCCGTATTTAATTTTCTTCTGTTGGAGAAGCAGCTGTATCCCCTGGGGAAGAGTGCAGCCTGTGGCAGATCCCATCCCTACCAGATAATCTCTCCTCTTACAGGCAGGATGAGAGAGTCCAGTCTTCATGGCTCTACTTCCACTTTGTTGAGGCTGCCAATTAGTAGAGGAAGTGATGATTGGATTTTTTTTCTCATGCTGACAACTGATCTAAGCCACAGTAAGGCAGGAAATGCAATTAGACAGCGGATGATCCTGGGAAGGACTGCAACTAATGGCTTAGCATTTTGCGTTTCTCACAAACATTTAATTTATCCTTCTACTCTTCCTGCAAGTTGCATATAGAAAGTAGTGGGGTAATTTCATACTCTCATGTAAGGTAATTGCCTTGTGATCCTCTTTCATTACTGCAGAGCAATATGAATGGCAAATTACAGCTCAAAAATGCTAATGCTTGGGGTAACACTGTGACAAGCAATGGGAGGGATTTACTGGAGGCCTTGGTCACAGGTTATGTGGTAGCTTTCCAGCTAGGCTTCATCTGAAGATCATTAGCTGCAGCAAGGCTCATTTGAGCTTGGGCCAAATCATCTGTGGCAAGGCAACGTCACAGCATCTGTTCATCACCTCCAGGAAGCTTTGTCTGCCACTCAATATCGCCTCTCATTCTGCAGTCACGATACAGGAGAACAAGAAGCACCATACCTGAGTCCCAGCATGGGAGACTGAGTAGGCCTGACATTTACGGTGAGAAGGGGTCAGGACATTTCTCTTGCTGCTCTGTGTGTCCAGAGAATGCAGCTATATACTGCTGTGGGACTGCACAGTGATGCTGTGGAATTAATTCAGTTGCCTTGGAGAAGGTGAGTTCAGATCGGGTGGCTTGTCTGCAGCACTAGGTAACCTACTTTTATGAACACTGCCCAGGCAATTTAGTTAGATCAGGGCTATTCCCTGCCTTCATCTACTCAGTGGCCTGCCGTTCCCCTTCTTTCTGAGCTCATCTGCATTTGGAAGGTAAACACAAGGTACGCCCATGGTGACCTTTAGAACTGGAAGCCTTTACAGTTTGCAAAACACTGCAGATATATATGCCACGATAATAAATAAGCTAGAGTAATTATGGAATAAATCCTTGCCCCAAAGAGATACCCAGATGCAAATGGTGAAGCATGCTGCCAAACAAAGTACAGCTCAACCAGAGAGGAGCATGCTGCAAACACCCAGGGTTTTTGCAAGAGGAGGGAAGAACACCTAGCCAACATGAGCAGGCTTCAGGGGCAAGCTGAAAGAAGTCAGAAGGCCAGAGGGGATGGGAAAGAAAGTGAAGGAGACGTTTAGTGACCTCCCATAAAGCTGAGGGCCCAAAGACAAGGGTTGTATGAGATTATGAGAAATGCTATGCTGGCATAAAGACAGTCATGGAAAAGGAAGAGGAGCTTTGAGTTTGACATCCATGGCTCTGCCATTGTCCTGCTATGCTACCCTTGACAAACCACTTCACCTTCATCTGACTTCCCTCCTTGTCTTTGTGCATCTTAGCACTCTGACTTGCAAATTCTTAGGAGTAAGACTGTAATTTCTACAGGCATATGAAGTGCCCACAGCAACCAAGCTTTGAACTCAGCTGGTGCATTTCTATCATGAAGGACAGCAACATCCAATAGAAGATGAAAAGCTGTTGCATAGACAGGGACATAGGCAAGGCTTCGCTGTTAACAGAGACTGACAGCTTGTACTGTAGGGATGAAGGAGAACAGGATGCTGGAGAGCAGAGGGCAACACCAGCCACTGAGAGCACAGCTTGCTCATGGCAGCAGAAGAGAAAGAAATCTTAAAATCACAATATGTGGGTGGAGGTGGGGAAGAGACAGGCAATGGTTCAGTAGAAAAGGCAGGTGCTATTTTAGTCAGACTGGGTTAATTTCAGCTCTGATGTAACTCCATGTACGTCAATTTTAGTCAGTTGAATTACACAAAGGATTAATTTAGGTCAGTGAGTTGAGGTGAGAGTGAGTCAGCCCAAAATAAGTTTTGGGGAGCAAGGAAAAGACGTGAAACAAGGGCCAGGTGAAGAACTGGAGCCATTTCTCCTGGTCTTGGAGAGATGTTGAAGGGAGGGTGAGGATGAGAGAGGGTGAACAAGAGGGAGCAAAGGTGAGCAGGCCATAGGACCCTGCAGGAATGTTTGACAATGATCTTCATTCCAACTCGGGACAATTTTCAAAGAAAGGTAATTTGCTCCCTGAATTCTGCAGTGTAGTGGTTATTTACCCTTTACTCCTTCTCACAGTCCACTTCCCCTTGCCCGCTCCTCTGGGCAGCTTGCACACCAGCATACCATACTCGCTAAGAGAGCTTTGGTTTTATCTTTTTGTGTGTTTAATCACAAAACATTTGAGGTTTAACCTGAAATGCACTTTGGATCAGGGTTTCATGGGGCAACAGCTGCATTTAGCACGGAAAAGTGGGTCTGATTCACTCCTGCTACAGCTTCACTGGAGTCGATGGAAATGAATTTGTTCCATTAATTCTCCAGAGACAGCATGAAAGCCAAATGAAACCAGACAGGCCATTTTCAGGCTGACAAATGCATCCACACCTTAACTCTTACCAGCCTGCCCAGGGAACACATGTAAAAAGTGTCTGGAATACCTGACACCATCTTTAAGCTTTGCAAAGGAGCGCTTCTCAACAACATACAGGAAAAAAAAGAACGATGCCATTACACTTAATGAAATGAAAACAAAAGATAATTAAGCACATCTCCTGCTTCCTTCCCATTCCACTCTTCTTTCCCTGCACATGCTTTCCATCAGTTGATTTGATGCCTCTTTTAAACTGGTGTTTACTTTCTCATAATTCCACGTACTGAGATAATGTAACATCACGAATCCCTGAGGCTTCAGGTTATGCCTGTCCTTATTTCCCCTAGCTTTTATTTTCCCATTCAGTTTTTATGGTTTTGTTCTTAGAAATCATGATCTTCAATTCTATTTTATTTTAATTCCCTTCCTCTGTAGCTTGGCCCTGTTTTAATGCCTCTGTTCTCTTGTCCTTTGTTCAGTGCTTTAGTTGAGAGAAGAAGAAAGACAGTAGGCTATAAGGTTAAAGATTAACTTTAACCATCTCTTTAACACCTTCCCCAGACTCAGTTCCCCCAGTTTCCCACCTTCCATAAATACTTGGTACTGCACAAAAAACAAACACCCACAAAGCACTCTCGTCTCATATTCAATCACCATCATAAATACAAACTCTGTTCTGTAACGTTCAATCATTATATTTAGTCTTAATATCGTGCTTTTCATCTGCAAACACCCACACAAGCATTGGTTAATTTGTCCTTACAACAGCCCAGCAAGGTAGGTAATTACACGTTATTATCTCAATTTTACACATAAGGAAACTCCAGGAGAAATTATGAAACTCCTAACAAGCACAAATACCCACAAAGCTAACACGGGTGCTAACTGTGTCTTCTACAAATGCCCACGTACACATAGTAGTGAACATGCATGTTAATGTACACTGAAAATAAGGGAGTAGCAAAATCGTTGTAGAACAGGAGGGAGGTGGTGCTTAACACATTACATCTACCAAGAAGGAAACTTCTCAGAACATGACAGTGCCCTGGACAGCAGAGGAGAGGTTCAGGAAGAAAACAGCAAGTTCTCTGCAGCATGCTCTTTTCTGGACAGCATTTCATGACCTCTGTTTCCTGGGATTAGCAAATGCACAAGGTGAACTCCTTGCCCCCATGTACTTCTTCTGAAGCACCACTGAGGTTTGATGTCACGTTTGCAGTTTCACCGCTGGTGGCTGGATATGTTCTATCAACATGTTTCTGACAAGAAGTTGGGAAAACCCAGCCATGTGCAACCCCGAAGTGAGCTCCTGCCCTATTTGAATGCTAATTATCCCTTAGTGTTCTATCTCTCTGACTCATCCTACTGTCTATCAAGATGTCAGTATAGGAAGCTAATAGACCTTCTGGACCGCAGGCAGCCAGACACACAAAGCCATAGAAATCTGGAAGAAACATTAGTGGGAAAGCCAGAGAACAAAAATGAAGACATCAGTAATTAACTCTGATCCAGGATATCCGCAGCTTGTGCCAGAGTATCCTGTGTGCAGCAACTCCCTTCCACCGCAAGGACAGGATGCTCTGTTCCCACCCCACGTGGTACCCCACAGCAGCCCTTGCACAGCAGAGGCTCCAGGGACATTGCAGAGTCTCTTTTGGAGAGTCAGATCCTTAAGTGTAGTTAGACACTTGAGACTGAGTGAACATGAGCCAGCTTGTGCCCAGGCAGCCAAGAAGGCCAACGACATCCTGGCCTGTACCAGAATAGTGTGACCAGCAGGGCCAGGGCAGTGATCGTCCCCCTGTGCTGGGCACTGATGAGGCTGCACCTCGAATCCTGTGTTCAGTTCTGGGTCCCTCACTACAAGAGAGACATTGAGGTGCTGGAGTGGGTTCAGAGAAGGGCAACAAAGCTGGCTGAAGCTATGAAGACAGGCTGAGAATGTTGGGGTTGTTCAACCTGGAGAAGAGAAGGCTCCAGGGAGAACTTATAGCAGCCTTCCAATACCTAAAGGGGACCTACAAGAAATCTGGAAAGGGACTTTTTACAAGGACATATAGTGACAGGAAAAGGGGGAATGGCTTTAAAGTGGAAGAGAGGAAATTTAGGTTAGACATCAGGAAGAAGTTCCTTACTGTGAGGGCGCTGGCACAAGTTGCCCAGAGAAGCTGTGGCTGCCCCATCCCTGGCAGCGTTCAAGGCCAGGTTGGACGGGGCTTAGAGCAACCTGCTCTAGTGAAAGGTGTCCCTGCCCGTGGCAGGGGGTTGAAACTGGAGGAGCTTTAAGGTCCCTTCCAACCCAAACCAGTCTGTGACTCTTCTTTCTTCAGTGCTCTTTACCTGGTGGGTAAAGGACCAGACCACTAGCAGAGCATCTGTGCTGGTAAGGCCATGCCAGACTCACGTGGACTGACTGCCCATGTCTGTGCATGTGTGGAGGGGTCCTGCTCCCTCCCTGCCCTGTTCACTGGACATGGGGAAACCACACTCCTTCATTAGGAGCAAACCTGTGAGAGGGGAGGGGAGAAGCACCAGGGAGCACTAACAGTGGAGTTACTACTCGCATAGTGGTGCTGCTATAGGTCCTGTAATACAAACAAGTCCTGAAAGGGATTTCAAGTCAGAGGAGGAAATACTTTACTCATATAACATGCACTGAGATGTTCAGATGTGTCAAGAATGCCTGCTGCTGTGGCCATTACAGTGATCTTTTCTGCCTCATTGCTTCCTTGTGCTACTCCTGTCTGCTTTCCTGTACCCACCTCTATCACTAGCTGGAAGCTGCAAGAGCTCTGGGGCATTGCCGTAATGCCAGAATGACAGGGCTTTGGTCTTGGTCTGGATTTAGTATTCCTAAGTGTTTATGGCAACCTGGGAGTAGTAAGAATAAATACTAAGATACTACTAGCAAAACCTGAAAAAAACCCCAACACTCACACATAATGACAGCACACTAATGCCCATGGTGTAATGAAATGGAAAGCAAACCTACACACTCTTGAGAGAAGGTGATGGGGACAGTGAACTTTAGGAACACTGTAAAATGAATTCCAGGATCATAATGAAGCATTTGAGATGAGGCCAAAGGAACTGGAAGCTATGATGATGAAGACAAGAGCTTCTAGCTAATATGGGAGTGCAAAGGGAGACAGTGGCGGGATGCAAATAGGAGGTTGATATGATTGCAGTGTTGAGCCAGCCAAGCCTTATGTATACTAGCAGCACACATCCTATTAGGAAGAGTTTTGCACCCACGCTGTAAGTAACAGGATGCTCAACATAAATTTGAATTTTGCATGAAGGAAAGACAGCTGCATTAAAAATGGGTTAGTTGGTCTCGGTTGATGCTCTCTGACCACAACACGTGTCTTGTATATGCTAAGTTCAGCCTCTTTGGGACAGCATTCCTCAAAATGTTAGCTCTTCTTTACATGGGGTAGTCATTTATGTACATTTACAACACAGATGTTCTTCTCTGACTTCCCTGTGAGGTCTGTTATTTTACACCACAGAGGCCTCCACCAAGCACAGTCTCTCTCACTTCTGCTGTGTGGATTGTGTGCATCCATGCATGATGCTTGGCTTGACCACTTACTGGGAAACAGTCATGCCACTGTCACCAGCTCGAGTTATTTACAGAGCTGTACTAGCTCCATGTTAACCAGCTGTTTTTCCTAAGTGACGTGTTTCCCCCCTATTGGCATAGTTGGAAAAACCCTTTTGCAGCACCTTTTTCAATAAGCTAGAGGCTGCAGAAATAAGGAAGGTAGAAACAATAAAGCATAATATGAGGAATATATTGAGAAGAACTTCGGAACTGTGGTCAGCTTTGTCTGAGTCATGAGAAAAGAAAACCACGAGGCTTTGACCATATTAGACTGCCTTACACAGGTAAATAGAAAGATTCTTTAAACAGATGAAAGATGGTAATTATAATTTCAAAGAGGAGTAAATCACTACCCACACCCTTTGGCTCCCTACATGGAGATCTTATCAAATTAAAATATGATCTCTTTGTGGAAGATGGAACCTCAGCTGGCAAAAATGGGAATAGGTCCATGGACTTAAAACATACAACAGTGACTTACTCAGACAAAGCTCAGTCCCACTTGTCTACTCAGATATCCTCTCAGGTGTCTCCCTCCTTCTAAAGTCTCACTCAAGCCTGCATGCACCATAGCTGCAACCCTCAGCTAAAAACGGGCTGCTATTCAGAGGCAGCTGCCTCTGGACCCAGGGAAGCCAGCACTTCAGAAAAAATAGGCTTCATATGGAAATGTTGATTGTAAGGACAGTAAACATCACCAGTCTTTTGTTAGTAATGGTATCTCTCATCACAGTGGTTGCCCTTCAATTCACTGACAGAACCAAAGGCTTCAGAAGACTGAAGGGACAGTTGTGACCATGTTGTCCAGCTTCCCATAATCAAGGCCAGAGTTTTCGCCCACTAAATCCAGCTCTCTTGCCAGCCTTAACCTGGAGACTGTGTGGTAGAGACCACAACAAGCTTGCTATGCTGTTCAAGTGGTTACAAAACTTCTTTTAAAAAAGCACTTTTCTTTTGTTTTTAGTCAGAATTTATCTAAAGTCAGTGCAAACCACCCATTTGTGTGTCTTGAAGCCTTACCTCTTATTTTTGGAGTCCTAAATTCAACATGTTTATGACTGATGTTCCAGAGCGCATTCTGCTGTGTAAGGGCTTGTGAAATGTCTGTGCTCTTCAAGTCATGCACATTCTAAATAAGAACATGCAGCTATCATTTCAGTCAGCTGATGCTAAAGATTTAAACTTGCGAGCACTGGTGTGCTCTCCAACTTGATAAACATGACTGATAGCTGCACCTCACCCAGAAAGAGAAGCATCAGCAACATGTGGCACTAATTTGTCTATTTCACAGGGCAGCAAGGTACCTCTCCTTATTATTTCTTTTTCTTCTGAAAACTGTTGTGCATGGTCCATTCCCCTCCAGAGATAATGCTGAAAATAGCTTGAATGACTGAGAATTTTACTATTAGTGACTATTTTAGGGATTAGGTTTTTTTCTGCTTTCATGTACAATACAAACAATCAGAAACTCTTACAGGTTTGTTGCTTAAATGAGAAGGTTTTCTGTGAGCTTCCATGGAGGTGATATAGTGTTTATAGCAGATCTGAGTTCTTTCCCCCTTTCCTGCTCCCACACTGATTTTCCAATCAAGCTTTTAAGAAAAGATCCCCTACTAGTGTAAAGGCATTATGGCAAACTCAAAGCCAACTGAGTTTTCATTTTGCTGAGTCTGCAGCCTAGGATGAGGTGATCTAATAGCTCCTGCTGCCAGGACTGGGAGGTTCTGTCTTACAACTCTTTCTCCTCCTGGCTGTGCATTCCCACTGCTCACCCTGCCTTGGCTCTGGCCCTCCTTATGCTGCCCTCGGTGAGCTGACTCAACTCATTAACCTGGTAGAAACCAAGTGGCTCCTTTTCTGCAGGGTAGCAGTGAGTTGTTAGATTGACTCACCTGCCCTGCTGAAATCGTGGTCATTGTTGTTAGCAGACCATCTTCATCTGATAACAGGCAAATACCTGCCACCTCAATGGCAAGCTCAGATACCTAGATATGCAGCTACAGAGAGCTGATTCTCTGCTGAACATATCCCTCTTATTCACATCTCTGCCAAGTGAATGTAAAAAGCTGCTAGTTCAGAATGAGCTGTGGTATGCATGCCTTCCGCTCTGATGGAAATCACTTGAGAGCAAAGGGCAGTTCCCCAATCCCTTGGTGCTGGTAGCAAATTTGCAGTTTGGTTTTTTTTTTAATCCTCCCATAAATTTTGATGAGACAAAAAGTAAAAAAAAAAAAGAAAAAAGGTTGATGCAGTCTGCTTCTAATCCAGTATTTGCAGCCAAAGTTTTGGTGTGCTGCATCTGGCACAGAACATTCAGTGATGAGGAGGGTCACTTTAGAGTGGTTCCTGCTGTTTGTTACTGTCTGTTGGACCCACTGCAGAGGAGCTGTTCTTGGAATCTGGCAAGGGAGAGGGACTGGCCAGTACCACAAGGAGCTTACAGTCGGCAGCAGACACACTCAGAAGAGCACAGGCATAAAAGATACAATGCAAATGAGCTCTAGATCAGTAGAGAAGGTACCACCTCTTACTCTTTTTCTTTTCCCCTTCTTTTCTTCATCTATAGCTAGATATCACTGAATGGTTTCCCACTGTCACCATTTTATAGCTTTAAGTACATAATAGCAGACTCATGTCCTAAACTGCATTTTTTCCCACCGATCTGCTCTCAGTTTTTATTTGTGACAAACAAACTTGCTGTGGCTGTCTCTATCTTTCATAAATCCTGGTGGAAATGAGCCTGCTTGGACTAGCGGGGAGAAGCCACAAGATATCTTGAGATCTTTTAATTTGTTTGTTTCTTCTTCCTCCCTTTGTTGCCTGAGCCAATTTTATTCCTGCATGGCTACAGGGATCCCTGCGTGCCCGCCATTTGTGAAATTTTGCATTTTCATGTTAGCAGGCTGGACGTGCTCCAGGTGCTCTCACTTACACAATGATAGCAGACAATGTACTTTGAATTTTCCCTCTGCATAAAGGCCAGTGACCTTTTCCTGCTCACTTGCCTGTTTCCTTGCTGTCCTGTAGCTCACAGATAAATCACTGGCTGTTTTCTACAGTCAGTTCTGCTTACGTAAGAAAGTTATTTTGCGTTTGATGCAAATTAAGGCCCCTGAATTCTGTCACATGATAGCTGCCTCTAAAAACTGGAGAAATTGGCAATGCTCTGCCCTATTCCTCAGCGCTATTAAAGACTTTATCAAATCTTCAGTTCATGGTTCCCCACTGAAATACAAAGCTTTCAGCAGACAGGAGTGGCTGGGTGTCAGAAACTCTTTAGTCAATGCATATGCTTTAACCAGTAAATGTTACTGCCTGGATCATCTAGGGAACACTAATGGTTTCAGCTGATCTCCATGGGGTTTCATTTAAAAGCAGCTAAGCCAATTGCTTTACACAAGTATTTGAAATGAGATGTCTGCAGACATCTCATTTCCATCAGCATAGAGGCAAAGCTGGGTGATGGCTTTCTAGTGTATCCAAGGCCAGCAAAGTGAGGTACTGCAGCTGCAGGAGGGCTTCTTGGCCACACTGAGCAGGGATGGGCAGCATCAGAAGGAACGCCATTGTCAAACACTTCTCACACCTAGCCTGGTGTAACCCAGGATCCTTGACAGAGAGCTGCAGAAGCAGAGCAAGAGTCTGAGCACAGCCCTAGCCCACATTGCTACATATCTGTCCCACCATACATCCTTGCTGTCCCTGTGATGACACTGATATAAAGACCTGCTGCTTCCCGCTGAGGGCAGAGCTCACCTTTCACCTCAGAATGTAGGCTAAAAGTTCATTCAGACAGGAAAAAGCACAGCTCAGAAGTGCTCAAACTTACTTTTCTATGTGCAAGTCCAGCTTCCTCCATTTCATTTGTTATAATAATGTTTGCCTTCCCACATGCTTCTCCTACATTTATCTCTGTTTACAATCTCTTTTCTCATGAACTGAATTTCTTGCTTAAGAAAAATACCAAACAAAATACTTCTCTGGGATCCTCTTTAATCCTTCCTGCTTTGGTTTCACAATGGGCTCACTCAGGATGTGTTCTGGAGGGTTAGTTATTTACAAAACAATGACAAATGCAGGTAACCCCAGTAAACCACACTGTCATCTTAGGGCTCCTGTCGTATGTTGCTAACACATGCCTCTCTCATGGGCAATAGCATCTGAGGTTTTAACAGCACAGGTGTGAGTCATGCACCACAATGTTAGTAAAGATTGTGTTACAATTAAAACCTGTTGGAAGAAGGAGCAGAAGGTTGGCAGGATATATGGTAGAGGAGTGCATCTTTCTCTTTTTCCTTATTAAGTGTTGTGATCTATGGGAGGTATCATTTCATGGTCAGACTATAGCAGAAAATGGCACTGGGCATGGAAAATATCTCCACCCTATGGCTAAACCACTTCTACCCCAGCAAAACTCCCCCCTTTGCCTACACTTCTCATTCTGTCCAGAGACTCCATTGATTTGTGAAGGGCCATGGTTCTTTTCTGTGCTGTTTTGCTGGGAGGAAAACAGCTTCTGCTGTGGGAGGATACAAAAATGCAGTCTGACGCCTGTGCCTCCCAGCTATTGGAACATACAGTAAATGCAGGTAGCACTGGCTCTGCTGTGGGGAGCAGTGAAGGACAGAAGCAGAGGCAAGAAAGACTGGGTATTGCAACCAAAGTTTGGCCAGTTGCACAAGGCAGTGCAGAACATGGCACTAGTATAGTTATCACAGACGCCATGACACCTTTGCATCCTAGTAATTTTGCTGTCATTAGGTGCTGCTCATAATGGGAAATCATGATTTTACTGTGGTTCTGGTATGTTGTCCATAATTACCGTGCAGTCCTTTAATGCTAATTACTTTAAGTGTTAATTCCTTAAACATCAATTAAAAAATCACGTGAAAATTTACCTCTTCCTCAAACGAATCATGAGTTAACACGGGGGTACTTACAATGTACTACTTAGACGTGCTTAATTAGTTAATCTCTGCAAAGGGGTTTCAAATGTGTGAAGAGCTATCAAATTGCTAAGTGCCTTATCTTCAATTAATTTTGTGCAAGTACATCTTCACTAGCAAGAGGGTCGTTAAAGTGCTGAGGAAAGGAACAGGAGACATTGCTTCCAATTTTAAAGTAACTAATAAAAAAGAATAATAATAATAATAATAATTGAAAGATGATTTGACATGGTGGGAATGACTGTGAACATACCATTTCTTCTGTTTCAGCCAGACTTGAATATGAAAGATTCATAATTCATATCCCTCCTTTGCCTTTTCTGGTTTCTTTGCTTCCATCTTCCCCTGGTCTTAACCCTCTCTCACTGAGTATTAACCCTCTCTCTTCCAAATTTGATATTGCCTTAGTAAAAAAAAAGAAATAATAAAAATTTAAAAAGAGTGAATCACAACAAAACACTTTTCAAACTGTGGAGTCACTGTCACTGAGGTTACACCCTCACACCAACACAGTAACAAGGTAGTTTGTTCCAAAAGAAGCCTCATGGACTTCACTTCAAAAGAAGATGCTAAAGTTCCGTAACAGAGCTCCTGCAAGGGAACAGGACCAAGTCCAGCCCAGGAAGTCATATGGCATCTTTTCATTCCACCAATGGGGATAAGCTCTGAATATGTCTTTCAAAGTATTCTGTTCTATTTAGAGCTTATATGCCTTGTTAATTATTCTCATTTTACTTCACCCATGAATAATCTGCTTTTAGTAAAGTCCTCTCAAAAAATTGACAATGAATTTTTTTCTGCTAATACTCTGTCAAACTGGCAGCTTTATTTAGGCCAGCTACATTGAATTGGACTTTACCAAGACCCTATTTCCTGGATTATTTTTCACCTACTGGGACTAATGAAAGGTAAGAACATTTTTCTTGCTGGGTCTGATTTTTTTTTTTTGTAGAGCTTTTCACTTGCCTTTTCTTTCTTTCCAACAAATGATAAATAATCACTCCCTTGCTGACTGCCAAGGTCCCACGTGTGAAAAATTCAGGCAGCTTGTTTAATATCAACTTGCCTGAGCAGTGGTTATGCAGCAGTGTCTTCTTCACAGGGTTTGGATCATTTAAAATGTGCATTTGCAGTATATTTGTATCACGTCTGGCATTCACTCAGCAATGTTTTGAAAACCTATTCATTTCCCTTGTTTCATTCAAAAGAAACTGGAACAGAGAACAGACTGCTTGATGGTCACAAATTTATTCCCTGCATACTGTAAAGCAACAGCTTAACCTGTTGGACAAGGCATTTCACTAGCAAGACAGAGTTGTGTACAGTGATCGTGAACACCCCACATACTCAGGGAAAGAACTTCTGCCACCAAATCTCTCCGAACCCTCCCCAGTTCAGTTTTATAAAAGGAATCAGCAAAGGATATTCAACCCAGTGGATATTAATTTAGTTGAAGGGCCTGACCTGCTCTAACCAGGATGGGTAACATAAGCCTAGGTACCTCAGAGAGCAGCTTGAAAATGGGATAAATTGTTGTTATGGGGTGCAGAAAGTAGAGCAGGACTATCAGAAGAAAAGAAAGTAGCTTCACTCTCCCATACCTTCACCACTGGTGTGTACAAAAGCTTACAGGATCCTTTCCCTTCATCTAGTATATCCATACAGTCCACACCCACAGAAAGTACTGCAGGGGTAAGTCAGAAACTGTTTAGAAAAGTCAAGGCTGCCCTGCACCTCAGCCTAGGCCCCTGCTCATTTTCCTTCTCTACCTGAAGGATTAATGTGATTACCAATGATAGTTTCATTCACTTGAGCATTCCTCCTGCCTCTGAAAGAAAGGCAAAATAGAACCTTAAGAGACTCTGAGTGCTATCAGATTTCAAAAGAACAGGTAGAGATACCTGAATACTTAAGCCTGACTTGTCTGAGGTGCGTTTCCACAGAACAAACCTAACTGCAGGAAGTTAACAACGCTTAACTAAAGAAGTGGAAGGACAGGGAGGATCCAAAAAGGTCTCAATGAACAGTCCAGGATTTTTGCTCCCTCCCCTTCATGAATGTTAAAAAAAGAGGAAAAAAAAAATTCTATCCTCTTTAGAGAGTTCCCTTTCATACCAACATTTCCAAGGATCAATTTCCAATAAATTAAGACAAAACCAAAACCATTTGTCCTGAGGGCAAGGGAGCATGCATACCCTCTCTGTCCATGTCATGTCAGAAAAGCAGCTCCAGCATGGCCCTCTGGGGCATTCTGTGCCCTCAAAGGAGTACAGGTGTGACATAGTTGGCAGGAAAGAGACCCAGTTCCCCACGCAGACGTCCTTTCCACCATGATGGGTTGGAGCTGTCCAGGACCTCTAAGATGTCTCCAGTGCGGAAGCCCAGCTCATCATGCTCCATAGCATCAAAGTCATACAAGGCACGGACCCATAGCGTTCTCTGGAGATAGAAACAGACAGGAAAAAATGAGCCAGAACTCTTAAAGATCATCCTCCTGTCACCCCTTTTATGCCCCAGTACATACGCTCACTAAGAGAGGACAAACTACACTGAAATTAAGACCATCTGGCAATTAAATCATGAAGTGGCCAAGATGCCAGGAAGAAGGAATCAGTTTACTGGCACACCCAAGGGATGGTGCTTGGCTCCTCAGCAGCCTCACTAAATTCATGGGTATTTGCACCGTAAGGTGAAAAGTCAGACTGAGAACAGGTCCTTAGAAAATAGTGTTCGCATGGCTCCTTTGCCCTGTAAGATTAGCTGTAGTAGCCATGTTTGAATCCAGGTATGGGAGTACAGAGAGCTGCTCCTGCCTGATTCCTGCTGGGCTGTACACTATCAGTGAATGGCTCTACATGGTGAGTTGGTGCTGGTACAGATATAGAAATGTGTCCTCAGCAAGCAGAGGAGTATGAGGGATACATCAACAGAACCAGCACACAGGTGAGTCTAGTGAACATTGTAAAGAATGGTACTTGCTCTTTCAGGCACTTCTGGGGCATACGGGCGGGTCTTAAACCTGCCCAAGGGTCTTGGGCTCTGCCCAAGGTCAGGCCCCTGAGATCAACAGAATTTAGGAACTGTTTGGGTGTATCCTGGGCTGCATCAAAAGGAGCGTGACCAGCAGGTTGAAGGAGGTGATCCTGCCCCTTTATTCTGCTCTTGTGAGACCTCACTTGGAGTATTGTGTACAGTTCTGGTGTCCTCAACATAAAAAGGACATGGATCTGTTGGAACAAGTCCAGAGGAGGGCTACGAGAATGATCAGGGGACTGGAGCACCTCCCATATGAAGATCGGCTGAGAAAGTTGGGACTGTTCAGCCTGGAGAAGAGAAGGCTGCGTGGAGACCTCATAGCAGCCTTCCAGTATCTGAAGGGGGCCTATAGGGATGGTGGCGGTGGACTCTTCATTAGGGACTATAGTGGTAGGACAAGGGGTAATGGGTTAAAACTTAAACAGGGGAAGTTTAGATTGGATATAAGGAGGAAATTCTTTCCTGTTTAGGGTGGTGAGGCACTGGAATAGGTTGTCCAGGGAGGTTGTGAATGCTCCATCCCTGGCAGTGTTCAAGGCTAGGTTGGACGAGGCCTTGGGTAATATGGTTTAGGGCAAGGTGTCCCTGCCCATGGCAGGGGGGTTGGAACTTGATGATCTTAAGGTCCTTTCCAACCCTAACTATTCTATGATTCTATGATTATCAGTTTATTACAGGTTTGCACTTTAATGAGCACTGTGGTCAGGTTCTTTTCTTGTAAGAACTTCATTGTAAGAGACTTTGCAGTCAGTCTCCAATTTTGACTGGAAATCAGGTTTTAAAGGACATAGCGGCTTCTTTTCTGGGAAACTGCTGGCACCCGCACCATTGGGCATGGACAGTTTGGGAGATATATTTTTTGGGCACAAGATGACGAGATCTGCTAGAAGACAGATTAACTTTTGCTATATCTTCCATTCAGGGCTCTGCTTGGACATGGCTCCTAGTTATTTGGCTGGACATAAAGACCTTCCTATAATTGGATTTATAGCTTCTAGATCACTGATGGAGTATGGCAGGCAAAGGCATGTTGTTATTCATTTCCACAGCCTCTGAGGGATTAAAGCCATTATATTTTTAGATGGATTATAATAAAGATTTGGGGGTTTTGCCAAAAGAAAACGTGTTCCTGTTTCTCAGTTTGTTCCAAATTTCCTGATCCAATCTGTCCTTTTTCACTCACACTTGAGAAAGGTCTGCTGTCCTTTCTTTCTCTCCTTGGATCTAGATTCTCTGGTTGTTCTGAGCTGTACATTTCTTCAAGGAAGAGGAGCATGCCTTAGGTCACACTCTTAGGAGCTGATGGCAGTGAAATCATGGGCTGTGGCAGAGAAAGACACCATGCTTTACGAATTTGCATAGCAGGTGCTTACTTAATGACAGCTGCCAGGTGTGGATCCAGGTAGGGGAGCAGTCTGAGATGTCTGCAGACGTATCTGGATAAACTACACACTCTGCTAAGAGGCTCGACAGATAAGGGTGCCAGGTAGGTGAGTCCCACTTTGATGGCATAGTAGGTCCAAAAGATTGTGCCAGCTGGTGATTAGTGAGTGATGACAGATCTTCTCAGGACTGAAGCAAAAGTAGTGGAAGAGACAGTGTAGCTGCAAGTGTATTGCAAGACAGAAGGAGCGCTGTAGCATGGCACAGTATCATGAAGCAACTCTCTATTGGACTTAAAATAAGACTGGCCTTGAGAGCAGTTCTAGAACTATGCTCACAGAACACCATAATCCTACCCTCAGAGTGCCCCAGAAGCAGATTCAAGTGGATGGAATAGTCTTGAGACTCAGAAACATGTTCTAAGATACATCCCAACAAGCTTAATACACTATTCCTGATGCAACCTTTGTGCAGGTGACATTGTCCAAAAGAGTTGGCCATTGCTAAGGGGCCCACTGAATTGGGTAAATGGGGCCTTCCAGGTGCATCACCTACCGGTGTCTGCTGGTAGGTGTCCGTGTGTCTCCATTGCATAGCTGCCGCATTTCCTTGGCTGTGGTCCCTTAGCCCATGCAGCCCATCTCTTCTGTCCAGACTCCCGCCATATCTATCCTAGAAAGAAAACAGCAAGATAAAAGTAATACATGTGCTGAGATTATAAATGAGGAGCTTCCAGAGTCACTGGTGGCCAGGGAGTCAGGGTCCAACCCTCAAGTAAATCATCTCAGATATCTGCTTCCTTGTGCTGCAGTCCAGCAAGCGATGCTTCTCACTGAAGAGGTCACCTTAGGCTGTTCTATTTTGTATTTTCCTTCTTATAAATTGAAAGTTGAGTGTCCTCAGCTGTGTTCTGCTGCTGCTGGGAAAAGTGGTCAGAGAGGGGCTTTTTTGGCCTCTGGCACTTTTGGGGAAAACCTAAGGCTGTTGTAACTCGCAGGTGAAAAACCGTGCTTGCAAAGGGGATTTTTGCCAATCTGGAGTAATTATGCCCCAGTCCTGCCCACTCCTTCCTCTTCCTCTTCCCATATATTGATGGAATGGCAGCAATGATGATGCAGTTAACTCTCTATCTGAGGACTCATTACTTTACTTTTCTTGGACTGCTCCATGCTGTAAAGTGCAGGGAGCAAGCCTGAGAA
Source organism: Neopsephotus bourkii (assembly GCF_033783945.1). NCBI lineage: Eukaryota > Metazoa > Chordata > Aves > Psittaciformes > Psittacidae > Neopsephotus > Neopsephotus bourkii. The sequence goes on from NW_026900624.1 coordinate 15,818,169, forward strand.
TCCAGTAGCCCAATTAACCAAAAAAGAAAGAAACAAAATCAGGTTGAAAAAAAAAAAAAAGGAAGCCTTATGATCACACATCTTAAGTCATATCAACACAGATCAGCCCATAAAGATGGAGAGAGGAAGCAGACAACATCTAGGGAGTAAGTTTTCTTTTGTGTGCACAACTGAGAGGTGCTGATTGTCTTCATGCCTCCATGCCCTTAGTGAATGCACCAAGCTTTTTTATATGATAATGGTGTGAGAGAATCTGTTATCATGATAGCTCAGGTTGCAGCAGTGCTTCAGTGACACAGGGCCTCATGAGCTGTGTCAACAGAGGGGAGGAACAACAACAGCTTGCACTTGCTGTTTCTTGTAAACATCTTTTGTCCTCTTCATCTTGTTGCTTCCTTTCTTGCACCTACTCTTCCAAAACCTCCCTTGGTATCACTTGTGCCTTTGTCAGCCTAAAAGGTTGCTGAGGCTGCCTGAGACTGGAGCACAATTTGCACCTCATCTGTCCCTGCCAGAAACTGAGTGAACTCCATCTGGCTTTACAGCTGCAAGACTTACTACACAGACACTTCACTCCTATAGTGTTTCTGCTCTGTATCAAATGTAACTCATGCATAGAATGTGCTCCAAACAGCGCAGGCCCTCAGCTTTGTCAGAAGCTGTATTACTCCACCAGCAGTCCCCTGACAGGCAGCACGGCTTGTCTGATGAGAGAACAGCCATTTCACAATTGTCCCTGGCCTTGCTATGTAGGAGCTCTCACGCTTTACAGGAGATGGTTTGGGATTTCTTCCGTAGGACAAGACCTCTCCTTGGATGATGCTAACTGTCTCTGGCCAGAGACATGAGCCAACCCTACGAAAACTATTTCCCCTAAAATTAATCAGGAAGAACTTTGAAGAGAGCACCAGCTACTGCAGTTATCCTTTCCATTCCTATGCAAGGATAAGGAATAAATAAACTTCATACATCAAGGATGCAACATGATGAAAGTATGCAGAAAGGGCATAGAATAGAGAGGAGGAATGTTTTGAAGGAAACCAAACTCCTAGGGTTACCATAGTTATTTTTCATCCCTGTGGTGCATTTTGTGGAGCTGTATGTCAGTAGCATAAGTCAGAATACAACAAGCAGGTTTCATTTACTTGATAAACTAGAGACAAGTTCCTGAAAATATATATGTGTGTGCTTGCAAGATTTGGAAGTGTTTTTCTGCACTCTCGCTGGATGATACTTTATGTCCTTTCCTAAGCAAAGCAAAAACATGACACCAGTCCTTGTTTTCCACTTTTTTGGGGAGGGAGCCCAAAACCTCCTTGGGAGTATTCCCAGTGAAAGGGCCACTGTATACTGACTTCTATTTTTTACTGGTTTGTCAATCAGTCACAAATGACAGGACTAAATGAAAGCCCACTTATTTGTTACACACCAAAGGAGCTCCCCAGCCAACACCATCTTTGCTGCTATTCCTGTATGAAGACCTAACTGACTCTGCTTCCTAAAGCAGATTCAGTTGGAAGATTTCTGACAAAGTGACTATTCACTTGCTACCAAGCAATTAAGGGCAATGTCTCGTGTGCCAGGGCTTGACGTTCCAGTTCCTCATTCTTGGTAGTACCTGTTGCTGCTGCAGTGTGGGGATAGGATGCTCTACGTATCTCTTGGATGTAGAAGAATGATCTTCTCCAGCTGCTCCACCCAGGTGGAATCCTTCCCGGCTCATTCGTTCCAGGCTACTACCATGCCTCTCCTGATGGAATAAAGATCATAGAAGTGAGGTCAGGTTTTGCTTCCAACCACATCCTTGACTGAATCATAGTACACTGATCATGAACACTACCCTCCACCTTGGAGGCTCTTTCAAAGGAAATATCCTGCCCCTCTGAACAGAAGGACAATTCAGGAATCCTGTATTTTATCTTTGTCATAGCCATTCTCTATCTGAAGACAAGGTAGTAATGGGAGGTCCTAGACTGAAAATGTGGCAACTGTTGTAAGGACTGTCAGAGGACCCAAGCTCTTTTTGAAAATATTGCCCTTAGACTTAATTTGTCTCTGCACTGAAATCTGTATATTGCTATCATTTTGTCATATGGCTGTAGCATCTCGAAATTTGAATTGTGAACAGAAACCCCACTGTGACAAGTGCTAAACATACCCTGCTGAGCCCATCACCATAACAAATGTACAGAGTGTTTGCCAAAGCAAACTTGACTCCTCTTCTTTCATTTGCCTGTCTGTATCTCAGAGCAAATGCTGTTCTCTTTCTCTTCCTGCTCACAGTCAGCCCAAACAGGTTGTTTTACTGATATACATGCATACACTCTTCCTTTCTCCTTCCCCAGACAATCCTTCGCTGTGATTGTCTCTCTCGTAGGTTCCATAGCCTCTATTTTATACCTTACTAATGCATTTTTAAAGCTCTGCATAAGTGGACTAGAAGGAAACACCACCACAAGCCCCTTCTTCAGACTGAAAAATATATTATCACTCTTTCAGAGTCAGCAAGAATGACCCACATGCAGCCCATAAAAGTTTAATGCTATAGTCAGCAAGTCATGTACTTTCTGCCTTGCCTCTACCTGCACATCCTGGTAATTTAATACCAGAATCCGTTTCCCAGTAAAGCAGGACTTTGCTTACTGCAGTGACCAGACATGCTTACTCCCAGTACAGTGTGTGCAACACACAGCAGTCTCTACTATGTCATTTGCTTGTTCCCCTGGCACAAAACCAGGCATTCATCGGACTGGGATTTCCCTGCTTTTTCAAACAAATACTACATTGCTCCTGAACAAGCACAGCTTGTTCCCGTATCTGCTATCTTCTTCTCAACAGTATTTTCAGTTCCTACCAGCCACTGCTCCAGGTTCAGCCCTCGGTTCTTCCACAGTCTTTACTGTGTTCACTCAGTAACAGAAAATGGATGGTTCTTCTGAGTAGACAAACTTTCAACTGTAAAATCAGCTGTATTCTGGGTGCATTAAGGGACACTAAGAAACCAGACTCAAATTTTTCTCAGACACAACCTACCAGTCAGCCGTGTAGTTGCCCCTATGAAATTTAGTCATTTCAATAAGGTAAGTCCTGTTTCCCATGGATGTATATGGTATCTTAGAATTTCAGCTCTGGGGGCCTTAGCACAGCTTTAGCAAAGCATCTCTGTGCAGATTTGCAGCACTGCCTGTTGCTATCCAAAACAGAATCGGAAAATTCTGCTCAATTATATAACTGTACCTACTACTGAATCAACTAAAAAACTATGTTTTAGAGCTGTAGGGATGTGATTGAGTTTCCAAGGACAGACTCTCTCCCCTGACACTGAGACACTGTCATGGGCTGAGTTCCTTCCAAAGAAAGGTTTCTTACTGAGAAACTACTAAGGATAGTTTGTGTTTACCTTCTCTTCTCGGCTGTTGTCCCTCAGGAAGATCTGCTTCTGCCTGGAGATGGAAGTTGTCCTGTAGTAGTCCACCAGCTTGTTTAGTGAGTGGAATTTCTCTGTCCACAAGTAATAGTTACCCTTTGAATCCCTCATCACTTTGAAGTGTTGCACATCATCTTCATGCCTGGATCCAATTGAAAAAGTAAGAGATCATCAACCAGATTGCACTTACATTGTTTTTGAAGAAGTCTTTTCTAGAATGGTACCAAAACTTCTTGCTTGACCAAATCTAGACTTCTGGAAAGTAAAGTAATGGTAATCCTTTTGTGTATTGGACCTAGCTGTGGCTCTGTATTTCAAAAGACTCATGAAGTTACAAACACTGAGTGCGGCAGGGCTGCCCAGTCACAAAACACTATCAGAACAAAGTATAAGGTTTTAAAGCCTCTCCTTTGAAGGCCAGAGGAGCTTTCAGGGCCACAAATAGCTAATAGCTTTATTTCATACTCTGTATGGGAGACAAAAGTGCAGTTGTAGTCTACCCCCTAGTCTCTGCAGGTTCCTGTTAACATCCTATTAAGTCTGCACTGACTTCACACCACAGGCATCACCATTACATGCAGACACAGTCACATGAATCCATACACTGAGTTTTATAATTGTATAATATCTAGTGTAATATCATTACTACTGGTCATTCTTCCTACCCCCCAAAACAAACAAACAAACAAACAAACAACACAACCAACAAAAAAACCCCACAAACAACCCCCAAAACCCAAGGAATTATTACCTGCACATCCTGGTAATTTAATACCAGGAACTCAAAACATGCATCTCAGATGGCTACATCTGCACAAATAAACTGAATGGGGACGACCAGTCAGGGACTGAATGCTATCCTGGAGTGCCACAGTCACACAAACTGTTAAAGTGCTAGCATGGTTTTGGTCTAAACCAAAAGCCTTCACATAGATAGTGCTGGGCCATGGCTGTGGTGACAAAGTGGACCAGGGACTGTTCGCAGTGAGTTGCTTGAATACAGCTGTTCTGTTCTGTGGGGTGGAGAGGGTTTAGCTATACACATCAGAGATCTGCAACACTGCTTGGTATCAGGGCCAGAAAAAGACCCTGACTGTACTTTGCTTATTGATGGTTACTGATGTAGAAGTAACCAGAATGTTTTCCTGCATTTGTCACAGATACTTTTTGAGCTCCCTGAATCAGAAAGTGCACACTGCTTGGAAAAAAAACATTGCTAATCACTAATTTAAAACTGCTTATCAACTGTTAGGTGGAAAATTAGGAAACTGGCTATTATTTAAGAGCTTGGCTTTGAAGCAAATAGTCTGAGAAGGGTGAGGTTACAACAAGCAATGCAGCTGGGCTGCAAGCAACTAAAAGCCATTCCTGTCCAGTGGCCGTTTAGTGACCTGTAGGAAATAAGTTAACGATTTAATAGTAATCTCTTAATGGTACTAGTGGAATTCTTGGGTTCAGTAACCAGAGCTGTCAGGGAATTAAAACAAATGGAAGGCACATGTTTTGCACTGTGGGATACATCCTATGTACCACTCTGCTTTGCTGCAGCACTTTCAGAGAAGCTAGTCATCAGTGGATGCGTCTTTGGAATGGGGTATTCACTGTGTCACTTGAAAAGAGGAAGAAACATTTGGGAATCAGATGCCTAATTTGTTCTCATTCACAATATAGCAGCACTGCCAGTGACTGGCAGCGTGCAGACTCCCTGAGAGGCTACGCCACATTAGGAGTCCTGTCAAGAGGAGACTAGGGACACCATTAAATTGGAAAAGAAGTAGGAAAATGCTGTGAGCAGCAGATACCTGACAGAGATGGAGAAGTCACCGTGAGAATTCTGACTGGCTCGGACGATGAAGGAGCCAACTCCTTTGCTCATGAGGATGTTCTCTGCTTCGTGGCGGGATATCCTCTCATCAAACCAGCTGCCAAGTGGGAAAAATCATGGAGACATGAATAAGAGACGTGACTTAAGGTGAGGAACAAAAGAAGCTGAGGATAAGGAGAACGTGAATAAGCAGGGTGGAGAAAAGACAAAACAAAAGGATCAGAGGAGTCCACATGACTACTCCCAGTGGCCCTGTACATGCTAAGGTACAGGGTTTTGATGGGTGCAGACTATTTTCTTTGAGCAGTAAAAACACATAGATGCAAAGAGAACAATGTAAGCTTTGGCCTGCTAAAAGGCAACCCTCAGCTGAAACTGTAATTAGAGGCACAGTACTGCAAGGTGTTAGTCAAAGCCATCTTAAATTACAAATGTGTACGTATACATACACACATAATTCTCAGACATATATCAAATTGCTTTAGGTAAACTGATTAAAATTACTGGACTGTGATGGATATATTGCAAGGGACACAAATAAATTTTTACCAGAAGCAAGCCATGAAAATTTTAGTACTAATAAATTGATTTCTGCAAGAGTTATAATATCACAAAATCCCAGAAACACAGAATACATAAGCATACTTATGTAAATTTAGACAAACAATAGTATAAGGCACTAGAGTAATACTAAGAAAGTCACCATAAATAGTAAAATAATACAGCATCAATAGGAGTTTTTCAGTAGGAAAAAAAATAAATTATGTACACTTATATATGTCTGTTCCGCAGCTAATAAAATTTACAATCTGCAGTCTTCTGCTCTTATGTAATGCTTCATTGCCTGTATTGCATTCAAATTAAGGACTGATAGTTTCATAATCTTGTGTCATTTCCACTTTTGAGTTTCATTATACTTCTCTTTACTACCACCACAGTTTACTTATGTATCATAGAAACACAGAATGATTCGGGTTGGAATTAAGATCATTCAGTTCCAACCCCCCTGTCATGGGCAGAGACACCTCACTTTAGACCATGTCACCCAAGACTCTGTCCATCCTGCCTTGAACACTGCTAGGAATGGAGCATTTGGCACTTCTTTGGGCAATCTGTTCCAGTGCCTCCCCACCCTAACAGTAAAGAACTGTTTCCTTATATCAAACCTGAACTTCCCCTGTTTCAGTTTAAACCCATCACCCCTTGTCATATCACTACAGTCCCTGACGAAGAGTCCCTCCCCAGCATCCATCATTAGCAAAGGAAAATCAGACTTTAATCAGAATGGATGATTGGTCTCAATAATAACTTGACAAGAGAAAGATGAGAAAAAATGGCCCATGAAAAACAGAAGACAGCTCTCTTCCCTATATCTGGTTCTGTCTAGCATCTGGCCTGAACTGCTTCAAAGGGCAGACTTGCTATTCTTACAGAAGTGTCAAAGTGGAAGTATTTCTTCACAGCTCTTCCACATAAAAAGCATCATAAGAAAAATGTGTGTGAAAAAAGAAGCTGCTATTGCTCCTGCATGATGCTACAGCCCTGTGAAAGAAAGAACAAGAACAACTGACTTGGGTGATCTCATCTGCCTGAGGGTCTAAAGTACAAGCCCATATTTGCACAGCAGACTAATAATATCCTTCAGTTCAGCCAAGCAGTCTGGTTTATGCCCAAAAAGGACAGCAAGTGCCACCTCCAAAGGGGACACTTACTTGGACCCTCAAAATCCCTGTAACTCCCAGTTCAGCTGCTCAGGGCACCTGTGTGTTACCACTCTCAGTACTGCGCTTGGTGCATGCTCTGCCTTTTTGCTCCTGAAATGCTGCAGCACTTTTTCAAGGGAGGACAATAAGAGTGGGTTCAGGGAGCATTTCTGCCAACTGAAAGGAAAAGGTTGTAAAAATGACATGCATTATCATATTTCTGGCACAGGGCTGGACAGCACATTTTACATGCATTTAAACACCTATCAGTCCTTTCTGGAAGTACAGTACTATCTACTCAGTGGGAAGAAAGAAGTGAAGGTATGCCTGTCCCCTGGCAGCACTATGTCTGGGTGTGCAGTCACGACACGTAGTGAAGGGTGCTCGTGTGTCTGTGTGTGTGTCTGCATGTGCGTGGGAGCAGGGCGGCATGTCTGGTCTATCATCTCTGTCAATCCATGAGGTAACACCAGCTGTCACATTTCATGTAGCATTGTACTGACCTCTAGTGTATCAGGAGAAACACACACACTTTCCGTGGGGTGGGAATGCGGATGGCAGGATGCGGAAAATGGAGTTAATGTCCTCAGGAGCCGGGGGGGAAGGGAGGGAATTACATTTTATAATTAATTTCAGAGAGGTCTCTTGCTCTTCCTTTTGTGTTCAGCCTCTGTCTCTGTTGCCGAGACTTCACACAGTGACTGTTCTCCTCTTTGAGGAGATCTAAATGCAGGTCCTGCCACATCCTAGTGACATCCCTCTGAGCAACAGCAGCAAAGGGGCCACTTGGGAATGATGGAGAGCACCAAGAGCCATTCAGCTCTGAAAGAACAGAAGATGTTTCAGGGTAGAAATAAGGTGTGCTGGCAGAACTGGATATAGCATTATGGCAATCCTTGCCAGCCTTAAATTGTGTTATGTCATAACCAGGGGTTCCTTTGTCATGTCTTCCTCTGTGCATGCATGCACACATGCTCTTGACTGCATGCTGTGGAAATGTGAAGTGGTGGTGCACTGGTCTGTGACACTTACAGAGGAACGTGAAAATCAATGAAGTTCTTAGGAACATAGCCCTCTTGACTTCTGAGCTCAGCCTTGTACCAGTCTTCCTGGGAGCTCAAAACCTGCAATGGAGAAATGGATGGAATAAACATCTCTGAAAAACGTAAAAGTAATCAAGATTCTGGAAGAAACCTAAAATTTCTTCCAAGAATAGAAGAGAACTCTACATATCCTCTACCTCCCACCCACTGTGCAGAGAGGTTAGTAGCTGATGACCACTTCAGAGTGAACAAAGCAATAGAGAAAGCCAAGTAGAATTAGACAGATTGTTAAGTTTATCCCTTCATCTGAAGGCCCGTCCAGGTGGCTGGGGATACCATCTGCATGTCTCTGATGTCTGTGAAATGGAGAAATTCATCTCTGAAGGATTTAATAGGGGTTTAAGGAGTTCTGTATGCTGGTTTTAATTGTTGGTACTGGAGCATCTCAGTTTCACAAGGGAGGAAAAAAATTTGTGAAAACTCCTCTGACACATATGGGTATAGAGTGATATACAGCTGTATCTCTGCGTGTGTGTGTTATGACTGCACAGACGTTACTGTGTGCTCTCACATGCCATTTTGCAAGAGATTATTCAGTGGGTTAAGTCTTCAGCTGCCCTCAGCTTTGCCAAGGTAGATAAAAGAAGGAGGCAAAAGATATTTTATAGCCACTATTACACTTAAGAGATTGTAGGATTGCAGGAAGCCAGTCCTCAGTGCACACTGGAGCAGCTTCAAGTGTGCTTATATTAATGTTGACTCTAATGGTCCTTAGGGACTGCACTGCTGACCAGGGACTGCCCAAGTTCACTGTTTACTGACTGATGGCCCCGATATACCCCTAAGCTAGAGGAGAGAGGACAGGAATACAACCACATTGTGATTTTACATTGTGATTCGCAAATGTGTTGGGTTTTGGCGTTTTGTCTGACATTCCAACTCCTGGGACATAATTCTGCTTTATGAAATAGAACATGTTTCTGTTCTCTCTGGTTTTGGAGAGGAGCCTGAAAGCATGAGCTATGACAGTTTTAAAAGGAGAAAGCAAGTGGAAAAGACTTAATTTAAAATCTATTGTTAACAATACTTGTTTTGTAAGCCAATCTCAAATCTTTGGGAGCCCAACCACATTCTAACTGCTTAGTGTTGGAAACAGGATGTTACTGTCTCTGGGAATGATTCTCCATTGCCTTGCTTGCCACATAGGTCTTTTTTATGCATTTGGATACTGAAAGGTTGGGGAATAGAAAGCTGTGGAGTTTCCTGCCTGTATAGTCATTGCCTTCCCCATCCCTGGGTGCCAGATTAAGGCTCTTTTTTGCTGCTGTGGCCAACCAAAGATGATAGCTGCACCCTGATCATGCTCAGGCTCTGCTATGTTGGCAGCAAGGTTTCCAGAAAGACCCACCTGCTGCTCTCGGTGCAGGGCTGGTAGGTTTCTCTCAGTGTGTCATCCTCTCAGAGAAGGATGTGGGGGGGCTGAGATGATGGATTTCCTCCTGTCACTGCTGGTTGAGGGCCTCATGTTTCCTGTTTTCTAATCTCTACATCAATACTGTTTATCTTATCTTCTTTATGAATCAGAAAAGACAGCTGGCAGGTTGTGCAGGCAGCAGGAGGGGGCTCGTGGCAGGGTATGAATGTATGTTTGTATATGCTAGAAGAGAGATGTTAGGCTAATTTACTGCTACTATGGTTTGGGTGGCAATGGTGTTATTTTGTTTACCTAAAGGATGTTAAAGCAAGAGACAGTCTGACTTTTCTGCTAGTGAAGTCTCTGTGACAACTAATAAGAATACCAATTTGTCCTGTTACTTGGCACTTTTCATCAGCAGCTTCCAACATACTTTGAAAGGAAGCTCTAGCTTATAATTTTACAGGAAGGGAAACTGAGGAACAGAAGGAAAAGTGATATGGCCAACACTATCACCCCAGCCAGGGACTTGATGAAAGTCTCCTGAGGAAGAAGATACCAGGTAAAGATCACAGGACAGTACAGACGTGGAGACTACTTTTGACCTAAGGAGCAATTAGGAATGAGAGTGTTCAGCCAGAATGAAAAGTCAGAGACTTCTCCAGAACCTTCTCATAACCCTTTGGAAAAAAGCTGCTACTTTTTTTTCTTAATGAGTTTTGGGTGCCATCAGCTTTGTCTAAGCTTCAAGTATTAGAAGGCCAGTAAAATAAAAAATGGTGGTGATGGAAAAGACAAGGCTGAGCCCCAGTATCTGGTTATTAGCTGGAATAGCTGGGATGATACAGGGAGGGTCCCCGTATGCTCCCTGGCTAAACAAGGGTTTAGATCCTATTGCTGTACATAATCCCTTCAGACAGTGGAGGTGTTAAGGCCTTAGAAAGGAGTTACAGAATAGAATCATAAAATGGTTAGAGTTAGTGGTTATATTCAATAGTATTCAATGGTTATACTCAGGCATTTTCAATCAAAACAGGACAGCTATACTGGGACCAAGAAGTGGATAAATAATGAGGGTGGAGGTGTGTGTGGCTTAATCTGTGGGACTTTGTTAGGGTTAACAAGAACTGTTCTACCATAACACATGTAAATCAATTTTAAAGAGACTCTCACATGCTCTGTATTGTATATGATCAATTCTACTTCAGCATTCCCCCACTGCTGAATTCCTGCAAGGGTGTATATAACATTATTAGCCCAGAACCTCTTAAAACTCTTCCATTAATTGTGTAACAGACTCTTTCATGGACTTCCATTTGCTATTGTCTAAAACCCCTCTGGCAACTAATAGTAATTACTTACAGGGAAAAGTTAGATATAAGTTCTATAGTGCATGATAATTATCTTTTAAACAGTTTAAGACCTGAAAGTAAGGAAGACAGCAATCTCTCTGGACCACACTCATCCTGCCTGCCTTTAGACATAGTCATCCTAAACACAGTCACCCCAGGCTACCTATACAGTCAATGGAAACAGACAGGACCCTCAAAATCTGTCTACTGAAGAACTGCATCTCTGCCCCAGCAAAGGTACTTAGCCTTCCCTGTTGAGTACTGGAGGACTGCAAGGCAGCTAGATCCATAGTTTATGGACTTAAAATCAAATGACGTGGACACAGACTCAAATGACCTGGGAACTGTTGGTTGACCTATAGCAAGCCCCATGGGAGACAAGTATCCTGCATTTTTATCCCAGTTTATTGATGTCCTAATCTGCTTTGTCAAGGGAAATGAAGCATTGAAAGGTCTGTCAGTATGCTCAGCTATACCTGGGGCTCCACTTACCTTCAGCATATCTCCAGCCTGGAAGCTCAACTCATCCTCTCCAGAAGCACTGAAATCAAACTTGGCGATGGCTTCCATACTATGTCTTGGTGGCAGAGCAAAGCTGGAAGAAGTATATGCTCGTCAGCATCAGCTGGGACTGCTGAGTCTAGCCTCTAGAGAGCTCATAGGCAATGCTGTGATTTGTACATGGATGAGCATGCACCAGTCTTTGGTAGACATTAGTTACTAGACATAGAAAGATATTAGCAACTAAAAGAGATGGCGCAACTAAGAGGCTATAATTAGTTGAAGTCGGTAGTTAAACAACTTATTGTGCATGCTTATTCTAACAGATCTCTTTCTCTGTAGCAATCTCATGGAAGTTTGGGCACATCACCCAAATACGCTGGTAGCAGGGAAAAACTTTCGCATAGACCAACCACTACTCTTATCACAGTTCCGAGTAATGCAGGTGACTGTCATGCAATTCTTTCTGTAGTGACTTACTATTTATCTCAAGAGTAAGACAAATTGGGGACAGAATGAAAAAAAAAAGAAACAACAACTTTTTTTCTTCAGCAGGGGCTGCAATACTCGGGTTGAAAGAGTCTTTCATCTGTGATGGCTCAGCATGGACGACCACAAATTTCAGCTTGGAAAAACTATTTGCAGAAAGGCCGAATTCCCTTATTTTGGAGCAGGCAGAGAGTGAAACTCTAGCACTGACAAATTTAAGGCATGCACTTACCCTGCCTCAGTGTTGGAACCCAGGAACCTGAAATGTACCAAACAGCTTGCAAACCGAAGCCCGCTTTTCATCAGCAGAGCAGGTGTGGCAGGGGAAGCAGCAACATAAGCTTTGCTTCTTCACCACTTCCTGCTTATGTAACTCAGATGTACCCCAGCAGGACCACTTCTATAATCAAGAGCTACTGATTTCCTATGGCTGGATCATGCATCCTGCAGCCCAGTGGTGAAGCCGCCAGTGGCAAGACAAGAAATAGCTAAGTAGTGCATCACTAAGCAAGTGCACTGCTGGTAGATGCTCTTGCAGCCTGGCTTATGAAGACTGTTAGACGGCTCTACTGTAAGAGTAAGTTTTTTGGTTACTAAACTAGGTTCATCTGGGAAAAATTATCCTGAAGTCAAAGATTCCATTACCTAACACCCCTCACAAAGACACCCAGACTTTACAGCTTGAGACGTGCCAACTTGCCTCATCCAAAGTATTCTTAATCAGAAAGCCCTAGAAAGAAACTGTACGAACAGCTCTAGTTAGGGAGCTATTTCTTGTCTCCTGTTAGAACTGAGACAAGATCCCTGAAATATAAAGTGCTTATACTGAGCAAGCTCCAAACTTTTGCCACTTTAAAATCAACAGGTGACTGTAACACTCCTCTGTGATACCTGCTATAAACTTCCTCCTTTGACATACAGCCCAAGGATTTAATTACATGTGTACCAGAGATCCATGGCCAAGCTCTGATACAGTGCAACTTGACTCAAACCGCTGGGAATGAACGGGGAGAAAGTCTTCGGGGCAAAAATTATAGACAGAGGTAGGGCTGTTGAGATGGCACCAGCAGTAGTCTAGGGATTCAAGTGGAAAACACCAACATGGAAACAGACATGAAAAACAAAACCATAGGAGGTTTAGTAGGGGCTGTCAGTCTAGCTGAGGACCAATCACAAGTCATTTGGATCACTGAGCTGTCAGTGCATCAGTCCTGACCCAGCCGGTGGTAGATGGCAATCACGGAGGCTGACTCTTCCCTATAGACTGATGCCTGCCTCACCAGCAAAGACTTTTTGGGTACCTTTACAGAAGTGAGAAGCATACTAAAATGCCTAATATTTCATTAAATCCTAGCCAGCATCTGAGTGTGCTAACTGTATAAAGCAGTTATTTATTGGCTAAGTTGTCTGTTTTCTGCTTGCAGAGTCCCTTTACATTTGACTAAAAATGCCCAGATAAAGTGATCCATAAGAGGGGCCATATCACTGGAGATTAGTTCTAAGCTTTGTTACATCTCATTTTTAACTGTAAAAAGATCTCCACATGCTTCCTATTGGATTGTTGGCACCCTCTTTTTTGCTGCTTAGAGGTGAATTTGTATTCATGTGCCAGATGTGAGCTATGCGGCACCAAGGCAAATATTTCAGCAGTCCATAGACAGACCTGCTCGTCCAGCATGAACCTGTCCTACAGCAACTGGTGGTGTTTCAGTGCTGGGGCCTCCCATGTATGTTGGAGTACATAGCTTAGTATTGATCTGCTATACAGCTGCTACTCCAGTACACAGCCTTAGGTTTTTGTCAATATTCATCAATACTGAATTGTAACACCTTATGTTTTACCAATGTACTTTATTCTCAGTGTTCAGCTTTCCAGCTATTCTAAACATTTTCACCCCCTTTCCTCTCTGTTGACCAACTGATGCTCTTTAATTCTTACTTTGGATACCTTTTCAGACTGCAAATATAGCATAGTTTTGTCCTCTGATTGCCCCAGTCTTATTCCAGGCATTGCTGTAACTCTGCAGGTGCAACTCAGGCCTGATCTGAGAACTGTCCTCTATTCTTGCACTGACATTTTTGAAGCTTCAGCCTATAACCTCCCACAGCCAGTGTGAGCCCCTTGCATGATAATGGAGCACAGGGGTATTAAATCGAAAAGGAATTAACCATTGAGAGAACACTGTTAAACAATTATACTCTTTCATGGAAGAGAACTAAGAAAAAGATTAAAGGAGAATTACTTTCATGAGGGATGTTTTTCAGTGTTTTATCTTGTACCTGTGGGCTGCTGCAGAGAGATCAGAGGCAACAGTGCAGATGAATCCTGGAACTCCTAAGTGCAGAGCATTAATCCCAGTTTGAGAAGAAAAAAACCCATCACACTTAAAAACAATAAACTGTTTAAATACAAATCCTGTCTTTGATTTTTGCCCCTTATTCACAGAAGCGACAGTGTGAGTTCTCTCTGTAGGGTGCAAGAGGGGGGAAAGCCTTTCATTTTTCAATATCCCAAACATTAATGATGCTACTGGAGATGTGTTTTGATGTCTCCCTCAAAAGGAGAGGGGTTTGTGAAACAGTTAAAATCTCCTTTCTTACTTCCTTTTCAATTTCAGCAATCCCAACACTGGGGAGAGACCAGGAGACAGATACCTCTTCAAACAATCTAACACATGGATTAAATGTGCTTTTCATTGCTAGCGGCTGGATTTAGAAGTGACTCAAATACCGTACACAGCATTGGCTGTGTTGATAAATCAGCAATGCAGTAATGATGCGGCCTTAAGCTCTTCCTCCACCAACTACTAAAGCAACACTAGCCAATAATCCTGTCTTTGAACTCCAGCCTACCACTTTTCATCACCTGAACTTCAAACCAGTTCTGTTTTTCTGATCCTGTTTCTTCCTCTCTCTGTAACTCAAGAATCCTCACACTGCATGGGTCAGTGCTGGGGCCTCATGAAAACTCCCCTGCCAGGGACCATTCTTTCTCTCTCTGCATGTGTGTGACTTCGAGCATCACCTCATGACAGAGACAGACAGGAATATTTCATTCTTGTCATAACTTACCTTCCTCAAGCACCTTTTATCCCAAAGGACAGCACTACAGTTTGCAGACAGAGACAGATTCCACTTTTAACTGCCTGTTTCAACTCCTTTTAGCTTTTGAGTAAGCAATGACAATTTTAGACTGTGCATCATGCTCTGCATGAAAATCACCTTTGTACAGAGTTTACCATGAAGTCTCTGCAATGTTCAACGGAGGATTTTTCAGCTGAGTGTGAATTGACCAGTACCCTCCATTTTGTGCTGGCTTTCTGCATGGAGGGGAGTTTTCTTTGCGGTTCCCCATTGTAATGAGGCAGATCCAATAGGCATAAGGCTGCTGCAGTTCTGTGGGACTGATGCAGAAGAAGATTCATAAAAGGAGAAATGAAAAGCAGAATGGCTTTGAAAGCACTAAGTAGGTATATAAGTTTGGCAGAATGCCATTCCCTGAGCAAGAACATCAGAATCTCTCTTCAGATTAAAAGAGACGAGGCCTAAATCATGTCAGCAAGCAGTACAGTCTGACAGCAGCATCTCAAAGAGTTTAACACCATTACCCTACACCAGTTTGGGTCAAAATTCAGCAATAACAGTGCCAGGGAAGGTCACCACCTATGAAGAGTTTACCACTCAGAGAATGCTCAGGCTCAGCCCTGCTCGATCTCATAAATTATCATCACAGAAAGAGGGCATAGTTGCAACAACATGCCTACTTAAAGGAGCCATGTGAACAAAAGTTTTTATGCCTGCAGCACACACATCTCTAGCGTGCAGCTCTATCCAGTGAGGTTTTCCATCAAGATACACAGCACAAGCTACTGTGTCTTTGTTCGGCTCTGCAAGAACAACCTGTTGGACTGATGGGTAACCAGGGACTGAATTCAACCCTGAACATCTGTAGAGAAACTCCAGATGACATTCAGCAGAAACAATGGAGAAAGGACTCGCTATCTAGAAAAGCTGTGACAGATAAAAGCTTTGTTTTCAGCAGCTAAGCCACATACAAGTGGCATGGGAATATTTCGTTCCAAAAACACAAACCTCTTATTACGGAATTAACGGTGCAGCTCCACTGACTGTCAGTGATAAGATGGTAAAATTTATAAGGGACAACAAGTCACTAAACCACTCAGCACTGTCGCTTTTAAGTTTTGTCCATCCTGCCACCCAGAGCATTGCATAGCACTCGGGCTAACCCTCTGCGTGCAGCCAAAATTAAATGCTTAGGTATTGGATTCACAGAACAAACAAACTTTCAGGACTTTCTAACCAACAGCAGTTGGTAAGAAATGCTCCAGACTAGGATGGTGCTTAATCTCCCTGAAGAACCTGGGTCTTCTTCCAAGCATGACAGAGCTGTGCAGCACCATGGGAAGCCTGTGCAACAGCAGTCCCAAAAAGAGTAGCATGATACTGCACAGTATTGTGAGAATGTAAAATCACAAATCTTTTCTGTGCTGGAAGGGTTGGTGTGGAGGACTAGGGTGGGGGGAAGCACATCCTTCTGTTTGCCCACCTCCTCCCTCAGTTTCCAGCTGGTCAGATTTGGCTAAGGCACAGTGGTTTGTCCTGCAAAAGCACTGCCCTGTTGTTTCAGGTAACAAACAAGATGGCACTAGGTTCTCACGCTCTTCCTCGACCATGCAGAACTTTATCTGTCCTTTCAACCCCCCTTTTGCTTCTTAATACCTTCCCCACACAGCTCCCCCCCCACTCAAGTCTCAGAGCCACGCTCACTCCATACCTTGTAGCTGCTCTCCTTTCCTCTGGCACTTCGGTAGAAAGCAGGAGGTGTGTTAACATCCAAGGGAAGGAAGAGAAGAAGAGCTCAACCTTTATCAGGCTCCTCCCTGCAGTGACATAGTGCCACACCAGTAATGCGTCCATGTGTGTGGACACGGACAGTCATGAGTGGGCATGGGGACAGAGGGAGAGGCACAGAATAGTGTATCTCACTGGACAGAGTGGAGTACGGACAATTATCAGTCTCTAATGTTGGAAATATTTGGTACACTGCATATTTAAAATGGTGTCAGTTCAAAAGCACCTGCCCTTGCTGCTGCTTCAGCCCAGGCTGGTTTAACAGCTGAATAACGGAGGGTACTGTCCCACAAAAAGTGCAAGTTCTACCCAAATAAGAAAACCAGAAAAGAGCACAGATCTGTTAAATGAGTTAAATGAGAAACCATAATAAGTCCGTTGAAAAGCATATCTTGAGGAACAAGTGGCTGAAGACATAAAAACATGTAATAAAATTATTTTCAAAGACAACAGAAGCAGGAAGACTGCCAGAGTGTCTGTAAGGCTGACAGATGATTGAGATGTAAAAAGAGTGCTCAAAGAAGATAAGGATGAAGCATGAAAGCTAAATTAATTCTCTGCATCTATGTATCTTCTGTGAGGAAGTAAGGAGGTCCCCACACTTGGGTATTCCTGGCAGAGAACAGCCAGGAGAACTCTCTCAAGCTGAAGAACTGGAAGACAAGGTTTAAGGACAAACCAGTAAACAAACACAAGTAAATCCAAGGGTTCAATATTTTAGAAATCTTGACTGAAATCTAAACTGAACATGAAATAGTAAAGGTTGAGCAATTAAACTGTGGCATACAATGAAAGACCTAACCCTGTCTAGGCACTAGCAGAAAAAGCAGCAAATGCAGTGCCAGTGTTTGAAAAGCATTTTGAGGGGATGCAGGGGGCAGAACATCTAACTTCTGCATGTCTGAAACTGCTAGAAACAACTATAGATAAAAGAATTGCTTGCCATAAGACAGGAATAGCATAGCAATTGCCCCTCGGATAGCTTTTGTAGAAGGAAGCCATAATGCACAAGTCTGGTTGAGTCATTTGAAGGAGCTGAGCATGTGGATATAGGTGATCACTTGATATAAAACATGCATTTCTAAATCATTTATGATGAAATATCTCACAGAAGACTCTTAAAAAACCTCCTAAGCTAAAACCTCTAAGAATAAGAAGGAAGGTCCTATAGAGGATTAACAACTGATTAAAAGTTAGGAAACAACTTGAATGAGCTGTTAAACATATTTCATAATGATCTGGGAAAAATGAAATGACAAAACTTACTGATGAGAAAAAAAAACATGGTAATAAAAATTAAAACTGCTCACAGACTTGCAGGTGGTTTTCAAAATATTGTTGAAATGCAAGATGAATCTCAGTGCTGATGACTGCTAAGTAACGGACATGGGAATAAACAACCTTAACTATATGAACACAGCAATGAAATTAAAATTAGCAATTCCCACTCAGGAAAGATACCTCTGAGTTGCTGTGGATAGTTCCATCAAAGCATCAGCTTAGTGGAAGAGAAAAAGGCAGGTTTGGAAATGTCAGGAAAGTGGTGGAGAACAAAACAGAAAGCAACATCATGTCACTGTACAAATCCCTGTTTGACTATTTGTATCTTGAAGTCAACAGCTAGTTCTTATCCCTCCATCTCAAAAATAGGGACAGTAACATTAGAAATAGCAGAAAGAAAGTAGTTAAGGATGGCCAAAGAATGGGAAATTCCTGAACAAGGAACAAATTAAACAGACTAAGATGCTTCACCCTAGGAAAAAAAAAAAAAAGTGTTGAGAGGGTGTAAATGGAAAATCCATGAGAATAGAAAATAATGAAAATCATGGAAAATGCGAACAGGAAATTTTTATCCATTGCTTCTCATAACATAAGCACTAAAAGCTCATTCTCAAGAGCGTCAGGATTAGGGAGGCCCCAGTGGAAAAAGTTTCACTGTGTACTTGCCTTGTTCTAAACCTCCTTTCCCAAACTGGTGTTGCTGGGCACAGCATCGACTGTGTGCAACTGTAACCTGACACGATTTATCCTTTCCTAGGAACCACAGTACTTCACAAAAATCACCACAATGTGCTAGTCTAAGACAACTGGTCCAGCAGCAGACAGCGGCAGCGTTCCCGTGCCCATTAGCCTTTGCTGAGGCAATAATCTCCCTAGAACACCTGTTAGTTGAAACAGCCTGTAAATTATGAAGCCCTCAAACCAGTGATGGGTAGAAACAATGAGAATTTCCTCTAAAAAGAGGATAATTCCCAATATATTTTGCTGAAAAAAATATACAGGTGCAGAGAGCAGGGAGGTATAAGAAGAGGTATAAGCAACTAGCCCTTGTCATGTTGTGGGAAGTTTTACATGTGGCTATCACTGTACACTTCAAGAATATAAACTTCTGTACAGGCAGGAGGGACACCAATCCTCACAAGCTTTTTGTTTTTAAGCTATGTTCATTCTCATGCTTTGTGAACGGCCTGACACATTACATTACATATTAGAATGACCTATTTTCTCTTTTTCTACCATGATGTGATCTAATGGGCCTCCCAGCTAGAGCGCTGCTGTAAGCTGTCACTAATGCTTGCTGCCTGACAATGTCACAAAACACTGTCTGACTCCTGCTATGTATCCAGAAGTATTCCATGGTAATATTAAATCTATTTAATGCTGAGCTATAAAAGGCATGGCTTTCTATACCTTAAAATAACACACACAATAACGGCAAGCTCCAACAATGAGAATGGATAGGAAATAGGATAGGAAATAACTCTTTTCTTTCTTCTACATACTCCTCCTGTCACAGGTATGGTAGCATGTTAACTTCCTCATGATGTGGAATACATGTGTCACAGCTTGTTGAAAAATATTAAGAAACATCCAGGTATCTCAGCTATAATTAATGGAAACAAACCTTATGGGAAAGGCATTAGACTCCATGCTTCCATGTTTTAGCCAATCTCTATTAACTGGATAAAGCCCAACCCAGGTAGACAGGTTATTCCACATCTACCGGCTGGGTAAGTCTTATGTCACCATCTACTACTGGCACAATCTGGATGGGACAGTTGAACCATGGCTGTGATAGAGTCTGGGAAACCCTGGAATAAAAAAGTTTGATGCAGATAAACTGACACCTGCTTTGACACTTAGGTGACTGACCCCCAGTAGTTGTCTCTGCAAACATCTCTGCAAACTGCCTAATACCATGTCTAAAAAAATTTTTAGCAATTTCTTGCTGGGTTGGAATTTTGAAGAGAAAATAACCTTTTTCCAAGGCACTTTATTCCCTTCAGTTTCTATCTGGGAAGCATGGGAGCAGCCAGAAAGAAAACAAAAGGGAAAAGCAGAAATGGCAAGAAAAGGAAAAGGAAAAGAAAAAAAAAGGAAAAGGAAAAAGGGTTGTTTCCAATCGAATATACAAATCAAATATTTATCCTGCTCTGAATTGTTTGGGTTGAAAATATATGAATGATTAAGTGGCTATGTTTCACGTGTCCTCAATTTAACCTACTTCCCAGTGTTTTTAATTAGTTTGCCTCCAGAAAGTATCATTGCCAACAAAGGAAACAGAAGTCAAAGTGTAGAAAAAAAGGAAATTTCAGTTGTTATGTTTTGTTGTAAGTAATAACTCAGCATCTGTGGATTCAGAAGCATCAGGGCTATAAATCCACATACAGCTGAATATTATAAACGGAAGCTGTCTGGTCTTTCCTGATCTCCCATCTATTCATGTTCCCACATTCAGACAAGCTCCATATACAGCAATTCATCCTTTCTTGCCACTTTGCTTTCTCCAAACAGCTGCTCAGACTGTCCACAGTGACAGGTCATTAGTGGGCAGTTACTTCTTTCAGGACTGAGTGCACAGGAGTGGCAGTGCTATAAAAGCTTCTCTGCAGAGCTTCAGGAACTGTTCTGGGCAGAGCTCTGTCCCGGTTTACTGTGCTTCCTGTTAGCAAAGAAAGCTGTTATCTTGAAAGCTCTACACCTTGTTGCTCACCTGCTGCAGTCCTGTTTGGTTATGTCCTAGGATTTTCAAAAAGCTCTGTCAACAGCATTAGCTGCAAAGCTGTTGCTATTCTAGTGCTGGTCTTGTCACCCTCATAAACCACATTCAGTTTAGCTAGTATGACTACAGCCTACTGTGCTTGCACGTGTGGTATAGCTTATTCAGCCAAAGGTGTGAAGTCATTTCTCTTACAGGAATAAGCTTTAACTGTAAGAGTAGTGTTCTAATTCTACAGTTGTATATGCACTAGGAGAGCGTACAATTGCCTGGTACCATCAATGCAGCACCATTCACTACAAGGAGATGTGGCTTTAATCCTGAGCAACAGTGCTGGTTTGCTATTTATTTGATTCACGTAACCTTTCACAGCATTCTGTAATTCATCTCTGAAGATACCCCCTACCATTTCAGCTGATGAGCATCTCTGTACTTCTGAGATATTTTTCTTTGAGAATATGTTGCTATGATCCTGTAGTTTCCTATTCTAAAAAAGTACTGGAAAACTCAATGATATTTAATATTTCCTTCAAAGCCCTACAAACCTGCCAGCTTTCCCTTTTATGTTCCCCACCCCATAACTCCTGATTATTGAATTACTAGTGTCTCACTAGCAGCTTTTTGTATCTAATCAGTTAGGTTCTCTACCTCCTGCTTTGTAGGGTGATTACACTGAGCCGTGCTTGTGACATCCCAGATTATCATCTTGACAGCTATTACAAGATCACAAGAACTGAACCGTCAGAGAGCTGACTAGATTTGCAGAGGACGAAGGAGGAGATTACAATGGAGAAAGAGAAGTTTTAACTTCTTTTCCTTTACTGCTAAACAATTCTCCTGAATTTCCATAGATTCCCTTTAACTGCTTCATTACTGCCCAAAAGTCCAGACAGAAGCTGGGGACACATAGCCAAAGCATGCCTGTGTTGTGCAGTGCTTTGTGTCACAAGGTTTTTAACTTAGACCCATAACCTGCTTCTTAAAGGCTGGCAGATGAGACCAAAGAATATCCAAGTCACTGTCAAGGAACAGCACTACACAGCAGTTTGTGCCTTTGCTGTGAAATCTGGACGAATTTGCAAGCCAAAGAAGGTTGGAGACCACAGGAAAAGGTGAACAGAATATGCTCCTCATAACAGCACTTTCTCAAAGCTTGTGGTACATTTATCTTGCCTAAGAGCTAAAAAGGATCAGCTACTCAGGGCAAGAAGCCATGGATCCCACATCTCAATCTCTGCTCTGGAGCCTTCCCCAGCAGGACTAGTTTCTGGTCACCCTCAGCACTGAGATAGATCTAAAACACCTTTCTCCTTATTGCTCTCTTGGGAGCCAATACTACATCTTTCAGAGACTCCTAAGAAATAATCACTGATCTTCACCATCATCTATACCACAAACTATTCCAAATTACACCAGCAGCAAATTTGGCACATATAATGCCTTTATAAGACATCAGGCTAATTCTTCTCTACAGTGTTCAAATAAAAAACCAGACAGGTGAAGACAGAGAGAGAAGTGCTGCTACTGGCAGAAAAAGGAGAATCTTCCCAGTCTTTACAATTTATTAGCATCCCTTCTGAACACTAACAAGTAGTAAAATAAGTCCTAGAGGCTATTGGGATGCTATCTTGTGCAGCCTTGAACGATGAACATGACAAAAATACAGGAGTCAGACATCTTGGCCACTATGATGATAGCTAATTTTGTCATCACATTATTAGAATTTGAACTGCAGCTAAGCTAAGTAGGGGCTGCATGCCTATCAAGCCAAAAACAACATGGGCTGCATGAGCTGCTGATTTTTGTCTTTGCTGCATGGAAGCAGTAGAGGGAGGGAAGGAAGCAAAAGAAAGAAAAAAAATACTCCAGTGATCTGAATTCAGTGCTAGTGTTTAACAAAACATTCCTTTCCAGGATTTAAATTCTCTCTTTGATGAACACCTAGTGACTACATTTGAAGCTAAAGTATTCTCATTCTTTATTTCTTCCCCCTCCCTGTGCTGCACCCCTCTAATCATGATAAATGTATCTAAACATGCCTGATTAAGCCAGACAGATGATGCGCCCCTGATCTGACCTGATCAAGGCTCTGGAGCTGCCAAAGTGAACCTGCTGTCTCTCTATCAGACAGAGCAATAAGGGGTCGGTAATACAGCTCCATTAACTGCTTCCCACAGAATGAATTTTCTCTGACTGCTCCTAAAGAGCAGACACTTGAGGAATGCCGCCTGATGGGAAGTTGCTTTGAACAGTCTCTTTTGGCACAATTGTCGAGCAGCTCCTTCTCAAGCCCTCCAGACAAACAACTAAAATATGAAAAATGTAGCCACTTCCTTCTATGCTACTTTTTAAAACATCTCTTACTTGTCTACCTAACTGCCTCTCAGTTTTTCTCATCGTGGTAAGCCTCAGCACTGCTTGATACGTGTTGCTGATAGGCAAGTGTGTGGTTATCAGAATAACAATCCTTTTTCCTCTGTGAATGTGCATTATGTATGCAAGGGATCTGCTTTTGTGTACAGGTAGAGCTTGTACTTTTTGGATTCACAGAATATAGAGTCGTGACAAACTGTTGTATGTACCATACCAATATATAAACATACCAAGTGTGTTTAGCATATTGGCACTAATAGGAAGTTCATTGGAGGTTAACTGGATAGATCAGAGTAAGTGTAAGAATGTACACCTCTGAATTTGTTCTGGAATCTATGCATATGTCCATATATCTGCTTTGATGCTGTCTATGATCTTTGCCCCCTGAGAAGATCTACTTTTAGTGAAAGACTGCAGTTGAGAGGAACCAAGGGGGTATCAGATGACGTTTGTACTCTCTGAAATCCTGGAACTACTCATCTTAAAACTGGTCTTCATTATAATTACTAGAACCTTCAATGCTTTTCTGAACTACACCAGCTGTGAACAGCTCCAGGGAACCATTCTACTAGCAGCAAGTGGGATGGAGAATTGTAACACTCAATTGTACAAAAGACAGGGATGTGATGCGATGTTATATTTCAGACACATTTCCTATCAGGAAGGACTTTCCAGAAGCCACTTTCAAAGCAAAGAAGTCAAACAGAATTAAGAATCTGGTACTGAGACTTGATTTAAAAAACCTGAATAACCACAGACAATAAAACCCACTTACAATTACATCCAGATACCCACATATAAGGAAAGCACTTTGGAGTATCTAAATATGTGTAAGAATACTCTAAATTCATTATCTCCAGCTCTGACTGCCAGAGAGAGATTTCCAGAAAAACCTATGGTATCCAACTGTTGTGTAAATCTCACCTCTTGTACTGTAACTAAGAGCTCAGCAATTCTGCTGTTCATGCAGGTCTGCATACGAATACACACTGCATGTGCATGGGAATTCATTACACTAAAACATTAATTCAATCTGGTAAAACCAGTTTTTAATCTATATTGGACTCTACTTACAGCAATACATTTCAGTGGGATATGTGAACAAGATGCTATGAAAATCTGTTAGTATATTCTTCTGGGTACATAATACTATGTTTCAAATCAGCTACTGCATATTTCTTTATTTGGGCCAGCTGACAAAATTTTCTGTAAAATGGGAAGGAGAGCAAGATCAGTGATGAAACTACTATTTTTCTTGGGGTTTTTTTTGTGTGTCGGATTAATCCTGGCAGCACAGATAATTGTGCAAAATCTGTAGTACTAAATTTACACTGTGTGCCAGCAGATGTGATTTTGCGCAAAAGTAGAACTATAGTTAGCTTGGTAAGAAAAGGTAGTGTTTCTTTGTCCTTTTAACCATAAATCTATATTTGTACAAAATCACATCTGACTGCACAAGTTGTGATGTTTACCAAAACATTTGCCTCATTTCTTTTCCCTTATGTATTTTTCCTCTCCTTTTGTGCTTTTATGGAAGAATGTAATATAGAAGTCTAGTTCAACTTATATTTAGATATGATAATCTACACACAAACATAGGAAATCTGATAATTAGGTTCTCAGAGCCCTCTTATCTTGCACATGTTATACATAATTTCAGCTCACGGCCATCTTTGTTCTGAGAAGATCTGATACACTTCATATACAAAGCTTCACATTTAAGTACGGACAGAGAAACTGAAATGCTACTAGTGGAATCTGCCATGTGGTATAATGAGCAGTGCTGTGCTATCTTCATTGCATAATGTCACCAGTTGCATATTTAACTTCTGAGCCTCTGTGTTGTATTAACTATGTTTTTTCTGCTTAATGGATCTTCAGGCTCAACTTCCATTTAAACACAAACCGCTTGCATAAGGCCTAAGTGCTACAAAACAGCCTTTCCATAAATTGAAGTCAGCCCATGTGCATCTTCATTTGGGAATGCTTCAGAAAGGGTTTCAAAAGCAATCAATTACAATAATTCATACATTTAAAGATGAAGCTCTAACAGTCAATCCAACTTTTCTTCTCATTCTAAGGTAAACATGAATGCCAGCTTGTTACTGTTCCTGGGGTATGTCTCTGCACAGCAATTGTACCATTTTAAGTAGAAGTGTGGAACATATTTCATGTTTGCCTGTGCATTTTTTAGTTCATTTGGATTTTGATACCTTTGAAATTAAAGTGCAGCAGCAGTTCCTGAATGATTTAACATGTATGCAGTCTAACTCTGAAGTAGGAACAACTCTTTCTTGTTTATCTTCATCCAAAATTGAGTTATATCACATTGGAATAGTTTCTCATCATCTGGAATAAAAATACCCAGGTCAAACCCTCATGTAGGAATACTGGTTACTGAACTAATGTGCAGACTAAGACTTAAACACACAGAATTCCCTACATATAGATTGGACCTGGCATCCCACATTTCCCATTCCTACAGTGTGGGCACCTTCGTGGCTATAAGGCTAACTGAAACCTCACTCTATGACCCTTTACACACTGTAAAAATAATCATGGTCCCACTACTTCAATGAGCAAGTGATCAATTCCTGCTCTGCAGCAGGGAACTGCACAACCTTCAGACTATTCAATAGATTGCATGTGGCAAAAAGGGAGCACTGCGCAAAGGGTGTGAATGAGTCATTCGACATTTCAGGTTGACTGAAGTAATTCTGCTACATTTATTTCTAATCTTGATGTGTTATCCACATTTACATGTTAAGCAGGATGGGAAGAAAGAGATTTAAATTATTTGCTACAATACACACTTGGAAAACAGCAGATTCTGCATGCGTGTGAATGTGCATGACCGGCTGAATGCAGCATCATGTGAAGTGCTTTTCCTACCCTCATACAGGAATAGGCATTCTGCATACAATCCTGAACATATCTGAGCAAAAGTATGCTTGAATATGTGTGAATATGTGTGTGTCTAGGGATCTGATTATAAATGAAAGCCGTTCATTTGCAGTAAGCTTGAATGGAGGAACAGAGGTCCCACAAGCATACTTCAAGTGATGTGTGTGTTGCATTTTCTTTGACAAATACAAATCCGAACAGCTGTGAATGAGCTGGTCCATGTACAACTGGAGGGTAGGTACAGGTGTTGTGTGCATGTGGGTGGCAAGGAGCACCCATGAGCATGAGCAGGTAGGTGTCAGTCAAACATCATTAGCAGTGAACCACCTACTAAAAGGCTGACATAGAAAGAATACATGGCAAACTCTCAAAGTATGATCTGGCCTAACACTACTCTTCATCACTTCTGGTCATACTTCCAGTTTAAAGCTCAAATTTGCAGAGTGGCTGACTTCTTACAGTTCACTCTGAAGTCTGTTTGATCCATACATATTTAGCAACCTTAAGTGTTAAGCCATTTCAAAGTGCATGCTCACCTCAGAGACACAGGAGCCTCAGTTCAAGAATGTGGGTTTGAAACTCTAGACAAAGACACTGACTTCGCTCTCTTAAGAGCAAACAGCTAGTAGACAAAGATCTCAGTGAAATGCTTCAGAGGAAATATTTTCCAGAAGTGAAGAGGCAAATAAAAGATGCTTCATGACATACTCAAGGTTATGTCACAAGGACACAATGCTTTAAACTGAAGATGGAGCATCTCCCTGTGATTACAGAATCAGTGGGCCACAAATGAACCACTTCTTGAGAAGATGGAATACAGTTGGGTGCAGCAAACTCAGCTCTGGTATCTCGCCTCAAGATAAAACCAGTTAAGTTTGGTTTTGCACAGAGCTAACAATGTATCTGCATCCAGAGGAAGAGACTCTCAGCATGTTGCATAGGTAAAGGGCACTGCCAAGATTTTCATTATTATTTTTATTTCTTTGGTGATGCCCAAATTACTTTGTCCTTTAAATTATTAAGATTTCCTTACTGCATAAAGCACTGCAGATACTTCCCTCACCTCTATTCTGGAAGTTACTGGTACCATACTCAATTAAACTTGGTGAGGGAATATAGGACGGATGTTGTCTCAGTTTGTCATTTTTACTCAGTGCCAGTTTGCATACAAACCACTGAATGGCAGTACTTGAATCTCCATGTAAAATTGCTTCAATGAAGACAAAAGTGCACATTCATAACATCCATATTCACAGAATCATAGAATGGTTTGGGCTGGAAAGGACCACGGCATGCCATGGGCAGGAACGCCTCACAGTAAATTCTCATACCCTGAGAATTTGCTTTGGTCCCAACAGCTCACTTAACTTGAGAGCACACTCATTCTACCTTTACTTTGTTCTCAGGCTGAGAAATGGGTGCGTACATATTTAAAGAAGCCAGCTGTTTCGTTTACAGCTGTTCCTACAGTTATGTTCCACAATACATTGCGCTGATGACAGCATCATCATATAAGAATCACCCAATGAAAAAGAGTTGAAAGCAAAAAAAACCACCACACCACCACCCTCCCAGCAAATTGATGTCATATTGACAGTCTGTTGGATTGGTTATTGTGTTTCTATGTTACATCTGTTTTCCTTACCTTTTCACTGTCTTTCCTATTCATAAGGCAAACTACTTGAAGCAAATAGTATTCTCCCATATGGTGCAACTTAAAAAAACCCAATGGGTCAGAGCCGTTAATAGAATCATACGATAATTAGGTTAAAAGGGATCTTTGGAGATCATCCAGTTCAAGTCCTTGCTCATGGCAGGGTTAACTGAAATGATACGAGATGAGGATGTAACCTGATTTTTCTACAGTGACTACTCTAATGGAATGCCAGCCTCATTCAGGCAATGATATAAATTATGTGCATGTCTAGATCAAAGAGATATGAAAAATCATTTAGGTAGAAGATCTGCATTAAATGATTTCAGATTTCCTTTCAATATATGTTCATAAGATATTGACTTCAGTGCTACACTCCAATTATACAGCTGCATATTGCCAAAACACACACTAAAATGAGGCTAGCATTACAATCATCTGCTGACTTCTGTGTGCCTAATACTCTCACTATGTAACTTTAAAAAATGATTATTCATAGATAAAATTCAGAAAATAAGGCAAAAGAGAAAAGGAGGAGAAAATTCCAGAATGGAAAAAAAAACCCCACCAAACCCCATAGCTAAGCATTGTGGAAAACACTGTATGTGATGTATCTAATATAGCCTGCAGGAAGGTGCTTCTCTTCTACACACCTTAGGAAGCCTGCAGAAGAAAACTCTTGAGAGCTGTGAAGTGTTAAAATCATGCAGCGCTCACCCTTCAAGATGCATCATGAATGTGGTAAGGGTTCTGCAGAGAGAAACCTGCCAGTGGCAAGAATAACTTGTCAAAAGACTTAAACAAGGCCCGTGCACTGTGACAAGATTTAACCCTTGAAAATAGAGATTAGTGTGATTTCTTCCACGATCAGTGAGATTAATTTTATCCAAACTAAATGCATCTAAAAAAAATTTCAAAGCTGCAATTCTGCTTACATATGAAAAAAACATAACCCTATGATGCTCACTGCACTTCCATTTTCAATTCCATTCTCTATCAGTTTTTTCGACTCAGATCTTTTTTACTTGCAATCAGAGCTAAGGAACTGCAGTGTTCAGTTTCATTACTACTGCATATCTTACTATATCTAATTACAGTAGACTGTCCCTTTTGTCTTGAAGATGAGTCTTGCATTTTTAGTTTAGATTTACAAAAATAGTTGTATTTAATAAAGTGATAGTCTTTGTAAAATAAAATATCCCCAAAGCATTCACTGATTTTTGGGATACTGTTTTATTTGCTGCTCTGTCTGAAAGTGGTAGGATTTTGATCATCTCTGCAGGTCAAGGGAAATGTGTTCAGCCCTTTCAAAGCTCAAGGCAATTAGGCATATTGTGACTGCATACCAGAAGTTGATGCATTCAAAACCACCCCCTTAGAAATGTCATGCTAGGATTGTTTAGACTGAACAGAAGAACTACAATTCAAAAGAACATCCTGCTCAAAAGCTAAAACCCATTTCAAACAAACAAACAAACAACAACAACAAAAAAGTAAAACTAAACATACCAAACAGAAAACTGTTCAAAAGTACAGTAACTCATTAATAACCACTCTTTAACCCATGGGATTCCCAATGTATTTGACAAGCCATGGATTAAATTCAAACTCACTCTGTATATCTAGTATCCTGATAGCCTTCATGTAGCAGTGCTTTGCAGGGGCCACACACCGCTGTAGTTTCTCCCTGGTGTTTCTCCCAGATAAAGGATTATAGCCAGTCCTTTGTCTCCTCTTGCTAAAAATATGCAGCACTTTAATTAAGAAGCCCTATTATGAACTCTTTTCTTTTTGCTACTGTCTCACTGAGAATAACACTTCTCTGGACACCTCTGGTATGGGTTAGGTGAGCTGGTAAGCTTGGATGTTAAAATATGACTGTGTCTTTTGACCCCAGCTTTACCCTGGAGAGTACCTCCAGTTTGGCTGCTGCTTTCCCTGACTGTGTATCTCTCCCTTCACCTAACAATGAAATCCATCCTCCAGTGCTTTTCAGCAGTGCACAGCAGGTTAGGAGCAGAAGCAACAACTGCCCAATTAAAATCAAAATGTCAGATGTGCAGAAGGCAAAATGTAATCTGCCTGGGCTATCAGGGCAAATGCCTTTAGATTTATGCAATTAGCTGAAGGATAATTGATGATCACAAGCAATCAACCTACAGTTGTGGTTCTCATGTGCAAGAAGCATGCTAGGGCATATCATTCAGTATTGACTCAGAGGAAAAGACTTCTCTCTTGATACACCTACCCCATCACCTGTTTCCTTAGATGTCTCTTCTAAATTACTGAAGAAATCATAAACTGCATAGAATGCTCAAAGCAGTGACTACAAGTGTGCTAACATTCCCAGTGTCTCTGTAAGTTATGGCATACAAGGCATGGTAAAAGCTCTTTGGGTAGCTATGGAGAGGAAAGTAATCCTTCAGCTGAGAGTGGTGAGACAGTAATAACACAGGTAAAAGCAGGTGTGGGAAACTTTGAGGCAATACCAAAGTGATAGAAATTGAGATGGAAAAAACCCCACTCTTCTTCTGGAGTACCAATGGCTACTCAAAGAACTGTTCTGAAACAAATGCCCTGGTACAAAACCTCTGGGAGAGTTCCTTATTCAAACAAGCCATTCACCTTTCCTTCTTTCTACTTCCCACTCTTCATTTACCTTTCTCTTTAGAATGAGAACTTGCTGACACCTGAGTTTTCTTCTGTTACGAGTCTGTGAGCCCCTTTGTGGGTTTTTTTGTGGGTTTTTTTTTGTTTGGTTGGTTGGTTTTGGGGTGTTTTTTTTGTTGTTTGTTTGGGTTTTTGTTTGTTTGTTTGGTTTTTGTTGGTTTGTGTTTTTAATTTTTTTTTTTTTTTAATTAAGGCAGATACTGCATAGTAAATTCCCGGTGGATTATTACCTTGATGTAGCTATTTGTTTGAGGTGCCTTCCAGGCAGGTGTCTTGTATTGACCACAGCTAGCTACACTGCCGTAGAGTCACCTGTACTTTCTCTTTCCTGAGATTCCACACTGAAGAATATACTTGGAATAAACCTCTTGCATGTTAAAGCACTGCCTGTTTTTCACAATGAAGATATAACCTCTGTCAGTGCAAATCATTCAGTGTAAACAGCACCTGAAAGTGAGTTGAAGTCTTTCTGTAAAAGAACTAATTAATAATAAACCCCAGGATGCTTAAAGAGCTGACCCCAAGAAGCCCTGGAGATTTAAGAAAAGATTTCTAAACCCATTCTGCAGTTGCTTTTTTGTAATGAGTTATTAATTTCTACAGACATCATCTGGTGATTGCTTCGACTTTGTTTTCCACAGTGACCTCAACAGTCAAGGGGAGCAAATCAGAACAGCGTTGAAAAACAGTAAAACAAAATAATAATTAATTAGTACATACTATGGAGTTACTTGTCATGTCTGTATACTTACAGCTGATCTGAGTTTCACATTTAAAGTAAGGATTCAATGGTTTTGCTATGCATGAGAAGCACAGTGTACATTAAGAATTACAGCACTAATTTCAGGGCAGATAATGTATTTCCTGGGAAATTAGAAGTAAGCCTATTAACTAATTTATGAAGTAAATTTTTCTTAAATATGGGTTCTTTAAGAAACTTGACAGTTTGGGTTTGATCTTTTGTTTCAGTAGCCTTGATAATGGACTGATTAATCCAGATTTTTATTCTACTTTAAGATAGCAAAAACTTTGCATTGATAACATATGAAGATTTTTCCAAGACTTTCTTTACCTTTAAGACACTTTTTATATTAAAAAAAAAAATCACTTAATAACCCTCCCCCCACACCACCATGTTTAATTTATTCCTTCAGATTATGTACAAATTGAGCTTTCAAGATACCTGAGGTGCCCACAGCTAGAATGGCCCTTTCAAAGTGTTTATTACTCCACACCAAGATCCTCAGTAGACAGCAGAGCTTCGACCATCTTTCAGCGGGGATGCTTAGCTTCACTTCTGTTGCAAACAGAGGGAAGCAGCTGCTGCTCTGAATGATGAAACTCTAACTGTGAGCAGTGGTATCAGCCTCACTGAGAACTGCCTTGTTGTGATGTTGTGGGAAAGGAAAAATATTTTCTTGAACATCATTTAAAGCTAATCTGACAACAAAAACATTCAAAAGCTTTGATTATTGAATGGGCTCATTACAGGAAAAGGAGAAGATAGCATTGAACCATTCAGGCATGTAGTACAGGTGTAATTACTTGGGATACAGGAGATAGCAATGTATCAAATCAGCAGGCAAAGGATGTAAGTGGTGCACTTGCAATGGCCTCTGCTGAAGGTAATGACATGATTATGACAAGGCCTATATGATTTTCAGCAATGTAATATCGCATGTCTTTCTACTAAGAATGTCAAAGTAGTTGATGACTTTAATGAATCAAGATTCACCTTCTGTTCAAGATGAACTATTTTCAGATCAGATTCAGTTCTTCTTCGACAGCAGAGTACATCAGAATTTTTGTTTGATTTGATGGATTTAATCTCAGAGATCTGTTACGCTATTAGGATTACCAGAAAGGAGAACCTGGCCACATAATGGTTCAACAGCGGTATTATTTCTGTCAGTGTAATGGCAATACAGCTTGAAACTTCATGATACAACTTGAAACTGTAAATTCACCACCCTGTCAGAAAGTTTTTGTTATATCCCCATGTAGAGATCTGCACACTTGGTTGATAGAGGGTTCAGTCACCTTTCTCAGAATCAATACTTATATATATGTGTGTGTCTGTGTACAGAATAGATATATTGTTATAATAATTTTAACCACTATTTGGGTAGCATACTGGATGGGACAGATGAATAGTCTGATTTGGTACAGCAAACGCCGTGTACAAACGGTCAGACAGAATACCTCCAGTATGCCATCTCTATATGCTATACACTTCTGTTTGAAAAACCATTACCAGGGCACATTCATGCAGAGAAACAATTTTAGAAGTCTATCCACATCATAAAGTAATCCTAATTTAGACTAAAGGATTATGGAATGTTTCTCCTGTGCCAGAACTGTAGCTTGGAGTGGCTATGACCTGCAAACATGATGTTATTTATGTAGTTAGTTTTTAAAAATAAAAAAGTTATGCCAGAGCGATGAGGGTTAAAGTTTGTATTCTGAGGGTTACTGGTGAATTTGTCATGCTGAGGTAATAAAAAATAAATTGGGGAACTAGAAAGGAAAGTCTAGAGAACATAAGGCATACAGTGCCTCAGGGAAAAACTCGTATGTAATTAGTACTGTACACTGCTCTGAAAAGATAAAACCGTATGTAAAAAAGATTATAGAGTCAGGGGGAGGGAGAAAGGACGGATCTTGGAGCTCCAAGAGAAAAGAGAATTTCATCACGTATTGGCAGATACTGTCCATGTAGGCATTCAAGTAATTTTCTTTCATCCCATAATATTTCACAGTACTGACCTGTGATCTTAGAGCCAGGGTAATTTGTCCATTCTTAGCAAGCTTATTCCTCAAAGGTTAGTCTTAGATGTTATTTAAGTGATACTTTAGCACAGTTCTCTAATCAGCAGAACAATTAAAAAAGTTTAATGTACTGAAAGAACTCAGACCCTTCCAAGATCACTTTTTTCATTCTCATCTGTTTGAAATCCTTTTAGAAACAATATTTACAGTAACTACACTTCTGAGAGAGCATTCTGGGCTAAAAGCCAAAGGAAAGATGCCCTTCCTTTCACCCAGATTAACCAGCTGGTTAAGTCCAAAATCCATGGGACAGTAGTGACCAAACAGCATTTGAGTAAAGCATCAACCTACTAGAATGGCTGTATTAAGGGAATCAGTTTGTGCCTTGAAGCATGAAGGCTTTAGTAAATACATTCATTAGCCTAGCTAATATCACTACCAATTCAACCCATGTTTGTGCAAGTGTCTTTCCCATCTCTCTTTAAAAAAAACCACTTATTTGAAATTGTGTTTAAAATTAAATTGTCACTATAAAATGCAGAAACAAGGCAGCCGTTTCTAGTGATGAAAAAAGAAGATCAAGTTTCCAAGCCCAGCTCAGCTAAAACTTTGCTGTGCATCGCTGGCAAGTCACTTCACCTCTCTGTAATGTAGGACACACCTAGAAAGTACAGATATTTAAATGGAATGGGGTACTGAAAGCCAAAAAGCTGCCTTCTCAGGAGGCCTGTTCATTTTTGCAGATTGTCAAGTTAGTTAAGCCTGTATGGCTTTAGTGCTTCTGTCATCTTATTACATCTGTCATTACATTCATGTATGTAGGACTGATTATAACTGTAAAGCGAGAGCATTCATACTCACCTGTCTTAAGGGCAAATGGGCAAAATGACCTTCAATAGGCAAAAATGTGTGTAGACATTAGGCTGTAATTCCTGTATAACAGGAAAGGCAGCATTACTGTCATTTAACCACGATGGTTGTATACTTCCTTTGCTGCTGCTCAAACGTACAAAGAATGGTGGAAAGCTAAGCTGACAAGACTGACTCTTTCAAGGGAGCTGCAAAATAAAGATTTTTGAAAGGTATCAAGGGATTTATGGATACCACTTGCACTGACTGGAATATGGCTTGCAGCCAGCCCTGAGCTTCAGATCAAGTGTGTGATAATCATTATATTTTGTATAGCAATTTGAGGAACTGAAAGAAGACAGAACAGCTATATCACTCTTAAACCAAAACCAGACTCTGGAGAGAAGGAGGACAGGTAGAGGAAGACAAGGCCTTATTGTACTGTAAAAACTAAAGAAACTAAAATGAGCCCCAAAGACACAGGCACATCAAGTGTTGATAGCAATACTTCATTGCTGGTAAAACATATGGCATTTTCTCAGCCACAGTGGGTAGGCCCTTCTGACTAATATTAGATACTGAACTTGCCAGTGAGTATGTTATGGTATGTATCTTACAGCTTCACTAAGAGGAGAATTTAAAGTGAAAATACTGGTAAGGGAAGAAACATGGTGAAAGGAATGAAGATAATTTCCATTATGTCAGGCAGTAAATCAGAAGAGACTGCCTACAACAGTAGTTCCAGATGTGTGGCTAACAGAAACCCCTTGCCTGCCACACTTCTTATACTGTGCTCATGGCCAGAGAACTACTGTCAAGCTGCAAACTGATGGGGAGGGCAAAGTATAACATTGTAAAGAGAACATTACATCGGCACTGCTGTTGCAAAAACAGAGGGCACTGGTGTATGGTTGCAAGTGTAGAAAATAAGTGTGGGAACAAAAAAAGAAACTGCAAATAGGTAGAAGATGACAACGTTTGAAAAGTGATGTCCGTTATTAGAGTAATGGCTATAACTTGTAAATACCAGACAAGCTTGAAGACACTGTAACTTCCACAAACTAATGTAAGAAGGTGTAAGAGATCAGGACATACAGCTAACTTGAACAGAAAAGCCTTTGTTCTCTGGGAGCTGTACAAAATTCTATCTTGTGAAATAACCATTTTAGGCAGATCTCTCAATGTTAACAATTTCAGGACGTGTTCAAAGGGGAGTGGTAAAGATGAAAACTTCAAAATTCAGACAACAAAACCAATCTGAGTTTAGATGTGCACATTTCACATTGTCTACCAATCCGCCTCCAGGTTATTCTGCTTTCTTAATAAAAATGGGAATGACACACAGTGCTATTTTGTGTTTAATCTTTTATCTGTGGGATTGTCAAGTTTGGGTGCAAGAAAGAAACAGGAGTAAGTATCACTAGATAGGAAAGTAAGGGGAATTGCTTCACTGGGACACCACCAGCATTTTTTTCACTGAACCACTACTAACGGAACATGTTTTCTCCATAACTTTTCCACAACTCATTTCACCACCACATCATATTATGATGTCATATTCATACTATGTCATATTCAGAAACCTGGGAGCAGAAGCTAAAGCATGGGCCTCTCTTTCCTTCCACTTCCAATTTTAAGACCGGCATTTCTAGGTGCATCAGCTACAGTTTTCCATGCCAAAACATAACTGGGGTGCAACACATCCCAAAACCCGACTCCTCCTGCCATGCCTTGTTTACTAAAATCTCAGTCAATATAAAACGTTTTTGCTCCAGGCAAATATAAATGTGACAGCTTCTCCTGCTGCTGAGGAGAGTTTAGATTATAATTTTTTCTAAGAAAATTTTGTGCTGATAGGGTGCTACTAAATCATGTTTTGGAAACCTTGCTTACAGGTTAACTACAAGACAAGTCAGGTATTATGAACTTTCTCTATGCATGCAAACACACAAGAAACTCAGCTCTATAGCACTCCATTCTAAAGAAACGCTTCATAACAATACCGCGTATTATGCTTACAATGCATTAAAAAGCTTTACAAGAACATTAAAAAGCAATTGAGGAGAAATTACATTCATGCCTGATCCCTCTTGACCCCACCACTTTCCACTGGAGACATCAAAAGGAGAGTTAACAATGCCAGATATACAGTTGCCAGAAGCATTTTTCTTTCTAGGCATCTTGCCTCAGGTGGAACGATCACACTGGGTGTCTCAGTGACACAACAGTCTGATTTCTGGAGAGCATCCTTAAAGTTTCTGGGAAATCTGGATATTTCTTTGCTTTGTGCTTCTGACTAAAAAAAATAACCCACACCAAAACACCCTTTTATTATTTTCTTTCCTCTGTTCCAATAAATACCCGCCTTCTGAGCACAGTCCTGGTACTCCACTGACAAGGATTAAAACTTGATGCACCTGCATCGGAAAGGAAAACACATTAAACCTTGAGCCTTGCAGCTAAGCTCTTACTTGCTTAACTCTGCAGAAAATGTGATGTTAATTTAGCCAATGCATCTACCCTTAAAACTTCATAATGAAAGAAGCAAGCAGCCAAGCAGATCTGTACCTTTGAGGCAGGTAGTTGCACTCTGCTCTTTCAGGATCTGTGTTGAGACACAGCAGTGGGGAATGTCATGAGTCTCATAACAAGATAACCAACTCGCCTCCTGTCTTCAGTGCAAGAGCTTAGCAAGGGCTGAAGCCTGCAGTCATGTGGGGCACACAACTGTTCACCAAGGCATCTTCATCTCTCCCTCATGAAATACTGGTAATCGAGTCAGCAGGGTGCAAACCACAAACCACGCAGGAACTCAGAGGCACAGCAGCTTACCAAGCTGGGTGTGGGACTCTGCTTAGCGTGGTTTTAATCCACTACTGCAAGGGTTACAGCTGCTCTGGAGCAGTTTCTCTGAATGCTACAGCAGTTTGCTGCTCCAGCTGCATGTCATGTGCTGAAGGACCCCATAACTTGCTCAACACTCAGTTAAGTATTTAATATATCTGTCCGGAAAGCACTGGCCTCTTGGGACACAAGTAGTGATCTCCAGGAGGAAGCCATCAAAGGTCTCCTAAAATGTGCCTTCTTCTCTAGTAAGAGGGTGACAATTGTGGTCATAAACTACCTGCGTTTGAACTTGTGGGGCACCTCTACTGATACACATCCTGTTAGATGTGATGGAGTCCATGGGTGTATGCATACAGTGCACCCACACACGAAGATGTGCTTGTATCTCTGTAAGCTAACACAGGCAAATACAAAGACCACCTTGTGCCTGTGTAGACACAGGCCAAGGGGGAGTTGATACAAGAAAGATTCCAAGATTACATCAGATTCTGTGAATTGTACCACCTCGGGTGCTGTCTTCAAGATATGAGAAAGGAGGTATGAATATCTGATTCTTACAAGAACACAAAAAAGGCACATTTGCCTATTCAGTTACTGCATCAGTTTAGTCACTAGCATGGGTTCACCGCGGGAAGCCGCTGGCCTGGACACAGTGACTATGGTCTACCATCAAAAGCAATAATGATTTGTCTGGTCAACAGCGGTGTTACAGCTCTTTCAGATGGCAAAATATAAATGGGTCACATAAATGCCATCAAAACAAAAATAAAACTGTAATTACGGCCTTCTCCTCAAGTGAAAAAAGGCTGAAAAGACACCGCTGGGTTACCACACTAACAGATCTCCCTCACACCTCTGCCAGCGCCTCCCCTGACACTCTTACAGAAAATGACAGGGGTCTCCCGTACCTCGCAGCAGGGGCGGGAAGCCAGGGAGGGGTGGTGCTTGAGGAGTGATTGACAGCCCCTTTGAACACAAGCACCCTATGGGGGAAGGAAGTGTTGGTTGGAAGCATTCTGATTGGATGACAAGAGAAAGGGGGTGGGTGCTTGCAGGTGATTGGCAGCGGTTGATTTCCCAGGGAAAAGGTTAGCATGCAGTCACGCTGCTGAGGCTCCCTGAGGTAATAAGGGGCCGAGGTCTTTGTGGTGCGAGTCATCCCCTGTGTCCTCATGTATGTCAACCCTATTGTTAATTAACTCCACACATTAATTACACTGGGGCAAGAGTTACCCTGCCCTATGCTCATCTTGTTGCTGCTGGGGCAAGGCCTCCTGAAAAGCTATTTTCCTCCCACCTTCTCCTTGCCCTTGGAGCTCCAGTCTTTCCTCCTGCCTGAGGGTTGCCAGGGTAGAGCAGGGCCACTGTGGGAGAAGGGATATGGGCAATTGGAAAACTAGTTCCTACTGGAGAGCAGGAGGTCCCCTTAGGAAGCACAGCTGGTCCTGGCCCTTGGGCTGCCTGGTACTGTGTTTCAGCCATTAGCACCAGGCATTTCAGAGAAAAGTGAAAGAATTGACATCAAGTGAAATTTCTACCTGCAGCCATCACTCTAAGACCAGTTAAAATCATAGCCTAGAAACATAACCTAAATTCTGTCAGGTAGACTGCAAGCCAGGAAAGGAGCATTTGCTGTGGCTGAAATAGATTCATAAATGACTTGAGTTCTTGAGTCAGTGAGATCCACGTGTCCTGATTTCTTGAAGACAGTTTTCTTCCTTGTTTGAGGATCTGGATGTGATTTCCTTTCCTTGAGTATGGTTCAGATCTTGGCCAAATGGTCCATTATTTTTCCCACCTGCAGCTCAAAAGCAGCTGAATAACGTTTCAAATCCTAATTACTGATGACTTTGAAGAACACACAGCCAGATTATTTGGGTTCTCTCTGTGTCCCTCAAAAGAGCACAGGTATTACAAATAGAAACGGGAAAAACTTTATTGTTAATAGTGAAATATCTAATATTGGAAGATGTATTTTTAATAATATCTTTTGTCCAAAAAGTTACAAAAAAGGATACAGCTGTTTTGTGAATTTCTATTAGTCTTTTGCCAGTTTTAATGGTCTAAGTGCTTCGAACATAAAATGTTCTGATTTTTCAGCTTAAACCAGGTCTTCATCTCAAAATTACTTTGAGGTAGAAAAAGGTAAAGCCACCTTAAAATAATGAAAAATATTTTGGGCAAAACACAACTTTCCATTTGGCCTAAGATAAAATACTCTATTCAGCTAAAAGCATTTTTTGTTTTGCATTAGAGATGTCAATCTTGTAAACAAACTGAAAATCAGTTATATATGCAGCATTGTAGCACTAATCACACAGAATTGGCTCAAGAACAGAAACAAAGAATGCAAGAATTAAATGTTGATGTCTTGTCAACTAAAACTAAGACCTAAACAGTATTCATTTATATGACATGATTTGTCTGACATTAACTGACAAACAAAAGCAAAAGGAAATTAATGCATGACTGTATCGAGGCTTCAGGCCGTTTTAGTCTCAGTGGCTCAATATGAATATTATTTAAATGTGAACACAATTTTATATTTCAGTTTGGGTTTGATTTTGTTTTTTATTCCCTCCCCTTGTCAGAGGAGGATCTTTCAGGCTACTAACTTGTTTTAGTTATGATTCAACTATTTTGGCATATTTTATGTCTAGCACATTCTACCATTTTAATGTCTTGGAGTATTGGGTAAATAACTGCAACTGAACATATATATATGATTTGTTTATGTAGAAGTCCTGTGTGGTATTGACCCCAAAATACTTGTAATGCTGTGTCATTGTAGTATATACTTTTTTCACCTCTGAAATATTCCTGAGCTCCCCCAGTGAGGGGGAGTTATATGCTGGTATTCTTCATGTTGTTCTTTTTTTTCCTATTCATATAGAACTTCAAGCTTTCACTCCTGAACTTTTTACCATTTACTAAAACCAAACAAACAGAAGACAGAATCATAGAATCAAATCAAAGCATGGCCTACCCATCAAAATCCTAGACCTACAAAAATCAAAGTGAGTGGGGACCCAGCAAAGGAAAACATGTTGTAAGTTTTGTGTTAAAGCAAGTTATGATTGCAGAAGGATTATCTAATTGCTTTGTAAAACAAAGCAAATCAATGTATGCTGCTATATAACTGATGTCACAGTGCAACTCTGTGAGAGAGGGAGAGAGAGAAACATACAAAGGCAAGAGGAATGTCATGATTGTAGTTTTTAATAGGTTCATTGAAACACATTATAAAATCGGCTTCTCTCAGCAGGAGAGAGACAGATAAAAATGGACTCCATTTGAAGTGCAAACAACAAACAGACACAGAGAGTTGTAAAGCATAAAGCATCCTCCTCATAAAGATCCCACTTTCTCAGTTCCAAGTGTTTGCAACTGTCTCTCCCTGTGGAATCTTAATTAAACCAATACATTTCTCATCTAAGTCATTTGAAGATGTGTGTAGTTTGATAAAAAGGTTAATTAGCCCTATTCTTTAAAAAATTTAAAAGGTACCATTTTGATCTTTTGCTTGAAATTCATGCGTATCCTTGCATTAAAAGAAAATATTCCTCTATCTGTACTGTAGTAGCTAGCAGAGAGAAGCAGCATAAGTGGGGCTGTGGGGAGGGGGCTCAGACGGAAAACAAACCCATTTTATGAATTTTGATATTTTTACCTTTTATTCTCATAAAGTGTCTTATAGATTGTCTCACTTCTTGAGGCTGGGTGTTTGTCAGGGCTTAAAATCAAATTGATACATGATGAAGACGGACCCTTCTCTGATGACTCAGCTCAGAATTGCACAGAAATCTACCCAGCCTGATGGTAATAAAAGGAAAGGAGGGGAACAGGAACATCTCATTAAGCTGTGAAATAACAATTCACAAGCATAATCTAAATCACTTGGAGGCTGCATTCCCTTTTTATGCTATTACTGCATTGACTAAAATGCACCTTGTATTGAGTATACCAGTTGTGAAAGGTGACATATCCAAGGAGGTGAGTCTAGGAACACTGTTGTTACAGTTTAGCAGAGGAATTGACAGACAAATGAAAGCTCTTGTTTTAATTCCTTCACCTCTGTGCTTGTTTCACCTCTCTTCTATTGTTTAGAGCCCTTCAACAAATCTGTAAACATAAGGGTTGCAACAGATTCCCTTCTCCCTAGCTGCAGATACTGTCCTTTTCTTGTAATGTAACTTCCACTGGATCTGACATTTGCATTTGGATCTCATTACAGGTGTGATCACAGCAGCACTGTAAGTCAACTGAAAATGGTTTAATAGTTGAAAGTGTTAGGCTATGTTTAAACAAGCTTACTGAAAAAAAAAAAAGATACATTTTTTCTTTTAGTTGCTAGTGCTCTATGTGTTCTTGGTAGACTTTGCATTGTGAAACATCTAAATATGGTGTTTTCAATGTGTGCCAAAGCACTTAGCTATTGTGGCAGCTATTATTTAGTAGAAGCATGCAACTTTTCTTCTAGTTTGGTGTCAAACTGTAGTCCTGCTAAAAAGAGAGGCTACTCTTATTCTCTGCATTTTTCCTTCGGGTCTTTCGTGGTTGCTGTATTTTTGGTTAAGGACAGTTGAATGGGACCAAAAAGTTATTGCAGAAAGCAGTCTCTTCTGTCTTCCTGTTCATAAATTTTGCTACCATGGAATCCCAATGTTGGCTGTCTTACACAGATGAAAAATAGAAAATTAAATTATTTCTGTCTTTGTTTCTCTCTCCAGAATTTTAAGTGAGTGATATCATAGAATCATTTAGGTTGGAAACCATCTTTAAGATCATCAAGTCCAACCATTAACCTAGCACTGCCAAATCCACCACTAAACCATGTCTCTAGAGTGCCACATCTACACATCTTTTAAATACCTCCAGGGATGGCAAATTAACCACTTTCCTGAGCAGTCTGTTCCAATGCTTGATAACTTTTTCAGTGAAGAAGTTTTTTCCTAATACCCAATTTAAAGCCCGCTTCATGCAACTTCAGGCCATTTCCTCTTGTCCTATTGCTTGTTACTTGGGAGAAGAGACCAACACACACCTCACTACAACCTCCTTGCAAGTAGTTGTAAGGCCTCTCCTCCGCCTCCTTTTCTCCAGGCTGAACAACCCCAGTTCCCTGAGTTGCCCCTCATAAGACTTGTGCTCTAGGCCCTTTGTCAGCTTCACTGCTCCTTCTTTGGACATACTCTGGCACCTCAGTGTCTTTCTTGTAGTGAGGGGCCCAAACTGAACACATTATTCAAGGTGCTGTCTCACCAGTGTTGAGTACAGGGGGGCAATCACTTCCTTAGTCCTGGTGGCTACACTTATTTCTGATACAAGCCAGGATGTTTGCCATCTTGGCCATCTGGGCACAAATTCATCTGCCTTTTGACCAACAAGCCCAGGTCTTTTGTTGCCAGGCAGCTTTCCAGCCACTCTTCCCCAAGACCGTGACACTGCATGGAGCAAATGCAGGACCCCAGCACTTGTCCTTGTTGAACCTCATACAGTTGGCATTTGCCGTTGATCTAGATTGTCCAGTCTGTGGAGCCTTCCTTCCCTCAAGCAGATCAACACTCCCACCCACATGAGTGTTATCTGCAAACTTACTGAGGGTGCACTTGATTCCCTCATCTAGATCACTAATATATTAAATAGACTGGCCCCAATATTGAGCCTGGGGGAACACCACTCATAGACAATATTATTCTAGATTAATGAAGGGAATTGCACCAGAGAAGGCAGTTAGAATCTGTGTATACAACTTCCTAGTTATATAAGTACTAATATGAGAATAGGGTAGTTAACGTAGCTGCTGGGTGTAATGATAGTCCAGACAAATTGAGTTTCTAAGCAGCACCTCAGGTGTGTATCAGTTAGGAAGCAAGTGCTGAAGCAGTTTCAGCCAGCAGCTTTGCTCATCC
This sequence comes from Neopsephotus bourkii, assembly GCF_033783945.1. Classification (NCBI taxonomy): domain Eukaryota; kingdom Metazoa; phylum Chordata; class Aves; order Psittaciformes; family Psittacidae; genus Neopsephotus; species Neopsephotus bourkii. The sequence goes on from NW_026900624.1 coordinate 15,860,773, forward strand.
TGCAGTTCTGACAGATGCCACTGGTAGAAACAAGTTGTTTTTTGATTTTGATTTTGCCAAGAAATCATACTAAAGATGCCATAAAATGCACTTAAGAGCCCTGCAACAGTAGAATAAGGCAAAATGCTCACCTGGCCCAGTGTCCTCTAGCTGAGGGTAACAGTAATACCTGTTTATAGAAAATGGACGAAAAGAAACAAAGTGAGCCTTATCTTTACATTCCTTCCAGGAACTGTTTGCTGTAACAACCTAGGGACTTGTTGAGCTAGAGATTATATTTGAGCAATTATATTTAAGAGCCACTTGTTTTCTGTACATTTGTCTGTTTATGCTTTTGCCCTTCTCTACACTCACAATAAATGCTACAATTTACTTAATGCACAGTATGGAAGAATACTTCCTTCTTTTTGTCCAAAACTACTATGTGATAATTTAGATAATGTAAGTTTATTCCTTCCAGAGAGGTTGAGTTATGCTAACTTGGCTTCAAGTAGGTAGGCCAATGAAGTTTATACTTAAAGACAAGACTCAGTGTTTACCACATCTTTACCAATGGCATTTAAGTAACTTTTTTTATTTCATAATTAATCAAGTTGTTTGAGAAACTTTGTAGTTTAGGGAAGTTGTAACAGCATATAAAAGCTGTTATTTTGATTCTCAACATAATCTCCAGACATTGTTTTTAGCTCTAAACCTGCAATAAATTCTTGATTATTACAATCTAACATCTTTATAGTGCAAAGAAATGAAATTGTATGAAGATAGGCTGAGAAAGTTGAGGCTGTTCAGCCTGGAGAAGAGAAGGCTGCGTGGAGACCTCATAGCAGCCTTCCAGTATCTGAAGGGGGGCTATGGGGATACTGGGGAGGGACTATTCATTAGGGACTGTAGTGATAGGACAAGGGGTAATGTGTTCAAACTTAAACAGGGGAAGTTTAGATTGGATATAAGCAAGAAGTTCTTTACTGTAAGGGTGGTGAGGCACTGGAATGGGTTGCTCAGGGAAGTTGTGAATGCTCCATTCTTGGTGGCATTCAAGGCCAGGTTGAATTGAGCCTTGGGTGACATGGTTTAGTGAGAGGTGTTCCTACCCATGGCAGGGGATTGGAGCTGGATGATCTTAAGGTCCTTTCCAACCCTAACCATTCTATGATTCTATGCTGGAAATGTATTCACACTACAAATACCCAGTTCATGTAAATTATTCCACCTGCTGGCAATCCTTGAAGAGAATCTGAACATAAAAGGGGCCAAAGAAAATGAACTTCCAGTTGCTCATCCTATTGTGGAGTGCTTTTTTTTGCACATTTATGACACATTGATGGAAAAACAAGAGTCATGTTCTGCTTTTGCCCGTATAATAGCTGGTAGACACTAGATAGAGGAATCGTGTATTTTAGGTAGTAACCTGGCATGTCATATGAGAATACGGATTCTGAATAGTACTTTTTATAAGGAAAAGAAAGAAGGAAGCACAAACAGAGCATCATAATTTTAATTCAAAAAGAAATCAAGGGTCTGTTGCCTGTATTTTCTATGATAGACCTTTTTAAAATTTAAAATCCTGGAACAATTATCAGAAAGTCAAAGGCAGAGAAACAATCTTCTTTTCCCTCCCCCTTCTTCACTGAAAATGCAGCACTCTCAATTAGAACTGGGATTATTTACATAGGACACAGAACTGTTTGTCAAGTCAATTTGCATTCTGGGGAACAAATAGATGGATTATGGATAAAACTTGTTCCTGCTGTAGTGAACCATGAAATTGCAGTTAATTTTGCTGAAATGGGCCATTATATTTTTAAGTAGAAGTGAGAGAAAATGAGAAAGAGGAGGTAAACTACTAGGAACTGAACTTCAAATACAAGATTAAATTATTAGTAAGAACGTAGCACTGCTGGGAACAGCATGAGCTGCTTGATGAAGCCACTGACCTGTTGACTTTCAGACAGAACCAAGTATCCACCTTGCTGTAGTAAATTAGATAAATTATTGGTATTGATGGGTCTGTCACATTGCACATTCATGTCCCCAAGTGATGTATGTGAAAGTGAATTCCTGCTGATACGAGCTTCATGCAGCTCTTGCTGGCTCTGAGGTGCCAACAGCATGCATCTGTTCTGCTCACTGACATGATCACATTCTGATGCTTCTATAGTACAGCTGTGCATAATGATTTTGCTTGATTTTATACTGATAGATGAGATAAACTCAAGACTGTAATGACTGCACAAAAATCTGGGGACTATGAGATGAAACCAAGGAGAACTTTAACTAAACCATGAGAATTTGCATTTCAATGCTCTTTTTCTTTTCCTCTTTCAGTAAAAGGTGGCATGTGCTTCCACCTCATCTGTGTTTAACTTGAAAGTAGTATGTGGTTTAATGTGGTTTCAGAACAAGTCAGAAAAAACAACTAACATTTGGTCACTCAGTTCTGAGAGGTTTGTCACTGTCTCGGCTACATATGGCCTGAGTTTTGATAGCAGAAAGCCTTACTCCCATTCGTGAAGGAAAATACCTCAACTTCAAAAGCCCTCTGAAATGCAATTTGAATGCCCTGTACGCATCAACGACCAGAAGTAATTACCTGAACAACCAACTGCAACTCCAGTTAATTTGCCCATCAGGTCAGTCTGTTTAGGACACTCCAGACCAGAATTCATTAATGTGATACTACAGAGAGACTAAGGGCCTTATCAGATTCAGTGCTTCAAAACCTTAACAGCAATAGAAACAAGGTATGAAAAAGTAATAAACACAGAAAGGGATCTTAATACTGATCTTTTAGGTTTATAATTCTAAGAGAAGAGGAAGCCAGAGGTCTTTTAGTGTCTGCAACCTGTCTCTTGAGGCATTCTGTAGCATATGTTAATGTGTCTGTTCAGCATGCCAAAACCAGTTAAAAAGCTGCCTTATCTTCCCTTTCCTATAGTTCTTGACAGCATAAGAAGTAGAAATATTACAAACAGGCATCAAGATAATTAAAACATAACTAGATTTTGTATCGCCCATATTATCCTGTCCTCCAAGAGGGTTACACATCAACGGCTGTTCACCAACACTGTATTTCTCTTAGCTCCTACCAGAAATTTCCTGGTTCAGACAAACTTCAACCTAAACGGCTCAAACTTAAATGTTAAGAATATACGTACTAAAAACTTTAGTTGATTAAAAATGAAAATGCTTTCCATGCTAAAAAAAAAGCAAAGCTGTTTGTCAAAAATAAATGTTTAAAATCCATACAATGCAAAAAGTAAAAACTATAGGTCAGTAGTTTTGGGAAAAGGGAAAAATGGAAGCAGTAAAGTAATTTGCTGTATTAGTACTCTCTGGTGTAGTCACAAAAAGGGTTACATTGTGGGTGTTTAAATCTAGCAAACATGTCTCTGGCTCAACCTGCTTTGTGTGTTGGCTTAGTCACTGTTTGGTACAGCTTGGTTTGACCAAAAGATTTAATTCAAAACTGGAACAGCAGAGTCTATTGATGGTTAGTCTTAAAATAGCTTGACAGAAAGTGTATTGGGATTCCACAATGAGGAAAACAAAGAATTGCTTTGGGTCAAGACTGAGGCGTCTATGCAGAACTAGGAAGAGAACATCAGTAAGGGAATAACAATCAGTTTAACACAGTCTTGTTCAAACTGTGTAATAACATTGGGACTCAGAAGTACAGAGATCAGTAATAGGAGAATAGGCATGCTATAGAAACTGTAGAATAAATACTCTAAAAAGGTGGGTAGAGATCAATAGAATGGTTACGATAGATTTGTAACACAGCTTGCTTTATGCTTCATCCTAGCTACAGAGGTCTTGCATAGTTTAGAGACTACCATTATTCATATAAACTATATAGGCTATATAGGTAAAAGGAGAAATTAATGCTTTCAGTTTAGGCAAGACTCAGAGAAAAGTCCTCCACTTTCCAGGTGGATCACTACATTCAGAATAAAATGTCAGATGATATTCACTGTGAAATAACATGGGAATAAGATGACTGTGTGCTACCATTAACTAAATCAGTATGCCTCTGTGCCATCAAACAAAGAGAAATTGGCCACTGGTAGCACATTTTCAGTTATTTTTATACAGCTTTTACATAGACATTACAGAGGTCTAAAAAACACGAGTAAATAATTCTACATAACATTTACACTATCAAATGAAAGGAGGGGAAATGTGTGAATAATTAATATTGCTAGGCGTTAATTTTGTTACAGCATTCAGATAAAATGCTGTAAATCTCATTTGAACTGAAGTCACAGTAGGAAACTTCACTAAAGAAGCCAGTGCTTAATAGCAGAAAAAAATCTCAATTCTGGCTTGTTTTTCTAAGACTTACATTCCAGATACTGAATACAAAGTTACAGGACATGGCTATTCAAGTTGGCATACCATCCAAACCAACAGAAGTCACTGTGTGCAGCATTTAGTCTGTTGTTGCATTTTTCATCCTGACCCATCAGTCCTAGACACTTTCGCATTGTAGATGGAGTCAGTATAACATAATGGGTACAGTGCTGTCTAGTTTCACCAAGAGAAAAGAAGTGCTGCAATTTTTGGACAGGGTGACAACGAATCTTGTGTGATGTGACAAAGGAATTTCAAACAGACAGAATATTACATCTGTTTTTATTGGTGGGGATGTATGGTCTACTTGCTGCAGCTATTGCGAAGAAAAGGTATATTAAATCCTTGCTAGGCCTTCCTCTGCAATAACATCTAAAATTTATCTGTGTAGCAAATCCAGGTGCAGGATAGCAGGAGGCAACTCCATGTTTATGTCAGCTGTACTGTTCTAAACAACAGTTGGCAGCCATGCCATGTTTAGGCATTGTGAGGTCTTCAAACAGGGCTTTAACATTTTTATGTTTCCATACCATATGCACTGTGATATCCAGTCACTATGGGTGTAGAGTTTAATGTTTCAGCACAGCCAGGCACTGTAATCTGCAGCTTTTCTGCTTTCTATCTCCCAGGCTTGCTTTCGCCTCACCAGACAGCAGCCGTAGCCTTCTCTCCCTTCCAGGAAACTTAAATATATTTGAACAAATAGTTTCATCTGATCTATTTCTCAAATATTTGGAACACCACGTAGCTCCTAACAGAAGAAACTTCAGAAATGAATTTTATATGGGAGATTAAATCATCCTAATATAAAAGAAATTCCTAACAGCATTTCAGTAATTCCATATTGCAATGTAAAGCTTAAAACAGACTTGCATGGGAATCACCAGAATCTTTGATATGATTTACATTTTCTCCCCCACACTGAATTCTGTTTATAGTTAAGAGGGGAAAATTAATAATCATACCAAAACTAAAAAACTGAAAAAACAAGGTGCCTCCACTGTATACTACACAATGTCTTTAAGAGAATGTGTCCCTCACTTGTAGCCCTTTAACTTTTCTTTTCAAAGCAAATAGATGCTAAAAGATACACCTAATCTAAACTCTTCATAACACAGCAAAGGAAGATTTGGGTGTTTTATTTTGTTTTGTTTTTCTTTATGATTCCTACAACTATGTGCAATAATCCAGTCATATTGAGATTTCCAAAGGGAATCATTCATTCATTCCTCTCAGGTCCAGCTATCCCCTTATGGAGGGAGTTGTGTTACGAAAACCCAGTGGAGACCCTAGTAACTTTTAGAAGCCTGAACTGTTTTTTTCCAGTGTAGCTCCCTTAATCTCATGGTTGAAGCTCTAGGGAAAAGGGGGCAGGAAACCATGCTGGGGAAAACAGGAGAAAGGAAGCTGTGATATTGTCCACTTCAACAACTGCCAACAATTGGATGCGTTTATCTGTAGTACAAAATCATACCCTTTTACACAATTCTGGCAATGATGAGGTACTTGAAAGCATATGTAAATTGCTCTGCATTCGCCTCCGCTCTAAGAACATCTTACATTGCCAGGACTATGTGGAAAACTGTAGTGCAAATAAGAAGTAGACCAAATACATGCAGAAGTTACCTGTAGCTAGCTTTGATCAACTGTGTCTGTAGAAAATGTGCCGGGTAAGGGTAATTTTATTCTATTTAGTGAGAAGTTCTAAAAGGCAGTGAATTTAAACCTTTTTGATCAGTGGAGCCCTAAAGATTGTACAGTTTAGTTGCAGTCTTTTGCACACAAAAAGTAAGCATAATGATGGTAGTCTTAACTTTTGCAAGCTCTCAGATCCGTTAGAAGGAGATGATGCAATTGGTAGATGTACCTTGAAAATTTGGATGGAGGCCTGAGAACCCTTCATTACGGTTAAGTTAATATAGCTAATAAAAGTTGCATCAGCTTTCTTCAATATTCCATAGCAGTTACAATATGGATGTGCAAGACCTAGCATAAAAATCTCACTTAACCAGATTGAATGTGGTTATAAAGACATTCTCAGTGGCAGTAACAGTAATAATGAAATGTGCTCAGATAATAGTGCATGATAACTGTCCCCTTAGGAGCTAGGCAAAACAAATTGCGGTCAGCTCGCCCGGCAACCATCCCAATGAGTAAAGTTTTAAAAGAGAGAATGCATTTAGTTATACAATCTTAACAATGTATGGTTAAAAGCTGAAGGAAAACACAAAGTGTGAAAACTTTATTTAAATAACACAATTTTTATTGTACTTTGTTTTTAAATATTAGACATTCCAGTTTAAACTCCCCATGAGCAGTAAAGACAACATTTTTTCCTTTTGTGTGTCAGCTATTTCTGTATTTTATCAATTTAAAAGGCCTTAACTTTCTGTAATGTAGGTGTTTCCATCTTCACTGGCAAACAAGTCTTCTAACTTTTCATAAGATGACCACATGTGGAAAAAGCTCAAAAGACAGCCTCAGATTTTATTGTAAGTGTCCTGGCTTTTCAACTGACCCACCACCTGAGATGCCCAGCAAGGGTTAGCTGGAAATATAGTATTCTATATGCCTTTAACTAAATTCCAAGAATAAAGGTAGATTTTCTCCACCATAAGCAGAAATGATATAGCCCTCTGCATCTGTTCAGGTAGGGGGTATCTCTCATCAGCTTCTCTCCTTTTGCCATGAATTATACCAACAGTCCTCCCTTACTGCTTTCTTACCCTGATAAAAGATTGGATAGTTTTATGGCTCAGTCACTCCACTAGACACAGGCTTCCATTATTATTTATGTCACAGATTTCCTGTGTAGTCTTGGACAAATAATCTCTTTATTCCTCCAATGGTAAAATGAGTCTAACACATCTCAAACTCATAAGGACATTCTGAAGATCAGTTTATTAGTCTTTGTGAGACACCCTGATATTAGGGAACAGATGCTTCAAAAAAGCCAGTAAATATACAGCGATCTTTGATTTCTGGTCTTCCACAGCTTTTTTTAAAAAAAGCTTTCCACTTAATAAATCCCAGCTGGATGACTGTTCTTTTTTACTCAGCAGCTCTCATAATAGTTTTCTAAGGTGGAGCCAATTTTCTTCTCCTTTTTGGAGCTCTTTACCCTTTGCTGATTTAGTATAACATACCCTTTCCAAACATATTTATTTGCTGCTTTATATCCTCACATTCCCAAGTGCCTTATAAATGCATGCATGTAAAAAACTTCAAACAAAGAAATAAGACTGCTGCAGGGGTACCACATAGCAGACAGATAAACAAGCTATTAAATAGTTAGCTATATCATCCCTTCATGATCATATCTAAACACCCACCATGGGAGATCTGAGAGAAATAACGTATATTCTATAGAAAGTGCAGGGAACAGCTTTTAGTTATGTATAATGTAATATGATTAAGACACTAAAATTAACCTCCTGTTCTTCTAAGTGTAATTTAGGGTAATAACCACTCCAAGTAATAAGGATTTTGGGGTTTATATCTCATCCATAGCTAGTTGCAAGGTCAGCAGCTTTTATGGATATTGGTATAATAGAAACTCAGAGAAGTATGCTGTATACTAAGTTTTCATGACCCTTTTCAAGAAAGATCTTCTTGGCGACTCCTAGCTGAGAACTAAGAAGGCATGATCCTGGTAGTCTAAGTGAAATATGGAGGTAAGAATCCAAAGTGGGTGAACATACAACTTATGTCAATTTAGAGAATGTTCTACACTGTTGAGCTGGATTCTGCAATGAAGGAGATACAAAAGCTTACAGCTTCTCTAGGAAAGACACAACGATTCAGAACACTACCTAAATGAGAAAAACTATCAAAAGCTTTCATACAGCGTAATTTGAAATAGCCAACTAAAGAACACTAAATAACAGCATCATCTTTTCATTTTCCTTTTGCACTTTTTCACATTTGTCTTAAGAATAAAGATTTCTCTCAGGAAATCTCAATCCTAAAAATCAGTTTTTCAACTACTCTCTACTCTTCTGTTTTGCTCCATGTGTTAATGGGGCATGTCTGACAATGTCACAGTAATGTTCTTTTTAAAGTAGTAAGTAGAAGTGAGGGAGGAGATGCTGATCCTTGTTTGCTGGGTGTTTGCTCATCTGTATAATTTTCACATAAATGAGCAAAACTACCCAGCTTCTTATATTCACGTCTCCCCTGCTACAATAGGAAGCATGTTTCAGACAACCGGGGATATAAACACAGAAGGCAGCAGGTGAGAACAGGAGGGCTATGCCTAGCTGTGAATCTGTCTGGTTCTGTGAATTATCATAAAGAGTTATAAAATCTGTTAGTATTCAACTCCAGGCATTGGCAGTTGGCATTGCAGTTAATGGACTGAATGATGCCTCATAGGCATTTTTCTACCCGATTAACTCCAGGAAATTTAACACCTGTGTAAAAAGTATTACCCCCCTCCCCCCAGTAATTAAAAAAAAAATCTCAGCAGAATATTTTTCTGAGGCAGCGTCCATGTCCCATCAAAATCAGCTTTTCCAGCACCAAGGCAAGCAGCAGTAGCCCAAGAAAGACAAGTTATTTGAAAATGTGAAATCACCAGAGGTCTATTTTATAGATAACAGTGATGTATTCAGAGGGGAAGAGTTGACGGATATCTAACAGATTTATTTTTAGTCATCATTCTATTCCCCCACCTTCGAAGTAACTAATAAATAGATAACCGCTGGTGTTAGCAGTCAAATACTCCAAATGAGGATGTTACCTCAGGGGCAGAATTACAGGACCCAATTAACTGAAATGAAGGTAGAGATTTTATCTGTCATCTTTTCCCTCTGGTATAAATGCAGTAAGAACTTGGACTTGACCATGTCTTGCTGAGTGTCTACCAAATTCCCAAATACAAGGGGCCATGGTCTTTTCTTGCCTGGCTTCCACTAGCAAACATCTATTGCAACAAGTATAGAAACTGCCATTTAAACATTATATTAGAGATAAAACTGCACACTTTGAGCATTAAAGCTTTCTCTGGGTTCTCTGCTGATCTGCTGCATATGCAAAGAATGATATACAGCTCGGAATACTTCAGGACAGTTTTTACTGGGACATTGTGGTACCTTGGGGTACAGTAAATTTTATTTCACATTGCAGAAATGCGCTCTGAGATCCCACTGAGACACCTGTTTTGAATTGTGCCATGTACTCACTTGCATTTAATACTGTCTTACATCATGGGTAATCCTGTTTAAGTCTATCAGGTGCTTCCAAATATGAATAAAAATATAAAGTAAAAATATTTGACTCAGCAACACAGGGGATTAGGCTTGCTGACTGAATTGGTCTGGCACCTGGCTACCAGCCAGCAGAAATGAAGCTCCCCTAAAATGTTAATTGCTGTGTAATTTGCAGGACTATATCTATTAATAGTGAATGCATAATAATGTATATTTATAAACTTGTGTGGGCATTCCTGGGCAAAACCCCTTAATGCTACTTTGGATGCCTGGCTGCTAGTTTCTGCACAAAAAGACTATTTTAAAACTATTTAATTAGTATCTATCTGGTTATCAATGTCTTACATCTGTCAAGTGTAAGAAATGTTTCACCTAGATAGTTAAAATATTAATGTTGGAAGTGGTTTTATACATAAATATAACATTCATATTACTCAAAAAAATTTCAAAGCATTGAAGAACCAGTCGTCTTTAAGGTAAGGCAAACATGGCTGTGCTCTTCCCTTAATATCAGAAATAGGGAAGGACACTGGTATGACCTATAATGAAACTGGCAAACTGAAGAAAAAAATAATCTGTGAGATAATCAAGCAGCTAATCTTTCCTTAGAGTTTACAGCAGAGAATACCGACCATGACTGGATCTGAATTCAGCTGCTGGGTAAATGAGATTTTCAGCGATTGAATTGCAGAGCAGCAGGAGAACAGAGAAATAAAAAAGAAAATTCAACCCCAAAAGACTTTATCTGTCCTCAGAGAAGCACTTTTAAAACAAATTGTAACCAGTTATAACTCTACACTGTATGACTCTGAGGACATATTCTCCAGCCAAGGCAACTAATTCTTTGTGCACTCAGGAGGGGAGAAATATGTCCCCAAATATTTTATGGTATCTTACGAGGAAACGGAGCCTTAGCTTTTATTGCTACCTGCCTGTGATGATTATTTCAGTGGGTTCTGTGAAGTCCTGCTGTAACTGACTTGCCACCTTCTTGAACACAAATAATTTCCTATAAATTGTGCCCCCTGCTTTTCAAAGAGGTTAGGAAATGATATTTTTTTGTTGTTGTTTTAAAAACATTATTGTATAATGGCAATATTCCACCATATTCTTGCCAAGTTTCTTATTAGTATCAGCAGCATCCACCACAATCCAACTCGTCCCTCTGCTCAGCAAGCTGCCTTCTCAGTGAATAATGAAACTTGGCATGGATAAAGAGCAAATCTTATTAGTGATGTCCACATGTGCTGTGCAAGGGCTTCTGTGTGATCTACAGATGCTGAAGGAAGACGTGCAGTCTGATTGCAGAAGGGTATTTTGTAAAGAATTAATTTCTATGGTTCCTCAGTCAGCACAGGCAAAGCTTTCACATCTGTTTTTTAAAATGGTTTGAGATAGTATCTGCTTCAGTCCTTTCTGATTTCCATGCATAGCTTATAGGAATTTAGTAAAGCAGGGCTTCCTTTTCTGTACTTTTTCATGCTTTGTAATATTAATACTTAGCATTTAGAAAGCACTTTACTGTTTCAACTTACTAGGTAATTAAATATCACTGTAAGATACTAACTCCCCTAAAAAGATAACAGTTATTCAGGCATAGCACTGCACAATGATATCTGATAATTTGCACTTCTGTTCTAAAAATAAGAAGCTGCTGTGATTTCTCGCAATAGGGTAGCAGCAGGGAAACACTGACTTTTTAACAGCAGTGACATTAGCAGTACTGTCTCATGTTAGGGGCCCTAATTCTTATTGGTGGGAGCACTAGTGTAAGGCAACATAAAGAGGTTTTCAGGTGTTTGAATATTACCAGGTAGTTTCATTCCCAATTTTGCATACTGTGCCATGTTCCCCAGTTGCCTGAATGTCAGAACACTCCTGAGCTCTAGCTGGAACCAAATCCAGAAGTTCTCCATGTAAGGAAGTCTGAATACACTACAGACGGGATGTTGGACCATGCCTAGAGCAGCCTATTCTAACGTGTCCTGACAGTCCTTCCTGGTATGGCTCAGAGCATGCATGAAATGCTACCAGCAACAGTCTGTAAAAACATAGTGCTGGCAAACTATGCATCAGTCTTAACATTATATGGTCATCTATGACAGAATCACAAAAAGGTTGGAAAAGGAAGCTACCTCTGGAGACCATCTGGTCCAAATCTATGCTCAGGCAGGGCCACCTCTAGAGCCCAGGACCATGTCCATACCACTTTTGAATATCTCCAAGGTGGGAGACTCCACAACCACTCTGGGCAGCCTGTGCCAGTGTTTAGTCACCCTCACAGTAAAAAGGTGTTTCCTGATGTTCAGATGAAGCCTCCTGTATTTCCTCTTGTGCATGTTGCCTCTGGTCCTGTCAGTTAAAGAGAATGGAATAGCCTGCAGTGAGCTAAGTAGATGGAAGCTGATCCATGTATTTCATTCCTGTTTCCAACTGAAGCAGGTAGCAGAGGACTATGCATCAAAAAGCTTTGGTTCATTTCAGGGAAAGAAAGATGCAGTTCTTGCTTGTTGTGGCTCATGCTGAAATGTCGTCAGCACCGTCACCCACTCCTGAATGGAGGATTTAGCATTGAATGTGTCTTTAATTCCAAAGGTGCAAGGTATTAGTTTCAGTCAACTTGACAAGATTTTTTTTTTCCAAAATTTAGCCTTCAAACCCACAAATCTCAGCAGAAGTATCACAGAAATCTTTAAAACTGGGCAGCAGCTAAGACCCACTGTTTTTAACTCTCTTTTAACCTTTGCTGAGCTCCTGTTTGTTAAATGGCTGCTGTAGCTGATTTATTGCCGTTCCCAGCATTACCAATTACTACCTACCTAAGGACTATGCAAACACATATAGCTTCTGTCTCTACTCTGTCACTGTCCCACAAAGCAACTGGACAGTGCCTGCAGCCATTGGGAATGGGAGCTTCACACCCCCAGTTCTCTGTCTTAAACTTAATTCAGAATAAATTCTGATTCGTGTGCCTGTTGACAGGGTGGGTTTTGTTTGGTGGGTGTTTTGTGGGTTTGTTTGGGGTTTTTTTCTTTTTTTCCTTTTTTTTTTTTTCCCTTCCACCTTTGGAAAACTTTTTGGGGCTTTTGGGGGGCTTTTCCTTTTCCATAAAGGTTGCATAAGCCTCAATGGGCTTCCCTCAATGGGAAGCTGGGCTAAAAAATTCAAACTTTAGTAAGTATCATATCTAAGATTACAGTCTGCAAACATCGATATGTAAACCTTTTTGCTGCCCTTTTTGAGCAATGGAGCAAATGTGTATGATAAAGGAAAAAGCAGGTCCTTTAGAACTGTAACTGAACCCAACTGACTCCCTGTGAGCTTTTCACATCTAGGGGTTCATGCAGGCGGGTCGAAGGGGTTCATGCAGGCAGGCGAGCGGGATGGTGAGCATTTGTCGTATGACCAGGGCCCACTCTGGGAGCTCTGCCCTGGCTGCCCCGGCGGTGGCCACTGTAGGCACCCAGACAGAGCAGACAAGAGGGGAGGCTGCAGCACAGAGCTCAGGGTGTAGAGAGTGCCTGCACTGGTCTGGTGAGGGGAAGGTGCACAATGGGCAGGGCTGCACTTGGTGCTCCCTGGTGGAGATCCTCCTGCAGCAGGTGGCGGAGCTGCGGGATGCTGTTAATAAGTTGCAAGATGTCAGGGTAGCTGAGAGGAAGCAGGACTGCTTGCTCCAGGCCCAAACTGTGCAGGGGCCTCAAGCTTCCCCTCTAGCTCATGAAGGAAAGAAGGAGGCCGTTAACCTGGGAAGCTGGGAATTAGTAAAAAAAAAACAAAAACAAAAAACAAACAAACAAACAAAAAACAACAAAAAAAAAAAACCACAACAAAAAAAGGAGGAAAAGGACAATTAAAAGCAAGGGACTTCCTCCTAAATCTGTTGTCCCCACGCAGAACCGCTTTGCTGTCCTGGGAGCAATGAGGAGGTGCACTCGCACCAGAAACAGCCAGCTGATGCACTGGTAGAGAAGATCTCTACTAGTGCTGCCAGGAAAAAGCGGCGGGTCCTAGTAGTAGGGGACTCTACTTTGAAAGGGACAGAAGCACTCGTCTGTTGGCCTGACCCGTTCTCAAAGGAGGTGTGTTGCCTACCAGGGGCAGGGATAAGGGATGTTGCAGAGAGGCTGCCTGCTCTAGTAAGTCCCATGGACTATTACCCACTTCTAGTGGTACATGTGGGTGCTAGGGATATAGATAGTAGTAGCCTGGGGAGCATAAAGACAGACTACATTGCCCAGGGAGAGGTGATTAGGGGCTCTGGAGCTCAGATAGTCTTTTCATCAGTTCTCCAGGATACAGGGGAGGACCTAAGAAAAGCTAGGAGGATTGGTCAGGTTAATAAATGGTTGAGAGGGTGGTGTCACAGTCAGGGGTTTGGGTGTCTTGAACACGGGACCCAAGTTTGCAGGCCAGGTCTAGCAGGGGCTCGTGAAGCTGGTCTAAGGGGAAGAGCAGTTTTGGTAGGAGGCTTGCCAGAGTGGTCAAGGAGGCTTTAAACTAGATGTGTTGGGGGAGAGGGCCATCATTCCACCCCAACACACCCAGTCAGTTGCCAACACCTATAATGAATGGTCGGAGCAATGTAGAGATATTCCAGCCGCTCCAGCCAATGAGCTGGCTTCATTTGGAGCTCGGCTCAGGTGCCCCTATACAAATGCCCGGTAGTATGGAGAGCAAACAAGAGGAATTAGAGATATGTGCACGTCTACAGGGGTATGATATAATAGGCATAGCAGAGACATGGTGGGATGGCTCCTATGACTGGAATGTTGGAATGGAAGGTTACAGGCTTTTTAAAAAGACAGGCCTGGCAGGTGGGGAGGGGGAGTAGCCCTTTATGTTAGGGATAGGCTGGAGAGTATGGAACTCTGTCTGGGGACAGGTGATCAGTTAACAGAGAGTTTATGGGTCAGGGTTAAAGGGAAAACAGCTATGGGAGACATTACTGTGGGGATCTGTTACAGACCACCTGATCAAGAGGAATCTGCAGGTGAAGCACTCTATAGACAGATAGGAAAAGCCTCATGCTCACAGGCTGTTGTTCTCATGAGTGACTTCAACCACCCTGACATCTATTGGAATGATGGTACGCTCTGGCACAAGCAATCCAGGAGGTTCCTTGGTTGTGTGGAAGACAGCTTCCTTCTGCAAGTAATAGGGGAGTCGACAAGGAAAGGTGCCATGCTTGACCTTGTGCTCACCAACAGGGAAAGGCTCATTGGAAATGTGATGCTCCAGGGCAGCCTTGGATGCAGCGATCACGAGATGGTCGAATTTGAGATCCTTAGGACAGTGAGAAGAGCATGCAGCAAGCTCACTGCCCTAGACTTCAAATGAGCAGCCTTTGGCCTCTTCAGGAACCTGCTTAGTAAGGTTCCGTGGGATATAGCCCTAGAGGGCAGGGGGACCCAAGACTCTTGTCTGATATTCAAGGATTACCTGCTACAAGCTCAGAAGTGTTGCATCCCAACCAGAAGGAAGTGCAGTAGGAGGGCCAGGAGACCTTCTTAGATGGATAAGGAGCTGCTGAGAAAAATTCAAATGAAAAAAGAGGCTTATAAAAAGTGGAAGCAAGGACAGGAAGCCTGGAAAGAGTACAGGGATGTTGTCCGGGAAGCAAGGGACCAGGTTAGGAAAGCTAAGGCCCAGTTAGAATTAAACTTGGCTAGGGATATTAAGGATAACAGGAAGGGATTCTACAGGTACGTAGCAAATAAAAAACAGACTAGGGACAGCGTAGGCTCCCTCAGGAAGCTTTTGGGTGAACTAGCTACACAGGATTTGGAGAAGGCTGAGGTTCTGAATGACTTCTTTGCCTTGGTCTTCACTGGCAAAGGCTCTGATGGCACCACCCAAGTATTGGAAGGCAGACACAGGGACTGTGAGAATGAAGACCTTGGGCCCACTGTAGGAGAGGAACTGGTTCGAGACCATCTTAAAAATCTGAATGTGCACAAGTCCATAGGACCTGATAAAATCCATCCATGGGTCCTGAAGGAGCTGGCAAATGAAGTCGCTGGCCATCATATTTGAAAAATCATGGCAGTCAGGTGAAGTTCCTGACGACTGGAAAAAGGGAAATATAACCCCATTTTCAAGAAGGGGAAAATGGATGACCCAGGGAACTACAGACCAGTCAGTCTCACCTCTGTGCCTGGCAAAATCTTGGAGCAGATTCTCCTGAAGGCATGCTAAGGCACATGGAAAACAACAAGGTGCTTGGTGACAGCCAGCATGGCTTCACTAAGGGGAAATCGTGCCTGACCAATTTGGTGGCCTTCTATGATGGGGCTACGGAACTGATGGACAGGGGTAGAGTAGTTGATGTCATCTACCTGGACTTGTGTAAAGCGTTCAACGCTGTTCCACACAACATCCTTGTCTCTAACTTGGAGAGACATCAATTTGATAGGTGGACTACTCGGTGGATAAAGAACTGGCTGGATGGCCACACACAAAGTGTTGTGGTCAATGGCTCAACGTCCAGCTGGAAACCTGTAATGAGCGGTGCCCCTCAGGGATCGGTGTTGGGATGGGTCTTGTTCAACATCTTTGTTGGTGACATGGACAGTGGGATTGAGTGCGCCCTCAGCAAGTTTGCCGATGACACCAAGCTGTGTGGTTCGGTTGATACGCTGGAGGGAAGGAATGCCATCCAGAGGGACCTTGACACGCTTGTGAGGTGGGCTGATGCCAACCTCATGAAGTTTAACCATGCCAAGTGCAAGGTCCTACATCTGGGTTGGAGCAATCCCAGGCACAGCTACAGGTTGGGCAGAGAAGAGATTCAGAGCAGCCCTGCAGAGAAGGATTTGGGGGTGTTGGTTGATGAGAAAATGAACATGAGCCAGCTGCAGTGTGCGCTTGCAGTCCAGAAAGCCAACTGTATCCTGGGCTGCATCAAAGGGAGTGTGACCAGCAGGTCGAAGGAGGCGATCCTGCCCCTCTACTCTGCTCTTGTGAGACCTCACTTGGAGTATTGTGTGCAGTTCTGGTGTCCTCCACATAAAAAGGACATGGATCTGTTGGAACAGGTCCAGAGGAGGGGAACGAGGATAATCAGGGTGCTTGAGCACCTCCTGTATAAAGATAGGCAGAGAAAGTTGGGGCTGTTCAGCCTGGAGAAGAGAAGGCTGAGTGGAGACCTCATAGCAGCCTTCCAGTATCTGAAGGGGGCCTATAGGGATGCTGGGGAGGGACTCTTCATTAGGGACTGTAGTGATAGGACAAGGGGTAACGGGTTAAAACTTACAAGGGAAGTTTAGATTGGATATAAGGAGGAAATTCTTTCCTGTTAGGGTGTTGAGGCACTGGAATGGGTTGCCCAGGGAGGCTGTGAATACTCCATCCCTGGCGGTGTTCAAGACCAGGTTGGATGAATCCTTGGATGAGGTGGTTTAGTGTGAGGTGTCCCTACCCATGGCAGGGGGGTTGGAACTGGATGATCTTAAGGTCCTTTCCAACCCTAACTATTCTATGATTCTAAACAGAAGAAAATGCTCTCATTACGAGCCTACAACACCTAGACTGAAAAAAATTTTCATGCCATCCGGGCAGGACTGCTGCTGTCCTCCCAGGAGCAGCTGAACCCACTCCACTCCAGCAAAATAAGCTTTTTCAGAAGATGTGCATCATACTGTGAAGTTGCATGTGAGGACCTGTGCTCTTAAGGATAAGGAACATACTGCATGCAGCCTGCTGAAGGGTGATAGTTAGATGGACCATGTCTTCTAAAATGATGAACTGAGCAGGAGCAGCAGCATGGGAACAAGTTTGTTCTGCCATATGTAAGAAGCAAACCAGTTCAGTGTAGCACGATGAGCCACTGCTGTCAGGGAAACACATCTGAGAGTAACTCCTATCTCCTCAATATGCTGTGCTGTCGGGAGGAAAGCATGTTTTTTGGTATGTGGAGGGAAACCCAGGTTTGGGAGTGTTTCTAGCAGTGAAATGGCAGTATGGGGTGAGCTGGACAACCAGTTAAGTGCTGGGGCTCTGATGCAGGCAGTAAGGCTGCGGCAAAGCCAGCACTGTTGTGCCTTCACCGCTGCCAAGCTCATGGCCTCAGAGTTCACACAAGCAGTGACATCCAGCCATGATCACAGCATTGAGAGCATGGGTAACCTTCAGAAGGAGCAAGGGGACAAACAGTGCATTTGGAGGGCTGCTAGGCCATAAAGAGAGGCAAGGAGGAGTTAGAAGCAAAGCTTTCCCCAGGCGCAGTGGTGATAACTACATCAGCACAAGGAGAGAATCTTGCACACATGGGACCAGATTTATAACTCCCACCAAATGACATATCTCTGTTGAAATCAACACAGTGCTGCTTCACACCGTATAAAGATCTCCCTGTTGTAATAAATAAGCCTTTAGAAAAACAGGCTCCAATTTAGTTTGCCGAGTCCTGCCCCAAATACAGACTCTTTTTTGCACATCCTTCCCTCTCTGTCTGTGGAGCTGCGTGGCCATATGACCACTGAAGAGCACATGAGCTCTTACAGTGGAAAAGCAAAGATGTAAAAGGAAAATTGAAAGTTACTATGAAACAAAAATTAATATATTAAACCTGTCTATTAAAGACAAATTATAACTGTTACTTAACGCACCTTATGTATTGTTAAATTACATCACACCACCTTTTCCTCCCTTTCCCAAGCATGAGTGACAGTTCTTTATTTTGGAGTTTTATAAGACAAAACCAGAGCAAGGAAAATAGTTCTGCTGTGCTCAATATATGTATGCAAATAACCACATCAGGAAATCATCATTAAGAAAATCCAGTTAGAAAGAAATCTAACCATCTTTTTTTCCAAAAGTTCACATAGACAGGACTTTTCCTGGAAGCAGTGACTCCTACCTTGATCAAGATCACCACGTCTGGTTGAGTGAGATCAAATGGTGTCAAGGAAGGTGAAATCCAAATCTCCCTGAGATAAATCTTTCACTAACACGTCAAGTATAGGAACAGGTACATGTGTTTACTGTCAAAATTATATCATTCAGAGAATATAAGAGCAGTATAAAATCAGACCAAAGGTTCCCCTAGTTCAGTATCCTCTGATAAGCAATAGAAGAACGTAAGTACTATCTTGAAGCAGGATAAATTCTAGGTGGCCTTTTCCTGAAACAAACTTCTAGCTTCAGGTCATGTAATAGCATGAACAAACTGACACTGAGGGTGTATGTATAGCATCATGTTCAGTAGCCACAAATGTATTTATCCTCTGAGTTTGTTCAGTCTGGTTTTTAACCTGTTTCTGTTCTTGGCCTCCTCAAAACCCTGTGATGCTGAGTTTCACAATTATATGCTGTGGGGAAAGGTGTTGCTTTCAGTTTGTATGAAAGCTAACTTAGTACAGCTTATAAATTCACTGGGTGCCTATTAGTTCTTGTGCTGCAAGAAATAACAAATATTCACTTTATCTGTTCCACGCCTTTTATAGATCTGCATAATATCACCTGTTTTTTTTCCAAGCTAATGAAACCATTTAGTACTTTTTCCTGTATAAACCAATCTAGACCTTAAACCACACTTGCTCTCCTTCCAGGTAATCTTTCTAGTTGTTTGCAATTGTCAAGGTTGAAAATGCAGCAGGAATTCTTACAGTACTACAATGATGATTTCTGATTTATTTTGTTCTGTTTTCAGATAACTTCTAACATTCTCTTTGCCTTTCTGTGTGCAACGCTGAGCTGATGTTTTCATACACATAGGATAACTGCGAGATCTCTTTTGCAAGTGCTAATAGCTAATATAGAACCCTTCACAGAATGGCAAAGAACACTGAGAAGATAAAGATTCTTAGGGTCTGAAAGGAGCAAGGTTGTGACAATTCTAGCAAAATCAGTGAAAACTAGCAACGTAGTAATTTGCAGTAAGATGCATTGATTTCTTGTGAGTCACCTTCTTACATAGTCTTAGTTGCTATAGAGGACATTGAGATTTCCTGTGTTATGCACAACCATAAGGGGGTAGGTGAACTCTGGATCTTTATCAGGTGGATCAGTCAAACATGGATCCAACTAAGTGATTTTGAATATGTGTTTAAGACTGCAGGGTCTAGAACTAGAGATGGAAACTACATCCTCGTCAGTTTTAAAGGAGGAGACTTAGGAATCTGGGGGCAAAAGACCCTTTTTGGTAGTAGGTATATAGTTTTGTATTGCAACATAGACCACTGGAGACTGATGTTCCATGACTGATTTGTGATCAGGCTAGAAGTGTTGAGCAAAGGAAGAGGTGGAAGGTTAGAGAAAGAAAGAAATGGTGGGAAAGAAACTTGATGGTCTTAAGGTCCTTTCCAACCCTAACTATTCTATGATTCTATGATTCAAGAGAAGAGATTTTTACAAGAAATAACACAGAAGGAGGACATTTTGGACAAATTGTTTACATGACATTGTGCCTTTAAATATGCGCATCATATAGGGTGCCTAATTAGCTATTCTTATTTTTGTACCAAGAGTTAATTTTTTCTTGGTGTTTAATGCATGAAATGAAGTTTGAAGCGTACTTTATTGGAAAAGTGATATACAAGCAATGCAGAGCATGAGTGAGCAAAATCATAATGCTGCCTAAATTACCAACACCAAGCCATGAAATACACATTTTTTAATATCTAGGACATATGTATTGATTTAGCATAAAATCTCCCATTTCACCACAGACAATGCAGGTCTCAGGAGATTAGTTGGGAGAGAGAAAAAAACAAAACAAACCTCACATGCAAACCAAATTTTTCAGCTTAAACATTCAGTTTTGAAGCAAAGCATTTCATCCACACAGTGCCAGACCTTCAACATCACCCATGCAGATACTGAGTTTTGAAGCAGATTAGTCCTTTTCCCTACTGTCTTGAAGATGACTTTGCTTTCTTGCTGGAACCTTCAAAAGTAAATGGCTTGGAATCTGTCTGTTGATCAGGGCCAGCACTCAATTTTTTTCTCTTGTAAATCTAGCACTCTCATTCACCTTTGTGCTTTGTGTAAATGCTAATATATCTCCTTATTAACTCTGACTGAAGATGGCCTCCACACTGAGCTGGAATGCTAGACCAGAAAAGAAAATTATTTTTCCACATATGCTGAAATAGTATTTGCAGGTTTGCAGTTATTTTAGCGGTAGTGAACATCTCAGAACAGACATGTATGTGCCACCTAGATTTAGAGGGAAGATATGCAGAAACATGAGCTTGGACTTTATGTTCTTAAGCCTGAAGAGGATGTGATAAGCCAGAGTGGACAAGTAGGAAGGCTTCAGACAGAAGAAAAGGAAGAACAGAAAAAAGTTTCGGAGCAAGAGAGAAATGCAAGCCCTGACCAGACAGCTCCACATAAAGACTTTCAATAGACACGTCCAAGCTTAGGGAAAACAGTCTACAAGTATTGAACTCAGACAGTTCAATTGCTGCCAAATGCATCAGTCTAAGTGAAGGCAATGCTAGTTAATGGGCAAGAGTGTACTCTACAACTCTTGACAACCTTTTCACTCGACAAGATCTTGGAAAGAACTACTGAAATTGCAGGAAGATGTCCTTCTGAACATGGGAGATCACATTGCTGTTGATCTTCATTGTTGACTTTTGTACTGGCTCTACAGCTTCTGCATACTTAAAAAGTTCTAAGAATCCTTTTGCTGGATTCAAAGAATTCATCAGGTCAGAGAAAAAAGTCAGAAGTTTGGATTTAAAATCTAGAGAGTTAAACTACAAACATGCAGCAAATAAAAAAATAGACATTGGGCAAAGTATCAATTTAAAATGTCTACTACCCATCACTTTGTTATTACATCAGTTCTTTTTATTAGTTTAACTCCATGATCCTTTAACTCCACTGAGACAGACCTTACAATACAATGCTCTTTAGATCCCACACACTGTTAATATAACTTCTTTTGCCTTTCAAAAAAGTTGCAGTCTCCTTTCACTTTTTTCTCCCAACTAATCCTGACATGATCAGGCATGGCTATCAGAATAACGTGTCTATCAAGTGAAGCCTGGTTCTCATTTAAAAACAAAACAGAATAGCAAGCCATTGTCTTAATTTGGAATGGAACCTAAACAAATAGTTTTAGAGACTCAAGAATGTTCTGTCAGTTTTTCCAGTAATTTTTCATTTAAAAGTTCTCCATTTTCTTTTCAACATTGAACAAAACACAGAAATGCTGAAAGGATTTTACACCCTCCCCCCCCCCCCCCATACTACCCGTCTCTTCCGCCCCCAACTTGAAAAACTAGATTTATTCTAGTTTTTCAATTGGGGGGGAGGGACGGGACAGGGGGACAGGGGGGACAAATGTCAGACAAAGTTTTGGATGCTTGCATGAATTAAACTACAGAAACTTTAAAGTTGTGCCAGTTCTGAGCACCATAAAAGGATTTGGAACTTCTCTGATATGCTCTTTGTTGTGAGAAAAAGGAGAAAACATGGGTTTGGACTATTCTTTTTGTGTGTGTGTCTACTTTTCTCACTGTTGTTATAATTCTCTTGAAGAAAGATAAACAAAGACAAGGAAAGTATGAATTTCAGGGTGCTTCCTGAAGACCTTTGTGTTCAAACTCATCCTGTACATCATCAAGCAACAGTTTTCCATTTCTACATGTCTGTGTCTGTTAACCCACCCACATTACAATCCTATAAGATCATACACATTTACGTGACTCACTGCTTCCAGTCATATGTCAATCACAGTTACTCCTTGTCTACCCTGGGTGGCTGTCAATCTTTTATCAGGGCAGAATTGCTTTAACCCGCTCTAAGAATGTATGTCTTTCATCATGACTGTAGTACAGAAATATCTTCTGCTAAAAACAGGTGTTAGCAGTATAGAATCACAGAATAGTTTGGGTTGAAAGGGACCTGTCCTGCCATACTTGAATGTTATTCAACATTGTTTCAAATTTATTTCTTCTCACCGTTCTCCTTTAAACAAATTACTTTTATTCTAATATAGAATCATAGACTGGTTTGGGTTGGAAAGGAACTTAAGGATCATTTAATTCCAACCCCCTGCCATGGGCAGGGACACCTTCCATTAGAGCAGGTGACTCCAAGCCCCATCCAACCTGGCCTTGAACACTGCCAGGAATGGGGCAGCCACAGCTTCTCTGGACAGCCTGTTCCAGTGCCTCACCACCCTCACAGTACAGAACTTATTCCTATTACAGAAAAAAGCCTTAGTTCCCTGTCCAGCTGCTTTCAGTAGTGCACTGATAAACCCAACCTATTTAAACAACTGTTGTTCTGCTGTAGTTTTAAATCTTTTCTGTAAAGGGAGATAAACATCTCAAACATTACATGCTTGGGTACAAGTTTGTATGTTATCAGCCAGTATGCAAGCAGAGAAGCTTTCTGAATCAGTTTCTGACTTCTGCTAAAAAACAAACAAAAAAAAAGTAAAAAAACCACACAAAAAACAAAACCAAACCAAACAAAAAAAAAAACCAACCAACCACCCAACAACCTCAAGGGGAACCTTATGAAAACAGCCATGAATTGACTGACCTCACTGGGGCAATATCCACTTACTGCACATGAAGACCTGGCCTACCACTTGAACAGAGCTAAGAGATATAAAACCTCTCTTCACATGGCCTCAGATATATTTCACTGATTTGTGTCAAAGTCTCCACACCTAGGAAGGCATCCAAAGTATGGGTTTCCTAATAAGGGCTATGTCCAGACAGGCTATATTCCCCTTCCTTAGGTACTTGGGATGCTCTGGGTTTGGTTGCAGAGTGCCTTCTCTCGTTTCAGATGTGTCTAGCCCTTTCATAGCCTATTACACAATACTGCCATGCAGCTTACTTAATTTAATCCATGCTTTAACACAAAAGATATGATAAAATACAAAGTATTAGAAGTGCTATCATCAAAAATAAAACTGTCAACTGGATGAAAGACAGCTCTTCTTAAAATGTATCTTTTTAATAACAGGTATGGAAATGCAGTACAAAGATTTTATTTTTTTTTTTTAGAGCAAATTTTGGTCTAGGCATGAAAGTTACCTTTTAGTAAATCAGGCCTACTAAATAGGTTCTCTCTTGGAGCAGCCTGTGAGTGTTCACTGAAGGGTGCTGTCTGCTGTCTTCTTGCTGTAACAAACTCAAAGCTGAAGCAGCTCTAGTTGCAGTAGCAGCACTGGTTTTTTTACTACCTGCATCTGGGGAAATATCCTACTTTCCCTTACCCCCTTGGCAGAGGAGAGAAACCAACATTCCATTATTATTTTGTGTTAAATATCTGGTTCTAATCATCTGAATTTATTATGGTTACACATGCAATCATCTGCTGTCTTAAGCATTTTTAAAATACTGGCACTTGAGCCAACAGGTTCATTACACACCAATACAAGACAAATGGGTTGCAGTTTGTAACCACCTTGCCCTTTCTCCTCCTCCAGCTTAAAATGAATGAAAACCATCATCTTCATAACGATCAGAGTAGCTTCCATTTATCATTTCTGTATTTATCATTTCATGGTGACTTGATAGCATTCAGTGAAGATGAGCAGATCCCATCTATTAGCACTTTATCATCATGCTGTTTTTCAAGAAACTCTGCAGTTAAATGGCCACTAGTGGTAAACAATGCTGTCAGTGATGCCTAGATCAAAAGCATGATGTTTAAAATGCACACAGCCTAAACAAGGCATATATCCTGGTTAACACAGGATCTTCAATTTCCTGAAGTTTATCAAGTCTGTTTTGAAAGTTACTGCTTAATGAAGTACTAGTACAGATAGCAAATCAGGTCCTACTGCAGGTAAAGTCTGGTCTACCAGCAAGAAATGGTATAAACAGAGATGTCAGAAAAGTTTTGGTTTGATTCAGTCAATTACTCACAAGTGTCTGTGATATTAACCTTTGTTCTTCAAGTTTCTACTCCATGGTGTTAAAGTCCCACATCAGCAATCTGCTGCATACAGATTATTATCCTCTTTGCATGTTCATAGGCATCCTTTATCTTTACATTTTCCAGCTTTTCTTCCTGATCAGCATATTGTTACATTACATATTACAGAGCAATACAGTAGAGTACCGAGCTCAGCCTCTAGAGACTTTGAGTACAGCAAGGATAACATTTCCAAAAGATGGTGAAGAGTGGTTTGGGAAGGATGCGTAGTAGGGGAACTTTTTTGGAAGCAGGCAGGCATAGGGAGAGAGGAAGACAGGGCAGAAGAACAGAAATGAAGATCAGAGCCAACTGACATAAAAGGGGATTTCAGGCCAGGGAGCCTGAAAGGAAAGTTCTTACGTTTATTGAGAAAATAAAGTTATTAATATTTTTAAGATGCATTTTGCATAGTGCTAGTGAAATGGAAGCAGTCCCAGAAACTGAGTTTTTTGTATATGGATTTCTAACAGCTGACATGAGCTTAAAATATCTTTTTATGTAGGAGCAGTTCAACTTCCCCCCAATATGTTCTGTGCTTTCCTTCCTTCTATTTCACTGAGACTAAAATCAGCTTCCCAGAGGACAGTCCACCTCTTCCTTCTGCTGCCTCATCTCCTGCACTTCCAATGAGAGTGCTCTGTAACGTCACCATTGATGTCACTAGCAGAGGGCTAAGATGGTAAATATAAGGCAGGGGGTGAAAGAAGAATTTGTAGTGGGAACAAGTCAACTGTCAAGAAACCAAGAGACTATTTTCATGGCAATGCTTGTCTCCTTAGAGATGAAAATTGAGGAGGAGTCAGATGAAGGAAATCTCAGTGATTAGAAAGCAAATTAAGCTTAGGGTTTTTTTTTTATGTATTCAGTGAGATTTCAGTAACTCTTTACTTATCTTAATGAAGATATGAAATTGAAAACACAAAACTAAAGGTTTAGTCTAGCTATAAAATTGTGGTTAGGTATGCATACAGGAAATGCATACAGAAGAGAAAACCCTGTTGAATCTTATTCCTTACCTTCAACTATAAAAACATAGGAGAATGTGTTACTATTAATTGTCCATATAAAGCAGGCCATAAATTTATTTCTCAAAAGCCTGTGGAAAAAAAAAATGGGATGTGCAGGGTGGGGGTGGTAATGCAACTACAAGGAGGTTTATTTTTATACCTGTTAATGCAATAGGTCACCACAAAAGCTGCTGCAGTAAGAAATAATTAAAGAACAAAAGGAATGGAGAAAGCTTAACTATACATAGGACTGCAGTCTCCTTGCACTTATCCTGAAGTAAGAAATAATCATTATATCATATTAGAAAGCCTTGAGAGACTTGCATTCCTATGAATATGGGGCCTGTCCCACAAACCTTGTAGCAATGGACACAAACGTTGTAACATGGCCTTAGCAAACACCTATCATAAAATGCAGTGAATTTAATGGAGGAAATTGCCCCTTTTTAAAAATGTTTTTGCTTATCTCAGTTGTCATTTTGACTATAGTGCATCCTTGCTCTCAACACACGCATGAAAAGCATCGACTAGAATCTAGCCAAAGGAAGGAACTCAGCATAAGTAATCTAACAAAATAATAAAAAAGCAAAGCATTAACAGAACAGCTGCATTAATTATACTTCTCATACATCCCAAATTCTATAAGCTGCCGTCACTTGATATTAATTGAACAACAAATCATCAGTCTCACATACTACCATTTATATTACCAGCATGTAGAAAGCAAACAGTGCTGCATCTAATTGCTAAATACATATTCACTTGGCAATAATCTCAATTTAATCAAGACATTATCTTCTCTAAACTGTTTGTTACTGTCTTTTTCGTAGTGAT
Source organism: Neopsephotus bourkii (assembly GCF_033783945.1). Lineage (NCBI taxonomy): Eukaryota > Metazoa > Chordata > Aves > Psittaciformes > Psittacidae > Neopsephotus > Neopsephotus bourkii. Next base: position 15,887,072 of record NW_026900624.1, read on the forward strand.
TATGACCTGTACATTTGAACCTTGTAAAATAAAACACATGAATGCTTTTCATGTGCTTCAGTGTGAAGCCAGCTCATTAGTGCAAGTAGATGGTGGTGTTTCAAGGCAACTTAGCTAACTTATGAATATTCCTACTTGTAATGTGAAAAGGTATTTCTGCATTCCTGGCAACAACCTTTTAATTTTTTTTAATGTAAAAGCTTGCATTTTAGCAGGTTATTATAAATTATGCTATCGGTCTTGACTTTATATCCTGATGTTCAGTAAACTTTTTTTCTATACATTTAATTCATGATTACCATTACAGAAGGAGAGCAAAAATTGTAGGAAAAATGCTAGTAATGAGGAAATGCATTTATTCAAATAATTACTTGTACTCTGGTAGCATCTAGAGATTCCTATGAGGTCTTCATTCTGTTATGAGCCATGATTTAAATAACAGTCTTTGAGGAGCTTGATTTTGTTTTGTGAGAAGGCAACAGGCAAGCCGTGAGTGGGGGAAGGGAGCAAGTGACAATTCTGATTAGCTTAATAAGCAGCAGAATTGTTTGCGGCTGCCTGAACTGCTCTTGCCTGAGTTGCAGCTTACCGGCAAGTACTTGAGATTTCTAGGAACAAGAACACTACAAACAAGAGTGCTTCTTCAGTAGGGTTTTTCTTGCTGCCAAAATGGTGGAAAACTAGCAATGATCTCAGTTAAAGTAATCCTAGTTTTGCAACAGCAGCCCCCGATGCTAATCTTGCTTGTGCGGTCTGGTAAATGCCATGTGTATTTCCCTCTTACAAACTTAATTTCAGAGCTGCTCAGAACCTTAGCTATATCCCTTGAGAACAGAGAAAAGGTACAGTTCAATTTTTAATATGCAGCAGCAACCTGAAATTGGTGCAAGCTGCTTAGCTCTAGATAAAGCTACGGCAGTTAAACCACAGTCAAAACCCAAAGAGACAGTGACTGAGAATCGGGAGCGCAGCCAAAAAACCTGCAGATTTAATTGCCTCTCATGATACATTGTAAGCAAGGTATGACTACAGTCATCTGAAACTTAAGAAATCTTCATTTTTTGTTCTTGATATTCCTCCTCTTTGAAAGCAAAACTGATTTTTGTCCACATTACCCATACTGGAAGCTTGGCTACCTGCAGTGTGTTGCAGTAAAGTTCAAGGCTGGTATCTTTAACGAAACAGAAGATGGGTTATAACTGAGGTGGCCATATTTTCCTGTCGTAACTTTTGAAACAGATCTGGCAGCTTACTTTTGCCTTTCTCTGGCACCAGCTGCAGTCACGGAGGGCTCCAGAACACAGATTCCCCTGCCTTAATACAAGAAGGGACATAGCAGAGTCCTTGAATTTTACTTCCTTTTAAACTGCCCTGACCCTGACTGCTGTGAGCACTAGAGTCAGCCCTCCTTGTCTCAGCCCATAGGCATAGGACAGAGATGGCATTTTTTTGATTTGCTCTGTCTGAAGAGAAGACTTCTGTGCCTCTAATTTTTATTTTTTTTTATTAGCATCCTCAGTGACTGCTCTGTAAAATTAGCCCTGAGTTTGCCAGTAGGCATCGCTTTGAATGGAGGAATAGACTTAAAGCATGGGCCTTGGATACAGAGGTACAGTGAAAAGTCTATCTCTCAGCTGCATTTATAAACACAATTTTCTTAGGTACCAGCATACTAAAGAAGCAATTCTGTGTTTGAGTATCTGATTTGTACCTACTGTAAGTGAGAGTCAGACCCACAGCCTTTCATGTAATATTCCAACTCAGCACAGATGAATTATGATAGTCAGACCTCTAGTATAGTCTTCCAAGTTTTCTCCAAGAGTAGACAAGTGTGATGCTTCTGTACTGTTCTTTTCAAATAGGCAGTGACAATAAGACATTTTTTGTCTCCAAGATGTCTAGAGCAACTTAACTTCTCTCTGGCTTAAACCAGATTTGGGTACTGAAACTTGTAGTCTAAATGAACCTGCTGTCCTACTATTCTCCTTGACCTGGTTATGCTCTGGTTTTCTGTTCTTTTAAAAGTTGCCAGGGATTTGTTGAGATTTTTGGCATTACTGGGACAATTTGTGAGATCTGAGTATGCAGTTTTTTCTTAATTCATTTTCCCATTTCAGGAGATATTAAGGATGCTCAAGTCTCTTATGAAGGCGAGTACCAAGTTCATTTTCCCTTGTCTAACATGTACCAAAGCCGCTCACAGCTTTAGGAGCAAGAAAGAAAAAATTGAGACACTCAGGCCCTAACTAGCAGGCTCTACTGCAGTAGTTACAGCAGTAAGATAACTGCATAAATCAAAATTATATTGCTTCTAGCTTCCCCATGTTCCCTTGCTGGCATCCAGCCCATTTCTAAGCTATGTCAGAATGATTTCTATGGGTTAGTTTTCCTTGATGTCAGAATAGCAGCTGAGCAATTAATTCTTTTTTATTTCATTTTGGAAATGAAAAAAGGCGAGTAACAAACCCTTCAACTACATTACAGGCAATTTTTGCAAGCAAAGTAGTCAGATCTATTTCTGTTTAGATAAAACAGAATATATTTCTTCTGAGGTACAGAAATGAAAACAGAAAATAAGTGATTTTTAAACATTAACTGCCTGACAGTTTAGGCGGAATGAACTGCTCTGCAACTTGCACTACGAAGCATTTAGAATAATTTCCAGGTACCTTTGAGACACAGAACTGAGAACAACTTGTCTAAACAGCCAAACGCTTCCATCCTGTTGGGGCCAAAGATGTGTTTTCAAATCACATCCACAGCGCTGTGTTTCTCTGAGAAAAACCCTCCCCAGATAAACCTTTTGTCTTAAAAAAAATAATAAAATAAATTAAAAAAAAATCTAAAATGACTGTTGAGAAATACTTCATGGCCAAAGACAGAGCTAAACCTTCCTTTAGTGTTAACAGATCTCTTAAATGTAAAGACCTGGTCTGCAGAAAGCATTCATTTGGCCTGCTAACTTCCTGTGAGTGTTTGGATATCTGCATCAGTGTGTGCTGCAGGGAGCCCTGAACTGCTGCCAGGGCAGGGCAAGTTCACTGATCCAAATATTGCACTGCAGGTGAGCTAGTTAGGATCCGAAAGCAGCACCGTCACATCCACAGAAAGCTGTCTCAGGGCTAAAGAGCCCAGGTTTTTCAGTGCAATCCCCTGTGCACAGCTCTGCCTTCTCTGGATATGAGCAGGTTCACAAAGCATTGGATATGAGAAAGCAATTAGTAAATAAAATCCAAATGTAAGTACCAATGAGATTTGTCTTTATAATCTCCTCCATTGTGTTGGCGATTTTTTGCCACACAAGTGCCAGGGCATTGGAACAGGCCCGGCTCCTGAAATGTATTTGATGCCATGGATCACGCTAAGTCACTGCTAGCTAAGGATCTTACAGTCACAGGGGCTTTAGACCACTGAACATGGATAAATCCTGTTCTCTTTTTTTTTTTTCCCCTGCAGTGGGAAAGGGAAAGATAAGGGCTGTAGAAGGTATTTCCCCCAGCTGCTTCAGCACACAGAACAGAAGTACTTTTCTTTGCCTCATCCAAACCAAGTTTTTCCAATTAAGAAAAAAAAAAAATAATTAAAAAAATTCAATCCAAAGCAAAATATTTTTCTTTGTTTCAGGCATCTTTAATCAAAAACAAAGCAAAGCAAGTTAGTGACTATGAACCTTACCAAACAGCAGTTTGCCAAAAAGAGTGAGATGCAGTAGTTTTAAGTCTATCACTTAGAAGCACCTATTTTTTGTAAGAGAATGCTTTAAATACCCTCCTAGAGACAATAGTGATGAGTTACACAACAATTAATGCTGCTCAATTTGAATTAAATAATTAAGTATTCATGACTACAACAGAGATATCCCGCTTCTGAGGTGAGCACCTAGCAATTCATCCCTTGTCATCAGCTCAGCAACTGTTTAAATTGTCCCATGCAAAGCTGAAAAGCTTCAGCAGGAGATTTCTGAAACACATTTATGTGCCAATCTCAGAGTCTCTCCCTTGCATCCAGGATTTCATTGTGGGTCTGGTAGGTAGGGAAAGTAGGTTTAGGTCTTCTCAGGTAGAAAGGGATTTTTAATTTCTTGGATGATCCCAGGTGAAATGGAAGAAACTAATTCTTGCAAATTCCCTCCCAAGCAAATTTAATGTTAAGTCTCAAGTTGTTTCAAAAAGACTAAATAAATGACTGTAAAGAAGTCACCAAACCTTTCTCTCTCTAGTAACTAGACAAGAAAAGTCACCAAAAAGGAAAAGAATCCAGGAGCTAACATTTGTAATCTATACTTCTGGTAAAAGTGATATTACTTGTGGGAAAAAAACACAGTCATTTATGCAGTAGACATTCAGCTTTATATTCAAATAACACAAGTATGGTAAAGAGTAAATTTTATTCCTGGACATGGATAGGTAAGTTGTGGCAGGCTTCTCTTGCCTATTAAGATACCAGCCATATGTTGCGATTGGTTTCAGCTAGTGCTCACTCTGAAACAAAAATATATGACCCTTTCTTACTCCTCTGGACTACAGTCAATGACGTCTGCTTTGTTTGAACATGTGGTCGGGTTTAGTGCCTGTGATGTACACACAACCAATCTCCAAAATTAACCACACTGTTACAAAGGCTTCTGCTCACCTTAAAGAGGTGCAAATACAGCTGAACTGTCACTACCTCAGAACTGGATTCTTTTTATTATGATTTCTAACCCTCTGCTCATTAGACAGTTTTACAAGGTCAGGTTCCTGTTAACTTGGGCAGAAAGCCACGTCCCGGGAGCCTTGCCTTCCCTTCCCTCCTTTTTTGTAAAGACAGATCGACAATCACGTTGACCTTTTTGTTAATGCAAAGTGTATTGCTGAAGAACTTCAGCTATATTGCAGTTGGAGAATGTATATTTTTTTTTGCTGAGACCAAGGTAGGCAACTCTGAACACTTCAGAAGTTGCCAGGAGCCTCTGCTGAAGCCCCACAAGTGTTTGTACCTGCAACAATTTCAAAGGCTGTTTGCACATGGGGACTGCTTTTAGGGCCCACATGGGGAGCAGTGCTAAAGCAGTAGGTGATGGCAGTATAGCAGTTAGAGGGAAGGAAGCAACACTGGGGAGGTCCTTGCCCAGGGAAGGGAGGGCCCTGTGTGGGTGAGATGCAGAGTGCTATTTACAAACATTTTAACACTCCTGGCTTGCGATAAACAAATGAACCTGTGTTTCTCACAAACAGGGAACATGTGAATGAACTTGAAAATAGCATCTGAGGCTTCACATGCAGTGGGAGGCTAACAGCAACTGCCCCAAAGCCAGCCGCAAGCACTTAGTAAGGCTCTGATAGCACCCATTCTATTTGCAACCCTGTCTGTTGCACAGCTCACAGAGCAGTGTCTGCCAGGTCCACCTGAATCCTCTAGCTTAAGAGACCTTTTCTAATGAAGGGCAAAACATGCTTCTTCAGTGGGAGGCTTTTGCTTCCCTTTGAAACAAGCTTATATTCTCACTCATTTATTGTTCCCAGAAGAGGATATTGCTTGCAGGACCAATGCCTGAATACCTTCAGATCATTAGATGATAGTTTTCCTCAATATTATAAAATAAACCTCTCTCCTGCTTTGTTATACACCCCACATTCTGCTAAAAAGGTTATGCTCACTGCTGCAAACAATTGGTTTTGCTTTCACTGCCTATGGTTGTTTTTTAATGCCCCATTTAGCTGGCTTGTGTGTCTGCCTTTAACTGAAAACAAATACACTTCATTCCGATAGACCGCTAATCTTCCACTGCAGCACTGCCCGCTGAGTCCCGGAGAGGTAATAGTACTTCTCTCATTTTTTGTTTATGCTGGATATGCTTTGCCAAAGTTAAACTTCTGCCAAACCATGGGATTTGTAAGAACCATGGTTGTTCTAAATGCAATGAGATTGTCTTGGCTGATTTTGTTTTTCACAACATAAATACTTTTATATGTGAAGAGGTTTGTTTTTTCTGTGTGAACTCTGCCTTTTACATTCTCTCTGATATCTTTTCTTACAGCATTTTGAATTTTCTAGAGCAGGAATGCCTAAGCTTTCTTTAGCAATGAGGCATTAACTTTACAACCACTTGTTACATGCATAAAGCATAATAGAGCAGTTTTCAGCTCCAGTGCCCCATAGACGTATGTTTGAACCCATGTAGGTCCCTCTTTCAAACCATATAAAATCAACGTCTCAAGTATATTGTCCATCAGCAGTTGCATGGACCACCAAACTTCTGTTTGGCAAATTCTTCTCTTTCTAACCATTAAGTTTGGTTCTCCAGTGGCTGTCTTTTTCTTGGCCTTGAAACATCATGACTGACATGAGGAGACAGCAAGAAGTAGGTGAAAACATGGTTTGTCTCTTCAAGCCATTTACAATCTATCCTAGGATCTCCCAGACTTTCTATCTTCATATAAATGAAATACTGTACAAATTGCTGTTACATGGTTTTATGACTGAGCTTTATCATTTGAGTTAAAAGAAAACTACTTAATACATCTAGTGATTCAAACCCATCTATTGTCATATAATAAAGGTCTGTTCTGCTTGCATTCCTTTTCTGGCATCCATTCCTTGCAGCAACAAAGTTCTGTTTAAATCCTCTCTGTCTTCCATAATTCAAGAAAAGAAAAAAAAATTAATCATCTCAGATGAGGATTTTAACTGAGCCATTTTTCCATTTGGGATATTTTTAAATTTCACTTAACTCCTGGTACTATTGTTGCTCAGCTATCAATTAGTCTAATACAGGTCTGCTTCATTGAGTCTCTGATTAGAACTGCATCCCCAGAGGTGTTGCACAAGACAAGAGACCTCATTGTTCCAGGTGGCTGGCCCAAAGCTACTTCACTCACTACAAAATCAGGGTTAGAGGGTACCAGGAAGAATGGCAGAATACCCTGCTGTTCCCCCAGCTACCATCCAAATTTTTACCAACCAAGTCAAATGCACCAAGCCCTAATACTGCCAGCTTTGTGCACTGATTAAAACACATCTTTTGTTCTTTTTCAGAAGACTTGCAGAACAAAATGAGCAGTAATCTCCTCCAAGTGCCTCTCCCCCCCAAACCCCAGCTATCACAGCCTAAAACTAGATGCCTATGTGCTTACACAAAACCAGGAATAAATGGACTCATTTTTCAAGGGTAATCTGCAGCCAGCTGTTCTCCTGGGCACAGCATGCATGGCATGCTCACCTTTGCTGTGCAGATCTCAGACTGTGTCTCCACGGTGAGGCTGTTGCAGCCTGTGGTGTTTTGCACAATCTGGTCCCTCAGATGTCGAGATCAGAGCACACCCTGGCTGCGCCCCTACCTGGGCATACAAAAGGAGCACACACACCTGTTCTCATCCAAATGCACAGCTGGAACAGGGGTCTGGGCACATAAAGCAGGGTTACAAACTATGCTGTGGAACCCACATGCTTGAGCTTTGACAAAAATGATGAATTCAAGCACCACCAGCACTCTTGAAAGCCATGAAGTCTCTTGAAAATGCACAGAAGAATTTAGCACCCCAGGTCTGAAACATTTAATCTTTAATAACTTTGATATTTCCACAGCAGGCCTGCTCCCCTGCTGTAGAAGTTGACAGCTGCCACTCCTTTAGAGGACAAAGTTCAGGTAGGTCCTGCACAGAAGACATAGCCAGCCCTTTACACAATCTATTTTTGTTTCAGTAGGTTTAGAGCTGCTTTGAATGGCAGAAGCTTGGCTGATAGCGTATTTGCCTGCTTAACTGTGTGTGCTATTCTCTGATATCAAAGGAAATGAGTGTTTGGGAGAGGGAGGAGGAAGATGATGAGGGGGGAGAGAGGAAGGAGATGAGTTAAGTGAATGATAAAAGCAGCATTTCCTGGTATCAGGTCTTCAGTGCAAGAGTTTTGGGTGAGTAGGCCAGCATGTACATTACAGTGATAAAGTACTAGAGTCCAGTGAAGAATAAGAGCTGCTCAAAAAAAGGAGAGGAAAAAGATCTGCACCTGAGACATTTCTCAGATGGAGCTCAGCTTTACTCATCAGCTTCACACCAGGATACAATGTGAGAAAGCCAGAAGGCATCAGCTAGCATACACTGGAAGACCTTTGGATGTGTTTTCTGCTGAAACTGTAACATGAGTGCCCTGAGTGAAAACACCTACCCAGATTTATGATGTTCAAAGCTTTTTCAAGCTGTACAGATTTGTACAGAAACTTAATGACTTCCCCTTACTGGAGGGATGTTATAGTTTTCGTATGAGTGGTAGGAGAAAGAGGAAAAGAGAGAAGAATTAAAACCCAGTTTCAAATGGACTCTCTGGTAGAACATACGCAGTCAAAGGACAGAACATAGCTACCTTTAAATCAGTTCATTAAGCAATTCAAACACCCCACTGTATCAACTATTTAGTACTACAAGCAATTACTACATTGGCTTTTCTATTATCTCTGAGCTCTCTTTCTTTCAGCAAAATAATTATCAAAGGCAAATTTTTTTTCACTTGCAGTCTCAAATCCAGAGATAAATTTAAACTTTTTTTTTTTTCCTTTCTTCAAATCCCTTGCCATGCTTGTTGACTCTGCTCTGTAGTCTCTAATGGGATATGGCATATCAAGCTACTGAAGAAATTACTTATAGAGGCAATCTCTGACAAGAAAAAAATCTAGCTTCCCTCAAAGAAAACTCCGGCTAGCAGTGCATGAAGAGCAATAGTGTTTGCCTACAATGAGAAGCTAAAGTAAATCAGCAGTCAAGAAGGAAATAGTAGTACAGGTCTGTCTAAACCGCAGGTGCAGGAATTCACATGACATTAGCTTGTGCAGCCCCAAATTATGCGGTAGCTATTAGAAGAAACGGCACTCTGGATCACCTGGAGGAGCCTCTCACATGTCAAATAAAGCCATCTCCCCACATGGACCTCTTTCTCATACTATTAAAGCAGCTTTAATTTGAATGTAGCTGTCACATGCAAATCTGCATTTTGTACTTCAGTAGCCAGAGTACCTTGTGGGTACAACCAGTGTACCACAGAAGATGCAGTTTTGCTATTGCAGCTGTCCATAGGCTGAAAGGGCATGCCCCAGGTTCAGAGATGCCAATGCAAGATCTGAAAAACTCTTTGGACTGAGGTCCTTCTGCACATCAGTCATAATGAGCAACTTGTATCTCTTAGGATAGCTGTGTTGGCAGAAATCTGCCATGAAAAAGTGACCGAGAGAACCTCGTAAGGGAGAGAAACCATGTTAACACTTTTCTTACCATTTAAAAAAAAGAAGGAAAAAATATTACCATATGCTATAATGGCTCTGAGATTCCTGCAGATGGTACCTTCTGTTGCACAGTTGAGAGAAAAATAGATTTTACTCAATTTTTACATAGGTCCTACAAAATTTGTGCACATCCCTTGTACACCAAATAGGTATCTTTACCCCGCTTTTTAATTTACCACACTTTCTTTGCATACCTACAAGCTGTACATTGTGTATTACACTCTACTGTAGTGAGACAGTATGATGCTGTGAGGCAGACTCTGCACATATAAACTGTTCTTTAGTCTTTTTATGCAAGCAGCTTCCAACAACTCTTGCTTTGGGAGAGAGTTTTCTGTGCAGGCTGGAAATCTCTCTTTACCTTTCCTTCTCCACATGGCTCCGAGTTTGCTAATGATCACATTTAAGACCAGTTGGTGCCAGCAGCTAACTTTTAGGGCTGCTTAGTGAGTATGCTGTATCAATGAGGGGTGAGTGGGTGGAATGTTTTCTACTGTTTTACTTTTTATGGGAAAATAGAAATAATCTGGTGGGTTTAACAGTTGTGCTGTCACTGGTATGGCCACAGTGATAAAGAATAAACTGTTCCGTCTTCACAAGATCTTCATCAGCAACAGCAAGATTGCTCATTAGATTTCACGGCATACACATTTCAACTACATTCTGTGCATCTGTGGTAATGTCAACTGTTTAGGATATTTTATATATACACATACACACGCATTCTCTTTGACTTCAAGCTTTGATGCTTGTGGATTAGTTTATAAACAAACAGGATCCTGAATCTTGACAGTTTACTTCATTGCTAATATATAATCCTCAGTACTCTGACTGAGACCTAGTGCACTGATGAGAGTCTCTCTATTAAGAACCACAGTATCATAAACAGAATGACATCTTTGCAAGAATCTGCATAAAATCAATTTTCCTGGTTGATTTTAGTTCGTTATTTTCAAACTAAGATGGGCATTTGCTTTTATGCCAAATGTTTCTGTAGATCACCTGTATCATGATGTATTAAAGCATTTACATTTTGATAGTCAGCAGTAAGAGTAGCCAGATAAGCAACAAAGTTTCCATATCACTCCACAGTGCATTTTATTAATTAGCAAGAAAATGTATTTTACATTTTTCAGTCATAATGGGTCTGTTAAGCTTATGGCAAAGTCTCTGTATTAATTCTGCCTCCAGACTTCTCTCAAGCCGCATAAGCCATGGCAGCCAACATTCGGGGCTGCAGATGGACAAAGAAACATGCCATTTTACAAATGCTTTCAGTGGGGGCCTTCGAATTACCTTCTTACAAAGGAAGAACCAACATGAGAGGCATAATATCTTCCTCTTGGGTCATAAGTCAGAAATGAACATTGAAATATTTTCCTAAAAACGTTTCAAGTCTATCGTCTAGAGGAGCAGCAGAAAATATTTTCTTTGGGAAATAATATAAAGCATATTCTGTTATCCTATGGGTACATACAAATCTTATTATGGATGTTTCCAGGGGGGAAATAAACCAGCTTTCAGTGACTTTTACCTTCTCCTAGGATTCAGGCAACCTAATAGCTTTAAGCCAGTTAGCAATATGTAGCGTAAATGCCACTAAACCTTACAACAAAGTTATTTTTTCCCAAAGTTTCTGGACAGGTTCATTGCTCTCTTTCTGATATGAAAGAGAATTGAATCAGCTGTCATTTTGGTTGTCTAACCAGGTCTAACTCACTTGTTTGTTTCACAAGAACAGGATGATGAATCATGAAGATATGGGGCCTGTGTTTAGAAGCTGCAGATTAATTTAAAATAATTTGATTGTTTCAGATCACTTCCTAGAGCACAGACCAAAAAATCCCAAAACTGATGTCATGCAAGTACTTATTTTTCCTCATACTGAGGACTTGCTGATTCAGACTTCATCTAGAGATACACAAGGGAAATACTTTTCAGCAAATCAGGCACTGTATTAGAATACCATAATGACAATACTGGTTCAACAGCTAATGAAAAATAAGGCAATGTGATCCATAAAGGGCTTTTATCACATGGATACTAGATTATCAGCCCTGTGAAAAGTATCTGTTCTATTGCTGAACTGGGTTAAAGTTTCATTTTGTTGCCAGGTGCCATTGCAAGTAAACTTTTTCATAGTTTTGGTGGTTAGGAACTTTTAGCATCAAACCGTCTGCTGATCCTATCAAAAAGATTGTCTGAGAACATCTTAATCCATCATGAATGGATAAAGAGTTTTCCTTATCTTGACAGTGGCATACTGATGCTGGATTATAAAATCAACTTGAGCAGTTGTAAAGTATTGAAAAAAGGGCAATCAAACTACATTTTTCAGAAGTGTTCCACCACTTACGTTTTATAGTTCTGATAAATTTAGTTATTACCATTCTTACTGAGCTACTGAGAGTTAGCTAAAATTGCTGAGCGATTCCCATCTTCTACACTATATTTACAATTTTCTCATGGCAAAGAGACCCTCATTATCCTGGACATAAGCTTTGCGCAGTGCTGCCCTGTCTCAAGTGTAACGAAGCCATCAGGCTTTTTCTGAGCGTTAACTCTTCTCTAACTCCTTACAAGAACAGAGTAGTCTCCACTCTGTAAACACAGCCATGTAGCAGTGGAATAAGATGTTCTAATCAGTGAGAATTTAATTATCTCAAATACAGCTGTGGGATTTGTTTGGTTTGGTTTGTTTCTTATTCAGTAATAAATAGCACTCAGGGAGTGCTAAGTCATTCTCAACTTAATCAGAATTCACTGAAAATAGCCTTTTTGTTGTAGTGCCTTGTTTCAGAATGAACCAAGAGTGCTGGCATGATAAACTGCTCCTATTGCCTTCATGTCACTAGCACTTAATTTTGCCAGATTGATTTATCTTGAGAAACTGTAACAATCACCTCAGCACAATGTTTCCTGTATTGTTATGGATTGCCAAGGTGGGTTGGAAAGTGACATGTCCCACCACACCACTATTTTTTGATTTTTTCTTTTAACATTACTCTGTCATCAATATTACTTTTTATGGGTAACTTTTTCGAAACAGGGCCCTTCTTTAAACCATAAAGCAGTCTGAATACATTTCAAGCCTTTTTAACTTTCCTGAATTGTGCCATAACCAACAAGCCTTAGATGATTTCCCTTTATTAAGTAAGGAGATGGCCTTCAAGTAATTTATCTAGCCACGAGAGGAGACTCAGCTTCCTGAGCTTACTGAACACACTGAGGTTAATTGCAATATACTGTTTGATGTCAGACAACACCACTCATTCACCTGCTTATTTTTAGCAAAATCACACAAAATTCTCCATAGGATAGGACTGTCATTAGAACAAGCCAGTAATATACTAGGGGATAATTATTAATTTTTATTTCATTCAATATATTTTACTTTCCCCCCCATGGGGTCAGTGTCTCTGGCTGGAAGTCTGCTGTGCAGTTTTATTCCAGTCAGACATTTCACACTACATAAACACCTAAGTGGTCTTAACATGCATCAACAGAGAAGACCAAGAAGGAAACTTGGGTCACTCACAACACCACCTGGGTTCATTAGTATTAAGAAATGAGTGCTTTACAGACACTGTGTCTGTAGAAGGAAAGGAGTGACATCATTAAATGTGATACACTACCATATAGTGTAATGTTTATCAGTGGGTCAAGCTTTATCCTCTGCTCATCTCATTTATGATTCAACAACATTTTTTCATTACAGAATGATCATATTAGTGGAGAAATAGGAGTCTACAAGTTTATGATATTAAATGCAGAGCCCGTTCTGAATGCACAGAACAAGCATTAAGATTAAAGTTGTGTAAACTCTATGTTCCTGATCAGTTAAAGTAGTTTAATAGTTAATGTTTACAGATGAGCCACCCCCTCTCTCCTTTTAAGTACATCAGAAGGACTGTCCTACAAATTCCAATAACAGATTTCACTTGCCTTGGCTGATCCAGCAGCACCAGACTAACAAGATAAAAACTTTCTTTCTGATTATTGGTGCTCTATTAATAGAAAATAAACTTTGATTGAGCAACTTATGCTTATGTGCAATTTGCTGTAGTGATTGCAGCTTGAAATTCATCACATTTTCCCTTAAATTGTTCTAAAGAACTACTTGATAGCAGTCAATTCTTCCCCAGTTGTGGCATGACACAGCTGGAGCAGTCACTCTCTGTGGGAAACTCAAGCCTTCCTTCTCTATAAATTCAAAAGTAATTCAAGATCTTCAGCTAAGATTCTTAAAGAAAATTACCTGCCATAGGACAACGGTCCTCAAATGTTCATGTAACAGGTAAAAGAAAGTTAAAAAAGGGGTTGTATAATAGATGGCCACCAAAAAAGTCCCTTAGGAATTTGCACTGGGACATGTCCCATTCAAGATACTCAGAAACAATCTAGAAGAACATGCCATGTGATAACAAACTTTGCTGAGAAGCCTATATTAATCAGATTATTAAAGACAAAGATAAACCACAAAGAGTTGCCAAAATACTGAACAGATGTGCTATAAAAAGGCAGAGGGGGTACGGTGTAGGTAAAGTACCATCCATGGAGAAAATGAGCAACTTTACACACAGTGATTAGTTTTGACATGACAATCACCATTTTGAAGGAAGGTCTTACCATTGCAAAATAACTGTGAAAATGTCAGTTCATTGCTCATCAGCAGCCAAAAAAGCGAGAAGCAAGGGGACTGGCATGACCAATTAGGAAAGGAATAGAGACCAAAATGGATCATCGTTGTGCAACTCGCTACTATTTATGATACACCCACATTTTGAATATTGTGTCATGTTCTACTGTTGCCTGTCCACTCTCCCACACTGCCCCCATCACCAGAATCACGTAACAGAACTGTGAAAGATAAAGATGGGCATCAGACCCCTAAAAATCACAGGTAAAATAGTAAGAGAGTGGATAGGGAATGACTTGAATACAAAAGCAAGGAAACAAAAGTGACAGGAAAAAAAATAACTAAAATGGTAGCCCTTTAACTAAGGCATAGTTGAACTGTGGAACTCCTTGCCAAAGGATGTTATGAATACCAGAAGTTTACCAAGATGCAAAAAGTATCTGAACACGTTCATGAAAAAGAATCTGTTCAATATCACCAAATCTAAAAGAAGCACCTCTAGCTGATGAAGTCCCTGAGCAGCAGTCAGTCTGGCTGATCTGTCTACCTTATGGCAAACCCCTACACACTGAAATGTATGATCATGTTTATGTTGAGCCATTTCCACTCTGACCAATATGATTAGAACATCCTCTTCCCCTATCTGCAATATATTCCTTTTCTGTGACATTATCTTCATGTGCTGCCTTGCAGGTGTTGCTTCCTGCCTTCTAAAGACAAGCCAAAGTACTTCACAAACAGGGGGCTTAAACAGGAAAGGAGATAATATTGCCTCAAACCCTGCTTCCTCTGTCAGCCTGAAACCTCCTTCCAAGAAACAGTGAGGTGCAAGCACTCTGAAAGACAAAAAAAAAAAAGTCTGTCTTGATCTTTGATTGCTAGTCACAAAAGATGTCACAAGTCACCATCAAAACTCAAAGTCAAATCTTCTTTCACCCAGGAGCAAGGCTTCTGTGAAGACCATCTACCTGACATCTATACTCAATGCCTTTCAATCTTTGGGAAACACTACAGTCAGCAATGCAATTTCAAGCCAACACCTTCCTCAGGATGATGTGCAGCAGCTGGCAAGTTTCTCTACCTCTTCCAAGGCCAAGTGAGTTTACACAGTCCATGCTGCACATTCAGATTTCCTCATTTTCTTTGCTCCCAGTGCTTGATGGATGACAATTCCCCGATCACTCAGCTAAGCACATCAGCCCTTAACAATTCAGTGTGTGTTATCAGCATCACCTTTTGTGCCGCAGGCAATTCTTACCGTCACCGTGAGTACAATATTGAATATGCTAAGCTGCTTCAACAGAATTCAGGATGTCCAGAGTTTAAGTAATTATTATAATTTAAATCATCATTATTCAACAATAGGTCTTCTAAAAAGCTAAAATCTAATAATAAAACCCAGTAACAATCATCTTTAATAGAGCATCTCAAAATCAGGCAACACATTGTGCATAGTCACTTAATTGGTTTTTGTGCTTTACAGAGTCTCCAGCTTACCAACCTCAAAACCAAAACTTTTCAGTTCCTCATACAACATGAGCAGCTTCATCAGGGAAATGATGAGCTTTTGCTTGACCCAGTCTCGTCTGTCAGACCCTTGGTCTTGAGTGAATTGAAAACTTACAGTTCTTCCTAGACACTGAACAATTGCCAAGCTAAAAACTATTGTTTAAAACATTTTCTAGGCAGGTCCATATTCAGAGACATGTCCTTGATCCACATGAAAACGAAAAGGCATTTGTTTTGCTAGCCTACCTGAAGAAGTGACTCTTGTTTTCACCTCGCCACACCATACACTCATTCACTGCTGGGGAATGGCAGTGGCACTCAGGACATTCATGCTCCTGAGGGAAATGCCGCTCTACCAGATAAATTTTTGTGTCCTATACATAGCTATTCTATAGCATGTAGAAAATTGTTTCAGAGCACCCCAGGGTGAACAACCACAGCAAAGATGCTGGAAGATGCATTGCATTCCAATTGAGACAAATTGACATTACTGCCAACAAGAAAATACTAGGAATTTCCAGAATGAAAGAGAAGCCACAGCCATGGCAGAGCAGAGAAGTTTTGATCTCAAATAGACCACCTACAATAAATCATGCATCGCACATAGTTACCAATGCTTGGAAGGATACAGACAGAAAGCCAACATAGCTTGCTGCGAGAAGCTGACATGCAACAGTTCAAATATGCATATCTCCAAAATAGCTTTTAAATTAACAAATTGATTTCTATTTTGTGAAAATATTAATGTTATTTTCATAAGCATAATGTAATTTAAAAATACTTAATATAACAAAGTAATTGCATCTTATCTGAATTCTCATGTGAGTTGGACCAGTGCCTAGTTATGCACCGGTATCTCGCAGCAACATGTTACCATGTGACAAGTAAATGGCAGATCATTGCCCACAAGGACTCTTTGTCATGTCTCCTAGTGAAAAAGAGCTGTAAAACTTTTCTAAAAGAGACATCATTGCGTTTCTTCACAGATGGGGAATTACGCCAGTTCCAGATGCACTCCTGCATCCCAAAGAAGGACTATACCGAACAGAAATAAATGGCTGCAGGGTTATTTCAAACCAGCATAATTAATTAGCTCAGAGGCTGAACACATCCCCAGCTGGCGCTAGGAAGCAGAGGAAGGATATAAAGGTGGCATTCCCACTTGTGTAGTTACTCCTCAGTGTAATCTTCTTGTTCAGTTGCAAGGCAGTGTTCACAGAATGGAGTAGAAGGTAAAACCCACAGGTAGAGAGGGAGAGAAAAAAAAAAAATACGTGAATCTTGAAATCAGCAGCCGCTCTGCCTGTAAATCTGCACTGAGATATGCCGCTGTTTAGTATGCTGTGGGCTGTTAAGTGCTTTCTGGTACATAGATCAGGCCATCATCAAGCTTGGGACTCTGCCAAGGAGAGTGTGGCGCTCTGTGACATGTAAGACTACACTGCACTTAGACTTTGAGGATGCTTTTTTCTGTAGGTGAATGGCTGCTCTGGAAAACAGAAACCAAATCCTCACTAAATCTTAGGCACTTTTGCTGACAGCATCTCCCATTTAACTCTCATCCCTGTTTCCCTATTCTGATAGCCCCAGGCTTCCCTTCTTAAGAGGCGGATGTTTCATTGCTCTCCAGTGACAGTCCCTCAATCCCACAGCTGTCACCAGTCAGTGGAGCAGCTCCACCTCTCTCGAATTCATTACTCCACCCTGGAGGTTATGAACATCAGTCTGAAGTAACCTGTGAAGTGCAGAACTCCATCCTTCCACCCAGAGCTGCAGCTAGAAGGTTTCTGCTGTGGCTGCTGCTAGCAAGTTGTCTAAAACTTTTTGCATTTATAAGATATAACCCCTGTGGAAAGTTTGTCTGACAAGAATTCAGTCTTGCCTCCCTCTGGGCAAAATAAATCCAAGTAACCCCATCAAAAGGGCAGGACACAGGGATCTGATGATGTATGAAAGATGAAGAGCAAACACACAAAGAAAATTACCCTGATGCTAGACCTCTCCCTTCATTCGCAGTTGAAGTAATGAGCTAGTCATGG
This sequence comes from Neopsephotus bourkii, assembly GCF_033783945.1. Lineage (NCBI taxonomy): Eukaryota > Metazoa > Chordata > Aves > Psittaciformes > Psittacidae > Neopsephotus > Neopsephotus bourkii. The sequence continues at coordinate 15,904,512 of NW_026900624.1, forward strand.
TTGTGCAAAAAACCCACTCAGACAGCCTGTTCTTCAGCACACACAGTTTTCCCTTTCTCATCTTCAACTACTGGCAAATATTTTCGTTCAATGTTAATGTTTCTGCATGACCCAATTTCCACCTCCTCCACAATTTAGGATATTTTGGCAGATGCCTGTAATTTTTATGAATTAAAGTCAATGTCAGAAGGAAAGCTGCTCCTCCCATCACTCTCAAAGAGCTGGAAATAAAACCCCATGTCTAAGGTTATAAAGCTTAATGCTCCAGTTTAGAAAATAGCTAGAACAAGTTCACTTAGCAGCTCCATGTTAACAAATGTTTCTAGAAGAGTTTCTGAATTCCCTCAAACCAAACCAAACAACACAAGCTATATCCCAGTATTGTTTTCACAAACTATTTTGCCATAAGTTTCAGTCTGCACACTCATTCTAGCACCAGTCCTTCAATGTTTTATATTCTTTCAGATAGATTTCTAACTGTAGAAGTCTTGAAACAGGATTTTTAAAGTCAATCTGGTTGCAAGCTGAACAAAATGTAGTTAGTTCAGAAAACAATTTTGTGGTTGGAAATGCAAAGCTGCAGAAACAGAAACACTTCATACCCATTCTTAAGAGTCTCATGAACTCATTGCACTTCTTTTTCTGGTTTCTTGTCAAAGCCAGTTAGGGTTCCACAAAATGCAAGGAAAATGGCTTTCCCCAGTTGAACAAGAGCCTCGTATTTCTTAGCTACTTGTCCCCTTAAAGGCAGTAGTTTTCTCACTATGAATACTTTGAGATCCATAGAAACCTTCATCTGAAGCCTGCAAATGATTCATATGGCCTAACTTCAGTTCCTTTTTGATGTGAGGAAATATGAAAAGACTTAGAAATGGGGAAAAAGAGGAAAAGCTAAAAGACAGAAATATTTCCCCAGACAGTGTGATGGGACAGAAAAGCACAGATGCAAACAAGGATTCCAGCTCTGCAACTTGTTTGAAGGGTTCCCTTCCCTTCTACTCCTTAGCATAGTAAACCTTATTTGAAGCCATCACTTTGAAGCTCTCAGAGGAATTGACCACTTTGGGATCCCTCAAGGCACTATAGTGGGGAAAAATGATTAAAGCAATGAGATATCTTTCTTCTACATATCTGTAGCTTCCATGTGCTTTCAAAGAACAGACATCACATTTTCAAATAAAATATGTATTTTTGAAATTCTCCTTTATTAGTGTTGCACTACAACTTTGGAAAAAAAAACAGCGAGTCTTCAATACAAAATGAACATTTCTAGACTCAAGATTAATTATGTTAATGGTCTAAGCAAAACTAATCTCCTCTAACTCAGGCAAATTAGTGTTTCCATGTGGCTCATTAATCCCTGCCTCTTCAACTGAAGAGGCCATGCTTCATAGTACCAAGGTATGCAAGAGAATAGCATGCCAGGAGTATCTTGGGCTGCAAGTGCTGAGAACAGTAGAAGCATTGCCTGATTTTTATCTAGACATCTGAGGTAGTGTTTCATGCTCTTTCTGAAGCCCAGGGTGTACCACCAAACTCAGTGATCTGCTGCAATGTCACTGAGACTAAAACTGGAAATTTAAGGAACAGTCATGTGTTGCACATTGTCAGAGAAAGCTTCTGCCACCTGGACAAAGGAGGAAGGAACCGAAGTATCTGCAAATCTAATAACCTTGCCACTGGCATTCATTCATTAATAATAGTCAAGAACCACCTTGCTGACAGACCTTCACATGTGGTTTCAATAAAAGGGGACAACTGAGGAAATTTCTTCCCAATCCTTACAGCCTTCCTTTAGAGGCTGCTCTGCCCTGTCCCTGACAGCTCACCCTGGTACAACTCAGTGAGAAAGGAGCAGCTCAGCACTGAGCTCAGGTTCATCTCCAAACCACCACTGCCTGCCTATGTTTTACATGTTTGCAATGAGGATGTGCCTTGGTTATAACCCTCAGCGGTAGTACCAGTGCAAGCTGTAGGCACGGGCCAGTCAAGGTGCTGCTTTGGATGGTGTAAAATTTACAGTATAATTAAGTCACACATCTGATAGTTTTCAGTACTTGTATATGATCACACACAAAATCTACGACAAAGCAAGGGATTGATTTGTTAGTTGTACTAGGCTTCAGAACCTAGCCTGGGTATCATCTCTCCACATAATCCTTCCTGATTTAAAATGACTTTTCTGCTCTCTTGAGGTATTTGACCCCTGAGGCCCAAGATCCTCAGTGTGGGTGCCACTGCTTGCAGATCAATTGCTACTGTCACATACGATATTGATTCCTGCAGTGCACTGCCTAGGAGCAGCAGATGCAAAACTGCCAATTTCAATTACCAAGCAAGCCAAAAAGATTTGTTTGCAATTAGATGACAAGAGGAAGATTGCCACTAGTTACATTCTGGGAGAGAAAGAAAGAAGAAAAATAAATCAAATGTTCTCACTTTGTAAAGACAGAGAAATCCATATAAATACTAGATATATCCAGCTACATTATGCCTTTTTCCACACTGTTGAAATAATTCATATATATATATAAAAATATATATACACACACAGTTGCACCACAACATACCACTCTTAATACAATTCAGACTAATGAAAGAGAAGTGCAACAGGGTGATTTTTCCAGTGCATTCTGGCATTCCCTTGAACTCCCCTGTGCTCCACAGATTTTGATGGATTCTAACTGTACCCTTTTAATGGCTTCCATCAACACTGTCCAGATACCTCACTGAATTTAGCCTGACAAAACACTCCCATGTGGGAAGTATATCTCAGAGTATAAATACAGGAGATGAGTAGAGCTGAAAGAACAGGTCCAAGAACCACAGGGTGGGGGATCCCTCAGCAACGAATGACCTGTATCTAGATCTCCCTGACATTAACCTTCTCTTGGAGGGCAACCCACACTAGAACCACGTCATCTCCTGGCAAACACCTAAAAAACAATTTTTTTTTCTCTTCTGTATTTTGGGTACTGCTCTGACAATTTTTCAGCACGCTCTGCCTTCCCTTCAGAGCCCTGTTTCCCAGTGCCCAGGCTCAAAGGACCATGTTACGCTATGCATCACACTCACTGCTGCAACAGGAGACCAGTGACCAGCCAGCCTGTGGAGACTGTGCCACCCTAGAGAGGGCGACAGCAACAGCAGAGAGAAGAACAAAGCCTCTCTGCCTTTGATCAAGCCAACATCTGCAGATGTGGCACATGGCTGTTCACTTTCCTATTCCTCCAGGTATGCCTGACCTGCAGCAGATGTGACTGCAGCTCACGCAGGTTAACTTCAACAGAGATAACTGCTGCAGGCAGTCAGGCTGCACAGACATCAGTGTGTATGGCACAGACATCAGTGTGGACACCTGCAGAGGTGGCTGTGCCTCCATGTTCTCACAGATATTTCCTCTGTGGTTTAATCTGCCTAGGCTACATCTGTACAGGCTGCAGCTTGGCTTCCTTGTACTGGGTAGAGAAATCTCGGTTACGTTACAGTGCGCAAATCGATTGTAACATAGCTGAGAGGTGGTGATGCTAGAGACACCAGTGACTTACTGACACCAGTGCGCCAACCACTTCCACCAGCAGCAGTGCATCAGCAAGAAGCATTAAGAATTGGCCAGTGCAGACACTGCCAGTGGGGATATCCGCTTGGTTCTTGACCTGGAGGCATCTCCAGTCACTGCCTGTGGCTCTCATACCAAAAGCTTTTTCTATGGTCTCGTATTTCTTGGGGGAAGGGGAGACTGTTTCTGCATCTAAACTGCAGTACTAGGATTCTGGTTGGCAAAACAGTCAGATCCACAGAGGTTGCAGAGCATTATTCGGGGAGGACAACCCACTAAATTTCATGTTTTCTCTTATTCTAGAAGAGAAGGTAGGGAAAGCAAGAGAAAAGCAGGCTAGATACAGTTCAGCTCTTATTAAAGAGTACTCCAGTCAGCTTTTACACAGCTGCTGATTCAGCTCAGAGCACAGCAGCAGGGGATGTGATGCAGTGCTGTGAAGGGCAACATCTGAGACACAAGAGATATAGAATACAATCTGCAATCCTTCATGCTTTCCCTTTCTCTGCACTCACCTAACCCTCTCTCTCCAGTTTAGCCAATATATTTCTGGCTAGAAACTGATGCATAAGTGGAAAAGGAGATTGATTTCCTGCAGTATGGCTTCCTTTATAAAAATAATATGGCCTTTTTGGACTAGCAACATCAACAAGATGCACCTCTCAATAGCACTTAGGAAAAGACAACATTTTCATGCTATTGCAGGTCCATGTGCTGGCCCCTGAACTGCAACATGGGTTGCAGTTATTTCTGAGACTGTTAAAGCACAAGGAACATTTTCCTGATTCCATTTTGCTGAAAAATTATGTGCAGGACATTAGAGATCTAGAGGGTTCTGCATTCAGACTTCCATTTTTCTTAGAAGAAATCACTGATATTGATTAAGACTGAATCGTAGGTGCAGAAAGGGTAGCATTTACAATTGGAACAGGGCAGGTGCTGTTCCCAGTGGCACCAGAAATATTCCCACTACAGCCTTTCTGCAAAGGACAGAGAAAACCCTAGTGTTTGGTTTTTTTTTTAGAGTCACTACCCTGGGTCTAGCTCTACAGAGGGTAACTGACCTTTTTAGAGGGGTAATTCCTGCCTTTCTGTAGCTTGAAATGAGTTCATTTAAAAAGCTAAATTGCATTTGCTTACCTATGTGTTTTATTGAGATTTATTCTACTGTATAAGAGTGTCAGGTTCCCAGGTCAGCTGGTGACATTATAAAGGTGCACAGAGCAGGTTAAGAAAGAAAATCTGCCATAGTCTTGCCCCACAAGTCTTGCCATAGGGGGCCCAGATCTACGGCTCATGGAGTATGACAGACAAGCCCTCATGGATTTCAGATGGCTTTGACTCAGACCTGTGTTAGCAATGTCACAGGTCCAAGGTGGTTCCATCAAACCCTGGGTCAGTTTTCAGCAGTCTAGCATCCTTGGTGGGGCCCCATGTCATGCTTAGTACTCTTCGGTCACATGCCTTTACTTCAAAACTGAAGCCTGTTACCAGTTTTAATCAGCAGAAAGGGCACGTTGAGTTTGTCTTTCTGGAATTACTCATACTTCAGATTGTGAAGTACACAAAAAACCCCTCTCTGATTTCAGATAAGAATAGCCAAGGCAAGCAGGCTAACAGAGAAAAGAGCAGGCTCCTTGATTTTGCAAGAATCAGCAAAAGAAGCCCCAGCTGTTGCCCAAGTGAGCAGTTCTAACATCTGCAAGGTAAATGGTCAATCCTACAAAGTACAAAATATGCTCCAAAAGTTAAAGAAATAGCAAAAGCTTCTTAAACAAGCACCTCATCTTGCCAGGACTGTTTTGGCATGCTGCAATCACCAAGAGCGCAGGCTGGGTCAGAAGGCTATTTCTTGAATATAAAAGCAAACAGCTTGGCTAAGGGAGTTTACAAAATCCACTGGCTTCTTGGGCAGAGCCCATCAGTCGCCTGTCAGGGGAGAAGGGCTCAGACAGAGCTCACTAAATTCACAGGCAATGCTAGGAGATCACATAACCAGTTTGGACCCAAGTAGCTCAGCATCTGGTGTGTAACATTAGCTATGTGCAAGAGTGCAGTCCAAACAAGTGCCAGCTCTCTTAACTTAAGAGGCAGGGCTTATGCAGTTGGGGAACCTCAGTCTCTCTTCTACAGCCCAGCACCACCAGACTATGGTGCACTTTTTGGATAGGATCTTAAAATGGGCTTTACTGTGGTCCAGACTTTGTTCTGTAGAAATCCACTCAGGCATGGATCAGAAAAGTTAGGTAAGTGCTGGATGTTCTGGAAAATTCTACCTGTACAGTCTTCAAACAGAGAATATTGCAAAAGTTCTAAGAGACCTTGCCAAATGCTTAAAAAACATTTCCTAATTTGATCTGAAGTCACACTTTATGTCAGCTTATCATCAAGGATTCTGGCAAAACAGTTTATAGGGAGATAAAGAAGCATTTGCAGAAAACAAATAACACAGTTGCTGTTAGAGTTTCATTCCAACAAAACATCTTTAAATTGCCAGAAAGACTGTTTATTGGCCACACATCACACAAACAATCAAGAGAATGGACTTTGTTACTGAGGAGATTTAGAAGGCTTCAAAATCAGATGCAAAGCTGGTTAAAATCATTACCACATAGACATTGCCAATTCTCCGTGCTGTATCTGGATGTGCACAAGTTGTATAGTCACAGGGGCTTACTTGCTGAGGCAAAGTATAGGAAAATAACCAAATTTTGCTGAAATGTTACTTCAGAGTCACAATATGTTCTTCTGACAAGGAGGGGTTATACTATACATCTCTCGCTATACCAAAATTTGGATATTGCAGCTCATAAAAGCTGGTCTCTGACAACATTCAAGTTATTTCAAAGCACTTGGCATATTAGTAGCACACACAGTATTAGCAAGAGTGTGACAGTCATTGCTAAATGATCTATGTAGCTTTGTCGAAGTGCAAAAGTTGCAGATAGACAGCAGCAAAATCTTAATACAGCATGCTTCATGTATTTGAATGTGAATAATATTTTCAAATCCTCTCTCTTAGCTGTGTCATCTCCTTGCAAAATAGACTTCACTAATACTGGTAGTAAACATTTTTGCTAAGGGAAGAGGCTCTTCTGATAAGCTTTACTTCTAACAGGGTGAGCAACCCTCAGTCATAACACAGTCTGTACTTGTCCCCAACTATGCAAGTTTAACCTTTAGAGTTTAACCTTTAAAACATACTGTTTAATTCCTGTCTAAGGAGCAAACTTTCAAGGTTGTATGGCTTCAAGCAAAGTCCATTAGGGAGCTATTTGCAAGGCTGAGTGATTCAGAATTCTTGCCTAAAGACCTGCACATCATCTGTTTGATATACATGCATTGGTAGGCTCAAGACATACATGATATAGAGGCAAAGTAGTCCACATTTGCTTTCCCAGCTTCACTTAGAAATGCTCCATTTAGCAAGACTCAAATCTACTTCCTTAAGCCTAAGGACAGCCTGAAGCCTTTGTCTACCCTAGACAACTACAATTTATTTTCTGGGACAACATAGCAAATATTCTTTGTTCACAGAGCCTTCTTAGTTATGACCAGACTCACTGTAGACAATAGTAATACATATTGACAAAACTGATGTCTGCACTGGGAGCCTTTAAGTTCTGAGAAGCAAATCTACTCACCTGGCCTACAGCTAGCCACAAATTCAAAAGAGTTCAAGGGATCTGAAGAAGGTTATCACTGAGTGAAAGATAAAGGTTTTCAAAACAAAAAAGCTCACATCTTAGAAATAGCACTTCTTGGGCGAGTATGACGGGTTGGGGTTCAGACTGGATGAAGATGATACATTTGGATTTTAGGTTTAAAAGAATAAAAAAGAAATTACAAAAAACGTCGGAGTATTCTGGCATGAGTTAAGAGATGCCCGCGTCTGACCTTTGCAAGCTGCCAATTGATTGAGCTGCATCTAAAACCAAGTCACAATACTTTGAAACTGAAGCTTTCCATGGCGATTTTGTAGCACCAGCCATCTGACAGTGAGGTGCCCTTGGATCATCACAGGAGATGTATTTGCCCATCATTGGCTTGGACAGTGGTACCTTAGGGTAAACCAGAGGTTTATACATAAGCAAGTAAGCCAGTGGCCTTACACAGAAAAATCAATAGTCCCTGAAAATGTTGCTTTCACATTGGAAGACACACTGGTACTATGGTGTGCAGTGAACTGAGCTCACTCAGGGCTGAAATAATGGAGGAAGAACTCCACCATGATGGTTGGGTGTGTGTCTGAACCCACTCCTACCAACCCAGGCTGAGAGTCCCAGCATGGCACTCCCTGGTGCTACCAGTGTGGGGAAGCCTTTCCAGCTCAGACCCCCAAACCACAAGAAAAGACAGTGCCTGAGTCCAGAGCGCAAAATGTGTCTGTATTTGCGAGAAGCACTGCCCACAGTGGGAATAATCTGCCCATCAGGTGACAGAGCACTGCCTATGCAGTGTCACAGGAGCAAGGGCAATGGTATCTTCTCCTCCATATCCCCCAGCTGAGCAGCACTGTGACCCTTACGTTCAGGAGCTCTAGTCCCATGGCAGGTCTTGGAAGCTAGCCTGCAGACAAGAGTCCACTAAGTGACATTAAAAACTCAGCTTCTTTGCTTTGCCCTGCCCTGCTGGCCTCCTCGTCCCCTCCCTCAGTAATGCAGAAGGACACTCTTTGAAGGCCAGGTGCTCCTGACAGCCAGTGACACGATTTACATTTCTACAGCACATTTCACATTAATGGATGCCAAAGGACACTTCAAACCATCTTTCATAGTGAAAGTCTTATGCCCGAATTAGGATAAAGCACTGCGGCACAAAGGTATCGCACAGTAGCGTTGTGACAAGCGGCAAAGATGAGTATCAAAATAGCTTCAAGGGGAATAATGGTACTGAGAATGCAGTTTCGCCCATTGGTTCTGGTCAGATATCAGAATCAATATCATGCTGTTCTTACAAAGGATAGAACAGAGATCTTCATAGCTAGAAGTTTTTCTGTCTCAGAAGACAATGTGTCCTGGAGCCAAAATCATACAGAAAAATTGGAATTAGTAATAAATCAAAAATAAATGAGTTCAATTTACTGGGTCAGTCTTCACCATGACCTATATCATAACCTGTGTCTTCCCTTTAGCACTCTCTCAACAGGCTTGTAATGACTTATGATGAGATCCCAGCCCAGCTCAAGGCAACATGCTTGATGCAGAGGTCTAATCCTCTGCTGATGTACACTGACAAGATGTCGCTGAAGCTGATTAAGTGGTATCAATTTACAGCAGCCGAGGATATGTCACATAAGGTAGTAAGACTTCAAAAGAAGTGTGATGGCATGAGTCCTAAACATTTTCAAAACACTGCTGTCAGAACAGATCTCCGAGTACAAACCCCTTTTCTGAGAAGTCGTCAGAGACCCAGATGGGTTGCTGGTTTATTTTATCCTGCCTGGAACACTGTGCACCCATCTCTCCTCCTTTAAACTTATTATTATTCCTGTACCCTAAATCCCTACTGACAGGAGTCTCTGGTATCACATCAGATCGAAAGCTTGGCTTAAAATTGGCCAAATACTTTGCTGAGCTTTCCTCCCTCCCCCCTTCCCCCCCCGCCTTGGTTGCTAGAACTTTAGCTTAAAATATTCATTTTTCATTATGTCTGTGAAATACCAAGTTTCAAAAGAGACAGAAAAACAACCTGTAAAAGGCAATTAATAAAACATGCCAGTGGTCCCCAAATTGTTCAGGACACTTTATTCAACAAGGCGTTGAGACAGAACAGCAGCAAAGCTGCTAAATAGCATGCAACAAAGCAAAACGCAGGGAAGGGCAAAATAATAACCTGCATTTTTTAGCATCTTTCATCCAAAGTGCTTTACAGACATATATGCATATTATATAGGGATCATTAATCTAACTCTGAGACATAGCTGGCATCACAAATAAGTTGTAAACCACCACATTATAAAACGGTATAGCACAGAGGGGAAAATGAAGAGTAACTGGTCTAGCTGTATTATAGAACAAATGCCAAGTCAGCAGAATTCCTCTAGTTGAAATTTAGTGGAACATTGAGGATTGCATTCAAACTCATGTGGAAGATGCTATGGCATCACTTAATAACTAATTCTTTAGGTTTACCTCTAAATGAAAATATAGTACCTCTGGCAGCCAAATGCCTTTACCATATTAGGACCTGGTGTTAGTCAGTAAGTCATCAATGTAAGTTCATCAATCACCTCAAAGGTCTCCAAGATGAGTATCAATCAGTGAAGCTCAGTGAATACTTCTCAAGAGCCACTATGATCATAGCCTCAGTACAAAACCGATTCTAACACTTCTGCTAGGCCAGGAGCCCCGAGCATGGTTTCTGAGAGAGGTCAGTCAAGCCCCAGGATGCACTCGCTTACTCCAAAGTCTGTGGTCAACAGCACTATGGAAGTGAAGTCCCTCAGATGCCATTTTGCATGGAGCTTGGAGGGATTATATTTCTGGCTGTGGAGCACACTAGCTGACACTTGGAAATTTGCAGAGGTTCATCCAGGAACTAATTGCTATTATTCATACAGAAACTATCTTCAACTCTACATCACAAAATGCATGTTACAGACAGAAGCCTTGCTGTTAGGTGGCTCGTCATTTTCCTCATTATCTGCGTATGCCCAGCTCTCACTGCTTGCATCACAGCAAATTTCACATGTTCAAATGAGCAGCATTTTATTCAGAAATTTCTGGTGATGGATGCCTGGGGGAGTCAGCTTTGCTCAAAGCCTTAATTCCTGTTGTTTGCTGCTTCAGCCCTCAAAGTGCATGATGTTGTACTTGGTTCATGACTGGAAACTTTCCTTCGCAAATAAAGGCTAGAAACATTAGTGTAACACCATCTTTGATACCGCAGAGCCTAAACCTATGCCACAGAGCAAGGGTAATACCTCTGCACCAGGGCTATTACCTTTATTACAGAGATCTGTTGCTGGCTCAGAGCAAGCTACATCCCCTGCTGAAGCAATATCACTTTCCACCACCTTTGTCTCTGTCCTTGCCTTCTCCAACTTCACAGCACAATTTCAAGAAGGCTGCAGGCATACTTGATTATTTTCTTCACACCGTCTGTTTCTCTTCCTTATTCACACACACGTATCAATAAAGAGACAGTTTTCTGTGGTTAAAATTATATCCCCAGACATTTTAGACCTGGAGCCAAAATAGATTTGACTAATCTGAATTCACCTTTGAAGGCTAAATAGGGACATGAGAAGGTGCTGGAATCAAAGCTATTGCAAGCAAAGACTGGAAATCTCCAGCTATGTCTTAAGAGACTTGATCTTCAGATAAGAGAGTCCTTCCAATATAAGGAAGAAAAATGACAGTACTGAACAACTATTGTGTGATTATTTCACCAGAGTCCTCCTATAATTTCTCATCTCCATGTGGCTATTTTGTTCCTAAAATCCACCTTTTTCCAAGCTATTTACTGTGGTATACCAGCGTGAACACAGAAAATACCTCCCCAAACTGGGGAGCTTACTGGGACAAACCCAAATCAGTCAGTCAGTCAGCACCAGCTGATAAGCAATAATTCAATACAGTCTATTCTGCAGTCCCTGGCCCTAGGACACTAATCCAGAGGCTAATAAAGCAGTAATCCCTTGCTGATCCGCAGGCTCCATTTCCTGTGCTCAGCCCCATGTCATTACTCTGGATTATATCTGCTTTCGCCACCCTCAATCTCCCTTTTCTGCCTGCTCACTTTGTGCCATCCTCAAGTGTGAAATGGTAATAGCCACCTTTCAGGAGCCCCCTAACAGAGCTGTTCATCTTTAGTTATTTCAGCCTCGTCTCCTGAATCATTGCTATCCCAAAGCACAGGCTATTTTGTTGCCTTTTTGAGTTGCTGGAGTCAAGCTTGTATCAGAGAAGTCTCTGATGCTGCAGGATGGGAGTTGCTGAGAGCCAATATGGAGAGCACCATCACCTACAAAACCCCCAACCTGATGCACAGGGTGTAAAAATGAGTCAATGCGAGGTTCTGGTTACATGACAGCCCCCATTTACTCATTCATCTGGAATGGGAAGCATTAAGTCAAGGCAACCTTCAATAAGATCAGCCAACCTTTTGGTTCACTTAATCTTCCTGTAAACATTGCTGGCAGCCTCAAGTAAGGAGGGAGCAAGGGAAGGAGAAGTACAGCTCCCTGGAAAAACACGGGGGCTCCTGTTCCAGGAAAATCCCTTTACTCAGTTTGGCCTCCCTGTGGCCACTACCAGATGCTATAGAGAAGTGATGGAGAAGCATCAATCTTTTGTGTTAGTCCTGTCATGCACCAAAACCTAGAAACTGGCTGAGGAACTGAAGCATAGGGTTTAAAATGCTATCAGTAAATATTATTTATTCCAAAACCTCTAGATTTTCTCAGTCACCTCTCACATGTCCAGCCCAAATGAATCTTGCAGACATCCTGCTTTTGGTGCTGTTCTGGAGCAGGGAGTTTGTTTTACAGTGTGCTTTCACTTAGCAATGATGTGGAGCTTAGGTCCAAGCTTGCCATCTTTTAATTTAATCAGCTGTCCTTTGAAAAAGGTGCTGTATTTTAGGTATCCCAAAGAGGCTGATGTAGGGAAAGCTGAAGTGCTGTTTCCTTCCCACCTTTGAAAAAAACCACACCTATGGCCCACCTCTAGAGTTCACACCAAGAGCAAGAGTCCTAGAGAACACAAAAAAGGAGCCTTAAGAGAATATAAGAAAAAGATGTATCAAATGCTCCCAACATGCATCAAGTTGTAAGCACAAATTATTTGCTTTCAGCAGGTATCTCAGGATGTCAAATGCTTTTACTAGCAAAATGAGTTGCAGGGTACATTACTGTGTAGGTTGTTACACAGTCATGATCTCTCCCCCTTGATTTAGGGGAAAGGAAAGGTTCCTCATCTGCCACATGGACATAACTTTAGTCCAATTTTTAAAAACAAACCAGGACTTAAAATGATCTGTGTGCTTCAAATCACAAACAGATTTGTGAAACACAATGGAGCTGCAGTGCTTGCCCTGGTTGATAAGTGTTTTTTAAAGGGGACCAAGAAGCTGACTACAGTGCTTATTTTCCATCTGTCCTTCCTGCATTCCTTTCATCTTCCCTACTCTTCAGATGCCAAGGAAAATGGACACACTGTGAAGATCAACAGGTTGGGGTGTTTCAGCTGCTGCTTTGCTCCTGGCTAAGGAGAACTAGAAATGCAAAAGCAAGTACACAAGTCATAAGAAAGAGGACTGCTTTAAAGGTGTGCAACACATAGAATCATAGAATGGTTTGGGTTGGAAAGGACCTTAAGATCATGAAGTTCCAACCCCCCTGCCATGGGCAGGGATGCTTCACACTAAACCATGTCACCCAAGGCTCTGCACAGCCCACCCTTGAACACTGCCAGGGGTGGATCTCTAATTGGATCCACCTAATGGGATCCATGGGATCCAGGGATGGACATCTCTAATGCCACATTCACAGTGTCTGTGTATAAAAATTACCATAACAATAAAACCTCATGTCTAAAAGGCCTCCATGCCTTAGTGAGCCCTTTCAGAGCTGTCCATTAGAGGTCACTAGCACTCAGTCACAGCAGGAGCCCGACCGCTGCAGATGAAATCCCAGGCATCAGACCTCCAGCCAAAATATTTTAACCCCAGCCAAAGAGAACCAAACAGAAAATATACCCTTCTTTACCCTATTGTATACGAGAAGAAAACCTTAGTGGGAAAAATTGAGCTTTGGAAAAATAGGTGCACATCCATTTGCCACAGGTTTAAAGGAGGGAGCATGGGGAACCTACCAGCTGCAGGGTCAGACATTCCCTTGCAGTGATCAGAGCAGCCTCATCCAGCACTCTCAGCACCAAGCTCAGAGAAGTCATGACTTCTTAAACAAAGGTAAAGATCTAGGCAAGCAAGCTATGCCCTAGGTATTAAAACTTCCAGGCAATTTATGGTTTGATTTCAGCTGCCAAAAGACTAACTGCAGAAGAGAAGCAGACTGCCAGCCAGGGCATGGGAACTAGACACTGCTTCTGCTCCCTTGGTGACCTGGGACAATCTGGGAGCACAGGCATCTGATGTAAAGGGACATCACAACATACCACAGCTTTTGAGAAAAACAAACCAAAATGCCAGAACGCCCCCAAGTTGCCATCTATTTGCTGTGCTGCGGCTGATAACCTGCCTATCAATACTGCAATTACATTGGATCCCAAAGCAGGTGGGCAATTCATCAGCCAGCTGCATCCCTCCTACACACCACCATTTCCTTCTGTCCTGCAATGAGGAGGATTTGCCATGTCTCTCATTTCCCTGCCAAGCACACAGGACCCCGACAGCTCCATCCACAGAGCTCCCAGCTACCTGTTGGCTCTCAAGATGACATGCCTGTATTTGATGGCATTCTTGTGGACAGAACACAAGGGCTGTGATGGAGCCATGCTGCTGCATCACTGTCTGAAGATGTAAAATTCAGGCTGTGACCTCCTATGATCCCACTGCCCACTCCTCCCTCCGAGAGACCAGGCCTCTGATGGCAACCCCTCTGCACAGCCACCTTGCATCTATCCAACTGCTCCTACGCTGGTAACAGCTTCTGCCCTTAAGCACCCAACTAGCTCATTTGAGATTATGGTCAGAGGCACAGCATATGTCTGCTGCATCCCTGTCTATATGGTCTTTATAATCTCTGAGCAGCATGAAGATGCACAGAAGCAGCAGGGGACCAGAGGGGAAGTATATTTGAGTGCTGACTAGGCCATCCTCCTGATGAAGGACAACTACAAGCCAGGATTCATCATCTGCAGCTGCTCCCTTTTAACCACTTATGATGAGTATTTACAGAAGGGAGAGGAGAAATCATGAAATTATCTGTAATTTTTTTTTGCAGCAGGTTTTCTTCCAGAGAAAAGGACCATCTGACAGCCACACAGGTGGCCTCCAGCCCACTGTTCATACCCAACTGGCAGAGGCACTGCGAGTTTGCATGTAAACACACATCTCAGCTCTGACCCGCAGAAGGCTAAGGGAGGAGATCAGAGAAATCAAAGGCTGATGAAGACACTGCTCAATGCTATATTGATTTTTCTGACATGGCCCTGGCAGATCCAAACTGAAGGCCAAAGGTGTTAGACCAGGCCACTCCCAGATCTCAGCCTGGTGTTCATGGCTCGGTGTACTGTTGACCTGGCTTGGGCCTACAGAGTAACTAAACCGAAGAGGCTTAATGCCACCACTGTAAAGATTGCTACCATCTGACACTTCACTACTACTAGTCAACCTGTTTCATTAACCAGACTCCCGAGGGGCCATGCAATAAATCTGCCTTTGCTTTGCATTCACCTCCACCCTAGTCATTGGCTGCAAAAGGGACCATATCTTGGTAAGCCTCAGCTTATGGATGAGATCATAGAATCGATTAGGTTGGAAAAGAACTTTAAGGTCATCAAGTCCAGCCATTAACCTAGCACTGACAGGTCCAACACTAAACTATGTCCCTAAGCACCACATCTGCACGTCCTTTAAATACCCCCAGGAATGGCAAATCAACCACTTTCCTGGGCAGCCTGTTCCAATGCTTGACAACCCTTTCAATGAAGAGATTTTTCCTAATACCCAATCTAAACCCCACTTCATGCAACTTGAGGCCGTTTCCTCTTGTCCTGTCACCTGTTACTTGGGAGAAAAGACCGACCGACCGACCCCACCTCTCTCCATCCTCCTTTCAGGCAGTTGTAGAGAGCGATAAGGTCCCCCTGAACCTTCTCCAGACTAAACCCCCTAAGGTCCCTCAGCCATCCCCCATCACACTTGTGCACCAGACCCTTCACAAGCTCCATTACCCTTCTCTGGACCCGCTCTAACACCTCAATGTCTCTCTTGTAGTGAGGGGCCCAGAACTGAGCACAGTGTTTGAGGTGCAGCCTCACCAGTGTCCAGCACAGGGGGATGATCACTGCCCTGGCCCTGCTGCCACACTATTGCTGATACAGGCCAGGATGTCACTGGCCTTCTTGGCTGCCTGGGTACCTGCCTTGTGTTCAGCTGGCAATCAGCACCCCAGGACCTTTTCCACCAAGCAGCTTTCTAGGTGCAATCCCCACGCCTGTGGTGTTGCATAGACCAAGTGCAGGACCAGGAACTTCACATTGTATAACCTCATACTTTTGGCCTTGGCCTGAAGTGCCCACCTGCCCAGATCCCTCTGCAGAGCCTTCCTACCATTTAACAGATCAACACTCCCACCTTACTTGGTGTCATCTGTAAACTTGCTGAGGGTGCACTCAATCCTCTCATCCAGACCACTGATAAAGATATCAAACAGAGCTGGTCCCAGTACTGAGCCCTGGGGAACACCACTTGTGACTGGCTGCCAGCTTCTCTTCACATCACTAACTCAGGCCCAGGGAGGCAAGAGACTTCCCTAAGAAGTGGGTCCAGCCTGTATGTTGGACTATTCCCTTCAGAAGGGAGTCTGCTACAGCAATGAGCCATCATTTTTTCTAGATGGAAGCAGTTTTGACACAGGACATAGGCTGACTAAACCTCAGTGACATGTCCAAGCTAGATGAACTATCATCATCATTATTGCTCAGTTCCACTTGCAGAGCTTTGTATCTATAATGCAAGGGCACCTTGAGATGTGGCACAGCTGAAGCAAGACCCAGCCAGAATGGATTTGCAAAAGAAAAAGATAGTTTAATTATTAAAATAAGGTAGAATATAATACTAACACTAATAATAACAATAATTGAAAGGGAAATAAGAAAGATAACAAAGAACCCCAACACACAGCAGTGATGCACAATACAACTGTTCACCACCTGGTAACCAATGCCCAACCCATCCCCAAGCAGCAGTAGGTCCTTCCCAGCCAACTCCCCCCAGTTTCTACCAACTCCCTTCAGTTTCTATACTGAGCATGACATGTCATGCAGTATGCTACGAGATACGTGGGGAGGAATACCCCTTTGGCTAGGTCAGGTCAGGTGTCCTGGGCTCTGCTCCCTCCCCAGATTCTTGTGCCCCTCATCCCTGGCAGAGCATAAGAGACTGAAAAGTCCTTGATGAGAATGAGCACTAATTAACACACAGATGTCTTAGTTGTTGCTATCAGCGTTATTCTCAGGCTAAAGCCAAAACACACCGCCAGCTACTAAGAAGAAAATCAGTTCTATCCCAGATGAAACCAGGAAACCCACTGCAGGAAGGGGAGGCAAAACACTTGTTTGTTTTGCTCCTTCTCTTCCGAGCTGCACATTCCCTTGCACAGCTCTTTATTTTCTTGGGTTTTTTTTTTTTTAAGGTTATGAACACAGAAGCATGTTCTTGATCTCAAGGCTGTTTGCCAAACCTTTGAAACTGTCCTCAGGGGGAAAGCTGGGCAGCCTGCTCTGCTGAACCCTGTGGTCTGGAGAAGACACAGGCAAGCTTACTTTGTTGAACAGTGAGGAGCAGGCCGCAGGTTTGTTCTGCCCTCAATACCTACCATGATATTTGGATTCTGGGAGGAAGACAGGGTCCCACTGGAGGAACAGGTGAGGCAGCTGCTTTTGGGTAGCTTCCACAAGTTCTGAGCTAGAAAAGCCTTAGCCCTAAGGGTGTCTTCTCTCCCATGAGAGGGTGGCAACAACTCTCCAACAGGCTGAAATATAGCTCTTTCAAATTCCCACCCTTACCTTGTGACTGACAAGCAACTTCCCCTACTCCCTAGTCCCCACTGGACATCACCCAATAGGTTTTTCCACCTTCTCCCCAGCTGTGGAGTTCTCTGTGAGCACAGGTATTTTGTGTAGCTTCCAATGGATGCCAATGGCTGTGGGTGGGAGGGTGGCTGAGCATGAAGAGGATCCCTTCTTAGAGGCTCAATGTCTTGGAAGAGTTCTCCTCAAAGGGAGAGAGCAGTACAAGCACAGGATTGTCCCCATCAGTCAGCTCATTTGCCTTAGCTCTATCCTAGTGAGTGGGAGAATGCTGTCTGCTTGCATTAAAGCAGCTGCACTGTTGATAAGCTGCAAACAGGCAAGAATTTCACTTGAGGAAAAGCATAAAGCATGGCAGGAGAGGAGAGACTCTTTTACAACACTTTCGTCTTTTGATAATCACAATAATAAGACCTCTGGTGGAAAATCTATATCTAGTAAAAAGTTTAACAAGTCCAAGGAGATATTCAAGGCTACTGAGACCAATTGGTGAGAGCCTGAAACTTGCTCACCAGCCCTCAGTATGTTAACTCACAATACACACAAGAGAAGAACAGGGCCCAGAGCTTCAGAGAGTTACAAAACCATTGCTGCTGGGAGGATCAGGTGAAAGCTCTTTAAGCTGGTGGTGGCAGCAGCCACTGTGGGGGGAGGAAAGAGAAAGCAGCTGTTCAGCTATTTTGGAATAGGCAAATGCAGAAAAAAAATGTCTAAATCAATCTTGCAATCACCAAAGCTGGTCAGCCTGTGTTTCCATGGTAGGCATTTCCACCAGGAGCATAAAGCAAATGGTGAGGGCAGTTTTGATAGAGGGGTGCAGAGAAAGGCAGGGGCAGCAGGATGGGAGAGGCAGGCAGGAAGCCAGGGAAGCACTTCCCACACAATGCACAGCAAATTAAGGGAGAGATTTGGCTGCAGAGCACAGGCTAGGAGACACAGACTAACAGTGTTGGGCAGCTGTTTTCAGGGAAACAGGACTTCATGTTCCTTGTCAATAAAGAAAACTGCACCAAGGACAAACCTTGCCCGTTATCAATTACTTATCAGCACAACCCCTGCACTCCTGAGCTAGGTGCTCAGGTATGGAGCTGACATTGGCTGCTGGAAGGGTTTTGGGGGATGCTGCCTCTTCTGCAGCAAGGATCACAAAGCAAGCCCCAGAAGGAGGGCTGGTAACAGCATCTCCAGCTCCAAACCCAGGGCACACAGGATCACAAACACAGGCCAACAAATACATAAGAGTAGTTGGAATATTCTACTCTCAGCCTTACTAGCTCAGGCATCTCCACCTCTAAGGCCATTGGCACAAACACACGCAGGGGATGTGTCCCCTTTTACCCCACTAAAAAGACAGTCCCCACACAGCAATCCCATGTCCTGGTCATACACACATAATGCTTGGGAAAAAAACCCACATTGCTACTGCTGCTTCAGCACCCATCCTCGAACTTCTCAGAAAATCCTGTAGCATGTGCAATAGCGCTTTTCAGTCTCAGCAACAGCAGGAGGAAGATGCAGCAACAAGGAAGGAGACTGTAAGCCCCCCTCCCCACCACCCCCATCACACAGGCAGACGTACAAACTTACCTTTCACTCCTTCCTTCACTAACTGTCTTATCGCCATAGCAACTGTAATCCTAGGTCATACAGCTAGGGAAAGAATAAAAATACAGCACAAATGAAGATATACACTATCGCCAAACACAGCCTCAGTGGTAGAATCTGATTTTCATTAGAGGCATAACAGTGGTTTTGCATAATTATACATATATTAATGCCCAATATGCCCATCTTCAGTTAAAATTCATGAATTCAGTTCTAAATTAAAAAGCATTGCTCATTGCAGGTTAATGTTTGGATTTATTTTTAAAAAAGGAAATATTTCTAAAGGCTGAAGTCATACTTGCACAGCTTTTTCTTAATCCTGAGATTAGCAGGGAGAGGAAAACTCAAGGATTAAGTAAGCTCTCAAGTAGAAACATGGCACGAAACATAACGGGAAACTTTGCTACTTTCATGATGTGAGGAGTGAGCAATAAAAACCCCCAAAAGTGGCCAGATGATGAAGCATACCTGGAGTTGAGACCCAAAGGAAAGCATCTTGCAGCCTTTCCTTTGGTGCTTGCGGTGAAAGCAATACAGCAGTAGCATACCATGAAGCAATGTACTGCTATAAGTGACTGAGCATAGGTTTAGCTGGCACCCGAATTCATTACACAGCTTGAGGTCAACGTTTACAAGAGGAGGCTTATTTACTCCTGGCACAGATACAAGGTAGCAGAACCAAGGGACAGCCCCAGCCAAAAAAGTGCTGTGATGCAGTGAAGCCCTTTTCATTTGCTCCTGCTACCTTCAGGTTCCTCAATCACCCACTAAATGCAAACAGCCTGAGGCTAGTACCCTATGACTCTTTTTATTACCAGGTTTCCAGGTGTGCCTCATCTGAGTGATGGGGAGCTCTTGGTGCTGGTCAGACCCCATCTTCCCTGGTCCTATGTGTGGGGCAGTGACTGGAGGGTATTTATTGCCACTTCAGGTGGAAGGGAACTCACATTGAGCTCCTGATTGCAAGCAAGCACACAGCAATAAGGATGCTCACAAAACCCTGACCTGGTGCATGCTGGTCTTGGTATGAAAATAAATGCAGTGTCCTTAGGAGATGCCTCTTATTTAATTGTATTGCTGTCCTAGCCAGGGAATAAAGGAAGAAGCTACTACCTGGGTTTGTCTCTGCAGAGGCTTATTTGATTCCTCACTTACAGAAAAGGCAAAGAGGACTAGGACAAAAGGGAGAGGGTCTGAAGAAAAGGTTTGGGGATGGAGAATGGGTGAGGGAAGGAAAAAGAGGGAGATGGCAAAACAAATGGAAACACAGAAAAAGAGACTGGGAGAAGTCTGACCTAAACAGCAACAGAAATCCCTCATGGCTGCCAATCTACAGCTCCTCTCCTCCTTGTGCTGCCATTAGTGCACGGTGGGAGGAGGAGAGGATGAGCACAAAGCTCAGCCAGTGTGGGGGAGAAAGCTCCCTTCTCATCCACATTTCTGAGGGTGAGAGAGGGAATTCATGGTCTCTATGTCCAAGCCTGTGTGCACCTCCACCAAGGTCTTGCTTATCCTCCCCTCTGCAGCAGGGAGCCAAGGGAGCTGACATGAACCTATGGGATGTGCAGCAAATGTGGCTCCTTCACTCCACCCTGCGAGCATCTCCTGACCTGCCCACACACCTGAGACCTGGAAGTCTGTCTATTCACGACAAAAAGAGAAATAGCAGTTTGCTTCAGAGGCCGCAGGTTGCAAACAGGTTAAACATTTTTATTATTACTATTATTATTTTTAATAATGAACATGCACCTGTGGTTCACTTGTGCTTGCTGTGTCTGTCCTCCCTTCCCATGTGCTGGCCCAGACAGAAAAGGTGCTTTTTAGAGCGGTTAGATAGGGCCTGACAGATGATCCCACTGGACACTGGTCTGTATACGCAAAGCAACTCTGACCTTCCTAGACCGTGAGTGCCGGGGAGGCAAGGTGGGTTGCAGAGCTGTGCTGTAGGTACGCATAGGATAATCCATGAACAGGATCCTGCCAGACTATCTCATCCTCCTGCCTGAACAGAGCAGTGCATTGCTAAATCATCCAGAAAAACAGGGAAAGTGTTCAGAGCCCTCTGAGACAAAATTCACTGGTGGGGACAGGATGAGCACTGGGATATGGCAGCTAACCTGGACTGAAGATCTTCTCTGAACTGGTGAAGGAAACAAAACCAGCCGCTCCTCTGATTTTTGTGTTCTCTGCGATTGTCACCTCTGACTGCCACAAAAAATGTATGGGCCACAAAACGGGGAAATGAGGCAGACGGGGACTTCAGATGGAGGAATGGAGAGTCAAAGAGTAAGATGGATATGAGACATGTTTCTGTGGCCATCAGTGGTACAATTGTGGTGGGTGAAATTGTCCCAGCCTACTTTCATTTCAAGCCAGTCTGGCTGCAGGGAACAGTGAAACTACCCTGGCACAGACCTGTGTGGTCCCATGTCTCAGGTGCACTTGGGAAGCTCATGCTGAAGCCTTTTCCTTCCATCCGTTCACAGATGCATGCCTCGAGTACCTCTGCCAAAGCAAGCTTGTATTTGTCTCCACAGCTCACTGTGGTCTACAGCCCTATGGGCTGAATTCAGCCTTACCTGACACTTGGCACTACCTCCTCACCCTGTGCCCATCACCCCGGACACTGGCACGCCCTGAGCCTGGTTCGTGGGCACAGACCACATGCAGCCAGCATGATCCAGCTAAGACACCCTTTTCCCTTCCCACTTCCCAGAGGCAGCATGGACAGAGGATTTCCCTTCTCAGGACATTTGCTGGGAATGCTCAAGCATATTGGGAGTAGTTAGGAAAGGACAACCCTTCCTGCCTCCTAGTGTCTGTGATGAGAGATGGACTGTGAGCTGACATGGGGCCTTTCCTGTGGGTAGGAGAGGGATGGGTCCCTGAAGTGACTGGGGAGGTCCCTGAAGGCAGCATGCATCAGACCGCTTGAGAGGGGATGTATGTAGAACTGGTGCTGGAAGCTGAGGGTGGGACTGGCTCAGCATAGACATTTATCTCAGGCAAGGACCATTAACACAGTGGTGACTCCTGAACTTGAAAGGGGTTTACAAAAGCACGAGTCCCCATACTGACGGACCCAAATAGCTCAAGGTGTGTAAGGAGACCTGCACAAGCAGTCCCCGTGTCAGATGAAAGTGGCTTGTGATTGACCTATTCCCCTGTGCTCCCCATAGAGCCAACTGCACGAGGCAAGAAGAGAAAGGGATGAAAAGTGAGAGGTGTGTAGGAAGGAACTGGGATAAAGTCAAGGAGGAGTTGAAATTATGATCTAGGAAGCTTCTCTCTGACCAGAAATACAGTTACACACCCACATCCCCCATTCTCTCCCACTGGGTCCTGCAATTTTGACATGGGCTTTATTTCTCCCTTGGTGTTCTTTTCCTGCAGATGTCCCTGCATACAGAAATCCCCTGATGTGGGGCACAAAGTGGAGGAGGGGGACCCCGCACTCCATCTCTCAGGGGGGTTTTGCCCATGTCATCTGTGTCTCCCACACTGCTGTGGCAGCAGCAGGGAGAGCTACTGCCAGAGTGGCAGGATGGTACCCTCTTTGCAAGCACGGGCACTGAGCTGCACTGAGAGGAAGCAGAGAAGCAAGGATTGAAGTGACATGGGCCTTGTTCCCCTTTGGAGGGACGTTTAAGCCTGCTGGAGAGGCAGAGGGGATCTGTGAGCATATCCAGCAGCACAAGCTTTATGATTTAGACAAACACTGCAAATGCTTAAGTACTTACACGCTGATGTCTTCCCTAGCACTTTCACAAATGGACTCTCCTGCCCACCTGTGCAGAGCAGCCTCAGCTGCGGTCTCACAGCAGGGACCTATGTAATTGCCTCCTTCTGCCTGTGTGTGCAGTGTGGGCCTGTCCCTGTGCCCTGCCTCCTCATCAGAGAGATGCTCAGCTTGTCCTGCAGTGTGCTGGGGACATCTGCATGGTGCGTGGTACCATGGAGAGTGGTGTCATGGGTTAGGAACACGAGACAGGGGAGCAGGCGATCTGTTTCAGTGTTTGCTGAAGCTGGACAGGGTTTCTCTGACCAGACAGAGAGGTGGAAGATGTGAGAAGCCTGCAATCCCCAGTCTGGTGCTGGAGCCAATGCACGTGCATACTGGGGTAGGGATTCACCTACCCTTCATGGGCCCAGATTTACTCTCCTATGTTCCCACAGCAACAGCAAGGCAATCGCATTCCTCCTTCTCTCCCATGCACACCGATTAAAATCACGCTTATTGCAAGTGCCTCAGCCTGAGCACCCAGCCCTTTAATTGCTGCAATGAAGGATACGAATGTAGGCGATTCTGGGGCCAGCAAAGCAGAAAATTAGCATTTAGCGTGAAAATGATAACACTGCATCATCACCAGTGCAAAGCAAACAACACAACCAGCCAGGCTGCCTCTTCCCCTCCCTACCTGCACACTTGTACCCTTTGGGTGCTGCAACAGCCCCAGAGCTTCCCACACGTGCGGGTCCTGTCCCTTTGAGGCTGCCACTGCGAGACCCTGGGCAGGCAGGGGTCTGTAAGTTACATCTGCTTTCTGCCTCTGGACTTTTGATGAAGCAGATTTATACACCCGTTTCTGACATAATCCTCCCTCAAATGTCAAAAGTGCCACATTAGCCGCTGTATTGATTCCTGAAGTATTTACAGAGCAGAAAAATGCAGTGTGAGCAAGCATGAGGCTGGAGGGAACAAACCCGCACCCTTTGGTTATCCCTCAGGGTGAATCATTTGCCTCTCAAGCCAGGATACAGATCTGCAGCTCCTCCAGACCCTTAACTAGCTTTCTCCATCGTTAGTGCAAATTCCCCTCAGGCCTTTTCACCTCTTTGTTACATAGGCGGTATTTTTGCCTGGTTGGACACAAATAAACAGTAAAATGCTGTGTCCATCCAACCACAAAAGGAAAGGTTATTATCACTCAGGCTGGGATGGAGCCAGCACCCGCAACCCCAGGGCTTAGCCTGGATCCCAACAGATCAGGGCATCAGAGTTAGCTGGGATGGATGCAGTGCCTCTGCCTCTGCATTGGTCACTGAGCAGGAGTACGGATGAGACCCAGAGGGATCACTCTAGCAGAATACAGAGCCCTGGGTTTTATTCCTGCCACAGAACAGGCAGACACATAGGCACCCATGCTGTGCTGTGAGATTTTGGGCTGTTTAGCCATGCCGCATGAGAGGTGCCCAGGATTGAAAGCAAAATCCCAAGTGATGGATCAGACTTCAAATAGGCTCCAAGATGTCAGGGTGGGGAGCAAGGGCTCCTGGTTCCTCCTGGCTCCAACCACTGTCTCCATTTCATGTGCAAAGCCATGTATGAGCAACATTCAGGTAAATGATAACTAAGCTTCCAAATCCGTGAGCAGAGCAGGAGTGCCCACCGTGCTTGCCTGCCTCAGCCAGGGCTCTGCACGCTGGTGGTTTCTACCACAGAGAGAGCTGCCATTTCCCCAGTCTCCCTTGTGTTGGTGCCTGTACATCTGTGCCCAAAAGGGAAAGTACTTCAAGATGTTTCGATATGAGCCTGTGAATTGTTTGGGTTCCTAAGGGAACCATTGATGCTGAATTGCCAAGCTCAAGTCCTCAACTGAAGACAGACTAGCAATTTACACAGTGCAAGGAGGGTTCTGGTGGTCCCCCACAGTACAAGCACAAGCACACACACATACATGGTGACTCCAGCAGCCCTAGGTCCCTGCATGCCTGACTATGTGGTCTGCTGTGGCTCCTCACCAGCCCTGATGCCCCTGTTTCCCCACCCCAAGGACACCAGTCCCCTGAGCAGCAGCCATGGGCATGCTGCAATGACCAGCATGGGTTGTAGTCAGCTTTGCAGTTTGCCCCAGGTCCATGGTGCATGGCTAGAGGCAGGGCGAGCAGAGACCTCTGCAACGAGTGGTGGACAGTGATGGAAGTGCTGCCCAGGCATTGCCTGTTATCAGTGCTGCGGGGACTCCTGGTGAGCAGTGTCCTGTATCAGCAGTGTGGGCTGTTTATTCCTTTAATATACACTTGAAAAAACAAGATATTAACCACAGCCTCCTGAAACAGGTACATGTCAATGCCCGCATACATACACACATACAAGGCAGCAGTGACTATGGAAGCACAAGAATAAATAAGTACTGAGCAGACACCGAGAGATTTTCAGAACACTCTCTCTGCTTATTTTTCTTTCCTTCGATGCCACGTTGTTTGCTGTTGGTTCCTTCTTTTCCCTTCCTGATTTATTTCCTGTGTCTGGGCTTACTGTAACAGCAGAAACCAATCAGTGGCCAATGGTGATTAACAGTCTCTCATGTATCATTAACTCTGCATTTAATGGAAGGTCATTTTCAAAGACTGTGTTAAGAAATACAAGTGTATGGGGGGTGGTTGTATGTATGTAGAGGGAATATATACACATAACATGATCTTTCACCCACGCCATCCTATTTAGATTGCACTTGACTCAGAAGTATCTATTATTACCTAGAATGTGTGTAGTATTTCTGCCTGTAGATCATATCTTGAAGCAAACCCTTCATATGGCTCAGATGAGGAGGTGGGAAAAGAACTGCGTAAATGGGAACACAAATTAAATGTGTTTGTGGAGTTGTAATTGAAAAGAGAAATGGGGCCATCCGCTTTCATTATTATCATCCCAGCTATTACTACATACAGCTAACAGTGACAGTGGTAATTTTAGAGGAAAGACCACCTGGTAGTTCATATCCAAAGCTGTGATAGCTCGAAAGCAAGGCTTATACCAGGGACCTGAAGGATAATAAAGATGCCTGCCTGAGCATGGACTACATACCTTCAGTTCTTGCATGATGCTTCTGCTCCTTGTGTGTGGGTGAATAGCTCTCTCCTAAGAAGGCACTTTGCAATTAAAGAGCAAAAGCTTGGATTAAAGATGTTTCATTGAAACATATTTTCTCCTCAGATTGCCATCCACATGGCCCCTGGTATCACTGATGGTTTGTTTTGAAGCAGCATCTTAGCCCATATGGGTGTTTCTGACTGAAGGAGGGGTGGCTGCCCTGTTTGTGCTGTGTGGTTGCCAAGCCCCTGTTTGGAGATGCTCTGCCAGGCCCTGTGGAGGAAGAGTGCTAATTCCCTTAGCAGCAGTCATAAGAACGATAAGAAGAGGAAGCAAGTTGTGGCAGCAGGGCAAAGACAGGCAGCAAATCCCACTGCACCATGGTCAGCATGAACAGATAACTTACAGAGCAAAAATCTCATCCAGGATGAACGAGCTGGAGGAAAGGAGGGGAAGAGTTGCAGGAGGAGCTGCTGTTGTTTTGCGCCACGCACTGTGTGCACTGACCCTGCCCCAGCAACAAGAAACAGGAAAAACACACAAGTGCCAGCACCTTTTGTAGTTTTCAGAAGTAATGCAGGTAACTAAAGCAGTGTTAGCCAGAAGGGTTAAAGGGCTCTGGGCTCCAGGAAAATGTTCTTGGAGAAACATTGCCTCTCCCACTGTTTCATTCTGCTCCGTGGACCATGAGACAAAGACAGAGCTGCATCTGCTGGCTTCGGTGACTACAGACAAAACTGCTAAGGAAGAAGATGTGTATTCTCTGTGCCCACAGCGCTGCACAGTGAAGGGGAAGAATGAGCTGCAGCCTGCTGTGGCTTACATGACAACAGGCCAACTGCTCATGGGAGCAGCTTCGTGAGATGCCAAGTCCTCCCTGCTCCTACTAATGTCACGAGCATGAATGATGCTCAGCAGCTCTGCTGACAGGCAAAATGAAGCTGAGGGGGTACCAGGCCATAAGATCCAACTGTGCAATCCTATCACTGGCATAAGGGAACAGGCAGAGCCCTTATTACTGTAACTGTTGCTGGAGCAAAAGCAGAGGCATGCTGCAAACCAGAGGCAGGGATGCCTGTTTTGGTGTGTGTGTGTGTGTGGGGAGGCGAAGAGCTCTTCACTTGCAAATTGAGCACATCTACTCTGTAAGTGGCCGGGAGGCATAAATATTGAATATCACATTGCCAGCTCCTGCTCAAAGTGTGACAGGATCTTAGCAGAAATAAACAGGGGGCGAGGGCTTGGAAATATGTAGAAGAAGAGAAAAGTGCTAGAAAAGAAACATGCATGTCTAAATGAGATGGAAAAAATGAATGATAATTCAGATACTGACATACTGAGCTCCTACTGGAAGCCAGTCCCTAGCAAAGAACAAAAATAACATGGAAAAAGCTGAGAAGTAAGGCAGATCTTAGTATTCATGAAGACCAGGGAAGGAAATATTTGGGAAGTCAGATCACACGCACATAAACTGAACTGGGTGTCACACATCCAGTGGCCTTTGCAAAGTACCAAGTGCTTCATGCAAGGTGCACCATGTGTTTTGTATTGCAGCTAGTCAGAAATCAATGTTTCTCTTTCCTGTGACATTCTTGTGGTGAGGACAAACAAACCAGAGCTGCTTACTTCCCTGGTCTCCATCCTAAATTCTGAGTTTCATTGGCTAAAATCCAGTCTCTGCTCCTGAACTCTTGTTGCACGGTAGGTATGCAGGGCACATCTCTTGCAGCTCCTTCTGGGCACCTCACTGCCTGGGGTCCCATCTTCAGTGCCCCATGGGGTGGGCAAATGCCCCAGTGCTTCAAGGAGACAGTCACCAGGGCCACCCAGGACACACCACCTTAGTGATGTCCTGTGGGACCATTTCAGACATAAGAGCCATTCTGGATGGAATCACTTAGTCCTCAGCAAAAAGAGAAAGTAGAAAATTCCTTTGAAGACATTTAAGTTTTCTATTTTTAGTTTCTTTTGACTCAAAACTTATTTTCCTGTTCAATGCCACTTCCAATTCCCTGCCCCCTCCCTGACCTGCTCACCTTGTAGTAACTTTAACTTCACAGAAAGCTGGTGGTGTTCAGTGCTTCACAGGACCTGGCCTCATAAAAGCCCCCCAAAACCAAAACACTCCTCAAAACACAAACCAAATGCGCTACACTGCCAACTTCCCATGAAAGAAAATAGTGGTCATGTTGGCCATGTTAGATACATGCATGGACCACATACTTGGGTTCTTGCACAGTGCTTCTCCTTGTTGTGTGCGGGCAAATAACTCTCTTCTAAGAAGACTCCCCTTCTATATGGTTTCCCTTGTATCTGATTTCACAAGGAAACTTTTGGTTGTAGTAAGGAAGACAGATGGAGAAGCCATGGCATGGTTTAGTGTGAGGTGTCCCTACCCATGGCAGGGGGCTTGGAACTAGATGACCTTAAGGTCCTTTCCAACCCTAGCTATTCTATTCTATGATTCTATTATAATCTGTTATTTTATTCTATGAGAATTACACCTAGTGGCACACTGCATTCATTTGGCAGTGCTGAGACAGGGTCTCTGGGCAAGGAGAAATACTAAATAAGGGTATGTTTTCCATGGGCAGGTTGGAGCAGTTGAGAATTTCATGTGCAAGAGAAGGTGGGAAGCACTGGGGATGGGCTCTGCTCTGCAGCTGTAATAAGCCACACTGACAGGCCCAGACACTGTGGTGAGAGGGGAAAATATGTCGAGGGAGGGCTTAGGCAAAAAAGGCTCAGCAAAGTGTTGAAAAGAGGTGGAGGAGCCAGCTGACAAGCCAAGATGAAAGGGATTAAATACACCTACCAGGACATGGTAGCAGTGTGCAAGCACATAGAGGAGCTCAGCATCGAGCAGGGAAAGGGACTGCTTTCAGTGGCAGACATGGGGAAGAGCTGGGCATGAGAGTAACGTGGCAGTGAGACAAATCAGAGTGATCTCAGTCTAATGATGGGAAAGAGCTTCCTGGCAGAACCTGCCTGTGATACAGTCCCCTGTGGGAATTGGGGAGAATGGGAGGTTGAAAAGATGCCTGGCAAATCCTGGGCTGCCCTCAGGTGTTGTCTGGGAGGTGGGTGGGTGATGACAGAGGTTTTTCCTGGTGCCAACAGCCAGGTATAGCTGGGAAAGGCAGCTCTTCCCAGGAGAAACCACACAACCTGCCCTGCCACAGAAATCCCACACGGCGTTTGGTGGGTTTTAGTACTCTGCTTCCTCTTTGGGAAGGATTGATGTTTCCTCCTTCTTCTTCAAACAGTTAGTAAATAATTAAAAGGGAGAGACAAAATATTCTCTAAAGATAACCTAGTCTTCTGTTTCCATGGCAACCTCCTTCCTAAGCCAGAAGCCTCTTGCTTGAGTCATATGGCAGGGGTCAAAGCCCTTTTGCAGGAAGGAAGGAGTGGTGTCATGACCCTGCTGGGGTACAAAGGGGAAGCATCATGCAGAGCAAAAGGACTGTCATGAACCCCAAACCATGACAGAAACAAGTAATAATAAGCTGAGAGAGCATCCATCCTTGAGGCTGTAAGTCACCCCATGAGGTCATCACTGCCATCTTTCCCACCATCTTTTGATCCTTCTTCCCTCCCAGCTGGCCAAGTGCAGGCCACAGTTCTATCATGACATCATGAGTGAGTATCAGGGTAGCTTCTAGCTCTGCACTGATCTCTGACCTTTCTCTCATTCCTCAGCTGAAATGTTTCACTGCCAGTACAACTCAGGGTCCCATCGTCACGTATCCTTGAGTGCACCTTCCAGGAAACACTGTGCATTGAGGTATTGAGGTCTCAGGTGTTTGGGTGGGTTTTAACAGTCTGGGGCTTTTTTTGGTAAGCCCTACCTGTGGCTTCAAAGCAGCTCTGAGTCTAAGCCTTGTGCTGGCCAAGTTCATTTCTCAGCCATTTGGAGACTGACTGCCCTCCTCCTGAGGACATGAAACCTTCTCTCTCCTCGCTGCTCATGGGAGATCAAGCAGAGGCAACTCACCCAAAGAACCACCAGTGCAAAGAAAAGCATTTAAAGACCCTTATTATTGCTTTAATAAATCTGGATCAGCATCCTTTCTGCAAGAACAAGGACACAGGCTCTCCTGTCCTCTCCCCAGAGACCTGACCTCACTGCAGTCAGTGTGCACACTTGCAACACAGCAAACACTCCTTCATGCACATAGATCAAGTCCACACAGTAATTATTGCTCTCCTGGCTCTTGGTCCCATTTGACACGCTCGCTGTGTACAGCCCTGGTTTGTAAGATGCAGCAGCTGGCTAGAAATCAAAAAGGTCGTAATAAAACTAGAACACGGTTTTGTACTCCTCACTTCACAACTCTTCATGTGCCAGTGGGGAATACTCTGGGAGGGCTGCAGGGGCCCTCTTGAACTGATGGAAAGAATGAGACAGGAAGCCCCAAGGGAGCTCTGCTCCTTCTCTGAGCAGTGCACCAGTTTCTGCACCTTCCTATCTCCGCTGGGCTGCTACCCTCTCTCCACTGCCCTTCTCATTCTACCTTCTCTGACATCCCTGGGGTTGTAGATGGCAACCAAAATTCTTCGTGCCCCTTGGGTAGCTGGTTTTCCTACTCACCTGCAAGCCTGGGAAGGGTATGAAACCTTGGAGCTGCTGCTGAAGTAGATCCAGGCTGGCCCTGGCCAGGAAGGAGACAAACGCAGTCACACTGCTGGAAAGGCATGGAGGGATGTAGCCTCCGGAGGCCCTGCTGCAACCACGCCAGGAGAGGACCATGTCTGCTGGAGTGAATCCTGGATCCTGAGGCAGGTCGTGGTTCAAGGAGCTGGTCTGCCCTTGCCCTCCACATCACAGCCCTCCCCACTCACACTGCCCTGCAAGGCAGAGGCAAGGAGAGCTGCAGCTTTCCCTCTCCCCATCTCTCCAGCTGGTGAGCCGGTTAGCATGTACACAACACACATACACAACCTTACATTTGTGTGCACACACACATACACACACAGGCCAATATTCCTTGTTCTCCATGTCCATGGTTGGCACTGAGCAGGACTTTGGTCCTAGCTACACTGATGCAAATCAGGAAAACACCAAAGGATGAAGGTGGTGCTGCAGAGGATGCAGAGACACCACCGAGCTGATGATGTTCTTGTAGGGTCTTTCCACTGGGACTTGAACCAGGGGTAGCCCTCAGCCAGGGGACTGACTACATTTTGTATTGTTGAAGCCCCCTTTGCTTTTATTTATATTTTTTTAAATTCTAGGTTTTGTCTTCTTTTAATATATATATATATATATAGCTATAGATACAAAAATAACAGATAGGTTTCTCTAGAGATGATTTTTGCACCTTTGGGCTTCTAAAATAAAATATCACAATTACTGCAAATGAAAGGGGGGAAAAATCAGTTTCCACTCCCTTTTTTTACTTCTCCAGTCCCTTCCACCCTTCCTCCGCTGCTCCAAATTTCCCCACATAGCTTGCAATCTTTTTTCCCTTAGAAGTTTTCTTTCTTTGGAAAACAAAAAAGAGAAAAACCAATAAAGCAACAACACAAATATTGCATGTAGCCTCCATTCCCTCCTCCCACGAGCATACCCACTGCGTTCACACATTCCCTTCAAAGCAAGGCTTTTCACCTCAAAACGTTTCCTGTGCTCCACGGCTGTTTGCTTTTCCCTGCTGCCGGGGCCAGATTTTCACCTGCTGTAAATCAGCGTGAACCCACCTCAAGCCAGAGCTCTGCTGCTTGACACCAACAGGAGCTCACAATCGCGTTTTGCCAATTTACACTCGACCTGAAGATCTGGCCCGTGGATTTTAATGTTTGAAATGGAAGCATGGACAGTGAGGAAGTTCCCAGACACAGGCAAGGCAAACTCCAGACGCTCTTCCCTTGCTGCTCCACACTGCTTCCCTTCCCTTCCCTTCGCCCCCACCCTCCCTGTTTGGCATAGCACCTCCTTCAGCCCCCATTTGCTTGTTCCTCCTTAGCACTTTCTGAAATTCATAATCTCTCAGTAAAAAAAATAAATAAATCGATCTCTCTATATATGTATATGTATATAACTGAACAGCTGCCACGCAGCAGTCACCTGGCTGGAGGGTCCTGTCCCGACCAGCCCCATGGCCTTTTCTTGTCACTATAGTCTCTGCGGTGATGGTCCAGGTCTTGCCCTCAGGCAGGACTGTTCCCGTATTGCTTGCACTCTCCCACGCCTCTGAGGTACGGTACCAGAGTATTTATTCTATATATATATATATTTATGTATATATATATATTTATATATTTTTGTTTGCCTGGTTCTTTTTCTTGCAAATCCTTTGGAATTGCTGCTGGTGAGAAGCCAGTGAAACACGCTTCCCCACACCAGCGGCCGAACGCTCCCTCCCTGTGCCCCAGGGACCCTCATCTGTTCCTCTTGCTGACTCCATCGCCCAGCTCCAGCTCAGATGAGAGCGGAGAACCACGGCTCCCCGTCCCCAGTCTGCCGGGGCCATCCGCCTCCTCTCCTTCTCCAGGCGAAGGGGTGTCCTTGCAGAAGTCCGTCACCCAGGAGGGCATTGAGAGGAAGCCCCGCGGGTCAA
The DNA here is from genome assembly GCF_033783945.1 of Neopsephotus bourkii. Lineage (NCBI taxonomy): Eukaryota > Metazoa > Chordata > Aves > Psittaciformes > Psittacidae > Neopsephotus > Neopsephotus bourkii. The sequence continues at coordinate 15,936,774 of NW_026900624.1, forward strand.
CGGTGTAGAAGGGCTTGGCGTGGTGGGCAGAGGGACGGCGGGGCGAGAGGCTGGCGTGAAGGCTGCTGGTGCTGCTGCACTTCTTCACCAGCGTCAGCCCTGGTGGCGGGGGCGAGAACAGGGAGGTCAGCGAGAGGCTGCTGAGGGTCTCCGAGGGCTCGCTGTTGTTGCCACCCCCCCGCAGGCTGCTGCCCACCCCCTCCTCATCCGAGGGGTCCATGGAGTCATGGTGGGTGCAGCCAGGGCTGGTGCTCCCGCCGCTGCTGTGGCTGCGCTGGTGGCGGCAGATGCTTCGCAGGCTGAAGAGCCCCCGGCCCCGCAGGCTCCGGTGACGGGAGGCAGGGGAGAGGGGGGCTGCCAGGGGTCTTTGACTGGTGGCAGCTGGCACGGGGCACAGAGCCACCGGGAGGTCCAGGGTGCACTGGGGAGAGTCGCTGAGGTTGAGGCTGTCCTCCAGTGTGGTCTGCAGGCTGCCTGCGGAGCTGCTGCTGTGGCTGTCCAGCGAGGTGTCGCTCTCGGGGGCCTGGGGAGAAGGAGCGCAAATCATAGCTCTCAGGAAAGGTATGGGCAAAGAGACTTGGCCTATTTTTTAATGATCTATATTTTATGTTATTTTATTTATGTTTTTTTTTTTTTTAGTGAAAATAAACCACGGAAAAAGGGGAAAAAATCCAATTCCTCTCTCACTTTCCTCTGTTGGGAGGGCACCTATAAACTACCTGACCAATGCTGCAAAGCACAAGCTCTGCAGCATGCCCAGAGGATTCCCTTCTGGAGTACGAAAAAGGTTTCAATACTTTGAGCTCTGATTTCATTCTGCTCAAGGATGAATCTTCCCCTCCCATGTGAAATGCTCTTCCAAAGGGAAGGAGTGCTGGGTCTGTGAGTTCTGCAGCCCCTGCTGCTAGGCTGGCTGTGACCACAGGTGGTCCAGAAGGCAGCAGAGCTAAGGTTTCCTGTGAGTCCTCACTCCCGGCTTCCCTGTGGATCCTGCCACACAGGCTGTGGACACATCAAAGCTGGCAGGAAGTCAGGGGACTTCTGTACGCAGATCTCAGGCTTTGTATATAGACCTCCTCCCATTAAAAAATCATCAATATTTCAGAATAGAAAAGAGGCCTCATGGTTCTGACCAGCACTAGTGCAATGATGGTGTTTAGGGCAGAAAAGTGGGGTCCAAACAGCCTTTATCTCCCTGTGTCAGAGGTCAGTTAAGCTGTATTTCAGTTGCTCCTAGGAAAGTGGTACGCACTGTGAGATCCTCACTGGGACACAGCATTGGGAATGATGCACATAGGACTGGGAGCAGTCTCCTGAACCATAGCTGTTCAATACAGTCTGTATCACATAATCAGAAGTGTAGCAATTTCTCCTTTACAACAGTTCAGTACTTTTGCCCCAGGGATACACCAGCTCCAGAGCCCTTTCTGTTCTTGTTTCTGAAGTTTTGACACCACAACAATTCAGTGGTCACAGCTTGAAGCTTAAATTTATTGTTGGTGAATTTATACACATTTGCATTGTGCCAATGGTGCCTGTCACGTAGAACTGGATAGCATCTTTTAAATGTATTGTTCAGTTTGTCTGGAATAGACTGTCCCTGTACTCCTCAAGTGGGAATTGTTCCTGGAGTATTTTCCATGATCAGTACCAGGGATCTCTATTGGACTTTCATCTCTGCCTCCTCTGCTCTTCAGAGACACTCAGTTTTCCCTAAACACTTTTATTCTTCTCTCTCGTTAGCAAGAAATAGCTGCCTTTTTACAAAGAGATAGCGCTTTTCTGGGATGTAAGAGCTAAGAGGGCTGGGGAAAATAGCAAGCTCAAGGATGTGGTGTGTGGATGTGGCATGAATGTCTGTGGAGGAGGCAGGTGGGGAGAAGTCTGTTCCACCCAAAGTGTGTGATCTGGAGTCACGGAACAAAGAGGCTGTCATCTCCCTCACTCACACTGCAGCTGCTGTGCATGCAGGTGTCTGCAGCACACGTGGTGCAGGGGACCCGGGAGAGAGCTAAAAGTTGGTGTGATTTTGTCTTCATGTGGGGCTGCAGCTGTCAAACTACTTTTTGATGCAAAGCAGAAGAATATACAATTTCAGGTGGTGAGAGCTATACAACACCACTTTGCTATACAACCCTCTCTCCTCCCTAATCATCCTGCACTCTGCAGCCCACTGTGCTCCTCCAACAAGTTAGATTGAGGTTGGCCAGCCCATGACTACAGCTGCTTCTCTTCTTCCTCTCCTTCCTCTCCATTCAGTCCCCTCTATTTGGGTGTGCTGTGAAGATCAACCTTTCCTAGCAGAGGAAAGTGGAAGTCCTCACCTGATGAAGAAGTGAGCAATTCACACTCGGAGATCTCAGTGATGCCCAGGAGCCTTGCAGAGAGATCTTAGGAAGGTTGTGTGGACACGAGACTTTCTCAGGCCCTGTTTGGTTGGCAGAGACAGCTGGGTGGAAAAATTCTGGTGGTACTGGCAACACTGGGCAAGATGCACCTGCAGAGAAGGGGCTGGGAGGGACTGACAAAGTGCCAAAAGAAATGGGGGGGAAGAACAGAAACAGAAAGAAAAAGAGTAAGTTGAAGAGTCCTCCTATTTGATTTGGTGCCCGCATTGCTACAAGTGCAATGTTTGGAGGCTTTCATTAACACACACTCCTGGCCAAAAAGCCTCAGTCCAGTGTTCACTCCATGGGTCCCACTTTCTATGCAAGGACCAAAACCTACACCAGATCAGGAAGATTTAAAGCAGCTCAGAGCCATAAGGCAACAGCTCAGCTTGCCTCTCCTGTTGGTGCTCTCACAGAGAAATACTGAGCTTTAAGGCCTTGATTCCACTATGCATCACTGCTAGAGGACTTTCATCCCAGACCCTGCAAGGCAAGGTATGAAGTGAGATGTATAAACTAGTAGCTTGGGGAACCTGGAGCCAAGAGAGGCCAAAGAGTGTTCCAGGGCAGAAGTGGAACACCTCCACTAAGAGCAGACATGTATTACATGTTCCCTGAGCCTGTAGCTGAGGAACCTGGTCTCAGGGCACGGCAACATTTTACCATGCCAAGTGAGCACAGATCATCCACTTGACGTGTCAGGAGAGTCTGTCCCCACTCTTCTCTGACTGTGCGTGGGTGCAGTACTGTGAATGGGAATCAGCCCTTTCACGATACTTCACATGGGAAAGTCTGAGGGAGGATATAAGATCTAGCAGAAAAAGAAGGAACTGCTCCTCATCACATTCCTGGACGCTGGCAAACTGAAAGCTAATTCCTGGTTAGTGTATCCCCATGTCACATTGACTCCATTTCTGGCAGGGGAAAGGCAGGAGAAAAGCAGATGAGCTGAACCAACCCACACTTTCAGCAGGCCTGGAGAATGATCAGAGCTGTGCTCACCTTTGGTACTTTCGTGCTTTAGCCAAGACTGGACTGAGTTGAAAGGAGCTTTCTCCATTTCACACAGGTAACTGTCTGGGTTTGTAGAACCATCTGCACTGGATAATGGCAGCAGGCATTCCCCCACATTGCCTACTCCATTGGAGTCAGGGCTGTCCTGGCCATCCTGCTGGAAGAGATGTGAGGACAAAGCATTGTGACATTTAATGGTGGACAACCAAGCAGACTTGTCAAAGCCTCAGAAAGGGCTGATTCTGAAGATCTAGCCCTACGCTGATCCTTTGGGCTAGCTGAGATGATTAGGTTTCCAGTCCAAATCCCCTATATTTAGGTTCATTCAGGGAAAGTTACTGACAGTAGTGAAGAGACCTTTTAAGAACATGCATAATTTTTTTCTCCTCAAATGCTTCTCCACAATATGTCTTTATGGAGAAGCTCTTGAAAAGTGACCAGAATTTATATTCCTCAGCAGGCACACTTGGATGAATACAGAGCACTTCAAATGAGCACGGGCAGAAATATAGTGCATAGCTCAATATCCCCATGACTGCCTGGGGCTAACCTTCGTGTCCTTAGGGCTCAGCTGAGAAGTGCTGTGGTTGTCTGACTCATCTCCTAGAAGGATGGAAGAGGACTTGTCTGAGTTGAGAGACAATGCTTCCATTTCGGCCAGCTGGACCTGCAGGAAGGGAAAGGAGCTGTCACAGATCATGTCTGGCATCCACATTTCAAGTTGTCACATTGTTTATGGCAGGTAAGTGAGAGCCTGTAGACCTGAGATCAATTTTAGGTTATATTCCTAACATACATACATACATACATCTTTATATCTTTTCTATATATGCACACACACATATATATGTATGTATACATATGTCATATACATCAGGTACTGCCTAACCCAAATCTGGGCTGGGCAGAAAAATCCACTTTTCAGTGAAAGTTGAACATATGATCTGCAAGCATCCCACCACCACTCCATGCTCCTCTAGTGCTAGAATTGGAGGAAGGAGTCATCCTGTGTCTGTCCCAGCAATACAGCTGGCACGAGGCCCTGCAACTGAAGCTAGGCAGGGAGAAGGCTCCCTCAGGCAGGTGACATGGCAGCCTGCTCTGCTGAGGGATGAGAAGTGGGACCCCTCTCTGAAGATGCCATGGACGGCCCTGCTTAAATACAAAGGTTCTTTCATTCCAGGGATAGTCATGCCTCTTGCAGTCCATGCCAGTATCATGCTTTTCATATTCTCTTACCTTCATCACCCTCCAGCTCCCTGTGTCTTTCCTCATGTCTAACCTACCCAAGAGCTCAGCTAACACCATTTCCCATCCTGATCTCCACCCTCAAATTCACCCCTCCTGCACAGTCATGCTTGTGCTGTCTTGCTTTCTGAAACCAAATCTGGCCACTGCATCTTTCTCAGACTTGAGCCTCAGCTCTGGTCCAGTCCTATGCCTGACCTTGTTTGATCCTTTGGCCTCTTTAATACCACATATGCCCCTCTCCCATCCTCTTTCTTTCAAGCTTTCAGTTCCCCTCTACCTGACATCTTTTTTCCCCACAACGCCTGAAAAGCATATCTGTTTTTCTAGTTGCCTAAGCGGCTGCTCTGTCCCTCCTGTGCTTGGCTTTCTGTTCCACCAGTTCCCAACACCAGCACCTGACTCTCAAGAGCTATATTTGAGGTTGCCTCAGTCAGGACAGCCTGCTTCCTGGCTGTTTATCTTCTTCTCCCTTGTATTTGTGTTTGCAAGAGGCGGGTGCAGCTTTTGTGATGTAAGAGCAGGTGGAAAGTCTGGAGAGATGACTCTTTCGAGTTGGGAGTTTAGTGGCTTGTGCCAGTGCCAGAGATGGAAGAGGAAAAAGGTCTCCATTTGAGGGACAATGCACTTTGAAGAAACAGGGTGGAGAAACAGATCTGGATCTAAATACAGGGCACAAATGACATCCTTATTTGGGATATTATTCTGACACAAGAACATGGTGCTGTGAAGAGAGCCCAAAGCCAACAACTGCTGCTCAGAGAATGGGCACACTGGAGAGCCCAGACAAAGTTATGTGAATTACACAAAACAGCCACCAGTCAACAACTACTTGCATAGAGAAACACAGTCTTCATTAAGTCCCACTTAGTGTGCATACTCATCCATTACTCTCCTAAGTGCTTGTTACACCAGAACAGCCTTACAGCTGTGCTTGTAGAGACACCAGCGCGAAATGTGGTAACATCTGCAACTACCTTCTCCACCCATAAAAAAGAGTTTCAACAAAAGCCAGAATAGTCTGTTCTTCACTGAACCAGTTGTTTACAAATCCTGGCCACGCTGGGATCTACACACAAAACCACAATCAACAAAGTCATGGAGAGATAAACTACATGTGTGGAAACATGGTTCACTCACTGACAGACTCCTACCACTGGCTAAACTCACCATCAGCCACCAATACACAGATGTTTGTCAAACAGCCCAAGAGTGAAAGGATAGTGATGACAAGAAAAGAGATTAGTGGCATGAAACAAAGATGTTTAGTTCTTATAGCTTCCCTACTGAAGAATGTTTAATGTTGTGTCCATCCACTGTGCTCAGCATCTTGATGGTTTAAAGTACAAGCGAAATGGGAGTGAACATTTTTGGCCAATATGTGGTTTTTGTCACCAGAGTGATTCAGCAGGCAGCAAGCACACTATTTAATTGGAGCACACATGCACTGAATAGGACTGCATAAAAACTGTTTTGCCTATACAACTTACTGTTGATTGCTTCTGAGATAGTAAAATTCCGTCTGTGTGTATAATGCACATTTGGATACGCTGACACACCAGAGTACACTCTAATTCAATAACTACGTTCACTGCTGGTGTTAGTTCTGAAACTAGCTTAGCCTAGCTGTGACTCCATGTAGAGATTTCCTATTGGAATTTCCTCGATGTTTTTTATACTATGAAATGTTAAGAAAAGGTTGTAATCAACCATGACTTAAAATCCAGAGCTGCAGTTTTTATTCATACAACCAGAAATGAAATATATGATCAGAAACACCTATGTTTTACTACTACAGCTATTCATGCAGATACAGATAATTTCTTCTCAATTCCACATCTTTGATGCATTGAAGTATCAGTTTTGAAAAATAATTTATGGCTCTATAGCAGCCAGTGGAAAATACGATCTAAGAATAATTCTTTGGTTGTGATTATTCTGTTAAAGTCTTCACTGTGGCTGTGGGGGCTGTCTAGTTTCCTTGCTGGGAAGGTAGGAAAATCTGTTGTTGTCTTAACTCCTAGGCAGGGTACTGAAGACTATGTGAAAGGTTTTCAAATGCAGCAAACTAGTTGCAAATGACTTAACTTGGGAGTAATTATTGTGGAGTGCCTTAGAAGACCTGATTTTCTGAGAAGGTTGAGCACCAATTGCTGAACCTAAGGAAAGTGATGAAGATTGCAGTTAATTGAAACCTAGTTATTTGGCTTCGTTAATGCAGCATCCACTTGCGAAGTGTTGCAATACAGGTAAACTGCAACAATATTCTCCATTTGATGCTTTCAAAGGGACAAGCAGATAGCTGAAAGGCTGGGAAAAAATAAAGTATCAGAGCTAGGCATCTGAAGCCAAAGAAAATACTGTTTTCTTCAAACATGGACAGAATAATTTGCCAATGAGAGCTCTTTTCCAAGTTTCCTGGTTTCCTTACAAGCAATAGCAACATACCAAGTTAGCTATGGGGAAGGAGGCAGTTAAGATTGCCACTGATGTACTGATTTACTGTCAGATGAGCCACAATCATAGCACTTAAATACAATAAAATTATTGCAAAACCAAAATGAATTCTGCTACTCACCTAACTTCTCCCTGACTACTTTGCTCTAAAAAATTCAGAACCAGAAAATACTAATTGCTTAGGAAGTAGTTTTCCAAACACCGACTAACTTTAGGAACACAAGTCCAAGCCATTTGGTGGCCTGCTTTTAGCAACAACTCATTTGTCAGCTAACAGGTTCTACATCCGAAGAGACTCTCAAACTTCCTCAGTGGGACCATTTTTATTTAGTTTTCGCTCAAACTAATTAACTGTTTTCACCACACACCAATTCTTGCTCACAGACGGTGACTCTTCAACAAGGCATTTAAGCATGTGCTTAATTCATTGACCTCAACAGGGAATAAGCTAGCACATGTTTAAAATGAAGACAAAACACATGCTTGAATCTTCCACTGAATTGCCTCCAAGTGCTGTCATTGGGGTGAGATCCTTTCACTCCTTCATTCAGTAGGAGCTTGAACCTCTGCTTTTCTTGCTGAATTGAACACAACAAGAGCTGCCAGGATGCCTCCATAGTTGCTTCTCTACAGCTTAATCAGTCCCTCCTGACTCCTGTGTCCTGTCACATCTCACCTCTCCACCATGTCAAACATTCCCCTGCGGCTAAGAAGGGCAGGCCTGTGCTAGAGGCAGTATCAGCAATTCATGACAGATGACAAACACAGGTCAACAAGCTCTCTGTCTACACAATCTACAGCCAGGAGCACACATCAGATGACCTGCGGGCATGTAGGTGTGGGTGTGCAGGTCTTGGGGGGACAGTCCCCTCACGCATCCTCGCACGCAGGTTACCTCTTGCTTGTCATGGTTACACTTCTCGCACATGGCCGGCGAGGAGTAATGATGGAAGACGGAGCCCGATAGGTTATCGATGATCATTAACTCCCCGTCGAAGGAGTCCTTAATAATTAAAGAGACACTGTCCAGCCATAAGTTCTCCTAGGGGACAAGAAAGGGGGGAGGATGGGAGAGATCATTTTAAGAATGCTGAGCTTTTTGCTTCAAAGTTTCATGTGAATTTGGGGCTGGGTTCTCCACCCTGACTCATCTGGAACAGCACCTTGTTCTGCAGGTACCTGCACAGGGTCACTGGGGGAAGCATTTGCTCCTTAAGGTGTGTAAAGGTGCCAGAGTTCAATGCAAAAAAAAGGAAGGAGGGACTGTCTTCACTCACTGTCAGTGCACCACAGCACTGCTCACGCCTCCTCGCCAGCTCTGCTGGAGAGCCTCACTCTTGATCTCACATTTCTCCTGCTCTCTTCCCCTGAGCTCCCCTCTCAAATTTCCTCCTAACACACCTTTAACTGATCTGCTCCATTCCTCCTCTGCTGGCCTTCAGGTTCCTACACCATGATGACAATAAACAGGACCCACTTCTGTCACAGCCTTGTCCCCACATGATGCTACTACTCAAAAGTCTAGCAAACCTCTTACCCTGAGGTGGAAGCATCTATCTGCTACTGCTAACCCTTCAGTCATCTAGGCTGCCTAGCTTCTCCCCACAGCTACTTGCTACAGTCTGCTTGGTAAGTTCAAAGGTTTACTCACCTGTGCTGGAGAGTAACACCTCATGCACAGACGTCCTTCAGGATCTGTTTTCCCACCGCCTCCTCCTGTTCCTGCTCCTTTTCCCTGTCCTGAATTTGGGGAGCCTGACTTGCGGGAGCGGGAGCACAGCCCATGTGTAAATTCCAGCTCAATCTCAGCATCCATCTCTGCGTCCTCCTGGGCTTCCTTGTTGCTGTCATCAAGATGTTTCATGAGCACAGCTACCACCACATTGATGAGGACAAACTGGGCTGTGAGCACAAAGCTGACAAAGTACAGTGGGGAGATGAACTGCAGGTTGCTGAGGCAGCTCCGGTCATCGTGGCTGCAGTCACGCAAAGTATCCTTGAGGGGAAGTTGGGTTTGAGAGGGAACGATGGAAGGAAGGAAGGACTAAAGTAAGAATACAAACTTGGCTGCTCTTTCTGCCAAAAAACACTGATGCCCATGGAAAGAACAAGGTGAGCTTTCCTATCATTCCACACCCTCTGGGATCATAAGGTCTTCAAAGAAACTGGGATACTATCTGACCATGTGTTTTCTGCTTCAGAGTAAATAAGTACAAAAGTGTACAGAGCAAACTACTTCCAGATCATCACATGTTGCTGCCACTGTAACCCCACACGTGAACAAGAACAAAAATGAGCTATCTGGTACTGCCTTCTCTCATCCAGACTCAAAAGCACAGTATGTGATCAAAGAATTTTCCTCTCTGTATGTCCTTTGAAGGATGTAAGTTTTTTATTTTGGATTGCCCCGGTAGCTCTGCAGATGGGCCCCATGTTCACTGCATCTACATTCAGCTTCGGTAATAGGCCTTATGATAGTGGATGTTCCCTCTTAGTTTGGCCAGCCTTCTTATTCCTTCTAAGAAGAACTTGCATTATTCTCAGCCAGATGACTGGCTAGAGGACTATATGAGCCCAAGATCTGAGTTACCATGGTGGGGAGGGAGATCCTGGCCCAAGCAGGACCTTATCTAGCAACCCAGCTTCTATACTCTTTCTCTTTTCTAGCCCAAGCACTGCTGAACAGCACACATCAGAATTTCTCCTTCCCCACAGTAAGGAAATCCACATCCCTGAGGCCCAGTTACCTTCATGATTCCATTCCAGTTGTCGCCTGTGGACACCTGGAAGAGTGTGAGGAAGGCCATCCCGAAGTTCTCAAAGGTGGCATGACGGCTCATGCCCTCACAGGGGTTCTCATCATTGCATACTGAAAGGAAGGGGATAGCAGCTATCAGTGGAGGACACACTGCCAGCCCTGAGATCACTAAGAGGAACTGGGGAAGGGGACTTCAGGATTCTCACAGCCTGGAGACCTCAAGTAATGGCATCAGCACCCTGCCCAACAGTTGGTTTTTGCACAGCAATACAAAAAAGTCTCTGATGGTCCAGCCCCAGGGTCCCAGACAGAGTAACTCAGGTGCTCAGGGGTATCCTCCCAATGTGTCATTGTACTGCCTTTCTTGATCTATGTTCCATGGCAAGAGATGTAAATAAACTTTCCCTGAGTTTTTCCTGTACTCTTGAAGGCAATATCAAGGCAGGCAGTGCAGAAAAAGCAAAAGTTTAAGAATGCAAGAGAAGCCAGACACTGCCTTTGTTTTGTTAGGCCAATAACTATTTAGAGGGAAATTTGTTTTATAACAACTACGCATAAGGGAGAATAAAAGCCACCAAGTAATTCAGTGCCTTTATTGAATGAGTACTGATTTTGAGAAACCTTCGCTTCCCAGCAGGCCTGTAGCTAACACTGGAACATGGTCTGCTTGAGACTTACCCAGTTTTCCAAAGAGCTCCACTCCTAGAGCAGCGTAGATGAAAAAGAGGAGCATGAAAAGGAGTCCAAGGTTTCCCACCTGAAAGCAAATGGCACAGTCAGCCTACCCCAAAGCCTGGTTCATCTGTATAGGGAAGTGGTTTTAATCTTTCAAAGCCTGAAGAGAACAGCAGCAAATTTCCAGTGTACAAAATTCAGCCACACAATTCCTCAGCACTTGGGAAATCACCAGTGGTGGCACCTGTTGCAACTGGACTTGAAGGATGCTCTTTTCCCAGTTGCCTCCACTCCAGCACAAGCTGGCCAGGGCTGACTAAAGTGCAGTATCTGGGCCAGGTGAAGACAAGCACATTGGTGCAGGAGCACAGAAGTTGAAGCCAGTCTGGCTGAGTGAAGGACAAGCTGTAGATTACAGCACACATACATGACCTGCAGTGCTACAAGCTCCACCAAAACTGCCTAAGTCCCTTGAAGTTATGCTCATGTGAAAAGTGCAACAGAAGTGCTCCAAAGAGATAGTGACACAGGTACACCAGCTCCTGCTATGAACCAGGCAGAGCATGGTGGGGCAAGGCACCAGGTATGTGTGGAGGTTACAGCAGTGCTTTTAAAAGGAGGAGGGAGGCAGGAAGAAAGGAGGGTAAAGAGGCACTCTTGAAATGTGTGAAGAAGAGGAGAAGAGATGAGACTGGAGGAGTCAAGAAACAGAGCTTCCTTTGCAACTCATGAATAATAGGTCAAAGTCTGATTTCTGGGCTTCCAACAGCTGCTATTTGTAAACCTCCCCCACAAAGCAAGGATTGCTGCTTTGTGGTGCATAAAAGCAGCAGTGCATCAACAATATGGGCACTGTCCCCAGATTCTCTCTCTCCCAAATCACTGCTTGCCTCTGCATCTCCTGCCTCTCAGCACGTGCGGCAGTCAGGGGCAGCAGGAGGGAGTTTTGCAGGAGGCAGGCTGAACAGTAACAGAAAATGGCAGTAATGGTTAGCATACTGCTGGTGGAGCAATAGAAGGCAGAGAAAAACTGAGGACCTAAACTGAACAGTGTCTGGTCATTGTCTGAATGCATGTAGTCATTATGCCTGTGTTAGGATCATCCACTTCAGGAGTCTAATTTAGTCATTTCAACTGCTGTGCCATCCAAATTCAGGAGAAAGATAAATGACTCAGCCTAGGACCAGAGCAGGTTTCAGAGGCTTGATCTGAGGTCCCAGGTGTGTTTTTTGCCATTCTGAGAAAAACCCTTCACTGCCTGATGACTCAGTTTCTCCATCTTCATGACAGGGATATGAACATTTGCTCCTTTCTTCTTCATTCTCTGTATTTTGGGGGTAGAAGTTGGGTCTCATCATTTTAGTGCAATTATACTGCAAAGTCCTCTTACCAATGGCAAGCCAGCTCTTATTATCTGTATGCATTTATCTGGGTTGCAGAATAGACATGCCACAGACATGCAGATGCTGAATCTGGAGACCTGCTCGAGTTACAGATCCTCACCTGAGAAAAATCAGCTTTTGTGGCTCCTGGAACAGAAAAGAGCCAGGTGCAAAGGAAATGCACTGATGGAACTAATAAACATTACTGGCCCAAAGCTGCCTACTATAAGAACACCCTTAATCTCCTGTTCCTTCATTGCCCAGTGTATCTCAGCCCCCAGCTATCCTGGATGATGATATTATTATATATCCTGCATATAAATTATGTAATTATTATTTTTAGACAAAACCACAAATTATTATTGTGTAATAGAAGACCTGGGAGATGAGAGCTCAAGATTCATAAAAGATTACAGTGGTTTCCCCTTGCTTTTGCACCATGAGATTTGTCTAATTCAGACTGAGATTTATTGTCACCAACATCAGAAGTAAACTCCTTGGGTAACTCCTCATGCTGTTTTCAGATTGATTCTCAGCTCTGCATCACTCCTTGAGACTGGCACATTAACTGATAAATCAACTGACAAATGCCCGTGCATTTTGATATCATGCAATATAGCTGTTTGCTTGGGGTCTGCCAGGGGAATGGTGTGATGAATGATCAGTAGAGCCACTTGGTACCATTACTCCTTGCTTAACAATTCTCTCTCAAGGATGCAGAAGGAGGAGGACCAGTTTCCCTGGCTGTTCATCCATCACAGAGGATCCTCACAGTGGGCTTGAAGCCTGTGTAAAGCACCATGTCAGCATCTCATTCAGGAACAGCTGCCGCTCACAGCTCATGAAATCCTTCTGTCTAGCTGTCTTGCAGTAGACACTTAACTGCCGGCTGCGTGAGCCACAACAGAGCGCGTCACTGCTTCTCATACATGAGAGGCTCAGAAACACAAAGGGATCCAGGAGGATAAAGGAAGAAAGTAGAAAGGCAGAGGCATTGGCTAAGAAAAGGAGTGACAGGAGTGCGAATGAAAGAGAGGGAAGGAAAGGGAGCACATGCGGGAAGGGGACAGAGGGGCAGAAATACAAAGACATCTTTTCCTCCTGAAATGGCTGCCAGACACTCTTCCCTTTTTATGGAGAGGAGAAAGAGAGGCTGGGGCCTAGCCACAAACACTTAGACACTAGCTACATGTGATGGGAAAAACAAAATCTGCCCTTAACCAGGAATCAAGCTTTATATCATTCACCCACTGGAGAACAGAGGAGAGGTGAGCTGTACCCGTGTTTGACATGATAACCTGGACAACACCTATCTGAAGAGAGATGTATCTCCATGAACAACATAAAAACTTGGACAAACAACCTTCAGGCAGTTGCCCTGCACAACACAGTAGACACCACCTCTGAGCCTCCACAAGAATCAACCCTTCTGAAGAAGGGTGCAGAAAATGAGAGTCTTTAGGAGAGCTGGTCTGTTTTACCTGTGGCAGGGCTTGAACAACCGTATCCAGCAGTGCTCGCATTCCTGTGGCCATCTTCAGTAGCTTCAGGACTGCCACAACAAGAACAAGGCAAGTGTCACTCAGACTGAGCTCAGGAGATCCATCCTTTGTGTGACTTACTCATAACACACTGTCTTCCCTTGCCCTAGAATAAGCTGATTGTACTCCTTTATCTCCTTTCTCCCTTCTTTTGACTCTACACCCCTGGTGGTTCTTTCTCCTCCAGTCCACCTTTCTTACCAATTGCTGTTTCTTCTGCCCACGCCTATCGGGCTTCCTTTGCTTTACCCACAGTCTGGTCAAGAGCCCTCTATTTTACAGAAGTATCTATCACACAGTTCTCCCTCTGCGCTGATTTCATCACTTTCTCTTCTACCAGCTATCAACTGTTAAGGAAGCTTAGCACACCTTTAACACCACCAGGAAGATTCTGTTCCCTCCCTTAGCAAACTTCAATCTGCTTGGTGACCCCTTGTCCAAACACCACTTCCATACTTGCCCCATAAAAGAACAACAGCGAAAGTTCAGCTCTCATGTAATCTGCTCACCCTCCTGGTCATTCAAGTCCTGTTAAAACCACTGCCTCTAAATGCCTGGCTAAGGGAAATCAGAAAGCTTTAGCCTCTAGGCAGTCCTTTGCCACATCCCCTGCCTGTCTCCCTCCAAGGGCTAGAGGTAGGGCGAGCCCGGACTCTACAGCCACTGTTCAATGAGTCATGACACCAAGTCCCACTCCACAGCCACCTACACCCCTGCCTCTGGCCAATGTCTTTCTCACCCCGTGCGATACGCAGCACCCTCATGATCCGGATGATAGTGGGGTTAATTGGGAGAGCAGCATTGATTTCAATCTCTTCCAGTGTGATGCCCATGACAGATAGCAGCACAATGGCCAGATCTAGCTGGTTCCACCTTAAGAAATAAAAATTAAGAGAATAAAGGAAGATGGAGCTTTTCCATTTCTCTAAAAAAGAAAGTGAATTGTCTCCACTTCAGCCTAAATATTTCTTTACGCATGAGTTCAATGCCCCACTCTGAGTCAGCCTATACAGGCTTTTGCAGACAAACAGAGATTCACTTTGCACACTCCATGAGCAGCCAGAGGCAAGCCAGCCTGATCTGAAAGCATGGAGCTGTGTTACTATGGTGCTATGCTTTGACTAATGGGCTCAGCTTTTTACAGCCTTACTACCTCGAATCAGCTTCCTTATATATGTTCCGCTTCAGCATGCTCCCAGTTTGCCTCAAGCTCAGGAAAAAAAGGCTCTCTCTAACCCCACCTCCTTTGCTTTCTAGCCTAACCAGCAGGTGCCAACCAAAAGGCAATTTTTGGATAACTCTTACTATCGCCTATTCAATGCAGCTCATGGGGGCTGACGCTAGGTCCATGCTGTGCAGAACTGAGAGGCAGTCAGGGCACTTATTCCAACTCACACTCCAGATAGGGCTCCAGCCCCAAAGCCACCGCAAACCCAGTTGTCCCACAGCCTCAGTTGACATAAGCCTCTGCTCACCTGTCTTTGAAGAATCGCCGCAGACCGAATGCCACCAGCTTGAGAACTGCCTCGAAGACAAAGACAGTGGTGAACAGGTAGTTGCAGTACTTGAGGGCGGTCTCCAGGGACTGCCAACAGAAAGACAGGGAAAAGAATAAGGCAAAAGCAACATCAAGCACGTAACTTCTGGAAGGACTCTCCTGAGTGCCAGGAATTCATTAAGAGATGGGGAAGCTGTCCCATGCCTCCCACCTATTTGAATGTGGAGGTTGCCAACTAAGGGCAACTGCTAGCTGTCTCCTCTGCCCCATGTTGTTCTCAGGATCTGTTCTTGGTCCTTTCTCCTGTACCACTCAGCGTAATAGGGAGGAGGAAGCTATTGCCAGGGGAATCCACCAAGTACCATCAGCATCCTCTGCCATTAGTTCATGCCAACTGGATGACACCATGTTAACAGCACTGGCATAGCTATCAACCAAGAGTGAGGCACAAAGATTACTCCAGTTGTGGACACATGTCATCTCTGATGGGAGGAAACCCCTCTGTGCCTTGGTCTGCGGCAGGTATATGTCCTATCTCTTAGCTGTCGGGCTTCTGGTTCTTGTATGTGCTGCCCCTTCTCCGCTACCAAGGACCAGTGTGAGCAGTGGGCAGCATTTGGTGGCACTTTCTACTAGAAGGGTTCGAAGCACCTTGGGAAGATTCCTTAGCAGAGACTGACAGGAGGCTGGCATGGCTGGACCTGCATTCCAGGGAAAAGAGCTGAGGAGTAATGAAAAGGAGTGACTTGCTCAGAAACAGAAGCCTGATGTGAGGATGACAACAGATAAAGGTTGAGAGTTCCTGCAGAGGAAAACTGGGCACCATCAAGGGCAAGATAAAAGCTGGGCAGTTGGGCAAGATGGGCAAGAAACAGAGGAGCCTGGCAGTAGATTTGAATGAGGACAGGCAGATTCAGTTCTTGATCAAAGCCTGAACTAACTTGGATAGCACCTGCTCGCACATGAGAATTGTCACCTAAACCAAGGGTCTCCTGAAGCAAAAACTTAAATACCACTGGACAGATAGCATGATGAATACTTTGTCTACATATTGAGGCAGAAATCTCCTTTGACATGTACAGAATACATTCTTTTTCCATCAAAGGCATCTATATCTTTGCCAGGAACACTGGGAGGTACATGGTCTTCCCCAGCCAAAAAAGAACAACATTTATTTGGCCTTCAAGGCTCTTTACTGAGCATCACGCCCTGCAGCTGAAAGAAGCTCTGCTCAGCACTTTGGTCCTGCAGCTTGTCTTATGGAACAAAGGTGGCTTGGTGAAGACATCTCATCCCATGACACACAACCAGCCACTCTAGTACCCTCAGCTCAGGCCGTATGGTACCAACGTTTGGAAATCTGATGCAAAACCTGGAGCTCCCAGGACACTGCTGCTTCCATCACTCCTCCTGTTAGAATCCAGGGAACAGAAAAAGCAGACCAGGCAGCTAAATTTGGATGACCCACATATCCCACGATAGAATACAAAGCACAGAGACTTAATTGCACCATGCTTTCCAGGGGCCAGACTCTTGCTTAGATGCCTTCTCACTATTAATTTTAATGGATAACAAGTGTCTGAGTAGGGGCTATCTTTATGAATACATATGAAACTGTTCACATAACTTGGCCTACTAGATTAAATCCTGCAACTCTTAACAGTATTTTTTAGAGGCACTCAAGTGACCTACCTATGCTGGTGGTTATCAGACAGCAGTTGCAAAACAACATAATAACTAGAGGCAGGGCTTATCTCCATGATCTCACTCACCACAGGTTGGTTGTAGTGCTCCAAGGACATAGTGACCACGTTGAGGCAGATGATGAAAGTGATGAAGATGTCCAGATAGTGGCTGGTGCAGACCGAATGAATAAGGAGGCGTATGGGGCAGTAGGTAGCATAGTACGGCAAACGCTGCGCCTCTTCAGTGGAAAGAGGGAGATGGGCAGAGTTAGGAAGAAATTGGAAGAAAGAGAGAAACACTGATGAGGGGGCAGGCATAAGAGTGGTAATAGGTGTTGAAAGGAAAGGGAATAAAGGTGGGATAGAGAAAGAACAGAAAAGGACAGGTAAAATATAGGGGACACAGGAAGAAGGGAAAAAAACTCAAAAAAAAAAAAGAAAAGTAGAAGTGGGGAAAAAGAAGTCAAAAAAGGACAAGGAAAGGAATGCTAGAAGGAAAATCTGTTAGTCTATGTTCGTGGGAATGGTGCTAAATCAGCATTTCATGTCTTGACAAATTAAGATCACAAATGACAAAAGGGAGCAGATGGTTCCAGGAGAGGCCCCAGGTTCTCACAAGGAGAGGGAAAAACTGAAGCAGAGGAAGGGAAAGCATGCCCACAGGCTGTGAATGGAAGAAAAACATCAGTTTGGGGTAGTAAGGATGATTTCCAGGGGCAAGTATGCTTTTGCAATTTTTGGCTGAAGGTAATACAGAAGAGCATGGGAACACCAGGAGGAGGGATTACTTCATCACAGTGGGTCCAGGACCCAAGGAGTGACACTACAACACTGATAGAAAGAGCCAGGAACAAAACACCTCTTCTTTATATATGTGGTTAAACACAAAGGATGGTCTGTCCAGATCTTCCCCCAAACACCACCTGGGTTGTGCAGAAGCCCAGGTGGGATTATCCAAAGCTCAGGAGGTGTACCACTGCACGTATGTCCTATTTTGACAGTGCATGCCAGCATGTGCACAGGGGCATTTTTGGTACATGTTATCTCACAAGGGGCAGGGTGTTCAAATGCCAGCAGCTTCCCCAGAGTCCCAGCACTGTCAGGCACCCCTCTTCCCCAAACCGCCTTGGTGAGGTGCGTAGTGACACAGCAGTGGCAGGGGGAGGAAGGCTGAGAGCATGGCACAAGCGATGCAATTCGGAGACCAGTCCGTTGTGAAAGAAAAAGAAGAGGAGAAGGTTTTTCTTAGAAAACCTTGGCCTACGAACCGACCAAACACTTAGGCTGTGCCTTACTCCTTCGCTTCTTCTCCAGGCGGCGCAGGCGCTTCTCTTCCCGACGGCGTGCTTCCTCAGCCTCCTGGTGCTGCCGGCACTTGTGGAAGTTCTCCACCACCACCCCCACAAACATGTTAAGCACAAAGAAGCTGACAATGAGGAGGAAGGATATGAAGTAGAGGAGCATCCAGGGGTTGTTGTTGGTCACAGGCTGGAGGAGGAGGGAGAACAGAGGCAGTTAATTGGTTGGGTATGTGACTGTATGGAAACGATGGGAATGGGACCTGCCATGGTAATTAGCTGCTGGGGAGGAACTATAGAAATCAGGGGAGTGGGCTGGGAAGAGCTGGAACTACAGGCAAGGCAGCTTGTGATTGGTTGACTGGATTTTGGCATCAGCTGGCAATCGATGGAATGAGAGGGAGTCCAGGTCCCATCTCTGCGGTCCTTTCTGCATGGTCACCCGTAATTCAGACACAACCCCAGCTGTAGGCTGAGTACATCAGTATGTGTGTAAAGTATACAACCTTTACCAGTATATGGTAAAATGGGTGGCCCAGGCACTGAGAACACATTTGGCTTGAGGACAAATGTGAGACAAATTTGGCTCGAGACCACATTCATGCACCACCAAAATGGCAATGAGAATGGAACAGAAATGTCATGCAGTCTTGGAGATAAAGGAGGCCCTGACTTTGACTGGGGAAAAAAGCCTACAAAGCCAACAGTGGTGCACCTTGTCCAAAGGTTCAGAGGTAAATGGAGCGTCATACCTGAGGTTCAAGCCTGTGGTACTGCACCCCATGGCAAGTGCCTACAATGGACACTATCAAGATCACTGCATTAGCAGTAGAGGAACGGGGATGCAGTGGCATCAGCCCAATAGTCCCTGCTTTACAGGGTATTAAAATAATCATCTGTGGACCAGAAGAGAGCCAACATGCCTGGACAGGCACATGGCATTCTTGCTCGGTCATTACAAATAGATAAGGGCTTGCTGTGAGATCCAAACTCAGCAGAAGGTGAGAATTACCACAAATACCCACTTGCACAGCCACAGCTGCACTTCCCAGCATTGACCAGGCATGACCCTGACCCCTTGCAAATCAGTAAGCAAAAGATTCAGAAGGGCCATGGAAGGGACTCCTGCTTTGAGGGAGGTGTCAGAAGCAGGACATTAAAGCATGCTTCTGCCTGAGGAAAGTGAAAAAAGGTCCCTTCACAAGGAAGCCTTCGTACCTGCTGGTCAACAGCCACAGCGTCTAGTCCATTATACATAATATTGACCCAGCCATCCTTGGAAGCCAGAACAAAGAGGGACATCAGAGCCTGCAACATACAAAGAAAAGCAGATGTGGAGCAGGTGCATCTGTCAGGCTGGGAAAAAAAAATAAATCATAGGTTTACACTCTAGCACACACAGTGTTGAAATTGTCTTCCTGCCTGTGTCTCTGCACACATCAAAACCTACTTCTTCCCCCATGGAGGAAAAAGAGGGGGAACAGGAAGCCATGTGCAGGCAGACCCACCAGAGGAGAAAGGTTGTGAAGAACATCTGCTTCACAGCAGGAAGAAAAAGAAAATTAAGTTCTCTGCTGCCACCACTTTTCTGTGCAACCTGTAAGCATCATCCTGATTCCAACCCACTAGTGACACAGCTTCTGCATGGTGAGTGTGAGTGTGATGGCTTGACTTCGTGAACGAAGATTTGGGAAGGGCTTTACCTATGCTTACTACAAGCGCATTTTACTTCTGCATGGATACCCATGCTTAATAACCACTGCTCAGGGGTCAGGCTTCCCAGGCACTGCAACTGTGCCCCAAGGAGGGGTACCTATAGAAGGAAATGAACTCTGTGCTGGGTTCCCATCAGAGACAGAGGCTGTGGGCACACTCACCTGTCCCAGGTTGTCAAAGTTATATTTGTGGTGAACCCACTTGTAGTTAGCGGCCACGCAGTCAGACCGGTTGGTGATGTTCCTGATGTCGACTCCCAGGCAGTGGTAGAACTTCCCTTTGAAGAGCTGCAGCAGAGGAGAGACCCATCAGACCCTTTCTCCACAGGGTTCTCCATGCTACCTGGGATGTGCAGAGGCTCCCGAGATGTTGGGTTGGCTCCTTGGCTGCAAGCCACATGTAGCGTGACAGGTAGGGGGGACCACCAGTGCAACACAAAGCAAAGCTCAAACACTGCTAAGGAGCCAGGGCCAGCCTCATAAACCCACACCTGGCTTTTCAGCCTCCTTCACTGCCTCAGGCTAGCAGTGATTGTATACCCTTACCATCTGGCAGCCTTTAGTGCAGCCTTTTGGGGTGCAATTACAGCCACAAATCTATTCAGTCCCCAAGAGTAATCTTCCTTCTCTGCTTCCCAGTTACTGAGAGATCTGATAGGAAAAGACCTCATCTGAGGGTAAAGAACCAGAAAAAAACATCCCCTGCTTCTCAGATACCCCTTTTTCACAAAGCTGCACTGCACTGCTGTGGCTCTTCTGCCCAGGGCTCCTTTCCCCATATGGAAGGTACTGGATTGTGCATTTGTACAGATGCATCAGAGCAGACTAAGTATAGCGCATTCCCTGAGATGGAAATAACACCCACACCCTTGCTCCTCTGCAATGCAACAGCCGAAAATAAAGAGGATTAAACAAAAAAAAAAAAATTAAACAAAAGGTTGTGGGTGGATTTAGGGCTCGGAGTGAGGGAGAGGAACGGAGCTGACTGATGGCAGGGTTCATGCAAGCAGGTACTGAGCTGCTTGATCTTGTGGTATGACATGGATGTGCCCAGTGAGCCCTGTGCTCTGCCAGTCCTGGACTCTCCCTGTAATGCTGACCCAAACCCTGATCCAGCTCCTGCCAGGTGTAAGCTTCAACTCCTGTCTTGCAAACCCAGCAAAGCCCACACTCATTGAGTGCCTGGATGTCCCTGCCAAATGCTGCAGGGACATTATGGTGGGATACACCTCATGGAGGAGGACAGATGTAGAACATGTCCTGGTTTGCCTGTATTCCTGCTCTGCTTGGCTCCCTGTGACTGTTGTAGCATGTGGGGGTATGGGCACCCATGGTAGGGGCACAGGGGCAGTTTAATGGGTAGTAACAACCTACCTGCACGCCCAGGATGCCAAAGATGATGAAGAAAGCACAGCAAATGAGGACAATGTTTCCTATGGGCTTGAGGGAAGAAATGAGCGTCTCCACCACCAGCTTCAGGCCAGGGGCTCGGCTGATAACTCTGGAAGGGAAGGATAGGAAGGGATGACAGAGGGACAGGGCAGGGATGTTTGGCCTAAGCTAAACATTTTGAGCAGCAGAAATGGACCTCTTTCTCCCTGTCCAGTGACCCATTATGGGGATCACTCTCCTGTGACCAAAAAGCCTCTTCTGTGCCATGGTTGTCTGATTAGGTACCTCCAAGGCTAGAGCCATAAGGGGAACCTCCCTGAGGTTTATGGCTTGTCAAAGACCACCCTTTGCTGGGCACAGCTGGAGCTGACTCTGAGACCCTTCTGGGGAGGGCTGGTGGGAACAAGGGGGCTGAGCAGGGCTTAGTGGGGCTCTGACCGGAGGGGACGCAAAGTACGCAGCAGCCGGAGGACTCGCAGCACCCCCAGGATTTTGGCTCCGCCAGCAGAGGCCACTGAGACCACAATGTCAATGAGAGACACGAAGACCAAGAAGCCATCCAAGATGTTCCAGCTGCTGCGGAGGTAAGCCTGATCCCCAAAATACAGGCCTAGAGAGACTACCTGTAAGAGAAGGGAGAAGAGAGGGAGTTAAATGGCTCCTCTCCATGTTACCCTGATAGAGGGCCACTGTAGAGAGAGGGGGAGGATGGAGAACAGTTATCAACTCCACGTGACACCAAAGTGTCATCTTTCATCTGGAAGGCTATGAAAGAAAATGTCTTTGGGGAAAGTGGTGGCACGTAACTCCAGAAATAATAGGGCCATGGTGTCTTCTCACCTTTCCTTTGCCTCTCTGAGGAGCAGGACACCGTAGGGAACGTGCAGAAAACTTTCCCCTGTTATACCACAGACCTGGGAGAAGTCTCCCAGATCAGAGATCACCTGGGAGGTAAAATCGAGCACCAAAACCCATACTTTGGTTCTTAAGGGGGTAGTTTGATTCTCAGGAGTTCTCAACACCAGTAAGTGCTACAGAAATCTCTGGTTTTGGGGAAAGCTGAATACCCTGTAAATTGTGGCCATAATTCAGATATGAATTTTAGGGGGTTAATTTCAGGTGCCCAGTTTTAGGACTCTTTCCCAAACACAAAAGGGGAATAACAAGTTTTCTCCATTGTTGAAAAGTATTTAGGCACCTACTGAATAATTATCTCAACTAAGAGCATGTTATTAATATAGTTGTTATTTCCCCCATTCTTGCAGGAATGGACATTTGACAACATTACAAAATCCATACCTGAAGACCAGCTATTCCTCCCATATACTAACATCCCTTTGGATTTAAAGCCTAGGATAAACATCCCTTCCACACCTGACAAGGAAGAACTCAACTCCAAGTAGTATCTGCCTTTACCAAAGCAGAGGGAAGGACTGGCACACTTAAAAAGATGGGACATTTTTAAAGTGCGCTGACCAAAGGCAAACCATGTTCCTGACACTAGGAAAAGGCTCTGAGCTGTCCATCTCCAGTAACTTACCTTCAGTGTCATTTCAGCTACAAAAATTGCTGTGAAAATGTAGTTGGACACAGTGAGAAAGATTCTCTCCTAGAAAAAACAAACAAACAGAGAAAGTCCTTAAATATGTCTTGAGTTCTTGTTACTTTGTCAGGTCCCTCCAATGAACTCAATATATTTTGCTTTCCTGGGGAGGTTCTGAAAGTTGGGGAAATAAGAGATGTGCCCTTGGCAAAGGTCAGTGATGTGCAGCTTTGAGCTCATACACCTTGGAACAGCCCTGTGCCACAGCTGGGACAGGATCCTATGCAAGTCTGCAAGAGCACAGTGGATGGGATTTGCAATGCATCCTGAACATCTGTTTTCAAGGCACTGTTTGCTAGCACTGCTTGGCCCTGACCTGCTGCAATGTCCTGGAACTCCTTCCTGAAGAGCAGCTGAGCACTGAACACTGGATTGTGTGTAAGTGCAGTGGAGTCTGGGGCTCAGCTAAGGCAGACGTGCAGAAAAAGCCACTTCGCTTGCCTGCTTGAGCTATCTCCATCTTGAGCCATAGCTCAAAAGCAGAATACATGAATGATGGCATGCCATTCCTGCAGAATGAAAGTTACTTGTGTCTTTTAGTTCCCAGTTCCTGTCCCTTTTGCCAGTCATCTCTTAATTGCAGGTGCCTGGAGGACTCACTGTCCAAGAGGGAGGGAACTAGGATTACTGTATTATAAAGTGGGTTGCCTTGTTATAAAACCCTGCAGGGGAAGCACACACTATATGATGATTAATACTTAGGCATTTGAATAGATGAAAGGGAGCTGGTCTTTATTGCTGAAGTTCTTCCAGCGGTCATAACAATGCCAGGAACACTTACAAACCTCTGTTAAATGTCGTGCTAAAAAGCTGGTTAGAGGAAAAGTTGCTCACCGTACTTCTGTGTTCAATCTGTGGTCTCTCCAGGGCAATGGTGATGCAGTTCAGGAAGATGAAGGCCAGCACAACATAGTCAAAGAGCCTGTGAGCAATGACCGTTTGGCAGAGGAGGCGAAACCTGCAAGAGAGTTCTAGTAGGCAACTGTGCCTTGGGCAGAGCAAAGTTAGGAGCTGTGAGGACAGAGAATTGAGAGGTCTGGCCAAAACTGGACTCTGACATAGCAACTTTCCTACCACCGATATTCATGTCCCTTGCCATGGCAATATCACAAGGTGGCCCACAGTCACACAGGGAGCCTGAAGCAGAGCAAGCGCAGAGCAAGGAGCTGAGCCCTCATCTATTGCACCAGTGGTTTCCTAACCACTATGGCTCTGTGCTCCTCTCTTGTCCTGTAGAGAAGAGGCTGAGTTTCATTTTTTTCTCCCAAACAGGGGAAGAAACCATGAGGCAAAGAGGCCACAGGATGAAAGCTGAGGAGAGGCAGGTAGGTTAGAAGTCATGAGGACCTCACTTCTCTCCACTCTGAAAGACACCTTTGTCCATAATCTTAGGTGTCACACAGAGCAAGGAGTTCTCCATCATGACCTGTAATTAAACATTCTTTACACACGGATGAGAATACTGTTGGCTGGGGTAGATAGACATTTTCTCCTGGTGGGGAAATTAGCAGGAAGAATCTATCCCAAGTTTCTTTTTTTCAGGCAAGAAGAATCCTAACTTTGTCCTAAAAGGTGTGATACAACCGTTGATAAGTTGGTACTGGGACTGAAAATGAAATGGAGAGACTGTTCTGGTAGCAGGGGAGGAAATATCAGTATTATGTAGTTGTTAATGATACTTTCCTTCTCCTTTTTGGGTTAATGTTAGTATTCCCTGCCTTGCTTTGCTATAAATATTTACAATTACACAAAATAAAAATGGGATGTTCCAAAGGGTGGGAAAATCACAGTGACTATTTAGGATTCTCATCCTTTCTTTCATCTACATAATCAAGGAAGAAAGCTGTTGTAGAAGTGGGGATAGAGAAGTTAAAACACAGCTTGCCCAGCTGGCAAGTTTAAAGTTGCAACCCAACATGCAGATCTGGGGATGTGGCCAGCCTGGCAATAGAATCTGCCCCATTTTTCAACCCTCTAATGGCAAAAACTGCACAAACCTGTTTTGCGGAGAGAAGAGATATATGGACCAGTCTTCCCGTAACTCACACCAGTCTGGCTTATAGACTTCCATCATCTTCCGGATGCGAAAGCACAGGGTCTGGAGAGACACAGCAGAAGCAAGTGCCACTGATTACCTTTCACATGGTAGGGAGGCTGAACTTGAAGATGGATTTGTGGTTTCCAACAGCACTGTGGTGTAACCCCAGGTTCCTTCCACCCACATACTCACATAATCTATCTCTTCATCATCCTCTCCCCGTTCCTTGCGGTTGTTCATCTTTGGGAAGATCTCTTTGGCAATACTGGGCATTTTGCCATTGCAGTCTTGATGCTCACCAGCCCCAGATGCTGCTCCCAGCTTATGGGTCACTCTGTGGCCAGATGGGACAGAGGCCAACTCCAGCAGGTCACAGGAGCCTTTGTTGTCCAGCGAGAGGGTCCGGCGGTGATGAAACACCCTTCCCGTCCTATCTGGGTCCCCATCTGCCACCCTGTGTCTTTCCCCAGACAGGAGGGATTCATGCTCAGCAGAGGGAGGTTTGTGCTTCAGGCTGTGTCCCCTGGCCAGGCTGTTCCAGCTGGAGCGACGACTCCCCCAGGCTCCACTGCAGCCCCAGGCACCATAGTAGGAACTGCGAGAGCTGGACTGTAAGACAGTAGGACGGGGTTTCAGAGACTCTGGGCACAAGGAGAGAGCATGCGATCCTATTTCAGATCACAGGCTTCTCCCTAGCCTCCTAAGCCAGGAGGTTATGATTTTTCAGCCTTTGAGGAAGTTGCATGGTGGGAATTTAGCAGCAATCATTGTAAATCTGACAATAAATCAATAATGAGTTAGCAATGTTGTTGACCACGATTACTTTATAGCACCATCTGTGTGCAAAGCGCTTTGGGGGAAGGTAAATAACAAAGGCAAAGGCCAGGTGCCTGATGTTGTTACACCTGCACAGAGCAAGACTAAAGCTCTCCGAAAATCTCATTGGCAGCTTTTTACACTGCCCTGGGGTAAAGGATAACGCAAGGTACAGGGTGATGGATAATCTGACATACTGCCTTTGAGTTCAGTCTTAGCAAAAGGAAGAAACAAGAGAAACAGGCTTGTTGGTTACAGTCCAGTCCAACCACATCAGTAACTTATCATGTAGTATGTGGCTGCCAGCTCTCCCTGTTTAGAAATAACAGGGGTATGAATCCTCTGAGCACTGATGCAACCCCCAAAGCTGTGTGTTTTAGCGGAAAGCCCAGAAGCTGATGTTACAAAGTGGGTAAGTCTGAGATGCATTGGCTAGACAGCCAGCAGTGCTTGGGGAAGCATTAAGGGGCAGCCGGGCCTACTACGGGGAGCTTCAATTCATGAGTTTTCTCTTCACTGTTACAAAATCTTCCATAAAACTCATATGTTGTGGGACTTGACAGTTTTGGCATCACCCAGTTATTCCTATGCCTTTAACTCACCCATGGCATCATTTTGTATCCTGTGCTCTAGGAAAACAAGGAAAGAGCAAGGGGACAAAACATGTTTCACTCTAAGAAGAAGACTCTGTCTTCTTGCTGTTCCTCCTCTCCCGCCAGAGGAATATAAAAGAGCTGAATTTCCCACACTCAATGGTATATAGGTCAGCAACCTGGAAATTAATAATCTGGAAATGTAGATAAATAATGTGACCGACCTGGCTTCCTAAAAATAGGCAATGTGCTTGTGTTTGAAGTCTACAGCAGCAGTGCAATCCTCCACAGCAATCTCCAGCTGATGGACAGAAAGACAACAGAGTGCTTGGACTTCAAAAGATGGGTACAGCACATTTCTAGTCACTCACCAAGGATCGCTGGTCGTAGGTCATTCTCCCCAGGGACATCACACTGCTCTTCCGGGAGCTGACAGCAACATGGATCTGGTCAGGCTGCAGGGAATTGCGCGAAGAGTTGGTGACATCCCCAGCAGCCAGTGGTGGGTTGGAAGAGGGCAAGGATGGGTCCAAGTGACCATTAGGTGTCACAGGAATTGCACAGAGCTTGGGATCTGAGTGGAAAGATGCAGAAAGAAGAAAGAGAGAGGAAGAAGGTGGGTTCCTCACTACCCAGTGACTGTTTTGGTGTCTAAGCTGTTTAGCATGTTAGCAGCACCTAGCAGAATATTACCTGTTTCGCATCAATCAACATGGATTCCTTCTGATTTAGGATATTGTAGCAAAAACTGAGAAGACTTTGAAGTAATCACCTCAGCCCCCCAAACTGACAGCAGCAGTCCTTGGGGACAGGCAAAGAAGCAGAGTGCTGATCAGGCAGGCTCAGGCTGATGGCCACAGCAAGAAGTCAAACCCTGGCAGCAAGAGGAAGAGTGTGTGCTTCTGCATGCCAAGAACAGACACCTGCATCTTCAGGCCTGAGCAAATACTGTCAGATTGGCCATTTAAAGCAGTTAAGCTGAGACACTGAGGAAGAGACTAAGATGTGAGGAGATCTGCAGCCATCCACGTATCGGGGTCGTCTTTAAATCCGTGCAATCATACTCTTCAACCCAGGCTATCCTACTACACTGGACCTCTTCAAATGATTCATCATTGACCTTGAAGGTCCAAGATACCTCTGAGGGGTATGTTAGGCACTGTGGATGACCATCAACATTTGTCAAGATGGGTGGAGAGGATGGGGTCCTGGATTTTAATGCCTGAAAGGACTGGAAAAATCATCTCTGTTTTGATGAAATTCACATATACTCTCCTGCACACAGTGTCACATCCATGAGTGTAGCAGCAGGCTCCATAACCACTTCCCTATATGCCCTCCTGTGGGTTTGGCTGCTTATATTCAAAGTATGCTCTGATATGGTGCAGCCATGTAACCCAGGATTGCACTGCTGTGAAAACAGCTAAGTTGCCATAAAGAGCTGTGACAAGCCAGCACTAGAGCCACTGCTCCTTGTGGGAGCTGCATTTGAGCTCAGACCTGTGTTTGTGGCCCTTCTCTGGGTTATGCTGTGAGCAGGCTTGTGCTTGTTCTTGCACCTTGCTGATCCCAATCTTGTCTTGCTGACTGGACTTTCTGGCTTGGCCTCAGACCCGCCTCACCACTGTGGACTTGCCTCGCAATCACTGAACTGCTGGCTGACCCTCACTAGTGTCAACAGATCTGCTCTGCTCACCTTGTATATGTACCGTGCCTTTGTCAGTGTGATCCCTGCCCTCCTGCCTGGCTGCCCCCACCACCTCAGCTCCTTGCTCACCATCCATCACAGAGCAAGCTACTCTTGCTGCTCCCTGCCACACAGTCCTGCATGAAGTACAATACCTCTTGCACAAAGACTTGCAGTCTTCAAGGAAAGACTTTGAGGGGTGGAGACCTTACCTGTCAGTCTGTAGGCAGGATGTTCCGACAGTTAATTATCTTTTCTTAAAAATATGTGTCTTTTTTCAGTCTGAATTTGCCTAGCTTCAGCTTCCAACCTTTACAATCTCATTATGCTTTTTCTTCTCAATTAAAGAGCCATCTACCATCAGAAATGTCTCCTTATGTTTGACACTTACAGCATGTGTGATCAAGTCACTCCTCTGGTTTCTCTAAGCTTCATTACCTCTTGCAATAAGACAAGACTTCCAGATTTGTCCGAGTCCTTTTTAAAGTGTTGGTATCCCCTATCCAAATGTGGGTCCAAGATATTGACACAAGTATTCCTTAAATGATGCCCCTGAAGCTAAGCAGGGACAGTCCTACTCCTCAACCCCTAGTTTCTGTTCTGTTGGTCATTCAGGAACTGCTCCCTTTAGCTACCACATTCTTCAGGATGCCATCACAGCTCTGTTTTTCTGCAGATAACACCACAGACTAGCATGAAGTTCAAAATGAAAACTGTAAATTCTTGGAGATTAGAGTAAATTTTCTGCACAATCTGCTTTCAGACTTCTCACTAAACAATGAGACATAAGCAAATATGGCTGTTTGAACTACTGTACCTGAGCCTTCCTCGGCCTCTTGGAACTGATCTAACTCATCCATGTTTGATGAACTCTGATCTTCATCTGAGTATGACCGGTTGGCATCGCCCTGAAACACACAAATTTAGACGTTGGGAACTAATGAACAGAAAAGACTGTTTGTTCTTGTCTTTTGTTGCTGGAACAACTGTAAAACACTCCTTGGCAGCCAGGCATCAATGTGATCATTGGAAAAAGTCTCACATGACCTGAGATGGCTGACATACTGCGCTCGTGCTTTTGGAGGGACAAAGGACTCACACTGGTAGGATAGGGTCTGTTGCACAGGGTGGAAATTGTGAGCTCTCTTCCAAAGGGCTTGTCTCTTTCCTTGCAAGAATTAATACTGTTGGTTTGGGTTGTTTTTTTTAATGAGGCCTACCCTGAACTTTACAAGGGAAATGACAGAAGTGTGATACTTTGGAAGTCCTCCACCCCAGCACCCTCAAAGGTCCTTAGTACCTCAGTACCTCTGTTTCTCCTGATGAGGGCTCAGTGGCAACTCACCTCAGCCTGGAACCCTTCCACAAGAATAGCCACCAGCAGATTGAAGAGGACGTAATTGCCAAATGTCATGAGAGCCACAAAGTAGAGGGATGCCCATGGTGAGGTGGAGGCCATGCCATTATAGAGCACAACATTCCAGTCCTCCTGGGTTAGGATCTACAACCAGGAACAGAGGCCACATAAACATGCAGGAAGAACTCAAAGGGGATTCTCAGAAAAGGACAGTGAAAGGATATGCATCAGGACGACATAGGCCCCTTAACTTCCCCATAACCATACACACACTGTCCCCTGTCACTGTCCAGCTGGGGTAGTGCCCAATAGTTTTAGCTGAGTAAAGAAGAAACAAGAGCAACTGTAAGGACAGTCATGTTCTGAGGTGATGGAGTTAAATATGGGAGTTGCTACACAGTGGTGATATTTGCAAACTGTCTCCTAGGGAAGTAGGAGCATCTCTGTCTGAGAGATATACCAGTTGGTTGGTTACAGCACGCAGTTGTTCCTCCTCCAAACATCACAGGCCAGAGGCTTTTGTGTGGCCCTTAGTGCTGTTAGGAGCAAGTGCAACACACCTCAATGAAAAAAAGCACCTCCTCATCCTCTTCACTTTGCCCTGGCTCACCCATAGAGAGAAAAGTGGGCTTACTTGGAAGACGGTGACAATGGCCCACAGCAGGGAGTCAAAATTCTTCCGATCAGGAACTGTATCTCCTGTGTCTGTCCTGAGGCTGAACTTGCAACCAAATATGTGCATTCCCAGAATGCTGTTGGGACAAGAAGTGGAGATAGTGTCAAACATAAATGCCTCTTCCATCACAACGAGCTCATCAGAGTTATTCTTTTTCCTTCCCAACAATTTAATGTAACGCCAAAAAAGTGAGGGGTAGAACAACACAGCCAGACTTTCGGGACCTATCTGTGAAGAAGGAGCTGCGTATCACACCCCTATAACTCACCAAAACCCCTTGCTTTCCACCTGTACTGCTTCAGAGCTATTCCCACTAAATTGTTCTTCAGTTCTGCTCTCTTCATCATTCTCATTTGCTTTCATTTTTCTTCATTTCCCCACCACTGCATCTGATGAACTTCCTTGGTAGCTTCCTGCCACCTTTCTGCCAGTCAGCCTCCAGTCTGAACTCTTCCTGCAGCCAGTGCTGATTACCAAGAGACTTCACCTATCCTATGATGGGACATGATGCTCAGCATGTGCATTTGGTGGCAGTATTTCTCCAACCCATCCAGGCCAAATCTTCAGCTGCTGAGCCCAATTTAGTGCAGCAGTAACCTCAGCCCTTATGAACAAATAAGTGTTTGTCACTGCTGCCTGAGCCTAGAGCAATGAACAAGATGAGTCATGCAATCATGCTCTGAAGTTGCTGTCCACATGAGCCGTGCAGTGCCCCTCCAAAACACTGTGAGGCAACTAACTACCTCCTCACCTGAATATAAAGATGAAGAGCATGAGGAGCATGCAGAAGGTGGCTACGTTGTCCATAGTCTTCATCAGCACCACAAGCTGTCGGCGCAGTGCGGGCATGAAACGCACCAGCTTCAGCACCCGCAGGAGACGGAAAGTCCTCAGCACAGAGAGCCCCCCATCTGCCTGGCCAATGATCTCCCAGATGCTATGCCCCAGAGAGGCACAAAGGAGTACAAGGAACAAAATGAAAGACAAGTGAATGAACAGAAGACAGAGAGAAAAAAACAATGCTAATCCTAGTTTTCACCTCTACATTGGCAGCAAATATAGAGGGATCAGAAGGAAAATCTGTTTGAGCAAGACAGAATTAGAAGCATATACTATAAGCATGTACTTATATATAGAAAGCTGCATTTCTCCCTTCAGATGAACATGGCACTGCATGTTACAGGAGTGAGGAAGGGACTGCAGCATTAAATTCCAGAAAGACAGGTTCTTCTATCACACATTAAACGTTTTTTTAATATCTCACAGCTAATATTTGTTGTGGATTTACAAGGCAATCACAATTGCCTCCATTCTACAGAGGAGAGAACTGAGGGGCAGAAATGCTATGGGCTTGCCTAGGGTGATTCACCAAATATTGGGAAAAGACATCTTGTTCTCCCTATTCCTGGTCTTGTGCATCAGTTCAGCTCCTCCTAGTATAGGTGCTAAATCCTTTTGAAAAGGCACATGGAAATGTGCAAGCTCTTTGGAATTCTTTTCTATGAATATTTCAGTTGATCCCCATGGCCCTTGTCACCTGATGATGACGATGATACTGTCAAAGATGTTGTAGGGGTTGCGGAGGTAATCAAAGAGACCAAAAGCAGCAAGTTTCAGGATCATCTCCAGGGCAAACATGCTCGTGAAGACAACGTTGCTGATCTCCAAGATGTTGGTCAATTCCTCTGGCTGGACAAAAAGCAAATTCAGAGAGTCAGAACTGAAAGAACCCTGAAATTATGGGAAATAAAGTGCCACCCTTCCCAGGGGACAGGCTTCGTAGGGAGCTGTGAGGCTTCCATGGGTGAGATTAGAGCTGGATAGAACCACTTGCACACCAAATCCTTTGCACATTTACTACCTTCATCCTAGATTACGTATCTAACAAATTCTTTCACTACAGATGGTCAGGAGCCCCACAGCCATTTACACAGACAAAGCTGACCAAGTGTCTCCCACATCCCACTGCACACCCAGCTAAAGGCTGCTTTATTTGTGCAAAGAATTTGAGTGTTTTTCTTAAGCAGGGCAAAAGTGCTGATCTGTGGGCCCCTCTTTCTTCAAGGACTTCTTCCTCTGAGGTTTCCACATGCAGCTAGAACATTCTTTTGCTGTCATTCTGAAAATGTTTGAATGATAGGAAAACAGTTCCCCATCTTCCTCTAAATCTCACTGCACTTCTCCACCCCTTTTCCCTCTATTTTTGTCTTTATCATTTTTCTTTCCCCCACTTCCCACTAAATCCTTCATATACATTAGTTCTCTGTTCTTGCTCCAGCAGCCTTTTCTCATGCCTCTATCCTTAAAGTAGTCTCAATAATTACCTGTCTATAAGGGAGAGGAAGAGCAGGAAAGAGTGAGAAAAAGAGAAAAATGAACTCCAGGAAAAAAAAAGGAAAATAGGAAAAAAAAAAAAGAAGGCAATCTGACCCTTCTTTCAGCCCCAGTGATACAGCTTTCTCCAGCAGAGACCGATGTGTTTGTGCATATGAAAGAAAGTGTTTTAATGACTCCATCAGTGGAACAAGTCTGAGCAAATTAAATTACTCCTCCTTTTGTTTTCTGAATTAATGAGTTTTTCTTCAGTGTGTGCAGCCTTGGAAACTTCCCTAACAAGGTCAGGAATGGGTCTAGACTGTTTCCTCAGGAATGAAATGTTGCTCCAGAGGGAAACAGAGGCTGCACTGATATCTTTGATGAGGGATGTCAGGATCTTGCCATCGCTGTGAAACAGAGGTAGACTGAATTTGGAATGGACTCACCTGCTCAAAGCACTTCTCACCCAGGGACTAGGACTGCACCAGGCCAAACAGTGAGGGCTGAGGTCTTGAACAAGTGAGAGAAAAACTTCCTCCCAGTATAATGGGTTGCATCTTGGAGCCAAGCTAGGCAAACCATGGTCTTCCGACTGCATGAGACTGCTAGGGCAATTAACTTGATGCTGGACATCACCTTCCCAAGCAGCACCTGAGGGGGACCTGCTCCAGATGAAGGTGTGCCATCTTCCCAAGCAGAGGAACAAGGTATGGCAGCTCCAAGGCACTTCTTCAGGGCTCCTCTGGCCAAAATTTCCATGTTTACCTTGAAGTAGTTATGTCATACCTCAGACAAGTTTACATATTTGATGTTTAATGTACTGTGCCAATGAGCCCCAGCTCCAAGCCTTCAAGGTGGGTCTGATCCAGGCTCTATGGTAGCAGGCAGTACTGTTCTCACTGTTCAGATACCCATGCTGAAAAGGTGGTTGAAGACTTCTTACTTCCTTCATGTTGGTCTGTCTGAGTTATGTGTGGACCACTCTTTTAAGCATCACGTAAAAAGGATGGGAACAAACCTGTAAAAGCCTGGTGTTTGGGGCAAGAGAGGACACACATTCCTGGCACTGCAGAAATGAAAAATCAGTCCCTGCAGGTCAGAACCAGCACTTTTACCATGAGCTCGTTATTAGTGCCCACTAGAACAGCAGTCATGGTCTCTACCTGAGGACTGCAAAATTGCTGTTTTACTGAAGAGCAGCCTTTGTGTTGGCTGTACCCGTTACTCATCTGTTGGAAGGTGAAGTGAGAAAGGAATGTAGCTCTCGGCCTGACCCTCCCCCTGAAGCAGGGGGCTGTTTTAACCCCTTCTCTGGGACCCCCATGGGTCCAGATCCTCCCAGGTGAGTAAATGAACTGGAAACTGCTCCTCACTTCTGTGGCTTTCCATACCCTTTGCTGATTTCTTGCACTCCTTATTGCAGATTTTTATTGAAATACTCTATTTCTTTAAAATAAAGGAGATGGCTCAATTTCCATCCATAATTATATTTGAATAACAAAACCATCCTGAAAAGGAGGGGGGGAAGAAGGGGAAATAAGACTGAAGAGAGAGAAACAAAAAGCAAGTGCACATAAGAAGGGAGAGATGAAGATTACTTCGTGGAGAGCCAGCCAATAATGACACTTGCTGGGAACATGAGGTCCATATGCTAAACAGAGATGTCAATTTCAGCCTGAATCCAATGATTGTCAGTGAGAATGAGCAATGTATAAAAGCAACAGGCTATGATGGTGGATTATCCTCCCCTCAGCTGTCCAGACATTCTCTCTCAAGGAATTGATGTTTGAAAAGCCATGCTTGCATCTCGCTTGTGGAAAAGGTCATCTGTTCCCCTGTCTCTCCTTCCCTCCCTGACATCTGTTTCTCTAGGCAAGCCTCCACCTGTTAGTCTTTTTCTAATGGGCCATCAATCAGCCCCAGCAAAGCATACTTCCTAGAGAGAGGGGCAGGAAAGACTGAGCAGGGAAAGGAAGGAGAGATGGGCAGAGAGAAAGGCAGCGAAGGAAGAATCAAAAAACAAAGTAAAAAAAAAAAAAACAACCTTAAATAAACTCACTGGCACCCACAAGAAGTAGAGGAGAGATTTTTTTTTTATTACTTTTTTCTTTTTAATGGAGTAGGGTTTTTCCTGGAGAAGGAAGAGCAACACAAAAGGACGGAACTCAGGAAAACGAAGAGAAAAAGAGAGGACTATGTTGGAGAGGTACACTCCCTGGATAAAAGACACATTACTGCTGTTTCTGGAGATACAAATAATTCAGCACTGTGCAAAGAGCCAGAAGCTGGGAGCCAGGGCTGCAGGGCTGGGGACACCAGGGTCCGTGTCTTGTGTGGGGGTGCCCTCGCACATGAGGCACTGTGGCCATGAATGGCAGTGGACACAGCTGGTACAGGGGACTCTCTCTGGCCAGGGAAGTGTGGACTTAATGAGGCAGGCAAGTGAAAAGGGAAAAAGTGGTCTGATAGATTGGTTTACCCATCACACTAAGAGAGAAACTTGAACAAAACTGTGGGAGATGAGTATTAGGGTGAGAAGGGTGGCTCGAAGGGGAGAGAAATCACAGAGGGGAAAGCATGCCCAGAGACAGTGTTTGAACCAGGCTGGTTCAATTACTCTGCATACAGATCTCTTTCTAAATCTATGAAACTACCCAATTCTTCATGGCACAAAATCCTTCATCCCTAACAATGCAGATCAAATACTGAGCATGAAATGTATGAATCAGATCTATTTTAGAGCTCCTGCCCAGTGATCAGAAACTAGAACTGGGGCAATAGAGGGCAGCAGCTCAGCTTTTTTCCCCGTTTCAGTTTCTTACTTATATTAGAGTTCTTATGTCAGATTAGACTGAAAAAGTAATTAGTCCATTAACTGACAGGAACCAGAAACTGAAGCACTGTCAAAAAGGTTTTCATAGGGAAGTCTGCTGCTTCCCTGGGGCCGGGGTAAGGGACTTCACCAGAAAACCCACTCATCTCATTCAGCTCTGCAGCTACTACCCTTTATTAGTCTTCCAGGTGGGCAATGAGGAAATCAATTCAAGAAGCCTGAGGAGACTCAATAAGGACTCAGTGCCTTGGGGTTTACAGTTTGGGAGCTCAAGTAGTGTTCTTGTCCTTCCTGCCAGTCACCATCAGTGATAACGGTTACAACAGAAGAATCTCAGTAATTAAATACGGGCTCCGTGACTGGTGTCAGTGTCGTAACTTGGGGTTTTTTGATCAATGGCCAATCTACATGGCATCAGTCCTATGAGCAGTAGATGGGGTACGCTTGTCCCAAAGGGGGAAAAGGATTCTA
Source organism: Neopsephotus bourkii (assembly GCF_033783945.1). NCBI lineage: Eukaryota > Metazoa > Chordata > Aves > Psittaciformes > Psittacidae > Neopsephotus > Neopsephotus bourkii. The sequence goes on from NW_026900624.1 coordinate 15,972,217, forward strand.
GCTAACAGAGCTTATAGACAGCACTTTCAATGAGGCTAGAAAGGGAAAGGGGGCAACACTAGGCTCGCTAGACATGAGCCACAGGGTAGTGTGCCACTGTTGGAGTCCTGATCCACAGGGCAACTTAAATGCATTTATGCCAATGCCTGCAGCATGAGCAACAAAGAAGAGTTGAAAGCCATTGTGCAGCAGGGAAATCATGACATAATTGACATCACAGAAACACGATGGAATGATTTGCATGATTGGAGTGCTGCAATGGCTGGCTACAAGCTCTTCAGAAGGGATAGGCAAGGAAAAAGAGGTGGTGGGGTTGTGTTGTATGTCAGGGAGTGCATCAACTGCCTTGAACTCAGTGTTGTGAGTGAGAAGGCTGAATGTTTGTGGGTGAAGATCAGGGGGAAGGCCAATGAAGCATATCCTGGTAAGAGTCTGTTATAGACCACCCAGCCAGGATGAAGCTACAGATGAAGCGTTCTTCAAACAACTGGGAGAAGTTTCACTATCGCTTGCCTTTGTTCTCGTGGGGGACTTCAACCCGTCACTTGTCTGCTGGAAGTACAACACAGCAGAGAAGAAACAATCCAGGAGGTTCTTGGGGGGTGGGGAAGATAACTTCCTAACCAGCTGGTTAGTGAGCCAACTAAGGGAGATGCCTGGCTGGATTCGCTGTTTGCAAACAGAGAGGGACTGGCAGGTGACGTGATGTTTGGAGGCTGTCTTGAGTAAAGCAAACACAAATGATTGAATTTTCAGTCCTTAGAGAGGTCAGGAAGAAGGTGAGCAAAACCTCCACCTTATACTTCTAGAGGGCTGACTTTGGCCTGTTTAGCACATTGGTTGGCAGAACTCCTTAGGAAACGTTACTGAAGGACAAAGGGGTTCAGGAAAGCTGGACACTTCAAGAATGAAATACTTAAGGTGCAGGAGCAGATGGTCCCTATGTGCTGAAGATCAAACTGGTGGGCAAGAGACCAGCCTGAATGAACATGGAGATAGTGCTGGAACTCAGGAAAAAAATGAGAATTTATCATCCGTGGAAGAAGGGACTGTCACCCCATGAGAAGTACAAGGATGTTGTTAGGTTATTTAGAGAGAAAGTCAGAAAGGTGAAAGCACAGATGGAACTAAATCTGGCCACTGCCATAAAAGATAGTAAGAGTACTTTTACAGATATATTAGCAATAAAAGAAGGGCCAAAGAGAACCTCCATCCTCTGCTGGATAGTACGGGAAAGCTAGTGACTGAGGATGAGGAAAAAGCTCAGGTACTTAATGCTGCCTTTTCCCTCAGTTTTTAACAGTCACCAGCCATCCTCAGGGTACTCAGTTCCCCAAGCTGGATGGCAGACACATGGAGCTGACTGAAGTCCCCATAAATGATTAGCGACCTCCTGCTCCACTTAGGCGTACACAAGTCTATGGGGCCAGATGGGTCCCACACAAGAGTGCTTAAGGAGCTGGCAGAGGAGCTTGCTAAGCCACTCTCCAGCATCTATCAGCAGTCCTGGTCTCTAGACCCTCTAGGGCAGATCCCTGAGGACTAGAGATTGGCAGATGTGACACCTCTCTACAAAAAGGGCGGGAAGGAAGACCCTGTGAATTACAGGCCTGTCAGCCTCACACAGTGCTGGGGAAGGTGGTGGAGCAGATGATCCTAAGTGAGATTATAAAGCATGTGAGGGAAAATGGAGGGATTAGGCTAGTCAGCATGGGTTCGTGAAGGGCAGGTCCGGCTTGATCAGCCTGGTTTCCTTCTACAATAGGGTGACCTGTCTGGTTGATGAGGGAAGGGCTGTGGATATTGTGTATGTGTATTTAAGTCAAGCATTTGACACTGTCTCCCACAGTATTCTCCTGAAGAAACTGGCTGCTCATGGCCTGGATAGGTGCATTCTTTACTGGGCTGGAAACTGGCTGGATGGCCAAGCCCAAAGAGTGGTGGTAAATGGTATCACTTCTAGTTGGCAACCAGTCACTAGGGTTGTCCCTTAGGGCTCAGTATCAGGGCCAGTGCTGTTTTGTACCTTCACTGATGATCTGGATGAGGGGATTGAATGCACCCTCAGTAAATCTGTGGACAACATGGGGCTGGCTGTGAGTGTTGATCTGCTGAAGGATAAGGGAAGCTCTGCAGAGGGATCTGTTATGGGAACAGGCATCCCAGGAAATGGTGATATGGATTAGTGGTGGCTTTGGCAGTCCTGGGGTAATGGTTGGACTTGGTCTTAAAGGTCTTTTCTAACCTAGTTGATTCTATGATTCTGTGACTATCCTGACCACCATGAAATCCCGGCAGGAGAAGTTTCTCTTAACCAGGAGTAAAATTACAACCGTCTAGAAACTGAAGAGTAATTGATGTGATCTAAGCAGACCAGCCCTACAAAACCTGCACATCACTGCCTCTGAGAACATGAGAGAGAAATATTCCATAAAGGGGTCACTCCAGACTCCGTTTTTACTCACTATTTCAAAGTCACTTGACAATAATCAGAAAAGGCATAGAAATCAACCACTGAAAATACCAACTAGCTTTTACTTACTCTAATCACCACCCCACAACCAATGCAGAATTTTGTGATGTCTTGTTATACCCTCGTTTTACAAGACTGAAATAATGCGGTTTCATCTACCACCCCAGGGAGACTGTTCCATCATTTACTAAATGTCAGCATGATGAGCTGGCTTGGACATTTGCTGAATGTTTCTGACAAGCAGCAAATAGTAAAAAAGAGAAGCAATAACTGTAAAATATGAACTTCTGGATGCAATAACGGCTGGTTTAAAGGGAAATCACATAGGCTATATGATATGAAGGTACTGATCCAGAGAGCTTCTATAGTTAGGAAACAAGGGATCGTCTCCTGATCCACACAAGACCTCATAAAGTATTACAGTATCACAGTATGCTAGAGATTGGAAGGGACCTCAAAAGATCATCCAGTCCAATCCCCCTGCCAGAGCAGGAACACCTAGATAAGGTTACACAGGAATGTGTCCAGGCGGGTTTTGAATGTCTTCAGAGAAGGAGACTCCACAGCCTCCCTGGGCAGCCTGTTCCAGTGTTCTGTCACCCCCACTGAGAAGAAGTTTCTTCTCAGGTTTAAGTGGAACCTCTTGTGTTCCACTTTGTACCCATTGCCCCTTGTCCTATCACTGTTTGCCACTGAGAAGAGCCTGGCTCCATCCTCGTGACACTCCCCCTTTATATATTTATATACACTAATAAGGTCACCCCTCAATCTCCTCTTCTCCAAACTATAGAGACCCAGCTCCCTCAGTCTTTCCTCATAAGGGAGATGCTCCACTCCCTTAATCATCTTAGTTGCCCTGCGCTGGATTCTCTCCAGCAGGTCCCTGTCCTTCTTGAACTGAGGGGCCCAGAACTGGACACAATATTCCAGATGTGAAATTTTGGGACTGGTTTGAAGCACTTCAACTCCAATAAATTATTCTACCGATCATCTGGAAAATTTTCTCAGCACAAGAATTGTTTTTTGCACAAAAACACTCCAAGTGCGGGGTTAGAAATAAGGGAAGCTGTGACAACTCAGGGCATCTGTGAAAAGCCCAGTGAATGCTGGGGACAGTCCTTGAATCTCCAAAATCCATCCAGGGTGAGGGACCTCTACTTTGGTGCACTTTGCCTCCACATTGTCCTAAATACAAAGGAGGACACAGGACGTTCCTGAATCATAGAATGGTTTGAGTTGGAAGAAACCTTAAAGCTCATCCAGTTCCAAGCTAGTACATGCTGCTGCTGAAGGATCCCAACTCCTTTAGCTCAGGTTCTGATGTACAAGGGAATACTGTGAGTAGATACTGGAGAAGATAAACCAAGTTATCCTGCAATTGTCTCATTGGCTACTAATGGCAAAGAAACTTGAGTCCAACAGGCCATGCAAGAAACATAAGAGAAAGGTATCCTGGGACATTCAGCTGGGACCAGTCCTTCATCTGAAAGCTGAATAAGGGAGAAAAGCAAGCACCACCACCACATCCTCTGTGAATATTTTAAAAAGTGAGCCTCTTAGAAGATCCTTCTGGACAGCCACAAGCATCTAATATTTTCCATGCTGGATTTTAAAAATAGGCATTTCCAAGTAGAAGCAGATCTGAAGAACTGCAAAAAATATTTCAAGGAGGACAAAGCTTGAAATGACTGATTTTGGTTTGTGCAATGTCCCAGCAATATCTGAAGACTTAATATTGAGAATATTATATGGTATAATGCACACTGATGGATCTGGATAAACTTATCTATTTACAAGTGGTAACTTGTGATAAGCTTAAGAATTAAAAATGACTCACAGCAGTGCAGTTTGTCCCAAAATGAGTTTATTTCTTTCACAAGAAATGCACAAGGAGATGGGAAACTGCCCTGGCCACGTATATAGAAAAGGATAAGAGGACTAGACTCATAAGCTAAACAAAGCCAAATTCCACGGTGATTTGGATTCGAGTAAAGTGGTTTGAGTTGCTGAGGCTAAGTGACAGACACTGTGACTATTAAACCCCTGACTTGTAACAAACAGATAATTTTAGTTCATGCTGTTCTTTCTGTTGGTCAAGGCTCAGGAAGTGAAGGTGAGACTTGCACATCGGCTCTGGCTCCCAGGTTCCTGTGTTTCTGAAGCTGAACCTTGTGCCTGTACAGTCTGTCTCACTCATTATTAACCTGATGGTTGGTGGGTGCTTTGGTCACTGGACCAACTCACCAGTGTATAGCTTGTGAACAAGTGGAGCAGCACTGCTCAAACCTGTGACACTTTCACACGTCTTCTTGCCCAACCAGGTATGTCCCCAGAATGTGGCTGGGGTTGTGACCTCCCACCAGAAAATAGAAGAGGTCTCTGTATGCATTAACTCTGGGCCAAGACATCTGTATGATGAAGTAGCTGAAGCAACAGAAGCTACTTCAGTCATAGGATGTCATCACCCTGCAAAACACAGATCCCTGTTTTGGGGTTTTTTTTTTTTGCTGGAAATCTTTCTGTGAAATTTGTGTTTCTGGGAGAAAAAATAACAAGAAAAAAGCAAAACAAAACAAAGGAAGAAGAGAAAAGGAGGTGAAGAAGTACCAGTCTGAGATGTACTGATCACATGGCTTAAGGAACACTGAAAGAAAGCAAAGGGAAGTGTATATGCCTGTGTGCTTTCGAGTTAACTGCTTTCTGAAAAGGACCTCGAATACATGGTATGGTCTGCATTATTTTTAACCTTGTGTCAGGATTCACTGTACATATTTTAAATAAACAGGCTACACCACGTATTTCTGCTATGATCAATTCAGCTGGCATAACTTTCTAGCAGAAAGAGCATGCAGGGTCATAAGCTTTTCCTAGCTACTTAAGGATAAAAAGTGGTAACATGACTTTAAGGACATGTCATTAACAGCCCACTACTAGAAGCCCCAAGGCTGCAGGCAGATCCTACTCTGCTTCAGGCTGTACAAACCCAGCAGAGGTGGCCTTGAACGGCTTAAATTTGCACACAGGTTTGCCAGAACATGACAGTGAATTCTCTACCTCCAGCTCAACTATTTTTCTGCTAAATGCTTAAGTCACGCTGTCTCCAATAAACTAAAATGAACAATGGTTTTCCCTGCTTGCTGCTCACATCTTTAAAATATCAGTGGGCAGTTTTCATATTTTCCTGGGCTTCAACCCTTAGTCATCTCTCTGCTATGTGTTAAATGCATTGCTCTTTTTTATCTACTTTCATGAGTCAACCCCTCCAGTCACTTTTCCATTCCTCTCTCCTCTGAGCTCCTACCAGTATTTTTCTGGTATGGAAGCATCCAGTGCAGTTTTCCGTTCTGGGTTCAGATTTCTCACCCTTGTATCAGAAACTAGCTGGGCTTTGAAGACTGGTCTAACGCTTGGTATGTGGGTGGGATCCAGACATATGAGGCTTCAAATACTGGCTCACACGCTATGTTGCCTCAAACAGGGAATTTAAGGTACTCTGGGTCTAAAGATATCTCCATCCTGATACAGCAAAGGGCAAATCATAATGCCTTGCTTGAACCAGATTCACTGCCTGTCTCTTTGCTACCCGAGACTGTGTTCAGGACTAGACTTCACCTTGGTTCCAAAGCTTCAATGCAGTCAGCATTTCAGTAGTGGAGTGATCCCCTATTTTTGTGATTTGGGCAGGCTCATGGAGTGAATCATGGTCACATTCAGGCAGCGTAGACCTGAGACATGCATGTACAACGTGGACTCCTTTAATGCAAAGTGCAGCAGAGCTACCAGCAATACAGATGCAAGGTCATGGGGCATGCTTAACATCCTCTGAAGCTAGCTCTGCACATCACAAAATGGACACAGCCTCTGTTTCCCAGCTATAAAATAAGAACACACAATCCTTCTCCATATCATAAGTCTGTCATTTGGATAAAGTGTGCTGCTAACTCAGAGCTGTCTAAAAACTATTGACATGAAAGTCAAACCTGTGCCCACACCTGCTATTTCTGACCCATCCATCACTCCTTGCTGCCAGGACAAAGGAAAGGCTCAACCCATCTGAGCCCCCAAAATGACTGGACATGGGAGGTGGTATCTTTCCTAGCTTTCTTGTATAGTTAGACTGTGCTCAGGCATCTCTTAATTAAGCTGGAAAGGCTAGCAAGCTGATTGATAGATTTGAATTGACATGCTGGTGAAGTGCCTGTGACATCCCCAGAGGGCGCATTAAATAAACCAAATAGACTAAGGATTCAGTAAGCTAATGAAGAGGGAAATTAGAAAGATATGAGGAAGATGGAAGACATGAGGGTGAAGGAGAAAGAAGAATATGGGAAGACAGGGTAAAAAAGAAAAACAGATGGATAAAAGTAAGTAGGAAGGAGGAAAAGAGAGGGGCCGAGAGGAGGTGAGAGGGAAATACACAAAGACAGTGAACAGGATTAAGTGCGGGGGAAAGGAAGAAAAGACCATGCAAGATCCTGAGGATTCTCCAAAGCCATGCTGGGACCATCTGTGCTGCAGCCTGGAGTCCAAATTGTTCAATCTCTTCTTCCACCTAGTTGCATTAACTGCTTAGCAAGGTCATAACCCCCAGCAGGACTCACCTGTCCCCTCTGCCCACTCATGCCCTAAGGTGCCTTACCTGCTCATGGTGCTCGATGCCCATGCTGATAGTGTTCACTAGGATTGCAATCATGATCCCACGGTTGAAGTACTTGCTGTCCACAATCACTCGAAGCTTGATCCTCACTTCTCGCCACATATCACTGCAGAGCTTCAGCCGTCCACCTTCTTCCACCTCCTCCTCCTCCTTCTCCAGCACCGAGGCACCCTGGTCCTCTCTGCTGCCCTCTCCCTCTTCTTTGCTGGCTCCTCCGTCCTCCTGCTCTGAGTCAGTGTTATCCAGGACAGAGAGCCTTCGGGATGCTTCATGCTCCACCCTATGGCATCGGGGGCAGTTGGTGGGATCAGAGGTTGCTGTCACAGCAATGGGCTGGACAAAGCCCTGAGGAGGGCAGTCAAGAGAGTTGTGCTGCTGGCAAAGCCCTGGGGAGAAAAATGAACATGCTTAAAGGAGGAGGCTTTGAAAAAGACACTGAAACTGGGCACATGTTTGACTTTTGGGTATTTAGACAGGGTAACTGGGCTTTTTAGTGGTAAAGACGATTAAGCACTGGCACATCATCTCAAGGCTAGCAATAAAAGCCATTGCCGTTACAGGCTTTACACTGGCTGTGTCACCAACAGGCATGGTACTGTTCAGCTGCCAGTGATTAGGCTCAATAGGGGTTTGCATCCATCAGGGGAGGAACTGTTTTGGCTGATGCAGGAGTCACAGCTTGAGACTCAGTAGCTTGTGTTACATGGGAACTGATGGAAAAACAATCACGAGGGCTGATTTTTGGCCTGAACTGCTACAAGTGGGGTCCAAGAACTTGCATGCTGAGCTGAACTCTCTAAATTAGAGAAGCTACATTAGCAAAGTATCTCAAGAAGCAAGAAAAGGTAGCTCAAGAACACTTCCTCCTGATAGTCAATGTGCTCTGAGTCAGAACAGATCTCCTGACTTTACTGAGAAAGCTAAGTTTGTGTTCCTCAGCCCTCCAAGTTGGGCCTGGAACATTAAATAGATATGAATCAATTAATTCATTAACTTAGTGCATGAAGGCTGCAGAAACTTTTCTCCCAGCAAGTAAAGAAAATGAAAGACTGAATATGCAAGACCAGCTGAAGGAAAATACGCTTTTTGCTTGTTAGTGGGAGCATAACTTAGGAAAGGCATTGGAAGCAGTTGATACTAACTCTATAAACCCATTTTTACTGTTACTTTTCAGGCCAGTAATCCAATTTACATGGTATCTCATATCTAATTTTACACAACAGTATGTGCTCCCATCAAGAGAAATTGTCTCATTGTCCTTGCCTAAGTTCTTCAGCATTGCTCCCTTGGTTCAGGAGACACCCGTTACAATTCTACTCCCTTTGTCTCTCTCTTATAGCACAGCAACTCACTTTTGGCAGAGAACTTTGGGGGATCTGCTATGTCACCAAGTCAAATCCTTAGTCCCACTTTGTCATATCACTGTAACACTTCTCTCTCCCAAACTGCTGTCCTTACCCTGCTATATACCAGACCTGGAGCCCTTTACTAGACTCCGGGTTTTAGACCTGGCTTTCTCATGTTTGCTGGAGACCCCTGTTTCATTCCCATTCTCACTGTTCATCCCCACCTTGCAAGTCTAGTGCACTGGCCATGGCCCCATGCTCACTGTGGCCAATGTTAATTCTAATTCTGTGCTTTGTGGGCACAGGTCCTTTGGCAGCCTGGCACATAGAGATGATCCCAGTTACGCTCACGTTTCTGCTACTGGCATTTCCATCTTTACACATGCAATCCTTACTGTAGTGCCTCTGGCTTTTCCTGTTCATGCCTAGCTTGGCACTGCTTGGCTGCACATGGCCCTGGCGCCGGCTCTGTATGCTGTTATACAGCCCAAGGGTGCGGCGTTTGGCTTTGCGCATGATGTGGCAGATGTATTGGAAGATCTCCTCATAGCAGTCTCCTGGCTCCATGTAGCTGGCAACAGTGCTGGAGGAGAGATACCGGGCCCTCTGTTCCTGCATCAGCTGGTGCTCCCGCTGCTTGGTCTCTGAGAACTGTGTGGCAATGACCACCAGGCACAAATTGATCATGAAGAAGGAGCCCACCTAGTAGTAAAGGATAAGAAGGAAAAATCAATGCCAGCATGAGGAAGAACATGCAGGAGGGGGAATGTAAGAGGAGAGAGGAGTGGAAAGTGACTGCAGGCAGATCAGTCTGTGTATGGAGATAGGATTCCAGGGAAAGCCAGGGCTAGCTGAGCTTGTTTTTTGAAAACTCACTCGGATTTCCATGCAGAATTGAGAGCTCTGAATTGAAATTCAGGAAACGCAAGCTTGGCGTTTGGCTCTTTTGGCAGGTTTGGGACCTTTAGCAAGCCCCTTAGAAGCACTTTTATATCCCTCTTTTATATTTGTTGGTGCTGAAAGATCTGGAGGTAACAATCTCAGTGTTACATATTATGAAATCACAGATAAATCTCCACTAGATCTATCTGCTACACTTAGGATAAAACCTGGGCTTCAATATGAAGAGAATTTCATACATAAAAGGGCTGTAACTACTTTCAAAATAATTTTCAAAGCTATGATGCCCTGATTGATGCCTACTCCCCACAGAGCTGTAAGTGGCGATATGGCATTGATAAAACGCAGAGTTTGATCTCTGAACAAGGACCACTTGTCTGCTCTCCTTGGAAATGGACTCTGTGGGGTGGCCCCTGGGAGCAGAGGAAGAACCAGCTCAAGATTTCTGCTTCTGATGCACCAGGGATCCTTCCTGCTAAGGGATATCCTCACGCTATGTTCCTCCTGTACGAACTCACACAGGACCCAGTCTCACCTCCCTGTCTCTCCTTTTCAAGCTAACAGCTCTGATACAGAGATGGATCCATCCTGACCTTATGCGCATGTGTCCTTCCCCACATAACCCTACCAGCAAAGGTGAGAGGACAAGCAAAGTTGGTGATAACCTGACCCTTGTGCATGGGAAAAGCAGAGCTTTTATTCAGCAAGTACCCCAGCTTGTTTTATCTACCCAAGCAGCCTTCCCCTCAGTGGACAGCTCTTGCTGCTGCCCATACCAGCTTGCCCCCTTGGTTGTCCCTTTCTCTTGCACACAGGTGGCTAGAAGCTGTGTCCAGAAGCTTCATACAGTGGTTCTCAGTCTTTCAAAGGGGAGGTGTCCCTGCTATCATTTGAATAAGCCTTTGAAACATGAAGCTCTTCCCAGGCAGATTCAATATAAGGACAATAAACCATCTCAAAATAAAGGGCTGGGTTGGGTTTTTTTCTCCTCTTCTTTGAACACTTCAAAGCTGTTCAGATTCTGCTTCCCTTCATCACTGAACTCTTCCCTGTTCTCCTGCCCGTATTTCAGCCTATTTTCCCTTCAGCTTTTGTATGTGGCCTTGAAAATTAAAATGATGCCTCATTCAGTTTCCTTCCCTTTCTCCCAAGATTTTCGCTAGTCCATAACATCTTGCGTGTTTTCACTGATAAGAGTATGACTGAGAATCCAAATTCTCTGATGCGCTCTCCTGCCCTCTTCCCCCTCAGCTTGCCCGTTCAGTTACGTCCCCAGCTTTCCCTGCGTGAGGCAGGGCTGGGAGCTGGACACCAGCTACACACGCATTTCTGGAACATTTAGTTGTGACACTGCCCGGTACTTTGCAACTTCCAACAACTCCACAATCAACAAGTGATTGGGACTTGCAACACCTTTTCTTTAGGCTACCTGCAAAGGAGCTGACAGTAACAAGATGCCCTCAGCAGGGTCACACTGCCAGCCTGGGCTTGGATCTGGAGGTGTGTTCAGGTTTAACATCACCAAGCCCTGTCCTCACAGGCACCATTTGTTGTGATCTCCCACAAGGTGAGCAAAAAGGAGTGAGAGGATTGGACATGGCAACTAAACACAATCCTTAAAATTCTTAGCTAAGAACATCAAACACATGAGCTTGTTTAAACCTGAAGACAACAGACAAGTCCATAAACTTCCAGGCTCTGTGATAGGGCAAGGGGTAAAGGGTTAAAACTTAAACAGGGGAAGTTTAGATTGGATATAAGGAGAAAATTCTTTCCTGTTAGGGTGGTGAGGCACTGGAATAGGTTGCCCAAGGGGGTTGTGAATGCTCCATCCCTGGCAGTGTTCAAGGCCAGGTTGGACAAGGCCTTGGGTGATACGGTTTAGAGCGAGATGTCCCTGCCCATGGCAGGGGGGTTGGAACTTGATGATCTTAAGGTCCTTTCCAACCCTAACTATTCTATGATTCTATGATTCTGTGTAGCTGGACACTGCACCCCAGCTAGCAGAAGAACAAGAAAGTTTCCAGACGGCTTGTAACTGAGTGATCCATCTCAGCTAGCTAAACAGGGAGATCAAAAGTGTCTGACATGAGTCAGACAAAGCATATGACAAAGGCAGAAGGAGAGAGAGCCCCAACACAGGAGTCCTGTTCAGCCCTGAGACTGAGATCAACTGAGCAGATCCTGGCCTTGTTCACCCCGAGGTTCAATCCCTGACTCTGCAATTTTGAATCAAACCTGACTGGTGCTGGAGATACTGACTAATTTGCCTGTTATTTTTAGTTTGCTTATGCCTGGATATCCAGCTTGTCTTCTGAAACCTGCATGTGTCAGCACAGAGCACTCCAAGAAGGCCACTGAGTGCTGCAACGTACATGCCAGCCTGAGAGCTCAGAAGAGTTTTCTCTAGTCCAAGAGCCACACCAATGGCCAAGTAACTGGAGGAGTGACAAAGAGACAGCTGGATCTCAAGCAGGAAGATCCAAATGAAACCCTGAGAAGTGAAAGCAGTCCTTCTTTCATGTTAGCTCCATGATCTCTTGCAGAGCAAGAACCTATCTGCAATTTGCTGAATATGTAAAATGCTTTTACCAAGTTGTTCTGCAAGGGCACTCTGAATGCCAGGGTCAGCCAGCACTCCTCCCCTTGGTGGAGCACGTCTGTGCAGGAGTCCTTACTGTGCTAGGAATATATCCAGGTGGTGGAGCCTTCTTCCTGCCAGATGAGCAGCAGCAGGTAGTGCCTTTATGTAGGTGTTTGAAGATATATCTGGGAGGGAATAAGAAGTCACGGATGAAAGCTTAGCTCTAAAGTAGTTGCTGTAGAGATCCATTCCCAGAAGAGTAAGTTTGAGCCAAGGCTCGTATGTATGTGGAAAAGCAAAGACTCAGGTCTTGAAGTATGACTGTCAGAGCAATCCTGCTTAGAAACCCAGGCCTTTCAACCATGGAGAAGGGAAATATAAAGGCTGGAAGGGCTGTTCTTCATCACATTTGAAGAGAGGTTATAATTTCTATAAGAAGACATGGAAGGAAAATAAAACTAAGGGATTTCTATTCTGCAACCAAGGGCAACTGTTGTGTTTCTATGTGCTGTAAAAGATGCAGTATGCATGCAAAGAAAGTAACAGAAAGGTTAAATATTTTCATGGTGTAACTCCACCAAAGACAAAGGAAATATCCCATCTAGCATATGGCTCCTTTGTTCTGAGCAGTCTCCAGAGTAACTTGATGTTCATGTGCACCTGCGTCTGATGGAAATAAACCTACATAGCTTCTGAGAATGAGGAGGGAGTGTCTAGAAATGCCAATGACACTCTGCAGTAAGATCTCAGGCAGTGTGTTTAATTGAGGGTTTTCAGCACCTGCAAATTCAGGACAAAGTTTGAACCACTGGGAATCCACATGAGGTGAGCCAGCACTAGAAGGATGCTCCTGTTAGACAAAAATACACTGACAGCATTTATGTAGTTTGGAGCAGAGGGTGAGAAGCAGTTTCTGGAAGTCCCGCAGGGGGCTGGGCCCACCCCAGTGATTAAATACTGACTGTGCACAGCCCTTCCTGGCCCTAGGAGAGTCTGTGTCTGAGACAAGGAGTAAATTCTGTGCTGAGCTACCTTGTACAAATCTAGATATTCTGCCCATGTTTCTCAAAGTGAAAATGCAAGTACTAAATATCTACCGTATGGTGGGAATCTGAACAAACTTCATGGGAAATAATCGTTTTCTGAACTCACAAAAGGCAGTGGATGTTCAGTGTGGCTTTGGGAAGAGAGCTGGGGTGAATTCCCCTCCATTCTGTGCAATCATACCTCTGCACTGCCTCTCCTTGGGACTCTCCAGCCTCAAAGTAAAAGCAGCACTCCTACAGGTCTATTTCACCTCTGCTGTCCTGCCTGATTCAGCCCACAGGAACAGGTTGTCTTCCTGTTTTTATCTCCTTGTCTTTCCCTTGTGATGGCAGAAGGCCAGAAGGCAGACACAGCTTTTTTTGTAAGTTCTCTGTCCTGAATGGACCAGTAGATTATTTTCTGCATGCCACTCCCCATATGTACAGGCAGCAGAATTTCTTCCAGAAACTGGATTAAGGTTTGTTTGCTCTCAAGTCACTGTATGTCAGCTTGAAGTTAAACTAGTTCCTGTGCCAGATGAGCCTGGGCAGTTACGGGGTGACTGGTTCTAGAGATCCTATCTCTAGGAGAGCATGATCACATAGGACAAGTAGCAAGTAAAGAGCAGAATCTTAGCCAGGTGTGTTCAGCAGCCCATCCAAATACATGTAGGCCTTGAAAACACACACTGAGGTCCTTACTGTCAAAGTGACCTAGAACTAAACTGTACCTATGGCATACAGATTTAATACTTCCCATAATCCATCCAGTGTCTTTCCTTTCCACTCTTGACTTTGGTCCTAATCTAAAACATCAGTGCGTTATCAATGTTACTCTCAGACTAAAATCAAAATGCAGCACTGAAACCAGCTAGTAGCTGGAAGAAAGTTAACTCTATCCCAGCTGAAATCAGGGCAGTTCCCATACGGGAAAAGTGCAAGAGTCTTCATAAAAAAATTATTCCTTGTTAGAAACGGGATATTCCCTTCAAGAAAATGCATTTACAAATGAGAGGCTTGAGAACGGAAGAGGGAATGGCACCGTATCTCACCTCTCTTTCCAGGCACTGACAATAAACATCCTTACAGCAAAGCAACCTTCAAACTTCACTTGTATAATTCCACAGGGTTTAAAACCTGTTTGTTAAGCTCTCATCACAGACACACTTCTCTCTTTCTATCTCCACCAGCTACAAGTAATCTCACACAGCCAGTTTACGTTGGACTGCTGACACTTTTGGAGCAGCAGCTCCTTGCTGTTCATGATGAGGAAGTAATTCAGCATGACAGATGCCAAATCTGACAAAATCTGAATCTGAGAACCTGGATCTCAGAAATCCATGTCCTGCCAAAAGCTGTAAAACATGGCTCAAGAATAACTCAAGAGCTTAAAACATGTAAAGAGATCAAGTAGGAGGGCAGATGCAGAAATGGTTTTCTGTGCTTAGGCTCTCGGTCTACTAGTTTGGGAAACTAACTCTGAGAGAAGATTCGTGGATGAGAACATTATCCTACACTGGGTATGTATATCTCTAGGAATCAATCCTGAGCATATTTTTTTTGAATGAAAGACAATAACCAGGCTGACAACCATGTAATCCTGCCACCGACCCTTGGTGAAAATCAAGTAGCTGGTTCTGGAAATTCCTAGAAGAAATCCAGGTGAAGTAGTTTGCTTCCCTGATATTTGTGTTGACATAACACCTGGCTTTTGTAGGCATTTAGCTTGCAATGCTGACAGTCATCAAGGCTTATACTTACGATTATCAGCAAGATAAAGTAGATAAAATTGTAGAAGGAATGGGCATCCATCACATAATACATGATCTCCACCCACCCTTCCAGTGTGATAACCTGCAGAGACAAACAACAAGAGAAACAGTAGGGAAGTGGGCTTCCAGAGTTCACTCCTCAGTGTATACAGGCAGATATTGGCAGGGCTGTTGCAACCCAAGGAAGGTGAGAAACAACAATTCATTTCAAGGAGGCCAAATTTCCATTCCAGGAAATCAGCATGGTACTGCTTGGTGACACTGGCATACTGTCAAAGCCTGTGAGATCATGCTAGCCCACAGCAGGAATATTTCATTAAAATAGTTCATTTCCCTGGATCACAGCAGGGAAAAAACCCGCAGCAGGTTTCTGTGCCCCTTGGACTGGACACTGCGTACAGCCAGCAGAAAAGAGAAAAGGTTTGAATTCTAGGTCCCATCTGCAACGCATGCTGGGAATTTCAAAAAAACCAAAATAAAATAGCCTCCTTTGCTATAGTGATCTGGACTGAAGGGAATACTGGTACAAGTTAGACTAAAGAGCATAGCTCATTTCAGCAAGAGCCTTGAACAGCTCTATGTCCCTCTTCATCTCAACCTTTATGTTCCATCTTCAGGAGCACCATTCGTGGTGGGCACTCTGTCTTTCTCAATAGAATAGTTACAAGGCCCTTTCCTCTCTGCTGCTGTATCTAACCCTGCAGAAACTGTCACAGGAGCACAGAAAGATTAAGTTGGAAAAAAGAAAACTTGCTTGAGCTGTGTTAGGAGGCGAACTTGATCTTACCTGAAATATCACAATCCAGGCATACCCAATGTTGTCAAAGTTGATGGCACCCTTGTGTGGGTTGGCATTGCCTGTACGGCACACATTGTAGTACTGGTTCCAGTTGACACACATGCCACTGATGTTGAACTCTTGCCGGACCGAGTTGTAGTAATAATAATCATCCTTGTCCAAACAACATTCATGGCCCCGCTCTTTCAGTGGGGGTATCTCATGACAGCCCATAATTCCATTGTCTCCTGACAGTGAGCAGATAAAGGGCATCTCATCATCTTCCTCAGGCTGGTAATAAGGGGGAAGGACAATGTCACCTTGTCTGCAAGGATAAAAAAACACAGTCATAAAGTTCCTGTAACAGACAGTTTCCCATCAGTGACACTAATGGAGCTGGATGCTCCCTGGATAGGGACTGCGTTGGGTAAGGGATTTCCAGGTTTGCCACCTCAAGACAGGGCTCCTGGAAAGCAGGACATTTCCAGGATGAGTCTCCAGTTTTCAGAGGTTTGCCTCCCATCAGATCACCCTAAGCCTAATTACACAATCTCCTTCTGATCATTCTCCCCATTAGCATCAAAGCTAAATTAGATGCAGTGATATTAAAGAAGTTCATCAGGCTTTACTGTGATGTGCTCATGTATGTAACTGTTGATGGACATGTTTTATAACATTTGGCAGTGAACCTTCTGTACTTCTATAAAATCAAAATCCAGCTCATGCATAATTAAAATTGCACAGCTCAGCCTTAAAATCAGGAAATGTGAAGATAAAATTGACTTAACCTTAACTATGACTCTTTTTTGACAGTTGGCATTATGGGTGCAATGTTTCATGACAAGTTCACAATAATGCAAGCACCTTCCAAATACATGAATAATTAAAATCATCTACGCTTGCCTAGCTGGAGATGAGCTAATGATCAGGAAAATGAAAGGTGAAGATTTAAAACTTTCCATTAAACTTTATCTGGCGCATTCCTTGCAGTGCCACAATACACAACTTTCACATTCTGTAAACGCAGACTTGTTCATTAAGTGTCATAAGAAAAAGACAGGTATTGATGCTGCGGAGGGACTCTTCATTACGGACCATAGTACAGGACAAGGGGTAATGGGTTAAAACTTAAACAGGGGAAGTTAAGGTTGGATATAAGGAGGAAATTCTTTACTGTAAGGGTGGTGAGGCACTGGAACAGGCTGCCCAAGGAAGCTGTGAATGCTCCATCCCTGGCAGTGTCCAAGGCCAGACTGGACAGAGCCTTGGGTGACATGGTTTAGTGGGAGGTGCCCCTGCCCATGGCAGGGGGGTTGGAACTAGATGATCTTAATGTCCTTTCCAACCCTAACTATTCTATGATTCTATGATGAAAAAGAAAAGAAAGTCTCTGATTCTAAACTAAGTGGAACTAAACCACAAAGACGTGTTGTAGCACATCCACATCACTGCTGATTTGGGTGCCTGCAGAATTTGTTTCTCTAGTAATGGTCAGCTAAAGATTTTCTAGTATCTGTCACTTTGTCAGCCACCCCCATTCAATTCTTGGTTACACTAACTCCGCATGGATGTAATTACACTCATTAAAGTAGTACTACCCCTCATTTACATAAAGGACAATCATCCTAAACATTCATTTTTCCTCAAGGAATATATAAACACAGTAAATGGATGCTTTAAGCAGCTCCTACTCTTCAACCCCACTGCTCTTCTGCAGATTATATTTTCACACTTTTTTTTTTTCCCAATTTGAGATGATCTAAAGCTTCAGAATTGTTTAATCAGTCTAAACTGCTCTACAGCTTTAGGGTTTTTTTAAGTAGTCTAAACTGATAGCTTGTCTGGGATTAGTATATGGTTTTAAGAAGATATTTCAAAGCCTGAGATCTGCTAAAGCCAGAAAGTCAACAGAAGGAGCTGTGCCCCAGAACTCATGCTCTCAGCTCCAGCAGGGTAATCAGAGAATACATAACAGGCAGAAGCATTTCCACCCCACTGCCTGCTTTGCAGGTTCTCCCCTGACCTCCCCAGAATAAACCTCAGATACCTGTAATCAACCCCTGTGCAGTCCAGGCTCTTTTTGCCAGAACTGTGCCCACATTTCCCCATGGGGTTTTTTTGTCCCATTCAAGCAGCCATTTTTCACTTTCAGATGCTCTCACTTCTACTAACACAACTGTGGGATACCTCTGCCAACAGCCAGAGAACCAGGCAGCAGAAGACAAGAGAGTAGGGAAGAGGAAAGAGAAATGTCCCTGGAAGAAAGGAAGGAGACATCATCTCCCAGGCACTCACATTGTGAAGTTCTCCTCCATGAAGCAGCGGTTGCGGAGCAGCCCAGCCCACAGCTGCACCCCAATGATGCCGAAGATAAAGAAGACAAAGAAGCAGAGAAGAAGGACATTCCCCAGCATGGGCAAGGTGTCCAGGAGCAAGTTCACAAGGATGCGCATGCCTGCAGGGGAAGAAGAGAACCAGAAGGAGCAAGTGTTGGGCGGTGAGAGAGAGAAAGGGAGAAGAGGAGAAAAGGAAGAAAATGAAAAATTAGAACACACACACAAAAAGCCACATGAAGATAAAAGCAGCATCAGAAATTAATTCCTGCCCAAACCAGGCTACATTCATGGTTGTCGCCCTTTCTTGTCCTAACCTCTACTGACAGGCAGCCAGCAGACCTGCTATGATACCATGATCTCTTAACCCCAGGCCTTTGCAGCAGCAAGAAGAAAGAGGAAAGAGAAAAGCTGGTACCATCAGCTATCTGGCCAATAGCCTTCTCTCCCACTGCCCTGCAGACGGCAAGAGAGTGACAACTGCCCCATCAACAACACCCAGACGTGTGCAGCACCTCAACAGCAGCATCTTCAGATGTCTTGGACTGAAAATCATCCCAGTTAAACTGTATGCTGAAACCTGTGAGAATTGCACCAACAGACCAAACCAGCCTGCATAATGGAATCCAGCACACATAAACAGACATAAGTTGGTTTTCTCAGTGACAGTATCATCAGTGGACAAGCCATGGGGACCACGCTCTCCTCTCTAGGCTAGTCCTCCCTCCACAACAGTGCTGAAGCACACAAGTAGCAGGCAAAGCCCAAAATGCTGTCAGCACAGCACCTCTGGCCAGAGCAAATGTTTCCAAACCCCTTTTACTTTTAATTACCTAATTGATTATTTCCATGGTTTTATTTCTCCCCTGGCACTCCAGCTCACACAGCTGCAAGTAGGGGTAAGGATAGGCTCCTTTCACTGTGGAGCTAATGACTTTTCCTCTGCTCTCCAGGGATGGCAAAAGTCTAGAAATCCTCCTGAGCATCATTGTACTGCCTTTACCACAGCACACACCTCATGTGGCTGTCTCTCGCGCCTCCATGGAGATCCCTCTCCTGGGGGTCCAGGGAATTTCTTCACTGAACATGTTCCATGTAGACCAGCAAATAATTAGCTAATTAGGTATTTATAACCAGTTCGTTACTTCAGATGGCAGTGGAAGGGGAAAGAGGAGGAGAAGATAAGTTTAGGATTCTCTGACAGCCCTTTGAGGCACAAGTTAATCCCCCTTGTGTGCCCAGTATCAAGTAATTAGCCACACAATGCTCTGCATTACGCTCTATCTCTATTTTCCGGGCTGCTCACACTGTAAAGAGTGGAGGGAAGTGGTACCTGCTGAAGGCATGCAGGCATGGGGTGCATGCATACTGAAAGGCTGCTCAACAGGCTGCCCAGAGAAGCGGTGGCTGCCCCATCCTGGCAGTGTTCAAGGCCAGGTTGGACTTGAGCAACCTGGTCTAGTAAAAGGGGCCCTTGCCCATGGCAGGGGCATTGGAACTGGATGACCTTAAGGTCCTTTCCCTACAAAAGGAGAGGGAGAAGAGTGCCTGGTGGGGACTGGTTTAGTTTAAGAGGGAATGTTCTGGGGGCAGATTGGGGTAGCAGAGACAGGAGTGGGGGTAGGTGATATGTAGGAAAGAGAGATGCTTAATGTCAGTTACATGGGTTCATGAAGGAAAAGGAATTATGGCATTAACTCTAAGGCCAGACTGTGGAGCAGCAGCTAAGCCCTACTTGCCTGACTGCCCAGCTGTGTCACCAATCACCAGTTAAGGCATTTTCTAGACAGCACGTCGGGAACTGAGCTGTGCAGGGGCAGAGCTCCAGCTGCTCGCTGGGGATCACGGACATGCCATGAGTCACTGACAGCTTCCTGATCTGCTACCACACAAAGCCCAACAGCACAGCCACAGTGCCCTGCTGCCTATTGCTGTGACCTGCCAGGCTCTGGAGCAATGCTCTGCGCAACACTTCGGCTTTAAGGCCACACAACCTCACTGCAGTGCAGCATGTTCCCAGCATTAATGCTGCTTCACAGCACGAGCTTGGTACTTCCCATAAACTGTCCTGGTCAGTATGTTAGGGAGAGCCAAGTGACACAGGAAGCTGTGCCAGCAGTGCTGCAAGAGGGGATGATGCTTTTCAGATCAATTGATGCTAGCTTTATCTCAGAGCAGAGGTAATGGGAAGAATGAGACTGCCCTTATGCTGAAGCACAGAACACGGAGAACAGACATCCCCACCAGAATATTACAGAAAACACACTTGTTGGATCAGAATTTGCAAAAATTGATTTTGTCCATGTTCCAAGGGAAGAAAAGTAACTTGCAAAACTTGCCTGCCTTTTCCTTGGAAACTTCCTGCCTGCCCATACATTCCCCGTCCTGATTCCAAATAGCTCCACTGATGGTACAGGATCTCTATCCACAGCTTCAGGATCACAGCAATTGCCCTCATGCTTGGCCTTCTTGGGGTACCTGGGCTCATAATCCAAAATCTGTCAGGTGGCCCTGTGCCAGGCAGGTGACCACCAGGAAGGTGGCGCTGGCACTTGGCCCCTGTTCCACATCACAAAGAATTTCAGCATTGGTGGGTTCCATTTCTAAATCCAAATGAAACCAAACTTTTAGAAAATCTCACAGTTAAACAGTCACCCTTCTGTGCACAGTGATGCTGACCCTGCATTTTGAGACTGGCTCTACCAAAAGCAAGAATGCTGAAGCTCCACCCATCCAAACATCGATTGCAATTCTTCTATGGGCCAACCACCTCTAAAACAAATACATTATTTCATTTTGTACAAAGTCTTTTGTTTTTTGTAAGCAATTGCTCTGGAAACCCATTTTCACCAGAGGCATCAGTTTTCCATCAAATGGACCTTCTAACTGAGTTTGCCCAGTTAGTGAAGTACTTGAACTCTACTCACTCATCCAACTTCCATATAGATGAAAGGCACAGTGTCAATACAACCTTTGTTCTCTCCACCGTTAGCCACCCCAGCTGCCTGCAGTACTCATGCCAGAGTCCCTGAGCACCCTTTGCTATTTCGTTTTGGCAGTATCCTTCCTGCACCTCTGCCAGCTCCAACAGACACTTTGGGGGGAAGCCCTCACAGCCTCCCAGTCCCCTCTTGGGCCAGCAGCCCTGTGTGGGTCTGCCCATTGCTAGGGCTTTGCAGTCCCACTGACCCAGGAAGGGGTGGGCTGGTCCAGCAGCCACACCAGTGCATCTGCCGGGGGTATCCAAGGAAGGACCCTCACTGCCAGGTGTCTGAATGCTGTCATGGGCAGGAGGGGGTGGTCCCCACTCTGGCAGGACCCACAGAACAGTGTATTTTGTGGTCTGCACAGCCTCACTGGGATCGGGTTGCAAACAGTCTCTGATTCCTCAAGCCCTCACAAGGTGTAGGGAAAATGGGGAGCAAGGCTGAAAAGCACAAGGATAGAGGCTGATGATTTACTGTAGGCTCTGGTGGCTGAGATATCAAGGTCTGTAAAGCAGCTGTGGGGCAATGGAATTGGGCAGAAAGCATATTTCTCAGCGCAGCTTTGGGAATATCCTGCCCTGGAGAACTGGGACACCTTTCTTTTCCAGGGGGCCTTCACCAGACAAATCGCCATCCACAGCAACACTAGTGCATCTTGCATTACAGCTTCTGGAAGGTGCTGGAACCTCTGCAAAAGGTTCTTCGGCGAAGTCCTGCTGCAGCCTCCTTCCTGCCTTCTGCCCCTTTACTTTTCTCTTGCCATGCCTACATCTTCTCTCTGCCTCTGCACTGTTCTGCAGCATACGTGTACACATCTCCCAGCCTCCCCCCCGCCTCCCACTGCTGCCTTTCCCCACATCCCCATTTGTCCTCCATCACTGGCAGAGCAGAAGCCACGCTGGCTCACAGCAAGGAGGGAAAATGAAAGGGACAATGACCTTTTCTGAAGCAGCCTTTGAAAAAAAGAGACATTCCCTGAGAAGAGAAAGGAAGAGGGTCTTGGGCAGTCTGGAGGAAAATCAGGGAGGGAGAGCATTGATGAAGCAACATTCAGCAACCAAACAGGCTCCCAGGGCATCAAATATGAAAAGATTTTGGTCTTCACGGGGAAGAAAAGCTAGAAACATGAACTATTCATGAGTGCCAGGTGTGGGCTCTGAAAGGCCTTTTCCCTACTCATCCTTACAAGGAGACCAGGGCAAAGGAGGAAACTGAATGGCATCGGCTGGGGGCATCCAAGGAAGAATCCTGATGAAATGGTGCTCAGATTATGCTTCCCTGCTGCTCACCCATCCCCTTGGGCAAGGGGTGGGGAAGGGTGCTAAACAAAACTTATGGTAGAACATCCTGCAGGAGCGAAGCCACGAGCACAAGAGACACGTTCCCTGCTCCAACAGAGCAGTGCACATTGAGGGGAAGGCACACCACAGGGATAAGAAGCAGTGGGGGGGTCAGAGGACTGTCAAGGAGCGAGCTACCAGAGGGAGGCACAGGGCTGAGCAAAGCCAAAAGCCTAAGCAAAGTCACTGAATGCTCTCCTGGGTTCAGGCAAAGCAAATCCTCTTGTCTCACCCTAACGGCATCCAGAGGCCCTCTCTGACAAACTGTGAAGATGATGGAGTGAGCACAGGTCCCTCCAGACGCTTGCCATCAACCCCAATTACCCTGGCCATCACAGCTAAGCAGACTCACCTGGCATGTGGGAGGGAAAGTGAGGTGAACAGCCAGGGCAGGGCTGGGGAGGAGGTGAGCTCGAGGCAGCCAGACCCAGCAGTACAGTGCAGTGCATGTGTGCCCAGAGCCTTACCACTACTCACCCTGCTCCTGCTCAGCATCATTCTGCCACTTCCCCTTCTCTCCAACTGCCTCTTTCCAAGAGCCAGGACCAACAGCTAAGCTAATTTACTCTCTAGCACTAATCACCCTGAGATCTGAATGGAAGACTGGCTCAGGAGAGGGTGAGAAACCTCATTCTTTCTAGTTTCTTATAGCTCACCCACCTCTGAGTCCTCTCCAGCTCTACAGTGAAAGACAAAGCTAATGTGCAGAGTCAAAAGGAGATAGCAGTTTGAGGCAATTGTTCCTTTGCTTAGAGTAAACCAGATAAAATAAAACAGAAATTCTCTGCACCCATTTTATCTGCACTATGGGGCAAGCCTCCAACTGTCATTTTAACTGGAGCAAAAGCAAATCTCTTCCCCATCAGCGCTTGTGACTGTAGCTGGCAGGACATTTTGCAGAGTCCAGAGACTGAAGCATCATCTTGTTCCTCAGCCAGACCACTTGTCCAAATGTGCCTTCTTTCCTTCCTCCCCTGCCCCAGGACACATGGCAGCCCACACAGCTAGCATGGGGTTGGCAAGATTTTCCTGTGCATGCTCCCTTATAGGAATTTCCAGAACTGAGGAACCATTCCAGCAGATAGATTGTATTTGTGCAGAAAGCACACACAGAAAGATGCACCTCTTTTTTGTGGCTGACCCCTGTAGCTAAAACAAACTCAGTCTATGTGCATGGTACAAGCTGGTGCTTCAACCTGGGACCCTATTCACTGATCTCTTGCTGATCTGAGGTTCAGCTGTCATTTCACACGTTGCATTCATTTACATCAGCTAAAGCGTGGGGCCAAACTACTGCAAAGAGAAACGGAACAACTGTGTGTGCACTGCCAAGCTCATCACTATTATAACCCACAGCTCCCCTCACCACTCAGATCTTTTTCCCTCTGCTGCATTCCTCCAACTGATGCCTCTCCTGCAAACACAAGTGTAAGCAAGAGGAGCTTGGCTGGAAAAGCCGGTGCTCAGCTCCAGATGCCTTCTCCTCAAGCTGCAAAGCCAGGCTAACTCACACTGGAGACCATCACCCCCTGCTTCACACCAGTACAAGAGAGAGCACGACCAGACGGCTGGCCTGACCCAAATTAAACAAACCATATGGAAAAACAGGTCCAGATGACAATGCAAGGTAGTGAGAGATCTTGAGCTGGCTTTACTGGTAAGAAAAAGCTGCCCCAGACATGAATGTGACACACTGGCCTTGCTCAGAAGCAAGCAGAGTCTTTCCATTGATATCTCTCTCAGGTTTCTGGGATTTTCACAGGATACATTTAGGTTGGGTTTTTGCACCTGCAGGTTGCCAGCATGATCCATAGTCTAGGAACACCAAAAAGTTTCTTACCATCACCCCATTCTTGCCCTGCCTACAAGCAGTTTTCTGGCATCTCAGACTAGCTCAGACACCTCATCCTGCACAACCTGTTGATGACCTCATCTCCAATTACCCAAATCTTTGTCACTCCTCAGCTTGACCACAGAAAATATCAAGCATGACATTTCCAGCAATTACAAAGCTTCAGCCAGAACAAAGAGCTGCTGTTCATTTTCTCGGTAGCATAAGCTACTCACCTTGGTGCAGTGACTTCCCTTAGGATACTGAATCAAGTTCAAGCATTAAGTGTCCTCAGTCCTTACCTTCAAAGTACTCCTCAGCTTAAGCCTGAGGAAGCCCAAAGAGAAACTAAAGCTCCAGGAAAATACTGTCGGTCACAGCTTCACCCTGCTGGGACAAGAAGAGCTCTCCAGAGTAGGTTTAAAGTGCATTGATGTAAGAGAAAAAGCTCTCTCAAGGCTGCTCCGAAGCTGTAAAAACAATTCCCTTGGGAGCCAGAGACTAACACAGATCTCATGCTTTTCACTCAAAGAACAAGATGCTTACCTTAGATGGATCAGGTCAGGGCAACATGAGCATCAAAATGAAGAGGAGGAAAAAAAACATATCTCTTACAAGACTTCCCAACATACACTCAGCTAAAACCACTGCCAAAAAGGGAGTGCAAATGAAACCTGAGACATGCTGTTATCCTTGGGGGGAAGATGAGAAAAAACCCACACGGGTGCTGCATAGCCACGATGCTCAGCACACTGCTCAGCACACTCAGGTGCCAGAGCCAGAGCAGAATTCCCAGTATACTTAATCCCTGAGAGATTTCCTTCCTACCTGCCCATCAAACACCATACGCACATCAAGGAAACAGGCCCTTCCTAGTGAGACTTAGTATACTGAAGTGTCAGCAACCTTGAAAACTGTAATTCCCTTTACTATGGTACATAGCAACAAGTTCCATGGAGCCTTGGCCTAGGTCACACCACGAGTAGTTATTGGCACATTTTGCTGGAGACCTTTGGTAAATCCTACAGAGAAACAGCTTCCAGCATAGGTTAGTGAAGATCTTTTCATAAAGGACTTTTTTTAAAAAGAGAATATCAAGATGTCAAAAAAGAAAATAAATCTAAACCAACCAAACAAAAAAATCTCCCCAAATCCAAACCAAAAACCTTTGGAGAATGCTATGAGAAGTATACACCAAGGTCATGGAAAAGTGTCTTCTCACCAGACCATAAATAACAGCAAAAGTGAACTGTGGTTCATTCAAAGTTCAGTCAAAAATGAACTGTGGCTTGCAGACTATAGTTGCACCTTCCAAGTCTTTCACAGAAGATGGATGGTCTATACAGCTGTCCTGACCACTAATATATCTCAGCTTTGTTCAAGATGTCCAAGACCCAGTGCACAAAATAGCTCCTCTCTGCTGAGCAGGAGCCTAACCAGCCCTACAGAGGGAGCAGAAACCAGAGCAATGCCAAGTGGAGCTGCCAGTAGAAGTAAGCCCAGAGATGAGACCTCCTAATTGCAGACCTGACCTCACGGTTACAGTGTCCTCCAGAATGAAGGCAAAATCCAGAGCATTTACCTTGGCACTTAAATGCTGACATCAGGGGCCTGGGTCCAAGCTTTGTTGTGATCCAAAAAAGAGACATACCAGTTCTGCAGCAGGATGCACCTTACTAGGGGTGCCTTGGGCACAGCTCAGGTCCATGGATAGCAACAGAGAGCTCATCCACCACAGGCACTCACATTCATTATGTGCCACCATAGCACAGATTACGTGTTAGTAGCTACGTAATACGTGACCTGAGCAGAAACAGATGCAGGCAAAGGTCTCAGTCAGGAACCCCCTCCTTCAGTCTCTCACCCGATTAACCCCTTGCAAGCTTTGGGCAGTTAAGTAACCTTGTCTTGGAGAGTGATGCCAGGTGACAGATTATTTCTTAGAGAGGTGTCTCTGGGGGATTGTTATTGTTCTGTTCTTTTTTCTAATACTGAACATTTAATAAGCAATACCTACTACCACCTGCTACTGTTGTTCATTCACTGATCATCTCATTTGCTCACCGTTTATCACTGCAATGATGACTGCATTCACTTCCAGTGAAAACTCTATTAAAAGCATACAGTGTTTTCCTTCAGAATTGCAGGGGTCACCCAACACCAGGGACAAAAGGTAACTGTAGCACCATGGCTGCCAGCCTCCATTCTATAAATACCCTCAAGTTCTTTACACATCTCTAGTGCTGTGTAAGTAGGACAGAATAATGCAAAATATTATGTAAAACAGTGTTAATGCAACTTCTGGTTAAGGTTTAAGGGAGCTAATTTCCTCTTGCTGTCACTAGCATGAATCATGTTTCTTTCTACTGCAGGCAGTAACATGACATTAGGTAAAATGCATGTGAAGAGGAGAATTGGGCCCAAAATACGCAAAGATGAAGAAATTTAAGGTTATGGTTGTAAATTACCCTGCCCACACACACGAAGTATAATTTGCATTAGTGTAATATGACATTATCTTTCACCCCATAATACACTGTCATTATTGCTCACATTTCCATGGTATCCACTGCTTGATAGGTCCCATGGGATAGATTTTGCAAAACAGCTCAGCTCCCATTTAGGCAGCAAAATACGTGGCTGGGCTTTCGAGAGCACCGTGTACACTGGAGGCTGAGCTTGTTTGAACAGGCAGCAAAACTGTCACAATGGGAGCTGCAAGGCACCAAGGATTTTAATATTCTGGCTGTGCAGGTTCCCCAGGAGAGGAAAGGACAAACACAGATCCCAGCAAAGGTTTCTTTATGACTGGTTTCTAGTTTGTTGTTTTCTTTTGGGTTTTTTTTTTCAGGCTTGCTTTACTTCCAATAATACAAACTCCAGAGTGATGCTGTTAACTCTTGTGATTTTTGTTGGGAGTCTCGGGATGTGTGGCATAAACCTTCAGGCATCAACCCTGCTATGACTTGACAATCTCGGATCACAGTAAAAAAAAAGAGGGAAGAAGTTTCTATTCCTCACTACTATGGGGGAAAAATAGAAGACTGCAAGATCTGAGCCATAGGTCTAAAGGTCTGAAAGGCACAGGAAAAATTAAAACAATATGTGATAATTTGTTTTTCTTCTTCAAATCTCATGGTTTTAAACCCATCTGACAACCTACAAGCACACAACTTGTGACTTTGGAATGCTTGTTTATAGTAAGAGTGAAATTGACTTGTTCAGAGAGGGAAAGATGACTTTCTCCTATGATCTTTGACAAAACAAGGCATCACCAGGTCCACATTTCCTGCATTTCTGTGTTCTCCAGCTCCCTGCTACGATGCTACACCTACACAGGGATATATTTTTCTTTTTGTTTTGTTTTTTCTTCTCCCAAATTTACGTTGATTATCCATTTAACACATGGCAATGTATTGCACACCGTGGAATGCACATGAAAAATGGCACTGACATAAAACAAGAGGTAAATTAACTTGGAGCCTGTCTTCAGTGACTGAAGACTTCCTCCAGCATTACAAGATGTGGGTCTGTTAAAGCCCACTCTGTTTGTAAAAAAGCCCCAGAAAAGCACTGATTTGCAAACCCATCCAGCATATTTATCTGAGAATCAATAGACTTTCTTTATACCAGTCCTTGCCCTTGTTTCAGTTTTGATTTCTACTCCTTCTCTCTCTCCCTCTACCACCACTTTCTCTATTATTCTACACACAGAGGTGCATCACACCTTTGCGTGCTATGCCCAGCAAACCCTGCTGCCTGTTTCCTGTGCATGTCTCCTTCAAGACCTGCTCCTTTTCTGCTCTCCTGTCTGTTGATGCTCGTACTGCTCTACTCCTCCTTACACTCATTCTGTGTATCCTGAATGTGCCTGTCTGATTAAGGACTCGACTGACTTAGAAAGAGTTTCACATACAGAAGAGTGCAGCTCTGAGTTACATCTCCAACTTGCCCCCCTCTCTCAGAAAAGGCATCATTTAGTGGCCTGCTCTGGGCATAAATCACATTGTTCTCTTCAGGGCTTTGCTCCACTTGGCTAGAGGATTACGTTGGGAAGGAAGGATACAGACTGAACTCTACCCTGTCGATCAAGTCTTTTCCCGGTTGGCTTCACAGCCTGCCTGCCTGGGACAGAGCCTACAGAAAGCTGGCAGCTTCATCTGGAATGCATTTGAGTCACACATAGCCTGACCAGGAAAGGAAAAGGCCTTTCTGACCTCTCAGATGGTGCAAGATAACATCACTCTTGTCCCTGTACTAACCTGCTCAGGACTGTGGCTGCATGTGGATACATCTCTCTGTGTACACATTTGCAGATGGTTTGTGTGTCACTGAGTTGTGACAATAAATATTTACAGAGCACAATACAGTGTGGATGGGGTAAGTTTAAGTATTTGGAAAACACAACAATACCTGAGTTTAAGTTATCATTTCACAAGTAAAGCCACAAGGAGAAAAAAAAAATACATCCAAAAGAGTCAAATGGAAGAGTGCGTTTTTGAAAGGGAGTCAGTGCTGGAAGAGAACAAGTGACAGTCCTCTTTCAGAAAGGCCAAAGCATTGGAAGAAAAGACCCTGTAGGGGAGTCTTAGAAGAAGAATCTCGTAATTCCTTTGCCTTTCCAGCTGCTACAGCAGGACTGGGCTTGTCAAATGCACTTGCTTTTTGTCTGATCTAGCTGTAAATGAGACTGCTTTACGGCCTAATATATCTCAGTCAGAAGCTAATTTCACACACACTCGTCAGTGAAATCAGTTCTTCAAAAACACATTTAGAGAAGTAAATGTCATCACTTTTCCCCCGTGCCAAATGTAGGGTTCATAGACAGACCACTCTCTCTTAGGCACTGTTACAGCACCAAACACAGATAGCTCGGAGTGCAATACAGATTTAAGGAAGACGTATAAATACAAAACCTGTGCTTTTCCCATTCCAGGGTTCAGCTACTTCAAACTGGTTTTTATGTTGGTGCTTTAGTCTAGAGAACTGAATGCAGGGCTAAGAGTTAGGAGATGTCAGTTGAGTCTGCTGGTGACACTTACTGCACCTCACTCGCCTTGTCTGAAATACGAGACATTAAACTAACAAGCCTTGTTTGTATCTCTGAGATCTGTAGAAGATAAGTAGAAAACTCCAGTCTATTTGGACCCATAGAGCTACTATAATAATAATATTTAATAAATAAAAATGGTGCCAGACCAAGATTTTCCTACACATCACTTTTACCAGCAAAAAAATGCTGTTTTATTAAAATTGAAACACTTCAGTGTTTTGATGAAACGAACATCATTTAGCGAAAAAAAGAAAAAGGAGGACAAGAGGAGAGAAAAGCTTTTTATACTAGAATGGCATGGCTGAGGTTTCTTCAATTTTTATACTTCCCTGTCACAAAAAAAAAGTATAAGAAAAAAAACATCAAAAAGCCAAACAAACCACCTAAAATTAGGCAGAATAAATCAATATTAAAATGGATGGGACATGCTTATTCTTGTTCTGAGAAAAAACAGGTTTAAAAAGAGCAGGACTTCCCACAAATCTGATATTCTATTTCCTGCACAGCTAGTAATAAGAATATAACTGTATATTTCAAATGCCTATACCTCCACATAAATATTACTGTACTTACACACCAAGTATTAGCACACGTTTATATTTTCTATTCAATAAAGTTGCTATGCAACACTCTGCAACAGACTCCTTCACTTCCGTACAGTGTGCTCCACTGAAGTAATCTGCTTCCAAATGATGAATCAGTTACTAAATTCTAAGTGGAAACTGGAAGGCATCAAACACAATGCAAGGATTCTGCACAAGGCCAATGCAACAAGAGTAAACTGAAGAAACATTTTCTGCTCCAACATCAAAAAGGTGCAATAATAAAAGTGAAAGAAATTCAAATGATCAGAAATGACTACAGACTCCCTCCTCAAAAGCAGACAGAAATAAAACAAGACCAACCTCCCCACTCCCAGCCTTATGCCTTGCCAGGAAAAGAAGGGATGAAAGAGGTAGCAGAAACAGCGTTTCACCTAGCAACCTGACACACAATCGCAAAAGGATAATAACAAATGGATGTGGAATTTCACCCCCAGCCCAGGACACAGACATGTCCAAAGCAGAAAGCAGCTACTGCTGACAGAGACCTGGAGAGTATTTTTTGTGCTCTTTACACTTGCTCAGTGATTCCTGGGGCTTGCCACACCAGCTCACAGCCATGGAATTGAATCACATGGTAGTAGGACCACAACAATCACTGTTTTTTTGTTTTATGCATTTTCAAACAACCCCCCCGAAGGCAGCGTTCCTGGGGCTGTAGTTAGGAATGCATGAGATAACTGGGAATATTAATGAAGGTGTGATACGTATTACAAAACTAGGGCGCCTTGTGTTTTCTCTAGTACACTTCAAAGATGACATGCGAATGGAGGAACAATCATACAGGACAGAGCCACAGACTTCTTCATCCAGGAGTGAAATCTGGAATGGTCAATAGCGCATCCTGCTGAGAACTGCCACAAATGCAATTGACCGCTGAAAACCAGTAGCTAAAGTTCAGCTCTAACCCTAAAGCAAGGAAATCTGAAATCTAGAAATGTCTCTACAGGAGCTCTCATCCCTTGATGACAAATACTATTTGTCAGATCCTTGTGGGATATTGTTTCAAAGCCTCACAAGTTTCACTGTAAGGAAAGGCTTTCATTAACATGTTAAGAATAAACACAGGTAAGCAGAATTAAGATATATCCAATTTAAGTATTTAAACTTCAGCCTTGCCCATCTGCCAAGAACACAAAATAACTTTAACTTGTTTAATAGGTGATGCGTTTTCCTCTACCATGATGCTACTATTTCCTTAGAGTCATTCTGAATTTTCTCCCTCCTAATTTTCTGGCATTGCTTTTTTTTTTTTCTTCACGTAGCATAAAATTTCCATCAAATTTCTCTAGAAATGTCTCTTTTTAGTATGTGGACTTTTCAAATGCTGGCTGGTTATTAGAGTGTTGCTGTTCTTTGGACACTAAATAACCTACCCAGACAGGTAGCACTCTTCCACTCATGCAGTAATCATTCAGGTTCCTAATCACTTTGTCCATTCTCCTGGTAATAAACTGCCATTATTGAGTCCACATGGCCAGACTCCTCTGTGAAAACTGGTACCTGTCTGAGTGCCCATGTGGAAGACTTTGAAATGGCCACCAGTGAACTCCGGGCCACATTGTCCCATCACAGCCTTTTGAACATGGCCTAATATCTGCCTCTGGGATTAAGTTTTCTGTACCTCTCCAAATACCTCATGCTCCCACCAAGACCTCAATTTCCCTCTACTTCCTGCTGTCTCATTTCCCACTTTCTTTGCTAACACCTGCAACACCTCCAGCTTGGTATCATCAGTATATCTCACTAATAGACTTTCCTCTTGCTTCACATCAGTAATGAAGAGCTTTAAAAAGACATTAAAAAAAGATTTGTGGCCAAAGGTCTCATTAATTATGTTTGCTGTACCCCACTAGGCACCTTCCTCCAATGCAGCTCATTCCATTTATCACAACCCTTTGTTTACAGCCTCTTTGCCGGTTTCAACTCTCAAGTCAGTGCTTCCTCTCTCCCAGGGAATTTAATTTCTTTTCTTTTTTTCTTTCTTTATTTAATGGCAGGATGTCTTTCTTCCAAAACGTTTTCTGCATTATAACCACGGATTTATGTAGCGAGAAAGATATATAAAGGTTTAACCCCAGAGTGGAAATTAAAACAGCATCAATTTCATACAGGTGAAGTTTTACACCGATAAAAGGAGCAGACAAGCAGCGTTACGACTGGGACAGCCAGAGGAAATTCAACTGCCTGTGCTCTGCAAAGGTCAGACGAGATGATTGAAAGCATCCCTGGTGCCTCTGCATGGACAGAGCAGGTCCCTGGTGGGCCAGCTCCTGCTGGTGTGGGAGTGACTCCAGCTGTTCTGGGAGATAAATAGGAATAAAACAAGACCTTGACTTTCTGTTAGTCAAGCTTTGCTCCTGGTTGCTGTTGTCCAGCAATTAACATGGCAGACATCTGCAGGAGTCAATTGGCTATCATTCAAGATGTTCCCACTCATCACAGAGGTTAAGTCTACTCTGATAAATGGGATCAACCTCTAAGTGGTCTTTAAGCACAGACTTATGGGAACTCAGGGAGGAAAGGGGGCTGCATAGCATGAGGGATGGTGCTGCCCTCACACAGCCAGCCATACACTCCCTGGAAGAGGCAAACCTGCCATACACAATCCAGGCCACCCCCTGGCAGAAGAGATGTCCCCCCCACTGCTGGAGTGCATGCCCACAGCATGGATTGTGGCGGGCTCACAGCTCTCTCCTCTCAGGGTAAGGGCCAGAGAGACAGAGACAGGCTGAGGGAGTTGTGCTGATAGTCAGTAGATTAAAAGCTTTTGGTTCCCATCTTTATCACCCCATGACAGACCTGCCATGTGCCTGGGTGTGTGCTCAGTGCCCAGACCAGCTGCTCCTCTGCCTGCTACACTCCTGTACCATTGGGCTCATAAGACTGTGCCTCAGTTCCTCCATCACAGCTTTCAGCTACTGTTCAGAGATAAAAATACACCCAGGAAGAGGGAGAAGACCCTTTCTAGAAGGGCTTTGCATGGAGCCAGAGACCCTGAAATCCACCTCCATAGCATGTTTAAGAAATAGGTAGCATCAAGAAGGTGACTTTGGCACAAGGGAAAATGTATGATGTAAATTGTGAGGTCAGCTGTGTAAACTTTCCTGATCTGGAAAAGAAAAGGGAACTCTGAGCTCAAGAGAAGGATTAGGAGAGCTCTGGCAAGGTGTTAGCCACTGCAGACAGCCTGATTAGAGAGATTACAGGGAAGAGCAAAGAAGCTTCCTGCCATTCTGCAAGACAGAAAAAAAATAGTGGATGAAATGCCTAAAGGGCTGCATGTGACAGCTGCTGCCTTTGCACAGGGAATAGCCAGAAACATCAGAGTGACACAGTTCAGTGCTCTTGCAACCCCCTGATCCCAGCTGCACGCAACCTGCCCACCAGTTCTCTTTCCAGCCACCTGGATACAACCACAACTAAGGCTCAGCCACCTCCGTTGATGTTTCGTGCAGTTAAATAACAAGAGTAATGCCTGCTTACTCACTTCAGGGTTGCAGGAGAATGACACTGATTTAAAAACAAAAAACAAACCAGAAGAGGTAAGGGAAGGGAAGAAGAGGGAAGAAACAGTTCAGCATCAATAAAAACTGCAAATCACAACAATAAGGCTGGTCTTGTCCCCATCCTCTGGGAAAAGAGGAAGCAAGAGTTATGGAGGGGCCAACTCCACTGTGGGAATAACACACATGCATGGCACATGCTCCAGGGCTATAGCACCTCTCTGGTTTGCATGCAGACCTGAGCTGGGAACAGCACCGGAGATCTGAATGGCACCAACAAGCAGCAGTTCTGCTGCTGACACATCTAGGCTCACATGCAGTCCCAGCATCCCTATGCCCAGTGGTGCTCAGCCTGGCTCTCACACACACACCAGCTCACAGGGGAATAGTCTGCATAAGAGAGAGATTACAAAGCACAGGGTGAGAATGAAAGAAAAGCAGCCAGTGCTACACACCCCTAAACTGTAATGGCATGAAATTTTTTCATGTGAGAGGATCTGGAAGAATGTGTGAAAGCCTGAGTAAACCAATCCCACCTGCCTACCCCCCTCCAGACCTCGCACACATCCCTCTTCAGGCAGATGCTATCAAACCTGTGATGTCCTTCAGTAAGAACAAGAAAAACCCTTTCCTTTGCTGCACACTGTTCATCTTGAGCTCCTGAGCCATGAGCATGGCCTTGCACTAAAGGATTACCAGGGCAGATATGCCAGGAGACTGTAGTTTTCCTGCCCATCCAGTGACAACTCTTGGTGCCATGATGGGGGAAAGCCTGCACATACAGTGCTCAGCCTCCACTCAGTTTGCACTGAAACCTGAAGAGCACCACTACACACAGCCTTACTAATCACATACTGCCCACAACTCAAGTTGAGCAGGTGTGGAGGGAAGCTGGACTTACTAGGCACACGGTTGATAGCTTTCAGGGGTCTCAGGACGCGGACAGTACGGATTGCAGACAAGTTAATGTTCTGGAGATCCAGGGAGTACTCCACCATCCTGCAGAAGGAAAGAGTGAGAGACAAGGAGAAAGTTTAACAGAAAAATTAAACATTTTGGTTTGAGCCATAGAGTCATCATATGTTCATTGAAGGGTTTCTGGAAGTCATGGGTGTCAAGCCTGAGTCTTTGGGAGCAAAGCCAAAGCCTCCAGGAACCCTCCAGGAGCAGGACTGGAGACCACGGCTCCCCTGGCAGAACATGCAGCGAGCAGTGAGAGGGTGCCATGTGGATGCAGGCCAGGAGCTGTGATAACTTACTTGCTGTGACTTTCAGGTGGAAGGAGAGCTGCATGAAGCTGTGCCAACAAGGAGTGTGCACTCCTGGAGAGGGCACGCATGGGGGGTGGACATTTCCCATGAGGCCAGGAAGAGGAGGGCTGTGTAGCTGGTTTTACTGAGCATTACCTGCAGCACAGCAGCATACTGCCATTGTTCCACTCATCTCACAATGCAGGATGAGGTCCCTGGAGGCAGCTTCAGCTAACCTGTCTTACCTCACGTAGAAGCAAGCTCTCTACTTAAAGCGGTAACTGCTTTGCCTAGGCAGGAAGGCTTCTCCTAAAGCTGTGATTCACTCCTTTCTGACAGCAACCAAAAGGGGAAAAGCCTAATTTTAGGACATATGCTAGACCTTATCTTTCCTAACCCAGCAGCATGCTCCCTAAATAACCTCAAAGTGCAAATAGCTATGACTAATGCATTGGCTTTGCTGCAAGAGCAGCAGATGCAGGTGAAAAAAAGTGACCTGGCCTAGCATCCTGTGGCCCAGCACTCCCCTCCTTGCCCAGTATGGCGGATGTCCAGTAACGTGCCTGCCTCTTGGAAAGCACAGTGAGAAACTGGATTTTACTAACCATTTACCCTGGCCAGCAATTTCCACCTGAGGATCTCAAAGCATTTTGCATGTTTTAGTGAACACAGGTGCATGGGGCCTCCAGGAAGACATGGGCTGCTGTCATCAGCTTCCTCAGGGTGACCCTGACTTGCAGAGCAGGGTCAAGAGGGTGGCAGCATCAACACGTGAAATAGCAGCAGAGTCAGTAGAGAAACTGCTTCTGTTGAATCTCTTCTCAGATGTGATTAATGAAGTTATAAAATACTCCCTTTTCCTTGGTCTATCGACAGGCTCAGATGGGGAAGAATCAGGAGACTCAGCCTTTTGTTACTCCACCCTTTCTCAAATCAAAACCATCATAATTTATATAGAAAGACCCATAAGTCAGTAGTCCAGTAACCTAGTCCATCCAATTCCTTCTTCCCAGGAACCACTGAGGAGTGAATCAGAGAGGCTGAGATGTTGAGAGGACCAGTTCATAAGAAATATCAGGGAGAAGACTGGATCGAAACATCAGTGAAACAGACTGATCTTTCTATCGATTACCCTCCTCACTCAAAAGAACCTGGAAGAGCAAATGTCTAGTTATCTGTCTACACCTTTCACAAAGGGGACTTGTCAGAGTGATAGATTTTCAAACACAGTGGGGTAAACTTGTTGAAGTGTTGTGATTATTCTCTCTCATGCTCTCTTTCTTCCTCTCCCTCGTTCATTTCACTCTGTTCTCTCATGCACTTTTAGGGTAATTGCACAAAATAATTCTTCCTCTGAAATGCAGTGGCATTCATTTACATCCCTGGAGCTGTCAGTTCCATGTACACCGAGTGCAGAGGGAGAGAGGAGGGATTTCATGCAGATAATCAAAATATTCACACCCCCAAAAAAATGCAACTCAAAAAACGCCTACCCCAAACCAAGCAGCGATACTTAGATAGACTACAAAAAGCATCAGTGATAGACAGAGGCTTAGGATCCAGTCAGATGAAACTGGGAAATATGTATGAAAAGAAGAATGCGCACAGATATAATTGCACAGACATGACTACAGGCATCATACTAAGGACAAACCTGTGTGGTGTAAATGAACGCAGTGCAAAGCGTCTTGAGTAACCACTGATCAACCTTGCTCCAAAAGTATAAAGTAAAACTGCCTCACCAATGTGTTGTTGCTCCAGAATTAGACCTGCTACAACTTTGGAACTACAGTTACAGGGAAAGCACTGTATGGACTTAGCTGTATTGCTCCCAGGACATGGGTTAATACCTCTTCACAGCACAGTTCCACAGAGCCAGCTTCATGACTGAAGAGATCCTTACACTCCAGTTTGTTACAGGGGGTAGGCATGTAGACAGAAACATAAAGGTTTCCAAGCCTGGTGAAGTCCCACAGATCTTCTTTTCCTCTCCTAAAAAACCACATCCCCTAGAACACCAGGTTAAAGCCAGACCTCTGAAGGCAAAGATACTATTTTTGAGCAGTAGCAAACAACCTGAAACACACTCTTCCAGATGCCAAATAAGAAAATAGCCCCAAAATACATCTCATTTCAAAAAGTGGTCTTTTCTGAGCTGCAAGTGATTAAATGAGAAGTCTTGAAGAACACCATGACCCTCAAAGAAACTGAGCACAGCAGAACAGCACAGTGCTAGAGCTGAGATGAAATCAGCAGGCAGAGGTGAAATCGTTTCTTAGACTTAGCCATGCAAAAGTCATTTAAAAATAGAACCTCTGTTTACAAAGCTTTTGTGTTCTGTCCTTTTGTGGCTACATCCATGTTGCTGGCACTACAACTGGAGTAACTGTAATCAGGTAGCACATCACTGCCTTCTTCTAGCTGGAATGAGCTTGCCACTTATATGGCACAGTCTGTGTGTCACTAGAAAATTAATAATCATCAAAGTAGTGAGCACGGGTCCTTTGAGAGCAAGATGAATGCTACTCTAGCTGCAGCTGTGCCATTCATGCAGCCAGTGAGACAGTCTCCTGCAGCTCTTGGTGGCTGCAGATCCGCTGGGATTACATCCCAGTTTAGCTAGGAAAACAATGCTGAGCAGTCAGTCACTCTGCCAATGAACACAGCAGTCTCTTCCCAAGCATGGGTCAGAGAAGGGCAACTGCTAAATTTTTCAGAGAGCAACTTCTAGCAAAAACGAGCTCAGCCCTAGCAGGCCCCAGGGCTTCAGCTCACTTAGCAAACCCCTTCTGCTTACAGTTCCTCCTGTGGCCTCCTGATCTTGGCTGTGATAACACAGATGCATCCAGGATGCTTCAATCCCTGTGGATGAGTTATGTCTACTGTAGCCACATAAGTCATATCCAAAACAACTCCAACACAATTCCAGTGCAATTTTACATTAGGGCCGCTTGTTCTCGCCTTTTCATTCCTGGTGACAGCTTTAGCATCAGCTGTTGTTTACACTTCTCTTTGCATAAGGGTAGCATGCCCATACCATAATGGACTGCAGGTGACTGGGGTGAAATAAAATTCCATTAATCAACAAAAAAACCTCCAAACATTATCTGTGTAAGTAAAACCAACAAATCCAAACACTGCCTCCTTTCTCCAATGAAGTGGCATTTTTAAGTGACTCTGCTGTCACCTCTGGGCATCCTCATCCTTTCAGGGGTTGTCAACCCAGCTGTTTGTTGTTCTTACCTTTCTCCAGCCAGCCCTGCTCCCCACTGCTTAGAAACCCTGTACAATTCACCCTTTGTAAGGTCTGGGGCTGTACCTAATCTCCTACTGCCACACGTGGAGGTGGTGACAGATTGACAGTCAAAGGGGCTCGTCGCATAAAGCAGATTTATGTCAGTAGGATCAGGTTTTCCCCTGGCTGTATCTCAGGATCTTGCAATGGTGGATTAGGCACATGGTGCTTATTTGGACTATCAGGCAGGCACCCAAAATTCAGTTCTTGCATCCTTACCACACCAGCAACCCAGGGAACCATGTGTTTGTTGGGTGTTCATAAACCAAGGGAAACATTAATACAAAGCAGTTGACTCATTAAACTCCAGGAGCTTTCCAGGCCTCTTGCTCTTGATTTGTGGCACCTAAGTGCCGTGAGTGAGGATAGCCCCAGGACGTGATGGCCCTTCCTCTGTTTCTCCTCTCCTTCTTGGCTACTTCAAGCATGTCTTGTTTGTAAAAGCCTTAGTTTCTTTAAGGTCCAGGGGCAGTAAAAGCCTAGGATGGAGAAGAAAAGAAGACCTGTTCTGGTTGTGAGCTGACCTCTTGTCATGGTGGAGCAGGGGGAAATGCATCTCTCCCAGGGGAAAAGGCATCTCATTTCTGTAACCGCTGAAGTACTTTACAGCCTCTGGTGTGGGTGGGCAAGTGCAGGGACAGGTTAGGAAGGTGGAACTATGCTGAACTGGAGAGAAACTCTGATCCACTTGAGCACTAAGCTGTCAAGATAATTGAATTTACACAGTAATTCTTCTTCCCTCAGCTAGAGATTTTGTTCTTCAAAACTTTCCGCATGAAAGTCTTGTGGAAGAAGGGAGGATGGATGCACGCATCATCCCCATGGTGCTCAAGGCTGGTGCATGGTGAGAGTGTTGACAGGTGAGGAATGAGACAGGGGCACTGGCTGCATGAATGGGCTTGGTCCTGCAGAAGCAGGGGGGGATGCTCAGTAGGGAATACCAGCCAGCAAGAGTTCTGGCTCCCTCCTCACTCTGAAGGTATCCCACCTGGTCCCAAACTCCTCTCTCTCTTTACATCTCTCTAACTCATACCTGCCTGCAACCATCTCCACCTCTCATTTTACTCTTCCTCCATGATTTCTAGTTTTTCCATTCACTCCTTACCTTTACTTCATCTTTTTCCATTTTCCTTCATATCACAGAATCATAGAAGAGTTAGGATTAGAAAGGACCTCAAGATCATCTATATATCCTTCTATTCTTTTCCTAATCCTTTCTTTCCTCTTTCATTTTCCTCTTTATTCCTTTCATCCCTTTCCCTGCTTATCCTCCTGCTTAGTCCTCCAACTCAGTCTCTGCCTTGCTGATAAACATTAGCTTGTACCAGGTAAGTCTGCTCAGCTGAACACACAAGTGACCTTGAGTTTAACAGAGATAAGACCGAGCTAACACAGGGAACAAGCAAGCAATTTGTTAGCACATTGACCCTGTCCAGAAAGCACTTGGTCTTCTGTACCTCCATCCCATGCTAAGCCACTGGAGCAGAGAGCAAGCACATG
Source organism: Neopsephotus bourkii (assembly GCF_033783945.1). NCBI lineage: Eukaryota > Metazoa > Chordata > Aves > Psittaciformes > Psittacidae > Neopsephotus > Neopsephotus bourkii. The sequence continues at coordinate 16,011,449 of NW_026900624.1, forward strand.
AGGACAAGGGGGCACACAAAACACCAGCATTGCAAACCTTCGCTGCTTGTGAGGTCTCAACCAAAGCAGAATAGCCTCATTGGCTGCAGCTTGGCACTTGTTTTACTTCTCTGTACCTGTGAGCTCAAGAGCAGGCTTGGATCTGTCTTTGCACTCTACCCTTCTCCAGCAGCAATGAAACTTGGTAGAGTGATGTTCATTGCCCAACAGCAGAAATGTATGACAAGTGGGGCTCTGGGCCAGGCATGGGACAGCAGAATGAGGGAATAAAACCTAAGACTATTTAAGATGGATATAGAAAATTCAGACTTTATCTTGCTGTACATGTAACCGCAGATAATGTACTTATGCAGTGCCTGGCTAGCAGCTTCCTTGCAATTAAGTTCAATGAAATCCATGACTAAAACAGTTCAAACATTACCATTTACCTCTTCATATTTACATCTCCTTATACCTCTATTAAATACTTATTAACTCTCATAATCTTAGCTCCTAAACTTTTATTTGCTGAAAATTAGGAGCCAAGAAATAATATTTAAAATGTATTCATGAAAAATACCAAGCCAGTATTTTTCTTATGACATAAAGCCAATATGTTTTTGTCAAATTCAAAAGCTGCCTAATATTCCTTCTCTGATAGGGACTTTTAATTGAAATCTAATTAACTGCAGTCTAATCAATTCAAATTTCTTTGTCAAATAAATTTGGGTTTGGCACTGAAGCCAGAAACTTTGTGACTGTGACTGCCTAGCTGTAATTTCAGGCTTGCTATAAGTCTCTGCACACAGGGAAGCTTTTCCTGCCTGTGGACTTCTACTTGGTCCTAGCATTTATGAGCACTTGGGGTGACCAACTCAGAACATCAGTTGCTCCCTACTCCAAATTCTTTCTGCTTATTCTAGTGGAATTAGATGATCTTTAAGGACCCTTCAAACCCAAAACACTCTACGATTCTTAGCTATGTCAGGGGTATAAACCTGATGTGTACCTATACCATGAAGCGATGTGATCTAACCAGAATCTTCTGTGTACAAAAGTATGTTTTTCTGTCCTTAGCTCCTTGATTTGGTCATCAAATTCCACAAACTGGAATGTCTACCGCTTTGAAGATCCAGGACATAGGAGTCACAGGGAAAACACAAGACTAAGTCTGACAGTTTTCCCTGTCTGAATTTTTAATTCAGATATTGGTGCCAAAAGTTGAAGCTGACATCTCTTCATTTACCAACATGTCCATCCCGCCAATATATGAGCCATGTGTGAGCCATCCCACAGCTTGAATCTGCCACCTGCACTTTGTGATGGAAGAGTGATTTACCCCTACATCCTCCCACCTTTGTAGTACACACCAGGATGAAAGGAAGGACTCACTGCCTCTGCTCAGCCGTCAAAGATTGTGGCTACAATGCAAAGAAGGAAAAAAGGCAGTCCTGTAACTGGACAATGTACTCCAATTGTCCCATATGTCCCCTCGCATAATCACGAGCCATTCTAATGAAAGCTTGTGCTTTTGCATGTGCATCACCAGATCCACTCAGTCATGGCCATCTGTGGTCAGAGGTGTAGCAGTGGCCATGGGATGTGGAGAATGGGACTGGCCAGGCTTCCCCAGGGGCTCTATTAGCTCAACCTGTGGTGTGCAGAAAAGGGACAGCAGGCAGCAGAATCCACTTACAGGTTCCCAGGACTGCCTGCATAGGAGGGACCATGAGTTCTGGAGACACAGGAAGAAGAGTACACAGGTGAAGAGCTAAAGTATGGAGCACATGTAGCATTCAAGACACCTCCTTATCAGCCGTGGCTAAGGCTGGAAGTCCCCTAGCTTGTACATAAGGAGAGCTGTAAGCAGGCAGGCACCAGTAAGGGTTGAATTCAATTTCTCACAAACCTATCCGGAGACATCAGAAATGGAGCCAGGAGATTATGACAAGGTCTGCCCAGATGCTGGGCAGGAGAGGAGGACTACCGCCTCCACCCTGGGTCTGCAGTTACAAAATGCACACATGCCAATGGAGAGAAAAAACACACAGCACATGCAAACAAGCTCTTTGGACTGCAGAGCTCTTGGAGAGACATGTTTAAGATTTCTGCACCATGCAGCTCCTCCATTGGTGTCACATCCTTACTTGCATTCAAAGGCCCAGGGGGCTATAACAGAAATTAAAGACTTCTTCCTGGTGTTCCCTTTTCCCTGCTCAGAGAGTTGCGTTGTGGCCTATGCCCCCATTTCCTTCACTCGCTCACAGCTGTAAGAAGGCACAACCTTTACCAGTGCACTCGGAATAGGCAGGAGCTTGAGACAGCACAGGGCACCCGCCTGCATTGGGTGTGCTAAGCACATGCAGCTCAAAAGCTACCTCATGGCTGCAGTCATCTATGGACTTCTTAAAAATGCTGTCTTCACAGATGCTGTGACTCTCTGCTGATGGGTTACTTGGACCTGATCTTTTGCTATATGGATGGAGGTTGCTCTGTGATACAGGAGGCAGCAGTCAACACTGAACTTGCTATCAGCTCACTTGATACGTACTCAAAGAGCAAGCCATGCAAGCACTTGTGCACATTTTGCACAGTCTGGTGCCTTCAGGGCCAGGGTTCAAACTGCACCCTACATAGATGAGTCAAGCTCCTTTCAACACCTGCTATAGAAAGGATGGAATAACATCACATGGGACATGGCCAAACATTGTACAGTCAGCCTCTAAATTGCTCTGCAAACCACACTGTACTCAGCTTAGTCCTGCTTATCTCTCTTTAAGTTAGAACTCATCACGCTGCAAAAAGACAACTCTGCTGACATAAAAGCTGGGAAAAAAAAAAAATCCCTTGCTAGTGAAATAAAACTGCAAAAATCACATCCTTTTTTTCTCCCTTTATAAAAATACAATAATATTTAAAAAAGCTATAACTCTATTCACAAAAAGACATTTATTCAGGGAGCGATAGATCAATTTACTAATTACACAGCTCCAGACTTATGATGCTTAAAAAAAATAACCTGCAACTGTCTCTCCCACCCCAGTATAAAACATTTAATATTTTTTTACTTTTTTTTTTTCCTTCTTTTTTTAACTGCTTTGCAGGCAAAAGCTGCTGAAAACTTCCAGAGCCTGTAAGACTGGTCCCTTGCTGCCTGGGATGTGATTACTTCACACCCCTGAACACTCCAAACTGTGTACTCAGAGAAAACGTCAGAGTTTCTTAATAGTTTTGGAGATATGATATGAAAAGACATAAGCAGGTTCTCACATTGTGATAAGAAAGCCAGAGGGACTTGCCAAGCTCAGATGACTGAAGATGAGTGATGGGGCCTCACTTTTGAAAACCACGAGTCTGAACGCAGCCTCTGGCTTTGTATTTTGCTGCTTAGGGCAGGGAGAAGGAAAAAAGGGGTGTTTGCATTTTGGTCATGCAAGCACGCTGATGTTGGGTTTGGGGCTTTTGGGGGTGTGGGGGGGGTTGGGTTTTGTTTATTTTGTATAAAGCTAGGTTCATGTGGTAGAGAATTAGCTTTTAGGGAGGCAAAAAAAAATCAGAGGCAATAACTGCAAACTACATGTAACACATGCAGGGTACCACTGCCTCCTTGTTGTGATTCTTCTCTGGTGTGATTCATTTCGTTTTGATGACTGCTTTCATTTCAATATGTTGCATATCTACGGATAGTTTTACTAGGAGAAAGCAAATGAAATAATTAGTATCATTAAGGAGGGAAAAGTGAGTGTGTGTTGGGGGGAGGGCTGTGATTCTGATATTTCTGCCTTTAGTTAAGATGCTATTTAGCCTGCTGCTTGCTGGTTTCCATCTTTATCTGATCACTGCTTGAAACAACTAATTGCTGTATTTATTACAGTTTTCTTTAACTTGCCATAATTTTATAGAAACTTTCATTTGGCATCGAAGATCAGCTAACTAAGATTTTCTGAGCATTCTGCTGTTTACACTGCTGCTAATAAGTATTTAATGATCTGAGATTTTAAAGTCATAACTATGCAAATTCTGGCCAGGTCCCTGAAGGGCCACAGTTAATTAAAAGCAAAGAGAAAGCAGAAGATTGGCAACACACTTCCCCATCTTGCGAGATTAAGGCCAACCAGTGTGTTTCAGGCTGAGTGACATCTTCTCAGCACGGAAGGGCACCGCACGGTGCCAGTTTTGTTTCCCGGGAACACTAGGGCATTTAAGACTGGTGGGCGGGTACCTCTCATCCTTCAGAAAGCTGCCAGCCTGCTTCCCTGAAATGCAGAGGGATGAACTTAGGGGTGTAAATCTATATATGTGGCTTCCTGATAAGGAAATGGTCAGCGTTCAGAAGCACACACACTGATGCTGCACAGGTTGGAAAAGAGCTCGGACGGGCAGATTCAGTAAGCAGCATCACTGCAGCTTATGGAAGAAAGGACACAGTTATCCAAGGAATTAAGGGGAAGTAGAAATGAAGGACAGTAGATAACTATCAGAGAGAGAAGCTACAAATCATAATTACCACCTCAGTTAATAGAGATCAATACTGTCAAGGCTCCCAGTATGGAAGCTGCATAAAGCACTCCTGAGGAGCAACTAGCCAAAAGGCACAGTGAGCGAGAAGAAATGTTCTGCTCAAACTAAGGCGCTTTCAGGCATGCCTGAGAAGGGATCTCCAGTTGTACAAAGATGTCAAAAGATGCATAACTACTCAGAAAGGAAAGGATGATTTTGGAAAGAAATCAAGATATCAGGATACCTATGCTGCCATACTAGAAGTGGCAAATTTAGGAAGGTTTTCAAACTCCCAAGGCACTATTTAAAATGCACGATAATGAGTTTTAAAATTAATCGTTTTTCTTATCATCACATACCACAGATTATAGACAACTGCTGAAGAAAATGCGCAAGAAATACTCAGCTGAGCTCCTCGATTGTCCATCCTGGCCAACAGGCAAAGTAAATGATGGAGGAATCTGGTAATAAACTGCTGGCTTGGCCAGCCGCATAGGGCAGGAGCACTGGGCTACCCCTTGGAGAAGCAGAAATCTTAACCAGCATTTCATTAGAAGAATTAGGTTTTGGGTAACTGGAAGAGAGACCAGTCAGGAGATTGTTAGATGAAAAACCAAAGGGATTAGAAAAAAAGTTAATTCTTACAAAGCCTCCATGTCAAGAACAAAACTAATCAAGGCACTAGAAGACGTAAAGAGGAGAAAAATGGTATCATCTGTATTTCAGTGCCAGGGGCCTGAGTAATAAAGAGAATAGGAAATGTTCATTTTATGAGTATAAACAGCCTAAATGGCATTTAAAAAGCCTGGTGGAAAGATCTGCATGAAAAGAATATTAAAATCAAGGATTTTAACCTAGCTATGGAGGCTCAAGTGGACAGAAAGGGAGGGGGAATAGCACACTGTCAAAATGGCATTTCCTAGTACGGAATCAGTAACAATTTAGAAATGAATACTTACACAATATAAATTAGGAGATGGAAATTGTAGAAGATTTGTAAGAGAACTGAACAAACACATGACATGGTGTAAGTTAATCACTGGAAAAAGAAAACTACTGTCACAAGCAGTGTAAAAAGGTAGAAGACTTTAATTAAAGAAAAAGTTCTATGAGGAAGGTCAGATGATGTATATGTACCATAGATCATAATGAGGTAGTTTCATCTCCAGCTGTGATTAAGGATTTTAGGCTATACTTAAACTATATTTATTCCTGTCAAAACACGGATATTCTAAGATAAGCAGGCCTGCACAATTCATGTGCAAGAGTTTTAAAAAAGATGGCCAGAAGAGATCTGGACCAGTACTGATGATTTTTGATCAGTCTCAGAAAACTGGGAAAGCATCCAAGGGTCAAAGAAATTCTGATGTCGTGCCAGTACTTTAGAAACACAGTGATCTCAATAGGCTGACTGGGCTGATGCTGATCACAGTGCAGTAATGAAATCGCCAATATGCAGTTTTGATAGATTACGGATTAAAGTTGGATAATAAAATTAACCATAATCAACACAGGTTTAAGGAAAAATAGACATCATCAAACTAATGTGCTATAATTTCTTATGAGATTACAACTCTGGTTCACACAAGTAATTATGTTGATATGGCTGGAATGATATGAAATCATCATGACATATATTAGCTGGAGAAAAACTGGCAATGTAATAAACCTCACATACAACAGTAAATGAGTAGTCATTCATGAGCAGATGTACTTCTGTAATGCACAGTTCTTGCTACTCTGTTTTCTACTTATCAAAACACGGCAGAAAAGTAAAGAAAAACAAAAATCACCAATGGATTTTGCAGTTGAAGCATATATTTGAGAGAACAGAAAAGAAATGGACAAGTCAGCAATATAGAACAGCATGAACTGCTTTGGAAATGCAAATAATCTGTATGCCAATGTGAACAAATGAAACAGCATACATCTGGGAACAAAGTTTACCGTTTCTACTAATAGGAAGGGATTTTCTCTCTTCTGACGAGGAGACAAGGGAAAAAAATAAATAAAACAACCAACCAAGGTTGAAGCCAATGAACAAAGCATCCTAATGGACTCATAGGATGATGCTGTGATTGATTAGATGGGCTACTGCAATGCTTGGCTGTAGGAACTGGGAAACCTCAGACTGGAATGCCAAGAAAGTATTATCCCTGAAGGCACTGAAACAGCTACACAAGAGTGCTTGGTCTGTTCTGATGTCCACTGCTTTTAAAAAGGCTTTAAAAGACACTGCAAGTATATCACAAAATGCCAAAATATACAAATCATTCTATTCTTTTCATCAAAGTCAAGGTCAGGATGGGATTTGACCACAGCTTACGAGATCTATATGACAAGCAACAGTGGAGTAATAGAGAGAGGCAAAGACAGGCCATTCACTGATAGACAGACCGGTCTCTCCTCAGCCACTGGACTCCAAGCAGCAAATAGTTAAGGAAAGTTTTTGGACCTATTTTGGGTACACACTTGTAATTACAATTATCACCCCCAGCCACAGAGTGAAACCCTGTCCCCCTTAACTTACCTACCTATTTACACAAGTAAATTGCATACCAGAAAGTGTCATAGGGGTGCCACAGAAGAGGACAAAAACAAGCATATTTCCCACTATAAATCATTAATTACAATGCATGGCTTAAGAGAAGCAGAACAACCACTTCACCAGTGGAACTGATGGCCCCAAGGCCAGGCAGATTGCATGAATTCACTGTCTGCACAGGGACCTTCTGGACAGAGTCATGTAAAGGGGCATCTTCCTTCCCAGATGGACAGTGGCATCATCTCCAACCACATATGAACGCAACTGCCCCACAGAGAAGAGCAAGCAGGAGAAATGGCTCACTCTTTGTTTGCCAGAGAACTGCCTGGCTTAAAAAGTTGATGAGTGCTAGCCCAGAAGTAAGTGACTTTGCCTGAATTCATGCACATATAGACACTGACTGACATTTCCAATATGATTAGTGTTTGCATTATCTCAACTTTCAAAACATAGTAGGCTCTCAACTTTAGGAAGCTGCCCTCTGAATCAAGCTCTCCAAATGCACCCATCACTTTGGGAAACATGACGACAGGCAAGACCTAACCACAAACAAAGGGACTCCCACCAGGACAGCTGGTGAGAAGCATAGACTGCTTGAAGTGTCTGGGAACCTGCAATCTCCTGTCACCAGTGAGCAGTTGGGACCTGGAGCATCAGCAACCTGAATCTGCAGCCCTGGTTGTCTGTGCACACAAGGGCATCAGTATTCTTCAACCCAAATTACCTCAGTTGGTTTTAGGAGCTCCAAGGGGAACAATGAAGGAGAGCATTGAGTTAGGACTGTTGTTTGGGGGTTTTTTTCTACTCATTTCTGAAAAAACGTGGTTGGGGGAGGGAGTGTGCGAGAGGGGAGAAAGTTCTGGTGATGTCAGCTCCTATTGCCATGGAAACTGAATATTTTTAGTGACAATGGAGTCTTCCTCCTTGAGCTGATGGGTTGCGTGGGGAGCAGGGGCAAGCAGGGCAGGGACACACGAGGGAATTCAGCTAACTAAAACTATAGCTTCTGGCTTTCCAAGGAAGTGAGGAGAATGAATGCCTGAATGCATGGTTTATGTAACCAAAACACCGTCTGGGGGCAATAGCAACAAATAGTCATTATGCTCTTTGATAAAACATGCCGTCATGCAGCAGATGGAGGTATCTCAGCTGCCCAGGAACAGCCAACAGAACAGTCTTTTGGCTTCACTTTGTTTTTCCACTCTACAGCTTATTCTTCCAACCTTTGCTGCCTCATTGGTGTTTATCTGGAAAGGGAGAAGTGAAGAGAAAGGTCTGGGAAGTACAGTCCTTGCTCCTGAAACTGAGAGAAGCTGTACATCTTCTAGGCAATGCATTACTTCTCAGCACCATGAATGTTTTCTTGAGAGCCAAATTTATGACCTGGCAATGAGAGTCCAGGACCATGAAGAGAAGGCCATTAGAGAAAACTGATTAGCCTCTGATCAGGATCTAACTCACTGCCATGAAGAAAACATGCAAGACATACTGCAGGATGTCTTCTCTTATTCAGAAGGCTAAGACAGCATCTGGACCCAAAGAAAGCTGAAGCCGTGATCCAGGTGTGGGACCAATCAGGATAAACCTTGGACCTTAAATCTGAGGCTAAATAAAAGCCTATAGTCTGTATGTAAGGGCAAATTTGAGCCTTGGATTTGATTTAAACAGTGCAGACAATTCTAATGAATTTCAAAGAATAATGAATTAATAACCACAAGCTTTTATAACTTGAGATACATTATATAGTCATTAGTTCTATACAGCTAAATGGGAAAACCTTTCTTTAGCAGAAGTCTTTTGAGATCAGATATTCTAATGAGATTACTATCATTTCAGTCTGACACCTCATGAAGACAACTGTATAGAAATCAGGAAACAAATTTCTTTCAGTCTTGGACCTGAAATGAAAAATCCTCCACACTGATTAGTTTATATCTAAGGAGTTGATTCTAATTCTCCTTGGCATTGAAAGGAGTTCAGATATGAGCTTTTCTCCTAGCACTGATATCAGATGCACAAAAGACACTCTCTTCTCAAATTTCTGCTAGCAACAGCAAGAGAGGGAAACAAGTAAATGGGGTTTACTCCCTCCTCATCTAGGTAGCATGGATTTTACTTGTTTTCTGCATGGAGTAAGCACTTGAGCCCACCCTCTTTCATTTAGCATTGCTCCACTGATTTCTTCACCTCTCCAGACAGCATCGCTCACATACCAGGCTTGTAGGGACACTGGACAGAGTTAAAACCCAAGTTCCCAAGACTTTTATCCCATACACCAGCACTCCTGTGCCAATAGCACCTTCCTCCCAGCATACTGCAGCACATCCTCCATATAGTGGAACACCATGGGCTCCAAGAGCCCCCTTTCAAACACACTTGTTCTTCTCTTTCCTCTTCAAAGGCTGCTTTGGTAGGATCTTGTTTTCCCTGCACCATGTCACCAGCAAATGTGCCACCAGGAGCTCAGGCTAGAGTACAATGATCTGATTTTCCTTGCTACCGCGTGTCAAGTGCTTTAACTCACAGTCTCCACACCAGACCATTTTGTATCAAATGCTAATCACAGCAGGCTTAGCCATGAAAAAGGTCTTCCCATCTCACACATGTTGTGTTAATGCAGGAAAAGCAACAGCTTTCATCTGCCTGTCCTCCTTTCATGCACAAGCTGGCTAAGAATCGGCCTCGAAAATTTACAACTGAGCTGAGTTTGAAAATCTCTGTGCCTCCCAGAAGCAAACAATTACATACCCCTCCAAAGGGAATGGCTTTCAAGTCTTGCTGTAGAAGAACTGTATCAAAAGCAAATATAAAGACAGTGCTGCTCCACACTGCAGGGGAAAGCCCTGCAAAGTGAGCTTGAACTCATTGCTGGCTCAGTCAGTAATACATGCACTTCCATGACAGCAAGTGTAGGTAATTCCTTGTCGAGAGGAAGAGGAAATTGGGGGGTTCTCACTGAAAAGTTGTTCACTTCTTTACCTGTTTGCTGTGAGAACAACAACACTGTATATTTATTTCTGGGTTTTTTCTTCTTTTTTTTTTTTCACTATACCACAAAGCAATCTAATGTCCATTTTTATGGACAAATTCAGAAAAAGTGCCCACCACTATCAGTGATGGACATTTTGATGTAATTCAATAGGCAAACCCTGGTAGGCTTTCCACTTCCTACATGCAGAGGGGAAATCAGAGCTTCGCCATAGCAACTTTGTTGTAAAAAACACTCAAATGTCAACTTGTCCCAATAGTACAGTGGATAAGGCCAGTGAGAGACAAAAAGCCCAGAGTAACAAAAATGACATTCCTACTTTTGAAACACTGCTGCTGGAAACAGAGAAGCGAGATTTGTTCTGGTAAAGGTTAAAGCTCTTCCACCCAGACATTTTAAAAGCACTTTCAGCTGGTACAAGTAACACCCTCTACAGAAGTTGTGTGAGATGGCTGCACATCAGCTGGGGAGCTAAGCTACCTTGTCTACTGTTTCTTCCATAGACTGCTATGCCCCACAGATGTGCTGAAGCAGCAGCAACGTGGCGACTTCTCCCTCAGTACCATTTCTTTTCCGTGCAAGAATCCAGCAAACACAGAACAAATAAACCCAGAAACTATCAACCTACCCAGCCATGACGATGAAGAAATCCAGGCGGTTCCAGGTATCTCCAAGGTAACACTTCTTGCCAAAGATCCCCAGGGCCACCATCTTTAAGACCATTTCCATGGCAAAGAAAATGAAGATGAAATCATCAAACACCTGCCAAACAGAAGCCCAAGAGCACATTTGATAAGCATTCTCAGCCTTAGACTAAAATGCACCATATGAGATAAATACAAATTTCATTGCTTCTGAAAATTAGTTAGAGCAGAGCTGGAAACACTTCCTATATGTAGTCCTGGTATCGCAGCTTACTGCTGCTCAAGCAAGCAAGGGCTTTTTATAGTTTAGGGGTTTTTTTCCCCATGGGTAAAGCAATTGATGTAGGCTCAGAAACTCCTTACATGAACTTGAAAGGATGCATTGGCTCAGAACCAGCAGATCCAAACCCAGCCAGGGAAACACCATCCTTCCAAGGGCTCCCAGGAGGGATTCCTTATCACCCCACTGCAAATGCCTCAGCTGAGGACATAGTGCAGCTTCACGCACAGCTTAGACATCACATAACAATCACGGAGGCTTCAGATATCTGAACATCGCAGCCTCAGCAACGCTATCGCTGACAGCCTTTGCTGTCACCTTCTCTCTGAGATAGCAGTAACCACAGCTAGTGCATTCATAGGTTGGATGTACCCATGGCCCTTTTTAGTATACCTTTTGTTTCTTCTCCCTTTAGGCATTCTAAATGTCACATTACCTGTAGACTCAGCGATACCCTTGCTACTCAACAGAGTAGTGAATGCATTAGGAGCTGCTACTGTCTCCTGCCTGGATACCATAACCTTAATTATTTATCCCTGGCTTACCTCTGAGCTATGTATCTTACAGCTGTCTACATCAAAAAACCCCTGCTTATGCGTAGGATCAGGAAGCCAGCACCTCTTCTGTATTGCATGGTCGCAAGTAGACTTCATTCATTAGCATTTCCCTCCTCAAAGCAAGCTTTTACTATTTTACAACAGGATAGCTTACTGCCAGGGACATTCTTGCCAGCCTGTCTGGGAAAGTGTTGCTCACACAACAAAGGAAAACATGTGAAATTTTGTGACTTGGACTGAAGCATCACCACAAGAAAAAGGAAGTCTGCTTACCTGCAAGATTTTGCACCTGTCAGAAAGGCAGTCCATATCCTCACACGGCTGGTACATCCCCAGGGTAACGCAGTTTAACAAAATCACCATCATGCTGACACATTCAAACCAGGTGGGAAAGAGTCAAGGAAAACTTCCATGAAAGCATCATGGCTGAGATAAGCTTGCGCTAGGCTTGGGGTGACAAAATAGGAAGATTAAGGTAAATAACTTCTGGCAGGCTGACTTTTTACATTCTTATGTTTTCCTCCTCTCAGTTCCTTATTACTCCACTCCTTCATTAAGCCAAAACTCTTTTCAAAAGGAGAAAGCAGAGGTAGCACAAAGGTCTAAGGTATTCATAAAAGCCAAGTCATTGCCATAATTAAACACATGCTCACTCCTCTCCTGTTGGCTTGCCAAGTTCATTCCCTCATTGGTTTAATGAATCTCCCAAATACATAGAAGACACTTTCCATGGTGGCCCATACTCAAATATAGCAGAGTTCTCTAGAATCTAGGGATCTAAACCAAAATGGATAGCCACATCTCTGTGTGAGCCTAGTGATTAGTGCCCTTCTGGGACCCCCTTCCCAATAACACAAAGCTAGAGGTCTCCCTCTTCCCCCTTCTAAGAGGAACTTGGAGATAGAGTTGCCATATTGGAACAGGTTGATGGTCCATCTAATCTGTTATTCTGCTTCCAGCAGTGGCTCATACTGAATGAAACTCCACAATATGCCTAATTAAGTTATTTGGTAACCATAGGGGGAAATTGCATTTCTGACCCCAGCTGGTGATCTATTTATGCCCTAAAGCAGAAGGATTGATAACCCTTATAATTGTTTTCTCAGCTATACTAGTATTCCTGCAGATATTTTGCTTATTCATTTGAATCCTTTGTTGATAATCTTACTAAAATATCTGTTTCATAAATAGTTGGCAGCCCTGAGCTACACTGGCTAATTATACTTTACATTAAAAATTGTTTCCTCCTATTTATTTTTAATTTGTTGCCTTTTAATTTCATCAAGTGCCACGTCATTTATACATTACAGAAAAGAATAAAAATGGTGTATTTTGTGTGACCTTCTCTGTGCTCTCCACACCCTCTACCTGCGTCCTCTTCTCCATCCCTCTCCTCCTGAAGGAGTGTCAAGAACTGATACACACTTATCCAAGAACTCATTTACAATATTTGAGCTCTAAAAGTGGGCATGTATCTGTGATATCTTTCCAGCATTTGCATTGCAAAGCAGTGACGTAGAGCCAGTGCAGCCAAACTTGGGGAATTCAGGCAAAGGGAATGAAACCACAACAGGGACTCTAAGTCAGAAGTTTATTTTATACACATCAACACTTCTGCGTGCATGCTTAGGAAGAAGCAATTTGTCAGTGGTCAGGATGCTCCCATGCTCCCTTTGCTCCTATCGCCTTGCAGCACACTTCCCCTCCACCTAGGCCATACAGATCATGGCAGGGTGCCTTTGAGCAGCTGGCAAGACCCCAAAGCACAAGACCTGGCCAGCCACAGCAAGTGCTCCCAAAAACACTGCAGCTTAGTCCAGACGTGCAAGGCCCTCATCTTCTTGCTCAAAAGGCTGTGGCTGGCTGCACTTGATTTCTCCTCCCCTTCCATTTGGATACCAGCTCTCTGAAAGTTTGCCAGCATTGTCCAGGCTTTCCGAGGATGCTACTGAATTGCTGGCTGCTCCTGGGCTACTGAAGTGACAATAGGAAAATCTGCCACCTCATGGTTTTCTTTTCAGAGCAGTAGGGGCCCTGAAAAGGCACATCAAACCTGCAGCAGAGAGGAAGAAAGAGCAAGGAGAAATCTGGAGCATCTCCTGCCCTGAGTCAGGAGGGGTTGCTGCCTGCCTGGGTCGGTGGAAGGGGTAATTAGAAGTACCTGCTGCCTTCAGCGTGTCACTGCTGTCAACCACAGCAACTGCCTCCTGTCACCACAGCAACAGCCTGCAGCCAGGTTTATCATCTTCCCTCTGGTGATGACTCCCCCTCCCCACATCCTTCACCCCCTCCTTTTCCCTGTGCCTGAGCCTGTAATTAATTGCAGCTGCTGACAAAGCCAGGCCTCACAATCTGCATCATTCAGTCACAAGTTTCATTATTAATTAACTTCTTTCAAAGTTTAAATCTCCTAATTACAAGCAAACCCGTGCACATGCTCTCTCCCCCAACCACAACCCTCCCTCACTGCTGCTCTCCATTCCCATGGCCCCACTATCAGTACCTTTCCCAGTGAGGTCTAGGGACTCTAACAGGTTTTGGAAACTAAAAGGAAACCCAGACATTTCTGCCTGTGGTCAGCTTGCCTCTCCTGGACAAGCAGATACTTCAAGATACAGCAATTCACTATGTAATAACTTGTCCGTCAAAGTAGCTTTTTTCCCCTGGTAGTGACAGCTCACAGTTGATTCAAGCCATTACAGATAAAGTGGACATGGCACTTATTTGAAAAAAACAAAAGAAACAGCAGAGAAAGGTTTCCAGACTCCTTTAACCATCGGCTATCCTCATTATCCACATAATTGTCTCCTTCTTGTAAAAGTCCTGTTAAGCTCTTGGCTTCAGCACTGCCTTGTGGCATCAAGATCTGTATCTAGGTTAATTATATTGTACCTAAACCACATTTCCTTGTACTGGTGCTGCAGCTAGTGCCTGCCTGTGGCAGCAGCACTTTGCTGATGGGTGCCATTCTTGCCCCTCCACACCCCAAGCAGGGCCCAGCCAGCTGCTGGCTGGAGGCAGCCACCATGTACCCACTGACCCTCCATCATGTTTTCCAATGGACACGGCAAGTCTGGAATGGGGAGACTCAAGGGGAATGCGTATCACCAGCACACACTAAGAAAGAGTCATCATCCACCTCAAACCATCTGGGATAGAGTCAGTGCTGAAAGCCACAAGTTACAAGATAGGTAAGGAGATCTACAGGTGTTTCTGGGAGCTGGAATGTGTTGCAGGAGTGCCTAGAATGTGACTCTACATAATGAGAGATGATGTTATGATGGGATACACTCATATAAGGGTGATGGGATACAGGCAAAGCTTTTGGGTTAGATTCCTGAATGACAAATAGCAGAAGCTCCACTTAAGGTTCTTGGGATCAGCCTCAATCTCTGCTTTTTCTCACTGACAACAGAAAAAGCAATATTTTGGGGTCCTCTCTCCTCTTCCTTTTTCATCATCAGCTGAAAAGTAAGACTACATCAGGCCCAAAATGCCTCCCAGTGGGTGTCACTCCTAGATGCACATAAAATATATAAGCTTTTGACAGTCCCTCAGTCTTCCCTATTGCTATCTCCAAACCATTCCTAGGCTAGATCTTGGATACCTCAGACCTGTTTAACCGGCAATAGAAATACCTTGTCTACAAAGCACTTACAGCATGGGGAAAAAGCCAGCCCTCTGGTGTGGCTGGTCATGGCAGCAAAAGAGAGGAACCTGCTATGGTAGAGCCATTCAGTGACTGCACTGGGAAGATGGAGTTCTATGCAGTGCATCTCAAACAACAGCCACTGATGCACACAAGTTTTTGTGAGCTCCCGTCTCTGGTCCAGTGCCCGACAGGCATATCTGAGGGCACCCTGCAGCTGAGGCATCACTTCACATGATCATTCCCCTCTGCTTCACCTTTGCACCTCTCTCCACTCACCTCTCACCCCACCATGCTTCCCACCAGCCAAATGGCTGCACCCTGTGATTCCAGTTTGTGGTGATTGCATTATCTTTCCCAAGGAGGAAAATAAGATAAGGACACTGCTGTGTTCCTTCCTTCCTTTCCTCCTCTGCTTTGTGATCCTCCTGCAAGAAGCCAGTAGGACGCTGTAACCGCAAGAAGGACAGTTAGTATTTTATTCTAATGGAAACAGATATTTGTGTTGTGAAGGTCAGAGAAACAAGTAGCTCCAGGGAAAGAAGTGCTTAGTTTTGTTCCTTCATTGCTGTTGGCTTTTGCAGATGCCCTCACAGGTGAGTTTCATTACCCTCTGCCCCCTCTACACTTTTTTCTTCTCAACTCCATTTTTCTTTTCAACTTCATTTTTCTTCTTCGGTGATACATAGGATTTTCATGGTCTTTTTCTACAAAACCAGCTGAGACAACCAACAGGGTTTCCTTCTCTTCAGCCTCAGTCTGCTAAGCTAACCCACTAGAAAAAGCTGAATGCAACACCCGATGTTCACTCAAAGGAAAATACATCTCAAAATGTGTTTGTGTTCAAATAGATCAAAACAATCAAAACATTTCTCAGAACAAAAAGCTTTAAAAATCCTGTTTTGGAAAGGCTGAAACATTTCTTCTCTGTCTTTTTTAGTACAACGAAGTGTTTCAACATTAGAGAAAAAAGGTTGTGGGTTTTTTTGACTTCACTTAGAACTCTGTTGTTTTGATTGGTTTTTTTTTACTTCTGAATCAATTAGAAATTAAATGCCAATACCCAGCATTGCAGTACTGGGATTTCATGGCAGTCAAGCCACAGAGAATAATTTATAAAGCCTTTCTGAAAGCCCTCAATGTCAACATACTCTAGGTGCTCCCATGCCATGTAACGTCTTGTTTGCTTTCATCACATCATCATTTATACACTGTCCTCACAGAAGAGGAGCTGAACTTCAGACAGGTGACATACACATCGCTAAGGTCTTCAAGTCTTGTTCAATACTGATGCCAAGGGAAGGACTGCAGTACTGCCAAACATGGCAGGACTGTTACTTTGATCTCAGAGACACTAGGGAAGTCTTACATGACTTGTGATGGTCTTACTGGGAGGCAGGACAGGAATTCATGGAGAAAAGGGAGGCAGTAGAGAGACTTTAAATGTTTAGCAGTAATTCATGCTTATGCCCTTTGGAAGGGACTTCACATCAAGAACAGATTCATTAGAAAAGAAGACTCAGTTGTATTCATATTAAATCAGATGGACACCAACACAACAAAGCACCATAGGTCAGTCTCTCTGACCAGTCTAACTTCCCAGGACTGCTCAGCAAGCAATCCTGTACCAGGCCACACAGGCTTTTGGCTGCGTAGCTTAAATTCAGATTTAGCTTTGAGACTAATAAAAACTAAGTCAGTTGCATCTCATACATCACATCATATCCCCCTGCAGCGTTAGGTGAGCATTGAAGATGGCTTCTGGGAAGTTGGTGGGGTTTTTTCATTACAGGAACAAAATTAAGTAAATCTCTCATTTCTAATACTTGTTCTATAATTATTCATTCAGACCTTATAATTGCATCCATTAAGCTCTCAAGTCCAACAAAACCAAAGCTAATAGAAAGAAATTTAACCTCTGGCATGAAAAATGTACAATGGAGATTGAGGCTAAGAAGGAATCTGAAAAACAAATAGACAGATGTATTAAAGCAATGTGACAAGTTCTCAGATATTCCAAAAATAGGAAGCGAAGGAGGGAGCTCTGAGCTAGTGTAAGCCCACAACAGGCCACAGAGGGCCCCTAATGGGAGGCTGCAGAGAGAAGGCAAAGGCCTCTTTACAATGCTATTCACCACAGCAACCACAGGAGAGCCTATTGGTCCTCAAGCCAGTGCAAGTGATGCCAAGAATTCTGGCTGGCTGCCGCACCACCTGGGTGGATATACACTGGTCTTCTAAAGCAACCCAGTGTTTTCATCAGAAAAGGTGTGCAGATCTTACGGCAAATTATTCGTATATTTTACAAATACCATGCATCTTCATCAATGCTGCTACACAGACCTACTATTAATGATTACCTCCTGCCTGTAGCAGCTGGGCCCCAGAGCTTTTCTGCTAATAATGACCCACCTCCAAATTGCATCTTGCTTTCAGGGTACAACAGAGCATCTGTTTAACAGCGTGTATCGTTCCTACAAAGCTGTTTACTATAGAAAGCATGAGAAAAAATAAAGTATCTAGGAAAAAAACACCCGGGAATCTTTTTTTAGGCCTCAAAAAAAGTAATTACCCAAATTTAAACTTGAAGAGGGTATTAGAGGTAATGACTGTTCCTGGAGAAAGAGCTTTTTAATATCCTCAGATGGTTGTGACTGCGGCCACATGTCTTACTTGCCAGCAAAGCAATGCTCCACCATGCTGTGGGATCAGTTCAGGACTGACTTGAGGAATCGCCCCTCCTGCTGACTCCCAAATGGTGCCTCCTGCAGCATTCTGGCTCTGCCTAGGAGATCGCCATCCCAACCTGACCTGGCTTCACAGTAGGAGCTTTAACAAGGTCACAGCACGAGGTGATAGGACTGAAGCTTGGAACTTTGTTATGCTATATGACAGTTAAAAGAATTCTGCTCCAAAATCTCCTAGTCAAAGTGGCAGGTTCAGCAGCCACTTCCTGCTGGAGTTGGAGCTGTAGGAATAACAGAAACCAGGGAAGAACCACCAGAGGAAATTTCCTGAGCCACAAACTGGGATCCAAAGTGTAAAGCTCTTAATGCTTACTGATATTTGTGGTGGCAACTCCCTACTGACATCAGTGGCAAAGCAGAGTTAGTCTGGTTTTGCACTTGGTTGGATGTCTGCTCTAGGGAAGACCTGAAACTTGGCAGGCCAAGGCAGGAAAGCATTTGCAATCTAGGAGTGATTTGAATTAGCAATGGGCTCCAGAGTAACAGCACCTGAATTTGAATGGGGCAGCTGAATGCTCTGATTCAGGGTCCCCATGATGCATGACCACTGCAAATAAGAAGACTGGCCAGAGAGGCTGGTGGAGTCACCATTCTCAAACCAGTCTCTGAGCCACAAATATGTGAGTGTGTGTGTGTGTGTGTGTGTGGACCTAGGGCGAGAGGTTTGTTGACTTTTGATTTTAGTTAATCTGTATTTGGTCAAGCCTACTTGGTGAAAATGTCCTTCAAAGCATAAATAAATAAATAAATAAATGCATTTAAGTGCTTTGCAAGGATAATCAAAATCTCTCCAAACCCTCCCCTTTACTTCTGTGTCTCATTGCCCTGAAACACCAGCCAAAGCTGTGCAGCTGTTACCCAGCACCTGTCAAACTGATGTAACAGTCCCACCATGTTTGGCAATACCGCAGTCCCTTTTTTTGGCCTTCCTGTCACGATGGGTATCAATGGGGTCCTTATCTTGGGTGGGCCCACTAAATATATCCACCAAATGACTATAGCACTATATTCACTATAACATTAATGACTCAACTTTAAGAAAGGGCAATGAAAAGAACTAGTGAGTATGGATGGATTTGGGAGGGCAGAGAAAGCAGTAGAATTTTCAAAATAGAAGGCATTGCTTTTTTCCCCCTAATGTTCCTAATGTTTTCTGGTTTGGTTTGTATTTTCTTCTGCCTTGGTCTCCTTTTGCTTTCCAGAGTTCTCCTTCCCACAGTCTAGTGGGAAGAAATGCTTAAATGCTTGGAATGAAACAGCATGAAGAGAGGATTAAATGTTGGGTTTTTTTCAGGAACCAGGGACAAAGGGGCAGGTTTTAGAAGACACGAGGGCCCTTAAGAATGCAGAAGAACATTTTGTGGGACCTTTCACAGCATACAGATCCATGTTTCCCATTGATTTTGGTGAGACCACACTGTGACCCTCAAGCCTACAGACAAGAGCTTATCTGGTAGCTCACAAACACAAACGGGTTAAAGGAGGGCACACATGAAGGGGGGAAAGCCAAGCAGTCTAAAGCATTGTCAACTCCTTCTGTTTTAGTACAACTTTCACCTTCCCAGTAAAGGGAGGTTTTCTCACTCTCTGGTGCTTTACAGGTGTGGGTTTTGTCTTCTTATTTTAGGTGTCAGGTTCGGTGAGCCTTAGGAAAGCCTGTGGGGCACGAAGAGGATGTTCCACCAAGGAATATTCTGAAACAGGGGCTTCTATGCACCTGCCTGTCACTGCCCAGGCTTGGAATGAGCAGATGTAGCTTTTGAGGGCTGGGGCTTTTTTTCCTTTACTACTTTATAGCAAATAAAAAGGGATGGTGGAAATATTTGTCTTTGAATAAGAAGCCATTTCCCTGGGGAGGAGAACAGGTTGAAAAAAACTCACTAGCACTAACGGTCTAAAGTCCCCCAAACACTCACTGTCTTCCTGGTCTGCTCTTTTATTCTTGCACTGCTCTCTGTTCATCACTTGTCTTTCTAATCCATCCTAGTTTTCAGATGTTACAGACTGCTTTTTTCACTTCTTGCAGCTCCCCACCTATCCCTGGCAGAGGTCACATGAGTCCAAGCTGAACTCACAGGGATGCAGAACTCATTTATGCCTGAAGGGAGTGCAGGGCATCTTTGGTAAAAGGCCATCTTACCTTGCATGAATGTGAAGGTGACAATGAAAGCATAAAGGATGGATTATGGACTGTCTCAAAGGTGTACACGTCATTATGTTCAGGGACTCCGGTCTCTGCAGGTACCAGGGCAGTACCCTGTACCCGAGCACATCACTCGGTGAAGAATGTGGAAGTGAGCACCTTGCTGCTCCAGACAGCCAGTTTCCAAGGATAACTAATCTTAAACAGGACTCTGCCTCCAGCAGCAGTCCTGAATTAGCCAGAAATGCAGGATGAGGCCACTTTGCATTTCTTCCTTCTCCCAGATAGGTGATGCTTTCAGTGGATACAGCATCACTACATCATGTGCTGGTGCTTAGCTTAGCTTAGCAGGCTTTTCTGATGAGTGCTTCAGTACAGAAAAGAAAGTCATGCAGTGACAAAGCTTTGCAGCAAAGTAAATAAAGATTAATTCATAAATGTAGGTAGTGCTTAGTAAGGTCACTCAGAAGAAACTGCATACAGTCTAAGCAAAACTCAGGGCAATAACAAAAGGAGCTGGGTACGAGCTCTTGTTGTTTATTTCATTACTGGGCATAATTAGATAGAGAAAATTTCCAGTTTCAAAGATGCCAACCCCCTCTTCCTTTGAAAGCACATTTTTCCCTCACTGTTTTTGGTATTTTTGAAGGTTTGTAGCTGGTGCCTTTAGTTCCCAGAGGATGTGATGGAAGAACTGGCACCAATGGCCTGGAGGAAGAACTGATTGCAAACAACTGAGCCAATCTCTCAGCAGATAACTGGAGGCAGGGAGCTCCAGGCAGCATGCATGCTCACAGCAGCTGCTGAGACCTCCTCAAGGACACGAATGAGATATGGATAGCTGCCTGAAAAGAAAGCTCCTGACGTGTATGTGTGACAGAGGTACCTATGAAGGGTGGGAGACATGCTCATTATTTAAGCTTTTTCATCTGAGAAGGGACCCTGTGGTGGATGAGCAGATGTACCAGTACTCTCTCTGTACACTACTTTCTCTTCCTTCCCTCCTCTTACATCCTGCAACAAAAAGCACTCAGTGAAAATTAAATCAGTTAAACTACCTAGCGCTTCTTTCAAAACATTACATAAACTTTTACACATTTCCACAATTACTTTTTAAGGTACACAGACACTCCCCCTTTGTTACTGATAAAAAAAACAAGCAGGAGAGGAGTGAGTTTTTCCCAGAGTGGCCCCTGATATAGGCTCTCCAATACATGAGCTTCTTAGAGCCTGGTTTTCAGGAGTGTGCAATACCTGTCATGTGAAGCTCCAAGCATCTGTCTGCCACCACCTCAAGTCAGGTGGCCAAAGATCAGAATTCCCTTTAGAAAAAAAAACAAACCAACATGACCTGGAGATCACACCATAAGTCACTGCTGGGGCTGCATTTGAATTCAGGTGTTCTGACATCCACTACCTACTCACTAAACCCCTCAACTTTCTGGCTAGCTGACAGATAGCACCATGCCAGGGAAAGGAGCCAACATGACTCACGCTCCATCACCGCAATGCCAACAGTATTGAGTGCTGGTTTGGGGGGGGTGGGCGGGGTGTGAAACCCTATGAATGTGCTAAGCATTATCAATATTAACATATTACTAGTATTATTCATGAGGTATCTCTGCATGCCCTAGATGACACTAGCCAAGATCAAATTCAAATTATGCAAAACGTTACATAAACATGTGGTAAAAAACATGCTGCCCGCTCCAAAGGGTTTTTCATCTAACCAAAAAGGACAGGCTAACGAGGCATTACGATCTCTGCTTTGCACACAAGAAGCCAGAGAACAGAGAAATGAGCAGATTTACCCAAGGGCTGATAGGAGACATGGGGGCACAGCTGGGAACTGAGCAAGAGTCTCCCAATTTATTCACCAGTGTCTTTGACCTAAGGTCGTTCTCTACCTCAAATACAACTGCATTTGATGAGGACAATATTCACAGGGACAATGGTTCTTCCATAAATCTTTCCCAAGGACAATGGAAAAAGTGTTCATGTTCCACTTTATAGAGGTGAGTAATGTACTACATATAGATTACCCTAAGCGTAGGGCTCCCTGCACCCATTCAGACAAGTCTGTGGCTGTTCAGCTTTGCAGTGCACAGACAGGCAGGAGCCAGAGGAGCTATGCTGTCTTGCTGTCTACCTCCATCATCCACCAATACCTACATTGGGATCTGAAGATAAAATTCAGCCCATAGTTATGTTAGTGTTACACTAAGTCCAGTCTAATACCCATGCATCTTTCTTTTTCCCAATCTGCCAAAGAATTTACTACCTTTCAAGGACACTCCAGATTCCTTTGACAAAAATGCACTATGTAAGCACAAATTATCAACACATTTGACTACAGAACGACCAGCTCCAAAAAAAGGCAGTTCCTACAAAGCAAATTGCAAATAGCAAAGCTAGCTAAAGCCTCCATTGTCAGTAAGCATAGTTCTGCTACCTCTTTGATGTCTTTCTGCCTGTTGTATTCATCACCTCTCTTCAGATGTAGGACTAGTCATACATTGCTGTTACCATATTCATATTCTTGTGACCTATTTGCTTTCATATACATTCAGCTTCACACTATTTATTCTGTAGTTCTTGACAGCCTCTGGAAAGATATGCTTCTTCCCATTATTTACAGCCTTATTTTTCCCTGTACAGTTTCCAGTCAGAAACTATGGATGCGCATTAATTTAATTTCATTTTGGACGTACCAGTTACAGCCTAGATCATTGGCCCATTCTTTCCAACCATGCCAAGTGTTTCCTTCTTTCTTTCCTTCTTTCCTCTTTCTTTCCTTCTTTCCTCTTTCTTTCCTTCTTTCCTCTTTCTTCCTCTTTCTCTGTCTTTCTGGTCTCTCTGTCTTTCTGGTCTCTCTGTCTTTCTGGTCTCTCTGTCTTTCTGGTCTCTCTGTCTTTCTGGTCTCTCTGTCTTTCTGGTCTCTCTGTCTTTCTTTATGGTCTTTGTTTCTTTGTTTCTTTCTGGTCTTTCTGTCTTTTTCAGGTCTTTCTTTCAGGTCTTTCTTGTAAGCCTACTGTTTTAATTTTTAACAACCATCCCCAATTCTATGTGATTCTGCAGGATTGGATTACTTTTCACAGTAATTACTTTTCAGATCACTTCTCACAGCCATTCATCTTCCATCATGTTAATTACCAAGCACCAAAGGATCACTCGCATTTCCATTGTCCCATTGGTTTCATTGGCTTCTCCACCAGCCATCTACCCTCACATTCCTCTCCCCTCTCCACACTACACACGCTGTTTAAATACTACCCACTTAGCTACCTTATTTCCAGCAGCCTGCTAGCCTTTTGCCTATAGCGATAAAGTGACTTTACCATAAAGATGGAATAAAGTTGATTGCTTAGCTGGATCATAACTAGTATAAAATGTTGGTGAGCAGAACAGAGGTACTCAGAATATCTGCAGCTGGCAGACCCATCCCCTTCTGCAAATTTGTTCTCCTCTCCCTTACACACAGTGTATCCCTTTCCAAAGAGGAGGAGCAGTGACTTAAAGCTCACATCTTTACACAATCTTTTCTTTTATCTGAGAATCATTTTTTTTTCTGTCCAGATGCAACCAGACATGGAGCCAGCAGCATAGTAGAAAAGACTACCACAGAAACTTCAGCTTTAGGCTTTCTTGCTAATAATCCATACTTATATTTCAAGATTCTTATATTGCTGACACAATGCTGTACCATGACCACAGGCTCCTCTACAGCTGCCTTTAATATGAGTCATATAGCTTGTGGGATTTGATGCCCTTGTATCCAGTAGGGAAATCATCTTACAGGTCTCGCGGCCATCATACATCCAGCTTTCTGCATGGCAGGCAGCAGAATTATCTCCTCTCCCCATAACCTGTTTGCACATCCTATCCAATCAGTTTATGCAACCAATGTAGCAAGTATCAAACTCCAAACACAAGCTGCCTGAGCTCCTGCACAAGCTGACATCTCTCAAACCTACCTTTTCCCTGCCACCTGCCTGGGAAAGTAATGCATATGCAAACTGACAGCACCAAGTGCATCCTCATCATCACCACCAGCAAGGTGCTACTGAGCTATAGGAGCTCTGGAGGGGAAAGTCAGCAGTTGGAGGGAAAGTATCCTTTCGTTTCATTGCATGTCTAATACTCTGCTAACCACATGTGCTTCTCCAAGCAGACACAGACCACAGCCCTTGGCCTATCCCACTTCATCTTACCTGTGGCAACTCAGCAATGACAGGACTTGAGAGGTAATCTGACAAAAAAAGGGTGAAAGAACCAGTTTGCCCAGAGTCAGAAGGCGGAGAGAGCCTGAGGGGTGAGAAGCCATTGATGTGACCTATGCCTCAAGCATCCGTCCATTTTGGTGTTAGGATGTATGTTGCATCACATGTCCATTCCCACAGGACGTTGTTCCATACAGGAAGAATGTCTGTTTTGATCTGAGTCAGGTAAAGGACCAAACCATTTTCCCTCAGGTAGCTGCAGTCACCACTTACCAAGGAGGAAAATAAGAGATGCCCTTACCATAGCACCTCTTCAGATGAGGATAAAAACCCCTCTGCAAAAGGGGTTTTATAGAAAAGAAGTTGCCATTCCTACAGCAGAAGGCTGAAGGAGGAGGCATCTGCACCTCCACAGAATGCTTTGAGCACCTGCTTAGCTTCACCACATTTAAAGGGCTTTCACAGTATTTATGACAGTGAGCAAAGGAAAATTAAATACAGATCGCAGGTCAGGAAGTAAAGACAGACTTGGCATGCCTGGAAGAGTCAGCCACTGAGGACCCGCAGTAAATCTGCAAAACTGGGCGGAAAAGAGCTCCCGTCACTTTACCAGAAAGAACACCCTGTCCCTAAAGCCAGCTCTGCTCCCAGCCCCTCCACCAGCTGGGAGGATGAGACATCAGCAGCCAACAGCAAGGTGGCCGAGGTCCTATGGCCCCATGGGGTAACAGACCCTTGCCAGGCAGGGGCTAGGGGCCGGGGCAGCCAGAGTGTGGCAGGTCTGGAATGAGCCACACACTCAAATCCCTGCATGCTGTGCCGGGCTGATAAGGCATTTCTGTCTTACCCTTGCTCTGCACCCCTCCCACACACCTGCCACTAAGAGTGGGGAGTAAGGTATGGAAGAAAATCACACATTTGCACCAGTATTTTGTGTGTTGTGATCCCTATTATAACTTCTTTTTCAGTCTAGCTTAGTTTCTCCAGGTAATTAGTTCTAGTGACCCTTCAAATATACTTTTCAGCCTCACAGAGCCATAAATTTTCAAGTGACAACCGTCACGCCAGGCTGCACCATCATGTACAAAGCTCTTTACTAGTCCTGTCTCTCTCTCCATGCTCTAAGACCATTTCTGTGAAGCCTCCCCACACTCACACGCCTGATCCTCTCCTCCCCCATTAGCAGTCACACTTCTCTCTCACACTCCTCCTTTCAGCTTTCTGTATGCTGCCTTTCAGGGTTTTGTTTGAAGGTGTATAGAAAAGAAATGATAGACTTCACATTGGCCCTGTTACAGGCTGCTGCACAAAAGCTTTTCAAAGGAAGTATGCCTGTGCATGTGTAACACATACAAGGATATCGGTCACATACATAGGACAGTCATCCCAATTTCATTGGGAAGGTATTTTGACAGTTTGTCTAGTGTTTATTCCTCCACTTGGCATACTCAGGCTTTTTGATGACACATTTGATGCTCACATTTCTGTTAAATGGTCGAAGTCCTCTATTTTAAGCCAGTTATACCTATTTGGAAACTTAATCTTTTTCTTGAGAAGGCTTTTTCTTCCCATGAAGAAGAACTCCCCTACTTTTTCTCCAATTAACCCTAATTTAAAAGAAACAGAGCAATAAGAGATCAGAAAGAACCGCTGTGATCCTGTAGTACCTTCCCTCATAACTACCCCTCATCAAGGTCTAAAACAAAGCCACTGAAGCCAGCAAACCTCCACAAGCTGCACTGTGAAGGTTCTGAGTACACCAACCACCTCTCAAGCCCATAGCA
Organism: Neopsephotus bourkii; assembly: GCF_033783945.1. NCBI lineage: Eukaryota > Metazoa > Chordata > Aves > Psittaciformes > Psittacidae > Neopsephotus > Neopsephotus bourkii. Next base: position 16,037,486 of record NW_026900624.1, read on the forward strand.
GAGATAGCAAACTTACTCCTCCAAACACAGAGACCACCTTGAAAATCTGAGGTGGGGACAGACAACCATTTCCAGCTCCCCTTTCCAGACTCCATCACGTCTTGGCCACCACACCTCTAATCTCAATAGCACACATTTAATTTGTTGCATGATACACAGAGGGAGCAATGTGGACGTGCATGTGGATGCTTGTCTACCTGTTTGGTGGAGCAGTGAAAGATATAATTCCCTTTTCACCCAGTCACTGCGACTACTCTAGGTCAGGTTTTGCTTGTTATTTCTCATCCCTGAGCACTGTCCCCACCAACAGTTCCACGAGCAGGCTGATGAGACACAACATTAGACTGGGATAAAACAATGAGGGTAAAGGAGAGCAGGAACCCATGAAACACATGGAACCCAGCCAGTTCTGTACCTGAACCAGGGAGAGAAAGAACCAGCCTTTCACAGGAAGGAGCCTCCTACTTTCTAGCAATGTTTCTGCTTCCCTTCTAGTTGTGAAATGGTTCAAAAGAAGACAAAAAAACAGTACTGCATTGGAGAAGCTATCTTTTAGAAACAGAGGTGGTCCTTTCCAGCCCCAGTAGAATGAGGCTGGTGGCATATTATGCTCCTGACCCTGACAGGACAGAAAAACAGCTGCAGGAAAACAAATCTGAATTCCCCAAGCTCTTCATAATGCAGCCGCTTTCTAATGTGCTCTTTAGAGCATGTGGCGGTGTGATGGAAAGGTTTTATTAACACAGAACCTGCTTAACCCAATTGTAAGTTTTAATCCATTCCAAACCATGCCAATAAAGCCAGCCTGCCTAATCCTTATTCTACAGCTAAAATAGCAGAGGATGATGGCTCAGCCTGAGGAAATATAAACTGGAATAACTCCAGTGCTTACCACCCAATGGCTTCCAAGAAGGATTCTATATTTTTACCTGGGCAGGAATAGCTCATTACTCCATCAATCAGCGGAGCTCTCCACCAATTCATGTATCTCCATGCATAGACCTGCAAACTGCTGCAGCACAGTGGCAGACACTTACCCTGCTCGCCCTTCTTGCTGGAGGGAAGAGCAGGAATCTTCAGCGAAGGATACGGTGAAGAACAGAAGATGGCAACTGCTTCATTCTTGCCAGTGTAACCCAATAATACACATAGGGCAAGACCACACAGCTGAAGTCAAAAGCAGAGCTCAGATTTGCTACAGTCGATTTATTAGACCAACTGAACATACATAATCACATTTTCTGCAAGGCAGAGACAGCATTGGACATCCTCAACCTGGTTCAAGATATACACTGAAAACTCCACAGAAGACCTACATCCCAGCAGGTCTGGGAGAAATCTCTTACACCCTCAGGAGCTGGCTCCTTAGGAATGTTTAAATGAAAGTAGAGAAACAACCAGCACACGCTGTCTAGTAGGGAAGCCAGTTGGTAAGCCTGGAAGACCTTTAACATAAGCAAGACACAGGGGCTTTACCAGTTACCACAGAAAAAGCTGGATAGATTTGCTGCTTGTGACAGCACGGTGAAGACAGAAGCTAAAATCCAGGACAGGGCTTGCAAGACCAAATTCAATCACTCAGCTCTATCAGTTCTGATTTCAGTTTAAAACTTCCACCTCTTCCTATAGCAGCACCTCCATGTTGCCCAGCCCTGTGCACAGCCTGGTGAAATGCTTAGCTGTGGTTACAGGTTCAAGCCCAGGAGAGAACTCTCTGTGCCATCAGGCTCCTTTTTCTAACATCTTGTGGAAAGGATTTCTATTGAAGCATTTCTGCTCTCTTCCTTTGCCATGAGGTTACTCTGTTTCTAGACCACACAATTATATTACAAAGGGTCATTTATGAAGGTTTCTTGGCAGCAGTATCATTTATTTGAAGATGATCAAATCTAGATTAAAAAAAGCAAACCCGCAGATCTCTATCATGTTGCTGGATGTGTAGGGAGGGAGGAGTTGTTTGTTTTTCACTGACCCTTTAAAACAAATGTTTTCCCATCTGGATTAGAAAACATGCCACATCTGAGTAAAATTCAGCTCAAATCTCCTTACTGTTTTCTGTTGCTCTTCAAACAAGGAATTTCAGAGACTGCTTCACTGATGAGAAAAAAACGGATTTGGTTTATTTCAGGAGCGGAGGTTGTGCCTTGTTTTTCTCTGATATATGAAACATCCCTTGATTGTGCAAATGCATCCTGATGGTGTCTTTGTGTTCCTGTCACTCCTGATTTATGGGGGCCTTTTCTCCACTCAGAAGAAGAATTTGCATTTCAATTTCCATTACTTGTACCTCTCCCTACATAGCTTGTGCTCTTCTTTTCCCCAGCTGCCCCACACTTCAGTGGCATCAGGAAGGATGCAGGAGTAGGGTGCTACAGGCACTGTTCTAGGGAAACAGGATCATGCTGCTGAGATGTCTGGTGAGGTATATGTTTGCTTATGCCCAAAAAGGACCCTTGCTGTGTTTAGTCCTGTTTCTTATGGCTTCCTCCATGCTGTAGCAGAGAAGGAAGGCAGCTGCTCTAGGTCCCAATACAATCCCTCATTTGCTTACCCATACTCTGGGAAACAGCAGCCCATAAAAGAGCAAGAAGGACCTGGATATGCTCAGGCTTGTTCCTGCAGGTGACTCACTCCCCTTCCTTTCCTTCTGCAGGGGTGGCAGGAGGACAAATGGGAAGCCCTCCCTGAGGGACTCACATTGTTTCCTGTGGGGTTGTCCCCATTCTGACAACAGGAGCTTCAAGCAGACTCCTACATAAAATCAGCAGAGACCACAGAATATGTCTTGGACAAGTGGGTTAAACAGAGGTCGGAGAGCCACTCTCCCTCCTAGGCTTCCTCCTTACCTCTTCTGCAAACCCTGGTGGCCACAATAAGTTCCTGTGTCAGCCCGGACTCTGCACTCCTGGTCACACACTGCCTCCTCTTGTTTGTGCAACCTGAACGGGCTGTCATCGGCAGCCTGAGCAGACTATAAACCCTCTGAACTTACACAAGGGGTGGTCTTGGAGCCAGCAACATGTAAGAAACCACACAGCCTGCATTATAGATCCCATTGTCTGCCTCACAGCTAAGCTTGTTCTTTGATGGGCATAGTTCATGTTTAGCTATGAAATGTTACAAGCTTTGAAATAAAAATATTTTTTTTAAAGGAATAAAAAGAAGCTTCAGAAATGGAGGAGGAGTTGCCAGAACACATCAAGCTGTAAAGATGTGAGTAGCAGAAATGCATTAAAGATCACTCTTCAGAGCTGTCAGACCCACAGCCATTATCAAAACTGAACTGTTAAAAAAGAGAGAAATAAACTGAACCTCATCAATTGTGTGTGTGGACACGAAGGCCATGGATTCCTAATGGGTTGTTGAAGGTCAAGTGTTGTGCCATGTGCCATAAGCCCGTGTCGTCTTAATTTGCAATGGCCTGAAACAAGATATTCAAAACTACATTTTGGTTTGACTTGTTTAAAGTACACTGTTTTGACCTAAGGGTTTTGACTATCGTGCATTACCATGTTGACTTTTACATTATCACACAAAGCCAAAAGGAAACACTCTGAGCTGATTAAAACATGCACATCATTTCCAGGGGGGGCAGAGGAGTAACAATAAATTTATGCTGATTTCACTGAATCAGCAATTTCCAACTGAAATCAGCTTCAGGGTAAAGCTCTCCAGAAGCACCAGTGGGAGCTCATATGATGTTCCCAGTACCCACCTCAGACACTATGCACATATGGATATATTCAAACACCCAACTTTGTTCCCTTTTCCCCTTGGAGCTCCTTTTATTGGGGCTTTCAGAGGTTTGTAGAGTGCTGAAAGCCATTACATTAGGCAGTATCTGTCCTACTTATCAGCTCCCAGCTGGCTGCAGAGGAGCTTTCGTCAGTGGGTCTGAATTTAACAAATACTGACACAGAGATTATCTGCCCCATGAAGAATGGTTTAATCAGATTAACCTGTGGGAGATCCCATCAGCCTCTTCCCTGCAGAGCCCTACAGCGAAGGACTGGCATAATCTCACAGCCTATGGCATGGCCCCCCCAAGGCGAAGTTATCCCATTCCCCAGGATACCTATTCCTGTTTTACTCTCTTGGCTCGGCCCCTTTGCAATGCCCATCACCCCTTTCAGGCAAGGGCCAGCCTGAAGGACACAAAGGGCTGCAGTGGGATGAGACAGGAGACTGCACCCTCATCAACCCCAGAGTTGGCAGCCCTGCTCCCAGCACAGCATACCATGCTAATAGGGACACAGAGCAAAGCTGCATAACCCTCAGCCCCTTAAACCTAGGAGGTTTACACAGCAGGGTGGAGTAAGGGGAATTACTGAAGGTCCAATCTCACCTGCTGGCTCCAACTTGCTTGCTTTCATTGCAGCGCATCAAAATGTAAACCAGTTAGATGGCAAATCTAAGCTTAGAAATCACATTCCCTCAGCACCTCAGAATTTCAGAGGAGACAGGAGTAGGAAAGACCAATCAAGTCACATCCTACACAGACTCTTAAATAAGGGAGGAAGGTTTGGCATTAGCATTTCTACTATGCTGGCTTCTTTTACTCCCCCCCATCCTCTTCAATCCTAGCTTCAAACATCAAAATGGGCTGGGTTTAAGGTGAACTAGAAATCCCGGCAATGAATGATGACTAATACACTATGAATGACAGAAACTTGGTAGAACACTAAAAAGCAAATGGGATATTGCAACACCTGGCTGCAAGTTATGCAGAAAAGCAGGTTCAAGCCAAGAGGTTGGAGAAATAATGCAGTCTTCTAAATTCCTCTGTGGAATTAACTCTGAAACCCTGAAACTCTTAAGAGGGAAAACTCTATGTGCAGAAGATCATACCGTCAACTCTGCATGAATTCACAACCCCAGGAGCTGTAATACATTTTAATCCCATGCTGCACATTTATCATCAGGGCTCTAGATAAAGACAACTGGGTGTGCAGTTTTGAAAGAAACAGTGGTACAATTTAAAGAAAATGAAGAAGAGGGAATACACCTGTAAACTGGCACAAAGAACGCAACAGCTCCAATTTAAACAATTGCTTCTTGGAACATCTAATTTGAGCACCCACAAGCAAAAGCAGCTATTCCTGACTTCATTTTCAGTAACATGGAGGAACTAATTCAAGAAGCAGCAATATCCAAGCCCTTAAGTAATAGGGTTCACAATGTAATTAAGTAGGATTTCCTAGGAGGCGGCAGTGAATAAAAAAGATACACAAGTGACACTAGATTTTAGAAGTGTTTAAAGCATGACAAGAGACATTCAGAGGACATCAGTTCAGAGTAAAGGAAGAGAGTGCTGTATAGATGGTTTGAATAATACATAAGCAATGTGGGAAGTGAGCTCTTGGTGGGGTCACAGAGTCTGCAGAGGACACAGGTTATTTTAGGCTGGTCAAACAGCCCCTCAAGACCAGAGAGGACTCTTGGGTACTGGAAGGAGACTTAACCAAGCAAAGTAAATGGACAACAATAAGTGACACTGTGTCACTAAAAACGAAGTGATTATCTCAGAAAAGCCACATTAAAGATGTATCAAGTCATCTTGCATGATTTCAAGCAGCAACAGCCTGTGCGAGGGGTGCTGGGGTCCCTGCATCCAGCTCAGTCTTCCTCAGCCAAGCACACCACCATCAAGCAAGGTGTCCAGTTGGAAGGAGGAAGGCTGCTGATACTATGCAGGACTGGTCATGTCAGGCTGTAATGGATTTTGCAGAACCCAAGAAGGTTCAGGAAAAGGCAACAGAAATGATGGACAGCCTGGGAACACAATCCTCTGCAGTGAGAGGGGAGATTTTGAGCTGGTTTCTGGTCCCTTTTACCAAGAAAAATCTCTTTCCCACTACAGGCACCAATCACATGAGCTATACCCTTGATTCCTCCCAGGACTGTCACTGCAGGATATTACTGTGTGAGATTTTTGATCCGCTGTTGCATAGGTCCTACATCTGCTGTAGAGCACACAGAAATATTTCACAACCTCTGACGTGTGAGTACATTTTTGGCAGCTCGTTCTGGATTTAACAGCACAGTGGTTCATGATTGCAGGGTGCTGGATAAGGTAACTAAAGTCATCCCTTTTGGTCCCAAGCTCCTCTGAACCAGAAAAGTGATCGGAATGTATGAAATAAAAATGGTAACTAGGGAAATTCTGTGCTCCCAGCACACGGCCAAGAGGATACACAGTGGCATTAGAAGACGGAAAGTCCAAAGCTGGCAGATAGCAAATACATTCCTCCCTCCCCCATTTCAATATATGATTAAACAGCAGAACTTTCTGCTGCAGGAAGGTAGGAAGACCAGATCCCTATATCATTCAATACAAGCAAACCATAGGAAAATAAACCCACACCCAGTGTTATCATAACTAGAGAGACTCAAATCCCCAACACTTACACCAATCTCTAACCCATACACATGGGATTAATCCACACCTGCCTGCAGCAACATCTGGACACCTTCCTGCGAGGCGTTCCCTGCTGTGGTTAATCACCACCAGTTACGTACTGGACCGGGCCCAGCTCAGCCATTCCTCTTTCATCTGAGCTGGATGACACTCATAATCAAGGCAATCACATTTACTGCTTGAATTTTTGAAGTGCCTAAGCATACAAGGCTCAAGCAGACGAACAACAGGTCTGAAGCTGGAGGATGGAACAAGCAAGGCATTACATGAGAGCAGTTGTGAGTAGCAGCAGGTGAACTGGGTATCAGCATTGACTTTTCTGACATTTATTTGTATTTCCTTTGCCTTCCAGGATCAGTTTGTTCTCATCATTTTGAGTCAGACCTTCACAGAGAACCCTGCTTAACACCCCTCTTCACATCAGCTTCTTCTATAAGATGAACTGGCAGAGAAACGATTGCTTAGCTCAGTGTCCAGGGAAAATACAGCTACAAGATTGTATTGCACTGGGATGCTGCAATGGCACAAGCCAGTTTCAGGATGAGTAGATTGCACTGCCAGCCAATTTTTTATCAATGCTTTATCTAGCTCAGTTAGCCTGGGTGCCAACTACCCAAGTCTTCCCTGAGCTCCAAGCTCCTTTTCAGTCATGGCACTTGACCATTTTTTCTTTATGGATTATCAGCCAATTTGAACAGTGTTCCCAAATCCTAATTAATTTGCTACTCATTCCCTTATCACTGAAAAGCGTATGCATGCAAGACTGCAGCTTACACACATGTATTGTGAGCAGCTAGAACATGTGTCGCTTCCTTTCAGCATAAGATTGGGCTAAACCTCAACAATTGTCACTCCCTGCCTGCTACTGCTGCTTTTCATTGCTCCCATGATATTGTTTGTTCCTCCTCACATCCTTCGGGTATTCCTCATGTCTTGTTCCCTTTGCACCACTTCCCACCCCTTACACCCCCCTCTCAGCTCTCCTGCCCCACTGTCACAACTCCAAATTTCTTCTCCTCCATAACTCTCCTGCCACCTTGTTAGATATCACTACCTGTACCCTTGCACGTTCCCACCTTTGCCCTGACATTCTCACTTTGCTCAGGAAAGCAGAGAGAGGGTAAAATTCCACCTCTCATTTTAATACACAGCATAAACCCAGCTTTTTTTCCGATCAGGCTCTGGCAGAGCCAGAGCACTGGAGCTGCCTGGGATCACTAATGATCTCATCTTCTGCAAACCATGAGCTTTTTTCTTGGTTCGTTCTCTTTGACCTTAGCACAACCTTAAATGTTGAGCTGCTGCATCCTCCTGCAATTCAGCATTGACACTGCTTGCTCCTGCCTGGCTTCCCTTTTGTAATACAGCTACCTTCCCTCCTTCTGTAGGTAACTCCTCTTCTCTAGTGCTATCTCTATATGTAACCTTCTACTGTAACCTTCTAATCCCCTTTTTAAAAATGAAAACATAAGTGGTCCCTCCTGGACTGCAGCAATACCTGGAAACTGCTGCTGTCATAGATGGGGGTACTCCCACCCTTTGTCACTCCTGATGACAGTACCCAATAAAGCCTAGGACACTCTCGTGATTTGTGGGGTTTGGCTACAGCAGAGGAAACAGCAGTAGGGCTTCCAGTTTGGCTGACTCATAATTGCCCTATTCCTCCTTAATTTTGTGCTTGAGCTGATGCTTCTCTCCCTAGAAATATGCAAGTCAGCAGCAACAGAGGCACATGCAGCAACCAGCCTTTTCTCTAGGCTCCAACTAAAAGGATCCTAGCAACACAGTTTCTAGTGCTTGAGCTGGGTTGCAAGTGTCACAAGCCATGGGGCATTCATCAGCTTAACACCTTCACAGGCACAAAGCTTTTGAAAATATTTCGTCCCTTTCCTCCTCCATAAGCCTCCAGCATTTCTACAGTCTTAAAGTAAATCCTCTCCATCCCTGGGACGGAAACTTTTCCTATTGTCATAAATTCCTTTCAGGCTCCCCCTTGACTTCTAAGTCAAACAACCCGTAATTGTCACTTTTAGTCTTTTCTGCTGAAAAAAAAACCACACAAACCCCTCAATCCTTCCAGATCTTTTGTCATTTCTCTTGTTTTCTCTTTCACTTTTTTTCAAATTCCACTCTTCCCAGAATCCCCCCAGAGCTCAGAGTACTCAACATACAGCAACCTCAATCCCATAGAAAAAAGTACTATTATGAGAGGCCTACAGTATGAAGTCTTGCTGCACACCTAGAAACAAACTCCCTAAAGTAGGGAACACCTTATCCTCTTATGTTTATACAGGGTCTACCACAACTATTTCCTGATCCTCCTACATAACTGTAAGAACAAGATGCTCTGAACTGCAGATTTTATGAAGCTTTTATGGTTTGTGTCTTACCCCTCCAAAAAGTTCAGAAGAAAGTCTCTGCCCCAGTGCTCCCTTTCCTAGAAAGGGTTGTAGGGAATGAGACATAAACTGCTGCTAACAAAACTACTCTCGTTAACCTCTCTGGGTTTTTTCATCTTCCTTACAACTTACAACATATCTCAGGTCAAGTTCGCCTACAACTCTATGCATTCTGCATCACACCACAATGTTTTACTTCTTCCCTACGTTACCAATATCTTCTCAACAATTTACCACCTCCCTGGCTTAAGCCCATTCTTTTTGTTCCCACCAGTGCACCCTACTCAGGATAGCATGTCCTACCAGCATGGCAAGCGGCAGCAGCCACCATGGCTAGTCTTGCACTGGACAAGTGCTGGTTGACTATCTGGCATGACCAGTCGACTGGCCAGGCAGTTGCTGCCTTTCAGTGACTGTTAGACCAAGCAGAATAGTTGAGGCCTCTGCTTTGCCCATCCTTCCTTTAGTGAGAGCACCAGTAGAATCGCTGTTCTCCATCCACCCACCTCAGGTTATGAGACTAAAATTCTTATAGGGGCCATCGATCGCCTCTGCTTCATTTCCTTAGGAAACAGATCCAAAAACAGCAATAGTAAAAGCATTAACACTGCAGCCCAAGAGTGTATCTTTCTTCTGATAACATTCAGTTGTAACTTCATAACTAACTTACTTACCATTGTTATCTGTAGGACTCTATAAACACACACTGTACATCTGAAAGCTGTTCAGATGGGAAATGTTATTGAGTAGAGAAACCTTACTGATCATTATTAGAGTTTCCCTGAGTCTCCCTTCCACTGCAACCTTCATCCACACTTTCCTCGTATCCTGACCCATTTCCCTATTTTGCCTCGAGTCCCATTTCACTCACACGTGTCCTCAATATCACTCTCACTGTTCACGTCACACAAGGAAAAGCTATCATCTTTCTTGCACTCAAATAGCTTCATGAATCTTCATTTAAAAGAAACTAGTTTAACAATTCTCCTTTAAAAATATTCTGCTCTGACCTCTTTTCCATCCTTTTCTGCACTAAAACAACACTTCCGGAGATTGAGGGGCCAGGAGGAGAAGTGGCTCAGGAACAAGCCAATATGGTAAAAAACACAAAGCTGCTACTCCTAATTATTACACCAATGATCTCTAAAGGACTTGCAATATAAGGCAGCTCTATTACTTAAAAATCCAGCAACATCAGCCAAATCAGGGAATTAATAAGCCACCCACCATTGCATTCGGAAAGCATCATAGGAGCCAACCCAGACTTCTAGATAAGGCAGTTTTCAAGTTAGGCACAGCAAATGTGATGAAATAATCTTTAAAAGCAGAGTAGCTAAACAACTGGAAGAACATGCTGTGACAAAATCCATGTGTTTTGGGATTTTTAATACACTGAGGAAAATCACATCTTAACACCCTCTGAATATTTTCAACATGACAAGGTAGTGAATAAATGAAATTGGTCTATGTTTATACCCCAGCAGGATTAAAATCCTTACTATAGCAGTGACTTAATTTTGTGATGATAGATATTCATTTCCAGGCTGCGTCACACGTTACTTAAACACACTTAATCTGGAAATGAGAACACCCAGCGAGTGACAAAATTGCAGACAACACCAAGTAATTTGAAGTGGCCAAGAGCAGAAGGAATGGGCAAGAGCCCGAGTGAGATCTAAGCAAACAGACAATGAGATAATAAGTTTTATTCAATGTGGTAAATGCAAATAATACCTCTAAAGAGGAGAAAGCTGTACATTATTCACACATCTCTCAGATTTATGAAACAACTGTCTTACCAAAGAAAGGAATCGAGATGGCAATAGAACAGCTGAATGCTGAGCTCAGCTTACTGTGCAGCTGTGGCAAATGCACCAACCATGATGTCAGAACACAGGAGGAACAGGATGAAGCAGTACAAAGACTGTGCTGAGCCCTCTGTAATTGAGGTGGGGAATCACACAGAGATTATTATATGCAGTGCTGGTCACCAACTCAAAGGGGAAAAAAAAACAACCACCATCCAGCAAGGAGAGGGTGGGGAACATACAGCCATGACCATGACCATCACACTGCACAATTCAGGAGGAGATACACTGACAGCTCTTTTAGATGGAGTACCATTCTGGGCTAAGACCATTCCCCATGTTCCTTCCCACCTTCTCCACTACATTTAAGGCAAAGCAGCCACCTGGATTTCCCCCCATATTACCCACACCCCAACACGTTTCAGTTGTTTCAGGACAGGTCCGTAAGAATTAATCTTGCATTAAATTTAACTCGTACACTAACTCATAGCTAGAAACATCTCATTTTTTCAGTGGCTGATTCCCCCTTCCCTCTGCTGTTGCTATTATTGAATTCCCTACTTCTGTTATGTAAAATAATTTGTGCTATTGTGTTCAGAGAATACAGCTAGCATGGCACATAGCACACAAAATAAGACGATTTTGTATCAGCTATCTGAAAATCTGTGCTTACAGCAGAGGAGAAAGGTGGAGAGAAGGCACCTGCTGAAACACAGGTTTCTGCAAAGGTAGCTGGACTAGAGCAACGAGGTGGGCACTACCTCATGGCACTGCATATGCCACTCGACAGCAAGCAGCCCAGGGGAGATGGCATGTGTGTATGGCAGATCCTCAGTCCCCACCATCCCAGGCAATGTTCTCCAAGGAGCAGAGCAGACACATGCAGCAAAAGGAGTCCTCCATAGAATCATAAGGACCTTAAGATCATCCAGTTCCAACCCCCCTGCAATGGGCAGGGACACCTCACACTAAACCATATCACCCAAGGCTTTGTCCAGCCTGGCCTTGAACACCACCAGGGATGAAGCATTCACAACCTCCCTGGGCAACCCATTCCAGTGTCCCACCACCCTTACAGTAAAGAATTTCCTCCTTATATCCAATCTACATTTCCCCTGTTTAAGTTTTAACCAGTTACCCCTTGTTCCATCACTACAGTCCCTAATGAAGAGCCCCTCCCCAGCATCCTTATAGGCCCCCTTCAGATACTGGAAAGCTGTTACAAGGTCTCCATGCAGCCTTCTCTTCTCCAGGCTGAACAGCCCCAACTTTCTCAGCCTATCTTCATACAGGAGGTGCTCCAGCCCCTGATCAGCCTCTTGGCCCTCTTCTGCACTTGTTCCAACAGATCCATGTCCTTTTTATGTGGAGGACACCAGAACTGCACACAACACTCCAAGTGAGGTCTCACAAGAGCAGAATAAACGGGCAGGATCACCTTCTTCGACCTGCTGGCCACGTTCCTTTTGATGCAGCCCAGGATACGGTTGGCTTTCTGGGCTGCAAGCGCACAATGAAGCCGGCTGATGTTCATTTTCTCATCAACCAACACCCCCAAGTCCTTCTCCACAGGGCTGCTCTGAATCTCTTCTCTGCCCAGCCTGTAGCTGTGCCTGGGATTGCTCTGACCCAGGTGTAGGACCTTGCACTTGGCATGGTTAAACTTCGTGAGGTTGGCATCAGCCCACCTCACAAGCGTGTCAAGGTCCCTCTGGATGGCATTCCTTCCCTCCAGCGTATCAACCGAACCACACAGCTTGGTGTCATCAGCAAACCTGCTGAGGGCGCACTCAATCCCACTGTCCGTGTCACCAACAAAGATGTTGAACAAGACCCATTCCAACACCGATCCCTTAGGGACACCACCTGTTACTGGTCTCCAGCTGGACACTGAGCCATTGACCACAACTTTTCATGTGCGGCCATCCAGCCAGTTCTTTATCCACCAAGTGGTCCACCTATCAAATTGATGTCTCTCCAATTTAGAGACAAGGATGTCATGTGGGACGGTGTCGAACGCTTTGCACAAGTCCAGGCAGATGACATCAACTGCTCTACCCCTGTCCATCAGTTCCATAACCCCAGAAGGCTACCAAATTGGTTAGGCAGGATTTCCACTTAGTGAAGCCATGCTTTTCCTATGCCAGGGAAACAGCCTGCAACAGCTCCTGGCAGCTCTCAGGATTGCTAGTTACTGGATCCTGCTTTGCATTTCTGAAAGAGAAACTGTGGCAGAAATGATAAAACTCTCTTCCATTTGGATAAAGGAAAGAGATTTTGTAGCACATGGGTTTACTTTGGCTAATTAAAAGCACAAGGCCATGCAAGGAAAGCAGTACTTTAATTGCTGAAAATAGCTGGAATTAAAACTAATCACAAGCGTTTAGCGTGCCACAGATAAAGATGTTTGAAAGTTTCTGCCAGGGGACTGTGCGCTTCCTTTACAGAGCTACAGGAAAAGAAAGGTACAGAGACCCTCACTGATAAAGCATCACGTAAACCTGCTTGTCTGTATGCTCTGCCACCCTCTTTATCAGCTTAAGAGCTCTACCAGGAGGGGAGAGAGGACACCAAGGCTCCAGTCATTGAGCAGCAAAGCCCAGCTCCCACCTGGACACAAAGTCACCTCACTCCTGGATCGAGGGAGTCTCTCCAGACCATGTGTCAACAGGCCAAGGAGCAGGTGACCCACAAAGGCAGAGAGAGAACCACAACACCCACCTCCTTCCCTCCGTCTCCGGCTGCAGCTCCTTACTGCCTGCTGTGACGACTCTGTCTCCAAGATCTTTCTCTCTTTATACTCAGTGGTGGTGTACTGGGGCTCTCTGGTCTGGAAGATGCTACCAAAATGGCTCTGGTAGCAGCAATCCACCGGTCTTGAAAGTCTCTATAAAGCGAAGTCCATCATATCTATTGCTTTGTAGTATGGGGACAAACTCCATGCTCCTAAGCCAACCAACCACATCAGTCACCACACAGCCAGGTTGTACCTTGTGTTGTTGAGGATGGCCAGTTCACATCAATCTACCCCTATCCCAGCCTGAAGCCCTAATCTACCCAGCAGCTCTCCTGTCAATCAAGCCCTGCCCTCAGACACAGACCCAAAGTGGGAAATTTCCTTAAGTTCATGAACACTCATACAGTTCATGGTCCACCAGTTGGCCTTTCCCTTTAATCTGTTACAATAAATCCTTGGCTCCACTGGAGAGTCCCCCAAAAGTGGACAGAGCACAGCTTCAGCAAGTCCTATCTCTGAGCTTTGAAGCAAGGTTTTATTCATTTCAAGTCACATGAGGATAGCGCACCCTTTCCAGCTTCCTAGGAATTTCTTACTTCTCCTTTTTCTAGCGTCCTCTGACAGACCTTGTCATGACTGATTTATAACAAAATTCAAAAGAAAGGGGGGACTTGGCTTTACATTCTGAATGGCTTCTCCCTACACATTGTCTGTTATTCCTCTCGCTGACTTTCTACTGTATTTCTGAATATTCAAACTGCTTTGGAAATACCCTGTAACGCACTGAGATCATACTTCAGCTTCTTACACACAGCAAAGATATACAAGTGAACAATTCCAGCCCATAATCTCACGGTCGTATAAAACCAACATTGGAAGTAAAATAGCTTTTGAACATTTATCACAGGTTATATTTTCATAACCCACAGCTCAGCGGTCATGCCAGCCCATGCAGGTGAGGACATCTGCTTGGCATAAAGACAAGGTTCCCTTGTGTGAACAGCAAAGGTCTGTCACGCTACACTGGGAGTCAGAATTTAAAGTCCACAGGAGAGGCCAAATAGATTGTTTCAGCAGCACTTTCACAGCCATGTTTTCTGCCATTGACCACACTCAGGCTGCTAGAGGACTGAAATTATTTAGACTGACCTCCTGAATGACAGACAGACAACGTGACAGTTACCTTGCAGACCTAAATGAGGTTCCAGTGCTTTAGTGTTCAGCCATGAGTATCTGGCCACAGAAACTCAGAGTGCTTTCTTTCCAATGAGCCTGATTTAATGCTACTAAATGATAGATGCCAAAACCTCACGGTTTTCATGATTATAAGAAGTTATTTTTGTTGGCTTTTCCCTAAGAAAGGCAAGTTTGTCCTTATGCAAGCAGCAGATGCCTTTACAATAGTTTCCACTCATTATCAAATCCTCTTTTGCTGATTACAAGGTCAGCAGCTCCACCTCACCTTTGGAGTCCTTACTACCCCAAGGATATCATCTCCCCCATATGCCAAATTCACAACAGAGATGCTGAGCCGTGGCCCTTCCATTCAGGGCCAAGATGGGGAACAGTCATCATCTGTCAACCAGGGTGATCCCCACTCAGATGCCACAACTGGCCAAATCAGACAGGATGCTTTACATTAAAGAAAGGTTCAGGAGTAAACGCTCTGCCCCAGCAGCGTGGGCAGCTAAGAGCATGTAAGAGTGTATTCACAGGACTATAACCGGTTGGTTAAGGAAAGTGATTATTTCTCTTCATACAGTACTTCCTAAAACACACATAAATACTTATGTCAGTACACACATAAGTACTGCTCTTGTACTGACAGATCCAGTACTTTGGATCTGTCAGTACAAGAAAGATGTTGATAAACTGGTTCAGGTTAAGTGAAGGTCACCAAGATGTTCAGGGACCTGAAGCACTTGCCCTGCAAGGAGAGGTCGAGTGCCTGGGGCTTGTTCAGCCTGGAGAGAAGATTTGGTGAACCTAATAGCCCTCCATCCAGTACATAAAAGGAGATGGAGCCAGGCTCTTTACTGCAGTACATGGCAGGAGAACAAGGAACAATAGTTTTTAAGCGAAACAAGGGAGCAAGAGTTTTCCCCCAAAGTAGTTAGTGAAGCTACAGCAGATATTGCCCAGAGGGGTGGTGCAGACTCCATCCTTTGAGGTTTTCAAAACCCAACCAGACAAAGCCCTGAGCAGTCTGGCCTGAGTTCAGCGCTGACCTCGCTTTCAGCAGGAGGTTGGAGTCCCGAGGGACCCCCTGAGATCCATTCCAGTCTGAAAGATTCAACTACAGTACCTACTTCCTCAACTTTCAATCCCATCCAGGAATTCAAGTACAGCGGACGTCTCAGTAACTGAATAAAATGGCATGGCTTTGAAAAACTAAGCCTGTTCCTTAATCACAGACAAAATAAATCAATATAGCCCTCCCTTCATTGTTCAGGCAGGCAATGTCCCTCTGCCCTCCACACAGAATGCCTTTTCCTGAGAACAGATGTTCCGTTTGCTCTTTTACTCTCATCTATTAGGTTACAAGCTTTACTTGTACCCTTACACTAGGATTTGGCAGCCTTGTTCCCTTGCCAGAGAAGGAAGAAGTTTCTCTGCTGTGACATGAAGACATGTCACTTCTGTATTCCTGTCATCTTCCCCAGATGCACATCAGTCTCCCAGTCTCCAAGGGAATGTGCATATTCACACAAAGTTGGAAGCGAATATGCCTGGATCAGCCCCCAGACCAGGCATGCATACACAGCCTTGTGCTAACACACCCACCCACTCAAAGATTAACTAAATTTTGACCTGATTGCATCCAATTAACCTGGATTTCTCACTTTCGCGCAAAGCAGTTTCTTCACAAGCCCCTTGCCCTTTAACTTGTGGCTATACTGTAAGTATGATACCCCAGAAAATGCAATGCAATGAGAGGAAAATAAAGCAATACAGAGCATTAATGGGAGGAAAGATAGAAGAATTAGGGAGATGTGCAAATAGAACAAAAGAGAAAAGAAAATGAAGGAAAGAAAGCTAAGTAAAACAACTTCAGCAAAAAAAAGAATGTACATAAGGCTGCTGAAAGGTGCAAGGGGTGAAGTGGATTGAAGAAAAGTTATACTGAAATGTATCTGGATCAAAAGAAAAAGGCCTCCACTGCAGGAGAGGAAAAAATTCACCATAACAACAACAAAAAAAAACCAGCACCCCACAGAGCTGATTAGAAGAGGTAAAGCTACAGTCAACACAAGCTGAGTTTCTGCAGCCCCCTGCTCCCCAGTGCTCCCCAAGCAGAGCTTGGTTCCATCACGGCAGGTACAACTCTGGCACAGCAGATGCAGCCTCAGCTGGGGACATCACTGCCCAGTATACTCCCAATGAGTAGTTATGGTGACACTGCAGAGAGAACAGGGGCAGATGGAGACAGAGAGAGAGAAAACCAGAAATGGGATTACATGAGACCAAGCTCATTTGTCAAACCAAGCAGGAGAAAGAAATAGGGACTTATTTTTGGATAGTGCTTCTGAAGTGAGTAAGCCTGCCCCTTCCTGCTTGGTCCTTTAGTCCACCTCCCTCCCTTGGCTCACTGCTCTATTTTGGGTTTAATTATACGCCAATGCACAGGGACTGGAATACACCAAGATCTTCCCTGCTACAGAATTTAACTCTTCCTTTTGCCTTTTCCCCTTTTCATTTCACACACAGACTTATTAAAAGAAAAAGAGAAAAATAATTCGTATGTTTCTCAGATGAGCAGAAACACCATTTGTTCCCCCCCCCCTTCCCCCTTTCAATCATGCTCACTGTCTGCCCCAGTGCCAAGGTAGCAAATCAAGAGCAAAGGTTTTACAGAGCCATTTTTTAATCCTCCTTTCAAAAGAAGATGATAGCGAGAAAGGGTAAAAATGCAGACAACTGCAAAGTAAAATAAGGGGTGGGGGTGGAGGGAAGGGAGGCAGGGGTAGAAGCCATTTATTTTTTCTTTAAAAAAGCAAATTTCCTCCCTTAGATACCTGCCCCTGTGAGCAGGTCCCCCTAAATACCTCTGCCTGGCTAGAGGTGCAGGCAGGACCGGGTAGTCACATTTGTTGCAATGCCAATATGCGTCGGGTCTGGCGTACATCCTTGGCCACTACGGTGGGAGGTGACAGCAGGGAGGGACCTACAGCCATCGACAACCAGTGATGAGGTCTGAGCAGAGGTAACATGAGGCTGGAGGAGCCTTGTCCCATATGAAGACCATCCAGCATCAACAGACCAACACCGCCAGGCTGCTGCTCAGCTCTCAATGGAGCTCCTGCAACAAGCACAAGCCCTGTTTGCAGACACCCTGACCCAAGGAAGGGAGAGCACCAGTTTTGGGCACAGGACACAGTGAAGACTATGTGCAGACTGAAATAAACCATCTCCTTCATGGACCACAGGTGACAAGTTCCAGGAGCCCATGCCAGGTTAAAAGAAAACTGCCACCACCAGAAAAAGCCGTGTTGATGGCTCCCAGCGCAGACTCGTTGTTTCTAGACACATCACAAAGTAAAGCCTTCCTCTGCCCAGCCAGCCGGCTCTGAAGTGTTCCTCTGCTGCCTGAGAGCATGCAATTAGCACTACTAATTGTTTGCACAGTTGCAGTGCTTACATGTCCTGGTCTGGTGAGAACCCCTATGCCAGGTGCTGCACAGACAAAGCAGAAAGATAGGAGGACAGTTCCTTCTCTCCACTGCAAACCACCAAGGGAATCACAGCAGCCATGGCATTTGAGGCAGCAATATGAAATTAGGGTGGAGGGGGTGGCTCTTCTTCTGCAGCCCCTAAGGGCAAGCAACACAATTTCTTTCTCCTTGCAGCATAGCGGGCGCACAGGTCTTTTCTATGACAGAAAACAAGGCACAGGGTGCAGATGGATTCTGAGGCAACAAGCTGCTTCTGTGAGGAGAGTTACTGGTGTGGGACCTTCCTCCTTTATTCTCCTTCAATGGAAAGATAAATCAGTAGATGCATGTGGCAGACTCAAAGCTCAGAGATGTCAGTGTGAGGAAATACAGGGGGGTTTTAAGGAAAAAATTAGGCTTGCACAGAGAGTACAAAAGGACTAAGCAAGTCACAGAGTCATGTGGGAAGCTGGTTTAACCTTAACCCAAGCCAGAGAGATTTTTCAAATCCTGTGAAATGCAAATGCATTTTACAATTAAATGCTAATTCAGGCTTGAGACAGCAGAAGCAGCTACTCCAGGTGACATCGTTAAAAAAAAAAGGAAAGACAAGACAAAGAAACCCTCGGAGCTGAAAGATGCAGAAAACTAAAGCAACAATCACAGATCTTCAGAGCACAAGTACAAAGGGCTGACTCCACACCCCGCCACAGCCAAGAAAGATCCCCTGGCGCCTCCAGCACAGCTGTACCAAGCCTTACACAAACAGGAAAATAAGAGCCAGAAAACACTCAGCACTTAGTCAATTATGTCATCAGTGCTTACACCCAGTGCTTTTTCAAAGTTATATCGCAGCTATAGCTAAAGCCTCTTACATGCTTGGGCAGCACCAGGGCAATGATCCATGTCTTTCAGTAACTGCAGTGACCACAGTACAAAGTGCTTCAGGTTTGCAGCTACAGTTGAATAGAGAAACAGCTCTATCTTTTTATGCCAGGCACCAGTGCTCCAGGCAGTGGTAATCCTAGAAAATAAATAGCGTAACTAAGGAAAATGCACAGAAACCTAAGGCAAGGCACGCTTCTTGAAGCACAAGGGCAAATACCTACTTCCCCCTGCTCAGAAATAAAAAAATAAATAATAAAAAACCCTGATAGTAGCACTTAGTGGCAACTTTCCACACAGTGCATGCAGATTAATGTATCGTAACTGAAAGCTTGCTCACTGCAATGCCAGACACGAGGAGATCAGCTCCAAGCGTCTTCTGCTACAGCTCTCTCCAAGGCCCTGCAGAGAGCCACAGGGCTCCTCTGTTGAATCGCCCTCCCATCGTGAGCTGCATTAAGATGGAGGGTAATCACTGCTGAGTCACTCGATGGGACAGGAAAATAACCTCCAAGCGGGAGGAAGAAGAAGCAGAAGCAACCTTCAGGCTCATGTCAGCTATCAGATGCATGTCAGAGGCACAGCACCCAGGAAAAAGAGGTTTTTTAAATAAATTGGAACAAACCAACCCACAAAAATCCCACAACCTCATCTACTGTGGTCAAATACTCATCTTCCCAGCTGCACAGGCTGCCAAGGGTGATGATTTTCCTCTGTTGGCAGAACTCAACATTAGGCAAGTGGCAGGATCCCAAGGCACAGGCAGGGGCTTTACAGGGAGCAGGGTCTCCCTTCCATACATGCATCCCATGACTGACCAGTCATGATATCCAAGCTAAAGGGTGAGTGCACATGGCAGAATTTCTGCCACAGAAGCCTTTGTACAGTCTGTCACGTCTACATGGCCTCCTTACAACACCTTTGCTTTGAGACCTCTGCCCCACTGTAAAAGGGACTGAAGTAAGACCAAGGGGTTCAAGAGATGGATGGTGCAGACACCAATTCCCTTTTTAAAGAAAGGAAACTAAAAATGCAGTTTTTTCCTAAGATCCAAAAATCCCCAAACAATAGTACAGAAAGTCTGAGGAGTTGTAGAAGAAGTAAAGGAAAGCCAGAGTCTGTGCCTGTTTCCTGAAAGGCCATGTACGGCTATCCAGTGATTCATGGGATTTACATAAAGCCATAAAGTGTGAACGCTGCCTGAGAAACACATTGCTAAAGGGAAAGCCAAGTTCCCAGAAGACACAGGAGATTATGTATGTATGTACATACAATCATCTTGGCAAAAAGCAAGGGTTAAGCTTAAATTAGTGACAGAGATACGTGTTGTTCAGATGTCATGTAAGAGCTCTCTACCTGGCTTTAAAATCTCCTCTTTGGAGATTTAAAAGTCTATGGTTCGCAAAGTCTAACCGTTTAGATCAGTACAGAATTACAAACTAGTGCATTTGCATTATTAAATAACGCATTCCTAATTAGGGTAATCCATTAAGGGAACAATCAGAGAACAGGGCCTAATTCTCTCTCATGTTATTCCTCTTTTGCAAGGTTCTGCCATGAATAACGTGACATAACAAGTGGTGAAGAGCACCCTGCAGACAAGCTTTGTTGCAGATATACATGCATTAGCTAGTAAATGTAGTAAAAGCATGATTACAGCAGAGAAAAGCATTTGTGCTCCACAGTTGAGATTCCCAAGATGAAGCAGCTTTCAGCAAGCCACCCAACAGCACAACTCAGAACTAGAACCCAGGCTTCCCAAGGCAAGTTTCTTTCTTATTCCTAAAACCACTCAACCCCACCTTTTGAGATAAGGGTCACAGACTTTAAAGCATTCTGCCACAGTAAGAAATCTCACTGGCTTTGGCTTATCATGCTTCACTTACCCATTTATCTTCAAACTACAGGGTAGTAAAATTCTCTGGTCCTAAGAGGTGTTGAACCTTCACTTGCCAGGCGGAAGGAAGGATTTGGGGGAAAAACTAGATCAACGTTCACGTGTCTCATGAAATTCAGAGAACCTCGGCATGCTTCTATGTGAGCACTTGTGTACTGTAATATTCACATGCAGACATCTAGTCTTGCACTGCATTCCAGTCAAGTAACTCCCACATAAAATCCATATGCTAGGGGCTGATCACAATCCATGCAGAAACAAAGTGAACAACTGCATCTTCCACATGATAAATGTGCGTTCAGCATATGCATGTATACATGAAAACAATAATATTTCATAGTCTTGTGCACAGAAAAGTGATATGAATAGACATATTTAATATGCAAAGCTTTACAGCATGCATTTCACATCTGTCAGAGTAAAGATCCAGAAGTCCCTTGGTTCAGATAACATGGATGTTTGTTAGTGTTGTTCTATGGAAGGCAAACAGTTCATTTCTGAACAGAAATCACAATTCCTCTTCATCTCAGGAGCCCTAACACACACACAAGCTCCAGGCAGATGCCACAGAGGAAGATTCCTCACCTGTGTCCACCTAGGAGCCAAGCAACAGCCGAGCTCTGGGTCATCCCTCTTCTATGGGGAATTTGAGTTGCAGTGAATGAAGGTGACTTAAGAATGAACAAAATAAAAGCTACGGAGGAAATAGCCACAGCAGAGCCCAAGTCGATCTACAAGGATTTGCAAATATGATAAAGCTTAAACAAAAAACAGTGCAAATCTCCTATGCAGCAATAAAACCGGTCAGCAAAGCACTGGAACACGAGTTGCTTCCAGCAGCTGGTTTGAGGGGTGTAGAAAGACACTGGAGCAGTTAAACACACTGAACAACAGGCCATCTTTATACTGTAATTTAAAAAGTCAGCAATTTTTTGCCCCCACCCCCCCCCCCCAAAAAAGTATAGAAGATGTTTTGCCCCCTCAAGAGCAGCAGCCAGTTGCATTTGGATTGCCATCTCTACATAGAACTAACAGAAATCCTGTCCAGCTGTTATCTGGCTTTCAAACACATCATTATATAGGAGAGAGAGAGAGAGAAAGATTTAACTGGCTGAAAGCCTTCTGAAAGGTTGTATGCCCTTTAGCTTGGTTTATTTTATGCCTACCTTTTAATACAGAATAATAAATTCTCTAGTATAAAAATTACAATCTCATAAATATCAAACAGATGGCTGCAGGCTCCTCTTAAGAGCCTGCTTTGGAGCAGCACCTAGACTACAATATATGACGCCAAAGCTGAAAAGATAATGGAGCTTGCTTCACCTGCAGTTCAATAAATCCACTTTGCACTTCTAAAAATGACTGTGTGGGGTGCGAGGGGGGGATAGCAAAAAGTGCCCTTTATTTCCAACTGGAATACAAACTGAGAAGAGAACTGAGCACACCCACAGCCACACCAGCATTGCTTCAGAGCAACATCCCTGAATACACAGGTCATGCAGGATTAACTTCTCCCACAGGTAGAGGGAGAATGCAGAGGTTGCTCTGGGCAGCCTCTTCCCACTTTGAGAGATACTTGGAATTTGCAGTTCGTAGAACCACAGAATAGTTAGGGTTGGAAAGGACATTCAGATCATCTAGTTCCAAGCCCCCTGCCATGGGTAGGGACAAAAACAGTTCTGCAAGTTTTGTAACTGGCCGCCTTAGATTTCATTAGAAAACTTGCTATCTGAAAGCAAGTTTCTCCTCCATTCAATTTCAGCAAAAAGTCTTGAAAACCAGCACCCCTGTAGCAAAGAATCAAGAAGTGCACCTGCATCATCGCAAGCATCAGGCAGTTTTTCAGATGGTGTCCACTGTGTGGAGCAGTGTTAGTGCTTTACACTTCTCTTGGAGCGGGCAGCATGTCCTCACAACTCTGGGATGACCAAAACCTGCCCTGGCCTTGTTCTCATTCAGCTCCGAGAAGTTTTACACGAAAGCAACATCCACAGTGTCTGACAGGCAGTGCACACACCAAACTTCTTGGAACCAGTGGGAAGCTGCTACCACATCAGCACAGCTCCGAGTCCAGCGTAACACACTGTGACCTCAACATGATTTTGTGCCACAAGTAATTGCATAGCTTTGATTTTGCTCATCCCAGGCCAGTTGGGAGTGCAGGCGTGCAGAATGTGTGCCTACCTCTAAACGATGGCACAGTCATTGCCTCGGCAAAGCAGCTGTCTCTCCACATCCAAATGTGCAGCATTTGAAGTTGAACGACAAAGAGACGCCTAATTATGCATAAGCTGCAATTAGCTGTTTCACAAAGATGGCTTGCAGCAGGAGCAAATTGGGATGGTATCGGCCAGTGAAAGAAGAAATCAGTGAGGGGAATGTTCTGTTAAATGGTGCAAGACAGATTGCTCTAGCAACACCTAGAAAGAAAAGACATTTTCCCAAATGCATAGCAGCCACTCTCGCCTTAGAAAAAGATGCAGGTAACAAAAATATTTAGTTCTGCACTAGGAAGAAAAGCTCAAACAGCACACTGGATCATTTGCTGCAAATAAAAACACAGGAGTCCAATTCTCAGCTGGGAAACTTAATTTTACTAACACACACTGATTTCATCCTTTTACCTCTTCATCAAGATGCACAGAGAAACAGACGTCCCATCGAACAGCAAATATGTATGTCTAAAAAGAAGCTAAAATTGACAATAAACAGCTACATCTATTTTTGCTAGATCCTAGAAACACACCAGTGGAAAGATTAGATTTTCTATCACAGATGCCAACAAGTAGACAAACAAGGACTTTTTCCCCAAAAGGCATCAGTTATCCAAACCCAAGCAAACACCAGCCTTGCAAATACAGCTGGAAGAGAGGCAAAATAAACCAAAATTTTACTATGACATACAAACCCATCATTTAGACAATCAACCAGTATTGGCTGAGATCAACCAGTGACAGCTGGAAGCCAAAAAGGAAAGCTGGTAGCCCTGCAACTGCAACGCATTACGTACTGCAGAGTGCAGCAGGTCAGAAAAATGTTTCCTTACCTCCCCAGAGGGAAAATCTGTCCTTTTTGGCATTAAATCAAAATATTTATTGCAGCAAAAGAGACGAACTGTTTGGATCCCAAAACACTGCTTTGTGGGGCTCTTAGCCACTCGCTTAGCTTCAAACTTCTCCCTCTGCATTGGGCTTCGTGTTCATACACCCCTTTTATAAAGCAGGGTAGCTATTCTGGCAATCAGGAGAGGGATATCTTGACACCCAGGCAGCGATAATACATCCTAAGAAAATGTGTCGAGCTGATGTCATACCCTGCAACTGACTTGCTCTATAATGAGCCAGAACATACTGCAGAACCTGGACGCTCAGGGCTTAGAGCAAGCATTGCAGACCCTGCGGCGTTATGCTTGTTGCCCCAAATAATCCTTTTCTGTGAAAATGAGATGTTTTCCATGGCAAAGCTTCCATGAAATGGCAAAAAAAAAACCCTCTATTGAAAGATGGTTGTGATGAGAAGCTCTCTGGAGGAGATAAAAATAAAAAAGTACAAAAGAGTACATAACTAATATTTATCTGAAATAGCCAAGACAAAGCAAGCAGAAGTTCAAACAGGAAGATATACCAAAATAGAGTTCCCTCAAAAGAACCATGTTTCCCATATGGGAATATTCTCATATTTCCCAAACATTCTCCATACTGGAAAAGTAGGGCCCATATTTCCCTGCCTGCAAAACTGGCAAGGGTTTAACACAGGTGTTTGGCTCCAAAACAAATAACTGATGGATGCTGCCACCAGGTGCCAAGGCAAGATCCCACTGATCAGCTGTCCCTGAGGAGATGGTAGCTCCCAGCTCCATTGAAATTCAGCAAGAGCTACACAGCCAAAGGTCTAACAGCACTGCAAGCCGACGGAACACCTGCCATAGCATCACTTGGAAAAAAGCATCAGAATGATCCCAATGTGGTGTAAAGCATCAGGACCTGCATCCCAACCCCCACACCACCCTCAGACCTTGTTCTCCTGGGGAATCGCTTTTACTACCATGAGAAGGGTGTCTTGGGAAGACTTTCTTCCAACTTTGACTGTAGGGCAAGCTATCTACTCCAGAAGTCTAAACCAAAGGTGTTTGTATTTACCTGATACACCTTAGAATTGTGGTGGAAAAATAAATCCAATTAGGAAGTTTCCCTTATGGTCACCCTCCTGTGACAGCACACACACTAGCCCACCCAGTACATCCTATTATCCCTTGAGGGCACGGTGCAACTGCACAATCTGATAACACATTGCAGTGACGGCCAACAGCAACTTTCTTCCAAGCACTGTTGCTGTCACCGTGGGGTCAGAAAAGAGGTGATCACAGAAAATCTCTTCTCCTGAGGCTCTGCTCTCTGGGCAAAATTAGTCACTTTAAACAGAATGTCACTAATTCTGTTAGTTTAATTATGCGCTACAGACCATAAATCCCAAGTCCAGCTTAAGGCACAAATGATAGCTCACTTCTAGAGCTGAAGGCTCCACACTCTGAGCATAGGAAGTGCTATACTTCACAGGCTCTCAAAAATACTAGTCCCAGGTATCTCCAATTAGGATTTCAAAATTACTGGATGCGTCCGATTTCAATTTGTGTCCACTGCCATCCCCTCTATATAAGCAGGGAGTCAAGAGCAGCCCTTTCCTACCATGGGTGTTATAAAGATAAATTAATGTTTGTGAAGCACTTGGGCTCTATAATGACAAGCACTCAGATACTTCAGTGATAATAAAAAAGAGCATGAGATAATCAATAACCCCACCTCTGGAGCGCAACTTAGACAGCAGCAAGTTACAATCAAATACTTAGGATCGAAAAGTGTTTGAAATTCAATTTGAAGAGACCAGCACAGCATTTCTCTATTGTAACTAGAACACATCTAAAGCCAGGTTCTGAATACAGTTTTCTTCCACGTTTACCTGCTGAATTCATCAAAACTTCCTTGCAGCTCCCTCCAAAGGTGCATACCACCCTCATGAATAAAACAACCACACTCTGATCATGGCTGAAATAGTCCTTTTAATCCTTACCATGCTATGTTTTCTAGAATTCCTTTCTATCACTGAATGTGATAGTGATGTCCCAGTCGTCTCTATTTCCACTGCTAGTACGTTTTGCTTAGATCAATTGGTGCTATGAGTCTTACTGCAAATGTATTCCCTCATATTTTGTGGCTAGTTCCTTGCCATTATTCTTCACTTTTTGTTCCAAGTAAAACATTTGACATTTCATCTGAATTGGTCCTTTCCACATTGCCTCAATCTAGCTGCTTGGTTAAAGCCTTATTCCCTAAGTACTAAGAAAAAAGTGACAATTACAGTCCTTTTCATGTTTATGCTAAGAGTTAAAATCCTTTATTAAACCAGATAGTATAACTGGAAGAAACAGAGGAGATGGGAGACACACATGTCATTCCACACTTCTGTAGTATCTCTTCTTCGCAATGCTGAAAAATTCTAAGGTTTCCAAACACTTCTTAGTAATCACTGAGTAAGTAATAAGTTTATCTATGAACCATACTGCTGTGCAGCATTGTTGGCTTACATTATGCTCCATCCCCATCAGTGTTCAAAGCCGGGTTGGACAGAACCTTGGGTGACACAGTTTAGTGTGAGGTGTTCCTGCCCATTGCAGGGGGTTGGAACTCAATGATCTTAAGGTCCTTTCCAACCCTAACTATTCTATGATTCTATGTTGTCAATAGGGCCTAGAGCCATGCACTGAACATACAGGAAAACAAAGGGTAACCTGGCTGCTCACTAAGTGAGCACCATCCTTCAAGCACCTGGCAGAGGTAGAAAACCAGTGGGAAAGAATACGGTCTATGAAAACACAAGAAAAGGCACTCGTCAAGTTAATTCTGTACTTCTGAATGGTGGAACACTTAATTTTGCAACAGTTCTGTATGTTTTCAACCTCCCTTTCACCCCAGCTTCTTCAATTACTTAAGAAGGCTTTAATTAGCCATCGCAGCAGGCAGTGGAACACAATTACCCTCATTTTCAGATGAGCAAGAAGCACAGAGGAGTCCAGGGACATGCCTAAGAGGGGCATAAGGGTTAATCTGGAAGGGGTAATGGGTTCAAACTAAAACAGGGGAAGTTCAGGTCAGATATAAGGAAAAAAGTTTTTTACTGTGAGGGTACAGGAACAGGCTGCCCAAAGAAGTGGCAAATGCTCCATTCCTGGCAGTGTTCAAGGCCAGGTTGGAAAGAGCGTTAGGTGACATGGTGTAGTGGAAGGTGTCCCTGTCTGTGGCAAGGACTTGGAACTACATGATCTTAAGGTCCTTCCCAATGCTAACTATTTAGCATTATTTTAGTCTTAAACTTCTGCTGCGGGAGAGTCATCCAATAGCCAGGTCCTTTACTGAAAGGCCACGCTCATGCATAGAAAAGCTGTAACTATGATGCTTTCTGCATCCTGATTAAGGCAAAAAGGGAGAAATGCAGAAACATTAATACTGACATATTCTAGTAATATTCATAAGAGTATGAATAGCTGAGCACTGATAATTGTTTACTTGCTATGTAAAACCATTCTCACAGCATTTTAAGTGGCTTTTTCAGGCAAAACTGAGTCCATAGGTCCAATGCCTGATTCCGGTGGCCCCAGAATTTAGTACTGCAACTCCTACTTGGCTGAATGAGCAAGCCTGGAAAGTCTTGTTCCCTGGGAGGAGGAGTTCCGGTCTTGCTGGGCTGCTATTTCTTCAGTCAAAGTTATTTTTTATATAACATATAAAATCAGGAGAGGATTAAAAAAAAAATAAAAAGGCAAAACCAAAACAGGAAACGATGCTCCCCTTGACGCTGGGCACAGGTAGCAAAAGCTATCAATAGGGCTAGAGTAGAGCAAGTCTGTGTGTGCTATAACTATTCACTAAGGAGAACAGCAAATTAGAAGGGAAGTGCCAAGAACAGCCACCATGCCTTGGATTAATGACAAGAAACAACATCTTTATGTAATAAGATCCAGTGCGTCTAGCACTGTAAACTGCAAGGAAAAACGGAAACACGTACAAAAAAGCTGAAACCTTTCCAATTTTGCTCACAATTTTTCAAGCCTTGAGCACACTGGGACACCTCTTCCTGCCAAGGCAAAGAATAGAGAGAATCTGGGGAGCGAAGGCAGAAAAAAGGCTGTGGCAGGAAGAGCTGAGGAGTCAGAGAGAGTTCTTCACATCCCTGCGCCTGAGGAGCAGCCGCGTGTTCACACACGCACATTGCTCCACTGACAGCCCTGTCATCTACTGGGAACCAGCACCAGGGAACAAAGCACCCAACTGCCAGCACTCAAAATGCCAGTCTCACCCCTGAGGAGAGCACTATATGAGGACAGGGTGCCATTACTGATGTGCACAAAGAGCTGGTGCAATATGGCTGTTAGCAGGCCCTAAGAGCAGAGCTGACTGCTGCAAGTCATGAAGAGGACAGCCAAATGACATGCATTCAGCTCGGGTAGCGAGAGATACTTCCCACATGCACATCCCGATTCAGATTCCCCTCGTGTCACTTCAGCCAGCAGGCAGAGAATCCATAGGAAGGTAGGGATGCAGTTTAGGCTAGTAAAAATCAGGCTCCCTTTCTAGTCATTGGTGAGACACACACCTCTACAGGCCATCTAGCCCACCTGCTTTGGACATCAGCAACTAGACAGCTCAGTTATAAGAGACTTGTCTTTTATGCAGCTCACCTCCACATCTCATCCCCCCATGACAGGCCTGTCTGAATTTGAGAAACCATCACTTAACCAAAGAAACACACTCCCAGGAGGGCAGGCTCTCTCTGAAGCAACTTGGGTCTATCAGCACACTGCTCACTTCAGCTCAAGAGCCACTGTGATGCCAAGATGCTGAGAATAACCATGCTATCAAGCCTTCAGATGCTCCACAATGAGGTCACAGCTGACCACAACCCTTTTACTATACAAGCAGGTCTTGTTAGCAGTTCTCCTGGTGGTGTCTATACAGAGGGGGTCTCACAGCTCTGCACAGGCTGTAGGCACCTCTGGTTCTGACTGCTCTCTGCCCCTTAGGTGAGGCTGACTGCTCAGACAGGCTAATAGTGCTGAAGGTGGGTGGAAAACCATCCTGCACAGCAGCACCATCAGCTTCACATTCTTCTAGCTGGTTTCCTGTCATTCCACTTCAGAAATGTGGATCTGTTCCAGGCCTCAGCCACCTCCACCCCTGCTTATTCCAGGCTGCCTTAATTTCTGCTCGTTATCAAGCCCTCTCTCCATCTGACACACTGTGCAAGGAGAGTCAGTGCAGGAGTGAGAGACTCCCCACTGCAACATCTCTGCGCATCATCTGCCACACTGTGGGCAGCCGCAGACCCCCATAAATACTATCCTTGCATAAATGCAGAGCAGAGGCTTTCAGGACTGGTTTGTCTATGCCACCAAAGGTCAGAGCTGATTCAAGTTACACAGGGAGCCTGAAGAGGTCAGCTCCCAGCCCACGGCATACCGGATCTCCAGTTCCCCAGGGCACTACAGCTCACTCTGTATCCATTGCACTGCTTTTTCATACCCTACACACAGTGTTTCCTCACCAGTGCTCCAGGGGAAGCGTCAACTAAGGTTGCAATGTGTTAGTGAGGGGTGGAAAAAAACCCAAGCAACAGACAGGTAAAGGAGTCACTGAGAACAGTAACAGACAAAGGAGAGGGCACCCTGGGGAAGTGCTGTGAGGAGATTAGAGAGATGGGAGCAGACACACTTAATAAGGTGAGAGCTATCAAAGTAATAAAACATTAGATAAGGACCAAAGTACCTACAACATAAAACAGATGGAGAGAGTGATTTGGAAAGAGGGCAAATATGTTTATATACTACTACAAGAGTGAGACTTCAAGGTAATGTTGCACATACAACTAACCGTATGTCCTCTACAAGCCACCCTCTGAGGGACATACTATTCATCCTTCCTCTTCTTCTAATCAGGGCACTCTCACGCTGCCTCTTCTTGCCTTCTGCCCAGACAGGGGTAACCCACCAGGGACAGTTCAAACAGGAAAAATACTCAAGGGTATCCCTACCCTACTACCCATCAGGCTGCACCACCCACTGGCAAGTGAACCATCTCTCAAACTCTCTCGGGGTCCATATCAGCCTCTGCCCTACTGAACAGACATTTTCACCCTCTGAAATTTAGCCCAGCACTAGAGAGAATAATTTCTCCAAGTTGTCTTTTTTCCTTAACCAACCTTTTAGTCAAATTAGACACTTCACCCAATTTGAATAAATCTCTCCCTTCAACATCTGTCCTGCCCCCACCATAAATTCCCTCCAAAACTGCTCACAGCAGCTCTAGCCATACATTTTTTCATTTTTCCCTTTACCTATTTAGGTGCACAGGCTGCTTTGGTTAAAAAAGTGGAAGGGGTTCACTGATGGTCCACTCCCTCCAAAGCCTTGATCACCTTTGTCTATATTAGCATTAGGCAGCGTTACCATCATTATAGCATCTGTGAACAAGCACCACCTCCCAAGGGCTGAAAGCAGACTTTACCCAGGCAAACAGCAAGCAGCATTTTCTCATCCCTTAAGAACTTAAGTAACCACTCCTTCATGGCCCTCAGTCCTGTATAAGGTTGTTTCTTGGATGCCCATCAAAGCCTGTTTTCATTCACCCCTACACCCCTTCCTTCCAGGTTACCATCCCTCAGACTACTTCATTCTTCCAGTATCTCATTAGGTGTAATGCTGGAAATTAAGCTCTGCTCTCAAAAATTGATTAGTAGATCTTAAAACCACATACTGTGTTGAGTCTAAAGAAAAGGGCATGGGAACAGCATCCAAAGCTAATCCCATTATAAAAGAGAAATGCTGGATTGGAAGGGTAGGAGGAGTAGTTTGTAGAAAATAACACTTAACTAACTTTGAATACAATTTGACAAGAAAAGCCAGAAACAAGCGTTTCTCTCACACAGTCTTCCAGCAAACAGATGAAACAAGAACAGTTCCCTTTGAATCACCTGCATCTCTTGCTGACAAATGCTGGTGTTACAACTAAATCAGAATTTCTCAGCCTATGGGAGCTTGAGCTGTTGTAAGAGTACAGAAAACACTGCAGAACTGGTGTAAAAACACAAACAGGACATGCAAGAGTAGTGTAACAAGTCTAGACTTTCGTGCAAGGAAAGACTTCTGCCCAGCCCATGCTTTCCTACAGGAGCCTCAGGCTGCTGAATTGTCTGTGCACTTGATTGCTGTGCTACGGGTTTGTCCTGAAATGAACTTCAAGAAATGGCTGAACTAGTCAGGAAGTTGGTCAAGATCTTTCTTTGTAATGAGGGACTGTATCACACCTAGAAGGAAAAGGTCACTGTAATTAAATTTTTAGACAAAAGGTTCATATACACTCAAGGAGGAGAGAGGGAAGACGAACATAAACCATGAAGCAGAATCTAGTGTGCCCAGATTAGCCAGAGCTGAGCTGACCTCTCCAGCCAAGGGAGAGGTAATCTCCCATCCTCTTACAGCAAGCAGTCCATATCCACATTGCTACTATCTACCCAGCAAAGACAGAGGCCATATTTACCTCTCTTCTCTGGAGAAGCTCTTACTCCTGACCTGTTTTCAGCAGGAAGGACAGAAGATGGGACTCCACAGAGCCTGGCCAGAGACACTTGCCCAGCCTGCTCCTTCGGTGCTCTAGTCAGCAGGTACACATGGGGTGGGCACCACAAGGTGCTGAGATAGTAGTTTCCAATCCCGCCCCTTCAGCTACTGATCATAAGCAAGAAATTCCCAGCAAGAAGTGTCAAGTACTCCTGTTCCATCCAGATCTGGAGGTCCAGTGTCCACCTGAACGAAAACCCATCAAAAGGGCAAGTAACCTGAATGCAAAGGTAGGGAAAATGGTAACGAGAACTGAGCAGAAAGGATGTTAATGAAGTAAGTAACCTGAAGTGTTTACAGCCCCTCAGAAAGCCCACAGAAGTCAGGGAGCAGTCAGAGGAATATAACAAAACAAATAAATGAGCATCTCAGGTTGGATCAAACATCTGTCCAGCCTGGGTTGTAACACAGCTGCCCAGGGAAGTGTGTAAAAATGGGATGAGCAGACAATACTTCCCTTAGGCACTCTTCCAGCTGCCAACTGTTCTCAGCCCACAAGCTTCCTGAGCCAAATCAAGTTTCTATATTTTTCACTTCCCTTCATGGATTCCTCCTAACGAGGAAGGAATGGGAACAGCCAAAGAGAATAACAACACTTGAGGAAAGCTAAGGTAATACTTAATATCCATCTTGGTACAGTGTAATAGAGAGACAACATCAACATGTAGGCTTCCCATACATAAGCTACTCAGATGTGAACTGCCATACTGCTCTTGCAAATGCAGATGCATGTCTCACATCTTTGGGAAAAAACGGGTGATATGCTGCTCTCTTATACTGCAGATGTTTTAGCAGCAGCCTTAACCACACATTTCAGTACCTGGGATCCAATTACAAACATGATGGGAAGAAAAACCCCAATGATTTTCTGAACATTTTCTGTCTGTGATTACTGAAAGGTGGAAAAAAACAACTTGGGCTTATTGGAAGCCGGTAATCCTAGGGAAGGATGCTAGTTCATTATGAAAGGCTGTTATTTTGTCATCTGAGATAACATTTACTTTCTGTTCAGTCCTTCACTTTTATTAACTCGTGCTGTTACAGTCCTGTAGCACATTTCACCTTAAATACAGTAATATTTGTCTACTGAACTTGTCTTGTGATGTTTTCTGATCCCACATAGGCAAAGATCAAGAAAAGCTGGAGACCAATAACCCAGGCACACTTGCTTTCTGAATTATGTCAAACATACTTCATATCCTTCCTTATTTCCCACCCCACCTCCAAAATAAAACCCCAACATGAACTTGCTGACCTGTCACCTGCAGACTTCAGTTGAATCAGTGGGAAGAGCAGGCAATTCCACCATATTAGAGAAGATCAAGTGTGGTTTGCAGGTAAAGGGTGGCAGGAAATAGTGGGCAGGACACACCATGCATAGGAAGACCACAAAAGCAAGATGCCCTACCTGTCACCTCTAAATGAGGTCTCTAGAGCCAAAAGATTCAGAATTAAGCCTGGACTGTTTCCTACATTTAAAAACAGGTCTGCTGAGATTTTTCTGTTGTTGTTAACCTGATCTAAATTACTAAGAGCCCTGATCTAAATTACTAAGTGAACGTAACCCTGGATTTTGGGGAGAGTGTAGTGATTTATTGTATTTGTTAACTTAATGGGCATGATTTTCCCCCCTTCTAGATTTAGCTCACAAACTAGGTCATGGTGATTACACACATCTAGTCTGAAGGCAAAGCTTCTCAGCTGATCATGGGGGGGGGAAAGGGAAAAGCAAAGGGTGATGGATGACTCAAGGTGAGCCAGCAGTGTCCACTTGCAGCCCAGAAAACCAATCATGCCCTGGGCAGAAACACCAGAAGCATGGCCAGCAGGTCAAGGGAGGTGATTCTACCACTCCACTGCACTCTCATGAGACCCTGCCTGGAGTTCTGCATTCAGCTCTGGGTCCCCCAGCACAAGAGGAACGTGGACCTGCTTCCAAGTCCAGAAGAGGGCCACAAAGACAACCAGAGCTCTGGAGCATCACTCCCATGAGGACAGGCTGAAAGCTGGTCTTGTTCAACCTGGAGAAGAGAAGGCTCAGGGGAGACCTTACAGCAGCCTCCCAGTACCTAAAGGGGCCTAAAAGAAACCTAGAGAGGGACATTTTACAAGGACATGTAGCGATAGGACAAAGGCGAATTGCTTTAAACTGAAAGAGGGGAGATTTAGATCAGACATTAGGAAAGAAATTCTTCCCTGTGAGGATGGTGGCCCAGAGAAGCTGTGGCTGCCCCATCCCTGGCAGTGTTCAAGGCCAGGCTGGATGGGGCTTGGAGCAACCTGCTCTAGTGGAAGGTGTCCCTGCCCATGTCAGCGGGTTGGAACTGGATGATCTTTAAGGTCCCTTCCAAACAAACCATTCTATGAATCTACTCTAGAAATTCTAAGGTATTGCATGAGTGGAGTATTTGTATCCAGGCAGAATGGTCCAAAATGTCACAAACAGAGAAAAAGCTGAGTTTTCTGTTTTCTCCTGGGTGACATCCAAGTGCTTGAGTGACATCCAAGAGTTTTGCCTGTGCCAGCCAAGGTGGGATAAAGTCAGAAAAACCCTTGTGGATACTTTTACAACCAGATTCTGCTCCTACATCACCTCAGCTGAGTTCGTGCCTTCACTGTACTGGGCACAGTCCAAGTCATCCCACCCCCAAGAGCAGATAGTCAAAGGGACCAGGCACCAGTTGAAGAGGTGACTCCCCACCCAATGTCCCCAGCTGCAGAAAAGGGGAGATGAGGGAGATGGTGCATTTGTGCCCAAAGGGGCAAGAGCTATACCCTACCTTATCAGTAAGAAGAGGGAAGCAATACCCAGCTAGCTTGAAGCTGGTTACTGTCTGATGGATGCTCTCAGTTTGGGGAACAGGGAAAACAGGAAGAAAGTGAGGAAGAGTAAAGCAAAAGCCAACTGAAGCCTCATAAGATGAAGAGACCTGTCCTTGTGTCCAGCATATACAGCATGTCACTTCCACGGAAAATTACATAAGAGATGTAGAGAGCTGCATTTTGTCAGAATATATTTAAGCTTGTTATCAGACAAATTTTTCTTCTCTTCCCACCGCCCAGCATCTTACCACCACTGAGAAGCTAGTTTGAGGGAACATCCTAAATATTTCATGCAGCCTTCAGACTAGCAATCTTTCTCTCCCCATCTGCTTTAGACTGGCCCTGCCAAAATCTCAGCAGGCCCCTGGCCCTTCACAGGCTGCCTAGGCAAGGGCTCCTTTGACCCTCCTTCCTCGCAATCCACCTTTCTACCTTATCCTCTCCTGCCCTATTAAACCTCCCATTTTTCCTTCTCTCCACTCTGCATCCAGAGAAAACAAGTCCCAAACTGAATTTCTTCCTCCCTGTTTCCACACTTCTTCCTCATGACTCTCTTTTCTTCAGCCTCATTTCCTCTTCTATTCATTTTCTGGTTTATTCTCATTCTAAATGTAAAATTGCCTAAGGTCAGGATCAATAACCCAACACTTCAGACACCCATTAATCCATCAGTAATCAAGTACAGGCATGAGGAGCCTGGCAGCCCCTTCTGCAGGAGGGAGTCTCATTGGCAAAGCTGCACAGGGGCCTGGAGACCCTTGCATAGGTGGAGGTGGGGATGATGACCAAAGGGGAGGGCAGCCTGGGGCAGAAGGGATGCAAGGCTCTCCAAGGAGGGCTGCACTGGAACAATTTGTGAGCCCTCGTTTTCCCAAGTGAAGGGTGTGTTTGCACTGAACCCTGCAAGCACAAAAGTGAAAGGTTTCTTTCCACTGAAAGCGTCTCTGGCTAAAACAGTATTTCTGGCTGTCATGGAAAGGAGACCTGGAACAGGACAGGGAACCTCTCTATGGAGAAGCAACAGCTTATGAAAGCAAGGAGAGACTCAGCATGCTGCACTCTGAGAAACAGGGTTGCTCTTCATCATTTTGGAACAGGGGTTAGGCTCACCCAGGAGCCCTTTACAGTAGCTCCATCCCACTGAAGGGACCCCTCCTCACCTGAATTGCTTGTGAACCACAGGATGGTCATCACCCTCATGCAGAGGAGATGCAGCAGCTTCTTCTCCCTCTATCACCACTGCCTCCTTCACTCCTTCCTTTGAGATTATTACACCCCATTATATGCTGAGCAAATAGTGGCTCAACTGTCTCCCCATCAAACATGGTGAGTGGAAAAAGAAAATGATTTTGCACATGGAGATGAAGGATGACTGGAGGCAGAGAGAAGTAAAGGCCATTCTGGCTGCACAGGGACTCCTGTACCACAGGAGCTGTTAGAGACAAGGACAATGGCAGGTAGTAGGGAAGAGCCATAGAGCCACACACTCAGATGACTGGGGTAAGCAAGGTGTTGAAGGGCAAGAGATGAGGATCTATTGGGGAGATCTGATGGAGATTGTCCCCAACACCCTGATACAGGGGATACCACAGCTTACTCAGCTGAGGAGCCGAGTTAGAGCCAGCAAAGGTACCAGCAGGCAGGAGGTCCACAGAGAGATGGATCACAAGGCAATGTGAGGTGGATGATGGTGAAAAGAGTTTATAGAAGAGCCACACAATTAAGCAAGATGAGTAAGGTTGAAGCCTCATCTTGTGTCCTTTCATTGCTACTAATATCTCGAGGTCATGTTACCTAGAATATCTTCTAGTCAAGGGTCTCTTAACATTTTTATTACAGGAACATTAGCTTCCTTGTTGTTACTATGTTAAGTAACACCAGATCTCCGCCAACCCAGTTCTGCTCCTTGTTTACCTTAGTGAGAGCACTGCCATTAGTTCTGCTGCCTCCAGTCCCTCACCCACACTCCTGGCTTCCCAGAAAGGTCCCTGTCTCCCCTCCCTGTTTGGTTGTTCGTGCAGAAGCTGTGCAGGTGCTCTCCCAGGCTCCTACACCATGGGAAAGCAATTTGTTTGTGTGTGGCAGGTACCAGGGAAGCTGTTTTACCCAATGCATGTGGGGGAGCAAGTTGTAGAGGTGCCCAGGCAGTGGAAGGTGTGGGAGACCACACTTCAGCAGGCAGTGGAGTGCTTTCACTCTGCATTGGTTTTAATCCCCTCACCATTATTCTTTGCCTGAATGGGATTATCGAAGCAACAAGTGAGCTTCACTTGCCAGGCACACTCCATGGCAACACATCAGCTTTAAAGACATACCATCTGCAAGGAGCACTCTGCCTCATCTTATTCTCCATGTCCTCTTTCCCAAACCTTCTCCATGTTCCATCCTGCCTGGCCATGCCAGGAGGTCCTGCCTAGCAGTTCTCCCTCAGATGGACAGGTACACAGAGGTCCAGTGAATTACCCAGACTGGCAACCTTCACAACACTTGGGCTTGCTATGACCTCTTCTCCTGGATATTCTCCCTCTTTCCCTCCAGCAACAGCTGCTGCTGAGCATCCCCAGAGCAATGACCCACCAGTTCACAGGCAGCATCTAGGCACAGGCTCCTCTGGGAGCTCAGCTCCCTGCCTGCAGTCAGAAGATGTTCTGCTTTGTCTCCTCTTCCCACTGGGCTTTCGTAAAAGCAGAGAAATGACAACTCAACAGCTGCTTCTCCTTCTGAGAGACAGGGTGGGAGGTACGAGCATTTGGGGGAAAGGAGAATTAATCTGAACACAGAACAAATCAAGTGAAGCTGAAACTCAAACTCAACTTGCCAGCTCAGATTTAATTTTGTTTCATTAAGTGCCTGCTTCAAACAGAAGCATGAAAACAGCACAGACACAAAGGTTGCCCTTTATGGTATATTCAGCCTGACCAAAACAAGAAAGGTGGACAAAGTCTTGCAATAGGGAGCCTCTTCACTCTTCAAGGATTTATACACCAGTTCAAGAAAACCAAAACACCCTGAACTGGGGTTAACAAGCAGAGCTCTCTAGAAGTCAGTTGAGCAATGTCACTCTATTACCCACAGCAGTGTGGCCCAAACACTTGACTAGTACCTGCACTAAGCCCAGCATCTTTGGAAGCTCAGCTCACCTTACTTGCAACCAATCTGGCAGGAGCAGCCCATTCCCACCTCTGTCAAAACACAACCTTTCCATTACCAGCCCACAGATTATTTCCTGAATGTGAGCTCCAGTCCCTGTAGCACACCTTGGTTTTCAACCAAATCACAACTCACATCCCTCAGTGGCTGCCTGGATATGTCAGCCCACAGGGGAGTGCCCAGGAAGGGCTAGGAGGGCTCCACTTCCACCATCAACACACAATTCCTTGCACTGGTGGCTTACACTGGGATCCCAACACACCTGAACTACATTTGGGAGCCTACTGCTTCTAGCTGTCTGATGCATTTCAATCACTACACTCCCCATCAGTGGCCTCCAGCTGGCCCAAAATACAGCAGCCCACTACATTTCCTCCACCATGACTCTTCCCCCTGCACCTTGAACAATAACACCAACCTTAAATCCCCACCTTCCAATCAAAAAGCCTTTAGGTTCCCTCAGGATTTTAAACATGGGTGGAAGGACCCCTTCTTTTGCCTATATCCCTCTGGTATCACGCAGCCAGGTGTACAGGAGAAACTACAGCAAGTTCCTCCCAGGGATAATTGCACAGAAACTTGCCAGAAGGTCAAATATTTGCCTAAGCTTCATAAATGCAAATGTCTTCTAATCCTCCTGTATATTTCAGGGATGGCAAGAGAATGGTGAGTACACCTCTGATTTATACACATGCATACAAATTAGAGTAATAAACTATTTAGGTGGTTTATTATATAGTATTACTATTAGTCAAACATATTTATGTGTGTGTATCATTAATATAGAGAGTTAATAATACAAAAGTAATATATGCATTGCAGTATCCTATACTTGTGCCCAATTCTCAGTGTATTTTCATGGATGCAGGTATGACTGCTGCTTGTTTTCTGTTGAAAGCCACACTCCAGCCTGCACCTCAGTGTAGTCATGTTGAGGAGGGAACAAGGAGGAAGACTGAGACATAACAACCTCCTGGCAGTGCATTTGAGGCCTCCATGCAATTTCCAGACACAAGCATGTAGCTAAGTGCCTAAGGGCAGCAAGCATAAGCAGAAGTTAGTTGGGAAGGGGTGCAGATATAAGCCTATAAATACAAAGCTTCACTGCTATTTGGGGGAAGAAACAGGGTTTCAGAAGAGGTCATTCAGTGAGATGAAATAATCCCAGATGTAACTAAATCCAGGAAGCAAGAAATTTGTATCAGATTTTTCTACTGGGAATTTCTCTTGTGCTCCTGAAAGCACAAAGACACAGGAGAATATTAAGCATCAGAAAACAATAATCTTGCATCCAAAGGGGAGAGGAGCAATGGATGAGGAAATCCTTCATGCGTGCAGACAACCATGGGAAATGCCATAGGTACAAGGCAAAGACTCAAGTACATGACACTAATCTTCTTAATCGCACTCAAGAAGTGCCCAGAGAAGTCAAGTGGCTGGGGAAGGAAATAATTGCTTTTGTTCTCTCCCGCTAGAGCTGTCCAGCCTTACACATTTGCTTCCACTGATGGGACCACAGACATCCCGTGTCCTGTGGGGAACATCCCAGGTCGTTCAGCCACCCATCCCCTCAACACCACATAGCAGCTCACATCTCTGAAGTGATAACCAGCACCTTTGTGCTTTCCCTGCTCAATGCCCTCTGTGACAGCTTCCCCCAGGGCTCTGCTCTTCTTTCCCTTGGAAACTCTGCCCAGAAATGCCTCGACAGCAGCATGCCTATGCCCACACATACCAGCCTTGAGGACACGCTGGCTGCCACAGCAGCCAAATAAGCCTTGAGCATTTTTAATGCCCAGAAACTTAGGAACATATCTCCCAGGTTGAACACAAGAAGAGGGGTTGGCCATGTGCCACAGGCAATCTTTTGAAGTGTAAAGCTGGAAGAAAGACTCAGCTACCCCAACATGACAAAACAGGGACTGTCGGTGCATTTAACTACTCTTGCAGAGACACCTGGTATTTACCTTCACTATGTTTGTCTCGGCAAAGGGGAGATGTTGGCACAGGCACTAGCTTCAGGGGCTCCCAACGGCAGTGCCTCTGTTCCACCTCCTTCCCTTGCCTCTCTCTCTCTCGCTGTTGCAGGGGCAAATGACAGAGGGGCTCGCCCCATGCACAGCACTCGGTCTGCCTCCGTGTCTATGGGGAACAGGAAAGAGAAAATACAGGGACACAATTCACCATGGCACAAGGACAAGGGGACACAAGGACACATTCAGACACGGTAGTCAAAACAGAAACAGATCAGGCTCTTAAAAACACAGGTATCATTGGCCAACACAGCAGTGACAAATTCCCTTCTGTCCCTAAACCACAGCCATGCAACTGTGGCCTCACACATCTAAAAGGACTGCAGCCCTGGCATTTATGACTCCTCTGAGGACCCAAATTCAGCAACGCCCAACCCTGAAATCCTACCTTAGTTCTCAGCTCAGGAACTTGGGTCACAAGAGTCAGGAGTTCCCTGAAGGAAGCTGCCACATCCCCTCTCTTCAGAGAAGATGGTCCAAGTACACTCTTAATGCTACTTCTGTATCTTCAGAGCATGCTGAGAAGTCCGATGGAGCAGCATATCCTACAGCAGACCTCTCCAGTCTGTTTTCCCATAGGATGTTCTTCCATGGGAAGTTCCCCTTCACCCAGGGAAGTGAGCACATTTTGCCTTCTGCAGTCTACCTATGATCTGGATTCATGTCTCACACCCAGCCAGAGAATCCCTGGTGTGACAGCTCAGGGAAATCAAATGAAGTGCCAATCCTATTTCATTTTTCAGTAAAATAACCCCCATATGGGAGAAAACACAGTTTCCCCAGACATCTGCCACACATTCCAGAAAAATGCATTACAGACATGCCACTAAGTGTGAAATAGATTTTTAAAAGTTAAAAAGCTATTGGATATTTAAAGGATGTGTGACATATCACAATATGCTGGGAATGCATTTTAAAGAAATAACAGCACCTCAAAGATACTGTGGAGAGATGCAATTAATTCTGTTCTTTGAAAAAAAAATCCCGGGTTATGGCTCTCTGGAGGAAGAATGGTTTTTAAAGTACTTACTTTAGTAGTTAATTATTATATTGTAGAGGGAACTTGAGGCTTCAGTGAGAGCTGAACTACATGGTAGAAGACTGCATGCAGCTATACTGATAACACTAATTTTAATTAATCCTACCCCAAACCATTCTCCCTTCCAACACCCAATGTCATTTTCTTACGGCTCCATCTGATTGGCAGCTTGAGCTGGAGCTTCCATGGCAGGTATGATTGCTCTTTTTTATGGAAAACTAAGCTGAATTTCAGTAGTTTTAAAGACGTTATTTTGCCTGTACAGAAGCATTCAAGAGGGTTTTTTTTTACTAGCTTTGACACTGT
The DNA here is from genome assembly GCF_033783945.1 of Neopsephotus bourkii. Lineage (NCBI taxonomy): Eukaryota > Metazoa > Chordata > Aves > Psittaciformes > Psittacidae > Neopsephotus > Neopsephotus bourkii. Next base: position 16,078,299 of record NW_026900624.1, read on the forward strand.
GTCCTGGGTTCAGCAGTAGCAGTCATTTTTCTCCTTCTTGGTAGCTGGTGCAGTGCTGTGTTTTGACTTTTGGCCTGGGAACAGAGCTTATAGCAATGATGTTTTGGTTTGGCCAAGGACTTTGTGAGCCTCATGCTCTGCCAGGGAGGAGAGGAAGCTGGGAGGAAGCAGAGACAGGACACCTGACCCAAACTAACCTAAGAGGTATTCCATACCACAGCACGTCATGCCCAGGAGGTAACGGAGAGTTACCCGGAAGGATAGGGGGTCTTTTGGGTTGGACTCGTTTTTCAGCGGGTGGTATTGTACTCTTTTCCCTTGTTATATCCTTTATCATTACTATTATTGGTGGTAGCAGTAGTGATTTGTGTTATACCTTAGTTACTAAACTGCTCTTATCTCAGCCCATGGGAGTTGCATTCTTTTCGATTCTCCTCTCCGTCCCTCCAAGAGTAGGGGGAGGGTAAGAAGGGGGGGAGTGAGTGAAAAAAGCTGTCTGGCTGGGTTTAAACCACGACACACTGCTTTTGCACTGGGCAGCAGGGTGGACTAAGACCTCTTTTGCTCATCCTGTAACAATCAACATATCCACATGGAGCTAAATCAGCTGCTGTGAGGGAGGAGGGGGAAACCGTGCTTTGAATATGCTTAGGAGAAACTGTTTTGATATGACTCAATCCAAGAAACTAAGACAGAATTAAGGATGAACGCAAAACCAGTTTCTCCCTCTTCACACTGCCTTTACAACATTCTTTCATTACATGTCCATGTGTTTTTTTCCACAGGATCCTTGCATCCACAGGGAGGGATGGCATTCAGTGAAGACAGCAACGTGACGCCTATTTAGGCAATGAGCCTTACAGAAGTATACTGACAGCAGGGAAACAGAAATAAGCAGGAATACAAAGCATGCAGACTCTGAGGCAGAGACATTACTTCACCCCAGAAACCCCACAAAGGATGCTCCCATCTCACCCCTTCTTCACTGCAGCCTGAGCCCTACAGCCTTGCCAGCCTGCCTCCACTTGGGCTCACAGCCCTGGCTTTTGCCTTCTTAGCCAGCTTCTTTGCATCCATACCCTCACCTCTTCCCCCTTGGATACCTGCCCTCTCCACTAGCCTTGCCCAGCCCTCCCAATCCGCTCTCCAGGCTGTTTGCTCCCCAGTTCCCCCCCTTCCATTGGGCAGGTATGTGGTGGATAGATTTTTCCACCTCTGGTCCATGCTGACTGTGTGGAATTACATTCCTCCTGGGCTTCTCAGTTCCCCATTCCAGTATTCTTCCCAGGCTGTTTGCCCACACCCTGTATCCCAGACCCCAAATTAAAATTGCATTAAGGTATAAAAAGAGTGGGAATCTTGAGCACCACTTTACCACCTCATGTAACCATGAAAACTAAGTCTTCCGTTTCTTGGGTTCCCTTTGTGTGCATGGCCCTTGTATGAACTGGGTGACTTCAGAGATCCCACTGGGCAGGAGAAGAAGGAAAAACCATTACTCAGCACGCAGCAAGGATAATACCCAACTGGGTATATCAAGTCATACATGTAGGGAAAGGCAGCAGCGTCAACCTATAAAAATTAGAAACCAGGATGTTGTAGCACAGGACAAAAAATGCTGTAAGGAACCAATGAGAAGACTGTGGCCTCCAAAGGCTGTTCCTGTAAAAAACAACTGTGCTACCTCCTCAGGTCCCCTCCAGTCACTGAAATCCCATTTCCAAAGAGAGTTCCAGATAGGAAGACAAAAGCAGTTGGCAACACACAGGCTGCTAAACAATGGGTCAACAAGGAAGGAGAAGAGGAGCAAACTCCAAAGCAGGCAAGGATCCTACACCAGCAAGGAAATTAATCAAAAAGGAGCCACAGAGAAAGAAAGAAGCAAGCAAAAAAATTGCCTTGAGGAAAAAAAATACCATCCTTCATTAAGAAATATCACAGTTGGCCAGCGGCACTGAGCATCAGGCGGTACCAAAGGCAATATATTATTACTGTTGCACTTCTGTGAGCGTGTCTCTTTTAATAGAACTCACTTATGACACAAACACTTTCAAGGCCTGGACTGAATCTCACAGACGAACAAAGCAAAGCCTGCCAGATTCACCCATAAAACCAGGAGTCTTAAAACAAAAACTGCATCACGAGTCAGTAAACATGCAAATAGAAACAGTGACAAAAATTGTAACACATCACAAAGCATACTTTTCCCAAATATGTTTTAGCTTGTTCATTGTTACAATGCTTGTTAACAATGCCTGCTAGCTGGCTGGTAAATGATCTGGAGTACATTCTGTAGAAAATAAGGACATTGTATTCATAGGGGAGCTTATTGCTGCACTAGAGTGCCGAGTTCTTGGCTGAGAAGCAAAATGCGGGATACAGGTAAATGTAGGAAGCATCCTTTCGGGATGGGGCAAGGCAGATTTGCCAAGTCCACCTTCATCGTATTTTAGTGTGCTCCCCGATAACAAGCAGGGCTTGGAAAGCAAGCAGAGAGTTTTTGGATCTGACTTGAGAGACTACCAAGCTCTGCATGGAAGAAAATATTTCTCTAACCTCAAATATTAAGCTCCTGCCTCTTCCATGCCATGAAACAGAACAGCTGCTGTTTGTTACAAGCTGCCTGTTTCAATAGAGAGGTTAGTATTTTGCCATGTGTTTCCTTTCCATTCCTTCCCTCCTTCTCGCATGTTGAGGCAAATCTCATAGCCAGCATTACAAGCACTGGATTCAGCAGCTTTGTCTTGGATGAATTTGTACTGATGTCAGCCATTTTCAGCCATGACTGAAAGAACTGAAATCCCCAAAGAGGTACATTCAGTTCACTCTGCCTCTCGAGACATTCAGTTACTTCAAGCTACAGGCAATCCAAAAGCCCTGGCGGTATTTCAGGTTTCATGCTACTCTGGGAAGGCAGCAATAAACAGAAGTGAGTTATTAAAGACGAAACAGCTCTCACAAACTTTTGGGGGTCAGGAACAAGGCTGAGACAGGCAAACCCTTGAGAACATTGCCCATCTTCCAAGGTGGGGCATAAGGCCCAGAAGATCACAGCCATGCAGCTCCCAGCCAGCATGCTGAGCTCACATCTGTGTGCATCTGCCCACAGGAGCCAGCCCTGGTGAGCAGGGATTAGCAGAGATCCAGCTACCTCCCAGACAGGACCAGGGCCAGATGCTCCTGCAGCTTCGCATCCAAGCTGGCCCAGGGATGTTCTCCTCCTAGCACTCTGCCCCTATTTCCAGCGTGGATGTACCCCTTGGAGCTTGCCATCCTGCTACCACCACACCCCTCCTGCACATTGACAGCTCAGGATGGGGATGTCAGGGATGGAAGGGATGCATGTTGGAAGGTACAGGAGGATAGCTGCCAGAAGGACCTGGGATGGGAATAAAATACTCTAAGATGGGGATGGAAGCAGCCTGTGAGGATAAGGAAGCAGCAATCCAACCTCACCATAAAATCCCTTCCACAGACAGGGGAAATCTGCTGTTTTCACAGGTAAGCTCTTGAATCTCTGCAGAGCCTTGGCCTTTTCCCCTCCTTCTAACTAAGCCAATGAGTTATGCCCCCAAGTTTAAAACCTACTTTCCAATTCTCCCTTTAGCTCCTGACCATTCCCCCCAGGAAGCCTGCTGTCTGTGATACTGGCTAAGAAGGGAACTTCACAGAGATAGCCAATTCAAGGGCGCAGCAATCAACATAAGACAGGCTGCTAGCACTGAAACCCAGGAATGACAGCAAGGGAAGGAAGAAAGGAAGGAAAAAAAAGTAAGGGAGAGGGGAAAATGACAGACTGACACAGATGGAGAAAGGAGAGGGGAGAGACAGGGTGGCTAGTCACAGGAGGGACTGCTAGAAGAGCTGCAGGGACCAAGCAGCTCCGAATCACACACAAGGAGGGGGAGCAATGGTAGCTTTTATAGACTCAAGTACAGTAGGCGATGATGAGGGGAGACCGGGGGAGAGAAAACTGAAGGGAAAAAGGATAAGCAAAGAGCATGGGTTTGTATCATTAGCGAGGACAGATTTTTCTACTGGATGAGTGGCAGCACATAAGTGTAAATGGCACCACTGTCTCCCAAAGACAGATGGTCACCCACGTCCCAGCTCTGTGCATCCCCCATCCCACCTGAGGGGGTTGTTCCCTTCCTCAATCTGCACTGTTGCAATGGTAAGGGAGAAGGCTGGAGAAGGAAGCCAGCAATGGGCATCCTTCAGGCAGGAAGGCCGAGCTAAGCTCTGCATCCCCAACGGCCAACCTTGCAGTTAGGGCTTGGCAGGTGAAAGCTCTTCCAACAACAGCACTGCACTCAAATTCCAGCTCTCAGACCAGCCAACCCACCCAATCCATGCCTATTCAGGTCTTCTAGCAGGAGGGTTGCACTGCCATCACACCACCTCCTTACCCACTTCACTGGTCCTTGATGGCAGTCAATAAAGATCAAGCACTCATGCTGATTCTCTTAGATCTATCAGCTGCCTTTGATGCCATTGATTACAAGGATTTGTTGCGATACCTGCCAAGCTCAGCAGGGATTTGCAGCATGGTGCTAGAGTAGCTGTTCCTGAACTAGATAAGCTCTACTTATCACTCGCCATCAGTTTGTGTTACATCTTCATAATCACACTTCATCTTTCCTTGTACAAGTCCAGCTGAATGTTATCTACCTTCCTTGCTCATCTCAGCCTCCTTCCCTAGCTGCTGGATACAACTGTGCTGTTTTTATTCCACCCAAAATAAAAAACATCTCCCTTGACTAGCCTGTTCCCTCCTGCAAAGCTTTCCCTGGAATGATCTCTGCTCATTTCTGCAGCAGAGTCCAGTCCATGCAGGGCAGCAATGCCAGCATCATTCCCCCCATGATGGAGGAGCATGCCTGATGTGAAGCAGCACAACACAAAGCCATAGCCCAAGGATCAGCACCAACCAAGAGCATGGCAAGCCCAAGCCACCAACCAGATCTGTCCCTTTGAATTGCCAGCCCAGCCTGGTGTCACTTCCCAATGGTGCTCAGCTGTCCTTCTGCCACCCCCAGCATCAAGAGGCTGAAAACCCTGTTTCAAAGAAGCACACTTCGAATAAAACCTTCAACACCCCTGTCCCATGACAGGCAGTGAAGCACAGGACAGGTGGCAGCATGGAGATGTCCCCCAAGATGGGGAAGGACACAGGCCAGTGTGTTGGGATGACCAGAACCAGTGGTTTTGCCTGACTAGGGCAAAGTGAACACAGGACAGAAGTGGGTGCAAGCTTGAGCTTGGTCCTTCTTACACCAGGCTGCAGCCTTCCTACACCTTCACCTTCCAAAGACACTGTCTCTCTAAGACTATGAAGACCTTCTCAGCTTAGAGGCTGACAGATTTGCAGAGTCTTTGCTCCTGTTCTCTCCATCGGTCCAAAAAGGGCCAAGTTGTCCATGCAGCCTTTCCCCTTAACCAACCTGGGACCAGCTGCAGGCCATTTACTGCAGAAAAGCTGCAAATGTTAACCATTACTCACCTGAAGCAGTTCCTGTCAAGTTCTACATTCACATCACAGCAAATTCAGATGGCTGCAGGCCCTTCCCTATGGCCTGGGATGGGAAGAGTGTCAAGTCCCAAATAGGCAGCTGATCAATTTGTTATCTGTTAATTGCATTATTTAACTCACATTAAGACAGAACATGCAGTTGGAGATCTGGTAGAGTATTTTACAGTCTTAAAACTCAAAATGAGTATTTTTGTTGCCCTTTATTTCTCCAAGAACCCCCTTCACCTTCCTCTCTCACCCTGCTCCAGTGATCACAAAGGCTGAACAAGGCAAACTGACCATTTTTCAGCAAGGTAATGTTTCGCATCTCCAAGGCAAAATATATTCCAGTGAATAAACACAATATGCTCCAGAAGTGTTTTTCAGCATTTGTTTCAGTTCAGCAACACACTTTGTGGAGGGATGGGAAGGTCCCCTGAAGCAGGCACAGCTACCACATTCAGCTGAGCACATCACCCCTCTCCTCTGGCCTGCCACTATCAGGTGTACTCCAAGTTGACATGAACCACAGTCTGCACTGTGCTATGACAAGGCAAGACCGTAGCCTGAAGAGCAATAGCTGGTGCAAGTAGGTCTGCTTTCATGGATTTACACAAGGCAAAGCTGTGACTTTGGTCTACTCCCTCCTGCCTACTCTCCCCACACCTTCCACATTCATTGACTAGAAATTCAGGGACCATACTGAGATACCTCATCAAAAGCTGTTGCAGTAAGAGTTTTCCTGAAGCATCAGGACATGGAATATTAGCAGGTCCTTTATTGCTTCTCATAGAATCATTTTATAGAATAGAATTTCAAATCACAAAATGGTTTGAGTGGGAAGGTATTTTAAAGATCACCTAGTTCCAACCCCTCTGCGACGAGCAGGGACACCTTCCACTACACCAGGTAGGGCAGTACAACATATGCGCACCAAAGAAAAAGTTGCCCCTCTCCAACATATTGAAAGGAGACTGTGGTTTGGCGGTTGGCCTTCCTCCAGCAGTAGCAATCTATCCTTCAGTAACAGGGAAAATGCTGATCTTTGCATGAAGACAGTAGGGATTCAGTAAGAATTTCTTCAGCCTTATTTCTGGTTTTGTTATACCCTACAGATGTTAAAGCTTCAGACAGTCAGAGCTCTGGATCTGTTTGTGCTGTTGTCCTGCTTCACTTCCAAACCGTGGTCTTTGACTTCTCACCGTAAAAAGAGCAAGCTCCAGAGAATAAGCTAAGAGAATGGGAGGCAGTCAGATTCCCTGTCTCAGCATTTGTGCTTAGATATACAGGGCCGGCTTGCAAGCCAGACAGATTTAGACCTCATCTCTTTATATCTGCCCACTTGCCTGCAATTGTGTATATACACCCAATCCATTTGCAAGCATGCAAATTACCTTCAAACTTATCCATCCCCTGTGTGCTACTAATGACAATGCAGGAATTTAAATTCCACTTACACCATGGCTGGCCGTGCAAATGATCCCTCTAAACTTCCCATTGTAAACTTGCACACCAAATGACGACCCACGCTAATAACACTCCCTTGTCACCAGTTTTGCAGAGGCAGCTTCCTTCCCCACTCCTTATGCATGTCCTGAGCACTACCATGCACCCCCTAACTGGGAAACAGGGCTTCTATCCCAGGAAAACAAAAAAGCTGGTCCTTACAAAACTACATATTCCCAACCCAGAGTCCAGGCAAATGGTGTGCCTTCCCCTCCTCCCACAAAACTAAGATTGCCTGATATTTCATTATGGAAACTTTAAAGGTTCAGACTGCACTATCTCCAAAACTAAACCTGCACCCTGGTTTTCCTTTTCCCACCCTTCAGGGCACCTAGGGGACCAAACAGCATAGCAACCCTAAAGGCAACCCAGGATGCTAGCCAGCAATCCCTATAGCCTGCTATCTGGAAATAGGGAAAACAGGCACCCTCACTTACTGACTTTGCCCTCTGAAGGGTAGGGTTAAATTAAGTGTGCTGAATTTCCTGCTACAGATGGCAGTGTGTCATTCACCTACAGAGACAGCCTGGATGCCTGGTTTTCAGACTGGTAGAGTTAGATGGGGTGAAGCCCAGACAGCTTCCCAAGAGGAGAATTCAGGAATTAAGGGTCAGTTCACAAGCACAGGAAACACCTGCATTAAAACACATTGTTAACAGAAAAGGGGAGAAGGAGTAGTTGAGGATGTATTGGTCCTGGGGACATGGCAGTGTTGGCCCAATACATTCATTGTCTTCAAATATTAATCAAGTTTATGGACAATTGTCTTATTAAAAGTCACCCTCATTTGCTAATAGCAAATTCTGTTCCAATAGTAAGGAGCTTGGCCAAGTGGCAGAAAAGCCAGCAGGATCTAAACAGGCTTGTCCCTTTTAAAGTTTGAAAAGCATAAGGCACATGCCCAGAGGTACAGCAATGCCACCAACACTACATGTCCCCTGGAGAGCTCTGGATCAGTTCAGTTTCCCATACCACAGGAGCAACTGTAAAGTTGATTTAGCACATTATGGACTGCAGAGAGATTATATTACTTCTTACAGGAAAAAATAAAAATCCTTGCATATGTTGGATCTTGGGTATACAAATGTACCTGTTGGCTGGAAAGAGGTCTAGAGATGCATAATCTATAGAAATCAACCCATTCCTAGGGGCACAGTCACAACATTTCCCTAGTTACCTAGAGCAATACAAAGCTGTCAAGTCCTCAAATGTCAGACTCTTCACCTGTCTTCTGAGCTGGATTTGCAAAGAGAGACATGAGAGATTTGTCTCTATAATAGCGAAGCAGGAATAACACGCATTTTAGTTCTTTCCGGGTATGCACATAAAAGCTGATATTGCTGACCCCAAGAGTGAAAAGCCATGATTCGTAGGCCCTCAAGAATAATGAATGCTGCTTAAAATTCATAAGCAACTCAAGTTTTGATGTATTATTCTACCTTCTGGCCACAGTTACAAGCTTTTCTCTAATTACTAGAAAGGCAGGAACCTTTTTTTCTGTATTTGTTATATATACGCACATAAATAAATGTACACATATAAAAAAGAAAAGTAAACCTCAGAGGATTACAGGAGTTCAGGCCTTAAGACAAATATCAACTAGTAAAAGACTTGCAATAATCTTGCAGCTGATGTTTGCTTATTAATTAACTACATCCAGTTGTGATGAAAACTGCATCCAGGGTTTAAGAGTACGCAAGGCAACATAAGGCAGAACCAAGTACAGCATACTATAGAATCTGCACAAGAAGTTTCATTCACAAAAGAACAAGTTACCCAAACTGTTATTTTACCACCAGGATGTAATACATAAACACACCTATTCAACCAAAGCTTATTAATGAGCAATGTCAGTCCCTCAGCCATGAAGAATCAGTGGGTTTGGCAGCACAGGGTCTCCATGCACCACGGCATCACTTGCTCAGTGTCACCAAGTGTCAGTTACCAGTCCACACACACATGATTTTCTTTGCTTGTTCAACATTTGATTCTCCACTCTGCTCTCACAGGCAATGCCAGCATAAAACACTACTATTCCCATTGCCAGCCATTCTATACTCAGTTGCCTTGTACATAAATCATATCTGCAGCACCCAACAGGGAGGAGGGTAGGGAATAAATCTGTGGGCTTTCTCAGTTCCCCATCAATATGCCCAAAGCCAGCCCTGTTTCCTTGTGCACCAAACACATAGACCAATCTGATACACTGCAAGTACAAGTTACAGGAAAATTACCCCCAGAAACAAGACTTTTAGGGTTAAGTACAATGGCAAAGCCCCTACTTGGAGGTTCTTTAAAGCATATGAGCTACAAGGCAGCTCCTCAGTACATACAAGCAGTCAAACTGGCTTCAAGACTTCAGAAGCTACCTTGCTCTATACCCTGTAAAACACAACTCCTGGTAGTAAAAATTCAGTGCATATATAAGCTTTTGTACAACTGGGACCTGACCCAATGCTCTTGCATCACTGAAATGAGCTAGAAACACAATACTTTGCTGCCTGAGAGCAAAACAGAAGCCCAAATGGTCAACACATTTCACAAATATATAAGAAAAAGCAAGAAAAAGACAGAGTGGTGAACTGCAGAGCCTATCTCATTACTGCTACAGTTTTAGCATTGATTTTTTTTAATAGCACACTTCATTTTTGCTCTCATTGTCATGTCAATATTATAGATATGACAGCAAAGGGAGATCTGGGCCTCCTGGAATGGCAAGAATTTCTCTTAAGGGAAAGCCCAAAAGACAAACCAAATCTATTGCATTTGACCCTAGGGATGGATGAAATCTAAAGTCTTTATGGAACTCCAAGGAGTCAAACAGCAATGCAGACATCCAAGCATCTCTCTCATAATCTTCTCATAATTTGCCACCTGCCATCAGGATCCATTTGCAATGGTGCCACGTGGCATGCCCATTATTGAGTCCGAAGCACTTTATAAATTCGTAAGATGAATGCTACACAGTCGTTCTAGAAACATGTTTTCACACTTCTCACCCCATTTCTCCTCCAAGCTAAACTTGAAATCCTAGCTGACATGGAGGTTAAGTTTCATTAAAGGAAAAAGCCCACAACGAACGATCTTAAAGCCTCTCTCATAACCATACCTCAAATATTGACTCCATTAACATTATAGCTGTAACAGCCCCATGGTCTACAACTCAGAGTGGTCAACCATCTGCCTGTTAATCAAAACAGAGATCAACCTCAACAAACTGCTTGCCAGGTTGCTTACATGCTGCACCATGCCAGACTCCTTTTGGATAGGCACACTTAGCAGGAGCCAAGCCAGGCTCCAGGTGTGCATTGCACTGCAATGACAGCAGTTACCTGGATCTAAAAAGGTTAATCAGGATTTTTAAAACAATCTGCTCCCCAATAAATTAGGACAATTCAAGCATTCATTTATACTGTATGTAAAGCCACCCTAGAAAATATGTAATCACCTAACTTCAAAGCATCAGGCTGCTTTTCACCACACAGCGCTATGGTAAAAAGCACAGTACTCTCTTTGAGGACAAACACCACAAGGTTCACATGGAACATCGTCCCTATCTTAAAAGGGACTCGGAGTCTACAATTTTTGCAGTAACAGCATTGCACATTTATACGCTCATATGCATCCAGAAGTGATTTTAAAGCAGGGACATAAGTGGTTCTTTCTCCTCATACTGCACTGCAGCAAAAGAATATGGCAGTTGTTTAATAGCACATAACAAAATTGCAGGACTGCTCATGGAAGGAAAAATAATCTTCAGGAGAGGGGGATTTAAGTAGGTAGAATGCAATTACTTAGATTGAAATGCAGTGGTTAATGACCTTGTGCTTACAAAAATTGCTACATAGTCCTTAATGATCAGGGCTTCCATTTTAAGTCTCATTGACAATACTTCCATAACAATGATTATGAAGCTCTATCCTAGTAGAAAGTCAATGAGAAGGATTAACGGGCTTTTAATTAATGCCCATCTTTTTTGCTGAATCTTCAGGAAAGGACAGGCATTGCCCTGTGACAGTGACTCAGCCCCTAATTTAGAAAGTGCATTAAGAAATCAAATAGCTCAATATAGCAAAGACTAAAAAACTTGAGACAGCAGCGAAAAACACCCAGCCAACTGTATAAATTCTTAGAAGACTTTCATAGAAGCATCACTTACAAAGGGGGCTCATTCACAGCCAGGAATGAGATCACAGTAAGTGATCTGACACCAGCCTATGAAAAAAGTTATAGGAACAACTTACTCCACAATCCACTCAAAATCAGAGAGCCATAGAATCAATTGGGTTGGAAAAAACCTTTAAGATCATAAAGTCCAACCCTACCCAGCACTGCCAAGGCCACCACTAAACCATGTCACGAACGGCCTCATCTACAGTTTTTTAACACTTGCAGGGACAGTGATTCCACCACTGCCCTGGGCAACTTGTCCCAATGCCTGAGCACCCTTTCAGTGAAGAAATTTTTCCTAAACCTCCCCTGGGGCAGCTTGAGGCCATTTCCTCTCATCCTATCACTTATTAGGGAAAAGAAACCAGGCACCTCCTTACTCTATCCTCCTTTTAAGTAATTGCAGAGAGCAACAGGGTTCCTCCTGAGCCTTCTCATGGAGAGCTGCTTGGCAAGCGCTTTTGCCAGCTTCTTCAGGACTCTTGGGTGGAACCCAACCTTGAGCACCTTCTTGATGACCACTGGCTGAGCTCACCACTTAAGCTTGCCAGGCTTCTGGGCCCTTCCCGCTGGTTCTTCCTGTGGAAACTACTACTATGCTCCAGTCACCGCACTCCCAGGGCAGTGTTTTGCCCGTTCAGAGGTGGTGGTTATCGTTCCTGACTCCTGGGCTAGCGCTGGCAAGGGCTTGGGCCTCCCTTCATGGCTCTTGCCATTTAGGAGCGAGACCTCTGGACTCTGCTTTCTCAACATTCTGGTGCTGAAGGCAACTGCTCCGAAGCTACTCACCTGGGCAAAACGAGGCCCACAAGAGGAGAGAGGATCAAAGGAGGAGTTGAAACCACCCCACTCAGTCTCTGCTTTTCAAATAATCTCTTAACTTGACACAGCTGAGCTAAAATCACAGGTCTGAAACAACCCTTTCAAAAGGTTTCCAGCATCCCCACCGTTGCTCTTCTCCCCCTGGTGTCACATGTAGCCAGATGTAATAACATCAACAGGTGACTGATTGAGGCTTTTTCCTTCTTTCTGTAGCTTCTGCTACAAAAAGATCATTTTCAGAGTCAAATAGCACACATTTTTGGGGATTAAAACAAAAAATGACATTTAAACACAAAAATGCCCATATAGTGCTCAACTCTGAATAACACATCTCCAACACCTTAAAGCAAACTCCCTGCTACATACCAAACTGGAGAGAATGTTTTGACTGACTTTTTAGCCAGGAAGACAGGCAAGCTTTTCTCTTCTTCCCCCATTCAAGAGCAAATCATCATTCCAAACCCAGGCTATCACTCTTGTCTCATTTTCTGAATCCAGCCTTTTCACTAAGACCCAAATCTCTCATGCTTTATTCTGAGCCCACTGCATGCTGGGACAAGATTCCTGGGCTATGATAACTAGTGCAGACCAACAGCAGTTGAAAAGCAATGCATAATTCAATGTGAAGTTTTTAAACTTTAAGGGGCAGCTAGTAGAAAGGAAAGCAGAAACCCTAAACCTCCAATGAGTTCTCAGACATAAACTGTACTCAAGACTACAACACCTTTATAAGGGCTTCTGAACTTTAAGACAAGAGCTCAGAGCTGAAACCCAAACCTTTTCCTACGTTTGAAATTGAAACAAGTGTTCAACCATCTAAGGTCATTTGCTATTGCTGACAGCACCTCGAGACTTCATCCAGGGTTGGGCTTTTGAAGCTGAAAAGGCTCTTGGAAACACTTTGCAAGACTTTGCTGTGTGCTCATACACTCAGATTTATTCTAGAAGCCAATGCATCAAATCTATAACAAGCAACCTTATAGATAATGCCAACCTAACTAGGAATTAAGAAGCTTCCAGGTAAAAGGTGCCATCACTTGATATTTCTGTGCAGAAAAAAAATCCAAGTAAAACTCCAGACCAACCTTTCTGATAATTCTTCATCTCCTCTCTTTCTTCCTCACCATGCAGAGTCCCACAGTCCAAAGAACAATAAGTGCCCTCCACCTGTTTTTTATATTGCATCAGGCTCAACAGCCAAAGAAGCCTTTGCTTCCTGGCAGCCTCAGCGCTAATGAGTTGTGCAGCTGATCATCATTTGCACTGCTGGGATGCAGGGGCCACATGTGAATGGTGACACGTGTTTGATTGCTGACCTCCTTTGCAAAGGAAGAACATGTTCATGTTCCAGAGATTTCCCCCAAGGTGTATGGGGCTCAGAATCAAACTTGGAACAGATTCTGCCATTTGTTCCTGGCTTGACATCATGGCAAGATATAAGTATGACAGCAATTTGTGCTAGGTAGAAAGGCAAGGGGTCACCCAGGTATCCTTGCAATTGAGGTTCAGGAGCAGTGCTTCTCTCACTGAGGGCAAGATAAGTTTTCACTAAAGCCTCTACACTCAGAGGGAGGAGACACCTCTGCCACTGGTGGCAGCCTGCTTATCAGGCAGCAACTCCTAGAGCTAGCAGTTCACGCTCTGACCGAGGGCAGAGGCGAGAATAGAGCCAGGAATGGGAAGAACCCAGCCCCCTGTGACTGGGGCTGTCAGCAGCTCTCTCTGAAGTCCCTTCTTTCATAATCACCTTCTTTTGATCACACACTGAAACAGCTGATGTTCTGTTCAAACACAAGCAAGGAACAAAGCAGGTCATTAAACATGTAGGAAATGGCATTCCTTACCTGCCAGGTGGCCCGGGAGGGCAGAGAGACAGAGAGAGAGGGATGGGGCAGAAGGCAGCAAAAGATGGGGCAGCTCTGAAAGGATATGGGTTGCACACCATTTTGATGCACCAGTTCCGTGGGCTGGTGGTTTGCTTCAAGCAGAAGAAGACAACCGGGGCTAAGTCGGGGTAGGGAACATCAGGGTCCGGCGGGGAGGTGACTTCCTCATCTTCGCCCAGCCCTGGGGAGGGTGGTGGCTGCGCTGGTGGCGTTTGCTGCTCCAAGACCCCCAGATCCATGGGCTCCAGTGGGCAGATGGCAGAGGCGTGAGGGGGCTGTGGGCCTGCAGACCACGTGGAGGGAGGCTGCGGGATGTACTCTGCCATGCCAGCCACAAGTGAGAACCCCTGGAGAGGATGGGAGAAAGAGAAATGAAACCCACATGAGGAATCAGCAGCAAGAGCAAAGCACAGTGAGTTCAGAGCAGGGCAGAGCTGCAGGACTGATGGCTCTGACAAGCAACAAATCACCATTTAAATCATCCGTGTAGCCCCTGAGACACCCTGGCATGGTGCTGCACCATCTCAGGTGATAGTGCCAACCTTTCTGGAGACAGCCTGAGCACCTTAACGGAGCTCTTTGCTTTGGAGTGGCATGGGTCCATCCTGACACAACACAGCCACCCTGCCCTCGCAGTCCCTCATGCAATCCTGCCAACTCCAGGTTCAGTTCTGCTGCCGCAAACATGTCTTCTCCCTTCCAGGAACACGCTGGGATGGCCTTGTGGCATGCCACTCATTGCACAGGCTCCTTTAGACTGACACTGGCAAATACATGTCAAACCCATACAGAACAGTCACTTATTCAAACAAGGAGTTGTAACGCAAGCTAGAAGTCAGATTAAATATTAAACACCCTTTATTGGATGATGTGGAGCTACCGCATGCCATGGCAGAGGAAGTACCATGAAGACAAGTTGCAAAAGTTATTCCACTATGCAGAGTGGTCAAGAGAGTGCAGGTGGGCACAGGAAGAGTAGAACAGGTCTCACACTCAGTGGCAACCAAGTACTGCAGAGAATCATGCTTTTGCTAAATAACATTTTGCTGGCTAGGTACACTTATTGGTGGCCTTGTGCTGGGAAATGGCAAAGCCAAGTTGTCCATTAAATAGCACAGTAGAAGTGCTATTTAATGCTTGTCAAAGTGGTGGGAATGAAGTAACTCTAAGGCCTGGCTTTGGAGGGTGCTACAGGGACACTCTTAAGAAAGAGAACTTGCCCAAGGACTGCCCAACAGTCATCCAATGGGCATTTTCTTCCCTTCACCATGTTAGCATGCTCAAGTGTCTGGAATGTCTATACTACAATTACAGGTTTAAAAGGAACACAAGAGCCCTCAGATACATCATGGTACAGAAAGGGACAATCAGCAGCAGGAAAAGATGTGCCATGGCACAGACCTTGTCTCCTCGTGTTCTGAATGTAGGTTTCCCTCCCAGATACTTGTTTCCTTCACTTTAGGATCATGCAGCCCACACACATCTCTGCTGACACTACTGTGCCTGGGCATGCTCCACCCTTGATCATAGAATCATGTCATCAGGTCTTTAAAGGACCTTAAAGCTCATCCAGTCCCAAACCCCCTGCCACAGGCAGGGACATCTTCCACTAGAGCAGGTTGCTCCAAGCCCCGTCCAGCCTGGCCTTGAACACTGCCAGGAATGGGGCAGCCACAGCTTCTCTGGGCACCCTGTGCCAGGGTCTCACCACCCTCACAGGGAAAACAGTTTCAGCCCAAGACCCCCCACAGTGCCAAATCCATGATTTCCAGTGCTCTTCACAGCAGTTGTCTGCCAGATCCAGGCAACCTTTCTGCCTTGTACTGCAGTGCCACATCATCCCCGATTAAGACCTGGTGAGCTCTGCCGACTCACCCTGCCGTGTCAGCCCCCTGCTTCCAACATGCACTTTGATCCAAAGCTCTGCTTGTTCTTCAAGGCTTGGTATTTGTCAGAACAAAGAGCAGCAAGACCAGAGGTTTACAAAGCAGACATAGTGTCCCTTAGAGGATAGCACAGAGACTCTTCGAATTCATTACCCCAAAGGCCTGCAGCTATTGGAAAGGAACAAGTGTTCTGTCTCCTAACTGGCTTTGGGATGCTGTTCATAATTTTTCAGCCCCTGTGACAAAAGTGGCAGCACATCCTTCCCACCATCCAGCACCTCTGTTACCACTTTCACCAGGTTTTCAACTCTGAGCACCCACACAAATCCATGTACCACTTTTTCCATTTGTTAATCCCACCTGTTTCCCATTGCCTGCTCTGAGCTGGCTCCCTTGCAGGCTATTATCATGCAGTGATTGAGCCCAGATTCTTTCCCATTAACAACACAGAGAAGAAAGGTTAGCAGGGACAGCCAGGAGGAATGACTTATTAGTGTATTCAGAGCACCCACACTGATGAGGGCATGACGATTTCAAACCACCACGTACAAAGATTCATAATTAACAATACAACTGAGCAAAAGAATGAGAGAAGCAACCTCATCAGCATTTCCCTGCTTTCCCTCCAAGTCAACATTCAGGGCCTCTTTGCCATTTCACCACTGCCAGATGAAAGCTGGGATTTTGGGATGCAGCTCTGCCCATGTCAAACGCACATGCACAAATCAGGCAGTGGCTGCATCACAAGCAGTTTATCGCTCCAATTTGTGGGTGACTCATTAAAGGTCATATGGACATAGAGCCAAGTGAATCCTTTCGGAAGTCCTGGAGCTAAGTACAGCCCTCAAATGACAGCTGCCCCACTGGAGATGGAATGGATGCCCCTTCCCTTCCTGAGATTAAGTCCTGCTCTGCCAGCCAAATCAGCCCCAAGGCTGTGATCTGGGTGTATTTCCTACATTGAGCAGTATTAATATGCTGTGTCAAAAGAGGGAGAGGGGAAACCCAAGCAGTGGGGCACTTGTGAGTTCTTCACACAGAGTCAGTCCTCCTCTGTCAACTTCAAAGGTAAAGAGAGTGGTTTTCCTTCCAGAGGCAGATCCAGCATCCTCACCACTACCAGTTCAGCTGTGGAAGTTGGAATCAGGTATTTGCACTATTTTGGCCAGGCTACAACTCATGCTGTGCTGACATTTTCTTTGGGATTGCAATCACTCGCCTTCCCATGCTGTAGCATCACTGAGTAACTTGGTTGGAGTGAGCTGGCTACATTATCTCAGCTCAGGAGAGGTCCTGCTCAAATCAAATGACCAAGAGGAATGAGTTTGGCACATGCACAAACCTGTATATATAGAAAAACATGCATTGATGGAGGGGTTTCCAATGCAGATAAAAGTAATAGTAAGACCAGACAGGATTATAAGGCTCCAGAACTCACCTTTGGGATGCTTTTAAACTTCCCTTCGCACAGCACTGCTTACTGCAGCAAAGGCAATAGAATTGGGCAATGAGATGTTATGGGGTAGCCAGATACACATTCTTCCCACTCAGACTTTTGCTCAGCAAACATGGCAGTGGCAGGCCAAACCACCGGCAAAAATCAAATCCTCTCTACCCCTGACTTCTCTTTTTCTGGCCAAACACCCCCCATATACACAAAAACATTCCCCTGCAAAAGTCTCATACTGCTGAAGGAGTGATGCTACACTCGCTGCACATCCCTCCCAGGGGAAGGGAAGGTATTTGTAGGCTGGCAGCTCCTCGTTTCTCTCCCTGCACCAAAGCCTTCCCTGGAGCCAGGCCTCGAGTCTGCACTCCTCCTCCCACCACCTGTCCCCAAAGGCCATTTAAAACCACTACCATGCGTAGCTGGGCTCCCGCTGGTCCTGCATCCCTGACACGTGTGCTGGAAGGCAGCTCATTGACTTGGCAGGCACGGGAGAAGCTGCCAGCCTTTGGCTCAGCCCTTCCCTGCTTTGGAGACAGCACCTGGTCCTGATGGACTCTGCTGGCAAAGAAGGGAGAAGGATGTTCTAAAACAGCAAGGGAAGCGATGGACTAAATGAGCAGGGAGATTGGTTGGGAGAAAAAAAGAGATGTCACAAGTCAGGAGGAGTGCTTCAGACTGGGGGTGTCTCTCCCCAAAGGCTGATATCACCTCCTGGCGTGCGTTGCTCAGAGACACCTCTGCTCAGACACACTCCCATCCGGGGCTGCAATGGGTATCCCAGGGCTACCACAGTTGACCAAAGTGCCATGACCAAGCCAGCCCAAGGTGTCCTGCAGTCATCTCACCCCAGATAAAGCACTCTTCTGGCTCCTTGACTCCTCTCCTCAGCAGGGGTCTGAGCAGAAAGGGGTTAGCAGGGACTGTGGGTGAGAGAGGGCTGATGGGATCTTTGCAAGGCTCATGCAGGTCTTTCCTAAAAACCTCTAGGGTGCAGACAGGATAGGAGAGACTATTGCATCTTGCCACATCTTGCCAGTGAAGACCCTTTTGTGGCGAGGCAGGTGAGGGAAATACCAAAGAGAGGTCCCCAGAACACCATCCCAGTGCTGGAGGCTTTCCACCCAGAGCCTAGCAGAATGTCCACTCCTCCCATGTGGGCGCACCTGCAGAGTTCACCTTCCCCACCACCATCCTTAACCATATCCCTTGCCAGCCCACCTTCCTCCCCTCACACTGCTGGTATGTACAACACCAAGGCCTGCAACCAAAAAGAAAATGCAGAGTACATTTCCTTTAAGAGCAGTCTTCTGAGTACACAACACCTCCCTTCCTGAGGGGACACAGGTCCTTTACAGACCATCCATCATGATCATCCACTTGTTACTCAGAAGCAGCAGCCACTCTGTCCTGCTAACAGTCTGCAACACCCTTGCAGAAGAGGGACAGAAATGACATCCTCCAGCTGGCATCACAGGAGGGGGCAAGACATCCATGTCAATCAAGAGAAGCACCTGCAGCACATTATTTATCATTTCCAAACAGAAATTTGGGGCTGCTCAGCCTGGAGAAGAGAAGCTGCATGGAGACTTCATAGCAGCCTTTCAGTATCTGAAGGGGGCCTACAAAGGTGCTGGATAGGGATTCTTCATCAGGGAATGTAGCAACAGGACAAGGGCTAGCAGGTTCAAACTTAAACAGGGGAAGTTCAGATTAGATCTAAGGATGAAATTCTTTACTGTGAAGGTGGTGAGGCACTGGAACAGGCTGCCCAAAGAAGTGATAAATGCTCCATCCCTGGCAGTGCTCAAGGCCAGGTTGGACCGGAGCCTTGGGCTACATGGTCTAGCATGAGGCGTCCCTGGCCATGGCACTAAATGATCTTAAAGTCCTTTCCAACTCAAACCAGTCTATGATGCTATGATTCTGTGATTCTATGATCCACTCAAAAGTTGATGAGCATCTTGGGGCACAGTTCTTGTGGCCAGCTTCACAAAACCTGGACTTACTTAAGGATGTCGCAGTGTGGCATATTGATGAAGGGGTGCGGGTGACCCTATTCGGTAGCTGTGTGTGCATGTGTGCCTCCCAGGATGGTTCACTGTACGCAGTTGTGAGCCCATGTTTGTTTGTTTGTTGATATAATTGGAAAGCACCAGTTGTATGTTCTCTCTGATGCATGCATCTGGCTGTGGAGATGCGTTAGTCATACAGGTTTCACATTCTGAGCATTTGCAGTGGTACAACATAATTAGTGCTACACAGCTCTCTCTGTGTTTATGTTCATCTGGCACCAGCCTGTTTCTCTGCTTGTTTGTATGAGGCACTGCCTGTTCTCGTCTGCCTGTATGTGCATGGAGGTGTATGAGTATCAGTAGGGAACAGGGTCACTTTTCTTGGCAACTGATTTGAAAAAGGAGTTTTCACATCTCCATCATCTCAGCACCTCCTAATCCAAAGGAACATAGCAGAACCCCGCAGAAAGCATTTCAAATGGCACCCAAACCCATTGCTCATAGGTACCAGCGTGCCCATATGCCCCTGGAACACACCATCTGCGACCTGCACCAGAGTCAGTGTCCCCTGGCTGCCCTGCCTGGTCAAATGCCCGTGACCTGTTGCCTTTCAGCTGCACACTGGATGATTGCTGTGCCTTATCTCAACACATGTTATTAACCTCTTCCAGATTTGCTCAAGAGCTTAACAGACTCTCCCTTTTCAGCCCCGTGACTTTTGGATCCCTCCTGCTCAGGACGGCGAGCAGAAGAAATTCACCCATTCCCACTAAGCAGAGGAAGGAGTAGTGTGGTCAGCACAGGATGAAAGAAAGATAAGCAAACTATCTGTCCTGGAGCCTTGGCAATACCCTGCCTTCAACCCATACCACAGGGGACACCCTGCATCTGTAGGAAGAGCAAGCCCAGATCTCCTGGGCTCTCCCACCTTATCATCACACCTGATGTCCACAACGCTTCCGCTTTGTGTGGCTGGGATAGTCCCATCCTGGCCATATTTGAGTTCCCCATCCCTGGCACAGCAAAGAAGGGACCTGCTTATGCTGCTAAGAAGCCTTTGGCCAAACCTAATGGAGATGTTGTGGAGACTGGTAAAGATGTTGCAGGAGAGATGGGGAAAGGGTTAAAAGGTGAGAGAAGAAAAGGCACAGGAGGAACATGGTCACTTTGAACTGAGCAGTTGCAAAGATAAAGGAAATTTCCTGGTGGAAAATCATTACCTTAACTATGCTGGGAATTTGTGACCAAGACATGAGTGCTGCTGAAGACCTCAGCCTCATGCCATTGCTCGCAAGAGAATACACATACTTGCTTTCAACAAAACATTTTCTTTTTTGATGTCCCAAATAAACAGGCACCCAAAAATCCCCTTTTGGAGAAGACTTCCCACCCTAACAGACCTATCTATAGGCAGATTCTGCCTCAGAGCAAATGTTTTGCCTTTCCAACGTGCCCCCTTCTCTCCCTTCATCTCTCTTTGGTCTGCCCTGCTCACAGTAATTCCTCCTCAGGCACGCAGGCAGCTTTCATGAGTGGATTCTGTCATGTCCTGTCACCTAAACCACCGCTTAGCAAAGCTACACATCTTTAGCACTTAATCCTTTCTCATAAATTAATCTCCCTAGCCCCATTCCGTGCATATCCTCGCTGAAAGCCACCTCTCGCCTACCAATGCTCTGCTGATAATGATGTGCCAAGTGCCGCCTTCCCGCAGGGCTGGTGCCTGGGCCGGCCGCAGAGCAGGGCTGCCATCCTGATGTCTCTGTTGCTGGCCCTGTCACACAGCAAGCCCAAGTCTGATACACCATCTCCCATTACACCTCGGTCTCATGGTGTGTGATGTCCCGTCCCATCCCGTCCCGTCCCCCCACCTCTCTCCAGATCCTCAGACCACGTGTTCCAGATGACACTGCCCCTAGATGCATTAGCTTGCATTTTTCCTGAGATGAATCTCATTATATTATTTTCTGCCCATCTTTCTGACCTCACTACCTCCCTTTGTGTTGTTTTTCTGCATCCACACTGGCGAGCAAAAACCTGGTTTATCATCGTCTGGGAAAGTCATTAACATGCTGCTTACTCCCTCCTCCAGACCAGCAATGAAGACGTCAACTAAAACGGGTCTGATGGGGATGATGAAGATGATAGTGGTCTCATTGGCTCCCAGCAACGATGGTTTTAGGGATGCCCTCACACCCTCAGCCCTTAAGCCAGAATATTAAGTGCTTTCAGGAGAGGCAAAGCATGTAAATACCTTGACTGTGCCTCTTGGAGAAGCCCATGCTGGGGGAATGGAGCTGTAGCTCCTGCACACCATGAGGGTAGACAATACCCAGTGCTGCAACTTTCAGTGTTGTGCCTGCAGTGGGAGTGGATGGGAAAGGGAAGCCCAGGGCTGTGGCCAGGCTGGTCGCTCCCACCCAGGTTAAGCAAGCAGTGACAAGTTCTGCCTTTTCACACCATCCTTCCTGGATCAACCTCTCTGGCCATTTTCTCCTGACCCAAGCACCCAGCCTAACCCAGTGTCCCTTTAGGACCTGTTGCAGTGAGCAGGTGTAGGAAAACACAAGCATAAAAGAAGTGGTGAGACCCCCTGTTCCCCATCACAGCACAGCACTGGATGCAACCTCCCACCCCTGCACGAGCATCCTCACCCCACCGCCAGACTTTGTCCCAACCCAAATCACCGCCCACATCTGGAGAGAAGATTTCATGGGTGGAAAGGGAGGTGGGGAGAAGCAAGAGAGGAGGAGCACATCTAAAGGGAACACACTGCTAAGCGGTATAGGGAGCATCATGAGTTGTATCTTACACCTCACTGCTCTTTATAAATTACTGCACACGCCTCCCCAGTCCCCTTCCTCCTAAGGGGATAATCTGTATAAACCCAGACGCATATTTGGAGCAAACTAACTTTGGCAGAAACAAAAACAGGAAAGGAGCTGAAGCTATGTGGAGTGTGATGATGCCCCAGGCTCTGCCTCTAGAAAGGAGAGGGAATATGAGAGAGAAATGAAGCTATGAAGGTGGGAATCATCTAGAAGCAGAGAGGAAACAATGCTGGTAGCTGTTCTGCAAAGGCCTACGGGCTGTTCAATCTCAGGTCAGTAGTTAGACAAGGACCTTGTGATGGCTCCCTGCATCTCACATAATTTGACTACGTGACACTGCTACTTATTTATATACGCCTGAAAAGTCACCTTCTCTCCCCACTGCCACCAGGGAAAACAACCCCAAACAGGAGCTTGCATGGTTGCTTGAATAGAAATCACCAAAAGGCAGCAAAGACACCAATGTAAGTGAATCTGACCACAGATCTGTAAATGGACCCGTATGGTCCAAGTCCAATCCCTCCCCATAGCCGACAACCTTGCAAAGAAATTCAGTCCAAAAGAGTTCTTAAACAGTTAACCTATCCCCACCTCCCACCACTTTCACTGGCAAACTTAGAGTAGCTTTAAAGGCAAAATAAGAACAAAATGCTCAAGGAAAAGAAGCAATTGAGGGCATCACCACTGCTGAACGTGCCCGCTCTGGGAGGAGATGCGAGATGATGCTGGGCACACTGCACACACACACACACACACACACGCGCACACTGCAGCAGCAGGAACAGGATCCCATCTGTCCTTGCCAGTCTGACCTCTAAGAAAATCCTAACCTCTGTCCTGGAAAGCCACTTAATTGAGCTCATCAGCAAGACACACTAACCCAACACCTGGGAAGTGTTCAATACCACAAATTCAACCTGTGCTCTGTACAGCCCTGTTTTTCCAGTCACAGCCAAACTATGACATTTCAGAGAAAGGAAATAAAAAACTTCCCCCCCCTCCAAGATCACACCACACAAATACTTTTAGCATCCACATCACAGCAGCAAAGTCCTGGGCACTCACCACTTTGCCAGCTACCAACAGCACAGGTCAGCAGCTCCCCTCCATCCCATTCAACCATGCAGACATAACCTCAAGCTCTGCTGGTTTCACATGGGAACGTCCCTTGCTACTGCTCCCCAGGATGCTCAAGCTTTACATCAAGGCCCGATGGAACAAGATGTGGTACCTGCACTGCAGACGATGGTTATGTCAGAAGCAGAGACCAGCTGCCTTTTCTATTTGTAATACAGACACACACTTGATAAGAGGGGAACCTTTCCTTTTGGATGCACCCCTCCGATTCTGCCTTGGTGACACAGAGACCGGGTTGCTGTACTGCATGCTGCGGGTGCTGGGAAACACAAGCCACTGCAGAAAACACCAACAAGCAGCATTTCACACCAAGAGCCCACAGCACATCCACTCACCCACAGGCTGCAAGGACTGGTGTCAACCTGCAAAGCCACTCAGGACTGAGCCTGGCTTAGCCAAAAGCACCCCTCCCTCCTGCACCCCCACAGCAGCACACACCTCTGGTCCAAGGCAAGTGTCAAGGCATTTTCTGAGATCCCCTCATTACTATTAGTCCTTGATCACCGGGCTGATTGCTCCTCAGGGTACACCGCAGTGCTTCAAGCACGGTGGCCTGACAAGTATGGGGAGTTTATTACCGAGCTAGTGGGGTGATTTATGCAGTCTGAGTTATGATTAGAGGGCTTAAATAAATTTTGTATCAGTATAAGACATTTTTCAAACCACAATGTGTTTGGTAGGAGCTCCAAGGTATGCGCTTTAGACACAGACAAGTGAACTAAACAAGCTGATTATATTAGGTCATTATAAACAACTACGCACATCTGCATAACCAGGAAGAAACCTTTACTTTCCAGTAACTGGCTGGGGTTTTGTAGCTCTTGAATAAGCCCTATGTTATCCCATCTTACAGACTGACAACATACAGCTAAGAAATTATACTACCTGATCTTGCAGCTCCACCTGTGCCACTTGATTCCTGAGCTCACCCATGGACCCAGCAGTTTTAGCAAGGCTCTGTGCAAGTGCAGCCGTTCACCTTCTTGCTTGAATTTGCAGGATTAGGACTTTGCTTTAGTAAAAGATCTGATTTATTTTAAATCAGTGGCCAGCTCCTTTAAAGACTCCTAATACTCTGTGTGCATTTCATGAGTTTCCAGCTGTAGATACTTGTTCTCTTTGAGAAAAAACAAACAAAAATTGGTTTCAACATTTTTTTTCCCAGGAAAAAAGCTGACTAGGCATATGTCTTCTTTGCAGCAGAGCCCGGAATTGCAGGCTTTTCCCAAAACCAAAGGTGACTAGGGCTTAGCCTAAGCCACCCTGCTCTGCAGTATCTCCCTGGTGTACTTTGCTGTGGATGGGACAGGGCAGGGCTGTAACACTAATTTGGGCTGTAGGTTAGGACCATGGCCCACTGAGCATGGACACATGGGTTCTCCAAAACCAGATCAGGCAGCAGTAACACAGCCAGGTGTGAAGTTCATTGGTGGAAGGGAAAAGGAAAGAAAGAAGTAAAGGAAGCAAGCAAGCTGGCCCAGGGCTACAGAAGAGGCATGAGCCGCAGCCTGGGGCACAGGTACATAGTGGCACCTTCAAGGATGCCCAGAGCTGGACCAGTGAGGAAGATGACGCTCTTGGTGGTGCAAAGGTGGGGACACAGGAAAGCTCACCCAGATGTGCAGGTGCACTCTGATAGATCCCAAGCAGCCCAACTGGTTTTCTCATATCCCAACCAAGGCAACTGTGTTACTCAGAAACACGCAGGCAAGCAGCTAGCTCCTCATGAATCAGCATCCTCCTTCCATGATGCCTGTGTCTTTGCTCCCTTGATGGCTGTATCTGTGCTGGCCCTGCTCCAGCCAGGTCCACAGCCTGACAATGCTCCTGAGGCAGCAACAAGGGGAGATTGTGTAAGAGAAAACATGAGGTAGGTTGGTACAACCTCCCCTCTCTGATAAGCACTGTCAGATTGATCCAGGTTTCACAAGGCAAACCTCTTAGATGTGGCAAATCAAAGATCCATCCTTATCCCCCTGACTCTCCTCTAAGATATTCACCACCAGATCTCCTGGCAAGAACATGTGCATCTGCTAGTGCATTGAGTTGGCCAGTGCTTAGATGCATGCTTTCCAGTTAGATCTTCAGGAAAACTGCTTTTCCCCAGCTTCCTGCTACAGCCAGGGCCAAGACTTTCTCAGGAAGGTACTGCACCCTCATGCCAGCAGTGGGCAGGGAATCCAGCACGATGCCCAGCTTCCATCACTGCCTGCCTCCAGCCTCCCCCAGGGAGAAGATCACGGCACTGATCAGGCATGCAATGCTGCCCTTCTGAGGAAGCTCACATTCAATGCCAATGCCATGAAGCTGTTATGTTATTTAATGAAGAGATAAATCTTCCCAGTCCATCCTCATAACCTGAGGCTGTGCTCCTGCCCAAGTGATAGGGGAGGGGGGGAGGGGAGCAGGGATCGATGCTCAGAAGGTGTCTTTAAAAGATAAAGGTGAAAAGTGGCAGGAACAGGGCTCTTGAATTCCCTTTCCAGTGCTCTGAATTAAAAGTTTCTTTGCAGGTAAGCTGTTGAGAAGATAATGAGCTTGGGGATTTCCTTCCATCAATAGAGAAGTTTACATGTTGGGAGTGAAAACATCAAGGGATGGGGAGGGTGAAGGGTCAGCAGACCCCTTCCTGCTTCTGAGATAATAAATCCTCAATGACCATCCCAAATTTATAACCAAGAGCTCTGCAACAGCACACAGAAACAACTCACAATTAACGTAGCAGTCTTCTAAGCGACAGATACAGAACCACTAGCAACCCGCAGATCAATGAGAAAAACACTTCCTATCAGCAGAGAGAAAATGTAGAGCAAGTTCTGCTTTTTGGTGTTTACCATTTTCCCTTTGTAATAATTTGCAGGGAAATGATGCATGTTGGTTTTTGATTTCTGCAGTGTTTGGGGGTTTTTTAAGCCCCCAATACTTTTCACACAGCTGCTGTTACCAAGAATCAAAAGGTATCTATCACGAACATTACGAAAACCACTCCTGGCAGCCAACATGCCACATAATTGCCAGCCAACAATATCTAACATAATTTCTGGTTCTCTTCTTTTTTAATTCTTCTCTTTCTCTCCCACTGACTCCAGCCAATAGCTTCCAGTGATGTACAGAAGATGAGGCATTTGCTATATTAAAGTACATCCTATTCCCTGTCCCTTTTCTGGCACTTTGGATGTTGCACACGCAATGGAAATGCAATAATAATCATAAACAAAACAAGCCAATTTATGCAACCTACATTCAGGACCTAACTCTTGTTTTGCAAAGAACAAAATACCGCAGACCCAAGAAGCCCCTCAACAGTCAGATGGGTTTAAGAAAAGTTATATATATATATACAAGTCTCAGACAGTTACCTCTCCAGGGAGGAGATTTTGTAACCCTTCCTCTTTCTCACCATCCCTCCCCACCATAACAGTACAAACTAAGCAGGGCTAAATTTGAAAATCCTGGGATTATTCACACTCCTTGTATCATTTATAGTCATGTATAAAGAGCTGCTGAATACGTGTGAGAAACACATTCTCTGCCGCAATCGCTCATGGACATGAACTGCCGGACACACGGTCGTTCCCTTTCCACCACCACCACCACCACTGCCCAAAGCACACACCAGAATCAATTATTGCTACTTGTTGGGTAAACAGAGGCAGTCTCACATACATGGGCACCACACAGGGACATACATGTAAAGCTGGACATGCAGAGGAATAACTTTCCTTTCCAGAGAGACAGAATTATTAACATTACAGACATGTCTACCCTCAGCCTTTACTTCTGCCAGAAACAGGTACGAACCAAAACAGGAATGCTGCAGGTACACGGGTGGGCACAAGTTTTCTATGAAAAGGAGAGCAACACCAAGCGAAACAAGACAGACATAAGGTTACCAGGTGTGCATGCGTCGTCTCACCTACCTTTGCATGGAAAAGAAATCTCCAAGGGAGAAGTGTCCGAGTCAGAGAAGCAAAACAAAATAATAATGAAGATGCTTTGAAAAAATTCCCCCACCAAGAGAGAGAAAAAAAAGCCCCTTCCCTCCCCCCCCTGCAGACTCACACACAGACACACACCTCAGCACCCGGGGGGGGAAACCGGGAGGAAAAAAGATCAGGATCAGCTGAGTGACAGGGAGCAAAGAACCTGCAGGCGAGAAGCGGGGAGTTGTGTTAGATCCGTGGCTGCAAGGACTGAGCGTGTGCAGGAAGGAGATGGTTTAAAAGGGGAATACATGGTAAGGAATTGTGGCTGCTCAGGCTGAAGTCTGAAGCTTTGGAGTCACAGCAAAAGAAAAGAGGGGGGGAAAAGGACTTCTTCCTTTGCAGGAGGGTTTGGGGGGCTTTGTCTGTGTGTGTATGTGTGTGTGTGTGTGTTTTTTCCAGGCGGGTGGTGTTCGGAAGTGACAGAAGCTTTCATCCAAAAAGACCATAGGGTCAAAACAATTGTGGGGCGCTGGGAGGTGATGGAGGTGTGGGTGGGGGCAAGTTTAGCTATTCCATGGTGGGAAAGTGAGGAGGAAGGGCTGGTGTGTGGTTTCTGTCTGTCTGTCTCTATCTGTGTCTCATGGTATGTTCACCAATGGTTTACGGAGCGAACTGCACAGCGAGAGAGAATAACTGTACAGGCAGAAAGGGAGAGTGAAACGCCGTCCTTACAGTGACACCAAATGTCTTTAGGGGAAACCTACAATTAGAGGCGCATAAGGCAGGAATTCTAGCAACACCAAAGGAAAGGAAGAAATCTCCTTGCACACTGTTGCACACCCACATCCACGGTGGGGTCTCAGGATAGCTATTTTCCCCTCCCTTCAGCCCACTCATCCTTCCTTTTCTGATGGACACAGGCTTCAGTGTGCTTGCCCTGCCCTGAAGCTGTGAGCATGTGTCCCTCCATAGGTCATAGACGAAGCAGGTTAAAGAATTACTCAATAAGAATTAGAAAACAATCTAATAACCCCCACGCAAAAAAGTCCCTCCCTCAAACCAGTCCCTCCTCTCCCCCCATCTTACTCCATGATCTGTTCTGGGAAGTCAGGGTTTGGGAAAACTCACTGCAAATTACTATCCTACTGCATTTTGTGAAGCCAGGGGAAACAAGAGGGACGGATAACACACGGGGATCCCACCGTCCAGGGGCTAGAACAGAGTATGGCTGCTCTGGATCCCCTCCAATGGCGGCCAGCCTAGCTTCCCCACACCACTGGTCTCATCCTGTGGCCAAGCAGCCTGGCCCCACACCAGCACAGGCCCCTCATCCTTGGAGAATCAACTTTCAATTGTACTGCTGAGGATCCACCAATAGGCTCTGGGAAAGAGAGTCTACCTGAAGCCATCACAGTCCTCAAGGCTCTTCATGGGTTTTGCCTGTTCAGGTAAATAAAACTCCTGATGTTGTAAGAGACAGAGATATTCTTGCTTGTGCCATTGGCATAGATTGTAAATAAGCTTTAAAAACCACCCAGCTTCCAGCTGCAGCTCAGAAGCTCTTCTGCTTCCTTGCAGGATTACACAAAGCCTTCTCCAGCCCTTCCCCACCAAAAAGATGTCTGTGTCAGCTGTATCAGACTCTGCGTGCATGGGCCAGAGTAACTAACACATCTGACCTTAACAAGACTGGAAAACAAAGCACTTTAGTTGTACTACAGAGCAAGCCCTCAAACATTAACTCTCGATGGAAAGGCAATGCAGCAAGCCCACCTTGGTAAAGCCAAAGCATCTCTGGTTTCACCTCAAGGTAGCTCATATGTACTCACCACAGGGTGAAACCATCAAGTACGTATCCTTTCCTCTGCTGTCCATCTCTGCATGGCTCTGCTGTGCTGTGCCAAGGGCATCAGACAGAAGCCAAGAAGCCATCACCAATGTCTCTTGTGAGGCCCTTAGAAGTCTTTGGAGCAAAGATGACAGCTGCTGTCTGTCCACTTTTAGCATAAC
This sequence comes from Neopsephotus bourkii, assembly GCF_033783945.1. NCBI lineage: Eukaryota > Metazoa > Chordata > Aves > Psittaciformes > Psittacidae > Neopsephotus > Neopsephotus bourkii. Next base: position 16,107,447 of record NW_026900624.1, read on the forward strand.
ACTTTTGTGTTTTATAAAGTGTTTAATCTTGTTTCCTCTCCTGAAAAGCAAAACTCAACCCTCAGAGGATCCTCAGAGTGCAACAGCAGTGCTGAATAAAAGGAAGCAGTGTAATAAATGACAGGAGTGTTGTGAACATCAAAAGTTACCTGATTCATAACCCTTGTGAAAAGCCCTTCCTCAGGCAAGTCCAGCCTTTCTTCTTTCATGGCTTCTGACCAGGACTGCAGTCACATGGTGAACCCATGCATGTTCCACAAGCCAAAAAGAGATTTTATTCCAGGATAATAAATATTTGTGGTGGGCAGACCTTTCCCCATCAGTGGTCAGAGCCTGTTGGTACTGAAGCTGCGCAGGACACTATCTCTGGCCATCTTCTCTACCAAAGATGGTTGCAGCTACACGGAGTCCACTGTCTTGCATGATCTGGACTGTTCCCATGTAGGACCAGGGAGACAAGAAGTGCTGAACCACATCAGAAAGCCCATTGAAGTGTACAATGGACATGATTTCGTGACACACCGATAATCTGAGCTTCTTAGTGCAATGGGGATGTGGGGCTGGGCACATCCCCAGACCCATGGCAGCATTTGGAGTAGCACCAGAGCCATGTAATTGTCCTGAAAGACATCTGAGGCAAACACCCAGACAGATGTTCAGACAATCGCTCTGAATCCTCAGGTGCCAGGCTGCTGGCAACCCGCTGAGACAGCTCCTGCCTCAACCAGTTCCTGACAACCCCCTAAGAGATGTTACTCTTCTTCCCTAAGCACACCACAAGCACCACACACAGCAAATATGAAAGCATCCACAGGCACTCGCACTCCTGTATACACACACCTATGTATGCCTTCCCCATTCCCACACACACCGGAGGGGCTGGCTGACCTTCTCGTCCCTTCATGCTAGCAAGTCCACCCTGGGCTGCTGAGGTTAATGCTCTTGGTTTCTTCCTCACCAGCCACAAGACACGCACCGCTCCCTCTCCTCATAAAAAGCTTCTGTTATTCCTTCCTGAGAAGAAGGGTTTCAATTCTGTCCCCGAAATGATGAATCTGAGCATTATATGATTTCAGATGCCTGCAATTCACCAACAAGCCCCTTCAGGGGGAACAGGGAAAAAATGCAATTGAATTTATTCATGCATGAATATCAAATGAGAAAAAGAGAATGAGGAGGAGGGCAGGAGAGAGGGTGAGACAGGAGAGAGAAACAGGGCAGCAATGAAAAGTGAAAGAAACAAAATGCTAAAGGAAGGTGAAGGGTAAACACAGAGGGGCACAGGAAGACAGATGCACACAAATACACACCCCGGATAACCCATGGGTCATCACTGATGTCCACATCCTAGGATCATGTCTGTTTGCCTTCCAGCATGCCCACAGCATTCAGATAAAGAGACATTTGAACTCTCATTCACATATACCCTCCAAATGGATAAAAACATGCAATAGGCTTGGAAGGAGAGGAGAGGGAAAGGGGCTGGGTGGGTAAATGGAGCCATGCCATTCATCCCTTCACAGATTTGGAGCTGGTGAAGAAAGCAAGCCCAGGGCAGCTCATGCTCCATAGTAGAGCCCTCTCTTCCCCACATTCCTCCCCAGAATGCACACACCTGGGAGGATTTCCATGGGCTTGCTGACACGCACACCACAGGCTTCCTTCACAGTGGTATTCCCTGTGTTATCACTTCTTCTGGGAAGCCACTGCCCTCCCTAAGCAGACCCTCTTCTCCACCACCCTTAAGGGAAGGCTCTGAAGATGAATGGCTTCTTGCCTTGCAGCTCACAGTAATCACAAGGCTCCATCTTCAACCCCCAAGGTGCTTTCAAAGAGTTTTGTCACCTCCCCTGAGTGATACATGTGGGCTCTGTTTGGAGTGACCTGCAGACCTCCTGCAGGTGGGACACAGCAGAGGTGAGCAAGGCACAAGCTGGTCCTACAGATGCATCCAGAGCATTTTCAAGGGTCACCCCCTGTCCCCTCTGATTTTTGAGAGGAACAGGGAAGTCTGCATTGCCCCTGCTACCACCTGAGCCAGGAGCACTGGCCTGGGGGTTAGTGGGGAAAATATGAGACTCACTGCAACTGCTTCAGAGGGGACTGGGCGAGAGGGAACAAGCACGAAAGGTGAAGCCGTACCAAAGCAGAGAGGTGTGTGGATAGCTCTAGGAGAAGCAGCCCTCTTGTCTGCAGGTTTGCAGGTGGCTGTGGGCTGAGCCCATTAGTCAGGAGCCCATGCTGGATTTAAAGACATCCTCTAGCTAGGACTCACGGGCATCATCAGGCTGACCCAGCCCTGGTCCCTCTTGCCAGCCCTAATGGCAGATCCTGGTCTCCTGCACAGCACACAGGAGCCAAACCCTGCAAATCCTGTTGCCACGAACGGCTGTGCAGCCCAGACCACCCTCCATCTCATCACACAAACCCCTCGGAGCAGGGTCCACTGTGTCCCCAGATTAGCCACGGCCACATGTCGGCTGACCTCATCCCCAGGCACACAGCAAGCAGGAGAAGCAGCCAGACACAAAACAGGCTCCCAGGTAGGGCATCAGGTCCAGCATCTGTTGCCGCTATGGGTTTACGTTTGCTGCTTCCAGGAGACAGTGCTCAGCTTTTCCCACACCCTTCAAAATAGAAAGAGAAAAATGAGAGAGAGAGAGAGAGAGAGAGTAAGCTCTGACGTGAACCTAACTTTAGATCCAAGGGCTGATGACTCACTCCACTGGGGGAGAAGTGGCTGAGCTGGCTGTAGGTTTCTGTTTATATACCTCTCTGAGCTAAATATATAGACTGAGAAGTTATTCTGTTCTAGCCCAACAATTTCAATCTGCATTTTATCCCTCTCGATCTTAATGTTCCCTTCCCTTCTAAATCTCTCTCTCTTTCCCCCCAGTGTTGCCTTTCTAATCCCCTTTATGCCTGCTTTGTTGTAGGAAATTGAAGAAACACATCTCCCCACCTTCCACTTTCCACAGTGTTTATGGTTAGACTGACAGGGGATTGCTGGGAAATGAATCAGTGTTGTGGCTCTTAAGCACAGCTCCTCACAGATCTGCCGATGCATTTCAGACCTGGTCTAGCGTTCTCAACCACACTGCCAGCAGTGAGATGCTGTGCCGCCTCCTGATCCCACTGGTCTCACAGATCTCAGGATGGAAGCTAGGTCCCTCCCAGGAGTCCCCTGTCCTGTCCCTCCAGTGTGGAGTTCCACTACAGCACCCACCCATGCATCCCAGGACTGGCAGTGTGCATCCCTGTCTCCTCCATCCCAGCACCCCAGGGCATGATGCCACTTTGCCAATACACTTTAGGCCCCAGCTGAGGTACTTGAGCATCAGGAGCTCCCTGAGGAAGGGCTGACAGCCACTACCAGCTACTCTTCATTTCTGTGACCAGAAGAAATACTTTGTCATAGGCAAAAGAAATCTGAATGAGACCTCCACGATTCTTTTGACCTGTGATCTGCCAGAACAGAGGACTCACATGGCTGGCACCCCACAGCTCCCTCCCTCACACCTGCATCCATACCTTGCACATTTATGACATGATGGTGCCATGGTCACTCTCCCTTTTGACTGTTATCACATTCCAGATGTGGGCTGCAACCTGTCCATCAGCTGCACCCACAGAGGGGATGCCAGACATCGCCTCCTCCTCTCTCCTGGGTGCTGCCATCCCTCCCCACCACCTGATAAATACAGTATCATCTTACACATTGGAAAAGTAGGCCCTCAAGAGCTCTCTCAGACCAGAGAAGGTCAGAGACAGGGGATGTCTGAGAGTCAAGGAGTTTCCTGATGCAGGGAAGCAACATCCACATGCACAAATGTGCCTCAGCTTCTCTTTTGTAGGGAGAGTGGTGTAGCAGAGCTTAAATAGATGGTTGAGCACACAAGGACCACGTCTGATTGCATTGAACGCCACTGTGGGTCTGTAACACCTGCAAGCTGTGATACCCCCTCAACATACCCCTTCTCATCCAGAACAGGTTGAGGTAAGTGGAGAAGGGGATGGTGAAAGAGAATATCTCAGAAAGAGGAGAGAGGAAGAATATAAATTAATCTCTTCAGCAGAGGAGACAAGCAAAGAGAAAAAGGAATCTCTGGCCCCAAAAGGCAGTTCCAAGCTATGGTGGCAGACAAGTTTCTAGATGGGAGATAAAGACCATTTACAAAAAGATGGCTTGTTACGAAAAACAACAGTGGAGAAAGAAAGTGTAACGAGGAGGTACGCATTCAAGGGAGAGGTCTCCAAGGGATAGAATCCAATTTAACACAACAGCTCAGTCTAGGAAAGGAAGATCATCATTGCTATTTGCTAAGCAGCTCCTGGGAAGAGGAGCATTGTCTTCGAAAGCCCCAGGTTAATCTTCTCCAGATGTAGGTCTGTGGGATCCAGCACTGAAACCTGGATCTGAGCTTCCCCAAGGCATCCCTTGGGTTTGGACCCAGACTGAGGTATGCTTGTCTCTAAGGGACTGTCTCATACAGTACCTGTTTGTCATCTTGCTCAAAACCTTCTTGTTTCTGTTCAAAGTACCAGAGAGCTATTTTCCCAGCTGCTGAGCAAGCACCAAAACCTAAGCCATGTGACCTGCTTCACCCCACTGATCATCCGAAGGACAGCGCAAAGAGCCTGTGTACAGCAGCCTCATCATCCTCCATGCAAGAAGGACCAGCGCTTCGTTTGGAAACAGCATAAGCAAGTTAACCTTGAGTTTGCAAAATGCATGTTGCAGGCTCTGTCTAGGCTGAGGTCAACAGCCTCCAGAGATCCATTACCCTCTCAGCACAGCCATGCTCCCTGGCTCTGGCAGACAGCCCCTGCCTGCTCTCACACAGCCAGAGGGAGTCCAGAGCAAAGGCAGAGCAGGCAAGATTCACCCTCTGATCAGCAGCTACTCAGAAAGCAGAGAAGAAGGCAGCAAGGGCTAAAGAGCACTCCAGGCTGGACTATGGTCTCCTCTCAGGCACGTTCACAAATCCTTTAAAAAGAGAAGAGAGCAAAGCTTCGTCTCAAAAAGCAGATAGTCCTCATCACCCATCCATCGCTTTGGCCTTAACTCTTTGAAGCTCTATGCCATGTTCTGCACAGCTGCTTTATCCCGGCTGGCCCTGATCCATGGCCTTTCCTGGCTTTGGACCCAGGGGAGCCTCCAAGGAAAACCAGACAAGTGTCTGCAGTAGCTGAGTGGCAGAGAGCAGCAATGGGCCAAAAAGCAAGAGAATGGCTTGGGCTAGTAAGAAAAATGGAGATTTACAAAAACAAAAGAACAAAGGTGGTCTTGTGGTGCCACCTCGTGATGGGTTTGCACAGTGGAGCATGGGCCAAGAAGTCCTGGGTTCAAGGGTAGCTGCTTCCCAGGGAGAGAGGGCAGAGGTGGAAAAGGACTGAGATAGGAGTCCATAAACAGTAAGGTCTACATAAAGGTGAGACCATTCACATTTGCTCAGGAAAGACACAACTTTGACTCAGACACTGCTTTTCCCGAGAGCAGCACAAGCCCAGGGAAGGCAATAGATAGCTCCCCGTGCAAATGTTAGAAGGATAAGATGCTGATGGATCCAACACTTTTCCATCACACTGTGCCCTGTGGCAGAGAAGCTCATGAACTAAAACAATATAGGAATGAAAAAGAGAACATTTATTGTGGGACTCACCACTGCAATAGATGGGTGGCTGAGATGATGCCTTTTCTTGAATGAAAAGCATAAACTGGCACAACATGAAAGGTTTGAGATTCAACTGCTCTCTAACATAACTGAAAATTTACTTCATCCAATGATCCTTACACTGGGCTCCAGGGCAAGATGAAACATGATCAAATCCCCAGGATATAAGCTGAGAGGACCTCTTTTTCGGGGGTGAGTATCTCCCTAACATTATCTCTTTCCAGCTCTCTCCGAAGCACGATGCATACTGATTTCCACCCCACTGGGGGAATATGCCCTTCCATGTACTTGATCCTACCAGTGAGGAATTGCCTGCGCCTAGAGGCAGCTGATGTCTTTTCTGTTGTTGAGGTGCAAAACAAGGCATCTCCTCCATCACTTTTCAGCTGCAGAGATGTTACATAAGCACTTGACGAAGGGAACAGATCTAATTAGCTCTCATCTTAGAGACGAGGAAACTGAGGCCCAGGGAAAGAAGATGATCCATCCAAGATCACCCTGCAAAGCAGGTGCAAAGCCCAGTGTGCCCAGCCCCAGCTCTGCATCCACCCCATGGGTCATCATGTACCAGCATTCATCTGAGAGACCCGCTGGATATCAAATCTCATGGTATAGAAACCAAACCTGACACATCAAGGTGTGCACTGACAAGTGGAGAGTGAGGAATGTGTTTCCCACCAAACTTCACATTGCACAGCTTTACATTAACCAGAATGGGCAGTTAAATTTTCCATGGAGGCAGAGTATAGGCAGAGAGGATGATCTTGGATTAGATCAACTGATCTAATGTGGCATCCCCTGTACTTCTAACTCTTCCCAAGTCCCGCAGTCCTCTTGGGTATATTTTCCAAATAAGAAAGAAAATAGAAGAGACAGAGAGATATAAATAATGGAGACTAAATTTGAGCTATAGCAGTGCCCGAGGGAGAATTCAAGAAAAAAAGAAACACAAAGAAAAAAAAAGAATCAAGAGAACAGTTTATCAGATGCAAGGTTAGGAAGGGACAAGGGTTATGGTTATTAATAAGCCAGTTTGCTGTTCTCCTCCCAGGCTAGTCTCCTGGCCCTCCCCCGCTCCTCCATTGTTCCCATCCTGCCTCCCTGTCGCTCATTCTTTCTGCTCCATCACTTCAGGTCAGGTTGGGAATTTGATGCATGGTGCCTGCCTTTGCCACGGCTTCCCACCACTGACCCCCTCCTGCGCAGCCCTCCACTGGGTGCTTGAAGCACACCCACCCTGCAGGGCAAGAATTATCCATTTGCTGATGATGGAGCAAGGAAAATGGTCTGTCTGAGCACCCAGGGCCACACATACAGCCAGAGCTGAAGGGGAAGCGTGGAGCCACGATGCTTGGCCAAGCCAGTTTGTCCTGCTGGTACCCAGGTAGCATCCACATGGTGCTGCAGCGTGCCTTACGCATCCCCAAGGGCTGCTCAGGAGGCCTGGACATGGAAAGCGGGGGTTATCCCCAGTTTGCAGCACAAGCAGGCTCTGTGTCACCCAATGCCACCCCTCTGTTGTACAGGCTTTGAAGGAAAAAGCCTTCTTTTCCTAGTGTTCATACAGCTCACTGGGACATGTAGGGCAAGACTCAGCAACGTGTGGAACAGGCAGGTGGCACTGGGTTGAACAGGGAGGAAAGGACTCCGGTATTTATAACAGGGAAATGAAAGATGAAGATGAGGAAAAGCCCCATGTGAAACAGCTCCCCACAACAGTCCACCAAGAACAGAACCACAAAATAACACTCTGCCTGTGTGAAGGCAGAGAAGACACATGGTTTCTCATTACCATCAGTTCTCCAGAGCCATCATTTCAAAGAGGAGCCGTACTGGTGTCACCTGGGATGCAGGGTCAGGAACCTGCTCCATACTGGCCACAAGCAGTTCAGAAGTACTCACTCACATCTGCAAATTGGACCAGCATTATGCCATCCTCCCTGGCCAAAAAGCTGCTGCACAGAATTCCTGGAAGAAGGCTGCTTGTCTGAGACATGTGGCTACTTAAGCAGCCTGGCTGGCAAGCAAACCAAGGCACTGCAAGCCCAATGCAGAGCTGCCAAGAGCCATTACTGAGCTGGGATATAGCCATGGTTAGCTGGTGAGCTGCTGCAGCACAGCAGGCACAGCATCCCTGCTGGCACCAGCCCCTGGTGACCCTCTGCACCCCCCTCTCCTGGCTGCCACCCACGGGAGTGTGAAAAGTAGCCATGCAGAAAGCCCGGCTGAAAGCCTGGCTGCTGTGAATGCCACTGGGGCCTGTCTGTGCCTATGAATGCCCTGCAGTGCTCACACATCTGCCTGCATGCGCACACAAGTGCTAACACCCAAACCAAGGACAGTCTGTGCCACACAGCCGCATCTTCACATGCACATACACCACTGGCAGCGGGATGTGTCAGGCAAACACATCCAGAGGCAGACAGGACTGGTTACTCAAGGATAACTATCGGTCAGGGATGAAGGCAGCTCTGTGTCACCTTCCCCCTGCGCAGAGAAGGTAGCATCTCCCATCTTTTTGCTGAAGTGTGCTGGAGCCCAAGGTTGAAGAGCAGCTTCTGGGAGACAAGTGCTTATTATATGTCTTAAGCACACGCTTAGTGCTTCTGTATGCATCATTGCATACGAGCTGAACTTCTGTCAGAGGGAAACGAGGGAGGGAGAGCATGGAAAGGAGGGGAGGGAGGACAGATACCATTTCAGCTGTGCTCAACAGGAGCAGAAGAGGTGAAGAGGTGCAGGCAGGCAGCTCCTAAAACATGGGTGCCAGTGAGGGCTCTCAGCCATGGCAGTGAGATCACAAGGAAGCAAAGCAGCAGAAGGAAAAGCAAAGCAGGGAAGAAAGCAGTTTTAAAGGAGAAAGGGTAAGTGGGAGCTACAGCATCCATGAGGAGAGGAGACCAAGCTGTGGAGAAGACTTCAGCCAGGTTGGAGCTGAGACAGGGATACACCAAGGCAACTTTGCAGCTGTTGTAGAAGGCAGATGGGCAGAACCAACAGCCGTAAGTACTGGAGTACTGTGTTCAGCTCTGGGGCACGCAGCATAAGGAAGATAAGGACCTGCTTGAGCATGTCCAGAGGAGGGTCACAAAGACGATCAGGAGACTGGAGTACTTTACTTATGGGGACATACTAAGAGAGTTGGGCTTGTTTGGCCTACAGAAGAGAAGGCTCCAGGGAGACCTTATAGCAGCCTTCCAGTACTTAAAGTATACAGAAAAGATGGAAAAGGATTTTTTTTTTTATCAGGGAGTAAAGTGATAGGATGAGAGGGAATGGATTTAAACTGATTGATAGAGTGTAAATCTATATTAGATACTAAGAAGGAAATCTTCTATGTTAGGGTGGTGAGGTGCTGACACAGGTTGCCCAGAGAAGAGATCCCTGGCAGTCTTCAAGGCCAGTTTGGATGGGGCTTGGAGCAACCTGGTCTAGTGGAAGGCGTTCCTGCCCACGGCAGAGGTTGGAACTGGATCAGCTTTAAGGTCGCTTCCAAACCAAACCACTCTGTGATTCTGTAAGTGGGCAGAAAGAGAATCTGCAGGTTAAAGGTGAAGACCAGGTCACAGGTGCCAGAAGCAAATGAGAAATGAGAGAAGAATGAAAGTCCACGGGCCCATATGACAGACAGACTTTAGCATCTTCTAGCTGCAGGAGCTAAAAACTGAGGAAGGGTGAGATTGGGTGAATCTCAGTAAACCATATTCATGTGCTGTTTTTCACCCTGGGATGGAGGAAAACAAAATCACAGCCCCCCAGATGTGTTGGCTGAGGGAACCTGAAGGTTGGTTTCAAAGGCAGCCCCCCAGGGAAGGCTCATTTGCATGCTGACTGCAAAATCCCCAAGCCGTAGAGCTGATTTCCACTGCTGAGATGGTTTTCCAAGCAGCATGGATGCTACGTGGAAAAACTGAAAGGTTCTCCGCCCCTTAGATCAACACTAGAAAGACTTTCTAAAGGAGACACATGCACACACATACAAAATCAGTTTTGTTTTAGACACCTTTTTGGCTCGCATCTAAGGCAAGATTCAGTTAGAATTAATTGCCTTAGTGAACAGTAATGCAATCCAATCCAAGTCTTGTGCAGAAAATCTGATGAATTGACTTCAGTTGTCTAGAAAAATGACATGTAGTCGAAGTTATATTTGGGAAGTGAAGGATAGCGTGCGTCTCAGAAAAGACTTATGGTTCCAGGGTGATGGAGAGGTTTTCTTCTATCAGTCTAAGAGGGATGGGGGAGGAAAGCACAGCACTCCTCCAGATAGGAGAATCATGACACCATGATCAGAGATGCAGAAAGCATGACCTGCCAGGAAGGTACTGAGCAAAACAAAGCTGTTTAGACTATAGAAGATTGATAAGAGGCACAATAACAGTCTTCCAATACATATGAGTTTGCTATAAAATGACAAAAGTTCTTAGTTCTTAGTGTCCACAGTGGACAGAAAAAGCAACAACAGACTTACACTTCAATACAGGACGTTCAGTGATAAGGAGCACCAGGCAGACAATACTTGAAGATGCAAGGGAAAGTCCCACACTTCAGGCCTTCAAAACTAGGCCAAACCTCTTGAGAATGATGATCATCTTGATTCAATCACTGATCATACTGACTTCGATATGAAGTCAGTGACATCCTGAGGACCCTGCTAGGCCTGTCTTCTGTGGGTGTCTAATCCCAAATGGCTGTGGCCACCACCACAATCAAGTGTTGCTATTGTGGTGCTGTCTCTCCCCTGGCCATTGCTTCCCCAGCAATGCCCATTTATTTTGTCTACCCGAGAGCCCCACAGAGCACAGCATGTGCTTGCAACACTCTGTGAATAATAACACTCATATATCTCCAGCAAAATAAAAAACTGGGTCAGCTACAGCTGTGTACATCAGGAGCAGCCAATGCATCTGCCAATGAACCCTCCAGTGCTGCAAAATCCAACCCACCAGGCACACAGGGGTTATAAGGCAGTGTCCCTCCGTGGGGGAAGAGGGGAGAGTTCAGATCTGACTGGGAAAACACAGCCTTTTTGGTGACATTTCATAAGTAAAACCATGAATAAAACAGGACCTGAGAGAGGGTTCTAACAAACTGCTCACACTAATATCCTGGCCACTGGGGGAGGTGGGGTGAATGCGCAATCACCCCCAGCTCCAGAAGCTGCTTCCAGTGCCTCCAACCTGCATGCATACATATCAGAAAGGGCTGGATGCAAATAAAGCCAGAGACACGTATTTACCTGTTGTAGTCTGCAGGAGGGTAGCTGAGGAGGGACATTGAGAAGGAACAAATGAGTCAGGAGCTCTGGGGAAGAGCAGAGACAAGGTGAAAGCACAGCATGGTGCAAGAGAGACTTAACCACAAGAATTTAGAAAGAAAGGAGAGCCATGGCTCTCAATTTGGAGCAGGTTCCACAGCTGATAGGAGGGTCTCATGCCCCTGAACTCACAGGCTCTCAACTGGCTGCAGCCCGTGTATACAGATGCCAAACTGTACTGCATTTAAGAAAAGCCAAGCTTAGGCTGATGGCCATGAGACCAACATGAGGCATATTTAGTCATCCCAGTGAGCAAGACCTTCAGCCACCACATGTGTGCTTGCATGCACGGGCATATTCATCCTCACTGAGCCAAAATCCAGCCTGAAATCAGACCGTCTGTCAGAGACAAAGCTGTTTGCAGCAGCAAGGCAGCCAAAAGGGAGAGAGAAAACAGCCTCAGCAGCAGGAGCACAGGTAGGAGCTGCCCAGCTGCCTCATCTGGCCATTCCTCTTGCTGTATTTTACAAACGCCGGGTGAGCAGCAGCGGGTTCCCTGGAAATGCTGCCCTGTGTTGTTTCAGCACAGGGCCGCATCCTACCCATTAAGGTACAGCACCCAGAAGACAGAGAGCTGTCTGATGTACAGATACAGGCTGGGCAGAGAAGAGATTCAGAGCAGCCCTGTGGACAAGGACTTGGGGGTGTTGGTCAAAAGCCAACCGTATCCTGAGCTGCATCAAAAGGAGTGTGACCAGCAAGGTGAAGGAGATCCTGCCCCTCTGCTCTCATGAGACCTCACTTGAAGTACTGTGTGTGGTTCTGGTGTCCTCAACATAAGAAGGACATGGAGCTGTTGGAGTAAGTCCAGAGGAGGCCACAAGGAAGATTAAGGGAGCTGAAGCACCTCTCCTAGAAAGACAGGCTGAGAAAGTTGGGGCTGTTCAGCCTGGAGAAAAGAAGCTGCATGAAGACCTCGTAGAAGCCTACCAGTATCTGAAGGGGGCCTATAAGGATGCTGGAGAGAGACTTCATCAGGGACTGTAGTGATAGGACAAGAGGTAATGGGTTCAAACTTAAACAGAGGAAGTTCAGATTAGGTATGAGGAAGAAGTTCTTTACTGTAAGGGTGGTGAGGCACTGGCACAGGCTGCCCAAAGAAGTGACAAATGCTCCATCCCTGGCAGTGTTCAAGGCCAGGTTGGACAGAGCCTTGGGTGACATGGTTTAGTGTGAGGTGTCCCTGCCCATGGCAGGGGGTTGGAACTACATGATCTTAAGGTCCTTTCCAACTCTAACCATTCTGTGATTCCATGATTCTATGTCCCCTTCCTCCCCCTCCAAGGGGAGACAGGAGAGAGCAACTGCCAATGTTAATGTATCCAGTGATAATCAGGCTGGCGAGGATGTACAGAGCACAGAATCAGGCAGCAGGAGCACACAGGCAGGGAGCCGGAAATAATTACTGTGATACTGTAACCAGAAAACACAAGGCCAAGCTATTTACCACACTAATTGGTATTTATCCCTGTTTATGGCTCCACATGGCAGTGGGACTGGGGGTATAAATAGAATCATAGAATCACAGAATCAGCTAGGTTGGAAAAGACCTTTAAGATCATGAAGTCCAACCATTCCCAAGCACTGCTAAGGCCACCACTAACCCATGTCACTAAGAGCCTCATCTACATGGGTTGTGAACACTTCCGGGGACAATGACTCCACCACTGCCCTGAGCAGCCTGTTCCGATGCCAAAACTCAATTGTTTTCATAAGAAACATCCAAAAGGGATGAAACAATGGTTTGGGTTGGAAGGGACCTTAAAGCTCATCCAGTTCCACACCCCTGATACAGGCAGGGACACCTTCCACTAGACGAGGTTATTCCAAGCCCCATTCAACCTGGCCTTGAACACTGCCAGGGATGGGGCAGCCACAGCTTCTCTGGGCAACCTGTGCCAGGGCCTCAGCACCCTCACAGGGAAGAACTTTTTCCTAATACAAAGTTGAATTAAATGCTTTTTCCCTGTGTTACCTTTGTGTGTCTTGAAAATGTTTCTGGAGATGACAAAAAAGTGGGGTTTTTTTCCCAAGAAAACAACAGTCTCATAATTCAATTCATGGCCCATGCAGGGAACAGTATGGCATAGCATAACATACCACAGCACAGCATAGCATAGCAAAGCACAGCAGTGCAGTGAACAGCATAGCGCCATAAAGAAAAGTCCTAATTTCCAGGGCTGGGCTGAAGCTTCCAGCAAAAAACCAATACGTCATCATATTACAGCGTGTGTATATATATGTAAGTATGTATGTACATACACACACGTAGTTATATATTTGTAGATATATATGTGTGTGTATGTATATATGTATATATACACACATATACCTACCCCACAGACAGAGATGACACCATCCCTGATGTCCCCGACTGGGCTGCATTCCTCCGTGAGTACCTGGAACTCTCCAAGTAAGCTGTGGAGGGTGGCAGTGTGGTGGGGGGGGGTTAGGGTACAATGAGGACACTTTCCCTGATGTCTTGATTTCCCCAACAGCCTCATCGTCACCAACTTCCTCATTGAGTTCTGCGGCTTCTTGGAGAACATGACAAATGGCAACTGCTCACTGGACCACGCAGTGCTAGCGCAGCTGCCAGACATTGAGGACACTACAGTGACCATCAGTGTTACCAACTGTTCTGCCAAGGTCCTCCACGAGCTCCCTGAATTCTACAAGTACATGGCAGAGGGTGGCTACCCCAAAAAGCCATTGGTGGTGGCATGGCTGGGAGCTGGCAAGGACACAGTCCCCAGTGTCCCCAAAGTCCCCATCCTAACCAGCTCCCTCAACAAGCTCCCCCACCTGTTGTAGTACAGGGCAGAAGACAACTGCACTATGAAGCTGGAGGATGGTGATGACAGCTTCCATGATGGCCCCGACAGGCTTACCAGCACCGCCTCCATCAGCCAAACCCCTGACTCGTTGCAGCACTGGGCACAGAGCAGGAGAAGCAAGGGCCTCCCGGTGGCAGTGATGCTGACTCCTTCTGGGGGATGGCAGCGATGTTGAGTCCTCCTGGGGGGTGGCAACCTCCCACTTGCAGGACCCACACAGGGAGAAGGTCAGGGTGTCAGTAGACCTCCCACTGTGGCCATCACTGAACACCTCTGAGACTCACGAGGAGAGCTCTCTGGAGAGCTCTGTGCACAGCTCCAAGGAGAATTCAGAGGCTCCAGGAGACAGTGCTGCAGAGAGTCCCTGGAAGCATCCCCTGCCAACTCCTCTGGAGAATCCACATCCCCTGCTGAGTCCCCAGTGGCAGCCCAGGGTGGTTCTGACCTGCTTGCCACTGCGGAGTCCCCACGCCAGTGCCCTGGCTGCCCTCCGGCACCATCCACCCTGCACAGCCACGCTGGTGAAGGAAGCACTGCACAGGCAGCCCAGGGTGGTTCTGACCCACTTGCAACTGCTGCTGGGCCTTGTCTCCTGCCAGGGGGAGCCCAGACTGGGAGAGATGGGCCACAAGCAGGCCAAATGCCCTGTGTCAGCCAGCAGTCCCAAGGAGCAAGAGTCCTCCCAGCAGGACAACATCCCACCAATGAAAAGGAAGAAGATGGTGCTGCACCGCCCGACCAAGCACTAGGAAACACCGTGCGAGGGCAGATGTACAGAGACAGCACAGTGGTGGGCAGCAGCAAACAGCAGGCAGGAAGCAGCAAGGGGAGAGCTGAGGTCACCTTGCACCAACTGCACTGCATGCTTCCTGAGTTTGGTCCAGAGTTTCCACCTGCTTGGGCAAGGAGTGAAGGTGCTGGGACTACTGTGACCATCCTGCCAAAACTGTAACAGAGATGGAAATTACCCTGAAAAACGTGGGAGAGAGTACTATGGCATCCAAGTCCCTACAAAATCAAAGGAGCAGGTTACAGCACAAGACTCATATGAAGATCGGCTGAGAAAGTTGGGGCTGTTCAGCCTGGAGAAGAGAAGGCTGCGTGGAGACCTCATAGCAGCCTTCCAGTATCTGAAGGGGGCATATAGGGATGCTGGGGATGGACTCTTCACTAGGGACTGTAGTGATAGGACAAGGGGTAATGGGTTAAAACTTAAACAGGGGAAGTTTAGATTGGATATAAGGAGGAAATTCTTTCCTGTTAGGGTGGTGAGGCACTGGAATAGGTTGCCCAGGGAGGTTGTGAGTGCTCCATCCCTGGCAGTGTTCAAGGCCAGGTTGGACGAGGCCTTGGGTGATATGGTTTAGTGTGAGGTGTCCCTGCCCATGGCAGGGGGGTTGGAACTTGATGATCTTAAGGTCCTTTCCAACCCTAACTATTCTATGATTCTATGTTAAAACAGACTCTGCTCATAGAATCATAGAATCAGCCAGGTTGGAAAAGACCTTTAAGCTCATCAAGTCCAACCATTCCCCAGCACTGCCAAGACCACCACTAACCCAGGGCACTAACTCATCTGCACAGGCTGCAAACATTTCCAGGGGCAGTGACTCCACCGCTGCCCTGGGCAGCCTGTCCTGATGCCTGGCCACCCTCTCTATGAAGAAATTGTTCCTAATCTCCAGCCTAAATGCCCCCTGGTGCAGCTTGAGGCCATTTCCTCTTGTCCTGTCACTTGTTACCTGGGAGAAGAGACTGACCCCACCTCATTATCCCGCACCTCTCCAAACCAGCTCCAAGGGGCAGCCCAGACCTGGCACAAGCCCCACCATGTCACCTCCCGTGACACCATGCAGCCACCCTGGCGGCTCCCCCCCTTTGCAGAAGGGGTGGCTGAGCGCTGTGTGCCCCTGCTGGCATGGGGAAGGCCCCAGCCACCGCCAGCCCCTTCCCTCCCGGCCCATCTCAGCACTCGCTGTGCTCCCAAGCAAAGATGATTCCAGCCCCTGACTGAGCAGACAAAAATCCCAAGCCCCAAAACAAGGAGCTGAAACAATTTCAGTGGTGACCACAAAGCCCCTTTGCCACCCGGGGCTGGTACTGCTCAGCTGCTGCAGCACAGACGCTTGGAAAGCTCCAAGCTGATGGCTAGTCTGGGCAAAACTGGACTTGTGGCACCCACGCCACCATCATCTATGCTTCCATAAGCAACAGTGCAACTGGAACTGTAGCACTGTTCCCCCTTCCATGCTGCAGGAACCAACATCGTTCACTTCTCTGCCCCACTGTACCCCTGGTCATTCGTACCCGTATTTCAGAGTTACCTCTACAGCTGAAATAATGCTCCACATTGTTCCTCACTGTCCTGAAGAAATGCAGAGCTGTGCCTGCTGTCATAAACAAGCCCCTGCTCCACCAGTGACCCGGTGGATAGTACCTCTGCACAGCCTAAGCTATTCCCACATCTGGGGATCTTCAGGATGCTCTTTGAGGAGTATGCTGAACTGAAGCATGTGCTCTCTCACACAGAGGTGGTCTTCCAGCAGCTTAGCACCAATCTACACCATCGTGCAACCCAGCTGGTGGCTATTTAAGGAAGCATTTGAGAATTTCAAATCATTTCAATATCCTTTGAATACCCTTGAAGCCAACCTGGTCCTTTTCCTGTGAACCAGCATGTTGCTGCATATGGTTCAAGCCTTGCTTAAGGTTAAACAACTAAGAATGCCACCAAGACCTTCCCCGAGGCTGGACACTTGTGAGTGGCAGGGTGTGGGGGTCAGTATGGGCAAGTACCCAGGCCAGTGGCACCTCCAGTGCACCCCTGAACAAGTGTAAACCTGGGAAAAACTAGTAAAACACAAGACAAAGGTGTGCTGTTGTCCTGGCACCACCAGCGAGGGACAAACCACTGCAACCTGCTGAGCCCTGCTCAACACTATCCAGTACCCTCAAGGGGAAAAAGATGTCTCTGGATCTGATGGCAAAGCAACTGACACAGCAGCTGCTCCAACCCCAGAGACAGACACCACAGCTAGTGTCTCTCACTGGGGTTTGGCCAGCCACAGTCACTGCCATTGCTTCAACCACAGCAACAGGCACTCCAGCTATTCCAACCCCAGCAACAAACAGACGATGCAGCTACTCCAATCCCGGCTGCAGTCACTGCAACTAGAGTCTGTCACTAGGGGCCAGACAGCTGCAGTAGCTGCAGCTACTTCAACCCCAGCAACAGGCACTGCAGCTATTCCAACCACAGCAACAGACACTGCAGTTACTCCAAACCCAGCAACAGGCACTGCAGTGACTCCAGTCCCAGCAAAAAGCACTGTGGCTACTCCAACCCCAGCGGCAGATACTGCATCTGCTCCTACCCTGACAACAGGGGTTGGACTACTACTCCAATACTGGCAGCAGGCACTGCAGCTGAACCAAAGAACCAGTCCATGCTGCTGTCAGTCACCCCTGTACAGAAGAAATGGACACAGAAGCCACCTCATATAGTGAAAGAGGAACAGCACAGCAAACAGACCTGGCACAACATGAATGCCCTGGAATAAGGGGTGGATATTGTTCTGATTTTGGCTGGGATAGAGTTAATTTTTTCCTAGTAGCTGGTGCAGTGCTGTGTTTTGGCTTCATTCTGAGAACAGTGCTGATAACACACTGATGTTTTAGTTGTTGCTCGGTAGCACTTACCCTGATCAAAGACTTTTCAAGTCTCACGCTCTGCCACTGACGAGGGGCACAAGAAGCTGGGAGGAAGCAGAGACAGGACACCTGACCCGAACTAGCCAAAGGGGTATTCCATACCACAGCACGCCATGCCCAGTATATAAACTGTGGGGAGTCACCTGGAAGGACCGATCTCTGCTCATGTCAGGCTGGGTATTCATCAGCAAGTTGTGAGGATTTGTACTGTGAACCGCTTGTGTTTATTAGATTCTTCCTCTTCCCTTTCTCCTTTTAGTTTTATATTCTATATATTCTATATAAATATATTATATTGTACTTTAGTTGTTAAACTGTTCTATGTCATGGGGAAATAAGTCTCTGGAGGTGCTGTCCATGTTAAAGAAGAGTCTGAGCATCCAGTCATTGGGCACTGCTGATCTCTCCAAAGCCTTGGTCCATCATCCCCTCCTGCAGGGCTGTTTCACTCTTCCCTTGCACTGCTCACTGCTCATGGAGCCTCCCCACTAGAAGCCCTGCAGCTTGTGGGTCTTTTCTCTACCTCCTGCACTTTATTCTTCAGCCTGGGGATTAAAACAGCATCTACCCCTCACAAAGCTCTCTCCCAAAATACAATCAGAAAGCTGTGTTGACCCCAATCTGTCCCTGTAGCTTCCATCCATACTACATTACCAGATGCTCTTGTGGAGCTGAGCATGTCCTATTTGCTTCCATCAAGAATGTGATACCTAAAACCCTGGGGAGAAAGTGGCTTTCCAGTCTGGAGGATTTGCCCCTCCCATTGCATCAGATGTGTCAGAGCAGCATTTCATTTACCTTTTCCAGTGATTTTTATCTGTCAGATTAATGAGGAAGTTTAACCCACTCCTTGGCAAATCCCTGAAAGTCAAGTCATGGTGAGGGGGAACCAGTCTGTAAAGTGAGACACACTCCAAGCAAGCATTGACCCCTTTTGGTGCATGAAGACTGATCTCCCCTTGGCTGATCATAGAATCACACAGAATAGAGACCTTCAAAGGCCATCTAGTCCAACCCCACTGCAATAAGCAGGGACATGTTCAACTAGATCAGGCTGCTGCCCCTTGCAAAGGTCTGTGGGTGCCCTACCTGCAACCAGCACTAGCCACATCCCTCTCCCCAGCTCCCCAGTGTCAAGCAACATGCACCAGTGTGCTGAGAAGTCAACCCAGCCACGGCCACCTGAAGATGATTTCTAAACACAGCCATGACCAAGTCATCAGTGCCTATCTGGGAAGGACATTTACTTTCCTTCAGATAAAAATTAACTTGTAAAATCCATTTGAGTCTGTTCCTCTGATAACCTGCTTCTCTTGTCCATCATCCTGCTCTGGGATGATGCCATGTTTGCCCAGTGCCCAGACTTTCACCACTGTCACATATTGCACCCACCAACACCAGTGCACAGAAGGATTCCTCCACAGACCTTTTACAATCTAGACACCTGAGAAAGTTCCATCATGAAAGTAAAATAATCTTCTCAAGGGGAAAAAATCCTACACCAAGACTTCACTCCCATCCTTCGCTCCCTTCAAAGGGGGCTGCTCTAAGCCATATGAATTCTAGTGTTTCTGAACCCCCTTCCTCCATGCCCTCATCACTCTGACACACACAGCCATACCCATAGCACTTCCTCTACACCACTGCTTCCAGCCCTTCCAGCCATGGCTCCCATAATGTTAGAAGATGATACCACAACTGCACCTCTATTTTGGCCACAGGTGTGAACACCCAGAGCTGCTCACACAGTGTTTATGCTGGGGTTGGACTTACCCTGGCTTTTTTACAACTGCATGTGGGAGCCAGGCATCTCCTCCATTCCCACCATCTGTAGGTAACTTACACTGACAAAGTGGCTGTTGGCCTTGTGGACCATACAAGAAACTCACTTGCCCATGTGTTGACATCTTAAGCAGTACAAACTCACACCCTGGCTCACAAGATGCAAGGGATAGCTCACGAAAGAGTTAAGGGTTTCCACATCTCTTCCATATGTGTTGTTCCCACACATTCTTTCTGGCACAGTGATGCTGCTCATGGATATTTGTGCTGCCCTACTGCTGCAATAGAGCAAGTGCCCAAACAATGTCATTTGTTCCTAATGCCTGTCCACATCTCGCAGTCTCAGCACAACTGGCTTAATAGCCAATCTCTGCTGGGAGGCAGCTTAAGGAAGAGAGGGAGAGAGAAAGAAAGGAGAAAGCAGCAAAAGGAAAAGCAAGGAACATGAATAGAAGCCCACAGAATAGACAATAACACTGCCAGGCACAGCAGCTCAATTGGCTGTGACAGGCAGACCTTCTCTGCACCTGGGATTCAAACACAAGCCTATTCTGCTGGTTTCTTTGAGAGACAGTAAGTCCTGACTACCTGTCAGTGTGCACCCGGGAGATGTCACCAGCAGAGAAGGGCCCCAGGTGCTCCCAGCCCGCAATGCTGACACAGCTATGATGGCTGAGGTCACACATGGCATTTCCTGGAGATGAGCGATGAAGAGCAGAGAGGGGGAGGAAGAAAACCTGAGCAACAGTGGAAACCAGAGACCCGAGGCAATGCTCTTGCCAGGTCTCCTGGTGTTCCCAGAGGATGCAGCTCAGCTGTGCTGCCTGCACAGCTCCTGTTCTGCTCATCTGAGGGGCAGGGCAGCTCCCAAATGCTGTGTGCCTTCAGGCAGACACACTTCTTCACCCTAAGTCCTGGCAGGTACACAAGTGAAGACATTCACTGTCTTTCCTTGGCTTGCCAGCTCGCTGAGGGTCCACGAAGGATATACTCCTGGAGACCTTCATACTCTATGGTCAGGCTGTTCCAGGTCTGCTGGCAAGCAAGCAAGCTACACCCTCAGCAGCCCATGAGAACAAGGGTATCAAAACTAGATGGCCATGTTCAACCTCAAGGGACCCATAGCAGATCACCTGAAGAAGACCACTTTCATCCTTTAGCATAGCTCCCCTTCCCAGAAGTGACAGCTAGTGGGCAACCCCAAAGGTGAGAGACCACCAGTTGGTACTTTTAGCCTTCCTTCTTGTAAAGAAGCTGGACAGGTCACCTCACATATCCCAGTGGGACACCCAGATAGGAACCCACTCCTGTGCCCTCCTGCACAGCCACCTTCCCTGCCTCCTCCTCACCAAACCACCCACACATCCTTCCCCACTGCATCAGCCCAAGTAGCTGCTGCCAATTAAAAGCTGTTTTCACTAGGTTTTTAATAAGAAAAAAGTAATTGAAATTTAATTTAGTCAACGACCAAGCAACAGGGGAGGGTGTGTGAAAATGAGCCAGTGTTGGCTCAGGTTCCAGCAGGAAGGAGCTTGAAACCAGAGCTGTGCAGGAAGACTGGGGGGATGCCTGGGGGCAGCTGAGGGAGATCTGTACAGGAGGTTTCAAATCAGGGGCTCAAGCCCTTGATTTGAAATCTCCTGTACAGAGGTTTCAAATCAGACCTCTCAACTAAATTTCTCCCATAGCCCATTCCCAGCATTATGTGTAAAGCCTCCGCACACCCTCCCCCACTTATCCACATACTCCAATGAAAACCTCCTTTCCCATCACATCCTCACAGCTTGCAAGGGGCAAGGCACTCTCTCCTGCACTCTTCCCCTCTGCCACTGGTGCTGCTGTGACCAGAGCCCTGGCTGTTCTGGCAGCTGCAGGCCCATCAGCACAAGCTGCTGGCAGAGAGAAAGGTAGAAGAAGGAGAAGCAGAAGGAGTCATGGGGGCTCCGAGAACAAGACAGGGCTCGTGAGTCATCCCCTCTGCAAGTGCGTATCCACAGCCCCCGCTGGCTACTGCTGCGCTCCAGGAAGATGCTGAATATTGGATGAAAGGGTTTTTTTTAGATCTGCTGAAAATGGCAAGGGAAACTCCACTGTCAATTAAACCAAAAAAAAAAGGGAAAGAGAAAGATCACAATCTCATCACCACAGCCAGTCTTACACCTTCCCTGAGGATATGTTAGAACAGCTAAGGGTGTGAGGAAAGCAGCCCATGAGGATGTGCTGCTGGCAGGCTGGGGGAAGAGATGATGAGGGAAAGGCTGTGGGAGGGTGGGTGTGTTGCCATCCCCACCAGTGGGAATGGGGGTGGGTGCACAGGCAGCCTGGGTTTGCAGGTGGAGGGATGGAGCGCCTGTCATACTGGGGGAAAGCATCACCTTGCTCTGACACCTTTGCTACATCTCTGCTGTGGCTGCCACTAGAGGACCTCGTTTGGGAAAGGTGAGCTCCAACACGAGATTTTGCAGTGCCAACCTAGTGGGCAAGGACAAAGGACACGGCTCACTGGCTGCTCTCACACAGCGTCACAAAACTCATTACAGAAGCATGGGGTGACAAGGGACTCATGGGGTCAGCCATGTCCCCAAAATCAATGGGACAGAAGCCACCTTTCACTGATATTAGCAAAGCAGATCTTTACTCCATAGCTTGGAAAGCCTCTTCAAAGCAGACACGGGGTTAAATCTTCCTAGTTAGTAAGACCTCAGACTAGTAGGAGAGGAAACCCCTGTTGCACTCTATACAGAAGGAGATGTGGCACAAGCCCTCTGGCCCAAAGACAAAGACATGGCTGTGGAAACAGAAAGGAGGGTGGGACCTGGGAATCGCAGGCAGGGATGTGGGGCACGGGTTCCAGGTTGAACCCCCTCAGCTCAATCCCAGAGGAAACAGAATGCCACCAGAATGGTGCAGGGGGAATATGAGTCTCATTATGCAGCTGAGGGAAGGGAGGGGGAGCAGGATGGAGAGGCTTACAGGAATGAGAGACATTTTCTTTTCTCCCACTCTCTTCCATCCTGTCATTTTCTCTTCTCCACGTTCTCTTCTGGTCTCCATCTCACCTTCTGTCTCTCCCTCTGTAAGCACTTACTGGCAGGTTTTCTCCAGAACACAGCTATTTTGAATGTGTGTTCCTCAACTTCCCTTACAGTACTTGCTCTCTCCTTCTCAGTATCTTCCTTGTTGGTAAAGCTGATCAGCTTAATGATGATAATATTGAACATGGTGAAATGGCTACTTTCCCACCTGTATCAGTTCTTCATTGCTCTGCTTTCAGGTACCTTCAGGCCACTTCCGTGCCTTTGAGATACAGAAACTCAAACATTGGTTTTCTTTCTCCCCACCATCTCCACTCAGAAGAGAAGGACATTATCACATATTGCTTATCTACTCCTTGAGAAATCCTGACATGTAAAATGGCCTGGTTTATTCCTATCCCTCATTCCCGGTCAGATGTCTCTCGTGGGGAGCCCAATCTCCTCAAGCTAATGGCTTGCCTAGGTTAGAAGTAGCAAGCGATATATTCCTTGTCTTCACGGGATCTAGAGCTCTACCCAGCCCCTGTTCCCATCACTTCTGTGCTCACAGCACAGACATAACTCCCCCAAAGCAGAAGCTAAAGGTCCACAGTAAGGTCCTGCGTTTTCTAACAAAAGAAGCCCACAGATGACTTGTGCTGTGATTCAGCCTAGTGAAGAGTGGCTCCCCATCATACCATGAGTCACAGAACCTGCCCCCCAGTAGGAGCCCACAGAATAACTAGTTGTGAAAGGTATCTCTGGAGGCCTCTGGTCTATCTCTCTGTTCAAAGCAGGGCTAACTTCAAAGCCAGAGCAGGTTGCTCAATGCCTCATCTGCTCGAGTTTTGAGTATCTCACAGGATGCAGGCTCAAAAATTCTCTGGGCCACCATCTCACATGCTGTGAGATTATTATGTTTTTTCTTTATATGGAGTTGGAATTTCCCTTGCTGCAACTGTCCCTGCTATTGTCCTTGGTGCACACCTCTGGGAAGACTCTAGCTCTATCTTCTCTACACACACGTCACTACCTTACCAATTAGACCCCCCCCTTAAATTGATCTCCAGGATGAACAAAGGCAGTGCCCTCAGCATTTCCTCACGTTACATGCTCTAACTCCCTGATCATCTTCATGGCCCCCCACTAAACACTTCAGTTTGCCGCTGTCTTGTATTGAGGCAGAGGGCAATGCCTGACTTTTCTTACCTGGGACCTTTTCTTACCTGGGACCTTCCTAGGCTGAACTACAACCTGCTCCGAATGTTTCCTCTTTCCTTTATTTCACTGTTAAGTGGATTATAAACAGCCTCCAAGCTATCCACATCAATTATATTCAACAGAAACTGCAGTTTGGATCACCAGGTTTGTAAGACTGTATCTAGGTTTTACTACCAGCAAATCATATTCCCAGTCCAGAGGAATAACTATTCCTTGCTAACACCAGGACGAGGAGTCAGCTGATTTTGCGAACCTCTTAATGGGCGTGGGGAGACAGAAAACAGACTTAGTCCCATCTTCCCTACCGAGCTGTCAATGTAGTCTCGGAATTAACTCATTACATGCTATTTATCACCAAAATTTTCAGTCAACAGCCAAAACAGAAGTGCACATTATCCCCCTGTAAATTGTACTTAGTCATATCCCAGTCTTTCTCAGCATTCACTTCCACTCAGCATCTTGAAACCCCTTCATTTCACTCTTAAACAGGAGGGAGACAAGTTCCAGGAGTCCCAGCTGTAAATGAGGAAGATACAGTCACACCATTTTGCCACACAAAACAAACAAGAGCAAGGAGAAGGGCCCCAGGAGGGGTGTATAGGGAAGATTCTACTCACTCCGTGCCACAGATAATTGACCAGGGTAACTCACTGCTGCAGGACATCACCAACACAGTCTGACCGGGTGTTTAACTGGAGGTGAGTGGTTTTAAAAGCACAGATGGCACTTAGGTCTTCCAGTAAGTGTGGCAGTATCTAAGGACTTCCAGGTGGAACTTAGTGAAGTCATAAGAGATCTCTTCCTCCTTCCTAGCCAGACACCTCAAAAGAAACATGTCATGGGGGGTGAAATGGGAAGGATTCACCTCCTTCTGAATGACCTGTGCACTAGTTCTTCCACTTTGCTCGGAGTTACCCAGTGACCTACACACGCAGTCCCTCACCCTGTTAAAACATCTCCAAGGAGAACTTCAGTGATGCCCCAAATTCACTAGTGGGGAAGTGCCACAGTTCCTGGAAGGCCACTGTCATTTCAATTACCTGGAGGTATCTGAGAGGGATTCGGAGAGAGATGCGTGGTCCCACCTATTCCAATTCCCCACCCTCAAGCTCCAGTTGCCATGGCAATGGTACTGACAATTTCAATGCATAAACCCAAATTTGCATTTTAATGGAACATAATTAGAATGTAGAGAGAAACGATTCTTCCTCGCTAAAAGGTAGCATAAACGCCACATCTCATTATTAGCGAGTACTGCATATACACACATACAGCCTATACATTACTGGCCTGTTGGGAAGTTGCTTTCAGTTCTTTTATGCCTAACAGGGAACTTTGATATCTGCACCACAAAACCCACAGTTTCCAGATTAAAACAATCTATTTACCAGATGTCTGCTGCAAGCTGACTGTATCACCTCCTGGCTGCTATCCTGTCATGCCATGCTTCCCCTCCCAGCTTCAAGCAGGATCTGGCCGTAGCTGCTGTCCCAACACCGAACCCTAAAACACTCTGTATGCTGGTAGTTCTCAGGAGCTCAGCAGCAGCAATGATTTCAAACAATCTGGCCCTCTCCAACTGTCCTAATATTTATTTCCCTTTTTCTTTTATTATTTTTTTGGAACTAGATTTGTAGTGAGATGTGCTGTCACTTGGTTATCCGCAATATGCCCAACAGTTTGTTCTCCAGCTCTTGGATCAGGAAAGGAGTACTGCGTTAAGCATCTGTCCCACACCATCAGCAGAGAGGCCAAGTAGTTACAAGAGGGCAGAAGGAGAGTTTAAAAAGGAAATGTTTCCAAGACATCTCTCTTTACTCCAGCAATAGGCAGGGAAGGGGAATAGAGGGGGAAGAATCCACTCTGCATCAAATAGGAAGCAGAAAATTAATTTCTCCTGCCCTTGATACAAACTAAATTCAAAGCAGGCAGCTGGCAGGAGTGAATAGACACAAAAAAGAGAAAAAAATAAATTAAAAAAATAAAAAAGGAAAGAATAAGTGAAAAGCAAACAAGTGAGTCATAAAAGCTGCAAACCCCCTGGAAATTTCATTTGGCTTTTCAATTGGGAAGTGACATGATGCCTATCTGGGAAAGGGCAACCACATCTGGGGGCAGCTTAAAGTAGCCACAGCCCAGATCAGCTTCCTGTGGCCCTGCTGAAACCCACTGGGCCTCCCAGCCCTTGAGGGGACTGCAGGCAGCTCTGCCAAAAAAGGGGAAGGCACAGGATCCACCTCATTCCACCTGCGTGGGATGTGGAAGCAAAACCACATGTCCTGCTGAGCAGCACTGAGGGCATCACTGACACTGATCTGCTATCTGCCAATGCATCAAGTAAATGACACAGAAGCTGCTCCCGAAGGCCTCTGTGGCCTGGATCTCCATTTACATTCCTGCAGAGAGCTTTCCAAGGGATCCCTTTCAAGTGCTGCAGCTTCCTATAAGCACTAACTGGCCATGCCCACTCCATTAGATCTACACAGTTAGGCCCCAGAGGGCTCAGGCAATCTTCTGCTCCACCTCCACAATCACACCCAGCTGTCAGCCCGGAGGTCGGCAGAAACCCAGTTGTGGAAAGCTCCATACCCCAGCCATAGAGCCACCTGGTCACAGGACAGCTTTGTGTCCCACAGGCACACCAGGACAGACCATTCAGAGCTCCTGCTTGTGAAGCAAAGATCCTGATGGGTCTTCCAGGAAAGTCTTCTAGTCCTACTCCTCTGGGCACAAAAAAGAGCATGCCTCCCCCTTGTCACCCCAGCTGTCAACCCCATTTAATCTCTCTGTCCTCCTTCATTTGCCAGAATCAAACATTAATTGGGCTGTGCTGTGATGGAATGAATGCTAATGTACCCTGGCATGTGATCAGGTTCCAGTACAGCTCACAGCTGGAAGAGCACAGCAAGGCAAGCCCAGCATTCTCTCTGGGGCTCCCCACTACTTTGGCCAGCCCCAAAGGCTGCACATCCTGGGGGTTCACATTCAATCTGATTCACAACCTCTTCAGCACTAATGCACATGCATGTGTAAATGCACATACCTGGGTTGCACACAAATACACAGAGCTGTCCTAATCCCATGCAGTGACTCAGCTGTACCAAACCAGCACAGATGCAGTCTGAGGAGCTCACACACTGTACAGCCCATGGCACCATTTCCATCCATGGTAAGTACGCCCAGATAGAAACTCATATGGATGCTAATGCCTATATGGGGTGTACTCTTACATCAATGTAAATCAGGGTGTACCCAATAAGACAGGAGGCTGTTATATCTATACATGACCAAACCAAAACACTTTCCCAGAACTGATGACTTTCCACATAATCCTTATTCCCTTGTTTCTGGCTTGCAGTTGATTATCTTAAAAATAAAACCACATAACTCTCCTAAAGATAGTCTATACCGCAGATGTTGGTGATTCATGGGGCATTTATTAGTTAGTTCCTCTCCCTTAGAATACAGCTTGCAGATTCTGCACAGTAGGGACCCCTCAGAGTACGGAGACAGGATTGCAAGGTCCAGTTCACAACATGAAGCTGTAGGAACAAACAGTGGAGTAAGGAAGGAAGAGAAGAAAGAAGAGCTGGTCCTACAGTTTAGAGGGACTCAAGTACTAGGAATCAAGACCAACAGATAAAAGGTCAGGTTGAACTGTTATCCTTCCAGAAACTGCTGACCCTGGTTGGAGAAGCAAGGGCTAGAAGGAGAAAGAGAAGACAAGGAGAGAGGGAAACAGGCAACACAAGTCAGAAGACAGCTATCAAAATAGAGGGGTGAAGAAAGGAAAGAAAAAGTGAAAGACAGAAAGCCCAAAAAAATTAAGGAAGTTAAAGAAATAATAAAAGCATCTGCCACTATGTTTAGCAATGTACGTGCCAACTGTGGGACAGGAGGTCTTTCTCACTGCGTAGGGAGGTCTCACATGAGCCAGACTCCCCACAGGTGCTCGACTCTGCCAGCTCCCACTCTGCCCCACATCTTCAGTATCAGGGACCACATGGCCAGCTTGTCACTTGGCTTCTTTGGTGAGAGGAAAGGCCAGCCTCTGCCAGGTCTCCCTACACCACCCACCACAGCTCTCACCTCGACTTTGGGGGCTACCGTGGTGCCTCTCTTTACTAAGAGTCCTCTTCACCACAGCCCTGCCAGGAAAGCAGTAACCTGGCCACTCACCGGACGGAGGTGTGCTGCAGCCAGGGCTACAGATGGGTGATGACAGATGGGGACAGTGAACAGTGAGCCAGAACTGAGCATTAGCAAGGGACTTGCTGCCAAACCGGTATCATGATTAGCAGGAGGTAAGCACTACTTAGACAAAAGTCATGGTGACTGATTCATACTAAAGCCCTGATGATTACCAGATACTGGCTTGGATGTTCAAAGGTTGTGGTATGAAATTGCACCTCAAACCCCTCCTGCACCTTGCTGGTTCTGTGCCCAAAACTTGCCCAGACTGGGTAAAGCCTATAGCAACTCAAAAGATGTCCTGCTAACCTCTTCCACACCCTCCTTCCTGCTCCTGCTCAGCACTCATCTCAGCACCCATCCCCTCCTGGCTGCTCTGCTTGTGGCAAGCAAAACCCAGCCTCACAGTGACATCTAGTGAAGAGAGCCCTTGTGGCACCACACGTTCGAGCTAGAAATGGCAGTCTGGGCTCCTCTCACGCTGACATTTCTTCCCTGGACTTGAGAAGACAGAGGCATAGCAGGAGATGTGGCCCTGGAGGACAAAGCAGCCTGGCCCCGGGGGACTCGTGGCAAGTATATGGGTGACTGGTATCCAGCACCTCCAGGGCTGCTCCTGCACCCAAGAGACTGGGGGTCCCCCAAGCACATGCCAGTGGATTTTCAGTGTTTTCTAGAAGAGTGTTTTCTGTACTGTGCTGAAGAGAGCTGGATGGGAAGGGAAAGAAAGGAAGAGAGAGGCAGATGTATAATTTAGATGGACTCAGCTGCTGGGAGTCAAGAATAAACAGTAAAATGTCAGGTTGAACTGTCAACCTCCCATAGCCTCAGAAATTGCTGATCCTGGTTGGAGAAGCAAGGGCTACAAAGAGAGGCAGCAGTCAAGGAAGCAGGGAGTAAGACAAGGAAAGACAAAATACAGCTATTAGAGAGAGCAAAAGAAAGAAAAAGAAAACAAGCAAGGGGAAACAATTACAAAAGCAGAGTGCGGGGAGAGAGGTCTGGCACCACACTGGCAAATGCAGCATGCCAGCCGCAGGACAGAACATATCCTTGATGTGGGAAGCCTCACAGACTACTTTGTGTGGTTCTCAGCAATTCCGAAAAGAAAGAAAATCCCATAAATTATGAAACCACAAAGTGTGCATTGTGGCAATAACCATCCAGCCCCCTGCTGCTTGCAGCTAAATCCACAGTGCTGCCTCGCTCTCGAGTCCCACATCAGAAACAAGCTGATCTGACCCACTCGTTTCCAATGCCTGCTAGTGGCCCATTCATCCCTTGCCCTGCAACACCTTCATGATCCTATCTCTCCTCTGCCTCCCCATTTTCCCTACTGTCTCCAAATGCCTCCCTCCCAAACCTGAAGGGACTGGGGAACAGGAGGGAACATAACACACCTTTAGCCATGGGAACATGAGAGCAGTGCCCCCACAGGAAGAAGCAGGCAGGAGCTGCCGCAGCAGGCAATGCTGCTCCCAGCTCCACCAACTCTGCTCTGCATCAACCAGCAGAAACATCCCCTAACAAGGAATGCCTAAGGCAGCAAAAAAGCCCGTGACAGCCCCAGCCAATTTCCTGTCTGTTTCCAAACCATTAATTGTTGGTGACAAGCATAACTAGCTAAACTTTGTTGCATCCTGAGCCAGCTCTGGGGCTTGTAAACATTTTCAGACCCTGGAGCAGATAGGCTGGGAACAAACCACAGACCCTCCACCTCTTTGTCTCTGCTTTGACAGCAGCCATGTTCAACAACCACTGACATCCCCAATTTCACATCTGCAGAGCATGAGGATACTTAAGCTTTCAGCTCTAACACAGCCTCTCCTCTGTGTATTTCCAAGCTCTTTACATGAGAATCATTATTTCCATTTAAACAGGAGAAAGAATGTCCTCCCTGGGAAAAATGAGACTTTATTTCATCAAAGACCACAATATTTCTAGAACTGAGAATGACCACTGCCTTTTTACAAGTCCCTCTAGTTAAAGAATGTTATACTCTGCACCTTGTCTCAAAATCCCTCTTTGAATTTCTATCCATTTTCTGTGCAGTCAGCAGGGGAATATTTTTAGGGGTGAATTTCTCAGATTCTGCCATAGAATATCTATAGTTCTGACCAAAACACAAAAGAAAGCTACAAAGAGCAAATCAAACAATGCAACAGAGGAATAAAGAGTAAGCTGAAAGCCAGTGGTGAAACAAAAGAAGAAAGTCAAATGTTAAGCCAGGTAGGCCAATCTTCAGCTGAAAAGGAGTAAAGACCAATTCTAGAAGCACAAAAGGAGAAAGATAGGTTGAAACCCAGCAGCAGGGGGAAGTAACATCAACAGGTAACAGTCCAGCTGCTTGAAGCTGATTTGAAAGGAAAACAAAGCTAGTGGTAAGCTTGGACGCTCAGATCCTGATAACTGAGGTCTTAAAGCTCATGAAGTCCATCACTAACTCAGCTTCCAAAGTAATAAGGAAAGATGCCCTGAAAGATTCTTCAAAGGCTTCCATTAAACTGCTCGTAACTCCTGGAAGCTGTGTTGATTCAGCAGCGACAGTAAAACAAAACCACAAAAATTAACAAGGCAAATCCCCAAAAAGCAAGATATGGGCCCAAAGCTCTTAAGTTTTTCAATGACTTCTAGATAGGAGGAAACAGTGGCAGTAAGGTCTGCCACCTTCTCCCAGAGCTGATACTGGAGGAATGAAGTAGGTGGGGAGGAGCAGAGGAAGCCCCAGGAACCATGTCCGTAGCCCATAGAAGGGACAGGAGGAAAATAGTCACTCTGAGCCCTAGAATCCTACTACTTCGTCCCTGTCCTAACATTTAGGATAGTTGTGGGAAATAAAGAAATTGTTCCCCAGCAGCTGCAGACCTGTTTACACGCTCTGCTCTAGGAGGCATGCAAGAACAGCAGATGCCCTTCTGAAGAGATAGTTTCCCTTCAGGCAAAGACGGAAAGTATGAAGGCACTGGAACTTCAGGCATTTTTGTGAGTCTGGATGCAAACTCACATTACTTCTGACCACAAAAACCTTGTGACATCAACTCTGTACTATATGCAAAGTATTGCTAGCAAAGTGCTTTCTTCTGGTATTCTATGCCCTGAAGAATGACTTGTTTGGGTTTTTTCCACATATAATATTTATGCTCTTAAAAATATTACCTCCCTCTACAAAGTAGACTCTTCAGCAAAGTTTGCTCTCTTCCCATTTGGAGCCACCTTTGTTCTCCAGCAGGTGGAGAACAAAGATGTGTTTTGGCCTAAGCCTCCACATTGTCATTCAGATCTAGTTTGAGCATTCATCCTGTCTGAGCTACCCTGCAAGTTGCTTAATCTTTGTACCTTCTTATCTCATCTGTATAGGAAGATGTTAACTCGTCTGGTTCAGGGGCAGAGTTCATTTCTTACTATAGCATCTACTATAGTGGGAAGCTGATTTAATCTTCACCTGTGTCAACATTATCTGCAGAAGCTGTGCAAGGCAGAGCCAGCTCTTCGGTGACCTCGTACAGGTAAGATATCTGCACTGGACTGAAAGAAATACCAGAATAAAGGACTTTCTGTCAGTATAAAGTAACTAGACACTCACCCCTGCAAGTGCATGAATCAAAGCATTGTCCAGCCTTTGTTCAAATTCAGTAGGCCAGAAAGTCAAATTGTTTTCAAAGGCATGTCACGCAGTTAAAGGACAAAGGTTTCTATGTACTTGTGGTACTGGACAGACAGTGATCCGTGGTTCTTTGTTGGAACACTGACCACAGCACAACTTGCTTCAAGTTGGCAAACACAGCTAAATATTAATGGCAGCAACTTAGAATACAGCCGTTCAAGAGAAAACACTGAATATGGGATGTGGTGAAACTAGACAAACTAGCTGTCTAAAGCAAAGCACATTCCATAATCCACATGTGAAGGAACATGCAGAGGTGAAAATCCGTTTGTTATAAAACAGTCTGGTTCATTTTGGAAGACAAAATACAGATATACATGTCAGTGTAGACAACACCAAGTGCTCAAACATCAGGACTGCATTTCCCAAAATCATGACTTGTTTTTTAAAAAAGCCCTAAGCTAAATGAATGTTGTATTTGACTTCTAACGCTGCCCTCAGCTTCTGTTTTCTAACATTCTTCACAATATTCTTTCAGGCAGAGACTCCTACGTAACCCCCTGAATCCAGAAGCTGTAACATAAATTAAGAGCAGACAAACAGCTATTATGAACTGCCACAGACAGCAAGTGAATATCAGTAATGTCTTTGTTAACATGTAGTATAGAATTATGCAGTGGAACATGCCAAATGTCCAATAATCTCAGAAATCTTCCAAAGCCTAGAATAATAACAGTCCCTCCAAGATGAACCAGATATCAACATAGTCAAACAGTGAAAAATCCCATTTTTCAGTGCCATAAGAAAGCAAGCAGAAAGTCAATTGATAATCTTCATATATGGAAGTTACTTAGAATTTAAAACTGATCTGTATGCTGTGTTATTTGTAATTGAAAAGCCAGCTACCTTAGGGGTACCCACTGAGGCATGAGATTTAAAGACAGCTATAAAACATGCACATTAGCAGCAAAGAGCTTTCAAAGACAGCTTCATAAAGACACTCTCAATCTGAAATGCAGCACCTGTGGGGTTTGCCATCCAAAGTTAGATCATTCAGGCTCCAAGACAGCAATTTATTTAGATGTTATACATTTAAATGAACACTATTTGACATCCCTTCTGTCCCCAAAGCGCTCCAAAGAGTTAACTGCACTGATTTTTGAGAGATTACAAAATGATGAAGTTTCCTTGGATGAAAATTTAATTTGAGCAGAGGCCTTTAAAGCAATGCAATGTAATACTGAGATTTATTTTTTTTTACTGACATAGACAAAAAGTCTCCCAACATTAAATTTTTAATAGTACATACTAGTCTGGAAAAGCTATTTGTAGGGTCTGCTCAATCGCTTTCAACTGTAATTCAGGTAAAAGAAAGTGACAATTAAATGTATTGTCATGATGAAGTAAGAAACGTATCATCACTGTGAGAATAATAAAGACATGGAAGCTCCTGCAAAGAGAAATACAGTATTTTATATGCTCTGCTCAGCATAAAGTAGATTTACCAAAGATATCAAAGACAGGCAGTTGAGATCAGGAGAGAATATTTTACAGTTTATGACATGCAGAAGATATGTGATCCAAATGCCTAAACTGTACATACAATTATATTGTAGCATTATTACATTGTAAAAATATTGTACATAACAAGAAATCTGTACATACAGAGTTAAGGTAACATACAATACACAGGTAAAATCCAGTATATATTAAGAGATGATGGTACATTTCTAATGCAAGTCAATAAACTGATCGTGTTTAGCACTGCAGGAAGAAGATGTAAGCACAATTCTCCATTAAAGCCAAAGAGCGAGGAAAGACTCTGCACCTGTGTCTGCAGGAGTATGACAGGTACTAGTTGTACCAGTCACCCACACAGAGACATGACAGATGCTGTCATCACCGTGTCTGGCAAGACCAAACACAGCTGAAGCGAGAACACAGCCAGGAGAAACATTAATGATCATGCCCTGAGAAATACTGACAGATCCTATTAAAAGGAGCCGAAGAAACACAATGTGTTAATAATAGGAAACAAAGTGTTAAAAAATCCATGACCCATGTTGGACTGTGATCTTTGGCAACAGATCCAAACCTGGGAATGTGCCTCAACATGAAATGCCCATCCATTTAACTTTTTGGTGCACTAAGTAACTCCAAGAACCTGAGCAGACTCTTGAGGCAGGAGACTGTGATTGCAGTTAAAGCAAGTGCCTTGCCTTCCCTGCTCAGCAAAGTGACCCCGTGTGCTCATTAAATTTTATTCTGCAGGTAACTGCTAGCTAAAATAACAGCAAGTCTGCGCTCAACCTTGCTGTGTAAAGGAGGCATTGCCTGGATTACAGTTTCTTGCTACTGAAGGTATTCAATAAGAAGGGAGTCAGAGTCTCTGAGACACTTGCATAGTTGACGGCTTCATTAACTGGTGCAACAGAAACAGAATTAGGATAGCACTGGTAATAGTTTGCTTTTGAGGTAGAAAAGGACATGTATTTTCCACCTATGGGATAATAAATCAGTGCAGCTTGCACCACATTTATTTGTTAAACATGTTTTGCAGTGTTAGTAACGAAGATGGTTTTGCACCAAGTGCCTTCATAATGTATTTATGAGGTTACACCATTCTAATACTAGGCATGTGTAACAATGTATTAGGTGATCCTAATAAATTATGCAAATTACCCATCAGAATAAGCTATGTTGAATATACTATGTAATATGTAACCATGAACAGCTTACAAAGAGCCTGTAAAAAATATTTTAGTGGCTAAAGTGAGTGTTTGATGTTTCTGGAAACGCTTTCCCCATGGTAAATTCACTGGCAGCTATCATTTATCTCACTCTGACGGAGATGATTTGAGTACACAAGTAGTAACAAATCTTCTGCTGACTGGAATGTTCTCCACTGCTCTTTCCAATTTCACGAATAGGCTATTAACTCACTGCATGTTCAGCTTTTCCTTTGCAAAGCTACAGTAACCTCCTCATGACTTTGTGACCTTTCACACAACCGGAGCAACAAACCTGGCAGGGAACTAGGAGCTGAACAAGCTCTACCTTCCAGTAGCTACTAAGAGAAAACAAGAAAATGGAGAAGTGCCCTGTGCTACACACCCAGTGACAGATCAATTAAAAAAAAGGTTCAGATTACTGTAAAAAGAAATGAAAGAGTGACATGCTGAACAAGCAGTAAAGAGTTAATGTTCCCCCACCCTGAAGCTGGGGATAAGCACCCAGTAAGTCCTGCCCAAAAGAATGTATTAGCACCATCACACCAGGAGCTTCTGACACTGGATGCTGGGACCCATTCAGGGAAGAGAATGAACAGTAGGACATGCACTGAGGTGACATCTGTGGAGGCTAGAGAACAATTTCCAGAGAAATAATGCCTTTTAATGAACTGAGGTTTAACTGTTATTATATATTATAACTTGCCTGTTAGGAGATTATTACTATGAGAAACAATGAGAGCTGCTTACATCACCTTCTCCTGCAGGACATGCCTGAGGGAGAATGAACACCTCTCCTTCTTCTCCAGTGCTAGCTTATTATTGCCTGCACTGGCTGTTAACTGAGTAAGCTTTATTCAGATGATAGCTAAATTTAGCAGATACTAGCATCAAGTCTCTAGGGCAAAAATGAGGGAAGAGAGCTTTAAATAAACAAAGTAATACTGAATAATAGATACAATTTATGGCAGAGGGAACTTCTGTGCCTGAGAGGAGCCTAGCTCGGAGTTAAATCTTGATTCTGCGGCCTCACCAAGGCAAAACACGACACGACTGCCTTCCTCCTGGCTGTTGTTACTATTCTTATCCCTGTGATGGCAAGGACCCCTTGGAGGCGTGGCACTGTTGCAGTGGCCCCAAGAGGGTGTAACACAGAAGACTTGCGGGACACACAGTGCAGAGGAACGGTAACAAAGGATCACCAGCAAGAACCTGTCGCAATCGCTGTACGCGACGCGAGTTGAGGACGGGCCTGAGGTGAGGTGAGGTGAGGTGATGTCCATACAATATGGCGCCACAAACCTCCCCTCCCCTTCCAGCGCCCGCTGTAGCTCCCCCCGCGCATGTGCGCCAGTCCGGGCACGGCGCCGGAAGCGTGCCGCCGCGGAGACGGAAGGGGCAGAGGTGACGAGCCGGAAGCTGACCGCCGGTGATGTCGGCCTCCCTGTTGCGGCGGGGGCTAGAGCTGCTGGAGGTGCCGGAGCTTCCGGGTGAGCTGGTGGGGAGCGGGGTGTGTGGGGAGGGTGATTCCCGGTGTACGGCCGGGGTAACTCCACCCCTCTGCCCACTTCAGGCCGAGGAAAGGCGCCGCCGCCGGGGCTCCAGCGCAGGAGGAATGGCCTCAGGGCGGCGGGTGCTGCCAGGCGGAGGAAGAGGGCGCCGGAGCCCGGCAGGAACGGGGCTACGGTCAAGGGCAGAGTCGTGAAGTCGGCAATAGGTGAGTGGCGGCTCGGCTCTGGGAGGAGGGAGAAGTGGCTTTTCCACTCTCCACAGCCCTCGCACCGCGCCCTCTCAGCCGGTCTCTCAGCCGTTTGTATCCATCCCTTCTCATTCTCCTGGTGTCCCTTACTTCAGTATAGCCAGATCTATGGATGCACACTTCTCCCTGAGCTGTAGCGCTGCTTCTTTTTCCCGGGGCCTTGCTGTCCTCCTGTGTCTGCCCTTGCATGCTGCCTGGATGCACAGCTGATGTGTTGTGTCCCACTCTGCTTTGACCTAGAGGAGTATCATAAGAAGAAGGCTGTGAATCACTTGAGAGAAAACCTGCGGTACATGTTGAAAGGACGACTTGCTGCAAACAGAGCAGTCACGGAAAAAGTAAGATGGTCACTTCTGTTTGGGGGTCTTGCTTCTGCTGAGGAACACAGGTGAATGGGGGTCACTCCCAGATCTTCCAGCTTAGACCCTATGCAAAGAACACAAGTTTCTGCCAGCAAGGTGTTGAGGAATTTCTGTGTGCACTGACAAAGTAACATACTAAACCAAAGTGACATGTTTATCATCTTGTTAATACAAGAATGTATGATGTTCTCTTATACTAGTTAACATGTACTGGCAGCTGTTGGCTTTTCTTAATTACCAAAGATATTTCATAGCTTCAGCTGTCAAAGAAGCCCTCGTTCAGGCCTTCTTGCTGTTGATCAAACTGTCCTCTGTAGCTGGAGGCTGTTTTGCGAGGAACCAGATGTGCTGCTGGCTCATGTAATGGGCATTTCTTAGCATCTTGAATGATGTTTCTCATAACCTGAGAATTTAACCTGTGTTCTTCCCCAAAAAGAAGTCCCATGACAGGATTTGAAGAGGAGAATAGCTGACACTACGAGAATCTTGGGCGATTTTTATGAGATGCAGGTTGTTAACTTATATAAACCAAGTGGTTTAAGCCAGTGTTTCTCAGGCTGGAGACTGTGAAAGGAGGTGACTGTATTAGAAAATGCAGAGGGAATTCCATCAACTGGGATTTATCCCGGAGAGACAGGATAAAAGAAAGTCATAGTTTCAGAAAGGTCTGAATTTAAATAAGGGTTTCTGTCCCTGTGATGATTACCAAAGAGCAGTTTTCATATTTGACTCCAATTACTAAATTGGTATTTGCTGTTGTCCCAGTGACCTGCTTTAGTTGACATTGGTGATTGCCTCTCACTTTTCTTCGGAGGCATTCTGGGATATAGCAGGGGATTAGTAGAACAGCCGGGATGCAGAAGTGAGCTTGAAAAATCGTCATTTTTATGGTTTGGTCTGGATAACAATGACTGGGATTTTTTCTTTTTTTTTCCTTTTTTTTTTATATCATCTGAAGGTTCTTGCTCAGAACAGAGGCAGGAAGGCCAAAGATCAGCCTCCAAAGAAGGCAGCAAAGAAGAAGCCCGAGGGCACTGTCTTTACTGAGGAAGACTTCCGTAAATTTGAGAGGGAATACTTTGGGATACCATAAACAACATGACAGGGATTCTCACAGCTCCAGTCTTTTTGTAGCTGAGTGCTTGGCACGCTGGATTGGCCATTTCCTCTGTGTGTTTGAGATGAGACATCAGAGATGTGCCTCTGTCAGCAAGTGCTTTAATGTTAGGCTTGCAGAGCAGCTCTGCATCTGTGCAGAACTTGATACTGGCCAGCTAGAGCCATGGAGGTTCTCTTGGCTCTGAGACGCGTTATCTTTATAATTATCTCCCTCCAGTCACCATGCCTTGCATTCTTAGTGTAGAAGGGTAGACCAAGCCAAATATAAGTCTTGTTGCCTTCTACAGGATGTAAGGCTTCTGCTACTTGTGTTATTAGCAGGGACCATTTAAAGTATTGTATCTGAATAGAGAAGCGTTTTGGACCCACAGTAGGTACCCATGAAGGGAAGGTTGTTAAATCTGAGTAGCCTTGCAGCTTCTGTTCTTATTACAGCCTCTGTCAGGTTTTTCAGTCATTGTAAAAAGTTTTTATATGTTGTTTGATTAAATAATTGTTGCAGACACCACCTCTCTTTGCCTTTTTAATAGTGATTATTGTGACAAGCTACATTTGATGAAGACAGATTGTGTCACTGTTCTGATCCAGGCATCCCTCACTTTAGGATGATTCAGTTGTGTAAATGGCCTGATTCATGTTGACACATGTATTTAATCTTCTTTCTGACACACTCAGGCCTTCAAAAAGTGTAGGTTGGAATGAAGATGACTCCCCTGTTTTGCCTACTCAGTCTCCAAGGAAGAGCTCTCACATGGAGAAAGTTGTCCTTTGCATGCTTATCCCTGAGCCTCCCACTGAGGTTCAGACACGTTAGGAGGGCACCGCTTCTGGGCGCTGCCAGCCCCTGTATCCAGAAGGGGTTATAACCCACTGTTAGTCTCGGCACCAAGTCAAAATGTGAGCCACAGTTGTGGTGCTGGGTTGAAGGGAAGGTCAGGCTACTGCTAAATTCCCAGCTGCAACAAAGAGAAGGCCCGGCAGGTGGGGATGTTGTTCCAAACACTTCCAAACTAAACCACTAAATGTGCTGCCTGGGGGGCCACCGCCCTTAGCTGCCCCTTACCTGAAAAGATGGGAAGTCTGTAAAAAAGGTAAAGAAAAGGACTAATGCCAAATTCTGGTTAGACTGTGATTACAAGAGGCTTGGTTGACCTGAGCAGCAGGTGCTTGGATGTCAGCACTGTCAGGAATTCGGTATACGTTCCCTGCCTTCTGATTATAATTCCTGATGCTGTCAGAAGTCTGTGTCACCTGTGTTGCGTTCTTCCTCTCTTGTCTGCATGGGAGGGAAGGTCACCCAGATGTATGAGGCCCAGACAGGGAAAGTAGTGAGCATCCTGAAGTGCACGTACTGGAAATTGTGTAATAGTGAATGGGAGGAGATTTGTTGTAATGGGATCAAGTTCAACTATCTGCAGCCAAAAATAGTAAAAATGGAACAGTTCAAAGACCAAGCCCCTTCTTTTTCAGTTTGATCTTGCTTCCAAATTGAAAAAAAAAAAAATGGAAAAAAAGAGAATGACCTTTTGCTTCTTGAAAAAATGGAAACAGTTTGAAAAAGTAGGTGAGCAAAATGTGCATGCAGCATGTGTCTCCTTAAAACCTCTGTGCACGCTGCAGTGTATGTGAGCTGGTCTAACACATGCAGCTCTGCGTGGAGCTGTCACAGAGACAATTAACAATGTGAAAAAGCTGGATGTGCCACAATTTCAGGTTTGAAAGGTAGATTTCTGGGGTGTTGTTTTGTTTCAAGCCCTCATCTTCAGCATTTGGCAGCTGCTTTAACTTTACAGACGTCCTTCATGTTAACCCCCCCTTCCTCTACCAGTGCCTTCTACACAGGCTTGTTTCTGTGGCTGTTCAGCTCCTGGGCCCTTCTGCAGGCTAAGGAAAGCAAAACCATCAGAGAGAAGCACTAAGGTAATGTGGTTCGCTGTCTTCGTGCAAAACCTAGCTTGTTTGCTTGCATATGTAAGCAAACTGTAAAGTTGTTCTTTTGGTTAATGAGGAACTTTAAAGCATGGCCCAGGGCAGTTTTCCCCAAGGATAATAACACCTAGATCTGTGGAGTTTTAAAATTGGATGGTGGCTCTCATTACTGGCTGGAAAGACTATTAGAGCCAACACAAATAATCACCATACTTCTTGTGGCTGTATGCCATGAGGTGGTATATTGTTGAAGAGGGCAAAGCTACCTGACAGATTTGATTTTGCCATCTGAAATCAAACCTTGGTTGTACAGCCAGGAAATGCAAGCAGAAGTGAGCGGGTGGCTCTAGATAAACCATCTTCCGCAAGGGCAAAGATCTAGCATGTTCTGCCTTGATTTTCTCCCTCTCCAGGAGAGTAGGAGATCCTATGAAAGAACAGCAGTGCCACCTGCACACTGTGGCAAGAGTTGGCCCCTGAGGAGAATGTCTTATAAGCTAGAGGGAAAATAAGTACCGTTGAGTGGCATGTGCCTTGTGATAAGCTGAAGCTAAGCATCTCATACTTCCAGCTGTCTGTGTTACGGTCTAGTCATGCCTACATCATTCCAGCTCCTCGGCTGTGCTGGGACCTGAGGAGGTAGCTCTCTTGGAGCAACCTGTGCCATCTCTCTGTTCCTTGCAGAGACTTTTCCGGCTCTTGTAAAAGAGAAGAGGGAGTTAAGGAAGGAGCCGCGGCCATAGCTGCTTTTCCTAGCAGCCCTCAACCCTTGGACCTGGCATTACCCTCCCGTGCAGTTGTGAGCGGTAGCGCAGAGAGACATCCCACTGCTGCGGTGTGAGGGCTGCATGTTGGTTGAGCTCATCAGGCTGCTGGCTCTCTTCCCAGCTCTGCGACACCAGCTGAGCACCCTGCAGCAGAAAATAGAGGTGGCTGAGCTGGGGAAGAAGGAGGAGGGTGCCATCTTACAGTGCATCCTCACCCACACACAGCAGGGAGTCGTAATGGGAGGCAGCAGCAGCAGATTTAATATAAATGCAAATAAAAGCTCTGGAGTGTTATTAATGTGGTAGAACCTTCCCAGGAAGACAGTTTAGAGGAGGCAAAATGGTTACCAGATGCTCGGTGTTGAGCTAGCTTACTGTGAATAAGATTCATCAAGCCCATTAATGGCTTTTTTCCCCTTCGTTATGTGAGCGGAAAGCAAACAGGAAGATTTGTTCAGATGGGTACAAGCTAATGTAAGCTGATACAGCCTCTGCTCTATCAGCAAGTCTTTATTTCTTTAGGATAGGAAACAACAACAGCTAACATCAATGTTACATATACAGGAGAGGGGAGGACCGCAAATGTAAACCAAGAAAACATGTTTGCTCGGGGCACTAATGAACTTCTTGCCTCTGAAATGACACAGCAGTAACAAACCTGGTTGACAGTGAACAAAAAGAGACTAGAAACATGCTCAGGCAAACATTCAGGCTTAAAAAAAAAAAACACTGAAAAAGCTAGGGGGAAATTGGGAGGAAAAGGGGAAGCAGGGAGATGGAGCCTTTGGGAATCTCTGCCTCTGGTTTCCTTTTCATTACTGGCTCCTCTTCTAGTCTTGCTGTTGATCAACACAGCACCAGCACCTACAACACCGACAGGCTCTGGAATGCCTTGGGTAAGAGACTGGTTGTTGTAGAAAGAGTGCACAGAAGCAGTGCCCTGAATAACTCGCAAGAGGAAAGTTACAGCACAAGGAAGTTTCTCATTTGGAGACCCATCAATCCAGCTAAAAATGAGGAGTGTAAAAGAAGACAGGCTGTTGAACTCCAGCCAAGGCAGGCTGAAGGGTTAGTAGATTTGAAACGGATTAAAGGTTTGTGTGTCTATCCATAGTTACATTAAATAGGATTAACAGTGCCAACCACTAACTGGTGGGGGCAGGGGAAATAAAAAGCATGGAGGTTGCCCTGCAGCTGTCTACAGGGTGACACACACCTTTTTCTGGATGAATTAGCTGTTGGCAGGGCAAACCAGTGATCTTGCCAAGCTGGTCTGTCCTGAGCTGCACCGTTTGTGTGCCAGCAGGATCATTTATCTCCTTTAATAGGAGGTAAAGACTAGGCTGCCCATGCACAACAATGGACGTGGAGAGGAGGTACAGGACAAGGAGATTCTCTGCCCTATATAAATGAAGCTGACGTGTCTGCTGCGCTTGGAACTCGCTCCCTGCCATCTTTTAAATGGGTGTGTATGTGTAAAAGAGAGGAAAAGAGAAGCTGAAGGAGAAATGAGAGGCAGCTAGCACCTATGGAATAGGGAAATTGGAGTTTGTAGGTCAACGTAGCTTCGTTCAGTGGCTTGTGACACTGCATGACTGCACTGAAAATAATGCAAAGGCAGCATACCTGGGATACCTGAGCAGCCAAAATGGTATTGTCTGGGTCAGGGGACTGAATGCCTCTTAATTCACAAGGTCAAACCTGTGGGCCTGAAGCATTTCAATGGGAAAGACAGCAAAGGTGAGTTGGCGTTGTTCAGCTTGGGGAAAGAATGCTCTGGGGAGACCTTAGAGAAACTTCCAGTACCTAACAAGGCCTACAAGGAAGCTGGAGAGGGACTTTTTACAAGGGCACGTAGTGATAGGACAAGGGAAATGGCTTTAAACTGACAGAGGGGAGATTTAGATTAGACATTAGGAAGAAATTCTTCCCTGTGATGGTGATGAGGCCCTGGAACAAGCTGCCCAGAGAAGTTGTGGCTGCCCCATCCCTGGCAGTGTTCAAGGCCAGCTTGGACGGGGCTTGGAGCAACCTGCTCTAGTGGAAGGTGTCCCTGCCCGTGGCAGGGGGTTGGAACTGGATGAGCTTTGAGGTTCTTCCAACACAAACCAGTCTGGGATTCTATGATCAGATTTTTGGCCTGGCAGGGAGGGTGCTTATGGTAAGACCCCAAAACTGTCTTTGGACTGGAAATTAAGCGTAACAGGAGTGTATGTGCTGAACTGCACAGCAAGGCTGTGAATACAGCAGGAGGACAGAGGAAGTTAGATTGTCTCTATATGGTACTTGAACTCTGTTAAGAAAAAATGAGTATGCACAACATGAAACTATGCATATAGGAAGGACTATATGGATCCTGTTGTTTTTGAAAGCCTAAGTCTATGGAAAGATAAAAGAAAACTGGCATTATTCGGGCCAAAAAATACATAGATTTCCCACCCTGGAAAAAATGGCTTTCTGAATCATGAACTGGGTTTAGTAAGCGGAGAAGGGCGACTATACAACAGTGAGGGTTGTGAAAGCAAGGGACATCTCAAAACAGAGAAAGTATATGGATATGCCATGAACAGAAGCTAAACCATACCTAAAGAAAAGGTGAGGCAATACTTAACAGGGCTGTGGGAATCACGAGCAAGACAAGGAATACATTTTTCCAAGAGGAATATGATTCCTCTTCAGAGGCTTTGGGAGTGGGGGAGAGAGGGCTATGGCTGGACTACCCCATGTGGAATTGTTCTGATGAGAATAACCCACATTTCCTTTCTACCAGTGCAGCTCAAGGGTGCAGGGGGAGCATTCATCTCCCAAAGGACAGCCTGTCCTTGCAGCTATTCCTGTGCTTCCTGCCAGGGCAAAAGATATTTGGAAGACTTTATCGTCATTCTTTCTTTGTTCTCCAAAGCTGCAACTGGGGATTTATTTTCCGATGCATGCTGCAGAGGTGCATCTGGTTCTCCACACAGGCATGCAAAGGAGTTATCAGCAGTGGTGGTTTCCTCTTCCTGTTTGCAAGAAGTGTAAGCGACTGGGTCTTTCCAAAGGCAGGGCAAAGAGGGAAGTGGTTATTGATACTGTGCTAAGAGCAGAAACAAGCTCGTGAGAAGGGTCCGTATGTTGTCAGAGCAGCTCTGCCAGCAGTGAACCGCTGGGTGTTGTTTGGTTATGTATAGGAATGTTGGACTCCTGTTTACCATGAAGTACAAAATTGGGTAAGGGATCAGGAGCCTGAGGGTCATGCATGCTGTGCATGTGAAGGCCACTTCATTGTCCTAAAGGGCAGTGAATCAATTCAGAATAAATTCCTCTGAATAAATTCAGAGGGAAAATAAGACACAAATCCCATCTGGCAACTTCAGATTCAAATAGTTTTTATATAGGTAGATTGGGGAATTCTCCTGCTTCCAAGTATGTAGAACCAGGCTCCTCCAGGGGTGGGTAAGGCCTGCATTCATGCACTGCATTTCTGGACATGGTATCAAACTGTATGCAAGCTGCAAGGATTCAACTGAAGCACATTTGTTCGGAGGAAAAAGAAGACAGCTCCTGAAGTGTGCAAAGTGTAAGATCAGTCAGCAGGCAGGAGGCTATCAGACCTTTTCTCCCGCAGGCTGGAGTTGGTTACGTGATGGTGTCCTCAGTGTTCCTTGCCTCTTGCAGCATGCTGGCTGTGCTGCTGAGCTGCAACGCCAAGTGGCGTG
The DNA here is from genome assembly GCF_033783945.1 of Neopsephotus bourkii. Lineage (NCBI taxonomy): Eukaryota > Metazoa > Chordata > Aves > Psittaciformes > Psittacidae > Neopsephotus > Neopsephotus bourkii. The sequence goes on from NW_026900624.1 coordinate 16,151,159, forward strand.
ATGCTGGCTGTGCCCAATACAAGCCTGGAGGAGAAGCCTAAGCGACAAATGCAGAGGAAGTCAGCCCTAATCTCTAGGCAGTGTAAAAATCTTAACGAAGTTACTAAGTATGGAAACGCGGCGTCATTTCAGCAGGCGTTGCATAAGGTTGCCATACTGGCTGCCTCTGCAGAGCTGCAGGCTCAGAGCCTCAGCATAATAACACCGACAGATTTTTAAGGGCAGGTTTCTGGTTCTCCTGTAAGGAGTCCTGTAAAACACACACATGGATACAGGGCAGAGAGCAAAGCAGCACATGTGCGTCATGCATTCCTTGTCTCCTGTTCCAGCTCTGATCTGCTGGAGTGATTGCAATTAGTAAACTGGAGCTACATACTCTCTGGAGGGCTGTAGAAACCATAATCATGTATCTACTGGCTGCCACAGACACTCCCTCATCTGCCTGCAGAGCATGGACTCAAAGAGAAATCAATTTTAGTGAGGGGTGGCTCACAGACAGCCCTGCTATGGGGTGGGGGATATGTCCTGCCAATCTCTCCAGGCTTTGGCTGAGCTGAGTACGGGCTGCTGCCAGGTTTAAGCAGAATTTGCAATGGCTCTGAAAGAACTGGAGATGGTCGCCCTGTGGCTGCAAAGGGGGATCAGTTTGGGGAGGAGAGGACAGTTTTGCCCTGCACAGCGAAGCCACATGCTCATACGCTCACACCAGTTATACTGTTTTCCATGGCTCAGCTGAGACCAACCGGTTGCCATCTCAGGTACAGATTTGATCCATCAAAGGAAAGACTGTCCTGCTCACTGGGCTTTCCTGCCTCTAGTTATCCCCATCCCCAGTCTGGCAGGTCCACCTGATCTGAAGGTATCTACTATGTTGTGCTGCTTCCCAAATCAGAGCAGTTCCTTGCATGCAGTTACCAGTAAGCTCTGGAGAACAAAGCAGCACTTCAAGCAGGACCTTACACTGCCTGCCAGGCTGGAGCTTCTTATTTATACAGCCCATCAAAGTGCTTGCTCAGGAGGTGAGAGGCAGATGCTCTCATGAAGGTGAGGAGTCTGGGCTACCCACTGTCTCATGAAATCCAAGATGAAGGTCTTAATTATCCACACTACTTCCAATGTGGCATGAGCCCTAACTCCCAACAGGGAATAGCATCCACGTCACTCAGGCACCAGCTATAAGCACAGACAAGTCTTGGTGGCCAGTCACCACCAAGGCTGGCGTGCTCAGCCCTCCCTGCCAGGCAGGCTGGGACCTGCAGTGTCTGAGCTGGGGAGCTTCCCGATTCGTGTCAGTGCAAGTGAAAAGAAAACTCCTTGGGGAAGGATGTGCACATCCACATGCCAACGCTGGCTCCAACAGACCAAGCAGAGATCGGGTGCTGCTAAATCTGGGTATCAGTGGCCAAGAAAAGGAAAAAAACCCATACACTAAATGATTAAAAATGGCACATCCCAAATCCTGAATCTTCTATCAGCAGAGCACAGCCATGCTGGATGTGGAACTTCACCCATGCTCAGAACCTCACGAGAATCAAGCACCAAACATTCCTTGCATTGAGTGGCTGGACTATAAATTTACCCAGTAATTGAAGGCCAACAATTAACATCCACAAGCAGAAACCACCCTGCTACACAGGTTCCTGCCTGCCCAAGTTCTCTGCAGTGTTTAACAGATGCTGTATCACAGCAAGGGTGGGTTTTTTCTGCTGCCACACTCCAGCACCAGGGAATTTACTCATCTACCATGGCTCTGCTGAGCACAAACCCCAGGAGCCAGGCTGCCACTTGCTGTCAACAACCCCAACCAATATCCCCAGCATACACACCCTGCTCCAGAGCACCAGGGGCACCTTCCCCACACCAGCTGCTCAGCTAACCTGGGAGTAGGGCTTTAACAAACTCATCTCCTCCTTGGTAAAAAGCCAAATTTACATTCATACCTAAGATTTGACTCCTTGGAGGCAGCCTGGAGATGTCTCCAAGTCCTTCACATGGACATTAACAAGAGTAACCCCACCCATTCGGTCCAGTTCATCTAGAATACAAGGGCAGTTCCTACCCCAGCCCCACCACCCTGAGACAACAATCACACCCCCTCATTTTGGGCATCTGCTGACCAACACAGAGATAAGAAACCCTAAGTGCCAGTTCAGCAGTGCCACTGCCTGCTCCACAAGCTCTCAGCAAGCTGCTCATTCCTTAAACTCATGTTCACAGCTACTGAGTTTTCCCATTATGTTTTACATTCCCACTCACCTCCTTCAGAATGTTCAGTTCTGGCAATTCTGAACCTTCCACCAGTCTTACCTTCAATGAACTCCCGAAGATAAAATTCTTTAACGGGACTACACCTTACTACGGGAAAACTTAGAGCACCTCAATATAACACCCCTCATGGTGGTACACGCATCTATTGTGCAAATTGTAGCAACAACCCACATCAGTCATCCTCTAAACAACTTCAAAGCACATTCAACATCCACACCGCCTCCATCACCCAGCAGAAGCACCTCAGTGTCACACAGCATTCTATGAAGACATGAGTAATCCGGTATGTCTGTGTTTACACCTAGGTGTGGTGCACCCATTTCACAGGTAGCCAGTTACCTCACACTGTAATTTAAAGTTTATTATAAAATAATTTATTAGACAGCAATACACAGCCTTAGCAGCAAGCTTATATACATGCACATAAAAACTGCTGACTACCCTACTCAGTGACTCTAGCTCTTTTGCCCTTGGCCTTGCGGACCTCTTCAATCAGATCTTTTAAGTACTGGATTTCCTTACTAAGGGAATCTGCCTTCTCCTTCAGGGCCTGATTTTTCTGCTCTAACTCTCTGCACTCCCCAGAGAGTGCCTCCTGTTCTGCCCTCTTCTTCTGCCGGTAACGTGTGGCAGCTGTCTTATTCTGCTCCATCTTTTTCAGTTTCTTATCTATTTTCTTTTCTCCCTTTATCTTCGCTGACACTACCCTCTCTGCAGGATGATCATAGGGTTTGGCCTGCACAGAGCCACAGCTGGTTTCTGCAGGGAACCGGCTGTCATTGGGGGATCCAACTGAATTGGTAGGGCTATGCTGGGGTGTTCCCAGGTAAGAGTCTGGGCTCATGCATATTCCACTATCATCGGAATGGTTCTCCTCCTCTTTCTCAGACTTGGTGATCACTACCACAAAGGCAGGGCCCTCCTGTTTTCTTTCACCTTCCAAAACATCCACTTCACTACCCAGTTCTAAGCTAAATGAGTGGTCTGGAGTGGAAGTCAGAGACCCTGGGGAAAGGGGAAAAGACCAAAGGGAAGCCAATGGGGCCACTGGATCTACTCCAGTGGGTGATTCAGGGAGATGGGTGATTAGGTCTGTTATCAGTGGAGGTTCTTTGCTGTGGAATTCTGGGATGGCAGGGTTAAATAGGAGATCACACGTGTCTTCCAACGTGGCCATCAGCTCGTCTGGCGAGACGGTGGCTTCCAGATGTTCCACACCTAACAGGGCATCAAAATCAAATTCCTTCAGATCCATCTTCTCCACCATCCACTCCATGCCAGAGAAGGCATCCTCTGCACAAAAAAAGAATTGCCATTTCAGTAAACCAGTTCAGGCATCTGAATATAATCTAGCAGCTCATATTTAACACCCAACTTCTCCCTCACATGGAAAAAATAAATTAAAAAAATCTGCCATTTAACTGCAGAACACTGCAGGGTACAAGGGAACCTGCCAGCATCCCAGCATTCCATTCCCCTTACTCCAAGGCCAGAATAATTCAGGGCCATTTGAAACACACTGCCACACTTGGTTCTTGTGACCTCTGCTGGGGAACAGCACTGTAACTGTGTTATTAAAAGAGCAACAGAAGTGTCACTTTACCATACACCAGCCCCATAACTAGCATTTCTGAACTGTGTAAGCAGTGTAGTACACATTGTTTCAAGCAGAGGTATGCATGTGAGGTTGCCTTTACATTTACAAAAAAGGCTAGCTATTCCCCACCCCACCATTAGAACATTACACACCATTTTAACTGCTGCATTAAGTAACAAACACCTTACCCTGGCTGCTATCTATGGTGTTGCCTAAACTGTCCACAGCAAGCCAATTGGAGGAGACTGCCTTAGCCTTGTCGCTGGAGAACCCATGCGAACCGAGGGGCTCGGCCACCTCCAGGTAGTCATCGAGGAGTCCCAGACTTTCCTCAGCCACCGAACACGGCTGGCTGAAGGGGGATAATAAATCCCCCAACAGCATCTCGTTGTTCAAGAGGCTCATCTTCGTCAGTTTTTAATGCTTTGATGTCAAAGGATGCAGACAAGTAGAGGGCTTTGTTGTCGACTACAGCAATGCTGCTGTGCGATGCCTTGAAAAACCTGCGAGTGAAACTTAGATCCATCAGTACTTGTTTGACCGATACAGTGTGTCTTTACAAGCAGTACCCCCCACTTCGGGAACTGCGGTTTACATGCAACCCAACATCTTTACCCCTTCCATGTCTCCCCTCAAGCTCCCGCTGCCGCTTCTCCCACCGAGGGCCGCGCGGCTTCCTCATGCCCAAATATGGGCACGGCTGCGCCGGCACCGCCCACCCGCCGCCATGACTCACGCGCCCATGCCAGCAGCCGCGGCCATTTCGCGATCCTGCCGCGTCCCACACCTCCCCACCCCGGCAGCGGCCGCCATTTTGTATCCTGCCACGTTTCCACCCGCGGCTCCAGCGCCTCGGGCTGCACAGGGCTGAGCCGAGCCCAATGCCGACGTGGGAGAAGACTGCGGAGCCCTCTGGAACAAGCCAACGTAGAACCGGGCGTTTGTGTGGCAAAAAGTGTCACACCCGCCACCTTCTACTGCAATCTCCGTATCAGAAAACCCTCCGGAGACTTAAGAGCTACAACATTAAGTATTACAGCACTGCTGCCAGCTTATGAACAGCCCCCATTTATCCACTCGGCACGACATATCAAATGGTACCTCCTCTGTCAGGAGCCCCCATATCCCCCCAGCTACAGCAGCGTCCTCCCTCGCGGGTTAGAAAAACCTCCCTACGGATAAGCTACTTTTATGGTCACGGAAACCTAATGAAATGGGTAAATCCCGAACTTTTAACAATCGAGCTTTCTCGAAGCATGAGTACGACATCGGAATTTCCCGTCATTTCTTTTGAAGCAGCATTTCCTCCCATTTCTGACACCCTCCGCTCTGGGCACGTTGAGCCCCACAAGGACACTCTTCACCCCGATACTTTTTTTTTCCCGGGTGATACCATCCATTACCGTGTGATATAACACCCCACTCCCAGCCCCCTTAAGGCGAGAAGCAGGCGACTATCAACACCCGTAAGAGGAATTCCCCGTCCCTCACACACAATACTCACGCCATGGTTGCAGATGCCGGGGGTGTGCTGAGGCCGCCGCCGCTGCTGCTGCGCCTGCTGCACTGGCCAATGCCGCCGCTGGCCCTGCCGCCCTTAAAGAGCCATGGCGGCCAGGGGAGGGGACGCTGCTCCGTTCCGCGCCGCGCGGGAGGCTGCTGCGCGCACAGACACTCGCAATACCACTTCTCTCATCGAGGTTCAGGCCGACAATGAGGTGACACCGCCCGCGCGCCGCGCTTATATCCTAACCGCCTGAAGCAAAACAAGATCCGGCCGTGAGGTGTCCTTCCGCCCAGCGTCACCTGCCTCTCTCCAGCGCCCGATGGCCTGTACCCTGTCTCTGTGGGATTATCCCGTTCTATTCTTCCCCAGGTCAAACCCAGGAGCGGCAGAGAAAAGCTGCCCCTCCAAAACAGCGGCGATGGAGGGACTCTATGGTGTACATCCGCGCCTCCGCCCTCTTGCTCCCGCCAGAATCACGTGACCAGAGCAGTTGAGGACGCTCCTGGGAGGTCGGGGGGGATGAGGGGGGCTGATAGGAGGTCGCATGCACCCCGCCACGTGGGAAGGGGTCCTCTCCATTGGCTAGAGGCTAGTTGTTCACGTGCACGCAGAGCTGCTATTGGCCAGGGTCCAGAGGAAGACAGGTGTGGGGGGGGGCAAAGAGAGAAGGGAGTCGTACGGGGGTAGGGAAATGGCGTTGAGGAGACATGGCTGGGAGCTGTCAGTGCGCCCATCACCGCAGCCCTGCGCCTTCGCTAACGTGTCGCGTGCGAAGCACTATACGTGTGTGTGTGTGTGTGTGTGTGTCCCTTAGGTTTCCAACAGCCCCTTTTGTTCTCTGCCCAGAGTCCTGCTGAGGTGAGGCTGGGGCTGACAGCTGCTGCTCAGGCCAAGGCGCTGGCATGGCTCCCCTGATGTGCTGAGGGAGGCAGTGGGCGCCATGGCCTCTTGCTCCACCAGATAACGTGTCAGCCCAGGGCAGCATCGCCTTCCCTCCCTGCCTGCCTCACACGTGCAGCACTTCGATTATGGCTGTTTCAGGGTACAGGCTGTGTGTTCGCCTGTGTGAGGGTGCCTCTCAGCTGCCATGGCGCAGTTCTGACCTGGAGCGGTCATGCAGATAGATCCGTGCTCCTGAGCAGCTGAGAGCATGAGTCTAATTAATGCCTTTAATCATGCAAATGCTGAAAAATGAAGTTGCTGTTCCCCAGAATTTCCGAATTCCCCTCCTGCCACACAGTTTCACACTGACACAGTTGCTGCTTTGTTCAGACATTACTCAGACTGATGCGAGCATTAATGGATAACCTACATAGCTTCACAGCTCTAAAGAGCAGTGTCACTTAGGAAAGTTTTTAAAGCGCAGTTTCACATTATGTTTTATCTGATCTAAATCAGCATGATGCTAGGAAAGAAGGCAACATTCTCCGTTCCTGTTCCTGTCTGCTCTGTGAGATCTGCCTCAGTGAGCCAGCTCAGCCAGCTAACCCAGCAGGAAACTCACAGGAGTCAACAGTTCTCTGCTGGTTTCAGTCCCTTCATCATTTCCCTGAGGTCAGTCAAGCATCGGTTAGCTTCAGTGATGGGTACCTGTGTGCTTCCTTACTATGTCAGAGTTATGCAGCTTCAAACAGTTGCTTTCCCATGTTCCCAACCAGCACACTGTCACCTCTGAGTGCTGTGGTCAGCCCTCGCTTGTTCAAACATTACCGTCCTGCAGGTCACCTTGCTCTCACCTACTTCTACGAAAGGCTCCTCTATTTTCCAGTTAGGCCCTCGGTAGTATTTGTATAAAGCCATGGCCTTCACTGAGTTTGCTCAGGTGTAACTGCCTGGAACTCATTAAACAACTTGGCTGATAATTTGTGAGGACAGGCATGACCCAGTTTTTACTTTTAGCAGGCTGATGTTACCATCAGCACTACAAAGCAGAGTCTGTCACTCACATCAGTAAGCTGAACACCACTGCTGAATGAAAAAGGCAGGTTTTCCTCCATGTTGCTTAGTAGTTTGTTTTTTGGTTTGTTTTTTTTTCTTGGTTTATTTTTTGTCTAGATGCAAGCACAGATTTTGGAATGACTCATTAAAATGGAGGAGGCAGGGAAAAATGTCCTCCAACGCCAGAAAATACCAGAGTAGCAACTGAGCGATCTAAGATGACTGTTCTGATTAGATACACCACAGAGCAGACATACCTTGCTTCAAAGCAAAGTTTAGAGGACGCAACAGCTTTTAAAGAAGCCAAGTGGGTGATTGGATGGGTGGACAGCATCTCCCTGTCCTCACTAGCTGAGGGAGAGCTTTCACATCCCCAGGTCTCGCCTGCTTGCCACTGCTTTAAGTGAAAAGGGTGATTGTACAACTGTAATCATAGCTAAATAAACAGAAATGCTATACACACCCAAGCCTTCATCTTGTAAAGATAATTATAGATTTCTCTGAAAGGACTCTGGGTATGTGTGAGCAAGAATCACGCAAGCAAAAAAGGGAATATGCAATGAGGAACTTAGCCCAGATCTGCCGGTTTCCTTGCTGTGTGGTTTTCATTTTCTGTGTAGACTTTAGTGGAAATTTGTCTGCATTTTTAACGATCTCCAATCCAAAAAGCAAAATCAAGTAACCAGAAGCCAGCCATTTAGTGAACAGCATATTTCCGTGTTTTCTGAACGACTGCAGAATTACTGTTGCTACATCATTTCACGAGCATGAATTTTCATTTCAACTGCAATTCCTTTATAAATCGTCTCTCTGCATTTGCACATATTAAGTCAGAGGTTTCTCCTTTGTGGTTAGGGTTTTTCACTGAGGTAGAACATACTTCCTTAAACCCAAGTAACAATTCCTTGGGAATTTTTGTTGAAATATTTGTAGGGTTTTTTTATACAAGAAAAAATCGACAAGTATTTCTAAGCAGAGAGCCCACTGCTAACTTAAGTGTCTAAAAAGTATTCCTTTTCAGCATTACAGAATATATTTGTAGCTTGAAGGTCAAGAAGCCTGGCAGCTCCGAAGAAAATTGAATTTACAGTGAAAAAAGGTAGCTTCTGAAGAAAGATTAATTTATGTGCATGGTCAGTGAACTCCTGCTGACATGTTAACAGCTTTAGCACTGTGGATGTTATTTTCCTGCCCTGGCTACTGTACGTCGGCAAAGAGAGCTGGTGTGATAAGTGAGATCCAGTCTGACCCAGAAGCGAGGGGCCAGCCGCAGGAGATAGGAGCGCCTAGTACAGAGCTCACTGCAGGAGAGAGGCCAAAGTGACCTTGATGGGGAGCAATGAACCGCCCTGATAAGTGCAGCACTGCAGAAAGCCACTTCCAGCCAAACAGCAGCACCAGGAGGTGGAACAATCCTCCTCCATTCACCCTTCTCTTTCATTAAGATGAAGGTCAATATATGGGTTTGTTGGGGTTTTGGTTTTTTTAAGTTAATGTGGCAAAGGAGAAGAGGTTTTCTTCTTCCACCAGCAACTATACAGGAGATAAACACGCTGAATACTATGTTATTAAGTGCACAAAAGACAAGGAAGACGTCAGTGTTTCCATAGTAACATCTCCTCACTCAGTCTAGATCGCCTGGATATGATGCTCACAGGGGGTGTCAAGGGGGGGAAGTAGTCATGGGCCTCTGTAGCAGGGGATTGAGGTGGGGGCAGTACATATTGCTGGGGCCAGGAAGGTAACCAGCAGAAGTAGCAGAGATGGAGATGTCTTTTCTTTCCTGGAGTGCTGGGAGAGCTGCAGCTGGGGAGGAGGGCTGGCAGACACTGCATCATGAGGGCACATCACTCCATGGTGGCACTGGGCAGGCAGCTCTGGGGCCCCACTGAGCCTCGGTGTGCTGGAGAAGGGTCAGATGGGCTTTTGGCCAGCCCTGGGCCCTGCTGGTGTGGCTGGGGAGGAGGGAGCATTGCCTGCTTTGCAGAAGGATGAGTGTGAGGCGAGTCCCGAGGGGATTCTTGTGATAATTTCTATTGTTAGAACCTTCCATCAGAAAGGACAGGAAGCCTCAGTGAGGAGAGCATTTCCAGAGACCAGCAGGAATTTTTCCTGGAGACGGAGAGCTGAGGAAACACAAGGGAGGAATGAGGCAAAGCAGCTAGACACTGAACAATTTTCAGGGAGAGTTACCTACAGCCTCTACAGCACAGGCTAATCGCAGTGCTAGGCTGCTTCTCTCCTCATGTGGCACAAACAAATATCTGAAGGATCTTTTCTGCCAGATTCTCATACCAAGCTCTTTAGGGATTGCTTTATAGATGTTCCATTTTAAAACTGGATTGAAAAGGGAATATATGTGATTAAAGATCAGGCTGGGAGGTATTAGCGTCCATCTCTGATTACACGCAAACAGAAAATAAGTTAACCATATGCTCTACCTCGTTTGTTTTGGACTAGTACACTAAATGGAATCTCTAATAAGTCATTCTTTGCTTACCCACCCCCTCACTGTCTTCTCCTTCTGTCCTGTTGTGTAAATATCACTGACATTTGAAATGAGACTAATAAAAAAAAGGATTAAATTTGCAATTTACTTTTGCAACTTACAGTTCAATTATTTTAGTCAGCTATGGAAATAATCCTCGTTGTCCACCTACATTTTTCTTACTGAACAAATGCAGGCATGCCAAGCACATGGTGCTAGCTCACAAAATACAGCTCTCCAGAGGCTTTGTTACTCAGAATTGGCTAGGCTGTGGCCAGCTGCCAGAAGTAAAAACATTGTGCAAATCTGGTAAGAGGGAGGTGAGTTTTAACTTGTAACTTGCCTAAGCATGAATTTCCTGAACAAAGCTACAACTGGTTGAAAATTATGTTTAACAAAATATATGTGCAAGGGGAGGGAGGAGGGGGGATGGCTTTTGTTCCAACCATCGGGGGATTTTTTTGTTACTTCATTGTCCAGCCTTGTTTTATGATGATGAAAGGACTTGGGGGTCAAGTACAATCCCACATGTGTATGAGCACACGTGGGATACAAACAAAAGCCTTCCAGTTGTCCAAGCAATAAAAGAACGGAAACACCTCATGTCAACTGTTGTTCTTCACAGAGCTGTAGTTTCTGTGACCCCCACTGCAGGCTCTGTTCAGTGCATATAAAAATGTCTGTATCTGTATGTTTTGAGCATCTGCTGGAGTTGCACATGGCAGGTGCCTTAAAATCGTAGAATCATAGAATGGTTTGGGTTGGAAAAGACCTTAAGACCATCCAGTTCCAGCCCCCCTGCCATGGGCAGGAACACCTCACACTAAACCATGCTGCCCAAGGCTCTGTCCAGCCTGGCCTTGAACACCACCAGGGATGGAGCATTCACAATTTCCTTGGGCAACCCATCCTAGTGCCTCACCACCCTCACAGGAAAGAATTTCCTCCTTATATCCAATCTAAGCTTCCCCTGTTTAAGCTTTAACCCATTACCCCTATCCTATCACTACAGTCCCTAATGAAGAGTCCATCCCCAGCATCCCTATAGGCCCCCTTCAGACACTGGAAGGCTGCTATGAGGTCTCCACGCAGCCTTCTCTTCTCCAGGCTGAACAGACCCAACTTTCTCAGCCTGTCTTCATACAGGAGGTGCTCCAGTCCCCTGATCATCCCCGTGGCCCTCCTCTGGACTTGTTCCAACAGATCCATGTCCTTTTTATGTTGAGGACACCAGAACTGCACACAATACTCCAAGTGAGGTCTCACGAGAGCAGAGTAAAGGGGCAGGATCACCTCCTTCGACCTGCTGGTCACGCTCCTTTTGATGCAGCCCAGGATACGGCTGGCTTTCTGGGCTGCAAGCGCACACTGCAGCCGGCTCATGTTCAGTTTCTCATTGACCAGCACCCCCAAGTCCTTCTCCAAAGGGCTGCTCTGAATCTCTTCTTTGCCCAACATGTACCTGTGCCTGGTTTTGCCCGACCATAGACTCAGCTAGGTTGAAAAAGACCTTTAAGATCATCAAATCCAATCAACCTTGTGTCTTTCTGCGCAAAAGGATGGAGAGTGGTGATGCACATTTCCTCCTTTGTGACACTGGTGAAGCTAGCAAGAGCTGAGGCCTCACAAGCAGGTACAGATTATGAGACTGCAGCATCTCAGACAGCCACAGACACCAGTGAGTGAGTTAACACCCATGGTCACTGCAATGGATTTGTCTTTGACTATCTCAGTGCCCCTTACACTTGTCAGCACAAGGACTCCTTCCTTTATCATTCCAGTAGCAATCACGCTGCACACCTGAACTTGGCATCTAAACTAGCAGCTTCATCTGAAGAGGGTGGAAAGGTTATTTGAGTTATTTGAGAGTTATTGTTCAGTGAGGGGGGATGCACAGTGAAAGGCTGGTGAAGGACCAGACTATGCTCTCTGTGCTGCAACTGGGGATTTGTTTTTAACTTTACGTAACTTCAGAGGGTCTTGATGAGGCTGGGAGGAAAGACTGTGAACAGGTGTACCCTATTAATGAAACAAACCAGAATCCTGGGGATATCTTGTGTGTGAGAGATCTCTTATCTCTGATGCTGGCAGGGAGCTTCAGCGGGAACACTGACAAAACAGCTAGTTCAGATGAAGCTCTGAAACTCATCTGGGGATAAATCACTGTTGAGGCTGTAGCTCCCCAGGTCCTTGGGGAAGAATGCTGCAGACATTATTCAGTAATATATCTCCACTCGTCAGAGGCAGCAGCTGCTCAGTGGCTGGAATTTACCAGCAGGCTTCAATCTGTTTTAATGTATACTTGTTTACAGAGGAGGAGGGAGAAAGTCTTGGCAGATGTTGATGCAGTTGTGGTATCATTTCGTTTATAGCTTTTTCCTGAATGACTGTCATTTTGCCTCCTGAGGTCTCTTGTTAGGAGAGTTGGCAAACGATGTCAGAAAGAAAACATTTCCAAAAGACTTGGAGAACGCTCTGCTCCCTGAACTTGCATGGGGGCTTGTGGGTGGCCTCAGCAGAGGTTCCTCAGATGTATTACAGGGGGACTGGCCATGGGCAAACTAGGTCATAGCTGCAGAAGAAGACTTTGTGGCCAAAGTATTGTATTGAATAGGTGCTGTGGTTTCTCAATCCACTGCCCCTCTTACTGGTATCACTGTGGCACTTGGTGAGAGAGGTTTGCAGTTCTTTTGACAGGAGGAGGTTTCTGTGCTTGACTGCTGAAGGAGCTGTTTGGAGGCCAAAGCCAGACCTGCCTGAGAAACCCACCACAGCAACCCACTTCTGCTGGGGAGGGAGGCACTGCTGGCCTGCTCTTTTGGCACTCAGAGGGAGAGACTTTGTTGAGGCCTTGTACTGGGGTCATGATGACAGTAGACATCTCTGGGTCTGAGGCAACATAGGTGCTGTTCAGGAAGGTAACATTTGAGCTATTCACCTTAGCCATGCAGTCTCAGTGAGACTGATTTAGATGATGAGCACTTATCAGAAATATAGGTCTCCTCTAGGCAGGGCAGGCTCTGTCTGACCACAGAAGGGTGAAGTCTGTCCCAGGCCACAAGGCTTGGAGGTCCAGCCTGCTGGTGACACCAGGCATCTTCTTTTGTTACGCAAAGTGACAAACTGAAGTTGAATTATTCTTTTTCTGAATTTTCTCTTCTTACATAAGAAATAAATTACAAAACAAAACGAAAGGAGAAGTATTCCTAATCCAAATCATTAGCTCATTGTACAAGACGATTTCTACTGTCTCTCTCACAGCCACAGGCACCGATTTGGGTAAGAGAAGGCTTGTGCCTTGGTCACGCGCTTGCCTCAGCAAAACCTAACCTCCACATGAATGCCAGGAAGCTGGGCCCCTGCCAGCATGCTCTCTTAACAAGCAGTGTGGGAGCTGCAGCTCTGTGGCCTATGGGATTCCTGTCTTGTACTACCTTTGCTTCAGCGCATCGCAGGCTCTCTGACGGCGTACCGCTGCTGCTGTGAACAGGCAGGAGTCGAACATAATTCAGACTGTATTATCTGTATAATCGGCAGTAGTTATCAAGTCCAAGGCTGTAACTATCCTCTGTGCTGAATAAATTTAAGAACTTGAAGGCAAAAATGTCTCGCTGCCACACTGCTTCCAGGAGTGATTGCTTCTTGCCTTTTGGAGGGGGTAAGGAGCCTGCCAGGGCATTGTGAGCTTTGAAGCAGTGTCTGTTACAGGACATGTGAAGAGCCAACATCATTTGCCATCTATGCCCATGTGTCTGTTGCCTGTTAGGTCTCTGTTCTTCAGAATGCTGAGCAGAATGAGACAAGAGAGACTTACAGGACTGGGATCATTGTAGTGGGATGACTGATGGCACAGTGTATCATTCCTTGCTTCTGTGGATCAGTGACAATTCTACTGTGCTGAGGGGCAGGGGAAGGGGTTGGCTTGTACCAAACTAATTGTTGCCTAAAAAAGATCCAAAACAAACCTGAAAACTCAGACAAGCAACTTTTGCTCCTTATTTGTGAGAGACGGCTTTTCATGAAGAATGTGGTTAGAATTGATGTGTATATACATTTCCCCTGAGAAGCTTAGCACTGAGTGTTAATAGACAGATCAAAGAGCTACTTAGCCACTGGAGCCAGGGAAATTGAACCAGGGCAGCAAAATAAAAATCAATCTCATTTTTAGTGTGTTTAAAGTGATTTTGTTCAGAACTGACTTCTGCGTGAGTACTTAGGAAAGCTTAAGACCATGAAAAGTTGAGTTCCACAAGCCAAACTCTTGTCTTCCACTCTCCTGCTATTCATAAAATGATGAGAACGCTTTCATGTAGAGAATGATTTCAGATCTTCTATGCCTTACCTGTTGGTTAGACCACTCTTTTTTTGCCTTACCTTTGCAGGATTATTCCGCAGGATCACATACTATGAAGATATTATTAGCCTGCTCTCCACCACATTTCTGGCTCTGTGATTCATGGCTAATGCTGCCCTTCTCAGAGTACACTAGGAAAACATTTAGACTGTGCTATCCCCCATTGTGTAGAGGACATACTTGTTACATGAGAGCTATTTTAAGTTGAATCCTAAAAAAGGAAGTGGGAGGATATTTCTTGAATCTCTTAGGCCATAACTCAGCCTGACAATGATAAAGAACGTAAGATCCAGATACCTCAAACAGTTCCCCAAGTGTCTAGACTGAAGCAGTCCTTGTAGGGCTGGGAGCTAATACTGGGTTTCACTGGGAGGATGGGAAATCTCCCATTTCTTGCTTGCTGCATCTGTGAGCAAAGCCCAACCTTTCAAGATCCAGTTGCAGATCCAGTGAGCCATTCTGGAGCCATTGAATCATACCCAAGTGCAGGGAGCAGATCACCATGTTTTATCTTACCTGGAAGAGAGCCTTCTCATTTGGAAGAGGCCCCTCTTTTTTCCATGAAACTAAATTTAAAAAGCAGGAGCTGTCTGCATCTTTTCCAGAATTTAGAGTATTAAAATAAACCTTAAAAATCCCCTGAGGCAATGAAGCCTTTGGGGGAGAAAAGAAACATTCATCATCTAGTTCAATGCTTTAGCATGATAATCTCATATTTGGGGTACAGTCATCCTCTCCCCCTCTCCCCCAGCCTAAGATCAGCCACAGGATAGTCAGGCTGGAGTTTATTTATTTATTTGTTTAAAATGAGGACAGGCAAAAATAAATCAGTAAAATGTAATTTCACTGCTTCATTTCCAGGACAGGGCCCTGGTTATATAACAAAACACGCAAAATATTTTGCTTTTTCCAAAATTCATCTTCCTCCTAAGCCGTTTGTTCCTTAGGCTAAGAAGAGGAGAGACACGGAGTCTTTGCAGCCTGGAGAACCATTTATGCTGTTCTTTGTAGCAACCTTTTCCATACTTGAAATAATTACCCTGACTCCCCTCAATTATTTCTTCACTACATTAAACAAATCCATATCTTTTGATCTTTCCTCCCTGTTCATGCCAGGACAGCTTTTATGCAAAAGTGCAAACCACTGCATACATTAAACATGTATTGCAAGCTCTAGGCTTTCCAGGGGCATTAACTTGAGGCTGTATTGCCTGGCACAGATTGCACAAAGCAGCTCATTTTAGCTATTCCCATAAGGCTCCATATGATGTATAACGTGCTTGATCTCATATGATCTGTATCTACCACAAAACAGATTAAAGGAAAAAACCCAAAACACCACAGGTGAGGGGTATCAGAAAAGAAAAATACGTTAGAGATGTAGATTCCCTTTGTATCATAGAATCCCAGACTGGTTTGGGTTGGAAGGGACCTTAAAGCTCATCCAGTTCCAACCCCCTGCCACGGGCAGGGACAACTTCCACTAGAGCAGGTTGCTCTAAGCCCTGTCCAGCCTGGCCTTGAACACTGCCAGGGATGGGGCAGCCACAGCTTCTCTGGGCAACCTGTGCCAGGGCCTCAGCACCCTCACAGGGAAGAACATTTTCCTCATGGCTCACCTAAATTTCCCCTTTCAGTTTAAAACCATTCCCCCTTGTCCTGTCACTACATGCCTTTGTAAAAAGTCCCTCTCTAAATTTCTTGTAGGCCCCTTTTAGGTACTGGAAGCTGCTCTAAGGTCTCCCCTGAGCCTCCAAGATTGTTAAATGCTAATTGCCGAGTCCTCATTAAAACAAGTCTCACAGGACAATCTCCCCATAGAATGCCTTTCCACAAGTAAGGAGCCTGGGATCCATCAAAAGCAGCATCACTTTGTGCTTTACTTGACGTTCAATACTTCTGCCCCACCCCAAGCAGGCACACAGATCTGGGTCTTACTTGGAAGAGCTTCGATTAGATCAGACACAGGCCCCTGGCACAGTGGCTTCCTCACTGCCTCAAGGCTGATGCTTGGATAAGTGGAGGAGCGCATCTGGCCAGGGAGAGGATGGGCACAAAGAAACGTGACTGAGCAAGGGCAGGGGAGCTTGCACTGGGAAGTTTAATATGAAGAGGCACGGAAGCCTGTTAAGTCTGCGGAGCCACATGAAAAGCTAGTGCCTGCCCAGGCATGCGGCTATCAGAGAAAGGATGGGAGGCACAGCGCCATAATTACGCATCATCTTGTGACTGGTGCGAATGCTGCCAGGAGCCAGCAAGCTGCAGCACCGCGCTGACTGCTCTCTCAAGACAAGTTGCAGAGAGCCACAAAGGGAAAGCAGGTGAATCAGCAAGGGGCACATCAGTCTCCAAGCAGCCGAGAGGTGTAGTGCAGAATTATGTCAGGGTGAAGGTGATGCACTGAGAGACGCTCCTTTGTTTATAAACACACCAGAGACAACCAGGGAACTGTGGAAAGTCAGTTTATTCCAGAATCTCACACACTCTGTCACAGACCATGCACTTAAGACTTTCCACTTTGCAAATTCACAGCCTCCAGGCCTGGGAGAGATGGAGCATCATCTCTTCATTTCTCACTGCAAGTACCCACATGCTAACTAAGAGTAAGGGCCCTGACAGCAGCTCACCAGGAGGCAGAAAGCAGCCTCTTTCTTTCATAATTGCTTTTAAATGTGCAGGAAAAGAAATCCATCTGACTTTAAGGATTAGCAGTGGAGCTGAGCAACAGGGAAATCCCACAGCTAAACAAGTTGGTCCTCGCCCCATGGTTACAGGGAACAAGACAACAATCTCGTGGGAAGCATCCTTGAGAGCCCAGGCAGCAACCAACCAAATGCCCGCTCTGGGCCTCTTACAATCAATTTGTCTCTGAGCAGCTCAGCCAGGAAGGTGGCTGGGAGCTGCCCTCCTCACATTCATCTTTAGGTCCCCCTGCTTTGTGCTATAGCTTTGACTAGGAAGGAGCCTACCCATAGGTGAGACAGCCCTCTGGGCTGTACATCACCACATGTACTGCATTTAATACTGAAAGGTGCCGCTTCGAAAGACGCTGCAACAGTCTGCCTGACCCACGGGCTGGGTACAGGATTATGTAAGCTTCCCGAAGATTTACCCTACTCCTTCTTCCTGGCATCTGTTGCTCCTTATGCCTGACCCCACTCCTGAAATACTCCTCGTTGCAGTGTCCCTGTGACACATTACATCTTTGGCCTCTGCTGAGGCTGCCACTGCCAGGGCAGCTACTGCCCACTGGGGTGGCTGCCTGTAGAAGTGAGCATTTGCCTCCCGAGAATGGGCTTGTGGCTAGCTCAGAGGAGGGCACAACTGAAGGAAAGAACTGATGGGAGTGATTCAAGTGAAGTGGAGCAAAGGCTACAGAAAGGGCAAGAAGGCAGCTTCAGTCTCCATTTGATACACAAATTGAGCTCAATAGCAGCAAGAAATGGCCGTAAAATATTAATTCATTAGGTTGCCAGGAAGAAGTAAAAGCATTCATGTGTAAAAAGAGATACGTATGTGACACAAGCCAGCTAAGACATTGGCTTCCTTCTGTTTGTGTCTCACCTTTCTTTGTTTCTATAGTTTTGATCATTCCAAACCATGTTGCTGCTCAACAACATTCTACGTAAAGACGATGGTATTGGAGTCAGCACCAAGTGAAGGGGTGAGATGACACTGAAGAAATGAACTTACAGGGAACTCCTGACAACCCACTTATTTTAATATTTTTGTTGACCTTCAAGTAATTAAAAGAAAGGGGAATTTCCCCCAGTAGCCCACAGGCTCCAAGTCTCATCTGTCTGCTTTTAGGCTAGGAAGGCTGACATCAGAAAGGCAGTGGAAGGCAGGGAAAGGAAGAGGGGAAGAAAATTTGGGAACCAGAGTGAAGAGCAATCAACAGCTGACCAACACTGACTGCTGCAAAACTTACAAAACACAGAGTCATACAAACGAAACTTGTGTTAACCCTTTATACACTTACAGACTTTATATACACACACAAAGTATGCATCTGGCAGTCTAGAAAATACCAGTACCCTAAGGATTAAATAATTTAAAATGCAACGTTGCATTATCACTGTATAGGAATACTACGTGACATCCTGGCTAAAATGGACGGACTTCCAGGGATAGATGCTCCCTCCCTCATCTCACCAGCACTGCCTCTAAAAAGGAAGCAAGGACTGAAGACTCCCCGCTATGGTTCTACTCCTGAAACTCACCTTGAAACTTCGCTGTCAAATGGGGGAAGCCCTGAGAGGAAAGGAAGAAAAAAGCATTCCTGCTCCCTCCAAACTGCTGGTGCAGTACCTCCCTCCATTGGCGAGGGAGGCTGGACAACAAGGGGGAAAAAAGGTGCTAAAGCTGGGAAAAGGTATGTTTCTGTAATGACAACTGGTCTTTGAGAGAGACTCGGGAGGACACGTTCTCTCCCCCTCTTTGAAGTCAAGAGGCCAGAAGGCTTAATGAAAAGTACAGACAGACTATGTGGCTAGTTCAGGAGACCAGCAGTGCTGCAGTTGCCCCCTGAAACCCATACCACAGTCCAGCAGCAAATGGGAGGGCAGCTAAAAGAGAACAGCTTGACAGCACCCATAAGCAGGTGTGGGGCAGAACTGCATTACCAACAGATCCAAGCAGAACAGAAGGTGTGCCCTCACCAGCTTTCCAAGAGTAATTGTAAACTGGGAGCACTGGAAAGTCAGCGCCTGGGAATGAGGAAGGGGATGGACAGCCTCAGTTCTGAGGTGGCTGGGGAGGGGACTAAAACACAGACTGAGAGCAGATGGCAAAGACAACGTATCTCCAAATGCCATCTCTGCATATGTACCCTAATATCAGCGTATGAGACAGAAACTTGCTGATGACACCAGTTCAGTCCTGTCACCTTCACAGATCTAAGGCTGGTGAGAATCTGGCTTACGTGTGCTTATCACAGAGCCCTTTGAGTCATGCAGTCCTGCTTCCACCCCCTATAAACCAGAACAGCCATAATCTCGTGGGGAAAAGATGAAAAAATAATCCCTGTTCCCATGTGTGTCTCCCACCCCTCCCCCCATGATCAGCCTCTTTTCCTCTAGGCCAGAGACATCCAAGGAGCTGCCCTGTTCTCCATTCCCCAGGGCCATTCCCACCAGCAGCATTCAGCAGATCTAGCTAGGCAGGAATGGCAAGCCCTGCTCCTTCGGCCTTGTAACATAGCCAGACCACAAAGGCTTCTTGCTGCCTTATGATGGCTGGAAGCTGTGTTGCAGCAGACTGGACAAGCCTCAGCCCTTACTCCTGCCAAGGATGAGAAGGCTCTGTAGGAGCAGGATCCCTGGGCATTCTCCTGTTCCAAGCTCTACAGCCCTAAATACTGCCAGTGTCATCATTAACCTCTCAGAAATACGAAAAATAACCCTATCCAAAACATCTCCCCCAGTCTGCCCTGCATGACTGGGTCAAAGGGACCAAAAAAGACCTAAAACCCCCCAGAATAAAAGAGGAGACAGTGTGGAACAGGAGGGAAAAAGAAACGGGGCAAAGTCAGGATGGAGGAAAGGATCTCAATGCAAGTTTGCTGAAATTGTCACTGGATTTACCAGCCCAGTTCCACCTTCTTCAGACCAAAATGGACTCAACTGTAGTAACTGCACTACAGGAAAAAGAAGTGCATAGTTTGGGTTATTTTTTTTTTTTGGTAGACACTTAAAATATTGGCAGAATGGATGTGAGGATCTTAGCGCTGCAGTTTTAGCCTCTTTTCTGTAGCCAATGAGTACCTGTTGGGGCAGAGATGGTGGAAATGGACCAGTAGCACCAAGAAATTCAGTGGGAGCACCAACTCCACAGCAGGAAATAATAATGAACCAAAAGGAGGGGGGGTGAGGGGAGGGATAGGAAAGAGAGAAAAAGAGAAAGAGATGGAGATCTATTTCGTGGTAATCGAAGTCCATTGTGGCTAAACCCTATCAATACTTCTCTAGGTAAGGCCCCATTACGTCTGCAGCAAGACCTCTGGCTCTGACAGAGAGCTGTAGAGAGTATAGCCCAACTCATCCACTTCTTCAGGGGTGAGCTCTGAAAACAAGTTCACTTTGGGGTTCAGAGCACTAGGGAGGACTCCTGCCTCCAAGTATCGGATCAACCCCTTCAGCGTCTGCAAGAAGCGATCAGCCAGCATGTCCTGGGACCAGTCGGACTCTTCTTGGCATAGGTGCAGGATGACGTTGGTGAGCTGGCTGGCAGTGAGGTGACCCAAGGCTGGGTTTGACTTGCATATCGCTTTCAAGATCTTCAGGCATAAGCAACGGCAGCCAGAATCACACTGGTCCAGGGCCCGGAGGCGAGCCGTTTCTGCTGGCCGCAGGCTCAGTCGCCACAAATTGTCATTCTGGGCCAATCGATGGGGTTTGGCCACAAGGATGATGTCACCCAGAGTTAGGGATGGAAGGAAGTCAATATATAGATGTCGTTCTGGATCATACTGGACTTCCAGTGTCAAATCAGCTGGGGGAGCTGCTGGACGGATCACGTAATCCAAGAGAGACCCAATTGCTGGCCAGTTGATGGAACCAGCTACAACTTTCTCAAAGGTGTCTGCTACAGTTTTAGGGGAAAGGTAACCCCCCACCACACAGCGATCCCAGTAGCTGCTTCCACGTGGAAAGTACTCTGGGTTTTCCCGACGCACCAAGTAAAAGCCAGGAATGTTCATGATAGTGTCCTCCCCAGGGATACATGACCACAGGTTCTGCTCCAGCATCAGAGGCACAATGAGCTGGATATGGTCAGCTGTCACTACCTTTCACAAGAGAGAAAAGTCAGTAAGAACATGCTGTCCCTCTCCACATTCAGTTTTATCCACCACCTTTAAATAGCCTTCTGTTCAAAGGAACCTGGAATAAGGATTCATCTGTCTTCACCCTCTTCTCTGTATGGGATTCACTGCCTCCTTCTGTCAAAGGACATTCTGAAGGACTATTTCCCATGATCAGGGGGATAACTCCAAGGTAAAAACCCAGCTAGTGCTTATAAGGTATGTACTACTTAGAAATCTTTAAATACTTCAGGACCTATTACGGACTGCATATAGATGACTCATTTTGCCTCCTATTACTCTAAGTCCACTCCTTGGATGTGAGATGCAGCTGGCCCAGGGCACAGCAGCACATGATAATGTAAAACAGGAAGCAGACTATAAAGTTTCTAGACAAACTTAAATTGGCAAAGTTTAATTATCCCACAGTACAACCAGGTACTGCCCTCACCTGGTCTGCTACACTGCTTGGAAAAATGTCATTAACAATCCCTTTTCACCAATGTGATTAAGACCCCAGATCTACGTTTCACTGGACCCTCGACACTCCGTTCCAGAGCTCTGACTCAAACAAAACAGTGTGCCTCTGAATCACTCACTATAGCCATGGGCACCTTCACATCAGGGAGATATGCAGCAGGGACTGCTGTCTAAGGGAAGACCTGTATGAATACACAGGAGTTCTAGGGGAATATCATGTATGTGGAAGGAGGCAGAATAGACTGAGAGAAAACACAGGTCTGCTGGAGAAACAGCAAGAAACAGCTAAAGGGAGGGTCAGAGGGGAAGGAAAGAAGGGCTGAGATAATCCAGAGAAATAAATCAGCAGAAGGCAAATGCTTTGCCGACAGTGCCAGAGCAGCCTGGTCATGCCTGTTCCAACAGTACTGCAGAAATAAACGCCTGGCTCCACTGTGGGAAAGGCGACACCAGGAGCCTTATTACAGAGGAATGCTGTGCTGACACAGCACTGCCAACAGGGAAGCCTGAGATGCCCCTGCCTCGTCAGCCTTCTGGATAATGACCCGTCATGCGGCCCCAGGAATTACCTGCAGATCATCATAGAGGCTGCCACTGAGGTACATGTCACGCAGGGGCATGTCCGGCAGCTTGGCACGTAGGAAGCTGCGCAGCTCAGCACAGATATCCATAGCTGCCTGCTTGGCCCGGGCCTGCTCCTCCGCTGGGATAGCCACCTTCCTTCGGTAATAAGCAAAAAGCTTTTCTTGCAGAGACAGGCGAAGGCGAGATTTTTTCAGCTCCACTTGACTCCTCTTGGCAGATGGCTTGGGCTTTGTGGGTCGGAAAAAGTCTGCAAGATAGAAGGGAAACTGTTGATCCTCTGCAGTGTCTCACCAGGAAGTGATCCGCAGAAGAAAATCTGCAGCGCGAAGTGCAGCCTCCGAAGTCTCAGAAAGCTTTTAGCAGACATTTTGCATGCTTTACACAGGTACCAAAAGGGAGGTGCTGAGAAACTTCAAAAGATACTACTACAAGCAACAAACCAGACGAAAACAAGTTACTAGATTTGGAATGCAGCCAGAACAGACTAAGATTACTTCCTTGCACATGATGTTAATGGTTATGTGGGCAGCACCCCAGTTCCATTTCATCAAAAATTCAGCACTGTTACCAGTTCAGAAGCTCTCAGCATGACGCCAGACCAGTGGATAAGACACTCTTCAACAACCATCACGATCTCATTAAGTTTTTAACATTATAATGGATTTAGAATAAGATCAGAGAAGATCACACCACCATGTAATGAAATACTTGTTAGGAGCCTGACCAACACTTATCAGTATGATGAGGTGACAGACCTTGGGGCTGGCAGAGCTCAGGCAGTCATAGCCCCAAACTCAAACTTCCCTCAAGCTTTTACTGACCAAAGAACAGAGGACCGCCTGCATTACTAAGCAGCGTCTAACCTGCACACATTCTCTAAGCCCCTTTTTTTCTGACTGGCTTCCTAAAGAAATGGCAGTGTTTCCATCTATCTTTCAGAATTCTTTTAACACGGATCAAGAGCTTCAGAAGTTATGAATGAGAATTACAGATCTAAGAGGTCTCTGGAAGGGCTCTAGTACCTAACGGGTGCAGGAGAAACCCCAAGTCAGTGGCCCCATTAAGGCAATCAGCTGTCGCACAGTTGTTCAGCAACAGGCATTTGGCCACGCAGCACATGCAGAATGGATGACCAAGCTGCACACAAACACATCTTGCCCAACCTCAGCAGCTGCTGTCTCTTGTCCCACTAGAGGCTTTGGACAGATCTGAGGTTTTGTGTGAAAAGGAAATGGCCCACAAAACCACAGGGAACCAGACTTCATTGCCTGTTCATGAAACAGAAATTCCTTATTTTTCCATTTTAAGTTATTTTTAAGTCAAGAATGCAAGACACCATCATCAATGGTTGTATTCCTCAATCCTCATCTTTGGGGATTCTGATCAAATGATCTAGACCCCATTTAACACAGCTGCCTAGCTCTGCCTAATCCTCAGCAGAAAATCCATTGCCATCCTGAAGCTGACTTTCCTTCAGAGAATCTGGAAATCAAATTAAAAGCTTGATCCTAATTTTTATTTTAAATCTCCAAGTATATATCTCCTGAAGTGACCAGGGACAGAATATAAAATCAGGGAGAAAAAACAAGCAAACACATAGAACAAACACGGAGAGACTCTAAATTACTTACTATCCCACTCAGAAGGAGAATTGCAGGTCACTTTTCATAGCCTGTTGAAGACTAACTTAGTGATAAACAGCACTAAACAGGCAAACAGCATTACAGAAATTATTAGGAATAATGGTAGAAATAACATTGAAAATACTGTTATAAAATGATAGCACATTTACAATTTGCATATTCCCCTCTTAAAAAAAAATCCACAAACAAACTGGAATGGTCCAAAAAAGCAACAAAGAGCTTGAAAGGAATGGGATGGTTTTTTTATTAGGAAAGATTGCCCAGGTTAAGTATTCAGCTTGAAAGATAAAAGACTGAGGGAGGATAATGCTCAAAACCATAAGAGGAATTAAGAATGCAAACAGATGACTATTATTTACTGCTTTCCAATCTGACTTTAATTCTTGAAGTTACCAACAGACCTGCTTAAAAGAAAATATAAGAACCCTGAGGTAGACAGAGCATTCTCTTTCCTGTGATGCTTTAAATGAATACAAAGTTTACAGGCCTGGACGACTCTGTAATGCAGAAGTATCCTCCCGCTCCTTACCCGTGTCTGTGGCTGAAGGATCGGTGGGAAGGGTCTGCAGGGAACGGCTGAGGCTAGTCTTCATGTCCTGGGTCAGTAAGCGTGAGGAGGAGCCCAGCCAGTTTGGCTCTTCCCAGCTCCTCTTTCCCGACTGGCTCAAGCGAGTGGGGCTGCTGGGAGCACTGATTGCCCGGTCGTACATCTAAAGCAACATCAGCAGGCACATTTTGAGTCGTTAAGAGCCTATCACTTCCATTTTATCCAGCCTAGCGCCAGCATCCTGGGGGCTTTTCCCATTCCCTCTTTCCAGCATCCCAGTGCCCCCATGCTCACCCGTTTGACAGCCAGTGTGGCGATGCCCAGCATGGCAGCTCCACCCACACCCAGCACAAGCCGAGCATTGGACAGCACGAAGTCAATGGCTGTGCCAATGCCGTTGTCATCTTTCTTCCCTTTGCGCTGCCCAGCGCCCGCCATCTCACCTGGAAGGAGCAGAAGCATTAAGCAAACAGGTCAAAACACACAACCCCAACAGTTCACTCCCTTTTCCACCCCACACTCACAGCTCTTGGACTGTTAGCACAGAGCCATAGGAAGGGACTACTTAATTCTGCAGCCTCTTTAATTATCTTCCCTCAAAAAGCTGCTTATTCTCAGACACAAGATAACACTATTGATCAAGCTCTGCAATGACAGCATTTCTTTTGCTTCCAGCTCTGTTTATAACCTGGATTTTTCCCAGATTTGATGCGGGGCTTCTAATCAAAGCAGGGAGCCTACAAGGATGCTGAGAAGGACTCTTCATCAGGAACTGTAGTGATAGGACAAGGGGTAATGGGTTGAAACTAAAAGATGGGAAGTTCAGGTTAGATATAAGGAAGAAGTTCTTTACTGTGAGGGTGATGAGGCACTGGAACAGGCTGCCCAAAGAAGTGGTAAATGCTCCATCCCTGGCAGTGGTCAAGGCCAGGCTGGACATGGACTTGAGCAAGCTGGTCTAGTGTGAGGCATCCCTGCCCATGGCAGGGGGTTGGAACTAGATAATCTTAAGGTCCTTTCCAACACAAACCATTCTATGATTCTATAACTGTGCAATCACCTAATGCTTTTTAAAAAAGAAAGTAACACTTGAGCAATATTTTGCAATAAAATCCTGTATATTATGTTAAACTCTAAGACCATTCAGGTCTTTTAAACCTGGGATTCTCAAACAAAGCACAGTGTTTTTTATGCTAATTTATTTTCTTATTCTAATGCACGCAGTTTTGCTCACAGACAAGGCAATGCAGGGATGGTCAACTGCTTATCCATAACAAATCAGAAGCTTCAGAGAATCCACTCCCAGAATCAGTTTTTGGACAATGAACCTTAATGCTTTCTTACACATATACCTTTGTTTCCCACTTAACCTCATCTTGATGTTTAACTTTAAAGAGTCTCCATGGCCAACGACACACTTTGCCACTGCTATACCCATAGATAGTTCCTCAGTCAACCGGCATGAAAACACCACAAAACTCTCACAATCTGAATCAAAATCTGTTTTCTAAGCCAGTGCCAAAAGCTCAGACTCTGCCTGACTTGGGTGGTTTAAAATTGTCCTTAGGTCTTTCTAAGACCAGGCTACAACCTCAGTATGAATGAACCAGAATGAACCAGGAACCCAGTCACTCTTCATCCCTAGGCAGAAAAAATGCACTTTCACAAAGCTAATTGTAACAGCAATACAGAGAACAGGGTTGTATCGTTGTAAATGACCTACCTGTGACCTAATGCATTTGTAACGAGAACAGGAGAGCCCTTCTGCTGTGCCTGTGAAGGCACCTTCTGGGCTTCTTCAAGGCAATGGTGGTCAGGGAGTGTTAATCATCTCTTTCGGTTGGCGAGGGGATTTGGAAGGAAGATGGCAGCGGGGCCAAAAGGAACTATAGGGACTCTCTAGACCAGGCCCCCGAGCTTGCTCTGCAGGAAAGCCTGCCCCTTCTCCAGCTGCCTTTCCTTGTCCTCCGGACGCTGCAGCCCCTGGTTCTTTCGGAACTCGCGGCGAATGAAAGCCAGGTAGAAATCCCGGTCGGTGTAGCGCAGCCCACGACCCTGGCGCAGCAGAGCGCGGTAGAGGGTCAGCACAGCCTGCCGGGACCACGCTGCCATGGGGGATGTTGGCGGGGACGGCAACCTAGCGAAAAGTGATCCCAGTCAGCTTTTCCGTCCCAAAGGGACGGCATCGTCTAACGGCGCGCCGCGGCTAACGGGCTCTCTGATGGGGCCCTGCTGCGGCTGTGGGGGGTCGCCCGCAGCTCCCGCTCCCCGCCGAGGCCCCGCACCCGGGTGTACTCCACACTGGCCCCTGAAGCCCGGCGCCGCGCACTCACCGTGCCGGACCGGGTCCCTCACGGCAAACGCTGCCCACCGGCGGGCCCCACAGCTGCCTGCCTCCCGGCACCGCTCCCGAGGTCACCCACCAACATGGCCGAGCCGCTTCCGGAGCATGACCCCGGCCTCCACCAATCATCGAGCGAGCTCGCCGGGGCCCAAACCGTCCCTTCCGTCTGCACCGTGGCTGCGCGGCGCTGGCTCCCCCTACCGGCCGGGCGCCGCGCAGTGCTTGCCGCCGTATGGCGAGCGGGAGGGGACGCTCCGCTCTGCGAGCCCGCGTCGGGAGGCTGCCCCCTGCCGGCGGGGAGCGGGACTGCCCCCATCCAGGTCCCTGTTGGGGCTGGATCTGGGGCGGGCTCGGCTTGAGGGGACCCTGTCCCTCAGGGGGTGGGGGAAGGGCTGAGGGCACGAGTGAGACCCTCGCGGTGCGGCCCGGAGAGGCCCAGGCTGGCTGGGGACAGCCCAGGTTGGAGCAGCCGGGCTGTACTGCCATGGAGGAGCTTATTAGCACCCTGGGCTTTGTGCGCTGTGGTGAATTGGGCTGGGTTGTTGGCCGTGGCTGCTCTGTGTGCCCTCAAGCGTGCTTCCCGTGTCCCAGAACAGCGCTAATAGGGCTTTTCCCTTCATTGCTCTGGATCTGACAGGTCTAAATGCCATCAAACGGCCTCGTGTGAGCAAGGGGGGAGTTCAGCACACTGCAGCAGCGTGTCAGCATCCATAGCACAGGCTGTTGCGGTCGCTGCAGGCTGCGCATGGTAATGTGGGGTAAGTAGAGCAGGATTCTTCGGTTCTTCAGTTTGAAGGTACCTCCGACTACCCTGATGCTTTTTACTGAATAACTAACCAAATTCAAGCTCTTTACCTCCAAGGAACCCCAAGACCCGGTCTAGAAGTGTCTAGAAGGGACAGTGGAAGAAGGGCAGTAGTTGGCAGCTTCTGCAGGGTCTGCCTGAGGAGATGGAAGGAGCCTCCTGAAGCCGGGTCCTTCTGCCCCTCTGTCAACGTGCAAATCCTCCTTTTGCATTCTTGCCTCTACCTTATTCCTACTCTTCAGAGTAATGGTTCTTCCTTAGCCACCTCCTTCTCCTCCCCAGATCCTACCAAAATACAAAACATTACCACATGTGTCATACCTTCTCTGGTGGAGAGGGTGAGAGAAAGAGCAAACTGTGTGTGACAGAGGAGAGCCACATCACTTCATGCACTTCTCATGCATCAGATGTGACAGTGATAGGATTGAACAGGAAGAAAATCAGAAGCTCCGGACTGGCTTGGTCTGTGCCAATCTCCTTTTGTTCATTTCCTTTCCGAGACAAACAACCCCAATCATCTTGATCTCTCTTTGTGAATGAGTTTGCCATGCACCTTATCAGCCCTTTCTGAGAAAGGCTTACTTGAACTGCAGACAGTATTCCCAGAGAGGCCACACTAGTGATTTACATAATAGCATTATCATATTTTCCATATTATTCTCCCCTTATTCCTTCTGCATGCTAATATTCTGTGTGTGCTGGGTTGGTTTTTGGTCTTTTTTTTTAAGCTGCATCCACTCACAGAACCAGGGCTTGTGGGACATCCAGATCCCTTCCTGAGCTGCTAGAGACCATCTGGAGCTTTGTAATACTTAACGTGCGATTTGTTTTCTTCTGTCTGACTTTGCACGTGCCCAGTTAAGCCTTGGCAAACGTGGTGTTGCCCATTTGCCACATTAGTGCTTTCACTTACAGTCCTTTCTGATCTCCTCAAGAGTCCATAGCTTTGAGTCATCCCTTAAAAATGTTTGGTATATTGCTCATCTTTGTTTCCAGATCATCAGTTCATATACTGAGCTATCCAGGACCTCGGAGGCAGTGCTCGCATTCCCTACCCTTCTGCCAGAATGAAAATTGATCTTTGAACCTTCCTCCCAGCTTCCTGCCTCCTCTTCGGGTTGTTGATCCACAGAGATACTTCACTCCTCACAACAAGGCTCTGTTGCCTCTGGGCAGGTGCGCCGGTGAGCCCAGACCCAGATCTCAAGTCTGGATCAAAACCCATGCAGCTATGTGCAGCAAACCCCTGATGCACTTACAGACCTGATCCTCTCCTTGTTGCCTTCCCGCTATGGCAGCCTAGGACTGCAGGCCTCCACAAGCTCCCCCTCCCCAGCCTGGCCCCCTTGGGTTGTGCCTGTTTTAGTGGTTTTCTTTGTTCCCCCCCACCCCGTCTGGCCGCCAGCTCCTGGGCCCCTTGCCAGCAGCTTTGTGTGTGTGTTGTGAACTCCTCCAGCCACTGCCCTGGCGCCCCCAGGAACCACTCGCTGTGCCCACTTCCTGATGTGTTTCTCAACCTGGTCAGCTCCTCTGCTGACCCACCACATGCATCCATGCTGGTGGGGACCCAGCTAGCATCCCCAAAGTCCTGCCACCCAGATGGGATGCTGTCCCTGCTGCCCTGTTTCCTGCAGAGCCTGTTGCCTGATGGCTTCTTTGCCCAATGGCTTCTTTGCCCATCACCCCACTGGGAATGGGGTGCTCCCATGGCTACAGCCTGTGTCCATGCAACAAAGGGAATTTATTTGCCCCTATGGGGTGAGGTGCAGGTGGAGAGGAGGGAACACAACTTAGCTTGTGCACCTGGAGAACAATAATGGCCTTTGTTTCCCTAAAGGACTATGTGATCTTGTGAAATACCAAAGGCAGCACGGGTGACAGGGCACAATAACCCATGTTGTTACCCAGGGTAAGGCACAGACACATCCTTCCATCCCCTGCCTCCCTGGGAGCCTCTGGAGCCGCCACTCCTCTGCCTATGTTCTCATGCTTGCAGCCAGTCTTCCTCTTCAAGTGGTTCCTGCAATGGGCTCTGATGGCCGCCAAAAGCAGCAGCCACCTCTGAGCCCAGGTCGTGGTCTCTGCTCTTGGGAGTCAAGTGCCATCCCCAGGGCTTCCCATTTTGCAAGGGCAGGACAATTCCCAGCAGGGAGCAGGGTATCCCCTGGGCAGCAGGGAGGTGAACATGACCTGCAGAGCAAATGGCATCTTGGAGGGGCTCTGCAGGGTCAGGGAAAAAGCTGTTCTTGGAAACAGAACTCTGGCATCTCACAGGGGCCATAAAACAATCCCAAAACAGTGAGGGAGGATGGGTAGTGACTCACAAATGCCATCTGAGCTTGAGTTAATACCCTTAATATCTAGTAGTAAATGGACATGGCCAGAGGCCTTTTGCCTGTCTAACTGTTCCCCAGCTCTCCCTTGCATTGCAGTCCCATTTCTTTACTTTTTCTGAAGCAATCATGAAGAATAATGGCATTCAGGCTCCTGCTGTCCAGCTGCAATGAGCCAGGAGGGGCAGAGGACCAACGGTGGCTCTGGTGGCACCTTTCAAGGGACATTCCTGATTTACAGCCGAGGCCCACATTTTAGTAACAGAGAGTAACCAGCCACGCTTAGGGTGTATTTTTGCCAGGGAGAAGGAAAGGAAAGGTTCCCAGCCCTGCTGCTCCTGGAGTGGGGCTTTTCAGCTCCCCATCCTCCGGCCCTGCAGCCCAGGGAGCTGCAAACATTGGCGGTGGTGAGCGGTGTCCTGTTCGATGCAGAGCTGCTGTCGCTGTGAGGGTCTGCACTGATGGTCACAGAAGAAGCTCAGGTTTATTACCTAACAACTTAAAATGCTGCTGGGGTGTTTTTGCCATTGGTCTGTGTTCACCTTCATTCTCAGCACAACTCCTGTTTCTTCAGCCAAATTTCCCTGTGGCTGGGTTTGTTCGGGATCTCTTTTTATTTATTGCCCCCCCCCCCCATTCCCATTTTTCACTGTGCACCAGCTGTGTGCTGCAGGTTTCCAGAGCCATTCAGAGACTCTGGTTTTGTGAGCTCTGTTATCCTTGCAGTTTTGCATCACTCTGACAGCCTCGTGGGCTTTCTGCAGCAGAAGTGTCTGCAGAGAGCTGAGAGCTTGCAGCTGGTGGCACAATTCCCCCCTGAGCAGGGGTCCACGTGCTGACCTCAGGCTTTGTGTGCTCCTCCACCTGCTTCATGCTGCAGTGAGGTCCTCCCAGCATGAACATGGGATTCAGTTTGTGTAAGGGGTATCTGGACCTTCAGCATCATGTGAGCTTTGGTCCCATGTATATACATACAACCTGAGAAGGGCAGAGCTGCTATATCCTGCTGCTTCTCTTATTTTTCTAGGTGAAAGCACCTATTGCACGTCTTGTCCTATTAAGCCACGGGTGCTTAGATTTATTTCTGTCCCGTTTGGGGAAATCTGTCTGGTTTTGGTTCTGCAACAGTTTGACAGTTTGAGTCAAATGCTTTAAAAACATCAGGAACCAAACAGAAATGGGTAAATGTTTTCTACATTCTTTTGTGTACATGCCTGGTTCTTACTAAGTGTTTGAGGAGAAAAAATAAAAAAGATATGAGTGATGATTTGTTGCTCTCTCTTTGGAAAAGGTCCAGACTGTAGAATAGGGCTAAAATGCCAGGAAAGAGTTTGCTGCATAGAGGGAGGCTTATAATATTTGATTTTATACGTTCTCTGGGTAACATATTGTCTTTGAGATCCCAGAGAAGTCATTTCAGATCTTTATTCAGCACAGCCTCCTTGGTTTTCTTCTCAGTTTTCCTTATTTTTAGAAAGGTGAAGTGTGGTTCCCAAATTAAATCGTTACTGGGATGGACTCCAGCCAAGAAGATCCACGATTCAAGCCATAAGGCACAAGAAACGTAGGAGCAAAACAATGGAGTTTTATTTTGCATTTCATTTGGCAGGGTGAGGAGAGAGATGGCCCTGAAAGATTTGTATTCTTGCACAGCTCTAATGAATTTCAAAAGATGGTAATGACTATTTTCTCTTCTCACTTTGCTTAAGAAATAAAAGCACACCCAGAAACAGTGGAAATGTCAGGACTGCCAAATTTTCCCTAATTCCAAGTAAGGGTTTGTGTTTGGTGCTCTCAGGGATGCTTACAGTAGCATTAGCTGAAGTGGACTGATCCTTTACTCTTTTGCTGAACGTGCTTATCCCTGCTGCAGCTACAAAGGCAAAGCTTGCAGCAGCCTGGCCCCAAGCCAGGCTCCTCTCCCCAGTGTCCATGAGTTACATCCCTTGTGTCAGCTTCTCAACTCAGTGACCTGGAGCACTCTCCCTGGATGGGACAGTTCTGCATGGCTCCTCTGAGGTTGGTTTGCCCCGCAAAGCTTGCTACAGGGTGAAGGTCTAACACAGCCAGGGTATGAGCGTGCCCATGAGCCACAGAAACATGTGCCAGTGCCAGGAAACAAGAATATGCCTCCCTTCAACCGTGGCTGTGGCCAGATCTTCTGTGACGCGGCGCCGTGGAAAGCAGGGCAGCTGGTGCCTGCAGCTGGGGGCACGTGAGCGTGAAGCCATTTGCTGGTGACGCTCTCCAGGGCTGGGGTGACTCTGTCCCTGGCTGCTCCGTGGGCCGCCTGCCAGCCAGGCGGGACCTCACTGCTTCCCCAGCTGAGCCACTAAAGCAGCAAGATTTAGAAGTAATGATATTCAACTGAACTAATAATTAAAAATTAACTGTCCCTGCTAAACAGCATATTAAGCTGTGCCCTTACACTGGGAACAAATGTATCTGAGCAACGAAAACAAACAGCCAGCAAGCCAGGCTCTTGGTATCCTCTCTCCAGCTTTCCTAAAGGTGCTGTAAGCTTATATTGAAGTCACTTAGTTTCCAAGCACCATGGTGTTTGGAAACAGCATGTCCTTTCCCTGATCAGCTAACCTGCTGCAGGCATCGATGTGGAATCAGCCAGAGCCAACCCCTTTGGAAGCCAGAGGGTCTGCCACAGGCCTGGTCCACACTGAGCATTGGTGCACTGGGCATCCCTGATATACAGGGAGAGCTCAGGAGAAACAGCTTATTCCCAGGCAGTCATGCTAGAGCATCTCTCCATGTAACGTGTTGGGGTACTGAAACTCTGCAAAACACATGGGATTTACTTGGAATTGGATGGCTTGCACATTCCTCGCTGAATACGGTCTTAAGGCTCCATTTCCATAACCAAGGTGCATGCACCAAGATCCCTTTTGATGTCTTGAGGGACTCTCCAATAGATGGTATATAAGGCTGGCGGTGGAGCCACATGTCCCTCTTGCTCAGCTGACTGTCAGTTCTGAACCTGCAAATGGGGGTCTCTGCTTCAGACTGGTTTGTGGGAGATTCAACTCCTTGCTCACAGAGGAACTTCAAGCTTCCACAGCAGAAGCTTGGGGTTTCCAGGGAAAAAAGACCTGGATTCCCTCAGTGCCTCTTTTTTAAGCCTCGCAAGAAACTCAAGAAATGCCATTTATATTTCTTCTTAAAATAATGTAAGAGCCAGTAAAAGATTTCGTGTTGGAGGCAAAGAAAAATAACATGGGAGAACCTTCTAACCTAGTCAGCTCTCATTTCTTAAACCATCTCACTGAATTATCATTGGCCTAAGCTTATATTTTTCTCTTCCTCTCTTGAAAAATTTGAAGTTCAGGCATTCTGGGAATCATCTATTTTTAGATTATCCCCTACTTGGGCACAAAAATACAGCTATCACTAAGAACATTAAAAATTCTTAATAGAAAATTTTAATTGCTAATTTTGGGTAGCATGTTTATTCCAGGCCCTTTGTTCCAGAGACAGAAGCAGCAGAAAGGTGTTAAGCAATGCACAGTGCAAGGCTCCGGCTTGATGGAGACCCTTCCCCAAGAGGAGAACTGAAAACATCAGACCGATGTTGAAGAAAGAAAGAAGAGGGTATGTGCTGGATCTAATGATTGTAAGGAAATAACCTATGATGTTTACAGTCACTATCTCCAAAGGGGACCAGGACTGAACCTGAAGGACAAGACACTTGAAAAGGTGAAAAGTGAAAAAGCCGCCAATGGCACGTGAGCTTGTGAAAGGCCTTTTCCAAAGGCACTGCTGAGGCCAGATGATTCGGAGGATTCAGAGCATGACCAGCCTTTGATACTGAGTAATGGGAACAGCCAAAATTACATTAGACAGGTTTAAAAATAAGGTAAAACAAGGTCACATTCTCTCGTGCGTCGTGCCCAAAGTCAGCCACCAGAGAGACGCTTCTGCAGTGGAGAGGTTTAATTTGGGGCTCCAGGGTTTCCACAGCTTTACTTGAAAAAGTGGATGCATCCAAAGGAGGGAAGATGGTCACAAGGGACCATTTCATGAGTGTTGATGCTGATTCCCACATTAACTAGCTCTTCTGAGAGCCACTTGGCAGCCGTCATTTCCCGCTCATGTGCCTTTATGTGCTCCTACTTGCACATTACACAGAAGATTAAGTTAGACCTGGACCCACAAAACCAGGAATCACTCCCCAAACCAGCCAGGCTCCCCCCCACAACCTCCCTCCTCAGGAGCAGGGTCCTGCCAAGGTGGGAAGCAACCTCCCTCACCCATTTTCCAGCCCACCCAGTCAGAAATAAAAGCTGCCACACACACACACACACACAAAACATGGTTTCCTTTCATACTTTGTAAAGGTTTTATTTTTTATTATTATCTCCTCCTTTTAAGCATCCCTTTAAGGGTGAAATGAAGTCCAACCATTTACAGAGAAAATGATTTCAGAATGTACATTTGATTTATCCTTACAAAAAGTCCATTATTACTTGCTGTTTATAAATTACAGAGTGGAAAGGAGCTTTGCAGATGCTCTTATTTTCTATTTGATTTTATTTTTGGCAAGTCCACGGATTCTTTTGCCAAAGCAGGGTGTTCTGGAGCCACCCCAGGGGCAACACCACCAGTAGGTCCAGGTGGACCACAGGCTCAGAAGTGCTGCTGGACTACCTCCGGGATGAAACTTTGTCATCATCCGCACAGGAAGGAACAAACAGTGGTTTGAATTCTCAGAGTATTTTACATCCCTTCTTAATCCATTATCTGTAGTCCCCAAAGCTTTAAATGTCAGTGTATTGCATTAGAAACAGCTCTCCTTTCTTGGTGCTGGATCTGAGCCCCTCCTGCCACCCCCTTACCTCCAGCTCCCCCTCTCTTTCCATAATAAGAGCGAGATTTTCCAACATCTTAGAAATCAGAGTGATGATTTTTTGGGAGGGGTGGAGAGAACACAATGATGGAGGGATTCAGGATCCATTTTCCCATTCACTTCCCTCCTTTCTTGCCATGGTTCGAGGTCAGTGAAGCCAGGATGAGCCATCCCTTCCCTCTTCACCACCAGTGTTCACTAATAGGACCAGGAGTGACCCTGGACAGGTATCTTCACAGTGCAGAGGCATAGCAGCTGCGGAGACTGCTGGCAGGAGCTGGGAGACAGGGACAGAGCCTGGGGGATATTCAGGAGGGGAAAAGACACTACCATCTCACAAGGACACGCCAAGCAGCGCAGAGGGGAACAGATACCCGTTCTGCTCTGACACTCTCCCTCCACCCCAACTTGTACAATACCCAGAAGCCACAAGGTACCATTGTTTACCTGTCAGAGACCTAAGAGCAGCTTGGCCTGAGCTGCATGACAGCAAACACCTCAGGAGGACGCAGGGATCAGAGAAAGCAACAGTAAGAGTGGACGTGAGTGTGTTTTCCTTC
This sequence comes from Neopsephotus bourkii, assembly GCF_033783945.1. Lineage (NCBI taxonomy): Eukaryota > Metazoa > Chordata > Aves > Psittaciformes > Psittacidae > Neopsephotus > Neopsephotus bourkii. The sequence goes on from NW_026900624.1 coordinate 16,186,268, forward strand.
ACAACAGCCACACAGGCACAAAAACATACCATCTTTTCTGTCTGTCACTTGGGTATGGCATTACCCAGCCCTTCACAGGGGCAAAGACAGCCAACCTGCCCTGTTTCCTCTGCTTTAGCAAGCTCACCTGCTGCAGGTCCATCAAAGCCCACGTCCTCTCCTTCACTGCAGGCAAAAAAGGAAGATGACTTTCCTGGTCCACAGCCATGCATAGGCACACAATCCCTTTTTCAGGTGGGAAGCACAAAGAAAGGCAAGAACAGAGATGGGCAGACAGAAAGAGCAAGGCTTGGGGGTTTCACACACTGCTTCATCTACTACCTGGCCCTTCTTTGCATCAGTTAATTTGAAGGTGGAAAGATTCTGGGGAAGAAAATCAAGAGAGGCTGAAGAGAGCTGCAGGGAAAGGCTGGTGATGCTTTTCCTCCTTCCACATGCCAGCTTTGCTGCCAAAGGGACAGTGGGCATGTGGCTTTGTTGCACATGGCTGCAACAGCCAACAGACATTGGGCTCTGGTGGTCTGATCTCGGTTCCAGTGCACAGGCAGGACAGAGTTTTCTAGTCCTTCCTTTCTCAATCCTGAGGACCTGGTTCAGGCAAAATCAATGAGCCTCAATGCTCACCTCAGAGCTCAGCACTGGGAAATGAGGATCCACCACAAACCTGCCTTCTTTGCTGCTCTCACCACCCCACAAGGGTTCCCTCTTGTGGAGGTTGTCTGGGAGGGTGGCTGACCCCCTGAGCACTGGTTACAGATGTGCCAGCACAGCAGTGCAGGCAAGGCTGGACAGAGGGCAAACCACCACCCTGGGAAATCACTGCGCAAAAGTCAGCTTGCTAGTACCCGTTCCCTCCAGGGACAAGAAGGAAGATTTTAATGACAAGCACACAGGCTCCCTAAGGATAATAAACACAGGGTTAGCCAGACAAATTAGATAGAAACATTGACTGGTTTGGCCTTAAATCAAAAAGTGCTTAAGTGAGTCTTGAGAAACAAAAAAGAATGCATTTCATCTGTAAAGCCCCTTCCTCCCACCACAACAGAAGTCTGTTTTATATTTAATTTCCTAAGAATAAGGAAGTGAGTAAGTCTAGGAGGAGGACAGGGCCAGAGTCCTGCAGAAGAGCCCCAGCACTGCTATTCCAGCAGGACCTTCTCATCCTGCCCGAGGGGGCAGAAGGGAGAAGCAATTCAGAGGAAAAGATAAGAGAACGATGGAGTAAATAATGGAGGAGAGGCAAGAGAAGGCAACAGGCTGTAGTTCAAGAACAGGAGATGCAGATATTGCAGGCGTGGGCTCATCTGGAACTCCCAAGATACCTCAGTGACAAAACAGTGCACTAAAAATCCACAAGGATGCCTATTAATGGGAAGGGCTGGTATCAGAGGAGAGGCTGCTCCCACTATAGAAGAAAACAAGGTGCAGCCCCAGCACACATGCACTTTAGCCCCTGCTCCACGGGGCTCTGGTGCTGCCAAAACACCCAGGCACTGCCTTGTCTTTTGTTGTCAGGAAAGCCTGCCATTGGGCTTGTGGTGTTGTCACTTAGATAAAGCAAAGCCAAAGGTCTGAGAATAGACCTCAGGCTCTTTTGCAAGACTGAAAATGAGAAACAGCTCCTCCCTTCCATACTTTTCTGCTACTGAATCCCGGGAGCTAACACACACCTGCTCTTCTCTGGCTGCCCTGGGGAAAGCACGCTCCCCTTGTGCTGCAGCCTCAGTGCTGCTGCTCCCATCTTGTTCCATGTAGGCTCCTCCTTTGCCAGCTCGGTCCCCGTTTCTCTGTCATCTCTCTACACTAAACACCTCCACACAGCTGCTTGGCACAAAGACCCCATGATTCTGAAAGACTTCCTCCTGCTGCATCAACAAATCTGGACTTAGAAGAGCCACAGCTTCCCTTTGGGGAAAAAGCATTCTGCCTTCCAAAGCTGCCCTCCACTCAGTTCCCAAAGGAGCTTTTCTACCTGTGGGAAAGACACAGCATGAACAACAACAACAGAAAGAGGATCTTTTTCACCTAAGCAGGCATTATAGCACATGAGATGTGGAAGGAGCTAAGATACCCTTCATCTCAGTGTGATCAGAAAAAGATGTTCATCTTCATTCTGTTCCAGTCTTGGTCTTATTTGGCAATCAAGTTATTTTTATTGATGCTTTTCACTGCTCTAAAGATGGGAATAGGAAAGAAAAAGAGAGATACAAAGACAGGAATTAGGCACAAGGGTGGGAATGGGCTGGACAACACAGGAATGCGGAGCCCAGATGGGGTGAGTTAATGGCAATGGAAACCCTCCTGCTTCAGCACAGCTGGCCTGATTTCAGGGTCACTCCTCCTTATGCCAACATTTTCCTCCTCCTTTTCCTCCTATGATCCTCACTTCTCTGCTTGGTATGTGAGCTAGTCTTTCCACTGCAAGGCTAACAGGGCAAGTTTATCATGTTTGTCACCCTCTGTCTGCTACAGCCCAGGCACTGGACACCCTGTCAAGCCATCTGCTAGGGAAGGGTGGTAAGGGTGGAGACATAGATCTGCCTCCTCAATGAGCTGGATCAATTCAATACCATGACAGGCCAGATCCTGACTGTGCCCATCACTGTCAAATGCTAGACAGACATCCCTGCTCCCCTGTATGGTCTTGTCTGCATGGCCCAGGCTGCACAGGCTCTCTGGATAGCATCATGGTCCCAAAACAGTCTCATGGCCTAGGGTGAGTCTGCCCATGGCTCCATGAGCTCCCTCACACCTGAACAGCAGACAGATGGACCCTGTGCCTTGGCAGGCTCTGTGTTTCCCCACGGCACCCACTGCTGACTCAGAGCTTTGCCCTTCTCCTCTCCCTTTTACCCCACAGCAAGAAGGAACAGCCAACACATGTAAGCACCAACCCTGCAGCAGGCACAGCCCACAAGGCTGCAGAGGCAGCCAAAGAGGCACACAACAGTCCCATGTGTTTTAGCACTGCTCTGCTGTGAATTCCCCAAAAAGTCACCCATGCCAAGACGGGAGGTTGCAGCTCCCAGATCCCCCCATTTTCTAAAAGCACACATACCCAGGCCCAACTCTGTCCCCTTCCCTTTCAGTACTGGTAACGAATGCCCACGTGCATACCAAACCCATGCATGTTAGCACTCATGCACATAGGAAACCATGCACTTGTAAACATACACTCCCACTGTCTGATTAATTCCCCTGCAGCTTGTCCCAGCCCCAGCAGAAGCACGTACTGCAGGGAAGATGCTTCAGCGCCTTGTGGGCCAAGCCAGTGCAGTGTTGTTGGGGCAGGGGTGAAAAAGGAGTAAAAGAAAAAAATTAATAATAATTAAAGAAAAAATAAAATCATCTTTTTCCTCTGCTTCCTGTCTGCCTGCTCCAGGACTGGGGAGGACTCATCAGGGCAAGATAGAGCCCAGGACAGATGCATTGAGCCTGTGGGAAGAGGCTGCGTCTTGGGGAGGACACCTTGGAAGCAAAGGATTTCCCTTCTCCAAAATACCCTTTGAACATGGAGGTATACAAAAAATAAACGCATACTGAGATGCTTTTGCACATTCACTCATCCAAAAAATGCCTGTGACACACATCTGCACACGTGATCACTCGCATCGGTTTGTGCCTGCTGACTCACATGCTCACTGAATAGCTCAAGCTTGCATCTGTGCTTGCTCCAATCCACAAAGGACAAGGGTGGACAGGAGGAGCTGCCCTCTCTCCCCAGCCTCCTGCAGAGGAAAACCCACCAGCTGGATGCAGAGAGTCTCTCCAGCCAGCAGGAGAGGTCCAGGAGATGCAAGAAAGTCTTTATCCTACCACCAGAGTAGGTCCCTACCATCTCTCCTCCACCTGCCCAAGCCTCCCTTCATGTAAGTGTATCCCCAGGAATCACTCTGGGGTGAAGGGAAGAAGAGAAGGAAGGGAGGGAGGGCAGAGACCCCAGAGAAATGGCACTTCCCACCCAGAACCAAAGAAAACAAAGAAAGGAACAGATGAAAACACCCAACTCTTTCCCTTTGTTGTGAAGTTCTGATTTCCCACACGAGCCCCAGTGCCCTCACCCAGCACCCTCTACTTTTCGGTAGGGGTTCTCCAACAAGTAGCGGAACCGCTGGTAGTTCTTGAGCAGGTACTTGGGAGCATACATCTGCTCCTTGGGGTCAGCAGGAGGATACTCCTGAGTAGTACCATCAAACCAGCCACCAGTCCGGATCAGCTCCCGGATATAATTGAGGTCTCGTTTATCCTCGTAGTCACCCCAGCGGGGGAAGTCCCCGTTTTGGGCTGACACCAGTTTGAAGTAGATCCCCTCTGGGGTGAAACACCAGGAGCAGTGCCAGCCAGCAAAGTGGAGGGGGCTTCCCAGTGACCACTGCACCAAGATGTGTCCTGTGCTGTTCTCGTACTGCCGAAAGCCAGGCATGGTGTAGTACTCGCGGCGCCGCAGACGGATCCCGTCGGTCGCATAGACAGCCTGGAGCATCCCCATGGTGCAGCCCGAGACCACCTCCAAGGTGCCTGGTTGCTTCCAGAAGAAGCCATAGAGTGACTTGCGCATGTGAAAGGCGAAGGGCTCCGTCCAGCCGTCATAGAGCTTGAGGAAGAGCACGCCATCACGGGCTGGGATCTCATCGGCATCATCGATGATGAAGACATCATCCGGGCGCAGGTTGCGGAGGCGTGAGATGCCGTCTCGGGTGAGAAAGGTGCGCAGGTAATCGTCGGCAATCCAGCCATCCTGGCGGCCTCCAGGCGGGAAGTGGTCCAGGAAGACGTAGAGCACTTTGTGGCGGATGTAGTCAAAGGAGCCATTGAGGAGCATCTCACGGAACTTGAGGGGCCGCGGCTCTCCGTAGGCCGTGAAGTTCGACTCGCACACCACGAAGGCATCCACCACATCTCCCAGCTCGTGGAAGCGGACGTCCAGCAGGTCAAACTCATGGTTGACGTTGATAGCGTTGATGACACGCCGGGGGACCTCCCGCGGCACAAGGCGGTCCTTGGTGGGTAGGTTGGAGTACTGGACCACGGTGGGGACCCCGCAGCTGGGGCCGTGCCAGCCAGGCAGGCACACGCACTCCACCCACTTGCGCCGCTTGGTCCCACTGGCGCTCAATGGCTTGCGAGCTGGCCGCCCTGATGCCACGCCATCCGCTCGCTCCTCCAGCCGCCCTCCCACAGGTGGCTTCTCCAGCACCTTGGTGCCTGGTTTAAAGCAAATGCCACCGGCTTTGGTACGGACAAAATACTCTGTCGTGTCTTCTGGCAGTACAAACTCGGCTTTGTGCAGCTCTTCGCTGGCTCTGCTGGGTGGCAGGGGCTGGAGCAAGGGGGAGTGTGAGTACAGGGGTGTGCGGAGGAACTCTGCGCCCCCCGGCTCAGGGCTGACCTGAGGCGTGACGGGGGCATTGTTCCAGAAGAAGCTGGAGACAAGGTTGGGACTAAGCGAAGCCAGCTCCCGGGGGAAGGTGACATAGGAAAGGGCCTTGAGGAAGTGCAAGAAGGAGATGAGGCAGAGACCAGCCATGCAGAGAGTCAGAAAGAGCTTATGGCGTCTCATCTTCATCCTGTGGAAAAGCCATGAAAAGGAAAGTCACATTCAGTAGTTACTGAGGTGCAAAAAGCTTACCACTGGTAGAAAGACAGGCTGGGGATGGCAGAAAGCTGGTCTAAATTCAGCATGCATCTTCGAGACTTGAATCCAAAATACTCCCCCCACTCCTGCCATCTTCAGTGGGCTTTTTGCCTCGGCTGGGTTACACCAAGCTGAACCTCTCCTAGAGGAGTCACAGTCTTATAAACTCACAAAGACAAGAAAGGCACCGGTGACAGGGTAGAAAAATGGGAAACCCACAATAACAGGAATTCATGATCTAGTGAACTCACCACACTTGGCAGATTTGTCCCTATTCATCTATGGAAACAAAATGAACGCAGGCCTCCTCAGACCCCGCATCACCAGGGTGTTGGAGGAAGATGAAGAGAAAGTGGAGAGCAGGAAGGGTGAGACAGAGTAGAGGGTACACATCTGAAATGTCTTGAAGTCTTAAAGGACCGAGATCATCAGCCAGGCTGCCAGAACCAGGAAAACACCTACTCTCCCCAGATTATTTCAGTGTTTGCTCAACACACGCCCTGAAAACCACACTTGTTCCTAGGAAATGCTACACAGGTTCATGTGGGGGACAGGAAACAAAAATAAATGAGATTTTGTCACTTTTAGTCTTCTCCCATCCTTCTCAAATCCAATGTATTCCCAAATGTTGCCCATTGCTTTTTGTTTTGGGTACCAGACACCGAAGTTTTTTTGCATCTGGATCAAGGTGGCTAAAATAAACACCTAGCTGTCTCCACCGGTAATATAGTGCCATCGTAACAGAGCCATGTCAGGCCAGCAGGAAACCAGCAGCGCGGAACCCTTCCCTCCAAACAACATGAAATACTGCCTTCATCCTCTCCCTACACCTCCTCCCCTCCTCCAGCCCAGGCAGGGAGCACAGAGCTGCTGTCAGGCAGAGAAGTGATTGAAGACTACAGTCTAGAAAAAAGGGAAAGAAAAAAAAACAAGAGAAAGAAAGAAAGAAAGAAGAAAAAAGTAAGCTCACCCAATGCTTTGCCAAGGAAAAGAAGAGGCTTTGCCCTCTGCTCTTTAAGGAGGGGAAGGTTGGGGCAAAGGTGGGCAGGAGAACAAGGTCACCAAAAGCCCTTTGCAATGCGGAGGCTGTCCTCTCTTCCCTGGAGCATGAAACCCTCTGTGCAACAGCAGGCAAAGAGGCAGAGACCCTCTCTGAACCCCACACACACCACACGTACCACCGTACCCCCTCTACAACATGCTCCCCCATGGCAACTCTCTGCCATCCACCATCCCCTTCCAGGGCCAAAGCTCCCAAGAGACACCACGTGGCCCATGCCATCACTTACAAACCCTCCACCCGGCGCAGCAATGCCAGCAGCTCCTCTGCAGAAGGTGATTCCCACCCCTGGGGACACACGAGAGCTGCCCCACACAGGGGCTTGTCCTGCTCCCCTGCCCCACAGCTGACACGTGTCCCCAGGCAGGAGCAGAGGGAAGAAGAACCCAGCCCGCTGCCACTGCTTCAAAGGATATTAAGTAGGATACAGCAAAGTGCGTTTACTGATTAACTTGGAGGGAATTTAATACTAAAGTGAAAAGCCATAAAGCATTTAGACAGATGGCAACTGCCCAAAAGAAAACATATCTGGCTCTTTACAGATGGCTCCGATGCAGACTTGGCCCGAGGGGTTGACCGCGGTTATACCTTCCAGCTCAGTGAAAAGCTTTTCTGGATGCCTTGTGGTCACCTTTTTAGTGAGAACCACCATCCACCAACACTGTCCTCCACGCCCAGGTGGCAGAGTGAGGAGTCCCACATGAAGCTCTGAAGGGGGGGACCACAAGCCTGAAGCTGGTGGAAAAGTCAGAGCACTGCCATGGGAGGGGAGTAAAAAAAGAAGTAAGAAAAAGAGATTGCTTGATCCTATTTGTTAATGTTTATTGCAGCTGTTTATATACTTTGACATGGCAGAGGTCAGCAGAGGGACAGGGTCCTGGCTTCGCTTGCTCCCAGGAGGACATTTTGTCAGGCAGGATGGGAAGAAGGATACAGTGGCTCTCCTCAGGGGCCAAGGCAGGTCCTCATCTTCTGCATGCACCTCCATAGCTCCACAACCTGACCACACACACCCGGTTGCGGTCCAGCTGGTGGAAGGCCACCTTTGGGATGGCCCAGCCATAAAGGGGCTGATGTTCTCCTGTTCAAAGCTGTAAAGGACCACCTTGGGGCTTGCTGACAAGCTTTCTTCATGGGGACAAAACAAGGAGCTGCAGAAACCCCCAAAGCATCCTCTTGTGTCCAGGGTATTTATATTTCTTTTTTCCTTAAGGCTCTATTAATGTCTTGCTGGAGCAGTGAGATCACTTGCAAGGTAGAGGATTATCCAGTGCCTGTTCCTGGCATGTCACCAGCTTTTTGCTGTGTGGGGAAGCGAAGGGCACAAGGAAGCTGAAAACACTAAATTGACAGCAACTGGTTGTCAGGAGGAAGCGTCCCTTGCTGGTAAATTAGTACAGCTTTCCCCAGTCAGGCATCCTGCTCTTTCTCCAAGGCATCACATCCAGACATCAGGTTGCCCTCTCCGATGCTAAAACCCAGGCAAGATAAATGGCCGGTCTGCTCCAAGAAGGCAACCCCAATGGCTGCCAGGTCCTGCTGGTTTCACTCCAGTTCCTGCAGGACACACAAACGCAGGGCAGCCAGCTTCCTCTTGGCCAGCCCAGCCCAGAGGGCAGGTGCTAAAGGAGTCACACAAAGCACATCTCCATCTTCTTCCCAGACGGCTGTGATGCTCCACATGCCACGGTAAATTCCCAGACAAAAGGTCTTAACTCCTGACATTCAAACCACTTCCCTTTCTGGGATGTGGTGTGCCATGTCAACATAGCGGGACACGTGGCCTTAGGAAGTAAAGCATATTTTCCTCACTTGACATTTGCATACATCAGTATCCGTCAGGCTCAGCACACACAGCTCTGCAGCTCCTCATCCATTGGCAAAACTCAGCCGTGCACAGCTGCATTGCCTCCCTGCTACTGCTGGTGTGCACAGCCCTCCACTGCAGCTCTGCCAAAGCAAGCTGGCCCCGCAGTACCCTCTGCTGTTTTGCTGCTGACATGTCCCAGGGGGCAATTTTCCCTGCTCAGTTGTCTTTGTTGGGGATTAGGAACATAAACTCATTTCCTATCCCCTCCTCTAAAGGAGGGAAGCAAAGAAACAAGCTTTGTTCTCTTTGAAACCCCTTCCCTGGGAACCACCTCCATTCTCACATGCCAGGGATTCCTCTGCCAGGGAGTGGAGAACAGACATGTACCCCTGGGTGGGCTGAAGTGCTAAAAGCCATGAGTCGCATCTGCTTTCCCATATCCTCTGGTCAGCGCTGCAGTCAAAGAGGTGTCTTTGAGTGGTAGCTAGTTGGAGACATAGGCCAGCAGGGAAGGAAGATGTTACTGCCCACCATCCCCATCCAGAACATTTATGTATGGTGGAAATACGACAGGAGGTACCAGTCAGGGAGACATCTTAGCTTGTCATCAAAGAGCCCAGCTGATCTGTCACAAAGCAGCCATCAGTTACCAGGAACATAGAAAACAGCAAGAAGAGATATCTCCCTTCTGACAATTTTGAGTGAGGAGGGGGGGGAGAAAGTCAACTTGATCTCAGAGAAAGTGATCAAGTTGCTGTCAGGTTAGAAACAACAGCAAGAGCAGCTTTAATGTTCAAGTAGAAGAAAAAGCCAGGAGGAGTATGCACAGTCAGCTCCATTAAGACAAAGCTCTTTAGGGAACACGCAGTTATAAACCGCTTCAGCAACATTCGGTCTCAGCAAGACAAGCTGAAAGCTTCTTCTCGTAAGGGATCCCTTTGATATTTCCTTGCTTGACGTTACGTCTCTACCATGCAGGGGAAGGGCTTTCAGAGGAGGAGGGAAGCTAGAAGTGGTATGCACAGGAGTTATCCCCAGGCACCTGTTACCATTTTACTTTGCCATTATATCAAGTGACTGGTTGATTTATACTATCCTGAAATCATATCCTGATTCTTCAAGGAGCCAGGGAGAAAGATATGCACCACTAAGAGCTGGCAGTTCACCAGCCCTAATGTTCTCTTCTGGAGGACGCTGGCAAGAGGCCATGCGACAGGCCACTGCATGCATGCTACCCCACACTCCACCTTATCGGCATGGGACTCGTAGACTCCCTAGACCTCTCCTGTGGTTACAGGAGAAAAGCTGCTGCGGAGGACAAGTCAGAGCAGAAGCTTCTTTTTATCCCTGATACAGGAGATGCTCGTCTCCTGTGCCTAAAGTTACCCCATAACACCCATGGAGTACCATATTTGCTCATTGCTCAGACACTTTTAACACAAAGCAACAATTCACATTAGAATTACTTTCACATGGCCGATTAAAATCCAGCAGTGACTTCCATCCCCCACTCCACGCTGAGGGCCAAACTCTCTCTCTGCTCCAGCTAGAGATAAATGAACGGGCTCCACGTTTCTGAAGTACAAGGCATACCTGCCATCATCACAGTACCTCAGAACACTATAATCTCAAGTTACTTTTGTCCTGCAAACACCCACAGAAGCAAGGAGAAACTAGAAAACCTACTATTTGTCTACAACTGAAACGCTATAGACTAGCTCAGGGGCAGTAGGACTGTGCTTTGCTTAAGGATAGGAAGAGAAGATTACCCTACAAAGCTGGAGAGCAGGGAAAGCGGAGAGAAGCAGGATGTACCAGAGGGTTGCTAGGCCTCAGCATCTCTCTCAGGCGAAGGATGCCGTGGCCTTTCCAGGGGTTGCAAGCTAGGAGGACGTCAGTCACAGCACAAGGTGGTTTGAATGCAAGGAGGCCCGCATCAGCCTCCATTCAAGTTTCAAGGACAGAATGCAACATTCTTCTGCGACCTTCATCAGGAGCTGCTGCCCACAGCACTAATGCGAAACAGCAATATCTCATGCTATGCGTTTCCTTTGCAGTTTCAAGGCAACTGACCACAAGGTGACACTGACTTGCTGCCAGCACAACCAGCTGGAGCAAGCCATCCAGCACTGTTACTCTTCAAGTCAGGTCAGCCTAAGGGAGAACGAGGCTCTGTTCTAAGCATCTTCCCCCCCGCTTTCAACAGGGAGATCAGCAAAGATATAAGGCAACCACTCTCAACAGAGTGCCAAAGTAGCAGCCATATGGTGCCATGCCACAGCATCCACTTGACTTCCAGAGCTGCCATCCACGCAGTATTAATGGGTGGCATCAAGCCAGGAAGAAAACCAGATGGAAAAAAAAGAGACACCTAAAGGTGGGGTTGTCCTGGGAAGGGTGAGGAAACAGCTGATAAACAAAGGCATTGCCTTCCCCCTTGCCAGTGAAGGCAGACACATGAGGTCCATCACATCAACCACAAGCCTCCAGATGTGTGCAAGATCTTGCAAGGCCTCAGAAGATCAGTAGCATCTGTGGTCAAAAAGCAAGCCAGGTGTCTTCTACTATGCATTCCTGTGGAAAACCCAAGTGCTCCATGCCAGCAGCTAAGATCTACTGCATACAGAAACTAAGGCAGATGCAACACAAAGCCTCTGTCTTTTTAAGTACTGTGGCAGCTCACCTCTTCAGTTCCTGAAAGCACGGTACTTTTGGACTCCACGCTTCTCATGGGCTTTCATTGTTTCAACTGTTCTCTTGAGTGTCTTGTCCTGCTCTTTGGTGAACTAAGCCTTGGCTATTTCAGATGCCGCATCTCCAGCTTCAGTGAGGTAACTGTCCAGCTGGAACAAAGCAGCTCTTAACCCTCTGTACACAGTACCCAGGACCTGGAGGTAAAGTGGTCTTTGTTAACAGAATTTTGGCTCAACACTGATCTTCCATAAGTCAGCTCAATAGACCAGCATCTGAACACCTTCAGAGTCCATTATAAAACCCTCCACTCGAACAGATTGTTCCTACTATAACTACCATAATACTAATAGCAGCATAATTATATAATTCTCCAGCCCCCAGTTTAAAAGAAGATCTGCTCAGAGAAGACTAGGAAGCTCTACTAAAATCCAATAATGGTCTGTGAGACACTAATTTAATTTTATCCAAGAAGTATGTGGATACCACAAGGGTACAAGATGCTAAAGAAAACTTCAAGCTAGAAAATTCCACTGGAATCTATCAAATCATAGAATAGTTAGGGTTGGAAAGAACCTTAAGATCATCTAGTTCCAATGCTAGATCTTCTCAGTATCCTTCAGCTGTACTGGGCTCCCTTGTAACTAATCTCTCTCCAGCTAAAGCCAGTCTCAGTACAGAAATATCCATGGGTCCAGAAATACCTCAACACACTCTGATCCTTTACATGCTCTCGGAAGCCACGGTTTAAATTTCTTAGCACCAATCTGCTGGATAGAAGCAGCACCTCCTCTATCCTCTTCTCTCCTTCACTTACGCCTAATATCCTGGAAAGACTTTTCCTCAGCCCTGCTTACTGCCTCCTCAAAACATCTGGTTCCACGAAGACTGCTGTGATGGCCCTGGAGGTTGCATCACCACTTGGCTCCAAGATCAAGTCTCTCAGGACATCAGAGGATGAGCTGAGGCATTGCTCATTGCACTCTGTAGTACACATACACCAAGGCTGCAAGGTCCTTCTCCCAGCCAAATACAGTACTGCTGCTGCTCACTGCTCCAAGAGTGCAGCAGTTACGGCAGTGCGAAATGGAGTTGGCTAGTTCTTCTGCTTCTTGACTTTGGGATCTTACAGGGAAGGAATGCTCCATCATGAGATGAGGAATAGGAAAGGATAAAGGGACAAAAAAACTACACGAAGAAGCAACTTATGTCCTCAGACAGGCCATGGGGTAACTAAAGAAGTATGGAAGAACTCCCATCTCATCTCAGTGTCCTGCAGAGAAGGGTAGGACAAAACCATTTTGTCACAGGACAAAAGAAAATCATGCTTTCAGAGACCTCAAGTGAGGCATGTGGTAACACAGGCTGTTGTTTCATAGGTTCTCCCCTCACTCACCACCCCTCAGCTGTCAGTTGTGTGAATCCAAGTTGTCAATTGCGTTAAAGTCTGCTTTTAAAGCCAAATCAGCAGCAGATCTAGCTAGGTTAAAAATAAACTTCAAGAAAATGCTTAGGCATGGAAGAAGCGGCTGACCAGAAGTTCACTTCTCACCAAAACCGTGGTATCGTGTAGATACATCCTCAAGATGCTCAAACCTACAGGCCTTCTTTTAAGCACTGTTAATTTAACCAAACCTCTGGTGAGGCCCCCATTCAAATACCATGAACTAACTCTTCTCAGCAGCATCAGGGAAGGATTACATCTCAACGAGGGCTCTGGAAGAAGCAGCAGGTAACTACTTTCAAGGCTGATCCTGGCAGGCAGTGCGGGTTTGCCAACCAAATCCTGAGCACAGCACCAACAGGAGCACCAAGTCAGGATCACCTGTGGCATATGAGGCATGGACTCCAGTTGTGGTGCAACTAAAGGCATTTATTGAGTGAGCTTACAGGCTTTTATCGTATTCTGCCTAGCCATCATCAGGCAATGGCTTTACTGATCCAGCGCCTTTTCAACCAATCATATGCAACTGGTTTTCCAGATAAGGCAAGTGCTTGCCCAAACATGTTCTAATGTTCTAACATGTTCCTTCTACTGCTACAAACATTACAAGTGCTTGCAGGGGCATGTCATGAATAAGGCAAGTGCTTGCACAAACATGTACTGCTGCTGCAAGCATCGTTACTTTTGGCCCACAGTCACTCCTGGACCCTGGGCTCTGAGGAGCACATGGTAGCCACGTGCCACACCACGCACATAAACCCTGTGCAAAGGAAAGCAGGAGAGTCCCTGGGGAGTATGTAACAGCCCAAGCAACAGGGAGACGCAGGTTGGACCAGCCAGCCCAGAGGAAGGTGAGGCGGTTGCCCGGTGGGCCTGCGGGGAGGCAGCTGAAGGAGGAAGGAGGCAAGAAACACTTGATGCCATGGTGATGGGTAGAGTGCACAGACCCACGCAGGCAGGCAGGCAGGAACCACGCTGCCTCCAGCTATTTTTGAAGCGGGTGGCAGTTGTTTGTGCATCCCAGGGATAAAAGCTCTCCAAGACAGATCAAGGAGGGGAGTAATTAAACCCCAGGAAGACAATAAATAACGAGAGGCCATGGAACAGCAGCAAGATCCTAGCGGCCATGGAGAAGCGCTGGCCACCCATTCCCGCCCTCTTTCCTCCCCCATCCATCACCAACCACTTGGGGTTTGGCAGTGTGCTCACTTTCCCACAGTAGCCGATCTATTACTGTTTAGAAGAGTATTCCCAGCCTCTTCCTTCCCCTCCTCCCCTCCTTTCAGGCCACAGGGGTCCCGCTTGGCAGCCCCCAGATCCCCCTCTTCCCTGAATGTCTGGTGACCAGCCAATCCCATGCAAAGAGCATTAACCCCTCCTCAACAGGAACAGCCGGAGAAACCTGACTCCATGCCGAGAGGTTTCTCCAGGGTGTCTCTCCCTCCTTCCCATCCCCTGCTCCCTCCACACTCCCCATTCTCTTGCCTCTTGACCCTTCCCTTTTACTTCCAAAACCTAACTCCAGCCCTGGGAGTGTCACGTCTTCCCGAGAACGTTACACGAACGCATGGGCATTTTTCTTGGACCAAGAACAGACCCTTATTTATTTGTCTCTTCTGCCTTTGTTCTTCATTTCCTCTTTCAAGACTTAAGCAAGGCCTGGACACAGTGCCGCCCGGGTCCCCCGCTGCCGCTTCACTTTCCTATTATTTTCGGGAAGAAAGTGCTGATAGGCAGAGAGCTCTTCAATGCCTCGCCCTAAGGCAGGAGTAAATCAGCTCAGACTCCCACCTCCGGCGTGGACAAAGGGCACAGGCTCGGGGGCTCTGCAAAGCACCTCGGGCTCTGGCTTGCAGAGGCAACCCCCTGCTTATGTTATCCTTCTGACTGCAGCATCACAACCCCTCGGATTAAATCCACACGAATCAAACCTTCAGTAACAGCTCTATGCCGGTAACAGGCATATGGTACCACGAAAAGAGGCAGTTTCCCAGAATGAAATCAAAAGCCTCCTAATGCACTTCACTCAGGGTCACGTAAATCTCTCTCCTGCCTCCCACAGATGGCTGGATCTTGTTTACAGGCATTGCAGTAGGCCTGGGTCTCAACAATATGTTTACTTCTTCTGTACAAACATTCCCTTTCACTAAGCAAAGCACTACCCTGATCGCCAGATTACACCAAGTGGAAAGATCTGGGAGCAGGTCTACAGGGAAAGAGGGGGAGAACTATCTTCATTCTGGACATCACACATGTTCTGGGGACAATTTGCATTCCCATTCTTCCCTTACATGGTTTTATTTCTTGAGAAGGATACGGAGAAATGTTGCATTTAGGCAGTTGCCAACATCTCCGGTGAGGTAAAACCATTCAATGAAAGAATAGGTTTTGTTTCAGGCTGAAGAACCTGAAAACCATGCCAGGGCCAGGTGGGGCAGCATGGCTTGTCCATGGCTCATCTGGTGATTGTCTGGCTAACTCCTCCCCAAATGAAAGAGCCACAAACTGACACCATACAGAAAAAAAACAGTGAAGCATTTCTGCTCAACAGTGCAGTAGACAGAGCAGTTCACTGCCACAATCACTTGATTGCAGGCCAAATTCTTTTCCCTTTCCACCCTCAGCCCTTTCCCTCCCTTCAGGTCTTCAGCAACACAAACATTTATATTGAATTCGGTTTTTGAGAAGCTGCCACATCCAGGTCAAGAAGGAAGGAGAAAAGGAACACCAATGTGTGAGCACACTGCGAAAACTGATGGTGGGCAAGAAGGACGTGCAAGGCAGAGGGGGAGCCATGGTCATGTTGAAGTCACCAGGACAAACAGGGCAGGAGCGGGACAGCCCATCTGCATGGTACAGCAACCTGCCACAGTGAGGCGGAAGACCAAGAGGCATGATGCTGATACCTAGCTGGGGTGGGTGCTTAGCCTGCCCAGCTCATCTTCACAGTGCTCCTCTGCTGCGAGAGCCTCTGTAAAACCTGCCCCAGTCTCCCTCTGCCCTCAGCTGGCTGCTGTTCAGGGTTCAACCACTGAGAAGTGATGGGAATTTCAGCTGTGCAGTTTGCTGCTCAACCACCTGATCTTTCATGTCTTCAGGTCCTGATAAGCTCTTGTAAGGTCCAACGGACCGTGTCGTGCCAAAGCTAAAAAACACTTTGGGAGGACAAGGTGGACCTTGGAAGGGAAAAAATAGGCTCTCAAGCATCTGAATATTTTAGAGAACAGTCCCAGTGATCTCTGCCCCAGACACTCAGCACTGTAATTGAATCAAGGGACCAAATCCCACTGTCTCCAGCTTGACACCATCTCCTTACTGCAAAGACATGGCTCTGAACTCAGGAACCTCTCACACAGCCCCAAGTCATGGAGATGCTCTGCACTACCACACACATCCCTAAGTGATGTGGAAACTAGAACTGGATTTTCAGGGCAATTCAGCTGCACGGAGGCATATGTGAACAAACATGGGCAGAAAGGAAACCTACAGCACTTCCTCATCACTAAGTGGTAGACTCTGGATGGCTGACAAACACCCCTTCCCCCTCTTCCCCCAACACGCATGAGAAGCGAGAAGACTCTGTTCCAGAGCACAACTGCACTATAAATAATTCAAGAGACTTCTAAATTATGCAAAAGCAATCCCGTCATCCCCTTGGCCAAGCTGAATGCAGGTGTGGTCAACCCTTGCTCTAGAAGTTGCTGCTACACAGGGATTTCAAGGCCACAGAGGCTCCGTGCCAATAGCACATATCTGAAAGCACAATGGCCACTTACTAACAGGCTGGCTGCACCAAACAACAGCACGACAGGAGGCATTTGGGGACATGGGACTGATGGGGAAATAGCAATTCCTTCAACCCACCTCTTCTCCAGGGACCTCATATGGCCCCGAGAGAAAAAGCAACAAATCATGTGCCCTTCAAGTGAAGCTGCTTGGTACATCTCGCCTCTATTGATCATGGTTACTTGGCGAGAGTGGCAGCCGGACGGCACCGGCACAGTGAGACAGGGAGGAGAGGACTGCCAGGGCAGGTGGGAAGGAAAAAAGGGAACTGAACTACTACAGAGGCAGGAAAAAAGGAAGTTCTGTCAGCACAAATAACGTACAGGGAAGGCTGAGCTGAAACCAGAGAGAATTACGGTCTGCTTTGCTGTCCCACTCCTTTGCCTTTGGGAGATACTGCCTCCCTGAGTATCAGGGCCACAGAGGTTTCCCTCGGCAATGGGGTCATTAAGCAACAGAGTGCAGCTCACACTGATCACTCCAGGGCACCGCTCTCCTGATTTACTCTGCCCTTTGCTCTGCCTCACAGCCGGCCCTGGCACTACAAGCTCCATGAAAACAGGACTTCCTCACACACAGCAAGCACCATCCACTCTCAGCCCCTATGCAGGCAAACCCTTCTCCCAAAGCCCTACCTTTACCCAGCTCCTGCAGCCTCCGAGATCTGTCCATGTGCCCAACACGCTCAGTCTGCAGAGGCCTCTGTCCTCCTCTTTTTCCCTGCTGCCCAGCTAGAAGCATTTCTGCCAGAGGAAGGAGGAATTGAAAGCACTACCATAGCCCTCTCTTCAGCCTCAGCACAACCAGCTTAAAACCTCAGGGCTCTAGCTTACCTTCCCCTTCTTTCTTAAAGGGCTCAGCATCTAGGACAGAGACTCCCTTTCATGTCTCTTTGCCATGCTGTCTCTCTTGCTTTCTGTTCAGTTCCAGGATCTGCATGCTGAAACAGGGGATCCTAACACCAATAAAGTCAGTGTAGCAGATACCTGCTTTTAGATCATAGGTTTCACAGTTGCTGAAGCCGTTATGCAGCACGTCTAATTTGCATTAGTCTTTCAGTATGCTTCAAATCTGCTCGCTGCAGCTTTGGTATCATGCAAGACACAACCAGCAATATTCCAAGATAAAAATTACCCCAAAGCCTTACAGAGATGACAGAGTTTGATTCTGCTCGCTAACCCTGGCCCCACCTGTAAGGATTTACACACCAAACGGGAAAACAGCACTCCGAGGGAAAGGCAGCAGGGAGCTGGGATTATAGATTAGGCAGTAGATCAAGAAGGAGGTGATATCTGCAGTGAAAAGGATAGCAGGATCCAAGCAGCGACCAGAACGTTATCGATAACCCCTGGCTCAGCACCGCACCGGGCTGTTCTCTGGGATTTCTGAGACGCAAGCACAGGAAGTGGTGCGTTTCACACTGCTCTCCTGCTGAGCCCCCGACTGTGCCAGCGGGGATGTCGCAGCCTTGCTCTGTGCCTCAGTTTCCCTGGATGGGAGATGGGAGAGACTTCCTCTGCTTCAGGTAAGGGGCTTGCTTAATTAAAAGAAGCTTAATGGGTATGCTTTGAGGCCCTCAGAGAGAAAACTTGTCATAAAATGCAAGACACAGATAATCCTCAGGAAGAGGAGCTGCCCCCACTGCCCATCTCCGGACAGCCACATCCACCTCTCCTGCTGCTTGCATGCTTACGCATTACAGGCTGAAAACGCATGCTGGCAGAGTTCTGTCTGGTCATACCCAACAGGCATGCCCGATTTCTTGGAAAAGAAAAATCCCAAAGAAAACATTAAAAAAGCCTATCTTAACACAGGCCTGGGCACTCCCTTAGCTGTGGAAACTGGGAATATTAACCAAGCCCATAAAGCTGCCTATTCAAATTGGGGGGGGGAGTGGTCTGTGTAATCTTGGTATGAAAGGCCAAGGCCCCCACAGTGAGCAGCTCAGTTAATTTTTGCCATTCTAAAGCAGGGAATAAAGCTTGAGAACAAGCCCTTGCTTTTTGTAAGGCAGCCAGTCCCCTTTATGCTGCTCCTTCCCTCAGCCTTCCTGATGAAAGCCCAGAGTGCAGTGCTGCACTCCCTTTCACCTATCAGGTTTACCAGGCAAGTTTCTGAGCACAAATACACCCACCGTGTTCCAGGTGTTCAGAGGTCTGAAGAACAGGAGGTACCTGTTGTGCTTCAGGAGGAGCTTGAGGGCAGTAAAGGGTTTGCACTGCAGGGAGCACAAAGTCAGGAAAGGAAGGTTTTTTGCCTTCCCAAGAGCTGCAGCCAGAGTCCGTTCCACAGGCATTCAGGTATGGAGTGCTCTTGTGCACCCTACATTGCTGATCCAGTATGCAGCATCTCTTCCCACCTCCTCCCGGAGAAGGGATAACTCAGCAGGCCCAGGACTGCACCTCTGCCCTGGCTCCTGGGACAAGCATCTGGTCCTGGCACTCCATACAGCACTGATACTGCTGCACAGCCCAGTCCCAGCAACACAGTCACCTAACTCTACCAAAGCACCCCAACCTGACCCAGAGCTGCCCACAAAGCCCAGGCTTGCCCCCTTTTCTGACCTCTTTGCCAAGGCTCCTCAAGGCCAGCCCGCAGCACTGACCTGACAGCACAGTCCATGTGTGCACCACAGATATGTCACTACCTTTCCAAGAACCATCACGATGGAGAACAGGAGGCATTCCTCAGATGTCCCCTTGTATTGCACTGCCCCATGTGCCTACCTTCCCCAGATTCCACATCCCACTGTAACACTTTGTTGCAGGACCACACGATGCCATCCTGTCCTCAGGAAGAATGCAGTGCAGCCTGATCTTTTGTTGCAGAAATAATGGGTGACAGTGACTGTAGGGAAAAGCAGGTGGGGACAAGTAGCCACACTTCACTCCTACTGTCAGGGCTGACAGCATGAACCAGCCCTTTGAGGCACCTTACACTGACCTAAAGACAAGAAGACTGCTCTTGTGCCAGTCAGTACCCCCTCCGCCTTCCTCTCTGCCAGAGCAATTGTCAGCAGTACCAGCCTTCGTTAGCACCACCTCCTCCAGCTACATCCCACTGATTGGGTCACGGATTCCAACAATGTACAAAGGGCTCATTTTAGAGCCATGAACCCCACCTAAAACCTAGGCAGCCTTTAGGAATGAATGCTGGCCCAGCTTGCCCCATCTATCCATTATGAAATTCCCCTTCTTCCTCCCTCCACATTTATGATCCAATGCAGGGGCCGGGGGAACATGTTAATTTGTCATAGCAGGTGCACTTTAAAGATGCTATTCTCAAGCTAAGAGGAAGCTCAGACACAGCAAGCCGAAAACTCAGCTACGAGCCCTGCCACAAGACTGAGTTTCTCTCTCTGCTTGCTGACAGGTCAAAGCAAGGGAGGGACTGAGAAACTTCTAAGGCGTCCTTCACAGATTGCACATACACAATAACATCTACACATACTGTCCTGAACCACTGCTGTATCCATGACTGCTTGTAGGTAGTATTTATGAAGTACTACAAAAGTGCATGCATTCCGTGGTAATTGTACCAAGTGCATTGCTACATGCACCCAGCAAACACCCACTGATGTTTGTCACACAAGCTTCCCTTGAAGGCACGCAAGCAGCATGTACATCAACCTGGCAGGCCACAAAGTCACACTGTACTTAACCAGCTGCACGTGGGAGAAGGAGGAGGAAAGTAAACAAGGTATATGGGAATTGCATGAGCACACAAACTTCGCAGGTACGCTCCCCAGGGAAACAAACGAGGTGTATCTGTGCACACTGCCATGTGCATGGCCTAGGTTAAGCAGGCTCTGTGACCACAGAGCAGCTCCAGCAACCCTTCAGACCAAGCTATCCTGGTCTCAGGCACAAGTACTGTAGGTAAGTGTTTACAGTTGTTAGCATCCCCTAAAGCTAACATCCATGCAAATACACGTGCTATATTCCACCTCCTCCTCTTCTTGACCTCCTTGCTAAGGCAACCCCTGTGTGCCATGCAGGCAACTTTTTCCAATCTTACCACCATCTGCAGGGAGAGAGGGAGGCAGGTAACAGCTCAGCCCCTGAACCCAGTTTGGAAACGGTCCCCCACATTCTGGGCACCTCCAGTGGAGAGGAATCTCAGCAGCACTCAGAACCAAAGGTGCGACAGCACAAAAAGCAACAGCTAGGCCTCCACACTAGGAACAGGGCAAGAAAACTTGCCTGCAGGTAGCCAGAATCCCTCCCCTCTCCGAAGGATATAATTGCTATATCCAGGGCATTAATAAACAAGCTATGCAGGTATCACTGAGAGTCCTCACAGGGAGAGAACATTATACCTCACAGTGGATTTCTTGCCACTACTGCAAAAATCACCTGAGGGTGTAGAGTAGCTATAAATCTTCGAGGGACTTTTATGACCTGCAGTGGCAGAGTCGCAGCTTCACTCCTCTTCTGCAGTTCGCAATAGCTTTCATTCAAAGCTTGCTTTATAACACTTCAGGGAGGCTGGAGGCTCCCCAGGAATAGCTCAAAGGGCTACTCTTTGCCCACCCCAGCTGGGAGCACACATTCCCAGCACTACACAGTTGCTACAGCTGTGTTTAGGGGGGTGTGTGGAAACTGGAGGTGTGCTGGAGGACAGGTAACCTGCTGGTTTCCCCTCCCCTCTGTGCTCTCTGAGGGTCAAGCAGCGGCACACCCTGCTTGATCTCAGCTCTTCCCTGAGGAGCTGGCAGCAATCAGGTTTCAGCAACAGGGATTCTGAAGTGCTTCTTCCAAAGTCACAGCTGGACTCGAACACCATTCTGCAGGTGGGACCTACAGAGCACGAGAGCCACCCTTCAGGGAAGGGACATGGAAAGTTCCTGCTGACTCACACCCTGCCGGAGTGGGGGAGACAGGGGCAGGAGTAGGTGGGAATCTGAAATTCAGCTTGCAGAGGGCTGGGGGTTCCTAGCGACTCAAGTCATACTTGTTAACAGTGGTGCCACCGAGTGTTTTCACAGGCTTGAACTTCCCACTCAAGGGGAGGGATTTGGAGTTAACTGGAGGGCCATTCTCTAGGAAGGGAGGTGCTCAGCACCCACGCTGCGTGCTGGAGACAGGGCAGGCTCTCTCCTGACCCAGGCTCTGCCCTAGGGTGGGAGGGAGAGCGTGAGACCCCGGCTTTGGCTCTGGGAAACAAGGGCTCTCAGGAACAACCCAGGCATGGCTCACAGAAAAGCAGCCTGTGGAAATCCCCAGAGGAAAATCACGGGCTAAGGGTGCTCTCCATCCCGCGCCACACTCCCTCCCTCACTGAAGAAGCCTAGAGCTGCAGCAGATGCCGTGTTCCCCATCATCCTTGTCACACTTACCCAGAGAGCAAAACTCACAAGGACAGAGCTACGGCAGCCTGTGCCACTCCAGCAGGACATACATCTATTTCCAGCCCGCAAACGACCTGACACCCCTTGCACGAGTGGAAGAGAGAACTTGGGTACCCGCGTCCCTTTGAGGCCAGCCCCCAACGCGGGGACTGTAGCAATGTGACACAGAGAGGGATCAGGGGGAGAGGGGCCGTTTGATGCTGATCATACACATGTATTTGTATGTATGTTTGCCCTCCTACGCACACACTCCTGTTACTCCTTCTCTCTTGCTGCAGGCTTGGCACGCATCCCCAGCCCGTGCCCTCCTCGCAAGCCGAGCATGGTCAGCAGATGGGCCTTCGCTGCAGTGCCCCGGCCAGAGGGTGCCTCTATCCCCGGCGAGCCAGCGGCTGCGGGCAGGGGGCTGGCAGCATCGCCTCCCGCCTCCCTCCCCACCGCCGATGCTCCCTAGCAGGGGATGCCGGGATTATGGGGGGGGGGGGGGGGAGCGTGCGGGGAAGCGAATATAAAATAACACTAATATAAATAAATAAGGAGCGGGAGGTGGGGGCTCTCCGGGGAAGCCTCCCCGGCAGTGCCCGCAAGGGATGACGCCGCACCCCCGGGCCGAGGCACAACTTGCAGGTGGCGGCAGCAGAGGGTGGGGGACGGACCGGGGAAAAGGGGGGTCCCGCTGCTGCTGCCCGCAGCCCCGGGGCGGCTCCACCGGGGAGGGCGGGTGTGCGCTGCCCCCCGCCGCCCCACCACCCGCTCGCCCGCTCACTCACTCACCCCCGGCCGGCTCAGCGTCGGTGCCCGCCGGGCCCCCGGCGGGGCGAGGCTGCCGCTCGCCCCCGGCCCGCCCGCCGCCCCCCGGCATGGCTCGGCGCCGGCCGCGGCGAGGCGAGGCGAGGCGAGGCAAGCCCGCAGCCCCCCGCCGCCTTCCTTCGCTTTCCTCCTCCTCCTTCTCCGCCGCGGAGCGGAGCGGCCCGGCACCTCCTCCCGGCCGCGGGAAAGGATAGAACAGAATAGGATAGGATGCGATGCGATGCGGAGCCGAGCCCCGCCGGCAGCGGCGGACAGGGCTGCAGCAGCCCCTTTTGTGCCGCCCTCCCCGCCAGTCTCCTCCCCCGGCGCGCCCGCCCGCCCCCCCGGGGCCGCCGCCGCACGGCCCCCCGGAGCACGGCCCGGTCGCCCCCCGCGTCCCCGCACAAAGGAGCGCCTTGTGGCGGCGGGGCCCCTGCGGTCCGTGGCGAGGCCGAGGGTGCTTTTATTGAGCGGGCTGCGGTAGCGAGTGCCGGGCCAGGCGGTGACCCCCAAGGATGCTGCGGGGTCGAGGCAGCGCCGCGGTGCCTCCTCGCAGCCCCGGCGCGGCCGTAGCATCCCTCCCCGTGTCACGGCGGGCGGTGGGAGGTCAGGAGCGCTCGTGGTTTGGCTGGAGGGAGGCTCAAGGCGAGGTGGGGATGTGCGAGCTGCCTTGCCCAGCGACATCCAGGAAGTTTTGCTGCGGTGCCAGAAATAGAACCTGCGTCTGCTGACTCCCGATCCTGCGCCCCAGCCGCAAAAGCTGCCTTTTCTCTATTCAACTTTTCCCTGCCTTCTTCCCCATCAGGTCCATCCTTGGAAAGGAAAGCTAAAGCCAAGCCAACCCAAAACAACCCCCCCAGACCGAACGGTACCGCTGCAAACATGATGAAATGCAAGCACAAGACCTCAGCCCTTGTGGCCAACAGCTAACGGGAAGTCAAAAGGATGCAGAACCAGAGTACACCCTTCCTTATGTTTTGATGGGAATTTAGCAGAACAGCGCATTGAAACAAAGGCACCGGTGCCAACACCCCTGCAACCTGCCATTTATCAGATGGGCAAGCTGGGCAACTTGCTGGGGAGAAGCAGCTCTGTTCTGGGCAGATCTTGCAGCAATCCAAAGGGGATGCACAAGAACCTGCCCTGCAGGCGGATCTTCGGCCTATTCTCCTCATCTTACCTAGCTGGCACCAGAGAGGGCTTCCTCGGGAAAGGGCTGGCCTAATTTCGAGATTTAAGGCCAAGATGGAGACCATGCCGGAGCTCAAACAAAGAGCGTAAGTGAAGGGGAATTTTCCCCACTGCATACTGAGCTAGAAGGATGGCTAAAGACAGCCAGAGGTCAGCTGGATTCAGAAGTGCCTCAGGAGTATTGCGGAAGTACTGAGGGAAAGGGATGAGGACAGAGGAGGAAGACAACGAGACAGCAAGTGAAGTTCTCACGATATGAGGAAGGTCATTTTGAGGCAGAGCACAATAGTGCACCGAGGAGGGCACCAAAAGGCTCCATCTCAATGACAGCAAGAGCATATTGGTGGGAACACACTGGCAAGACAATAACATCCTCTTCTCTATGGGTCCAGGATGAGGTCGCTCACCCACAGGATAATGCCCTCTGAGACAGCCATCAGGTCCCTAGCAGAAAACTGGGCTTGAAGGGAGCCCCCCCATTGCATCTCCAGGGGGAACTTGGCAGCTGTGATTCAATTTGCATTGAGTCCACTACTGG
Source organism: Neopsephotus bourkii (assembly GCF_033783945.1). Taxonomy (NCBI): domain Eukaryota; kingdom Metazoa; phylum Chordata; class Aves; order Psittaciformes; family Psittacidae; genus Neopsephotus; species Neopsephotus bourkii. The sequence continues at coordinate 16,210,562 of NW_026900624.1, forward strand.
TTTTTGGTTTTTTTAAAGGGCTGGCAAGTGATAGCCTTGGCCTTGCTTGTGTGGGTGATTTCAGCTCTGGGAGTATAAATGCTGTTAGGGATGAGCAGTAATCATCAATTAATTTCCCTCAGCCAGCAAACACCCATCACAGGTTGCTGGTGTTAATGGGAAGAAAACTGCTATTTTGGACCTCCTTCACCTGCAGAACATTATCCCTCTGCATCATACGCTATCCCCAAGAGCAGTTTGAGGACAGCCAACAATTTTCCATGTTAATGTGATAAAACTAAAGGCTTATGGGCTCATCCAGAGATTGCAAATGTTCGGAAACATCAGACCACAAATCTAGGAGCAGAATAACATCCCTGTGCGTGGAGAGGCAGCTGCAATACCACAGCTCCCCTGTCCTGTGAGAAACAGCGTTTGCCACGCTGAGTACTCGTAACTAGAGAGGCAAGCTCCCTCAGCCTCCCTGGAGGTGGTTGCTCCTCTATTACACCCTGCAAAGATCTGGGGAAATTGTAGCTTCGCCTTTCTGTCTTTTTGTGAGGAAACACAAGGTTTCGCTCTTCTTCCCCAAGCTAACCCTGGGGCAGAAGGATACAGAAGGTTGTTGTTTCAGCGTGTGCTATTACATTACCAGATGCAACAGCATGCTGGTACCTCCTTCACCCCATCCGAGCCATATCTGTACCTCCTCCCAAGGAGGACCTTATTTCCAAACCCATGTGGTGCTGGGTTTGTGGGTCCGGACAGCAGAAGTCTTTATTATTATTATTGTTATTATTACTATTAGTTTAAATGGCATTATGTGCTCTTATGACTCCAGGCTGAGGCTGTAGGCTTACCTGTAGTATCCATGCACCTCCTGGTTTCTAATTTACTTAGCCATCACACCCTCTCCAAAAGGTAAAAACCCCAAACCTTTGGCTCTGTTTTATGTAACAGGAACAGAGGATTAGAAAAATTATGTGATTTGCTGGAGGCCAACCAGAGAGGCTGTGGTAGGGAAGAAATTTGACTGCAGTTCTCGAATTAGCACCCTAACCATTGCTGTCTGTGTAGTGTTTTCTCTCTGCTTTGCATACTTCAGTCTGAAACATGCTGGACAAGCTCCCCTGGGATAAAGAGTAATTTTTAGCCCATTTTCTTACAGAAATGAAGCTCTCACAATCATGTTGTCTATCTGCCTGTCTATCAGCCACCCACGATACAGTTTGAATCCACCGGCCAATTTCAACCAAACCTGGCAACAAGGAAGGGATCTTACAGCAAAGCAATTCAGATGAGCTCCATGGTGTTCAGAAATAGGGGACACACAGAAGGGAGGAAGCAAAGCGTGCCCTTGTGTGCCTGCTGGCCACGGGGCAGCCGGACACCACTCCTGGCATGATGTGTTATGCTTCCTGCTCCTCTCCAGGGTGAGAGAGAGGGATTGAGCTCAGGACACGACACTAGGGCTGAGAAGGCTGGGAAGGAGCTGAGCGCACTGCAGGGATGTCCTGGGCATGCAGCAACGCCAAGCACACATGTGGCAGAGACAGTTCATCCCACCACTGGCAGAGCTACTTCTGCTCTCCTTGCTTCCTAACCCCCGCCAGCTGCTCCTATGGGAAAGCAGCAGATTAACATATTGCAATGAGTTAACCTTAAATGGTCTACAACTCCAAACCTCTGCATGCAAATGAGCTCTGATGGGAGAAGGGAGATAAAACAGCACCCAACCACAACCAAGCCCTTGGCTCAGCCTGTTTGCTAACTGACACACTTGTGTGTTTGCAGCTGACTCCTGGGTGATGTGCTCAGCCCCAGTGATGATTTGCACCTCCCCAAAGCACGCTGCTGCCTTGTTCTGTATTGTCCTGTGTGGGTTTTTAGGGTTTTGTGGCCGGAACCTGTGACATGGCCCTATTTTCTTCCTCTTGGGCAGCACCAGATGTGGGTGGCGCAGGCAACAGCCTCCAGGCAAGGTGTCAAGTGTTTGCTGGGCTTTACAAACCCCAGCACGGCTGCGTAGTTCCGACCTGCCAGTCAAGGGTAGCAGGTAGAAAGGAGCTTCTCCATCACTTCTGACTGAACCCGGTTCACAAGCGAGGGGCTGTGCCTAAGGGTTTGCTGCTACAGCAAGAGGTAACTCTGCCAGTTCCTTTCCTAAGAGGAACTATAAACACTTCCCACTCGGTCGCTATTAAGTGATTTTCTTTGAGCATGTGGCTGTTGCTGGTAAGTCATTCTCAGGCTCGCTGTGTGCTGTCATTTGACATTGGGTTAACTCCTTCACACTGAGTTACAGAGAGGAGTTAATGGTCGCAGAGATGAACTTTCACCGTTGCACTTTCCCAGAAGATCACCAAAAGGTCGCCTCTTTCCCCCTCCTTTGGGATCACAGTCCTTCTAATACCCTTTCGAGCTAGACTCCGCAAACAAAGTCCTCCTTTGAGCCAACCAGCCTAGAAACCCGATGCCCTTCATTTTGCACCGCTGGTGGCAGGGAGGAAAACAACCCAGTGACATTTCTATCATCGGTCACAAGACAATGAGATTTATCTCATCCCTGAGCACTCTGAGGCCCTAGATTTGGAAAAAGAAAATGCACTTTCTGGCAATCACTATCTTCAGCAATCAGGCTGTAGCTGAGCAAGTGGGAAGATGAACAAGTGCCGGTACAAATACTCAGGGACTAACCCTAATAAGAGGATCCACCCAGAAAAGATGCCTTGTATGTAACAGAAACAAACAAATGCCTTTAAATTTGCACTGGTGTTAAGTAATGTAGGACTTTGCCAGATAAGGATTGTTTGCTCTCACTTAGGGGTTTCTGGCAGCCCTGCTCCTTGAATTATTTGCTGAAATGCATTTGGCTTGTTTTCAGTTTGCGATCTTAAAGGCAAAGTGATTGAGTTTCACCCTCATCTCCTGCTGTAGGAAGATTCCAGGCAACACAAAAAGTCCAATCCTTCCACAGCTGGGAGGGCAAAGGCAGTCAGCATCCATGGCACAATCACCCTAGGTGGTGGACACGGGGGTGATGGTATCTGCTGTTACCAGCACCCTGCCCGCCCCAGATCACAGCACTCATACCTCCTAACGCTGTGCCTCTCCAGCCTGCCAACTTTAGCATGGGGCCGTATCGTGCTGAATGGTTTTAGACCGCTTGAGGTATCAAAGCTTCCACTGCTTCCTCTAAGAACAACTGAAATACAGGTAATAGCAAGTCAGTGGTGGCTTGTTGGAAGACGGGTGAAGGAAAAGATGAGCAAACATTTAGCCTGGCATCGACTGAGTATATTTCTACATAGATTTATCAAATCTAGCATTTGTAGGCAAGTCAATCAAATGTAGGCAAGGAAAGCACATGCCCAAGTGTCTTCAGAGGCATTTCTGCAGTGAGGCAGAAGAGGTCTCCAGCGGCAATTGCATATACGCAGTGGAGGGTACTGACAGTCCTGGTGTTCTTATCCTGAATCACCTGTTCTCACTGTGACGGAAAACCCTTCTTGTGCAATAAATGCTGCCTGGTTGGGAGCTTTCTGGTGCCCTCCCCTCAGGAGCAACAGCAAATAGAAAAGGAGAGTGTTGCCTACCTCCATTTCTTGAGCTCTTGTAACTGCTTGAGCTCAGATTAGCCCTCGATTGAGGGGTGGGGGGCAGTACCTGCCAGCTCTCCCAGTGGTGGGCCATGAGCCAACAAGTCATCACCATTCAGCCTTGGAAAACAACTAAACCAGAGGTGTGTTCAGAATTGGACAGAACAAAGATAAATAAAAAGCCTAAAGGAGCACAACTCTATCAGTGATGCAGCCACAGAGACTGGAAGGACTGTGAGAAGATGCTGGATACACAGATTTGGGTGCAGCAGCCCTCCTTTGGGGGTGCACAGAGCTGTTGCTGCGGTCGAGGAGAAGCAGGTGTCCTCTTGGAGAGAGGCAGTTTTCTCCTTTTCTTCCCAGGGCTGAGTTCTGCTTTTCACACTTAAGGGTGTTAATTTAGTCTTGCAAACATAATTATCACAACATGAGGGGAAAAAAATGCCTGGAGAGAAGTGATCCACGCTTCCCTCCCCTCCTCACACACAACACCCCTCAGCTATCGCCTGTCACACCTCTCTGCACCCCAATTTGTGGTGTTGCAGACACCTACACTCTAGTTCTCCCCATTTATCAAGGCTCAGGTCAAAGCCACCCTCCTCTCCACTTCTCTGAGCCTGCTGCAGCTCCATCTCTTGTGCCCCTCGCATCTCACCCTGCTGCAGTCTTGGCCTGCTGAGAGCTCCTGAGGAAGGGCTGAGAAATACATGGGGACAACAAGGACAGCACGGTGCAGGAAAGGGGAGTTTCTCATTTGCCACTTAGGTATAGTTTCCAAATCCCCTAAAATGGAGCTGTTCCCACGCATCAGAGAAGGAAGCCCTGGTCCCACAGAGATGCTGGGGAGGGAGACAAAACCACTGTGTGCTCTCCCCAGCCTTGTCAGCCTCAATCATCACCCAGGGCCTCTTCCAGATCTAAGCATCTCCATGTCATATTACTCACCAGACATGGTATTTCCAGGTACATCATTCGCTCCCAGCAGTCCCAGGCAATAACCACAGCCAAAACTAGGATATGTTGAGAAACACCTTCTTCCAAAGACCTATCCGGTGAGCACCAGCTGTGTGCCTGGGCATACTTAGATGTGGCTCAGCATCACTTTACCAGCATGGAGGAAAGGAAAATGCCACGCTGGTGTGTTTTGTCTGGTGGCTGCAGTTTGGAGTAGTTTTATTCTGTTGTTTCCGTTCACTCCAGATGAACCGTAACCTCCATCAACCTCTCGGATGAACCCCAGTGCTGCTGATGCTGGCCATCTCCAGTACCCAGAGAGGAGGAAAAGCCTCAGTGCTGCAGCTCCGCAGTGCTGTGTGGGTCTGAGCTGTGGCTGGGGGCTGATCTCAGGAGCTTCTGGGGCTGAAGAAGGGGACCCTGAAAAGTGTGGGAAGGTGCTGCCAGACTGCACATGGCCAAACCCTGGAGGCCACGTCCTCCCTGTTCCATGAAGCCCAACTTGCAGCAAGCCCCTCGCACATACCTGCAGCTCGGCTGTTTAGCCATTTGTCAAGCAGCATGGTCTCAGCCTGCAGTCAAAGGGCTGCGGAGAGCTGCTGGGGCAGCGAGTGGGTGAGAAAAGTGGTGAAGGGATGGATGGTACATGGTGTGTGCAACCACAGGAAGCTCAGTGTGGCTACAGCAAAGCAGCACATCATAACTGTCTCACGCTGTAGGGGGTTAAAGTGTTTATGGAGTGCCACCAGCACAGGGAGTGGGAAGCATTTGCCTTGGGGAACCCAGGAAGGGATCCTGGGTGTTTCCTGCAGGAGCTGGCCAGGACCATGTGGACTACCTCAGCCAGTGGATTTTTTCTGGCTGCCTCTTGTGTGGGGATGGCCCCAAAGCCTCTGAATTGTGACTAAGGTCAGAGGTGGAAAAGCCACATTAAACTACAGCCATCCTCAGCCGCTTGCAGAATTGCTCCTGGGATGGTGTTCTCTGGAGTTTGCTTTGCAATATTACCCATGGCATGGTTCCCATCACGGCCTCGCTGAAACCACATCCTTGCCTTGGTTTTCTCAGGTCAGGTGCCAGTCCGCCTACCCCTGCTGCTTTCGTTGCCCTCCCCTCCTAGCATCTGATGCTGATCTGAGGTTCCCTTGATTCGTCATCTTTTGTTGTCTCATAAGGATTACATCTGTCAAAAAGCCACAGGCTTTAACTCTCCCAGCCATGCAGAGACATGGCAAGTGGATTTGGGGAGGGGACAATGGCTGGGAGCTCTGTAGCCTCCTGTGAGCACAGCCTCGTGCAAGAAGAGGCTGTTTCACATTGCGGCTGACCTCCCCTGTGAGCACAGTGGGTGCTGCCACCCGGCTTTCCCTCATCCAACCTCTGACACAGGCAAAGGCAGGGTAGGATTTACAGCTGAACGAGTTAAAATGCTGCTGAGTGGATGCGCTTTGACTGGGGCTGTATCGATTTCCCCGGCCCCTGTGACTGATACAAGCATGCCCAGCCAGGGAATTGTAAAGAAAACAGGCTTGAAACCAATTTCATTCCGAGCAGTGCCAGCTTCATGCGTTGATAAGGCTTTTGATAACATTGCAGAGAGCAGCTATCAGTGTTGGACAGGGCTGTCTCAAAGGTACGGCTCCCTCACTGCTGGCAAAGGAGAGCTGGAGGCAGGTGCGAGCAGGTGCTTACATCCAAAATACATCCCTTACAAGTAGTGAGCAGCCAGGGCAGCCCCGTGCCCCATGCCTGGGCTGGGGCAGTGGCTGGGACAAGGAGGGAGACCTCGGCATGTCACAGGCCATTCTTGTGTGCTGCTTGCCTTTCCCCTGGGTCATATTGGCTAACTCATGGCTCCTCCACCCTGGGAGATGGGGATACAGAGAAGAGGGGCATCCTGGAAGGACAACAGCTGCCTGTCTCTTCAAAGGGGACCCCAAGGTGGGGGCTGCTGTCTACATGTGGCAACGGGCAACTGCAACACATGCACCATTTACTGTCCCCTTGTGTGCCTGTCCTGTCAGCCCCTCATTTACTGCTCTCTTCTGAAGTACCTGTGAGACACAGAAGCTTATCAAAGCATCCCAGAGAGAACCATTCGGACTGTCTTGGGAGGGGTGATGGGTGCAGGAGGGAAGCCAAGGAGGATCACCACCAGCAGGACCCCCATGGCAAAATTTGGCTGCATTGGCTTAACCACGGTGCTCACTACAGTGACTGAACCACATGGCTGGGGCTTGAACCCAATCAGCTCTCCCTGGCTCATTAACCTAACTAAACTATTAAACCCAGCTCGGGGTGACAGCTCATTGCAGGGTTAATGTGGTTCTGGTACAGTGAGCTTCTTGCTCTGCCTAGCCTGACATGCTCTTGTGGAAACCCATGGTCCCTGCCCGGGGGCGTGCAGCTCCCCAGAGCTCTCAGCAGAGGTTTACTCATCTTCCAAGTCAGGACAGATTCCTGATAGCTCAGAAATGGAAAATTAGGAAAACACCCTGAAAGCAGAGTGAGAGCTGGGAAGGAAAGGACACCGAAAGGTCTGATGGCATCTGAGCGCTACAAAGAGCTCTCTCGTCTTCCTCCCCTAGGCACAGCACCAGAATTAAATGGCATGCTGGGGGGCATGCCCATGGCAGCAACACCTAAGAGGGTGCTGCATGTTATCCCTCCAGCCATGGGGGGGGCACCCATACTGGCCAGGAGCTGCTGGGATGGGACCCCAGCTGGCTCCCTGCTGGGGATGACCTGGGAGCTGGGACAGCAGAAATGGTTCTGTGCAACCACCAGCCCTCAGGATGCAACATGCACCAGCACCACCGTGCTGCCACAGGGCCAGGAATACACCAAGATGCTTTCCAAGCCCCAGGTCCTGTTGCCAGAAACCTCCCAGGTTTGCAGGGGGCTGCATGCTCCTATTGGTAGTGTTCCTGCCCTCCCTGAAGAAGGGATGTGAGTTTTGAGGAGAGAGTGATGAGGACACCACAGAGGCACATACACGGGAGCGGGGCCGGTGTTCTGACTGGGTGCTGGAGCAGGAGAGGAGGCTGTTACCATCTCCGGATGCAGCATCGGGGTAACTTTAGCTCCGGGCCATTCCTATTTGTCTTTGCTTCTTGCATGTTGTGAATAGATATTAGCTCAAGCTCAATGGGCTCCACGCAGGTCTTGGAACCAGAAGATTCAAGCTGGGATTTGTTCCATATCTCGGGTTTCACTTGTTTTCTTTAGCTGCATTTTAATTGTGGGGTTTTCCTTTTGGTTTGGTGAGATGTTCTACCCAGGTGCTGTTCCTTTGCAGCTGTAAATATACCAAATAAAGCCCATTCCTGGATTAGGTGAGGGTAAAGAGGAAGTGCCCCCTGATAGAACAGGTAAGGTTTTTATCACAGCTCTTCGTCGGGAAAGCCATCTGGCCCACATAAATGTCTGGCATTAGTCTGGAAAACAGCATACAATGTCAGCAGAGCCCTAGAGAGAGGAGTGGAGCTTGGTTAAACAAAGCCTGGATTGGGTTTAGCTCATTTTTATTTCCACCTTGAACCAACAAACCTCTCCTTGAATGCAGCTGAGCTTAGGGCCTGCTGGAGATGGGAAACACCATTCTTGCTTCCCTAGCTGCCTCTCTCTTTGTGGGTCAGTCCTGACAGGCTGCAGTAACCCACAGGCTGTTTCATACATCCTGAGCTGCGAGAGGCCAGGAAGAGGCTGGCGGCCAAAACAAGGTGGTCTGGTCCTATGTGAGCCTGTCAAACCTCATGCAATTAATTCCCATTTCCTGCTGCTTTCTGCCCCAACAACCCTTTGTCCCCACCAGCTGCAGTGGTCGTGTTTGGGTCACGAAGCAGGAGGGGGGCTGGCAGGATCCTCCAATGGGGGTCCTGTATTTGGGGGACCCACCCCTCCAAATCAGCACCTTTTCCATCAGCACCTTTTCCATTCCACTCCTGCCCAGCAAAGAGTCTCGCGCCTGGGAGATGAGGATGCTCCAGAGTGCCACTGATTCCTTCTCTTGGCTGTTGTCCCATACCAGGGCCAAAACTGTTCCATCCCTGCTTGCCACAGGGTGGGAAAAGCAGCTATCCAATTTGTGTGCACCCCTGTAGGGAGACAGCAGCATGTCTGGGCTGCCAGCCCAAGCTCCACAACACTGCACGGGGTCTATCTACATCCCATCCCAGAGACTACTGATGACTTGTCTGGGCATGTATGAGTAGTTACCGGCACTGTAAGACCCTCAGGAGGGACTGGTTTGACAGGCTACTCCTGCCTTTTGCTAACTCCTCCTCCCAGATTCATCTGGGGCAACTTGCCATGGGCTGCCCCATCTCACAGGTGCCCCAGAGCTGGGTTTCCCTTCTTTGGTTATGCACTGTCGGCTGAGGGCCAAACCACTGGGTGAATTATTGCTCTCCTTGCTGCTGGGCTGTTTTAACACCAGTTGATGCGATATCAGAAATACCACAGCCTGAGGAAGTGAAGGATGGTCCCAAGCCCCATGGGTAGTGCCACCACTGCCCATGCAATCACATCCAGCTTAGGAAATCGTGGCTGGAGTAGAGGGTGATGCATTTCGGTGGTTCTGGGGTGTATGCCATCCCCTCCTTCACCTCTCCTCACTGCTGTGCCCGCTGTGTGCAAGAAGGCGCTGAGCAAGGAGGGCTCTGCTTCCCCCCATGCCTGCAGTGCCGTTGCCATCGCGCTGGATCCCAGCTGATGGATAGCTGCAGGCAGCAAATTTGAGCAGCGTCTCGATGCCAATTTAAATAAATAAATGAGTCCAAATGCTTCTCCTTGCAGAATGGCATCTCATTCAGCCTTTCAAGCATCAAATACCTCCGGGATTCTTTGGATCTCAATTTGCAGAACTATTTCCCTTTCAAGTGCTCTTTTATTTTTCTTTTTTTGCTTATTTAAACCTGTTTTTCCTGTAGTGAACAATCTTTGCAGGTGAAAGGAGGCAGGGTTTAGATGTCGGTGGAGCTTTCCTCCAGGTTTAAGAGGGATCAGCGGACTGTATCTAAAAGGTCTTCCCTGGCTGCCGCTTCCCCTGCTGAGGCTGATGGGGATTCACAGGGATGTTCCCACAGTTTAGTTCAAGTTTGGGTGCCCCTGCGCTGCCGGATCACTCATGTAAAGCCCACTGCTCACAGCCAACGCTGAGCAGACGTGCTGGTGCTGAGGGGAAGTGCTCACCCACCCAGGGCCAAGTAGTAGCCCGTTAGGTGGCTCACAGGAACTGGAGGGTGGGAGGAACATGCATGTGTCCAAAATACCACAGATGCCTTAAGTACAGAACAAGCTTAGGCCTGGTGAAGTTGCATTTAGCATCAATGGAATGGGAGAAATCACAAGCTGGGAAGAAGGGTGAGGAGGAGACGTCCCCCAGCTGCATCCCCCCCCCCTGCTCTGCCCCTTTTGTTTTCTAGGAGGTTTGAGCCATGGGGGTTGCAAAGAACTGCCTGGAGAAGCTACCCGAGGCACCTCAGGGGCCAGGAGAGCAGAACACAGATGGAAGGGAGCTGGTCTTATTTTATATTCAGCCAAACACAAGAATATCAGGGGATCTGCTTCATGGTGTTTGAACACCTGGGAGTGATACACAGCAGAGCCTTCTCAGAAGCAGATTTTCCCTGTGTTTAATCTAAGACAAATGTCTTCCTAGCCAATCTCTAATCAAGGCCTTATGGATCAGTGAATAAATATAGAGGTTTAGCTAAATTAGCAAGATTCATCATGGTGCTGGTGGTGGGTTTATGGCTTCCTCATTCCCCCCTCATACCCCCTTACCATCCTCTCTTGCCTTCAGGTGTCTGCTTTAATGCAGTGGCCAGGTGTGGTGTTTCACAGCTATTTCACAGACTCACAGACTGGTTTGGGTTGGAAACCACCTCAAGATCATTTAGTTCCACCCTCCTCCCATGGGCAGGGACATCTGGGAATAAGCAGCAGTGTTTTGGGGCAGGACATGCACACAGGCTCCGGCTCCTGCAGAATAGCTGAGAGCAGTTCTCCAAGCCCAGTTTCCCTTTGCTGGGACTTGCAGCCTTGTGCTTCTGCACCACACTCCTGTGAGGCCATAGCAGCCTTTGCACGGGTGTGGGAGGAAGGCAGCAAGCAGAGAGTTTGTACTGGGGTCTTTCTACGGGCGTCTGGTCTCCTTATGGTAGCAGTCACCATGGTCAAAATTGTGCACATCATCCAGACCATAAATGAATGGTTTGGCCTCATGTTTTAGACACACTTAATAAAGGTACTGCAAACTCTGCTGCATCCCTTCAGCTCCTCCATCTTCCTGCCAGCTCCCTGTGAGCCCTGGCTGCCTTCCCTATGTTGCGGATAACACAGTATTGACTCTATCCCTACTTTTGATCCTCCCCAGGAGCAGCAGGTCAATGCCATAGGGAGGATGCGCCCCCCACGGGGCCAGTCTCCCCTGGCCTTTCTCATTTCCAGCCAGCCTGCGTGCTCAGTGTAGCTGGAGCAAGGGAGAGAGAAAGAATCCCTCAGACATGCCTTGGTTAGTGAATGATGGCATTTGCTCCCTCATGGGAACACCACTGCTGCTGGAGTGATAAACTAGAGGTATTTGGGGATTCGAGAGGAGAGTGAGGAAGCTGGGAATGAGCAAGATATTGCCACACATCTCTGCGAACACACATAGCCAGTGCATGGAAGCTGAGTTCAGGAGACCAGGGAGCCTTGTCCTTGGCTCTGGGGAAACAGGAGCACCACACATCTTTCCTTCGGTATCAGCTGTTAGAAGGGGACTGAATTCATTTTATAGTCCTCGACCTGCCAAGCCTATGCTAGCAGAGTGCAGCCCTCTTCAGCTGCTGGGCAAGTACCAGCTCTTGGAGCCATTTGATGGCAGGAAGCTTTGGTCCACCTTTGCTACCGCCGTAAGCTGCCAGGACCAACGGAAGCAGCATAGCCAGTTACTCGGGTCCTCCTCTGCTTTCTGTGCCTGCACTATCCCCCTCTACCCTCCTCTCTTCAGCCCTTGTCTACCCTCAGGGTAGCAAAATCTGTTGTTGCCCACATCCCCACCCTGCCGTCACCCTGTCCTCAGAGATGTGCATCCCACTCCACCTCCTCCTGCAAGCAGTCCTGGTGAGGCACCCACTCCGCAAGGCTGAGAAGAGTGTGCTGTGTCTTGCCCATGTTTCCCAGGCCCCCTTACACCCCTCCAGCCTGCTGTCCACTGCACAACCCCTGCGGTGGGAACGGCTCCAACACTAAGCCCTGCAAGCAGCTCAGCTGCACGTTGAGTCCGTTCACCGGGCGCAGGTGGGGAACCGATCTGCCTGAAAACCACCTTTTTTCATTTAATCTCTTTTCTCCCCTGGGTTATATTTGTATTCCAGCTCAGCTCCTCAACCTGATTTCTTCTGTTTCCCCCAAAAGAGCCAAAGGGCAGCCTGGGGGCAGGCAGGAGGACAGGGATGCTGCATAGTTCTGCCCACCAAGCAATAAAGCTGCCTCAGCGGCTTGAGGCGAATTCAAGCACCAAACTCCAGAGCTGCTTCCTTCCCCTCTTCCCCATAGACCAGGAGTAGCAACTTCCCGCAGCAGGGCTGGTGCCCAGGGAGCACAGCTGCTGCTCCCTGCTAGCAGGAGCTGGCTTGGAAAGGAGATTCCTGCAGCCCTTCAAACTGTGTTTACATACCAGACGGGAATAACAAGTCAGGATTTCATTGGTGTTTGGCCAGGGAATCACTCTGATTTGAAAACCCTTCCATGACTTAGTAGAGGGACTAAAACTGGGCATGGAGTGATTGGAAGATCAGGCTGCTTAGGGAGACCAGGTCCATAAGGCTTTCTCACCAGAGGCTGTCCGACATGGTGCATCCCATCAAATCCTTTTGGTTTCAATGCCCATTATATTTTCCTAATGTTCCGGTGCGTTGTCCCAACCAACTCTGCATGCCATAGCCCACTTTTGTGCTACTGTCTGGACACATCCCTACCCGAAATGGTCTGCTTAATGTATTTTAGTGAATGTGCCTCCTAATGAGGCCGTCATCACCCTGTTGTGGCTGCCTGGGGGAGTTTCTGCAGCGACACTGCTGCAGCATGTGCTTCTCAGAGCTGTTTTCCAGGATGGGGACTTCACCAGCCATGGATCGGTAGGGAGCCTGGAGCTGCTCCCTTTGCCATCCTCCTTTGAACTCATTAGTGAAGGTGCCAAGACTTGACTAGATATTTAGTTCTCTGGCACTTCCTTAGGCCTCCGTGCCCTAAATAGCACTCAGCAGTCATTTATCATTGCAGGGCCCTCCAGGCAGCACGCTTTCACATGGCTGTATTTATAGCCATGCCAGTTTTAAGTTTTCTTTGTTCCAAAATACAGAAATACTTATATTCTCTGCTGAAATTTCCTATCAAAGTGGCCACGCTCGGGTGGTTCAGTAAACGTCAGCCACCTCTCAAACGAAGTTTGTCACAACGTGCTTTTCTCTCCTCTCTTGATCTCCACTTTTCTTCTGGAAACTACCCTCATTCCTTTGCTATAGGCTTTCCCAGTGGATACAGAGCCTGGCTAACATTTGGATCTCACATCTCTCCCCTGTTCCACGTCTTGGCTTATACCATGGTGTATTGGCTTCCTAAGAGCTGCAAAACCAGTGGTGGCTGTAGCAGAAGGCTCGGTGTGGCAGCGTGCCTCCAGCTCCCCTGCATGGGGGCTCCTGCTAGGTCACCTCCTTCCTTCACCTGCAGCGGGTTTGGCAAACAGCCTGCAGAGCCGTCCCTTCCTCCATGAATCACAGCCCCACTCCAGTGCCCTGGTTCAAGGAATCAGTCTAATTAGAGGAGAGTGAAATGCTTCTCCTGCTTGGAGAGCAGCAGGTCCCCACTCTACTTAAAACTCCACATAAGACCATTAGCGCGACAACGTGTCTCCCCAGAACTACACGTTTGCTCACACACTTGGCAGGCGGCCGACCAGATGTAGCCAGGTTGCTTGGAGGTGCCAAGCATAACAATTAACAGCCGGTTTGTGGTGGGGTTGGCAATGGCAGCAAAATCACAGGCACTTTCAGCTGCCCACCTTGCTTCCATAGTCCTCCTGCACCCCTCCAAGGGGCGGTCAAGGAGATGACAGTGATGGTTCCTCGGGGCTGCAGGACCTCGATGAGTTGCCAAAACCAAAGTCCCATGGTGAAGGGCACCAGCTGATACACATCCCTGCTCAATCACTGAATATGGTACCTTGTTTCTGTCAAGATGCTGCGTGGGTTCGGGTATTTTCAGGCTGCCTTAAGCTGCAGTTCGGCAAACATGGAGTAACTTTATCCAGGTGAACAGCCTTGTGGAGTTTGTGAGGGATGCTGCTACATTCCTCGCTGCAGCGGCAGGCACAAGTTGCTTTATTAGGTCTTAATTACTTCCTTGCTATTCAAAATTCTTTAATTTGCCACAAAAAGCAGCTAGAAATAAGAACGTGGCACTTCTGCAGCCCGGATATTTGCAGCCATGAATAACCCGCTCACACACTCATTTACTAATAGATACACTTCTCTAATTTCTTTCCCCCTCCAGACATTTGCAATAGCTCTTTTCATTCCCATCACACCTTTAGTGTGCAGTAAGCCAGTCTGTGTTTTGTTGCTCTTATCTCTTCTCTGAAAGCTTTTATTGACTGCGTGTTGGTTTTGTCTCCTCACCTTTTCCATTTCCCATCTAGCCTTTTTCTTGTGTGTGTGCTGTTGCTGTTTCAAGGCTTCAGATCTCAGAGAAGTCCCTTGTGGAGCTATTTTGGATATTTCTCACGGCAGCAGCTGAGAACTGGAAGAGGTAATGACAGGAGCAATAAGGAAAAGCAAAATTGGCTGCAGAACGTATTCGGATTAGAGGAGGGAGATCAGTAAATTATTGAAGTACCTGGATGAAGAATTCATACCCTATTCTGCCTTAGCGCCTGGCTCACATTTACATTTAAGAGCTCAAAGTGTTTCGGGGATGAGCTCCAAAGCTCACAGAAAACATAGAAGAAATATGCTTCTCTGCATATTTCTTGCTCCAAACAGAGGGAAGAGTCTTTTACCTTTCCATACAGCAAGTGGCTGCATTTGGAAAATGCTGTGGGTCATGGGAGGGCCAGCTGGGGCCACCCCTCAGGCTGAAAGGATCAGCAGTGCTGGGCAAGCCCATTCAGAGATGAGTTTTCATTTCTACCCTCACACATGCATGCAGCAGGCACCCACAAAGCAAACTTTGAGGGTAAAATGGGTGACCTGGCCAGTTCACTTTGCTTTTCCTATAACTAGGCTCAGAGGCACCCCTTTGCTGACGCAGGAGGTCGGGGCCCCTCGCACAGGGATTGCACAGTGGGTCTGCGGCAGAGATCTGGTTGAGACAAGGCACTCGAGCGCTTCCCCTCCTCATACGGTCCCTGTCGGCATGATGGTGATGTGAAAGAACCCTCTCCTGGGTCATGGGAGGGGAACCCTGCCCAGCTGCCTTGGAGGTGATGGATGCACCAGGGTTTTGGCTGTTCTGCTGAGCAGGTTTGCAGCCAGGACAGGGGTTGAGCAGCTCAGGCACCGACTAGGGCAGAGGAGACGGCAGTGCATAGGCAAGCCAGAGGCTACCTGCTCTGCTTTGACTGCCAGCTGCTGTTGGCTGGAGCAAGGGACTTTCCAAATCGCTGATGCACAAAACCACTAACAGCTCGGCTTTGATCCTGAGCTTTGAAAGGAGTCCTGAATTTTCCAAAGCAACTGCTCTCATCAGAGGTCAGAGGCAGCCGTGTTTGCCTGATCTCGCTTCGGTTGGGAGCCCTGCGCTGCATGTTCGGAAATACCCAACTACCTCTAGGAAGCTCAGTTTTGGATGAGTGGGCTTGCGGTTGCCTGTGGAAACAAACCTCAGTGGCTTCCTGAGATGTTTTGGTGGCTGTTAGCCAGCTCAGTTGGCCCCAGGAGCTCTGTGCAGAAGTGTTTCTGTAGGTTCTACACAGGGAGGTGTAAGGTTGGCCACCCTTTCACACCCTCTGGCTCTCCAAGCCTTGCCTTCCCTTGCTATGAGTACTTTGGACATCAAGTTGAGGACTTTGCTGCACTGAAAGGGACTAGTGTTGCTCCCTACTGTCACTTGGTTTTTGTAAGGCAGAGAAAAGCTCTTTGCCCAGCTCAGGCAAAGCCAGCAGAAGAAATGCAGTTTCTAGGTCACGCCGTTCTTAGCAGAGGAGGCAAAGAGAGAAAACAGGTTAGGAGACTCTATAAACACCTAGCAGACAGGGCCAATCCCCAAGCATTGCACAGCCTGGAAGATCTTGGAGGACACACCTTGGAGACACATTCTCTGACCTGCCTCTTGCTGTGTCCAGGTCCCTTCACACAGGGCTCTTGCAGTTTGCAGCCCAGCAAGCCTGAGGTTAAGCAGTTACTTGTTTCAGGGAAGTGGAGAGGGGCAGATTCGCCTCCAAGCAAGAAGCTGTACCACTGCATCTGTCCTATCTGCCCTGGCTCTCCGGAGCATTCCCAGGCTTTTTCTTTCCATGCTCCACTGGAGTCTAATCCTGCATGCAGAAAATTCCTCATGCTTTCTGCTGTTATTCCTCCAGGGTATGTGTTTTCTCTTCCATTCTGTCTGGCTGTTCAACAGCCTGAACTCAGTTACTCTAATCCCTCCATCTTCAGTGATGTTCTCAGCTCCACATAATAAATATTAACAGCTTACATGTATCTTGGGGTTCTTATGCAAGGACTCCAAATAGCTTTATGGTTCATATGCACATGGGGCTCACTTCATTCGCCAGCAAAACACAGCCACCGATGAGACAGCAGTTGTTTAGCAACCTACAGCGACAACACACAATAGTTAAGATGGGAAGTGAAGATAAATATCGTATCCATTTGAAACTCCAGGAGGGGATTGGAGTTGGCAGAATAAAAGTACTTGTGCTGAATTTTAGCCAGAATACTCCAAATAGCATTCCTATGCTTACGGAAAGAGCAATAGGATTTAAAATACCTAACCCATCCCTGGTGGTTTATTTGCAACTCACGTTAACAGCACTGACATTTTAGGATGCCAGCAACGCTCTTAACCAGAGAAAGGCAATTCACTTGAGTAATGAACTATACAGGATTACTCTAAAGCCCTTCCTCAGAATGTCTAGGAAAGAAAGAATCAGACTATTATATATAAAAACCTATTAGCCATCACATTAAAAAAATTACCTATTTTAGGCAGCATCACCCTTCAACTATGGCTATTTCCATACCGCAACAACAGGAAGGCAACTGTGGCATCTTTTTCAATGGTGCCACAAACTCTTCTGCTATGTCCTAGCACTCTCCAAACCTTAATGTCATGGGGAAAAAAAGAAAGGGAGAGGGGAGAGGACGCATTCCTCTCTCTTCAGAGCATGGCAGCTGAGGGAGCAGAGACTCTGCTTGAGGATGCTGTATTTCCCCTGCATGGTCCAGGGAGCACCGGTAGCACAGAGTGGCACTCACTCACCATGTGCCTCTTCCCTATCTGAAAGTCCAGGTGAGCCAAAAGCAACAGAGTGTGAAGTAAGAGGTAAATGGGAATAAACCAGCCCATCTTAGCTTTCCGTATTGTGGTGGTACTGCTGCCACTCCAAGTAGAGATTTAGCTTGAGCATGTTCCTGTAATTTTCCATCAGCTTTCTTTTTAGCCATTTATGTATATATCATCTGGACAATGAAAATAGCTTTGAGCAATTGATTATCTGACATACAAGGGCATGTATTGATAGGTCAGGGGCTAATGGATTTAAACTGGCAGAGGGCAGACTTAGATTAAATGTTGGAAAGGAGTTCTTCCCTGTGATGGTGATGAGGCCCTGGCACAGGTTGCAGAGAAGCTGTGGCTGCCCCATCCCTGGCAGTGTTCAAGGCCAGGTTCGACGGGGCTTGGAACAACCTGCTCTAGTGGAAGGTGTCCCTGCCCATGGAAGGGGTTGGAACCAGACGAGCTTTAAGGTCCCTTCCAACCCAAGCCAGTCTGTGAATCTGTGTTAGTTTCAGCTGATGCCTCAACTGCTGAAGAAAACCCAAGCTCTGTGTGACTTGCCCACAGACCATGTACCAGAGCTGAGCACTAACTGCTCAGCTAATGCTAGCAGCCATGACCCTGCCTGGCTCTCCTTCTGCTATTTAAAGATTTTGTTATAAATGGGTGTGCTGCTTGGCTAATGGAGAGCTTAAAATAAAAGAGTGCCCGGTGATCCTTCAGCGGCAGAGATGACCTCAGGTTTAGGTGGCATCGAAGAGCACCCCAGGACTGCAGAACCCCATACCCCAAGGCAGTCTGGGGTTTTCCAGGTCTCTCTCTGATGTCTCGCTTCCAGCCCCAGGTTGGGGTGGACATGACCCTGCCAAGCATTTTTTGGAAACCATGCGTTTCTAGTGCTGCAGAGGCCACATCGCTTTTCCTGGGACCACAAGATAAATGGATGGCAACACCCACTGAGCCCCCTCCACTAGCACTGGAGTGCTCCCCACTGGACTGCTGGAAAGGTCTCTCAGCTGAAAAGCAGGGAAAGACAGAACATTAGGGATGGGAGGGGTGATGGGGCACCTCCACCTGATGGAGTGATAACAGGAGTAAGAGCACAAGCTAAGGGAGGGCATTTGAGGATGGCCTAGGACAGAGATACGTCCTCAGTTCTGCACTGAAACCAGCCCTGACGTGGCCTCATCTTTTGGTCAGCTCTTTCTGGAGAGCCTCAAAGGCAGCAGGAAGTCTACAAAGCCCGTTCCAGTCTTTGCTGGGTTTTCCCCACACCCCTGGCATGCAGGGAGGTGCACATGGCTTTGGTCCTCCCCAGGAGGACATCTCGAGCCTTTGCATCATCTTCATACCTGCCAAATCCTCAGCACACTGCTTCAGCTTGGTTGCCCACTCACCTCACTGCCTGTGCATGAGCACGGGGACTGGTATCTTCTCCCTGCCTGTCTCACCAGCCGCGTCCTGAGCACCTCTAGCAACCTTCAGCCAGCACCTGAAGATGGGGCATGTGGAGCATCCCTGCTGTTCCTATTGCAGGGACAGGGCTTCTCATTTCTAACCTTGTCTCACAGGGCATAGCTCTTGAAAAATAAGATTAGCTGCCTCTACGGCAGACTCACTCTGCATAACCAGATCTTAATTTGCCAGCTCCTCTCCAGCAGTCTCATAGTGCAGAACTGCACTGTTTTTCTTTCTGACTAGGACTTTATGTTTCGAGTGGTTTTGAATTTCACCACATTGCAAAAAGGCCCCTGCTCTTGTTTCTCCAGATCACTCTGGTTCTGTCCTCTCTCATCCACTCCTTCATTTTAAAGAGGCAGGGGAGAGGAGGTTTTTCCACTGTTGTTATAGCCTGCATCTTCCCATTGCTCCCCAAGGACAATATTAAATACCAGCGTTCACTTATGAGCCTCCTTCCCCCATACACAATGTTCTGTTTGTTTCTTTGACCTGGACTCCTAAGCCACAGCTTACATTGCATGTACGAAAAACCTATTTTCCTTGTCTTTTTTCCCAGTGGCCATAAAGACACAGCTTAGCATGACCCACCCGCTCCTACCCACTTCATTTTCTTGTACTTCATAAACTGGTAAGTATGCCAAAGAAGTTTGTTTTGCATGTTCTGCTTTATATAAGCGCGTTTGGCAATTCTTAAACTTTTATCTGGAGCATCCACGGGCTGGAATATTTCCCATTGGAACTGTTCTCGGTGTAAGTTAGCAAATACCATAGATAAATGGGATAGGGGAATAAGCAAGAAAGACTTGTTTATACAGCTAGTGAAATCAGTGCCAGGTTAGGGAACCCAGAATAGGATTAAACAGCTTCAACTCCATTTTAGTCCATACCAGGCTCCAACCATCCTATTAAATAGCCATACAACAACCTGGAGAAGAGGATAGGATCCCCGGGTCAAGCAACATTTCAGAGCAGTCCTGGACAACAAGGCCAGGCTGAGCTGAGCTACCTGAATTCACTGCTCCTCACAAGGCAGAGGACATGGGTAAGGGTCTGCCAGCCCCTGCCCTGGTCAGCCTCAGGGACAAGGCACCAAACCTCACAGAACTCTGCTGCCCTTCACCTGATAGAACGCCACTTTCCTTGCAGAGTTGGAAGGGTCTCAATGGTAGGTGCCTCTGCTGGCACGTTCAGCACACCCAGCCTTCCTGGGACCACAAGAAGGCAGGGAAATACAAGCCTCTGCAGGCAGCCCAAAAGCCCCACACAATTCACAGGAAACCCTGCAGGGCAGAGCTGCGCCAGTAGGACATGGAGGGGGCAGTGGCAGAGCCACCCCTTTACGTGCAAGGGATCTCTGTTGTGCCTTCTGAGGAAGCAAGCATTTCTCACTGCTCTGATCCTGCCCACATATTTCTCACTGAACTCAGATCCTGCCTCAGGGCACTCAGTGCTGTTTGATTTATCCAAAGGGATAAATCTCCCTCTTCTCCTTTCTAAGCTGGCACACCACAAGCACCTTGAACCTGCACGCACCAGTGCTTTGCTACACACTGGCCTCGAAGTAGCATCCTCTGCTACTTCATCCTCATCCCTTCCCCTCCCTTTCTCCTTCCTAAAGTGACCAGCCTGGAAGCAAAAAAATACCCAGGCAGGAACGCAGGCCGGGTCCCTCACTTGCCTTTTCTGCAGTAATCGCTCTAGCACTCTCTTGGTTTGCCTAGTGCCTTATCGTAACTTCCCGCGGAGGAACCGGGCTCTACGGCATCCCCGCGTTTGCTGGGGAAAGGCTCCTTCCCCTGGGAGGCAGTGAGGCAGGCGGAGGGGAATGGCTGCAGCGGGAAGAGGCTCGCTTGCCGCCTGCCGTCAGGAGCCTGAACTGAAGAAGAAGCTCCCTTCCGTCAGCTAGCCCAGGCCTCCCCGGATGCGATGCGAAAGCAGCGGACCAACAGGACCCCTCTTCTCCTCACTGCCCAGCTCAGGGTGCTCATCTGCATCTTCGAGGCAGACGCATCCTCACATCGTTTTCGTTCTATCCACCCATAACTTCCTGCTGTGCACTACCAGCAGCCAGTACAGGAAAACCCTGTTACAAACTCCACCTGCCCTCTGCAACTTTCCCGGCCTAAATGTGCATTTTACCTACAAAAAAACAGTAATGTGAATTTACAGTTTAGTTCCAAGCCATAATCCAGTGCCAAAGCTCAGCAAAGAAGTAAATATGGGACAAAGACTTTACCCTCTAAGTCACCTGCAGGGGCTCAGGCCACTTCTACAACAGAAGCTTGCCTGGTGTGAGGTACAATCCCCCGTTCTGGGGGAACAGAGGGTTTCACCAGGAAGAGCTGTCACACCCACACACGACTCTGTAAGGAAGAGAGCAAGCCACAGAGGTGTCAACGAGTGTAGCTATAAGTTATTTATTCTGCAAAATAGAGGTATCTTCTATGGAGTTGAACACTGGAATCACAGCATTATGAAATCGAGTTGTGGAAACATTATGACAGCTCACATACACGCAGGCACACACATGCACACCTACACACGCACGCACACAGCCTCTGTACAGGCCCCTACTCTTGCATTATTCAGAGGAAGCCCTCTCTGCATCTTTATTTGCATTCAAGACCCCTTCCCCTATTCACAGGGCTCCTGAGGGAACGAGGTTGGTCAGGACTGGGTGCCTGGCACAGGCAACACGTGTGTGGAGAGCACTGCACACGCTCCCCAGCCCAGTGTTCAGCACATCCTGGATAGGAGTTAACTCTCAGCAGAACACAGCCCTCAGTGGAGTGCTCCCAGTCTTGCCTCAGTCTTTGCTCACGCAGCTGAGCGCAGAGTGGCTGCAGGAGGCAGATTTCCACCTTAGGACACAGTCAGTGCTCCCTGCTCACCATGGTCCATGTTCCAAAGCCGGTAAAACTCTGCAAAATCCACATAGGGCTCCACACGTCCATCTTCGTCTGGCTGGAGGGAGTGGGTAGGCCGGGAGCGGAACAGACCCCCATCTGAACTTGAGCTGCTACTCTGCGTGTGAGTATTAGTTGACTGGAGAGTCACAGTTGGGCTTTGGCTATGGAGAGAAAGAGAGAGAGAGAACACAAGCATCTTTATTTTGCCCATCTAATGCTTTGGACAAGAAAAGAATGAGAACAAGTGCCAACTTCTTCACAGGTCAAGCTATCCTTAGCAAACTGCAACTTTTTAGCTGTCTCTTGCACTATCAGAGCACTAGAAATGTTGAGAACTGCTTGGAATTGATAAACACCAAAAGACATTCAATTCATCTTTATCTGGAAGGCCTTAAGTACAACCAGGCTTCCAAGGAACAGAGGACGGACAGCAGGAAAAATAACTGGGGGGAAGAGGCATGCACTCTGCTGGCCTCTCCATACCCATACAGTGAGGTTTACGGGAAGAGTCTGGCAGCAAGGAAAGCTATTCTTGCGTGACCTGTGTTGCAGCCAAAACAGCTCTAGTGCGTCAGCCTCATTGTTTCTGGAGCTACCAGAACACAATAACCAGAGGCTGTCTTCACTTTGCAGCATGTACACACACCACCCTGAGCCAAAGGCTGAACCTAAACCAGAACTGCTAACTAGCATGATTCTGCAAAGTGGACCCAAACAGGACCCAGTTCTAACCTTTATCCTTTTTATTTACCCCAGCCTCTGCCTGTGAGCAAGCCAACTTGTGCAGTGCAGCTTCTCCAGCAGCCTTACAGGTGACCTGCATAGCCTCTCTTCCTTATTAAAACGGAGGCACCCACATTCCCTCCACACAGAGCACCCAACATGGCACATAAGATCCATGGAGAACGGCTGCTCGCTGCCAGAGCGCCCTCCACGAATAGCAGCAGATGATGCTCCCCAGGGCATGCTGCCAGGGCTGGCTTCAGAGCTGCTCTCTTTACTCATTCCCACTCCTCACACAACTGCTTTCCAGCTAACACATTATGCTAGCTGTCAATACTGCAGTCATGAGGGCCACCCTCCAGATAAGGGAATGATTGACAGGTAACTGACAGGTCTCTCTCTGCTTTTCAATCACTTTACAAGGTGTGAGGCACAAGGAAGAGTGGGTAGCAAGAGAGAAGGACTTTTACTTAGTGAGGGTGGGGGTGGCTTCATCCAGCGTTGAGCTGCTGTGAGCACCATTGACCATCTGGCCCTGGGAAGGCATGACAAGAGAGAGTGTGACACTTGTCTTGCTTGTGCTTTGGGAGCTGGAATACGGCACAGAGACTGGGTAGACACGGCCTCCTAAGAGAGAAAACAAGAGGTATAAAATGTGGCTGAGACATGAATGACTGGGGGTGCAAATGGCAAAGAAAGGCCAAAGAACCCAAGAATTTATATTAAGCTGCCTTTCTTAGATGCTGTGCTGTCACAGACTAGGTCTCAGAAGCCAATAATCCCTTTAACAAGAAAATTCCTTATACACCAAGTATCTCCTCTCCTGATGTTAGGATAGTGCTGGATGCATCAAGAGACCTGGATGCATCAAGATCTTCCACTCTCCATTTTGTTCCATTCTCTCGCCAACATACCTTGTGTTGGCGTCAGCGTGGGCTGGCTCATCTCACCCAGGGGGTACCCAAAATTCCTCACAAGCAGCGTCATGTCTTCATGCCGGGGACAGAACTTGGACCGTTCCCCACCACTGGCAAAAGTGTCACAATGGATCCTCTTAACCCGGTCCACTACTGCTTGTGCCACAGCATCCAGTGATGTCTGTTTGGCAAACTCTGTGGCTATCATGGCTGCAATCTCCTGAGCACAGAAGATATAAAAAAAACCAAAACAAAACCAAGAGGAAGGATGTTTGGGAGATTTTGCAGGAAACCTTTTCCTGCCATCTGATCTGAGAGTTTTTATGGCAACTCATATGACTGAGATGCTTCTCCTGCTCATATGTGCCCTTGTGCCTTGAATCATCACATTCCCTTTAAGGGCCACTCCTAAGGGACAGGCAGCTGCTCAGAAGAACTGGCTTGGCAAAGCAGCTTCATATTATGGAATGGGATGGCACACAGGTGTTCAACCTGGCCAGCACTCACAGGGCAGATGAGGAGCAAGGTGTGTACAAGAACAGCTGACACCACTGGAGCAAGTTCATAGCCAAGGGAATGTTTCCCAGGCTCACCTGGTTGGCCTGCCCAGGCCCATGAGCTGCCTCCAGTGCCTTGTAGAGCCCTTCAGACATGAGCACCAAGAAGCCAGTCACCCCATCCAGCAAGTGCCCTCCATGGATTTCAGGCTCTGCTATGATGGGCTTTGATTTAGCAGCACTGGAAAGAAAGAGTGTTATTTAGTATTTAATGGTAACATAGTAGGTAAGAATGGGGGGGTCACAAAGAAAAGCAGGGCTTGAAACCACAAAGTTGAGTTTTTCTGACCTGAGCAGTTCAATATCAGTATAGCCATATTTGACTTTGTAATCTCCAATTCGCCGAGTGCTTTCCTGTCCACGAATAGTTCCCACTTGTTTTATTTTTCCTGCATCCAAGCCTGCCAGATTGAAAACAAAAAAAAGATTTAACTGACTTTGGGAAACTTGCAGGACTTCCTTTGCTTACACTGTCAGGAATGAGAAAAGAAATATCCACAGCTAGAGCGACTTGTAAGACAAAACGAGATGCCAGAGAATCATCAGGAGCCCAACAGGCACAAAAGGAAGAGGAGTTTACCGTGTTCCAAGGGACACCTTTTCATCAGTTGTTATCTAGGAAGGAAAGAGAGAGATGCACACAGCCCAGCATGCACACTCTGAATGTAAGGGTTGGCCCTGAGACAAAGCCCACATCCTGGTCCAAAGCCACCGGTGGGAGCTGGCCTGGGTGCACAGGCATTTGCTGAAAAGGCAGGGGAACATCTGCTCCTATCTGTTCCGGACTGTGTGATGGAAGAAGGCAGGAAGGGAAAAAAAAAGTGTATGTGAAGGATTCTGCTTTTATTTCTGCCTCTTACTGATCCCTGCTCCTAAACTCTGCATGACGGTTTCACCAGTATACTAGACTGCAGAGGGAGAAAAGGAGAACCACCTACAAGAGGCACTGAATTTTCTCAGGTGCTGAAACTGATGAGGGCTACTCCTAAAATAAGGACAAGCAGACAAGTACTTATTTAAATAAATTTAAGGGGATATACTTCTGGCAGGGGCTAAGAAGGAATCCCACCTCAAAGAAGGTTCTAACAGGAACCATCTGGATGCAGCTACTCTTTGAGGCGGGACTCACAGCAGATGAGCCACTTACCTGGGCTGTTCTGGCAATTCCCCTTCCCTGGTTATACCCAGAGCTAACAGGCAGAAAATGTTATTTTTGAGGTTTTATCTAGGGATGACTGTCCTTAGGACAAGGTGAAGGCAGGGGTCCAACTGAACCTCTCCCTCTGAGTCAAACCAAGCCTCACTGCACAGATGGCTCCACACCTACCCCAGCATTAAGACACAACTCTGCCATCTGCTGCAGACCAAAGCTGACTCACCAACATGGCCTGGTTCATTTGCCAGCTCCTGGCAGGGGCATACATGCTGTCGACAGACACAAACACAGGGAGGCTTTCAGAATGCCAGAGAGGTTGTGTCTAAATCACAGCAGCACTGCTGGAGCACTAAACAAGCTGCAATGTGCTGGATGAAGAGCCACAAAGGCATAAGACCTTCCCCTCCCTTCCCTCAGGAGAGGTCCAACATAGGCACCATCATGACAAATGCCATCTCCACTACCTCTTATCACCGTGCTTCAACCTAACCCTGCAACAACCTCCTTTGGGCCCTCAAAACAGCCTGTGCTCACTGGTTTGTTCCACAGACTCTTCCTTCTGCTGGGACTGCCAGGAGAGCCACTGCTGTGCCAGGTTAAAGTCAGTGATTCTACCAGACCCCTGTTCTGCTACAGACTGTAGCTAAATTCTGCATTTTTGGCAGCAGAAAGACAGTCAAAAGGGTCACTTTTCCTAGATCCTCGTATTCAGTCTTCTCATTCACAGCACATACCCCTACTGCAAGAATATAAGTAAAAAAGGAAATGAAAGAGAAATAGAACAAACCAAGACCTAGCAGCAGAAAACTACCACATCAACAACCTCAGCACGTAAGAATGTATCTACCAGATGAACCTAATGAAGAAAGTGAAGTTCTTCTTTAAGAACTTGTCTGTACCTTTATGATCTACTTAAAGGTATAGAACTATCTCAAGAAGAATTTGGTATTAGCAATCACACAAGCGGTCTGGGCTAGTTCTAGACAAAGAAAGAAAGCATGTCAAATGCTGTAAGGGAAAAGGGAAATTGCCTAAAGCAAAATGTCAGCACTAAGAGTTCAATAGTTACTGATGTGAAAGCAGTAAATGCCAGTGTTTGGCCTGGCTCTGTCTGAAGTGTAGCTGCCTTTTTTGTAGCAGCCTATACAAAGGCATATTGAAACACATCATCCTGAGGGTGCAGCAGCACGCAGAACTTAACCCAGCATAACTGTGGTTTGTTTCCAAAGAAGCAGTCAGATATTGTCCATCCCGCTTCTGCCCTCTGGCTATGTGCTTCCACTCCTGCTTTCCTACTGACTCCAGCAATCACACAGCTGGAGGGCAAATCAATGGCAGTTTGGCAGCTGGACACAAAACACTTGAAAAAAAAGGGTAGTTTTCTGCTGGTTCATTGAGCTGAACTTACTAACCCTGCAGCCTCACAATAGCTAGATATGCAGAAAGAGGAGGCACTGAACTTGTCAACTGAAAACACAATAAGCTTATTTTTGTGTTCATTTATTTTTGCCAGTGGCTTGAGTCATTCCTGGTGCCCCAGATAAATGGAGGGATTCTCAGATCAGAACAGGAAACCCAACACTCACCCAGCTGGGAGAAGCGAAAAAGTTCATCCTCATTCTCTGTCGTATGGTCCACGTTGAGCTGAGTCACCTGCAGCCCATCTACCGTGGACTTGCATAGCAGTGCCCGATTGGTACCTGCAGTGGGAGCAGTGAGATGAGGCACCAGACAGCTTTGCTGTTAAGAGGGGGAACGTATCCAAATGGAAAAGGAATGGCAGAAGGGAATAAAGGCAGAAAAGAAGAGAAAGCCCCATGTGCTGTCTCATGATTATCTCCAGAAAGTACCCTTGCTAGCAGCATAGTAAGCCTAAGCCTTCTAGGCAGCTCTTCAATCAGGCCTGAGCCAGTACCTCACAAGAAAGCTCTCAAATTCTCAGTGAATCTGCACTACTGCCTCTCAGCCCTTTTTCCTCTCCATTCTTTGGTCATAACACATTGCATCAGCCAACATCTGTAGAGATAAAGAGCCAGGCTGATTTCAAATGCTCCTGTAAGTAACAAGCATATCATTTCTTGGCCACAGAGCAAAGAAACTGTCCCCCACATTCAAATTTCTTTCACTTCCCAGAATCACAGCCATCCTCAGAAACACCGAGACTGAGCTGCTGATAAAAAACAACTCACCCACATTGGCAATATAGAGCTTGTTGTTGAGAACAACAGCCACAATAGCCATGGCTCCTCCAGAGATCTCCTGCTCTACAACCTTCAATCTCTCCACAATCTTCTGGTACTGAGGAGGCAGCTGGTGATGAGGGACACCCTGGAAACCAAAATGAGGGAAAAAGCTGAAACACAGAGTCCACAGTACAGAAATCACATCTGGAATCAAAATTCTGTAGGGAAGGGACTTGTCTTAGCATATCTTAGCCTCATGCCAAGCCTGTGCAAGACATAAAATTATTTGCTCAATCCTAACAAATGACATGGGCCCAACAGGTTCAGGAAACAAGGGTCCTGTTCACTCGAAGAACACGATCCACATCTGCCCAGATGCCATACAAATTTGAGGCCTTGCCTCTCATCTGTGTCATATGGCTTTGTCCTGGAAGAGCCATATGTACAGGCTGAACTCCTCTCCACGATATATCTGCTCCTTACTAACATAACCAATAACAGGTCAAAGTAGGACCAGCGGGAAGAGTGGGAACTCTGGAAAATGGACCAAGGTGTTTGCTTCACTTCATGCAAGCTCCCAAAAGAGAGCCACGGAGAAGTAATTTTCAGTTACAGTCTCCCTTGCACCAGACTAACAAACATGCCCATATCTCATCCAGCAGCCTGGATGGTGGGACCTCCAGCAGTGTCTGTTCTTAAGGCTAGATTACCTCTGGTAGCTGGGACTGCAGGCTGGCCTTCTCTGCCAACGCATCATCAATAGACTCCAGGAAACTTCTTTCCACCACATCAAAAGCCTAAAAAAGGCCATAAAGACAAAGTAAGCTTTTATCCAATGCCTACAGACCTTTAAGGCTGCCCACTGCCATCTCCCTAGGACAAGCTCATGAGGGTAGATGATCACTGTACATTCTAGGATCACTACATCAACAC
Source organism: Neopsephotus bourkii (assembly GCF_033783945.1). NCBI lineage: Eukaryota > Metazoa > Chordata > Aves > Psittaciformes > Psittacidae > Neopsephotus > Neopsephotus bourkii. Next base: position 16,238,419 of record NW_026900624.1, read on the forward strand.
TGAAACACAGTTATTTCAGCGCAACTAGTTAACAGCTTGTAAAAACAATCTGCAACAGCTCAAAATAGGTGACAAAAACATTGAAATCACGTTCACAGCAATGTCAGAGACATATCTGATCTTGTGTGCTGACTGTAAGAACTTGCCTGTCACTCAGGAAAGCACACGCACAAATCCATCTCCCCATACATTAACTTTTCCCTTTCACCCACTGTCATCTCCTTGGCAGGCTGACTTGTTCCTACATGTCCAGCGCAGACTAGCTGCAGCTTTCTGGAGAGCTCTCAGCAGTGTGCTGAGAGAGCCAGAGGGACAGATGGATATGAGGCGGGAGTGAAACAAAGCCCCACAGCTGCTCAGGATGAGTGCAACTGCAACCATTGGCAGATGTTTGCACCCCCCCCAGAAACCAGATGCTGCTCCCCTGGCGGCAGAAAGAGGAGGTGGGTAGTGTGAGAAGCAGGAGCCGTTCGTTCAAAGCCAAAGTTTCTTTACCTGCAGCAGAACTCGACGCACATCAGCATCACTGTGATCTGCGTGTAGCTGACCCAGCAGCAATTCTGCAGAAAGCCTCTGACCCACAAAGTTGGTGACTCGGTTGCCATCGTAGCCGTTGAAGACACCATAGAGGTAGCAGTTGTTCTCGCTCCTGTCAAAGAGGACAGAAGCAAAGAGGTCACAGATGTCTGCGAAACACAGTAACAAGTTCCTCCAGACACCTCCTGCACACTCGGGCCCCACCCTTGTCTTCCGAGTCCCGTGTGACAAACTAAATACTGCTTTTGCCTGCCCTTGCGTCGGCAGGAGCCTGTGCCTCAGGTGCAATCCACTTACCTGAATTTTAACCAGTTGTCTTCCAACGGGTGACCCTCTGTCCCCTTGCCATCAGCACTGTAGGAACGGTTTGGAGCTGAGCCAACCCCAGAGAGATGGCAGGATGGTAAATCGTCTGTCCAACTGGGCTGCTGTTCCTGGGAGACAGAGCAAAGAGAACATAAAAACCCCAAGCAGCCTTAAGTGAGGATGCTGGTCCAGTACAAGTCCAACCCACCCTCTTCTCAACTCTTCTCTTTGCCAACTGGACAGCACACTACCCCAGCTAGTAACTTTGTATTCCCCGCTGCACAACTGCATCCCTTGCCACTTCCCTTCCCTGTGAAGCTGAGCTCTTGCAAACAAGAAACCAGAAGTGAGATTTGCACCCGAGTTTCACACTCCATACAGCACAGCACTATACTTAGCCATACACCTGGTGCACCAGACCTTCACACATCCATGCAGAGAAGGCTCTGGTTCCCTGCTGGAGTCCACTCTCTCAGGACAAGGGACTGGGGCCCTGCTGCTGGCAGCCATCCCTGAGGCCACCATCTCCTTGGCGCACACTCCCAGGTCACACATACGCGGCCTGCAACCCCCAGCTGCCCGCTCCCACAGTGGAGCACCCCCAACCCCGCAGCACAGGCACGGCCCCACAGCCACCTGCAGCCCCACAGCGCTGCAGAGCAGCGGCCCTGCCCGGGCTGCTGATCACGACCACGCAGGGCTCCCCGCAAACTGGGACCCCCTGCCCTCAGGCGGTACAGGGGGCAGGAGGGCAGCAGCCCACCTCCCCTCTGAGAGGGAACGCTCCCCACCCTCGCCGGACCTTCCTTTTCCCCACACGGCACCGCAGGAGGCAGACGAAAGGGAGACCCGAGTACCCCCTCGCACCCACCTGGGGGGTGCGTGTGCATGGAGGGGGGAAAGGTGCCACTCACACTCTGCAGCAGACTCCTCCTCTGCGCCGCCATCTTGGAGCAGAAGCCACCTCCTCCTCCTCCCGCCGCCCGCCCTGTGTCCCCCAGAGCAGACAAGTCTGCCGGGTAGAGCGGCCGCTCCTCACGAACCCGCCCCCACCGCCCCGGCTCCGCCCACCTGCGCGGTGGCCAATGGGGGGGAGCGGCTGGGTGCGCCGCCTCAGGTTTGGGTTTCCGCTCTGCGGCTGTGTCTGCGGGGCTGTGTAGTGTTGGCGGTGGGGTGGCTTGGGAGTGTGGTGTGGGCGGTGCTGTGCGGCTCCCGACGGAGGTACCCCGGGGAAGCTCATCCAGTTCCAACCCCTGCCACGGGCAGGGACACCTTCCACCAGACCAGGTTGCTCCAAGCCCCATCCAACCTGGCCTTGAACACTGCCAGGGATGGGGCAGGCACAGCTTCTCTGGGCAACCTGTGCCAGGGCCTCAGCACCCTCATGGAGAAGAATTTCTTCCTAATATCCAATCTAAGTCTACCTTATTTCAGTTTAAAGCCATTCCTCCTAGTCCTATCCCTACATGTCCTTGTAAAAAGCCCCTCCAGATTTTTTTGTTGGCTCCTTTAGGCACTGGGAGCTGCTCTAAGGTCTCCCCAGAGCCTTCTCCAGGCTGAACAACCTCAACTCTCAGCTCACAGGAAAGCTATTTACATCTATGTATTTAGCTAATTATATGATTAGCTGTGTATGTAGTTACATTTATATATTATTAGAAATCTCCATTTCTTACCTTAAAGCCTTTAGTCATGTGAGAAAGAAGCACCTTTTGGCCACCATGGAAAGTGTATGTGGAAGGGAAGGGAAGAAGGGCAGGGTTGTGAGAGTCCTATTAAATGGGGTCACTTTGGGAACCAGAGCTCCCTGAGGGAGCCTGCTGATGAAATGTTTCTCTTAGCACCATGTCATGTTGGGAGTTGGACTAGATGACCTTTGAAGGTCCCTTCCAACCCAGACTATTCTATGATTCTATGCTGTTCTGTTCAGCCTCTAGGGAAGGCCAAGATTCCAGCTCTCGGTCCCACTGCTGCTCCATAGACATTACAACAGGCACCCATTTGTCTCTGCTTGGAGCCTCTCTCCTGCTGAAGCAATCCACAGACCCTTCCGACTCTCTTTTGCAGGTTGTAACAAGGATATAGTGGAACCAGACCCTCAGGCCATCTGTGGGAAGGTGTGTAGAACAGCTGGCAGGTGGTTCTCAGTACTCACCGCAGTTTGGAGCAGTCCTTGGTAGTCCTGAGTCAGGCCCAACAATCACTTCTTTGCTTGTCTTAACAGTATAGATAAAGCCAAAGATCACTGGTTTTGCTCTTTTGTAAGATCCTTTCTAAGCTATGGTAGCTTGTTTCAGGAGGAACAGTTTCCAACTGAATGAACTCAGCTGGAGCAGGAGGGAAGACACAAGAATCATTCTCACCACTTTCTTAACATTGTAAGTCAGTGGAAGAGCCCACCAGGTGTGTGAGTGACAGATCTTGAAGTGAGTGATGGTTGGCAGACAGGCTGCGGCAGCGGGGGGCTTGGGGAAGAGCATGTTTCCCTGAGTGGATCAAGGCTGAAAGTGCTGCAGTGTGAGAGACGTGCAGTTTTAGCCATGTGTAGCAGTGCAGTTGTGGTGAGGGTGGAGTTGTAAGTAGTCTGGGCTTCCAGCAGTGGCTTGATACTCTTTTAATGGCATCGTTGTGGCAAATATATTAGATTCAAATGCACTTCAGAAATTACCCAGTTAATTAAGCTCATTCTATGGAACAATGGTTTCTGCTGCCAGGGAGCCTGCTGGCTGGAGTATTCCAGCTCCTTTTCCTGTAAGTCCTTTTTCTATCGCTTTGTTACATCTCTTTCTTCCAAATATACAAAGATTACAGATTCTTCCGCTTCATGCAAGGTTCACAGATATTCAGCCATTCAAGTGGACTTAGGCACACAGGCAGAATTACGTTTTTAAAGGTTATATTGGCCAAAGATAGAAGAAAATGCTAAATGTAAGACCTGAGTCTACAAATAAGTCCTCGCATGTTCAGCTTTCTACTGTAAGCTTGGTCTCACCGATGTCATTTAGAGGATTCCTGTGGGCAAAGCTGTGAGTGGGTACAAATAATTACAGGAATGGGACTTAAAGCCTGCATTAAAATCAAAAGTAGTATGGACAGATTGAGTACCGATAAATCATGCTTTCTTACCAGTATCAAGAAGAGTTCCTGGTGCTGCAGAAATACGTGCAGAACAGCATTGTCCATGTCATTAAGAAGCAACAGGCAAGTTTGTCGGCTTTAAAAAGCGATGACAGTTTTCCAGCATTGCAGCAGAAGCTTATGCCTTTTTAATGACATTCAAGGTTGCAGTCATGCACCTTGATGAGCACAGGCAGACCCTGTCCTTGCTCAGAGCGCCACTGAAGTCAGCAAGTATGCTTAGAGACTGCCAGTATGTATCGCATTGCAGAACTGGGAATTCAGGAATCATTTCTGTCTTCTTAAATCCATAAGTGAGACCTTTTGAGACTACCAGGAGCAGAATCTGTGTATGGGTGTGATAGGACAGAATGTGATCTCAATGTAAGAGCAAAACGATGTTCCTGAAGATACTAGATAAGAAAGCTGCCACTTTCCTTGTTTGTACAATGGCTAGTCACCTCTTGCAGTTAAAAATGTGCCCTGTTCTTAATTTAAATGCCTGGCTTCAGCTCATAGTCACTAATCTTTGTCATTCTGGTGTATTTTTTTCCTGCCCCTTTGAGCTGGAACACAGACCTGGTGCAGAACGTTTCTTTACTTGGTAAAAATACTTGTCCCAGATTCTGTCTGGTTATTCCTGTGGTTGTGTCACTGAGCTTCTGCCCTAACCTTGAGCAAGGCAGTTAACTACTTGGCCTGCAAGAAGTGAGTAGTAAGATTTACCAAACACAGCTTCTTGCAGTGCTAAATGCATATTTGTCCAGCATTTCACAGCCCTCTGAAGAAAAGTGCTATGGAAGCTGGTGTGCTGCTTCATGAATATCTGCTCATAGCTGTATGCAGCACTTGCAAGATGAAATACTGCACTGACAGAGTCTTTATTGGTTATATTGATCAAGCCTATTTTATCCTTTGGTCTATTTATGCTTCTTATGTTCTGTAAATCCTCTCAGAAATAAACGGTGTTGTATTCATATGCAGCCAAAATCCCCCAGAATGCAGGATATTGGTCACTGATCCTCATCATCCATGCACCAATAAATGAATTATATGATTCAATGACTACCAGATCCACAGCTCCCTCTCTCATGTTAAACTCCCACATTTCTTATTCCTCCATCTTGCCCTCTCTCCCTCCCTATCTTTTTATAATTATTGATTCTCACTGTTTCTTTGTCCCCAGTGCTAGGGATTCTACACACAGAATTGCTGGTGCCAAGCTGTATTTGCTGCCTTCCTGGGTTCATTAATGTTTTCTCTGCAGAAAAGGAAGTAGCACAGTCACTGCTGGGCTGTGGGATCAAACATGAACAACATGACATGAAAGACATGCCCTATGCTGCGTGGGGAGCCCAGAGCATGGGGCAGTCCCAGAACAGTGCTCATGTAGGTGCTCAGAAACTGTACATGATGGGAAGCAAATACAGGATTGCCGGCATCGACACTCATTTATTTTCTCTCTACTGACCCCGTGTCATCATAGCAGAGCCTGAAATCCATGTGTGAGATATGTGTAGGGAGATTTTATTTTTTTTTTACTGCTTTTTGATCATAATGGAGGTTGGGGCTGGAAAGGAAATTCATGATTTTTGGCAAGGCTTGCAGGAGGTGATACGGAAAAAAAGAAGGGTCTCTCTAGTAGAGCCAGTTTGCTGCACTTGCTCTACTCCTTATGGCAGAAAGGGGTGGTGGAGGGGGTGGCATTGCAAGCCCTCACACAGCTTCACTCCAACTTCAGCCTGGTGATTCCCACCGGCACAGATGCTCTTCGCTCCTCTCTGCAGGTCACTATCTCCAGGTAGGATGGAATGGCAGAGAAATAGAGAACAAGCATTCTGGAAGGAGAGCTGGAAACAACAGCTTCCTTCCCCCAATCCCCCAACACCCTCCAGAAAGCTAGAGGGCCAATCTGGAGAGCTACTGTCAGGGGAAGGGGGAATGGTGAAGTGCTGATCCCCCAAGAATGAGCCAAATATCACTGCAAAGCAGTTTGTACAGAGCTTTAGGCCAGCTGGATTTTCGAGTCAGGCAAATAGGGTTGATTTAGTTGTGTCAAAACATACGATTTTCTTGAATTCCATGATACACTAAACAAAGCCTCATCTCCTCAAGTCCTGAGATTTTGTGAACTTTAGAACAAACAAACAAAACCCCCCAACGTGTTCATAACAGAATTGTGTTTCTAGATGTCACAGCTGCTGGGAGAAGCTTCAAAACATGACTCATAAAAGCTTGAAATACCAGCAAGCGAAATTAAGAGATTTCAGACGGTTAGGAGACACAAACAAACTAGTAATGTTGGAGTCTTACTCATCTCAAATCCTTTTTCAACATCTTGACTCACCAGTTTTCAACTCCACCTGTCGCTGACACAGATACGTGCCTTTCTGTGGGCACAGTGTCTCCACAACGCTCCCACCCCAAAAACTGGGGCTGTAGAAAGGGTCTTTGTCCAAACAGAAGATTAGTCAAGAAACAGATGGGTCTATCAATGCTTTTGCATATAATCTGATGTGAAGCTGCAGCGTGTTCATGCTCAGTCGTGGCCCCAAGAGGGGTGACACTTTGGAGGACTAGATAGAGCCTGTTCTCTCTCATGCACCTCTGCTTCCTGGCCTCAGACTGCACATGGGCTGGGAAAGGTGACACTCCGGGTATTAGAGTGGCAGTTTAAAGGAAGCTTTACTTAAGCATTGACGGATGGTGGGATTTTGATTTTTACTTTGATTGCAGAGCCCGTTGAAAGGAGATCCTTTTCAATGGTGGGTTTTCAGTTACCAACTGCTGGCAGTGCACTGAGAGCTCGTTTCCCAGCACATGGTTATGTTTTGCAAGTGTGTGCTAGGCTGGACACCCAAGTGATGGTCACATGTAAAGGAATAGAGGTAAAGACACATCAAAAGAATAAACAGGTCTGCTTGCCCAGGTGTGGAAATACAGATGTTTGTTTTCATATAGGTTTGTATCCTATATTCCTGTATGTTCCCCACCCACACCTCCTGTATCCATATCCCTTTCACAGTGAGAGGCCACTTCTAATACGGCATATCAAGCTCCTTCTCATGTCTTCCTACTGGTTAGGTAAGAGACACTTGATGGTGTGTGTGCTTTGCAACTTAGGCCAAGCAAAACAACCAACCCTTAGCTCCCCCTGAAATCTCTGTCTCAATAAGGGCAGTTCTTTAGGTCTTTTTCCTCCATTTAAGCCACTGATTGTCACTAAACTTCCCAGCTGGCCGTGTAGGAGCACAGGAGCCATGCTGTCACAGCAAACAGAGCTAAAAAAGCCACCCCTCCCCCCCAAAAGAAAATCCAGACCATGTTTTTTTCCATATAGTTTGGTTATTTTGAACGTTATAACTTTATTGAGACACCAGTAGTTACCACCTTCACTTTGTTAACCACAAATATATAGGACGTTGTAAACACAGGTGCCGAGGTGGCGGGGTTCACTGCAGTTGGATTTCGGAACGGACAGGGTCCAGGGACGGAGGGGAGGAGGGGTGAAGGGACACTTGGGCTTAGACAAGACCACTCAGGGGATCCTGTATGCGGCAGGCCATCCATGAGTCATCGTATATACGTATATATGTATAGCTTATATTATACATCTTTTTAAATATATATATATAATATATATACTATACACAGGCAGTAATGTGGCAGGGGAAGGGCCAGGGCAGCCCAGGTGGTGTCACGGATGCCACGCAGGCAGCAAGGATTTGTCTGGAATGGATGGTTTGGACTTGCTTCATGAGGTGGCTTTGCTGGGTTTCTGGCCTTGTACCTGCTCTGGGGACTGGAGCCGAGGCTCCTGTGGGAACCACCCCACAACGCTGCCTTCCCAGGTCCTCCCAAGTGCTTGCGAGGGTGCAGGGACAAAGATGCCTCCTCCCCTGAGGGAACTGCCAGGAATAATGTGGAGGGGAAGGGTGCGTGATGAGGTGAACAGTGTGGTGGGGACATGGGTGAGTAGGGGATGGGGTAAGTCAGGAGACTGAAGCCATAGGTAGAACTGGGGCAGGGTTTCATCATCCCTTTGCCCTTCACAGCCTCTCCTTCACAGAACAGTCCCTCACTGGGGGGCTTCATCAGATAAGAAGACATCAAGGGGCCACTGCTCCCAACAGGGGATGTGTAATCATCTGCAATCTGGACAAATGGCAGAGGGAAAAGCAAGCTGCGTTACCGTTTTGCTTATACAGCCTTCCCTCTGATCTACTAATCCCTAGAGTGGGGCTGATCTCACCCACATTTAAGATCTAAAAGAGACATGCTCCAGCCAGCTCCTCAGGTCTTGCCTATGATCATCAGAAATAGGCGACGCCTTATCAGAAGCACTTACGATAAGATAACCAACCCTTTGGGTAGGTCTGTATCTCTCCATCAGCTGCAGAACCAGCCAAATGCCATGGGAAATTGCATTTTAAATTGCTGTGTGCAAACAAGGAGAGTCCCACCCCCAGGTCTGTCACCACCATGTGAAGGCTGAAAGCATGTCAACCCAAGGAGAGTATGTCTTCTCCCATGAGCCAGAGCAAGAAGTTGCCCAAGTATCTACTATTGTAGTGCCCCCTATCACACCAATGCCTTCCCTACGACACAAAGCAAGGAAGAAGGGGACAGAGAAGTGGGTAATTACCCAGGATGAAGCCACCTGGTTCATGTCTCACTGAAGTGCCAGCTCTGAGGGGGAGGCTCATTCCTACCTCAAGCCCATTGGAGCCCATCAGCTGGTTACATGAGGGAAGCAAGCTAAAGAGGATAAAGAAAAGCTTGCTCATTAGTCATCAAACCCAAATGGTGTTTAGCCATCTATATAACTCTGATGGGAGAAAGGACACGTAAAATGATCCTGTGCTACATCACAAAACAGAGCCCCAGCTAGATTTCCCACGCATGGTTCTGTATGTCTCCTCATGCACCAGGTCCCTCATGCCCTCATCAAGGACTGGGGACAGGCAATGAGCAGTTCCTCCCCAAAAGTACAGCATATCTTTGTGCTGAGGCCTGGGTATTTACAGCTGCCTCCTCCTCTTGGTTCCCCCCCCACACCCAAAATGAAAACATGAAGGATGACACAGATGAGTTTGGGTGAGTATAACTAGTTTTTCTCCTCCTCCACCTTTGTCATTCGTTCTTTCCTCTCCCCCGGTGGGAGAGATGGACTGGAGGGAGACCCCAGTCATAACAAACTTCTCTCAATAAAGTAACCCCCTCCCAAGCCTAAATATTAGGCTGAGTCCACAGAATAAGAAGCCTAAGGGGCTTCCCTCCAAAAAATAACCCTCCTATTTACAGTATTGCTTTCGCTGACAGCCACAGAGCAAGGGATGCATTCTCAGTCCCTCCTGGTGCATCCATAGGGTTAGCTGGTCCCCCTCTCCTATCCTCACCACTGGTTAACCACCAGCAAAGGGGTGCAAGCCATGGGGAGGACAAGCCATAGGGACAGCCACCAGCAGCACAAGTCTGTGGTTAGAAGCAGCTAGAAACAGTGCCTATATACAGCCGGAAAACCCTTTCCCTCTTGGGGCCTGCAGCTCTACAGTTTCTACCCCTTCCCTGTGACTGTGGGGCAGCTGAAGAGGAATCACACTGGGAAAAAGGGAAGGCCTGGTAAGATGCGAGATGTTCACACAGCCACAGGCCAGACCTGTGTCCCATCCTCCCAGCCCCTAAGGGTGCTATGGGGAATAGGCTGGATGCTCACAGGGAGCACCTATGGGTTTTAGATCTGCTCCTGATCTCTGCTGCTGGGGCCAGTGTTGCATGGTGCAGGGTAGCTGCCTGGAGGATGATGTTCCTCACTGCTGCAAGGCGTACCTGCTGCTTGTGCTCTGAGAGATGTCTGCGCTGGGCTGAATTGTCCAGGTAACTATTGCTGAATTACTTCCTTTTAGGGACCATCTTCACACATAGACCTTACTTCTATTTTGGAATAAAGAGTGTGCTTCCACAGCTGTGTCTAAAAAGACAACCTGAAGCAAAACCATGAGGCCTGTGTCATGATGTGCATACAAGGCTCTATCTAAGAGTCACTACTGCCACCTAGGCGAGGCTTTAAAGACAGCCAGGAGCTGAGATGCTGCAGACGATGCATTAGACTATGGCAAGTACAAGACGACCGGTTTTCAGAGAGCTGAGTCTGTCCCCAGGCAAACCTCTGCAGACCAAGATCTCCTCCTCACCTGAGTGGGAGGCAGACCACAGCCGTGTGGGGCAGAACTCTTCCCTGCCTGGTTGCACCCCTTGTGCAAGAGCCAGACATGCCAGCAGCAGTACTGCTTCCCAGCGGGAGTCCTGCTCCATTCCTGTGTGCTATGCAGATGGTGTCAGCAAGAGGCTTTGCACTGTGGTAGCAGAGGAATGGAGGAGGGTACAGCAGGACATGATCAGAGAAACTGGCTTTCTTCTACCTGTCCTGCCCAAAGTGAAATGTCAAAGCTCTCCTCTCCTCAAACCAGCCCAGTTTGGGACAAGGGCTCTCAGCACCCTTTAGAAGTCAAACTCCTCATCCTTCCCCCACGGGCACTGTGTCTGGGGGCCAGGGACTGGTCATGACTCCCCTCCTGCCTCCCCAGACACTGGTCTGAGAAGAGCTGTGAGCAGGACATAGAGGTGAGGGGAATAACCTCCACCTCAGTCCAAGGGAGCTGGGAAAGGAGTGACTCCCATGGCACTCCCCTCTGCTCTGCCGAGTCTCTTGCTGTAACCTACAGACATGCATGTGGTTTCTGACTGTACCTGCAAATCTTCTTCCCTCCTTCCCATGTTATCTCTTTGTACACCACCCCCCCCATACCACTTCTCCCCAGAACTTCTCAAAACAAAGCACCCCTCCTTCACTAGCATGTGGCAGAGAAATGCCCCTCTGTCTTTGCATGGGGAATGCCATTTCCACTCCCCCCCCATCCTCACACTCCTGCATTCTGACTCCAACACCATCTCTCTCCCTGAGCCACCAAGCCCTGCAGCCCAATTTGGATGCTCCCACATCTTCTCCAGCCTTTAGCAACATCATCTTTTCTAGGAAGGTCCCTCTCACTCTACTGCTTCCAACATCCTCTCCCTTGTTCTGCTGGTGCTGTAGCCCCTTCTCCTGCCCACAGCCAGACTCTCCCCTCCACAGCGAGGCAGGTGGGAGAGAAGGGAAGGGGGGACCTTCCTATAACAATGTGGTGGCAGATTTTGGAAGAATTTGGTTCTGGCAGGTAGTTTTGGCTGAGAGAAGGAAGAGGTGATGGGGAAACCTTTTTTCTCTTTTTTTTCTTCCTTTTTTAAAAACAATAAATAAAAACAGATGACCCAGAAGGCTGGAGCATAGCTGAGAACCACCTCTTGTGCCACTATGCACATGTCTGGTTTGTGCCTCGGCTTTCTGCCGGCAGCGGGAAAGGGGGCAGAAGGGAAAGAGGAAGGGAAAGGGGCATCGGTGGCTCAGTAGTTCTGTGTCTGGTACCCCTGTGTCTCGGTGTCGAAAGCATCTGCTGGAGGGGGCTGCTGGTACGTCCCCACCGCATCTGTAGCATCCTCCTCGTTCGTGTAGGGAGCATAAGGCATGCCGGAGTCCTGGCTTGGGTCCATGTAGTCCTGGGAGAAGAGGGCCGAATCGGCACCCAGCCGGAAACGCTGATACGCTAGGAATGCCTGGCCCACCTTTAAGGGAGAAGGTGGAGGGAAAAGACAGGAAGCAGAGAGGGGAGGGGAGAAGGAGAAGGGGAACATACCAAGAAAGAGAAACAAACAAAAGTGGGGTTAGTAGTGGTTACGGGTTAGTGAGCAAGGCCTGCAGGGCAGACCACTGGTGAAACACCCCTGAGAGCACGAAGGTTCAGATACCCTATAGAAAGCATGAGCCGCTGGGAGAGGGGAGGGCAGACAGGGATGGCTGCAAGCTCAGCTGCCTGCCCAGGCTCCCCGCTGTCTCTGGGGTGTGCTGGGCACCACCTGCCTGGCAATGGGCTTTCACTTACATGGCACAGGTCGCAGAGGCTCAATTGGCATGTGGTTATCCCATTCAGCCCCTCCTGCCCCTGAGAAGGCAATGTGTTTCAGCAACACAGCAGACGGTTCACCTGCTGGGCTGGAAGTACACAGCCAGAGGCCAGGAAGGAGAGCAGGATCTGACCTGGAGTAGCGAGGTAGTGGTCATCCCCTATAACCCCCTCACTGGCCAACATCCCCAGGGTGCAGCACAGATCTTGGGAAGGAGCAGCAGGAGGCAAGGTGGCTGCTTCCCAGACAAGGGGATGGTTAGCAAGCATACTGCTGCCTCCTACCCCAGGCACTTCAGGCACCGTTTGGTGGACTGAGGGAGTCCAGGGATGGGTTCTGAATCGCACACCCCAGCAGGCATGGCTTCTTGTTCCACGGCATCCCTGATAGAGGTGAGCAGTCTAGCAGGTGATGGAGGGAGAGGTTTTGGGGGAATAAAGGCTGGGAGGAAATGGAGGAGATAAAGTGGTTGGGGCAGAGGGCATCTCCTGAAGTATTAGGTCTGAGCAGTCACCATAAGAACGGCATGGCAAGCAGTGTTATGCAGCATTAGTTAGGGTACAGGTAAGGGAGAGAAGGGAGCAGAGGAGGAGGACAAGAAGAAATCGCCAGTTCCAACTCCCTGGAGGGAGATCCCCCTTCAATGGACAACCCCACTCCAGTTCAATGGCCCATGTCTTCCCACCCTGTGCCCTACAGTGACTACACACCGATGGTCAGGGCATTGGAACTGTCTGCTCAGTAACCTCCTCCAACTGCAACCCTCGATCCCTTCCCCTAAATTCCCCCATCAGTGAGGGGCGCTAAGGCAGCAAGGATGGGGAGTTAGGGAACAGGGTGTTGTACTCTTCCTGAAAAGTAATGTCTCTGAGTCTCCGGAAAGCCAGAAATGTGAGGGAGGCCTGTGAGGAGAGAGGGGTGTGGGAAGGATAATCAGGAAGAGCAAACCAGAATGCCTGACTGAAATAAAACCCCCAAGGATGTGGGGGAGAAGGACGCCTATTTATCCACTTGCAAACCCACGCATCAGGGAAGACCACTGGAGATTGTGGCACCTCCAAAAGGGTCCTGAGAGACCTCTTGCAAAAGCCTTGCTCCTTGTCACACTTTCTGCTGGAGCCTGCAAGAGGCTTTCAGCAGCACCTGAGTGCAGGGCACAGCTCATGGGACATACACACATGCTGCTGTCCTTGCCTCTGCTTGGTGTCACCTTGGTGAGGCTGCTGATCACAAAACCCTTTGCAGCCCCCCTTCCTCTGACAGCTTCATAGTCTTACAGCACCTTTCCTACCTGGCCTCTGAACAATGTTAAGGCCTGTAGGGAGAGGAGAAGATAAAGGCACAAGGACTTATGCATAGAGACTAGCCTAAAATATTTTTCTGCTTGGCACTATCCTGTGACTTTGGACAAAAGTCACGTGGGTTTCATGCTTTCAGAGATGGGAGGAAATTGTGGGGGATGTTTATATCACACACCATTTTTCCAGGGAACTAGCAATACAGAACTGCTGGGGAAAGGGCAAACAGCACCATGACCTTCCTAAGAGGTGATCCAGTGTGGATCCTAAGGTAGTGCTGCAGAGTAGGTGCAGATGGAGAGCCTAGAGGGACTCCCACTGCAGCCGCTTGTGACCACTGATGACTTTTCATGTGATGGGAGCAAAGCAGGGAGATGGGTGCATCCACAGACCTGGAACTCCCTTCTCTGCTTAGCGTCTGTGAGGAGAAAATGATGTTAAAAGTCCTCTGATGCACAGGCAAAATGATGCTTGTGGTGCCTCCTTGCCCAGGGTCATATTAGAGGTTTCTCAAGGACACTCCTTACTGGGATATGGGTCCCTCTTTCCCATTGTGCTTATTAATGCTCTAGCACCTTCTAACAACATCTTTCATGTAAGTTTTTGAGTCTTTGTTTCCCAAGTTTATCTCCTAGCCACCTCCTCCCCCTTCTTTTCCTTCTTAGAAGCCATGTGAACTGAGATCTCAGAGGCAATCACTCTTACATAGTCACCTTCCATTCCCAACAAGCTAATAAAGTGCACAGGACACTTGAGACAACATCATGGTTGCTGTACTCACCCAGGTGAAGATGGAGAAGAATGAGAATGTGATGGCTGCTCGGGCTGCATCCCCTCCCTCATTCATTGGGTTGTCTTCTTTCTTTGATGCTTGCCACTGGTTGGTCAGAAAGCAGAAGCCAACGAACCAGAGGAATGCCCAAAAGGCTAGGTTGGATGACCACCAGCATGCCAAAGGGGACAGAGAGAGACATCAAGAAGGTATGTGTGAACAGAACATAAACACACCATGGGTCTCTGGAAACTTCAACTCTATGAGACCCACCAGTGTGCTGCAGACTGGGATAAGCTCTGACTTGTGCAGCCTGGCTAAGCCCAAGTGAGCTGGTGTGTGATCTGACAGCTAAATTGTCAAGGTGACAATAGGTGTCTGCAGAGGGTACCTCAGGAGAGTTCATTTGCTTGTGTTTGGATTGATCACAGGACTTGCGTGTGGCCTTGGGAGGGAGCCTGAAGGGCTTCCAGTACAGAAGCAATCACCTGGGCTCTCTGAAACAGCCACTGCTTCGCAACCCTGTGCTGCAAGGACGAGCAAAGAGCAATTCCTTCCAAGGGAGCTGCAGAAGAGTGGGAAGCAGCCAGCCTGCAGTTGCAGAGAGACCAGCTTTTGCTCAGGACAGCACAGGCGGGGGGACTCACACTGAGGAAAGGTGCTGAAGGATCATTAACATGCTGTACCCCTGGGAAAGTGGTGAAGATGGAAGGAGTGGGACTCATCCTCTTTGCCAGGCACAGACAACTACCTGGCAGTGAGGGAAATGGGCACTCCTAAGTGGCAGCAGAACAGGGCTCAGTCCTTCCCCTTCTCCTGTTAGCTGCACACAGGACAACTCAGCAAGGGGTTAACCATGAACAAACTTGCAAGCCAGAAGTCCTAAACAAGTCCAGGTGCTGCACCCAATCCTGTCCTCGCTCCACTCTTGGCCCCTTTGAAAAACTAGGATGGGGGACAGCCTCATGTGGAGAAATTTGCCTATATGGCTGCAGTAAGCCAGGAGAGTAACTTGGGATCACAGCACGAGAACAAAGCACCTCCTCATGATGCTGCTGACTGGTGTTACACATGCACGTACACACGCACCATGGCTCTGTCACTTCAACACAGTATTGGGGATGGAGAGATCTCACTGTAAGTACTGACTGCTAGTAAGCCTCAGGGCTGGATGTGGTGCTGCACAGCTATTCAAATGGGGAATGCCACATAACCTAGGAGGACTGGTTTAGTCAGTCTGCATGAAACTCTCAATGTTTTTTTATGTTAAAATATATAGGGTTCAATCACCTGGAGCTGAAAAAGAAGGAAGTACCATCTCCAGAGGCATTAACACTTGGCCTTAGCAGGCACAAGCACACAGGGAGGCAAGACCTGCTGATCCTAAAGGGTTCCCTGAGCTAAGCCTCGCAGCAGCAAGGCATCAGCCAGATTGGCTGAGAAGAGAAAGGGGAGGAAAACAGAAAGAAAGCCTCTTGAAAGAGGAAGGAACTCAAAGACCTCCCTGCTAGCAGGGACCTGGCCTGCAGGATAGCAGAAATTCCCTCCCCTCCCTTGCCAGTGGGGGAGAAAGGCACTATGGCCAACTGGGCAGGAAGCTCACCCGAGACTCCGATGTCCGAGAGCACTGCCTTCTTGCGGTCCTTGACACTGCTGATCTGCGGGAAGTAGGCATCCAGAGCCAGGTAAAGAAGGCAGCTGAGGAAGGCGAGGACACCCACCGTAATGCCATAGTTGCAGGCATTGCGATTGCGGTTGAAAATGCAGTGCTCTTGCGTCTCGTCCGCGCGGTTCACGTACCCTTCATTGACAATGGAGCCAAACACCACGATGGAGAACACCTGGTGGGGAGGGAGAGAGGCAGGAGATAGGTCAGGGCAAGCCCCATCTCTCTGGACCAGCACAAAGGAGCAGAGCTCTGCAGGGGACAGAAACCCTTCACAGGCTCCAGTGAGTTCATATCCTGCTGCCTGGGCTGTAGCCATGCGGAATTTACTGGGGAGATGGTCTCATTTTATTTCTGAGGATTAACCTAAAATAGGACACTTTTAGATTGAGAATCTTTATTCATCTGATCTAAAGCATTGTAAAGCAGTCACAGTCTGCAGTAAGGGTGGCTTCCCACAGACACACAGGGAGGCAACATGGAGTGAAAATTGGGATATGGTTTTGGTACGGATGAAGGGCTCCACGTAGTGGAAATCCTCTTAGTCTGCATTTAATTCTCCCACCCACTCCTTTCCCTTCTAGGAATTCATTGTTTCTACCACGCATTTGTTCACTAATTTTATCTATTCAGCTACTATGCTCTTTTCCCCATTCACCCTCCCACAATCCACAACCCTGCTTGCTCTGCAGCTCCATTCTGCTGGGCTCCTGCTCTCCCCATCTCCCACAGTTTTCCATCAGCCCTACCCATGACGCCACCTATCCTTCTGCCTACTGACCCTTACACCAACACCCTCAAACCTTTGGCATGGATTTCATGCGCCAAACTCCAGGTCCACGTGGCAGGCCCACTGTGAGTCCTCCCTACCCATCACCGCTACTGCCACTGCATGTTATTTTAGATCAGGTAGAATTAAGGATGAGTCCAGGTAGAAATGCCATAATCCGCACTTGCTGGTCTAATCTTCGCTCACGGGCTTAGCCTTCATCGCCTGCCACAAAGCTGTCCCTCTTTGACACAGCAAGTTCACCAAAGCAGAGAGCTATTTACAGCAGCCCCAGTCCTGCATCTCAAATAAACAGCTTCCCCTCACAGCCAAAGGAGAAAGAGGGGAAGATTAAGGCACATGTACACCATGTACACATGTTTCTTTGCAGGGCATCTTCAGACCCTCAGTAAGGACACCCTATCTGCAGGCTGCCTGCAAGGGACCCAAGCAGATGGGAAACGGGACCCCAAGTATGGGGTGAACATATGAATGATGTGCACTGGGACACCATCAGGGCACTCTGCTAGCCTGGGAGTTGTATGAACAAGAGAAGCCTGGCACCCTTGGAACCACCACCCAATCCCCAAGGAGAAGAAATGCACAAGAAGATGAGGTGCCCAAGTCTCCTGCAGGGAGTGGAGGTGGTTTGCTAGGTGAGAAGGACCCCAGTACCACTTAACCTAGCCAAGCACCAGAAAAGGACAAGACAGGCAACCCAGAAAGTGGAGAAGCAGCTTTGCGAGTGCAGGGAAAATTAACCTTTGATTAATGCCAACTCAATACACCACCTATCACTGGTGGGGTTGGATGTCAGAGGTCCAGAGCACAGACCTCTGCTGTTTGACCTAAACTAAACTAAAAACACTGCAAGCCAGTGCTTCTAAACATGGGGACTGTACGAGTTCTCTGAAAGTTCACAAGAGCTTTTTAAGCTTAGAAGTAAAAAAATTGATTTGTCCTCCTCCTTCTTGAAAATTGAGATAGATCATACTTTGCAGAAATTGCCCATGAAAATTAAATAAAACTCTCTTCTGCCTGAAGCAAAGGCCTGGTCTTCAAAATTTCAGCATGAATGGTTTGGAAAGCAGTTAAATTGCACACAATTACAGCCAGGCTGTTTCAGTGGGAAGCATTGCACACCTTCACAACAGGCTGGGCTGACAGGTCTGTCCAGGACCATTGGAATACTCTGACCTGAGAGGGAGCTGACAGACTCCTGAAGTGACATCCTGATGTAAGGCTGTGACCAGCACCAATACTGCCACTTGAAGTACTGACCTCCATATATTGGAATTACAGAGCAGGTGCCCCAATTTCCACAGCATTACACAGAAAGTGTATCTTCTCTTTGGAAGATTAAAACCAGCCTCAAACATGGCATAGTCTGGTGTTCAGTTTTGGTTTAGGGCTCAAAACCAGTAAAACGCTGATTCCCTGAGTCAGGTCAACCTCTGAAGTTAGCTGTATAGCAATTCTCTGCTTACTCTTTTGAAATGAATGAACTTCTCTAACGGCCTCTTCCCAGAGACACCTCTGTTCACTCTGCTCATATTCTGCTATACATCTTTCCCTCTGCTCTTATCTTTGGGCTTGCTGCTGACCTGGGAGAGCTCTCATCTGTGAGGGAAAGAAGCAGAATAATTCCTTTTTGCATTTGTTCTTTCATACCTTTTTATGCTGGCACATCGCAAAGACACAGCTCAGAGTCAGAAGATCAGAGGGGCATCTCCCTCTCCATAATTCTTAACAATGCTTCTCCACCTTAGGTATCCTAGAGCAGAGTCCCAGGCTTTAAATCCAAGAATGCAATTTATTTGAGTAGTACAGTGCTAGAAATATTTTGAGCTGGGTGCCTCCAGAGAGGGACCCCAAACCAAGAAGTCCCTTTACAATCTAAATTTCCTGTGCCTCATGCAACTGTTCACTCCAACAATAACATTAGGGTCTGGAGTCTTCTTGTTCTCCATTGGGTGTCTCAAAGTCTCTGAGTGGACCACTTCTTATCTATAAGGCTGTAGCTTCTGCTGACAGGGGTAGTGGCCTTCCTTGCTTCCTTATCTTCTGGAATGAACTGGCTCTGGGGCCTCCTTAATCACAGAATCACAGAATCATAGAATACCAGGTTGGAAGGGACCTCAAGGAACATCTGCTCCAACGATTCTTGGCAAAAGCACAGTTTAGACAAGATGACCCTGTCCAGATGAGTCCTACAATTTCCAGTGTTGGGGAATCCACCACTTCCTTGGACAGATTATTCCAATGGCTGATTGTTCTCATCATGAAAAATTTTCCTCTTGTGTACAACTGGAATCTCACTGGGAGTAACACGTACCCATTATCCCTCATCTTTTCCATGTGACACCTTGAGACAAGGGAGTCTCCATCTTCTTTGTAGCTACCCTTTAAATACTGGAATATAGTGGTAAGGTCCCTCTATTTCAGTAGGTAAAAACCTCAGTGTACCTATGTGAAAGTTCACAATTTGCAGCCTGAGGCTTCAGTACATCTAGCTACTAATGATAAGCAAGTTATACTAAATGACTAGTCTCCTTTATTTCTTTACACTAATTTTCAAGCAGAGGTGGTATTCCTAACTCCCATTTTCCATCTTTGCTCAGCCAGGATGCCACAACTTCCCTCCTATGAAGAGAAACCTCTTTCCCAGCCTGGAAGTGCCCCAGGTATGACTGGCTGGCAAGCATCTGATTTAAGATGATCTGAGGAGTTTTCTGGGGAGATTCCACTAGGGTATTCTCACTCGTGAGAATAGAAGACAAGTTACTGCAGATGCTTATCTTCTGTGTCATGAGACAGCCACCCCAAAGCACTCTTTGTCCTTAGGAAAGTTTTCTATGGACCAGAGCACAGTAGCTTAAGGGATGTCCCATTCTCTCTGTGTTTTCCTCACCACTTGTATCAGCTCTGGTCCATGCTCTGCTTGCCAGCTCTGCAAAGAGGGCAAAGTCAGTGGCAGTGGATCAGGCTTGGCCCCTTTGTCAGCTTATCACCATCCTCATGGCACAGCAACACGCTGTGAGGATCCACTGTGCACAGCAGCCTTGACCTGCGCTGGACAACTCTGACTGGGCAAGAACAGGCAGGTTCAAATCAGAGGTTTCAGACCGGCAGGCAGAGCTGGACAGCAGGAGAAGAGGCACCTGCTGACAGGCACCGTTGCCTGTTTTATCCTCATGGTGTCTGTACACAGAAAGTGTTGCGACAGATGCACAAGCAATTTTCTAGAAGAATGATAATTATGAGAGCCCAGATCTCGCAGCCCCCAGGAGAAACTGTTGCAAACTTAATCCGTGGCAGCTACTTCTTGTTGGTAAGGGCGTGGGAAGCTCATTGATGTGGCAATTCATCTTAGAAAGAGCAAGTCTTTTTTGTTCCCTTGATTTCACAATCCATGCCCATGCAAGGATGATGCAGGCAGCAGGTGCAGCATGAATGTCTGCCTGGATTACAAAGCACCAAGTTTGCAAGGATGAAGCATTTAAGTTCCTGCTCCCATCACATCAGCAGCACTTGTGAAGAAATGCCAGCTACCAGCAGCACTGGCACAAGCCTATTGCCCTCTGTGTTACTGATACTTGCTCCTTCTACCCCAGTCTGGCATAGTGAATTCTTGCTGCACAAAGTCTTGCCTACAACCACTAACGGTCAAAATGTGTATCCAGATGCAAAGAGGAGGTCAGGAGAACATGGTGGGAGTCCTCTCCGGTCTGAGCACCAAAATGCAGGGAAGTGACTTGTCTGAAGGCTGACAGGAGGTGGGCAAAGCACTGCATCCCAATGATCTCAATGCTCCCCAACACAGGCCATCCTTCTGCTCCATAGGGAGAGTGTGTTAGCCTCTCCCCTACACTCAGCAACCAAAACCATCCATCCATCCTCAGCTTTGTGCACCTGCGTGGCCTCATTTCTTCAGCAAGGCTGCTTAAGTCACAGAATCATTAGGGTTGGAAGGGGCCTCTGGAGATCATCTTGTCCAACCCCCCTGCCATGAAAGGGCCACCTAGAGCAGGTTACACAGGAATGTGTTCAGGTGGCTTTTGAGCTAACAGGACTTGAAATAACTAGATTTTTAGGTTGAGAGGGTTTCTTTAAGCCTCGAAGAGCAACGTTAACAGGGCAGGTGTTCAGCCTGTCTGGAGGTCCTCATTTAATAAGTAATATATTTGGCTATGCTCAAAAAAGGGACAGAAAACAGCACTTGGAGAAGACCTGACCAACTCAGCGTTGCTGCTGGGACTTGGCTTTTCTCGACTTACCGGTCCTTAAGCATTACATCCATGCAGGTTGTTGCAATGACCTTCCTAAACTCCTGTTTTCATCAAAGAGCTCTGAGACACCAAGCAAAGGCCAGAGCCAGATGCTTTGCAAAGATGACAGAGACAGAACAACTTTCTGGAAGACACAGCAGAATGAACTTAATGCTAAGCACTGCAGGGAGGAGATGGGGAAAGGCCGAGAGTTTTCCTATCCCAGTTTCTCAGGAGGCTCATGCTGGCTGTTACAGGCATTTAGGGCTCGCTACAGAGAGAAAAGTAGCAAAATTCTGCATCCCACTATAAAAGACCTTTAATTTTCCTCTCCCTAAACTGGGTGATCTGATTTTGCCAGAGGCAAGAGTGAAAGATGATTCCTCAGAGGAGAGGCTCTTCGGTGCCTCCCCACCTTCCCACTGCAGGCTCAGCCCTCCAGAAAGTCAGAAGAAACCTCCTGAGCATCATGTGAGGCTTTGCACCACACTGCCCATCCCCAGCCGTGCATCAGATGCTCCTGAGCATCATGTGATGAAGCACAGGATGCCCCAGCCTCCGGCAGTGCACTGGGATTTTCCTGCACCTCATTCCAGGAGTTTGTCATGCTGCCTGCTGAATTCATCCCTGAGATCCCCATGATGGCTGTGGTGGGGATGAGGCTGAAGAGGGTTTCTGCCAAGCTGCCTGCATGAGCTCGCTGCGGTGCCCTCCGGTTACAGCCTATGTCGCACTGCGTGTTGCCTCTCCCTCTCCCACACCCCCTTTTTATTCTATTAGAGAGAGGAAATAGTTTGGTGACATAATATTCCTGGTGGGAATTCAAATCAAATCCACCTCAGGCAGAATGAAGCAATAACCACTCCTGTGTCTGATCTGGTAATGACCAGGAATAAATCTGTTTAAAAAGAAAGCAAGAGCAGGGGAATAGTGCAAACGATAAACTGGCAGAGACGATCTGGCTTTCACTTCCATTCAGCCACTCGCAAATGGAGTCTCTGGGAAGCTTTGGAGAGCCCTGCACAGACATGGATTATTATCATAATCATCATTAAATCTACTTGTATTTAGCTCATTTTGAAGAAAACATATGAAGCTTTTGATACGCATGGGACTGGCAGCTTGGAAACAGGCGGCCTCTATTTATTCCCTCCAGCCTGCACCATGCAGGTGGCAAACGACTCCTGCCCACAGTCTCGACAGCATGTCTGAGCCCTGTGCTGGTGCTAGAGGGGACCAGCCTCCCTGTCCCCATTTATACTCAATTCCCTGGAACATGGGACAGGGGAAGACCATGGGGTATACCAGCACGTGGCACCAGGTCCCCAGCCGGGGCTGATCCAGAGCAGGTGATGGAGGGGAGAAAGGTTCCACATCCCTAATTCCTGCCACGGGATCTGGGACAGGCTTTCCTGGCTAGCCAGCTTTTATTCACACATGGCTTGGCAGCTGACAGGCTGGCCATTAACCCTTCTGCTTCCCATCAGACCCATGCCTGGGGTCAGTATTCCCCACCTCGGAGCAGCCCAAGCCCCGGGTGATGATTGAGCTAGCAGCCAGGAAGCCTCTAATGGCAATAACATTGCCATGCCTGCCACCCCACAGAGGAAGGAAGAGCTTTGCCATGGGAAGAGGCCCACTTGTGTAACTGGAGGTTGTGTCCCAAAAAGCAACTTCAGGAAGCTCTGTCCAGTCCTGCAGGTCTGGTCTAGTGAACCAGGCAGGTTGGAACCAGATGATCTTTAAGGTACCTTCTAACCGTAACTGTTCTATGATTCCATGATTCATTTGAGGTCCCACTCCGGTCTTCCTGTGATCAAACAGCACCTTCAGTCCCAACACTACTAGTGACAACTTCCCATGGTCACACTTCATGGTGGTATCCAGGTACTTCCATGTTTTCCAGATGATCCCTACATTGCTAGGTCACTGCTTAGTGACTTAGTCCCAAAACTCACATCTTTTTCCATGAGGAAGATGCCTTACCTATGTCTCACCATGGTGCAGTCTCTCTGCTCCTCACCTGTGCATCTCTCATGTTTTGAAACAGATTACATATGATGAATGTAATTTTGCTCATATTTCTGACAGTCTTTGGTCCCTATATGCTACTTCTCATATTTTTGTCTGAAAATGCCATTAATGAGGGATTTGTTCCTGCTCCAAGACCTTTTCTGGAAATGCTACACTGGAAACAACACAACCTGCTATCTCCAACCCCTAATCACCGCACAGCTGCTCACATCTATTGTTCATCTTCTGACACGGCTTCTCATCCAATCCCAGTGACAGCAATCCCTCAAAAACCCTGAAGCCATCCCAGGGAAGGGGATCCCATGAAGAACTGTACCTCGGGCTTGACTGAAAGCACGTGTTTTGAACTGCCACGTTTCTTTCATTGTGCATCAACATACCTCATAAGAACACAGCCAGCAGTCATTGTGGCTGGGGTAAAAATCACATGGAAGAGTAGAGGCACGAATCATGGCCCATAGTCAAGGAACACTGGGACAGAAAGAAGGTGGAGGCTGCAGCTCATTTCAGAATAACAAGGCCCCCGGGCTCTAATGCTCAATTTAGCTGCTCCCGCAAGCCCACGCTGGGTGTCCTTTCCATACGGTGAAGGATGGCATAAAGTATCTTAAGCCAAGCATCAGTGCAGCAAGCCAGGGATCTGCTGGCAAGGCAGGAGACAGGGCTCCCTGCCATGCCAGGGCTTGTCCCCGTCTCCCAGCTCACAGGTGCCAGCCCATCATGGTGAGTGGCCCTCATCCTTCACCTGCCTTGTCTGCTCAGCCAGAGCTGCCTGGGCCTTGCTGTGCCTGCAGGGACAGGGGACAGTGCTTCATGTCCTGGCTCAAAAGGTCTACAAGCTCCCACCAGCCAGGGGACACAGCAGCAATGGCAGAAGGTGATGGAAGGCAGTGCCTCTCCTCATCAGACCTCCTTCTAGGGGGGCAGTGTCCTTGGTGTCAAAGGGGGACTTAGCATCTTGGTGTGTGAGGCAAGTTGTAATGGTCTGCTTTGCCTGTGCGGCTGCGGTTGCAAATACTCTCACTCAAGCCACCTAGCAAGGTCTACGTCCAAAAATCAAGTTACTTTTGCCTTGTTAAGGCTTTTACATCGAGCAGCACTTCAGTTTCTCCAGCAAGCAGGTTTCCAAGCAGGCAGGATCACCTGGAACAAACTGTTTCAATTAGCATTTTACTTATTTATGGAGCTAGCACCACATCCAACGCCTGCGGGTTGCAAAGGAGCCTCCTCCCAGCTCCCCCGCGCCGGCTGTGGGGAGCACTGTGGGTCAGGGTGGAATGGGATTAGGCAGGGATGTGCCCACACTTGTCTGCTTTATTTCCAGAACCATGCTGGAGCTGCACAGCTCCAGATCAGTGTGGGTCACCCAGCTCTGCTATTGGGTCACCTAAGCAGGCTGAAGGCAGGTCTGTGTGTCTGTGTGTCAAGGTGGTAAAACCCTACCCATGCACCTATGTTTCATGTACTGTGGAGTACCAGCTGTGTGATGCAGCTCAGCTCAGTACACACTTCTGTGTTGCAGCCAGTGGCAAGCAAAGTGACACAGCATGGAGCAATGCCTTGAAAGACCAGGACTGGGAGTAAACCCAGCCATCCATTACAACAGGATGAGTTGCCTCGCTTCACTGCCACTGAGAATAAGGAGGAAGTTGTTCCGCCCTTCTCCCCAGAGACGTGGGAAAGCTTTTGGGATCTTCCAGCAGAATATTGCTTTAATCAGCCCAGCTCTATCGAAGAAGTCCCCTCACTGCAGGATCCAGATGCCCTTGGAGGCATCCTCAGCAGAGATGCTCAGAAGGGACTGCTCCATTAGGGCTACCTCTCTGTGCTACAAGATGCTGCTTCATCCAGGGCATCTGGGGCAGGCAGCATCTGGGGCAGACAGCATCAGAGAAATGGCTTAGGCTGAGTGTGAATCATATCCGAACCTAACACAGGCACTCTGCAGGACCAGCACCACTCGTCAGCACCCGTGCCAGGCAACTTTTCTGCAGGGAGATGCATACTTACTCACTGCGCCTGACCTCCAAAACATCTAAGAAACCTGAGCTGCTCCACAACACAGTTGCTGTGGACAGATACTCCAGAATTGATAACCTCTTTCCATAGTTTAGCATCCTCCTTGTCAAACCTATACCATCTCCTCCTCAGCAAGGAGCAACATAAATAACCTTGGGTCACCCCATCTGCTCCTGAATCTGCAACTTTCCCTGGAGATCTGCCACCATCCCAACCGGCCTGCAGACTCCCTGGGGAGGAACCAGTTTTGCTGCCTGTTGGTGAAAAGCCATAGGCACCCCCGTGCCATTATAAAGTCTGCTATAAAGCAGCCATGATCTGAGCACAAGGTCACTGCCTGTGGAAGCGATCATGAGAATTTCTGCTCCCAGTGACAGATCATCACATGAAACAGGACAAAAGGAATATCCAGTTTGCACTGGGAAGTAAATGGGCCATCCATACCACAGGCAGGATAAAGGCAAATGAGAGCTTGGGAGATGGTAGGCAAAGTGCTTCCACTGTGGGCAAGAGCAGGTGAAAAGAAGGACTCCCACAGAGACCATGGGGAGGGAGAGCCCTTCGCCACCAGAAGAGTTTGGCTCAGAGAGCCTGGCAATAGAAAGGCTGAGTGCGGATGTGATCGCAGTCTATAAATACACCCCTGGGAAAACACCAGGGAGGGAAAAGCACCATTTAAACTGAAGGGCACAGAAGCACAAAAGCAAATGGATAAAAACCCAGCCATGAACAGATTTACGGTGGAAGGCCCCGACTACTGGAGGTGCTGAACCCTCTCCCAGAGGGAGTGAGAAGGGCAAAACACCATGAACTAGTCTGTTTTTCAGCAAAGTTCAACCAGTTTATGGAGGGAGCCATAAAGGTTCTGATGCTTGTGACAGCCTGAAAAAGGACTTCAGTGACCATAAGGACTCCTCCTGGTCTCGAGTTAAAATAAAGACCAAAACCACAACTAAATATCTAGGGTGAGCTTGTGGCTCCCTGGTGTTGCAGAGGGAGAGATGTTCATGATGACACACAGGACCAAGCTCATGGAAAATCAGGAGAAGGAATTTGTATTTTGGGAGAGAAGAGGTACAAGTATAGCCTTGTGCCATGACAGCCAGGCCAGCTTCCCTTGCTGGACCACTGACCTGGTGCATCTCCAGCTCCTTCAACAAGCCTTTGATTTCCACAGCTAAGTGAAATGTGCAGGTATAAATCAGGGTAAATCCCATCCTGTCCCCTGCCATCTGACCAATGGGCAGGGGGAAACATTGAGAGGTCCCAAGGTGAAGCCAGTGCCTGGGAAGCGCTCCTTGCTTGAGGAGGCCTTGTGGGGCATGGAGCTCAGCTCAGTGAGCAACTCGACGGTGTCTGAGATACTCTGAAGCAAAGTAGGTGCCTAATTAGAAAAATAAACACACTTCATGTTGTCTCTCCCTCACCTGGTGCCTCTGGGAAGCCAAAACCCCGCAGTGCTCACATGAACGGGAAAAAACCACAAGCCACCAGACCGAGAGGGAGAAAGAGGAAATTCTGCCACACAGATTAGCAACGGGAGAGCCTTTGTAGGTCACATCACATCCATCATCCCTGGGCATGCAGGCTGGCTCCCCTCCACCCTTGCGTACCCCCTCGCCCGGTGCCCGGCAGCCAGCAGGCTCCCGGCGTGGTGTGCTGCTCTGTAAACAAGCTCGGGCAGACGGAGCGTTAATCACGTCCTCAGCTGTCTTGGGGCTCTCCAGCTGCCCCCCGGGTCACAGCACTCAGAGGGGGCATTACCCACACCCCCAGCCGGGAGCACAAGGGCTGCCTCCCCTTTCCCTCCTCATTCCCTCGGCCTGGCACTGCTTTTATTCCATCTTCCCAAAGCCAGCCTGATGTCTCTCCTCCCAGCTCCGGTGCGCATGTGTTTCTCTCCCTGCCCTCCCTTCTCCGCACCCGGCTGAGACCTCAATCTCTCCCCCACCAGCTCTGTGCTGCAGCTCTCACTCCCTTAATCCCAATGACCTTCTTGCACATATGTGCCAGCCCCACAGGCAGCCATGGGATCACAGTCACGGGAAGCAGGAAGGACCTTCCCCCTGGCACCCCGCACCCTCCCCACCACTCTCCTTAGACCCCCCTTTCCATCTGCCCCCTTCCCCAGATATTACAGGGGAGAAAGCATTACAGGGAAAGGAAGTCGGCAGGGTGACAGGATAAGGATAAAAACACAGAGTAACATCCAGCCCTCATCGACCCCCAGCTTGCCCGAGCACAGCCAGAACCTCCCAAGCCTTGACCCACTGAGGACTCACACCAGGACTGCAGCACCACCGCCAGCTCCCCCTGTCACCCCACATCCTGCTGCCTCCCTGTGCCCACCATAAACTCACTGGGCTATATCCATACACACGGATATATTTATATACATAGAGCTGTGTGCACACATATATGTGGCTATACATACGGGCATACATACATATGGAGGTATATAAACCCAGAAATAGATCCATCTATCCAAACATACATGCATATATGTATGGAGATACTGATGGAGGAATATCTGTATTTTTTTCCATGTGTGTGGAGCTAGATGTGTGGATATGTAACGGATATATGCTTATCTATATACATGGATATATATGCATACGTAAAATGTAAAATAATAAATATATAACACATAATAGCATAGTTATAGCACTATATAATATAGAATGTATAATACATAACACAGAATGTATAAGATATAAACCGAATGTATAATATATAAGGATACATAAAGGTATATAAGGATGTATAGCATATAACATAATCTCATGTATACAGACATACGCAGGTACGCAGAAAGGTCAGGGTTGGGGCGAGTAGCAGCTGCCCGCCCAGGAGGGCGCCCCTCGCCCCCCGCAGCCTGGCGGGACATTCCCCGTCCCCCCCGTCCCCCGGTGCCGGTGCGGCCCCCGGTGCCGGCGGGGCCTTACCCAGGAGACGAGCCGCAGGAGGGTCTGCGGCTGCCGGATGAAGGCTTGCGGGTCGAAGGCGCCGCCGGCTTTCCCCGCTCCGAAGGCGCCCCCGTCCATGGCGGGAAGCGGGCGGGGGGCTCGGCAGGCGCTGCCGGGCCGTGCCGAGACGAGCCGAGCCCAGGCGAGTCGAGCCGAAGCGCGCCGAGTTCAGCCGAGCCGTGCCTGGCAGCCCGGCGGCGGCGACGAGCCGCGCGCTCCCGCCCACGGGGCCGCGCCGCGCCGGGAGCGCGCACCCACCCTGTTCCCGCCGGCGGCGGTGTGGTGCGGCATGGGGTGTGCTGGGGGGTGATGGAGACCGGGCAGCTCGCAGCCCCGTCACCCCTCCGCCGCACAGCCCAGACCGAGTGTTTCACCGTTTGCAGCCCCCGTAGGGGTAAGGCTCGACCCCCAGGTGAGACCCGGCTAGCCAAGAGGAGCAGGCAGCCGTGCTCCCCGTCGGGAGCTGCCTGCACCCCCACCGGGCGCCTGCTCCCACTAGAGGGGCCTGCGGAGCCTCAGAATCGCCCTGCAGCAAAGCGTCGGGCACCCATCTCCAACATCCCGCACCTTACTGACATCTCTCGCCCTACAGGCACCATGTCCCTTTGGAGGACACAGCAGGAAAAAGGCCCTTTGCCTTTGAGAATGTGGGGAGTCCAGGTTTTTGGGGGCAGCCGCTGGTTCCTGGAGGCAGAGACTACAAGATGTGCACCTTGCATCCCTGAGGCTGCAGCCCTGGCAGGCACCAGGGTTTCCCCAGTGTCCACAGAACCACCACGGCCACCAGCAGAGCCTGGGAGAAGCCATCCAGCCTTAGGGGTTACTGAAGCGCCTTGGCCTGTGCTTTTTGCTCACTGCCTTCTGCAGAGTCCCCCAGTAACCTGTATTAGTAGGACTGAAATGAAAAGCAAGCCCTTGTGTTGTAACACGGTTCCTTAAGGTCGGCAGCGGAAGCCAAAACCGTTTGGAGTCTGCTTGTCCCCTTCAGCCTGAAGACAACTGAAGGCCAAGTGCTTGCATGCTTCAGCAGAGCAGAGGTGCTCTGCACTACATTTCCAGCGGGCATATCACGGGACATCTTCAGGTCTTCATTATGGAGATACTCAATTCAAACCGGGCAGCACCTTTGCTGGAGACAGCCAGCCCAAGGCCAAGGCAGGAGCAGTGTGAGCACTCTGTAAGGGCTTAGTGCACCAGGACTTCTTTGAAGGGCTCACGTACAAAAGTCCCCACATTGAAAGCTAGATCCCCATGAATTGTGGGGGAGATCAATGAATGAGAAGAGATAAATGAAGAGTGGAGAGGGTTGGTTTTGTGAGATGCGCGTCTGAAATGCTCTGGGGTTCTGGAGAAACAGGGTTTGGACCCGGCCAGACAAGCAAAACTGGCTGCTTCTGCTCTGGACCCAGACAGAGTTCTGGTGCTGCACCCAACCATCAGCACATAGGAGGCTGAGGAAGCAGAATGACTGGGTGGATGGCTCATGTGCTGCTCACCTCCAGGACACACCTATGCAGAGTCAGGTTAGCAGCAAGCCAGCAGAGGGAAGAGCAGTGGAATGGGGAACATGCTTGATCCCCTCTACCACCATTGCATTCTCCCTGAGCCTCAATCCATTTTCTTGGCAGAGCCTATGAATGGGCTCCACAACCCAAGAACATAGTGCAGGAGCTAGAGGCAAATGCAAGGGGAGATAAAGAGCATTTAAATTTCACCCTTTGTCACACATTAGGAGTAGCACCCTAAAAAGTGAGCAGCCATTCTTCGTCCTTTCTGAGGCAGCTTCTGAGGGGCAGGTGGAGGCAGGGGACGGACACCCCTCCATCACATCCACCCGGAATAAAAGAATAGTTTGGGCTAGAGGGGACATTTAAAGGTCACCTAGTCCACCCCCCTGTACAGCTTCCCTTGCAATGAACAGGGGCATCTTTAAACAGATCAGATTGCTCAGAGCCTGACCAATCTGACCTTGACTGTTTGCAGGGATGGGGCAGGTCTGTTTTGGGAAGATGAGCTGGAACGCCAGCACAGCTGGACCCTCAGCCCTCCAGTTCGTATCTGTTCCCTTCCCACTGTCATCCAGGTTAGGGCAGGCAATTAAATGTCCTCCTAAAAAACACCTCTCGATCTTGCATGGGCTTTTTCATGCAGGTTTGAACAGAGTCCCTCCAGCAAGGCCTCCAGCCCTGGGTTTAACTTAACCTGCAAGGACCAGAGCAGGGCATGGGAGGTGAAAGGTCTGCGAGTTGATTAAGCATGTTTAACACTTGCATATGCTCTTCTTAATTGCTTCATGCTAGCCATGTAACCATCCTCCCTGCACTGAATGCCTTAGCTGTTACACTGCTGCAGCTGGTGGCAGGATTTGGCTCCATAGGTAGGTATTTGCTCAAACTGTTTAATTAATGTTTGCAGTAACTCAACACAACCATAATGTACAGCACTTACATCATATGTTACAGGTCAGCATCCCTACTGGGGGAATTGGGATGGCTTCTGCATGGTGCAGCAGTCCCTGGCAGGGAGGGAGGAGGCAGGGCAGGAGATATCCTTGGCAGCACCAACCTCCCCACGGTGTTGTGTTTGTCAAACACATCCTTTCTGGCAGCCCCAGGAGATCCTGAGGGCAAACTCTGGAAGGTCCAGCCCACTCAGCTCAGGGTACCATCATCTTTCTGGCCTTGGGTTTGCATCCCCTCTCATACCACAGGCAGAGGTGCATTAAGGCCCATGTTCCTTATAAAAACACAAAAGATCTACTTACCCTCTGGATGTGGTGGATATTACTATTCAGCAGTTTGGCTATTTTCCACAGGTAACCTTGTGGCTATATCTATCGCCACCTCAGCCACCCCTTGGCTTCATCAGCTTCCTCACTTTGCTTGTGTCCTGCATCCTCACCACAGCCAGAGGCTGTAGGCAGCAGGACGTGGCCATCATCTGTGCTGGCTGGGCTCTTACCAGCCATATGATGCCTGATGCTGTGCCAGTTACTGGAAGCCTGGGTTCAGCCCATGGTACCTCAGCTGAGCTGCTCAGATTGACCTGGGGTGGATAAAGACACACACACACACTTCAGAGGTGGCTCTGGTCCAGGTCCTTCATGGCAGTCCTCCTTCCCCCTCCTCAGCTACAAGCTGTGGAATTCCTGGCTGAGCACCAAAGCTGCTTCAAGGGGCATTTCAGCCAGAACTATGCATCCTATCTGGCTGAACATGAGCCAGCTTCTGCCCAGGCAGCCAACAAGGCCAACAGCATCCTGGCCTGTATCAGCAATAGTGTGGCAGCAGGGCCAGGGCAGTGATCAGCCCCCTGTGCTGGGCACTGGTGAGGCTGCACCTCAAACACTGTGCTCAGTTCTGGACCACTCACTACAAGAGAGACATTGAGGTGTTAGAGCGGGTCCAGAGAAGAGCAGCAAAGCTGATGAAAGGTCTGGAGCACAAGTGTGATGGGGAATGGCTGAGGGACCTGTGGGGGTTTAGTCCGGAGAAGGCTCAGGGGGACCTTATCGCTCTCTACAACTGCCTGAAAGGAGGATGGAGAGAGGTGGGGTCGGTCTCTTCTCCCAAGTAACAAGTGACAGGACAAGAGGAACTGGCCTCAAGCTGCTCAAGGGCAGGTTTAGACTGGATATTAGGAACAATTTCTTCACAGAGAAGGTGCTCAGGCATTGTAACAGGCTGCCCAGGGCAGCAGTGGAATCACCATCCCTGAAAGTGTTCAAAAACCCTGTAGATATGGATACCTTAGTGACATGGAGTTGGCAGTCCTGGGGTAACAGTTGTGCTTGGTGATCTTAAAGATCTTTTCCAATCTAGCTGATTCTATGATCAGTTATCCTGCAAGGATGCTCATACAGTTCCCAATCCAGGGAAGCTTAAGGGAGCTTCTTCAGCTGTATCCTATCTGATTTCCTGGTGTCAGTGGAGGGGAAGTGAATAATTTATCTACTGTGCCCCTTTACCTTCCCTGCTCAGGTTTCACCTCAGCTCTGCTTCACCCCTTCCCTGAACAGCTGCTCTGGTGCCAGCTCCCGTGCTGGTGAGCTCCAGCCAGCCAGTGTATCCGGAGCCACGGCTGGCACTGCTGATGCTTACCCATGTTCTGGAACAATGGGAAGCGAAGCAAGAGAAATGACAGTGTGGATAACAACAGCCCCAGACAGCTTGCACAGGAAGTTTGGTTTGCAGCTCCTCTCTCACAGCATAACCTGAGCATTGCCATTGTTTTTATTGTTCATTATTAACTCAGCAGGAGCACACAGAGGCCCTGACTGAGTTTGGCGCTGTGCTGTACCAAGCACTGTGGGGATACGCAGCAGGGCACAGCCCCTGAACAACACACAATTGGCCTGAGATCACGTCCCTGCGTCATAGAAGTTATTTCTCTATGTTGAAACACATGTGATAGTAATGGCTGCGAGTGCCAGCAGTGAAACCTATTTTATCTTATTCATTCTTTCTTGTTACTGCATTTCTTTACATTGCATAACATCTCTTACAAACTGCAATGAATATTTATCAGGCCTCAGGGGTCATTACAGCTTCCTCTGGCTCCGGAGCTCCACGATAAAACCGTGTCAACACCACATCGGGATGCTCCATTGTGACAGATACTCCCTGCTTGGAACAAGCCCGTTATTTCCATGGAAAGAGCACATCAAGCCTATTTGAGGAGAAGCACTGCCGTGGGACACACTGACATTATATACATCTGAACCATGGCTATGTCATGGGTTTGCGCAGCGCATACGATTTTCCCGCGCAACCGCAGCCCGCACCCTTTTTGGCCCCGCTCCGTACCCGTAGCGCCGCGCGCTCAGTCTCCCGTAGCCGCTCTCGCGAGGCCATGCGCAGAAGGCATGCGTCACCCGGGGGCGGGGCGACTATTAAAGCCGCTCGCGCGGCAACTTCCGGCCCTTCCGGCTCAGCGCGGGGACAAGATGGTGGGTGCTGCTGACGGCGGCGCTGACCGGGCCCGGCCGCGCCATCCCTTGGGCATCGCCGCCATCCCGCCACCGGCGGGTGCCCGGCCGTGACTCCGCCTTCTCCGGACATTTCGGGAGGCGCTGCGGGGCTCATTTGAGGGCTCGGCCGCGGCAGGCGCCGGGGGCGGCGGACGTTTTGCCTTAGAGAAGCCGGCCGGGCCTGCTCGGAGGCGCTGGGGTGTGGGTAGCCTTGTGGCGGGGTTTGCTGTTCCCGTTCTTAAGAAGGGGGCTGCGCATCTCTAGGGAGCTCCCGGCAGTAACGTGTGCCCGGCCCGGCACTCCGGTCACTGCGCCTCTGGGGGCCGGGAGCGCGGGCAGAGCGCGGCTTCTTCGTAGGGTCCTGCAGTGGGGCCGTGGCGGGGGGTTGTGTGAGCACGTGGAAGAGTTAGTCTGATAATGCAGTTTACCGCCTGCCCTGTGTAGGGTCACGTTTCGTGTTTGATTGTGCCACACAATGCGAAGGCATTTCGTGTGGTGTCAGAACTCAGTTCTGCTCCGCCCTGCCACAAGATTCATAATCCTAAAAATCTCTTTTGGGGCTGGTAAACTCTGTCTGCTTAAAGCAGTTTGTGTCCAGTATTCTTTAGTGTGACACATTTGTTAGCTATTGGTTGTTCGCTGCATGTACAACATTTGTCTTAAATCTGGATATGAGATCGGAAGGGTGATTCTTTGTTGGGCTGAGTTTTCTGGAACCCAGCTGTGGCTCTCTGGTTGCAAAGGGAGGCTGCTAGGAATGCAGCTTTGTATTTTTACTGCATTTCTACTCCAAGTGTCTTAATTCATAGGTGGGTGTTGAAAGAGTGTTTTATTGCCCCTTCAGACTGAAATGCCTTTTTTAATATTTGATTCATTGAAACATATTATGAAGTTATCTGTGGTTCGTCATTGTTTAGGCTTTTAGGAGCACTGAAATTCTGGTGGCACGCTGTGGTCAGATGGCAGCTTGTGTGGCTCACTGACTAGAGTGGGACTTGGTGGTGTCTTAAAATAAGCTTGAAAGGGAGGGGTTGCTGAGGAAATCCAGGAAGGACATAGTTGGGGCATAAGGGCTGCATTCTTACGTTATAATGTCATTCAGAAGCCAAACAGCTGATACTGAGAAAAATTCCTAGAATGCAAAATGCTTTATGTATATATGCAGTATTAATGTTTCAAGGTAAGAAGAGAATTGGCCTTGCGCCCTTGACTGGGTATAAGCGAAGAGCAAGCACTAAATGTTTGTTTTCTCTCCAGTCTCACCGCAAGTTCTCAGCTCCGAGGCACGGCTCTCTGGGCTTCCTGCCCCGCAAGCGCAGTAGCAGGCACAGGGGCAAGGTGAAGAGCTTTCCCAAAGATGACCCCAGCAAGCCTGTCCATCTCACTGCTTTCTTGGGGTACAAAGCTGGCATGACCCACATTGTCCGTGAAGTTGACAGACCTGGATCCAGTATGTATTGACGCTCCTCTTTAATAGAGGTGTTTTTCTTTCTGAATGGTGAAAGGTGCTCTCTCTGTTGGTAGCTCTGGATTTTAATCCTAGCTTGACTTCACTCTGTTTAAAGTCCTTGAGTGGGTGAGGTATAAAACACCCAAACCCTTCCCCCTCAATGCGAGTGATGTCGCAGCAGCCACACCTCATGTCTAACAGTGTCTTGTTAATGGTTGTTTCTAAGCTGCACAGTGACCCAATGGTTTAGTTCAGCTGTACTGTAAGAGGCTATTTAGGATGACTTCGTCTTGATGGGCAGACATAAGTAAATTACTTTTGGAATTTTTTCCGTGATTGTGCAGTCCTGAAAGTGGTTCAGTAGCTGATGGTGGTGTTAATTGTGCCGTATTTCTGCCTTCATCCAGAGGTGAACAAGAAAGAGGTGGTCGAGGCAGTCACTATAATAGAGACTCCTCCCATGGTCATTGTGGGCATTGTGGGATATGTGCAGACTCCTCGTGGTCTCCGTAGTTTCAAGACCATCTTCGCTGAGCACATCAGCGATGAGTGTAAGCGTCGCTTCTACAAGAACTGGTAAGGAAGCAGAGCTTTTGCTTATGGCCTTACTCTCGTGCCATGGTTTATTTCTTTTACTGGGTTGAAGATTATGTAAGTACAGTGTTTTGAAGAGGCTCTTCAGCAGTTAGTGTTTGGCCTTGGTGAACTGGCCTAATAATGGGGTAGGCTGTAGAAATGGCTCTGGGAGGGTTGGCAGCACAGTGTTAGCACCTTTCTTGGCATGGGGGTGACAGTGTTGGCTCTTGCCTGAGATCTCCTTTCACAGGCTACACATGATGATACTTCGACGGGCGGACATAAGAAATCGCCTCTGGTGCTTGTTGTTGAGTGTCGAGTCCTGACTGTAGCCCTGTTTTCTCAGGAAAGGGGAAGACAAGTGTTACTTCTGATTACTGTTCCAGGCACTGTTGTTGTGATTCAAAGTATGCACATTTGCCCAAGTGTGGCTCCAGCGTGTCTAGAGCTTACAGCCTGTTTATGAACTTTGCAGGCTGAAAAGACGTCAGAGTAGAGCAATAATGATCTCAAGGGTGTTACAGTAATTACTTTACTGTTGGGCATAGCTTGGTCTTACAAGGGGGGGGAGATGATGGTATTCTGCAGCAGATAGCATCAACTTGACAATTGCTTTAAAGATCTGTTGTTTTTTTCTGTTATTGTTTGACATCTCTCTACAGTCTTTTGTCTTCTGTACTGTGAATGTTAATGTGCTTTGGAATTCATGGCAGCTCCGCTCAGCTCTGGCAACTTTGCCACTGTCTGATGAGCTCCAGGCTCCGCTTGCCAGTGGAAAAGAGTCCTTAGAAGCTGGCAATGAGCCAAAACCAGCTGAGGTGGCAGCTCCTTCCGCTCATCCCCACTTCCCTGGGGATCGATGAAGGGCTTAGCCAACCTTGTCTCTGCTCTGCTCCTGAAGGCACAAATCCAAGAAGAAGGCCTTCACCAAATACTGCAAGAAATGGCAAGATGAGGAAGGCAAAAAGCAGTTGGAGAAAGATTTCAATAGCATGAAGAAATACTGCCAGGTTATTAGAGTCATGGCTCACACTCAGGTAAGTGTCTGTGGGACTCAGATGAACACTGGAAACAGCCAAGAGAGCAAGCATAAAACTTGATCCATCTCTGTAGGGAGATTGCTGCCCTCCCCTGCAGCCTGGTGCTAACTATTATGCACAATTCAGATATTAGTACTCTTTACCCTGTACAAAGTGTGTGCTCGCAGGGTGCTTGAAGAGTGTCCAAAAGAGACTGAACCCTGGTAGGAGCTTCGTACCTGTCCTTTGCTGATACCGTGTAGGCCTGGGCTCTCTTAATTCTGGGTATAAATAAAAACAGGCTGAAAACTTAATTCTGGAGTTTGTGTGGTTAGCATCCTTGCAGGCTGCATTCTGTAGGGGTACTGCAGACACTCAGAGGCTTTTGGTGGCTTCTGTTGCTCAGCTAGAGGAGGTGTGATGGTGTCTCCCCAGCCATCAGAGCTCTGCTAGGCTTTCTAGGGAGATGCAGTTAAGTCTTTATGTTGGCTGTGAGTGCGGTAAGAAGTCCAGTTACGACACTGCTAATTTTACTATAATCGTATTTCCATGCCAAATAGCAACGGTAGTATTGCAGCTGCTGTTAATAGTTGTATCAGTCCCCATCTGCTAAATACAGAAGTAAATGTAAATGCGACCTTACCCAAAGTGTCCTTCAGTGTGGCAGAATGTACAAAGAATTGTAGAATGGTTTAGGTTGGAAGGAGCGTTTAATGATCATGTGGTGCCACCCCCCTGCAATGAGCTGGGATGCCTTCCACTCGATGAGCTTGCTCAAAACCTCATCCAGCCTGGCTTTGAACACTGGCAGGGATGGGTCCATCCACAGCTTTTCCGAGCAGCCTGTTCCAGTGTCTCACCACCGTCAGTCATAAACAGTTCCTTTTTTATGTCCAATCTAAATCTCTCCTTTTTAAATTTAAAACCATTCCCCTCATTATCTCCTATTCCTGGATGGAGTGTGGCTGTGGGGATAGAGTTCTGTGTTCCTGTGGATGGCATATAACTTCCAGATAATGTGACTTGCCATTTCAGCTACAGTAGAGCCTAGAGCCTGGTGTAGGGCCTTTTATTTTACTTCAATGTGTTCATCTTGAGAAAGGGTGTATTTAGTTGAACAGATTCAGCCAGGGCTAGGAGGATACTGAGCTATTGAAGGTCCTTCTTGGAGGAACAGGAGCTAAATTTCATTATTCCTGTTTCCTAGATGCGTTTGCTTCCCCTGAGACAGAAGAAGTCTCACCTGATGGAGATCCAGGTGAATGGTGGCACAGTTGCTGAGAAAGTGGATTGG
Source organism: Neopsephotus bourkii (assembly GCF_033783945.1). Classification (NCBI taxonomy): domain Eukaryota; kingdom Metazoa; phylum Chordata; class Aves; order Psittaciformes; family Psittacidae; genus Neopsephotus; species Neopsephotus bourkii. The sequence continues at coordinate 16,275,480 of NW_026900624.1, forward strand.
GCCCGGGAGAAGCTGGAACAGCAGGTGCCTGTGTCAACTGTCTTTGGCCAGGATGAGATGATAGATGTCATTGGAGTCACCAAGGGCAAGGGATATAAAGGTAAACATAGAAGTTCTCCTGGTTGTGACTGGATACAGTTTCGAGTTTTGTTCAAGAGTGTGTAGACTAAGAGCTGAGGGGGTGAATCCATCCTGCTGTCATGGTTCAATGATGAGACCATGGAATGAGCGCTGGGCACGGCGCCTGACATCCGTGAGGAGTCATTCCATGCTGCCTTCCTTCTGAGAACACAACCAAGGGACAGCTGGGGGGAAGGGGCTGTGGGCAGTTAAGGGGCAGGGTGCTTCACAGGGAAACTGGGTGAATTCCTGGGATGTGGGTCTGGGCTTCCCTTTTGTGGCCTAGCACAGCAGCTTGAAAGATGGCTTAAACTCCAGTTGAACAATTTGATGAATCTCTGTTTGACAGTAGTTAGTGACAGTGCTCCTTTGGTTTCTTCTAGGTGTTACCAGCCGCTGGCACACCAAAAAGTTGCCCCGCAAGACTCACAGGGGTCTGCGCAAAGTGGCCTGCATTGGCGCATGGCACCCTGCTCGTGTGGCTTTCTCGGTGGCCCGGGCTGGTCAGAAGGGCTATCACCATCGGACTGAAATCAATAAGAAGGTTTGTTTCTCTGACCTGCTGGGAAGGAGCGAGAGCTGGCTGGGCTTACTTGCTGCATGACAGCGAATAGAGTTTTGCTCTGGATGTTTAGCTGTTTGAATGTAATCTCAGGGCAGTAATGTTGAATAACCATCAAATTCTCTCACAGCCACGTGTTTTCAAAGTACAGTAGACATTTTTCTCCAACCCTATGTAGAACGATTTGCACTTTGGCTGATGACAGGTCCTTTCTCCTATCTTTTAGTAAGCAGAAATTGTTGTCATTTTTAGATCTACAAGATTGGCCAGGGTTACCAAATCAAGGATGGAAAGCTGATCAAAAACAATGCTTCAACTGATTATGACCTGTCTGACAAGAGCATTAACCCTCTGGTGAGTTGTTGAGCTCTGGAAAGAGTTTGCTTATAAGCTGCCATCTTAAGAGGCAGATGGGCCTGGTGTAAGCTGCAAAATGATTGAATGAAGAGCTTTTGAGATACAGCTTGGCAGTTGTGGGAGGCAGTGTTGCTTAGTCATTCTCAGTATGGACTTGTGTAACTTGCTAATTTTGCTTGATACGTGGCAGTAGTACAGAGAGATGTTACAAACCTCTACTGTAGATGGTACTTGTAAATAAGGATTAATGTAGCAGGGAGAGCAGCTTGTGCTCTTGTTTTGTTAGCTGCCTCTTGTTGCTGCTATAAGGCATTTGCCTTTTTAACCTTGGTACAGCTAAATTCCTGTATCAAGGAATTTGACCAGCAAAAGGTAATACTGGAAATGGGATTTTAGTGAATGTGGGAGTGGTTGAGACCCAGAAGGTGAAGTGAGAGGATCAGGCTGTAGGCAGATGTGATCATTGCTCCTGCTTCATACAAAACACTAACTGCTCTCTCCTTGCTCAGGGAGGCTTTGTCCACTATGGGGAGGTGACCAATGACTTCATCATGCTGAAAGGCTGTGTTGTTGGGACCAAGAAGAGAGTCCTAACCCTGCGCAAGGTGAGTGGTGTGACCTGCTGTCAGATGGGCTGGTGCAGCTTAAGGTAGCTGTGCTGCCTTTGGTACAGGTAGTGGCTGCTGCCAAGGGGACTCCAACCAGCTAAAAAGAAAAGCCTCATGCATCCAGACACACCTCATATTAGTGACCTCCGCAGTAGTGTGAGATCCTTTCTGAAGTTCATTCAGTCCAGGGCTGTTTGCAGGTAAGGGCATGCTTTAGGGTTGAGAATTCTTGTGGACCATAAGGACACTGACGGGCAGACTTGGGCTCACCTGCTGGTGTGACCTCACCATTCTTCACTCTTGAAAGCCAGAGATGACAGCTAGCTTACTTGCACAACATAGCAGCGAAAGCATGAGGTCAGGGTGACTTAGAGGAGGGTGTTAGCCATGGACGTGATCAGAAGTAGCCAGCATACTGGCAGGCTGAAAGGGTGCTGCTGTATATTCACTCACCTGGTGTCTCTCTTGCAGTCCCTGCTTGTGCAGACCAAGCGCCGGGCCCTGGAGAAGATTGACCTGAAGTTCATTGACACAACCTCCAAATTTGGCCATGGCCGCTTCCAGACAGCTGAGGAGAAGAAGGCTTTCATGGTAAGGATATTTTCTGAAGCTGGGCAGCTTTGTACTGTGTATTGCCTTGTCAGGTAATAGCATTTGGTAGCCTGACCCTTGGGCTGCCACAGGGCCGAGGTTCCTGTGAAATGAAGTGTGTAGTGTCAGTCAAGAAGGTTCAGCCTCCAACTTGGTTATGACCATAGGCTGGATTGGGGTCTTGCTTCCCCTACAGCAGCACTTAGTGCCTGAGGGATGTTGCCGTGTTTGAGTACAAGTCATCCAGTGATGAGGTGTGGAATAAGCACTGAACGCTGTCTGACACACGTGGGAAGTCCCTCTGCACTGCATCTCTTCTGAGAGCAGCTCTGGATGGTGCTCACAGTGGGCTCTGGGTTGTGGTCTCACTGTCGCCTCTCGGAGAAGGCAGGTCTGGAGTCATGGCTGTGAGGCCCTTGCTGAGTCAGAGCATGGTTCAGGTGCCTGGGGGCTGCACACGCACTTCCCCACAAGGTGGCACCAGCCATGTGCAGAGTCTCTGCTCCATATAGAGTCATGGTTATGGTGCACCGTGGCTGTGCTGAGTTCAGCTTTACCCTGAAACCTGTAACTGTGGGGATGGGGCTTGCGATTTCCAACAGGCTGCAACATTGAAGGGTTTTTTTGCCCTTAATTTGCTTCGCAGCAAGGGGAGAAGAAATGGCAGGGGTGTGATTGGGGTGTGATGTGCTCTTTGGTGCAGGCTGCTGTTTACATAGTTTGTTCTCTCTTTTTTCAGGGACCACTCAAGAAAGATCGCATTGCTAAAGAGGAGACAGCTTAATGTCTGCAAGGGTCTTGTGGCCTATGTGATCTCAGACCAAGAAAATAAACATTTTAAAGAAGTTAACTTTGTCTCTTGGTTTATGCATTGCTGTGTCAAGTCTGGTACTCTCACTGCAGGCACCCTGTGCAAAGGAGCAAGTAAAGCTCAAATTCCTGAACACCCAAATCAGCATGGTTCCTCTTAACAAGGAGGAGGCTGCCATTGCTGGTTTTGGAGAGCAGAGATTGTGGAGTACAGAGCAAGGCTTCTCTGGTTGAAATAGCAAAGCAGCAGGAGCCCTATATGTATTTGCCATTTCAGAAGCATTATTCCTGATGTTAATCTTCTGCTGGGTGACTAAAGAGCTCCTTTGTATCAAGCACGTTTTGAAATGAAGAAAACTCCTTCACACAACTGAAACATCACTAATTCTTAGGTGGGTGGCTGGCGCTGGCTGTTGCTGTGGAAACCGTCCTCTTTCTGTGTGATGGAGGGTATGTAACCTGCACACTGTTTGCAAATGCAGCGTGCCTCACGTAAGGTGGGTATTCCAGAATCCCTTCCCCTGACACATTCCAGCCTTGCAACAGCTGGGTATTCCCAAATTAATTTCCCATCCTGGAAGACCTTGCCTGGTGAGGAAAATGGCTGGCCTGACAGGGAAGGAGGGTGATGACTCCACATCCCACCCTCGAGGAGGTGGGAGAGCTGCCAGTGCTACTGGTGCTGTATTCCTGCATGGCTTAAAATACTGGGGAGACACTTTGGCTGGTGTTCCAGCCCAGTGTGATAGTGAAGGGCAGATGAGACAGTGCTGTGTGCAGGGACCAGCTCCATGCACAGCATCAGTCCCAACAGGTGTTCTGGTGTCGGGGCTGAGGCCTTATACCAAGAAAGGCAGTGGCTGCCCCCAGTGCTTGGCTGCCTCCAGCCGCAGCAGTGAGATCACCGGCGCTTCGGGCATGGCCCGACAGAGGGCTCCTGTAAATTTAGATAACGGTGTTTGGCGTGTCCTTCACTGACCATAATTGGAGACATGGCAACAACTCCATGTATCTACACTGAAAGTGCGGTGCTGCTCTTGAGACAGACCCCTGTTTTGATGCCATTTGCTCAAACTGAAATAGGGAAAGGTGGATGTAGAGGGTGTTTCCTGTGGGGACGTGTAAGAGCCCTTTAAGAGTTAAAAGGTGGTGAGAAGGAGGAAAAACATTTACCTTGTTTCCCTAGAAACCAGACTCGATGACTGCAGAAGCTGGCTGGCTCCCCCTCAGCCTCCTTTAACACGTGAACCTGCTGGTTGGTTTCAGCCAAGTGTAACAAGAGAGGTCTCACCCGCTGGTTTTATTCCCCCTCAAGTTTCAAAGGTAGCAGCCTTAAAATTAGTATTCCCTTGAAGCAGGAAAAGTGGAATTTCACAGAATCACAGAATAGTTAGGGTTGGAAAGGGCCTTAAGATCATCCAGTGCCAACCCCCTGGCCATGGGTAGGGACACTTCACACTAAACCATACCACCCAAACCTGTGTCCAACCTATGTCCATCTTGAGGCTGCAGCTCTGAAGAGAGGTTTTGTGCCTGCTGGTAAGCCTTTGGTGGTCTTTTCCCTCAGGTGTTTTAAAGCATGTATGTGCTAGCTGGCTAGCAAGTACATAGCTCTAAGTCAGCCCTGTCTGCTCCTGCCACCTCAGTCAAACCAGTTGGAATCATCCAAGGGAACTGGGTATATGAGGATAACCTGGGATGTGTTGGGGATGAGCACTTATGCTAAGCGATGCACAGCCTTCATGAAAATCTGTACAAATGCCTCATTTACCAAATCGTGCCCTGTGGTGGGAGCTCTGTTGGAGGCTGGGAGCTGGTGAGTGCGTTTTGAGGTGGTGATGGCAGTGGAGGGAATTTTCCGCCAGATCAGCCCCCAAGTAGAAGGAAGCAGTCCTGAACTGCTGCTGTTCTTGTTTAAGATGCTTAACGTGTATCTAGCAGGAGGAGCTGCTTCAGTTTGGAACCCATTGCCAGGCTTGGGTTTGTTTACTCTTGAAGCGATGGTTGCTGACTGATAAAAACACTGGAGGGGGGAAAACCCCCACAAAAGTGGGTTTTACTCCTTTTCCATCCCGGAATCCTGGGGACAAGAGGACACCCAACGTCAGGAGGTGGCGCTCCTCCCTCTGTAGATGGCTTGTGGGACACGTCCCCAAGAACTTGCTGATGGGGCCGGCCTGGAGAAAAGCCCTGCTGAGTTGAGGCCACCAGGGCTATGTGGGTCCCTCTCAAACCCTCCAAGGGCTCCTTGAAGTCCTGCAATGCCAGTGGGCATTTTGCTAGAGGGCTCCTGGATCCAGGTTTAGGAGGTCCCCATCAAGCTCTGTGGGTGGGGGACAAAGCCAGGGGATGCCAGGCTGGCTTTGGCAAAGCCTTCCACTCCTAACACATCATTCCCTCCAGCCTTCCTGCTCCTGCAGAGCATCCATCCTCTACTCTGGGCACAGTCCCCAGTGCAGTAGTCAGCAGTTGTGCAGGTCACACATGAGTACAGCAGCTCCCAAGAGCCCAGAAACTGCTTTTAGGGTGGCTTGTGTTGATTTTTAAACCAACTTCCCTTAATATTGAGCTTTTTCTCCCTGACATGGTCATCTCACCCCATGCAGCCCCGAGTGCTGTGGTTGGTGCTGCTTGAGTGCATCTTCCCTGCTCCAAAATGGCCAGTGCTATCCCTGTCCACCCAGGCGAGATCCCGCTCCCCTCTGATGCTCAGACCAACCCGAGGGCTGTGGGAGGACATGCACAGCCCTGACCCTGCTCAAGCAGCACTGGGCACCGTGGGAATGTGTCTCATCCCAGCTGGCGCCGGGAGGCTGCGGCTGGGAAACGGGGCCGGGTTTCACCCCCCAGCACCCGCTGCTCCCCAGCTGCCAGCAGCACAGGGGCTGGGACCTGGCCTTCCCGGGCTGGGGAGCAGCTTCTCCAGCCTTCTGGGGCGCATCTGGCTCTGGCGCTGCCTCTTCCCTTGCTGGAGATGAAACGAGACACAGCTGTGAGGCTGGAGCAGAGATGTTAGAAGCGTGTAAGGATGCCCGGGGGGGGGGGGGGTGTGTTAAAAAAAAGCGGGTTCAAGTTGGAGGTCTTGGCTCCCACAGTCGGCTTCACAAGCGGCCCAGCTGACACCCCTGCCTCCCCCCAGCGCCTGCCTTTGATCGCGGTGACAGGCGGGGAGCCTCAAGTATGCTTCATGGGGAAGAGGGGCTGACGAAGGTGCCCCGGGGGACCCGCGGCCGGGTTCACACGCTGCGCAGCGGCTTTTGGGCTGCTCTGCTGCAGCAGCTCTGCTGAGTGCGGCACGCGTTTGATTTGCAGCCCCCCCACCCTGGCCTGAGGACTGCGTTCGTACCTGACAGCTCTCTGGCTTCCCACCAACCCTTAGAAGTCCTTTGCAGGACCCGGGGCGCAATGGATGTGGTGGGGAGATGGGTCCCTGCAGAGGTCAGGCCCTCCTTGTGCTCCGGGACTGCAGTCCCGCAGGCACCTTGTGCTAAGGCGAAGCCAAAGCAGGATTTCCCCCATCCGCATGGTCACCACAGCCTCCCTGCTGTTGGGTGTCAGTGATCCCAGTGCGGCGCTGTTCCCTGGCTGAGCACTGGACTTACGGGAGCCCACGTGAGTTTTGGGAAGCATGGTGCTGGGGAGTCATTTGTATCTGTGGTCGGGCACAGTGGGGAGCATTCTATTTATCACTTGCTGCTTCCCAGCTTCCCCAAAACACAACCTGGGGCTGCCCTCCCTCCCTGGTGGGGACAGATGCTGTGCCAGGGGCATCCAGGATGCAGCAAAGCCCCGAAGCACCCTGATGCCAGGCACCAAATTCAAACCCAAGGATTGAAGTGGGAAAGGGTGTATGCCCTGATCTAGCCCGGTGCCCTACGGGACATGACAACACCTCTCCAAGGCTGTCCACTGGGCTCAGGTGTCGCTTCACACCCAGCAGCCTCATCACAGGGTGTTTTGAGTACATACATTTTAATTTCTTTATTGGCACCACCAGTGGCACACAAGAGCCATGTACAAAGCCATGCGTGCTGCCAATAGGAGAGTCCCCCCCCAGCACACACACACATCACCCTGCAGGAGCAAATCTCCCCAGCTTTGTGGCTGGAGCTGTCTGCCGCGCACTCTGCTCCTGTCCACCACGGTGCCTGAGGATTGGATGGAAACCAAAGCTCATTTTTCCCCTTGGGCCTCAGCCAGGGAGTGGGTCTCAAGGAGCTGCTGATGGCGGGAGGTATTCATGTTTGTTTGGTTCCAGCGAGGCTGGACGCCCACTCCCGCTTCCCTCCATACAATAAGATCAAACAGCTCCGGGACATTTCCTTGCTCCTCGCAGATGAAATCCCTGCATCTGCCACCCTGCTCCGCCCTGCCCGGGGCTGCAGCCTCTTCCTTCACCGAAAGCCCTGGCGAGTCATCGCTGCTCTTTCTTCTGCCCCCAAATGGGGGATTTGCTCATTTTTGCCAGCCCCACATCCATTTGCAGGGCTCATGGGCAAGGGATGCAGGAGGACCGGGACAGTGGCACCTTTCCTGCCTTGGCTTCATCCCCTCTCCCACTTCTAAGGGACCTTGGTGAGGACCCACGCCACGTCTGATGGCTCCCATGCAGGGCATGCAGGCTGTGCCCTTGGATGTCACTGTGGCCAGGGCTGACAGCAGGAGCATACAAGCTCCTGGTGAGGAGAAGGCGCCCAGCAGGAGCTTATTCCCCTGTCCCACACCTCCATCCGCTTCCTCAGCGCCCGGCCCTTGCAGGGATAAGGGGAGGGTGATGTGCCAGAGTGTGGTACCCAGACACCAGCCAGCAAAGGAGGCAGTGGGTGAATACCAGCCCCTCTGAGAGGGGCTTCCCTGTGGGGCAGGAGGACACCCTGTGGATGCTGAGCCTTCATCGGCAGCTGCAGATGACCGTATCCAAAGCTGTGCTGCGCTGTCCTGCCTGTCTCCTGAGCGGGTTCCTGCTCCCCTCTCCCAGCAGATGCCTTCCCCAGGTGTCCCTGGTGCCGGGGGGCTGCTGGTGCAGTGGGGGGAGCCTGGCCACGGGCAGGGGATGCAGCTGCTTTTCATTTCCCACCTTCCCCAGCCCTCCTGCTTGCTCTTTCAGCAGGTCCCTGTGATCTGAGGGGTAATTATGGGTGTCAGGTTTGGGGCAGCCAAGAGCAAATTTGGGAGGGGGGAGGTAGCAGGAAGCAGCAGCAGGATGATGAGGAACCAGGAGAGGACACAGTGAGGAGGGTGCTACTGGGATTTCAGCACTGTGTTCACCTGGCTCCCATCCTGCTCCATGTCAGGGTGCCACAGCAGTGCTTCAGCCCATGCAGTCAGCTGCTGCCTCCCTGTTTCAGGGTCTGCAGCTTCCATACGCAGTATATGTGGAGACCAGGACACTTTGGCTCCATGAATTGCGGCTCCTCATGTGCAGCCTGGCCCCATCCTTTTCTGCACACGTGCAGCTTATGCCCAGCCAAGGCTGGGGAGGGAGAGTGTGGGTACAAAACAGCAGCCCCCGAGGCAGTTCCCTTTCCTTGGCAGCACATCTTTCCCCCATCCATTGCATGCTGCTCTGCTTCTTGCATCCCAGAGCTGGACCTTTAGGGCATCTCCTCCTGGAGTCTGCTGGGGTGTCAGGGTGCGCTTGGAGGACCCAAATACATACATCCCCCACCTGAGTCCTCAGCATCCCTTCTTCAACCTGAGCCTTCCTCCCAGAGGGAAGCCCTAGGTGAGGGCCTCCTTCTTGTCCCGGCGCACAGAGCTGGGCCTCACAGGGATGGGGGCATGGGGCAGGTACCAGGAGCTCAGCCACCAGAGGAAATGGGGGAGACGGAGGCGAGGCAGGAACCCAGGTGTGAACCCGGGCAGGTAGCAGGGCCGTGACTCAGCCATCCAGGGGAAAGCGGCTGTGGAGGGGAGGGCTCTGGCGGGGAAACCAGACTGCCCTGGGGCTGCTGGGGTACAGGAGCACTGAGCTTCTGATCCTGGCTTCCATGGGGCAAAGCACCTCTTTCTCTTAGAGACCCAAGGGGCTCGTACTCCAGAGCTTGTCCACCCCTGGCCAGCCTGATGTCAAGAGTCTGATGGGGTCCATTGGGTCCCCCCATCCGATGGGGACCTTGTAGGCAACATTCCCTCTTCATCCCCTCTCTCTGCAAAGAGTTAAATCTCTCTCCAGTTCAGCGCTTCTCCCCTCCCTCCTGCCCCCCTCCCGGGGTAATGGTTAACCAAGCCCATTGCTAATTACATATCGATGACCTCAGGCGGGTTTTGTTATCGTCTGGAAACACCTGATGCATGTGTCACCAGCAAGAGCTGTTCTCGTCTCAAGTACACCGGCAACCCTTGAACTTGCGTTGGCTTTTCCCTTCCCGCCCCGCCACCTGCCCGCAGGCACTGAAGCTTCACTGGCTGAGCGGCTGTGTGGGCTTGTCACGGCTGCTCCCAAGAGCAGGGCACAAACACGGTGGGAAGAAAGGGTGTATTCCTCCTCTCCCTCCCCAAATCACTGCCCTCCATTCGCTGCCGATCAGGCTTAGCTTCAGTTTAGCGGACCTCCTTCTTGTGGCCTCAACCTGCGCTTTCCTACCTTGCGTGAGGATGGGGACAGCCTGGCTGGGAACTTCATCTCCAAAAGACCTCCTGGCTTTGCTGGCAGAGCCCCATAAGGAGAAGGATCCCAGTCTTCCCCTATCCCGCAGGGCAGACCTGGGGCAACACCACTGGGCTGGGCAGGGTGAAGCTGAAGCCCTTAAAGCCTGCGATGGAGAACGGGAGAGAGAAATGGGCAAAGAAGACAGAACAGGGAGACTGGGAAGGGTTTGGAGGTGTTCTGTGAGGGGGTTATGAGTCCACCTTAGGCAAGACGGACTTTTACAGGGGCAGAGCCATACCCTAGATGGGTCTGGGACCAGCGGCTCCCAGAGCAGGGTGCATGGAAGTGGAGGGGACTCTTTGGGAATGGCAGCTGGGGTTTCCTGCCAGCTCCACCAGCCTTGTGCACAGCCTGCGTGTTGCTGCTCGAGGAGGGCTCTTGGCCCTGCAAAAGTCCTTGGGGGTGGTTTTCTTTGCAGCGAAGAGCAGAGGCCTTGCTGACATCATTTTCACACTGCATGGTATAAATAGCCAACCCGAAAAACAAAGGAAAACTCCCCATGAAGACCATGTAAGGCAGAGCCACAGTTGCACCACTTATTTATTCGCTCACCGTAGCTATTTCCTGCCTCTGTTGGTCCCGGACCTCCTGCGTTGGCCAAAAGTCAGCTTTTCCTCCCTCGCCAGGAATTTACGGATCAGCAGCCCTGCTGGTAACTGGGGGGTTACAACCCCCTGGTCCTGGCAGGGCACGCTCATGCCTGTGGTTGGCCTCAGTCCCACCAAGGGACTGGGCATCTGCTGGGCATCTACAGGGTAGGGCAATGGCCATCACCCCTTGGAGCAGCAAGGGCTAAGGCTGGAGGGATCAGTAAGACTGGAAACTTGCTGGGTGTTGCAGCAGGCAGGACTTCCTTGAGCTCCTCCACCTCTAGGGTATCTCGTGTGTTGCACCACCTCAAAGACATCCACAGCCCCAGTGGGAAGCAGATGCCCTGTTACAGTGGGGAGCATCAGTGGGGTTTCCAGGCTGTAAGCAGGATGGATGTCACTCGGGTGGGTTTTATAGCCCAGAGTCAGCTTTTCCTGCTCCCAAGCTGCAGGTCCCTGTGCAGGCAGCACTCGGTTGGGGTGGGTGAGCACCTGCGAGGGGGAGGCGGCACAGACATCACTGCGTGCACAGACCCGGCTTGTTCAACAAGCTGGAGCAAGGCTACAGATGCGTCTTCATCGGGCTCCAGCTGCGCTCTGGCTCGGCAGCTCCTTCCCAGCACTTGCTGCTGCCTCCAGACCTGCAGCGGATCGGTCTGTGCATGTGCTTCCCTGCTCGCTCCAGGCACCCACAGCCAGGCTCGCTCGGGACCCTTCTCCTCTTGTCTCAGCTGTGCACAGAGGAAAGGGGGTGATGCTTTCCTCCATGGCTCTACCGGTGTGCAGGGAGCAGTGGCCAGCAGCTGGGGACGGACGGGACCTCCTTCAGGAGATCCAGGCATGGTTTTGGGCCATGGGTGAGGATTGTCCAAATTTCAGATCCCCAGTTTTGAAGCTAAGCAATCCCAGCTCAGGCATGAGGGGTGGAGGGATGGACACAAAGGTCCAGGGCTACTGCTGCACAGGAGCATGTCTGCAGGCATTATGTCCCTCAGTCCTGCCTGCAAGCCAGAGATGCCTTCAGCTCTGCTCACAGATGAAGCTGGATCGAAATTGGCCTTGGCTGCCCCCGAAAACACTCTGTTCCTGGGTAAATGGAGCTGGGTTGGCAAGGGAGAGTATGGCATGGTCCCTGCTGCGCTGCCAACCAGTGGTGGGGACAGGAGCTGTCGTGGGGATGATGTGAGAGCTGCTTTGCCAGGGCACCATGGCCAAGGTGTAGGGATGGAAGGACCTGCTGGCAGACAGCAATCACCCAAGATCTCCCCTTTCTGTCTGCTCATTCCCCTGCCTGCCATCCCCCTCTGTGTGCCAGCAGCCCCAGGGGATAGGGAAGAGGGGATGCCAAAGGTTGGCGTGTGCCGGACGGGGCCCTGCTCGGTCTGGCTCCTGGGAGGGTCCCATCCAGCGGACTGTCTCCTTGGTCATTGTTATCAGGGTAATACTCCAGCAGCTTGAATCCTGTTTTTGTGCTGGTGTTGCCTGGCTCTACGGGAGCGAGGGGGGAGAGAGAAACACAGGAAACGGCAGCGACGGAAGCAGAATCATCTCCTGGAGGGAGCGAAGAGCCACTGACGCCACTGAGGGGAACAAAGACAGAGATTCAGAAGGGTTTATACACGACTTTGCGCTGGAGACTGCCCAGACAAATCGTCTCAACCCCAGCTTACAGCACACCTACCTCCCTCCCGGCACGTCTGCCCCAACCCAATCCCCCTGCGCTGAGCTCTGGGCTGCAGGGAGACCTTTGTGTGGGGACACACAGAGGCAGCTGTGAGCCAACGCTGATGGTTTTGGCATGGAGAAGCCCTGCAGGGGTGACCCGGGGGGATGTCCTCAGTCTTGGCCCCAGCTGCTGTGAGAACTTTGGCATGGCGGAGCGAGGGTGGCTGTGGGAACAGAGCAGGGCATGGTGGTGGCGTGGGCACCAGCCTCGCCGCTGCCTCAGAGCTGTCCCCACCACCACCCCGAGATGCCAGGGGGCTGTCCCCACACCCCACACACACAACGGGCCCTCTGTCCCACAGACACAGATGGAAACTGTGAGTGAAAAGGCCAGAGGGCCTGGCTGCCAGCCTTACCCGAGGTCGGGAGGAGCCTGCAAGCTTCTGTCTTGCCGAGGTGTGAACTGCGCCTGTCCACATCCCCATCCTTGGCACATCCTGGGTCCCAAGGAAGCCCCGGTGTGCTTCCTCTCCTGAGGGTGCAGGTCAGCAGTGCCACATCCCAAGTGCCAAGAGCTCTTCTGCATGGCTCTGGGGCAGGAAAACCATTCTTCAAGCATGGGGCAAAGCCCTTGGGTCTCCCAGCTCCTGGCCCTGCAGGACGCAGGTGTCCCAGTCAGACTGATCCAGGGAGCTTGCTAAGCCCTGGCCTCGTGCACAGCACTGTAAAACAGTGACAGTGGATGTAGCCTTCTTGACACACTTGTGCCAAGGGAATTTCCCCCACCCAGTCCCTAATTCCAAGAAAAGGATGTGTGCCACAGCTACTTGCAATGGATATCCTCCTTTTTTGGTGTTACATGGGGCAGCACTCACACCTCAGGCCTTTCTGTGACCGAGGAGCAAAATCTTGTTCCAGCCCCAACAGATGTAGGGCCCCCTGGTCCATAACCCCATCCCCACGCCATGGTCATCGCCGGCTCCAGAGCCAGGGTAAGGATCTCCCATCAGGAACACCCTGTGAGGGTCAGTGATGCTGTGGGGCACTGCTGATGCCTGGGAGAGCAGTAAGGACCATGGAGCTATACAGGGTGGCACTCCTGTGGGGAAGCTCGCAGCACTCCTGCCCTGCTCCCTGCAGCAAGGGCAGCACAGCCAGGATGCTCCTGCTGCCAGGAGTGCTGCTATTCCCAGGGTCTGCCTTTGTGAGCAGTTTTTGTGGCTGGAACATTTGCACCAAAATGTCATCAGTCCCTTATCTGCAACATATCTGGGTCCTTTTGGTACCCACTCAGCCTCCAAAAATAGCCTCAGCAAAGGGAAAGAATACATCCCTAAAATAGCACCGCCACTCGGGCTCACTGGCGCTGGAGCTGACACCTGGTCAAGTGCCCATCGCGGATTTGCAGGGAGATTGCAGGTCTATTCTTCAGTGCTTTCCCAGCCTAAAATAGCAGCCGCAACCTCTCTGCACTGCGAGACCAGCAGGTGCTGGGCAACCTTTGCCCGAGGCTGTGCCCAGGCTGCAGCCTGGCCCCTCCGTTCCACCCCAGGGCACCACCAGCTATTACCGTGCAGGACCTGTGTGCCCACAGCAGGGCAGGGAGGTGTGAAGCTGTGGAGTACAGCGAGGGCCAGGTGAGTGACCCTGAGGGATGCGGAGGAGTGGTTTGGCTGGCTGCCTCTCCTGAAAAGGAGAGCTGCTGAGGAGGAGGAAGCCAGGAGGAAGGAAAGCCTTGTTTGTCTGTTCCCAGAGCAGCGCAGGAACTGCTATATGAGGAATTACCTGACCTCACTTACATCTCCAGATGCTCTTCATCTGTTTCACCCCCCTTCTTTGTCCGAGCCTCTCCCCAGCTCCTGCATCTTGCTCTTCACTGTGCTGCTGCCTCTCCTCTGAGCTACCCCAGCATTGGCAGCTGGTTTCCGCCAGGTTGTGAGTCCTCTTCCACCTCCTTATGCTCCAAATCCATCCGCACCTGCTCTTCCTCCTGAATGGACCGCATTCACCCCCTGTATGTGAATCCAGGAGTCTGGCTCAGCCTGGCAGGCAGGGCATGGCCATAGGTCTCTGCTGACCCAGGAAGGCAGGGGAAGCTGTGGCAGATGGGATGGGATGTGGGCTTTCAGTTACTGGGAGCACACTGCAGGCTTGTGGGGAGCTCTGTGGTACCCAGCTGGGAAACTGGGGATCAGAAAGAAGGAAATTTGGGCTCAGCATCTATCACTGACACACACTGGCATTTTGCATCGCATTCAGACCCCACATATCTCAGTTTACTCCCCCTCTACAGCCCCCTGCCTCATGCAGTGTTGCACAGCCAGACTTCTCAGCATCTGTGAAGGACGAGTGGGTAAGATCATGACGCAAAGGTTTCATGCTCTTTGTAGACTATTGCTTCCTCTCTTGCCTGGCCCTTCTGAATATCTGTGTAAAGATGTTTATGCAGAATACAAAAGGTTTAAGGATGTGTGTTGGATACCGAGGGATGAAGTCCGGCATGAGATAAATGAGGATCTGGAAGCAGGATCCACCACTGCTGCTTGTCATATTGAACAGTGTTTCCTGGGGCAAGCGGAGGAGGGGGATGAGGCTGCTGAGGACAGGTCTGGGAATCACAGAGCTAAGGTGTTCACAGGGAGGAGGATACAGACAGGGGCTGGAGCCAGGGATGGAGGCACATTTTGCTGCAGAACAGGGCTAGGCTGTCACATGTGGCCAGGAGCAGGGCTGAGAAAGGAAATGTGGAAGAGCAGGCAGAAAATGGGGAGACTGTGAATGGCATGGCCTGAATGGAGGTCAGAGCAGTGATGGTTTCAATCCAGAAATGGGTTGCTGAGGTATGCCAGGGAGAGCGGAAAAGGTAAGGAGTGACAAACCCTCCATACCCTGTGTAAAGCCTTGTTTTCCTCCAGGGAGGCCCTGGAGACCCTCTAGTTCTTTTCAACCTCATAGCATCCCACCAACCCATGGTTAAATTAGGGGCTGAGATCCTTCCAGGCTGGGGTGGGAGGAGGAAAGGGGCATATGAGTAAAACAGTAAACATAGCACTCTTGACGAGGCTAATTTCAAGATTGGGAAGGATCTTCTGAAACAACAGGTTATTTCTAGACATGGGAAATGAACCAAGTAGCCCACTGGCCCAGAAGGGCCATGGGGAGGACTCATATCTCTCAATTCAACAACCCATTGAGCAAGCTGAGGTCACCACTCATTGCAGGGGACAGGAACTCAGGGAAAGGAAGAGGGGACCGGATGCTCAGCCAAAACACCTTAAGAAGTAATGTTAAGGATATCCCCTCTCCTCCAGAGCCAAGATGTGACGGTGCCTTCCCGGGGCTCCATGGAGAGCAGTGGTGAGGGGGTCGCTTGCAGCTGGTGTTCCCAGGAACCTTTTCCCACCTCCACTGTTCCTCCTAACCTTCCTCTGACTACAGTGCTCGATTTTCCCTGCCCCTATGTTTTGTTCTGACATGATAACCATTTATTGAAACCTTCCAAGCCCAGGCAAATAGGATACACATGGGTCAAGACTGAGCAGGAGCAGTGTACTGGCAGAGGGGCGAGACTTTTGACCCAGCAGACACCATGGGTATGAAGTGATGGGCTTTGGGAGGTTTGGAAGAGCAAACGGGCTGGTGTTATGGCAGCAGGAGAAGAAGGAGGCCAGCCTGAACATCTTCTTTGAGGGACCTTAGAAGCACATTACCCCATCCAATTCTACTGCCCACCTGAGCGTGTGTTTGACACCGCTCAAGTCAGCTGTGAATCCCAGTGGTGCTTTCCTAGGGAGGTGCAGGGAAGCCCTTCCAACATGGAGATTGGAATTCCTGAGGGCCATTCCCATGCTTCTTGGCCCTGCCTTTGTCTAGCAGAGAAGTCACAGCTGAAGGATTCAGGTGACATCATGCAGGGAAGGTGGTACAGCCCCGCAGGGTCCCTTCGGTTCTCTGACAGACAAATGTGGCTGTCTGAGCTTTGCAATCCTCAGTGCAGTCCTGTGCACTGCTGATGGTTATCCGAAGACTGGGGGATGTGGTCATGAGTGAGGACGTGGCAGAACATGAGGAGAGATGCACAGCTTTGCTGGTTCCTGGGAAAGGAAGCCACCATCTGTTAACAGAAAGAGGAATATCAACGGAAGAGCAATTTAATTAGATAATATATCTAATTAAGACAGGTGACAGGCTGCAAATTCCCCTCCTGGAGAGACCTTTGGAAAGCTCTCAAGCAAGGATGCTCCATACCTTGTCCTTTCAGCCAAGGCCAAGTGCCAGGGCAAGAAGAGGAGCTGCAGGTTCCCAGCACCCTCCTTGCTGCTTCCCAGTGCTTGCCTCCACTGGCCACCACCCCATCTACGGGGGCCAGGTGAGACATGGTCACCACCATGGCTGTGGCTCTGCAGGAGCTGGGCACTTCTGAGTGCCCAAGGCCCTTGCTCCCTCTAAGTGCCCTCTCCTCCGCATCACTTGGATTCCTAGCCTTTCCTTCTGCCATGGTATTTGCAGACCAAGATGTGGTTTGCAGCCCTTTGTGGCCAGGCAGAACACCTCTGCAGGATGGTCATCAGCACCCGGGGACCGAGGGAACCAGGAGCCAGACCACATCCTTGAAACAAAGCACCCGTATCTAGGACTGGAGGATCCCACAGCAACAGGCTGGGCTATGTGCAAGCCTGCTTTCCTTTGCAAGCCAACATCTGCTGACGGCCCAGCTTGCTTAGGCTGCACTGAATCCTGGTGCTGCCTCAGTCTTCCCCTCTCCCCACCCCCTTTTTCCCCTGAAGAAATTTCTAAGAGAGTTTTTTTTTGTCATTGGCATTGTCTGTTTGATCCCCAGCTCCTACCCAGGCAAAATAACACATGCATCTTACTGGAGACAGGATAGAGGACTCTTGGAGTTAATCGTTTTCTCCATTGTCTTTCTAATGTGTGCTGAGATGTCCGTAGCTGCGGACCCATTGTGCTGCCTTCCTGCTTGTTTTTCCAACAGTCTCCAGTGAATAAAAGCAATGCAGGGCTTGTAATACACTTTCCGTGACCTCTAATCTTTCTGTATGATCTATCTCAATTGGCAGGTCACAGACAGTAATCCTTAGCAGCAGATCCACCTCCATCTCACCTACTCCAAAAGCCAGTCCAAGCTTTCCCTGGTTGGCTCCAGCTTCCCTCGTCTGCACCAACATCTCCACTGCCTTCATCCATACCTTCTTCCCCCTCCTCCCTTCTTGCTGCTCTCCCAAGAGGTCTGTCTTCACACTTTCCTCTGAGCTTCTGGTCTCTGGAGGTGTTGGCACTGAGGTGTGCTGTGGCAGGCAGGTGATTGATGCCATTGAAGGCAAGCTTGCTGAAGACCCATCCTACCTCCTCATCCCACCACAAGTGGGTCGGGCTGATGCCACAGAGCAACTCAGCTACTAGCATCAGCAGCACAAGTAGCCAAAGCAAGGGCTGGAGGGGATTTCAGGGCGGACAAAGCCTGTAGATTTGCCTTCCCACCCTGGCTATGAGTTCACTCTCCCGCGTAGACTTGATGAGATTCCCAGATGCAGAGGTACAACAATGCAGGAGGGAAACCCTTGTGGAGTTATTCCACACAGCTTCTCTGGAAATGTTTGCCCTTCCTACTGCTTTCCTGCTATGATGGAAGCCCTCAGGTGTCCCTTGCTAGGACAGCCACCTGGGCTTTGAGGATGAGTCACCCCTTTTCCTGTGCTCTCCTCGACCTTCCCTTTGGCAAGGACTGGCAGCAAACAGCAGGAATGAATCAGAGGCAGGGATGGCTGAAGGACCAGCAGCCCACCCCCAAGCATCCTGGCATGCATGTGCCAGCTGCAGCACCACAGGGGACTGGGCATTGCCCATCACTGACTCATGAGGACTGGTGATCGCAGGGGACAGAGAAATCTCCACATCATCTCTCTGGAAGCCGTGCTCAGGAGTCCCTTCCTAAAAGGACTGAATGCCAGCTGCAGTCTTTTCCAGCACCAATGGGACATTCCTGGAGCCTCCTCTGACAGAGCCAGGATCCCTCTCCTGCTCAAAGGGTTTGTGCCCAGGCCAAGGATAAAACACCTGCTTTGTGCTTTGGCCACCTTGCTCCATCATCCAGTCTTTTCTCCTTGTTTTTTCTTTCATTTTCCTCTTCACACCAATGGGTAGAGCCTGGCTTGGGTGTCTGTGCCCACCTTGAAAAGACAGCAGGTTATTCCTCTTGAACTGCCAAAGCAAATGGTCCATCTCCATGCTGTTGGCAAGGGGGTATAGCAGGGAGGCGTGGAGTTGGGGCACCACCGCAGCCCAAACCTCCAGCCAAGCCGTTTGTCAGTCACATCTGCTGAGGAGGCAACCAGCAAGCCCAGTCATGCTCTGGGATTCCCAAGTGCTGTGCAGCTGAGCCTCTCTTGAGAAAAATGGCAACAGGCTGAGTGAGCCTCACTGGGTCAGACCACTGGCAGCTCTTCTGTCTTCTTCCCATTCCCAAGAGAACCCATATGCGCTTCTTCCTCTCTGTGCCACATGGCCAGGGTAGGTCACTGGAGGCATCGCAGCCACAATGACATGGGAAAAGGCTTTGCAAGCAAGGTTTTCTGGACTGTGTCATGCAGGGCAGGGGAAAAGGAGATTGGAGTGATCATTCAGAGTGGTCGTCTTCAGATTTAGAAAAGGCAGCGAGAAATCAGCCTCTTCCCATGGTGATGGTTCAGGCAATTACAGAAGGGATATGTGGTTTGGTAGGACTGCTCCTCTGGGCCTTTCTTCCCAGAGGTTTGATCATTTCAAACCCTCCACATCTGTGGATGCAGGAGATGGACTCAGGGCCTCTGAGGATTAAGAACGTGGCCTTGCTAGGCAGAGCCTGCAGAAGGCTGGGCTGGGGTTCTCCAGCTGGCCACTGGCAGAGGTATCTATCAGTCCTGCCTGCTCTCTTTAGCCTGTGCACACTGACAGGCTTGGGTACTCTGAGTTGCTCCAGGTACTCTGCAACCTGCCTTTGGTGCATGGTACCATGAGTGTGAAAACAGCCCATCACCATTAAAGGAAGCCATTAAAGCCTTGCAGTGACCCAGCAGCAGGCTGTTAGAGCTGGATGGGCCAGGAGAGGGAGGGCAGCGGTAATCAGAAATATGCTGATGGGCTCAAAGACTTTGAGAGCCAAGGACCGACCCTCCCAACAGTGTGCACAGCCAAGGCTGGAGGCAGTGTGCTGTTCAGATGCTTCCTCCTCTTTCCCAGGTAGGTAGTACTGCAATGAAATGCTACCCAAACACCGCCACCTTTATCAGCCTTGGTTTTACCGCCCATAATCTCACTCCCCTTTTCCGAATTGCTCCTCAGGTTACAGCTCCTGGTGGTAATCGATGGGATGGCATGCAAGGGTAGCCGAGGACACGGGTCAGACGGGGGGGGGAGAAGCAGAGGGGGCCGTGGGAGGCTGCTCCAGTGGCCCACCAGGTGGAGGTGCATGGCCATGGGCACAGACACAAAGGTGGCTGTGGCCATCCCTTCTTGTGCTGGCAGCTTGGCATCCCGGTAAGCTGCCCGAGACTCGTGTTATCTCTGATGAAAGGCAAACAGAAAGGGGAAAGTGAGAAGGAATTCCTCATCCGAGAGGGCTCTTATCACCTTTCCGCTTCCCTCGCCTGGAGAGATACCACAGCTCAATGCTCTGTTGTTCCTCAGGGGGCCTCTCCTCCCCTACCCCAGCAGCATGTGGGTGCAGTGGGGCCTCCTGGCCACAGCTCTCCCTGCCCCACAGCTCAACAGGCATCTCTAAGCACATATTCCCCCCTCATCTGCCCCTCTGCCCTCACCTGAGCACCCACCACAGCGCCTCTGGGTTTTGCAGCCCTCACCAAACACACCAGAGGTCTTCCAGGGACTAGAGAGCCTTGTACTGGGGCACCACGGTCTTGTGCCAGTCCCAGCACACACTCAGCTGGGTAGTCAGCACAGGCAGTGCATGGTGGCCCCAACCATGTGACAGTGATAGAACTCACCACAACCTTGATCAGTCACGTAACTGAGACCAAGAAATAAAGCTCAGGCTCTTATCAGCCCTGCAGTGAGTCGCAGCCCACTTACTTACACAGTGACCAGAGCCGATTACATCTCCGGCAGAAGCAGAACGGGTCAAGCTCGCTGGCTGAGGACAGCAGGAGGTAGCCACAGGCTGTTAGATGCCCCTATAGCAGGGAGGTCCTTAAGGGAGGCAAGAGAAGCTGACATAGTCTATGACACTGCGTATGAGAGAGGCAGAGACGGCGGAGACCCATGCTCCATTCTTATGGCAGCAGGAAGAAACTCCTGGTCAAAATGCTCGTGAAATCTGAAGGCTCCTTTCACCCATCCATGTAAGAAGAGCACTTGGGAAAGATTCTGTGCAGTACCCCAGCTGCCAGCAATGGTGAAGCTATTGATCATCAGGTTACAGAGCTACGGCATAAAATCACATGAATCCAAAGAGTGAACAGATGGCCAGCCTCAACAGGGATGAAATTAGTTTGTTGCAGAAGTGACAAGCAGCTCAATTCAGCGCTAGTGCAGGAACCGGATTGGATTTGGCAGAGAAGACAGGGTGCTTGCAAGGCTTGGTAGTGCCATGTTTACTCAGCTCTTGGATTTCTGTTCATCCTGAGGTTGTCCCGCTCAGGTTGGGCACCCACGTGCAGCTCAGCTGTGGTTTGATGCAGTCGCCCAAATACTGGTACCCAGTTTCATTTTAGATGCAGTAGTGTATCCCGCCCGGCCTCCAGCTGCTGCTCCAGATGGGTCTTGGTCTCCAGTAAGTGCCATGGCAGATCTGCCAGCCCCCTTCATGTGTCTCAGATGCCCTAAGACGTCTCAGATGGCTATGGCTCTGAACAACTCCATTTTGGCAACAGGGTACCAGGATTCTGGATATTGAAGAAAATACTTCATGGTGCTTAACTTTTGTCCTTTTCTGATAGCACCTTGGGGATTTTAGCTACACAGACAAACCTCTGAGGGGCCGGTCATTAAGCAGCCAAAACAGAAGTGTCTGTTCAGCACAGGGATGGGAAACAAAAGCTTTGTGGAGCTGAAGTCAAAGAAAGCACAAATATTTCTCATGTTGGAGGTTGCAAGGACCCTTCTTCAAGTAACAGAGGTCTCTTACAGAAGCCTGTCTCTAAAGGGATGGAGGATTTAGGAATGCCTGCAGCTGCTGCGCTGATCTGGAATTAAACTGACCAGGAATCACGACTGGAGTCTGAAGAAGCAATTGGACAAAGAGAGGAACTCTGACCCTAGTAACAGCCACCACAGCTCCTTGCAGAGACAAGCCTGGTGAAGGCAGAGGGGTATTTGGAGCTGAGAACAGTCCATTCTTGGAGCCGTTTCATTTTGGTACCGCTAAAGGAGGATGCTTGGGAAAGTCCCCTTATTTTTTCGTTGAAGAGGAGCCGGTGCCAATGCACAGAAGCCTGGCAGAGCGCAAGGGCAGGTTCAAGCAGGCTCAGGAAGTTGGGCTCCGGAGGCTTTACCAGCTCTGTGCAAGCAGCGCTGCACACCCTCCTCTGCTGGGGTCTCCTGCTAGCCACGTGCTTTGGTGGACCTCCTTTTGCAGGCAGGGCTTGGAACAGTAGCTTCGCCTTCCCCCCTCTCGGTCCCCTGACTTGCATAGGAAGGACAGGGAGAATGGTGGGAGGTGAAAGCTTAGGAAGAATGATCCCAAAATGGAGGAGGCTCCTGGAGATCTGCAGACATATCCAGGAGCACAGCGAGGTTCCACAGGGTCTGGGGCAAAACCCAGGTCTGTGATCTTTCCTAAATGAGGATGTCTCATGAAGTAATGAGCCAGGCCTCTCTCAACAGGTACCTGGGGGCAAACTGCTCTCGCTTTTCCTTCTCCCCTGCTGCCCTGCCCACCCTCCAGCTCATCCTGGGCATGTTAAACGAATTAAAGTTAAATGCATCTCTAATTTATCTCCATTCCGTTCTCCCTGGAGAATGATTGTCCCAGGGTGATCCCTCCGATAATGAGAACTTGTTACAGAAGCCCCAAAACCAAATGCCTTGAGACTAACGAGGAGGCTAAAAACCCCAATGAATGCAAATCTGCAGAGATTAGCAGCTGTTCAAATGCAAGATGATCACCCAATGGCATATGCTTCCAGAGCATTGACTAAAGACCTGCAGAACTATGAATAGATTAGGAAAAAATGCTGGCAATTGCTTTGACTTTCTGAGTGGTTTCATGGATATCTTTGCAGGCAGGATTGGTGGAGGCAGACGCCCACCCTGGGATGGTAGAAGCTGTGCTAGAGAAACCGGGGTGGGACTCATGACCCAGACATCTGATCATGAAATTGGAGGAGTATTTGTTACTAAAATTCCACTGTGTTTTCCAGAGGGAAGAGATGAGGGGAAAGGAAACGACTGCCAGAATGGCTCCAGCCCCACTTCTTTGCGGTGCTTCAGTAAGAAGTACAAAAACGACCCAATGCTAACAGGCTGGGGAGCAAAGGTCTCACTGAACAGGCACAAAACTCCTCAGCAATGCAAACACAGCACCTTGTCGGGACAATGAAGGTGATGGGATCCTGTGCAACGGACATTCCTTCATTATGTCGCCCAGCGCAAGGCCAGACATACTAAATCACAGCACTTGTCTGGGGACCAAGACATGTAAAAGGAGATTAGGTGATGTCGGCTGTAGGTGTGGTGCTAAAGCCATTAAAGCCCTGCAAGCGCTGCTTTCAAGGCGGGAAGAAAAGTGCAGCCAGTTATGGGAAAAGCAGATTGCCTGGGAAAGCCTTGAGCTTTCTGGTGTCAGATGTTTCCCAACAAGGGTCCAGATGCTGCCCACACAAATGCAAGCTGCTAAGGCCTATGGAAATCAGCCTATTCCTCACTACGTACAGACCCCAAACCTTCTCCAAGGAGAAGGCAACTCAAACCTCCTCCAACAGCCTTGCCCCTTCCATCCCCTTGGTCCCTCTGCCCTCTGCCCCCACTTCCCTTCCTCGTGCTCAGATGTTCCAGCAGCAGCCTCCACGCTCACTGGTGTCTGCGTGCCTGGCTTGAGTGACCTTTCCCCGGGACAATGACTGCTATTGAATCCGGGCAGGCATAGCCAGCGATGACATGGAGCTGCAGACGCAACGTCCCATCACTGCAAAGAGGGTCCTGCTCAGCACAGCTGGGAGCGGGGGAGGCTGGCCTGGGAAAAAGGCTTCATCCATGAGCCTGCCTTTCATTGCACTCGGTGGCTCATGCGTCACACGGGTGGCTCCATGGTTAGATACGCTTCTTAGCCGATTTAGTCCCACTGCGAGGTGCCAGAGCCTCAGCACTGAACATTAAAGCCCGTAACAGGACTTTCGGGATCTTACAGTGGGTAAATACCTTCCCATGTGCCCACACACCGTAACAGCTTTGCTGGGGAAAATATAATCTCAAATAGTTTCAGAGAGATGGTTACTTTGATTTATGAGTCCTCTGTGGCTGGGGTACCATGACAGGGTAGTCACCTTTTAGTAGACACTTAACCATGCAGAGTCTTGTGGGCATGGAAATAGAAGCCAGGGACCAATTTACGGACTAAACCCCACTACTGCTCCTCTCTGCAGGGCTTGGGATGCCTGGTTCCCCACATCTGCCATGGGCTAACAATTCCTCCCTGTCTCACCAGGGAAAATAAATGAGTCACTGCACACACAAAAATTGCAAGATGGAAATTGATATCTGAATACTGTGGTGATGATGAATATTACTATTGTTGCTATTATTGCTAGCGCCAGGCAGGACTAAAGGATCTGTTCTGTATAACTCACACTCCCTCCCCCAGCCCCTTCCAGCTTGCCCACTGAAACATCAGTCTGGGTTTGACATTTCTTCCCAGCACCACCTCCCAGCAAAAATCGCAGGTCTTTATGATTCAGAACCCGTTGCTGCATCCCTGCCTGGAGCTAGAACACGACTAGAGAACACCTTGCTGCCACTGGCTCCTGATGAGCCCAGTCCATCAGCAGAAGGAGGTCAGCATCACTCCATACCTGGGATGCAGTAAAGGTGCAGATGAAGGGGAAGCCTACTCCTTTAGTGTGCCAGCTTGAACATAAAAGGCAGAGGGAAAGATTCTTCTAGTCCCACCATGAGCTAAGCTGCAACCCCTCAATCCAGAAGAAGAGTCAGGAAAGCAAGCAAACACACAGTATTAATAAACTTAAGTCTTTAGATTGGTAATTTTTGGGAACATGCGGAGTCAGGCAGGAACCTCAGGGCAAACCTTGAATGAGGAAAGGCACTGCATAAGAAAAATACACTGATTAGTGCATCATCATCATGTCTTACAAGATGCTCACCACCCATGGCTAAGCCAGTAGTCTGAATGGCTCTATTCCTACGTAGAAAGGCACCCAAAGGAAGGGAGCAGCCTCTCTCCAAACCAAACGATTTCTCCCAAGTCACACAGCCAGATCACACGCCACGAAACCAGAGAACCAGTCTGGGGCCAGCAAACACCTTGCTAAGACAATGCCTGAGAGCTCTCACACCTTTACCAGCCACTGCCCTCTTATCTGCTGGTGCGCTGCGGGGTTGCTGTCTGTAGGGTGAGACAATTTCCAATTGCACAATCCCGACTCTCACTCCCGCTCTTCCTACCATCCACAGTGAGGGTGGGAAGTGTCCCTGCACAAACACATGCAGGGGGGTTTAAAGGCAGCCCTCAACCCACAGGTCACTCCAGCTGGAGTTCCCACACATGTCCTTGGGAATGTGCCTCCCTCAGAGCAAAGAACAGATAGCCAGGATTTGCTTTGCCCACTGGGGCTGTTTCCCTGGAGAAGGGGGAGAAAAGGGGGGGTTAATTCAGGGTTTCATTAACCTAACAGTTGATTGCAACAGAAACTTGTCCTATATAGGAATTGTGTCAGGAAACAGGCTGAGAAGGAGGGGGAGAAGACAGTGGGTTACAGCAACCCTGCTGCTTTTTCAGCCTCGCTTCTCTTAGCTGAGGCCCAAAGAACAGAGCAGCTCGTGTGGGTTTGGCTCCCAGCTCCAGGCTCATCCAACTCCATGTGAGCAAGTTAAAAAAGGCAAAGCTGTGCCATGGTGCATGGCTGCCTCACATAAGAAACACAGATAATTCCACAGGCACTGATAGGGACGCACACATGAGCCTATAGAGAACATCTAGGTCATTTCCATGTAAGAAATTACACGGCAAAAATCTCCCTGCACACACTTCTGTGGTCTTCTGGAGATGTGTGGAGCATCCCTTGCATAGAGGCAGAGGCATAGATAACATACACCCTGCATAGCCAGAGGGATACTCCCCAGCATAAAGAGAGAGGGATTGGGAACGGGTGTTTCAGGACTGGTTTCCACTGGTCTGAGCTTCAGATGCCAGCAAAAAAGGATGGTGCCTCCATCATGCCCATGCCTTTTCCAGCTTCCATGAGCAAACAGGTGGCAGGGTGGCAAGCTGGAGCTGATCCGGCTGAAAACGATCCCAGCAGAACTCGCAAACCAGGGAAAAAAGAAAAGAGGGAATGCACAGCTGGAGGGAAAGGGGAAAAGGCAGGGGAGACACTTTCTCCAGAAGCTTTTTTCCAAGAGGATCGCGCCAGTTTTGAAACCACACCCTCAGTCACAGACAGAGATGTAAATACATCTGTTCCCAAGCAAAGCCGCATCCCAGGGATACCCCTCCTCCCCAAAAGCACCCGCTTGGCTGCCCTGTACCGCATGGGCCAGCCAGGCTGAAAGAGGAGAGTGGGAGGGGGTGGTCTGCTCAGGACCTTCTGGAAAGCCTTGGGAGCAGATCTGGGAACGTGTGAGAGCTGCAGAGGTGGAAAGAGGAATGGAGGAAGGAAGGAAGGAGCTATTGTCACCGGAGAGGGCTTTGTGTGACTGGCATTGCTGAGATTCCCGCAGCCACGGCAGCTCCGCAGAGGGTCCCACTGGGAGCAAGTGGCAACGGAGGGGGTGGAAGGAGAAAGAGAGGCCAAACAGGTTGACAAGAGGGGCCACGCCATTCCCGGAGCTGTGTTTTCTCGAGATAAGTCTGACCTATTCGCAGTCACTCCGGAGCAGTGGCTGGGGCTGGCCTTTACGTCTGATTTGACCTTCTATTGTGGCTCAGACACTGCAGAAGATTAAGGCAATAATCAAACAAATCCCAAACTTTGAGGCATACCCGGCATGGGGCCCTGGCAATACACAGAAGCGCAGACTTGCCAACAACCACCAGGTCCAAAACAGCCAGTTTGGCATATCTTGTGTTGGACCTGTACCAAGCAGACTGCCTTGGTCTAGAGGGGTCTAACTCACAGCATATGCATCCAGTGACTGTTCGTTCCAAAATCCTGCAGGACATCTCTCAAAGAATGAGCCAACCACCTAGATTGATGGCTTGGAGGCATGTCCAAGTTGCTGTGGCACACGAGCATGCCAGAAGCATCCACCATGCTATTCTTTTCTGCTTAGTTAAGACAAGTCGAGAGTCAGGCTATAAATAATTGGGAAGAGTGGGGGGAGAAGAAGATGGAGATGTGGCAAAGGTACCAAAATCCATGTTTCAAATATCCCTGGTTGGCAGCTTCAGTAGAAAGGACAAGGTCTTGTTGCACCTCAGAGCACATGCTCCTTCTCAAACCAGGGAGCAGTGGTTGTAGAAGGCGTGTGTGCGATGAACCCTGTCTCCTTCTGTCCACACAAACAGCTTGGCAGGTTGGCGAGGTGGGGATAACAAAGGAGATGTGCTCTCCTTCCTCACTTCTGGACCCTAGGGGCCAAGACGGTCAGCCCAGCACCCTTCCTCAAAAAAGGGGACAGAAGCAACATAATGCCTTCGGGGAATCCCTTCAGGGGCACTATGAGGAAAACAAGGTGTTTTGCATGTTTTTAATCAGAGGTGTCAACAGGAGACTGTATCCCCTTGTCGTGCCTCAGGCTGATGAATGCACGCACTGTGTTAGACAATCCTAACGCAGTGGCGATGGTCCTCTGCCAGCACTGGCAGCACTACCTGCAGTGCAGTGTGTTTGAGAGGTGCAGGCAGCCCTGTCTGGGCAGTGCAAGGCTGTGAGGAGCTCCCAAACCCTTCAGGAGGTCCCTGAGGTGCCACGTGGCCAATGCATGGGGAAGGGCCAGCGTTTGGGTGCAGGAGGTAAAGACCTGAAGGTGCTTGACTTCAAGAACCTGAGGTAGCTGGTATTTAAGAGAAAAATAGGGTTGGGGTTTTGTAAGAGCAAGAAAGCATCCTTGGATCTCAGCTGGGTCCAAGGGCCGGCGAGACATGAGGGTATATCTGTCCCATGCTCCCCTGCTTTATCGGGACTTTTCCGTCCTCTGAGGTATCTCAACCCTCCCTCTGCCCAAGATAATGGAGAGGCAGCCAAAATGGCATTTAAACTCTTGGCTCCTTCTACCAACAATTGGACAAAGCAAAGAGGCAGGATGGGAGAAACTGGCTTTCTGGAAACTTCTGCTCGATGGAGAGGGGTCACACCCCCTTCCATAGAGATTGGAGTCGGGGGTCATTTTACATCTGCCTTTAACGAAGAATGGTGGGAAGGGAAATTTAGCGATGAGCTAATTAAATATATATTTAATTTCCACTCTGTTAGCAAGGAAAAGAAAAAAACCCTTGGAGCAGCTGCTAGGTCATTGTTTGAGAATTTAAAAAGAAAAGTTTCTTGGCATGGATTTCAGAGATGGAGGCAGTATCTTGCACTGTCATTCCAGAGGGAAAGGGAGAGCAAGCAGGAGGAGGATGAGGCCAGGTAAGGATGGTTCAGCTTGACTACGTGTTGCTCAGGTGTGTCTTGGCTTTTGAGCCTCTCTTCCCTCTGGCTGGTTTAGGTAATCAACATCCTGCCCAGATGGTGAGCCTCACCAGGGACAGATTTACAGGCCCTACTCCCTGAAAAGCTGGGAATGCCCTGCCATGGGGTTGGCTGAGGCTTGGCAGCGCCTTCAGTGCATCAGTGGGGCTTAACATGCTCAGCCAGGCTCACGTGGGAACACAACCCTTCTGCCCATTGGCTCTATTCAAGCTCAGGTCCAGATACCTGCTTCTGGCCTGAGCTATGTTGTAGGTGTACCTGTGCCTGCCCTTGTGCCCAGCTGTCCCAGTCTCCTGACTGGTTGTCCTAGATGGACTCCAGACCTTAGCTGGTTGTATCCCTGTCTCCAGGGTGCAACTTGGACCTACGCTGCAGCTTTGTCTCCAGCCCTGTCTCGTGTTGCACCTAACCAGACAGTGCCTTGTCTAGGGCTGCGACTGTAATATGTCCCCATTGTCACCTTGGCAGTGCTGATCACCTGTGGGGCTGTGTTGGAGGCATGCTTGGCGCTGGGCTGGTGCCCTGTGTGGGGTAGCACCGCTGCTGCTGCTTGCTGGCTGTGAACTGAGATCCCGAGCTGCGCACGAAGGAGCCCGGTCCTTGGGCTGTGCAGGACCTGGCTTCACGCCTCATCCTTGGGTGAAGGCCATGGGCCTTGCACCCCACTGCTTCCCCAGTGACCCTAGGGAACTTCTGCATCCCTTTTTCTGTCTCTGTGTCACCTCAGTGCTGGCTTTCCACTCCATCTATCAAGATGTCCTCTTGTGGAGTAAGCTCTGTTCTTGCTGATCCCTCACACTGGTGACAATCCAGATCATGGTATACGGCCCCATCTCCAGTGGCCTTGATGCTGGTTTTTCCCTTCCCACCCTGCTGCATGCTTTAGTCTGATGCTTTCTGGCAGCAACTGCACATGGAACAGGAGACCTGAACTTTTCCATTCCCCAGTCTTCGGCTCTGCCAATCCCTCCTAGCTGGGAACGGGCATTAAACTCACTCTCCACCAACAAATGGCTCCTGGCTCTCCCTTTCGCTTCTTGAGCTCCATGTGACATGCACGCTGGCTAAGAGGGAAGGAAGGATTGGGGGCATTCCCATCTGCCCCCATGGGTCCAGCACTGCTCAGTGTCTTTGCCTGCTCACACGACTGTGGCAGCTTTCCTCCTCACTGTGAGCACCCGGTGCTGCTCCTTCCCTCTCCTGTCCCACCGATGGCTCTGGCACGCTTGGCGTGCTATCCTCGGCACACACGACAGTGGTTACATAGACCCTGCCCCCAAACTCTTGGCAAAATGGAGATTAATAGTAATAATAATAATAAAAATACTCATAATCCCCCCTCCCTGCCAGATTATGCAGCCATGGAAAGAGAGCGCAGCGTGGGAGAGCCTGGCTGGCTGGCAAGCTCCACCTGCTCACCAACTCGGCCACCAAAGTAGGAGGAGGCTCTTAGGGGACACTGTTCAAGGATGAAGGAGGGCGGGAGGAATTTTCCTTGCTTTTGAGGCAGTCCTCCAGCCCATCTGCCTGGATTCCACCATTGGAAAGGACCTCTGCACCTCCAGACACCCCACAGACATGCTGGCAAGCTTGAGTCAGCTCCTGGTGTCTATCTTTGAGCAGAAAATACTACTGGTCCATACTCCCCTTTCCACCGACACTGAGCAGTGTGGTCAATATTCACAGTCATGGCTCGTTTTCCTCTCCAGGAGCAAGAAAGGCTTCCCACATGTGCACTTAGGACAAGCCTGTTTGTCAAGAGGTGCTGGCTCCCTCCTCACTGTGGTTATGGGAAGGCTTTTTTGTTTAAAAAGGAAAACAAATGAATAGATTCCCCTGACACCCAGCCTTATCAGGCACGAACCCAAGGGAGTCCCTTGTTTAAACATCAGGAGTACATTGCTGGATAACAGCCCTCCTCTCCCTCCCCTCTTGGCCTTTCTTTTCAGTTGGGACAGGCTTGTTTCTGCCTCTGTTTGCTCCTTCTGAGCTGCTTGCTTCTTGCCAGAAGCGCTGCGAGAAAGTGGGAGGACGGTGAGGGTCCTACGAGCCAGGGCTTCTGGGCTGGAACAGCACAGGGGCAGCGCTGCTCCAAGGACTTGCTGTGGCAGAGCTGGAGGTGAGGATGCCACTAGCAGGTGGAAACAGATGGACAGAATGTTTGGGACACCTCAGGGTCAGGACATGAGGAGACCGAGAGTGGGAGAAACGTCCCCTCCCTCTTGACCTTCAGTTTGCCTATCTGTGTGTGTGAGGCGAAAAGCGGTGTGTTCTCCTCCTCCCTGCCCTGCAAAAACAGAGAGCAGAGTCAAACTTGGAATTCCCCTCTGTCTCATCACTGAGGAGACAGGGTCTCAGCAGTGATCTCACCCCATCAGAAACCTTTCTGTGCACAAGGCTAGCGAGCAATGAAAAGAGAGGCCGTGGAGGAGGAGGGGAGTCATGGCAGGAAACCAAGAACACATCAGACACTCTAAATTTAGATCTTTTTATTCAGCTCGGACAATATTCCTTGATTTCTCATTGTTCGGGAGAGGGCAGAGGGCAGGGGATCTATTGAATGGCTTTGTCCTGAGAGATGCCACTTTGTCTGGGTATATGGGGGGGGTGGAGGAGTCGCGGATTGGGTTGGTCTGGCGTGGGTGAGAGGTGTGTGTCCCACTGCTCCAGATGGCCTTGGGGTGTGGTGGTGGGTCTCTGACCAGCCCTGGTACCTGCTGCCCTCCACCATCCATGGCCAAGGCAGTGGTAAGGACTGGCACGAGGGCCCCACGGTGAGCAGCCGTGACCAGTGAGCGGTGCCTTTGCTGTGTGGGGCAGGTCCCCATGCCAGTGGGGTGTCAGATACAGGGCGTGTAGGATAAATACACACCCGCTCTATACGTCTCACTGCCTTTCCGGCAGCACAGCTCAAAGTCTATTTTTAAACTCCCTCCTTTATTACACAGCCCAGCAGATAGCAACGGCCTGCCTCCCGCCATGCTCTCCCTGGGGAGCAGGATGTCCTCCACACCACCCTCCCGGGGATGGGGACAGGACACAGGGTGGGCTATGGGCATGAACCCACTCATCTCCCCCACCACAGGCTCAGGCCATGGAGGGTGCAGGCAAAACGTGGTGCCCGGCTGCATTAGTGCTGCTGCAACCCAGCTGCTGGCTGCACCGGCGTATGGGTGGCACAGGGTGTTGCGTCCTGCTGTATCAGTGGGAGGCCAGTTTTGCTCAGGGCTCATGGCTTACGGGAGGTAAGTAAGCAGAGGGTTGGGCGCAGTGTCACCAAATCCACCTGCTGCTGGTGTCAGTGTGACCGAATGGGTGCAGGCGGGAGGACCAGCTCTTGCGGGAAGCGCACATGGGGCTTTCCAAGTCGGCCGATGCCCTGACCCCCGCTGAGCAGTATTTAGAGTGGGTTTTGCTCTGTGATGTGGGCAGCAATAGCAGGTGTGTGGGGAGGAGAGCTGCTTGCTTTTGGTTTTCGACCCTCATCTTCATTTCACATCATGAGTCATGGTACGTTCTGAGCTGAGTAACTGCTGGGGCTATTTTTACTCCAGCTCAGCAAGCTTCCTTCTCGCTGCTGCCACCGCCACCGCCGCTCACTGCGGAGCCAGGGGCAAAGGATGGGGAGACGGTGAGTGGCAGAGGCCGAGGGCAGGGGAAGCGGTGTTTGGGGTGGTGTCAGTGGAAAGGGGGACTGCTGCCCACCTGATCAATCTGGAAACAAAAATAGTCTATGCCTCTTGAAAAACAACAGATGACCTGCGGCGTGTGGTGTGTTCACACACACACACACACACACACACATATATATTTGTTATACTGGGAGAGGGGAAGGGGGGAGGGAGAGAAATTCCTTTCGAGTGCTATTCACCAGTCTGGAAAAATAAAGAAGGAAAGCAGAACATTTTTTCCTTTCATCAAAACAGGAAAGAGAGGGGGAATGGGGTGGGGAGCAGATCCATAGACATAATGGATGGTTGCCAGAGTAAGGAAATTGTTCCCTTTCACCCTAAACTTGGGAATTGTGGGGGGAGAGCTATACGGTTATTTGTGTTCTCTCTGAATCCTGCTTGAGCTGCACATCCACAGAGATGTGAAATGCTTTTGCCTTCTCCTTCACCCCAAAGCACGGGGCAGCAAGCCGCAGCGGGCACGAGCCCTCTCCCTCATTGCTGTTGTCAGGTGCTGTGCCCTGCCCTCTGCGTGCACCTCGTTCCCCTTCCCCATCCTCTCCTTTCTGCCAGGTTTCTGCCAGGAATGGGTGAGGTGAAGGAGGTGGTGAGGGGCTGGGGGAATCCCTCCACCAGGGAAAGACAGGCAGAGGAGGGGGTTCCCGGAGGAAGCCTGGCGAGGTGCCACTGAGCGCCTGCTCGCAGGGTGACACCTCCCCTTTCCCCTGGAGCCAGTTGCTCTGTGAGGGCTTTACTCATCCTTGGAAAGCATTTTCCCTGCCAGCGCCAGGGGCAAGAAGGTGAATTATGCAAGCCCTGGGTACCCGGAGGCTCTGCCTTTCTTCAGCACCAAATATAAACACCAGGCTCCTTGACTGCCTCTGTCTCCTTCCTTTGGCCTCTCTTCTCCTTTCTCCTTTCTTCCTCTGTTAGACCCAACTCAGTTGTTAGGGCAGCTCCCATGGCAGCCGCCTCTGCGGCAAATGGTGCAAACTGCCGCGTAAGCTGCATACGATGACTCTGTTCTGATCGCTCGAGTCAGGATAAACCTCATCCAAACAGGAGATGTGGCATAAAAACGATGCGCCCACAGAACGGGCCTCCCGGCATAAACTAGGCATACAGCTTACTCTAGGTTCTTCATTCCGGTGTCGCGGCTGCTCCCCTTCATTGACGGCTGCGGCAGCCCCGTGGAGTAGGCGTTAGGGATTGCTCATTGTTCTCCTGAACACAGAGACCGGAGAGGGAGCAACACCTAAGTTAGGTACCTTGAGTGGGCGGTCTGACTACACGCTGGCTGTCAACACCTCCTAATTTCTTTCCATTGATTGTTTTTCAAACTAGGACTCATCATGGAGAGGCTGAGACATCTCAGCTGGTTAGACTGAGTCTTGCTTTCCATTGCCAGCCCTGTTTTCTTCCTGCTGTTTCACAATTCCCTCCCCTTACTAAAATAGGTAAAAAAAGATACCACCCCTCACTTCGTATCGCTGTGGAGGGTGGCCCATAGATCATTTTTTCCACCGACACGAGGTGAGGGGAGAACAAACATGCAGCAAGGAACTGCCTATTGTCCTCAGACACGTGTTGCCCTCCTCCCTAGTGATAAGAAAATAACCAAGGAGATGAGTTCAGCTGTTTGCAGGTTAGGAAGCAGTAGTGGTGATGAAAACGTTTTAATAAGAAACCCTGCTGCAGGCTCTTATGAAATCTCTGCTTTTGTTGTGGTTTGTCTGTGGGGCCACTGCCAGCTAGTACAGTTGTGACTGGACCTCGTCAGGTCTCAGTGCTGTAACGGGATATAGTTACGATCCAGCAGCTTCATGCAGCCTTGAAGTACCTTCCCACCATATGCAGTGGCATTTTCAAACTCTTGTCCTGTCACATCTGGGACACTGATAGCCCCATTGGCTTCCACAGCCACCCCGCAGGCCAGTAGGAGGAAGGTAAGAGTTTTCCCATTGGATTTAGGGGTTCGTAGGATAAATGACAAGGTAATTTCATGACAGCAGGCTAATCCAATGAGCAGCTGGCCAGATCAAGGACGCAGCAGTTTAAAGTGCACGTGCCCCTGTGGAGCTCAATGCCAACGAGACTGGCCCAGGCTTTAGTCAGTCTAAAGACCTCACTAGAGAAAAAGTCTGTCCCTGTCTTGAAAGCAGAGAGAGTAAGGAAAAGCGACTGAAGCCTGAGTGGTTTGAATATCATTTTGCTCTATTTCCAGGCAGGGTCATAGGTAGCTGATTAGTCAAATTCCAAACATCCTCTTCCTTGCTGTCTGGAGGTTCAGCAGGGATTAGCTGTTTGTTTCTGATGTCAAGCTTCTAAAAACTGCCCAGCATCATCCACATGAAAATAAATAACTCTATTTCTATCTCATTTTGCATGTAACGTAGCCGGATATTTAAAAAATATAAACCCACACGTAGCATCCCCAAAACCAGGCCCTGCAGCAGCTCATGCTGCTACTGAGCAAGGAATCTGCAGCAGTCCCTGCTAGCTTACTCCTGACTCCTCCTCTCTGGTGGTGGTATCTCTTCCTGCTGAAGAGTTTGATCAACCTCCCCACACACAGGCTGTTCTGGCCTGGCCAGGGAGCCGCTGTGGTGTGGGGGACACCCTACACAGCTTGAATAAGGTGGCATGAAAGTGGCATGCCAGGTTATTCAAGGGCAGAGATCCTCAAAGGGTACATGAGCCTCCATTTACCTGTTACAAACTCTGAACATGTAATGCTGTCAGGGACATTCAGGACCTTGCTGCCCTCAACTCCATCTACCCAAACAGAAGGACTTCCAGAAGCTGGTTTGGCCATCCCAAATCCTCAGCCTTCCCCCCACTGATTGCCAGGGAACCCAGGGCTATGTATTCCTTTGCCTGGTGCCATCTGGAGCAAGCTGGGATAGATCCAGGCCCTTTTATAACTTCTTTTTGGAACCTTATGCCGATTCAGAAGGACCTTCAGCACCCAGGTAGACATTAGGGTAGTCGGGGTTTGGAGCCGAATTGTCATCACGTGAAATGGCTGGTATACTGCTGGCGGGCCAGGATGGAGAATGAGGGGAATTCTAAGCGCCCTGAGGAATTTGGGGTGGGACAGGGCTTGCATGGCTGCAGCATCTAAGATAAAGTGCTGTTAAGGTCTCTGGAGGTTGAAAAGAGCAAAGGTATGTGTTGCATTTCCACTTCTTCCCACTTGAGCTCTAAAACTGGGACAGAGCCTGACTTCAGAGTCAGTGTGAGGGACTCCAAGGATGCTCCTTATCTCTGCACTCATGCACCTCAGATGGCCTGGGCTTTGGAGCTACCATGACTCTGACAAACTCCCCACCCGTGGGGAAATCTGCGCTCTCTTCTTCTTGGACAGGGTGAATTACAGTGATCCCTTGCAACCCAAGAGCACCTTGACATGCTGCCCTACCCTTCATTTTGTGCTTGAGTTGCCTGTGTCCCTGATAGAAGGAGCAGAGGAGCAACGCTATTCTAAGAAAGCTACAGAGGACACCCAGGCCTCCTTGTGTCCCTGTGCCTCCTGACCAACATCCACATCCATGAGAGTGAAGTCACGTTCAGGGGTGTAGCTAGCCAAACTGGGAGGTGTTGTCAGATGCCTACTACAGAAGAGCATTTGGTGAGCTGCCTGCTGCTCGGTTCTAGTAGCTGGTCCTCATACCTGGACATACGGTCCTCATACACTTTGGACAGTGCACACACGAGCACTGGTGCGAGACTGTGTGCTTTAGAGAGGGTTGGCTGCATGAGGCTCACAGGCACCTAGATAGTCTAAAGGGAGCATGTGTGATGCTGTGAGATGAGGCCACTGTTATGCCAGTGGGTGGATATATGTGAGAAAGGAAAAGAGAGGGGGAGAGTGAAGGAGAACACATGGATGCCCAGGGATGTGTGAATGAGACAAAATTTGCACGTAGCTGTGTATGCGAGCGGCTCGACTAGAAGCATGTGCGTAGCATAGAAAAAGCAGGGAAGATGCTTGGGATTCAGAGCAAACGCCTGCTGAGTGCCTGCGGTGCATGACGGTGCAGGAATGTATTGGTGGATATGAGCCTGCACAAAGATGGTGCAGAAACCCCCCCTGGTTGTGCCGGGAGTGTGCTTTGCAAGTGTGCAACTCCGTGACAAGAGGTCACCCGTATGTACATGACAGGGTGTGCACACTGGTTTTATTTCCATAGGATATGACTCTTTCTTGAACTCACCTGTTAGCAGCCTTCCTCTCCCCATCCCTCTCCCCCCACTCTCCAGCAGATACCTGCTTGCTTCATTTCCCTTCAGACGTTTATTATATTGTGGAGATAATCACGCTGCAAAATACCTCCCGGTGCCATGAGCACCACCAGGTTGTCTTGTAGCAACGTTTAGATTTCCCTACCCTTTCTTTTCTTTCCCCCTGCACACAAAGAGATGTTAAGGTATTAAAGCCGTCTCTCTCCCTGGAGATAGCGGTGCAGCAGGGCAGGGAAGAAGGCCAGTGGAGCTGAGAGAAACGCTCCATTCGCCTCGCAACAGTGAGAACCCGAGGCCAAAAAAATAACAAACTACCATGCCGGGAACTCCTCTCTTCTTATCTCTTCCTAAGGAGGAAGGAATTTCTGTCGCCATTCCTCACGCGATGTTAAAGCCACATTACACGGGTTATTGCCGCATTAGTCATTTTTAATTAATTTATCATTTAAATTAACACACTTTTTATTTTGTCAGCAATGGGCTGCTACTCCCTCACTAGATTTTCGCCTTGATACCCAGCCAGGAGGAGGATGGCAAGTTATGCTCCACCCATCTCCTCTCCTTATAAAAGGAGCAGCCCCGAGTGCCAGCTTAGTCTCTCTTGCAGCTCGCAGACTAAAATAAAGACCCATCGGCTCGCTCACCTCCCCGTCAGTTTTACCTTTTCTGCTTCTTTCCCTTTTTTATTGTCTTGTCTTGTTGCAACAGAGCGCGGGAGGTAGCAGCAGCTCCGCTCTGAGGCTTGTCAAGGCTCAGCGCCTGCACATACACACACACGCAACCCAGGGAGAGCACATTTGCTCTCACCTGTCTCCAAACCCAAAGCAAACCTCACGTCCGAGCGAACGGCCAACACTTGGAACGAGAAGGCACCCAAGCCAGCATCTTAATGTAAGGAGAAGAAATTCAGTGTATGCTAGCAACTTCTCGCTAAAAAGCAAGTGTGTGCGAGGAAGAAAGGGAGCATTTTAAGAGAAGGACACCTTAAGGAAGATTTTTTTTTTTTATTTCGCACTAAACTTTGGGAAGTTTTTTTTCTTTTTCTTAAATTATTATTTTGTGCATTTTTTTTCTCTAAGAACATTGAGCTACTGTTGCCTGCATGTAAAATCTTTTACATACACACATTTTAAAAAGCAAGACAGCCAAGAGGAAAACCAGCATGTGGACCACCTAGCAGAAGGCAATACTGAAGCATCCCTCTCGGCAAGGGGGACACGGACTCTGGATGCGGATCATTTCGAGGGACTGCATTTCTCTTCCACCGGGCTTATGAGATAGCACCGAGGCAGGCGAGTCACCGAGAATCCCTTCTGCCTCCCCCCTCCAGCACCACCACCTCCTCTTCCAAGGGCGCCCGCAACTCTCCCACCAGCAGCAGCCCGGCTCGGAGGGGAGATGGGAACGCGCGGCGCCCTCGATGCCTGAGGCCGGGCGGCTCTGCGGGAAGCGCTTCCCTCCCGGGGCTCGCCGTCCATGTGCCCGCAGCCGGCGGGGCCTGAAGTCGGCATGAATCTCGGCGTGGTCTTCGCGTTCATCCTCTCCCTGCCCCTGGCCCGCCTGGAGGTGAGTTTCTATCGCGGGCAGCGGGCGGTGCTGCCGAGCTGCCAGCGCCGGAGCCGGGCGGGGGGGAGACCGGCGGCGGTGGCGGCGGCGCCTCCCGACCCGCAGGTGCGGCGGGGTGAAGCCCCGGCGGGGAGCGGAGCTGCGCGGCGGGGACTCGGAGGCCGGGCGGGCGGCGGCTGCGTGCCCCGCGCTGAGGGAAGGGCTGCGCTAATGGCGGGCAGAGCCGGCCCTGAGGGGAGCGACCGTTGGGCCGGTTTCCAGCCCCTCAGGAGGAGCGGTGTCCCCTCAGGACGTGGAAATCCGCCCACCCCGTGCATGGCCCCCACACTGGAGGGGAAGGGGAGGCCGGGTCCCTGGGTGCTGCCGGGGAGCCTCCTGCCCCTCAAGCGGCTTCCCGCGGGGCTGTCACCCTGGGGCACGGTGCCCGCCGGGGGCTCCGCTGCCATTGCGCCTCTCACCTCCTCCGGTTGTTTTGTGAGGCAGGGACCGAGTCCCAGTTGTCACCATGTGAAACCCATTGCCGAGGGGGGGGGGGCTGATGGAGAAAGGGGCGAGGTGGGGGACGGGGTGGCTACAGACAACTGACTCGCGGGTGGCATGGTTACGCGGTAAGGTGCGTGTCAAGCTGGGGCCATGGGAAGAGGCAGGAGATGGGTGTCTCTGCTGCCTGTGCTTGCACAGTCACGCCAGCGCCTTGTCCTGCAGCCCTCCTGCATGCTCCGTTCAGGAGGGAGCTGGGCACAGGGTGGGGACCAGGTGGTGGATTTGGCTGATGGATGTGCACCCCAACCCTCCGTGGTCTCCCAGTGTGGCAATCAAAGCCTCACCCTGAGCCATGGTTGAGGAAAAGGAGCTCCAAGACCCCCAGTCCTGTGCTGCCACATTTCATTGCCCGACTGCTTGCAGATTGAAGGGATCAGAAAGCCCCGATCATCCAGCTCTACCCAAGGTGGTGAAGCTATGGGTTAGATCTGCAGCTTGGGGGTTGTCAAGGGCAGGAAAATACCTCTCCACTAAAACTTTCCTCCCTTTGCATCATTTCTTTCTCTTCCTTCCTCATTTTCGGGCAGGGTGGGTGGGTGCAGCCCTCCGGGGGGTGGCAGGGAAGGGATTGGGTGTGAAGCATCATATCACCTTCCTATGGGCCCAGTTTGCCCTTGCCCAAGCCGCAAAGGGAAGCAGTTAGAGCTGTGGGCTGCCCAGTGGTTATGTTTGTTTTGGGCAGTGGATGGTATTTCCTCTGTGGGTGGCTCAGATCTCTTTCTCCCATGCAGCATGAAACATCAGCTATGGTTGGTGCTGAGGAAGGGTGAAGATGGAAGTGCCTGATCCCAGGGGGCTGTTATTCTGTGCTATAATTACACTGAAGGACTGCACAGCTCTGTGAGAGCCTAGTAGGGTTAGAGCTTGGGAAATCTGGCTGTAGGTTCCTTGGGAGGGATCATGATATTCAGCATTTTATAACCAGAGAACCGAGAAGGTTTCTGCTTGGGTAGATGCTGCTGCCTGCCATCAATCCCCACATCTACTCTGAGGGTAACACATTGCACCCTCTGTACCAGATGCATACATGACTTCTACTGGGAGGCTGACCCATAGGCATCCTCTGCATAGGGCTTGCACCTCCTCTGGTACCCTGCTGGAGAAGGTGCCTGGGGAACAGTAGCTCCCCCTAATCAGCAGTGGCCTGAGCCAAGAGATGGAGCCTCCTGAGTCCCTCTCCCTTCTTCGATCACACCCATTTGGAGCTGCAGGGCCCTGGAGCTCTTCCAGCCGGAGGGAGTACAAGCCTCAGCGGGAAGGTATTTGCCAGTTGGGAAGCGAGGATGCTGAACCGATTTGCATTTGCCCCACGGGCTCTAATAGTTGCCTTGCAACATTTACAGAGCTGGGCTGAGCCCAGTGTGGTTGTGCTGGGGTGAAGCCCCACTGGCAGGGCTTTCTGGAATTCCCGAGGAATGGGGTGCGGCTGGTAGCTCGCTTGTAACCTCGGCCCAGCTCCCCATC
The DNA here is from genome assembly GCF_033783945.1 of Neopsephotus bourkii. Classification (NCBI taxonomy): domain Eukaryota; kingdom Metazoa; phylum Chordata; class Aves; order Psittaciformes; family Psittacidae; genus Neopsephotus; species Neopsephotus bourkii. The sequence continues at coordinate 16,314,742 of NW_026900624.1, forward strand.
ACGTCTTCCCGGTGCCACGCTCGGTGGCACTTCCCGATTCTTCCTAGCATGAGGCTGTAACAAGGACAAAGCAGTGTCAGCCCGGATGGATGACATGTGTGGGGTGAGCTCCTGGAAGGAGCCGGGTGAGTCCTCCCTGCCTCCCTCTCACTGTCAGCTGATGCGCAGCAGCAGGAGGGAATGACAGTGGTTTCTGTGCTGTTTCCAGTGCTGCTGGTAGACAACGGGCTCTGGAGGTTGGAAATGCCTCCAGCCCTCGCAGGGGAGGTGCTGGGGGTGTGTGGAGGAGCAGGGTGGAGCAGCGGAGCCCCCTCTGAAGTGGGAAAAGGGTGGGTAGGCCTGGCTGTGTTTGAGCAACGTGGGCAAGATCAAACATTAAGTTTGATTCTTCTAAGGGAGGAAGACGTAAGCCACCATCCTGTGCGGAAGGGGCTCATGTGAGGAGGGTTATGCCACTATCAGGTCGATGTCGGAGTGCCCTGTAGCAGGGAGTGGTGATGGAAGGATGTAAGCCCTGTGCCAAGGGAGCAAGAGCCTCTGGGCTTCAGCAGGCTGATGGCAGGTACTGCCAGTCCTGCCATGGAATGCAGTGGAGTCTCCCCTCGGGGTCCTCACATCAGCTTCAGAGGGAATTAAAAAATGCTGTTTGTTTGGGTTGGGGTTTTTTGCCTGGCTGATCACCCTGCTGCCGAGATCCCCTACCACGGTCAGCATGGAGGTGCTTGGAAAGTCCTTCCCTGCTGGGCAGAGGAGACTGGTACTGCTGGTACCCTTCTGTCCTTCCGGGTGCAGTCAGAGGTGGCTGTGTTAGACACATCACTTCCAAAAAGCGGACTGGAGGAGTCCTCACCTCGGGAGTATCCTTGGCTGGTTTCTTTGAGCCCTGAGGGTCTACCTTCCCTGCCGGTTGCACAATCCTTGCTCCGTCCTCCTCTGTGTCTGCTTGTGCAAGACTATGCAACCCTTGCCTCTGAGTAGCTGGAGGGAGGACCCAAGCACAGCCCTGCTTATTCCCTGCGCCACCTTGGCAGCAGCTCATTGCTGCTGCAGCATCCCTGGTCCTCAACAGCATGTGGTGGCAGAAAGCTCCAGAGGCACCTCCAGAGGTGGTGGGGTAAAGGAGGAGGCTGATTTTGGGAGAACGTGTCTGTGTGTGCCTTCTGTTTGCAGGGCACTGCTTCATGTGCATTGGTTTACTGCTGATGTCTGGGAGGAGGGAGGCAAAGCCAATGCACCAAGAGGCCCCGGTGTTCCAGCTACAGTGCAGCACAGGCAGGGCCCCTGCAGCCTTGTGTGCTGTGGGTCTCACTCCCCAAGCACCAGCAGCTGGGAGAAGGGATGGGGACATCCCTGCCAGGGTCTGGCAGAATGCGGGGTGACCCTGTGGTTTGGTGCAGAGCCAGCAAACCACACTGCACTGAGGCAGAGGGAGGGAGGGAGGGAGAGAGGGAAGAACAAACTTACTTTCTTATAGGAATTCAGGGCCTCGTGGGACTATGAGGCCAGGCCTTGGGGCACTTGACAGCCAGCCAGGAGTCCATTGAGACAAAAGTCTTCTTTGATGTGCCGCGCAGTAAAAAAAGAGAGATTGTTAACCTGTGTTAGACAAATAACTCCAGAGGAGCTGCTAAGCAGGAAAGGCACCAGCTGCTTGGGCTGGTCTGTTGGGGATCGCACCTCCCGCAATGCTCCTCCACCTTCTCACCCCATGGATGGCTGAGGAACCTCTGTGTCCCTGTATGCCATCCCCCACCAAGTGCCCTAAGCCTAAGTGTGGGCAGTGCCCCCAGTCTCAGAGCCTCCCGGTCATAGGGCTGGGCTGGGGGGGGCAGCAGCATGGCTGTTCCCATCAGAGACCCCAAAGGGAACAAGGACAAGCCATGCAGCTCAGGTCTGTGCAGCTCCTCTTAGGCCAGCCTTGGGCACGGTTCTGCGGCACAAGAGGAAAGGAAGGAGCCTCACAGACTTGCGGTTGTCACTGGCAGAGCTGCCTCGCAAAGCCTGGGGATGACGAGCTGTGTGGGCTGGTGATACACCACAGCCATGCTGGTAGTATCTGCAACAAGAAAAAATTGGCACCTAAAACTGCTACTGTGAGCAGGGAGCGGAGCTTATTCCTACAGACAGCCTCCAGCAATCCGGCTCTTGAGGGCCTGCATTTGCAATCCCTGATTCCTATCTGTTCCCCCTGCTCTGTGAGCAAGGTGACACCTCCCAGCTCGCCTCCAGAGTCATCGAGTCTCGTAGCACCTGCCACAATCTCCCCCAGCGAGTGCCGGAGGTTAAAATAAAGTTCCATTTCCTACACGGATTGAGTGTCAGGAAGGACCAGGGGCATCCGTGCACAGCAGCATTCGCACACAAATGCATTTTGGCTGACAGGTGCAAGCATTAAAAACCCTGAGCTCTGGCTGCAAGTCCTGGGAATTGCAGATGATCCCTTTTCCAGTAAACGTGTGTGGCACAAGGCAGGGAAGTGCTGCAGAGCCTCTCTGGCACTGGGCTGTTGGTCCCACTCTTCCTCACACAGCAGGAGTTGTCAGAAGGCATCTTCATTTCGCAGCTATTCAGTGATCCCTGAATTATACAAGTCTCTCTCTCACTGTGCATTCATCACTGATGCCGCTCCCTTCTCCCTCAAAGACTGAGGAAGTGATGCCTGGGGATGTGAAATCTGCTTTTCGCTGCAGGCGGACAGCCAGATCTGTGGCAAGATGTGACAGTGACAGGGACGGAGCGGGGCAGAGAGGCTTGCTCTGACTCAAGCTCTCTGGTGGATCTGGCTCCGGAGGTTTAAGATGCTAGTGCTGTCTACTCTGTGGCTATCCCAGCAGGTGTCTGCCCCGTGACTCAGGCTGCAGCAGCCTTCAAGGCACCATGTCCTAGTTTAAGTCACAGTATCAGCGGGTGGGCTAGCAGGACACTCCTATTGCCCTGTTAGTAGAGGCGAAGGGCGGGTGGCCAAGAGACAGGCACGTGTGGGAGGGTGCCAGGCTCAAGCAACCATGCAAAAGTGGCTGCAGGTTTAGGCTAAAGCCCTCAGGGTTTAAAAGCCAGTGTTTAACCACCTGCCTGGGGGTTTTCCTCGGCTCCAAGTGGAAGGGAAATGTTCTGCAGGGAACGCAGGCAGGGAGGGAAGAGAGGTACACTAGAAGGACCACACACATGCCACCTACTGCCCATAAAAACCCCACATGAAAATCCCTGCGTTTCACAAGCACACGAGCCAAATTCTCCTCTCAGTTACAGGGGCATGTGTAGGGCTGCGGCTCAGACGGCATCCAGCACCCGGCTGAAAGAGCAGCTTTTCCGCATGAGTAGCCCTGAATGAAGAGAGCGAGGAGCTAAGCAAACACTTTGGCCAGTACTTTCCTCCTCTCTTTTTCTAGCCTTTCGGAAGTACATTTTAATCAGTGCTTGCTTTCCCACACCGCTCCTTTGTAGTCTTGAGAAGTGCTGTCACTAGGGCCCATTCAAGCCTGGGGCCAGAGTCAAATTCCCAAGAGACTGATGGCGTTGCACCTGCCTGCACAAACCCTGAATTTGTCCCATCGTCCGATGCCTGCAAACCTGCTTACTTCAGGGGTTTTTTGGCACTGGCACGCAGTGACATCCTGACTCCCGTGTGCTTCTTCATCCAAATGGGCTCCTCAGCCCACCACCTCAAAGAGTCTTTCATGTCCTCCCTGCAGCCTTGGTGGTTTCAAACAGGCTCACGCCGGAGCAGCCTCAGCTGCGAAGGTCTGTCTTCTCCTCCAACCCCAATCTGGTGTTTTTTCTTTTCTGAAGAGTATGCAAATGGTGTATATTATTGGGCCACTGTGGTTTGAAAACACACGCGCAAGCACACGCACATACACCCCGTATCTGACAAAGCCCGTTAGGGAGTTTCATAACGGAGGGAAATATTGGGAAGCTTTTATCAGATAGCGTAAGGGAAGTCTGTTAAAACGCCTTTACTGCAGGCAGCAGGAATGAGAGGCCACCTGGAGAAGCCATACAGCACCGGAGAAGGAAGCCTTGCTGGCTGCTTGCACAGCGTTTGGGGCTCTGCTGCACGGCCTGGATACTTCTCGGCTTTGTCAGTCACTTTGTAGGAGCCAGTGACAGGGGCTTCTGCTTTTTTGCTCAGGTTTCAGGCTCGTGCCTTCACGTGGGCATGTCTTTGGTTCTGTCATGCCTCCCCCATGCTCCTTCGACTCCCCCAGCTCCCGCTCCGTGACGCAGTCAGTATTCGGAGGTTGCCTCTTTAATGCTTGTTTCTCACCTTCTTTCCTCTTTGTCATCTGGCAGGGGGACCCCATACCTGAAGACATTTATGAGATTTTGGGTGACAGCTCATTGCGCTCCATCAGTGACCTCCAGCGCGCCCTGCGGATAGACTCCGTAGGTAAATCTCCTCTTCACCAAACGCTCCTCTATTTTTTCTTCACTCTTTGGTGGGGAGGGAGGGAGTAGTCTGTTTTCAACAGACATCACTATAAATATAGGAACCATTCAGGAGCCTGGCTATTTACACACCCAAAAACCCCAACAACCTGTGGGAATTAGGCAACTAGGAGCTGTTCTAGATCTCCTAACTGCTTGGCCCATCAAGGGACACTGGCTTTCAAAAGTGGTAGAAGATGGGCACAGTGAGTGCCAGGAACTGAGGTCAGCACTTTTCACCCTGGGAGATGCGCTAGCATCAGAGCTTCAATTGAGCAAGCATCAGTTTAGGAGGTAGAGAAATGGGAGGTACAAATAGGGTGATAGAGGAGCAAAGGGCTGAGCGGGTGTCCAGGGTTAGCATCCACAAAAGGCCATAGGCTCCCAGAAGCTCTTAGGACGAGTGTGTCAGAGCAAGTGTCCATGGGCGAGATAGGGCACAAGGGGCTAAGTCAGGGTAGCGTGGCTCCCCTTCTGCCCACATATAAGAGCTGTGGGGTCTGCAGTGCCTCTGGGTCACTCGGGCAGGGCTGAGTGCAGCGAGTGGCAGGAGCGGTGGAGCGCAGAGGGGTCGGCACGTGTGGGAATTGGAGCACACGCTGCAGCGGCTGGGCTGGCCCAGGAATTTATTTATAAACGGTCTCTTCAGAGCAAATTCCTTTCTATTCTAACCCCGCTCCCGCCCGTCGGCCCCCGGCCCCCCCCAGCTCTCCTTCTCTCTCGTGTTTTGTCTGTTTGGAGCTTTGTAATCCTTGCCGAGACACTATCTACGGGGGAACAGAATTTCCTGCTTTTGTTTCCTATGCCAGTCCAACCACTGGCGCAGTCTCAAAAGCATTCCCGCTGCCTTTCAAAACGGCCCTGGAGGGGCAGGGGGGGGAAAGCAAGGGGGAGGGCACCAGCTGCATTCAGCTATTGTTTGCTTTAGAAAGAGGCGACGAGGCTCCCCACCACCGCCACGGCCACTCCCTGCCCTCACCAGTTCCCTCCTCCTCCTCGTCCATGAGCCACACAATGGGGCAACTTCCAAAATTAGCTGGGCTGGATTGTCCCAGGCTGGTCCCCTCCACCCCAACTGTCTTCAGCGCTGACCTGGGGTGTAGTAGAAGGACAACCTGGGAGAGGGAGGGAGGGACCTGGTTTTCAATAGGAGATTTGTTTCGAGTCAACAGTTGTTGCTGTTTTCCCCCCTCTCCCTCCTCTCATCAACTCAACTTGTGCACAAAAGGCAGCCCCCACCCTCGTTTGATGAAATGCCAGGCAGGGTGGAGAAGGAGCGGCTGAGAAGATGCGTGCAGTCTGTCATGTCCCGGTGTCTAAGGAACAGATACATCTCTATTGCGGTTACCAACCACCCTCAGAATGAAGAAATAACATGGGCTCCTCTTCTTGGATTGGGAGAAGGCTGCAGAGCTTTGAGCCACTGGTTTCATTTCAGGTCCCACAGGGGAAAGGCTGGTCAGGGAAACAGAAAATAAATGAGGTGCTGCCTCATTTGTTGCACCCTCTGGCTTTCATCTGCTCCCAGGTAGTGACCAAGGGGCATCACCATTCGCTTGCCCTGTGTGCAGTTAGTGTCTTAGCAAAACAATCCCAAAGTGGCTGGACTTTTTCGCTGTGCTGTCAATGCACCCTGTGTGTGTCATAGCTGCTGTCCCCACTGCCTGCTCAGGGAGCCAGGATTAGGTAGCTCCAGAAGGCAGATGAGCTCTTCTTACCTTAGACACTACAACAGAGGGGTGTAGAGTGGGGCTCATCACCCTTAACTGTGGCTGCCCTAGAAGCAGGCAAGCCCATCTAAGCCAGTCATCCAGACAGCCTCTGTAGCCCCTAGAGAACAACTGCCCTTCTAGTGTATGATCCATCAGATCTCCTTTTGGGTGTCTGCCTCAGGGCAAGATGAATGGTGTCCTAGATCTGATCATACCTCTCCAGCTGCTTTAAAGGGTGTCTGTCTCTCCACCTCATGTGTAGATGTGCTCATGCACATGATTTCTGACTCGTGAATATAGCCCCTGTGCATTCATCCCAAATCCTTCAGCAATTGCTTCAGTGCTGAGTGGACAGCAAAGTCTCTGCTCCCCTTTATAAGAAGCTGCACTAGGGCAGGGCTGAGGAAGAGGAATGGGACATGATAGGTATGGGAAGTCTGCTCCAGCACACATCTGATAAACAGAGATCTTCCACTGGCCCCAAATTCCCTTTAAGAAAATTGCTCCCTTGATGCTGACGTCCATTCAGCTTCCTTCAGCTGCTAAAGCAGGTCAGAGAAGGAAAGAACTGTGGCTGGGTGGGAGCTATCTCTGAGTGCAGCCATTGTCCGGAGCTCAGGAGGGGCTGTGTGTTGGAGTGCTCCATGGGGATTATGGGCATTTCTCTATTCACCGCTTCCTATGGGAAAAAGCAGTGGGGTGGGAGGGAACTGCTTAGGACTGGCCTGAATGCTATCGGTCTTCCTCTCCCATCACTGAGTGAACTACCTCCAGATCCTGCAGCTTACCTTAGAGCGGTAGGGGGGAAAAGTAATTTTAACTTTCTTTTTCAGTTCTTCTCTCATAAAAGTGACCCTGACCTAAAGCAGCTGCGGTGGGTTGGGAGAGAAAAAGCAAGCGCCCCACCTCTCACCCATCATCCCCTTCACCTGCTCTTTTACCCCCCAACTCTCCCAGTCCCAAGCCATGCCATCAAGGCACCCCGGTGTCACCCACCAACCTTTCCGCTGGTCCCATCTTATCTTTGATCCTCCTTGCTGTATCCCGGTCTCAGCCAGCTGATCCGAGTCCCTCTGCTACTCCTCTCTGACACCAGAAAGCCCTGCCATAGAACTTGGCATACTTGGGCTGGAGTTTTCCTCTCCCAGACCTGACTGGGATCCCTCTTTCATGATAGGCTTTTTGCTTTGAGCTGGACAGTCTGAGCTAGCTGCAGACCAAGAGTGTCCATGCCCAGCACAGCTGTGACCTTGCTGGTGGATTTACACCTAGCGTGACGTCCTGGGGCCGTGGCTTATCTAACTTCTCTACATGTTGTCTGATGAGCAAAGCAGAGTGCCTGCTGTCTTCTCCTGCCTCTACCCGGTGCTATTAAGTCGTGTCTTTCCCTTTGCAGAGCAAGATAGCTCGAGCCTGAACCTGAGTACAACTCAGCCTGGTCAAAACCCAATGGTCCTGTCTCGAGAGCGACGAAGCCTAGGTGAGTTGGGGTGCACCCTGTGGTTGTTGGGGCACTCACCTGAGCAGCTGTAGGTGGATGCAGATGCATGTCTTGAGATACACGTGTGGTGTTTGAAGTTACAGTGTGCTTGGATGTGTAGACAGACAAGAAGGAGGGTCTGGGCCTCATGCAGGAGCTGGGTGTTACACCCCAGGAGGGCAGGAGAGGGAGTCTGGAGCTCTGCGAGCTGCTCTGCTTTAAATCCTGCTGGTGCTGATTTTATCTACAGAAGAGTCATCTCCTGCTGAGCTCCTGGGGCCTCCTCTACAAGGTGTGGCTGTGTCCAGGGAGGGAACTGGAGGACTGGGAGAGAGAACATGTGTGTGTGTGTAAGAGCCATGTGTGGTCGTTCCCTTCTAGTAGAGGTGGCTGCAGCAGGCTGGTAACAGCAGCAAAGCCTTTTTCATGCCCCCTTCTTCTCCCGGCCCCCTGCAGATGCTCTGGCAGCAGCAGAGCCGGCTGTCCTTGCGGAGTGCAAGACACGGACCGTGGTCTTCGAGATCTCCCGCAATATGGTGGACAGCACCAACGCCAACTTCGTGGTGTGGCCACCCTGCGTGGAGGTGCAGCGCTGCTCCGGGTGCTGCAACAACCGCAATGTGCAGTGTCGCCCCATGCAGATTCGCGTGCGGCATGTCCAGGTAAGCGAGACACTTCCCACTGCTCCCTCCTCTTGCAGCTCACCTCCATCCTTATCCCCCAAAACCCAAACCAGTGTGGGTTTCAGGCTCACATATCTGTTCCCTTGCACCGCTTCTGTGGTCACATCTCCTCCATTAGCCACGCAGCACTGCAGCCTCTGGTGCGGGGTGACATCCCTCCGTGCCAGCCACTGGGAGGGCTGGTGCTGTCCAGCAGCTGGGGACTGTCACCACAGCAGAGCTACAGGGCACTGTCCCCAGATGCAGCTCCACACTCTGGCTATTTCTGGGGCTCGAGGCGGCCTTGTCTGCTGTCTTAGAGCAGAAGAAACAGGATGCTTTCATTATGGGAACTGGTTTTGATGCAGAAAGAGGAGGGCTTTGCAGTTCAGTCTCCATTCCCCTGCTGCTGCTGCAGCTTCTTCCCAAGACACACACTGGAGCAGCTCCTCCTCTTTCTCAGCCCCACGGTTGCCTCCTGACCCGCTCCAGCACTAAGCAGACACCTGATAGTTAACCTCTTGCTCTGGTCCTTCCCTCCTCACAGCTACCAGTGATCTCCTCACAGCTTCCTCCCAGACAGCTGGTTTAAAAATAATACTCATCCCATACTAATCCTCTGCCTGAGCCGTAAGAGACTCCCCCAGGCAGGCAGGCAGGCAGGCAGCAGAGGCTGGCTGAGAGAGGTTGTATTCACACAGCCCTTTTCATCAGGAAATTCCTTTCTCAGAAAAGCCAGGCCGATTGAGGGAAAAATGTGGGGGGGAGCAGGAGTTGTTTTTGTGGAAAAAAACAAGTGAGAGGTCAAAAGGCAGCCTGAAAAAGTGACCTGGAAATGGTTTCTTTGAGGACAGAGGTCTCTCTATTGTTTGGCTGGAAGTGTTTGTCTAGCGAGCAGCGTGTGGTCTGAAGCGTGCGGAGTGGGCTTTCAAGGAAAGATAAACAGGCCTGGCTGCTTCTGCGCCGGCTGAGGGATGCTGCTGGGGGCAGTGGGTTTGAGGAATTCCATCCCAGAGCGAGTATTTATAGCTCGTGGAGCACTTCAGGGACCACAGTCTCGTTGAGTGGGGTCAGCCCTGGCTGCTCCTGCAGTGGGAGGGACCCCCTAGAAAGCTTGTGCCCTGTGGTGGGATGTGGAGCAGTGAAGTCTGTCCTCTGAGTCAGCACTGGTGGAGAGTCCGAGGGAATTTCCAGAGAACCGCCTTTCCTGTGAAACACGGAGCTGAGGGCTTCAGCCCTGCGAGTTATTAAAGAGCGTGAGACAAATTCAGACAGGCCTCAGCAGCGCTGGTGAAGCTGCGCTTGCTTGCATCAGGCCTGAGTTTTTCTCCTTTTGCCCTTCATGTAGGATCCTGTGGGAGTTAATTCTGGTTGCCCCCAGGTCCCCACCATCACATCTGTCAGAAACAGGCTGGCATGCTCTGCACGTCCCATGTGTCTGTCTGGTGATCCACCAGTCATCCAGCTTAAGCAGCGGCAATGGTTAGGAACAGAGGAGAACAACCAGTCACATCCGAACTTGTCTGGTCTAGGTTTGCTCTACGCTGGTGTGTGCAGATTTAGCTCCCATACACACCACCCCTGAGTTTGAACCGTGCTCTATAAACTGCCTTCTGACCCTCTCGGAAGAAAGCCAGCAGTGAAGTGCACCGACACTGATTGTTTTACCAGAGTGGGAGCTGCAGCTCTATAAATCTCTTGCTTCTCTCTCCCACGTAGGTGAACAAGATCGAATTTGTCCAGAGGAAGCCAAATTTCAGGAAAGTCATTGTGCCTTTGGAGGACCATGTGCAGTGTCGGTGTGAAGCTGTGTCCCGTCCACCTCCTAGGACCAGCCGGCCAGTGCCACGTGAACAGAGACGTAAGGATCCTGGCATGGGTAGAGTGGAGGGAGGTGTGAGAAGAGAGGCTGGGGGGGGAAAGGAAAGAACCCTCCACTGGTTTCAGTCTGCTAAGCTCCAGTGAGTCCCATGGGCTGGTTTATACCAGCTGAGGGACCTTTCCCAGGATGTGTGCCTGCCAGCAAGGGGCTGAAACTGAGGGAAAGGAAGGAGGGGAAGGTGAGGGGTGACGGGAAGGGCATCGTGGGAAAAGCGAGAAGCAGAGACTGCGGAGAACAGAGGACAAGGGACAGAAGAACAGAAGGAGGCCTTGTGGACCTCCTGTTGCAGAGCTCTTTGTTGACAGCGCATGGAGAAAGATATTTCAACATGAGCCCTGCCCCTCTCTGTACAGACATTCTCCCCTTGTCTTGGCAGGCTTGTCACCGTCGTTCACCACAGCCGCTGTCTCACAGAGGCAGCGAGTACGCCGGCCGCCAGTGCAGAAGAGGAAACATAAGAAGTACAAGCATGTCAACGCTAAGAAAGTGCTGAAAGAAATCCTCATAGCATAGAAGTGCTGGCAGGGGAGAGAGAGCACAAGGCAGGTAACAGCAAGCTGCTTTTCCAGTCAGGGGAGATGTTCTCCTGGGACACGGTTCTGCCCAGGCATCTCAGAGCCTACCTGCAGCACTCTTTGTTTTCAGTGTGGGGCTACTGCAGGGCCTGGGCATGATAAAACCCAGCTTGAAGGAGGGGGGAGGACTAGGCTGGGATACAACGTGTGCATCCTATTTATGGCTTTATGGCTCTTTGCAAAGGAGAGAGGTGGAAGCATCATGCTGCAGCCACACTTGCTCTCAGGCCCTGCCCTCTCCTTCCTCTGCCTCCCTTACAGGCAGCCTGTAAGGCTGACTTCTCTCTATACCTAAATCCCCTTGGGGTCCGTGTAATTCATCTCTTCTGTGGAGCAACTCCTGTTCTCCTTTCTCTATTGATTCTCCGTTGAAAGCAGACAATTAATGTTGCTCTGGGGATCCCTTTTCCTTTTATTTCATTAGTTGTGTTGGCAGAAAGACTGGAAAGCAGCAACACTTTTGGTTCCTTTCTCTCCTAGCGGGAAGGCTGTGTGCATAAGAAAGGTCATACCAGGGGAAAGGAGAACTGGAATCTCTGGCAAGAGATCTGGACTTTGTCAGTCCAGGGTCTGATTCTTCTCTCCCTGACTTGTGTAAACAGGAGTAATTCCTTCGTCACTAGAAGAATGTCACTGGTACATGGGAAAGGAGAATAATCCCTGGTTCCCTATGAGAGAGGGAAAGGAGCAGAAAAGAGAGACAGAGCAGCCAGGGCACAGCCGTAGGGAGGAGGCTGAATTTACAGAGAGGCAGCACAGCCTAACAGGGAAAGCCCTAGCCTATGACTCAGCAGTTCCAGCTCTGCCACAGACCCTTCTATGAGCTTAAGCCACTCGCTTCACATTCACTTCCCCTTGCCTCTTCGGGAGGGGGGATGGAGGTGCTTCCACATGTGATATTTCAGGAGCTGGAGACTAGGGGTGCCAGGCAGTGCCTTAGGATTGGTATTCCCACACTTAGCACTATGAGGCTCTGATTATCCCAGAATCCTCCTGGACAGCCCAAAGTTCCCGTGTTGCAAATCCTGGCAAATCTCAGCTGTGGCTCAAGCTGTCCAGGAGGAAAAATAGAGATGGTCAAAAGCCCTCCTGGGCTTCTAATCTGGTGCTTCAACAGAATCATATCCAGAGGAGAAAGCAGGAGAGAAGGGGAGTTGGAGGGGAGAGGGTTCCATGTTCTAACGTGTGTTTTTGTTTCATTTCCAGGTTTATTTAATATATTTGCTGTATTGCCCCTATGGGGTCCTTGGAGTGATCACTTTTCCTCTTTGTCCGTCTGCCTCGACGTCTGATTCAGACGGCAATTGGTGCTTCCCGTTCCAGCAGTGGACCTTCTCCCACCAAAACCTCTCCCTTCTTTCATTTATTAGCATAAAGTTTTACACTCACAAACAAGGACAGACAAGATCTATCTATCTATATATATATATATGAGAAAAGAACAAAGTACAGATAAACCCATGAACCCCGACAGCCACAACATGCGATGAGGACAGGACAATGCCTTCCCCGCTCCAGAGGACAGGATAGAAAATGCGAAAGTGGGTCCAATTTCTTCCGAGGGAAGGAGAAAACCACATGGACAGAGGGCAGAAGGGGAATGTTCTCCTTTTCCCTCGTGTTTCTGGTAAGGCTGGGGGGCCTGGCTGAGATCAACGCTTGCACTGGACCTTCATTTTGCAAACAGGCATATCTCAGATTGCGATGATGGAAAATGCACTATGGACTTTATCGCCCTACCTGGACAGATCTATATATTTTTAACGTGCGTGTGTATATTTTATTTTAAGAAAAGGAAAACCAAAACCACTAAAATATACAACATCTCGGGGAACAGAACACAAAAAGAACCACAAAGCAAAACAAAAGAAGCCAAAAGCATTCCCTTCTTCCCTTTCCCCTCCGGCTCCTGGTGCTGACTGGAAGGTGTTTGGATCATGGGGAAGGAGCGGACGGCAGCAGGCCCCTGCCAAAAGGGGACCCCCATCTTTGCACATGCTGGTGGAGAATTCAACTTTCCAGGCTCGGACTTTAAAAGTATTTTTTAATTCACTCTGTATGTGTGCGTGTGTATATGTGTGTGTGTGTGTGTGTGTGTGTGTATATATATATATACGTGTGCGTGCGTGTGTATGTGTGTATGTGTATTTATACATACATATATAAATATATATATATATGTTCTTCAGCAGATTTCATTCCCCAGCGGCAGGAAGCTCAGAGGCACGCGCAGTGGCTTGGCTGGGCTGGCAGGAAAGCGCACTGTTACTGCAACGTGCCTGCAAGGGCTGGGAGGGGACAGGCAGAGGCATCATCTGATCTCTCATTGCCCTTTTCTCTCCCTCTGCACCAGCCCCCCCTCTCCCCAACACAAGTTCCTTGCAGGAGGCAAAGTGGCATCACAACGAGACCAACAACAGCCAAACTTAGAAGCATGACTTAATCTCAGTGAGCTGTCCTTGCCTGCTCTGTGGTCCTGAGAGCAGCATCATGTCATTCCCCTGAGGTTTTTAACCCCTTCACGGGTGTCCTGCACACCGTGCCCCACCCGCTCTCTCCCTGCCAGTGTCCCCTATCTCCCATCACTTTCCTCCCATCTTCCCTCTCAAATTCCTTCTGGATTTTTGCCTGTTCGATGTTCCCACATAGCTTGGAAGTTTGTCCGAGATGTGGGCAGCTCTATGTAGGTATTGAGAAACAAATGAGGGTGGTCTTTGCAGTTGGCAGCAGCCATCTGAGAGAGAAACGAGCTCTTCTAAGTGAGGAGGACTCAGAGAACAGCAGGAGGTCAGTTGTAGAGTCCCTCCTGTGCCACTGCCTGCTCCAGCGGAGGGAGGAGGACACCGGGGACAAGGGCTGTTTCTGCACACCTGGTAGCCACTGTTAGCAGACACGTTACGTGGAATGGGAATTTCCAGCACTACCGCAGAAACCCGGTCTCGGATTGTGCTGTGCTGGGCGCTGCGGTTAGACATGAAGAATTGCCTGCCCACAGCTCCGGTGGCAGCCCCTGCCCCTCCTGCTCCAGCCGCTTCTCCCGCACACACAGGCAAAGCCCCGGGCAAGGAGGAGAAGCCACAACCTGGGAGCTGTTACAGGTCATGGAGGGACCCAGCCCTCGCCTCCAGCAAGCCCAGAGCACTTCTCTTACCATTGCCGATGCAGCACGTTGCTCCCTTCCTCCATCCCCAAGCCCTGAAGTCTTAAGACACTTTGTTCTCCTGTTCCAAAATCTGTTTCCTTTGGTTTGTAAAGATGGTAAGGTTTTATTTTATTTTGATTCCCCCCCTTTTTTAATGTAAGATTAATTTATACTCAGTGCTGTATTTAAAGTTGTAAAAAAAAAAGGAAAAAAAAGGAAACCACCTCTCAGACGACATTCTCTCTTTCTTTTGTGTGCTGAATGAAATGCAGAGGCCAAACCAGCTCCCCATGGTGCAGAGTGGGATTCCCAGGGCCTCCAGTTTCATTTTCAGGATGCTTATTGCAGAGATGGCAGAGAGAAGCAGCCGTGCTCCTCCTTCCTGCCCATCACCCAGCTCTCGGGCCGGTTTGAAAGAACTCAGGCGCTGGGGGTTTTGTCTTGAATTGGACCCCTTCTCCTTCGCTGCTCTGTTCGGACACCCGGACAGAATCTCCCTGCACTTTCATCCCATCTCCGGATTCCTCTGCTTTGAAGGGCTTGGGACAGTCAGCAGTGTTTACACTCCCCAAAGCTGTACAAACAGTCGGCCCCTTCCCTCCTTAGTCACATCGTCTAGACAACAGCCCTCCTTCCCTCGCTCAGAAAGGCTCTTGTTTCCCTTTCCTCCCAGCACAGAGGGTGCCGCACATCTGGCATTGGGCATGGGCCGTGGGGAGTGAAGGCAGCTGCATCCCCGTGCCTCAGTTCTGGGGTTCCCTCCGCACACACACAGTATCCCCAATACATGGGTCAGCTCTGAGGAGCGCAGACCCAAGTGGGGACTTGTGCTGGGATGGTGAACCCGGGGAGCTCAGGGTCTGGGTGTGCTCCAGGCTGTCCTTGCAGGACAAGCCTGGCACTCCCAGGTGTGTGCTTTGCTCCAGATGGCCCATTTTCGGGTAAGCATGTGTTTTGCTTGATCCTCCAAAGGAAGCTGGTGCAGGGGTGAGCTCTATCCACCCCCAAGGACAGAACACACAGGCAAAATCACAGCGAGGGTAATAATCACATCCCTGCTCTGATTTTCTTAGGATAATCTAGTGAAAAGCGAGATTTGTTTGACTTGAGACTTCTTTGGCTTGATGGCCTGTCAGCAGGGAATCTGTGAAGCAACGTGTACGCAGAGGGATACAAGCCACGGGAAGCATCAGCTTGGACCGAGGGGCGGGCGGAAGGGCTTGGCATCCCAGGGGACCAGCACACCGCCCAGCCGCAGCGGTCCCGAGGGAAGCATGCAACCCCATCCGCAGGCTTTCAACAGCTTGAAATGAAGAGGTGCTGAAAGGGAGCTCACACCTCCACAGCGCCTGGCGTCCGCCCGGAGCGTGCTTGAACGCCGCTTGCTTGCAGCGCCCTGGCGCGCGTTCAGCACAGGTCAGCGTGGGGCGCAGGGAGGAGGGAGCAGGAGGTTTGACATCGACCCCACAAAGCCAAGCACAGGAAACAAACCCCCGCATAAGCCCCGGGAGGGCTGCAGCATCTCCTCCGTGCAGGGGTGCCAGGTTGGCTCAACCAGGGCTACAGGTGATCGTAGAGGCACCAGGGAGCCTTGGCAGCTGTCCCTGGTTTAATGGCTCAGCTGCAGCTTTACCTGCAGGCCCAGCCTCGGGATGTGTCATTCAACA
The DNA here is from genome assembly GCF_033783945.1 of Neopsephotus bourkii. Classification (NCBI taxonomy): domain Eukaryota; kingdom Metazoa; phylum Chordata; class Aves; order Psittaciformes; family Psittacidae; genus Neopsephotus; species Neopsephotus bourkii. The sequence continues at coordinate 16,330,290 of NW_026900624.1, forward strand.
GGAGGTGCATCTTCCGATGGAGGAAACGCACCCAGCCTCCCAGGCAGCGGAGAGAGGATTCAGAGAGGGCTCCTACTGCTCCTGAAAGCGGCAGGCAGATGGGAGAGCGAGCTCATGGGCTATCCAGGTGCAAAAAGAAAACCCTTATGTGTTCAAGCCGGGCCTCGGGCTGTTCAGCATTGTCGGTTTGCAATGCTAAAGCTCTTGCGTTGCTAAATGAAGTGAAAAATCATCTTGTAAGAGTTCCCTTGAGGGCCAGGGAAAACCCTTGACTGCTTATTTTATTGGCACTCGGGAATACAAAGGGCTTAAGCGCACCCCACACTTGGCTGTGAGGAAGGAAGAGCCTTCTTCAGCCTAGCCATGAAGGCCACAAAGGCATTCTCCTCCCTGGGCTCAGCTTGTGCCTCCCTGCCATAAGCCATGCCCTGTCCTGCTGCCTCTGCTCCAGACACGGCTGGAGATGGCTCAGTGGAAGCATCACCATCCTGCTGGCTCCCAGTCCCGGTGGCCCCATCTCACTGTCCATGCACCAGTGCCTGGGGGTGGAGAAGCTCGCTGTGCCAAGGGAAAGTCTGGGTACAAAGAGGGAGGAAAATAGGAAGAATTAAAAGCTACTTAGGAAGAAACCCAACAAACACCCCTTGCCTGAGCATGCAGCTGTTCCCCCCTTGTCTTCACACAGCCTGTGACCAAATGGTGTGGCCCCCCCAAGGGCCTTGATCCATCCGTGACCAAATGAACTTGCTGCGGGCTTGGGAATTTCCCGTCTTAAAAGCCGTTGTGAGGAAGCCAGGCAGCCTTGGTTGGTTTTGGCTTTCATTGCAGGGTTAAAGGAACAACAGAGCCTCCCCAGAATGAGCAGAGAGAGGGTGAGAACTGGAGGGAGCCCCAGATGCCGTGTCTCACCTACCGTTATCCCTCCCTAAGCCAGGCAGATACCAAAGGGGACTCTGGCAGGATGGACTGCATTGGTTCCACAGCTGGGAGGAGAGCAGACCATAGGGAAACAACCCCCTTATAATGACTAACTCAATAAAAGGAGCTGTTTGCAAGTGATTAAGCAGCAACCCAAACACGGCGGGACCGGCAGCGGGGGAGCTTTGTGGCTTCACAGCCAGTGCTCATTTCAAAACATTGGTTGGCTTGGTTTTCCTTTTGCAGGCACTGCAAAAGCAGAGATGGTGCAGAGATGATGGTGCAGAGATGGTGCAGAGATGGTGCAGAGATGATGGTGCAGAGATGGTGCAGAGATGGAGCAGAGATGGTGCAGAGATGGTGCAGAGATGGTGCAGAGATGGAGCAGAGATGGTGCAGAGATGGTGCAGAGATGGTGCAGAGATGATGGTGCAGAGATGGTGCAGAGATGGAGCAGAGATGGTGCAGAGATGGTGCAGAGATGGTGCAGAGATGGTGCAGAGATGGTGCAGAGATGATGGTGCAGAGATGGTGCAGAGATGGTGCAGAGATGGTGCAGAGATGATGGTGCAGAGATGGTGGAGAGATGGTGCAGAGATGGAGCAGAGATGGTGCAGAGATGGTGCAGAGATGGTACAGAGATGGTGCAGAGATGGTACAGAGATGGTGCAGAGATGGTGCAGAGATGGTGCAGAGATGGTGCAGAGATGGTGCGGTGCAGAGATGGTGCAGAGATGGTACAGAGATGGTGCAGAGATGGAGCAGAGATGGTGCAGAGATGGTGCAGAGATGGTACAGAGATGGTGCAGAGATGGTACAGAGATGGTGCAGAGATGGTGCAGAGATGGTGCAGAGATGGTGCAGAGATGGTGCGGTGCAGAGATGGTGCAGAGATGGTACAGAGATGGTGCAGAGATGGAGCAGAGATGGTGCAGAGATGGTGCAGAGATGGTACAGAGATGGTGCAGAGATGGTACAGAGATGGTGCAGAGATGGTGCAGAGATGGTGCAGAGATGGTGCAGAGATGGTGCGGTGCAGAGATGGTGCAGAGATGGTACAGAGATGGTGCAGAGATGGAGCAGAGATGGTGCAGAGATGGTGCAGAGATGGTACAGAGATGGTGCAGAGATGGTACAGAGATGGTGCAGAGATGGTGCAGAGATGGTGCAGAGATGGTGCAGAGATGGTGCAGAGATGGTGCAGAGATGGTGCAGAGATGCCGGGCAAACAGCAACTGCCGCAGGTCTTCCCCTAGCAGCTCTGGAAGCTCCCAAGTCCCAAACGCCCTGACCTTCTGCCCTGCCCACCACTGGTTGGTGCAGTCAGCAAGGCAAGCTCTGCTCTGCCATGGTGTTTTCTGCATGAAGAGCAACTGTTGCTCGGCATAAATCTCAGCACAGACCGAGGGAAGAGCAGAGGAGATGGGGTTAGCTACTGCTGGTCCCTGCAGCACAGAGCGGACTGTGAGCAAGGACATCAGACACAGAAGTAAATGAGGTCAGCACAGGAAAAGAGTGATTGAGGTGCTGGAGCAGGTCCAGAGAAGGGCAATGGAGTTGTGAAGGGTCTGGAGCACAAGTGTGATGGGGAATGGCTGAGGGACCTGGGGGGGTTTAGTCTGGAGAAGAGAAGGCTCAGGGGGACCTTATCGCTCTCTACAACTGCCTGAAAGGAGGATGGAGAGAGGTGAGGTTGGTCTCTTCTCCCAGGTACCAAGTGATAGGACAAGAGGAAATGGCCCCAAGTTGCACCAGGGAAGATTTAGATTAGATATTAGGGACAATTTTTCCTCGAGAGGGTGCTCAGGCATTGGAACAGGCTGCCCGGGGAACTGGTAGGATCACCATCCCTGGAAGTGTTCAAGAACCCTATAGATGAGACATGGTTTAGTGGTGGACCTGGAAGTCCTGGAGTAGCAGTTGGACTCTTAAAAGCCTTTTCCAACTTGATTCTAGGATTCTGTGATTAATGGAGCAGGGTGAGCTCCCAGACAAAATACCCTATCCAGACATGCATGGAATCTGGATGCCCTCTAGATGATCCTTTCCCGCAGTGGTTTTGGATGTTGCCACACGAGGGTCCGGCACGTTGTCAGCCCAGTGTGTCAGCCCCACACGAGGTCACGCACAAGCCACCCCATGCACCTGCATGAGTGCTCTGGCTGCAGCACAGATGAGGCTGTGAGGAGGCACGCTGCAGCACGCATGCCTGCCGGGTGTGCAGGAGGTCCTGGGGATGGCCACCTCCATGGAGGGCATTGCAGGGCTGCCCGCAGGCTCTGTGGGTGTCCGCAGGCTGCTTGGACACTCATAGAGCTGACATTTGGGCATGCCGCAGTGTTAATGTTCCCGGAGGGGAGGGAAGGGAGGTTTGCATTGAGCCTGATCGCCCTGGCACGATGTCTGCAAGGAAAAGCCCTGCGAGGTGCTTGCAGTGCCCTAAGCCTTGTGCTGGCTGCATGCAGCTGGGTAAAGCAGGATGGGGAACAGACACCTGCCTCCTGCTCTGGTGTGGCCCCGGGAGGGCATTTGTCATGCTGGGGGGGGGATCTACGCAAAGGGCCCTGTGCCTTTAAAGCCTGCAGAGGTGTTATTTAGGTGGAAAAAGTGTTTCACCATGACAATGGGAATTGTTTGTATTTCTCTAATTGAGCGAGGAGAGAGAAAGGGAGAGAGAGGGGAAAACCTTCCTTCCCTCCAACAGGTTCAGGGATTTTTTCCACTAATCAAGAAGAAAAACAATATGCGTGTGCTGGGGGGGGATGGGGATGGGAGGAAGAGGGGGTCTCCCTGGTGTCCCATAAACCTGGTGGCTGTGGACAAAACACCACAATCGCAGCACAGCCTGGCCCTGGAAAGTCTGAGGCAGCGCTGGCAGAGCAAAGGGGAGCACAGCTTCTGCTTGTGGGAGACCCCGCTTTGGAGCACCCCAGCATCTCCCTCCCAGAAAGATGCACAGCTCCAGGTGAGGCAGGACTGATGCCTGCTGTGGCGAGGTGGATGGGCAGTGGCACAGGTTTGCTCCCCGGGAGGGATGGGGATGTTCTGCTCATCAGAGCTGGTTGTAAAAGGACTGAAATGGGTGACCTTTGCGTGCAGATTTGGCTGGGATGAGGCTCTCCTGGCTCTGCTGAGCAGCCCAGTAATCAAATAAAAGCATTTTCCCAGCACAGCTGCCTTCAAGTGCATTAAATGAAACAGAAAGGAGCAGGATTTGCAGTTTTTCCCTGTTATACATATTTTCCCTTTTCCATGCGTCGTCCCACTGGGTATGCTGTGACCTATTGTTGTACTTATTTATTTACTCAGGTTTTGTAGATGGTTTCAAAGCTCACGGCCAGGAAGGAGCAACCAGATGCTGCCACCGAGCAGGACAGAAAACCTGCCCCAGTTTCCCACTAGGCACACAGATGGGGAGCCAGGTGCAACCCCCAAAACCAGCACCGAACCCCATTCCCTTCCCTCCTGCTCTAACCCCGACATCAGAAAATGGGATATGTGACAGCAAATTCATCCTATGTGTTGTATTCCAAGCAGGAGGTTAGCTGGTTGGAGTGGTTTGGGAGAGAGGGATACGTTGGGTGGATAAAAGCCCTGGCATCTTGGGGGCTCCCCAGTGCATGGGGATGAAGAACAGGGGCTGATAAACCACCGGTCCCCGAGAAAGGCCAGCCAGCACCAGAGAATATTTATTCTAGCTGGAAAACAGGAGTGCTTATGAACCTGGATTAAAAACATCCTCTAGGGAATCTAGGCACATGTGAACACCCATCTGAGAAGTGGGGGCCCTCAGGCAGCAAACGGTGGGAGGAGGCAGGTTGCTGCTGTGACTACCGTGGTGCAGATGGGAAAGGATGTCATTGCTCCTGGCAGCATCCCATGACCACAAAGCCAAAGTGTCACAAGCTTGACAGGCAGCCACCTCACACTGGGTCCCTTTTGTGGGTCACAACAGTTGAGTGTGGCAGAAACAGCCATTGTCATAGAGTCATAGAATCAGGAAATGGTTTTGTTTGGAAGGGACCTTAAAGCTCATCCAGTTCCAACCCCCTGACATGGGCAGGGACACCTTCCACTAGAGCAGGTTGCTCCAAGCCCTGTCCAGCCTGGCCTGCAGTGCTTGAATTTGTGAGAACAGCAAGCTCCGCTGCTCCCTAGGCTCCCTGTGGTATGTGTCACTGGATGGGAGAGGTCACAAGGCCAGGGTTTGGCAGTCTCAGAGGTGCTATGGGTATGGGCATCTGCATCTCAGGTCTCCACCTCTAGTTTGGGGTGCCAATGGCTCCCAGACACAGGTCTGAAAAAGGACAAGAGAAGTTTGCGAGGAGCTGCAAGCAGCAGCTCCTGAGACACAGACTGAACTTGTACAGGAGTAGGAGGGTGAATCTAAGCCCGATAAAGGAAGGACTCTCTTTTGGGGATCTTTTTCTTTCACTCTTTTCCACCCCGCACCCCAAGCCCCCCTCCTGCATGCCAGGAAGCTTGGTCGGGGCAAGCATTCTGCCACCTGGCTTATGCACGCACCAGTCAAGGAAACAATTCTGCAATTGAAAGAGGAAATCTCAGTCCCAGCTATTTCCAACCCCTATTGTTTGTTGCTCAGCTCATGCATTACACAGGCCAGTAAGCAGGCAGCGAGATTGCAACACTCTGCATGTGCTTTCAGACATTTAATTTTAGCATTGCAAGAAGGATTTGTGGTATCGAGAAAGCCCAGTTCTAAGGAAAGAGGAAACCTGTGATTCTGACACTTGATGTTGACCATAAAAGGAAGCAGATCATTTGAGTGACCTAACAGGTTTAGTCATCGAGGCTGTAATCCTCCGGGAGTCCAGCAGATCCCTGCTGGGGTTTTCCCATTCCCAAGGAGCCAGGTTGTTTGGGAGCCCTTGGGCAGGGCTGAAGTCCATGAGCTACAGGAGCTTTGTGTCTCGGATTAAACTCCTGATCTTTGGACAGCACGGGACTCACGCATACCACTTCCCAAGTGCTCTCAGACTGGGCTGGAATTTGTCAGCCCAAGTCAGACCTGCATGCTGCTTCTGCTGCAGACCCAGATGTGTTTATAAGGCACTTGTCAATGCGTTGTCCAAAACCTCCTCGCCTTTCCCCAGTTCTAGGGCTGTCCTCAGTTGCAGGTGTCAAAGGCTGTTTGCAAAGAAGTTGAATTTAAGGAGTTTAGGGATAAATGGAGCTCCAGAGGGAGCTCCTGCATAGCACTGGGGGCTGAGTTCAAAGTGCAGAAGCCCCCTTTGCCTTGTCCTGTACTGAGCGCTCTTCTGCAGCATGGCTTAGTGTGTACAGCAGCTCCTCCCTGCAGAGACAGGCCCTGAGACAGCGAGGACCTGCCTCCCTCTACACTGAGCAAAGGCAGCTTATGTGGTGTCCACTGCAACCCCACACATACCCTCTGCCGCAGGGATGCCCTCACCGAAAGTACAGCACAGAAATACACAAATCTACCACGATCACAGTGGGTTGGTGGTAAGTTGTGGCATCCCCCACCAACAGACAAGCACCAAGCAAACCCCAAACCTCTCCAGCTCCTCAGCCCACTGCTACCAGGCACTGGGATGAGGCTGAGGTCTCTGTTACACACTTAGTCATGCGTAAAACCTACACCCAGCATGTCCCAGTATCCTCCCTTGTGTCTGCAGGTAGGGCTCTTATTGAGAGTCCCTTGAGAGCCTCCACAAGCCAGCCAGGCCCCAGGTGTACCTCGGGGCTATGGTGCTTCCTAAAATGCAGAAGCACCCTTGGTTTTTTTGAGATGTTGCAGATATAACATGCTTTCAATTCCCCAAACCCAGGGTTCTGCATGTGACCAGAGGCACTGTCCTCTTTCCTGCTGGTCCCTTCCCCTTCGTGTGCACAGCTGGTGATGGGAGCCAGGGAGTCTCCTTCGCTTTTCAGCGGTCGATGGGGTTACGACTGTGTGTGCCTGTTTCATTGAGAAAGTTACCCAACCCTGGCAGGTTGTGAAAGGGGGAAGCGGGAAGCTCAGAAGGTGGAACAGTGTGTGTTAGAAAGAAAGAAAGAAAGATTTCTTCTTTCCAAGTACCTGGTTGTGCAAGACATTGATTTGACCGTGAGACAAAACCATCGTGACGCAGCTCTGGCTGGGCTCATTTGGTTGGCTCTGTTTGGTTTGTGATGTCAAGGGAAAATAAAGAAAGAAAAGAGCTCTTCTTGCTGCAGCTCTTGAAATAGCTGGATTGCAGATCCTGGCTCACCCCTGCAAGGGTGGAGGGACTGGGAGCAAGTCCAGGGGCACTCTTGAGCCCTGTGCTTTGGGAGTGAAGCAGGGCTGTGGGTGCTTTCGTGCACCACCGAGAGCTGAAGCAGTGACAGCAGAAGTAGGGTGTCCCATGGGCTCCTCCATCATTGTGCTGGTTCCCGACGACAGCTTGGGAGCAGAGGAAGTGCCAAGCATCCTGCACTTGTCTGGACCCAGTGAGCAACCCAGTCTGGGTGATGGGTCAGGGAATACAACAGGAGGAGGAGGAAAAATGTGTTTATTGAGACCTAAATTCAACTGTGCAGACCAGGGCAACTTCTACTCCTGTATATCCCTGTCCTAGCCATGCACAACACACCAGTGGGAAAGAGAGTGAGGCTTTTTCATCCAGTGAAACCCCAGACTGTGAGACCTGAACATGAAGTACTTGCAGTATGTCTTTGCTGGTGGCTAGGGTGGCCAAGGGCAGGACATCCCTGGTGGTGTTCAAGGCCAGGTTGGACAGAGCCTTGGGTGGCATGGTTTAGCGTGAGGTGTCCCTGCCCAGGGCAGAGGGGTTGGAACTGGATGATTTTAAGGTCCTTTCCAACCCAAACCATTCTATGTCCCCATACGATTCCATGGGGACTCAGTAAGGTCCCAGAACCTTTATCCTGCAGACGGTGTCCTGAACCCCTGAAGTAGTGGCCAGATTCCCTGGGGAGGCAGTGACGGAGGCAAAGCATGGGTGCACTGGTGGTGAGGGTGGCCATCCGTGGGTGCCCTGTCGTCCCTGCTGGGCTGTTTTGCAGTCACTGGACAAGGCAGGAATGCCAGGAATGTAAAATCCTGGCACGCTGTCCCGTCATCGTTTCCCCCCCCCCCCCGCCAGCTGCCCCCTGCTTCTCCAGCCGGTCGTAAGAACAGGATATTCACCCGAGCGATGTACACTCACACACGTCTTGTTATCAGGAAAAAACACTCAGTCAGCGTCTGGAATGGGCTCTGATTAACTGTGTGGCCCCTGGGCTTCCTTGTGGAGCTGCAGGGAAAGCACCAGCTTGTGGTGGGGTACGGGCAAGCGGGCAGCAGTGGGTCAGAGCTGCCGGGGCCACTGGCGTGGTGAGGGCTGGAGGTGAGCATCCAGTGCCAGCCATTGCTCAGTGGTCCCTCACCCCCTGCCCTCCCTCTGTGCAGATCTGCAGGGCGAGCCTCTACACAGGGGAGCACCCAGCTCCATGGTGAGAGTTAGACCCCTCCATGCTATGATGAAGCCAGGACCCTCAGGCTGAGGGGTGCCTCCAGCCCCATCTCCCTGTGCCGACCGACCGCCCTGAGTCATGTCAACACCGAATCCCCGCTTCCAGGACGGGCTCTGCAAAGACGTCCTGTCTCAGGTAAACAGGATCTCGCCGCGCTGCGTGACCTTGTTTACCTCCCAGAAAGAATTCAGCTGTAAGGTTTTTTTATGGCATTTTTTTTCTTCCTAAGGGCCGGTGAGTCACCCCGCAGCAATGCGCGCTGCCTTTCCACACTGACTCACCCTGCTCCCGCCTCCCCCTCCTGCCCCCCAACCACCGGCCACGCAAAAAGACCCCATTCGCCCAAGGATGCAGCCCACGCATCCACCGGTGCTGGTGGTGCTGGTGGTGGTGGTGGTTCTGCCACAGGAAGCGTGGCTGAGCGCTTGGGCAGCCCCTGTGCCAAAACACAGGAAGAGCGCTGAGAAATTACCCCGTGCATTGTCAACTCCAAAAACACCACAGAAAACAAAACAAAGCAAAAAAGAACCCAAAAAACTTGGCCTCGCTAGAACAATTGCCCAGAAGAAAAGAGAAAAAATGAAAAGAGGCCAATGAATCTGGCCCCATGCCAGGACCCTTGTTTTCCTTTCCCAACACAATGCACGTTAAATAATACTTCCTTCTCGCAACAAGGCCCTCCTGGGCTGCTTTGTGTTTTTCTCCCCCCGTGGTGTGGGGGTCGGTCAGCATGGATGGCTCCCGTCACGGGAGCATCAGCACTTGGGGGCTGCCGCTCATCCCTGCTGCCGTGGGTCTCCTGCGTTCCCAGCACCACCAAGGAGCGAGGGCCCTGCAGTTGGGCTACCTGTCACTCACTGGCTTCTTTCCTGCAGGGGGCTTCTTCCAGCCTCTGCCATTCACCATTATGATCCAGGTTTAGCCACTTTGCAGGATAAGGTCTCTTCAAAGTAAGTAGGTAGGCATCCCAAGCCACCCCCATGTAGCCATACCCAAGCTATGAAGACATCCATGCAAGCTAATCACAGTGGTCATATCATATACAGTGCCACACTGCCAGGTTAAATAAAACAGAAAAACAAAACAATATACCTCATGCGTGGGATGCACGGTTTCATGTTATTCCTGGCCAGGCTTCCAAGCTGGGATGAGGGGAAACCCTGCTACTTATATCTTGGCTTCTCAGTTCCCATTTGGCTTGTGCTCAGCTTTCTTTTCTTCGGGATTTCTCTTCCCAGTGACACTGGCACCCAACCGGCTGTGTTTAAATGCCTGTGTTGGGGGGGAATACAAGTAAAACTGTTCTTGTTTACTCCAACTTCTTTCCTGAGAAATTTAGCATCTGAGGCACCACGCCTCTCATTTTTTGGCAGTGTCAATCAACAGTCTTCATGGGGCTGATCAGATCCATATCGCTCTATCTGAGGATTATTGGGATTTCTCGTTAAATAGCAGGCGCAAGAAAGAAAGGAGTTGTCCTTTTTTAAATCAAAATGTGGGTCTTAGTACACCAAATGGCATTACTTCAGCTGTACAACGGGTCTCCCCAGATTGCTGTTTTCTTACATGAGGATACAGGCTTCTGGACAGGATAGACCCAGTTATTGGGTGCTCACAAACGTGGCATATCTCTGTTGCCACCATCTCTGTCACTGACAAGGCTCAGTGCTTGGTTCACAGCATGCACAAGTGGCCAGTCTTATCCTGCCACAAGAAAAGAAGAAATGACCTGCAGATGGCAGGTCTAAGTAGGCATTTGACATACACGGCCATGGACGCCCTAAGTTGAACAAACTTATTTGTTCAAATCTTCAATTGTTCAAATCCTCATTTGTTTCAAGGACTGAATTTGCGTGCTGACATTCCTGAGGAAATCCAGAAAAGCCAGATCCAAAGTCCCACCTACCTGCATTGTCTGGGCTCAGACGTCAGGTCCTGCCTCTGGGTGATGCACTTGTGTTCTGGGTAATAATAAATGCTTTGTGAGGGCGACATCTTCTTGGCACTGTTTTGGTCTGTTCTTCTCCTGCCCAGAAGATCGACCTGTGCCCTGCACAGGGTGTATGTGCTCAGTCAGATCAGCAGCCAGGGGAACCTCTTGGTTAGTCAAAGCCGGTTTCTGAGCAAACATTAGCCATGTCAACGAGGTTTTGGAGATGGATCAGTGGGAGGTCATTAGGAAGGAAACTGGAGCAGAGCTGGGATGCAGCACACAGCCCCACAGAAGGCTATGTGTTTGTCCTTCCCCTGTGCTTGCTGTGCTCTCCTTGCATACCCAAACTTGTCCGTGTATTGTGGTAACTGATCACTCACTGAGGCAGGAGGCTCACCTTCCTGGCCAACAGTGGGATTCACCTTGCAGCAGGTATCTCAGCATTGTCTCTGCAGTCTCAGCCAGCTGTTTCAGCTCCTTCGATAGTCAACAGGGTGAGATGGGCATATCCAGAGAGCAACTCAATTCCCTGGCTTAATTTGTTTAAGGTTGGGATGATTCCTGCTGCGGCAGTGCTCAACGCTCTGCTTTGTCTAGAGAAGGAGGCAAGGGCTGCTGGTGTTTGACTGCTTCATTTTCAGTCAGCTCAATTTCACGTGTTTAATTTTTAGCTGGCAAACACCAAGCGCAGTGAATCCCACCTCAGGAGAACAATGTGCCAGTGTATGACAAGCAGCAGCAAGTCCAGAAACACAGCTCCTGTCTTGATTTATTTAACATCTACTGTTGTGCTAAAATATGATCATGGGAACCACTGCCTCAGCAAAATCCAACTTGCTCAACACGCAGAGCATGTGTCATCCTCCAACAGTGTTGTCAAAGAATACGTCCCTTGGGAACCTTAAAGCATGTAGGAAAGAGTTGCTGGGGCTAGCAACTTGCTCCTGAGCATGGGGTTTCCCCTGGGTCTGGCATAGCAATTGTTTTTATCAGCTGCCAAACCTTTGGCAATTCACCAGCTCCTGATAACACAAGTCAAAACCTGGAATAGCCAAAACCAAACACTGAGCCTGAATTACCGTGTACACATGTCCCCATGCCTGCTGGGAGCAGCCAGGCTGACCATATTTGCCTCTATGCCTAGGTGAGCCCCTGTGAACAGGTCTTGGTGATGGAGAGCACCACTGCTGGCAGATCTCCCTCCTGCCAGTGAGGACTTGGTGGAAACTTTTACCCAGTACAGTGTTTGTTGCTGGGCCTCCTCTGCTAAGGGAGAAAGTACTGGAGTTTGTTTGGCTAGCTGATTAAACAAATCCCAGGGTTTCCTGCCAGATCAGCTGAAGTCAAGCCTTCTCAGCTGCCTCATCCCTACGAGATCATTCAGCAGCACTCAGCAGCTCGGTTACTGCTGAATATTCAGCTTTGAGGCAGCTTTGAGTGTCCTTCTGGCCCTAATGACATCCACAACTTCAGCTTTGGAACAGCTCTTGGAAATGCTGCACAACTAGCATTTTCAATGGTCTTCAGGACTCAAGCTTGGAGGCTTGCGTAGATAAGTGGTGGGCTTGGCTTACTGTGGGACACCTCATGTGTGAGCATGCTGAAAGCCGTATCAGTGCCAACTCACCAGGCTGAGGTATTTTTAAGGTGACTATCAGAACAACCACTTCCCATAGCAACCTGGCACAAGGCATAAATGCTGTTTTGACTGAGAAAGTCCACCTCTAGCTCTATTAACCCCCGCTCTTGCACCCCCCATTTGTGGCTGCTCTGCTAACTATAATGGCAAAGTCCAGCAAGATCCCATTGTGGTTACGGAGGCAGGTACATATCTGGGATGTGTGAAGGAAATCCCCCAAGCTGATCTGTAACACAGAAAGTGGGAAGCAATGGTGGTGACTGAGTGGTAAAAAGTCATGTGAACGTTTTTAAAAGGAGATATAAGACACTGCCATGTTTATTTGGTATCTCCCATTTCTCTCCACTGAGGTATAAACCTCCTGCAGATGATGCCAACCCTACATTGAACGCAAGATTGCTAGTTCAACAATCTACCAATGTATGAAACATCACTGCTCTCACCTTCTGTGAAAAGAGGTGCTACTGGAGGTACAGTTTTACATTCCTCATGCAATATGTGGCCTTGCTTAATGTTTCCATTACCATTTCTTTTCTATATCTTCCTTTAACAAACTATCCACTCCCAGAACCACTCGCTGTGGTCATGCACAGCTGCAGCAGGATGCACTGGGACAAAGCACATGCATATTGACAACTTTACAGTGACACCTATCACATCGATTGTCTATTTTTCCTCATGTTTAAATTTACACGTGTAGCCTACAGAACAGTTATATTGATTGGCCACTTTCTTTGCATGAACTGCTAGGTGTTACGATGACTAGTGACTCTGCAGAGTCCTACATCTTTTAGGGGGGTTCAGTTACCCAAACCGTACCAAGAACCATCTCTCTGTCAGGTTTTGCAAGCAGACAACGCTGTATTCGTCCATAAGGCTGAATGAACAGATTTCCTCGGCAACAAATCTAACTACACTGCAATTTCAGCCTCTTCCTAAGAAAACTTTCTGAAATACAGTATGAGCTTGCATATTTTCAGATGGGAAGCGTAACTGCCTACCGAGAAAAACGGGAACATACGCTCCATTTTAAGCCCATTACAGAAAGGAATTACTTAGAGAGTCATGCGACGCAGAGCTAATGTCATCCTCTAGATAATAACTGCTGCATCTAGTACTGCTCAGCAATGTGCAGAAATAGAAGCGGGCAGAAATCCACCCAGACAAAAGCCAAGACTTTCTTCCTGATATCATTCAGGTGCCCAGGCACGACTCCTGAGCTGCGAACATCCCCGTGCCCTGACCGTGTCCCAGTGGTCCCTCACCTGCGGTTTTCTTTGAAGCGGGGACACAGTGAGTGTTTCCCAGAGACAAGTCAGGACGCAGAGGGAAGAAGAGAGGGATGGAGTCTACCTGTCAACTCACAATGAAATACAGTGACACCACTCCACGCCCCCAGCCCCAAAAGAAAGCTTATTTTTTCCTAGTTAAAAAAAGTGTTTGGCTCAATCCCTAGACCAGCTGCTTCCTACATAAATAAGAGGCATGTGCGGTGTACAGAAAAGAATATTTGACATTCCTAATCAATTAGATAAGGGAAAAACCAGTCCATTTTCCTGTTCAAAATAAAATTATCGTGGTTACTTCAGATTTCAAGGGCATTTATCTTTCAGCTTCAGACAGAGGGGCACTGAGTAGGCTGCAGGTTACTGACCCGGCGCTGCCAGCTGGGATGGAGGAACCCAGGCCCAGCTCTGGCAGGGTGCTGGAACAGGAATAGCCTCGGCAATTGCCAGCCAAGTCAGGTGTGCCCTGGTAGAGCCAGGCTTTTGCCAGGACGGCGCCAGGCCAGGAGTAACTGGCAGCATGGGGAAGGATTTAAAACACCTCAAACCAAATGGTTCAAGGGAAGCATTGCTGGATCTTTCCCGCACACTCCCTGGCTTTGAAAACTTGTATAAGCATTTATCCAAGGAAACGCCGAGGAAATCAAGGTGAGGAAGAAGGTGGCTGGTAGGGCTGTAAGGGAACACAGGCACCTTCCCTACCCCAGTTCAGTTCAGGACATTTCAGTGAAAGAGGTACAACCCGAGACGCCCCAGGTATGTTCTACTCAAAAGCACAGGAGGCTCCACACCCTAGGGCAGCAGCCAGGCATTGCTGCTGGCCCCGCAGTAGAGGCAGGAGTCACAGGCTCTGTGTCATGGTGCCCCCTTCTCAAAGACCACATGCCTCTGGATCACCAGCAGCCTTTTGAGGCCTCTCTGCTGGCAGGTAGAATCACAGAATCATAGAATCATAGAACAGTTTGAGTTGGAGGGACCTTAAGATCATCTGGTTCCACCCCCCTGCAATAGGCAGGGACTCCTCACATTAGAGCATGTCACCCAAGGCTCTGTCCCACCTGGCCTTGAACTCTGCCAGGGAACAGAATACAGTCGGAGAAGGGATGAGGTTTTTGAGAGGACTGGCTCTGCTGTTGAGGGCAAAGCAGCAGCCCCACAGCGCTGCCCTTTGCATGGCCTTGGTGCAGCCATGGCAGGCAGGTGGACTGCAGGTCCTTTGAACTGGTTTTACCCCAACCAAGCAGCTCCAGGCCACCCCGTGCAGTTCCTGGAGACTTCAGGCCCGGGCGCCTGGATCGGAAGTCTTGATTGCAGCTGCCTTGCTTTTGCAATACCAATTCCGTGTTCTTCCAGGGTTTGTCAGGGCAGCGCGTTTCACCAGGAAAAATACATGCAAATAGGGCAAAGAAGCTCTGAGCCTACAAACCAGACCCAAAGGAGCCCTCTGGAGACGGCTCTCGCCCGTGAAACCGTGGGCCTGTAGTGCCACCTAATGAACAAGCCGAACACCTAATGAAAAGCCGAACACCTAATGAACAAGATCGAAGTCCACACGCCTGCTGTTATGCGTGGGGAAATCAGGCAAAGGTGGTTGCAAAGGCTTCCTCTCCGATGTATTTTGTCCCTCTCGCAGAGCTGCAAAAACTACTTAGTTGATCCTTGCAACCCATCCATTAGGCAGCAGATAATACTAATCCTGCTCCGCTGAGAAGTCACAGAGCAGCTTTCTGTGTGTTTTCCGAAATACACAAGACAAGTCAACAGTAGTTGAGTAACAAATCAGAGGAACTGCTTTCTCTGTGTCACTTCTAAGGTATAGGGCAGAGAGGTGACAGGGTGCAACTGGGACTCACCAGCTTTTTCCCTGTGTAGCCTCAGGACCCTCCTGTGTGACAAGCCACAAACTCCCATTTGTTTCAGGAGGCAGAGGCTGCGCTCCATTTGTTTGGTGGGGGCAGTGGTCGGGCATGAGGATGAGGAATGACTCTAAAGGGCCTAAAGAACATTCCCTTAGGAAGAAACCACCTGGTGCTTGGGTTTTACATAGGAAATCATCAAAGAGAAGGAGGACGAATGCTCCGCACAAAGTGCAAGCTTCATGCTGGTCACAATAACTGCCTTCTCAGTCCCAGAGAGCAAGACACTGAGATGTTTCCCAGGACTGCATTCGAGTTTCTGGCCTCTGCTGATCTAGGGAGGCAAAGAATCATATAAGGTGCTGTCACAGAGAGTGGCATATGTGTAAATGGCAGCTATATGGGCAGAGCCCTGTCCCAGAAATTGGGAAGTCTGAGCTAAGTGCTCACCTCAGCCAGGAGGGACTGTAAATGCATTCTTCCCACCAGCCTTGTCTACTCTACCCCACATGGCGCGGTGTGGCAGGACATGGTTTAACATGGCATGCCTGTGATATGGATGAAGACCACCCCTAAGCTTCTGCATCCCAAGAGCATAACCCAGACATGTCCTGCTGTGAAAACTGGGTGCCTGCTTATGGCACCAAAGTAGGAGATCTGAACTGAAAGGACAATCAAGTCATGGACTGTGCGGATGCTGAACCCTCAGATTAAGTATGAAACAGACTCAGGCCCCATGATTTTTAAGACTTTCAAAATTGTCAGAGTTTTGGGTGTGAAGAAAGTGAGCACTGCAACTCTGGCTCCTTCTTAGTGGAAGGAACAGGGGGCTTGCACTGTCTCACGTGGAAATAGTCCTCTAAAGAAACTGCATGGATGCTCTACAGACAGGGGGGGCCATAAGAGGATCATACATGAGAGTGGGAGTCTTTGGGAGTTTTAAGCAGTGAACAGCTGAATACGTTTTTCTAGAGAATGTGGAAGCCAAGGCTTTTCAAAGACACATCATATGTCCACAGGTGGGCAGACTCACTAAAACAACAGAACCCAAATTAACTGAAACAACAGAACTCAACTTTATTGAAACCACAAAAATGTTTTTTGAAAAAACAAACCACAAAAGCACTTGTTTTCCCTTGCCCACCCACATTTCAAGTCTAGGCTTCAGAGCACTGAAAATCCTACTACAGCTCCCTGTAGAGGAACGTATCTCAATTGTGTGCTCTGTGTACCAAAGCAGCGCACTTCTCTCTTGCTGTGACACAGAAGTACTCAGCAGTTAAAGTGGCCCAGAGGGAAGGAAGACTGTTCTCCAGCTAAGTGTTTATCTTGGAAAGCAGAGATCAGTGTTTCAGCAACTTCAGTAGCACCCATCTAGATATTTCACATGAATCGGGCACTGGATAATATATAAACACACTCAGGGACTGGGATCAAGACAGACATCTCCTCCTATACAGGAAAATGACCATGAAGGTGAGACATGTCACACCCGTTCCCTAGCCCAGTGAACCCTGAATTCATCTTGCACCAAGTGAGACAAATTCAATGGGTGAATGTGTAATCCCCTTGCTCTTGAGGTAGGTACTAAACCGGTGTTTGGGGCAGTCTCCCATAAGATAGGATTTCATAGCCCTGAAGACAAAGGAGGGACCATACCTTGATAACCACCACTGCTAGGTGTGTGCTATAATGATTGAACTATTGCTCAACAGGTAAGAAAACATGTCCTCTTCCAGTGGCATTTTCAAGCTGCTACTTTCTGCACTGATCCTGCTCTTGGAAGTAGATAAGCTCAAGAAAGACTGGGAAGAAACATCTACCTCGTGGTTCCCAGTTGCAGCTGGGTGTGAGCCAAGGTGCAGAGGTGCTACCCACCAAATGGAGGTGATGTTAAGGGATGAGTGCTAGCTGTGCCATGTTCAGAGGATCACAGCCTGGGATTCAGCGCTTACCATGCCACTTAGATGATGCTCCAGGTTACCTCAGATCTGTGCCCAAGACACATCCACAATGAAAGAGAATTCTGGGTGCTCTCCTCTAAGGAGGATAAAAGGCTGAAGTAGACAACTGTCAGGTATGCCTTGTAACAGGCAGGGAAACCCCACGCTGGGCAAAAAGAAGTTAAGGATCAAGCAAAATCATATTGAACCCACAGAAGGTATTCTTCTCCATGACAGACCCTAACCAGAGCTCTCAGGGGATGTAAGCTTGGTCCAGATGATCTTTTCTCTAATCTCCAGGACTAGCTCCTTTGGCTAAGGCAATGGAGCTTCCGTATTTGTTCTCCTTGTCTGTTGCGTAACCCCACACAACACACTTACCAAAGCACTACTTTGCACTGGGGCTGTGGCTCACTGGCCATGCACTGTGCCAGAAGCAGATCAATACCAGGTGAGAGGCACACAGCAGAAGTGAAGCTTTAAACTGATCTTTCACTGGCTGCTGTTTCAAGGGCTGCTGTTTCAAAACCACAAGAGGAGCTGCCAACTGGCAGCAGGGGGCTGCTGCATTCTTTCTGTGGATTTTAAGAAACTAACATTAAAAGCACTAATTGATGTGGGCATACCAGCAGGGTAGTTTTTCTGGTGCCCTTGGGTTTAACTGAGCTGATAACCCCCTGTATCCTGCTTGTGCTTCCGTGCTTTCAGCCAGTTCACGGGGCTGAGTGAGCTCCTCTCTGGGCCTGGGCAGCACTGACCATGCCTGTTTGGTGCCTTTTATTTCTGTGACATGTTATGAGAATGCCTGCCAAAACCATGATCTGTGTATAAAATGGACCTGCACTTGCAGAGCAGCACGATGAGTGCCATCTACTGAGGATTAAACATACAGCACTGCAGAGACGCCGGTTCAGCCACCTAGTCAGTGGTACATTGCAAACAGCATCGACAAACTGCTCTTTGTGGCTGCCACCCTTGGAACATTACGGAGTCACGGCAGCACTGTTCTCGCAGGCTGGAGAGGCTTGCCCCTGCTGCAAGGTCATTTCTTGGAGCTTCATCAAGCAGCATTTCTTCACGGATGTGCAGGGTTGTTCAGAAGCCGTGCTGATCTTTTCTGCAGTCTTCTGGAGAGAGAAAAAAATATATAAAGGGAAAAAACTGGTGGCAGGATTGGGCTTTGTAGAATATAAATGAATGTTAATAAATTTTTAGTGTTAATGTAACTGCTTGCATCAAGTGGAAGCCGAACCATTTAATCAGGCTAGTAGCAATTAAAATGGTAATTCTGTCTGTACAGATTCTGCTTGCAATTTTTACTCAAGTAAAACTCTTTGAAGTTAATTGTAATTTTGATTAAAGGCTCCTGGATCTGGGTCTCTGAATTCTTACTAAGGAAGGTTCAATATTTGCTTTGGTTTTCTGCACACTGAGTTCACTGTTATATATTAGTGTGACTGTACAATTACTTGTAACAACTCCAATAAAGATTTCTGTAATCTAGTTCTTGATATACTTTAGAAAAGGTCTTTTATCACAGAATGGCTTTTAAAGTACTGCTAAAACAGGCTGTAAGATCTGAAAAAAAAGCTTGATTGCTTAAATTGTCTTAATTATTTCTAGTCCCTACGAATGGCTTAGTAACATTCACTTAACGGTAATTCAGAATTTGGGATTGAGTAGGAGGAAGGGAGATGTTCTCACTGTTCAACCTTAGGGTTCAGGTTTTGACTGTCAATGCAAAAAACCACCAGCCTACTCAGATTACACTAGAACCATTAGTTAGAATGAACACCAACAGTGGTGTAACAGCTTTAAAAAGTAACACTTTTGTCCAAAATGTTGACCAAAAAACCCCAAACCCAAACCAAAAAAACGCAGCCAAACAAGCCCTCTGAGAACAACCCTGACCAGACTGTGGTGAGACAGTAGCATTTTCTGGCAAGTAAAACGAGACACAGGCAGCCTGTTGTGGTGCTGAGGGCACTGGGGGAAGCAGTGGACTTGTGATAGGAATAGTCCTGACTCACGCGGGTCACTATGGCTGGGACAACCGCACCCGAGAATAAAGCCCCTGTGATGAAAGTGGACTTGCATGGAAACACCCCTCCTGCAAAGAAGGAGTATGTATTTTTGTTATCTTGTGGATTCGCCTGGAACTTTGCTGTGTGCTGGTAGCATCTTGTGGTGAGATTTCATCACTCATCCTGCCAGGGAAGAGGAGTGCTCCTTGGAAAGCTGCTGCATAACTGATGCAAATACTGCTTAGACTTCACCTGGGTCATGATAAAACAGACAAGCAGGAAGAAAGAAGGGACTAATCATGCAGAAACTCTACTGATGGTATTGAGCACGTGGGTTCTTGTTGTATTCCTCTGTCTATGAAAAGAGTGCTGCACTTGTGATTAAAATGCAGGTTGATTCATTTTGGCAACTCCTTTAGTATTCATTAACAAAGTTTTTTTTTTAGTTTTGAAATATATAAATTCTTGACCCTAAAAAGACACATATCAAGTAACAGGTTGCAAATATCCTATGCTAGGAAGTGCAACAATTTATCAGTAATTCATCTCTAAGTTTGCTGTGACTCTGGGTTTTGTTTCTTTTATTTTATCCTAAGGTGGTCATTGGCGCACAGCTTCTTCCGTTTTCTGGTTCAGCACCACAGTAATTGGACTGAAGTGCAAGGAAAGGGATTACGAACAGGTTGTTGCAATTCAGAGAAACGTTCTGATCTTCTTTTGTCTCTGCTTTTTTATTCTGAAGGTCTTGATTTTGAGAAACAAAGTAAATCTTAGTTTTCTCTATTCCCTCTGCAACATAGAGGCATAATATAAAAAAGGATTAAAAAGATCCAAGCTTTGTTTTCATTATTATTATTTTGCAACACAGCACAGAAAAAACCCCACCTTGGAATAGACAATGCTATGCTGCTACAGAGCCAGACCTGTGTTATAAACTGGTAGCTCTGCTTAATGGTTAGCCCAGCAGCCACAATTCCCCAACAGTGAACTCTGAGTTCTTCAACGGCTGCAGCACGAATAAGCACCCTGCCAGCTACTGCATCCACAGGTACGGACTGGGTATGTATGTTGTGTGCAAACGAACGCTTTCAAACTAACGTTAACTCGGTCTTACTGTGGGCTTCCCTTTGTTTTAGTATTTGCCGTTTGTAATGTTCATCTGGTATCATACTTTGCATACAAACAGCATCCCATGACTGTGGAGGAACAAATCATCACACTTGTGGGATAACAGGTAGCTACATATACAAGGACCAAGTCCCTGCTCTGGTGAAAAAATGTCTTAGGGGACTTAGATAACAATCAGTTGTTTAACGCGGTGGTTAGGAAGCACAAGCACGTTTCTGTGAGGCGGGCTGGTGCTCAGTGCAGACCGGACACGACATTCGCATTTTACCCAGGGACACCTCGGCCACCTTGCCGAGGCGGCCTTAGCTCCTGCCCGTTTCGAGGTGCCACAGTGTGCCTTAACTACAGAGCCCCTCAGCGCTCCGCGATGGGGCGCTTGAAGCGGGCGGGCCAGCTACACGGTGCCGCCCGCCTCTGCCGCCCCAACACTCGCTGTCACCCCCCCCGCTGCCGAGGCCCGCTCCTGCGCGGAACACCCGTAGACACGCCGGGAAGCAGACGGGATGTGGGTCGGGAGCCGGACGCGGACTGAGACGGCGCGGCGGGAGCGCCCTCTCCGCCGGTTCCCGCCCAAGCGAGCCGCGCCGCGCCCCCCCCCCCCCCCCCGATCCTCCCCCCTCGCGCGCGCGCCGGGGAAAACGTTGCGCAGGTTCTAAAGCGGGGCGGGGGGACGGGAGGGGGCGCGGCCGCGCGCGAGGGGGCGTGTGAGGGGGAGCGGCGGGTAACGGCCGACAGCGGGCAACGGCTGCCGCCACCGCCGCCGTGCGCCAGGCGCGTCCCGCAGCGCCGCCGTCCCGCCCGCTGCATGGAGCTGTCGGCCATCGGGGAGCAGGTGTTTGCGGTGGAGAGCATCCGCAAGAAGCGCGTGCGGAAGGTGGGCTGCTGCCGCGGCGCGGCGGGGCGGGGCGGGCCCCGACGGCAGGGAGGGGAGGGAGGGAGGGGGGACGGGACGCTCACCGGGACACCCCCCCCCCCTCCCCGCGCCTCGCATAAGCGCCCTGCCTTCCCTTCCCTGCCCCCCGCCGCCACGCGCGGGGTAACGGGGTTGCGGCGGCACCGGCCCCAGCCCCCTGCAACCGGCTGGGGTCGGCGGGCAAGGGGCGCGCGTGTGGTGACGGTGGGAGGTGCCGGTGAGGTGGGTGCTTCGGGGCGCCCGTGGTGGGGCGCTGTGGGCATTAACCCGCAAGTGCGCAGCGTGTTGTGATCTTGGGTGGATGGTTCCTTGCAAGGCAGCGTCTCCAAACGTGGGGAAGGGGCTTTGAGCACTGGACGGGGCTTGGAGCAACCTGCTGTAGTGGAAGGTGTCGCTGCCCGTGGGAGAGGGTTGGAACTGGGTGAGCTTTAAGGTCCCTTCCAACCCAGACCAGTCTGTGACTCCGTGAAGCTGCTGATCCCCCCACGAGGAAAACAAAATCAGTTCTCTGGCTCAAGTACTGGGGCAGGTGCTTTGCTTGCTATGCAGTCACATAGAGGTGTCTGCAGCTGCAATAGCGGCTCGTCAAGATATGGTCATCCTGCATGCATGCCGTGCTTTGGGAAGTGCTTGACAAGCCCCTCAGGATAATATTAAAGGTTTTAATACTTGTATGCATTGCTCATGAAGGCCTTGAACGTGATTTCCAATCACTACACTTTTTTCCTTTTTAAATCTTGTACTTAGAGTGAACAAATAAATGGGTAACTGAACTTCAGCTTTGAGCTGCTGTCTGCTTGGGTCGAAAGGCTGAGTGACTGTGATGGATGGAATGGTGTTTGTGTAAAGCATGTAGCAACTGGAAGGGAACATGTCAAAGAGATGCTTCATAGAGTCTGAAATACTGTATTCTTTCTCTCTGCTTAAAAAAATAAATTCCTCTGACACTTGCTCCTGGCATACATCTTCCCCTCGTGTTTCTGTGTGCTGACTTCTTGTAGGGTTGCCTGTAAAAGTGGGAATGGTTATAGTCTTGCTCTCTGGTTGGCTTTTGGGGTTCTGTCTGCAAGGCTTCTGCAAAGGTATGATCCTGAGCTGATGGTAACCGAAGCATGTTTAAATCCCCCTGTGTGCCCGTTTTCTGGGGAGAAAGGTTTAGCAAGTGTAGGTAAATGAGGAAGTGGCTTTGTTTTGAAAACAGAGCAATGGGAAATGAGCTTTTCAGTCACAGAGCTGAGTCCTGTTGATCGGTTGCATTCTTGCTGTAGTCCATATCTGGTTGTGGAGTTCAGCTGTTTTCTTCTTCCTTTTTCTGCCCTTAGGGTAAAGTAGAATACCTCGTGAAATGGAAAGGATGGCCTCCCAAGTAAGTCCTGGTTTTCACTCTTGTTTCTTTAATACTCAATAATAGCTTACCCCGTACCTTTGCAACTGAGCATCTTGGTCTTGTCCCTCATTCCAGTGACAACAAACAAAACCAAAGAGCCACAAACCAAAACTAAATCTGTTTCCAGACGGGCAGCTGAGGGATACAAACTGTGTGCCTGTCTGTTCTGACTGGGTTTTGCCACCGCTGAAATGTTCCATTGAGATGTTTTCTAGATACAAATTCATTATGAGTTTGACAGGGAACCCTGGTTCTCAGGACAAGGGGCAGTGGGTGTAAACTGGAGCATAGAAGGTTCCACGTTAACATCAGGAAGAACTTCTTTACTGTGAGAGCGACAGAGCACTGGAACAGGTTGCCCAGGGGGGTTGTGGAGTCTCCCACACTGGAGATATTCAAGGCCTGCCTGGACAAGTTCCTGTGTGATGTACTCTAGGTTACCCTGCTCTTGCAGGGGGGTTGGACCAGATGATCTCTTGAGGTCACTTCCAACCCTTGGGATTCTGTGATTCTGTTCTTCTGAATTTGGAAGGGCTTGTGCTTTTCTGAGTCAGCACCAAGAAGACCCCACTTTATTTTTAGAGCTATATGTAGTCTTTTAAAATTGAAAACCAGTTGATGGTCTTGTCTTACCATTTCCCCTCTGCAATTCACAAACAGAAAGGGGTAATGTTTTCGATTTCCTGATAGTAGCCAAATGCAGGTGATCTTTGTCCTTTGAAAATTACTGCCATGCTGCCTTGTCCAGACCCTTCTGTTATTTTGAGTGCCTCTTCTGCTTTTGCTTTGGCTGCTATGTGGTAAAAAGGAAACAAAAAAAAAGGCTTTCTAAAGCATTGCTCTGCACTGTTTACAGATATTTATTAAAATGCAGCTGCCTCTGAAGAAGAGTGATTGCTCTGTGCCTAAACAGTCTGTAAAATGCTTTGAGATTAAAAGGATTAGGTGACTGGAGAATATTACTATGTTAGCTAGCAGTCTTGTAGAACAGCCTCCTGGCCAACCCATATGGGGCCCTGTCTTTGCTTTTCTATTTGTAACTGTGTGTGTGTGCATACACTGTGTGTGTGGGTACCACTACATTACACACACAGTTGCACTGCAGAGGGGACTGCTTTTATGGATTCATCCTCACAGCTGCAAAGTGGGGCCCACTAGGATAGTGCTTGCTGATTGTATCCGGTGTCCAAGAAGTTGAAATGTGTTCGTGTGTGTCTAATCCTTAGGGTTTATAGCGCATGTGTAAATATGAGCAGCTTCCCCTCTCTGGTGGTGGTGAGAAAGGGTAAATTTGTTCTTGACTGTAAGTTCTGCCGTCAAAGTGTAACCTTGTGCACTCGTTGACTGCCAGTTGCCATGTAGTGTGCATCAGTTCTTGAACTGCTTCAGCCTTCTAAGTAGCCTTATTTAATCACTGGTAGAGGTTGGGAAATGTAACCTGTCAGGCACCATCCTCTTTCGACGTTTATCCCATTCTCCTTTCAACAAATGCATTGAGGTCCTTCTCTTTTAAGGCCACTTGCCAAGAAGGTGGGGTGAGGCATGGCGTAATTTTTCCTTGGGTAGAGCAGCCGTTATTTTTACTGCTGCCTTTCCCTGCGCTGCACCTTAGAACTCTGGGGGTGCCAGAAACTCCCTTTTGGGAGCTAAAAGCACAGCCTTCTGCTCAGGGAGCAAGGGGATGATAGGGTTCCCTTCTTTTGAATGTTACATATCCAAAGACCTTCCCTCCTCACTCAGACTCTGAGGAGCACTGACTTTTTTTCTCTTCTTTACCCCCCAGCTCCATTTTAACTGTTCACTCAGTGGTTTGAGTTGCTTTAAACCAAGATGCTTTGAGCACTGAAGTCACTTTCATCCTGCTGGCAGTCTCTGTTCCTTGTTGCTAAACATACACATGCCTGTGCTAGCATGCAGCACCACACGCTGCTTGCATCTTTGTCTTCCGATATATTCTGTTTCCTCATCCCCTGTTGTGTTTCTCTTCATTCCCCCCACCCCAACCTTGTTGCATTGCTTTTTCTAATCTCTGTACCAGTTATCCCATCATTCCCATTGAAGGCTTTATGGAAGGGAATGAGGATAGGTTAGTAGTTTGCTGCTTTCCCACGTAATTGATAGTTCACTTTTTTCCTTTCTTTTTAATAAAAAATCTGTGTCAGTACCCTGTACCTCAGATTTCTGGATTGTGCTGCTGGAGTCAGGCAATGGAGGAGTTACAGTCTGATTCTAGCTACAAGCTTGTTTACAACTTGTGTTGGAGTTAAGAGGGGAGGGGGAAGAGGAGGAGTAGAAGGAGGGGGAAGGAAGATCATATGATCTGTTTTCCAGAGTGCCTGTTCTCTGCAGTTCTGCTGCAGCCTCGGCTGTGTGTACCCGTATATACAGCTCTGAGTGCGCGCGCGCACGTTTCAGACTGAACCATGGGTTGTGGGTTTTTTTTTATATGCAGTGTTTTGCCACTGCAGCGAAGCCAGAAACTGAACTGCAGAGAAAAAGGCAACACCCACCAGTTTGGCTGTTTTTCTAAAGCAAATCCTTTTATTTATTTATTTATTTTTTTCCTTCTGCCCATGAAAAGCAATCCAGTGGCTTTTTTTTTTTTTTTCCACCTTCCTTGTGTTATTATTTTTCTTAAATTTGTAGAATGAGTGCCAGAATCCCTGCAGCTGGGAGGAAACCTTCCTCTGTTCAACAGTATCTTGGCATTGACAGCTTACTGCCAGGTTGCTGCAGGAGGCTTCAGCAAAGGAGGGAGGGAAGGATCAGGTGATTATGAAGACATGGCTGTTCTTAACTCTCTGATATACAGTACACCTAGGGATACCTGAATTTCATCACTTTGTTTCTCCCTTTTACAAAAGAACTGTACTTTCATTTCTAGATCCATTCTCCAGGAATGCTCCTCTAATTCCTACCTTTCTTCTACCTAATGGAGAGATGAAAGGGAAAAGCATTCCCAAACCACTTCCCCTGTGTACATATGTGCATGCGTCACATGTCCTCATGCACAGCCTGCACTTTGTCCAGAAACATAAAGATCCTGAAATGCTTTCCCCCCTGTTTAAAGGCACTGATACAAATGTACCCTTACATACCTTAGTGTGGCTGCCTTCTGACCCTCCTCCCCAGGGGATGGGAGGGTCCTTGCTTCCAGGCCCTGGACCTCACATTCCTGGAAAATTAATGTTCTGAGGCATTCAGGGTTTCAGACTTGCTTTCTTGCCTTTGAGTTTGTGTGGTAGAGACATGCCACCTTTCCTTTAGAAGCAAATATGCCACGAGGACCACCTTGTGATCCATTATGCTTTCTACAGTGGGAGGTTTTGGGTGCTTCTCCCTAGTATTAAGTGCAGCTGCTCTTTTTGGGAACTGGTTTTGGCATTGTCTTCTTGGTGGGTTCAGTCCTTTCCTGAGCATCTGACTCCTGTCACAGCTCTCTGGCAGCTGAGGAGGGAGATGGGGCAGTGAGTGACACTGTTCACAGGCTACTTCTAAAGCATCAAGCTTTTTTTGAGTAGTTTTGGTAGCCCTAATCACAGGGCGATTGGGTTCCTCCTTGTGCTGGTACGGAAACACTGATGACCTCTGCTAAATAGAAATAACCTGCAGGGGGAGTCGAGTAAGAGGAATAGTTGGAAAGCCGCCATCAACTTGCCTCAGGGCCCAGATCTAAACATGTTTAGTTGAATGCCAGCGGTGGAGAAAAATTAAACTCCTCTTAAATGAATACTTTCAGTTCCAGTGATTAAAGGTAATTAATAATGCAGGTGAGGAAGCGTACTTACTCCTTGAGCACTCTAAATTAAGAGAGACCTATTTTCCAGAAAGCTGTATCTGATCACGTCTCGTTGTTCCATGGGGCTTGAGGGAGTGCTGCAGATGAGACCTGTTTAGGATTGATTTAAAATCAGTTTCTGAGTGTCCATACAGGCTTTGCAAACAGCGTGGAGGGGGCCCTGAGAAGGAATGTCTTCCTTGTTCTCCTACAAAGATCTGCTTGAAGCTTGGCCCTTCATGTTCTGGGAAAGGGAGGTGGTGTCTATGGGAAGTTGGGGAGGGAATGGCTGAGATTCCTCAGAGCTCTCACAATGTCGTGGCAGGCCCCACCGACCCTTGTGAAGACAGTATCCAGGGCCATAATACACTGGTAATAGGCCTGCAGAGAGAATACTTCATTAAAGTACTGTTTATTTTATATGCCTTGTGTTTGTCTTCAGATACAGCACATGGGAGCCAGAGGATCATATCTTGGACCCTCGCCTGGTAGTGGCTTATGAAGAAAAGTAAGGGCGCATGTTCTTTCTCTCCCTGCACACAAGAAAAGGAAATAGTGTCTATTTCACAGTGTGCATAAAGTGCCCATGCTGTCCCTACTTAAAAGATGAGATCCTGCATGACCTCTGTACCCTGGTGTTGGCTTAGGTGGACAAAAAAGGGTTAAAGCAGCTTTGATTAGCAGTGTTTAAGAAACAACACCAAGAACAAGCAGCACTAAGCTGAACAGCAATCAGTTTTAGGTTTTAATCAGGTCCAGGGCTGGACTGGAGTGATGAGAGGTGATTAAGTTTCTCTAAATACACCCTTGATCAGCTAAGTCAGAGAAATTCCCTTACTGCAAGGCTTTCACTCCTACCAGAAGTGATTCTGGAATGTTTTCAAAGCCCAGTGGTCACCATTGGGTTTTAATGAAAGAAATGAGGGAGCTGTGCTGCAAAAGGTAGATGTCCTGTGGTATTTAGTACTTGGTGTGATTTGTGTTCCTCTTTCACAGGGAAGAGAGAGACCGTGCATCAGGGTACAGGAAAAGAGGCCCCAAACCAAAGCGTCTCCTACTGCAGGTAGCCTCTTGCTCTTTTGTGTATTTCTAACTTGTTAGCTGCTCGCAGGGAGGTGGAAGCTGTCCATTTGCTGTTAGGTGGACAAAATGGGTGGTAACAAGCAACACAACAACATGAAATCAGTTGGTAGGCAGCTAGATCTAACCTGTTAGCTGAAGAGCCAGCTAACTTGTCTTTAAAAACCAAAGCAGCTCCTCCCTCAAAAAAACCCCAACAAACTAACAACAGCTCTTGCCATCTGTACTAGGGGTTTAGAAACTTTGAGCCTGGCTGGTTGCAGGTTACCTGGTTTTTGTGCTCTTTTAATTTCATGCTGGGCTTGGACTTCCCATCGTGTTAAAGGTAGCCACTGGTTGGAAGCAGAGTTCCAGCATGCTTTTACTGTTGTTGAGCAAAACATCCACTCCTAGGAAGTCCCTATTAGGAAGAGCTTAGACGGCAGTTGAAGAGGTGAGAGAAGCAGTGTGCTAGAAGCAGCACAACTTACCCTACTCATCTATATGTTCAGGGACTGAACGAAAAATAGCTTCCTAGCTCCCAGGTGGGAGCCCTGACTGTATTATCAGATTTCCGCTCTCACCCTTGCTGCCCTGATGTCTTGGCAGCGGCTGTATGGCATGGACTTGAGGAGTGCCCACAAGGGAAAGGAGAAGCTCTGCTTCTCTCTTGCACGGAGGTTTGGAGGAGGAGACAGCAGCCTGCCAGGGGCCAAGCCAGGGCAGGCAGAGTTCTCAGAGAAGACTGGGGGAGCGGTCCTGCCATTCTCTCTCCGAAAGCAGCGCAAAAACCAGAAGTACCTGCGACTGTCAAGGAAGAAGTTCCCCCGCATCTCGAGCCTGGAGAGCCGAAACTGCAGGCATGAGTTCTTCCTGAATGATGCAGTGGGCCTGGAGGCCAGGCAGGACCCTGAGGACTGGGAGGCTATGCAGCACACCAACAAAGAAGGTAAGGCCAGACACACCTTGGCTGTGAAGTTTGGGGCATAAGAAGGATGCTCTGCATGCTTCCTCCTTGCTTGCCTCATCCTGGGATTATGGTATAGGTCAGATCAGAGCAGCTTTCACTGGCTCACACTCTTGTCTGCAAGTTTCTTTCTCGTTTGGATGAATAGCACAGGTTAATCTGCTTTTTGGTGCTGCCTCTCTGTAGACTTGCATCAGTGATGCCCCCCACAGGGCTGGAAAACGTGGACAATGCTGCAAGTTACTCCTCTCTGCCAGTTTGCTCACAGCAGAGGTGACATGCAGGTGTGGTAGTACTGAACTCTGCCTCTGTCCATACATCCACGTATTTTCAGTCTGCTGCCCTGCTAAAAGGAGCTTGGCTGGCAGTGGACAGGCTTGGGCACCAGAACTCTTCTCACGGTGCTGCTCTCAGGAGCATACAGGAATGCCGCTAGAAAGCTGTAGTGCATTTCTCTGACCCCTCCTTTCTTTCCTTTCTACACCCCATGTCCTCTAAAATTCCTTGCTATAGAGCTACATGAGAGGGGATGAGAGAGATGAAGTGAGGATGGTAAATCTTGCTTGATCCCACTGAGTAGGCAGCACAAATGTAGGCATGGGAGATGTCCAAGCACATTTGGCATTTTGGGGAGGGATACCAGCATCTTGTTTAGGAGGGCTGTGGGATGCATGCGTAGTTCTGAGTTACCAGGGAAACTCTACCCCTGCATTATTAGAGTTTCTGAAGGCGTAGCTTTCCTGAGGAGTGGAAAACAGGGCTTGTGCTGGTTGTAGTAGCTAAGGGAATCCTGCTACACCTTGCAAGGAGTTGCTGGATTATACAGGATTTTAGGAAGAGGGCATTGTTTTGGGAATCAGAACTATGGCCTCCTTTCTGGGAGGGACTTGACCAGTGTACAAAATCCAGGAAGGCAGCAATGAGGGTAGCACAGAGGTGCCCAGTGTTGCATCATGGCAACAAGAAAATGTGTGGGACTGCTTCACCCGTAGAAGCACTGGGCTCTAAAGCACTTGGGGAGTAGAAGAGTGGACAGCAGTACAGAAATGTTTTTGCTATCCACTTGACACACAGCCTGCATGGAATTCCAGTTACTGTTAGGGGGGACTGGGCTCTTTCTGAAGTGAAAGTAGGCACCCCAGGTATTTGAGACAGAGGCCTTAAGGGGCCCTCATTCCTTGCTCAGCCTGGGACAGCAAGGTATGTAGTACAGGTATAGTGACAGGGAGAGGGGATGTTTTCCTTTCTCTATATTTTTGTGGCTGCCTTTGGGGGTTTGGGGGAAGTGAGGCTTTGGGTGGCAGAGGGACTGATAATTATTCTTAGAGTGAGAAGATGCAAGGATGCTTGGGTTTCTTACGTGGAGGTATCCAGGAGCAAAGGAGGGGTGCGAGAAAGGGAGAGAGACCTCTCTGTGAAGCAGTATTGATGGATTTTGGGGAGAATGGCACAGGCTGCATTGCAGGTGCAGTACAAGGAAGACCCTCCATTTTGGATCCCTTTGACTCCGCATAGGAATATCTGAAGAGCATGTGTAAGAGTGTGTAATTTTTTTACTTCTCAGCAGGGAAGGGCATGTACAAGTAGGTGAGCTCACACCTGGATGAGTGTGCTTTGCTGACACAGAGCCAAATTAAGGACTGAGATGGAGTGAGAGTTACCAGGGAACTGTGCAAGGTTAGATGAGCTGTGTGCTGTTACAGGGTCTTTTGACCTTTGCGTAGGTTGCTCCAATGCTCCTGTGTGTCTGGAAACCTTTGCTTCTCCTTCCTTTCCCATTATATCCTGCAGTGATCCTCCATTTTCCCTTAGCCTGTGAGGGGAGGGCTTGCCCATGCTCTTTCTTGCCTTGTACGTGCAGACTTGGTACTGGCTCATTTCACCCACTGTTTGTCAGAAGGGAGACCCCTTTTCAGTCCTTCCCTTCCCTCTCTTCTTCCTTCTTCCTTCTCCATCACCCTCCCTCTCTCTCCCACTAACATGCTCTTATCTGCCTCTCCTTCTGCAGCAGATGTGGATGGCAGTCTCCCTTGGATTCCCACTGTGCCCCCCAGCGAAGTGACAGTGACAGACATCACAGCAAACTCCATTACCGTCACTTTCAGAGAAGCACAAGTGGCTGAGGGCTTCTTCCGAGACCGGAGCGCACAGTTCTGAATCTCCATTTTCAGTGCTCCCCAAAACCAGTGCTTTGAGGGTGGGGCTATAGGGAAGGGTTATTTTATCCCTTAAGAAAAAAACAAATCCAAAATGTCTCCTCTTAAAATGTTTACACAGACCTTTTTTTTTTTTTTCCTCCCTTTTCCTTTTCTCCCTCTCAGATACGCAAAAAAGAGCAGTGTAGGGGCTGTGTTTGTCATTGCTTTGTCCAGCTGAAAACCTGACAGCCCTTTCCTTGGCAAAGACTACCCTCCTAGATGTAAAAGAAGCAAGCTGAACAATTCACCTTTTATCCTGTCAAGTGGCGGCAGCTGCATTTGTGGGGAGAGGGCATGTGGAGGTTGAAAGAGAGCTGGGTCTCTGTCCTGCCGCCTTGCTCTGCAATTGATAGCCCTTGGATAAAGATTCTTCTCTGTGCATTGCTCTTCCCACCTTCCTCCTCCCTCTCTTCCTGCAGCAGTGAGAGGCGATGGATCCTACCTGGGTAGATAACTCCAGCCTGTTAGGAGTTTCTCTCCTGTGGCCTGCTGTTAGGACTTCAGAACCATATTTGCCTGTCTGTGGTCAGTCCTTGCAGCATGGGTCCGTACAGACTGCGGAGGTTTCTCCCTTTGATTGTTGATCATGTGGAAAGACTGAAGTACATCCCTGCAATGTAGATTGGTGATGTACATTCAATTTGCTCTCATTAAAGGCTCAGAAGCCCGGCGCAGACGAGAACATACCGTTCTGGATATGCTAAACAGGATTTCCAGGCTCAGCTCTGCAGTGTGAGGAATGTGTTATGGAAAGTGGGGTGTTCTTACCCTTTGCAAAATTCAGTATTAGTAACAAATGCTGCCCTGAATGTGTGGCAATAAGCTAGTTGAAAACTGACTCCTCTCCCCTGGGAGGAGGGGCTAATAGGACAACCAAAGCATTGCCTGGCACTGCAAAGACATATGAGATACTGGCACAGGCCCAGGACACAGGAGTTGGACAGGACTGAGCTAGAAATGGACCTTGATTAGAAGAAAACTCTGTTCTTGGATCCCATTGAGAGGTCCAAGGTAAACAACATGTGGGGAAGGCATGAGGAGGGGAAAACATTTCTGAGCAATAAGAATTCTTGGATTGTACTGCCTGAGTAATA
This sequence comes from Neopsephotus bourkii, assembly GCF_033783945.1. Lineage (NCBI taxonomy): Eukaryota > Metazoa > Chordata > Aves > Psittaciformes > Psittacidae > Neopsephotus > Neopsephotus bourkii. The sequence continues at coordinate 16,361,892 of NW_026900624.1, forward strand.
ATCTTCCGTGACTCCACTCTCCTCACAGTATCTGTGATCCTGTACTGCTTTTCTGATAGGAACTTCCCCTTGGAAGGCTTAAAAATCTTTGCCAAGGAAAGCGGTCTGCATTTCAATAGGCCCTGCCTGAACTTGCACTTAAAAATGTCTTGTGCTGGACTGCCTGTGACACTTGGAGGTGTGTGAAGAATTGCTGTATTTTGAGTTGGTAGTTTAGCATAGCATCTGTTCTTGCACATGCATGTTCTCTTCAATTTTTTTTGAAAGCAAATTTTATTTAAATAACTTAGATTTTTAAATATAGACCTTTTCCTATGGAAAGAAAGAAAAGTAGGCTAGAATCTAAGGTGGGAACTGCAGGACAGAGTGCTGCAAGGTAACATTGACTACCTTCATGATTAGTGTCCTTTAAATTCTTTGTTTTCTCTCCCTGCCCCTCCTGAAGCATCTCTTACCTGCTGTATTTATCCTAAATGAAGCTATGAGCCTTCTGAGCTCTGAAGTAAGGACACCCATGGAAATCCTCACTGTGTTCCTTTGAAGGGCTAGGCTGTTGGCCTGCAGAATTTGGGAGCTCCAGGGCTTCCAGTCCTCAAAACACCTGCTTTTTGCAAAGTGCTTGGACTTCCTCCATGTTTTTTCATTAAAAGTGGGTTTTACTTCAGATAGGATATATAGCAGCTCAGTGTAGACTCAGGATCTCCCCTTCCATCTCAAATCTCTTTTGAGCAGGCCTTTCTTTCGCTGTGTCACAGCAGTTTCAGGACCACTGGGAAGATCTTGACTTTCTGGATGAACCTTCTGTCTCTCAAAAGTGACACAGGAGTTTTATTGTGGAGAAATCTGGAAGGGTGAGAAGTGGAAGCTGGCAGGGGGAGGAATTAATGTAGTGGGAGGAAGAGCGAGTGGGAAGGAAGCCTGCAAGAGCTAGCAAGGGCAAATCGATGAGGTAAGCGTATAGGCTGAGGATGTTTGTTGAATGTGGGTGTCCAGCACGAGGCTTCTGTATCTGGAGTTGCACCCACTTTTGGAGGTTGTGGGGTCAGACAGTGTTGTCATCACTTCCACAGCCCCCCTCTTCCCAGCACCTGTCAAATGCTCTGAATACCTGCATCTCTCTCTTGTCACCAGTGGGGACACCACACAGCTGAGCCCTATCTTGAGGGTTGTAGCAGGTCAGGTAGTTACAGCTGCAGAAGCAAAATATTTTAGCTTATTTTTTTAAAAAGTCTTGAACTCCAGCTCATCCTGCTAAATATTCATGGCTTTTATAGGATCTGGTTTCTTTAATGCAGCTACTGCTGCTTTAGCCCTGTCTTCATCTCAGTGTACAAATACACCAAAAAAGCTTCCTACTTTCTAAGGTTCCTGTCTTCACCTGATACGGGAAGTGTTCTCAGTCCTGTGGTAGGGAAGAGCTTGTTCTAATAAACTGGATTTCACACAGTCATAGAATGATTTGGGTTGGAAGGGATCATAAAGATTCCAGCCCCTTGCCATGGGCAGGGACACCTTCCACTAGACCAGGTGCTGCAAGCCCTGTCCAGCCTGGCCTTGAACACTGCCAGGGATAGGGCAGCCACAGGGCCTCACCACCATCACAGGGAAGAATTTCTTCCTTTAATCTGAATCTCCCTTCTTTCAGTTTAAAGAAATTTTTCATCCTCTGCTTTTCTCTCCACTCACCATCTGAGACTTCTCAACCTTTTGTTTTGGCATTTCTCTTTAAACATCTTTTTTTCCTCTTGCAGTGGAGTTTTCAAAGACCTGTGGTGGTCTTTCAAAGAGAATCCACCCACAGCTTCATATCTCAGTCATTTTCTGGATCAGTCTAGCTTGTGTTCCGCTGGTGACTAATCATCTCGCCACATGAAGTGTTGTACAAAGTACCTGGCTGCCACGCTACTTTGTGTACAGGTCAGTGAGGAGTTAACCCTCATCAGGTTAAGATGCAGCAAGTTGCGTGTGCGTGGGTTTGGTTTGTGAGTGTGAGGAGGAGTTTGTGGTAGGAAACTAAGCAGTTACTGTGTTGGGTTGGACTTTTGTTTTTGCATTCTTGAATTCTTGCTTATCTTAAAAGATTTGAGATTTTTCTCTTGATATGTTTAAAATGTGGCTCAGTTCCATATTGTCTGGTGACATATTATCATAAACTTCCTTAGTAGAGCTGGTCTTCAGGGACTTTAAAAAATACCTTTATTCCACTTCTGCAGGTGTAGAGATGTATGGGGGTTCTACTTGTGATGGCAAGAGAGGTTCTCTGGGTTTACTTGTTTCTTCTCTCCAACACCATCCATCTGCCATTTCAACCCAAAATCTGAAAATCGAGCTGGGGCTTCTTGGGCTAAGATGAAAATCAGATGCTGTGCTCAGAGCTTTGTTAAGCATTCTGTTTGATTAGAAGAGCCAGAATAGCATCCAGCTGAAGCTCAGTTTAATAATTCTATTTGAAGCACAAGCCAAGAATAGAAATGGGTTAACTCTCCCACACCTCGTTTGGCTCCATGGCTGTAAACCAGAAAACCAAACTTCAGCCAGTGGAAATGGCTGAACTGTATTCAAGAAACAAACTTCTTGATGAAGAACTGTTCTAATAGTCATACTTTGAACTGTTTCCATGTGAGAAGTCATCAGCCACGTTTGGGGGACAGAAGATTTTCTTTCATAGATCTTCTCACAGTGAACTTGCTGTATATATATATATGACAGAACTGAGGAGCTTGTGAGGCAGGAAAATCTTTATTGTTAAAACTGTGTTTAAAAACCAAAAATAGTAGCGGAAAGGACTGCCTCTGTTCCTGAATGGTTGTAAACTAGATGTTAGTGCTCTGTGTGATGCTTTGGAACAGCAAGTTTCAACACATAATAGTGGCATTAAGTAGCCTTGAAGCTCCTGCATGCTTCTTTACTGTCTTGCACTTGCCTGGGGGCCCTTCTGCTTGTGAAGTCAGACCAAGGTGGGGTTTTTTCGTTTGGTTTGGGGATTTGGGGTTTTTATTTTTTGTTTGTTTTGGGGTTTTTTTTCTTCTTAAAGCAAGGTCAGGATGTTACTGTGAGAACACCCAAAAGCAGTTCTATTTGCCAAAATAAGCTCAAATTTGTTAGTGAATTGACCCTTGCTTAGGTAAGACCCTCAGACAGAAAGAAGCTTATTGATAAATGAGTGGCGCTTTTTTTGTTGTTAGTGTTGTGAAAGTGTCCAGAATTGTTCTTCTGGTGTTTTGTGACTGAATGTATAAAATTGTTTGTTCACCTCATGGGGGGGCCTTGGCCCCAGTACTGTTTCCTGCTGCATGCCAGTGCTGTTTGATGGTTTCACTGGAACAGAGATAGGAAGACTCACACAGGACAGAAAATAGGCAGGATAGCTCACACAAAGACCCTTGGCCACAACAGAGGCTGGGGTGTGGATGACAGCAGTGAGCACTGTCAGCCACATCCAGGTATTTGAGCAAAGCTAAATCTACCACCGCCTCCCCACCCCTTCCTCTTCTCTCAAGCTTTAAGTTTGTGCTTTCTGAAGTCGGGGAAGTGCAAACCCCTCCTTTTCAAAGCTAATAGGTATCTACCTGTCTTCTGGTGCCACTTGCTTACCTGCAACCCCAGAAAAAAGAGGGTAGTGGGCCTTTCTAGGAAGGCAGTAGGGGCAGCTGCTTGTCAAGGAAGGGAGGGAAGAAAGGAGTTACCTCAGAATTGCTCTTGGTGGGTGGTTGAGGACTGGCCTGTGGGTGGGCTGGCATGAGAGAAAAGCCATGTTAAAAGTGCAAAGACCTTATAGTGAAGCTGACCCCTTGCATCAGTGGATGGATGCCTCTTGGAGTTCTGAGTTGGTCCTGTAGAGAGGAGGTGGTCAGTGCTGCATATATATATCCATCTTTTACCATCTGGGAAAGCAAGGGAGATGTGTACACCTGCCTGTTAACAGCTCGCACAGGGAATGTATAGCATTGGCACATACAGGTAAAGGGAACGCGTTGGTTTTGCCATGCTTGTTGTAAAACAGTTTTCCCAGGGGTGTGGTAAATTTGTTTTGAGACAATAGCTTTTGATCAAGAGACCATGTTGTCCTCTGCCTGCTGAGCTTTACTTTCCTCGCAGAGAAAGGTGAACCTTCTGGGTGTGGAACGACATGGTCAGACCCTTCAGATCCCCTCATGTAATAGGCACTTGTTGGAGTGGTGACCCCTTTTTCTCTTCCATCTCTCTTTCCCTTGCACCCTTAATTTCTCAAAGTGCAGTGGCTTAGCAGGGAGCAGGTGAGTGATGATCCCCAGCTGACCAGGAGCTGGAGGGAGAAGCAGAGCACATAATGGCTGGCAGAAGGACATGGGCTGCCACCGAGCTGGGATCACGTACAAGCTTTGGTCCTGAGGTGGTTATCATTTGCTCTGCAAAGACACCAGGTGCTCTTGTCTGAGAGTACAGGTAAGATGTGGAACAGGAAAGCTCCCAAGATCAGTCCAAACCTCTACCCAGTTTATCTCGTTACTGGAGCACTGGGGGTGGGATTTTGGAGGAGGAGGAAGTGGAAAGCCTTTATTACTATTTTTTTAACCAGAAATTGTAGTGTCAGCACAAAGAAGCTTTTTGCAAACCTGTCAGATATTAAGCAGCTTTTTAAGTTTTTGTTCCTGTTGCTTTTAAATCTGAAGTATGTTTTGAAGCACTTTGGAAATGCAAAGCACTAGGAGTGCTAAGTACTCCTTATTGTCCGCCTAAAAGTGGCATTTGAAAAGCAAAAGATGTATCTGCTTCAGGCCACTGGCTGCTCCTTATCATTCTCCCAGAGCTGCCACCCAGACCTCTGCCTCCCTGCCTGGCTGAAGGGGGGAGCATGCTCCACTGCACCAAGGAAAGGCAGGCTTCCCAGTTGGGGAGAGTGACCAAGTTCACCTTTGGGAACCGGGTTGGCTTCCTCCCTCACGGCCTCTTTTTGTCTGAAGAAAGGGAAAAATGAAGTTGAGTTTCAGTTTGAGTGGTCCTAGTCTGGAACTACGACCATTTATGCCAGCTCTGGAGACATCTTTATAGAGTTTACTGTCTGAAAAATTGCACCTTATTAGCTTTGTTGTGGAACGGGGAGAGGAAGGGCGGGTGAAGCAGGAGCTGTCTGCAGTAGCTGCTGGATTTTTCTAGAGGCCATTTCCTCACCTTATCCCCAGCATAACAGCAACAAAAGAACTTAAATCATTTAGATGAAGCTTTTTGTTCTGTGTATCTTGAGAACCTTTTAAGCAGGCTAAGATGAGATAATCTCTTTTTCCTCACCTAGCCAGTTCTGCAGCCGCGGGAACCCCAGCTCTCCCCCCACCCCGGGTTTCAGCACCAACCTTTCCCCTCAGCGTATGCACAGCATTGGGACCCTTTTGCACACTGACTCATCCAATTTGGTACGCTCCCTTTCAGCTGGGAGAAGGAGGAGTAGATGGGGGCTTGGGTTGGATAGAGGAGGGGTCCTTGGTTATTTTTGTTCTTGTCCCTTCGGTTGTTGCTGTTGTTACACGCTAGAGTATCTGAGTCTTTGCACACGGAAAGCTTCCTTTTGCACAGAATGAGCTTCTATCTTTTGTACAGACTAATTGAATGTATTTGGGGAGGGGGGGAAATAGGGAGTAAACCAATTCCAAGCAAACCAATCAGAGTATAATGCCTTTTCTGAGCAAATATGTGCTGTAAAAGGAGATTGTAATAGCAAAGGGAGGGCAGGCTCAAGTATAATTTGACACAAAGCGTGGTTTTATTTTTGTACTGATATGGATAAGAGACTGTACAGCATCTATTTATTTAGATGATTTATGTGGTAAATGTTGCAAACAAAATTATGAAAATATTAAATAAGAGAACTGACATTTATCTAATGGTCTGTGTGGTCATTTACTTCCTCTTGCTTTAATTCCACAGCTGAATTATTTTCCGCCAGTTGCTTCTGTTGGTATAAACATGCAGTGTGGCTGTAAAAAGAATGGAAAATATATGTGCGTGCGTGAGAAAGGCCAGTGAAGGACAGATGAAGACTGGAGCTTGCAAAAGGCCGTTTCTGACATTACTCAGTACTTTGATTCAAGGAGGTCAGGATCTTACTAATTTTTAACCCACGGGATAAGTCATAGCTCTGCAGAGGTGACCTGGGATGGGTGGTCCTTGATGGATGAGAACTTGAAGCACGCTGATGGGAGGGAGGGTGGCTGCTCCTCTGGGCTTAGGGAGTTGTTGATGTCCTCGCGCAAAGCTGTGGTGCCAGGACAGCTCTGCTGACAGCAGAGCGATGGTGTGCCCTGTATCCTGCATCTCCTGCAGGAACGGAGAAAATACAATGACTGGGTTGCCACATTGGTTGCCAGCAGGGAAGCAGCTCTCCTCCTGCAGAGCTTCACGAAGCTCCCCAGGAGCACCACAGCTCCTGGGTGGAGTGTGGCCCCCTGATTCATGGCAGGTGAGGAGCCTGAATCGTAGAAGTTCTGATACTCCACGAATACTGATACTCCATGGAAAGAATCTTAAGTGTCCACTTTGGTTTCTGACTTGTTCCCTCAAGGCATGTTGCCTCTCCATCCTCAGTGGGGCTTGAAGCTGGCTCTTAATGGAGGCACCTCAGCAGGCAAATGGGGCTGTCTGAGACGTCTCTGGTAGCTATAACGTGGAGCGAAGCAGCCCAACGCAGCTATGATGTCAGTCACAAAGCACAAGCCGCACAAGTGGCAGGGGGTGGGGTGCATTTCCTGAGTCGCATGTGGCAGCGTAGCTAGGTCTTGCCAGTGCTACCAAAGCACCCCTGGCAAGCTTAACCTCAGCCAGGCATTGGAGTGATGGCATCAGAGCAGGACTCCAGCCAGCCACTTAGTTTCTGGCACCAGTGAGTGAGTCAGGTGAAGTTGTAAGGAACTGCAGTGCAGAGTTACGGGAAAGCCTGCTCTCGAAATTGTTTCTTCCTACCTCTGCCAATGCTGCAGAGGCTGGCTGGCACCAGAAACTCTTAACAGCTTGCATGTGTTTCTTGGATTAAAGGTTAATCTGGATAGTACTTCTTTTTTTCTTTAATAATCTGTTGCTATGCTGTGCTGCTAATGCATACAGGACAGCCGGCTTGCCTTGGACAGCTCTTCTCTATAGGATTCCTCAAAACAAGGGCACCAGGGACATGTCCTAGGCCCCTGCTATGGTAAGGCAGCATCCAACAGGGGAAACAGCATGGTCTGAGCCCCTCAGTGTTCCCCAAGAAGCACGGTGTGGAACAGAATGTGCAGCCACTGCAATGGCAAGCAACTGTCGGGAAGCTGGCAGTAACCTCCTGCCTGCTCAGTGCCACTCATCTCCCCTGCTCTTGGTCCTTCTCTTCCCAGAATTTTGCTTGCAAAGCAACTGGGTTTTCTTGATGCAAGGATGCAGGAAACCATGAAGACTTGTGTAATCGTTGTGTAATGATCCTGATCCACTGGGAGCTGGGGTGGTTTGGGAATCTGTAGGAAGGGCCTGGAGATACTGCAGTACCCCAGCAGCGTCAGCACTGCATGAACCACGCCACGGGCCTTCTTTCTCCGCTACATCAAAAAGTTATCAGCTGGAGGGACGGCTGTTCAGCCGCTGCTTGGCTATGCTGAGCCACCCACACCTGCTGAACAGAGAGGTTACATGGGCAGCTCTGTCTTTGCTCTTGCATGTTTCAGAGTTTTCAGCTGGAAAATCTCACATTTTGACATGGATTGACCATAAAATCACAGAATGGTTTGGGTTGGAAGGGACCTTAAAGATCATCTTGCTCCAATCTTCCTGCCATGGGCAGAGACGCCTCACACTAGACCAGGTTTCTCCAGGTGTTTGCTTAGAAACCGATGCAGTGTTTGCTTGAGGGGCTGAGGTGTGAGCAGCTACACCAGCTCCGGCTGTAGGCAAGGGAGTAACAGCTTGTTCACAGCAGCCTGCCACTCCTGACAGCGCCTCCCTGGAGCAAGCAGCAGCAGAGTCGGCTCATCAGCCCTTGGAGTTGTTCTAACAGAGAGGAGTGCTGATACTCCTGCCAGGTCTGCAAGAAAAAAAACCGAGCCTGGAGGCAGCTCTTGGCTTTGAGCAGGTGAGTTTCCCATTATCCAGTGCCATGTAAAACATAAATGAAAATGCTGTTGCACCTGCTGCTCTTCCCCTGTGCTCCTACACCACTTGCTAGGTGGGAAAGGTCCTGTTTGCCCCCAAAGCTCATTGTTTCTTGGTGTTAGCAACAAGTGCTGCAGGGTGTCCTACTGCACCAGGGTCGTGCAGGCAACAAGGTGCCCCAAAAACACTTCATTTCAGTGTCTGTAGTAAACAATAGATGTTCCAGGAGAGCCATCTTCCCCAGGTTGATGTGGGTATTTTTGTTTTACTGGAAATGTGAATGAAACAAAGGAAAAGCCCAACAATGCTCTGAACAGCTGGATATTCTGCTGCTATTTAGCTTTGTTGAAGTGAAAGTTAGATGAAAGAGCCCAGGGCTGGATAATGCCTGTACAATGACTGCTCACAGCAATTGGAGCAGTAGCTGTGGCTGGAAAGAAGGTCCTGCTGATAGGTGAAAGGAGAAAGCACATGGAGCTCTCCAAAACACCGCTGCCCTTTCTGGTCCCTGGATCCAGAGTGCCTCATGCTCCTGCCCTGAGGTGAGGTGTAGTACTTGTTCCTCTGCCTGGGGACAAGGCCATCTGTCAGTCACAGCATGTGTGTTTGCACAGCTGTGTGAGGGTTTCTCCCCATTTTATTTAGGGCTGCCTGCTTTTTAGGGTGGCTGGTATTGGCACTTGGGAGCTCAGTTACTTGACGCTCAGTTACAAGTGCAAAAGCAGTTGTTCAAACAGAGTGAACACTAACAAATACGCTAATTTAACTGTGGATGGTGCTAATGAACGCTTAATGTGCAAAGTTAAAAGCAGTTAAAAAAAGTGAAAAGGAAAACGCAATGGGTGTGATCGACTTGTTCTTTTGAAGTCGCCTTCAAGCCTATAGAGAATTGAGATCATTTTAAAAAGTGGTGTGTGGACAAACATATTTGTCCTGTACCAGGTGAGAGTCCCAAGTGATCTGTCTAGGGTTTTGTTCTCGGTTGGCCTGTGATGGTAAATGCCTAAGAAAAGGACCTCTTGCAGCCTGTTCTCAAAGCCAGTGGTATGACCTAAAAGAATTATCAGTGCAGTACATTGTGGTTCAGTCCCTGACCACAGGAACACCTTCTCTGAATTGTTCTCATCTCCTGAGCCAGGGTCTGTATGACTGCCTGTCTGCTGTCTCTTGTCAGCCTCCAAAGGAGGACGGGGCAGTGGGGAGCATGTCTCCTCTTGAGTCACTTTTCTCTGGTCAGAGAGCTGGTGGTGGCTGCAACATTTCAACTGCCAAGGTGAAGAACAAACCACTATGACAGAACTTGCCAGAATCACAAGCAGTGAGGAAAACCCTTGTTCTCTTCCCTGCCTTCATCTTGGGACACCCATCCCTGCTCCTAGTGATAAATACAGGGTATTTTCCAGAATACCGTCCTTCTGGGTGGTACTTCCGAGCCAGAGGTGGATGGAGAAAGGGCTAGCAAAGCCTGAGAAGGAGCAGCAAATTGCCCTCACCACAGCTCCCCCTTTCTGCAGAGGGTACCATTCTGAACTACACACCCTCCTCACCCCAAAACGGAACTAAAGCAGGAGAACATGCTGTTGTGCTGTGGCGGCCGGTGCTTCCAGCCAGCCAGAGGGCCACAAGCTCCATGTGAAGACAGTTACAAGACCGAGAGCTTCCATTTTGAATCACAGAAAATGAGTTTAGGCTTGAGGTGTGTTTCTTTCTGCCCTTTTAGCAGCTGCAAGGGAGTGTAAATCACACTGCAAATCAAACAGGGTTTTGCAGTGACACTTGGGGCACGGAATTCCTCTAAATGACTTAACGTTTTTCTATTTATTCTTTAAGGTTTCTGTTGCATACTTGGCCCATTTTCCTTGCAGGACCTTATACTAGCTCAGAAACGAGAACACACACAAGTGCTAGCCAAAAGGGAAAACCAAAAAGGATCTAAGTGCATTTACTCCTAGTTTTTGCCCTGGTAGGCGCTTTAAGGTGGGTGACGGTGAACCTGCCCGTGGAGGAGAAGGCAGCCGCCATTGTTTTAAGTGAAAAAAGAAAGAGGACGTGTTTAGGCGGGAAGGGGCTGAAGCACCGCAGCCGCCATGCCGAGGGTCTGCCCGGCCGGGCTGGGTTTCCCTTCCTTCCGTTCCCCTTCCCGCGATAACGGCCGGGATAACGGGGACCCGTCCCTCACAGCGCCCGCCGCGCGGCCCCTTTAACGGCCGGCGCCTGCGCGCGAACCCCTTCCCTTAGCAGCCCCCCCCCGGAGCGAGAGGGGAGGGGAGGGGGGAGGGTCACGCGCGGCCGCGGCGGGAGGGGGCGCGCGGGCGTGCGCGAGCCGGCGGCGGCCCGAGGGGGGCGGGGCGGCAGGCAGGGGGCGGGGCGGCGCGGGCGGGCAGGCGGGATTATTATGGGCTGTGGGCGCCGCCGCCGCTGAGAGGAGCAAGATGGAGCTGTCTGCAGTGGGGGAGCGCGTCTTCGCCGCCGAGTCCATCATCAAGCGGCGCATCCGAAAGGTGAGGGGCTCACCGGCCTCGGGGTATGAGGGGAGCGGCTGCGGGGCATCCCCTGCTCCTCGCTTAGGGCCTCTGCCGTGCCGCTCCCCCGCCCGCCTCACCCCACAAACACACGCACACCCCCCCACCTCCCCCAGCCCCACACCCCCTTCCCTCATATTCTCTCTCTCTGCGTTGCAGGGGCGCATCGAGTACCTGGTGAAATGGAAAGGATGGGCCATCAAGTGAGTGCATCCCGATGGGGGGGGCCTCCCGCCCGCGCCGCCTTGTAGGGGCCGACCCCGGGGCGGCGGGGCCGGCTCGGGGAGGGATGAGGCGGGATGGGATGGGGATGATGGGGGTCTCTGTGTGGAGGTTGGTGCACTAACCCCTTCGCTTGTGTGTGTCCCTGCCTTGTCGCCCGTGGCCCGGCAGGTACAGCACCTGGGAGCCCGAGGAGAACATCCTGGATTCCCGGCTCATCGCTGCCTTCGAACAGAAGTGAGTGCTCATTCCCCCACCCCAGCTGGGGCTGCAGCAGCTTTGGTTTGGGTGGGAGCAGGAGAGGCTGTTCAGCCTCCTCTTTTTCCTTTGTTTTTTTTTTTTTCCCTTTTTTTTCTTTTTTTTTTTTTCCTTTTTAACGTGTATACAGTTTCTCCTTTTGAGAAAAGTTTTAACTTCTTGACAAATTTGACTCCCTCAAGGGAACGAGAGCGTGAGCTGTATGGGCCTAAGAAGAGAGGACCTAAGCCTAAAACTTTTCTGCTGAAGGTAACTCTTATTTAAGTAACTTAGGCCTAGCTAAATGCCTCTCAAACCTTGCTAGTGTGTGCCCTTGGAAGAGCCGGACTTACAAGTGACTTGTGCCTGCTGCTTGGCTCGGGGGACGTGGGGACAACGCGATGGGAAAGCGGGTGGAGGGGAGAGCGTGTGTGCGTGCGATGAGTGCCCCAGCAGGAGGGTCGGCACATGCGGATGAGGCTGCGATCTCTTTTTCCAATATCCTTTTCTCTCTTTACGGCCTTCTGCTGCCGCAGTGGAGAGCTAGCCAGCTTTGCTCCCTCTTCCTTCAGCAGCCTCTTCCAGCCAGCTCATGCCCTGCAACTTAGCAGCATGCTGAGCAATTGGGCAGCTGTGGCGGGAATCCTGCTGCCACTTGTGCTCCTCTGGTTGTGTTTCAGGATGTAGGTGCTCTGTGGGAGTTTCTTGAAGGGTTCATGTTTTGATCTGTAAACTGCAGGCTTGTTTTGCCCTTTTTTCTCGGGGGGTGGGGTGGGTGTTGTGGGGGGAGGAGTGCATAGGATAGTGACTGAAGTTTCCAGTTCCCCTCCGATAGACCCAGCATCTCTGTAAGAAGCTGTTGTAGCATCTCTGCTTGCTGACAGTGAGGAACAAGGAAGGTGGTCCTTAGTGCAGCTGCCCGCCCCCCCCAGTTTTTTACTCGTTTTATTTTAATTAAGAAATGCAGTAGCTGCATGAGTGCTGTGAGAGCTCTGTGAATTTATTAGGTTACAAACCCCTTGCTTTGCTCTCCTCTTCCCCTTTCGTCTCCAACTGTGTCAATATCAGATTTCAAATGAATGTAGAAACAACACACCTTTGTATGATTAAGACAGATGAGCGAGTTCATAGCTCTCCTGGTTTTGATCTGGTGTAAAGCCCTGGAACAGCTAGGGTGGACCCTGTGGTAAGGCATCACTATCACTAAGTCATCCTATGGCTTTGGGCAAGTCATTTAGCCTTTGTGTATGTTTCCCCATCTGAGAAACAGGTTAATACTTTCTTTGCGTGGCAGTGGTAGGAGCTTTACTCAAGTCAGTGAAGCACTTTAACTGTATGAGAACCAGAAAGAGCAGCAAGGGGTAGGGTGTCACCTCTCCTCTGTTTTAAGAGGGCATAATGAAGCACACAGAAGAAATGCAGGAACAGGCATATTCCCCTGATGCCCCAGGGGACTGATTATCCTCGGAGAGTCCTGATGGAACTGTCCTTCTCCCTCATCGCCTGTTTTTCCGGTAACGGTTTTCTGTATCTGCAGACTGAGAGCTACGAACATGACTGATACATGCTACCTCTTACGCTTTATTCAGAGAAACTAGACTACTTTGGTTTTCGCTTTCTGGCAGTCATGCATTAAATGAAACCCTTGTGTTTAGGTTTCCAACAATGCAGAGGAACGCTTAAAGGGGAACCACCAGCTTAAAATGGTTCTCTGCTTGAATTAAAAAATACCGGTATTTTGTAACAGTTGACATGGTTCAGAGTGATAGAGAGGTGTTTATGCTGTGCTTTTAACTTTACTGTGTGTAATCAGTTTCTTTTGATTCTGAATGCGATACGGCAAAATCCATTGCCAATTTTTCAGTCATTTAAAAACCCCAAACCAACCTCCAAACTCAAAAATAAAACCCACTCGTTCCTCCTCTTCTCCTCTTGCCCTTTAAAAAAAAAAACACCACCCAATCTTGGAACACGAATGATTCAACAGCATCCTTTGAATCACACCCCTGACACGTTTCTGTGGCACATCTTCCTTCTACCAGCTTCTCAAACACAGCTGAAAACCTGTAGGTTTGCAGTGCTGGCTTGGTACTTTATAGAAGATGGATCGCGACAGCAAGTGAGATGAGCTCTTCTGAAGGCTGATGCCACATTGTGGGAAAGGCTGGCAGGGCAGCTCTGGGAAATGGAGCTGGTGAACCCATTTGTGCTCTCTGACTTGCTGATTTTCTGTGACTTTGCATCCTACCCTAAAAATAACACCCCAGGCCAGCCAGCAAGAAGTAACTCTATCTCAAGCTAGCCAGCCCTATCTGGACTTGTCTGAGCTCTGTTCAGGCAGGCCATTGGCAACACAGGTAGGGCCAGAACCAGGACAGAGACCAGCAGGATAGTTTGTCTCGTGTGCATCTCCCTGTCAGTTCTGAGGTGCCAAAGATGCATGTTTGATCTCCGCTACCCTGCAGCACCAGTGCTGCTGAGAGAGGAGCGGGGTTTGATTCTGCCTTGCACATTGCTAATGATGCTTTTGGTTATTTTAACTGCAGATTCTCTTGCCAGTGAGAATTTCAGAAGCAGGGGAAGAAATCTGATTCTTGCATCCCAGAGGGAGTCTTTGGAATTGGTAGTTAGAACAATATCCTTTTTGATCTGTTAACAGATTAGGCCTGGGTGCAATGATGTTTAAGCAGGAGTCTGACCTAGGACTGTTTTGGTAGACGAATCTGCCCTCGACTCAGTGGCTTGCTAGGATTTTTCAGGTGTATCAGTGCTTAAACTTGGGATTCTGAGCCGCTAGTAAGGCGTTGAAATAAGTGCTCTGAAATACCACCTTGTCCCCTGTCTTGTGAGTGTGATTTAGTTTGCAGTTGGGGTTAGGTTTATCCTAGGATTAGTTCTCAAAAGCTGTGGATAGGCACCCAGGGGAATTTTCGGAAAGCTTTCCAGCAGGTTAATGGCCCATGCCTTTGGAGAAGCTTTGAAAGGCAGCATCTTTGGCCACCTGCTGCCTTTGTAAGCCAGGGTCCCGTTGCTGAGAGCTGTCTAACATTTGCCCTTCCCATCAGACTGCAAAGGGAGATGACAGCCCAGGCTTTGTAACATCTCTGTCAAGATGGCCAGTGTTGAAAGTGACCCCTCCAGAGTTTTCGGCAGGAAATGGGTCTTTATCCTCTTCATACTGGGGCAAACTTTCCCACAGCTGAGATCAAGCTTGGCAGGAGGTTGTAGTTCTTGGGAGATTGCTCGTATGTCATAAGCGTTGTGCTGAGCGTATGGGAAGCTGAGTCCTTGGTCTGAAATGGGCAGCTCTGGCTTAAGGCTCTTACCTTACTACTTGGGTGTCTGGCTGAAGCTGTCCTTGAGGGGACAGGCTCTTCAGCTGCAGGTCGGAGTGGAAGCTGGTGTGAGGTTAGGAAGAGTCACAGCACATGCTTTAGTGATCTTCCTCTTTTTCCTCTGCTCAGTTTGCTCTTTTTATGTTGCTTTTCCCTCGGCACTCTGCTGTGTGGAATGATAAACTTGCCAACTAATCTAATAAAGTCTAGCAAGCACTGTTAAGAGACAGACCACTGCAAGCTCTGTGGGTGGCTAGCAAAGACCCCTGCTTGGGATGGCTGTAAATACTAAGGTGAAAAGACTGGAGAAGGTTAATGGGCAGGGAGAAGTAAGGGCGAGTAAAGAAGAGCCCTAGTGCGGGGGGGAAGAAGGGGCCCAGCAGCATGGTGTTCTGTCACTTCGCCCTTCCTTGAACTCTAAAGCTGGAGTTGGGTTTCTTTTGATCTCCTCCTTGTTCGTAAATTATCCCCAAGCGGTTTGAAAACAGACCGTTCCCCTTTGTAGTATTTTGTTCCCCATCCAGTAGGGAAACTTAGTTTATGGCAGTGTTGCTTGGGAGAACCATGCTATGAACTGGCTTGCTGTTGCCTTCTCACTTGGAAGACTGCAGAAGAAAGGGGGTGATAAAAAGGACGAATGGCAGCCAGAAAGGGGAAAGAAGAGCTTTTGCGAATGCTGTTTGGAGCAAGGACTGTGGGAATGTAGGTAGAGAATAAAGGACAAAGCAGAACCAGTAATTTATGAGAGAGTCGTGCTACTGTGGTGCAGCAGCACTACTGGAAATGGCTTGATTTTGAAATAATTAACTAGAAATCCATTGCTTTACAAGGATTTTTTGTCTTGTTTATTTCTCCTTCCAAATTGCAGAGATTTTGATACAATTCAGGTAGCGGAGGCTTTTCTAAGCACATGTCCATGTACGTGCTTGTGTGCCTCAGTGCGTTAAGGGAATGAATGAACAAATATGCTTGCTGTGCCTCAAGGGACACTTACTCAGAAATAGTATGGAACGGGGGAGATATACCAGTTCCCAGGGGCAGTGAGGGAGAGCTGTACAGGCTAAATAAAGGTGATATGTATCCCAAAAGGGAAGAGGGGGAAGGGCAGCAATCCTACCAATTGGCATGCTCTTATAATGGAGCACTGCAGCAAGCCTCCAAAAGCTGCATCTTGATGTAGGCTGAGCTGTAAGCAGAGAGTGAATTACTTTGTATACATGCGGAGTGCTTCTCCAGCAGTGAGCAAATCCTGCAGGTGAAAGCTGCAAACCACAGAGAGCTAGTTTCCATTTGGAAAACTTCGGAGTTAAATAGCAAACTGTAGTGAAACACCTGAAAGGATTAAATGGGATTGTTTTTCAAAGACCTTATGCACATACGCCTCATGAGGGTGACAAAATAATGGATCTGTAGCAGGGAAAAGTGCGTTTCCAACAGATAAAACTGAATGCTGAGTCTCCTCCAAACCAGAGGTAGCAAGTTATTTAATGTGAAGTTGAAAGTGGGAGAAGGAGAGCCCAGAAAGTGTGCTGTCCTTCTCAGGGAAGAGACCTGAGCTTCTATAGTTGATGCCTGAATAAACCTGATCCTGTAGTAGGAATACTGAGCTTCACGAGTGAGAAGGCTCTGGGGGTTGGTTTTAGATAAAGCAGCTGATACCATTTTTCTTGAAACCTTACCTGGAAAAACAAGCTCAAGGTAAGCTGAATATTTGCATATTGCTGTTTGGAGCTTGCGCTAAAGCTGGTCACTGGGGGATGGCAGTGTTGCCCCAGGGGAGAACTGCTGAGTGCCAGCTTACCCTCTTTCAGTAATCTGGCTAAAGAGATCGATGCTGCACGTAGTCTACCCGGACACTACTGAAACTGGAATTTAATAAACACAGAGAGCCAAAATACAAGTTAGAAACAGCTTCAGCTTGAGGAAGTAACTGGAAACGCAGACACTTAGCAAGTAAGGGAGACCTAGTGGTTCTGTTACACTGGAAAAGCCGTAGCAGGGCTCTGTGCTAGCTGCTGTGTAAGCACAACACCCAAGACAGGTCTCTGTCAAAACAGGACAGGAGCTGATAAATGTGCACAGGCTGGGGAAGGAAAAATCAGGAGGACTATGGAAGTGGCTGGGCAGTGACTATCCCAGCATTATCCCTTTTCATTTAACGTGGTTGACGGGAAGCTGTGCTGAGGAATTTGGGGGTGTATAAGGCAACTGTGGGTGTTTATTACTGCTTCCCCCTGGCTTGGCGGAGCCTGCCTCCTTTCTCACATGGGTGATGGAAGGCAGTGTTGTGGGCAAGGCAGCAATTAGACTCAACTTGGAGCAAAGTGGCACAGAGAGGGCAGAACTCCTCACTCCAGTGTGTGGTTTTGGGGAAGAGAATTCATCAAGATGTGTGGTGTTGGTGGCAGGAAGGGGCCTGAAAGATGCCCGTGTCTACCTGCTGAGGCTGTGGACCAGCGACTTTTTTTACTGCCCTATCTGTCCTTCAGTATCCTCTGCCTGACTCCTCTGCCTTGCATTTCGGACTGGGACATTATGTTGTGCTTCCTCTCAGCTGAGCAGTGGTAAACTGGCAAGAAGCCCAAAGCACAAGAGCAGCAATGCTAGGACTGGCTGTGATGGGCAAGGAGTGGAAAGGAAGAATGAAGTTGTTAATCCAGGCTGTGCTGGTATGTAATGTCAGAAAGCAAACTGTAGCTTAGCCTGGTGTCTGCCATCTGCTTCAGAGGGACCTGTGAAGAGCAAGCACAGCCCTAGATGTGCATCTCTCTGTTCCTGTGATCTCCTCATGGGATCTCGGGGGTCTCTAAATTATGGAACATTGGGATGGGGATAGTTGACAGGTGGTGCAGGGGGTTCGTCTGGTGCTGCTGCTGTGCTCCAGCATGTAGGACATCTGGGACAAGAACTGTGTCTTAACTATTAATTTTCTGAGCAGTTTTGGGCATGGAGTAATGTACAAGGCTGAGCAAAGAGAAACTAGCTGAAAACTGGGATGCTTCCTGCTACAGCAGGGCATGCTGGGGTTTGTCTGCTGGGGCTTGTCTGGGGACACTTCCTTCTAGCTAGGTGAAACAGCACCCTGTACAGCCTAGGGTTAATATGGAGAGCATCTGTGCCTGCCTTGGCATTGTGTTACTCATCCCTGTTTCTTTGTCAGTCAGCTAATAAAAAGTCTAGAGCACCTGGTTCAAATGAGCTTTCAGTCTGCATTTTCACATACAGCTGGGGAAGGAAGCCTCATCTTTGCAGTCCTTTTAAAGACAGGATACAAATAGCACTGAAGGGCATGATTATTGTCCAGCATTAGCCGGGGGGGAACAAAATTTCTTCACTTTTGTTTTCTGCTTGCTCAGGATCTTCTGTATTTCCCATGGGGATTTTGGTGGAAGAAGAGGGACACTGGGTGACAGCAAAGCTGTGGGGGTGTCTAGGGCTTTGAGCTTATTGTGCAAGAGCCTGGCCTGGGCCCCTCGCTTCGATGTGTTAGATCCCTGCCTTTGCACACACATTTTTTTCCCCAGGCGTTTCTCTGGTTTGAGGCACAGGCTGCAGGGTGACAAAGGAGATGGTGTTGGAGTGCTTAAGCTCTTAGCTGGCAAGAAGCCATCGCGATCTTGGCGTGTGCTAGGGGGCAACGGGATGGAAAAGTTGGGGAAGAAAAGCAGCTGTTGTCTATAGCATTGCAGTTCTTGTCGTGCCCACGAGGTGGGGGAAGCTGCTCACTACACGGGCGATTGGAGGTGGCTTGCCTGTCGCCTCTAGGCCCGAGTGACTTCTCAGCAGTGGTCGCAGGCAGGAATTAAGGAAGGGGATGGTTTGGGCAAGGAGTGGGGTGCAGGTAGGAGGCTGAGCAACTGTGCTCTGACAAGGTGTGATGCAAGAACATGCTCCGAGTTTCCATGCCCACAGGGTCTTCAGGTCATACTGCCTCAGCTTACCAATGAAATTGTTGTTTCTGCTGCCAGAAAACGTTCCCATCTGGTGCATGAATCAGGGCAGGTTTTGGCACTATCTCCAAGCACCAGAATTGCTTAAAAGTCTTGTTCCCCTGCCCTGGCTTTTGGGAAGGACAGGCACTGAGCAGTTGAACTGGTGCTGTTCCTGCTCTGTTTTATTAGTAGGTTTCAAGTGAGTGTGGTGGTCAAAACGACAAGGCAGTCTCTTTGGAGATGCAGTTAAACTTGACTTGAATTCTAGCTGCTTTGTTTTAAATACTGTCTGTACCTCGCTTCCACAGCAAAGTGAGGATAAACGTGCCTGCTTGTGGTCTCTAGTTGAAATTAAGCTTTGGATCTCTGCTTTTCTTGTGTTTAGCTAAGATAGCTCTGTCAAATCGCCCTCACCTGCCTCCATCTGTGCTCCTCAGGGCCCCTGTCTGCCATGCTCTGGAGAGTAAGTGAGTCTGGTTGTGGAAGGGGAATAGCAAACTGGATGCCTTACTCTTCCTCTTCCCATTGTACTTATTTCATAGAGGACTTGGTACTGTCCCCTGTCTTGGGACTGGTATGTGATTTTTTGGATGCTAACCCAACACTAACAGTCCCAGTGCTTAGGAAGACACTTAATTATTTGGCTGACAGTGGAGGGTTGTGCACGTTGCCTGATGATGAGTTTGGAGAAGAAGAGACTGAGGGGTGACCTTATTAGTGTATATAAATATATAAAGGGGGAGTGTCGCAAGGATGGAGCCAGGCTCTTCACAGTGGCAAACAGTGATAGGACAAGGGGCAATGGGTACAAACTGGAACACAAGAGGTTCCACTTAAACTTGAGAAGAAACTTCTTCTCAGTGAGGGTGACGGAACACTGGAACAGGCTGCCCAGGGAGGTTGTGGAGTCTCCTTCTCTGGAGACATTCAGAACCCGCCTGGACACGTTCCTGTGTAACCTTATCTAGGTGTTCCTGCTCCGGCAGGGGGATTGGACTAGATGATCTTTTGAGGTCCCTTCCAGTCTCTAGCATACTGTGACTGAGGAGGACCTTGGAAACCATTAACTGTAACCCTGAAACATGGCTGGAGGGTGGCAGTTCCCTCTTGTGGAAAACACATGTCAACAGGGGCACAGCCTAGGGAGAAAGTAGCCACTCAGAAAGGATACAGACAGTTCTTCCTGCTCATATGGGGACTGTGCCGTAGCCACCAGTAGTCCAGAGGTGTGTATGTGGGTTTGTCATTAATGTGGGTATAAATGTGCCACGGCATTGCTGAGGTGAGAAATGCCTGATTTGAGACTTGGCTGCTTCTAGGCTGCCTCTCTGACCCTGTTTTGTTTTCTCTCTCCCCACCACCGCAGGCTCGGGCCCAAGCGGAGGCCCTCCACATTGGGGATGTACACTTTTCTGTCAAGCCTGGTTCTAGCACCTCCTCTCCCAAGCTCCACTCCAGTGCTGCGGTGCACCGGCTCAAGAAAGACATCCGGCGATGCCACCGCATGTCCCGGCGTCCCCTGCCCCGTCCGGACCCCCAGAACAGCGGGAGCATGGCGGGGGGGGCTGGCATCCGTCCTCCTGTCTCACCCTTCTCGGAGACCGTCCGCATCATCAACCGCAAGGTGAAACCTCGTGAGCCCAAGCGCAGCCGCATCATCCTCAACCTCAAAGTCATTGACAAAGGTGGGAAACCAGCCAATGGTGCCGGGGGCCTGGCTCGGCCCAAGATCCCCTCCCGAAACCGCGTCATTGGCAAGAGCAAAAAGTTCAGCGAGAGCATTCTCCGCACCCAGATCCGCCACATGAAGTTCGGCTCCTTTTCGCTCTACAATAAACCGTCCACTGCACCTGCCCCCTCTCTGGAGGGCAAAGGGGAGGCTGAAAGCTCCCAGGCGGCCTCCTGTGGGCTCATTATGGGTTCCACTCCCTATGATGCCCCCAGCTCCAGCTCCTCCGGCTGCCCGTCGCCAGCCCCCCACTCCTCCTCTGACCCAGATGATTCCCCTCCGAAGCTGCTTCCCGAGACCCTCAGCCCAGCCATTCCCGACTGGCGTGAGTCAGAGGTCCTTGACCTCTCGATCCCACCCGAGTCAGCTGCCACCAGCAAGCGTTCTCCCCCAGGAGGCTGCGGTGGGGGGCAGACGCCCTCTTTATCCCTCTCTTCTTCCGACCCAGAGCAGGAAGCCGGCGACTGGCGTCCTGAGATGTCCCCTTGCTCTAACGTGGTGGTCACGGATGTCACCAGCAACCTCCTCACCGTCACCATCAAGGAGTTCTGCAACGCAGAGGATTTTGAGAAGGTGGCGGCGGGTGGTGGTGGAGGAGGCAAGTGAGCAGCCAGGTCCCCCCACTCCAGCCGTGTGGGGGGAGCTCTACTGCGAGAAGTCGTGGTGCAAATGGCTGTCCTCAGTTCTCTCCTTCTCCCCTTGGCTGTCCCTCTGCCCTCACTGCCACCCTTCCTCCTCCTCTGCCCCTGCTCATTCCCTCTTGGCTGGAGGCTGGAGCATGTCAGTGGTGAGGAGCTGGGGGCACCCACTGGTCCTGGGTGTCGCTGCTGCTGGGAGGAAGCAGGGGGGGTCATGGTGGGGCTGGGGAGTGGTTATTTGTCCTTGAATGTGGTGTTGTCCAACGGATGGTGGAGCCTTTGGGGATGAGGGATGGGTGAGCATGTGTCTGTGTGCCTGTGGGGGTGGTGGGGAAGGTGCTTTACCTTCTCCTTCCATCGCTGACAAATACTGAAGAGGAGCTCCAGACCCTTGAGGGGAGGATATAAGAGAATTGGAGCCTTTGCCCATGCCCCCCAGGCCTTCTCCCATAATGTGCATGCAGTCTCTTCCATTCCTATGTGTCCTCTTGCCATGACACCGATCCTGCCATCTTTCCCCCTCTTGGTCTGCATCTGCCCTCTCTTCTGCTGTCCTCATGGCAGTTCCTGACCCAGATGACCCTAGAGTGAAGGGGAAGAGGGGCAGGTGAAGCATCATGCCTGGAAGGTGCTTGAGACAAAGCTGGGATGGTGGGGGTGCCCAATGCAGCATACACCCCATATCAGCTTCTCCTTTCCTGTGACTGTTGGTGCTACCTTGGCAGTTGTATGGGCACTTTCAGATGCCCTGGTCCCTCCTCTTTATCTTCCAACTTGCTCAGCTTTGCAGGGGGAAGGGAAGGGAAGGAAAGGGGAGTCTGATTCTGGCCCAGATCTTCCTCCTGGTGTTCATCACTTGCACTTGCCTGGGGGAGAGAGCATAAAATGTCCTTCCCTGGCCTTTCTGTGGTGGGAGTGGGCTGTGCATCCAACCTTCAGTTTGGGGGAAGGTACACCAACAGTGTGATTCTGCCCCAGCTGGGAGAGACTGGTCTCCCTCCTTGCACATAAGCGTCATCCCAGCTCCTTCAGAAGGAGGAAAGGATGGATGCTAAGGCAGATTACTTGCTTTTCCTGCTTCTTTTCATCTCCTCTGCTCTCCCTTCCCTGTGGTGGATGGCCTGGAAGAGGGCTCCCCTCTGTTTCCAAGTATCTGAAACAGCCCTTACAACTGTCAACCAAAGGTGCTAATAAGAAATAACTCTCTCTCACGTTGTATGCATGTGCACTGGATCTCTTCCCCTGGAGCTGTGAACTGATCTAGAAATTCCTTCTCTTCGCCCCAGCAAGTAGGAGTGAGCAAGATCATAGCTTACTCTCCCCCTGACCATCTTTGTTCGCATCCAGAATAAGCTCTCTCTTTGCCTCCCATTTCTGACTTGTTCTGTTTCTGTGTGGGTCATAAACTTCACGGCAAGATACCGTTTCCTTGCTCTCCCTTCTCCCCCTATTTGCACAGGACTCGGCCTGTAGGGGCAAGGGAAAGAGGTGCTGATCCATCAGTGGGAGAGCCTTGCCCTCTCAGCCCTGTCCCTGATATTCGGGAAGGGGCAGAGGGGTGTCACTTCTACATAACATGCTGCAGAGGTGAAAAGGGTGGAAAAAACTTCCCCATGCCAGGGCTTACCTACTCAAAGATCTGCTCTGGGTGGGTGAACACGAGTGGAATTAGCCCCTCTGGTGCTTCTACAGAAGGATGCTTGCAGGCTGCTGGCTCTGAGGAGCGCTCTTATGTGGAGTAGTGATTTGTGGTTCCAGTGGTCTGAGGATGGAAGGGAGGCAGTCTGTGGGAGAGAAGTAATATATGTTTGCCCAAGAGGCAGTGATGGGGTGGTAGAGGGACAGACCAGCTTCTGACCTTAATATAGGCTTCTGTGCCCAGAGCTTGTCTTTTCCCTGCCTCCAGTGCATGTGTTGGTGTAATGCTGCCCTCCCCACAGGCTCCTCCTGCCTTGCGGCCAGTGGCATTCAAAGCCATGGGGCAGGGTGAATTCGCACCACTTGCAGTTGGGTGTCTGCGCAGACAGTCCGAGGGGGATTCCAGGTGCTGTTAGCACCACCCTTTGCACGCCTCTTTCTTTTCCTTTCCTTGGTTAAAGAGCTCAGTGGACTCTTTTGGGATGCAGTTGCATTCACAGTTGAAGCTAGGGGCAGGGAGAAAGACTTCCCCGATCCATTCATCAAGCCTAAGGCTTCCTATAACTTGTTGGACTTGTGTGTGTGTCTGTATTAATACCTGCCTGTATTTTTTGTGTCTTGATTTTGGGTTTTTTGCATCTTTCCCGTGCCTGGCACACCCGGGGATCCCTTATTTTAGCATAGCCTGTCCATTTGACTGCAGCCTCAAAGATGAGCAGTTTGTAGGCATGGGAAAAGCTAGGAAAATAAAGCTAGGGAAATAGCAAGGAGATTCTTCTCTTTTTTTCCCCCCCTTCCCCTCTCAACTAGAACTATTCTGTGGCTGTGAGATAAGAGGAGCTTCTTCGTGGGGTGGATGCAAACTGGCCAGTCACTTTAGGTTGTTGAGTTGCTGTTTAGTGTGTATGTGATGTGCTTTGTTTCGTGGTATTGAGGTTCTGGAAAAAAAAAAAGCATTTAAGTGGGAGATAAAAGGGAACTTTAATAGGAAACTCTTGATGTGTTTTGGCCAAGATGTGTTTGCTTGGCAGGATTCTTTTCCCCAGTGTCTCTTGTATGGTGTTCTTTGGGGGCAGGGGACAGGAATTGCTTAATCAAAGGGGTTTTGCCTTTCTTCAGAGTGATAAGCAAAGGAACTGTCTGTGAAGTGCAAAACAGTGGGTCGTTGTAGGAATACCCTGTGAGGACCCTCTTCCTGTGGTGAGAAGATGAGGGGACTTGTAGCAGAGGAACCTGTGCAGTAGATCCTCTTTGTTAAGGAAGAAAGGAGTATGATCCGGCTTGCAGATACAGCTCAATTGCTTGTGTGACAAATATCTCCCTGGGTGAGTCACCAGGTGGGGACCAAACCCTGAACCTCTAGATCCAAAAGGAGGATCCCATGCTGGTTTGAGTTAGAAGTTTGCTAACTTGAACACACAGCAGCCTCAAGTCCCCTCAGGTGGATGAGCCGCTTGAGGCTGACTAACCTACCTTCGTATTCACATGGGTTGCACTCCTTCTGAATTTTTGCCCTTGCTCCTTAACGGACATGGGAAAGATCTATCCATGCCTTTCCAAAAGGGCATTGCATTGAGGGAGGAGTTTATTTGAAAGTATCCCCTTCCCTTCCCCGTAACCCCTAGGAAAACAAAAAAACAGGGAAATATTCTCTGTGTCTGTGCCATGTTTGTTCTCTTGTTGTCGTGTTTTTAGAGGAGATTTTATGATGGAGTGGAAAAAGTGAAATGATTAGTTTTGCATAAAAAAAAAGAAAAGTTTAAAAAAAATTTCTACAGGGAGAGAGCGAGAGAGAGTTTAAAAATGATTAATAAATGCAGTGATTGCACAAACTGTAGTGGTAATAGAGATGGTCCTTAGAGAAAAGAGTATTTTGTAGTATCGAAGCATGTGTGTCTGGGATGGTGTTTGGCTTGCTTGAACTGGAGGGAAAGGCATTCTGGGACTAAGCAGCGATCTCTGAGCTGAAAAGGCAAGTTGCATGTTGGAGGAACCCTGTCTACAAACCCTTCCCGTCCTTGCCTCCCAAGTGTTGGAGTGAGTTCCCTTCCCTCCCATACCTCTCCTGTGAGCTAAGGTAGTCTCCAAGTGGTTTTCTGGCCGAGCGGCCCTCAGAAATGGCCGGTTGCGTTCTGCCAGAACGTGGATCAGGCCACCAACATGGAAACAGTTAACTTTGTATGCACAGCAAGCTGCTAAGATTTGGGGTTGTCACGTACCTTTCCTGCCAAGTCACTGTCTCTTCTCTTTTCCCTCCCCCATATCCAAGCAAAATTAACCATGGTGGGCTTATCTCCTGGGAACCAGATGTGCCTCCCCTTCATAGGGTCTCTTAGCTTCTTCCGGCATGGGGTGGGGAGTGGCATTTTTCCGTATAGGATTCACCACATCAGGACAGAGAACAGAGTCCCATCTGTGTGTCGTCCAGCATCCCATCTCTGAGAATGTTCAGATCTTCAGCAGTAGATGAGAGAGCTGCCTTGTGTGCTCCGAAGGCGCTTCTGAGCGAGGCATCCCCTCTTCTTGAGGCCAGCTACTGCTGGAGGCTTTGGGATGTGGAGAGGAACACCTTGACAGGACTGTGTTTGAGTAAGGGCTGTTGTCTTCTGCTCTGGCTTCCTGCAGAGTGGCAGGGAAGAGTTGCCTGCACATTCATTCAGAGCTTCCGCATTCATGGTATCTGCTGGGTGTACATCTTGTGCATGGGGATGACTGCAGGGAGGAGGGAAGCTACCAGATGTTGGTGTCTGAACAGAGCATATCAGGCAGGGGGTGCTAGTACAGCCTTTCTTGTCTGGACTTCTCTGGTGTCCTCAGCTTTGCAGTGGCAGGTGATGGATATCTCGATGCTTCCCACAGCCTGGGCTGCTCTTGGGAACTTCCTCTCTCTGCCCATTGAGCTCTATCAGTGCTTCCCACAGCCTTCAGCTTGGAGCAGCAGCCTCCTGTCTAATGTTTTCTTTTTCTCCTCGTTGAGCAGAGCAGGACCGGGGAGGTGTGAAGCTAATGAGGTGCAAACTCCTTTTGGGATGGAAAACAGAAATAGTGTGCTGAGCAGACCCAGCTGTGGTGAGCCACTACTTGATTTCTGTTTTCAAAAGAGAGAGGGAGCTTTTTCTCTCCATCTCCACTTATTGAAGCTCCCAGGGTAATTTTATGATATAAAGAAAAAACAACAAAAAAAAAGAACCCCTTACAATCCTGCTTTTTATCAGGTAGGAGCTGTCTCTGAGCTGAGTCTTCCTAGGGATTTCACTCCCTTTCCCAGACCCTCTTTGTAGAAGAGGTTTTGGCAGCTCCCAGTGTTTGGAGATTGCTTTCCTAGGGACCTCCTGGCAGAAAGAGGTTGTCATGCTGAAGGGTGGTGTCCCGAGACCCCATGCTTATGCCTACCACAGGTTGTGGCATTAGTGGGGCTGCTCAGGAGCAGGTCCTTCTCCCCAGGGAGGTATAACAAACCTGGAGTGCGTGTCTGGCTAAGTGCTTATTTCCCCTCTTGCCTCCTTCCCCGCTTTCCAAGACCACCTCCTCCTTGCCTGGTGCATCTTTTTACTCCAATGTCGCTTGCTTTTGCTGCATTTTTCAATTGCCCATAATCGTGCGAGAGCTGGGATCTTATTTACTTTTTATATATAAATATAGAAATATAAATGAAACCCTGCCCTCTTCCCTCCCCGTCTCACCCACCACCCTGTGTGCAACCTTCCCTATCTCTGCTCTGAAGAGGGTTAATTTGGGGCCGGGGATTTGGTGCCTCCTGGGTTCTGTTCCTTTGGTTGCCGTGGCCTTTCTGCCAGCTGTGTCACTGCCCTGTGCCTCCATCTCCCTGGTGCAAAGGGCTGGAGGGGACCATTCTACTGAGGGTGCTGGCAGCCCGATTCCCATGGCATTGGCATGGAACTGGAGCAGTGCCGAGTATTGCTTCAGAAATCCCCTTCTCCCTGTCTGTGCTTCCTTCCCCAGGTAACTCCAGGAAGTATCTTCACTTCATTGATGCTTTGGGGTTAAGCAAAAAGTGGCTTTCTTTTCTTTTCTTTCTTGTATTTTCTAGGTCCCTCCCCAGAGTGCAATGTGTATGGTTTCCTTTTGGGGGTGTAGATGGGAGGAGATGTTGGGGTCAATCTCTGTCCTCACCTTTGCCCTTCCATCCCCTACTTCTCTCCCCTTTTGATGCTGCCCTGTGTCAGGCTGGTGGGGTCTGCACCCTTGTCTGTGTGGGGTCAGCAGCGTTGGCACCAGCAGCTTCACATGTGGTGTGTGGTGCATCTGAGGTGCCTTGTGTTGCAGCTTGTTTGTAAGGAGGTCACAGGGCCCCGAGTTCTTTCTCCCTTTAAATTTCTCTGTCTGGGAGTGAAGGGAGGTGTAATTACTTCGCTCTCCCCTTGGTGTTGGGCTGCCTCTGGCAGCTCTTCCTTCTCTTTCAGCTTCTCTGTGGTAGGAAACAAATGTCTCCAGGACCGTCCAGAAGCACAGTTCTTGTGGTGAGAATCCCCCTGCCTCAGGTTAGTGCTGTGCTTTGAGCCCTCTCCCTCCAAGCACCCACCTAAGCGTGCTGGCAGGGGCTGTGCTGGGTATGCAAGAGTGGGGATGCTCCCTGCACTCCCAGGCTGAGTGGAGCAGGGAAAGCACCATGCTGCAGCATAGGGAATAAGTAAGGTGATGGAAGCGCTGCTGGATGCAGTCAGAGTGATGCCAGCTTCAGCAGCAGCTCAGAAAACCTATCTGGCACAAGGGAAGGGGCATGGTGGGGCCAAGCACCTGAAGTGTTAATTCCCATCGCAGGGCTCTGGTCCTTGACTTTCTTGTTCAGCTGAGCGCTTTGAGCTCGCACTAAACTGCAGGAGCATGGCTGGGTGCGTCAAAGCACTTTGTGGGGCTTCGGGGCCTTGTTGGGCTGGCAGGGTTCTTGCGTGGTCCTGAGTAGCCCCCTGGCTGCACCCTGCTTTCCAGGGGTGCTGAGGGTTTCCCTGGGGGCAGAGCAGCAGGTAGGTGCTGTTTAGCTGTCCTGGAGGGACGCTGCTGCAAAGGGGGACATCATCTTAGGTCAAGTTCTCAAAACAGAGCAACCGCAAAAAAATAATACTCTTTAAGATGACTTTTTCTTTCCCCTAGAAAAAGTTGTCGTGCCTGCGCCTCCCCTAAGCTAATCAACTTAGTGTGCTGTCCTCCCCTCTCCTCTCCCTGCTGGTAAGCCTTGTGTGCTCCTTAACAATAGAGGACTCTCTATTTTGGGATTATGTTTTTGTTCCCCTGTTTGCTTTCTTTTTGCATAGAAAGTTGTCCGCTGGTGGTGGAGGACAGGGGTCTGCCTAGTCTGTTCCTTCCTTTCACCTTCCCCAGTGCCAAGCTTAGGCTTAAATCCTGCAGGTTTCTGCAAATTCTGGACTTGAAGCAGGCGAGTTACCCCACTGAGCTCTGTGGTACTCGGGTGCTTCAGCTTCTGCCTGTGCTTGAGTTTTGGTAGCATCAGAGCCTTACCCCTTTCTCTTAGAGAAGGTCAGACCTAACTCCTAGAGTGCATATGGTTCTGGTGCGACCCATTTGTCTCTCTTTCCCCTCACTTTGGCATACAGAGTGAAGGTGGCAAATTTTTTTTTTTAATTTAAAATAAACCTAAATACGTATCTTGTAATTTTTTTTTTTTTTTTAATTTTTAAAAAATGCATTTAAGGATTGTGCACGGATGAATTGTATATCTATATATTTTTTTTTGTCTTGAAATTTTCATTTTAAATATAGTGTTTGTTCAGGTTTCCGGTTTTGTTTTTTGTTGCTGTTTTTAATCCAGTTCCCAGCTGGCTAAACTCTGTCTAGAGCGGATGGGTGGGAGGCAAAGCCGCTGGAGGGGTGATGGGATCACCCCTTCCCCTGGCGCTTCCCACAAGCAAATGGTTTGCTCCAGGTTTGGGGGTGGGGATTGTGCTAATTACTCTTGTATTCTTGTACATTTTGTTCTATCTGCTGCTCTTGAATATTGTATCAATGCCAGAAACGGGGAGATAAAAATTAAAAACAGAAAAAAAAATTAACCCCCAATAAATTGTTACATTCCAAACCCTACAGTCTTTGCTTCCTTTGTAGGGCTGTGGCCTGCTCTGGGTGTAAAGAAGTGGCCTGTGGAGCTGGTAGCTGAGATGCTGAAACGTTTAATACCTTCTTGAGTGGTTTCACATCTAGTTGGAGACTGGTCACTGGTGGTGTCCCTCAGGGCTTGGTGTTAGGGCCAGTGAAGATCATTAATCTTCATTAGTGATCTGGATGAGGGGTTTGGTGTCATCTGCAAGTTTACTGAGGGTGCACTCAAGTAAGGTGGGAGTGTCGATCTGCTGAAGGGTAGGAAGGCTCTGCAGAGGGATCTGGACAGCTGGGTTGACAGGCCAAGGCCATCTGTGTATGAGGTTCAATAGGCCAAAAGGCATGCCCTGCACTTGAATCACAGCCACCCCATGCAGTGCTCCAGGCTTAGGGAAGAGTGGCTGGAAAATGGCTCATGGAAAAGGACCTGGAGGTGCTGACTGATGGAGCTGAACATGAGCAGCCAAGAAGGGCAACAGCATCCTGGCCTGTATCAGCAGTAGTGTGGCAGCAGGGCCAGGGCAGTGATCAGCCCCCTGTGCTGGGCACTGGTGAGGCTGCACCTCAAACTCTGTGTTCAGTTCTGGGCCCCTCACTACCCGAGAGACACTGATGTGTTGGAGCAGGTCTAGAGAAGGGCAATGGAGTTGTGAAGAGTCTGGAGCACAGGCGTGATGGGGGATGGCTGAGGGACCTGGGGGTGTTTAGTCTGGAGAAGACTCAGGGGGACCTTATTGCTCTATACAACTGCCTGAAAGGAGGATGGAGAGAGGTGGGGTCGGTCTCTTCTCCCAAGTAACAAGCGGTGGGACAAGAGATAACAGCCTCGAGCTGCACGAGCACAGATTTAGACTGGATATTAGGAAAAATTCCTTTCCCAAAGGGTGCTCAGGCATTGGAACAGGCTGCTGAGGGCAGTGATGGGATCGCCAGCCCTGAAAGTGTTCCAAGAACTGTATAGATGAGGCCCTCAGTGACATGGTTTTGTGGTGGCCTTGCCAGTGCTGGGGAATGGTTGGACTTGATGAGCTTAAAGGTCTTTTCCAACCTGGTTGATTTTGCGATTCTCGAGCACAGTGGGTCTGTTCTGATTTGGGATTTCAGACCTTACTGCGCACAGAGAAGGTCTGACAAAGCATGAGGGAGATCCATGTGATGCTGAGGGAAGAAGGAGCTCTTTGGGAAGGCCGAACTGTAGCAAGCAGAACCTGAACATGCTCCTCCAAAGTGCTTTCCCATGTGTCTCCTGCATCCTTTTCTTGTAAAAATGAAATTGGATCTGAGCACAACCTAGCACTTGGTGGCTGAAAAATGCTTTAGGCTATTCCCAACTCCAAAACATGTGCCTAAGTGCACTTTATGGTGTACTAACCTAAGAAATATTCATGTGTGTAGTTAAAGCCCCAGGTTTGCTCTGTTAGTCTCCAGTCTGTAGAAACTCCATAGAAAGGTTACAGCAAGGTTTGTGGTGGGGAAGGGCTGTTGGTGTGAGATCTGATAGGGAAAGCAGAAGGGTTTGGGCTGAAGAGGTGCTCCTTGGGTGGGGAGTCAGTACTCTGGGAGCTGGGACAGGGTAGTGTCTGGGCACAGCTGTGGGGTCTCAGCATTGAGCTGGCTCTGACCAGACCACCCTCAGGCCTGCCCTTCTGCATTGTGATCCGGGTCTCACATGAAGGAGTAGAGATTGGGCTGAAGTGGGAACTGCTGTTGGAGAGTTTCTGTCAGCTCCTGCACCCTGGTTTTGCTCAGTGGCAAGTGGGATTTTGGCTGGATCCAAGTACAGCAAATGAAGCCTCAAAATGTTCCTGGAGCTAGAGGCGGATACCAGCTATGACTGGACACATCCAACAAAGGTGCTGCACAAGCATGCTGCTGGAGGCAGTGCCAAGTGGTGGAAGCTGCGTCTGTAGGGCTGAGAGACCTGGAAAGAAAGCAGCCTGCATTTCTGTGCTATGTGGAATCTGCAGAGCCCCAAATGAAATGGACTGGAGTCTCCTGTTTAAGGAGAAGGTAGATTTGAGTCCATGGGGTGGCAGCTGCAGTGGAGCCCTTTTCCCTCTTTAGTGTGGCCCTGGGTGCGCCCCAGAGCTGGGCAATAGCCCTGGGAGGTAAACCCCCACCCCAGAGGCTCCAGGTTACCCTCCCCTGGGAAAGTCTCTCTGCTTTCCTCAGCCCCACTACACTGCTGGCCTGAGCAGCAGGAGCGGACCAGGGTTTCCCCCTGGCCAGCAAGGGGCTGCCCTGTTCCCACAAGGAAGGTTGGATGGGAGGCAGCATGTCCACCTGGCTCAGAGGAGGGCTGTCCTTCCCCTCATGCCAGCAGCCATCCCAAATGTCCTTCTTGCCCAGGGGCTGCAGCAGGATAGCCCCTTGGCCTGCCTTGCCCTGGCTGCAGCCCTGCCTTGGAGGTAGCTGCCAGCCCAAGATGCCATTTGGCTGTTAATTAATTGGAAGAAAATTCCTTACTTGCTCCCTCCTCATCTCTCTGGGATGAACCTGTGAGCTCTTGTTAAAACCAGCTTCTGGTGCCAAATCATGATCAAACCCAGGCTCCCCACATTCCCCCTATCAGCTCCCCTCATCCCATTGCATACAGGAGGGCAGAGTTTCAGCATCACCGGCTGTCCACTGAGCATCTTTGGACGGTTATTTGCAGGACAGGGAGGCAGCTCTGGCTGCTGACCAGTCTGAGTCATCTCCACCTGTGAAACCTATTTTTGCCACCTCTTTGTCTCCAGGAAGAAGTTGTGGTCCCTGCTGAGGGAGAAGGAGATGTTGGGATCCTGTGAATTGTGAGCCCCAGCCTGCTGCAGCACTCAACTCTTCCACCTCAGCATGGGCAAGTGGGCTGGAGCTGGTGTGGAGGGGTAACCTATCCCACTCACTACCACAGCAGCGTCAACCGGAGGGATAGACCTGTCCACCATGACCCTGCAGCCTCCTTTGGCAGGAGAATCCGGATGGCTGAGCCAGTGCAAAGCTGCCAGCTTCCGCCAGCCGGGGGCCTTAAAAGCCTTGTAGAGCTGTATGGCATTTTTTGGCAGAGTTGCAGGTAAAGGACATCCCTCTCTCCCTGACCTGCATGCTGTGGGGTCAGGTAGGCTGCTCCAGCGCCCACATGGGCTCATTTTGAACCTGCTTCTGCCTGACTGCTGACAGGAACAGGCACACTGCAGGCAGGGGTGACACAGGGGGTGCAGTCCCCCAGCACCAGGAAGGGGCATGAAGGGAGAACACCGGCCTCTGACCTATTGAAGATCACTGAGCCCAACTTTTACCCCAGGACTGTCAAGTCCACCACTGAACTGCATCACTGCATATACTGTTTCTGAATCAGCACCATCAGTGAACTCATCCCAGTGCACCAAGCACTCACATACCTGGAGCACTTGCTGCCAGGGACAGATGCCCATCGCTGGGCTTTCTCCATGTCCACCAGCTTGCCCAACTCCACTTCCCCTCCTCAAGATTTCCCTTCTTCCTTCAACCTGTTATTTTCGCCTTCCCTCCTCCAGCCCATATGACTTCCATCCTCTCCTCCTCCCCACAGCCTCCCAGCACCTTGATCTGGCCAGGCCTCTTGCTGGCTCCAGGTTGAGGATTTTGGGAGGCTGGGGTGCAAAGCACTTGCACAGAGAGAGGGTGACTGTGCCCCACTGGCAGCATCCCTCTGTCTGCTCACATGAAGCCAAATCTGAGGACCTTTTGTAGCTGTAGCTCCCTTGCTATCCATTCAAACATGCCTGTGGGGACAAGATGGAATCCTCATCAGTGTTTCAGAGCCAGCTCTAGAGCTGTTTTAAACACACATGCTGCTGCTTCCCTGCTGGCTAGGAAGGACTTCCTGCCATTACTGAGCAGTTTAAAATCGATTTTGTTTGCTTTTCCTCCACTGCTCCTCTTTGTATGGCAGAGGCCCTGGCATGCCCAGGGGATGGAAGAGGAGACGACACGGCTTGTGTTGGATGCGTGAGCACGCTGTCAGAGCAAGGAGAAAGTGGGTGTGTGAACTGTCTTCTTCATGAGTGGTTTAGGATAGTGATGGTAGGGGAAGATGAAGTGTAGGTGGCTATTTCCTGAATGGATGGCAGGGTGCGCGGGGCAGCGGGTGAGGCATCCCGCTGTTTCTCCATGCAACAGCTGTCTCGCTGACCTCCTGGAGGAGGCATTCCCAAGAGCTGGAAGGTTGCTGGCTTAATCTGTGGGAGAAACACAAGGAAGAAAAGGCCTGACAGCAGCCTGAAAGAACCTCCTGGGGGATGCCTAACTGCGAGGTGTTGACCCTCAGGGTGACAAAGGGCCCTTTACTTCCAGCCCAAGCATATCGCGGGGGAAAACCCTCCCTTGGTCTGTCCTGGAGGTGCATCCCCTCCCTGGATGCTCCCACCGGGCTGATTTCAGCGAGACCCAGCCTCGACTGTCCCCGTCCCCGGGTGCCCCCTGCGTGCTCCCCATCCGCACCCGCTCCTCCTGGCCGCCCCTAGCCGGCTCCTCTCCCGCTGGCCGTGCCTCTCGCACCTGCAGCCCGGGGAGGGATGCTCGGGATAAGGGGTCCCTGAATCGGGGCAGGACCGCCAGGGCCCGCCCGGCCGAGAGGGACCGGGGGGGAGGCGGGGCGGGGCGGGGCGGGCTGTGCCGCCCGGCAGATATAAGAGCAGCGCGGCGGGGCCCGGGCGCTGGTGGTGTTGTTTCCGGTACCGTTCCTCCCCGCCGGCTCCCTCGGTCCGTCCGCCCGGCCCCCCGTCCCTCGCTCCATCCCTGCGTCCATCCCTCCCCGCCCGCTCCGTTTTCTCGCTGTCCGCGGGCTCGGGCCCCCCACGCCGCTGCCACCCTGAAGTTTCTGGCGGTGCTGCTGGCGGCGGGCATGCTGGCTTTCCTGGGGGCCATCATCTGCATCATCGCCAGCGTCCACCCGGCCGGCACCGCCGCTCCCGCAGCCGCCGCCGCCGACAATGACTCGGCCGCCGCCGCTCTCCTGCCCGCTGCCGACAAGGGGCTGGGAGCGCTGCACGGCCCCGCCGAGGCTCTGGCCAGCGCCGGGCCGCGCCTACCCGGGGGGCCGCCGCCGCCGCCGCTCTTCAGCCGCTTCGTCTGCACGCCGCTGAGCGCCGAGTGCCCGGCCACGGGCCCCGGCCCCGGCCCCGGCCCCGAGGAGCTGCTGGCGCTGCGGAGCGCGGCGGCCCAGCTGCGCCGCACGGCGCTGGAGCAGAAGGAGCGGATCCGCATGGACCAGGAGACCATCCGGGAGCTCACCGGGAAGCTCAGCCGCTGCGAGGGCGGCCTGCGAGCCCCCCCCGCCGGAGCCGCCGCCGTTCCCCCCGCCGCCGGGCTCCGCGCCGCCCCGCGCCCTGGCACCATGGGCCACCCCCCCGCTGAGCCGCCCGCCGTACGGGAGCTGGAGGAGGCCGTCCGAGCCCTCCAGGACCGCATCGACCGGATAGAGGTGCGAGGGGTGGGCTCGGGGGGAAGATGCTCCCGTGGGTCGGGAGTGGGGGGATGCTCCCACCCAGGCTGTTCCCCGCGCCTGCAGCCACTCGCCTCCCAAACCAGCTTGTCCCCCCCCCGAGGCTTCAGGAAGGCTGTCCTTGCTCCACTCATACCCAAGGTCTCAGCCTCACGCTCTACCCTCCATGCAGGGTGGTCCTAGGGCTGCCCCACTTCCCCCTAGTCTGCACCCACGTAGGGCACCTCTCTGGCCCTGTAGCACCTGCCGAGGCCTCCACTGGAGCAGGTTGTTAGCTTGGGAACAGATCTTGCTCTGTAGCAGAAAGGTAAATCCCATCTGATGCCATAGCAGTTATGAATGAGACTTCTCCCAAAGTAAAGGGCGATGCCATGCACTGTGAGCCTGGCTCCCTGTCCTCGCGTGGCTCATAGGAGCTGCAGAGAGAAGGGGGCACCTGGGATGCACTCCTGGTCCCTATTCTGTAGCAGTATGTGTCCAGCAGGCTCATCCGTGACTCCGCAGCATCAAAGGTGATGGGGCCCATCACAGCGTGTCAGCTTCTTTGGGCTGATGTGTGCTCAGCAGCCACATGGACCTTGGCAGACTGTGCAGGATATGGCAACAGGTTGTCAACCTCCTTGTCTGCCCATTTGTCTCCCTGTTGCCCTCTCCGCACTTCCCTGGAGCACAGAGCTGGGAGGGGGGGGGGGGTCAGGCAGCACCCCATGGGGTCCCTCTTTGTCTCTCTGCTCCCCTTCACAGGGCACAGTAGCAGTGGGGCATGGGTGGAAAATTCAGACCCAGTGAGGTTACAGACCGAGAAGTGAGACTGGGAGAGAAGGTGTTGCAATGGATGGGGTATGAATGGGGATAGAAAGACAGCGAAAGGCAAGTAAACACATGCACACGGGACAGAAAAGAGCTGGAGACTGAAGGAAGCACCTGTGGGTAATGCTCACACATGCATGAAGACAAACACAGAGGCATGCCAGGCAGGTGTGGGGAGGTGGGGACATGCAGCTTGGCTTATCATCATGCCAAGTAGCCAAGGGGAGAGACAGAACCACCCAAAAGAACCCTGCAGCCCCAAACAAACAGATTCATTCCCACAAGCAGGATAACAGACTGAGGTTACGAAATGCACGTGCAGGGCAGGCATGCTAATTCAGAAAGGAAAGGGGGGAAAACAAGCCCCTGCACACATACACCAGCTGCCCTGGCCCCTCTCCTGGGGTTTCTGGTGATGGCAGGAGGTTTGGGGTGATGGAGGGCAAAGCTCACAAGGGCTGGAGCAGAATCTCTCACACCCCCAGGGAGCATGAAGCGGTGCTGGGTCAAGGCTCCCACGCCCTCCCTGGACACGAGGATCCCCAGGGTGCTCTGCAGGGATATGCAGTGCCCTGTGGCTCGGCCAGGCCTGCCAGCTCAGGAACTAGGGCAGCGTGTCACAGGTGGGATGGACTTTGCCCCGGCTCCATCCTGCTGTGACACTGGAGCTGCTCAGGCTGGCCCGGTGACAGCTGAGCCTTGGGGTGCAGGGATGGTTGCCTGTGGCCTCCCACTCTGGCTTGCCTTTGTCCCTCCCCACGTATGAGCAGACACCTAAAACTTGGTAGTGGGGTACCTGCACCTCTCCATCGCGCATGGCTCCATCTGTCAGCCCCAGGAGCCTTCCTGAGGTATTCTGTGGCATGTGGGGTACCCCAAGCAGCTCCCCTAAAGGGCAATGGTGATCACCCCGTAAGGTGACCTGGATGGGGATGGTCTCAGGGTGGCTGCCAGTATGCTGGAGGCTCTGTGGGACCCAGCGCGAGGGAAGAAGAGTAAACGCTGTCAAAGCCTGGGGTGGCTTAGTCTCAGGAGAGGCGTGACACAAAATGCCACGGAACCCCCGGGAATGCCGCATCCTTGGGCATCTTGCGGTGGGTTTGCCAGCAGGGATTACCCCTGGCGGCTCTGGAGCTGGGGTAGCAGGGAGTGGCCTGGATCCGGATTAGATACGGATTAGATCA
Source organism: Neopsephotus bourkii (assembly GCF_033783945.1). Lineage (NCBI taxonomy): Eukaryota > Metazoa > Chordata > Aves > Psittaciformes > Psittacidae > Neopsephotus > Neopsephotus bourkii. The sequence goes on from NW_026900624.1 coordinate 16,397,766, forward strand.
CTGGTCTAATCCAGGCACTCGCGGTCGTGGCCGTAAGGCATAACAAGATTTATTGATGTGCTGAAAAACCTATTAAGTCATTTGACTCTTAATTTTGGCGGCACAGCGGCAGGGCTTCCAGGACAGACGCAGGGAGCGCCCTCACGGGCTTGCTTATTGACCCCCCGCCACTTCAGTGAGGACAGGGGAGTGCTGGCACACTGTTCACATGGGGACATCTTCCCTCGCCTCCTCCTAACCCTTCCCGAGGCATCACTCCTCTTTTCCTTGTGTGCAAGAGCCTGGCTGGGCTTTTTCCTCCTGGGTTTAAGGAGTCTCCCGCTGCTCTCTGCATATGCTTGCATTCACTCGGGTGCATCTTGGCACGGAGAGCGGTGGCCCCAGATGATCCTTTTCCATTGCCAATGGCAACAGAGCAGTTTTGGAGTGGAGAGGGAATCGCCTCGGCTGTGCAGGGGTCCGGATGCCCCCTTCCTCCCTGTCATCCCATTACTTGTAAGGGAGCAGAGTGGGAGCTGGACAGCCTGGTGGTGTTTGTAGGAAGCCTGGCTCTGGCAGAACTGTAACAGCCTGTTTGCTTCTCAGCTGATGTGTGACTGTGCTGTGGTGGCTGGTGAGCTCGGTATGTCCATCTCTGGCAGAGCAAGGATGGGGAACCCCAAACTCAGAGTCCCGAATGAGATTTGAAGAGGATAGGATTGGCGGTGAGTTCTCCTCTTATGAGGAGAAGGAGGGAAAGACCAATGCATCCCTGCTCGTTCCCTACTGTGGGTGGTCCCTCCTGGAGTTTCATGACCCTCAAGCTCCTGCCTGGGTCTGAAAGGGTCCAAAAAGGTGGCAGGGTCTGAAAACTCCCTGTGCAGGAAGGGTGCCATCCTGCAGCAGTGGCCATGGAGGACCTGCGAGCAGGCGGGGAGGATTTGTGAGCCTGGGCTGCTATGTGTGCGTGCCCAGCTGAGCATCCTGCTTCCTGGGATGGGCTGGGACATCATCCCGCAGGCATCATCCTGGGGTCTTGCCCTGTCCCAGAGGCTAAGGTGGGATCTTCTGTGCCATGGCCAAGGGGGAGTGGCAGGTCCCAGATTTGCCGGTGCATTAGTGAATGAGGCTCTGATCTCCTTACATAAATCAAAGTGCATTTGCTGACCGAGGGCTACAGCCCGAGCGAGCGAGCCCCCTGCCCCCACCTCCTCCTTCCCACCCCCCGCCAGCCGCTGACATTTAATGTGATTAATATTACCTGGCATCTTTCAATCTCTTTTGCCATCTCCGGTGGCCAAAAGCCGTCCCCCGCACCCGCTGCCCACTCCCCTGCTGCCTGCACCACGGCAGATGGGAGCTGGGCACCTGCCGAACAGCCGGGGAGAAGGCGCTTCCCCCCATTCCCCTCCGCAAAGGTCACTGCGAGATAATAGCTGCACATCGAGCATTAGTAATGCTGCAAATGATTAGATCTGGGAGAAGGATGCTCGAGCAGCAGCTCGGAGATGTGGAGGATGGGTAGGGGATGCAGCGCAGCCCAGCACCGGGACAATCACTCAGTACATCCCGGCTGTGGGGAGATGTGGTCTCCTGCCTGGAAGGATGAGGATGGCCCCTGTTGGGTTGATGGGGTGGCTCCCAAACTCTGCCAGATGAGGGTACCAGCTGCATCCTTTGCCAACGGGAACATGAGGTCAGCAATGGTTTAGCCAACCACTTGTGTCCGGTTGTTGGTGCCCTGGCTGCCAGGCTGGAGAGGCTGGAAATAGCTGGAGAAGAGGGATGGAGAGACAAAAACTCAGAAAGGGGGAAAGAACTGAATAAAAGGGGAAAGACAGTACGTGTGCCCGTGGAGGGGAGCATCAGGACGAGATGCTCCAAAGGCAGAGAACCAAAAAAAGCCATAGGGAGAGAAGTTATAGAGGGAAGAAAATAGCAGCGTGGAGAAAAGAAGGAGGAAGGGAGGGAGAAAAAAAGCGCTCCGTCATTACTGAGTAATGTAGGGCAGGCTACTGGGGGCTAGCGAGCGCGACAGAAGCTCCCAGCCTTTTCCTTTTTCGTCATTAACAGATGGAGCCGTGCAGGAAAGCAGAGACGTAGGCTCCAAACCCGCAGCTCGAGCAGTCAAAGCGTGCGGCAGACGGGAGCGTGCCAGCCCCCGCCGCAGCCAGGCGGCCCGAAGGGATGAGAGATGTTCTTGGAGCCTGCGGGATGGGGACATAGAGGCAAAGGCGAACCTCGTCCCTACCAACACCACCGGCTCTGCTTGGTTACGAGCACAGACAGCTCTGGGTGGGAATTATGTCTGTTGGGAGGGTGAGAATTCACCTTTCCACTCACCTTTCCATCCCTCCCGACATCCCTCCCCTGCCTTTCAGCCCGCTGCAACAGTGGGTATCCAAGAACACCTGCGTCCCGCTATCCCCGGCCCCCCCACCCCAGAAAAGGGCTAAAGCCCCTTCCCTATCAGCTAATCCCTCCCTGTCTTGCAGAGACTGAAAGTAGGAAGCCCTTTGCTGGGTGTTTTCCCCTCCCATTTGCGAGAGCATCCCCAGTGCTACCGGAGCAAGCCCGCATGAGGACTAGCGTTTGGTCAGGGCTGGCCGATGTCCCCTGCACAACCTCTCTTTCATTGCTGGGCTTTGGTTCTCCACATTGGTTTTCCTCACAAAACCTGTGGGTTTGCCCTGGCTGGAGGCTCTTCCAGCCCCAGGGCATCGCAGCCTCCTTCTTATTTGTGTATCGTTGCCTGGTCCGTGGCTGTTTGTGCTCACATCAACACCATCTCCTCACTTCCTCTCTCCCTGCTACCTTCTCCCTGCTGTTTCCATCTTGAAGGTTGCCCAGCCAAACCCGGCTTTCCTCTGCCCTTCCCCTCCCCTCTGTTGTTCATGATGGATAGCGAAAACTGGGGTGACGTTGGCAGGCATCCCCCCATTCATCTTTGTGTGCATGGTCACCAAGTCCTGTCCATCCTGGTAAAGCAGGATATAGGGAAGAAGAAGCTGGAAGCCGCAACCACTGATGAGCTGTTGACCTCCTCCAGGAGAGCTCTGGAGCCATTGGGGTCTGTCCACATCAGCAGAGATGGTATCACCCCATGTCCTAACAGCCATGCTGAAGCAGCTATTCAGACCCCTCTTGGTGCTGGAGTGGTTTTGGTAATGGAGTTACACTTAAGGAGAGATCTGACAGCATGGAAAAGATGGTCACCATCTTTCCAAGCCCGTGGCAAAGAGACTAACACCCAGAGGACATGGGGAAGGGAGAAGGCTCCTATTTACAGAGAAAACCCAAAGGGCCATCTTCTCCCTTCCAGGCTGGTTTTCTTCCAGCTGGACAAGGTCTCCTGGTGGGGTGGGATCTGGGATCTTTGCAGGGTGCAGCAGCAGCTGGGAGCATCTTTGCCAGAGGAATGGGTTTGGATCAGCCAAGGGAAGAGATTTGGTCTGGGTTTTAACTTGGGGACAAGATGCTCTTGATGCCCCCAGGTCACGTCTCGAGGACTAGAGACATGATAGCCTGACACTGGCTCCACTTCTCTGTGGCATCCCAATGGCCTGGGAGCGACTGGCTTGTAGAGAGCTACCTGCCCGACACGGCACGGCTGAGCTGGGATAAAAGGATTACAGTCCCGTTATGTGAGGTTAACACACTGGCCTTGATGCAGCAGCCTCACGAGCAGCAGAAGAGAGGTCTGAGCTCTTCCCTGCATTCTTCCCTGCTCATGGGAGGCTGCCTGCAGGAGCAGAGCCAAGGGATGACCCAAGTGCCCACGTAGCCCATCCTTATTCTGTCTCTGAAGTCATTACAGCCTGGCAGAAAGTCATTAAGAGCAGCCAAACTTCATTTTGCAGTAATTAACTTAAATGGGGGCTCTGAGAGGGGAGGTGCAAGATCAGCTGGAGAAGACCCTGGTATAGATGTGGGGTTGTGGTCCCAGTGCTCCCTGCAGTGACGCAGGCTGGGCACATCCTTATTTAACCCCTTCCAGTGACACCATTCTGAGTTTTCTCTCTTCTTCCTCCTTTCCTCCTGGTCGTGGTGGCTGCCAAGTGCAGCAGGAGCTGCCAGCCCGCACCAACGGCTCAGCACCCACTGCCCCGGCGCTCGCCCGCGATGCCCTCCACACCAAGATGGAGCAGCTGGAGGAGCAGCTCCTCTCCAAGATCCTGACCCTGCAGAAGGAGCGCCAGGCTGCCAACACAGACCGCAACCAGCACCAGCACAACATTGAGAAGGAGCTGAGCTCCCTCCAGAACAGGGTGACGGAGCTGGAGCATGGTGAGTCCTGCCTGGCAGGGATGCAGGTAGTGAAGGGAGGTCCCCACCCCAGTGTGCATCTCCACAACAGCCCCAGGATGGGGCCACCCTCATCCCAGCGATGAGTGCTGCTGACCCTCCTCTCTCCCTCCTCCCCATCCTTGAAACACAGGACCACAGGGCTACAGTCCTCCTGATGCCTTCAAGGTGACCATCCCAGTGCAGAACAACTACATGTACGCCCGCATGAATAAGAGCCTGCCGGAGCTCTATGCCTTCACCATCTGCATGTGGCTGAAGTCCAAAGCCCTGGGGGGGCTTGGTACCCCTTTCTCCTACTCAGTCCCAAGCCAGCCCAATGAGATTGTGCTGCTGGAGTGGGGCAGCAACCCCCTGGAGCTGCTCATCAATGACAAGGTCAGCCCAGCCACAGGAGGGGTGGGAGGAAAGCCCCTGCCCTCATTTCCCCTAGTTCAGCCCCCCTGGGAAGTGATGCTCCTGGGGGTACTGGTGTGGGGGAGCTGGGGAGGAAGGGGCCAGGAATGGAGGGGGAGGCAGAACAATGAGGAGGATGGCTCACTGGGGTGTGTTCTGAGAGGGAGAAGCAGTACATTGGGGTGCCTGTAGAATTTGGGGTGCTATCACCGTGGGGGTGCACCACCTGCTCTGCGTGGACACCAGGGTCCCCCGGCAGTCCCACTGAGCACTGAGCTCCTGCTCTTCTCTCAAAGGTTGCCCAGCTGCCCCTGAGCCTGAAGGACAAGGCCTGGCATCACATCTGTGTGGCATGGACCACCCGGGACGGCAAGTGGTCAGCATACCAGGACGGCGAGCAGCGGGGCGCTGGTGAGAACCTGGCCTCCTGGCATGCCATTAAGCCTCAGGGCGTCATCATCCTGGGCCAGGAGCAGGTATGTGCCACCCCAACACCGAGATCTGCCGGTTCACGTTGCTTTGGTGTGAAGCTGGCCAGGGGGCAGCCCCCAAATGGGGAGAGGGCAGGGGTTGGCATGGGCAGGAGCACTGCGGATGGCACGTTGGCAGCTTGGGCAAGGAGCTCTCCTGCCTGCTCAGCTGACCTCTGAGCTACCTGCATGAGCACACCGTCTTCTCTCTTCCCTCTGTCCTCCATTTGCTCCTCACCTTGTCTTCTTCCATCTCCTTCGTGCATCCATCCGCTTCCCTCATTGCCATTGGGCATCTCTGTTTCTCCCCAAACTTCTCCCTCTCCCCTTTGCACTGTTTGCCCATTGGATGCGTTTCCCTTCTCCTGTCCCACCACCTCTCCTGCTCTTTCCCAGGACACGCTGGGCGGACGCTTCGATGCCACGCAGGCCTTCGTGGGGGAGCTGGCGCAGTTCAGCGTGTGGGACCACATGCTGGCACCGGCGGAGATCCTGGCCTTGGCCAACTGCACCTCCCGCCTCCAGGGCAACGTGATCCAGTGGGATGACCAGGCAGTGGAGGTCTTCGGGGGTGCCAGCAAGGGCAGCTTTGCTGCCTGTGAGGAAGGGAGGAAGGCATGAGCGGTCCCTCGCCCCCTCCCCAGTGCCAAGGAGCCCTCTGGCAGCCCCAGTGCAGGGAGCCCCTTTCTCCCCTCCCAGACCACCAAGCCCCTCGTGCTGGCATCCTGGGAGGGAGAGGGGCTCCTGGCGGCCTCCCTCTTGACCCCACACTGATGGTGTGGCTTGTCTGCCCTCCTAGCACGCCTGCCTCTGGGTCTCACCTCGCCCCGCTTCTGTTTTGGGAGGACCTCGCCATACCCACAGGTATCTCTGGTATGGTGAGGGTCCCTGCCTTGTCAGCCCCCCCAGAAGGGAGGAGGAAGGAGACTTCCATCCATCCAGAGCATGGTCCGGCCTCGGCGGGGTGCCAAGCGTGCGGGCACCCCACAGAGCACATCCCCTTTCCTTATTTATTGATAGTGCCGCACTCTCTTTGTTACTGTGAGCCTGTACTCTGAATGAGCCCAAAGGCTTGGCTGCGAGGATCTTCCCCTCCGGCCCCATCCCTCTTCTCCTGCTGCCCTGGTTTGTCAAGCGTGGCCCTGGGGAGGATGAGGGAGGATTGGCAGGGCAACGCTCCCCCCAGTGCACGAGGAGTACTCCTGCCTCTGCTTGCCTGTTCAGGCAGGGTTGTCTGAGGGGCATCAGGCTTTTGAGGCAGGAAGAAGCAGAATGGCCAACCCCTTCAAGATGGGGGATCAGTTGGTCACCAAGGGATTGGGGGAAAGGGGCAAAGCATCTTCCCCAGCCCTGGCCAAGGGGGAAGGAGTGCAGCAACTGCCATTGAAGGGAGCAGAAGCAAGAAGAAAAGGAGATGGAGGGTGGTGGCGGCTGGGGGAACCCTGCCGTCTGTCCCCCGGCCTTTTGGGCACTGGACTGGGTTTCTGCCCTTGCCTTCTTGGTCCCCTGCTTTGAGCTGCTCCTGGCCAGGGACAGGGCTGCCACCAGCCTTGGGACAAGGAGGGTGATGGGGCAGGCTGGTATTTTCCCTGTGGAGTGCCTGAGAATATGCTGTTTCCATGCTGTGCAGTGACCAACGTGTAGATGTGTGAGTGCGTGTGAGTGTCTGGGGAGGGTGGGAGGGTTACTTCAGGGGTCTCATGGTTGCTCAGTGCTGTGCCCAGCTTCCACTGCTTCCCATTACCCCAAGCCCCATTTGCGCTTTCGGTGACAGCCTCCCCTGTGCCCGGCAGAGGTGAAGCAGGGAGAGGGGACAGCCCAGCCGCCCAGCATTGCCTCCCATAGCGTCCCCACCACCAGGGGGGTGACTCAGCCTGCGGGGATGGGGCACAGCCCTCGTGCCAAGTGGGAAACACTGTGATCTTCAGTGGGCTGCCCCCTCTTCCTCGCCTGCTTGTGCGCTTTCTCATGCACGCTTGTGACGGGCCCCTGATGCGCGCCGGTGGTGGGATGTTTCTTTTGTAAGGCTGACCGTGAACAATAAACGTGGTGTTTTCTGTCGGAGCCTCCTGAGGGATGCGAGGTCGCTGTGGGGATGGAGGGGACCGGGCGGCCCAAGCCGAGGTGTTGTTCCCTGGGATGCTTAGGGTGGCATCCCTCAAGGGAGACGGCCAGACCAGCAGCTGTGTGGCTGCTGTTACAGAGACACCATCACAAGGGTCTGGGTATTGCTGCCCAGAGTAGGGGTGTCACTGTTTGGGCAGCTCTCATCTACCCTGTTGTGGAGCAGCATGGGTACAGGCTGCTGCTGGGGAGGTGGGGGAAGCACCTCTCCACCGAGGAGGAACCCCCATCCCAAAAACAGGAGAGCAAAATCCATCTAACAGGTCAGTCTGGGATGGCAAGGAACTTGCGACAGGTATAAACCTAATCAAGCACTAATGAGTTCCTGACCTAGCTAGGCACAGCTCTTGAAGCCACCTATCCTACAGTAACCTGCGGCCAGCTCTGCACGATGCTTTTGCCCCTCAGGGGGTCCCGTCCCTCCTTCAAAGGCACAACCTCACTAATATTTAGGGAACGTAATGCCAGAGGACAGTTTTCCCCAAGGCTCCCACTTCTCCTTCTGGAGGGTATTTAATGCACTAAAACAAAGCCTGGAGCTCTTGCCTTCAGCCCTTCAGCACATCTCGAATTTGAGAGTTTTTTGGAAGGAAAAAGATAACTCTGAGTCCGCACTCCAGCTGAAATACACGCTCAAGGGCTTTGCTGAGCTGGAAGCTCAACCCCATCACTAACAGAAGTGGGTTCAAGAGGCGACCCCTTCTCTCATGCACCCAAGTAACAGGAACATAATTAGAAGGACAGCATTTTTTAGGGATGGAAACTCCCAAAGCCATTGCCTGGGTCACAAACTTAAGAGGAGGTGAAATGGGGAGGGGGGACTGGTCCAGAAGATTCTCCTATGAAAACTGCAGGAGCCCTGCAAGGGGACTTGTGGGGCTGCCAGCCAAGGCAGGAGACATGCGGGAGGATGAACAAGGATGGAAACAGCCTGTCCACTCCTGCGGGCTACTGGCATAAACCCCATCTGCTCCGGCACCCGGAAACCCAGCCCACGCCGGGATCTGTGCAAGCCTCCATCAGACAAGCAGAAACAAAGGCAATGCCAGGAGACGCTCGGGCAGGGACTTGGGTGCTGCCCTCCGCCTCCTCACCGGAAGGTGCCGGAGCGATCCCAACCCCAGCAGCATTCCCAGGACATGTGGATCTGTCACTTCTGGGGAGGGAGTAAGCCCGTTGTCACAGCTTCCGTAGGGCGACCTCCTGGCCCCCTAGAGGTCCACAGCCAGTTGGGCAGACCAGGGGACACACAGGAAAAGTTGATCTAATTCATCCAGGCATTTTAAGAGCTTACAGCAAATGCCTCTGTATAAGGCTCATCAGGAACCGAAGGCACTATGGAGAGATTAGAAACTGGCTGGGAGCAGAAAATTAGGAATAAATATTTGATTTCCATCCTTCTCTGCAGGAAGCAGAGGCTGCTTCTCACCCATCTGGGGAAGAAGAGAGCAAGGCAGAACCATTTATTTTCAGTAAGCCAAGCCTTGCAAGAGCTGCAAACCTGCAACAGGGCTTAAAAGGTGGAGGAAACAACAACTTAATGGCATTGCTGGCTGGCTGGAAGGAGTAATTACAATGACTTCCACATATTGCTTGCTTCTAAATTAACCAGGAGCACTCAGGAGAAGCCCTGTGTCTCTCTAAGGACAGCAGTTGGAAAACAACATTATCGTGTGCAGCGACACGACGGAGTCACCTTTGGTGGGGGGAAATGAAGGACATTTTTATCAATGCCATGGAGAAGGTCCTGTGGTTGGGGACGATGCACTCAGCTGGGACACTGCATTGTGTCTGGGTACCTAAGACAGGGGGAAAGAGACAGAGGAAACCCACAAGATGGGCAGAGCAGAGCCAAGGGCACTGTCAGGCTGTGGTGGCTCAGTGAGGGCTGGCCCAGGAGTTGGTGGTGGGGCAGACAGGCGGATGCAATAGATACCACCTGTATGGTCTCCTCTATCTCCCCAGCAAGGGGCTGTTAACACGCTTCAAGGAGAGGAAAGGGACTGCTCTTTTCCTCCCTAATCTGCACGACTTGCTGCTGCAGGGCTTTCTGCAAGCCAAGGGCTTAACCAGACTCAACACCCCCGGCCCTGAAAGGGCTTTGTGCTGCAGCAAAGAAGACCAGGTCTAACATAGCAACAGGAAACCTTCAGGCCTGGTGGCTGATAATTACCAGGTTTGAAAAAGGAAACGCAATTCCTGAACCCCTCCAGCCCCTGCCCAGCTCTCCAGAGGGCACCATCAGCCGTGCAGGCTCTGCCTGCCCAGGGACATGGATAGCACTGGGATCCCTGCCTTGCGGTGGGCTTTTGGGAGCTCCTGTGCTCTCTAATGTGCAGCCTCTGCTCTGGGCTTGCAGGTTGTGGCTCCCTGTGGCAGGTCCCCTCAAACGAGGTCAAGTCAGCCCATGCTTTGTCCCCAGGAGGTGACAATTCCAAGGTCCCCGTTACCCACACTGACCTAGCGATGGGGGGTGCCTTAATTGCCTCCTTATGCTTCTCCATCCTGGTGGGAGCCTCCTCCACTCCCTCCCGGAGCCAGGAAGGCTCATTAAGACTCGTGTGGTGCTTGCACGAGGAACGCGCCGTGCTTCCAGAGCATCTGGCACAGCAACGGCCCCCACACGGCTGCTAGTGCTGCGGCAGAAGGCCTTACTAGAGGTAGCAGCTGCTACTAGAGGTAGCAGCTATGGAATCACGTGTGGGGCGCTGCTTTCCCAGCAGACCAAGGAATCTGGCTGTTCCAAGGTAGGTTGCTCTCTCCAGAGTAGAGGGCTGGGCTGCTTTTTGTTTCCAGCCATTCCTGCATCCATTCCTGCACATCAGCATCCCCATCTGCCTTCCCTCAGCTCAATGCAACGTGGTGGGGCTCTAATCCCTGTGAAAGGGGGCTTCAGCATCTCCATGGGGCCTCCTGAGTGCTCCTCCTGCCTCCAGAGAGCTGCAACCATCCTGCCCATCCCGGGACAGCTACAAGAGGGACCTCGGTGTGTCCCAAGACCTCACCAGGGATGTCTGGTTATACCCAAGGTGGTGCAGAGCAGTGCTCAGCACCTGGACTGTGGCTGAGAGGCAGGAGAGTGATCCCTACCCCTCTGCGTTATCGCAGAGAGGAGATGGGGCACAGCAAGGCCTGTGTGCCCACAGGGTGATGGGGAGGTTCCAAAACCTGGGCAGAAGAAGCCAAGGAGAGCCTGGGTGCCCTCTGCCTGATGAAGAGTCAGCCTGACATGTGGTCTCCTCCTGCTGTCAATGATGGGGATGGGTAAGAGAAAGCGTGAGACAGTATGTGTTACATATACATGTATTTTGCAGTTGGTGGTCACATTTCTGTTTCTCAGCTGAGGAGTATAAGGCAGACTAATGTCAGGCAGCAAACAGCACTTCTCTGTTCTAAAGCGTTTCACTGTGTCTCCTGAAGGCAAAGGGCTGATGGAGTTTCCATCTGTGATAAGTGGTGAATAAGAAAGGACCAGCCAAAGCAGAGCATCAATTACAGCTCCTTACAGATGCAGAGGGACAAATCAGGCACTTGCTCCGGACTCACCTTCACCTACAGATGGGCACTTGGTGTCTTTGTGTGGAAACTAAAGACAGGGTGACATGAAGCTAGCCATGTATCTGCCTTTTCCACTAGCACCTAAGGGACCAGCACATGTTGCCTGTGTTGGCCCAACAAGGCTTTGACTGCCTTGCAGGGTTTTAGAGAAGCAGACTGCAGAAACCCTGCACTTGGGGGTCCAGAAATGAGCTGCTCAGGTCTTGCTAAGCCATAGAAGATAGAGACGGGCCAGTGGGATGCTCTCCTTCCTCAGGAGGCATCTCTACCTTGCAGTCCTGCTGTATCCCTCACCACCATCACGAAAGACACAGTGTTCCTGTCCTTCAGCCCTCTGCAGCGTTGGGTTTGGCCATTTTCCCTTAGCTTTTCACCTAGGAGCTGCTGATGAATAATCCTTACAACCAGTCCCAGCATTTCCCAAGGGAAGCACTCCCTGGGGATGCATTGATCAAAACCAAAGCACATTTAATTGAACCCAGAATCACATACACATGCAAGCTCCCCCTCCCCACACACACACAGACATACGCACACACTGGCTCACACTGACTCGCTGCTTAGGAGCAAAAGTGGGTGAACTACACAGGGATTAAAGCATTAAAAAAGCCACAGCAAGAACGCGATGCTTGAAAGCGCTGTGTCCCCGGAGAGATTAGAGTAGCTGCCCTGGAGATAAAGTAACGATGATGGAAAGATCTTCTCCCTCATAGAGATTCTATTCCTAATTATCTCCTCTGCAAAAAAAAGAGAAAAGATCTCCCAGCTTTTATCTGTCTCTTGATAATTTCAGCTCTGCGCCTGCCTTGTTGCAAGAGGTCGATGCTTGCTGAAAAGAAGGAGAAGGAATGGGTGCAGGAGGTAGGAGCGGTAAGAGAACAGGGGGGACAGGAGGCAGTGCTTCATTTCTGTCACCACCAGCGGCGAAGGCAAAGGGGAAGATGAATGATCACTGCAGTGTTGTCTTTCTGAGCCCAAAGGCAGCCTTGCTGCCTCCACCACTTGCTTTGTCAGGCAAACGACAACCAGGAAGTCTGATCCACTGCTACTCTAGTAGAAGAGACAAGATGCCCTCCCTATGGTTGTAGGGCAGTGCTTGGAGGTGAGGAAAGAGGAGTTATTCATGAGCTGGCAGGGGCAGGAGTGTGCCCAGTCTGTTCCTCCCCCAGTCTTTTCCTTCTCACACAGCTCAGAAGCCATTACTGGTTCAGGAGCCAGCCAGCACTGAGGATGTTTCAAACATACACCAGCCAGAAGACTGCACAAAACATCAGCCCGTGGCAGGGGGTTGGAACTGGTTGAGTTTTATGCTTCCAACCCAAACCACTCTGTGATTTTATGGTCAAGCCACCCCACAGGACAAAGATGGACCCCATTAAAGACCCAGGCATCATGCCCAGCAGCTAGGGCTTTGCACAGCAGAAACCTTTCCCCTCGGTGTTACGCTGGAGCTTGCTGCTTCTCCACCTGTATGCATTTCAAACAACTACAGTCCTAGACCCCCAGGAAGCTGCTTAAGCCCTGGTTTAGAGGCAGTCAGGGTTCGGCTGGCAGGGTGCAGAGACAGCACAGGTTTCCTAGAGAGCCGAGATCAAGGAAAACCTGAAAGCAAACAGACCCTGCACACATAAAGGCCATAGAGGGTAGGAAGGTGGTGATAAGTTTAGTGGGGATGGGGATTAGCATAAGAGCTGTCTGCAAACTCATGACCCATAGTCATAGTGGCTGCCTCTCCCATACAATGAAAACATTAAAAACCACTGAACTGCCCCACACTGCTCCGCTATTTACCCTCGTTTTGAACAAAAAGCAGAACTATGCCCAAAAAGGGGTTTAACTTAGGAAACGATCAAGCCACCAAGCAGTTCAGCTGCGGGTGCTGCTCAGCGCCCATCCCTGGTACCAGCCCAGCCAAAACCCCTGGAAAAGGCGGGAATGCCGGGAGCCTCCTGGAAGCCCCTATTCAACTGCAGGCTAGGGGAGGGCGCCGAACCGAGGCCGCGAGAAGGGCCAGTTAACGACAGGCACCCCACAGCCACCCCACAGCCGACACCGCCCAAAGCCCCGCGCGGTACCCGACACGGCAGCCCACCAATCAGATGTGTCAGGAGGTGAGCTCGCATCCAATAGGCGGCGAGGTGGGTGGGACTTCCTGAGCCGGTTGCTACGACAAGCACGGCTCTTCCTTAGCAACCGGCACTGGGGTGGTGGCGCTGGCCGCGGCGGCGCAGGTGAGGCCGCGCTCGGAGTCCGCTCGTTCCCTTCCCCGTGCTCTGCTGAAGGCCGCCTGACGAGCCCCTCTTTCCTTTCTTCCCGTGGGGCTGATGTCGGCGGGCCGGCGTGAGGGGGCCGCTTCGGGTGTGCGGCCCTCTCAGACCGTGTGCCGACCCTTTGGTGATGCCACTCTGGGGGCTCTTCCTTGACGTGCGTCCTCGGTGTCTGGTGGCTCCGGCAGCTGTTGCGGTTGTGGTGTGGCTTTCCCGACCCACGGCCTGCCTCCCTGTCCTTTCTTTTAAATGGCTTCTCCCCGTGGAAACTGCGGCCGGCCCATAGGGCAGCCCCCGGCCCTCCTCAGTCTGTGGCCCCGGGGCCGTCCTAGGGAGAAGCTGGGTACTGAAGTGGTGCCCAGTGTCTGCCTTGCTAAGAGGGGCAGGTGCTAGCCAGGCGGCTATTCTCTCCTGTGGAGGTTGTGGTGGGGATATCTACAGGTCTTATAGTACCCCATGTGAGAGTGTATAGTCCCCCATGTGAGAATCTGTTAAGAGTTGGTGCTTTAGTCAGCATCTCTATATGCTTGGCATAAATGCTTGGTCTGTATAGTGGCTTGGCACTGTGTTTGTTTTGGTTTTAATATTGGATCACCCTTGTTTCTTCTGAGTAGGAAAGCGCTTTGAGAGAACCAGAGGGAAGATAACAGAATCACAGAATGGTTAGGGTTGAAAAGGACCTAATGATCATCTAGTTCCAACCCCCCTGCCATGGGCAGGATGACAGTGAAATGTTCAGAATCTGCCAGTCAGAAAGTGCTGTGTCTCTGCATTGCCCTAGTAGAGGCAGGTTGGTGAATTGGACCCAGAGGCATGGTCAGGCTTTCCCATCTGGTCCTCCCGAGCTGACAAATGCTTGAGGACGTGAGGAGCGAGTGCTCAAACCAGACCAAGATGTTCCTGTTATTTCTATCCAGACATGTACACCAATCCTGTTCCTAAAATACTCTTATCCTTCACTTGTCATGAGCAGGCTGAAACCCTCACAGATAATAGTGTCCTGGGAAAATCTTTCTGGAATTAATCGGTAGGCTGACATACTGTTCTCCCGTCCCTTCTCAGAAGCTGTACCCTGACTCGGCTGTTCCCTCCAGTTCAGTTGGTGCTTCTGGGAAATGCTGTGCTCTTGGAGCCTTGTTTATGGAAAATGATACGATTTTTGAATTTGTTTGCATTAATGGTCTGTAAGATAACACTCTGAAGTGCGTGGGGGGTGAAGATGGTAGTAAGCGACGGCAAGTAACCAAGATGGGTTTAAAAATATCCTTGTAAGAGTTTATTGGCCTTCCATTTTAATTCAAAGCTTTCTTACTCTTTTCTGTGTTTGTTTTTGTTCAAGCAGCATCCTCTGGGCTAAGTTTCCCCTTCTGCTGAAGCTGCTCTGCCTGTGCTCACAGAGCCACGTTCCTGTCTGCTGTCTGTGCTGCAGCACCTTGCTGAGCTCCAGGCAGCCCCTCCACCCCTTCCTGGGGTCACTGTGGAAGGACCATGGCAGACACCGGGGAGGGGAAAAAGGAGGAGGCTGAGTATAAAAGACTTCACAACTTTCCACTGATTAGGGTAAGAAGAGGGATGGATTATGCATTTACTAGTGTTACTAGTGTTACAGATATGAAATTCTATCTTCCTTGTACCAACCTTCCAAACTAGAATTTCTCCCAGGGAGTAGCTGCTGTGAGAACGTATGTGCTGATGGTCTGTGGTGGGATCCTGGTCATCACTGCTGCTTTCTCCCTATCCTTGACCATTGTCAAGGAATTCATTAGCCATTGTTCCCTGCCCCTGGGGCAAAGTGATCCATCTGATAGACTGAACATGCTGCCTTTGGAGGCCTCTTCTGTGTTCTGGATGCAGCTTGCCTTTTTTTTTTTTCACTAGAGGAGCTGGAGTAAAATTTCTCACTAGCCAGCCAGACAGCAGAAGAGGAAGAAAAGGCTGTGTAACTTAGCAATAATTAAGGACTGTGGTTGGAGCTGAATTAACAGGCTTTCCCTTCACCTTGTAACAGTAAAGCTCACAAATGTATTTACCTTCTCCTTTAAGCAGTGCTTACTTAGTGCTAGTCTTAATATTAGATAGAGAAGAATTCTGCGTTGGCTGGGACAAAGGTCCAAATGGATCATTTGTAATGCAATAAGGCATTTTCACATTTACTGTTCTCTGAAACAGTGGAAATGCTTGGTGTACAGACAAGCCTGTGTTGCTGGTGATGCCCTCCACCTTGAAGCAGGCATTAAAGGTCACAGGACTAGCTGCCTCTTGCCCACTCCCAGCAGTCTATGCCCCTGCTATACTCTGACAAAAGTGAGGGCTACTTACTGTCATCTTGTGTCTAATTGTTATTTTTCTGCTTAGTTCCTTTTGTTGGTTTTCTCTTCCCAGCATGCAGACATGCCGGAGGAGATGCGTGTAGAGGCCATGGAGCTGTGTGTCACAGCATGTGAGAAATATGCCACCAACAACGAGGTACCAGCCACATCCCAAAATAGCTGCTGCGGCTCAGGGAACCTGCAGAAGCAGGGCTAAGGGTGCAGGGCAGAGCAGAATCACATCCTGACATCCTATTACTCTCTTTCTGCACTGAGCAATAGTAGAGGAAGGCAAAGATCTTGTCTAGATCTTAGATTCGGTTCCCTTTGTCAGCAAGGTCCACAATAGCACTTTGTTTTCCTGAAGGAAGCAGAGATCGGTAGCAATGCTGCCTGCCAAACCATACCCTTTTCCTGATCCTGTCTTTCCTGTAACATGCTTCCACTCTGATCATAAAATGCCCTGTGGCACAGGGCTTGGTTCAGAACTCTGTGGAGAGTCTTGCTTTAGGGATGAGTACTGGTGAGGCACTGGAATAAGTTGCCCAGGGAGGTTGTGAATGCTCTATCCCTGGCAGTGTTCAGGGACAGGTTGGAGGAGGCCTTGGGTGATACGGTTTAGAGCGAGGTGTCCCTGCCCATGGCAGGGGGGTTGGAATTTGATGATCTTAAGGTCCTTTCCAACCCTAACTATTCTATGATTCTACATGAAAGTCTTTGAACCTTTAGGTACAGTCTGTTAAGTCTTCTCTCTTGGCTTTTAGCCTCCTAAAGGAAAGTACTGAGACCATATAAACAGGGGTTTATGCAGAAATTACGGCTTTTGGAAAGGTTGCCCTTAACTTTGATAACCAATGATAAAGGAGGGCACATCTTGCTCCATGAGCATGGCACAGACTGCTTGTTGCTGGAGCAGCTTTATGTTGGAGCAAGAAGACAGCTATGAAGCCAGATATTCCTTGTGTCCCATCATGCCTGAGACACCTCATGTCACTGCAAAATCATCTTCTCCTTTTTTTAGATCAGGCAGGTTGTGATCTGGGAGAAGCAACAGCCTTTTAAAAGTCAGCCTAATTTCAGTGTTTGGGTAATTAGCTGGAGGAAGAAAAAAATGGTCTCCTATAAAAATAGCCACAGCTTAGTGACCTGAATCTCCTCTCATGCTCACTGCACCCCATGTAACTCTGTCAGTGTCTAAGCCAGAACTCTTGCCTTCGACTGTGTGAATGAGGGAAATGACTGCTAGATGCAGTTCTTTAATTTCTTCTCGCTGCTGTGTGAGAGGCTGCTGTAAACACAGAGACCTGGTTTACCCTCGGGCATGGCTCTGGGGAGCTCCCACTTCCTGCAGGACAGTGGCTGTACCTGTTGCCCATGGCTTGAGTAGTCTACTGAAGGGAGAAGACAACTAGGGGGGTGTTTGCGTAAAATCTGACTGTTTGCTCTGTCTCACCCTATGCTCTCCTTCCCATTCTCCAGAGTGCTGCCAAGATGATCAAAGAGACAATGGACAAGAAATTTGGGTCCTCCTGGCATGTGGTGATTGGGGAAAGTTTTGGCTTTGAGATCACTCACGAGGTAAAGAGTCTGTTGTACATGTTCTTTGGTGGCAGCCTGGCCGTGTGCGTCTGGAAGTGCTCCTGACATCTGGCTGGCTCCCAGACTCGCTGCATACAAGAGATTTCTTCCTTTTCTTGACAGGTTTTATACAATCTGGAGGTGGGGCTGTATTTTTAATAAATGTCAAGATTATTTCTTTCCATACTGACGTGACGGTTACATAGGATACATATAGTTGCTGCGTGTGTGTGTGTGTATAAACTTGCAAAGCTGTCCTGTCCTTGCTCATGAGATTTCTCATCTGTATGTAGCTCTTTCCTTGGTGTCTGAGCCGAAGCTGGAAGGAGGTGGAAAATAGGTAATCTCACAACACGCTGCAAAGCTGTACAGCAGCACTAGGAGGGGGAAGTGAAAGAGGAAAGGTGCTATCTAGCCCTAAGGGATTTTTTGCCTCCCACTTGTTCCACGTCGTGTCCTCTCTTCTCTGCCTTCCCCAGTACTGTATGGTATAGCTCTGACCAGCACCTGTCTCTCCTCTCTCCGAGTACCATCTTCCCTGCTTCTAAGATGTGAAGTACAGAACTGGCAGTGCCAATGCTGCCCGTGGAGGTGTGAGCCACAGGGAAGGAGACCCGGCTTGCCCTTCCCCACTTCTTTTGGGAGGGTACAACAGCTGAGCTGTCTGGGTGTAGGAGGTTGCTATGCAAACTGCCCCCTCCTTTCTCACCCACTGCTTACTGAGATAGCATGAAAACACAGGCGGCTGACGATGCCTGGGGAGTGGGTGAGAACTATTCATAAGGCTCAAATGCCTCCCTGTCAGTTCTTGGGGGTGTTGCAAGTGCTGTGTACTTTCAGCATCTTGTTTGGAGGCTGAGGGAAGAAGGAGGCTCCATGTGAGATACCACATCAGAAGCCTCACATCTTTTTGGACTTACGTTCTTTTAGCCTGTTCATTTTTTAAAGCTGTCAGTGCTGGAGGATGGCGTGAACGTCAGTGTATGTTACGTATATGGCTGTCGTGGTTTAAACCCAGCCAAGACAGCCTGTCCACTCGCTCCCCCCCCCCCCTTCTTGCCCTCCCCTATTCTCGGAGGGACGGAGAGGAGAATCAGAAAGAATGCAACTCCCACGGGTTGAGATAAGAACAGTTTAGTAACTAAGGTATAACACAAATCACTACTGCTACCACCAATAATAGTAATGATAAAGGAAAAAAGAAGGGAAGAGAATACAACACCTCATCACCAGCTGACCGATAACTCGCCCCCCCAGCCCGACCAAGCACCGACCGATACCTCCTCCAACCCTGCAGTCCCCCTCGACCTTCTGGCTCACTCCCAGTTACCTCCTGGGCATGACGTGCTGTGGTATGGAATACCTCTTTGGTCAGTTTGGGTCAGGTGTCCTGTCTCTGCTTCCTCCCAGCTTCCCTCCTCCCTGGCAGAGCATGAGGCCCACAGAGTCCTTGGCCAAACCAAAACATCATTGGTTTTCAGCTCTGTTCCCAGGCCAAAAGTCAAAACACAGCACTGCACCAGCTACCAAGAAGGAGAAAAAATGACTGCTGCTGCTGCTAAACCCAGGACAATGGCTTATTTATATAAATCTGAGGAACTGTGTTTTTACAATAAAAATTTAGGAAAATGTCCTTTTTTGTGTCTGTTCTGAAATGAAAATCCCAAAGTGGAGGATGCGGAGGAAATGTAGTTCAGGAAACGTGCAAGTAAGCAAGCAATGGTGTAGCTCAGGCAGAGGACGGTCTCCATAGTGTAAGTTTCCTGGGCAACTTGTAGGTACCATCTCATCCTCCCTATTGAGTACCTTTCACCAGTGCAAGCAGTGATGAGGAGGAGGGCTGCCAGGCCCACAGTGCTGCTGGCCAAAGTCCACTCAGCTGTCTAAGCAGTAGCAGCAAGGCAGCATGCTGGTGTCCTCTGCCCAGCCAGTTGGCCTCTGCTCTGACCTTTGTGTTTGTGGCTTCCTTGATTTTCAGAGTTTTCCTCCCAGAATGTCACCAGCAGTACTGCTGGCACTTTGTGTTTTATGAGAGGCCATGCTTGAATCCACAGTTCAAGTCCAAAGGACCTTTCTGCATTAGTGCCTGCAGTGGATCAGACTGGTGGAGGCTCTTGCAATTCCTTTTGCTCCTGTTCTGAACTTCAGTGTGATGCTAGAGATGTCCTTCCTCCATTCTGTCATGTCAGGAGCTCTTCTATAAGACAGGAATCAGAGTAATTTGAAGAGAACTAGAAATTATTTCAAATTTGGACCATCTGTGTTGGCTGGGCCCAACACCTTCTCACATAATTCCTTATGGATCAGGTGGAAGGGAATTGCAAGGCTGGGGGGGCACGTAACTGGTACCATGACACCAGCCATGTGTGGTGGACCACAGTGGCAGGATGGCTGTGCAGTGTAGAAGAGTCCAAATCCCTTGAGCTGTCTCTTGGTGTGGTGACTGCCTTGCTCCAGCTGGCTGCCTTTACATGAAGATAGCACTGTTGCCTGGCACTTTCTGCAGCTGGCACATGGAAAGGATTATTTTCTCTTCCACAGCTTTCTACCTCTTCTAGGTTCTGAGGGAAAAGTAAAGCCAGCATCTTTGCAATGCCCTGCATTGGAGCATGGTGATACCTTCAGCCCTGCCACAGTCTCTTTAATCATGCCTCCTTCACACTAATGAATAATTAACTGCTGTGTGCAAATGCAGACACTCTGGTCATGAGCATCTCTGCAGGGTCATGGTGACCTGCAGGTGACCACAGGGAGCTGCTTACCTCAGCACACAATCTTTTGGTCTTGCTGCCAGTTTGTTATCTCTTTAGCCACCAGCTGACCAAAGCTAATGTCTCCATGACCTGCATCAATGGTAAGCAAACGCTGACTGCTCCCCAGCCTTCTCCAAGCATGAGCGTGCAACCAGATTGAGGTGACCTAGGTGTGAATTCTACAAGTGACTCCATCCCTGTCACTCCCCCAAGGTAAGTGCAAGGTGGTTCACAGGAGAGCAGCAGGCTATTTTGTTTCCAAGGGTAACAGCTTTCCCACAGGATGTTACCATGAAGCAGCCAACCCATCTTACCTGCTTTGCGTGCCCTGTACACGAAAGCGTGAACCTCAGCTTCCCAAAACAGCTCTGTGTCAAGGCCCCTGCTCTGGGGCAAGTGTTCAATAAGACAGATTGATTTTCCTGCCTGCTGCAAGTTGAGCCATGCTGTGCTCGCCCCTGTATGTTAACAGGCTGTGGAACTGCCACATTTTTGGGCATGTGTGTCCTAGATGGGTAGAATGGTTTGGGTTGGAAGAGACCCTAAAGCTCATCCAGTTCCAAAACCCGTGCCATGGGTAGGGATACCTTTCACCAGAGCAGGTTGCTCCAAGCTGGTTCATGGATCAGAGGTTGTCTCCTGAGTTTTCCCGCAAGAGACACCCCTGCCACTGATGCTCTGGAGCCTCTAGGACCTACCTGCTTTTGACTGTAGAGCTGCAGCCTCTTTTGCTGAAGAGTTTTACCTTACAAATTTTCAGCAGAAAGTTGGGAAGTTGGCAACAGGTGCCTTGCTATTATGTTCTACTCTTCCTCTCATTTCCTGCCCCCTGTGTGTTGCTGCCTTTACCCATCAAAGCGTCGGGCTGAGTCAGATGTAGAAAATGAGATGAAAAACGCACTGTGATGCATCGGTGCCAGCCGAAATGACCCTTTCTATCTGCCCATCCTGGAAAGCTGCGGTAGCAGCTCAGGGGGCTGTGCTTCGTGACTTCATCCTTCCCCACTGAGGGGAGATGGGAAACATCATTATCAGCTGCTGGGGAGTCCTGACTCGATGCCAGTGGTGGAAATGTCCTTGGATGTACAGCTCTTCCTCCACCCCAGGGGTGGCTTGAACCTGCTGAGAAGCAGGGAAGGTGCTGGGAAGATGGAAGGAGAGATGGTGGGGAGGGGAAGATGGGAAGAAAGAGGTGCAAATTCAACTGCTTCTGTCATGATGTCATGGCAACGAGGTGCGTCTGCACGCTGTCAGGCGATGGGGGCAGGCTTTGAAGCTCTCCAGCTCTTCTCTGGTGCTGCAGGCTCGTGTCTGACTCGCTGACAAATCCTGTGGTTAATATTTAATGCCAGCATCGAAGTGCTGAGGGTGACAAGTGCTCCCACCTAACCCCCTGCTTCCGCTTTCAAATGGAATGCTAAAGCAAGGTGAGGGGTGGGATTGCAAGCTTCCCTAGCCCAGGGATGGGACTCATGGTCAGTGGGATGGCTTTGGCCCATAGGGTCTGTGTCCTCTTCTGGCTCCAGGATGTGGGAGGGAGGTTTCAGTTTGGAGGTGGTCTGGGGCATTGGAAAGGGGGATGTGTGCGTCTCTCTCTTGCATCGCTCTCCCAGGGCTGGCTATGGAATAAAGAAATCCATGGCCCTGCTCTGGGAGCTGAGCCCAGCTCCTTTGATGTGAACTGTTAGCACATGGGTTTTGTTGGTGTTTTTTTTCTGCTGGGCAATGACCTAATGACCCCATGTTCCATCTCCAGCCCCTCCTAGGTGCCTTCTTTCCAAACCCTGTATCCGGGCTGGATCCAGCAAACCTTCCGGAGGAAGACATCATGTTCCCCTCCGTGGCTGTGGGGGGGAAGCTATCTGCTCCCCTTCCCAGCTCCTTCTGCAGGGCTTCGAGCTCACCAGCCAGGCAGGAACACTCTCCTCCTCCCGGCTCGCTCCGGCTCCCATCGGCCATCTTGTCAGTGCAAGGCTCGGGAGGGGAACGCGGAGCTGGCTGAATCTGGGGCGGCTGATGGTGTCAGCCACAGATGGTTTCCAGGCAACTGTCACACTGTGGGACATGGAGAGCCAAGAACACTGGGAACACCGTGTTCCCTCCACAGCGCCTGGGAGGGGGATGAGCCTGGCATGGACGGAGCCCGCATGAGATGGTGCAGAGAGGACAGCATGTGAGAAACGGTAGTGCAGGGATGGCACTGGAAAAGCTCCTCCCGTGTACAGCCTCCTGCCTGCTGCTCACCATACCCTCACTGGGTTGGAGCGAGGATGTCCAAGCTGGCTGCTGGTACATCACGCGGCGAGGAAGGACCGCTTGGTGCATGAGATTTCACCTGCCCTCTGCATCCTTTGGGAAATCAGAAAGAGGAAACACATCGCTCCAGATTTCCAATTCCCCAGGCTTGTTGCGGGTGTTCCCATGCTTCTCTGTCCCTTCACAAATCCAAAGCTCCCTCCCTACAAGCCACTAGCACTTTTTGCCCATGCAGACTGGCTCTGTGTCCCTGGATGTCACTGGAAAAGTGAATTCCTGATCAAAATGGGCTGCCTTTCCCCTCCACAAGCTGCCAGTCCTCCCCAGTGCTCAGTGCGTCCTGCTGCCCTTCTGTGCTGATGCCTGAGGGAGCAAGCAGCATCCCCACTCCTGCCTGCCCACCTCCCCTGCCTGCTTCAGAGGCCCTGCAAGCATCCCTGCCCACAAACCTTGCCTGCCTGGCAGCTCTTCCTTACACCGCCAAGCCCAGTTTTTCCCCTCCCGGTGATGCTGATGCTCACATCTTCATTTTACCTAATCTGAGTGGTTTTGAAAGGGGGCTGAGAGCAAGCAGTTTTAATCACTTGGGTATTTAACGGTGATAAAGTTGCTCTGTCTGAGCAGCAGGAGCAGAACTCACCTGGATTACAGGCGTGTGGGTATGATGGACATGGGGAATGGGGCTGTGTAGTGTTGGGCAGGGTGGGTGCTGCATAGCGGCAGAACCGCTTTGATGCCCTGTATACAAAGGAAGGTTCTGCAGCCCAGTGTAGGTGACAGCACAGAGGGATGGGATGGTGCGGGGGTTATCTGCAGCCATCACTGTCCCCAAGCCAGCTTGGTGGTTATTGATTTGGAACTTGCCCTGTTCACACTGACCGTGGTGGTGCCAGCTTGCCCCTTATCAGCACTGATAAACCTCTCCCAACCTCCCGCCCCATCCCACTGCCATCCCAGCATTGTCACCCCATCCGCGGTGACAGATCATTCCTGAGACTCTTCTAGCGCACTGGTTGTTCTTCTGCTGTGCTGCTCTAAATTCAGGACACCTTGCTCCTGTTTTTGCACAGAGGCTGCAGCCACAACAGTTCTCTTAGCCCCGGGTGGGTGCCCACATCTTGCTGAGCATCTCGGGTGAGGAAAGATGCGACGCCGGCTGCAAACACTTTGCCAAAGGAAATGTAAAGTCAGCCTCCTCTTTCTGCTATTCCTGGCCCTCCTGGTGCACCTGGTGACGGATTTGGCTCTCCCTGCAGCCTGCAGGCGCTGTGGCTGCGATACGAAAGCACTGAAAACCTTGGGTGTCCCATCAGGCAGACCTGCGCTGGCCGGCCCCAAAAAGCTGAGCCTGAGAATCCTTCAGGATTTTAGCGGCAGCAACAGCTCCTTGGAGAAGAGCTCCTTGCTACAGGGAAGGGCTGGAGAGCTGGGGCGCCAGCGCCAGCATGGAGAGGGGAATACAGGGCAGACTGAGAGATCAAAGCTGGAGGCACTCTTCGAGCATCCTCTTTACAACATCCCAGTCCCAGCGGTGACAGAGAAAGACAAGCTGTTTGTCGTCAACCCGATGGAGAAGTTCAGCCTGCACAGCAGTGGGAGTGACGAATGGTGAGGAGTGAGCTCAGCCCTGGCTTGCTTTGGGTGGATAGGTGGGGTTGAGGGGAAGGTGTCAGGGACCAAACACACCGTTTTTCTGCATAGACCAGCATCTTAACCCCAGAGGGGCCCTGATTGCTGAGCGCGCTCTTTTCGTGCTTCAAGTCTCTTGTCCCAGCCCTGAGTTTCTGGGTTGCTACCCAGAAGCCTTTAGCACGCAGCAAAGCCAGAAGAGGCTCTTGAATTAATCATAGTATTATGTAAGGTATCTTTCAGGTGATCTCCTCGTCTCCTTTCCTTCCCCAGTGCAGACTGGCCTTTGCTCTCTCTCTTTACATATGAGGAAGTCCCCAGTCCAGATTTCTAACCACTTTTATCCCCTCTCCCAGCACACTGGAGGTGCAGAGCCTGCAGTGTAGGTTTACCTCCAACCCTGAGACTGTTCCTGTCCTCTATTCCACAGGGCATCCCCTGACCCCTTCAGGCTCGGCCATATGGTGACTCACCACTGCCGACTGCCTATTTTTATCACTGGACTACTAACCTCTAATTAGGAGGGAAGCTATTAAAAGTTTTAGTGTTGATAACACATAGCAGCTTCCTTATAGAAAGCACACTTTCCAGTCGTAGTGGCTGCTAGAATGGGGAGAGAACACAGGCTGGTTTAAGGGCTGATTTCCACAGATGGGTATTTGCCTTGTCTCTGAGGGCCACCTCTCCTATGGATAACCATGGGAGATGGGTCTGGTTTGATGGAATTTGGGCACAGTCTGCATTTTCCTAGAGAGAGATGTGGATTTGGGTTATAGGTGCCCTTGGTCAGACTGTCCCATTGCAGTGCTGGTGCAGAGCAGGGGCAGATGCCCCCAGGAGCCCTCCTTGAATGCCAGGAACCTGCAGCTTTGCCGGAGGCACAGAGATAGGGAAACCGGGGTGTGCGATAAACCCATCCAGGGGGAACCAGACACTGAGGGTGGGAGTGGAGCTCAGTGCTGGTGATGGCTGGGAAGCCCCTGCTTCTCAACCCATTTTATGGGTGCACGTGTGTCCCCAGTGAGCACATGGGGGTGTTACCGGTTGCATGCCCGGCAGCTAGTCACCTGGGGGGAAATCTACGAGATGAGCTGCCCCAGCAGGGAAATAAAGGCAGGGATGAGAGGAGCAGGATTAGCCCAGGGGCTTTCTGCAGGGGATGTGAGGGAAGAGAAGACACCGAGCCCCTCCAACCATCCCAGCCCATCCTCCTGGCCAACCACATTGAGTGGGATCTGCCCGGGAGCCCCATGGAGGGCACATGGGGCGAGGGGTTTCACCAACATCCAGGGCCTTCCCCCTGCCTCACCCTCCATGCACCAGCTCCCAGGAAGGGCCTGGGGATGTGGGACCTGTCCCATCCCAACTAAACGCTGTCGTTGTTGTTGGGGTGGCGCTGGCT
Organism: Neopsephotus bourkii; assembly: GCF_033783945.1. Taxonomy (NCBI): domain Eukaryota; kingdom Metazoa; phylum Chordata; class Aves; order Psittaciformes; family Psittacidae; genus Neopsephotus; species Neopsephotus bourkii. The sequence goes on from NW_026900624.1 coordinate 16,422,792, forward strand.
GTCGGGCTGCAGGGTCAGCAGCAGTAAAGCCGAGACGCTCCTCCCGACAGGGAAGACGGCCTACGACACCTACCCTGCCTGGCTCAAATTCCACGTTGGCATCAACCGCTATGAGCTGTATCCCCGCCAGGACCCCCTGATGCCAACCCTTCTCCGGGACTTGGCCACACAGAGGATCGTCAGCTCGGGTACCACCTCCCTGCCTGCACCCCTGCCCGCACCCCTGCCCGCTGCCTGCTGCCCTCCTCCCTCATCCCGGTGTGCTCCCTTTCAGTCCAGAAGTCCGGTGGGACCCAGCTCAAGCTCATCATGACGTTCCCAAATTACGGACAGGCCCTCTTCAAGCCCATGAAGTGAGTAGAGCCAGGGACACCCCCATACCCCCCCCTGCGCGGTCCCATTAGGGGGTGAGGAGCGGCTGGAGAAGAGAACGGAGGGAGAAATGCTCCGTGTTCCGCCTCGCTTCGGCCCCCCCGCCATCCCCCGAAATTGAGGCGAGCGGGATGGTCCCCTTCCCCTCGCCTTCCCTGCTGCTGCTTGCGGCAGCCTGAGCGCAGCTTGTGATGGGGTAGTGACCTCCAGTGGTGGAAAGAAGAAGATGGTCCATGAGGACCACCCCGGAGCCTCCAGTCCTTGAGGGCTTCCCAGCCCTCGGATTGCGAGCAGGGGATGCATGGGGGGCGTGGGGCTGCACCACCCCGCAGGGAGCAACTGGAGGAGACTGGGTCTGGCTGTGTCTCCAGTGGCATCAGGGACACAGGGTGAGGGCTGGTTTGGAGCCAAGGCCATGCTCGTGGTGAGCCTGCCCAATGGCTGTCACCTCCACCCTCCCTTCTCCTCCCAGGCAGACCCGGGACCAGGAGACCCCCATCGACTTCTTCTACTTCTCGGACTTTGAGCGGCACAATGCAGAGATTGCAGCCTTCCATCTGGACAGGTGAGTGCAAGCTTTGCATCCAACTCTGCTCTCCCACGACAGCAAAGCACCGCAGAAACTGCTCCTTCATCCCACCTCTTCCTCCCTGTGCGAGGGACACCTGCGTCTCATGATGGGTTTAATAACTCGCTGTGAAACCAGCTGGGGGTCAACAAGGAATGGTGCCAAGTTCTGTGTTTCAGGATCCTGGATTTCCGGCGAATCCCTCCCGTTTCTGGCCGTTTGGTCAATATAACAAAGGAGATTCGTGACATTACCACGGACAAGAAACTGGCCAAGACTTTCTTCATCTCTCCAGGTGAGTTTTTGTGCTGTCCCTCCTCTCCTGGAGGGGGCTGCTCCTGCCCAGGCTCCTGCGCACTGGGGCAAACAGTCCCTTTGGGGACTGCTGCAGTTCCCATTGGGTCCCCTGCCATGGGATAGTGCTCCTCAAGGCCTTCCCTGCCATTCCTTTGCTGGTGGCACATGGCCGCGGTGCATGCAGCATCCTCACGTGGCTGCCGGCTGGGCCGCCATACATGGGGGTAGCAGGCTCGCTGCCTTCCTGTCCTTTGCCAACCTTTGCTTTGTCCCCTTGGCCAGCGGGCAACATCTGCTTCTACGGGGAGTGCTCCTACTACTGCTCCACCGAGCATGCCCTCTGTGGCAAGCCGGACCGGCTGGAGGGCTCCATGGCCGCCCTGCTGCCCGACAAGACTCTGGCCAAGCGGCACTCCTGGCGCAGCCCCTGGCGCCGCTCCTACCACAAGAGCAAGAAAGCTGAGTGAGCTGGGTCACAGGGAGGGATGGGGACATGGAATCATAGAACCACACAATGGTTTGGGTTGGAAGGGACCTTAAAGCTCACCCAGTTCCAACCCCCTGCCACGGGCAGGGACACCTTCCACTAGAGCAGGTTGCTCCAAGCCCCGTCCAACCTGGCCTTGAGCACTGCCAGGGATGGGGCAGCCACAGCTTCTCTGGGCCTCAGCACCCTCATAGTGAGGAATGGGGCAGCAGAACAGTGGGACAGGAGGGGGCTGCCCCATGACTGCTGTCATAGCCCTGTCCCACACTCGGCCTCTGCCCACAGGTGGGAGCTGAACCCCAACTACTGCACTCAGGTGCGGGAGACACCACCCTATGACAGGGGCCATCGCCTCCTCGACCTCATCGACATGACGGTCCTTGATTTCCTTATGGGTGAGCCCTGCTGTGCTGGCGCTGGGATCCGGGAGGCCCAAACAGCTTCATGTCCCACAGTACCGTGCCCTGTGAGGTTTGCTGGCCAAACCGTTGCTCAGGCTGCAGAGAGCTGGGCTCTTACCCAAACCGAGAGCAAAGGCTGTTCCATTAGGACACATGCCAGGCAGAAACCAAAGGACAAGCTGAACACCCTGGGCACAGGAAGCACCTGCGAGCAAGCTCCCACATGCCGCCCCTGGGGAGCCGGGATGTAGGGATGCTCCTCAAGCCTTGAATTGCCTATCCTGTTCCTAGGGATGGTCCTTCCTCCCCATGCTGTCCCCCAACATCATCTGACTTGGAGAGCTTCCCATCTTCTCATCTCTGGCTCCCTCCATGGGGCTGCTGGGATGAGAAGGGGGTTGGGCTTTGCTTGGGTCCCCCTATGCCATGGCCATGACCACCTGGAGGTGCCCCCAGCCTTTTTCCCCAGCCTCTGGGTTTCGGTCTCACACCAGGAGGGGTGCATATCCCTGCTCCCACATTCCGGCCCACCACCCTACGGCCCCCTTGTTGCCCCACTGCAGGCAATATGGATCGGCACCACTACGAGACCTTCGAGAAGTTTGGGAATGACACTTTCTTACTCCACCTGGACAACGGCCGCGGGTAAAGCCGGGGAGGGGGAAGCAAGCCTAGCAAAGGGGTGGTGGGAAACAGCGGGTCGTGCCAAAATGCTCCCCACACTGGGCTCTGAGCCGTGGGGCGATGCTGCCCTGATGCCCACTGATGGGATTTCCTCCAGCTTCGGCACTCACTCACGTGATGAACTGTCCATCCTGGCCCCGCTCCGGCAATGCTGCAGGTAAGGGACTCCCACAGTGCACCCCAGAGCTGCTGTCGGGAAAGGATTCCCTGGATTGAGACCCTTCTCCCTCCTCATCTTGGGCAGCATCAAGAAATCGACCTACCTGCGGCTGCAGCTGCTGGCCACCCCGTCCTACCGCCTGAGCGACCTGCTGCGGGAGGCGCTGGCCACCGACCCCCTGGCCCCCGTCCTGGCCGAGCCCCACTTGCGCGCGCTGGACCGGCGCCTGGCGAAGGTGCTGGCGGCGGTGGGACACTGCCTGGCCGGGGCAGCCCACCCGGACAAGGTGCTGGTGGATGATGTGGGGTCACAGGTTTGACGGGGGGGGCGTACCCCACGGAGGTTGGGGTGTTTTGGTGAGAGTGATATGGAGAGCGGTGTGCATAGCCTGGCTTTTGGCAGCGCTGGGGCCGGCAGTGTGATGCACCGGGAAAGGGGGTGTAGGGATAGCTGGGACAGGGAGGGTATTTAAATAAAAGGTTGGCTTAGTGGAGACGATGAGCTGAGATCTCCCCAAGCAGGGCTGCTTTTCCTTCTGCCTCCCTCACAACCCCTTCCAGCACAGCGATGCCCTGGTGACCCCCAGAACCCCACTGAGGCATGAGCTCCCAGCCACTCACTACTTACCCCTGTGCTGCTCTTCCCATACCCATCCAAAAAACCCCACACCTCCAGCATCGCCACCTTTGCTGCAGCCCTGGGGGTGCAACAAGGGGGTGAAAAGCCCCATTCCCCCCCCCCCAGCATTCCCTCAAATCCTCCAGGAACTGCTACCAACTCCCTCCCCACCAGAAACTGGCTCTCAGGAGGGGATGGATTGACCTGGGGCCATGCACCCTATTTAGTACCCAGTGGCTCAGCACCCAGCTTATCCGCTGAGCTTCCCACGGGGGTTAATCCACAGCAGGGTTATGTCAGCTGGGGCAGGTGCCTCACAGCCGCCACCAGTGTCCCCAGGTAAAGGTGCCAACAGGGAGATGTCCTCTGGCCTGGCTGGTCACCCGTGCGGTGATGGAAAACTGCAGGAAAGGCTGGGAAAGGGTGGCTGGTGCAGCGGGAGGCAGCGCTGCCCTGGAAAAGCCAGGCAGAGATTTAGGCTGCAACAAAAATGGGCTCGAAAGGGAGAAAAAAGGGAAAGAAAAGGGAGACAAAGAGGGTCTGTCTGTGTTACACAACGGGGCCGGGGACCGTGAATTGGGGTTTGTTGCGGTCTCACCCCCCCCTTTTGGCAGCAGGTCCCCAGCCCGTGCACCAGCCCTGGCGTGGAGAGGAGAAGGTTTTGAGGTTTCAGGGCTGTTTCTCAACAGGGCTGGTTTCACGTTTTTAACCCTTTCTATAAACGCCCTTTTGCCGCCTTACCCGAAGCCAACGGGGCCGTTCCCATGCTGTGCCCCCCCCCCCCAGCCGAGCTCCCACAGGGAGCTGTCAGATTTAGAACGCGGGGCGTAGGAGGCGGCTGCTGTCTCACCCCGGCGCCTTGGCACAAGGTCCCACGGGAGCAGCCGGGTTTGGCTCCCGCCCCGCAGCCCATGGGGGAGAGGGATGGTAACGGGGTGTCTGAGCCCATGGGGCTGGGCAGCAGCAGAACCTGCCCACCCGGTCGAGGCGGCGTGGGCACACGGGTGTCGAGTGGGGCTGCCTGCGCCGTAGGGATGGGTTTGGCTGTGCCGTCGAGGTGGTGTGTGGGGTTGCTGGGTGTTTGCCACCTCACCGGGGCTGCCAAACCATCTGCCCCAGCAAAACTCAAACAGGGCTGGGGAGCAAGAAGGAGCCCCCATCTTGGATCACCATCACCCATAGTGTGTACCCAAGGGCCTGCCCTTGCCTGGTAGCATGGGTTGCCTGCAGCCCTTGGTGGGCATAGGGGGTGTTGGCTGGAAGTCCCCCAGGGCTGAAGTGTTTGGTGACCTGTGGGCAGCCAGGGGGTAGGGATGGGCCTTCCTCATCACCCCCAAATGATAAGCATAGAATCCCAGACTGGTTTGGGTTGGAAGGGACCTTAAAGCTCATCCAGTTCCAACCCCCTGCCATGGGCAGGGACACCTTCCACTAGAGCAGGTTGTTCCAAGCCCCGTCCAGCCTGGCCTTGAACACTGCCAGGGATGGGGCAGCCACAGCTTCTCTGTGCAACCTGTGCCAGGACCTCATCACCCTCACAGGGAAGAATCTCTTCCTTAACTCTAACCCGTATCTCCTCCCTGTGAGGTTAAAGCCATTCCCATCACAACAATAAGGCGATGCTAATATAGCGATTGCGATAGCAACAGCGATAACAATAAAGAGTCTGTCGAGGAGCCCCTACAAGGCGGCGGGCAGGCGGCGAGCGGCGGCGCCGGGCGCGCCGTGGAGAGGGGCGGGGCGGTGGCTGGGGGGGTGGATCAATGGGGTAGGGCGGGGCACCGGGGGGCGGGGCTCTGGGCTCTGATCGGCAGACAAAAGGGGGCGGAGCGGCGTCAACGGCATCCGTGGGCAGGGACGGCGGCAGCGGCAGCGACAGCGGCAGCGGCAGGGGCAGGGGAAGGGGTGAGTGCGGGCCTGGGCTGCGCGTAGGTGGTGGTGGGCGTGCGGGGACACGGGCCAGGGACGAGGGTGGTGTAGAAGGTCGGAGGGTGCCCGCTTGGGTGGCCCGTGGGAGGGGTGGAGAAGGGAAGGGAGTATGCGTGTGTGTGCGTATATAAATAAATATATATAAATGTATATCTTTATATATATATTATATATATATATTAAATACGCATATATATTCCTCTGTAACCTTGTAAGGCGGCCTTGGTGGCGATGGAACGGGCGGGCGGCTCCATCCCGGCCCGGCAGTGGCTGCCCGCGGCAGCAGGTGCCCCTCGGCGGGCTTTCAGCACCCACAGCACCTGCCCGGGCACCCCCCGCGAGTGGGCTCCCTGCTACCGGTGCGTCCCCTCCTGCTGATGCTTCCTTGTCTCCCCTCCCCGCCCCAGTTGAACCGTGAACCCCCCCGTCCCGAGCCGCCGGCAATGGCCCGCCGCAGCCAGCGCCTCATCACTACCCGCTATTACCTCGAGGATGACGATGCCACGACCGGCAGCAGCAGCAGCTCCCTGATGGGAAGGGAACAGCTCCCCTTCAAGGAGGGCGCGGGCAGGTTAGAGGGGTGCGGGGCCGTCCCATCTCCCAGACGTGGTCAGGGCACTCCATCCCACAGCATGGAGCGGGCACCTTCCCCGGCAGCTTGCAGACGGGAGCATGACGGCGAGCTCGCTGCGTTCCGGCATGGCCGCTGCCTGCCTGGGACCGGCTGTGCCCTCCGGGTGCTCCCATCCGCGGCACCTCTGCGTTCCCCCGTGGGCGGCTGGGGGGGTTTGGTGCCGCCTGCAGCCCGGGGGCGGGAGGGAGGTGTGCTGCCAGTGCCGGGCCGGAAAACCGCAGCGGTGCGAGCGGAAGCGGTGCCCGCGGATGAGCGGCAGCGCCTCTCGCAAAGCAGCGGTTGCACCCTCCAAAACCTGCCCCCACCCGGTGCAGGGCGGAGGGAAGCGATGCCGGCCAAGGGCGTGGGGTGAAGGCCCCGTTTCTGCCCCGGGGGTGCACTGAGACGTCCCCCTCCTGTACCCGTGCGTGGCTGATGAGCCCGTTCTCGCCCACAGCAGGACGGTCAGGAGGAAATCGAGGAGCGCCAAGCGCCTCTCTCCTGCCCCCAGCACCCAAACCTCCTACTACAGCGAGTCCCTGGTGAGCGAGTCCTACCTGGGGGGCAGCCCGGGCCTTGCTGCCCTGGGCAGCTCCATGTTGGACGATGCCCTGGACAGCAGCATGTATTTGGGTGAGCTCTCCCTTATGTTTCTCCCACAGTAGCTGGGGATGTTCTTTGTGCACCAGCAGGGTGTCGGGGCAGCCCCACCAGGACAGCTGCCCCCCTTGGGGATGGGGATGGTGAATGGTTTCTGAGGAGGACTCTGTGTTTTATGGAAGGTGGCGAGTTCTCTACCAAAAGAGGCAGTGGGGACGGAGAGTCCAGCAAGATCAGTGGGCTGCTGGAGAGGAAGACGTACGACACCTATGCCTCTTCGTCTGGGTACTCCTCGGAAGATGACTATGCCGGTAGGGATGCTCTGGCCTCTCTGCAGTGCCAGGGATGCTGGGGGGAAATGCCCCCAGGGGGACCAGCCCAGCACCTGCCTGTGCTCAGGCTGCTGTCAGCCCCACCTGCATGCCCCCCCCTGTGTAAAGCCTTCACCCTGGGTGACAGACAGGGGTGCAGGCGCTGTTTGGTGACTTACTGCCTTGTTTCTTCCTTCCCAGGTCACTCCAGCTCAGGCCAGAGTAGCTCTGGGTCGTGGCTGAGGTCTGCAGCCTCCCAGGCGGGCTCCTTCCTCTGGCTGGTGTTCACTGCACCATGTGAGTGGAGAGGTGTTTGCAGCAGCACCTTTTCTTCCCTGCTGGAGTCTCTACTCCGCATGTGATGTTCTGTCATTGCGTGGAGGGGTTTCACCTCCCTGCGGAGCATCCTGGGGGGCAGAGGGCGCATCTTCGCCAGGATGCTGCCTGAGGCTTGGTTTGTCTCCCTGCAGTTCGGTTCCTGAGGTGGCTGTTCTCGGGGCTGGCAGCTGCCTGGCACCGCCTCACCGGCACGGCTCCATACCCGGCCAGTATCCCCTTCTCCAGGTGAGTGTGGTGGTGGGACACCAGGATGGGGGAGATGTAGGGAAAACCCACAGGACCCCAGAGAGGGGGTGCCTCATAGGCCACACAACATGTGGGGTGAATGTCCTGTGGGTAGACTTTGCTTTCCCTCTGGTCCCCATCTGGAGAAATGTGGTGGGAGAAGGTGGCTGCATCCCTACAGGCACGTCTCTCTCCTCTGTGCTCCAGGCGTTACTTGTGGCTGAAGAGGCCTCTGATTCTGCTGCTACTCCTGCTCCTTGCTCCTGCTGCCTACGGTGAGTTGGCCTGGCTCAGTCGGTTGCCCTGAGATCAGGGGCAGTGCAGAGCGTACCACTGGGGCACAGGATGGTCCTGAGCTCAATGCTCCTGGTACCCTGCTACCTCTGTTGATGGCTGAGCTTCTGCACATCCACCCTGTCCCCTGCCATTTTAACCATCTCATCCCCCTGCATGCCTAGGAGCTTGGTACTTCTACCCCTATGGGCTGTCCACACACAGCCTCCCAGCCTTCCCGTGGTGGGGAGCAGGAAAGCTTTCCCCCTCTGATGTGCCTGAGACAGGAGACCTGACCACGCTGGACCAGGTAAGCCTTGGCAAGGAAGGGCATTGCAGTGACCCAGGTGGCGTGGGAGCCTGCCCAGAGCTGGGACAGTGTGGTCATGGCTGAAAGAGCCCTGCCATGCTGATCTAAATGGTTCCCCCAGCTTGTGGCCATCTTGCTCTTGGGTGTCCCAGGGATGGACTAGGGGGAACATCTGCCCTCTCCTGGGAAGCAGCAGATGTATAGGATGCCATTGACTTCAGGGACTGGGTGGCCTGAGTCCCCTGTCGCAGGGGTCCCTGTGGAGCAGGCAGCCCCTTGAGGGGCTGCATCACACCTTGCCTTTGCTGCTGCAGGGTCACTACCGGCTCCTGCCTGGCTTCCAGGCCCTGGGGAAGCGCTTGGAGGTGATAGAGGCTGAGATGTCACAGTGGGAGCTGCAGCAGGGAGCAGCAGCCGTGGCAGCAGGTGGGAAGCCACCCTCAGAGGGTGTCCTGGCACTGCTGGAGGGGCTGTTGAGCCGCCGGGATGCAGGGCTGAAGGAGCATCTCCGCACTGACATGAGCAGCCATCTCCAGGTGAGGTTTGGGGGGCATGCGGGAAGGTTGGGGGCATGTGGGGCCGGGCTGTGATGTTCCCCCCTGTTCCTCACCCTGCGGGGTGAGCTGGATGCTCTACGAGCTGAGGTGTGGAGGGATCTGGATGGACACCTAGGGAAGATGGCACAAGCCTCTCGGGTAAGGGAATGAGCATGTGGTGGTACCAAGGCAGGACATCCCTGCTACTGGCGTCAGAGGTCTCACCCCTTCCCCTTCTCCTGGCAGGAGATGGAGACACATTTGCTGCAGCTGAACTCGGAATGGCAGAGGTAATGCTGCTGTCCAAGCAGAGCTGCTGCTCTGTTAGGGGCAGGCAGGTAGCAGGGTGAAATACCCACAGGGAGGCATAGGAGGGGTTTCCAAGTCTGGTTTGCTTGGGGCAAAGGAGAGTCTGAGAGGCACAATCTCTTGTGGAATGCGTGATGGATACGTGGGTATGTTGGCAAGAGAGTGCCCTGGCTGCCAGCAGGGCTCAAAGGGGCATTGCAGCAAATAACCTTCATGGCCGTTGTTTTGCATCACTGTGGGGAGCATGGCCCTTCAGCTGAGGAGCGAGCTGGGGATGCTTTCCCACAGGATGCAATAGAAGAGGTCACTGCTACAGGAATTAAACCCATTTGGGGCTGGGGATGGGTGCAGGCCGTGGTGGGGATGAACCTGCTCCCCCTGTTCGCAGAGGGGAGCTGGGACTGCTGCCGGTGTGAGGTTGTGTTGCCCCTTTCTCTCGGCACAGCTCAGCACAGGATAACCTGCAAGGAAGCTTCCAGCGGGAGGTGGGCAAGCTGGAGGAGGAGGTGGCAGTGCTGAGGAGGGAGCTGGCGAGCCTCGTATCAGACCAGGAGGTGATGAGGGAGCACATGGAAGGGATGCTGGAGCAGCTGAAAGCAGTGAAGGCTGACGTGAGTCCCTGGTCCCACTATGTTTGGCAGAGGGGGGTACAAGGGTGCCTGCCACGGGGCTGAGCTCTCTGCCCTGTTTCAGGTGGAAGCTCAGTTCCCAGCATGGGCCCGTCAGTTCCTGTCACAGTCCCAGCAGGATGGCAGTGCTGGGCCTGTCAGCCAGCAGGAGCACTTGCAAGCGGAGCTCCAGGCCCTGGAGCGTAGAATCCTGGGCAAAGTCTTGGAGGACAGGAGGCTGTCAGCAGGGGATGCTGGGATCAGAGTGGCCCTGCAGCAAGGGGGAACCACGGGGGTGACAGAGGAGGTGAGTGTTGGTGACTGCAGGTGTGGGATCAGGGGCTGTGTCCCATGGTGTATGTGAATGGGGGTGGCACATGTGCCTAGTAAATAGCAGAGCCGTGGGGACCGCCCTTATATTTGGGACATTGACCGTGGGTTCACATCCCACCTGGCAAGAGCATCCCTGAAACTCCTCCATCCCTGAAACTTCTGCATCCCTGAAACCCCCATCCCTTCTCTGCTGCTCGCTTCCACCTTGCTCTGGAAGGGGTCACTGGCAATATCTGCATGCCTGTGGGGCTCTCCCTGTCTTAAAATCCAGGCTTCTGCTTGCATATCCTTCACCCAGAAGGCAGGGCAGATGCCATCAAGGTTTGAGCATCTTGTTTACCCCTATCTTCATCAGCACCGCTGAGTCACTTGGGGCAAAGCATTTCAGCTGAATGACACCAAAGGAAAAAATGAGTCTGCTTGCTTTGGAAATTGTTGTTGGCAATTCCCTATGGAGGTAGTGAGGGGGAGGGATCAAAGCTGGGATTTGCAGTCCCTGCAGAGCTCTGTGCACACACAAAGTTTAGACCCACAGTGATGCTGCAGGGTCCCAGCTCCTGGGGCTGGGTTTTGGCTCAGAGGGATGCTGTGGCCAGCTCCTCCTTTTCTGGATGGCGGGAGCTCCCATCAATCCTGCAGGAGGTCGCTGCAGGGGCCAGCTGGGGAGGACTGCGTGGGCTTTCAGGTTGTGTCTGGTACCTGCTGGGGGACACTCCTCCTCTCCTAGGCCTACCCCTTTTGGGACAGGGACAGGCAAGCCCAGTGTGCCTGGGCACAGCCCCTTCATGCACAGCTCCTCTCTGGGCTATTTTTAGCAGCCTCTAACGAGGCTTCCCAGCCAAACGCGTGTCTTCCCATTCCTGCTGCAGTGATTCATCCTCTGGCTGCTTGCAGGAAGGTCCTTGCGCCCTCTCTGTCCCCACGGGGTGGAGGCGGGTGGGAGGCAGGATGCCCACCCTGGCCCTTTCCCCCTTTCACTCTGCTCTCCCACAGCAAGTGCATCTCATCGTGGACCAGGCCCTGAAGCTCTACAGCGAGGACCGTGTGGGGATGGCTGACTATGCCCTGGAGTCAGCAGGTAAGTGGTGTGGGGTGAGCCAGCCATCTTGGGGAGGGGACCACGTACCTGCCGCTATGCAGCTCACCTGGTGCTGTCCCCTCTCGATGTCAGGGGCCAGTGTCATCAACACCCGCTGCTCAGAGACCTATAGGACATGGACGGCGCTGCTGAGCTTGTTTGGCATCCCCCTGTGGTACCAGTCGCAGTCCCCCCGTGTTATCTTGCAGGTGGGCACCCTCAGGGTGAGAAGGGAAGGGCCAACTGGGCTGGTTCTCTTGCTGGGTTTTATTTGGCTCCTGCTCTAAGCAAGCGACCAGGGGAGAAAACGGCACTGACGGTGATAACATTGCTGGTGTCTTGCTCTTGTGCTTGTAGCCAGACGTCAACCCTGGGAACTGCTGGGCGTTTCATGGGTCCCAGGGCTTTGCCGTCATCCGTCTCTCCAGCATCATCCGCCCCACGGCCGTGACACTGGAGCACATCCCAAAAGCTCTCTCCCACAAGGGGAACATCGACAGTGCCCCCAAGGACTTCGCTGTCTATGTGAGTGACCTGAGGGAGGAGGAAGGGGACACAGTGGGAGGGTGCCATTGGAGAGGATCAGGAGGAGAGGGCTAGTGAGTCCTGTACCTGGCCGTGGGGTGCTGTAGTGAAGGGGAGAGGGAGAGCACCAGGCTTTGGGAGGGGGTTTAGGAAGCACTGGAAGAGGGAATTGAGCAGGTATAACTCTTGGTCTCTTCCTCCTCATCCTTCCCCACTGGCCCCTGTCCCCATTTGTCTGTTTTGGCCTGGAAGAGCAGGAGTGGAGACCAAGTGTGCTTGTGCCTCCATCTCCCTCTTCTGCCCTGGGTGCACCTCTGCTCTCCCTCTCTGATCACCACCTCTTCTCCCTTTCTGCCTCCCTGCCCCTCCATAGGGTTTAAAGGAGGAGAGAGAGGAGGAAGGCCTTCTCCTTGGGCAGTTCGAGTACAACCACAATGGCAATCCCATCCAAACGTTTTACTTTGAGGTAAGTGCTTTGCTCTCGGAGCGCTTGACCCCAAGAAGACAACGGGACCCCTGGGCTCTCTGAGCCGCAGAGAGCTCTCAAGGGCTCAGGTTTTTCCTTCCCCCTCTCCCCAAGGATGACACCATTGGCACGTACCAGCTGGTGGAGCTGCGGGTGCTGAGCAATTGGGGTCACCTCGAATACACCTGCATCTACCGCTTCCGTGTGCACGGGGAGCCGGTGCTCTGACCCCAGCGTGGGATGAGGACGTTGCCGGGCTGACAGCAGGAGGGGTTCGTCTGGGTCACCGCTTCGCACATAGAAACCTTGGGATGTGCCAGCAGCTGCTTCCCACACGAGCTGGGGTTTAAGGGGTTAGGCTTTCACTCTTCCAAGAGCTGGGGTGGCATGGGTCCTGGTGCAGCCTGGCTTGGTTTAAGCGTGTATTGGACACTTAAACTTTTTAAAGCTCCTTTTTTTTATCGGGTCTGCGCAGTTCTTCATCCCCACCGCCTGCTCCTTTCCGACGGTGTGCCTAGTGCTGCCAGGGCTTGGGAAAGGGGTATGGGATTTTGCCATGTGCTTCACACAGGCTTGGGTGCGATACGGTGTATGGGACCGTGGTGAGCGGCTCGGTGCCGGTGGAGTAGGTAGGAGCCAGCAGTCACAGCCACTGACTCTCTCCCTTCCTCACAGGGTCTTTTCTCCTGCCTTAGTGTTGGCTTTGGTAGAGATCTCCACGTCTCTGATGCTGGGCTGGCAGAGGGGAAATATAACAGTATTAGTGAAGTATTAACAAACTAACGGTTCGGGGTGGCATGTGGGGGTGGCAGAGCCTGCCCTGGTGCTGCTCTCCGTCTGCTCAAGCCCTCCCGCTTGCCAGCGGCTGGGTATTGGCAATGCCGTTGGCCTCCCTGGCTGGCTGCTCCCCAGTGTTAAGCTTGATAACGCTACTGAAAACTCCTGTTACCTGCTTTCCTTTTGGGTTTGTTCTGGGTTTTTGAGGGGTGGGGGGGGAGGGGAGGTATTTTCCAGGTGGGGTGTTTGGGGTTTTATTTTTTGTAGTAACAAAGTCAAAAAAAACCTTTTCCATGTGATTGCTACTTAACCAGAGAATGTTACATGGTGCCGCTTGGGCAAGTGGCTTAGATGCAAAGAGGGCTAGAGCTTTGTTTAGCATGGGAATAGCGCACACACAGTAGGATAAGCTAGAATAAGATGAGCAGAACTGTTTAAGATACAGGCCTTGAGTTGCTGGTGGCTTGGTAGCTGAACCTGGGAGACAAGGTCCTCTGTGGACTGCTGCCTGGCAGGATGCTGGAGATCCTGCCCTCCTTGCTCCGGAGACATCCTCCGAGACTGCAATGTGTGGCTGTGGCCTCTTGTCCATCATGTGTATAGGTGACTGCCTGCAGTGAGCTGGAGCCCTGCCCCACTCTCTCCATGGGTGGGAGATGGGGCAATCCCCAGGGCCTGCAGGGGCCAGCATGCTCCTGCACCTTGGGGGGCACTGGGGCCTCCCCCACCTGCGGTGCTCAGGGCTGCCTCTGTCACCTCCTGGTCCCCAGTGGCAGATGGCTGGCACAGGGTGATCTCCTTTCCCTGCTGCCTCCTCCTGACCAGCGTGGCTCGTTCCCTGACCGTGCTGGAAGAGGATGGGGAGTTCTGCCTGCAGTGGGCATGTAACTCCTGCCTCTATCCATAGGGGTGTGATAGGGGGCAGCAGGAAGTCCTTCCCTGTGGCAGGGGACTGCAGGACGGTTGCATGGGGACCTTCCCTGAGCTGAGGAGTGCCAGGGCCATCTGGCCACTCTGCTTCCTGGCTGCCTGCATCACCCCTAATTTGGCTTTCTTGGATGGCATTTAAAACCTCCACATTTGTCATGTATTTTGTTGAAATAAAAGCTAAAGAAAGAGCTCATGTTTAGTGTTTTGGCCCTATCTGATGCTGGCATCATCCTTCCCCTGGCACCACCAGCAGTTAGGGGTGCACAATGAATTGATTCTTATATGGTCTTTTCTGCTTGAAGCACTGTAGGGTGAGGGATAAAAAGGAGGGGAATGGGCTGAAGAAGTGTCTCCCTTCGGCATGCTCCAGTGTCCACTGGGCAGAGGGGCTGAGTTCTGACCCACTCCATGCCACATGGAGGGGATGAGGATGATGTGAGCACACCCCTTCTGGAGGGGTCTTTTTGCTCCGAGCTAGGAATGGGAGCCTGAAGCGTGCAGCCCCATCTCCAGCAGCTTAAAGTGACCCCATGGAGCTCTCCGCAGCACTGGGATGCCCTGCTGCTGGGAGAAAGCAGATCCACAGCCAGATCCAGCAAGGATAAATTCTCTCCTATATTGAGCATAGTCTTAATTCTTGGCAGCCACAGCCAGAGTTATTTTAAACTTGTCTGCAGCTGCCTGCTTGCCTGGGAGTCATGTCCATGAGTGCCCTGCGCACAGGGTGTTGTGCTTTTATAAATGCATAGGCCTGGCCTGGGTTGGGCAGAGCAGCCCCTGTATTTGAGTGATAGAGAGATGAAGCTCTCCCCCTTCCCCAGGGGTTCTTTGGCTGCTGGAGCAAATGCCATAACCACAAGGCTGGAAAACCCCTTTTCTTACTTCCCTTCTAGCTCCCTGCCCTCTGGGTTGGGCTGCCAGGATTGCTTTTGTGGTAAATCAGGCATGGTGGTGAGAGGTGGGAAAGGGGGAACCTCTTTCCCCAAGAATGGAACTGGAGCTGGGTCTCAGCTTCTTCCAAGGGGCTGTTAACCGCTGGCTATGGGGTAGGGAGCATTTGGCTTTACAGGGCAAGCCTGCCCTGTCCAGCAGAGATAAAAGTGTGCTGTTCTGAGGTAAAAACCCCTGGAGCCAGGGTTTATGCCCTTCTCCAGGGGTTAGTGCTGGTTTTGGGGGTCTCCTCATGGCAACTGCATGAGGAGTCCCAGGAAGGCATGGTGAGACTACACATGGTTTGTCAGCACCCAAGCTCTGCTCACGGGTGCCAGACTGGAGTCAGAGCACTCAGGCAGCTGCTCTCCATTGCTGCAACACCTTCCTGGGCTGCAGAGGGAAGGAAGGCACATCAAACCGCTGCTTCAGCACATGCATCTCTGGCCAGGGGTATTTCATCCTTGTGCTGCTGCAGGTGAGCCTGGTATGGCAGGAGACATGGGAAACAGCGGTCAGAGCAGATTTCCCTTATTTTACTTCATTTCTGTCCTCTGCTCTCCCTCCTCAGTTTGCCCTGCCCAGGAGATGTTTGTGTTTGATACTGTAGCCTGTTGCAAATGCTGCACTGTTTTGTTCATCTTACTTTTTAATCAACAGATTGTAATTTATGCCTGTGCAAGAAAAAAAAATAATACCAAGACAAATAAATTATATCAAAAACTGCTGCGAGTGTTTTGGATGTGATGTAGGTGAATTTGCTGGTGGGACTGATGCACAAGCTATTCCTGTAGCATTTCTATGTATTCTTATGGCAAATCCTTATTTTCTAGCCTGACATACTAACTCTAGGGCAGAAGTTTTTACACCCGTTATCAAACAGACTCTGGGATGCAAAACCAGCATGGAATAATGATGAAAACAAGACTTAAAATCCTAAGGAATTCAAATCATTAGTAACTTCCAGTAAGTAGTCTGTGGTGGTCCATGCCTGCGTGCTCATTCCATCCTGCTGTGACCACCACCCACTCCCTGGACATCCATCCATACTGTGCCTTATCATGGGTAGGAGCAGAGCCAGGCTGGGCCCTGAGGAGTGGCACATGAGACTGAGGCAGCAGGGAAGGCAAGGACAAAGCCTGACCTATCTCACAAGTTAAGGGTAGCTGCAGGTTGCTTTCTTTTCCTGAAACGTGGGCTGTAAATTACTCAGGAGGCAGCTAAAGAGCAAGTAGAAAGGAAGTACTTAATTGTTCTCACCGTGAGGAAGTTAACCTGAGCATAAAGAAAACCAGCTGCAGAAAGGGAAATTGGACTGGCTTGAGCTTGAGGAGAGTCACACCAGTATCTGCTTAACCAAGATGGGCTGGAGGCAGGCTTGTGTTCATGTGTGCCCATGCAGTTGTTCACTGGCCACCCCAGGGAAGGGTGTTGTTCTCTGCTGGCCCTGGACCAGCCCTCTTGAGGAGCAGAAGGGATGCATGGGCCTTTCCTCCATCTACACCAGCTCCCAGTCCAACACATACCTTTGAAAGAGCTGTGCAGGGCAGGAACAGCCTTCATGAGCCTCTGAGATCAACTGAGGTGGCAGGAAAAGACCCATTCCAAGCCCTGGAGACTCCTGCTGTATTTACACAAACAGGTGAGGGGCAAGTCCTAGCTAGGGCACACGGAGCACAGGCTTACACAGGCAATGGAAGTGCTGTACTGTACCTGCATCCTCTGGCAGTGTCTCTGATGGAGCTGGCCTCAAGTGATTTGCTATAGCAGCTCTTCACACACACATGTATATGTCTCACACAACATAGCTCATACCATGCAAGCATTCTCATTTCATCTCTCTGCCACCAAGAAGCACTTAAAAGCTGTCAGGCCTATACATATACAGAGGCTCAGCAGCACTCTCCTGTGGTGTGGTACGGCATGCCCTACCCTGCCTTCACTACAAATGGAGCCAGCAAAAGAGCCTGGTGCCAGGCAAACCCTCTTGGTCTGGCTTTCGGCATTGCAGCGGCAAGCGCTGGTTT
The DNA here is from genome assembly GCF_033783945.1 of Neopsephotus bourkii. Classification (NCBI taxonomy): domain Eukaryota; kingdom Metazoa; phylum Chordata; class Aves; order Psittaciformes; family Psittacidae; genus Neopsephotus; species Neopsephotus bourkii. Next base: position 16,439,498 of record NW_026900624.1, read on the forward strand.
TCCAGAAGGACAAACTGCAACAAGACATACTTTAACTTGGAACAAACTTCTTTAAAATTTATTTTATAGATCACCCCAGCCTGAGTGATCTTTAAATGCTGGTCACAAAAGAGAGATCACACCACCTCCTTTGCACAAACTGAAGTAAATCCTCTTCCAGTCTCGGCAGTCTCCTTCATTCGGAGCACAAGGAATGGAGAAAGAGAAAACCGCCTTGCGTTCCCTGCTCCACTCAGACGCAGAGGGCAGTGAAATCAGATGCAGTTTGATGCTGCTACAGGGCCAGAAGACAACCCAGCTAGGCCCTCGTGCCCTGCCTGGCAACACTTCACACCTTCTCACAATGCGGGTGCTGTTAGTGTTGTAGCTGCCTATAGCTCCTCCCTCGCCAGGAGAGTGCTGGTATTTAGGCACATAGCTTGGAAAGGACTGACTGACCACCCCTTCCACCATGCTCAAGCCACTGCAGTCCCTAAGGCAAAGTACCCTCGTCTCCAAATCACGTTCCTCACCTCTCCCATGCCACTTAATGCTCTTGGAGTGCTGGTGCTGGCATCGGGAAACGTGCTCTCCCCTCCAGAGGCCTGCTGTTGCTCAATCAGCCTACCCCAAATCACAAGGTGAACTGGAATGAACTCCACGCAGGTGTCACAAAGTGAGAAACAGGAACAACCCGCTAAGGAGGAGCAGACACCTTACAGTCACCCTCTAATTAGAACAGAATCCTTCACTGGAGGAGGAAGCCCTCAAAGAAACCGAGGCTGACCGCACGCACCGGCTGGGGAGAGCACCGATTTGCTGAGCATGCCACCTCCTCCCTCAAAACGTGCCCATACTTCCACAGCTCACCACAAGCCGGCAGAGGAGAACTCCTGTCCTTCCAGGAGCCAAGAGGCAGGGTTAGAAGAGAAATCTAAATAAGCAGGGAATTGATCACGTGCACAACCCAGGGTTAACGAACACCGTAACAATGAAGTTAATTCAAAGACCGTCCTTGCAGGGCCTTCCTAGAAAAGCCAGAATTTGTCATTAAAAAAAATTACAATCTTTTCTTTAAAGAAAAAAAAAGAAAGAAAGAAAAATTACCATGTACTTCCAAACCTGAAAGTACTTCTGTAAGTTCGGTACCCATCCATCACTGCCCTCTTCGGCCGAGAGGGGAGAAGACAAATCCTACCGCTGTCATGGCAATGTCTGGGCAGTGAGTTCCAGAAAAGATTTAGGAAATACTGGAGTAAACAAAACCAAGGGGAGGTCACGTTTGCCTGGTGTCTCTGTTCCAAAGGTGTGTAACCACCTGTGATCTCTGTCCATCGAGGTGAGGTGGCTTTCTCTGGCTCTAGAGACAGAGCACATGTTCCTACAATATATTAATACTGTCAACTGAGCTGCTGCAGCCTTGAGAGGCAGCTTTGATTTAATCCAATGTGCACGGAGCAAACAATGAGGAAAAGCAGCATGATGGGAAGGGAACAGGATGGGCAAATGCCTGCCCATTTAATTCTGTCTCTAAATAAAATTTTAAGTGCTATTAATGTATTTCAGACAGTTTTTCAGTATGGGATTCCTCAACATCAAAAACTGCTTTCCAATTTGTTTCCCTGTCAGATCTCCAAAGTAACTTTTTCTTATCATCTCCTTCAGTCACTACATTATATTAAACCCACTTAGAATCCAGAAATTTGGCACGGGGGCTCAGTGGCGAGGAAACAATGCCCTGTGGAGCCATCCTAAGCGACGTGTTCTAACCTTCACAAGTCTGGAATTTCCAGCGTCTGATAACCCTGGATCTGAGACAGCAAAGAGGAGGAGAGCAGCGAGTCCTGTGGACAGAATGGGGTGAGGGAGGAGGGAGGCAGCTAACTGGCTCTTCGCAGTTCTATCCAGACTCTCCTCTCATCTTCATGCACACAAAATATAATAAAAACTAAGAATAAAAACTAAGCCCATGATGTACAAAAATGTGTCACTAGGGGGAGGAGGAAGGTGTCAGTTACTCAGTTCTGTGTGTCTCATCACCTTCATTAGCTTATAAATTATTCTCCTCTCCATCGCCTCTTTCAGAGAGGAGGGACGATTCTTCTGCAGCCAATCAGCTGGATGGGTTTTGGTTTAAGCTGCTCTCGATCTTTTGGATAATAGATGAAGGGAAGGGGAGGAATTCCTCAGAGGGAGGAGTAAGAAATTTCAGCAGCCACTGGCAGGAGTCACACAGGCTCCCTGAGACTTCACTTTATGGCGCTGACCTCCACGTCGCCGTCCTCCTCCTCCGACTTTAGACTGAAAAACAAGAAGATGCACTTTAATGCACAGCAACCCCTGAATCAGAATCCAGATGGATTACACACACATCCGGACAAGCAGCAGGGCAGCTGGGAGTGATGAGCTTCCTACCACTGCAGGAAGGAGATAAGGCAGGCAGACACACTATGAAGAAAGGAGGAGAGACAGATACCCTGTGAAATTCAGGTCTTCAAGCTGGAGAGGACCCGATTTCCTAATTTTATGACTGCTTTACTCCCATGACAGTCATCAGGTACCATGGGGATCAGCACCTGGGAAATCGAGGCCTCAGGCTCCCTTGGCTTTATGCAGAATGGAAGGAAAGTCCCTGCCCCCCTTCCCCTTTTTAACCTGACTGTTCCCAGCCTCAGGCCAGCAAACCCACCGCTCTCTTTTAAAGCAGCCAAATACCTTATTGCCCTCACAGACGTGGGGCTCTTCATCCAATGCAGGCTGAGGGGAAGCAGCAAAGAGAGAGAGCAAAGGTAAGCAAGAAGAAAAGCAACAGACTCTCAGGGGGAGGGGGGAAACAGCAAGCTGGGAGCACTATTTACAACCACAGAGATGCTACATCAGGATAAGAAGGAGATAAGGAGATGGGGGATCAGCAAGAAGACACAGGCAAATGAGAGAACCACTGCCAGAGGGCCCTCTTTCAGCAGCCAGCCTGCCTCAAGAGGTCTTGATTTGACCAATGGCAACTAAGATAGCTAAAATTAAGGGGGGTAGCAGTGACCAAATCTCAGAGTCAGTTCCTGAACTTTTCACTTACTAGAAAAGCATACTAAAAGGAAAAGACCTTTCTTCTACCAGTAATAAAGCTGATAAATAGCTCCCAAAGCCTGCAGTTGGAACTGAGCTCCTTTCAGACCAGAAAGGCCAGGTATCCTTCTTGGACAAGCTGAGCTGAGAAGTACTAACCAACAAAAGAACCTAGGTGAATTTCTTTAGGAAGAGATACGTCTTTCCTTCTTAGATGCCTTCATCCTCCTTCCTTGACAACGCAAGTGACCTGTGCCTAACAGTAGTATTTAGCTCGTAATTTCCCTAGTGTAGGGATGTTCTACCTCCCATTCAGAAAGCAGAAATGTATTCTGTGACTGGCTGTTAGATGCTCCACTAGTTCAGCTACTGGGTGTATGGACATGTTCTTCACTGTGAGCAGAGTCAAGCAGTAAAACAGGTTGCCAAGGGAGGCTGTGCAGTCTTCCTTCTTGGAAATTTGCAAGGCATGACTGGAAAAAACCCTGAGCAACCCTGGTCTGACCTCACAGCTAATCCTTCTTAGAGCAGGAGGTTAAAGTAGACACTTCCTGAGGTCCAACCTGAATTGAGGTCCAACCTAAGCTGCTACCTGCTGAAAGGTCAGCCATGAGCAGTCATCCAGCCATCAGAATTTTGCTTTCTGCTCTAAGACTACTTATATTTCTCTGTTTCTGTGGCACACTGAGTCCCAAGGTGAGGGGACAATGCCTGTGCTTTAGAGTACCCTTCTTCCAATAGAAGAAACCAGGGTGTAAACAGCTAGGACAAACATGGTATTTTCCTCACCAATGGCTGCAGGGCAGGAGGTGTCAGTGGCGCTGCAGCTGTTGACGGGGCCTCGTCCCCAGCTGGTGGGCCCCCAGATGCTGTCCCAGCTGGGGGAACACCATCCTCTCGTTTCATAACGGCTCCCTTCTTGGTTGACTGCATTTTGATCTGCTGTGGCTTGGAGTTCATTGGGGAATTATTGGTGGTCTGGAGTAACTGCAAATTGCAAAGGGAGAGGCCAAGATCAGCATTAACATACCTGGGCCAATCTGGTAAGTTTCAATGCTGCTTTTTAACAAAAAAGCCCAAGAGAATTCATACCAATAGCCATCGAGAGAAGAATGCAGCAGCAGCTATTCAAAGAAAACTAGGTCTCTGAGCTGCCCTCAAGTACCCTTACAGAATGGAAAGGACCACTCAGCTGAGATGACACTCAACCCTCCACAACATGACTCAAAGGGACCAGCTACCAGGAAGAGAATGAGCTACCACAAAGGGACCAGCTACTGTCAGAAATAAACTGAGCCGTAAGAACCAGAGGCATCTGGCTCACCTCCCACCTTCACATTCCTTCATTCACATCAGCTAAAGACCCACCATACAACAAAGCACACTGCTCATGTGTAACCCATGGGCTGATGTTTGCAACTGAAGGACAGCCTCTTCCCTCATTTTCCAGAGCTATCCAGATTATCCTGCTGGCTTCAGTGCCAAAAGTAGCTAATTGGGAAAAAAAACCCCAACTCTTCAGGCTTTACCTTAGTGATGGTACCCACAGCTTTGGTGCGGCCTTCACGGAAGACCAGCCGCTGGTCTATGTGTAGGTATTCTGGGGTTTTGATGAAGCGGAAGTGCACCGTGGCTTTGTCCCCTGTCCTCAGGCAGTCCTTGTCCATGCTGAGAATCGTGGCTGTCTGACGGATGCTGCCACAATGCACTGTGAATGGAAGGCATGAAGGCTTTCAGCAGCCAGCACCATTAGGGGAATAAACTCCAGAGACGTATTTAAGGCAGCTCTCGCTACCCTACAGCTAACAGGGTGAGTCTGGAACGTAAAAATCTACTGTGTAGCAAAAACTATAGGGGTCACACAGCTGCCTTTGTTCAGTCCTCGAAAAGAAAACACACATAAGCTAGAACAGCCACCTCCAAATGGAGACTTGCCTGAAGAACCCTCAACAGAATCCTACACACCAAGCAGCTGGAACTAAAGGACTCAAAATGAGTCCTTCCATCAGCATTTGAAGCTGAACAATCTTTGCAGTGTGGAGATCTGTCTCAGGCAGGCTCTAAGTACACTTGGAGTCACACATCCCCTTTTTACTTACAGCCTCCCCCATTCTCTGTCAGATCCCTCCCCTCTCTCTAACACATTGCTGGCAAAGGTAAAAACACAAACTATGGCGTATATTCAGGTTCACAGACCTGCAGGAGCAAAATTACCTCAGGCTAGAACTGATAGAAACTGTTACCACTGGGAAACAAAGGTGAGACAACACTGAGACACGTACCCATGGCTTGATACCGTGGGCTGATGGTGGTGGGATGATGGAGCACCAGAATCTCTGCTTCAAACTCCCACGATGCTTGTGGATTCAGGCGGGGTGACACCATTACCATGCCTTTCCGGATGGAAGAACGCTTGATCTGAAAAGTAGAGACACATAAAAACTTGTCTGATTCTCCAGGGAAGAAATTTGTTTCTCTGGCTGACTGCATTCAGAAGGATGCTAAGGGATTTCCCAGATGCTCACCAACTCATGCTCACCAAAAGGCAAAAGCAAGAACTGTTTAGCACTGTGTAATGATGCTATGCAAAGGCTGCAAAAATCAAGTTCAGCTGAATTTTCTAAGGAAGCTTTAGAGTGCTGGGAATGCTTGACACTAACACAGAAGTTTTAACTCACTGATCCTTTAAAAGCAAAATACACAGCCTGCTTGTGTATTATCCAAGCAGATGATCTCTCTGAAAGTGTGATGTCTGTTAACACAACACGATAAGCCTAACACATGAAGTTTGGTATAGCCTAAATTATATCCCCTTAAAATCAGTGCAGCATTTATTGACAGAAACCTTCTGCAAGAGGAATCACATCAAATGCTGCTAATTGTTAAACCCCAAATCATACAGTTGGTCCTACAAGCTGAGAGGAATAGTGCAAATACACTGCCCAGGACACTAATGCAGTTCTAGCACAAAGGGAAACTTCTTTCAATGCCTCCACTTCGTTCGACATCTCCAACCCTAACCATCATTACCTTGAGTCCCACTGCTACCACCTGGCAGCTGTAAGGTGGAACAATCGGGATGTGGGACCCAAAAAAGCTCTTAGGGATTTTATTCAGTTGCAAAATGAGGCAGCTGAGGTTTGCAGAAGCAGTCGTATTGCAGCAAGTCCAAGAGCACTCTGAGGGTTTAGAACCAACCATCTCACCTTTTTCAAAGCAAAGGAGGCAGTCTGGCCTCCCCGCACTTCTTTGACGGGCATTCTCTTGCGGTGGATGGACTTGACAGCAATAGGTAGGAAGTTGCCAAGGGGATCTGGCCCCAGTAGCAGGGTGTCATTTAGCTTGATGAGGCCTCTCAGTGTTGTCCCAGACACCACTGTTCCTACACCCTACACCAAAAAAAAGGAATGTTACTGTTTGTAACTGAGGTTACTTGACCACGCTAGCAGAAGAGCTCTAGAACTCCCCTCTCTAGGGAAGATACCTTCTTCAACCTAGAACAGGCAGAAAATTCTTCCAAATAGCAGGCCCCTTACCGGGACAGAGTAAGTATCATCTATCTGGAATTCTGCTGGCTCTTCTTCCCTGTAACTAGTCCGTGGAGACAAGAGATTAAGAAACATCTTCAGTAAATCTAGGTTCTCCCCGGTGACATTGGAAATCTGGAAAATGGGGCACATCCTGTAAAGGAAAATTGATGAAAACGGAGTTAGCTCACCTCCCTGCCTGGGATTCCACGCGTAGGAGACATCCAAAATCTCGGGACTGAATACACAGTGCTAGGAAGGGAGAGCCTGGCAAGCAGTCAGAGGCACAACACCCCACTTTTGTAAACCTGTAACATTGCCTCTGCCTTCTAATGACATTCAGGAAAAGGTGTAAGGTTCCAAGACTGAAGGAAGCCGAATACCCTGCCATCTTCTGCAGACTGCCCAGAAGCAGCTTCTCACTTGTCTCAGAGAGGGGAACACAAGCAGGTCAACCTCAGAATCAACACATTCTTATGGTATCAACACACCACATGGCAGATGCAACCTTCACACATCTAAACAATGAGACTCTCTTTCTGAATCTTCTCGCCCAGTCTTCAAATAGGATCAAAAGAGAAACAACTCTCCTCTACTCCCATTACCTCTCTGAGCTGAAGTTGGAGGCTGTTACAATGACATCATCCTTGCTCTGAACCAGCACGGGAATCTTCCTGCACCCTGGGGACTTCAGCAGACGCTGTAACAGCTTCAGGGTTTCTTAAAGGGTGAAATGAATATTGTTAGGGAAGCACCTCCCGTCTTCGCAGATCTCTTTTGTGGGGTCTCTCCCCAAAGGGAGACTGGTGTTTTTGCCACACATAGACAGGAGAAGATGACTAAAGGTGTGTGAGTGAGACTATGAGTTTGCTACAGCCCAGGTGGGACTTAGGAACCATTCCATCTTCCATTTCGTGCCAGATAGCCTGCTGCCAAGCAACACCATACATGAACAGGCATACATGTTTGCATCGGCAAGTGCAATGGTGTGAAGTAGACTTTTTATAGATGTCTACTAAATATCTTTAAGCAGTTAAAAGATTTTTCCTCTTCCTAGAAAGGGTTTTTCATATTGAAATCAATGAAACCCAGCAGCACTCAGGAACTGAAATATTTGAGAACATGTGAATTAGAAATCGGTGTTGACCAAACAAAACTTGGCACACTTTCTCTGACAATCAACCTGCCCTAGAAGGTTAGAGAAGCATGAAAGGGGCAAAGATCACCGTCATAGACAGGGACAATGTAGGTGGATCAGGTATGTATTAGAAATAAATACCTTGGGAAAAATCTCAGGGCTCCCAACTTTGATCTTTTGCCTCTTTTAAATATATTTTCTAAGCCTCATACTTATCAGCCAGCAGGGGCATTAACCTGATGCACTGGCATCAGCCTCCTGCAAAGTGCCTTACAACAGATGAGGGGGAAAAAAAGGCGAGTAAGGGCTTAAAAGAGCAAATCATTTCTATTCTACAATTGTCATCCAATTAGACTGTTTTTGTGAACAAATAATTGCCTATGGGAAAGTAATGTTTTGGATACAGAAACACATCTAATCATGCTATCTGCTCTTCACAGATACATTTGAGTCAAATCTTGTGTCTATTTAATTTAAACAGAACATGACACGGGAGTGACTTCTCCCAAAAGCAGCTCTTCTCACCCTGAGCCAATGTTCTCCTTTCCCAGTTATTATCTTATGGTTAGGCCTTATATTTATTTGCCAAACATATGTTACAGAGACATTTAGATTGCCTTCTGATCACATGCATCTGTTTACCTGAAACATAGTTAGGATTTTTACAGTAATGAACTAACCACAGACAATGAACTAACCACATACAGTACCAGGAGCATTCACTTTCCTGATTCTTAGGACTGATTATAAAAAAACCACCCCCACCATTGCTGCAATTAACCACAGCATGCTCCTGGAGCTGTGGGAAACAAATTAAGAGCATTTTAAAGGTGAGAGCTGGCCACAGCCTGAAAAAAGTGTAGGTTAAAGGGACACTGCTGGGGTTAGAGGTGCTGCTTTAACTGCTGCCGAGCAAAAAAGTCACAAGCCCCCTAGCCCCTGCTGCTCACTGCCTTCCCCACTTGTCTAGTCCAGTCCAGTCCTGCTAACATAGCCCATATATGCAGCTGCTTTGAACCATGTATTACCTGCTGGTTGGCTGTTCAGAGGAAGGAGCTGCTGTAGTTATGTCAGATTATCTGAGAAGTACCCAGGGGAGCAGGATGTAAGAGCAGCTGCCCCTTCAATTAACGGCTGCTGGTAAACAAGTTTGACCACAGCTTAAGATCGCATTCAAATGGTGGGCAAGAAGGAAAGCAGCTTTCAAGAGAGGTTCCAGACTTTCCCTGCAGACTTAAATACCCAGAGGGAAAGCAAAGCCACAACCCTAATTGTATGCTTCTCCCCTTAGAGCCCATGTAGAAACATTTTCATGTTGCCCAGCTGAGTCCCCCAACTTGGTTCATTTTGAAACAGTGACTATGAGTGAACTGCCTGCAAAATGGGCCAGGGAAAAGGATAGATATCTGGGAAGGGTTTAAGGTGCAGTCAAAACAGATAAAGCAGCTTTCCTCCAGCAGTAATTCCTCAACCCATGCAGAGGACAACAGAACATTCAGAGGTAAGAAACAGCCCTGGAGAGAGCGTGTAGGACTCACCTTGCAGGATGTTGGCAGGGCACATGTCAATCTTGGTCACTACAACAAAGACGGGAACATTAAGTGCAAGTGCCAGGCCCAAGTGCTCCTTGGTCATTCCAACAATCCCAGCATTACTGCCAACCTACACCAGGGAAACAAGATACACGGACGTAAATGTTCCTCCTGCTGTAAACTGGGTTACAGAGAAAGCCTTGTGTCAGACATGCACTAGGCTGTGATTAGGTAGTAGATGTGTCATTGTGACTGTATAAGCAGACCCATCTAATTTCAAGTGCTGTTGGACGATGGCTAAGGGCTAATTTCTCCTCAGTTTTAACAAGGTTTTCTGGAATTCAGAAATCTTTCCGTTTTCAAGAATCTTATGTCTGCTTGGGACTGACAGTCCTGGGGCACTTGCCTCAGAGTCTTGGTGAGGTACCCACAGTGGCTTCTGCTCTCCCCTTCTGCGAGATGCTGCCTCCCTCCACAACCCCCCAGGGACTATACAGTAGATTAGAAATCGAGGCTGTCAAAGCTGTGAACAGCCCCACTCCTGCTGGTACAATACATCCTTTTTGCTACCTACCATAAGCATGCAGAAGTCAGGTAAATGGCCAGTCATGCCAAAGACGGTGGTTTTCAGGTACTTTTCATGACCAGCCAGGTCAATGAAAGTAATGACCTTGGTGGATTTCTCACAGATCTTTGTCCATTCCAAGCTGCCACCATGGCTGTCAGGCTTGTTCACCACATTGCCCTCACTGTCGAAGCCCAGAATGTCGTTGCCCACACTGCTGGTGCGTCCTGACTCAATCTCATGCTTATGGCGGAACAGTTTTTGCCGAGCAAAGCCTCGGCCATTGTCTAGTTCACCATGCGTCAAGACACCTAGCAATGTGCTTTTTCCTGCATCCACATTGCCAACCACTGCTACCCTGGAGGGGGAAGCAAAAAGGAATCTGGTAAAATATAATACGCGAAGAAACAAACAATCAAGATGAAACCAACCCCAAACATCACTGCTCATGTAAATAATGAGAGTTTGTTCTCCCTAAACCTCACAGAGTCAAAAATGTTACACCTTCACAAGCAGAGATTCTTTGACAGTTATTAGCTAACAGTGGAGATCCCAGATTCTGAGAAGTGGGATGTGAAAGACTGTGGAAACAAATCACTGGTGTCCAGAACACAGTCAGACATTGCTTGATGCCATACAGTGTATCTCTCCCAATTCCTAGTCTCTTCTATCCAGCATACCCACTGTGGCAAATCAAAAGATTAAATCCCCACTTGGTCTGAAATATCTCTGCCTTTCTCATATTCCTCACATTGCAATAGCACCAGGTGCTAGGGAGAGCACAGAAATTTACATTGCTGTTCCCAGGAAAGGAAAAGCTCAGACAACAATGAAACATTTGTGGGGAAAAGCCTCTCCTACAACAATCTCCTTCCTTGTCTCTGATAAAGGTGGTTATTATGGCTGTTGGTAAATGTTGGAAATCCATTCCATCCATCTCAAGTCATGTTACACAAGCTATTATATGTTCATTAAAAGGTGGCTTGGATCACCATAGTCTTGGAATAGAACTGAACCCTTAGTCAAAAGCGCTGTGTTCCAGCAGTGTGCATATATGTACATACATACAGACACACGTGCACATGTGACTCCCTACTGGGATTCCAGCACACAAAAGATCCCAAACTGTGAAGCCGTCACCCAGACAGCAACAGCCCTTAGCTAAACACAGGCAAACCTCCACAAGCAGTTTGTTCACAAAACCAACAGCAACAACAACAAAATGGCAATTTCATTAGTAAGGAGTGGTCAAGCTCAATTCCCTTTGTTGGGTAGCTACAACACCCAGACTCAAATCAGCGTTGCTGGCTCAGCATCACACACTGCTCACAGGGTAGAAATGCAGCCAGGCTGCTGACTAACCCTGTCTCCACCTGGCTCCTCACCTGACCTCCAGGAAGTCGTTGTCACCCACACGTTTCCGAACCAGGTAGTCGCGCACCTTTCCCCCCGCCTCCTGGTGCTCCCGCAGGAGGATCACATCTGCCTCGATCTGCTCTGCCATGCTCTTCAACGTGGCATAGGATGCTTCCATGTCTGCCTCGCTCAGACCGTATTCAGTCCCATCTAGTGTGATGTTGGGGAGACAAAGAACAATCAGCGAGCACCACCTTGCAATGGCCAGCAGCTATGTCATTCTGCCTGGGACTTTCGCACTGATTGGGATTTATATGTGGCTGGAAATGTCAGCCATGTAAACAGAATAAGCATCCTTTGCCCCAAATAACTAAGGACTGTCTTCATGCTAAGTCTTCAGAGATACTAGAAAAGCAGCATCTGTCATCTAGACGAGTTTTCTTCACAATTTCTACAAGCAAATACTTAGGGATTGGCAAGAAAGAAACATTTCTGTCTGATCCCCTTACTTCACATGGTGAAGATAGTTTGTGTGTAATCACATCCTGAAGGTATTTTGCATGCCGTTTCCTTCAGTCAGATAAAACATCTTATCTCACATTGTAATCGATGGAAAAACATTAAAAGGAAAGCTCCGACTGAAATATCATCACAATTAACCAGTGAACGTGGGACCAATTTAAACAATCAGCTTATTTTATGAAACCACATCCCAAATACATATTTTTGGCAAGTCTTCCCTGCACAGCAGTTTCTTCAGAATCCTACATTCTCCAGTTAAAACAATGTTTTTTGGCATGTCTCATTGCCTTCGCCCTGGCACTTGAAAGAATTGCTGACAGAGAAAAACAAAGAGGCACTGCTGCCTCTGAACAGCTCACCCAGGCAAAGAACTGACAGTGAGAGCAAGCCTGTGGCAACTATCGAGACCATTTCAAGGCCACCATAGCTCTTGGCTCCTCTACTAACCCAGGTGTTGACAAGCTGCATGGATTTCAGACCAGAATCTCGTCTGTGGTAAAAAAAACCCTCAACAAAGGTGGAAAGCTACACCGCACCTGGATGACCAAAGCTATTGCTGTATGCGCATTCATATGCATGGCTGACTCATCAGCTGATGAGCAGTAACTGCAGTTTGCATGAACTAATCAGCATTTTAACTACTGCACAGCTCTCCAGTAAGTAAAGTTGCTGGGTGTTTTCTAACCTAGCTCATGAGCTGGCTGAGAAGCTGTTGAGATGGTGGAGAAAACAAAAAGCATCATGGCTGGGGTCTTGGGTTGTAGAAGGGGAATGAGTAGAGAACAGAAGAGGACAAGAGCCAAGGTATAAATGGAAAGAGAGGTTAAGAGCCAAGGGATAAATGGAAGAGGCACTACTGATGAAGCAGTGAGCTTCCTGGCAGTCTTCACTTGCTTCTCAGTCATCTGAGTTGGGTACACATGATTATCAAAATCATAAACACTCAAAGTGAATGAGAAGGAGTGACAGTGGCAGGGATATCAAGATTTGTTTTCTGTTGGCTATTGTTTCCAGTTTACAGAAAAGATCCCCATCTTCCTTGACTACACAGCAACCCAAAATGAAGTTAGACATTTTAGCTCGTATTTTAAGGTAAAAAAATGCCTACTTCTAAGTACATCAGTGCAACAACCACCAGTTAACATCCTCACAAAGTATCCTAAAAGAGAAAGCTGTTACTAGCCTGACTAGCTAGATGTCTGCTGCAAATGTGGTTATCCCAAACATCAAGAATGAGGGAAACTCACTTGGAGACAAGAACATTATGCCTGTGATACTGACTGTATGACCACTGGCCTTTTGTAGGCTTCTCTTCTACGTTAGCTTTTTCACAAGACATCAAGAAATCACCAAAAGCACACAGTTCTGAAGTAACACAGCTCTCTCCCCCCATTATCTCTGCCAACCCTGGCAGTGATGACCAGGTTTTGTACTCTTCCTCAAACTTCGTAACTGGTAAAATTTCTGATCATAACAACTTGATGTCCAGCAGATATCTAAGCTATCTGAAATGTGCCTTTAACCTTATGATAGCCACAGACAAGCTTTTTGCATCAAGAGAAACAAATTTCAGTTTCTAGCAAGGCCACGTTCAATACCATCATCAGATGTAAATATTCAGATTGTGGAGAAGACCAAAAGGCAATGTGTACTAACTGCTAAAATTCGAAAAGGCAAATGATGCAGTCACACTCAAGTGAATGTGACAATAACGGCTTCATGCTGACAAAAGTGAAACCTTTCTTTCCATGGTACAGACATACACTAACAATGTAAGTCAGTAGCATATATTTTGGTTATCCAAAGTATCTCAAATACATTCCTATGGGTTAAAAATACTGTTATTTAAAATGGAGAAGTGAACAAAACCAGTCAGAACAAGACCTCTAGCAGGCACTGAGGATGCCGCTACTAAAACTGTTACTGTAATTTCAGATCCTTCACCTTTTCCTGGTGTGCCCAGACAACTTATGACTTATTTCCAAAAAAAAGCACTTGCATGATTTTATATAAAAAAATATGTTTAGCTCCACTACATAAGAGAGTTGCTGGCAGGAATAAAATAATCTGTCCCGCATGTTCTCCTGTACTTTGTGGAGGTTTCCAAGTTCCAGCAGCAGTCCAGTTAGATGAAGTAGGCTCTTCTTGTAATTGCAATGGGTTTTGCTGTTTTCCTGAGGAAGATACACTCACCTGATCCTTGACCGATGACATAGATGGTCTCCCCACATCCCTCATCAATTCTCTCTGACATCTGCCGGAGCAAACTGTCATACTGCTCTGAAGTTGGACTCACCATCACCAGCTGGAAAGAAGATTAAATATCCATTTTCAGATGTCAAGCAAACAATTTCAAAACCAGCTTCAGTTATAAGGACAATCGATCCATGTACTTTATTGAAAGAGAAGAGCTCTTTCTCAAGGACCGCTTTTTGGTGGTTTGCTTTCAGTTGTTTTTATTAAACCAGCTTCACTGACAGCTATTTCCTTGTGACACTGCACAAGGTTATTTGCCTGAGCTCAGAGTTCATTTATGTTGCAAGATATACTTCAAAGCATGTAAGAATACCAAGCACCTCTTTTTGAAGTAACCAGTGTTTAGAAGCCACATTTAAGTGACCATCCTACTTCTGTGTAACACACGTATCCACGCAAGGAAAAGAAAGGGGAGGAGACATTTCCTCCAAACAAATTCCTTAGCTGGGTATTCCCGAATCCACTACAGGCAGTGCTGCTGCTCCCCCAGAGCATGACAGGACAGCCAGAGGAAATCAGCCAGACCTCGCTGCAGAGCACACCTAGGCACCAAAACTTACAGCATCTCTTGAGTCTTTCACATACTTGATCCCCCCTTTTGTTTTCTGAGGGGGCAGAGGGGAAGGAGAGGACACAAATAAGCATTATTTTCAAACTCCTAACAAAACTCTAAGTACTTCATGCTATAGTGCTGAGAGGCAGACATAACAAAGCACTTTGTATGAGCATTTTTGGGCATTTCACCAGTGCAGAGGTGCGGTTTTGCAAGCCAGCAGCTGTGTTACCAACAAGCTTTGACTGCAGTTATTGCAACAACCATAACTTCCTTTGATCTCCCCTACAGAGGCAACAAGAGGAGGAAAAAGTAGACAGAAACAAAGTGGAAAATGAGGACAACAGCGCTTCAGGATTTTTCTTAGAACAGCTGAGGACAGTTGCACAGAGTGGCCACAGTGGTGGCACGGCAGTGGCAGACCAAGGAGACCTCTATCACCCATTCAGGGCTGGTTGGCCACCTGCTCCCTGACTACCTATAAACTGCTGGTGGCTGAGCATCCTGGTACAGTGGCTCTCTAGCTGTTGCAATTGAAATATGCATTTCTGCTAAACAAAAAAGCACTTTTGGTACAAGCTGTTAAGTCTACCACCTACCAAGAGCCCTACGGGGAGGTGCACTTGTGCCATGCTACAACACTCAATGAAATCTGTATTTCCACTATCTGTTCTTACATACATGGTCTGAAATCATGCTCAGAACAACGTACTTTACTACACATGAAGGCAAGTCTAAAATCTGTGCTAGATTTGCCTAAAACATATAGTTTGCAGCAGTTCATAATTATTACATCTTCAAGCCTGCCCAACATTCTCTGCTAACACAGAGTGACTTGCCAGCACAGCTAAACAATGTGTATTCAAGGAATAACTACCCCTACTACCTACATAGTTGATGAAGACCTTTATTAGGGATTTAAGAGTGTAAGGGAACCCAAACCCCCACAAATAACACTTAAGCAGCTTTCAAAACTATAGCAATGCATGCATCTGGAAAACTGAAGCACAGACAGCAAGCCGTGAAGCATGGTTGGAAGCTTTAAGGCAGACAAAGCAACACTCTCCTCAAATGCTAAGGGTCTCACAATGCATTATGTGATGTATGTGTCTGCAAGGGCCAGGCAGCTACAACAGAGACCTTCACATGCCTCTGAGACACATGCCCTAAGTCTTTTAGCTGCTTGGCATGGTCTGCAAAGGGTAGCAAAGCACTCCGATGTGGAAGGCCACATAACCTTTTTACTTCATGTCACAAACGACTGAGTTTTGTCTTTATTATTTGTTCTTTTGGGTTCATTTTCTTCTTAAAGATCACTGGATGTAAATACATTTAGATGGAAACCAGCAACTGTTCAGAGACTTGATCAGGACAGAAATGGAAGGCTGTGTGTTGATATGTAGAGCTTGTTTTGCCCAGCAAGCACTTTCAGGAATTCCTGGAAGCACAGCAGACAGGCTCACTGTTTAGGCTAGTGCACCAGCACAGACTGGGACTTGGGAAGATCTATTAAATAGGCTGTCATATGCATAAAGATCAACATAATAACGGGCCACCAGTATAGAGCCACACTAACTTCCGTTTCTTCAAGTCTCCTCACCAACTTTATTTTCCTATGAGTTCAAATGCTTCAGCAGTGTGCCTGGGCAGGGTGTTGTCTAAAGTGTGAGTGGATATTTCAGACGAGCAGCTCTGTCATCTTTCTTCATGGTGCCAGGTAGGAGGGCCCAGGACTCAAACAGCATGGTACCCACACACATCAGCTCAAAACACCATTCCCTCTACTCTGATGCTTTCACTACCAGACAAGGTGCTGCTGAAGGGTGTTCCACTGGTAGACTGCCTCCAAAGTCTACCTTAGGACCGATGAAGCTTACAGATGACGCAGTGTAGTGGGGTGTCAAGAGAAGGATGTGTGGAACAAATAGCAGCTTTCATGGATCACACCTTCCAGTGTCGTTCAGTGTTTCTAACGGCTTCTGCACCCACAGCCAGTTCTGCCGTTTCCTAGGTCACTGCAAGACTTTACTCTCTGTTTTGAAGATCTCTTCAGCTAGCTTCCTGGACAGAGGGGGCCTGTTCTTTGCCATCTCTTTGGTCAAAGAGAGGCCCTCCATCTTGGCCTCTCTGCTTTTTAGCTTTGAGCAATCCCCTCCATGTTTGCACTACATAGATGTGTTTTTCAGAGGTTTTCACAAAGTCAAAAATTTCCATTTCTGTTCTTTCCACTTTGCGAAGCATTGAGCAGTTAACAGTAGGAGCCATGTGGGGTCTAGAAACCTCAGATTTCCTATAGGGCAAAGAAAGTAACAACCAGTTATTGTTTTATTCTTATGACAGCAGAAGGAAATATATCTCACAAGTTTGAGATGGCATCTCTAAAGTCCCTTCCCAAGCTCTGGGCAGAGGTGGCTCTTCCCACCTTTCCTCTGATCATATTTGGGATTAACATATGCTAGAGAGAGGTACCGGCTACAGCTGTCTGAGCTTATTCCAGGGGACAAGTTGGACCATGCATTTTCAATAAACTAGTGAGATTGAGCTCAGGGTACATCAGCACTACTGCAGGAAATCCTTACAAAAGAAGCATCCCATATCCATGAGGTGGGAAAACAATAAAGATTAAGGGCAAACGAAATACTATGTGATCTGTAGTGCTGCTCTTTACTGGACTGATGCTTTCCATGGCTGGAAGGCAATCACTAGCCATTGGGAAGTCAGGGAAAAGACACCTTCTGTAATATATTTTGCTTTCTGTTTCTGTGGACATATATAGTTCAAGTGCTAATAACATTCTGTTGTCAATGTAGATCTAATATAACTATCAGCTCTTCACTAATAGCCTTGTGTGATATGGTTTTATCCTGAAAGATTATTACTGCTGCAGTGTGTTAGTACTGGAGGGAAAATAAACACCCACTAAGATCAACACGATAATGAATTTGTGCTGATGAATCGAAGTGTTTGCTTGACCAGCTGACAAGATGCACTTGATAACTGAATCCCAAGGTGCTCCTCTAAAAAAAAGCCCACCCTACAGTGAACACCCTGGGGGAGAACAATGAGAAATGTATGCAACACAGCTAGGGGGTGGGTCAGACAGGACAGAGGTAGCAACTAGCAAACAGATTGCAGTGGGAATCACCAGTTTAAGCAGGAATTGAAGGGCAGCAATTCAACTGGGAAGACAGGAAAGATGGGGGATCAGGAGGGAGGGGCACATTAGCTTCTGCATTCTCACCATATGGGACTGCCGTTTTGAGCACATAGCAGGAGACTAACATGGAGAGATGGGACAGAGCTCACACTCTTAGCTCTCATCCAAGAGAGGGGTGAATGAAAGGTCTAGGGAAAAGACAGCAGCTGTACATTGCTATATGGAAAAGTAACTTTAATAAAGGTCAAAAACATGCTTACCTATCGTTTTCATAGTGCCTGAAGATTTCTAGGAATGGCAGACAGGCTGACAACACAAATGGAGACTGTGGGAGAAACACATTCCTCTCTCTTCGTCAAGAGTTTTGGTCAGGTTCCTGGCTGTCAAGAATCAGTGACACAGCCCTCGGCGTCCTCCTGTGCCCTCTTCCACATCAGCCACATCCAAGACAAAGCACAGATCAATATTGGCATCCTGTATCAAAATCTTGTCCAGCTCATTAAGGCATAAACAGGTGGCTCAATAGATACTGCAGCCTTGATTTCTGTTCTTGACTATCTTTTAAGACATTTTCATAACACTTGTTTTAATACAGCACCACATCATAAAATATCCGGTCATCCCCTCAAACAAAAGCTTTTGCACACCCACACATCACAATTTCTCTTTCTCCATTTTTCCACAAGGGCAAGAAAATCCAGGACTTTGGAACAACTCCAGATGGAAGCATGAAGAGGAAGGATGTCAGAAAACCGGAAGAATACACCAGCTACGCTGACTTCTGGATCACATAGTTACAAGCGGACCAAACCAAGTTTTCAAGACACTCTGGAGTGGGAGATGGCACCACAATACATCAAACCCTTGGCAGCAGCAGGTAACAGTTAAAGAAACCAGCCAACTGGGGGGGGGAATTAGAAGATAAGGTGGAAGATGTAGTCTGTGGCAAGCTCTGGCATACATGTATTACAACAATGCAAGATGAAAACGAGCACAGATTCTGACAGAAGTAAGACCACCACACAGTTTCACCGTTCAGTTCATGGGAGAAACTGCTCAAGAACAATTATTTTTGTGCCGGTATGCAAGAGCGAGGCAGCCTTGTCTCTGAGCCCTCATACTCAACGAGTTACAAACTCTGACCTGCTTCTAAGATTGTAAAGAAAGCCCCAGGAACTAGTACGACTGGCCGCAGAGATAACTACAGAGAACCAGCGCAGAGGAAAAACGTTAGACGCTAAAGCAGCCGTCAGCTTCAACCCCTGCGCTCGCTAAGAAGACGCAACACCCGCCGTAGGCACCTCCCCAGCGAGAAGGAAGGAGCCGGGCGGACAAGCCTGCTAGCTCCCTCCTTTCCCGGCCAGGGCACGGCTCGCTCTCAGCCCTAACCCAAGTTTACAGCACTTCTACCGGCCGCCTCCACACGGCTCGGCGGGCTCTGCCGCCCGGCCGGGTAATGTTGAGACCGAGGGGACCATGGGGCGATATCGCACCTCCTGCAAGGGTCCCTACCCCTCGTTCTCCTGAGGTGAAGGGCAGCGAGGAGGGGCTGGCCTCGGCTGTCGGGCCGCCCCGGGGGGCAGGCCCACAGGAAAGGTGGGCGCCAGGACGAGGGCAGCGAGGGGCCCGGCGGGGTGATGGCGGTCGCCGGGCCTACCTTACTGGTGAGGTCGATCTCGGGTTCGCCGTTGAGCGCCTCACCGTCCTCGGCGTCGAAGGCGGCTCGGAGGGGACAGGCGGCCGCTGCTACGAGAGGCCCCCCGCCCGGGGAGCCGGGCTCCGGGGCGAACATACAGGCCGGCACCGGGGAGCCCCCCACGGGGGATCGGCTCCGCTCCGCCGCCGCCATCTTCCCTATCCCGGCCCTCCTGCCCCGCCTCTCCGCCCTGGGAGGTGCGCCCGCCCCGCCCCAGGCCCGCCGAGGCGGTGCCAGCCAATCAGCGGAGGAGGAACTGGCTCATTAGCCTGTAGCCATGACGACTGTGAGCGGTGGCAATGGTTATTCATGAGGAGGGCCACGCCCCTACGAAGCGCGCGAAGCCAATGAGGGAGCCACTGCCAGCTCGGCTTGTTTTCTATATATACACACACAACAGAGCCCGCTCGACGTGTCCGGGCTGTCCTAGCCAATGGGAGAGCTGGCCCGTGTGACAAAGAAAACTAAGGGCCAATCAGACAAGAAAACACGAGCAACTGGGTGGGACTAAGAAAGATGGGGAAAGGCCCGCCCTGGTGGGTGGGCTTTCTCTGACGAGAAACCAATGAAAAAGAAGGAAGTTTTGACAGACAGCTGTGCCAGCCAATGGAGAGGGGAGGGTGCTCGCCGGGAATCCCCACAAGCAGCGAGCGCTCGGCTGAGGTGACGGGTGTCGCCGAGCGGCGGGGGCTTTGGCCGGTTGTGGGGGGCGGTAAAGGCCCCCTACTAGCCCCAGGCTCCTCGTTTAGGCCGTGAGGAGACAACTGGGGAGAAGGCCCACCGATGAGGGGCTTTGCGGGCAGGCTGGCGGGGAAGCGGGGTGTCTTGCCCTTCCACCGGGCCACCCGCCCGCTCCCCCGCCGCGGGCTCCAGTTCGGCAGGAAGGATTGATGTTTATTCACCAGGCGGTAAAACCGCTCCAGCCGCCTCGGCTTCTTTATCGCCGCGTGAGTCTCTGTGCTATCATTAACCCCGCGGCCGAGAGGGGAAGCGGAGCTCAGGAGGGAAATTAACCCGCCTGAGGTTAAAGCAGCCCCGGAGCCGGGAACGAGCTGCGCGACGGGGCATTCCCCGCCCGGGCAGCGAACCCTGCCGCTCTCTGCGGCTCCCGGACGACCCGAGGAGCAGACACCGGTTCTCTGTTCCTCAGGAAAGCCAGGCCCACCCCGCTCCTCTCCCCTCGGGCCGCCCGTTAACGTCAGGGGGCGGGGGAAGGGGGTCACGGGGGGTGTGTGTAAGAGCGGAGCGAGCGGCTGCCCGCACGCATGCGTTAACGGCTGGCGGTGTGGGGCCGCCGGGGGCTGAGGAGCGGGTAAGGTGGCGGGTTGTGGGCCACGGCGGCTGCCCTCGGGTGCTTCCTGAGGGGAAGGGCAGGAGGCTTGGTTCGCCAGCGAGCCCTGAGGGGCAGGAAGGCATCTGAGGCTGTGGAGGGGGTAGGAAGGGAGCGTTAGGCGGGGGCTGTGGGGCTGGGCCTGGGCTGTGGGGAGCGGCTGCCGCCCGCGGGGGTGGGGTGGTGGTTGTTTTGGTTGTGGTGGTTGTGGTGATTGCTGTGGTGTGGTGGTGATGGTTGTGGTGGTGTGAGTGCGGGGTGGGAAGGTGCGAGGCAGGCCTCGGGGCTGGTTCTGCCTGCTACCTGCCTTCCCCTCGCTCCCCACGGGCTTTGTTCTGTCTTTTCGCATTGCTAACGGAGACCTCCCTTTGTCAGAGTGTAGGGTGACTTGTGAGGAATTGCCTTCCCCGGAGCCTGGACCTAGGTGGTGGTGGTTTGTTTTGTGGCCTAGCAAGAAACGGTTTCCTTTCCCGAGCTGTTGGCATCTTCTTGCCTGGATTTAGCCGTAGAGGAATGCAGCTGATAAGTCCTTAACCACCCTGTGCTCCCATAGGCAGCACCAGAAGCTGGCTTCATCTTCTCCACTTTGCCACTTTGGGGGTGGGCCTCTCTTTGTTACCTATTCTGGGTACCTTTTTAGTGGCACTGTAGATTAAAGGAGATGGAAGAAAAGGAGCGATGTGATAAATTCCATCTGGTACCTTGAGACTAAGGAGATTAATATCTTTTGACTTCTTTGTCAGTGGGGGGGAGGGGAAGTATTACATTTTATGGGGTATGGGTGAAGGGAGGAAAACTATGTTGTAGATCTCAACGTGGTTTTTAAAACCAGCCGTCAGAGGCAATTACTAAATAAACTGAAGCACAAGAGGAGGGTTTGGGAGCTGGAAGCAGTGCTAGCCTACAAAAGAAAGGGGCAGTGGGCTGCTGTTGTGACTGTGGAGGAAGAAACTTCAGCCTCCTTCGTTTCTCATCACCTGCTCTCCACCCACCCTGTGAGAAAATGAGTTGTGTGCCATGGAAAGGTGACAAGACCAAATCGGAATCACCAGAGCCACCTCAGCCACCACCACTGCATATTTACCATGAGAAGCAGCGTAAGGAGCTGTGTGCCCTCCATGCTCTCAACAATGTCTTCCAGGACAGCAACGCCTTCACTAGGGAAACCCTGCAGGAGATTTTTCAGAGGTAGGATACTCTCTGTACTGGTTTTAGCTTCCCCTTGTCCTCTGTTGCTCAGAGGAATTTTGAGGTCTTATTTGGTGGGGAAATACAGCAAAGCTGGGATTCAAAGTATGTTACTGCCTTGAACTGAATGTAGGTTCTTTTTTTAAACACTTCCCCCTCTTTTATTTTTTTCCTCCCTCTCTCCATGCAGAAATTCTCTCTCTTTTTACTTGATCCTTAAACTCTTCTGGCTGCCAAATTTGGGTCCAAGGGCTTTATTGCAGATGCTGTCATGCATCTTGTGCTGTCTTCTCCCCCACCCACCTTAACACATTCTACCCATCTTCGTATTTTTGCCCCTGCCTCATGTAATATGTTATCATGATCTTAAGATCAGATTTGGGGTTCCCTTGGGAGAGTGAAGGCAGCAGGATTGACAAATATGTCGTCATAAATTTTATTTTGATCTGATACTGTAGCACTTCTGAGTTTTGGGGGAAGTAGGAGCTTTGCCTAATGAGTGACACCTTATTCAAGTGGTTAAGTGAAGTTCTTTGAATATTATGATTGAGACCCTGCATATTCTGTCAACCTGGATTTAATTTCAGTAGCTAGATCCAATTTTCTGTGGCATTGCTAAATGTTTCCCAGCAGCTTAAGATAATTATTAAAAGCATTTTTGGAGTTTTACTGGGATAAATTAAGTTGTTCATATGGCCTCTACAGTAGCTCATACTTTGCTCAGTGTTTTTTTTATGCTGTTTTGATGTTTTGTGGAAATTCTCCTCTGTGTGCCTTTGGAAACTGTGGTGACTTTTCGTTCATGAAGTAACTAAATAGGAAAAGGGGGTCTTCTTTGATAGTCGATCCACAGATGTTGTGAACGTCATGTAAGTTATGCTTGAATATCTGTTACCAGCAGTTGACAGCATCGTGTGTTTGTGACAGGTAGGAAATGGTGCTTTGTAGCAGCATTTGCACAGGTACTCCTAGAGGAGGCAGTGGCAGTCCCCTGTGCTGCTGATGGGCAGGGAGCTATGTGCCTCTTGCTGCTCTCCTGAAAACCGCATGTATGGACTCATCAAACGCATGCCTGTCTTTGGCAATAGAAATGTGGTGATAGGCAACAGCAAATATCGGCTTGAAGGGCTGTTTGTGATAGCCTTATAAATAAACTTCTTGGTGAATTGGAGCTGGTTCATGGCAGGCTCAAGGCATTCTTTCTCTCATGTAAGCATGCTGTGGTTTTGTTCCAGAGTGGTAATTGTCGGAATCTCGGATCACAGATGGATTGCTATCGGCCTGAAGCAAACAAGCGCAGTTCATGTGGTAGAAGGAGCATGATGATCTAATTAGTTGGCTTTCACTGGGTTTGGTGAGACAGATCTAGTGTGTGGCATGAGGCCTCTCAGAAAGAGCTGGGGTGATTTATCTTGTCAGACCTTTTGCTGTGGAAGGGAGAGTTTGTCTCCGATTCCAACCTGGTATTGTTCCATCCTAATACTTGGATCAGGATAAACAGATTGATTCAGCCTCGTGGTAGTATGGAAATATACATGGCAATTCCTCTCAGAAATGGAAGAGCTATAAACTATTCATGAGAACCGCCACTACCTTTGCATCTCTGTTGCGTAACTCTGTTGGGTGTCTAGCTTTGACTTGCCTTTAAGAAGAGTGGATTCCGTTGCCCTTAATACATCACTGTTCCATATGTCTTTCCTGTGTCTAGTCATATTCAGTGTGTTGAGAAAGGACTAATGAATATTTTTTAATAAGCTACAGAAACATTGTGAGGTGTGTTTTTTTTGTTGTTTTTTTTTTTAAAACCCAGCGTTGACAAGGTAACAAAATCACAAATAAGCTTAAGCTTTCTGTAGCTGTTGCCACATCCCTTGAACAGCAATTGAGCCACATTCATTAATTGTTAGTTTCCCTAATGCTGCATCCCGTTGTGTAGAGACAGGGTAGCCTGATGGTTGCCCTCTCAAGTGTACCCCAAAACTATGTCCAAGGTCCCTTCTGATTGTCTTCTTTCCCTGAAGACAAGAAATATCTTTTTGATGCTTTTCTGGCTTTTGTTGTAGGAAGTAAGACTGCATGTTCCAAATACTGTGTGGAGATACAAACACTTTCACTTCACTGTATTGAGACCTGATTAGGAAAGACAACTGTGGACAGGAATCTTGGATCCTGTTGTGTTTAGACAACACACTGATGACAGTTTCTGACTTGGAAAGCTCAGGATTATTACCTAGCTTTCTGTCCAACTTTACTTGTTTTCCTTGTCTTATGTTATCTTTGGGGAGGCAATTTAATTCCTTGTCTAACCAAAATCCCTCAGCTGGTGTTTGTGGACCCGATTTAGGTGTATGCGAGTAGAAACGTTGAGGCAATTCTTAGTGAATGTTAGCTCACAAGTACCAGTTTTTGAGAGTGTCACCTCTGCTGGTCTCTTCATCTCATTTCTGGGGCTCTGAAAGTTACAGGAAGGAACAAAGATAAATGTATTCTTTCTGCTCTCAAATAAGCTTGTCTCTGGAAAGCAGGGCCATGAGAAGGTGCTTGTGCAACCCGGAGGGGTCTGTTGATTGGAAGGTTTTCCTAGCTCACTGCAGGCAGGAGAATTAATAGGTTGAAGCGATGATCTTGAGGAATTTGTTGTAGCCAAGTGATCTTGCCTTATGGAGATGCTGGAAGAGCTGTGACAACAACAGTCATGTCTCTTCCATGATTGGTAAAGTACAGTAGAGCTTTGGAGACTGGAAACCACCATTCTCTGGAAATGTTGTAGCTTTTCCAATCATGATGTTGTTTCTCCCTTCTGTAGTTAACTCACTTTTAGGCTGTTCTGCTGTACTCTGCTCCACTGCAAGAAAACTCACAGCTGATGTAAAAACCTACCTGTCTGTAGCCTCTCTAATCTTGGTTGATCTTAAACCCCCTACTCAATCCACTGCTTGCTGCTTCTTTCCAAAGGCCTTATATTGTCAGGGGAGTAATGCTGAAGGGTTTTCACTGGATGAAATACACCTGAAGAACTTGCACTGTGCTAAAGGGCGAGCAAAAACTGTGTGGGGACATCAGGAGTTTTGGGGGACAGAGTTAACATGAGTAGCAGGCAAAATGTGGCTATTAGGAAAATATGAAACATCTGAACCTTGTGCTGGCAGAACTGATGGAGTCCTTACCAGTCAAAAGAGCAGTTCACCACAACAGAGCTTTGCATTGGGTTTGAGTGACCTTGCTGTTCTCTGCTCCTAGTTTCCCCGTGTGCTTTGCTCTTCCAGCTGTTGAAGCTAATCTCTCACCTGGGTAATAAGTCACCTTCTTCTTGTTTCCCCAAACCAATAGAAGTCACTAACTGTTGGTTTGTTGTTTGGGGTTCTTTTTGCCATGTGTCTCCATGTTTTGTCTTGCATCCATTATATGGATTTGTGTAAAGGATGTTCTAATTTTGCATGTGATGTGGTGGACTATGAGTCTGGATTTCTAGATGCTGTAGTAACGCAAATGATGTCTAGGCAAGCTTACGGATTAAAACTGAAGAGATTTATATGTAAACAGGGCTATCTGCTTAGTTACCTACAGCAACAGATCTATTTTTTTATCATATAGCAACGGCAATGCTTTAGAAAGCTCCTAAACCCAAATATCTTCACAGCTTTGTGTCTAAGTGCTTCTTTCATTTACCAGTGGGGTGGTGGGGGAGAACAGCCCCTTTTCTGCAGCCAACCCACCCTGCCTTTTGTCCTCTCATTCAGTCTTCAAGACTGGTGTTGGCTGTTGAACTCATGAAACTGTAGTAGCCATTGTCCTACACTGCAAACTGGCATTTACTCTGACCATGAATTGAGGTAAAAATGATTGAAGCATCCTTCAGAAGTACCAGCTCAAGGGAGTGGGGGAGGGAAAGAGGTCTCTTTCACATCTTTGTGAAGCTTAGTACATCAAAATTATTCTTAATACACTGTTTAGCCCTCTCAGCCCCTTCGTTGAATGATAAGGGTGAATGGAATAATTTGGTTTTAAACAACCCCCCTGAAAATGGGCTTCAGGTTACACAGCAAGGAGCCCCTTCCGACTGTGGAATGCAGGTTTGGCGAGCAGCCTCCTGTTGTGTTTGCAGGCTGTCTCCCAACACCATGGTGACGCCCCACAAGAAGAGCATGCTGGGGAACGGAAACTATGATGTGAACGTGATCATGGCAGCACTTCAGACCAAAGGCTACGAGGCAGTTTGGTGGGACAAGCGCAGGTACCGAGATGTCATGTAACTCTGGGAAGTGGCTGCCATTTGTAGAAACGAGGAAGAGACTAAGTTAAAGTACCAGAATACAGTCTTAGCACTGTTTTCTGCACTCTTTCAGGGATGTGAATGTCATTGCCCTGTCTAATGTGATGGGCTTCATCATGAACCTGCCCTCCAGTCTTTGCTGGGGCCCCTTGAAGCTCCCCCTTAAGCGACAGCACTGGATCTGCGTCCGTGAGGTGGGAGGCACCTACTACAACCTCGACTCCAAACTCAAGGTGCCCGAGTGGATTGGAGGTGAAAGTGAGCTCAGGTAGGCATTTTTGTATCCTGTTCCTCAAAACCTCCCCTTGTTGGAGGTGGGCAGTCTGCCTTTAAACAGCTGGCAACTGAAACATTTATAGTTGACCTTCCATAGCAAAGATTTGAGAGCAGTAAGGTTGTTGTGCCTCTGCTCAGACTGATAACCCCATTTGCATGATATTCCTCTTTACTGTGAGCGTGGTGAGGCACTGGAACAGGCTGCGCAAAGAAGTGGTAAATGGTCCATCCCTGGCAGTGTTCAAGGCCAGACTGGACAGAGTCTTGGGCAACATGGCCAGTGTGAGGTGTTCCTGCCTGTGGCAGGAGGTTGGAACTAGGTGACCTTAAGTCCTTTCCAACCCTAATCATTCTTTGAAGCTAAGAAAATGCTTTGGGCAAGGGCGATCTCTGTGTGCTGGGGAGAGCCCGACTTCATGTCTCGCATGACTGGCTCCATCACCTGTAACGAAGGTAGAAGCCAAGTCTGGTATTAGTGGGTGACACTTGTGACAAAATGTACTGTGCTTGGCTCTCTCCTCAAATATGAGAGTATCATCATCCCTTTGCCTCCTTAGTGCCAACCTATGCATATGTTTCCAATAAAAGGCTTTCCAGACTCAAAGTGCAGCCTTGTCCCTGACAGCAAGGGAAAACTGCTGTTAGGTGTCATTTCCCTATATAAGCCTATGCTGCACTTCTGGCTTGACTCCCCTCTCCAATCCTAACACAAGATGGTTGGCGTGAATGGTTTGACTGTAAAGTCTCACCTGCTCTTAGTTGCTGTACAACTTCCATTCCTTCCTGTTCTAAAGCCTACTAACAGATTTGCTGTCTTGACAAGACTGTTCTGAGGTAGGGATTGCACATGAGCAGTATTTGCAGAGCCCACCTTGCCATTAAAGCCTTGATAAAGTGAAGCTTGGCCTATTGTGAACTTTTGGGGTTAAGTAACACAGTTCTGAAACTACAGGGCAGAGCTGCTGGTGGATTTTATTCTGGGTGCGTTCTTCTTCAGCAATAAATAAGGCCTTTCTCCTTGGAGAATGCTGGAAACATGGGCTAAAAGATGCCAGAGAGAACCTTGATTTGACTTTCATAGTTACTGGAGATAATCCAAGTTAGGCATTAGAAAAAGTTTTGGGGCAGAAAGGGGCTGCAGATCCATGTGAAATGAGCAGGTGGTGTGCTGCTGTTGTGACTTAGGACATCAAAGTGATTGGGTTTTTGGGGGGGGTTTCTGTTCCTCACCAGTATTGCAGATTTGTTGGAATTATTTGCAAGTACAATGGGTTTCTTAATCTTGGAGACTGAAGAAACTGAACTTTTTTTTTTGCCACCTTAGAAAATTGGGAAGTGACATCTATATAGACTTAACCTCTGCTGAAGTTAAGATCTGTCTGATCCTGTGATAATTTTCTGGATAGCACCTAGTTGGGCAAGTTTAATATTTATCTTTAATAAGAAAATAACTAAACTGTGTGGGGCTTTATTTGTGCAGTTATTTGCAGGGAGTTGTTAAGAGAAGGCGATGAATTCTACATTCAGTGGTGCTTGTTTCTATTTCTGTTGATAACAGGAAATTTTTGAAACACCAGCTGAGAGGCAAGAACTGTGAACTCCTGCTGGTGGTGCCAGAGGAGGTGGAAGCACATCAGACCTGGAGAGCTGATGTGTGATCCGGACTGACTCTGTCCTCCCACTACAGCTCCTCCCCTCGCTGAATTGACATCCTCAAAACCTGGATCATGGGTGCCCCAAGTCCTCTCATCTGGAATTTTCTTTGTTAAGATCTTCTCTTCCTTGGTGCAATAGGGCAATGGCGCTGGACACTGGGGGCGCTGGGTGCGGGAGAACTGAGGGCAGAGTGGAGGAAACTGGAAGTCAATCTCTTCAATCGCAAAGGCGAGTGAGCTGCTATAGCAGGCACTGCGCTTGCTCCTGAAAACGGCTTCAGGGCTCTGGGAGCCTTTGGACACCCTTTCCCCACACACTTTGAGGCCATGTGTGGTGGGACTTGCTGGGGAGGAGCAGGGACTGAGCACACCGCCACCTCTTCGCAAGCCTCTTCCTCCAAAACAAGTTGTCATGAAGACCGTTGCAATTCCTACAGGTCTCTCAGGACACGCTCAAACACTAGGAATGGTACGGTGCTCGGCACCACCCTCTGCTTCCGAGGGGTTGTTTGTGCCAGGAATTAGGAAACAATAATAAAAACAGCATCATCTTTCAATAAACTCTTTGGGGAGCTTGAGGATCCTTCCCCAGTGTCTCCGGGGATTGACTTTTGTGGCAAGAAGCTGTTCCACAGCATGTAGCTGCTGGCGAAGGTGACATGGAAACAGCAAGTGCAGGGTCATTGAGGAGCATCGTATTTCTTGATTGCAGAGAGGCCGTAGTCCGCTTGGGGTTTCTTTGTACTATGGCGAGTGGTTTGGGGTTGGCTTTTACTATTTTTTTTAACATCTGTTTTGCTTTTCTGCATGGTCACCCAGCAGTTTAGGGGCTGCTCGGAGAGAGGAAGAAAACTAACTGAAAAGGTTTTGAGAGGAACTGATTCCCTTTTATTTTCCTCTTTCCAGAAGTCTAACCTGCAGTCATGGAGATGTTCTGAGAATGTCCTAGAAAGATGTGAAGTTAAAGCTCAGCTGAGGAGGTGAGCTTTCATAGTAGCCAGGTTGTGCCTCTGTTATAGTTACTAGCCAATAATGTGGGGGATGCAGAGGGCCCACCAGAACCTGCGGGCAGTTGAGAGACCCTGACCCAATGTTGAACCAACCTCTCCTTCAGTGTTGGCCAACAAACATTCCGGTAACGGACAAACAGCTTTTTCCTTCCCCCATTTCCACGGGGAAGAGTGACCAGGCATGGAGACAGCAAGAGGATCCCCACAGGCTGTTCCCCATCGTTTTGGGTGAGCTGCAGCTCAGTCATGCCTTCCACAGCAAGAGGAGGAAACACCAAAATTGGAAGACTGTTGCATTCAGTGCTTCCTAGTTCAGCTGTTGTTCGCTTCCCTCCTTGACACATGGGATAACAGCAAATGCTGGGACACAACACAGCTCCAAGGAAGCCATTCCATCCTGCAGGAAAGTCTCATTTCTCCTGCTGGAGTTTGCAGGAGGGGTTGTAACTACCTTGTCTAAGTTCTTTTTCTCCCGAGCTCTGCAAACGCAGGAGCAGGTGCTCAAAGCTGAGAGACCACCAAAACCTGCACCTTCCTAATTCAGAACAGAGGCCACATAGTGAGGGGATGCCACTGTTCGGGACGTCTGGAAGCAGCGTTTTGCAGTCACAGCCTCCCACAGCTGAGAGCAAAACACCTCTCGCACGTTTTAAAGACCCGACGTTTCTATGAGAAGTCCTATTTCGTAACACATTCCAATGACCAATACCAGCTGGCAGAGGTTTTTAAACACTTTCCTACTGGCAGGATGTGCAGCCTGCAACATTCTGCTCGTGACTTGAAGCCATTTCTTCAAGAGGGGGGAAAACATAAACTAAACATACCTAGACAGCAATGTTTTCTATGCTAGTCGCACTTTGGAGAAACCCCATTTGCATGGAAGCTGCGAGCCAATGGCTCAGTGCACAATATGCAAAGATGTTTTCAACTACTTTGGGGCTAATTTCCTTTCCTTGTTTAGTCCCTTCCTTTCCCATGAAGGGGAATGGGTTAGATCCAGCTACTCAGGTAAAGGGAAGGTGGGATCACACACCCCACAGGAGGGGAGGGAGCTGTGCAGGCCCGAGGGGCTATCACTTCTGTATGTTCAATTGAATTGTTCTGTAAAGGATGTAAAGGCAAAATAAATTTTTTTGTTCTTTGGTTATAAAACTGCGCCCTT
The DNA here is from genome assembly GCF_033783945.1 of Neopsephotus bourkii. Classification (NCBI taxonomy): domain Eukaryota; kingdom Metazoa; phylum Chordata; class Aves; order Psittaciformes; family Psittacidae; genus Neopsephotus; species Neopsephotus bourkii. Next base: position 16,469,739 of record NW_026900624.1, read on the forward strand.
TCTACACAAACCTTTCTGTGAGTAGAATTATAGCATGGTTTGAGTTGGAAAGGACCTTAAGATCATCCAGTTCCAACCCTCTGCCATGGGCAGGGACCCTTACAGTAAAGAACTTCCTTATATCTAACCTGAACTTCCCCTGTTTAAACCCATTCTCCCTTGTCCTATTGCTCCCCTATGGGAACTCCCTTAAGCGACGCAAAGCTTGTTGCTCTGTCACCTTCGGGTACCAATGCAGTGTCCATCCCTTCCCATGGCTCCAGAAGAACTGAACCTCCCTAAAGGACATTTATTAAAACCACACTGCTCGGGTTGGATTTATTTAATACTCAATACAAAAAAATACGCAGCTGATTGCTAAAGTTCTACTGATGAGACAGAGGATCAGCATGATGGTCTTGAGCCTGCCACTCCCTCAGTTCTCACATACATACACATATGAAGCCGCCGTGACAGTATTTCTGCAGGTGCATCTTCCTGGAGAGAGTTTTCCACCTTCCTTTTGCTTTGCCTGCTGTGGAAGTTATTTCTCTTCCTCCTTCTCTCACCAGTGTCCTTCAACTCCACGTCAGCCAGCAAAGGATTCAGGACTCATTTTGCTTGACTTCTGAAGCCCAGCCTGAGCCCTGGGGTGGTTTTATGGGAGTACGAGGGGCCTGGAAGAGGAACTGAATTCCCCCAGTTCAAGTCTGACTGGTTATGGTGCATTGATTGAATAAAAGGAAAAACGACTTCTGTACAGGGGGAGGATGCAGCCAGGAGCTGTCAGCCGGTCCAGAGGGGGACAGGCTTCCCCCCTCTTTGTGAACAGGTCAGTGTCCCAAAGGAGAACCAAAAATAAAAACAAAGGGGAAAAGCAAAAAAATGCCCTGACCCAACAACTCAACAGTTCAATAGATCATAATCTCAAGGTCTTCCCACATGATACAAATCCAACGCAGCTTCCACAAATTAGATCTTCCCAGACAATGGTGGCAGGGCCCCCGGCATCCCCCCTGAGAGCCCCGTGTTGGGTCCCAGGAGGATCTGGAAGGAAAAGGGTCAGTTGAGGGGCTGCAAGAACACAGGACAGGGGCTGCGTGCTGCCTTCCCTCCCACAGCCTCCCAGTCGGGCACTGAGGCTGTGGCACCAGCTCCTCCCCTGCCATGAGAGCCCAGCCACACTGAATGCAAGTGGGGTGGATCTGGACATCGCTGCCTTCAGCCCATGTGCAGCCCTCACTGACTATTTTGGCCTGGTGAAAGCTAGGTTGTGTTTGCTGGAGTTTGCCATCAACTTGTTACTAGGAATCGGCAGGATCATCCCATTGGGAGCATCCAACCAAGGCACCCGGTGGGATGCAAACCGTACCACAAACCGCTCCCTAAGCTCCTTCAACAGGAGGTACCTGGGAGGAGGTGCAATGCCCTGAGCCAAACCTGCAGGGCCAGGGGAGAGGGCTGGGGTGCTCTTGCCTCACCTGTCGCTGCTGCAGCTGCTGCTGCTGCTCCATCTGCAGCTTTTCAGTTTCAAACACAACAGGAAGAACCAGAATCATGAAGGAAGTGGTCCCAATCCACAGAGCTGCCCTGGAGAATCTATGGAAGAGAAAGCACATTAGGAATAAGAACCGGTTCTTTCCCTGCTTCCCACAGGCCCCAGGCTTCCCCCTTGTACCTCCCTTTCCCCCCGTCTGTGCCTCACACAAAAGCCACCCGTGGTTCTGCCCCGAGGTGCCCCCTTTGCCCAATGCCGCCTAGAAACAACGGCCGCGGCCCCGCCACTCCACGCACCGCAGGACCCGCTCCCTCACCTGTACATCTTCTGCGCTACCGACAGCGACAGGTCGAACGTGGCTCCTGCCGCCGAGCGGACGCACTCGGGGAACATCTCCGTGAGCCCCCACAGCCGCTCCGCCAGCGTCTCGTCCAGCTGCGGGCGGCAACAACAGCGTCAGGCCCGATCCGGCCCTGCGCGACCGACGGGGTCACAGCTGCCCCGGCCCGCCCCGCCGCGCCGCCCGCTGCCCCGCTACCTCCTCGTCGTCGTCCTCCTCCTCCAGCTCGTCCTCCAGCTCTTCGGCCCTGCTCGAGCCGCCCTTGGGCAGCAGCTCCTCCGGGGACAGGGACGCCGCGGCAGCCATCACCACCAGGCACGGACGGAGGGGGCGGCGAGACAGCGGAAGCGGAAGGGCGGTCCTCCCGCGGCCCGGCCGTGAGGGAGGCAGCGGCACCTGGCGGACGGGAGGAGCCCACCCCTGTTCCCCCCCTCCCCGATTCTCCCCATCTCGTAGCTCATAGCAAACACCCGCAGACTCTGGGTTTAAATGTGTTTATGTAAACGATGCATGAGCCTCAACAGCAAGCACCCTGCAGGCTCCCAGAGGGGGCAGGTTTTGGGGAGGTCAGGGGGTGTCCTGCGTTTTTTAAGGTACCCGGAGATGGTTCTTCTTGAGGAAACGTAGTGAGGTAAAGTGCGCTGAGAAAATCTGTGTTAGCTGACAGCATCACGGTGTGACTTGTGGGGGTGCCACTCAGCTGTTATGTGGCACCCATGGCACCAGAGGCACCTCGTTACTTGCAGTCCCATGGAATGAAGCACCTACACACACAGTACCAAGGTACTGAGGAGGCACTGAAGGTCAGAGCTGGCCTCTTTGCTCCCCTGCCTATGGCAATCTCCTCTTCTTCACTTCCTCCTCTGGCTGTGGCTCTTTAGTTCCTCCAGCTCCTTCTCCATCAGGTGGGACTCGGCTGTGGTCTCGGAGAGCTGCAATGACAAGGGTGAGCTACTCCTCCGCCCTGCACCCTGCGCTACAACCAGAAGCTTTTCCCCATTCCATGGCACCACCTTCCCCCGAGGCATTACCAAGAGTAACGGTCCTGAGGCAGCACCTGAGTTTGCTCCCATTTGGGCAAGAGGGAAGAGAAAGGAAATTTCACACTTCATTGCCATTGCTGGGGAAAGCTGGAGAGCAGCTTGGGCTTCAGCTCAGCACCCCAGCCACAGAAGCTGCTTGCCAGTTTTAAAACACAGGAAGAGTGCAAGAGAGGAATGGGATGAGGAGGTATATGCTCAGAGTGACATAAAGGGTAAATCGCTTAGTGGTCTAAGCACAGGCATTCCATTTCACTGAAAGCATCTCCAGATTTTGAGCATTATCGCTAGGTAAGGTTGAATTTTGGTTTATTTAGGGCTTGCGGATTCTTTCGCCCCATGGTTTGCACACAGAAATGATGTCACGCCACTCGTCATAGCAGCTGGAAGCTTTAACCTTAACCACCAGAGAAGGTGGCTATTGCTTTGTTTCACTGTTAGGGCACAGGGCAAGAGTAACAAGAAAAATGCCGTAACACTGTGCAGGAAGGGACAACGGAGCCATGGCACTTGTAGGGGCTCCTCTTGTATCAGCCATGGTGCTCACAGCAGGGGCCAGACTTTGCTCCTGCCCTCACTTCACCATCACAGCTGTCCTGTGTAGCAGGCAAAAGCCAGAAGAGAAGGGCACAGACCCCAGTGCCTCACCATATCCAGTAGAATGTCCACTTTCAGCCGAAGAAGGTTGTTTTCTTCCTCCAGCTGCTGGTTTCGCTTGCGCAAGCGCTGCATTTCTCTGCGATCCCCTGTGAAGCTTCCTGATTCTGGAAGGAAGGAAAGAAGGAGGTTAAAATGCAGATTAAAATCATAGAATCCCAGACTGGTTTGGGTTGGAAGGGACCTTAAAGCTCATCCAGTTCCAACTCCCTGCCACGGGCAAGGACACCTTCCACTAGAGCAGGTTGCTCTAAGCCCTGTCCAGCCTGGCCTTGAACACTGCCAGGGATGGGGCAGCCACAGCTCCTCTAGACAGCCTGTGCCAGGGCCTCACCACCCTCATAGTAAAGAATTTCTTCCTTATATCTAATCTAAATTTACCCTCTTTCAGTTCAAATCCATTCCCCCTAGTCCTGTCACTCCAGGCCCTTGTAAAAAGCCCCTCTCCAGATTTCTTGTAGGCCCCTTTTAGGTATTGGAAGGCTGTTATAAGGTTTCCCTGTAGCCTGCTCTTCTCCAGGCTGAACAAACCCAGCTCTCTCAGCCTGTCCTCACAGGAGATGAGCTCCAGCTCTCTGAGCATCAAAACGCGGGGTGTCAGCCAGCCATGGCTACTCCAGATCAGAACCAGCAGAGCAGCATTCTACCTGCCACCCACTGGCCATTCTCAAACTTGAGGCTCTGGCCGGCGAGGTTCATGGTGGGCATGCTGTACTCCAGCCCCAGCTCGATCTCACGGGTCGATCTGTCCAGCTGCAAGGAGAAGATCACACTCAGCATTTTATGGAACTCCAAAGCCACCCCCTGCTCTGCCCCAGAATTTCTCAGCGGCCGGCATTCCAACAGAACCTGATGGTGCTGAAGCATGAAATCCTACTTTGCTCGTGTTCTGCCGCAGCACAGGACCAAGGCAGTCCTCTCCCTGCACATCTGCACGTTCTCCCACTCAAACACACACACACACCTCCCTGCGCTTAGAGACCATTGGTGAGAAGTTTTAGGTGAAACAGTTCTGCACTCGGATGATGATCATCTTTGCCTGCTCTAGTCATAGAACCACAGAATGGTTTGGGTTTGAAGGGATCTTAAAACTCATCCAATCCCAACCCCCTGCCATGACAGGGACACTGTGCCATTTCTACCTTCACATACTATCACCAGTGACCATAAGTGGTGCCAGGAAAGAGGCACAGCCAGGAGGTTATGGTGGCTGGGGGGCACTCACCAGATTCAGGTTGGAGAGAGAGGCAAATTTCCTTGGGGGGGTCTTCTTTGGGCTGAAGGTGTTCCCGAAGAGAGGCATCCCAGCACGGCTCCCCGAGCGGGGTGGACGTCAACAGCGCCCTGAAGACGGAGGCTGCGAGCGTCGATGTGATGAGACGGCGGTGTTGCGGTTCCCGCTGGTGGCCCCTTTCCCAGCACCTCCAACAACGTTGCCTGGTGCTCACCTACAATCAGACCCCGCACCCGTGGTCCTCACGCTGTGCGCCAGCCCTCCGAAGGGGTTAAATGGAGGCGGGGGGGGGTGGGAACCGCAGAGCGTTGAGGATGGTCCCGCTCTGTTTCCCCTCCCGGCATCTCACTGTTGAGAACAGCGGGATGAGGGAGCGCAGATGAGGAACACCCGATCACACCCCCCCCCCCCCCCCTCGCCCCGCAGTGGTAGGGTCAGCCTCGCGGTGCAGGGGCGACCGGGCCGGGCTGGGCTGTTCCATCAACCTTCGCCCGAGGGGGGGGGGGGGGGGAGGGGGGGGGGGGGGGGGGGGAAAGCACCTCTCCGCCGCGTGCTCCCGGCGCCCCGCGTCCGCGCCGCCGCGCTCAGCCGCCGTTGCTGCCGCGTGCCTCAGGAACGGTTTGCGGCCGTTACGTTGCCATGGCGACGGCGGGGTGCTCCGCCGCTCCTCCCCACGGTGCGGGGCCCGCAGGAGGAGGAAAATGGCGGCCGTGGGGGGTTCCTCACTCCGGGCCCTGAGACCCGCCTCGGAACCGCCGGGTTGCTGCTGTGGAGATGGGGCCTTCAGTGCCGTGGGTTAGCGGCGGACGTGGCAGCGCTGGGGTAACGGTTGGACTTGATGATCTTAAAGGTCTCTTCCAGCCTGGTTGATCCTATGATTCTGTATGACCGATATTTTTTATGTTGCAGAGGCAAAATCCCACTTCTTTTCTAAATTTTAAAGTCATTCCCTGTTAGAATTCAGCGGACTCAAATGACTTGCTTCATTGTTAGAAAAGCTTCTGTTAAGAAGCTTAATTTTAATGACATATTAATGTGTTGACTTTAGTTAAAAGGGGACAATAAAGGAGTGGGGGAAAGGATGGGGGGGAGAGCAAGAAGTGCCAGGAAAGGAAGGAGGAAAAAAAGGGGAGTTGCCACCTTTTTAATTTCCCTTCTACATATACTGATACTCCACAGAAAAGTTACTTAACATTTTTTCATTCGCGGTAGGGTGCTTAACTGGCACCCTTCCTGAAGTGAGCCAGAGAACTGCTCACTTGGAATGAGAACTGGAAAGATACCAGAGTGCCAACCTGGTGACTATTGACAAGAGAACAATCTGGTGCTGCAGTATCTTCTCATAGTTCAGTTAAACGATGACCTGGCAGTGTGTGTTTGCAGCCCAGAAAGCCAGCCATATGCTGGGCTGCATCAAAAGGAGCTTGGCCAGCAGACTGAGGGAGGTGAACTTCCCCTCTACTCCCATCAGACTCCACCTGCAGAACTGCGTCCAGCTCTGGGGCCACCAACACAAGAGGGACATAGACTCACTTGTGTGAGTCCAGAGAAGGCCAAGAAGGTGCTCAGAGGGGTGGAGCACCTCTCCTGTGGAGACAGGCAGAGAGAGTTGGGACTGTTCAGCCTGGAGAAGAGAAGGCTCCAGGGAGACCTCATAGCACCCTTCCAGCACCTAAAGGGGCCTACGGGAAATTTGGAGAGGGACATTTTACAAGTGCCTGTAGTGACAGGACAAGGGGGAATGGCTTTAAACTGAAAGAGGGGAGATTTAGAATAGATACAAGGAAGAGATTCTTCCCTGTGAGGGTGGTGAGGCACTGGCACAGGTTGCCCAGAGGAGCTGTGGCTGCCCCATCCCTGGCAGTGTTCAAGGCCAGGTTGGACGGGGCTTGGAGCAACCTGCTCTAGTGGAAGGTGTCCCTACCTGTGGCAGGGGGTTGGAACTGGTTGAGCTTTAGGATCCTCTCCAACCCAAACCATTTGGTGATTCTGTGATTTTATGCAAAAGCAAAGAGCTGGAAGTGAAGTGAAGGCAAGAACCTTGGAAGAAAAGCTGGGAGAATGCAGAATTACAATTTTGAGCTGAAAAAGCCTGTAGCTAAGTCAAAGACCATACTGCCCAATCAGGATAGTGAGGGACTGAACTGTTAACACTCGCATTTTTATTGCTGAATGCACTGGAAAATTCTGAGTTTCCAAACAAGTACTCAGACCTGCAGAGCTCCAGGTGAGAAAAGCATCTCCCTGAGCTGCTCAAAGACAAAGCCACATCCCATTCTTTTATGAACTTGGAGTTTGTTGTTGACGGGGGGAAGCTAGATATCAAGAAGTGCTGGTCAGGTGGTGCTCCACCAGTAACACAGGCGTAATAATGTTCACCTTTCTAGAATAAACCTGTCTGTTTCGGCATAGTTGTGTGCTCCAAGTGGGATGAGTATTGTGGTAACACATTATAATTATTGTAAAACTAACTAACTGCTTTTCCCAGGCTCTCACAGTGATTCTCTGACAGCCTTTCTCCAAGGTAGAGGCTCAGAAAAAGCCAGGCAGCCTGTCCCCACCACCCTGGCATGTGAGGTGACTGCTCACTTCTGTCTGCCTGGCTGCTTGTGCATGGATGCGTGTGAATAGTTTCAGAGTTGGTAGGGCTTGTGAATGAGAGTTCAGAAAGCTTCCCCCGAAGTTGTGAGAGCAAGAGGAAGACATTTCGGTGCCTGGTTTCTGGTGTGATTTGCTTCAGGAATTTTGCTTCTTTTGCATAGTTTTACTAAATTTCATTTCTTGCCAGATTCCATTTCCTCAAAAAAAGCTGTGGAATTTCCTTGCTACACCCAACCTCCCAGGCTATTCTAACAGCAGCTTCTCATCATTATTTCTCCACTTAGGTAGATACTGAGAAAAGAGCATCATCATTTCTATCTTTGCCTCTCAATACATTGCATTGTTCCCCTACCAGCAGGTAGTTTGACATATGATTTTAAGCGATTGGCCTGGTTTTCGCTGTGCCTGTCACTTGGTGGGGAGGTGAACACCTAGCACACTCTCTCTCTCCCAGTGCAATAAACTAGAAACATCACTCAAGATCTGCAAAAGCTTATTAAACAGTGAAGAACCTTGCTATTGCAGTCATCGTGTAAGGAGGCCACGTAGCTTTTTATAACAAAGTCTTTGGGAGCGCTGGTGGAAGGCTGAGAGCATGACAGGATGAAGATAGGGCTGTAGCACATGACAGTGTGGAAATTTTGGAATAGACCCAGGCTGGTTTTGGTAGCCTAATTTGGAGCTGCTTCTTCAGCTTTTTTGGATCGCAAGCAATACAGAATCTATAGCTTAGATTGTGTCAGAGCTGCTTTTAACTCAGTAGTGTTTCTCTTGCCTTGGTTTTTTTTTTTTCAGACACAGTGCAGGATTGTTATTTTTTCCTGTTATATCAATAATTATAGGGAAACCGCACTGACTGTTGAATTCAATAGACGTACTCTAGGCTTACTCTGACGTCAAAGAGAATGTTTATTGTAATTATTGCCGTTTGAAAGTTGCTACATTGACTGGTGGGCTAAAGAAGCCTGAGTTAAAAACCTGTAAAATCAGGGTTTTTTTGGTATATTGAAATTAATTCCACGCCCAGTTAATTTCTTGAGGAGTGAGAAAATTCCTGTTGCCTTAATGCTCTGCAGTTAATTTCACCTCCTCTAGCGGCACAAAATTAATGATGTTCCTTCTTTTAGTATACTAGATAGTAAATACCTCGGCTATATTTTATTGACAAAGCAGACACTTTTTTTTCTCACTGTGTTTCTTTTTTTCATTACAGCCAACTCAAGAGATGAAAGAACAGCAGCTTCACCTCTGCAAAGTTATGCTCTCCTCCTTCTTAACTGTCGCGGATTCCACCACCAGGAGGCCCTCATTAAAGTGTTTGTAGCTAGGCGAAGAGAACACAAGGACGGAGAAATGAGATGAAGAAACCCATTCCCATAGAAGTAATCTGAAACTAATACCTATCCTATAGAGATTTATTTTTTTGGAGCGTTGTGCAGGCATCAGTTCTTGCAGGAATCCTAATATCCAAACCATCGGTTGTACTGTAACTTTTTAGGATAAGGGGGTGTCACAGGTAGTATTCCTGCATTGTATCACCAAGTTATAGCCAGGGAAGTTCATGCCTTTGTCTTCTGGATAGTAAAGCTTTTAATAATGTAATGAAAATAATAAAACAGGATAAAGCGCGGTTTGAATTTCTAGTCACTCACGACTGCCCTCTATCTTTCACCCACCGAATATGCCCTCATCTGATTCGTCTCTGCATTCTCTCTCCTAGCTATTTCCATATTCCCCAATTTTTAATTTCCTTTCACTTTTCACTGCAGGTTTTTATTGTCTCCTTAAAATTATAAATATCTGTACTGACAGCCTGATTGCTCTGGTTTGCTACCATCACCTGCTTTAAAGAAAGGGGGAAAGAGAAATGTTTCCATTCTTTTTATTGCCAAGTTGTCCACTTATTTCCTCAGTTACTGTCTCTTCAAAGCTGCAGTCATTGCTTTGTCTGAAATACGTTCAAAAGAACAGTGTGTCTATGATCTCTCAACTAAAAAGTATGAAGGTGTCATTTTTCTCTCCTTAAACCCCATTTTTTTCACTACTGAGTCAAGCCTCCTGTTTACACTTCTGGTTTCCCAAGATCACATTTCAGTACTGATGAGTCCAAGACACAGCTTTGCAATGTAATTTCAGAAAGGATGATAGGTGAGAGTAATATTTTGCCTGTCAGGAAATGTGGCTCATGCAAACTGTCAGCTGCAAATTGAGTTATCCTTTGTCTTTCAAACTCAATTTCTGCCCTTCTTCCTTAAATTCACATATATACATTCTACATGTTTACATTTGTTTACTTGGGCCTTTCTTATGTGTACTAATATGCAAAACATGTATCCTCTGCTCTAAGAAGCAGAAAAGGTGTGTATGAATCCATGGTGGTGTATCCAAAGTTCCCAGGCCTCTGAAGAGGTTTTCCAATCACTGTTCACCTTAGAGTTTAAACAAATATGCAGGTAATTCAGCTGCTCACAGGCTCTGGATAGCATCCATCACTTCCTGACAGAGTTTGCCATGAAGCTGTCCTTGGTGGCCAAGAGACCAAGGGTTCAGAGGATATGTGTAGCCCACGCAACAGTAAAAGTTTGTGTTAAGCTCTACTGCATCCTAAGGTTCCTATTGTCTGGGATCTACTTTGCTGGTGAATAGCTCTGTGGAAAGGGACCTGGGGGTCCTGGTGAACAGCAAGCTCAATAGGAGTGGACAGTGTGCAGCTACAGAAAAGAAAGACAGCAGGATGCTGGGTTACGTCAACAAGGGCATCACCATTATCCCACTCTGCTCCTTGCTTGTGAGGCCACACCTGTAATATTGTGTTCAGTTTTGGTCTCCGCTAAGCAAAAAAGATGTGCTCAGGCTGAAGAGGGTCCAGAGAAGGGCCACAAAGATAATCAAAGGACTAGGAAGCAGTATGAGAAAAGGCTGAGAGAGCTGGGGTTGTTCACCCTTGGGAAAAGAAGGCCTGGGGGAGACCTTATTGCCATGTTCTGGTATTAAAAGGGTGGCTACAAAGAAGATGGAGACTCCCTTTTTACAAGGAGTCACAAAGAAAAGATGTGGGGTAATGGATAGAGGTTACTCCTGGGGAGATTCCAGCTGGATGCAAGAGGAAATTTTTTTGCGATAAGAATAATCAGCCATTGGAATAATCTCTCCAGGGAAGTGGTGGATTCTGCAACACTGAACACTTCTAAGGTTCAGCTGGAGAGGGTGCTGGGCCATCTAGTCCTGGTCATGCTTGCCTAGAAAGGTTGGAACAGCTGATCCTTGAGGTCTGTTCCAATCTGGTATTCTATGATACCTGGCTACTTGTTGCTTGCTTCCATGCCTGTCTTCTCTTTGTTTCTTACTTTCACATTCATCTGTTTCTGTGGATCGCTTAAGATGTCCTTTTCAGGAAATGATGAAACATTAAACCCCCAGTCTGTAGATTCCTGATTAGCAGATGGAGGGAAAGGGAATACCAGGGACAGAATCTCTCAGTATGGGTCAGTTTCTTATACTCTATTGTAACCTTCCACAGCTGGCAGCTGTTGGAGACAAGATGTTAGGCCTTTGGCCCAAGCTGCCATATTGTTTATAAGGGAGAGCAAGCAGGGTCTGCATTCTAAATCCCCTTCTAAGGTTATTGTATCTCATGCTTTAGATAAACATAAGCTGTGCTTTGTTCATACAAACAAGTGAACCACACCATGGGATACTGTGAAGCTCAGTGTGTATAGCACACAATAAAGATGGGAGGAAAGTGCCAAGTATTCTTTTCCTTTTCTTTCCCTGTCCCTTCTTTCTCTCCACTGAGGCATGCTACCAACACAAAGAAGCTACCCTAACTGGGACTATGGTCAGTTGGAACCAGAAATATTCAAGATGAACAATCTGCTGGCCCCAAAGGATGAGGAGAGTTGTAAGAACAATGATGTAAGCAGTTCTCCCTACTCCTTGCTCACCCAAATAGGAGTTTCGTATTCAAACCAGGTAGTGATTTTTCTCCCCCAGATGCCTTGAGCTATAGTTCTCTTACTCTGTACTGATTCTTTGTGCTCAAAAGGTATGCCTACGGGTGGCTTTTATCAAAGGCCAAAACTGGAAGTAAATCAAAGGCCAAAACTGGAAGTAACATGGGCTTTAGATGATGTGGTGTCTGCAGCCACATGAGAATGGGCTGTATGGCCCAGAAAGTCCTCTCCAATCTTGGTTGTCTGCTGCAAGCAAGATGAGTTAGCTTGTCAGGCTTTCGTGGAATGCAGGTGACTGCTCACCATATCCTGAACTAGCCTGCGGTAAAAGTTACTCAGGGACACCAGGATATTTATAACCCCTTCCTATGAGACCTGCAAAGGCCAGGTGTAGTACTTAGTATTTACAGCAGTTTTGGTTTTTTGGATTCTTTTTTGGTCTGGGTTCCTGACTTAATTCTGTGTATTTCCCTGGGGTAGCTAGGAAGGCAAATGTGAGACATACTAGGGCCAGGTGGAAGGTGGTCTTGATAGCAGAACAGTTGTCATATATAAATAGCTGGATAGCGTCAGTGTGTTCAGCAGCAGTAAAGCAGTATCTTCATTGATTCACAAGGGAAAGAAAGCCCTGAAAATAAAAAGCTGGGGTTTCATTGAAAGCCCAAGTAAAATGAGCCTTATGGAAGGTGCTCTTTCCGCATAAACTTGGTTCAAAGTCTTGGATTCTAAAATTGGAAGCTGTGTTTTTCATTCTGCCTCCTTTCCCGAGATTCCTTTGAGATGACAAGCAGTCCAAAGAAAACTGGTAAGCACTCTGTACAAGAATGTAGGGTAAAACTATGTTCACTAGCATGTGTGGCCAGCTAGTGGATGTGTCACAGAACCTAAGGCTTTCATTAGAAGTATCCATTGCTGACCTCTCCATGTTCTTGGTACTGACAAGTTTGTTGGTTTGCGTATGGTTCTTTTGATCAGTTTGTCAGATGACATGAAAAGGAGATGTTCCTTAACCATTCAGAGATAAAATCTTCAGCAGTCTTCATATTTTCTAAGTTTGGTCTTACATGAGCACCTTTTACACTTCCCTTGCTGTTTAGGGATGCTCGCTCATTGCAGGTCATCGTTCCACAGGCAGCACTCACTATCTATGTTGTACTCTCCAGACAAGACACACCACATATTTCATTTAGAAAAGAAGCAGCAAAGAATGCGTCACAGGGAGAATGATACTTTGACTTATGCACCAAGTGCTTAAATATTGGGAAGAATCTAGTATTTTTAATGTTACCAGGAAAGAAGGTGTATCATACTTAGAAACTGGTTCCCAGCTCACACATCTATGTAATCCAATTCGTTTTGGAAGTAAAAGCAGATGAAAATCTGAGTCTCTGAAGATTTAAATCTTGCCAGTCTGAAAGAAAGCTAAATTGTTTTCACGGGTCAGTAGACAGGCTGTTCTCACAATTCACTCATTCATTTACTGCTGAAGTAATGTGCTGCTTCAGTTCCAAGATTAAACAACTAGTAGTGATAACTTGTTGTCAGAGATCATGTCAGTATGTTGAGCCTTGTGTAGAACACAGGAAAGCTTGTAATCGAAATTGAGAAGGGTGAACGGTGTCCAACAGGCTGCAAGTAATGATAATCAAGCCAGTAAAAAATGGGGATTGTGGTTTCCAAAACAAATGTCTTAATTTTGTATTCAGTCACTGAGACAAATACTGACACTTTCCAAAATGCTCCAGAATAAGCATTTATTTTGCAGTAGATGGGAACTGCAGGTGCCTGGCACTTAAGCATTTGCTGTTTAATTATGAGTCTGCTTTAATTCCTGTTTGAAATCCTGGGACATGAATGACCTTGGATGATGGATGTAGGCAAGAGCATTACTACTGTACTTGGATGAAAAGTAGCAAATTACTTTGAAACGTCTAACAGAAATTGTTTTTCCTCTATGTTTTTCATTAATAGTTTAGGAGAAAGGAAAAGATGGTTATTTGTCACGCAAAGAAGGGGAAAGTTCTTAGCACAGACAGCAAAGAAAGATAAAAGAAAAAAAGATACTTGGGCAAAGTAGCATGGAAAAAAGTATAAATGTTGGAAGGAATGGTAATGGTAAATGTACACAGAGGCTGCATTGAATTGGAGGTTGGCAGTGGTGAACCTGATGGAGAAAACAGTGAGAACATTCAAAGTCAGCACTGATAAGAGTCAGTCATAGCATACTTCCAGTATCTGAAGGGGACCTATAAGGATGCTGGGAAGGGACTCTTCATTAGGGACTGTAGTGATAGGACAAGGGGTAACGGGTTAAAACTTAAACAGGGGAAGTTTAGATTGGATATAAGAAGGAAGTTCTTTAATGTAAGGGTGGTGAGGCACTGGAACAGGCTGCCCAAATAAGTGGTAAATGCTCCATCCCTGGCAGTGTTAAAGGCCAGGTTGGACAGAGCCTTGAGTGGCATGGTTTAGTGTGAGGTGTCCCTGCCCATGGCAGGGGGGTTGGAACTAGATGATCTTAAGGTCCTTTCCAACTCTAACTATTCTATGATTTTATGATTCTGTGATTTCCCTGCAAATACTTTGGGAGTAAATTGAATCATATTTCTCTCAAACTGAAGAGCAATGTCTGTATCATTGCGCACTTTGTGATTTTTCTTGTATCACACGTTGAAGAGGGGAAAAGAAATTGATCAGTCATAAGGTCTGCCCGTTCCACAAAAACTTAATGCCCAGAAGACAAGCTAGCAGGAGAGCAAGTTATTCTCCTTAAATCTGAAATCAGGTATATCAAGCATTTTATTTCATATTTACTCATATTGCAGAGGACTGCTCTCAGCATAACACACAATTTACTCAGCTTGCATCTTGCTGATTTCTACACATTTTTGTAATGAAAGTTTGTGCTGTAACATGTCTGTCAACAAGTGAAAGCAACAACTTCTGTTTCTCTTGACTGAGCTAAATTGAGTTTGGTGTATTTTTTTTCTTTTAATATATGCTATTAGAGCAATCCTGCCAGGCTCCAGATCACTTTTATTCTTTGGAATTCCTGTCCCTGCTGGCTTGTATTGGTATGGTATTTAAACACCATCGAAGTGATACTGCCATGCTGACAGCCTATCAATTTCTCTCACCATAGCCAGTGTCTTGCCATTAATGTTAGAAAGAAAAATCCCCCTTACCCGTGCTGCTTTGTCACTGTGGATCAGCAAGGGGGAAACGTATTTCACTGAGTTGAAACTGCACGTTGAAACACACAAGTATGTTGTGCTTTATTAATTTTGTTAAAGCAATTTATCAAGTCAATAAATCTTTAGGGTAGAAATCTTCCAGACTTGCTTCTGTTGGAGACAGTTGACTTGGCTGGGCAGTTTATGGAACAGTTCCCTCAGTTACTTTTTGCTAGACAAGGACATTACCCTGGAGTCACAGCTATTTTGCAAGCCTATAATTGCCTTCTGTGACCCCAAAATTTCTGCTGCCATTTCAGTAGGAAAGGATGGGTTTTTTTCCTTTTCCCACGACTGCAATGTGGTGCTGCTGGCACTAGTGGCTGCTGCTGTATTTTGCCCTAGAAACAGTTATGTCTCATTTGTGGATAGGCTAGACTTTTGAAAAAGAAAACATGAGAATTAAGGCATTAATCCTACCAACACCGTACATCGCTTAAAGTTTTTCTGCCTTTCATTTTTCTTGCAGGAACTGAGACACGGACAAGCTTGTAACAAGTACCAAGCTCATCGAAAAAGTAAAGTCTTCCAAGTCCAAACGGGTAAAATATACAACAGTGATTTTTCCAGGTATAGAATGGGGAAGAAGAGGTAAAATATTATTTTACTAAGAATTCACAGGTTTGTCATTCTGAAGGCCTTTGCTATGATGATATAATATGTGCACCCCATTGTCATGGTTTAAACCCAGACAGGAACTAAGTCCCACGCAGCTGCTCACTCATTCTCCCTCCAGGGCAAGATGGAGAACTGGAAGAAGGTAAAACCTGTGGATTGAGATAAGAACAGTTTAGTAATTGAAATAAAGTAAAATAGAATTATAATAAAAATAATATCAACAATAACAATAATTATAACAGGGAACAACAAAAACAGAGAAATGAAAGCTCAGAAAACAGAAGTGATGCAAAATACAACTGCTCACCACCCACTGCCAGATACACAGGCCAATCCTTAGCAGTGACCGGTCCCTCCTGGACAACTGCCCCGGTTTCTATGCTGAGCATGATGCTCTATGGTATGGAACACCCCTTTGTCTAGTTCAGGTCAGCTGCCCTGTCTGTACTCCTTCCCAGCTTCCTGTGCACCTCCTCACTGGCAGAGCATGAGAGTCCTTGAAAAGTCCTTGACCAGGGTAAGCAACTACTCAGCAACAACTAAAACATTGGTGTATAATCAACACTGTTCTCAGACTAAAGCAAAAACACAGCACTGTACAGCCATTAGGAAGAAAAATAACTCTATCTCAGTTGAAACCAGGACAGCCATACAAGAAGCAGGAGAGTATGTATATATATACATATACGTGTATATATTTGCCAATCCTAGGCAGCTGCAACCCATCAAAGCTTCTTATGTGTGTCTTCTCTTGTGCGTGCCTAATTAGTGCAAATGCTTTCTTAGGTATTGGATTTACTGACATGTGCTAGGTGATGGGAATCCAGACTGCTAATAGTTAACATTTTAGACCTCCACACCCAAAAGCAAAGCTTGGAAATGAGAAGAAGGGAAGTGTTTGGAAGCGGTCTTAGCATATGTTAAAACTAGAAGACTAAAAATAGCACCTCATCCTAGAGAGGTGGTGTGGTGTTTGGAGAAGGATGGGAGATGATTTGATAGCTTGAGTGAATTTTTCTCTCTCCTGCTGACAGAGATGATCTTGTTGGCATGCACATATGCCCCGCAAGACAGGAAAGATTCTTAAGGGCAGTTGCTCATGTAAAGGGAGCATGGAAAGGGGACTGCATTGTACACCTTAGTGTTGCTATTTTGTCAGTTTTTCTGTACAGATTCTGTCCCTAAGCCAGTAATGTCCCTTCCCTGTGCCCCATTCAAACTTTCTGCCTTCCCAAGAAGAATGAGTGAGAAGATTTTGCTCCTTTCTCTGGAAGCAGGTCATCTAAGAGAGTTGAAGCTTCTGTTGTGTTAAGCTATTGACAAGTACAGCCTCCAAACCATAGTGCTTTGGATATATTTTTAGTCTTGTAATGACGACAGTTCTGAAATCTGTAGCATTGTGCATTTCTCAACAGTCTTCCTTCAGCAGTTGCTTTTAAGAACATTAATATAGTGCTAGAGACAACCCTTCTACTGCATACTTGTTCTAGCTCTGTCTAGAATTTCCTGCCCTGCCTTTTTTCCCTATCAAATATACTTGAATACCTCCTGAAGCAACACCCACATGAGTCCTCCACCCAGGTAGACTCCTGAGCTAATTGGCAGATGATTTTGTTTTAGAGAGAGTTCCTTCGAGGCCATTCAGTTGTTTCTTACAAATGCCTGGGATGAAAGATCGTTGTTATTCTCATCAGTTTCTTATAGGTAGTTTGCTTTTGCTGCATTAGCACTGTGATAGCTGAGGGTGGGGAAGAGTGGCTGGATAGTTAGAAACATCTCATGGCTGCAGTTCAATGCTGAAAACTATTTTGAAATCAAAGATTTGAGCATCATGTGATTTCCTGCTTGTGTGCTACTCACTGCCATAAGACCAGAGGTCATGTGTGAAATTTGGTCTCAGAAACTCTGACCTCCTCCTCTCTCATGGCTTGCCTGGCCATTAAAGCAGGAAGAGCTGCCTCAATAGTCCAGTTGGAAAATAACAATGGGGACAGACAAAACAGACTGCAGTAGGAAGTACTAGGGTATGTTGAACTGAGTGTGAGCTGTGCACCTGCACTGAGTCTCAGAGACACCTACATGTCATTTATAATCACCAATTCAGCAAAAACATGAGGAGGAGAGATTAAAAGCTTTCTTTAGATAGGGACAAAAGAAATGTTTAAGAAATAGACATGCTTCCAGGAAGGCTGGTAAAGAAACCATGATAATCCAAGGAAAGGGCAACAAGGGATAAACCAAGAATAATCAGGCTACTGAAGCTCTGAAGTTTAAAGGTGCAAGGCTGAAAAAAATACAAATTAGCTGGACCATTACTGTAAATTTCCCCCACATGTTGCAAAATGAAGGAAATACAGTATTTTAAAGCCAACTGAAACTCCTGAGAGCTCTAAGTATTATTCTGAACTAAAAATAACTGTGTGACCATGCACTCAATGCCTATCCAAGTTTCAGGGTTTGAAAAACAAACTGCTTATGGTCTCTTCTGGCCACTAGCCTGGCAAACATATGGACTAGAAATGGAGCAAGACGGGGCTTTTTCCTGTGGTTTACATACAAACTCACTTACAGAAACAGCAGGCAAAGCCAAGGACAGAAAACTGGCCAAAATGACATGTTTAATTTTGCAGCATGGCAGGTTTAAAAGAAAAGCTATTACCAACCAAGAGCCTGAGCTAAAAAGTCTTAACATTTCCAAACTCATAACTGTGAAAAGGATTATTTTTTCCAAGCAGAGGCTCTTCAGAGTTTGCAGTGAGTTTTTATTTTAATGAAGAAATGTCTCAAATCCCAGTGCTGAACCTCTTCCAAGTGTGAATTTTAAAATGTTTTTCTTGTAAAATGCCATCTTTGATGTGACCAGTGAATTCCGCTGTGAGCTGGGAAATAAGAAATTTCTGTTCACTTTAAATACATTCTTCTTCCTGAAGCATGCCAAAGAAAATGCTGCCCTGAGCACAAAACAGAGCAGTGTGCTCAGAGTCATTATTCAGCCTACTTGACAACAGAAGCACTCAGCTTCTGGGAGCTGGAATGTATTGGAGGGGCAGAAAAGAAAAAACATTCCATGAATTATGCTTTTTTTAGCTGTAACTCTGAAAACTCTGCTCTCCTGTGTTCTGTGCATAAAGCTGCTTTGCTCTGTGTCTTTTTCAGATTAATTTTCAGGGCTGGCGTGTGAGTAAATTAGAGAAGCATTGCCTCTTTTGGCCCTAACAGTTAAGAAAATATTTGCAGTACTTCCAGCTTGTTTGTGTTAGGACTCAGAATTTCTTTGGTGTGAAGAATACACACACAGTCCTGTGTTCTGCAGCACGGCAAATGCATCCATGAGCAATTTTCTTGTTGAAACTCCCTTTCTGATGAGTTATTGTGGTTAAATTAAATTTTCTGCCTCAGCTTCCTCCTAAAGCAATTATCCCTTTGTTGCTTCACTCTTCCTGTCTCGTGCACCAACGTGTAGAGCTGCTGCCCAGCAAATTCTACCTCCTATATTTGCATTCAGTCCTAGAGGAGTCTTTTTGTCTACAGAAATGTTGAGGGTCTACCAAATGGCAAAACTGATCTAACACTTTGCTGAGACAGTCTTTCTCTGTCTCCCCTATCCCACAGCTGTCTAATCCCATCTTTTCTTTTTTACTCTTAGGATGAGCACTGGAGTGAATACAAATAAGAGGAAATGCAAAGCCACTTAGAAAAGAGAGAACATAATGCCCTGCTGGCTCAAACCAAAGCCCTGGCTACCTCTGAAAGCTGCAATAGGAGGCATTAGTTAGAGGGAGCTTGGGAGCCTGGCAGTGCTCTGGAGTTGGCTCAGCCCTAGTAGTGCCTGTCTGGCTGTATGAAGCACTTCATTCCCTTGGGTGATGGCTTCCTATTTCATCTGTGATCAGAGGAACATTTAGTAAATTCTTCTGGTTTGCTTAGTGAAATGAAGATAATTCACCCATGGACTTTAACCAGGCCTGTGACTGAGCTTTAATTCAAATACATGCTTGGCAGTGCTACTGTCACAGACTTTGAAGACTGATAACAGTTTCATAGCAAATAAATTTTACTGTTGCTTTCTTTATCTTACTTTTATCTGACCTTGGAGGTCAATTCAAATGGATAAAGATATCTGTAACTGTAGTTAATATCCTCACTTTGCCACATGTGTGGGGCAGTCTTATTTCATCAGTAGTCTGTTATTCCTGTTTATGATAAAGTTGATAAAGCTAAAGTAGAACAAGGTGCATATATTCCAAACCAAAAATCTATATACGTGGAGTTAGTCAAGAGCACTTATTCTGGAATTTGCAACAGCTATTTAGAAAGCTCTCTCAGTTTAAAAAGACCTGTGTCTCCCAAAGTATACATTTCATGATTCAGAGTAATGTATTTATCCAACTGCACTTCTTTTCGTGCAACAGAGATTTTTGTGCAGAGATTTATAAATTGTGGAAGGTCACAGCACCAGCCTCCCAAGTAGGAAGAATTATTTTGTTAAAAACTGAAAAGCTGCTTTAAACCAGATTTTATTTTTTTTTTTTAGTGCCAGCATAGGTTAGAAATGTGCTCAGTAATAGGTTTTCAAAGGACTGAATTTTAGCTGCAACCAGGATATGCACTTAATCCATGTCTATCCATTTTGCTACTGGTCTGCATGTTAGCTCAGGCAATCCTTGAGTTTATTCTAATTTATCAGCTGCCAATAAAATTAAGAAGGTAAGTCAGCCACTAGTTAGTGGCATGCTGCTACATTCAAAAGCTTGTTTATGGACAGAGGAAGTGTATAATTATTGTGTATAATTAAAGCCAAGAATGTATTGCTGGTATAATTGAAATCTTCAGAGTCTAATGATTATTGATCCAGATGTATCTTACAGAAAGATTAATAATGAAGTTAGAGTATTTCTGTAGAATGGTAACACAAACACTTCTTGGCTTCTACCCCTTTTCCTTGTATTTCACTCACCCACTGCTCCTGTGGGTCATAATGTTGGTGGTTTCATTCTGGCACGTGTGTGTGTGACATGGAGAGTTATCAGAATTTGTAGTCCTGTTGTGGGAGAATACAATCTCCATATTGATGGTTTCTCCTCCCTTGCTCTAGGATCCACTTGGGGTCATGTTTACATGTTTGCTATTGGTCTGCAGTGCCACGCTACATCTGATTTTACGGTATGTGGTGACTATTACATATATTAGTTACTATGGTTTTGTTCTCCTTGTTACCCCTAAAACTATTTTTTATTCAGCTGCAGGTCAGCATTTCTTTGTCTGATCACCAGTGAATTGCTTAAGGCCGTTAGGTCTCCAGTGCCAAGCCTGTGCCTTGCCTGTTACCTTTACGTGTCTGTACTCCTCTGCACATCTTGTGTCCCCACTTCTCAAGGCCTCTGCTATTGCACCAGGCCTGAACGTCTCCACACTGTATCCTTGTGCTAGTTGTAAATCTCTCATTCTATGTAGAATAACTGTTACTGCTATTTATACAGAATGATGGCTGTACCACACACAGATAAACTGAAGTAAAACACGTTAGCCATAAACCTGGTCAATCATGGAAACTGCTGTCACAGCTTACAAAGTAAGGTACAGAAGGACTGAGAGAAGTTCAAACAAAGCAAGCCTGACAAGTCGAGTCCTGAGGCTTTGCAAATTTGGCACAAAGCTGACAGCAAATTACCACAAATGGCAATACTGTGTTGCAGGGCTATATGGTTACTGTGTTTTAGCCCCAAAAGCCATAAGCAGATAAGAGCAAGCTGTACACACTACCAGATAACCCATCAGGTTTAAGCAATTTTTTTAGAATTGGAATTTTTTATGTTTTGAAGTAGAAAGCACAAGAATGCAAGAATTAGTCTCGGTTATCTGACCTTTTAAAACTAGAAGTTAGCTCAAAGCATATTGCCTCTTTTTATAAACAAAATTGCATTATCCAGTGAATGGTGGAAAACGAGGGTAATGGCAATGATAGTCAAGCACTGAAACTGGCTGGTTCTTTCTCAGAAACCTTTGACAAAAAACAATCCACAGCCTCCCCAGGCAAACAAACATGCACCAGTTTATCTGATTCCGCTTTGCACTAGATAATCTCATGTCCCTTTCCATCCTCTTGTTCTCTATCAGTAGGTTGCTTTTTTACCTTAAATAAAATATTCCTTGTGCATTCTCAAACAGGACCACTTTTCTTATCTCCTTTGTCTTTTTTATAGTCTCCTCATATGATATGCTGATGTGTCACCTAAAAGCCTCTGACTGGATTTGGGTTTTGCAAAGCTTAAAATGCCCTTGTTTATTGCAGTCTGTGGGGTTTTCTTGGTTTGTTGGTTTGGGTTTTATTGCTTGTTTGGTTGGTTGTTTTTTGTTTGTTTGTTCGTTTTTTTAACCATGCCATCCTTTATTATATCTAAAGAATTACTTATTTCACAATCACCTATTAAAATGATCACAAAGAAAGTGAAACTCATGTTGATGGGCCTGCTATCACTTAAAGCATTTGTATAGTTGATGTTGCGGATTCTTTGGTTTTCAATTAGAAAAAATACCCATGCCTGAATTCTCTAGGCAGTCAGAGTTTTGGTATTAATAAGGTATCTTTGGCATCTTCTCCACTCACATCCAAACTGTTGCGCATGTGAATGGAGACCTGTGACCTGGCACCTTTTTAATACCACTGATTACAGCATTCTTATCCATAGTTTCCTCTAGAGCTGCAATGCTGTACCATGGTCTGGCAAGGACATCTTGATACCCAGAAGGGAAATCTCCAATCCTGTAATGTGTTCTTAAAGATTAACTCAAGGTAAAAAAACCCCAAATCTGTCTTTTTAATGCAGGATCATTCGCAAAAGTGTAGTATTGAGTATTTTTGTCAAGGCTTTGCCTAAGGATCTCAGGACCGGGTCAGAGACATCACTCAGTCTCATAATAGTATTTCTATTCTCTCCAGTAATTCCATTTTAACAACAGAGCCCTCTTATTACTCTAATCTGATGAAGCTTGGGTGGGATGATATTTTGTCAGTCCTGTTGAGACCTGCTGTAGGCATACAGCTTTTGCAGTTCATCTTAGTTCTGATCAAAGAGAAGGAAAACATAGGCAAGGTTGTTTCCTTTATGTAAAACTTAAGACTCTACCCCAAAATACGCAGAATTCATGCCTATTCACAACATGGACACAGCATTCAAGGAAGTGTACCAGGGGCATGGTAGATAAATAAGGGATTTGGACCAGAAGCAGCAGGAAGATAAGCAAGAATTCCTTAAGTACAAAAAAATTTCTGTAGACTCATCCTACTGAGTTCTGATAACCTGAATTAGGTTGTTCTGATATTTTCTTTTGATAGAGGTATAACCCATTAGCTATCAGGGTTTTTCAGAAGAGCTTCAGAGAAAGCATGGAGAAAGAGGAGTGAGCTGTGATGTGTGCAGCGAGTTAGAATAAATTCCATAAGGTGCATTAAAGCAGCATGATCTTCCCCTGACACTGACTGAGGTGGAATCTGTTTGCCTGGCACTTCCTTGCAGAAAGGTTTTTGGCAGATTTTGTTTCAGAAGCAGTGATTGTTAATTCTGGTGTGAGTAGCTAAATTCTGAGTAGCTAAATTTTGAGGGAGTAGCTAAGCCAAGGCTATCATGATGTGTGGGTTTTGGTAATTTTGGGGATATAATAGCTAACATTCAAAGTGGTGCTGGACTTTTACTCTGTATATTCCTTTGCCATAGGAGAGATACGAAGGGTTTTACCACGTTAATACTTGTTAATGCCTTGGAAGTATTCAGTATTCTTTCTCTGTCTCTCCCCACGCCTGCCCATTCTCCCCCAAATGTATTTTTAACTTAACAGGGAAACCAAACAAATAAACAATTACTGCTGGAGAAGGGAGAGCTGAAGAATATGAAGAAACTGATGCATCTTTGCCCAGAAGCATTCTGCAGTTCTGGGGAGATTTCAGGTATGTCACAGTTTTAGTCTGGGACCAACTGCAAGTGAAATGCATTCCTGTGGAAACCAATAGGCACAGTTCTTCTAAAACAATTCAGACATAAATGTACACTCATGTACCAGGCGGAATCTTCATTGGTTATATTCTGGAAGGTCAAATATCAGATTATTCTGTCCTGGTTCAGAACAGGCAAATGGCCAACTTGAAAGTTCAGAGAAGGCATGTATATTTTACTCTAGTCCCTTTAAGACACATACATCTGAATTAAAACCAGCCAATCCCCAAAACCCCATATGATTTCCCTACTGCAACCATGGATTAAAATGATTTGTGAGGAATAAAAAATCAGTTGTATATTTAGTGTTGTTATGGCAATGGTCTGGCTTGGGTCTCGTCCGAACTGGTATAAGGTTTCAAGGGAGAGGAAGATCACAGTGGTGCATCTCATTGCCTGCACCTGGAGGTGCACTTGCCAGCAGCAGAACCTGTAAGAGGAAAGGCGCAGTCTTGGGGATGCCTTGAATCACTTGGCTGGTGGGTGATATGATATGGGTATATGGGGTGATGGCACAACACCAGCTGGAAGCCAAATAAATAATTAATGATCACAGAAAATTTTGAAGGTACAGAATGTAATTTATTGCCCAAAGTAGCATTTTGAAGTGGGAAGTGATCTTCAGTTTCTCTGCATTCACTGACCCTGCTGAGAACTATGTTACGAACTTGAAGGACGATGAAGGGTAGGTTGTTTAGAGAGGCATTAGCTAGCGCAGAGCCATTCAGCAGCACGAGGAGGATCACTCTGTGTGTGCATTCTGTTCTGGAATGAAAGCATGCTTTGTGAAGGAATTCATCTTTAAAGGGCTGTCTGCCTAAGTGCTCGTCTGGAATAACTCTTGTGGAATAATGCAGTTTGCAAAAGTAGTGCCAGCCAGTTCCTCTGGGAACAAAGACAAAGCCTGGGGCACCCAGGATTAGACTTTAGGTACGTCGATAAATGACTCAATATCTCAAATGGGGGCCCTGAGAGCACTCCTGTGGTGTGCTGATGGTGGCTAGGGGCCATGGGGTTTGTTGGTTGGTTTCCCCACTTGGCCGGCACTGATGACACCTGTGAATGCTCTTAGCCTCTCACCGGCAGAGGAGGGGAAGGTTTTCACATGCACTTTGAAAGAGGCTGGGATGCTGTTCCCATCCCTTCTGCCACGTGAAACCCTCTCACCTACCCAGGCAGTGACCCTGAGGGGCTGTCAGCAACTCCTCCTGC
The DNA here is from genome assembly GCF_033783945.1 of Neopsephotus bourkii. Lineage (NCBI taxonomy): Eukaryota > Metazoa > Chordata > Aves > Psittaciformes > Psittacidae > Neopsephotus > Neopsephotus bourkii. Next base: position 16,494,095 of record NW_026900624.1, read on the forward strand.
TCACTGGAGTCCTCTGGCACCTCCTTCACACGCAGTCCTGTACCCACTGGGGAGTGCTAAAAAGGATGCTTCCCAAACACTGCCTCCAAGAAGCCTGCAGAAGTCTCGCAGAAAAAGCAAGTCCTGCTAAAAGCACCTTTCCCATCCATCTAAAATGGCAGATTAAGTCATGTGTATGACTCAGCCTCATTTTCTTGTCCTGTGACTTCAGGCAAATCACTTCTCTTCCAGCTTTCTGACAGGTTTTGGCCATCTGATTAAAAAAAAAACCAAACAAACCAAAAAACCAAGGTCTCATGCCTTGTTTAGGAAAATGCGTGTGTGGCACCCGGGAAAAAAATAAGGCTGAGCTGCGTTGAACTGAATGCCCTCCAAAGCAACGCCACTCCGAGTTTTTCATCATGCCTGTCTTTACCAGCTGTAAAACGAGGGTGGCACAATAGTCCTTAAAGATTGCAAATACGCTAGCTGATAAATTTTAGGAGATGAAGTCATTGAAGGCAATAATTAAACTGTATTTCGGGTGGTGGGGGTGAGCAAGGACAGGAGCAGGCCGCATTCCTCTCACCCTCCCCCACGGCGGTCCCCGAGGCAAGCGGCTCGTTTTGGCGGGCGGCCCCCTCAGCCCCTATGGCCCCGCCCCTCCGCTCCGGCGGGAAAGGTGCCGGGTTTGTCCCCTCAGGAGGCGGAAGGGGGACGGGAGCCGCAGCCTGCGCCGGTCTGTGGAGCTCAGGTCCCGGGTACTGTAACCACTCGCAGCCCCGCGCTCTCCGAGGGTCCCGGGGATGAGCTGTGTGTTTATGGGCGCTGTAATTCTGGTGCCTTACCCTTTGGGAGGGACATTTATATCCCGTGAAGAGGCAGCTGGCAAGCAAAAGCCAAATAAATCTGCGTGTTGATATATGATTAATCATTTATTTTCCTCTGAGTCAATAGATGTGAAAGTCTGCCGTGGTGTGCCTCGGTGCAGGTCAGATCACCTCCTGTCCCCAGCGCAGGGGCCTGGACCCTGCTCCTGTCACATCAGCTGCCAGGTTCTGTCAGTTCAAAAGCAGCTCATCAGGCACAGCACGAGGTGCCGTGACCAGGACCCCCTCGCAACGACAGGCTGAGTCTGCTGGAAGAAGGGCAGGTCTCACATACCACAGAGTCACAGGCTGGTTTGGGTTGGAAGCGACCTTAAAGCTCATCCCAGTTCCAGCCCCCTGCCACCAGCAGGGACACCTTCCACTAGACCAGGTTGCTTCAAGCCCCATCCAACCTGGCCTTGAACACTGCCAGGGATGGGGCAGCCACAGCTTCTCTGGGCAACCTGTGCCAGTGCCTCAGCACCCTCACAGGGAAGAATTTCTTCCTTCTATCTAATCTAAATCTTCCCTAATGAACACTCATAATGTATCCTAACAAACAGCTCCCAAGGTGGTAACAGGAGGGTTAGGGCACCTGAGGTGGCACAGAAGTGTTTGTGTTTCCTCACCAAAGTGGATGGATTCACCGTTGTCTCAGACTTTCACCCTTTTATCTGCTTCATTGCAGGCGCTGGTAACTGGAATCCTCTGTGTCTTTGACGCATTAACACACCAGCAACGGGCGGCCCCTCTGCTTGACAGGCAGATTTTGTTCATACCTAAAGATTTTAGTAGGGTGCGGTATAATTCTTCCATTTTCCCTCGTAGCCTGCAGGAAGGCACAGTTCTGGGTCTGCCTCATTTTTCTGCTGTGAGATGCCAGTTGCCTGAGCATGGGGAGCAGGAGAGCGATCCCATCAACCGCTCAGCTGTGTTTGTAGTGCAGGATTATGTGCATTTCAGGAACATACTTTTAATTGAGAAGGGGATTGTAATACAGATGTAATGGCTTTTGTATTACTTCTCCCTTCAATATTTGAAGCTAAGAGGTTTTCAAAATCTCTTTAAGTACTTTTTATTTCATGTTTTACTGTAATCATTTTTCTGAATTGTATTAGGCATAATGTGAAGGCATGATTTTCTCATTCCATAATTGTCAGGGTTCTGAAATAGAAATGAAATATATCCTGACACTATCAGAAACACTGATTTCATAGGAATATTTCTATTAAATGGTAACAGAAGTGTCTCTATCATATTTTCACTTGAAACCCAAATAAGATCATTCTAAAATTACATTTTCTTTCTCACTTCTCCGAGCGTCTGAATGCACAAGATTCTTGCAAGCAAATTCATCATACCTTAAGTATCCATTTAGAAGCTGAAAAAAGCTATTTGCAGATATTTAGTATAAATTACCCTATCCTCTGTTGGATGTAGCCCATCTTGTAGTTTCATAATAAACCTGTCTTACCTTTCATAAATTTTATTAACAAGGATGAGCAAGCAAACTTACACACACATCTGATGGCGTAGTTCGCAAAGCTTTTGATCAGCCATTGCTAGAACAGTGAAAACAAACTCGTAAGTAAGACAGAAGCAACCTATCCGTTTACAAAACTACAAAAAATATAAGGCAGGTTATAAGATCACATTTCTAAGGAACTACTTTGTGTCCATTTTTCTTACATTCAGAAAATTAAAGGAAGTAATATTTTGCTTTTGATTTAATCATTGTATCAGTAACTGTCTTTACTGGTTCTTGGCCTTGCTTATAGAAGTCACATGAGAGGGCAGTGACATGGCAAGTTAACCATGAAAAAACATGAAATAAGCTCTCTGTATATGGTTTTGCACAATAAAAGCCTCATATTTTTATATCCCTGTTTTATTCTCTTCATGCAAGCATACTTCGTACAGGTGTTACTTCTATGTCTTCAATACTTATTAAGTATTCTGAACCCCAGCAAGAACTCAAAAACAAATGCAGCTTTATAGTCTATTCTGAAGACACATGGCTAAGGAGTTGTAACCTTCTCAACAGCACTGTTTTGTGGGCTTTCTGTCACATAAAGATGGAGGAGCTGAGAGGTTGCATAGCCTTTCCACTACCCATTCTGTCTGCAAGTAGGCTGACTTCTGTCATAAAAACACAAACTTAACTTTCTTACCAGAATAAATTCCACTAATGTTAAATCATTTAAAATGTTCCCACATCCAAACTCATCTCTGACCCAAGATGGGAGTAAGATTTCTTTTTCCTAACACCTGTTAAGCCTTTTCTAGTCAAACTGCTTCATCTGAGAGTAATGCAGTATACTTTATCCTTTTGGTCTGGTTGGTCAGATAACAAAGATTTGGAAGCAGAATATGAGTTTAAATCCATATATGATGAACTGAGAAGTTTCTGTGGTTCAAGGACTTCTTAAAAATCCTTTTACAGTTATTAATTCATTTATTGCCACCTCAATACTATGTTTGTTTGCATTTCCCAGTAGTGATCAGTACTTTATAGCCTGTTCTTCCATGATGAAGGCCTTCGAGGATCAAGTAGTCCAAGAAGAACCAGGATACCAGGATGATGAGGTAAATTTATGGTTGGTTGACAAATATTAGCAGCAAATGTTGTTTGAAGATATTTTGATAATGTTATGGAATCCACAGAGAGACAGGAGTTCCCCAAAGACCATCATTGAGCTCAGTGCATTTGAAAACTCCTTCAAGTCTAATACCAAGAAAAACTCAATTCTCCTGGTCCTGGTACAGCCTTGCTCTTCAAGTACCTTTAATCTTTCAAAAGCTATGCAGAGTTTTTAATAGGATTATCATTATTTCTTTATATTTTACACTTCTATATTAAATGCAAGGGGACTATCAATTAATCTTATGCTTCCAATGAATGGTCATCAGCCTGAAAAGACTGAGGAACTGTGGCAGAAAAAGATCAAGATGATGATCATAACACAAGTTCTATTAGCACAGCAGAGGACTGTTTGCCTGTGAAGATCCACTTTATTAAGAGGGCGATAGGAAATGTGTAGGCCTTCTTGGCTCACTGTGGCTTTGCATATTTGGGTAGTCCAACAAGCTCTGTATGGTAAGGGAAAATCATTGAAATGTTTACAAATTTGAAACAGTCACATAGTGAGATAGATGTAATTACAAGAAAGAGCAAAATCTGTTTTGTTTTTGTTTGTTTTTTTTTCTGCTGTTTTCTTTTTAGGAATCCTTTTTCCAGGATATTGACCTGCTACAGAAGCATGGAATTGTAAGTATTAGCAATGAATTTACATTGCCCCTGCAAAGTTATTTTAAGGTTGTTTCCAACAGTGCAAACACATCAATGCAGATGACTGAAATCCCTCCTTGCAATAAATTCTAAATCAGTCATATGGAGACAATTTTTGCCTTTGGTGATAAGACAGGTTTTCAGAAACTCTCATTCCCATCAGATTCCTAAATAAAGTGGCAAGATATTCAAAGTATTTAGCACCCAGCACTCTTGAAAAACCAACTACTTGCTAATTTATTTGAAAACTGTGTGATAGATTACTTCCTGTTCCTGCCAATCTTTGTAATTACTCCTGCATTTTTGGTGCCTGTGAAATTACACTGTGACAATTGTTGCTATACTATTTTCAGCATGCTGGTGAAGGGGGTAGAGTGGGAGTGAGGAAAATATTAGTAGCTAGAGAAAGAAATGGTTAGTTTTCTTCATTAAATATGAATTCCTAACGTCGTTATCACCATCATAATTATTATTACCACATAAATGTCACTTATTTATTTGAATTACTATTATTAGATGCTTAGCCAGGAGACTGGCTCTCAGATGGGAACCCTGTTACATTCAGTGTTACAGAAACAGAGTAAAAATTTGGGCTGGCCCAAAGTAGTATAAGATTAAACATATAAACAACTACAGGCAGATACAGATGGGGAGGCCACAGGCACAGTAAGACAGCAATAGTCAGCACTGTAATTCCGGGCTTGGCATGTCAGCAGTATAATTGTTGTCAACTTTTTTTTACTGGTAAGTCATTGACAATTTTAAAGAGAGTTCTGAATGAGCATCATGAGGATGAGAACTCAAACTATAGGGGACATAAGAAAAATACACAAATTCTTGTGTTAAAAATGTAACAAGTTGACCAAAGAGGCTGCCCTCAAGAGCTGGAAGGGAGTTGTACTAGCCTGTCAGTATTAAATGAGGCATGCTATGCAGAGAACGATACGAAGGTATGGAAGATCTTGAAAACAAAGAATAATGACTTAGGCTGTTCTTCTGCCTTAATAAGGGTTTCCTGCTCCTTTTCATTTTAATTTTTCTTCTTTCCAAATGATTATTTCCACAAGCCAGGGGAAGTTTTTTGTTCTCATCTCTGCCAGTTAAAATCTTTGTGTGAACGTATGACCCACATCACTTAAATTCATTTGCTTAAAGAAATAGTTTTTGTGAGTTTGATTTTTTTTTTTCCCCTGGAGTAGAGAGATTGACTAGATCTGAGAGTATGGCCACAAAACCAGCCAGATTAGCACCACCAAGGCTGTCATTTGATGTTCCAAAGCATTTGGTAAGGGGTTCAGGTTATGTGAGCTTTTGCTAAGCCTTTCTGCCCCTAGAAAATACCAGTTCTTCTGGCGACTCTGCTTTCGTAACCACACTGTGAACTGGATTTGTGAATCAAAAAAAAAAAAAAAATCACAACAAATAATGTCATAGAATCATAGAATAGTTTGGGTTGGAAAGGACCTTAAGATCATCAAGTTCCAACCCCCCTGCCGTGGGCAGGGACACCTCGCTCTAAACCGTATCACCCAAGGCCTTGTCCAACCTGGACGTGAACACTGCCAGGGATGGAGCATTCACAACCTCCCTGGACAACCTATTCCAGTGCCTCACCACCCTCACAGGAAAGAATTTCCTCCTTATATCCAATCTAAACTTACCCTATTCAAGTTTTAACGCATTACCCCTTGTCCTATCACTACAGTCCCTAACGAAGAGTCCATCCCCAGCATCCCTGTAGGCCCCCTTCAGACACTGGAAGGCTGCTATGAGGTCTCCACGCAGCCTTCTCTTCTCCAGGCTGAACAGCCCCAACTTTCTCAGCCTATCTTCATAGAGGAGGTGCTCCAGTCTCCTGATCATCCTCGTGGCCCTCCTCTGGACTTGCTCCAACAGTTCCATGTCCTTTTTATGTTGAGGACACCAGAACTGCACACAGTACTCCCAAGTGAGGTCTCATGAGAGCAGAGTAAAGGGGCAGGATCACCTCCTTTGACCTGCTGGTCACACTCCTTTTGATGCAGCCCAGGATACGGTTGGCTTTCTAGCCTGCAGGCGCACACTGCTGGCTCACGTTCATTTTCTCATCGACCAGCACCCCCACGTCCTTCTCCGCAGGGCTGCTCTGAATCTCTTCTCTGCCCAGCCTGTAGCTGTGCCTGGGATTGCTCCGACCCAGGTGTAGGACCTTGCACTTGTTAGGTTTTGTTATTTGTAAATCCTTGGTCTACCCTTTTCCATCTCAGAGGCCAGGACTGGCACAGGGCAGCAACATAAGGCAGAGGATCAGGACAAGCAGCTGGTGCAAGGCATATCAGTGTGTTAAAATGATTGCCCAATGCTTTGTAGCACTGAACTCTTGCCTAAGGAGGTATAGATCTTGGCTGAACCCTGGCTGGTGCACAAGCTGTTGGTGAAAAGGGTATCTGTGCAGGACTGAACAGCAACTTCTACAACCAGGTCTACCACATGGAGACTTGCAATGCAGAACAGCCTTGAGTCTGACATGACCAGAAAGACAGAGACACTGAGGAAATGCAGATGCAGAAGAACGTCTTTTAAGTTTTGGCCTTGAAAAATTATCTTTGCAGCAGTAGTCTGTTTGTCTTAATAGAAAAACACTATCCTTATTATACTGCTGATTGTCATATTCTTTTGGGTGGAAGAGTCATTTTTATTCATGACTTAGTTTAACTCAACCATCCCTATGAATGTAATAATCAAAAAACATATAACAGCATGAGAAATAAGCTTCCAAATGAACATGACTAATTTCTTGCATAACCCCCCTCTCTTCTTATGTCCTATGCACCCACACTCTCTAGATAAATAGATGATGCATCCAGTTCAAAGGGTTTTTTTTTCCAAAGAAAAATCTTGGCTGAAAATGGTAAATTGAAGTGTTATCCCACACCTTTCACATAATTTGTTTTCTTGTGAGTAATCTGTTGTTTGCGTTTAAGTTTTCAGTGATGTCAGAATCATCAAATGAGGTGAGAGGAGGCCAAATGTGTCAGTAGGGCGCTGACTGAAGTGATGCTGTACTCAATTTACAAAGAACTCTATTAGTCCATCGCAGCCCAGAGTGTCAGTCAGATGTGGAGGATATGTGTGCTTTAAACTGGATGTACTGGGAACATGTAGAAACAGCAAATCCGTTAGTGTCAGCTTCCAATAATCCTTGTGATTCAGCTCCCAGTTACCCATGATCAGATTATCTGGTTTACAGATTACCTGTGCTAAGGGACCAAGGACAGATTGAGTGTTACTGAGTTTACTAGGTTGGGCTCCATGATACCTGAAATAATCTGTACTGATTCTTTACTACCAGCTTGGATCTAGAAAGACTGAAACTGAACAGGGGTTAAGTAAATACAACTTGAGCCAGACACCTTTCTCACCATGATCCCTCACACCAGCATTATTCAAAATTTTCTGTTGCTGGTGGCACAAACTACATAATGAAGAGTTTACTGTAAATCTGTTTCTTCCTTGGTGAAAATACACATGCATATTAATGTATAATAAAATATGTTTCCAAGGTTTACTCTGCCTGCTAGTTGTTAACCATCCCGAGCACTCACAGAAGGGAACTTTCTTCACAGAACGTAGCAGATATTAAGAAACTGAAGTCAGTTGGGATCTGCACAATCAAAGGAATCCAGATGACCACAAGACGGGCACTGTGCAATGTAAAAGGGCTTTCGGAGGCCAAAGTGGACAAGATTAAAGAAGCTGCAAACAAGCTTATTGTAAGCCATTCATTTTGCTGATGGTTTAAACTTATGCTGGACTCTCCAAAATGCTGGGCAACATTTCTTTGAGCAGATTTTTCCAGCACATCGTCAAGATAAGTTGTGAAAATTATTCTGCTTGTTACTCTAAAGGGATAATACTTTACAACAATCAGACAAATGCTGTTGTGCTTTTCATACCCATCCTATGTAAATGAGGCTAGGGTGGAGAGAAGATATTTATGTGGGATTACGGCACTTTACCTTTGGGTTAAAGCTAAAATAAGCCTTTCATGTTCTCGTTGGTCTTCCTTAGGAACCAGGCTTCCTGACTGCCTCTGAGTACAGTGAAAAACGGAAGATGGTATTTCATATTACTACTGGCAGCCAGGAATTTGAGTAAGCTTATCTCTGCTTAAATCCTGCCTTAATCCAAATTGTTCCAATAATCCTACTTATTGTCTTTAATGTGACACAAGAATATAAATGAATAAATATTCAGCTAGGACACGTAGGTTACCTTGCATTTGGAGCTGTGGCTAGCTCAAAGGTGCCTGCACCAGTAAGCAATAAAACCAACTCCTTTTCTGAAGGGAAACTGGACTTTGTACAGTCACTGTAAATAAACAGGGTTTGCATCTGGAAATCCCAAATGTATCATCATTTTCCACCTAATCAAAACAATCTGCAGGTCCAGGGTCAAAATTAATTCAAGACCTCCCTTGAGATAATTTTTATGGAGTGTTTTCTTTTCAAAGGTATTTTCTCTCTTCTTTCGAGTAGTAATTTCGATAGATCTTTCTCTTGCACACATAAAGGGAGGTTAATACAGAGTTAATTCATTATGAATCAGTGATCATTTAGTGCCCTGCAGGAATTAGGGCAGAAATAAATTTCTTAAAGTAGCAGAACTTTCTGGTTTTGACTTTCCTCTTGTGATTTGTGGGTCTAACTATTTCGTAATCCTCTCCCTTTCTCCAGTAAACTCCTGGGTGGTGGGATTGAAAGTATGGCAATCACCGAAGCCTTTGGAGGTGAGAAATAAGTATTATGGGACAACAAATTGCAACTTAGTTTAGCTTTTAAATTAAGATGGATTACTTTTATCAAACTTAGCCCATTGTAGTCATAAAGATGAGCACCCGCATGAGTGTAAGAAGAAAGAAACTGCTTCTCTTTTCCCATTATTCCTCTTCATTTGCTTGCAGGATTTGAGCTGAGTAATCATTAGACTTGGGGCATGCTGATTCAATAAACCACAACATTATTAATGCTGTTAGTAATGTGTCATATAGAAAAGATTTCCCCAACGCAATCTGTGTTCCTTTCCAGTAACAAAACTGCCACAGAAGGTATTTTATTTATGCACACTTAAGATACATTGCATTTCAAGTAAGATTTTGAAATTACAGTTAAACTACTATTACAGTAAATTTGATCAGTTAGTGGCAAACACTTCAAAACCAATAAGAGTTTATAAAACACAGTACTCTTCCCCTTAGAAAAGATAAACTGGGGACTTAACATGACTGGATATAATGAGATTAAATGCTCCATCGCTGGCAATATTCAAGGCCAGGCTGGACAGAGCCTTGGGTGACATGGTCTAGGCTGAGGTGTCCCCGCCTGTGGGAGGAGGGTTGGAACTAGATGATCTCAAGGTCCTTTCCAACCCAAACCATTCTATGATTCTATGATCATTTTACCAAAAATGAAACTAGGCCAGGTCATTGGAATCAGCCATTCCTTCACCCCTCCCTCAGTTAATGATTTTCCATAGGTGCCACATGGTTTTAACTTCTACACAGAAAAGAATAAATGATGTTAGCAGTCAAGCATGATTAAATTAAAGCAGTTCAGATTTTGCTTTTCATGTTACACACTTCTACTGCACAGAATATGATTTATAAATTGGGGTTAAATGATTGTAAAAGATAGGGATAGAGGTGAATTTTGTAAATAAGAGTGTTGCTAACTGCAGTAACTACTGAAAAAGAAACCCTGACATTTTTTATTTTCTTTTTCTTTTTCTGTTTCAACAGAGTTCCGGACAGGCAAAACCCAGCTAGCTCACACCCTTTGTGGTAGGTGTAATCCCTTAAAAAAGAGCGCTGTTTCTGTTCAGTGAATCCATTCTTTACAACTACATCAGAATTAAACACATAAGAGACAAGTTGGAATCCTTTATCTCTAGAAATACTGTGAAACAGACCCTGGTGACTCTGACAACCATTAATTGTGTCTGGGTAGAGAACTCACAGAAATGATTACTTTTTAATACTGCTCACATCACTGTAAGTTTTGCAATAAGCAGAGAGAAACTAACAGAATGTCCTATAGGAGCCAGTGAACCAGGCCATCTGGAAATAATGCACAAAGAAGGGTTACAGGTGGACAAAGCCATTGCTCAGAAAAGGGCAAAGGCAAGAGTCTCAGCAACTCCTCATTTTCTGGTTTCAAGAGGTTTTGCTGAATGTGACATTCTGAAAGGGCACTGAAGGGATACTTCTGGTGACAGGAGCTGGATAATCAAAATCTCTGGTAGTCACCATATTCAGGCAGTACCAGCTGATACAGCAGGACTCTGATTTCCAGCAACAGCTCTCAAGCTGTAAATAGTAGTAAATAATAACTAATGTAACTATTAATGCCTCTGGAATACATTTACCAGACATTGGGTAGGCAAACATTCCTTTAAATGAACCCTGTATTATACAGGAAATTATAGCACCTTCTGGAAAAATAAGCCCTCTTCTGTTGAGTGCAGTCTAATGGTCAGTGGAATCATACCCTTTTGATTGATTACAACAATCATACCCTAATGAATGATTACAACTGAATCAAGTATTTTAGCTTACTCACTCCAAAGAGACTAAACCCATAACCAGGAACTATTGGTGTATCAGGAAAAGTTCAAATTCAAATAATTTTTGATCGTATGAGTTACAGCTGGGAAAAAGTCCTACTAAATCAATATCATTAGTTCAGGCAGTGGAGTAAGAGGATGCTTTGAGCGTAAGAACTTACTAATAATATCCTTACCTATTTTCAATATAAAATACACAGATTTAGTGATGGTACTGAGTAAAACACAATTTTGACTATTATGTCTTATCTGATCTTCGTTTGAGAAAAAGGACTCGAGATTCTTCTCAAGATTACAGTTAAGAATTGAGATACTCCTGATTTCCAGGCTGATCACCAGGGTGGTGATATGGATAAGCAGTTGTATTTTATTATAAAATAATAATAGAGGGAGTAAGAAAATATTTTCTCTGCTTTTTCCTTTTTTATCTTGTATGAATTCACTGTAGTGACTGCTCAGCTTCCAGGACCAAATGGTTACACAGGTGGAAAGATTATCTTCATTGATACAGAAAACACTTTGTATCTTTTGGACTATTAAAGCTACAGGTAGGATGAACTGGAAAGACTGTTTTGTTATAAGCAAGTAGGAGGCTCCAGATAGCTTCACACTTGTAAAACATGGCTGACAGGAGAGAGCCTGGAGAGCACCGTGTGTAGAGACCCACAAGGCAGTGGCTTTTGTCTCAATGGAATCTGACTGGAAAACTTGGTTAGGATACAGATTTTATTTTAACTGGGAGTTTTTTCTGAGATCTAATATGCCTTCTACAGGTGATAGAAGCTTTTTTATATACTTCAAAAGAAATTCATGTAAGTACTAAACGCTATTTTTAACACTTCATATCTGTGGTAGACTGCATATAAATAGGTTTAGCTCACAGCTGAATTCCTAGAGCACAGATATCCATATGTCACACCCCCCCCTCAAACCCTGAACACAAAACAATTATCATCATGAGACCTAAGCTATCTTTAGGGTATGTGGAACAGTGTGAAGAGAAAAAGTCAATCTTCTCATGGATCAAAATAAATAATCTTTTTTTCTTTTCCCCCATAGTTCTATTTTGGAATGGAGGTTTATTATTTTCAGAACATGGTTTGTATAAAGAGAAATCCTTAACTTTGACTAACACCAGCAGACCAGACCGTCTCCGTGACATTGCTGATCGCTTCAGTCTTGACCATGACGCAGTACTGGACAATGTGTTGTATGCACGTGCATACACTAGTAAGACCATTCCTGCAACTGGCATCAGAGCTGTTTTTTCTTTGAGACTCCTGTTTTAATATTTCTCAGTTTATTAACTAAAGCTCCCCACTGAGGATCATAAAAAGTGTTTTTCTGCCAACAAAAGTTGTAAGCTTGCTTCCATTTTCTGTTTCTGGTGTTGTAAACTGGGGCCTACAAGAATGCCAGAGAGGGACTCTTCATCACGGACTGTAGCAGTAGGACAACGGGGAATGGGTTTAAACTTAAACATGGGAAGTTCAGGTTAGATATAAGGAAGAAGTTCTTTACTGTGAGGGTGGTAAGGCACTGGAACAGGCTGCCCAAAGAAATGGTAAATGCTCTGTTCCTGGCAGCATTCAAGGCCAGGCTGGACAGAGCCTTTGAGTAACATGGTCAAGTGGAAGGTGACTCTGCCTGTTGCAGGGGGGCTGAAACTAGATGATCCTAAGGTTGTTTCCAACCCAAACCATTCTATGATTCTATTTCAGCTCAGCAGCACTATATAAAGTTTTGCAGTTTGCCACAACAAGGAGTGAACTCTGCTGGTTGCATGACAAGTGGCAGTGTAGGATCTTAGTAAGAGAAGCATCGACCAATGTAACCATAATTGCCTGGATGAAAGCTAATTCTATAAACACTGTTGAGAAATTCTCCATGGTCTTGTGAATGGGACTTCACAGGAACAAATCCAGCACACTCTGTCACAAGATACTGCCTTAAAACTTCAAGGAAGTTTTAAATGGGACTTTCACTTTGCAAGTACAATGTGTATATGAATAATACGATTAATACTATTTCTGTGTGTCATTGAACTCCACATTAGATTCAAATGTTTATACTGCTTTTCAGTTCTTAACATAAATACAATGTCTTCATGCAGAGTTTTCTTGTAAAGCTTTTCACAAGGAGGTTTTGCTAGAAACTGGTACCTGCAGAAGCACAGGCACTGTGGGATATTGTAGAGGCAGCTTGGTTTTGGGTGCTGGATTTAACACTGTTGGCAGTGAAAATACAAACAGTGCAGACATTTAAAGTGGAATTTTAAAATTCAGGCTTTTGTGTCTTCAGAGCTCTTTTGGCCCTAATTTCACTTGGCAACTGTACTTCCCACCAGGTGAACATCAGATGGAATTGCTTGACTATGTAGCAGCCAAGTTCCATGAGGAAGCTGATATTTTCAAGCTATTGGTACAAGATTAATTTTATTATCATTATTACTGCTTTTAGTATAGGTTCTGTTATTTTCTTTCGCTGTATTTACTTACTGAATATAATTACAATGCAGATCATTGACTCCATAATGGCACTTTTCCGTGTGGATTTCAGTGGTCGTGGGGAGTTGGCTGAACGACAACAGAAACTCGCTCAGATGCTGTCAAGGCTCCAAAAAATATCAGAAGGTGAGAGAAACATGATAAAATTCAGAAAACATGGACTAGAGTTACTGCAACAGTAACTGTTAGTAGCACAACCACCTCATAGTCCAAGTGTGTTATTGATCAGGCATTGGCATTTCTTCACTTTACACCTCTGTCAGTTACCAAAAAGAACAAATTGATAGTGCAGTATTTCAAGATGACAGATTAAGGAATCTTTAGAACTATTCAACATTTAGAGTTTTTCTAGAAATACGGTTAAGACAAGTCTTAAATGAGAGAACAGGTTGTAGAACTGGAGAAATACCCGCCATGAGAAACCATGCTCCCCAAGTCTCGACAGTCTAAGTACACAAGCAACATGAGGAATACACAAAAGGATGAAGGCTCAGAGCCATAAAAAACTGTACCCATCACCACCTTCCCAGTACTTTGAAATGCTCTGAGGGATGAAGACAGGATGAATAGTGTTCTCCCTCTTTAGAATGTCTCAGGAATGTTGAGGAGGAATGAGTAAATGACTTTTTTTCATGTGGTAAATTAAAAAAACCCCAGCAAAACAACAAAGGGAGGGAGAGGGGGCTGCAGGCAGGGAGCCAGCCGAGTAGATGGGAACTGAGAAAGACTTGTTCAGTGCAACTCTGAAAAGTGCTCATTTTTGGCATAAGTATTACAGCTGACATCACACAGCAGCAAATTTAGGCTGTCTCCTGATTAACTCCAACCATCAGATGTAAAGAATATTTGCTTCTCTTGCACTTGAAAACTGAGGAGTTTCAGCAGCAGCCTGGCTTTTCCCATGGGTGGGAGAATATTTTGGAATTAGAATTGGATTTGGTCAACCCTCTTTGCGTTGTTTTCTATTGCAGAATATAATGTGGCCGTGTTTGTGACCAACCAGATGACTGCTGATCCAGGAGCAACGATGACGTAAGATACTTCTCTCTTTACCAAAACTTCCTGTCCTCTGTATTACCTATTTAATAGAAAGGAGAGATGAGATTGTATGGAGCAAGAGGCACCAAAATTAAGGTTCAGATTGCTCACTGGTCCCTTTAGTACAATGAATCATTCATGGATGACAACTATAGGTTTCTCTCAGTCTTTGTTATGAGATTTTTTATGTTTACCTGCTGCCTGGTATGATGGCCTCTTTCATTGTGACTTGAACAAAGAGAACAAGCCATATAAAGTACTGAAAAGGCACTCCATTTTCTTTTGGAACAATTATATATGGAGCTTAAGATGTGTATTTCTTGAGCCTCTTGAATTTAGTGAGAGAAAAATTACGCCAGCATTGAACATTTGAACATCCTATTCTGAGGCAAGTGTGTTAAAGTCCTTTTTTGAGATATTTAACTGATTATTTACTACTTAGTTCAACATGCCTTGTCTGTCAGTTAATCACAGTATTGACCTATGGAGTTTTCACAATTTTCTTGCTAATTTAGCTTTCAGGCAGACCCAAAAAAGCCCATTGGGGGCCATATCCTTGCTCATGCTTCAACCACCAGGATTAGCTTGAGAAAAGGGAGAGGGGAGCTGCGTATTGCAAAGATATATGACAGGTAAATCACCCTTCCTTCATAGGAAGGAAGTTGTGTTATGAGCAACTGCAAGGTGACAAAGTTCATGGGACTGAAACTTAATGGTTTGACAGAGATTTAGAGTTTCAAACTAACCACATTTCTGGATGGTAAATTGAGAGAAAATCTGACAGGACAAAGTAATTAACAGACTTACAGTTGTCTTGTGTATTGCCTGCATTAAACTATATTTTTCATCATAAATCCTACTAGATGCTTATCTCTTAAAGAAGACCATCAAATAGTTTGGCAACTCTAGTGGTCCCTTGGCAGGAAAATTTCAGAGATGTTAAATTACCAAGTTTTGCTGACTCCATTAGTATCAGTTTACATGGTAAGCTGTGGCAGGCATAAGTCACTAAAAATCACACCAGAACTACACAGACAGATCAGTGTTTCTGGTTAGGAACTAAGAAACCGAAATGAGAGTTTACACAGAGAAAACCTTTCCTTGTCCTGCACCTTCTCCATTTCATAGAATCATAGAATTTCCCTCCATTGTGTTGGATTTCACATTTGCTGATCTTGGTAATATTTATCACGTTCTACAGCTTACATACAGGCATAAAGACAATGTATATGTAACCAATCTGGAATACTTCAACAATTTGGGGACCATTTCACAACTGCATTTAGCATGGGGAAACCCACATCTTTGTTGTTTCCTTTTTTCCTAGCCCTGAGATGCCTGAAAATGAAGCCACGTTTGCAATAACTGCTGGAGGGATTGGGGATGCCAAAGAATAGGCAGAAAAAAATGATGTAAGTGTACAGCTGAAAACAACATGGGTAACTGTGGTGAACATCCGTGTGAGGTCACCAACTGCCTGGCTGCATTTCGAGAACACTGGGATGAATTTTATACAGTTCAGTTTTATTGATCCTAGTAAGATTTGGTTCAGTTCGGGTCTTTGTTTTACAACTGAACTCAGCAGACAAAGTTCTAAGAAATAAGCTTGTGAATTGTTCAAAGAAGCCTTTTCTTACATTTTGTGAAAATCAAAGCTGTCCTTTCACATAAAATCAAAATACACTTTTTTAGTTTCTTTCAAAGAAAGTGGTTATGTGGTAAAATTTAATAGTGTGAAATGGAACGGAATTGGAACAAACTCAGTTATAAAACTGATATAAATAGATGAAAAAAGCAGTGGCAGGAGCAACAGCCCAAGAACTTGGTGGACCCTCACGTACCATACAAGAACATGTTGCTTAAAAAATGTGTTTTCAAGCATATTTATCTTGATTAGATAATTTTGTATTTTTATTTAGCATTCTCTACTTTTTGGAAAGAATGTTTTCAAACTGTTCATCTTAAAGTTAAAAATAAAGATTACGAACCACACTCTGCTTCTGTTTGGGTGCTTTAAATCAAACCCTGCTCTCAATAATCTCACTGATCTTTCAGAATGCAATCCCACATTTTAACACCTTTTGTCTGGTTCTCTAAAGAAACAACCTTTATAGAATTTGCCTTGTCAGTCTCCTAACATAAGTAAGAATATTAACATTATTAAATAATATTATTATTAAAAAGCAGATGAAAGCAAAACCAGTGGCTAGATAGTGTAGATAGGCTGACACCAATACTTACATTGCTAACGCATGTAAGAGGACACGAAGTAAAAACACAGTGATGACCAGAAATTCATGCAAGAAAAGCCTGACCCTGTGACAGACCTAGAATTTGCCTTCTTCAAGTGGTTTCCTAACAGATCTCTGTTAGGAGGTAAAGACGTTCCTGAGGTAAAGCACAATTTTTAACAGTGGAGAGGACTCTAGAAAGAGAGGCAGGGAGGTCAGCTGATCTCTGAAGCTGGATGGAAGGCATCAGCCATTGTCAGTCCAGTTCTCTATATGCCAGTCCTTCCCACACCAGGCATTTGTATGTAACGGCCGCATACTGAAAGTTGGTGAGAGCATATGGTGTCACTTGACTCCCTCCCACCCACTTAAAAGGCCCAAGTTTCTTCCAACATTTTATTTCAAGCACCAAGACTGCTTTTTGCTTTCCTACATATGCCATACGTACACGCACGCAGTAAGTACAACCAGAACAGTAAACAGCTTGTGTTCTCATTCCAGGCCAAGTTATTTGTTTCAAGTCTGTGAAAGTGAAGGGGACACACTTTCCCTTCTGCCATCCTGCCTGACTTGTGATCATGTGACAGCCCAGAAAGCTCTGCCGATGGTGCAGCAGCAGTTGGGGCGTGGGTTTGGCCAGGCTGGTGAGCACAGACCACCGCACCAGACATGGCTTCTTGTGCAGGGACAGACCACTTGGCTACTTGTTGGTAGGTACCAAAACCCTGAGCACAGCACAAAAGACCTTGCAACCTATGCCATGCAGTTGCTCCTGGCTTATTTTATCTTATAGATGGGAGTGTCTGGTTGATCTAGGCAGTGAGACACTAGCAGCCCATAAATACAGTGTCAATGCCATGCCCGGTGTCCTTCGAGTACTTAAATAATTTCTCTGACCGCCTGCAATTAACACCGCAGTGGCCAAAGAGGGGGAATTCGTTTACGTTCCGGAAAGGCTGCTGTGACCCGCCTGCAGCTCCGGAGGGGGTCCATGACCGAAGGCTGCTGGCATGCCACTTCCTCCCGGTATCTTGGCACTTGGGTGAAAGCAGACATCACGGCTGCTATCTCCCAGATACCCTTCGTACTCCAGATACCCTTCGTACTCTGCCAGGGATAAAAACAGAGGGAAACATCCAGCGCACCAGCCCCACGCGGCCCCGCCGCCCTCCGCTCCCGTTATTGTTTTCTCAGCTCCGCTGCCATCTTCCCGGGGGCCAACGACTGCCTAGGCAAAAAGCCGTATTCTCCAAACCCGACTACGCAGCATAATTAACGTAATAGGCCGGACCCCCTGCCAACCCTTCCTGCACAATCCGCGGGAGAATTTTACGCAAAACGCACGGCCTCTTCCTGCCCTACGCCGGTCTGAGTTACGCAACTCGCGTACGCCCGGTACTTACGTGACGTACGCCTCAGCCTAGCTTTTCCTTACCATCCTGAAGGGGTTACGGCATTGACTCTTTACGTAACAGACTTTGAGGAATAGGGAGAGCGTTACTCATCTCCCTCCCTTCATCACGCGGGGCTCGACTTAAGTCAAGAACGCTACGCACCTTTCGTACCCTGCCTGCCGCGCGGACCAGCGTTTTTCCAAGCGAGCTTAGAGTGTAGTTGGTTTCTGGGAATAGGCGTAGATATTTTCGAGGGCCGCAGTTTGCGCAGCGCCGGGCCGCCCGTAACGTAACCGAAGCGGGCTGGGGCGGCGGCAGCCATTTTGTGCCGGGAACCCGGAGGAAGAAGACGCTGGTGTCTCCACACTTCACGGGCCCTGGAGCCGACCGAGAACCCCGGCGTTCCCTCCGCCGACGTCCAGCGGGTCTCTGACCCACTGACCACCTCTTCTCCTTTTGTATCCCACCAAAGAAGCGAGGTGGCGCAAAGCGATTCCTCCGAGACACAGCCGCCTCTGGCTGGCCCGTCTCCTCGAACCCCCAGTCCCTCGCCGTCCCCACGGCCGGCATTCCGCTGCCTCTCTCCCACCCCTCCGGGTGCGATGAGAGGCTTCGGGGACCGGGGCCGCGACCGTGACCGCGGCGGGTAAGGGGAGGGGGCAGGCCGGGCCGGGGGGAGGTGACGGGGCTGTGGAGGGAGCCGTTTCCCTCGCGTTGGGGGCCTGGTGAGGGGGAAGGCCGGGGAGTCGCCGTGGGAACGAGGGGGGTGCGTTCTGCTGGTGGTACTGGGGGAGCTTTTGCTCCAGAAATCCTCGGGGGGAGGGGGGAAGGGGGTTGGAGACTTTATTAGTAGTGCTCTGGCAGCAAGGCGGGGGGTGGGCTGAGGGGGTTTATTTGGCTTTACTATCGTTCGTGTGTAACCGTGTGTCCCTGCTTGAAGTTTTAGGGCCTGCATTCCGCTCCCCCCCCCCCCCCCCATTTATTTTCTGCCACCTTTCGTTATCCTGCTTCCTCCCCCCAAGCCACCAAGGTCTTGGTGGCCCGGGCAAGGGTGTTTGGACGGGCTGCCCTTCCGATTGTCATTGCTCCTTCTGGACTGGCTAGAAAGATGGCATTTGGTGAAGGATATTTCTCAGTTGTGCTCCCGAGCTTTATCGTGAGAGGAAA
This sequence comes from Neopsephotus bourkii, assembly GCF_033783945.1. Classification (NCBI taxonomy): domain Eukaryota; kingdom Metazoa; phylum Chordata; class Aves; order Psittaciformes; family Psittacidae; genus Neopsephotus; species Neopsephotus bourkii. The sequence continues at coordinate 16,513,169 of NW_026900624.1, forward strand.
TGAGATCGAAAGGTGCTGCCGTGCAGGGGATTTGGATCCTCGGGAGGGTGATCTCGGTAAACCTGGCTCTGGACCAGACTTCAGGAGCATGACCACGCTTACGTAGCAGTCAGACAGGACTTGTATGTGTGACACTGCAGAGGCCTAGTCCTTGATACTCTTGAATCTGCTGTTTACAGGAAGTGTGGCTTGCAGAAGGGTTCTGCAGGTTTGATTATTATTTTTTTCCTCTTCCGAGTGTGGCAGCAGTAAACACAATGACATTATAGTATATGACTGGTTTAGGACTTGAGTTTTTTTAAGGGTTGAAAGTACTTAGACATTGATTCCAGGCCTTTTTAAAGAGGAAAATTTAGGAGAGCAGCTTTTTCTGTCCTCCAGATGAGTAGTTAGGCCTTCATTCCCAAGGACTGACAATAAATGTGGGTACTGTTGTTCTTACCATGAAGGCTAGGTCAGTTGGTAAGTCTCCCCCACCCACTTCTTTCCTTTATTGTTTTCCCTCCACACTGGGAGATTTGTGTATATTTTGTTATATATTGCAGGGCATTTTAACATGTAGTTTCCTGTTGCCTGTGGCGAGAGATTAGTTGTATCCTTGCGTTATCTTACACCCACATTTCACACTCTGAAATTAAAAGATACTTTTTTTTTTTCTCAGGGGAGAGTTCTGGTGTTTTTCCACTAGCAGAGTTCCAGCGTAGTTTTTAACCCAAGAACACTGGAGTAAATGCATTGGCAAGTGTGAGATAGTTCAAACCCCAGCTGTTTTGGGAGTTTAGTGAGTGAGTTTGAGTATGCGGCTTTACATACAGTTGCTTAACACAGGCCAAAGTGTTGTCACAATGCTTGGCGTGCCTTAACATTTTTGTAATCTCATCTTGCATAAAGACTTTGATTATAGGTGAGTGTTTCACTCTTAGGGGTTTTGCATGAGTGAAAGGAGTGCCTACATTTTGCAATTTTTGGACATTTGCATGGAAAATCTTTTTCTTGGCATGTTATCCTGGAAGCTTTAATGCATAGGGATTCAGTTTATTAGTTATGTTTAATGGTTACAAATATTTTCATACCTTAACATCATACATCATAAATAACTTCTATAAATTTTTGGGCCATTTTAAAGTTTATCACCTTTTCATTGCTGATTCTTTCATAGGCCAACCAAATGAAATACAGGCTTTCTGGTTTCCTCCTGTCAGGTGCGAGTTGTAGGTGATTTCTTAGAATTGAAAGTTGTACTATTTTGCTCTGGAATATAACAAATTTAATCAGTTCTGCCCCAGAAATTATGGCACCAGTAACACTAGAGAATGTTTTGAGTTGATCCGAATTTAACACTTGAAAACTGTTGGCAAATCAGTGGAATAATCTTAGATTCAAATCAGTTAACTGGAATTTGAATCTTTTTTGACTTGTATTCAGAATGTAAAGTGCCAGTTACTGCCAGTTTAGCTGATAAATTTAAGCAGAGTCAGTGTTCAAGGACTGCTGCAGGGCTCACTTCTGTCAGGTCAGTACACAGGCAAAAATGGAGACCTGAAACTATTTGCCTTCTGTATAAAACACATCAGTTCTTCCCTCTGGATAGCTATGGAGCAAGTATTTGTAGTACTCAGCAGTTTTCAGTGTCCAGTTTTGCAATCAATTCTTTATGTGTTTCATAATGAAACTTGACTGAAACTTTGACCCTCCAGTTGATTTCAGTGAGACGATAGGTTTTGTTAGCACTACTTGGATATAGAAATAGTTGTCATTTTGACCTCAAGTGAGCATGAGCAACAGGAAACACCTCCAGTATAGGTGAATGTGCCTGTAAATTAAAATCTATGCTTTTATTCTTTTTTTCCACTTTGATCTGAAATAAAATGTAGTGGTTAAATGAATTTTTGAAGTTGCCTTCCACAGGCGTGTTACAAAAGTTGCTGAGCATGCAGCTTGTCTGGGACATCCCATAGGCATACCAAGGAGAAAATAAAGTATATTTGTAAGAGGGGAATGAGACTGAACGCACAGTTGCAACAAAGCAAACATTAAAAAAATTACTTAGCAGGTTTTAAGTTAAATTATCAACCATACTTAGCTTTTCCAACAATGCAGCCTCTTCTTTTTGTTAATGTGTTGATTTAAGTTCTTTTTTTCTGGTCTGTCAATCACTATAATTTGTAGTTTTCACTGGAAGCAATTTGAAGACTAAATGTAGTTAATGGCTGAACAGAGTCTTGTGCTTCAGATAATTCAGAAATTTATTTCAGCTCTTCCTTTTTTAGCACCCCTCTCCTCCCAGGTTGTTCATGTCAAAAGACTGCTTTAGGTTTTCTGTTGCTTTTTGTTTGTTTCATTAATAGTTGTTTTTTTTTTTTTTTTTTTTTTTCTTTTTACTAGCTGATTGCCTGGGTTTGGTGCAGCCACTTTGGATTTGCTGTCTAAATAGAAGTCTTGTTTTACATGGGCATTTCTCATGAATCCGTATTTTGGAGAAGGCTGTAGCTTTCTTAAGCAAAATCTGAATTAGAACAAAATTTGATAGCATTGGGAAAAATACCTTCTGCTGTGTTTGTAGAGTACTGATGAGAGTGCTGTGACTTTTTCTGGTGGAATTTTAAAATACATACTTTTATATTATTCACAATAAATAGTCATTATGTGCCACTCAGTTTTCAGTTATTATTCCAGATTATTGGCAGAAGCTCATGCTGTGTCTAATGCCTTAACGAGTGATTACAGTCAGTTCTTAACCTTCTAAAGAGTATTACATTGACTGTGTGAAAACTTAATGTGAGCAAGAAGACTTGCATGAGAGAGTAAAAGCAGTAGCTCCTGAGTTGTTCTGCTGCTTAGGATTTTTTTAGTAAACATTAGCTTTTTACTTTCTTGAGTCTTCCTCCAAAGCATTTGAGAGGTGGTATGATTTTTCCCACATACCTTTTTTGTTTTGGGCTTGTTGTTTTTTTTTTTCCCTGTTAGGCTCTTGTTTAAAGAAAAAATACACATTTTTTTAATTGCTTTGGTTTCAGATCCACAGATGGACTTCAGGCTTGGCTGGGCTTATGTCCTTTCTGTTCCTCACTCTTGGTTTGCTTGATAAAAGAAAAGACATAGAGGGGGAGACAGTGAAGTAGCTATTTTTGGTGCAAGACTAACCTTGGGAGATGTACAAGGAACTTATCATTAGAGATTTTTGTCATCCCTTTCATCTAACTGTGTTTTAAGTGTACTGTCAGTTTCAAGAAGAGGTAAGTGCTGTAGCTGTACCCACAGAGTTGTCCTGAGGGAGGACAGAAACCAAGAGACAGGAGCTTTAAGGCAGTGATTTACAAATGGCTGTACTGGATGATGATTTGGGGTTTAAAACTGACTAAAGCAGTTATGTTATTTCAGGAAGTTGCTTGCCATCATAGTGATAGGCAGGGGGTGACTTAGCTAGGTTACTGTGCTCATGTGTCAGCTTGGGGAAAAAAGAGTGGAAATGCTTAAGAAAACTCTGTAAATTCCAGAGGAATTAAGTACTGTCTTACAACTAACAATGACATTTGCAGGTTTGGAGCAAGTCGTGGAGGTCCTCTTCCTCCAAAGAAATTTGGTAATCCGGGGGAACGTTTACGGAAGAAAAAATGGGATTTAAGTGAGCTGCCCAAGTTTGAGAAGAATTTTTACGTGGAGCATCCAGAAGTGGCCAGGCTTACTCCGGTAGGTTTTCACAGCCTGTCTGTTCCATTTTGCCTACAACAGAAAATGTCACAAGTGGAAAAACTTGGAAGCATGGGGAAGTGTGTCATAGAACTGTCTCTTCCTTAAGCTGTGTTGGTACAGATGCTGTTTCTAGTTGCCTTCAGTAACTTTGCATTCAGTAAAGGTGGCATTTCTGCTGTTAGCTGATTTTATATGAGAATATTTTACATTTGATCTTTTGTAATTTATCGTCATAATGCTTGTCTGGTCTAGCTATTTGTCAGTGTAGATAAGACTTGGAGAATTTCAGAATTGTAGTACTGGGAATGCCCTGGAGGAACCTAAACTAGTAAATTAAGAGTTGCAGAAATGCACGAGAAAGGTTCAAAAGTAATATTATATCATAATAATAATTGAGGCTGAAAGAGGCCATGGGAGATCTCTATTCTAACTCTCTACTCAGAGCAGGGCTAATTACAAAACCAGAGCAGGTTGCTTAGCACCTTGTCCTTTTGAGTTTGAATATCCCCAGGGATGGGGAGTTTTTTATATCCTTTCTGGGTGGTTGTCCCATGGCTTAATGTTTCTCATGGTATTTCACTCCCCCCAGAAAACAGATTTGCAGCATTTTCTCTATAGTGACCCATTGGGTAGTTGAAAGTTTGAGCTAAATTGCCTTGTTAGACCTCTTTTTCCCAAGCTAAACAAACCCAGCGCTCGTTTTTTATCATACAGTCTGAATTCCAGCCTCTGGATTTCTCCCCATAATCGGACATGCCCTGGTAAAACAATGTCCTTATACTGGGGGCACAAAACTAGGTACAGTACCTTGTGTTTACTCTGTAGATATAGTAATCCCCCCCTTCCTACTCAACTTGAGTCTAGTCCTTTTTTCCCCCTCTTTAATGTCTTTGGTATTTAGAAATTAAGAGATTTCATCCTTAACATGAGGACACAAACAAATGTTCTTACCCAGTTCCATAGTCTTAGAAATCTTAACATGAAGTATTCATGAGATACAGATGTGGCATGAAGGAATTGAAGGAGACACTGGCTTTTTAAAGATAAAACAGCTGGAACTACTGAACCACAGTCAGCGTTCGCAGCTGTAGCTGTCTTTGCCGTGGCAAACTCAAAGGATTTTCACATTTTTCCCAAAAGTTTCTTTTTTACCATTTCATTCAAGCTCAAGAGATTCTGACAAATAATTTACTGCTTTGGATAAAGTGCTCGTTTGGTGTTTGATGCGTATCTTTCTGTTGATATTTAATGAGCATTAGAATAAGTTCATGAATTGTGGAAGCATGTTGCAAAATCCAGTTGGACTTGCAAGGTAGGCTAGACAAAGATGAAACACTACTTCTAAGCCTAAAATTATGCTTATGTGGATACACATTTCAGAAATATTTTAAGAAGTTCCATTATTATAAAAACTTGGGAGGTCTTAGGGTCTCATTATTATGTTGCCTGGGCTCTTTTTTATTCAGGAAAGAAGTGCTGGTTCTGAAAAGATTCCAGGCAACATTGCTGAGTTGCAAGTTGACCAGCAAGAGCTCTGTGTTTAATCACCTCTGCAATGTCTTAATTGAAGGAGAGGACTGCCCTGCCTTCAGCTTGGTCAGAGTATATTGGGGTTGATTTATTTTATTTAGTTAGTAGCACTGTCACATGAAATATGTTTCTTATTAGAAATGGAGGATCAGATAACTTTTGAAGCTTTTTGTCATTTCTGGCTTCTGGAAAAAAAAAAGTCTTTTAATTCCTACGAATACTATATTGATAACACTTTTCATTAAAAAGGGCTGGTTGGAAGGAGAGACGTTAGTCTTTCTAAGCTACGTAGAGAGCTTTTACCTCTGAATATTGGAGAAGCTGTGTGATAGCTCAGTCCTAAAAACAAAATCCTTAGGAAAGCTGTCATCTTAGATGTCTGTTTCAACTCGGTTCTCTAACAAAGTGGTTACCCAGAGGTGTGAAGGCCATTAGTAGTTAGAAACATGCGTTTTAAGTCCCTGCTGACATTCAGCATTCATCTTTGTGTTTTTTATTTCCCACATAAATAGTATGAAGTTGAAGAATTGCGCAGAAAGAAAGAGATAACAATCCGAGGGATGGAAGGCTGCCCTAAGCCTGTGTTTGCCTTCCACCAGTGCAGCTTTCCACGTAAGTATTTTGCCATTCTTTAAGATCACGAGGATTACTGGGAAACAGTAACAGGCCTGTTCTGTTTTCTAAAAGGTTTTCTGAAGCTTCAGTTATCCTTTTAAGAATTCTTTTTCTTTTCTTAAATTCTTAAGAGTATGTGATGGATGCTTTGATGGACCAGAATTTTACAGAACCCACTCCAATTCAGTGCCAAGGCTTTCCACTAGCCCTCAGTGGTCGTGATATGGTGGGCATTGCGCAGACTGGCTCTGGGAAGACGCTGGCAGTATGTATTCTTCCCTTTTATTTATTTAGCTTCCTAGTTGCTTTACAGAAACTACCCTTTGCTACTTGTTAGTAGTGGGGCTTTTCAGTATTACAGGTATCAAGTGAGATGATGACGTGTTTTTAAAACTTGTTTTACAGCGTCATGGTTGAAACTTCAGTTTCAACTCAGCAAGTCTGTCTTATTCACAGGCAATGTTTTGCCTCTCTTTTGGGATGCTTAGTCACTTCCCTTTGGTCTAGGCTTACACTGTGGTTTAAAAACCAGTACATGCTGTTATGCAAGTTAAATGTTTGAGTCTTCAAGGTATATGTTAATTTTATTTGCAGTGATTAGGAAGGAATTTTATTCTTCATGAAAAGCTAGGGCTCAGTTCTGCTAACTTGGACTCCAAATTTAAGTGAGCTTTCCTTTTACAGGTACTGAGCAGCTATATTTTGCGCTCATACCAAAGCAGATACAGTTGATCAGCAGCTCTGAAAATCTTCTGTTCTGTCAGATAAATGCAAGTATTTGTTTTTGCAGAAGTATTTTTATATAGCCAAGGATTCTTGCTGTGTCTCGCATCAGGTGTTAGTTTCTTGAAAGAATGTTAGGCTAAAGGGGCTCTGCTGTAATCCATTTGTCATGGCAGGAGGTTGTTGGCATTAAATATCGAAGTCCTGTGTCTTGACTTAAAATTCTTCTGTTTTAGTACTTGTTGCCTGCAATTGTTCACATCAACCACCAGCCATATTTGGAGAGAGGGGATGGCCCAATTGTAAGTGCTTGTTGATTCTCTTCCTTCTTGTGTATATGGCACGGCATTGTTAATGTGTACTTTAATTGGTACATCAGAACAGGAAGTAGAGAAATGTTTACTATCACAATGTGAACATCCCACTCAGTTGAGATTCTGTGCATTTGCTGACATAGTCTAAAGATATTTAAATGTTTTAGATAATAAAGACCATATGGTCCAACTTCGCTTATGGTATCTATTCGGAGCCCTTAAGTTAGGGATATGTATGCAGCTTGGTTATCCTGAATTGATTCTGGAGCTGTTCAGCCTGGAGAAGACAAGCTGCGTGGAGACCTCAGAGCAGCCATCCAGGTATCTGGAGGGGGCCTGCAGAGATTCTGGAGAGGGACTCTTCTTCAGGGACTGTAGCGATAGAACAAGGGGCAGTAGGTTCAAACTCAAATGGGTGGGACTTAGATTAGAAACGAGGAAGAAATTCTTTATAGTGAGAATGGTGAAGGCTGCCAGGGAAACTGTGGTTGCCCCATCCCTGGCAGTGTTCAAGGCCAGGCTGGACACAGACTTGGAAAAACCAGGTCTAGTGTGAGGTGTCCCTGCTCATGGCAGGGGGGTTGGAACTAGATGATCTTAAGGACCTTTCCAATCCTAAACATTCTGTGATTCTGATTCCTTTTGCAGTGTCTGGTTCTAGCACCTACTAGAGAGTTGGCCCAGCAAGTACAGCAGGTGGCTGATGATTATGGCAAGTGTTCAAGGCTGAAGAGTACCTGCATATATGGAGGGGCACCCAAAGGTCCCCAGATCAGGGATCTGGAAAGAGGTAATTTTAAAATGAGTGTTTGCAGTTTCTGGAGGAGGGGCTATTGTAGAATCTCTGTAAAATCACCTTCTTAAAACCTTTTTGGAAGGGGGTGTGTATGAATGAATCTCCAGTTGCAGTGATACTTTATGAGGTAGGTTCTCTGTTGTGTAGTGACTTACTTGAATATTAGGTTTCATTTTTATTTTCTCTTTGAACTTGTGAAGATCATCAGGACATCAGAAGGGGGAAAAGAAAGCTTAGTAGAAAGATGTTATTTTGAGGAAATGCAGTAGCAGCAGGACTATGTTCAGATCCATGTGGGAAACACCCCAGCTGTGATCTTTGGGGTATTTAGTGAATTTACTTCAGAGAAGTACATCACTGACAACAGAGATTGCAGTTTATTCAATCTCCCTGCAGGCCACTGCCTCCATTAGGAATCTAATTCTTGTATGAGTTTTACAGAAACTGGAAGAACACCCAGCTTTGTGGTCTGAAGGGTCCAGGTTGACACAAAGATCTGCAAAAATACTCTGCATCTCTAAGTACAGTATCAAGAAAGCTGCTAGGGTTTTGCTCTTCCCCATCTCCTTGCTTCCCTAAATTTACCTTATGTGAACATTTCAGTGACACTGAAGGACTTGCCTGTAAGATTTGGAAATTGGTGGAAACCAGTCCCTGTTAAGTAATGTATAAATTACGAATTGTCATACCCAGTATTGGTTTATGACTGTTTGAAGTTTGTTTTTACGCTAACATATGCAGGCAGGATGGTTATCTGTCACTATTGGTTCATAATTGCTCAGTATTAAAGCCAAAAGGTGGAAGTAACTTGACCTGCATAGCAAGAGAAGCACTTCGTGTTTGATTAACATGGGCAGTTTAGCTGGAGTTTGCTCTTTTTCTAGAGAGCTGTCTAGACTAAATAGTTCTGGATGAAGGTGGGTCAGGCTTGAGGAGAAGTGTATTGTACTCTTGATTTTTGGACAGCTCTTCACTGGTGTTTTCTGACAGTAAGCTTTTAGCTTCTATACTGCATTTATTATTTTAATGGCACTGTAACAGTAATTTCAGAATGAAAAAAAAAATGAGGGCTTCTACTGAAATGACTCAGTCTTGGGTAGGAATGAGGGTGGTGCTTTTTTTTTTTCCCCTGAAACAATTTTGCTCTGGAAGGTGATTCATTCTGACTAAAAATACTGATTGACATTCAAATGAAGAGCCTTAATCTTTTTCCTTACTCTTTTTTGAAGGTGTGGAGATCTGCATTGCTACACCAGGTCGCTTGATTGACTTCCTTGAAGCAGGAAAGACCAACCTTCGTCGGTGTACATACCTGGTGCTGGATGAAGCAGACAGAATGTTGGACATGGGATTTGAACCCCAAATTCGTAAAATTGTTGACCAGATAAGGGTGTGTGAACCTTGTAAAAAGGATGGATCCTCTGGTTTCCCATTCAGTGTTCAGTACCTTAAATCATTAAATGAATCTGTATTCCCTTTTTCTTAGCCTGACAGACAGACCCTGATGTGGAGTGCGACCTGGCCAAAAGAAGTGCGCCAGCTTGCTGAGGACTTTCTGCAGGACTACGTTCAGATCAATGTGGGAAACTTGGAGCTGAGTGCCAACCACAATATCCTGCAGATAGTGGATGTATGCATGGAAAGCGAGAAAGACCATAAGTAAGCTGATTTTCCTACCATTTCACTTGGGTTTTTTTGGCTGTACTTGAAGAACCAACACTATTTTGTGAGCCAGATACAAATTCTGAATAGTGAAGTTATTTGTAGTATTATTTAATCTTGGACTGTTACAAAATAAGTCAATCCTGTAATTGACTTACCTTTTGTGTATGTTCTAACTGTACCGTTGTACAACAGACCTACGTAGAATCATAGAATGGTAAAGGTTGGAAAGGACCTTAAGATCATCTAGTTCCAACCCCCCTGCCATGGGCAGGGACACCTCACCCTAGATTGTGTTGCTTAAGGCTCTGTCCAGTCTGGCATTGAACGCTGCCAGGGATGGAGCATTTACCGCTTCTTTTTGGCACCCTGTTCCAGTGGCTCACCACCCTCACAGTTAAGAGCATTAGGTGTGATACCTACTTATTTTTGGGGATGTGTGTTGTGCATGTATCCAAAAGGGTGCTCCTATATTCTTGTATATGTGGATATACATCTTAGCTGTCATGTCTGTTTTAGACTGATACAACTGATGGAAGAAATCATGGCAGAGAAAGAAAACAAGACTATCATCTTTGTGGAGACAAAGAGGCGTTGTGATGATCTCACTCGAAGGATGCGCAGAGATGGGTGATTAGCTTTTCCTCTCCTTCCCCTTCTTTTTAGTGGGAAATAGAATCTGTGATCAAAAGCTGTAAGGTTTTGTCGTGGCTCATGATGCTGTTTTGGGGAACAACATGTCCATTATTTTCTTGGCTGAGTTCAGCTTTGGTTTCTCAGAAGCTTCCAGCCCATCAAAGCATTAGTGCAAGGTTAGTGCAAGAGAGCATTTGTAAGCTGTGGAGCTTTTAGTGTATCAGAATACTGATAGACTGATTGGGACTGTTATCAGTACAGCAAATGTAATTTGGCTTAGATGGTTGTGTATGTAGGTAATGGGATTAATATGGAAGAAACAAACCACTATATGTGCTGGATAGATACAGGCCAGAGTAGGAGGGCAGGGATAGTGTATTTCTCAAGTCTCTTTTTTTTTGCCCTTTTACCAAAATGCCAATAAAGCCTCCTTTTGTCTTTAATGTATGTACTTTCTGCCTCTACTAATGTGCATCTCTGTTTGGCAGTTGGCCAGCTATGTGTATCCATGGAGACAAGAGTCAGCCAGAAAGAGATTGGGTGCTTAATGGTGAGTCCATCACTGAGGGGAGAATAGCTTGGGCCACTGTACTTAATTTACTGAGGCATGATTTCTCTGGTCATCTGTTGATGTTTTGTCTCTATACCGAAGAGATCTATTTCAAAAGAACTTCCTTTACTTTTGTACTGTTAATTTCAGTACTTGTATTTGCTGGGGTTTTTTCCGTGACAAAAACACAGTGGAAGAATTGCTTAACCCACAGAGCTGGATTTTGAGGAATAGTTGACACCTTATATCCTGATTTTTCTGGGATTTCTGACATTGAACTGTCTTACCTAGAGTCTGCAAAATGAGCATTTAATGTAAATCAAGTGCAGGCAACTTGGTTGTTTGAAAAAGCTTACTTCATAGCATACTTTGTTTTACAGAGTTTCGTTCTGGAAAGGCTCCTATCCTCATTGCTACCGACGTTGCATCCCGTGGGCTAGGTTTGTACACATAGACCACTCTTGCCTACTGCCGAGTATTTTTCTTCTTTGGACTGAAATATGCTTTCTTAAAGAAAAAAAATTCAAAGCGTGATTTTCCCCCACATGTGAAATACGTTTTTTAACTTTAATCTTTTTTTTGTCTTTCATATTCAAAGTCTCTTCCTGCTCCTAATGAACAGGCTTTGGTCTGCAGCAAGGCCTAGGCATGACCAATCGATCGCCAAGAGGGAGAAGAGACGTCCAATTATGCAACCCAACCCTTCCACCACACTCCTTTCCCAAATCCAGCTTTTGTTGCTGGATGATAGGGATGGATTGCTCTCAGTTCAGACCGTGTCAGATAAAGTCCCAAGCAGGAAGCTCTGGGAGAGCATTTCAAGAACCAATAGCTAATATTCTCCCCATATGACACACCACAGATTTGAGCATACCAGCCCCAGTGTACATGCATGTTTACCCCACAGATGCATCCACATCTGAGAAAGCACTGCTCCAGATCTTTGACACGTAACCTTCCCTCCTCTGTGTTCCTTCTAGGCAGGACCACTGAGATTATACATGGCCTTTAAACATCATGTTACGCAGATGTGTAACTGAATCAAAATTGCACAGCTCTGTTCTGGTGGTACAGAAATGATCTGTCTGGATGCATCAGTTGTGCCCCCTTTTTTAATAAGCATATTTGTATTGTGAAATGCTATGTGCTAAACACAGTCCTTGTGCATCTGCCCACTCTAGGAGGATGGTGTCTCAAATGCTCAGAGTTTAATAACAGACATTGAATACCCTCCCTGAGTTTGGTAGCAGATAAACTACTTGTGGGTCAGTGTCTCACTGTAATAAGTTTTAGACAAAATTACTGCAGATCAGTGCAGATAAGCTCAGAGAAATCTCTAGTTTGTTAAAAAAATCTCAGCTATCTGCAGTCTCTAGTTGTCATGTGCTGAAAGGGTGGCTGTGTTGTGCATCGTATGGTCACTTAATACAAGCAGACCATTACTAGACTTGGCAGCGTTTGTTCACACAACCTGCACCCCTCCTTCCCCTCCCCCTCAAAAATTGTCCAACACTTCCTCAGAGAAGCGATTCTATGGACTTCAGTCTCTGCCCTCTAGGGTCATGTCTGGACCTGTGCAGTTAGAACTTGGGCCTGTTGGGAGAAGGGACTGAGGCCTGAAACCACTTTATATGAAAGAGAGCTGCTTTCTCTAGCAGCGTTTTTTAAACAGGCTTGCTATGTGCTGGTAGCTTCTTTGTGCATCTTGCCTAGACATTTAAAACAGCCTCCTCCCCCTCAAAAAAACAAACCACTCTCCCAAAAACTACTCAATTGGATAACACTTCGGAAAACATTCTTCCCACTTCCCATCCTCCACTTCACTTGAGCTGAGGGGAAAAGGTACCAGTCTGTTTCTTGTTACTGAACAACATCTCAGCTTGTTTTGGGGCCCTGAGTTTGCTGCTGCTTAAAATTAAGTCCCTTAACTGGCAAACTTCTGGACGACTTCCTCCAAGATCCTGGAAAGTGAAGGCTTCTACCTAAATAACATAAAACAGGGGCGCGCGCCTTTTGGCTGAGTCACCAGGGCTTTCCCTCTTCCTAATGGAACATTGGTTTCAAAAAAGCTTCTTCCAGGTAAGTTCGGAGTCCCATAATGACTGCTTTGTGGTAATTCCCTGGAGTGAGGTCCTCTCTCTGCACTGATTTATTTTTTATTTTTTACTTTACTTTTTGTTCAGTTTATTAAACTAAAAACATTGAATTTGTTTTGTTTTGTTTTCTTTAACAGAAGCTTTGATATCAGCTGCAGGTCATTCTCAGTGCAGGGGTGGGGGCACATCTACATGGATGGTCTGAACAGCTTTCGAGACTAGCGTAATTGCTAGGTTATGTCTCTCTTGATTAATAATTGGAGACTGCCTGTGCCACAGGGTACTCTGGTGGTCTGACAAAGCGAATGTTTCCCAGGTAGCTGTCAAAAATGATTCACAGTTGCAATTCTTGATCCTGCTACATTATCTTCTAAAGGTGCAGGAAGATTGCAGGTGTGCGCAGACACTTTGGAGCATGCTAGACTGGAGAAGTCGAGTCTTGTACTTGCTCTGGTGTTTTCTTCAGTGAGCTACGTGCTCTACCCAGGACCACTTTCTAATCTGGAAAACACCCTTGCATTTTCCTCTTCCTGCCTTCCCATTCTTCCCACTCCTCCCCAGTCAAGTCAGTTCTGTCTACCTTGATAGCTACAATTACCTGTGCTTTCTGCCGGGAAAGCATGTCCTTGTGGTAATCCATACCTCTGTGGTAATTCAAGTCACTTGGCTACTGGTGGATGTGCAAAATGGGACTGACTGAGGATCATGTAGCCTGCAGCTTGTCAGACTAGTTCCACCATGGCTGTGAAGATGCAATCTGTCATACGTACTCCTCTCTTTACTTCACTATTCCTTATAAAAAAACCCTGTTGCAACAAGGACCCTAGCTGGAGACTCGCGCAGCCCCCTGTGAAACCTGCCTTCTCACTCCCTTTTTTTGGTGTGATTCAGGACTTTGGAGTCAGCAAAGACTGAGGAGCCCCCCCTTTGCTGTAATAAGAAACAGACATCAAGTCCCCCTCTTTGTCCCTACAACCCTCTTGTTTTTATTTTTCCTACAACCCCTTTGAAATTGATGCAGTCTGGGCAATAGATGCAGTCTGACCCTTTGGATGTAATTTTTGTATCTTCATTTTTTTGACAATTGCCCCCAAGAACCCCGAATAGGGGACAAAAAGCGTTGGAGGACCTGAAACTTTTACCTGAAGCCAGGTTCTCTGGCGCTTCACAACCAAATGGGGCTACAGAGAAGCGTCTAAGCCAGTTCACAGAGCGAGCGTGTGTGGGGACTTCTCGCTGCCATGGACCCTTGATGCATGCTCCCCGCGCTCCAGTGGTCCCGTGTCAGAGGGCGGAGTTTTCGAAAGGAGGCCGCCAAAAATAAAAGGCAAAGAGACGGGATCGGCTGCAGCGGTTTCCCACAGGAGGAGGGAGTGTGCATCGGTCTGGTAACAAACAGAGAATGTTTCTCTCTTTAAAACAAACAAAACACAAAACCAAAAAAAATCACAAAAATCTGTGTTTTATCTTGGATATTTTCAGAATATTCTTCTTAAAATGCAGATTTTAAATTTTTTTTTATGAGCTGTTAGGGTACTTACTGTAATAGAACGCTTTTAAAAGATACTGTAAGAGTAGGTGCTTTTGGTACTTGAGGTGCTTCCACTGAAGCGTTGCACTAACATTTACTCTGTTCCTGTCCCATGAGTTTACAAAGTCTCTTCCCATAAGGCACACAGTTCTCATCTCCTAGATCTTAATAATACTTTGCAGACAGGGCAATTTGGATAATTTAATTTCCTGCTTCCCTCTGACACTGGAAGAAGGGAATTGCTAACGAAATTCACAGTTGTCCAAATTACAGAATCCTGCAAGAACTGGATGGAACATCACAGTAAAATGTTAGTGCAATGCATTCTGGTGATAACTACAAAGCTGAGTTAAGATACTGTAGGTCTGAATAATTTTTAATGAGTTGGCTGAATAATGCTAATGTAATTGGAGTATCTTAAGCTTTAGGCAAGGAAAAGTAGTCACTGTGTTTTATTAGGACTGTAAAAGTGAATGTTTTTAAGACTGCCTTTTATTTCATGTTACTGAGTGGAAGGTAAGTGATCTTACTACTGTTATTGTTAGACTTCTCCCAACAGAGTAAAAGCTTTACCATGGCAGTTCTGCCCTTCCTCCACCCCAGTTTGCTCTGTCTCATGGTGGCATTTTCACTTTCCAGATTGCATTTTTAAAAGTAATAATAAAAAAATAGTACAGAATTCAGTTGGCTTATTGACATACACTGGTGTCTTGGACACCAGAAGATAGAGAAATGCATTCCGGGGAGGATAAATTTAAGTCTTCTGCTCTTTTGGGATGAGTCTGTCTTGTTTTTATTCCATGCAATTACTAACTTTGTATTTTTTTTTCTTATTACTGTCACCTGCATTCGTGCTCCCCACCTTTCGTTGGCACGTCCTCTTCTTCTCCCCTTTCCTCAACCCTCCCCCTTCACTGTGCTTCGCACATGGGCGCTTCACAAGACGTGGAAGATGTTAAATTTGTGATAAACTACGACTATCCGAACAGCTCTGAAGATTACGTGCACCGCATTGGCCGTACCGCACGTAGTACCAACAAAGGTACTGCCTACACCTTCTTCACACCAGGAAACCTGAAACAAGCCAGGGAGCTTATCAAAGTTTTGGAAGAAGCCAATCAAGCCATCAATCCAAAACTGATGCAGCTTGTGGACCACAGAGGAGGAGGAGGTGGCGGAGGTAAAGGCACATGGTAAAAGGGATACACAGGGAATAGGTTCCCCATCTTGAGGGAGGGAAGATTAAAAGAGGGTAGGAAAGTAGGAAGTGCAGTTCTAAGGTGACAAACAGTAACAGAATCGTAGAATTGTAAAGTCAGCTAGGTTGGAAAAGACCTTTAAGATCATCAAGTCCAACCTTCACCCCAGGGCACTGCCAAGTCCATCACTAAGCCATGTCACTGAGGGCCTCATCTGCACAGCTTCTGAACACTTCCAGAGATGGTGGTTCCACCATTTCCCTGGGAAGCCTGATAAAGCTGATTTGTACCCAAGTTTTCAGCATGTTTTGTAGGTGTAGTTTTACTTGTTCAACAGAGAGGTACTCTACTGTTTTACTATAGCTGTCGAAATTCTTTTTTCTCTGGATAACATCCTCACAGAGCTAATTTTGTTTGAATTAATGAATTCCTGCAGCTCCTACCTAAGCACAGGCAACAAGATGTGTATGCACACGTGCAATATTGGAATAAGTAAAGGGATACACTGACTTTGCCTTCAGGGACTGAGGCTGTTTTCCTTCCATTCCCTGAAGGAATAATAAGTTTACCTATATTTCCAAATTAATAGTGAATTTCTTCTGTTTCCTTGACTCCAAGCACATGCATTAAGAACCCTTTTCAAAATTCATATTTACACCTTGAACAAAGTGAAGAGGTGTATTATGCACAGCTGTGCAGGGAAGTTATAGTCAGTCAAAAGAACTTGTTCCTTGGTGGCTAAATTGTGGCTGCAGAAGGGGGAAAAAGGGTGGCATAATTGTACCAGAGTTCATTGTTTAAGCCTTGTTCACAGTACTAAATCTTAATATATCCATCGCCAGGAGGTCGTTCTCGTTACCGAACGAGCAGTTCAGTAAACAACCCTAACCTGATGTACCAGGAAGAGTGTGACAGGAGGCTCCGGGGAGTGAAAGAGGGCCGGAGAGACTCAGGTGGCTTCAGAGATCGTGAGCGTGGTGAGAGTTTTGCCAACGGAGCCAACAAGACCTATGGCAGTGCCTACGGGAGCCCAAATTCTGCTTTTGGGGCAGCACAGAGCCAGTATGGTTACACTCAAGGGAGCTATGGAGCAGCTGCCTATGGCACGAGTGGCTATGGCACTGCAGAGTACAGTGCTAGTGGCTATGGTGCCAGCACCACAGCTGCCACTGCTGGGAGAACCTCACAGAGCACTACCCAACAGCAGTATGCAGGGATGGTGGGGCGCTCGGGCCAGCAGCCACAGCCGCTCATGTCACAACAGTTTCCGCAGCCCCCTGCCACTAACGTGATGGGCTATATGGGACAGACTGCCACCTACCAGTATCCCCCCCCTCCACCTCCTCCACCCCCCTCCCGCAAATGAGATCACTCACCGCTGGGGACCAGTGTAGACCTTTTGCATTTAAAGGAACCTTTTATTTCTCTTCTTTCCCATTGTGATGTCTCTCTTATGCAGGTTAGACTTAGAATTCACCATTCACATCCCTTGAGCCCATCAGAAGTGGCCCCCAGTCCACATTACTGACCCTGTCCTCCTTTTTTTTTTTCCTTTTTTTTTTTTTTTAATTAAGAGATATATATAGCTGACTGGAAAATTTATTATTTTTTGTCTTGCATGTTGAGGAAATTGGAAGTTTTATTTTCTCTAAAAGAAATGGGTATAAAGCAGATAGGTTCCAGCTTGATCATCTTGGTGTCTTAGGGTTTGTGTGAAAACTTTCTTTGGAGGGGAAGAAGTTGCTATTCCGTAACACATTCACTTAAATTCAGGAAATATCAAAGAGGGATAGGAAACTTTGGGAAGCCAAAAAGCACTTGATTTAAAATGATAAATGCAAGGGAGCAGTGCTCACTTCTCCTAATCTTCTTTTGTTTTTTTAATAGCTCACTCACTGCTTGTAATCCGTCGTAGGTGACTTTCTATAGGAAAACTCTGCTCATTTGTCTGAGCTGAGCGGTGTTCAGAGTAATGTCCCAGGTACGTTGCTGAGAGTTTTCTACAGCTCTGGAAGCAGTGGCCCCATCTTCTGGTACCTGTAGCAGCCTGCAATAGGGAAGCTGGGATTAAAACCCCCATGCCAGAAACCAAACCTTTCTTGGATTCAGTACCTGAAAGCCATACAGTTGCTCTAGGTACCACAGGGTATGTTAGCCAAAGAAGTTCTTTCCCTATAATTGTTAAATTGCAGCATGGAAAACGCGTGGAGCTTGGTTATCCTCAAGTTGGTTTCTGCTCTCATATTCTCGTTACTGGGTTTATGGAGAGAAGTCTTATTTGAGAGCCCAGAAACTAAACAGAACTGAGATGATAAATGGCATTTCTTGTTTGTCCATCCTTCATGAACAAACATACCTTGGGGAATGTTCCGAATGCTGCTGCGCCAGATAAAATGTGACAGAGTTTTCCACACTTAAATTTTAGAGGTTTGAATAAGGTGGGCTGGGAATGGGAGGGCAAGGGGAGGAAGGGAGGAGGAGGAGATTGCCTGGGAATCTTTTCATGAGGTAAGCGGTGAGCTGGTTAGTGCATCTGGATTCTGAAGCTTGATTTCTTTTGTACCTTGCTCTGACTATTGCTTTTTCTGGCTTTTGAGTGCATTTCCCTGCTCCATTGGTCCCTTTGGGCTGAGCTCTTGCAGGTAGGTAGCATTTTAGAAAATGTTAGAGAAGAGTGAAATTTTAGTAAATACGTAAATAAAACTTGTTTATTTTACAGGCTAAGGTGGGTGTGAGGGGGTTTCCCCTTTAGTAAAGCATGTTGTTGACTTGTTATTTCTAATACCAGACGGTTCAGAGACAGTAGATGATAACAGGAGTTGGCTGCTCTTGATCTGATAATACGACAAAAGAATGGGTACATCTTCTGCTTTGTGAAGCATAACCTTTGCATTACGAGAGTGCAGAGGTTTAGGGTTTTCTTCTGTTGGCGTTCTTGCATATGTATGAACAAGGCAGCCTGCTCCTGTAGTAGAGTGGAACTTCTTATAGCCCAGGAAGAGACCTTGCTTATACAGAACTGATTTCTTTTTTAATTTAATTTCTTCCCAGAGTAAAATTTGGGGGGGGGGGGGTGAATGCGCTTTTTTTTATTTCTTTTGTTTTGTGCAGTACACAGGTAGGTTCTTGACACAGAAGGAAAAGACAGAGATCTGCCAGACCCTTGTTTCCCACTTCTAATTCCAGTATTTGGGCAGGAAGTTTCTTTGCTTGTGTTAAGTGAAAGCCAGAAGCATTTAGTTTATCCAGGCCTGACTGATTTGTCTTTGGCCTCCCTCACAAGCAACTGTAGAGGTTTGGGGGTTTTGGTTTGGGGTTTTTTTTCTTTATTTTTTAAATCTGTGCATTCAGTGCAGAAATGTGTTCAAGGGTCGGAGGAGTAGGACATCTCACTGACTGGCTTTAAAAAGGGTCTCTGGACCACCAAAGCTGCCTTATAGTCTGCTTTCACTTCTTTTGGGCGGACTTGTGCAGATGTAAACATCTATGCCAAGTCTTGCAGTGCTTCATTGCCATCGAAGGTCAGCTGTCCTCCAGGGTCTCAGTTCCATTCAGAGTGTTAACCAGACTGTTGAATGCTTAAATGCACCGTGGCATGTGCTGCCCCTGTCCCACCTGGTGCTCTCTGCTCTGTTCCATATACCAGCTGGAGGGCCCTTGCTGATAAAGGCATTAGCATCTAGTATTGTTTCAGTCTGCTTGTTTTCAATCTGTAGAAGTTTGTGGGAGTGTCAAATGAGTTGGGTGTCTCCCCCCCTCCCACTTCCTGAAGCAATTTACTGTTTGGACTTCTCTGAACAATTGGAAGGGTTAGTGGCTTTGTGTGGGATCAGCATCTTGTTTCACACACCTGCTGGTCTCTGAACACATTCCTGTTGTATTAACGAAGACTTGAATTGAGAGATTCATAGATCTGTGGTGTTCAGACACAGGATACTAAGACCTATGTTACTATTCTTAGTTTGTAAATTGTCCTTTTGATACCATCTTGTTTTCTTTTGTAGGTATAAATAAAAACACTGTTGACAATAAATTGTGAACTTTGTCTTTATTTTTGGAGTGTAAAGCCATCTTTGCCCCTGTTCTTCCCAGTACTTAAAAGTCAAATTCAAGCAGTTGGAAACACCTCTTGGTAACCCACTGGATTTTAATCACCGTGGTCCCCATTTGTAGAACACAAGGAACTGTCACTGAGAGTGAGTGAGTGAGGAGGATGTTTGAATACTTGGGGAATCAGAATATTCGTGTCATTCAAAGTGGATGTGTTTAGCCTGAATGTTACGGGACCTGAGCAGAATGAGGGTCAGGCAGAGTTAGCTTTCAGGAGGATGTTAGTCTTCATAGAGTTAAAGTAACAGCTTGTGGCCACATCTGACACAGGAAATACTACGTGTGACATGCACCAGTGGCCTTTGTATACATTATCAGACTTAATAGTACCATGTTCCCTTTAGGTGCTTGGTAAAGGACTGAAGGACTAAAGGTAGCAATAGCTCCTTTCTGCTCCATGTGCTGCCTCAGGGTGAAGGTAGGGGTGTGGGTTTTGGAGGTAGATGCTGGGAAGAGCTGGGAGAGAATAATTTGCACTACCTCAGTATTGGCCAGCACAAATTATTAGCACCAAATTCAAGTAAGAAGAAACTAAAAGGGGTAAAGTCTTGTATGGATGAAAAGCGCCTCAGCTTCTCAGGCTTCGTTGTCTTCCTGGCACTGGTTGAACCTCAGCTGAGCTCAATTGGTCAAAAAGAGCCAGGGAAGGAAAGCTGTGATCTTGACAGCTTCATCTCCAGGTTTTCTTTGTGTTGTCCATGGAAGTGTTTTCAAACAGGCATGGGAAGACTTAGCTTCTTTCCCTTTAGGACTGTGCAAAGAGAAAGAAGGTAATGGAGAAACTCAGGAAATTCAACTGATTGTTTCAGTTATACGTTGTTTTACTTGCTATTTAGAGTGTTAGGTAGTGGGTTGACAGGTTTGCAAACAGCAATGAGATTATGGCTCTTGAATTAACCTTGGGCACCCTCCATGCGCTGCTGTAGGCCATGAGGGCCTCAGTCAGGACTCTGTGCTAACAGCTTCAGAGAATCCTGTTCATTGTGGAAGGAGCATCTAGGAGACTTTAATGAGAAGGGTAAAAATAGGGAATCCTTAGAATGGGAGAATTTGCAAACTGGTAGGAGATGCACATTGCAAATTTGCTTCTACAGTGGGGAATTCACAACCTATTTATGTTAAAGAAAAAGCTTTCCTCTTCAATGGTTACTCCTCATGCCTCTTGATTTCCTGATATTTTTCTTGATGAGTATGGAGTCACTTTTCTACCCCCAGTGCTTCCCCCTCCTTTTTAATGGAGAATAGGTCTGAATAAATGGTCTGTGGCTGGACCCCTCCCTGAGCTTGCCCTATGTATCTGAGCTGGAAATTGGGATGGGAGGGAGGCCTTTTGGAAATACCAGGGCTTGTAGGCCTGGGTGAGGTGGATGCAGAAGTGGTGGCTGTGGGCTGCATGGTGGTCAGCCTCACAGGCTGTTGGTGACCTGGTGGTGTACCCCAGGGGTGGGCACTGGAGCTAGTACTGCTCAAGGGCTTATTTGTGTGCCAGAGGGAAGGGCAGAATACACCTTCAGTGATCTGCCGAGGGTGCATAGTGGAGGGGAGTGGCTGAGGCACCAGGTGGGATGAAGAACCCTGCCAGGCTGGAGAAGTGGGTTGGTGGGGAACCTCATGAAGGTCAATGAAGGGGAATGCCACATCCTGCCCCTGCGGTGGAATAACCCTTGCGCTTCAGTAGCATGTGATGGGGCTGTCCAACTGGAGAGCTGCTTGGGCAGAAACGGCCTTGGGTGTACTGGTGCACACCAACTGGAACACAAGCCAGCAGTGGAGCAAGGAATGCAGACAGTCTCCTGAGCTGCATCCCTGGCAGTTCAGGGGAGGTGATCATTCCTCAGCCATGGTAAGGCCACACCTGTAGTGATGGGTCCAACTCTGGGTTCCCAGAAGAAGAAACACAGGCATACTGGGACAAGTCCAGAAAGACCATGAGAGTGGTTAAGGGACTAGAGCATCCGATCCAAGAGCATGGGCTGAGATGGCTCAGCCTGAAGAAGGCTGAGGGGGATCTTACCTGTGTGAATAAATGCCTTGATGGGAGGAGTAAAGGAGGTCCAGACTTAGTGCTTAGTGGTACCCATTGACAGGGCAAAGGGCAATGGGACCTTGAACGACCTGCTGTGAGCAGTAGGGTGGATGAGATGATCCCCCCCCCCATCGCTCCCAACCTCAGCCGTTGTGTGGAATAACAGGCTTTTGGGAGCTGAAAGCTTTCTCGGAGTATCTTTCAGATCTTTGTGTTAAACAGAAAGGAGCTCATTCAGTTTTGAAAACAAGATAAAGACAAGTCATATTCTATAAAAATCCCTTTGCAATGCTTTGGTATAGGCTGTGAAGTCTTTAAACACATTTATATAACATACCTTTGCTTTTTTTTTCTTGCAGCAACGCTGCCCTTTTGTCTGAGCTCTTCAGTACTAGAAATGTTTTGAAAAGATGGGTTTTTTTTTATGAGTGTTAAGAGAGATGCAACCTGCTATAATATTGCTGGTTTTCATAAATGACTGCAAAGCATTTGCGTGTCTTCAGACACCTTTTCTCTCTCATGAGCCAGAACATTTGTGTAAAAGACAAAAAAAAACCCCAATTCTCTTCCTGCTGTGATATCCCAGCGACAAATGTTTCTTTTTCTGCCTCCTGTATCATCTAAATTTTGCAGCTCTATCACCAGCAATGTGAGACTGAAAGCCAGCAGTTGTTTTTCCCCCCTTTTTGTTCCACCACCCTCAGCTACAAAGGATATGGATTTCTCACAGAATACAGAAGCGCGCGGGATACATGAATTGAATGAAGCTAAAATGGGAATTAGTTTAAGGACAAAGAAAAACAACTGACACGGAGCACCTTGATGATGGTTTTACAAAGTAGTTTTCTGGCTATAAAAATGTTTTAATGATAGAAGGAAGTCCTAATGTACCAAAGCTGGCTACCTCCTCGGTGATTCTGTCACCTTTCTATCAGTAGGTATATTGCATGAGCTACCAAAGATCCATCCCTCGATGGGTGTCACTACTGCTTTGAGCAGACTAGTTTGGGAATATGAAGAAAGAAGAAAATGTTTGTTCTTTCAGATAGATTTCATTGTATTCCATCCTCCTCAACAGAAAAGTGGTTTAAAGCATGCTTAAGCCTCAGCAAACTATAGCATGTTCCACCAGGCTGATAGATGCCCTAGGTAGCCTTTTAGCTCTGGTACTTAGCCATTCACCAAAGTGCAGTGCTGAAGTGGAAGGGGCATCTGATTTTGGGAAACAGAATGGGAAGTCTTCTCCGTGCAGATGCCTGTCTTCCTACAGAATCAGTTCTAGAGAATGTTATGTCTTTTCCATCAAAAGAAAAAGCAGGCTTAATAATATCTCCATATGTCTGCAGTTGCTTTCTCAGGTACATTGTCTGCCTACAGCTATTTTTTCTTCGCCCTCAGAGTTCTTCTTGCCTGATTCATAATCTCAAAATGAGCGTAGAATTCAATATACCTCAATGGTGAATTTCCCAAGGTGGGGTTAAACCAGGCTTAGCTCTGGTTTGATTTCTGCTTTGTTTCACAGGCACGTCTAGAGCCTTGTGAGCAGAGATGCCCATTTGCATTCAACAGATAATTTATTTCTTTCTTAACTTGATTTTAGGTGGAAAATATGCATCACAAATACATCCAAGAACAGTCATGCAAGGATTAATGCAAAGCAAGCAGCAGCTCCACTGCGTGTTGCAAGAGTGCCAAGTGAACGTTTCAGCTTTATACCAACCTATTTACCTACCTTTGGTAACGTAGAGATAGAAGAAGTCACAGTAGAAGATGGTTTGTACCACCCCGGAAACTACAGCGATCTGGTCATAGAAATTCTCCGTGTAGTAGCGCCAGACCCAGTTAGCAATGTAGAGAGCCCGGTAGAGGCCCAGGAAGAAAAGGTAGTGTGTCGTGATGGTCTCTGCTTCCCCTGTCTTGCTGATCATGAAGAGCTGAGGGAGGATAGCCACAGACTCCAAGTAGATGGAGAAGGTCCAGAGTATCTGTGAGGTGCATAATGAAGGCAATGGAGAGACTTGGTACTGGTTAATATACATGAAGACCCTAAGCTTTCCATTTGGCAGAGCAACGATGTGTGAGCAGGATGAGTAGCGCTGCTGGAGTTGGGGGAAAATGAGCTTGCTGTGCTGAGACGGAGAGGAGACAGCACTGAGCTGTGCTGTAGACGGTGCAGTCCTCGAGGCATGCCAACTTTGCCTTTCCTGCCTGCTTTTGCTGTTAAAACTCTCAACCATTCAACATGCTGCTCACTCTGCTGTCTGGCAGCAGGCTGCTGCTTCCCCTCCCCTTTCCTGCCTCAGGTTTGCCTTACCTCCAAGGGCGTGAAGCTGTGGTTCTCCAGAAATGACAAGCCGGTGACCGGGACCAGCAGGAACTCCAGGCGAAAGGAGTCATTCTCACTGTCAAATGTTTTCCGGAATTTCACGTAGATCATGTACACGGTGACGTAGGCACATATCAAGAAAATGACCTGGGGAGTCACATGAAGGGAGGTGGCAAAACCTCACCTGCAATCGCACCTCTGGGCTTGAGTAGGGGATGGGTTTGCCCAAGTCAAGATTTGTTAACCCTGTCCTGCTGGGGCCATTCCTGGGTGAGATAGTGGTGAATGCTTTTAGAATCATAGAATGGTTTGGGTTGGAAAGGACCTTAAGATCATCCACTTCCAATCCCCCTGCCATGGGCAGGGACACCTCGCACTAAACCATGTCACCCAAGGCTCTGTTCTACCTGGCCTTGAACACTGCCAGGGATGGAGCATTCACAACCTCCCTGGGCAACCCATTCCAGTGCCTCACCACCCTCACAGCAAAGAATTTCCTCCTTATATCCACTCTAAACTTCCCCTGTTTAAGTTTGAACCCATTACCCCTTGTGCTGTCACTACAGTCCCTAATGAAGAGTCCCTCCCCAGCACCCTTATAGGCCCCCTTCAGACACTGGAAGGCTGCTATGAGGTCTCCACGCAGCCTTCTCTTCTCCAGGCTGAACAGCCCCAACTTTCTCAGCCTATCTTCATACAGGAGGTGCTCCAGTCTCCTGATCATCCTCGTGGCCCTCCTCTGGACTTGTTCCAACAGTTCCATGTCCTTTTTATGTTGAGGACATACTATGTTTTCCTGCACTGGACTGTGGATTGACATCTGTTGAAGATGCCCCAGTGGTCAGCTAAAGATTGCTCCACCACAGGGATCACACTTGCTTGAGTGAGGAGGTTTCACTTGGTGGTAGCCACCAGATAATGCACCAGGTGGTGCATGGTGTCTTGTCCTGGTTTTGGCTGTACTAAGGTTGGTGGTCTCAGCTCACTCACTGACTGTAGGGGGGGGGTTCTTGGTCAGTGGGGGGATAGTGACACAGAAGGAGGTATCTTTACCCTTCCTGGCTGAAAAACTGATGTAGTGACTATGCACCCTCACCTTCCTGAGCAACCATGGTGAGCTGGGGGGAACCTCTGCTTGTGCACTGCCCTTTCCTTACCTTCATCACAGTGTTGTAGACAGAGATGAAGGTCGTGAACAGATCCAGATAGCGGGTTGTGAAGACGAGTGCAAAAAGAATCTGACTCTTCCCAGAGATACCTGCGTGGCAGGGAGAAGAAGGGAAAGTAAAGCACATGAGAGGAAGGATGCTTTAGGGTAGGCCTTCTTTGGAGGCAGATGGATACACGCATGTTGCTTTGTGAGCTAGGTCTGGTATGCTTGTACTGCGGTGGCTCTAGACTCAACCCAGGACTAGCTGGAGTCTCCCAAGTAACAGTGCAGGCTCCTGCTGATGGCCCTGAGCCCTGCCTTGGGTTGTCGGTAGAGGCACTTGGTGGGCACATTCACTGCTTTGGCCAGTTCAGTTCACCTCGCCAGGGGCTGTGTGATGTGACATCTGCCACACGAGGGAAGAGCTGCGGCACCAGGGACCGGTACAGGGATGCTAATGGAATTTAGTCTCTGCTGGCAGAGAGATGCAGCCAGACCCACCCATTTCCCTACCTGTGGTAGCGGTGGCAGTGCTGCAGCCACTTGCAGAAGAAAACATGAACACTGAGCAAAATCTTCCCGTGGAAAGCTGCAGCCCTCATTTCCCCACCCAGGCACAGGGCAGCCCCTGCCCACCCGCTGCCAGGTCCTCCAGCCTAAAGCAGCTTTCTCTCCATGTTGTTGGGTTTGGTGCTACCACGACTTCTTGTGCTCATTTTCCACCTTTGGCCTCGCTGCCCTCTCCTTCGCTTCACCCTCCCGGGACCAACACCTGCCCGAGGCTGTGTGCCTTGCCACATCACATCCTTCCAACATCACCAGGGCAGGGAGGCCTCCCAGAGGAAGAGGAGGACAAGAATTACTTCCCTTAAAGAGCCCACCAGGGAGGGCTGCCGGTTTGTGTGGACTGTCACTGGCCTTTTTGGCACCCATTTCACTTGCACTCCTCACAGAGCTGCCCTCCAGGAAGAGCCCCCCTCCTTCCCTGGGGTGTGGGAGCACTCACCAGCACAGGACTTGGACTTCAGGATCTTCATCAGGAGGATGATGATGGCCAACAAGTGGGAGACATCCCCCAGGATGCGGAAGACGTTCATGGTGCCGGAGGGGGGGCTCCTCTAGGGTGAAGGGAGCAGGGCCCTTTCTGCAGGCAGGGAAGGTGAGGGCAGGGAGTTCTTCCGTCCCAAGCCTCAACCGAGTGACCGCTTCCCTGCAGCTCAGCTTTCCTTTCCCCCGAGTAAGGAGCTCTCTCTTCTGGCAGGGGGAAGTCCAGGCTCCCCTGTGCCCTGGTTGCATGCGCCCTCCCCGTGCCAGGCGCTCAAGCTGGATGCCCCCCTTGCCTCTTGCTTACTTTCTCCCCCAGGTGGGTTTTCTCTCTCCCGGTTCCAGAGCTTCCTCGCCCTGCCCCGGGCCCAAAGCCGGGCTTTGTCCCGTGGAGAGCCCCGGGCTGTGCTGGCCCAGCAGCCCTGAAACCAGGCTGGGTGTCGGTGACGTGGCTCCCGGCTGGCCAGGGAGGAGAGGGAGGAGGCGGCGGAGGCGGGAATAACCGCGCTAGTTTTCCTCTTTTCCTTTTTTTTCCCTTCCTCTTTTTCCCTTCCCCAACTTGTCTCAAGTTACACGGGGAAGTCCCGTTAAAAGGGAAAAGGCAGAGGGAAAGGGATCCCCATCTCTGTCTTTGGGGATGCACCCTCACAGAAGGGCCAGCTTTCCAGGGACATTCCTTGTGGGTGCGTTAACCTCTGTCCTGCTCCCTGCCAGCAGCCTCCTGCCCTTTGCCTTTCCCAGCCCCGTCCCACCTCCAGCACCTTCTCCCCAGCGCTCCCCGTTGTCTCCAGGAGCAAATGAAGCAACAGGGGGAGATGTGAATTATTACAGATGCAGCTGTATGTCACCCCCACTTCCACAAGGCATCACGGACACCCATTCCCTGATGCCCCCCCCCCCAAGGCGACCCTGCCTTCGGGTACCCTGCCTAGGGCAGTGTAGATCCCAGAGCCCAACCCTGAAGGAAAGAAAAGATCCCTCCAAGGGCTGGTTTGAAGCAAACTTTGCTGTAAATATGAATCCTGGATGCCTGCAAGTGGACTGCAAACAGCCCCATGCATGTGTGGAGTGCAGGAAGCACATGGGTGCTGCTGGGTTTATAGGTGGAACGGGAGAGGAGCCTAGTAGTGATGGCCATCAAGTTTCAGTGCATCCAGGAACAGCCCTGGCTGGGATAAACCTTGTCCTTGCAGCAGTGGGCACACAGGGAGGTCTCACGGCAGCAGCAAGGGAATCTCCGTGTCAAGACAGGGCCGTTGGATCTTTTATTATCTAATTGCTCATATAAATGTGCTTTAGTACAACCAAATGGAGGGTTTAATTTGTCACCTCATTCCCAAGCAACTCACATTTGGCTGTGGGTCTAATTTGGTTGCGTGACCCTGCCTGCTTGTGCCCCTGCTGCCTTCCCTGTCCCCAGTGTCACCCGTGACCGTCTCCTCCACATCTCCCTCCATCCTTATGGGCTCGCTTGGAGTAAAATCCCTAATGATTAAAGTGTAAAAATATTATTCCTGGTGCTCACTGAGAGGACTAACAAGTCTATTAGCATCACCGGCTTCCTTTCTGAATTCATTTGCATATATTTCCTCCCTGCCCATTAGGCTGGCTGCCGTGTTTCCCCTCTCTGCTGTTCCAGCACCTGCCACACTGGGCTTTTCCAGACGCATTCCCAGGCTGGGCTGGAAAACACCCGCTCAGCCCTGGGAAACTGGGGAGGGCCTGGTCAGGGCACCAAGTTAGGGGCTGGTGTGGGAGGAGGGGAGCAGGTTAGACCAAAGGAGAGCGTCAGCAACGGGGCAGTAGGGTAGGGACCAGCTAAAAGTGTGTCTCCAGCTATGGGGGCCGCCTGGGGTTTCAGCAAGCTTCTCCAAAGCCATACGGGTGCTGGTGAAAGCCAAGCCCCAGCCCTGGTGGCCCAGCGGGTCCCTTCCCAGGTGGGCAGAGATCAGTCTGAGTGGTGGAACAGGCATGGGGGACTTCATGGGAAGGAAGAGATGTGGAGTTCACTCTTCCGACGGCTCCTCTGCCAAGCTCCTTGGGTGCAACATCTGAGAGCCCTCAGCATCCTCTGGACCCTCCACTGCTCTTCACAGCTTCTGTTCCCATGCAGGGGATGAAGCTTCCTGTGGATGGGTAGAACTGTTGCGGGTGGCAAAGGTTCCTTCTCTTCATCTTGCGCCTTCCCAAGGAGAGCCGAGGGGCCCCAAGGCAGGTTGTTACAAGCTGCTGTAGCACCAGGAGGTGACCACCAGAAGGACTCCATGGGAGCAGCCGAACCGATCTCACCCAGCTGCGACAGGGCGGTGGGGTTAGGGTCTCCCATGGGACATCTTCATGCGGCCCTTGGGAGGATGATGGGAAAGCTGCTGAGAGGGCGGGGGGCAGCCGGGTGCTTAGAGGAGGGGAAAGCTGGCACATGATGTGGGAGCAAGTAAAAATAAACCTCCCTTCCTCCCTCCCTGCCACAACACGAAGCGCCTTGCACCGGGTGTCTCCCTGCCTCCCGAAATAATGCCGGGTGCTGCCACCGCTCCGCACGGTGATGCTCTCTCCATGCCTCCTGTTTCCATGGCGACCGCAAGGAATATCGCTAGGGTGACAGGGAGGCGATGGAGCTGGGATTTGGCATTAAAAACGAGAATTTGGGGTTCTTCGGTTTCTTTTTTTCCCCTTTAGTTCTATTTTGGTGTTTCCCTCTCTGCCTCTGCTGATCTGGGAGGCGCCTTCTGCTGCAGAGCCCCGGGGCCAGGTGGCAGCAGATCCATTGAGCACATTCCTTCTCCACCTCTGCCTGTCCTGCAAGGCAAAAAGAGGGGCAAAGGGGGTTTCCTTCTCCCTAAGGCGTTTGTTTCCTGCCACCAGGAAGGGCTCTGTACTTTCACTCTGGAGGTGCTTGGCCAGGACCCCTCCTCCATCTCTGCTGCAGGCTGTGGTTCAGGCTGCATCCAGAGCCCCCAGGAGGGTGGGCAGCCCCCGGGATTCATCCCAGCGTGGTCCCAGAGAGAGATACAACTCGGCATTCCTCGAGGGGCTGGGAAACATGGTGGGGTTGAGCACCATGACCCACCTCTGCCTCTCAACACCTCTGCCCCTGCGACCAGGATAGGGCAATTGTGGAGTGGGACAGAGATGGGACGATCGGAGGAGGACAAAAAGGCAGCCTGGCAAGTGCCCAAGCTGGGGCTGCTGGCATGGGAGTTGCTCTTGTCTTCATCCCCAGGCAGGAGAGGGGTCAGGCAGTGCTCATTCACCTTCCCAGATGCTCCTGCTCCCCTCTATCCATCTCTCCTTCCATCCATCCATCCATCCATCCACCCCTTTCCATCCACCCTTGTCTCTCTCCATCCCTCCATCCCTCCTTCTCCACCCAGCCCTCCATCCATCCCTCCTTTCCTCCATCCTTCCACCTTTCCATCCCTCCATTCTTCTGCCTCCCTCATCCCCACAGCAGCATCAGGAAAGGTTGGCGGAGTGGGGCTATTTTTGGGAGCGTCTCCCTGGCAACGGCTGCCACCACCGTCTGTGGTGGCTTTTCCATAGGTGCTAAAATATTCCACGCTTCTTATTAAAGATGGTGCCGGTGGAGACGGGCGGGGGTGGTGAGTGTGAGCCACCCCGCTGCTGGGGCCGGCGGGCCTGGGGTGACCAGGGCACTGCACCCCAGTGGCACTAGGACCACAGCGGGCCGATGGCATCCTCGAAGCAATGTCCCCATGTCCCTTCCTGATGGTGCTGGCCGTGGTGGCTGCCTATTGGCACAAGGTGCAACTATTCATCCCCTTGATGCTCAGGTGGAGGGAAACATGGTGAAGTCTTGGGGAAGATGGAGATGAGAAGCGAAAGGCAGATATGGCGAAGCACAGCCTGAAGGTGAGGTGGGTGCAGGGGTACGTGGTGGCTTTGCCCAACCTGGGAAGGAGCAAGATGTCTCAGCAGCATTTCCATCCCTTTCCACACAAAGGGGGAAGACCTGTCGAGGTGCCAGAGAGCTGGTATGCTTTGCCATGGGGCGGCTTTACAGCTCCCAGCCTTGTGGGAAGCAGCCCCACAGGTCCTGGAGATGGGGGTTTGGGAAAGCAAGCCCCCCCCCCATGAACCTGGACAAGGTCCCCATAGGGAAGGCTGTAGAGGGGATAGAGGGAGTGAGTTGGCCCTGCTCCATCCTGGTGCTGTGGCTTCCAGGGATCCCCCATTTGAGCAATGGGGAGCAGCCATGGCTGAGGTAAGCTGGACAGCGCAGGAGGCTGACGCCCTCTCCATTTGCAGCTGCTCATCTGCATGGGCAGCTACTAAAAACACCCTCTGCTTGCCCTGGGTGAGAGTGGGCTGCACTCACCATGGTGGTGCTCATCAGCTGTGTGAGGAGGCATCCCATGTGCCAGCGGACCTTGGGCTGATTTTGCAGGATTGGAACCCAGGGGACAGTCAAAAAGTGAGGGGTTTTTAATCTCTTTTGGCTTTCCAGCACAGGCCTTAATGCTGGGGGACAGCAGCTGAGACACCGAGATGGAAACCATGTCCGCAGACCCTGCTGGCCTGGTGCAGGGCATCCCAGGGAGCTGCTGCCCACAGCCACCGCCTGCAGGGACAGGGTGCACTTCAGCATCTGGCTTTGCTGCCACAGAGTCCCCTGGCCTCTTGCCTTGTCACCAAGAAGCGACCTTTTCAAAGCCCCTGAGATGCTGCTGGCCATGGAGACCCAGGGGAGGAGGTTTCTGGGACCAGTTTCCCATCCGAGAGGCCATGCACCATCCTGGAGCCCCGAGGGCTGTCCCTTCTCGCCTGCATCACCCATCCTAGCAGGACAGCCGCAGCACTGCAGGGTGTGGAGGCCAGGCTGTGGATGCAGGGAGGTGATGCTCTGCACCAGCTGGGAGAGTCTGATCCTGCCTTAGGGTGAGGTGTCAGCCCAGCATCCCAATCCCAGGTAGGAACCCCCCCCCCCCCGACAGTGGATGTTTCATCCTAGCAGGAGGATTCACCTCCCTGGGGGCATCCTGTGGCCGTGCTGTCCCCTTCCCGTTGCCGATGGTTGCGCTCTGGTCTCCCCCACGGTGGCTCCGCAGCTCTGAGCTCACACGCGAGGATGGGCTAAAGTAGCGGAAAGCTGTTGGATCCTACCACAGAGTTACTGACTTCTCAGCTACAGACTGCATAGCAATCAGCGAGGGGGAGAGGCAGCCAGGGAAAGGGAGCGGAGCGCACAGGGAGGAAGAGTGGAAAGGAGAGGGGCGATTTGGGGACCAGAGCAGGGGGGCAGCGGGGGGCACAAGCGAATAACGCCAGGGGAGGAGGGAGTCAGGCAGGAGGGGGAGATCCAAACCCATCGCGGAGCCAGGAAGGCACAGCAGCGCTCCGTGGGATGGATGCTCCGGGGAGTGAAACATTCTGAGGAGAGGCAGAGGCAGAGGCAGGAGGAGAGCGCTGGCGTGGGCAGGGCAGAGTTAGGAGAGGCGAAGGTCGCGGTAGAGAAGTATATCTCCGAGGGGGGGGGGAGCGTGGAAAGCCCAAGCCAGAGGCAAGTGCAGGCTGCAGAGAGAGCTCCCTGATTCCTCCCGTCCGGCTGAGATGCTTCATGGTGAGATGGAGACACCGGCCGCTCTCCCCTTCCTCTGATGTTGGCTCTGCACCACGGCTGGAGCCGGCGGCAGCCCTCGGCAGGACCCGGGTAAGAGGCAGCGCTGGAGCGCGCTGCTCCCCTCACCGGCATGAGACTGGGAAGGGCTTTTTTTTTCCCCCGTAGGAAAATGATGTGTTGTTAGCTCTGCGCCCGCTCTGAGGAACAGCCATAAATATAACTTAGGGGACATGCCCGGCTTCGTGTGAGCGTGCCAGCGGATAATAAAGTTGCCTGTGGTGCACAGCGTACGCACATACGGCTACCGGGGCAGCCGTGGGCCACGGAGCAGGGGTGGGCACCTGCCTGTGGACCTTCCCAACTTCCCTCCCCATCCCTCACCGCCCTGGCTTCAGCTGCTTTGCAGGTAACTTCCTCATTGCTGTTGCCTGCCCCCATTTCCTCCTCACCTGGGGCTGGGGCTGGGTCTCGCTCACCGTTTGTTTCTCCTGCTCCGTGCAGGTGATGGTTGTGTTGGGCTGTGGGAGATGAATGGAGCTGGAGACCCGTTCTCTACACACTTGGGTGCACCCAGGGCTCAACCGGCTGTGTTGTCTCTCCCACTGCCCATGGAGCTTTTTGGGCTCCAGACCTGCCCCCCTTTTCCTTTGCATTCCAGCTCTTCTAGTCCCAGTGTGGCTGATCCTATCAGTGCTGATCCAGTGTCCCACAGAAAGGCACGGTGCAAAGGATGCCCTGGATACTGGGTTTGGGTGAAGGAGCTCAGGAGGAAGCCGTGAGCAAAATGCCAGAGACGCTCTGCCTTTGCTCCCTGTCGGCAGGGCCGGCATCCTCACTGTTTGCATGGTGCAGGCAGGTCACCTCAGACATCCCTGAGGCCACCTCCAGCCTGCCGTGTTCCCACTCCTGGGCAAAGCACCCAGAGACACCCAAATCTCTCTACTGAGAGCCAGGTCTCCCATCCCCACTGCTGATCCCCCGCTCCATCCATGGCAAAGTGAATGGCTCCAGGGCCTCTCCCTTCTCCCCTTCTCCCTTTGAGGGGTGTGCTGCAGAGGGCAGACAGTGACAGCACACACAGGGGACGTGTGGTGGAGGTGACATGGCTCCAAGACTCCCCTCAACCCCTGCTCTGTGCCCTCCTTGGCTTCTCAGGAGGAGGCGGCCATGGGAAGTGGGAGGTGTGGAGAGGGGTCTGAGGCTTAGGGTGACCCAGAGCTCTGGAGGGGACAACATGGTGTGTGGGGAGCATGTTTTTCTGAAGGAGTAGGGATGTGCCCCTTCTCTATTCAGCATTGGAAGTGGCACCCACAGATGCCTGAGTCACCCCGGCATGTGGCCATCACTGTTTGTAGCCACTGACAATAGTAAGCACAGGAGCACGTTTGCCTTAGGAGGGAAATGTGAGCCTGGTGGGGACAAGAGGTGGTAGGGAAGAGGAAGGATGGTGAGGATGGATCAACTGGAGAGGGCTGATCCAGAGGGAAGTGGGGCTCCCTTTCCTTCACCTTTCTCCTTTTCCCTGTCTCTCCTTCCTCTGGTGCCAAGGCTGAGCACCACAATGTATGACTGACAGAGGGCTGGCAGCATTCCTTGACTCCTGAGGTCACCCTCCATGGTTTGCAAGGAAAGCCAGGAAGTGAGGAGGTGGCTGGGGAAGGATGGAGTTCCCTGGCAGGCCGGATCCCTCTGGCCCCTCTGGACACCCCAGCCTTGGCCACAGGCCCCTACCCCGTGCTCCTGTGCTGCTGTCACCAGCGGGAGGGTGCCAGCAAGGGGGAGGAGGACACGGTGCTGGGTACCTGCGCCCGCCGCGTGCTGACATCAGTGCAGACGCAGAGCGGAGCAATTAACGGCAATCTGCCCTCAGCAAGTTCCCGTTGTCCGGCCTCGTTACTGCGCTGGGCTGCCTCAACCCGACAGCGCGGCCGGGATCAATGGATGGATGCTCGCGTCTCAGCGATCGATCCCTCCCCTCCCTCAGCCGCGCGGCTCCCCGGCCTCCCGCTGGCGTTTCTGTGAATGGCGAGCACGGAGCGCAGCGCCTGCGCCCGCCTCGCAGCGCTGTGAAACCGCGACGGGCTGAGCCCGTGTTCCTCGACAGTGCTGCTCCGGCGCCCCTCACCAGGGCTGGGGGGGCTTCGCAGGGAGCCCATGGGGCACCAGCAGTGCTTTTCCTCACAGACAAGCTGGCTCTAGCGGGGATGGTCGCTCTTGAAGCGCCTCCTCGGGAGGGATGCTGATCCTCTGGCAGTGGGGGGTCGGGGTTGGGTAGAGGCCACCTTTGAGCTGGTTCTCACCCTCAGGTCCCTCAGGCTTGTTCTCCATCACTGAAGGTGGTGCTGTGGCTCAGGCAGGTGAGGGATAGTAGCTGGCTCCAGGGCGACCCTGTCGTTACTGCCCCAGAGACCCATCACCTCCATTCCTCTCCTCTTGGGAGCCTGATGGCAGGGAACTCACCTGCAGGGGCAGTGTCAGCATTCACCCACCGGTGCATTTGGGAAGGAGGTGCCACTCAGGGCTGGCACCGGCCACACAGGCACGGCAGCACCACCGCCGCTCTCACTGGAGATGAGGGAGCAGGGGATGGAGGAGACGATACCCTCCAGCCCTACGCTGCTGGCCAGGGCCTCCTGTCACCGCTGTGCCCATGTCTGTGCCAGCCCTTGCCACCACGGTGGGCCTGCCCCTCACAATCTGGACGGCTGGTTTATTTCTATGGCAACATTTCTCCTGAAACACTTGAAAGGAAGCCTGGTGCCATGTGAAAACGCGGGAGGCAGCGTCCCCCACTCGGTCCCCTGCAATGGGCTCGGAGGAAAGACCTTGGCACCTCTCCTGCCTCCTTCCTCACCTTCTCTCTCTCCCTGCTTGGTGAGTGGTGCCAGCACTGGTGCAATGAGCTGCCATCCCATCTGCCTCTCCACTGCTTGTTCTCCCTTCCCCTATCTTCATCTTTGCTCTTCCCTCTCCTCTTGCCCTCTTCCTTTCCGTGCTGGGTCATGGTATTTGCTGGCAGCCTGCTTAGGCACCAGCACAGAGGGGCAAGCCGGAAAGAGGCGTATAGGAAGAGGATGTCAAAAGCTACTCCTCTATAGGAAAAGGTAAAGCAGCCCAGTAGCCTGATAAGAGCCATATAGGTTGGCCCTGCCAGCAGCATAGTGAGCACAGGGGCTGAAGGGCGCCAGGGTCTCAGAGGCAGGCACTTCATGTCTCCAAAAGCTTGATGGCATTAGGGAGAGGTGGTGCCTGCCATGGGACTAGACACAGTGGCCCCAGATGTCATCACATCTCCTGTCCCCATTGCTCCCACCACCAAGAAAAAGCCTCGTGTCTGGGTGCAGGGGACCAGGCAGAAGTTGCAGGCAACACCAGCGGGTGAGAGGCAAGGGAGCACACAGGACACCAACGAGAGCAAGCAGGGGTATGACAGCAACCCACAAGGATGGCAGGGGGGAAATTGAAGGAGTATTAGCGTGCAGATGCAGTTGCCATGTCCCACTTCACACTACTTTCCTCTGTACCCAAGAACATCTGTGTTGGCAGCCCCGGCCATGCTGTGGATCTGAGGAGCAGGGGAAGGATCGGGGAGGCAGTCCTCCATGCTATGGGCATCGGGTGGCATGTAGGCTTGGTGTCTTTTGTGTGAGTTTGTTTAACCTGAGTGAGCAAGCTGCAGCAATACAGGCCAACAGACCTGCAGTGGAATAGCCTATCCACTCCCTGTGGGAGTGTGGTTCTGCAGCTTACCTGGGACACTCCCTCATCTCTGTCCCTGGTGCCCCTTAGGCATGACTGAAAGCGGATAGCTGGGACCCCTCAGAGGCTGGTGCCTCCACTGGGATACGTGTTAGAGCAGTGACAAGGGTTTGGGGGGTTCATTCCTTTTTCCCTGTGGCTGATGGGTTAGTGCTGAGCAGCCAGGCCAGGCTGAGCACTCAGCCCTTGCACAGCAGCCGTGTGTGGAGCAGTGGCTGCAGCCTCTGTCAGCTGGGGGCTTGGTAAAGAGCAGGCTTTGCCCTGGGTAGCAGCTCACCCTTTGCTGCTGTCACTGTTGTTGACATCATTCATAACCAATTTGCAGGTGCCTGCCTTGCTGGGTGCCTTGCAGAGGCGCTGGCAGGCTGCCCCTGCCCTGTCAGGAGTGCAGCCACATTGGGCAGGCAGATGATATCCCTGATGAGCTGAAAGCCATGGAAATGCCCCACTTGGGCAGTCCTCCCGGCCAGGCCAGAGCAGGGTCAGGAGGGGCTCTGTGCTGGAGAGACCCTGAGGTGCAGGGACACTGCTGGGGGCAGCCTTTTGACAAGGCTCCTGCAGGGCAGGATGCTCAGTCAGGGAGCTCTTGGGGTGGGTGTTAGGGGAAATGCCCTTTTTGCTGGTGTAGCTGCAGGAGGTGACCTGAGTGCGCTGCAGCCACCCAGGGCATAGGGACCTCAGAGACACCCCAGCGCCTTCAGTTTTACAGCTCTTGCAGATTTTGCGCCAACCCTTTAGGGTCAGGTCCATGGCTTTGGTAGGATGGCTGCTGGGGTGTACCTCAGCCCCAGGGCTTCCTCGGGAGCAGCCAGGACGTGGTCTGCACCCTGGCTATCACAGAAGGCAGGCTCCTTTTTGTCCCAGAGCAGCTCGAGGGAAGGCCAGGGGCCTTGTGAGCGTTTTGTTTTCCCTGTGCTGCCAGCCTACCCACCTCACTCGACAAGACAAAGTGGGGACTCCTCCCCAGCCATGGCCCCAGCAGCATCCTCTCCTTACCTCCCTGCTCTCCTGCTCCCCTGCCTCTTGTGCCCCCAGCCCAATGTCAGCCAGAGGAGAGTGGATGAGTGCCCCTGCAGTCCCACCAGCCCTCTCTGCTAGGATCCCAGGGAGCCCAGGCGGTGTGGCCGGAGCAGGGACTGCCAGGGTGGTGTGGGAGCAGGCAGGAGCTGGTGCTGTCACCTTTCTGTGCCTCTTCCCGACTGTGTCATCCCGAAGACCTTTGTGTGGATCCCATTTTTATCTGTTTTTAATCCCTCTCTCCCTTTCTCTCCTTCTCTCTTTGCTTTCTTCTCTCCCCCTCCCGTCAGTATGTGGGTTGATCACTGCTCAAACTTTTAATTCAGATGGTAATTGGAATAATAATACGGGCAGAATCCTTCTGGCTCCGTTGCTGCAGCTGGCTTCAGGGAGCTATGAATAGCTCTGAGTCACACACTGAGATGGTTTAACTTCAAATCATTTTGTTTTGTTTTCATATTACCCATCCCCGAGCTCCAGAGCTTCACAGGGAGGGGGGAAAAAAAACCCCCCCTTTCTCACTCCACCCCAAAATCTAAACCGGGCAGAGGCAGGTGAATAAAACCCTCTGTCAGAGAGACAAGCCGGTCAGCAGATCATGCCTCGCGGGCAGATGGGGACTGTTGGCACTTACTCGATCTATTTATAATTATTGAACGAAAAGGCAGCAGTGTGTATGTAAAAATGGTAAAGAGTTGATTACAGTTTCCTCCCCTCACCTTCCATATGTCACTTGCCTTTTTAATATGGTAAAACTCTCCCGCACGGTGACTGTGCCTTCGCGTGTGCTCGCACAGCGCCTAGCACCCAGCCCCGTCGGCGCTCAGGAGTGGCAGCGCGGCCGCTGCCTCCCATAGCGAGGCGGCCCCGTGGCCCTACGAGCCTCAGCAAGGAGGATTTGTGAGGAAGAGGAGAAGAGATGGAGTCACTGAGAGGACAAACTGAATGCTGTGGGTCTGCAAAGGGCCAAAGGGGTCCCCTCTCTGCCGCGGGTGTTCCCACCCTGCGTCCCCAAGAGCCAAGAAGGGGTCTGCCGTGTTGTAACCATGCCTGAGCTGGTGGGATGGGTCTGTGGACGCTGCTCTCAGAACCAGGTGATGCCACGCAGCTGGTAAGAGGAATAAAGGTACGAAGCACAGCGCACCGAGGCTGCGGTATTGACCACAGACAGGAGGGAAGCATTTGCCAGACAACTCTACATAAAGCAAAGACTAAGAGTGTAAAAATACCCTGGGATTTTTCCATCGTCGTCGTTCATGGTGTACATCCCAGAGCACCAGATATGGGTGTTATAAAAAGAGAAGTGGGGGAGTGCTTCAGCGTGGACTTTTCTGTTCTGTTTCATGAGACTCTTCCATCGCAGATGTAAGGAAGGATTGACAATATATGATCTGCTCTGGCAGGGGCTGAAGAAAGCCTGAGACGTGCGAGGCACTGCACCGTGTACCGGAGGTAGAGCAATGGACACATTACACCGGCACCACGTGCCATGGCATTATCAGCCTGCAGAGCCCTCGGGAAACAATGGCAGCGGCCCAGCCCCACACATCTGCTTGGAGCAGCGTGGGGCTGGTGCAATGGCTTGTGCTGCTGGAGCACGGTGTCACCTGGGAAGGCGGGATGACTGCAGCATCGCCCTGGAGTCCTTGGCATTGCTCAATGTAGGGTGCGGGAAGGGGAAAGCAATTGGGAAGGAGGGAAGGCCAGCCCAGGTTGCAGGGCTGGAGGTGGCTCTTGGTCCCCAGAGGCTCATGTGGCTGCCAGCTTCAGTGTGGCAAGACAGCACTTACAGTGCCCATGTTGCAGTGGCTTCCCAAAGTGATAGGGGGCTTCCTCAGGCCATGAAATAGGTGGGTGTTGATGTATGCCAGGGACAGGGCAGCAGAGGGATGCAGGGGCATCCTGCCTAGCATCTCCCAGGGCACCCATGCTACAACCACCAGTGTGGTTTCATCCAGCTCCCCAGGAGTCAGTGCTGACCCCCTGGCTCCCTTCCACATGTGGGTCCCAGGAGGCAGAGCAAGCTCCAAGGTCCTCAGCCATACTGCAGGATTTGCATCTCTATCCTCATCCAAGCTTTCTTCCCCCTCATCCATGTGATAGGCAGCTTCCTGTCCTGGGTCTGAAACCCCCCTTTTGCTGGAGGCATCTCTGAGCCTTCCACCTTCATCCCATTTGTGTTTCAGGTTTCCAAGGAGCAACAGGACCATTGCACAGCCATTTGAACCGAGTTTTCTTAGGGTTTGGCCTCTTGGTACAACCTCTGGCCTAACCAAGCTGCCAGCATCCACTGTGCAGGCTGGGATGTCAGCAGTGGCCCTGGGCCACCAGCTGCTGAAGGGGGCTACATCACCTCCTGGTGTGGCACCTCTGAATGCAAGCCCAATGCGATGGCAGTCCCCAGCCCAGGGCTTCTCTCCTGCCTGTCTGCCTCACCCGTGGAGGCACCGCGCTCAGTGGGGGTGTGCTGGGGTGGAAGTGGTAAGCAGGTTTATTTCTGGTCGTCTCCTGGCTCGTGCCGCTCCGAGTTTGTGGCTCCCGGCATTACTAACGCTTCCCTGAGCCAGCTGGCAGCAGGGGATGAATCAGATCGGCAGCGCCATGGTGCGGACCCCTCACTGGGCACGGGGCTTGGGGTGATGCCCCTGGACAAAGCACTGGCAATGTCTTCTTTTAGTGAGCCCTGGCACCAAAATGCCCTTGGCTTGATCTTGCAGCTTGAGATGCCCCAGCAGCCTGCAGGGCAGGGTTATCCCCTCTGCCCTATGCTGCCTGCTAGGGCCGGCTGGTCCCTGTCCCCCCTGCACACTGGAGGTCTCGGGTAGCTTCATGAGCTATTCTCTACCCACTTGCAGCATCCCCTAGGTGGAGTCTGGTCCGGACCATGAGGGTCCAGTTTATCATCCCACTGCCCAAAGAGGCACTTCTGCAGTTGTTTGGTTCCTCTCTCCCCTGGTCATGACCTGACAGCAGTCACACGGTGCCATCACATACCTGGTGATTACTGTTCTCTCCACAGCACACACACAGAGATGCATGGACCCTCTCTTCACTCCTTCCCAAACACATTGGTAGGGGGTAGGGGGGGATTTAGGTGTCTGTTTCTTCCCCCACGAGTGTCACTAAGGCTGCAGAGGTTGGCACACTGATTGTCAGTGTCACTTGCCTGGGTGGCCAAGGTCCAAGAGGGTAATCTGGATCCTCCTGCTTGCTGCAGCCCAAAGCATCCTGAAAATGTCATGGCTGCTTGACACCTCGGGGACAGCGGAGAGGGTCTGCCCGGAATCTCAAGATTTGGAAGATGATGATGATGCTGATGATGAATTGAGCTGCTCCTGCCACTCTGTGTGACCTCCACTGCAGTCCAAGAGCTATGACAATCTGAGTGATAATCAGGTGGAGCATCTGGGAGAAGCCATCCCATTTTCCTTAAATTCTAAGCACTCTCACATGGTGAAAGACGAAGCTGAGGAAAACATAATCTATGCTGGGAAGTTGGCTGAGTATGCACAGGAGCTTGAGGACGAAGCTCAGGAGTTTCAGACACCCTTTTACAAAGACATGAAAAGGGTTGGCAGCTGGTCCGAAGATGAGGAACACAGCTGGGCCTCTCGCTTCCCTGTGCGTCAAAGGTCACACATCCTCC
The DNA here is from genome assembly GCF_033783945.1 of Neopsephotus bourkii. NCBI lineage: Eukaryota > Metazoa > Chordata > Aves > Psittaciformes > Psittacidae > Neopsephotus > Neopsephotus bourkii. Next base: position 16,553,173 of record NW_026900624.1, read on the forward strand.
GAACAGCAAGTATGGAACCATGCGGCTCCTATGACTCTTTCCAGTGTAGCATGGGCAATCACTTGGGGATTGATGCCTTTTCCCTGAGGGCCCATGCCAGTGACCCTTACCTGGGGTACCCAGAACCCATCAAGGGAGCAGGACCCCACATGCTGTATGAGGAGGCCACCAGGGACAGGCAGTTCCAATCGCTGCAGCTGACCAAGGACATGCTCAGAGAGGAGAACGCCACGCTCAGGACAGGGAAAGCATGCAGAGCTTCACGAAGAGCCAGGTGTGCATGATGCAGAAGCTCCAGAGGCAGCTGAAGGCCAGCCTGGCCAAAGAGGAGAGGGACGCCCAAGAGCCGCAGTCCTTTGCCCAGCAGAGTGAGTGGGACCTCCAGCTAATGACCCAGCAGGATCTGGAGGCAGAAAGCAGTGTGGGAAAGCTGAAGCAGGAGATCTTTATTCTCCAGGGAGAGCTGGAGAGCTCCAAGGCAGAGAATGGAAACCCGAAAGCGGGCCAAACGCCCGACCTGGGCTCACTGAAACACAACACAGATTTTGCCTTGTGGAACCTCCACAAGATAATAATGCATGCAAACCGGTCCATCAAACAGCTCACCTCTGGAGCAGAGTTGCTGCATTTTTGTTTCTGAGGTCCTCGGATCTATGGGCAAGATTCATAAGATTGAAGCAGAAGAAGACCCGTGAACTCATGCTGTGTGGGTCCTACAGAAAAGTGTATGGATCGAGACCATGGATCTCGCACTACTGCCTATATTAAAACCATTTGCTCCCATGTGCTTGAATGTATGTTCAGATTTGTAGCCTTTATTCCTCATGAAAATAATTTCTTGTGATGAAGTACAAACTGCAGGTAGGGATGCAGTTTTAGCTTTGTTCTGGCGCTGTGGACCCAGCGGCAAACGTTTCCCAGGCTCTGCACTGGAAGGTCTAGCAACATACTGCAAGACTGGGCCCCAGCTCTGGCTGCCCTGGGCTCCCATGTGCGAGCCAGGAGGAAGCACAGCAGCACGGGATGCAGCACCCTTAAACAGTGTGCCCATCTTTTCCTGCAGCTGTACCAGCCAGAACTGGAGATGAGCAAGTCCCTTGCATTTCGCCTGCTTCCTTTGCCCCTCCTCGGTGAGGTGAGGAAGGTGAGAAGCAGACTGCTGCACAGGGTTGCAGTGAGCAGATGCTCCTTAGGTCCTCCTTCTACTTCTTTTGTAGCCACCTCCTGGGGCAGATATCCAGAATCTCTAGAAATTGCACGTCTGTTCCTGCAGTAGGGGAAAGGGTCGTAGTGGTGAGGTGGTGACAAAGGTGGTGAGAAACCTTTAGGCAGTTGTGAAGTATCCACACTTGTGAGCTGTGACAGTGCCTTTCCTCTGGTGTCAGTGTCAGTGCTGGCTAAGGATGAGCTTGGATTATCCAGGCTGGCTAAGGAAGGCATCAGTTGCAGAAGATGCCCTTCCTCTCCTGGCTGGGGCTGTCTTAGTGGGGTATACCTAAATTGTCTGCCTTTGTCACCCCCTAAAGACCTGCAGGACCCTGATGTATAAACTCACCACATAATGACTGAGAATATGCCTTAGCTATATCCTAGCGGAAACATCTGTGAGCATGAAGTCACCTTTCCTCATCACCTGGTCATCCCTCTACATTTCTGATGCATTTCTGCTACCAACCCCAGTTTCTGCTGTAGGTTTACCCAGCTGCATAACCAAATTTCCTGTATCTGTCCAAACCAACCCTCCTTTAAGACTTGGATGCTGTAGAGCAGTGTGGGGGTGGGTGCTGGCAAAGTTCAGTGCCAAAGTGTTTTTTCCTGATGGGAATTTTTGGGAAGCTGTTCACTTCTACCTCTATATGGTGAGCTGCGGACTACAAGGTAGCTGTCTTCTCCCGGTCCCATAATATCCTTGGTCTGGACCACCATGTTTATATTGCCACAGAGATTAAAGTGCCTCAGTAACCTTGGTCTCTGGAGGAGAGACTGCTGGTTAATCTTCATCCCAGACATGACAACAGCAGTGCTTGCATATCGCTTGCTGCTTTCTTGTCTGTGCTCCTAACTGGGGGAAGGTGGTGGTTACCCTTAACCACATGAAACCCCAATCTGCAATAATGATGATAAGGCAAGGATGGTTCTCACCAGCTTTTCCATCCCAGGCATCACTGGCTGTTTTTTTCTCCTGTCCATGCATGACTACTCGCAAGCAGCTCTAAACCTTGGATTTGCCATCCAGGTCCTCGGATTTGTCCCATATAGGGCAGCCATTGGTTGCTCATCACTGAGGCTGGGAGGAAGCAAGCTAACTGGCTCTGTCTGTGTCTCGCACTCTACACTGACTGCTGTAATCCAAAGGTTACAGTGCAGGATTAGCATGGGTGTACAAAGCCCTTCCTAATCTGTGAGTCATTACCCCCTCACTGCATTTCACTTCCCAGCAGCTCTGGGCAGGCAGAATAGGTCGGCTCCTAAGTCTTCGTTTTCCCCATTCTTCTGTCTGGGGAGAACTGGGTCAGGACATAACATCTGCTGGACGTCCTCTGCAGGGCTCTGCTGCTGAGCTGCTCCTTGGATGCTGTACACAGGGCACATCACAAGGTTTGTTTGCTCTAACCAGTTTCTCCTTGGCTACCCCTAAGCCCTTACTTTCCATCAGTTCTCCTTTTTGGCTCTACCCGTTGCTTTTCTTCTCTTTGAAACAGGAGGGATGCTCTGCACCCCCTGGAAATAAATTCCCTCTGGGTCAGGCTGGGCTGATGGGGATACTTGAGGGCTGCCGTGCATGTCCATGCTTCATTAGTCCTTCTGTGTGAGGTATTTAGCCTGGCTGAGCTCTCGTCCTGCTGTAAGCTATGATATTAATATAATGGCTCAGAGCAAGGGCCGCACAAGCTGCTCGACCACTGTGCCCTTGATCTGGAGAGTGGTGACCGTCCGGCCTTGCCCTTCTCCTGGCAGTAGATGTTGGCAAGCATGGGGGGCTGTGGACCATTGATCCATCAGCTCCTAACCTGCTCCAGCCAGACTGCAGTGGACCCCTCCATGGACACCTCCAGGACCCTCCTGAGCAAAAAGGCTGGGAGCTGTGTGCCCCCTGCTCTGAGACTGGGAAGGGTGCTGTCAAGGGATGCTCTGACTGGGTTTTGCTTCATCCTCCCCTGCAAGGCACGTGCCCAAGAGCAATCACAATGGCAGCGCCGGTCCCAGCTCGCCAGAGGTGAAACCTGGAGCCACTGGGTCCCATGTGAGTGCTGCTGCATGAGATCCTGCACCCTCCCAGCTGCAGCCCCCTGACACTTGATGATACAGCGAGCCATGGGCAGCGTCCGAGTCAACCGGTGAGTAACTCTCCTCTCCAGGATGCTGCTGCCCTGGGTGGCCTTCTCCTCCTCTGGCCCCTCAGCTCCTATCTTCACCCTGTCTTTCAGTATATTCTTCTCAAATCATCTGCCAGGGTCTATTCCTGCTCCAAGGTATGGCTCCTCTCTCCTTCTCCAATCCAAAACATTCTGTACAGGGGGACAGTGATCAAAGAAGTGGTATGGAGAAGCAAAGCAGTGCATGATGCTGGAGCAGAAACTACAGATTCCAGCATTGCTGCAGAAGCCCATGTCCCCAGGAAGCCCAGCTGCAGCCTCCAGCGCTTCCCTCACCATGAGATGAGGATGAGGGTCACAAAACCCACGAAGGAGGGCTCTAGCTGATGTGTTCCCATTATGGATGGGAGGGAGACACTGCCAGCCTGAGGGGTCCTTGGAGGCTGTGGCTTAGTGCTTGGGAGGGCAGAGTGGTCTTGGTGCGTCTACGCACTTGCTTGATTTCCTCAGTGTTCAGAGCATCGTCTGCCATCACATCTTTAAGGAGTATCTGCAACTATCCCAGCAGCATGTGAGGGGGAGCAGCAGTGCTGCCTGCGAGGGAGGGGAGCTGGAGGGGCAAATGCCTCCCAGAAAATGTGTGTGGAGCTTCTGTCAGGGAAACTGCCAGCACTTGGGCTGTTGATCTCCAAATTACACCTTTGGCTTCGGATGCAGGATGCTGGGAGCCACGCATGTTGCTGTGGCAACAGAATTGTCCTGAGCTCGGGAAGTGTATAAACATTGTCACCAATGCACCATGAAATCAGAGAGGAGAAAATAGAAACTCCAGGCCTTATGTAATGTCAGGGCCAAAGCGTGGCCATGCTGTGGGTGCTTGCTCCCGGGGCTCCTGGCTGTCCCAGCTGCTGCCAGGTTTTGAAGCCTTGGATCCTTCCTCACTGCAAAGGCTGGAAGGCAGCACAGTGCTACAAGCTTCTGCTGCTCTGCTGCCCTGTCAGGACTTCCATAGATACAACCTCCTGGCAGCAAGGCTTGGCAAATATTGCAGCTGAGCTCCACCAGTTTGGTCAGGGTGGCACCGCGGTACAATAACCAGGGAAACGTGCTGTTGTGATATTCAACACAGCGGTACCGTAGCCATGTGAGCCACCCACACGTCTCCCGCCCTCGCTGTCTCAGTGGTTGCTGTTATTCTTCATGTATTCCTGCTGGCAATGCCTGTTTCTTCTCTTCCAGGTACAGCATCGTCTCGACTGAAGAGGATGGACACAAGGTCTCTGCGCTGGGCAGCATGAACGGGCACAGCCGGAACGGGAAGGGCCATGCCCCCCGGCGGAAGCACCGCAACCGTTTTGTGAAGAAGAACGGGCAGTGCAATGTTTACTTTGCCAACCTGAGCAACAAGTCTCAGCGCTACATGGCTGACATCTTCACCACCTGTGTGGACACGCGCTGGCGCTACATGCTTATGATCTTCTCTGCTGCCTTCCTGGTCTCCTGGCTCTTCTTTGGCTTCCTCTTCTGGTGCATCGCTTTCTTCCATGGTGACCTCAACGCACCGGCAGTGGGAGGCAGTCCGTCTCTCCTCAAGCCCTGCATCATGCACGTGAACAGCTTCCTAGGGGCTTTTCTTTTCTCAGTGGAGACACAGACAACCATTGGGTATGGCTTCCGCTGCGTGACTGAGGAGTGCCCGCTGGCTATCATGGCAGTTGTGGTCCAGTCCATCGTGGGCTGCGTTATTGACTCCTTCATGATTGGCACTATCATGGCCAAGATGGCAAGGCCCAAGAAGAGGGCCCAGACTCTCCTCTTCAGTCACCACGCAGTCATCTCCGTGCGGGATGGCAAACTGTGCCTCATGTGGCGGGTGGGCAACCTGAGGAGGAGCCACATTGTGGAGGCCCATGTCCGAGCCCAGCTCATCAAGCCCTACATGACAGAGGAAGGGGAATATCTCCCACTGGACCAGAGGGACCTAAATGTGGGCTACGATGTGGGCCTTGATCGTATATTTTTGGTCTCACCCATTATTATCGTTCATGAGATTGACGAGGAGAGTCCACTTTATGGGATTGGCAAGGAGGAGCTGGAGACGGAGAACTTTGAGATTGTTGTTATCCTTGAGGGGATGGTGGAAGCCACAGCCATGACCACACAGGCACGAAGCTCTTACCTTGCTAGTGAAATCCTTTGGGGTCATCGCTTTGAACCGGTTGTGTTTGAGGAGAAGAACCACTACAAAGTGGATTATTCACGCTTTCACAAGACCTATGAGGTAGCAGGCACACCTTGCTGCTCAGCCCGGGAGCTGCAAGAAAGCAAGATGACTATCCTACCTTCTCCCCCACCTCCCAGTGCCTTCTGCTATGAGAATGAGCTGGCTCTTGTCAGTCAAGACGAAGATGAAGATGATGATGAAGTGGGTGTGGTGTTAGGAGGCAGCACTAAGGAGGAGGGAGGCGTCATCCAGATGATGGATTTTGGAAGCCACCTGGACCTGGAGCGGCTCCAGGCAACTCTGCCCCTAGATACAATCTCATACCGCAGGGAATCAGCCATTTAACTCCTCCAGCCTCCCCATTCTACACCTGTTGCCCACAGTCTCCTCTGTTCTGCGCCCGTACATAGCTGGATAAGTCCCTTGCCCACCAAAAAATGCCTCCCACGACTGTGTCTCAGCCCCTGAGTACATCAAGGCCTGGAGCTGCTCTGATATACTCCCTTTCCCGTGAAGTCATACTACCTGGAAGAGGAGTGAGGATACACGACTCTTCCCATGTGTGCAGTTTGTGCTAGGACCCCTTTCCTGCCCAGAGACAGGAGAGCAGCAGGCCTGTTTTCTCATCTCTGGAGAGGCGACAGGAGTCCCTGCTCTCAATAGACAGACTGGGACCTACAGCAAGTGTTTCTGCTGCTGAGAGAACAGCAGACTGTCTCAACAGATACCCTCTCAACATGGGTAGGCACCATGGCTGTCAAGAATCGACTGCCACTAGGAAGGAGAGAAGCGATACCTAAGCACTGACCAGATAAGGATGGATGGGAGAGTTTCGGACTCTTGGAGGAAGTGGGGAAGGATCTCAAGGGAGGGGTTTACTTGCATGTTTATTGCTTGTTGAACATGACCGTGTATAAAACAGAATGAGAACTAAAATCCGTATTCTTCCACTGCAAATGCCAAGCTAGGAGACAAGGACGCTCTTTGTAGCCTACTCTGCACTCTCCTTGGCTTTCGGCATCTGTCACCTCCAGAAGCAGCTCGGCTCCACAGACTCAGACCCAGTTCTCCCACTCCTCTTGCAAAACACATCCTGCTCCTCTCTGGAGACGCTTGTCAGAGGAGGCAGGGCCCTGTGTTTGCACACTCAGACTGCTCCCTGGCACAGTGCAGCTGGGATGACAGACAAGTGACCTGACTGGACAGCAGACCCTCAACTTCCTCCTTTGACCTCCTCCGTTCTTGTCCCTGCTGCCATCGGCTGTAAAACTGAATTTGTAACTATTTATTTTTAATAAAGTCTAATATCCCAGGGGAGGTTTGGAAGTAAAGGAGAGACCCCAAGGCTGAAGCCAGGTGTAGAGACTGGTGGGAGTGCTGGTGTTTGCTGTTTGTATGGTATCGGTGCCTGGAAGCTCCACCACAAGGGCTCCCCTGTTCCGGGCCTCTCTAGTAAAGACTTACAATAGGAGACTCAGAGAATTTGCTCAGGGAGAAGATCATACAAAATGAATGTATGGAGGGAAGCACTTGCATTAAAAGTACCAGTAGGACGGGTCAAACAATCCTGCTTGCTTTGGAGGTGGGAGTTTTGCCCAGGGAAGGTTTATAGACAGACGTGCTTGACAAAAAGGCAGAGATGTGTCAGATGCTGTTCTAGATGTAAGGATCAAAAAAACCCATGAAGGACCCCAAAGACTCTTTTTTTGTTTGTTTTCTTTTAATTTGGTAGAGGCAAGTGAGAACCAGGGGGAGTGAGGGAGGACATTGACCAGAGCTGGAGCTGTAACATCACTTTGCTCTCATTCAACAAAAGATGCAAAAACCTGAGGAGCCTTTTCCTTTAGGAGCAGCAGAATCACTCAGTATGCTAGAGATTGGAAGGGACCTCAAAAGATCATCTAGTCCTTCTGAACTGTAGATGATATGAGGGCAAACAGACAAACAGGTAGCTCAGGAAGATGGTCCAGGAATCCATCAGTTGTGTTATGGGAAGAAATGGCTGAAGAAATATGTCCCACCCAACCCCTGATCCACACAGCATAAAACCAGCATCTCGATATCAATTTGGAATTAGTTCAAAAAGCAAGAGGAAGGAGGGAAGAAGCAGAAGGGGAAGGAAGGAAACAGTAGGAGTGAGAGGAAGAAGGAGGCACAGCAGGCAAGTGGAGGAGGAGGAAGGGAAAAAGAAGAAGAGAAAGTAAGGTAATATGGAAGTGCATGTGACAAAGAGTGGAGATAGGCTAAGAAGACAGGTGTAGACCCAGATGTGGCCATTTCTCATCCAGGATGTCGGTTCTGTGGGAAACAGCTGCCAACCCAAGCAGTGATCTGACACCTTTGGGAATCCTAGCCAAGAAGGGAAGAGGAGCTGGCAGAAGGATAAAAAGAGAGCAGACAGATGACAAACAAAGAGCAAGGCATCAGGACAGGAGTGGAGAAAGGAAAGGCATCACTCTTAGTGCCTTTCTAATGCCTTCCTCTCCTCCCACTTGGCACAGAGCAGGAACAGGAGATCTTAGATTGTGGTGCCTCCTGACTCGATAGACAGCCTCATTGTTCCACGTGTGTCCCTATCCCACCTCTCCTCCCCAGTGCTAATTAATGAAGTCCCTCCCTCCCTTTATTACTTATTTATTGTCCCCAGAGGGAATAAGCAGGGGCTGGTATTGACCTGGCTTTTAATACAGCTTTCAGAGCTCAGTGCCTGCCACTGGCCATGGCAGCAGGAACAAATTAATGGACCGAGAGAGAAGGACTCTGTGTGTGAGGACACGGGCATCCAGGACACGGGCTGGGGTGGTGGCCTCTAGGAGAGGGGGAATCCATGTGGCTGGGCAGCCTCCCCTCTTGTTGAGGTACAGCATCCTTCAGAGGCAGATGGCAAAGCTTGGTGGGTTCAAGTGCCCACAGCATGGTCATTTTTGTGAGGTGCATCTCAAAGGAGTGAGGGTTCAGGGGAGCCAAGCGAGAATGGGGCAGTTGAGGTGCACCAGGGCCATGGGCTTGCACAGCTGGCGTGGTTGAAGGAGGACATAGGCCAGCATTGCCACTTGCTTCAGCTGGTGGGGCCTTTATGGGAGAAATGGGAAAAGGAGCAATCAGGCTAAAGGAACAAACATCATGTGGTCATGCTGGTATCCCAGTTCCTTCCATCTGTTTGAACCTTCTGGTGGCCCTTTTCATGTCGTGTTTGGCATCACGATGGAGAAGCCACTGAGGAAAATCAGCTAAAATCCTGTCATTCACAATAAAACTGGGAGCAAGCTGTCAACACTGTCAAGTTATTAGAGAGGGGAGAGAGCTGGGGAGGACCCAAGGGACACAAGAGGGCTAAGGGGAGGGGATAGAAGGAAGGGAAGGAAAGGAACAGCCAGAGGGCTGGAGAACAGGGGTGATGCTTAAGTCTCTGCCCACCAGGCACTCCTCCTGCAGCTGTGTTCATGTTGTCAAACAGCACATTCCTCGGGCACACAGAGCCCATACTACGGCATGGGCAAACCACTCCTCCCACTAACAAGTGCTCTTCAGCCTCTGCAAGCTGCACACATGCCCACAGACCTTGCTCCTACACAGCAGTACATATGTACATCCTCTGAACAGGTACTGCGTGTCTGTATGCTTGAGGCACAGAGTACTCGCGCCCAGGTACACGCTACACGTGAATGCCACACATGGGGGTGTAAGCCATCCTATGCCACAGCTTCATCCCAACGGCACCCAACAGCACACACACAAACACCATGTGACAGCAGCATCTATTTCAGCAAGTGACCCTCTGGCTGTGTGTTGGGGACTCCTTTATGCAGCCTGTGAAAGGCCACCGGGAGAACCCATCCTGGAACGCTGTTTGCTCTAAAGAAGGTTGGACATTGTTAAGGGGCCTGCAGATCAGCTCTCCAAGCTATTCACAACCATAAGCACACTGGTACTTTGGCTTTTGCATACAATATCTGGAGCATTGCTTTTCAGGTAGTCGACACACTCTTGTCCTGTGCTCTTCAGAGAAGGTACCTCTACTGCACTCCAGGGCATGAAATCCCCAGGCTCCCTCCCTCCTCCAGGATCTGATGGAGAGGCTGCTTCCCCAGGAAGACTGTCCCTAATCCCAAGGGGCTGGCAGCTGGCTTCTCAGGAAGAAGACACTGCTGCTTTGTTTATCTGCCCGCAACCTCTATTTCCTTTCCTGCCTGACTTCTGAGCTTCTTACTTGGCTTGTTATTAAAAGCTATTCAAATATCAGGAAGATAATGGGAAGAGGAAGGACTTTCTCCCTATGAATAAAATCCAGGCACTGGTTCAGATCCTCCAACCCATGACAGCTAGCTACGCTGCTGTCGGTCTTGCCAGCTTCCAAATGAATGTTGTTGTTGTTTTAAATGACACTTGAGAAACTCGTTTCATGCTCTATTTTTGGTGACACTTTTGGACAGCCCTTTTGAAAGCTAATCGTCATTGGCACCTTTCAACTCACCCAAAACTTGCTCAGCAAAACATTCTGATGCACGCTGCGACTAAAAATATTTTCAAGAACCACAACAATGATCTCAAAAGCAGAGAAAATGGGTTTGGATTTCCATGATCAGGAAATGCTGTTGAAAATGTCCGTGCTCCTTTTCAGCCATCTCGGCTTCACCCAGGTTTTGCCCAGGAGCAGGGCGCATCGCACTGCTCCAGCAGCTACATGCAGGCTTGTGACCTCTGTGTGGCAAAATGCCTCTGCTCCCTTCTTTGAGCTTTAGCAGCCCTTCTTTGCCTTTGCAGGAGGGCCTGAGGTCTCTGCCAGATTTTGGACAGGCAATATGAAGAGGCCATGGGTTTAAATGTAAAAAAAAAGAAAAGAAAAAAAAAAAAGAAAGAGAGAAAAAAATAGCTTTACTTTCCCAGGCCATTAAGGGCTTGCTCTTGCCCCTGCGAAGTCAATGGGACTTTTGCCATTGCCCGTGGTAAGAGCAGAGCTGGACCCTAATGGAGTGCCTCTATTGGAAAACCCCGCCAGCATCAGCCCTGTGCTAAATCCACTGAGCCAGGACAGACTATTGCAGGCTGCACAGGAGGGGGAGAGGGGCAGTCTGCCGAGATGCCGAAAGCATGGGGCGCTGTAGGGCCAGGGGGGTGGCCTCGCTGGGGCTGGGGAAGGGGGACAGCAGAGGGATGGGGAAAGCAGCGGGGGCAGTCTGTCGACTACCATGGCACGGTATCCCATGGCCCGGGATGGATGTCACCGCAGGAGGAGCTGAGACGGTAGTCAGTTTTTGGAAGGGTTAAACAGGCTTCTCCTCCTGCTATGGTTGGCAGGGGGGGTCCTGTCCTCCCCAGTCCCGGTGTGCTCCCGGCGGCAGGACACAGCTCTGGGAGCCTGAGTGGCACTGAGCAAACCGGAGGAGCCCGGCCATTGCCCGGCCTCAGAGCACCATCTAGAGATGAAAGCAAGGCTGGCACCTCTGAAGGTCCTGGCATCTCTGCGGGTCCCGGTATCCCCGCACTTCCCGGCTCCCCTGGATCAAGCGCCGACGCGACACCGCGGTGATAGGCTGGGGCTGGCTGCCCGGGCAGTGCCGTGGGTCAGAGCTGCGAGTGTGGGGTGGAAACCTTTGATCCGGAGGGAAGGCAGGTTCTGAGAGGACTGGTACCTGCCACCAACTCTGAACCCATAACCTGCAGTATGAAAGTCAGCCCACCTAACAGTCAGGCCATGGCTTTCACAGCATGGCCACTGACTCTGAAAGCAGTTCAGATACATACTAACACTTTAATTTCTTCTTGGGGAGAAGCCTGCAAAGCCATGCCAGCTATGGGAGGTGAGGCAGAGATGATCTTGGTTCAGAGTCAGACCCTTCTGATGGAAGGATGTCACATTGCTGCCTGCTTGTCTTTCAGCTGTCTCATAGCTCTTCCTGGTTGCATGTTCCCAGTGTACGAGATTTGCTCCCCTTTTTCCTGGTATCCAGTCCCTTGCTGAGTCACAAACAGCTCGTGGGTGTAGCAGGGTGCTGCTGCCTCTCCCCTGCCACAGGCAGGCCAGCATGCTCCCCTGGCAAGAGAGGGGCAGCGAAACCGCATGGACGTGGAGAAACCCCTCCCTTGAACCTGCCCTTGCCAATGTGAGGAGTGCTCTCAGGTAGAGGGGTTGCAATGCCCCAAGAGCTTTTCTGGCAACCAATCTTTTCATGCCCCCTTGGGACATAAAGTAATGACAGCCTGGCATGCAAACTGCACAGAGCCTTGGCTCCTGGGCTTCTGCCAGCTCCCTGGGAAAACAACACCAGCAGAGCAGTCAGAGGGCTGTCAGTGTATTGCTTACCTTTGACCACATCCCCTCTAGATGGAAGCGGTTAGTGAGGGCAATGACTCTGCTCTCTGGGCAGCCTGGGCACACAGACCCTAAGCAACTCGCTATCAAAGGCAGGTTAGTGTGGAAAGAGGAAAAGTGGAATGATGTGATTTCACTGCCCTGATGCCTGCAAAGAAATTCAGGATGGACACAAACACCATCCTGAAATAGTCTGTGAGACATGGGATATTTGAGCTTTGAAAGTTTGGGGGGTTTTGCCTCTGAAATTAGCAGGACTATTTTCATGCTGGCCCCATATTTGAAATAGCATGTCCTGAAAACTGGGACCTGGTAATGTTTGGGTCCCTGGCTAAAGTGCATTGATAGAGTTGTTTGAATGTCCCAGCGCTACAGTCACTGAGAGTCAACTGAAGGCCTGTATGATACAAAGCCTTGTTATAGAAGCCATGCAACTGAGAGAAAAAGGAGCTTGAAAATGCTTCTGACAGGTGATTAGATGCTCACCCAGCAACAGTCTCTGTGTGTCCATCAGGGACCCGACAGAGGCCTGTGCACCACTCCTGGGGTATCAAACAGGGGAGGACGGGCTGATGCAGAAACTTCAGAGGAGACTTTGAAGATATATATAACACGGCCTGCAGCCTGCACGTGCTTCTCTCAGGGGTAAAATAATGAATCAGTTGGAGAGTGGGTGTGAGCACATGATGGGTGACGCAGACCTATAGCAGAACACTTGGTACGACCCAGAAGGAGCTGATTAAATGTAAGCAGAGAGGAGCCATCATTTAGCTCCAGGCTGCTGGGTTACACCACGTGCCTTTTGCTCTCCAGGATACAGTGTTGTGCTCACTGGCAACTGGGCTGCCTCGAACAGAGAAACTTATGTGACCCGTCCAGTGCTGCTGTGGGGAAGCGGGGAAGAGCTGAGATGAAAGCCAGCTCTGGAATAGGGAGCTGCAGACATGGTGTGACTGGCTGCACCCTGGGTGCCAGGGTTAAGTAATTGTGCCCAAGGAGCCAGCAGTGCTCAGCAAACTGGTAGGTGCCTGTAGCACAGAGGTCTGAGGGGGACAGAGGGGTCTGAATTCAGCAGAGAAGGGAAGTCAGGGTCACAACAGCTGGTGGTGGCTGCTGCAGAGGCGGTACAAGGTGGGGTTGTAGTGGCTGGATAAAGCTGCATGCTCCCTGCTGCTCCGCTTGAGACACAGCTCTCCTGCAGTGGTCAGATGGTCTCATGAGCCCAAAATGCATTGTCAGCTGTTCAAATGCAAGAGCAATTTGTGTATAACATGGGATTTTCTGGGTCCTTGTAATTATTTGATGATTTGTCCTGTGAAGAAGCCTGCAGAGCCCTCAGGTCTTCAATGGCCTCATTGTGTTTGCTACTGCAGTCACAAGACAAGGGGCAGTTCTCAGCTAGGAAGAAAGCAAAGGGGTACAGAAGTGGCTGACAACAAGGCAAAGTGACTTGCCCAAGATCACAGAGCAGTCAGTGGCAGAAGGAGGAATTTAACCTGCCACTGTGGGTTTGAGCTGTCACCTCTGCACAGCTGAGGACATTGCAAGTGATAAATGAACCAGGAGGGGTTCCTAGAATAGCCCTCTGCCCATCAGGCATCTGCAGCTGCACTGAAGCCATGGCCAGGACATTGTACTTCCCTGGGTACGTACACAGCACCTTTGTACCACTGCCTACAACTTTCAACAGCAGCTCTGACAGGTGAAGTGCAGTGCATATTACCAACTCAGATACCCCCGGCCTCCAGATAGCCAGCTGTAGGAACTGGGAACTGTCGGGCCAGAGCGCTTCCCCTAAAATAGCCTACATGGGTCCTTGCAGATACAAATCAGCACTTTCAAATCACACATGGAAGTGAGCAGGAGGCCACAGCGGGCTCAGACGAGCACGTCTTGCAGTCCCTCATGAGCGACAGCATGTCGCAAAGCAGAAACAAACCCCACAACCTCAGTCGTTGCAGGGAGCGAGTGCCCAGCTGCCTCTTGCCCTTCGCTGCGTGGGACAAGTGGTGAGATGGCCTTTTGTTATGCAGTGCCCTGTGCCTGTTGTTCAGCTGGCGAGGACAGACTGTCCCTTCCAGAGAAACCCCTTGCATAAGAATTAAAGAGGAGCCGGGCTGAGATGCTGAACTAATCCACCAGGGCATGCCGGGAAGCTGCATTTTAAGCCATTCTCCCTGCGCTCCCATCTCCCTGCGCGTTGTTTATCTCTCCTGTCCCTCCCACAGCAGTACGTGAGTTATCCTGACTGGGCAAGCTGGTTTCATAACCGCCTGCGCTGCGTCTCGTCCCGCCACCCCTCAAGTCGCATGGGAGATGCTCGTACATAGGAGGCTTTTTAGCTTTGCCCAGTTTGCGCTGCTGTGAAGAGCAAGCCCACACAAACACCTCTCTCCCCTCCACCATGCACGCAGTATCTGCACGCTGTGCATGCATATGGCTACTATGGCCACATGTGCTCTCCCCTGGCACAAGCACACACACTGTCACCACACAGAACCATCGCTGGCTCCTTACGCATGTATGTGACTTTGCAGGTATGTGACTCTTAGTGAGCTCACTTGTACATGCAAAACTGGCACACTTGTCACACTGTCCCAGCTGCTCCTCTGCCATGGTGTGGCCCTTGGGTGTGTGTGATACCTTGTCCCCCTTCAGCTACACCCTTCACCTGGGACACAGGCTTGAAGCTCACCCTCCCCATGGACACGTATGTACATGGCACATGTCAAATGCGCACCGTACACAGATGTGGCACTATGCATCATAGGATCATAGGATGAATTATGTTGAAAGAGACTTCAGGACAGCTTTGGTTCAGTCTCCTGCTCAAAGTGGGGTTAGCAAAGAGGTCAAATGAGGTCACTCAGACCTTTCTCTGGCCACGTAAACCTCTAAGGATGAAGGCTACACAGCCTCTCTGTGCAACTTTTCCCCATGCCTGGCTCTCTCTGGGGATAGATCTCCACGGTATTCAAGCTAGACCTCTCCTGTTTCAACATGTGCTTGTTGCCTCTTATTCTCCTACCATGCACCACTATGAAGAACTTGGCTCTGTTTTCTACCAAGACTCCCAGGTCCTTTCTCACAGAGCTGTTCTCCACCTGACAGGTCCCCAGCCCATACTGGGGCAAGGGTTTCTTCCTTCCCAGGTGCAGGGTTGTGGGTTTGCCCTTGCTGAACTCACAATGTTCCTGCAGGCCCATCCCTCTGATGACAGCCCTGCTCTCAGACATGTTGACTTGTTCCCCCTCCAACTCTGTGTCATCTGCAAGCTTGGTGGAAGTGCACCCCATCACCTCCTCCAGGTCATCAATAACACGAAAGGTCCCAGGACAACCCCCTGAGGCACCCCACTTGGTACCAGCCTCTATGTAGAGCATAACCCATTAACAACTACTCCCCAAGCCTGACCAGCCAACCAGGTTCTTGCTCATCTGCTTGTCCACCTGTTGAGACCACAACAACTTTTTACTTGGGTGTTAGAACACCGTGTGAGATGTTACCAAAAGCCTGGCTGAATTTGAGGTAAATAACTTCCACTACTCTCTCCTTTGCCACAGCTGCAGTCATTTTGTTGAAGAAGGTGATCAGGTTGTTCAGGCACGATTTACCCTTGGTAAATCCACACTGATGGTTACCAGTCACCTTCTTCTCCTTCATGTGCCAAGAAACGTGCTCCAAGAGGACCAGCTTCAGGGTCCAAATGAATCTGACCAGCCTGTAGTTCCCAGGATTAAACTTTTAGCCTTTTCTTTCTGAAGAATAATGAATTATTTGCCTTTCTCCAGTCATGTGTGACCTCTTCTCACCTGTACTGCTGTACCCAGCCTCCCCTCCAACCAGTCTCCCAAGCAAAAGTCATCTCACAGCTGAATTGCCTTCTGCCTAACCAGTCCTATATTTTATTTGGCCTGACCTGCAAATCTTCCTACAGGGTGAATGTGGCTTCTTAGCTGTCTGTTCTTTGCTCCTGCTGTTCCTAAGAGAGAAAGGGAGAGAGCTGTGTCTCTGAGCCCCGGGGTTGCTTCTCTTCTTTGTGGGCTGCACATCCTCTCACTAGAGGCTTTGATAAGTTTACACGGCTGTCAAAAGCCATCCCCAGTGCCATGCAGAAAGGCAGACAGGAGTAGAGCAGCCTCACCTCACCCTTCCAGGAGGATGGGACAGGGTTGTCCCACCTCATGGCTCTGCCACAGGATGTGGCCATGGGGCAAAAGCCCAAACAGAGGGAAGGGCCAGTTCACCTCCTTTTTTCCCAAAAATATGGGGGTTGGAGTTTCTTAGAGGGAGATGTGCTGCTTTCGAGGGGATGAGGAATTCACAAGACTTGGCAAGGCAGAGGTGGTGCCTCCCCTGCATCCCTGCATCTTGCCCAGGCAGCTGGGCCGGGTTCTCCCACCACCCCTTAGGTACTCAGATACCTTGGTGCCCAGGGAGCACCGGGTATGCAGGTGAGGAGGACGAGGTTACACGTCTTCAAGCAAGATCCTGCTGATGCAGTCCTGAGTCCAGCTCCTCCCAGGGAACCTTGGCCCTGTCCTGTGGTCCTCTGCTACGTCTGCCCTGGCCTGACACAGCTCTGAGGGTGCACCTGAATATTCCTGTTTGTTTGTTTTCTATTAGGTCTTATTTTTTTCACCCAAGCAAACCAGCGTGGGTGTAATAAGGAGTTAGCTGCACACTGACAGAAGCTGGGAATACCACAAGGATAAAAAAGGCGAGGTATATGGAAAAAAGCAATAAAGGCCCTTAATTACAGGTGTGGCCAGGAGCAGCTCCTATTATTAAGCTTGCCGACACTTCCCCTTTTAAGACCCTGTTTTCACTTGCTTATAACTTTGTCAAAGTTTCACCACAGTAGAAATTTTCCATAGAAAGTGATTGCATCAGCTTGAATTGGGCACACTGATTTAGTTCTTTTGGAAAATGTTAACCTACCACTAGGTCCCCTGGCCTGGAAGAAGTGTATGTATGGCCCAGGGGAGGAAAGCTGTGGGCTTTCAAGCAAGAGCTTGGCCTTGGGCAGGATGTCAGTTTTTGCCAGCTCCATGAAACACCACTGTTCTGCCACACTGGCATGGACAAATTACACGGTTCTATTAAATGCAGGAGGAAGATGTGTCACAGCTTCACAGCTACAAAGAGTTCAGCCTCTGCTAACCTGCCCAACCCTCCCTTAGCTGGCATGACACATATGGGCTTTCCCACAGAGGAGCAAGGCTGAAGGAAACTAGGAGGGCTTTCCCTGCTAGGGCCGCAACCTGCTGCTCTGCGTCATGCACTGGGCTGAATCCCTCGATGCTTCCCTCAGCCCTGTGCTCCTGGCCACTTCCCTCATGCCTTGTGGGAACCCTGGTGGAGGAAAGACCCTGATTTGAATAGGGAAGGGCTGAAACTCAAAATGAAAGGACTAAAAATCTGTGGAAAGGCAAATGAGACTGGGAGGCAGATGATACTAGGAGATGGCGGGGCTGGATGGGCAAGGGGCTGCTGTGTGCGAGCTGCTGAAGTGACGTGGGCAGCAGGGGAACTGGGAGCAGAAAGCAGAGCTGGCCAGAACAGTGAGACAGGGAATGGGAAGACCAGGGGCATGGTGATGAGAAATGGGGAATGGGAAGAGCAGAAGAGAGGTGACGAGCAGTGAGGTCGGCTGGGGTGGCGGGAGGAAGGCAGGCAGCACTGAGACCATTTGCCTGGGGAATGGGGAATTCTGGTGGCAGATGGGGACTGGGGATGGGGGGGGAGCTACTACTGACCGACTGCCCAGGAAGGCTTGGACTAGTGACAGGGAGCAGCTTGTGTGGCGGGCGACAGCATGTGGTGGGAAGGCTGGGATTGACTGGCCAAGGACACGCACCTGAGCCAGACTGATACTGTCTGGGCAGGGACTGGGCCTGGGCGTGCAGTGAGGAAGAGGCAGGGAAGGACAAGTGAAGTGGACCTGGGAGGGGGCAGTGGCTGAACGCAGATCCCAGGGATTCATGACAAGCCTGAAGAAGGGAAGCCAGAAGCGGGAAAGTTTGGAGGTGACAAGGAAAGCAGCAAGGACAGCCTTATCAGCCTGTGTTTCTGGGATCACAGACTGCTCCAGTGTGCAAACAAGAGCATCTTCCCAAGTCTTCCTCCCAAGCCTTACTGCTGCCATGTTACCCCTAAAGCCAGCGCGTCTCACTTCTCGCCAGCTCTGCTGCTCACTGAGGACAACAGGCCATTACTGCTACCTGTTATAGCAGAATACACATTTCTCATCACTGAGAAATGGCAGCACCAAGGCTGGCTGTACAGCTGCCCTTCAATGTCCTCATGCATATGAATTATGGCTGAGTCTTTAATTATGTGGCCGCAGGTTTATTTTCCACAAGACACCTGCAGCACACAGGTTGGATGGTGCTCTGGGTGAGTCTGGGCTGTGCCATAAAGAAGACAATTTGCAGGGACTCAGCATCACCTTTTTTTCTCCTTATTTTTCTTTTCCTGAAATGTGTGAAGGAAAAGGAGTGACTCATTGCTGAGACAGTTGTGTGCTGGTCTGGATCCCTGCCCCTGCCGCGGATTTCCTACCTGATGCTGAGGGAGTCACTCACAGCAACCTTTTCAGAGGTAGCTATTAGCTGTGCTTTATTTGTTTTGGCATTTTGCTTTGTTTTTAGCCTTTTGCTATCCCGGGATACTGATGTCTCATTTGCAGCAGTATTTATTGTTCCCTGGTGCATGTGAATGGGGACTTGTGCTTGACTGTAGGAAAAGCTTTAAAATGCAGAGCGTTCCCACAAAACGCTCAGATCAGCATCCCCACCTTGCAGGCTGCATTTGACCACCCCTCCAGGAATGCTAGATCTTCTCTAAAACACTACTCTCTTGCTTGGTGTGAGTATTGAAAAGGCAAATCTATTATTACTTGGGAAGTACCAAGAAATGAGACTGTGTGTCCCGTAAAAAAGACCCTGTGGATATTAACCACTGTTTTCTGAGTGGGAGCTGTGTGTTCTGAATAAACTGTGAGTTAATGTGTTGAACAACTTTGTTCTGCTCTGCTGGATGTGTCAAGCCAGAGGCACCCGCCTCCTTGTGAACCTCCGCTCTTGATTTGCAGGTAGAAATGCGTTTGTTCTTGAGTCTCATCTTTTCTTGCTTTCACTGGCCTTGTAGAAGTGAAACTTCAGCACAGAGCTGAAGTTTCCTCTGCTCTTTCCCTGATTCCTCCCGCTTTCCTAGCACAGGCAAGTCTCTCTGTGAAGATGTGGCTTTCGTCTTCAAGGCAGCATAACCCTCTCCAGACAGTGGGTGAAATGGGAATCTGTTCCCTGCAGATCGGGCAGAGGTGCCAAACACAACCTGGCAGTTCTCTGAGGTCTGCTAGGTCAGTGGAGCTCAGCTTTCCCATAAGTTTTATGAGGTGCTATGAATATCGTATATGGTGACTCTGAAAGGCCACCCCTCCAGCAGTGACACTGAATAAACAGGGCAATTCTAGTCCTTCTTTTCCTTTCCTACCCAACGAATGATGCGTGGGGCAGCAGTGAGGGTGGCTGGGTGTCCAATGAGACACAGCCCCCTTGGATATACCAGCACACAAGGCTCAGCTGAAGACACATTGCCGCAGGTTCCCTCTACAGGGCTGCAACATGAGCTCTGCCCAAGGACCTTCCACATAAACAGCAGTCAAAGGGCCTGCAGGCAGAGTCGCTCCATGTAACCCATCTTCTGCTTGCCTGGCTTCAGCAGCAGCACTCAATGGATAATCTAGAGATGCCTTGGCCACGTCTGAACTGCATGAAAGGTAAACATGAGGTGTTCCAGCTGCAGGTCCCCCAGTTGTTGAGCTAAAGGGCTTGGCTGGAACCTCGACTCCCTTCCATGCTCTACACCCAGAGATCCTTCCCAGGCAAAACAGGGCAAAGCGATGAGGTGAGGCCTCCTGAGGTTTCAATCTGGCATGGGGTTTGGAGTGCGGCTGTGGCTCAGTGCTGGGTCTGGGAGGTTAGACAGCCTTCTAGGTGTTTTAACAAAATTTTAGTGTTCTCTGGCACCTAATACAGGGCTAGACCTGAAGGGATGCTCATTTTTGAAGGTACACAGAAAGGAAAAGAAACTTGTGGCTACTGTTGCACACCAGTTTGGTAAGTGGAGAGGAACGGAGATGACCCAGACTGTGAGCATGTATTGCGCCTATCCTTCACGCATCTTCCCTTTCCAACCTAACCCCAAACGCTCTCTAGCTGGGGTCCTGCTGCTTGTGTAACATGTAGCACTTAGCTTTTTTAGACACTGCAGCAGGAGTTACTTGTTTACCACTGGAGCACAGACAGGGCTGACGGAGATGGGGTGCGTGCAGTACTGGCTGCTACACATGTTGCCAAAACCAGCAGCCACTGGGTCAGGTTCCCTAATACAAATCACTCCATCAGAAAGAGGTGTAACTAGGCAGTGCTTGGAGAGAAGAAGGTGGGTGTTACTGGATCACATGGTTAGCCAGGCTAACAGCACTAAAAGCTTGATTACAATTCAATTAAGGGAATGTTTCTAATTAAAGAGTTCTTATTTTAAGTCCTAAATGATTAAAATAAAGGTAGCTGAAGTGTCCGTACGCACATTCCGATTTCATCCCCAAGGGCTGTGTCTACGTTCGGGATTTCTTCAGTTCCCTCCCGCTGCCTTAGCCAGCATCATGGGGAGAGCTGATGTGGCCACCATCCCCACAGACCCTGCACCCACCTGCCATGCAGCATCACCCCCAACCCTCTCCCATCAGCCAGGCCAGGAGCTGCCTCTCCTGGTCCATTCTTCCAGGAGCACTCTCTGCCAGATCTGCCCTGCTCAGTGCTTGTACAGGCCTGCTGCTCGCAGCCAAGTCGTGAGCTGTGTTGCGCTCTAGCAAACTCCCTCTTGGCTGATGTGCATCCTGCACCCAGGGCAGGGGGGCAAGCCCTCGACTAGATTCAACTGCGGCTGCGTACTGCATTACCTGCCTTCCCATCTGTTCACCTTTACATAAGCTGTGGAATGAGAGAGGTTCAATGGAGCACGTGTAAGGAAATGTCATTACTACGAAAAATTCAATTAAAATTTAACTTCTCAAAACAGAGACAAAGTCCTGTGATGAAACTGGCCCAGTAGTGAGAAAGGGAAACAGTGCTGGTTCCCAAAGGCTTGCATAAAACAGGAACTATTCCCAGGTCTCAGTGGCCCATCAGCTCAGTGTGGGTGCTGACTGGCAGTACTGTGGCCCACCATCTTGGTACAACCTTATCGTGGTTTAAACCCAGCCAGACAGCTTGTACACTCACTCCCCCCCTTCTTGCCCTCCCCCTACTCCTGGAGGGATGGAGAGGAGAATCAGAAAGAATGCAACTCCCATGGGCTGAGATAAGAGCAGTTTAGTAACTAAGGTATAACACAAATCACTACTGCTGCCACCAATAATAGTAATGATAAAGGAAATAACAAGGGGAGAGAATACAACACCTCAGCACCAGCTGACTGATAACTCGCCCCCCCCAGCCCAACCAAGCACTGACCCATACCTCCTCCAACCCTGCAGTCCCAGCCCTTCCGGGTAACTCTCCGTTACCTCCTGGGCATGACGTGCTGTGGTATGGAATACCTCTTTGGTCAGTTTGGGTCAGGTGTCCTGTCTCTGCTTCCTCCCAGCTTCCCCTCCTCCCTGGCAGAGCATGAGGCTCACCAAGTCCTTGGCCAAACCAAAACATCATTGTTATCAGCTCTGTTCCCAGGCCGACAGTCAAAACACAGCATTGCACCGGCTACCAAGAAGGAGAAAAATGACTGCTACTGCTGAACCCAGGACAAACCTGAAGCAATGATGGCTTTCTGCACTGCACAGTGCCGGCAGGGCCGCAGCTTGAGCCTCTTGGTGCCAACAGTCTGTACTTATGTTGTGTATTTGCAAGTTGGCATAGGGGTCCCAGGCTAGATGCACTCTGCGACTGGCCTGGTATGGGGGCTCTTGAGCTCGCCCCCATCACGCTTACCTCCTCTGCCCTCAGCCCAACTGCAGCTCTGCTGGTGGGTACCCCATGGACCTCTGTCAGTCCACATTACGGTTCACGTGTGCATGATGATGCTCAATCTGATTTATAGCTGCTTCACTGAAGGGGTCCCCCTGCACCCAAGGGATGCAGGATGGGGAGCCCTGTGAGGGGTTGAAGCAGCTACGATGCCTCATGGACCTTCCTGCTTGGCATCTGCCACCATCACGATGAGACCCATTGCCCTTGTGTGAGCATCCCCATGGAGGACTTGGGCCCATGACCCTGCTGTGGTGGCAATGGCACCATACTGGGGCCACCCCCACCACAGTAGGGTGCCATGTGTGGGTTGCTGCCCCACTCTCCCCCTCAGTGCCCTGCTGAGGAGAAACCTTCAGTGGGGCGCCCATAGGCCGCTGTGTAGAAGCGTCCCCCCAAACACACCTCGTGTATAGGGTAAGCCTCCCCCTCGCCGGCGCTGAGGGAGGGCAGCGGGAACGACGGCGGGCTGCGGCGCCTTTAACGGCGGGCGGAGGTGGAGGAGGAGGAGGGTCGGGGCTGCGCTGCGCTGGGTGACATCAGTGGGTTTGGCTCCGGGGCTCAATGGAAACTGGGTGAGCGCCGGGCTGTGCCGAGCACACGCCGGCTGGAGAGACGGCGAGCGGGCGGGAGGCGGCAGGCAGCGCCGCGCCGCTCTGAGCCAGCCGAGCTGAGCCGAGCTGAGCGAAGGAGGGACGCGCCGGGCACGGCCGCCACCAGCCCTCCCCAATCCTCCGTCATCCTCCCCGCCGCGGCCGCCTGGCCCCCTGACAGCCGGCGGAGCAGCATCCCCACACGGCCCCCTTCCCGTCAGGGTGGGTATGGGGGGCGCCCGCCTCCATCTTGGGGCGCAAACCCCGGGGGAAAGGCGGCCCCTCCGGCTCTTTGTGTGCGCGGAGGGAGGGGGAGGGGGCGGGGAGCGGAGGGCAGGGCGCGATGCGCTGGGCTCGGGGGGGGGGCAGCGGGGGACAAAAGCCCCTTTGTGGGAACGTGGGGAGGGGGTAGCCTCCTCCGGTAGCGGCGAATTTGGGGAGGGGGTGCCCCCCTTCTCCCCTTTCTTCCTGTTCTTCCCCCTGCCGGGCCCTGCCGGCAGGCCCGGGGTGAGCGGGGAGGGGGGTCGGTGCCGTTCTCTGCGAGGGGCAGCGGGGGTCCCTGTGGGGGTCCGCCCCATGGGTGCTTTAACCCCCCCCACCCTCCTGCTCACTGATGCTCGTTGTCTCCGTCCCCAGCGCCTCTCAACGCCTGTTTCGGGGGGTGGGGTGGTGCGTTTAGAGGGGGCTCGGTGTTCCTTTTGTGCGGGGTGTGCCGGGGGTCGGGGGTCGGGGGCCGCAGGGGGGGTGGGGGGATGCGGAACGGCGAGAAGTTCAGCGCCGTTCCCGGGGGTGGCTGCTTTTTGTTACCTACCCGGAAAAATAACAGCCCTGGTAAGGCTGCCTTCGCGTAGTGTTTTGCCTGTAGGGGGTGGGGGTGTAAGGGATATATTTATTATTATGATCATTTTTTTGTCCCCTTTTTCTGTTTTCCTGTTGTGGCTCTTTCACCCTCGGATGTAGTCCAAATGCCCTGTACATGGGGTTTGTACCCCCCTCTCCCTTTCTCCTCCCCATCTAATTTGCTGCTTTTTTGTAAGTGGGAAAGGGTCTGGAGGGGTTTGGTGTTTTGCCTTGCAATCAAAACGTATTTTTTCTTCTTCCCGTTTTTATTTTGGCCAGTTAAAATTACTGCTTTGCCAGCCTCTTCCTTTATTCCCTTCACACATACACACACACAAAAAGCCATGTAAAGTCTTTATGGTCTACGAGCAAAGCAGCCCCCACTTGCCACACTTCCACTGAACGCTGGAGAGGTGCTGGGCTCGGCAACCTCCATTATGGAGCTGTGGGATTGGTTTTGTGTGGCTTTTGGTAGCCAAGGCATCTTCTCACTCCCGACCCCCTCAGATGGCACTGAGGTGGCCCTCCTGTCCTGTGTGTGCCCCCTGTACCCCCACCACCTCCAGTGGTCTCTGTGTCTTCGGTTGCCATCGGCGCTGGCACAGCAGTGCGAGATCAACTCTTATCGTGTGTTTATATAATGGCCTTTGTGCCTGTACGTGGGTATTTTATGTTATATAAAAGGGGATTGGTGCAAAATGGTGTGTGTGTGGAAGCAGTGCTGGTGGCTGGATAGTAGGGTTGGTTTTTTTGTGGGTTTTTTTGAGGCTGTGTAGTATATTGTAGGTGTCTGTGTAATGTTGGCTATTCACGTATGCAAACGCTCCTGCAGAGCACACACTCGCTTTGAGGTTGTATGTGTGTTAATCCCATATGGAAAACTAAATGGTTTAACTAAATGATTGCCCTGAAGCCCCTGGGAATGCTGCTTTGGCTGGAGAGAGCAGGAAGGGTGACAGGTCGGGGGGGGGGGGGGGGTGTTAAACCTGCTGGGGGGGAGGGCTTGAGGGAGGGATGACTATTGTACAAGTATAAATAATATAGGAAGACTACCGTAAATTCTATATATAATAATACGAATTTTAGATGTAAATTTCTTTCTTCTCGTAATAGTAGACCTGAAGATCAGATGATAAGGGTGGAAGCTGTAGCTGGTGGGTGTATCTGTGTGAAGTAAAAGCAAATGTGATCGATGTTCGAACTCCTGGAGCAGTTGTGGGGGGGGGTGAGATGTGTGCCCTGCCCCCTTACCATAAATCCAGGCTGTTGCTCTCTGTCTGTCCTGCTCCACCCTGGTTTTCTAAGCACACTTGTGTGTGTGTGTTGGGGGGGAGATAAGGCAAAATGACAGCTGTTGGAGACCATGATTTTTCACTCCATTATCCTGCTTCCCGCTTCCACCACCTCACCCTGGAGCATTTTTTAGATTCCCCTTTGGAGCCTGTTGCTTAATCAGCTAGAAGGGCTGCTGCCTCCTTGGGCGAGTAACCCTTCCTAACCTGGCTCCTGCCTGTCCCAGAAGGGTGGGACCACAGTTAGGCTTGGGACTGTGGTGTTGTACAGCAGTAACTGCTGCTCCATGGTGCACAGAAGACCCCGCGCCAGGGCTTGCTACCTACTGTCGTGGGTCTGTGCAGCTTGTAGAGACTCACCCGGCTGGGAGTTGGACTGGAGTGGAAGTGCTCAGGGTTCGCAGGCCATGACGGAAGGAGGTTGGAGAGCTGTCTTCCTGACAGTGGTGTGACGGGTTCCTGGGGACACAGACCTTTGATCGTTTATTGGAGTAGGAGTGTAAGCAAGTCAGATGGATGTTAATGTGGTTATACAGAACAGCAGGCAGCGGATAAAAATCATGTCTGTTTGCTGCACCCTCACCCAGGTACGCCTGCCTCCTGCTTTGGTTCCCAAGGCTCTGCCTACATTCCTTGTAGTAAGAAAGTCAGAAATAACCACAGGGGTTTGTAGACTTTAGGCGCACAGAAACCCACATGCATAAGTAAATACTAGGTGAAGGGACTCCACCTCGTTAAGTGTTTTGTGTGTGGTTTCTGGTGACTGAAGCTCTGCTTTCAGGGTTCACAATGTCCCCTGAATGCCTTGATAGGATTATTTCCCTGTATGTCTCTGCAGCCCGTCCATTCCTCTTTCTGTAATCTCATCTCCTGGGGCAGGAGAAGCAGCTCTGGGTTTATAGTGTGCTCAGAATCCTATAGCTGGGATTATTTTTTTGTGCTTGTGTCTCAGAAGGCTATTCCTCTCTCCCTCCCTTCTTTCTTTCTTTCCTCCCTTCCTTCCTTCCCACCAGCTTCAGCAAGGGAAAGTTCCTCTCACCTACTTGAGAAAACATGAATCATTCCTCACCTTTCCTGTCCCCAGCAGGCTCTGTGTCTGCATTTTGTACGCTAATAATGTGGCATTGCATAAATTAGGAGTGTAGCAAATCCCTCCAAGAGGAGATGTGTTTGCTATCTTGGGAAGAGCTGCGGTTCCTAGAACAAGTTGATGGCCATGGAAGGCGTGAGGGAATGGGCGCTGTTATGGGGGAAACTGTTGGAACTGTTTGGCTGAGGTGCTGCAGCAGAAGTTGAGGTTGGCAGGGAGAACTCCGTGGCTGTGGTCCTTCCTCCTAGTTGGTTTTATGTGGAAAGGGAGTAAGCTAAGCCTGGGCATGTTGATGGGGTGTAGCAGGTCAAAGGGTTAGCTAATCACCTTGGGTGAAGGGACGAGGAAAGGCCCGAGCTGCTAAAACCAAACTGCTGGCACACCTAGGTAGGCAACAGAGATGGAGCAGCTCAGGTAGACCGAAGGAGGCAGTGATCCCATCAGCAGAAGTGTTTGGAGATAAGCAAGTGGCATTCTTAGTCAGTGCGTGCCTCGAAGGGTGCAGTTCAGCGAGATGTCTCCTCCCAGTCCCATGTGCTGGCCCCCACCTAGAAGCAATGGAGTCGCTTGCTCCTGGCAGTCTGTCTTGCAGCCCTTGGGTCCTGTGCTTCACCACCACTGAGGTGCTGATCTGGGGCTGGGCCAGAGAGCACTCCTTCTCATAGGGTTTATTATGCCTGTTCCTTTTGGTGTCTCAGAAAGTTACCACTGTCGTGGTGCCAGGTACTGTAGATTACAAGGAGCGTCTCTCTTCACAGTAGTATCACCTGCTGAAACCTTCTTAGGAGGGATTTCCTGGGCCCTCCCTTTCCCCTTCCCCCAAGTGTCTGAACAAAATGGTGGGGAAGAGATTCAACCCTCCTTTATTGCCATAATGAGAACATGGAAAACACGCTTGAATGGAGCATGTTCCTGTAGCATTTCTAGCTCATGCTGTCCCTGGACATACAGGAGGTCAGGAGAGGTGATAGGCTGGGTAGAAGGTGAAGTATTTCAAGATTAAAAAGTGTACCCAGCCTCTGGGTGAAGTGGGGAAGTCTCTTCTCTAGTTTTACATGATTCACTTCCTGTTTCTGCTCTGACGCCGCAATTTCTGTGCTTCTTTTCTCAGCACGACCGAACCATGGAGCTTCGAGTGGGGAACAAATACCGGCTGGGCAGAAAGATTGGCAGTGGCTCCTTTGGGGACATTTACCTAGGTGAGTGTGAGTGAGTCTGTCCGTCCACCTGAAAGGTTGTTTTTCTCAATTACATCATTGTTTTGGGGTTGTTTTTCTTGCCTGTTGGTATTTGTGGGCACCATGTAAGGTTGGAGGTGGTGCAGAGACAAAGAGCTTCCAGGAATACATGCTAGTTGCTGCCGGTTCCTGGTTCCTGGTGGCAAAGAAAGTGGGATGAGCTCAGCTTTGCCTTGCAAGTATTGGATACACTGTGTTATTTGGTCAGACTGATTTAGATTTGAACTATTCAGGGCATATTTGTCATACACCCAATTCCAGCTCTCTTCCTTTTCTTGAGCTTC
Organism: Neopsephotus bourkii; assembly: GCF_033783945.1. Taxonomy (NCBI): domain Eukaryota; kingdom Metazoa; phylum Chordata; class Aves; order Psittaciformes; family Psittacidae; genus Neopsephotus; species Neopsephotus bourkii. The sequence goes on from NW_026900624.1 coordinate 16,580,395, forward strand.
GGTGTGTGCGAATATAAACTCTGTAAAGAGTGGGTGGTGGAAAGGGAGGAGATGGCTGTTCTGTCAGGGTAAAAGGAGTAAAGTTTTGGGAAGATTGGTAGTGGAAGAGGTGGTCCAGCAACTGTGAGAAAATGGTGTGAGACCAGGAGGTACAAAACAGGTCAGAGAGGCTGGCCTGGTTAAAGTGCTGAGGCCCAGATCAGTTGTGTCTGTAATGGGATTTAGTTAATGTCTAGAATGACCTGAGCTGGGAGCTCAATGGACAGAGCCCATGAGGCGCTGGGTTTCCTGTTATAATGGCAGGTCACTTGGGGAGAAGTTCTCCCAAGCCAGCATGCTGACATGTAGATATGTGCCCTGATGCTTTGCCTACTGGTGTTTTTATTGGCTCAGACCATGTGGGGCCAGATTGGAGAGACTACCCAGTAGCCTGATCAATCACTTCATGAGAGCTGGTGTGGCTCTATCTGTCATCTATTTCTCACCACTACCTGTTTAGCTGTAGTCCTGCAGGCCAGCAGAGTGATGGCCCTCTCCTTTCTTGGTGTTTGTGCCCTTTGGGTCCTTACAGGTGGTCATTGTGTGCTCCTTGACTATTAATTTCTCAGTTAAGTTGAATTTTGCTTCCCAGTACCTCCACTGCTCCTCACTCTTGCTGGTCCTTCAGTTTTTCCCTGTTTGTCCATCTGGTGAGCAGCTTGGAGCCTACACAGCATTCGAGATGTGGCATTCCCAGTGCCTGGCACTGAAGGGCTACCCTTGGGTGATCTGTAATGTGATGCTTCTGTATAGACTGCTTTGGGTCTCCTTGGCTTCCCCCATTACCAACACTGTATCAGATTGCAGAATTGGCCTTAGTGCACAGTCAGCTGTATTGTAGGACATCTCTTCCAGGATCTGCAACATTTTTCCAACCGTCTCCAAGTTCCTTTCACTGAATACCTCTAGTTCATATTACTTTTCCCTGTGTTTGTAGATCACTTTCTGTTTTCTACCTCTGGCTTTTATCTCCAGTTCCCTCTTGTTTTATTATTCTCTCTTGATTGGTGTTGGCAGCCTCTCTTGATTAAGTATCCTGTGGGAATCATCAGTAATAGGCTTTGTTGCCACCTTTATCCAGAGTGTGAACGAAGATGATAAATAATGGATCTGAGATCCCAGTTCCACTGTGTGCTGCCTTTGCTGCAGCCTACTCCTGTATGCCACTCTTCTGTGGCCCTCCAGCCAGTTAGTGACTTGGGTGACAGTGATTTTAATCTCCAGGTGCTAGGGATTGAGGAATGATAGCCCAGACACAGCATTTTCTACCTATGCTAATGCTTGAAGCCTTCCAGACCCTGTACTGTCTTATACTAGGACATTGGATCTTGCCAAAACATCTGGGGTACATGTGGAGAAAGAAGGGAGGTATTAAATGATGAGGCCTGAGACTGTATTCCTCTATCATGTAACAGATCTTCCACCTGTGCGGGGGGGGGGCATGGAAATGAAGTGGAAGGGGTTGTGCCTGCATTGCCTGTAACCAAACAGCATGAGAGGCAGAGGAAGCCCCAGTGCTTTCCTGGCTTGGTGAGCACAGTGGGATGCCTCCAACTGCCAAGTTAAACCAAGTTACTTGAATGCAGTATCAAAGCCCTTGTGATGTTCATTGAGGTGCAAGCCAGTGTGTTTTGAAGCAGTGATAGCGAGACTTGTTGGAGCCTGGGTGACTCCCCAGCCTGGAGGGATCGGGCATGGAGTCTCTGGTGTGTCTGGAGGACGCTTGTGCTCATGGTATCCTCTCACGGCCTGTTCTGAGACAGAGGGACTCATTCATGAGGACTTCTCTCCCACACCAGATTCACCTCACGGTTGCCTCAGTATTAGTGCAGAGATAGAGCAGGGACAGACAAGCCTTGTCCCTGTAGATAAGCATGGGCTGCACAGTTAATCTCTAGCTTCTTTCTTTCAGGATGTTAGTAGCTTCACCTCTGTGACCAGTGAGTACTGTTTGCTATGTTCTTTGGGATTTGTTTTGGGGTTTTCCTGACAGAAGAAAATGTGAAATTGTACATGGGCAGACACAAAGGATGGACTCCTGCTAATTCTCATCTTGGGTTTAAAGCACAGTGCTTTACTTCCATGCCCTACCTTGTGGGGATGGATGTGCTGGGGGGGTATCCTCCCCATGTTGGCGTGGGAAGGTAGGAAATGAGATTGAGCCTTGGCTAGCCCATTTGTCTCTAAAAATGCTCATTCAGAAGAGCAAAACCCGAATTGCAGAGGAATTGCTGAGACCTTTGTGCCATCAGAGAGGTGCTTTGTTGGAGGTATAGGCCATGAGGCAGGGCAGGGTTGCTGGACACGGTGAAAATTGTCAGGCCAGGATGCACATTGGTGGTGGAGAAAAGCTGGGCAGACAAAGCATGCTGGGACCTGCGCTGACTGGGGACAGTTCCTGGTGGCAGGCTCCTCCTTTGCTGGGAGGGGAGTGCCTTCCCTTTGTTTCCTGGCTTGTTAACTCTCTCTCGCCCTATCTGACTTCTTCCATCTGTTCCCAGCCCTCCATTCTTCCTTCTCGGAGCTGTAGGGAGGAGAGTGAGCAATGGGGAGAGCGGGAGGGCTGTGCCTTTTGGCTCGCCGGATGTGCAGGGAGGGCGGTGTTTATTGTATCAGACATGCAGCAAGGCTTCCACGCTGAAAAGATCCTGTTTAGCCAGTGACATCTTCTGTCCCCGGGGCTCCGTTTCAAACAGCTTGTGATGAATGAGTTGAATTTGTGCAGCCCCCACAGCGGAGCGAGACTGGGGGTGGATGTAAGGAATTATCCCCAATCCTACATGCGTCTCTCGAGTGGCTGAAGCTAGGCAGGCTCTGCTGCATTTGTCTGAAACGTGATGCTTGCCACTCTGGAAAGGGAACAGAGAACTGTTGCTTTTGTACTTGTATCTTTAAAAAAGATGGTGGTTAAAGCATGGAACAAAGGATCTGAGGGACTCCTTCCCTTGAATTCCTTCCTCGCTTGTGGCAGCCTCAGTCTGGGTAGATCTCTAGCCAAGAAATGATAGAGGGAGCAACCTGAAGCCACAGTGGGGCTTGGGAAGCTTTGTGAGTGTTCAGTTGGTGACCCCCTGAGCAAAGAGTATCTCCTCGTTGGTCCTGTTTTCGCCATTCGAGGTCATGGGGTTGTTGTTTTTTTCCCCTAGGAGACTAACACCTGTGTTTGGGCTATGGGAAGTGTGGGGCTGAAGTCCATGTTGGTCATTTGAATAGTATATTCACATTTTGCAGAATCTTAAGGTGATGCTTACCCCTCCTGTCCCTTTTCCTGCCTTACATGCTCACAGATAACATGGCCCACCTGCAAACAGCCTAGTAGTTGAATGTATCATCATCTTCCTAAACACACAGGGTAATGTGGAGATGAGAACTCATTCATCTTTCTACTGTTCAACTTCTGGGGGGAGTAGGTTTCATTCAAAGTGCTAATGCTACTGCTGTTGAAAGTCAGCAAGACTCATCATTGCTTGTGTGTCAGCAGATGGATTAGGAGAGGGAAAAATCCCCTCAGGGACTGGACAAGTGAGCTGCTGCAGGGGATTTGGAGGAAAGTCTTCACAAAGGCAGGGGAAAAAGATGTGAAGGAAGTGCTATTATTTTTTGGATGTCCTGGCTGTTGCCATGTTGAATGAGGGCTAGTGACTGAACACTAATTTTAAAGGTAGATACTAGTGCAGGTAACATTCTTACTGTGATCAGAGACCCTTGTCCTGCTCTTTTCCTTCTTGCACTCCTGATGCTTGTAAGAAGGGTCCTGTGACGGAGTGAAGCGAATGTACAGACTTGTTTTGCTGGCCACCAGTTTCTAAGTGAAAAATGCCAGCATCTTTCGTAAAGTTATCATTGGAAAAGTGGCTCTAGCTCTCAGGATGGCCTTTTCCCTTTCCCTGCTCATGGATCTTGAGTAAAAACCTGTATTAAATTCATCCCATTGCTTCTTCTTCCCTCCCTCAGAGCACCCTAAATAATTCCTCTCCCTCCTTAGTGTTTACAGCCTTCAAATACTTGCAGACTGTTGTCATGTCCCATTCTTCCTCCCCACCCTTCTTAGTTGTATGTCTTGTCTATGTTACATATTTAGCTCTTTTAATCTTTCTTAGTAAATCAATCCCTCTAGGCCCTGATGGTTTTTGTTCCTCTCTTACAAATTCCTAACAGCTTGTCTGTCTCGACCCGGCGCTGTAGTATCTAGATGACGTCTTTTTTGCTAGCAGGCAGCTCTTGGCTAACTTTGTTTACAAGCCAGAACAGTTCAACAGGCGATGGATCTCCTTAGGATCCAGAGGGGAAAATGGATCCAGTTGTGTCAACATTCCCTTTTTCTCTTTAGTCCCTGGCTCGAGGTGATGGGTGGAGAGATCTATCTGCAGCTGTCCTTGTGTACTCTGAAAGTCTTATCACAGGGATCAGGAGCACAAATTAACCCGACCCACTAAACTAGCAATGGTTTATCTGCAAAACATCACCTTTAACTCCAGCTCATGTTTGCCACGTATGTTCTGGAGTAGTTTATTTCATGACAGTGTTCATAAGCTCCTCATGATCAGAGATGCTCTCCAATTTGTGTTTGAGTGCAACTTTCACTAGTTTCAGGTATGAGGAAGGGCTTCTCTGTGTGTATGAGGCAAGCATGGAGGGGGAGAGAGAAGCAAGTCCTGAGTGTCATTCCCATGACCTGTGTACAGATCTTCATTCTTTCCATTTTAGGATGGTGTGAAACATCTGGAATACTCTCAGCTAGTACAAGAGAAAGACCAGCTTGTTCCTCCTTTGACAGTGCACTTTGGGACTAGAGTGCTAGCTTTCATGGCTGACAGCTCAGCTTTCTTTTCAGAAAGACAGCGTGTCAGGTGGTTTTGTGTCATTGCAAACTATTTAGCACTACCTTCAACAAAGGTGTCTGAGTAGCTTGATTTGGTATCGGATTCAGTTTACTTTTCATGCTTCTAACTTGAGGTGTAGCAAATGTGTCTGCGTTGGCAAAGCATAAAGGTAATATTAAAGCCCTCGGGAGAGGGGAGAAGCTGGAGAGATGGGATTTGTCTGTATTGATCAAGTCAGGGCTGTGGCGGAAAAAAGGAGGTAGCTGAGAATGTTAGCAATGTCTCCTCCTGAACTAATTGGCTCTGTCGACATGATGTACCTGAGGAAACCAGTAATTTTGCTGGGCAAAAGGTATTCCATATCATTGCTTGGTGGCTTGCTTGGGTTCAGGCGATAGGTACATGATCATGGACAGCTAAAACTTCCACTCAGTTCAGGTACTGCTGATATGTTGAGACTGACCTCCCAAAGCCTGGCACTTTTTGAGAAAACGAGGCAGTTAACACATTGTAGGACATTGTTCTAACCTGGCTGCAGGATCAGGGTTGGTTTTTCATTCATATGCCATCCTCTGGGCTTGCCTTTGCAAATGGCAGTGCTGAAAACACTGTGAAGCTGAAGAGGCTGATTCTCATTTCTGTCACAGAATAAATTTCAGGGCAAGTCTTAAGATTTTTTGGCATCTGTACAGGCCTTGTTAAAAGTGTTTAGCTTCAGTGGAAGCTTGCACAATCTTTATTTTACCCTCATTTCTATGCAGGAGCCAATATTGCAACTGGTGAAGAGGTGGCCATCAAACTGGAATGTGTCAAAACCAAGCATCCCCAGCTCCACATTGAAAGCAAGTTCTACAAGATGATGCAGGGAGGAGGTGAGATGGGGAGAAAAGGATGGAGCTGGGGGAGTGGTTGAAGAAGGAAATTATTCTGGAGGGTCTTGGAAAGGAAATGATTTGCTGTTACATACAATCTTCTTAGCAGGGGATGCAGCAGTTCTGTGGGCTTAATATTTCTCTTTTCCCCAGTGGGTATCCCCTCCATTAAGTGGTGTGGAGCAGAGGGGGACTATAATGTGATGGTGATGGAGCTCTTGGGGCCCAGCCTGGAAGATCTCTTCAACTTCTGTTCCCGCAAATTTAGTCTCAAGACAGTTCTGCTCCTGGCAGACCAGATGGTGAGTTTCCTCTGAAGCATTTGTGCCTACTCTCCTTTTCCATGCCTTTTTGTTTTTTTTCTCCTCCCATCCCCTCTGCTCAAGAGCTGCTATATCCCAGGCTTTTTCCATTTAGCAGTAACCAGCTGCCGGGTTTTTATTTCTTGATGAAGCCAGGGGCATGGGACCTAGACACTGCTGGCTTTTCCTGATCTCCATCCCTCCTTCCGTCCCCTGCTGCTCACCCTGTGTTAGCGTTGAATGCATAGGTGCTTTTCCCTCAGTGAGGAATGATTGGCATTGCTACCTACCTCAACTCAACTGCCTATGGCCTGAGTTTAAGACCCGTAGCTGTTTGGACCCTCTTCCTTTCCTGTTGTTTGAAAGTTGACTGGTGTCAATGTTGAAGCTCAGAGTTTTAGTCTGTACAGACCTGCTTCCCATCCTTCCTTGTGGTGCTAATGGTGGCCTCCCCAGATTGAGGACTGGTGTGTGGGGTTGAATTCTCTCTCCATCTCCAGATGCTTCTGCCCCAGAGGGTGTCTTTTCCTTGGCTGTCATCTCTGATACTCTCTGCAAAGTATCCCTTTCCCTGCTCTATCAGGCCAGTGTCCTGGACCTGGACAAGGTGCTGCTTTTAACAGACACAGTTACGATATAAGTTTCCTTCTTGCTTGTCTCATTATTTACTTATTTCTTTATTCTCCCCTCCAGATCAGCCGTATTGAGTACATTCATTCCAAGAACTTCATCCATCGGGATGTAAAGCCAGACAACTTCCTTATGGGCCTCGGCAAAAAAGGCAACCTAGTATACATCATTGATTTTGGTTTGGCCAAGAAGTACCGAGACGCCCGGACCCACCAGCACATCCCTTACCGGGAAAACAAGAATCTGACTGGCACAGCCCGTTATGCCTCTATCAACACCCACCTGGGAATTGGTGAGCCTGCTGTTGCCCCACGTGGGGCTTTCCATGGGAAGTAGTGTGTCCCTAGAAGGAGGGGATTGAGTTCTGTGCCTGGCTGTGCTGCTGACCTGATTTGAGATGGTGGCCAAATAACTTGGCTCTCAGGCCTGTGTTACCTCTCCTGCCTTTTGTGGCACTCTGAGCTCCTGAAGGCAGAAATTGTCTCCTGGTATGTGTCTGTACACAGGTTAGTACAGTGTGGCCCTATTTAGAATCAAGGCTCTGGCCTCCCCAGCAATATTGCTCCTAACTCTGCCTTGCACAAGTCTTGCAGGCTTATTAGTTATGTAAAGGAGACATTCACAGGCATGGAGCCTTCAGGGATATTTGAAACCTTTCTTGTTGACTCCAAAGTGCCTTCATCAGTGATTGTTCTGTAGCTGTCAGCTGGAAGAATGCAGGCCCACTGTAATACCCTGCTCCCCACCACTGAGTGTGGGGGTAGTAGCCATGTGCTGGAAATGTACAAGAAGCTGAAATAGGGAAGGGCTTCCTGCCACCTGGACATGCAGGTTTTGTGATTGAGGAATGATTGTCACAGGCCTTCAAAATACAGATGTGTCTGTGAACCACACTGATCTGTTCACCACAAGAATGAGTGAGGCAGCTTTAGGGAGGTAGGGCTCTGCTTTTAGTGTCTATGATTAGTACTGAGGAGATAAAACTAGGCAGTGGCTGTTGTCTCAGGTGCAGGTTAGTACCTGCTGCCCTTATATTTCCTGAAGTTGTCCAAACTCTTGACTTGTGAATGAGCTCTTGATGCATAACACTTGGTAGCTGCAAGGAACAGAGGTGAGAATCTGATGCAGTTTTCTCTTCTGTTCCCTGGCCAGAAACTTCTCTCTGGTGTGTGATGTCTTCCTTCTGCTGAACTTTATCCACAGTGTGAGACTTTCATAGTTAACTGTAGGGCCTGTTCTGAGCAGGCTGACTTGGTTCTGCTACTGATTGGCAAATCCGAAGAGCAGAAACATGGAAGCTGCCCTGTCTATGGACCCAGGAAAGTAGCTACTGTGGTTGCAGCTCATTTTGCATCTCTGGGAGACCTTCTGAGATGAATAAGCTGAGAATTTGAAAAACAGAGCAAGGAACTCAACTTTTAAGCTATCAGCTTCCACAAGATTCCATGTCCTCATTCTTCCTAGGGAAAACTCCCCTCGTGCAGATGGTTTCTCAGAAATCTGGAGTCAAGACTTGCCCTGCAGAAAATAAAGTGGTTTCCCAATCCCTTCCTTTCTTCATACTGTATAACTTTACACTGAAAATGCTTTATTTATATCGAAATGAGGAGTGTTGTGCATTGAGAATGGGCTGTGATCCTGACCTCTTCCACATGGTAAAAATAGTTCTTGTAGAGCTTTTCGAGTTGGTCTTCTGTATTCTGGCTTGACCTGCTTATATATAACTGACTCTCCATTGAATTCTCAGTCAAAATTTCCACAGCCGTAGTAACTGCCAAAGGAGACATGCACAAAATAAGTCTCACTACTATGTCTGTCCATTCTTTTGTGTGTGCCTGCTCTGTCTGAACTGATCACAGGAGGCTCCATGTCTGGTTGTGGGGTTGGTTGGGTTTTTTGGTTGTTGTTTTTTTGTTTTCTAAGGACTTTATTATTCATCCGACCCCGACTTAGCCCTTTGCTACTGGCGCTTGGCTTGAACAAACAATGTCTGAACACTAAACCAAGGGCAGGTTGCATACACCACCAGTCTGAGCACAGGTGTTGCTCTCTTCATGGCCTTTGCTTCAGGAAGGTCTGGGTGTGAGCTACTCTATGCAACAGGTCTCAGGTGTATTATCTCCATGATGTAGGTAGTTCCCCTGAATGGCATAAAGGTTACATGGCTTGCCTGGAGGAAAGGGGATGGGGGTGTTGGGGTTGCAGCTGGAGTTCCTGTTTCTCAAGACCTTGGCACAGGGTGTGTGACAAGCACGTTTGTGAGTTAGCAGCATTGCCATGGAAACCATCGCTGTGAATTTTTGACTTTTCAGAGACTAAATTCTCTGTCTTAATGCTACATTAATGTGGTTTAGGCAGAAGGAAGGAACCAGGTGCCAGGGTATTCATGTGACTGGAATAGCAAATGAATAAATGCCTTTATTTGAATGTGCAAGCTAAGGGTTGGGCATTCCGATGTCTGGAGGAAACGCATTCTTTTCCCAGTGACCAGGGGGAGAAGTAGGAGGCGAGATTGGGGAGGGCTTCCACAGCTGGAGACTTGCTGTGGGGGGGAGTCATTAGACTGTACAGGCTTTGGTTCACGCATTCCAGTCAATTTTCACATGCTCTGGGGATGAGAGTCCCTTGCACCCTCTGGAGCTTGTAAAGTCTGAAATAGATGCCCAGGGGTACCCATGAGACAGTTTTGAAAGAAGCCTGGTGGGCTCTGTCTGGATAGCAGGAGACTGGGGGTGGGAAGTTCCTGCCCAAATTCAGTCCTGCATGGTTTCAGTGTAGGCTGTGCGGATCATCAAGTTCTGCTCATCTTGCCCTCTGTCTCCCATTTTGGATTCTTGTGTGTTCTTCAAGGCTGTTGCTATGCCTAGGGAGAGAAAAGGGAAGTGTAGTTCCAGCCAGCATTTGCAAAATCAGATCTAAGTATATAGTCAGGAAAACATTGCTTGGTTAAGATGGCTTGCATTGGGCTGGCTCCAGCAAAGACAGCTAATTTCTAGGGAATCCTGCATGGGTGGAACAGCATCCCTTTGGGTAGGATCAGAGTGGAGGGAAGCACTGCCCTGGGGGACCAGGAGGCTGCAAAGAAACAAGTTTTGTCATGAACCTTCTGTCTATGGCAGCCAGTCCTCAGTCTTCTGTCTTTGCCCAACCGTGCCTTCCTCAGGTATCTTGCTGTCTTGCTATTCACCCCTGATTCAGCTCTTTCTGAGGACCCTGCTTTGGGAAGGGAGTGAGGGTGTGGGCTGGTTGGGAACCTCCCTGGGAGTGGGAGGGAACTGACAGGAGATGGCTTGCAGAGTGGGTTGGGTTTGAGGTTATGCTGGGTTGTGTGGGGAGGCAACCTCCTGGTTTTTATTGGAAGAGGTTTTGTGAGGGAGGGAGGAAAGCGTCTTATGAATGTAGCAGTTCCTCATGTACTGCAGGAGAGCCAAGAAACTGAACTAAAACGGAGAGAAGTGTGATGTGGAGACACAGGTCAGGATGGTCATCATGCATCTGGACTGACTTGCTCTGGGCAGGCATTCATGTCACTTGTGTTTTGCTTTCTCTTTTCAAACTGTAAAGTGAGATAGATAACTTCCCCCACCCCACCGTGTCCCAGGGATGCCGTGAGAGTTAGTCAATGATTGTCAAGCTTCTAAAAGTGGAAAGCAGTGATCTTAAATAATATTTCTTTGGTGTGTAAAGGTGAACTTTTTTTTTGCTAACTCTAATTACTCCACTTTAATTACTCCACTTTTGCTGTCTAGTGTTACCTAGTGTCTTGAGGATGTTCCTATATGAGGCCAAGCCTATAAAATATAAAAATGGAGATGTGTAATAGTAACTGAAGATGAAACAAAAAAAAAAGGATGTAATTCAGGATGTGGTAGTGTGGGTTACAGGTGAAAGACAGCTACAATGTTTTGAGGTAGCTTGACAACTGTAACCCATGAGCCTGATGCTTCAGGTTCCTCCTAGGTTTAGTCTCACTGAAATTGTTTAAGTGGGCTACGGTGACCACATATACCTGAGGCAATGGACACTGGGGATGTGATTCAGTCAGGCATTTATCATTCAGTGTTTTAAAAATGAGGTGTTGTGCTTGCAGTTGTTTCTTCTCTATCGTATTGCTGTGTTAAGGCACAGGTGGGGTGTGTTTGCATGCATGTAATAGATACTAGTAAGCTACCCAGTTTGGTTTTGTAACCCCTTTTGTTGCCTCTGATAAGAGCTTGTAGTATCCCCCACTGACTTCAGGCTATGTAACCTCAGGTGTCTCATTCTGGCATTCTCCAAATCACTAGGACTGTGCCTGGGTGTATGTTTGCAGAGCATATCCTGTTCTGGATGGGTTGGCAGCTGTGCTCAAAGCTGCTGTGCTCCACGCAAGTGGAGGTGTGTGGTCCAGCCTGCCCTAAGCAGTGGGGAGTTCAAGCAAGATTTTGGAGGCAAGATCCTGTTTTATTCCTAAAGAGTTGATTTGTTTGTTCAGTCCCTGCCTTTCCCTACTCCTCTGAGGAGCACAACCATGCTGTAGACAGGGAACCCATAGTTGCAGGCTTTAAAGGTACAGCATATATAAGTCAGGGGATGGCAAATGGCAAGACTGAGGTTACCTTCATCTCCTCTGCTTTCAGGCCCTGGATGTGCGTTCTGACTCCATTTCCACGTGCCTTCTGTCTCAGGATGTAGGTCATTATCAAATGTTGTCTAGTTTTATTTATTTGATATATATGGTGTGTAATTGCAGCTCTCTGAGACTACACATATCCCAGCCTTTGGCCAAATGCAGACCTGGGTTTCTTTTTCCCTGCTCCATCCATAGCATCTAAGCATCTTCCAGCCAGTCATGTAGTTATCTTTGGCAGCAGCCTGATAAGATTAGGAAGTATTAGCCCCTTTAAAGTGGGTAACTTGAGGCAGTAAGGTCAAAAAATGCTGTTAGTTTGAGCATGAAGAAATAAGGCACTTCTTGGGCATCTGCAAGGCTGCTTTCTCCTCTACACCTGTCTTGGAACATGGCATTTTTATGGCATTTCGTGTGCTTTGACCCAAAGCACCTCTCCTCTCAGTAACAGTGATAAGCCCAGTTCTCAAAACTACTAGGAGATTGAGAGGTGCAGGAGGAAGAAAGGCCCACAGCTTGTGTTGGTACACCTGGACATCTAGATCTGCGACATGGTACAGCTACTCCTTCATTAGGGTTCAGCTCAGCTAGCAGAGTAAGGGGTAGCTGGAATAATCCACTGGCCTTAGGATGGGGCAGGTGGTGGCATGTAACTAATACTGACAGTTAACCCACAGACTAACACATAATCTGCAGCATCTTCCAGGACATGGCACTGAATCCAGCAAAATGGGCTGCAGTAGCAAATTAATATAATAGATGAATCTCTCTAGTCTTTCCTCTGCCCCTGTACTCTCCCTCAAGCCATATTTCACCTCTCTGTTACCTATGGAAGTTGTTGTTCTCCTCAAGATGTAAATAGTGGGTTTTCTTTTGGGGGTGGGTGTGAGGAGAGAGGGGAGGAAGGGTAAAGAGCTTCTTGCTCCTTTTTATAGATGAATTTGTAAGCATGTTGGTGTTGCTGGGAGGAGTTTCACAAGTTAACCAGTCAGCATTTCCAGTTGCTGAGGTTCTGCACCAACTCCATCTTGAAACTTAAAATGGCTTGGTCATTCCAGAGAATTAAGTTCAGTGTGGAATGTTTTTGTTTATGAAATAAAACAATTGTTTCCCAAATAAGTGTCTAAAAATGGGCCCATAAAATGGCATATTAAGGGCAACCCTTGCTCTAAGTAGAGTTGGCAGTGAAGCCAGTTAAACAGTCATTCCTCATTTGGAGGGGAACCTTTGAAAATATACCTCTGTATTCATACCTGTTTCTTCCACAGCTTGAAAAGTGCCACCTCTCTGGAAAGATCATTGCACAGCATTGCATGTTAGGCTTCTCTAAACTATCGGCAGTTACTTACCACAAGAAGGGGTCATTAGTTCCCTATTTCTTCCCAGTGTAAAGAGTATCAGCAGGTTAATTAGAAGATGTGTTTGACAGGGTTTGTTGGGCTTACCTCTATTAGCTTTGGCTTTCTGTGACTACTTCAGTTGTGACTAATCCCCAGGGTGAAGTGGTGTAGTATCATTCTGGGTGGAGAAGTGTAGGTGCCCTTCCTCTGGGACTGGGAAGAGCAAAGTAGGCAGTGTCGCTGCAGTACTTGTTAAGCTGTTGAATTCTTGTGTGAATTAAGACTTGTCTAAGGAGGTAGTCAGAGTAATTATTTATTTATGAAGTGGGTTGGGCTCTGTGGGGAGAGAAGCTCTTTAACTCTTGCAGGATGAACGTCCTCACAGGAATTTGTACTGGAATGTCTTCTACAAATTTGTCTATCCGTAGGAACCTACCAGAGAAAAGAAAGAGGTTGTTTCTTTTGTTCTGTGCTCGCCTCCAAAGCTGTGTGATTGCCAAAGGAGTTTTGGTTGCTGCTCACTCTTTGCGCCTTTGTAACTTTTTCTTGCAGAACAAAGTCGCCGCGATGACCTGGAGAGCCTGGGCTATGTGCTCATGTATTTCAACCTGGGCTCCCTGCCCTGGCAGGGCCTCAAGGCTGCCACCAAGCGCCAAAAGTATGAGAGGATCAGTGAGAAAAAGATGTCAACGCCCATCGAGGTGCTCTGCAAAGGGTACCCTTGTAAGTGCTCTGATCTTGATGGTTGTCTTGTCTGATGTATGGCTTGCTCTCCTGCTGAAACCCCTTAGAGTCTTGTACCTAGTAGAGCCTAGTACCCCAAGACCAGGATGTGCTGCTTAGACCAGTGATGGGAAGAAGAGATCAGTAGTGATACAGTTCTGTTTCAGAAGTGGGAAACATATTTTTGTGGAGAGTCAAGACTGTGATATTAAGTGCAGAGAGTGATGAGAGAGATCTTTAGGACCTTATGAAAGGTTTGGAAGGCAGTGGATAGTTAGGTGAGAAGGTGTGCTAATGGTCCTCAGTTTTTACTGGGTAACGAGAACGAGGGCCAACTGATGAACTCCAGAAATAATCGGGCAATGAAGTGGCAAATGAAGTTCTTTGTAATTAAAAGTGGAGTGATACCTTAAGAGGCGAGAGAAGGCTTGGTCCTCATATGCAAAACAGTAGGCTCTGAGCTGACCAGTGCCGCTCACCAGTGAGCTGTTGAAGTTAAAATAGGTGGTTCTGTGAAAGTGGTGACTCTGTACTTTGTGGCTGCTGGGTGCTAGGAATTACTTGGGAAGAGAAGAGACCTGAGCAGTGTGTGTAAACCCATGGTCCACTTGCACCTTGAGTGCACTATGCAGCTCTGGTCCGTTCCACTGTTTCTGAAAGGGTGCAATAGAACACATTTGGGGAAGAGTGGCTGGAAAGCTGCCTGGCAGAAAACACTTGTATGAGAAATAGCGTAGCCAGCAGAGCCAGGACAGTGATCATCCCTCCCGTCCTCTGCATTGGTGAGGCTGCCCCTCGAATCTTGTGTTCCGTTCTGGGCACCTCACTACAAGAGGGGCATTGAGGTTCTGGAGCGGATCCAGAGAAGGGCAATGGAGCTGGTGAAGGGCCTGGAGCACAAGTGTGATGGGGAATGGCTGAGGGAACTGGGGTGTTTAGTCTGGAGAAGAGAAGGCTCAGGAGGACCTTATTGCTCTCTGCAGCTACCTGAAAGGAGGATGGAGCCAGGAGGTGGCTGATCTCTTCTCCCAAATAACAATCAATATGACAAGAGATAACAGCCTCAAGCTGCACAAGGGCAGGTTTAGACTGGATACTGGAGAAAATTTCTTCCCCAAAAGGGTGGTCAGGCATTGGAACAGGCTGCCCAGGGCAGTGGTGGAATCACTGTCCCTGGAAGTGTTCAGAAACTATAGATAAGGCCTTCAGTGATGCAGTTTAGTGGTGGCAGTCCTGGGGTAAAGGTTGGACTTGATGGTCTTAAAGGTCTTTTCCAGCCTGGTTGATTCTATAGTTCTAAGGTCCAGGAAAGGGCCAAAAGGGTGATCAGAAGTGAGGTGATTTTTTGTACAAGCAGTGAGTTAGCTCGAACCTGAAGAGGAGGTGATTAGAGAGATGATAAAGTCTACATTCCTGCTATGCCTCCAGAAGTTTGGATGAGAGCTGATTATTTGGGGTGCCTGAGTTTTTGTATTGGACGAGAAATGGAGACCCTGCTAGCTTCAAAACAAAATAGTGTGGTTCTTCATACAGCCAGTAATAGACCTGTGGAACTCTTTCCCAGAACATATTGTGGATACTTAAACTTTACAGGAATTCAGGGAGAGATTGGACAACCATCTGGAAGAGGGATCCACTGAGGGTTAGTAAATCATTAATTAGAAACTACATCCAGATGAGGAAGTTCCGTCATCTGAAAGTAGGTGGAAATTGGGCTAATGTCAATGGAAGTGTCAGATGTGCTTGCCCATCCTAGCTGTCTGCTGCTGGCCACTGCTTCAGACAAGCTACTGAACTAGGAGCTTTCCAAGGACACCTCCAACTATTCTTCAGACCTGCATTCTTATTCTTCAGCAGAGAGCAAGACTTGCTACCTCTCACTTGCAGAAGCAGCCAGAAAAAGAGAAGTGTGAGCATTTCTTCTGGTAAAAATAGGAGTGGGGTCTTCTCAGTGGCCAAAGCACTGCAATAAGCAGGCTCTGTGTTTATGCCATCCTGGGCCAGCACATCACTGCTGAAAGGCTGCAGCAGCTCTGCAGTGGTACAAGGGGGGCTGGGTGGCATTCAACAACCAACTGTTCTCTGCTCCCTCCAGCTGAGTTCTCGACATACCTCAACTTCTGCCGTTCACTGAGGTTTGATGATAAACCTGACTACTCGTACCTGCGGCAGCTCTTCCGCAACCTCTTCCACCGCCAAGGCTTCTCCTATGACTATGTCTTTGACTGGAACATGCTTAAATTTGTAAGTGTGTGTGCTGAAAGGGCTGGAGGGACAGGGGTTGGTTTCTGTATCATGAAGATAAGGGGGGAAGGTTGGAAACTACCTGCCATTTATACTTTACCCCTGGCGAGCACCTTGAGAAAGGGGACCAGGTAGAGTGAGAAAAGGCAGAGCTGTTTGGTGGTGCCAACTAAAGGGATACTGCTACTGTTGTGTTAGTAAGTGTGTCTGATGGAGCACATGTATCAGTGGATCTGTAGCTGTAGGTAGGTAGAGATGATTTTTCAGGAGAGAACTGTAGTTGGAGGTGGGACACAGGCGGATTGCAATAACAGCTGAAGTACTATATGCTGTCTTCCCTGTTTCTTCATGGAAGAGAATGAGTCCCTCTCTTGGTGGACTGGAAGATGTGTTTTGGGGTTGGAGCTCTGCTTGCTTGGTGTGATGGAGCACCATGTGTGTTCTGTCTGGGGCTGCTGCTGTCTCTCCCACCTGATAGCCCTGTGTGATGTGGGGGTTTCCCCTCTCCTCAGGGAGCAGCCCGGAACCCTGAGGACATGGATCGGGAGCGGCGAGAACACGAGCGCGAAGAGAGGATGGGGCAGCTCCGGGGGTCAGCCACACGAGCACTGCCTCCTGGCCCGCCTGCTGGAGCCACTGCCAACCGTCTTCGTAATGTCACTGAGCCCATGGCCTCCACCCCCACCTCCCGAATCCAGCAGTCTGGTGAGTGGGGAGGGAGAGCTGGGAGGAGGTTGTTGGTTGGAAACCAAAACAATTGACCAGTAATCTTGTCTCACATCTCTTTGCCCCAACAGGAAACACATCCCCCAGAGCGATCTCAAGAGTGGACAGGGAGCGGAAGGTCAGCATGAGGTTACACCGAGGAGCTCCTGCCAATGTCTCTTCATCTGACCTCACAGGGCGGCAAGAAGTGTCACGGATTTCAGCGTCACAGGTGAGTCCCTGCTGTGAGGTTCGTGGCTTTGGCCTGCGTGTCCCAGAAAGACTGTGAGCCCCACGGTGGTTTTTACCTGATCTGATAGAACTGACATGAGCCTGAAGCTTCTAGTGAAGGGGACTGGTACCAAGTTATGCCTTCACTCTTCAGTTAGGTATTATCTGGAGGCCATGCTCATTACTGTCATCTTAGGTCTGCATGGCTTGGAGTAAACCTTCATCTGGTTGTCTTCCAGCCTGCAGTGGTTTGGAGAACTGGAATCATAAACTCCTGGGAGGGAGGATCTCCTGAAGGATGTGTTCAGCCTCTGTTTTGGTGTCTTTGGTGCCTTTTCTTTCTCTTCATCCCTTCACTTGCTTTTCCTTTTCTCTTGTAGACGAGTGTGCCATTTGATCACCTTGGGAAGTGAAAAGCAATTGCCACTGGACCAGTGTTTGCTTAGGTGAGCCTGTCCTTGTGCCTGGGGACCCCCAAGGATGGAATTGATGGCATAAAAGATGAGATTAAGGCTGTAATATTGATGTGGGAGGGTTGGTACATTTCCTCTGCCTTAGTTTGAGATCTCTCTTGGCTTCAGAGGGAAGAGTAAGGTTGGCTGCCAAAACCTTGAGGGGCTGGATTATCTTTGGGTGTAAAAATCATTTATGTTTCTCCAGGGAGGGTAAAGGGGGGTGAAGAAGGTGCTGGGCCAGGAAGTGATTTCATTAGTTCCTAATGAAGGCTTTTCTAAGCAGCGTGATAGTGTTGGGGAGGAGGGTGCTGAGCATGTAATCAAGTGTGTGAGGCTTTGCATGGCTGGGAAGTGCATCTTGTAGAGGAAACAGCAGTAGCTGGGCTATGTAACTCTGAGGGGTGGCAGGAGTGTAGAAGAAGGGGCTGATTTGATTAGTTACACTCCAGCTGGCACTGGAAGTGCTGAGAAGAGCCTTTTCATCTAATATCCCTTCCCTTTTTCTCTTCTATTTTTTTTTTTTTAATTTTATTCCCTTTCTAGTGTCTTCACTGTATTTTTCTTTTAAAAAACAAAAAACCCCAAAAACAACAACAACAAAAAACAAACAAAAAAAATGAACCCCAAACCACCTGACAGAATATCTTTTTTGCCAACGAGGAGGAGTCGAGCTGTGCCCCCTGCACTGGTGTTAGCCGCTTCTGAGGGGGCTGCCTCTGTCCCCCCAGCACCAGCGCCTCGAGGAGCTGACGACGTGGGAGCCATGCAGGAATACCTCCGCTTCCCCCTACCCCAGCCCTGCAGGGCCCTATCCCCAGTCCTTTCTCTTGACCCTCTGCTCCTGGGTGTTTGGTTTCTCTCTTTTGTTTTATTATTTGTTTTGTCCTTCTTCTTGGGATATCTTCTCATCATTTTTTATTATCATTATTTTAAAATCATATGGTTTCTAGCCATACAAATTTTAACTTTGCTCTCCTGTTTTTCTGAGGGCAGGGGCTGGTGGGGGTGTGGGATTTTTTTGTTTTGTTGTTCTGTTTTGGGTTGTTTTTCTTTCCAGGAGCTTTGTGGGCCAGGAGGGAATCAGACTCCAGCCACACTTGATGGTAAAAGTCTGATTTTATTATTATTTTTTTTAATTATTATTATAACAGAATTTATTTTCTCAAGCATTAAATGAATTTTAAGCTGTGAGGGGAATTGTGGCAACAGCCTAATCATTGACTCGGGCTTCCTTACCTTGGGTGGCTTCTCTGCGTCTTTGTTTCTTCGTCTGTTGGGAGAAGTGCCGGACTTCCCTGATCCGAGCGGTCCTCATGCGCCGAGGGATCTCGATGGAGAGGCATCTGGTCCCATGGAGGATGGGAAGGCTGGAGCTGAAATACAGGGACAAATACACTTCCCATCCCTGCAGCGGGGTCTCTTTATTTTTTCTTCTTTTTTTCTCGTCTGGCTGTGTGTGGTTTTTCTATTTTATTTTTTATTTTTAATTAAAACCTGGTTTAATTCCTGCGGAGAGAGCGCGGGACTTGAGGAGAAGAGAGGGGCGCACAGAAACTGGAGTTGGGTGTTTTTCCAGAGCGATGGCTCTTGCTCTCTCCTTCCCTCTTGCGACCCCAAGTAAGATCCACCGTACATGCACAATCCCTACCTGCCCTCTCCCACCTGTCTCCCTTTCCCTCTTCCCCCCCCCACTTTAGTTGGTTTTTAAATATAATTTAGGAATACTCAAGCTGCTTCGTGGCACTTGGGGCTTTGAAACACAATGATCACCACTGCGACCTATGGCCTGTAGCAGACACACTGTCACTGTAGTGTGGAGCCGATGGGTTGTTGGCAGGGAGGGGAGGGAGGGGTTAGTCTTTGTTTTGTTTGTTTTTATCCTTTCTATTTAACACTTTATTTTTCCTCCCTATTTTTTTTCCTAATTTATTTACCCCTCTTACTGTCTTTTTTTTTTTTTTAATTAAAGAGCAAAACTTTTTATTACTTTGTAATTTAAAAAAACAAAAAAAAAAACCTGAAGAACTTTGGGGGGGATTTTGTACTTTTTTCCTGTGTAAATATTGGACTTTTTTGAGCTTTATCGTGGTTGTTAATTTGAAGTAATAAAGTAGAAAATGATAAAGTGATGCCAGCATCTGTCATTTCTTCCTTCCCTGGGCTCCTTGCTGGGAGTGACATCTTACACGCAGGAAGTGCTGGCTTGGAGCTGAACCTGAGTTCCTGATTTCCAGGAACAACTTTGATCATAATTACTGGAAAAAAGACACATGGCTGGAAGTGCCTAAAAATAAACCCAGGCAGATCTCTGTGGCTGCAGCCTTGGAACAGTGAGAGCGATGTGAAACCTGATTCAGGATCTCTTGGTTCCTGGATTTGAGCCTCCGCCGTCCCATGCGTCTGGCCTTCCAGAGGAGAGAGATGGGACCTTTCCATGCTGTTGACTTTCCATGTGCACTGAGTTTGACAGAGGTGGTTCCTGCGTTTTGTGTTTCCTTGCTTTCTGCTGTCCCCAGACTTAAATCATGGAGGAAGGGGAAAGGAGAACAGTTGGAGCAGCAGCCCCAAGCACCAGATGACAACAATGTAAAGTGGCAGGTGCTGCTTTGATGTCTGCAGTGGTGTGCTTTGGGTTTCTCTTTGGTTGCTTGACCTGTATGGTAGTAAATTACTATGTTTTAATTCTGATTTATTTCTAAAGTGCTGCCCCTATTGTTATGCTTCCCTGGGGTACTGAGACAAGAGGCCTGTTTCTTGTAGGCTGTGTAATGCTTGAATTGAGTTTTGGTGTTTTGTTTTTTCTCCATTAACAGCTGCTGGGAATAAATGATTGGATCTTGGTGACTCTGCAAGCTCTTCCAAGTCAGCTTGAGCAGGAAGAGCTGCTCCTTCAGTTGCAGGCTGCAGATGACAGAAGGAGGGTAGTTCAGGGCAACACGGGGTCTTGTCCTGTCACCTCTAGTCCTGCTTCCATTTTGAGGGATCAAAAGTAAATGGGACTGGTTTGGGAGAGGAGGGATATGGGGTAGGAGCTGCATGGGTGCATCTCTTTGAAAAGAAGGGCCGCAGAAAGTCTGATCCTGTATGCTTTGGGTGGGCTATTGCCTCCTCTCACTACCACAGTCCTCCATGCAAGCAGTTTGCTTGTGTACTAAAGGTTTTAGAGCTTGTGTTTGGGGTTCTGTTATTCATTTATGTTGAAACTCCCCTGTTCGGTCTTGAGCAAAGGTACACCTTCGGTTTCCAGCACCTACATGCATGTTTTTCCTTGGAACTCTGGGAAAACCGGTTCTGAGGTAGAGGTGGAAATGTCCTGAGGGCTGTTCCTGAGGGCTGCGCTGCTCGTAGCCGGCCTGGAGGGGGACAGAGCTGCTGGAGCGCTGGACATCCCGAGGGAAGCGCAACCTTCCTCGGGTCCGTTGAGCATCAGCTACTCCCGTTCCCGGGCTGCGCGGAGCTGCCCCTTTAAGAGCCGGGAGGTTACGTCACCCTGTTCGGGGAGTGGGCGTGGCGCGCCGTGCGCAGGCGCGAAGGGCCGGGGTGGGCCCGGCGTCGCCATGGGCTCCTGAGGCCCGCAGCGCCCCCGCGCCGGTGCCGGCGCCCGCCCGCCGGGCAGCGGGGCAGGGCCCGACCTGACCCGACCGTTCTTCACCCCAGCGGGCTGGGACCAGCAGAGCCGAGCCCCGCCCCGCCCGCCGGCAGGTAAGACGTGGCGGGGGGCTGAGGGGCCGCGATGGTGGGGAGGGGTAAGGTGCCCACAAACTTACCTTCCGCCCCGCATCGCCCGCTGCGGTCGTGACCTCCGCTCCCCCCCACCCCACAGTCCTTCCTCCTTTTCCCTGGCGTGGCCCGCACGGTCCCCCCGATGCGGTCTCGCAGCCCCGTGCCCTCCCGGTGCGGCCCCCCCTCAACTCTTCTCCCCATTCCCCCGGGCAGCCCGCGCACGTTCCCCCGGTGAGTGTGCCCCGTCCCCTCCTCTTCCCCATGTGCGGCCCCCGATGTTCCCTTTCCACGTACGCGGCCCCCACGGCCTGCCCCCGCCACGCACATTCCCTCTGTGTGGCCTTCATACATACACACGTATCCCCCGTGCCTCCCCACAACCCCCCAGCCCCTCATGTAGCCCACACAGTTCCCCCTTCTCCCCGCTATGTCCCTGCTGCAGCACATCCCGTCTCCCCATGCACACACACACACATGTACGGTGCTGACATGCTAAGCAGCGGCATTAAGCGGGTGTCACTGTCTGCAAGGGTCGGCTTGGCTCCAGTAGGGTGCTGGGCACCAGGTTTGTGTTTGCTGTGCCTCTGCTGGTTCAGGCTGTATGGGCTGATGGACTCCACGGGTAGGTGTGTGAGGAGGCTGTTACCGTGCTCCTGTGTCGTGAGTGAATTCCAATGGGTCTTGTTTGGATAATCATGGTGGCTTGAAACGTCAGTGGCTCCGAGAGGACTAATTCAGTCTTGGCAACTGCAGCACGTTAGTGGAAGGAGGGCTTTGGGAGAACATGTGTGTGCCTGGGCTCTGGTGAACTGGGATCCAGGAAAGGGACTGGAGTGGTTTCAGGCTATGAAAGCTGCCTGAAACACCGTGAAGCTGTCAAGAGGAGGAGGAGGAGTGGGAGATCTAGAGGAAATAGTGAAGATGGTTCCTGCTTACAGAAAGTTTGAAACTGTTCTTGCCACATATGGAGCTTGAATAGGAGTAATTATTGAAGACCTAGACAGGCTTCCCCAGAGAGAAGGCTGTTTACCTTCACTGAAGAAAGAAATAGAAGGCATTGATCTATACTAGAGCAAAGGGTAATAGGATGAATAGAAAAACCTATTTCCTGTCTTGTGAGACAAAGACAACAATCGATGAAAATGTAATAAAGCATATCCCACTAATAAATCCTTGCCTTTTTTCAACACAAGACTTAGCTGTTCCTTTGAACTTGTGCTGCTGGAAGTTACCCTTGAGTCAAACAGCTTAGCAACCTCCCTAAAAGGGACCAGAGATTTCTCTAGAAACGATCGTGTTATTCAGGTTTCTAATACTGAAGGTTTGTATTTGGGTGTTACTTTGGGGGGAAAAAAGTAAGCTCTCAGGCTTTTAGGATATTGGCTAAGTACTAAACAATAGGGCTTCAGGGACAGCTTTTCTTATGGTGAAGGTGTTCCACAAAGGCCTCCTTCTGGCTCGTTTTTTCACCATTGTCCACAAGAAAATGCACTTTGAATGTGCTCTGGTCTAGTGGAGCAGTTTAAAATACCATCGTTTTTATGGTTGTGCTGTAAACCTGAAGTGGCACTTGTGCAGCAGGTGACTCCTCCTGCATGTGGAGCAGGAGTGACTGCTGTAAAACGTTCTACTTGGGTCTCTACAGTCATCTCAGAGTGCTGAACGGGTTGTTTTGGAAACGTGGGGCAAGGGGAAGGACGCCTCCCAGTCACTCGGGCACCTTTTGTGCTATTAGTTGCCTGTCTCCTTGGGACACGTGGCAGTTAGAAGGGGAAGGTTCTTAAACACACACAAGCTGGTCAGAAAGTAAAGTTCAGTGTGATTAGGTGATGTAATGAAAGCGTTCTGAGCTGCCTGGTTTCTAATGGTGTGACAGAATCCAGCCAGAAGGTCGCCTTGTTCTCTGCCAGCTTGTTTGCCCCTTTGCTGATAGCAGGCTGGGAGATGAGCATTTGCAGCTGTGGGATTAGGTTCTGTTCTTGTGAATAAAGGATGGGTGGGTTCGATTTTTTTCTTGATTTATAATTAAAATAACTTTTAAAACACCTACCCCCCCCACCCCCACATGTCAGTCCCTTTCTCTACCCAGTTCGACTGCTGAGTTAACTAAAACATCTAATAATCATATATGACTTAAGACAGCAACCTTTTAATTTCCATGTGATGGAACTTACATTTCATCCTTCTTTCCCCTCATGTTTTGGGTCTGTATTTAATTGGCTTATGTTTGCAGTGATGGAGATGAACTCTTGCCTCTTCCTCATAGCAAAAGTGCCTCTTTCATTTTCCAGCAGCTCAAAGGGTATCTTTGAGCTCTTGCAGCTATGGCTGGTGGAGCAGTGAATTCCTCAGGAGATGTTTGTTATTTGGACCTAGCTGCTTCAAGAGCTCAGTCTTGCATTGTTCAAAGTATTGAAGGTAAAATATGGAAGTTGCAAATCATGGAATCACAGAATGGCTTGGGTTAGAAGGGACTTTCAAGGTCATCCAGTTCCAACCGCTTTGCCATGGGCAGGGACACCTTCCAGTAGACCAATCTGAGCCCCATCCAACCTGGCTTTGACACTTCCAGGGATGGGGACTCCCTGACTTGTTGATTCTGAAGGGCCAGTGCTATGAGTAGTTTTCATGGGGTTTTCTGGCTAAAATTGAAGAACCCAAGGTTATAAAGGAGTGGTGAATGTACAGCTCGGACTACCTGCAGTATCAAGAGAATAGTACAGGCTCAGAGAGAAACTGCACTTAACCTTTGTACAGTAGAGCTTTCCCAGTGCATACTGCTGCTTGCTATCCCCATAACAAAGCTGCTGCTGTTATTGAGCAGCCAGAGCTGTGGGCAGAAGCTTGTCTCTGTTTTAGAGCTTGTGATTGATTGTGCTTGCCGAGGCCCTGGAAAATTGAGGTGTTGTGGAGAACAGCATTGGGTTTGAGTTTTGTGTGCTGACTTGCCCATCTGTTGGCTCGAAGCGGTGTGTGTGTTGTGTGCTGTTCTCACTTCTTCCCAAACTCTATGGGCTTTGCTTTCTTGTGGTGGAAGGGTTGTTTCCTTTCAAGACATTACACCCTATCAGAACACTTGGGGCTCTGAAAGCGGTTTGAAACCATGATAAGATGGATTAAAACACGTAGCTAAAGTGACTGTAAAACATGATAGTGCTTGGACTGGAAGCACCCTTTTGAAAATGCTGTTGGTGTTGGTGGGGTTTTTTTATTTCCTTCCCTCCCTCTCCCTTTTCATTTTCCTCCCTTATGGACTACTCTGGGAGAGGGCAAGTGGGCGTGTTGTCAGAGCAGCAGTTCCCCAGGAAGGTTTTGGAGGTGAAATCCTGCCAGCTGAAGCAGTGAGTTGCTGCCATCCTCCAGGAATCTTGCCTTGGAGTCTTCCTCCTCTAGGAAGCGGCAGGTGACTGGAGTACTTGCTGATAACCAGATTCTATCTAGTCTTTAAAAACCAGCTCAGCCTCCATGGGGTTTTTGTTTGTGATGGGGTAAGTACCATATCTGGGATGGCAACACGAACAAGCCATGTCTAGGGAAAATGCAGTGTATAGGTAGGATACCCAGGAGCTGTGCTGTATCTGGTTGTGACCAGGTCTTACAGCCCTCAAGAGGCATAATTTACATGAAATCTGAAAAGGGAAATAACTTACATGCTCTACCTGTAGCATTTAATATCTTTTAACCCATGAAGTATGTGGATGTTTGCCTCCCCACTCTCAAGTATGTCTCTGAATTGAAAGGATGGGAATACTGCTATTATTATCTTACAGTCATAGTGCCTGGGAATCTGATGATACTGAAAGGATCAGCTATTTCAGGGTGTTGTATAATGGAGAGTGACCAAGAGCATAGAGAGATGGTGTCACAGCCTCATTTTTTTTTTTGTGTGTAACCCAAAAACATTCCTCTCTGCCTGGGTATGTTGTACATCTGGCCCGCGATCAACTCTGTAGCAATAAGGTAAAAAATGGTCTCTCTGGTTAAGCAAAGAAAATGACTGCAACATGTTGTCTAGTGCAGCTGTGAGGTTTATGAGAAGGAGAGGAGATGAAGTCATACCTTAAAAGCTGACCTTGCTGGCCCATTGTTCCTTCTGCAGGCTGTGAAACATGACATGGATGCTACTAGAGGCTGCTGAGCTGATTTCTTGAGAGCCTGCAGTTGCGTGGCTCTCTCTAGCACAGACACAGCCCAGGCAGCACGAGTGTAAGTAGATGTGCCTCTCTCTATCCAGGTTACTTAAAATGAATCTGGCCAAGCCAATCACCTGAGGAGGCAGATTAGAGGAGAGTCAGTTTCTCTTCGTGGCCCACCACATCTTGTCTCCTTCATGCCATTTGTGCCAGGAAAGGTTGATTAGTGGTGGGTGTAGCTATTTGCAGCTGATTGTCCCATGGGAGCTGGGGGTGACCTCTCTCCTCCAAACTCTCCTGACTTTAAGGCTTGCTTTCCCCTGTCCCAGTGGCTTTATGATGGCACGGATTTCACAGCAGAGTTTACAGCTAGAAGTTACTCATATACATTCCCATTTAGGCAACTTCATCCACCTGAGCAGTTTAAGGATACAGTGTCTGGAAAAACTGGGTTGAAGTTTTCTCTTTTTTTTTTTAAGCACACCCCCTCTCAGGTGAATGTTTGGCGTGCCCCTGTCTGTGTAGAGAAAAGGCATTGCTGTTGCTGACTTCTGGGAAAAAGAAAGGAGATTCAGAATTGCCGCAGCGTTGAGTTAGTAGCTGTTGGCATCTGTCAGCTTCTGACAGTATTGGTGACTTCTCTGCAAACCTCTGTGGTCAGCTTCAGTATCGGGTCGGGAAAAGGGGAGCAACTTCCAGCCACTGCTGTGGTGTAAGTAGCCTTCAGAAGAGCATGCTGGGTAATGTCTTTCCCTCTGATGCTGTGCTTTAGCCAGCAAGTGTGAGAATGGTTTCCTCCCCCAGGCATTGCTCTCTGCCTGTGAGCTTCCAGAGGCAGCTTTTCTGTAAGGGAAGTGATGTGTTTGGGCTCGCTCTTTAACTAGCAAAGCTGAAATGTTGATGTATCTAGGGTCTGGCATTACAAAGCCATCAAACATAACATAACATTACTTAAAACTGATTCTAAAGGTTTATATATTCCATTTTGTAATTTTGTCCTCCCCCTTGTCTCAGTGTGGGAGGAGCTCTCCCAGCAGTACAAGGCCGGGTTGGATGGGGCTTTGAGCAACCTGATCTAGTGGAAAGTGTCCCCTGGCAGGGGAGTTGGAACTGGATGAGCTTTAAGGTCCCTTCCAACTCAAGCTATGATTCTGTGAGTCCAGGAAATGCAACAACTCACAAACAAAATCCCAGATCAGATGTTATTTTAGCAATTACAGAATGGCGTCATAGTGAGTGGCTTTGGGTGCTTTGTTGAGAATCACCATTTTTATTTCTGCAGTGCTCATCACTGCTACATATTTACATCAGAGAATGATTGCTGGGGAAGTCAGATGTGCTATCTTCCTCATATGCATTGCTGCACAGTTCCCTAGGCTTATAATAAGATGTCTGGCTTCTTCCAGCACATTTACTTGCTAAATTTACGTCTGGATCTGATCAGATAGGTACTCCATGTTACATTCTGTGTGGAAAAGTATATTCTGATATTAAAAAGAACAACTCCCTTCAAGTGTGATGGCTGCAAGTTCAGTGGCTTTCAATCCTGCTATAGAGTTTGACTTCTGATTATTCTCGGAGTAACTATACCCTGTGGCAACTTTAAAACTGTTGCTTCCACTTGGAGGAGGGGAAGGATCTATGAGGCGGTACTGGAGTAAGTCCTGATTTGACTTTGTTCTTGAGAATTTGGAAAATGAAATCGAGCTTCCTCCATCCTGCCAGACACAAGTGTTTGCAACACATCCTTTTTTCTTGAGTCTTGTTCCCCTCTGCCAGTTGCAGAATGTCTTTGTAGTCCTTCTGTGTTTCTCCCCTGGGAGCAGAGGGCTTGACTGGTTCATGTGGAGTGGGGCTGCTGGGAATATGGGAAAGGGACACAGCGCATAACCCAAATGTGCTTGATCCTGCTCTCAAAGGAGCAGTTGGAAGGTTGGGGAAGATCCCTTTTCCTCCTCTTCTCCCTCCCTCTGTCTTTTTCCTGTCCCCTTCCAAAAAAGGGACTGGATTTTGTATGTTGACCTATCACAGTGTGAGTCAGAGGAGGATGAGGAGGGCTCTGTGAGTACAGCAAGACAACAGAAATTAATAGAGCAGAAAAACACTTTGGAAAGAAGATTGCATGGCTCAGGGTAAAAAGGTTTTATTGTTGATTCGGAGTTTTTAAATGGGTGCCTGGGGAGGGTAAGCTGCTCTCTCTTTGGATCACTGTGTGTGCATTAGCAAAACGAGTGGGGGCTCTGTGAACTGGAAGTGGAGATGATTGTTTTGGTAGTCTCAGAGTTTAATTTCCTTAAAATGAGAAAAGAAATTGCATGGCCTTGTTGAAGGTTAAATTGTTTGTTGTGTGTGTACCTAGGCACTGGATCGTGTCTTGAATATGGCTTAGTGAGTGCGTACCATGCCCTGTGCTTTGGTCCTTCTGGGTGCTGGACTCCTCTGCCTCCTGCTTCTGAGGCTACCGGTCTTCCTGCTCTACTGGTGCTGACGCTACTGGTTTTATGTCCCAGTGATACTTCTCTCCCATTTCACTGACTGTACTGACAGCTGCTTTGGAAATCGTGAGTGGGCAAAACCTCTTCAGTGTTCAGCCTGCTCACTCCTCTGGAGAAATAACCCTGCATTTGCATCTGAATTTGGTGTGCAGGGGGAGAAGTGCATTAAGCTGGTACAAAACACAGTAACTGTAGATTCAACTGCTGTTCTGGTAAATCTTGACAAACGGTCGTCTTCTAGCAGAGCACAGTATTGCTCATGTGTGTTTGGAGTTTTGTATATGTACCTGCGTATGAAGTGCGTGCTATGGGGTGACTTTTACCCACATAACATCAAGAAAGCTTTGCCCAGCGTGATTAATAAAATGGAAATAAGTTGCACTAGTAAAATTTGCATGCCAGGTCACATACTTAACTCACAGATTGTTTTGGGAGTGCTGCTGGAGAGCTTAAAAATGCACTGTTGGGACCTTTTTGTATTTCATAGCTAAGTAAACTGGATGCCACTCTAGGGAGCAAAAGCAATTTAATAAGTAATAAATTTAAAAGCATTTTATTTTCTTTTATTGCTACTACTGATTTGAGCTGCACCAGTGACTGTCTTACTGTGTAGTGTTATGTTATTTTGCCCTGGGTCTCTACCTCCTTCTTCTCCTACCGCTTGTCAGATCAGCTGGTGATGGCATGCCTTTGGGGGTTGGAAAGACCTTAAATCAATTATGAATTTGCAGTATGCATCTAGCACGAAGGAAAGAGCTGATCCCAGTTGGCAAGTCTAGGCATTCTTATAATTAAAATAGTCTAAAATCTGGAACCATTTTGTCCTGTGTTTTTGTAGTCCTAGGTGATTTAGACTTGAAATCATCCACTGCATGGTTCTTCTGCATTGGTCGTTTTGTGTCCAGAGTAAGATAAATTTAATGGAACAGCTCTTGGAGAAGTAAGAATGTAAGAGGGGAGTGGAAAATGGTTTTGTGGTGTCTTAATGGAAACTAAATTCAGCATGGTGGATATTTAAAACTACAGGAAGTATGGAGTAGGTTTTAAGGACTTTTCTTGCCTTGTAGCTTTCCAGGAGAGCCTTGCAGCCAGGTCATGCATGTTTTCTTGGATCATGTCTTGTACAGCAGAAGGAGGCTTAGCTGTTAAGACTCTTTCACGGGATAGCTTTGTGTATCATTCTTTGCTCTCTCAGCAGTTTAGAAATGAAATACTTTCAGCCTCAGAGGAGATGATCTATTTTAAAAACACAGATTGTGTTTGCAGATGGCAGAGAACGGCATCAGAGTCACGTCGTTTGGGGTTCTTTTCCTACTGACACCAGGGCAAAGCGAGTGTGCTGCTGCCAGCAGCATGACGGGTCAGGTCTTGCTCAGAGCAGTCAGCCCACTCCTCCTGTACTGCACTCTAGGACTGAATATGTGTTCAGAAGTGCCCTGAAGAACTGAAGGACTAAGTTTGAACGTTTCTTCCCTCCTCCTGCTCTGCTTTTGTTGCATCAGAAATGGAGTTTGCATATTTATGTTTGTTTGTCCTTATGCAGAAATAGCTCCTTCTTGGTGGTAACATTTTCCATGCCTTTACGCAAGCCAAAAATGAAGTTGTTTTTTTTGTTTTCACTTGTGCCACGTCCCATCTGTTTACTGTTCCGAGTTTATTTTTGGTGGAAGAAGCTGCCATGTTAAAGACAGCAGGCCTCTGTTTCCAGAAGGTACAAGAATGGCAATCTGCTCCTGATCAAGATGAGGTGGGCTGCTGTTTTTCTGTGGACGCAGGCACTGTGAACACATCCCTGCTAGTTTTACATGGGTGTGGTGTCTCTAACAAAATTGGTCCCCATGCAGTCTGGAGCCCCTTCCCTGTCAGGAATCTCCGTAACAGTGTTCCGTGTCTCTAGTTTTTCATCAGGATAGTTATCTCGATACAAATCTCCTATGGAGACAGGCTCAGAGAGCTGGGCTTGTTCAGCCTGGAAGAGAGAAGGCTCCAGGGAGACCTTGTAATAGCCTTCCAGTAACTAAAGGGGGCCAATAGGAAATCTGGAGGGGAACTTTTTACAAGGGGAGGTAGTGTCAGGACAAGGGGGAATGGCTTTAAACTGAAGGAGGGTAGATTTAGATTAGATGTTAGGAAGAAGTTCTTCCTTGAGAGGGTGGTGAGGCACTGGCACAGGCTGACCAGAGAAGCTGTGGCTGCCCCATCCCTGGCAGTGCTCAAGGCCAGGCTGGACGGGGTCTGGAGCAACCTGCTCTAGTGGAAGGTGTCCCTGCCCATGGCAGGGGGTTGGAACTGGATGAGCTTTAACGTCCTTTCCAACCCAAACCAGTCAGTAACTGTGTAACTGCACACACTTGGCTTCATTTTCTTTTCTCTCCTTGCACTGAGAGCAGGCCCTAATACTGCTAAAGTGCTTTCAGAAAATCTATTAGGTAAGTTTAAACCAGTACTAGGTTGATGTTTAAGCTAATGCCCTGTAGCAGTACAGAGTCTCATCTTGTTCTAATGTGCGTAACTTGTAGTGGCATCTGGGTGAGAACGCGTAACAGCTCACTGGGGATGGAGGTGTCATCTCTGCCTTCCAGGTTTGGGGTCATTGGTATAGACCTCACGCAGGCCTAAGTATTGCCTGAAGCTCATGTAGCCCACGTAGAGGAATTGTACCAGCTGATCCAGGTTCCTGCAGCCATCCTGAAATACACCTAAGCCTGTATCTGAAAGCCCTGTGTGTTTACCCAGATGTGCTTTTCTGTATGCATGTTTCCAGTTTCCAGCTTGGTGCTTTTCCTGGCTACCCTTTCTCCTGGTCCCGTTTGGGACTTGCTGTGTTGCAGGTTACCTCC
Organism: Neopsephotus bourkii; assembly: GCF_033783945.1. Lineage (NCBI taxonomy): Eukaryota > Metazoa > Chordata > Aves > Psittaciformes > Psittacidae > Neopsephotus > Neopsephotus bourkii. Next base: position 16,610,559 of record NW_026900624.1, read on the forward strand.
ATGGGCAGCAAGGTCGTCAGCTGGAGATGAGGAAAGCTTCAAGAGTGATGTTGAAATGTTTTAGTTTGATATATTTAGGTGAGCCCTCCAGAGAGGGAGATTAAGTGTGCAGGTAACTTTACTGTCCCTTGAAATGGAAGCCGTGAGATGGAGGTGAAAGTGATGGGCTGAGAAAGCAGGATAATGCAAAAGAGTAAAGAATTCTTCAGAATTTGTTATGTATTACATTGGTTTGTATTGCATTGATAATTCAGGTTTCTAAATGCCCCTAATTTTCCATATGGTAATGTCAAGTGCCTTCCTCATGGTTTGGTGCCTCGCAGTGCTGGGAACTGTACGGGCGGAGAACAAAAAGGTGGTTGTCCTGAGGAGCTTAAAATGCGCAAGAAACAACAGAGAAATACAGGCAGCTGTGGGGAGTACAGAGAGAAGAGCTCACAGCTGTAACTGTTGTCAGGTTGTTGCACAGCTGGAGTAGCAAAATGGGAAAATGGAGAAGATTGAGGTGAATATGAAATAGCTTTGTGGCTGCTGGAAAGGACCCTTTTTCCCGGGCATGAGAGGAAGCAGGAAGGTATGTGTTGACACTGACAGGGATTGTGATGCTGGTAGGTGTCCAAGAAACAAGTATCAAGACACATTTGCTGTGTCAGGTAAGAAGGAACCTGCTTACACTGGGATGCTCAATATGTAGCTTGTCAAGGCAGCGTGTTAACTGTGACGTGCTCCCAGGCACCACCTCTGCTGGAAGTCTGTTCTAATGATGTGTTGGGCTTGTGTCCTGTGGGGAGGAGGCATCTTGGAAACAAGGTCTAATAAGACAGTTGCCATAGCCTTCCTTTATGATGGTCTTTTTGAAAAGGAAAAAGGAGCAAGCAGATTGTGAGCTGCTGATGGTGAATGGGTCAAAATCCACCCACCTGGTTAAGGCTCCAGTCATCTGTGCTATTGCCTGTTTTTTTAATATAGTGCGGAATTGCTCTTACAGCTTCAGCATCTTGCATTCACTAATCTTTCATAATAGCTTTGAGCACTGCCTATACTTGTCACTGTAGCAATGGTGTGTGGGACTTTAGGAGATTAGAAGGGATAATTTGGAAGGTGTATTGTTATGTTGCAGATTTGGGAGTTCAGCGTTCCTTCATGTTTTACTAGCAAGGAAAGTGAACTGCAAGCTAATCTCTTGCAACCAATAAAAAGTATTAAGCCATTGAAAAGTTGTCCTCGGGGACAACCCTGAGGAATAGAGGGTGCTCATGGATGAGGTGGATTGGGGTTTGGGGTATGAGAAGTGGAGCCCTGATTAATAGAGGTTGTATATTTTCTGTCAGAACACAGTGCTGGAAAGAGCTACTGGTTTCAATGACTGTGAGCAGGCAGAGAAAAATGCATAGTCATGGAATTGGTGACGGTTGATGTCTAATCACAAGGGGGCAGTGTTAAGGTTACACTTGTAAGTGTCCTTGCTTCTGAAAACAACCCTTGTCACATCAGAATGCTTGTTGATCACTTTTTGTTGTTTCAGCCTCTTTTAAAATGACTGCAGAGAAGCAGAGGAATTCCGTTTCAGACCTTCAGCTCTGCTGATGTTGCCAGCCCTGCATTTGAGTCTGTGCTGTCAGTGTGGTTTGATTAGCTGAACCATGGAGCTTCGGGTCTGCTCCCTCCTGCCACTGGTGGGCTGCAGCAGTGATCCTCTCTGCTATGAACTTCAGAAAGGGCATAGCAGTTTCCTCCCTTGCATAGCTCCCAAAGTGCAGTGGGATGTGCAGGACTGCAGCTGACTGGACTCTAATTAGAGCTAGGTTAACCGCATGTGCATCAGCTCTGGTTTCATTTTAGATGTGCCCTTTGTGAGGTCAGTGGAAGCACTCTCAGCACTGTGAGTGTTCAGCCTCTTCAGAAGTGACTTGGGTAGAAATCTTGTTCTTCTTAAAGCAGTAAAAACCTTTCTGCCTTGCAACGTCTCCATCCATCCTTGAGCTTTCTGAATTTTTAGATATGGTATGTAATATGTGTGCATGTGCTTTGAAACTCAAAACTTAACAGTTACTTTTCCTGTACTGATTAGGACTGTAACTGTACCCTTCAGTACGTGCAGTTGTGGAAAGCTGTAACTGAGAGCAGGGATATTTTGGAAAAAGAATGACTGGAAAGAACAAAGAAAAGCCAAATTTGATGTTTGTTTTTGTAAATTAAAGCGTAACAGTTGTGCAGCTTCCTCTATAGTAAGATAGTGTCTGCTTAAGCAAATCAGGGTAATTCACAGGATTTGTATTTGTTCTCTTTCCCCAGTGGGACAAAGCAGACATGAGATGGAATGTGGCCTAAGTAAAATCAGAGTGCTGTGCACTGCTGGTGCAAGTGTGTGGTTTGGAAGAGGATGTGCTAAAGGGGCCGTTTGCACACTGTAGTGCGCATGTGGAAATGATTTGCTCCTGGCCCTCTGCTTTTACTGGGTGCCTGTTCCCTGATTTGTGCTGTGGCTTCAGGTGAAGCGAGGCTGTGGCAGTTCATCTGTGGATGTATGTTCTCTTCCATGTTCTGATGGGACCTGTCAGTAAGTGACAGACGTCTCCTTCCCTGTTGCAGCTGTAAACTGTGGCGATGGATCGTTGGCAATTCTAAAGCCCTTTCCATCTGCTGATCTGAAAGGCCTATGTAAGAGCTACGTCTTGCACTTCTACAGAAAGGCTATCCCAAAAACTATTAGGAGGTTATCAGAAGGAGGCAATATTACACTGTTCCCCTTGATAGCAATGTCTTTACTAGAACTGCATCAGAAGCAGCTCTTCTGGTGGCTAGAACCAATGGCTGCCTGCTTGTGATCTTGGTTTAAGTGGATTATCTGCCTCCAGTCCAGAGGTCACATTAGAGCCTGCTTACAACCAAATTGAAAACCATGGCTGCTTTAGATCTTAGGCCTTCAACAATTTGCTCCATTGAAAGAAAATAGCTTTTCATCCATGAAATGACCAAGGGTCATGTTACTTTGAAGTCTTGCATATCCTTGTGTTCTGGCTGATGTTTTCATGGGTCAGATGGCTTTTAAAGGCTAATCAGGTTAAATACATGTAATGTAGAAAACCATGCTAAGTTAATAGAATTAGTGACAGGTTGGCTAAGTTTACCATGCCATACAGTGTTTGGTATAACCATTACCTTTCATGCTCTTTTTTCTTGGGAGAAGAGCTTTCAGTGCCTATCCTTCCAATGAAGGTGCTTTGGGCTGAGTTGGGTTTAAAAATGGCAGTAGGAGAGGTAGGGATTCCTTGCTGGAGTAATAAGGAGATTCTTCTTTCCTCCTTGCTGCACAGTAACACTTTGTGGTGCCTGTTCTTATTGCCTGCTGCTGCTTGTTCTGTTGCCTTCCAAATGAAGCTGTAAGACTGGCAGACTAACTAGACTAGAACAGAGCAGAATAGCTAGTGCTTTTGTGGGAAGTAGAGCTGCTAAGTTAGGTGTGCCTATCATCTTCCAGTACAGATGATTTAGCTAATTTCCTTCTGATCTTAGGTGAATGCTGTATTCATCTTGTTCTTAAATATTTTTATTGCAGAAGCGTGGTGACAGTGGTGGTGGCAGTGTTTTATGGTCTTGGTGAGGCTGTGTTGTGAGAGGTTCCTGAGGACCGCATGATTTGTTGTATCACGAGGGGTGGCACTGGCAGACATACCCAGGTCCTGTTTGTAAAGCATGTGAGCAGCCTGGTGAAAGGCATGTGAGAGATGCAAAGTACTGTTACTGTTAAGCCCCTGAGTCCTTTTAGCTGTGTTCAATTGCTTTTTGGTTCTCTTTCTTGACAGATCTCGGCTCGTGGGTGCTCTTTAGAAATCCCAACTGGAACCTCACACCAAAAGGCACCATGATAGTGATGACTGATGTCACTGCAGCCCCCAGATTGGGGTCAACTGCCACCACTCCAGCTGTGGCTCCCAACTTCTCCTGGATGCCGGAGGATGGCAGCCCCACGGCTGTGGAGCAGCCAGTATTCCTCATGACCACTGCTGCTCAGGCTATCTCAGGTTTCTTTGTATGGACAGCTTTGCTCATCACCTGCCATCAGGTAAAACCCTGTCACTCATGCTTCTCATGCTTTTCCCCACACATATTAAAGAACACATACGATCCCGTGGCATATCCCTCCCACATGCAGCTGTGTGATGGGGGTTTTCAGTCTCTGGAGTGGTACCAGGACCTCTTCTTTTGGGTCTAATATATTATCTGTGCTGATCAAGGTGACAACTTTTATACGGGCCTTTTCCTGCCCAGGTTCAGACAGTTTGCTTCTTCTCCATAGTGTAAATGGAGAGGAAGCAAACTCTTTAAAACTAGTAAAACATTTGGCCATCTTTTGAGTGTTTGCAGAAAGGTGCGTTATCTCAAGCCATCGTTTCCCAGGTCTAGTAGCTGAATCTAGCCATTTTATTATTGTGTCAGCTGCTAGGTAAATGCCTGTGGTCATCTGTTGTTTGACATACCTCCTTTGATCTCCTGTGCCAGTGGATTCCACAGACTGAACTCTGCTGCGGAAAGGAGTAGCAGGAAATGTTTTATTTAACTTTTCTCCCCTCCCCTCTTTCTGGGGCAGGTGTCCTGGAAGCCAGAGCAAGTCAAACCCTGTATCCTGTTCCGTACCTCTCTTTCATTCGATCATCATGTGAACTGAAAAACACAGTGGGGAAATGCAAACCCTGTTATTTATCAACCTGTGTTTTGTACCTGTTGGTCCGTAGATTCCAGAGTGATGACTAGGGTCTAGAAAACTACAGCCTATTCATGGAATACAGGGGCTAGTGAAGTTCAAAAATGAATTAGTCACTGATGAATAAGACTAACACCTGCAGTTTCACCAGCTTGGGTACCAATTACAAGTGCCATGGATCCTCCTGTTAAATTGACCACCTGCTGAGGGTAGGAAGAAATCTTTCCTCTGGGGTATAGCATTGCACAGTTAGGCATTAGTGCCCTTCTCTGCAGAAACCGATGCAGGTCAGTGCCAGAGAGACGCTGTTGATTGAAATACACTGTTGTTCTCTTCCAAGGCAGCAGTTCCTGTGCTTCTGTAAGCTCACAGATCACAGGGCTCTTGTGACATCCCAAGGGCAAAGCTTGGAGTCATCTGAACTCCGGTGTTAGCTATCCTTGTGCTGGGTCAGATGTGTCACTGGGATTGTCACAAGGAAAAAATACCCCTAAGGTCTGTTAGTTTATTTTCAACCTCTTATTCTCAGGAAACGAGACTTTTTTTGAGCTCCTCATGGGCTAGGGAGAGGAAACAGATGTATTTTGAGCCCTTCAGTTGATTTTGACCAAATCTGCCTAAGAGGCAAGGAGAGATGAGCAGCAAGTAGCTAGAGAGAGAGAACTTGCTCTCGCTTTCCAAGGAAAGGTGAGATCATTAGTGTATGCTTTGTTTTAGATCCTAGAGAATCCTCACAGCACCCGCAAATGTAGGGTAAAGCTCCAAGCAAATGCTTATGCTTCTTCAGGCAGCAAAGTCAGTCAGTCATGAGGCACATATGCCATAAACTAGCTGTTGTTAAGTTCAGCAGCTGGGTCAGCAGCTTAGTGAGGGTTGCATACGGAGGCCTTGCCTCTGGAGAATGCCCTCTGCTTCACTCTGTGGTAGACAGAGTGTACCCACAACTCTGGCTGAAGCTCTGGCCATGTTACTAGGCCAGAGTAGTGCTCATCTTCAGGGTATGTTTGTGGTCAATACCTTTTCCAGAAGGTGGGTAGTCTGTGAGAAAGCATCTTAGGTGTGGGTTTAATGATGGCTAGCAAACTGTGAGCAGTGGTAGGGTGGGGACAGTGTGCTCTCCGCAGCCAGTGACTTACAGGGATTGGCATGTGTGCAGACTGTGGGACAAAGCAAGCGGTGTGTCTGTATGGTTCCTTTGAGCATGCTGAGTGAGCTCGGTGCTCCCTTCTTGGCTGACACATTGTGGCTGTGCTGTCACCGATGTGCAGAATGGCACTTCTGGAGCCAAGATGGGTTGGGGCTTATCAGCTCTTGGCAGTTCTGTGAAGGGCTCTCTTAGGTTGTTTCAGGTGAGTCTTGAAAGCGTCCAAAGCTGCCAAGAGAGTGAGAGTGTTTAGAATGAGCATGCACTTAAGCTTCCCTCTTCAGGGAAAAACAGCCTGCAGTGATATAAATCTTTAGATACTTCAAACAGGTTAGCAGGAATATAGGCCTGATAACTGGGGAAAAAAGGTACGAACAAAAGAATATGGGCAAGGTGATGATAACAACAGTAAATGAATTCCCTGTAAGTGACTAGATTAGAAATGCCTCCACTTCCTTTTCTTCCCTCTGCAAACTAAGGGTTGCTGTATTAATATCATATGATAATGGTGATTTGTTTTTTTATTTTATATTATTACTTCGAGGCCATCAAGAGGTGAGTTACTGAGTTTCTTTTTCCTGGCCCAGTTGACTCTGCAGTTTTACTTTCTCCTCTCTATTCCATGTCGTGCTGATCCTGGTCTCCTGTCTCCCTTCTCTCAGATCTACATGCACCTTCGCTGCTACAGCTGCCCAAATGAACAGCGCTACATTGTTCGGATCCTCTTCATTGTGCCCATTTACGCCTTTGACTCATGGCTCAGTCTGCTGTTCTTCACCAATGACCAGTACTATGTTTACTTTGGCACAGTGCGGGACTGCTATGAAGGTAAAAAGGGGTCAGACAGAAAATGGGGGAGGAGGGAAGTCTCTGCCCTGAGAGGATTTTTGCTTCTGGTTGGAAACATTTAGAAGCATCACTGTCACCTACTGAGACGAAGTTTTACAGGGTGCCTCACTAGATGGCCATCTCTTGCTCAGTGCCTGAAAGTCACAAAATCACAGGATGCTTCGGGTGGGGAAGGACCTTGAAAGATAATCTTAGTGCAACCCGCCTGCCATGGGCTGCAGCATCTTTCACTAGACCATGTTGTTCAAATCCCCATCTAACCTGATCTTCTCCTCACTGGCCTGTGAGCATGATAACATGCATTGAGCTTTCTCTCCAGTGTTCTGTAGAGACAAAGTTTATGATTTTCCTTTGCTTCAGGAAGGTATAGAGCCAAAAATCTGATTCTACCTGCTATAAAGCAATTTATCAGTTAGCTCTTTCTAACAGCACTTATTCAGCAGTCAGACACTTGCTGTGTTCTGTTTTCTTGGTGCAGTTTGTTAGCAATGTATTCTTCTGGTCCCATCCTGTGGCCACTTGTGTGCTCACGCAGGGTATCACAGCCACCACATGCTGGGGTTTGTGAGGTGTAAAGTGCTTTGGAGTCCTGCGGGAGAGAGGGTGCTATGTTCAGGATGAGTTACCAGTTGCTTTGGTTTTGGTTATCTGCAGCAGATAATGCAACTATTGTATGTAAGGGAAATGGTTACTGTTCAATAAATGCTGTCTACATTTCTCTCCTGACGTCATCCAGAAAGAAGCTTCCGCCCACCCAGGAGGAGAAACTGTACTCTGGCAGTGTATTTTTGAGGACAGTTTATCACCATACCCTCATTAAATCATGTCTCATTGGTGCAGTTATGGTGAGATCTGCATTGCAGAGAGGTGCCCCAGCCATGTGAACAAGTTAATCAGCTGAAGGGACCAACAGGCCCTCCTTCACAGCCATGACAGTGCTCTGAGATGCAGCAGCAGATGGCAAATGCACACACGTGATTCAGAAGGCATCTTTGTTTGGGCCTGTGTTTTTTCTTCCCTGCTCTGCGTGCGTGTGCAGGTCTAGCAGGAGCTGCTGCTCTGCCAAACTCCTCTCCTAGCAACAGCCAGTATCCCTCTGCCTCAGGGAGTTTGCAAACATCTGAGCATCTGCTCAGGAGCAGTCTTTGCTCTGGAGTTCTCAGCATGTTGGGCTGTGCAAGAAGGCTACAGGTGGAGGCAAAAGAACCTTTGGTCAGCAGGTTCTCTCCCTTCCTTTTTCTGGAGATTGCTTTAAAACAGCCTTTTTGTTCTCTTCCCTCCTTTGCCATCCACCTCATTCTTTCGTGGGGAGGATTTTAGGTTGTGAAGCAGTGAGGGGCAGAAGACCCTACTAATACATTTTAAAACCTATCTTGGGCCATTTAGGGGCATTTCATAGCATGCATTCGGAGGAGCAGACTTTGGTGATGTTCTTTCACATAACTCTGCTTCTGTGCAAGTCTGGGTGTCGGTAACACACAAGTAGATTCATTTTTTCTTATGTTGATGTCATGAGCACCATCTGATGAATGTGGATCACGACTGGAGAAGAACTGGAGTTCTTTTGCTGATGGGCGAGCTTTGATAGTTAGCACTCGTTTCTCTTGAAGATGAATGAACAAATATTTCCCCCTCCTTTTTTTTTTTTATGGAATGATTTCTTCCTCTGTTGTCTTCTATTCCCTAGTGCTTGTGGAACGGGCAGCTGGTATTGTAATGACCACATCAGAGGGCAGGGGTCACTGGAGGACAATAGGAAAAGCTCAGTTTTCCTTGCTCTGGGTGCTGGGAGCTGTCAGCTAAGTCGCAGGAAAACTGGAGGCAAAAGGAGTTATCACAGTTACTTCAATAAGTTTTCCATGATTGTTGTTTTCTAATTAGGGCTTTCACAAGATCATTGCTGTGTGAACATACCTGACTTTGTTCAATCACAAGGATTACAGATGTATAACAATATCCCAATTACATAGACAGAAGCAGGTATACCACTGGCTTTTATGTGCTGTAGCATTCTTGCCAGCTGGGCACGTGTACAAGCTATACATACAAGGTTTTGAGATGATGAGGATTTTGGGGAGTGTTGAATACCTCTTTTCCAGGGCATAGTTTGGATGCTTGTAGAAGACTTAGAGTTGATGTCTGTCTCTGACTTTGGCAGTCCATCCACGTGGGAAAATTGACCTCAGGTCTAATAACTAGCTGCTTGGTGAGGTCCTCAGCACTGTACTTTATTAGGCTTTCTTTCTTATTTCCAAGTTCCTTAAGACTTCTGTTTCAGTCCCAAGTTATTTTCTCTTTGTGTTATGTCAGTGCTGGGGGGTAAACCCAGGATTTGGGTGTTGGCATTCCAGAGAATGTCCAGATAAATGCTGTCATAGAAAACTGTGTTGAAAGAAGGGTCACCTGCTCTGCTGTTTTGGCCCAAGGCTGTATGTGGCAAACTTAAAGAGTACAGTCCTTGCCCTAAAAATCTCACAACTTTGTGATAGTCCAACAGCAATTATAGCAAATCAAGAGAGTGGCAGATGGGGCATGTATGATTAAGTACATTTAAGTGGGTTTGGATCCTGTGAAATGTAAACCTGTCTGTACTTCTGATGAGAGTCCTCCCCACAGTATCTTCACCTCAGTTTATATATATCAGCAAAATTGAGCCTTGAAGAGCATTGAAATGGGGCAGAGTATTAGCAGTCAGTCTGAAAAGTCCTTCCTCATCTGTACCAGCTTGCTGGGGAAGGCAGAAAGGAGGTGGCCCAGAAGCCTGTTCAGTGCACAAGAAATTTCAGCTTTCTGAGGAAATGAAGCCCTCTGTTTCTCCAACTCTTACATCTACAGTCTGGTTACTTCAGAGAGAGAAACTGTGTTCCTCACCTAACAGGTTAAATATAGGAGATAAGATACAGCTGATGAATCAGAGAGAACTTTTCCAAATTATTTAGTACCCATGTAATATCCTGGAATGGTGCACAGGAACCCTGTAAAGAATGGCATCTTACAGATGCCAAGTAAAACAGAGACTGACCAAAGTGTTAAATGGTCCTGTGACCCTTTTGGCATGAGTCATGGAACTGGCCTGGGACCTTGGCCACGCTCCAGTTCAAATAGTCTTGTGAGTGCTGAGGTAGGGTGATAAATGAAGAGAAAATAATCTGGAGTGCTTTGAAGGGAAAGATGCTGCATAAGCAGTCCCTGCTAATGTTGGTCTGTTGCCTGTACTCTTGAGCCTTGCACCTGTTTTGAAATTGTCATTTTGCTCTGATTGATGTCTTTGCAGCCTTTGTAATATACAACTTTCTCAGCCTCTGCTATGAGTACTTGGGAGGGGAGAGCTCCATCATGTCTGAGATCAGAGGGAAACCAATTGAGTGAGTATTTATTGTGCTTGCAGCATGACACTCTCCTCCTTCTGTGCCTATCTAGCATGGCTCTATCTCTGCCCTAAAAAACTGTGTCAGGTGGCAAGTGTCTGCTGGGACTGGGCAGCATGGATGGTGATGATATACCAGTGCTCTGGTCTGAGACAGATCAGGCTGGTCACATCCCCTTAGGCAAGCTGATCTGATTCACAGCTTTTCTGGGCACCTGCCTACTCCTTTGTTTCTTTCCTTATTCCTGTCTCCTCCTTTAAATAGTTTCTGTCTTCAGTTGCTTGTGTGTGCTTCCTCTAGGATCTGTCGGTTAAATAAATAAGTAAAATAGATTGGAGTATGGAACTGGGATGTTGTTTTAAATTCGTCTCTGAAAGAGGGTATGGCTGTAACTGTAGTCATGGTTGGGGAAAGCACTAGTCCTGCAACTTCGTTACAGAGTGGTAGACAAAGAGGGTAGGAATCTTGCACTCTAGCCCAAATCTTCCTTTTGAACCCTGTTATCTTGTGTTGGTCCTCTCAGGTCCAGCTGTGTATACGGGACTTGCTGCCTGTGGGGAAAGACCTATTCTATTGGATTCCTGAGGTTCTGCAAACAGGTATGGGCAGGAGGAACTGTGCCATCTTCCAGGAGTGAATGAAGTTTGGGGGTGGCAATGGTGCCTTTTGCTGACGAACTTTTGAGATGGGCACTCCTTTGAGGGGGGGGGTTAATAGCATTTTGAGAGACAGCTGAGGAGAGGTGCTGTTTTGTGGGCTGATTTGTTTTGAATGATCATACTATTTTCTACTGAATCCTGCATCAAGAAGACATCAGTAAAAGACACAGTTTATCCCCTGTATCTGATATTAGCCCTGGGAAGAAAATCTGATTTCCTCTTCCTTTACTGGATTGCAGAGGTCCCAACTTTGAGAAATAGATGGCTGCGTTGTGTTGCAGACACCCCACAGTTGTGTAACAGCCTCCTGAATTCCCAGTGCTGCTGCTGTGGTTTAGAGCTGAGGAGGGGGGTGGAGGTTAAGTGTGACACAGTGCTTTGTAGGAGGAACTGAGTGTTGTTCACCATGTGTGTCTGCCTGTGCTGAATTGGGTATGTTGAGGGGGAGGGAATGGGGAAGATCTAAACCTCGATACAGCCGTTGTCTGCTCATCCCAGGTCAGTCACCTCTGGCTGCCATGAAACAGCAGGTGAGTTTCAAGGCTTTGCTCACTTGCTGGAATGAACACATGAGGTTTCTCTGGAGACAGCATGAAGCAGGTCTGGTTCTTTGAAAGGGCTCAGGTCATTGTAATTCCAGTCACTGGGTCTAGAGATCTGCCCCGGCTTCTCCTCCACATCAAGACCCTTCTTTTGTGTTTTAGCAGTGCAGCCTCACAGTAATACCCAGTGTTAATCTCTGCAGCACAATTGACCTTTTTTCAAAGGACCACATCTTTATTTTCTCTCTTCTGTTTCTCTCTGTCCTATCCTCTGTCCTCATGGCCTTCCTGTTTTCTTCCTTGATACTTTATTTTCTAATCTGCTCCCACTGTGCTATTTCACCTGTTTCTCCTGGGCTTCACTTGTACACCCTTTGTCTGATTCAATGCATTTACCTGTTCTTATTGCTTCTAATGTTAACTTTTGCCTTTTAAATATGTCATAATCTGATCAAGGTTGAATGAGTGTTGGGGAAATCATTTCCCTTAGGCCTCTTCTTTCCCATTTCCCTCTGGCAGTTATCTCCACATGGGTTGCACTGTCTGTGTTTGGAAAGTTTTTCTCACAGCAAAGACTAGAAGCACCTTTTTTTGGGGTGAGGGGAGCTCCTGCTGGCCACCTGCAATTCCTCAGCTCATCTGGTAACTGGCTCACGTGGATGTTTCGCTTTTCTTTTGCTGCTGTCTGGCAGCGACTCTTATAGTCAGGCCTGCCCTTTGCAAACTGCTAAGTCAGCTGAGGAGGCTGTAAGGGAGGTGTCTTGCAAAGGGATGTTTAAATACTTCTGTCCTTCTTGACTTGAGCTTATATGTTACCTTGGTGAGAAATTTTTGACACCAAGACTCACATTTCTAGTACTTCCAGAATTGCTGAGTAAGACCTATCAAGGCAATTTCTTGGGAAGGCAGGTGCAAAAGGGCAGCAGAGCACATCTCAATGCAGATGTGTGCAGTATCCACCATCACTATGATCAGACAGCGAAACGTACTGGAAGGAGCACCTTGCCCATTTTATCCATCCTCAGCATCTTCAGGACGTTTGTTGCCTCCCACTGCCACCTGCTCATTTTCTGCTCTTTCCAGCCCCTTTCATCCTGAAAGAATCTGTTATAACCATTCCTTCTTTCCACTTTCACTGATACCCCAAGCTGTTCTGAGCTGTGGGTCAGACTCTGGCTGCATTGCCTGTGGCTCTCCAGCAGTTGGGTGGTGTGCTGGAGGCTGTGGTGTAAAATTTGGACAGCTTGTGTCCTTCAAGATGTCTTGATCAAGATTCTCTGCTGAGCTTTGTCTGGTGACCTGCACAGATGGGTCACACACCATCCATGCGCTTCCTGTACGCTATAGCATCTTCTAGGGAAGCAACTAAAAATAGGATGTGGTGGTTTGAATTACAGGGAAATGGTTAAAACATCCCCAGATTGGAAGGAGGGGAAGCTCAGAGGACAGAGTTGTTTACCAATTAGCTTGACCTTTTCCAGTTCACATATTTACAGTGACTCACTAACTGGCATGTGCTGGGGTTTTTAATCTCCTTGAAGTCTTATGACCACTAACAAATTGCATCGTATCCAAAGCAATTATTCCTGCTTGGTTTTGCCTTCTTTCCGTGCACAGCTCTCCCCACATGTGCACAGGTCAGCACCTGTCCAGGCTGTCCAGCCTTGTTCAGGGAGATACAGGTGACATTTTTGGGGTCATAACTCTCTGCTCCCTTAGGACCTTGAAGTTCAGTGTTTCCAGAAAGGTTAAGAATGGGGTGGCTTTGAGAGAGGAGTCATCCCAATAGGAGCACTGATTTATACTGGCAGAATGGATAGAGCTGATCCCAAGTGCCATGGAGTCTTTGGGGAGATTCAGTAAAGGTTGTGTTGATGACAACAGAATAGCTCTTAACTTCTGTTTGGCAACACATGTTGCTGTGTGTACAAATTCCTTAATATGGTGGCAGTTGTCAAAGTGCCTCCTCAAGAGAGTTGTATTCCACTCCCTCGCATCCGGGGGACCTTTTTGCCTAGCTTTATGGCAGCTATGGATTGGAGTTTGCTTCCCAGTATCCCATCGATTAGCAAGTAGTGGGGTCAGACTCCTTGGATTGTGTTGCCTTGCTGAGTTGTCCCAGTGGACACTCCATTGTGGTGCTGGCTTGGGAACTTGGCTCCTTGCACCTCCTGCTTTCTCATTTTTTCTCTTTCATTCCTGTAGGCTACCCTGCAGTTCTGTGTGGTGAAGCCCCTCATGGCAATCAGCACAGTCATCCTTCAGGCCTTCGGCAAGTACCAGGATGGTGACTTTGAGTAAGTTTGTCTAGCATTGCAAGCCTTGCCTGGACCTCCTCTGTCTAGCTGGGCTTATTGTCCATGTGTGTGCTGGGCTCTGGGAAAAGGCAGAGGGACAACACAGGCTGAATATTCACATGAGAAAAGTGGGCAGAGGTAAGCCTGTTGGCTTCAGGTTTTTCTTACCTGTGTTTGGGGGAGGGAGTGGGACGGAGAGGCAGGAAGGAAATGGAGTCTTAGAACTCCCCAGTGACAGTGGCAAGGGGAAAATCTCAGGCTGAAGTCTCAGGCATTTGTCTACCTTGTCTTTTCAGTGTAACCAGCGGCTACCTCTATGTGACGATCATCTACAACATCTCTGTCAGCCTGGCACTGTATGCCCTATTCCTTTTCTACTTCGCCACACGAGAGCTGCTTAGTCCCTATAGCCCCGTCCTCAAGTTCTTCATGGTGAAGTCTGTCATCTTCCTGTCCTTCTGGCAAGGTGAGCTGCTTTTCCCTTCCCGTGGTAGGCACAAAGAGTTCTCTGCAAGGGCTCAGACACTAGAGTTGATAGAGCAGACGGTGATTAACAGCCAGAATGTCTTTCTGGTATTATTATGTTTGGTTTATTGTCTTTCATTGCTTTTCTCTGGGAAACCTGTTTTGCTCATTTTCCTCTTTGTTTCTGAATCTTCACTATCTCTATGCATGTGCACACTTGTATCTGCCTGGCAAAATCAGCTGTTTGGATGAAGAGTCCTTTCCATTCCGGGAACAATCATAAAACACGAGCTGCCAACGTTTTATCTGCATGGTGCCATTTGATTGATTAAAGTGGCACATCTAAAAAGTTTTAGTACTTTCAGTCTCTGGAAATAAAATTTTAATGGCATGTTTGTGATTCATGCGAGTGCAGTGTGTGCTGCCACAGAACCATCACCAAGTGGAAGGGCATTCAGAGTATGTATGCATGATGCAGAGGCACATTCAGAAAGCTGAAATTCCACCTGGGCTTAATGCTTCCTACTAATTGGCTCTAAGCGTTTCCCTGTTGAGTGCCCTACTTTGGTTTACTCAGTTGTACTTCAAAGACTAATTGAGTAGGAAATTAGGTGGAATTTAGGCTGGTGGAATATGGCCCATCATCCCTGTTTACAGGCAAACTAATAAGCTGTCTAGTTTATCACCTTGAGCCTTCTGGTCACACGCTTTCTGCCTTCTCTGGAATTCTTCAGCCAGCTGGCTATGGACAGGGAGAAACATCTTTCTTGCAGCGGTGTGTCAAAAACGCATTATGCTTAAATGAAAAGCTCAGTTACTTCATTTTTCCGCTCTAACTAGTGGAAGTGCTGAGATCACAGAAATATCTGACCACTTCTTACCCTTTTGGACTTGATTACATCCTGCAGCAGCTAATTCCACAGATTATGCGTCAGTTGAGAACAGAAGAGTGTCTTCAGTGTTTGAACATTCTTTGCATGGAGCATCTGAACATGCTTAAACATATTTGTCTCATTTATTCCTCCTTTCTCTGTTGTACAGCTGAGTGTAGGTGGGAGTATCTAGCATGCTTTGTAGCTCCTGTGTCAAATGGGTTCGATCTAGGGCATACACCAGAGACAGGTATTCCAGTTCCTTACAGTTAGTATGCAGTAACGTTTTCTGCATTTACACGGGCTTGTCGCTTTGTTTAGGGATGCTGTTGGCCATCTTGGAGAAGTGTGGTGCCATCCCCAAAATCCACTCTGCCAATGTGTCTGTGGGTGAAGGCACAGTAGCTGCTGGATATCAGGACTTCATCATTTGTGTAGAGATGTTCTTTGCAGCCATCGCCCTGCGCCATGCCTTCACGTACAAGGTGTACGTGGACAAGAGACTTGATGCCCAAGGTAAGAAGTATGCCAGTGCATATGGCGTGTCTATTTGGTAGTAATACTGGGTGGAGACTGGTCCCTCTGACAGCCAGCACACTGATGTGACTCCCAGCCTCAATGCTTGGAAAACATCACATCCTCTCCTATGGTGTCTGAACAGATTCATTGCGCAACAGCTCTGCAGGGCAGAAACCTTGTCTGAATTGCACTGTTCCCTTTTCAGTTCCCCAGTATGCCACCCACAACAGCTTGTTGCAGACCTGAGGGCTGCAAGAAGTTGCATCCTTTTCATACAGTGGGCTTGTCCTTCTTCCTGTCTCCTCAAAGGGGAACTCCATTGCTTCAGATTGTGCAACAGACTGAAGGCAGGAGGGACAGGGCCTGAAACAGCCTCTGTTTTGAATCTGGCTCGGGAAGATGAGGCTGTGCTTTGGCAACATGTTTGGCTCAGAGGAGGAGGAGGATGTTCCTGTAATGACTTTGTCTGGGCTGGGCTGGGCTGCTGGAAGTCTTATTCTGGGGAAAAAGGAGGTGGATGTTATCTCTGGGAAAAGGGGGCTTTCATGCCCAGTGGTACAAGTACATTCAGTATTCTCTAAATAAAGGGATTCCATCCTTCTGGGAAGACTCTGCACTGAGCTGTGGGAAAACAGCAGCCCTTGGGCAGTGTTAATGTAGATGATCCCTTCATCCCAGCCAGCCCCAGAGGTTTTGGGAGGACAGTGGTCACAGATGCAGGAGATGAGATTTGTGGGTGATGAAAGGGTAAAGCGCTGGCCAGTAGAGTGGGAGATGTTTGAGTGGTGGGTCTTGTTCAGTTCTTGTTATTTCCTCTCTCTCTCTCTTTCTCTGTTTCTCCTCTCCATTTTCTCTTTCCCTTGCTTTGGCTACTGGTCCCTGATGCAGCTGTTCCATCATATGGACCATACGGTAGGTACAGCATGCTCTATGTGTTTGTCTCCATTGGTTTTTAACTGGATCCTGTTCTGCCCTGATTCCCAGCCTGCCTACTGCCTGCTCTGTCCCTTGTTTACCCTTCGTTGTAGGTCTGTAATGTGACTGCCTCACACAGCTGCTTTAGGGTTGCCTGGGCAGGGGCATAACGCCTGTGGAGAGCGTTTCTGTCAGGACTATGTGACTGTGCTCTCCAGAGAGTTGCATGGACTGTGAAAGGAGCTGGTCTGCTCTCTCACCCTGGCCTCCCTTCACTTTCATAATTGCCACAGATGATCAGCATGCTTTGGTCATCTGGGGAGCTCATTCCCAGCATGAGCAGAGCCAAAAGCCCATGCTGGAAATGGAACCTAGAAGCCAAGAGAAATGGCAGCTCTTAGAAGGACACGCGGCCTTCCTCTGTGCTCAGCACTTGGGTGGGACAGTCTCCAACTATTGCTTCCTTCATGGTACCCCTGTGACACCTTCCAGCTGTGGAGTGCCCCTAGTACTGCCTGTTCTCCCCCTTTCCCTCCTCCCTCCACTGCTTTCCACTTTTATGGCCAGTTTCCTGTGGTCACCTCCAAACTGCCTATCAGTCTAATATCCAGTGAGCGGGAATGGTGAATGCCATTTCTCCTTTGTTTATAGAATTTCCTTAGTTTTTGTCTTCTGAAATTCTTTACATGAGCACCCCCTTACCTGACTGTCTTCACCCAAGCCAGCACAGGTAGTGTGCAGTGGAGGTTGTTGCTGTGGGTATATCCCATTCTCATGGCATGTCCCCCATGTGGTTCTGAGGCAGATTCACTTGGCTAAAAGGGGCTGGATTTAGGAGCACTACTGGTAAAACCTGACAATTTGAGTGGCATTTCCTCAGCGGCTGCTTAAGGAAGTCTGAAAAGTCTCCAGGATGTAGGATTGCATGTTCCCTGTTCTCCTCACCTTTATGTTATGGGGCGTGGGGGAAGGCAGCAGTGTTCTTCACTTGTCCCTCCCCATCTTGCCCCAACAGGTCGCTGTGCTCCCATGAAGAGCATCTCCAGCAGCCTCAAGGAGACCATGAATCCCCACGACATCGTCCAAGATGCGATCCACAACTTTTCCCCAGCCTACCAGCAGTACACCCAGCAGTCAACGCTGGAGCATGGTCCCTCCTGGCGCAATGGTAGCCACGTTATCTCGCGTTCCCACAGCTGCTCGGGTGCCCGTGACAACGAGAAGACCCTCTTGCTGAGCTCCGACGATGAATTCTAGGAGGGGAAGCTGCCAGCACAGGCTGTCGTTTTCCTTCTTCTGTTGATTTTGTGGTTCCTTTTTAATTTATTGAAGCAGAAACACACAAGTCATATCACTTCCTAGAGAGTGCAGATTGCAGAAAGGGGCACTTCCATTAGCTTTTGTGGGCATGGACACAACGAGTGGTTGCGAAGGTGGGGGAATGGCCAAGACTGTTCTCGAGCCCATTCCTTACAGCAGCAATTGTCTGGAATCCATGGAAGCAAAGCTCCAGGGTTTAGGGCTCTGGCATCCCACACCTACCCAGGTTGGTGTGGACTGTGACTGGCCAAGGCCTGGAGTTGTGGCCAAAAACGTTTTTGTGTTTTTTTCCAACTGGATAACCTGACCTGTATTCCTCTTCCGGAATGGTTGATGTAGGCACAGTTTTCTCCCCCAGCTCCCTGGTACTAACGCCTCTGTGATCCTTGGGAAATGCGATCAGGATGCAGCGATAAGCATTCCTGAGGACCAGACCAGACACTGGTCTCTCTGTAGTCATTGCCTTGAATGCTTAGAAAGGAACATCTGCCCTCACCCACTATTCACCTGGTTGTGCAGTCCTGTACTTGAGTGAGCGGGGGAGAAAAAAGACTTTCCTTTTGTCCTGTTCCTCTGCACCCTGCATCTCCCCTGCTCCCCATCAAAGCTGATACATGTTGAAGCTCAGCAGGGATGGAGTTGCTGTATCACAATGGCAGGGTTTTCTAATCGCCAGGTGTCTAAGCTTTCCATTTCACCTGCACTCTTCTACGTTTCTATGATTCTGGTGGCAGGAAGCCTCCCTGGAGCATCTGTCTTCTACTGACCAGACTGAGGATTGGCTGTGATAGCTGATGGAAGTTTGTAGAGCTCTGGTCCTTTCGTCCCTCTTTGGGAAAGGAAGATACGTAAACACTAGAACCCTTTTTCTTCTTGTTTCCTGTCCCCCACTGACATAGCTGCCCCTCTTAAAGGTGTGGGTTGCACCAGGTAGCTGCCCAAGCAGGTCCTGGTCTTGCAAGTAGCTCTCCCTGCACTGATCATCACTGACTTCCCCTTTGAGCTGCACAGGTTTTGCCCTTAGGCTGGAAGGGGTATTGTACACTCCTTTGCTTTTTATCTCCATAGCTGTTCCAGGCCAAACTGGAGCAAACTTGAAACCTGACATGATCCATTTGGTTCAAGTTATCCCTCATAGTTTTCCAAGCAGCAGTTTCTCCTGCACATCTCACAGGCCTTTCAGCAACTGCAGTTACCAAGGATGGAGCCAGAATCCATGAGAGTGGGAAAAGAAGCTTCCCCTTGCTTTTGTTGGGTTTTTGGATTGGCCCCATGGTATTTAGTGGAACCGAAATAAATATGATCCCTCTGTAGATCTATCCAGGGACCAGGAAATGCCTCTTGCTTGCTTAAAATTGTCTAGGGTAGGAGCAGGGAAGCACCCCCAAGTACTGCAGATCAGATGCCCCGTACCCTCATGCAGGAAGCAAATGGAGGGGTTGGAGCAAGCTTCGGTGTTCTTGGCTGCAGTTTCTCTGTTCCTCTCCTGCTTGATGCCTACCATGCTGTCAGCAGACCTGTGCATTCCCAGATTGCCCCTCATTGCTCTGCTGGGAGAACAGGGGGTCTGGTTTACCAGCTGGTGTTCACCTTTCCTCTTGTATCCTCATCTATGTGCTTGATTCACTTTCTCAGAAGCGACTGTGAGCAAAGAGCACCTCATTTCCTCAGCACCCCTGCCAGAAGCCTGCGGTCAGGAGCGGGAGGAAAAAGGCTTGAAGAGAGGCAGGTTTGCTCCCTGCCATGAGGTTAGGCTAGGGGAAGGCTTAAGGACAATGTCAGGGCAGTGTCTCCTCCACTCGTGTCTGGAAGGGTGGTGAAGCAGGTGGGGGCAGCGGTGCTGACTCTTGAAGCAGGACCAGTGGATCCAGCAGCTTCTCTGCTGCTGGAGTTCCCCATTTGCACACCTCCTGGGATGCCGTGCAGTTTGTGACTGCGTTTCCTAAACCTGTCACTGGTTAAATGGGCACACAAATGCTGGCTGCCGGGCTCCGCGTGGGCTTGGTGTAAAACTCCTTCTCACGCCTGGAAAGCAGGACTGAAGATTGAATGGGCTTTCCTTATATCTTCCGTGGCTCTGATTAACAGTCCTTTAGGGTGAGTCTCTCTTAGGAAAGCAGGGTGTGGGACACTATCCCTTCCTCCCCTTCCCTTGCATTTGCAGGCCTTGATGATGTCCCAGTGTCGCTTCATTGGTGATTGTCCCCAGTCTTTGTTGCATCAGGTGGCCGAGTTCTGAACTCTCTGGGGTTGCCCCTTTGAGTTTGAAGGGGATCCAGGCTTGGGGAAGCTTTTTATTACTAATCCTTTTAGTGATTTTGAACTGTATGCTGCATACACATGCTGCAGAGCATCTGGGTATTTTCGAAGCTTCCTGTGTGTAGTGGTTTCAAGTAGAACCCTTTTGCGCTAGCTGCCTTTGGAGAGACCTGGTGAAAAACTAGTGCCCAACCAACAGCCAGCTGCCATGTGTTATAGTTTTATATACATAGGTATTTTTTGACACCACACAAAATCATCTCTGAGCTTCCTGCTCTCCCTCACCACAGGCACGTGGCAGAGCAAGGACTGGCTCTGACACTGCTCTGACTTGGAGGAGCAAGTAGAAGACCCAGAGCTTGAGACCAAGGCATCCATGGTCTTGCAGGTCTGCTTGCAGTAGCCCAGGGCCCCAACAAATCTGTTGGTTCCAGGAATAGGCCCTTGGAGCTGCTTTCCCTCACCTGCTTCCCCTCTCCTTCCTTCCTTCCTTTTTTGTTTACCATGTAACATAGCCATGGGATTTGTTTATTATTTTTCCATATAGAATAGTTCTTTGTATATAAATGACTGAAAAAAAAAAAGTATGATAAATAAGACAGAGTCACCTAGTTTTGTACCTATTGTGTTTAACTGATGTGAGCTCAGCGACAAGCCGCTCTCTCTATTTTGGTCTTTGTGACATTATACTCTGCAGAAATGAGCAAATATGATGACAAATAAAAATATAGAGATAATATAGATTGTACTTAAGCTGCCTCTGCGTGGTGCTGTCTGGATGGCTTCTCTGAAGTGAGCTTGAGCTTTTGCTTATTGCAGGGGCTGAGGTTCAGTGGGTCTTGTCCTTCTAGTCTTCTTTCAGGGAGGGAACCTTCCTGCCATGAGAAGCAGCACTTACACCAGCCTGGGGCTGAGATGTCACTTATGGCCCAAGGCAGGAGCAAAGCACACTTGTCAAAACCCTGGAGCGCAGACGGACCCTGATCTTGGGATGCTCAGTGTGAAACACCTCTAGGAGAAAGCGGGCTGCTGTCTCTGACATAGGTTACAGCAAGCAGCAGCTCTGTTTTATTTCTGTGAGCAGTGGTGGGCTGGGGCAGTTTGCAGTGGCAGAAGGAATACAAACGTAAAACCTGGAACCACTATGTGAGCACTCCAAGGCGCTGGCAGGCTGGGACCCAGCATCAGGGAACATGCTCATCACTTCCACCTCAGTTCCAAGGAAAGGCAGGTTTTCCCCATGGGAGGATGTCAAGCTTTACCTCTGGGTAAGTCACCTACCACACTTCCTCCACCTTCTCCTGCCACCCACAGCCATGAGCTCTCTGCTTTCCTACTTGCTGGTGAGGTCACCCTGCAGGGGAGGTTTTGGGTAGACCTGCCCTGATGTCAGCTGCCTCTCCTCCTGCAGCTGGTGCAAGGGCAGCCTGGAAGGAATTTTTCTAGTGAAAAGCATTATCTTTCTTAGGAAACAAGATTCACGGCGGCCAAACTGCTCCTGAAAGCAAAAGCTTTGGGGGATGATGGGCAGTGTTCAGCTGGCTGCCTGAACCCTTCCAGAGACTATAAACTTTGAGGAGAAGAAGCTCATGTGAGACCTTGTAACAGCCTTCTAATACCTAAAGGGGGCCTATGAGAAAGCTGGAGAGGGGCTTTTTACAAGCACCTGTAGGGACAGGAAAAGGGGGAATGGCTTTAGACTGAAAGCAGGGAGATTTAGATTAGGTATTAGGAAGAAGTTCTTTACTATGAGGGTGCTGAGGCCCTGGCACAGGTTGCCCAGAGAAGCTGTGGCTGCCCCATCCCTGGCAGTGCTCAAGGCCAGGCTGGACGGGGCTTGGAGCAACCTGCCCTAGTGGAAGGTGTCCCTGCCTGTGGCAGGGGGTTGGAACTGGATGAGCTTTGAGGCCCCTTCCAACACAAACCAGTCTGTGACTAATAATCTGTGTTTGCTCTAAAAAGTCACAAGCTGCCCCCCCAGCCCCATCTTCTTCCAGGTACGTTCTCGAGCACATCCTGCAGCAAAGCTAGAGGGAGCCAGAAAGCCAGTTTCAAAGAGACAGCTCTGTCCTCAAGTTTCAGAATGACCAAACACACTCTTGCTGTGGAAAACAACCCAACGACAAAGAACTTGCTTTATTTGTAAAGTCTACAAAATACAGAGGAGTCAGGTAGGATGCGTACTGTAAGTCAGAAAATAAATAAGTATATCTTTTTCTCTATATAAGATAAAATGTGATTTGTATATATAAAATATAAAGTACGGCTCTGTACCAACATCCTGGCTGTGCCAAGAGGCGGAATGGCAAAGAGGACGTGAAAATAACTTATGTTCGTGCAATAAATAAACCCAAGAGGAGTCGGGGTGGGGGCATGCGAACCACAGTGCCCCCCCCACCAGTGGTGGGCACCTCTCTCTGGGGAGGGGATGGAGGCTGCAACCAAGGATGGCTGGCGTGAGCAGAAGGACAGAAAGGGGGGGGATCATCTACAGCAGCAGATGCCATCGAGGGTCTGCCTCTCATTACCTCCCCTGTGCTGCCTGTATTTAGCAAACCCAACTCTCCCGCAGCATTTCAGCCTGTGGAAGAAGCCGGTTGTCCCACATGGGTGTCCAAGCTGGAGGAAAACCAAGGGGAGGAGCCTACCTGCCTGCCAGGCAGCTCCCAGGAGCATGGATGCTCTCTGTGCCTGCTTCCTACCTCTTGTACCTCCACCTCCACAGCTCTGGCTGTCAGGGGTCAGGAGCACCTTTGCATGGGCTTTGTAGGCAGTGGGGCACTGGGGAGCAGTCGGTGGGGCAGTGCAAGCTGGGCTGTGCTGAGCAAAATAGTGTTTATCTCTGCTCCAGCTGCCTCCACTTCCTTCCTGCCAGTGCTGCTGCATTTGGAGACACCCAGCTGGGCTGAGCAACCCATAGGCAGGAAGAGGCGTGAAGGATGTGCATGATAGAGAAAGATAAACCAGTACCACTGCTTCTCCCACTCACGTCCCCCCAGCTTTCCCCTGCCTTCCTTCATGACCATCACCTCTGCAGCACCGCAGGCTGCCACAGCACTTTCCCATCCTGCTTACCCTTACCAGCCACCAACCTGCAGCTACTTTCTCTCACACTCTGACATGTCACCTTCCCTCACCACCTCCATCCTTAAGAGACTCCAACCATGCTGCTACCTCTATCCCTGCTCCAGCCATGGTCCAAATTCTGGGGCTAATGCTGATACCCTTTCTCCACCCTATTCCTTCTATCCCTTGCTCCCTCCTTGCCTTTCCCATCCTGGCACATGCTCCTGGGAGTGCCTGGCCCATGTGTAGCTCTCCCATGCCTTCCCCAAAGGCGCTTGGTGTTCTCCTGCCAGCTTGGAGCTCTGGGATGCTTCCCCACTGCTGCCTGCACAGGCTCACACTCTCCTGCCTGTGCCCCCAGAGGGGAAAGGGCTGCAGAGCTTTGGGGATCACCCATGGGGTGCTGTCCTCCACCCTAGCACCCAAACTGCAGCAGCCCCCCCTGCGTGGGGGAGCTGGAGGTCAAGGGATGGGAGAAGGAGGATTTCAGGCACAGGTCCTGGCAGGGAGGAGGTTGGGGAAGGGGTGGGAGGCAATTGGTGGGGGAAGGCACCCTGGGAAGGCTGTGGCAGGCCGGGGAATGGAGGCCAGCACTAGGAGTAGGCGGCCTGGTTGGCACTGGACTTGACGATGGTGATGACGCTGGCGGTGGCCACCTTGGCGGGGGGACCATGGGCAGCCACAGTGCGGGCAAAGCCCTGCAGGGCCTCGTACTTGCCACGAAGGGTGTCGAGCTCCAGCCGCATGGCAGCATTCTCCCGGGCCAGCTTGTCCACCTCCCACTCCAGCTCCATCTTCTGCTTCTGCAGCTCTTCCTTCTGGCACACACGCTTCACCCGGCAGCTGGCGGCGTAACCCCGGTTCTTCAGTGTCCGCCGGCGCTGCTTCAGCCTCGCCACCTCCTCCTTGGAGAGGCCCCGCAGGTGGTGGTTGAGCTCCCGCACTGACAGCCCCATCAGCTCCTCATCTGACAGCAGCGGCGTGTTCTCCCCCAGCTCCCGCTTCACCTGCCAGAGAGAGGGGCCATCACCTGAGACCCCTAAAGCCAACACTGTTACCTCTAAACCCCTCATTCCTCTAGCGCTCACCTTTAGGGCCTTGCTGGCGAGTCCATCTGCAGCCATCCTTGCCTCACACTGGCCCTGCAGAGCAATCAGGAGAAAAGCCGGTTACTGCCAGCCCTGTGCCGCTCACCTCGGCACAGAGGGCACCATCCCTGCTGCCCCCTGCCCATGTCCCCACTGGCGGCCACAGAACTCATCCCTATTCCTTTAACAGTACTTAACAATGATGATAGCAATAATGACCGCAAAACACAATAGTCACGGGGGAAGGCTGGACTCTTCATCCCACCCCGAGGCGGTCGGGATGCTGCTTTGCCCGGGGGACCCGAAATGCCCCAGCCGGCTGCCGGGGGAAGGGGAGCGCCTGAGGCTTCCTCTCGGGGAGGAAATCCGGGTTAGATCCGCCCGGGGCTGAAAGGAAAGTAAAAGCAGCAGCCCCACGGTGCGAAACAGCGGTGAAGCCACGCAGCCGGGACCCGCGCCGAAGTGCCTCCCACCTGCCGCCGGCTCGGCGGTCACGGGCACTGCGGCTCCCAGTCCCCATCCCAGCGCCCGGTGTCCACGGGCTCGGGGGGCGCAAGGAGGGGACCGCGGCCTCCCCGTGATTCAGCAGCCCGGGAGGGGGAAAATCAGGGAAGCGGCGCTTGTCCCCTGGCCGGCGGCCGGTCCCTCCGCTCCCTGGGTTTAGGAGCGCGGGGAGCGGGCCGGGAGCCCGGGCTGCAGCCCGGCAGCCGCTCCCCGCCGCGGGGCGCCTCCTCCGCATTAGCAGACCCCCGGAGGGGCGATGGGGGCCGGGCCGGGGAGGTGAGGGGCTGGGGGGGGGTGGGGGCGTCGGGGAAGGTGGAGCCGGGCGGGCTGGAAGCTGATGCAATCCGGCCCGAAGAGCCGCCGTCGGAGCCGGGGGAGCCGCGTTGGCTCCCTGCGGGGCGGTGGCCGGGAGGCGAGAGGGAAGCGCGGCTGATCCCGAGCACGGACACCCCTCATCCCATCCCATCCCAGCCCAGCCCTCCCCGTCCCGATGCGGGCGGCGGGGCAGCGGCCTCCAGCCGGTGGCAGACCCCGCGAGGGGGGGCGTGGGGCGGGTGAAGCCGGACGCGGAGGGAGCACCCTGGGGGTATTTCTCCCCTCCGATCCCGTCCCGTAATTACCGAGGGGCTGCGCTGGTGCCGCGGGGCTGCTGCCAGGTCGTGCCGTCGGGCGGCGCCTCCAAGCCCGCTCCCCGCGATTACTCACCCGCGGATTCTTTTCATTCATAAAAACACAGTCATGCGGTGACGTCATCGACACCCCGCCCCTCCGCTCCCACCGCCCCGCTGCTCTTAAAGCGGCCGCCGCTCCTTAAAGCTCCCGGGGGTGACACCCGGGCCTCGCACGCCGCCGGTGGGTCAGACACGCCAGGGCACACGCAGACACGCACAAAAGCTCCTGTTTCTCCCCCATATTTAAGAATGGCTCCCTCCCGCCGAGCATCCCCACTCAATCCCTGCAGAATGGGGCGCTGCCGCTTTAAGAAGAGCGCCCCTGCCCCACACAAAGATGGCGTCTCCAGCCTTTCCGCCCTCCTCCGGGTGTGACGCAGCCGTCGCCCCGCCCCGGTCGCACCTCCCCGTCAGCGGCGCCACTGATTGGCCCGTCCGGAGGGGAGGGGAGGGGCGGGGCGGTGATTGGCGGGCTGCCGGCAGAGCGGGCGCCGCTGGGGGCCCGTCGTGCTTTGCGGGGGTCGCCGCGCCACGGTTCCGCGCTGCCCCCGGCTGCGAGGTCGCGGGTTCGACCCCAGCGGCGGGAACGGGGCCCCGGCAGCGGCCGTGGAGCCGGGCGCTTCCCGCTGAGGCAGAGCAGTAACGGGCCTGAGAGAGGGGGGTGGTGGCCGTGGGGTGCTGAGGGGAAGCGGGTGCTTTCCCGGGGGACGGAGGAAAGAAGGTGCCGGGGTTCCCTCCCGCCGGCGGCTCTCGTTTCGCGTTACCCGGCAGTGTGTCGCTACGTTCAGGCGAGGTCCGGGCGGAGCCTGCGGCCGGGTTTCCCTCAGGACGCGGCCGGGAAGCCGCCTGAGGCTCCATAAAGATGCAGTTCTTCGGCCGGCTGGTGGATACCATCAACAGCGTCACGCAGATATTCACTAACCCGTACCGGGTGAAGGAGGTGCCGGCTGCCGAGTATGCGGCGCACACCTGTCTCAGGGAGGAAGGAAGGGTGGCTCTGTACAGGAACAACCTCACTCGCTCCTGGGATTGCCTGCTGGTGAACCCCCAGAGCCCACAGGTCGCTTTCCGGTAAGTGATGGACTGGTCGTTACCAGTCACTGCTCAAGAGCGAAACTAAAGACATGGGCTCAGGAGCGTGATGCCGTGTGGCTGCGGGCTTCCATCAGGTGGGCTCCTGAGGAAGGGGAAGCCATCAAAAGTTGTCATTAGAACAGCTTGTGGAAGCAGCTCAGGAAGAATAGATGCTCTCTGCTAACAAAGTAGTCTCCCTTCTTTCCTTGGAAGGAGCGTACCACCACACGAGGAGGAATGAGGAAAGTCCCTAGCACTACTGTTTGGAGAAGAGCTGTTTGCGATGGAGGCTGTTCCTCTGAGCAGGACCAACGCTGTGTTTCCCTTTTCCCCAGGCTCTTCCAGCTCGACACCGAAGCAGATGCCCTGGTGCGTTTTGAGCAGTACTCCAGGCTGCTGCGCCCTTTCTACGAGACCTCGCGCCAGCCCCTGTCGCTGGAGGAGCTCCAGCAGCTCAGCGACTGCATCCGCAACCATCCCACCTGGTCCGCGGCACACGTCGCGGTGGAGATCGGCCATCGTGAGACCTTCCGGCACAACCATGTCATGAGGCAAGGGGCAGGAGGGGCCTCCGGTGGGCCTAGTGCTGGGAATGAGCTTGGGGTGGTGGGCTGGGCCTGATTAGGGTATCCCTCCTTGATGTGCCAAAGCATCGGGAGCTCTGTCATGGAGGAGGTTGATATACCTGTGATTACTGCAGAGATTGAGTTGAAAAGTGGCAGTTTTGCTGTGTCTTGCCTGAGTGGCAGATGTGGCAGCAAAGGGGATCCAGGGCTCACTGTGTAAGGTTATTGGAGGGTTTTCAATGGACATTAAAGGCCAGAGCTCTGGTGTTTGAGCTAAAGGATCAAAGTGGTTGGCCAGAAACACTAATTAGATTTTGCAACCCTTGTGGAACTGCTTTTTGGAAGGGATAGTAGCTGAGTGTGAACCACGAGACAGGAGGTACAGTACAACTGTCTTGCTGGGTATGGGTTTTGGCCACAAGCCCTTGGTCTCTTTCCATGGGAAAGTTCACTGAGGATAAAGGAGACTAGTGAGGAGTTAGGAGTCTGAGGCAGCACCATGTTGCTGACTGTAACCTGTCCCCTGCCTTCTTTTGGGCAGGGGGAGCCCCTCCCATGTAGGGAGCAGAGGAAGGAACAGAGGTCAAGATCTGTGGTAGGGCATTTTGGTTGCCCTTCACTGTGCTCCTTCCATGGCAGGAAGCCTGGCTTTTGTGAACCTTGTGGTTCACACCAGCTGGGCCTGTCGCAGACGTGGGAGGTACCTTTGTATCAGCTCCCAGGGCAGCAGTACATCCTCCTCTTTGCAGCCCTTCCTTGGCCTCACATTGACTTTTCTCTTGCAGCTGTGTGAACAGCGTAGATAGCGAGGATGGCTGCACCCCGCTGCACTTGGCGTGCCGCAAGGGAGACATGGAGTGCCTGCTGGAGCTGCTGGAGTGCCACGCACGGGTGGACATCACTGACATCCATGGGGAGACTGTGTTCCACTATGCTGTGCGAGGGAACAGCCCCCACATCATCGAGGTGCGAGTGATTTCAAAGCTGGGAGGGACTAAGTGGGACTAGAATGGGTCCTCTCTATGCTGTGAAGACGGAGACGGGAAAATAGCTGCAGAATGGAGGAGAAAGTCAGTTCTCTTTGCTGCAGCATCGAGTTAATGCTTGAGGGTGATTTCAGCTTCTTTTTTCCCCTCCCTTTACTGATGCTGTTTCCCATAAGCATGCTCCAGCTTCCACCCTGCAGTGGAAAGAAACAAGTTCCCTTAGAAGGTGTCCTTCACTGCTTTTTGCATCAGGCCTTGATCCTGCCTTTCTTCAGGTCCTTGCTTTTCCTTCTCCACCTCCTCAAAGCAGGGGGATCATTTGTTTAGGCTGCTGTGGGGAGGCATGTGTTGCTCACAGACTGAAGGACAGTTTGGAGCTGCCTGTGGCTCCCCTGAGCTGCAGAACCTGTTGTCTGAACTGAGTGGCCTTGCATGAGGGGGAGCAGTCGGAGCCTCAAGGCAGGGACAGTCTGAAGCCGGAGAGTTTGTAATTGCTGAGAAGCTTGGGCAGAGTGGCAGGGTTCGTAAGATGTGGGTGGCTTTCCATGTCTGTCCTGTGGGTCTGTCAGCTCCCCAGCACCCAGTGGGAGTGTGAGATGGGCTTGCCCCTATGGCAGCAGCCGCCATTTGCCCAATACCTATTGTGACAGCTCTCCCTCTGCCTGCCAGACTGTGCTGGGGTTTCCTAACTCATGATGGGGGAGGGATGACAATCAGTACTTGCCGTGCTGTGGAGCAGGGTAGTTAAGACCTTTATATTGACAAGATGGCCTCTTCCTTTATTTCTCCGATGGCAGCAACTTGACTTGTTAACAAAATGCTTCTAGGTCCGATCTGTCTCCTGTTAGTTTCTTTCTCTTTCTTGCTAAACCAAAGAAAAGAAACTAAATTCCTGCCACAAGGGCTTGCAGGGTTCCACCAGAATGGCAGTGGAATATTTCTGAGTAACAGATACAGAATTCGGGGGAGAATAGGAAAATTCCTTCAAATATATTCCCACATGGCTATTTTAAACAGAATCCTGTTTGTGTCTGAAAGCAGTGATGGAGTTGCCGGGGAGGTTGAGCTCCTGCCTACTAAGTGGCTGTGGTAATGGATGGGGCTGCAGCAGGGGAGGAAACTACTGATTTCACTCGGCACTCTCATGTTGTTGGACTGAACTTGGCTCACGCAGTGGGAGATGCTGGGAGTCTGCTGGGCTGCGTCATTCAAGGTGGCGTGAGCCCTTTTCGTCTCAGGGGTGTCTCAGAAGCACCCAGGCCAGAGGAGAAGGGCATGGAGAGCTGCAATAAACCCTCTAGGGAGAGAGAACAAGGAGCATTTCTGTAGCTGCTCTGTTGGAAGCAGGGGTGGAGAGGACAGACTGTAGCATCACAAGGAACCCAGCATTCCAGAGTCTGTCCTTGAGAGCTCAGGAAGAGAGATGGTATCTTCCATGTCTGTCTGTCTATTTATTTATTGTCTCCTCTCCCCAGCTCCTGGGCAAAACCCCAACTACTGGGTTGGACCACCTGAGCCATGAAGGGCTGACTGCTCTGCATCTTGCTTGTCAGCTGGGCAAAGAGGACATGGTTCGGTCCCTGCTGAAATGCCGTGCCAGCTGCAGCGTCGTGGGCACGCTGGGCTACCCCATCCACACAGCACTGAAGTTCTCCCACAAAGGGTAAGTAACTGCTTGGGATGCCAGCACAGGGCTCTTTCTCCAGCCTGGGGACCTGTCTGCTTGCTCAGGGTTGTCCAAGAGTGGGCCCTTTCAGGGAAGTGCTCAGTAGGAAGAAGTTTGTGAAATACCTTTTCTCAGAATGACTCGTGGGAGGATGATTCACTGATGCTTAAGTAGTGTTGCTAATTGCTCTATCTTTGAGTGCTCTCATCCTAATAAGCTTTCATTTCAAAGCCTGGCTATTCCTGTCTCGTGTAGGCCAAAGATACTCTTTACTCTCAATCTCAGAATCGTAGAATGGTTTGGGTTGGAAAAGACCTTAAGGTCATCGAGTTCCAGCCCCCCTGCCATGGGTAGGGAAATCATAAACACATTGGAACTGAATTGGAAAAGGCACAATATTTACTCCCTGTTTTCCCTGGAGAAATTTGATTCTCTTTCAATGTGCCTTCTGGTACTTAATTTTCAGTGTCCAAGGTCTACAAGTAGGGCTCTCAAGTCAACACTAGCTGCTGCTGGACAATTTTCAGCATTTTGAAAGTGCTTTACAGCATCAGAGATACATTTACTGGGGAAAAATTGTGTTTAGGTCCCTTAGTTTGCAGCGGAGCTCCATCTCTTCTACATGGTTTGTTTAGTGTTGTTTGAGAGCAGAGAGTGCAAGTCTACCTCCCATGTTTTCTAGGCACTGGTCTATTCACAAATGATGTGATTTTTCACTCATAGGGAAGTACACAGGTCCTTAATTTCAGCAAGTATTCAACTATTTCAGTTTTATCGCCACATTTCCATGGAGAGAGAAGAAGACTTGTTGGGTCTTGAAAGTTTCCAGAAATGCCATATTGCTGTACTGGAGAAGCAGATGTTGCTCCACAACTTGGAGTTGGGAAGGGATTCTCCCGCTTGTTCCAAACACTGTGCTGCTTGTGTGCTTCCTGTTGTGCCCTTTCTTTCTTTCTAAAAAGAGCAGACCAAAACTGCAGCTGAGGAACTTGCAGGTGTTACAGAGAGCCTGCTGCTGCTGCTGCAGGATTTCCTCAGAGGCTCTGGGTGGGAGGCTGGTGCTGATGTGAGTGGAGGTCTTGAGTCAAGGCAGCAGCCATTCATCCATCCATCCATCCATCCATCCATCCATCCATCCATCCATCCATCCATCCCTTCATCTCCTTGTCTTTGCCAGCTGTGCCCAGGCCATCCTGGAGGTGGATGCCAGCCAGGTTTGCTCCAAGGACCCACGCCATGAAGCCACTCCGCTGCACTGGGCAAAGAAAGCGGAGGTAAATGGAGCCTGTGGTGAGGGCCTGTGCTGCCACCCAGCACCTGGTTAATTCCTGCTGCTAACCTGTCCCTTTCTGAGTGCACAGGCAGAACCCTCAGAGTGTCAGAGCCCAGCCAGCAGCCCGATGTTTGATTCTCTTTGCCCTGTGCTGATCAGTGCTGTTTGCCATGCGGGGAAGGACAGCTGAGCCTTGCAAAGAAATCAACTGGTGGGCTTGTCCCTAGTGTTTCATCCATAGCTGTGAAATTGCCATCTTCTTGTCCCTTTTGCTGGGAAAATTGAGCACTGTCACTGAAGCCCAGTTGCCCGTGGGGGGAGCTCTCTTCTCATTACCTGCCAGTTTCATGGGAGGAAACAGACTGATGCCTTAAAAACTGCAGGGGAAGAGTTGAAACAGCGCAGGGAGGTGGCATGTAGGTTATGATCTGTCTTCCACCATGTGTGATACACCATCCTGGAGCACCTGAATGGTGCTAGTTGCAAGCAAAGGACATTCCTATGGTTGGACTTGTTTCCCTCCTGCAGTATCACATTCCTCTCGGAAATGTCCTGTGGAGTTTCAGAGTAGGCATAAGTCTGCTTGGCTTGTAGAGAAGATGAAAAAGAAAACTTTTTCCCTCCAGTCTGCAAGGGTTTTGGCTTGAGAGGAACTTTTTTCCCCCCTGTTGATCTCAGGCAATCATTACACTGGTGCACAACTCCCAGAACGTTTGGAATCTCTAGACAGATTGTGAAACCACCAACTAGTTCTGTGGTAGAAGGCAGAGAAACCCCATCTCCAGTGCTTGGAACAATGCGGCTGGCATCTGCCAACCTGCTATATCCAGGCTAAGGCTCCTTCCTCTTCCCCTGCTTGTGATGAGACCTGGATCACTTGAGCATCCAGGCAGTTGTCCTCATGATGCCTTTCTCTCTTCTTGACCTGGCACACGCACGCTTGGGCACAGATGACACGGCTGCTGCTTGAGTACGGCTCTGAGGTGAATGTGACCAGCCGGACGGCTGACATGGCTCTGCACATCGCGGTCAAGAGGGGACGCTTTGACTGTGCCATGGTCCTGCTGACACACGGGGCCAACACCAATGCCAGGGGTCAGGATGGCAACACACCGCTGCACCTGGCCATGAAGGTGAGTTTTCTGCAGAGGCTGCTGGGAAGAGGAAGGGGGGTTTTCTTGAAGGCTCCTGTGAAATTCTGGCTGTTGTCTTTTATGGGGTGATCCCTTGTGGCTGCTTTGGCTAATGAGGAGGGAGGGAATGAGAAGTCAAGTAGCTGAGGGGAGCATGGCTCTTGACTGAGCTTTCTCTTGTGCCCTAGCACGACCACCTGGATATGATCAAAGCGATCGTCGTGTTTGGAGGAGATATTGAGATCCCCAATGATTTCGGGGAGACGCCAGGGTTGTTGGCAGCCAGGAGCAGCAAAGGTGAGGAGCACGTCAGCAACTTCACAGGGTGAACCCAGCCAGCAGCCTGTCCCTCTTGGTGCCTGAAACAGCGTCTTGGGGAGAGGTGCAAACATGTCAAGAGTGTGTAATGCTTCTCCAGCATGCTTTCCCAGCTTCTAGTCGCTCATAGGGTAGGCACTTCCTGAGCTAACGGCATAGGCTTTGTATTAATAGCCCTTGATGAATTTTTCTTCCATGAGACAGAGACTCAAGAGGAGAAGCTGGCACATAGTCCCCCTCTTTCATGCCATGATGTCAGGCACTGCAGGCTCAAAACTGGATGATGCAGTGCCGCTGAGCTGCCCAGGCATAAGCAGATAGGGGCAGTTCTTCAGTGGCAAGAAGTGTGTGGCACACACCCTCGAAGTACCCCTATTGTGCACAAGTCCTGCTGCCTTATTCAGGACAGATACCTGGGATGTGCTTTCCTCTCCCCCGGGTCATCCCAGAAGCTCTATGAGGGTCAGGGCTGCTGTGAATTTGGCAGAGCCCTCACCAGTGTGTGTGTGCACTGATTCTGATCTGTGACTTCCCCTTCGTCACCTAAGGTGCGAACCGGAAAGTGCTCTTAGACCTGCTGCAAACTGTAGGGACCGAACGCTGCCACCCACCCAACCCTGACTCCCCAAGCCTGGCACCAGCTGCCACCTCCTTCTTCCTGGAAGGCCAACCTTCCTCGCGGAGCAGCTTCAACAGCTTAGGTAAAGCCTTCCCTGGCCCTTCTGCACTTTCCTCCCTTCTTTCTTCACAGCACTGTCTTGGATCTCTCCTTCAGATGGGCTGCACTCTGGGGACTGTCTCCTGGGTCTCAGTTTCTCATCACTGTTCTCATTCAGCTGTTGCAAGATCCTGTCTCTTCTCTCTGTTTCTCCTCTGTGTGTACTCTAAACTCTTGTCATCTAAACTTCTGTTTCATAGACCTGACACAATACAGCTCTGTAAAAACGAAAGGGAAGACCCTCTGGAAGAGGTGTAGGACTTAGTTACCTGCATGAACTTTATCCACTGGGTCATGTATAGAAAGGGAACTACTTGCTGGTATGCCTTGAGGACCTGCCAGTGTTGTGCTGGGCAGAAGGAAATTAGAATCATTGGTCATTCTGAACCTGGAGGCCAGGTGCTGGGAGATGGAAGGGATGAAGCCCAAGGATAAGTGACCCTGGTCACAGGATTTGTTATGTGTAGGAAAAGCCTACCTATGCACATATGATTGTGTCATGGCTTGTGCTCTTTACTGCCCAAACTGTGCGAATAAGCCCTTAGGTCTATTCTAGATGACAGGCTTTCCTCCTCTGGGGAGCTCCAGAGCTGAGGCAGAGGCAGTGGGAGGGGTTAAAGAGTGGGCTTTGGGTGAGTTGGCTTGGAGCAAGACTTGACCCTCATGAAGGGCATGCAGGCAAACAGCAGCTGCTCGTGTCCTCTTCCCTGTTCAGGTTGGTGTTTTCCTTTGCAAAGACCCTCCTGTGGGGCTGGAGGACAGCCCCCTGCCAGGCTCTTGGGTGTGTCTGTGTTACCATAAGTCTCGCTAGCTGGTGACACCAGGACTTTCTTCTCACCATGACCTTGTGAAGGCAGCCCCCCTGTTTCAGCTCTCATGCAGCGGCAGAGCAAGGCCCTTTTTCATCATGGACTCTGGCCCCTGAAGGAACCTCTCACCACATTCACTGTCATCCACAGCCACCTTCCAGCCTGAGCACTGGCAAGAGTGTTTTAACTTCTCTCCCCCTGTTCTTTCTTCTTTTGGTTTCACAGGCTGGCTTCTCACCTAGCTTGGATTGGTGCCCTGCACCCAGGATGGCCTGGGTGTACGTCAGCTGAGGGGTAATGACGAGCCACCCTGTCCCCACAGCTCTCCTGCTTAGATTACCTTGCAGGAGTAGATTTAGGTTTTACTTTACTCCGTAGTGGGCATGCTGCTAGGCTCTGCCTTCTCTCTTGCTTACTGTGCTCATCTGCTTCTACAAATCCTCTGTCTTTACCAGTGCGTCTCCAGCTGTCTGCTCTAAAGGATGGGTTTGTGTGGCGTTTGATCTAGGGGGGTACCTAGTGGCTATGGGTAAGGTGGCTGTGTCTCCTGCAGGGAGCTTTATTCAATTGGGAAGGGAGTTGGATGTTCTCTGTATGATGGTGGTGGAAATCATTTGCTGCACTGGTGGGAGGTTTGGGTACTCTGGTTAAGCTTTCTGGGGGCAAAGTAAGAAGAATAATTGAAGGTTTTCTAACTGATTAAGTATAATTTGGTTGGCTGCTGTGTTGGAGGCACATAGCAGAGGCCTCAGGTAGCAAAGTGGTCTCTAATTACTGTTTTCTTCCTGCATTTTCATGGCCTTTTAGGGTACAAGGACCTTCTGTATGCTTCCGCAGCGCTCGGGCAGTTGTTGAAAGCACCAGATGTTCTGGACTCACCCAGTGAGGGTAGAAGAAAGTAAGTGAGGAACAGCTTCTGTCCAGGCCACCATGCAACTTGAAGGTGAAATCTGTGTGTGTGAGGTTTCCCCACAAACACCTGAGTGTGGCGTCCTCAGAGCTGATATTATTTAATGTCCATTGATGCAGTTTTTGCCAGAACCTTGTGATAAATCCCTGTTCCCGTAAATGACCACGGCCTGGAGCTGCAGTGGAGCCAGAGCTCAGCAGGTGAAAACCCTGCTCTGTCCCCTCTGCCACTGAACACCAAACGCTGTTTTGGCTTGAAGATGTCTCCATCTCTACCTGCTGCCATGATGCTCACCCAGCTCCTTTGCCAGGCTGTGTACTGCCTCAACAGTGCCTGCACCTCACCTTGCATGGAGCAGAGGGTTGGCACTGAAGGAATGTAGAGCTGTCTGCTTTTTATTTATGACACAATACCCAAGGGACTTGGGGGCATTTTCAGCTTGTGACCATCTCTCTGGTGCAGAGGTTAGAGATGGCTAAAAGAGCAAGTGGTGTTGCACCAGCTCCAGTGAGGCTTATCTGACTGTGCCCAGTCTTACTTGCATCTGAGGAAGCACCTCTGGATTTATTTGTTCACTGATTACACTG
Organism: Neopsephotus bourkii; assembly: GCF_033783945.1. Taxonomy (NCBI): domain Eukaryota; kingdom Metazoa; phylum Chordata; class Aves; order Psittaciformes; family Psittacidae; genus Neopsephotus; species Neopsephotus bourkii. The sequence continues at coordinate 16,645,842 of NW_026900624.1, forward strand.
TCCACAGCAGCCTTCTAGTTACTGGCATAGTTCCCCATCCCCAGGGCTGCGTTCCCACGTGGCATGCTGTGATTTGTAAGCTGTCCCACAGCTCCGAGTCATTTGTGTCTGTCTCTCTCTGCAGTCACGACCGCCTCCTGTGCCTGGATGGAGGGGGCATCAGGGGCCTGGTGCTCATCCAGCTCCTCCTGGCTATTGAAAAGGCTGTGGGCCGTCCCATTCGTGAGATTTTTGACTGGATCGCTGGGACCAGCACTGGGGGGATCTTGGCACTGGCTATTGTGCATGGTGAGCACAGTGCAAATAATGGGCCCCTTCTCGCTCCTGTGGGCCTGAGCTCTCCTCTGTGGGTTAGGAGCTGCCTCTCTTGAGTCCCAGCTGAGATTTGCTGTCCCTGCCAAAGGAGAGAAGGGATGTTCATTAATGAAGGAAAGCCTTGCTCTCCTCTCTCTTGCTTCTCACATCAGCTGGCCTTGGGTGGCTTTCTGGGTTTGGGGAAGTAAGTGCTGGCAGAGTGCAATGTCCTGTTCTTCCTGCCCTTTCCATGGGGGTTTTACAGCAATGTGATCAACACTTTCTGTTAGTGGGAAGCTATGCTCTGAGCTTGCCCTTCCTTTTTAATCCTTCCCAATCAAGCTGCTGAGCTCTGAGCAGATGACAGCTTGGGAAGGGAATGGGATTGGGAGCGACTCCTCCCATCTCCCACTGGTGCTGGGGAGGTCCCAGCTCTGATGTGCTGTTTGTTCTGCCTGCCCTTCCTCCCTGCTCTTTGCTCCTGCCAACGCTGTTGCCTGTCTCAGGGAAGTCCATGGACTACATGCGCTGCCTGTACTTCCGCATGAAGGACATGGTGTTCCGGGGGTCTCGGCCCTACGAGTCGGAGCCCCTGGATGAGTTCTTGAAGAAGGAATTTGGGGAAAACACCAAAATGACAGATGTCCAAAGACCCAAGTAAGTCCTGCATGGGGCTGCTCTGGTTGATGCTCTCCTGGGTGTGCGCTAAACCATTCTTAGCAGAGATACTCAGCTTCTCCTTAGAGCAGATCTGAACAAGTGTGATGTGCAGACTGTTGAAGCCATAAGTACGTTTTGTTTCCCCCATTTTACTCTTACTCTGCTATGTCCTCTTCTCCAGGGTTATGGTGACGGGGACATTGTGTGACCGCCAGCCAGCTGAACTCCATCTTTTCCGGAACTACCCTGTGCCAGAGACAAAGACCTCCACTGAATACAAGACAAGTGCATCATTCAGACCACTCACTCAGCCGCAAGGTACGTGCTGGCACACAGCAGTCCAGTTGGTTGGCAGGGGACAAAGCCATCTCTCAGAGATGCAAGATTTCCTGTGCTTCCTCCCACTGCTCTGAAAATGGGGGTGTCCAGCAATGGCTTGTCCTTGATCTCGACTTGCAGCTTGGTCCTAGCAGTGGTTGCCTTTTCTTCAGTCTTCTCCTCCCTTGGCTTCTCTTGTACCAGGGGCTGGCCAGCTAGGTTCATGAGGAAGGGGTGTGCTAGAGGAGTCATGCATATGGTCAGTACCTTTCCCTGGGCTCTCAGGAGCAGCAGTGAAACTGGTAGTGAGTAGATGTGACCCATGATACATAGAAAGTGGTGGGAACATCTTTTAAAGCACCCCCAAACGATCCTGTGCATCCAAGCAGAGTCCCTGCTGTTGGGAGAAGGAGGTACAACAATGTAGGGCAAGGGTCTTCTGGGGTTGCAAGCCCCCCTGCTTTGTGCAGGTGAAGGTGGGGTGTTTCTTGCACCCAGGAAAGTTGCTGCAAGAGGCCGTATGCTTTTTCTCCCTCCAGACCAGCTTGTGTGGCGTGCTGCCCGCTGCAGTGGTGCAGCTCCCACTTACTTCCGGCCCATAGGCCGCTTTCTGGATGGTGGGCTGCTAGCCAACAACCCGACCCTCGATGCCCTGACAGAGATCCATGAGTACAACAAGACGCTCATCAAGAAGGTGAGGGAAATGCTGGCCCTGGCTGGTAACCGGGGCTTTGTTGGCTCCACAGAGCCTCCTTTGAAGGGGAAGATGGTTTGGGAATGGATGGATGCCTCTCCATCCATTAGCCATGGATGCAGCGCCCTAGAAGGGGGTGTACGGAGGGGGATGTGTGTTGGGAATGCTCTGCATGAATCGTTGGTCCTTGCAAACAAATCTTCTGTTTGCCCACAGGGTAAGAAGCAGGAAGTAAAAAAATTGGGATTGGTGGTCTCCCTGGGGACCGGGAAGCCTCCGCAGGTACCGGTGAGCTCCGTGGATGTTTTCCGTCCCTCCAACCCTTGGGAGCTGGCAAAGACTGTCTTTGGAGCGAGGGAGCTCGGCAAGATGGTAGTGGATTGTGTGAGTACTGGGAGGAGGGATGGGGGAAGACCCCTGGGGCTGCTGGCAGGGGGGAGCGAAGGTTTCCAGTCTTCAGCTGCTTCCTTTTGGAAGAAAATTGTATTTCCTTGGAACTGTTCTGATCAGTTCAAGGAATGGACATAGTGGGTAACTTAAGAACTGTGAGTGCACATCAGGTCTGAAGCCCTGTCTTCCTCTCTGGGGATTTGACTGCCAAGGGAATTCCTTCCAGCTGAAAGGAGGTGAGGACAGGATGGTGGTCATGACCCTTAGGGACATTTTCAGGTGTGAATTCATAAAGCTCAGTATCTTTTAGGGAGCATCTGAGCAATCTGGACCAGAAACAAACCCCACAACTTGGAAAACACCAATTCCTTCTTATTTAGAAAAGCTGTGTTATCGCTACTGGGGAAATCAGTAAATGCTGAAGAAGTGGGAGCATCACTAACAGAAAGCAGTAGTTCAGAGCAGTGGTTAGGAGTATGTAATAGGCAGATGTCCTTGCATGCTTTAGAAAGATGATTACGTGAAAACACTCCGAATGAATAACAGCCAGAAAGATCAGAACACAGGTTCTGACTGTAATCCTGCTTCTGTTGCTTTCTGTCCTTTTAGCTTCCTAAAGTCAGGAAATAGCCAGAGAGATCCCTCTGCTTCCCCTGTCTTTTATTTCAGGGGTCCCAGGGAAGGTGTTTCAGGATAGCCCAGAAAGCCTGTAGTAATCACAGGCTCTGTTGGTACTGGGCTGGGACAGAAATGGATAGAGATGAAATCCCAAGGAGGCTGCAATTCAGATCATCCTGGGGGTATACTTAAGGGAATCCACTTGGTGCTGTGATGGATGGAGGATCTGTAGCGTGCAATTCCTTGTGTCCCAAGGATCGGGAGCACTGGTGTTACATTAAAATGAATAAAAAGCCACCCCTCTCTTGGTGGTGACCGGTGCCATCTGGCATGCACTTGCTCCTGGCTTTCCCTTTCCCTCTGTGGCTTGTGCAGTTTGGCTTAGTAAATGCTAGAGAAGCCAGGAGCCGCTTGCAGGCAGGGGAAGAGCAGTGTGTCAGTAAGGCTCTAACTGTGGGCCTGGTTCTCCTGCAGTGCACTGACGCAGATGGCCCAGCTGTGGATCGTGCCAGGGCCTGGTGCGAGATGACGGATGTCCCATATTTCCGGTAGGAGCTTCCTTTCCACCCTCTGCACCAACCTATTTTTATTCCTCTCGCTTCAGACCTGCCTGAGGCATGTGTCATCCCAAATAGCATCCCCTCCAGAGGCATGCCTGCCCAGTCCTGTCCTCCTGCCCCCTCTCCTCATGCCTCAGTGGCATAACAGAGGATGCCATGGCTCACTGTATGAGCTGATGCCCCAAGCACACCTTGTCTGGGATCAGGGAGTGGGGTCTCAGGGGATGCTGGCTAACAGGGTCCTTTGAGACCTGCCCTATCCCACCATGCCACAGCCTGGTTTAGAGCCGTGCCTTAAGTGGTGCAGGTGCTGAACTGTGCCTCAGCCTTGAGCGTAGGTTTGCCTTGAAGGAGGGGGAAGGCCTCTGCTCTGCAAGACTGCTGCATGTCCAGTATCTGAAGGGGGCCTCAAAGGATGCTGGAGAGGGACTCTTCGTTAGGGACTGTAGTGATAGGACATGGGGCAATGGGTTTGAACTTAAACAGGGGAAGTTCAGGTTAGGTATAAGGAAGAAGCTCTTCACTGTGAGGACGGTGAGGCACTGGAACAGGCTGCCCAAAGAAGTGATAAACTCTCTATCCTTGGAAGTGTTCAAGGCCAGGTTGGAGAGGGCCTTGGGTGACACGGGCTAGTGTGAGGCATTCCCGCCCATGGCAGGGGGGTTGGAGCTAGATGATTTTAAGGTCCTTTCCAACCCAAACCATTCTGTGATTCTGTGTTGGGAGCCACTTTGAGAGCCACTTGGCACAAATCTTGTGCTTGGCAGGCTCACTGCCTTCCTGTGTTCGTGTCTGTGCTCAGCTGGTGATGATGTCTCGCTGTATGCAGGCTGAGCCCACAGCTGCAGACAGAGGTGATGTTGGATGAGGTGAACGACTCTGTGCTGGTGGATGCTCTCTGGGACACCCAGCTTTACATCTACCAGCAGCGGGAGCAGTTTGAGCAGCTGGTGCAACATCTCTCCCGATGACTGACCTGGAGGTTCCTGTTCTGCATCCCAATGGCAAGGAGCAGCAGGCACTGGAGTGGTGCAGATTTTCCCTTGAACTGAGGTGTTGAGGTGGGGGAGGGACTACTACTATCACTACTAATGAGGAATTAATGATACTTAATAGACAGCAGTGCACATACACATGTATTCCAGGACACACCTTATGTATTCCCAGAGTGAATGCTGACAGTTATCTTTGTACTGTAGCCCCATCTCTGCTGCTGTGCTCGGTTTTGCTGCCCTGCTGTCTAATGGTACCTCCCAGAACCCAGAGCCCCTGTCTACCTGTCTTGCGCTGTAGCAGCTGGATGGTTTCTCCTGTCTGTGCAGCACCTCCACTGACAAAGCACCGTGCACCTTCCTGCAACACAGAATGGGCCATGGCTAGAGAAAGCTTCAGGGATTAGTTGCCCTACTGAGGCCAAGGTCTTTTTGAGTGTATAGTATAGGGAAAAGGGATTATTCTTCCCTTAACCCACCCAGTTTTAAGGCGAGCAGAAGTGCTGCAGCTTTACACAGCAGGTACAACACAGAATGTTGTGACTGGCCTCAGGAGAAGGGGAATTTTTTCTGAGGCTGTTGTCTTCTGTAGCACCTTCCCCTTTCCCATCTGAGATGGGCTGGCAACAGGTACTGACTGCCCAGGGTGGGAGCAGACCCCTCAGTGACCGTTTTGTGCCACCCAGGTTGCTGTGCTACTCCACTCAAGGGCTGAGATATGAAAGCCTATCTTTACTGACAGCGAACTCGAGATGAGGGTCTGTAGCCTTGGCCTGGGAGAGAGACTGTTTATTCTTGATGTGAAACTGAAATGCTCTGAGTTCAGTTCCCACCAAAGAAACTGACCCTGTGACAATTTGGGTTTACTTTTTTATTACTGTTGGAAATCCTATAGTGACTGCTGCACTGCTCGATGGTTCTGCAGCACATTTTTTGTATTTATACATTATTTATGTATTTGCTTGGAGATGTTTTGAGGAGTAACCTGAGAAACTGAATCCTTAGTCATTTGCTTCTGACTGAAGGGGCTGCTGTTGTGAACAGTGCTTCTGTGCAAAACTAACCCGACTGGAAATAAAGGTTTGCATTTGGTTCCACTGTTAGGCAGTCCATGCTTGTCTCTCTCTCAGTCCTGAGCTTGCAGCCTCTGAATTTCATGCAGGTAGAAAATCAGGTGTTGGGCTCCATGAGGCACAGGATTCTACCTTTGTGGGGGCTATAGAGGTGAATTGGCCTGTCCCTGCAGCCAGCCCTGGGAGCAGGTGAGTGGTGTGAGTGTTGGCTGTCCCATGAAGCACAGCGTCATGTGCTGGACTTACCAGTTGCGGCCAGGGGAGATGCTTTAGGCCAGCTGCCATATAGAAATCCTCTTGGAGCAGGCCAGGCTAAAAAGAGGAACACTGAAATCCCTTTGGGATACAAATGACTGTAGATGGGGCTTTAGTGTTTGTATCCCCAGGTGGTTCCTGGGCAAGTTAACTGCTGCAAGCCTGCTGGACCTATGCCACTGTTTCCTAGGGACACTGCCATAGGGGTAGGCACTAAGGCATGAATAGGGCTAAAAACTGATTACCTACATTCTGATCTTCAGTTTCACAGATGAGACTGTCGAATCAAGTGGCTTCTAATGTGGAGTACATGATTTCATTTTCCTACATAAAAAAGGGGCTTCCCATGAAAAACCAAAACTCCACATCTTGAAATGGAGATAATATGAACTCCTTTCTGCTTTTTGCCCCTGGCTAGCACTCCACTCCTCTTTGTAAGCCTGCACTATCTGCAAGGACCTCCCAGAGTGATGCTGCCTTGGAGCTACTTGCCATCAGGGAGTCTCACTGGGTATGGGACAGAGATAAAGAGCCAATGGGCTGATGGCTGGGGTGGGGGAATAGCGGGCAGGGAAGAGGTGGAACCTATTCTGAGCTTTCCTTACCTGTCCCTCTGGCTGCTGCCATTTGTTACCTGTGACTGCAAGCCGACAGGGATCTCCTGACTCATGAGGTGTCCATGTGAGAGACCGAGGATGCTCCTCTAGCACAGCGAGCAGAGCAAAGCCACCTTGAGTGGTGGCAGTGAGGGAGGCAGCGAGCCATAAGGCGGTTTCTCTGGCAGGTGGCTGGCTCCGCAGGTGTCGGGGCAGGCAGAGCTGGGTACCAGCCCGGCCATCAATAATGCAGGGAGGGGCTCACATGCCCTTGCTGGCTGTCGCAGGATTCCTCTCTCCCCAAGAGTCCGGTTACTTCCAGGGATCAAGTTCCAGCCTCTCGGCTGGTGAATTATTAAACTCCAGCGGTGCTGCATTCCCTTTGTACCGCGGCTGTGTCTTCCTGCTCTCCTTCCTTGTCAGCAAAGGCCTCTTGCCATCCAGCCGGCTGTGCGGAAGCAGAGTCCTCCAGACCAGGATAGCACCTTGTGCTGTTCTTTATTCCTTCCTCCTCTCTGGGAGAGAGGAAAAGGCTCCAGAGATGGACCTGTCCTACAGATCCACCATCTCCATCTATAAGGTGAGTGCTGGCACCAAAGACTGCTCCTGTCTGCCTAGGGGAGATGCATGGGTAGGAGGAAAAGAGCTGTTTTCTCCCTTGGGTGGACAGCCAAGGGCTCTGTCCCTTCCCCAGGGAAACAGCAGCTCCTGCGGGCTCTGCGCTGTGCTTGAGAGCAGATGGCTGGCAGAAGGGGAAGGTGGTGTGGGTCTTAAGGCATATCTGGGAAGGAACTGGGCAAGCAGTGTGATTTGGACATGGAACATTCATGGTGTTCTTCAGGATAACACACCTTGGTTGCTGGTAGGAAGGAGGTGTTCAGTCTGCTGTTTTCCTCCTTGCTGGAAAGAGCAGTCTGATCTCACAAGTCCTTCCCTGCTCATCAGTGCTGTTCCAAGGTGGTGAGGACTGGGAGAAAGAAAATAAAGGATCTCTGTTGTAGGCAATAAACACCTTTGATAAATACGGCAGGCAAGAGCAGAGAGGCTGGTCTGATGCAGTCCCTCCTTTCTCTTACTAAGCTGTTGAGACTGGCAGTGCACCACATCCTGGCCAGGAAAAAGTCATGTTCATGCCTGGATAATAAACATTGAGGTGATGGAGTGAGGGGAAAAGGCTGCTCAGATCCCCTTGAATTATACCCCCATCTGCAGTGGCTGTGGGGCCCTGGGAGAAAGACACCGCTTGGCTGTGCAGCAGGCTGCCTTGCCTTCTGATACTGCTTCTCTCCTGGCTGCCTGGAGAGGACTCGAAGGTCCCTCTGGTGCAGGGAGCTGACTTTGTGCAGGGCTGCACATCAGCGCGGCTCTCCAGGTTGTGGCTGTGGGAGCTGCGTCCCTGCTGCATGCAGCCGAGCCACAGCAGGACATTGACCTGCTGAGGTCTTTGAAGCGTGGCTCAGGCTGGTGTTAACGTGCTTCTGCCTGGCACAGAGCATCCTGGAGCAGTTCAACCCTGCGCTGGAGAACCTGGTGTACCTGGGAAACAACTACCTGCGTGCCTTCCATGGTGAGTGGGGTCCCACAGAGCCAGATCAAGCTGCTGTGTCCATCCCGTGTGTCCACTGTGCCATCACCCAGGACAAAGTTGCTGGTTCCCCTACTCTTAGTTGTCCTGTGCTGCACTTAAGTACTCTTCTGCTCCAGGACCCACTGCTATTATTAGGCACAGACTGGGAGAAATGGGATGTCCTTGCCTATAGGTGAGGTACCAGGGGGTGGCTGTCCTGTGCACTGCTTGCTGGGGCTGGTCATGGTGATAAGGCAGGCCAGATCCTTACCGCTCCTCTCCTCTCCTCACAGCATTATCCAAAGCAGCTGAAGTGTATTTTAAGGCAATTGAAAAGATTGGGGAGCAAGCGCTCCAGAGCTCAACCTCACACATGCTGGGTAAGGCTCTCCTGTTTATGATCCTCTGTCCTGTGATGAGCCACAGTTACAAGCTTTTGGCCTTCCCCCTTACCTGTTCCCTTCCTAGGTACTGGGGGAAGGAAGACAGCTCCTCTAAATGGTGTCTCCCAGCACCAGGCCCTGTCTAGCTGGTTAGAGTCACGTTTACTGTATGTCCTTGAACAACCCAAGGCCCTAGCCCTCTCTCCAGTATCCCTCTGAGATCAATGACTGAGCTGCTGGGATGGACCTCCAGCAATGGACCTCTCATGGAAACCAGTCCTTGCTGCCCTAAGAGCTGGGGGAACCAGTTTTCTCCTCCTTGCAGGTGTGAGGGAAAAGCTGGAGAGCGTGGATTGACAATAGCCAGTGGGATGTTGTTCTCCTGAGCCTGCAGCAAGATGAAATGGCAGCTCGGAGCTGAAGGGCAAATAATTCCATAGCCTAATGATGGCTGCTGAAAATATGCTCAGGAAATTGCTCTATTGCTAATCATTTTAATAATAAGCTTCTATAGGGACTCCTATAGTCATCTGCATCATCCAGCTAGTCCCTGTGCTTCCTATCATCCGTCTTTTCCTTTCCCAGTTTCATGATACTAACACCAGTGAATCGGGACCATGCACAGCATCACAGAATCATAGAATAGCTAGGATTGGAGAGCACCTTAAGCTCATCTAGTCCCGACCAGCAGCAAGTGCTGTAGCTGCCTTCCTGTGCAACACCCACAACCATGCACCGCAGCTGGGGTGCCACTGGGGTTAGAAATGGGACCCACAGGGGCTGTGTGACAGAGCAGAAACCCAGCACCCTGCCAGCACATGGAGCTGTAACAGAGCACTGGCCTGCCAGCTTCATGGGCTGGAGCAACCCCGTGCCAATGGTGCCTAGGGAGTGGTGTTGGAGCTGAGCTCTGGGGAGGAAGGCTGCCAGCCTCCTGCAGGGAGCAGGGAGCGGTGCTCTGTGATAGCTGTTGGACTTTCACACCCGTGTATCATCAGCCTGAGCGGCACGCTGCCGGCCTGCCTCCTTGGGCACACAAGGAAATGGCTGCTGGATTTCCCCACCTTCTCCTGGCTCTTTGCCTGCAGGTGAAATTCTGATGCAGATGTCCAACACGCAGAGAGTCCTGAGCTCTGATTTGGAAGTGGTGGTGAGTGGTTTTCCCCGAGGGCCGGTGCAGGTGGGGAATCAAGGGACTTCCTTAACAACAGCGTTGGCCCAGTTCACCCCATCTCCTGCCATCTCACGTGCCTGCTGGCAGGCGCCTGCCCCCCTGCTCTCCCTGCTGCACGTGACGGAGGCGTGTTACAGAGCAGCATGCGCAGAACCCAGCCGGTGTTCAGTGGTTGGTGCTGTTGGTGGACTATCACCGCCGCTCCAGAAGCGTGGTGGTGGATGGGTGGTGGATTGAGCAATGCCTGGCTCTGAAGATGAGGCATTCCCATCCTCGCTTTCCCTGGGTCACAGGGGTGGGAAGGAGTGGACGGGATGCTAGCCCTTCCAGACACTGCTGTCTGTGCCCAGGCCAAAGCCCCAGGGTGACCTATGGTTAGGGGGGTGCTGGGTACTGACCCCAAGACTGCTTCAGAGTAGCCTTGATGTGCCCATTTCTGGCTTCTATATGGGGTCCAGAGGGCAAGAGAGTCATCAGCTCTGCAGGTTTTACGAGCCACCCTTCACCACAGCGCTTGTAACACCCCATATGGTGAAGGGATGAGGTTGATGGCTCCTTCACCTCTTCCAGGCTCAGACCTTTCACGTGGACCTGCTGCAGCACATGGAGAAGAACACCAAAATGGATGTACAGTTCATCAGTGTGAGTGATTACCTCCCTTCTCAATTCTTCTCATTTCCCTCTCCCTTCTCTCCAAGGGCTTTTGCTTTAGTACTTGAGGTGTTTCCTCAAGGAGTTAGGGGGCTCGTCTTCTCCTGTCACGGACCAAACCTCTCCCTAGTTTGGTTGATAATGGCGTGATGCAGGTTCTATGTGTGGTGGGACTTGCCACATGCTTCAACGGGGCTGAGAGACTCAGCATTCCAAAAGCAGAGTTTCCAGCTTCCCCAAACCACAGCCTCTGCGTGGTTGTGAGTCCTGTGCCATTGTGGCCCAGCTGGCCATGCTGGTGAGCCATGTCACAGGGGGAGACAGAGGCTGTGGCATCGCTTCCAGTGCAGGGGGAGCTGGGTGCCAGTTCTTCCTCCTGTGTTCTTGAGGTTCATCAGTATTCTGGGACTGTTCAAAGCAAAGAGAAAGAGAAAGAGCAATGAGAGGTTCAGGAAAAGCCTGATTTCAGAGGGACTCAGGTGTTCAACCGCCCATCAGAGCAGGACCCTTGCTGCATCACAGTGTGCCTGGGTCTCTGTTTTGCCACCCAGCCTGGTTTCTCCCTGACAGGAGAGCCAGAAGCAGTATGAACTGGAGTACCAACGCAGAGCCGCTAACCTGGATAAGTGCATGGCAGAGCTGTGGAGGATGGAGAGAGCCCGTGATAAGAATGTCCGTGAGATGAAGGTGAGCAGTGATTGCAGGGAGGGGAGGGGGAAAAGGAACTGGGTGATTTTTCCAGAGTCAGGGCTGATTTCTCAGCAACTTTGTCCTCCCTTAAAAGCCAAGGGGTTTGCCCCAGCATCCAAAAGGCTTCAGGCTTACCTGGAAGGGAGGAAACTCCTTTTCCACAGGGTGCTGCTGACCTGCGGTGCTCATTCTTGTCAAGCCCTTTCCTCATTTAGCAAGCATTGATGTGGGAGGGCTCTGTCGCTGGCACTCTGCTCTAGCTCCTCTGTGCTGCTCCAGCACTGCGAGCAGACTGGGAAGCTGGTAGACACGATGACCCGTTTCAACCCTTCCCCTGCTGTGTATGATCCCACTCTGCTGGATTTATGCGGATCCCTTCTTCCCCCTTTCCCCTGTGGCCCAGGATAACGTGATGCGGCTGCGCTCGGAGATGCAGGCGTTCGTCTCTGAGAGCCAGAGAGAGGCTGAGCTGGAGGAGAAACGCCGCTACCGCTTCCTGGCTGAGAAGCACCAGATGCTCTACAACACCCTCCTCCAGTTCTATAGCAGGGTACGGCCTGGCAAGCTGGGGAGCAGAGCTGGAGGGAGCCAGTGCTGAGATCCCATGGGGTGAAAGCAATGTCTGTGCATGCACTGGGCAGCAAACCCAATTTCACCTCTTGCTGTGGGGTCCAGGCTGACTGTGCTAGGCTGGGAGAGCATGGCTGGGGCTGAGGATGGTGCTGACACAGGGTCAGCTGGGTGTGTGAGTGATGGGAGAGGGAATGGGGATGTAGGCGTTTATAGCAGGGCCTTTGGGGACCATGGGAGGTGCTCCTGAGGGGCTCCCACAAACCTAACTGTGGGAGGAGTTGGTCTCTAATCTAACGCATGTGGCAGCCTTGGCTCCCTCTGTAGCTCTTCTGCCCTGTCCATCACCTCCTCTTCTCCCCCTCCCCAGGCTCGGGCCATGATCCAGACCAAGGCACCGCAGTGGAAGGAGCAGCTGGAGGCCACTCGCAACCCCTCAAACAGCCACTCGCAGGGCCTTCTCGGAGCCTCTCATGGGCAAGGGTATCCATCGGGCCGGCTCACCCCCACCCACCTGGAGATGGTGAGGAGCCCATGGACAGCCCCCACCTGGTTTGGTGAAAGCCTGGAACAGGTTGCCCGGAGAGGGGAGGGACAGCCCATCCCTGGAATCATTCAGGGCCAGGCTGGACAAGGCTCTGAGCAGCCTGGTCTAGTTGAAGGTGTTCCTGCTCAGTGCAGGGGGTTGGACTGGATGAACTTTGAAGGTCCTTTCCAACCCAGACTATCCTGTGATTCTGTGATTGATTCTGTGGTGGTGAAGCTGTTACTGCCCCTTTCAGATTGTAGGGCAAGGCTAGTCCTTGGCTTGTCCAGCTTCCATGGCCATTCCTGACCAAGGTGAAGGGTAAAGTGTGCATGGGCAGCAATGAGGGAACATGCTGGGTTTGGCTTCCTGAGAGGGACTGTGTGTCTTTCAGAGCATCTCCCACTGAACTGTGGATGTGTATTCAACCTCCTTTCCTTCCAACAGCCCCAGAGACCCCTTGGGGACTTCACTTCCTCCATGACTGGGAGTAGATCCAGCCTCTTCTCTCCGGAGCCTCCAGAAATGAGACTGTCTCCTCAGCCAGAGCCCCCCAGGCAGCCACTGCAGAGGACACCATCAGCCAGTATGACCCCTCTGGGAACAGGGCTGGGGATGGGGAGGGACCACCACTCTATCAGACTAATGGTCTTCAGCCACGTTCCTTGGCATGGTGGGAAGACCGTGCTTGTGGGAGCTCGGGGGGTAAGGCAGAGGGTGAGCTCAACCAGAGGGTGAGCAGGGCCCATTCAGGACGAGGCCAGGACTCCTTGGCTGTGTGAGGTGGGGAACCCACAGATGTGCAATTTCCAGTTTCTCTTGAGCCGTGAGGGCTGGTTCTTACTGGAGTTCCCATTTGAGTAAAGCACCTTCCCTCACGCTGCTACATTAAATATTAGCCTGCCCCACAACCCAGCCACTTACCTCGTGTCTCACCTGCTTATTCTTCCTAAGGAATTCCAGCTTAAAATGTTTAAAGAAACCCCAGAAAAGGACAGTGGGAGAGAAGACTTACCCAAACAGTTGTTCTAGCAGGGTCAGGAAGAGGGCCATCAGACAGAGCATCAGCTGGGGCATGCAGTGTGTGTGTTCTAGACATTTGGCCGAAGGAAACATAGTGCAAAGCTTGATTTTCAGCTTGAGTTGGTTTTCCTCCTGCAAGATGAACGTTTTCCCATGCTTTTCCCATGCTGTGCCTGCTCTCTCCCAGCAGAGAAAGGCCATCTACTCCTCCCCTAGAGTAATCGCTCCACTGGGGAAGCCCTTTGAGGCAGCGTGGGTCCTGCAGGAGGATGCTGGGCTCCAGGCAGACCCCTCTGATGCCTCCCCGCAGGTTTGCTCCCGACCGGCCGCACTTCCCGGTCGGGTTCCTTCGGCGAGGCCAGAAGCAGCGGCAGCGAAGGCAGGAGGACGAGCGGCATGGCGAGAGTGCAGGCTATCGTGCCCCACACGACCGGCGTCAACCGGACCCTGCTACGGTTTGACCCCGGGGATGTCATCACGGTGCTGATGCCCGAGGCACAGAACGGCTGGCTCTATGGCAAGCTGGAGGGCTCGTCCACGTACGTGGCTTTGGTGCTGTAAATGGGGCTGATGCAGGCTTGTTGGGTGTGGAGCTGGGAGGTTTAAAGCCCAAATCATCTCCCCCCTCCCCTCCTGGTGCGGTCTGTGTGGTGCCTCATACGCTGTATGTGTGGGAGTTTACTATGTCCTCAGTCATGGGGACTCCCCAAGCCAAAGAGGTGCAGTGGGACAGGGATGAGCTGCCTGAGGAAGCCCCAGCGGCTTTGGGTGGAAGAGCCAGGGGCACAGTGACCCCCTCCCGGTGTGCAAGGCTGAGTGACTCCTGTCATGGGATCCAGGCCAGGGCTGTGAACTGCTGGAGTTACCTGAGAGGGCTGGCATTTCTCAGCTCACACCGCAACTGCTGCGCAGGCAGGGCATGGAAACTGCTGCACCCTCCGCTTACTGAATTACTCCCTGCGGCGCTGCCCCCGTGCGCAAGCCTGTTCCGCATGGGGTCCCTGTGCCGCGCTCTGCAGGGAGGCTCGCACTCAGATAGGAGATGAACAAGAGCAGTGCCCCTCTTTGAGGGGGTTCTGGTTTGCCCTGAGAAGGGATCTCCACAGCTTCCATGTGCTCTGGCCTTGAGTGCCTCGTGACTGTGCTCAGACAGAGTCTTCCTGCATTGCACCAGCGCTGCTCTCAGGAGCACAGATTGCGCACAAGCCTGGTGATTACTCCACGCCCCATCTAGAGGTGAAGGATGTGCAGAAGCACTGTCACACACAGTAGCAGCGGCACTGGCTTGGGTGATGTGTGTAGATCAGCAGTGCTGGGCAGCTGGGTCTGAAGAACCACAAACCGTGGCTGTCTGGACTTCATTTGTGTCTGTTCCTGTGCCCTAGGTGCGGCTGGTTCCCTGAAGCTTATGTCAAGCCTCTGGAGGATGCGAGAGAGATGGAGGAGCCAGCTACCAGGTAACTGGAGAGCAATTGGCCAGGCAGGAGCTGGAGTGGCTCCTGGTAGGTCACTAACTCTAGTGGGTACCTGTTTTGGATGTGCCTTGTGGAGAGCTGAAGCATCTGCTGAGCACGTCGCTGCCCCCAGAGAGCACACAGGTTAACCCTAGGTGGCTCCTCTAACATGTGCAGTATCTTCTCAAAGGCACTTGTGAATGTGCCAGTCCAAGCCACGTGCATTTTCCCCAGAGGCATCCCACAGATACATGTTGTGGCTAGAAGCCATGCTGCTCCCTATTCCTTGCTCTTCGACTCTCACCCCACTGTCTTCTTCTCTTGCTCAGGTCTTTCCCACTGCGAAGCAGTCACAGTATGGATGATATCCTGGACCGTCCCAGCACTCCTTCCTCTAGCAATTACTGGCCTGCCACTGCCCAGCCCCATTTGCCGAGCCCACCTCCCCTCTCAATGGGTGCCAGCAGTCACCAGAGTGGGGTCGTCACCCCGGTCAGTTCTGGCTCCAAGGTGAGTGCAGGAGGAGTGACTGGTGTGGGGGTGTGTGTATGGAGTGGGCCACGCCTGACTTCCATCCTCCAGCACACAGCTTCTCTGCACTGGCCTGTTGAGAAGGGGAAACACCTTCCTGATGTTGGTGTGTGACCTCCTCCCTTCCTGAGTCAAGGAGTTTTGTTAGCACTGGCCTTTCTCACCCAGTCCGTTCGCATGCCACCATACCCTGGTGACCCCTGCCAGTCAGCCTTGTGTGTGCAGATGCTCAGTACCTCGCTTTGCCCCCACAAGGGACTGCTTTTGTGCCCTTGCCCTTCTCATTTCTCTCTATTTTTGCTCAGCAGGGATCCTGCAGTTCCGCCCTTTTCTCCATGACCCCCCAGCCTGATTTCTGGTGGCTCCAGGGCAGCACCTCTTTCTGCTAATAGTAGGACCATGGAGTGATCAGGCTGGGCTGGGAGTGGGTGACCAGCTAACAGAGATGCCATCCTTCTTCTCCCTTCAGAGAATGGAGAGGAATTTCATATGTCTCTTTGTCTAAATTCAAGCAGGGCCTGGGTTAAAATCACAGCTGGGCTAAGGGAAAAGCTAGGGGCAAAGGCTGAGGGCACACTTATTTTGGAGGGCCTTAGAACAAGTTGTGTCAACCCATGCCTTATGGATGGCATACTGAGGAGGAAACCCTCCACTCATCAGTGCTTCCAGCTGTGGGGAACTGACTGGTGAGGACACAGTTAAAGTTGAGGACAGTTAATGGTGAGGACCTGGGAGAGGAAAGAGCACTGATGCCCATGGTGCATGACTCGCTCAGTCTTATAGAAGGCTGGGAAACCTCATCTCTGGTTGCTGCAAAGGCAAGCAAAGGCATGGCTTCAAGGACTGGAAAACACAACATTTAGTTACTCTTTATTCCCTTAATGTCCTGCTCTGTGGTTTCAGGGAGCCTCACGCAGCAGAGCACAGAGGGGAACAGGATCGGCAGCCTATCACCCCCTGTGGGTCATGGGTTTTCATCCATCCCCAGGGCTAGGGTGTAGGGATAGACCTGGCATTGAGCAATGAAGTGTGTGGAACATTCGGAGCACCATGGCACAGCGACTGAGCCTCATTATGAATTTGGAAAGGCTCAGCCATACTCTAAGCTTATGCCCACAACGTCCTCCAGTTGAGCCAGGAGTAAATGGGTGCGTGTTTGACTTCCCAACTGGAGCACAGACAGCCACATGTGACCTTCTTGTCTGGCATAAGCTGCAGAAGCTGGCATGCTTTAGCGGGTCAGTTGTCACTGATCCTTCACTATCTACTAGCCAAGAGTAAGGGCCACAGGGCCTAGGCCCATCTTTCTCCACCAGGTTGGTCCACATTCAAGCAGTACGTGGTGTAGGGTACGCAGCTACATCTCTCGAGTTCTCTGTGGATGCAGGAAGCATGTGATGAGCCCTTTGCCAGAGTGTGTGAGTAACACAAGGGGGGCATCTCTGGCTGTGCTGGCAGGGTGAAACGTAGCTCAGACTGTCACTGTGTGCTGTGCTTGCCAGACACGACACTTCGGGGATCGGAGGCATCTTTCCCAAGGCAAAGGGAGGTGTCCTAAGGGAACAGTGTTGTGTGAAACCTTCCTCAGTGTGTGCGGTGTCTCCTGCCCCGCTTGTGTCTCTCCATTCCCTACCCCAGATCACTCACTGCTGCCTTTCTCTTCACTGCAGAAATCAGGAATATTTGACCAGCCCCCTGAACTCTTCCCACGGTGAGTGAGGCGTGAAATTCCACTCTGGAATCATCACACAGGGGAGGCTTTATTACAGTTTTATACTAATTTAATCTTTTGGATTATCAAATATGGGAGGAGCAGGGAAGCGTCTGCAGGAAAGCAATGCACAATCCACCTTCTAGGACAGGGGGGAGAGGTGGGACAGTCTGGCCTTTGCTGACTGGGAAAGTTCTCTCCTGTCTTTGGTAATATGAGGTAGGACTTGAGCACCCTGAGCATATGGGTCCTCCATGCTCCTTCCCATCCATTCTGGAAGAGCCACAAGAGCAGCTGAGTGTGGAGCTACATTATTCATGCAGCTCTGCCTGCTTGGAAAAGGCTGAGGCATAAGGGATGTGGCTTTTAACTATGATGACTCAGGTCTGTGGAGATGAGTCTTGCCACAAATCCCTGCTTTCCTTCCCTTTGTGGTTGGGTTGGTGTCTCCCTGTTTCTGGATGGTGCTGTAGCCTCTTTCTGCTCCCTGACCCCTTGCTTGGATGATCAGGGGCCACAAGTGTAGAGTGCTACTGCAAGGGACAGCCTTTGCTAATGTCCCTCCTACATCCCATGGAAGAGGGAGCCCTGAGGCAAGCCCAAGGGGAACCCCATGGAAACCTGCAGCAGAGTGTGTGTTAAGGAGGAAGAAAACATCCTCAGCAGCAAGCTTTACCATGCTCCTCCTCAGCATGGAGGTGGCTCTCCAGCAGGACTAAATACCCTTTGCTTGGTCAGCAGGACCCCTGCATGGTCTTTGCAGGTTTCCTGATGGTTGCCTGCTTTCTTTCCCCTTCCAGAGGTACCAACCCCTTTGCCACAGTGAAGCTGCGTCCCACAGTCACCAACGACCGCTCAGCACCCATCATCCGATGAAGCAGGGCTGCAGATCATGGACAATGTCAGAAGGGAAGGAGGGGGCATAGAAGATATGGGCTGTGCCCCTCCAGCTGGGCAGCAACTTAGTGCTACCACTCATGGAGTAACCTTTCTTTTCCCCTCCCTTACCTCTGGGACATCAAGACTTCACTGGGCTGCCCGGCACACTATAGCCAGCAGCAGATCCCTTCTGTGCCCCCTCCCTGTGTGATGTTACTGTACTTGAATGGGAGAAGTGTGGTGTTACTGGTGCTGGTGCCCTGGGAGAGGGGATGCTGCTGCTCTTCGAGGTGGAGGGATGGGCGGGTAAGGTCATCTGCAGCATGGGGCAGTGCCAGCAGGATGACAAAGGTGAAGCTATATTGGCCCTGCTGTTGGCAGAGAAGGGCTCTCACCAAACAGTCCCTTTGCTACCAGAATGAACCCCAAAGGGAGGAGGCCACAGGAGGTCTCTCAGTGCTGTGGACCAGCTGACAGGGTCTGCACATGTAGTGTAGTGCTCTGCCCTCAGCCCCTTTGTAGCAGCATCTGCCCCTTCCTACCGCCAGCGCAGCCCTGGGCAAGGCAGGGGCAGGGGCAGTGCTGCTGCCCTGCTCCTCTGCCTGTTGTCCTGGGGAAAATATTTGGGGTTTTTAATAAAACAGGGAAAGACGCTTCTGTGGCCATCCCAGGGGTCGGGATCTGTGGGGACCTCACCAGCCCGGAATGCCCTGTATGTGCTGAGGCCTCACGGGAGAGGCGATGTGGGAGAGGGAAGGAGCACAAGCAATGGCCAGGACTTTAGCCGATTAGCCTTATTAATAGACATTAAACCCTGGCTGTGAGCCCTGCAAAGCCCCCACAGCCCCCCCACTGCCAGGAGCCTGAGGGCCTATGGGGGTTTACAGCCTTGGTCTTTGCCTCCCCAAAAACCCACCTGTGGTGAGCTCCAGCCCTCTCCCTGGGAAAAAAGTGGGTTCCCACTTGTGTGGCCAGAGGCTGGTCCCCAGTGCCTGCCTGACCTCCTTATAGGTCGGAGCCACTGAGGGGATTTGGGGTTTTATGAGGATGGATATGTTGGTGGGGTGGATCTGGTGCTTCAAGCCATGGCTGGCAGAGCTTCCTCAGCTGATCCGTCCTTGTCTTCCTTCTCTGCTGGACATGTGCAAAACCACACCAGTGCTTCTCCATCCTTCTGGCTGGCAGCTGAGGAAGAGGTGGAGGGCTTTGAAACAGCCCCTTCACCTATTTTACCCCTTAATGAAGTGTGGGCTACTGCCCCCTCCCTGGCACCCTCTGTCCTGGCTGGGTCCATCATCAGCATTCCCCATCCTCGCTCTGCTTCCCTCTGCCTCAGCCCCTCTGATTCTGCCCCGCCAGCCTGCCCCACTGTGCTGGGAAGGGAAGGGGAGGAGCCCCTGGGCAGCGGGATTACGGGGGGATTCGGGCTGCAGCAGGCAGCCACCTCCTCCCCATTGGCTGGAAAAGCCTCTTAAAAGTGGAGGAGTGCTTTCTGCCCGCTCAGCACCGGCCGCTCTCTGCCGACCTGAAACCATAAGCAGCTGCTGACCCACATCGATGCTGAGAGAGCCGTGAGGCACTACCTGCACACACACAGCAGGCAAGGGGGTCCCACACGCTGGGCATCCCCCTGGATCGGCCACAGGCAGCGTCGGAGCCAGAGGAGAGCAGGCTGAGAGGGGGTTAGCTCTCTAGGGAGGACATAGTTGCCCCAAAAGGAGAGAGGCACAAGAGACCTCTGGATTCCTGCAGGCATCACCCTGTGCCCAGCTGACGGCGTGCCCACCATGGAGCAAAGAGCCAGCAGGGGCATCTAACGGTGTGCCCTAGTCCAGCGCTGGGAAGTGCCAGCCAGAGGGAGAAGGGAAGTGCTGCTGACTGGTCTGCTCAGCCCCTGCTCGGGAGGTTGTCGCTTCATTGCACAGGTCAGTGGTGTGGAGGGATGGATGCTTGAATCCTGGCGCTGGGTGCCAACGGGACAGCTCATTTAATTTAAGCCTGCACTCATTTAATTCTCTAACAAAAGCTTTGTGTTGTCTGTGGGCTGGGGAGGCTGGTGGCATGAATCACTGCCCTTGCATTCAATAAACAGACCCCTCACCCTACCTGCACTGTGGGGAGGCACTAGGAGCCACCCTAGCATTTATGTGGACCCTCATGACTGCTGCTCGCCTGGCACAGTGGGGCTTTGCTGGGCATCATCCAGCACCAGCTACTTCATGTTCGGTGCGTGCCCAGGGACTGGCAGCCGCACCGGAACCTGCTGTGGTCTTTGCCCTCCCACCCTGGGCTTGTGACTTCTGGTGCCAGCACAAGTCTCCTCCTGGCACCCATCCACAGGTAGCTCTGCAGCTCTGGTCCACCTGCCTGCGATGCACGGGGGAGGACAGGTGCCTGTGCTGATGAGCTTTCAGGTGCATGTGAACTTACTCGTGGTATTTTTACCTGTGACTAAAGCTCCTTAACTGAGGAGAAGAGAATAGCAAGCTGTGGAGTGTGCAAAAGCAGGGTAAACAGTGCCAGCAGCGCCGGGGTAATGGTTGGGCTTGATGATCCTAAAGGTCTTTTCCAACCTGGTTCATTGTGTGATTCTATGTGCAGCTGTGAACAGAAGAGCTAACGCATGTTCTGCAGTGTTAGGAACAAAGCAACTCTGAACTGCCATCTCAGAGCTGGGGTAAATGTGTTACAGTATATTGGCCTTGGAGGCATCTCCAGAGGTGATCTCCTCTGGTGAACATCATCTTTTTCAGCCAATATTTATCTGCAGGAAAGTAAAAGCTCTTTCATGCCTTTGATGTACAGTTCTGTAGCACTGAACAAGTGGTTGCTGCAGAGGTGCCCATCCAGCTCCAAACTCTAACAGTACTGAGGGATGTTTGTCTAGTGGGCTCTTCAAAACCAGATGTTGTGGACTTACTGGCAGGTGATGCTGGAGAAATCCCTGAAGAGCATGCCACAGGTGGACAAGTATTGTTTTGCTAGGAAGCTGGGAAAAAAACCTCCTAACCAAAAGTCAGATGAATTGCAACGGTTTGATTCATTTCATTTGTGGTGCAGGACAAGAGCAAGAAGAGTGAGGCTGGGAGAGGGGCTTGGATGAAAAGGCTCAGGGTAGGTTTGGTGGCAGTCACTCCTATTGGAAGTAGCTATGTGCAGGAGACGGTGCAGTGGTGGAGCACAAGCACTGATAGAGAAATCACTGCGCTTTTGCAGCAGATCACCTTTTGTATAGCCATACATGGCTGTGAGTCAGGTGGAGCTAGGAGAGGAGGGTAATGGCAGGAGCTGTGTAAGACAGTTCAGCCATGTGCCAGTGATCCAGACAACACCAGAAAGGATGTGAGGGGGGAGGTATGGGTGTCTGGAGAGTGTGCAATTCATCTTTTTATCCTTGCCATCATTCTTGGCCTTGAAAATGTCTTCATAGCGCCCTGTTCCTGCCCCTGTCCCTTGCCACAGTCCCTGAGAACTGGGACTTGGGGGGAGAGACTGGAGAAGCCTGCACCAGCCCCTGTGGTTCAGCCTGAGAGCTGTTAGGATATGGCTGCCGCAGTCTGTGCTCAGTCAGATCGTGCTCCCTCTTCCTCATTGTCCCAGATTCACGGGTTCACCTAGTTATCTTGCTCCCCTAAACAGCAGCTTCAGACCCTCTCACAGCAGTTCCCAGCCCCATTATCAATTTCACCTCCGCATCCTGAATCTCCTGCAGCCTGAGAAAGCCAGTTGCTCTCCTTTTCTGCGCGACACAGTGGTGTCATGGGGTAGTACCTCCTGTTGCCAAGCAGGGGCCCTTTGCCTGGGCTCTCCTGCAGCTTCTGCCATCCATGAGTTTGCCTAAAGGACTTGCACTTTTCTAACGTGCTGAGCAACAGCAGCTATGGGGATCAGGCCAAGTGGTACCCATTGCTTGGAGAGCACGAAGAAGAAGGAAGTCCTTGAGAAACATACACAAACCCAAAATCTCCAGGTCTAGCCCTGTATGTCCCGTCCATAGGAGTTTCCTTGCTCCCTCAGCAGTCTCAGGATATGACTGCTGGCATTTCCCATGACCGTCAGTGTCAAGGGATATGGACATTGTCATCATCGCACAGTCCTTCAGCTAAGGGATCAGGGGAGGAGACAGAAAACATTTTGGGATTGTACTGCCAGCAGGATGGTAATAGGGCAAACCAGCTGACAGAGCCCAGCTCAACCATGGAGAAAGCCCCTTTGCTTTCTAATGCCTGTCTGATGCTACTTGGGAGCATCTATAATCAAAGTCCAGTGATAGTTTTACGTAGGGGTGTGACAATAAGCCTGGCTGACCAAGAAACTGAGGCCAATGGTGCTGGAAGAGATATGGCAGAGACCTGGTGCCTAGGGGAGAAATGAGAAAAACATACCCATAGCAGCCAACTGAAACAAAATTCCTGGGCAGCTTAAGAGCCCCAAGAGCTACTCACAAGACATCCCCTCTAATTCCCTCCTTCTCCCCCCTTTAGGCTTTGTTCAGGCCCTTATGTGTAGGTACAGAGCCCTAATCTCTCTGGCATGCAAATAACCACCGGTTTGCAGTGCTTTTCCCCTTCACCCATTTCCCAAATCTGGCCCCTCACAGCAGGGAAGGGAGGGCGAGAGAGGGCAGGGCCTCCCAGAGGAAAGCACAAGGGGGCTTAATGGATCTCCTGTGCCTCACTGATGGGGACTTTGGTAGCAGGGAAAGTCCTGGAGGGCTCCCAGGACTGAGATGGGAGAGGCTTGAGGGAAGATCTTGGGAGCCAAAAGGGATCCATGGTGCTGGCTTTCACCGTGCACCAGCCTGCAGGCAAGGCTGGATATGGCGCAAGTGGGGTGCTGCAGGTCCTGGTGCCCCACCACATCAGATGCAGCTCTCCAGTCTCAGCTGGGTGCTGTGACCCTGCTTGGCTGTGTCTGACCAGGAGTTAGTTATGGAGCTGTAGGATGGCCAAGCTCAATGGGGGGGCTTCCCACCTGGGCTCAGTTGTGCCTTGACCTCAGAGCCTGAAGCAATCCTGCCCTGCCTGGCAGGATGAAGGTACAGAGAGATGATGTGCTACCCCAGGGAGGCTCTCGGCGCTTGGGGATGGCCGGCATGGAGAGCAAGCTTGTAGTAGATATTTGCCTGTCCTGCTCTGCTCTTCCTGCAGTGCCTGGAGATTTCCCTCTCTTTTTTCCCCTCCTTCTGTTGCCCTGCTTCCTCCCACCCTGTCTTTCCTCTCCTAGGCTAGACAATGGGGAGACGTGACCCAGAGGAAGGGCATCTCCCAGCTCCTGTGAAGCCCCCAGATGGTGGCTGGGGCTGGATCGTGCTCCTCGGCTGCTTTGTGATCACCGGCTTCTCCTATGCCTTCCCAAAAGCCGTCAGTGTCTACTTCAAGGAGCTCATGAAAGATTTCCATGTGGGATACAGTGACACAGCCTGGATCTCCTCCATCATGCTGGCCATGCTCTATGGGACAGGTGATGCTTGGACACATTCCCTCCTTCCCAGCTTTTGCCTTCCCTTTCCTGCTACAGGCCAAGACCCATGTCCCCATAGGCTTTCCTCATGCTCACTGACCTGATGACATGCAAAATGCAACTGTCCCACCACTTCTCTTCTAGAAGTGTGCTGCATGGCTGTCATGTCCCTTTTTTCCTCTGCTCCAGGAGACCTGAGGTGTGCCCCACCTGTCTCTCACACAGTTAACATGGGGTTTGCTCCCAGTGCTCAAGTGCTGCCCCTATCACATCAAGCCCCTCTTGTTCCCAGGCACTGGGGGGCTGAAGGCAAGGCAAAGCAGTCTCCACATCCCTTGGCTGGGCCCAATGGATGTGTATCTAAGTAGCTAAGCAGTGATCTCTGTCATTAATGTTTCATCTTCCTGAGTGGACTGCCCCTTCCCGTTTGTCCCATCTCCTCCTGGTCTCCTACTCTGTCCCCTCTGCTTCCTCCCAGGACCAGTATGCAGCATCATGGTGAATCAGTTTGGCTGCCGGCCCGTGATGCTCATCGGTGGGCTGCTGGCTTCCTCTGGGATGATCCTGGCATCTTTCACCACCAATATCATTGAGCTTTATCTGACAGCTGGCGTGCTGACAGGTGAGAGCCCCAGGAGTTGGGAAGGGAACACAGACTTACCTGCAGAAGAACCAAGAACACGCTGTATATTCCTTTAGCATTACGTCTAACATTAGGTCTTCTCTAACCTATTTGCATCTGCTCATAGGAGGCATTTAGTCCTGAACATTGCATCTGTGGGAGATGCATCTGCGGGAGATGCATCTGCTGGATCTAAACTGATGCTCAGCGACTATGGCAACTTGGGTGGTACATAGTGGTAAAGGAGAGAGGCGAAGTTCCTGTTTAAGGCACAGGTCCTGTTAAACACGGCCGTGTTTACCTGATTCAGATACATCTCAGGTAGACAGCTTAGCCCATCTTCTCCAGAGGCAGCCCACCCACATGGGAGCAGAAGGAGCAGAGGCTCGTGAGGGACGCATGAATCCCACCATGGGACTCTGGGACTAAGCCTGAAGGGAGTTTTCAGCCTGTTGCAAACCACCTCTCATGTTCTTGCACTTCCTGTTCCCTCCTGGCTCTCACCCTCCTGCAGGTCTGGGTATGGCGCTGAACTTCCAGCCCTCACTGATCATGCTGGGCACATACTTTGACAAGCGTCGGCCTCTTGCCAATGGACTGGCTGCTGCTGGGAGCCCTGTTTTCCTTTCCTCCCTCTCTCCACTGGGGCAAGTGCTGCTGGAGAAGTTTGGCTGGCGAGGAGGGTTCCTTATCATGGGTGGCCTCCTGCTTAACTGCTGCACTTGTGGGGCAGTCATGAGACCCCTGGACACGGGCATGAAGCGGAAGACGGAGAAGACTCGGGACAAATATGAAGCCAAGGAGATGCTGCCCATAGGAGGGAAATCAGAGGAGGGAATCAGCACCACTGACGGAACCATGAAAGCCAAGAAAGCCAAGAAGAAGCCCAGGAAAGGAAAGAAGCTTCTGGATTTTAGTATCTTTTCCAACCGAGGGTTTATCATTTACACTATTTCCAAGTTCATCCTGGTCCTGGGTCTCTTCGTGCCCCCCATCTTGCTGGTCAACTATGCCAAGGACACAGGTGTACCAGACACAGAGGCTGCATTCTTGCTCTCTATCATTGGCTTCATAGACATCTTCGCCCGCCCAGCCTGCGGCATGGTGGCAGGGTTGAAGTGGGTCCGTCCTCACGTGGCATACCTCTTCAGCTTCTCTATGCTCTTCAATGGCTTGACAGACATCTGCAGTGCCAGGGCTAGCAATTACACGGGGCTGGTCATCTTCTGCGTGTTTTTCGGCATCTCCTACGGCATGGTGGGGGCCCTGCAGTTTGAGGTGCTCATGGCCATCGTGGGCTCCCAGAAGTTCTCCAGCGCCATCGGGCTGGTCCTGCTTATTGAGGCGTTTGCTGTGCTCATCGGGCCGCCCTCTGCAGGTAGGTTTCTTGATGCAAAACACAGGTGATTCGTTTGGCTGCCGTTCCATGGTACTGCGGGTATTGGGCATGGTATTGGATAAAAGAGCCTATTCCTCAACTTCGGATTTCCTCTGGAAACTGAGATCTGAAGTAAGAGTTCCCACTCTCACTCCATGCCCACAACTGAACTTAAGCAGGGCACAAGATGGCAAGTAGTATTTCCCTCTCTGCTTTGCTCAGAGACCTGAGTGGTGGCAGGTAGACAGAGATATCCAGAGATATGCATGACTTCCAGTCCTTCAGTCCTGATCAGTGGTACTTCCCTCACTTTCACACCGAGATCCAAGACTCTGCCTTCACTGTGAATGTTGCATAAAATCATGTTACAGGTAGGGTCAGGCACATGCTGCAGGCAAACCCTTGATAGTCTTTGTTAGGACAAGGCAAAGATCTTTCAAGTTCTCCTTGGTGTCCATGGCCTTTTGATTGGTGCTGTGAATAATGATCTCAACTTGTGTTGGCCCCAATCCATTTTTTGGTGTCAATCAAGTCAAAACAGCTCATTGAGCCACCTGAGGCATTTGCTCTTACTTCCTTTTAAGAGGATTAAGGCGCAGTTTCTCAACCAATCTTGTCTAGGCCACAGTAAGGTCCATGCCCCACAGACAGTCCATAAATGAGTTGCTGAATGGGGGGAGACCCTTCACCCAAGAAACCGGTGTAGGTTCCTGTTAAGTGTCACACAAAGTCAGATCATGCCAAAGGCTTATTTACAAATGAAGTGAGTTCTCTGCAGGTGTGATTTGTGAGGAAGGGTCAGGGACAGACCATGGACCACTTTGTTGCTTCCTGCACTCCCTTCCTTCAGCTGCAACACGTGAGCTGAAACCCATCAGTGAAGACCTCTGATGATCTGCTCCTTAGCACATACCACCAGTTATGAACAAAACCCACTCTTAGCAGCTCCACCCAGTCCTCAGGTCAAAACTGGTGTCCAAGAGAAGACCCTCTTTATGATAACAGTAATTCATGTCTTCTCTTAAAAGCTGTGGGGCAGTCAGCAGTCCTAGGCCAGGGAGGGTCAAGGAATATGTGTCGTGAAGGCAGATGCAGATAGATCATGGGGATGAGGGGGATTGAACAGCACCTTGCTCCTTGGAGCAAGGCACACGAGGGGTAGTGATGGGGGACATCCCTCAGCCCTCCTGACTCAGCTCAGCTGTGTCTTGACACTGTGTGCACACACAATGGGATGCAGATAGTGCAAAGCCACTGAAGAGCAGTGCTAGGAGTAGCCAAGTCATGGTGTCCTCCTTCCCCCCTGCAGGACCTGCAGGACCCCCCCGGTCCAGGGAGCCTGGGTGTGCTGGCAAACCCAACAGTTCAGGCCTGGGGAGCAGTCGGCTGGAAGCAGGGGGTTGAACAAAGTAGCTTTGTTTGGTGTAATCCTCCTGAGCTGCTTCCTGCCCCATGGGTGCTGAGGGAGTTTGGCGCAGGATAAGCTGCACACACGCATGCAGGCGTGCACGCAGGCTCCTTGCTCACCATCCAGGTTGGATGGGCAGGGCACATACGTTCACCTGGAGATGAACTCCCCACATTTACTGACAGTGAGTGGAGATACCTTGAGAACCTCTCTTTGGCAGAGGTGTGGGCCAACCAAAGGGACTTCTCTACCAAAAAAGAGAAATGGGTCCTCAGCCAAACGCAGGTGCTGGTCTGTCCATGCAGGAACGTGTAGGCTCAAGCTAACTCTCTCACTTCTTCTCCAACCATCAGGCCGCTTGGTTGATGCTCTCAAGAACTACGAGGTGATCTTCTACCTGGCAGGCTCAGAGGTAGTGCTCTCTGCTCTCTTCCTGGCCATGGCCACCTACTGCTGCCTGAACCGAGGCAAGAAGAAGGAAGGTTCCCCGGAGAAGAACCCTCCTGCAGGTGGTGGGAGCGACACTGAGGAAGCAGAGTCCGATGTGCAGGAGGCTGAGGAGCACAGCAGCGACAACCACCAGCCAGCCCACAGCACCGACACCACCGTGGTGGCAGCCAGCGAGGAGGCCAACCATGTGGCAGAGGAGCAGGGCAGGGAGGGAGGCGGGTGTCCCGCTGGGGACGGGGAGGTGCTGGCACGAGACGGCTGCGATGCTGACCAGACGGTGGAGAGGGACAGCTTTTAGCCAGGGCAGAGGAACAGGGATGTATAAATCTGGCCTTGTTTGCATGCACCTCAGCTTGGGAGGGTAGGTGGGAGATGAGGAGGAGAAAGTGGAGACAAACACAGATGTAAGAGGGAGAGGTATAAGAATAGCTGGTCCTTATGTACGTTATGTCCACATACCTACCAGTGCTATGTCTACTTGCATCCTGCACCCATGCTGGTGCAACTCAGGCTCGGAGCAGCCCAAACACCAAAAAGAAAACAAAAAATCATCTTCTTTCCTCACTTCCAAACCAGCCCCAGAGAAAGTCTGTTGAAGAGGCTGCCAAGGACTCTCCTTCTCCTTCTGCATTGTCATAATACAGAACACAAACAATTAGAGACTCTTTGCAATCAGATCTGGTACGCTTTGGTTTGGTGTCAGTGTTTCCTCCACCTCACTTCCACAGTCGGGATAGCACCAGGCCAGCTGGAACTAGGTTTAGGAGGTGGTGTGATTCATAGCTATCATATGGGCCACCTCCAGCTGCAGGCAGCATGGGTGCAGACACTGCATTCCCTGCAGTGCCTCCCTTGGGCACTGCCAAAGCGGTGGGATACCTCCCTCTGGAGCATCTTTTGTGGGTGGTAAAGTCGAGGCAGTGACACATGATTCTGCTTTTCCAAGTGGGGAAGTGCTGGGTAGAGGCTGCTGCTGCAGTGCAAGAAGAAGACATCTAAAAAGGTTAATGCCATTGGGTGAGCAGCCATGAAACAGAGCCTTGCCGACAGGAAAAGCAGTGAGCTATTAGTATCTAGCCTGAAGTGAGTCCTGTTGATGTGTGAAGGAGTAACTTGGCCTCTACGGGAGGTGGGGGTTTCAGGGCAGGTAAATAACTGTGTCCCAAGCAATTAGCCACTCACCAGGAATGGCACCAGGCCCATGTGTGTTTTCCTTTCAGAGAAAAACCCCTTACGTAAAGGAATCAAAGGTAAGGCAGAAGGACAATCCAGAGCCCTCAGTGCCATTGACGAGGGTGTTGGAGCACGTGGTAAGGCAGGCGTGACTCCCTCACCCCTGCTGCAGCGGTGGATTTCCAGATTGAGAGGACAACCTTCCCTGGCATGCTTAAACCACTCCTAATCTGCTTTAGGACTGGATCTTTTATAAACAACCCTGGCCAAAGCCCTTTCTTCCTGTTTCCTGAACCGTTTCACCTCAGAGGCCCTGGGGGACCCTGTGGCTATAGCAAGGGAGCAAAAACTAAGCAGAGGGATACACGGAAGGCAGCTCATGGGACCATCAAAATAGGTGTTTCATTCCAGACCAGACTGACTACAAGTTAACAGGCAGTGGGTGAAGCCTGCAGCACCCCCAAAGCCATTTAAACAGGGAGGGGAGCAGGGACATGAAGGAAAAGGTTTCATTCTAAACGTTCCTAAGCAAAGAGCAGTAAGTGACAAGCAAAATAAAGCTGCTGAAGAATGTCAGTTTAAAGAGACATAAGAACTGGACATTGGAACTAGATTATCTGTAAGGTCCCTTCCAACCCAAGCCATTCAATGATTCTGTGCAATTGGAAAGGAGAAGGTAAACCCCATGGTTCTGTACCTTGCCCCACCACTATTGTCAGCTCTGACTGTGGGTCAGTTACAGTCGTGACTTTGGGTTTCTTCCTATTCAAACCCACTTAGAAACATCCCAAATCAGACTAAGCCTCATGACAAAGCCCCGCTGCAAAGCTCTGGGAGGAAGAGAAGGAGCACCAAGAGTGATGGAGCACTGCAGGCATTCATCCACTGCTGCACAAGCTTATTCCCCCCTCCACAATATCACTGTACCTGCTCTGCTCAACCAAGTTGCTCTGCAGCGCTTTCCCAGCAACCCTAACCCCCTGTTCCCCAGGCCGGGTTTCCCTCGGTCACCAGTGCTCCCTCCAAGTGGCAGCTTCCATCTTCCCAGTGCTCCAATGCCCTTGTCAGCCAGGCAGGCCATGGGAACGAGGTCCCCTCCGTTTCCTTGTCACCAAAGTTCCCCACTAAGCCTCCTCCTCTGAAATCTTTCCACAAACCACATAAAAGCCCTCAGGGTACAAGATGTTGCTACAGACAGTGCTGTAAGATCCCCAGACCTCTTCCTCCACCAGTCAGGTTGCAAAAAAACATGGCCAAACTGCCTTCCACTCCGCATTGTCATCTTTCAAGCCAGTTTTCTCTGTCCCTCTGAACTGCTCCGTATTATGGCATAACAAACAGCTCTGAAAGAGGATCAGGGTCTTAAGCATCAGCTCAAGCTTGTGATGCAACAGCTGAGCTGTATGGAGAAGCTGGCCCTAGAGAGGTATGCGAGGATGCCACCCGGCAGAACTGAGGCAACCGGTGATTTTACAAGGCTGGTGCTCCCCTGGGAAGCCATGCTGGTCTTACAGGGAGGACTGGCCTTGCTACAGCATTTATAAGCTTTCTCCTCAGCAAACATGTGCCGCAGTGACCACCATAGCTTGGCAGAGAGGTGATCCACCAGTATGAGCAAGAAAGATAAATGGCCAGCACATGACACCCATCTTCTCATCACTATATTTTAAGATTAAAACCAATACGGGATGTGCAAATAAACCTCTAAAGAAAACCCATAAAGGACAGGAAACAAAATGTCACATTTTTCTTTATTAGAGACAACAGTCAGTACAACAGAATCCATTGAAATCTTCCAGAGCAGCTTAACCATGGATGGCTTTCTTCCAGGCACACACAGAAATGACAAAGCTCCAAAGACAAATCGAAGAGAAAAAACAAAGAAAACCAAACATCTTGATCATAAATTAATGCCCTCAAATAACTTCTCTCACTACCACTAGAATGTAATGACAGAAGTCAAAACCCTTGCCTCTGAGAAGCACACTGCTCTTGGCAGTTGTGCGGTCTGCCAGAAGAGAAAGTGCCATCTGCATCTGGGATCAGCCCACAGGGACAAAGGGAGAAAAGGAAGGAGGAAAGATGCAGCCTCACTTACCTCAGTTTTCCTTCCCCTCCTTCCCTTGTGCTGGGAATGGGATGTCAGACACTGGTGCTGGCTGGCCCAGGGCACAAATGGCTGTGCTGAGAGGAAAGTGGGGGAGCAGCATGCTATTCATGCTTTGCACTAGAAAATCTCAAAGCCTCTGCCTACAGGCCATGCCTTCCTCTCTCCACAAGGCTCCTGTCTCTCCTCTCTAGCTGAAGAGCCATACAATAATGAAGGAGATGTGGAAAAGAGAACGATGGAAAGGTGCAGCTTTGCTGTCACTCCTAGGAACCTGTCTGCCACAGACAGGCACTCTTACCTCAGCATCTCTGCTGACGAGGGGGGCTCTTTCCTGAGCCAGGTCCCTCCTTCCCACAGGGAAGGGCAGAGCCACATCCTACAGGATTCTAGCCCTGGGCTGTAGCAATGGAGTGTGCAGACAGTGCCAGCTGTGCAGGAGCACAGTGACTTTGAAGAGGATGGAAGCCAGGGGAAGAGATTTTCTGCATCTGCAGCTCCGCATACCAGACACATACTCCCATCAGTCCCTGCTTTGAGGGGTTCCCCCAGCTCCTTGGATGGACGGTGATCCGATCACATGTACTACCACCAGTTCTAGACATCAGTTTGGACTTCTATTTCTTAAAAACAGTGATCATCCTACAGAAATCAGTCCTGCAGCCCATGGAGATGGACAGAAGAGACAGAAGTAGCTCAAAACAGGCCAGAGAATGGGAAGCTTGGAGACAGTGAGCAGTGGGATGAAGAAAACAATGCTGGTGCCAACAGCTTCCCCTACCACAAGTGGAGGACAGAAAGGGGCTCTTCATGCCATTTGTAACCATTTCCAGATGTTTAAGTGGCCTCCATAAGACAGAGGGGAGTGGTTGCTGCCCTATATGCTCGGCAGTGTCCTGCGTGCACACGCTCACATGGAGGTGCGGGAGGGGATTTTCCTCCCCACACCTCAGTATTCAAGTTGGGCAGCAGGAATCTCTAGGAGTAAAAGGAATATCCAGGCAAACAAGCAAAGGAAGAGAGGAGAAAGCAGAGGTTGGTACTGATCCAACCAGCTACCGCCACCCAAAGCAGAGGAGGAATTCCAGGCTGGACATACACAGAAATCTCAGAGGATGAATCGTTATGTGAAACAGACATTTACAACAGTCTGCAAAGTCTTTCCTTTGGCCACTCAGGCATCATCAATGAGCTTTTCACCATTTGCCTGTTCCTTCCTGCTACCCTCTCGCTCGCTTTCTCCTCCTTCTTCTTCTTCTGCACCGTCCGTGTATGTGTCCTTCTGCCCGTAGTTGAGAGTAGTGCGAGCAAGGTCCACCTCAATGGGAAAGACATCTGCATCTCGGAGCACGCCATAGCAGTCGTCATAGTACTTGGACATGGTGGAGACAAAACGCTGGAGCTGGAACACGATGTCCTGCACTGTAGTGTTGGGAACATGTTGGGAACAACACAGGTGCGTGAAAACCCCCTTCCCAGACAGAGAGAAGGCTGTGATCAAGCCTCCCTCTCCTAAGCATTAGATAGTCTCCTAAGCATTAATCCCTTTTGTCCCCTGAGGGCGGATGTCTCAGGCACAGCCACAAAAGGGCTCTTCAGTAAAGATTTCCAAGCTGAGATCAAGGAGAGGCATGAAGGCCAAAGCCACGTTTGCCTGACCCTTTCAGGGGGTGGCCACAGCAGCGATACTCACCATGTTTCTGGTCCAGGAGCTCTATTTTCTCTAGCACATCCTTCCTCATCTTGGCAAAGCGCGTGCGAGCCTCCTGCCGGCAGCGCAGGATAAGGCGGTATTCATAGTTCCCAGTGCTGACCCGGTAGAGGGGTTCACCCAGAGCCTGCCAAAAACACAGCACCATTTTAGAGACTCCCACAACAGTGCTTGTATCATAAAATCATAGAATGGTTTGGGTTGGAAGGGACTTTAAAGATCATCTGGTTCCAAACCCCCATGCCATGGGCAGGGACACCTTGTATGCAAAGTTTGTTGGCTGTTGTGGACTTGCAGTGCTTTTGGGTTATTACAGCCCTCTCAGGATCACTGCAACTGCAGTCAGGAAGCACAAAACATGGTCAACAACTGGCAGTCAGTGGGGCCACTCTGAAGGCCAAATACACACCAGCCACAGTAAAGAAAAACATCACTACTACACAAAGCAAAAAGGACTAGCACTTTACAACTCAGCCTGGAAAAGTGGGATGGCTTCTTATCTGAACTATTGAGACAAGCACTGTGAACAAGAGTCTAAGAGCTGAGGGATATATTAATTTATCTCAATCAGACATAAAATTCTGACCTCCTCTGCAAGCTTCCCCTGCTCAGAGCAGGGGAGGTGGACTAGAAGACCTTTGAAGGTTCCTTCCACCCCAAACTATTGTATGATTCTATATGGATTGCGTAACATATTATACATCTACGCTGAGAACTCTGTGGTATCTACAACCATCCAGACACAACACTAGAAAACAGTAGGGAGGGACTGATACACTGTCCTGCAAAATAGTTCTGAGAGAAAGGGGTTAGGTCTGTCAGCAGAACAGCATTCTTGCATCAGTAAACATAACTACACAAAAATCCATGTTAAAGACTATGGCTTGATAATGCACGCTGCATGCTCCAAAACCCAAAGATGTTACTCTGCTGGTCAAGACTGGGATTCTTTCCTTCCCATTTACAAGGAAAGATATAATTAAATGTTATCTTAGGAAAGTTTTATTCCTTCCTGGCACTGGGAACTAGGCATTCCAAACAATCAAATCCCTGCTCTGAGATCAATACCTAGGATAAAACAAGATCTTACTTTAATGCAGGGCATCCGGACATAGAATCACACAGTCACAGAATCATAGAATGGTTAGGGTTGGAACAACCTTAAGATCGTCTAGTTCCACACCCCCTTCATGTAGGGGATACCTTTAGCTATCTTAAACAGAGCTGTTAAGGATTACAGTCATAAGCCCCTAAATCCCCTATTGTTAAGAGAGATCCTTTAATCAATTTTCTTCAACTACAAATGCACTATTCACATGCATTTTGCTGTGAAGATGCTCAACCTCCATTTCTCAGAAACAAGTCCAGAATTAATTATATGCTGTACACTACACACAAATGGAATCTGTGAAGATAACACCTTAATCCTCCTTACATACGCTGGTATTACTTAACACTGAGATAGGCAACCACTGAGCAAACAAGCTGCAGAGATGATGTCTGGTCCCTCCGCTATTTCATAGCACTAGTGATTCATGACAGTGTTCCCCAGACAGCATTTATGGATCTCCAGTTTCTAAAACGTTAAGAACAAATGTGTGTAATTCTTAGGATGCATTCACTGTTTTCATGCAAACAGGCAAGGAGCTATTTTACAATTACAGGGCAGTGTGTATAGGGAAGCTGCAGAAAGAGAGTATGCAGCTGTCATTGTCACAGTGGTGGTACTCACAATGCAGCTGTACTCTTCGTCATCCATCTCTTTGACTTTCAGGCAGTAAGACTTTACAGAATTTAAAACAGAAGGAAATATTAAAAATTAGAAGTGATTTCGTCATCACCCATAGCTATACAGGTGTACCATTTCAAGCCTTCCTTCAATGCTACAGCTAGGGGCACTGGGGAAAGCACAGTGGGATCAGAGTATATTAAACATCCCTAGTGGAAAGAAAATCTGTTTGGAGAAAGATGAGAGAAAACGGTGGGGGGGAAAGAAGGTGCTTAATATTTATATTACAGAAGCAACTACTTTAGATAAGTATACCCTAGTAAGAGAAAAATCCTGTGCTCATCTACTGTTTGGGAAAACACAATACCAGAAAAGTATGAGGAGGGAGTAAGTAAGGAGGGAAAAAGGAAAAAAAAAAGATGAATTGTGGGAAGGACTGATGTGGGAAGAGATGCTGCCATATTCACTTGCCTTAGGGCTGCAGCTCCAAATACTCCTCTCAACTGGTGAAAGAAAATAGATTCCTACAGTTATAGAACAGATGCACAACCCCATGCTTTTTGGGTGCAGAAAACACGGGGCAAGTAGAAGAGAAAAAATAAAAGGCATGCTCTAAATAAAAGCAATTATGCCTTGACAGTTACTTACTTTAGCTAATGAAAAACAATCTAAAACTATCTGAAAAATGAGGACTGGAGAGCTTTTTTGGGGAGTCCAAGAGGTCAGGCTATGATTCCACAAAACTTCATTTCAACCAGCATTTAAAAAGCAAGCAAGCAGCTCACCAAATACTCAAACTTGACATCCAGGTATTTTTTGATAGTCAGCCTTGTGTCAGGAATGGCTTTATTCAGATACGTATTCAAGTCAGTAAGCATCTGCAAGGGAAACATCCTGTTGCTGAATGTATGACCAAAAAGCATGACTACATTTTATCAAGTACAACCTTCGAATCAGCACAGGTCATGGGATTGCCTCGAGTTAACTCTTTTTTTGAACTACAGCACATCTGAAAGAAAATGTCTGATCTTGACTCAGAATTATCACAGTCAGAGCATCCATTATTGCCACCGGCAAGTAGTTCAAGTCTCAGAAATGCATGCCTAACTTCCAGCCTGAATTCACCTTCTTTCAACTCATCTTGTTTCAACTGGTCCTGGAAAACACCCTCCCTGATTCAAAGGCCCACTACCCAGTGCTGTCCATTCAATACGGCACTGAAAATGGTGCCCAAATCAACATCTAATCCTCTACTAAAATAAGTGGACAGATCCCCTGGAGACTCTAAATTACATATACTGATCAAAATCCTGAAGTTATTACTGGACTGTTTACCTAAACTCTTTTACATTTAGTGACATCTTTTAAGTATGGGTACCAATATCAGGGAAAGGGCTCTAGAGACTACACTGATCAAACTACCCCCTCATCCTCAAAAGAAAAGGAGAGGAATACACTCATGTGCAAAAGTCAAAGGGACAAGATTGACATATTCACTACACTACCTCTTAGGTTCTTTATGAAGAGAGTTCCTTGAAGGAAAGCAATGACAGCTTTTCCTACAATGAATGATCTTTAAGATCACACCTTCAAAGGCAGGCTTCTGTCTTTCTAGGTTCCCCTCTTCCCCAGACCCTGTACTCCTATAGTTATATTCTTTACCGGCTTAATTGTTTTTAGCAGGTGAATCCCAAACTTCTCAATGTTGCGATGGGCATCAGCAAATTTCACAAAGGCTTCACTGGCAGCTGGTTGCGGCTCCCGTACACCAATGACAGAGAAAACATCTCCAAATGCTGGATGAGGGTAATAAATAGAAACACATGAAGGAAGAAGCTGACCCTGGAGAAGAATCTTGCCTCCTAAAGACCAGAGGTCTGCAAGGCATTATTTCCATGTCCCATGTGTAAGACTGCCAATGCCAAAGAGCAGCCCTTCCCAGCTCATTTCCACAACACTCAGTTTTCTTTGAGCAAGGGAACCATACATCTATGTACTGGCTAAAACTCCTGAAACTAGAGCCAAAGATTTCTGCTCCTTTCACTCAAGATTCTTTACCTCTGTGCGTCTGGGATAGTTCAAAGAAAGCCCTGAGAAGACTCTTGGTGTGCTCTGTCAAGCCTGTGCCAGAAGCCAGAAAAAAGCATTCGAGTCATTTCACTGCAACATAACTGAGGTATCCCTCTCCCCCCTCTGGTGTTTAATGGAAGAAGCTGTTTACCTTTGTACAACTCTGCAGTCCTTTCCAGTTCGTCTAACCTCTTCACTAGTCCATCTAATTGGAAACAAGAATCAGAATACAGAATTAGAACAGTCAAATCCATTGCATGGTTAAGACCTGATCAACTGGAAAAACAGTTTCATGCCTCTGGTTCAAATTTCCCTCACCTTTTAATGCCTGTCTCCTGGCCCAGCATGAGAAGCTTTTAAAACAACTGCAAACTTATTTTACAGTGTGGAGTCATCACCTATTGGCAATCGCTAAGTGGTTCCCCACTTTAAATTAATTTGACCCTAGCTAGCATAAGTGGCCCCAGTGACAGGATATATCACTCAGGATGGGCAGAGGCAATCACAACAGTGAGGCAAAGCAGAAGAGAAGAATTATGAAGGAATCACGTGGGCCATTCAAGTAACAATAAAGAGCAGGTAAGCACAATAGGGTAAGTGTTTCCTTAAGAAAATGTCCTCCTGGACAATACTTACCATTGCAAAGTATGGCTCGGCTTAAGCCCAGGGCATCCGCTGTCCCTGAGCTCATGTTCTCTACCAGCCGGTGCTTTACCTTCTTCAATACTAAAGGCCAAAAGAGAGTTGCAAACCAGGATCAGGGTCATTTCCATGGGCATGAAAAGCTCACTAACATACTTCACTGGTTTCTCAGGCATTGAATAAACTGTACTTAACTCACTATTGAGGTAGCAAGCAAAAAAGAAAGAACCCAACCCACCTACATAGAAACTAGATTTTCAATCCAGCTGTGTATAGCACATCTGCTGTCTTGTCTATCTGTTCTGCTCTCACATCCTATATACTCCAACCAATAAAGCTCCAGCACTTCTTTTGGAAGACTATTCCAGTCAATAACTTTGCTATAAATCACCTATCATGATACTTGGAACTAAACTTTGCTTATGCTACTTGCTGGTTTACTTAACTGAGGTCAGGAGACAAGGCTGAAAGCAAGACAGAATTCATGGATCAAAATTAGCCCTTTGTTTGCTTTTATCTTTTGGATCTCAGTTAAACCCTTTTGTCACCTCCTGATGGTGCAAATTACTAGAGACAGTTAACAACCTCTTCAGAATCGGATGACTTAGCTACATTTATTTAGAGGCAAACTTGCAGGGGTGCCAAGTGCCTGCAGCTTCCAAGAGTTCGGCTGAAGCCAGTGTTCAGCATCTCTGGAAAATGCCACATTTTCACCACACTTCTGTTTCCCCAGAAATCCATCTCACTCCTCATGATTTTCCTGAACCCCTGCAATTCATTAGCACCTTAATCACCATAAAAAGAAATGAAAGCAAAAAGAATAGATACATTTATTTTAGGAAAGCCAGAAAGGTGACCATATAAAGGAGACAACCGTGAAGACTTAGTTCAAAATACACGCTTTGTTTTAGAAATAAGCCTCTCTCCTCTCCTATAAAGTTTATGGTTGTACAAAACTCAGTGCAGATAGGTGTGTTTCACCACTGTCTTCCAAGGTTAGAAATTGCAACCAGTACCTTCTGACAGACACATTTCTGCGTACCTCATTTCTGTGAAAATCTCAATAGTCAGCATGACTTACAGGTATTAAAAATAAAATTATTACCTAGTTGAGTTTCACCATCCATGCTAACCACAGAGAAACAAGCCTCCTGTAACAAGTCATGCCTCACCTTTCAAGACTATTCCAAGAAGAAAGGCAAGGATTTTTTTTTCTAGACCTGTAATTCTCTTTGACAGCATCCACTTCAAAATGACTGATTTAAGAGGAAGAATGGAACCAAAGGTTTACTCTGGTTTTAGCTTGGACCAGTCTTTCACCCATCCATGTAATTTTAACACTATAAGGAGAAAGAAACCAGTCTTACCAATATCCAAAGACTTGCCCTGCTTTGGGTCGGCCTGCAGTTTGTTGTAGTGTATTGTCACTTCTCCCTGTAGAAAGAGCAAATCCCAAACTGCTGTGCTGGAAGCAAGCAGCAGTGGATTCTTTTACCAATGGACAATAAACTGTAAACTATGACCCAGAAGCTCCCTTGGCCCCCTCCTACCTCTCACCTTTACCATCTGTATCATCTTGGCCACCTCCACCTTGGTTTTTCCCTTGACGGACTTCCCATTCACTCCTGTGATTTCATCACCAGCTGCTACAGTGCCATCTAAGGCTGCAGGAGTGTTATCAAATACCTGGTGGAGAGGAGAAAGAGCACAGTTAGGCTGGAATCAAGAGGAAGAGCAAGGTGAATAGAGGGCTACTGAACAAAAACCCAGACAATTACATTCCTCCTATTTAACTCAGTTGTATTTTGTGCATGGTGAAGCTGTAGTTTTTCCCCTTTCATAGTAAAGAGGCAGGCTGGTAATACAGTTCCCTCAGGAAGTTCTTGTCTCCAAGACATACGTCGTCAAGCATACGACTTCTTCACATTGAGAAGGTCACACTGTTCCCCCGTGAATTCTAAGATGCTCTCCAAGAAGGATAATTTCAGAAGTCTCTTACATACCCATTAGGTACTAGGGCAAGGAAATCTTATTCACTGGAAAGTGAGATGATGTCTCCCATTTTGAGGAAAACAAATAGTATGGGACTCTCCACGCTTTCCATATCTGAGATGGAAACTGTTTTACACAGATGGTTTATTCATCCTCCCTGAGTGCCCACCTGGACAATGTAGAGACAGGGGCAGTACTGTGCTCCTCCCCCAATGCTGATCCCAATCAGGTTCTGAGAGTCCTTCTTCAGGGTCACTGTCCCAGGTACAGTGGGAATCCCCCTGTAATGAGAGAGAGGGAAATGAACAACTGAACATGGTAGGCAGAGCTGCATGTGTATGAAACAGCTCTGGTTGATACAAACTGAAAAACTTATCTCTTCCACAAAGTCTAACAGCATGGGCCATAGTGCTAGAGAGAGAGGAAGACTTGCACAGCATAAATGAAATGCAAGACAAGTGCTACACATTAAATTCATTGCTGATCTAATCAAACCTTTTACTTGCTCAGGGAATGCCAGTGGTTTTCTCTTTACAGACCTAAGAAGTCCCAAGTTTTGTCCACTTCTTCTTGCCTCCTATCCTCCTTTATAGACATTTTTCCCTCTGGCAAAGGCCACTAATTTCCAGAAGGTTTTTCTGCACTGCTTTGCAATCAGGAATGCAGAATAGTTACCCCAGAGCAACAGAACACGTTCTCCTTTGCTCAGCAGCACAGCAATGCCCATCCCCAGTCTCCAGGGGAAGCAAGAAATCAGGACTGAACAGCAAAACTGACTCTCCAGCACAAAGCATCAGGAGCAGGTAAATTTATCCACTCCCGTAAGGTCTTGGTTGCAAAGACTATTTCTAGTGTTAACAAAGAACAGGGAAAGATAAGCAAAATACTCACAGCTTATCTTCCTCAATATCATAGTCCAAATCTGCAAACATTGTTTCGGTTAAGCAGAGCCTCTTTGTCTGAAACTGCTTATTCCAAACTCCCTGGGAAGAAAGAACAGAATAAACCCCAGTAAACCAGTGACCTCAACAGAAAACTGCAGAGAATCAACCATCACCCTTGCCAGCGCCCTTCTTCGTTTGTCTTTTTTTCAATGTCACACCATGGCCTCTGTTCTTGTACCAAAGCTGAAAAACATGTCAGGTGTCTCTGATTCTCTGCTCTGAACGAAACAGGAGAAAGTCCTCAAGTTTGAATGACACCTGCTTCAAAACCCACATATGTGCTTTCCGCACAGTGTTTCCAAAGCACAGAACTAAATGTGGTCCTTTCTGGAAGCTGCTTCTCCACACACTCTACCTGCAACACAGTTGCTAAAGATACTTAACAGTTTTATCCCCTTCATCATTACACATCTCAATTTTGTTCTTGACTTCGTATCAATTTATGAAGTCTACCTGATGTTCTACTTTCTGGCATTCTCCTCTTACCTTGGGAGGCTACACAAAGCTTTTCCCAAGTTGTTTTCACAAAAAGCCCCATGTGTAAGTGGCTGTGCTTAAAACCCATCTGCCATCCCATTCAGATGGGTATGTCTGTGTGCCTTAGCAGCACCATTATGGAGACTTGTTTTCCTCACGGGCTTTTTGGTAGTGTGACTGGGATGTTGGTGCCAACAAGCAATGATGGATGGGGCTTGGAGCACTCTGGTCTAGGGTGAGGTGTGCCTGTCTGTGGCAGGGGGCTGGAACTGGATGATCTTAAGGTCCCTTCCAACCCAATCCATTCTATGACTCTATACCCCCCCCCCCCCAAGCCCCCATTTCATTTCCTGTCTAATTTGGGCAGTAATTAGCAGACACGCTTTGCTTCTGCTCATCCTTCGGCAGCATCAAAGCGCCGGTGACGCCGCCCCACACCGTTGCAGCGGTCTCCGGAGGCAGTTACCACCGCATCCAACCCCACCGGCCGCCAAAGGGCGAGGGCTTCACCGGCACCACCCCGCCACACCGCACCCCTCCTGCCAGCGGCCTCGCACCTCTCACCGGGCCGGGCTGGTGGGCAGCAGCGGGGTCTCCCGGAGGCCCGACACCTCTGCCCTCAGAGCGGGGGAGGAGGGTACACCAGGCACCGGCGCGACCATTTAGGGGGTGTCTCCCTGGCAGGGCTCGGTGTGGGGATGAGGATCACCGGCACCACCGCTGGTACAACGGCGGGGCTCGGCCCTGAGAGGGGTGCTTGTGATGGGGGGGGGGTCCCCGAGCTCACCGGAAGTGGCCGCCCGGCACGCGGCCCCCGCCGCCACCTGCCGCCCGGTGCTGTCACCCCGCCGACACGTCACCGCCGGGGCCAGCCCGGAAGAGCCCGCTGTAGCCCCGCCCCCTCCGCTTGCGCCGCGTTGCTATGGAGACGGGGACCCGCGGCGGCGGGGCCAGCCCGCTCCTACCGCCATCTTGGGAGCGGCGAGGAATGGTGGCGGTGGCGGGGGCAGTGTGGTGTGAGGGAAGGCGGTAAGGGGAAGGGGACAAGGGAAGAAAGGGGCTGGCCTCTCTCCTGCCAGACATCCTCCTCTGGTGCGGCTGGTTCAGGGAGCTGCTCCTCGGAGGAAGTGTCTTCCGGTGTGTCGTGTGTCCCCTGGAGGCCACAACAGAGCGGAGAGGAAAGGCTGGGAGCTCTGGTGGAGCCGGGCCTGCAGCCGCCAGCTCAGGTTTTGGGCTGTATCCAATTCCGCTTTAGGTTTCTGAGTTACCTATAAAATCGCAGAATGGTTTGGGTTGGAAAGGACCTTAAGAGCATCCAGTTCCAGCCCCCCTGCCATGAGCAGGGACACCTCACTAGACCATGACAACCTCTGTCCAACCTGGCCGTTAACACTGCCAGGGATGCAGCATTCACAACTTCCTTGGGCAGCCTTTTCCACTGCCTTACCACCCTCACAGTAAAGAACTTCTTCCTTATATCTAACCTGAACTTCCTCTGTTTCAGTTTGAACCCACTACCTGTTGCCCGATTGCTGCATTCCCTGATGAGTCTAAACGCAGGGAACTGTGAGACAGAGCCTTTATGTCAGTAGGTGGCAGAGGGGGAGCTG
Source organism: Neopsephotus bourkii (assembly GCF_033783945.1). NCBI lineage: Eukaryota > Metazoa > Chordata > Aves > Psittaciformes > Psittacidae > Neopsephotus > Neopsephotus bourkii. The sequence goes on from NW_026900624.1 coordinate 16,687,227, forward strand.
CAATGCTGGCAGCAGCTGAAAATGTGGATGGGAAGTGCTGACTTGAACAGGTTTTGTGGCACAGCATGAAACAGGAGTGTCGTGGCTTGTCCTGCAGCTCTTATTAGTGGATCTTGGTGAGCTGTCAGCTGTTCAGTCACCAGGAGGGGCATCCAAAGTGTGCCCACCTCAAGGAAAAGATGCTCTGTTGCACTTAGTACTTGGAAGGAGACAGAGCTGTTGTTTAGGGAAGGTGATGTACCCTGCACAAATATGCCCAGTACCCAAGGAAGGGAGCATTTATTCATAAAGACATTTGTGAATGTGAACACGTCCCAGACTGATGATTCAGTTGACAGTGGGGACACAAAGAGCTTTGAAACTGGTTGGCACAATCGCCTGTACTGCTGGCAGGCCAGCGGTGAGCTGTGGAAGCAGTGAATTGGAAGCCAGTCAGCACAGCTGTGTGCAAACCCACTGTGCTGCGATGTGTATGGCAGGGTCACCAAGCTTCTGCATGGTTTTCTCCTTTGCAGTGTGTGATGGGGTTGTGGCTAGGTGTTTGGATGAATTGTATGCCTCCATCAAGATAGCACCATGACTGGGAGAATGCTTTGATTTCCCAGAAGAATGTGATCGCCTGTCGCATTATGTGTCATCTCTTGAGTTGCTGCTTCTGAGCAATTACCCGTATGCCAAGTCTGGCTTACTGACACAGATATAAAAAAGGGAAAAAAGAGAGAAAATGGCACTCTTTGAACTTAAAACTCCTTCATGACCAGGAATAAGGACTGGCAGATGACAATAACTTCACTTGCTGACTGAGAGGGTGGTTAGTGTTTGCAGCATGCAGCTCCATGAACTGTACGCATCAAAACCGACTGAAGCTACCCACAGTGCTGACGTACAAGGGCAAGAGCGTGTTATTAATAACTGCTTTGGAGTGTTGGGTTTAAGACACTTATAAATAAATGGGTTTTCATAAAACCCATTTATTTATGAAAGGAAGCCAAATGAGAAGCTCATTCCTTCAGGTGGGAGCTCTCTGAAGAGACTGTCATCCTGACCCTTGATGCTGACAGGGGTTTTACATTGGTGAAGCACTAGAACTGATGATCCAGACCCTGATCTCTGCAAATGAAGACCTTGCTGGGGCTCAGCAGTGTAACATCACTTGACTATGACTGAAGATGATGCAGAGAGGACAGCGCCAGGCTCTTCCTGGGACTTTCACACAGCAAAAGGCAAGAGGCAAGAGTTGCATGTTGCAGCATGAAATTCTGGTGCAATAAAAGGAATAAACCCATCACTCTGAGGGTGGGAAAGCACTGTTACAACAGCCCAGAGCAATGGGGGAATATCCATTCCTAGAGACAGTGAAAATTTAACTGGACAGATTCTACAATGCTGTGGTCTCGCAACACCTGGAAACATTTTCCTGTGTAATTCCTGGATCTCTTTCAAATTATTGGATCAAAACAACTGTCCATAACTTTCTTCCTCTTAGAATACTTACTTTGGAATGCATTTTAAAAAATCTCTCCCCTGGTCCTCCTCAGAGCGTATAAGTTTGCCATTGACAGCTAGGAGTTAAGATATTTGTGATACAGTTACAGTGCAGCCCCCTCTGAAGTCCAGCCCCTGGCTAGCTGGACACTTCCAAACACTGAGGAAACCCTACAGAACCCTCCCCAAAGCTGACAGCTGTTACAGACAAGAGCTGATAAAGCCAATGTCAAACAGCAGATCTTCAGCAGAGGCAGAAATCGAGACTGCCGTCTGTCCCGTGCCAGGGCAGAATGCTCCATGCACTGAGTTAGAGGGCCTGGGAGTCCCACACACAGTCCCTGTGCTGTCTCCTGCTTCGTGCCCATGAGCTTTGCAGGATCACCCCGAGGAGATGACCACCAGGCCAGTAGTGAGCTGGGCTTCATTTCTGAGACGGAGCTCCACCGTGTGGGCGCTGCTGAGAACTTCTGCTGCAGGAAGGGAGCCTGGATTCAGGTGGCCTGGGTTTGCAACGGTGGGATATTTCTCCTATTTTACTGCAAGACGAGGCGGGAAGTTTACCCCACGTCTAGGAGAACACCTGCGTAACATAAATCAGCTGGTTGTGCCCAAGGGGATTGCTCAGAGCCTTGTGGATGACTGGGCAACATTAAAACAAGCCCTGGGACCTCGCTCCTGTGTCCTCTTCTGCTACTAGAGCTGGGGGGGAGAAGAACAGGCAGTGAATGACTCCTTTCCTGGCAGCTCCTGCCATTAGAGAGAAATACAACAGGCAGAATTGGCCTGAGATGATAAAAAAAGCCCAGGCCTGCTGACACAAGGCCCAAACCTATAGGTGTGATGTGCCTTGCATTTGTGCTGCTCCATGTGTGTGTCCTTCAGTATCTTCCCTGAAGCATCGGCCTTTGTATGCATGTGCTGACCCTGCCTTTTGTGTACAGTTGCACTAACATGTCCCAGATTGATTGGATTCTCTTTGTGTGAGATAGAGAATGAATCTGCGTGTGCCCTAAAGCCATGTCTGTCTCAACATTGGAAATCCAGCCAATCACCTCCTCCCAAAGGAAGAAATCATGAATTACTGATGAAAATGGTTATCTAAAATTCAAAAAACTAAGGCTAGCTAACCTGTAAAAAAGAAAAATAATCCCAGGAAGCTGTTAATTTTCAAGAATAGGTCTGATTAATCATTGCATCAATAATTTGAAACACAGCTTTATCCTGGGCTCACTGCTTTCAGTCTACCAACACAGCTTGGATAAAGAGGGCTCAGTCTGCAAGTGCAGACACTTTTCCACCCCCCAAATAGACAACCCCTGCAAAGGCAGCCGAGGCCCTGCTACTTTAACTGCCTTCTGCTTGTCTTTCATCACATGTAATAAGGAATCTGTGAGCAGATCACACATAGCATGACTGGTTAGCTTCTTGGCACTCAGGTGCATCTCTCTGTACTGGCTCTCTGCTGAATCTTGTGTTTCTGGCTGCTTTTCTGCTGCTGTTGTCAACGGAACTAACGCTGAGCTGACAACATTCTCCTTGACTCCTGTCCCTCCAGCCATGTTGTCTGGATTTGGGAGAGCTTTCAGTGGCTAAGTATGGGACTGTATTCCCTGCCCACCACTCCACAGCCTGCCTTCCGTGTTGCTGCTCCACTTCTGCTGGGTGCTCCAAACTGCTGCAGGGACCTTTATATGGTGTAAGTGGAAGATGGAGGTGGTGGCAGCCTCACTGAGGTGGAGTAGGGGACAGTCACACAGGGGTACACAGGGGTGGTTTATCATACACCAGGGTGGGTGTTGGCTGTTAACACTTGTATCCTGGGGCTACCAACTCACAGAGGAAGGGGTAAGAAATATTGAAAACATGGCTACAAATGACCTGACTGCTTGTTTCCCAACCTGTACATCATATCACTGCTGTATTCAAACTCTTCCCAGAATGAGATGAACCTTCAATGCATTTGGACACTGTGGAGATATCCTTCCCCATGGGGGCACCAAGCGCTGAACATTTGCCCTATAGAGTTTCAGAGAACACAGTATTACTGTCTTTTGGAATTCAGGCTGACTTAGTGAAATTTCACATCTTTCCATGTGAAAAGCAGGGTTTTTTTTTGCATTATTTTTTTTTCTTTTGCACTTCCCTTTCCCATCCTTCAACACCCCCCCCCCCCCCCCCCCCCCCAATGTGTGTTTTTATTGTCCTTCCTCTGAAATTTCCCCCATTTAGGATTATAAGAAGCTTATCTAGAGGGAAGAAGCCTAGTGAAATGGACAATATTCCATGGTCAATGCACTGTATCCCACAAAGAATCATAGAATGGTTTTGGTTGGAAAGGACCTCAAGATCATCTACTTCCAACCCCCTGCCATGGGAAGGGATACCTTCCACTAGACCAGATTGATCAAGTCCATGTCCAACCTGGCCTTGAACACTGCCAAGGGATGGAGCAGCCGCAGCTTCCTTGGGCAACCTGTTCCAGTGCTTCACCACCCTCACAGTAAAGAACTTCTTCATTATATTTAACTTAAATCTACCCTGTTTAAGTTTAAACTGATTATATGCACCAAACACATTTGATTCCCCCTTGACTTTGTCCCCACAGATTTCTCCTAGTTGAGGAGATAGGTCTCAGGAGCATCTTTTCTTACCTACCACTAATATACTGCTTAGTGCTGTCCCCCAGAAGGTCCAGCTTGCACCTATATGAAAGTAATACATGCAAAGGCAGCATTTACAGCCTGAAAAAACAGCAGCTTAAAGCCTGGCGGGTTTTCTGAGCCGCTGCAGGTGGAAAGCACGAGCCCTGGCTTGGATTTAATTTTTAAGGCAACTTTCAACTTTTTCACATGAGGGACATGTCCACAGGCTATGGCCCATCCCATGAGGACTACCAGTCTGGAGAGGCAGTATCAAATCTCGTAGTCCTTGAGTTTAGCCCTCAGGGTGTTGAGCCCCACAGTGGAATATTGAGAGGGACCACATCTCCTGAGCAGTGGCAAAGTGGAGGGTGGGAAAGAGGCAGAGATTTGCCCTCATTATGCATGGGTCTAACATGCCCAATTACCCCATCCTCTCCTCACCTCCATAATGTAAAAGACTCTTGTTGAGAGTGGTCATAATTCACGGTGAACACTCTGCTTCCCCCTTACTCCCTTCACACCCACTGCTCTCCATTTTCCTTCCAGAAAAAAACGTGTCTTTGATGAAATGAAATGGCTCAGTCAAAGAACCCCTCAAATGGTTGGGGACCCCTGCACTTGGCCACCCTTGCCCACTTCCCAGCTCTATTTCTGGCTGAGTTTGGAGTTTAAGTGGGCTGACCTTGTGCCCTGACTGCCCCGGGGGTCAGTGATGAAAGCGGATGGAGGCTTCACAGTCAGGTCTCTTGTGTGTGACTCTTTTGTTCCCAGGACAAGGGTGTGCAGTGCCTGGGACAGTGCTTAATTGTTCAGGGGGCATTGCTTTACCCGTCATGCCCTTCCCCGGGTGGCCCCAGCCCTTCTTGCTCATGAGTGGGAGGGAGGCAGCTTCCCCACTTGGGGTAGGGAGCAGGAAGCAGAGTCTGAGTTGCTCGGCATCCTTTCTGGATCTTTATCAATCCGTGTAATAAATTTTGTGGAGTGCCACAAAGCCAAAAAAAAAAAAAAAAAGGAAAAAATATAAAAATAACTTCCTTACAATTTGTGACTCTGGTCTGTCACTTGATGCATCCTTCATTGTCCCACCATGCAGGCAAAAGCAGTATCAGCAGGTCTCAGCCAGCTCCTGCATCCATCCGCTGTGCTCCCTGGGGTGCACTCTGCTACCAAGAGCTCCCTCTGCCCTTTTGCAGGTGTTTAATGAAGAAACCTTCATGTGCCAGGGCTGAGGCAGTGTGCTTAGCTCCATTGGAGGCGATGGGTTCACACCAGAAGCTTTGGTTGGGGCATATCAACCAAGCTGGGCTGTAGTGTAGGGAAGCAAGCCCAGAGATGGATGTATTGAGGCTTCTGGAAGGCTTTGTTTTCACCTGAGCTAGGCACCCCCATCTAGAAATGCCCTGAGGACACATAGAGGAGGAGTGGGTTTACTGTCGATATAAGAGGGCAGGGAAAAGATGCTAGACAACCTGTGGGTGTGGTGATAAAGAGCTGAAGGTTTACAAAGGTCCCTGATGGAGGTAGGTCAGCAGAGCTCAATGTAAGCATGTGGGAAGATTTGTACTACTCAATACCTCTTTGGCTGCCCCCTCAGCATCTTTCTTCTCTCAGTGGGTCTTTCATGTGCTTTACATCTTCATTACAGCTGGAGGCTGGGGCAGGAGCCTCCACAGCACGCCCTCACCTCTCCTGTTTTGGGAAGTGACTGCGCAGAGGAAATGGATAAAAGGAGTGGAGGGTCAGGGTTTAATTACCCCATTGCGTGCAGAGACGAGTGATGGACAGAGACTGTCAGTGGGTCACTGATTAGCTGCCATGGAGCAGACAGAGGAGGGGGAAAATGTGATGAGCCCCCAGGACAGACCAGTGTCAGGGAGTCATGAGGTACAGAGATGGCAGCTTGTAATGGGAGACACTTTCTTCTAGTTGTTCCCCGAGTCCTTCATCCCCTCCTTGTTCCTGATCTAACAGGACCAAAAACCTCCTGCTGGGCCCTGGCTGCTTCACTGGTTAGGGACGAGGGCTGTTGGGGTGGAATGGAGAAGAAGGTGGTAATCTGCAGACTGTGTTGAGCTCTTGTCTTACTGTGGGGAGGCAGTAAAGAAGGATGGAGGGAGTGAGGGAAGAAGGGAAGGAGGAACAAAAGGGTAGGAGGGAAGGGAAGGAAGAAGGCTTAAGGAAAAGGCTGCTGAGAGGTGAGGTATAATACACACAAAGTGCTCCTCTGTGCAGGTGTGAAGGTTTCCTGCACAGAGATCAGCCCAGGCAAAGTTGAAACCAGGCTGCCTGTCTCCAGCCCCACTGCCTCATTGCTGCCTCCCTTGGACATGGCTGAATGCCTCAGGTATTATATCTTTCTCCCTGTCACATTCCTATCATCTGTTTGCTCTGGGGGTCTGAGAAACCAAGATTATTCTCTTGGCAGATTTGGTGACCTGGTTTTGTGTAAGCAGAACCTCAAAGTAACAAGTTTCAGTAAGTCGTACCCCTTCTGCTCCCAGTCCCATAGGTGCTTCTCCCTCCTTTCCTTCACACACTCATATTAAGTCCTTGTTCCTCATCCCACCACACTGTTTCTGAGTCCAGCCCCCCATTCCTACATACTTGATAACTCAGTCAACTCTTATCCCTTACCCTGCCCTCAGTCCTTCCATACAATGTCACACCTAACCTTCTTCCACCAGGCCTGTTACCCTTTATCTCAAGACTTCTTTTTCTTCTCCTTTTCCCTACAGTCCCTGTACACATCCTCTTTTGGATTCTGACCTTCAGTTTCTAATGCCATCCACAGTTGCCCTCCAAGGTCCTGCTTCCCATATCCCCTCTCCCTGTTACTCGTACCCTTTCCTCTCCCTTTCTCTCCTTTCCTCAATCATTCTTTACCCCTCTTCCTATCCCCTTCACCCCTCATCTCCCAAGGTTGTTTGCATAATCGTCTGTGGAATCATGAGATCACTGTCTTTTTCTGTCTCTGTCAGTGGGAACATCACATTAAGGAGCGTGGATAAGTGACCAGGGGCCATTGGGGTGACTCTGGCACCCCCTCTCCCTGCACTCCCTACATCCCTCTTCTTCTGTATCAAAGGAAGCTTTATTGTCCAAAAGCAGAAAAAGAAAAGCAGATAAAAAGGCGGAACATGTGATCTCATTGGCTTTATTTAGCCATCCAGCTATCCCTCCTCTCTTTACTTGATTCATCCAGAATTATCCAAGAATCCATAATCCATCCTTGGGCTTCTCATCTGTGAAAGAGATGGTGGTAGATGCTTTTTTCCAAAGGGACTTCAACAGCTGACCTCTTGGTCTCCACAGCGTGCAAAGACGACCCTGATGGGGCTCTGTAGGCAGTGTAATGCCTTTGACTAGATTAGTCTCCACTGCAGGACTATGGGATCCCACCCTATGAAGAAGAATTGGAACCAGGGAGAAGCAAATCCTTTTCCTTTTTTCACCATTTCTAAATGGGGGTTTCTAAGGATGCAGCAGTGCATTGCTTCATCAGGGGCACTGCTTGGTGGGGAGGTTTATGTAGCATTAGATGAACATTAGAACTGTTGAGTTTCTGGGGTAACATTCTTCATCTCAGGCTGCTTCGGTTGTCCTTTGTGATGGAGGTGATCCGTGTTTACCTACTGATCACCTTTAAGTGATCAGTAGATACTGATTTAAGGCTGACTGTACACTTCTGATGATCACCTGGTATGACAGAGCTACTGTGGAAGCAGTGAGGCCCAGCTGGGATTGCACTGAGGATCTCTGTGTCTGTGCTGGGATTCATTTAGATGCTATCAAACCAGGATGCAGGAAAAGGATTATTGTGTATTCGTTAATTGTTACATATTAGATGGTTTTTGATGCTTTACAATGAAAGCTGCTCTGCATGCAGTTTCAAAACAGATACGGTTGACTTAGCACAAATCTTCATTGTGGGTGCAGTCATATAAGGAGTTGGCCAGTGCACCGTTTTCATGACGGTTTAACCAGCTTGGTTAAAATCCACTAGACAAGAAAGCCTTCTAATGTGGGAATATAATGGCCCTTTTATCTGTATAGTCCATTCCCCTTCTCTACAGGAATAAAATTTCTGCAGATAACGCCTTACATCCACAGCTTTGTGTGCATGTGTGCGGGAAGTCACTAAGGCTGCAATCTGAAGATTGTTTTAAGGGCCTTTCAAAACAGTTGAGGCACTGGATGGGAGAAGAGTGCAGAAAGCTTGGCAGATGGAGGCAGGAACCTTACGCCGTGTTCACCTGAGGCACAACACAGACTGAGATGGACTTGGGACAAAGGGTAGTCAGAAGAGTAAAAAGGGTCACTAGAGAAGAAGATGAGCAGAAGGGCAAGATTTGCTTCAGGTGAGACCAAAGAATTTTGTTTTCTTTCAGAAGGCAGTATCAGTGAAGAATATATCCGAATGCTGTAAAAGGTAGGGAGGTGGGAATTTGGCTGGGGAATTGTTTCTGTTTCAGAAAGGTCATTGTGGAAGTTGCAGTGACTTTAGTGTCATGTGAACTTTTACATATCTATGTACGTACGTGTAAACTAACTCGGTGAAGCAGTATGTTCAAGGAGAAGACTATAGCTAGAAGGATGCCTGTGGGAATGCCTGATATATAATTTTAATGGTGTGTGAGAAGACAAGATGTCCCACGGGGATTTGCAACAGCTTTTTTGTGGTAGGAGATCATGCACAAAAACATTTACGTCAATCGTGTGGAGAAAGTAAAGGCATCACAACCCATCCAACAAAGAGTGTCTGCTCCAGCCTACAAACAGCTGAATCAGTAAATGTGGAGGCAAGAAAGCAACTTTTTTGTGCCTCCCATGTGTTTTTTAATAAATGCAGAGTTCCTATAAGAATCTAGAGCCATTGAAGCTGCCACTGGAGTCCTGCCAGTTCTGGGTCCCTATCATTTGATTTTCCCAAAACAGGCACCATGACTCTATTCGCAAGACATTTCCATTAGAATGTTGGGCTGATTTGACTTATATCCTGCCCTGTTGTGTCTGACTCATTTTTCCCCATCTCTAGGAGAAGCCCGAGGGAAGGCAGAGGGCCCTTCACATAGATGCTCAAGGTCTCTATCAGATAATAGCTGAAGAAATATTTGCCATGACTGCGCTATGGTCATTTTTTGCCATTCCTTAGTCACTTGGCAGCCAATGGAGGGAAGAGGCAGAGCAGGGTGGGGGAGAGTAAATGAGACAGAGGGACAAGAGAACAAAAGATTCTTTTGTGGTACAGAGAGAAAGAAAAGGGAAAGCATCACCAAATGCCCAGAAGCCATGTTTGTAACAAGAGACCTATTCTCTCAGCTACTTGGAAAACAACTTGGAGTAAAAAGCCCTGGTTGAATTAACCCTTCATGGAGGCGATGTACTGAGCGTGCAGGAAAGAGGCATGGCCATGGGAGGCGTAATCTGTGTGGTGAAGTAGAGATGCTGGCTCTTGGGCAATTTAAGCTAAGGATTTATTGTCTGGGAAGAGGAGGTAGGAATGACGTTTGGTGGTTTGACCATACCAAAGTCTTAAAATGTCAGATGTCCTTTTTTCATAGGAGCTTTGGTTTTGGCAAAGATCACCGGAGGCTTTTTTTGCAGCATATGAGGTGATAAATCTTTTCCATAGACATTTTTATCTAGGGACACTGGTGTCTCAGGCTGTGAAGAGAGAAAACACCAACCATAAAATGCATTTTTTACTGCAGCATTAGCTTGTCCCATCACAACTTCTGTTAATTCAGTTCCCACTGTTGGACTTCAGAAACTGTTCTCACACGCTTGCATGTCTCTTGCTCACGTCTTAGACCTCCCTTTGACTGAGAAGAGCAATTTTATTTGATATGGGGTTCTCTCTACAAATGAGTTGAAGGTAGGTGAAAGTCTCCACTCCCAAAGAAACAAGCAGCTTTATTTCACTGCGAACACTCTCCCTTACCCTCTTCTCTCCCCTTTCTAAGGAGGCTTCCTGTTTTATCGAGCGAACCTTTGGGTGAAAGAGGACTTATGTGATGATGATAAGAAAAAGTTCTACCCAAGGGAAGAGAAGCTGCCCCTATTTGAAGAACAAAAGTGGGGTATCAGCATGCACCATGTCGGTTTCTACCTGAGCTTGCTTCCAGGTGCTCTGTAAATTAAAAGAAGCAAGACAGTCAGATCTGAAATCAAAGCTTTTTCTCCCCATGACAGTACAGAAAGGACAACACCCTGCATCTGGAGCCTCCTCTCACAGAGCCAGGCAAAGGGAAAGCAAAGAGCATTTGGAAAATGGAAGATGATCCTCCTCTCTGCTTCCCCACCTCGCCAGGACAGGAGCAGTGTCCACCCATCATGGGTCACCCATCCCCCTTGGCTGGATGGCAGAGATCGGGAGGGTGCAGGGGGGGCCCATGGAACCCACAGTCAGGTGGGCTGCCGAGCGGATGTGAGATGCACACAACATTACGACTGTGCTTTCATAAGTAAGCAATCACATGGGACTTGTGCTTGTGTGTTAAGAGTAGTGCTTTGAAAACAACCAGGAAAATCATGTGGCCACAGAAGCCTGCAGGCTTCCAGCCCTCCCCCATTCTCCAAACTTTTCCCTCCTGTTCCTCTCCTTTCTATCATCTCCCTTTTTCTGGCTTATGGAGGTGGTAACCACAAAGGCTGGAGCTGAATTTTGCTCCTTCTGGGGCTTTGGGATGTTTGTGTTGGCACCTGTTCTTGGCTTCCAACCTGCCTGTGCCACTCAGACCACCTGTGCTGTGTGATGTGCCCTGCAGCCCTGCCAGGGCACATCACACAGTGATGTTCAAGTTCAGTCTCCTACAGGGGAATGCTAAATACAATTAAACCCGTTGCTCAGTGGGATTTTTCACTATAGCAGCTCCAATTCCATCTGAAATCGACTTTTTTCTTGGCACTATGGTTTTAATACCTGACTGGCACTTACTGGAGTCACTTGTAAAGTCAGAAGGGCAAGTCCTGGAGTTTGAAATGAAGTTGGGAAACTAAGAAGGTCAAAGTTCTCCACTGCTCCCTTACACAAATCATTCACAGTAGCACAGCAAGGCAGGAGTCTTAGAGCATTAAGATCTCAGTTGAGCTAAGATCAGGTGGTGTTCTGTGTGGAACAAGTGCCACCACACTAACAACAAATACATGTCTTTGAACCTTGGCTCCATTAACAGACTGCTATTGTCACTGAGTTCTTACATCCATACAGCTACCAACCTTGCTCAATGAGGAAGGAACTCTGGGATATAGTGGGCTGTGCCAGGTGAGGCTTGACCTGTCCCACTGTCCTACCACTTGGCTGGTGTTGCCACCTACACCTTCTTCTACTGTATATTCCTCTGGCTATCACTTCTTCCAGACTGGCCTTTCTTAGCTTAGATGCTCAGAATCTTAGTCTCCAGTCCATAAGACCTTCAACTTTTCCTGCATTACATGATTCCCGAAACCCTTCCCTTCCCTCGCTGCTCTCTTCTCCCTCTTTTCCTATCTATTCTTAAAAGAGATGGAATAATTTCAAAACAAAGTCCTTTTTTTTTTTTTTGCAAGAGATCCATCTGGATTCGAGTCAAGAGGATCTGCTGGAGGCAAAATAATAGGGCACAACATGTGAGAAAGAACTGAAGAATGGGTGCATCTGTATGGGAATGGTGTGCAGGGTGTTTCAGGGGGACCGAGGCTGTTAACCTGTTTGAGATCAAGTGCCACAAGCTCTTAAAGCCATGATGATCTCTGTGAGATACAGACATTTCTACCTGAAGACACAGTTCAAGTGTCTCAGAGCTGAGCTTCTGTTGCCTTGCAGCCGGCACATCCTGCGTTACCCTCTTACTGGGTTAGACTTTGAGTGCAACTGGACAGGCTGGACTATACTAATCCCTGAATGGAGCATGGCTTGAGTTTGCTCAGAATGGCCTGGGTATGGCTGGCTTGGCCTGAGTTACACTGGCTTTGATGTGACTGAGCTAAACATACATGGACTGAGTGCAATCTGAATGCAGGTTTGAGATGGCATCGATATGGGCATGTTCTGGGTAGGCTAGACCTGATGGGATTAGCTGCCTTACACTGTGTTGGACTTGGAGATGAAAACAAGACTGCTTTGAACTGAGTTAATATTCATGGTGGATGAGAGTGGGCTGATGGGAAGAGTTTGCCTGGATACAGTGCTGCAAGTGACTTCGCTGGTTTAAAAGCCTCATTTTGCTTTTACCAGAACCTGTTGCACCATTTAGGAATCCATTTGCTGGACCAACTTTCCATGGGTAGGAAAAAGGTTATTCAGCAAGTGCTGAAATAGGATCCCCAGAAGGCTGACAAAAATCTTTAGCTTCTCAGTGTCCAACAGCTCTGGGCCATCTCCTTCTTCTACAACCCGTGAGTGGTTCATGCCAGAACATCTGCATCTTCTTCCTGAAGAAGCCTTAAAAAGGAAAATGCTCGGAGAAATTCCCAAATGAGGGATGGCTGCTGGTGTTTGGAGTGAGTTAATAGGACCTGAAAACCTCACACATGAGGTTTTATGAATGACTGGGTTGCCTCGATAGTGCAACATTTTGTGCAATCTAAAATAGTGTGTGTAATGCATTGCCAGTGTGACTTACTGAAGTGATAACATAAATACTTGGACACAGGATTAAGCCTCAAATAAAGGGAAATTCGGGCTGTTTCCCAATAAACAATGTCTCAACATAAAATACTGTACGTGAACGACCTGGCGAGTCAGTCTAGGTGGCAGTGCTGCCAAATCCCTTCCCTCCCCACTTGTTCTGCCTCTGCTTTTATAAACCAGAAATGTGTAGTGATGGGTAGGAGATGGTGTTGTCCCAGGGAGAAGCAGAGCCCCATCTCCTTACACAGCTAGCAGAGAGTGGAGCAGGAGAGCGGAGGGTAGCACAGCGCTGTACAGCTGCAGGGCTGCTCACAACAGGGCAGAGCTCCCGGAGAATGTGCTCTTTGTTCCCTGCCTTTAAAGGGTAAGAGAAACACTTATGCATGGCAAATTAGCCCAAAAATGTATTTCTCTAAAACACCCGATTGTCTGGCCAGCTCTGCAGCTGCAGGGAAGTTCCAGGGAGAGAAGGGGGAGGCGGCGGGAAGGAGAAAGAGGGAGGCAGGGAAGGAGGATTTTGATGGCTGTGGGGGAAAAGGCAAGATGATTGTGTGGATGAGGGACAAATTCTCATGCCTCGATTCAAACAGAGCTGACCAGTGAGCAGGGGACCCCTGATGGAGGGGCCACATTGGTGGCCAGGGGACCATGGATGCTGTGTGGTCTTCTGGGGGGGTAGGGAGGAGAGGGGACAGAGGGGACAGGAGGCAGCTGTGCTCCAGGCAGTGCACTGATGCAGCCGGTGGTGCCGGGGAGTCCTGGTGCCCATCTGGGCCAGGATGCTCAGCAAGCAGTGCCATGCTCCTCTAGTCACCGTGGCCTGCATCCCAGGGGGCAATGGGTTGTGACCCCTCTGCTTCAGAGCAAAATGCACAGGGTGCAGCCCTCTGTGGAGGTGCAGGGGCTGTGCTGTTCCCAAGATGTGGCACGTGGGTTTAAAATGCCCTGAATGTACTCTTGATTAGGAACTTCATCTGGCCTTGTTAGGAATGTCCAGCCTAATGTTGATAGTAATTTAAAAACTCCCAAACCATCACTGGCGGACAAGTGATGCCTTGAACTTCCCTGGGGTTCGGAAAGCAAAACCTAATGGTAAGATCCTTGATAACCGCTCAGACAGGGAAGTTCATGGCGAGTGCCACTGTCCTGTCTCTGCCCCAGGGGATGCCACTGATAGCAGAGTCAGGCCCACCATGAGCACAGCGGAGATCTCAGTGTCTGAGGAGAGTCTCCCACACTGGCTGGGATGAGAGGTCCTCCTCGTGTGCATGATGTGCATGATGAGGATTTATTTTCTCTTCCATTATCTGTTGATGTGGAAGGAGAGGTGCTCCCTGCTGCAAACAACAGTGCGTTGCAGGCACAGCCTGACCAGTCCTCATTACTACCTGCTGAATGCTCTTGAGGTCATCTATGGTGTGATCCAGATGCTGTTCTCTGGTGATGCAGCTCAGGCTAGTCTTTGTCTTTGAGGACACTCAGGGATGCACTTGCCTGCTGTATATCCAGGTTGCAGAGCTCCGTCCTTTCTGTGATGTGACATGGCCTACTCTGGGCAGACAAGAGCATCTCCTTCAAAGTCACCAGTGCCACCTGCTGTGGGGGCTGGTGAGACTGGTAGGTAGCCTTAGGTTAGGCAAAATTTAGACTGCCTACGAGGAATATAGAGAGATGACAGTCTCAGAAGAGGATTTGGCTTTGATATATCCCTGTGACTATCCAGCTCAGGTGTAGGGTTAATGGTGCCACCAGTTCAAGCTGGCACAAGCAAACTTTACTGTTTCCAGTTGCTAAACTCATTGTGTGAGGAGATTTTTTCAAGGAAAACCTTATAACTCTTTATATTTGTAACCCAGAAGTCCTATGAAGTCCCCTGGCACTGGACTGGAGGAAAGGAAGGACAAGTTGAAACTGGCTGTTTCATCTGAACAAGTAGTGATCCTGACTGCTGGTAGGAATTATTCATTCTTTCTTTTCAGAGGTTACATGAAGATGCTTTGGATGACATTGGGTATGGAGGTACCTGTTGGATATCTGACTGAGGGAAGACAGAATTAAGTCTGGGAACTTCCTATAGTGGAGAAGCCAATCAGACTTGTGATAGGCAAAGAAAGTGGGGAGCTGAACGCTCATCTCTGTGTGGCCACTGGGGTGGTTCAAGCTCTCATTTTGTGTTTACATGGGAAAAGAGGGCCTGAAAAACATTGCCTTTAATCAAGTCAGCAATATTTCTCAGTTTTGACACACTGTGTTTTCCACTCATGTGAAAAGGATTGCCATGCATCCCTGCAGTAAGGGAGAATCTGTCCCATTCCAGCCCCTCCTTTCACTTCTACAGCCTCAGACCTTCACAGCCCAGCTCCTTACATGTCCCTTTAGAACCACCTTAAGCAGCAGCCACACAAACGTGTGACCACATTACATGAGTTTAAGCCTCTAGTTTTTAAGGACTCAAAGCTAGAGCTGTGCCAGTGCTGGGCTTCACACCTGACCCTCAGGGAACGGGTGGCACAGGCTGATGGCAGGCCTGCCATGGGTCCTGACATCACTGGAGGCAAGGTGGCACTTGGGGGAACTAAGGATCCAAACACATTCCAGCACCTTGTGGAGACCCTGACACCTCCCAGAGATGGCAAGGATGTGGCATCAGCCGAGGGTAGGAACGACTGGTATGGGGGAAGCATTTATTGGTAAATGATTTGCCAAGAAATGGGTCTTCAGGGGAACGAAACCAGTTGCAGATCCAGGCCAAATTTAACAAGTACTGCTGGCTGGAATGCAAGTGTGGGAGGGGGACGTTTAAAATATTAAACAATTTCATTTCAAGACAATCTTCCTGAGTTATTCTGTTTTCTAAATGCCAAAATGTTGTGAATGGACATTTTCAAAGGAAATTCCTGAAATTTTATTTGGAACCAGCATTTTACATGTAAAACTTGACCCAGGCTGAAAGATGAGAGGTCAGACACAACAGCCTAATAACCACCAAATAAAACCTGCCATTTAAAGTTCAGCAGAATGTTTCAATCTCTGAGCTCCTGTGCATGTGTGGTGCCCCCCATGCAACAGCTCTAAGGTGATGGACACACTGGAGCAGAAACGGTTGGTGTGGTTGGGTTAAAACCAGTTCATCCTGAGATGAACTAGAAGAGGTCCTTGAGCATCCCAGATAGAATTTTACTCTTATCTCAATAAATATCACTCTGATCTCAAAAAGGCTGTTTATGGTGGGACGTGCACCTCTTAGGGGTGTTTGCATCCATTCAGCTCCATGGGTAGCAAGGCAGAGCATGAGCTGTGGCTATGTCAGTTTTAGCTGTGCTGTCATCTGTCTTTAGGCAAAGTAGTGACCGAAGTGCCACCATCTTCCAGCACTGTCCTGCTGCTCCCTATGAAAACCAGTGGAGCTCTCCAGGGGCACGTGTCCACAGGCAGCTCCAGAAGAAAAAAATGCAAGTGTAAGCAAGATCTGGGTGCAAGAAACTGGAAGTTTGGGAAGGGGCACTGGTACTTCTCAAGATGGGTGGGTAGGTTGGGGGATGATGACCAAGTGGGATGAAGGATGCTGTCAGTGCTTTGAGAAGATGCTCTGCTCCCCCAACCGCCTCTTCTGTACAAAGGCAGGTTCAGACCCAGGGATGTGAAGAACAGCTTTCCTTCCCCTTCCCTACCATCCCCAGCCCCTCGCTCCTGTGGCATGTGGTCCCCGCTGTTGGCCCAGGTGGGTCCAGCCTGAACCACTGGGGCTCGCAACTCCCAACCTGAATAAGCAGCATAAAGGCACAGAGCAGACCCGTTGTGGCTCCATCCCGACCCATCCATCCTCCCCAGCTGCGACAGCATCCGCTGCAGGCCCAGACTGGCCATTCTTACCAAGTCCTTCTGTGCCGTTTGTCTTTCTCTCCCTCTCTCGTCTCCCCCCTCCCTTCCCCCTCTTTTTTATTTTCTTCTTTTTTTTTTTTTATTTAATCCCCTTTTTTTGAACATATCATTACAGGAGCAACAAAAAAGATGGGACAATACAGCCATTGATGAACTGCTCTCGTCCTCCCATCCCGATCCCCCCCACTCCCTCCCTCCCCTCCTCTGGTGCGTGCCAACACTCTTTCCACCCGCCCAGGGCTGGAGCCAGCGCCAAACAACCTCTGCTAATAAACAAGAGGAACCAGATAAACCAGGAACACAATAGAGGGATTTGTTGCACTTTAGTGATGGTGGGAACAATGTCAACTCCGTGGCGCAGCTGCAGGGACCCCCTCCCGTCCTCTCCCCCCACTGCCTTGCGCCCCCCGCTCACTTGCAGCCCAACACTGTGATTTATGAAAGGCCAAAGGTCACTGTGCATTAAAGAGCTCCTTTCTTGCATCATTTATTAACCCCTCTACGACAAGGCACGCTCATTGTGGCGGCAGCGGTGATGGTGGTACCGGGACCAGGGAGGGGACAGAGGAATCCATCCCAGTACCACCATGCATCTCTTAGAGGATGCTGAGATGTGCTTACAACTGGTTTTGCCCTGACCTGGTGTGCGTGGGGAAGAAGGGAAGCTTTGGTGAGATGCATTTTGGCCAGCAAAAGCAGCTCGTGCACTCCAGCATGGCTCTGTTTGCATCTCACGCAGGTGTGTCTGCCTGAACTGAACTCACTGCCAGGCTGGTGAGCTCAGATCACACCCCATGCGGCAGAGCTGAAGGCCCCATTGTCCATATCCTAGGGTTGAACATGTACAGCACCAGAGCCTTGGGTCATCTTGTGCTACCAGGCGTAGTTAAGCGGGCCTTCCGTGATGCAGGCAAAGAGGAGGTCATAGGACATAGACTCCAAGGTCTTCTTCTCATCTCGTAGAGATGTAGCCAAAATCTCTGCATGTCTCACTGGGGCTGATTGCCACTACAGGCAACACTGCAGTGTCACCATGCAGCACTTTCAAGCCTTCCTGTGTGGCCGTGAAGCAGCACCATGAACCATTAGTGTGGTAACTCCTTGACCTGATCTTTTTCTCCTGAAATTGCAATGACTGAGTTAGTTTGGGCAAGATGATCCAGCAGCAAAGGCTTCAGCACTGAACTTTGTGCTCCCCTGAGCTACTACCCCACGTCCCCTGCCGTGTTTGAGGGCTCCCTGGAAATCCTTTCCATGGGCAAGCTTGCTTGGGAGGACAAACCCCATGGTCATCACAGGCTGGAGGCTGCAGAGGGGGTGTCTGCTGGAGTTCATATCCACAGTGAGCGCAGTGGGGTTGTGCTGGCGCCTGGTTGCCTGGCCCAGCCCTCCAGGCTCAGCGGTGGTGATGGGTTGGGACATCTCCCCCCTTCCCAATACAAAGTGATGGGTAACAAGGAACAAGCTTAGGTACTGATGGAAGCCCTTCGAGAATGGGTGTCATGGTAAGCCCCTGCACAGGGCAGAGGGGACATGGAGGCTGGGGTGAAGGGGTCCTGCTCCCCAAATGCCAGCCGGTAACGCTGGTTACCAGCCAAACTGCTCCTGCCCTGGCTTTGGTGCCTCGGCCTCGGGCTGTGCTCCCTCACTTGCTCTCCCTCACATTCCTCCGGGAGCTGATCAGGGCTTGAATGACACCCCAGATGACTCTTTGCTATTAATTCCTGTGAACAGAAAGGGCTCCTTGTTCTCCCAGTCCTACTCTCTGGAGGAATTACAGGGGCCAAGGCAGCAGGCTGAAGCCTTCCTGACTTAACCCTTCCCCCGGCTCCCCAGGAGCCTCCCTGCAGCCAGAGAACTGGCAGAGGGCGAAGACCACCCGGGTCTGCTTCAGCCACCCATTGGGGTCACTCATTGCTGCTACGGCCACAGGTCCTGTCGGGAGGGTCCCCTTTTCTGGTTGTTCTGCCCTGTCTTGTACAATTCCCTTCCTCTCCCCTCTGGGCATCTCTCCTCTCTCATGCACACCAAGAGCACCCTCCATTACATCACACAGGATATGCCAGACTCCATGTGAGAAAAGGCAAACCCCATCCATCCTCTTCTCCCCCAGCTTCCCACCCCTTCGGTGCTCACTTTTTGGGGTCCCCTTGTTGGAAGTACACCTGGCCTCTCCGGCAGGAGACGATGGGGTTAACGGCCAGGGAGGCTCGTGCCACCCATCAAAGGAGGTAGCAGACAGATACGCTTGCCCCGTTCCTCTTTGATCTTCCCAGGCCAGAGTAATGCAGGAAAATTGTCCCATTTAGCCACCACAAGCCCTCACCATGCTCATGAAACACTGGGCTGGCCAAGAAGACAGGACAGGAGCTGCCTGGGGTCTTTGCAATGCTCAGCAGTGATTCTTCTCTCTCCTTTTCACAAGGTTTTCTCTGCAGCTCTCCGAAGCAGCTGGCACCATAACCCACTGCTTTAAGAGCACAGAATGCTACTGAACAACATCTCCTGCTTGGCTGCATCAAGGCACACACACCAGTGGCAGAAGTGCTGGGGTTCCCTGCACCTGCATCTCTCACCATGCCTTCTTTGGACAGGGAACAAGGTTTCTCCTACTCCAGAGGCAGGTGGGACTCTGCAACCATGTCCCAGTCCCAATCCCAAACCGGCTTCCCAAGGACTCCCATTCCATGCTGGGGTGATAGGAGCACGGGGTCATGCACTGATCGGCATCACCCTGTCGCACATGGGGATGATAACCCCTGAGGAGGGCAGCCACTGCAAGGCTTCTTTAGCTGTCCCATGCAGGACACTGGGTTGGCAATCACACTGGTCAGGTAGTAACGGACTCCAGGCATCTCCTGCCTTTTGCTTCCCCTGGTACCCCATGACAAGAAGTCCTGCACACCCACTGCAGATGGCTGTCCTGTAACCCCACCGACACAGTGTGGTGCTGCCAAACCCAGCTCTTTGCTTTCCCTGAGGGACCCCACAACACTTTCTCCTTGTGCTGCCTCATGGGCATCCAGCTCACATCTGGCAAGGTGTAGGACCCCTACTGGGAGCATCGGTGAAAACCAGTGAGGTCCCTGGGCCCGTCTCCCTGTTGGAAGGATGCCTATAGCACAAGGCAAATTGAAGGGTTCTTTGGAGATCACAGCTGCCACAGAATCATGGAGGGTAACACGAATATGGGCTCTGGGCACTCTCTGCTCCTCCTGATCATGTAAGCAAGCTACAGGCTGGGAGCCTGGAAGGGCGGTCGTGACGTTGGATTGGTGAGGAATTTGAAGAGAAGGGCATGAGGAAGTGGCGGAGACAGGGCTGGGCTCGGGTGTTCCAGCAAAGGGTACGTACTGGTCCTGACCTCTCACGGGCTGCTATCAGTGATGTCCCATGATGTCTCACGAGTGAAACCAGCTGCAGACCCATAGGTTTTCCAAGCATTATGGTGGCCTCTCCCTTGACTCCTCCCCTCTTTTCCTTGGAGCATCACCCGCAGGCGATCTTCAGATGAAGAGAATCATCTTTCGAAACCTTGCTATTTTCCCAGTTCTCTCCTGACTTGCTGTGTGGATGGTTCAGGCGGTCACGTGGCCATACCCTCACGAGCCTCCATTTCCTCCCAGTAACCAGCTTCCCAGCTATTTTATGGTCATGCTGGTCAAGTGTAATAGGGCCTTGTGGCATCTCCTCACCAAAGGGGGCATGCAGTCCTCACTGGGGGTGTTGGATACACTAACTCTGGCCAGGGCAGCAGGACTTCCAGTAAGGGTCAACTATTGCTGCCAACCTTCCCATGACTGCCTGGGTTGCCCTGTCCTCTCCCTTTCTCACTCCTAGGCCACCATGGGACTGAGCAAATCCCTTCAGCTCTCCCTGCACCACGGCTCGGGCAGGGAGACATTCCCCCTTTCCATCAGGAGGGCTGGCCACCCTCCTCTTCCTCACCAAACTCTCCCTTCCAGCCTCACGCTGGTGAAGATGCAAACCCCACGTGGGAGCCAGCAAAGGCTGAGGGCTTGGCTTTGGCGCTGGAAATCCATCTTCCCTCCCCATCAAGGAGACAAGAGGAGACTTGTGCACCTCCCTCTCTGGCTTGATGTCGGGATGGTCCTTCCCAAAGCATCATGGCCAGCGCAAGCCCCCACCAGCCTGCCCAACACAGGCAAGTAGGCCTGCGTAAGACCCCCTCCAGCCCCCCAAATCCAAAACCTTGCCCCCCTGCCCCCCTCCTGCCCCTCATAGCCTCGCATGCCCACCTCCATGGGAAGGGGATTTTGCACAGAGGCTGCGGTGCCTGCTCGTCCATCCCAGTGGCTGTCCCCATCAGGGCCACCGCTGCCGCCTCAGCTCCTCCTGGCCCGGGTGTCCTCTCCCGTCTTTGGGTCTGGAGCAAGCTGGACGCTCTTAAAAAGCCTGTTTTTGTGTGTGTGCATCACATGATTGCCGTTCACCTGTATCCCGAACAAAGACGGCGCACTGTTTGAGGCCCAAACAAGAAAGAAGGAGAGGGGAAAGGGGGGGAGGGGGGTGTTGGGAAAACTGAAGGGGCCGTTGAGAGAGCGGGCACGCGCGGGAGAAAATCCTTATCAAACTCCCAATTCATGGGTCTCCCTTTCCCTCAGCACACTGCGGGTATTGTTTGCCGGGGGGGTGTGTGTGTGTGTGTGTTTCTGACTGTCTGTGCCGTTCCCCCCTCGCTCCCCTGCTCTGACGCTGCTTTACTGTATGGAAAGATTTCACAGGGATCCCCTCCCATTTTCCCAGGCAGGCCTGGGACAATACCAGTGCTGTGCCCCCGGGCTGGGCAGGGGACAAAAGCTGGCCCTGGCTCTCATGATGCTGGGGATCCTGCTGCAGACAGGCCTTCCCCTCTCTTACTCCTTACTATACATGCATAGGATGGATACCATCCAGCAAAATCCATCCCCAGCAACATCAGTGATCCCACCATGGTGGTGAAGGTGTCCCACCAATGTGGTCCCCTCATTGGAACCCCACCTGTCCTTGCAATGATGCAACAGCCAAGGCACCTTTCCTATTGCCCTATGAGCAGTGCGGATGCAGGGGCACCGCACGTGGTGGGATGCTTCCACTTCCCACACACATTCACCCCTCCCAGTATGGCTTTATGGAGGAGAAATCGCACACTAAGGCCCAAAGGATTCATTTCACTGACGTGTCACAGGGAATTTGTGGCTGAGCAAGGTCTCAGGCTCATGAACCACCCTCACTGGTAGATTCTCCATCTGCAAAGGATTGTCCCTTTTTATGAACCTGGAGCACCTCATCCATAGAAATATATGTTGAATAGAAGGGCTGGAAACCTGTTATATCAGTATTTCCCCAGGGAACAGTCATTAGGAAGACTTGCATTTAGAATGGCCACTTCTGCAGTGTTAGCTGATGTGGCCAGCAGTGGCTCTTGGAGGGTCCTGGTCTCTAAAGAGGACTCCCAAGGGAAACTGAAGGAAGAGACATGCCACAGCAGTGATTCCTGAAACAGGGATGGTCTCTTCTAGTTCCCCTCTGTCTCCTCACCTCAACTGCGGAGAAAGCATCACACCTCTTCCTGTGGCAATAGAGGTGCATTTTCCACAACACTCTCCTGCATCTACCTCTTCGTTGCACAAGAGAAGAGATGACACGTGGACAGAAGAGACTTGGAAAAGGATATACAAGTAATCAGTGCTGTGGGAGGGAATGGAAACAGGGGAAAAGGCACTACAGGGAAAGAGCACAGAAAGGAGGCAAAAAGCGAAGGAGACACGAAGCAAGAACTGGAGAAAGGCAGAATGAAGGGAAAAACCCTTCCTTGCCATCTAAATGTGAGGAGACTGAGGCTGCAAATGCAGAGGCTGCGTAGCCTGTACAGGGGCTGTTGAGGATGTCCCTGTCTGCAGCTCTTCAACATGGCATGAACAGGACCTGGCTCCTGCCTAGCAGTTGGCAGCAGCCCCTGAAGGGGATGATGAGCAGTGGGACAAACACCGCTCCAGAGCCATGTGGGTTGCTGAAATCCCTCCTGGGTTTGATCCCATTCTTGCCCCCATTGGGAGTGGTGAGTCAGATGCATCTGCTCACCCAGATCCTGTGGGCAAGCAGGAAGATGTGAGCCCCAGCACCTCACTGTGTTACCAGGGTCAAGCACTGTCTTGTTCTCCCTGCAGTCTGCCAAGAGGCTGCTGCATTGGAGTACGACTGAGCAGGCTGGGAAGCTCCTCTCAGTGCCCTGTGGGGCTCCTTTATCTCCTGATGGGGATCTTCTCCATCAAAGTGCAACCTTTAAGCACCTCTGCCTGCTGGATGCTGATGGAATGAAGCCATTCCCTCTCTGCTCTCTTCAGTAAAAACTTCTCACTGGGCTCTAGTGAGGTTTTCCCTGCAGACATTACATGGATTCAGAGCTTTACTTACTCCAGACAACAGCAGACAGGCAGGGAAATGGCCAGGTCTGCAAGGACAGCAGCCAGCCCCAAAGATTTGCTGTAAGGGCTTTAGCTCAGTGCTCAGCACCATCCTTTGCACTGATTCCCCTACGCTTCATGTGGTTTTGGTGGGTCCTTCAAACATGAAGTTTCTTGAGAGTAAGCACCCACCACAGGAGTTGAAAACACTCTTGAAATCCCTTGAAGCTGGTTCCTGGGTCACATCCATTCATCTCGTTGTGTTCTCTGCTTTAGCACTGAAGCATCTTGAGGCTGGCTCTCCAGCAAGGAGCTGGGGCAGGAGCTGGGTTTATCTCATTGCGCACTGAGGAGGACCCGTGAGGATCATCAGATTTCTTGTGTGTGACCTCTCATGGTTACAGGGTTGGTACTGGTCTGTGCCAGCCCTGGTGATGCAGGAAAGTGAAGAAGCCAACTACCAGAGGCATCTGGGAAGGAAAGCGAGGTAGAAAATGGAAGATGTGATGACATCCTAAGCCACTGAGTGCTGAGATCCTCTACATGTCCCAGTGCACAACAGCAAGGATGAGTAAGTGAGAGTCCTTCTTATCCAGAGACCTCCCTTTCCTCATGCAAGACCCCACATTTGCCTTCAGGAGCAATTCAGCATGTTGGAGGAAGCAAACCCTTGGAAAGACCCTGCTGAAACGAACACCTGATGAAACCATCCCTTGGGTGCTAAACAAGGTTCAAACTGGTACCCACATCCAGCAGCACAGTGTTTTCCTTGGACCTGATGTCCTCCATCCTCAGGCTCCTTCATCCCCTTCCCCAACCTGCACACTAAGGTGTGAACGAGGATGCCCTTTCGGCAGCATCTTGACCCCAGGGTCCTTGGCCAACTTGTTGCAACACAGCGGGGTCCCTATGAGGCTCTGTGACAGGGACCAGGGCCTCATTTGGCACATGGGGGCACCAGACTCCTCAGGAGCAGCGGGAAGGAGAAGGGAGGGAGAAGGACTCCAGTCCTGGGGTGCACACCCACCTCCCCAGACCACCCCAGACCCCTTCCAGCACCCCACCACTCAACCCCCTGGGGCTGGATCCTCCAGCACCATCCCTTGGGTGGACACGCTGCCCAAGACAAGCAGCTCCCATGAAGAAGCCCACACCAGGGCGAGCGGGGAACATGCCCGACGGCCGAGGTGGGGTTGGGGGCTGCCTGCGTCCCCTCCCCGCCGTCCCCCACCGAGTGTGCTCTGGCTGTGAGGAGCGCTTGGCTCCACCTTCCGCCCTTCCCTCCCCCGGTGCTAAGCGGCAAAGCCAGCGAGAGGCATCCAGCCGGGGTATTAGTAAAAACCAAGCTCCCTCTAGGAATGGCACTTGCCTGAGAGCCTCCCTGCGCCGCACGCCCCGACGCCACCGGGGCTGGCAGGGAGAACAAGGGGGCCATTGGAATACAAATCACAGCCCTCGCAGGACCTGCCCGCCACCCCGGCCAGCAACGTAAGTCCCTACCTGAGCCCGCTCGCACAGGCGCACACCTCCGCTCCTGCTTCTATCCCCCCTGCTTGTACTTTATCCAGTGTCTGCAGTGAGGGTCTGTGCCACCCTCTGGAACTGGAGGGATGGATAGCAACCCTTGCTCTGCTGTTTGCCAGATAAGCCAGAGGCACGCTTCTCTAGCCCTTCTTTTTATCTTTTCCTAGTTTCTTTCTTCTTTTTTCCCCTATTTCTGGATGGGGGGGGGGGAATAGAGAGGCCTTTATTTTTAGAGTGTTTCTTTCTCCAAGGGGGGAACTTGTTGCACGGCAGCAGGGACTTTTAGAGGTGACTGCAGATAGAAGGAGAGAGGAGGAGTGTGTGGGGCAGGCAACCCATAGCCCAGGCTTGTCTCAAAGTTAAACTTGGTTTGTGTTTGTACCTGTAAATAGATGTATGAATGTGAATATGTACATGCAGACATGCACATAGATGGGGGGGTGTGTGTGCAGCGTAGGTGTATTTTAAGCCTTCGGTTTATGAGCTGCAAGAAGAGGGTGAGGGATGGGGTGTCCCCGCAGCCGGGATCAGGCACTCCGAGTGCGAACCCAGAGCCTGGGCTGTTTTTCCTGCCCGGTGCTGCTGCCTGCTCAGCTCCTCTGAAATCGATCCCTTCTGGTTTATGGATACACTGCTGGCGCTCTCCCTCCCGTCCCTCACCCTGGACACTGCGCTGGCATTTCACTGCACACCGTCACAAAAAAGGGGCAATGCCCCACACAAGTTTTGTAGCTCTCCCCCTATCCCACTCCCTGTGGGGAGCTGCACCCAGGCAGGATGGTCTGTGCTACTCTCTCCTCAGGTCCCCAACCCTTCTTATCCCTCTGCCACAGGCCCCTCCGC
This sequence comes from Neopsephotus bourkii, assembly GCF_033783945.1. Classification (NCBI taxonomy): domain Eukaryota; kingdom Metazoa; phylum Chordata; class Aves; order Psittaciformes; family Psittacidae; genus Neopsephotus; species Neopsephotus bourkii. Next base: position 16,712,624 of record NW_026900624.1, read on the forward strand.
ACGTCAGCTCCACGCGATGCAGAGATAGGGAGTGATATCCCAATTAATCAGGGGCCCCGACCCATCCCAACCCCCATGGATCACGGGTTCTGCGGTGTGCACGGCAATCGCTTTGCTTGCGCTTTTATTGAGTGGCCCCTGCCTCGTTGGTCAGCTCTCCAGAGACCCTGGAGTCCCTTTCACATTTGGTGGTTGCTTCTCCTTTTCTTTCTTTCTACCCCTCTCTTTCTTTCCTTTGTTTTTGTCTTTCTCCCTCCCCTCCCCAGTGGGAAGAAGGACATCAAGAAGGAAGAGGAAGAAGGGTTCGAGCGCAACCATGGCTGACGACCAAGACCTTTCAGAGGTGGAGATGAGCCCCGTGGGCTCTGAAGACCACCACTGCCTCTCGCCAGGACCCTCCATGGCATCAGACAACTCCTCGCACCTCACCGGCTCCGGGAATGGGGACATGGGGAAGGTCAAGAAGGAACAGCAAGACTCGGAGGCGGACGACGACAAGTTCCCCGTGTGCATCCGTGAGGCAGTCAGCCAGGTGCTGAGCGGCTATGACTGGACTCTGGTACCCATGCCCGTCCGGGTCAATGGAAGTAACAAGAGCAAACCCCACGTCAAGCGGCCCATGAACGCCTTCATGGTCTGGGCACAGGCTGCCCGGAGGAAACTGGCTGACCAGTACCCACATCTCCACAACGCCGAGCTCAGTAAGACCTTGGGGAAGCTCTGGAGGTAAGAGTGGGCAGGCAGAAGGGGTGCACAAGGGTTGAGGTTTGGGGGTGTCCCAGAGAGATATTGTGGTAGGTGGAAGGATGGAGACTTAGCAGGGGCTCCTTGGTGGTGACAGGGCAAGAGTGGTGGTTGAATGCATGAAGGTTTCTCCAGCACAGCTCACCTCCATCCTGGGTAGCAGCTCTTTCCATGTGTTTCCCACTAACTTCCCCTATTGTTCCTGATCAGGACGCTCTCATTCGGGTCCTCTCCTGCCTGACTGCCAGGGTAGATCTTGTTTCCTTGGCTCACCCTCTCTGTTGGGCCAAGCCATGCGCTAGAAGGAACCAGGCTGAGCCCCATCCAACTTAACGCACTGGTGGCTGCCTCAAGCCTATTTGAAGCTGGGTCCCAATGCTGGGGTTATTTTCTGCACAGCACCACAGAGCAAGCAGGAAACCAAGTTATGGTCAAGGAGGAAGGGCAGGGGAAGGGAGCCAGGCAGTCAGAGCCCCCCACCAGTCCTTCCCAGGACAGTCCCAGTTCCGGCAGGCAATGCAGGTGCAAAGAGATGGACAAGGAGAGACCCTGCTAGAAGGTGGGGCTGAGGTTTAGCAGGAAGAGACCTGCAGAAGTCCCAGCCTTAGCAGGCTCTCTTGCAACATGCCGGCTGAAACCATCTCCCTTTGCACCCGGTGAGACGGCTCCCCTCTTGCTGGCACACCCACGCTCGTCCTTCTGGCCCCATCACTTTGTTGTGCCTATTTTCATCCCTGGATCTTTTACGTACCCTCCCCAGCCCGCTCCTTCTTCCTCCACAGACCAACAGGCTGCCCGCACTGATGGCAGCCGGCCCCTGGGCGTGCAGACAGCCCACCGTGCCCAAGCCAAGCGAGTCATGCTGGCTGTGCCACTTCTTTCCCTCGTGGTGGTCTCTGCTGATAACCCCACCAACCTGTTACAAACACCTTCTGCTGCAAGTCCCCACCACCATCCCCCTCCTCGCATTGCACCAAGCGGCCCAAACGGGCCCCCTCATTCCCTTTCCAGCCCTGACAGCATCTCCTGGAGGAAGCCCTCAACCTGGGGTGGGCCAAGATGTATTTTTCCAAGCAGAAGCAAAACACACACCCCATCCAACCGCTGATGCCGAGGTCTCCTCCTGATTTCAAACCTCCTTGTTCACAAGGAACTGGGGTCTAACTTCTCCCTCTGCCCGTTTACCCCAACCCGCCAACTTCAAGTGTAACTCCAGCAAAGGGATTTCTTTGTGAAGCAGAAGGCAGGGTGTGATTGCAGATGTCTCATCTGTTGCTCTTTCCTGCTTTGTTCCCCATTGCCTTCCCTTCTCTTTACCACTCTGCTGCCCGCCTCTGGACTGTGAAGCTGTGCTGGAAGGCGTATGTGTACAGGGGGAAACCACCCTTTTAATTCACAAAAAGTGTTATTTTAAGGTATTGCTCCTTTATTGCAAAATATTGCCAGATTTTAGAGCAACGGCCTTGCTCCAAACATTGTATTTCCCTTGAAAATACAGCAGAGCAGTGAAGCTCTCCGTAGGTATTGCATTCAGAGCACAGGGAGATACAGCTCCCAGCCTGCAGCCACATTTATGCACCCAACTGCCTCCCTGCTCCCAGGGCATGGTTACCATTACTGGATGCATGGGATTCGGAGCAGGGGGACAGTGCCGCTGGACAGCAGTCTCGATCCCCTGGTGTTTCTAGGGGAGCATGGGTCAAGCAGAGAAGCTTGCAGGCTCAGGCCTGGGGTTGTTGTGTGCTGCAGTTTGCCACACAGCTGCTTTCACATCTCCTCTCCGAGTGTCCCTAGTGCAGGCTGTGGCTCTCTGAGCTGTCAGCCCCAATGGGGGCCATGCAGCAGAGTAAGCTGGCTTATGGGTACAGTCAGTGTCTGGTCTGGGTAGGACCATGTGCGTGTGTGAGGCTGGGGGAAAATATCAACCAACAGAACGCCGGGAGAGGGGGTCCAAAGGTTACCAGGATAGTAGACCTGTGGTCTTCCAACCACGGTACAGTTGGGTCTGCACTGAGGTTCCCATTGCCCACATCTATGCTGTCCCCTAAGGTACAGCTCCTACACATTGGTACAACTGCAAGCAGATAGGTTTTGCTCTGGACCGTTTAGTCCCAAATATCTGATGAGGGTCCCTGCAAAGGGCCCTGGATGTTTGCATATCCTCACCCTTACAATGCGGCCACCCAAACCCTACACTGCTAGATGCTTTGGAAAATGCAGACAACTCACATTGCCACACGGCTGCTCTGGGCTTACACAGGTAAAGGGCACGTTACTCAGAGGGACAAGTGCTGGTGAGCATGGAGCCTGCCTGCAGATCACCATTAAACCAAGCATGCCCACAGCGATCGGCGCTGGGTGGGGACAGCAGAGGCTGGGAGACCTTGAAAGGCAGTATCAGAGTGATCGATAACCCCAGTGCTGCCCCATTTGCACCTCTGCAAAATGGGCTGCAATGGCCCAGCTTTTTATTGAAACCTGGTATTTCCTTCATCTCTGTGCCATCCCCATGTCCTCCACGGGCTCCAGTCCCCATTGGGAAAGGCTGCAGGACATGCCCTGATGGCCACGCTAGCACCACGTGCAGTGCCTGGGGGCTTATGGCCCCATACATCTCCCCCAGTCTGTTCCAGCTTAGGGTGTGCGAGGGGTGCAGTCGACAAACCGAACGTGGACCAGAAACGATGGTTTCTGTGCTCGGTAGTCATGAAATCTCGCCTTGGCTGCTTTCCTTCCCCGGGTGGGACAGGGAGCAGCTCTCAAATGGAGGCTGGCTGCTGAAAATGTCGGCATGACTCTCAGCCAAGATGCCAGCCAGCACCACCTCCAGGGCCGAAAACAAGAGAGGCATAGGAAAAAGAGAAGGCAGGCTCAGCAGGGAGGAGCGAGGGGACCCAACGGAGGGCTATTTGCTTGGGGATGGCAGTGCCAAGGAATAAGGTCACATCCACAAAATCCAGGGCCATGGACGTGCAAGGGAGCCCGCCTACCTACCTTCTGCTCACAGCCAGCCCTTGCCTTGTCTCAACTCTGATGCCTTACCCCATCACCACACTGACTCATCGGCAGCTGAGTCCCGGCACAGGGTCAGGTCTCTGGGTGCCGTGCCGGTCGCCATGCAATACCAGGCGGCAGCAGGGAAGGCTACGAGAGGTGGGCAGACAGATTTTAGCCCTTCTTTCTCCTCCCGGAGCAGGGCACTGGATGGTTGCCCCTCTCCCCTCAACTCTGGCGTGAGCACTCGGTGTCGGGGAGGGTGGTGAGGGCTCCGTTAAGCCCCATGAAGGGCTTTGCTCTGTGATCCGTAACTTCTCTGCTCGTGCGAGATTCCTTTGCATTACAGCCTGTGGGGTGTGGGAGGCAGGAGGGGGAGGGCAGGAAGCAAGTGAAATCCAAATCCCCCCAAATCTTCTGGCCTTTGCCTGCTTGCACCAGTTTCACTTTGCTAAAGCCGATTTGAGCTCTTATCCCAGCCGGGGGGGGAGGAGGAGGGAGCAGGCAGCTTTGGAAAGAAGGTAAGGGTGTGGGGAGTGGACTTGTCACTGTCCTGCTGGTGCCACTGCCCGTGGCCTACAGCGCTCTTGCTCCAAAAGGTGCCCACGTAGAAAGAGACCTCTCATGCCCAACCACAGCATCTCATTAGGTGTAGCACCATTCGGGTTGGGCATGCAGGAAGCCTTGAAGTGTCCTAGGTTGCAAGGCTGAAGGTTTTGCCTGCATTCTCCATCTCCCGTGAAGATGAGGCATTCTACAAGGATGAAGGTTTTGCCAAGGCAAAGTTGCCTTCCGGTCCACAATGCCTAGAAGGGCTGGCCATGGTGTCCCTTTGGAAGGCCATCTGGAGCAGCACAGGCTGCAGGATTAGAGCACTCTGGGATATGTGAGCACAGTGTATGGTGGCAGGAGGGAGACAGGAAAACTGGTGTTGGATTCTCGGTGGCTCAATTGCTTTAATCTCTGGGATTAAGGCAGTGGAGGAATGTGGTGTGTGGCCATGACCTGTTCAGGCTGCCTGGACTGAATCCAGGTCAGCATCGTTATGGGCTCCAGCCCGTGCCATACACCTCTGGCTGCCAGCTGAGGGGATGCACAAGGAGCAGGGTGAAAGCCAGTGCTTAGGAACCAACTCAGTACTTGCTGGCAACCCTATATGCTCCTTGAGCCATGCCTCCCCTTTGTCTTCTTTCAAGCCAGTTCAGGCCTTTTTCCTCAGTGCTTACAGCTTAACAAAATTGGTCACATTTTAGTGCTAAGGGCTTCAGGGGCATCGAGGTGCTAGCAAAACCCCACTGCCAGGTACTTCTTTTGTTGGGAGAAAAAGGCATGGACATCCCATAAATGGAGGAGGTTTTGCCATCTGGGAGCCCTGCCATTTCTACCGGCTGTTGGAGTTGCAAGTCATGGGAAGACTGGTTCCTTCTGAGAGCACTGGTTTCTGGCTGGAAGCAGGATGACTTTGAGTCATAAGAGTATTTGAGGGGTAAAATCATAAATGAAACTGAAGTGCTTAAAGCTAAGACGCTGCTAGAGGCTTGAATAATGAGGCTGATCTCATCTTCAAGTGCTCTGAGCCATCCTGCCCGCATGTTTCACCATTTCCGTGGAAAGCCCGTTTTAACTAGAGCAGCCCATGACCTGGCAGGAATAGAGAGAAGGAGCTTATGTTTCTGCAGTGCTTTTGATCCAGAGACCAAAGCTCATCTATTTCTATACGCCTAGCAATGTAGCAGCTAAATTTTTTACAACTGCTTGGCTAAATGCAAGAAGGGCTGGTCCTTTGTGGTTCATCCTTTTGCATTATCCATATCTAAGGTGAGCAGGAGCTCCAGGAGCAGCAGAATGCACTAGCTTCCTGCTTTGAAGTTTTCTTCAGTTTCCTCTTAGGATACTGCAAGATGCTCAAAGGCCCAGCAAGCTCCATAGAGCAACATGGGTACGGGGAAGCCAACACCAGTTGCTGCCACTTCTGCTCAGCAGAGCCTCAAACTTCAAGCAGAGCATATGGAGGGGTGGGAGATTAAACTGGAGTATATACAATCTGGGGAAGAGCACGAGACATGCGGGAGGCAGGACCAGAGGTAGCAAGGGTGTGCCACACTGCCTTAGTCCGAAGGATGATCCCAACTGCTCTTAATTTGCCCAAAGTCCTTCGAAACATATCTTCCAGCCTTATTTTACACAGCTATGAAAGGCTGCGCTTTGCTTTTGGGCAATGTAAGATGGAGGTGTTGAACTGACTGAGGTGAGAAGCATCACACAGCTGGAGCAGGGGGACCCAGTGCTGGCACTAACCAGTGTCAGGGCTTAATAATTAACAAGGAGGATGAAAACATTGCCATCTCCACTGAAAACACTTCCAAACTTTCCCTATTGTTCTGGGAAACGCCCTCAATGGTGCAACACCCTGACATATGCATTTACAGTGTCCCACAGTGCTGTGTATAGATGTGGGAGGGGTGCTGACATACCTGCCCTTCTCCTTCCCCTCTTCTTTACCTCCTTGGCCTCTGCAGGCTGCTGAACGAAAGCGACAAGCGGCCCTTTATCGAGGAGGCGGAGCGCCTGCGGATGCAGCACAAGAAGGACCATCCCGATTACAAGTACCAGCCCCGCCGGCGGAAAAACGGCAAGGCCACGCAGGGCGAGGGTGAAGGCCAAGTGGAGGGGGAGGCCGGTGGGGCTGCTGCCATTCAGGCCCACTACAAGAACGCCCACCTGGATCACAGGCATCCTGGCGAAGGGTCGCCCATGTCCGATGGTCATCCGGATCACTCCTCAGGTGAGTCTCAGGTCTCTGTAATCCTACTGACAGGTTACAGCCTACTCAGAGGCTCACAACAGACAAGTCATCAAGGTGAAAGCCTCAGCGATGTGCTGGAGGCTCAGCAAACTGCTGGAGCCAGCGGTACAGGAACGTGCTTGGGCTTCACGGGTGCGTGCATTCCTCTGGCCAGGCAAGGTATTGCTGCACTCTCCTATTTCTTTTCACAAGATTATAGAAAAAGGTTTGGTTTTGGCTGGCTGCTTCTCTCCCTCCACTGAAGTCTCCAGTCTAATGGTTGCTGGCATACTGGGAGGAGTGGAGCTGGGCTGTGTATAAAGCCAGGCCTAAAGCAGTAACTCATCTCTTCTCCCTCTTTCCTCCTCAAAATGTTTTTCAAGTTGCAGGTCAGAGCCATGGGCCCCCAACACCTCCTACCACCCCTAAGACCGAGATGCAGGCAGGCAAAGCCGACTCCAAGAGGGAAGGGCGTTCCCTGGGGGAAGGGGGAAAGCCACACATTGACTTTGGCAATGTGGACATTGGAGAGATCAGCCACGAAGTGATGTCCAACATGGAGACCTTTGATGTCAACGAATTCGACCAGTACCTGCCGCCCAACGGACATGCCGGCCACCCGGGCCATGTTGGGGGCTACGCGGCAGCAGCGGCTGCTGGCTATGGCCTCGGGAGCGCCCTGGCTGCAGCCAGCGGACACTCTGCCTGGATCTCCAAGCAGCATGGAGTCTCCTTGTCCACTGCCACCTCATCGGTGGTGGACTCCAAGGCCCAGGTGAAAACGGAGGGGTCTGCTCCTGGAGGTCATTACACCGACCAGCCCTCCACCTCCCAGATAGCTTATACATCCCTGAGTCTGCCCCACTACGGCTCGGCCTTCCCCTCCATCTCCAGGCCACAGTTTGACTACCCGGACCACCAGCCCTCGGGACCCTACTACAGCCATTCCACCCAAGCCTCTGGCCTCTACTCAGCCTTCTCCTATATGGGACCTTCCCAACGTCCCCTTTACACTGCCATCTCTGACCCTGCACCCTCCGTGCCACAGTCCCATAGCCCCACACATTGGGAACAGCCCGTGTATACAACTCTCTCCAGACCGTAGGGAATGGGGAACAGTGACCGAAGCAGCGACGGAAAGGCTCCGAAGAATCAGCACAGGCAGAAGAGCCTCCGAACTCCGAGGTCACTCAGTGCCATCCAGCCACCAGAACCCACTGAGTATATAGAAGTGCCTTTCTTGACCCCGGCTATCGTTGGCTCACCCGCCTAGAGGAAGGTTTTCCGTCCTTTCGCCCTGTACCAATTCCACGCACGCAAGCCACGTGATTGGCTTGCAACACCTTATTGGCCTTCTAGATGAGGAGGATTCTAGACATGGAGTGACTGGTCCATGGTGGGTTTCGCTGTGTGCACCCTGGACTGTACGATGAGAGAGACTGTCCTTTCCTTCCCCTCCCCAGACTGCTCCAGGGAGTTAGCAAGTGTTTCCAACAGGCCACAATGGCCAGCACTTTCTCACCTGCTGCGGGTGAAAGGTGGTTGCTCAGCCTTGGTGAACTTGTTATGCGAGGAGTAGTGGGGAGGATGGCATGGCCGGCTTCCTTGTGATCAGTGTTGTGCAGCAGTCCTGCCTAAGATTCACACATGCATGAATCTTGAACTTTGTTGGAAGACCAACCTACGCTTGCTTCCCTGCTGATTCCCACAGCTGCATCCTAGTTTTAATTCCCACCTCTTCTCTCCATCTTCTCTCTGTTTAATCCCACACTCTTTCCTGCATGGAAATGTTAATGCCTGCCTGAACAACACATAGGACTCAGGAACCCTAGTGTTACTCATATCACAGCCCGCGTGTTCATGTGTGGAGGTGCAGAAGTGGGGAAGGACCAGTGAATCACTAAGGTGCTGTGGATGAATCCTGCTTTTTTACAGTTACTCTATATTGTTCATTTATGTCTGGCATTTCAGTCTTTTCTCATCTCTCCCGTATCCCAAGTGACCTCTAGACAAACTTTGTCCTCGCTCTTCCATGTCTGACTGTGCACTGCCTGAAACGAAGAGGCACCAAGAAAGTTACTATGCGCTTGCCAACACCCCAAGTCGATTCCAACACTCTCTTTGAACGCCCACTCCAAACTCAGGCTGATGGGCTGTGCATCCCCACGTGTTTGTTCACCATGTCTTCCAGTCAGCAACTCCCTCCTACCTATGCTGAGGATGGAAAGATACTCCTGCAGCTTTAAGCAAGGTACATATGCATCCAACCTTGGACGAGTGTAAGGAAGAGAACCCTATTTAGGCGCAAAGGAATTTGATTTCCCCTTTGGCTTTCAAACTGGAAGCCCCCAGCTCTTGCAGTCAGATCAAGTTCTTGTTTTCAGCCCAACACCTGAGGACAGTCTGCTTACTTCTTTGTCACCTCCAGGACTGGAGTGGTTTGTCATGCCAGGGAGTGAACTGGCACAAAAGTTGCTGCAGGAAAAGATGACTCCTGGCAACTGATCACAGAGACATGTCACGAGACCTTCCAATGGATATTCCAGTCTAGAAAGACAAAATACCCTGACCAAACGTGGACTGTGATCGGTACCACTGTACCCTTCTGCTGACATGACTGTCAGATGCTTTTCCTGCCTCCCTTAGCTATGGATGACTTATCCTTGTGGTGTCTGAAAAGATGTAGAATGTTTGCTCCTTGTACGCATGTAACCTCTTCCAGCCCTGTCCCCTTATTTATGCAAGTAGCACCTTCCTCTCCCACCTCCCTTTCCCCAGTCTTATGCTGTCCTAGCACCATTAACTCTGCATTAAACATATGGAATAATAAACTTAAAAGTTTCATTTTCATGCGTCTGGGTTTTTTTGACCTCTTTCATGCAAGCCTCTGTTTTTTTCCGGTAATTGTATGGATGGGTGATACCACCACCATACGGATCCCGTGCACAGCCTCCCTCTGCCTGTCATGAAAATGATACAGGCAGAGCTCTGCCTGGCTTTACCAGACTCCTTCATGGAGATGAAACTCCTCTTCTGTTCACACCCCAGCTCCAGTCATTTCTTCAGTGAGAGATGTAGTAGCACTCACTTATGTTCTTCAGCTAAGATTCAGCACATGCAATTAGGAAAAGCACTGTTTTGCATGTGTTTAACCCATGAATTTCTTAGTGTGACTGTAATAGGAGCATGGGGTTTCTTGTCTTGTTTCTTTCCTCATCACCGGGCGGCAGATGGCATGCTTTCAAAACTCCCAAACCCCAAACTTCCCCACAAATGCAAATTCATGCATTTTGGAAGCAACCATTAATTTCTCTGTAGAACCTCAACACCGTGGCCTCTTGCCTTCCACAAATGAGAACCTAAATACAAATGCTCATACACAGTATGTCAAGAATAGATGCATACACCTTCTTACTTGTTGAAGAAGACATCCTGGGTGTAAAGTCCTGGGAGGTTATCTGAAGACATTTGGAAAGAAAATGTACAGCAGATTTTAGTCTGCTTAAGAACATCTCTCAAGGCCAATGGTAGCAAGGTAGGATTCCAATTAACACACACATTCCACAACAATCATAAACTGATTGCAAAGAGTTTCAATGCTGATGCATGTGATCCATCCAGTGAGTTTGTGTTCACTGAAGGTGAGTAGAGTAAGAAGGATGTCTAGGAACTGCTGAACACGTTCAAACGTTTTTAAAACTCACAGCACTATTTGGATGAAGTCCTGTATAGGACCAAGAGCAACAGCAGAATAGCTCAATGCATCTAATGAGGGTGATGCCAGCTGAAGAGCTCCATGCCAAATAGGACTGTGGCCATTCACTGGAGAGGAGGATAAACCTCTACCCACAAATTACAGGCTGTGGGAAGAGTCCAGAAGGGAAATACTGCACCCCTGAGCAGGTCAGGAGCATGTGGGGGAAAGAAGGGAAGCCGTGGTGGAGTTAAGAGGTAGGAGAGCTGATCACAAGGGTGGGAGAGAGAAGGAACACGGTATCAGTGAACAGAAGAGTAGGAAAAGAAAGGTGTTAACCCCACACAGGTAGCCTTCTCCAGCTCTTCAAAAAGCACATGAAGAAAGAAGTGAGTGAGTTCTGCCTCAACCATTATCTAATGGAGGGGGATGCCTCCTCTCATCTAGGAGTGTCCTAACAACTAGGACAGGACTGAGCGCTGCTGGTAACAGAGGGGTTAACCACTCCTCTTGCAGCATAGAAGGAGCTGGCCCGGCATCCTTCCCTATCCCTTTAATCGTATCTGATACAGATGCAAGGCTGGGGAGGGGAGGGGAGGCGGGGAGGAACAAAGAAGTAATTTAAAAAAAAAAGTAAAAAAGGACAAGAAAACGACCCCCGCGCTCCATGGCAGACGCCAAAACGATTGCACAAAGGCACCATTTCAGGGCTGAAATTTCACCGCACCAACGTGATTAAAGGATTCCATGCAGGGTGGGGGGAGAAGGCTGAAGGCCACAGTGCTGCAAATTAACCTTTTCTTGGTAAGGATGGCCTGGACCATGAAGCATTTGTGTGTCTCCCAGTCAACCCCCTTCCCACACCTGCAAGCATCTCCACATTCCCTTTGACCTGGGACCCATTCGGCTCTGGCATTTTTGCCTCTAAAACCAGCCCCTCCTGTGCACACCAACAGAGGAAGGATGGACTGTGGTTTTACAGGGAGCAGTAAGAGAATGACATTCATGGTTGGTTATATGAGCCGAGCTCCCAGGCAGGTGGATGTACACTCCCTTTGGGACATGGATGCTCATGTGCAGGCAGTGACTACACACACAGTATGGAGAATGCACATTTTATACAGACACACAAGCTTTAACACAAAGTAGTTGGAAACATTCTTTCTGAAACAGCATAAAGAGAAAAATTAATGTCAAGCAGAAAGCATAGGTGAGGTGCCCAAGACCACTTTTTAATACAGCAATGGAGAAAGACTCGGCCCAACAGCTCAGATCTTCCTCAGGCACAGCGAGAGCCTTGGAGCACACAGATGAAGAAATGAAAACTAGGTAGTGGCTGGCTGGAAGCCCCTGGAGATTGTAATGCATCCACCCAACTCTTGACTTAAGCATATAACCTCTCCGCACATCAGAGACAAGAGTGCAGGCACCTGAAGAGGACAAATGACTGATCTTCCATTATACTACAGATTAAAGGAACTCTAGGATTTAACTACAGTTGTGCCACTGTAAGAGCCACCAGAGTATGAACAACTGAGATGGCTGGAGAGCACCCACACACCCAGGACCATCCGTTCCACCACGTGTCAGAGAAGGGCTGTACGAGGAGCAAGCTCAGCAACAACCTACAGCTGCTGAACTGGTGGCACCGTGAGTGGTGACCACGCTTCCGGCTGGGGCAGTGCCACTGAAAGGGGATCCCCACTTCTGATAAGCAGCAGGAGCAGGGAAACAATAGGCGATTTGATGAGAGCTGCTCTATGATACTCCTGAGAAGCCCCACAGGCAGCCCCAGTCAGAGAGGAAATTGGGGGTTTCCACAGCAACCTGCTGAGGGCACAAAGGCCCAACTGTCTAGAGGGAAGCAATGGAGGTGTCTCAGCACTCATGTTTTAAGAAGGGACGCAGTGGAAGGCTGGAATCTTTCTGAAGCCAAAGTACCTGTAAGAGCACTTTTGTACAGCAGGGGCTTAATTGTCTCTTGGTCCTATAACCAGGGAGGAGCAGTGCTGAAGGAAGAGGAAACAGTTACTGCAGTCCTGAGCTTAGCTAACAGGTATGCTCAAGACTGCACCTTATCAGGTGAAAAAAAAGCTGCACTTGGCTTCCAATCTAATAAGATTAGCATAGCCCATGACACAGAAACAAAGAATGATGACCAAACTGGTAGAGAGAAGTAAGGAAGTCTTCTCGTGGGCATGTAAGACTGAGATGAAAGAGAAGGCGTGAGGAAAAAAACCCAAACACATTTAACTTAAAATAAGGGGGCGTGTGTCATAATTTATTTACATAGATAAAAATAGAAGCATCTCTGGAGAAGGAAAGAACCAAAACAATAGCTGGAGGCTGCTCAGTCTGTGATAATTAACTCATCCACACCCCAGTCTTCGTAGCTCCCATCTGGTAGGTAACGACGGATGATTATGGGGATCTTGCGGGCTCTGAAGGGAGGACAGAGATGTGAACAGAAATGCCAGAGCATTTGCACGGTACCACTTGAGCAGGCAATGGGAACTGGGGTGCTTAGTGGCTTCAGTAAACTCATGAGGTTTAACTGAGAGATCTGTGTAGCAACAGTGATTTGACATTACACAACAGAGGGAAGTCCCAGCAACCGTCTCTCATTCGTAAGTGCAAAGCACTGAGCACTCTTAGACTCAAAACAACCAAAGACCTATGGGTCAGCCCTCTATTGCTAATGCAGGAGTTGAGCCCTGTGATCTGAACCCACTAAGAGGCAGCACCAAGCATCTAATACAGATATGGGGGGAGGGAACCATAAGGGGACTTGAACAAATCCACTTTTTGTTTGATGAAAGATTTTTCCCCACAAGATGCTACAAAAGTATCAGAACTGTGAGAACCTTTGTAACAAACTGGTATTCACAGACTATTTTGCACCCTGAGGGCATTGGTTACATTTTAAGAAGGATACATGCACTAAGGACTATTAAGGTACCAAAAGCTGGTACAGCTGAGGTAGAGCACAGCATCTGCTAACAGTGCTTCCAATTACAAAGCAAGAAAAAGCTAAACAGAATTAAACTTAATAGAAATAGACTTAAGTCAGCAGAATGCCTCAGACAGTCTGGAATCTAAGCAGGGCATCAGGTTTCAACCATATCAGGCTTGCAAAGTGATATAATTTATTTAGTGATCACATTCAGGGCCTCTGTTTTTCCAGTAGCAAAGTAGTTCCCTCATGACGATAATTACAATGGGATTTTGTCACAGAATAGGATGCCACTATACTTTTGTCACACCCTGACTTACTGCTAGAGCTCACGATCAGACAGCGACCAGAAACAACTCTGGGTGAGCTTAGAGATCAGGAATGTGACATGAGTAGGTTTTGGCAATGATAAAGGGAGCTGTAATAGATGTAAAATCTGCAAGAGCAACTGCAATGCACTGAGGCACTGGGGGAGCAAAGGGACAGTTCAGTTCAAGAACAGGGACTTGATCAGTAAACAGAGCCCAGTTGCTCTACTTGAAGGATCCTTGCATGTGATCCAGGTCACTGACCATGCAGGACAACTGCAGGCCACCTGGGAGCTCTGCTGTGGAATGGTGGGCCTGTAAGTAATGATCCAGAAGCTGCCTCTGCTACAGTCAGAAGGGGTTTATTTATCTTTCTGTAAGCAGGGGATGTGCCTCTCCACAATAAGCCAAGTGTACAAAGGTGTGGGAAGAGAACATTCTTAGGAGGGTCTCCACACCATCAGCCCAACCCTTATTTCATTTTTTGCCAGTACTTCATTTGAACACAGGTCTGTTCAGATGGCTGCTTCAAATTAGTTCCTTTCAGGAAATTAAACTGATTCCGGAAAGATGAGGACATTGGGTTCTCATCAGAGAAATAAAGAACACTTGGATTCCAAAGTAAATGAGGTGAAAGCACTCATATTATCACTGCTTTGCATGAGCAACTAGGATGGGAAACCGCAGCCGCAAGGCAGTCCCAAGGTGAAAAAGAGGATGGCAACTGTAGTGCTCACTGTTATAAAAAACAAAGTGTACCAATAGCAGCATTGTTATCAAAATCAATGCTGTCTTGGAATAAGCTGCTAAATGCTGGGATGAGGAAAAGACCACTGGTTTTATGGAATCAATACACTCACCACCAAAGTCTAGGACTTACTTGAGTTCTTTCATGGCAATCAGCAAGGGGTCTGTCTCTCCTTCCAACTCCACCATCACAGGGGCACACATCCTGGGACACAACATCAGTAATCATTAGTTAGAACATCAACAATCATCAACACACGGGGGGGGAAGAGAAACAGCCAAGGCTTTCTTTGGGGGAAATGAGAAGCTGAATTTATGATGCACTCTACTTTTAGGAAGCAAAGATTAAGCGTTTTGCAGAGGGTGGTAACAACCAAGCAAACGTGGGTGACCACATCTGCCCATCAGGCAGCAGCAGCAGCAAAGTTCGTTCACGTTATGTGTGGGCAAGACCACTGGGGGCTGCTGCTGGCCAAAGTTCAGCATTGAAGGCAGAATATGTAGGTGAAGCAGAACCAGGGGCCAAAGTGTTCTGGATTAAACACATGGCACGGGCCCATCTCACCTCCCCCATTTTTCTGGCCTTCCACCAGCGGAAAGAACGCGCATGAAATAGCTTTACAGAATGCACACTGTGCAAAGAGTAGCTTAGCAAAGGAAAGATCTGATCACCACCTGTGAGCTTCTAAACAATGTAGAGGAGAAGCATCATTCTGAGGGTGGATCTAACCAAGATGAAACTCAGAGATGTGCTTTCAGACAAACCTTGCTGTTAATAATCCTGCTCACAAGTTGGTTCTTCAAAAAACAAAACTTTTTGAGATGCATTATTAAAATAAGTCTAGGCAGGTAAACAGATGAAGTTGAGAGCAGCCAGTCTTAGCAGCACTTAGACTAGGATTTAAACGTTACATATTATAAACGAGACCTTAACAATTCAAATACGTGAAAAAACATCAGCTTGTCACAATGCAACTGCACTCAAACAGGTTTCAGGTTGGTTATTTCATTCCCAATTCCTATGGCTGTGTGGTAACAACTGAAGATATTCTGGAGCATCCCTTCCCTCAACACTGGCTGCTGCAAACCAGTTCTCAGCTTTCCAGCCCACACTGGCTCCCTCAGAAAAGCCAGAAACCAGGATCTGCTTGTCACATTCCCTACTCATTTTGCCTATGACCTAGGAAAGTTCACTGCAGCTAGTGAATACTCCCATCTCTATGCACAAGTACCACGCTCTCAGCCAAGAAGAGCTAGAGAGCCTTCAGGTGCAACTAGGAGCTCCATCAAGATGGTGATCTGCAAGCTCATGTAAGGGACCATATAAGACCTGTAAGTTTTTAAGGAAAGAGGATGCTCAGGATACAGAGGGAAATACTCACGCTATCTGGAGGGCACGCGTGCCCAGCACTCTGGCTCGCTCATACTTGGTCATGTAGGGGGTAGTGATCCTCTTCTGGTTCGCTTGCTGCCGCTCTCCGGACGGCAGGATCTCCACGTTCTCCTGTCCCTCCTGCGAGAAGCACACCAGCGCCGCAGCTCAGCTGCGCCTACCACCGCGGCCCGAAGGCGATGGAAACACCCCGAGGCCTCCCCAGCCCCACCGACCGCCCAGACAGGCAGAGCGGGGCACCCACCTCCTCCGCGTTCTCCAGGTCCTCCAGGCCCTCATCCTCCTCCACATCATCGAAGTCGTCCCCGTCAAAGCTGCGGAAGACACACGCACGTCATGGGCCGGGTCGAACAGAGCCTGTTTCCCCCCAGCCTCGCTTCGCCTCTTTTCCTTTCCCGTTTCCCTTCCCCGTCCCTCCCGTCCGATCCCGCTCACTTGTCCTCGTTATCGGACATGTTGCCTCCCCTCCGCCTCCTCTCCCGGCGGAAGTAGAAGCCACATCCGGATACTCGCCATGACGTATTCGGACGGCCTCTTGAGGCGCTGTTGCCATGGCGACGCAGCACGGAGCCGCTCCTGTTCCTCCTGCCGTCCATCCTCGCCGCCGCTGGCCGCTACGGAGCCGTTAGAGCCCGCGGCTAACGGCTGAGCCCACGGCGGCACGGCCCGCAGGCATGCCGGGAGGCGGCGGCCCCTCGGCGGTGAGGGGTGGTGCAGCCGGGTACAGCCCGGGCACCCGGGAGCTGCTCAGAGGTAACGGCAGAGCGGGCTGCTCGGCCTGCCCTCCCTGCGGGGGGCAGACCCACACACCCCCCGAAGTGAAGTCCCATCGCGGTCCCCCGGGAGAGCGGGGGGGGGGGGTGTTGGGGAACGGGGCAAGCCCACCTTGAGTCTTCTAAACCTACATCTGCCCCTTCGTGTTTGGGCTGTGAGGGGGGAGTGCCCCGGGGTGGGTTCCCCAGCCCCTGCCCTGGCTGCCGTCTTCACCCTATGTCATGTTTTCCAGCGATGATGGAGGAGTCGAAGCTGACGCATTTCCAGAGGCGATACCTGATGGAGTGTGTGGAACGTGAGTGGTGCCTCTCTTGCTGCTGTGCTCTGGTGAGGAGCTTTTGCAGCTCACCCTGGGGATGCGGCATTGGCCCACTGCCTGGGTGGATGGGCCCGTGCTGTAAAACAGCAGCATGGCCCTTGCCAACACACAGAGTGAAGGGTCCCCACAGTCAGCCAGGTGCAATGGAGAGGCTTGGACCACAGCCGGTGTGGTGTCAGGGCTCACCAGCAACCAGGGTGAGATGTATGTGGCACCCAGGGTCTTTACTAGTGCTGCTGCAGTGGATCAACAGCCAGATCTGATGGCAGTAGCCCAGGGCCGTCTGTCCATCCATCTATCCATCCATCCAGACTTCATGTTGGTTTTGGTTTATTTTCCAGGAGGAGATACCATGCCCCTCCGGTGCCACCCCACAACCAGCAAAGAGCCAGCGCCTGCTTCCTCCCCACACGCTCATCAGCGGAGCAGGCTTTCAGCTAAACCCCATCTCCGACCTGCCAGCGCCTGCCAGGCGGGAGGTTCCTACATCCGAGAGAAATTCAAGCCACGGGCAACACGTAAGTTGGTAAACATGGCTAATAAATAAATGGTGCCACCCAGTCCCTCCTTTCCCCTTCCATCCATCCCCTGCCAGCAGTCTCAGCAGAGGCAGGAGGGATCTGAATTGCTGTTCATCCTCACACTTTAGAAATGGATTTCTGAGGGAAGATCTATGGTAAGTGCTTGCTGACTTCTGCCTGCTGGATGGTGAGTGACAGGTAATGATGGGGAATGGTTTTAAACTGAAGGAGGGTAGATTTAGATTAGGTATCAGGAAGAAGTTCTTCCCTGTGAGGGTGCTGAGGCCCTGGCACAGGTTGCACAGAGAAGCTGTGGCTGCCCCATCCCTGGCAGTGCTCAAGGCCAGGCTGGACAGGGCTTGGAGCAACCTGCTCTAGTGGAAGGTGTCCCTCCCCATGGCAGGGGTTTAGAGCTGGGTGAGCTTTAAGGTACCTTCCAACCCCAACTTTTCTATGATTCTATGACTCACATACTCTTTGCATAAGATGGGAGCACTATGTGATTTTCAAGCTTGCAAATTTGAGTCAAACCTCTGAGGGCAGTCCGGCTGGCTCTGTATGCCCGTGCAGTGCTTGTGCAGTTCAGTCCGTCGTTAACATAAGTGCTTCCTCTGGTGTCCTTAGGAGGGAAGTGCTGTAGCCAGGCTCCTCTGTGAGGAGGCAGGCCTATGATCATTTTTTTTCTCCTTGGCATTCACAGGAGATTTGGAAAAGGAGAAGCAAAGGCTCCAAAACATCTTAGCAACAGGGAAGGATGTGGTGGAGCACAAGGTGAAGCCAGTGGTGGTTCAGACCAAGGAAGAGGAGAGCCCTGAGCCTGACCGGTTTGAAGAATGTACGTCTTACTGTTCCCTGGAGGAAGGCAGGCGGGAGGCCTGGGAAGTGGGCTCCCTCGGAGAGCTGGGCTGGCAGGCCATGGGGCTGGTAACATGAAGCCCATTGCTGAAGGAGGCACAAAGCCCAGTTTCCAAGAGAAAGGAATTGGTGCTATGGTGCTGTGACCCCGCCATCCTCACTGAACTTACACTGCTGGGAGTTTCAAGCTCCCTTGGTTTGCAAGCCTCTTTGCAAACCTTGCAACAGGTTTGCTGGCAGGTTCAAGCTCTCTGTGCTGCCAGGGAGTTTCCAAGGGATGTGCAGGGAGACCTGGGCGGGAAGCCTATGTAATGCCTGTCCTCCTTCCAGCCAGTATAACTCAGCATAGGCTAGGATGCTCACCAGCCTGCCCATGCTTTGGGCTCTTTTCTTTCACTTCAGCCGAAATGTCAAGCAGAATTTTAAGAAGTGATGGACTTTGGCTGCAGAGTATTCTGGGATGGCAACACCCTTGCCTAATACCTGTGCTTAAATCTTCAATGTGTGTGCACACCCCAGCCAGCCCTTCACTAGCCAGGGCAGCACAGAGGTGGCCAACACTAGGATAACACGTATAGAAGGGGTGCTTTAGTTCCTGCCACAGAGAAGCCAGTCTGGCTGGCTTCATGCCTGCCCTCCATCATCTGAAACTTGTTGCAAGATGAGCATTGTCCTTGGCACATATGAAATACCCATGTGCTTTGTATTGAGCAAGGTTTGGACCAGCTGACTTCAGGTCTGTGCTGCAAAGCAGCAGCTCACGTTCTGTGCCTGTGCTAGGCCTGAGGGCAGAGATGGTCGCCATCACTGGGTGATGTGTGTCAACTAATGAACCTCAACAGCTTTAGGCAGGTTCTGTCTCCATCCACAGACTGGTTAAATTATCCACAAGTAACAGAGAATTGTTGGTACAAAGAAAATTAGAAAGCTCCCATTCTTACAAGATGGGGAGCGGTAAAAGATGGGCAAGGGCAACATTTTACATTGCATAAGGGACTACTGAGGTATTTTGATGACATGAGCAAGATGGGCATTACAGCAGACATCACCCTTCCCCTGCTGGGACTGCTGCTCAAACAGAGCTAGGAAACTGGGGGTTCAGATCTAGGCAGAAACATGTTTTCTAGCTCTTCATCTGAATCCTGTTTCCAGTGTTTTCTCTTATCCATCAGTGGTGAATGAAATTCAGGAGAGAAAGGAGTTCCTGGCAGAGATGGATGCTCTAGGACAGGGCAAGAAGTATCGAAGGATCATCCTCACTGAAATCTCACAGGTATGTGAGGGCCCTGGCGGCACTGGTTGTACAGTACATTATGTGAACCCCTGCTGTCAGAGACCTTAAAGCAGAGTGTCCTCCAATACCTGAGTAGATAAGTGGGCAGAGGACTGTCTCCCTTCATGGCATAGGACAGGCATGAATTTGGGGATGGGGGATAGAGGTCTTCAGGCTTGCTTTCCATCTCTGCGTGTAACTTAATCAGGGAAATAGCACTTCTGTTCTTGGGATTGGCAAAAGAATTAAAAAGCCCCAAAGCTTGCCAGCTTTCTCCCTCCTCAGCCCTTCCCCTTTTTGCTTTGCAGAAAATGCGTGAGATGGAGATCCTTGACAAGAAGAGAAGTGAGGAAATGGAAGAGATCATGACAAAAGACTTCGCTGGTGGGAACAAATCTGATCCCCATGACTAGGCCAAGGGAAAACACAAGTGCAATTTGTTCCCACTTCTTCTTCCCAGACTCTTAGAATCCAAGTCTCAAGGGCTGGTTTGTGCCTGTGCCCAAAGAGGGGGCAGCACCTCCTGCTGCCTAAAGCCAGAAGCAATTTGTACATAACCGGTGCCAGAAGAAAGCTGTTATAAAATCCTGCCCTGGAGCATGATCCCTTACTGCTTAACAATATTAAAGATATGAAAACACACAGCAGCAGCTACCAAATGTGACAAAGCTGAGCCTCCTTTTGCCTATGGAATGCCTCAGAACATGGCAATCCATCGACAGTAAGTCACTCCTTTCCATCCATCCACTCAGAGGTGGAGGTTTCTTGCAACAGTACAATGCTAACACACATATTGCCACCCACATTATGACCTGCTCCTGTCCCCATGACTGGGAATGGCTCCAGGGAAGAAAGATGCAGCCACGTGGCCCTGTGCAAGCACTATCCTCTAGCATTGCTGCAGGTCAGTGTGATTGTGTGCATTAGCGAACTTCTCACTGGCAGCTGATCTGGAACAAAGGTGAGGAGGCAGAGGGGACTTCAGCCCATGCCTGGCTGTTCGTTTTTGTTCCTGAGAGTGCACTATGCAGAACAGTCACCCAGCTTCCCACAGAGCCTGGAAATGGCTGTTTGCTCACCTCATACATAGCCCGCCTCTGCCCCCTGGCAGGCTGACCGTGCCTGCCCTGCTATTCCTGTGTAAATCCCAGCATAAAATCCACCTTCCACTTTTGTTAAGATCCCATCCTCTGCCTCTTAGCAATACTTGTCAGCCATTTCCCAAAGCCAGGCAGCACACCCTGTCCCTGGGACAGCACGAGTGCACAAAAGAATCGGAAACCTAAGCTGCAACCAATTTTTCAATCCAATGTTTCTTTTATTTCTGTTCAGGTGAATGGAAGTCACAGAGTTAGTACAGTGTAATTCCCAAATCAATCCCCTGACTGGGCACAGGGCCGAGGGGCGTCAGGCTGCAGCGATCCCGATGGCCTTTGGCAACAGTGACCTGACAGCAGGCTCTTTGAAGAAGAGTTGTGCTTTGGGATCTCCCCTCCCACTGTCCCTCATCAGCCTGCTGGGGTATGGCAAGAGTGGGATGGCATCACCAGTACAGGGCTGAGCTTGCCACCTCCCAGCCATGGCGCCTATGCTGGCACAGAGGAGGGGCTGGATCCCCCCTCAGGGAGGGATCCCTTTCCAGAATGCTATGGCAGCCACCTTGCAAGGCACTGCTCTGCTCTGAGAGCATTTTGGCTAAAGCCTGTTGGGTTTTGAGAAGGGACTGCAGCAGACTGCTTGGGGCTTGTTATGTCTGGTTTGCAAATGAGAAGGCATGATGAACCAACCACCTGACCAACCAAGCACCCATGAAACTCTAATGCAGACTGATCTGACAATTCAATAAATAACTCCTCGCCTTGGAGAAGGTGGGAAACAAAAATGGAAGGAGGAAGGGATGGTTGGAAGAACACTGCCCCCCATTCCCTCCTCCGATGTACACACACACACAACAAATAAAATAAGGGGTTTAAAAAGCTTTCAGGTGGGTTTGAATTCATCTAGTAAAGGAGGTGTAAAAACCAACGAGCCCACCCCTGCACACTTCTAAAGCATACACAGATGAAGCTGGGTAAAGGTCAGTTGTGACTGCGCCTCTCTCCCCAGCCGCTCAAGGGTGGCATTGGTGGGCAGGAGCACTAGCTCAGTGCCCCTTGCTGGCACTGTCTTGAGTCTTTCCTGCCCTTGCCTGGAAAAAGGAATGTTCCTCCCTCCCTCCCTCCAATGGCAGCAACGTCAGTGGTGTTTAGCAGCAGTGTGGGGTAAGATGTCCTGAGTAGGGCACGTGAGCTATGTCCTAGCAGCTGTACACCATCCCCTTGGGTCCTCTCAGCCCAGTAACGGAGCCCACCCAGCTCTGGTGCTCAAGGGAGGGGACAGCTTAAAATAAAGAGGGCACCAGTTATGGTTTTGGCTGTGGCTCTAGAGCCTTGTGATGTGGGACTGTTTTCCTAACAGTTAAGTTTAGGCCACTAAAACCCAAAGAATCCTGGCACTGATGCCAGAGTTTTCTCCTGAAGTTAGAAACAGGACAGAAAGGGGACAAAAGCAGGCAGGCAGGGAGGGACAGGCAGGCCCAGTCCTTCCCTGGCTGAGGTCAGAGGCACGTGGAACTGTCACAGTTAGAGCGGGAGAAGGGACAGGGAGGGAGCAGTTAGTGCAAGTTTTCCCACAAACACGAAACTCCTTGGCTTGCTTCTCAGTGAATGACAAGAACACGCAATGGGGTAACGTATCTGAAAAGCAAATCCATTTTCTCCTCGCCTCCTTAGCAAGGCTTCACAGAGCGGGAACGGTCATGCTCCTCCACAGCCTTGGGAAGGGGAGTGCTTTGGTCAGAATCCCTGACTCCAGGCAGAGGACGGGCATCTCCCCACGCCAGCAGCTCCAGTGCCTGGGGAGGGAGCATGGGGAGAGGCGAGGGGAGAGGAGGGAGACAAGCCCCCTTCCTGGCATGAATCCCAGCTAGCTGCAGGGAGGCCAGGGCAGTTGGGCAGCACATCCTTCCTGCTGCTGCTGATCCCCTGCTCTAGCTTTTCTCCTTGGGCGACTTGCTTTTGGAGTCATGCTTGTTGCCCAGCAGCTTAAGCACCTTCATGGGCTTGAATTTGCCTTTCTTCTTGCTCTCGGTCTCTGTCTCCTTGTGAAATTCTGGGGTTGCAAAGGGAGGTTGTTATTGCAGGGTGCTGATGGCTGTACACACACATGCACAACAACAGGGGCAAGACAGCCATGAATGAAAGCCCTCCACACCGTGCATAGTTCATTCTGTGATAATAGGGGTGCACAGCACAACTGTGCCCCAGATTTTAACAGCCCTGCAGGAACAGCTCCAGAGTCTACACAGAAGAGATTCTTTCCTGCACAGTTTCATCAATGGCTTGTGCTGCCCCTTGCTGGGGTCAGCAGTGAAAACATTGCTCCGAAGATCTTATCCAGTGTTTCTTACCTTTCCTTTTAATCATGGCTTCCAACATTTTATCTTCCTCCTCTTCTCTGAAAGAAAGAATGGGAAAGAGGTCAGCAATTCAGCCCTGAAAACAGCTGCTCTATTGTTTGAGGCTAGAGAACCTCCTACTTCTAACTCATGGAGGGGCAGATCCATCACTGTTTTGTGAGCGCTTGCTAACAGCAGGATAAGTCTGATGTGCTGCACATACTGCCCTGTCTTTCCCACACAAAACATTCAAACAGGCAAGGATTGGGAAGCTTGGGAAAGACATCAGCAACAGGGACATCTCAGAATACCCCCATAGGCTGAATCAGACAGGCTGTGTTTCTCCCCCTCCCTCAGCCACCCACTCCTCACTCACCTCTGGCGGTCCTCATCGAGGCAGTTCACAATGGCATTCCTCTGCTCAATGATGGTCACCAGCTCCTGCATCAGCACCTTCTCCCTCCCTCGGTCCTCATCAGTCCAGTCCTTCTCTACACAGCCAACCCCCAAGGAACAACAGGCAATTAAATGGCTGAAGGAGCTCTGAAATTCAGAGCTTTGGGGCAGAGATCTCCTAGCATGGTTCCCTACTATCCTGCCATGTTGCAGGCCTGCTTGGGCTAGCAGTGTTATGTGGGAGAGCACTGTAGGTGCCATCCCATGAGGCTAAAAGAAGCACGTCCTTGCACAAGCCTGGGATGGGCAATGAGATGAGACAGTGGTTCTAGAGGCAGCTGATAGCACTGGCATCCCTACAGATCCGTCTCTCTTCACCTGAGGCCCACGTAGACAGGGGAGATGATGCCCGGGGTAAAACAGAGATTTGCTTTACCTGGCTTGTTGAGGAGGCAACGTAGTTCGTACTCCACATCTGATTGCCGCTGCTCCAGATTCTGCTGCTTGAAGCTGCAAGGGAAGGGGTGCTGCTGGGATACTGCCAGCCTCCAGAGAGGCAGAACATCATCCCAAAGTACAGGGTGAGCTTGGAAAAAGCCAGTAAGATGCTGATCTTCTCCAATATAGCCAGGGAGTGGCTGCAGATGATGCTGCAGTGGCTTTGGTGACTCACAGTGGGTCAGTTCTGACCGTGTTTGGATGGATTTATCTGCTTGCACTCCTTCCCTCCCTTCTCCAGGCAAGGAGACTGTGTCAGGCTTCCTCCTGGAGGTAGCTTCAGGAGGGCTGAGACAGGGCTCCCTCCAGGAACACCTACCTCCCCACATACTTACATGTAGATGAGCTCCGATTCATGGCGCACTAGCATGTGCTTCTCATGGATGAGCTTGAACCAGTCCACAAGCAGGCTGTCCTCTGGGCTGTCTGCCAAGCAAAAGGACAATTCAGAGCCATCCTCAGCCCTGGAGGATCCCACCACCCTGCAGCAGGCTGTGCTCTGTCCAGCCAGTGGAGGGGCACTAGAGCAAACCTGACCCAAGCCTCTTCCTGAGCCCCTGAGAGATCTTATCTCTTCTCCCACTGTTCCACCCTCAGGACGTCTCCATGTCCAGGGTCTGGCTGTGATCGTTCCTTGCACCCAGCACAGCCCCTTCTGCCCTTGCAAACCCAGCACCAGCAGGGAGGAAGTCAAAGCTCTGTCTCCCTGGCTGGACAGAGGGCAGTCCAAGGGTCCATCCTGCCCCACACCCACAGACAGCCCACCCCACATACCATTCTCAGCACTCCGAAGCTTTTCCTCCAAGGCCACCCCACGGTGTTCCAGCTGGTCTAGCTGCTGCTCAATGGCATCCATCTGCCCATAGATGTCTTCCTCAGGGATGTACTGATCTGTCTGCACCTGCCAAACCATAAGGCAGAGACTGCCATTATCATCCACATCCAGTTTCCAGTGGTAACCCAAAGGCTGATCAACACTAATGAGGACAGGGGGACAACAGAACACTCCACCTAGACATGGATTCGAGATCCCCACCCCACTCTGGATCAAAGGGAGACCATGGTGTTGCCATCAACAGGGTCTAGCCTAGACACCATCCTACCCAGCCATGTGCTGCAACCCTACCCATACATGCATCAGCAGGGTGCATGTACACAGCTATGGCCCTGGGGGATATAGCACAAAGCTGGCCTTCTCGCTCTGGTTCCCAAGAACCCTTTTACCTTGCGTTTGATCAGAGGGAAGCCATGACCTGGTGCAGGAGGACGGGCTGGCTTGGAGCCCTTAGGAGGTTTCTTTGCAGAGGGGGATGCAGCAGGCGATGGCTTTCGGTTGAAGGGGTTCTCCTTACAGGATGACTGGAGAGAGGGAACAAAAGCAGGTGAGGATCCAGTAAAGGGAAGGGATATAGCATCCCAACAGCTGGGACTGAGCAGATGGGGCAGCCCTAGGATTTGTCCTGCCCCACATCCTCTCAGAGGAGGAACATAGCACTCCACCAGCAGCTGAGCCATGGGGCAAAAACCAGCTGTGCTCTTCTTTGGCATCAGTTCCCCAGTATCTCCCTAACAAGCATGCCGAATTATTTTCCTTCATGGTTCCCCTCCTATTTGCTCTGAACACATGACATCCTGCCTCTTCTCTAGCACATCGGGCAGGCAGAGTATGAGCAGAGACACCATTTAGCAAGCACATGCCTGAGGCTTGCTTTCAGGGCATCACAAACCAAACCTACCGAAGGGGCAAGCCTGGACTCATGATCCCCACTGGGTGACGGATAGGGAAGAAAATCCCCCTGATCTGAATGAGAGGAAGGTCACCATCTCACCTTCAGCTGTGGCTTGGGTGAGGCAGGTGTCTTAGGGCTTCCAGCACCCCCATCTGAAGCCAAGAGGATGGGTGTAGGGCTAGCCCCGGCTGGAGGCTTTGGGGGCTGTCGGCTGGGGCTGGTCTTCAAGCTGCCGGTGGAGACGCTCCTGCTGGCATGCAGGGTGCCGGGCTGCACCTCCCCGCTGCTGCTGGCCAGCTCGCTGGAGGAGGACAGGGAGGAGGTGGTGGAGATGCTGGCTGGGACAGCAGGGCTCTCGCTGGAGGAGACGCTGGCCAGTGGCGTGTCAGTGCTAGAGGTCTTGGTGGCTGTTGGCGTGTGGACAGTGGGCTCGGAGGAACTTTTGGGCACCGAGGCCTCATCGGTGTCACCCAGCACCTTGGCTGAACTCTCGGAGCTGATGCTTTCGAGGCTGAGGGCTGGAGAGGGGGTGGAGGATGATGGCTCAGAATGTGACAGCCTGGAGATGGGGTGGTGGGCTGCAAAGCAAAGGGAGAGCTCAGGGCGGAACAGGGGGGCAGGCAGGAGAGGAGGGTGGTGTGTACTGGAGCGCAAAGGGAACCAGTGCCTGTCTTCAGAGAAGACAGAAGGGACTTTGCAGCACAAATGTCTTGTCTGCAAATGAGGGTAGAGAGCACATGGCTAACACAAGTCCCAGCACAACTATCACTGCATAAAAGCCTGCCCTGCCAGGGTGATGCAGAGGTGCCTGGGAAAGGAGGAGCCTCCAAGAGACTGCACAGGGGGCTGTGGAGGAGGGATGAAGGAGCAGGGGGAAGCTCACCTAGCGGGGAAGCACTGGGAGCTCGTGGAGCTGGCCGCTTTTTCATATTTGGGCTGCTGGTGGGAGTGATGCCATACCAGGGGTGGAGAGGTCTGGCAGCAGCCTCGCTCTGTTCCTGCTCAGGCATGCTCTTTTGGGTGGCAGCGCTCTCCTCTTCTTCCTCATCATCCTCCTCAAAGGGATTGTATGGTTTGGGCTCTATGGCATCAGGCCTGCTCTCCTCACTCCTGGCTTTCCCCACCTCCTCCCCATCCTCCTCCTCTGGAGTCCTGCTCGGGGTCTCATGGCTGCTGCCTGGGGGAGGAGGGGGAGCTGGCTTCTTCTTGGGCTCTGCCTGCACCAAGGCCATCCACGGTGGGTCCTTGGCTCTCGCAGCAGCTCCAGCCCTGGCAGAAGAGAAAGAGAGATTGAGGTGGCAAGGAGCAGAGGCAGCCATGGGATGGCGAGGCACAGGACAGGGACTTAGCCCTCAGGGGAAAGGATGGCTGGAGCAGGATGTCTCCCATGCAGAAGCAGCTTTCTTGTCCAAGGCTGTCCCTAGTCTTCCCCAGACACAAAGGGTCTCATTCTCTGCAGGGCAACCTATGGGCCTGAAGGAAGCACAGTTTTGACTTGCCCACTGGGCCCAGTGTTTCGGTTTCCAAACAGCAGCCTCTAAGACTGAGCTTTATGGGTACAGCTGCTCTCCCCTTCCCAACACTGTTCCCATACTCAATTCTGCTGCCCAGGCTGTGGATGGAGTGGGAGTTGAGATCAGACACCTTCCCTCTGTGGTCATGCTGCCCTCCTACATTTCAGAGGCTGTTTGTCACCTTATCATCTGAGCATCCCAGGGATGGACTTCTCTTTGCTAACTCCCATGGCTAGAAGCACTGCTGCTCCTCTGGGTAGGCACGGCCCACAGCAAGCCCACACCATGGCTCCGTGAATCACTGCTCATCCGGAAAGCTGCCATCACTTGCCATGTGCACCAGCTCCTTGGCTGCTGCAAATGCAGGTGCTTGCACAACCTCTGTCCCAAGAGCAGGCAGGAAGAAGCCAGCACCAGTGTGCTCCTGGGTAAGAGACCAGGAGGTGTAAAGGTTGCAGCCAGGCACTCACAACATCCCTGCACTGGACCTTTCCTGTGACAAACCCTCCACAGGGCAGAAAAGTGCCCCCTTCTCAGCACCCACAAGCAGGACCATTTAAGAAGGCCCCTGGCAGCCTGCACGTGCCACAGAAACATCTTTCTGAAGGTCCAAACTCTCTACAAACCCTAAGAGACAGCAACTCTGGGAGGTATGGACAAACACGGACAGTCTAACAGGGAAAGGACCTGATCATAGCCTACATCCTCATAAAAGCAGGGGCTGATAGAGGTGGGAGAGGGGACCACAGCTGAGATGTACCTGTAGCCCCAACTCACTACAGGGTTTTTGCATGTCGTCTGAGAACAGAAGGACGTACCGATCAGAGGAGCAGGGTCTCCCTCGGGGTTTTGGGACAGGGGGGCTGGGTTCAGGTACCCTACCTAGAAAGACACAGGGTCAGACTGTCACAACACCAAAAGGACATGAAGAGGTAAAAATCAATGAGGCACCTCTTACACATCTCCCCATGGGAGATTCCCACTCTCTGACGAACTCCTGGTGTTTCTCCCACCATCAGTGCAGTCAGCCAAGTTAACCCCAAACATCCCCTTTGCCTTTTTCTCTCCAACCTACCCCAGGAGCTGCACCTGGAGAATTGACATGCCCCTCTGTCCCCATACCTGCAAACTGCCCGAGGACTGCCACCTCCCCTCCACACTGGCAGCACCCCTGGACAAACATAAGGGAGCAGGCAGGCAAGAAACCTAGCATGCTCTCCCCACTATGGGGATGGCTGACAATCAAAGATCTGGTGTCTAAGCCTGAGATTCATGTGGAGGCAAAAAGGTGTCAGGCTGCAGAGGAGTGAAACTCATCACACCTCAGCTGTTAGAGAGGTAAAGGTAACTCCTGCCACCACTGTGCTCTTACCATTCACCATGCCAGGCACACACTCGCTGCCCTCGCTCTGCAGAGTGGACCTGGGCCGAGGGACAGGGTGAGAGGTAGGAGGGGAGAGGGCTGAGGCATCGGTGCCCCTCCTTGGGGCAGGGGTGGGCCGCGTGTCTCTGAGCCGTCCTTCCAGTGAGCTGGCTTTGTCCTGGGGGAGCGCTGTGGGCTTGCTGGGAAGGGGAGGTCTGGGCGGAGTTTGGGAGGTGTGAGCAGGGGGCATCGCTGTCTCTGCTTTGCCCGGTGTGCTGTCCTTCTCCGCTGGGCTAGCTAGCCCCTCTGCAGGCACAGGGGTCTCCGCCGTGCTCTCCAGGGAGTCACCATCGCTCTTCCCCTCCTCTGCTCCTGTGGGGAAGCCATCCTCACCCACACTGCCAGCCCCAGTTTCAGTTCTTAGCTCTGGCGACTGCCGGTCTGGGCTGGGAGTCCTCTCCACCTTCCCGCTCATGGCCAATTTACCACGATGCTGTGTGCAGACAAAAGTCCCTGCCTCTGACCCGGGCTTGTATGACCCAGGGAGCAGCGTGCTGGAGCACTCCTTACACCTGCAATGAGAAGAGAGAGCCCCATGAGATGGGAGGCACCATCCTGCCCCTCAGGGAAGGCAATGCTCCTGGGCTGTGAAGTACTAAATCCTAGTGCAGTCTTGAGGAAGTCAGTCAGGAAAGGAGAGGAACAGAGAAATGACCCCATGACACTGTATGAACCCATGGGGAGTTCTCAACTCAAATACTGTGTGCATTTGGGTTCCTCCTTTAACTCAGGAAGGATTGAATAGATGTGGAAGGGCAGCAGTTGGTATTGGGATATGACATGGAAAAGTAGAAACCCACAGTTTTACTGCTGGTGCTGAACTTGGAGACAGAACTACAAGATCACACGTGGCCCATAAGGGGGACAGGGATCAGTCATTCGTGAAACAGGGAGTATCCACTGGAATAATGGAGCAGCTGGTTCAGAACCAACACAGGTTGGCTATGGGGCTGCCTTGTGGTGGGCAAGGGTCCTGGCTTGGTCTCACATTCACCATGCTGGCCATGGACCCCACCACGGTTATTGCATTTGGCTGGAAGGATAAGGAAATAATGCAGTAGGGCCGTTCTTACACTCTCCCTTGCCTGTTGAAACCAGGCTAAATAGCTTCCTGTCCTTCACTCTCTGCCACACTTCAGATCATCCACTCTTTCCCTGCTGAGCCTTTGAATCCTTCCTAATGAAACCCTCCAGGAGCAAATGTAATACCCAGTGCTGGCAACCAAGTCAGCCCTTTTCCACCTGGGAATGAAGGTGGATAACATCCATGAAAGAGAGCCAAGGGTAAGGGGCTGATCAAGTACTCCCATGAAAACCAAGCTTGGTCCTTCTTGTCGGAATACCCGCTGTTTGCAGCAGGTGACTACATTTCAAGCAGGTAATTTTGGTGAGGAATTCTGCTCTGGGTGCCCAGTTGACTGGGATTTCCTTTGAAATCTAGAGCAGAAGTGTGAGGACACAGGAGCTGTAGAGAAAAGGGGTATGATGAAATAAAGAGGTGGCAAGTTCAGACAAGGGCAGAAAGAGGTTTGTTTTGGTTTTATCTCTGTCAACCCACAGAAAACACTGCCACAGGACACTTCCAACCAAGCAGCACACATGAATCAGCAGGGGTGGGGATGTGTGTGTGGAACAAGAACAGCAGAAAAGCACACAGAGGCAAAACACAAGGATCTTGCTGCTCAATCTGAAGGGCCATCAGCTGTGCAAGGCAGAGAGGACACCTCTGCTATTCTTGGACCTGCAAAGCTCCTGCTTTTGCCCCAGCTGCAGATGGAAAGCTTGATGGGCCCCAGCTCAGCTCCCCTCCTTCAACGTTGTTTCTATGACACATCCCTGGCTGGCTTAGGCAGGTGAATGAGGCCTCCTCTATCTTCCCAGTGGTTCAGTATTTCCATCCTCAGATGCCAGCTGCCCACTTACCAGTTCACATCCCATGGCCCACATGAGATCTCACCCCTTCATCATCAGAGCAGGGAAAGCAAAGTGAAATGACTTCACATGTGCTACAGGTAAGGACCTGCACCTAGGGAGTAACCACAGAGCTGCTGACGCCTAATCCCTCATTCCTCAGTTTGGTAACAATCTGCAGTTCCCCAGATGCTCCTCTGAGTGCTCAGCACCACCCCAGGCACTGTGGGAGCCTGTCTATCCAGTTGAGGATGTGGAGTGTAGGCAGAAGGCCTCACTGGAAAGTGGTGGTGGGAGGCAGATGGTAAAGAGGCAGAGCATCCTGGTTTATGAAAGTGGGAGAAGCACCAGGGGCTGGGATCTCAAGGCAGTGAAGTGGGAAAGTGCAAGAGAGCAGGGGAGGCAAGCAGCACAGAGCTGGATACAAGGGCCAACTCAGACCACTGGGACAGGGGGCTGGCAGGCAAACAGACCCTCTCTAGTACCACCTCACACACTGTCTTTGATGCTCCACCTTACTCAAGGACACGAACACGCACAAAGACAGGGTGGCCACAGAACCCCAGTCTGCTGAGGAGAGTGCCCGACCCCTCCAGGCCTGGTCACAACACACCTAAAGCACTGGCGGTGGTAGAGCTTGCCCTCAGCCAGGTAGCGCTGGACCAGATGGACGTGCTGCTGGCAGGCTGTGCAGGTACTGCTGAGCGTGGTGCGCTGGGACCGCTCCAACGAGTCCAAGGGGGCATCGTCCTGAGACACACAATGCACAGGGAGATCAGGATGGGAGCCACAAGCTGCTCCCCAGCCCACTGCTCCAGCAGAGCAGCTGTTCCTATGCAAGGCCATTGCTGTGTGTTTGTGGCACCGTTCAGGGTCTGACCTCAGGGTCTGACAACGCAAAGAACAGCTGCCCCCAAAGCCAGGCACACGCAGGCTGCCTCTTCCCAAATTAGAGGGGGGCATCCAGAAAGTGCCTTGCCCCTATCTAGGGCTAAAGGACTGTGGAAGGCACCAATCTAAGCCCCAGGTGGAGGCAGGGACCTGCAAGAGGAAGCCCTTCTTTTTGGAAAATGTGCCATCCCAGACATCTGCTAAAACCTGAAATAAAGGGCCAAGAAAGAAAAAGCCATCTTTTCTGCTCTTCTAATCCCAAATTCCTGCTCTTTACTCATCTAAAGCATCATCAACCCATAGAAAGAAGGGTACCTGTGCCCCGGAGTGGCTCAAGGCAATCTGGCACCAATCTGCCCAACATTTTGACTGCCATGGATTTCAGTCCATTGATTTCTAGACAGAAATCACTCTCTCAGCTGGGTCCTTCAAGGAACTGAAATCCCAAACACCCCTCCCACCCCAAACGCACAGGTAGCCCCTACAAAAGATCGATCCCATTGCAACAGGCTCTTATCTCCTCACCTGTAGCGCAGGGAGCACCACTGCCTCAGGCTGGCTTTGAATCAAGAGATTAGGTACCTGTGGTGCTGGGGGACTCTCAACTGCAGCCACGGGCTTCTTGTGGGACAGCAGAGGAGGAGAGGAGTCAGCAGCTGGGAGCTTCATAGGCGGAGGAATGCTGGCTGGAGGCAGAAGGCAAAGGAGGATCAGGCACGGAGAGGAGCAGTGACTCACACCGCCCGTGGCAGGGAAGGGGAGGGGGAAAGAAAAATATCATCGAGCCTTGTGACATAGGACAGGACTTGCCACTCCCAACACTTCAGAGCCTATTTTAGGTGGAAGAGACAAACACAATCTAATAATGGGTCAGCTACGAGGCTGCCAGAGAGGCTGGCCCTGCTGTGGATCCCCTTCTGTGGACCAGGGATACCAGCCTCTCACTGCGGTTTTATTTACATCAAATGCTGCTTGGCTTCCTCATAACCAACTCCCTAAGCAACGCTTAAAGCCCAGAGCATCTCGGGTAGCTGCTGATGTGTTGTTGTGACTCAATGGGCCCCAGGGCTTCCAGGCTGTCAGCACTGCTGCAAGCATCTCCTGCCCATCAGGGCTGGCACTCACACACCAGTTCCCCCCCCTCCTTGGCTGGAGGCCAGCATCGCTGAAGAAGTACATATGCATGGAAGAGATTTATCTGATGCTGTGGCTCAAAAGCAGAGCAGACACCTGGAGCCCCCACCTCCACCCAGGAGGGTTGCCCTGGAAGAGATGTCTCAGAGCAAGACTCAAATCAGGCTGCAGTTGCAAGAGCAGATGAGCTAATCTGACACACTCAACCCTGTTTCCCCTCCCTCTGTCCTCCGGTCCTTTCACACTTACAGATGTGATAAAATTTGGCTGCAATAGGCGGGTTGCCTATCAAGCCTTTCATTTTAGTGGGTTAAAGCAGATCACAAAGGGGTCTGATGAGCACCACGGGCGGTGACCCAACCCAATGGATTGCAGAGGGTGAATTAACCAGGCATTCCTCCTTCCACAGCCTGAGCTGTTAAATCACTCCCCAACTCTTGTGAAACCTCACCCTACTCTACTCCCTGTCCATGGCTTTCCTCACCGGCACCAGCAAGATCCAGGAGAGGCAGGTCCTCCCAAACTCACACGGCTCCCATTTGCCATAGCAAGGAGGAAGCACAAGGTAATACCAGTTTCCTGTACTCAAGTAGGGGCAAACTGGAAGCCAGAGGGGTAGGAGGACACTCACCTTGGCTGGGGTTGTTGAAATGGTTGTAATACTGAGACACGTAAGTCATGATGCTGAGGCAGTCGGGGACTTTCATGGAGACCATGTCATTGGGATCTAGAAGGGCTGGGATGCCCAGCTCCCGCTCTGCCAATTCAAAAGCCTGCAGGAGCAGCAGAGAGAGGCATTAAGGAGAGAAAAACTGATGCTCTCTGAAAAATAACAGAGAAATCAAATTGTAAGGGCCCTAGGAAGGTTAAGTAATAAGCCTATGGCATCCCTCAGGGATCAAGAATCCCAGACATGCCCCTTGATTGGAAAGGGAGCAACAGAAGCAAGGGAGTAAGCTGCTGCAGCTGCTCTTTCCTGCAAGGCATTTCAGCTGCCTGTGCCCCTGCAATGCCCACCTGAAGGGTCCTGGAATTTGGCTACTGCACTGGGACAGGGAGGGTAAATTTCAGGAAGTCTCAGTTTTCACTGGACAAAAACGACAAACCAGTATTTCTTCAACCCATGAAAGTGACATGCCACCAGTGCCCTCATGCAAGACCCCAGCAGAGCCTTGCTTGGCACTATGAAGGGCTGGCAGATACTTGCAGTGACACAGCCCAACACCAGCTCTACTGAGGAGTGTCCCCAGCCATTCCAAATGCTCACCCCACAGAACCACTGACTCTGCCCATCCTTTCATGCTCTGGGGTGCCACATCTTTCCCTCTCTCAGTTAACACAGCCACTCCAGCTCAACAGCCAGCAGCCTGCTGCTTGCCCAGCTTGAAGGGCTACTTCAGGAATTTTCTGTCTCAGCAAGTAGAAATGACAAGGACATTGTGATAAGAAGCACACAGCTCCTACAAGTGCATACATGGGTACTTGAAAGGAAGGTGTGAAGGAGGAAAATAGCTGTTTGAGTGCTCTCCGCTTAGCGCTGCATGGATAACTGGTTGTATGCTGGCCATCCTGCTGTTGTGCCAAGGGCAGTGTATCCACACTGATGTCCAAGGGGGACAATATGTGAGACTATGGCAGACACTGAAGAGAAAGCAAGTCAGTAAGGGATGGTAGCAGTGTGGGCACTGAATTGTGAGGTACCAGGTGCAGGGTGTGCATAAAGACTGAAGGTGCCTGGTATCTGGGGCACAGGGTGCTGTGCAGGGTGTGGGATCTAAAGAAAAGAAACAGAGAAATAAATGGAAATGGGTATTTGCAGGAACTGGGGATATAAAATGTCCCCTGTGGACACCCAGCTATGCTCAGCCTCGCTTTAAGCTGGTTCCCTGGACTAAAAGCCTTGCTGAACATGATGCTGCAAGCAGCAAGGAGAGACCCCAGCTTAGGGGTTACTAACAGGACAAGAAACCTATTGTGTGGCTCCTGAATGGGAAAAGATGGCTGCTAATGGCTGAGAGGGGCCAACTGGTCTAGGAAAGGTCATGGCCAAGACACAACTGGAGAGTCCTAATCCTAAAACCTCAGATGACCTAGCTCAATTCAACTTGGGAAGGTGACGGCCCAAGTCTCTCCATGGGCTATCAGATGGAGCCTGCAGCAGTTAGCTCTTTCAGCAAAAGAAAAACCGAACAAGGCTATGGCTAGCCCTTGGAGCTGGGCATCTCCCCATTCCCCCCTGCCTGCTTGTGCTCTTGGCTCTAGCTGTCGCAACCAGGAGGGGAACATTGCAGACCAGCATAGGCCCAGCATGACCTTCCCCTCTGTTTATGCCTGGAGTAAAACTAACTTCCTGCTTCCATTGCCTGCAAGTCTGGAACAGCTGATGTCAAGAAGATGTTGCACCATTTAAGCTTCACCTGAGATGTTGTCTTGGCAACTATCAGGATAACCATCTTATCTTCTCTGCAGTACAGGCTGGAAGCTGATGTTTCACATTCCCTTATATTTCCACAGAAGATCTTGCCTTCTACTTACACGTACAGGTTTTTTTCCTTACACCCTCACCACTGTCACAAAGTCCTCCCACACTCCATGACCTCCATCAAGTCATTCTCATGTCCTTTCCTCCTTCCATGAACTGCATAACAGGGACTTACCAAGCGGTTATTCTCATAGACATCATCCTTGGAGAGAGAATCAAAGTCTCTGAAATGAGAAAGCACAAGAAAGTCACATGAGATGCAGAGGAAAAGGGCCCCAATGCCACCACACGCAGGTTCTCAGGACAGCCAACCTTACAACAACTCAACATGTAACAGCCTAAATAAACACAACCTTGGCAAAGCAGATCTTCGGGTTGTAAAGGGATAAAGAAACCAAAGGGGAATTGCAATTAAAAAACAGAAAGCAAGTCCCAAATGGGTGGTGACCAGGAAATTAAAATGTCATTCTGGTCTCTCTTTACCCACTTGTGATTAAAGCTGCAGAAATACCAGGGCCACATTCCGATGAGCACCATGCACTGCTGCAGTGAAGGGCACACGACATCACCCCAAACTGGCCCTTCCAAGGCCTCAGGCGCAACAGCAGGAGGAGGATGGGGAAGCAGATTCCCCCACCTCAAGACAAAAAGCTGCCTGTGCCAGATCTCCTTAGATAAACCTCCCTGCACAACCTTAGGGGGTCTGGGGTCCCCCCAGGATTTGGGGTGACACAAAAGGTCTTCAACAGCGCTCTGTCCTTGCTTGCTCCTCAACACCCGCAGTACATGGCAACCTGCCTGTGGCCACAGCCTTTTCAGCATGGCAGCTTGGGGTTCCATAGAGAGGAGCCCCAGAAGTTCCCAACCTGGGCATGTTGTAGCATCACTTCATCCCCTGGATGTCTTCAGGGGATCGAATCAGCCTGGCCACAGGGACTGATCAGCTGCCTTCGTCAGAGGAGCAAAGGGAAGCAGGTTAAAGCAATCTGCAGGTTTTCAATAGAGGGGGAGAAATACAGGAAGGAGTTAGTTATGCCTTCTGCATGTGTGTGTGGGTATAATGTGTGAAAACAGCATCACACTAAATGGATCACAGCCCCTTCCTGCCAAGGATCTCAGCTTTGTCACTAAAAAAACCTCCTCATGCAGCAGCTTGGTGTGACTGCAAACTGGATGCACAGAGGAGGACATAGCCCTGAGAGGTTCTGGGTCAGGGAAAGCCACTCCAATGGCCCAGAGAGACATGCAAAAGAGAGACCAATGCAGAGGGACGACTGAGATTCAAGGGGAGGAATGTATCCCTCACCTCAACTGCGGTGAGCAGGAACTGTGCGAGACAACGAATCCTCATCCATGTACCCACAGAGAAGGGATGCGGGAGCCTCTCTTGCTCCATCCCCTTTTGAATTTTACTGCCTTTTCCTGTAACACCAACTCGGCTCGCTCCGGCACCGCACTGCAGAGCAACCAGCCCCTTCTTGAAGCCCCTCATGTGCTTTCCCAGCACTGCAGAGGAAGCCCAGGACAAGCTCTGGAAGATTTCCCAGCTGCCTGCACCACCATAAAACCACACTTCCTCCGTTCAAAGAGGCTGCTGGTGCAGTTTCCTCCCAGACAGATGAAACTGCAGCCACTTGCTGCTGCGGGAGCAGATGCAGTGGACAGGCAGAAGATGGGCTGGATGTTTAACTCTGTGTCAAGCACCTTTCTGACAGCTCATGCAAATGCATGCACAGAACGCAGCCTCTTCAACATACCACAACTTTTTCCTCTGTACACACTGGTGAGAAAAGGCTTCAAGTTGCAGCCTTTGCTTTGATGTTAAAACTACTGCCTTCTTTATATTTATGACTACTTTCCACTGGGAAAGGTTTTTTCCCAAAGTCATTTTTTATTCCCTAGAGAACTCATTTAACCTTGCTGCATTTTTTTTGTATGTTGTTGCTTTGGTTGTGGGTTGGTTTTTTTTACCTTTTAAAGAAAATACCAGTTTGGGAACACAGGAGAAGCGATGACAGCTAAGTTATCCATCAACTGCCTTCTAAACATTCATGACCTTCATTTTGAATACCCTCACTTTCAGCACACGGGAGTGATACAGCTGGAAGCTTGAATGCTCCTTGGTGACCTGGGCTGAGAGAGTATTTTTTGACGGATGAAACATC
Source organism: Neopsephotus bourkii (assembly GCF_033783945.1). Classification (NCBI taxonomy): domain Eukaryota; kingdom Metazoa; phylum Chordata; class Aves; order Psittaciformes; family Psittacidae; genus Neopsephotus; species Neopsephotus bourkii. The sequence goes on from NW_026900624.1 coordinate 16,749,564, forward strand.
ATGTCCATTCCACTCTGCCCCAGCAAACTAAAGCTGGTTTAGTAAACCAAAGCAATTCTGCCTGGGAAAGCAGATGCCAGCACAGAGGACACGAAGCTCAAAAGGTAACGGAGGGGGGGCTACCAAGCAGCAAGGGAATAAAGTTTTCCACTAACGTAGGATTGCAGACTCCCAGCTTTTACCCGAGATACTGAAGTCCATCAGTATAAGCTCTGAGGCATCACAGTGTATTCAGTTCCTCTCTGCTGCATCTCCCAGCTCCCGCTCCAAACAAGCTAAGCAGGACTGCACTGATCTCCATCACTCCTGAAATGAGCACTCCCTCATGGTGCTCTGTTGCATGACATCCCTGCAGCTCTGGGCATGCTCCCTGCATGGCTTCTCAGGCATGGGGGAAAGTCACCCCAGATGTACCCCTCCCCTCCACATGTGGATGTATCAGGTTATTTCCTTGCCCTGATCTCAGCAGCCTTTCATCCAGCCCCGCTCAGGCTCCTCTCCTGACAACACAGCAGTCCAAGGGATTGGATGTAAGAACAGACAAGAATCTGGCTGTCCCAGTTAAACAACTGTCTTGACTCAGCAAAGCCCAGCATAGTAGCATATCCTGGAGTAATATTTCCATGCAAATAACATCCCAAGCTTTTACCTAATTAGATACATGCAGAGCCACTAAGCACTCTGGGGTTTCGGGCAGCTGCCAGTGAGCACAGCAGACCCAGGGAAGGGGGAAGGGTACAGCTAAAACCAGAGCTAATTCCTGGATTCCTCAAATATAAATAATAACGGCAGTGCCGCATAATAGGCCCTTCAGCTTTCCAGGTCTTGCATGGAAATGCAGGCAGTACTTGGGAAGGAACAAACGAGATCTGTGATCCAGCCTGTAACCGAACCCACAGCTCCAGGGACACAAACCAGCACGGCTCTCATCTCTTTCCCTCAAGTCTCCATCTCTTTCAGCACTTGAAAGGCACATGCCATGTTCTCTCAGACTTCTCACCCCTGAATGCCAAGAACATTCCCTGAGCTTTGGGGAGGCGGCGCTGCTTGGGACGCTGAAAGATGATTTCTGCCTCACTAAGCTGCAGTAAATGCCTTGTAAACACTCATTTAATGCTTCAGATTTCTACAGCACTGAGCAAACAAACATTAATCCCCACAGTCCACTGTCAGGTTGGCCTGGATGCTCCCAGCTCAACTGACAAGGGAAAAAGAAGAGATTAAATGTCTCGCCTTGAGATCACACAGCCAGCAGTGCAGCCGGAGGATAAATCCAGGTTTCCCATTTCCCTGATTAGCACAGTGAGGCAGTGAATTCAAGTGAGGTGTGTACAGGAGCAGAGCTCGACTTTCAGCTTCATGGTCAGACAATCGGGACACACCAACAACCACCACAGCAGTGAAAGAAAGCCTGAAGGATCAGGGCGCCAGAGCAATGGTGCCATACAGGTAGAGGAGAGAGCTCCAGCTCAGCTCCTGTGTGGATATGAGCTGCTCCCCTCTGCAACCCAAGGGAAAGCCAGCAGGAAGCAGGAAGGCTGAAGTTCTGTACTCAGCTGCTTTGAGGAGCAGCATGGCCATCTCACATGGGCCAAAGGAAGACCACACAGGTCAGAAATGCACTCACAAACCCCTGCCAAGTGCCATTACTGGGCTGAATGAAAGCACTTTAGAAGACAAGAAGGGAAACCACTTTTCCTCTGCGGCCGGATTTACTGACTCTGATCTGATCTACCCACTTCCAAATTGGGACAGGCTGAAGAAGCTGGAATCAGATGAAATGATGCTGCTCTTCTGCTCACCCTCTGAAAATCCCTCGACAGCATGCCATGTCCTTGTAAGGCCCTGGGCTTTGTCTCTACAATATAGCAGAGGACCTGTGAAGTCAGGACATCAGTTAGGACATCTGCCAGGCGCAGATTTAAGCCCACTGACAACTTAAGAGAGCGGCTGCTGCCTACTGGGATGGTAAATATGATTAATGTGAAAGCATCAGGTGGTTTTAGTGGTGTTCATTGTGAGCTTTCGCTGAAAAGCTTTTCAGTTCCCAGTTACTGTGCCACTTACACTAAAGAAATCATTCAGAAACACAGTAATTGTAAGTGCTCCTGTCCGTAATTTGCCTCTTCCCCTCCAACAGCTGGTCAAAGCAAGCCCCAACCCAGGAGCTGCTGGGACACAAGAGCATGCAGCTCCCTCAAGGCCCAGAGTGATGCAAAGCCATCATACGGTTCAGCTCTTGGTGGTTCCTGAATGCCTCACTGAGGGTTTTGTGGCAGCCACCTGAAACATAGCAGTTTGGTTCCTAGCCTACCTGTTCAGCTTCTGCTTGTAAGAAGACAGGCTGGTTTTACCCTCTCACAGACACTGCAGCTCCTCAGCAGAGCCACTGTCAACCCTCTGCCTGTGAGAGGTTGCTGTGACAAAAGGCCATCCCCCAGGGGCAACTCAGAGAGAAGGATTTGATCAGTTCGGGCAGCCTCAGAGGAAGAGCCAGCAGTCCTGGAGCAGAACGTGACAGGGGACACACCGCCAGCCTCTGCTGACAGGTGAGGAGTCAAAGCCGAGCAATGCCTACCTGCACTACAAGGGCTACCAAAGACTGGAGCAGACGGGAGGCGGGTCCCCAGCAGCGCTGGGGCAGGCACAGTTATGGCAGCAGGTCGGGGCAGATTCCTTCCAGTAGCTCAGCCAGTTCCTCCAGCCTGACACCATGCCCCCAGGCAATCCCAAACGCACCAGCTGCCTCCTGAAACTCACATTCCCCCTCAGAGCCACCCTTCGAAAGGGGGGCTGATGGAGGAAACTCAACTCGGAGCCATTTGCTGAGGGAGGCTAGCAAGGCTCGATGTCCCTGCTGGTATTTGCTACCTCCAGCTTTCACTGCGGCATCCATAGAAAACAAGCTGGAAGGGAATGCAAGAAGCAACCTGGTCCAGGGCTCTGCATGTTTCAGAGTGATTCCCTCCGGCAGCTGGGAATATCCCTACGCCAGGCAAGCCTCTGGTCCTTGGGAAGTGGGAATGCCCACCTCGCACAGGGACAAAACACTCCATAGCCAGCTGCAGGCACTGCTCCCACCTCTGCACTCTCCCCAGCCTTAGCCACACGACTCTGCTAACCCTGACCTTGACGGGTCTGTGAGCCCAGGTCAGAGGGTCGCTCTCTGAAGCACAGCACTCTTCATCCCGGTACCAATTGACTTCGGGAAGCAACAGAGCCCCTGCTGCTCTCCCTGCCCCTGACCCCCCCCATCCATGCACATGGAGCCTCAGTCCCTCCCTGCCAGCCAGCCTGGAGCCACTTCCACCGGCGCCTGCGCCTCCCCAGCTCCCTGCCCAGGGAGCCCCAGCCCAGCTCCTCCAGCCCCACCTCTCCTCCAGCCACCAAAGACCGCTGGCCGGAGCCGAGCCCCGCGGCACCACGTCCGTGGCCAGGCCGGTGCGGTGCGGCGCGGCCTGTACCGCGGCCGCTGCACACTCACAGGAGGTCGGGCCGGTGCCGGTGGAGGATGGCGCAGAAGGCCAGGCCGTCGCGGAAGGAGGCGCTGAGGTCGCGGATGTCCACGCCGCGGTACCCTTCGCACTGCCGGCGGCACCAGGCTTGCAGGGCGCCCCGCGGGCCCGACATGGGGGCTACCGCTATCACTGCCGCCGCCGTCACCGGGAGCACAGGGGCGGGGCGGGGCCGGTGGGCGGGGCTTGTCGAGGGGGGCGGGGCTTGTCGAGGGGGCGGGGTCTGGAGTCCCGGGGCACGTGGCTGCCGGTGCCCGCTCCTGTTCCCGGTGCCTGCCCGGGTCCACCGGGAAGGGAAGAGCGCTGCGGGCTCTCTTCTGAGAGGAGGGAAAGGGTGGGAAAGGGGTGGTAGAGTTAGAGCCTGAGCAGAGAGGAGAAACACGGGAGGGAGGGGGATGGAGCGGTCCCCCAGGAAGGGGGAATCCCAAGGTAATTCCTGCTTCTAAGTTAGGGCAGGAGGCTGGGCAGAGGTATTCGCTCCACTGCTCTTCCCAGCTCAGGGAAGGCTCAATTATCAGATAAAAGCCCTGAACAAAAGTTGCAGCCTGTTTTTTTTCCACACAGAGAATTCCACGAGGGAACTGAAAACAGTTGGGACTGAATTCAAGCTTAACTTCAGCTAAAGAACAAAAGCACCAGGCAACCTCATTTCTGGATCTTCTTCAGGCTCATCCATAAGGCTACTCCAGGAGCAAGCAGCCCTAGAGACACAAGGCACAGCAGCAGAGGACATGGAAACATAAGGCAGCAGAGTACGGGTGGGGTGTAGGTGACTCCAAGGGTAGGCTCCGTGCCAGGAAGGGCTTTGAAGATGAGGACACTTGGAGTTGCCAGCAGCACTTCACAGGAAGCCCTGAAGAAGTGGAGGAAGAGCAGGATACAATCTCAGGAACCCACGACATCGAGGAGATGGATTGTCCCGGGAGCTGGCTTGCACGCTCAGTTTGATGGTCGGACAAGGGCAGAGGGAAGCATGCTATTAAACTTCATTTTGCTGCACACTGTGTTTTTTAGGCAAAGGTGGGCTACCTCTGAAAGACCAATCCATCACACTGGTGTTGAGCTTACTGATGCCCGCGCCGAGTCAGCAAGAGTGCCCTTTCTCCATTTATTCATTTTTAATGGGATGTGTATTCCTTCTCCAGTCAGACCTCACACTTAGCACGCCCCTTCCTCTATTACACTGTTACATTCTATTGCCCCATTGCCCCAGAGCTTTAACAAGGGAAAACCAAATTCTGTCTGAATGGCTTCCACAGCCTCCCCCTTCAGTGCCCAAAATAAGCTGTGGTGTAAATCACAAGAAAAACTACTATGTAGGGAAAAAGGAAATGAAGCATTGTTTTGGGTTTGTAAGGACCGAGCTGGCTGCTCAGCGTCCCCCCAGACCTGCCCGACAGCATCTTCCTGACGTATCTTAAGGGACAGCTGGATCAGGGATGTTTTCTTGACTGTCTTTTCCAGGGTACATAATCACACTCGTCCCCTCCACAACTATAGGTCAGACAGAGAGCAGATAACCCTGTGCTGTGGTTCCCTCTGATAAAAACTGTTTTGACCAGAACCTCCTGAGAACGTTTCCACTATCCAAACCCTACTGCTGCAGCAAAGCTGCAGCATGCCTGCCCAGCAGCGATGGGGCTCTATTGATGCTGCTGAACACCCTGCACTCCTTGAGCTTCAAGCAGTGCCAGGCACCACAGCTCGCCGAGCCCATCTTCCTGCTCCGCGAGAGAGCTGCAAGCTCCTCCTGGCTCCGTTCCACCAAGTGCCAGCCTCGCTCCGTTAACCTTCAGCAGCCCCTCAGACAAGGCATGGAGCAAGGCAGACCGGCAGATGGTCTCTGCATCATTTGGAAGAAGCTCTGGCAGTCACAAACACAAGCAGCAGGATATTCACATAGCTGGGAGCAGTCTGTAACCACTGGAGTGTTTTAAGATGATACATATATGCATTAGAAGTCTGTAATTCCAACATGTCAATCATAGATTAAAAAAAGACTAAATCCCAGTAACATACTGGATTCCTTTGCTATATGTGGTGAACTAGAACTGATCACAGAGATCCTGCCCTGCCAGCAGTTTTCCTGTTGTATATCACATGTAGCTGAGCACACGCTCTGGGGAAGATTTAGGCTTTCGATAACAAGAAAGTAGGAGAGTTGCTGTTGACAGCTATGCTCATTGTGCTGCTGTTGGTAAATACACACAAGCAGGTGCCAGCCCTAAAAATAAAAAGGAGTGGATTTGCTTGCTATGAGTGCAGCTCCTGTGCAATGCAGTGGCATCTTAATTTCTTAATGAAATGGTTGCCTCAAACCCTTCAGAACTGGAAGCAGTAAATCCTTAACAGCCACAACAGTAACAGCAGCAGCCAGAAGGCCAGCAGGATCTGCCCATTTAATCTCACTCTGCACTGCTTGTACCCTGCCAGCCTGAGTTACACCACTTTGTGATGGGAAGGAAACAGTTTACTTCTGAGCTGTATCTAGGGCACTAGAAACTTGACCCTCATTCAGACATGGCATATAATCTAACAAAGGCTAATTATTCCTGATTTCTAAACAGAATCACATATGAAGCCAAGCTAGCCTGCCAGGACCCCTCTCTGAGTGGAAAGGAATGAGAGGGAGAGGTACAAAGAGCCAGATGGTGTGTGTGAAGCACACTTTGTGTAGCTGTCCTATTACACACACAGGTTTTCCTCTCGCACCTGTTTCTACCACTCAAACACCAAATTATTTAAAGCTAGCAAAAGGAGAGGGGAGAGAGGGTGTGGAGGGCAGATGAGATGCAATTCATTCTTTGCATTCTCTTCCCCAGTATTTGCAGGTCCTTGATTCCCCTTTTCTTGGGCTAGTTTTCTATTTCAAGGCATTGCAAGTTTGCCTTGAAGAATCCAAAGAGGCTGGAGAGCTGGGAAAATTAGCATTTAAAGGGGTTTAATAAATGAAACACCCTCAGGGAGTTTTCTAGAGAGAGTGAACTCCATTAAATTAAGGTCCAGGACTTGGGCATCACTTGTGCTAAAACAAAACACAACCTCCAGCAAGGAAATCTCAGTAAATGACCAAAGTTAATATTGGTTTAATGTTTACAAAAATCCTCCCCCCCCCCTTCCTCTAAATCCACGTCAATCCACTTCGGAGCATTTCTATTTAATAGCAACTAAAAAGAGGGTAGGAAGGCAAAAATGTATCCACCTAGGGCTTATTCCTGGTGTGGTGCAAGAGCTAAAAGATACAATGATAGCTTGTATCTCTTCTTATATCCTGTGGAAACACTGCAGAACAGCTCATTTTGTCCCTGTTAAACAGTACTGAGCCCTCCCTGTTTGCTGTGCACAGTGCCTTTAGGAGCATGGAAAGCCATCTCCCCACTGCTGCCTACAACAGCATGGACCAAAGACAGCACACACCAACAGCAGCTGCCTGTGTCTCCAAATGCAATTATAGTCTTCCATGGAGGAAAAATAAATGAGTACATCAGATACTGAATGCTCACCAAGAAAATTCCACTCATTTATTAGATGTCTTGTCCTTTATAGGGTAACTTGAGCCAAATGATCCTGCTTATTTAAGTACAAAAAACCTTCGGTCACAGGAGATTCCAGAAATGCCAGAACCTTGAGGTCCCCTCCCTTGCCACAGGGACAAAAATCTCTCCCAGCCACTTCTCTGCTCAGCCCGATCACTGCATGCACAGAAGTTCTACGGTCTCTGGCCCATCTTCTTCAGGGTTCGATTCAGCTGGAATTAGAGAAAGCAAAGGTCAGAAAAATACACAGTGATTGTTATACACTACTGCTCCCCTCAGCAGCCTTTATGCAATGCCTCGCCTCCTCCTCTCCAACTCACTGACAAAAAACTCCCATGCAAGTGCAGGCAGTGTGCAAAGCAGACAGGGAACCACTGAAACTGCCTTCTCCTCTCCACAACAGCAGAGGAGGATGTGGGGAGAAGAAAGGGTACAAACTTGTAGCAGTGGTATCGCGACCCTGTATTGCTGGAGTCCCTGCATCTCAGGTTGTTTGCTGCTACGTTTCCAGCATGCATCAGCTTTTGGCAGGACTGCGGAGCAGTGACAGAACGTCACCTCCTGGCTGAGCACAACACTGAAGCCATCAGTGCTCCAGAAATCTTTAAGGCCACTTCCTAGAGCCATAGTTAAGAAGGTAGGGATACAGACTTGGTTATGTTACTGATAGGAACACCACGGTTTTCTGGGGATAACAGTCCATGCCCTTGGAAAGCAAACCCCTCCTGTGGCTCAAAGGAGCACTTCTCACACAAAGGCCAGCAGCTGCTGCTGAAACCACCTGCCTTTGCCAGTGCCTTGAGAGCTGGGGCTCACTCCAGCAAGGCATCACGCAGCTGTGTCACACAAGTGTGGCTCCTCCAGGGGCTGCACAGCCCAACACTTCCAATGCTCACCCCACTCCTCCTACACAGCTCTCCTGCTCAGGCCTCACCTCCTCAAACTTGTGGATCTGGCGGATGAAGAAGTCCCCATAGCGTCGAGCAACCTTTGTGTCCGCAATATGGATCATGTCCTGAGAAGGGAACAATGAGGTCAGGACTGCAAAACTTGAGGAGCAACCAAAGAGGCTTCACTCCAGCCCTGGCTCAGCACCACATGTACCTGAGCTGTGCTAGTCCCACAGCAACCACTCAGTTCTCTGCGGGCTGCCTTCCCTATACCTATGCCTGGGATGGGTACCGAACTCACATTCCCACATTCTTGCACACTGCCTATTTTAGCCTGTCTTTGCAGCAGTGTGGCAGCCCCACCCCCAGTTCATGCTCTGCTTTCCTTCACCAGAAGCTAAGAGTCATGCTGTCTACCAGGAGAGGTAGGTTGAGACATAGCATGAGACCTTGCAGGAGGAAGTCTGCTCTAAAGACCATTAAAACAAGGAGCAACTTGCTCTCCCTCCTAGAAGGAAACACAATGGTTACTGCCATTTTATTTGAAAATGAAGTCCTAAAAGACTTTTTGCTATGCTTCCTGCTGCCTGGAGCTCCAAGGGCAGGATGGTCACAGGGCAATACCCTGTGTTTAGATTCCTCCTAGAGCAGACAGAGCTAAATGCTGCTCCTGTGAGAACCAGACCCATAACATGACCAAGTTAATCTTTGTCAAGTAAAGATATGGGGGAGACCTACAAAGCTGACAGTCCCACTTAACACAATGACATGTTGGGAGGGGACCCAAATGTCACCTCCTGAGAACACTGACAAGCAGTTCCCTCTATCCTGGGGAAGATATTTAGAACCTTTGTTTTCTGGATACAATGACTACCAAAGGTGCCTGTGACATCCCATCACTGTTCATCTACTGACACTCCTATTAAGCATGGCTGTGAATTCACTGTGGGCAGCCAAGCCCTTCACATGGCAAAAAAGGAAGGGATGTTTCCCACAGACTGGAGCAAAACAGGGTGCTGCCACTTCCAGAATTTCCTGGGTGAAGGAATTTCCTAGCCAGCAAGGGGCAGATACCAACCTTGTCAATATAGAAGTCAACCTCAGAGGCAGACTGGAACTCCCCATCCAGGGCAGATATGCCACTGGTCCATACCAGGTTCTTCATCTTATGCTTGAAGACGAGCAGTTGGATACGAAACTCCTGTTCTGTAAGGTCTAAGAAGCCAGCCAGCTTCGCCACAGGCATGGTGGTGTAGAGCTTGAGGAAGCTACGGATGGTAGAGAGCTGGGCCTGCTGCTGAACCTCATCAGCAAAGACCTTGAGCTGCTGCAGAAAGGGCTCCTTGTGGTAGTTAGGGTGCACATTGTCGTAATTGGGCACCACAGGGGAGAGGAACTTGGGGCAGGCGTAACTGAAAAGCTCCTCATAGACTTGTGCATCACCCTTCTGCATGCGCAGCATCTTATCGCCGTATTTCTCTCGCAGCTGCAGGTGGATGCTCTCATCTATGCGCATGGGGTACATGGTGAGGGCGATGGCCAGCAGTGCATGCATCTGCTCGTTCTGCTTGTTGATCTGAGACAAAGAGAAGAACCTGTTAGTTATCAATGTGTTCAGGCTTTACAGTGCCAGAGGGAGCTGGGAGAGAGAAATAGACCCTTTTTCAGACAGACCCTTTACCCGGACCACCAATAGTCCTAATGGTCAAGGGGGTCAGCATAAAGAAGCAACGCCTTTGGGCAAAGCAGAGAGATGAATGCCATATCAATGCTCTTATCAATGAAAAAGAGGGCTGGATAGAGTGAATGTACCAAGAGCCATACAGAACCTGGATGGCCAGAACCATGTTTGCTTTGGTGCGAAAAAGTGCAGAAGGGAAGGCACAGGGGAAGGGAAGGCAGAGTTTAACAACCATCTCCTGGCAAGGGAGGTATCAGAGAAGCCAGTGAAGAAAAGACTGAGAAGGAAGGTTTATGTGAGTTTGGGATGAAATGGACAGCTGTGTGGCTGAAACAGACATATGAAATTTTTGAACTGAGAATGGCAGGATTTGGCTATGCAAAAATGAAATGAATCATAAGGGTGAAAAGGAGACAGCAGCAGCAAGGGGTAAAACAGGCACCAGAGACAGCTTAGGTTGAAAGAAAAAGGAGCTTTGTTTCAGCTATGCTGAAGTAAAACAGTCTGTGAATGACTGACTGACAATGGAAATACATATGAGTGGCTGTAATCTGAAATGCAGGACTGGACTAGGAACAGGACTGAGGCTGAAGAAGCATCAACAAGAATATTATTGTTAATGATACTCATTAACAACACTGCATGGAGGGAGGGTGCAGATGGAACCAGAGCAACTGTATGGTGAACAACCAAAGGAACTAGTAATGCAGCTAAGAGAAAATATTGCCACACATGGCAAAGCAGTTTAAAGGATCCCCAGGCACCATCACCAGCACAGTCCAGGAAAATAAGGCTGATGTAAGTTATCAAGTGACAGAAGAGGCAGGAAAGAAGAAAGCAGCTTTTTCTTTTGGGAAGTCTAGACCTATTCTACCTCTTACCATCTCATACTTGTAGGTTGTCCTCTGAAACATGCTCTTGGTCCTCTGGATGTAGAGGAGAATGTTGGCAAAGACACGGATGGCATCCTGGTAACGTCGCATCATCAGGTACGCAAAGCCCACGTAGTAATATGTGGTTACTTGGCATTCAGGCACCCGGGAATACATGCTCTGATAAGGAAGGATGAACATGCTATGTTAGAGAGAAGACAACCACCTTTGATACAAACTGCTCAGAATCCAGCCACCTCTGCTTTCACTCCCATCCCAAATATAGGAAGGAGAGGGTTAATTCAGGATACCTCACCTCCCACACATCCCTGCAGCAGTTTCCTCACTTTTTATTAGATCATCCCATTTCCTATGTTTTCCAGTTTCAGCTTCCTGCAAGCAGAGGACTCCTGCACTGTGCCTAACACTGCTTTGCTCAGCTCCCTTTTCCCCTGTTTCACCCCACATCCTGTGCCAGACAGCACATACTTAGATCTGGGCCAAGCCTTGGGCTAAGCCTGTGTTGCAGCTGGACTTTTTTTGCCACTGTTATCATACATAGCACCCAATTCTAGGGCAAAAACATGCATAATGGGAAGGGGCACAGTGAGAACAAGGGTCAAAAATACAATGAGCCACAGACCAGGGTGGGAACACTATGCTCAGCCAGCTACCACTCACACTTCAAATAATATTCCCTATAACAATACTGACTTGCATAACACAGCAAACGTCCTAAAAAACTAGGCATTTGTGCTGCAACAGCATCAGGCATTATCATATGGCTTGATTTAATGCCAAAGCTCCAGCTGTGTTCAACTACAAACTCCTGACAACAACAGCTACAAACAGCTCCTCGGCTGGAAGATTCATTATGGCAATCTTTCACCAGCATGTTTGAACAGAAGCATTTAGAAAACCACAACAGAGGATTTAAAACACAGAGTTTTACCTTCTTGTTGAGCTCAATGTTCTCCAGAACCTTGATTGCTTGGTAGTAATCCCCCAGCAGAGAGTGCAGACGCAGGAGCCCAACCAGGCTGAAATAGCCCAGCATCTTGTAAAGTGAGTGGCGACCATATTCACCAGCCACACTTTCAGGGTCACCTAGGGAGAAAAGGAACCATGATGCCTTCTTCCAAGGAAGCCAACTCCCATTCTAACATCTCTATGTTTACAAGCAAAGGGAGCAAGACCTCAGGTGTAATCACAGAATCATAGAATGGTTTCGGTTGGAAAAAAACCCTTAAGATTATCTAATTCCAACACCCTGCCATGGGCACAGATGCCTCATACTAGACCACGTCACCCAAGACTGCCCAACCTGGCTTTGAACTCTGCCAGTGATGGAGCATTTACCAGTTCTTTGGGCAAGATGTTGAAGTGCCTCACCACCCTCACAATAAAGAACTTCTTCCTAATATCTAACCTGAGCTGCTTCTGTTTAAGTTTGAACCCATCACCCCTTATCTTATCACTACAGTCCCTGATGAAGAGTCCCCCTCCAGCATCCTTTCCGATACTGAAAGGCTGCTATGAGGTCACCATGCAGCTTCTCTTCTCCAGATTGAACAAGCTCCAACTTTCTCAGCCTGTCTTCATATGGGAGGTGCTCCAAATAAAATAAAAAGTGAAATAAAAGCAGCACAGACAGAGGTCTTGCTTGGCAACCCCAGTTACCTCACCTCCACTAGTATAGACCTCCAGTTGTCGGTTGATGTTGGATTTGTCTACCAGAGAGTGCAGCACATTAAGGACACTGTGGACATTCCAGATCTTGGGGTTGGAACGAAGGAAATCAATTTCCTCTTCAGACTTCTTGGCTGTTTTGCAGCGGTACTGGCTGAAAGACTGGAACTACAGGAAAAAGCAGAGATTCAATGACGAGAAGCTATTCTGGAGATGTTCAGAAAAGTGCACTAAGCTTACAAGTTGATTGCACAAATGCACTACAGTAAGCTGCAAAAGTTCCATCTGAAATCACCTGGCGACCAAAATGGGAAATACTACTACCTTTGAAGCACCTAGGGAAAAAACTATACAGTGCAGAGGGAAAAGGCCAGAAGACAGAATGAAGCCGAGAAGGATTTGCTGTCTGAAAAGGTAGCAAAGAGAACAACCAAGTCGTAAGATGTATCTGCACACCCACACATCTTTTCTATATACACACAGTGTTTTTCAGCAAGACTGCAACGCTCAAGGAATTCCAGGCAACTCTACAACAAAAAGTACAGAGAAAGGAATCTATAGAGAAGAACCAACAGCATTTGAGATCTGTACTGCTGCACTCAGAATAGTAAGATCTTAGACCATGGATTATTTCAAATCAGGTCAGCAATCTTTCAGTGCAAGCATAAAGGTCCTAGGAAACACAAAACTACAGTAAAACCAAAGAACACATAAAATGAGCTTGAAAATGAGGCTGAACAAGTATCTTCAGAAGGTTTTTGTGATTATAGCAGCCTTCAGTCAGGCTGCTTTGCACAAATCAGGCAGAAATGAAGGTTACTTTAAAAAAATCCCCTAAGCAGCAACTGAAACATAAATATCAACAGAAGTCCAGGACTTCCCCAAAACCTCCCTGTAACTTAAAAATCTGCACGTTTACAACTACTTTATCTACCTGGTGACCCAGGAGTAACAATGCTCACCAAAGTCTTTTGACCTGCAATGGTGTCCAAGCTATGAAAATCACAGAGAGGGACAAGATGAAAAACAGCGCCTCATAGAGGCAATGCGACCACAATGCCCAGTCTTCCATACCTGGTATATGAATTCATCGATGATATCCCAGAGCCACTGGTTAGGCAGTTCCAGAGGAGCAGGGCCATCAGCATCTGCAGAAAAATGCAAGTAATAGATGAGAGGCTTAATATCTTGAGCAAGAACAGTGGTAGAACTGGAGGAATAGACAACTGAAAGAACACAATTTCCCTGCAATGGGAGACGTAGCATCAGATGAATGAAACTTCCAGAAGGGCAGTGATATGTAGCTCTGGCTACCTCAACTCCTTCCATTTTAAAGAATAAGAGAATGTATGGGGTTAACCTCTAGAGTGCAACTGCTCAGTAGCAGTGATACTCAGAAGCTGCGTACAGGGTGTAGGGTTTTACCTCAGCTGATCTTTCCTCCACAAGAAGCCTGGCAGGGAGTCACAGACACTAAGATTTGTTCCAAGGGGAGTCAACAACAGTAACCAATTGTGAAACACTGCAAGTTTTCTCTAGCTTACGGCTTCATTTTGCTTTTTAAATAAAAAGACAGGTGAAATAGTTCTCAGCAAGGCATAAAGCTAAATAAATTTTACTATTTACGGTATTTCAGAAAGCACTGGAAAATATGTATGCCTTTTGTGGGTTTAAATGCATGGATGTTTCAGTGAACAAAAACTCAAACACGTGGAAAGCTCGTAGACTACCTCTCCCTCTAGGTTCTATAAACAAACATTGCAGTTCTAGCCCTCCTAGCTCTGCCCTCTCCAATATTCACAAAACAGAAAGGAACTGCAGCAACTCACTGAGGATGTAGTTGAAGAGATTGCAATAGTTGTAATAGGATTCAAATCTCTGCTCCAGTGTAGGTCCCCCCTGCAATGAGAGGTCAGCACAGCCTACTTAGTTTCAAGCAAGGCAGGGGGGAGTTTATGGGCAACAGGATATGAAGGACAGTCAATAGTCAGGGCAGTATAGGGTCTATTTCAGAAATGTTAGGAGCCAGTATTCAACTAGGACACCCACCAGCACCACCCAGAAGATCTGATATTGTATCACTATTGTCCCATAGAATAGGGCTGGTTTTTCATGTAAAGAGCAACCAAGCAATCAAACCTCCTGTGAATAGGATGCATTAACCCTCCTTGTCCTCCTCTCTGCTGTCGAGACTGAAGAGCTTCCCATTACCTTTAACAGCTTTCCTTCCTTCTCCCCTGATGAGAAACCTTTCTAAATCAACACCACTACTTGTAGACAGTATTTCTAAATGTTCTGAAAGACCAGCAAACACAGTAGGGAATCACTCTCTTCTTAGAATGATCTTTCTTGTTTCACCTGGAGGCAACTCAAAGGCAGCCTGAGAACAACTAATAGCACAGCCTGAGAAACCAGTCTCTCCTTTTAGAGCCCGACCTGGGTTAATACAGCAACCTTTTTAAAGTGCTCATTTCTCCCCCCTCTGGCCCACACCAAAACTGCAGTTATTTATTTACTCGAAAGTGATGCCTCTCTTCAGCTTCCTTCTTTAAAGAACCAAAACCAACTGTGATTTTCTCCCTGACTTCGAATTAGCTTAAGAAGAAAAAAAAAAAGTTGGGGTTGTTTTGTTTTATAGAGCATTATTCTTTCCATTTCTTTCTGCTGTATCCCTTATGATGCCTGTGTCCCTCTCCATAATGCACTCTTACCCCACATGGTTTTTTTTAATCACAAATAATGCACCTTTCTCTTGTGACACCCCCTCTCACCCACCTGCTAATCTGGAGAACAAAGAACCACAAAGAAACACACAAACCCAACTGATCTATAGGTCTTGGCAATTACAGCTCTATCAGAAGGAAAATTTAATTACCCACCAGCACCTCCTTCTTCCATAACTCACTAACCACTACAGTAACAAACTTCTACATAATAGCCTCCTGAAAACTCAGACCAGGTCTTCTGATTCATACAGGCTGCCAAGGAGACCTGCACACTCACCACAACCAAGCTTGAGGAGACCGCTAATGAGCCTCAGAAAGACAGTCAAGTCTTTCTTGCTTTTCAGCAATTAGTGAACCCCTACTACAAAGAAAGGACAAGAATTTTAAGCTTTCTTAACTGCAACCTGACTTAGATCTCATAAACCCACCCAATCCTGCCTTTTAAAAACCACAAAACCACTGATGCTGTGGTGGGAGCAAGAATTGGCAAGTTTGATGGCGTGGAAAAACCAGCACGCAACCAATAGGGAGACACAGGACAAACACTCACGCTGACTTTGGCATAGATGTGCCTGTAATACAACTCCTTGTATAGGATGAGGAAAACAGCATCTGAAAAAAAGATGACAGCACAAGACATTAGCAAGTCACAAAGCCGAGGCAGCTGGATCTCTTAGATACACTAGTGGTGCTCCTCCTGCCACAGTAATAAAGGGAGTTTGACTTCTTGCCAGGCATCTGCTGGAGTTGCCAGAGTGAACAAAGATGAACAACTCAGGCAGCAGCAACACTGGACACCTGCTCACTAATTTAGCAAATTCTTTCATTCCTTCTCTCTCTGACAAGCAAAAAGAAAGCCAAAGACTTACCATTTCCAACCTGAGGGGCAATGGCCTCAGCCTCTGGCCATGGGGTATTCTTAAAAAACCTTTCTGTCAGCTTTGTCCAGCTGAAAGATAGACACACATGTGGCATTATGAGCTCTTTCTTAGTATAACAGTGCTGGAATTAGAGACTGACATATAGAGGCCTTGGACAAGAAAGTGGATCCCCACCTCCTTGTAGTAAGTCCAGTGTTGAGTCAAAGAATGAGAATCACAAACTGAGCAATTAAAGTCTTCAATTTACCCCTGAAGTATGGAACAGTTGTGTTACCTTCATATTCCCTTTACGTCAAGGTGACACAGCTACAAGCAGGAGGGAGTATATGCAGGGAACAGACACAACCTCGTGGCTTTTTGCAAACTGCCTAACTATTACTACTGGGGTCACTTTTGCTGCCTCCACACGCACTAGGCACAGGACTGGGATTTTCCTTCAGACAAGTCACAACTTACCTATACTCATGTTAGCTTAATGGTGTGGAAATATTGAGAGTTTGGGGTTTTTTTCTGCTGTAATCAAATCAAACCTCCCACTGTATTTTAGAGAAAGCCCAAACACCACAGGCAGTAATCACCCTTCATTTTTAAAAGCAGTGTGCACTTTTACCACATTTTAAAACAGTGATTGCCCCTTTGTACCTGTTCTCATAGATGTCCTGGATCTCATACACCTTCTGGTCAATAACATCACTGGACACACGGCTGGCCTGGAGCTCGTACACCTTCTGGTCGATGAGATCCGACACTGTCTTGTGAAAGTACTGAATGAAGTTCTTGATCACTTCGGGGATCACCTGGTAGGTCTGCTGCTCGTACTGGCGCTCGTAGGCCAGGTCCTGCTTCGGGTCTCCTGAGAGGAAGGAAAGAGACGCAGTGAGGCAGGCGGCCGAGGCCTACAGGCCTAGCAGGTTCGGGGCACGCAGGGGCCACCGCACTCACCCGTGTGCATATCATAGTCGTTGGAGTAGGCGTAGGGATCGTAGGCGGCCTGTGGAGAGACGGTAGCAGCTAATCACCGCGCCAGTACGGACACAGTCACCCCGGTCCCCTCCCGCCGCCCCGAACCCCCCGACTCGCACATCGTTGTCGTAGTCCTCCCCCGGGTAGGCCATGGCTGCGGCGCGGCGCGGCACCGAAAGGCCTCCGGGCGGCAACGTGGACCAACGAAGACAGGACCAGAAGACCGGGGACAGCCGGCCGGAAGGCGGAGTGAGGCTTCGCCCTCCTATTGGTTGAAGCAACTGCCTGTCTGCTGAAGCTAGTGGCCCGCCCCTCCCATCTGATTGGGCAGCATACCTGTCCGTCAGATTCGCCTCTCCACCTCTTCCCCTCTATCCACTCGCCTCCCTTCTATCCGCACCCTCTGCCTTCCCATTGGCTGCACGCCCGCGGTGCGGCGCCTTCGATTGGTCGAACGGGTACGTTCCGACCCGTTGCTATAGCGACGACCCTCCCATCCCGGCCCGCAACCCGCGCTGCGGCCCGGCCCGTGAGGGGATGGAAGGGGGCGGTGGTGCTGCAGCTGAGCCCGATGCGAGGCTGGAGCAGGAGCCGGAGCAAGCGTCAGAGCCGGCGCTGGGGGCCGGGTTGACGCTGGGGTCAGCGGCGGGCGCTTCCCTCGGTTACCTGCACGTCCTGTGGCAGCGGGAGGAGCCCACGGGCAAGATCTCGGCCCGGCGCCTCCGCAGGGCCGCCCGTCTCCACCGCTGGCTGGGGCCTACGGGCAAGGAGACCCACGGTGAGTGGGGGGACACAGCAGCACCCTTTCCGGGGTCGGCGCTTCCTTCGGCCGCCCAGGCCTCAGCGGGGTGGAGAGCCTCCGGTTTAGGGGAGCCGGTAGAGCTTCGGCTTCCCCGTGTGAGTGGCCTCCGGAGAAGGTCGGATCTGCTCGGCGGGCGGCTTGGGAAGGTTCCCTTGCGCCTGCCAGGGGAGAGTACCGGTCAGGAGAAGGCAAGGAGAGCGCTTCTTACCTGGCATCTTGGATCTTCTGCTTCCCCTTCTGTGAGCCGAGACAGCACCAGCGTGGTTTGGGCCCCGCACCAGGGCTGGAATGGGATGGATGTCTCAGTAGGAAAGCACTCAGTTTTCCTCCGTGCTTTCCAGTAATTTCTTTCTCTTCTCTCTAGCTCTGAAAAGGTTGCGTGAAGCTGCCAATAGCAATGACTTGGACACAGGTAAGAATTCTGCCAGTCCTACTTGGGACCCTTTTCTTGAAGGGAGTTCTGTCAAGGAACTTCATTTTAGGAGAGGATGAGATTGTGGATAGTTTGTGGACATGGTGCTTGGGATGCTGCAAATCTAGCAACTGCTTTTCTGGAGCCTCGTTTCACTCTCTGAGCAGAATGAGGCTGGTTATAGTAGTCATTTTTTTCACAGGTTCATAGTGTAGGCAGTTTCCAACTGCCTCAAGTTAAATCAGCACTACACCATTCCAGCTTTTTTTGCTATGTAACTTTTACTTGTAAGGAGCAAGGGAGTAGTGTTTTGGTAACCTGGAAAAGTTAGGATTATCTAAGCCATACTCTGTGTGATGAAACAGTGTGACACAGTAGATCAGAACCAGGACCAATGCTGGACTCTGCCTCTCACAGTGACTTCAGGGAAGGGTCGTGGCCTGTCTGTGAGTCCCTTTACCTCTCTGTGCTGTAGATTAGGTGAGGTTTGGTACAAAGTGTCTAGAAGCAATACTGGTGTGTATTATGTGCCCTTTATTGTCCCTTCTCAGACTATACCATCCCTTCAGTTGTGCTGACCTAACTGTTCATCAGGCCATTCTGTGAGCAGAATAGGAAACCAGTCTGACGTTTAGAAACTCCCAGAACAAGAGTTTGTTTGGTGTGGTTCACCCTTTGGCTCCACGATACACCTTGTTTTATGAACTGATGGATAAATTTCACCCGTGAGCTGTCAGTACAGAAAAGCTTGGCTCCAGTCACTAAGTCAAGTGGAAGAATGAAAGGATCAGGCTTTATTTAAGTCTTTGTTTCAATCAGTTTTAGAGTTTTGCAGCTGTATTCAATACATTGGTTCCCCTGTTTACAATCCTACTGCGTTTTCTGTACTCTGCAACTTGAGGAAGTGTCTGATGACGAATTTATGCTTCATCAACAAGTAAAAATCTGTGCTGTTTCCTGTAGTGGCACTGGGTAGGAAAGATTATGTCATTTGCTGCTGGACCAAGTAAAGCATCCCCCATTAAAGGTTCTCACTGGTCTTTCTTCTGGAATATCAAAAATCCATCTTTTCAGGTGTTCCTTTCCCTTCTTTACCACACCTAAACCGGTAGGTGTACAGGAAGAAATTCAAATGTGACTATAATTTGATCTCTGGAAGCTGAGATGAGTGGTGACTTGCAGTGGTCTGAGCTATCCAGTTTCTTGGCTCCAGTACGGGTTGGTCTTGACTGTTGCAGGATATGCTATTAAAGATCTCAAAACAGCAAATCTGTCAGTGTTGTTAAAAGCTACAAAGCGAGCTTTTACACACTGATTACTGTATGAGGAGTGCTCCAAACAAGAGTACTAGGCCTTATAGTTGCCCTTTCACACAATGCTACTTTTGTGTCCCTGATCTTTTCAGCCTTTACTCTTCTCTTTGCCTTTGCTATATTTGTACATACGCTGAAGAGTCATTTGTACAATGCTGGAGAGTCATAGTAGTTTCTCTGTTTTTCTGTGTGAGTAGATTTTTTCTTCTTACCTGAGAACAGAAGGTAGTTCAGATTACAAGGATTGCCAGTGGTGGCGTTGAAGAAGCAGCTGGGTGCAAAAGCAGGGGGAACAAGTGTTAGTAGATGATATGGCTCCTTGAGTTCACTGTCTAACTTCAAGACATGGCCTCCTAAGAGTATATTTGCACTGCCGCTGGCAGGTTGATGCACTCACCTGTCTGCTTCCCCATCAGTAGCCACACAGTAGTATGGTAAAACTTAGGAGTTTGGGATTAATCTAGCAAGGGGCATACCCAAAACATGGATGAAGAGGTGGCTTTTCTCACTGCAGGTGGCTACACTGTGCAACTTCTTGCCATGGGTCCATGTTGATGTGAAAAGTTTACACAGATGCAGAAAATGACCATGGAAGTTTATGGAGAAAGCTCCTGCAGGGATAGTAAGCACAGGATGCTAATTCTAGCCTAGCAGGTGCCTAATGATACCACAGAGATAAGCATTGCATGCAGAGAGGTGAGATGAACACTGCCTTGCTGTTTCTTTCCTCCACATCCTTCCTCTTCCCTGTGCATCACAGTATGCATCCTAAGCTTAAAGGACTTAGAAAGGACTCTTTGCATTTCACAGAATTGTAGAATGGTTTGAGTTGGAAAGGACCTTAAGTTCTGACCCCCTGCCATGAGCAGGGATGCCTCACACTAGCCCATGTCACCCAAGGCTCTGTCCAACCTGGCCTTGAACACTACCAGAGATGGAGCATTTACCACTTCTCTGGGCAACCTGTTCCAGTGCCTCACCACCCTCACTACAAAGAACTTCTTCCTTATGTCTAACCTGAACTTCCTCTGTTTTAGTTTAAACTGATTACCCCTTGTCCTATTGCTACAGTCCCTGATGAAGAGTCCCTCTCCATCATTTCAGTAGCTTCACTCTCACAAAGGTTTAAGGGTCACCCAACTACAGGCTGTGAGAGTTAGCCTCACATCCTTGCTATGCTTGTATACTTTTCTGTAGGCTTTTGTTGCTGATTATCCTTGGAACCTGAACATTTGGCTGGGTGGCAGGGGGTTGGAACTAGATGATCTTTAAGGTCTCTTCCAACCCAAACCATTCTGTGATTCTATGGACCCTTAGTCATTACAGCTGAGTACTTCCAGAGGGTGAAGGGTACGCTGCCTGGGCTGGTTCTGCTGAGCCAGGATGCTGGCTGGAGCTGGTTCAAGTCCAGTTGACTTGGCAGCTGGTAGAGTGCAGTATTTGCCCACAGAAGAGCAGATCCCTTTCTGATCTGGTGCACCTTCAGCTTACCTGCTTTCTTCTCCTCCTTGGCACTGTCAGTGCAGCAACTCTTGGAGGATGGAACTGACCCCTGTGCTGCGGATGACAAAGGCCGGACAGCCCTGCATTTTGCCTCCTGCAATGGCAATGATCACATTGGTGAGTGGGGAGGGGGAGTTCTGTGTTCCAGACTCTCCGTGGCACAGATTTTGAAGGATGCTCTTTATTTTGATCCAGCACATGACAGAGCCAACTGTTTCCCATGAGTTTTGTGGCAAAGTTGCCAACTGAACTCTGGCTTCAGGGCTTGCCATGTCCCCCTGCTGAAGGGGGAGCCAGAGCTCCCAGCTTTAGGACTGTACTGGTGCAGAAGGAAAGATGTCATTAGTCCCAGTTCTTCCCCTCAAGAGTCCCAGGGGCAGTGGTACTGCCTGACTTTGTACTGGGTCCTTCTGCATTGCTGCACAAGCCTCTGTCCCCTGTCCCTGGGATGAAGCTGAGGAGCTGAGCAGAAGCACCTGCAAGGCAGCCTGGTGGCTGCTCTGTGTGCCTGCAGCATGTGTGGATCTGACCTGCGGGGCAAAGGGAATGGGCTGATGTGGCTCTCTTTGCTTGTTTCCAGTGCAACTGCTTCTGGACCATGGGGCTGACCCAAACCAGAGAGATGGCCTGGGAAACACCCCCTTACACTTGGGTAAGTGCCACATAGATGAGCTTTGCATGCAGAGAGGTGAAGTGAACATCACCTTGCTGTTTCTCTCCTCTTCACGTTCCTCTTTCCTGTGCATCACAGTATGCATCCCCAGCCTTAAGGACCTAGGACGGACTCTTTGCATTTCATTAGCTTCACTCCTCATGAAAGTTTCATAGAATCATAGAAGGTTTAAGGGTCAGAATTTGAGAAGATCAGTTTCACTCCCTCTGCCAGCCCCAAGAGTGCGAGATCTGTTCCAGAGAGGGTACTCAGGCTTGAGTGTGAGGTTACCTGTAGCAGTTGGGCTCCTTCTCTTTCCCGTGGCAAAGAGCCATTTGGGAAGCAGCAAGTTCCACACTTGAGCAGAAACTCCTTTGTTGTTTGCTAGTACCTCTGAGTTGTGTGTCCTGTGTTTTCCCTCCCCAGCTGCCTGCACGAACCACGTTCCTGTCATCACCACACTGCTGCGCGGAGGTAACATTTCCTCTATAACAATCACAGCCTGTCCCTTTCCTGCCCCACCCCTGTTGATGACTCCCCATGGACGCTAAGTCTTGAAGACAGACCTCACTTTCTGTCTTTGCTGATGCATCTTGCAGGGGCCAGAGTCGATGCCTTGGACCGAGCTGGCAGAACACCGCTGCACCTTGCTAAATCAAAGCTAAATATCCTGCAGGAAGGAATCTCCCACAGCCTGGAGGCTGTACGCCTTGAAGTTAAACAGGTAAAAGAAACAGTTCCATGCTGTGGTAAGGTGGTGCAGTCTCCTTCACTCTTTGTTTAAATACTTGCCTTTAGGCTCTTAGCTGCTCTGGGGAGAATTTGACTTTTTCCATCTGTTTTCAGAGTCCTTCCTTTTTCCTAACCACTACTCTGAATTTTTACAGGACCTCTCTTGGCTCTGGTAGGCCAAGGATATATTGAATGTCTTAATTCTCAGGCTGTATGGAGCACTTCCTTTCCTTCAACTACCATGTAAGACAGATGTCTTGTGGCAGGAGAGTGATCACAGCATGGGGCTGCAGCTAGGGTGCACACATGCAGGGACTTTGCATTCCTAGCACAGTCTGCCCTGCTCCGATATGTGGAGTCATGGAATATTAAAGCAGTCACAGGGCTGTATCACAGGTGCATGAGGTGTGGGCCTCCCTTCAAAAGTCATATAGGAGTCTCAAGGACTTTCATCCTTATCTCACAAGCAGATCCGGCTGGGGTGGGAAGTCCTTGCTTCTCACAGTGAGGGAAGCTAGCTAGCCATAAAGAAGAGCTTGGTGCTTTCAGGGCAAGACTTTATGCTTCTTCAGCTGGGCCTGTTTTCCCTTTTCTTAAACCAGGCACAGTGCTCACGACTAGTCCCATCTGTGGCTGATCAACACCTCTGGTGACTCACTGGGCTCTGATGCTGTCATTAGTGCTCCTCAGTTGCTTTGCATTTGTTCTTCTGTATGGGTTAAATACTCTGCCACATAGAGCAGCGTCAAGGCAATTTAACTGCAATTTATTTTTTCCTGTAAAACCACCCCAGCCTGGTGCAGCTGTCTGAGGTTTGCCTCTTTTGCCTGTTGGTTTCAGATTATCCAGATGCTACGGGAATACCTGGACCGCCTGGGGAGGCATGAGCAAAAGGAACAGCTGGATGACCTCTGCTCCAGGTTACAGAAGACTAGTACAAAGGAGCAGGTAGGCAGCTTTGAACTACTGTGATTCGCTTGTGTTGTGACTTCAGTGTTTAGGAGAATGCAGCTGCATGAGCAAGGTAACACGGAAGACATGTTTATGGAAATGTTCTTGCTCACACTGGGCGCATTACGTGATGACTCGTGTACTCCTTTTGGTTGGGATTAAAAATGAAGAAAGCATCGCTGTGCCTCACAGCTTAGCAGAGAAGCTGAAGGTCAGATCAGCATTTTAAGGCCAGGATCAGCACAACCACACAGGGTTGTGGGGCCTGTTTGGTTTTTTCCTACAAAAGACTGTCCCTTAGAAACAGGTTTAGAGGAAACAGCCTTGATACTCTTGTTGAGTTCTGAGTAATGCAGCAACATGCTTCTATGTTAAGGACTAGTTAACCTGCATGAGGAGGTCAAGCACTGAGCTCCTGAGGAATGAGGAGGAGCTCCCATTGCCTTAGGTTAGGACTTGTTTGATCATGAGGATGGGAGCCCTTCTGCAGATTGTGGGACCAAAGGAATCCTGTCCTGGTATAAGCTCAGCACGGGTATTACTGGCAGTCCTGGTGGAAGGGTGGTCCCTGCTGCACAGGAGTTTCTTCTGTGGTGGTGGTTCAGCTGCACAACTGCATTCCCCTGCCTAACAGCCACCTGTATTCTTATGGCAGGTGGATGAGGTTACAGACCTCCTGGCCAGCTTCACGTCACTCAGCCTGCAGATGCAGAAGATGGAGAAGAGGTAATGGGCTTTTAAATCATGTTCCTGATGCAGCAGGAGAAGCCTTAGAGAGAAAAGGAAGCTGGAGCTTACTTCCCAGAATGCTGAAGAAACATTGCTGCCAGTAGCCATTCCTGCCAGATCTACTGTCCAGTGGTGCTCAGACTGTTCCTGTTAGTGCCGCCACAGCTGCCTCATGGGGAGGCAGCAGACTTTGGACAACAGAGACCACAGAAAGCAGAGTGCTGCATCTGAGACTTTTGGGAAAAAAAAGAGCTGCTCTTTTTATCAGATGGGCTGGCGCTGAATAGGAAACCCCTTCCAGAGATATTTTGCCTTACCCTAAGCACTTCAGCTTAATGTAGGTGGTGGCTGATGCCATGTGCAGTCACCAGCCCTGACTAGTGCTCTCAGCAGCTGGCCAGCGTCGTAGAAATGCTTGGAAGAGGCACCTTTTGCCATCTCTGCAGTACATGGGAGAAAGTAGATGCCTTGGAAAACAGAAGGCTTAGTGCCGGGAGAAGAACACACACTGGATTCTGCATGCTAGCAGCTGAGCAAACATACTGCCTTGAGAAACATGCACTGAGGCTTAATCCTAACCTTTCCCAGAGCCTGCGGTCAGAGGGCAGAGAATCTGCTTGGTCGCAAATGGGATCTAGAGCTTTTCATCGCTAGACTAACAGCTTTCACTGTTAGTTTTAAATCACTGGCCCCAGTTCTTAAATCACTGTTCAGAGTTAGTGGCTAAATACTACAGTGAAACATTTGCAAAGAATACCCAGGTAAGCAACTAGAAGATCAGAGCTGCCCTGATGCAAATAATGAGGTTTGAGGGGTGGCTTAATCCTAGCACAAATATAGGCAAACACCTGCATCTTGCAAAAAACCAATCCACCATAACTGACTTTTGTGTTTCCTGTCACTGGCAGTCTCGGACAAGAGGTCCAGTTGTGACAGGAGCTGTTGTGTATTCAGCTGTATTATTGGGCTGGGATGGAGGTGAATTTACAGCTACCTCAGCAGCACCAAACCTACAGCTGACCCACACTGTGTGCTTTTAACCATGGAGATTTGCTCCTCCAGGAGCTTAAGTAGAGTGTGAGAAACGAGCTCTGACCTCTGCTGGGAGTCTGAAGTGATGCAGCGATGAAGGATGCAGGGAATTGCTCTTGCTGCTCTCTAGCTTCTGCCCCACT
Organism: Neopsephotus bourkii; assembly: GCF_033783945.1. Classification (NCBI taxonomy): domain Eukaryota; kingdom Metazoa; phylum Chordata; class Aves; order Psittaciformes; family Psittacidae; genus Neopsephotus; species Neopsephotus bourkii. The sequence goes on from NW_026900624.1 coordinate 16,774,586, forward strand.
GTCGTTAGTATTTAAGATTTAAAGACCTTTGGTTTGGAGCAGGGATCCATGAAATCTTGCTTGTAGGGTGCCAACAGCAGGAGTGACAAGAACATGCTCAATAGCAATTATGAGTTCCCATCTGTGTACCACACCTAAATAACATGGTGTGCTGGTAGCAATACCCATCCCACAGCTTGGGAATCACTGATTTGGAAGTGTTCATTCTTTAGGATACAGATTAACCATGCAACAGCCACAACTTGGAGCATTCTTCAGAGACTTTCAGGTCAGCATGTTCTCTAATACCTCTTGTCCACGAAGAGGCTTAGTGGACTCCATGCTCAAAGCTGAGATACCAGCAATATGCATGGCTTTTAGACAGGTTCATCCGTGAAGTGCTTGGAGGCCAAGGCTGGGATTAATAGTCTTGTGGTTTGGCTGGAGCTATCACTGTGAATGCTGATACTTCATTACAATGCTCTGGATGAGAAGAATGCCAAGGGGGTGGGAGACAATCTGAGCTTTTTGTATTTTAGACATCAATAAAACCCTGTCGCCTTTTCAGAGTCCTCAGCCAAACTCTCTTATTTTTCAAACAGCTCTTTCCTCTTTCTTTAAGTGTGTTCCAGACCCCATGCACAGCACAGCACAGCACATGGGAACTGCTACTCTCATACCTGGTATGGAAATCAGAAGTGTCAACACGAAGTTGTTTGAATTCAAACACCAGTCTGTTTGCAGATTGCAGTACACAGTTGCTGACTCACCTGATATGGACTCCCACAGCATAGAAATCCAAACTTCTAGTTAGCTGCTGTGAAACCATACAAACAGAGGAAAGAGAATCTCAGTAGGATTACTTCAAGCTGGAAGATGGCAGTATTTTGCAAAGAGGAAAAGCAGCCTGGCCCAGTCTGCCCTCTTGCAAATGTGTGGAGCTGGTGGAGAGAAGGTGGCTGGACTCATGCCTTGCCCTGTGCCAAGTAAAATGGCTGTGCTGTGAAGAGACAGCAAGGGAGTGGGGGCCATGGAGGGCCATCTGGGCAGGCAGAGAATTTCCAGGATGGGCCCTGTGTGAGGAACAGTTGACCTTAATGTCCATTCTTTACTTGTCTTGTTTCTTCCTGTCTTCACAGCCTAGTCTTGGTGTCCACATACCCCTGGCTGTCAACGCTTCTGCACTCAACAACCTTGTTGCTGAGGAGACCATTAGGGTGCCAAAAGAGCAGGCAGATGAAATGCTCTTTACTGCTGCAGTTACCTTAGTTGCTGATGTTGTCTGTTAATGAGGCAGAGCGTGGAAGCTTTCCTCAGATCCAGGAATACACTTCACTGGGACTCGGAACAAAGCTTTCAGCCTCAGCACACTTGATATTACCGTCCATGGCTTTTCAGGCCTTTGTCTTGCCTGGTGCTGGAGATTTTCATAGCTGCTCCTGATGCTCAGAGGGGAAAGGTGGGGGCTCTGCAGCCAACCAGGAGCAATTGCTTAGCTTCTTTTGGAGCACTGCTCTGTCCATGGGCAACAGGCACAACGAGCTGAGGCAAATAAAACTAGTAGGCTTGTAGGAAATTTTGGCACTGCTTTAGTGATAACACCAGGCAAGAAAGAGAAAAGGGTATCTGGTTTTCAGTGGGGGGAAAAATGCATCATGTAGGAATCATTCTATGGATTTCCACAGTCAGTTCTGCTTTCCTGACTCAGGGATGAAGCACTGGGCTGCTGGGAACCATGTCATGTGTTTGGCACTGGACTGGGAAAAGTTTTAGGCTTCTTTGTGTCAGCTGGTCATGTGAAAGTCTTGACTACCCTGCCATGCTCAGCAGCTGTGCCTAGAAAATGGGGTAGGGGCTGGGGAGGGAAAGAAGGGAAAAGATTCAGGGGAGGAGGAGTACGTGTTTTCTTCATGCTGTGCTGAGAGCTGTCCACTGGCACTGTCCTTCTTTCTGCCGCTCCTAGCCAAGAGTCTTCAGCCTCTCCCAGCAGCTCTCCTGCCTGGCCTTGCACCCTGGAACACAGATTTCCCTACACAACCCATAGCTGTGAGGTTGGTGACAGCTTTCTGCATCTCCCAGAGGCATCTGCTGCAGTAATGGGGAATGGAAACTACAGCACAGGTTTCCTTCTGCTCTTTATTTTGCCATTGAACTTAGTCCAACCTCCTCATTTTCCTTGTGCTACACCATCAAACACACCTTCCGGGTCCATTCCTGAACAGTAGTGATCCCCCTCCTCAGGGCCATGATGTCAACCAGGACTTAACCCAAGGCCTTGCTTTCCCCTCACCACTACCCAACCTGCAAATACACTCCATTTCCCCCTCTCTCAGAGCACGGTTCTGCAGTGACATACTTAATCCCCAGCTGCAGCTCTTCTGTACTGTAAGATACAACCAAAAGCAGCCAGGTTGAGGGTCTGGCTCACGCAAGGAAGCGAAGGCTGAAAACCTACTTGTGTCTCACGAGGGACCTACAGCAACAGCCCCAAAGAAAGCCTCCCAGCAAGGCTGCATGGATGTTACTAAGCAAAAGACCTTTTGCTGAAGTGGCCACTCACCCACACAAGCAAACACAAGGCACACACACTGCAGCATGTGCAAACACCAGGAACCTGTTCAGCTCTTCAGCAGCTGAAATAATTAAACTCCAAGGTATCGAACCAACATCTCAACCCTGTGACTTCCTCCACCTTTGCTTTTCTAGCAGAATCCAAATCGATCTTTTCAATTGTTGGTGCTGCTAAAGAAGATTCGTGAAGCATCCCTGGGAAACCTCCCACCCTTTCATCTGCTTTCTCCACTCATTCTGTGAGCGAGACAGATCTCTTCTCCTTGTCATGGTTTAACCCCAGTCGGCACTTAAGTACCATGCGGCTGGTTGCTCACTCCCTCCCTGCGGTGGGATGAGGAGGAGAATCAGGAAAAGGTAAAACCCGTTGAGACAAAAACAGTTTAATAATTGAAATAAGGTAAAATATAATAATAATAATTGTAATGAAAAGGAAGAAATAGAAGAATAAAACCCAACAAACACAAGTGATGCACAGTACAATTGCTCACCACTTTCCCATCCTCAAGCAGCAATCAATTCCTTCCTGCCAAATCCCACAGTTTATATACTGTGCATGATACTCTATGATATGGAATATCCCTTTGGATATTCAGGCCAGCTGTCCTGGCTGTGCTCCCTGCCAACTTCTCGTGCCCCTCCTCACTGGCAGGGCATGAGAGACATACAAGTCTTTAATCGAGGCAAGCACTTCTTAACAACAGCTAAAACATCTGTGTGTTATCAGCATTGTTCTCAGACTAAAGCCAAAACACAGCACTGTACCAGCTACTGGGGAGAAAGTTAATGATATCCCAGCCAAAACCAGGACGTTTCCATTACAGAAAGGTACCTGTAGAAAGATGCCTTCCTCATGCACTGTGCCTGGCCAGCATTGGAGAGCAGCCTTGGGCAGCTTAGGGTGATGGGGTGACAAGGTGGAAGAGACAGCAGTTTTGATTAGAAGCTGGTAAAGGTGATATGGCAAATAGCATTCCTCTGTTTTTCTGTGCAAGCTCTGAGAGGGGAAGAGAGCACATGATTGTTGGAAGAGTTAAAATAATTAGCTGGCAACCTGCTAAGGCTGGTCATGGATTAAGAACCAGCAGCTAAACTCAAAAGCATATAACTGGAATTCCCTATAGTTAACAGTACTACATGCCCTGACCACCCATCACACTGTTACTTCTCTGCTTGCGAGCTGCCTTTGTAGGGCTGTCCTGACTGCTTGCAGAGTGGCTCTGTACAAGGTCCCGTTCCCATGAGCACAACGGGCCACACAAGCAGCACTTGAGCCTGTTGCTCTGACAGGGTTTCAGACAGCTTCCCGTCTTCCCCAGACCCTGTCTCTGCAGAGGGACGCGCCATGGCTGTGCTCAGCCAGTGTGGCAAAACAGCCTCTGCAGGATTAAAGCCGAGCTGGTCAGGCCAAGTGATGACAAGCTGGAAAGAAAATGCAAGCAAGGAGTCATTAATTAAGGTGAGAAGCTGGGAGCGGAGACTGCCAGCATGTTAATTGGTCTGGAGAGGAGGTTGCGTGGAAAGCAGCAATCAAGCTCTTTTCGGCTTTAATTAAACCTGTCTCTGTCGAGGACATGGCACCTTTTCTTCACCTCTGCTTTTGAGCTGAGAAACCGGTTACAGCCTGTGTGCTGTTACTGGGCAGACAGGAATTCCCTCCTGACTCTGGAGCCTCCACAACCCAGGCTCGGCGTCTGCCCTTCCCACCCACATGCTCCCCAACACTGGGGCTTAGCACCAACCAGAGGTTAGAGATGGGAGCCAGTGATGGCAAATGTTTGCAGTGCTTCAGTGCCTTCCCCCAGATCTTCTCTCTGTCCTGATGTATTAAGGTAGGCTTTGCCCCAGTGTGCAACGGTCAGTCCCAACCCGATCTGCTCTCTTTGCAAGCTGGGACCAGGAGGAGCAGGATTAGAAGGAGCAACAGCCTGGCTGCTTGTGGGCAAGAACAGGCAGTGTCTGACTGTGCTGGCATCACTGCTCCTGACTGCTGTTCCCTTCTCTCTTCAATGCTTTGGTCTCTTAAGTGAGTCCTCATGCACAGACATGAGGGATACACATTTGTGTTACCCAGAGGCTGCTTGAGGCCATGAGAGCTGGCCACCAGCCACAGCATTGCATGCAAAGGGTGGCTGCAGGACTACCCATTCCCAGAAAGATAGGCAGTTGCTTCCGAAAGACACTGGCCACAGGGGAGCAACAGCCAGCATGGAGGAAAGGAGCTGGAGACACCATAGAACTGGTTTGTCTTGGAATGGGCCTTAAAGCTCATCCAGTTCCAACCCCCTGCCACGGGCAGGGACACCTTCCACTAGAGCAGGTTGCTCCAAGCCCCATCCAACCTGGCCTTGAAAACTGCCAGGGATGGGGCAGCCACAGCTTCTCTGGGCAGCTTGTTCCAGGGCCTCACCACCCTCAGAGTGAATGACTTCTTCCTAATGTCTAATCTAAATCTACCCTCAGAAACAAGGCTAGGAGGTGAGGGAGTCACAGAGTGCAGAGAGCAACATTGAACACTTGAATGGAAAAAAAAGATCATTCCCAGCGCAGCGCTTTAGCTGGCCTCTGCATGGGAAAGGAGTGTCGTTATTGCTGAGCTCTAGCAAGGCATGCAGCAGCTTCAGCAAAGATTAGAAATACCATGTCACCTGGGAATTTTAAGAGTGAGCAGGACAAAGCAACATGGGAATATTACACAATCAGGAGCAGGGGACGGAAAGAGAAGAGAAATAAGGGGGCTCATGGCTCTGCTCATGCATATCACAGCTCTGCAAGCTCCTTGCTGCCTGATGTTCAGGGCATCGTAGGTGCAGATCTGCCTCCGCATGAAGAGTTCACACTCAGGAGCCACACAGCACTAATTAAATGCCATATGTAATTAAGGAAAAAGAGGGTTTTTGCAGTCATGTAAAATCTGTAAATATTGAGGCGGGATGGTGGCAGGTCTGATGATTTGTGGCTGAGGCGTCTGAGCTGCTGCAGCATTGTGGAGGAGGTGGCTGAGGAACTCTGCGGGACTTGAGCTTGGTGTAATGGGTCTGTGTGAGTGAGCTCATCCCTTTCACTGCCAACAGAAACCCGTCTCAGTGGGGATGAGGTGTGGGCCTGATGATCCTGGCCTCTCCCATAAGAAAACAAAGCCCCTGAGACATGGTCAGAAAGCGTGATGCTAACAGGTATCTATCTCGCTCACCTCTCACCATGGATGACCTTCCATGGGCTGTTCCCTTGGAACCAGGTCCAACGAAAGCAGTTCTTTTTGTCCCTCACTGTCTCTCAGGTGATCTTTGTCCCCTTTCTAGGCCTTCTTCCTGCTCTTGTCCTACGACATCATCAGAAAGCTCTCAGGCCACAGGACTGAGGCTCAAACATGGCAAGGATCTGTTCTGCTTGCACCCACAAGCCAAGTGGCATCACACCGCTTGGGTCCCCATGGCGAAGCTGTCTCGTCCCACAGAGGTGGCTGCAGTGACCTGCGGCACATAGGCTTGGGACACTGGGGAAGCCGAGTATCCTACTTGGTTGCCCTCCCCTCACCACTCATGTCATGACAAAGTGACCAAATGGGAGCTGCATGAAGGCAGCCACACGCCTGGACCTCAACATTGCAGCAGTGCAAATCCCACCGGCTCCCTCGCTACACTGATCAAAGGCCTTGCTTGGGTGGTGCTTTTCTGGCTTCTTTGGCAGCCTGATGATGGAGAGAAATGCTGGAGAAAGCTGTCTTGGGACTATGGTCCACCACAGCCAAGTGATGCTCACCACAGCTCTGGAGCAGAATGACAACAGAGGGCGAGGAGAAGGCTTTTGCCAAAACTCAGGTGCTCTGCCAGCACACTGCTTCCCACCTTCCTCATGCCCCTTTGTCCTCCCTTCTGCCCTCTGCTTCTAGCCCCTCGCTTTGCTCTGCTTTCCCACCACTGCTTTCTGTCCCTCTGGATGGCTCCTCCCAGCCCCACACATTTCTCGTTTATGTTACCCCCACCCCGTCATCTCACCATCCATCCTTTCCCCTCTTTCTGCTGTTTTCCTCTCCTATGACTTTCTCTTGAACACTTTTGCTTATGTTTTTGAGACATAGGTATTACAACCCTCAGCTTTTCTTCTTCCATATACATCTGCAGTGCCTGTGAAGTAAAACACAATAAACGCTGCCCTGCTACTAAGCTGGGACCACCAGACTGTGGTCAGACAGCTCACACAGCCTCCACCACCTAGAACCCAACCTGCAGTGCCCCGTGCCAGGCAGAGTTTGTATCCAGCACACAGCAAATGTGGCAGGAGGAGGAAATTACCAGGGTTTATTAAGGTCAAGCAGGGGAGAAATTCCAGCACCTTCAGATAGAAAGGGGTGCTAAGGAGACAAGAACTAAGTGCACATGGGTGTTACGGGCCTGTTTCTTTCTCCTTTGCCTCACCACAACTGTCCCCTGGCTCCAAGGCTCTTTTTGCAGCCTGGCCACTACCTTCTGCTTTGGTGACGGCCATTGTTTCTCTCACAGTCGTCATCATCACATGGAAGGAAGTTGTCTGGCCACACACATAGGGCTAACATCACTGAATAACCTTACTGCTCAGAGAGCAACAGGTCCTTCAGCCCCAGAAGGAAGGGATGAAGCTCCGAGTAGCAAGCAAAGATCAAAGCGGAGGCAGCAGTCCCTCAGGAACCTGCAAAAAGCAAACAGAAAGTAAGCAGAGGGGCAGATCAGATGGAGCAATGTAGGGAAAGGGGGAGTTACTTGGTTTGTTTAGGAAGGAAATACGTCTGAACTGCAAGTAGCACTGTGAACTGGGAGGGTGTCCTGCAGGATGGGCTTGCAAGAGCTAAAGCCATGTGGGACAGAGCTCTAGGAGACAGAAGCGTCCTCCAGCGACTATTTCTAGTGGGGCAGGGTGGAGAGAAGAGGCTGGACAGATGGTCTGCTCCTCCTTGAACTTCAGAGAAGCCACATGTGCAAAGGGGAGGCACACAGAGGTGTCAGCACAGAAGCCTTTCCATCCTTTACCGGCTGTGGCATAAAGCATTTGAGTATGACTAATGACTGCTGCAGAGTTTGCATCACTGAGCTGTTGGCACAGATGGCTGACTTCCTTGTACATCAGCCAGTGTGGCAAAGGTCCTTTGATCTGGATGCAGCGACTAGGGAATGGGATGGAGATAGACAAGGGTTGCCCATGGGAAAAGAAGGGGGTGTGGGCAGGGGACAGCATGTCCCTGCTTGGGGCTGCCAGGATAGAGGCTGGCAGCTACCCTATTAACACTCAGGTCCCCATGCACTGTCTCCATCCTTCCCACCCATGCTCTGATGTGCCTTTAACAGCCTGGATTTCCTACCAGGATGTTTTCATTTTGGTTGCCTCCCTCTTAGAGTTCCAAGGTGCTGCACGAAATTAGCAAGTTAGGAAGTTGGGGAATGGAGGCCTTAAAACCTGTTGCAGGAATGCCACCCAGGTGCCACATTAACATGTCCCTCCATTCTGCATCTGTACGTATGGATTGTGCCATTCCTATGCACGTTGGGCCTGTGAGCGAAGGTGAGTAGGGACAACAGGTTAACCATTGCCATAGGATCTTTCAGTGCTGCGTGCCTTCCCCTCTGCCTGTTTGAGAATGGAGTGGCTACTCACTGGCTGGAAAACGGGTTTCTTCACTTTGTTCATCTGTAGTGAACAGTCAGAAACTCCTGAGCTCCTCCTGGGGGTCACAGCTAGGGGATGGGCAGCTGTTGCCAAGCTTTCCTCTTCCAGTAGCTCCTTCTGAGCAGAGAACACAGTATCTTGTAGCTGGTGAGTCCATGCTCTGGTATGACTGGCACCTTCAGGGTCCCTCTTCCTGGTGTTCTCCTCTGGGACCTGGGCCGCTTCATTGTTGGCTCCATAGAAACCTCTGGTGCTGCTGCTGAAACCTTTGCCCGCGTTAACCACATGGACTTTCTTTCCAAATCTCTTCTTCTTCTTCTTCCTGGTCTTGTTCTGGAGGAAGAGGCAGGTGAAGACGTGCTTGAAACGCTTGCGGAAATGCTTGGAGATGAGGGCATAGACAATGGGGTTGAGGCAGGAGTTGGCATAGGAAAGACAGTGGGAAGCCAGGCGGCAAACGTAAGTGGCTCGGTTGAAGGGGAAGTGGCCAAACCAGAAGCACAGGATGACCAGGTGGTGGGGCAGCCAGCAGAGGCAGAACAGGATGGCCACAGCCACAATCATCTTGGTGACCTTACGCTTGGCCTTCCGGGAATCTGAGATCCTTTCTATGGGATCTACGGAGGTCCACAGGAACTTGATGGTCCTGGCGTATGCCAGGCTCACAACGGTCACGGGCAGAAGGTATCCAAAGACAAACGTGAGGATGTCCAGAATCTTCCGGCGCTGGTCCTCCCAGATGGGGACACAGATGGGCACCCCGTGGTAATGGACAATCTGGTAGTAACTGAGGTAAGGCCCCGCAAAGAGCAGCGACAGTGACCAGATGGCTACAATGGCCGCCCCTGCGTTTCGGGAGGTGCGGAGGTCTCGGGACTTCAGTGGATAGCGGATGGCCAGGTACCTGCCGAGGAGGGGAAGGAGAAGTGGCACAAACACAACAAGGGTGACATGAGGTAACACTCCTGCCCTGTGGAGCTGTGCATCTTTACCCATCTTCCCCTCTCCCCGCCTCTTAGTAGGTGAATAGAGATCGGGGTCATCCCACCAGCAGGTGTGGGATCTCCATCACACGCTCTGCTGTGCTAGCTTGGGAAGGTCACACAGCATGCCTCTTGAATCAGGGAAAAGAAGGATAGGAGCAGGACCCAGAGCCTCTTTGTTTCTCCTGTGGTGTGTTGCTGCCCTGGGGCTTTTGTTGTTTTAGTTTTACATAGTGGACACTAAACCTAAGTATGTGCTTGCACTTCTTCCCAAGTGAGAGCTGCGTAACCAAGCCAAGAAGCTGGCTTGGTGCTGAGAGAGGACATGGGGAGCTGGGGATGCTGGCGCTGCTGGCCCTGCCTCTTGGGGACACCCTATGTGCCTTTTACAGGACATTCAGCAGGGTAAGGACTAGCCTTTCTCCCACCCTTTAGCTTAGGGGTGGCAAACACATTATCCCTGAGCTGAGGGATTCACAGGGAAAGGGACACTTACCTGTCAATGGAGACAGCAGCCAGGGTGAAGCTGCTGGCATACATGGTGAGGTAGATCAGGAAATGCACAGCCTTGCAGGCAAAGGCCCCAAAAAGCCACCCATCCAGGGTGTAAATGGTGGCCTGGAAGGGGACGCAGCAGATGATGAAGCACAGGTCAGCCATGGCCAGGTTAAGGATGAAGAGGTTGGTGGTGTTAATGACTTGGCCGTTGCGCAGCAGCACGGCCAGTACCAGCCCATTCCCCACGGTACCCAGGAGGAAGATGAGGGAGAAGATGACAGGCACAATAATCCCGGCTGCTTGCAGCTCTGGACTGTTGGAAGAGGTGTTCCATCCCCCTGGCATCTGCCCATCTGACCTGTGCAAGGAGAAAGGGAGACACAGCACCTATACACGGGCATAAGCATGTGGGTGCCTGTCATTGCTGACCACCGTGGCCACCAGCCTTTGTTTGAAGTCCACATTTCTCCCAGAGATGCCAATCCCAATCAGCTGGTTAAATTATGACACCAGGATCCTCGTGATGTCTCCAGTAGATGCTGTTGGGATCAGTCAGCCCATATCTGCCTGGTTTGAGTGGAGCTGAAGTCCTTTTCTCCGCCCAGACACCATCATCACAGCATCTTCTTGCTCCCACAGCCTCCCCTACATTTGTCCTATAATCCCAAAGCTGCTAAACCTTTTGGGATTGTTTGCTTTGGCAAATCTGAATCCCTGCTGCTGTTCCACATGCCATGGGGAAGAAGGCTGCTGTGGGCAGTGAACGGTCCTGGCACACTCACCCCAGGGCTGTGCCACCTCCAGCAGCAGGGACCTGATGCCTGTATGACACCCTGCAGCAGCAGCACCCCATCACACTCCCAACCCCAAAGAAGCTCCTTAAACTGGGACCACCTCCACCCTGGAGCTGGCTGCTCCTCATTCCCTGCTCAGTACTTGTGTTTCGCAGAGGAGAAGCAGATAAGGGCACCTTTTCCTGATGCTGAGGTGTGGTCTCAGGTTGGATGGTGGCAGCTAGGAGAGGATGGGGTCGGGGAGGGAGACCCTGGAGCCGCCTGAAACGCAATGTGGTGATCATTGTGAAGGAGCAACAATCAACCGCACCGATGAACAATTACTGCAGCTCAAGATACTGTGGTTTGCTGCAAAACTTCCTCCAGCCCTAACACCGTGCTCAGACTGAGAGCTCCGACAGCCTACCTCCTAGCAAGCCATGTTGTGCTATCATTAGAACAAATTGTCCTTGGCTGAGCAGCAGCCAAGAGGGAAAGACACCATTATCTAGCACTGTTGACATGCAGTTAACTCTCTTTTGGACCACACAAGCTCCTTCACCCCATGCTCTCCCATCCCTTGGCTCCCACCATTTCTCTTTCCCAGCTACGTCTCCTTCACACCAAAAGATTGGCCCTACCTCTTTGGCTCTGCAGTCCCCACTGTCCTACTGGTAACTACCTATCTCCTCCAGCCGGCCCCGTGGTGTCTCCTTGCCCAAGCAGAGGACCCCGACCCCCCTCTGTGCACGCACCTTGCGTTGTGTCCCCCCTCATGGAGCCGGAGCGCACCTCTCGTTCTGGGGAGCTGGCACTCACCTCTGAGAGGAAGGGCCTGCAGCTTCGCAGCTCGCTGGGGGAAGCTCCAGTCCAGCCCAGCAGCGGTGGCGGGGAGGATGCAGAGAGTTTGTCCCGGCAGCGCCGTCCCCCTGCCCGCCGCCGGCTCTGCGCTCTCCTCTCCCGGCTCCCGCACGCGTGTCTAACCTGCTGGAGCGCCTTCCCTCTCTCTGTCTCCCCCCCTCTGCTCTCGCTGCTGGTCCATTGATCTCTGTTGAGTGTTTTTTTCCTTCTCCCTGAGGTTGGGTTTGGAGTTAACTCCTCTCTGCCCAGCCTTCCGCAGGCTCAGCTGCTCTCTGCTCCACCGGGGAGGGGACAGTGCAGGAAAAGTCTGATGCTCTCTGGTATGAGAGGCAGGATGGAGGGGAGCAGGGTCCCATGGGCCCCGGCAAGCCTTGCAGGCCCCCCTCGGTGCTGGGTGTTCAGGACATGTTGCCCAGCACCTCTGGGAACATGAGTATCACCTCGTCCTTGGGATATGGGTTCAAACCCTCTGGAACACGAGCATTAATTGCTATGACTAGCTGTTACTAATTCATTGTTAGTAGCACAGCACAGAGGAGACCAATTTTCTCCCACAGTGCCTGACCTGGGGAAGGAGGGGAAAGCAGGCTTTGGCTTCCATCCAGCCCAGCTCTGCCATCCACCAGCATTGCCCAGACACTGCAGTGTGAGGAGAGAGGAGAAGCCCTCCAGGGGGGCCATCTCCAGAGGTTGAGCCCTACGACAGCACATGTGCTTGCTGATGTGCTGAGAGGCACAATGCCCCACCACCTCCTGCCCTGCCATCGTGTCTATGCCCCCAATGGACCTGTGCCCTGCGAACTTCTAGGTGTGCTGAGGGCAAGGGCTTGGTGGTCCTTCTCCAGCAAGACCTGAAGGCCACCAGCTTCCCTTCACTGGGAAGTCTTTTCAAATGATGGAGCAGGAGGCACTGACCCTTTCTCCTCCCCAGCAGCCCCATGTCCCTGTTGATGGCATCCCTCTGCTAGCAAGAGGAACAGCGTGACCTCTCCTCCCCGCCTGCCCCTCCGTCTGGAGGAGCGAGGTGTCCCTGCCGGCTCGCTATCAGCCACTGTAACCAGGGAAAAGGGGAAGGCCATGTCTCAGGATAACGCAGGGGCTGCGGTGGAGTGCATCCTGCAGCACAGCCTGTCGCAGTGCCGCTCGCCATGGACGGAGCACACCAGCGCTGCCTCTTCCTCCTCCTCCTCCTCTTCCTGCTCCCACAGCCGAGCATCCCGGACCCGCCGCCACCTCCGGATGAACCCCAGGAGCCGCCGCTGCCGCCGTCGGGCACCGCTGACCCCAGTGCCCACATCCTGCGCGGCCGCCCCTCGGCCCCGGTGCGGCCATACAGCCTCTCGCTCTCACCTGAGGACTACCACTACTACCCCAAGCCGCGGCACCTGCGGGCCGGGCACCTGCGCCGGCTGCTGGGCTCAGCCTTCGACCCGTTCTGGATGGCCACCGCCGAGCCGCGCCGCCGCAACAGCAGCGCCGTCGAGGACACCCTGGAGACCCAGAGGCGGGACCTGGCGGGGGGAGCCGGGCGCTACCGCCGCAAGCTGTGGCGAGAGGCGGAGGGGCTGGAGCTGCCCGCGCTGCTGCCCCCCGGCCCGGCGCTGTCCCCTGAGCTGCGGAGCGCCGTGTCCCGCAGCCTGCGGCAGTGGCTGGTGGAGCAGGCTGCCTGCCGCCTCACCTCCACGTGGGTTCACCTGGGAGCTGTGTTCTGGCCGCGCTGGGTGCGCCACACTGCCTGCGAGACCGGGCCCCGCAGCTGCTCCTGGCCCCCCGGCATGGGCTGCCGGCCCGCACAGCTCACACACATCAAGCTGCTGGCCTGGCACTGCTGGGCCGTGCAGCACCCCGGGCCCCCGCGCTGCGCATGGAGGCAGATCCCGTACCCGGTTGTGGCCGCCTGCAAGTGCTCCTGCCGCTGAGGGGGTGCAGGAGGACACCTCTATCACCGGGCCAGGGACACCTCAGCCTCAGGGCCAGGGAGCTGAGGGGTAATCCCTGAAATGGAGAAATAAACCTCCGGAATGAAGTGGGATCAGCTGTGGTCATTGCTGTTTCTCGCCGAAGCCCCTGGACAGGGCTGCTTTTTCCCTCACCTGCCAGCACAGGCAGGTAATTACCACCCATGCGGGACCGGGGCATCGAGGCACCCGACAGCAGGTTCAGACCCTGTTTCCATTAGCCCCAGTGGACTCGGTCCAAGCTGGAGCATCAGCAAGCAAGGGCAGAGGGATGCCAGCGGGGAAAGGGTAGAGGGAACTGAGTCATGGATCAGGGTGGAAATGGTGTGGATAGGGGCTGGGCATCACTGGGAAGGGGAGCAGGTTCAGGGCTGCAATGAGGCAGCCTGGTAAGGGTGGAAGAAGTGGGGGGTGGGCAGAGACCTACCGCTGGAAGTGGTTTTGGGGGGTGCGTATGGAAACTGGATGGGATAGACAGTGCCCTGCTTTGAGCTACAATGGGTAAGATACAGGGATCCCACACCTATCCCTGTACATGGTGTAGAGGGTGATGGCTCAAGACCCAGGAGGAAGCCTGGCAGAGCAGTGTACAGGGTCTGGGGTGGGTCAGCAAGCCCGGTGTGGGACCTGCATCCTTGAAAAGTGGCATCTGCTGCTGCATCCCACCCAGCAAAACACCCTCTGCTTTCTGGGCTGTGCTGCACAGAACTGTACCTCAGCCCTTCGTTGGGAGGCCTGAAGAAATAAGGAGCTGGAGGCTTTGCCTGGGAATGTGGTATTAACATGGTGCCTGCAATCAGTGGGTGCTGCATTGTTTGTTTCCCATGTGCCATCATCCGAGCCTCCTGCCTTCCTGCATCCCTGTGTCATGCAAACCACAGTCTGCTGCTGAGCTTGGCTTTGAAGCCAGTGGAGAGGGAGATGGACAATGGGGGGGACCTGGAAGAGACAGAGAGGAGAGGGAGGCAGAGAGGAGGCAAGAAGCGCAGAGCCCTTGTGTGCACACAAGGACAAGTGTGTGTATTGCAGTGAGGGAGGCTGCTGAGCTGAGCGGTGAGAGACATCTGTATGGCTGCTCTCCAGTGAGGACTTGAGTGCTGGAGCAGGGTTAACAGCTTGGGTTGGCTGCCCTGAGTGCAGCAAAGCCATCATCAGGGCGACCAGCAGGAGGTAGGGAGGTGGGAGCATGGAACAGGATTGCAAAGGAGGTGTGCAAGTAGGGGGGAGCGAGATGGTGCACATGCATGGGCTCAAAACAGTGGGGGCTCAGGCTGGGCCCTGCCCCAGAGCCCATCTGGCTGAAGCAAGAGGGGCTTGAGCACAACCTCCTGCTGCTTCCCCATTATATTCCCCATTCCCAAGATACTGCCTGTTGATAAGGGGGTAGGGTTTGCAGCACTGCTGTTATGCAGAGTGAGCTCTATATTGTACTTATCAGCAGGCTGAGCTCAGGGTCCTGTGGAGATGGAAAATGAAATAAAACCAGCACACAGTTGTGCTACCAGCTGCTCTAAGAGTCTGGTGGCAGCCCTATGGAAAAGGCGATTTCCCCCTGCCCTCTACATCCCATCAAGCCCTGCAATCCTGGATTAACATCTGTGCTCTCCGGCAGCTGCTTTGGTTCAGGTCAGACGTGTTACTGCCCTGTAGCTCGCTCCCTGAGTGCCTAATGGCAGGTAGCATTTTCAGAGCAGGGCTTTGTTACCATGACCCAGTGCTTGGGCACCCAAGCACAGCTCAACCTCATTGTGGCTGGAAGCTGTCCCTGGCTGCTGGGGAGGCAGCTGGTCCCCAGCTGAGCACGTGGGCAGACAGCAGGTCACACATGATTTCTCATCCGCAGCAAAACCGATGCAAACAAAGCAATCCTGAGAGATGCCCAGGTCCCACTTAGCTTGAGTGCTAAACTGCCACCCCAGCACGGCTTGCCGGAACAAATCCAGCAATCCCAGCCTGCAGCTGATGGAGGAAAATTACAGGTTTCTGGCACCTGCTCTTCCCTCAGCTTCAGCCCCAGGCAGACACAGTCTCCCTCTCCATGCTGCTGGCCTCTGCCACCTCGGCTTGCCTGCTGCCCAGCAGCATCTCTGGGACAAGATGCAGCACCCGGATCAGGTTTGGGAGCACCGTAGTGATGGGTAAAGAATTAAAGCCAGCCCCAGGGACTAAGCAAGCCTCACACCTAGGACCTAAGAGTGAGAAGGGGAGAAAGGAGCACCACAGTTTCAGCTGGCCCATGTCCCGTCTCAGACCAGTTGCTGGTAGCACAGCTTGCCAAAGACTTAGGAAATCCCTTGCCTCATCCCTTGCCAGAATTACAGCTGGCAGATCTACCAGGGTGATGCTACTGGGCCTGCAGGAGGGCACAGAGGAAGCAGGTGACATCAGGCACAGCTACATTTCCATCAGCAGAAGACAGCATGAGCTGTAGTGCTTCAGCACCAGGACTGAGGCTTCCAGAAAGACACAGCAGAGCATCCAGCCACAGCAAGGAGAAGATGGGGATGTACTGCAGCTCCTGGGTGAGAAAACAAGAGCCAGACAAATACCCGCTGCACTGCAGGACACCTTTAATGATGCAAGAGCTGGCACTGCAACAGCCACAGCTTCCCGCACACTGTGATGCCCTGAGGATTGGTCCTGCTTCTGGCAGCATGCTCCTCAAGCCTTTTCCCCTGGCACAGGCACTTGGTCATGGGCAAGGACAGCGTTGCAGCGGGTGTTCGCTGGCCCCTCAAGGTATCGCTCCGTGTTTCCGTCCCACCTCGGTGAAGGCTTCCACACAGCGGTCGATATCCTCATCGCTGTGTACAGCCGAGATCTGGACCCGGATACGGGCCTTTCCCTTGGGGACCACAGGGTAGCTGAAGCCAATGACATAAATGCCTGAGGAGGAAATGCAGGGAGAGTTAGAACTGGCTTGCAGGGAGGGAGGCTGAGGTGGTATTGGGTGATAGAAGGGCTTTTGGATCACCCTTCCCCTCTCAACCATTTCTAGGCTTCAGAGTTTTCAGGTGGCATCTGCTCCCAAGCATGGAAATGAGGGTTAGGGCCAGTGGTGCGGATGGAGTCCAGCATAGCAGGACAATAGGGCTAATGTAACCCTCCCAACGGAGAGGAGGTGAAGTCAGCAACGTCTGGGGGAGACCAAGAGGACGTTTGCAGGTGGAGGCTAAAGAAATAACAGGTTTCATGCAGGAACATCGTCTGCAGGAGGGATGGTAGCACTACCACCGGCTGTCCTTTCCCTCAGGGCATGTGTCCGCATCTAGAGCTCCCTCTCTGGCTCACCTCTGTTCAGCATGTCCTCAGCCATCACTGCGGCCAGCCGAGCGTCCCCAAGCATGACAGGACAGATGGGGTGGTCTTTCCCTGAGATGGTGAAGCCAGCTGCCGTCATCTTACTTCTGAACCTGGTGAAGAGAACAAGAGGATGAGGCAAACCTCATCACCCCTACTTGGGGGACCACTGCCTCGCCTTCTCCTGGGAGCCCTGGCCACCGAGGGCTGGATGTGGTGCTGCTCCAAAGCGCATCTCCTATGCAGGGAAGGGATCCCTCTTTTTGGAGTGACCTCCAGCCATTTCCTGCTCAGCTCCACGGGACTGCAGCTGCTTGAGGGGCAGACTTATCCCAGCACACAGAGCATCCACACACCAGCACATCCTGTGCTTTCCCCCGAGCACCCCCTGGCCATGACTGGCAAACCACCTATGGCTGTCACTGAGGGGTGAATAAACACACATGCACAACACATTCCTAAGGAACCCCTCCCCTTGCTCCCACCCCAGTGTGCCCCCCTCACCGTTGCGTCTTGGCAGCCATGGACTGTGCAATGGCATTGCTCTCCATGAGCAGGTCCAGGGCCTTGGATGCACAGCCCACCACGGCTGGGGGCAGGCTGTTGGAGAAGAGGTATGGGCGGGAACGTTGTCGGAGCAAATCAATGAGGGGTTTGGGGCCAGTCGTGTACCCGCCTGCAGAGGGATGAAAGACAAATGGACAAGGAGCACCAGAGTAACCTGTCACCTACAGGAGGGATTTCAGTACAAAGCAGGCCTAAAAACATCACAGCTGGTGCCTTTTACTAATATTTTCCACCTTGATCCTATATGCAAGTGGACAAGGAAGGTGAAAGTAAAAGAAGCACATGGCAGGACCTCCCATGACCCTGCAGCAGGGTCCCAAACTGAGCCTCATGCCACCAGTAGAAAAGGACAACATGCGGTTGTGACTCTATCATTAGGCAGAGGAAAGAAACATCAGTGATGCTGTGGAGCTCTTTAGGGTATGGAGAACCTTGGTCAGGAAATGCCTTCACCTGCAGCTCCTCCAAGAGCTTTTCCCAGGGTGGAATTGATGATGGTGACTTTGTCCATCACTCCCAGGAGCTCATCGGTACCCCTGTAGTAGAAGGAACATCACATTCTCATCTGTGCTAGCACGCAACAGGGAAGCTGCTCTACACCTGAGGGATGCTTCGAGGGAAACAAAGTGCCACCAGCCAGGTCTCTGCTAAAGGAATGACACCCCCATGTGGTAGTTCAACCTAGGTGTTCACCTTCTCTTCTCCTCCAGAAAGGCTAAGCTAGAATCTCCCGAGATAAGAGCATGGGGTTTTCATCCCTTACAGACAGGAGAACACTCAAACTTCCCACACAGATGTTTAATAGTCCAAACAGAGCACTAACAATGCAAGCATGTGAAGCATCTCTTCTTGGCAAACACCTGCAGCCAAGTGCACTGCTTGTCACTTGCAGGATCTCCAGGGGATGGAAGGAAAACCTGCCCTGAGGGAATTAATCAATCTCTACAAGCTATCTCCACAAAGGCCCCAAGACCCAAGCATTTGAAAGTGGTATCTTAGAGGTGGTTTTGGAAATCAGGAAGTCCAACTGTCTCCCGTATGGAAGCAGATGAGATGGTCACACCATCCCTTACACACTGATAAGCAGCCGTCATGTTGGGATGGGTCATTGCTAAGGTATCTACCTTCAGGTGCCCCGAAGGTGGGGTGCAAAACCTTCAAGCAGTGGTGACCCCCTCACAAAAATATGTTGGTTATCAATACCCTTGGCCTTGCTTCAGAGGCTACTGGGGTCAGTGGGAAGAAACACGGTTGAAACGGCCACTTACCGGCCATTGGGTCCCAGGAAGCCTGTGGCATGGCATTCGTCAATGAAGACCAGGGCATCATACTTCTGGGCCAGCTGGCAGATCTCCCTCAGGGGTGCAATGTCACCATCCATGGAGAAAGCACCATCAGTGGCCACCAGCCGCAGACGATGTTTCTATGGGAGGAAGAGTGGTGCCTCCAGGGGTGAAGATGTCACCCTGAGGAGAGGGGCTGGCGAGGAAGACTGGGACATAGTCCAACTCCTGTAGGGCATGGATGTATCTAACTGAGAGAGGGGGGTCTGCATTGCAACCAGCTGCTTACCCTCCTTGCCCATCCATGCCTACCTGTGCCTGTCGACAAAACCGATGCCTACTGCATGGGAAAAGGTAGAGCTCACCCTTTGGGGCTGGTTATTGTAGCACAGCTAAGCTCACACTGGGGTGGGAGCAGACCTCCGTACCTGTGCATCCTGCAGCTTGGCCTCCAGGTCCTGCATGTCCATGTGCTTGTAGCGGTACTTGTTAGCCTTGCACAGGCGGATCCCGTCAATGATGGAGGCATGGTTCAGCTCATCTGACAGCACTGCATCCTCTGGGGTCAGCAGGGCCTGGTCATGCCAAACAGAAAGGATCATCCTTTGCTCCAGGGCACCACCTCACCAAGATCTGCCAGCCTCTCTCAGGGCAGAGGACAAGGCTGTGTCTGACTGCAGCTCCCACGTCTCTCCTGGCACCGCTTAACTTTCCACTTACCTTCCCAGCCACTTTATCCCCTTATTTCCTTACGCCAGGCTCTTCCCTGTGGCTTCTGAGCTCAAAACCTCCCTCACCTTTCCTAGGAAGCCTGGGGGATCACGTCTTTTCCCTGCCTATCCTTCAAAGGGGAATACAGACCTCCCACAGAATGGGAGCCCTCCCCAAAAGCTGGAGCCTGTCTTGAGAAGGGGGAGGTGAGGCTGATTAAACACCTCCACGTGGCTTCCCCAGTCCAAGGGTGCCAAGCTGGGGTTCTCCACCACCAGTCACTGCCATCTTTTCTGTGGCACAGAGCTCACATCATAGCCTCTGGGAGGCACGGCAGGCCCATTGCCATCACCTCCCTCCCGCATGCACAACACAATGAAAGCCCTACAAACCTCAAAGATGCCAGCGTTGGCATCAAAGCAGCTGGGATAGAGAATGGCATCTTCCCGCTGGTGGAAACGTGCAAGCTTCTCCTCCAGGTCCTTGTGTATGCTCTAAAGAGATGAGAGGAGCAAGCGTCACTGGCGGGGCAGCACAAGTCCTCGCTTGCCCACAGCCGTTAGATGCTGACTGACTGCAAGGGGAAGAAACAGACAGGTTTTATCCAGAAAAGGTGTGCGTGCATGGCAGAAATTAGTTGCGATCAGCATGTGTTTGCAAACACAGGCCTAAAATGCGGTTATGGGTTTGGACACCACAAGCACAGCAGAGACTCCAAACTCCCCACCCATGGGGGGAATTTTCTTTGGTGGGGATAACCCAGGCTGGGTTTGATAGAGGCAATTCAAGTCAGGCTGGCTGCAATTCTGACCCTTAAGGGAGGGGAAAATATACCGATTTTTCTGAATGTCTTTCAAACTTAGGGGAGATTTAGATTAGATGAAAGGAACAAATACTTCCCTGTGAGGTTGGTGAGGCCCTGGCACAGGCTGCCCAGAGAAGCTGTGGCTGCCACGTCCCTGGCAGTGTTCAAGGCCAGGTTGGACAGGGCTTGAAGCAACCTGCTCTAGTGGAAGGTGTCCCTGCCCATGGATGAGCTTTAAGGTCCCTTCCAACTCAAACCAGTCTTGGATTCTACGGTTCTATGAATTCAGAGGGGTGTTTGGTTCCATAGTTCTCTGAGGGGTTGTAATGTTTTAAGTTGGCACATTTCCATATGTTCAGCTGATGCGGACACAGCAAGCTCTTTTCCACCTGGCCACGTGTAATTTAGCACTGCACATACACGTGAGTACTGAGGGGGGAGTCTGAGAATGGCTACCTTAGAGAAGGGGATGCTGCCCTGTACCTGCGTCCCACAGATGAAGCGGACAGAGCTGAGCCCAGCGCCGAACTTCTCCAGGGCCTCCACTGCAGCGCGGATCACCTCGGGGTGGCTGGAGAGCCCCAGGTAGTTATTGGCACAGAAGTTGAGGATCCCTGCGGGGAAGAGAAAGAGAGAAGCACTGAGCGGGGGCGAACGGGGACAGAAGCCGATGACACCGACCGCCTGCCCCATACGCACCGGCTCCTCCGCCCGCCAAGCGGAGGTGGGGGCCTTGTCGGGAAGCGATGACCCTCTCGCTCTTCCAAGTGCCGGCGCCTCGGATGTCCTCCAGCTCGTTCTCCAGCAGCCGGCGGAGCTGAGCCGAAGCCGCTCCCGATGCGGACCGGGGGGTCCCGGCCACGCCGCCCCGCAGCACCCGCACCGCCGCACAGCGCCACATCTCGATGCCCCGCCCCTCCTCGCCGGCAGGGGGAGGCGTGGCCCCGGCGGCCAAGCCATTGGCCGCCGGGGCCACGCCTCCCCCTGCCGGCGAGGAGGGGCGGGGCTAGGGGGTTGCTTGGCTCCGCCCCCCGCGCCCCTCGCGCTTAGAGGCGCCGTCGCCCGGAGGTGTTGATGCAAGGGGATCCGAACAGGGTGGATGGATGGGCTGTGGTCAGTGGTATGAGGTTCAACAAGGCTCAGTGCCGGGTTCTGCACTTGGGCCACAACACCCCCATGCAGTGCTCCAGGCTCGGGGAAGAGTGGCTGGAAAGCTGCTCATGGAAAAGGACTTGGGGTGCTGATTGATGGAGCTCAACAGGAGCAGTTTGTGCCCAAGCAGCCAAGAAGAGCAACAGCATCCTGGCCTGTATCAGCAATAGTGTGGCAGCAGGGCCAGGGCAGTGATCAGCCCCCTGTGTTGGACACTGGTGAGGCTGCACCTCAAACACTGTGCTCAGTTCTGGGCCACTCACTACAAGAGAGACATTGAGGTGCTGGAGCAGGTCCAGAATGGAGCTGTGAAGGGTCTGGAGCACAAGTGTGATGGGGAACAGCTGAGGGACCTGGGGGGGTTTAGTCTGGAGAAGGCTCAGGGGGAGCTTATTGCTCTCTACAACTGCCTGAAAGGAGGATGGAGAGAGGTGGGGTCGGTCTCTTCTCCCAAGTAACAAGCAATGGGACAAGAGGAACTGGCCTCAAGCTGCTCAAGGGCAGGTTTAGACTGGATATTAGGAACAATTTCTTCACAGAGAAGGTGCTCAGGCACCGGAACAGGCTGCCCAGGGCAGCAGTGGAATCACCACCCCTGGAAGTGTTCAAAAGCCGTGTAGATGAGGCCCTCAGTGACATGGTTTAGTGGTGGCCTTGGCAGTGCTGGGGAATGGTTGGACTTGATGAGCTTAAAGGTCTTTTCCAACCTGGTTGGTTCTGTGATTCTGTGTTGGGGTTGTTCAGCCTGGAGGAGACTCCAGGGAGACCTTGTTGTGGTCTTTTAGTTCTTAAAAGGGGTCTACAGGAAAGTAGGGGAGAGACTTTTTAGCAGGGCCTGTTGCAATAGGACAAAGGGTGATGATTTTAAACTAAAAAGGGGGAGATTCAGGCTGGATGTGAGGAAAAAATTCTTTACACTGAGGGTGGTGAAACACTGGCACAGGGTGCCCAGAGAGGTGGCAGGTGCTCCATTTGTGGAGACATTCAAGGCCAGGCTGGATGTGGCTCTGGGCAATCTGGTCTAGTTGAAGATGTCCCTGGATTAGATGAGCTTTGAAGGCCCCTTACGACTCAAACTATTCTATGGTACTATAATTCTATGTACTATGTCCCAGAGGATTTTGGAGCAACAGGCCATGCTGGATCTTGAAGGTCAACAAGCCCAGGAGCATTAGGTGCTCCCACCTGAGGGATTTGGGGTGCTCAGCACAGGTGACTTGGATCCTCACTTCTAGGTGTTGTATGGGTGTCCACCATAGAGGGTAATGAACCAAAGGGTCTGTAGGATGTGGGTGCATTCAGCTGAGGTGACCAAGGACCTACCATCTGAAGGAGATTTAGTGCCTGAGCCTAAGGGATTTGAGCACCTTTAGTCAAAGTGGTTTGTGACCCACAAGTCCACTGGGTTTAGACACACAGAGTCCAGACAGATCAGGCATCTCCATCCTCCACTATTGCTGACTGGGGAATCCTGAGGCCAGGGTGGTGTAGGTCTGTCATGTCCAGGAGGATTAGGCACCAGGCTCTTGAAAAGAGCGTAGGGTCTTCAGCCTAGGTAGGCTGGTTTGGTCCGAGGATCTCAGGAACAAGATCCCAAAGGGATTAGATGCCTCCTGGCCAAGGATTTCAATACCATGAACTACAAAATTTGGGATCTTTGATGGCTAAAATGCTCAGGCACCGTCTGCCCAAGTGATTTAGGATCGTCAGGCCAAAGGGTCTTTGAGTGTGAAGATGCTGGGCACATGAGATTTAGGCACAGCAAGCCCAAGGGGACCGGGCACCCACAGCACGGAGGATTTTGGAGCTCCTGATGTCTGTAGCCAAGGGGGATCAGGCACCTCCTGCCTGAGGCTCAGACCCTGCTATCAGGAGCATCCAGCCCTGCCTGGGGAAAGGCTCTCTGTGGGGCCAGGCAGGCCCTGGAGTTGCGCCAGCCCCCCTGGGCAGAAAGCCAGAGCCCCGGGGTGATAGCGGGGCCATGTCCAGCAGACCTGCCTCACCCTGCCCGCCCCAGCCTGCCTGCAGAATTGCTCACTGCCATGCTCGGGCCCATTCCTCCCCATAGATCATCCCCTTCCCACTTGCTGGACACCTCCAGCTCCTTGAAAACAAATGTGGACAGCCCCTGGCCCCGCTCCAGCTCCCCCATCCCATCCCTGCCACCACCACCCAGATGAGGCAGGCAGCCCCATCACCCTAGTGGTTATCTCCAGCACCCAGCACCATCTCCAGACCTCACACACAGCACCCTCACCTCAGACCCATGGCGGGGACCCGGGGAAGTGGAATAAACCCCTTTTCCTCCTCTGGGGAAGACCGTGGCTGCATGTTCCCATTACCCCTCCAACACAGGCAGGCTTTGCGTGGCGCCAGCAAACACACAAGCCCCAAGGAGCTGGGGCAGGATCAGTAACTGCAACCCTGTGCGGCCTCGACAGACACACTGAATCACCAGCACTCAAACACCCAACAAGCAGCCCAGCAGTACCAAAAAAACCAAACAAGACACACAAGAAATTTCTGAGAATTGGAAATAAAAACCCAGACCAGTAACTCTTACAAATGGGAACTCTCCGTAGCAAAGGTGTTCCTTTTTCCTTTCATTAACTGCCTTGTTTTAGCTATTGCCACACAAGAATCGATCAATTCTTTATAAAATGTGGTAAAAATGGGTAAAAATAAAGGCAAATGTTATTTACAGAAACCAACAGGGAGAGTACCGAAACGCCTCTTGGCTTCTTATTTCTTCTTGGGTGATTTCCGGGCGCTGGACTTGGCCTTGGGTTTTGACCGCTTTGCCTTCTTGGGCCTGGACACCTTCCGTGACTTGGCTCTAACAGTCTTTGGCCTCTTGGCTTTCTTCGGGCTGGTCCTCGACTTCTTCCTGGCTCTTTTGGCGGCAGACTTGGGCTTCTTTGCCGGAGACTTGCTTCTCCTGCGCCGAGCCGCTTTCCGGGGCGACGTGGATCTCCTGGCCGCCTTCTTCCTCTTCCTAGACGGGGACCTCTTCGCCTTGTTGCCCTTGGCCAGGCGGAAAGAGCCGGAGGCGCCAACGCCTTTGGTCTGCTTGAGGACACCGGTGGTGACGAGGCGTCGGATGGCGAGCCTGATCTGGGCATCGGCGTTCTGGCCCACCTTGTAGTGGCTCTTCACGTACTTCTGGATGGACTGCCGGGACGACCCGCCGCGGCTCTTCTCGGCGCGGATGGCTGCCGCGATCATGTCCGAGTATGTCGGATGAGCCGCCGGCCGCCGCGCCGCCCTGGCCCGTTTGGGCTTGGGGGTCGGAGCCGGGAGCGGGATGGGGCTGTCCGACATGGTCAGCGCTTCGCGATGCTCGGCGATGCCCTGCTCGGCGGGAAGGCTCGTCCTGTCCCGCCCTGCCGGCGCCCCCGCCCCTGGGCGGGGATTGGCTGGCGGAGGAGCGGTGGGTGAGGACCGCAGCAGAGCCCGGTGCCGCTCCCGGTGCTGCCGCCGCCGCCTCTGCGGCCGCGCACGGTCCGGTCACCCTTTTAAAGGCGCGGTGCGGACCGCGGGGAGGACTGCCCCCCGCGCGCGCACCCCGCGCGACCTGCCCGCCCACCCCCGCCACCCGTGTCCCCGGGTGTCCCCGACCCGAGCCGGCGGGACGGGACAGGGATGGGGAGGGACACTGGGGGACACGGGGGATGCTGCGGGACAAAGAAGAGCATCTCGGGGGACACTGAGTGGGGACAAGGGAAAGCACTTGGAGGGACACTGCGTAGCAACAAGGAAGAGTGTTTGGGGGGACACTAGGTAGGGACAAGGAATAGCATCTGGGGGAACAGATGGGGACAAGGAGGGACACTGGGGGACAAGGGCAAACAGTTGGGGGGACACTAGGTGAGGACAAGGGACACTGGGGAACAAGGAAGAACACTTGGGGGACAGTGGGTAGGGACAAGGAGGGACAATGGGGGGCGCTTGGGGACACTGGAAAGATAAGGAGGGACACAGCAGGGACACTTGGGGCAACATCAAGACATGTTGAGGGAAACTTAAAGGGGATGCTGAGGGTCAGGGAGGGACATTTGGGGAGGACAGAAGGAGCAACACAAGGAGAAACATCAGAGACCAAGGAGAGATGTTGGGGAGGGCATCAGGCGACAAGGAGGGACTCTAGAGGGGACACCAAGGAGAAAAGGGGGAGCACTGGGCTCAAAATAGGCTCAGCAGCAGTACCCCGCTGCCCAGTACCTCTGCCCTCTTTATTCCCCACCGGGTGCCTTGGGGACACCAGCTCAGCCCTCGCATGTCAGGGGTCCCAAACAACAGGTTGTCCCTTTCTGGGCAGGACAAGCACAACTCCTCACGAGGGGACAGATGCCAGCGACAGTCAGGCATCCTTACCCATCTGCCCAAGTGATCGGCTGTTCCTGGGAGATTAAATGTAGCCGCTATCAGCATCTTGCCTGTAGGATTTGGATCATGTTTTCCCCATGTTTCTTAAAAACATGCGGGTGCAGCCACCTTGTGCCCACCAACACACTGCATGGTGCTTGGGGTGAACCCCACCACCTCCAAACTTCCCCCTGCTTCAACAGCGGGGTAAAATACACAACAAGCACCTGCCTGTAGCTTCGGTGCGCCCTGCATGCCCCAGGGAATGGCAACCACTGGCCAGGGACACACAGAAACACACATAGAAATAGACACAGATGTATAAAGACAAACAAACGTAAATGTAGAAACATAAATAGGGTGGTGAGGCTCTGGCACAGGGTGTCCAGAGGAGCTGTGGCTGCCCCATCCCTGGCAGTGTTCAAGGCCAGGTTGGACGGGGCTTGGAGCAACCTGCTCTAGTGGAAGGTGTCCCTGTCCATGGCAGGGGGTTGGAACTGGGTGAGCTTTAAGTTCCTTAAGTGTGTGATTCTGTGATACTAAATAGAAGTAATAGAAATAGTGGAAGTAGGAATACTAGGAAATAGAAATAATTTGATGCACTCTCCCTAACACACAGAGGTGCTATGGGAGGGTGCAGCATGCCCCTGTCCCAGAAGGAGGCACTAGGCCCCCTGATGCTGTCCCACCGGTGGAAGGGCTGTGAGGGCATCCCCTTGTGCTTCCCTCCCTGGTGCTGCTCTTTCATGTGTCCCTCTTCATTTGGAGAGTAGGAAAGGTTCCCAGCACCTGCAAACTACTTGATTTTATTAAGAGCAAAGAGCTTCTAATTGCAGGGAGGAATAACTGCCTTCCCACCCCCCTTGGGTTGTTTTTTCATGCTTAAAACATAACCAATACATCACTTTGCACCCCACATAGGCACAAGCTCTGTTGGCCTCTATACAACGCTTTGACCGCCTGAAGGACCTCTCGTTTTTCCTAGCCGGGAATAAACGGCCATGGCTGGCTGCCTGCACATAGGCAAACCAGGAGCACGCAGATAAGGCACCATCTGCTTTTAGTTGCATCCAAGTTTTCAACCGTCACAAGACGGGCTCTGAGGGTAGACAAGGAGGGGGGGGTAACATCATCCCAGAGCCCCTGGGGTTGGCACAGTGCCACAGGCTGACCACAGAGCCTCCAGCCTTCAATGCCGTTATCAGGGCAGCACAGTGATGGGGAGGCAAAAGGGGGGGCAGGGAGGGAGGAGGGCATGTGCTTTACCTAACATTAGACAGCTGAAAATTAGGGGTCTAATCTCAGCCCATCACCTGGGCACCTCCTGCAGTCCAACAGGGCTGCTCAGCATCCTCCAGTGGGTGCTGCTGCCGGCGGGCAAACACCCTCTCCTCTGTACATGGGGGAGATACAACCTTTCCATCCTTTTCACCCAGACCCTTCCCAACACGTCCATCCCTAGTATTTGCCCAGTCAAAATAGGGGAAAAGTCCCTTCCATCCCTTTCACCCAGACCCTTCCCAACACTTCCATCCCTAGTATTTGCCCAGTTAAAATAGGGGGAAAGTCCCTTCCATCCCTTTCATCCAGACCCTTTCCAACACTTCCATCCCTACTATTTGCCCAGTCAAAATAGGGGGAAAATCCCTTTCACCCCTTTTATCCAGACCCTTTCCAAAGCTTCCATCCCTAATTTTTGCCCAGTGGAACATCCCATGCCACCCAGGAACTTGGAGGGAAGGTGCACATTGGTCACAGCTCATTAGACTGCTGCTGGCCTTGTACATGAGGGGAACCCACTTGGTATTGGAAAGCACCCTTGGAACCCTGCTCTGTTTTACTGATGCATCCTTAACATGAGCTGGGCAGGACCCAGAGAGGTTTTCTGGCTCCTCGTGGGGTGCCGGGGCTGGAGATGGGATGCAGGTGCTGCAGGGCAATGGTACCTCTGGGAAGTGGGGCCAAGGCAGCATGGAGGGGGCTCATCTCGAAGGGAACACTATTCCCACAGGGCACCCATACTGCCATGCCTGGCTTGGGCTTGTGCCTTCATTTTTGGCCACAGGAGCCAGCCACCATGCACGGGGTGGGGTGCATTACCCCCTGAATCCCCTTTTCTCCTTGAGGAGAGATACCTAACAGCTCCAAGCCTCCTGTACCTCCTGTTCCTGGCATTAGCTAGCAGGGATTGGGAAATCCTGCTTCTCTGACAAACTCCAGAGGATAGAGCCCAGATGAACCCTCTCTATAATCCCATTCACTTTCTCCCTCCCCACACTGTGTTCAGCCAGACCCCATGGGGATTTACGCACTTCCAGCTGTGGATTTCATCTTAAATGGTCAAACCATGTGTACCGTGGATGTGCTACGGATCCCCTTGTAGGGGCAGGACAGCTGTTCATTGGCATTTGAGTGCACTGGGGCACTTCTGATGTTTGATTTTACCTGCTTTCTGTTTCCAAAGAGGCTCGAAATCCCCAGCACTAGGACTTAGCCTTGCTGACACTCAGGTTCCAGCTTCAGTGCTTTGTTTAGTGGCAAAACAGGGGACTTTGCTGATTTTCCAGTGTGCTCACCAGAGCTTCAGCCCTGAGCCCCCAGTATGCAATGCAGTGTGGTCAGCCCAGCATGAAACCACTCAGCCCCGACACCATTAATAGCAGAGCTGGCTTTAACCATGGCCAGGTTAGACAGAGCCTTTGGGTGACACAGTCTAGTGTGAGGCATCCCTGCCCATGGGGAATGGAACTGGATGATCTTAAGGTCCTTTCCAGCCCAAACCATTCTATGATTCTATATGAACGAACAGGGAAGGGGTATTGCCTCTGGCTACTGGACCGATCACCACTGTTTCAAATGATTTATGAGCTGTCCTAAAAGGCAAGCTCCTTACGTGAGCAGGGATGCTGGCTCTCATGCAAACCAGGGTGCTGTAGAGCTGTGAGGGTCCCCTTTGCCAGAGGGACATTTCTCACATCCACAACATGGCTGTGAGCAGGTCGATGGGGTGGAGGCATCACTTGGGATGCTTTCCTGGGCACTGCTGTCCATCGCATGGGCATTGCAGCCATCTCCCTCCCTGCCACACTCCCCACACCCAGTTCCCCTGCACCCAGCAGATAACAACGGGGTGACCGTATCGCCCCGACACAGGCGCGGCCTGGGCTGCCCGATTAGCCCCGCGCCGGTTTGGGAGGTGTCGGTGCACCATCACCCCGGGATGGCGGGATGCTCCTAGCCGGCTGGTGCTGATCTGCTCATCTCAGACACATATCAGTCGGGTGCCTGCACATTTCGCCTGTGCTGACGTGACACATTTATCGGGGTCAGCAGCCCCTGCTCAGGAAGGGTAAACCCCCCCCCCAACAAACACCACCCAAACAAACCAACCCAAACAAACACAAGATAGGGAAGCGTTCGGGGAAGGAGACGGTGAGCAGCGTGCCGAGAACTGCGCACAGCAGCAGCAGTCTGCATTCACCCCACGCTCACCTCCAGTGCCCCATTTTTGGGGGTTCCCCCCCCCCCCAAGGAGCAGGTTTGACCATGCAGACTGTAGTGTCAGTGTTTGTTTGTTCTAAAACCGATGCACACACACGCCAACCTGTAACCCTGTGCCCCATACCTCACTTCATTTTCTTCTTGTTCCCTACTAAACCCCCATGGTGAGACCAAGCCCTGCAGCCTGGAAGCACTTGCCCTGAGCTGCTCTATCACTTCACGCCTCCCTTCCCATCTCAGCTCCCAGTGTACTGAATGCTCACACCATCCCATGGCAACAGCCATGTCCTGCTGGGGGGCAGAGGGAAAAGCCTGGACCTTGGGCAGCATTAAGGGCAGGCAGGTTTCCAGGCAGGAGGCCAAGCACCAGCAAGAGCAAGCTCTGGGTCTGCATGGGTGCAATGGGGAGCTGCCTGCTGAGCTCGGTGCCTCACCTCTTGCACCATCCACCGGGTTGCTCAAGGGCCTCATGCATGTGACTAAAGCCTGCAACCCAGTTTTACCGGAATTCGTGAGGTATGAAGCAGCTTGCCTTATGTAGGGAAAGCAGTCACTGCAGCCATGCCCATGGAGAAGTGGGTCTGTATCTGCCCGCACCCCCTGCCCCAGGGGCACCGGTGCATGGTGAGGTTATCACACACTGCTGCCCTAACTCTCCTCATTGCGCTGCCACCGGTGTCCTTACACCCTGCTCTCCTCCTCACGTCTCATAGTACTCCAGCCTTCCTGATGATGTATCCAACACATCCAAGGGTCCTCCTTGAGCATCTTCACTTCTTCAGATGTCACCTCCAGCCATGGCATGAACCTGCAGTTACGGTTCTTCTGTAATTGCCAACAGCCTCTGTGCAGAGCAACACCTCACGTTTACATTGGAATTGGGCTGAATGAGGAGCAGTAACCCCCAGGTCCTCCACCCTGACAAAAAAGCAATGTGCTTCACCCAAAAATGTGAAGAGGAAAGCACCCGAGATCCCTCTGATCTCCCCCAGGATCTATACATACTGCTTACCCTGCCTGTAGCTTGCAGTGCCATATGCCCTCCCCATTACTGCATTTACTGATGCAGCCCAGACTCCTTGGGGCAGAGGGTCCAAGTGGGATTCTTGTAGCAGTGTGGTGAATCAGATTATTTCCCCCCAAATCCAGAGGTGAAGCAAACAGCTGGATAACTGCAGGACTCTCCCTCCCCACATCCAGAGGCAGGGAAGCGACAGGTCCGGATGTCCCAAAACCACACGGGGACCTGGAGAAATGACCCAGCACCACCAGCACGGGGGTCAGGGCTGCTTGGGAAGCCTTCCCCTGCAGAACACATTCTTCTCAGCGAAAGGGGAAGATTTTATTAAGTTAAAAGTTGAAGGGCGCAGCAGAGCAGCAGCAACTGCCACCTTGACGGGGGGTTGGCTCTGGTGGGTGCAGTACCAGCCTCACAGCTCCTCTTCCCCACAGAGGAGAAGCCCCGTGTCTCCGGGCTCCAGCCAGCTTGTGTCCTCGAAGGAGCCAGTGACAGTCACGGAGAGAGCTCGATCATTCGGACTCTTGCCAAGGTCTCCTCTTTCCAACGTCCCCGGCAAGCACATCCACGGCAGACTGCCCCAGAGGCTCCCTCCTATGGCTTGCAGGTCTTCTCCAAAGGTCCCTGGGGTGGCACAGGGGGGGAGTGTGGTCCTCGCCATGCATCCCCTGGGGGCCGTGGAGACATTCGGAAGAGAGGGAGCATGTGCCAAAGGTGGCTGTGTAGGGCTGGGGAAGGGGTGACAACCAGATTCTCTTTTTCAGGTTAGAAAATGCTGGTGATGTAGTAAAAGTTTTCCCCCCTCCTCTTCCCCTTCTTCCCGGGAGGAAAAATCCTCTATAAAATATAACTTTCACATATAAAATCCTGAAGAAGGTGCATGTAAGGAGCCAGTCCAAACAACGTGCTCAGGTACGCAGGCAAAAGGGGTTCATCACAAAAGCTTTGGGAGGGGAGTGAGGAGGTTGGGGGTGTGTAGGATTCCTCGCCAAAGTGATAACGGATGGGATTCAACCTCCCCCTCCCTGCAAGTGAGGAATGGAGCAAATACAAAACAAGAACAGATAAACAAATGAAGAGCAGACCTGGAGAGAAAGAAAAGCAGAAATGGTTTAGAAAGGCTCCACTGAGCACAGAAACGCTGCCCCTTCTGCTCTGTCTGGTGCCCTGCTACAGACCCATTCATCTCAGCACCCACCAGCAAACAGAGCTGGGTGACCCAAATCCTGATAGCCACAGCACTGGAGCAAGAAGCACTGTGGACAACAGGATGTCCTCATTCTGTCACCCTGTTTCCCTTCATCCCTTCATTCATGCAGCAGAGATGCCTGCAGGTGAGCGTGGGAGAAGGGCTGGATCTAAGTCATGGCTGCTTTGATGCAGACCTCAAATTTCCATGCTGCGATACGGAAACCACTTCAAAGACAAAAGCAGCAGGCACATCGCCTATGTAGGCAGCACACAACCTTCCCCACGCTGTCACCCAAGCTACAGGGCAAAGGCCAGCATCTGGTTGGCTCCCACCTCCTACCACGTTGGTGCTGGCTGCAGGAGCATCAAGAGCAGCATGGTGAGAAGGAGGCTGGGGACCTTGGGAGAACATCAGGGACAACAGCAGGGATGGGACAAGAGGATGCAAGAAGCAGAGAAGATAATGTTTAAGCCTGAAGGCTGAGCACTGAGTAGGGTAGGAGGAACCAGCAGCTTCCATCCCCACCCCAGTGACTCGCACCCACAGGGGATGTCACCGCATCCCCATTGCTCACCGTTACTCGCCGACACTGTTGCGCAGCGACTCCTTCTCCTGCAGAGCCGCCATGGCCAGGCGCAAGTGCTCCTTCAGCTGCTCGATCTCTCGCTCTGAGCGCACCTTGATGTGATTCAGCTCTGCATAGACGTCTTGGTATTTCCCTGAGGCAAATCGCTTATCCTGACAGGGGACAGAGAGAGGGCAGCAGGTTTTAGGGCTGGTATTAGGGATGGGGGCAGCAAGGCAAGCCCAGCATGAGAAGGGCCAGCAGGTGAGGTGATGGGTTTGAAGCCCATCCCAACCTGGGCCACGCAGAAACCATTCAGAAGAAGAGCATGGAGATAGCACTTTCCAAACCCTGGGCCAGGGAGAAAGGCAGCTACTGGTCCCACAGGCTGAGATGATGTGGGTTTTAGTATGGCTTGTGGGTGTTTGGGCAAGCCATATGGGGAAAATAAACCCCACTAGAGATGCAGGCTGCTGAAAGGGCTGGTCGCAGCCACTTACATGGCAAAAAGCTGAAGTGGGAAAGTTATAAACTGCAAGAGCACCACTGAATCTCAAAGCCTCTTCCAGGTTCTGCTCTGGAAGGGGTCTTTGAAAATGCCTCTGAAGGAGCTGCTGCCAGTGGAGGGAGCAGCACACCCAGCAATGGTGCCCAAGGAAACTCATGGATCCAGCAAAGGGACAACTGGGGGAACACAAGTGTTGAGCAGCCTTCACCTGGGAAAGAAGGGATCCTGGCTTGTTCGTGCTTGTATGTACATACATCTGGGGAAACCAGCACTAAAGTCACAGTGACATTTCCCTTGTATAAGGTAAGTCACTACCAGCCTGCACTGTTGGGAGCACGTGGCTGCTATGTGCTCAAGAGCAAACAGGGACGAGGAGCACAGAGGATTTGGCCTGAGCACCCCATCAAACCCAGATAAATCCTACTAAGACGCAGTCCCGGTGCTCCCCTCTCCCCTGTTGCTTTCCCAATGGCTCCCTGAAAACACCAACCTTTTGCATCATCTGCAGCTCCTCCCGGAGGCACTGCACCTCCTTCTTTAGGTACTGGAGCTCATTCTCCTTCACCCGCAGCAGCACCTGTGTCAAGGAGAGGCGAGAAGAACCCGAGGTGACTCAAGAGCCAACGCCTCGGAAAGGCTCCGGGCAAGGGCAGCGGTGGAAAAGGAAGGAAGGGCCAGGAGGGCTGGGGCAGGAAACGGCGTGAGCAGCCCCAGAGAGCAGAGGATGGGAAGCTTGCGTACCTGCTTCCTGCACTGGCCCCTGCTCCATCCGGCAACCCCCTCCCACCTGCTTCAAGCCAAAACCACTGCAAGGAGGAGACCCTTGGCATAGGGTGGGGATGGAGGTATCGGGGCAGGCGGGGGGGCTCTGTACCTCCAGCTCGCAGGAGCTCCGCTCGTTGTTGTTCGGAGAGCGGTCCCCAGAGTTCCGCGAGGAAATGAAGCTTCGCAGCTTCCCGATCTCATCTGAGAGCCGGGTCTGCAGCTCCTGCAGGCACAACCAAGAGACATCAGTGGCACAGGCCTCTCTGCTGTCCTCATCCTTCCTTACCATACCACCCCTACTCGAGCTTGGAGATGTCCTTGTAACCCCCTGCCCACAGGTGATGGAGGCACCTTCAACCAGCAGAATCCACTCACTGTATTTAACACCACAGTTAAGGCCAACTATAGCCTCCAACTCTCAGTATTCTTTTTGCTTTCTGATGATAAAATCTCAGAAGGGAAGAAATGTGAACAAATTGGGGTGTTTTAGCAGAGGGGCCGTGCTGTGCAAGGGTCGCTGCGGGCAGGGAAGGTCTTTCTCTTGCCTGGTTTTTCCGGAGGAGCGCCTTCCCCTCCTGCTGACAGTGCTGCAGCGTCTGCTCCCGTTCCTCTGCCTTCTGCGTGAGCTCCCCGATTTCCAGGCACTTTTGGGAATACTGCTCAGAGAGCACCTGCAGCTCCCGCTTCAGGGATTCCACATCCAACCTGCCAAGGAGGCGCTGGTCCATCACTGCCCGTAACAACCCTCCCCAGCCACCAGCATCGCCTTCCCCCTGCTATGGGCAGCCTCTGCCCACATCAGTCATTGGCACAAGCTAAGGATCCCTGTGGAACAGTTCCCAACCTCCCATGCATAAGTGCAGTGCTTCTAGAAGAAATGGAGGAGCTTTCCATAAAGAAAATAGAGGGAATAAGCTGTAGGGAAAACAGAGGTGCTGTAGGGAAAATAGCCAAGCAGGGGATAAACCTCCCTGTCTTACAGCTCCAGAAGCCCTGGCAGTCACCGCTGGGCACCCACCATCCCTGCGGAGGGAGCTGGCGGCTATGGATGCAGATTGGGTGAGGTGACACTGGCACAGGGTGGCAGCATCAGCCAAGAGGAGTGGGGGAGATGGTTTCTTACTGGTGCTGCTTCTGGAGGGCATCTGAGACGGAGCTGCACTGCTGGAAGCTTCGCGTCCTGCACAGCTCCTTGTTCATCTCCTCCCGGTGGGCTTTCTTCAGTGCCTCAATGGCTGCAGAGGGGGACAACAGGAGATGGGGGTCAGGCTGTGCCAGCTCCAGCACATCCGAGGAAACCACAGCAGGGAGCTGGTTGAGCTCTTGCTGCCGCAGGCTCTCAGACCTGTCTTTGCAGATTCCCCTACCTTCCCTTCCGCCCTCAGGATCATCCCAATGCACCAAATGCTGCCAAGGAGACTAACACAGGGCAGCGTGGGAGCTCCATGCCACCTCCACATACCTACAAGAAGCTGTTGGCTCCTTCAACCCATCCACAGAGGCAAGACTCCATTTCCCAGGGGATCTTTACCATCCCATTGTCCCTGCCCCAGCCCAGACAATCCCCGCACACAGCACAGGGGCGAGGAGCCCCACGCTCATGATCCGAGGAGCATCGGCCTCACACCAGCAGGGTCATCCATGTGGCTCCAGACGACTGACAGTGGCAAGAGACATCTGGGAGCGGTGGGGGCACAGCTTAGCGTTTGCTCCTACCTGCTGCTGTTGCTGCTGCCTCCTCTGCCAGCAGCCGCTCCTTCTCCTGCCGCAGCCGCTCCAGCTCCCGCTGGTGGTGCCGCTGGAGCTCCTCCATCACTTGCTGGTGGGATGACTCCATTGCAGCCAGGCTGCGCTCACAGGCCTCCTGCCGAGCCAGGGAAAGGAGGGGTGAAGCACCAGAGGAAGGGATGGGGCCAGGAGAGGCACCTGGCTGGGCTGAGGTTTGCAGGGGGAGAAATGTTCCTCTTGCTCATAGCAGCAAGACAGGAGCAACCCTCCTGGGACAAGAGCTGGCAATAACATGCCTGACACACCAGTCACTGCCTGGCTGGAGGACATCAACAGTTGGAACTGCATCTCAGTATCTGCCTTTCAAATGAAGCAGCATCCCCCAGAATCAATGAAAATTGAGCCTCTTGTGAAAAGCGATACCCTGCACTGCCCTGTGGCTGGGCAGAGGCTGGCAAAGAGCCTTCACCAAAGCCTAATGGTTAGGGATCCTCCTCACACAGCTCAATCTCCTTTCTGACGGCCCTTGAGACCATGGGTGTCTCATGTTCTTTCAGTGCTGAGCACTGTGGTTACTGGTGTTAGCACAACAAAGTGGTTCCCACTTCAGAGCTGTGCCTCTGCTCTCCCTTCAGACTGGCAGCGCTGCCCCAAGCCCCACAGGAAGTGTTTGTTCACCACCAAACCATGCCAGAGTATTTTTAAAAGCCAGGGACTCTTAAGACATCAGCAGAGAGCCAGGAAGCCATCGTGTCCCCCAGCTGCCCCTTGCCATCCCATTCTTTCCCCCAGTACTAAGGCTAAGGCCGATATAACAGGCGCAGCGACACAGTGAGAGAACGCAAGTCCTTGCTGGCTACTCCTCCCTCCCAAGGCAAAGGAAGCTGGGAAGCTTCACATATCGGCCAAAGGAGAGGAAAAAGGCAAGGGATCAATCTGGTTATCAGTCCACAGCCGGGCTGCAAACCTCAGCAGACTAAGGGAGAACAAGCACTTTGCGGAAAGGCCAAGTTTGGCCTCAGATGTGAAAAGCGGGCCTTTTAAGCCAAGTTATTAAGGAGATAAGGTGCAATTCCTCCCCACTGCTTTTGCCCTTTTTTTCACCATAAAGAGGCCTGCAAGCTGTAAATACTAAATCAAGATGACAGAGCCACTGGCTCGTCACCATGGGCCCTGTGGCTTTCTTTATCTGGACTAGGTACAGCCAACGCACTCAACAGGCTTCGCCAGCCCCAATTTCCTTCCACCCCCCCAGTAGCTTTCAACACATAGGGCACATCCTGAAATGGCCACAGCACAGTGGAACGGCAGCCGCTCCCCAGGAAACCCTGCGGGATGTGACCCTGTTTGTTTTGGATGAGCCCACAGAGGGGGAAATAAACAAACAAAGGGAAACGAGAGGCTGAAGCATGAGTAAACTCCGCTTTGCAGGCTTTCCCACGTGCTGCCCCAGCAATCCAACAGGCTGTGCTGTCAAAGTGACCTTCAGGGCTTGGGTAAGGATGGGAGCTCCCTGGGGTCTGATGGGATGCTTTTAACAAGGGATTTGGGAGTCCCTGATACCCAGAACCACATGTGGGAAGCCGCAAACACGCAGGTGGCTTGGCAGAAAGCTGAGGAGCCACTCCTGTGCTGGAGGCAGCTCAGCCCCCCAGCCCAGGCTAGTATCTTACCCATGCACAATGCAGGGCGCAGATCACAGAATCACAGAATGGTTTGGGTGGAAAGGACTTAAGATCATCCAGTTCCAACCCCCCTTGCATGGGCAGGGACACCTCACACTGAACCATGCCACCCAAGGCTCTGTCCAGCCTGGCCTTGAACACCACCAGGGATGGAGCATACACCACTTCTTTGGGCAACCTGCTTCAGTGCTTCACCACCCTCACAGTAAAGAACTTATATCTAGATGCTGTAACTCCTCCCTAACTCTTCTCCTCCCTGTTCATACTGTCCCCTTTAAAGCCAGGCAATACACAGCAGCCTTTATGTAATTAACACTGATTACAAGTGGGCCCAGTTAGGGTCACCACGGCAACCCAATGATTAGCGATACCTGCTCAGCAATGAGCTGAGTGCCAGCGTTTCCCAGTTTGGGACTGGAAGCAACCCCAGGGTCCTGTGTCCAGTGCCCTGCTCACCTGTGAGATGTACCCCCGGGGCACATGGCCTTCTCCCTGGGATTTCGCTGCCTCCCGAAGGCTCTCATTCCGGGCCCGGCAGGATTCCAGCTGCGCTCGCAGTGACTGGATCTGTGCATCAGGGAGGGGAGAAAGATACTCAGCCACGGCCCAACCAACATGCTGCATCCGAACCCTTGGCTAAGGGATGGGGAGGACCATGCATGGCCAATGGAGAAGCCTGCTTCCCGCAGGAAGAACAGCCTGCTAAGGGACCAAACTGGGAAAGCCAGCCCCACCCTGGTAAGCACTAACAAAGAGGAGAGGAGACATCCCGAGTTCCAGAGGTGGATCTGTGCTGAAGGAAACCACCGCTACTCTCGTGTAGCTGGGATGCCAGACAAGTGCATGTCTCCTTTCAAAATGCTTGCAGGCTTGGGAACAGGCAGAGAAGAAAGGCTGCAGATGCACCCCCGGGAAAGACAGACTCCACACAAGCAGTGCCACCAACTAACTTCCTAGGCCAGAACATGGCTTGAGGAACCTCTACGGGCATGAAAGAACAGGTCTCCAGTCCCACATTATCCGGTTGCAAAATCCCCTATGCACTTGCAGGGTGGCAAATGGAGCCACAAAGAATAAACATCTCCCTGCACCTCTGCCTTGCCCTTCTGCAGAGCCTCCTGCTGACAGAGACCACAACAAGAGGCCCCAGGAATCCCAGTTTCAGAGAAGAGCGATGCTCTTACCTCCTTTTTCAGTGCCTCGTTGGTGTCTCCATGGCTCCCCTTGCCCTGGTTCAGCAGTGCTGTCAAGGGCACCCGCCGTGAGTCCTTCAAGGGCAGGCGTTCCAGCTCCAGCCACTTCTTCTCTATCTCCTCGTTCAGCCGGATTCGCTGGTCCTCCGAAAGTGGGGGAGTGGGGAGGTCCAGCTCCCCCACCTTGCAGGAAGAGTCTCCCCCTGACCCATCGCTGTTTGGGATCCTGACATCAGGGGCCTCAAACCATTTCCGCCTCTCCTCCGAACGGACAGCCAGATCCCGCTCCAGCTCCTCGTGCTTCGGAGCTCGGTCAGAGACCCTCAAGCTCCCTCTCGTCCTCTGTGGGGAGCCCTGATTCCCGGGGTCCTGCGGCAAGGGGGACAGCTCCACATAGTCAAAGGCATGGCGCTGCCCATCCGCCTTCCAGGGGCTGCCCTTTGAGTTCCCCTCGGAGCTAGAGCCCAGTCGCTGCTGTTCCTCCATCTGGAGCGAGCCCTTCTGGGGGACGCAGTTACGGAAGTTTTCCTTATCGCAGTCAGAGAGCCTGAAACCAGAGTGGCAGCCAGTGAAGGACAGGTACCACACGGGAAAGGATGCTGGTGGAGATCCTGCCAAACTCCCACCCAAACCCAGGGCATGGAGTTGGCCCTGTAGCATCCCATCCCTCAGGGAAACTGCAAAAGTGGGTGCAACAGCAGGAGCCATCAGTCTGATGCATCCAGGCCATGTTCAGTGGAGAGCAGGGTTGATCTGAGAGTGGCTGGGTTTCCAGAGGGACCTTCCTAGTCCCTGCCTGCCAGGGGAGAGGGGCAGCAAGAGGGGGGAGAGAAGCAGCATGGGGCAGCTCTTACTTGGTGACATCTGGAGCACTGACTGGGCGCACGTTCTTCCTCAGGGCCTCGATCCAGTTGCGCCGGATGCCTGAGGTCATGGCCGATAGGGTGAAGACGGCATCCTTTGTCTGCAAAAGAGAGACGATGGAGGCCCTGTCTGCAGCTAGCTGCCACTCACTCCCTGAGACCCCCAGGCACCCACTCTCACAGATGGTGGACTGCGTTTGACAGGCCACGCAAGTCTGGAAGGCTCAGGTGGAGGGGTACAGCAGCAGGCCACAGGGAAATGCCCAGCCCTGCACACCCACAGAAGTATCATTTTTGTGCTGCCTTAGCAGCCACCTCCTGCTGCTACAGCAAGTAGTCAAGGACAGGATTGTCCTGGGGCTGGATCCAGGGTACAGGTTGTTACTCTGAGTGCGGTCAGAGAGCTACTCCGAGATCTGCAGTGCTCACCACTCCCTCCCCACAGCTCCGGCCCCACAGAAGCTGCCTTGGCCAATGGGTCAAGTAAACAACACAGGGCGTTAAGTCTGGCTCCTGGGTCACCTCCAGGGGAGCCTTTGGCCAGCCCTGCAAAAGTCACCACCTCCTTCTCCTCCTCCCTTTGCAGGCAGGCAGCACTCGAGTCCCTGAGCACTGTTACCCCCGTTGCCAGGGTCCTGTCCTGGCAAAAGGTTTGCACGGTTTGCCTCTGGGCACAGGGAGGGAGCAAGCATTCCCTCCCACCCAGTGTCTCTTGGTGCCACTGCAACCACACAGTGCCAGACACTCACGTGTATCTGGAAGCCATAGTTGCGCTGCACCGCAAACTCTGTCACGTCTGTGCAGGAGCGGAGGTCGATTTCTCCATCGAGGTCATCAGCCTGCAAGCACAGCCACCGGCTGGGACATCAGTGCAAACCCAGCTTGGAAAACCCCATCACCTGCTGCCACCCTCTGCTTCACGCCACACCTCCCTGAGACATAGACTCAGCTCCCCACATACCGAGGGGCAGCCGCAGCTCTGATGGAGAGCATCAGAGATGCTCAGCCACAGGACCAGCCCTTCTCACCTCCCACCACCGACAGCTCCCGGTTTCACCAGCCGCCTTCAAATACCTATCCTCTTTGTTATCCCTTGGCAAAGAGCAGCTTGCCACCCCTGGTACCTTTCAGGGTGATATAACACTGCTGCTTCTCCAAGCTGTGATCCTGTCCCCGCTGGTTGGGAAGGAAGAGAGGGCTGGGGAAAAGCTGGCTGTGCTTACCTCCTCCGCGTTCGAGTCCCGGTAATACCTCAGGCTCGAGTCAGTCAGCACGAACCAATGTTTCTTCCACTGCAGGCGGATTGGGCAAGGGGACGGAAGGGAAAAGACAGGAGGAAAACGGACAGGTAGTTAGCAGGGGAAGTGTAGGAACAGGGAGGGACACTTTGTGCTGTGACCTCTCATCCTTCTCTTCCCCATCCTCCATGTCCCTTCCAGCTCCCCCTTGTGCCCCTCAGCTGGGAGATGAGCACTATGTGAACCTCTGTGCCTGCACACAGAGCAAAGCACTCCCACCGAAGGCTTCTTGCTGCCCTTCCCAGCAGGAGCAACCTCAGTGAGTGAAGGGGGAAGGAAATTAGCTGCTCACTGGGGAATCTCTACCAGCAGAAGCTAAGGAAGAGGCGGACTCCTGCCTTCTTGGCCTTACCTCTCCTGGCTCGTCCAGGATGGACATCCATCCCTTCTTGAAATTGAGGAGATCCGGCTGGAGAAGAAACACAGAAACACAGGGTAACTGTCTTGGACTGACCCACAAAAAGGCTTTTCATGCCAGGGGGTGGAAGGCAAGTCCTCAGTGGCAGATCAACTGTGGGAATAGCCTGGCATCACTTTTAGGAAACTCATGGGGGTGTAGGGCCCGGCAGTGGAGGAGAGCTGGGTTTAGGCAGTTGTTCCCATAAGAGGAAGCAGGAGATAAGGAAAGAGGTTTAAAAAAAATTAAAGGAAAATATGCAGCAGGGAGGTTTCCACAAGGTGCCCCAGAGGTATTTGTTCAGAGAGGGGGAGGCAGGGACAAGGAGAGTGGGCAGGAGGGAGGGCTCCACCTCCAGCAATGGGGCTTGCTGTGGAGATGGAGGCAAAGAACCAGCCACACCTTGTCCAAACCCGGACCATCCATGCCCCAGAGCCACATCCCTCCGGTAACTTCACCACCAATTGT
The DNA here is from genome assembly GCF_033783945.1 of Neopsephotus bourkii. NCBI lineage: Eukaryota > Metazoa > Chordata > Aves > Psittaciformes > Psittacidae > Neopsephotus > Neopsephotus bourkii. The sequence goes on from NW_026900624.1 coordinate 16,815,213, forward strand.
CTATTATAAAGACAGGAGTAGTTCTCTACAGAACAACTCTCACCACATATGTACAGGACGTAATTCAACAGCTGTGAAAACACGTTCCCTTTAAACGATGTGCCCCAGGGTAGAGATGAAATCAGAGTCACAGCCAGCACCTGATCCTCTCCGAGGTGCTGGGGGTTCCTCTCTTACCTAGCTCTTTCTTCTTTCCCACTGCATAGCCTGCCCTCTGCCACAGCTACTCAAGATGAGAATGAACAGAGTATCACCCCATGCTAGAAAGAAGCTTCCCCCCCTTCCCTGCCTCCTCCTAACCTCACGCCATCGGTGCGGCATCCCAACCAGTTTATCTCCTTCCCAAGGTGGAGCACCAGAGAGCTGACTCAGGGGAACTGCTCTCCCTGGCTTTGCCCTCAGCCAAACAGGCTGGAGCCGGTCCCTCCTCCCAACCCTGCTGGCTCCGGAGAAGTTGCACCACCAAATAATTCATCCCAACGCCTCTCCTCCCTGAGACGCCAGAGTCTGCAGATCTGCCCCTTCTTCTGCAGCCAGACAAGGCAGGGACGGTGCTGGAGAGGGGACGGTGCCAGAGCTGGACCTCCCAACCCTCTGCATCAGACCTGCCAGCCATGGGGAAGCCATCAACCACTGCCCAAGACCGAGCTGGGAAGAGGAGGTGGGTTGGGAAGCTGATGGCCACTCCACTGCCCCCAAAGGAGCCCAGTGGCCAGCTGCGGCTGCCCGTATGCCCAGCTCCCTCCTTCCCTGTTTTCATCTCCCTTGGGTTGCACCCAAGGCTACGGGGAAGCAAGAGCAGAGTACACACTGGTCCACTCCAGTGCTCCAGCTATTGGTCCAAGCAAACACGAAGAGGTCCACCAACGGGAGGCTCAGTGGCTGCTACAGCTTCAGGCCTGGCCAGAAGTGTCCGCCTGCAGCCCTAAGAGCCTGGGAAGGGAGGAAAACCGAAGCAAAAGGGCACGGGGAGCTCTCACACCTCACCTCCTGACGAGGCGACAGGCACTGCTGGTGGCTGGGTGACGAGGGGGACGCGTGCATCCCCATCCTCATGGACCTGGTCGTCCTGCTGCTGCCTCCCTGAAGAAGCGCCCCGAAACTTAATTCTTTCTCCGTGGCAGCAGCAGCTCCACCCTTTTTCCCGTTATCCCTTCCAATCCAGTGACTTCAGCTCCGGCTCCAAACTGGGAGCGGCGGGAGGGAAGGAAAGGAGGCGAAACGTCAAAGCGCAGCCTCCCCCTATCTCCTGGGACGCACGTGTGCTGGGCAGGAGGGAGCCAGCAGGCTCCTTGAAGGTGGAATAACAATATAAGGAGAGAGGGAGTGAAAGGAGCCCTGCCTGGGGCTGTTGTATGGATCAGCTGGGTCTCATTTTACTGAGGATTTACAATCCCAAAGCATTAGGTGCCAAAATAATGAGCATTAATGGGATGTACATCGAAGGGAAGACCAGCACGAAGTCCTGATAGATCCCCTGCCCCTGATGTAGTGCTGGAGACAAAAAATCCATCCCCTCCTCCCCCTCCTAGACTGCTTCTCCCAAGTGGGTAAATTGCACGGGACTCCTGTGTTCCCTTCCACCCTCAGACACGGAGCCACAGCTCTGGAACTGGCTTTGAACTATTCTTGTCATAGCAGGGCTGGTACGAGACATCAGCTGATGCACAAGGTGCCACTTTTCTCCCGCTCTTCACAACCAAATCCAGCTTATTCTCTGGCGTAAAGAGCTCTAAGTATCAGCAGAAAAGACAGCAGGGTTCAAACTGAACCAGAGGAAATGGCCTGGCAGTGGGAGGAGGAAATGCTCAGGAAAGCCGAACTGCTGGGAGAGATCCGGAGATGCAAGGATGTGGCGGGATGCACCCCCGGCAAAATGCATGGCCGTGTAGTGCAGCTTGGGGCTGTGGATGGTGAGGCTTCACCTTGGGAGGTAGCACAGCAATTTTACCTAGTTGCATCCATTCCCACCAGTTACATGTACATTCAGCCCTGCGGATGGCCAGGTAGAGGCACTGGAGGGGGTGCCAGGCAGCCGGGACATAGGTGAGGTCTGGAAGGACTGGATTACAACAGCAGGTTAAGGAGAGGCAGCTGCCTGCTTTTGGTGAAGAAGGGCTACAAAGGAGGTGATAACAGGCTGCAAGTATCTCAAGAATGTAAACACCAAAGAAGGAAAGGGGATGGGAGCAAAAGAACGACTCCTGGGTGGTACAGAGGCGCCAGGATGGAGAAGTGGAAGAGAGGCTGCGGCAGGCTGAGGAAGCTCTGCGTCCAAGGGGACTGATGGGATGGTCACCATCGCCACCACTGTGCCTCCTGCTCTTCCCACTCCCAAAGGCTCCTCAGGACCTCGGGTCCTGGAGCACCACTTCCTCTCACATCCAAGAGAATGTGCAAAGGGCTTTCGTCCTTCCAGCAAGCACAATGTCTCCTCTCCTCCAAAAAGGGAACCCGCTCCACAAGGCACAGGCCCCCCAGGCCAAGCACACAAATCGAAACTGCTCAGTTCAGTTTAGTGGGAGCAGAACCGCCCCCCGGCTGTAGCACACATGCAGCTCACACACAAGTGTGCTCCAAAAGCAAACGGGCAACAGCCTCTTCCATTCCCACCGCTCCCATGCAAAACGCCAGCGGGCAGGGCCCAGCCTGTCACCTCCATGACCCTGCTCAACAGCCTTCCCTCCCGGGGTGGAAGGCATCCCCATGGAGGAAGGCTCGCCCCAGGGGATGGAAGCTCCCTGCCCCAAAACCACATCTGGTTCCCACAGGGAGCAGGAGCTCCCCGTGCTGGAGCGGGGAGGGGGGGCGGCGGATTTCACCCCCGCTGCGGTCATCGGTGCGGTGAGCTCGGCAGGCCTCAGCCCAGCCCACTGCTTACACGCGATGTTACCCATGTCCCTGCCGCTGGGGGGGTGCCGGCCGCTAACGAACCCACTCTACCGAGTGGAGCCCTCCATGGGGCAAGCGAGAAGGCACCGAGCCTCGGCCACAGCTTCGAGTGCCCCGGGGGAGCAGCGGTGCCCGGGAAGCGGCGGCTGACAGCCCCTTCCCACCCGAGGGGCAGGACAGCGGCCGCGTACATGAAACAGATGAAGCTCCCCCCCCTCGACCCCCGAGGGCAGGTCCCGACTCACCGTCATGGCGGGGGCTCCGCGGCCGGCGGCGGGGCCGGGGTCGCGGCGGGGCCGGGCGCTGGCAGCCAGGGCTGCGGGGCGGCTTCAGCGGCCGGGCGGCTTCCAAGGCCCCACCATGCCCGCTCCGCCGCCCGCCTTCCCCCCGCCCCCCTCCCCTCCTGTTTTACTTGGAAAAAAAAAGGAAATAAAAGGAAGAAAAAAAAAAAAAAAAAAAAAGAACAACCCCCAAAACTTTTCTTTCCTCCCCCCAAACTTCCTGGGAGGGCCCGGGCAGGCCAATGGCAGCCGCCGCCGCCGCCCCGGCCGCCCGCAGCCAATGGAGCCGTCGGGGCGGGCGAGGCCGCGGGGCGCACGGAAAAGGGGAGCGGCTCCGGGACGGGACGGGACGGGACAGAATGGGACGGGGTCGGTGCTGGGGCTGAGCCGCTTCGCTCTCCCGCCCCGTGGGCACGAAGCCCGCGGCTGAGCCGCTGCTGCCCCAGGAAGGGACGGCCGGAGCCCGGCCCTTCTTCAGGCAGGGATTTCCTTGTTGTTTTCCAGGCAGGGATTTCCATCAGTCCCGTCGTGTGTGTGCACACAGCAGGGTCCTGGTCCTCACCTTTGCTCCTGAAGCTGCTCGGTTTCACCTCCCACCCAAGAACCCCTAAAGCAGTGATTTGCAATCTTGGCAGAGGTGGTAGCAAGTCCATGGGGGCCTTTGGTGCTCCCCAAAGCACATCTGTGGCTGGCATCAGGCTGGGGAACTGTGAGAGAGGGTCCCAAAGGAAAAGGAGCATAGCAAAATGACAGGTTCTACACCGAGTTGACACCTCTTGCCACAGGTGCCCAGGCCAGAGCTCACTGCTGAAGAAACCTGGGGTGAACCTGCCTCAATTGTACACAGGGAGCTCAGGGCTTGGGCTCCTCTCTGCCCTGGGACAGCAAAGTGAGGGAAGGGATGCCACCCGTTTCGAGTTTCAGAGACCTTTGGCAGCCTCCCGCCTGACTGCAGCTTGTCCTCGTGTAAAGCACAAAGCCTAGCAGGGGACATCTCCGCCAAGACGACTGACGCACATGAAGGGTGACGGAGGCAAAGAGACTCCGGCACGGCTCGCAGCTACAAGGGCTGCCAGCACTCTTTGTGCAGACCTCCAAAGCAGCTCTCGTGCCTTTTTTGGTATCTCAGGAATCCAACACAATTGACCATATCTTCTTTCATGCCACTAAAGCCTGCTTCATCCCTATGAAACCCTCAGTGCCATCGTAACACCAGGCAGTAGTAAAGGGAGGAAGGCAGCTACTCTGAGGTTTTAGTCCCAGCTCTACTGCTTGCCCCTCTCTGGCTTTAAAAAAACAAAAGGCTCTGTGCCCCTGTTTTTCCCCACTTGAGAAGTGGGCAAAGAACAAAGAGATGGTGGTACCCAAGATAGTGATGCTGGTACCCAAGAGGTCACTGGAAGGCAGCACCACGCTAAGCCTGCTTAAATCAAGTGCTGGAGACCCAGATGCTGCCAACAGTTACCTCCATTCCCAGGTCCCAGCCCCTACCTTATTGTGCTTCTCACTGTCATTTGAACGTGGCTGCAGGCTTCCCGAGGATCTGGTGCTGCTTTGTGGTGGGAAGGCACCTCCACACAGCTGGGGCTGCAGGGAAAGAAAGCAGGAGCTGAAGTCATGGGGGTTAGTCCTCGCCTCGGTTTCTCAGATCTGAGCAGCCACCTCCCAGCGTGGGCCAGGGTGGGAAGCATCCTCTCTTTTCCCAGTGCCAGGCAGGCAGCTTGGCTCCCCTGGAGTAGCAGAAGATCCACAGAAGTTGGGATGCGCAGAATTGCAACCCAAGGGACCCACCCACTCTGTGCTTGCCAGTTTTATTCCTGCCAGGGTCCCCATCACCTTGGCTCCTGCCCTACTCACATGGTAAATGAGAAGCCTCTTGTTCCCCCAGTCGTTTTCCAATGGCTTCTCTGGGTTGTTTGTGTTTTGGGTGTGCTCAGGACCTTTCCAGGCATCCTCCAGCTGCTGTGCTGGGCTTTCAGGCCTTTTCCAGCTGTCATCCGGCCGTAGTCTCACATCGGGACATTTAGTGGGGCTTTTCCAGTCCCTTTCCAGCTGGCGCATCAAGTCCGCATGGCACACAGGCTTCTCTTGGCGCTTCCAGTCCTTCTGCCACGCCTGCGTTTGGTGGGCATCCCCCCGACCCCTCCGGTCCTGCTCCAGTGCTCGTGTTGGGCTCACAGGGCGCAAGGGCTTGCCTTGGCCTTTCGAGTCACTGCCAGTGCCCTTCCCAGGGTGGGGGGCTGGCAGCCTTTCCCGGAGGCTCTGCCAGCCACATTCTGATGGCTTCCCAGGAGCCCGGAGCTGCACCAGTTCCCCTGACCTCCCCCGTTGCCTCTCCGCTACCCGCACCGGAGGGGCGATCTTTTGGCTTCTCCATGTGCTCTCTGTATGTCTCCCGGGACTGAGGGACCGCGGTGGTGGCGCTGCCCGGCTCAGCCTGCTGTTATCCAAGCCTTTCCCAAGGCCCACGGGGTGCAGCGCGTCCCCTCGGCTCTTCCTCTCTGGTGCTTGCCCTGTACTCCTCCCAAGCCAGGCAGCTCGGCCCCTTTCCGAGCTGGAGGCATGTACAGGCTCCTCTCGGCTCCTCCAGCTCTTCTCTGAGCACCAGGGAGGGCTCACAGGCGCTCGGAGCCGGGCTTGTGGAGCGCTTGTGGGACTCACGGACCGTCGCGCTGGGCTCGTGGAGCGTGGGCTCCGGTTGCCTCTGTCCGACAGCCAGCTGGCGCTGGCAGGGTGCGGGCGGTCCCCCCGGCTCCTGCTGGCCTTCTCAGGGTGCCGAGCTGGGCTGGGGGAGCGCAGGGGCTCCTTGGGGTCTCTGCTGCGCTGCTCAAGGTGCCATGAAGGCCGCTGACCCTAAGGAACAAGGCAGGATTAGGGCTAGGAGATGGTTTGGTTAAATAGTTCCTTAGACAGCAACTGCATCTCTATGCATGGAGCCAGCCTGTACTGAAGAGAAGCATCTAGCACACAAAGGGTGAAAGGGCTGCTGCCATTTAAGAGCCAGGAGTCTCAATCCATGCCAGAGGGAGGGCTGGGAATAAAGGGGAGAGCAGGGAAATGGGGGAGAGAGAGAAGCAGAATGTGGCAGAAGGAGAGGAGAATGTGGCAGGGAAAAGCAGGAGTTGGGATGGGGTCCCACCACACAGCCAAGACTCACCTCCCTGGGCAGGCTGGGGCTGGACTGCCTCCGGGCTAGGCGGCCTTTGCTGGGTGGCACAGGGGTCTTGCCATCGAGCCGGTCCACACGGCCCTCCTCCAGGGCCTGGAAAGCCTCCAGGGTCTCTGATTTCCTGTGAGCATGCAGTTTATCCAGCCACTGCCAGGTTCAGCTCAGAGACACAGCCCCTGCTCCATGTAAGCCTGACCCCACAGACCTCCACCTGCCCCAGAGCCTCTCCCTGTCGCCATCGCTTCAACCGTCCCAGCTTTCATGTCCTGCTGCCTCACTCATGTCTTCTTCACACTGTTCCTTAAGCTTCCCTCCATCTAGCCAAGGATACTTTCCTGGTCCCCATTTACATCCCCTTCCACCCTGTGCCACCAATGACGGAGCCACTCTTGCTTCCACAGTCAAGACTCAACAAGCACTGAGTACCACTTAGCATCCCCTGTCCTTCACTGAACAGCTCCTACAGTGGACCCTGGATCCCCGGGGAGCCAACTGATGCTGGAAGTGGTGACCACCTCTTTCCTTCATCCTTTTCATGGCTTGCAGTACCTCCTGCAGCTTCCTAGAGTTGGATGTGAGGAGGAGGAGGGTGGGCTGTGCAGCTTTGCTCCACCTTTCCAATGGATTCAGCTGCAATTTGGTGTACTGAAACCGGGGAGCTCCTCAGGTTGGAAGGCACTGAGCCTAAACCCAACCCTTGCTTTAAGGGAAATTCAAGCACAGCTGAAAGCTGAGCTCTGCCATCTACCCCTGCTCTCTACCTGAGACACAGCAATTCAGAGGTGGGGCACCCCGACAGCATAGAAGAGGGGCCCCACTGTGGAGTCCCATTGCTTCTCACCTGCGTTCGCAGCCAAACATCCTCTCCACCTCCACCCGGCCGGGGCTGAGCATGTGGGAGCCACAGCGGTCGACAGCATCCCGCTGGCTGAGGCGCTTGGGCAGGTTGGCCAGCACCGTGTACTCCTGCCTGTCCAGCCCGTGCCGCCCCTCCGTGCCCCTGCCACCGGGCTGCCTGCAGGGCTCCCGCACCTGGGAGCCAGCAAGGTGCCCGCTGCCACCCAACGGGTCACCGCGGGAGGAGCCGGTGGTAGCACGTGGAGGGGTGGATGGCCACGGAGGGTCGGCTTTCCGGTGCTTCAGCCAGCTCTCCTCGGGCTTCTGGCTGGTGGGACGGCACTCTGGGACGGGGAGAAGGCCGTTACTGGGGGAGGCATGAGCGACGCGGGGTGCCACCACATCCACAGCAAAGCAGGTCTTCGGAGGAGAGCTAGAAATGGTCCAGGAGGGCAGAGATAGAACCCAGACTCCCTCCGGGAAGGGTGGGAGTGCTGGGGCACGGCACTGCAAGCTGAGGGCACACCAAATCATGCAGACAGAGAGCACTCTGGTTCGTGGTCACAGATGGCATCTCATGGACTCTAGGCCTCATCCCTTTACATGGTACCCATGGAGGCGTTGAACCTCCTGGGACCAGAACTAGTAAAGAGCTGCTAAATCTAAGAGATCTGCTGTGAACTTCAGAGACCTCCGGGTGGAAAGCAACCCAGAAGCAGGGTCTCACACAGGAACAAACCAGTGTACCTGCTTTCAGAGGGCAGATTTCTTTCCTAAAGTCCTGCGCCTCGATTCTCACCCAGGATCCGGAGGGAATGGGCTGAGCCCACCTGGGTCTGTCTGCCTGCAGGGCTCGCGATCGCACCTCCTCCTTATGGCCCACGTAGCTCATCATGTCCCGTTTGCCTGATCCCATAGTGTTGTCCCACAACCAGGTCATTTCCCCGTCCTGGGAGACAAGATAGGGCAGATCTCTGCTATGGGGACTAGTAGCTTTTGGGGGCTGGAAGGAGGTGAGAGCGTATATGAGAAGCTACAGCCCATTCAGCTCAAAGCTGCTGGTAAAAAGGAACCAGGAGAGGAGCTGGGTAAGCATAAGATGACCCCGGCCCAACATCAATGGGCGTGCCAAGAAGCAACATAGGGAAGTCTGCTTGGGGGAATCAAAGAGCGACTCTCATGCTCTTTAGGGGAAGACTGATCCCCCCCTTGCATCTCAGGGCCTTCTGAATGTGCCCCACAGAAGAGGCATTGAAGGGCTGAGGGGACTGAAGAGACCAAAATAACCCACACCATGAGAGATCCCCATCTCACCCTGGCAAGCGAGGAGTTGGCTTGGGTGCAGGCGCTGGGGTCAGTGCTGGTTTCTCTGTGCTCGCCCTCAGCTCCGGGGCTGAGCGGGGGATATCCCCAGCTCTCGTGCCAGCTGTGGGGCAGGGAGAGAGGACAGCTGGTGGTCAGCACAGCTCAGGGATGGGAGGCAGTGCCAACAGCCCAAGCCATACTGTCTCTGTCTCTACTGAATGGGCAGGCACTGGCAGAGCCCATCCTGGCACCACCGGCCTTGCTCTAGAGGCAGTGAGGAGGAAGGAGACTCTTTTGGTGGCCTCCTGACCTCTCCTAGGGGAGTTAGAGGGTATGGTGGGGGTTGCTCAGCCCTTGTTCCCAGGCACGGGTGTGCAGAGCGTCAGGGGGAAGGCATCTCATTTCCTTTGCTTGGCTTCCCACTCCCCATCCTCCGTTAATCCCACTGAGGGAGCTCCCGGCTGGTACTCACCCCTCCGTCCCCTCCACGGGGCTCACGCACACATATACCTCGCACTGCGGGGCTAAGATATGGAGAGCGTCCCAGGGCCCGCCTGGGTCCGCGTTGCTGCTGGCATCGTGTCCTGCCACTTCCACACCATGCTCCTGTGAGGAAGAAGGGGGTGCAATGGTGCCGTCAGCGTGTTGAGGATGAGAAGGAAAGCTGCCCTTTGGAAAAAGCTGCTTCTTCCACCTCCTCCAAGAGCAGCCTGGTCTCTGGGGCTCTTGATGCCTCTCCCAGCCCTCCGTTGAGGTTTTTCTCCTGCTTCAGGTGGCCCAGCACACTCCTATTTGATGCTGAATGCTCCAGGTGTCCCAGAGACAGCGCGTGTGAATGAGGGCTCAGTGCAACTGCTCCCCGCTGTCAGTGCTGATGCTGCTGACAGCTACTCTCCCTCCCCACCCAGATAGCCCGGGAAGAGGCGATGGAGCAAAGAGGGAGGGAGGGTTTGCAGTGAAGGCTGTAGCCCCAGCCTCCCTCTGCGCTTGTGGGTGCCTCAGCATTCTCCCCAGCCCTGTTACCTGCAGGGCTTATGAGCGGCAGTGGGGGATGCTCCAAGGAGCCGGCTGTCCGTGCTGCCTTCCCTCCAGCGTCTCACCAGCACTGGGATTCGCTCAGAAGCGACAGCTCTGAGCAGATCACAGGCAAAGGGCTGAGGTAACCTTAGAGGGCCCAGGGCCAGGGGTAGAGAAGAAGAGGGCAAGAAAGAGAGAGGAAAGCTCATTACTATTTCATCATCCCAGGCCAGTTGCTCCTGGAGGACAGCGAACAACACGAAACCCTTCCTGAACATGAAACCAGCTGTGGCCCGGTCAGAAGCAGCCAAGTGGCTTGTGCAGCCGGCCCTGTGTTGCAGCACTATGTTGGATCAAGGTATCCAGAGCACAAAGACTCATGAGGTTTATCCCCCTCCTGCCTTACTCTCCAGGAACAGCTCACTGCAGCTGCTCCAGGGACTCAGCCCTGGCCCTAAACTGACAGCCAGGGGCATCCACCAGGACCATATTCCAGGTGAGGTAAGCTATAAATGCCCGCAGGCATCAAGCAGAGATTAATCCAGGATGGGTCCCAACTGCCAATCCCACCTTCCCCCTTGTAGCTTTGCCATCTGCAACACCCCTGTTTTCCTTTCCAGCATCTATCACACCCAGTGCCCAGCCCTTTCCTGCTAAGGTGGCTCCCAGCTCTGGCCCAGGCAGGGATTCCCATACCTGGGAGGCATGTGGAATCCCAACCTAGAACAAAAGGTTCCTTAATGAAGTATTCATAGCCTCCACGTGGAATGGAGGAGCTCACCTGGACAGCGTGCTGGTGAGCCCCTGCAGCTCGGAAACAGTGCTGGCACAGGCTCTTTGCAAATACGTTGGCTTCAAAGTTCATGCAAGGCACATCATTGACTGAACCAGACATCATCCATAGCAAGGGTGAAGATCTTTGGCTGCTGGGCTGCTGGCAGGGTGCAGCCAGGAGGCAAAGGAGGAAGGAACAGCAGCAGAAGACCAGAGCTTAGGGTCCCCCAGCCTTTAGCTCCTGTGGAAGCAGGAATGTTATTCCCAGACTGCAGTTTGCTGCTCTCAGCTGGCAATACTGTAATTGAAGGGCACCCAGGTGCAAAATGATCAGTATGATCCATATAATTATAGATAATAAAATTGTATGCTCCAGCAGGGACTTCTTTTAAAAGGGGGCAATGCACTGCACCCTCAAATGACTGCTGACACCTACATTATGGGAGTCCCTGTGAACAGAGGAAATGATGCTTATGTCCTGCTATTTTGTTTGATGAAAGTTTTCTTCCTTCAAGCTCTCTTAAGAGGCACAATAAGGAAAAATTCCTCTTGACTATGCTTCTCAGAAAGGGATAGCTATAAGACGCTTAGGAAATTTGGAAACCCATGAGACTCTTTCTGAGACCTGTAGGACAGTCAATTGCAAAGCTGTGAAGGGCAACAAGCCCAACAGCTGGGCTCCACACTTCTGTCTTGGCTTTTCACGTGCACCCTGCCCACCATCACCTCCTCTGTCCCACAGAGCAAGTCCTTGGATTTGAGGAAGTGATATGTGCTGGGAGGGCTCTCTTTAATTTGTCCAGAGGATCCACCAACAGGACAGGAAGTCAGTGTGGGATGAGTCCAGCATCCCTGATGTGAGCATGCCACTGCTTCTCTAAACAAGAACACCCAAGTCAGAGCAGGTGGTCGAGTTTATAAGTGATCCCAAAAACAACTAGGGCCAAATGTCGATGCCAAAACCGAGCTATATTTTTTTGTTTTCAGTGCACTCATTTGAGGTACAACAACTGACAGTACCGCCAACCTTGCAGCCTCCCTCCTCATATGGGGGCATGTATCTTGACTCCTTCACACAAAATACTGGACAGGAGCATAAGCCCTCACCTGCCAAGGGTGGAGTACGAAACACCCCAGCACTGCTGCCCACCCCTGCCCATGGAGCATCACCTCTAGTTGGAGCCCATAGCACCCCATTGCCTGATGGGCAAATCTTTGCTCCCCCCATCCTTTGGGGTCTACTGCCAGGGTAATACTGTGATCCCCAGGGTCTCTGGCATGCATGCGTAGAGCCAGTCATCCTGAATGCTCCCAGTGCCTCCCAATGCCCCCAGTACCTCAGCTTCCCTATGGCTCCCAGCACCTCGCCGCCCGCCGAGCTCCCCCCTCAATGAAGTTCGCCGTGGGAACGGTGGGGGGCGAGGCCCCACCCCTTCCCCTCTCATTGGCTGCCACCGGACAATGATTTGAATATCGCCCTCTGAGTGGCTGGCGAGGCGCGGGTTTGTGGTGCCCACGGGTGCGGGTACCCACGTGTCGGTGGCAGCAGGCAGGCGATCGACCCGGCCGACCCCGGGGCTGCTGGAGGCACCCGGCTGCGGTTTATCCCCCCGCCTTGCGCCCTCGGCCTCTTCTTGCCCTTCCCCACGGCTGCATCTCCCCCGGGACCACCCCACCGCCTGCCAAGGTCTCCCCCAGGGCATCATCCCAGGGCCTGGTTAACCTGAACCCTAAACTGATGGTAAAGCAGTGGAATCATCTGCAAGCACTGAGACAGCCAAACGTGACCGTGTCCCCCAGCCCAGCTCCATCAGGAGGTCATTCCTACCCACAGCACTCCCCAGAGAGGTTTGTCTTACCTGGGCTTTACCTGCCCAGCACAGGTCCTGCCTGAGCCTTGCTATTCCTAGTGTAATGTAGCATGTAAGCATGTTAAGATATTAAGACATCTGTCCTCCATTGCTCCTGTTACAACCCAACCTCCTTCTCTTCACAGTCCTGGTGAATATTAAGAAAAAAACCCAGAAGCTTGATTTCACTTTTTGTTTACCCCTTAAAAGCAGTTTTCAATCCACTCCTCAAACCTGTTTTTCCCAGGCACCCTCAGTTATTCAGCTCCATTAGACCACAAAAGTCCTTGTCACTCTCCCAGCAACTTCTTCCCCAGTTCATTTCTGGAAAACAATGCTGGAAGCAGCAGTGGAACTGTACTGGGTTCAGCCTTGAGCCTGACATGCTTCTGAAGAGTAATAAACACAGTGCACTGATTGTCACGCAGCTCATGCACACCCTGTTTTTCCCCAGCTCCTGTTTTTCCCCAGCTGTCTGACCTCTTTGCCTCCCTGTCTGGTTTTGATGCTCTGTAATCCCAATTACATTTTTGTGCGTGCATGTGTGCAGAATCACAGTCTAGTCAGTGAAAGCCATCATGCACGGAAACCTCAGCATGGCAACCCATGTCAAAGCCTTGCCTCCCTCTGTGTGAGCCCTCGGGCACAAGCAGAAGTAACATGCAGGGGCCAGAGCTGCAGAGCCAAGCGTGAAAAACCTGTGCCGAAGCTGTGGAAAGGAGAACACGCAGGGAGCTGCTGGCCTCTGCTCTTCATTCTTTCAGCAGTGGCTGCACCAGCAGGTTCATTTTTGCAGGTACTTTATATTCAGAAGATCCTTAACAGCTAGAACTTGTTTGTGAGCAGCTGGCTGGGGGGGAAGAACAATAAAAATGCTCAAATTCATCTTGAAAACAAGGGGAAGCAGCAAACAAGAAGAATTTTAAGTCACAGTCTGGGATGAACTGTGATGTGTCTGGCAAACAACACATTAACTTGGTGCAGGAGCTCATATTCTTGATATAGTTTATCCTGGGGTGCCCTGTCTGCACACCCTGGACATAAGGAAGATAACAAGCTGGGGCTGAGTCAGTAATTTACATCACCAAATAAAGCTTTAATCGATCAGATGGAGAAATCAATACTGCAGTGAACAATCCTGATGGTTAACACGGCCTAGGATGTTAACAGTTCTCTTCTCAGTTTTTCCATTTGCCTTGGTTTTTTAATGTGAAAACCTAACTTACAGCAGGAACTGGAAGCTTTCAGAAGATGGAAGAGGCTGCTGGTGATTAAATCAGACACTTGAAAAAGGCTCAGAAGTTATCAGGGCCAGGAATACAGCAACCTAAAAGAGATTCTTGTAAATCACCTGGCAGCAAAATAACACCGCAGTGCTGTTGATGTCCCTCTTACCACCCCATCAGGACTACAGTGAGGCAATCTAGTGCTGTCCCTATGTGCCAGGCTGCCTACAGGCTGTGGAAGGTGAAGTAATCCACAGTTCCCACTCCACACTTCCAGAGATGTCACAAACACAGACTGTACATTTCCTTAACAGTGGCCATCCCAGCTCCAGAGCAAACTCTTGGGGTGGGGAAGCAAAAGTCACCTGCCCACATTTATTCCACAAGGCAGAATGTCTGAAGGGAAAGGTGCTGTAGGACCCACACAAAGGATGTCAGGCGATGTCCTCCAGCTTTGAGCTACAGTCCCCTTGGCACACCACTCTAAGCAGAATTTCCCTCTCCTTCCCTCCTACATCCTCCCTCTCAAACCCAACAACCACACAATGGCTCTAGAGCACACTAACTACCAAACCACAAGGAGAAGTGCTTTTGTGATCCTCTTGGACACTTTGGATGAAATCCAGCCGAGCATCAGACTTCTGGCCTTGCCTTGGAGTTGTTTTCACAGCTCTGAAACAGCCAACACCTCAAGGCAAGACAGGAAGGCCGGGTAACACAGCTCATGGGTTTAATGAGCATTCCGGAGCTGCCTTTAAGGCAATGTACTAAAACTATTTTGGAAGTGAGGGAACCGCACACACTGCACTTTCATGATGTGACTGAGGTTATTCCACATTAGTGCTTAAGAACTCAGCTCAGTATGGGACTCGGAGTCCAAGCATGTAAGGCACATGGGATAAAACAGTATCCACCTCCCCACCATTCACCTCCAGAAGAAAAAGGGAGGTACAAAGGGATCCCCTGCTTCACATACGTGTCACCCAGTTACCTCCAGAGGAAGATGCTCCAGCAGAAATTGTGTGGCTGCTGTCAGTGTTGGGATTGTACCCTTCTCAACAGTGTGCACATGCTCCAAGAAATGTTGGAGATCCACCAGGCTGCAGTTAGCTTTAGTGGCTGGTGGCCATCACCATTGCTCTGATCTTTCTCCATGAAGCCTCAAGCACTGGTCTGTTCTTTCCCCTTCCATTTCTGGCATGAGGAACATATGTGCTCTCCCATTGCTGGGTTGCCAGTTTTCTGGTGTGGGTTTTGGCCACACAAGCCTTTCCTTCCTTTGTCATTTACTTGCCAGTACACATGTGGCATGGGTGGAGGCCTGGCTAACCGGGGCAGAATGGCCACCATCTCCTATAGATACTCCAGAACAGAGGCCAGCATGCTGCCTAGGCTTCCTCTTCTCCTCAGAGGATTCACTCAGTTTTGCCACCAGTATTCCTTAACCCAAACCATGCAAACTCTCTTTTTCCCCTCCTGCTGAAGGCATCCATGCTAAAAAACATATACTGAAGTCCGAAGAAGAAAGGCGATTAACTGCTGCTGACTGCAGCAGCCCTGAGGTAAAGGGCAAGGGTAGCCTCTGCCACTCCCATCCCAGAGAGGGCCACACACATACAACAAGGGCATTAGGGCATTTCATACTCCTCTGAGCTATCGCAATTAAGATCGGCACATTCAGCAGACAATGGAATGAGCCATTCCTGCTCTGGCTGGCTTGGCACCGCAGAAATAGCTCCTAGCTATTCCATTTCCCAAGCACCAGTGGATTTCAATATCCTTTAAGCACCAGGAACTACCTCCCCCCTTTCCAACTGGTACTGGCCTTGGCACAGTTGCTGTTACACTTCAAATAAGACACAAGTGGGTGGGTTTTTTTCTAAGCAAAATGATGTAATAAAGATTTAGTCACAGTGTTACCAAATTCCACCTGGCACAAGTAGCAAACAAAAAGTACCCCTGCATTCAAGTGTGGCACTGGAGAAGAAACACATGAGACAAGATGACACCCCATCCCTATGGAAAAAGGATTTACTGCACAGGAGAAAAGCCAGGGCACTGATGCACAAGACTGGAAGCAGAGCTCTTCCAAGCCTCATAAACTGCCCTGACCATGTGCCTGTTGCACTCTGCCCCAGATCCTCTCCTTTGATAAAGCCAGGTATCAGCTCTGGAAGGGGAGGTCCAAGGACAGAAAGGTCATGCCAAACAGAGTGTGATCCCAGCAGAAGTGTTTAGAGACTCCATGGCACCCAGACACTTAGTAGCTGGAGTTCATTGTGGAAATACATGGGTGGAGTGTCCATAGTCACCCTGACCGGAGCTCAGGAGGGGAGAGGAAAGGTGGTCTGGGCTCACTGCTGGTCAGACAGCCAAGTCAACAACGCCCTTGCACACAGTGAAAGGGTCCCAAAAAACAGCTGGCCAGATGTGGAGCACTGTCCCAGCTGCTGGGCTGAGCACTAGTTCCTTCATCAATCTTGATCACGGCCCATTTTGCCCGTCAGCCTCCGCCGCTGAGTCTTAGTGGTCCGCCCCGTGCTGGACTTCTGGATTTTCTTGCGTGGGCCTTGCCCATGTTGGAGTCTCTTTCCTTTTCTCTTTTTCCGGCTGTGCATGTGCAGCGTGGCAGTAAGAGCAGAGATCCTGTGCAGGGCAGGAAGAGAGAAATGTTTGGAGACCAAAGTCTGCAGGAGCAAGGCAACATCACAACAAAAGCAGGAGAGCCCTGTGTGGCCCAGCAGGAGTAAACTTCAGACATGGTGAGCTCCAGAGGAGCTCCACTGTGCTGGGCACCATCCTGGCAGGGAAGGAAACCTGCAAGTTTATGTGTGCAGTAACAACCACAATGAATTTTCTAAGCATTGAGCTTCCCAGCCACCACAGAGTTAAGTAATACTCTGCATTCCTGAGCTAGTTGTAAATCCTGGATACTGGAAAAACATGGAGAATGCCAAAGCCTTAGGGTCTTTCGACCTTCAATCCTAGAGACAAATTCGGCACCCTGCAATACACCATCCCCTGCAATATCTGCCCAGAGGAAGGGCTAGGTAAACACTCCAGGACAAAGCCAGCCCTGCTCTGCATCCTCCTCCTGCTGCTGCTGTCACCAGGGATCAATGCCAGTGGAATGGAGCGTCCGGGACAGGCTTGTGCTCTGCCAGTGCCCTCTGCTGGCTCATCAGCTTGCAAAGCCTAGCAGCAAGTTGCTGGAGTGAATTCATACATACTTTTCAGACAGGAAAGGGTTTCTGGACTTCTTGGGCATTGCTTTTACAGGCTTGTTCACCACCTCTTCTCCTTCCTCTTCTTTTGATCCATCACTCTTGCCCTTAAAAAGGAAAAAAAACAAAAACCCCACCACCTAAGATACATTATAACAGGTAGTTTTGTGACGCTGGTGTTTCTGCTGTCTTCTTGGATTCGTTCTGTTTTGTAAACCATCTTATCATAGGTGAAGTTTCTCTGTTTATTTCTCCACATCCCTTGCTGTCCAAATCTCAAGGTTTCTTCTTACAAGGTTTCTTTTGGAAATGGACAACCAGTGAGAAGTCCTGCAGCAATCCACCCTAAGATCCAAAAACTTGAGCATGACCTTAACGGCTGTGCAGTTGAAGTCTAAACTATGAACTGAAGGTTTCATCTTTTTTCTTAAAAAGCCATCAATACCTCTTTAAGTAAATTTTCAGATTATAAAATGCCCTCACAAATGTAAAAGTTTAACCCAGACACTTCCCCAAAGAGCTCAAATCCAGCCACAGTCATGAAGATCAAAAGGATCAAATGAGCCAGGCCTTGAAAGCCTTTCTGGAACAAATACGAGATTCTCAGTTACAACATGCTTTGAACATAAAAGCAACAGCATCCAGAAGTGAATGATTTTCTTATTTGTAGTCCAAGCACAGGATCATGGAGAGAAGTGCCTGTTTGTCCTAATAATTTTTCCTGATCAGGGCACATGAAAGAGATAGAAGACGGCCATGCAGCAAAGCCTGAAACCTTGCTGCTCATACTGTATTGGCTTTCAAAATACTACATTCTCACCTCCAGCCCTGTGACACCTTTCACTTACACAAGGTCAGTTGGGGGCTAGCAAAGGATTCCAGGGAGCTTTGGAGCGAGCTGCTCATGTAAGGACATTTCTTCTATTTTAAAGGCCCAACATAAGTTGTGGAAAAACTAGGAAGTCACAAGTTTCCCTTTTCATCCCTGCTCCCAGCCTGCTGCAAGTCTGTGGGCACATTCAGGGAGTACCAGCCCTATGTAGCCTGCCCCAAGGACATTTACAGCTGACCAGTGTAACCAGTGAGGCATCAAGAGGCTTTACCACAGGGGTGGTCAGTCCCAGCTGGCGTGCCCCGGAGAGGTCCAGGTCACTGATGGTGGTCACGGTTACAATGTGGTTCGGGTGGTCGATGTTCACAGACTCCGTGCGTGATGTCACCAAGTGCTCCAGTTCATCGGCCTCATCTGGGGAGATGAAAAAGGTAATGCACTGCAAAGCACCCCGTCTTCCACAAGATACATGTGCTTGTCCCTGCAGTGCCATGCTCAGGTGGAACCCAGCCTCTGCATCCAGGGTGGAAGGGCCTGAACACCAGAACTACAAGCATAAAGGGCAAGCTGCTTCTCCCAGCACAGCACTTGAAGATGCTCTCTTGCTTGCTCCTTTCTGCACACCCTCCTACCCCCTATCCCACCAGGACACGAGGGCTGCAGTGGTCACTACTCAGATTGCTGCCCAAGGGGAACACTAGAGGAGAAAGGAGCTGATGCTGTGGGACAGCGTGCGAGCACTCCTGTTCTTATCAACAGTGTTGGACCACGGGCGCCCACCCCCGACACCGAGGGCCCAGCACCTACCGAGCGCCTCCTCCCTCTCGCTCAGCATCTTCAGGTACTCCTGGTGCCTCTGAGGGGGATTGAAACAGGTCATTGCGGCACCCCTCCGACCCAAGACCCTCCTGCCCTGCGGCCTGCCCGCCATGGCGGGAGGCGGGCACCCCGCACCCACAGAGGGCCGATGGGGAAGGGTGTTTGTAGGGGTACCTCCTCCTTCAGCTTCCTCTGCTCCTCCTTAAGCTTCCGCTTGATCTCGTCCAGGGCCGCCTTCCTCCGCTCCACCTTCCTCTTGTGGAAGCCGGTCAGGTACTCCCTGCCGCCGGCAACACCGAACCATCCGGCGTTTAGCGATCCCTTCACGGGCAGATATCCCCACCCCGTCGCAAGCATAACACACACACACACACATACACCCGCTCCCGGCCTCACCTCCGCCTGTCCTCGTCAAATGTCACCACCAGCCGGCCCTCTCTGCCGCCTGGACCATTCTTCTTCTTCTTCTTGCGGCCCATGGCGGTACCACGCTGCCGGTACCACGCTGCCGCCCGCCCCTTCCGCCGTGAGGGGCGGCACCGCCCCGCCCCGTCCCGCCCCGCCCGCCATGTTGCCCCAGGCAGGGGAGGGCTGACGGGCTCATGAGGGCCCCAGGGGCAGGCTGCCTCAGCCTGAAGGAGCGGAGTGGGGCCAGCGTTGGGTCCTCTTGTCCCGTTGGTGTGTGGGAGCTGTGTGTTCTGCCCCCAGGCTGGGGTGGGGAGAAGCCACTTCGCAGGTGGCTGTTCCCATCCCTGGGGTGGATGGAGGGTACCTTCAGGTTTGAGTGCCTCCAGCTCCCTCCTCCCCTCAGCTGCCTCCCAGCAAACGGGTTTTGCGGTGCTGCGGTGTGCTGATCTCTCACCTTGAGATGTGTTCTCAGTATTGTACATCTCCATCTGTTCAATAAAAGGTTTTCCTCCAAATACTTAACATCTGCATTTCATCAGGCAAGGGCCAAGAGTTTATTTCAAGCTATCACCGTTCGGTGTTAGTGGCACCCAAACTGCTCCTCTTAGCCCATGAAGACAACTCGGGGGATGCATCTCAGCTCTTACACTGGGGCTCTGATATGCAGGAACTGGCTCAACAGCCTTGGTTTCTGTAGTGATAGACACCAGCACTGCCATGTGCTTGGATGGTGGTTTGAATGACTTGCCCTCTGGTCCTTGCTTTCAAGGTGTGTGTAATGCCTGCATGGTGGCCGGCTCCTGAGGTGCTGCAAGGCCAGCCCAAAACCACCCCCCATGTCACAGAGCGTGATGAGCCCTGACACAAGTCCTGACATGGCCCTCTGCGGCCACCTCGCCTTTATCAACTTGCTGGCTGCTGCGCTCTCTTCCTGGGCTGTCCCTTCACCAGCAGAAATGCAGCAAAACCAGTTCTGTGGTTAATTGCTGCACTTCCCTCCACGCCCAAGGGGCAGGTCTCCTCCTCCTCACCCACAGCCTGCCTGCACTTCAGCCTCTTCGCCTCTGCCTGCGCTCAGCCGGCTCAGGTGTGCCGTTAAGGCCTCCACGCTCCTACCCGTAACCTTACTGCTTCTCCTGCTTCCTGCTCTCTGCCAGAGCTGCTGCCTCTCCGGTGGCTCCTTCTCCCTTGGGTTGGCCTGCAGGTGCAGAAGGCGCAGGTTGTCCTCCTGATCCTGCCCTGCCCTGCCTTGCCCTGCCTGGGAGGGATAGCGCTGGGACGTGATGGCTGGAGGACATGAGCGGAGCATGAAGGCCCTGAAGGAGGTGTGGAGAAGAGCAGAAAACTCTTTATGTGCAGACTGTGGGAAGCCAGGTGAGTCCCCAAGGGCTGCTGGAGGAAGAGTTGGAAACGGGAGCTGCTCTCTAACAGCTCTTGGGCTGCACGGGAGCCTGGAGTAGAGGGGAAGGAGAGTCATTGCTCTGGGTATTTACTTCTTCTCCCTGGAGGTGAACTGGCAAGGGAGGAGGAAGGAGATGTTGCCGCAGTGCTGGTGGGAAGAAGGACGGGGATGCGGTAGTGCCCTTTGAGCAGGGGCCATGTAGCTGCAGCACCATGGGTTGTAGTCATGTCAGATCTCCAACACAAATCAAGGTCATGCCCAGTCAGGACCTGACAGGAAAGCTGGCAGTGAAATCCTAACTGCTCCACAAAGGGAGTGATTCAGGAGGGCATTGTCTCCTCTGTGACTCAGCCGAGCAGACAACCTGCTACAGGCGCCTTGGAGATTTCTCTTCCTGAAGGGCTTGCTGTCTTCAAAGGGTACTGGGTTTGAGGGTCCTATGGGCACTCTAAAAACACTCATCACGCTCTTCCCAAAAGGGGCACACGGAGCATTCCATCCAAGCCAAATTAAGATTGGGATAATGGGTATCATTTCACCTTCTTAAATTCTTCCAGGAAAATTTTGGATTCAGGGCTGCTTTCCACTTGTGGAGCTAAATACTGTTGTGGGTTTGCTGTATTGTGCTCAACTGCTGGAGTCTTTTCCCAGAGGTGGTTTCACTTTCATCATGGGTGACTCTTTATGCAAAGGGAATTTTCGGAGCACTTGAAGTTTTTTAAGGTTCATGTTAATAAAGATTCAGATGAAGTGGTTGAAGCAGGGGGGATGGGGGGCTATAATAGCTATGCTTTTTCCTAACCAGCATATATACTTTGGGTGTTAATTAATTGGTTCAGATGAAACTGTGGTCACCCAGCTCTGTTTCTCAGGACTACGTTCTCAGCTGAGGTATACATCCCAGGGGAATTTACCACTTCCAGCCATACCCTTTCTTATACCCTCAGATCCTGACTGGGCATCCTCTACTCTGGGTGTTTTTATATGCCTCAGCTGTTCAGGAATTCACCGCAACATCCCTAGCATCAGCAAAGTCAAATCCCTGAAGATGGACCACTGGGATGATGCCCAGGTGCAGGTGAGATCTTTATCCCCACTGGTATGTTGGGTGGGTTGGGTCTAGGTCATACACTAACTGTCCTGCGAAAGTCAGCCCTTTGACTGCACAGAGTTGAAGATATAGTCTGATTTAATCTGTCCCTTTGCTACTCATGCTCTGGATATTTGTGCAGGGATAACTCCCCATAGCCCACTGGGAGAGTCAGGATGCATTTGCCTTATGTGTCTCTCCATGTCCTGTTACTTTATGGCAAATGCAGATCTCTTGCACGTATTTTGCCAAGGCTCAGGGCCTTTGTCACTCCAGATTACTCATTTCCCAGTCACCAGCACCATGCAGCTTCAGTGTCTTCTCTTGGATTCAGCAGTCTGAGGGGAAAATTTGGGGCAATTCCATGCTCTGAGATGAGATTCCAGATATAATGTGATCTCTTGAGAAAAATGGCATTTGTGGGAACTTGACTTATCCCTGTTACACCCCCCTCAACCCATAAATCTTCAGGGGACTGAAAACATTTTCTGGAGATCCAAAGAAAACAATCTGTATCTTGCTGCTCTTTGGAGAGGAGCAAAGAGTTTTGGGATGGCCCTCCAGAAGGTATTGCATAGCTGTTGAACACGGTGTCCCCACTGATGTGGGGCATGGCAGCAAGTCCACTGAGTGTATGTGCACCCAGCCCCATGGAAGTGACATTTATGGCACTCTTTTGATTCAGGTGCAATCACTGTAACTTCTAAAAGCAGACAGGACCTTTGAGATCCACCTTTATGGAGCCAGACATTACTGGGATGTCGCAATGGAGGGGAAGGAGAATGCTCCATTAGAGCTTGAGTGCATCTAGCCCTGTAGTGGGTCAGGAAAGAAAAAGGTCCAACATTACTCAGAATCAAAGGGAAGGCATTAACTCTCTGTCTAATTCTGCAGTTTCTGGCCAAGCATGGGAATGCTGTGACTAAAGGCATATATGAAGCTCACATCCCTATTTACTATTACCAGCCAACCTACAATGACTGTCAGTAAGTTGCTGCATAGAAGAAAAGGGGGAATGGCAGTTCTGGGTTCCTCTCAGTGTTTCTGAGCTACCTGTCACTTCTCTCCCTAGTGTGCTGAGAGAACAGTGGATACGGGCCAAATATGAACGCAGAGAGTTCACTGAGCCAGGAAAACAGCTGCCATATTCTGATGGTAAGAGCAGAGCACAGCATCAAAATATCCTGCCTGTTGCCTTTGCTGGAAGATTTTGTGTGCCGTGAGAAGAAAGCTCATAGTGTCAGAGTGGCAAATCTCACAAGTACTCCTGAGAACCCAGCTGGTATTTATAGGGTATTGTGGTTTTTTGAGAGGGAATTCAGTTGTGGTCAGTGTAGGCTG
Source organism: Neopsephotus bourkii (assembly GCF_033783945.1). Taxonomy (NCBI): domain Eukaryota; kingdom Metazoa; phylum Chordata; class Aves; order Psittaciformes; family Psittacidae; genus Neopsephotus; species Neopsephotus bourkii. Next base: position 16,837,680 of record NW_026900624.1, read on the forward strand.
GTATTGCCATGGATTGCTTCCATGCTTTTTCAAAGGCATTTTCTATCCTGTTGGAGCCAGACCTCTTCAGTAAGGAATTTCTGCCCCGCTGCAAACTACTCCCTCCAACCATGGCAGCTGTCTTTGAAATGCCACTGCCAGTGCTGTGACACAAGGTGCTGGAGCCCAAGGGCCTGTAGAGTTGAGTGGGAAGAGTTCTGGTTCTACACCAGGTTCCAGGACTCTGGTGTTCATAGGAAAGATGGCTCTCATGCTGTTAGAGACAGTAGTGGAAGCCAGAATAGGAGGTGGGAAGCCATCTGGGAATGTCAGTTTATCTGGGCTGCAAACCGAGGAAAAACCACCATCTTCAGCTGTAAGCCAGAGGTGGGACCTCTCCTCAGATGTTTGTTCTCAGCAATAGCTCATCATGTTCATGCTGTGTTCAGCTCTGGGCCTTCCAACACAAGAAGGATGTGGACCTGGTTGAGCAAGTCCAGAGGAGGGCCACGAAGATGATCAGGGGGCTGGAGCACCTCTGCTATAGAGACAGGCTGAGAGTTGGGCTTGTTCTGGAGAAGAGAAGGTTTCAAAGAGACCTTATGGCAGCTTACAGTACCTAAAAGGGCCTACAAGAAATCTGGAGAGGGACTTCTTACAAGGACATGTAGTGATAGGATGAAGGGGAATGGCTTTAAACTGAAAGAGGGTAAATTTAGATTAGGTATTAGGAAGAAGTTCTTTACTATGAGGGTGATGAGGCACTGGCACGGGTTGCACAGAGAAGCTGTGGCTGCCCCATCCCTGGCAGTGTTCAAGACCAGGTTGGATGGGGCTTGGAGCAACCTGCTCTAGTGGCAGGTGTCCCTGCCCATGGCAGGGGCTTGGAACTGCATGAGCTTTAAGGTCCCTTCCAACCCAAACCATTCTGTGATTCTATGTGCTTTATCCCAGAGATATGGCTGGGACCCCAGGCTGCATGCAGCTCTCTGATGCCTACCACGCTTGTGAGAGGATGCTTTTAAAAGTGGCCTTTCTGCTCCTAGGGGTGAAGGAAGGCATCCTCTGGAAGAGAGGTCGAGACAATGGGCAGTTCCTACCCCGCAAGTTCCTCTTGTCTGAGAGAGAGGGATGTCTGAAGTATTTCACGAAGCAGGATGTGAGTATGGTGGTCAACTCCCAACCCAGTGCATACTCCACTCAGGGCAGCACAGGCACAGAGGTGTTTCTATTTCATATGCAAGGCAACCTGTTTCTGAGGTTGCCTGCCTTATCCCAGACATGGGATGATGACAGAAACACGTCTCTGAAGAGAGGGGTCCCCATCCTACTGTCAGGGTGACATTTCCCCATGCCCTCCCTTTGTGCTTCCCTATACCCTTCCCTCACTGCTGATAAAAGGTTTGGTTTTTCACTGGTGGATGGGTGCCCCACCCTTAGAAACATTCAGGGTCAGGTTGGACAGAGCTCTGAGCAACCTCATCTAGTTGAAAATGTCCCAGCTTATTTCAGAGGAGTTGGACTAAATGGTCTTTAGGGTCACTTCCAACCCAACCGTTCTATGTTTCTACGACTCTAGGAGTGGGCTCTTTCCTTTTGAGGTCAGTTAGCCTTTAGACTGGTTCAGCTGTAAAGTCAGATGCACTCCCAGTGTGCTGTTGGCAGTTCCAGAGTAGGCACAGGTCAAATGTAAAATGGGGTGTGTGTGTGCCCACTTTTTGAGCTTGAGCACAATACATAGTGAAGCGAGTGTGTGCTACAGCAATTTTGTCGGGTAGGAGCAGTTATTACCTTTAAGATCCACTGACTCTCTGTTACCCTACAAAGTGTCTTTCCCACTAGGATTGCTTATGCGTGACCAATGCTATTCTGTTATCAGGCCAAAGAACCCAAAATCAATATTAAAATAGATGTCATCAATGCTACATTTCAACCAGTGAAGATTGGGAACCCCAATGGCCTGCAGATCACTTATCTCAAAGACAACAAGACTCGGAATATATTTGTCTACCACGAAAGTGGAAAGGTATTTCGTTTTAGCCTCAAACATTGCAAAGCAATTGAGGTGATCTGAGAAGCTGCTGATACTAAATAGTCTGAAGCATGGGTAGGACAAGGTATGTGTGTGTGTCACTGTAGGTAGGTAACAGGGTGGGGGCTCTGGCTCTGTGTCTGTGTGTCTGAGAGGGTTTTGCTGCAGGGAGTAGGGCAGGAGCATCAACTGAATTAGTTTGTGTGGAAGGAGCTGCCCCAGAAGATGTGCAAATGTGCTGCTGCCTGTGGGTGTGGGGAGTGGGGCAGCTGTGCTGTTTGTGTGTGAGGGAGATGATATAGGTGCTGGGGAGGGAGACCTGGCTGTATTAGTAACTAACATAGGGTTGAGCTGGGTGTATTTATACGGCTCAGTGTTGCTCTGCCTAAGTTTTCTGTCCTGTCCTTTTCCATTCTCAGGAGGTAGTGGACTGGTTCAATGCCATTCGCTCTGTGCAGTTCCATTATCTGAAGGTAGCATTTCCCATTGCCAGTGATAATGAGGTAAGGCGGCACTAGAGTGCAGTGCTGAGTCTTCCACTTGGTGATGTGATAAAAGAGCCCATTAGTTACTATTAGAAGTCCAGGTACAGAAGTAGAAATTGCAGTATTTAGATAGAGGGATGAGAAAGTGTGTGTAGAATTGCCTGTGGTGGCCAGAGGACAACTGCTTTCTGCCCTTTCGGGGCACTTTGAAGGCAGAAGTGACTCCTGGCTAGGCAGTTCGTCAAACATTAATATAAAAGGCAACTGAGTTTGGGGGATAGAAGGGGGGGGGGGGGAGAGGAGCAAAAGCAAATAGCAAAGAAACGTGGCTAAGTTTATCTGACTCTTGCCTTTTTGTCAGATAAAAAATCGGCTGACAAGAAACTTCCTGAAGGAGGGGTACATGGAGAAGACTGGTCCCAAGGTGAGCTGCTGTGGGGAGAAAGTCTAGCAGGGACCTGCCAGAGAGCCACTGACCTTCCCTACTTCAATGTTTTTCTCCTGCTGTTTCCCCATTCCCCCCGACTCTTTAGACACCCGTGGGAACAGTGTGTGTGCACCAAGGGAGGGGACAATAAAAGGAAGGGGAAGGACACATGTGAAAGTAGATGAAGCCAGAGTCCCTGCTTTCTCCCAGAGCAACAGATCTCTCAGCATGTGTCTGTGTGTGCGTGATCTTACAGGTATTTAGCGTCTAGATTTCTCCTGTCTGAACTCTGGGGTTCTTCACAGAAGTCCAAGAGTTGGGGACAGCAGTTGGGGCTGAAAACCCGATACTGATCCCCACTCTCAGCTCAGAAAGGGTGAGGCAGGGGCTTGGTTCAAGTGGTTGGGATGAATTTTGGGTATCCATTCACACTGCTCGCAGCAGAGGGCACTGTCCCCTTACATATGTCACCTCTTCCCTTCACAGCAGAGAGAGGCTTTTAAGAAGCGCTGGTTCACGCTGGATCACCGCAGGCTCACGTACTTCAAGGACCCTTTGGTGAGCGGGAGATCTGACCTCTGGCAGCTGCAGGCAACAGTGCTGAGGGCAGGTCACAGTGCAGTCAGAGTCTTTGCTCTGCAGTAAGGCAGGCTTGCAGATTCCCCAGCTGCTTTGAATGGGCTCTAGGTCTTCTCCTTTCCATCTCACTTAGTTCACTGTATGCTTTCTGTATTTGTTTCACTGCCTGTGAACAATGGGAACAGGGAGGGCAGCAATATAAAAATAGTGATGGGGAGGAGAGTGACATGGGGGGTGACATGGAGCAGTGTTCCCTTTCTCAGACCTCTCTAGATCTATGCTCCTAATTTTTCCTTTCTGCTGCTGCTTTTGAGCATCGCCTCCCTGCTTCTCTGAATTCTCTGACCTCCCCTGATCACCATCCCTGGTCCTCACCCACTCTCCTCCTGTCCTCAGGTGCTCTGCTATTATTCCCTGGTTCTTCTGGGATTCCGTAAACCTCACTTTTTCCCTCTGATGTTCAGGATGCATTTGCTAAAGGTGAAGTGTTTGTGGGCAGCAGAGATAATGGATATAGTGTCCAGAAGGGATTGCCTACAGGGACACAGGGCAACTTCTCTTGGCACTATGGCCTTACCATCATCACCCCCGACCGGGAATACCTCTTCACCTGTGAGACAGAGACTGACCAGCTGGACTGGATCTCAGCCTTCACCAGTGTCATCAACCAGGCCATGACACCACAAGAATATGCAAGTAAGTGCCTGGATGCTGTTTTCTTCCCCTCCTGCTACTCCAGTTCTGGGTATTGCCCTAATGCACCACCTTTTTTCTTCACTACAGTTGAAGCCTACTTCAAGTTTAAATCCTAGGAAGCCATGGATAAACCTGCTATGACTTGACTCTACCTGGTCCTGTCGCTGGGCTGTCAGGAGAGAAGAGGAGATCAACATCAGAGAAACACAGTGCTTTTGAAGCACCCTTTGAAGCACTTTCTTCCCCCATAGATGGTCCACTTAGTTTTGAGCACCCGATTAAGCTGCTTCCTTTCAAGTACAAGACTTTGAGAGTCTGAATCCTCAGTGCAACCTGTCACTGTTAAATTGCTGTGATATGACTGGACGCTGGCAGGCCTTGCCTGTCAGTTGGGCCTTGAAAACTTGGCACTTGCTGTGTTGGACTTGGGACCCAGCATCACTCCTGCATGAAACTTCAGGCAACCACAAACCTTAACAGCTGCCTGGCTGGAACTAAACCCCAGCAGGTTGCAGGGGCTTCTGGACTAGGAGACATGTTCCTTTACAAGAAATGGTTTCTCTGCTGGTGTCAGAGATGTGAAGCATGTACATATTTGATCAGAGCTGTAGTTGAGAAAGGTCACTTAAAAGATGTAAACTAACAGCCAGATGGGAAGTCTGTTTCATCCTGCTGTGTATGGGCTTGAAAGCTTCTTCAGACCTTCCTTTGATTGCTACAGAGAAGAGAGAAGCTCAGAAACAATGTGTGGGTATACATATGTGTATGTGGATAACGTGTGTGTGTGTGTGTGCATGTAACAAAAAGTGATGGGAGGTGGAATACTGACCTAGGAAAGATACTGTGGGGGATATTCATGCCACTGAAATTCAACTATCAAATCTGAGCCTGTAGTCAAACCAATGGAGAGTGTGTCCTGCAGAGTGCAGCTTATGGCATGTCTGATACAGAGTTCTGACTTGTCTTTACTAGAACCTTGAGGTTGATGTCCAAAGGCATCATGGATTCCCTCATTCTCTATGTCAAAGGCCTGGCATTTTCATTCTGCCCTATACATTACATATGTTTATACTGTATACCACATATACCTATGTTTTTATGCAATAGTTTAACAGGGAAGTCTGTATGTTCATATCCTTCTAGTAACAGTTAGCCCTAACCACTGAATCAACCCATGATTCATATCTTAAAGATCATCTCTTAAAGCTCTCCTGGCAGAGCTGTATTTCACGTGCTGGAAGGACGAGCTGAGTTCTTCTGATGACTGTAGTATTTGATGTGTCTGCAGCTTTACACCAGTAGTGTGAGAGCAGGCATCTCGTGGGTTAAGGGGGCTAACTAGAATTAATGAGGTAACCAGTATTTTAATTAGCTCGTAAAGAAATACATTTAAAAGTCCCACTGTAATTTATTTTAATTTCCTAAATGAAGTTAGGAGGCAAACAGTAGTTAGCTGAGCTGCTGACTACTAAGGTATGAGGCTGTTTCTTGAGAGACAGAAAGGACAGACAATCAGAGCAAAGAGCTGTAGGTATTCATTGCATTTCCTGGGGCATGTAAACTGTGGACTTTTCCATCAGAGCAAAATGGGCAAAGTCATGGTCCCCCTCTGGTTCCCTGGGGAGCCCTCTTTGTGCTGAAACTGTCAGAACCTGTTGGGAGCATCGACTTCCTAGGTGAAAAGCAGCGCCATGAGTGTTCCCCTGAGAGGAATGAGGCTAAAATACGGGTGAAGAAAGGGCAGGGAGCAGAAACATCAGGGCATAGATGCCATGCAATGATGCCCCGCTAGAAGGCGATGGTGCCTACCTAACAGGCTCACAGCAGGGAGGAACAGGGCCAGGTCATCGTGAGATGTCCAGACATCTGGTGGGCTTGCTTGCAAACTGGGGGCTACATCCATTATCTATACATTAGGGGCCTTAATGTCTTTGGAAGGGAGTGGGGGACAGGCCTTGGCTAAGGGACAAGCAGAGCAGTGTGGCAGCTCCTTGGCTCTGGTTTCCCTTCTAAAGCCACAGCGTGGTGCTTCCACACATTAGGGAGTTTTGTCTTTCAGTTATCTCCTTTCTCAAATGAGGACAGCCATTCAAAGGGAAACAAGAAGAAGAAAGGGAAACAGGAACAAGAAGGAAGAGGGACCAGGAAGAAGGTGCAGGAAGACAGGGGGGAAGAAAGAGTGTGTCTGCAGAAAAGAGGCAGACAGTAGGGCTCCTCAGCTAGCGGCTGAGTCTGGTATGAACTGGGACTGCATTCACACCGGTGTGTGAAGCTCTGAGTCAGACACATTCCTCTCTGCAGTGGGCAAGGCAACTCCCCAGGGTTTAGTTCAGGGGGCAGAGCCCACCTCTCCAGAGTCTGTCTGAGTTGAGAAGACACAGACTTCGGAGGAGAAATCCACTTGCCACCCGAGTCTGCTGGTTTCTGCGGGCCCAGTGAACACTGGAGAAACAACGAACGGGGAGCTGGTGAAGATCAGAGATCTTTCCTCTTGGCTGGCAGAGGTTATTTTGCACCTCTTTGATCTTGAACGCAAGGGCATTGTCCCCTTCTCAGCCCTTTGGTGACTGAGAGAAACCAAGAGACAGAGCTTGTGATGGACAAGACCAGCAAAATGGACTGGGTGGCTGGAGGTGAGGAATAGACTTCTCTGGAATACCCTGTATCTTCCCTTCCCTCGGCTGCTTTCCTGGCAAGGCTACACGTGTCCAATATATAGCAAGGGAGGAAGGCAGGGGGAAGGAACAGGTCTCTGACAGCCTGCCTTGTTCTTGCTTGCTGTACCCAAAGATGTCTTATGACCCTTCCTTCAGCAGCACAAGACCCGGAGAGGATCTTGAGGGTGGCAGCTTCTTGGAGGAAAGCAGTGGTGTGGGTGATGACGGTAGCATCCTGGGAGGGGACAGCGCAGTCACGGTGCCTCTGGGTGCAGTGCTGCTCATCATGTGCCTCACTGGAATGGTGGGGAACATCTACACCATGTTGGTAGCCTCCGGCAGGGTGGCAGGCCACTCAGCAGGCTCCTTGGGGGTCTATGTGATCAACCTAGCCCTGGCTGACCTCCTGTACCTCTCCACCATCCCCTTTGTGGTCTGCACCTACTTTGCCCACGACTGGTTCTTTGGGGATATGGGCTGCAGGCTTTTGCTCAGCCTGGACCTTCTCACCATGCACGCCAGCATCTTCCTCCTGACTGCCATGAGTCTGGAGCGGTACTGGGCAGTGTCCAGGCCACTGCGGGCCAGATGGGCGAGCAATGCTTACCGCAAGCTGGCCAGCGCTGTCCTCTGGCTCCTCTCGCTCCTGCTTACGGCCCCCATGATGGTGATGACCCAGCTGCGGGAGGAGGACGGCCCCCAGAAGCGCATATGCATCCCCACCTGGACACCGGCAGCCTTCCGGCTCTACCTGACGGTGCTCTTCACCACCAGCATCCTGGCACCCGGCGTGGTGCTGGGCATCGTCTACACCCGCCTGGCCTGCGCATACTGCTCCTCCGCATGGGGCCTGGGGCTGCTGGTGGCCGGCAGGGTCCCTGCCCGGCAGCTGTTGTCCAGGATCTCTGCCATTGTGGTGGTTTACTGGGCCTGCTTCCTCCCCTTCTGGGCCTGGCAGCTGGCTGGGCTCTACTGGGGTGAGGGGCTGGGCATTGGTGCCACCACACAAGCCTACCTCAACTTCGGGGTCACCTGCCTGGCCTACAGCAATAGCTGTATCAACCCCTTCCTCTACACCCTACTCACTCGCAGCTATCGCCAGTGCCGCAGGGTAGGCATGGCACGGCCACCAGCACCATCCTAGGAGCCATGGAAGGGCTAAGGGGAGGCCACAGCATCCCTCCACTTAGTGGAATCATAGAGTCACAGAATGGTTTGGGTTGGAAAGGACGTTAAGATCATCTAGTTCCAACCCCCTGCCATGGGCAGGGACACCTCACACTAGTCCGTGTCACCCAAGGCTCTGTCCAACCTGGCCTTGAACAGTGCCACGGATGGAGCGTTTTATCACTTCTTTGGGCAGCCTGTTCCAGTGCCTCACCACACTTACAGTAAAGAACTTCTTTTGTACCTAACCTGAACTTCCCCTGTTTTAGTTTGAGCCCATTACCCCTTATCCTACTGCTACAGTCCCTGATGAATCATTCCTCTCCAGCATCCAGTTTTGGGAGAGCTGTTGAACTATGGGGGATGAGCAGCATCCCAGGTTGGGAACATTGGCTGGGGTTGAGCCAAGAAATAAAAGTGCATCACCCTCCATGCTGGCATGCAGTGTCTTCTGTTGTCATTGTTCCAGTGCTTTCCCCTTCACACCTTCCTCTCTGCAGCGCTGCTCACCCTCCTCGGCTCGGGGGGATGATGTGTGTCTTGGGGATCCTGGCTCCATCCTTGGGTCCTTCAGCTCTCACATGCCAGCAAGTGGGCGGAAGGGAGGAGTCAGCCTCGATACTCTAAATTACACAGCTGGGGAGCCCTCGCCACCTCTCACCTCCTCGCTAGCAACGGGCCAAGCCATAACAAAGTCAGGACAACAGTGAGTCACAGATTTCACAGGACCAGTGAGTCACTTCGAGGAGCAGCCACACTAGCAGGAGACCTGAATTAGGTTCATCACTTGTGGTAAAGCTTACACTTGGCTTTCATCCCCCACCCGCCACAGAAAAAATCCCTTTGAAGCATCTTGCTAAAAAAAGACTCCCAAGTGCAGTTAAGAGACATGGTGAGATTGCCCTGAAGTACAGCCTGGGGATGTCAGCACATTTGCTGAGCTCTCAAGATCAGCCCAACAGAAGAAGCTGTAAGGAGACTGTGTGTCCATCTTCACAGCTCATGCAGGGGGCCCTCAGCCGCACCATGTCTCTGCTAAGGTTGAGGAAATCCCCAGTTCCAGACTGTGCCAACACCACTGTATAAACTGGGCCAGGTCCATTTAGCCTAACATGGGTCATTCCATGTGTAGGAATAAACCCTAAACCCTCTTCTTATCCCCAGAAAGGATGGCCTCATTCACACCGCCCCACAGTAAGAGCCTCCAAGTAATGCTGTCCCCCAGCCATGCCTATGCACAGGGTGGCAATGTTAGATGTTGTATTTACTATTACAGATGTAGACCTAAAGAGTGGGATATGATCACAGAATCATGGAATGGTAAGGGTTGGAAAGGACCTTAAGATCACCCAGTTCCAACCCCCCGCCATGGGCAGGGACACTTCACACCAGACCATGAAACTCAAGGCTCTGTCCAACCTCGCCTAGGACACTGCCAGGGATGGAACATTTACCACTTCTTTGGGCAGCCTGTTCCAGTGCTTTCCAGAGCAGACTGGCTTTGAGCAACATGGGGCTTCAAGAGAGATCCATCTGCAGAGCCTCGAGTTGCTTGTATACCCCATGTATTTCTGCCTCCCAGCTTAAAAGCCCATCTTGAGCCCTTGTCTCCAACTTGTCTCTCTCTTCCTCCCCAGCCCCCCAGTTCCTAGCAGCCAAAACTTCCTCTGCCATGGGTACCTGAGACGCAGGACTTGGCACAGCTTCATGAAATACAGAGCTGCTGCTGTAGGGGCAAGTCCCAGTGTTGCAGCTACTCTGCAACTGCTTAATGGGAGGTTTCCACCCAGCCAGGCCTGTAGGGAGTGCTTGTAGGACATCAGGTTGTTGGTGCTTCATGTTGCTCATGGCCAAGCCTGAAAAGGAGGACACAAAGGTTGGGTCCTTCCATCCCAACTGCTGTGCACTATGGAAAGGGCAGCTCCCACTTCTGCCATGCCCACCAACAGTAGTCATTGTTCCCATAGTAGCATTAGAGTGGGAGAGCCCCAGAGGCAGCTGCTGGCTCACACCTTGGGTAATGACCCACAGCCCACTGAGAACTATGCTGCAATACCAAACATGCCTCATTAGCTCCACACTTCTCAGAAGCCAGCCTCAGTTTATAGGTGGAGAAGTGCTCTGGCTCATTTGAGCTAATACAAGTGAAGGGGTAACAAAAGCATCCTTAGCATCCCACAGCCCAGCTGGGCATTACCACCTCCCCCAGCTCCAGATAGACCATGCAAGGCACATGGGGAAGAATAAAAGCAGACCTCTCCAGATCACCACCCTCCTGTGCCACATCAGCATTTGTGCTTCTGCAGTTGTTGGATGAAGACCCCAGTACCTGCTTGGCCACACTGAGGCATCCTTTCCTACTGCTGCCCCAGGCAGCAGTAAGAGGTCCTAAGAAGACATAGGAGAGTTGTGTTCCAAGTAGGATGAACTACAGATGGGTGCAGGCCAAGGCTAGCACAGCTGAGGACTACTCCTTCATTCCATGCCCCACTAGGTTTACCTAGCACAGCAACTCAAGGCTACTCGAGGCCAGCCATGGATGCTTAGTTTAGGGAGTGAGAGTTAATAAATCCAGTTTACTCAGGAAGAATAATGAGTCAGTCTAGACCTCAAGAGCAGGTGACCTTGCCTAAGGGACCCTTCCACTCTCCCCCTCAGTCACACCTAGCCCCATGGTTTGCCCCAAGCCTCTCCTTGGGCTTTTTACCTTCTGCCTCCTAGGCTTTCGACCCTCACCCTCCTCTCCGTCCGTGACTTTTAAGACTGGCACAATGTCACCCACATATGGTTGGCTTCCCTCACCCCTCCAGCAAAGTGACCAACCCACATGGACTTGCAGTATGAAACAGATTAGACTGAGACTGGGTAAGACAAAAGTTATTTATTGAATGATATTTCTGTATCTTTGCAATGAAGGGGTCAGAGAAAAGTTATTCCCAGCTGAGGGACTGCAGTGTGAAGTCTCCTTGTGTATCAAAGTAGTCAAAGACAGCGAGACCAAGCCGGTTAGGGAACGTGAACTGGTGGCCTGGCAGGTGGACTGTCACATCATTTGGGTTGATGCTGAAAGTGATCTGCAAGGCAAATGGAAAAGTCAAAGGAACCTTCTGCCAAGACACCCTCAAGCTTTTCCCCTCCACAGTGTTACTGTGCCACCCTCCGCTTTGCAGGGTGAACATGCTCAGTAGCATAACCTGCTTTTCAACAGCAGGACTGTTATTCTGGTCTCCCAAGAGATACCCATTTCCTGCTCTGTTCAATAGTAACAACCCTTTGAGCTAGATGGGGCTTGCACCTTTGATCCCCACCCTCTGTCCCTGCTCAAAGCCCTGGGTGGTGGCACTGGCCAAGCAGGAGAAGCCAGCCACCTCCTGTACAGGGAGTCCCTGCAGTTGGGTGCCATGTGCCAAGCACTCTTCCTTCACCATGTCATGCACAGAGAGCACATCCCAGGACTCACCTCTGCAGTGCCCCCCTTCTGGAAAGGGAAGACAGTCTCCCTCTGCTCTGTACCCCACTCTTCCACCTTCTTTGAGTTGCACACGATGGTGTTCACATCACCATGAGCATCAAAACGAGGGTTGAAGTGAAGCCCAAGGTGGGAAGCATCCTTCCCCAGATTCATCACAAAGCTGCAGAGAAAGAAGACATCAATACTGTTTTAATCAACACTGTGGTAGCATGTTGCTCATCGCCATGAACATCTCCAAGTCTGTTGCTTTACCAGCTGAGGGTAACCAAAGAAAAGCCCTTTGCTGAACTGCACAACTTCCTCAAGAAGATGGTGCTGTGCCAGTAAGGGGTACTCTCCTCTACTGGGGTGATAGCCCCACAGTGCCATCCCTGGGAAAGGCACCACTTGGTTTCCATGAAGCCTTTAACAAGAGAAAGGTTCAGCACTCCGAGCCCTGAACAGGGAGTTACCCTGCACCCAAACCAGCTCCCAAGAAGACAGTTGCTTTCCACAATTTCCTCTCAGGCCCAAACAGTTAGCTGGCTCTGCATCCTGCCTGGCAGCCACTGCCTTCCTCCCCACCCTGCAGGCAGCTGTCATAATTACTATGTCATTAGCCATCCCAAAGCATCTGCAATGGCAGCAGGAGGAAGCCGATTCCCAGCCCAGTGTCCACCTTGGCCCCAGGCCTCTTACCCAGATGAGAGGAGACACTATTTGGCAAGAGAACACCCAGGAGGCTTCACTCTGATGCCAACGTGCTTCAAAGGCACTGGGAAGAGCTGGAACATGTTTCCTGGAACACCGCTAGTGCTGGTACAGCACCTACAGGCTCCACCTTACCCACCAAAGGACCTTACCAACCACAGACCTGCACAAGGGCTGGGGCTGCTGTGGAGCTTTCCCAGACATCTTGATCCCTGCACATTTAGGGATGCTTCCTTCCCCACTGGCATCTAAGAAGCATCTCCTCTGGGTGAAAGTGAGCTTCAACACCCCAAGATGCCCTGCTGCAACATGCAGCCTTCCCATCTGTACCATAAGCTGTGGCTGAGAGCATCCGTGGAGCCAGAGCACCTAAGACCTCCTAGCCACTTGAGTGACACAAGGCACTGTAAATGTGTTTCTACTCCTGGAACATCTTCATGGAGGGGAGAGGATGTGGCTGTGGGGATGCAATCGAACCAGATCAGATACACAAAGCTTCCATTTCCTTTACCCTGCTCTACAGAGGATATGGTCAGTGCCAGTGCACGCAGCTGGAGCTTCACATCTGCTTTGGCTTAGCCCCTTGGCAGTACAGTGCGTCTGCAAAGTGCATTAGGCAGTGACTCACTGTGAAGCTTTGGTAGCGTTAACCCCTTCCAAAGCTGCTCCTGTCCTACCCAAGGGAGGGATTCCTTTTGTCCCCAGCCAGCAGAAGACAGCTCAGTGTGGTGCCCCGACAGCACAGCTTACCTCTTGGCACTTGGAGCGATTTTCCCCTTGACAGTGAGGCGCTGGCCGGGCTTGAGACCCAAGTTGGTGCACACTGGTCCCTGGGGAACATGGAGGCAGAGACATTAGCTCAGTACCTGCTGGCTCACTTGCTCCCACGTGGCAGCTCTCCTTTCTGCCTTGCAAGTGCCTTGCTTTGGACCATGGGGAGACAGGGAAGCTCCCTTCCCCTAGGGCACTGCACCAGTGACATCCCATAGACATGTGCCCAATTTCCCAACCTTCCTCCTGCTGCTGTCATCAACTTATCTGTATTTCACAGCAGTAAAGCCTAAGTAACTGAAAGCTCCCATCACACCCACCCTGCTACAAACACACCTGCGTGCCTTGTGGGTCTCACCATCCCACACAAGCCTGGCTGCACATGGATGGAGCCTCCACTCCCTTCCATAGCTTGGATTTGAACTTCAAGCCTTGCCCATGTCCAGAGGCTCAGACACTTTGCTCTCCAGCTTCGAAGAGCTGGACTGATTTCTTTTGGCTCAATATTTGATCTCTTGAGGTCCCTTCCAACCCTTGGGATTTCTGTGATTTGCAAGAGCATTCTCATGCTCCATGTGCACACCTTTCCCCACCTCCTCGAGGAGAACTAAAATACCCTGGTAAACCCATATGTACTCATTTTCTATCACCACAGAGGAAGACCCCATCCCACTTTAATAGAGAAGTCTGCAATTGGGACACTCCCTGGTGAATCACCCTCTGTCTAATGAAAGATTAATTAATCAAAGGAGTGCAATCGCTCTTCTGACACAACCATCTACCTGGTAGATAGGACACTTCTGTACAGCACATTGTTCTTGTAAGAAAGGAAAGTAACGATTCAGTGACTCAGTAAAAACTCGGCCAGGAAGCAAGCAGCAGGACTGCCCAGAAAAGATGCTTAGAGAGCAATAAGCATTATGGCAACCGCTTCCCCAGAGCAAAGCTGCTGCAAAACAGGTTACCCCAGCTTGGGAGCCAACCCAGCAAGGACCCCCCACCCTGTTACTCCTAAAGGCATCCTGCAAGGAAAAAGAATCATGTCTGCTAGGAGAAGAAATAACAGCCACCCCTCTGCAATGGATGCAGCAGGCACCCAGCTCTAGCAGACCTTCTGACGTGGGGCTGAGGAGGATAGCGCCAATACCATCACAAGAAGCCAACACAGCACATTCCCACTCTGTGAAGCACCACCTGCAGCAAAGCTGCCCCAGCCCTTCCTCTACTCACGCAAGACATGGTGCTGCTCTGCAGGGTAATGCTCCTCTTCACCAAGGTGCAATAGTCCCAGGCAAGTAACTGTAGGGGCCCCACCCTTGTGCTTAAATAGATGGAGAGCTCAGTTGTCCCAGCCCTTCTCCATCCCAGCCACCAATCACACTGGGGAGAGGGTGGGAGGGCTTTGTTTTGGAGGGAGGGAAGGAGGACCTAATAGGCAGAGCTGCCTCCTCCCTGTCCTCAGCCCGGCTCCTCTCCAGGATGCTAACCCCAACCCTTCCAAGCAGGCTGCTGGCCGTTCCAGGAGGCGATCCAGCTGTGTGTGGCCATGAAGCCAATGGAAAATAGTTTTACAATGAGTGTTTTACTATCCAAGGCTTTTATCCCACATGGAAAACAGTCAGATGGATTTGAGACTTGGCGGGAAGGGCCTGGGAGGAGGGCTGGGCTCTTCAGCTCCAGCTAAATCAGGAGCAGGAGAAATAGCGCTGTGCACATAGAAACTCTTTGTGGTGCAGGTGAAACCCCAGGAACAGAGGACTGAAGCTGGATCCAGGGTCATGAGGCTGTGCCTAGCTGCCCACCCAGCCCTTACTGCTCACTCTTGTGGGTATAGGAACCAGAGAAGCGAATGTAGTCCTTACTCTGCAGAACCCCTAGATGCCCTCAAATCCTTGCAGTTCATCTTGGCTGTAAGGCACAGCAGGCCAAAAGGAAGCCGTCTTGGAAGGGTGGGGAGGAATTATCCAGGAAAGCTTAGTGCTTGGCTCTTGTGCCTACCCTGGACACAGCTGGGTGCTGAGGAACAAGGGGATGGGGGCAAAACTATCACAATAAGCCATAGGATCTATAATGTCTTTTATCTGCCTCCATGTTCTCTTTATGGCAAGCATGATTCACTCTGGGTGAAAGGATTCCTTTGGAAAAAGTTACCCAATTACTACATGGCTCAACTGTAATTAGGCTGAAAGAGGAGGGGAAAAATTCAGGCACCAGGCCAAGCTTGTGGCTTAAAGCTCTCCTTGTCTTGCGTATTTGTCTCTAAATCACAAGACTGTGATTTCCTTAAGGGCCCCAGAACTGAAACTCACTGAAGCACTTTCTTCTTCCCTTTCCATGGGGCCCATCAGTTCCCCTGCTGCTGAGGACGTGATGGTCCCCAGCCATCTTACCCCTGTCAAGCACAACCCCAGAGGCCCTCAGTCCTGGGTATTCCCCATCAATGCCTGCTGGTGTTGAGGAGGACATGGTCAGGCTCCAGCCTTTGGCCAGGTTGTTGATCACCCCATGACGCAGGGGGCTGGAGCAAAGGCCAAAGTGGGCTTCTCTGCTCTGCCATGGGCGCTCCTTCTTTCCCCCTTTGGAAACCTGCCTCAGGGTTCAGCCCTTGAGCCTGATCCTTTCCATGTGCTGTGGGACGCGGAAAAGTGCTCCATACTAACAGGAGAAAAAGGATCTAGAGACAGCTTCTTCTCTGCTCGGGATATGTGTGTAATCAAATCAATTCCTTTTCAATCTAAGGTTTTGTGAGACTGAACCCCTTTAAAGGACTCCAAGGTCCTTATCTCCAAGCAGATAAGCTGCTGCTGGAGCCATGGTCTAGCTGGTTGCAAAAGCCGGTCTATGATACCCTTGAGGCCCTTCTTGTTCCCTTGAAAGAATGTTGGATGGGGAAGGGAAGTGTGTAAATATTTGCTCACTGGGAACTGGAGATGGGGAATGCCATTTAAGATGTATGGGGTGGGTTCTGTGTTTCCTGCAGTGTTTCTGGCAGCTGGGCACTGTCACCCAGCCTTAGTAGATACCAGCTCCTTGAGTCATGCCTGTCCAAATGCTGCTGCAAAGATTAGGGACCAGCTCATGGATAACGAGGGAGGGGATACCAACCCAGAGGAGGCACTGGAAGGGCTGTTCACATCAAGCAAATTCAGCCTTCAGACTTGTGTCCACCTCAGGCAAACTGTGTTTCTGTGATGGAAGTCCACGTGTCTTTGCTGGCTTTCAAAGAGCCTTGGATTAAATGGCATTTGCATGAGAGGTTAATAGCATGGGCAAGGGTACCTTGGGGTGTCCCACTGCCTGTAGGCCATGGGCTACCTCCGTCATTATAATGTCATGTCTCCCTTCCTACCTCTGGGTTAGAGGTGAGGTGAAGGGGATCTAAAGGCCCAGGATGAGAGTCCTTATAACGTAAGGCTGAATTCAGGGGAGGGAAGGTGCATGCTCACCCTGATGGTGAAGGAAGGTCCCTGCTTCAGCACACTGATGATGCAGAGATGCTTGCCCGTTGTTTCCAGCACCAGTGTGGTGTAGGAAGAGCCACTGTGGGTTGAGGACAGAGCCAGGCTGGCTAGAGCTCGCAGTCCTCACCTCCTGTCACCGTACCCCTTATCAGTGTGTGGCTGGTCAGCCAGCTAGGGGATGTGCCACCAGGTTATCAGCCCATCCAATCTGTAAAGGATGGACCTGAGGAAGATGGGGACAGATCATAGCAGACCTTGGTGGCACAGGCTTATCCCACTATGTGGGAACTCAGCAGTGGGATAGAGCTTTTCTCCTCCACCTTTCCAGCCAAGCTATTCCTCACCAGGAGAGCTCTCCTGCATCACACTGCAAATCCTTACTTTGTATTAGAGGGAGATCCACTGACCGGTGGATCGTCGTACCTTGTGAAGCAAAAGATCTTTGCCCAATTCAAAGGGAGTGACTGGTCCTGATGCTGTTGCTGCAAACAGTGCCCTTGGCCATGCCAAACTCTTGGCCAGAGGCAGCTGTGAATGTGGAGAAGGGAGTAGTGTCTGTGGGATATTACTTCAGCAGTGTCTCATCTCTGGTTACGAGGGTGAGGCCGCTGGTGTTTGCATCTGCACCTGCTTTCTCCAAATTGGGATTGTGTGTCCTTGGACAGGATGGGGCCACAAGAAGAGTGTGCAAAAGAGCCTGTTGCCATGATGGGGCAGACCATATTCACAACCAGCACGTGTATGCAAGGCCAGAAATCACAGCAAAGACCCCACCACCCATGTCCTATGCTAGGGGTTATGCATCCCGCTCAGGTCCTGACCCTGAGTACCTCTGCTGTGGCCTGTGCTTCAGTGACAGGCTCCTGGGGCTGCCCTCTTGCTAGCCTTTCCTTGCACAATGTCCCTGTCTGCTCACTCCTCGCTGGAAAGAGCAAATTGCCCTTGTATGGTGGGAAATACCAGCCAGCCCTCAAAGAGTTGCTGCTGCCTTTGAGACCTGAGGTCATCCCTTGATGCTGGCTGTGACCAGTCATTCCCATAGAAGGGACTGGACATTCACATCTGTAGCTAGGGTTGCCCATGATCTTCATTGTGGCTGTCCTCCCAGGGCCTCAGCCTTCTTCCTTGACACCCCTTGACACTCTCCTTGACACCCAAAGAACCTGTGTTGATCTCTCCGTGCTGAGATGGCACAGTTTCTTAAGCTCCCAGCTTTCCTCATGGGCATCCCCACCCCTTCCAACCTCCAAGTTGCAATTCAGCTTAGGTTGAAGAGGGAAACACGATTGCCAAGTGTGAGTTTCATCACTGAGAGTAGCTTTGATTTAGGGCCTGCCTTCTGGTCTAGCTGATAGGCACTGGTATGGCTCAGCAGACTGAGACTGGTCCTGCGTGCTGAGGGCTGGAGTCTAGCTACTGCACGTTGTGAGGTTGCATTGAGCTGCTGGGTGGCTCTAACCAAGGTGGTTTGGCAACTGCCAAAGGAATAGCCAAGTCAGGCAGGTGTCTGAAGCAAAAGAGGGAAGATCTGCCCCAAGTCTGCTTGTGAGGGATGCAACGATAGATGGGGCATCCCAAGTCGTGACCTTGGAAAGGGCTCGGTTGAAAAACACCTGGACTACGTGACCAAAGTCCACCTGTATACATTGCTCTCCAGCTGGCAAAGAGACTTTCAGCTGCAATTACCCCTTCTGTGATTTGCAACATCTTTCCACTGGGAGAGCATCTTTGTACCTGTTCAGCCACTTTGTGTTATGTGGGCTGTGGTATTTTGAATTCAGGATTAGGTGCGCTAAACTCAGATTTATTATCTCGTGGACACAGAGCCTCACATCAGGAATGAGCCACAGCAGGATCTCCCAAGCTTCGCCTGCTAAAGCATTTCCAACCACATCCAATTTCCTGGATTAGAAGCCGACTGTGAGGCTCCAGCTCCTGCTGACTCCAGAATCTCTGCTTTCATTAAACCAGTATGGAAATATGTTCCCCAGTAGTGAAGATAATCCTGCAAATGTTATCAAAGGGTACCTGCACAAGGTGAATTATCCGGGCGAGCCTGAAGTTACAGCTTGGGGAAGCGGGAATGACTCCTGCTCATGCTAATAACAGTGGGATGTGTTAGACACACCTCCAAGTGTACCCCAGCAGCTCCCCAAATCCATACTCCGCAACCTCCTATCCTGTACCTCTGGCTGATCGCATTGGGCTCCATCTCATCTCTGGGGTCCAAACCCTCCACAGGCTTGGTGGGGAAGGGAGTGCTCCTAGTCTGTCAGATGGGGTAGCATCCTGACAGGTTGGGAGGGCAAGGAGGGATCCATGGGGAGCTTGGATCAGACTGGGTCAGACCATGGAGATGTGGGGCCCAAGCCTTTCAATTGCCGTTCTGCCATGTAGCAACAGCAAGAAGCCACCTACTAATCTAGGTTAGCTCCTCCACCTGGGTGATAACAGGAGGACTCACTGCCTGACGGCACTAGAAATACTGACAGCACAGCAAAAACGTGCCAAGCCTTTGGTTAACTTGGACATGAAGGATCCTGACTGAGTTAGCAGATCTGTAATCCCAGCCAGGCAGTGGCTGCTCGGGAAGGCCTCAGGCCATTTGCACCTCAGTTTAAGGGCACTTGGCCCAGGGTGGCACAGCAAAGGTGAATCAAAGAGGGCCTGATGCTGCTTGGTTTTGACACAGGGAGGTTGCTTGCAGTGACACAGCCTGGACTGGGTGGTTGCTGCACGTAGAGTATTGCCAAGAGCTGCAAATGAAGGTGAAGTAAAGCCTTGCAGCAGGTCAGGCAATCACTGCAGAGACAAAGTGGGACAGCACGCCAGAGCTGGGAGGTGAACGGAGTGAGGCTTAAGATGTCCTGTAGGTAAAGTACAATTAGGGACCTTGTAGAACTCTGCCACACAGTTTGAAACCAGTAGTATTTTTCTCATTTAAGGAAAATGGTAAACCAGCTTCTGACTGGTGGCATGGATTTCCAATCTTCTTCAAGTAATTCAAATTGGAGAAATAGAAGGGAAAACAGAAGTGAAAAATCAGTTGGGGTGCAGCGTGCATTGTTCAGGCTGTGCAAGCACTGCAGGCAAGGCTTCAGACCTAACCTTTAAGAAGTGAGATGTTTCAAAGGCAAAGCTGTAAATGCTGGCTATAGAGGGGAAAGCATTGCCACCGCTTGTCTGGATGTTGGCTGATGACTTCCAGGGGGCCTGAAACACAAGCCCAGTGCCACCACTGGAGGAGAGGAAGGAAATATTGTGCTAAAAGATGATTCTAAGACTATTCCTGGGCTGCTTGGTTAATGCTGGGTGTTCAAGGGCAAGGAAATGCAGCTCAGTGCGAGAGGGGCAGACGTTTTGGCACTGATGTGCTGAAGCAAGAGAGCTGCAGGCTATCGGCTGACTGTGGCCACCGGCTCTGCACTGCTGTAATACCCATAGTGGTGTCCTTGAAGTGCCTTAGAAACCTGCTATTTGCTGAGCCTATTTCAAGCCTAGAAATGACCTGCTGAGGCAAATTCCTTGTCTCAGGTTGTTGTCTGTCAAAGTGACTTTTGAGATGCGCTGGGCAGAGGTTTGTTTGCTGTACTTAATATGCAGGCTGTAAGTGGATGCTGTGTTTGAACATGTTACAGCAACCCAGAAACCCAGCTCTTCCAAGAAATAGTGCTCAAGAGAAGTATGTTCGTGGGATACAGGCACGTTCTCCTGCAACACCCTTGAGACCGAAACTCAGCCACATGCCATTTTTCAGCGAGTAATGTGTATAAAACCCAGTGTGGAATGATGATCCTGAAGAAAAGGGTTGCCTTGAATGGGCTATGCTGGCAGGGATGACAAAGAGGCCTGAAAACACCCTTCTTTTCTGTGCATGCAAAGTGGTACCTAGGGTGTGGGCTCTGATGTTGGTCTCCACACAGGGCAGAAACAGCATCAGAGCTTTTCAGGATGCGAGGCCAGCAGGGAGCTTGGAGCACATCGGGTTTTTCTCACCAAGATGTACTCTGCATGGGCCCTTGCATCTGCTTTAGGAAACGCTTTTGCTGCAGCCAGCTCATGAGCCAGCGTTAGGGGCACATCTCGTGCTTGGAGGGATTCCAAAGCACATGGGACCACAAAGCATCAGCACAGCCAAGATGAAGCCAAGGCAGGCAAAAGGCCAACTTGGCCTTTCTGAGGGGTAACGGGGCCCTGCCAGGCAGCAAGAACTGGATGAAAGACGGTTGCCTTGGGCACACATGCACTGCCCTCCCTTGGGGTCCTGGGGGAGGCACGGATCATCATTCCCCAACAGGGATGCATCCTCCTGGCCCCAGAGCCAGCACAGCCAGGACTCTCCCCCACTGCATGACTGGGGAATCCCAAGCACCCCAAAACTCCCTTGGGGGTTTCAGTAGCATATGGCATCCCTCACTTGGTGCCCCAAACAGTTAGGCAGTACTGAGCCCTGTTAGGCAGCTGCTACCTGCCACCCCACAGCCTGCTGGAACAATTACCTCTCACTAGTAAACCGTCTGTTATCTGCTGGGATCTGCTGCTGAAATAGGAAGGTGTTCCAGCAGGGCTTGGCACCCTCCTTTCCCCGAGGCTCGTACTATTTGGGGATAGAAAGCGCAAGGCGCTCCTCTCCGATGCTATCTCAGATGGGAGGCAGTGGAAAGCACTGGGATGCGTCATCCCCTGCAACACTGCTGATTCCCACCCCCTTGCAAGGGGCCCAGGAACCCTCTGGGGCTGGCGGGCACATGCACATCCCTGGATAGCTCCTTTTCCAAGCAGATCTTTCAGAGGAAGCCATGGCAGATGGCAGAGCCACCTCGACCCCTGCCAGCAAGCATGTCCATCCATCATCATGTGCCCAGCAAGAGAGCAGGTGCTGAAAGCACCCCACTGACCCCAAAGCTGGGCTTTGCCTGCTTGCAGGGCTTGGGAAGAGCCAAGCTGACACAGTTGAGGTGTCAACTGTCCACACCCCATGGCAAAAGATAGGTTCCACACTTGGGATCTCCTTGGCTCCCTCCTCCACATCTGATGCTGGGGCAGGTCCACAACAGCGCCTGTTGGGGTGGTAATATAGGCCATTTCATCGGGAGCATAAGCTCACACTCCCCCAGCACTGGCAGCACAGGCATCATCTGCCTCTCTTCTGCCTTATGCTCCAGGGCTGGGCTCCTCAGTGTTTCCCAAACAAAGAACCATCTCAATTGTCTGGGAGAAAGCCAAGGACCAGCTCCCATCCCAGCAGAACTGGGTGGCTTGGGAGAAGGGAGGGAAGCATGCTGATCCACTTAGCACCAAAATAAACAACATGGCTTTGTCCTATGGGATCACAGTCTTGCTCTTGTTATGACAGCCATTGAGGCTGAGTATTGATAAACTCCTGACTTTGGATGGATGGGTCTATCTTGACATGTCAACTGATTGCCTGGCCTTGTGCATGGAGGGGGGGCTTTACTGTGGAACAGCTCTGAGGATCTTAAGGTCCTTTCCAACCCTAACTGTCCTATGATTCTATGGTTTTAGGAAGTGGTTTTGGCCTACGGGCTACTGGTTGAGGGACATTTTTATATGACGTAGAGTCACAGATGGTGTTGATTAGACATAATATCAGCTTCTGCTTAGCCTTTTCATAGCAGGAGCCTGAGGGAAGGAGGATGTACACTTGTAGCATCCATGCAGCAGCAATTTGGTGGCAAGCACTGCTCACATGAGCATGAAACCTGCTCTTCTCTCCTGACATGAAGGGAAAAGAGAGCCAATGTACCTGCTAGACCCCGTAAGTAGCCAGTTTGTGGGGCATGCATCACAGAGCAGCTCTGTGCTGTCTGTTCAGCCCACAGCAGGCTCACCAGGTCACTGTGAGGGAGTACAGGGGACACATCTCTGTGGACATGATGAGACAGAATCATCAAGAATCCGAAGTGGGACCGCTGCAACACTCCATCCTGGACAGAGGGGTGTTTATCACTTCCTCTTCACTCCAGCTGCTGATCATGGTAACTGAACAGAGTTACTGAGCCTGCCTGACTTCCCCTCTTGCCCCAGGCCCTGGGCTGGTGACAGTGTTCTGGAGATCACACTCACATGGTTCTCAGGGTGTCCCCTGTGCCCCTGGCACTGGAGGACTTCTTCATGGCCTTAAGTCCTACAGTCTAAGACTTTTCTTGGGCAAGATGAATTAGGTTCAGGAATCCTGGACACCTGGGAGGTACCAGCCTCCAGGCCCTTGGACACTTGCTCCAGAAGCAGATGGGAGCTGGGACACAATTTCCATTCCCACCAAAGCTAACAGGGAAAACCAGGAAGGTTCTCCTGGTCTCTGCACCAGCTAAATGTAGTCAGGCGGGTTCAAACTGTGACATAAGTCACCTCCTCCCGTTCAAAGAGAAGATGGGGATATGAGGGTAGTCCTCAAGTCAAGCCCATGATAAGGAGGTAACCTTAGAGTGAAAGCAATGTCCCTACAGGGTCTGTTGTTGTGTGAACTTGCCCAAGCAGGACAGGCCCTTTGCAGGTCCCAGCTCTAAGCCAAGCTCTGGTTGAGGCATCCCCAACCCAGGCAGGGTGAGAATCCTGAGCTTGTTTCCCTGTCTTTGCCACCTGAGAGCTCCTGGAAGGAGCAACCCAAGGTTGGAGTGGTGGGAGCTTGGAGCTGGGCAGCCCCAAGAGAAGGCTACTTCTTTAGAGCTCAGTTTTGGCACCCTATGGGGTGCCTGCCAGCCCAGAGGCACATGGAGATGTCCAGCAATGGGGACCATTTGAGTGCCCAGTTGGTGTCTGTTCAGGACAAGCTGTCAGGGAGGGAAGGCTCCCCGGGCAAACAGGCATCAGCCGTGACTTTCCTGGAGAGAAACAAGCAGAGGGCAAAAGCCCCAGCCCTCCCCAAACGCACCCCTTCTTAACAATAGCACTGTCAGCAAGGACTTACGCTGCCTGCAGGGCTCCCTGTGGCCCTCAGGGACTTATCTAGCCCCTGACGAGAGGCAGGGAGACATGCCATTCTGACACTCCATCCCGCTATGGGAACAAAGGCGTTTGTCTCTCTTTGTGGTGGGCTGCTTATTTGGGGGAAAGGGAAGGGAAAACAGCAGCTAGCAGAACAGGGCTTTGCCCCATGTGATGCTTTATTCGGCCGCCCTGGGGGTGTCAGCTTTGTGGGCAGGGGAGGTTTTACCTGCTGAACAAGTCAAGGAGGACCTACACCAGCGCAGGAGGCAAAGCCACGGCTGGGAGAAGGACCCGTCAGGGTTGATGGGGCAGGCCAGACCTACAAGTGGACAGGACCACTTCTCCAGCTGTGATAGTCTGAGTGCAAGAAGGGTGGCCAAAACTACAAAGCAGCCTGCCCCATACTGTGAAGGCAATCAGCCTTCCCTAGCTGGCTCCTCACTGGTGATAAGAAGTTACCCCACTTGGCCCAGGCACCCAGCATGCCTTCCCTAGGAGCTGGTCCCCTCTCCAAATGGCTCAGAGAGTCTCTCGGCTTGGATGCCAGAGAGAAAACAGGGCTGCTGCTCCCCTCTCCTGCTCCTGCTGTGCTGAAGGCTGCGGTGGGAGGGCCGCCTGCACCACCTCCCCACCATCCTCAGCACTCCCAGCTGGTGGGCGAAGGTGCTCCTCAACTTGCTCAACAGGTAGAACCTTCCCTCCGTGTGAAGTCTCTCCCTGCCTTTATGACTGCCTGCTTCCGAGCCAAGGATGCCTTTTTGGCAGCTCCAGGAGTGGGCCCGGCTGGGCGCGGAGCACTGTTTTTCCCCAGGTTTTTATTACTTGTTTTGTTTCTCATGGTGCCTCAGCTGGCCATCCTTCAAGCTCTTCATCACTTCAGCACTATCTGCTCTCTTCCTTCCCCAGCCCTGCAAGGACCCCATGCACGGCAGGGAAACCACAGCCAAAACACCCGCTACTGAGCCTTGCTACAGCCTCTGCATAGACTGAGCCATGCAGCATCCTCATGGGTTGGGAAGGAGACGGGGACTCATGCAGAACCTTTGCTGCTGCTGCTGTTCCTGCTCTCTGGCTGCACTGGGAGCCTTTCACACCAGCACCAGCAATATCTTTTGCTGGGCAATGGGGCTGAGCCACCCACCCTAGTGCCAGAACACCCTGCCACGTGCCCTAGGCTACCTGTTTCCTCTGTGTTGGGATTGCTGCTTGCCTGAAGGGACCCCTAAGGGCAAGAGAACCTCTCTGGGTCCAGGCAGGACCCTCCAAGAAGCACCATCTCTGTCCTCGCTGCTCAGACCCTCCAAGCACAGGCCTGGAGCTGAATCAGAGAGAGAAGGAGCAGAGAGCCCAGCACTGATGTTCATCTCCAGATGTGTGGGGCAGGGCTGGGTGCTGTGCTAGAGGAATCTGTTCTCACTGAACATCAACCATCATCTCTCCTTGTGCTGTGCAATGTCCGCCAGGCTGAGGCTTCCTGAAGAACACCTCCTCAAGTTCCCAAGACCAGCCAGGGAAGTCCTGGGAGCTTCCAATAGCCTGGATTCTGTCCTTTGGGAGCAGCAAGCATCTTGCTCCTGAGCCCTGCATGTACGGTATGGCCTGAGCAAGGTCAGGAACTGTGCTGCACTGTTTTGCTCAATGCAATGGGGCTGGAAAGGGTGGCTTTGGGGTTGTCAAACCCTTGGCCAGGAGGAGAGGCAGGCCAGGTTGCTGCAACCTCTTGGTTAGGTTGGATGCAGCTGCGTGGGGCTGTGGGATGCTGGAGGAGCAGCTGTAAGGTGTCCTGACCATCTGCTCCCAAAGCTCCCCTGGCCTGTTGGGCACATAAAGGATTTGGGATGAAGGGATTTGCTGTGTCTATAAGGCTCTATAAAGCTGTCATGTGAAGGAGGTGGCTTGCAGAAAGACTATCTCCCGACACAGCCTAATGCTGAGAAGCCATCATGCCCCATGTTTTGGGACGCAGGAATGGGGGACAAAAAGGGAAGTGTCATTTAGGCCTAGAGAAAAAGCTTAGTGGAAGATGGGGATGAAAACTTGTCCCCCCCTCCTCCTTCCAACCTAATAATAGGCTGCCCTGCTGGAGGAACCCTAACCCGTCTACATCCATACCTCCAGGAGTGAAACTGAGAGGCTGTGCTGCTATTCCCAGAAGCAAAGCGGGTGAGAACGCTTGGCCATGTTGTGAGCTGGCCATCCCTTTCACAGGCAGGCGCAAACTGGATGCTTTGTGGGAAAAGCAAACAGCAGCACCCTCGGCAGGGGCAGGAGCTGCTGGGAATGGGGTGGCCCAGTTTGCTGGGCACGTGCTTGTCCTTCTCATGGGACACTGGAAAATGGCTCAGAAAAGATGCTGCTTTGGGGGTTTTGGCCTGGCATTGGGTCTGCCCAAGACAGAGCGATGCCCCTGTGTGTCCTCAAGGCCCCCCTCTGAGTGCCCAGGGAAAGGTGTCCCAGCCCTGCGGAGCCCCAGCACTGTGCCAGGGTGGGGGTACATGGAAGGCGGACAGGAGGAGATGTACTGCAGTCCATAGCCACGATTTTGTGGTTTGATTCTTAAGTCTCTGGGTGCGTTCCTAAAGAAGAGATACTCTCGGGTCCCGCCAAGAGGCTGAAACGTGAAATGCACTGCTGTTCTTCGTTTTCTTTTTAATGCAACGGTGTTGTCTCCCCACACTTCTGGCAACACCAAGACATTCACTAAGGAAACCCACCCAGCTCTAACACCATGGACTGGGCCCCAGCAGCACCAGCTGAGCTGATGGGAGCATAGGTGTGTGGCATGAGAGGCAGAGTCAGAGCCGGCCTGGCCAGAGGGAGAGGAGATGGTTTGTGAGCAAGTGGTGCCTTAGAAATGAGAATGGGCATCCTGAGACCTCTCAAGGCATCTCCTTCCCGGGGGATGCACTACACTGCACTGCTCCTGTGCCCATTAGCTGGGAGAGGAGGATGCTCTCTTACCCCTCCTTTTTGGTACCACAGCACCCTCCCCTGCTCTGGGTCCCTCCATCACCCCCCAGAGCAGCTTTGAGTGGATGTTTGCAGCATGCTGGCACACCAGCCATTATCACAACAGAGCTGGGTGCCTGGGGAATCCCTGCTGCTTCCCAGCACCCAGAAAGGTGGCTCCCACTGCTGGTAGCATCTCAAGGTGACACAAGCTGCGGGTGGACTCTTCTGGTCTCTTCTGTGTGCAACCAGGACAAGCAGCAACAGGCCCCAGCTCTCCAGCATGCCTTTGCCCAGTGGTGTGTTTAGCTGTGCCCATAGAGGAGCACACAGCTCCCTCTCTGCACTGCACTGGGGTGCCAAGCCTGACTTTGCTGCTGGCCATTTGACCGCAGCGCTGGCTGTCCCCAGGCTGGGCACACCACGGTGGCAACCTTGCTGGCGTGAGCGTCTGCGGCCTCCTCCTGTTGGAACATCACCCCTTGAGGGCAAATCAGATGGGCACCAGCAAATGAGCTGGGCTGAAGATGAGGGCTGCTGTTACAACAGCAAGAGCGTGTACGTGCAGCTCCCCAGCATCGTGCAACCACAGCGCAAGGTGCTCTCTTCCCCCCTGCCCAGCCAGACCTGCAGGGGATAAGGGGCACTGCCCCAGCTGCACTGTGAAATCTGGCTGCTCAGCCAACATGGGTCAATAACTGCCCTCCATGTGGCTCTGGAAATGGGCACTGCACATGGATTTGGGATTGCTGAACCCCTTGGAAAGGTTGCAGATGGCTCATTGTGGATGGCCCTTTTCCCCCACCTTGCTGCTGCAGACTTCAGGTCTGATTCACAGAGATTTAGGCACCTGAAACTGCTACTGAGGGCTTTATAGAAGTGCCTGAACAGATTAGGTTCTCCTTCACTTTGACTTGCATAGACAATGGAATGTGCTGCTGGCCTGGAAAACAGAAAATATGACTTTTGTAGCAGTGCAGCCCATGGAGCAGTAAGTAGCAAGTAGGGTGTCTGGTGTTCAAGAAGGGACAATGAAGAACCACATAAGACAGCTATTGAAGGGGGGTTGATGTGCAGACTAGAAAACATGTGTCTATAGCATTGAAACTATGGGGTGTAGCTGGAGAGCTAAGAGCAACTGGAAGTAGGATGGAAGATGCCAAGCAACAGCGCGGTGCAGCCCGCCGCAGAAGGAGCTGATTAAGTACGCACAAAAGGGAGCCGTGACTTGGACGCAGACTGCAGGGCTGTCAGCCACATGGTGTGCCGTTTGCTTTCCAGGACACAGCCTTGTGCTCACCAGCAACCAGGCTCTCTTGAGCAGAGCTGCTTGCGTGACCAAGCTGCTGCCGACCGGAGCTGTGGGGGGAAGCAAGGATGCGCTGTGATGAGAAACAGCTCCGGAGCAGTGAGCTGCACCCGCGGGGTGGCTGGCTGCACCCAGGGTGCCAGCAGGAGGTGGGGGCCCTATGGTGTCAGCAACAGCCAGCAAAAGAAGCTGATGCCCAAAGAACAGCCAAGAATGTCTGTGGCTATAAATCTGTCTTTTCGGCACTTGGGAAAGGGACTTGTTCAACAACTTGGAGGAATGCAAGTTTTGAATGTGTGAAGGGACAGTACTTCACACTCTTTTCCCAGCCAGCTGCCGTTTGTCAACCCATACTTCTGTGACTCACATTGGTCAGGATGACACCCCATCCCATCCCATCCCATCCCACTCTCCAACCTTCAGCTGCTAGGTCCTGCCTGGCAGAGCCCCCTCTCTAGTGGTGAAAGCATTCCTGTCACTGAGCACCACACTGATGTGAAAATAACCGAGGGTTTTTTTGCAGCACCAGCTTATGTTGGGTTGGCAGATCTATGGAGCAACTCTGAAGTGAAACTTATCGTTTATTCCTTCCTACTGGGCCAGACAGACAGATGGAGACTCAGGCAACAGTGAAAGTAAGGTCTGCTGGAAAGCAGCTTCCGCTGCCCTTCTTTCTATCCAGTTGCATTTTTATCTCTTACCATGCATAGCACTGAGGCCTCTTGGTGTCACCAGGCTGGTCTTGGTGGAATGGATGGTGGTGTGAATGCACCCCCCACCATGACACCACGGGATGGTGTCAGTTCACTGCGGCTGGCATGATGGGAACACAAGGCAGAAGCCTCCTACTCTAGATTCATTTTCAGCCTTGAGAACAACAGTGCAGGAGATGGGAGGATAAGTGCCCTAGACAGATGTCTAATTTGACATTAGAGAGGTCTAATTATTGCACCTGGCACAGGATCCAGGTTCAAGAGACAAGGAGCAGGTAAGGATTACTCTTTGTAGGTGCCTTACTCTTCTACATTGCAGGACATCGCTGGGGCAGGAGGAGGAAATACGGGTAGTGGTCAGGATGTCTCCACATTGCTGAGCTTGGAGGTTTGCTGCCAGAGTAAACCCCAAAGTAACTCACAGGCTCCTTTTCCAGGGAGTGGTATCTCTTCCTAAGTCACTACAGGGACAGGTTTTCCTGCTGCTGTTTTATGTCCCACTGCTGGAGACAGTGTTCTGGAAAGCTTATACGCGGTAATGACAGAGTTTTGTATTGCATCAGCAAGTAGCACCAGGGGTTCTACCTCAGCTCCTGCCACTTAAAAGATGTACCAGCTGGGCCCATGTGCTACTTACAGTGACTGACCTCATCCATCCCTGGATTGGCCTGAGGAACAATGGTAACCTAGTAGGAAGGACTGCTCTGCTTTCTGCAGCTCATCAGCAAGTGACAAGTGACCTTTGGGGATGAGGAAGACCACCTCTATAGAAAGCTCTCTAGAGCATCCTTACCATCAGGCTGCCTGAACAGGCAACTGGGAAGCAGCAGTTCAAAAGCCTGCACCAACTGGTAGATTTCCAGCAACATTGGCTCAAGGGCATTCAGGAGTCCAACACAGTGTGGGATTGCTCAATGACTCAGGTCCTTTCACCCCTTAAATTATTAAGGGAAGGCAACTAATGAGACTGTGGTGGATTACGAAGCAGTGAGAACAGGGAAGCCCAGTCTAGACACAGCCTGTGCTCTCCACTGAAGGAGTATGGCCACCTCATCTCATGGGACGTGTCAATCTCCAGGTTTCCAAGGCTGTGGCAGGCATGTGGTCCCCTTGTACTGGAGTGCTGAATGGGAGCACATTGCCATTCTTCACACCTCCACTCCCAAACTCTGCAAGGGTACAAACAGGGACTGGCACTGCTCCACACTGCTCCTAGGCTCTGCTCAAAGCTGGTTAACAGGTAGTTAGGCCATGGAAGGACACCAAGTCAGGAACACCTCCGTTTTGTGAGGGAAGGGCACCTTGCCAGGGCCACAATCACTGTTGTCCCTGCAGGTGGGAAATCTCTAATCTACAGCCCACTGAGACTCAATTTCTTCTTGCATCCATGCTGCGGGGATAAACTACTTGCACGCAGGCAGTGGTAGTACAGCAGCAGAACGCACCTGGAGGAAACAAACTACATCTGAGTTGTTTCAGGTTACTTGAAACAGGTCAAGTAGGGAAGCAATTCTTGCGCCCCAAGTTTTGACTGGGTACCACGTTCTGTGCAGCTCCTGCGGCATCCAGGCTGCAGGTTCAGCACAGGCTGGTGAGCAGAAAGGCTGGCACAGGGCTTTGGGCGATGTGATGGACAATGTTGTCCATTTAAAGGACAGGTTTCACCCGTAACAAGTGAAGGGAACACCTCTGTGCTCAGCAATATCCTGTTTACAGAATGGACACTGCTAGGTGCTGGAGCTGCACATCTAGCAGGCTAAATCACGGGGCAGAACAACCTGGATCGTTGCAGGCTACCCTGTGACCTGGGAATGTTTCTGGCATCATGTTTGCTTGTCTCTGTGCTGAAGGCTCACAGAACTAACAGTGCTTTGCTGTTGTGATATACTGGAGCTGAAAAGACCAGGATAACTCTCTAAGTTGGTGGAGTTCTTAATGGCTTTTAATAGCTCTCAGCAGGTTCAGCTGTTCAGTACCTCCCAGGGATTATACGGAGTGCCAAGATAGCTTGTCTGCCAGGAGCACTTCCAATACATTATCCACACAAAATTCCCAGGCAGGCAGGGTCCAACAACACAGCGGCTGCTCCTGGATGTGCACAACCATGCAAGTCTCCTGCGTTGCCTGGTGAGGTGGTTGGGCTCAGAGTCCATAGAGCAAATGAGGCAGCAATAAGGAATGAAGAAATAGGTATGGCATTGGGGTGGCAAAGGGGTACCTGAAAGCCCATGTTACAGGATGGAGGGGTAAGGAGTGAGGAGAAGGAAGATGCAGAGGAGGGACTTCTCCCCACATGCTGCTGGAGGAAGAGCAAACACTGACTGCTTCCCAGGGCAGGCAGCAGCAGGCTGCTTCCCCTCGCCTCCTCCTGCTGCGGGACAGGGCGGCGCCAGAGCCGCCTGCCTTGGCAAATGGGGACTCCCACATCAGGTTGGGCAAGTATTGGGCAGGTTACTGGGATCGTGATCCTCTCTTGGCTCTGGAGGCACTTTCCCATGCATGAAAACCTCCTCTGTCCTGCCAGTCCCAACACCTTCCAGATCCTCCCAGTTCTCTTACCATGTCATGTGGCTGAGCACTAGCAGCTTCCCAGCCAGGATGATCATTAGTTCCTCATATTAGAGGTATCTACTCACTGATTAATATCTTTGTGCCCATTTGTTGTTTTCCTGAAGTGTTAGTTGCTTGATCAGCCTGATAAACTATGACGAAATGTCTGGCTTGGTAGGTGAGCGAAGAGCAGCAGAAAATTGCTACCCTGATTTCAAGTAAGGTCTTTGACACTGCCCCCTGTAATATCCTCATAGAAAAGCAAATGGAAGTATGGGCTGGGGAAGGAAACAGTGGGGTGGACTGAAAAGTGGCTGAAGAGCTGAGCCCACATGATGGTGATCAGTAGCACAAAGTCTAGATGGAGGCCAGTAACTAGTGGTGTCCTTAGGGGTCAATACTGGGTCCGATCCTCTTTAGCATCTTCACTGATGATCTAGATGGTGAGGCGGAGTGTATCCTCAGCAAGTGTGCTGATGACACAAAACTGGGACGACTGGCTGATACACCAGAGGGTCGTGCTGCCGTCCAGAGGGACTATAACAGGCTGGAGAAATGGCCTGGCAGGAACCTCATGGTGTTCGTAGGGAGAACTGTAAGCTCCTGCCCCTGGAAAGGAATAATCTAGGGATAAGTCTATGGAGCGGTCACGAAGTTGACTAAGGAACTGAAGCACCTCTTCTATGAGGAAACGCTGAGAGCTGGGACTGTTCAGCCTGGATAAGAGAAGGCTCTGGGGGAACCTTGTCAATGTATATAAACAGCTAAGGGGAAGGTGCAAAGAAGATGGAGCCAGATTCTTCCCAGTGGAGCCCAGCAACAGGATCATAGGCAATGAACACAAACTGAAATAGAGGAGGCTCCTGCTGAACATCAAGGAATACTTTATTACTGTGAGGGTGACTGAGCGCTGACCTAGCTACTCAGGGAGTTTGTGTTGCTGAGTATCTTCAGTCTTGGAGATAGCCAAACGCTATCTGGACATGGACCTGGGCTGCTGGTGCAGGGAGCACTGCTTGAGCATGGGGGCTGGAGCAGATGACCTCCAGAGGTCCCTTCCAACCTCAACCATTCTGTGATTCTGTGGGAGGGAAGAAAGTGGAATGCTTGAGAAAGAACACAGGAAGCACCTGTTAATATGCTGACCCAGGAAAACAGCAGCATGATGAACATTTCAACCTAAGGATGGCTGGAATCTGGGAGACAAGATGTACTTGCCTGTCCGCCAACCAGGGGAGCACAGGCATGCCTAGCCTCTCCCAGGCCTTGCCCATAGCCAGCAATGCTCAGCAGGTTGCTGCTTTACATCATTCAGCCAGCGGTTGCCACAGTAACTGCACTTACAGATGAAGGATGCGAGGCTCCTGGGGTAGTGGAATGACTGGCACCCGCTGGGTGTTGTCTCTATTGCACTGCAGGAAAGGAAGATGTGGTTTTCTGAACGTGAGAAAATAAACAGCCTTCCTTATGCTACACCGAGCTGGGCTTCCCACCCGCTTCCTGCTGCAGGTCCCTTCTCCCCAGCCCTGTGCTCCCTGGCAACTGCCCTGCTTCCTTGAAGCACTCAACCCAAGAAGAAAAACTGCTTTAGACAACAAGAAATCAGCCTACCCAGGCAAGAGGCATCACTTCAGTTTCAACAGCCCCATCAGACCCAACCCAGAGGAAACCAAGGCCTGACCTCCACGAGGATCACAGATCCTTAGTGTCAGTGGTTGAAGGGCTTGCATGGAAACTCACTGTCCCTCAGGCACCATTCTCGTCTAGTTTTCTAATCAGACCTGCTCACACTCACCTTCATTGCATGCAGGATCAACAATAGCAGAGGGAAGCCACACAAAACCAAACCGTGGCAGACATGATGGATCCCTACAGTGCTGCTCTCATCCCTATTCAAAGCAAGAACAGCCCCATGGCTAGAGACAACACTTCTCCCACTGCTGGGGAGTGGAAGCATTTATAGGACACAGGTGCCTGGTGCTGTCAGCTACATGAAGAACCAAGGGAGGGCCAGGTGAAGCCTATTGCCCTTCTTCTCCAAGTACACCTTTGCTCCATAGCAAAACCCTCAGGAAGAGGTGCACTGGATGAGAAGTCTCATGCTAACAAGACGGATCAACATTGCATCTGCTGAGTTCTGTTTTCAGCAGCAGCCACGTGAGAAAGAAAACCTCCTTTCCTGGCTCACCATTTGGGATCCAAAGGATGAGCTCTAGAATCTCAGAGCCTGAACATGGGCTGTAACGCTCAGATTCTGAGTTCCTTTCTGTTTCTGGTGTGCCAGCCTGGGAGACCACAGCCTCCAATCTCCTGTCTGCTGGCTGGGAGAGTTGGAAACAATGGAGCATTCATCCTCAAGCACCTTAGGAAAAAGAGGGAATCTCCTGGGGATGCTTTTGTTGCGCACTGTCTCCTCTGTACGCACTCATTTAACCAGCTCAGTCTGTCCTGAGCTGTACTGAGCATTCCCATCTGTGGCCACAAGTCACAATAACAGTGCTCTGAGTTTCAGCCTGATACAAGATATGAGAGCTCTGAAAAACAAATCAGGGTCTGGGTTTCTCTAGTTCAGCAGCCAGAGTTAGCAGACACATTAGGTCTCAGTCTTGCTCTGGCTGATGATGCAAGTGTTGGTCAGACACTCATTAAGAGAGCACCAGTCCTCTGGTTGTCTAATTGAAGATGGGACAGACAAAAAGGAGAGAAAGCTGCACATGAAGGGACTGATTAAGATAAAGGGCAGTCTTCCAAGAGCTTTTTGGGTCACCTTCTGTTTTAGAGGGCTGTTTCCTAAGTTACTGGGGAGGTGGGGGGGAAGGCTCTCAGTAGCTGGAATTGTCTTAGGGCCAGTAAGTTGCCTCTAATTCTGCCATGAGCTGACACAGCACTAATGTACACAGAGACTGGTTCTTGAGCTGGAGAACTGATCTCTCAAGGAGATGTGATGCTTGCTCACCATCAACAGCTGTTAAAGGAGTCTGACAGACAAAGGGGAGGATTTGGCTCCCATATGAGGAAGGCAGGCAAAATACATCCCCAAGCTGTTTTCTCCTTCCTGTCTGGGGTCACAGCCAAACCCAGGGAGAGGACATAAAGGATGATAAGCTACAGCCCAGTAAGGGTCACCAGCAGGGGTACAGCAACACCCACATCTCCTTCTCTCAAAGCTTAGTGTACTTGAGAAGGGCCACAACAAAACCTGATTTTGACAGTTCTCAGCCTTCTGCAAGCTACATGACAGAGGTGGCATGTCACCCCTGCTCTAGCAGAGCCGAACACCACTGTGCAGGGCCACATGGGGTCCTCCTGGATAGCAATGGGCAGACTTGAGGCACAGCACAAGAACTCACCATTCCCCAGCAAGCAATCACCCATGCTGTGAATTGGGTGGCAAAGATAGCCTCACTCACTGCTTCAATTCGCCTGACCAGACCCCATGCCCTACCCCATAGCCCCACCAGCCACCTCCACCCTCCACTCCAGTTCCAGACCCCAGTAAGAGACAGCAGCCAACAGCAGCTTGAAGATGCTGTCCACAAGCCGTGGTCCACCTCTCTCTTGGCTACTCAGCAGCACCCCCTTGAGTGAGTCTTGCCACATCCTCATTTTCGAGGGCCCAAAGATAACCTAAAGCTATTAATCACCTTGAAGAGACCACAAGGGAATACAGGAGATTATTTCCAGCCCACGCTCACACTTTATTATATACAGAGACACGGTGAGTGTAAGAACATCAACATGGGACGTGGACAGTAAGGGAGGCCCAAAGGCACTGCCTCCTGTCTCCTTGGTGCAACCAGTCAGCATACTTTATACAAATAATACAATATTCAAACAATAAATAAGCTTAATAAATAAGATCAAGAAATAAATTAAAAAAAAAAAAGGACAAAGCAGCAAGGAATGGATTTGAGGGCTGTGACACATCCACAGCAGTGACAATACCACCACCATCTCACCTGCACACCAGCAGCTGCAGCACAGACCCACAGCAGCCCTTTTCTCTCATTGTACTACAGCAAAATCCGACTGAGGAGAGAGCACTGGGCACAGTCCAATATTTCTGTGCTGTTGTGGTCTAGGAGCCCTCTCCCCTTCACAAGCCCCTTCAGTAAAGGTGCTTGAAAACAAGGTACAACCGCAGCCTCGCTGTGCGCAATCACAGCTTGTCAGTTTGGCACAAAAAAAAACCCTCAACAAGTCTCTTCCCTTCCCATAGTCCCTCAGACAGACACTGGCACAGTTATTAACTGAGTTGGGGCAGGGGGACAGCAAAGGAAACATCTCTAAGGAAGGGGGGAGAGATGAGGCAACGCTCCCTTTCACTCATGGGAAGCACAAATGCTCTCATTCATTGCTCCAGCATACTCCTTCCACATGCCCTGGCACTGAAAGAGACCTGGTGGGTGACATCCCTGGGGAGGAGGGGCTTACTACAAGGACCTCAAGGATGCAGCTCAGAAGTTAAAGAGTTATGAGCAAAGGGACAGCAGTAAAAGGCCGCCACTGGTTACCTAAGAGAAAACCAGTAAGACACCCAGTCCCTAACCCCTGCAGGGGGTGAGGCCACACATACACACTGATGTGACCCCCATGCTGGAGCTCAAGGCCTCCAGCTCTCTCCAAGAGACACTGGCAGCTGGCATATAAGGGGGAGAAAGACTCTGCTCATCAAGGACAGCTCTCAGCAGGAAGAAGACAACTTGAACCCTGGTCTCTCCTGCCATCCCCCCCATTTTGCCCCCAGAGAAGGGCACTGGAATGTGAAGAAACCAGGAACTGACGAAATAGGGCAGTGAGAGAGAAATGGGAACAGTTGGACATCTGGGATGTGGAACCTGACCCGTCTGCCCCCACATATACAGACTGCTACTCATCCAGACCTGGTATCAAGTCTGCAATGCTGTCCACATAGTAATTGGGCACCATATCCTTGGCAGCTGCGCTGTCACTGGCCATGTAGGCCTGCGCCTCCTCCAGGCGGGAGACACCCGTGAGGGTGAGGATGGTGGAGAGGCCGCAGTTCTTGCCAAAGAGGATATCTGTCTCCAGACGGTCTCCCACCATGAGGGTGCGGGATGGGTCGACGCCGAAACGCTCCACGATGCAATCAAACATGTACGTGTTCGGTTTCCCCACCACTAGTGCCTTGCGGCCTGAAGCCGTTTCCACCGCGGCTGTGAGGCTGCCAGTCCCTAGAGAGAAGAGGGAGGAGAAAAAGACGTAGCCACGGGCTAACCGGCTGCAGGAAGCTCAGCACCCAAGGCCCCACCAGGGGCAGGGAGGCTGACAGGCACGGATGTGGGCATCCCGATGCTCAGGGAACGTCCTCGCCCGTGCTTGGGGCGGTGAATCCCAACCCAGGCCAACCCCGCACCCCCCGGGGCAGCAAGGGAAGGAATGGGGCCCGCGAGCTCACCGGGGGTGCGCTGCCCATCGCTGAGCGGGTGCCAGGGGTCGGGGTCGGTGGCCACCAGGAGGCACTGCGGGTCGCGCAGGTAGCCGCAGGCCTGCGCCAGCTTGGCGAAGGTGAACTGGTCGTCGTAGCCCACCAGCACGGCCCGCACCGGCTCGGCGGGCGCGGCCTCGTCCTCTCCCGCCAGGCGCAGGCCGGCGTCGCGCACCTCGCCCCGCAACCCTTCTCCGCCCAGCACGAAGACGCGGCCGCCCGAGTCCCCGCTCCCCACGCCGCCGCCGCCGCCGAGGAGGCGCTGGCGGAGGAAGAGCGCGGAGCAGAGCGCGGAGCTGAAGACGTGCTCGGCGCGGACGCCGCGGAAGCCGAGGCGGCTGAAGCGCCGCTCCAGCTCGGCCACGGAGCGGCGGCTGTTGTTGCTGACGAAGAGGGCGGCCTTGCCGCTGCGCCGCAGCCGCTCCAGCAGTTCAGGGGCGCCGGGCACGGCGCGCTCGCCCGCCCACAGCACGCCGTCGCAGTCGAAGAGCAGCCCCTGCGCCGGGCCCAGCACCTCCCGCAACCCCGCGCCGCTCAGCCGCCGGCAGCTCGCCATAGCGCCGCTGCACCGCCGACCGCCCGCCGGGCCGCCGGCCGGCCGCCGCGTCCCGCCCCGCCCCGCGGGTCCGCCAATCACCGCCCCCCGGCCGCAGCCGCCACCAATGGGAGGCCAGGAACGCGCTGAGCTGCAGCCGCGCTGCCCTGTCACTCTCGAGGGGAAGGGGCGGGGCCAAAGTGACAGCCACGCAGCCCTATCAACTGCTGAAGGGGGCGGTGGGAGGCGGGACAAAGCCTGAGCGCTCTTGCCGATTGGTTAAAGTCGCCTTCCTCAGCCACCTCCTCCCGGGAAGGCCTCGCGGCAGCAGGGCGCCCCCTGCTGCCCGGTGGTGCTGAAGGGCGGCGAAGCCGCCATTACCCCCTGGCTGTGTGTCTCCTCCGGTTGAGGGGTCCGGCCGCCCCTCTCCGCCTTGGCATTCCTGCAGAACTCCCCTTCCCTCCTCCCGTCTGCAGCTTGCGGGTGCACAGCCTCCAGCACCTCGCACTGCTGAGCCCTGCTCATACCTGCCTGTGGCTTGTGACAGCAGCTCCCTAAATAACCTCGTTGCAAAATATACATACATATTTATATATGTCTATATCTGTGTGTTTATGGCACAATGGGGCAGAAGGGGCTGTGATGAGTGCTGTGTACCTGCAGAAGAACTTGCCCACGCCAGCCCCAGAACTGCCTCCCCGCCATCCATCTCCTGCTCTCCCAGGTCTCCATGGATACCTGAGCGAGACTCTGGGTCCCTCAGCAATGGCTGGGCCCAGGAGGGCCATGGTGGTGCAGGGTAGGAGGCTGTGGAGACGGGAGAGTAAGGGGAGGCGGGCGATAGACAAGATGGAGGAGCTGGAGAGGCATGCCATCCCTCAGGCCACCCCAATGTTTCCACAGTGCCTGCTGGGTCCCAGGGGGGCACTGCACCCCATCTCCCCATCCTGCTCGCTGCTCAGTTCTGCATGGGCGATGAGGTCAGGGGGCTCCCAGCCTCAGGCAGCGGCTGCCCCTCATCCCCGGTTCCGGGGGCACAGTCCGTGGTGATCACTGCATTGGCCTCACTGGGCGGAGGCCTGGGGGCCAGCGATGGGGCGTCGTGGCTGTGGCGGCTCGCTGGCTGTGGCGGGAGTGGCGGTGGGACGGAGGGGGCTCGGCTGGGCACCCCGGCCATCCGTCGCGGCAGGGCTTTGGGGCTGCCTGCATGCCTGGGGGCTGCCAGGGCAGGGGCTGTGCTGCGGGGCTGGGCCACGGGTGGTGGAGCCATCATGGGTCGGGCTGGAGCCGGGCGCTTGCCTGGAAAGAAAGCTGAGGTGGGTGGATTCTTCTCTGCTGGGGTCTCTCACCAGGGCAGGGGGGGCTGTGGTGTTGGATGTGGGTTACAGAGGGACAAATTGCCCCTTGCCCAGCTCCCATACTGGAGACCCAACAGCTTTTGAGGGCTTTTTCCATCCTCTTTTCTTCACAAGTGGCTATGAGCTTTGACCCCTCTTACACAGGACGCTGGAGGACTTACCATGCCCATCCCACAGTCCCACCTTGTCTGGGGCTGGAGCACACAATGAGGGGCTGGATCCTGACCATGATCCCAACCAGATGCCCTAACTCTCCTTTGGTGGCAGTGACATCCCCAGCACCCTCTCATGCAGGATGAAGGCAAAGCAGAGGAGGTGGCATTGCAGGGTGGCATTCCCCAAGCACTGTGCCATCAGGGGCACCCTAACCTTTGCGCGCAGTGTCGTCAGTCAGTGTTGGAGCTGCCGCTTCAGGAGATGGACTGGTCACTGCTGGGGGTGACCTGGGCTCAGGATCCCTCGAGGTGCTGCGCAGACAATGGAGCAAGTCAGGCTTCGGCTGGGCACGGTGAGCCTGGTGTGGGGGTGGGATGCGGGAGGGCATGGGGAGAGCTGGGAGAGCCCCCAGCTCCCACCAGACTTACACCTCTCCATCCGGGAGAGTGGGGGTGCTGGCTGGAGGGACATCAAGGGTCAGCTCTTCCACTGGGGTGGCCTTGCTAAGTCTGCTGTTTGCAGGTGGCATGAACATGCCTGAGATGTTGAAATCTACCTCTGGGTGGACAGAAAGGAGATGCCATGAGGAGAGGCTTACTGCCCAGAGCTTCCCCAGATGACCCCATGGCAGTGGACTGGTGCAGCCCCGCTGCTTCCCTCCTCCTGGGGAAGGAGAAATGTCCCCTTTTCTTCCTCCTCCCTTCACCCTGGGCTCTCACCCCCCAGGTGAGGCCCTCGCCCTACCTCCAGGGAAGAGGGTATCTGCGTGCTGGATGAGGGCTTCAACCACACTGACCACCTGGATGGAGGAGACCGAGGCCAAGTCCAGTTGCATTGGGTCTCTGAAAGACAGAGGTGGGGGGAGGCATCAGAAAAAGGATCTTGGGCCATTAAACCCCTCTGATGTTCATTCCTGAGGGGTGTGGTAGGGTCCTGGAATCCCTGGAACTGGTGGTGGAGGCCATCCATGTCATAGGTTCTCCAGGTCTCAGCCACTCCCTGTGCTACTTTGGAGCGTGGCCAAGAGGACACGTGCTTGGTGAAGGGACGTGCCAGTCGTGGACCGTGGGGACAAGGGACAATACTTGAGGATGGAGGTGCTTTAGACCAGCCTGAAGGCTGCTGGATCAGCCTTTCCCATGGTGTTTGCTCTCCAGGCACCCCAGGTGGGGCTGGCACTGCCTCCCACCCTCCAAGCAAGCTCTTACCCTGTGCTCTGCTGTGACCACAGCAGGTTGGGGCCCAGCACGATGGCGATATTGCTGGGGGTCATTTTGTTCACCTCCTGGTGTTCAGCCAGCTTAGCTAAGAACTTGATCAGATACCTGTGGGTACAAGGAGGTTGGTATGTATGGGTTTGGGGAGGGAAGAGCTGCCCCAGTGGTTGCTGAAGGAGCCCTGTCCTCGCAAAACACCTCAGGTTGTTGTAGCTCTCATGGGGCAGGCGACTGCAGGTGTCCCGCAGGCTCTGTATGCGGCTCTCATCATCCTTTAAGCTGCAAGAGAGAAGGAGGAGTGGAGAGCTCAGCCTGCTCCCTGTGGCAGAGAGGGATAGTGTGCAAGGGAACATGGTCAGTGTCAGCCACCCTGTGCAAGCCGTGGCCCTGGGGATGGGGATGCCCTGCTGCTGCCTTTACTGGGCAGCTAAGTAGGCATCCAGAGAGGACAAAATCACACCCCAAAGGCTCAGAGGGTTTCACAAGATACAAACACAGCTTCTGGGTGGGCACCCTATTTCACTGTGACTATGGGGCTCACTGGCATGGAGCTGATCCCTTCAGAAAGATACTCTCCCCATTTCCATGGCTTTTTGCCGTGTTTCCTTCACCACCCCTTCCATCCGAAAAGCAAGAGGCCAAACTGGGCACTGGCCACGGGGCTCACACTGTTGAGGTCAAGCGGGTCTTCACACAGTATACTGTTTCTACAATATAAAAGGTTGCAGCCTTTCTCCTCCTGCTGACTTGTTTTTTATTGCTGTTCCCCAAGGTTTTGGCCTATGTGGATTTCTGCTGAGCATGGGACAGACCAGGTGCTATATCTCTCCCTACATGGCAAACGAGGCCGAGGAGCCCTGCTCTGAGTGCTAGGAGGGATGGAGGGGGGTGAGTTGGGTTTATTTGAGCCCTACCAGGCTTTTCTGCCCCGAAGCCTACACCTACCTGGCCACTTGGAGCCACTCGTCATAGAGCTCAAAGGTCATCAAAGGCTGGGGCAGCTCCCGCAGGTAGGACTTCAGTGCACCTGAGAGAGGAGGGGGAGCAACAGGGATGATGGTGGTGGGGGACAGCAGGGACTGCCCGGTCATGTCCCCCCATGCTGCATCGCCGGCACCCACCGGCCACGGCGTGGGGGTCTGAGTAAAACTCTTCCAGCGCATTGGAGCCACTGGCCAGGCTGCTCTTCAGCTTCCTCAGCACTGAGGCACCAGCTGCCAGCCGGAAGAGGCCCTGGAGATGGGGTGAAGAGGGAAGGGATGTGGGGGGGCTGCATTCAGGGAGGGTGGTGGGAGGTCAGGAGTGCTGCCTACCTCCTCCCTCATGCCAGAGGCCAGCAGCATCATGACACAGGCTTCGATGGGCAGCGCGATCTCCCGGCCCAAGCTTTTGAGGTGTGTCTCTAGGGGCACACCGTAGTACCCCACCACTGGGGTGTCTGCAGTGAAGGAGGGCTCTGGAAGAGAGAGGTGAATGCCAGGAGGGATGGTGGCCTCTAGGGCCGTCTGGCATCCAGCCACAGTGACATCTCGCTCTGATGGAGAGGGGAGGCAGAGGCAGCATCCCCATGGTGTGGTTCCCAACCCACCAACCCAGTGTAGGAGGCAGCAGCAGGCACAGGGAGGGAAAACCTGGCTTTCCCAGCCTCACAAGCCACATTTGCATCCCCCTGAGCTCGGCTGCAGTCCTCCCTGGGCTGCACAGAGAGCCAGTGGGTTACCTGTCTGGCTGTGGCTTTCCTTCAGCTCTGCCAGAGCCGAGTCCAGAGATCCGAGGGACTGCCGGTGGTACTGAGCTTGGATTTCCAGCAGCTGCCAGGCATGGGACAGGCAAATAGTGCTTTTTTTGGCATCAGACTCTCTCAGAGAGATCCCCCACCAGGAATTGTGCCCACATACAGACAGGGCAAAGGGGGAGCTGCAAGGGGAACCCCCTTGGGGTCACTGGACCATGTCTGTAGTGGCGGGTAGAGGGCAAATTGGAGAGGGAGGGTCATCAGGACAAGTAGCTGGTGCTAGTGATGGCATTAACCTGCAGTGCGTGGAGCAAGGATAGCTTTAGGCGTTTGCTAGTGCCTGGGGCTGTCCCTTGCCCTATGTGGAGGGCTTAGTGTGGATGGGGACAAGGCATGGCTCAGGCATTCAAATGCTGAGGAGGAGTGTGAGAGAGGACTTACTTTGATGAAGTAGCTGGCGTAGCTGTCCTCTTTGGTGGAGAAGTGGTACAGGTCAGCCATGTACTCATCCTGGGAGGGGAGACAGAGAGAAGGGCAATCTTCCACCTGCTCCCTGGCACCTTCACAAAACCCTCTCATCCAGGCTGTGAGTTGTCACACAGGGCTTCCGGGTGCAGTGGGGAGGCAGGCTGGGACCATGGGGGCATTTCTCCTTGCCTTCATTGCTTGCATTTTGATAGTGGCAGTGACCTCTCCTGCAATGGGGGTACTCACACAAGTGTCTCAGGACAAGAGGTGCCTGCACCTCCAGCTCCAGTGAGCCCATGGCTCTGCCAGACGAGGCACTGGGCTTTTCAGAGAAGCATGGAGAAAGTCGGTGTGGAAGTCCCCAGCCACGCAGCACAGATCCCAGCCCAGCTGGTTCATAGGGGACCCAAGGGGACCCCATAAGCTCCCTGCTGTAGCCGTTGGAGCCTTCTCTCTGCAGAAGTTTGTGCTTTGAACCCTTAACTCCACTTCTTCCCTGGGCTTGGGCATCCCCCTGTTTCTGCTCCTTGAGGGACTGGTTTGCTTGCGGAGGGCAGTACATACTGGCTGGCTGCATCCATCTCAGCATAGGGTCACTTCGGATGGAATCAGTGAAGGGGAACAAGTCTGCAGCCCTGGAGGTGCCCCACGAGGGACAGCAAGTGAAATCTCACCTTGCACTGCTCCACCTTCCTCTTCACCTCCTCCTCCTCCTCCTTCAAGATCTCCAGTTTGTTGGCAGCAGAAGATGCCCCCGGGCCAGCACCAGTGCCAGCACTGTTACTGGAGCTCTTGGCAGCTTGGTTCAGCCTTTGGAGTGGGAGAGAAGAGTCACACCTACAGCCTCAGTGCCAGGGACATGGGGTGGGATGGGTGTGCAGAAGGGGTATGGGGATCATGAGGAGGACAGCAAGTCCAGGTACTGCCCTGCAGTGCTTTCCCTAGGCCAGTACCTCTCATTTCCCTCACCCAGAAGATGGTGCTGCTCAGAAGGGCACGACCTGGTTAGGTGGGGAGGCATTCAGCAAGGCTGACTGAAACACCCAGGGCCTGCAGGACCCTTCCCAAGCCTCATTCCTGACAGGAGCCATCATGACTCATGATGTGGAAATGACCCATGGCTGTGCTGCTCTCCCAGAGAAACCCAAGGTGGCACTTGGAAATTTGCTTCCCATTGTCTCCTATCCTGGGTGCCTGGATACCCTAGCCCCCTGCCCACAGTGTGTCCCATACCGGCTCTTGATTGTGTTCCAGTCAGAAATCAGCTTCTGGAGGGTCTTCTTGCGCTTCAGGATAATGGGAAGCTCCTCCTGGGGAGAGAGGGCCCAGAGTGAGTGGGGAAGGCTTGGGGATGCGGGAAAGGGTGATGGGATAGGAGAAGGGAGCCAGGAGGGCATGCAGGCCTACCTCACTGAGCCTGTTGAGTGGCTGCAGCACATCGCGCTCCAGGGTGATCTCAAACTCAGCCAGGATTTTGGCCAGCGAGCTTTCTATACAGCAGCCCATCTCCAGGGCTTTCCTGCATAGGAAAGACTGGGGGCTGGAACCGTGCC
The DNA here is from genome assembly GCF_033783945.1 of Neopsephotus bourkii. Lineage (NCBI taxonomy): Eukaryota > Metazoa > Chordata > Aves > Psittaciformes > Psittacidae > Neopsephotus > Neopsephotus bourkii. Next base: position 16,881,039 of record NW_026900624.1, read on the forward strand.
ACTCTCTGACTCAACACCCCTCTGCGTGCCAGTACTCCTGTGGGACCCTGAGCCAACCCCTGTCCCCTCTCCCACTCCAGTACCAGTATTTTCTCTGAGGACAGGGTTTGACAGCTCAGCTTGGCCATGGGAGCCCCTGAGTCAAAACAATGGCACTGACAGCGTGTTTTGGGGTCGCCCCTGGCACTTTCTCCCATTGGCACTTACCCAAGGCTGGACTCCGTGTCCAGTTCCTTGAAGCTCTCAGCCATTGTCATGGATAGAGCCATCAAGGGCAGCTTCTTCTGCACAGAGACAAGGTGTTGGGAAAGGGATGGTGAGCCGGCATGTGGCAGCTCCCTCCCCATGAAGCGTGCCACCATGGCATGACAGCAAGTGGCTGAACCCTTCACTGGATCCCCGCATCTTTTCCTGGCCCACCCATCCCCACTGGCCCTGGGGATGTTCCTTCATCCAAAGCCAGCGTCCAGTTAGCTGCATAATGCACCAAAGCTCTATAGTTGGTTAGAAAACCTCCAGCCTTCTCTCAAATAGACCCATGTAGAAGACTGTGAGGCTGATGGAGGCCCTCACCAAGCACAGCCCCCTCTGCCATGGCTTCATATGTACAAAGCAGTTTAATCACCAAGAATAACTAAGCCAAGCTGGGGCTTGTCAGGTTGCCAAGAAAAGTGGAGCTCCCAGAATCATAGGGGCACTAAGGAAAGTGCAGGCTGAGGTGGAGGATGCTACTCACCACTCGCTTGTCCATCTCGGAGCCGCACTGCCCCTGCAGGCAGGCTTGCAGCCTCTTGGACACGCTGTGAGCTGCTCGCTTGGCTGGCTCAATCCTCTGCTCGATCTGAGGGCAGAAAGGTGGGAATGGAGAGGCTCTTTTGCCAACCATAGGCTGGGCTTCCCAATGCCATCTCTTCCCCAACACCCAGCTCTGGCGTGAGTGGCCCACACAGCATCCTGCTGCAGCGCAGATCTTCCCTGGTCCAGCAAAAAGGGAGGACAGCTCCTGGTCGGGATTCATCCCTCTGTGAGTGGCCGGAGAAGCCCTTTCCCATAGCAGGAGGCTGCTGCGGTCCTGGAGCTGCCCTCCGGCACATGGGCAGATCCCAGCCCCACGACTTGGACGCGCTGGCAGGACAAACCGCAGGCAGGAGCGGGGCAGGTCCCACACCCAGGCACAAGCAGGCACACGCCTGCCGGCCCTGCCGCACCTCACCTGCAGCAGATCTGCCGGCAGCAGCTCCGTCGCTTCTTGGGCTCTGCCGAGGAAGCAGAAAGAGCCATGAGCAGATGGGGTGAGCTTCACCCGCCACTCTTTGGGAGCGGGAGGCACTGGCTATGGCCTGGACCATCTCACACAAGGTGATGGGTGGAATGAACTCGGAGGGATGCAGCCAGAACAGGGCAACGCAGCCAACCTTGCTGGCTGGTGGTCACCCATCAGACACAGCTTCCAGGTCAGAGCACCACAGTCAAAAAGTCCAGATGGAGACAGGGGTAGTGGGGCCATAGCGGGGGTGGGATGTTTGGTGGTAAAGTCTCCTGACCACTCCTCTAAAGCCAAATCCAGAGCAGTGCTCTGAAGCCTGCACACATATTTGCAGGCCATGGTAGCCACCGGCTGTGGGTTCACCAGTGCCAGAACAAGGATATCTTCAGGACCAAGCTGTAGCCTGAGACCAACACAAGCCCCTCCAGAAACACCTACATGAAACCAGCTTTCTGCTTGGTTTTGCAGCTGGTATCAAGGGGTGAAATTTCTGTTTTGCAGCAAATTCTGCTCAAAACCAGATTCAAATCCCACCAGCTGCCATCACCACCAAACCTCCTTGTAGAGGAAACCTCCCTTCATGGCCTGCTGCCATTGCCGTGCCCCAGGAAACCCATTTGCTTTCCCTCTGCTGCTGCTTTTTCCCCAGTTCATGTTTCTCTCTTTTTACCACCCGATGGGGGATGAGGCTGTGGAGCTGCAGGAAACGGGGGTGGCTTGGTTACAGGCAAGCAAAATCACGTGAGACCGCAGCCTGCAAAGGAGAGGCTCTGCGGTGGGTGAAGAGCTTGCTATAGGACAGGATAGGCTGCTTGAGACCTGCCTGGCACTAGTGAAAAGGAGGTACATCCAACATGGAGATGAGACATCTTGAGCGAGGAGGGATGGGAAAGGGGATCATGGTCCCCTATGGGAAATGCAAGAAGAGCAAGAGGCCACCAGGATGTAGAAGCTGCTTCCCTGTGGCTGGTCTGCTGGGCTGGCTGAGGGACCAGTGCAGCGGTGCAGGGGACACGGTTGGCCCTGCTCATCCTCCCAGCGCTGGGGAGCCTGCGAAGGTGGCTGTAGGAAAGGAGCAGTGAGGGGGCTGGGAAGGGAGGGCCCAGCCCTGTAATTTCGGTTCTGGGTTTTGCAAGGGGAGAGCTTTGGAAAGGCGAAGAGAAAAATAAGGAAGAGACAGAGGAAGGATGGGGCCAGAGGGATTTGTGTGAAGCTGTACAATCCCCGGCCCTCTCCTCAAAGGGCATGCCAGGAAGCCCATGCTGCCAGGCTTGCTACAACTATGCAGAGCACCCAGTGCCTGTGGGGATTCAGCAGGGAAGGCAGGTCCCAGTTCCTAACACTCTCCTGGTCACTACACAGCCAAGGACATTTGGCTAGAAGGTCCTTCCCTGTTGCCCCCACACCCTGAGGAAGCCAAGCTTGGGAAAAGCCTGTTTCCAGGTGGATGTAGCATCTGGGGATCATATCACTGTTGAGCAGCACCAGTGCAGCCTTCCCATTGCCCCGTGGGCACCAGGAAGCCACAGCTCCTCAGCTTATGCTGAAGATGCTCTAAACCCAGGGTCATTCCCTCTTCCCCTCCTCTCTGGCCATGGAAGGTCAGTCCAGCCCCAGCGCAAGCCCTCCAGGACCCGCATCCCGCTCCCTCCCAGCCCCTCCAGTGCAGGTAGCGCAGAAGTCCTTACCGGCCGGTGATGTTGGGATGGGACAGCTGCTGCCGCATCCAATTGATCTGCTTTTTCATCATCTTGAGCGCTGGGAGGGAACCACGAGTCGCTCCACTTGGCTGTACCCACTCAGCACCCTTCAGCAATGCTTGGCATCAGGCACTGGTGGCCCCTCAGTTCCCCAGAGCTGCTCTCCCCTTGCTTTTCCCTGAGGACCTCTCCTTCCCCTGTTCCCCCTTTCTGTTTGTGTGGCTGGCCCCCTCCCTCATCCCTCCCAGGGGATGCCCTGCCTTGGACTCCCTGCTCCGGCTCCCTCTCTTCTGAGCTTCCTTCCTCTCCGTCTGCCCCTGCACTGCAGAGCAGGTAAGAGCAGCTCAGGGCTCCTGCTCCACTCTGTGTTCCTGTCACCACCCCGCAAGTATAAATAACTTCAGCCCAGCCTTAAAGGGGAAATATTATTACAGCAAACACGTAACAAGGCAGGACAAGCACATGTGCTGCCAAGCCCAAGCAAGGGCCCACGCTCTGTTTCTTGCTCTGTCTCAACTCGGCACCTGTTTTTCCCCCTCTTGCCTTGCCCACCACTAGCCCATGTCCATGCCAGCTAGCTGTGCAGTGCACACGGAGTGTTTGATGTACATCCTGCCCTGCCCGGTCACCCAAACTCTGCTCCATGCTCACGGGTACAGCTCCACTCTCTTCCCTCTGCCACATATCCCTCTTGTCATGACAAACGCAGGAGGTCGAGCAGCAAAGCCACCCCTGCAGCCCCTTCTGTGCCCCCCACCCCACTTCCCATCCCCAACGCTCTCTAGAACAACCACAAAGCTGCTGCCCTGTGCCCTGGGGAGGCCCCTTCCTCCCTCCCTGTTCTCCCACCGCTGGCAGAGCTCCTCGGGGCTGAGCACGGCGCAGCAGCACCCGCACGCAGTCACCCAGGAACCACAAACTCCTCCTTCCCAGGCTCGGGTGCTCTGTGTTTGGGTCGAGGCATCCCCTTCACACCAGCACCACCTCCTTTGCTCCTGGCCTGGGGAGATGTAAACCTTGCCTTGCTTCTGGCTACCTGCAGCTGGGACTTCCCTCCATCTGCAGTCTGCTCTCGGCTGGGTTAGCATTGGCAAAGGAAGGAGCACAGGCAGGAAGTGGTCAGCCTGTGGGCAGAGACAAGCGGCAAAGGAAGAACAGGCGGAAGGGCCACTCCACCTGTGCCTGCAAGCCTGAAGGGCTACAGTTAGAGGGGTGCTGGGCTCTGCTCTGTAGTGGAGGGCAAAGGCTCCGGTGAGGGCATAGCAAAGCAGTGCTGGCAGCTGGGATGGAGCAAGGGGGCCCTGCCTGAAACACCAGGTTGCTCTAAACCTCTGGCTCAAGAGTGTCTGATACCCCAGCCATGAGCCCTGGGGGTGCTCCCAACAGGCAGGGTAGTTACCGAAGGGCATCAAGTCTAAGGGGTTCAAAACATCTCTTGCAGAGGCCAAAAAGCCCCCCAAGACCCTTGTCAGAGCAGATCTCTCCCCCCCTGCACTAAAACTGCCCTGGGCAAGAGGAGGAAGAGCTGCTACAAGCAGTGGTGAAGCTGCAAACAGTTCTGTGGGGCACGGGAGTGAGGTCAAGCCCTGCTCCTAATGGGATGCAGGGCACTGACCGTTACCCACAACCTCTCCCTAGGGAGAGAGGGAAGCAGGCAACACTCAGCTTCCAGCCTCTCAAAAAGGAATTGAGAGCATATGGGGCACTTCCACCACTTCTCTCCCTGGTCATGGGAGTGGGGAAACCATGGTGGCAATGCCCCAGGTGACTGGGGGATGACTTAAGATGATTGCAGGGGCAAGATGAGCTGGAAATGACGCCTTGTGGGGTGGAAGTCAGGGAAGGTGAGGGGAAAAGGCATTCCTTCAGTCAAAAGGCAGGGCCAGGATCAGGAAAGAACTATTTATTTCCCATAAATACAGCAGACTGTTCGCGCCGGGCGTTTTGTTTTCAATCTGTTTGTTTGTTTTCTTCCATTTACAGAATTTTGCACTGAAAATATATACATGTCTGTTCAACCAAACAAGATCTGCAAAGAAAAACCCCATACAAAACCCTGAAAAGAGACCAGAAAGGGAAGTAAGACACAGCAGAACCCCAGCATAAAGACCTTGCTTCCCCTTCTTTCTCTACCGCTCGCTGCACCCAGCTCCCAACACCTCACCTTTGCTGCCTCCCAAGCCACCCCACTCACCTCCATCTTGCCCAGGCCTCCTTCTACCTCTGGCAAGCCTATTGCAGGGCGCAGCTTGTTCCTACTTTTCAAGATCAGGCCCTCTTAAAACCAGTTTAGGGATGGGAAGCGGCTCCTGCGGTCACAAGCCCCATGGGGACGTGCCACCCGCCGGTCCCCTCCATGCCTGCAGATCCCCGCTCTAGTGTCACAGTGATCAGGCGGCTGTGTGGGCCCCCTCCCCATGCAGGGAGCCAGGCAAAGGTGCGCAAGGCACAGCTGAACCCCCCCCCCAGAGCAGAGCTTAGTGGTGGCCCCTGGTGATGGGTGGCCCTCCAGCCTCTCCATGACTCCCAGTGCATCACCCACCCCACACTGCGAGAAGACACTGAGAAAGCCCCCCTGCCCCACTAAGCCATCCAGCCCAGCCGGGAGGGAAGAAGACTATGTGCTGCTTCCTCCCTCTGCCTGGCAGGAGGCTGCAGGGAGACCCACCCCCACTTCCCCCAGCACACCCCCCTTGGGGGTGGCATGCAGGACAAAGTCCCCAAAGCTCGCTGTGGCAGATAAAGCACACGGGGAGTGTGTGGTCTTTCTCGCTATGGGGGCTCAGTGCCTAGGTGGAGAGGATGGGAAGGCACAGAACAAGCCCTGCCCAGCCCCTGGGGTCCCACCTCCCACTAACAGTTCCATATTCAGCTGGAAGGACGGAGATAGGGGGAGATGACTCCTCCTGACCCCTCAAAGCAAGGGCAGCTGCCTGCTTGGAGAGTGCTGGAGACACATAGTCTCCATCCAGCCTTGCTCCACAGCAGCTCCAGTGGGATCCCATCAGACAGGGAACCACCAGGGCCCAGTTGCAAAGAGGGGGCAAGGGAGACAAGCACCACACAGCACGAAGCAGCTGAAGGGCTGGGAAGTGCAGAGAGGACAGACAAGGAAAAGGATCTTCCTTTGCTAGGCCTTGCCCCAGGCTGAGGCTGTTAAAGCTCCCCTTCCTTGTTCCCCACTGCCCCTAGAGGGGGAAAGCAGGACTAGACGAGAAGCTGGACAGACTGGGAAGGGAGCGTCGCCTTCGGAAGAGCAGGGAAGGCAACTGCTCACACAGACGAGGCTCTCCACTCCACGTCTGGTGGGGTGAACACCTCCCGGTGTCTCTGCTTTCCTCCTCGAGGTACGCTCCCTCTGGCTCTCGCCCGGCCATCTGGAGAATAGAGCGTGAGCAGCAGCCCCCCACCCGCCCTCCCCATCCCCTCGGGCTACTCCAGCCCCTGAGGACTGGCTTCCCAAGGACTCTGCAGTGTAGTGTCTGCAACGTGCAGCCCTAGAGGTTTCCCCAGGACTCGGGTGGGGGGAACTGGTCCACATCCCCCATTTCATTGTAGGTTTGCTCTCCCATAGTGAAGGTCAGCTTGTACCGTAGCCTCACTTTCTCCTGTAGATGGGGGAGAAAGGATAAAGTCAGAAGAGGGTGAAAGGAAGGCATGAGGCACAAACCCTGCGGGTCTCTTGGAAGCTGAGGAGACCAAACAGGGATGAGGTAGGCAGGTTTTGCTCAGGAAGCAAGAGCAGCCCCTGCTCATGTCCCAGCAACAGTGCTGTTACCTTCTGTGGGTTAGCAAGCAGCAGGACTTGTGTGATGGCACTAGGGTGGACAATGGGGTTGAATGCTGGCAGCTCCGTGCCTGAGGGCGGCTGCAGCTTCACCTTCATCACCTATGGAGAGAGAAGAGCAGCCCAGGTTCTCACAAGGGACATGGCAGCAAGGGGCCCTGCTCCTGTATCTGGGGAGCCTCCACAGTCTAGTCAGAGTATTGTGCTGGTTCCTGCTAATCTGAAGGCAACACAACTCATTCTCAGCCCCACAGAGCTCCCTCCACCCAGCCTGCCCTCCCTTGAAGAAGCAGAGCTGCACTTTGGCCAGGTCTGGAGACCTCAGCCCCATCAGCTGCCTTACCTTGGGGACAGCAGACTGAAAGACAATGTTGCGGATGGGCTGTGGGGCTGTGCTAAGCATAGAAATCACCACCACAAGCACATCGGGCCTCTCAGGCAGAGCATCCTTAGCGAAGTGGAAGAGGACACGGAAGCCGTGCTGATCATAAACCGTCACAGGGAGGATGCTGCCTATGGGAAAGGCAGGGACAGGCAGCAGTCAGCAAGAGGGAATTGGTCCTGCGGCAACCTCTGCCCATCACCCAAACTCCATACAAGTGACAGAGACACTACTCCTCAACCTCCACAAAATCCAACCAGCAAGAAGTTTCCTCACACTCTTCCCTTCCACGTGCACATGGTTTGTTCCCCCCTAAGCTTCCTCCCCGGCTCACTGGGTTTGATTGACTCCAGAGGCACAGTGATGTTGGCCAATGAGATCTCCTGCGGCAGTGTGGTGGCAGGAGGCCGTGGTGGGACTGCAGAACTTCCTGCTGGTGTGATAGCAGCTTTTGGGAGTGCAGCAGGGGCAGGCAGCTCCGAGGCCAGGGGCAGCGTGGGGTTAGGGGAAACGCTCTGGAGCACGGGCAGAGCACTGGGATTGTGGGCTGTGGTGCCAGAGCTGCTCCTGTTCTGGAGATCCCTCAGGGTGAGCCGGGGGGGTGGCTGCTGCTTCTCCCTGTAGGGAGAGAGAGAGAGCAAGGAGTGGAACAGGGCACTGAAGTGTCACCTTCGGCACCCCAGAAATGGACACAATGGGGAGATGAGAGATCGCACTACCCCTGCTTACCATCGCACTTGCTGAGACTCTGGAGGCAAAGACTGTTGCAGCAGGGTCTTGCCCAGGAGGTCCAGGTCATCCAGGCCACTGGTGGAAGGAGAAGGTTTGGGGGAGGATGAGCCAGCATCTGCTTTGACTGGTGGTGCTGCTGTGATAGGGGTGATGTTGAGCTCATTGCTATCTGATGACTGTAAAAAGAGCGCACAGGAGACCCCCCAAGCAGGGTTGCACATCAGCACCAACCAACAGATGTGGGACATTTCCCTATCTACTCCCTCTGTTGCTTTCAACCCGCCCCCCTGCCCCTTCTGCCCTGGCTCCCAGCACGTTACCTGGAAGCTGTTCCAGCCACTGCTGTCACCAGCCTGGGCAGGATGAGGTGCTGGGTCATTCAGGCCTGCCAGGGATAAAAGCAAACATGATGCTTAGCTACCAAGTGAGTAAGAGCAGTAAGACACAGAAGCAGCAGGGCAGGACCACCAATCTGGTCTCCATCTCTGGCTCCTGTCTTTGCATGGGGGAGAGTCAAGAGAGCGACTGTTTTTTCTGCCCAGAGATCATCAGTTACAATCCAGTTCTCACTTCAGCTGACAGCGAAGTGAATACTGCTGTGCTGACAAGCCCAACTGATCACACTGTCTACTCCATGCTGTTGTCCTCAAAGCACCTGTCTTTGGAAACATATACTGGGTTGGGAAAAGAAGGACTCTAGAGCCTCCTAGGACTGGCACCTCACGAGAATTCCATGTGAATAGTTCTGGAAGTCCCATGCGTCTGCTGTCAGCTCGTGACTTCAGCTGCAAGGAGTAAACACATGGAGCTGGGGGGGATCCACCCTTGTGATCCCATCTGGGGATGGCCATTGCATCACTCTTGGTTTACCTGCCAGGTCAGTTCTCCCAGAGCAAATCAGAGGGCACATCCCTGCAGGCTCTGACTAGGCAGGAAAGACCATCGGACTGAAGTTCAGAATCATAGCAGGGCCTTTCCCTCCTTCTCCTTCAAACTAAGGACACTTCTTGGGTCTTTCATTATTCACCTCTCCCAGAACTCTCCCTTATTCATGTTCTTGCCACAAGGAAAACCATCCATGCAGACTGTCCAGAGGCAAGGAGAGAATAAAGAGCTTTTGCTCCAGATTTCTCACCTAAAGACATGAGTTCATCATCCAGCAAGGAGACAGAGCCACCTTGGTCAGGCACGGGGACTGCTGAGCCACCTGATAGGGTGGGCAAGGCTGGGTAGGAAGGGCCTGTTGCTGGGAGATCCAGGCCTGACAGATCCAGCAGAGCTGAGGTGCTGCCTGCAAAGAAGGAACAAGCTGAGAGACAGAAACCTTCTCCAGTGTGCTATCCTTCCTCACCCCCGGGAGAGGAAACTCTCCTTCTGCTCTCCCTTTCAATTCCCTCTCTTTGTGCATCAGTCATCTCTACAAGCCATTTCCTCATCTCACCAGCCCCACTCAGACCTGCTGCAGGTTTCACCTCTTCACTTCTCTCAGTCGTCTCTTACACTGGAGGAAACCAGTAGCAGGGTTCCTCTGCTTAACCTTCCTGTCCCCATTCCCCAAGTCTCCTCACCTCGAATGGAACCGGCCACTGTCTCCCCATTGATCTCTTCTCCCCGTACAAGCTGCTTATAGAGATTGATCACCTGTGTCAGATTGTCATTGGCTTGCAGGATCTCCGCTGAAATTGAATAGGTGGGAAGTTTGAAAGTTGTGATGAAACAAGAGTGCCTTTTATACTCCAGCTCTATCTGTTCCTTCAAAACAAGGTCTGAGGAACTGATACAGCCCACTGCAGACAGCACTTTCACAGTTGCTGCTGCACAGGCTATACTGACGCAGCATGACAAGCTACAGTGGAGTGGAGGAAGCCTGTTACACTGCCGATTGCTGCCACATGCTCATGATTAGTGCCAAGCCACAGACTAACTAACCCACAGCAAGCAGACACCCCAAACAGACCGGCAGCTGCCAAGGACAGGCTCCCTGAAAGAAGATGGAGGGAGAAGGGGACAGAACAGGAAGGGCCAGATACGCTTACCCAGAGCTTCATCATTGTCTTCTGTGTCACTGGCGAGCCGGAAAAGCATGGGCCTCATGCGCTCGCAGCGCTGATACAGCTCCTGAGGGAAGAGACAAAGGGATTCTGAGATAAGAAGCAGGATACTCAGCTGAGGGTGCAAAACGGGCAGGAGGAACTTCAGCGAATAAGGTCACCTCAGCCCAGGGAGAATGCTGGGAATGGCCTTTCCTCACCTTCATTAAGTCCTCATTGCTTTCTGTTGTCTCTCCTTTGCTGTAGCTTGTCACCATCTCTGTCAGTAGTTTCACGTTGTTGTTCACCTCCTCAATGGCATTCACCCTCTTGGAGATCTTCTCCATGCGCTTCTGGTCCTAGAGGGGAAGTACATAGGGAAGAACGTCCTTGCTCTTGTCTGCAACCTGGAATGGAAGAAGGCTGGCCCCGCAAACACACCAGCTCCCTGGACTAAGGCACAGCAACACTGCCCTCAAAACAGCTCCTGCTCCAGATCACCTCTGGGCCAGCACTTGCCAAACAAGAATGGAATTACCACAGAGCTAGGGCTGCAGTGGAGCTTGGGCCACAGAACGTGCCCAGAGCCATTTCTCCAAGTAGCCAGAGGATGGCAAAAATAAATAAAAATCACACAAGGACTCTTTAGCAGCTGCTGTTGCTGCAAGATTTGGGGCAGAAGCTCTGTACGTCTGCGTAACGACAGAGCTACTGCTCCCTTGGTGTCAATCATTGCCATGCAGACCATGACTCCCCAGCTCCCGTTTTCCCCAGCCGCACCTCCTGAACCATCTCTTTGATGAGCTTGTTGGCAGCCCGGAGATCCTCAGGATGGGAACTTTTCAGGAGACGAGCCAGGATCTGCAAACAGAGGAGACACCACTGAGCCCAAGCTGGGAAGTGGCAGCCAGGGGCACTCCTGAAACACTAAAGCCAGTTACCCCTGCCCTAAACCTGTATATGACAGAGGGAGCTGACACTGCCAGCCCTTGGCAAGCCCAGCCAGAAGAGCCTGTGGGCTGTCAGAGACCAGGGAGAGAAGTACAACTGCACTTCCTTTTCCCATTGTGGTCTTTCCCTGAAGATCCCCTGCATTTAAAATCTGCTCCCTGCTCCTGCCTGCCCCATCATACACCATGGGATGGAGACCCTGGAGCACAGCAGCACTAGTACTGAGGAAGAGAGAAAGCCTGCACATGTGCCCTACAGCAAACCGGTATCACACCTCTGCTGCAGAACTACACTCAGAGGAGGACAATACTTACTTAAATGTATCAGCACTGGTAGTGCAGAGGCTTTTCTGAGGGGTGACACAATTCTGATAGAAACATGATGTAGAATGGGTCAAGGAGGGGCTAAGTAGTTGGGCAATGAGAAGACTGCAATGCTGGGGTTGGGGAAGAGATAACAGCAACAGCATCTGGGGCTGGGATTTAAACCTCATGAGGAGATAGCTCAGAAGCCTGGAGAGCACACAGCAGCAAACCTCCCAGAACCTGCTTGGCTAATCTCAGTGCTTCACCCTTTGCACCATCCTGCAGCTAAGTGCTCCAAAGGTCAAACTGAGCCACATGCCCCACCTTTGGCTGTTCCCTTTGGAGTGGGCCCTCAGCATTCCTGTGATGTGTTTTCTGAAGGACAGCATGTGGAGGAGGGGCTTTGACTCTTTCTGGATCTCCACCTCAGTGGACAGGAGATCCTGGGGCAAGGAAGATGTTGCCTGCTCACATTCTCTTTGTATAGACCCCTTACCTTGGATTTCTCTTCATCATCAAATATGATGTTCTTGGGCCGAGGGGGAGGAGGTGGAAAAGGAGCGTCATCAGGCAGCTTTGGGTCGCACTTCACAATCCCTGCAGTAGACACCAATGGAGGAGGGTCAGGAGGACTCACCCACTGGGGGATGGCACTGCCACTTAGGGCTTTTGTTCCCTAACAGCCCACCAAACCCAGCTGGGACTCAGGGTGTGTAGGTTTGCTTCTATTACCCATGATCCCAGACTGTGTTTTCATGGAAGAACTGCCCTCTACTCCCCATAAATAACCTCTTAGAAAAACCCAGCACCAACTGCAAAAGCAATCACAGCCCTTCAGCCTCTGACTTTCCCAGTGCCCCATCCCCTATAGGAGCAAGCGATGTCCCCTCTGACCCATCAAGCAACAAAGACCACCAGCAACTCCCTCTGCCTAGCTAGGAGCCTCAAGGCACCTGCCTCTGGTGCTGAGCCAGACTGAGGGATGTGGTGGGTGTAGGCACAGGAAAGGGAGAGTGGTTTAGATTCTGCCCAAACCATCCTTCCACCTTCCCCTTCCAGACTCTGCCTCTCACCTTGCTTCTTGAGCATCTGGTAGGCTTCTGAGATCTTCACCTCGTGAGGCAGCCCCAGTGTCCAGCTGTACATCAGCTCCAGGATCTTTGACTTCACTTTTTCTGATGTCCGGCTGCCAAGATACTAGGGGAAAGAGAGAAGACGTGGCTTGAAGCTGATCTGAGCCGTTGCAAGCCTGGTCTGTTCCTCTCCTCCCCTCCCCCAAAAGTGAGACCGTTCCCAACGGCACAAGGAGGAGGAAAGAGGAAGCAAGCAGGAACGCTCACGAGACCCTTGCAACATGTCCTGTGCTGTGCTTGGTTTCCAACACAGGAAACACAAGAGGTGGGAGCCCCTCAGTGACATGCAGGGACAAGTGGGAAGACCTAGGCAAGTCTCTGTCACCTTGTGAAGGAAAGGATACCATTAACAGAGGCTGCTCATCAAGGAAGTCCTTTGGGAATGAGAGGACAGCAGGGCTGGGAGGGGAAGGACTGTGGGTAATGGTCCCTGGAGCAGGGCCCAGCCTCACTCTCCAGCACAGCAACTGTGTGGCACCTTTTAGAGCCTGGTGAGCCCCAGATGACCAGCACCCAGCTGTGAGATGTCCAAACATTACAGCTCTCCCCTTGCCATGCACTCATCCTTCACAATTCTCCCATGAGTCTCCTGAAGGTGCTGGTGCTACAAACACTGCATATGTCACCTGGGGCCAGTGGCTTAAGGTAGAGAACATTCTCTAGGGTGCCTAACAAGAGGACTTTAGGATGCTGCTGTCACTGTCTCTGGCTATTCATCATCACAAGCTGTGACTGACAGATGAAGGATTTCCTTAGTCATATCTGGTCTGTGTTCCCTTAACTCTACGTTTGCTGGTCTTAACTGTCTTGACTGAATAGGACAGCATGCACAGCTTGTTCTGCTGCAGGAACAGCAGCATCAGCACCTGATTTCAGATAGACTTGCCACAGCACCACTGACCAGGCCTGGGCTTGCTCTCTGAGTGTCTCAACCAGACTGGGACACCCCAGAGACATGGTCACGATGTCAAAGCTGGGGGATGTTCCTGACCACAAACAGAGCCCACAGGGAAGGCGACTCCAGGCACGCACATAAACCCAGTAGTCTCACAAGCACTGGTTGCATCATGTCTAGCTGGCCTTCAGTTTCCTGCATCGAGAATCAGCCTGGAGCAGAAGGCTGAAGGCTCACCTTCACATCAGAAAATTCACCAGGAACAAAGACTAAACTTCCTACTAGCAGTGTCCTGCTTCCCCTTCATCTCAACGGGTGTCTGACTTTTCTGCTCAGACACTACTTCTTCCCACAGCCCTCCTGCCACCAGGCTCCAGTCCCCTCCATCCAGCACAATGCCGAGACCCACCTTGGGTGACACCACTTTGATGAGCTCATTGAGGAAGCGGAACTTGCCCACCTCATCGTGGAAACGTTTGCCACAGCTCTTCATGCAGGACTCCAGCACCTGGGGAGAGGGGCCAGGTGAGCCTCAGCATGGGGTCAGCAGCAGCTTCAGAAGCCAGATCCCCTCTATGCCAGGTACGGGGGCTGTGGCTATCCTCACAGCAGAGGACATCCCCTTTCCCTCCCAGGTGGCCAGGTATCCTCCCAAAGGGAAGCAAGAAGAGTTTCGTCCTTGGAGTCAGTGTTTGCAGAGGTAGCTCAATAACCCACGGAAGGCTCTGTTAGAGAGCTCACAAACACTGGTGAGGTTTCACACCGTGAATCCATAAAACAATTAAGAATCAGAGAATCACTTAGGTTGGAAAAGATCATAGAGTCCAACTATTAATATTGCCAAATCCACCACAAGAAAAAAAACCAACAAGCTTTCTATCAACTCCAACAGGCTCTGATCCTTCCTAGGAACAAGATGTTTCCTACCAGTCATCCCTCCAGTCTTGTAGAACCATCTTCTCTCTTCTCCCACCCAAGGGCCCAGGTGCTACAGGGCTTTCTCAGAGAGAATTCAAAGCTCCCCGTGTCCCTCCAGCCAAACTGGAGCAACCCCACACGCTGGCCCTCCATCCAGTTCTACTAGCCTGCAGATGCCCTTACCGTGAGGGCCTGGATAGCTTCCCATTCCTGCGGAGACTGGATCTTGTGGGCAAGAAGTCTGGTAGCAAGCGGAGGACTGGACGGAGTAAAGGGAAAAAAAAGACTGGCTGGTTATTGATGAAAAGCCTGGTCCCTGTGTTTCTATCTGCAAATCCAGGGTTTAAAAGCATGTTGCAAGTTTAAGGCACCAAGACACCTCAAAACCCTGTGGGGACCTTCTGTCAGAGGACCAGGACCCACCCCCACTTTGAGGTGCTTTGTGCCTATTCAGCTCTCAGAACAACCACATTGAATTTTACCGGGTGGAATCACAACCCAGGCCTGTGACCCAGAGCACACTGGGGAAAGGACACAGCACTTACCCCTCTAGCTCCTTATTGAGCTGCTCACAGAAAGCATTGATACCATCCCAGTCCAGGTCCTTGTTCAGGGGGTTTGTTGCTTTGTCTAAGGGTGGGAGAAGAGGACGGTGAACAGTATCTCCCCGTGGGGAAGTGAGGGTCAGAGACTGCTCCCGCTCACGACACCTCAAAATCTGCGGCCCCAGCACCCCTATCTGCCCAGACCATCCCCTATACGCAGCACCAGGCCCGCCCTGACACACCGCTACGTGCGACCCCACCGTGAGCGCCGCCCTCCCCTCACACCCCGGTGCCCCCAGTTCGCCATTCACCGCTCCCGCCGGGGCCCACAGCCGGGCTGGGCCGCGCCATGTCAAGGGGAGAGAGGGGAGGTCTACTCGCAGCCGCACTCACTGATGCGCGCCTCCAGCGTTTCGGGCTCCATGTCGGAGGGCCCCGGCCACCCTCCCGCCGGCTTCTCAGCGGGGCCTGTGCGCCCGCCCGCCGCGGCGCCGCGGGGCCATCGGGAGCGCACCCAACCCTGTACAGCGGCGCTGCCGCGGCCTCACCATAGAGCGCCGGAAGTGGGGCAGGGCGCCCACTGACGCAGGCGCACCCGCCCCTCCCGGATCTACCATAGAGTTCACCGGAACGGCGGGAGGCGGGGGGGGAAGCGGAAGGCCTCCGGGAAGAGGACATAACCAGTGAGAAGCGGAGCGGGCCGGAAGCAGCCCCGCTGCCCTTCCCGGAAGAGCCCTGCTACGGGCGGTTGAAGCCGCTTCCAGCATGGAGCCCGAACGCTTCCGCCCAACGGCGGAGGGAGCCGTGTGTCCTTTAAAAGGACACGAGCGCGGAGGTACCGGCGCATGCGCGATGTGAGCCCGCCCGGACCTCAGAGCAAGTGTGCGCGTCGTAGGTGTCTGTCATCGGGGCTCTGCCAGCAGAGCTTTGGCGGGGGAGGGGGTCTCATAGGAGCTATTATAGGTGCTAGGGCTGTACCAGGGACCCCTGGCAATAAATAAGGATTCTACGAATATAAACTTCGATTATCCTTATTGAGGGTGGTGAGGCTCTGGCACAGGTTGCCCAGGGAAGCTGTGGCTGCCCCATCCACAAGGCCAGGCTGGATGGGGCTTGGAGCAACCTCTAGTGGAGGGTGCCCTTGCCTGTGGCAGGGGGTTGGAACTGGGTGAGCTTTAAGGTCCCTTTTAACGCAAACCGTTCTGTGGTTCTTTTGCGGCTCTGGTAACCCAGGCCAGCCCTAAGTGGGACACTTAATACCTCTTGTTTTCTCCATGCTCCAGTGGTCTTGGAAGGAACAGAGCGTTTGAGCGCCTGCTCCCTGTGATGGGTTATTGCTTTTGTTGTTTGCTTTTCAATGACACTGGTGAAAGGTGCCAATTCAAAGACGTTTGGGGAGCACAGCCCTGTTTACAGAATCCTCGGTGCATCATGTGGGCATCGGTGCTCCAGAGCTTGCCCTGCCGGAGCCTCCGCGGTGAGAGCACGGTAAGAGTGCGATACAGCCTATTCAGCTTTAAAGCATCTAATCCGGAAGATAGACGTCTGAGTCAGAGCGGTACTGTGTGGAGTTACTCATTTACAGTGCTAATCCCGCAGATGGCAGCCGAGGGAGCTGCCTTGAGGTCACGCCTAATGTCTTTTCCTTATGGATAGCCATTGTTTGGAGGCGGATTTTTTGGCCATTAAGAAGGTCTTTCTGGCTCTTGACTGTAGTTCTTTTTTTAGCTGTTACTGACTTGCATCACAAAGCCTTTTTTAAGTGCTTTCCATAGAAAATGGTCACATCCTTCCCTCTGCTGTACTCAGGCACGTTTTACATGGGTTGTTTTATGAGTCAGTCTTGCCTGTCACTACTACCTCTTTGATTTTCCTGAGAATCCTGAAGTCATCTGTAGGAGACCGAGGCGTAGATACTGCTCTTCTAGGTCATGTATGCTGTGTGCAGCAGGCATGCATCTCCTCTGCAACCCATAAAGCGGTGCCTCTGAAGGAGTGGTTTTGCAGTCTGGTGTTTCACAGCCCCCTTTTGTGCAGGTTTCGGTCTGTCTGAGTCTCAAGGTTGTTTGTTTGCCTCTCTGGCAACACCCAGTGGTTAGCAAGGCTGAGGGGAATGGAAGGCTGCACCTCTTTTCAGCTGGTTGCAGTGGCAAGTGAATTCATGCCTAACAGCTGTGTCAGCAATGGCCTTTCAAACCTTGCTTTTAGTTCTTATAGATTCAGGAGTCTCTTTCCACTTCAGTTACATCTGCTTTCCATATAATGAGGACCTTAAGTGCAGTAAAAAGAGACCCAAGTCTGAATTTTGCTCCCTATAAGAGTGGCTGGGTGACATGTGAGGAAAAACTTGTCTCCTCTGGGGCCCCCAACACAAGAGCAATATGGACCTGCTTGAGCGATCCAGAGGAGGCAATGGAGATGCTCTGAGGGCTGGCACACCTCTACTATGGAGCCAGGCTGAGAGAGCTGGGCTTGTTAAGCCTGGACAAGAGAAAGCTTCAGGGAAACCTTAGAGCAGCTTCCAGTGCCTAAAGGGGCCAACAGGAAATATGGAGACTTTTTACGAGGGCAGGTAGGGACAGGACCAAGGGGGAATGGATTTAAACTGGCAGGGGTTAGTTTTAGATTAGGTGTTAGGAAGAAGTTCTTCCTTGAGAGGGTGGTGAGGCACTGGCACAGGTTGCCCAGAGAAGCTGTGGCTGCCCCATCCCTGGCAGTGCTCAAGGCCAGGTTGGACGGGGCTTGGAGCAACCTGCTCTAGTGGAAGGTGTCCCTGCCCATGGCAGGGGGTTGGAACTGGATGAGCCTTAAGGTCCCTTCCACCACAAACCAGTCTGGGATTCCTGTCCCTCGATTTATTTTTGACTGACAGCTGGAATCCCAAGCTAGGTTTGGATGGAGTGAGACACTGTGTTGTAATTAACACCACACCGAATGAAAGTACTGCAGCTATAATTAGCTCGTAGCCAGTTGCAGAGGAAAGTGATTAGAGAGGCATGAGTAGTTGGCATGCCCGTGGCAGGGCAGCTGGTGCTGGATCCCAAGTCGGCCAGGTCCTGCAGCAGGCTGTCCCGCAGAGGGCAGCAGCAGGCAGGACAGCTCCTGCCTGACCGACGTGGGCTCAGCGGCTGCAGCCTTGATGTGTCGAGGTGAACCGTAAAAAAGGCACGGTGCCGCTCGGTCGGGAAGGACAGGCGGCCTTGCAGGAGCGGCTGGGTGGCCTGGGACAGGGGGTTTTCCGCCCACCAGGTCGTTTTCAGGCAGCCAGAACGGCGCTGTCGCCCTCGCCCTGTCCCAGCGTTTGTTTGGTTTCTCTGTCTTGTGTGTTTATGTGAACCCTGCGATGTTTTTCAGATGTGCTTCTGTGCAGCAGCGAGAGCTTTGGTGCGCTTCCTGCCGGGTCGTCAGCTCTGGCCCGTGACGTGAGGCTCCCATTACCCTGCCGCGTTCCTCTCGCCTTGGCAAGGCATTCTGCCCCGGAGACCTTTCACTTTCCTGAAGCGCAGTACTGCAGCCTTCTGTTCCCTTTCCTTGCCTCCCTGCTCTGGCTGACTGCAGCAGCTGGTTCCTGGGGTTTTGGCTCAGTTTTACCTTTGCTGCTTTCTCTTGGAACAGGGCTGGTGGCACCTCTCTGACATCACCTCGGACCATGCACCCCTTACGCAATGCCCTGGATTTGCAGCCCTGCTATTCCCTGACCTTGGCTAATCTCCTTCCTTTTGCAATACTTCTAAGCACCTTTCCCAGGAGAGGGTTGCAATTACAGAGGCAAGTATAGGGTTGCATACTTCTCTAGAGGGAGAGAGCAGGTTTGAATTCCTTTAATCTAATAGGAAATGTCTCCTTCCCTTTCATATGCAGCACTTTCTTGTGGTATGCAGTCATCCACCAGGATTGCTCCATTCCATTTCTTTCAGTGTTTCCCTTTTTGCTGTAGGAAGACCTGTCCCTGGTGATCAAAGGCATCCTTCTAAACTACAGGGGCAGAATGAGGAAACAGGATGCTGGATAAGGGATCAGAAAACTCGCTGGCTTCATGCAATTAAGCATGTCTTGGAGCAAGACTTGAGGAAATGCACAAGCTCTTCTCCCTACCTCAGTTTCCCTGGTCGTTAGCGTGGGGATAATTGCACTAGCTTCCTTTAGGGAATTGCCCTGACCTCTGTATACTAAATTTCCTTTCCATGTTGGTTCTGTCATTAGAGCAACTGGCTCAACGAGACAAGCAAGCGAGAGGGGCAAATACCAGAGTTAGAGGTGAGCTGTGCTTCTTCCTTGTGTTTCAAGCCCCACTTCCAGACTGGGCACTGTGTTGATCCCTTGACTGAGCAGGCAGCAGTGCCCTCCTGACTGGTACAGAGTAGCAGTCCCTTGTAATCCCTGAGGAAGGCTCAGATGGGTTTGCTGTTGCCGGTAGCTTCTTCCCACGAGTGTCCAGGATGTGTTCTGAAAACACGGGAATGCTGTTGCTGCTGAGGAACAGCACTGACAGCAGGCAAAGATGGAGGAAAGCCGACAGGACAGAAGCCCTGGTCATGGCCATGGCTTGGGGGCTGATAGGTTATGTATCTGGGTGAGCCAAAAGCAGACCAGGGAGAGGAAAATCTGCCAGAGCTGCTTCAATATATGGGGCTGAAGTGAGCATCGAAGGCCCAGAGCCCGCAAGGGGGAGCCTGGATGAAGTCATTCACTGCACTGCTGATGAAATCAGCTTCAGACGGGAAACGATCCGCTACCGATACAGTGCATTTGGGATTCAGGTGTCGAGAGGGGCACTTGAAAACGTGAATAGATTCACCTGTTCTTTCTGTGTTATCACTAGCAGATGGAAGGGGTGTCATTAGAAAGCACAAGTATTGGTGAGAAAAATGGTTTAAGCGGCAGGATTTTGCCAAGTTACAGTTTAGCTCTAAAGAGCAGCAGGAGGGAGAAGGAGAAAAATCCTCTTGCAAAGGCATTTTTCATGGGCATCCAAGCATGATCTGAGCAAAGATTGGCGAGATGAGGCCAGGCATCCTGGAGCAAATCCCCGAGCCTGGATGATGAATAAACGCCTGCATTGCGGCGACAATGAAGTGTGACGTTTGCCAGGGATGTTGAGGGGAGCTCGGGTGCAGCCGTGTGCAGCCTCTCGTTTACAGCCCGGCACAGGGAGGGGGCATTCCCGCTGCGGGGTGCCCCGGCAGAGGATGCACGTGCTCTCTGCTGTGCAGCTGGCTCACGTTTGGCAGCTGGGGAGCTTCAAGAGATGGGTTTTGGCCTGGGCTTGAAAATCCCCCATTGCCAGCGATCCCGCTTTGGCTGCAGCTGCCTCAGGTTCCCTATAGGAAACTTCAGTGCTGGCTTACGCCTGGGCTGTGGAATGGCAGGAGGAGGCAGTCTGGCAGTGTTCCCCTCCAGCCTGACTGCTCAAGCATATGCTTGGCAGCACAATGAGCTTCAGCCCCAGTGAGGAGCAGCAGAGCGGAGTGAACCCAGTGCTGGGGCATGGCAGACATGGGGTTAGGAACAGAAAGAAAACTGCGACTGAGAAGGAGCTGGAGGAGGGAGACACAGAGTCTTGAGTGTACAGATTTGCTGAGGGTGGACCTGGCCTTTCGTAGGCAGCTTTCTGGCCCCTCTGGCTTCATCTGTCTTGGTAAATGCAACAGGAGCAGGGCCAGGCCTGAGTGCTGCTGTGGGATGATGTCTCATGGTTGTTAGCACCTTCCCTGGCACGGGTTAGAGCTGTTTTAGCTAGCAGTGCTGCAGCACCCAGGCACAGCTGGGGGCCAGGGTGCCCTGGGTATTGTTCCCAGCAGAGCTTTGGTGTCACTAAACATTTAACCCCATAGAATCACGGAATGGTTTGGATCGGAAGGGACCTTAAGATCGTCTGGTTCTAATACCCCCTGCTGTGGGCAGGGACACTTCCCACTAGACCAGGTTGCACAAGGCCCTGTCCAACCTGGCCTTGAACACTGCCATAGGTGGGAGCAGTGCCTTGGTCTTTACTTCTGGGGCCAAGACTGAAACAGCTGCACTCTGTAAGGCCAGGTCCCTCTGAAGGCAGCCTGTTGAAGTGCAGTCCCCTGCAGCCTGCATATTTACCCCTTAATTTTCCATTTTTTCCTCTCTCCAAAGATGCAGAAATGTCACTCAACAGGTTGTAAGTGAGTGTGTGGGGTGGGAGTGTGTGCGCCAGACTGAAACTGGGAAACACTGTCTGCCAGCCATGGCTGAAACAGGGTTGTGACTCAGTGTTCTACACACCATGCTATGTATCACTGACCACGTCTGACCTCCTGCCTGGTGGGGTGAGGGAGATGCTAGGAGGAAATGTTGCCCAAGCACATGAGGTCATGGGGGTGTGGGGGCCAGGTCCTGGATGCAGGGAATCGAACTGGACTGGGTGCACAGGCATGCTGAATTTGCACCTCTGGCTCTTCTGCCTTGGGCAGGCAGAACAAGGAGCCCACTATATTGCCCACAGAGCACACGATTCTGCAGCCTGTGTCCTGTTACTCCACCACCCCAAACTACATGAGGTTTGGGAACTCACTTGGTGAGCAGAACAGGGGCAGAGCTCATGTATTTCCGTTTAATGTGGTGCTGAGACAAGTCCTCCAGCCAGGAGGAGGTTCAGGTCCACAACTCTGGGGGTATCCAAGCAGCTTCTGCCTGGGGGGGCTGCACACTGTTGTTCCCCTCAGCCCAGTGTGCGTTTTGAAGGCAGTGGCCATTTTCTAGGTCTTGCTGCAACCACGTTGCATTTGCACGTTGCCTCTGCTGGAAGCATATCCTCTTTCTGCCATCCTCATTTGCAGAAGGGGATGCTTCCAGCAGAGGCTGCTTCTCTTTTCACCTCCTTCCTTGCAGAGGGTAGCTTTGCATCTTGAGCAGCTCACCTCCCCTTAGCTGCGCTCCGGCTGAATTTCAGGAAGAGAGTGCGTGCTGGGAGCTGATGGGGCTAAAAGCACTGTCGCAACTGACCAGAGTGGGCTATGAGACCTCTTCCCTGCAGCTTCCTCTAGCTGCTGTGCTGGTCCTGCAGCAGCCAGCCACTTGTTGGTGTCCAGAGCTGGCGCTAAGCATTCTTCAGCTCATCCTGAGCTGGGTCTCTGGGGAGCTGCTTCTGTGCTGGAGCTGTTCAGGAAGGATTCCCACCCCTTTCCTAATGAGACTGAGTGAGTAATAGAGATGTTCCTGAGGGATGGTGTTGTAAGGAGTGCTACGTGCATGTTCAGGACCAGAGAGCAGGTCTCCACTAGCATTTCCCTGCTATTGTGCAGCAGACGTTGATGCGTGTCCCATCTTGACAGAGGAGATAAGCTATCTGTGTGCAGATGGGAACTTGCCTGGCAGTTGCAGCCACTCGGTCGCATTGTTCTTATCAGGTCTCCTGGCTTGGCAAGTCAGTCTGTCATAGAGAATGGACATGTGTTTGGGGCTGTTCAGCCTGGGATATGATAAGATTTGTCTGGTGTGAGTCGTGTTCAAAGCATTTAGTTTGTAATACCCTTTTCCCCTCTCAGGAGCAAGCACTCTCTATCCAGGGATCTGACTGCAGTTAAAGCTGTGTGTCTGCTTCATTGCTGGGGGACTTCCAGAAGGAGGACTATGGAGAAACCTAGGGCAGCCAGAGAGACACAGCCACGTTCTGGCTTTGGTGTGTTGCTGGTGGTGGGGTAATAGGGGCAGCAGGAAGAGGCACAAACTGGAGGGAAGGAAGATAGCCAGAGAGAGAACAAATAGCCTAGCATGACTGCTGGGAATGCAAAATAAACATCCACTGTGGTTGAGTGAGGGCTTATGTACTATTCAATATGTGGCATGGGTCAGAAACAGGAGTAGAGGCTCACAGGAGCTGTCCAGAGGAAGGACAGGATGCCCACAGGGGACTGGTCATCAAAAGAGGGTGTCCTCAAATACATGGTGTGTCCAGTATTGTGCTGGGAAGGGAGATGAGGTGTCCCAGCAATGCAGAGCAGCTCCCTGCAGTACCTTGTGGAGATGAAGCATCTCTGGGCAGTTCCATGACCCAGGAGGCTCAGGTGCTGGCTTCAAAAGCTCCTTCACATGGTGCCAGCTCTACACAAGGCTGTGTCCGTAGCTCCTTCCTGGGAAGCAGGGAAAAAGTAATTCAGCACTCATGCTGGTGAGAGTTGGGACCTACCCTGCTTGTCCTTGGAGCTCCTGTGGCAGGTCAGGCTCCTTTCCCTGTGGCTCATTCCGAAGGTCCATGGGTTCATGTATTTTTGGTGCCCTTCCCCCTGGAAAGGGGGAGGAGAGGAACAGGGAGAGTCAGTTGTGTGGGCCTGGTCTTTTCTTAGGTCTCCTTCAGATGCCTGCAGTTTCCTCTTTAGATGCCCATTTCCCACACCGAGTCAGTCATTTTGGGATTTGAATTCCCTTTTTTTTGGCAGCTCTTCTTTCCCATCTCCATCTGGTTTGGTTTTTACTGTTTCATTTTGCAGAGCCATCAAAGAGAGTTTGTTCAAGCTGATTTTTGAGCAACAGATAGTTTTGACTTGACAACCCCTTCCTCTGCAGACCTCAGCCATAGCCTTAGATCCAGGGTGGGTTGCCCCTGTGGACCCTCTCAAAGCTGATGTGTGGTAAGGTGGGTGCTGCTTGCCAACGGGGATGAGTACTTGGCTTTAGTGACGTGAGCATGGGACAACAGACCCTTTTGATTTTCGCTCCCCTTTTTTCCAGCCCATGAGCTGTTAATTCTTGTGGCTTTTCAAAACTTGCTATTTCTCCCTTAGCATTTCTTTCTCTTTTTTATTTCCAGTGGATGAGCCACCCTTGGCATCGTGCCTCATGCGTGTGACTCAGATGGATTCTGCTCGTCTGAAGGATTCCTGCAAACCCTCAGAGTTGTCCAACCTGCCTGGGCTCAGGCTAGAGCCTGGGAGGAACACACTCAGAGTGGGTCGTGCAGTGCCAGCACTGCTCTCCCTGTGTGGATGGACCGCTGTGTGCAGGGACGTGGCAGTCACTCTTGCTGCGTGCCCTGTGGGATGGAATCGGGATGGCTGCTCTGAGCTCAATGGAGGGAGGTCCCCATGGAGCTTTTGTGTATGGTGCAATGCTGTTTCTTTTTTGCTTATTCAGGTTCCAGCCAGCTGGCCTCACGCTGTCTTTGTTGTGGGAAGTGGTCCCCTTGAAGTCAGGGGAATTGGGCTTGGGGCATCTTGGAAGTTCCCTGGCTTCCACTGTTGTCAGCTCAATTGAATGCCTCACACTTAATTGCACACACCCAATGGCTAGTGTTTTTCAGAGGCACTGAATGCCTCAGTATCTCCTACTGACAGGAGGTGGTGTGGTGAGAGATCAGCATCTCTGATACTCTAGCTGCAATTAGCCAGGGGAGCACAGCTTCCTTTTAGCTTCTTGCACAGGTTTGCAAAGCTAGCTTTATTTCATTGTTTATAATTAATTTTTTAATCTGGCCATGGAAGCTTTAAGATGAAAATCAAACAGGAAGAATTGTTTTGGATGTGAACTTGGGTGTCTGTGCCTCAATTTCCCCAATGGTGTGCAAGATGAGGGGGCTGCCATCTTCCTTAATGGTAAGATAAAGCTGTTGGAGATAATAATCTTCTGATGCAAGATGCAAGTGGAACATAAAACCTCATGAAACTGATCCTTTATGGAGGGCTCTTTGGAAGATCCTTTTCCTACTGAACTAATAATAGCTCACCCAGCAAGTCTGGGTAAAGCTGGGAGATTACAGAAGTTTATGAGGAAGGGAAGACATGAGCCTTCTATGCATGTTCTCCTTGTCGGTAGGGAGGCTTTCAACACAAGTGCGTTGTTTATCTCCAGGCGTGTTTTTGAAAGCCTTTCCCACAACACACATTCCTGGCATGCCCCCACAAAGGAAAGAATCAGAGAAATGAAGGCTGGAAATGGAACTGGATGGCATGCAATCACTCCTCTGACCTCCCTTCCCCATCCTTTGCTGGTTCAGTTCATTCTGCTCCTCTGGCAAGATGAGCACCTGTAAGATGCTGCTTGGGTTAATGAAATGGCCCTAGATGCCTCATGAGCCAGCTTACTTGCACAGGAACCACCTTCCTCTCTTCCCCATGCACAAGTTGTACTACTGTTGCCACAGACTTCTAGAGCTGCCCAAGAGAGATGTCCTCTGCAAAGGTACGAGGACATAACTTGGCTATGGGGATGTAAACCGTCTGCCACAGCATGTTTGAGCTCCCCATGAAGATAGGAGATGTTAATTGCTGTGGCACCACTGCCTTTCTCATAGGGCAGGGAGATGGAGCGAGTCTGAGGCTACACCCACCCCACTCCTTGGTGCAGGTTCCCTCCTTCACTCCTGCCCCTAGTTCTGAAAGAATGTGTTTGGTTTCTTTCCCACAGTCCAGCTGTTCAGCTGACATTATCCTTCCTACTTATTCCCCACGTCCTAAGAAAGAAAAATGGCACCCTACAGCTTAAGGGGAGTAATGCTGGTGGCCTCTAATCCCTTGCCTCTAGGTTCAGAGCATGGATGCTGCTTCCATACTTCCCAGAGGGGATCTGGATGATGCACTGTCAGAGAGCTGAGGCATGAGGGGTAGCAGAGGCTTTACCTCCAGTCCTTTATTCCTTCCCACTTTAGTTGATCTGAATGCAGAGACCAGTGCCTTCCACAGGGCAGCCATCCCACCCTGCTTAACCTCTTAGGCAGGAAATTAGTGCTCATGGGCCCTAGTGTCCTTGTGCTCATCATTGCCTTGGCTTCTCCTGTATCTCCTGGACAATCCTCTCCTGTACACACCCTCAAGATCTGCAGACCTGCTTATCCAGTCTTGGGCTTACCTCAGAGCTTGGCTGAGGTAAGTACATTCTGTTCTCTCAATCCTCCTCCGTTAGCAGGAGGCTGGCTGACTTTCAGAGCGTGGGGATCGGCTGGGTGAAAGTTGCAGCACTACCTGCTGAGAGGCAAACCAACACGTCTCCACCACAGGGAAACCAGTCCTGTCCAACCTCTCTGGGAATTTCTGGGACTGTTAGGTGGAGGACTGATCATCTCCATCAGGATGTGGTAGAAACCTCTTCTCCGTTGTGTCCTGAGCCGTGGCCCCTGAAAACCCAGGATTCAGCTTCTTGAAATGCAACCCACAGCCCTCTAAGGCTGGGGTCATTCCCCCCTAGGTTTCATAAAAGGGGGAAACCAAGGCAGAAACGTGGCTTAATCACAACTGCAGGGAGGAACCTCAGCCAGGGCCCAGATAAGGTCAGAGAACACAGTTTAAATCGGGTCACTGTTCAATATTTATTGTGTGGAGTTTTTCTCTTTTCTTTTCTCCTGCACTGAAATCCTTCCCCAGAGGCTATTCAAGGAAATAAATAGCCAGTGGAAAGGGACAATAGCTTGCTGTGGAGCACAAATTATATGAAGCAGTAGGAAATAATAGCAGAGTGAGCAGCTGCTACGCTGAGAAAGAATGCATGGTTGGGCTCTCCCGCTCCCTTTGCCTTGAGTGGATGCTTATGCCTGGTTTGCAGCACAGGCTCCCTGGTGCCTTGAGTGCAAAAGAGGACTTGTGCCTTCTCCCCTCTGCAGCGTCCTCCTCTGGTGCTGCTTCTTTGGTGTCTAATTGGTGCCGAGCTGAAACCTCAGCTTTCTGTGAGGGTGTTAAAGGGATCTTTCACTGCTTCTTGCAGAGCGTGGTTTGATGTTTGGAGACCTTCATCATAGCACTGTTGTGAGGGATAGCGTGGACCATTTTGGTGTGGATGCCGCAGAAGGCCCCAAGAAACCTCTCACAGCTGGAGCGGTTGGGCTACCTTGGCTAGGAATTGGGGAAGCCTGTGGTTTTCCTCAGGGCTTCATACCTGTCTGGCTTATCTCCTGACCGAGTAAGGAAACTAAATAAATACTGCTGCCAGCAGTGATGCTGCTCAGGATCTTGGCAGCCTGCTGTGGAGGGTGGCATTCAATCTGTGTGGGTGTCCTGTGGTAGAAGTGGCAGCTCTAGGCTATGGTACATGAGGTACTGCTACCCGTAGCCACCCCATGGGTGCTCCTGGTGGCCTTGAAATCTCCCCCAGATGAGCAGAAAGGCTGGGAAGGACTTTTAACCCGAAAACCTACCTTAAGGGGCCTCTGCAAATGGAGCTGCTGCATTTCATGGGGTGAAAGCACTCTGCAGAGGACCTGCCCTTCTGGCTAAAAGCTGATGTGGTTGCACTGGTCTCTTCCCTCCTTAAAATACGATTTTTCTGGTTTTTCTCCATGCAAAATTGCAGGCCTGCCTACTCTCTGTTGGAAGCTCGCCTTGCCTTTGGGTTGGGCATGGCCCCCACCTTGCAACAGTGACTGCTTCTTGGATCTCTGCTGTCCCAAGGCATGCTCTGAGAGTGCAGCAAAGCTTCCTCCACTGCCAGCAGTGTGAAGATGGGTGTCCCATACCAGTACAGGCCAGATGCCCCCTGGCCAAGATGAGCATCTGTATGGGACCTGGAGAAGTGCTCCCAGACAGGTACCCTTTTATAAGATCATTTATCCTGGGGATGAAGTGTTCCTGGATCCCTTGCACCAGTGGCTGCCAGCTTCCACAATCATTGCTTGTAATTTTCCTCACTGCACAGACCCTCCACCTCCTTTACAGATGCACTTTAGCCTGATTTCCTTTCTTTGGGATTTATGTTCCCATCATACCACCGTTTCCACAGGCTTTCTGCTTTGCAGTGTCTGCAGGGAAGTATCAGCCTGCCCCCTTCACCCTCCTTTCATCATCCCAGTTGCCACCTCCAGTTGCACTGGACAATTTTGGCTCTTCTGCGATCCCTAATGTCTCAGCCCCTTCCTATGTGGAGCGCACGCACCCCTACATGAGGGAGGCCATCTGCACAGGGCTGGTGTCTGACCACGCAGAGGCTCAGCTCTGCAGACGAAGGAAGTCGCCAGCACTGGCAGAGGTGCTGTCTGGTTTCCCACTATTGTTCCCAGTGGCAAATAAAAGGGGGGTGAACGCCCCTGCTGAGCATTGTAGGAGGGGGGTTAGTGTTATCTCGATAAAATCTCATGGCCCCTCTCTGAGCAGCTCGTGCCTCTTTCCTGCCTGTCTCCATCTCTGTGTATTCTCACGTCCGTGGTACTTGCAGCTCTGCACATGACTGTGCTCAGGCAGTTCTCCCTATCCTCACACACACGCTGGGCAGCCCCATGCTCTGCCAGTGAGACGGGTGGATAAATCCCTGTTAGAGTGATGTTTCTGACTGGTCTGTGTGGGAAGCCTCCTCTGCATTGCTACCCTGGGACCTGGGTCTTGTCTGTGTTACAACGTTCCTGTGTCACCTTGGCCAGCCATGTAGGACCAAGTTTAAGGTCTGTCTTGGGACGTAATCTCTTGAGCCCTGGAAGTGTTTGTTGTCTTAAAGTGGGTTCAAATAACTAACCTTGATGGTGGCTATGTGAACAGTGTCTTTGTACTGCCTTTGTCCCTGCCAAAGGGGAATGTAAGTTGCTGGAAAGAGCCAGTGGGATACTCTGATATTTTGAGAGGTGGCTCTGAACTCTGTGTTCTCCCTGGGATGGCTGCAGGGGAGCAGGGTGACAAGAAACTGTGTGCACATGCGACTCAGCAGCATGCTGATAAACAGACCCAATGCCAGAACCCACCATCCCCAGCACTGCCTCCGTGCTCAGCACAGGAAGGTTTCACCAGCAGCTTCAGTGACCTCAACAGCAAACAGATGTTCCCAGTCTGTTGGGCTTTATGACCCCCAGCTAACAGGAAGCACCTCCGGGGAAGGAGTGCTTATCAGCACTTACCTCTGCTCTCTTCAGGAGGTTTTGGGGAAGGGCAAAAGCTGTCTCCCAGCTGGCTGTACAGCAGCAGCATGACTGCACTCAACTGCTCTCTGTAGGGCTTGAGAGAAGGATGAGGGGATGCGGGTCTTCTGGGTCTTGGCCTTCTCATCCTCTAACTTTCCCACTGACTTCTGGAGTCCAGCAAAACACCACTCATTTGTTCAGCCAAACTTGGGATACTGTGTATTGACAGCTCTTACCTGGGAAGCAGACCGCAGGTGTGATGCTCCCCTGTGAGGACAGCCTTCCCATGTCTCAGGGTTGGGGAGGATGGTGCTATTGAACCTGATGTGCAATGGCTCCTCATGCCAAAAGAATTGCGTCTCAGTGGAGCATGGATGGGAGGTTGCAGAGAGCTCCCACATATTGCCAGTGCAATCCACACAGCTGGGGCTGAGTCTAGAGCTACGAGAAGGGAAAGAGCTGGGGTGCCATTCATGTCACTCCAGCAAGGGACTGTCCATAACTCATGTCATCTAGAGGGGATGTGTTGGCTGCCCTCTCCTCCAAGTGGATTGGAGCACTGTGGGAGGGATAGTTGAACAGGTTTGGTATGCTGCTGTTGATTTTGGGTGCTGCCCCCTGCCACAAAAGGAGGGATCTGGGATGCTGCTTTTGGCTGAGCTGTTACACACAGAAAAGCAGTGAATGTAGTGGTTAAACCTCCATGGCCAACTGGGAAGAAGCTTGTCCTATGCATTGGCTGGATTAAGACCCCTATGGTCTGCGTGTGGTGGTCTCTCCACGGGAGCCCACTGAGGAGGATGGGAATTGGTTTAATCTCCTAAAGTCCCTAACAACAGGAAGTGTACATAGGGAAGCTATTTCTTTGGATCAAAGTCTAGTGGCTTAATAGTAATTGGTGGGGCCTTGCGGAGGCAGGGATGCTGTTAATGTGTAAGCCACAAGGAAGTCTAGGGATGGTCTAAGGTCCTAAGTGTGAAGCATTTCTGAGCTAAACTGCTGGTGGCTCCCTACCTGGTTACTCTGCTCTCTGAGGAAGATGTCTGTAAGGGCTGCTGCTCCTGTCCTCTGTCACCCAGGGTCCCCAGCTCAGCAGGGCTGAGTGAGGGATCAGCAAGCCACAGCCACCTCTGCTCTTACCACTTGCATGTTATTTCTTGGGCAGCAGGTGATGCTGCCCACCAAACGCTGGGTTGTGTCCCTCTGCTTCAACCCTCTTTGTACCTCTGTGTTCATGCTCTCCTGCTGAAGACAAGCCTGTTTTCATCTCCTCTCTCTCTGATGTCTTTCCTTGCTTGCTGGCTTCACTCAGCTCACTCTTTCATCACTAAGAAACCCATTCAAGTCCTCCACATGGAGGGTTTTTGGCCATGGGAGGAACATCAGCTAAGAGCAGTAGATGTTCTCCTGGCTGGGGCACCTTCTCTTAGCAGCACCCTCTCGCTTGCAGTGGCAGGGGAGGAATAGCTGAAGGAGCCCCGCAGACAATTGTTTGTCTCTACCTTAGGAAAAGTTTGAGATCTTCAACCTGGGTTTGAAGACTGGGCACAGCCTGAAGATCAAGGGCAAGATATCCGATGATACTGATAAGTAAGTACAAAGAAACCACCTCAGCTTGCCAGGACTGATGGT
This sequence comes from Neopsephotus bourkii, assembly GCF_033783945.1. Lineage (NCBI taxonomy): Eukaryota > Metazoa > Chordata > Aves > Psittaciformes > Psittacidae > Neopsephotus > Neopsephotus bourkii. The sequence goes on from NW_026900624.1 coordinate 16,911,090, forward strand.
GGGCTGTAGAGGGAGGTGGTTTTCCAAGGTTGCCAGGTACAAGAAGCTCAGTGTTACGGGAGCCCCTAAGCCACCACTGTTCAAACTCCTCCAGTTCCTGAGCAGAATGAACAAACAGGAGGCATCAAGCACCTGCAACGCTGATGGAGGGATTGAATGCAGAGCCACGTGTTGGATCTCGGGTCTTCCAAGACCTTGTCCTGCCTGCGTGGCTGACCTTCCCCCTGTTCTCCCACAGCTTCAGCATCAATCTTGGCTGCAGGTCCTCAGATCTGGCACTTCACTTCAATCCCCGGTTCAATGAGTCTGTCATCGTCTGCAACTCCAGGTGCTCCAATGCCTGGGAGGCAGAGCATCGCGATGACCACCTCTGTTTCTCCAGGGGCTCCTCTATAAAGGTGAGGAACCTATGCTGGCATGGGGTTATGGAGGGGCTGTGTAGTGGGGGGAAGCCCCTGGTTAGTAGATTCCCTCACCCTGGAGCTCCCAGTCGCACTTGATGTTTCCTGCTCCCTCCCAATAGCCCTTCATTCTCTGGGATTTTGGTCCTAATTGCCATTTCCACTCCTGCTTTAAAACCCTAATGCTTCCTTTGAGAACTTCATGTGAACCCTGTGCGTCTCAGGCTTTCTAAGTGCTTCCTGGCCCCTCTACTTGCTCAGCAGATGAGTGCACTAGGGGCATGTATGAAGTTGTGAAGGGGTCTCCAAGAAGCAGGATCTTGCTGCTCTCTGCTTTATTTCTCTCCCTGATTCTGTTCTGTGCAAAATCGGGCACCAGAATTTGGAGCAATGTCCAAGAACCTCTCCATCAGCTCTTCTACCCCTGCATCCACGCTACCAATCTGTGCTCTCTCCTCCTGCTAGGATGCTGTCCTAGTTGCTGTCTCACCCCATCTGATGTCTCCCGACACAAACAGTGCTGCATTTAGGAGCAGTCCTATTCCTATTGCTGTGCAGAGGAAGCTTGTTTCCTCAGTCATGGCTGGCTCTTGGGGAAGGAGTGTCAAGGTAACAGCTTTGGGGAACAATTCTTCTAGAATCATAGGATCAACTAGGTTGGAAAAGACCTTTAATATCATCAACCTTTACCCCAGGACTGCCAAGTCCAGCATTAAACCATGTCACTGAGGGCCTCATCTGCATGGTTTGTGAACACTTCCAGGGACAGTGACTCCTTCCCTGGGCAGCCTGTTTCAATGCCTGAGCATCCTTCTGGTAAACAAATTGTTCCTATTGTTCCGATTGTTCCTAAGAAATCCAGTCTAAACCTCTCCTGGTTGAGCTTGAGGCCATTTCCTCTTGTCCTATCTCTTGTTACTTGGGAGAAGAGACCGACCCCACCTCTCTCCATCCTCCTTTCAGGCAGTTGTAGAGAGCGATAAGGTCCCGCTGAGCCTTCTCTTCTCCAGACTAAAACCCCCAGTTCCCTCAGCCATTCCCCATCACACTTGTGCTCCAGACCCTTCACAGCTCCATTGCCCTTCTCTGGACCCGCTCTAACACCTCAATGTCTCTCTTGTAGTGAGGGGCCCAGAACTGAACACAGTGTTTGAGGTGCAGCCTCCCCAGTGTCCAGCACAGAGGGATGGTCACTGCCCTGGCCCTGCTGCCACACTATTGCTGGTACAGGTCAGGATGCTGTTGGCCTACTTGGGCACAAGCTGCCTCCTGTTCAGTTCTGTGAATCAGCACTCCCAGGCTCTTTTCCATGGCAGCTTTCCAGCCACTCTTCCCCAGGCCTGGAGCGTTGCATGGGCCTGTTGTGGCCCAAGAGCAGGACCCAGCACTTTGCCTTGTTGAACCTCACCACTGACCACAGCCATTGACTTCATCAGTCTGCAATGATCGGTGATATGTTCTCATCCCATCTGCTTGTGTGTTTATCAGTGAAGCTCCTTTTTCCAGGCCTGGTGAGCTGCTGAGGGCATTGGGGTGTTAAGTTTATTCTGCCCTGTTTGGAGCAGATCTGAGCCATATGGTGTATAAAGATACACTTGTGTTCAACTGCTCTGAGCTTACAGTTTGAGTAGCTGAAACAGCCCCAGGATAGATTCTGTCCCCAGGTCATAGTCTAGATACCAGCTCAGACCCTTGATACTAACTGCTCATTTCCTGCACCCTCCTCAGCTCAAGCCCCTACACCTTGTTTAAGGCTACAAGAACCAGGTCTAACGCTGTAACAGTGAGGCCTGTTGCCTGGATGCTCGGCTCCTAATCTCCCCCTTGTCCCCAATTGCTGCCCTTCTTCCCCTTCCTTCTCCCAGATCGTTATTGAAATGCTGGAAGACAAATTCCAAGTGAAACTACCAGATGGGCATGAAGTGGAGTTCCCCAACCGGCACTGCTACGACAAGATCAGCTACATGAGTGTCAAGGGAGGCTTCAGGGTCACCTCCTTCAAGCTGGACTGATGGGTGCAGCTTCCTGGCTCTAATAAAAACCCAAGCATTGGGAGACTGCTTGCTCCAGTGCTTTGGCTTGTGTAACATCCCTGGCTCTGTGTGAGACACCAACATAGCCCAAGTTTTTTCCTTGTTGGATGGAAACAGCTCCCAGATAATGCCAGGTACTTTTCCAGGTCAGACCAGGGTCTGGGGTTGAAGGGATAGTAGGTATTCAGGAAGAGGTTTATAGGTGGTATTCAGGAAGAGGAAGACTCTATGTTATTGCTCAGGGAATGGTTGTGCAATCTCTTCACAATGCACCATTTCTTCATGCACCTGAGTTTTTGGGAGGGAGGGAAGAGGTAGAAAAGTGAGAGATGGGGCATTCCACATGGCATTTGGTGCCACAAAAGCGCCTAGGTAAATGTTAGGTTTGGGAACCTCAGGGCATGGGTTTAACAGGTTCCTCTGGGCAGGAGGAAGAGGTGCTTTGCCCTCCCCCAGGAGCGGTACCATGTGAAGCGGTGGCACGGTGAAGGCAGTGCAGGTGTGCCCCTGAACCAGCATTCCTGCTATTGATAAGGAAGTGTCTCCTCCAATTTCCCCCTTATCTCACCTCACTTATCTGCTGGCACATTCCAGCCAAGTTACCCATTACTCTGATATTTCCCCATGGAACTCTATCCAGAGAAAGTGAGGCAGGGGAAGGCAGTGGGGAGCGAGGACTGGGTTTGGGCTGGGTTACGCAGCTCAGCATCTCCCAGTCTGTGTCCCTTGCACTGGACTATAGGCAATTGGTGTTGATTACCAGACACTGCTGCTCCAATTAGTGAAGTGTCTCACCAGCCTTAAATGAGACCAGTGTGTGACAGGAAACACTGGGACACTTTAGGCAGGACAGGAGGGCAGCAGAGTAGAAAAGCATCTTACAGATAGCCTGGTTCAAGACAATGGACAGTGCCCCTGCCCTCCTTCTCTACTTCTTGCTGCCCAGCCCGTGGGGCTTGCTGCTGCCTGAGTGCATCAGGATGTTTGACAGGCTGGAAGTGCTGTAGCCAAGCCAGCTTTGGGAAGGGTACCGATCTGCTTCAGGCTCCAAATGAACCGTTGCTGGGATGGAGAGGAAGCTTTGCAGCCTCCTGTATGCCATGTGGGGCTGGGTGGATAGGAAGTTGCTTTGTGTGTTAGCCACGGTGGGTGGCAAAGTACCAGGCTAGTAACCCAGGGATCCCACAGGTGCTGGCAAATCCTGTTGAGAGCGGAGAGGATGGGATTTTGTGGCCAGGACGCCATCAGACTTAGCAAGGAAGATAAAAGATCACTGCAGCTGATGGGAGTCACCAGAGAAGTTAGTATCAAAAGTGTTTTAATAAGGACAATAATAAGTGCATGGGTTACAGAGTGGAGGCAGAAAGGATATTCCACAGATACGGGTCTTTGGTCTGGAGCTTGTGTTACGGTCTGGGAAGCAGAGGGTGGGGGGAATTCATCCTGAGAGCCACAGGGTGCAGGGCTCTCATCATCAGTGATACAGCTGATGCTGCTGAGTGCCATGGCCAAAGCTGGGGACTCCTTGAAGCTGCTGCCTGCCCTGGCTTGTCCGTAGCCTTGGTTGCCACACTGCAAATGGCACTTTCACATAGAACACACGTGCACACCAGAGCTCTGTGTTCTGCCCTGCAGAGCTCCCTGCCAGGAGCAGTGGGGGAGCCTTGCGCCATGGCCCAGCATCTCCCCCTTCCTGTCCCCGAGAACAAGGGGTGTCCTGTGAGGGTCCCTCCAGTGACCTCAGCCCCTGAGAATCTCGGCTCCGTGCCACGGCACAAAGGCGCTTCTGTGCGGGCCAGTTTGCACTGGGGCAGCGTGGGGGGGGGGCAGCTCATTCCAGGGCAGCCCCGTTGCTTGGCAAGTGGCATTAGCCATTAGCCGTCCTCCATGCATACCCCTGGGAAGGGGCACCCTGGAAAGAGGGATGTATGTGTAGGGAATGGGGAAGAGGAGGTGAGGATGGCACAGACCGAGCGGCTGCAGAGTGGGAGTCTCCTTGTTCTGAGGTGGGGGGAATGGAATGGGTTTTTAGGGCCTCAACTGCAGAATGTGGTGACCTGACATCCTGGCCTCTGCCTCCAGCCAGACAAGAAGTTTCTCCCCTCCCTGCTGCAGGGAGGTGGAGGTCAGAAAAGGAGCTGTCCTAAGTGATGCTCAGCAGCAGGAGGCAAGTGGGAAGACTCTTCTGGTTATCTCTGTGAGTGCTCTCACCTCCTGAACACTGAGCTCACAGCTTTACTGGTGGGAGGGGAGGGAAAAAGAGAAAGCTCAGCTCAAGGGTTAGCCTTGAGCCCCCAGCTGACCTCCCCTGGTAGACAGATGTGCTATATAGAAGGTCTTGCACCAGCTGGAGCTGGGGAGACCCCCATCCCCTATGTGCCAGAGCTATTGGTGGGACTATCTCTGCAAGGGCACTGGTGCCAGTGCAGAGGGAGAGGGCAGTTGGAGTCTTTGGTGGGAGAATGGAGCACATCCCCAGACATGCTGGCAGGGGCAGGCTGAGGGATGTGAGAGAGGATGCTAGGGGGAACTGGATGGGATAAGAAGGGGCTTGGGGTTTCTTTGGCACATTGGAATGTCCCTTCGGTGTCTAACGGCAGTCTAAGGGTCACAGTGCCTGGTGCTGCGATGTACAGCTCCCATCAGCCCCCTGCAGCAGCCAGGCCCAGCTTCAGGGAGCCTCTCCAGAGATGGGCTCTCCTCCTGCCCCCCTCCAGCCTCCCCAGTGTCCCCAAGGAGGTTGCCCGCTGGGTCTGCTGGTGATGCTGGTGCCTGCAGGTGGGGGACAGGGAGGAGGGCAAAGACCCCAGCACCAGTGCTTCTGATGTGGGCTGTGATGGCAGTTCACACCTTGACTTCATCGTCCTCCTCCTCATCAGCGTACTCGAAGGAGTTGCTGCGCCTCCCCCGGGCACCAGCATACCCCTCCTGCAGGCTGGAGAACGTGGCCTCTTCCTCCTCCTCCTCCTCCTCCTCCTCTCCTTGGTTCCAGGTGGTCTCGGGGGATCGGCTCTGCCCTGTCACTTGTGACCGCCACAAGCTGCTGCTGGGGCTCTCCCATAGGGTCTGCGTCCGGGGCTGCCGGGGACCCTCACCCTTCTCCGAGCTCCGCGGGGTGCTGGTCCCACCATAGTGACGTGCCAGGACCTGTGTTGCCCGGTCAAACTCTCCCGCCTCGATGGTGCAGTCGTTCCAGTGGCCCTGCCACGGGGTCCCTCTGGGTGATGTCCCCAGCCCCGAGGCCCAGGCAGGGTCCTCTCCGGTGCCCTCGATGGCGTGTGCCTCTCCATTGGCACGGACTGACAGTCCTGGCAGTGAGCTGGCCCGCGACAGGCTGCTCTGCCCAGAGCGGTCCCAGAAGCTGGACATTGCCTTGTCCTCTCCCAGTGCCAGAGGGACACCATCCCTGGTCCCCTCACTGCACAGGAGACCTGTGCCATTCTCCCCCAGTTGGCTCCCATTGGTTTCGGAGAAGCTCATGACCTGGAGGAGCTCGCTCATAAGCGAGGGCCCCAGGTCCAGGCGGAAGGAGAGCAGGGAGTCTGAGCGTGTCAGCTCTGTTTCCCCAGGGAAGGAGCTCTCTTGGGCCTTTTCCAAGCGAGGGACGCGAGGGATGGTGCAAAACCCGGACTCCAGCCCTGCAATGCAGAAAGGATGGCTGGTGAGGTGGGAGAAAGCTTGCCTGACATCTGCGGGGGACAAGGGATACTGACACCGAAATGGCACGCTCCCATCGTTGGCGCTGGCCTTTAAAGGACATCTCCAAAGGCCCGTGTTACAGCAGAGGGTCTCCAGGTGGGCTCTGGGCTTGGGAGGATGCTGGTGGGGGCTGAGCCAGGCAGACAGGACCAGAAGATGGCAGCATTGCCTCAGCTTGCCTTTCCCTCTGAGCCCAGCCGTCTCCCCCCACTGCTGCAGGACCCCCAGATCCTCTGCTCCAAACCTCCCACCCTGGGGAAAAGCTGAGCCGTAGCCCAGTGCTGTGAGGCCAGAGAAGAGCTACCCCACTGTCCCTTCCCGTCCTTCCCAAAGGTCCATCCTGGACCCCAACCGGCATGGCAGGATGTGGCACAATGGGGAAGGAGGGGATGGAGTGCCTTCAGGAGGACATGGAGGTGAGGCAGGTTGCACAGCTAGGGACAGGGATAGAGCATCTGTGTGTGGAGGTAGGGAAGGCTGTGCCGTAGGTCCCCTTGACCTCACAACCATGGTATGGGCATTGCCCCACTGCCCCAGCATCCTCTTGGGGAGGCTGCTCATAGAGAAGGTGTAGGGCTTGGGGGAGATGGAGGGCACCCCCTTACAGCGACTCTACATGGGCTGCCAGCCATGTGAGAGGAGGAGAAACCATCCATATCCTACTCTTAGGGAGACCCACCAAGGGCAGGAGCAAGGACTGCAATTGAAAGCAAGGATGGGTTATCTCCTTGCATGGATTTACCAGGACTGGGGACTCCTAAATGTCCTCTCTACGCTGAGAGACTGAAGTCCCTCAGTGGGGAAACCGAGGCATGGAGCGATGGAGAAAGGCTGCGGAGGTCACACCGTGCCTGGGCACCAGCCTCTGCCCCGCGCTTCACTCACCGTAGCTCTGGTGCGTCTTGGAGAAGCTGTTGGAGGCACTTTTGAAGGAGAACTTGCTGGTCAAGCCCCGGCTGCTGCCGCCGCCGCCATCGTACATGCCCTCGTTGAGCTGTGGCAGTGAGATGGCGTTCTTGATGATGGGCGAGATGGCCGGGGGTGCCGGCGATGCCTGGCTCCCGCTGCCGCGGCTCCTCGGCGGCGCCCGCCGGACGTGCCGCAGCGTCCGCGTGAAGAAGTTGTTGGCTTTGGCGGTGTCGGCTCCGCCGTGGTTGCTGAGGAAGGAGGTGTCCCCGAAGACGTCCCCGCCGCGCCCCACGTGCATGGTGTGCCGGAAGTCCCCCAGCGGTGGGCTGATCATGTCCGGCGTCAGCTCCGACTTCAGCCGCCGCTTCCCGTGGGAGCCTGACACCCAGCTGAGCACCGGCAGCTTCCCCAAGCTCATGGTGAACCCCTCGCCTTGCCCTTGCCTTCGAAACACACCTCCGCAACCGGCCCTTGAGGGGCTTCCAGCACTGGGGGGTGGCCTGTCACATCCCCGGCCTCCCCATTGCTCCTGCTCCGGTGTGCCGGGTGGGATGGATCACGTTACCTTGGCTTTCCGCAGGTGGGAAGGGCGCCTGTGCCCTGCTGCCCTGCTCTATGTCGTGCTCATGAAGCCACCCACCCGCAGCGGGTGGCAGGCAGAGGAGTCCCCCGGGGGTGTCTGGGGTCACCCCAGGTGCTGCGGAGGCTGCTGGAGGCTGTGTCTGGCTGCAGGCTTAGGGGTTAATCCACTGCGCTGCTGCTGTCGGGTAAGGGGAGCAGGTCACAGATGGGGCAGCAGGGGGGCAAGCGCCTCAGTGCCGGTGGCCACCTAGACAAGACAAGAGGAATGAATGGTGAAGAGCTCGGAGGGGATCTTCCCAACCGCCTCAGCTGCACATCAGGACTGGTTTCCCTGACCTCTCTTGCTGTGCCTCAGTTTCCCCACCCTGCAAAGCAGCTTTGCCAGAGCCATGCCGCGACACAGGCTGAGGGTTTCCCTCCCAGGCAGCACCTCCACCCAGGGCACAGGATCCCGGGGTAAGAAACCTCTCCCTTCTTTTTGCTATTCAGATGAGCCCTTGGGCAAAGGGTGAGGCCTGGGGACCGTGTGCGTGCTTCTGGGGGAGGAGGGGTGGTGGGGAGGGAAATGCACTGTTTGTGCATTGGTTTGTTTGTTGAACTCCGGCTAGGCCCTGGGGTGCTGGAGCACCTTGGAGCAGCAGGGAGGAGGGAGGGCAGCTGCTCTTGCAGGCAGGGGAAATCGAGGCAGGGCAAGGGAGGTGACTGACTGAGGTTGGGAAGGTGGGATAGGTCCCTGCACTCAGGTTGGACCAAGAGGTACTGGGAAGTAGCAGCCAGGCATATGATGGCAGAGAGATGATGTCCACAGTCAGCATGGAGGGTACTTAGATCACCAGATTGCTGTGTGTAGCAAGAGGAACAGGAAAAGAAGGCGAAAGGAGAGGATTCGGGACCTGGGACACGTCAGAGCATCAGTGGTCCATATGCCCTCCTTGGGAAACGGCCCTCCCTAGGCTCAATCCCCACTTAGGGGCCTGGAGAACAGGACGGAGCTGCGTCCTTTCAGCAGGACCAGCTGTGGAGGGCAGATGGCAAGAGGCAGTGCAGGAGCCTTGCATCACTCCATCCCTGTGTGGGTACCCCCATCCCTGCGTTGCTTCGCCTGCCTCCCCTCCCTGTCCCTGTGTCACCTCGGAGCACTCAGGCGATGCCAGGGTGGCAGAGCCTCTGGCAAGGGGGAGCCCTGGGCATGAAGCTGCTTTCCTGGCTGGCTGCACATGTTTTCGCCTTGCCCTGGCCCTGTTTGCTCACCCGGGGCCCCTCTTATCTGCCAGGGGTTAATGCTTGGGGAAGGGAAAACAAACCTCCCCTGGCAGCTCCAGCACCATTGGCTGCCTCCCGGGGTGGCAGTGGGGACAGTGGCAGGTTGGCCCCAGCTCCTTGGCTCACGCAGCTCCTGCTCACGGAGGTCATGAAGTGCTGCATCGTGGCTGGGACAGGGCAGGCACACGGCAGGCTTGGGGTGGGAGCATGACCCAGGAGCAATTTCCTCCCTCTGGCAGGAGCCCACCCATAGCCACTGGGTCAGGAGTGCAAGGAAACCACTGGGGTGGTCCCTGCAGCACAACGGGCATCTCAGCACCCTAGGGAGACCCCGACACACAACCCTGGTTTTGACCTGTCATTTTGGATCCCCCAGGAACACTCATGGTCCTAGTGGAAGGTATTAAGCAAGTTATAGCCCTTGAGTTTCCCTTTCCCTCTGGACATTGAAACCCTTGAGAAACCCAAAGTGGGTGCAGGGTTACTCTATGGGATGTACTCCCCCAGCCCACCTTGGGTCCCCTGCATAGCAGACCTGCCCTGCATGGAACTGGGGCTGGCATGGTGGGGATGTGAGGGATAGCAGGATGCAGAAGGACAGCATCCCCTTGCTCCCTGCCTGGAGAACTGCTGAGTGAGGAGCTGGGAGGAGGAGAGTTTCTCCTTCCTTGTCCCTTGGCCACCACAGGGATGCAAGCCAGCACCCCTGGCTCTCCCTGCCTGTTGGCAGCAGCAGGTGGTGGGAGAGGAGGGAGGGAGCTGGTGCCCAACCCTACCTGGATGGCGGGTTTCTGGCAGGCTTTTCCTCCCTCCGGTCTCCCCCTTTCTCCTCCTTCCCTCTGTCCACTGTGCATCTCCCTGCCTTCTGTGCCCCTGTGAGCCCTCCCCTGTGCCCAAGCTGACTCGTGATTCTATGGGCAAAGGGCAACCCATGCACTCTCCTTACCTCCACTGTGCAAGGGACCCTGCTGCCTGGCCACCCGTCTGTCCGGACACTGCTTCCAGCTCATCCTGACCTCCCTTTCCCCGGCATCCTCTCCCTGGATCCCTGCTCACCTCCTTCAGGAAGCCCCCTGCCCTCAAAGACCAACCGCCGGCATCTCCTCCTCCTCCTCCCAGCCTGGCCTCCCCCGGTTTCCCCCTGAGTTCAGCTGGTTACCACTGGTTTTCCACTAGCCAGGAATGGCCAGAGCTGTTCTGCTTGCTGGGAAGAGCGGAAACCAGGAAGGAGGGGGGGGGAATAATCCAGATGTCTAGTTGGCTGGAGCTGCTGAAAGCAGCCTCTTCCCTCCTCCTCCTCCTTTCCTTACTACCCCCCCCCCCCCCCCCCCAAAGGGGAAATACTCCAAAAGAGGGCGAGGAGAAGTTTGGGGTGGTCTCAATAGGGGGAAGAGGGAGTGGAAATGGCTGTAGGCGGCCAGGAAGGCTTTCCCAGCCTTCCCAAGTGCTGACAAACCACCCTTTCCCTGCAGGGAGGGAGGCAGGAGCTCCCCCGTTGGGTCACTGCTCTGGGATGGGGAAAGCCAGCAGGGAGGGACAGGCTTTTGGGGAAGGGGAAGAACAGCTCAGTTAGCCAGGCTGGGCCTCGTCCAGCTCCCCTGGAGCAGCGCCGGGCAGTAGGCAGTGAAGCCTGAGTCCGACTCCTGTGCTGCCGGCTGCTATATATATACATATAGTTATATCTCTCCGTATAACAGGAGTGCTTTTCCAAGCAGACACGCTGGGACACGGAGCCGGTGCTCCAGAGGCGGGCAGTTTCCAGCCATGCTCTCCCTGCCCCTTGTCCCAAAGTGCTCCCTTTCTTCCCCCAAGCCCCCAAAATTGAGGCGCTAACAAGGGCTCTGAGGGGTATCCGGAGCAAGGGGTGGGAAGCAGAATGTTCCCCATGATGGGACCCCACTTCACCCCCTTTCTCTCCTTGTCCCCTCCACCTCCTGTCTCCCCTCTCCTCACTCCCACTTTCCTTCCTCCCGGTTTCCTGTTGCATTCCTGCCTTCTCCCTTTCTCTTTCGCCATCCTTCCCATCCCCATTGCTTTGCCACCCCTCCCGCTTTGCCCTTCTCCCACCACCCTCTCCACCCTTTTCCTTTTGCCCCCGACACCCCCCTTCCACCCTCCAGCTCTACAAACGGAGGAATCAAAACTTCCAGGATTTACCTCTTCCAGACCAGGGGTATTATTTTTCCTCTCTGTCCTCTGGACGGAAAGTTGGGAGGCACTTCCCGCCGGCCCCTCACTTGCTCCGAGGGTTACTGCTGCTGCACCCCGGAGCGGAGCAGAGGGGGGCACAAAGGGGAGGCATGCCCCCCTCCCTTTTCCCACAGCTGTCCCCCCAAGGCTTGGCTCTCCCAGGCTGACGCCCCAATGCCACCGGAGAGAGGGAGCGAAGCTGTCGGGGAGGGGACGTGGGAAGGAGGAGGGCGGGCTGCAGCACCGCTGAGCCAATCCTCGCCTCGGCAGGAGACCAGAGAAAATGAGATTTATTCCAACTATCCAGGACAGAAAACTTCAGGAACTCCTCTGCCCCCCCTGCTCCTCCCCACTTCCCCACGGCCATTTCCCGTCCTCCGGCATCCCGGCCTCCTGCTGCACCCGCTTCAATGGGTCTGGGGGAAGGGGAGAGCCCAGATTGCTGGCTATAACCTGGGTAGGGGAGCCTGGCCAGGGAGCAAAGGAAAGGAGTTTGCCCCCCTGTGTGTGGGTACTGCATAGGGTCATCCCATCCCATGTTGGATGGGAAGTCCTAGTGCCTGTGGTGGTGTGCTGGCAGCCAGAATGGGGTATGGGTTCAAACTTAAACAGGGGAAGTTCAGGTTAGGTACAAGGAAGAAGTTCTTTACTGTAAGGGTGGTGAGGCACTGGAACAGGCTGCCCAAAGAAGTGGTAAATGCTCCATCCCTGGCAGTGTTCAAGGCCAGGTTGGACAGAGCCTTGGGTGACATGGTTCAGTGTGAGGTGTCCCTGCCCATGGCATTGGGGTTGGAACTGCATGATCTTAAGGTCCTTTCCAGCCCAGACCATTCAGTGATTCTATGGGGGTGGGGGGTCATACCAGGACCTGTGGGTAGCACTGGACAACAGGCTCCCTGAATGCTGCGTGGGCCATTTGGGCATTCCTAACGGGCGCAGGACAGGCGCCATTCCACGGGCAGCGTGTCAGACGGGGGTAAGGGGGTGGCAGTGAGTGAGTTCAAGGAGGTGCTCCTTGATGGCACTGGGGGAGGTTCTGCCCGCACATGGGACACTACATCCCTCTAGCACCGTGCTTTGTTGTTTTGCTTCTTGGTGGTTACAGGGCAGAAGACCCTATCATTGCTAATGAGTGGCAACCTGCCGGTGGGCATGGCATCACCAGTGCCATTGATGACCCTCATGGCCTCGGTGACTCTGCTAGGGAGCGCTTGGCCAGGCACAAGCATCCGTTCAGGGCCCTGCGGAGGAGAAGGGAGGTGTCTGTGCTGGCAAAGGCGAGACAAGACTTGTTGGGGTTAAGCAGGGCCTGGCTGAAGGGATGACAAGATGTCTGCAGAGATGTCAAAATGGAGCCTGGCTTCTCGCTAGGCTTAGGCAGCTTGTGCTGGGATGCCCAGGCAGGAGAACCTTGTTCCTCAAAGGTTTGCTAAGCAGCACTGGGGTTTTGGCACCATTCTGGGCCTCAGGCTTCTCCTCTCTGAAATGGGACAGTTGTCCAGACCTTCTGTGGAGGTCTTCTCCATTATAGATGAGGAGCAGAGGGACTGTGCATTTTGGTGATCCTTCTAAGTCGGTCTGTGTCTTGGAGGGAGATGGGAGCGCAGGTCTGAATGGGGTAAGCTGTACCACAGCAGGAAAAGGACCAGAAATCATAACCTGCATCCTCCCTGCTTGCCAGAGCTATGGTAAGCATCTCTTCCCCCATGTCCTGCTCAGAGGAGGCCAATGGGGGTGTTGGGAGAGTTAAGAAAATACCCTTTATTTGGGTTTCCTCCCTCTGCACCGCCTGCCAGGGCATCTTCTCCCCTCCCAGCCCAAGGGGCTCCCCCTCAGTCCCCTCACCCCCATTGCTGTGCCCTGCAGCGGGGCTGCGGCAGGGAGCGGAGCCTGGGTGACGGCAGCCGCCTCCGCCGGGGAATGCAGAACAAATCTCTTCCAGATGGGACAGGGGCCGCGTTCCGCTCCTTGCGGAGCCGGCCCAGCGCTGCCTCCTCCTCCTCCTCACCCCTGCTGCAAGCATCTCTGCCCTCCAGGACAGGATGGACTCTGCTGGAAATCCCCCCTGTTCAGCATGCCTCCCCAGGCTCTGTGGTCCTGCGGCCACACCAGCTGGGCTGTGACTTCTGTCCTGCTGGAGCTGGCGCTGAAGTGGTCTGGGGACCTCCAGGGTATGTATGTGCGAGCTCCAATAGCTGGTACCCATCCTGGCCTCTGCCTGCCTGGGTACAAGCAGAGGTGGCACCACTCCTTGCACCCTCCCAGTACCCTCTTCCTTCATATACAGCTGCCTGGAAAGTGAATCCATGCAACCCTGTATGTGTCCCCCCTCCCAGCCTGTTTATGCACCTCAACTGATGAATAAGAGGTGGCTGTGGGGCTGGATGGTGCTGTAGAGCCACTGTACCACCCATTGCTGCCCTGGGCAGGAGGTGATGCCTGGACCCCTCCCAGCCAGGCTACCTCATTTACCTTCAGTCGCTCCAACCTTTCATCCCATCTGCAGCCCTTTGCCCCAGGCAGCAGTACCAGTCTCACCATCACAGACAGACAGGTCATTGGGCTTATCATGGGATCAGACAAGTGGCCCCGCAGCTTTCCCGGCTGTAGGATTTGCTTTGATTCCCACAACATCAAAGACTGGGCTGCACAAATTGCATCCCCTCTTCTCATCCCTCTGGCGTGGGGCTCATCCCTCCAGCATGGGGCTGAGGTCTTATAGGTGGCTGAGTACAATGGGGATGGAGAGAGGGGTTGGAGGGATGCTGGGTGGGTCTGAGGTCTCTGCCCCACACTTCCAGGCACTCAGTCCTTCCTCCCACCTCACTCTGCACCCCTGCTGCTCACAGACCCTATGCCCAAAGGAGACTTATGCAGGAAACCCCTGGCGGGGGGCTCAGTGGGAAGGGGGTGCCTCACTCAGCGCACAAGAAGCCAGATATCCTGTTGCTGCCCAGGGTCTCCGGCTCATATTTCCTCATTAACTGGGAGCGCCTCTTGTTTGCGGGTGACTTCCAGATGTTTCCATTCTCCTCACAGTGGCTGTGAGGGCACATACCACATGGGTATGGGAATTACTGCCGGCCGTGGGGTGGGGGACAGACCCCTGCCATGATAGGGAGGGGGATCCATAGGGCTCCCTGCCTCACTACGCATCCTGGTGTGGCCTCATCCAGCTCCCCATCAATCTGGTGCTGCCAGGTCCCTCCTCCCAGCCCATGGCCCTTGGTGCTGCCTCCAGCCTGTGTCTCACTGCCCTAGGGATGAGCTGGAGGCAGAGCCGGTTTTAGGGTGGGCAAGCCATAGGTGTGAGACACCCATCAGTGTCCTGCTGAGAGCATCCCTGGCCCGATGCCATAGTGACTTTGTGGGCACTGGATCCCTCCTGCCCCATAGTGTGTTCACTGTCATGATTTCCACCCTGGCAGCACCCCCGGGGATGTGCATTCCCCACACTGTGCTCGTAGCCTTTGTGATAATCAGGGAGCGGGATCAGACTCGTGCAGTTCCCAGTATCCTTGTGCTGCACCAGGGTGGGTTGTGGTGAGCACCACCAGGCAGCCGACAGCGTTAGGTTAGATGCACTCATGTTACAAGGGGATGGATCAGCCTCTGTGAAAGCCGATTTCCAATTCCCCCCTGTTCCTCCAGCTCCCTTCCCCTGGAGCAGCGGGAGGCTGAAGGAATGGGATTGACCCTCTCCGCTTGTGGGGAGAGGGGGGGTGTTCCCCTGGGAGCTGGGCTGGGAACTCAAAGCCTCCATGCTTGCCAAAGCCCAGGAGGAGGTACCGACGAGTTCCCAGGCTTGCTGGCGGGCTGCCTCCTGCCCTCTGCCCATCTTCTCCTGCCCTGAATGTTTTCATCCTCCCAGCTTCCTCCTGTTTGCTGTCTGGGGATGTGGGGGGCTCTAGGGGGAGCAAGGATGGAGGGGCAGATCCTGGGACAGACCCTGCTCTGTGCTCTCTCCCTCCAACTTTCCCCCGGGCACAGACAAAAGGGAAGGGGGGTTTGGGACATGGCTGAGAGGGGAGGGAGGACGTTGCATAAACCAGAAGCAATCCAGGACCAGCTGCCTGTGGCCTGGAAACACCTCTGTGATTCCAGGCACTGGGAAAGGAGATGTAAATATATACGTATACATGCATATATTCATGTATGTATATTGCATCTCCCCAGAACAACTCCCCCCCAAATGCCACTTGATTCTCCAGTTCCTTTTCCTAGATGTTAAGGAGTTGCAGGGGGGACTGCAGGGCCTCAGGTATATCCATTTGCTATTGGAGAAGCCACTCTGTGTGCCAGGGGACATTTGGGGGTCTATTTGACCTCCCCCCAAATATGTTCCTTTGGCAGGATAAGCTGGGAGTTTAAAGCCCATACATGCTGGAGGGAGCTGGGGTGGATGCTGTTAGGGTGAGGAAAGGGGGAGGTGGTGAGGGATGCATAGGGGATAGGGGTGAGGAGGAGCAGGAAACTGGGGGGCTCTGGGAGGAAAGAGCCTTTTGGAGATTCACTGCCTGAGGAGGTGGGGAAGGGAGGAGCTGGGGGGGTTCAAGAGAAGGTCCCCATGGTTGGCACGACATGGGAGAGGGGACTATCGAGGGAAGGGGGGTGCACCCATGGAGCAGACAGGGAGTGGGATGCGGGGATGAGGAACGATGCAATGAGTGGAGAGAGGGTGTGGGTATATAAGGAACAAGGGATGGGGATGAAGAGAGGTCATCCGTGGCAGGAGAGAGAGTCCATGCGCGAGGAACCTGTCCTGGCCAAAGGGAAGAGGTGAAAGCCAGGGGAGCGGTTGGACACAAGGCCTGGGTGACTCTTTTTATATCATAATGATTTTGCCTGTCCATCCAGCCCGTGTATTTTGGGCGCACGGAAGGAAGGGGGTGGGGATGCAGAGGCAGCTAAAAATAGGGGTGTCCCTGCCCATTCCCCCAAGGCGGGCATCCGTCTGCCTGCTGCCTGCGGGGTTGCTGCGGGATCTGGAGGAGGGGAGCAGGCCCAGCCTCCTCCCCAACTGCGTCTGGCTCCGCTTTTGTTTGTCTCACAGCCCTACGGGGACAGGAAGAGGCCGCAGGGCTGGGGAACAATGGCTCATTCTCTGGGAGCCCGCGCCTGCCGAGCAGCGATAGGGGACGTGGGACAGTGGCCAGGAGGCAAGCATGGCCGCCCTGCCCCACCGCCATGGGAGCTCGCCGCCCGGGAGATGATGGGGTGCACTGGTGGGATGCAGGGGGACCTTCCCCAGCCCGTCCTTCTAACCCGCATCCCAGTGATGAGGAGCTGCTGGGCATGGGCATGCTTTATGGAGGAGATGAGGGAGGCAACGCCAGCAACCCAAAGAGCGGTGGGAGCGTGTCTCCAAGTGGCACTGGGGAAGCCTGTTGTTTGGCAGCTCTCCTTGAGCCGATGGAGCCTGCTGGAGATGGCACTTCCTGGTGGGAATGTCCCTAGCTGGGGCTGGCAGGTATTTATCTAGGAGCTGTAGCATGCCTCTGTGCCCCAGCCATCACTGTGCTCACCACGGCAGTGCCAGTAGTGTCGGCACTCCATGCTGGTGCACCCTGCTGTCTGGGAGATGGCCAAGCGGCATGCATGGGTGTGCGTGTGACAAATCCCTTTATCCCACCTCTTCTCCAGACTCTCCTTTTGAGGCAGTGTCTCTCCCAGATGTTAGATCCGACAGGCGGGTGCTGGGAACACCTCGGGGAGAGTCTCCCCTCACACCTATCCAGAAGCGGTAGGGGTGAGCGGAGGTGATGTTAGCACCTGAGGTAGGGGAGGTGTTTTGCAGGGATTGAACAAGGAGGGGACAGAAGAACCTCCCTGTCTCCAGCCCCCTCTTTTCAAGGTCTTGGATGCTTGGGGCTGAACGCTTGCCAGGGCTCCTCTTGTTTACTCAGCCGGGGAGCTGACACATCCAAGGTCTCTGCTGACTCCACTTTCCCACATGCTGCTGGCAGGCGCATTCCAGGGCAGAGTGGAGATCGGAGCAGAGGCATGCCAGAGGTTCTCATCCGGGATGCCATCCTCCCTCCCCCTTCTCCCCAGGCAGCCGGCACCTCCGAAGAGCGGGCATCACATCTGGCCAGCGTCTTGGGCTTCACATCTGGCCAGCATCCTGGCCTTTTACAAGCCAGGGCTGGCATAGAGCCCAGGCACGGGCTGGGACCCCAGGGGTGGGGATCTGCCTCTCAAGCTGAATGCCTTCAGCAAAGCTCAGTTCTTCCCCTTGCTCCCCTCCAGACATCTCAGCCCTGCTCTGCTCCTTGTGCTGACCCATGGCGGATGTGCGGAGGGGCAGGGGATGCCTGCTTTAGCTTAGTCCTCGCTACGGGAAAGAGGTAACATGAGGAAGCAATCCCAGCTTTTTCATGTTAGGATGTGCACCTATTCCTGAGGCTGGGTTAACAGCGCTGTGCCGGGTGAGCTGGAGGAGAAGCTGCACCCTTCTCCACAGCTAATGGGCTCTGGTCCCTCCTGCTGTGGCCGCCTTTGGTTTTAGGAGGGAAGGCCACAGTAAATAAGCACCAGGAGATAAAGAAGGGTTTGGAGAGCAGGCAGCAGGGCTGGGGTGTGCGCGTGGCCCTCGCCCTCTCATTTCAGCCTTAAGGCTCCCTGTCCCAGTGATGCTCCCACTGGCATCTTTGCCTCCTGTGACCCCGTGCTGCTGGCAGAGGAGCACCGCAGCCTCTCCTCCCCGTGCCGGGCTGTCCCGCAGAGGCCCCTTTACGCCCAGCCCCAGCGTCTGGAAGAGGGGGCCTCGTCTCCCTCCTCGGCTGCCACAGGAAATGCGGAGCCTGGAGGTCAGGGGCCAGGCGGCAGCTCCTCCCGTAGGGGCCAAGCAGCCCAGCGCTGGGGCTTGCATCACTGCAGCGAGGAGAGGAGGGAGGCAGAGCCGTGGAAGGGAGCGGGAGAGGGCCAGGCTTTTCCTGTTTATGTGACTACCAGACCCCCATGAAAGGGAAAGGACTTGGAGAGCTCGCTGCTCTTGGGCAGGCTCCAGCTCGCATCTGTCTATGCCTCTCAGCCCTGGGATCGCATCCCTGGGGCAGGGCATGACTCCCTCCAAGGGGAAATGGGCATCCAGCAGCCAGAGGGGCTGGGGTTATGTTCCTGGGGCTTGTGAAGAGCTGGTCTAGCAGGGAGGCTGCAGATGGCATCCTGGGAAGTGAGGCACGGCTCCTGCACCCCAGGCTTTGATTCCTCCCGTGGTTGTCTCTGGCTTTGGGTGATGCTGGTCTCTGTGGGATGGTCTGAAGGGTGAAGAGACACTCAGGCCAAGACGAAGAGGTAACTGGGTATATATACTGGCTTTGGGATGCAGGAATGGGGAGCTCTGGGAACCCCAGGCATGGAGGAGTGATTATGAGAAGGTTACAGTCACACTACTCCCAGTCATAATGGCTCCAGCACAAATCCTGTGCAGCAGAAAGAAGCGCTGCAGGACCTCCCATGTTATCTAAGGTCACAATCCTGCAGGGCATCTGGTGTGGTCACGGTGGTATGTGGAGAAGGAAATGAAGTCCAAGATGTTGTGCTCTCGTCTTCACCTCTGGCATGCTCCGGTTAGGTCACATCTGTATCGAGTTTGTCATGTCTCAGCTTTGGTTTGCAGTCCTTGGCCCGTGCTGAATGTGGGTTGAGAGGTGCTCTGTGCAGACCCACCTCTGACAGATGCCCTGGAGCACACCCCGTTAAGCAATGGGAGCAGAAGGGGGATGCTGCCCCTTTGCTGTTCCCCGGGAAAGCCTGGTCCTGGCTCAGTGCAGCAGCAATCTCTGCTCTCCTGTAGGGTGAGAATAGCTGTGCCCAGTGAAAGAGAGCAGCAGTGGGGTGTGAGTGCACTTTGGTGTGGGTCTGGCATCTCCACGGTGGAAAGGCTTGGGAAGGGCCACAGCAGTCAGCAGCAAGGAGCCCTGGCAGGGCTGTGTGGTAGGAACGGGCACAGCCCTTGGCACCCCACATCCTTCCCTTTGCAAGAGCTTCAGCATAAGGCCACGCCGGACATAAAGCTTCTGGGCTTTGCCCAGCAGCCTCCTTCCCCAAGAGGTTGGACGGTGGGGTGGTGCCACCCTATGGCTCTGGAGCAGTGTTGCAGGTGCTGTTTGCCCTCTCCAGATAGACTTTGCTTATATCAGCATGAGCTCAGCTCTTTTCCCACTCTGGGTCCTGGATAGGTTTGCTCCCAAGCCAAGAGGAAAAGGTCCTGACCCAGCAAAGCCTCCTTGTCTTGCAGTTGCATTGCCCTGACTATGGCAGTTAGGTATTCCTGGGGCTAGAAAGTCACCAAGCTGGGGTTTGTTGCCCAAACCATGAATTGCAAGGCCAGGTGAACCAGGATCTGTTCTCTGACCGTCGCTGCTGGAGCTTTAACTGCTTGCAGGCTGAAAAGCCAACATGCCTTCCTATGTACATTGCCAACCCATGTTCTCAAACGTTCAACTGTTACAGCAGAAGGGAGTTTTAGGGGACTTAATTATGTAGCCTGTTGCTTTATGGAGCAAATTTGCTGGTAGGTCTGAAAGAGTGGCATCTTCCTCCCCCAGCACATGAACCCTGGCCCGTTCTGTGATATAGCACATCCACTGATGATCCTGTAGTCCAGTGGGGTCTTCTTGAAGGACACAGCTCTCATCCAGGGAAACCTGACATCCCACAGGGCTGGAGAGGAGGGTGGAATCTGATGGAGGGGGAATATGAGTGACTCATTCGCTCTGATGAGGTGGCTGTCCACATAGATGATAAAAGGGCTGGGAGGAAAGGATGGAAAGGACTTCTCTGTGACTGAGGAGGCCTAAGGGAAGACATAGGTGAGGTGGAGAGAAGGTAACTGGTACGCACAGGAGTGCAGAGGAACTGCTGGCTGTTACAAAGCTATCTAGACGTGATTTCTGTTCTGCATGGCCCCTTCTTCCCTGTCTGTCTTCTGATCCAGATTGATGACCCTGCTTATTTAACCCATTTGCCTTCCTCTCGCTGCAGGTCAGCTGTGTGTTTTGTTCAGCCAGCCCGGGTCTGTGGCAGACCTCGTTCAGTGTGATGGACCTTGCACCTCAGGGAGCAGAACCGGCACTCAGGGGAGGACAGATAGCCCTTTTCCACCTATTGCTAACAAGGCAGGTCTGGGACTGGTGACAACACCCTAGTGACACTGAAACTACCAGGATGAAACATCCCTGGAGTGATGGGAACACTTTGGGGTCCTGTATGACCGCAGGCAAGTAACAGGGTCTCAGTTCAGAGTGGTTGCAGGATGCTAGTTGAGGACATTGTCATTCTCAAGCCCTTTTTTCCAGGGTAGTGCTGAGGTTGCATTGGGATCGATGCTTTCGATGTTGGTTTACATACAAATCTACCCCAAAGTTATGTCCTGAGAGGTGGAAAAAACCACCTACTCTGTGGTATGCGTCCGTCCCAGGTTCAAAGGGGCTCTGTCCACCACAGCTAGTTGAGGTTGATGTGGTCACATTGACCTCTGGTGGCTGCAGCCCTAGCGTGCAAGGAAACCACTAAGGAAAAGAGGGTGGGTTTGAAGAGCTGTTGTGGGCTGCAGTTAAATTGCAGTTGGGTTTGTTCCTTCCCCGGGCTCCATCCATTGCCTTGCCTCTTGGACAACCACTTCTTTTCTGCCCAAAAGGCAACTGTGAGGAAGGCTGAGGTGAAGCCAAGCAGGAGGAGATTTCCAGGCTCCTGCTGAGCTGGATCCCTTTTGCCAGAGGCAGTTGGGCAGCTTTGGAGTGGGGAAGCTCATCCCAGTGATGCCAGTCCTGTCATCCTGCTCTAATGCTGGTCTTCTTTTCCAGCCTGCACACCTCGATGCCCTAATGAGGATGGAGATGTGTTGCCAATGCCTCACCAAAGGCTCCCACATAGTTTGCCTTTTGTAGCTCCAGGCAATGGGTGTGTTCGTGAGGGGGAGGAATGCTGAAGGAAATATCTACTTGTTTTGCTATCTCCATACACAGATACATGCATTTCCTTCCTGCCATGAAGGCTAATCATCCCTTTTTGGGGGGGGAGAAGGCTTGTTCCTCCTCCCCTTCTGCAGTCACGACACAAAGAGAACAAACTACTTTCAGTGTGCTGGGGCAGTCTTGTATCCGCTATCAAAAGTGTTGGGGATCTGAGCAGGTAGTCAACGTCCTTGTAAAGGCTGTTAATAGAAACACTGAGTTTGATGAGTGCCATTAGGACAATAAATGTGTTGTGTTTTTTCCTCTGTGTTAACTAATCCAGTGTGAACTAATGTGTGTGCTGTTAGATCAGGCTGGAGTCGATAATTCTGTTTCACAACCTCTTTTGTGTTTTCAGCGCTTGTTTTTGTGCCATACAGGAACAAAAACTGCAGAGTTGTTTTTTTCACGACACCAAATTGTGTTGGGACAGCTACTGTAGGGTGGATGTTTTTATCAGGGAGCTTATTCCAAACTCTCTTCCTCAGCCTGACTATAGAGACCATTCTGGAGCGTTGCAAGCCTCCCCCATACAACTTCACTGGAAGCCAACTTTGCAAATCACCAGGCTGTGAGAAGAATAACATGTTTTGATTGAAAGAACTAAAGGACCAAGAAAGAGGTATATTATTGAAGATGTTCTGACCAGCTCACATTACAGACACTGCACAGGTAGGTGGTTTCAGGGCAGGTTTATAAAGATAAAGATACTACACTTCCCAAACCATAGGGCAGGGCTTTATGAAGCATCTAAGCTCCCCATCTGTAACCACAGCTTGAGCTTTAGACTGGTGGTGTTCTAGCCACGCAATCAGGAATGTAATGGATTCCTTCCCTGCCTCAGACGTTCCTAAGGCTGTTTCTAGGATGGGGCAAACTACGCTGAGCTGTGGCACACCCTGCTCCGAGGGGTCCCACCAAACCTCTTAACATGGCCCGACGGTCAGACCCACACCACCAGGTCTTGCAGAGGACGCAGCTGCCTGTCATGCTCTGTGGCCATGTGTTAAGCCGTTCCGCTGGTGGTGGAAACAACACGTGGCTCACCATTAGCCGCCTTGTCATAGGTTTCCTGTGCGAGCCGGTGCGGCTTGGAAAGTTTTACCAGTGCGACTGTTTCGGCTGGGATTTGAAAACAACCCCAAACCTAGCCAACAACCCAACACAAAAGAACCCACCCGAACACCCCGGTGTCATTCCTGGCGTGAACTCAAGCGTGCCAGCACAAGAGTAGCTGCTGTGAGTAAAGCTGTGTTGGAAATGTAATACCTGACTGTGAGCACCTGCAGGCTGGTGGGACCACACATCTCAGATGAGCTGGGGGTGTCTTGTACAACAGCAGCATCCCCCGGAAGGGTGAGCTCTTCATCTCTGTGCCTCCAAACCCTGGCCAAATCACAGGGATGGCACATACTCTTCCTCTCAGGAGCTGCCTGTGTGATCTGTTGGGATCAGCTGCCCAGCCCAGAGCCTTGAAGGGTGGTCCTGGGGTACCTGCTGACCTCAGAGACCCTTCATGAAAGAGAGCAGCTGATGGTGCTTGATATGGGACCTGCTCTGTCTGATGTCTGTGTGCTCTGAGTCACAAAGCACCGCAGCCATTACCACTGGGGTCAGGACGGGTGGAGGGAGAGGTTTCCTTGACATCAGCCTGGAGTTCAGCTGTCTCTGGGTGAATGTGAGAAACCACCCCTTGTTTGGGGGCTCTTATCATGACTGTGAAGATCCTATCTTCTGCCACCACATAATACCCTGCTCAGGAAATCTTTTCACTAGAGAGACAGAGGGAGACAGACTGGGGGTTGTTTTCCAGAGTAACTAGCAGGCAAAAATTGACATGGCCTGAGTCACAGCGGGTTCCCTGCAGGCAGCCTTGCTTGTACTTGCTTTTGATCACTCAGCTGGATGCCTCTGGTGGGACGTAAGTGCTGGAAACCAGAGCTGTGCCCTGGTGCTGGTGGTCCGGGGTCAGCATTACCCCTTTGGGTGGGAGGAGTGCAGCGCTGGGAGCTGTGCAGCACTGGGCTTGCAAGGGAGGGGAAGGCAGCGCCTGGGACCCCTTGCCAGGAGGGTGAGTCAGCAATGAATTCATTCACTGAGGATGTCACCCTGTTGGGATGGATGCCATCCAAGGGGAGGTGGTGTGTGCTGAGAGCCCTGCGTGTGCGCATGTGACTGGTGTTTGCTCAGTACCTGGGTATGTTTTGCAGCGAAAATGCTGTGTATCCATACGATGCTCTGTGCATCACACAGATACAACCTGAATTCACAGAGAGTGGTTGTGCTTGATCTTGAAAACAACATAGCAGCATGGGAAAAGAGTCTTGCTAAAGCCTCCCTTCCCTCAAACCTCCTTGCTGAAGCCGGTGCAGGAGCCCTGTTGGGAGCAGAGGGGACGTGCCTGCTGTCAGCCCTGGAGGAGAAACAAATGAAGGTTTTAATTGTGGGTGCAGTGGGAATTCTTTAGGGCAGAGTTCACACCTGAAGATCATTTCATACTCTACCCTCCTTGGTTTCTCAGGAAGGAGAGAAAGGTTTCCATGCAGAGGTGGGGTCTAGAAGCTGTAGTAGTGTGATGATGAGGACAGCTCTCTTTTGGGAAGGTGTTGCTAGGGCTCCTTTGTGTTGTGTCCAAAGCTCTGGAGGGATGCACAGCACTACTCTGGGCTACCCTGTAAGCTGACACTGACGGGAATCAGGTGAACTCCCATTTCTTATTAGCTTTATACTGCACTGGGAACCTCTTGCACAGAGCCTGCACTGTCTTATCCTGGCCACTAAGGTCTGAGGTTTGACACAGTTGGGATGAAATGGAGTTGCCAGAGAAAATGAAAAACACCTTAGCCTTGGAGGGGGAGGCATATGATGCTAATCAAATTCACAGTGCTCAACTCCATCTCTCCCAGACCCCTCCTAGTGCCAGTGTTAAGCACAGGTTTGGGCAATTAGATATGTGGCAGGGGTGCAGGTTAACCTGTGTGGGCTCTTTGGGGATCCTGTGGGGACACATAGATCCACTCTGGGATTTCTGGACTGAGGGAGGAGGAAAGTTTGCAGGCTTCTGCCTCTGTCCCTGGGGACTCAGTGTGTGGTCAGGATGGCTGGTATGAGCCCCTGTATGCCCTGGAGTAAAGCTCAGTCATGCTGCCCCCGGGCTCAGCTCCACCCACAGACACTACTGAGGACTGGGGGCTAAAATTAAGCCTTTATCAGGATTCTTCCCATCACTCTCATTTTCTTGCCTTGCTTCAGACACACACACACACACACCCCGCATCCAGAACCAGCCCTACAAGTGGGGTGGCCGGGCTGCAAGCTCTGGAGCCCATGAACCAAAACCTCTCCTGATGCACCTCTTCTCTGCAGGTTGAGCCGGAGGGGGGAGAGGGTTGCACCTTGCCGAGAGAGACCCGTGAGTCCATAGCCGGACACCCCCTTGCCGCGGCGGTTTATCGGGAGGTGAACCCAAATTGCCTTTCGGAAGCGAAGTCGCTGGCGAGCCGTATCCTTCCGGAGAGCAGCTCCATCCCGGGGCTGCGGAGGGAGCGGGCAAGAGAAACCCTCTTCCCTGGGCCGCCCAGGTGAGGAGCAGCCGGAGGAGGGGCTCAGAGTGCGGGAGAGGCTGGGGGAAAGAGGAGCTACCCTCGGGGGCGGGCAGGGCAGTGCTGGGATGGGATGGGCTGGGCTGGGCTCGGCTCTCCATTGCCCAGGGGTTGCTGGTTCCCTCCCAGCCGGCTGGAGGAGGGAGCACGGGAGGGAGGGAGGGAAGGCAGGAAGGAAGGGAGGAAGGTGCAGCGCGGTGGTGAGAGCGCTTCGGACACACCTGCCGGGGCGGCAGACGGCGGAGCGGAACGGAACGGAGCGGAGCGGTGCGGAGCGGGGGATGGCAGGTAAGGAGCGAGCCCCGGCCGGGAGACGGGGACGGGAGCTTCTCTCCGATACTTACGGAGCTTTCCGGGCTGCCGCAGCCCCGCTGTGTCCCCCTCTTCCTCCTCGCCGGGGCTGCTCCCGCGCCCGTCGGGGGGGCCCCGGGGCGGCTGGGGTGTGTGTTTCCCGCGGGGTGCTCGTTCCTCTTTTCCTCCTCTTTGCCAGCCACCTCCTCAGGGCTGGCCTCCGGCTCGGCATTCCTTGAATAGCGCCTTCGCGGTGGCTGAAAGGGGAAGCGCTGCCTTGCCCCGGCCTGGAGGGGTACTCATCCCAGGCAGGAGGAGGGGTACCGCCTCCCAGACCCCTCCGACCTTTCCTGCTCCCTGCTGAGCCTGCCTGCCTGCCGAGGAGCTGGTCGGTGCTTGCAGGGTTGGCTTGCGTTTCCTGGAGAAATAGTTTGTTATGAAGGCATAAATCCACTCCTCAAAACAGTTTAACTTCTGTGACCTGCTGTTGCATCCTCCTCCTGCATTCTGGTGTCTCTGGGGCAAGTGAGGCTGTCCCTAATGAAAGAGAAGTTTCTGCGAGAAGCACGGTTTGTTGTCTTTATTCAGCCTAGGGCAGTCCAGATCTGTATTGGTATTTAGGCGTCAAAGTGCTTTGGTGCTGGAAATCGGACACTTGAGTGTCTTTTGTGGATTCAGCAATTCTCTTTTCTTGTTATCCTTTATCTGGGAGGCACTGAACCTCCTGTATTTTTACTTAGAGGATTAACTTCTGCACAGCTCACTCAGCCATCCCCCTTGCTGTGCTAGTTGGCTGTCTGAAATAGGATGATATCATTCTCATCACAAGAGAGAAAAAAACCTAAACCCAAATAAAATAAAGTGGGAGATTTCCCTTCCTTCCCTCTGCCTTCATGCAGCATGGATGTCTACACTGCCCCTGGGGATGTTTTGTGGCTGGGGTAGGAAAGCTGGACTTCATGCCAGCACCAACCAGCAGGTAACGGTACACACTGGGTAGGAGAGATGGCATCTAGGTCTCAGGAGGTCTTTGCTGGGCTTTGTCTTGGCAACTAAAAGGATTTGTGCTGGCCTGTGAAGCAGGTATTATTTCTTAAGTGTAGGTAGATGATGCTGGTTGAGTTGATACATAGCTGGGAAGAGAGCTCGTTGCACAGACCTGCTCCATCATGGCTTGGAGGACTTCATGGAGCAGTTTTAATTTAGACCACTGCTCTAAAGGTTTTTGGTCCATTGACTTCAGGGGGTCCCTCTTGCTTTATTTGATTGACAGTGGGATTGCCTTGTTACTACATCTTTTCACACTGATGTGTGGAAGATACATGGGAGATACTCTTATGCAATTCACCTTTGGCTACAGGTACTGCAGGCAAAAGTGCTCCATGGGATGGTGCCCTCAAGGCTTCCAGTTCGGCCACCAATGCCTGGTGCATGCACAGGGCAAGTGAATCCCCAGGGAAAGCCTCCTCTCCAGCCACAGTATGAGAAAGTATGCCCCAGGCTCTGAAAAGGCTTGGTCCAGAGAGTTTCCTGTTCTCAGGGATGGAGAAAAAGTGAAGATATGTGATGTGTGTGGGTATTTAAGAATGCTTCGGGGATGAGGATGACACCTTCTATAGACTTCCTACTGTATATACTCATAAATCCCTTATATACCTCTTGTTTTCTGCATATCTAAGGCACTAGGTGGACACTCAAGATCCTGCTGGACCAATTTGTATGTAAAATGGCTTGTGATGTATCTGAGTTCCATTTGCAGGACAACTAGTTGTTTGCATGCTCGTACCTCTACTCATGTTCTCCCATGTCTACTTGTGCCTTTTACCCTGTGCTCCTCCATCATCCCTCAGACCTTCTCTTTCCTTTTATCCTCACAGCCCTGGAGAATGCTCCTCTCCAAGCCCACAGCCTCTCGGAGCAGGAGGAGGAAGAAGATGCTATCTGGGAGAAGATCGAGAGTGCCCGGCACCAGCTAACCCGCTCCCTAAACCCAGCGAAACTCACCCCATACCTGCGCCAGTGCCGTGTGATAGACGAGCAGGATGAGGAGGAGGTGCTGAATTCGTGCCGATTCCCCTGCAAAAGCAACCAGACAGGTGGGAGAAAGCACAAACTCACACTTGGATGGGCCTGGTTTCTGGGGGACAGCCTGGTTTTGACATGCAGTGAGTGCTACACAGCATAGGGTGGTGTGGCCTCCTGGGTCCTTCCACTGCACTGCTGCCTCGGCTTTGCTGTTCTCTGCGATGCTCTGCAGCCAGATCTCCCTCTTATCCTGTGGACCTCCCTCTGGGTGCTCCCACCACAATCCCTCTTCTAGCCATTCCCGTTCCTGTGGATGGAACTGGAAATTATGGAGATGCTGCTTCATATCACAAAGCTGGGCTATGCTCTTTTCTCTCTGGTTTGCAGGAAATTCATCCTAGCTTCTTATTCCTTCTCCCAGGTTACCTGATGGACATCCTTCGGCGCCGTGGGAAGCGAGGCTATGAAGCCTTCCTGGAATCCTTAGAGTTTTACTACCCAGAGCAGTACACACGACTAACAGGGAGGGAGCCAGCCCAGCGCTGTTCTATGATCCTGGGTAGGTGCTTCGGCCTCTCTTCAGCTGCTGCTTGCGTGGGAAAGGCCAGAAATCTGTGCATGTACATGCATACAACCTGTTTCATGCTACCCTGACAGCTCTGTGCTCTGGACCTGGCATTGAGGGGGCCAGATATAGCTTTAAAATATATAGGTCTTATAGCAGCCTTCCAATCTGGAAGCAGGCAAGAAATCTGGAGAGGGACTTCTTGCAAGGTAAAGATAGGATGGGGGAATGGCTTTGAACTGGAACAGTGGAGACTTGCATTAGGTATTGGGAAGAAATTCTTCCCTGTGAGGGTGCTGAGGCCCTGGCACAGGTTGCCCAGAGAAGCTGTGGCTGCCCCATCCCTAGCAGTGCTCAAGGCCAGGTTGGACGGGGCTTGGAGCAACCTGCTCTAGTGGAAGGTGTCCCTGCCTGTGGCAGGGGGTTGGAACTGGATGAGCTTTAAGGTCCCTTCCAACCCAAACCATTCTGTGGTTCTATGATTCAATTAAATGTACATGTGTGATGGACTGTGGTGCCTTAAGCCTGGGACAAGAAGGGCTTCAAACCCCTGGGAGAGCTTGCCATCCCTTGATGGAAACAGAGCATTGGGCAAATCTGCAGGTTGTTTTCCTGGGGTTACCCATGTCTTAGCAGCCAGGACCAGATTCTCCTTTGTCTCCCCCAGATGAGGAAGGCCCTGAGGGACTAACTCAGTTCCTGATGATGGAGGTGAAGAAGGTGAGGGCCCAACGCAAAGAGCTCCTGCTGAAGGAACACCAGCTCCAGGTGAAAAACCAGGCATTGGAGCAAGAGCAGGCCCGGCTGGAGAAGCAGCTGCAGGAGCTCCTGAAGGTGCAGGAGCGTTGCCAGCGGCTGAGAGAGGAGTGGGACACCAACAGCGTGGAGCTGCTGAGGCTGAAGGACGAGAACTACATGATGGCCATGCGCTATGCGCAGCTCTGCGAGGAGAAGAACATGGCTGTGCTGCGGAGCAGGGACTTGCAGCTGGTGGTATGGCCCCGGGAAGCAAGAGGGTTGGTGGTGGGATGCTGCGGGGCTCTGATGGCTGAGAGGGATGCACACTGTGCGTGGTGGCCCATGAGCATGAAGCTGATGGTGGGTGGGATGTGTGTCAGGGCAAATGCTCCTGCTCTTGAAGGGAATGCGCCTTAGTCATGGGCACAGCATAGGAGGCTCACTGGTGCCCTGGGGAGCAATGGTGCTTGTATTCACTTCTCCCCAGGAAGGGGCTTGCATCTTCCCCTCTAGTGAGAGTGGTGGCTGGGCAGCCACCCGCACATGGGGTGCTGGGTGCGTTGCATGCGGTCCAGAGCTGCCCAGCCCGTCCTGCAGCTCATAGGAGTGTTCTGGCACAGGCTCCATCCCCACCACCTACCTCCTTGTCTCTCTCATGACGTTTGGGAGACTCATGCCCTGCATACCTAAAGGAATTTGTGACACCGCGCTCCAGCTGCCAAGCTCTCACCTCCAGCAAACGCACCCATTTCCTGCCTGGGCAAGGACAGCCCTACCTTGAGCCTATTAATAACCCATTCTCCCCAGTGCTCTGCTGCCTCCTGGCATTCCCCCTACCAGTCTGGACCTGGGTCTCCCACACAGCCCTGTGTTTACCCTTCATTCCTCATTCTGCTCTGCCAAGGCTGGGATCCTCCCCTACATTTTATCTGGTATTCCTGCTAAAACCAGCTCCCTGGGCCTCCTGTGAGCAGGGAGGCAAATTCCTGGTGTGTGGCTGTGGGGTGAAGAAATCGCCTTGCAAGCAGGGTAAACCCCCAGGTCCCAGTGTGCCTTCCCCTCCTGACTCCATGGTCCAGAAGTGACCGGTGTCTGAGAGTCATCCTAGGTCTTTTGGGTAGATTTTACAGAAGTAATGCAGTTCCTGAGCCCCTCCTTGGCAATTTTGGCAGTGTTGCTTAGTGCTCGATGGCTTTGGTAGGTTTCCCCTGTCCTGTTTGCTGTCATAGCCTTGCCTGGCTGTGAAACTGGTTCTCTGACAAACCTTATCAGTTGTTACAGGTCAGTGAGAACCTCCCCTGCCTCCAGTGCTAGGAGCTGGGAAGCCTTTGAGATCTCACAGGTGCTGGCCCTGGCAGTGCACCAGAGTTCCCTGGTTCACCCACAGTCAAGGCCAGATGCACTGGGGATGCCCTAAGGTAGCATGAAACTTCGTGCATGGGGAGAGAATCCTGAGACTGAGTGTGCCTATGCAAGTGCATCTTCCTCCTTTGCCCTGCAGGGAAAAGCTTTTGCATGCAGCTGTGCTAAGCTTGGCCCAGCTGCAGGATGCTCCTTTGCGTGGTTGCAGCCCTCAATTCCCTCACCTCCAGCCCCTTTTTCTGCCCAGCATCCTCTGTGCTTCACTCCCCGCTAAGGCAGAGGTGCAGGGCTGTGTGTGTCAGGCTGTGTTTTCTCCCCTGGTTGCAGGTGGACCAGCTGAAGTGCAAAGTGGCCAGCCTAGAGGAGGAGTGCAGCCTGCTGCGGAAGCAGGCATCTGCACCCCCCCAGCAGGAGGCAGAGGAGCGGGGACACCCCGACACTGTGTCCGAGCTGCGGGCTGAGAACCAGCGGCTCACAGCATCGCTGCAGGAGCTGCAGGGCATGCTGCAGGTACCTGGGGGGGCAGAGCAGGTGTCTGAGCACCTTCCATTGGGCACTCCCAGTGCTGGTGACATGGGCACTGGAGAGATGAGGGGAATCAGTGGGCTGGCCCATCCCTTCCTCTGAGCATATCACTTGCATCTCTTGTATCACACCACGTATCTGTGGTGGCTGCCCTTGCTTCTGGATGTGGGTAGTGATGGGTCCTTCTTTCCAGCTCTTGGATGTGCTCATAAGGGTGACTCTGTGCCTTGGAGTGCACAGTAGATTAATGCAGGAGTGTTGATGGCAGCTGTGGCAGGCTGCCTGTCCCTGCCCTGGTCTGGTTCTCCCTTGGTGCTTGTGGTGCAGTGACAGGACCCTCTCACCTCCTAGGCACCCGGCGAGGTCCCAGTGCCAGGCTCTGAGCAGATCCTGCTGGACATCCTGGAGCACGACTGGAAGGAAGCCCAAGACGACCGGCAGGATCTCTGCCAGAAACTCAACTCCCTGCAGAATGAGCTGCAGTGGGCCGAAGAGCTGCGGGATAAGGTACAGCATCCCTCACTGCCCCCATCCCCTAAGCAGGGCCTGGAAGAGAGGGCAGGGAGGGGGCTGGGAAGACACAGAAGCTTTTCCAGGGAGCCTAATGCTCACTGCTCACTGTTGCCAGTACCTCCAGGAGGTGGAAGATCTGCAGCTGAAGTACCGGACGCTGCAGAAGGACTGTGATCTCTACAAGCATCGTATGAACACAGTGCTGCTGCAGCTGGAGGAGATTGAAAAAGAGCGGGACCAGGTAAACTGCTGTTCCCCAGGCTCTCCACCTCCCAGCAGGACCAGAGCTTTTGCCTCTGCTCTGACTGTCCCCTCCTTTCCCAGTGGATCTTCTCCATCCATGCCAGGGTGGGAGGCAGAGCTAGTAGTGCAGTTCTGTGCCCCCTCTCACTCTTAGCGTGGCTCCTTGTAGGCAATCCAGAGCCGTGATGGGGTGCAGCTGCAATACTCCCAGAGCTTGATCGAGAAGGACCAGTACCGCAAACGCGTACGCACCCTGGAGGAGGAGCGGGATGAGCTCCTAAGCAAGCTGAGCCAGGCCGAAGGGCTGAACAGCACACTCGAGGCGCAGCTGCAGCGGTGCCAAGGCAGCCGCAGCCTGGGCAAGGTGAGGGGGCTGGAAAGAAGGGGGAATAGAGAAGGCAGAGGGATCAGGACCGATCTCTGGGGGATGCAGTGGGTTGATGGAGTCTCTTCTATCCCAGATGTGCAGCTCTTCCTACTCACTCTGCTCCAACCTCAGCAGCACCTGGAGCCTTGTAGACAACCCTACGACAGGACCTGTGGATGTACTGGGGGTTTCTGTTATCCCTTTCCCAGGGGATTTGGCTGTTCAGAGCATGGTGAGTGCTTGACCAGGAGAGGCTGACCCTCAGCTGAGGGCAGTGGGGAACCACGCTGTTCAGGAAGGGAACATGAGCATTGGAGCAGGTTCATTGCAGGGCTGTGACTCGGTGAAAGACTGGGCATGGGGCAGCGTGTAAGGTGGGAGCAGATTGCAGGCACAGTGCTGTGTTCTCTGACAAACTGGCTGAGGTGTGCAGTGCTCACTGGCTGGGAAAGGAGGAGTGAAACTCTTCATCCCATATGACACCTTAGGAATCAACAGCCTCAAGTAAGATGTTATCCTCCCCAAAAAGCTGTTCAGTGTACATATGCTGCAGGAGAAATCCTAGCTCTTTCCAACCCTGTAGCAGAAATGTGTTGGTTTTGAGGGAGTCAATCTCCTTTGACTCCTTTTGCACTCTCATCCTAGAGCACCCTTAAATGGGCAGTCCCACAGAACCTCTGAGTTCACAGTGGCTAGAAGTGAGACATACTGACAAATCTAGTTATTCCCTGAAGCTGCTACTGCTCCCACAGCTTGTCTATTGCAAAAAGATGGGGATGCAGTGCCATGTATCTCCATCCATATGTTCTGCTTGGGAAAACAAGGTGCCCCTGGGTGTTTGGAGGGATGTGGATGGTCCTTGAAGAGGCATGTGTTAGCCAAGGAGCTGTTTGCTGCCTGGCCTGAAGGGAGGGGATAGGTGGTGCTGGGTGTTGGTGTTATCGGGCATCTCTCTTTCACTCTTCCCAAGGAGGTGACTCCTGACAGTGAGAAGGATATCAACCGTCTTTCCACCTTCCCCTTCCCACCTTGCATTGGCTCCATCCTCCGTCGGCAGCGGGAAGATAGGTGCATGACCTACAAAAGGTGATTGCTGGGGGCTGCTTGAGTCTGTGTCTCCTCTGTGGGGCTTGCGGGGCCCAGGGAGAGCAGGCTGGAAGGGGAGAAGGCAAACTGGAGTGGGGAGGCCGGTTGGGAGCTGGGTGCTGGCTGGGGGGGTGCTTCTTGGGTGGGGATGGGGTTCAGAATGAGATGCAAACAGGTTTTGGAAAAGCTGCTGACTCACAGCTCCCCTTTGTGTCTCCTTTGTAGCTTGTCCTGTGGCTCCTTCAGCAGCATTGAAGATGCAGCAGGTACTGGGGTGGGGGCTTTCCCCAGAGGGTGTAGCTAAATAGAAGTGGTGGCC
Source organism: Neopsephotus bourkii (assembly GCF_033783945.1). Taxonomy (NCBI): domain Eukaryota; kingdom Metazoa; phylum Chordata; class Aves; order Psittaciformes; family Psittacidae; genus Neopsephotus; species Neopsephotus bourkii. Next base: position 16,943,762 of record NW_026900624.1, read on the forward strand.
ATAGGGAGAGGGGTTGGAGAATGGAGCCTCCCCATGCTTTAGGTGTGTGCAGCTGTGAGGGCTCTGCACCCCTAGCAGGGTGCTATGGACCCACGCATTCCCCAGGCACAGCAGCTGGAAAAGCTGGCTTTTCCTCTACAAAGCAGTAGCTATTTACATCAGCTCTGTTTAACTCATGGAAAGCTGTGTTGATGGAGAACTTGATGGGATAGGGGGATTAGCTAACAGAGGAGAGAAATGCCTTTGCCCTGGGCTGTTACCAAGATACTCCCTTTATCTGCTACTCCCGGGGTGATGGGTTGTAAATGTCCTGGAGTGGAGCTCCTGGTGCTGAGCACTGTGGTGGGTGCTGGTGGCTGATCTATGGGCACATCCAGGTGGCCCTGGCTGCTGCTGCATTCTGACCAAACTGCTGATGAAGGGAGCAAAGGTCTGCTTGTTCCCAGGAGGCCTGGGAAACCCTTGCCAGGAAGGTGACTGTTCAGCGCCTTGCTGCAGCCTCGGGTTTCCCAGTCAGATGCTAGAAAATGCCCAGGAGGGGATGCCAGCCCTTTGCCACTCTAAGAACGTGAGGTCCCAGCAGCACTCAGAGAGGTGACATGCTCCATCTCTCCCTCTTGCTCTCTTTCCTAGGTAGTGGTTTTGCTAGCACCTCGCTTGGGGCCTTCTCCTCTTCTTCCAGCAGCACCTACACCAGGGTGAAGTCGGAGATTTGCTTGTCCACGCTTCCCAGCCGTGAGGAGGTCACCAGGAGGTGACTACTGCTCTCTGAGCTGGCTGCTTGGTTTGTGGTGCTGGGGGACCTTTTCTGCCTCTCTCCTTGAGCTCTTTCTCGCTAGCGGGAGAGGAGAGCGATGAAGATCCTACAATAGTCCTTGCTTCCTAGCGGGACTCCAGTGTTTTTGCGCTGTCCCATGTGTTATGGCAGGGTGGGGATGTTGCCCTGGCCTGGGCACGCATCTGATTAGGTTGGGACAGGACTGTGGGAGCACAGCTTGGCTTCGGTGTTGGGGCTGGTGGGATGAAAGGGGCTGTAGGGGTTCTGTGTGTTATGGCCATAAATCATAAGCTCTGTACTGCAGCGCTCAGTACGATAAGCACCCTGTAGCTGGACACAGGGCATGAGGGAGCAGATATTAGAAAAGGTAGCAAACTTCAGTTGCTTTCTCCTTGCCAGGTCACTGGTGGTACAGCTCTGTAGCATGAGTCACCCCAGCAACCCCTCACCCCAGGAGAAGAGGCTTGGAGCAGACATCTCCATCCTTGGAGGGAACAGGACAGGGATTTATGTCCAGTGGGTCAAGCCAGGCTCACAGGTCGAGGATGCAGGACTTAGGGAAGGGTGCCGGCTTATTGAGGTGAGTCTGGGAAAGAGCTCTTTTGGGGTTTGTAAGGCATATGGGATGATGCAGGTAGTGTCAAGTGGTCCCCAGTGCAAGCTCACCTCTACCCAGCTTGAAGCTCACCTCCATTTCTCTAGAGCTTTATGGAGCACAAATGCCCATCCAGGTCTCGTTGTACTTGAGTGTAGCTGTGCATGTAAAAATGCTGAGACCTTCCGAAACACTTCCTTCAGCTGTGGGAGGGGAGAAAGGAAAGAGGTCACACAGTTAAGACAGCAATATGGCTACATGGCGCTGGTCTTGGCTGTCACCTTGTAGTATATCAGAGCAGTTTGCATCCTGCATATGCCCATTGCAAAGCAATCAATTCTGGAGCAAGATTTCTCTGCCCTTTGTGACCCTCTCGAGCTATAGAGAATAATTGCTCTGAAGAAGGATGCTGAAGGGACGGAGGGAAGGGAATTTGTTTTGGCATGACACCACTAGAAATATACAGCTATGCTACTTGAGTTAATATCCCACCTGTAACCGAAAATAAACCATCTCTCCTGCCCCACTCCCACACGTGTTCATGCACACGCATTTGCTTTCACAGCAGCCCAGCATCCGCACCGGGTGGTGGCTTGCAGCAGGTATTTCAGAGGCAGAAGAGGGAGCCAGAGGCAGACTGAGGATGCTTTGTCCTCAGGCAGAGGTTTCCCTGGGTCTGCCTCACTCTGTAACATCTCTTGTATAACCCTGATGGGTGAGGGAGCTGGAGGGGAGCCTGCTCTTCCAGTCTTTGGGTCTAATGGCATCGGGTCCTTTCTAGCTGAGAGTGCCATCGTTGAAGGAAGAGGTGCTTTCCCTGGAGAACTGCACGCGGGAGGTTGCCTTCCTGAGCCTGCTGCATTGGGAGGAGCCCTCTAGCCTCATCTTTCAGCTGGACCTGGAAGGTAAGGCCCTGGCAGCTGGGTCTCTTTTGAGCTTGAGCTCTCTGTCCCCTTTCCAGCCCCTCCACCCAACCCTGGAGGTAAATCTCAGTTACTCTCTCTCCTCTCCTGTTTGGTCCTAGGCCACCATCTGACACAGGGGTTGGCCGTAGCTCCGGTAGCTTTCCTTGTCTGGTGTGACTTGTGCATCCTCTGAGTTACAGGATGGAGGTACAGACCTTCTGTCTGTTTGCCTCCTCTGCACCCCCCACCCCAATCCATAGCATCACAGCTGTGCTGGGGCCTTGGCTATCTTATCGGTGATGGTTGTCTCCTGTCTCCCTGCCTGTGGTGACCTGTATCTCCTGCTCCAGGGTACCAGCCTCTGCGGGACGCCCTGGAAGAAGGGAAGAAGTTTTCTGGAGACTCCTTCTATGTACGCACCAACCTGTCCCTCCTGGAGCCGTCAGACCCTTACGCGCTGTGCGTGAAGTGTCGGGAGATCCTCCATGTCACAGACACCATGCACAAAGGGCGGCTGGAGTGGTACTGCTCCCGTGTCGACCCCTTGACCATGCGGGACCTGGACAAGGGAACAGTGCCTAACTACAGCAGGTAATCAGGGAGAGGAGGAAGTCAGGGGGGTACATATGGTACCTGCCCCATTTATCTGTAGTGAGCATCCCCTAAAGCCCATGAGGACTCTTGATAGTGTGGGCTGCCCAAGCCTTGTATGAGGGACCACTGCAGTAGTGTTTGGGTGGTCCTGACAGACTGGGAGGCTGAGTGAGGGCTTTGGTATGCCTGTGCTTTAGCAGGTCGGTAGGGTTTGGTGAAGAGGATCTCAGCAGGCTATGGGGGCTCTAGAGCTGACTGAGTGCAAGCTCTCTGTCTTTTTAGGGCTCACCAGCTTTTGAAGATCCAGGAGAAGGGCCAGATGCCTGTGCAGCAGAGGGGCCACAGAAATAATGTAAGCCAGCAGTGAGATCCGCATGCATGTGTGCCTATGGCCACCCCACCACCTCAGCACTCAATCTGGCCCACTCTGTTGGTAAACCAGCTTGTATAGAGGTGGCAGCTGGGTTAGCAAGCAGAGCAGAGGCTTATAAACCAGGCAGTGTTCCTGCTCTAAGGCTGCTTTCCTGCCCCCTTCCCAGACTGAACCTGATGGGTGGCAGACCTGGTCCCATGCTTTGTGTATGTGCACTCCATCCCTTTTGCCAGCGGGTGTTCTGAAGCCAGCTCTGTGTGTGTGTGTGAAGTGGTCTATGCTCTCAGCCTTAATGCCCTCACTTTCTCCTCAGCTAAAGAAACGGGCCTTGGACCAGCTGCGCCTGGTGAAATCCAAACCACAGAGGAGCCCAGAACAGCCCCCTCGGCAGTTGTGGATGGACCCCTGCTCAGGTGAGCTGTTAGCCCTGCACCTATCCATCACCCTTGGAGATGCAGTCATCCCCTGTGGGCACTGACGGGACATTGGCATCTGGGATGCCTCAGTCTTTCTGCTCAGGATCCCTCTTACAACTCTAATGGGATTTGGGGAACCCTGTGCGTATTTAAATCCCCTGCTCTATTCCCTGATTTTCTGGGGCTTTCCATTGCTTCTGTGGTTCTTGGGGTCATCACACCTTTTATGGAGGATAAACTGGTGGGTAACTCAAAGGAAGTGGGCAAGGGGGTCTACAGCAAAGGTATCTGCAGTGAGTGAGTGTTGATAGGATCTCTCCTGCGACATAGGATGGTTGGTAGGTGCCTCCATGAGTCAGGATGAAAGGATGGCACAGGACGAATGGGATGATCATTTAGGCCAGTGACAGGCTGGTCTCCCATGTTCTCACCTTTGCCTTTCTTTTCTTCGTTCCTGGCTTTCAGACCCAGACATGAGTCTGAAGCCTTACAGCCTGGTGCGCCCTGTGGTGGTCAAGACCCCCCGTCCTGTAGTGCTTTCACCTGATTGCATTGCACCACGGCTCATCAGGAACCTGCTGGACTTGCCCACCTCTCGCTTGGACTTCCATGTATGCCCAGCAGGTAGGCAGCAACAAGTGCTTGACATGTCCAGGGATGGTTTAGGAGCCTGTGGCCAAGTGAGGTAAAATATGCAAGTCTCCTGCTTCCAAGGGCTGCTTTCACCTTTTACCTCTTGCTGCTTCTTAGCCTTACAGTGGGAAGTTAAGATGTTGCTCAAAGGGGTCACTTCTGTGGAGTCTTGGTTAGCCCAGTTGGGAAGAGATGCCCTTAGTCTTGGAAGGATGAGATGTGGTCTTATGGGACTCTCAGAAAGAGCACAAGGTCTCTCGGTCTTCCCAGACAGTACCTGTTAACAGGTCACCTTTGTGGGCTGAGTGTCTGCAACATTCCCTCCTGTTTCTAGCAGTGTCCTATCCCTTTGGCCCTCAGGGAAGCCAGCCCTTTCTTCTGGTCTCCTGGGGCATGGCATCCTCTCTTCCCTTGAGCTATGGTGGCATTGCCTTGCTGCTCTGTGTGCTTCTTCCCAGAGACGAAGCCCCTGGCTGAGGTGGGATCCACAGGCTAACTTCATACCAGCTCTTCCTCCCATGTCCTCTTCTTTCTGCCAGCAGCACAAGGCTGACACACTGCTTCAAAGGCAGTAGGGAATTTTCACAGAGGACACCTCCTTTCCTCCTCCCTGCTCCCTTCTCCATCTCTCTCCTTTCCCTGTGTTTAGAATTCTCCCTTGGCCAAGTGCAGGACTGAAAAACGAGTCTGTGTATTTTCTGGGGGGGAGGTAGTGAAAACTCTGAGTGCTGAGGAAGGGTGGCTCTGCAGATTTTGGCTGTTTGCGCCTTTTAACTGAGTGACTTGGCCGTATATCCTATCCTACTGAGCCCTCTGCAGGGTCCCGCTCGCATTGCATGGGAACATGCTTCGAAGCTGTTACTACATCTTGGAGTTTACACTGAGGGGAAAAATCCCACTCCATTCTCCCCGGTCAGTTTTGCCTGTTGTGAGGGAAGGAAGGTGACCCGGTGGTGTTCAAGACACCCAGCCGGTGCAGAGTTGGTATAAGCCAGATGATCATCCACAGGAGCCTGCTCTCCCCCAAAGGAAATGCCAGGTGGATGGCTTTGCACATCCATCTCTACTAAGGAAGTACCTGTGCCACCAGGCAGAGGCAGCAGAGGATGCCCAGCCAGCCTGGGGCTTGGGAGAGCTGGAACGTGCTCTGGACCCAGTTCCAAACATGCCTTCTCCTAAATGCATTCCTTTATTTCTACCTTCAGGGTGGGCAGCTCCTAAAAGCCTTATTAGGTTCCCTGCTCACACTTTGGTGGCTGTGTGAGCAGCGTGGTCAGCAGGTAAAGCCTGGTGCCTACTTCAGCCACACTGGGTTGTGAAGCCTGCGGTTCCCAAGTGAGGTTCCTTGTGTGTATTGTATCATCTTGTGCTGGGAGCTATGAGGGGCAGCTGGCAATCATTGCTTTGACCATGTCAGACGTCACTGTCCTGCCGGCTCAGTGTCTCAGCATCACCTCTCTGCTGCTGTCCTGCCTGGTGCTGGCTCGGCTGCTGGGTGCTGTCCTGCTTCTGAGCAGGCTGCCACCAACACAGGGAGGCTCAGCTTGCCCCCATCTTTCTCCCACTCTCCCATGCCAAGGTGCACGCTCCTCTTGATTTCCCAGCCCTGCTGCTCACTGGAGCCATCTGTGAGCCCATGTAGCTCACAAACCCTGCAGGAAACCAACCTGGCAAAATAAAGTGATCGTTTTTCTGCCATACTCTATCACGGAGCAGGTTGAACGGTGGGGAATGGCTGTGAGCTGTCTTAGGTTGCTGTAGTACTGTAACACAAGTGCTGCTTTTGCACTGCAAGGTGTCTTCGGCTATGATATCGTGCTTGTTCTGTATGCAGGAAGCTGCAGGAGATCCATGCCAATCTGTAATGTTGTATAATTAGGCTTGCTCTCCAGAGTCCGTAAACACTGAGCTTGATAAGCATCAGCGCAGCAGCAAATGTGCGGGGTCTGGGGTAGAAAGTATGTGCAAGAGGGAGAAGGGGCTGACTTCTCCCTTTCCCTATCTCCTCTTGGCTTGCAGAGAAGCTGGCAGAAGGGGATCCCAGCACAACTCCTGCTCGCCCTGTGTTTAGAACTGGCCCCCAGGACCGGAGGGAGAGAGGGCGAATCCGCATGATCCGGGAGGCGATGGAGAAGGTGCTGAGCTCTTTGGTGTGTGGGGAGATGTCACCGTGTTCATACTGGAGGAGAGGAAGGGACAGCTGAGAGGGGTAGGAAGGAGGGTCATGCAGCCGATAGAGAAGAAGCTGCTTGCTTGAGGGCTGTGTAGCTTGGAGTGTGTTTCAGGTCCAGGGGTTGTGGATCAGCAGGTATGGACTTTTCCCTAAGTCTGTTGAGCTAGGGTGAAAGAAATGGCAACTGAGGGTTCATGGGGAGGCAGTGGGAAATGCCATAAGCAGGAGCAACCTCCCTGCTCTCATATTCCTCATCTTTGCCGAAGCAGCAGCAGCTCTGCTCAGGGCAGATGCAGAAATGTGGCGCTGTGGGTGACAGTGATGACAAAGGGAATGTAAAGGTGGTCTGTGGCTGAGCGAGGAGTCTACTGGGCTCTTTGCTTGGGTTGACACTGATTGAGTGGGTGACCCTGCTTTGTAATTCTTCCCTTCTTTCTTGGCACTGTCCATAAATCCCACATTTAATGGAATTACTATTGGAAAAGCAATGATACTGCACAGTATGGGGTTTGATTTAATGTGACTGTCAGGGGCCGGGGTTCTTTTTTTCCTCCATTTAAATCAGTAAATCTATTCAATTTCCCTTCCAGAATAAACACTGCCTGCTAGAGCTGGGAGTTCAGAGTGTGAAGGATCTAATTAAAAGTGAGATATACCCCATTGTTATCCATGTGGAGGTCACGGAGAAGAACATCAGAGGACTCAGGTAAGGCAAGATGGAGTGGCATGGATGAAGGGTGTTGCAGGAGGGATGCAAGAGAGAAAAGCCCTTGTGTCTGTTCAGAGGGACAGGGATTGGGGTGAGAGCACTTGCTCTGTGTGTTGTGGTTGGTCAATGCGAGGGGAAAAAGGGCAGGGAAAGTGGCTTTACGTACGTGTGATGTTGTTCCCGGGTAGCTTTGCCACCCCATCCCTTTACACCAAGGATAACGCTTGTCTCTGTGTTTCCCACAGGAGCTTGCTGGGGAAGGTGGGCCAGCGGGACTCGGAGGTGCTGAAGGTGTGTCGCACTGCAGAGCAGGGTCTTCACACTCTGCCCTGCTCCTGGGCCCGTGTGGAGCCCCATGCCTGGAGCCATGCTGAGGAGCTGCCCAAGGTGGTTCGTGGCTGCATCTTCCAGGAGCAAACCCGGCCCATATGGATTGAGGAGGGCGACGACTGAGCTTGGGGGTAGCAGAGCTACCAGCTTCTGTCCCCAGGAGCTGTTCTCGGGCAGGAGAACATGCAGTGTGTCCTTCCTCACCGAGGGGATGCTGGCAGCAAAGGCCATCAGGAGCAGCCTTTCTGGTCCCCTTGAGGCCACCAAGAGTCGGGGAGTAAGATGTGCTGCCTCCCCTGTCTGAGCTTTCTGTGTCTTAGTGGAGAGACGTCTTCCACCCTCATGGTGGGAAACCACCCCCATGGGCTCTTCCCCATCGCCTTGTCTCTGGTACGTGGTCAGATTGCCAGATGGGGAATGCAGGGGTACTGTGTGGGATCAGGCTGTCTAGGAGCGTATCTCACACACGTTTGAAGCCCTTTTTCTATCACCTCTGTCTACTTTGCCCTGCGGCACTGTGTGCTCCGGGTCCCCTCTTCCCCTGTCTACCTCGCCCGCGGCCCCGTGGTGCAGGGAGCATGGCTCGTGTGCCAATGCCCTGTCATGGCTGGAGTGACACTAAGCTTGCGACAAACACTTGTTTTATAGGAGCTGTACTCCTTATTGCTTGTAAATTATTAATGGAGCCTTTTATTGGCAGAGTGCGTATAAGGGAGAATTAAATACCGTTCATAATGGGAATGGTTGGCAGGCTGTGGGCATGTGTGTTACTGGGAAGGTTTGCCTCCTTTGTGACAGGGTATTTTCCTCCTCCTTCAGCTGAGACCCAACTGCCTCCAGGGGAAGGAGGGAGCGCTGCTTTTGCTGTTATTGTGGAGAGAGAGCATGCTGAGTGTGCCACAGACCAAGCCTGCTCCAATTTCTACTTGCCCTTTGTTTTTCAGTCCCTTGCCTCTTTCCCCAGTGGTCACGGTGCTTTAGGAAAGCCAGGGAAAAAGCTAATTTGATGTGTCTGGCTGAGGTCCCTAGAGCTTTGCATTCCTCCGTGCCCTGGTTATGGTGACATGAGGAGCCAGCTACCTCACCCTCCTGGGTGACAACAGTGAGACTTGAGCCCAGCCATGCTGCCAGGAGAGTGGGGACAGTGCCCCCCTCATGGGGGCTGTTCTCACCCTGAGATGGGGCGAGTGTGGGTTCAGGCTCTGGCAGAGCGAAGAGGAAGGGTTGGGGTAGCAGCAGCCATGCTCACCCACTCTTAACATGGCTCCTAACCAATTGCCATTACCAGCTCTGCTATGGCAAAGGGATGCTAGGATACTTGGTGTTTGTGGTAGTAGATGGTCTTTCCTGGGGCACACAAGAGGAAAATGAAGTGTATGATTCTGGGAGGCTCTGTGGGGCAGAGGGCTGAGCCCACTGGTCCTGTGGTTGATGGGAGAAGATGGACAGCCAGCACCAAGGTCCTCTCTGTGTCCTCCTTGCCCCCGCGATGAGGGTACCGCTAGTGCCATGTGTTTTGAATCTCTGAGCAAAGATTAACTTGCTGATCTTCATGGGTCCCCTGTGTGGTGTTATTTCAGGCTCTAAACCAGTTGTCTGTGTCTTTTATGAGGACAGGAGTGAAGGGAGGAGGGAAGAAAATGAAGAGATTTTAACCTGCAGTCCTTAAAATGTAGAGCAGAGTCCCAGCTCTGCCCTGGAGCAATGCAGCTCTCCTCCCAGGGAAGGGGGAACTGCTGTAACACATGGCTCCAGATGAAAGCTCCCAAATGATACCCACTCCAGGGGATGCAGCTTGAACATCCCAGCACAGGCCCCTTCGAGGGTGCTTGCCCTGCAGGCAGACAATCTGGGACTCTTGTTGAGCTGATGAGAAGACAGGTCCCAAAGCAAGCTCCCATCCCATCATGGATTTGAACATTAGAGTTTACATCTTTGCAGGGGAAAAAGGTAGCGCTTGAGTACCCAGGGAGAGCACTGTGTGAGGCACTTGAAGGGCTTGATAACTCAGTGGCCCTGCTGGCACTGGGAACCATCCCCTATATCCTATAGCCTAGGCTGAGGATGGTTAAGAGCAAGGCCCCCATTTTCGGTAGTCCAGACTCCCAGCTTGGTGCTTACTATCCCCCCCCCATCGATGTCTCCCAGCACCTCCCTGGGCCATCGGTGCTGTCAGCCTGAGGGAAAGGAAAGGAAAGCAGTGGTGTTTCTGGGAGGCAAGCAGGCACCATTGCCTGCTCCCAGGCTTCCACCAGGCCCCCTCTTACTCCTTGTCTGCCCTGAGGGTTTCAAAATCCAGCCTCAACTCGTTGTGGACACGGGTGAGAAGCATAGGGCTCCAGGGCAAACCTGAACGACCTCCTGCTGTCCCACACACCTCATCCCACCTTCCTTGTGCCTCTGGGGGGGTGCTGCCTGCTCCCAGGAATGAGTCACGGGTTAGGTAACAGAATGCAATTAGCAGCCCTGGGCACTAATTACCAGCTGTAGCAACCTTTGCAAGCCCCTGTAAGTCACCCAGAGCAAGGTGAAGGCAGCGTGTGTGTTCTGGGAAGGCATCAGCCTTTCCATGCTGCCCCCCATGCCCCAGAAGAGCTGCAGCACTATGGGGTGTATGTCCCATGTACCCCCCAACCCCGGGGCAGGATTGGGCACCTGATGCTACCCCACCCATCCTTGGTACCCAAGAAGAAAGAGGTGTCTCAGTGCAAGAAGCAGGCTGTGCTCACCTCTAGCATCAGGCATGTTCTGGTTTGTACGTGGTCGGATGTGACCTCTTCTGCATCCCAGCACCATGCTCTGTACAAGGTAGCTTCGTGTCATATTTGTATGTATTTTGGGGACATCATTAAGGATCCTCTGCCTGTGTCCCCCTTTCCCTCTCAGGGCTGGGAGGTGCTGCAGGATGGCTGGGAGCCATGGAAGCTGTATTTACAGCTGCCTGGCATGTGGCTGGAGCACTTGGAGAGGTTCATTTCTGGTTCGGGAGCAGCGGGTAGCCATGGGAGTGATCCCAGTATTTAGGATGAGGCAGTGGATCAGTCACGCCATCAGTAATGTAAGGCCTGAAGGTGAATGACTCCCCCCTTGCCCCAAATCAGTGTAAGGAAGCTTTGCTATTCAAAGGCATCTAAAAATGAAAGCTGCAGGGACTCTCCAAAGGGATATAGGAGATGCCCTGGAGATGTTCATGCTTCAGGAGAGGGCTAGGAGCCATGGAGACTCGGAGAGCTACATGGGAGGAGGGAGGAGAAGTGGATTTGGCGGTTTCTTCTTTACAAAGGAAAGAAGTTGTGGACAGGGCTGGGGTGAACGTGTACGTGTGAGGCTTGGGGGAACCGAGCACACGGCTTTAGCCCTGCAGGGAGTGTGTGCCTGGAACTTGTCTGTGTCCGGACACACGGTGGGAGTGTGGAACAGAGAGACCTTGACCCCTTCCCTGACCCCTTTTCTCAAGTCCTATGTTCTGACATGTGCACGGGGGGGGTCCTTTGCCACATGGAGCTGTGTCCCCACACGTTTCCCCTGGGTCCCCATCTTATTACTTCTTATTTTTATTTTGTGGGATGCTGATTGAATGCCCACAGTTTGCAGCTCCCTGAGGAGGTGCTCTGATTTCAGCAGCTTATGTGGAGCAATGCCATCCTGCTGTACCCATACTTGCTGCACAGGGAAGCTAGGGGCGCGCTGTCATCTCCCTCCTGGATGATACCCGTTAGCTCGTTGCCTCTCTGTACCCTCCTTGGCTGCTCTGTGAAGTGACCTAGAGATAACATGAAAGGGATCTTCATGGTTATCTACCCCATATCCAACTGAACCGGGAACATCATGCAGCAATCCATGGTGCTGACCCAAAATTTCCTGTCCGTGGTGTTCTTCGGCTCAGGAGGGGCTCTGACACCCCTATCCCTAGGGAAAGCCTCCTCCGTGAAGGATTTGCTCAGCTACTCTCAGCATATTCTGTGTTATGGCCTCAGAATACCCTCCTTGGTCTCGCTGGCCTTGCTGGTGAAGGAGGCACAGGGGAGATATACAGCCATGCCCAACAGTGTTGGGAGGAAGGAGCTGGAGATGCTATTTGTCTGCTGAGCCTGCAGGACTCTCTGGTGTACTCCACAGAGGGAGAGCTCACCCCCTTCCTTCCCTGGGGAAGGGGAAAAGGAAGCATCATCTTGGACAGCACAAGAGCTGCAAGGGACAAGTTGCTGAGCTCAGCCCTGCTGCAGGGGGCAAGGGCCTGATATAAACTCAGTGGTGACCACAGACATTGAAATGGAGGTGCTAGGCCCTCCCTTGCACTCTCTGGTGCTGGTGTGAGTGTCACTGGCTCTGCAGTCACTTGGGCAGCAGACAGTGGGGCATCCCTGGTAAGGATGTGAGATGGGGCAGAGGGGATGCATGGTTGCGGACAGAAAGGGACCTTCACGGGTACGGAGGGTCTGGGGTGTGGTTTGGGGGAGATGGTTGCCAGAAGTGGGGGTCAGACCCTCCTTAGAGACCAGGGGGGCAGCAGCGGACACACAGTCCTGCTTTGGAGAGGCAGGGTGATGTTAAAGATAAATTCAGGAAACATCTGGGGCGATTCCTGTGGAAGCACGGCTCTTCCCAAGGACAATGGAGCACCCTGCACTTTAGCTCCACCAGCACGCACATCCCTGCCACCCTCTTCTCCTCCCGCAGGAGCACAGCGCTGTCATAGCGGAGCGGGGACAATAGTCAAGCAACAGGTTTGTCCACCCAAATCAGCTCCGAGGCTCCCAGTGTGTTAATGCCACTGTCAGACCACGGGCTGTCCCTTCCCCATCCTCCCCGCTCCATCCTCTTCCTCCCCCGGGGCTGGCGCTCCGCCCCATACCCGGAGGCGGGACAGGGACAGGGGCCGGGGCCGAAGTGGAGCCAAAGCGAGCAGTAGGGTGGGAGCAGGTGGAGAGGCAGGGCTGCCACATGCGTGGTCCCCGGGACCCTCGGGATGCTCGCTTTGCTCCGGGAAGGCTGTGCCAGCCACCTGCCGGCCGCCTCGCAGTGCTTTCCCATCGCGGGTCCCTGCCTTGCCGGGTCATGGAGCCATCTGAGTCTGTGAACAGTTCCCTCTGCTTCACTGGTGCCCTCCTTTCTGGTCTTCACCCACCCTATTCCTTGGCCACATCCTGTCCAGACCTTGCTCTTGGCTGATTCTGCCCATTTGGAGGCTTCAAGAAGAGTGGATGGCTTCACGTGGAGGTACCCGCAGTGGTTGTCTTAGTTCAGTAAGATACTGGCTGTGACAGGAATAAACTGGGAGCTATGGGCCGTCGGCTCATCCGTGGTCTCTCTGGAGCTGCAGTCTTCCTTGTCAGCGTGGCTCTCCTCTCTGTGCGGCACCATGGGGCTCGGGAAGCAGCTCGGTACCCAGGGCTCGGGGAGGGCATGTCACAGAAGACAGAGCAACGGAGCAAAGCGAGCCCGGATGGAGGAGGTGGCAGGAGGCAGAAGGACCCACGAGTCCATTGGCCAGAGGAATACAGGACTGAGGGAAGCCTGACTCTTGAGGACATTTTCATAGCTGTGAAGACAACCAAGAGATTTCACCAAAGCAGGATGGAGCTGCTCCTGGACACATGGATATCTCGAGCCAGAGAGCAGGTGAGTGTGGATTCAGACTGCAGAGGGGGTGTTTGATAATGGGGTAGGGGGGATTTATCTTTAGGGCAGTCCCACCCAGTAATTTGCCTGGTTTTTCCTAATTCTCACTTGTGTTCACTTGAAGGGGCATGCTACCAGCTACATCTCTGCTTTGGTAGCTACCTTATGGAAGAGAGAACGAAGAGCTTGTGCGGGCTCTTCCTATGAAGGCTGGGAGGACAAACGCTCTTAGCAGGCATCACACCTAACCTAGGTCTGACTTTCAGCTTGAGGCGGAAAGGACTTAATTCCCTTTTACTAACTAGTAACACCAAGGGCTGCACAGGCTTCCTGTGCCACACCAGACCACGAGCACAGACTACTGGGCATGTATGAAATGGTGGCTTTCTACCTCCAAGTGCCATGAGTTAGTGAGGTTTCAAGCTGAGTGGCTCCTTGGCTCTCCATCAGGCTGCCTGGGCACCCTTTACCCCAGGATGGTGTAGGGCAGCGGGCAGGAGGGTGAGGCAGGAGGACCTGAAGGACTTTGTGGAGTGCAGGAGGGATGCTTGCAGCCCTGTTCAATGTCAGCACATCGGCGCAGTCCATGCCTTTCTTTCTTGGGCAGATCCCCTCACGTGCATCATCTTGAAGTGATGTGGGTGCGCGTTTGATCTTTTAAACTTACTTATTTTTAACTGGCGTCTGAGGTTTCCACCCTTTGCTAAAGCAGAGTTCAGAGAGTTTCCTTCCTGTTAGAGGAACTGACGTGGGGCACCGCACTGGTGGCTCTGTGCACACTGGCTCAGTGGTGGGCAGAAGTACTCCCCAGAGCCCAGGCACTTCTCTCCCTCCCTCGCAGAGCTGCTCCTCAAGAAAGAAGAAATCCCATGGCTGCCCCCATGGGTTGTGTTTTCTTGCCTCTGCCTGCATGTGATGGGCACCTAGAGGGCAAATTCAGGCCTCAGCAAGGAAGGGGGATAGGGGTGGAGGTACAGGGTAGGAGAGGGCTTGAAGCAATGCAGGGTTTGCTGGGTAAGGGAGGTTTTCCACTTTGTGGTGATGCAACTGTCTGGTCTGCCGCCGGCGTCACAGGAAGCCATGTCCTATTTTGAGCACACTTCCTCCCCTGTCGCATGTCCCTCTTGCCATCCATGATGCCCTGCTCCCTCCTCCAGATGCACTTCTCCTCTCTGCCTCACCTCAGCCCAGCAGCTCTTTGGAGACACCAAAACCATCTGCATGGCCACACTGGTGTGAAGATATCGTAACTGAGGATTTTGGAGTGGGTTTTATGGGGAACCTCAGCTTGTGTGTTTGACAAACAGGCATCTGGTCATTCTGCATATGACAGGAGTCAAACACTAGCTCCCCAGAGTCATCTGACCCTCTCTGTTTGGCAAATGACGTCCAAACCTGGGAAGAGGTGTTGAATTTTCCATGCTGCTGCCAGCCTCCAGGAAAGCTTCACAGACTGAGCAGGAGAATAGGGAGGAAGGGTAGAGCAGGAGCATCAGTCATTTTAAAAGTGTTTTTATGTTGTTGTCAGTTTTTGTTGCAAGCTCTGTGTTTTGCTCAGCCCTCCTCAATTTTCCATGTTTTTCTTCTGCTTTTTTACCAAATGACATGGAGGGCGGGGGAGTGGAGGCAAGAAAGCGGGTAAGGAGAAGTACATGAATGCTAAGAGCCTTTTTGTTTTATTAATTATACTGCTGCTGGAGGGGTTTTAGTTTTGAAAAACTGATGATATAGAAAGCGTACTTAGCAAAAAAAGAAAGAGTGCTTTCCACAGCAAAGGACATTTAATTGTTGTGTGACCAAGGATAGATCACCAGATTTCCTGTTATTGAGTCCTTATGGAGAAGTACAGGCTTTAAGTGCCAGTCTTGGAGACATCCAGGTCTCAGAAGCCCTGATATGCAGAGACTGCCTCCTCCTAGGGCAGAGCCACCATACTGCTGTCTCACTCACTCTTACTCATGGCTGGAGACTGGTCCAGTAGATCCTTCTCTGCAGATGGTGACGTTGCTGATGCTAAGCCTGGTTTCAGAGCTGATTACCTGCATGGTGTCCTCCCGGAGGAGGCAACCCAGACCTCACAGGTCAGGCTTAGGTGGCTGTAACAGGAGGCAGGAACAGATGGGGATTTTATGGCTAGGATAGACTGTATGGGAGCCAAATTAAAAGTCCTCTATGTTGGACCCTGTAAGGGTAGGCAATAAAACAGTGAGATGTTTTCCCTGAAATTGCACTGTTTAAACAAAAGATATGCAGCTGGTGGGAGATGGGGAGGGGGAAGTGCAAGGTGGGCTCTCTTCTCTGGACCATGCTCTGCCTCTTGAGAATGGATCCACAACAAACTTTCCATTGGGGCTTGATGTGGAGGTCATTTCAGTGAAAGGTTCTCAGCAAAGGTTTCATCTAAACAGAGGTGTTGGTTTTGATAGTTGTTTAGGCTTGTTTAGGCATCTTGGAGTGGCTTACATTCTTGGCCCCAATAGAAGTCTAGTTTTCAGGTCTGAAATGGCAATTTGTTGGCTAATGTATATTAATTTTAGAACCTCCCCTCGTTTCAGAAACCCAGACATCCAAACAATTGAAATGAAACCTTTGAATGGCCCACCCTGAACAGGCTTTCACATTTCAGTGTTGTGAACGCACTGCAGCTTTTGAATCTGCTCTCCAGGCAGGGTGCAACAATGATCCTGCTGAGGTGTTTCCATTTTGGAGGGGGTTTCTTCTTGGAGGAGGAATTCCCTGGGAGCTTGGGAGATGAGTATGGCTCTGGATTGTCAGGTTCCACATCTTTAATCCCTTTTCCTGGTTTCTCCTTGCTGGGATGCTTTTGCAGTTTGGGGTGAGGGTTTCTCAAAGTCTCGTATTTGTCCATTTCATGGGCTCTTACGTTCACGGAGAGCTGCCACACAAAGCTGCTTGACACTAGTGGCTCCATGTCACTGCTTGCACTGCCATCCAGCAGGCATCCTTTCCCACCCAGCCATCTTCTCCACTCCAGAATGGAGGGATGCTTTCCATACTGTATCTGTCCTCAGGCCCAGATCAACTGCTCCACATTAGCATCCTGGCCCAGTCTCAGTATGCTGAGGCACCACAGTGGAAGATCCTGCATGCTCCCATAGATGGTCTGGTGGAGAACAGGAGGGTGGATATGGTGGGGAGGCTGCTTCTGTCTACCCCATTTGCCTGCAGAGGCACAAGGGACACCAAGTATTCCCCAGCAGGTAGAATAGGTCTGGCATGCCAGAGAGACTGTCCAAATCTCTTCCAGACTCTGTTAGTGTGGATAACAGTGGCTGGTGTCTCCTTGAGAAGGACCTGTCTCCTCCATCCCAGCCATCATGTGTAGCTTTGCTGAGGGACACATGGCAGTGGTCGCTGGGATGCTGGCAGCAGCTGCTGTTTGCCCATTCTCACGGGTGTGAGGGATGGAGAGATGAGGATGCAGGCAGCTGCTTGAGCTATTGTGGTTTCCTTCGGGACAGAGCCAGGGAACACACTCCAGCATCTCCGGAGTGCTGTAGCCACATATGCCATGGATATCAGAGTTTGGGAGAGCCAGAGGAATCAGATTTGCCTAGTCCCCACATTTATAACCCTCCTTTTCCAGTTATTTTGCTCAGTCTGGTGTTCCCCGTGGTGGCAATGTTCATTCATCCTTGGGTTCCCACAGAAACATGTTGGGTGTCTCCAAAAATCTATTTGCCACCCTGCATCACGAGGAAAAGTGGGAACCTCAGAATATTTTCACAAGTAGAAAATCTGGGAAAAGATGGAGATTCCTATTTTAAGTCAATCAGATATGATGTTTATTAGACACACGATTTCTAGTCAGATTTGTATCTGTAAACAAGTCATTGCCAGCAACAACATTTCTGTTTTTTTTTTCTTTGAAAATGTCAGAAAATTTCAACAGTTTCAGATGTTGCTTTTTTCTTAAGATTAAACATTTGTCATAGTGGAAATTTCTGGCTCCGACGTGCTGGCAAGGGAAATCCCGTGCCGCTGGCAACCCCTGCCTTGCCTGAGGGTTGTGATACGGTCCCCTGACCCAGAGTGACTCCTTTACCTGAGACTTAGCTAATTGTTTCTTGTCCCGTGATCACCTTGAAAGTGGTTTTAACTAAAAGACTTTACCAGTGGAGTGAGGTAGGAATGTGTGTGTGACTTGTTGCTGCAGCTTAACTGTTGGAGGGTTATTTGCCAAGTCACTGTAGCACGTACATGAAACCATCCTGCTGTCCCTGCTTGAGACAGGTCATTGCCTTCTTGTCATGTGTAGCACATTTCTCTTGCCATGTGGTTCTGATGGGGACATATGTCCCAAACGCTGGCTGAGTGTGGGGAGGCATAGAGATTCGTCTCCTCATCAGAGCTTTTGGGAGCAATGATGCTCTTGGAGCTGTTGTCAGGCTGCCTTGTCCCTTTTGTCCTTGCCCAGGTGCTGTGTTTAACCAGGCTGTGGGCAGCTGGTGGAGCGACTGTTTATGGCTCGCGACTCCTTTTTGATTTAGTGAAAGCTCATTTTCTGCCTGAGGAAAGCTTTTCTTCACCAGCCCCGATCCCTGCCAGGCCCTGAAGAGGGGGAGATGTGCCACATAATGGCAGTGAGGGGGATTAGAGAGGCCTGGGGGTGGAGGAAGAGGAGGAGGAGGTGGGAAGCAGCAGGGGGCTGTGCACACTTAACACACAAGCAGATGTTCTTTTAACCCGAGCATCATTCAGCCACAGTGCTTTTGCTTTTCTACTACCAACACCTAAGACCTCTCCTCCTCACTTGGTGTCACGGGTCCTCTTCTCTCTGTCCCCAAGGTGGCTGGGGAGTGTGGGGTGGAAGGAAATGAAGCCACACAAGTGCTGACTATTGTGCCATGTGGGAAGGGGGAGCATAGCCATCCCTCTCCAGCTCAACTGCTGCCTGGAAGAGGGGGAGCAGAGGATGGAGTGGTGTGACCATGCTGAGCATGTCCACCTGTGCGAAAAAGGGGTGGGTGGCCAGGAGCAGCACCAGCTCCAGCCCTGAGAATAACCTCCTGTTCTTGTTTCCCCAGACCTATGTCTTCACTGATGAAGAAGATGATGCCCTGAAAAGGAGAATGGGTAATGTCCTGTCCTGTAACACCACATCCCTCCATTTTCAGCCTCTGAGATGGGCCCATCATGAAAACTGGCTGTCTTGTGCTAGTGTTGCCTTCTGAAGAACACCCCTCTCCATGTCATGTGGGAGGACCCCAAGCTCCAGCAGTGATGGTTTGGTTTAGTTGGTGTACCCCAGGGCATGCAGCCAACTGCCTTAAAGCATCCACAGGTGGAAACAGCCCATAAGAGAGCCCTTCAGCCCCCACCCTGGCTAGCAGTGGGCAGGGTGGGAGTGTAGTTGATGGGTGTCCTAATCTTGGCCAAGCTACTTGGCTTTCCCCGGGTTCCATCTCCTGGTGGAGGGCAGGATGGAGCCCATGTCATCACAGGCTTGATTGCCTGTTTGGGGGGTGATGAGGAGGTTGTCTGTGAGCAAAGCCCCTTCCCTCCTGCCCAGATGTCCTCCCTGTGACCATGGGAAGGGGGTAGGCCACAGCTTTCTCTGTCGTGGCAGGTGACCACGCGATCTTCACCAACTGCTCTGCTGAGCACAGCCACCCGGCCCTCTCCTGCAAGATGGCTGCAGAGTTTGATGCCTTCCTGGCCAGCACACAGAGGTGAGGCAGGGCTGACGCGGGGGTCCCCTGGGAGAAAGGGGCACCCTCCTTACCCCAAACCTCTTGTGTCTTTGTTCCTGCAGCTGGTTTTGCCATTTGGATGACGACAACTACCTGAACCCTCAGGCCCTCCTGAAGCTCTTGTCCTCCTACTCTGCTACGTGGGACGTTTACTTGGGGAAACCCAGCCTGAACCGGCCCATCCGGGCCTCCGAAATGCTGCCAAACAACCAGACGGTACAATCCATGGTGGTGATGCAGGGGCAGATGGGGTGTTTTCAGTGCTCTGGTTCATCTGCTGTAGACATGCCCCAACAAGAGACAGGTCCTAGGAGGAGCAGGCAAGAGCTGAAAGCTCATCAGTCTTGTCCGAACATGGTTGTAAGTGTTGACTCGATCCGTTCTGTGTTGGGGAAGAGTCCCACATTGCTGCTGAGCCTTTGGGTACCTGCCTGCCAGGAGATAAGCCTGCCTTGGGTAGCTCGCCTGCTGCTGCCAGCAGGAACTTGGCCGCTCCAAATATAAGGTCAAAATCCATGCTGTACTGCTGGCAAGTCCCTCTTCTGGGCAGCAGTCAAGGGTTTAGGGTGACAATAGGGATGTTTTTGTTCTGGCACCAAAGCTGGGTTTCCAGCATTCCCATCTCAGGGAGTATGGTGTTGTCTGAGCCTCTGCCACGGATTTTCTCTGCTGTTTCTCTGCAGAAACTTGTGCGCTTCTGGTTTGCCACAGGAGGAGCTGGGTTCTGCATCAGCCGCAAGCTGGCGAGCAAGATGGTGCCGTGGGCCAGGTGAGCTGTGCTGCTGGTGAGTATGTGAGCCACTGGGGATGGATGAGGAGCACGGCCACACAGTAATTCCTTGCAGTGGCAGATATGGATGTGTGTATGTGATGTTTGCAAGGGTGCACAGTGCCACAGGCTACACGTCTGCAAGCACATGGGGCTGGAGGAAGGGTGTAGTGGATGGCTCTGCCACCTGATTAAAAAGAAGCGAGAGCGGGCATGTTGGCAGACATGGTCATGGGAAGACATACTGACCTCTTCCCAGCTCCTTTCAGCTCTCAGTTATTCCCTCACATTCCTTCCCACCCTTTCCAGCTTCCACTGACTCTTTTCCTGAGTGCCTTCCCTGCCTGCCTACCTCCTCTCTCCTTAATCTGTGTCTTTCCAACTTCCTGACCCTCCCTCCTGAGCTAATTTCCCATTCCCCCACACCAGACCCTCTTAAGCTCCTTACAGTGGCCTTTCTCATTTCCTCAGAGAACAGAGGTAGGTCCTGGGGTCTTGTATTACCTCAGTCTACAGCAGGATGATGTTTTCTATGATGCACTAGGTTATATCACAGGCTATATACACACAGTGATAGGCAATGACTGTGCCAGCCTTAACCAGGTCTGTGCATACCCAGAAAGACAGATCCAGTCCATGCCAGGTGGCTGGTGTAGCTGAAGCCCATAAAGTGTATTTTATGGCAAACCCAGACAGGAGGATAATCTGTGCTCTAGTGTAAAATGGAAGTGGAATGGATGGTTAACGCCTAACCCAGGATAAAGTCTGCCAATACTGTGTTAAAATGCTTAAATGCTGCTTCACGCTGTGTGGCTGCTTCCAGTTACAGGACCTGTAAAACTTGGTTTAATCTGTCATCAGAGGATGGCCAAACATGTAGGAGCATGTAGTTACAGCAGAACCATGGATGGCTTATTCAAGCTGCATGAAAATGTCCTGTTTCTTCTTCCTCCTGGTCCTGGCCATGTGGTCCCACTGCTAGCTGGTCCCTCAGGGATTCAGTGCAGCTGACTAAACAGCTGGAAAAGTGACTTGGCAAGGTCTGCCAGCTTTTTATCAGCTCACCGAGGAGCTGGATATGTATCAGGGACAGCAGCCGGCAATTGGTGGGGCAGGATGGCTGGGAGCAGTGAAAGATCAAGCACATTCCCAAACCTTTGCCGGTGGAACTCAGGGATTTCTTGCCTAGATCCAAGATTTACTCTGGTTTTCAGTTAAGTCCTTCACTTATCTCCCACCCAAGTGGATGCCTATATCCCCCCCGACCCCTTTCCTAACGCACGCAGCCCTCCTTTCTTCCAGTGGCAGGAACTTCCTGAGCACTTCCGAGCTGATCCGCCTGCCGGATGACTGCACTGTGGGTTACATCATTGAGTGCAAAGTTGGTGGGCATCTGCTGCCCAATGCGCTCTTCCATTCCCACCTGGAGAACCTGCAGCTCATCCCCCCTTCTCAGCTCACGCAGCAGGTGAGGAGGGGAAATGGATTAAGAGGAGAGCATATGAGGAAGGAGAAGTGGAGGGGAGTGCATAGGCACATTGCTCAACATGGGTTGAATCAATTGTCTGCTCTTTTGGGGAGGCTTTCCTGACAAATGCTTCTTTGAAATAAGGAGCAGATGTTGCCTGCAGCACAGATGCCAGTCACAGTGCCCCTGGGTTCAGTGGTGGGGAGCACATGGATGTGGAGTCATGGGAGGATTGAGGGCATCCCTGGGGGAATGGGGCACAAAGACAAGCAGAAATGATTGACTGGGGAAGGGGCTCTGACATGGCACCATGTCTGCCTTGTATGGGGAGGTAACAAGGGGTGTAGGGGGCTTGGAGAGGCAAAAGACTAGCACGCACAGTGGGCCATCATGGGAAAGCAAACATGGAAGGCAGAAGCCAAGCCAGTAGAGAAGGAACCAGAATGAGAGTTTCTGTTGCTCACAGCAAGTTCCTTGCTCCTGAACTCACCTTATCCTCCCTGTTCCTTCTCACCACCCGCCTTTGCAGGTCACCCTCAGCTACGGTGTCTTTGAGAACAAGCTCAATGTTATTGAACTCAGTGGCCCTTTCTCACCCCAAAAGGACCCCTCAAGGTACAGGGCATGAGTGCTCTGGGTGTTGCTGTGGTGTGACAACAGGCTGGGAGGGGGAGGCAGCCAAATGGGGTGCTGAAGGTGAGGGATGGAAACCTTGCAATCACTTGGCCTGTTGGATGAGGGGCACAGCAGCATTAAGGTGTTTGGGAACATTTACAAACTTTGCACATCTTTTTGCATGAGTGGGTGGAAAAGGAGTATCAAAACATTCAGTTCAGACAATTTCTGAGCCAAAAGCGTTGCCATTTATTTCACATTTTGAGACTGATCAAGCTAACCTTTTACCTCCAGAATAGGAACAGATACGTTCTTTTAAACTCAGGAAAGGAAATTCTGCCCGCTTTTTCATTTTTTGTTTTGCTGAGAAACCTGAAGGGAAGAAAGAAAAAGGTTCACTTTGACTGCAAACAAAGTGTTCTTTGATTTGCCTTCTCTGCTTTGAGTGAACAAACCTAAAGTTGTTATTTGCAGAGCATGGGTAGGAAGCTCCTGGCTGGAGATAGCAGGGGTGGGAAGCAAGCAGGCAATGAAAAGATCAACAGAACCATGTAGCGACGGGCTGCTGCAGTGTCCATCCCACTGTCTGTGATCAGGGTGAGCCATGGGCTTGGGCTACATGGGCCAGAGATGGATTCAGGTGTCAGAGGGAGGCTTGGTTACCTACCTTCGCTGGGAAAAGACATCTTAAGGTGAACAACCAGTCCTGGAGTTCTGTGGGCACCCTGCAGTGCAGGGTGGGCACCTGATGTAGGATGGGACATGAGGGAGAGGTCTTCCATTCTCCTCTGTGTGCTGGTGTAAACTGTTACCTGACCTTCCTTCGCTCTCTCCCCAGCAGGTTTCGATCACTCCACTGCCATCTCTATCCTGATACCTCCTGGTGCCTGCAGGCTGCTGGCTGGTGATGCATGAGCCTCAGCTACAGTGGGTCCTGGTGGCATCCATGGGTCCTGGTGACACATCCATTCACCCCATGCATGCAGGGGTTGGGACACTGAAGAAGCTCGGTGCTCCCAATTTCCCCTTTTCTATGGTGGTTTTGGGGCTGTGTGATGTTTTTTTTTTTGATCGTTCCTGTATACTAGTGACGCAGGACAAGAGACATGATCTGTCCCAGTGATGGATAACATGGGCTGGACACATGGATGGGCTTCCCATCTGTGCAGGGGTACATGAAAGGGATGGGAGCAGTATGCCTTCCTGAGCAGATCAAGGACCAGGTAGTGACTGCTGGGCATCTGGGTAGTGATGGGGACCTGCTGCTGCTCGTTGCTGTGGATTCATCTTGCTGCACTGCAAAGGCCCTGGGTATGGGTAACCAGTGCCCAGCTGAGGATGGCTGGTAGTGTGTCATGGCTCCAGCTTCTGTGAGCAAGCCTTATTCCTCCATATCTGCTTGTGCTTTCCCCACCTCCCACACTTCTCAGCCACAGAGTTTTTCTTGAGTCTCTACTTAGTCAGGGTCTATAGAAATGGAAAATGTGACCATTTCTGTGCTGAATGAGTGCTGGGTAGTCCTTGCTTGGCAGAGGAAGATGGGTAGGAAGTACAAAGAATCAGGAATTCCCCACTCTGCTGGGACAGAGGGAAGGGGAGCCAAGGAGGAGACTGACTGCAATGAGGATGCTTCTTGCACTGAACATTGGAGCCTTGATCTTGTATGGCCCTGCATTATCCTTCTCTTTTTACCTTCTTGATGTGGGGTCAGGATAATCTCTTGCTCTAATTACCAACCTGTCGTCTGAGATTAGGCTCCAGCTCCTATCTGTGAGAGAAGAAACATAAAGGATTAGAACTGGCTGAAAGAGAGGAGAAAGGAAGAGATGGAGAAGGAGCGCTCAGGAGCTGATTAGAGGTTACAGCTTTGTAATCTTCTCTGTGCCCTGACCAAAAAAGAGAAGTCACGAAGGAATGGAAACAGCAACACAAAGAGGATTTTATCTCTGTATTTCTTTCCTCCAGGTGCTTAGATCGACTTTCTGCCTTCCTGTTGTCCCTGCTGAGTGCAACAGAGGAAAGGAGCAGGCCCAAATAGGTTACAGGCTTTCTGGCATGTTTATGGAGAGTCCTTTTCTCAGAGCCTGGCATGAAAGCTGGGCAATTCTGCTTGCTGGGGAATGGACTTCAGCACCATTTTGTCCTTGTACACATGGTTAAATGGCTGGGGGACAGCATAGCAGGGAAAGCTGGAAAGCAAAAGGGCTGTTTTAAATGGCAGGTGGTAGCACAGACAGGTATTTCCCTTTAAGGAACATTTCCAAACACACTGCTGGGATCTGTGAAAGATTCCTGTAATCTCCAGATGAAAGGACAAATGCCCTTTCTCCAAAGAGCTGCTCAGCTTTGACGCTGCTGTTGTGACTAAGCCTGTGGCTGGTGGGCTGGAAGAGCCAAGGGCTGACTATCACTGTGCCGCTACCATTCTGAAAATTGGCCACCCTGTTCCAAAGCATCTCCTACACAGCACACATGAGTTTAAAGGGAAGGCATCAGAAAGACCTTTCACCTCTGCAAAGGAGCATTTAGAAGGAACAAGCACTTTAATTTCTGGAGAAGCAGACAGCAGGAGCCTGTAGAGCTGTTTTCCAACCTGGTCCTTCTTACCAGCATTTAACCACCCTGTGAAGCAGCAGAGCACCCTGCTTTCTTCTCTTGCACAAAACGCCTTTGACCTGGAAGTTCATCCTAAGCAGGGACAGGAGCTAGCTGTTGCCGGTGCCCATAAGTTGAGTTGTGTGAAGCTCTTGGCTCATACAGCTACATGAACCTAGGAACCATGTGGCTCTAAACAGAGACACCCAACTATTAGAAAGCAAGTGCAGCATAAAGTAAGTCCTTCCCCACAGGGCAAATGGTTTGGTTTGAACTCAACCTGAAGATGAGAAATGCTTCTGTGAGAACAAATGAGATCCTTCAAGAG
Source organism: Neopsephotus bourkii (assembly GCF_033783945.1). Lineage (NCBI taxonomy): Eukaryota > Metazoa > Chordata > Aves > Psittaciformes > Psittacidae > Neopsephotus > Neopsephotus bourkii. Next base: position 16,968,379 of record NW_026900624.1, read on the forward strand.
AAATCTACACTACTCAGATCTCTTGGTTTTGCACCATTCAAACTTTCAGCTGTTGTTAATGGACGGTTTGAGTTAAAAAGCCAGTCCTATCTGGAGATGTCCTGGTGACAGTCAAAACAAAATGCCCAGAGAAGGAGAGGAAACTGGTACAGCAGCTTCACTTCCCTGGGGAAAAGCAAAGCAGAGAAACTGGAAGCCTGCTTTGGATTCTGGCTGATTCAGCTGGTCTGAATTGTCCTGGTGCCTTTTGCCTAGCTGAAGATCAGATACTACATGGGTTGAGTCCTTGAGTGGCTGCGTAGGAACTTGTTTAAGACTGGGCTTCATTGCTGGAGCAGTTAAGTGCCACTTCTGTGAAAAAAGTCTTGTCTCATAAGGAAACTGAGAACAGACAAGAAGATGTCTGGGATAGGGCATCTCTTGGGCTGTAGAGCAATGAATGACAGAAAAGTCCCGTTACGCCCATGACGACAATGCGCTGGGAAGAAAATAGCTTCTTGGAGTCGACAAAAGAAACCAGGTTTTCTCTAAGAAGAGAGAAACAGCTTAAGGGGACATTCGCCACATGAAATCTGATCAATGTTAAAACCTGTGTTAAAATTAGTCTCAGGAACTGTTCCTGCCCCTGGGGCTTGCTGTCAGATGTTGTGGTTTTACAGCCTCATTTCCCTAGTTTATTAAAATGTTTAGCTGTCTGGGGAGAATGAGAAACAATCTCACACAAAACTTTTCAGGGGGCTGTCTGTTTTAATTCTCCTCCATGATTTTCTGTTGTAACAATGCAAGTTTTGGAAAGGTTCCACTCGGTCTTTCTCTTATTCTTTTTCTTTTTTTTATCTCTCTCTATCTCATGCTCCTTTTTCTCATTTCAGGGAAAAAAACCGCACCCTCTCCCAAGAATGAAAAAGTGATGGAGACGTGGTCTTTATATTTTACTGGGAAAAGGGGGTCAAAGTCAAAGGTGTTGGCATGACCCTGCTGTTTTACAGCATTAAGTGTAGTACAAGGTTTCAAGTACAGAGACCTCCGCCTGCCTGTGGCACCATAGCAACCAACACTATTAATGATGTTTAAGCTGTATAGTGAAGACTTAGAAAAAAGAGGAGGGGGAAAAAAGCAGTTACAGTGTTTGAAATGTAAAGTATTAAGTGAGGCTTTCATGTTAACAATACCCTTTCTTCATTTTCCCCTTAGCTGTGAAGAATTTTTATAAGGAAACCCCTATTTGACAGTGCAAAAAAAAAATGCTAATGACTATCCTTTCTTTAGGGGGAAAAGAGAAATTAGTTAAAATAGGTGGGAAACTGCAGTTGGTGCTAAAGGTTTGAAGGGGAGAGAGAAGAATAGAAGAATAGTGCTAGACAATGCTTCTGTTTCTGGTACCAACTCCTTTTAAAAGCACTGCTGCTGAAGAAAAACAGATTTCTAAGCCACTGTGGGATTTACCCTACTCATACCTGGATTGCAGCCTCCAGCTCTCTCCCCAGGCCTCTTCCTGAAGATGTAGCCTTTAAAAGATGAGCAGTTTGTTAGACAGAAGCCAAAAGGTGAGAAATAGGAAAAGGAAGGAAACTACCATGTGAGGCCTTGGAGAAGAGCATGGGAATCTCAACTGTGCATTGAAAGTGCTGTTTGGGAGATTTTAAGGGAAATGGGTGTTTCCTGGACCTCCAGCTCTGGGTGTTTTTGCGACCAGGACAATTGCAGCTCACCAGTGCCACAGAGGATGCCAGCCTGTGAGTCAGAGTTCATCTTGGAAGAATTGGGATCGGGCTGGTTGGCTCCAAACTTCTTTTCTTTTTTAATATTTCTAAATAACACTCTAGATAAGTCGATGTCTTTCTGTCTGACAGTTCTATGCGATTCCTGACAGCAGATTTGGCCTCTTAATTTTGATACCGTCTCTGCCCTTGCTTACAAGGTGGGCTCTACAGACAGTCCAGGGATGGGATCAGCAGCTCTTTTCATTCATTTAATTTCTTTTGTCTTTAACCCCTGAAGAGCCCCACAAGACATCTGGCTTGCCCTTTTGCACCGCAGGCGACCAGGGCTCTACAGAGCTGTGTGCGCTTGTGCAGCAAATGCAAAAGTGAAGGAGGGTGGGTGACTGCTCCATTCTGTAACAGCGAGGGCACAGAGAGGAACAGACCATCCTTATGTTCTTCCTTGAGGCACCTGCTAGCAGCGGGTGGAAGAGGTGGGGTCTTATATTAACTGGGACTTTCTTCTGTCCCCAATGCTGCTCAGTTTATGGCTCCACTGAAAAGGATGTGAGCGTTACCATGGACCATAAGGAAGACCAGAAAAAAAAAGAGCAGCATCACAAATGTATAAATAACTCTCTCAGTTCTCACAAGCTGATGCAGGAATCTTTCCTCTAAACTTTCTGACCAGTTACCTGGGAGGTTAAACGAGTGCAAGGCTGAGCTACTGTTTCTCAGCTGGTGTTGCTTCTTTAAGATTGTTCCTTGATAGCCTGAGATTCTTATTGCTCCCTCTTTGATCCAGCTTGGACTCTAAGAAAGCTGGGAACTCATCCCTCTCCCAGTTTGAACTGTATGTGATTAATTACAGATCCTGAGAATGGGCTGCTTGCCTATCTTTCATGTTTAAATTGCTTTCCAAGCAATTTTGCAAGGCTAAGGAGCCTCTTTAGATGTTACATCTGACTGTGCCTTGGTCAAGCCTCCCTTGGTTTTGTTGGGAGCTGTGTCTGATTCACAGTGAACTTTGAGAACACATTAAACTGAGTGCTTTGTACATGGATTTTCTGGTCCTAACCCTTCTGTTGCTGCTTGAGAAGAAGGCAGCGTTGGTCTTAGTGACATAGGAAAAAGAAGTGCAACTAACCAGGGCAATGGATGAGGGGAGATGCTTCTATTCCGAAAGCCCTGCTCCCCCACACAAGCAGGGCATGGGGAGATCTGCAGCTCATACCTTTAGGCACAGTGTATCAGGTGGAGGATATGCCATGAAACACCCAGCATCTGCACTGGCAGAGAATCCAGCAGCCCCAGTTGTGAGCCAAGGCCAGCTTGTGCTTGGTGCTGGATAGAGGAAAACAGTGCCTACTCCTGAACACTTACAGGCAGAGACAAGCTGGAGAAAGGAGGGAGGGCTTACAAGAACAATGAGGCAGTATTGTCACATCTAAGCAGGGGGAACAAGATGGTCTTTCGGACAGGAAGGGACAGGGTGCAGGAGAAAAGATCCTTCTTCACCCAGAAATAGCACGTAGCGATTTATCTGAAAGATGGCTCATATAAGCACATGAGAAGGGAAAGGTGAGGAATGAAGAATGTGGTTTGGATAAGAGGAAGAACCAGTTCAAAATCTACATCCTCTTCATGGCTGTGTTGGCAGCTGACGAATGCTGTACCTGCCTGGTACCTTGGGGTTTAGGGGCTTAACAAAAAGAGGGGAAAGCTGGAAAGAAAAAAGGCAAGGACTATCTTCCCCTACCCACACTCTCAATGCTGGCCTGTGGCTTCTCGCCCATGGCTACCCCAGCAGCCATGGAGGAGGTGTGGGGCTTGGAAAGAGCATCAAACTTCACTCTGTCCTGCGTGTCTTCTGCTTGGGGAGGCTGCATGTAACTTGGCTTTAATGAGAACTCAGAGAAGCAGCCGACTGGGGCAGTGAGCAGGGTGCATGTGCTGAAAAGACTCTGCCCCTTCCTCACTGAGCTATCTTTACCATCAGCTTTGGCTGGACCAAGGCTGAATGCAGAAGCTGGTCAAGCTCTCTTCATTTGTGATGGTGTTTTTTCTGCTGTGCAAGGGGGAATGCTTCTGTCTGGGCTCTTGAATGGTCCTGTTTCCCAAAGGCATGGTGTGGGGTGCAGACAGACAAGGGCTTGGTGCAGCTGGTAGGGAGAGCAGAGTCCTCCATACCCCCCTCCTTTCCCCCCAGCATTCAGCTAGTGTTGGACGGTGTCTGTTTTTAGCAAAAGTCGCAGATTCAACAGCTGAGCTGATTTTCCAAAGGGACATATAAAACAAACAGCCTGCCATCTGCTCTATTGTCCTGGAATAGCTGCTTGAAGGGTGGGGGGAGAGGGAAGGAGGAGAATGAAGCGAATGAGAAACGGAGGTGGGGGGAGAGGATGGAAGGAGAGGGAGCAGAAGAGAGGAAGAGGCAAAAAAGGGAGACAGGAAGGTCATGGAGGGGAGACGAGGGTGAAGGTGGAGGCTGAGGGAGGGAGGGAAGGACATAAAGAAAAAGGGGAGCTGTGTGAAAGCAGGGATGTGGTGAGGGAAGAGGACCAGAGACTGGCATGGGGCTAAACAGGGCTTGCTTGGGATCACTCTGGCTGGATCCCTGGCTGTGAGCTGCAGGGGCAGGCACTTCCAGTAGCCTTGTCCTTGCTGAGCCAGAGCCTGGCTGCAAAAGCAAAAACTGGGCTTAGTGGCATGGATAATCCCTCCCCTTCCACTCACAGCCCTGCCTGCTTGCCTCCTGTACACCCTCCCCTCCCCACCCATGTTGGCTTTTATTGAGTGCTGCAGGGCAGGATTGAACTCCAGGTTTGGCAGCAGAGTAAATAACAGCAACATTGGCCTCTCCCGTCTGGGAGGGAGGAGGGCTGGTTTTAATCAAAGGTAAATACAGTCGGTATTCTCTGACCCTTAATCCAATTTCCTAGAACTGGAGAATAATGTTCCAACTTAGACATGTGGCACTGGCCCGCAGGAGGGGGACGGCTATGCAGCTAGCCAGCTGCTGGGAATAGCACAAGGAGAGCAGAACTGGGGAGATGCCACAAGGCAGGTAGTTCATGCCTGGGACTGTGCTGCTCTGACTCTTACTGGTATATTTCACTTGCTTCAATCATTCCAAAAAATGGGAATGGCTTGCTGGCAGGCAACACATCCCCATGGAATGTGGACCCACTTGATTAAAGGCTCCCTGATTTGCTCTGCTGACAGGAATGTTGGGACCCAGCTGATGCCCCACATCTGCATCCCTGAAGGGCATTTTACCTTCCATGGTGACCTGGAGAATGGTGATTATGAAGTTGTGCTTGCTGTTACATGGTCTTGGTAGGAATCACTATAGGTTCTTGTTACATGTTAAGCGTAATCAAGAGTTCAGTGTAGGAAAGAAATGTTTGTGTTGTTAGTCTGGTTACACAGGAGTCTGTGTGATTGGGGAGTTTGCGCTTGGGCTTGGTCACATATTAGAATCATAGGGAGTTAAGGAGGTGGTGTTATTGGGCTATTGGGAGGTTATCTAGTCCTACAGCAGGTCTAGACACCTTACAGCCCTGCTGTCAGATGTTTTTCCTACTAACCTTTAAAACATGTTGTTCTGGTCCAGACTATTGATGTCAGATTGGAAAATCGGTTTGCTAGTAACAAAGCATTGGTACTAGGTCGATTTCAGAAAGACAGGTTTATTCTGCAACTCTGCGCCAACAGTGATTTCCAGATGTCCATAAAGCAACTCTCTCAGGCTCTTGGGCATGGCTTTCTCCTCTGTGGGGCAGCTAATTTAGAATTCTCTGGAACAAAAATGACATGGTAAGGCCAGGACATGCTTAGAAAGTGGCAGAAGCACATACTGGAGCTGAGGGCAGAGGAGGTCAGCCTGAGGAGGAGTGAGGTCTGTCCCTCACAGAGAGGCGAAGAGGATGGCTGATCCTTACAGTGACCTATCCTAACAGGTTAGAAATGCAGCTCCAGAGTTGCTTCATGCTCATTCAGCTCCTCAGCCATGGGCACACACTTCACTGCCATCCAGCCCTGCCCTTAGAGTGTCCTGCTGAAATTATTGGTAGGAAAGAGGAAGGGAAAAAATATCTTTTACATCTGTTTGACTGTGTGCTTTCTTTCTCCCTTGCTCAGATCACTCCAGCAAGCACACTGCTTCTGAAGAACAGTTTAAAGTCCCTGGGATGGCCTCTGCTCTATGTGCAGGGGCCAGCAGGAGGAGAGAGGCTGCGGGGCCTGGGGCTGGCTTATGGCTGGCTCTGGTCAGCACCATGGACAGGGCCTGGATTTGTTTTGCTTTCCCTGATTTGCTTTTGTCTTTCCTTCCCTTTCCTTGCCTTATCTTTCATTTCCTTGCCTTTCCTTCTCTTGCCTTTCCTTCTCTTGCCTTGCTTTGCCTTCATCTTGCTCCCGGCTGGCGGGCAGCCTCCTGGTATGGCACGACCCCGTTTTGGCTTGCAGCCTGCACCAGCCGCTTTTTTGCTCTTGCTTAAGAACAAATACACAGCGCTGTGGTTCTGTACGCAGCTGCTCTGAAGCTGTAGCTTAGATCTGGGTTATTTTTTACAGATAAATCCTCTTTTCTATCAGATTTGACATCAGGCAATCCCTCCAGATCCCTCTCTTTCTCCCTTTCTGATTTCTCTTTCCTGCCCTGTGTTCTCTTTCCTTGTATCTGTGCTATTCCCTCTATATGCCTCCCTCCTCTTTTCTTTCCCTATAGCCAGCCCCCTGAATGTCATTTCATCTGCTCACTTTCTGCTGCTTTGCATCTTCACAGTACTCTTCTGCTGCCCTCAAATTTATGTATTTTACTGCTTTCCTCTTTTGTATCTCTTTTTCTCACTCCCTCTCCTGGTTGTTTCTCTGTGGTCATTTCCACAGCAATATCAGCTTACCAGAGAGCCTTCTCTGCCCTGGGGTTCTGCATGTTGAGATCAGGTGGAAATGCCTAGCATGTTCTTTGGTTTTGGGATGCTACTACAACTGATGGAGCTTGATATCCTCTGCAGGGGACTTAACTTTTTTATATACTGCCCCTTACCTTCCAACTGCTCTGATAAGGAACTTACAGGGAGGTGGAGACAGAAAGCAATCACAGAGAAAGAATTAAAGCTACAGGCAGTCTGAGAGACAGTTGGAGTCACTGGCTGATGGATGGGAGGGTTAGGTATGGCTCAGATAAAAAACATTTCCCATTTCTCAGAAGAGCTCTGGTATTTGTTTCCTTCACGGTTTGTGCCCACACAGAACCACCAGCCTAGTAATGGGACAGAAAGCTATAGAAACCTGAAGGAAAAGAAGTTTACAGAGAGTTGTAGTCAAGGCTTGTTGAATCCAGTGTGAATTTCTGTCTCTCTGCTCTTCTTCTCAGAGTCCAGTCTGGTTGGCACAGTAATCCTCCCTGGCTTTCCCCTGGGAGTTCTACAACCCCTGCAATGTCCCTGAAACAGGTTTTCAATACTGCTGCAGGACACTAGTAATGTGCGTTGTCTTACTTGGTAGGAGCTGGAATCTAGCGGGCACGAAAACAGGCTGAGGGCTTCAGTGCTCCTTGGAAGTGATCCAGTTTTGGGGAACAGGATCTCAGTTTCAGTTTCATAAAATAATTTTCACTTACAGGAGACCGGGGAACTCCAAGCCTGACACCACTGTGGCTGGGATTTAGTCATGGGACCATGGGGAATGGGATCCATGCTGACATCTGGATTTGAGTAGTGAGGAGAAATGAAGGAGGTCTTGGCTGCCTTTCATGTTTTTTGGTGCCTTCTAAAAGGGGAGCCGTTGTGGCAGTGACCCAGAGGCCCATCCACAGGTAAATAGACTGCAGCAACTGGAGATTGAGTAGATGGGTCTGGAAAAATAGTGGTTGTACTCCACCTTGCCTGCTCAACAAGGCACAGCATGGAATCCCAAAGAGCCCACAGACTGTTTGGAAAAGGCAATGGATTTTCTGTCAAGCTGGAGCTGTCCTCTGTAAAGTGACATTCACATTTTTACTGAAGTTTTTCTGGCCTGTAATTCTTCCAGCACTTCGGGTTAATAGGAGCAGAGGCTGGCTCCACGTTGTCTGTGGCTCGACATGTGTTAGAGTGGGAGAGAGGGCAGTGGCTTCAGCAGTGCACAATGAAAAGCTGAGAGGAAAAAAAGGGAAGGTTTTACTCCACCTTGGATGCAATCAGCCTACTTTTTACATGACTCTAACGAAGGCCAAGGGAGAATGATACCCACTCGTAGCTTCCTCCTTGGCAGAGAGCTGCCATGCCACAGCATTTCAAGACCATACGCAGTGCCAGGGAGGGTGACTACACTGTGTGTTCTGTGTGTTAGTCCCATGCTGAAGTCTTCTGATGGCCTGCATGTCTAAGCAATTTCAATGTCTTCTGCCAGCACAGGATGCAGCACTGTCCCACTTGCTGAGGCTGCAGGACACCTTTGTTTGCTTCTTTAAAAGAAAGATGAAACAAAAAGCTCCTCCTGGTTATGTTTGGGGGAATTCTGTTTGTTTGTTTGTTTGTTTGGGGTTCTTTTTTGCTGTTACTGTTTTGTAGTATTTACAAAAGGCAGTTCCTGAGGGAAGTGCTCACAAGGCTCAGCTGTCTACCTATGACATGTGGGAGGAAGTTTCTCCTCAGGGATTCTCCTTCAGGGCTCATCTGGGATTCTCCTCTGCTCCATCAGGCCCCCTCGTACTGGCATGTCCAGCACCTCACTGCATCTCTCCCTCAAATACCTCAGAACAGCACCCCAGTCTTAAATCCAAGCCATCTCCCTGGCTAATCCAGTTTCCATTGCCTTTTTCCAGCTAACAATTAGCCTGAACAGTAACCAGACCTGATATACTCTTTTCTGCATCACTTGAGCTTGGAAGGAGCTCAAAGAGAGCACTGCTAATTAGTTCAAATCTTATCTGTCAGATCAGTGTTATGCCTGCTTAAATGACATAGATACTAAAGCACAAAGTGACCAGCTCTGCAGAAGGACCTGAACTCCTCGGGTTGTAATCTTGCTCTTTCCTTCTCTCCTCTGCTGATAGCAGTAGAAGGTCACCTCTGTAGTTCTGGAGCCCAGAGACAGTGTGTCAGGTTTTCTGCTGGTGTAAGTGAGCATGGATCCACAGGGACTGCAGGCCCCCCCTCAGTGTCCACACTGTGCATTGCTTAGCACAACCTGGGAACCCACTGGTAGGCCCAAACACAGTTGTCCTGGATTCGGGCACAATGATGCCAGTTTCACCATATTGAGATAGTCAAAACACTAGGGAGATATCTAGGGTAGTTCTGGAGAGAAATTTAAGGTGAAGAATAAAGGAATGCACATCCCAGTGGGATGGAGGCTTCCAGTGACCTAGAGCAGATGAACGGTCAGGATGCTGCAGAGCTGTTTTGCCCCAGTTCTGTGAAGACTCATTCAAAGTGGCCCTCTCCCATCAGAGGGTCAACCAAGCCTAGTCAATGAGCACCAAGCCTAAAGGGAGGGAGTGTGATCCTTCTCAGCCTCCTTCACCACACCTCTGATTCTCTTGCCTCTTGGAGCAAAGGAGCAGGGGATGGACTTTTCCTGCCATGGAATTGGGAACCTATGCAGCAAGCCCCTGGGAGTCCCCACCACATCTCTGAAATAACAGTTGGTAAGCATGAGAGTGATGCCTGTGCTCTCACACACCCTCACCCACATACACAGTGCCAAACGCCGACTTTCAGTCATTTCTGTCCTGGCTTCTCCATCATGCTGGCTCCTCTGGGGATGTGACCCAGCACTGACAGGACTCCAGGGGGCTTGTGTGCTGGCTTGTATCGCTGCTGGAGCAGTGCCCACCATAGCAGGGGTGTTAGGGGGCAAGACGAGACCCAACTTTCCAGGGGTGCTGGGGGTGTGCGAGGTTTGGACGGTCCAAATATCCAGAACTGGGGCCAGCAGAGGGCACTCCGATACCACCGCTCACCCACTGGACTGAGCCCTCAGGTGGGGAGCAGGGCAACCCCCAAAGTCCTGCAGCCCTCCTCGGCTTTGCCCTGGCTGTAGGAGAAGGCAGGGATCAAGGGCAGCAGTCTGCAGCCGTGCTTTTTCCACTGTGAGAAGGGGAAAATGAGTGAGGAGGCTGCAAGGGAGAGATGTCCCAGGAATCTCCCTGCTAGCCACGTCTGCCTTCATCATCTTACAGCAGTCCCACCACTTGGACAAGTATGGTGGATAGAATGCATAGTGCCAAAGGCTTTCCACTCTGAGGCAATGGGTGCAGCATGACTCCGGCACAGGGCAGGTGAGGGGAGGTATTGCTTTTCACAGCTTGGGTGGACTCAACAGCAGGACCCATCAGTTCCCTTCCCCAGCTCCCTATCCTGATGGTGTACCTGTCACTTGGATATACAAGCTCTGGGCATATCCCAGCCATCCCCACCTTGCAGACAGCCTGCATGAGTGTCACCAGGGTTTGTAGAGGGAAGATGGTTGGGGCTGGTCCCTTGGTAGGTGAGAGGATTATTCTTAATCAAGAGGACAGCAGCCATTTCAACACTGGTGCTCATGACACAGGGTGGCCATGGCAATGGGGAAGGGCTTGGTGAAGCCCAGATGGGTTGAGACATCCTTGTGAGAGGTGCCTGACAGCAGCCTCTTTTGGAGAAGAGTTTTTGCACAGCAAAACCTTTCAGGATGCTCACTGGCAAACCTCACAGGAAGCTAAGGATCGCTGCGGTGAGCCCTCTCCTGTCTCCTTAACACCTGAAGCTCTTTGCAAACAGCTCAAGGAGTGCTGCATACCCGGTGCTGCACTCACAGCAAAAGAGCACAGACATCGCAGGGCTGCAGCCACAAAATCAGAGTTGCCTGAACTGGCCTCCCTGTTCTCAACCTGAGGTCAGGACTCCTTTCCCATCATAAAGCAGTATGACAGCTACATGGGAAACCAGGATTTCCTGGAGCTCTTGGGGAAGAGGGGGGTCTCCCTGGCTCCTCTGCAGAGACAGCAGGAGCAGAGCACCTTCCTATGTGCTCTGAGAGCCTGAGTGCCTTGTGGTTTTGCTGCAATAAATCTGGAGCAGCTATAAATCTGGAGCAGCTGGCTTAAGTTCCTCCAGGGTTCAGAAGAAAACACATCCAGCCTGATGTGTTTTGTTTGCCCACTCACTGTGCTTCTAATTGGAATGTTTGTAGCTTAGGAAATTGCTTCTTAGACTACAGTACCCACAGTCCTTCGCTGGCAGCTCAGTATAGCCTGTTAAGGCAGAGTAAAACCCAAATCTCTGAACTGGGTCTTTCCTTACCTGAGCCATGCAGGCAGCTCGAGGTCTTTGGTCAAACCTGGCCTGTCATGAGCTGCACTCAGTTCATTGGGAAAAGACTGGTGAGATCAGCAAGTGAGAAACGCAGCTGTAGTTCCCCACCTTCTCCCAGGGGCCATTTCCAAACCCTGCTCCTAGTAAGCAGGGACTCCTGAGTGTATTTCTCCTCCGTTTCTGCAAAACCCCATCCAGAACTTTTTCCAAATGAACGCTGAAGTCCAGTCTGGGAGAGATCACAAGGCAGAAACAACAAGCATAATGAACCATATTTAAAATGGTATATTTTTTTTCTGCCTTTGGAGTTTGGTTAATTTATAATCTATAAAAGTCTCTGCATAATTGTATCTTGATTAAAATGGTATAATTAGGCGCTCTGGATCTCTCTCCCCTTTCCCTAAGATTATTTCTGTCTAATTGCTTTAATCTGTGTTTTCATGCACCCACTAGAAAATCAAAGCATGCTCCCATGAGGATGCGGGCGAGAGTGAATAAAGCTGACGACTCATTAAGTGCAGCAGGGAGAGGAAACTGCATCTAAATCACCGCTACATTAACGAGGTAAAATAAAAAATCAAACTGAATAAATAACAAAGAGGTAGAAGATTTGAAAAAAAACCCACAAAGCCACAAGAAAACAACCTGACAGAGATTTTAGTATTAATTAAGGACACATTGAATATCAAATTGTCTGTCATTACAGCCAACTTCCTCCATTGTTGATGGAGAGCAAGAGGTCTAAGTATTTTGATTCTCCAAAGCTGGGGTTGTTTCGTGGAGCAGAGAACTTGTGCAGAACACAGCCCTACTAGGGACACAATGAAGTTCACTGAGCAGAGGTTGATGGATCTGGGTAGGACAGGTACCAGTCCAATCCAGACGTTTCAGAGCAGCACTGCAATTAGCCTGGGTGTGGGTGACAGCTGAATCAGACTCCAGGGATACTAGCACCTGGACTCATGGAAAAGGTACTGACTGAATGACTGCATTGCTAGGGAAGCTTGACAAGGTCCTCAAGCATTCATCAAGTCCATCCCCTGCTCTAAGAGCAGAACAACTTCATCTCTCCCTTCCAGGTGACTTGCTGTCTTATTATGAGTGATGTTCAGGCTACAGACTCCGCCAGCCAGCCCCAGTAAGCCTCACAAACAGGCCACTTACTTCCTTCCAAGTGAGAAATCAGGAAAACAAGACATTTAGAAAAAGCCTCTGGCTATGTTATGGTTTATTAACATCTGCTCTAGTCTCCTGAGGAGAAGACCAAGGTAGTGCTGTCCCCTGGTCTCTCTCTGCAGGGGAGGCTAGCGGTGCTGTTTCCCGTTTCCTCAGCTCAAGGGCCAATTCCCACACATTGCAGTGTAGAGGCTGACTGTTACCCCAGATGTGCTTCAAACACTCTGTCACCAACTGTGCACAGCATGGCTTATTTTCAGCAGTGCTAAGTAGCCCAGGCGGGCCACTGTATGAGAGCAGCCACTCTGCTCTGGGGTTTGCAGCTCTGCAGTGTAAGGCACAGACATTGTCCATGACGGGATTGGTGATCCAGCTGCCCAGAATATGGGTAAGCACCATGATTTCATCTCCGTGAATGACATGATTGTCGTTAATCCATCCATTTCTTCTTCATTAATATGGGATGTCATGGAAATGTGCATTCACGTGTGGTTATTTAAAAGTCCTCAGCCAGTTAGCTTGGTCGACATTTGGCTCTGTCTCCTTATTACTTTCATACTCGTTGCTGCACTCCAGTTCATATTTTTTCTTGCCGTGGATACACACGGAAAGTGAAGGAACATGGCAAGGAATGTCAGGAAGAGCATTGCTTAAACAGTGAATAAGAGCAGAAAGCTTGTCCCAGCTGCATCCCCTGGACTCTGGCTGCAGAGCAGGCCCCAAAGCTTCACCCTCACAGAGAGACCACTTTACCGCTGCTCCATCAAATAGGCACACTTCTGTGTCGGGTTAGGGGCACATACTTAAGTGCTCTGCTGGGTCACTGCCTGACAACAGCTCTTGGCCCCCTAGGGTTTTGCTGTCAGCATCCCATGAGGACCAAGCATGGATGGTCATGGCAGCTTGTCAGCTGACAGGATAATACTGAAGAAGAAAGGAGGATCAGCTGCTTGCAGCCCTTGAGTTAAAGAAGGGCCTAATCTAATTAAGTGGAGACCACTATCAAATTACCAGCTCTCTTTTAACGTAGCCATTTAAGTGGTTTGGTGTATTTATAGTAGGCGAGCTAGGGAGGGCTTTTCTCTCTAAAGGTTATGCTTGTGTATGAGGGAGAGGTGTATGATGTTAAGACTCCTGCTTTGAATTAGTTCCCATCCCCAGCCTGGAAAACATTTTGCACAAGATTTAAGACACCAAAATCAGATCCCATCCAGCTTCTTCCTAGGGCTAAGAAGGGAGGGTCTGTGTGGTTTTATTCTTCTGAATCTTGCCCCAGACCAGCAGCAGAGATGTTTCCTTTGGGGATTAAGCTCTCCTTACAGCAAATATGTCTTGAGCAACTGTCTCAGGTAAGTCAACAGCCTTGAAATGGTGAGAGGAGGGGGAGGTTTGCCATGGTCAGAAATCAGCCGCTGTTTTCTGCTGAACTTTGATGGGAGTGTGATGAACCTCTCACCCGTGCTTAGCGAGGAGTGCAGGGCTCTTGGCCCCACAGCCCAGCATGAGTTGCTGGTTGATGGACTGTCCCCAATTTGTCGTCCTCTGATTAGTGCCGCTGGCAGCTTGCAGCCCTCTCTGTCACTCTCCTGTAATACCATCTCTGGGGGAGCTTCTGTGCAGCAGGATCTGTGTCAGATGATCCCCCAGGCTCAAATGAGAAAGGAGGTGGGAAATACTCTGTTTGGAGCTGTTTCCATGTATAACAACAGTCATAAACCTTAGCCCTTTATCTAAAGCTTTTATGAATGTTAATTCATTAACCTCTGAGGCTGGAACTGTTATCCACAGAATTGGACAGATGGGGGAAGCTGGGATGTAGAACGCCCAGCCTGAGGTTGTAGGAAGAGGCAATCCCCTGCCCTCCATACACTTGTGTCTCCTCTCCCAGTGAGGGGTGACATGGCTTCTTTGGGCCACCCTGTCTCTGACAAGAAGAGACCTTGCTGCCAGTGTTTGCTGTTTGGCTCTGGAAAAGCCTTTTCAAGACTAGGTGAGGCACTGAGCCTTGTGCCTCTGTGCCACCATAAACTGTCACCATGGGAGGGCTCAACCTGCATCATGCAGAGGCCATGGCACTGCTCTTTCTCCAGATGCTGAGGCTCACAGTGTGTTTCTGTGTCTGTCAGGTCGCTACCTGTGTTATTGCTTATAAGCAGAGAGGAAAAAAGAAAGAGTGGGAGAGAGACACAGAAAAAGGGAACAAGGCAGAAGGCCTAGAAATAAGAGACCTTTTTATCTCCGTCACTATCCCCATCTCCATTTCAGCTGGGATTTCTTCCACTCTTAATGATGTGTCTCATTCATGATGCGAAAGATTAAAACCCAAGAGATTAAAAGATTATATGAAGTGGATGAGACGGCCTTTGCTGTCTCCGTCCCTCCCTCTTGCAGGGACAGACCTCTGAGAAGCCTCTCTCTCTCCTGCTTTTCCCATCTTCTCTCCTCTCCCACTCCTTGATGTTTGCAGATCGAACGGCCCTTGCCTTCTGATGGTTTGAGCCATTCTGTCCATCTTCAAGGCTGCTTTCTGATCCGTGCTCACGGGCAGGTGGAGAGTGAAAGGATAGGTGCGAGCTTGGGGGAGCCACTGACATAATGTCCCAGCTGCCCATCTTCAGTAACTCTAGCATTTCTCCTCTGAGGGACCCTGCTTCCCCAGGCAGCCTATATTGCTAGAGAGTTCTGGGACAAGGCAAAGAAAAGCTTCAAGGCATCTTGAATCCACTGCAATGAAGGTAGCACCCATGGTTATGTGAAGCCTCTCTTGGGGGGTGAGCGTGTAGAAAGAAGGCTGGAGCAGATGCAACAGGTTGTGGGTTCCTTTGGTTATTACTCCTCTTGTAGGGCAGGTGAGGGACCCCAAAGTAGATCTTAGAGCTGACAAAGGGATTTTTCAGCAGCAAGTCTGACAGAGCAGAAATTTGCCCCTGTTTACTCCTGAGGTACTGGGGGTGTGGAGAGGAATGTTTGTGACACTTTGGGCTGGTCCCTCCGTTCTCTGCCTTTCCACAGAATAACAATTGCTCCAGACTGCCTTCTGCTAATGGGGCTTGAACTGTCCCACTGTAGTTCCAGAACAGGGCTGGAAAACCCAACACTTTTCTGCCCTTTGATTATGCCATTCCTTCCTTGTTTGATTTCACAATTGCTTTTCTTGACGGCACAATGAACAGCAGAGTTAGGACTGAGCCTGTTTCCCCTCAGGTAATGTCTACAATACCCATAATAGCCAGGAGAGGGAATAAGGTTGATTCCATGCCTGGAGGTGCTTCCTCACCCCAGGAGAATCTCCTAGCTGCGGTATGCTCAGAGACCTCTTTGCCTGATGGAGACAGCAGCATACAGCTCTTGCCCCTTCCCTAGGTCCACAGCTATTAGGGGAGGACCTGGAAGCTCTCCCAACCTGGATCCTGTAGGCAGGTTAATGCCCAACGTGCTTATGGGATGTGATTTCCAAACGCGCTGCCCCGTGTAATGAAAAATGGGCTTTCCTCCATTTGGCAAAGAAGGAGGCATCGGCATAACATTACTGTTCATGCCACGTAGCGCTTACGCACTACTTGCCGTTGTAGTGCACACAGCCATTGCAATGTGCAGCTACTGATGTAGAAGGTGCCTCATGTCTTTATTCCTGACAGCTGTCAGTCCCTGGAAAACAGTCCCTTTCCTCCCTCCTCCTGGAGTCTCAAAGCCAAGCTGTGAGGCTGGGAGCACACGAGCAAGGAAGAAAATCTGCCAACTTTGCCTTTCCTCCTCTCGCTCTCTCTTTAGCTGCCGGTGAGGGAGGCTGCAGTAAAATAATGAAATAAAAGCCAAGGCCCAGAGAAAGCTGATTCATCCACAGCCCAGGGCCAGCGGCCGGCTCCAAGCAGAGCTGTAAAATCAATCTGTCACTGCTCACCGCAGTATAGATCAGTGGAGAGATTCTGACTGCAGCGAGGGCAGAGCCCAGCCTTCTCCCGGGGCCCCAGCCGAGGGACCTGGTGGTACCCCTGTGGGAGATGGCAGATGGGCAAGGGAAGAGAGGGAAAAGGGCTGATCTGCCGGCTCCATGAGCTGGAAACGCTCCCAGCGAGACTCCCTTCGCTGGCAGCACACACCGAAGGCAGCGCAAGCAGACTGCGTGACTGCCTTCCCTGCCTGACTCTTCCCTCCTCGTGCAGGCAAATGGCACAAGGGCCAAGTCATGGAGGGGAGAGGGGGAATGGCTGTCTGCACTACTCCTTCTCCTAGAGGTGCCATCCACATTGAACATTACCTTCAGTATCCCTCAGCCTGTGCACAGAGGTTTAAAAATCATGTTTATCATCACCTCTGTGACTCCCAGATTCTGGGCTATTCCAGGGCTTAACAGCTCCCTGGCGTATGTTGGAATAACACTAGGGAATCGCTCTAATAAATCCAGTTCCCTTGTTCACCCCTAACAGCATCTCCAGCCTTAAGAGGATGTAGCAGCCTAACAGAGCAGCAGCTGAGAACAAAGGTGTAAACCAAAGTGGTTCTTGGGGCTGTTCCCATCCCCATTAAGGGGGCAGAGAGCTCAAGCCTGGCTGGAGGGTGGTGGTCTCCGAGATGCTGGCACAAAAGAATTAGGAGGTGCTTATTCTTCCGTAGGCTTGGACATCAGGAATGAGGTGCCTCTGCAGCTGACTTAAAGTATCTGTGACGTCCTTAGGAAGCTTTTTTTTTCTTGGTTAAGGGTTTTTTTTTCACTTGTGAAGTAACAAACAACAGAGTCTTTCCAGCACTTTTGACAAGGTCAGAGCATCTGCAACGTAAACATGAGGGTGAGCATCAGTATCCTCTGAATGATCGTTTGCAATGGGATAAGTAAGCAGCAGGGGTTCTGTCTCTGAATGAGATTGAGGACCCAGATGTCCCACATCGCTGGGGATGTGGTGCTTGCTTCTGCTTGTTTCTTGGAGCAATTCTGTTCTGCTGGATCTAAGTGTTGTTCCTACATTAGTGGGAGTATGAGCAAGTACTGTCTGACCCCCATGGGCACTGGCAGCACAAAGATCCTGCCCCATCACTTCTCAGTCCCGAATCGATCTATGCCAGCAGGAGAGCCTCTAGGAGTCTCATCCTGAACAGACTGCAAGATGATCCTGAAGGAACTCAAGCAGGAGAAAATCCTGCATTAATTTGGAGTTGGAAACCTTTTCTCCTACTTCAACACCCTCCAAGATTAGATCATGTTTGTCCTTGGAGGAGGTAGAGAAAGACGGAAACAAGTCTCTGTTCCTTTAGCTTTTAGCTTCAAAAGAGCTTGGAGGAAAAACCCTACAGTCATAACCCCCAAAGTGATAAAGGCGAGAAAACGGAGTCTGGAGTTGCCAAGATAAGCTCCCTTCTCTCATCCCAGGTGGAGCGAGTAGCTCTGGCATTTAATCTATGAGAACAGACATCTACAGATGGTTCAGGGAACATCCAGAAGTGTCCTCAGAGTTGCTCACCTCCTGTCTCCGAGCACAGTGTGTGGGGCTGTGTGTTCTTTCCCATTTGGGTCTGCAGATTTTGAGTAAAAGAGGCTAAAGCAAGCTTCCTGTGTGCCACTTTTCAACAGGGCTGACCTTGTGTGATTATACCTTATGGATATGTGTGATGCCTGGGGCTAGTTTTACAGATGGGTCCTTTGCACTTGTTGCTTGTGTTTTGACGCAGGCAACTCATTCCTGTCTCACTGTTGCAGTCCCCATCCCTCCCCTTCAGTCTGTGGGTTTGGTGTCCCATCCCTGAGGATGTTGTATGCATGTGAGGAGGCCGGGAGCAGCCCCATACTTGCTGGGTTTGGATTTGCATGGGGTTATTTCTCTACTAACAGAGAGAAGAATATGCAGGTGGGTCAGAGGTGCTCAGTGCCCCTTGTAGATCTGCAAGTGTGAGATAGATGGGGTAGCTACATTGTTCTGTAGTTACACAACAACTAGCAGGACGGGGAGGTGGGCTATGGGTGATGCATTAGATGCAACTGGACATCACAATTTAACACATTTAATAATAGTACTGGTTGCAATGGGGGTTTGTGGCAGAGTAATTCCTCTGCAGTTCTTGGACTGCATGAAGAAAGCCATTAGTTTCCCATCAGAGGTTACAAGTGCTTGTATGTCCGTACCCATGTGCATGTGAGTGCTGCAGCGGCAGGGTTAGGTGTCTTTTCCTGCAGGCTGTTGATCTTTGTGCTGGGAGGAATGTCTTCACGTGGATGTATTGCATATGTCTGTGTGAGGCAGGGGTGCAGATGGTGTCTGTTCAGCTGCAAGTGGAGGTTTTGGAGCGTTTCCATTTGTTCTCGCAACCTTTATTCATGCCTTTGTGAAGGACAGCTGGTACAAGGACATGTGAGTGTGAATTGGTCATGAGTAAATGCAGGTGTTGGGCAGGTTTCTAACATCAGCATGGCCAGGGGCCAGAACAGCCTGTGAGCAGGGAGCAAGAGGTCTCACAGGGCTAGGATGGACCTGGAGACATTTCTGAGCATGATTCTATGGTGTGGCTGCCTCGAATAGCAGGACACTGGATTGCACATCCCAGAAAGCCAGCTCCCATCCAATGCCCTGTGTTCCCAAGTTCCTGTGCAGCTGTTGCTTGTCTGAGCATACGCAAGTGAGACAGGCAGTCCCTCCACAGCTGTGGTGAGTGCGAGGGATGCATCGTGTCCCTTCAGTTGTGGTCTGTGTGTCTGCACATAGACATCCCTCCGCAGGGATTGTTTATGTCTAACTGTCACGTGCGTTTGTGCTCTCCATGCCCCAGGCTGGGCAATCATTTCTTAAGAGTCCCCCTGTGTTTGGTAAGGTGTTTTCCTAGCCCATATGAGAACCATAGAATCACAGAGTGGTTTGGGTTGGAAGGGACTTTAAAGTTCCTCCAGTTCCAACCCCATACCACGGGCAGGGACACCTTCCACTAGACCTGTGTGCAGTATCTGGGGGCTGAGCTGTGCCTGGCTCCCTAGCACCGGATACACATGGATGGCTGTTTCTGACTGTAGGCAAGATCTCCATCAGCACTGGCATGTGTGGGTTTGGGCACGGGGAGGTGGAAGTTCTTCCAGTGAGTGTCGCATGTACCTGAAGGAACGTGGTTGAGGGTGATCTCTGAGGAGCTGTTGCATTTCTGTGTGTGGTGATTTAGGAAGGTTGTATGAAAGGCAGACTCCCCAGAGCAGTCACACGTTTGTGTTTGTGTGCGGATGAAAGGTTTCTCTCACCTCCTGTTGCATTTCTGTATGTCAGTTTTCCTAGTGAATACCACAGGGGTATATATTAAGTTGTAGTTTTCCACATACCTGTGTCAGTAGGTGTAGAGGTGTTGCATGCATACGTGTGTGTGTGTGTGTGTAGTTCCTCAGGAGCTATTACTCGTACCTGCATCATTCCTAGATGCTGTTGTATTTTCACGCGAGTGACTTGGCTCTGAGAAGCCGTATCCTCTGTGTGTGTGCGCGACTGTGATTCCCCAGCAGCTGTTGCTTGTGTGTGTTCCTGGGAAGCTGTTGTATGTTGCGTGTAGCTGTTCAGCAGCTGTTGGAAGGAAATGGTGTGTGTGTGTGCAGTTTCCCAGCAGCTGTTGCATGCGTGCTCATGTCTCCGGTGGAGGCCCACCCCTTTCTGCCTGTACCCAAGCAGTGGCTGTGCAGTCAAGGAGAGCTCGGAGCTGGCTCTATGGGAGAGGGACCTTCTCCTGTCACAGCCTTCCCAGCTGGGAGAAGCAGCGCCGGCTCTGCCCCCAGAGCCCTATCAGCCGAGCCTGTGGAGAATTAATCACTTGCGTTTTAAATGCCAATACAGCCCTTTCTGCCTTCTTCCCCCAGTGATGCGGATGCGGCGAAGGCAGCAAATCCTCCGGCTGTGCGTGCCCTCCCCGGACTGCTGCTGCCGCGCTCGCGTGTGTGCGTGGCTGGGAGCGCTGCCTAGGTGCAGCCGGGAATGAGGCAGCTGTGGGGCAGGGGACAGCACAGCTCCAGGGGTAACTGATACAAGGCGGGGGGGACCCCCCCATTAAGATCACACACCCCTGTGGGGCTCCAAGTTGCTAGAAGACAGGGGTCTATTGTGCCTCTACTTCATCTCTGCCATGCCCGGTATGGAAGCAGGGCGCAATCGCCCCTCCAGAAGCAGGTATGTCTGCATGTGTGTGTGTGTGTGTGTGTGACACGTTTCTGTGTGCGGTCCTGGTGCAGCTGCCTTGCGTGTCCTCGGCTCCCTGTTGGCCGTGTCGCCTCTCGGAGAAGCGGCTGAGATTGGAGGGGGAGGACCGGGGTGGGGGGGGAGAAAGGCAGGATGGATGGATTGCCTTTCTCCTCCAGCCTATGCATGTACCCCCTGGGTGGGGGGGGTGGATGTCTCTGAGCTGAGGATGAAGGCAAGGGGTGAGTGCATGGGAGATGGGGAAGTGCCCAGGGGTGAAGGGAAGATGATGCCTACACGGGGTGATGGGAGGGAGGGAGGCTTGGAGATAGGTCCCCCTTTCTATGTGTGTGTGTGTGTGTGTGTGTGTGCAACTCGCTTAGGATCAGGATGCTGAATAGAATCAGGGCTTGCTGCATGCAGCTGGGTTTGACTGGTCTGCTTCTACTCAAACCTTGCAAGAGGAGGGCATATGTGTGTATGTATGTATAGGTATGTATGTGCGTGTGTCTCTGTGTGTGTATACTTATATGTGTCTATTATATACATATATTATATACATGCATGTGCACATACAGGTATAGATACACTGACATATAGGTTTATTGCCCGCAGAAGGAGCCAGCCTCATCCCACAGCCCCCTGCTCCCTGCCTCTTAGCAAACTTTGCCAGGGAGCCTTTGCAGACAGTGATGTGTGTGTGTGTGTGTGTGTGTGTGTGTTGTCTCTGTGTGTGGCGTGTGAACATTTGCCTGGTTTGGATGCAGGGGAGTGAGTAAATCTCTGCTCTGCTTTTACACTGCTCTGCTGGGAGGCTGACTGGCTGCAGAAAAGTCATTGCGTGGTGTCTGTCGGGTGTGTGAGTGTGCGTGTGGTGGCGGAGGGAGCTGGGTGTTTATGTAGGGGCCCAGGACAGCTACTCAAATGCACACGTATGTCCATATGCATTGCTTGCAGGGGGTCTGCGTGACCATTTTGGGGTTTTTTTCCACCATAAAAAGCATGCCCACATTTTTATGCATAAGGAGCCTCTTGCTTTGGAGCATGGGATGGGGGAGGAGAAGCTGAATGAATGAATGGGAGCAAGAGGAGGGGGAAGGAGGAGGTATGGGGGTGGGGGAGAGAGACAGACAGACGCATCCTATTCTCATCCCAGGACAGGCAGGAGTGCACAGCTGCTGCTGTTCCCATTCCAGAGCTCGGATCTGGCTGGGTAAAGGCAGTATAAATCTGCTAATGCTGCAGCGGGCAGCATATCTGGGAGCTGCTGTGCGTAATGCCCTCTCCTGTGTGTGCTGGTGTGCATGCACCTTACCTCTGTGCATGCCTGCGAGCACACATGTGCATATTGCATGTGTGTGTGTGTGGAGGCAGGGGTGGCTGTGTACAAACACTATGCCTGCAAGCCTTGAAGGCACCCAGGGAAGGAAGTGTTGGTGATGGGGAGAAGAGCATCGCTCGGGCGCTGCGGGCGCGTGCATCTTGCAGCCATGCACAGCCCGCGGTCCATTGGCACCCACTATAGGCTCACACAAGCGTCTGCTGCTGGGGACTGGTGTGTGCACACAAAAGTGGGTGCCCATGTGCAGGCCAGACTCAGGAGGTGCTCCCCCTCCTTTCCCTTCAAGGCTGGAGAGCACAGCGCTTCTCCCCACCCTGGAGGTAGGGAGCTATAAACCAAACCATGGAGCGGGGAGAGGATTGCTGAGATTGGAGCCGGGAGGGGTAAAGATTATGTAGGGAGTGGGGAGAAGGCAGGGGGGTCCATGTCCCTGGAGGGGGCCTAGGGGACTGGGAAGCCTGGCTGCATTGCATGCTATGAGCCAAGGAATTTGTCATGCACTGGGAGGTGGGAGGGAGAAGAGCGTGTGTGAAGTGGGGAGCTGGGGTGAAGGGGGAGGAAGGGGACTGTGCCAGGGTAGAAGGGCATTTCTGGTGACCTGCATCCCCCACCCTGTCCCCACACAGTCCTGTGTCCCAGGAAGCACGGCCTGACAGCATCACTGATGTTCTATTCAAAGGAAGCTTCATGTGCATGGAACATGCATTATTAATATATTTAAATAGAGCCCCCCTTTCGCCTCCCTGCTCTATGCAGACCGTACCAGCAGCAGCGAGGAAGCTGCAGGGAGTGGAGGGGTGCTGACGTGGTGCCAGTGGTGAGAAACAGCCACTTCCATCCCACTGACTTCCCCAGCCTAGAAATCTTTCTCCCCCAGCCCCCTCCCCAGTTGCCACCCTCCTCACCTTGTTGTTTTCCTCTGGGAGGTGGTTTGCTTTCAGGGCATCCAACTCACCAGCATGTAGATATGTCAGAATGAAGCAAGCTGATTTCTTTGCTTCCCCCCCCCAAAGCTATGACACCAAAGGAAGAAGTGTGAATGAATGGCCTTTCCCTCTCTTCACCCAGCTCCAGGCAAAGTGGGTATTTGGGAATACGCTGCCTGATCCGCTGTGCTGGTGCAAAGCTAAGCTGTGGAGCAGAAGCCGCTTGGAGGGTAGAGAGGGCGTTTGGGAAAATGGGGCATATGGAGGTGGAGGTTTTTCTGGGGGGCAGCTTGTGGGTAAAATCAGAAAGGTGGAAATCACAGGCAGGGGGGGAAGCAGAGGGGAGGGAAGCATAGTGACAATGATGTCCGTGGCGTTTATTCCTACCTGGGTCATGTCAGAAGCCAGATGCAGCTTCAGGCAGAGTGCGGCTGCCTCATCTAACTCTGTTGAAGAGTGGTGGAGAGCCCTGCTCACCTGGGAGAAAAGCTGGTGGTCACATCAGGGCCTGCTGAAACCTCCCAGTGCTGTCAGCAGATGTGTCAGAAAGCATCAGCACATTTGCTGAGAGGCACAGACCCGGCTGCTCTCTCCCTCATCTCAAATAGTGTGTTTTTTCCCCTAGGGTCCTCAGGTCCCCAAGTGTGGGCCTGGGCTAAGTTGTTTCTGTTATTAGTGTGAAGGAGGGGTGAGGACATGCAGGGAACACCTCTGTCCTCACACTCTGGTGAGCTGATGAGCAGAGCCATGGTCTGGGAGAGGCATGTGGTGTCCCCCAAACACACTTGTAGCCCCCACCCATGCTTGGGTACCAGAGCAGGACAGGAACAGGTTAGGTGTTCCAGGAAAATATCCCCTTTTCTGGGAATGGAGGAGCTTTTGCTTTCCTTCTCCATGGAGCAGTGAGGGATCCCAGCCTGCCAGCAGGTATGGGGATAACTGGAGCATCCTCAGTAGCACTGCGGGTTCTGCTGGTGGGGATTGCTCGTGCTGGTCCCGATGCTGAGCTACAGGGGAGTGTTGAGCTCTATTTGGGGTTCTTTGGGGGCAGAGGTCAGTGTTCCTCAATGCCTTTCCAGGTGGGAAGAGGGATTAAGGAGGACATGGATTTCAGCCACTGAATGGAAGCAGGCTGAAGGCATGGGAGCCATCTCCTACGCTGGGTGTGTGGGTGTGAAGTCCTCTTTTTGGGGCTGGAATGGCAGAGTGCAAAGCTCAGGGAGCAGACCAAAGGGCTGCGACCCACCTCCAGTCCCTTCTCTCTGCTGGGTCAGCTGTGATCCAGAGGAAGGCTGTATTTAAAGCCCCATATGGGTCAGGCTTGGCACTTTGGAGGTGACAGGGACTGTGGGACTGCTCTAGCATTTGCATCAGTGGCTAGATGGTCTGGCAGCAGTTACAGCTGCATTTGTGTCCTGGCTTTCCTGTGCTCCCCAGCTGGTGTTAGTGTGGTAGCTTGCTTTGCCATTGCCTGACCTCCTCTTTAAGGGATTGCAGCAGTTCTTCGGGTCTCCTTGGAGCTCAGGGGTACCTAGCCATTGCCTGAGATGAACTTCTTTCCCCACAGACCGCACTGACCAAACAGTTTTCTGTCACTGAGGAGAAATGACCTCATTTGCTCAACACTCATAAGCCAAGAGGAAACCCAGTTCCAACTGACCAGCTGAGGTACAGAAGGAGGGAAGGGCAGTTGTCATTCTTTCCACAGCATTATAACGGGTGGGAAACAAGCTATTAAGAGCCAGGCTGAGGTGAATAACTTGATGGGTTTGGTCACTATGTTGATGTTGCAGAGAGTCTTTAGGGTTCCCAGGCAGCCCTGGGTAGACACAGTGGCTACATGGTGTCTTACAGCATAGCACCAGACACTATGGAAATAGGCACAGGATCAAAACCCTGTAGGAGAATTTGTCCTTCTGCTAAAGGTAAGGCCCATTCATTGTCCTGTGCTGACCCAACTGATGTGCTGGGTCCATTCCTTCCTGTCCACAGTCACCCTGGGGGAGTGCATCTTCAGCTTTTCACATAGGAGTTACACCCATCTGGTTTCAGTAAGCTGTAGGGGAAGGACTGTTTGCAAGAAACTGTAGGTACTTTTGACTCCTGTGGGTGTCAGTCTGACAGCAGAGATGGGGAGCAAATAGGAAGGATCATAGGTAGCATGACCTAGGGACAGTGTCACGAAGTGCCACAACTGGCCTATGGGGAAGTCCCTTCCTTCCTTTCTTCCCTCCTAACTTCTGAATGGCTTGGGTGATAAGCTAATCACCATGGAAGGCACTGTAGGTATGCAGACTGTGTCTCAGGAAGGGGTACAGGCTACCAGTTGCCTTAAGGCAAGGTATCATATGTTTGTATTCGTTCTTTCCATGGCTCATGCACTCAATCTGTAGACCAGATGGGTCAGAGTTGCCTGTGTAATTTTAGGTTCCTGTGAGGACTCCATGAGCTATCCTTCCTCTGGGAACACTGGTTTATGCATGAGAACATGTATGTTGTAAACAGGGAGAGAACCATTTTCTGCTAGGCTTTGTCCATTCGTCTTGTATGCACGGGTCACGCCTGTGTGCGCATGTGTATCTCATTTCCTCTTCAGCTTCGTCTGTGTTATCCATGTATCCATGTGTTCCTGTGTGCATTTGTGTATGTGCCTGTGTGTGATGCAGGTAATTGGTTTATATCTGGAGTGATCACGTGTATGGGTGTGTATATGCACCTTTTCCATCTGTTGGACTTGGTGCCCAAATCTCAGTACTTGATGTCTCAATCCAAGTATGTGTTTGTAGTTGTGTGCCATGCTCAGCTGGAGGACATTCATCCTACCTGTTCATATATCTTCTTCTCCTCATGTCTTGTGATTCTTCTTCCTTTCCTTGGGGAGAGGTCTTGTGCTTCAATAGATAGTCTTGAGTTGTATTACCTGGTGCCACATGTATGAAGTGAATTAGCTTTCCTGGCATCTGTGTACTCAAGTACCTCCAGAAACATCAAGCTGTGAAGCACAAGGAGAACCAATTAATATTTCCAAGGCTTTATTGAGACTGGTCTGAAAAACCTGGCATTCAATCCTGGGTGCTATGCTAGCTGAAGGAGGGTGAATAAATAAATTGGAGGGAATTCAAAGAAGAGCAACAAAAATTATGAAAGGGCTAGAGGGACTTACTTATGAGGAGAGATTAAAAGAACTAAATATGTAGAGCTTGACTAAATGATGATACTATAACAGTTTACAAGTATTTGAGGACTGTAAACACCAAGGAAATGAAGAGATTATTTAAGGTGGAAAAAGACAGGCAAACTCAGAAGTATGGGATGAGGCTGAGCAAAAAGGTGAATATTTGGCTGGCTCTGAGGATACATGCAAGCTTCCTGGTACAAGTGCTCAGACCGACTATGGAATAGTCTAGCAGGTTTACAGAGATGCAACTGCTTGCAGCAAAGAAACACATGGTGGTGAAAAGGGGTGGAGGGAACGAGCATGGACACCATGGACAATGGTGGAGGTGGAGTGATCTACAAGGCCTCTTCTTCATATGCACCACTGCCAAGAACATTCCAAGAAGTGTTTGATTGTCTTTCACCTTTTATTGATACCCTGTCTCACCGCTGGGGAGAACCTGCACACACTGCTGTTGAGGGAGCAGAGAGATGGTACAGGAGGAATGAGTAAATGGAGTCTGATGGAGGTGGAGGACGTTATTACTTCCACCTCTCCATCCTTGCCGTCTGAAGAGGTACTCCAGGAAGCAGCCCTGTAGGTGAAAACGGAGCTTTGCCACAACAGCTTTCTAGGAGGGCACAGGCTGAACCCACCAAAGCAAGTTGGTTCCCATTTTCCAGACAAAGATGGCTTGGCATGGGGACAGTGGGGTCAGGAGGATCAGTCTTCCTCCTCTGAATTTCTGCTTACAGATGGTTCAGGACTGGGACAATAAGGTCAGAAAGATTAACACCCCTCCTTTTTCACCCCATTGCAGTCAAAGGCCAGGAAAATTGAGTCAGATCATAATAAAAGGATTAGTGTGGAGAGGCTGCCATGAATAGTGTGATAGACAGGTCAGTGAAGGGAATTCAGGAGGGTTGGCCCTGTTACAGATGGTCTGCTGAAAGGGCTCCATGTTTATCAACAGGGAAAAGGGATATGGTCTTAAAAAGTCTGGAACAAGGTATTGAGAGGGGTAGGAATGAAGCACAGATGTTATTCCCAGCAAGGATCTGTACTGGGGATGACTGCTTTAAATGGCCTCAGATCTCTACAGCTTTAGGGCAGAGGGAAAAATGTCCTTCTTGGAATGGACTCTGTTGTTTGTTTCCTTGTCAATACCTCCAATAGGATCAAATGCACCAGAATGATATTGCTACACAGAGGTACTATTTGCCCATGACTTCTGCATCAGCCTGGCTATTGAAAACCATAGGAGTATAAGAAGGACCCTACTGAGCCACGTGCGAGGTCTTTCTGGTCTCCAGATCCCCAGCAGTGTTTGAAAGAGGCAAGAGGAAGAGCAGTGTGCAATGCAAGACCTCCTGTCATTTGTCTTGAACCTGTTACTTTCTGGTTTAATTTCCTGGCCCTCAATTTTTGGGTGGGAAGAGATATTTAAACACCTGCCTCCTCTCCTCTTCCTGTGTCATCTGTGGTTTTATAGACCTGTCTTATTTTATGGTCTCTATTGCCTCTTTTGCACTAGGCCTTCACCTTTCATCTTTCTGTATATACCAGCTGCCTCTTTCTTGGCTATAGCACTTCATCTTTGTAGTGACAGAAGGACGTGAGGCATCGCTAGACGGGAAGAGACATCACACTGATGAGCTGTGCCAAGTCCCACACAGGTATAGACTTCTGTGTCAGCTGCAGTGGCATGTTGTAGGAGGTTAAGAAGCTGGGCAAAATCCCTGAAATCATTTTAGGGTGCCCTTGGAACATCAAGACAGGACTGGGCAAGACTCTAGGAGGCTTGGAAAATAGGAAGGGGAATTTTGAAGTGGGCCTCAGGGTGTGAGGATAGGTTCTCTGACCATGGGTGCTGGTGGTCAGCAGAGGCAGGAGTGGTCAATGCAGAACAAGTGAAGGCATTGAAAGGTGATAGAGATTTGATCTGAGCTCTTACTGAAGCATGTTCAGGTAAGTCAGTTGATGGTGGAACAGTCTGTAGAAGCAAGGGGAAAGTATAGCTTGGCTATTTTGCTGGTATAATGGGTGCTGGAAGAGAGTGGAAGGAGGAGGTTAAGAGGACATGGACCACCTATAAGGAGGCTCTCAGGCCTAAGCACAGCACAGGGACATCTTGACCTACTTAAAAGAGATATCCAAGAGTAAGCTTCTAGGTCAGGGCTAGGTTTTCCTATGGCAGATTGAGAGATACAGCAACAAAACTGTGGCTGAAATTAAGATTTTCTTATGTTTCCTGGCTAGCTGAGGCCCACAGCCAGGTTATGCAGGAAAGATGAATGAAAATGAAACATTGGCCATCTTGTCTTCAAGCATAATAGGTTCAGAGGGAGGGAACTCAAGCCAGGAAGAAAAAGTCTCTGGTGGGGTGCAACAACCTCGTGGTATTGGAAGGTAAAGAAAAAGTGCCCTGGTAGCCCTTTTATTCCCTACAGAAAAACAATGTTCTGAGTAACCTTTGGATTAAAGGCAGTAGGTGACTGAAGTGAGTGTGGAAAGCCTGCTTAGATGCTGCCAGATGTGACCAGGGCTAGGACTGGCATCATGGGGAGGAGATGAGGGGAGAGGTCTGGTGTGAAGGAAGGGGCAAGTGGTGAAGACAGAGAAGAACA
The DNA here is from genome assembly GCF_033783945.1 of Neopsephotus bourkii. NCBI lineage: Eukaryota > Metazoa > Chordata > Aves > Psittaciformes > Psittacidae > Neopsephotus > Neopsephotus bourkii. Next base: position 16,996,729 of record NW_026900624.1, read on the forward strand.
ACATCAGGGGTGACAGTGGCGGTGAGATGTCTGTACCAGCCATTTATGCCTTGAGATTTCAGTCTCTGCTCCCCACTGGGTGCCTCTCAGGGGACAAGGAAGTCTTCTTCAGCCACAGCAAACTGTTCCCAGCCTGGTTACAAACTGGGACAGTGCAGCTGCCTCACTCTTTCTTACATGCTAAGGAAGGTGGTAAGACTTGTTTCACATCATGTGTGTATAAAGCTTTTCTCTTAGCAGTCAAGAGTGGAGATAGTGAAGGAGAAGGTGTCTTTTCTGCCTCCCCTCTCACTTTCTACCCTTTCCTTTCTTCTGTCTCCTCCCCTATGCTGGTTGTAACCTTTCTTCCCTTCGCTGTCTGCTCACCTAACGTGGGCTGCATCCCGTGTCTCTGTTTGTTTTCCTTTAATCCACATGATGGATCAGTGACAGACCCCCACTGTAGTTTTTCTAAATCAAAGCCCTTTATCTTGAATTGAGCAAGGTCAGGGGAAGCTTCTTAAGGCATCGCTTGTATTTTCTATCTCTGCCTCAGAGCAACTTAAAGGATGGCTCAACAGGATTAGTAGAAAGCGCAAGATCGGACAAATGGATTTGGCAGGGGCTGGCTGGTGGGCCTGGAGGAGCTGCACTGTGAAGTGGGAGAGCTCCTTGCCTGCTGCCCCCTGTGCCCCTGGGCAGTGAAGGCAGCTGGGCTGATGCTGAGCACAGTGCTGTTGCTGCCCCCGGAGAGAGCAGTCTCAGCCTGCAGCACCACTCCTGGCTAAGAAAAGCTACTTAGTGCAGGCTGGGTGCTTTAGGGCCAATGCACAGGGGAGATCTGTGCTTCAGGGACAATTGCACCCAGCACAAGCCTCTCTGCAAAGCCTAGAGGGACATGCCAATTACAACAGAGCTATGTACAGCTGGAATAGCGTGGGTCAGGCCTCAGGAACAAGCCAGGATGCCATTCCCTGCAGTCACAGGTCTCCATGGCAAGCTTCCCATTCCCTTCGCAGCCTGCCGGGTGATGCTGGAGGTGTGAATTAGCAGTCAAGAAGTGCTGTCATTAGACTCTGCTTCCTTGGGTTGGCTTCTTCTGCTTCCCTCCTCCCCTTGCTTGTCTTATGCTTTTGCAAGTGTGTGTTTGAGAAGAAAGCGTCAGGCTTGTGGAATGGCAGAAGGGCACCAGGCCATATGTAAGCTCTCCTCACACAGCCTGGCTGGCACACTGTGAAGCCCTGACCAGTTCATGGCCTTTGCTTCCTCCCCAGCATCTTGCTGCTGCTGGCAGCACCAGTTTCCCCCATCTCTCACCCAGGGGAGCAGCTGGCTCTGCTTGGGATGGGAGGGGGTCTGCAGCAAGCTGCTCCTTCACTTGTGTTGACCAAGCTGATTTGACTGCTGTGTCCCAACAGGGACCCATCCCTTGCCACCGCACAGTGAATCTGTGCTGAGGGGGAGCCCCAGCCCATTTGTTCTCTGATCCCACAGGTAACCACTTCCCTCCTTCACCTGAACCCCCTCTGTCCTGGACTGCATTCTCAGTGTACCAAGGCTCAGTGGTCAGAAAGAAGACTCGTGAAGAGTATCTTCCCCGGTTGCAGTTAGCAGCTACAGTCCGTACCCCATCAGGCAGACACCCCTTCCTTGCACACAGTGTTCAAGGGTGTACGCCTATCGTCTTATCCTGTGTGTACATGTATGACAGTGTGAACTGAGTTATGAGGGAATACAGATCCATGCATCTGGCCTTGCTTTCCCAAGCCTTCCAGAACAATGGGATAGCTGGATTAATCAGGCACATGACTGCTCCTCTCCAGTGCAAGGACTTCCCTCATCCCATTGTCCTCTTCTTATTGGCAGTCCTTCTCCCAAGTGGATGAAGGGTCTCTCTGGGATCCCATTTCCTCTCTGCTGTCCTCCTGCACCAGCCTGGCTGTACATCCCAGGGCTTGTCTTTGGTGTAGGGCACTCCAGCTTCTCAGCATGTGTTGCCCATGGGGAAAGCTCATGCTGTTTCTGTGTAGAAGAGGATTTGCATGCATGGTCGGGGAGAGACAGCCTGGCCTGTTTATTCTTAATGCTCCGTATTATCTCCATTAATAATGCCACCTCTGCCTCACATGCTAATTAAGGCTCAAGATTGTTAATGTAATAGGGAATTTGGGCAGAGACCACACAAGGCTGGCTGGATTAAGTTAACCTTATGGACTGTTAATGGATCTCCTGGAGGGGCATTTCTGCCTAATGAGAATCTGGCTTGAATGGTAATCAGGGGCTCGCTTGCCACATGCCCAGCATAGCTGGGAAAGCTGGTGAGGCTGCAGGGCAGGACATGGGAAAGGCATCTGCAGGAGCTGTAAGTAAAGCCTAGGAGGGAATAGGAGGGCACAAGGTCAGAGGGGAAGACCTCTAGGTGAGGAAAGGATTGGGGAGAGTGGAGTAGTGATGCTGGTGGTGATGCACAGTGGAGAGCCACAAACAGGTCCTGAGGCTGCCCCCATTCTTTATGTGCTGGGTGTTTAAATATTAACACAATGGGCTGTATTTCCTGGTTGTGACTTCCAGGAGTGAAAAGGGCACCCAAACTGTGTTAGCGGTGAGCAGGAATCTAGGGATAAAAACCTGGGAAGATCCCTGTCTCGTACAATGTGGGGAAAATGTTAGGGAAGGAATCTCATTCTGAGAACCCTTAGTGTAAAGAGTGCACTGCCTTGCTGGTGAGTGACAAATGAAAGGATGGGTCTCTGTTCAGAAGAAACCTGGAAACAAATTAATGGGGGCAAAATTGAGCTTAGAGGCTAAGCTTTCAGTATTGAGAGTTGGGTGAAGTTTGGCGATATCACAGACTCAGGATTGCTGTTGAAGCAAAACAGGAGAAGCTGCAGTGTTAGGCTGCATTTTCAAGGCAAAAGTCTATGATCCTGGGCCTGGATGAAACTGGGTCTTGCTGGGAGCCCCTGAAGCCTTCCAGGGAGGGTGTGCATACTTTCACATCTGGCTCCTGTGTGCTAATTTTATCCTCCAAAGGGAATAGGTTCTGAGTGGGATATAGGGCAAAAGCAAAGCCTGAAATGGAAGCCAGTTGTTTGCTATTTCAGTTTGAGTGATTTAGAACAGCCTCAGAATAAGCAGAGCTCAGGGTAGGGTGTTTGGGAGGAAAGTAACGATGTGCAGAATTGGTTAAAGGAATAAAGAAATATCTTTGGGGTTTTCTTCTTACCAAAGTCCCACTGCCTCAGGAGGTGCCCCAAGTGGGCAGGTTCCATGCTTTGGATCCTAGCCTGGAGGCTACTCAGTTCCTGTGGGATCTGGCTGAAGGCAGCCTTCTGATGAGGGAGCAACAATGTCAGAGCAACTAAGACATGTTGCTTTGGCTCCAGAGGTGTGGATCTGAGCTGTGCTGACTTCAATTTGTGCACCCAACCCATGCAAGCCATGAGTCTGGTTTGTAGCTTGCAGAGTCTGGGGGTGCAGGTCTGTGGGTTTGTGATGCAGTTCATGGGGTTGGAATTGGGCGACAAGAGCATGGAGAGGGCATAGCACCAGTCCAGGTTGCCCAGTGAGGTTTTTCTTTCCTTTCTGGCACTTGGTAGGGGAAGATACCAGGGAGCTGCAAGGAAAGGAGTTCCCGTGCTGTGTGTTGTGTGGGAGTTGGTTCCTAGGGCAGAGTACACTGCTGCCAGGGAGCCAGGGGAACTGAGGGGAGGTGAGAAATTAAAAGCAGAGACCAGGAGGAGAGGCAGCGCAGGAGCCAGACAGACTGTTCCAGCCGAGAGGGATCCCCTCCCTGCAGACCTGTATGCAGCCAGGGGTGCGTGCAGTACTCATTGTGCTGTACCCATAGCGTTGCTTGCACAAGGATGCTCACTCTGCAGGCGTACTTGGTGTTGCATGCACAGGGGTTTAAATGCTGTGACACACACATGAGACAACCTGCAGAGGACACATAATTCTCTGTGGCATCTCACAAATGCACTCATGTTTTCAGCAAAGATCAGATTTGCACACGGACACACTGTTCCCCCTATATATAATATAGCACTTGGATGTAGACATGTACACATACATGTTCCATGCATCAATACCTGCATTCCATTGCCCACAGCAGGCACATGCACAGCACCAGAGGCCACACATTCCTGAATACCCATGTGCACACATGACACCACATTGGCCGTGTTGCCCCCTTTCAGCACTATCCCATGCAGATGGACACACTCATGGCAATACTGACAGACATTCATGGTTTAGTGGCTTCCAGGTCTCCTTGCTTGCCAGCATAAAACTGGCATGTGAAGGTGAGGCAAGCACATCCCTGTGGTGAACACCACACTGATGTACATGTGCAAACACACATACGCATCCCCCTTGGCTTCTGTTTGCCTTGCTTTTGCTCTCCTTTTCCTTCTGTTTTGCCAGTTATGGTGCTTCTTCCATGCCCCTGAAGCACAGGAGCAGATGGTTTGGAGGTCAGTTTAGGATGATGTTCCTTTTCCACTAGTGGCTCTCTTGAGCTGCTTAGCTCAGTAATAAGTATCTCAGAGATGAAGATCTCCCTTGCCTATCCACAGCGACACCTCTGTTATCTCTCTGCACCTATTAGAAATCTTGGGTCCAAAAGCCTCTTCCGACTGCCTTCATGACCCCACTTTAACCTAAGTAGCATCTCAGGCTGTGGTGGCTTTTCCAGGTTCAGCAGCATCAGTTAGCTTTGACCAAATGAGGCAACTCCATCTCCTCTGTGCTTTGTATACGTGTCTTGCTGAGCCCCAGAAAGACTCCCTCACTTGTCCTCTTTCAGCCTGCATTATTCATCTCCTGTAATGCACAATGAATGTTTGTGGGAAGAGCCATGCAGGTACAACTGAGCACAGTGCCGAGGAACAGACGTTCCTAGCAGGCTGAAATTGCCTGGGTGCATGGGCCAAGTTGAGATGAGAGAGGGGAAATTTTTACTCCTTCTAAGTGCTTCTGAAAAGCCAGTGGTGGAGGTAGAGAGGAAGAGGGGCTGGTTTGGAGGGGTTGAGGTGGTGGTGGTGGCTTCTTTAGCCTCCTCTAATGGTACTGCATGAACATGTGTGTGGTACATATGTGGGAAGGTGGGAGTGCTCTGGAGGAAGGTTTGAAGTAGGTGGCGTTGGGGAGCAGAGTCTACATGCCTCAGTAACAGTGGGGAAGGTGTATGTGCACCCGCTGGGGAAGGGCTGGGGGTATTCTGTGGAGAGCTGTGGGAACAGGGTGCTGGGCACACAATGTGTGCGAGGGCAGGATGCTCCTGGAAGAGGCTATTACAGTGTACACGTTACTGAGGTCTGTCTGTATGTCCAATAGCACCAGACAGAGCTTGGGGGACTCCATTTTTCCTCGGTGTGGCTGGAGCTAAACCTGACTGCAACTCCTGCATTGCCTTCGTCCAATCCACCCTGATGCCAGCCTCTTTGTGTCTATGGGCTCTTCCTTTTGTGCCAATACCCACTGCTCCCAGTATAGCTACAGACCCCTGTACCACATGCCTGTGGTTGCACCCACATCAGCTGCTCTTCCTCCCCCCTTGAAACCCTATGTTTTCCCATGCCTCTCCCATATTCCAGTGGTACACAGTACACAGGCTTGCCCTGATGCTGAACCCTGATCACTCTCAGTCATTGATAGCAGTATCATGCTGTGACACTACCGTGCTTGTTAAACAAGTCTGGCAGAGTGCTTGCTGTGCCATTCCTGGTGCCAGGCCAAACTCCTCTCCTTCCATCACTCCTCCTTACCCACCTTGCACATCTCCTTGTCTCTCCTGGGGCTTGGGAGGAAGCTGGTGCCATCCTGGCCAAATCTCTGCTTCTCATAAGGGTTTATCTACTTCTTCACCATGCTTAGGTTTTGCAGTCACGTCCCCTGGTGCCAGCATCAGCCAATTTCAGAGCACTCGGGGCTGGAGGGACCTTGCACTCTTCTTTGCATGCAAATTATGCACATCTAATGCCAGAAGAAAGGAGAAAAGGAGAAGGGATGAGTGTGGATGCTCTTGCAGGCTTTCTGCTCCAGAGACCTTGCTCCCAGGAGCTGCAACATGTGTCAGCAGACAGACACATGGGCTTTGCTGGGAGGTGGTAGAATGGGGAGAACTAGAGAAAGTGCAGAAAAAGGGGAAGATCTCGGAGATGGAGGCAGTTTAAGCAGAGCTGGTGTGGCAGTGGTGTGTGTGTGTGCACACCCATGCAGGTACATAGAACAATACAGCTGTCCCCGAAGTGAGTTCCAGCTTCATAACTTTGAAGAATGTCATTTTTGGGGTGTTGAGTGATGCTGGCTGGCTGCATTTCACGTGTAGCTTCTGTTTGTCTGCCTGTGCTGGATGTAGATGAGTATTTGTGTTTTCCATGTGACAGAATATGGCTGGTGTTTGATGGTGCTGGGGCTAGCGTTTAGGATCCATCAGGATGGTATGCTGCTGTGTGGGCTGAGTTAGGTGGGTAACTATCTGATGCGATCAGTTTGTATGCTGCAGGCGATTCGTAAGCGTAGTACATTTGTGTGTGATAGGCAGCTAGTGCTGCTTGCTTGACTTATGTTCCTAAGCGCGTGGAGATGTTTTAAGCGCTTTTGTTTTCTTACAGATGTACGTGTTGTGATTTGTTGGTGCAGTGTTTGCGCTGATATAGATGGTGTGTATGCGTGTGTGTGTACACATGGGCACTTTTTATGGTCTTTGATGTGGAGGTGGGCTGATTAAATGGTGTGCATCTGTTTGGTGACAGTTATATGTAAGTGGCCGGGAGTTTTCATGTGGTAGGTATGTTCAAACATCCAGCATGCAGCTGTGCAGTGGTCAGTATTCGCTGTGCTGTACAGAGGTGGAACAGGCTGGGTGGAGTTAATGTGGTTGTGTGGTGGTTGTCTGAAACACCACGTATGCAGGTTAATACAGCTGTGCAACCCCGTTGGTGCAGGACGCACATGAAGAAAAGGAACACTACACGCCTTGAAAGGACCCTGAATGTTTGGGGGATGTATTCAGGGTGATGCATGAGGGCATGAAAAGGCCGGTGTGTTTGCATACAGCATGTGTGTAGCAGTCTGAGCGTCAACAGTGTAGTTGCAGGGGGGTGATGTGAGCAGGGCCAGGAGGCAGCCTGCCTGCGTGTGTGCGGCCACGTGTGTAGGCGCACTTCACCTTCCCCCTGCACAGGGCCAGGGGCTGTCTCCTGTTTGCATGCAGCGGGACAGATAGACTCTTAGGAAACAGCCCATCCTCTTCCCATCCTTTAGATCTGCTTCCATCTGTCTGTCTGTCTGCCCTGCTGCCTCTGTCCAGTTGTCTGTGCCCATCACCACCAGTACGCCCTGAGCAGCTCACACCCCACACTGCCTGTGGACTCAGCAGCTGTGCATCTCTCCGTCCCTCCCACACACACACATTCACATGCACACGCACCCTGGATCTTCATCTGTGGTATATTCAGTTGCCATTGGAAACCTAAGAAAGAAGTGAATCTACCCTCCAAGTCTTAAGCTGGTGATTTTTTTCCCTTTTTTTTTTTTTCCTCCTTTTTTTTTCCCTCCCCTTTCCTCCTCTCCTCACAGAAGGCGAAGTCGTTCGCAATGAATCCATGGCAGCTTCGATCGAGTGGTGAGCTGAAGCACCTACTCACAGGCCACTCCTTGATGTGACTGAAGAGAGGCCTTTCCCAGCACTCGCCGAGGAGAGCAGAGCCCTGGATTTACCTCCTGCACACCCTGGCACCCCCAGCACTGGCACCGCGAGGTAAGCACCTATGTCTGTGCACCTCTATCCATCCCTGCTTCTTCCCCAGAGGAGTGAGGAAGGGGAAAAGCAGGGGTTTCTGCTGTGCTGTGAACAAAATATAGGCATCCATCAGCCTCCCTCCAACTCCCCCCCCGTCGTTATGGAGAGCTGCTCCCCCTCTCCAACCCCCTTTCCCTGCAGCTCTGCATGCCTGTGCAGGGAAGGGGATGTTTGCCGAGCAGCAGGGCTCCCCTGCGCGCAGTCCCGAGTGCTTTCCCCTCCTTTCCCATCCCTCCCTTGGCACACACCTGTCTGCTCTTCTGCCCACAGCATTTCCCTGCCCTCCCCCTGTTTCCTGGGAGAAGGGGCAGCCGGGCTGACGCTGCTGCAGCGGAGCATCAAGCTGCTTTGGCCAGCAGCATGGCTGGGCTCCGCGGCCCTGGAATGAGTCCCCCTGGGGATGCAGCTTGCAGCAAAGCAGCAGTGGGCATCACAGTGCCGGGAGCGGGGCGTGCAAGGGACGGGCTCTCCCTCCCTCCTCGTCTCACGGATATTTTGAGTATCCCAGCTCCCCACGGAGGGCACTGGCCTCCATTTCCTAGCCAGGTATCTCCTCTGAATACCCAGACCAACCTGGCACAGCTTTGGGGATGATGGGCGTGCTCTTTGTCGCTGCTTAGCTGCTGTCCCCTGGTGATCCTGCCCAGCCAGGAGGGATGTTTTCCTCCTGGAGACAGCGTGTTTCATAAGCTGGGAACACCGTGTGCCATGCACAGGCAGTGGAGGTGCCCTGTGCCAAGCCTGACCCATTTTGGGGCGCAAAGCTCTTGGGAGCACCTGAAAGGGCCTCCCGCTGCCTAGGGCTGCCCTTTCGCAGCTCCTCTGCTGGGAAGGCAGGAGGATCAGCCTCACTAGTTCCATGGCATGTCTCTGTGCTGCTGATGCTGCTGCAGCGTGGGGATGGGAGCAGGGAGCAGATGTTTCTCCCATCGCCTGGGCAGGCCCAGATGCGCTGCTGGCCCTCGAGGAGCACGGGCGTGCCTGGAGATGCCTTTCCCCAGAATAAGACCCCAAAGCAATGAGCTGCTGGCAAGGCGGCAGGCAGAAGGCGTGCTGAGAGTGGGGTTTAGAGGGGAGGTTTGGGGGTTTGCACCTGCCAGGCTGTGGATTCAGGCTCTGAACAGGCTCTGGGAGTTTCTGTGTCAGGTTTTGGGGCTGCTGCTTTTCTTCAAGGGGAAGGGCCAGTAGGATCTGTGTTGTTGCATACTGGTGTGGTGTCTCCTGAAGGAGGTGAAGAGTTGCTCCTCTCCTGCGCAGGTCCCACCTGGTGATGCTGGCAAGAAGGGTGCATCTTCCTCTGCATCTCCCCTACTGCTATGGCAGGACCCTGCCATCAGCCCTCACTTCTTTGATGCCCCCTCTCTGACTACCCTGACATCTACCCTTCCACTTGAACTGCTGCCTTCAACTTCTGTCCAGTGTTCTTCCTCTTTGGGGGTACTTACAAACTGATTTTCCTTCCTTCAACATCACCCCTTCCTCACTCCCTCTCCTGCACTCCCCATCTCTTGTGACCCCTCAGTGCAGGAGCAGGAGCAGATTTGGGCATCCTCAGGAAGGGCTGATGTCCCCTGGCAGGATTGTTTCTGATTGCTGCTGCCAGCTGACAATACTGTGAAGTGATCTTTTCCCCTGTGGTTCACACCCTTCGGTGCGTGAGCGTGTGTGTGTTACGGGTGATGGAATGACTGTAGCGATGCTGATGTGTCACTGCTCCTCTTGGCCGGGGCCTGGCAGGGAGCAACACTGTGCAGTCGCTCTCAGTTTCTTTACTGGGGAGTTTGCAGAAAGCAAACTCTTCCCTGATGGAGCCTCCGAAGCCATTTGGCATTGTTTTAATTCCTCAGCCCTCTCAGGACATGGCTTTGGCACTGGCTCAGGGTGGACAAGACAATAAATCCAGCTCTAGGGAGCTTGGTACTGGGTCAAAACTGCTGCTGCTGCGTGGTAGAAAATGCTGATCCTGTATGAACTCACTCTGCTGCTTAGATTTGTTTAGAAAACAATGTTGGCTTAACTCTGTACTGGCAAGGTTTATGTTGCACTGGGTAATATCTCTCTGCACAACTCTAGCTGGATGCTGGCTCAAGTGTTTGTCCTTCCACATCTGGCACGTCTCCGGATCACGTGTGCTTTGGCTAATCTGACAGACGCAATTGCACACCGTAGCCAGCCAGGTTGAGTCCCTCCTGTTGGGCAAGCTGGTTTGAAAGAGGGTTAAATTACTGTCTTAGCATGGGGCAAGCCATACCTCACACCAGGCAGCTGCCCTCCCCTTTCAGGAATTACAACAGCTCTGGTCTCCCAGGTGTCTTGAGAAGGGATGCATGGCAAGGCAGAAACCCAGCTTTCTGTATCTCTTTCTCTCCTAGCACCAGCCTGGGGCCAGGGAGATCCTAGAGAGACAAGTATGTCCTCTGGCTGGTGGCCACGGCTCTGCCTGGCTGTCCCCAAGGGTTTTTCAGCGGTGTCACGCACTGAAAAGGGCTGTCCACTGTCCTGGAGAGCATGTGTGCAGGGATGAGAGGATGCCAGCTGGGAGGAGGACAGGCTTCATGCTGAAAAGGAAGGGAAGTGTTGTGTCAACAAGAGGATGCTGCTCTCTAGCCCTCACCATCGCACAGACCCATGATCAGTGCATGGGGCCTGGGAGAAGTGTTATCTGTCCTCATAGGATCATGTTGACAGGAAATGAGGTTACACCATGGATGGAAGGCAAGGTGCTCACGTGGGACAGTGTACAAGCAAAACCCCCTCCTCTTACGGCAGGGACTTATTCCAGGTTGGTCACTCGGGTGCTTGTGTTGCTGAGGGAGGTTGAGTTGAAGGGAGGGAAAGGGCAGGAAGGTGATGAGAGATGGTTAACATCATGATTGTGTGTGGACATGTGCAAGTCTCTGGTGATGAGGAGGAGCATTTGCTGACCAGGTTTTGCAGTCTGAAGCCAGCTTTACTTTAAAGCCCAGCAAGATTAATTTCTGGGGTTGAAGGCAAGAGATGGCACTGCCTACAAAGATTTGTTGCTGAGGACTCCCGAACACTGATCCCAGCAAGAACTTTCAGGGGTCACTGTGCTGTGCCTCAGTTTCCCCTACCTTTATGTGGGACATGGTGTCACCACAAGAGGTGGAGAGGAGCTGAATGGGGAGGAGGGATGTGAAGGGCTGCTTACTGTTTGCATGGTGCTTCAGGTAGCACAGAGGGGTGCTGTTTGGAAAGCTGCAGCCTGTGAACTCTGCTGACATGGCTGCACGCTGACGTTCACAGCGGGCTGGATGCTGGAGGAGCATCCGTAATGACTAGGGTGCTGTGTGCCAGGGCCAAAGCAGCGATTCACTCAAGCCTCTGTTTGTTTGGGAAGAGAAAGGGAGTTTGTGGCTTGTCACTTAGGAAACAGAGTGGGGATTCAGCAGCGGAGGGCAGGCTTCATGGATGGGCCTCCCCAAGCATCCACGCTGCGTATCTGTGTATGTGTGTCAGGGGAGAAAAAGGGACCCTGGTACAGGCCATGACTACTGGCCAGCCATCCCCAGCCCTGTCATTTTACCTCCCCCTTGTACCCCTGCACAGAGATGACAGGCTCAAGATGCACACACGGGACAGACCCATAAGCGTGAGAAGAGGGAGAGAAGTAAAAGCCTTCGTAGAAGAGCAGCTGGATGGGATTCATGCTACTTCCCTGCCTGGCTTAGCCCATGTGTGGTAGCACAGCACCTGTGTCCATGCTGCTTCATCCCAACCCAAGCAGGCACCTTCAGCAGGGTTGTTCCTGGTGTGTGGGGCTGGGTCACAGGCTGGGAGGTCACGTTGGGCTAACTCAGGAGATGATGTCTTCCTCCCCTGAGCTCCTCCCTCATCTCATTTTTGCTGTGCTTCTTCAGGTGTGAGCCCTGCCTTGTTTCTTGGAGGTAGAGACCTGCAGGTAGTGGAGGGAGGTGTCATGGAGGGAAAGGAGATTGTGAGGCACATAGGAATATGGATGGGATGGAGACACTGAGAAAGAGGAAAGACTTGAGAGCAAATGGGCAGAAGCAGAAAATGAAGGGAAGGGTGGTGAGGGAGGCAAGAAGAAAGCAGCATGTCTCTGTGGTGATGATGTGGTGTGGTAGTCTCTTACACAGACACTTCAAGCTGGAGCTCTACCTGACTATTTTCGTACCAGGCATGGAGTGTGGCAGGAAAGCCAGCTCTCCATGGGGTACCACTCACCTCCCATCCACCTTCTTAACACAGAGAATAACCAGCCTGAGACGCTTCTGCTCTGAGTTGTCCTCTGTGGCTGTCTTCTGTGGATGTTTCTCTGCTCTTGATAAGGAGGAGAAGCCCTCCCCATGTCCAGTGTCCTCCTGGCCCTAGCCCTGTGGAGTCATAGGTGAGTGTGCTGCTCTGAGAGTGTGCTGCCCAGCACTGCTGGGAATTGTCTTGCTCTGTACTGGAGGGATGTTGGTGATGTCTTAGAGCCAAAGAACTTGCCTTTAGACTGCTTATGGCCACATTACTTCACATAGGGAATGAACTCGATGTGCTACATGAGGCAGATTTTTCTCTACAGTTGCCCCATCAACATGTCCCCTAAGAACTGAATAGCAGCAGTTAGATGAGAGGTGTTTATGGAAGTTTCTACCACCTGTATGAAATATACTTGAGAACATATCTGTCCGGTCTGTATGCCAGGTCTGTCACAGGGTAGGTAGATTTCATGCAGGTGTTCTTAGTGTCTTTTTGATGTGAGTGTGGCAATTTCCAGAAGCTGGATTACCTGCATTGTCTTGCAGACAGGCTTGCAGGTGAGCATGTACCCACAGCGGTCATATGGTCACTGTGGTGTGTTCACTGTGACACAAACCTGTAGGTGCTTCAGGCACATGTTTAGCTTCCTCCACATCCCCATGTGGCAGGACCAATGGCCCATGTGGCTTGAAGTCAGTGGCATATCAGGGCCATCAGACTGTGCCCTCGTCTGAACCCCCATGCCTTTTAAAGCCAGCCAGCATGGTTATAGCTATCAGGAACCAGCCCAGCACAAAGAGAAAAACACTCATATAATGGGGCTACTTATTTGAGTTCCCCAGCATTTCCCATTGCATTTCATGTCTTGTGGCTGATTCAGTTGAAAGGCAATCAATGGAGCTAACAGCTCAGCATTGTTCTGCTCACCTTCTGATTTACTTCTTTTCATCCTCACTGGGTTTCATCTCCTCCCAGGTTCATGCGTCCCCCAGCACTGAGGTCACTTTCTTTTTATTGCACTTTAGGCTGTATATAATCAAGCTAGCTCCGTTCCTGCCTTGAACCTTCTGGGGTCAAGACAGAAATCACTCTTCAGCAAGAGACCCAAACAAATGAGCAGAAGTAGCCTGGTTGGTCAGAACAGGGTGGAAGTTACCCAAGAAAACTTGCACTGATCAATTCCAGTCACCTCCTGTGTTTAAAGTGACTCAGTAACTCCATTTTTAGGATGTTGCTGGGGAGCTGAATTCTCTTATGATTTCTCTTATATCGGCTGTCCCTACCAACGGTGTTTGTGAGATTCTTTGCCCATATCTGCTTAGATGAGCAACTGATGGAAACCATGCTGGTAGAATAATGGGTGTTGGGACAAAGCCAATCATAAAAAAACTCAAAACCAACTGAGTAAAACACAAAGCCTCTCCCCACCCTCCCTTTCTCCAAACAATAAGATATCAAGTCCAGATGGTTAAATCTGAGATTTTGGAAGGAGCTTAAAGTGATTGAGCTGCTAACAAAAATATGCAATCTCTTGTGAAAAAAAAAAGAAAAGCTACTGATTCAGGGAATTGGAGAACACCAAATGTTGTACCTATATTTAAGAAAGGGCTCCAGTGATGATCCGGGGAATTAAAGATCAGAAAGCTCTGCATCTGTATCTGGTGAACTGGTGGGAATGATAATTAAAAAGCAATGTTTGAAGACATCTGGAGGATTGTGGTCTGATAGGGCCTAACCAGCACGGGTTCGGCAGAAGAAAACTGCATCTTGCTAATCTCCTACATCTCTTTGAACGTGTCAATAAAGTGGAGGATAAAGAAGAACCGATTGATATAATGTATTTAGACTTCCAAACGGCTTTTGAAAGAGCTTTGCACAAGAGCTGCTAAAGAAGCCAAGTAGTCAGTGAGAGACAAAATATTGACATAGATCAAAAACTGAGTAGGAGACTGAAAGAATGAGGGGATTAAACGGTCAAGTTTCACCATGGCAAAAGGTTAACATGGCCTCCAAGCTCTCTTCTAAATCCCATGTGGTTTAATGTGTTGTTTAATGAATTGGAAAGGTGGGAGGAGATATATCTATATGGTATAAAAATCTGCAGGTGAGACAAAGTTATTGAGTTGGCAGTGGCCAGAAGGAGCTGCGAGAAATGCTGGGGAAGCAGAGATAAGTTAAATGAACGCGCTGTGCTCTGGCAAACGAAACTCAGTGATGGTACATTTGAACTAATGTGTGTTGCAGAACAGACTCATGACTTCAGATAACCCAAAGGTCCTGAATGAAGGGTATCAGCCAAATAGGAGTGTGGGCGAATGTCAGGGAGCTCTCTGGAGAGCTCTGACCTGTGTCACGCTGCCCTTGAGCAGGCAAAGTAGCTGTTTGGCTGCAGAGGGAGTGGGTAGAGAGTACTCTGACAGAGCTGTGAGGCTCTCAGTACACCTGCGGTGCTGCCTCATTTGGAATTGCATGCTAAACTGCAGTCAGCCTCTTTCCAAAGGCATGCTGGAGGCTTGAAGGGGCTCTTAAGTGGGACAATAAGCCTCTGAGCCCATCCACGTGAAGAGATGGAGGAGGTAATAGAAGTTGCCCATGTCAGACAGCAGAATGAGAGTAGATGTTGGAAGGAAATGAAATTGTGAGACTTGTGAGTACACCAGTCCTTCCTTTCCTCATGACACAGGGAATGCATAGTGAAATTAAAATGTATGGGATTCAGGTTCACAAGGCTGCGGAGTTCTAAGTCATGAGATTTTGTCAGAATTTAGGCACAATCAGGCTTGTGTATTTTTGTGAAGGGTGAGAATGCATAAATGAGCTTTAACTAAGGATGAGCCCAGTCTGGGAGCCTGAACCTTGAAGTTCAGTCTTCAAAGTCTGTATTAACTTTAAACTATAGCAGCAAATAAGAAAATGAAGATAGGAGCACATTGTCCCTCATCTGTCTGCTTTGAAGTTTTTCCAACTTTCTCCCCTCCTCCCCCCAAACTCTGGTGATGTCTTTCATGAGAGTCAGTGTGGACATCTCTGATCTGCAATGGTCGTTCCCCAGCGTGCACCATACCTTAATAACACCTGATGGGACAAGGGCACTGGAATTCTCTTCATGTCCCAACTTGTCCTAGCATCACTTGTGTTCAGGAGCATCCTCAAGCTCAGGGAAGAATGGGGTCAGATTCTCCCCTAACATAAACTGGCATAGTCATGGCAAACTCAATAGTAAGAAGCAGGGTTTTCAGCCTCTGGTTTTGAACTCAGTTCCAGTGAAAATGTAACAACACACAGAGAGAAATGCAAAGCCACCTAAACTCCTGAAATTGGCTGACAACAGAAACTTTAGCTAGAAAGTTCCTGGGAGATTGCTGATGCTCCCATCTCCTGCCTGAGCTATGGATGTAGGAATCGACACGAGGATAACAGGTTATTGCAGCCTTTCGATTTGCCAGGTCAGTCTGGAACCCAGCATTAGTCTTCCAGGGCTGAAGGAAGAAGAGAAATTCCTGAGCCTATAGAAACTCTAAAACCTTACCTGATTATTTCCTACTCTTCAGTGTAAGGAGCTGAGTCTATAAACATCCCTCTGTCCTACAGTCTTCCTGCCCAGGAGCACAGTCCCAGTTCTTGGGACCATTATACAGGGTGCTGAAGTCATTATTAGCAGCTTGGCTAACTGATCCTGTTCATGGAGTTTGATTTTAGGCTATTAGTGTGTAGCACACACAAGTCTCATACTCATGTCTCCTTCCTGGACAGCCCACAAGGTGTGAGTGGAGTGATTCCTTGCACAGGGAGGTGTTTTTAAGCCAGGAAAACAAACACTGAGGGTCATCTCTGCATGCCACTCTTTGCTGGATCTGGGAGAATTCTTGTATTCTCAGATCTGTGATTTGTTTTGGTGGGTAGCTCGAAGCTACACCCACGGGAGCTGATGTGGATAGAGTGGGAGCCGCTGTACTGGAGTCCCAGTATGGATTGACCTGGGGTCAGCATCACACCTTTCCATGGGGTTAAAAGCCAGAGGGAATTCTGGCAGTGTCACAAAGCTGACGTTGTCACAGCCCCTGCAAACCTCTGGGGTGGACGAGGCATCTCCAGCACGTCTCCTGGAATCCGGAATCCGGGAGCTGCGGGGGCTGAGAGACGCTGACGTCACCCCTGCTGTGTGCCAGCAACCCCAGGGCTTTGGAGACGGCTTGATCACCACTACTCTATTACAGCACCTAAAAAGACCTCTGGGATCGGAAGATGATTGCATCTCTCTGCTCTATTACAGCAACCAATGAACCTCCAGGGCCAAAGGATAAATGCACCATCTCTGGAGTATTATAGCATTTAGAAACCTCGCTCACTGACTCACAGCTATCTTCACCCCCCTTTCACCACCTTAACTTGTCTGCATCCAGCCACCTTCTCCAGGGAGGTTTAGCCAGATAATCCTTGTGCTTTTACAGTACCTATCTGTGTGCAGCACTGAGATGCGACCACACTACCTTTTCACTTCAGGAACATCAGTGTTGTGATGCATTTTCTAGCCCTTTGCTCTACAAGTGCAGCAAGGGACCACTGCAGGAGACCATTTCCACTTGTAATACAGTATCTGTGAACCTCTGGTGCTGCTCTGCTGTGACAGACAACCTGCTCTTGCATATCACAGGGTGGAATCTCTTCTCACACTGTTACAGATGCTTCAGAAGACAGCGCAGCACCTGGGAATGGCCATGGTATATCAGCAACTGGAGCTTACTGAGGGGAAGGAGGATACTTTGAATGTTCAGTCAGTGATCCTGGCATTTAGAAAGCACAAATTAATTTCTCAGACACCCTAGAGAGGTGGAGTTCTGTCATGTTACAGACCTGACTTGTAGATTCTGGGGAAAATCCTAAAAGCTTTCGGTAATAGAGGTTTTAGTGAGTTTAATGCCGATGGAATTAGAAGTCTCTAGGCACTCATTGTGAATGGATTTACATCAGGGAGATTAGGAAGGGGAAAACATTATTGGTGTCCAGGAGACCCAGGAGAGCAGCTGTCAGCTGGTTCACATGGAAGGTTCCCTAGTGGGCAGGCGCCCTGACAGCTAGGCAGCACACATGTGTGCACCCTGTCACACATGAACATTCACAGTGGGGGGTTTGCACTAGCCAGTTTTAGGGACACAACAAACATAAGTGAACATGGTAATGGTCTCTTCGTTTTGGCTGGCGTTCTCTTATGGGAAGACCCCTATGCCTCACCCAAGTGCTGCTGGCCTTTCCCAGCGTGTTTGCTCCTACCGAGGAGCATGGAGGAGGAAGACCTGTCCTCAGGTCCCTGCCTACAGAGACACGCTGAGGTGGAAGGACTGCAAAACAGTCTCTTTCATGGAGAGAAACTTTCCTTTCCTGTCTCCTTTCTTCCCACCAGAAACGCACCTGGTATGTAGCTGTGAAGTGTGACTGCAAAGTGCAGGTAACAGGGAGGAGGGGCAAGACCTTTGTAGGAGAATCTTGTGAGGTGTAGTAAATTCATAGTGGATTTTGTCCAACTCACAAAATCCACCCACATCAACTAGTCTGAGAGAGCAACCTGGGGAGGTGTCACTATATGCTAGCCAGGTTCTGTTCCTTTCACCACGGCCTCAGTCTTTGTCACTGCTGGAGAAACTGTCCTAGGGCCAGGTGGCCCTTGCTTGTGCTCTCAGATAAGAGAGGCATAGTCCTGTGGCGGGGGGTGGCCTTTTGTAGACTTTCCCACTGGGGCTGCTTTGCCAAGGCTGTGCTCTTCGCTGGGGGATCATAGAGGCAATAGAAGAAAAGACATGAAGAGACCTACAGGGTGAGAAGGATTTTGGCCTTAAGCACATGAGCTCGTTATGATCCTCTCAGGAAGGCTATGAGGGCCGATTTGTCTGCTGTCCCTCTGTTATCCCTCTCCAAAGTCCTCATCATTTGTTGGTGCATCTTGTTGAGAGCAGAGATCAGGGTTAATTTACCCTGGCTTTCTCTTAAGTGGGACGTCATCAAGCTGAGGACTTGATTCAAATCCTGCTTCAAAGATCTTTATCTCCCCTGGAAGCCTAGGAGAGCTGGCTGGGAGATCAGGCTTTGCTAAAGCAGGGAGCACCCTGCCCCAGGGAAGATGGGCAGGAGGGAAAGCAAGGTGCCTTGCCAGGGCAGGCAATAACCTGACTTTATCAACTAAGTGCTCACAGGCAAGCCAAGTGCAGAATTACCCTTTCTTTGTCTTCAGGTGAAGATGATGCCCTCTCCACAACATAGAGCAGTGAGCTGGGATTCATTCCTTCCCTCTTCTTCCTATACAGCATGGGTCGCTGTCTGTTGACTCTGAGGGGCTGGGTGGGAGGGAAAGGCTGCTGGAGTGGTTGACAGTGCCCTCAAAAGAAGGTGTCGAGTACCAGGGGTAGGGCAAGCAGGATGTCTCTGATGTTCCTCCCAGTGAGTGGGTAGATGCCACCCTCCATACAGGCGGAGGAGGAGATGGGAGCGAGGAAACGGCTAGGACAGAGGGTGAGCAGTCTCAGTGCCTCCCCAGGGGGCCCTCTTGTGCTGGCAGGAGGCGGTGGGAGTGCAGGGAGTCAAGGAGGGAAGGCAGGGAGGGAGGATGCTCTGCTGGCAGGCTGGCACCCGTGAAGCGGCAGGGAGAGAGCGGTTATTGTGGCAGACAGCCCTTGTCCTTGGGCTCCCATTTGTCATCTGGGACTTGCATCCTGGAGAGGAGAGGGGCTTTTTTAAGTAGGATTTAGAAACAAACACATTAATACGGTGTTTTGGGATGTGGCAGTGAGAAATCAGCAGTGATGCCTAGGCAGGAACTGGAGCTACACCTGGAGGTGCAGGCTTCATCTGTGGTGGGGAAGGCAGTAAATCTATTGCTGTGACCTCTTACTCTAGGGTGGTGTCCAGCCTGCCACTGCTGAGGGTATACTTGTCCTGCAAATGTACTGCACTTGAGCTGCTGGGTGTGCAGGGCCTGCTTTTGGATGGGTACACAGGGTTTGCAACTGACACTCTAAAAGCTTTTTTGTCCTTGCTGCATCTTGGAGGAAAGAGCTTCTGTCCCACTGTCTTTCTTGAGGCACCTCTGTTTCCGTTGGTTTATTCACAAGTGCAAAGAGAACCTTGGTGCAGGTGCCCCTCTCCTCGCCAGACAGCCGTGCTGGCTGTTGCAATAAGCTCATTCAGGCAGGATGCGTTCATCCCCTGTAAACAGTAGTTATTGCCTATTCCCAGGCAGAACCGTGCTTCTGGAGGACATCTAGCACAACTAACTCATCATGACAACCAGCAGCAACTTCAGGCTGCTTTCAGAGAGCTGTTTGTGGAATCACCTTTAGCACAAGATGTACACTTGCAGGAAGCCAAGCTGCTACACAGAGAGGCTTCTGCTTTCTGCAAGTGGTGTGTCCTGGCAAGTGCTGGTCCATGGCTAACATCACAGGGCAGCTACAGAGCTGTACCAGTAGCAATGGGTGGGACAAGTTGTACTGCTGTGAGCTTTCTTAGCAGGTGTGAGATGGAAGAAAGGTGTCCTTAGCCCAGTGAGACCACTGAAAGCACACAGGCTTTGCAGCTGTAAGGATACTATGAAATTGTCAGCTGCAAAAAACAGTGGTCTTCAGGCCTTGACTTAGATGAGGGCAGGTTCATGAACGTGTGATGGGGCACGCTCACCGCTTTCCTGGAGACAGGATAAGTTATTTGAGGGCAGCCTCTAGGATGTTCAGGACCTGTCAGTTGCTTTCTGGTGCTGAGTAAATCTGTAATTTTCCTGTTGGGACTGACTAGCAGGGATTCAAAGCCCTCTCATTTGCATGGTTAGCAGTGTTTATGCTCACTGATCTTTCACACTGCCCTGTGTGTGAAACTGTCCTCACCACAGAACACTGGGCTGAAGAGAGTATAGTGGAGAGTGGAGGCCAAGTGCGCCTTTGACTTACTGGAAGATTACAACACTGCCTGCAAGTCCACATGGGTGTCAGCATGGTTTATATTACCTGGCATGTTACATCCTCATAACGCACGGGAGGCTGAGAAGGGGCAGACTTTTAGCGAGGAGCTGCCTCTGGGCATTGCTGTTTCTTTACTTCATCCTTGGGGCTGGTTATCTGGGTAGTGTTGTAGGGTGACATGCATGAGGAAACATGACACTAAAACGGAGGACCCATGGGGCTGTATCATGATGTAGCCAACAAAGTGAGCTGCTTGCTGTTGCTTTGATGTGATCCTATGACAGTCTGATGCTTTATTCAAAGCACTGGTTACAAGTTCCTTACTCTTCTTTCTCGAGCACTTCGAGGCCAACCAATGTATTAATAAATTAGAGGGATTAAAATAAACAGTGCTTTGAAAATCATTAGGCATCCCAAATGCCTGGAAACAAACAGCAGTTGAAGTAAAAATACAAAATGCAAATAGACTGAGAACTGGGCCATAAAATGTTGTAGCCTAGCTCTGGGGCAGCTCTGGAAAGAAAAAATGTGCTTGTTCCCTTGTCTATTTGGGTTGAGACAAATGAAGTAGTACTGGGGTACAGCGAATGAGGAATGGTCCCTGTTCCTGCAGTGATGCAGAGCCTGCCCCACCAGTAGCTTTACTGGCTACGGAACAGGGATGTGGGGAGATGAGTCCACAAGCACCAGCCGCAGGCTGGAGCTAAAGCAAGATCTGAAGGCTGCAGACTGGAGACCATCTGGGTGAGCAGCTGTCCTAGGCAGCTCCTTCTGCTGCTCTTGGTCCTGACCCTCACCCTCCAGGCAATGCATACCCAATTCTCTCTTCCTCTCATCTCATTGCCTTTCTCACTCCAAGCCCAGGTCCTCCTTCCTTCTCTGAAGATCTGTGGACTGGCACAGCCAATTCACACAGCATCATTTAATTTTATCTCAGCAGTACCAAAGCTGGTCCCCCAGCACTGGTGACCACATTAGCAGAAATTCTGGCTGCTGCCAGGGCAATGAGAGACCATGTTACTCAATGACCTTTACCTCTTTCTGCATCCTGGATGGGGTGATGCATTTGTTGCTGCAAACTGCCTTTTTTTGCCAACCTGTGCCAGGCACACTGTAACAGCACTATCCCAATGAGGAAACACAGTCCCCAGGGACATCACAAGGATAAAAGCAGTGGATGAAAGAGCGGATGGTCTGATTGCTGCGGTGTTTTGGATAGTGTTTGTAAGGGGATTACTTGAAACGGGAAATGTTTGAGAAATGTATCAGAGCAACATAAACATCTTTAATGTGTTTAAGAAACGGTGGGGTCCTGCTGAAGAAGAAAAAGTAATGAGGGCAATCAGTCTCAGCTCTGTGACTGTAAGATGATTTTAGGCCAGAGGAGCACTAAGGAATCAGAACCGTCTGATGCTCCCAGCAGGGAACAGGGAGATCCAGTTTTCCAGGCAGCTGCTGGAGGTCTTGTGTTGGTGAAGGAGATACTCATCCCCTGTGGACTGAGCAGCCTATCTGTATGGAGAAGACTGTGTAGTCGTGAGGAGGAGAAGGGAGGACTCTGATGGGGAAGCTACTGGGGTTCAGCTGTGAGAAATCTGCCTGATTCAGGAATTGCCTGGACCATCTTGAGTTTCTTGTGCGTGACAGACTTCTCAAGCATCGCTGGCCAGGGAGAAAGCACTCAGACAATAAGGGAAAGCTGGCCTAGGAAAAAGCAGAGCCTGTCTGGTAATTGAATACTTCTCCCTGGCTGTCCAGCATGCTGCGAGTAGAAGGCATCATGAGGCCAAATGCCTGCCACTGCCAAGGGACATTTCTCTTCCACACAGCCACTGGGATTTCTAATCCAGGCTGGGTAGGACAATGCTGTCGTGTTAGTAATGGTATAACTCCCTTAGCAGGCTACTGGTGTGACAGAGGCACAAAGAGAACAGTGTAGGCTGAATATGCACTCATGGTTGCTAAGCCTGTAATCCCAGCTTTGATTTTCTCTCCCTCTCTTTTGGTTGGTTTTTTTTTCTTTAATATTCAGTTCAAACTTAATGGAGTGATTCAGTAGTTGCCTGTTCATCTATCCTTGGCACAGCATCCAGTTCGGATTGCACAGGGTAGAAGGATGGGAGGAGAAAAGGAAGAACTGGGAGAGGAAAGGGGAGGCTGTTTTTTCCCCCATGGTTAGAAGATACTGGTGATCAGCTCTGTTCTCCTATTTGATTTAGATCTGTTGTACCTTTCTTAGGAAGGGTTCAGCAGCTGTTAGCACCTGATGGGAAGTGGTTGGTGGTCTGTGCGATGGAACAAGGCAGGGTGCATGAGTGCCTTGTACTTGTCTGGTCTGTGCTGTGGTTGTTACACTTGTGTGAGACAAGAATCAGTGATGGAGCTCAGCCCTTCCAAGGCTGTGTCTTGAAATTGCACCTGAGACTGTATCTGCACCTCCTTGAGGCTGACCTCTTTTCCTTGCAGATCCTATTTAGACCCCAGATGTTCCTTAGCCCAGGCAGCTGCAAGACCTACTGTGGGGCCCATTCCAGCACCGTAATGTGTTTCTGCATCCAAGCTCTTTTGACTCTGTCTGTCTAGGAATCAGAGCACCTCTTCTCAGAAGCTGCTTAGGCTGGGCAGTGAGAGTCATGGTTGGGCAGTAGTAAGAAGGTGGTTAAGAGAATTGCTGGATAAGCACGTGAAGACATTTGCCCAAGAGCTGATGTCACAGCTGATGTCAATGGCTGAGTCACACCTCAGCCAGGCTGGCCCCAGGTGCTTCTCCCAGGGTAAGTCTTCCCGTTCTTTGTCTCCAGCAGTAGGCAGGCACAGCTCTGCTGAACTGCTCTGGGCTGCAGGTGACTGTGCTGTTGGCTGGGTGACACTGAATGCGGGAGACATGCAGCAGGTCAGCTGGAACAAGCAGTTAAGTGTGGGCTGGTGCGTAAGAGGGTGGTGAACAGGAGAGGGAAGAAAGGTCAGAAAAACTAAGGATCTGGACAATTATGGAGGAGCATGAGAGGACTACTGGAAGGTGAGTTCAGCTAGCCTGCTGCTTCACTTTGGTTAAACATTGTGTTACCCATGGCTTCCCATGTCAGGATTGGTCCTGGCTCCCAAACAGCGGTGTCCAAGTGACACGGGCGTAGTGCTGAGGCAGCATAGAGATGGCACCTCCCTCTGAAGCTGAGGGCAACTGTGGGGCACTCTAGCAGCTTGTAGAATGGTGAGTGATGGCAGGGAGCATGCTGTTGTGCAGGATCAGTGAAGAACTGCTTATCTCTCAAGCTGTTTCTCTTGCTCTTTGCGAGTCTCTTTGCGCTTCTTCTCATGTGCTCGTATCACCTCTCTTTTCTTTCCCTCGCTTGCTCTGTGTGCTTGGTGCATAGCCCAGTGAATATAATCCGTAGATAACCCTCCATTCTCTCTTTTCTTTTCCTTACCATCTTTCTCACTCATCCTTTCTTCCTGTCTCTCACTAACGCTCTGTTGCTCTCCCTGCCAATTTATTCTTCTCTTTCCTCCCACACTCTGTCCCCGTTTAATCAATCTCAGCACAGGCCTGTTTTCCACCAGAGCTGCTGCTTCATGTTTGCTCCCATGGAGGGAGGGCAGGCAGATGTTCTGTTAAAGTACCAGGTAGGAAGCAGGACAGCTGCGCTGAGGCTCTTTGGTAGCCATGGCGGAGTCACATCACCCATTCTGTGGCTTGGCTCCTTCCCTTTGACATGGGAATTCTACAGTTACGAGTGAATCTGCAATGCTTAGAGGTTGTAGGGCTGAAGTCTGTGAAGCTCCTGGAAGTGGGCTAAAGCTCTTTCCGTGCCCATGCAGCGCTTGTTTATCTTTAGTGCTCAGCCAAGCACATTGGAGGCACATTCTCAGCCCTGGCCATTGTCATCTTCACAAAGTTTGCCCCATCCAACCTTTCATGAGAAATAACCCAATGGGATGAAGTTGACAAGATTCAGCCACAGATCCAGATCATCCAGATCATAGAATCATAGAATAGTTAGGGTTGGAAAGGACCTTAAGGTTATCTGGTTCCAACCCCCTGCCATGGGAAGGGACACCTCACACTAGACCATGTCGCCGAAGTCCAACCTGGCCTTGAACACTGACAGGAATGGAGAATTTACCACTTCCTTGGGCAACCCATTCCAGTCTCTCATCACCCTCACAGGAAAGAACTTCTTCCTTATATCTAACCTGATCATCTGGATCTGTGGTGATCCAGAGCTTTATCCTTGCAGATCCCTGGAGACTAAGGGCAACTCCTGTGCCTATAGGTGCTACTTTTGCAAACCAACCGCACCAAGGCCCTGCCTGTCTCCTTCCAGCTCTTTTCTCTCTTTCTGCCATGCTGCTTGTCCATCTTTGCTTCTTTTCAGCATGGTGTCCCTCCGCTTTCAGAGGGAGCTTTCCCCTCCCCATGAGAGCACATGCTCTGTACAGGAGCCTGCCTTGCCTGCTAACTGTTGAGGGCTCGCCTGGAGCTGCCAGATGCTTGCACCTTCTTAGCTCTCATGGGTAGGAGTTGCTATGGGAGACAGGGAGGAAGAAAAAGTGCCTTCCCCAGCAGCGCCAGGAGCCAGAAGTCTTCCATTGAGTGGAGAACACCCCCCTCTTGTGCTCCTTCCTCCCCATAGCCCCCCTTCGGAGAGCGCTCTGCAGAAAGCCGCCTTTGAAGCCCCTTAATTAGTGTCCCGCGTGTCCTGAACGGAGCCCTTCATTACCACCAGCAAGAGGCACAAATTGGCATGTGTTTCGGGTTTGGGCTCAGCGCCAGTCCCCTCCCTCCAAACCTCTCCATCTTCCCCCCTCCTCAGCACACATGCGTGCACACACACACTCTCTCTGTCACCACAAAACACACGCACACAAGGGACCCTGCCAAAAAAGGAGACAACCCCTTTCCAACATCCCAGGTTTGAAGGGAAAAAACAACAAAAAGCAAAGGTTGCTCTGCTCCCTGCCTCCCCCTGGCTTGCTCTTGGCTCTGATGACCCTTCAGCATATGCAATTGCAGGTTGGGGGTCATTATCAGCCCCAGAGTTATCTTTCACAGCCTGTGGATGTGCTCAGAGGGTGCTAATTAGTGAGAGAAGGGCTGATTAGGTTAGGATTTAAGTGTTTATTTTCTCTTCTTTGTGTGTGTGTGTAAAAATAGTGGAGCCAGATGGGAGTCCCAGGAATGATGGGAAAAAAGGCAGCCAAGAGTCAAAGGAGCGGAGCCTGTGCCCCGTCTCATCTCTCCTGCATGCACAGGGCCCTTGGTGCCCAGGTACTATACAAGCTCATAGCATTCCTGTAGCACACATGCTGCCACCGCATGTGCCCTGCGGCTGTCTTGTCCTTGTTGGCATTGAGCTGGACTTCTCCTCTCTGCACAATGTTCTGTAGAAGCTTTTAATGCCTGCAGAGCCTCTCATCTCCATCACCTCTTCTTTTCCAGCTCAACCTTAAACCCCTTTGTTTCCCCCCCATTTTTTCTTTCAGTGTGTCCTTTAGGCCACCACTAGCAGCAGCCAGCAGGCTATGGATTCACCAGCCTTTCAGATCCACCCCTTGTCGTGGCAGGATCTCAGCCCCACATGCACTGTCCCCATAGAGACATCCCCACCTCACAACCTTGCCTTACTGAGGAAATTCAGCCCTCCTTTGCCATGGGCTTTGCCTCTCCACTGCAAAAGCTGCAGCACAGGACTCCCAGTGCTTATTAGGAGTTTTAATTCCAGGAACACCAAGGCCTCTGTGCCTAAGCAAACCCTGCTCCTGCCCTGACATCAGGCTATTTCTCCCCTGCACCCTTGCTAGCCTCAGCCTGTTACGGGTTGTGCGATAAAGAACAGAACATGGTGTGACTGAATAGCAACTTTGCCTTCTGTAAGGCTATTCTGTGCTTCCAGCTCTACAGGGAGCAGCTTTGAGGCTGTGAAAGGTAGTTGAAGAATCATCTTCTTCCTTTCACTTGATCTAGAGGAGATCTCGGGGGCCAGTACTTTGGATAGATTGGACATTGAGCCCTTTCTCCAAAGGCTACAGTTTAAGTTAAGTATACTTTGTTCCCAGCAGGCTCCACTTTACAGCTTGTTTTCTGGGGTGGGAATCATGCTGGCAGAAGATAGGTGGTGTCACAGCTGGAGGTGGGCATCTGCAACAGGCCAATGTATGTGACCTGAGGGCTCACTCTGATGTTGGGAATGGAGGCCATCTCTCCCAGCTGGGGATATGGCTGTTGGGATGAGGATGAGTCTGTTTTGTTGATCACCTTGGGAGGTAAGAGCTAGTCACTATGATGTGCTGGAGGAATGTTTTCAGGGGGGAGTATTTGCTCAGCAGCCAATGGGCAGTTTGTGATCCTTCAGCATCATGGCAACTGGGGTGTGTGGACCTGATAGCAAAGGAGATTCTTGTGCTGACACAAGCTGGTGGGGCCCAGACTCTTTGTTGCACTTGAGAGCCCTACTAGAAAGTACCTGGTGTATGGGGTCTTCATACCTATACAACAAGAAGTCCAGTTGCTTGGACAGTGGGAGAATAGCTAGGGAAATGCCAGCTCCAGAGGCATATGTGTGATAGGAAGAGACGACCTGTATGTGCTAGTGTTCCTTAGGCTGTTTGCTGTGAATATCACTGCATGCATGACTGTTTTGCTGGTGCATGAGAGGAGGGCGTATTTGTCTGGGTACAATTTGGGCCCTATTCCCTTTTCATCGCGACAGTGCTTTTTTACCATGTGGCTCCTGCAAACAGCTGAACAAACAAACAAACACACATGGGAACCCAAACTCCCTATTACCACCACATTGCAGATGCAGCCTGGTTTGGCCTGTATTTCTCCCGTTGCCACAGCAACAGTAAGCCAGGGAGTAAATCAGAATATCCTCTCTGGTGCTCAACACCCCCATATGGCAAAATAATAGTGACAGTGTGGAAAGCCTGGTCTGTCTCCTGTACCCTCCTTCCCAACTTCAGTTCAGCAGAGACCCTACAGAGACCTGTCATAAGCCTGTCAGATCCCCAAGGAGATCACAAAGCTCCTCCATAAGGCATGAAGGAATGCCATCTTTTCTGTGACCAGCAATCATCCTTATTCCCTGCCCTGGTTGTGATGTCTCCCATGGCAGGTGTTTAAGTCTGAATCAATGTTCAGTGTTCATGGTCTCAGCTCAGCTGGCTTTTAACAAGACAAGTTCCGTCAGCTCCACTAAAGACCAAACAGCATCCAAACCAGACTTAGCAACCTACTTCTTGCTTCAGCAAACTCTGTTTACAGCTGGGAGATACAGAGCCTTTAGAGAGGAGCAAAGCAATCAAAGCACATTTAGGACCAAGACTCCTGTCCAGCTGAGCTCAGAAATATGCTCGCTGGGACAGCTGCCAAAAAGGCTCTACCAGCTATGCTTTGTGTTGGCCTTGGGCACTTCCAAAGTCAGTGACGTGCTTAGGAGAGAGATCTGCCTGCCCAGGAAGGAGAGTCCTTAGGAGGACAGGAGGGATGGCTCTCCCTGGAACATCTGTGGGACAGTCCCCTGGGAACAGGGGAGAAGCAGGACTTGCATTTTCTACAGCAGCTCTTTCTATGTGTATCCTAGTTTGGATATTTCTAGGTGCTACTAAAGCCCTAGAGGATGACCTGCATCCCCTTTCCTGCCAGCAGGCGATTATAGCATATCCATCACTTGTGCCTCCCCCAGCTCTGGCCACCACTGCCTTCATTAGGAATCTCACTGTGTTCTTTGGCTTTGGATTTCCCCTGAGAATCCGATTTTAAGGCTCCCCAGTGATTTCGAATGTGTAAATACAGTGTGCTTCAGCATGGCGATGTGATTGCCTGAATGGATTTGAGTTGTTAACTCTTCAGCAGCTGAAAATCCTCCCCACATCACTCTGTTGTGAAAGACACCTTATTTCACAGGAAGATGGTTGGCTCCAGGCATGCTTACAGATCATTGTGGATGGGGGGGACCCCCAGGTCTCCTTATGTTTGTGTGGACAGAAGAAGAAGAGGCAAGAGCAACACAGAGCAAAGACAAAAAGGGCCATTTGATGATTAAATGCTAAAGCACAGCAGCAGTGTAAAAATATACATATATCACAAGCCTTAATTAACACAAGTGAAGTGAAAAGGAGGAAAAAAAGCCACTTTTTAAAGGTTTCACAGAGACTATAAACTGGCAGCAGAGAAAAAAAAATGTAATGCATGCAAATTAATGGCATAAATTTAGGGTTACTTAACTTCACAAATGTTAACAAGCTCATAAAAAAAAAAGTTATTCTTTCCCAGTTTCCTGTCACTGTTTGTTTAATTCTCTCTCTCTCTCTCTATTTTCTCTCCGTTGAGAAGATTATGTTTTCAGTATATTCCTCCTAAATTAATTCTGGTTCTCTGTCTTCCTTCTCCCTCCCTCCTTCGCCTCTGTCTCTTTCTCTGTGCCTGCCTCTGTCTGTTTGCCTTCCTTTCGTGCCTATCTATCATATTCTCAATGTCCCCATCACCATGCTATCTAGTCTTGGGTACAAAACCATCTCATTTCTCTCCTGTTTTCCTTGCCTGACTCTCTCCTGCTCCCGGCACCCTTCTTCTCCTCTCTTCTCCTTTTTTTTTTATC
Organism: Neopsephotus bourkii; assembly: GCF_033783945.1. Taxonomy (NCBI): domain Eukaryota; kingdom Metazoa; phylum Chordata; class Aves; order Psittaciformes; family Psittacidae; genus Neopsephotus; species Neopsephotus bourkii. The sequence continues at coordinate 17,025,291 of NW_026900624.1, forward strand.
TACAGCAGTCAGCATAACTCCGGCTTGGTAATGCTGTATGCACCACTGCCAATTTCCAAACGTGCATTTTCTCCCTGCCACTGGCAGGCAAAGGAGGCAAGGAGCAAATTAAGTGGTCTCCGGCTGAACTGCTCATTTATCAACCATTTGAATGTCTGTTTGTTGCTGCAGACTGTATAGCTGGAGGCAAAGGACAGTTGTATGTGGACAGCCCGCATTGGTTCGCCTCAGTCCCACTTGGAAACAGCTGCCACAGTTCCCACTACACCATCCCCTCTATTCAAGGCTCTGCCTCCATACAATGGTGGACAATAAAGGGCGTGGTAGCTCCTTGCTGAGCCCAGGTAGTCATGAGCCCCTCTAGGTCATGGTGTCCCCACTTCCTGCATGTTTCTTTCTTTGCTTACAGATCGAACTAAGTTTAGAAAACTCAGGCAATTGCCGGTTTAGCTCTGCCAAGACTCATTTCTCTGTAAAGAGGACATATGCCTTTTGTTCTGCTTCTTTTAAAACCACCAAGGACACCCCAAGTTGCATTGTTCGTGACGTAACCCATCCTGTCTGTGATGCTATGGCATTCTGTTCTTAGGCTCTTGTTCTCATTGCTTAAAGGGAAGATGGTTAAAAAAAAATCTCATTTTGACTTATGGACCAGACTGAGTCATAGGAAGACATCATTAAAAAAAAGAGGAGTAGATATCATCATTTTTGGCCACAAGCCATCCCTGGAGCTTTCAAAGCAGCTTGTAAATATTACTGCCAGCTCTGTTTCAATATCAGAGACAGCAGTCCCAGCCAATAGCTTTTCTCCTCAATGGTCCAATTCGGTATTTCAGAATACGGGAGAGCAGAGGGAGAAGTTGGTGTTTTATTCAGCATCGTGATCTCAGGAAAAGGGAGGTGAAATTACAAGTTGGAGTCTCCAGGCAGCTCTGAAAATAAGAAAATCCAAACAAGCAAGGGGAAAAAAAAAAGGAAAAGTTATATTTCTCAAAGCAAGATTAAAGATGTTGGTGGGTGGGTTACAAAGAGAAAGCACAGAAGGAGAATCTGTTGTGTTTGGAAGATGTGGGAACCATCAACACAGATGTTGCAGAATAAAGCAGTTGAGAAGCTGAATGGCACTTGCATAGGTTTACAGTTGGGTGCATACTTCAGTATGTTGATAAATGGAGACCTGAATGAATGAGAAGAGAACAAGAAATAATTATGCAGGAGTCCTCGTGCAGTATCAGTTTCTGTCCAGACTGACATCATAGGCTTTCCCACTGATTTGTATTGTTGCTTTTCCTGGGTAGGAAGTGAGTCAGGGTGACTACAGAATTTAGGGTTTGGCCTGTGCAGATTAAGAAGAGTAGTAAGGAATAAATAAAATAAGGCATATGCAAGGGTGACTAAGGACTAGAAGAGAAGCAAAGAACAGTGTGTGGGAAGGAATAAGGGCTATGGTGAGGACTGAGGAGGGACTGCCAGATGAACTACTTGCTAGGGCTACCTGGAGACATATTTAGGGGGATGTGGTATCACTCTCTGGTCATGGAGTGTATATTACCTGTGTTAGTGGGTAAGACATTTACTTGCCCCTATTAGCTGAGTGGTACTCCTTTTGTTTTGTCCCTTCAGTTTGGAAACAGTCTGGAGCAAAGTCTGTTTCTCACTGAAGGTATTTGCAGCACCTAGGAAACCAGAGGCCCAATATCCATCACAGCCTCTGCTACTAACAGCATTGAAAGAGGCAGAGCAGTAAATAGGTAGGGGAAAAAAAAAAAGATTGAAATCTGGACTGAGCAAGAACAAAGGAAAGGGTAGGGTGCTTTTTAAATTAAGTTGTCCTCTATTTCTGATTGCTTCATAGCTTGAATTAGCTTTGTCCTACATAATTAAAATGGAGAATGACAAGGTACCAGCAGAGACAATTATTTTGTTATTTGCATGGGTGATCTGTTTGCTGCACGGCTGCTGCAGGAAATGCAACATCATGAGTAGACGTATATAACTGTAGAGAGGGGGAATGAATAAACGTATTTCAAAGAACAAGGAGAATTCTAAATGTCAGCAAAGGGGTATATGACTCACTCATTGGGAAAATACTATTATTGGATACGTAAGTAGGACTGTACAGAGCACCCAGAGGAGGGATGCTACTAGAAAAAAAGGAGAATTAATAACTGAAGGTAACATTTGGGTAAGTGACAGTGAATGAATGAGGAGATGCGCTATAAGTGCCTCGAGCCAACATGAGGCCTGGAGTGAAAGCAAAGGGAGAATGCAGGGTGAGGGTAGCAAAGAATGAAAAGAGAGAGATCATGGACAAGGAGGAGGAGCATTACTGGAGACTGCTGAAACACAATGGAACAGATGAGTGTTTGTTAAAAGACTCTACTTGGCTTTTGGCAGAATAATGGTGACAAAGTGTTTCTGTTCTACTGAGTCGGGATTAAGGAAATAAATGAGGTGGAACTCCATGGGAGGAGAGGAAATGGCTGTGATGAGGAGGCAGGAGGAATCCCAGGACTCAGCTGGTGCTGGCTTCTGCAGAGGTGGGTTAGGCTGCGATGGATGAGTGGTGTGGAGGAATACTGCTTTGTTTTTTGAAAGGAAAAAGCAGTGTTTAATTATAAAAGACAATGCTGTATAGATTACAGACATGCTTGAAGTGAGCAGCGCAGGATCGAGGCATTTTGCAGGAGTTCAGGTGAGGCATCGAGAATAATTAACTAATGCTCTTGGTGCAGTCGATGACAAAGCTGCAGATTTCTTGAGCCCAGAACATGTTGAACTTGAAACCTTTCAGTTGTCAAATCCAGGGCGCCATACCAGCAGACCTGTCCTGCATCTCTGGCTGATCATCTTCGCAGCCTGAAACACTGTGCATTAGCATGTCTGCCCAAGCAGAGGCAAAGAAGTGCTGCCACTTTGTTGAATGGATCAATCCAGTTTGCAGCAGGGGCCAGAGAATCTCCGGTCCTGGAGGAGGAGATTTCCAGAGCCCATAATCTGGGTCCAGCTGGGAGCAGCACCAGTTCTTATTTTGGTTTTGAAACCCTGAATTTCCAGCAAGCTGCTTTTTTGGCTGGCTTGGGTTGATTGAGTCGGTAGAGAGACAGATGTAGGTGGATAATGGGGAGAGGGGGTGGTAAGTGGTAGAGCTACTGCCTTAGTGAGAGGGAAGGATGCCGTATAAGTACTGCCAGTCCCCATTCAGTGAGCAAGTGGTGAGTCAGGGGCAGATGCTGAGTCAGCAAGAAGGCGGGCGGGTAGGTGGGTAGGTAGAGCTCCTGGTTAGCTCAATACTAACCACTCAGCCACAACGCTGCATTCAGCTCCCCGTGGGAAAGTTGCAGGTAGTGTTCAGGTTACTGCATCCCGGTTACTCCCCTTCCCATGCAATTACCTAAGCAGCATTTCTGAGCTATTGAGCCCCTGACCATGGCCTCTGGTGGGCATATTTTTTCCGGACATGCTTATGATCCAACTTAAAAACACCGCCTCTCTGTGAGGTGTGGTAGTAAAAGAAGAGGAATGAAAACAGCTGATGAAGGGAGAAAGAGCCCTTCAGACTGTCTCACCCCAAAGGTATCACTCACGCAGTCAGGGAGCTGGTGAAATATAGGATACGGGAGAGAGAAAAGAAGAAAGAGAAGAAGAAATGAGGTAGAAATGAGAGTGAGGGAGAGAAAATATTTGAGAGTTGAAAAGAAATTACCATACGGCAGGATCCTGTTATTCAACCTAATTTTCAAAGGACTGCAGCTGTCGCACTGAGATAATCTGTTAATTATAACAGTCATTGTGTTTTGGCAATGGAAGAAGAAAACAGGCTCTAAACAAGGCAAGGTAGTGGGGAAAAGAGAGGGGAGGCACAGCTGTGTCAAAATGCATGTCAGATCTTAGCCTGAAGTATAGGTAGGCGAGCTGGCTGGGAGGAGGGTCCCTCCCCAGCGGGGCTGAGCTGTGCCAGTGCTTGGGAATGGAGGATGGAGTGAAGGTGTAACAGCCATATGGAAACATAATGCATGGGGCTACTCCTCTTCGTGAATCCAGGCACGCATTGACCGGAGGGAGAGCTTTGAGGGGCTGAAGTGTCCCCATTAGCCTGTGCTGCCACAGCATTTCACTCTTGGGTTACCTGAAGGAGCTTCTTCATGTCCCCTTACACCTTTCCTCTGCTTTTGCCCTACACCAGACCAGGACTGCGTCTGCTGCATTTGAACCACCATCTACAAAAGCTTTTGCTTCTGGTTGACTGTCCATTTGGCGGAAGGCTGAGCACAGGGACTGCCCCATCTTGCAGACTAATGACTTGGGATAAGAGCATGTGACTGTCAGAGATGCCCTGTCTGGGAAGACCATGCAAGGGCAGTCCTTTCCTGTCATTGGCTTGACCTCTGGAGTTTTCGGTCTGGAGCTGTACTGGAAGTCAAGAGCACACTGAAGCTACTGGAATGCCAATATTTGCGCCCTGCAGGAGTTTGCAGGCCTGGAGGTATCCTCCACAGCATAACTGGCTGCCAGTGCACCGTGAGGATAGTGCCAGCCCAGGACCTATATGATTCTGAGTCCCTCCAGCAAGAGACAGTAGTGAGCTGTAGTGTAAGGACTAACCCCCTTCATGTCCCTTTGCTGCTCTACCTGCAACATACCATGTTTGGGGGCACTCCAAACTGGTACCACTTGATTACTGGAGGTACATTTAGCATCTGGAGGTATGCTTTGTTTGAGTGAGGGCATCTCTCAAATTGCTTGTGGAGCAGTTGTTCACAGCCAGCTCAGTGAAAGCCAGGAGCTGCTGTTGTGGGAAACAGGGCGGCAAGGCCAGCACAGGACAGCAGAGGCATCATGGTGACCCTTGCAGGATGGGGGTCTTTGCAGTAACATCACATACCGCGCAAGAATTTCTCCTGGCCTCATGCTGGACATTGCCCTGCACACAGACAGAGCCAGTGCATCCTGGCTCTGCATCCTTGTTTTCCTAAAGCAGTCCCTCCCTCTTGGCCTGTTACCTGCAGAAGCTCACATGCGCAGTCATGCAGAGCACAGGTCATCCCGTGTCCCCAGCAGCAACTCCTTCCCACAGGGACATGCATAGAGCCAGCCCTCAGACCCTGCTCTCTGCTGTGATTCTTGTTGAGGGACACATCCAGGAATGCTCCCACCCCTTTCCTACAGCCCTTTTCCCATACACACACTCGCACAGCCATGGTTGTCTCCCGTGATCCACGCACGCCTACCTGCAGCCCGCGCTCCCACCCAACTCCCTATGGCTCCTCACTCCCACAGTGACTGCTTCATGCAAACACAAATGCACACACACGCTTCACTCACAATCAGCACCTTGCCTGGTTCCCCATGGCAATTCAGACCCTCTACAGGAGCCAGCGCTCATTCTCTGCTTCACAAAGCGATTAACCCACATCCACACCCAGCCCCCTACATCCTCCTATAGCAACTCCTCCACACATACTCCCCCTCCACCTCACACCCCCAGAGTCAGAACTGCCACCCCTTTCTCTCCCATGACTCACACACATGCATACCTATCCATGTGCACAGGCAGAGCCAGTCTTGCTGTTGTGCTCCCTATGGCAGGTCCCTACAGACTCACAGAGCCCACAGTCCCACTCCATCGCCAACAGGAGCTATTTCTAAGCCTTTCCACTGCCTCATGTCCGGTGTCATGGGATGACACCAAGGGGAGCAATGTTTCCCAGGTGCCCCTCTCCCCTGGAGGGAGACTGGTGAAGGTGGCTTTATTGCTGATAGTATTTTTTATGGAACCTGTAATCTCTTGGTATCCTATTTTACCTGGAGAAGGCTGTTCCCCAAGCCTACCCCCATGCACACACTCCTGTGGGATGCTGCCATGAGCCATCTGAGTGAAGCTGGCTAGATGTAAATCACCCTTAATCTTCAATAATCATATTAATATAAAATTTCACTTTGGAAAACAAAAGAGGCTCTCCGGCCTGCCAGGGAACCACTGGCATATGAAGACCTTTCTGCCAGTATTTATCACTCTAAAATAAGATTTACGCTTCTAAAGCTCTCTCTCTCCTTTCATGCTTCTGAGCAGCTTCATTTTTCTCCCCTGAGCTTTCCCATTCTCTCTTTCTTGCTGCCTAACAAATTAAGCATCTAATCACTGCTGTGGAGGCGCAGTGGGAGAGCAGGGCTTTTATATTCAGCACCGTGTTGGGTTTTTTCATGGTTAATCTTTAAGCTGTTTGGCCCAGGATAGGTTTGAAGTCAATGGTTGTGCATTTGCTTGAGCACATACATGTGCACGTATGTGGCAGATGGTAACTTCAGGTTAATACCTGAATGCTTCCCATCCCCTGAACTGGCCAAAGGGCAGGGCTGCAGAGCAGCATACCCTTGGGATGGGCCTACCGCCTGTATTTCAGCCCTCTGCCCTTCCTCTGCGCAGGGGCCCATAGTTGCTGGCTGGAATTGGAGCCCTGTGAGCATCCTTGCAGCTCCTGTGAGAAGTACCTAAGATCCTTTGTGGGTTTGTGGGCTCCCTCACCGCAGTGTGTCCTGCTAGGATCCTAGTGCTTTGGGCTTCCTTGTGTCAGGGACAGCTGGAGTTTGGGATCTGTAAGCTTCCTCCCACTCATGGGAGGGCCAGCCTGGCTTTCAGAGGGATGATTTTTCTCCCAGCAGGCACTGTGGATTTGTATATGGCAAAATGAACCTGTCCGGAGTTGAACCATGAGCTCTGTCTTGTGACAGCCCTCTGCTAAAACTCACAGAGCCTGTAAGGCTGAGTGGCCACCCTTCAGCAGGACGCATTGGTACCAGTTTAACCCCTGTAAGGGATGAAGGCTTTGTCTGGCTAATTAAATGAAAACACCTTTTGTTGCATGACTTTTAAGGTGGCCTTACAGCTTTTCCCCCTTTCTTATGTTTCTGCCTAAGTCAGCTCTTCTGACCTCTAGGTTTTTGAAGCTACAGGACCAATTTCAAACAATTGTAACACTGGGGTGGATTTCAGAGATGCTGGGATTGGATTGTGTTTCATGAAAATAGGGGAATAAATTAGAGAAGAGAGAAAATGAGAGAGAAACCTTCACAGAGCCCCATTAGAGGAGAGAGTGCTGTGTGAGTTCAACCTTTGGTGGACATCAGAGAAGCTGCAGTGTAAGACTCTCTCTTTCTCTCATGTCTTCCATGACACAAATCCACAGGTCATCAGGCTTCCTCTTTGTCCCAGACATCTCAGGCCTTCTGGAGCATTTCTGGGCACAGCCACGAATTCTTTGCTGCATGGCTTGATGGTTGCTCCTGGGACAAATAGGAGCATCCCTGGAAGCAGTGGGGCTGAGAGGGAAGGGGCTGCTGTTTTTTAAGTGCCACAGCCATGCTGTGAGCTCTTCCATGGCACTGTCCTTTCACTATAGCCAGGGACAAAAGCAAGAACCATCTCCGGGTGGTGATTTGAAGTAGCTGCAGTGATGCATAAGACCAGTGTATATTGTAGAAACTATCCAGCAGATGTGGAGAGGCCCTTCAATAAGGCATCAGCCCCCAGTACCGCGCACTCCTGAGAAAGATCTCTTTTCTGGGAGGTGGGAAATCCTGGGAGGCAGAGCCCCTTGGAGATGGTGTTTGTGCCCTCAGGCCTGCCAGGAGCAGGCAGCACGCTGAGCTTCAAAGAGGGCTGATGCCCAGCTGCAGCACAAAGCCTAAGAAAGCAGCAGGAGCTTTGGCCTGGTTTCGGGGTGTCCCCAGAGGAGCCAAGAGTGTTTGGCAGGTTTTAATGCATGCATTTCTAATGGGAGGCTCTTAGCACCGTTTAAGAAATGGTAGAATTAAGTGCTGTATTTCCCAGTGAACTGGGCCCCAGGAGGACAAGGTTGACAAGGTCAGAATTTTAGGGCCAAATTGCTGCTATATGAGTCTTTTCTGGTTGCTTTTTTACACCGTGTTCTCTGGACCTTGTATCCTTTCTCAGTCATAGCCTTTCCACCTCCTCAGCCCACAGCTTGTCTCTGTCCCTTGTATCAAGTCTATCCATACTTTCAAGTGGTTGTATTTTAAGCTGCCCTCATACCTTGCCATCTAACTAGTGACTGTACTGTGTCACCCTCTGTGCCACCCTGATCCCCAAGCCAAAGGGTTGCATGTGGCTATCAGAACATCCAGCTCCTGACTCAGATCTTGGTGTCTTCTCCCTCCATATTTCCTCTGAAAAAGAGAACCATTCCTGTGGCCTCCTGCTCTTCTCCAAACTCTCTGGTGCAAAGAAATGCCAATAACATTGACGCATCCGTTAGCAGGGAATAAACCAGAGGGAAATTGTTGGGAGCTCGGAGCTGATGGGTTGACTTTGTGCCAGCCAAGGAGGGTACAGCCATTCATGGGCACAATGCCACTACTGTTACTTGATGCTTTTGCATTCGTGAGGATGGCCAGGAGCCAAGGGCATGTTCTAAGTGCTGTCTTGGCCTACACTGAAGACTGTCGGAACCCTACAGAAGGTAGGCCCGGTTCATGAGGGGGGACCTTTCAGTTGCCCTATAAAACAGATCCCATGTCCAAACTGTTCCTCTTGCCTGTAACCACAGAACCCCTCCAAACCAGGCTCTCTACACATGCTCTTGTGTCCCCCTTCCTTGGTTCTCCTCTGGGCTGGAGTTCATTGCTACCCTGGGGACTGATGAGACCAATGAGTTTGGCTTGCGGAATGGCTTGGCCCTTCCTTTGGCCTGTGGCTGAGGCAAGGTTGCACAGCCAAGGTGGAAGGTACAGAGGGAGCAGGTCTTCTCTACATAGTCCCTTTGATTTTGATACATAGCAAGGATAAACACCACCTTCATTCCACCCAGCCCCTAACGCAGACACCTCCTTCCTCTCCAGTCTCCTAGGACATCTTCCCTTGCAAGCCCTCTTTGTGCTCCCTGAGTGCAGCTCCCTGAGTGGGATTGGGTGGCTCTCAGCGATTGCTGGGGCTGCTGCAGAGGAATGCGGTCCTGTCCTCAGATTTTCTCCCTGTGCGCCATGAACAAGCTACAGCTGGCAATGACGAATTCAGCACAGCTTTTGGAGCAGTCTGCTCTGCCAGAGGGGGTCAAGGCAAGGGGGCTGCGATGTTCCTGTATGGAGCTGGGTATTGTGTATTGTATTTGTCAAGGTGAGACAGACAGGCTAAAGCAAAATGCTCAGAGATGGATGCTGGCTAAACCGTTAGCTAAGATTTTAGGGGCAGAGGTGGTATGGTGGGTTGGCTGTATCTGTGCATGGAGTCACCTCTGGAAAAGGTGGGACTGGTATTGAGGAGTATCAGAGGCATGTGGGTTCCAACCTGTGGAGAGCCAGATGTGCCTCCTATCTGATGCATCTGGAGAGACAATGTCAGGAAGCTATTTCTCTTTGGATTATAAGGCTGAGAAACAAAGCAACAGACTGTAAAAGCCTCTGCTTTCTGCTGCACTGCTGGCTGATGCAAAACTGAGGCAGCAGCTGGAGGCCATTGTATGACAACCGTAAGTGACACGAGTTTGGTGGCCTCAGATGATGAGCTGTGGGGAACAGAGGCTTTCTCTCTGTCTTTTCTATTGGTCTAGCTCTTCTCCCCCTCCCTTTTTCCATCTTGGCTTTACTTTTTGGATTATTAAATATTTAAGTGTTTCTCTGTGACACTATCTGTGATCCTTTAATCCAGCTGGCCTGGTAATTCCACAGACCCAAATCAGCTCAGATTTCTCCACAGCCCTAAGCCTTGTTTCTCAAGGGTTCACTCCTGTTCCATTTATCTTCCTTCATTTTATTTCTGCCCTTTGTGTCTCTGTGCTAGAAATTGGTTCAGCTTTTTCAGAAAGAGCTTTGTCAGTGTCTTTAGCGAGCAGCCTCCCCCCACAATAAAAGGGGAAAGAAGACACCTTAGTTTTTCATTAACTAAGAATCCTTTTCTGTTTTTTATTGGTTTTCCTACAAAAATAATTAAATAAATGAGAGTGCAGTGCCCACATGTTTTATGTGCCGTATGAACTCATTTCCTCTGTGCTGCCTGAGGACACCCCTGCCGGGCTTGTGTCTCAGCACAGTGGGAGAAGGCTTGAAGCTGTAGTTGGAGGGAAGGGTGCTCCAGGCTACCCTTCCCAGCCAGAAACAGGAGCTTGCCCTGAGCCCAGGAACGCACTGAAGCATTCCTACTAGGTGTCCTTTCCCTCAAAGGGGCAGTGTTCACAGCCCTAAGGAGAGGTGGCAAAGTACAAAGGTGCAAGCAGAGCATCTCAGCATCTCTCTTTGGTAGGGGTAGGTGGATGATGTGCTCCAGCTGAGGACTGCTGGCATTGCTGTCTGAGAGGCTGGTGTTTGACACAATGCCTACACCCTGCCCCCCAGCGTGCTGAAGCTGGGCTGGCTCACCTCAGGAGCCTTATCCATGCACCAAGAGGCAGGAACAATTTTTATAGCGCAAATGGTTACACGTGGCTTGAATTATTTATCCCTTTTGCATCAAGGAAGGATAGAAACAAACAAAAAAGTGTTTTGTTCTTTTTTTTTTTTTTTTTTTTTTTTCCAGGAGGGAAGGCTTGTCCAAATTTTCTCTGCTTCATGCATTCCATGTACATCATTTTCAGGCGGCTGGAAATCTGCAGCTTTGGCTTGTGCTTGGGGCTTGCCTTTGTTTACCCTAGGAGTTTTGAGCCCCTGAAATAACAGACTTATGTTCTCCATCCCTCTTCCTCTTTCCCTTCCCTTTCTTCCCCAACACTGCTGCCTTCCTGCAGGTCCCTAGCTTTGATCACGTTACTTGAAGCAGTCCCAGTGCTTTTCTGCATACCCTTGATACGAGATTATATGTCATGAAGGTTCCCTTCTCGAAGGTTTATCAGCATAGCAGGCAGTATCATTCCTCTCTTGCCTGCATCCCCCATAATGCTGTCTTTTCCCCATCTCCCTCTTCTCATGAAACCTTGCTGTCTATGCTCTTATCTCAAAGACCCCTCCAACTGATGCCTCTTCTTGTCTCCTGTGTGCTTTCTTTTCCAGATTCCAGTGACAGATGGATCTCTCTCGTGTGCACTTGCTCTTTTCCTCTCTGTATTTATGTTTTCAACATGTTTGATCAGAAGCTCTGAAGCTTCTCAGAAGTGAACCTGGGGAAGAAGGAAGAGAAGGAGAAAGAACTGAGGGAGCGTGAGCGACAGAGGAGGCAACCCTGCGTTGTACTTCCGAATCACACCGTGGAGGGGCGAGGGAAGACTAGAGGGGGGAGGGCTTGGGTTGATTTTGGGGTGGGTTCGGTGTGGGTGGGGGGGTGGGTGGGAGGGAGAAAAGTGGAAAAAGTGGGCAAGTCATTCATGAGCATCAAGGAAGATTCGTTACCCTCGGTCTGAATTTTTGTTTGGAAAAGCACAAGGTAGTTCCCTTTCAGACCAATTATTCACGGTCACAGCTCTTGCGTGTGCTGGAAGCAGATTGCATGTGTTCTCCCTGCTCCATGCTCCTGGCTTGACCGAGAGGGCAAGAAGAAACAATGGTGACAACACACACAAAGACTGGGGTGCTCATGCCCTTCAATTGCTAAAGCCCAGTTACTGCCCCTTTCTCTTCCCCCAGCCCCTTAGTTTCCTTTTGCTGTGATCCTGACATTTGGGGTTGTTTTCTGTTGTGGGTTTTTTTTCCCCACCCTGATGAGGGCACCACTGCAGACCATGATGTGCCTGGGGTTGTGGGCAGCTGCCCTGCTCTGCTTGTTTTCCCCTGGCACTGTGCGAGGTGATTGCTGGCTGATTGAGGGGGACAAAGGTTATGTGTGGCTGGCCATCTGCAGCCAGAACCAGCCCCCATATGAGACCATCCCCCAGCACATCAACAGCACGGTGCACGACTTGCGTCTGAACGAGAATAAGCTCAAAGTGGTGCTGTACTCATCCCTCAACCGCTTCGGCAACCTGACTGATCTGAACCTGACTAAGAATGAGATCTCTTACATTGAGGATGGGGCTTTCATGGGCCAGTCGAACCTCCAGGTCTTGCAGCTGGGCTACAATAAACTCACCAACCTGACAGAAGGTATGTTGCGGGGCATGGCGCGTCTCCAGTTCCTCTTTGTGCAGCACAACCTTATTGAGCTAGTCACCCCTACTGCCTTCTCTGAGTGCCCCAGCTTGATTAGCATTGACCTGTCATCTAACCGTCTGAGCCGACTGGAGGGGAACACTTTCACCAGCTTGAGCAATTTGATGGTGTGCGAGCTGGCTGGCAACCCCTTCAACTGCGACTGTAGCCTCTACAGCTTTCTTAACTGGCTGGCGGTCTTCAACAATGTCACCAAGAACTATGACCGGCTCCAGTGTGAGAGTCCACGGGAGTTTGCTGGGTACCCGCTCCTGGTGCCTAGGCCTCACCACAACCGCAACGCCATCACCATCTTCCAGTCCATGTGCAGAGGTGGCACCATTCCCTCCCTCTCCAGGGTCAACCCCACCCCTTATACCCCTGACTCCCAGCGAGACCTGGATGAGGGCTCAGCCATCAGCCCTGGGGACTTCCTCTCAGTCAAGCCTCCAGCTTCCTCCACCACTGACTCCTCCTTCAGTCCCAGCATCAAGCTCCATGATGTCACCATCACCTCAGCTATCTTGATGGTAACCATCCCCATGCCCTACAGTAAGATGTATGTGCTGGTCCAATACAACAACAGCTACGTTTCTGACATAGCAACACTGAAGAGCAAGAAGGAATATGTCACTGTCAACAAGTTGAAGGCCCACACTGATTATACTTTCTGTGTGGCCTCCATCCGCAACAACAGGCGCTACAACCACACTTGCCTGACCTTTGCAACCCGAAGTAAAGGCAGGGAGGACCCTATTTCGAGTACTTCCACCACCACCCACTATATTATGACCACCCTGGGTTGCCTTTTTGGGATGGTCATTGTCCTGGGGGTGGTGTACTACTGCCTGCGGAAGCGGAGGATGCAGGAGGAGAAACAGAAATCCCTCAATGTCAAAAAGACCATTCTGGAAATGCGTTATGGATCAGATATTGATACTAGTACCATGGTCCATCCTTCCCAGAAGCTGGGTGAGCCACCAGTCATCCCTGTCTCACGGATGTCTTCCATCCCTTCCATGATTGGGGAGAAGTTGCCCCCATCAAAGTCAATAGACACTGGGATGGAGACTCCTAAAGTCACCACTAAAGGTAACTACATTGAGGTGAGGACTGGTGGTGGGGATGGGCTGGAGAGAACACAGCGGGATGAGGACCTGAGGGAGCTTGATAATGGGCAAGGCTCAGCTGCTGAGATCTCTACTATAGCAAAGGAGGTAGACAAGGTCAACCAGATCATCAACAACTGCATTGATGCCCTCAAGTTGGACACAGCCTCCTTCCTGGGTGGTGGAACTGGTGTTGACTCAGACATGGCCTTTGAGTGCCAGTCCATCCCAGCCAGTTCCTCGGGTGGGCTAGAGCGGCCTAGCTTTCTTTCCCCACCCTACAAGGAAAGCTCCCACCACCCTTTGCAGCGCCAGCTCAGTGCTGATGCTGCCGTGGCCAGAAAGACCTGCAGCGTCTCCTCTAGTGGCTCCATCAAGAGCGCCAAGGTCTTCAGCTTGGATGTGCCTGACCACCCACCACTCAGCAAGTCTGACTCCAAATACATTGAGAAGGGCAGTCCACTCAACAGCCCTTTGGATCGTCTTCCCTTGGTGTCCCCAGGCGCCATCCACCACTTGGAGGTCAAGCCTTCTTACCATTGCAGTGAGCACCGTCACTCCTTCCCGGCCCTGTACTATGAGGAAAGTGCTGACACCTTGAGCCAGAGGGTGTCATTCCTCAAGCCACTCTCCCGGTCCAAGCGAGACTCCACGTACTCCCAGCTCTCCCCCAGACACTACTTCTCAGGCTACTCCTCCAGCCCTGAGTACTCATCAGAGAGCACCCACAAGATCTGGGAGCGATTCCGGCCTTACAAGAAGCACCACAGGGAGGAGGTTTACATGGCAGCTGGGCATGCCCTGCGGAAGAAAGTTCAGTTTGCCAAGGATGAGGATCTGCATGACATCCTGGATTACTGGAAAGGAGTCTCTGCTCAGCAGAAGCTGTGACTCTCCCTTGCTCTTTCCAAGGAAACGATACAAAACAAGACCCCCACCCCCAAACAACCAGAAAAAAAAAAAAAAAAAGCCACTTGACTGTGAAAAATAAACCACCAACAAAATACTCCTGAAAATACAAAACTGACAAAATTGTTTCTTAAAGTTTACAATAGCAGCAGAAAACTCTCACACACACTGACTCACACAGACACACACACAAGCCGAATTGTCTCTACTGTGTTACGGGGACCATTGTTCTGCTTGCGATGGTTGGGAAGAGCGTCCTGCTCTGACACTGTGGTAACAACACTGGAGTGCGGGTGGGTGGGAATGGCCCAGGATGGGGTGGCAGTGGTGGCAATGGAAGGGCAGGGATGGACACTCACTGGGCATGAAACTCAGCTGTGAACTATTGCTCTTTCTGTTCCTATTGAGGGATGGTTTTTCTTTTGTGTGGGAGGAAGGGATTTGGTTTAGAAAGCTTCTCTGCCTTCCTGATACACTTGCTTTTCCAAATCTTCCATCACTAATTTTTCCCTCATTTCCTTTGGCAGTGGAGTCTTTTCTTTCTCTCCTGTCCCCTTCCAAGATAGATGGGATTTGTTGGAAGACATTCTCTCACTTCTTTTCCTTTGCCCTTCCTTACCCTTCTCTGCTTAAGGGTCCTTAGGCTCACCCTTTCTGTCTAGATAATTTGCAAACCTCCATCCTCCTCAAACAAAGGAGAGGAGGTGTGAAGGACCAAGGGAGGTAGGACCTGCCATACAACGCACTCTGTGCCCTTGCTGCTCTTCCTCCTTCCCTTCTCCCCAAACCATGTTGTTGCTGATGAACACCAGCATTTTGGGAGTGATGGGCATTCTCCAGACTTCTCAGAGACAGTTTTCTGCCAGTTGGTGGCAGGGTATGAATGTGTTCTTTGGTATGGCAAGCCAGGTCCTTAAGGAGTGGTGGAGGAAAAGGCAGGAAAGTCTGGTCTCTCAGAGGTGTAAAGGATTCCCATCTTTTCATGAGTGTCACAGGTCAGAAGTTGTCCTCACCATACACACCTGTGCTGAGGCAAAACTACTGCTACCTTGTAGGTTTGATACTCTCTGTTCATATCTCCCTTACTATGAGGAAGGCACATGGAGAGGAACTCAGCAGAACAAGTTCTACATGAACCTTCTGCAGCTCTTCCCAGCTGACTTGCACCCAACTGGCTTCCTCTTGAATAAGCCATGGACATTCTGGCATGGGTAGGAAATAGCCTAGGATTGAGGCAGGAGAACAGGAAACATAAGGGATGTGAGCATGGGACCCGGGAATAGCTCAAGAGGGATGGCTTCTAAAGAAACTCCCTTTGATTGTGCAGCCATGCTGTGTGTACTGGGATAGAAGAGCATAGCAGCCTCTGGATGACAGTGTCTTTTTGAATATTTAGAGGGTCTCATGAGAGTCAGAGCAACATATCACCTCCTAAATCTTCCACCTCCTCACATTTAGCCATGACGAGCTTTTCTTAGGGATCCTTTCACACCTTGGCAAAAACCAAGTTTCACTTGCTAGGTCCCAACCTCTGTCCCTTGGATAGAAGATGTGCCACTGAGCTGGGAATGAGCCTGCTGCCCTCTTCACATCATCCCATTTCTGAGCAGCCCAACAAAGCACAATCTTGGCACCATCTCCCCCGAAGTTTTCTTGTCAGGCAGGGGTGCTGCCTGCTGAGTGCATCTTTGTGCATCACAGTGGTCCTCCTCTGCATGAACTGCACACCCCAAATCTTGACAGTTGTTCACCCCTATCAGGATGGGGGTGAGGGCCTGTTCTGTGTTGGCCTTTCCTAAGTGGCTATTTCCTTTTTGAGGTATTCCTGAGAAGCTCCAGTTTTCTGGGAGGCCCTGGGAGAAGGATGAGGATGTAGGAGCTTCTCTGGGAGGGATTTCCATGCTGCCCGCAGGAAACCAGCCTGTCAGCAGCTGTGAGAGCTGGCTTCTATGCCACAGGAGACATGACTTCATCTTCTGCAAGTGAGGAATAGCAGTAGGCAGGGACTGGTGTATGAAAACCAGAGGGGTGGTCCCCAAGATCTAAATCTGTGAAGATCCATGGGGTTCCTTCCTTGTAGGGATGCTGATGGTAACAATCCTAAGCCAGGTCCTGATCCCACTGCCTCAGCCTCCTTCACTGTCAGCCTGCTCCCCCACAGTCAAAGCATCATTTTGCCTTGAGCCCAGAAGTATTTATAGGACTGACTGGCAGTCCAACCCAGAAGAAGGGGTGTGTGTGCACATGTTTGTGTCTGTTAATGTGTGTATGTGCAGGAAGATGAAGGGAAGTCACACCACTGCTGACAGCCATCCCTCCGTGTTGGGACAATGCAGCAAAATCAAGACAGGTAAATGGTGTAGGTGATGCTTAGGCACAGTAGAGACCTCTCCAGCTACCACGTGGAGCAGGCCCAGTGGTCTTCCAGCATGGCAACCATCCAAGCAGGAACGACTAATGGCTGGGGCACAGAATTAGACCGGAAAAGGGGAATGACAGGCATGGGGGGATGGAGTGCTGTTCCTCTCCCCACCTCTTCCCTCCCTGTGCTTCTCTGCTGTATGGTCTTGTAATCAGTTCTGCTCAGTCTGTAGTTTTGGGGGCAGTGTTAACCTGTAATGGTTTCTTCTCCCTTCCCCCATGACCCCAACGAGGCAGAAAAGAAAGGTCAGGGATACAGCTATCACCAGGCCCTTCTTCTGCCTGCAGTGGGAGTAAGACTGGGTAGGAGGGACAAGCCATTTCTCTCCCAGTTGTAGCCCCCCACTCCAAACCAGTGGGTGAAGTTTGCACAAGATGGACTGTTCTGTGGGAGGAAGAGGGCAAGGAAGGGAAACAAAGTGTCTCACCTTCCTTCCTCCTCCCTTCTTCCTTGTCCTGCTCCCTCCCCAGGGACGAGGGCTAGCCAAGTGGCGCCAGCCCTGTCGGAGGAAAGCAGATTTAACGTTCTATTTGCATGATGATTTTACTGTATTTTTCTGAGCAAACACCTGTTGTGTATGTGCCAGTTTGTTGGAATTTAACCTCCTCCCCCAAAGTCTCTCCTGTCCTTGTCCCTGTTTTCCCTGCTCCTTTCACTCATCCCTGATGTGATTTTATGAGAGACTCCTACCAGTTTGGGAGGGAACACACCCCAAAGAGAACCCAACCCAACCAGCTGCATAAACATTCCTCTTTCTTTCCAGTGTCTCCCTCCCCTTACCCCAACTGTGGTCTCTCAGCTGCTTTTCAGGGTTGTGCGTGTGAAAAGGGATGTGTTATATACCAAATGCTGGCTCTTTCTAGTGGTCATAATTTCTTCTAATCATTTAGAAACAGGAGTGAGACCAATCAAGACACATCTCATGAGAGAAATGGTCACTAGTGTCCCCATGCCCTGGTTGCTCTTTCCCCAGATCTACAAGCAAGGTTATTCTTGGGGGAGCAAGGAGTGCTTCAGCTGCAGGGAAACCTCTGATACAGTGAAAGCTTGATGTGGAGTTGGTTGCAATCACATGAAGACCTCCCACCACCTTCCTCTCATTGATTGCGCATAGGTCTGGATTAGGTCTGTCCTACCCCGCCTCTCCTGTGGGTGGCCCTGGCAGAGTCCAGGGCATGATGAGACTTTTAAGACCTCTGTGATAGTAAAAAGCATAGAGAGACTGCCTGAAGTTCCTAAGCCCCCTGTGGCTTGGCTTTGGCAAGGGTCCCTCACCTCTGCCTTCTCCCAGGGCAAAGTGGATTCATTGGGCGGAACCAGGACCAGCTGCTTTCACACTTTATTTATCTGGGTTGGTTACTCATGGCAGGGTTTAGTTCACCTCACTGGAAAGCACGGAGGGTGAGGAAAGAGGTTGACTGCTGACCTGCCCTCTTCTGCCCAGAAGCAGACTTGGGAGGAAGCCTGGGCTGGGTTCCTGTACCCAGAAGAGTGAAGGTGAAGACCCTAGGCGTGCTGTGCCATGGGGCAGAGCTGTTCCCCATCCCTGCCGGTGTTGCCCCAGCTTATGCTGCCATTTTCCTCTCCCCCTTCCCCACTCTTCCATGCTGAATAAATCCCTCCCGAGGCAGGTGTGAAATATTCATGACTGACAAATGAAGATTTATGTTGGGCTGAGGAGGCCTGTGTGTGTTTGCAATGCTAATCAGCCTGCCTTCCTGGAGGAGGCTCTGCCATACGGGCCTGGGGGAGAGAGGGGGAGATGCAGGAGAGAAGGGGGAAAAGGAGCTGAGGAAAAGAGAGGAGGGGCAGACATGGGTGAGGAAGGTGTGGTGGGACCAAGGAATCGTGAGGCAAGGGACAGGTAGAGAGAGAGGGAGATGGAGGAGGACAGGATGCAAAGACCAGGGGAAGAGATGGCCACACTGTAAAAACGGGATGGTAAAGGAGAAAGGGACCAGAGAGAGAAAGGGTTGAGTGCAGGGGTGGGGGCTCTCTGTAAGGAGGTGTGGAGTCAGTCAGCAGTGCCTGAAGAGAAAAGATGGGCAGACTTCATGATGAGGAAGCTGTGGCCCCTCTCTGTAGGGCAGAGCTCAGCACGACAGGGCGAGCAGCAGCCACATGAGCAGGAGCTGCACCCAAGGCCCCGAATACACGTTTGCCATGCTTGTTGCTGATCAGAAAGCTCAGCTGCATCTGGAAGGACACACAGCCTCTGGGATCCTGGAGAATACCCCTTCCACCACCACCTCCTTCTGCACAACCCCATGTATGAAAAGCCTCATGGAGCTGTGTCCTCTTGCTGGAGCCAGTCTGCTGCTGTCCCACCATCTGAGCAGGGGGGAGCATCTTGAGGGTAGCTTGGTGCAGGATGGACACTGAGTGGGGTCTCTTGTAGGGCTGTGGGAGCCTGCCCCAGCTCAGCTGCCCCTTGCCCACCCTGGCTGGGGCAGGTGGGTTTGGGTCTTTCTGTGAAGAAGGGGCCGAGGGGAGCATCTGTCACCTTCCCCCTACACACACACACACACACTCCCACATCTCATCCCTCCAGCCACTTTGGCCTTGTACCATGAGGGATGTTCTCGGTCTGCCTCCCTTTCAGTTCTCTTGCTGTGGGGAGATGTCTCTACAGCTCTCCATGTGCAGTCCCACCAGTGCGGCTCTCCCTTGGGCTGCCCCAACCCTACCCCCATCCCCAAGGTGGAGAGAGGGCAATCTCTGCCCGGCTTCTCCTTCTCCACTGGTGGGCACCTCCTCTCCTCCTTGCCCCTTATGATCCCCAGTCCGTCTGCCCCATCCTCACACATTTGGCTTGACCTTTGCCCTCCCCATAATAACCACCGCCACTGTGAGGCCTTGCTCCTGGCTGTCCTGCCCCCATGGCCTCCTCTCCACCTTGGGAGAGGCCATCAGGGTCAGTCCAGACCCTCCAGGGCTGGTACGACTGGTCCATCCACAAGCACAGCACCTGGGGTGAGGGGATGGGAAGGGGCAGGCAACTGCCAGGCACAGAGCTGGGGGCATCAGCCCTTGACTGTAAGGAAGGGCCTGGGAGGCAGCTGCTGGGACTGGCTCCTTGTGGCCTCTTTGGTGTTCCTCCTTCCGTAACAACCCTGTGACCCCCCCTGGTTGTGTATGGACGAATTTGAGTTGAAGTTATATTTTCTTCTTCTTTTATTTCTTTTTTTTCTTTGTTTCCTTCCTCTTTCTTTTCTTCTTTCAGGTTTGTATTTCTTTCCTTTCTTCCCTCTTTTTTCCTTTCTTTTCCTGTTTTAAAACTGAATGGCACGAAATCATTTTTCCTCAACTCGGAGATTCCTGTATGGAGAAAATCAATTTCTATATTTGCAATAAATTTCTTATTTAAAAAAAAGAAAAAATGACAAAAAAACCCAAAAAACAACAAACAAAAAATATGAAAAGCTGCTTCTGAGTCAATTTGTCCTAGCTTTGTCTTGTAGAGGAGGTGGGATGGGATGGGAGGGAATGGGCTATGGGAAAAACCAAGAAAGCTGGGTCAGGGCACGGGAGAAGGATTCTCCCAGGCAGCCTGTGGCCATCTACTCTACCCAAACACACTGTTTCTCTGCCCTTGGATATCTATTTGTTTGAACACATACTGAGTCCTCAGTTCTGCCATGAGACCGGTCCCCTCCAACACCCAGTTGATGCCCCATTCTGGGCATGGCGTAGGGCAGCGCTTCCTCGCCCATCACCTACACAACAAGTTCTCACTTGGTGGTAAGAGGCATCCCCTCCCAAACTCCAGAGCTCTCTGAAGGAAGGCAGTCGGAGCCAGGTGATTCAGCCATGGGTAATGACTGAGCAATCTGTAGCCTAATCCACCAGCAGATATCCTGATCTCAGCTCTTCTTAAGCATCAATATTTAAAGTCAAGAACACAGACAGCTAATCCGTGGTTATTGGTGCATTTATACACATAATTAGGCCAATTTGTGTATGGTGACATAGCAGCCATTCCCTCGCATGTCTTCCCTGCCCCCTGTTTGTTGTTGTTTCTAGTTCCTCCCAAAGTTGGTACTGCTGCTTGCCTCAGAGGGGTTCTTCTTTTGCCCTTGCACATCCAGTTTTGGTCAGGTGGGTCTAACTGTGGCTTCTGAGCTTCCCTCTGGGGTGTGCTGAGCTCACAGCCTCTGCTCCTAGTTGCAGGGGGGCAGAAATAAATGGTCCTAAGGGGCTGTGAATATGGACGCAACAGTGACTTTCAGCTTCTGGATATATATGCTGCAGTAGCTGATGACTCTTATTAATGCTTGAATTCATTTTAGAGCAGCCTTGGGGGCAGATGCTACTACAGGCAGATGCTTCACAGTCTGACATGTTCTTCATTGGACTTAGGAAGAATGATTGAGTACGGGAAGGAATGGTGCTGGGCTGTGCACCTCTGGGGGATGGACAATGGTGCATAACGAAAAGGAGCTCTGCTGGGGTTAATCAGGGCTTCATGTACTTGGTGGAAAGCTTTATCATTGGCTCAAGGTGGTGTTCCTGACATCTGCATCCCTGCAGTGCAGGGATGTGGGCCTTCTGAGACAGGGAATCTCAAAACTTGGGAGGAATTAATGCATAAATTATGAAGAGGCATAATCTAATCAGTTGAGTGCCCCCATGCTGTTTATTTTGTTGCTAAATTCGATTTTGTTTCTACAGTCTCTGCATTTCATCTGGTTGCTTTGTCACATGGATGAGGAAGGACAAAATGTATTTGCAGATGCTGTCTAGGTGGAGTGGGAAGCTTTGGGAAGGGAAGACTGCGAGGGCTGAAGTAATCACAGATGTCCTGAAGCCATGTGGGGACTGTTGGCCTGGGGGGACATGGGGGCACTGTAGTCAATCCTCTGGGCCAAAATGATCTCTTACGAAAGAGTTAAGCACTGCTTGTGTTTAAGCAGCCTTTGGATGATTCCAGACAGAGACCTTGGGAGTCCTCTGCTCTGCACCAGGTTGTGTGAGCTGGTGTGTGTCCAGGGAAGGGATGAGGTGTGAGCTGCGTCTGCGAGTCAGTGTTGTTCTCTCAAGCGCCTCTGACTATGACTGTGTCCAACTGCCGCAGTCCCTGCAGCAAACCACACCGACCTCTCCCTCCAGAACCTTATTGGCGGACTGTGACGGCTGCATCGTGGACCAGGAGAAATGTCCTGCACTATGCTGTGGACGGTGAAGAGGCTGCAATGGACTGTGTGAGTAAGAGAGTCACCTGGGTGACCAGCATGAGCTGACCCACTCCTCATAGAATCATACGATCCTATGGAATGGTCTTGTTTGAAAAGAATCTTAATATCATCTGGTTCCAACCCCCTGCCATGGGCAGGGAGACCTCATTCTAGACCATGTTGCCCAAGGCTCTGTCCAACCTGACCTTGAACACTGTCAGGGATGGAGCATTTACCACTCTTTTGGGCAGCCTGTTCCAGGGCCTCATCACCCTCACAGTAAAGAACTTCTTCCTTATATCTAACCTGAACTTTCCCTGTTTTAGTTTAAATCTGTTACCCGTTGTCCTATTGCTACAGTCCCTTATGAAGAGTCCCTCTCTGGTACTTTTATAGCCCCCCTTCAGGTACTGGAAGGCTGCTATGAGGTCTCCATGCAGCCTTCTCTTCTCCAGGCTGAACAGCCCCAATTTCCTCAGCCTGCCAACCCATCTATGGAGAAGAACAGTGCAGCCTTGCCCAGTCTCATGTTTTAGGCTGGCTGCAGGAAGGCAATTTTATGTTGTCTTGTGGTTGGTTCATGCTGATGTGGTTCTTTTTCTCTGCCATGATGTTCAGTAACACACATTTGCTACAGCACAGGGAGAACTGACGTACCCACGTAGCCTTCTGCTAGAGATCATACAGGACTGTTGAGATGTATGTGTGTGTGCATGTGCGTATGTATATTGAAACGGACAGGCAAGTGGGCAACATTGCCCTCTTCTGGACTGACTGACAGGACTGGAAGAGCATCTCTCTTGGAATTGCAGCCTGGCAGATGGATTTTCCTGTTTCCACTGGAAAGGTAATGCCCTTTCTAAGCCTTGATTTCCTATCCACATCCTGGTGCTTTTTACAACATCCAAGTCAGATTAGGGGATACTACTGCTCTCTGAAGCATCAGTGCCCAGGGACCTTGATCAGTCATGACTCCTCGGGGTCAGACCAAGTCTAAGGAAGTCAAGGGATGGATCTATCCCCTCCAGATAATGTTGGCTCCAATGGAGCCAGTAACCGAGAGCTCTGAAGGGAAGTGATCAATGGATGAGGGTGTGAGGGTCACACTGCTGACATTTGTCCCAAGGGCTGTCACTCAAGGGAAGGAGAGATATTCAGGCTACGAATTGGTCAGGCCAACATTTTTTACCAGGTCTTGGATGCACTCTCTGTTAAAACACAAAGGTGTGAGTCATGCAGAGCTAGAGGACAGACTGAGATCTACACAGAGCTCATGGGGATTTGGGAGCCTAAGTGCACACAGGCTCTACCCATCCTTAGCAGGGGAGCAGAGGATGTCACTGAATAACCTGTACATCTCCCTTCTCATCCTTGGAGGAAACAGAAGGTGACAAAAGGCAAGCCTGAACAGCGTGAGAGTGAAAGATTTAGGAGCGAAAGAGTAAGAGAGATGGAAGAAGGACTCAAATACACAAGGAATGGGTTCACGTACAGAGATAAGATTAAGGATCGGTTAGTGTCACTGGTACTGCTAAAAAGCCAAGCTCCAGGTACTGCCACACTCCTGGCGGGACTATGACAGGGTGCAGAACTGCTCAGTTTCTTGGCTTCCCTGGTGTCCAGCAGGGATCTGTGTGCTCCTTTCCCTCATTAGGCTCCTTGGGAGGGGATCTGTCTCACAAAACAGTTATATGATACCTTTTGCAGTTGGATTGCCAAATTACTCAGGTACATGCATCCTTGAAGAAGGAGGGAACAGTATTGAAACTGAATCTGAGGAGCTGTATGGTGACTCCTGCCAAGCAACACAAAAGTAAGCAGGGACCCAGTAAATGCTACTGTGCAAAATGGATCAAAAGCCTCATCACTTTTTAAATAAGAAACACTTTTAAAAAGAAAAAGCATTCAGCTCCATCTCTCTGTATATGTCACCAGAAAGGGCATCATTAAGAATTCATTGCAAATTCTGCACCCAGTTTTCCGGCCCAGTGCCTTGTCCCACTTGTCTTGCTCCAGGTCCAAGGCAGTGGAGGCTCTGCCATGAGTACGAGTACGAGCGACAAACAGGACCTGAATAGCAAGATGGAGCTTGAAGAAAGGGTGGGAGGAGCTGAGAACCTCTGGCATGAAGTGGCTGAAGGAAGGAGAAGCACTGTGAGGCAGGGAGCATGAGGAAGAGCCATGCTTGCCTGCAGACTTGGAAGCAAATAGGCACAAGCCTGCTCCAGCTGCCTGCTGTTTCCTGCTCACACAGACCTGGGGATTTCCTTCAACTCTGTTCTTTCCCTTCTTGAACATCTGGAGTTTATCCAGGGGTGAGTTTAAGGGTGGGGATGACTGGGGATTCCCAATTGCCAAAAATGGCCCATGTGCTGTTGAGTTAGAGCTACAGGACAGTGATGCAGATGACAAAAATGGCCAAGCCAAGCAAAACAGTCATAGGGTGGATTCATCAGGACAAGCAGGTGACAGGGGAAAGTGGCTCTACCTGTTGTGTAAGGGTGTCTTCAGCTGAAGCAAAGTAGCTGCTTAGAGTATCTGCTCGTCAGGAGGAAAAGGTGTTTCACTCTTGGCTTTGCTCAGATAGGGCATTGGGCCAGAAGACACACAAGATCCCAGCTTCTCATCCCTTCCTGATAAGATGGGGAGAGAGTTTTTGCCTCTGTTTCTCTGCTGTACATTGTCTCTGTCTTGTGTCACCATCATCAACCAGGCTCCCCGTGACACTCGTTTCTCTCTCTGCTTCTCAAGTGGCAGCCAGGGAGATAATTGGTATTTTTGACACTGTCTGTTGAGCCCTCTGTGGCAGGAGCTGCCAGGATGAAGCCGTGAATTAGATAATTAGGGTTAATTAGAGGCTTTCCAGGGCTATGTTACCATACTCTATGAGGATGGTGCCCTCCTTTCAGGGCCATTGTAGGGAATGGTGCCTTTGGGGGATAGGAATATGTAGGTTTCAGTGGCAGGGAGGTGAGCTGGAAGGTAGAGCTTGACAGGGCAGCATCCATAGAAACCAAGGCTTGAGTGACCTCTGAAAGGCACTTGGCCACCCACAGCTGCCAGATGACAGCTCTGCTCCGTCATGCATAGCCTGCTTCTGTAGGATGGCATCATGGGTCCTTTCTGCTTCTGTAAGATCCACTTGCCTGTGACTGGGTTTGCAGTGGAAGAAAGCACCAGTCCAGTGGTGGAGTGTGAGAGGGAGAGATGATTCTCCAGGTTTTGCTGACCCCATCACGCCAGAGCTGCTCTGTCTGCAGCAGTCTCCACTCTGCCAGTGCTGAGATGTTTGACTTCAGAGATGATAAGGAGACATTTCCCCCCCCACTCCCACCCATATTCTTGATGGAGAAGGGAGCACTAATTTCTCCATCCCTGTTGTGCAGTCAATGTGCCTGAAGGTGAAACAGACAGAGGCAAGTTAGATAGTCTGTGAGGGAGGTTTAGATGACAGCTCTTCTTCCTACTTGTGACTGTTGCTATGTAGGGATGCTCTGAAGAGGTAGCCTTTTCCAACACAGCCTCTCTACACCCCCATGCCCTGTCAGAGGGTTAAGAAACTTGTCTTGTTGCTAGGAAGCCTTAGAGTGATCACTCTGGCGTATTACAGGGTCTTCCCACAGAAAAGCATTAACCTCTAGGTCACTACATCTGTGGATGTATATTGTTATAGATCTCCTGGGTCTGAAGAAACTGAAGAACTCCCTTCTGGCTCTGGGGGAGGAATGGACTTCTCTGGGTCTTTTGGAAAGTCACATCCCTTATCGCCCAGATAGATAGACTTCATGAAGCGTCTTTGGAAAATGGAAGAGATTTGTCTCCCTCACTTTCTCTCCACATCACTAAGTCCCAAGTCTAATTAGCGTGATGAATGGAGAGAAGCAACTCATGATGACAACCAGACTTCTGGACCTCTTCTGCCTGGCCACTTACCTGTGAGAAGCAGATAGTCATCTGAAGCACTGTCACAACAAGACATGGGCTCTCCTCTCACCTCTGCTTTACCTTATAGGCACCTTTTTCCTCATTTCCTGCAAATTGTGTTTTCCTCATAATTCCCATCCACTGCTCCCTTCATACTTTCCTTCTTTCCTGTTTTCTCCATTTTCCTCCTTCCTTCACTGTCTCTCACCTTTCTGTTCCATAGGGAAGCATGACTTCCTCCATGTCACCTTCACTTTCCTTCACTCACCACCTTCTATCTGTTGTCCTTTTTCCATTTCTCCATTTCTTTTCCTCCATTCAGCCCTTTCTGTTTCTTCTCCTTCACATCTTGAGTCATCCAAGCCTGTAAGGAGGTGGTTTTCCACAAAGAAACAGAATGTGAAAAATATCTTTGTTAATCAAAAATGAAATATTGACCACGTGGGATGGAAAAAACCCAATGAATTAGGCAAAAAAAAGAAAGACAGCTCATTGCTCAGAAAGGGATGAAGGAAATCAAAACTTGTCTGAGAGAGTATTCACCACTGCGTTTTGGGTATTTCTGCATTGCTGTGTCACTGAAAGTCCTGCTAAGGTTCTCAGCCTAACATGCACTGCAGTGGGGTCAGCCTAGACTGCAAAAGGGTTGACAGAAGGTGGACAGCTGAGATACAGTGAGTGTGTGAAACAACCTTAGGATGTCTCTTTCATACATGCGCATGTAGAGCTCCTCCCCAGTCCTACAGCTTTGTCTTTCTAGGCTGAATCAGAAAAGAAATTTAATTTTAGGGAAAAAATACAGAGAATACTGAACACTGAACCTTGCTCTTCTGTAAAACAGGAGCTGCAATAAAATGAAGATACGGCCTTTCGAAATGAGGAAAGGAAAAAGTAAATGAAGCCCACAAAGAAGAATGACTGCTTTAGTCATTTCTAAGGTGATGCCTCTGCCCAAGTTACCCTATTTGTGACACTCCCAGAAATGGCCTTGATAGTGAGGTGGGAAGGGCAGGGGTAGGCCCATTCTAACATGGTGC
Organism: Neopsephotus bourkii; assembly: GCF_033783945.1. Lineage (NCBI taxonomy): Eukaryota > Metazoa > Chordata > Aves > Psittaciformes > Psittacidae > Neopsephotus > Neopsephotus bourkii. Next base: position 17,051,935 of record NW_026900624.1, read on the forward strand.
TGTGCCACCAGAAATAGGAACCTGGTGGACACACCAAATACCCCTGGAATGTACTTCCAGGAGCAATCAGGAAAGTATGGGTGGTCCTGCTGGATGTTCAGGTCTCTCCTGGTTCCTTACTGAATTCTCTCAACTGTCACTCACTTCTCCCACACCTTGATCCTAGAAATGACCTACTGCAGTGTCCGGGCATCAGCCACAGGCTGGAATTCTTTAACAAAGACCATAGGACAGAGGAAGTCCAGTAGAATTGGGCAGGGATAGCACCTCAGAAATTCATGAAGCAGAAGAAGTCACATATTCTTCTTCCAAGCAGGGGACAGGCCCAGGACCACTGCAGGTTCTAAGCAGGGCAAAGAAGAATTTGACTCAATAGCTCAGTCATAGAACATCTTTGGTGGCAGAGAAATAAAATCTCAACGATACCTTCAGACCTTTGTGTTGCACTGATCTATTAAACAAACTGTATCCCTGAGTACAGCAAGCACAGGCTTAATCCCATGTGATCCTGGTATTTTTAGCAGCTTGTTCATTGATAGGGTACCTGGGCTTTTTCTTGCTTCACTTGCAGGAGCTCTGAAACGAGACTCCACAGATTCCTAGCAAATAGAAAATCTCTGGTGAAAATCGAGGTCTCCGAATGCTGCACTGAGAAACACAAGATGCCCGATTAAAAGAAAAATGTCTCTTGATCTAGCTGAACCAGCTGTTCTACAGCTGGGTCTCAGGCTAATTCACTGTGTGCCTCTGTTGGGATCCATCAAGCTGAACAGAGGGTGGAGAGGCATCTGCTTGGCAGTGCTTGAGACAGCACCTCATGTAACATTGGTTAGGCAGCATTGGGCCCTGATGCAGGGTGAGGCTGCATATAGACAGGAGATGGGGGAAAGGACAATGACAGAGCGGTAGCAATGGAGTGTGCCTTCTAGCAGAGACCTTCTGAGTGTGAAGTCTTGCTCTGCAGGGCACCACATCTCTCTCCTTTAGCAGGATATCACAGCCCAACCTGAGTGGTATGGTCTGGGACATAGAGTCTCCAAGCAATGTAGAAGCTATGGCTGTGTTGGCAACTTGTGATGGTCTGGAATCAGATCTTACCATGATCAGGCTCTGTGGCTGCAGCACAGCTCCTCTGGTGTGTGACAGGGAGCATGTGCTCCCCACGTGATGTTATAAATGAGGAGGGGGATTCTCCTTATGGGTCAACTCCTTCTCCCAGGTTCTGCTGACACTGCCTGGAACAATCTCGACAGAAGGGATTCCTTGCATCTGGTCCATAGTTCCTTGGACAGCACACATCTAGGAGGGTCTTGCCAAAAATATTGCCTGCAGAAAGCCATGACAGGGTTTCTCATCCTCCAGATGGGACAGCCCTTATGGTTACTCCTCCATTGCTGGGGTCTCAGGCAAGAAAAAGGCCCCATGGAAGAAGGCACATGTTTTCTGGTCTCTGTAGGAGCATCACCAGGTGACCACCAGACAGACAGGGCAAATTTATCTGCTCAGGGAACATGACCTTTCTTCCAAATAAAGGAAATATTTTGTGGAACAGGAGGAGAAAAGCTGCCACACCATCATGCATCAGATCTGTCTGCGTCTTCTCCTCCACTGAGAATCCTAAAATCAAAATGGTCTGAAGAAGGAAAACAGGGCAAAAATACTGACTATTCCTTGCAATGTGAGAACAGGCAGCAGGTTAAGAGAAAGTCCAATGAAACAACATATAGTACAGAAAAAAACTTGTGAAAATCCTTGCCAAAGCGTTTAAACCAAATCTCTGGCAGTCTTTAAACTGCTGGTGGCCAGTATCAGGGAAAAGAAAACAAGGAACAAAACACATGCCCTGTTCTTGCCCAGCCACCCAGCCAGCCCTGGACACAGTCAGACAGAATACTGGGAGAGGCAGACCTTCCTGCTGATCCATGCCATCCATTCTTCTGCATTTTTGCACATCTTATTCAACCTCTGTCAGGCTTGTACCAAGGTATACCCAGCAAGGCTGCTGCAGTGGTCTGAAATGCCAGATTACTCTTAACCTGATGCTAAGATCATCTGACAGACCTGATGAGAAACAAGCTGCATTTGGAGCTTCCCAGCATTGCAGCAAGGAGACTCAAGCTCCAGAACAGAGTTTCTGCAGCTGCTGTTGATGGCTCTCCCAGCACAAAGCAAGCACTTGGGTAAAATTCAGGCCTGCTAACTATTTAAAATGTACTGAAAGGGCAAGTGGGATGCACAGGTAGAGAAAAAGCTTGATTGTACACAGCAGCAATCAGGCAAATAAACAGAAGAAAGAACTACATTTAGCTTGGGCTTCTCATCAACCATTTTAATCACAGCAGCCCTGGAGACAGGCACGCCTTGGGCACCATCATCTTCACCATTACCCTGGTCAGCACCTTGGCAGGTGTTGTGACCAAGGCCTTCCATCTCAATTAGATGATGTGAGAGAGCCATGGTAGCATGACAGTGGAATACTCCTAGCAGCAAAATCTGCCTCGTGGCAAGAATGCTGATGTTAGCAGTTGCTGACACAGGAATGTGTGTGTGGGGTGGTAGGATAAAAGAAATCAGGATTTTATTGGTGAAAATAGACAAGAAAGGAACTAAAACATATGGCTTCATGACCTAAAGCACCTTCTGAACAAAGATAGGTCTTGAGATAGGGAAGTCCCTGTGGGATTGGTCCCAGGAGATGTATCTCTATGCTAGATGCGCTAATGACCTTGTTCACAGTCAGCTTCACATCCTCGCTTGAGCAGATGGTAGGTACGCTTTGCACTACTTGCTTGTGGGGCACAGTGCTGAGTCTCCAAGTAAGCCTCCAGGTGAGTTCACATGTCTAGAACCTTAACGCAGACAAAAATACAGAAGTACGTAAGTGGCAAAAGGAAGACTTGGAAAATGTCGTCCCACTGCTAAATGGGGCAGGTGCCCTGGTGAGACAGGACATGGAAAAGACTGAAGTATTGAGTGCCTTCTTCGGCTCAGCCTTTACTAGCAAGACTGGCCTTCAGAAATGCCAGGTCTAGGGGAATATATGGAGCAACTTAACCTTGGTGGAAAGAAGATCAGCAGAGAACACTTCAGCAAACTGAATATAATGTAAAGTCCATGGGCGCTGATGGGATACAGCCAGAAGTGCTAAGGAAGCTAGATGATGTAATTTCAAGGTCAATCTAAGTAATCTTTGAACACTCATGGTGACTGGAAGAAGTGCCTGAGGGCTGGAGGAGTGTAAATATCACTATGGAAGGTCCAAGTCTATAAGAAGTCATGGAAACGTTCATGCCAACTGGGAAGGATGGAACTCAAATTCCTCTGTCTTCTTAGAGACATGCACTTCTAAGAGTGGTGATGCTGCATTTCTGATTCCTGCCAAGTTGGAACCATGTTGGCAAGGCAAGGTTTATAGAGAGAGACAAATGTCCTTTTTTGGACAAGCCAAATTAAATGTAAAAATGGACAAGCTCTTTTTGGGCCTGCTGCATTCATCTCCTCCAGACCTGCATTACACCCTGTCCATTTCATTCTGCTTGTATCACAGCTGATCCTTGTCTACAGACCTTGCCACTCTTACGGTCTTCAGACATCACACTTAAATCACGGACATCATTTGTGCACTTAAAACAGCACTGCTGTTAAAATATGGATTCTTACTTTCACAAATATCCAGTTGTAATATCAATTACCCTGCACTGATTGATGAGCTGAGAAGAAAAGGAAGCAGAAGATTAAGGAATTGTGTGATGATCCATTTGCATATGAGTACCCACTGTGATTATCCAGGCTCGAAACAAGGAAGAAGGAGTCAGCTGTTCTTCCAGGTATTTGAACTGCAGTTCAATAGTTAGTCCCGTTCAGGTTGACTCAAGTAAATATGTCACATGCTGGAAGCATCACTTTCTTGCAAGTAATACAGCCAAACAGAGCAGGGGCTAAAGCAAAACCCTCGTGCACCTGCCAGTGAAGACATGTTTGGGAAGTCCTAAGAACTGGGACATACTTCTTGCTAAGCCATAAGGGTTTGAGCTCCTCCTCGAGGGGAGGGAACGGAGCCCTGAGCAAAGAAAATTGCAGCAATATAGCAAAACAAATGGTACAGACTAGCAGGGAGCAATGTGACTCTGTGAACAGAGTGAATGAGAGCCTTGTTCCCTGAAACTCCCGCCAATGCCAAAAAGAGGAGACAGAAGAAAAAGAGGTGTATGCAAACACGAGCGTGAGGGAGAGAGACACTGTGGGTGAAAGAGACTGTGTGAGGGAGAGGGATCTTATACAATGTGTGAGAGACATGGATCCTATAGCCTTTGTGTTTGTGTTAGAGCTTGTGTGTGAGGGAGACAGACTGTGTGCGAGAGCCTGAGACAGCTACAGCATGAGTGAGAGCAGGAGCAAGAGAGCCAGGCAGAAGGAGAGGGGTGGGCCAAAGTAAGCCTCTCCAACCTCCTCTCTTCCTGGGAGGCCACTTGGAGGGCTTGAAGTTGTGGTGGGTTGGGGATGCTCTGGATATGGGGATGGCACCACTGCTGCACGCCCTCAGGGATAGAAAGGTTGAGTTTCTGTTTTCCAGAGCTGTTTTTGATGCCCTGTGTTTTCCAAAACATTTACTCAGTGCTGGCAAACACCACACAGTACCGGTGGGAGATGTTTTGGAGGAGAAGATGAAGACGGGTGGGTGATGTTGCACTGAACACCAGTGTTTGGGCCTCTGACTCACTCCTTGACTGACATAATTTGTGCTAACCCTTAAAACCAGGGACAGCATCAGCACTGCAGATTTCCAGAGGTACCATGTGACATCATCTGCTGGAGCTCCCCACAGGCTGGGTGATGTCATCGCTGCAAAGCCCTGGTGCAGGGCTGATGAGCCTGTTCTTCGCTGGGGAGAGAACAGGTTCTTCCCAACACCTTTTGGCTGGTGACAAATTCACACTTGCCTTATCACTGCACAGCAATAGCACGAAGTGAGAACACCGTGTGGATTTCAGTGCTGGTTGGGAATAAAGTTCGTGAGCTCTGTCACTGATCTGAAATTGTGATGACATACGTAGAAGCCCTGAACTGTGCCAGGGGCATCTCTTGTGCTGCCCAGATGCAGGCGTTTTAAGCATGCCAAGTGTCTGTGATATGTCGCAGATGCTCTTGCAGGTTATACCCAGCCCATTGGCTTTAGGTCTCCCACCCTTGCTTTAGACAAAAACAATGTGGTCATATGTGACAGCCCTAAGGAAAACAGACCATCAGCATGAGCTTTCTAAGGAAACAAAACCATCATGCTTTCATTCTACACTGAGAGGCTGTGAGTAGCAACTTCTAACAAAAGGCAATGATATCACCAACGTGAGCCTTTAGAGACACTGAATAATGTCACCAACTTGCGTAGCAGTCAATTGCAAGGTCAGTTCTAGAGGCTAAAGGCTGTTGAACCACTTGAGCATAGTGTAATACCCAGCTGACCACTCCTAATAAGTAGGATGTCCCTGCAGGCACTAATGAACACTTGTTGTGATTACTGAATCAGAGCTCACTGGGGAATTTGAGCACATGCCTTCTCATTGTATTGCAGGGCAAGTGCCTGAATGCACTTACCAGCAGGAGTGCCTCAGGAGAGAGTTACAATGCTAGATAAATGCCTGGTTTTAAGCCTTCCAGAAATCATTGGTTGTGTTAGGGCAATGTGACTGTAGCTCAAACCCAGAGAGCCGTATGTCCCTGCAGTCATACTTCTTCCATTCAAACGTGCATGTTGCTGTTGTCAGCAGGGCAAAGGAGCCTTTCCTCATCATTGTTCCCACGGCATATCTCTACCTGCCAGGCTGGACTGTGGGTTAATTCAGCTGGACTGATATCTTGATGAGCCTCTAGGGATGTGCAGATGTGTCCACAGTGAAAGCTATGCCCAAATCCTATGAACAAAAAGCAGGATAGCCGTATTCAGTTCTGCATGGTGTGCACAAGGAGCTGAGATGCTATTCTCACTTCCACCAGGCTGCCCTGGGGCAGCCCAGCACTGCACAGAGTGCTTGCTGTAGTGGTCTGCCCTTCCCCCTCCTCAGAAGCAGAAAGCAAGGTGTGCCTTGAACTTTCCCCGTGTACTTGCTCTGCAGTGCCCTGCTCCACTGTTTCTCCCTCAGTCCTGTGCCTCCTCCTTGGTCACATTCCCCTACCCGTGACCTCCGTCAGTATTACCTGTCCATCCCCATCAGCCTCTGAGAACAGAGACAGCAAACTGGCAGACACGAGCTATCCCTGATGGGAGGGAGAAGATAGTCCCCACAGCGCTCCCATCAAGAGGCCCCTCTAAAACCATCCTAATGAGATTCTCCTTAGGGCCCCTGTCATCTCTGCCTTTCTTTGCAGACTCCTTTGACAGACGGATGTCAGTTTAGGGAAAGCTGTTTGATGTTCTTCATCTTAATGAAACTGATCCTCAGGCAGGAGCTGTCTCCTTTGCCTCTAGGCACCTGTGGTCTAGCAGTGTCAGGCTACTCTGTGCTTTGTCATACTGGATCCTAATTAGTAGCATCCTCTGAAGTTAACAAGGAAAACATCCCTCTGGCTATAGTGAGCAGGAGGTAGAGGATGGAAAAGCCAGTGTATACAGAAATGGCAAGGGTCCAGGTGAGTTCCTTTCCATCCTCTCCAAATATTACTGTCATCTTGTTTTTTCTTTCCTCTGTTCATCCGAAGACAGGGATGGATATGTAAGCAGCTCTGCGTCTGCTCCCTGGCTACTGCTGACCTGTTGTGCCCACAGACATGCTGCTGTGGGGGAAAGAGAAAGAGCAGAGTCCTCATCAGGCCACTCATTTGGGGCTGGCCAAGTGCTGACAAGAGGTGAACCTAGTGGGAGATGTACTGTAGGGTGAGAAGACGTACATTACAGGATCCCTGCTCTTGCACCCTGAGAATATGTTGCATCTTTCTAATTCAAACTGTTGGCTATATATTATATTCCTTTAAGGAGACAAATTAATGATGGATCTAGGAAGTTCAATGGGAATATCCTTTGTTTCCCAAGGAAGTATAAAGTGCTGCTTTAATAAATCAAAAACTAGAAGGCAATTACTTTGCTGCTCCAAAAACCTTGCGTTAAGGCTGTTCTTAGTGGTTTTTACTTCCTGTCTGTTATCTCATCCTTTTATTAGATTGCACTTCTTTCTTTAGCCCTCTCTGAAACACAGCTCTTCTCTTACACACCTCTGTTTTGGGAAGTGATGTATGCGTGTGTGTAGGTAATGATTGCTAATGCTGCATACAGGAGGTTACCTGTTCTGGAACCATCTTACAGAAAGGCCGCAGATAAATCCACCTTATTAAAGGACATCCAATCAGTTTGTAGGAGAAGTTAGTCAAAACTCAGTCAGATCCACCATTCTTATCCACAAACAAATGCAGGCTCCCTAGCAATCATTAAACCTGCAGCATCTACTTTATTCATCCCTGTCAGACACACAGAGCCCTGTCCTGAATTCCCCCTTGCCTTCCTAGTGGGGATGTGTGTGTAATTGTACAGTCCAGCATCGCTCTGTGCTTCTGTGCCAGAGCTCTTTGAAGTGATCGTTATATTGGTAATGCAGCACAACAAATGAGTAAATTCTTTCCACAGCTTTCACTATGATTTCTCTGGGATACCTGACAAAACCTGGTCTTATTACAGCTTTTGAGGCAAGGTGTACAGTGGGCTTCCTCACCCCACTGTCCCTATCTGTCAGATTATTTGGGGCACGTACAGGCTGAAAGAAGGACAAATCTATGTTATAGGTACATGATCAGTCAAGCAAAAGAGAATGGGATGCCCCATCCCTGTCAGTGTTCAAGGCCAGGTTGGGCAGGGCTTTGAGCAACTTGGTATAGTGAAAGGTGTCCCTGCCTATGGCAGGGAGTTGGAACTAGATGATTTTAAGGTCCCTTCCAACCCAAACCATTATATGATTCTATGATACTATGATAATTCTCAAGGACTCTCTTGTCCCCTCCTCACCAGTAACTGGTTCTTTAAAGGAGAATAGCCATTGAGAGACCTGGAAGCAAATTGCTGGGCTTAGCTAGGATGGTAGAGAAGGTAAGGCTAAAGAAGATTACAAAACAATACCCATAGCTGCTATTTGGAGAAGAGGGAGTGGAGTAGCATGGGGATAGAGAGGGAAATGGTTGTCCTTAAAGACATCAAGTCATGGAACAAGGAGCTGCTGACCCCTCTCCAGAGGGCTTTGCTTGGCTGGGCAGCTTATTAACTGAAATTGAGAGAAAATGGAGAAGATTCAGGGCAGAGCAGCAGATAGAGGGGCAAAGAAATGCCTGACTGATGAGGGAAGATGAAGCACTAAATGTGTTTAGCTTGCTAAGTGATGACTAAGAGGATGTGTGATAACCATCTTCCTATCCGAGAAAACATAACTGCACGGGGGATCAAGTTTTAGAGTAGTGGTGGGGACAAGGCATTGTGAAGACTGAGACTGCAGTTGTTACCTTGCCCCTGTACAGGCTGAAGGACAGGAAGAATCATCTTGGGTTTTAACAGGGGAAGTTTAGATTGGATATAAGGAGGAAATTCTTTCCTGTAGGGTGTGAGGCACTGCAATAGGTTGTCCAGGGAGGTTGTGAATGCTCCATCCCTGGCGGTGTTCAAGGCCAGGTTGGATGAAGCCTTGGGTGATATGGTTTAGAGCGAGGTGTCCCTGCCCATGGCAGGGGGGTTGGAACTTGATGATCTTAAGGTCCTTTCCAACCCTAACTATTCTATGATGCTATGATCTCACAGCACTGAAGGACCACTTCTGCTAGAAGTCAGAAGAGATAGTGAGTTTGGATCAGGTGTGAGATGGGATGGGAAGGAGGAGAAAATCTCACAGCTCTGTCTCCAGTTATAGTGATCTTTTCTATCCTGCTCCTCCATTTCTCATGTTCTACCTTTTTCGGTTTAGTTGCTCTGCCTCATTTATCGTCTTCATCTCAGCCTCTTCACTCTCTCCCTGCCCTGCCCCTTCTCTCTGTTTCCTGTCTCCATTCTTGCTCACTTTGCTAATGGTTTCTTCTCTCTGTTTAACACGCCCTTCTTCTCTGTGCTTTTGCCTTGCTCATCTCTCTCTTCCCACCCTCCCCCTTCTCTTCTTTCTCAGCAGGTAGATCTGCATCTGTGATTGAAGGTTCATTTTCTTTTCATTCTGTGGGTGACAAATTCTGACTTTGATAATCACTTGTGAAAAATGAAGAGAGAAATAAACTGCTCCAGTGGCACAGAAACTGTCTGCGATGTCTGTTAGGAATGATGGCAGGCAGGGTGAGAGGTAGGCAGTGCTGTGCAGGGTGGTTCTTTTACTTCACAGAAAGGGAAGGTGGACTAGGGGATGACAAAGATGCTGAGCAGATTTGGAGCAAATGTGAAATGTCTTCCTCCATCAGTTTTGATCCAAGTGAGCAAAGTGGAATGTGTTTCCTGATATCTGGGATCCTGGGGAAAACTGGGATTTGACCTTGAAGTTAAGGGGAAAGGATGTTATACTGGTAGAGCCATATAGAGGTTTGACTGCATTGCGAGATGTGGAGCAGGCTGTGTTTGCCCATATTGCTGGCTTTAGCTTGAATTTCTGAACCCACAATGTGCTTAGGCACAGCCCCAGTTTGGTGTTGCTGGTAGATCATGTTGAAGCAACCATTTGGACAGTTGCTCCATCCGAACTAATGTGACCATGGGTCTGCTAGGATGTCACCATGCAGGTGACATCCCACAAAGCACCAGCAATCTCTGTGTGAGTGGCTCTGATGTGGATTGTGAATGAGTCTGGTTCATGTTCATTGAACTGACTTTATCAGGTTACTCTGCCACAGAGATCATGATAGCTCTCTCTAAGGAAACATCTGTATGGAGTATGATCCTTCTTTCTACCCTGCAGGAGCTGACTCAATGCTGCTTACACAAAGCGGGAGCCCGTGTCTCATGGCAGTGGTGCTCACAAAAGCAATCATGGCAATGACACAGGGACTCTGATGCTCTGTCCTCCCTAGGGAGAACTTCTGTCAGGCATCAGTGTACAACAGAGGATCTAGGTCTGCTGGTATACACAGTGAGCCTCAGCAAATGGAAATATCGCTGCTTGCTTCTCTATACATGTAGCCCATGTGGAGTCATGAGGAAGCCACAGAGTTCTCAAATCCTCTGCAGTAAAGTGTTCTTGTTTCTCCCACAGGGCCATCCTGTTTGCTTTTAGGCTCTGGTGCTTTCAAAGCCAGAAGTTCACATGCTGTTGGTGGCATTAGGAGACCACAGCAGATCCAGATTGAAAGAGGTCACTGATCCACCCATCTGTCTTTTTGTTCTTGGCAGCTCAGTGCTTGGAGTCTCCAACCTGCAGGCCCCAGTGGCGTGGCAACACTTATGCTCTCAGCACTTCTGTCTGAGAAGACATTCCCCTATGCTCTGGAGGAAGCTTTCTTCCTGGGACACAGGGGAATGAACAGTGGGTAAAAACAGATGGTAGGAAAGGGCAGACCTTGGGGCTAATTTACACTGTTCCACTTTGACTTTTCTAATGCTCCTCTTCAGTGCCATGAAATTCAGTGTATAGAGAGGTGAAAGAAGAAAGGTGTTAAATAAGGAGAGAGAATTTGAAAAGAGAAGGCAGCTTGGATAGACGATGGTGGATTTGATTGGGTCTAGAGGTGACTGTGGGACTCAGGCTAGTAGGTGTGCAGAGCTGTGTCCAAGTAGAAAGTAGAATTACATGAAACATGGCCATAAGGAAGCCACAGGGGCAAAAGCGAGGGGAGTTAGAAACCAGCCTGTCTTGCATGGAAGACCACATGATCCTCGACTTAAAAGATCATGCCATTTGCTCCCTCCTACCTTAACCTGACTGCCCACAATGCCAGGCAGATGCTGCCCAACTCTTCCAAGAGCGGCACACTTAATCAGGGCAAACCTCTCTAGCCCCTCTAGGACCACACTGAGGGAAGGAGTAATTAAGGAACACATATATGCTTATCAGCCTCTACCAGTGGGGTGGGACAGTGCTACTGAGAGTGCCTGGGAAGGTGCTGCATGGGCTGCCCTGGCTGTGCTGTTTCCCCTCACTCCTTCAGCCTCCTTGTTTTCATCCACCAGTATGGCATTGATCTGGCTCAGTGAGAATTCCCATTTATATTTCAGCCTTGCCTGTGACACCGTCCCTGAGTCCCTGCAGCTCTGATGCGTGCTCGCCGGCTCTCCCAAATGCTCTGCTTCGCTCAGCCCCTCCTTCTCCTCAGCCTCCTTGCCATCCCTCACCCCACCAAGCAGTCCTGCTCTCTCTCTCCAACCGGCCCCCCATGCCGCTGCTGACGTCCGTGCTTTCAGTCACTTCGTCTTCCCTAGACACGTCTCAGCCCTTCTCCCTGTGCTCCCAATTAGCACAGTCGCTAGGTTTAGCTGGGCAGCTGGCGTATCCAAGTCTGCACCGTGAAAAGATGGGGATTTCTGCTTCACAGCAAAGCTACCTACGGGCTCTCTGGTACCTGGGGCTGCTCTCACAAATGCTGAGCCTTTGGTCTTGCCTCTCACTGAAAAAGTCATAGCCTAGGCTCATAGGGATAACCAAATGGCAGAGTGACTCCCCACCTCCCTGCTCACAAATCCTCACTAAAAGCCTGTTCTATGCAGCTAGAAGCTGGCACATAGGGTGTCCCTTGCTAGGGCTGGCTGGCTAGGTAATTGGAGGAGCAGAAGATCCTCCAGAGAGCCTTAAGAAGCATATATGTGGCATGTGCACTAAATCTGTATCCCCCACATTAAATAGTCTGGGTAGGCTTATGCTCCCATGGGCTCCTGAAGTGCACAAGCTATAAAATAACTTCTGAAGGATTAATATGACAGCCTGAGCCTTTAGATGCCAAACACCCAGAGACTGGGGGGCAGAGTTTTTGTCACGGTTTAACCCCAGCTGGCAGCTAACTACCATGCAATCATTCATACTCCTTCTGCCACCCCCTGTGGGATGGGGAGAACTGGAAAAAAGGTAAAACCCCCTGGGTTAAGTACAGCTTAATAATTCAAATAATTATAACAACAACAACAGCAATAATAATATAAGGAAACAGAGAAGGATAAACCCCAAGAAACAGAAGTGATGTACAATACTTCTCACCACACGCTGACCATGTGTTCCCAACCTGTTCCCAATGAACTCCCCCAGTTTCTATACTGAGCATGATGTGCTGTGCCATGGAATATCCATTTGGATGGGGTGTCCTGGCTGTGCTCCCTCCCAGTTTCATGTGCTTAAGGATCAGGTGGGAGTCACGTAAAGGAGGGAGAATATCCAGCAAAACAGAGCAAAATGGTGGACTTTGGAGACCAGCACCCTAGGAAAGTTGGGTTTTTTTCAAAGCTTTCAAAGACAGAACATAGCATAATGGCAGATGCTTGTCACAGGTAGTTTAACCCTGGATAGAAAGAGTTCCTTTGCCTCAGGAAGCAGTACCAGCTCTGGGAGACATTTGGCTTAGAAGGGAAGGTCTGCTGATCTCACTACCTGCAGGGACCATGTGTGGCAGTGTCTGCCTCCTGGCTCTCCCTCTACCTCTTCCCCTATCCCTGAAAGCGGCCACCCAAGCAGAGGAGATTGAAGTCTGCCACATTATGAAGCCGCTTTCTCTCCCTCTTGTCCCAAACTGAGCTTCTCCCTCCCTTTTCGCTTCCTGGCTCCCCGTGCACTCTCTCGAGGGTAAGCTCATTGCAGCAGCCCTGCTCATCAGCACAGCCAGCAGTCAGAAATGCCACAGCTGAAATTATCCCTTCGCCAGGTCCCTTTGTAGGAGGACTGACGTCACTGTCCCTGGCAGCAGCCAAGCAGGGAAGGTGCCCTCCCCAGGCACCCTTTCCTCCTCCCTCTGTCTTTCAGTATCTAGCACATCTCCTTGCTGTATTTAGCTACCTACTGTGAGCTCCCTAGGAGTCTTACGTGTTCCCTGTTGCCTTCATTTCAGTATACCTCCCATAAAGCATCTGCAGCACAAGCTATATTCCAATGTTTGCTCCCTGCCAACACATTAGAAGTCTTCCTGACACCATCGTGTTCGCATCCCAGTGACAGTGGAGGGCAGTGATTGTGGAAGCTACATGGTAAAGATGCTGAACTGTGACTTTGTTCCCAGAGAGCAAAAGAGGGAGCAGTAGTAGCCATCCAGAGCTTCTGTTGCACAGGAAAAGGCTGAGTGAGAGGCTGGAAGTTAAAGGAGAGAGGACTTGTGGCCATGTTGGAAGATGGATAGCTAAATCACAGCAGGCTTCTTTTGAAAGCCTCAGTGAAAACACATCTGTAACTCTGAAGAGGCCCTTTGATTTACAGAGTTCTCAATGATCGCCTTATTTCCAAAGAGTTTACATGGTAGTAACATGAAATTTGGGGAATGGAACATAAAGGGGGAAGGCAGCCGTTGAGCAACAGTGGCAGAACAAGGGACAGTGTTCTGGGATTGCAAGGGACGAAGGATGGGACAGTAGGGAGGAGTGGAAAAGAGAAGATCAAAATAACAATGGGGGTGAGGCAACTTAGGTTTTTATGCTTGGTGCTGTGCAAACACAGGTAACAGGGTAGAATCTGAATACCAAAAGGTCTGATTCCAGAATGGAAGTGAAAAATGGCTTTTCACAGGACTGGGGGATATTCATTGGTTTGCACTTAGGTCACCACAGGATAGGAAATAACACCAAACCAGGCAGACACCTTTAAAAACCTTTCTCCTTTTCCTGTCTGAGAAGAGGTGAATCCAGGGAGTCAAAGGAATGATCTGAGAAAGGGTTAGCCTGGTCCCAGCAATATGAACTTCAGTGCTGGCTGCAGGGAGGTCAGAGCCCTGTCTTGGAATGATCTCCCATGATCTCCACTGTGCTACCCAGGAGTCCACTCCTCTCTCCTGGAGGAGAGAAGGTTATTCCCCTGGGCTTCTCTTCCTACCTCTTGGAGGTGGCCTTTTCTGAGAACCATTATACTCATTACTTTTCTGGACAAGTCTAGGTTGGCACTGAGCTTCTCAAACAACCTGACAGGCTGTTGTTGGCACCACTGACAGCTGAGGAGGCACAACCCTTCATGTACTTCACGTATGACCGCTCTGAACCTCTTTGTCCTTTCCTTCTGTTGTCCTCTGCTGAATGAAAAGTTTCCAAGCCGAGCACTGCTGCTTCCAGGTCTCCCTAAAGAGTCTCTGAGCATTTCAGACAGTAACTTGGAGAGCCCTTACTTTCTGATTAAAAAGATGAGGCTCCATTAGTGAAGAGAGAGAGGAGAATGTGAACAAGAGTGGGAGGCCTGCCATCGACAGGGTCCCTGTTCAGTGCTTTAGGCTGTCCCCACTCTCAGTGCCATTCATCAATTTAACCCAATATGATACTGTGATTTTAAGTGACTCCAGCATTAGAAACTCTGTCAGGCATGAGATTTATGGGGTGAGGTGTGGGAAAGGTGTTTCCTCTGCCAAGTCACGTACTGTGCTCTTCTTCCCAGTCTTCGTGGGGCTAGAAAATTGGGTTCTCACAGGCTCCTTCAGCTGGTTTGTGAAGCCAGAGAAAGGATCAGCATTCCTGCAGAGGATGAAGGAAACGAGTGAGCCTGCAGAGAAGGGGCTAATTATGGGGCATGAGGAAGACAAAAAGACTTCTATTTTCTGTGCTTGCTCTCACACTCTCTTCCCTGTTACCTATACCTATCCACAAGGATGAACTTTAAGCTGAGGCATCACAGCCCTTTTGGGTCTTCTCAATAGGTTCAAGAGCTGTTGCTGTTTGCTCCCTTATTCATAGCATGGGGCTCACCAGTGCTGTCAGGAGCTTTCCGGGAAGCAGAAACCCAGCAGTTTTTTGTATTAGTTGGCAACCTGCCTGGCTCTGGGGCTCCCAGAGTGGCTAAGGGATGCTGAAGAAAGTGTGGCAGCAGTAGGGGATGACTGTAGTCCCCTCTCAGACTTCTTTGCCAAAAGATATCCAAAGAGCCAGGCCCAGCCACACTGGAAGCTCTTGATTCTACAGTATCCTGACTGGTGCTCAGCAGAGCCATGGAGGGAAGGTACTTAGGAAAAAGAGAGAAGGATGTGGTGGAGGTGGGGAGGATTAGGAGGAGTAATGGAAGATAGAAAGGAAGAGGGACTCTGAGAAAAGGAACAAGCATGAGAAGAGTGTGTAACAGTAGCGCATGAACCAAGAAATGTGCAGCTCTAAAGTGCTTTGCTTTCCTGATGCTCTTCTGCTTAATGCACTCTGTGCTTGTCCCCTTAGATTCCATTTCTGTTGGATCCAGCAGTGGCCCTGTTAGCCTCACACTAGGTAACCAGTTTGTGGTGAAAACAAGAAGAGAGAAGCCCTCAACCACCCCTGGCAGAGCAGCTGTCACAATGGATTGGCTTCCAGCATCTTGCCAGCTGCCCCTAGCACCGGCTGTCTGCATGAGTTAAGAGTCTTCTCCTGAGCTGCTGAGAACTGCCACAGCTAGCCTGTATCATTCACAGCATCCATGAGCACAGGACTGCCGTCCGGACATCGGATGCCCTGCAGCTCCTTGGGCACTCAGCTGGTGCAGAAGGGAAGCAGCATCTATCTGCATGTGCACATGTACACACACAAACACACAACTGTGCAACGGCAGCCTGGGCTAGCACCTCGCAGGCACAAATCCAAGCTGCTGCTTAGACTTTCACAGGCTCACACTGGACACGCAGTGTGGCTGGACACATGCATGGACACACGTGGCAATGAGAGGTCTGCATGCATAGGTGCACATGGCCCATGAGAACAAAGCAGTACGCACACTGAACAAGCGTGCATAAGCACATCACAAAGTGTCTTTCCCACCCTTGCCATCCAGTCACTGTAAGTACAGATTGTTTTTTGTTGTATGTCATTTCATCCCTCCTAGTCAGGGTGTTTATCACTCACTCACTCACTCACTCACTCACTCACTCACTCACCTATATGAAATGGCCTGATTTGGCCTTCTCACACCAAAACCTCCTGCCACTTCTGTATGCCCATGCACATGGCTCTGTTCCCCTTTCACACTCCTCATCCCTGTCCTCTCACCTTCAGCCAGCTGTGTGCCCATAGATGCCAAGGTCGAGTGGTCTTATTTACTCTGTGCCAGCCAAAAGCCCAATTCCTGAGTTCCTCTGAAGGTGTAAGAAATCCCTGTGTGCTCCTCTCCCCGCCCCACACCCCTGCATTTCTCACCACCCCTCCTGGGGCCTCATTGCTGCTCTGGGCTTAGAAGGTATTATTAACATTACAAAAAGGGCTGTCACTTCACAGCAGCCAGGTGAAAAACAGAAACTGCAATTAGGAATTTGCTAGGGAAGCCAGGGAAGGCAGCACCAGTAGGGTGATGGAGAAGCAGCGGGCTGCCCTTACCACCCTGTCTTCCTTCCCCTGTCCCCTCCTCTCCTGCCCTACTTCTTCTGCCAGTTGTCTCTCTGTGCTCTCTTCTTTCCCTTCCCGATTTGTTTGCTTCCCTGCTGATGTCCTGCCGTGGCACTGCCTGCCACGGGCAGCATCACTGCACCTTAATTAGGTCTGCGGATGAATGCGGCTGTCAGCCTCCCCACCTCCACACACAGGCTTCCACTTCCTTCCCATCCCCTGATAAATAGAGATGATGGGAGATCATTTGTCCATAATGGCCCTCTGTGATAATAAATTCTTGTTTCTGGTGGCATTGAGGAAGAAAAGCAACAAAAATGAGATGGCCCTGTAGTGATAGAAATATGAGCTGTATACCACATTGGGTGACGTCTGTGGGGAAGCTGGTTAAGAGAAAGAGCATAAGAGTAAGGGAGGGTGAAATACACAGGGGGCCCAAGGGTTGATCTGCTATATCTTGACTTTAGCAAGAAATGCAGCCTTCTTTCCTCAGACCCTGCTGGCATCTTTCACAGTGATGGAGGAGGGGGATGACCACGCACCCAGAGATAACCAGAGGAAGGGAGCAGGGTTGGGAGGCCAGGGGAGAGCTCCCAGTGTCAGCAGGAGGCCAGGGAAATTCTGGTTGTCGCTAGATGAGAGGGTTATAGAGCAGGTTGTGCATGGGACCAGATGTGAAAGGATTGGATTGGACGGGGCTTTGAGAACTTGCCTTAGTGGAAGGTGTCCCTTCTCATGGCAGGGGATTGGAACCGGATGAGCTTTAAGGTCCCTTCCTACCCAAACCATTCTGTGGTTCTATGATCTTGGGCACCCACTGACTTTGCAAGGGAACTTCTACTTATCTCCCTGGTCTTTCAGCCTGGCAGCTAGTGAAGGTAGTCAGCAACAGGATGACATTGTGGTTAGTGTCTGGGAACTGGAGATACAATAATGCATTGCTGGTACAATTTTTTGCAGGAAGGTGTAATCCAATATCAGAAGCAGCCCCTTGTCAGTGCTTTGTGAGAAAGAAACAGCTGAGAGAAACAGGCAGACCATCACATCCTGGAAATACGAGAAGGGATGCTGGAACTGGAGGTGAAGGAAGTCTCAAAGCATGTCAGCTAAAAGCATGGGAGCTGGAGAGAGGGAAGCAATGACTTTCACATGAAATGAGGCTGTCTTTCTTCCTTTCTTCAGTGCCTGGTGCATGGGCAAAGCCTATCTGTTACTGTGCAGTTCCATGATCTCTGCCTGCCCTGCCATGCATGGCAAAGCTGTCAGTGATCCACACCAGGCCCCCTGGGCTGTGAATACCTCCTTGCCTCCTTGCCATGGCCTCAGCTGTGGACCTCCGAAGGCTGCTCAACCCAAAGAAGGAGACAGGCAGAGCTACTGCAGTGCCCGGTGCAGGGGCAGCCCAGAGGGACCCTGTCAACTCAGCAAGTGCTGGGGCGAGGGCAACACCTCTCCCCACCTTTGTCAGAAGCCATGGATGGCTCCAGAAGCAGGTCATGACAACAGCCTGCTTGACACTGTGCATGCTTGTTCCTACTCGCAGGGGAGGCAGATTGGGAGGAAGGATTCCAGCTCTACATGTCCTGTCACTTCTCCTCACCAGCTTGTTTTGACCCAGATTCATTACAGTATAACGAATCCATGACTCCCCTCGGGATTTCACAGTTGTTGCCATGCTGCATAGCACCACTGCTCACAATTTCATGGTGGTAGCATGGCGGGTGCTCATGCCCTCCTCCCCTGCTAGGGCCCTTGGGGACAAAGGAAAAGCTCTTTCAGGCTTCAGCACTCTAGCACACGTCGCTGTTACAGTCACTTCTCTCTTGTGTACCCCTGTTCTGTGCTGAGCCTATGTGTGATCAGAACACATTGGTGGCGCCTGCCTAATGTGATACAAGGATGCAGGTGAGCAGGCAGCCACGGCATGCTGCAGTCTCCATGGCTTCATCCATGTCGGATGGGAATAACAAGGTATGCTGCAGCCTATCCTTGCAGCCCATCCTTGCAGCCCAGTCTAGATGTTGCTTGTGTAGGAGCACAACTGAGTCTCACAGTTGAGACAACCTTGAGCCTTCAGCAAAAGCTGGTAATGCACAGACACATACAGCGCAATGCACACAGGAGGGGCCCTGTCCCTGCCTTCATACTGAAACTTTCTGTCCTATTAGCTGGACACAGCATGGATGGCTTCATGTAGTGCAAGTGGGACTGTAAGTAAAACTCCTAAAGTGTAACAAAGATGGCTTAGTCAGAGCTAGGCATGACCCACCATTATTATGGACAACTTTTCTTGAGGACAAAGAGACCCTAATCTCATGCCTTTTGTGCTCCTTAGCACAAATTCATCACCCAGAACAGACCAGCTTATCTTTCCAACCTTTCCATCCCCCTTTGCCTGGATGCCCGTGTAAACACCCTCTCTCTCTGTGCAGACCATGTTTTTGACATGAAGCAAGCTATGCTCTGACAACCTCCCTGCTGCCCTGGCCTGACAGCTGCTCATCACTGGCTGAGAACACCAGCCTCCAGAGCTCAGGAGCACTTCCTCCTTATGAATTATTGACACAAACCTTTGCCTTTCCATACCCCACGTCTCTCCCTGCCTCTCCTCACACTGACTGTGTTTGTCAATTACCTCTTCATCAGGCCTTTCCTTTGAAAAATTCTTTTTCATCTTGCAAAAAGCTTTTTATGCTTTCTTTTCTTCCCAGGGAGGGGACTAGGGAGAGATGGCATGTAGGGAGGGCACTACCCAGCCACTGTTAGGAATACAAAGGCAGCTTTGTGCATGGCATGCCTCCTAATTGGCTGTACTCTGGGACATTGGGGCTCATCCTCAGTGCTGCAACAGAGCTATGTGGTTCACTCTCAGTGGAGAACATTGCAAGGGCAGAGATTCCTTTTCAGGGGTGTGGGTTGGGGGGCAAGGTTTGAGACAAATTGCCCAAAAAAGCATAGATTTCCCTCAATCAAAGCCAGCTCTCCTCTCCTCCTGCTGTGCTGCAGCCAGCTGTTTGCCTTCCTGGAGTTTTCCTCCTCCCAGCCCATGCATCTGGTGAGCTCACCCAGGAGCCATCATCATTAAGTGCCAATGTGGGAATGAATACGAGAACCCTTAATTAGCTCCCTTGTATAAATAGCTTGGTTTCAGCTGGCAGGGGAGGTTGGACCCTGCATCTTGAGTGCCCAGCCCTGGATTCTGGTGAAGTTGTGGGGGGAGTGGGTCTGCGAGGTCCAACTCTAGATACATCACTAGAGGGAGGCAAAGACCTGCCTTATAGCAGCCTTCCAGTACCTAAAGGGGCCTACAAGCCTACAAGAAACCTGGAGAGGGACATTTTACAAGGGCATGTAGTGACAGGACAAGGGAAATGGCTTTAAACTGAAGGAGGGGAGATTTAGATTAGGCATTAGGAAGAAGTTCTTCCCTGTGAGGGTGCTGAGGCCCTGGCACAGGTTGCCCAGAGAAGCTGTGGCTGCCCCATCCCTGGCAGTGCTCAAGGCCAGGCTGGACGGGGCTTGGAGCAACCTGGTCTGGTGGAAGGTGTCCCTGCCCATGGCAGGGGGTTGGAACTGGATGAGCTTTAAGGTCCCTTCCAACCCAAACTGTTCTGGGATTCTATGATTCTGCTGCAGCTTAGCTTGACCCTAACCCCTCTGGTGATGAACAGAACTGCTCAGTTGCTGATGTACGGCAGGCATGGGCAGCCCCCAACCCCACCAGAGGGCAGGAAGCTGTGGTGGGGCAGGGTTTAAGACTCTTCCTTCCCTTTCCATATGTATGTCCTGGGTAAAGACAGGACTGAGAACTGACCCATAAGTTCAGGAACAGGTATAGCTCTCACTTGCCTGTGATGCTGGGCATCAACAAGTTATGACAGCTCCTTTCCTGCCTGTGACAAACAGAGTTTCCCCTCACTCATAGGAATTGGCTTTTATTTGCTACCCTAAATCCCAGTCAGGAATCCACTGGAGGGTAGAAAAAGGTGCAGTATACCCCTGATCCTTCTTTTTAACAGCATGTGCTACCCAATGGGTACTATTGCAGATCTGGCAATTTCTCCATCCACCGTGCAGCCTCCTCAAACCCTTAGCAGATGCTTTGCCACATGAAATAAGAGACAAAGTGTTCTTGTGGGTCAGGTGCACATCTGGAATGGAAAAATGACCATTGGAAAGTATGGAGGGTGCCTACCAGCTGCAGACAAGAACAATACAGGGGGTATTGTCTCCCAAGGCAGATTAAGTTAATCTGTATGCCGATGGGGATGTGCCTCAAGAAGAATCAGTTGGGATCTGTGAAATCAAGGGTGCAAAAGGCAGGTGGGTCTTCACACCTTGGGGATCAAGGCTGGGGTGTTTATATATCAGCCCGTCTTGCCTGTATTTTGTTCTGGCGGCGAACGTGTTCTGAAAACAAACAGAACGTTGAGGAAGAAACTTGTGGAGCGAATGACTGTTTTTTTGGTTGCTAAGCCATCTGTTCTGCTCCAGCAGCTCTCCTAGGGCTCCACTCCCTATCTCCATGCATGTGTTCCTGTGTGGGAGGCTGGCGCTGGCTGGCATGGCAGGAGGGAGTATCGGGGTGGAGGGGAGGACGTGTGTGTGCTGGGGAACTCGGATGCTCTGAGCAAATTTGCTTGGGAGGGGAGGAGGAAAGTTGGCTGTGGCAGTGTGTGCAAACATAAGAGGCAGAGGCCAAGCCTGGGAGTGTGTGTGTGTGGGGCTGTGCTTTCTATGTGTGTCTGGGGGTCTAGGATCACTGGCACAGGCTGGAGTTTACACCAGGATAAGGAGCCACCCCTCCACAGCTTGGAAGCCATAGGGCTGGTCAGTGCATTGCAAACCAGCCTGCAGGTGGGGGTGAAAATGTGTCTTTGTGCATGTCAATGTGGATCAGTGAAATGACACTCATGGAGAGTGTATGTAGGTGGGCAACAGCAGTGTGGCACCCAGTGGGATGAGAGAAGCAAGGTGCAAGCTGGTGGGAGGGAGCTGTTGTGTGGCACAAACTGTAGGTGATGGGGTAAAAGTGCAGAGGGAGATGAAGCCCATGCATGTGGAATTTATGGCCAGCCCATCAATGTGCAGGACCCCAGCTTTCCCATCCTTGCGCCTGTCCACCCCACAGCAGTCTCTTCCTCCTACACTGCACAGCCCCTGCAGCATCAATTGTGCTGCAGTGATGAGGGATGAAGGCTAATGACCTCTGCCTATTGATTACCTTGAACCAAGCTGTGGAGATATTTTATCCCCCCACCCTTCCTCCTCCCTGCCCTCACTCACATCCTTCCTCGCTCCTTGCCAGACAAGGCAAGGTTGCCATAGCAGCTGACAACTTCCACTGTCCTGCCTCTCAGGAGGACAGGCAGCAGCAATAAAAGAGATGGGTTTTAGGAAGAAACCTATGGCCTGTTTGTCTCCTTGTCTAATGAAAACAGCAGCTGGGG
Organism: Neopsephotus bourkii; assembly: GCF_033783945.1. Classification (NCBI taxonomy): domain Eukaryota; kingdom Metazoa; phylum Chordata; class Aves; order Psittaciformes; family Psittacidae; genus Neopsephotus; species Neopsephotus bourkii. The sequence continues at coordinate 17,073,772 of NW_026900624.1, forward strand.
CTCCTTTGGTAAACTTCTGAGGCTGGTGTAGTCACCTCAGAGCATCCAGGTGTCATACAGAGGGAGAACTGCTAGTGTACTGGGCACACACGATGCTCCTCACCCACAGCCAGTCATACCCAGCTGCTGGGTTGCATTCAGTGGTGCCCATTTCTGAAAGCGAAATTGTTCTGTGAGAGCATTAAAGTAGGAGTCTGCAGACCACTCCTAGCTGGCAGTGTAGACATCCTCAGCATTGAATCACACCTCTTCAGGAATCTTCATTCCCCTCTCTCCCTGTCATGCAGACATGCTGCTGCACTGCAGATGCAAACAGGGCATCAGCTTCCACCACAGAAGCAGCTGAACTAAAAGGTGAGCTGATTGCCACCCCTGTCTGCCCTAAGCAGCATCATTTAGGGAACGCACTTGACTGGCTGCGGCAAGGGAGTTGGTGTTGCTTTGTACAACAGCTGATGTCCTCTGTAAAGATGGCACTCATTTTGGGGCTATTTTATATGTTTTTAAACATTCATTCCTTAGGACAAGATTCTAAATCTTTGATGTACCCTGGTACAGCCATTCTTATATTTTAATGTGTCATTATGTCCTGGTGCACCTTCTCAAACCTCTTTCACACAAACACTTCAATGGTGTTTTTGTGAATAATGACCTTTACAGAGCATGCTTCTCCCCACCCCACCCCCAAAAACCCACTAAACATGAACACCACAATCATAGAATCATAGGATTGTTTGAGTTGGAAGCGACCTCCCAAAGCCAACCCCCATGCAGTGAGCAGGGACATCCCCCACCTTCAACAAAAAAATACCCAAACAACCAAGACCACCAGATTAAGAAGCATCCCAGCCCTGTGGGGTCTGGGAGATCTTAGGTCTGTCATAGACCTGTGCAGCAAACCACACCTTTCTCCTTCCCCTTCAAGATAGCGGTGGCAATGCTGCCTCTCCATCTGCTACCGTCAGGGTCCCAGGCTTGTGGATGGGGTATTCTTGCATGCACACTGCTCCTCCCTGCCTCCTTTAGAGGATGGTCTCTTGGTGCTGTTGGAGACAGACAGGGAAAGAAGTGTAGTGTCTAATGCTCAAAGGTAGGCTAACCTAAATGGTTTGTGACCCAAAGGTGAGTGAAACCCTCCAGGGACAAGGTGTCTATCCAAAAGTTCAAGCAGGACACCACGCAGTTGAGCATGATCAACACAATCATGGTAACATCAGCAACAGAATCTCCTGCTACCCTTGCTATAACTGCCCCTAGAATAGATACTCCCTCCACTTTGAATGACCACAGAAGTTCTATTTTCAGAGTGGAGATACCTTTGCACAGTTACATCACAAACATCTGGGCATGGAACAGCAGCTGATGTTGCAAGTGGTGCTGCCAGTGGGACAGAGGCAACCCTCACCTGAAGGTTAGCAGGGTTTCTCCTTTTCATGTGTCAGGACAGAGGAAGGAGGCCCTCTGGAGAGGGGACCTCTGCCATCAGTTGTGAGTTGTGTCAGTCTTGGGAATGCAGGCAGAGTAACAGGGGAGACCACAAACTGATAGTGTTTGTGGGGTGGCCTTACTTATTTCACCACCAGAGACAGGGAAATAGAAGAAAATAAGTGGTTTCTGCTGATAGAAACAGGAGGGAAAAATGGAAGAAGACTTTGGAAGAAGGAAAGTCATAAGAAATGGAGGGAGGAAAGGCATAAGAGTGTGATGGGTTCTTTGTTTAAACAAAAAGTGTGTTAATCTCCCCATGTTTAGGTGGTGTTTGAGAGAACCTGATTGGGATTTATTAGGAAATAAAAATGTTCTAATTGAAAGCGAGTGGAAGCAATTTGTATTAATAATGGGAGAAATCATTAAATAATAGAATTGTTTAAAATCTATTAGTTTCCTCCATGCAGTGAGACAAAGGGGTTGATTATCTTGCAATAGAACATATTAAAAGGAGAGCCCAGCCTGCTGGTCCCCTATGCAGATTAAAGATGTAATTTATTGAAGCAATTTATTTTCTTTGGGGAAGAAGGGGAAAAAATGGAAAAATACGATAAGAGCTGATACCAAGTCTTGGATTCTTAATTTGAAGACCTACCTCTTATCTGCCTTCTTTCAATCATTAGGAAAAAATGATTTGTTCCTTTGTTGGGGTTAAAGCTGCAGGAGCAAACAGGGTGGCTGGGGAGATAAAAATATGATCTCATGAGGAGGCCTGTTACTCACTTCTCGAGGTTTATATTACTGACAACAGTTGCTTCAAATCCAAGGCAAATCAACCTTGTGCTGCCTGGAATAGCAGCAGGTAGAGCTTAGAGGTCAGCACTGAGGTGCTGTCTATCTATTCCTTATGGAAGGCAAAAGGAGCATAGAATCATGTTGCTGAACTGAAGATTAATTCAGAGCTACTTCATTCATTCAGTCTGTCTCTGTGCCAATCTGGCCCTTACAAACCTGAGTGAGAGAATGACAAATGACTCCAGTATGCACACTTACAGTCCCTTCCAGTCAATGGGAATTTAGGTATTGAAGTAGGAATTAGGCACTTTGCGGTGTGGCTAGTGGTGGAGCTCGCCCTTGTCCCGTGATTTGCCTGGCATGCCCACCGAAACGGCTTTGCAGGCTGGTGCTTTTGCTGTTCTTTGGTTTTCTCAGATAAATACCTAGATCCCTTCTTGCCTGTTTTCTCCTGGCTCCACTGTGACCCAGTATCATGAGAGGGATCTAACAGGACTCCACAGCTCTTCCTGCCTCCTCTTTCCTTGTGTCATCTGCTTGTGCTTTTTGCATTGTTTATCCAGACATCTCTCACATGTCACCTTGCCTCACCTTGTACCTCCACACTACTTTTGGCTTGTAGGCAATAGGTCATGAAGTCCTGCCACTCTCAAGTAGGCTCAAGGAATCCAGATCCAACTGTCCTTCCTTCCAGCTTCACTATCAAAATCTGTCAGAAGAATACCATTATAAGGCACTCGTCTCGTTCTCCTAAGATAGATGGCTAGATTCTGCCTTGAAAAACAGTAGACAGGGTAAAACGGAGACATCAAACTGCAATTTCATATGTTTTAAGAAAACTGTGGGAGGATTCAAGTTGAACTTAATACTGCAAAGACCACGGCTAAGAGTCTGTGAGAATCCATTACTTCCTATAAAGAGGATAAAAGACATTAGAGAAGGTATAAAGATAATAAAGGTATGGCTGTAGCAAGTCTAAAACAGGGAAGCCAAACCAAAGTGTAAGCTGCTGAGAGATTTATGCTGAGAAGTCTGTGGTGTGGGCCAAAGTGGGTCTTAGTCCCAGCCTGAGCCAGGAAGTAGGGCTAGGGCTTATAAGAGATAGCCTAGAGCTGCCATTGTATTTGGGCTGGGATGGAGCTGTCAATGCATTCTCTGTTCTGCCAAGAGATCTCTGTGTGAGATAATGACTTTTCACACCTATGTTTTGCTATGGAATTATTTTTGCATAGCAACACCATTTAAAGACTTTGCCTACCTAGGTGCTTTGATGAGCACTTATTTCTTTTACTTAAGCTTCCAATCAATTCTTCTGTGTCGGTTGTCTTTTCAGACTTCTGCATATGCCTCTGTACCTTAATACCTATTGATTTCTTTTCTTTGTTTTTGCATCTTTTTTTTACCTATGCTTTGCATAGGGACAATATGATAATATCAGCTGCCTGTAGGGAGGAAAATTATTATTTCCTCTCTTCCTCACTGTGAGAGGCTTCTTAGTACAATATATTAAAATGGATCACAGAGAGTGCCTCCTCGCCTTCAAGAAAATCAGTCTTTTTCTCCAACTTCCTAGCATAGCTATAAACCCTTTAACAATCCGCCCAGCATCTTTCTAAACAGAGGTCACTCAAGCATATTTGTGCCTTCTACCACCTCAGGTACAGTGATTGACAGCCCTTTTGATTCAAATTCAGTTAAATACAACAGTTCAGAGACCAAGAAATTAAACGAACTTGAGGCTGAGGCTTGTCTTTCTGAAAAGTACATCAATAGTTTACCTAAACTCCACCATTAGTTTACCTAAACTGGGTGCAATAGCAAATGTAAAAATAGCTCATCCATACTTCAGAGATCAGACAGGTTACTGGGTGAGTAGATGGAAGCAGCTCTATAAGCCATGCTTTTTATTCATGTTGGATTCAGTAACCATACATCTTCATACCGGTATGCTGGTAGATTATGCATACACAAACTTCTTCATCATAAGCACACACTAGAATGTGTATAACTGTATAACCCCTCACCCAGTCACAGCTGTAGCAACCAATGCATTCAGAGCATGGCATTCAGTGAGATTAATTAGTTTCAGGGCACTGAGTGCACTGATGAGCCTTATCTGCCCTGACCAGTCTCACCTGGGGCTTCCGCTGAGACATCTTCTGCCCGCAGCCCTATTTAAACTCAGGCCAAGGCACCTGCTTTTAGTGTGTTGTAATTGTGTTGCTCTGGAATAGAGCAGAAATCTGTTTAATCATCTTGGTTTACCTAAGCTTGTTAATAGATCTGTTGCTATCACAACCCCTGCTCAGGTAGTGTGCTTATCTTACCCTTGGCTCCTGATTCATCCTTTTTAATGGAGCAGTACTGCTCTTGTTGCTCCCCAACAATTGGCATTCATCTTCTTCACCAGCAGTAACAAATACGTATTTTGCCATTCTTCCCTGTCTGGTGAGGGCAGTATCACCTGAAAATAAGTGAAGAGAGAAAACTATCAGTATTACAGGGTGATCAGAAACACATTTCTACTTGCTTCACTGAAAACAAGTGGGTATTTATCTTGAGGAACACAAATAAAGTACACCATACTGTACTTCTACCAAATCCTTTCTCCATCATTAAGCACACACCCACAAACGTATCCCCCGATATTTCACCGGTGAAGTAACATAATGATTGTAGTGTACTGTGCTGATCTTGGCTTGCTGCATGTAGTGGATAACTATTAATTTGTTTTTCCTTTCTCTGGGCCTCTGTGGGTGGCAAGGGAAAAGATAGATCCCAATATCAAGACTAAGATGTAGATCAAAATGACTGTGGGTGAAGGCACATGGATCTGTAGCAGCCTTTGACATTTCTTGCTTACACATATGCATTGCTGCTCATAGTCACCCACCCAAAATGGGAATCCTGATATAATGCTCTTCCTGTCTCTGATGTTTGATAGCTGCACAGTCAAGCTGCAGAACAAACTGCGCTGCTCCTAAAATCATTCCTATTCCTTGCGTGAGTAATTTAAAATCATCTCCCCAGAAGGCCCTTTGCAGAAAGCACTTCTCTTGCTTGAACTTCTCTTCCCTTTTCCCAACGACTCTTCAATGCCTAGAAGGCTCTGAACACCCATGGACCCAGCCCCTTGGGGTTACAACTACACCAAACACATCCAGGATATAGTGAGCACTGTTCTCAGGCTGTCTGCACTGCAAATATAGGCCTGCCTCTGAGCTTGGCTGTGGCCTGTGCAAGTCAGCAACCTACTAAATTGAGGTTCATGCAAGTCTGTGACAGCTTGGACAATGCATAGAGGGCCAGCTTCATCTTCTAACCTGGTCATAGACATTCAGAGAAAATCCTGCTCACTCTCCTTACCTCTGTTCATTCTCTGCAGTGGAGCACCAACCATCCTCCTTTTGGATGCTCACTAGCCCAAGGTATTGGAGGGATGGCAGGGATGGCTTTGACAGCTCATTTGCACAGTGCCTCAAAGCCAAATCTTGGCAGAGGATTCTGCTGACCCCTGCAATGCAGCCAAGAGGGAATGCCAGAATCTTTGATTTCTCCTTCCTTTGCTTCATTTAGTGCTTCATATCTGTTTCTTGGAGGCAGAAGAAAGTAAGTATTGTCTTCTGTCCTTTGCTTGGTATGTGTCTGGGTGTGGGTGCATGTGCACTGTGTGGAGAGACACTTTCCTCAAGTGTCGTAATAATAATCATAGTAATCATAGAATCATATAATGGCTTGGATTGGAAAATCCTTGAAAAGAGGTGGAATAAAAGACCGCAATGATAGACTGGTTGAACAGAGGGACTGAACCTGAGACCACTGATGATGTTGGTACTGGGAACAGCAATCAGGCTGTGCTGGGGAGACAAAAGGAAGGATGGTAAGGGCTGGGGCTAGGGATCAGGGAGGAAACAGCCCATGTATCTCAGCTAATGCTCTCTGGCAGGGTAGCAACACTAATGGATATTAAAAGTGTCAGCTTCAAGATTTAGCAAAATGGTACCTCTCCTGATGCATCTCATCCTGGCACACAGAGCCCAGAGCAGAGGAGAAATTAGGGCCAATAGGCTGTACATGTTGAGTAGAGGGCTGCCCTTTCCTCTTGTCAGGAACCTTACTCCTGTGACTCTGCATCTCGTGATGACAATCCTCTGTAGTGCTGTTTGCCAACAGCATGCCAGTTTCTGGGTGAGAAGCCACTCTCCATCACGCACACAGGTCTGCTCTCCTCTATGCTCAACAGTGCCTTGCCCTCAGGAAGAGCAAAGGGAGACATGTCCATCCTTCAAAGGGAAGGAGAAAGCTTGGGTATGGAACCATCTCCTGCTGCCCCACTGAGTGGAGTGAGGTGGAGACATGACAGTAGTGGCTGGATGCTGGCTGGAGTCCTGTGAGCTGCATCTTTCCGGTGTGTTCCGGTGGCAGTACCATACTCATTCAGGTATGACTAGCCTCTGTTCTGTGGCAGAGCACTACCAAATGAGATACTGCCATTTCCCAGACCTTGGAGACCCTCTGTGGAGACATGGTGAAAGGAAGGGATTTACCTGCCTTTCCTTGTTGAGTGGAACATGGGGTACTGAATGGAAAAAGGGACAGAAAAGAGTATTTAGAGAGGTAGAGCAATGCACTCTTTTCTAGTTCCACCACTCCCCTTATTCTCCTCTGCCTTCCCCTTGTATCTCTGATGGGGTTTTTTTGGCACAGCAGTGGTGACTACTGTCGTCTGATTTCGATACTGGGAAGGAAAGCTAATGAAGGGGTGTGATGTCCCAACCCTCTCCTGTTTACACTAGGCTTCACCCTCATCTATCTATATCCAAGCCTCACTCCCTAGAGCGCCTAAGATAAGACCCAACTGAGTTTTGTCCTTCTGTCGCTAAGCAGCCACAGCCTGGCCTGACAGAGTTGGACTCCATCTCCTTCCCAGGTTTTCCTTGGCTGTGTTATGACTTGATCCATCCTTTTGCCAAGTGGATGACTGCCACACTGCCAGCACTAGAGATGGATGCTCTTGTTACCCATCCAGCTAAGGAGCATTGTCCCTGAGGCAGTCAAGTTGTCAGTGAACCAAGCAATGTGATTTTCCTTGCAAGCTTACTCACAGCTGAAAAGAAGACCTCCAGGTACCCTCCTGGCTTCCTCTGGGCTAGAAAGGAGCAGTGTGCACAGAAATGTCTCACACCTTTGTGCTAATGCTCACTGTGTCTAAGGAGGCCAACCTAAGTACTCCAAATTCCTAAGCTATTGACACTCAACAAATCTTTCCCTACTTTGACTTAACATCTATTTTGCTTCCACTCAGGCTTATATTTTGGGTTAAAGGGGCTGGAAAGGGAGGGAGGTGAGCTCTGACTGTCACAGTGGCCAAGCCCTGGGGTGAGATGGGCTTTTGGAGCATACATTTTGATGGCAGATAGACCAGAGTGGCAGGGAGGTCCCCAGAGGCAGCCTGACTGTTCCCTCCTACTCTCTCTCCTTACCTCCTTATTGCAGTGAAGGGGGGGCCAAACTGGCCAGGAGCCAGGCAAGCACAGTCCCACTGAAACGCTCAGAAGTAAAGTAAGGAGCAATCATGGAAAGAGGGAGTGGGCAAAACCTCAGAAGAGTCAAAAAGCAAGGGGGGAATAGTGGGGAGCTTGCAGCTCAGTAGATGAGACAACACAGAGAAGTGAAAGGGTTATTCCATTATAATGTCCCATTTTATAGCGGCCACATAAGGAAAAGTTAAAGATGAAATAGCTAACCCCCAGCAGCACTGGGAGGTCTGAGGCCCACCTCTTCACAGATCAATTCATTGCCTTCTAATTCAAGGTGAAGTCTTGGCCTTCAGGTGCTCAAAAGGAGTGAAAAATCCTTCTCGCCTTGAAGACAATTCCTAAAGGGGCTGTTGGGCTCTATTTTCCCCTTGCAGTCAAAGCCTCTCTTGATAATAAGGTGGTTTCCTCCTGCCTCATATTCTATGCTCTGATGAGTGGCCAATACATGTTCAGGGTGAAACGATCAGGCAAAGCAACACTACTAAATGAATGTGAACACAGGCTGCCCTGGTGCCTCTCTGTGGATCTGCTTATTTTGTTCTCTTGTTCTTTCATTTGTTCTTCCTTGCTAACCTCTTTTAATCCTGATCTTGTCCATACTCCTCCTTTCCATCCTGGGGCTCCCAGAAGACCCATACTCCAGGTCTAAGCAGGTTCCTTGAGCTGCACCCCAAGGTGAGTTCTTTGGGACAAAGACCTCTGAAGTGCCTGAGGTCTCCTGATCCAAAACACACTGGGAGAGTAAGGCAGGAACAGATGTACTAAGTGGGCTTTCCCGCAGTTGTGTAAGCCCTGCTACCACCTTTTGTTTCCCTGATGCACAGGGATCTCAGGCACTTGCTCTATATATTCCCCCTGGGTGTCACCCGCAGATTTGGGTTGCTGTGACTTAACCAGGTCTTTGGGTTTACGAGGGTCCCCCAGGCCTTCCCTGCCCTTACAGTTTCTGGGCAGGTAGCACAATCAGCCTATGTGACAGCACACAGCCTTGGAGTCCCAAGCAAGATGGAAGGAGCGTTCTCTCTCACATCCACACTTATTTCTCATCTTGTTTTCCTCCTCCTAGGTGTTACAGCCTGAAGAAGGGAAGGATGCACAGTGAATAGGGTCTCTGCAGCAACAGGGAAACAGCTTTGCAAAGTGTCTGTCCTCCAGGAGGTATTTGACCTCCTCACCTCCTTCAGGGCAGAGGATTTAACAAGATGAGCTCTCTTCAATGGTCTGCAGAGGAGAAGCAGACCCAGCAGAGCAAATCCCAGCTTATGCATTACAAAGTGGCTTTCTTAAAGATAAATTTACCCTATGGGGAATAGTGCAGATATCCCCTCTAAATGCACACACACCCCCCGATTTCCGCTGACCACAGACTGCAACTCCCTGTTCAGACCCAGTGCCTGCCGCATCTCCTTGGTACCCTTCCTCCTGGAACCCTGTCCACACCCTACTTATTCTTAAGGCATCCTTCCCCCAAGCCATTTCCAGGAGCGTCCCTCCTTCCGGTTCTCCTCCATGCCCTTCCTTCATGTTCCATTTGTCATTTGACCCAAGCCTCCTTTCCAAGTGCAGCTAACACACCTCCCAGGAAACCCACTTTCTTGCTCCGTCTTCCTAGGGGGCAATTCCACCCTCTCCCCTTTGCTGCTGACTTATTCCCACCTAGAAATGATGCTTATCACATTCCTAAAAGGAGCAGAGGAAGAAGCCAGCAAGCTTATGAGGCCTGAGTGGGCCTGAGGGGTAAAGCCCCCCCTTCCTCTTGTACAGATAAACATTCTTCCAAAGCCTTAGGGCTGGGACAAGCACTGCAGGTGGGGGGAGATGAACTGGAGCAAGAAGAAGGTATTGAAAGCATGCCTGATGAAGCGAGATGCTGAGCTGGTTTAGGTATTCTGGTCGCAGCAGCATGTAAAATCCCATTATGACTTTACTATGGTGAGTTTAATTCATTGAACCTTTCGTCACTCCAGCTGCCCCTGCCAGGCATCTCTGAAATTCACAGCAACAGGTTTTCAATCTCTTAGCAATTCCCAGACCACTGGAGCAGCCTGCCTGCATAGGAAATATGCCGCATCTCCCAAACCCACCCAGAGGACAGATGCTTTCTTCTTCTCCTTCCTGCCCCATAGCAAAGACTCCATGCCGTGGCCGCAAGCCTGGCTCTGGAGGAGGGATTGTTGCCCAGAGCATCATGTAGCTGGGTAGTTTCCCTCAACTAAAGGCTGGAGGTTTGTCAGCAGTGGGTTGGGCTGTGGGCTGTGCCAATGTAGGGATTTGACATGAAAATGGTAGCCTTGCTGTCTGCTAATGACACTGAATGGTGTGGGATCTTTTAGCAGCATGCTGGATGCTTTCCAACACCAAGTTCTTGGTACATCTACATCTGCTTCCTTGATGCATTTGGGAAACAGGCATGAGGAGGTATCAAGGGGGAGTCTGTAGCAAAACTGGGAATCTTGGATTTCTGTGGGAAAGCCGGGAAGAGACTCTGTATATTGCTCTGTGGCAAGATGAGCATCAGCCTTTCCTTAAAAAAAAACCCACCAAAAAGACAAAAAAAAAAACAAACCATAAACCAAGGAAGTATTTTTTGACTGTGACTGCAAAAGACTAAGCAGAGCTGCACATGGTGCATAGATATTTTCTGTCAGGTGATGGGGAACACAGGAGTGTAAGCGTTTGTGAGATGATACCAGTGTAACAGCACGCCTTACAGCAGGAGTAGAAGGGTCTGATGAAAGGAGTGCATGGAAATTGTGCAGATTCTTACCATTTTGTCCTAAGCATCATGACGCTTAATAAAGTCCTCAGCAGCTGGAATTGGGGGAATCAAAAGACAATTTAAATTCTCATAACAAATATGAAGAGGAAGGAGGGAAACAAGTTTCTGTTTTCCGGGACAAAATATTCTCAAAATATAACTAGGCACGGGTCCTTTGGAAATTCAAATAAAATCCTTTCTTTAAGATCCAGTCTTATGTTTGGGGAGGTTGGTGATATTTTGATCTAGCGTGGGAACGACGAGGTATGGTCAAATGGTAAATGGGTACAAGAAGGTACTGTAGTGGAAATAGAACGTGTGTGTAAGTGCATGTGTTCATGGAATCATAGAACGGTTTGGGCTGGAAGGGATCTTAAAGCTCACCCAGTTCCAACCTCCTGCCACGGGCAGGGACACCTTCCACTAGAGCAGGTTGCTCCAAGCCCCGTCCAACCTGGCCTTGAACACTGCCAGGGATGGGGCAGCCACAGCTTCTCTGCAACCTGTGCCAGGGTCTCAGCAACCTCATCATAAAAACCCTTCTTCCTTATGTCCAACTTAAATCTACCCTCTTAGTTTAAAACTGCTGCCTCTTGTCCTGTCAGTATAGGCTTTGGTAAAAAGTCTTTCTCTGTCTTTCATATATATTCATATGAATACTTTTGGCTTTAAGTGTCGAAAGGCTGCAGCAAGGTGTCCAGGCTGAACAAGCCCAGCTCTCTCAGCTTGTTTCCATAGCAGAGTTGTTCCAGCCCTCTGCTCATTTTTGTGGCCCTCCTCTGGACCCACTTGAAAGGTCCATGTCTTTCTTGTGCTCAGGGCTCCAGAGTGAGATGCAGTTTCCCAGCTGGGGTCTCATCAGAGTGCGGTAGAAGGACACGATCCCCTCCCTTGACCTGCTGGCCATTCTCCTTTTGATGCAGCCCAGGATATGGTTGGCTTTCTGGGCTGTGAGCGCACACTGCTGCCTCACATTCAACCTTTCCATCAGTATCCCCAGGTCCTTCTCTGCAGTGTGGCTCCCAAGCAGTTTACCCAGTCTGCACTGTTACTGGCGATTGCCGCAACCCAGGCACAGGATCTTGCACTTGGCCTTGTTAAACTTCATGATGCTCAAGTGGGCCCACTTCTCAAGCCTAACAAAGTACCCCCTGATGTCACCCCTTCCCTTTGGTGTGTCAACTGCACTACTCAGCTTGGTGTCTTCCACAAACTTGCTGAGGGTGTACTCTATCCCATTCCATATGTCATTAATGTAGATATTAAATAACTTATTACTGGTTGTCTACCATTGCTTGACTACTGGCTGTCCACGCACACCAATGTGTTATGTACCATTACCTGAATTTTAACTGCATCAGAGTAAAGCCATCACTGTAGGGACACCAAACCATGAGAGATGAAGCTGTGCATGTCAGGGGTTAGGGTCAGCTGGCATTTCCAGGAGCCTCTGAGTGCACTTCTTCCCCAATTCATGTGGCTCTGAGCTGCTTGCTCTCCTCTGTCCCTTTCCACTGCCTCTCTTGAAGTCCCTGTAGCCTTTTTGTGTGTGAAGCACACTTCTCCCTGCTGAATGATCTCTGGAGAGGAGGCCAAGCAGCCCATTAGCTCCTGGATATTGAAATCACAGCTCCAGAGCACAGTGGTGCAGCTGGTGAGGAAAGTCAAGGGCTGCAGCAAGGAAAACAGAGCTCTGCACAGCAGAGCCTTGGTGCACTGTAATCATGATTTCAGGCTTGCCAACCCTCCCTTCTCTTCCCTTCCCTCCCCTGATACCTTGCTGTTTATTCTGGGTCTGTTACTGGCTTCCATTTTTGTATTTTCCTAGTCCTGTGTCAGCTCAAGGACAAGCATAACCACATGTGAGGAAGGGGATATCTGCGGTGCAGATTTGAAGAGCCTTCTCTCACCCTGGCACCAACAGCCACAGGATCCTTCCCATGCAGATGGTGAAAATGTGAAGAGCTGTCTCTGTCTCTCTTCGTCCACTGAGAGCTGGTCCTGGAAGCCCTGCTGAAACTTGGGGTGTTTTTCCCGGTTAGAAGGCAGCAGGCAACAGGCAAATCACTGTTATCTGTGTCTCTTCCTTCTCAGAGAGGGCTGTGTGTCTTTTTCATTTAGGTAATAACAGGCTTTTGGCAGTGCCTCCAGCACAAAGTCAAGCTGCAGGTGAACAGCAGGAGCTGAAGAGTGGTTAGGGTTTAGCAACTCACCTTCCACAGATAACAGGGGTTTTCCCCAGAGCTCTGTGAAGGCAGACTGCGTCTGTCTGGGGGCAGGAGAGGCAGCATCCCTCATCAGGACAAACAAAGAGGGGGATTTGTTGAACATGAGAGGACAGTGGTAACATTATGGAGAGGGATGAGCAAAGCACAGGGGGCAGAATGCACGGTGGGAAAGAGACAACAGAGACAAAAGCGAGGTGAAAGGATTAGAGCAGGGGAAAGTAAAGGGAAAGAATAGGGGGTTCTGGAGAGGAGCATGAATCTGGGGAAAACTGAGAAGCATCAAATTTTTGATAATGACAAAAAGTCCCCAGAGTAGCATTTCTTGAGGAAAGATACTGCATACATCATGCCATGGTGGGGTAAGAGTCAGTTACAAGGTCCAAGACATTCGTGTTATGTGACTTTTCAAACAGTTGCAGGAGTTTATATTTCTCCCTGCTATATTTTCTCTCCCATGCTGCAATAGAAGATAAATTACAGAGCACAGACACACACACACACAAAGAACAAGCTCAAACTCAGTCATGGGTCAGGTTTGTTAATACATCAAACTGTTTCAAGGTGTCTCTCCCAACAAGTCAGTCCTAAAGCCTCATTTTTTCTCCCTCCAAAATGAGTTGAACTCCGTTTTCTGTGTGCGCATTGCATATGTGCCTCCCATATGCAGCAGGATCGTTATAGCTTTTGGGCCTTTTGCCCCAGTGGGAGGTCTGTGAACCCCAAAGGAGGCTCTGGTGTACCTGTGAATGTGATTCCAATCAGATGAGGCTTCACTGTCACTCAGGAGCTTGGTGACTAGCAATAAATATTCATAGAATTGATTAGACATTAATTGCACAAATCACCACCTCTTCAGCCAACCCCAGGAACCTTGCAGCCACCCACATAGTTAAAGAGGCAGCAGAAAGTGTCTTTTCTGTAGGTCTCTTAAGGTCAGCCTAGTGCCTCCGAAGGAGGAGATGACTGTCAAATGCCTCACCTCTCAATGTCATTTAGCACAGCCACCGTCATCCTTCCCCAAATTCTGCCCCAGGCAAAGGGCTGTGCTCCCTCTGGTGTAGCCCTATAGTGCCTGTGGACCTCACTGCAGTATGTCCTGCTTATCTCTCCCCACATAACTGCTTTCTGTCCCACCCCACAGGGACTGCCCCTCCCTGCTCCTCTGTAATGTCCGTTCTTCCCTTACTGCTCTGCAGAGCCCTTCTGCAAGGAGAAGGCAAGGAGAGGCATTGGGCTGGGATGCATCTGTATTGTGTGTTTACCTGTGTATAGGCAGATATGCTTGGGTATGTGTGACTATACCAGTGTGCAGGACACAGCACATTTACACACGTGTCTATACCTGTGTTTGTACTCAGAAAAGGACATGTAACCCCACTAATCCAGCAAGGTAGAGGAGCAAAAGCATGATGTGCTAGCAGGGTATATGGTCCTCTCCCTGCACATGCTGTCTCCTTGGGGGCCCAGATGTGATGTGATGGTCACCTTGCACAACCTCCACTTGAAGGACTGAGCTGGAATGTCTAGTGACACTACAACATACACAAGACCCAGACTCCTTCACCCTCCCTGACTTCTTCCTTATAGTCCCCTCTATCCCATCAAACACGGACTCCTTGCAGTTAGCTCAATAGCATCAGCCTTCAGGAGCAAACCGGTGTCTGTACTGTGTACAGACTCACACACAGAGGAATGTGATAACCTGGGACAGGCCATATTCATCTTCATTGCAGGGAGGCAGCAGGATTGTAAATGGCATGGGAAGATGAGACGGCTGCATGCTCCTGTCACAGGCACTTAGAGCGGTGTCACAGCAGTGACACTCCAAGACACCCAGGTCAGGTCTCAATCCCAGTCTGCCTGGGCTTCTTCCAGCCCTCAGACTGACCATCTGTCAGGCTGGAGATAGGAGTGAGCCAGAAAAAGGTGCAGCAGAGAGGCTACAGTGCCCCTGAGAGCCACCCTGCCCTCTAGTTTTGTGCTCTGTTGGGGTAATGTGAAAAGTTTATGTGAAATACACAATCAAAGAAACCTTTGAGAGGGAGGAAGTACTGCAATAGGTCCCCCACCCTCAGCTAACAAGCTGTTTTCCAGCCACCAAATATAAGGGATGGGAGACAGGAGGGACTGTTCCACTGGACCCACAGTTGACTGCCCTCTTCAAACCAGCTCAAATACAGAGGGGCTTTGCTTCTTTCCATACAAATGACTGATCTCAGAGGGTATTACAGCTTTCTCCCATTCCTCTGAGGCCCTTGTTCCTTCAGGTTTATGGTACAAACTGCCAAATCTGTTGATCCCCCTTGGTGGCAATCCCTGGACTGCTGTGGAGGGGTGAGATGCAGGGTCTCACACGGTGTATCACAGAGGGAGTTAAAAGGGTGGTAGCTCCAGTTCGGATAACGCCATTTAGCTAGCATAAAGGAGCTGCTTGGTTTTCCCTTTGCACTGAAGGGTGTGTGACACACAGCTGAGTAGTTTCAGGCCTGCCAGGGGTGGACAGTATGTCAAATGAATGGTACACCACTGAACACCACTCCTGGCTGGTGCACTGGCAGAGCCTTGCTTTCCCACAGGCCTCCACTTGTTCAAGAGCTTTCATCACCAAGGACTTTTGGAGTTTTCCCACCCACTGGCATAGGACAGGTTCAATCCATGCTTGTTCAGCCTGGAGAATAGAAGGCTCTGGGGAGACCTTAGAGCAGCTTCTAGTGCCTAAAGGTGGCCTACAAGAAACCTGGAAAGCAACTTGCTACAAGGGCAGGTAGTGACAGGACAAGGGGGTTGGCTTTAAACTGAAAGAGGGGAGATTTAGATTAAATATAAAGAACAAATTCTTCCCTGTGAGGGTGGTGAGGCCCTGGCACAGGGTGCCCAGAGGAGCTGTGGCTGCCCCATCCCTGGCAGTGCTCAAGGCCAGGTTGGATGGGGCTTGGAACAACCTGCTCTAGTGGAAGATGTCCCTGCCCATAACAGAGGGTTGGAACTGCATGAGCTTTAAGGTCCCTTCCAACCAAAACCAGTCTGTGATTCTGTGATTCTATGCCTTTTGATCAGCTCTGAATCTGTAATTCAGTCTAGTCTGTCTCCATTTGTACACTGCTCCTCCCCTCCACCTCCCAGAGCTTCTGTCTACCCTCTGCTAGATACCTAAGCTGTACTAAATGAGACTGCTGGCTGCTTCATCTCTGTTGCTGTAAACAGTTTCTAGAACATCTTTTTAAAATGCATTACCCTTCCAAAAAGAGACTGATGAACAGGGGACTGGAGGAAGGGAAGAAGAGGGGAGGAGGCAGGTTGCAGTGATGTGGTCTATTCCACTCATCTGCCGCTTTCTCCTCCCAGTCCTTTCATGAAAATAGATGGACATCTATTATGAAAACAAATTACTGGGTGTGCACAGGAGTCCTTAGGCAGACAGGGGATAAGTGTGAGTCTTCTGCAGGTATGTCTGTGTGAGCACATACACTGCCTGTGATGAGAAAGGGGAATGCCTCTACCAGATAGATAGCAATCTGTCAGATTCAGTACCTGAAGGGCTCTGTGTGTCTGTGTGTTCCTATGTGTGGTGCTGCACTTGCCCTTAGCAAAGGGAATGTGTGATGGTGTCCAACAACACATTCCCTGCTGGTGCCATTCTAGTGGCACAAGTAATTCCCATCACAAATTTGCAAGGGCTTCAAGCACAGATGTCAAAGCACACAGATGAGTGCATGGCCAAGCCTTATAAACCTGTCCTGAAGACACCCTGGACAATACCAAACACACTGGTATTCAGTAGGCATGAAGTCAAAGATACCACTTGGACAGTGCACACGTTGCATTGCTGGTGGACAGCATCAGGTAGCATTGTGCTCATGGTGCCAAGGACATGCCATAATGAGGAGTTTGGAAATGAATTTTCTGTGCTGGAGCCAAGGAAAGGTGATGGAATCTCAGACTTACTGTCTTGCTCCCTACCTCAGCCTCTAGGAGAGAAGAAACCTGGTTTATCTCATTCTGACTCTTGTGGTTATTTTGAAGGATGGAAATTACACAATTGCCTGTCTCTGTGCATTGTTTTGCCTCTCACAGGATGTCCTTCCCCCTGTGTCCTGCTGGGAAGAACTCCACTCTGCAGTGCAGGGGTATCTGGCAGAAGAAGGGAGGGGAAAGGACATAGGCAGCCTGAAGACAACTGCAAGGATTTGGGATGAGGAGGGTCTGGGAAGAGCTTGGATAGTCCCTGCTGTCATAGGTAAACTCTAGGGAGGGCTTAGACTGCACAGATTTTGAGTAGAAGAGAGACTCAAGGCTACGTATTGATGGCTTTTGCCATACAGAGCATGAGGCTGGGAGGTGCAAGAACAGATATTTCTCACCCAAATCCTAGGCTCTGGAGCACCTTTCATCAACTAAGTGCATATTTACATTTCTCTTACATATATTGGAGATGTTGCCAAGGGGGCATATTCTGACTTCACCTCCCACCTCTGGACACGACCCTGCCTCCCTGTACTGAACCCAAAGCAAGAGTGAATGTATGTGTAAGCACATATTCTCTAGAGCGATGGGGAGCAAATTCACTCTGTATCACATCAGTGACAAAGAGATTCAACACAGGAGACATTTGCAGGCGAGAGCAGAAGAAAACCTTCACGTTTCTTCTCCAGGGTGAACGCGTGCTTCAACTCCGAAATACACTCCCTGCCTCTTGAAATTAATTCAACATTCCTGTGGCTTGGATAAAAATAACTAGAATGAATAATCAGTCTGTGCTGGCCCTGCTGCAAATTGCCTGGTAGATAGAGCCCTCTGCAGGGAGAAAAAAGGCAAGAGACAGACAGCACCGGTACTAGAAGACACCACAAAAGGTGTCAGATAAAAAACAGAGCTTACCACATCCCTTAAGCCTGCAGGTGTAATTGTCTCTAGTGAGTCTCTGGTATTTGCCTCTGTGCTGCTCCCAGTTTGCAGTGTTGCATCTCCTTGTCCCTTTCCCCTCATCCCATCACCCACTCCTCCCTCCCATGCTGCCCAATATCTGTCTGCTTGCACCACGCATTAACCTGCCTGCATTTTGGGTGCAGTGCAGAGCTGCAGTGGTGCTCAGGCTGCTTTGCAAGGCACAGGAACACAGCACTCCTGTCTCACATCCTCTGCCTTTATTGCTGAAACGATCATGTGGGCCTGAGTTCTGGGCTTGTTTCAAGCACTTTTATTTCTTCCTTTACACAAGAGACAAAAAATCCCCACCTCAGACTCCAGATGAAAACAATGTGTGTAGATGGGTTTGCCTCAGTGTGTGTGCTTGTGTCTGTGGTGTGTATACAGCCTTCTGGCTGCATGCCTTTCTGATACAAACCTCAGGCCTCTGGGGTGGTGCAAGGAAGCAAACTTTCTTGAGGAGCCACCAGCCAGGAGGAGAGCTAGTGTCTGGGTTTCTTCCCTAGGGAAGCCTCTGGTGGTCCCCGAGTCTCAAAGCAAAAAGACAAAAGACCCAGAGCTGCTTCCCCGGTCGTACAGCCTCTCTACACTCAGTTACCCCTTATCTCCCTATCCAGCATCTTTAACTTCCTAAAAACTATGACTCAGTTACAGATCAGGGTCCTCCCAGGATTCCAGCCCTCATGACTATAGAAAGAGGTACAGAGGGCTTTCTTCTGAGCAGAGGGATTCTTATCTTCCTTTGGTCTCTAGTTTCACAGTGAGATCTTAGATATCAGTGGCTCCTTCTGTACCACAACTACACATCTGTTCAGGCAAAGGAAACCACTGGGTTGCTCTGCAACTGATTGGACCATGCTTGGTGGCTCTGAGAGCACCTACATGGTTCCTCAGAAAACTACCCAGGCCTGGTTTGATGGCAGGAGGGGCTGGAACATTCTGGGGATATTCTTGACTCCTCTCAGATCCTGCCCTACATGCCTGGAGCGATGTAGGAGAACCCAAAGGCCAGCTGCTGTTGAGCCTTTACATTTGGACATGGGAAGCGCCATGCCCACTGCTCCAACAGTCCTCAGTGGATTGCATGCTGTGCCTCTGCCTTCGGTTTGGAAAAGGAAGAAGTAAATCTGGCAAGTTGTCCTATCAGCCATCTTCCTGCCAAGTGGGAGGCAGAGGGAACCAATGCTCCCAAATTTCTTCACTGGAAGAGTCCAGACCCAGCATGGGAGGGAAGCTGTCCAACAACTACATCTTCCTGCTGTCAGTGACCAGCTCAGAGCTCATTTTTTGCTGGCAATCTTTTTCTTACGGGCAGAGACCAGATCATAGAAAGGATCCTGTGTGATGCTCATCCTGGAAATAAGAGCAAGTGGCAGCAAAAGTAAGAGACTTAATGGTGGAAAGCAGCACAGGCAACCTAACTGAACTTGAACTGAACTATATACAGACCCACAGCAGAGCATTTAGCTGTGGCTAAAGATTCTCCAAAAGGGACCTTAAAACTTCAAACTTAAGAGGCATCACAGTTGCTAGACTGCAAATAGTTCCTTTCACCCCCTTTTTCAGGCTTTGGTAGCCAAATAAACTGCCTGACCGTTTGTCCCTGGGGCTGAACAAAGCCAAGCTCTGGCCTCCTTTTCTGGTCTCCTCACCGTATTGCCTCAATCCACTCATCACGTTCTGCTGGTGTGGCTGCTGAGATCTTGTAGGACTGATGTTTGCCTTCGACCACCTTCCCATCCCCATCTGTTTTGCAGGCTTTGATCTTCTGCCCTTTGCAGTTGGGAATGAAGAGCTCAAAGCAGTTCTGTCAGAAAGGGAATAAAATAGAGCAGTAGGGGAAGACAGAGTGGAACAAGGAGACTATACTGCCTTCAACCATGGGGATAGGTTGGAGGTGAAAAAGGAGGAGAACATTCTGTCTCTGAAAGGCAACACAACTTTTCCTTCCTCATCCCAAGAATCCCTCTAGGAATTAGATCTCCAGGCTACCCCTCTTAGATAAATATATCCTTCCTGTGAATGAATGAACACTAAAACAGCCTTTATGGAGGGATGGAGCATCAACAGCTACCAGAAAACACCTTCTGATATCTGTCACTTTACTCCACTCATGGAGATGTCTTCCCCTTTGAAGCTGATGCAACATCCTCTCTTCTGCCTGTCACCACACAGATAGAAGGTGCATTCAGAGACATGACACATCAAGAATGGGTATCCACAAAAGATGCACAGACTGAGTGTCATTTCCTGGGCAAGTTTCCCAACACCACAGCACTGTCTAGTCTAAATGTGCTGTAACTGATTATGGAGAATCATTGGGAGAGAAACTGAACCCCCGACACCTGGGTGATGGTGCAAAATGAGTAAGGAGTCAACTATGGTTTAGTGGGAGGCATCCCAGCCAATGGCAGGGGGCCTTGGAACTTGATGATCTTAAGGTCCTTTCCAACCCTAACTATGGTTATGGTTCTATGATTCTATGGGCACTCATCTCAGCCCCCCTACACACACCCATGAAAATATACAATACAGCCAGGCAAAGGACAGCTCCCCCTTTACAAGATCTTCCCTGGTAAAATACAACCATGTTTAAATACTATCATAGTTTAGACAGGGGCACAAGGCAGTTTGGAATGGCACCTTCCCTCTGAGAAGCATGGTAAGACCTGAGAGCCTGTATTAGCAGAGCATCAAACAAGGGAGACTTACTGGCTTTTTGGGGTCATCCACCTTCCGGACTGATAGGTTCTCCAGGGGGATAATGCCCAGAGGCTCTTTGTCCTGAAGTCAAGGAAACACGAATTAACATGCAACATGCTCCCCACATCTATGCCACTATACAGAGCCTCTCTGATTTACCAGACATGTGCCTTTATGGCGGTGACAACAGCAGTGTATGCCTGGGGAGTACTCCTCCATTTACACAGTGGGAGGCTGAGTTAACAGAAAATCACAGCAATGTCCAGCCTCCCTTCTCCTCAAGACCACAGCAGAGGAAACAGTGCAGGAGAAGAGGCCTGAGTTCTGTCTGGGAGCATAGGGTAGTAGGCAAGAGTTGCCTTCCTAACCGTTCGCTCCTCCCTGGCTCCAAAGAGGCTCATAACCACCCAGGACACCGTTTCTTAACCAGGAATGAAGCCTTTACCGTGGTATATTCAAAGTAGTAGAGGCAGTTATCGGTCAGAATGAACCAACGGCGTTTCCAGGTTTTCACACGTCCTCCTAAAGGCAATGAGGTTCCAAAGCCATTAGTCACACATTTTGCTGTTTGTTCCCATCCCATTCCCCCTCAAGCTCCAGACACACACACAGAGTCATTCCCTCCCAGCAATCCCTGTAGATCAGCCCCAAGTAGGTGCTCACTGCTGATGTGATGCTCTATGGTGAACATGCATACACACAGGGAGCAAATTTTGCTCTGATGGGGCTGTGAATGAGGAGAGGTGAGAGATATCTTTTTGTGCCCCTGTTTTGAGCAGACAGCCTGCAGGAGCTGGAAAGAGAGAGCAGGCAGCTGGTTTCAACAGCAGATGTCAGCCTCACCCCACCACAGCAGAGATGCTGCTGGGTTCCGGAGGGGAGATCTGTGATGGAGGCAGTCAGGCAGGCAGGGAATTCAGAGGAGCCAAGGAAATCTTCTACCTTACCTAGTTTCAGGAGCCAACCCTCACGGTTAGGGTTGAAGAAAGTATGTGTGAGGTCATTTCCATCGTCCTCTGGTATGGAGAATGGCTCGTTCTTTATGCTCTCAAACAGATTCTGCCCCAGAGCATTGGTGAGAGAAAGAAAGAGGGAAAGAAAAAGAGAGACAGGTTTCTGACCAAGCTTGTACACAACTCTCCTAGGTCCATCTGCATCACCAGTCTGTTTCCACAGGGTGAGATGAGTGAAATGGGGAGGGGAGCGGTCAGTGGGTATTGGGGTACAACAGCTCTCAGTCTGCAGCTCATAGGGCATCAAGGGGGATCATCAGCTCTTTTCTGCATCCTGTGTCACAAAAGGGAGACTCAGTGTGGAAAGGCACAGACACAAAAATGTGCACCCATACCAAGAGAGGCTGCAGTGACCAAATCCAGCATGTCACACGAGTGCCACTGTGAGTAGTGCTAAGGCACTGGGAGAGGGAGACACGGTATGGCAGAGATTGCAGATGTGTCTCTGCATGGGGCCATTTAAGCCCTCGGTTGGTGGTGCCAAACACTGTGCTGAGAAATTGTATGTAGAGATCAATACACACATCTAAATGACAAGAAGTAGGCTCATTTCATAGACCCAAGGCCTTTGCACTGAGGGAACACAAAGGATGACGTTCATAACAGCAGAGTGACAGGGAGGCAGGTTGCTAGTTTTCAAGAGATACAAAAATGTTGTTCATATCATTGGATATGTCATTATTTGTTACACAAATCCCAAGCAAAAATACCCCAACAAACTGAAACAACTACAGGCTCTTGCAACTTCCATCAAACAGCCTGAAAGAAATGGCACTCTGGAGACAAATCCAAAGCCTTTACCCTGAGGGAATGCTGCTCAGCAAACCCAAATGTGGGATGTAGGCATTCTCTTTGACACAAAACAAGTTACTCTCCCCAGGCTGGCTGGTTGAAGCTAAGCACATGTAGGCAGGCTGCCCACCTCTACCTTGCCTCATAGGGCACGTCCATGCCCGCTGAAGCTTTGGGAAAATGGTATCTCCAGATCTGCTAATGGATCTGTCTCCCTTGATGTGCATCTTCATCCTCTGGGATCAGAGATGACATGGACCTGCTGAGAGCTTTACAAATGCTGGAAGAGATGCTGGAAGAGACACTGATGCCCACTTGGGGCTTGTTGATTCTACTCACTCAAAGCTATACCCTGATGTAGGAGAGGTCAGGCACTGGTCCTGACTGATGTGAACACTGGAGTCAGCTAAGACATTCAAGCACAAACAAGGGAAAGGGATTCATAAACTGAGCCATGGCGACATTGTCTCACACAGACAGAGACACAAGAAACAGACAGTCCCCTTGGGACTAAGGCTTTCAAAGCTGGCCAAAAGAGTCAGGTGCCCAGCTACCTCCCACTGAGGTGGGTGTCTCAGTGTCACAGCCTCATATGTACATGACACACAGACAGTCATAGCTCATGTCTTTTTCACTCACACAATTACAGTATCTGTCCCTCTCTCACACGGACACACTTGAAAACAAAAACAAACTGATACTGCTCTTCCCTGAATGGCTTCACCCACATCTCTCTTGCTCCATGTCCTCACCAACAAGCATATTACACTGAGACCTGTGGACCTCTGTTTCTCAGTGGAGCCCAAGACAGAGACAGAAGAGGGACTGATGAGAAAATGGGAGGTATTCTTACCTTTAAGAGCTCTTCTGGCAAGTCCCCTCCATTGTCAATGCCTCTGTTGATGGACACAAACCTTTCAAAGGGGGGTTTGTCTTTCACATTGGGGTTGTGCAGGCTGGTGTTAAGCATGATGATAGAGAAGGAGAGTATATAACAGGTATCTGGCAACAAGAAAGAAAACCAGGATGAGTGGAAATTGTCTTAAAGGGCAAATCAATACACCTAATCAATCCTAACAGGTGGCTTTTTATCCAGTCACTGGAAAACAGCACTGTTCTCTCAGCTGGAGGAGGAAAAGGAAGATGCCCCTTCTAATAGGAGAAAAAGGAACAGAGCTGGTCTCCTATGATAGAGGTGATTCTATCCCCTCAGGTTAACAGGGCAAGTTGTGCAGATCTGGTCTGACAATGACTCTGCCAGCAGGAAAGTTTCTACAGACCCACGCCTGTCAGTGTTGTTGTTGCTGTGATAAGGTGTATCTCATGTGGAGCTGGATCACTTCTCAAGTCTATTTCCTGTGGGGATGGACTGGAGGAGGACTGAAGACCTTCTGTCTATTGAAAAGCTTCACAGAAGCTGGGCTGCCTCCTTCGGCTTAAGGGGCAAGATTCACGCTTCCAAGTGATGCCCTCTGTGCTTTGTGAATCAAAGAGGAAGGCTCCTCTCCTCTCTAACAGTGGAGCTCAGCTTTAAAGGCCTTCTTCGCCCTATGCCTACCTGTGGACTGGAATACTCCTGGGTTACATTTGCAGTACCAGTTGGCAAAGGCCTCCATCATCCGATCAATCTTCTGTGCTTCCCCAGGCAGCCGGAAGCTCCATAGGAACTGTCTGTCAGAAGCAGCATGTCACAGAATTAGTCAGATTTGGAGCAAGGGACCTTTATCCCTTCCCTCAACCCATGGGGCACCATGAAAAGAAAAGAAGTCATCCCATCACACTGGGGAGACAACACAGTGCTTGAAGCAAGAGCTCTGCTCCTCTGTGTAGCGATTCCCTGGGCTCAGCACCCACAAACACTCTGAAAGCAGGAAGCAGAACCAAATATCCTGGAAATCATGGCTCCTCTTCCCTAATGAGGAAGTAGAGACTTCAAGAGAAAGAGTCCTGTCAGGAAGGGGCCTATAAGAAAACAAGATGCCCTGATCCAGAGTCACTTTGTCACTGTTTCAGCCTAGTAGGGTTTTACAACCTTCTTGGGTGGTAAGACCTAGTGGCTGAGCAGGCTCCTGCTCCATCCTCTGAATCCTGCATGCTCACTCACCTCAGTGCCTGCACCAGGTTGAGGTGGGCAAACTCATGACATGCTACAAAGGCTTGGAGGACCTGGATGTTCATGGGGTCCCTGGGAGAGGATAGATGGAAAGAGTCAGAAGAGAACTTTTAAGTTGCAGAGTTTGAATTCCCCTTGGTGTGACAGCATGCTCCCTTGCTCCATCCCAACCTCCACTTCCCCTCTGACCAACAAGAAGTCAAGGTGCACACTCTTGTCTGGGAAGACCGATCCCATTGTCGGCAGGAAGAAAGGTAGCCCATACAGACAGCCTTAGCCATGCTCCCTGGGCTGTACTGCCCACCCAGCCCACTGCAGTATATGTTCAGTCTTGGTACCTGACTGAGGTCACCTAAGTAGCAGTTGAGAGGGGCCAGGAAGGACAGGGCCTCCAAAGGGCTTCCCAGTCCTGGCTGTGTCACTCACCTCCCACCCAAGTAATCCCCAATGGCTGCCTTGTTCAGGCCTTCACCCTTGTGGAGGAACTTGGCGATCTCCTGCAGGTCTGAGGACAATACCTGGTGCTCAATCAGGTACTGGATCCCCTGAGGAAAGAGAAGCAAGACAGTGAAGTAAGACAGCTCTGGGGGCTGATTTGAAAGTAGGACCCCAACACCCTGGTGTCAGCCTTCCTTAGGTTGTTGGTGTTGCCTTGGTGTTGCCTCCCCTGTTGCTCCCCATATCTCTTTATGGTGCATCAGAGCCATGTTCCCACCCTTATTCCATCCCTCTTCATCCACCATGGTGGGTCAGCCTCAGTTCCATTTCATCCCTAGGTTTGGATAAATGTTTCACTGGGATGGAAACTCAAGCAAAGAACAAAGGGCAGTATAGGTTAAAAGTCAAAAAAGGCAGAGCCAGAATAGTAATTTTTAACATTTTCAATCAAAATATCTTAGTGTTCTGCTTCTAAATGTATTTTTTTGTGAATTAAGTTAAAGATTTTTTTTTAAAGAATTTGTAATTAAAAAAAATATACTCAGACAAAAATTTGGGCTTGAGATAAGTTGAAATTACTTTTCCAGGATCTTCTTTTACACAACAAAACAGAGAAGTCTGCAGTCTTTTCAGCTCCATCCTCCCCAGCCAGTAAGGTTGGAATATGTTTTTTAGGGAATATAGAGGTTCTGAGCTGGGCTGTGAAAAGTCAACATCCTGTGTTAGGAGGAATTTCATGATTTTCAAAGTCACAGAAAGTTGAAGTTTTGTGCAGAGTCTTAACGGTATCTAAAACCACTGTGACTCTCCAGACCACACTGCAATTCTCCTCACAAAATGCAATAAAGGAACGAAAATTGTTTTAGATCCATCAAAATGTTCTACTTCAACAGAATCAATTCACTTTGCCTTGTAATATATAAAAAACTATTTCTAAAATGCCCCAAAGAAAAAGCTATTTCAAAAGAAGGAATTGAAATGTTTCTGAGATTTTTTTCCACACTATTTTCCCTTCTTTTTCCCCAGACGGATTTTCAGTAAGATCAGTTTAATTTTGCAAAGCATTGCAATGATGAGAGGGCTCCATTTTCCAGAGGAAAATGTTTCTCCACAAAGGTTCTGCTCAGCCAGATTCCTAACGCTTACCTCCTCTAGCCTCAGGAACTTGCCCTGAGACCTTGGAGATAGGAAGTCATTTAAAGTATCAGCACTGCATGGATGAAATGCAATCTTAGCAAGGAGGGGCAATGAAAGTTCCTTGCGTTGCAGCACCTCTCAGCCTAGGGCATGTAGCAAAAGGGAAGCAATAAACAGATCTGCATAATAAAGGCATGTAGCACAACTTTTCGACCAGGCTGATTGGCATTGAATTAATAAAGCTAAACTGGTTTGGGGTCAGAGCTAGTTCAGGTACTTCTGCACAGCATGGCACAGTGCCACAGAGAGAGATGCCTCTGGGGCCTCAAACCAAGGTCAGACAGAAAAACATGATGAAACCAGCCCTAAGTACTGGTATCACTGCTGTGAGACAGCTCCCACTGGCAGGGGGATGTACAGAGGACTGGCAAGCACTCCAGCTGTGGTGTGGACACTGGGGAAAGTATCTTGAGGGTCTCAGCAGGGTAAAGGAGGAGGAGGCATGAAAAGCTGTCACTCAGCCCAGCAGCCACCAAAGATACCAGCTGTGGTGGTTAAGCTGACAAAGAGCAATCATTCAATCGCAGTGTGTGGTTTTCCTTACTGAACTCAAATAAATGGTCCACCGGTGAGGAGGAAGGAAGAGGAAACTGTGTTGCTCGCATCTTCTTTACTTCATCATGACAATTTTAGACCTTTCTGCAGGGGGCTGAAAGCTGTGGAGCCTGGACCCCACTGGTCAGAGTCACAGAAAGTGGAAAACCTGGATTCACTCCACAGTCCAACCAGTACTACCAAAACTGTAACTACTTCCAAAATGTTGGAGGCAGCTTCTTGTCTTCTGTTCTGAATGAGCCAAGGAATGTGACACACTCTCAAAACTCCCATTCTTATTTCATCTCTCTCCGTCACACTATGGCAGATTTTCACATCAAGAAGAGAGATTTGGCTCTCTTAACACATTGGCAGTTTTAAACCACCCTCCTTCTATTTCTTTTAGTTTTGGGTTGCATATGATCAGTTGGCCTATAGACACATGATGGGGGGGTAGGGTTCAACACAGCTTGATCATATCAGAAGACCATATTCAGGGACTACTAGAGCCCTACCAAGATGGGAAACCCTACTCCCAAACCACAGTTCCTTTAATATGGGTGTCTGCAAGTGGATGAGGAGACAACAGACACTCTTCCTCCCAGCTTTTTCCCCATAGGTGGAATGAGCAAATCCTACCTTTGCAGGGTCCATGTTGAATTTCTTCCTGCCCAAGGACAGAAGTTTATCCCTCTGTGACAGTTTGCTGCAAACAAAAAGAAGGAAAATAAAACTTAGAATAAAGGGCCATGTTTCAATTCACTCACAAAGTAATTGAGGTATCTCAAGGAGAGGTGTCTGACTATCCAGGAATAAAGAGAAATCTCGGAGGAGAGAATGGTATTCCTGGCCTCATTTCCCTGTCCTTGTTGTAAACCACATCCCAGAGGTGTTTGTGTTTTCTCAACATCAAGAGAGAGACTTTGTAAACAAAGGGATAGTCATCTTGTCCCACTTGCCTGGTCTGCTTCCCAGGGTTATTGTCTGCCTCTTGCCTCTCATCTGCATTTTGGAAGCACTCAATCTCTGCAAACACTTCAGCAATTTGTTCCTTCAGCTTCTGCAGAAGAATGAAGTGGAGAATGAAGGTGATGGAGGAAAAACCAGCAGACACATACACAGCAAGTCTGACTTCCACAGTCACAGGAAAAGGACAGGTCAGATGGTCACTACCAGCTCAGGATGTCTGTGAAATGGGTATTGCTTTAGCTGACCCTGCTGGGTTCCAGATAAAAACAATGGATAAGAGGAGCAGAAGGATATCATCATGTTTGCTGTCCATCAAGGTTGGAAAATCAAGCTGCCCGCCAAGGCAAGCGCCATGTGCTTACCATGGTGGAAGCAACCACTGGATGGCTGGAAGCATACACTGTGCCCCACGCCACTGCCCAGAACACTATCCTGGGCCTTGAGAAACAGATTTTGTGGTGACATGGCACCCCAGAGAGAACTGAGTCAGACAATGGGACTCATTTCCGGAATAACCTTATAGACACTTGGGCTAAAGAGCATGGCATTGAGTGGGTATGTCACATCCCCTACCATGCACCAGCCTCTGGGAAAATCGAATGGTACAATGGGCTGTTAAAAACTACACTGAGAGCAATGGGTGGTGGGACTTTCAAACACTGGGATACCCATTTACCAAAAGCCACCTGGTTGGTCAGCACCGGGGGATCTGCCAACAGGCTGGTCCAGCCCAGTCAGAACTTTTATGTAGTGTAGAGGGGGACAAAGTTCCTGTGGTGCACATAAAGAATTTGCTGGGGAAGACAGTCTGGGTTGTTCCTGCTTCAGGTAAAGGCAAACCCACTTGTGGGATTGCTTTCGATCAAGCACCTGGGTGTACTTGGAAAGTGCCAGTGTGGGGAGTGCCTGAGAGAACTCATCCCAGTGTTGATTTCAGTTCCTCAAGTGAAGTCAGATGTGACACTCCTTCCATTATGCCCATCCTTCTAGCTTTTACTTTGCATAGCCCTGCTACACATCCAGAAAAGGGGAAGTGGAACCACTAACTTTGAAGTTAATACGAATCCTGAAGTGGCCACATTGTGAAACACAAAGTTTTTAACGTCCTTATCATTCAAATACCATTGAGCAAATACCTATCTTTATGTGGATAAAGAAGAAAGAAGGAAAAAAGAAGCGTAATCACTGCCAAATTGTATAAAATCAATTGTAGAATTCAGTCTCCTTTAGGCCCATGACAGACCAAGACATCCTTGGCTGGATGTTACCAAGGGAATGAAGATGTCTATATCTGCTTGCTTCCATTTTGAAGTTATGGTTCTCAGAGCCAGAGAGCATCGTAACTCTCTTCCAGGAATCACCCAAATTCTTCCCCACACAAGCCAGAAGGGGAAGAAGGAACATTTTATGACAGATCTTGCCTCAACAGGAAGTGAGGATGTGGCTGTGGTATGCATTCAGATAGAGAAACTGAAGTTCCCCAATATCTCATAGTTTAAAAGGGCTTCTGTATTTCACTTTGCTCTGGCCTTTTTTCTGCTGTGCTTCATCAATATCCAGCGCTGAGATTGTTCCTTACTAAGCTTTAGGTATTGCACAAACGTAACAAAGCCATGATCTTAGCTCCTGATTTTCAAGTGATTACCAGTTTTGTCACTTTACTCACTTTTGTCTTTTGGCAGTGTAACCAGAAAGTCTAGATCCATCCTGTCCTCTCCTTCCTCTTCCCTTATCATATCCCCCCTAAGTCTTTGTGTTAAGGCGTATTGCAGGATACTTTCTGAAGAATGTGAAAATGTCTCTAGTTCTAGGTTCTAGTTCTCTAGTTCTAGGTTCTAGTTCTAGGTTCTCTTTCACTTCAACTCATCCTGCTCCATTGGACAATGCGTACCTCATTGGTTAATGGCTTTGGCATTCAGAGTGTGGGTATGTATAGTCTAGCAGCCATAGTCCATTAGTGGGTAGAAAATTTAGTGCTCCTATTCAAGAAGCCTGCCTCCCACAATGCCCATTGCATATTCTGGAAATTGAAGAGACAAGAACTACAACAAGCAAACCACATGCGTTTTATACCCTGTTTTGCAAGAAGAGACAAGACACCATTCTGATTTGCGGCAGAGGTGGTGAGTCTGGAAGCCTGAGAAGTAATGGGTAGTTTGGCTTAATCCTTTACACAAGGAAATATTGCACCTATTCCCCAGGCATCTGGATATCTTCACGTTGTGGGAAAAATCAGTGCAAGTCCAATGATTCAGTTGGAATGAGCTTGCTCAAATGGGAAACCACATTCCGTGATGGTGGAAACAGAACAGAATAGAAAGTGTATGGCACTGTGGTGTGATATTATTGACTGATTCTGAATCTGTCACTTTTAGACATTTTAGGAGTTAGCAGAAAAATGTTTGTCTGCTAAAAGAAAATAAGCAAGTTCAACCACGGAAACTTGTGTGGAAGGTCCTGCTGTCACATCTCTCTAAAGAGACAGAATCCTTTATGGAGGACTTGTTAGAGGTGCACAAACCCAATGAAAGTTCAATAAACACAGGGGATGCAGCAGGTAAGTGAGACTGATATGTCATTAGCAGGTAATTGGTAATTAAAAATAGTCATAAATGGTGAGCCAGATCCCTGTCAGTATGACTTAGTGAAGTCACAGTCATTTCCTTAATCCTAAATATGCAGTCCCAGATCATCCCTGCTAATGAGCTGACCAGCCTTTCTCAAATGTCCAATTAGGGTAGTTAACAACTCCTGCAGCAAAGTACTGTAGGTTGGATGTAGACTGGTGGCAAATATGCCAGGGCAGCCTATAGCTCAGGATGCAAGTTGGATCATGCCAGAGTAAATGTCTCCTATGCAGGAGCACTTCTGCATGGCCTTGAGTGTTAAATGAAGGCACTCATTGGTGAAGACAGTTTTTAGAAGGCTAAGCAGGCAAGGAACATGATGGTTCTTACCTTAATGTCCTCCAAAAGCTCCTGTCTATGCTGCCTGATTGTTTCTATTTCAGCCTTTTCAGCTTCACTCAAGTCAGTTGACCCTGGAAGAAGAAACATGACTGAGAGAATAGCTCTGGACCAACCGAACCTCAGGAAATGCTGCTTCAACATCTCAGCACCTATCCTCTCCTAGGGTCATGCCACAGCAACTCTCATGTTTGTGTTTCAGCATCTATGTGCTCTGCTGTTGCAGACGCTGCACCTCATGCTTTGCCCTGTAAGTTATTCTCAGTCCAGAGAGAGCAGCACAAGCCCCTGTACTCCTCCTAGCAGCCAGATGCTGTGCTGATAGCCGATCTAACCCCGCAGCAACTCAACCTATTAAACCAATTTTCCTTGCCGTGAGCACAATGAGGAGGTTATACCAAATGCTCTTTGGTGGGTTTTATGTCAGTCATCTTTGCGTACTAAAAAGCGGTGACCTAGATACTCCATCTGCATCCAAACCTCCCATGAAGAGCCATTGGCTTCATGGGTTGATCCACCACAGCTAGATGCAGAAATGTCTTAAGAGAGGGAGCTGAGTTTTTCTAGTCTAAGGGCAGGATATGGCAGGATGAAAGCCTTGCTGAAGAAGAAGCAGGCTGCTATTCTGTGGGCTACAGACAATGCAGAAATATGAGTAAGCTTTCTTGCAATCTACAGGAAATCAACCAGGTACCAGCAAAGACAAAGTGACCACAAAATGATTCATAAAAGACCTAGAAGAATTGGGGTGACAGCACTGCTGCTAAATATAATCCAGGTGAAGCACAGCCTCTTCATCAAGGAGAAGAAGGCTGTAGCCCCAAGAGAAACAAAGCACGTTGTGAGCCCCAAGAAAAGTCCCAGGCATGTGAGACACAAGGCTAAAAGCACTGGAGCTCCTGGGATGCCACTTCAGAACTTGCAGAGCCCTTGCTGCACTTAAAGAGAGCAAGATGAAGCTCCCCTGGGAAGCCAGGTCAGGTCACTGGATGCCCTGCTCCACTGCTGCATAAACCAAAGTCCCCTGGGCCTCCCATCTTCCTGGCAAAAGGGGAAGTGCCACCAGCTGCCTTGGAAATTCTCTTAGTGTGGATCTCACATGCAAAAGAACTGCTATAAATATGACTGGAGAAAAAAGGGGAAGGAGCCAACTAAGACAAAACAAAGGAAAAGGGGACAAGGGCAATCATCACAGAACCAGTATGCTTCTTTCCTGCCATGGCCACAACAGCTCAGAGAGACCTGCATCCCACCACCCGGATCTTTCCCCCATCCTCCTGGCTGGTTGGGTTCATGTGCTAAGCCTGTCCTATTACTTTTCTCAGGCTGAAGCCTCTCTCCAGTGGCTCCCCCCCACTGTTTTCAAGCATTGCATTCCCTGGGGGAAAGCTGCTGAGTCTCTGGGAGGAAAGCGCCAGGCAAGGAGCCAGCATGAAGCCAGGGCCAGGAAGCACCCATGTCCCCTCCCACCTCTGCAAGCAGTCCTCTTCAAGAGCTGAAAGAAGCTGAGGCAGGTCGAGAGGTGCAGAAACCCTGTGGCATCCCACAGCTAGCGTCAGCCAAATCCCTACGTGCGGGGAAAACAAGCAAGCAAGAAAACAAACAAGTAAAAAGAAGCAATGACAGCAAACCCTATGCAGTGGCTTTGCTGCTTGTTGTTGCTGACTTCCCCTTGACTGTCAGCCCTGTGCCTGTGAGCAGTGCCTGGGTCTTTCAGCCTACTTTATGTCTCCTACTATTCTGTCCATCTCCCCAGCTTTATGTCTCTCACCCGTATGGGGGCTGGTAGTTGTGGGTAATTTAATGACAAATCACCACTCAGAAGCTTTGTCCTGTATTTCTTTCCACCTCAGCAGGACATAGCTGAGGAGCCTCCACTTCCCCCACCCCATCAGCAAAGTGTGTGGTGGGGCTGGTTGCTGTGCTTCAGTTGTTCTGTGTAAACTGAAGCAGCCTGGAGCATCTTAAAGAGACCCGAGGCTCCCAGAGGACACCATGTCACCCACATGACCCCTACCATGACTGTAAATAACTCGGTCTCCCTCCCTCCTGAACATCTGAAAACCCCATCTCGCAAGGGGTTTACTTGTCCAGTTTGTCTCAGAATGAGAAAAGTGTGGGAAGGACTGTGTGTGTGGAGAGGGTGGGGGAGAAAAAGCATCTGTGTCATGGAGGAGGGGAGGGAACCAAGGATAAATAAGCAGGAAAGGGTGACATAGGAAGGAAAAGAAAGTGGATGGATAAAAACTTATCCATAAGGGAAACTTAGATGGAGCTGCAGAAAAGGTGCTTGTGAGGCTTCCTAAGTTTCCTTAGCAGCTTGAGTCCTCGTTTGCCTTGAAAAATGATTCTGAGGTTGGTGCCTGTATGTTACTCCTCTTCACTAACAGAAGGCCTAACACTGCACTCAGGGGTGCTCTGAGGCTTCTCATCGTTATTGCACACATTGGGGTCTGCAGTTAGGAGAAATGAACTCATAAGGCTTGTCTGAGAAACCATCCATGGAGAAGCAATGAAGGCAGGAAAGGCAGCTGGGCAGATGAGAGCAGGTTGCTTTGACTTTCATTCCCCCTCCACACTGAGAAGAAGCCAAACTGCCAGCAGAAGGACACTTGGAGTGAAGTACCATTGGATTAAATGCTTGCAATGACAGAGGGAATTCATCTCTGCACCAAGCAACTGAGGAACGGCTTCAGCTTCATCAAGGTCCTCATTACCACCAAGTTGCACTTCCCTCTAGGGCTAGGCCAGGACACAGATGAAGCATGGCCCTGGTCAGGGTTCTCTGCACAGGGGGAAATCTCACCCTGGTGAAGAACAACCCATGTAAACACCCACAGGTTTCAGGAAGATGCTGTCAGCCAAACCTATGCTGTAGTCTTTCAGTTCAGACAAAACACACAAAGAAATGGTTAGCATCCTCTCCAGGGAGGACATGCAATTGATGCTTGGAAGTCATTTTCAGAGAGAAAATGTTGAAAGCACATCACATCTGTGGGGCTTACACTTGTTCTTGAGGTTGTTTACCCACTGTCAGGGCAGACCCAGGTAGAAAGACCTGCCAGCTCCTCAAGAGTTGCACGGGCTTGTGTTTTCAGTGCTGTCACTCACAAGAGAACACAGACTTCAGTTCCAGTTGTGGTGACTTGCACCCTCAGCTGACCCATCTGGAGGGCAGGTTGGAGTTACCCAAAGGTCTGGGTACTCATGTGGCCAGTATAAAGTACAGCTTTATGGTCTCATTCCCCACTGCAAAGGGCTGTGCAGAGCCATACAGATGCTAAGTCAGGCTTTCAATCCCAAGCAAAATTATATGAATAGGAAGACAGCTTTTGGAGCATGGA
Source organism: Neopsephotus bourkii (assembly GCF_033783945.1). Lineage (NCBI taxonomy): Eukaryota > Metazoa > Chordata > Aves > Psittaciformes > Psittacidae > Neopsephotus > Neopsephotus bourkii. The sequence continues at coordinate 17,107,516 of NW_026900624.1, forward strand.
TATGTGGGAAGTGAATACCCGGGAGAGCTGGAAGGATGGACTGCACTAACAGTAGGGAGATGTTATGAACACTGACTGCTTCTATAGCACTGTTACAGAGCATCCATATGCTACCCATCTACAGTATAACGACAGAGGTTCAGCTGGCCCATTTGTAAGGCAACACAGGGCTCTGAGTGTGGCTGCTGTAGGTTTTGGTCACTTCCACCTGTGGCAACACACAAGCAGAGTAACCTGATGGGCGTCTTCTGCATGGATGAGACTGGTGGAAGAATTTCACGTGAAGTCCCTTTTCTTCTTTGATATGGCTGTTGTGTTGTCTCCAGCACAGACTACCACAGACTACCACAGACCACCCAACCAGGTACCAGGAGGCCTTCCTAAATTCCCTCCAGCCCAAACTGTCTCCCTCCTGAAGCCACTCCACAATTCTCTTCCAGCTTGTGTCAGAAGAAATTTAACATAGACCTCACGTGGGTCTAATGTTCACATTCCAGCTATGGAGGGAAAGGTGTGATGAATAAATAACTTATGTTGTCTCCTTTATTCTACATGACAACTCAGAGCAATCAGGACACCTTCCAAGCACTTTTGCCTGTGTCTCTCACCCCACACATCCTAGCACATAACACCATGATACCAGTCTGCTCTCCCATGTTTCATACACCCAACTCAAGGATTCGGCATACTGGCTCTGTGGCTTCACCTAGACAGTAGCTAGAGGGTCCTGAGGGAAGCTGGAGGAGGATATCCACTGCAGGGAGAGCAGCCTCCCCACAGGCACAGGCCCCATCCGCACGCAGCTGTGGCAGACGGGTACCTAACAGGACAATTGCATCTGCAGGTAAGAGTGACTCCAGGAAAAGCTGTGCTGTTGCTGTGTGTAACTTAGGACATAATTAACTAGTAGCACATAACTGGACTGAATGACTGTGTCAGGCCATCAGTTCTGAGAGCCTCAGTTACTATGCCTCTGAAAAATAAGACAATAAACAGCAAACCCCATCATCACCACCACCTCCTTCCTGCCCAGCTTCTCCTGGAGCAGCTTTGTCCACAGTTGCTTTCATGTGATGAGGGCTGGGTGATCTGAAGAGGCACACCTTCACCAACATTCATAGCCAGATGCTCATAAGAGTTTAGCTCCCATAGTCCCACCAATTTCCCTGACAAGCAAGGCTGGTATGTGGTTTGAGCATGCCTGTTCCTTCATCACCCACCTAGGAACTGAAAGGTGCAGAACAGTTGTTGAAACTGAGTGCTGCTTTTTCCCTTCACTCTGTGCTCTATATCCTATAAGCAAAAGCCTATGAGAACGGATGGTCAGACACAGCAAGGCTATTGCAAGACGATTCCTTTCTTCCTGGCTCTTATTCAGCCTATTCCTGTTCAATTCTTCCTATCTGCTGCTTTTACACACACACAGCTTCCTCAGCCAGAGGCTAGAAATGTTCAGACTGGCAGTATGCCTTTCCCTGCTGAATCCCAAGCTCTTCATCCACCAGCTGCCAAAGCAGGAAACAAAACCTGAGATCTCTCTCAGTTCCTCAGATGTGGTGTATCTCCCTCCACCCACATCTGCCTTTTGAGATTATTTCAGGACCAGGCAGGCCCACCTGCAGGTGGAGTTTGTAGAACCCTAATACAGCCGTTTACCTTTAACATGGACATAAGAAAGACAGATCCCAGCTCCAAAAGCCTTTCAAGTATGTTGCACTGGGATACCCACAAGCACAAGAGGCTCTGCAAAGGCAATCCAGCTCCTGCGGGCTCTAGCAAAACAGCACTGAGGAGCCATGTTGCATGAAGAGAAGCCAAAGCTTATAGATGCTCATCCTAAGTATCACATATACCCCTGAGTCAGTTCCCAGCTTAGCTCAGGACCCCCAGCACAAGGGATCACAGCAGTAGACACTCTCATCACAAAGGCCACCCAAATCAGTGGGAAAATTTCTCCCAATGGGTAAGAAATTTGCTTACAGGAGAGCAAGTAGAAATAAAACCAAGCCTAATGCTGAAGGCTGACAAGAAATTAACTGCACCACCAGGGATCTTCTACTGTCTCATTCCTCCAGCTACGAGCCTCAGCATCCTCTCTAGCTGCTGGGATTTCATGGTGTGCTCTGCTCTGTCCAACTGAGCACACAGCCCTCGCAGAAAACAAGGCAAAGGATGGTCAATGCTTACCAGCAGGACAAAAGTCCATCCTGAAGGGAGCAATGTGTTTGCAACACAAGTGCTACTCCTCCTTGCCTTCTGCCTGTTCAGATGCTTTACAGAACTGAAACAACTGGGAGCCAGTGACCAAGCCTGTAGCAGCACTGGGGGGGCGGGCTGCCCTGTGACTCCTCCCTTCCTCTCTTCATCCCTTCGACCACATCTCATGAGCTTGCCTCAGTGGAAGGAGCTGTATGTGCATACACCACTGTGAGCTAACAGGGGCTCCCTGGCCACTTCTGACACTCAAATCCACAGGTGCAGTTCCATCCCAGCAGCTTTTCTGGGAATCTCTGAGCATGTGTCTCTGATTGAGGGGGCTGAAATGAGCAGTGGGAGGCTTTTCTCTGAGAGACTCTGAGGAGAGAGGGGAGGGAAAAGGGAAGTTCTTGATTCAGAAAACCCATCTGATTTGGGAAGTGGTTTCATTTTAAAGGAACAATTCTTCCTGTGTTAATTCTGTAACAGGGTGGGGTGTGTGTTGTCAATGCCCCAAAATTGGAGGATGGTTGATGGCAGGGAGAAGAGAGTCTCTTCCTTCCTTTCCCTCCCTCTTTGCCCACTACGTGACTTTCAGTCTTGCTCCTTTTTCTCCCACTAACAAACTGTTTTATTTGGAAGCCTTGTATATCAGAATGGAATGGACTGAGGAGGAATGAAATCTTCTCTTAGGTTTATCGATATTCCTGCTGGTGGGAGGCCTGGCCTTAGAGGACAGTTTTGAAAGCATTTGTGCTGCTCTGTTCACCTGTGAGGCAGAGGGGTGCCCCTTTTCCTCTGTTCCCTCCACATAGCCCCAGAAGGCTGTATGCTTCCTCTTGAGCTGTATTTGATTCCCATGTGATTTATGTGGTAGATCTCTCATACAGGCAATGTGGGAAGAAAGAAGCACCATGTCAGAGCCAGAAGAACTGATGATTGAATAATAGGTCAAGGTAAAATTCAAACCACTTGTGATGGCCAAACAGGGCTCTTGCCTCCTTTATCAGGGCTGAAGCTGTAAAAAGGGATGGCTTCTCTCCATGCGTGAGCACACACCTCTGAAGCACTCTACATCCTTAGCTCCCTGACCTGTTGCTGTACTCACAGAAGGCCTTGAGCAGGACCACAAAACAGGTTCAGACTTCTACCCAACATTCTTCCATGAGACAGCAAGATAGAGTTTGCAAGAGCGTTGCATCTGTAGAAAAATAAGAAATGGCTTTCTGACTTGTCATGCAATCAGAGCTAGCATCTCTGTAAGCTTGCCGCCGTTTAGAATAGGTTCTGGTGAGGCTGAAGGTCCCTGGCTCACTAGAAAAGGGAGAGCTATTATCATCCCACATTCCATTAACTGAGTCTGGTCTGAGGTCCTCTGGAGAGGATAAGTGGCTCTTTAAAAGGCTTGATGCAAAAAGTAGGATCTGCCTGAAAACTCTAGCTAAGGTCCATTGCTCTAGGGCCATCTAACCTCACAAAAGCACAGTTTGCCCTCCCTTCCTCTCAGTCTCTTGTGTTTGCTCTAACCTGTGGTTATGCCATAGCTTCAGTGATGTTATTGGAGACGACAAGCACTCCAGTGACCCTTCAGTGAAGAGTGGGAGATATCCCAACTTTAAAGTTGTCAAGGGGTGGCAGAAATCCAGAATGAATGCACACAGGCAGTTGTAGGCAGGGTCAAAAATAACCTGTGATCTTTAGGAAGAGTCAGTGGTAAACATGTAGCACTCGCTTCCTGTGGTCAGTGTCAATATTTTCAAAGCAGCAGCTTGAAGCTTCTCTGGGAGGGATAGAAGGAAGGAAAAGAGAGCAAGCTTTATTTAATGCAAACTGATTACAAAGCATTACACCCATGTCTGCCCTGGCCCTCATTACACTTGCGATGTCATAAGCCCAGTCAGGAATAAGCACCATTTGGCCATTCCCTTCCCTCCCCAGGTGGGATGGGAAGGATAATCGGAAGAATGTAAATCCCATGGGTTGAGATGAGAACAGTTTAAAAACTAAAGTACACTATAATACTATTACTACTAATAATAGTGATAACGATAAGGGAAATAACAAGGGGAGAGAATATAAAACTGAAAGGGAAAAGGAAAAAACAATAAACACCAGTGATGCACAATACAATTGCACATCCTCCGCTGACTGATACCCAGCCCAACCCAAGCAGCAATGGTCTGTTCTGGGTGACTCCACCCAGGTTATATACTGGGCATGATGTGCTGTGGTACGGAATATCCCTTTGGCTGGTTTCAGTCAAGTGTCCCGTCCTGTTTCTGCTTCCTCCCAGCTTCTTGTGCCCCTCCTCACTGGCAGAGCATGAGACTGAAAAGTCCCTGGTCAGGGTAAGCATTACTTAGCAACAACTAAAACATCAGTGTGTTATCAGCACTGTTCTCAGGCTGAAGCCAAAACACAGCACTGCACCAGCTACTAGGAAGAAAATTAACTCTATCCCAACTGAAATCATGACAACACCCAGTGTCCCCATTTAATATTTATCGGAGGCCTGCGTTTAGGTCACAAATTACCAAGAGCCCACTCCTTGTAAACTCAGTTTCTGCCTTGAGATTCTGGGCTACATCAGAGGAGAATTTACTGCCCCACAGTCCACCATGTCCCAGTTCCTGCACTGGGTCCAGTGTGCCACCTCCGGTCTTTCCATCACTGTTTTCCACAATAAAACATTGTTTTAACAGTCTTGCAGCTGACATCAAGCAGACATACCAATCTAAAGCACTTCCTTGAGAGACCTGATCTTGCCTGCCACAACGGTAGGTGACATATATAGGCTCTCGATCAGGGCTGTTCTTATATATGTGTCTGTGGGCAGGCCAAACCACAAGCAAAGACCAAAATGGATGTCTCTGTGCACTGCAGAGGTATTCTTAACCATTCAAACAGAGAGCAATGCAAAACCTGTACCTGTGTCTCTGATCCATACTTGCTTCATCTGTTAACTCCTTGATGCTGCTTTCTTCCCACCTGTCTGCTGGAATCCCTGACTGCCCTGTTTTGAGACCTTACCTGCTACTTCCATTCTCCTGGTTGTGGTAGCTTTGCTTTTAACAGTTGTTGGCTTTGATGCACTCTAAATGGTCTCAGGTATTTCATCCAGAAGAGTCTGAATGAGAAATGAACCATTAAAAAACTATGTAAGTGTATTTCATGTGAAAATTAAACACTTGTGAGATGTTTTCTCATAAGGGTACACAAGAAGTGAGACAGCATCGTACATCTATACTAGTCCTAGAGCATTTCCCATTATTTCCAAAGCGAAAGGGAAGTATGTCTCCCTCTCCAGGTCCTTAGTCCCACTCTCATTCGTATGGTTCACAAACCAGTTTGGTTCCAGGCTTACCCTGAAGCAAAACAAGAAGTTTGTCTCTTAAGAAATCCTAGATGCAGACAATGTCAGTTTGCTTGAGCACCCCAAACAGGCAATACAGATTAGTAGTGAACTCAGGTGGATACCAATGCTACCTCAGCAAGCAATGCATCTGGAAATGCCCTTAAGGTAAATAAAACATGTTCTGTGGTTGTGGCATGAAAATGCTGTGAAAGGGCTACAACACAACCCTCTCATTATTTCAAGTTAAAAAACAAAGATGGAGAGAAAGAGGGAGAACAAAAGAGAGTGAGAAAAAATGAAGGGAGGAAGAGGAGGAGAGGAGGGGAGAGGAAAGGAGACTGGGAAAGGTCAGATATGTCTTGGGTTGGATTGGGGTGGTATTTGGCCTTTTTTGTCCCCTCCTATCACTCCTCTTCACACCCACCAGCTCATAGGTAAAGCAGTGTGTCTCCTGTGCCTCCAGAGCTGTTGGGAACAAGGACAGGAAGAAGCATATCCCTGGAAATCAGCTTTTCTGGTACAGGACTGAGGTTAGATACAGTAATTCCTTCTGCCACTGCACATCCTTCCCAGCTGTGGTTATCACAGGCTGGGGTTGTGCAGGCAAGGGGTTGGAGTGCTTGCAATGGGGACATTCAGGCTGGTCCAGTAGTTCTCACCTCATCAGGCATGGACATGCCTCATCAGGCAGATCAATACCCCAGGCTGATCCCCATGCCTCCTGTGCTATGAACCACTTTTTCTCCCAGGATGCTCCCTGTCTGTACATAGCCTTAAACTGGAGCTGGAAATAGCTGTTGTTCTGGTGGCCACAAAGGAAAATATCAAACCAACAGCACTGGTGCCCTTTTCTACTACTTGGTATGGGCTTAAAATAATTGTGTAAATAAAAAAGAAATATAAATATTTGCTACTACCGTCAACGGGATAAAGACAGGGACAAAGTGCCATTTATTTCTCTGTGCCGAACATGCCAGCTGTGTTCCCACAACTATCCACAGAAAGACAAAGTGCAGATCTGTAGAGATTCAATAGCTCCTTCCAGAGGTTTAGGCTGTTATTCAGGCTGGGCTTAGGGATGTCAGAAGAGAGTGTACCACTTCTTACACAGTATTGTGGGGATTACAAATTGTGCAGACAGTATTTGGATACCAGGTAAAACAGCACTGGAGCAAAGACAACAGCAGGATTTTTCATATAAGAAATGGAATAAAATAACCTTTATTCAGTGTGAGGAGCAACACACTGAGGCAGAGCAGTAGCTCAGGATGCAAACATGCAGGCAGTAAGTAAACCTACTAGTGCAGGGTACCTGGAATAGCCTATTTTCAACTGCTTTTACTAATCCAAGGAAACAGATTGTAGTTTAAAGATAGAAAGTCAGTGATTATGAAAAGCCACAGGAAAAAAAAACAACCCATAACTCTCATAAAGATTACAAGAGGGTCACTTAGAGTCTGATGAACTTCAACGAAGAGCCAGAGGGATTTGTTTTGTTGGACTCCAGTGCGGCAAGGCTGAAGCTTTGGGCCTTTGAGGAAAAAGTGGTGAAAGACATGCAAAAGATTTTACTTTCGTAATTCAGGAAATACTGAACCTGTAAAACAGAGTGGCCAATCTAAGTGGCTAAAATCCAAAGCTATAGATTTCCTTAGTACTCTGAAAGCTCTTTTCACTTCCCTGAAGCAGCCTTCCTAGAAGATACCATAGCTTGCCAGTAAAGATATGTATTCAGTCTGGTTTTACAGAAACATAGTTTATCTAACATCTGATTACAAATGAAGAGTCAGCAGACAGGGGAGTCAAGTCAAGACACTGACACTCAAGTTATAATTTCCATGTGTAATTTCTAGCCCCTGTTACCTCCCCTCTACAACAGGCAGGTGAAAAATGCTGTTGAAGCATCTGAGCACCTCTTGGGAAAGCATGCACAGCCAGATGTTGATCTGTATTTACCACCATTAAGTAACAGATTGGTATCAGTGAGATGACAGTTGTCACTGGCTGAGAACAAAATGACTGTAAGAATGGAAACCCATATCAAGAATCACTGGGGACTTGCAGAAGTACAGAGAACCAAATAAGACCAAGCCATAAAAACCCAGTATGACTTAGAGTCTGCAAACAACTTTTCAGCTGAGGGAAGAGCAAGGGTGAATCAGCCGTCACAAAGAACTTGATGCCCAAAGGTCTGTGCCATGGTTTTCTGCTTACCTAGGTACATAGTGGAGACGAGGTGGAGGAGGTGAACATCTTTCAGTGCTCCAGATAGGAGGATGGCAGTGGACCTGCTGTTTTGCCCTAAACTGAGAACAGTCACATTCTGAAGATAGAGGAGCCTCCATGACAGAGTGTGTCAGGAACAGACCACCCGTCCCTGATTGTAGTAGGGCTGATCTCCAGAAAAATCCATGGGAAAGGCAGGTCCAAGACTCAGTAAACACTATCTGCAAACTGGGTTGCTTATGAGCCATGTTGTAAATGCAGGTAGTTTGTGTCCAGTGAGGCTGTATTGGAAACTACATTTTCTAAGCTTTTGCTTGACAGGGTAAATTTAGGCTAGAGCAAGCCTTGGTATGGCCATGTTATATAACTGACCCTGTAGAAAGCAGTTCCACAACCACTCTTAACAGAGAGTGCAGAACATCATGGCCTGAGGTGAATCATCCCACTTCAGTTATGATCTGAGCTTTGAATTCAGGGCAGGCTTTTCAAATAAGCGTGGCACTCAGTGAGAAACCACAGCAGCAAGAGGAGAGGAGGGCAACAGGGAGGGGTGGGAGCTTTGGAGAAGAGAAGCAGCAAAGCAAGAACTAAAAGCAAGGGGCAGATGGTGAGAAGCTGTGTGAACGGGGAAGTGGGATAACGCAAAAGGGGAATACAGCAAGTGCGGACAGTTTGCAGCCCAGCCAGGCTGAAGTGAATAAATCTCTTCCCTGCTGGAGGCTCGGCAAACACAGAAAAGGTCTCATGGCCCCTCAGGATTGCCTGAGTGATAGCTCACATAAAATAAATCCTATCAGGGCCCAGGGTAATGAGAATACCTGCTGTGGCCATGCTCTGCATGCACAAAGAAATGAGCCTCATGTTCCCCCTAGGAAAAGGTTCCCGCCACTGCTGTCTGTGCTGAAAGACAAGCTTCCTGTTCAGCTCCCGCTTTACTGTGAAGTGCAACCATCATTTCTAAAAGAGCCTTCTTGCCCTTTTCGCATCCTCACTGAGGAAGCAGAACCCCACAGAAAGAGAGGGAGAGATGGGGCAGTCCTTGCTGCTTTGAAACCCAGATGCGAGAATGGTATCATGCATTTCCTCCCTTGCCCACCATCCCACATGAGTGCCATTCAAACCCACACCACTCAGATCCGGTGCCCAGGGCACTGGAAGTCTCTCAGAGCAAAGCTGTCTCACTGAGCAATTCTTTCCCATTAGCATCTTCCTCAAACTCAGTAAAGGGAACAGGAAACCCCAGATGGGTGACTGCCTGCCCTCAGCCCTGCTGCACATGCAGAAGGAAACTCATGTCAAGAGCACCTCTTGGTGGTGTGAGAGGACATCAAAGCAGAAACAGACCTGTATGTGCTGAGTTTGGGGTTATGGGCCTATTTCCTGCAGTTGCTTTCTCTTTCCTGCAGCCTGTACGACTGAGAGGTTTTACTGTAGCAGGTGCCTGTTCTCAGTTATTACAGTGTGGTCAGTGTGTCATCTGAATACAATATCCCAATTTTAATAAAGTGATGGAAAGAAACACCCTAAAAGCCTTTATGGACATCCCTATCATCCCTCTTAAAGGTCATTAGTCAAGGAGGGATGTTTATATTCACCCCAGAAGTAGGGTTGGAGATACACTTTCTGTCCAGGACTTACGTAGGTCGTTGTTGACTATATAGAACTACAGTGCCTTTGACACGGGGCTCATCCAGACATGGGATCGCAGCAACACTCAACACCACTTTTAACTTGTCTTCTTCTTCCCCAGTTCCTTCCACGCTGCCAGTCACACAAGCCCATATGCCAGACTACAAAGGACAAAAGTGCACACTGGATTCAGTAGGTCAGTGGTCCTTGTTCGTCCCTGCCAACAAGGTCCTACTGTGCTACTGGCCAGTTTTCCATCCAGTCTCCCTTAGCCTGAATCCTATCCCAAGCTCCAGTACCCTTACATGACTGTGGCTCTGTCACAGGTAAGGCTCGTTGTATTCTTCAGACCTCCCCAGCTCTTTTCCCTTCAGTCTTCATCATTCCCACCCCAGATGTCCACTCCGTTTTTCCCACCCTACTTCTACCCAGGCCCATAAAGGTTATTAGAAATCTTCAGGGAAAAGATCTGCTGAAAACAGAAATGTTCCTTTGGAGCCATATATACTTGCCTTCTTGTCTTAGTCCTATCTCCTGGCATGCTGTATTCTGCGGCTGCCTGCCCTTTCCAGCTCCTCCCTTTAACAGTCTTTGTCACTCTTGCTTCTGTCCTCCTCTGACCTGTATTCCTATGGCTGATTCCTGCTCTCACTTGCAGAGGAAGCAGTGGGTTTCCTTCCTCCCCCTTCCCTACCACCCACAGAGGGAACACCTGGTTACAGCTGGTCACTTTGTGCTTCTGAAATTGCCTCAAGACTTGGAAATGTTCCACAGTTGAAGGCTTCTGGGCTGCAGCCAGTGCCAAGTGATAGATTGGAGAGCAGAGCTCTCCTCCTGAGCAGCAACAACCTCCCATTGCTGCAGCAGCATAAAGGTCACCAACCTTTGGAGAAACACTTTCCCTCAGAGTTCCTTCCTTCAGGAACATCCCAGCTGGAATCCTACTGTTCCTGGTCTAACTGGCCTCCTGACAAAGCCTGGATATGCTAGTTTATCCGGTATCACCACATCCCTTCTTCTATAGAATGCATCTCCTGCCCATCCACTCATCAGTTCAGGCTGGAGCACACATATGTGCACACATATGCACTTTTTCAGGCTTAGCATTGCATGAGAGGAGAAGGAAGAGGAGGCAGGCCCTCATTTCAAGAAGGGAACGGAAGGAGTAGAGTCTCCTGCAATCCTTGTCTCTTCCTTCTTAGGTTATTGCTTGCTTCTTTTTCTTGCTGCCTAGCTCTACAATTCTTCTGGTTTTGGAGGACGATGAGGAAAGGCTGAGAGAGTTGGGATTGTTGAGCCTGAGAAAACAAGGATCTGGGAAGACCTTACTGTGGCATTTCAATACATAATGGATGCTTATAAGATGAGGCCTACCCTAACAATAGGACAAGGGGTTATGGCTTTAAAATAAAAGAGAGTAGATTCAGACTAGATAAAAGAAAGAAATTTTTTATTAAGAGGGTGCTGAGGTCCTGGCACAGGTTGCCCAGAGAAGCTGTGGCTGCCCCAATCCTGGCAGTGTTCAAGGCCAGGTTGGATGGGGCTTGGAGCAACCTGCTCTAGTGGAAGGTGTCCCTGCCTATGGCAGAGGGATGGAACTGGATGAGCTTTAAGGTCCCTTCCAACCCAAACCATTCTATGATTCAATGACAAGATGGAAGAGGTCTGGCAGCAGATCCCATGTGCCACTTTTGTACAGAAGTGGGGGGAAGGGTGGGTATGAGATGCTGGTTTGCAGGGCTCCTCTCATGCACCAGTCTTGGCTGTCATAGTACTGGAAACATACATTAAAACAGTTCATTGCATCCCTTGGTGCACTTGCTCCACTTCATGGTGAACACAGAGGTTCACACAGTACTTCTTTGTATTAGCAATCTGGGCAGGTGGGGAAGTGCAGCAGGACCTTATTGCCACCAGAGGGGATGGCATGGGATTCCTAGAGGCTGCTTAACCTCCTTGCTCAGCCTTCACAGGAAACACTGCTTCTTATGATGTTTTGCCGTTCACACACATGGGCACTGGGAAGACATGAAAAATCATTGCCCTACATCACCCCACTGCTTTGACTTCAGATCCTCTTCCCTGCCTACCACCCCCCCCCAAAGTTTGGATGATAAAGGAGGAAAGAGGAAATCCACCTTTCTGCTTTCTCACCTGCTTCTAACCTTTGTCCAGCTCCCCTGTAAAAGCAGTTTGGTGCCCCCAGCCGTGTGGGGTGGGGTGGGAATGGGTGAGACACAGGGGGAGAAGAAAGATACTACAGCAGTCATCATCCCAACCATGCAGTCATGCATGCCCCGCCTTCAGCTAACGGCCTCGGCCGCAGGGTTGCTGCTGTGGTGGGAAGGGAGGAGGGACCGGAGGGTGACTGTCAAATACAGTTCCCTCTTCCACTTCCTCCCTCCCTCCAACCTGCCGCTCACTGCAGCACAACGGCCGAGACTCAGATCTGCCCATCTCTCCCCGCTGTTTGCCTTGGCCTGACTTCCCTTTGCCCCAGGTGCCGACCTCTGCCACGGGTCCAGAGACATGCAAGCTATCAAGTGTGTGGTGGTGGGAGACGGGTAGGTACCCAAAGGTTTGCTGTGGATGCTGGGAGGGAGAGCGGGTGACAAGGGGCAAGAAATAGGGTGTCTGCTTGGTGAACCTTCCCCAGCTCTGCTTCTGACCTCCTGCAGACTGCGTTCCCTCCTTCTCGCTCTTCCCTCCCCAGGGCAAGGGACCTTCCTCTGGGAATGAAGTAGAAGAGGTCATTTTGAAGGGCATCTGCCAAAGAGGCGTGGAAAGTGGGTCAGGGTCTGTTCCAACACAGGAGGTGGTAGCATTGCTGCCAGGTTCAACCTGTACGCAGGAGTCAGATTTAAAACCCGACAAGTGCAAGTGCTCTCCTGCAGGTGAATGGCTCCTTGAAAGCCATCTGCTCACTGGGACCGACTGGGAGAGGGCACAGCACTATGATCCCGAATCTCTGTGTTCAGCACATTGTATTGGAGTGTGGGGGAGAGTGTTTGGCAAGGGGTTTCTGTGGGCCCAAGGAGGACGAGCTTTTTACATTGAGTATATGCTACTTTGGGAGTGAGAGGTAGCACAGCTTTGCCTTTACAGTGTGATGGTGTCACTGCCCATATCCCGTGATCCCTAGAAACGGCCTGATCTAAGCCATCACTAAGGGAAGCAGTCAGTACTGCTTGGGGCCGAAGGGACAGGACTTCTTCTTGCCCTGTTGGATAACAGGGAAGGAGAGTCCACGTTGGGCATGGAGTAGGTTAATTCATTTCCCAGCAAGGAGCTGACCAGACTGCTATCTGGGGCAGCTATCAGGTAGCAGATGAAAACACATTTGCAGCAACCCCGCTCCCCACAGTCACTTCCTCCTTCAAAACTCGCCTGGGGAAGAAGACATCTGCAAACATAGCAGTACATGTTAGACATATTCTCAGGCGCTGGAGCAAGGGGATGGCGAGAAGGAACAAGGAAGGAGAGACCCTCCAGTAAAACCATTACCTCTAAGAACAGTCTTCTGAAGGCTTCAAGCTAGAGCTGGGTGTTTATCTGTTGCCCTGTTAAACCTGCAGTTTACTACCTACACATTATACCAACCATATACCTAGCCATGCCTCAAGGCAGCATTCCCCTCATATCATGGCTAACCCCACAACATGTCCTGCTTTCAACGGCTCTGACCCAAACTCCTCTTAAATGTCTACTGTCTTGTCGTTTTGCTTCTCTGTGCACTACACCTCCCCTCTCACCATCTTGCAATGCAGCAGTCCAGTTATCCCCCACAGCTCTGAGCAATTGGTCCATCACCCTTCACCTCCCTCCTGGCCATATCAGCCTTTCACCCTCCCTTGGCTCAACCTTCGCGACCACAGGACCTTCTGCCATCACTCAGCTAAGCCCCTTGATGTTGCCCCATAAGCTGTTCTGGCCCTATATCCCACATCACTGACCTATTAACACTGAGCTCTGCCCCAGTAACCTCACCTCTTCTCTCAATAGCTTGGTGGTACCCTTCACCTCTTCACTGACCCTTTGTGTTCCCCTCTGTTCAATCGCACTAGTTCAGAACCATCCCTCCGTGCATGACTGACTCACCCACAGTCCTGTAGATCTCCTGAGCCATTACCTGTGGAGCTTAAGGAAGTCTCTGTGGCCCTCCCCAGTATCTCTGCAATAAAAGGGAAGTAAGGGAGCTGGGAAAGAGAAGGGACTGGGAGAGGAGGATCTAAGAAAGGGAGGTGGCAGAAGGAAGAAACAAGTGTAAAAGCACGCTGAAGAGCTTTGTTTCCTCCTCAGCTTCCCCACAGAGCAGTGGCCAAGGCAGATGCCTTGTGAATAAGGGCAAAGATGCTGTACCTGCCAAGGGCACACAAAAAGGCAACGTTGCAGCTCTGCAACAGGGGACTTTGCAGGTACAGCTGACATGGTTGGAGCATCCCCAGGAGCGGGACTCTAGGAAAGTCATCTCTCCCCTCCTGTGGCTGTGCTCGCAGGCTGAGGAGGCAGGTTGCTCTCACCACCTCCATTTTACATATACTGCAACTGAAACCTAGCCAGACTTTTCCAGGCCACCCAGACCTGAGAAGCAGCAGCACAGCAAGAGAAGGATTCTCCTTCCCACTCCTGTCCTGGGTGCTTTATCTTCCTCAGTTTCTCTCTACCTGTTTTCCACACCACAGGCTTCAGCTTGACCACAACACCAGTCTGGTCCATACTGCTACCCTGGCTCATTGGCTCCCTTCTGCAGCATGGGTGTGGGGAGGCTGAGGAGAGAGGAAGCAGAAACACCACCAGCAGCCTCCGCCAGCTGCAGAGAGAGGCACCTTGATGGCTTCTTACAGCTCTCTGCAGTGATGCTGCAGCTCTCTGCAGACAGGCAAGACTGGAACCTGTTGTGGCTAAGTCAAGAGGAGGTGCTATCAGTCCCTGGCCACAGTGCCTGCAGAAGCAGGCAGGGGTGCCTGTGCTCAGAGGCATGTCGTGGCATTCCAGCACTGCAGTGTGCATGTCCTGGGAAATGGGCTCTCACCTCCATCTCAGAGTGGATGTGTTTTAGCTGAGTGATCTCTGTACCAAACTGTGCAAACAAGCCTTTGTGCTCAAAGACAACATTTCTGGGTGACATCCTGTCTTTCTGCCTGCTGGTTGTCTAACCTGTGGCTGTGTGCTGTCTGGTCCTGTGAATGCATTTCTGCCTCCAGGGGCCTCCTAACAGGGCTAGCTTAGAAGTGTGAAAGGATTGCCCCATCCCCACCTCACCCTAACAAGTCTTCCTGCACTACACAACTTCCTGCTGGTTTTCCTTTGTCTTCCAGAGCTGTAGGCAAAACCTGTCTCCTCATCAGCTACACCACCAATGCCTTCCCAGGAGAATACATCCCTACTGTGTGAGTAAAGGAATAAACTGGTTCTGGGGTGGATGGGAGGCATGGAAAGCAGGATGCAAAGGGGTTCAGAAACCCGTTGTTGTTCACCCTGAAGGCAGGGTTATGATGTCCATGCCAGCAGAGGACGGACTGCCAAACTGGCAAAGGTGCCCCTACACTTCAGATCCGTCACCTTTTACCAGAAGCAAGTGGACTTATAAACCCCTAGTATCAATGGGACATTTGGGAGAAATAAACCAACCCAAGGGTCTATCTGCCTGCTAAGTTCATACATGGTTTACACACAGATGGGGTCCTTCTAGGCAAAACAACCAGGCACAAAATTGGCCTAGACCCAAGAGAAGACAGTTGGATAGATAGAAGTCCCCACTTCCTTCCTTATCACTGGAGCAGGCACTGATAATGCTGACAGTAAGAGTGCAGGATCCAGCTCAGTGCCAGAATAGAAGCACTATGCAATCCATCAGATGTATGCATGAGGGTGGGACGGACATGCAGACTCTTAGCATAAGAAACAAGCTTAAGGTTGCTTTAGTCTGAGTGGCCAGATGCATTTGTACTTCCAAAGAGCATGGGATTATGTTTGGGGATGCACACCATACATACTCATATCACACCACAGGGATGTGCAGTATGACTATACACTTCCTTAGGTGGGAAAAGGAGCTAGGCACAGTATGTCAGACTGCCAGCTCAGGTTCAGATTCCTTGGGAAGGAAAGATGCAGGAAAACCTTAGTGTCACTGTTTTCTTCAGACCAATTTGCAGTGGCATTACAAAACACAGCTGGGGCAGCAAGAACCCTTCTTTTCTCAGAAACTGGTTTGTGGAAGGACATCATCCCTCCAAGCACGTAGCCATGAAGTGGCTATGCATTTTGTGTGTCACACACCATTTCTCCTCCTATCTGAGGCTTATGCCTGGAGACATGAAAGGGAGGCCGTTCTGTGGTCCTGGACTGCATAGCTTATCTCACAGTGGTGGTGTATGCTGTGAGCACATTCACAAGGTCTTTCTGTTGGAGCAAAGGGGAGGAACATCTCTATTGTTTTAATATATACATATATTTATTTCTATGAAGTCTTTGCTCTCAAGCATGCAATCCTGATAGCTGTTCTAAAATATTTCACACTGAATTGTCAGAGTAAGTGGACACACCTTGGCATACTGGTTCAGTAGGGGTGTTGAGGAGTGCAGGGCTGAGGGAGCTACAGATACAAGGATTCTTCTTCTTCACTTTTAAGAAGAAAGAAGGGGTTTGGAGTACAGAAGAAACACAGGGACTTGGTTAGAGCAGACATAGTTGTGGGAAGGATACTGGAGAAAACTGAAGGTTTTATGGATCTGCATGAAAGATGGCAAAGGCAGAGCTGCAGCCGGGCACCTGCGCAGGACAGATGGGGAGGAGGTTGCTGCTGAGTGGGAAGTCCATAAGGTTCATAGCATCACCTAGGTGAGCTGAGAAGAGGAATCACCACCCTTTGCTCCCGGGTGCACCTAGCAAATCCCAGCTACATTACTGGAAGAGCTCCCTCTTCTCCTGTTTGAGCTACGGTCTATGTCTCTGAATTCCAGGTTTGATAACTATTCCGCCAACGTGATGGTTGACAGCAAGCCTGTAAATCTGGGGCTATGGGATACTGCTGGACAAGAGGATTATGACAGGCTGAGGCCGCTGTCTTACCCGCAGACGGTGGGTCACACTCTATGTCCCTCCTCCCTTATTCCTCCATCAAATATGCCTTTGGCCCCAGTGCAAAAATCAACGTTTGCCTTAAAACGGTGACATGACTGTTCCTGTCTCTCTCTGCCCTTTTTTAAGAATACCTCTGTTGATATACAAGTGCTTTGAAACCCTTAATGTAAAAGGCATCTAAGGGTATTTTGGAGATTTCATCTACTGGTGCAACATAGCAAGAAAACCCCTGGGATTAAAAGAGCCAAACTGCCCTTTTGTGAAGTTAAAGTGGCTCAGGGAATTCAGGAACTGAGGCAGGAGCTTCTTACATTTCTGTGAACCCTACTATTCTGGCTTCTGCCTTTTAAAAGAGATCTGATGTGGAGACACATGTGTTTGATCTGCTGATGCCTCAACTAAGCCCAAGCATCTTGCAGAACAAATGGATGCCTCCACAGACACACAGATTCACCAGTTTTTCATCACATTAACAGAGTGATTTTGGGTTTAAAGATCACTTTCCCTGGAGGATGCTGTTCCAAACAGTCTCTTGGCAAGCTCAGAAAGACACTGCTGCCTCAGGCGCTGGTCTCAAGGTTGCCATTGCAACCAAAAGGGCTAGGAATTGAAGGCACTATTTGTTTCAGCTAGGTTCAGCCACTTAAAAGCCAGACACCTGGTATAAGCTGTTTGTGTAGGCTCCTTCTATAGTCAGTGCAAGCAGCTGTATTTCTCAGTAAAGTGCTTGCATCCACCCTGGGACACATCCCAAGGATAGGTGCAGGATCTGTTTTCCAAGTGTTTTGCCTCTAATGGTTATAGAAGTATGGAAATGAATAGGCTGGGCCTGACACCCTTCCTTTAGCTTTGTTGGGTGAAATAAATATAACCCACAAGAGCTGGTTTGGTTTGGTTTTTAGTGCAAGTCAAAATTTTTCCATGCCCCAGGAGAAGCACTTATGCGGATAACCAAAATTCGACCTCATTTGTGTCCTGCATGTGCACTTTTCGGGCTGACCATAGCTCTGTCTCAACAGCAGGCAAAATTATTGTGTCTTGAAGGCTTTCTGGTGTTCTGTGAGAAATGAGCGGGATGCTGTCAGGCCATTTCCCATGAGGATGAGTGTGCCTACCACAAAAACCCCATCCTCATAGTTAAACATTTGGCTCTTCTGATAAGGGTGGCTATGGTTACCATGAGTCAGGGGAGCAAACGTCCTTCTCCCCTCTAGAGGCAATTAGCAGCATTCAGGACTGTCTTACACTGAGAGACCGCTTTCCCCAGCATGACTCTTTGCTGCAGAGGGAACATGCTGCCCACCTAGCTCCTCTCCCCTCTTTGCCCCCTTGTCATGCAATCCCATGTTCTCAGCCTAACTCTGTGCCATGGTTGTATACTTACAGGATGTCTTCCTGATCTGCTTCTCTCTTGTCAGCCCAGCATCTTATGAAAACGTTCATTA